>NC_090023.1:207202505-212202505 GCF_037176765.1 Anolis sagrei | reverse complement strand
AAAAGTTTATAGGAAAAAGCTGCTGAAATTATTAATGGCTGGATCCCATAAGGAGGGAATAAAAACTATTAAGCTCTTAAAATGATGACTTAATACCAGAAAAATAATTGAGTTTTATAAGATTGTGAATAATCAGGTAAGAAGATTTTCCTCTTACATTCAAAATTCCTTCCTAAACCAAAGTCCAATCTCTGTATCTCAATAGTCTGGCAATTGCTAACCTCATTTGGGAGTTTTTGTTTCTCTCACACAGAAGAGTGCTGAAGGTTGTATTTTATTATGGAAGTGGTAAAATAACAGAAAAACTTGAATATTCTTTCCCATTCTAGCCAAGTAAAATCAAAAGTTTCATCTGAGTTATAAAGAATGAAAGCATTCTTCAAGCCTTCTGTACACAATTGAAGACATGTTTTTTTACAAGCCTTTGGCCATATTTCGATTCTTTTAATGAATATACACGAGGACCCATAGACTTCACCTAGCATTTTACATGCCTGAGATTTATTATTGCTGTTTTATACCTGCAGCTATTGCTGTGTTTGACTGATTTTAACCGGGAGGGTTTGTGCAGTGAGTTATTTATGTTGGTTGTTATTGTTTCTGTTATTGTTTCTGCAATTTTTGTGTTTTATGTATTTGCAGCTTTGAGTACTTTGTAAGCTGCCCCGAGTCCCTCTGGGTTATGTCAGTGGGATATAAATAAAGTGGGGTATAAATAAAGATTATTATTATTATTATTATTAATATTAATATTATTAATGTTGTATATGGAAAATGGCAGGCCGATAATACCAACCCTTATAGAATACATTGAAATTACTTCAGTGAAATTTTTAGTAAACATTAAGGGTTAAAGACAAGCTGTGTCATTAAACTCAGAATGAGGAATGGAGAGTAAAAGCTTCAGTAGGCAAGGAGGAAGATGTCATCCATTTAGGACCAATTTCAGGTGACTTAAGAGTTACATAAAAGGGCTATGAAAAAAAATTGAACTTTACCTTATCTTTATCCTGATTAAACATCAAAAAGCACAAGAAAAGGCACTCTTTTCCTCCCTTGCTTTTGCTGTTTCCCCATTAAACAAAGCCTCTGTACTCAGGCTCAGAAAAAAGATTGAATCAAAAACTGACCAAAGCAGACCAAGGTGGGCTGTTCCTGCACACAGTTTGTCTTTACATTCTCCACAGCTTCCTTTTCATTATGATGCTGTCTAAAAATTGCAGCCTTGAGTTCAAAGAAAGAGGGGGATCAATTTTTTTTCCATGTGAGATGCCTTTTTTTTAAGACAGCACAAGTTACATGTCAGTGATAATAAACTGGAGACTCCAAAGAAAATGAGCAAGCTTCTTTTCAGTTCCCCATCCACCCCTGCTGTTAATGACTTCCTAGTCTAACGTGATGTTCTTCTATCTTCTAGCACCTCTTGTGGACTCAGGTGCTGGGCACAGTAGTTCAGCAATGTTGATGCTGTTGTCCGTGGTCTTTGTCGGCTTGGCTGTTTTTTTAATCTACAAGTTTAAAAGGTATGTTGCTACTTCTCTCTGTTTCAAAGAAAATATGGCCAAAAAGTTAGAAATGAATTTTGTTTTCATATAGATTTTGTTTTCAGAGTATAGTGGAAAGGAATAGAAGAGAAGGAGAGGATAGAATACTTCTCCAAGTAGGGAAGGAAATGTCTGCTTTAGATATGCTTTACATGCATAACTCTCCAGAATCCCAAGTATTCAGAGTAAAAACATACAAGGTTTGTGCACAAAGAGGTGGGGGGCTTTTCTGCAGGTAATTCCTTTACAACACGTTGTGCTAAGTCCACAGTGCTCCATTATTCTTCCCAACTGGATTTCTGAATAAGCAGAACAGCCATTCCTTAGGCTGACAATAAATCCTTATTATTTACGTTACATCCATTAAAAAAATGAAAATAAAGGACTGTGAAATTTTTATTGAGCAAGTACCCAAAGCAATTGATAAATCACATCTAAAGAAAGACCTTCAATAATAATAATTCTGGTTTCACACAAGTTTAAAAACTCTGTCAACAAACATGGGGATTTGTACAGTAGAATTTTTCCTCAGTTGCCACCTACCCTTCTAATCCTCCAGGATTTCCATTCATGTCAAGTTGTCATCTAGAGTGCCTGGCAAGATGTATTTATATCCAGTATGTCAGATAGTTGGTTCCAGCCCAGTGATTGTAAGAACACGTATCCTCTTATAGTCCCATCAATGATATTAGTTATATCTGTCTGCATTCTATGGCCTTCTTCTGAAGTGATACTAGGGTCAATGCAGTGTGCTATTTTCTCCATTGAGATGTGCATCATGGGGATCACTCAGTTCTCTGCAGTATTTAAAGATATACCATTTTGGCTTTCTGAAGAAATGGTTGAATTATTTCAGGCGTGTTATTCCAAGAACCAAAATATTGCAGATTGTGCAAAGAGAATCCACAAGTTAATTATTCATTCAGATAAGTGATGAGTTCTTTGTGCCTTCACAGAAGGTAATCATTGCACTTGCAAATCTGATACCTACCAATAGTGGAAACACATTGAGCCCAGCACTATTTTGTATGTATTGGCAAATTTACGTAGACTGCCATTTTGGTATTGATTCTTGAATATACTTGTCTTTCCCCCTGTTCAGTGGCTCTATGTTGTTGTTTTTTTTCCACAGTAAATGAAGCATATAATTATTCCAAATCCCAGTATCCCTATGCATGAAAGGTTTATCTTTTCAATACTTCCAAAGACACTGATGCATAAGAGCAACTATTTCCTTGAAAAATGCAAACATGGAATAACTCTGTCAAAACCTGGCAGCTTCTCAAGCATACAACTCCACAAGATTCTGCCTATTTGAAGGAATGAGGTTACTCATCATAGACCCAGTTACAATTTCTTATCTTGATTATTCTGATTAATGTCATAAACAAGAGGCCTCAACAAAGAAGATAATAAGAGAGTCTTCCATACTCCCTGTGTATTATGTGGGGACTATTTGGTTTTATACCAGGATCAGATAGCATTTTATACATTTGCTTAGTAACACTTTTTAAATTCTGTCAGCAAGTCTTGAAAGTAAATCATTAGAATTTTCTCCAATTCTGAACTAATTCTGAACTTTTTAATTCAATGGATGCTCTACAATGTAAGCAATTCAAATCTTTGAGTTAGAAAGCTTTGTCTTTTAAAGAATTGAACATTTTATTGCTGGGAGATTCTGGTCATAGTGGTCCAAGAATGTAACTTTTCCTAAGTTCTGCCCTTGTATCATTTCAACATGATGTTCTGTAGATCACAAGACAAAGATATAGATATAATTTCTCAAAGGTCATATTTCAGAACATTTCTGACATTTAGAGAATGTTGATAGCATACAAGGGTGTAGCTAGGTCCTGGAAACAATTGCCATACAGAAGCCCTCCTTTAGATGGCTATGCTGCATTACTTTTGATGCTCATGATCATCTCCCCCACATCTGCCATTCTTTCCTTTACAGTTGTTATAAAACAAACATCTGACTCTGACTATTTTTTAAAAAAGAAGATGAAAGGATGCTGCAATGAGCCACACTGACTTTAGTGCACCCCCATATTTCCATGTTGAATGAAGTATTGACACTGGGCTTTTTGTCATTTTTCATGTCACTTGGTAGGTTTCTACTACAAAATGTGGTGGAGTTGGGAGATTTTAGCATATGTTTGAAAGTCTGTGTGTGTCTGTGAGTACTTTGTAAGATTTTTTCCAATTCCTAAAACTAGTGGTTTTCAGTGCTTCCCACATTAAAGTGCCTAGCTTTTCCATCTCCAAGTTGGAGAAGTTACTTTTCAAACAGAGGTGCTGCATTGCCTCCAGATCAGCAGCACCAGAGAATTCAAAAGGCTGTGCCGTAGACTACATTTCACAGAATTCTGCTCACTTCCCATGTTAAAGCCTCAGTGTGAGTGTGGTCTCTGCATCTCTCTGAGCCAGCCATGTGTGGAAGGGCTTCTTCCTTGCCCAGCCATCCAATCAGGCATCCCCCCCCCCCACTGCCCACTTTCGGGGGAAAACAGAGCTTTTTCCTCCATTCCAGCCTCACCAGCCTCCTCAGGGCCCTTTGTGGGAACCAAACCCAGCACTTTTGGGGGAAAATCAGCACCCATGACATTTGAAAATCGTAGGTCAGTGTTTTGAATCTTAAGTTTTTTGTGTGGCCACTCCTCCTGTTTCTTAATATCACTTTGTATGTATGAATCTATTGAATTAGATCCGAAAAATGAAATCCAAACCAAGTTTTGCACAGCCCTAGAAGCCATGTACAAACCCAGTAGAGCTCTGTTAACTTTTATGGCCTCCAAAGGCAGCACATTCACAAAATGTCTCTCTTGCACCCATTTATCACATCTTTACCTCAACCACATTTTACAGCTGCTGGTACACAGGACAAAATCCCACCGCTTACAGCATATAGGAGGTACTCACAGAGGGAGACAAGGCAAGCTTGTAAAATGTGATGGGGAAGTTGGATAGAAGAATGTATCTATCTATTATTGTCTATTAGGCTAATGTGGACCAAGGCTGGTAGAATTCCATGCTACATCATGGGGCAACAGACATCTACGCATGGAACTGGGTGTAGTGGATGAAGATGGAACAGCTGCCATTAGAAGGTTTTAAATTCAATTTGTCAGCAGTGTATATCTTATAGCTAGTTTAGATTATCCAATTTGGCCAGGAAGTTTTAATGGCCAGGATGCTTCAAGGACTTGCAATATAAGAGAACACAATCCCTTTGAATTCCGATAGGTTTCTGTTGTTTTTCATGTGTTGCTCTTTTGAAAACTTTCTTGCAGCTTTCAAGGTAAAAACTTGAAAGAGGTTTTTAAAGCTATATAGTTCTGACCATTTAAAGAAAATTTTAAAAACAAAAATTGGGCTGACTTTTGTGTTATGAGCTTTTGATGCATTCATGTTTGTGAGTATCAAAACACTAAAAAAACCACTCTTGACCCTTAAGCCATATGATGAACATAGAGCAGAAGAGATGGGATGAGGTGAAGGCTGTGGCATCAGTTGTCAGTTTCATCGATGCCTAATCAACTTGGAGAGATGCCCATAATAGCAGCATATCATAATAACATGACCCTCCTGCTGTCTAGAGGGGATGTGATGTGCATTTGCCATATCTGAAGTGACTGCCTAACCAAACTTCATGGTAGAGCCATAATCTATCATTCAAGATCAGAATTCAGACAGAGGCAAAAGGGATGAGTTAGATGTGTATGGTTGATTTGTTACTCCATCAAAGGAAAGTAAGATGTGCCCTGAAATATATGTGACTCAATTTTCTCTCATTGCATACACATATTACAGCAAGCAGTAGATATATAGCAGTAGTTGTCCCTCCCACCCTTTAAGTTTGCAAACAAGCCCCAAAGAAAGAGAAATGACCCCCATTATAGTCACTTTGTTATAAAAACTATGCAGCTTTTGAGATGAATCAAATCTTGGAGGATGAGAACTTAATATTGCAGTCCATTGTCCTTCTTCCTGCCCTGAGATGGCACCTTTATTTTCTGAATTCGGTTTGTGTCCTTTTTAAGGGCATATGCCGCGGCAATAAAAGCCGCAAAGAAGACTTTCTTTGCGGCTACTATTGCATCTGCAAAGAACCGTCCGGCAGAACTGTTCCGAGTTGTCAGAGGCCTTTTAAAACCCACCATCCAGGATGGGTGCCCTGATGACTCGGCAGTTCACTGTGAAGCCTTTGCTCAGTTCTTTGCAGACAAAGTCGCTTTGATCCGCTCTGGTCTGGACACCATATTAACTGCAGTCTCTGAGGATGTAACACGAGCATCCGCTTGTCCGGTTTTGATGGATTCATTTCAATTGGTTCAATCCGAGGATGTGGACAAGGTGCTTGGAGGAATGAGAGCTACCACATGCATCCTAGACCCCTGCCCATCCTGGCTTCTGAAAGAGGCCAGAGGGGGATTGGCCGAGTGGGTGAAGGTGGTGGTTAATGCCTCCCTCCGGGAAGGCAAAATTCCAGCCAGCTTAAAGCAAGCTGTAATAAAACCGCTGTTGAAAAAACCATCACTGGACCCCACTCAATTCGTCAACTTTCGGCCTGTTTCCAATCTCCCCTTTTTGGGCAAAGTCTTGGAACGTGTGGTGGCCTCACAACTCCAGGCATTCTTGGTAGACACGGATTATCTGGATCCGGCACAGTCTGGCTTTAGGCCAGGGCATGGTACCGAGACAGCCTTGGTCGCCTTAGTGGATGATCTGCGCCGGGAGCTCGACAGGGGGAGTGTGTCCCTGTTGGTGCTGCTGGACTTCTCAGCGGCCTTCGATACCATCGACCACGGTATCCTTCTGGGACGCCTCGTGGTAATGGGTCTCGGAGGGACTGTTTTACAGTGGCTCCGCTCATTCCTCGAGGGCCGGTCTCAGAAGGTGTTACTGGGAGACTCCTGTTCAACCCCACAACCTTTGTCTTGTGGGGTTCCTCAGGGTTCAATATTTATTTATTTATTTATTTATTTATTTAAAGTTCTTATATTCCGCCCTTCTCACCCCGCAGGGGACTCAGGACGGATTACAGTAAACACATATATGGCAAACATTCAATGCCAGTTTGACAAACAACATTTAACAGACAAAGGCTATTTAACTTTTTTTTCTGGCCGCCAGGGGAGCTGCTGCTTTTCATCGTCCATCAACGACACCGATGAAGTTCTTCCGCATTCCACATTCCCCGGAGTCTTCTTTCTTTATGGCCTCATAAATTAGTTAAATTTAGCCTCCCACACAAGGTGGTGCCTTATTTTCCTACTTGACAGATGCAACTGTCTTTCGGGTTGCAAAGGTCGACAACGGGCTACACAATGGCTGGACACCCACTCCAGCCCGGGCTGGCTTCGAACTCATGACCTTTTGGTCAGAGTGATCTTAATGCAGCTGACACTCAGCCAGCTGCGCCACAATCCCGGTGCAATCCCAATACTGTCTCCCATGTTGTTTAACATCTACATGAAGCCGCTGGGTGAGATCATCCGGAGTTTTGGAGTGCGATGTCATCTGTACGCGGATGATGTCCAACTCTGTCACTCCTTTCCACCTGCTACTAAGGAGGCTGTTGAGGTCCTGAACTGGTGCTTGGCCGCTGTAACGGTCTGGATGGGGGCGAACAAATTGAAATTGAATCCAGACAAGACAGATGTACTCCTGGTCAGTCGTAAGGCCGAACAGGGTATAGGGTTACAGCCTGTGTTGGATGGGGTCGCACTCCCCCTGAAGACACAGGTTCGCAGTTTGGGTGTGATCCTGGACTCATAGTTGAGCCTGGAACCCCAGGTTTCAGCGGTGACCAGGGGAGCATTCACACAGTTAAAACTCGTGCGCCAACTGCGCCCGTACCTTGGGAAGTCTGACTTGGCCACGGTAGTCCACGCTCTGGTTACATCCCGTTTAGACTACTGCAACGCTCTCTACGTGGGGTTGCCTTTGAAGACAGCCCGGAAGCTCCAATTAGTCCAACGCTCGGCAGCCATGATACTAACTGGAGCGTAGCGCAGGGAGCATACAACTCCTCTGCTGCACCAGCTCCACTGGCTGCCGATCTGCTACCGGGCTCAATTCAAAGTGCTGGCGTTGGCCTTTAAAGCCCTAAATGGTTCTGGCCCAACTTACCTATCCGAACGTATCTCGGCCTATCAGCCCACCAGGACCCTAAGATCTTCTGGGGGGGGGGGCCCTGCTCTCTATCCCGCCTGCTTCACAGGTGCGGCTGGCGGGGACGAGAGACAGGGCCTTTTCTGTGGTGGCCCCGGGGCTATGGAACGCCCTCCCCATGGAGGTAAGATCAGCCCCCTCATTGATGGTGTTCCGGAAAAGACTAAAAACCTGGATGTTCGAGCAGGCGTTCGGTTAACTCAGTGCAATAAGTGTAATGATTGAAGGACTGGCAATTTGGACGACGAAACTGGATCGCGATTTTAGTCAAGAGATGAATTGGATTGTTTATTGATATATGTATTGTGGATTGTGTTTTTATGTTTTTAAACTGTATACTGTTGTTTGTTATAAGTTGTTGTAAACCGCGTTGAGTCGCCGGCTAAGCTGAGAAACGGCGGTATACAAGTATAGCAAATAAATAAATAAATAAATAAATACATATGAGACTATCATATTTAGGCCATGGATTGAAACGAGTAACATGAATAGTGTTACAGCTACAAGCCAATCTTTGGTTAGCTAGGCCAAAGATTGAGGTGAATTACATCACAGGCTGACTAGTCTGCTAATTCTGACAATCTGTATATAATTAGTAAAAGGACAACATTAGATATCAGAGTTCTTAAAAGGGGACACAGTGCAGGTTATGTAGCACAAAGTTCTTTGTTCCAAAATATTTCTGCCACCTTGCAACATCTTTCACCTTGGACAATTGCTTGAATTTTACCAATAGTTGTTCCATCCCTTTGGTACTTAGCTATAAGTGTGTGTTTCTCAAAGAGCCTTATTCTCTTTTTTTCTCAAATATCCTGCATATGTCCAAGTTAAAAGACAATTGGGATGAAAACATGTAAATGAGCTACAATGCTCAACATTTCTGCATGTGCTGACCCACCTTGCCTGTTTATACTCAGGGGTAGAGGATCTATAAATGTCATTTTACAATGAATTTCCTTTGCCTTCCTTCAGTTAAGGGAAAGGCTCAAGTATGTGTCCACGTGGAAGAGAGGAACAGGTATAAGTTTGGTGAAGGTACCTTAAGATGAAGGCCCTTTCCTTCCTCCCTCCCTTCCTTCCTGAGAATCCGATGTAGGGGTACAGATTTGCTATTTTATAGGCAAGCTTTCAATTTCTTCCTGCTTATGTTTCACTTGTTGAGTGCCTTCAAATTCTTTCTAATTTAAGGCATGCCATCCCATGGATTTTGTTGCAAGATTTGTTCAGAGAGGGTTTTGTATTGCCTTCCTTTTAGAACAAGAAAGTGCAACTTGCCCAAGTGGGACTTTGAAGCCTGGTTTCCTGGAATTCTAGTGCAGTACTCAAATCGCTACACCATGCTAGCTGTATGCTCCACATGCCTAGTGGCAAATAATAGTCATTGGGGTTTCTGGTGTCAGTAAATATACTCTGGGTTTTAGTCCAAACTTTAAAATACAGTATGCAATGCTTCAGCGCCTTGGCTAGCTCCTTCAGTATTTTAGCAAATCAGGCAAATGTTACAAAGAAAGCCATTTTTCTTATGCTCTCACCAGCTTGTCACCATTCAGAGAAGTAGGGATCAAGCAACAATAATCCACAGCAGGAGCAATGAGTGGATAGACATAAGGATTCTCTGCTACCTTTTCTCACTGAACCCTGGATTCCACCAGCTAAAAGGAGACATGAAACAATGTATAAACTCTAATTTCACTTGGTAGAATGAAAGCATGTGGTTAAAATTAGACCTTTATCAGAACTGACTTCATAGTTTCATTTCATACAAAACTGGATTACAGGTTCTTTACCCACCATGACAGTTTTCTTAAATTCAACAGCTTAATTTACAGATTAGAAAAATTTTGTTCTTGTTTTACAATTTTCCAAATAGAAGAAGAAATCAGAAACTCTTGTAGGCCTTCAGCCTACTGGAACTCAACCACATTCTGCATATGTTTATAGTTCTCATCAAGGAAATAGATGAGTTAGCTGGCAGGGAAAGCCCCCCCCCTTTTTTTCTCTCTCTTTGTCTGCCTGTTACTTTGTCCTCTGTTTCTATCCCCTGCTTGTTAGACTGATACTTCTCAGAGACACTCCTCTTTCTATATAAAGTGTTTCAGCCACATGGCAAGCCCCTGAGTCCTCCATTTTTGTTCTTCTGTGAGCATGGAGAGAGACAAGATGTCTGCTTCAGGGTGTTAGATAGCTAGTCCCTTTGCTTTCCTATTTAGTAATGTAGTTCTTGGAATAATTTCTTTTATAACTTTTAATGCTTGACTCTGCTCCTGGATTGCTGAAGGTCATTTGCTTTACTGCTGTACTCAAGAAGTAGTCGTGCATTTTATTAATTAGCCTATTGGCCATACCATATCAAAAACATTTGTCATACACACACACACATACAGCATACAACTCACAGTACAACATAAGTTAAAATAAGCAAGCTGTTGACAAGGTCCCAAAGCAGATCAAATGTCTGCATCAACTCTATAGTTTACCCCAATCGACTCTAAATATGCAGTTCTCAGCTGTGTTGCTTTAAATAAAAAAGGGCAATTTTATATGTTATTTTAGCCTTTGGCCAGCCAATGAAATGTAGTTGTAATATATGGATCCCAGTGTGTTTTTTGTATAATGTATGGCCCAAGGCATTGGTTTGTCTCTGCCTTGTACAAGTAACAACTAAACAGTACATGTACGATATCTTCTATCTCTGACGCTCCACAAACACAAAATTGTTCATTATATGAAACCTGGTTAAACTTTCCATGTTTGATCATTGTATCCAGCTGTTCAAATTTAGTTCTGGTACATACCTCCTGAGGTGTTTAGGCATTTCTGTCTTTAGATATTGGGCTGTTTGAGAAATATGTTTAAAACAACTTAGCAATTTCAATGAACCAGCTTTCCTGAGGATGGAAATGTCTTCCTGAGGTTCTATAGCCAGTATCTATAGTGCAACCATTTTTGGATCTAGTTCTTCTAAGAGATTTGGATACAGAATCGGAAGTTCACAACTCCTTATGTGTTTTGTCAGTTGAACTATCCAAGAGGTCTGATTTTTTTTTAAAAAAATTGTCTGCTCTAATAGGCACAGTTTTGGTAGTCTATCATTTGCTACGGCGTTCAATTGTACCCAGTAGCCCTAATCTTGAAAAAGCCATCAATTGTATAGACTCCCAGTTCTGTTCCTACTGTAGCAGCTGGGATCCTTTTGTCCTCTCCCAGAAAACTTCACAGGCATTGCAATTGTTCTAATAAAGGTACCTGGTTTAGGCCTCAAACTTCAGCTCCATATAAGAGCATGGGGGCAACCTTAGCCTTATATACTAAAGATCCTGGTTGGCTATACTGAAGAAGATTCTGATCTGCTAAATTGCTGCTGATGATTTATATTTTTAAATGCTTTCCCCTTTTTAAAATTTGCCCGAACACTGCCCACCCCTGATTCATAGCAGCATTTGTCAATCTGGTGCCCTTTCAACCACAACTCCTATCTGTTTCAGCCAACATGACCAATAGTCAGTAACAATGAGACTTACAGTTTATAACCCCTGCAGGGACTGAAGAGAACATTTTGCTTTATAGTCATAGCTTAGGCTAATTCCATTAGCAATGTGTATTTTTGCAATTAGGTGGAATGCCAGCTGGAATACTGAATTTCAGCTTAGCTAAGGTAGGCAAAACATATGCCTTCATGAATTTTTTATTTTGTAGATTGCTGCAATTGACACTCTTCTGGAAAAAACACAAATGCACACACTGTTTATTAGTGAGGTGAATGAAGGAAAGTGTTCAGGTGCCTTATTAGGCATTTATGTTACAAACATTTATTTATTTATTTATTTAATTATTTATTGACATTTATATCCCACCCCTCTCACCCCGAAGCAGCTTACAAATTATATATACATATAATATATTATATTATTAGCATAGCATAGCACAATATTAGTATTATATATTACTATATTGTACTATACCACTATTCTTCAAGTTCTTTATGCTTAGCTGTGTGAGCCACATATGTGCAAGGAGAAAAATTATTTAAAAGTTTTTTTTAAAGTATCTTGCTGTGAACAGATAACGGCATAAGGAGACACATTGATTGCATTTTATGTTTCTAATCCATTGAGCTAAGGAAAGAAACTGATCTCAAACAAAACAGGGTATTTTGGGATGATGACAGACACTATATATATATCCACAGATATAGTTCAGCCCTTTGGTTTGATTATTTCCAGTAAGGATAGCTCTGGATTCAACTGTATTTTCATTGTGAAGATATCTCACATCATGTCTGAATCAATTTCTAAAGCTTTTGAACTTTCTAAAAATATGAAGCTCGTGGAAGGTTCCTAGTTCACCTATTAGTAAATAACTATTAAAATGGAAGAGGGGTATCTTAGAAATCATGAATTCTTCACAGTTGGTCTAAGGCACAGGTATATGTTAAATGGAAGCAGAAAACATAAAATTTTAATGGAGTGCAGTGTTTTATTTCATCCAAAATTTATGCTCATTTATTGAGCAATAATGAAATCAATGTCAGATGCAACTATTGCAGAATCTCCTTTTGATCCCATTCTCCTCTGTCATGCACAGAGAATGGTACAGTGGGGTTTTATTTCATTCGGATAGCTCACCATGAATTTCATGAGGTCCTTTATTAGATATGAAAGGGGAACAATATATGTGGGTAGGCTCATATAGTCTACTCGCAGGAGGGAATCACATACATTCAAGTACCTCTAACAGGCACTGGACATGCACCTTTTTTCCATGCATTGGGTTGAAAAGGTGCCTGCTGAAGTATCACTGGATGTTGCATTGATCAAAGTCTAAACTAGGATCTCAGAGCTTCATTCTGAAATGGATCTCCTTTTATCTGGCTTTTTCAGCGCAGCAAAGAAAGATGCTGCCTGTGAATTCTATGTAAATTCAAAAAGGATAGAAGTCAAAACAGAAGGTGAGAGAAGAAACAAAGGAGAACCCAGACAAGCACTCCAAGCTCCAATGATGACACATTATGTGAGCTATTACTGACCTAATTGAGATGTAGAAAACCAGGCAAGCACATACCAAAACTAAACAAGCTTGGCCATCAGTATCCAAGAGCCCTGAGAGAATGTTAAAGGGCTTAAAATAATGCAGAAAAATCAAAGCCAACAGATATATTTGCCCCAATTAAGATAAAAGTAGGAATGTTGAGTATTCTTCTTGAAATTTATTTATTTATTTGCCACACTTATATCCTGCTCTTCTCAACCCCGAAGGGGACTCAGGGCAGCCTTACAAAGGCAACAATTCAATGCATGTGTTCACATATCGATAAATAAACAACACTTTAATACATAAAAAACCAACCAATTAAAAACATCACATTAAGCAACAATTTAAAATCACATGATTCAAGTCATCATCCAGGGCCAATCCAAGCCATCAATGTTAATTCATAGTCTCTTATTGCACAGGGGAAATTGGAGCCCCCAGTGGCACAATGGGTTAAACCCTTGTGCTGGCAGGAGTGAAGACCGACAGGCAAGACGTTTGAATCCAGGGAGAATGTAGACAATCTCCCGGTGTCAGCTCCAGCTCCCCATGCAAGCACATGAGAGAAGCCTCCCACAAGGATGGCAAAACATCAGAACATCTGGGTGTCCCCTGGGCAACATCCTTGCAGACAGCTAATTCTCTTAAAGCAGAAACAACTTGAAGTTTCTCAAGTCACTCCTGACACACACAAAAAATTGCACTGCTCCCTTTACTGACCAAAAGCCTGATCACAAAGCTACATTTTCACTTTCCTTCTGAAGGCCAGGAGGGAGGGAGCTGATCTAATGTCACTGGGGAGGGAGTTCCACAGCCGAAGGGCTACCACTGAGAAGGCCCTGTCTCTCATCCCCACCAGTCGTGCCTGCGAAGAAGATAGGATCTAGAGCAGGGCCTCCCCAGACAATTTTAATCTCTGAGGTGGTTCATTTGAACAGGTAAGATGGGGCAGAAGGGGTGCCAGAAGAAGTGACCTTTTGCTGTCCGCTCAGAATAAAGGTGGAGTCATAGCAGAGCTTGAAAACTATATATTTTTTTAAGATTACAACTCCCAGAATCTTCCTGGTGATTTCTGGGAGTTTTAATTCAGTATTAACATTTCAACTTGCTGTTTCCTTCAGACATTAAGTAAGCAGAGACCAAGTTACAATCTTGGAGAACCAGCTATCCCACTTGAGCTGCCAGTTGTATTCGCTTTTCAAAGTTCTTTTCCTGTTGACCATATGAAATGTAACCAATCTACCCCATGACCAGAGGATTGAATATTTTATGTTTCATTTCATATTATAATAAAACACTATCCATTGCCTTTCCATTTCACTGACCTCTGTTTCTGCTTAATCGTGTCATTTTTTACATTCAACTCTAACTTCACCTCCATTGTTTTTGGCTTTATTTGTTCCTTGGCTTTTGTCTATTAATATAGATAGTTTAATAAATTGCCATAAATGATTGTGGATCTCCTCTCTTCTCACAAAGTGGAAAAATGTCTCTTTAAAGTATTTTGAAGGTGTGGATTGATTCCATCACCTCTTGCTTCTCTTTATTTCTGTGATCCTGCAGTGTCACCTTCAGTCACTGGAATCAGTGAGCAAAATCTTATTTCAAATCGAATTCCAGGCTGATAAACTAAGCAGAGATGTGAACCATGGAAAAGAGAAGTGATGTGATTAAAGTGCTTGAACTGAAACAAGTCTACCTCTAAAATCAGAATACTCGAAGACTGGAGTCTCTGACTTATCTAACACCTACTTGGTTTCTGATGGTACAGTGAGAGGAGTGTTTGCTTTTATCCTTCCTTTCTCCCCAAAAACAGAACAATTTATTTTCCATTGCAAGCAGTGTGAGACAAATTCTTTATATCTCCTTCAATGGTATAGATGTTGCTGCAACATTTTCTCCCTGGAACTAGGGAATGGGAAGGTTTTTGTTCCTGCAGGTTCAAAGCCTCCTTTGATATTCCAATACTGTTCCAGCAATCCTTTTTTTTTTTTTCTATCCCTCTCTCATTTGGGCTTAGAGGATTGAAGAGGTAAGAGTTACATAACTCTTAAGGATGCCTCTCCTCCAAAAGTAGACTTGTCTCTCTACTCTCAGATGGGGAGATGATATATCCTGTTGCTCACCAGATACCAACCCAGGGGTTTAAGGATTCAATTATTGGTTTTAAGTCTTCTATATGATATTATTATATCTGTGTGTAGAATTAACCTTCCTGGTGTTTCAACTGGCATCCTTTTCATGAATTTAAGTCTGACTCATGCCGGGAAAAATAACTTTTATGGCCACTGTGCAGGTTGGATGGTCTTCCAGGATCAGTATTCTGGTGGGTCCGTAGGTGACTGTGGAGCCCTATTCTTGATTTGCATCTTCTCCCACAGTGAGGGCATTGGTTTCCAGGTGGAAGGCAGTCTCTGTCGAGGTTGGCTTGATGTGCCTTCCTCTTGGCACGTTTCTCTCTTTCACTTTCCATTCATGCCTCTTCAAATTCTGCAGCACTGCTGGTCACAGCTGACCTCCAGCTGGAGCGCTCAAGGGCCAGGGCTTCCCAGTTCTCAGTGTCTATGCCAGAGTTTTAAAGGTTGGCTTTGACTCCATCTTTAAATCTCTTTTTGGTGGGAAGCTTCTCATCAACAAGATGAAATATCATAGCGATGAAGATGGAGAATAAGGTTGGGGCAATAACACATCCCTGTTTGACACCTGATTCCACCTTAAATGGGTCACTTTGGGAGCCATTGCTGTTCAAGACTGTTGCCATCATGTCATCATGGAGGAGCCGCAGGATGTTCACAAATTTGTTAGGGCACCCAATTCTTTGGAGGATGGTCCAGGGAGCACTGTGATTCATTGTGTCGAATGCCTTTGCAAGGTCAATGAATGCCATGTAAAGAAGTTGATTTTGTTCCCTGCATTTTTTTTGGAGCTGTCGTGCAGTGAAGATCATGTCCACTGTTCCTCTGGAGGGGCGGAAGCCATTCTGGGATTCTGGGAGGATGTCTTCTGAGAGGGGTAGAAGGTGGTTTGCAAGGATTCTTGTGAGGATTTTCTCCAACCTACCTTTTAACTGTATCCCAATACAATGTGTTTTTGTGTTGATAGAGAGCAGGGTGATACGTCCAGCTCCTGTAGCTGGATGTGCTTCAACAGATAGGGTATGGCCCTGTATCTGCCTGTTGCAGAGCATCTAGCTGAAGAAAAATATCTAGATGTATCCTTGTTCATCCTTTTTCACCCTAGAAATACAGAAATAGTCTTATTGCATAGAGAAAAAGTGGGACATAAAGAAACAGAAGCAGCAGCAGCGTTATATCTCGTGATGCAATATCTTGGCTTATCTATCCTCTGTCTACCTCTGTCTGTTTTTCATTGTAAACATATTAAGTGGGGTTGGATTTTTATTACTGTAAGATTCAACAAATGGATTAACATCTTCTAAATGGGAAACGTATTAGGACTGGTGGAACAAAAGCTTAAGCTTGTAGCTTACCAGATCTGACTATGATGTATATGTTCTCTTTTGTGTGTTAAATTGATTCCACTGCATGTATATTCAATAGAAATGATATTGTCATTGTTTTTTTTTTACCATTATACTTCTTTCATGCTTTTTCTTCTTTTTGTAATTTAATATAGATAAATTATAAATTGTTATCACTGCTGATGAGACAACTGCTACTCTGAAGCTCAGAGAGGCCAAACAACTAATGGAAGGTTTCTTTTCTTCTTCTTCTTAACACAGGAAAATCCCTTGGATTAATATATATGCTCAGGTCCAGCATGACAAGGAACAAGAAATGATTGGTTCCGTCAGCCAAAGTGAAAATGCTCCCAAAATCTCTCTGAGTGAATTCACAGACCCTGAAGAACTCATGGACAAAGAGCTGGACACACGAGTTATAGGTACATGGCAGGACTACAATTCACCTAAATAGGGGATGTAAGGAATAGTCACCAAATTTCTGATTTTCCCCATGTTGAAATTCCTTATTGAAACCTTAAGAGCCACTTCAGGAGCTGTCTGCACAAGAGTGAAACATTAAGTGCAGTTTTAATCCTTTGAAGTTTCTGTTATTTTCAAAGAAAGCCCCTCAGCAAAACCAGCTTCTGTCCAGTAATTCTATTTTTTAAAAGTTCATGCAACAAGGTAGCAGCTTACATAAAGTCATTGGCATAATATGTGCAAAAAGAAAGTGTCAGAAAGGCAAACACTGTATTTGAAAATGCACAAAAATAGTTCACTGTCTCATCCAGTGAAGATAAGTATTTTTAATTTTCCATTCTCATGCATGAGAATGAGGTAAGCAACAATTTGCATTCCTATTCAAGTCTTCTCAGTATATCATGGACAAAATGAATATATTCTGCTTCCCTGATTGTATGCATAATGCTGACAACAGTGGGATTTCCGTTATGAGAAATAGCTTAATTCATGGACCAATGTCAAAATGTTACTCTTCCTAGAGATCTTATTGGTGTATCATTTCAGAGATGAGAAACATTTGTGGACAAATAATTGAACAGCTTTATCCAGCTCTATGAAGGATGTTGTTGAACTATCTATGCCCTGACCTCACTCTAGACAGTTTGCTAATAACATGCAACACAATTAAAACATAATGAGAAAAAACCTCCCACAACAACATTAAACTACCAACAACATTTAAAAACAATTTAAAACATAGTTAATACCAAGAACATTGACTTAGAAAATTATGACGTTAAAACAGTAAGAATGGAATAGTACCCTCCCTAAAACCCTTTAAAACTCTTGAGTTTTCAAAATCTAGACAAATGTAAAAAGAGTTCCAGAGCCTTGGAGAAGTCACTGAGAAACTGATAGAATGTTAGAATGATTTCTTGGACTATGATGCTTTGTACCTTAAACAAAGCTTAGAACCTTTTTGGGATACATCTCCAAGAATCCCATAGCAGCCTTGCCTACCAACATTTTACATATAGTTCTTCCAAATCTTTTTCAAAACTCTAATCTCAAGGTAGTATAATATTTTTACTACTAGTAGGAGGAAACACAAAGAGTCATTGAAGGAGAGTGTACTGTAAGCATCAAGGTTTTTTTTTTTTTTTTTTGCATTCAACTCAATTTCCCAAGTCTCAGGCTATCTCTTCCTCACTTACAATCCGTATTATCCATTCTGTATTCCCATTACTCCTTGATGTCTGTTTCCATCCTCTGCTTTCTGAGCAGGGACAGTATCACTTCTGTTTTATGATCAATACTTAATATCTTGGCTGTTAAAAATATCCGTCAACAGTAGTCAGACCAGTGAACACCACAAGACTAGATAAAGAAACTTCATTATCTATAAAAGCAATACAGAACTTGAGAACTAGTGGCCCTGCAGATGTTACTGAGGGATACTTGTATTATCCCTCACCCTGGGTCAGGTTGGTTAATGGGAATTAGAGTCCAATCATATTGTTATGGTCGCAAGTTCCCCAACCCTTCACTAAAGCTGGAAAGGAAATATATAGTATATATTTTTCAGTGGTTGATACATGAACAATATCTTACCTACAATGAGGTCAGACTCACAACAGGCCATTCCACTGACTGTCTTTCTCCTTTTCCCTAGGAAGTATTTCAACGATCTCCAACAGTGAAAGCACAAAAGAAATACCCAACTGCACTAGTGTTTGATACCAGGAATCAACTCTGACAGTGACATTTCTGAGTTTTTATTTTTAATTAATAATATTATTATTACAAAGGGAAAATTCTATGTCATTATTATAATTATTATTATCATTATTATTATTATTGGGTGCAGGGTATGGGATTTTTTTAAGTTCTGGTTTTTAAAAAAGTTTTCTTCCCTGGGGCCACATTCATAAATTTAATATTTGAAAAACTGTATCATAGAAAAATACAAGCTTCATGGAAAGCAGGAGTAAGACCCTGAACTTACATTTTGGGGTACATTTTCTATTTTCTTGTGTAACAAAAATAATTGGCCTACTTTGCTAGTGGCGGATTCAGAAGACAATTGGATTGTTCAGATCCAGGCTTGTTCTTATAGAGTATAGGGTTCTCCCCCCACTTAGCAGCCTATTGGATCCAGTCCACTGAGTATATATATATTATATTGTATATCTTAAAAATGGGGAAATAAGCCTTCCATGGTTAACTGTCTGGGTTCTCATGAGGGTGGGCAGGATGCACAAAATGGCCACTAACAAGCCTGACCAAGTTTATGAATGAGGCCCTCCCTGGTGCATGTTAATACTGAAGATACTGATGGCAAACTGTAGATAATGACCATGTAAATATCTTTTTATTTCCTGAGAAATAATTTAATGTTTAGTAAAAGATAAATTTAAAATGATCAAACCACACACATGCACACCCCCTTCACACCTACATAAGAAGCAAAACAGTTCACCGAGATCCTGCAGTGAGCAGCTGAATCACATGTGGGGTCTAAATACGTATCGGTTGCCTGTCATATTTAACTCTTAATCAATGTTGCAAAGGGAAATAAGATAAAGAAGGAAATACATTTCAGTGATTTTAAGATATTGGGTAATGGATACTTTGGGAATTAAAAACACACCTAAGGTATTTGATCTTCTTTGGAAACAGTGGGTGTTCAGCATCCACTGACATTGGTCCCAGAACACCTTGTGGATACCAGAATCGATGGATATGGTCAGTCTGAGTGTATGGGAAAAGGCCCTGAGCCACATCTTTAATTAATATGATGAAGTCTCAAAAACATTCCATTCAATTCATGAATTACTCATTTGAATCAGAGGGTTGGACAGGAAAATATGCTTGATCAAGAAAGCAAGAGAATAATGAATCTGAGGCATCAATAGTTTTTAATTTTTAACCTAAGCTATCGGCTACCACAACAAATTGAATTGTTCCTTCTCTGCCATGTTCAGTCCTTAAACCTATGAATCATTCACAATTTGTTCTACCTAGTCATAGTCACCTTTAGCGCACTGTGTAGTAGCTTCACAGTACTTCTGATTTTCAAATTCAGCAGATGATGATGATGATGATGATGATGATGATGATGATGAAGATGAAGATGCAAGTGGGCATGCTGATGTCTCTGTGTGATTGTCTTTGTGCTCAGGCTTTGTGGTGCTGAGCAGCTCTCCAGTGAAGATTATCTGAGATCAGAAACACCAGATGTTACAAACCAGCATGGTGTTATTCTCACAACAGTAAAGAAATCTGACCGGTCATGAGAAATAATGGGATAAACTAACTAGGAAATGTAGATGAGGGATTTCAGCTCTGCCATTTCATTGATGGTGAAGCTGTTAGCTGAACAATAGCATGTTTTATTACTGGATTATTTGAATTCATGTGTGCACAGTGGAAGTATCCATACTGAATTTAAGCCATGGACAGATATGAGTTCATGATTGTTACCAGCAGTATAATAAAGCAAATGCCCTACAGCAATTTCACTCCCAGGAAGTCTCCAACACCATAGATCAAATAGCTCAAATATAAGTGGAAAGAACAGAAACAATTCAGAAATATTCAGCCCATCCCCAAACACCTGATTTGCTTCAAGTCAATAACACTACTTTATAGGAAATTGCCATTACAGTTAAGTGTTCCATCAAGATATTTTTGAGAGAATAATGATGATACGGCTTCCAAGACATTAAAAGAGCCTCACATGGAAGGGAAAAAGACTGTAAAGTACAAAGGTCTCATTAGAATCAGATACTGAAGACATAATCAACAAGATTTTTCTTCTCTAACAGAGGTCATATGTTCTAGCAGATTAAATCAACAGCTGTTTCTATTTCTTGAACTTGAACTGTAATTATGGCAAAAATGTCAAAATATTAAATTCAGCCCTAGGAGGGAAAATATTACCTTAGACTACAACTCTTTGAATCCACTGCTATGCAGTTCAAAAAGTAACTTTTCAACATGGTTTCCTATACAATACCAACCCAGTTCATCAGACTCTCATTCCTAGCTTTGCTAGACTGGGAGCTTTCAGACTAAAGACCCATGCTTCCCCCTTTAGAGAATTATGGATAGGATTTCTGTTACAAGAGGGCTCTCATAGCTTTAATGGTTGTATAGAAGAAAATACTTCCACAAATGTTGTTTGTTACGTGGTTAACATGAGAAAGCAACACCAGCTGAAATATTAAAGATACGGAAGCCCTCTCCAGTTTTTGGTTCAGCAACTCTAATTAAAGCCAAAACAAACCCCACCCCAAAATAAAAACATGCTAGACCAGAAAACAAACAGTGCATCAACAACCCAAATTAAAAAAACAACTACCACCTCAATTTTCCAATAAACCTACTCACTTTGACTTCCTGTTTCTTTTACCTGTAAATAAGCATTATCTATAAGGGGATAATACATTTCAAAAGCAATGAAGTCTCTATAATCATGATGCCTGATGGGCTGCTGTACCTTAACTAGGATAGATTGAAAGGATAAAAAGATAGTACATCAGCTGGTATTGATCAGGACCAAAGTGCTCTAACCCTCTGTGGTGCTGCCCCCATCATCTGCTGATCTCTGGATTGTCTTCTGGGCTGTGCTTGTCTTAGGAGCCCTGGATATTGGCCCCATAGTCTCCACTGAGTACAACTTCTTTTGACTGAGAGAGCAGAAATCCAAATGGATTACTTTTGCAAACTGGCAAAGTGGCATATTTTGCTTTTATTTGTATTAAGCTTAAATAAGACAGACAACTGTGATACTTATTTTAAATGAAGTATGACAAATGCATGAATCATATATATACATAAAAGTACCTATATACTGTTCTTGGTTTTATTGTTCCATTTGAATATTTCTACTTTAAAAAAAGGCAGTGGTTTTGAAATTGTTGAAAATAAATGTATTTTTGTACATCAAAGCTGCCACTGTGCATTATTTGTGGTGCCTCCTTACAGGTGGCAATGGTTTTATATCCCCCATTATTACCCAGTGAGATCAATTGTTAAACAGTCTCGACTAGGATTACTTTTGTGGGTGGGACAGTCTTTTAACCTTGCAGCCCTGGCTCTGTATTTCACTTCTGGGCAAGCACAGACCTGCTCTCCGGCCCTTGAGCAGTATACTTAGTTGTTGCTTTGGGGCCAGGTAAGAATTCCCTCCCCTCAAAAATGGGGGCGGGTCGCCTCCTCTACACTGTTTCTTTAGAGGCTAATTGGTTTTGGTATATCTTAAATAGGTGGTCATGCAGGAAACTGGGATGGGTTTTACATCTCGGTGTGCACCTAAGGCACCCATTTTGGTGAAGGCCTTGGAGTGGCGGGAATTTGGGGCTCATGACTTGGGGTCCATATTTTTTTCTGCAGCTTCCCTAAGAGATTGCCCTGGAAGCTGCTCAGGTAAGGTTGCACATAGGGGACCCAGGTGTCTTGCCCAAGTTAGCTGCGGAGCTCTTAGATGGCCACTGCCTCTGCTTCTTCCACACCAAGTTCACACCCTTTAAATTTTGGTTTTCAGGTCATAAGAAAGTTAAATAGGTAACATTAATAAAGTTGCCCATAGTTATCCCATATGGTTGTGTGGTCTCATTATTTCAATGGTGGGGTGCAAAAATGGGGGCACAAGTAGTCCAGGACCATCAGACTGTGGTTATAAAGTTTACTTTTGCTAAATCAACAGGGAAATGCAAAATCACACACACGCACACACCCCAAATCTCCTGTCTCACACTGCTGACTGAATTGAGTGCAAGTTACTTTTGCATTTGATTTGCTCCAATGGAAACAAACCAAGGAAGAAGAGAAAAGTGGGTGAAGAGAAAAAGTGGGACATTTTAAAAGCAGCTGAAAAGGTAGGGTGTCAGAAAAATAATGAAGTCTGTCACTACCAAATCATGACAATTGCAAGGTATGTAGTTTACCTTGAAGAGTAGATGTTTCTGTTATTTTATGTAGTGCCATAGTGTACAGGATGTACTGAATCACCCCCAAGTTCATAGCCAAGAAGATTTTGAGACTTAATAAATTTCATACACCTGTTCATGTGTAATGACAAATTTAGTTATAAACCAGGAAGCAGATCCTTCTTAATTCACATGCTTTTAGAAAGGCCTAGTAGGCTCACTTATATAGAATTTAAGTTGGGTTATGCATTAAATTTGAATGAACCAGTATCAATTCACTAATCTAGGTATTGCTAGGAAAGGCGTCAAGTTAAATATGAAACAGCAGCCAATCATGGCACCAAATATGTTCAAACCGAAGCAATGCTACATTTCCAGGATCCCAAGGAACTGTGAACCATGCACCTCAAAAGGAAATGAAAACAGAAAATTCTCACTAGCAGACAGGACCACAAAAATAATCTTATCAACTCAAACAAATGATAGACACAATGTATCAGAGCTGAACCCTGAAACCCACATTAAAAGCCAGGTGCCTGTCCCTAGTGATGGAGATCTGCATTGCTGGTGATTGGGGTACCAAAACATGACATGACCAGTTACGGCCCACCAGAAAGCAATGGTGCAATAGAATTGCAACAGAAACCCACAAATTTGTTTCTCCAAAACTGGTTTTATAGTAGCTTCACTCACTATCCATTCAATTGCAGATCCTGACTAACTTTCATTAATTTAAACAAAGTTAATCCATTTATACAAATAATTATTCTCCTCCAATTAGATGAAATATCTTACTGGACTTACTTCATATCACACAGCAGTGTGTCGTGTCTGCTTTTCACCTGCTTATATCGGCCATGTGACTCTAGTAACCCTTGAGTGCATTTCAAGTCAATCATTTAATTAAATTTTCTTTCAGAACATTCCTCTTTTTATCAACTTGTTCACAGTTAGGTTGTCTGCCTGGAATTGATCAGTGCCTAAACCTTGGGTGTTTCACTAACATTCCTGATGCACTTAACAAACTGTCTTAATGCATTGCTATTCAAGTTTCATGGGCTTAAACATGCACAATACAATTAAAGTCAGCACTCAGCATGCAACATCCCTACTATGTCAGAAAATGGTTATACTAAAAAGCTGGATATTCCATGAATTTGGGCTTCTCCATTTGGACTTCTGTATAACTTGGTTTTTGCTGATTTCCCTTGAATGGTCCAGTGCCATCTTCTTTCATGTTTAGGATGGTTCCTTACTTCCAATGCCCATTGGGATTGGAAGTGCTTGTGGGGAGGTAAGTGGCAAAATATTATCCTTTCTTTTCATTTGCATGAACCTAAAGTGATCCATTCTGTGAGTGGAACTCAGCTCACCTCTGAATTTCTCAGTCAAACGTAATGGGTAATTCTGTATTTACAAAAATCCAGCACATTCAAATGCAGATTCTGCAAAGGTCTTTTTACAATAAAAATAATTTGAATATACAAATGTTTTGAAAAGAGGTTTTAAATTTTTTCTTTCTTGAAAACAAACAGCAATGTTCTAACAATTTCCTTCACTTGTAAAAAGTTATACCCTTCTGAACCTTATAATGTCTCAATATGGGCATATTGGAAAACCTGCTGGTTGGTTACCCCATTTAATCTCCTGCTACAAGGTGTTATGTCCAAAGACCACCAGGTAGAAAATCCTGTGAAATTCAGATACGATACAAGGATTATACACAAGCTAACTCCTGTTCTCTCATTATTTTTCTTGGCATTCTCCCCAGTGCAGTAGTACAACGATTAAGCATTATCAAAGCACCACTGCACTGCCGACATATTATTGCAATACATCAGCCAAATGCTATTCTCTGTATCTTGGTATTACATCCCCTGACTGATGGCTGACAGGAAGCATAAGGTGTGGAAACAAGTCTGCTCAGTTTGACATTTTACAATACTGGCTTTCTCAGGGGTGGGGTGAGGGGTGGGTGGATGTTAACATTATGAGGAACGTCAAGAGATGAGAACAACAGTAATCCCTTATAGCCCATGGATATATGTTCTACAACATTTTTAGATCTTGGTTTTACATGGCAGTAACACAAGAAAAGAAGGCTCCTTGCAGCAGAATGGAGATCCAATCCAAGCTTATGGGTTGCTATAGCAGTAGGCATGTCCACTGATGTGTAAGCACTTGCTGCTTCACCTGATTATGTGTATTACCCTATGGTTCATTGCTCTGGAAGAAACAATAGTTCTGTTAACAGTTGTAAATAAAGCTATTAACAGAAAAAGTAGGATTCTGCTTAGTGTTCAATCAGCTTCACTACATGGATAGGAGAAAGTGACACCATCTTATCAAGAAAAAAATGTGTTGGTCTCGGTGACATAGAAAGGATAAAGAACATAATTTAACATTTCTGAGTTTCAAGTACAGATGAGATATACCTGGCTGGAATTCTGTATTGAATTTACAGATTTGTCATCTAGCATTATTTATTTATTTATTCATTTATTCATTTATGATATTTCTACCCCGCCTTTCTCGAATCCGAAGATGACTCAAGGTGGCTTTACAACATAGGCAGCTATTCGATGCCATTAAAACAATGAAAAAATTACAATAAATATTTAAAACAGAATTATAAAATACATACATTAAAACCTTTTAAAACATACAAAACCACTACCTTCACTATTAGCCTCGTCATCCAAAAACATTATTTAAGTGATTCCAGTATTTGAATTCACATAGTTTTGTGTTTATCTATTGCACTAAGTTTCCAAAGCATTGTTCAAAAAGCCATGTTTTCACTTTTCTGCAGAAGGTCAGAAGGGAAGGGGCTAATCTAATATTCCTAGGGGGCGAGTTCCACAGCTGAGGGGCCACCACTGAGAAGGCCCTGTCTTTCGTCCCCACCGGTTGCACCTGCAAAGAAAGGCAGGACAGAGAGCAAGACCTCCCCAGATGATCTTAAACTCCTAAATGGTCCACAGGGAGAGATACATTACAGATGTATAAGTACTCTACATTTACTAACACTGTTGTGGCACCATTGTAGCAATTGGCAATCGGGATAAAGAAGGAAGACATTTTCATCCCTTCCCACCAGTGAATGAGGCTGGGCCTATCAGAAGTAGGATCCTTGTCACAATTCTATATAAAGTAGATTTGTAGGGGTCATGCCAGGACCCCTACAAATACTTAATTATGTGTTTGTCACTAAGTACACAATGGAGAATATAGGCCATAATGTTTAAAACCACTAACAATAGGAGAATTTATTCTTTAAGGTACGGAATTCCATGAAGCAGTATTGCTTTAGCCAGCATCATGCAATCATCAGTTGCTAATTGGATCAGAGACCTCTCTGATGTGAGCGGTAACTATCAACACAAACCCATATATTATGCCAGCAGTCTCATGTTTCAATAATATTGAAGCAGATTTTGTCTGCCTCCAACACTCTTCCCTCTAGTTTTTGCAGAGAAACATGGGAAGTCAGCTCAGTGTACCCCATTGTTTTGGCTGGTGGCTATCACTTGAATATATCGCTTGCATCTTCCTATTAATCCCAACTAGAGTAGTACTACTGAATAAGTGGGATTTGCCTATGTACTGATTTATAGTTGATTCATTGGGTCTATTTTCTATTTGGGGCTCACCAACAGGATTCAGGTTAATATTTTCTCAGAACTCATTCAGAAACCAACTAAATTAAATATGAAAGTTGAGTTTGGAGGAAATCCTATGAAATATTCCTAACACATATGGCAGTCTACACAGATACAAATGTCTTTACTACTGCAATTTGTTAAATCACTGAAGATTTCAGTGAACAAAGTGGTCAGTGAAAAAGAATATAGCCAGACAACACAGTGATCTTTAATATTTTCTTTCTTGTAAATGCCTACTTGACCTTGGTAAGATCAGTAACAGTGCAGCTGATATGACCTAATGGATTCCACACTACACCAGTTCAAATTTAGTGTTTTTATTTGTAGTCCATGAAATGATAACCTCAGAGCTTTTGAATTCAGAACACTGGTTATCAGCTCTCTCAAAAGGATAAATGGAGGTTTGCTATTGATACAGAAGTCAAATGTTTGGTAGAAAATGGAAGTGCTATTCTTTTTTTCACCTGGTACATTGTATGAAGAATCCTGTGGGAAGTAAAAGGTGAAAAGAAATGTACTTGCTTTGCTAGTGACTTAAAGATAAAGAAGCTATGAAGTTGAATGCACTGCAATTTTCTAGTACAATAGTGTTCCTATAATCTAGAAGTAGAGGAAAGGCTAAGAAAGAATAAAACAGCCAAATCTAGAGCCCAGATGTTTGTTTGAAAACAGTGAAAAGTGGAAATATTTTAAGGGATTGTCCATTTAGAATTAAAATTTAAAGGTGAGAATCAGGCTGTAGAAATTTTAGCCAGATGTCTAGAATATATTAGAAACTTATTGACCCTAATTTTATACCCAGGTTGTGGAACTTTCTGCAGTCATCATTTTCTATGACTTCATTTTTATTTTGTGTGCTTTCAAATGTCTAACTCATCTTTCAATCACAATACTGCATAAGGATGTTTACAGTATAATAGAGGAAAAGCTACAAGGAAGGAAAACATCAGCCCTATAATAAACATCAAGAAGTGAAAGTCGACAGTGACAACAAAATCTGTTACTTTTCACCAACTGTCTGGTGGAAGAAAACAGACTAATTACCTTTCCTAAATTTCCATATGGAAAACAGTTCAAGTCTAAATTCAGAACATGACAAGAAACAATGCCTGAGATTCTGCATTGGAAAATATTTTTGATACAAGTAGCTACTTCTCCATAGTTATGTTTCCCATTGGTGTCCCCCATTGGAAGGAGTTATGTTTCCCATTGGAATCCCACCCCCACCCCTAAATATAATCCATTTCCATGTTAACAGAGAGCAAGAGATGAGTTGAGATACATTTTCTTGCAGTTGGACATGCTACAATTGAAATGTTTGAAGAATGGTTGCAAGACCCTGCAGAAGTCCCCGAAGGTGTATGTCAGAACATGTCCACATACAAGAAAAGAGCTGGTTGCATCTCCACTTGATCCCTTTGGTCTCAGAGAACATGGAGACAGTTGTGGACATTTTTTGGAGTATTTTAGAGAAAAGGGTTAGTTATTGTATGGTTGGAATAGAATTCCAAACTATGCAACAACCATAAAAGTGAGTGACCATAAATATCCAACTTAAGACACTGTAATTCACTAACAGGTTGTTAGCTGACATTTTCTGTAATATTGTTTTTAGAGTAATAAATGACAATGACATTCATGTTTTTCTTTTGCTAACGCTACTGTGGTAGTGATAGGTGAATGAATAATTAATAATTATTACTCAAATGCTATTTTGAGAGTGTATTTGGTGTTACTGGTTTTTTTCCCTTGCTATTTTGTTCATTTTTCTACTTGTAAATTTGTGGGAGGCGAGATGTTGAAAAATGAAACAAAATAAAATAATGCTAATTTAGTATTTTGCCCCAAACCCATTGCTTATATTAAAGCTAGTGAACTATAAGAGAGTAATAGCTAATTCTAACACACTAGCCCTTTACATGATTCCAAGCTATTGTAAAATATGTATATGTCAGGTATTCAGGGATATGTCTTTCCTTTGGATGAGATCCCGTACTGGGAGAATTATTAAAAAGTAATACATTTTAACTGCAATTGAACTGCAATTCCTATCCTCTTGAAGCCTCCCCCCACCCCCCATTTAGAGTGTGGGGTATTGGAGAAACTCCTTGCAAACTCATGTGCACAGCAACAACAGTAACTCCATGATTTTTGGAATATCCTTATAAGGGTTAATCTGGAGGATAGTATTTTCATTTTACATCTAGTTATAGGGACATAGCCAGAAGCTTATCAAACACCCCTGGTTCCCACTTGCAAGTAAGTGGCAATGGGTACAGATCTCTGCAGGATAAAGGTGATCCTTACTGGGATTTGGACCAAGACGACTAAGCTGAAGCACCTGTATTTTGGCTATGTCAAAAAAAGACAATAATGCTTGGTATAGAATCATAGAATCATAGAATCAAAGAGTTGGAAGAGACCTCATGGGCCATCCAGTCCAACCCCCTGCCAAGAAGCAGGAATATTGCATTCAAATCACCCCTGACAAATGGCCATCCAGCCTCTGCTTAAAAGCTTCGAAAGAAGGAGCCTCCACCACACTCCGGGGCAGAGAGTTCCACTGCTGAATGGCTCTCACAGTCAGGAAGTTCTTCCTGGTAAAGTAAAAGGTAGAATGGAATAGAGGAAGTCCGCCTTGCACATGGATCGATTCAGTCAAGGGCATGAGGCAGGGCTCCTGATGATAGGGTGACTTGGATGTCTCTAATTCATGAGATCACCATAAGTCACAGTTGACTTGAAGGCAGTTAATAACAATAGTAAAAAAAGGTGATGAATTTTATCCTCTGTAATGAACTCAAAAATTAAATAAATGAGACTTACAGTTATGTCACTATTCATCAAACAGAGTTGGGGAAAATGGGAAAGTGGGGGAAATCATCTTGTTTGTGTCTGGAATTGTATTCTTTGCATGGCATTTTGTCTTACCTTTTTCACATAGGATCCTCCCAGCTCAGCCATCTGCTTAGAGGAGACAGAAGGTCTGATTCTTAAAGCAGACACCCCTTCTCTGGGCTCTTGTCCTTCCCCTCTCAATCTCATTTTCAGTTGTGAAAATCCAAAACCTACTATGCATGAGAACTTACTGTAGTTGGTAAAAAAAAGGGAAACAAATTTTAAAAGCTAGCACTTGTACAATTTCAAAACTCAAGATTATGTAGGAGAAATGACAGGAAAAACAATGTGTAATTCCTAATGTGTAATTTATTTAAAATAAATGACCATACCAAACTTATGAAATTGGATTTTGGGAGAAAAATGTCAATGTTTGGTAGGAGACCACCCATTACTCACGGAAGTGATTCAACATGGGCAAATTTGACAAATTCCACCCCGTGTGTTTTCTCCCACTTTCTCCCATTTCCACATGAATCATGAACTCAGAAGATGATTTATCTCCATCTTCTGCTCCTCTCTCCCCATTTCTTAACACATCTAAAA
The DNA here is from genome assembly GCF_037176765.1 of Anolis sagrei. Taxonomy (NCBI): domain Eukaryota; kingdom Metazoa; phylum Chordata; class Lepidosauria; order Squamata; family Anolidae; genus Anolis; species Anolis sagrei. The sequence continues at coordinate 212,172,786 of NC_090023.1, read as the reverse complement.
TAGTTACCTGACGAAGCATCATGGATGACAAGTGGAAGCTGTTTGCATCATTTTATGGGCTCTGTGATGCTTTGTCAGGGAACTGTTTTTTAAATGTTTAGGAAAGGGGAGGGTTGCATGTGATGAAGTCTTTAGTTACTGACAGAAGGCAAATCTTTATTTATCTTATTCATTATACACTGTTATTCTCTGTTATTCTCATTCCAAACATTTTAACACAGGGCACATTTAACCTAGATGGCATTGCATACACGTTCATGACTCATAGTCATTGTAATATGCACATTAAAATATAAAATGGTGGCAATTATTGTTATTGTTATCAAAAAAAAAAAACACTGCACTTTCATAGGTCCAGTTTTCGCAGAGGAGAAAAGAAAGGAGCAAGTACACTCCCCTAACCCTCCTCCTCTTTCCTGCTATGCACATGCGGCAGGATAGCTTACCAAAGGCGACTACTTGAACCTTCTCTTGGTAACATGGGTACATACTTTCACCTTCATTTGTAGGAGATTGAAGAGGAGACAAAGAAGAAGGGAATAGAGAGAAAATAGCCCAGATCACTACGTGTACCACCTTTAAAGAAGAAAAGGGGACAAAAACAAAACCCACTGTTTCAGCCAGAATTTGCAGCAGTTTTTATAGTTTGTGAAAATGTAGTGTACTGATGAAAACATATGGGACATGGAAGATTTCCCATAAAACTTTAGGTCAGTCAATGCCTCTCAGGGCCCTTCCACACAGCCCTATATTCCAGGATATCAAGGCAGAAAATCCCACATTATCAGATATTGTGCGATTTTCTGCCTTGATATTCTGGAATATAGGGCTATGTGGAAGGGCCCTATGAATGGCATATTATTCACAGGAATAATATGCCCCACGACCTTCTGGCAAACAAACTAGTCCAATGTGGGTTAGGCAAAACTACGGTGAGGTGGATCAGTAATTGGTTAAATGGACGAACCCAGAGGGTGCTCACCAATGCTTCCTCATCATCTTGGAAAGAAGTGACAAGTGGAGTGCCGCAGGGTTCCGTCCTGGGCCCGGTCCTGATCAACATCTTTATTAATTACTTAGATGAAGGGTTAGAAGGCATGATCATCAAGTTTGCAGATGACACCAAATTTGGAGGGATAGCCAATACTCCAGAGAACAGGAGCAGAATTCAAAACGATCTTGACAGATTAGAGAGATGGGCCAAAACTAACAAAATGAAGTTCAACAGTGACAAATGCAAGATACTCCACTTTGGCAGGAAAAACAAAATGCAAAGATACAAAATGGGGGATGCCTTGCTCGAGAGCAGTACGTGTGAAAAAGATCTTGGAGTCCTCGTGGACAACAAGTTAAACATGAGCCAACAATATGATGTGGCGGCAAAAAAAGCCAATGGGATTTTGGCCTGCATCAATAGGAGCATAGTGTCTAGATCTAGGGAAGTAATGCTACCCCTCTATTCTGCTTTGGTTAGACCACACCTGGAATATTGTGTCCAATTCTGGGCACCACAATTCAAGAGAGATATTGACAAGCTGGGATGTGTCCAGAGGAGAGCGACTAAAATGATCAAGGGTCTGGAGAACAAGCCCTATGAGGAGCGGCTTAATGAGCTGGGCATGTTTAGCCTGAAGAAGAGAAGGCTGAGAGGAGATATGATAGCCATGTATAAATGTGAGAGGAAGCCACAGGGAGGAGGGAGCAAGCTTGTTTTCTGCTTCCCTGAAGACTAGGACGCGAAACAATGGCTTCAAACTACAAGAAAGGAGATTCCATCTGAACATGAGGAAGAACTTCCTGACTGTGAGAGCTGTTCAGCAGTGGAACTCTCTGCCCCAGAGTTTGGTGGAGGCTCCTTCTTTGGAAGCTTTTAAACAGAGGCTGGATGGCCATCTGTCAGGGGTGATTTGAATGCAATATTCCTACTTCTTGGCAGGGGGTTGGATTGGATGGCCCACGAGGTCTCTTCCAACTCTTTGATTCTATGATTCTATGATCTGCATCCATGACATCACTAACACTATCCCTACACCTCAGAAGGTGGCATAACCCTGCAATAAATTATGTGTGGATTGCAGTTACAGCTGTAGTGGAGGAACCAAAATATATCCATATATTAGTTCATCAGTGGAGCTGATAGGAAGGGAAGCATCGAGAAACTGAAGATAATTTTCTCACCCATTTTCTTTCCTTGGATGAGGGACAGTTACTGTTATAAAACACAATCAATGGCTTGTATGTGATGAAAAACACTATAATTATTTAATTGCTTAATGAATCAATTACTCAGCTGAAAAGCAAGGTGCTTAATAGACTCAAAACCATTTAATCTATCGATAGCCCTATGAATAAATTCTGAATCTTGGTTTCAACTGTTTTAATTACAGCCATTTTGAAATTTAGCAACATGATTGCCTCATTTTCATGCTACTGGCTTTTGTCTCTTAAATTAAAACTAAAACACATGCACCCGCATGCAATTAAGCTCTTATCCACTTTGACTTTGTTATGTTACTATAAGGAGGCAGGGACATTTTCCAGCAAATCTTTAAAGTTTAAGGTGGATTGCTATGGAAAGGGACTTCACTTGTAATTTTAATCAGCTTTATCCCTCAAATATTATCATTTTGATTTTAATTCAACACCAGTATCTGGCATGAGTTTGTTCCTGGAAAATGTTGTTCATCAACTTTGAAGATGACCCAATGAGTGAGAGAGACTTCCAAGTCACCCTGTTATCAGCAGCAGATTATGGGCTTTGGCTTCCTCGATTTAGTCTTTCCACCTGTAATGTGGTCTCCTACTTTAACTACCACCTTCAAAGTCATTAAGTACTATTGTCATTTTTTAAATGAATCATGTCTTTTCATTATATGTCAAAAGTACAACAGTCTCAGTTTAGTCATATTGGTTTTGAAGGAGAGTCCTGACTTGATTTGCTCTAAAATCCATTTGTCTTTTGGGGAATCCATGCTATCTGCAGAGCTCTCCTTCAACACCATGCTTTTAATTAGTTGATTTTCCTCCTATCAGCTTCCTTTATTTTCCAGCTTTCACAACTGTTTTCTGCAAGTGGAAATATGATGACACAGAGATTCTTGACTTTGCTATTCAGAAATATCTTTATACATGAAGATCTTGCCTAGAACAAATCAAGTCACAGTGCTAGTTTAGACCAAATCTCTTAGGAGGCCACATTACAGTCCCTGGCTGAAAGTCATGGACTACAAAACCATTATGTGACCATGTGGGGAGGGTGTGTGTGTGTGTGTGTGTGTGAGAGAGAGAGAGAGAGAGAGAGAGAGAGAGAGAGAGAGAGAAAGGTCCTGCTCATGGATTCTTTTGACCTCATCTTGGTTTTTGCATATAACTGCACTAATATTATTTGGTAAGTATTGAGATTACTGCAGATGCAGACTGTGGCCAGGAAATCAGAAGACGCTTACTCCTTGGGAGGAGAGCAATGTCCAATCTCGATAAAATAATAAAGAGTAGAGACATCAGACTAGCAACAAAGATCCGCCTAGTCAAAGCCATGGTATTCCCTGTAGTAACCTACGGATGTGAGAGCTGGACCTTAGGGAAGGCTGAGCGAAGGAAGATCGATGCTTTTGAGCTGTGGTGTTGGAGGAAAGTTCTGAGAGTGCCTTGGACTGTGAGAAGATCCAACCAGTCCATCCTCCAGGAAATAAAGCCCGACTGCTCATTGGAGGGAAGGATACTAGAGACAAAGTTGAAGTACTTTGGCCACATCATGAGGAGACAGCAAAGCCTAGAGAAGACAATTATGCTGGGGAAAGTGGAAGGCAAAAGGAAGAGGGGCCGACCAAGGGCAAGATGGATGGATGGCATCCTTGAAGTGACTGGACTGACCTTGAAGGAGCTGGGGGTGGTGACGGCCGACAGGGAGCTCTGGTGTGGACTGGTCCATGAGGTCACGAACAGTCGGAGACGACTGAACGAATGAACAACAACAACAACAAAGTATTGAGAAACTGATATAGGGCTAAATCACCTTTTCTCCCCCTGACAGTTCTTTTTCTGACCTATAACTGACTACGTTTGTGACTCTGTTTTACTTCTTCCTGAATTCGTTCTGGAGTACTGACTTGCTAAAAGATTCCTGCACTAGCTTATGACCACTTTGTTGCTTTTCTTCCCATTATCTGGATACCCTGTGAGTGATATAGACTGAATTAACTCCTTGACAACACCTTGCCAATTACTAGGCTTGTGCTGGGAGACAATCCGTGTTTGGTATTCAAATTTTGATGGGTACCCAGATCCATTTTTGGGAATCTCCCAAAAATCAACTAATGGAAAAGTCTGTTTTTTGCTAGGCAGCCAAAAGATGTAAGAAGTTCTGGCCCATTGTTGAGAATGGGGAACTTACAAGGCTCCCCTTTCCATTCCTGGGATCCTTTCCTTTCAGAGAAGTCTGGGTTTGAGCAATGAGGTTAAGGAAGCATCCTTCCTGGGAACCTTTTCTTTCTTCCTTTCAAGGGAGCCTGCGTTTGAAGAATGGGGTTAAGGAAGCACCCCTCCTGGGACCTTTTCCTATCTTCCTTTCAAAGGAGTCTGGGTTTGAAGAATGGGGTTAAGGAAGCATCCTTCCTGGGAACCTTTTCTTTCTTCCTTTCAAGCAAGTCTGGATTTGAGCACTGGGGTTAAGGAAGCAGTGTGTAAGACATGTCAAAGCATTCTTCTATTCTGATTGGTCCAACAGGCAGGGCTCATAGGGAAACCTCATGTGAGCAGCACGCAGCAGCCTCTCTGTGCACACATGGTGCTGAATAGGGGAGGAGGAACTGCAATTGGCTGCCACATGGCCCCGTTACAGTTGAAAAACATGATGGTTGAGCCCTTACTGTTATGGCCATCTGATCAAGATGAACAAGCCTGATTGGCCAAAGGAAACTGACCAAACCGAAGCTGTGCAAAGCCTCCTGGTTACGGGGTCACTTGTTGACTGGAGTATAGGATAGGACCCATGGCTGAACAATACCACAGATCTATTTCTTGCCACAGTTCTATTCCTTGTATTTAAATGGCATTTCAAACTGGTAAGACATTCAGGGAGATCTACAACATAGCAACTCCCCTGTCCCTCCATCAGAGTAAATTGTCAATGACACTAAGGGCACTTCAGTGCTGTACCTTGACCTGAAACCAGGTTTAAACAGGTCCACGTGACTTGTTTCCTGCAAGAACACCTGAAGTTGCCTAGCTACCACATGCTTAAGCATCTTACCCCAAAAAAGAAAGAAGGAATATATGCAATTGGGTGGTTGTTTTCATAAATCTCTGTGTCTAAAGAGATCTTCTTTGGGAGATGATGGACCCCGACATAACAGGCATTTACTACTACACCCTGTACTCACCTAAGTAGCATCTCCAGGTCTGACCTCCACAAAGCAGATAATTCATTCACTCACATTCCAGTCACTGGTAGACGGACTCTCCTTCTCCCCATGCACTCAATGCCCAGTAAAATTGTAGGGATAGTTTTTGTCATGGCAATGGTGTCACAATAACAACTAAGTACACATTGTGAATATGAAACAGTTACTGATGAGTAAAGCTAGGTAATTGTTTTGTATCCACAATCACTACTAACATAATGATAGCCTGATACTGTATTTGACTACAGTAGATCTGTCCACTGCTCTTCATCTTATTTTGGAATCTAATGATATGTTTTATACCCAAGCATTTTCTATAGTTTATTTATCATAGAACACTAAAGGATACTATCTCTGCAAATGGAGTCTAATGACACCAATCTTTTCAAACCATATAAACCAACAAGGCTATTTCTGCACTTACTTAAGTTCTGGCTGCACTTAGGAAGCTTCTGAAAGCATGCAAAGTCATTGAAAGAACATTAAGCACTTATATTTAAGCACTTAAAGGTACAGCACTTTTATCTATGTTTTACTCAATACAGGTTTCCTGAGCTTTATGAAATCTCTAATTAGAAATCTCAGAGCATAACAAAGTTAGCCATCTCATGAAGTGCAACACAATGAACCACTGAACACAAAGCCATTACTTTCCCCCACCTTTGCAAAGCAGATGAATTTGACAGGCTGGAAATGAGGACCCATGCAGGGTGAAGCGGTGTAAACTGACAGAGATTGATTAATTTCTCTCCATCTGTTTGTTATGAAAGGCTCAATCACACCAAGAGGCCGACTGACGCCTTTGTAAGTGAGAATATAGGATCAAACTACACGTTGTACCAGTGTGAGAGAAAAACCTGAATAGCTTTTGAAGAAACAGGATGGTTTTCAAGCAGGAAAAAATGAAGAGCCTGGAAAAAGTTGTTTTTTTAGACTCAGTTGCCAAAACTTTCAACTAGCATAGTCAATTATGATATTTAGAAATAGGAGACAATATTTCTTATGCCATATAAGAGTATATTCTTGATGACAAGAGGTAGCTTGAATGACACCAGATTCTTATCATAATGATTATGAGAGTCTAGGGTCCTCATCACAAATGGCAGTGAGATCCCAGTGGGGAGTCTGGAGAACCCGTCACTCCATGGCCTGCATCAGCTGACTTAAATCAACCCCCATCCTACAGGGGGGAGCGTCATCACCTGTATTAAGCCCATTGATCCAAAGGCAACATGGGAAGCCTCTCATGTTGCTGCCGTGGCGGCATACACTGCTTGCTCTCCCCTTTTAGCATGGAGCCTGGCCGGAAGTTGTTGTGTGTTGTGTAATGGGCTCTGTGTCAAAAGTGGAAAGCAAGTGGCATATGGCAGGCAAATCAGCCCATCTGACGAGGTAGTAGGGGTGACTTTACATTGGCAAAAAAAAGAGGACTCACCTCAAATCTACTGCTGGCTGGCTGTCAACTTCCAGTGTACAGTGTGGGTTTTCTTGATATACTCCGACTTTACTAAACTGGAGGTAAATTTGGAGGATATTCAAAAACTTGCTGAAATCTCTGGAGCATCCTGGGACTGACAGTAATCAGGACAGCTGAATTGGTTCTAATTTGGTCCAATTTGCTGTCCAGAAAGGCACAGTACTATCACCCTGTAACTCATTCCTTGTTGCCACCACCACTAGCTCCTGGATTTCCACTTGAGCTCCTGGTCAACGCAGACACATTTGCTGATATCAGAATAGGACACGCATATGACCAGCAAGAACAAGGGCTCTGATATCGACAGGGACACCACAGTACCAACTTAATGCATGGAGCCAAGGAGCCCCAAGAATGTAGAGGTCCCATGCTAATCTATACACAGAACAGAATTTAACACAAACTTTCTGATCACCCGCCTCAACATTCAAATATCCCACTAACTTGGGAGAAGGAAAAAAAAACTATGACTTGTACTGGAGAGGTCCTGTCTGCATTTCCGGAATATTTTTACCAGTTTAATTGTTTGCAATGTTATGGAAGCAGACTATTGTAATGGTTCAAACGAAAGGAAATTAATGGTTGGAGACAACAATTGCTGACAGTGTGTATTTTGATTACACAATGTAGCATAATCTCCTGTTTGTTAACTCTAGATTTGAACCCAGTACCCATCTAAGAATTGTACATCAAATGTAACCAAAAGCTTTTGTGCCATTCACTTACAGAAACCATTATGCATTTGTTCCAGAAGAGTTTAAGCCTGTTAAATAAATGTTTTGTTATAGTTAACACATTACAACAGCCTGTGTGTGAACGTCATTGGTGTTTAAACCCTCTGAGGAAAATAAACACCATAGTAACACAGAAGGGTGTTACTAAGTATCCTCTCCACACATATAACTCAGCCTGAATACTAAGAAAAGGTGGCAGCGTACCCCAATTGAAGAAACAGTTACAAAACCTCTCAGTTCAGCCGTCATTCAAATATAGCTATACACAGTTATATCTTTCCCTGTCTGATAAATTCAAATTATTTAAAATCTTCTCTACTACTCAACCTTCCATCCTCCTTTAGTGTGATATACCTTATAATGAGTGACAGTGCGGTGTGATCCTTCTTGGGATTATCTTTATAAATGTCCACGGTGGGAGAAAGATCTCTTGTCTGTTTGAGGTAGGTGTGGATGTAGCAATTGGCTATCCTGATTAGCATTTATGGTCTAGCAGTTTTCAAGGTCTGGCTGCTTCCACCCTGGGAGAATCCTTTTTTGGAAGGTGTTAGCTGGCCCTGATTGTTTCATGTCAGGAATTCCCCTGTTGATTGAGTGTTCCTCTTTATTTACTGCTCTGATTTTCAAGTTTTTTTATAGTGGTAGCCAGATTTTGTTCATTTTCATGGTTTCCTTTTTATTCCTTCCCCCAGAATCACCTCTGGTTGCATTGTGAATCAGCACTGTACATATGGTTGCTAGGCCTTGCTAGGCTTCAATTCACCATCTAAGATTACCAGAGTATTAAACAAACTCTGGCAGGTATGACATAATAAGTCTACAAGTACTTTTTCCTCACTTCACTTTCTTACACTTCCTCTAACTCTTGGAACACAAACAGAGAAGGATCTGCACCTGATAACACAATGTAACAAAGTTTGAAAATGTATTGTCTAAAGCTTTCATGACAGGAACCATTGGGGTGTTGTATGGTTTCCGAGCTGCATGGTCGTGTTCTAGCAACTTTTTCTACTGATGTTTCACCTGATGTTTTGCCTGCATCTGTGGCTGGCATCTACAGAGGACCCACACAACACCCCCAAATTTGAAAGAAAACAAAATCTGTTCCTGGTTTGAAAATGTCATTCCAGTTTAATTCCATGGTACTTACTTTGAAAGTGGCTACCACAAACTTGTTGAATTGGTTGAGACTTAGTGAGAGATAATCATTGAAAAAACTATAGCAAAATGTGCTGCAGGACGTCCTGCAAAAACAAAGTTTTTGCAGTTTAATAAACTTCTCCATGTTTTTACAATAGAACCAATTAAGTAATGACATTTTAAACCTAAGAATGAAAATTATCTCAGGAAATTAATTGCTGATAATAATTCCAAACAAAATTTCCACTTTCTGGAATTTAGCCAAACAACCTTGGCCTAGCCTTCCTCAGGAATAAAAGAAACAAACCATAAGGTCCTGTTCCTACTGTCAGTATTCCTGGCTAATTCCTCTAGCCCTTGAATACTACAAAATATTAACCCAATTCTCCTATCTAGCACTATCCAACTGTGAACACCAACCGACTACCTAACTCCCAACTGACAAATCCCAACTGCCAAAACTCAAGCCTCAAATTCAAAAAGTACACTTGTTTCCTCTATTTGAATATTAGGCTCCACCCCCTATTCCTAACCAATCCTGGCCACCTACTCTTTGCTTATTGGACTAGGACATGCCCCCTCTAAGAAAACCTGACCTAAGATGGCGTCTCCCTATTTCCCTAATCTAAAATGGCCGCCAGGGCTTTGCTAGGCCCATATTCTAACTGTTCAGGCCGACAGGCTTTGCTAGGCCCACATTTTGGCTGCTAAAGGTAAGGGTTCTTCACAACATTCCACAGATATATAAATCTCACTTGGCTAGTTTCCAGCAGACTCAAACCACTGAAGTCTACTCAAAGTCAAAGAACCATTTTAAAAGCCATGTTTTTAGGCTAAACTGAAAGGTTTAGAGAGTGGGGACTAACCTAATTTCTCTAGGGAGGACATTCCAGAGAAAGCCCCCTCTCTCATCCCCGCCAACTATACTTGGAACAGTAGTGGGACCAAGGGAAGGGCTTCCCCGGCAGATCTCAGAGTCTGTGCTGGTTCATAGGATGAGATGCGGTCTCCAAGATAGGTTGGCCCCAAAGCATATAGGGCTTTATAAGTGATAACCTGCACTTTGAAATTTGCCAGAAGCCAGTGGAGCTGTCTTAATGGGGCGTGGTATGTTCCCTATAATTAGCCCCAGATAGTAATCTATCAGAAGCCTTTAGAATCTAATGCAGCAGTCAAATAAGGTATTAGACGAAAGTGAACACTGGAACAGCTCAGGCAATGATTTATGGACAATGAGACAAACAATGAAGGCATTGGTTTTATATGTTTGTAAAGGTTTTATGTATTTTAATTCTGTTAATTGCATATTGTTAGGCATCAAATTACTGCCTGGTTGTAAGCTGCCCTGAGTCACCTTCGGGTTCAAGAAAGGTGGGAAAGAAATATCGTAAATAAATAAATGATGATGAATAATCTGGCTGCTGACCTTTTGCATTAACTGCAGTTTCTGAGCCGTCTTCAAAGGCAGCCCCACATGGAGTGCATTTCAATAGTCCATTCTGGATGTAACTAAGGTGTAGACCACCATGGTCAAGTCATGCTTTTTTAGGCATGGTTGCAGCTGGTGCACAAGTTTTAACTGTGCAAAGCTCCTAACAGTAACTGCCAACACCTGAGCTTCAAACGTCAGCGATGAATCCAGGAGAACCCCCAGACTACGGACCTGTGTCCTCAGGGGGAGTGTAATCCTATCAAGCACAGGTTGCCACCCTATACTCCGATTAGCCTCATGATTGATCAGGAGGACCTTTGCCTTGTCTGGATTAAGCCTCTGTTTGTTGGCCCTTATCCAGTCCATCACAGCTGCTAGGCTCCAGTCCACGATCCGGGGAACTTCCATGGAATGAGGTGGAAAAGAGTAGTAGAGTTGTGTGTCATCTGCATAGAGATAGCACCTAACTCCAAAACTCTGGATGATCTCAATCAGTGGTTTCATGTTGATGTTGCAAAGCAAGTGGGAAAGAATAGAACCTTGCAGGACCAACAGGACAATGACCAGAGATCTGAGAAGGTGTGCCCCAGCATCACTATCTGGGTACAATCCTCCAGGAAGGAGCAGAGTCATTGCAAAATAGTGCCCCCAAAATCTATTCTGAAGAGCTGACCCAGAAGGATACCATGATCAATGGTATCAAAAGTCATTGAAATGTCCAAGAGAACCAGCAGGGACACACTCCTCCTGTCTAGCTCTCTGTGGAGGTCATTCACCAAGGTGACCCAAGCTGTCTCTGTTCTGTGACCAGGCCTAAAACCAGGCCATGAGGGATCAAGATAATTGTTTTCATCCAAGAATCCCTGAAGTTGAGAAGCCAACACCCACTCTAGAACCTTGCCCAGAAAAGGGAGATTTAAAATAGGCTGGTAGTTGTTTAATATAAAGGAGTCCAGGGACGACTTATTCAGAATTGGTTTTACAATTGCTTTTTTCAAGCTAGATGGTATTTATCCCTGCTCCAAAGATGCATTGATGATCCTTGTAAACCACTCAGTCAATCCCCCGCTGGCAAGTTTGATAAGTCAGGAAGGGCAAGGATCTAGAGCACAAGTGGTTGCTCTCACAACTCCACAAAATAGAGCAGACAGATGTATCAGGTTCAGAACAACACAGCTGGTCTATTTGTTGCAGATGCAATGTGGGCAGTTGAGAACACCCTGGCTGCCCTCATTGCTGCAGAGTAGGCCCTAAGTGAGGATCTAGCCCATGTTTGGTTGGATTCGTCTCGAGATTCCCGCCTGATGTACTCTTGACATTGCTTGCTTCACCACTGTTAGCACACTGGTAAACCAAGGATTTGAGTTGGCTCTACTGCACAAGAGGGGACATTCAGCAGTTATTGTGTCCACTGCCCTAGATGCCTCCATATTCCAGAGGTTGATCAGAGCTTCAACAGGATCATCTTCCGCCATGACAGGAAACTCCCCAAGAGATGTCAGGAATCCATCTGGATCCATAAGTCTTCTGGGATGGACTATCTTAATGGGTCCCCCACCCTTGCAGAGCTTCAAGGCTGCAGCAAGTCTAAACCTGATCAGAATGACAAAAGGGAAAAAAATAAGCAAGGTTAATATTGAATGAGTTCATATATGCTATTTACAGGTACCAGCTAGAATCTGTTTTTATGCGAAACATGATTTAATCCTTTGTTAGAGGCTTTGAAATAAGACCTAGTGTTGTCACAACAGATTTCCTACAATAGTTGTAGGTCGAAGTAGATGACCCTTCCAACTCTGTGACACAACTTTAAACATTTTAAATATATATAATAGAGAAGAAAACATGGTAACATACTTGAGTGCTGGGTGCATTTCTATAGAAGCCAAACCTTTTTTTTTCTCCCCAAGTGTTCTTTTTCAATTCTTCTCTTTTTAAACCATAAAGAATCTGCAGAAGAGGACAAGGATTAAAATGAAAAAGGATCTAGAATCATTTTGACTGAGAGGAAAGAAATATTTGTACATTATTCATTGCATTCTGGGTTATTCATCAAAAGTTTCATTCTTCAGCTAAAGTCTTTTCCTTATCTTAAAGCCACTGACATGAATACATATCACCCAAGTTGAAAAAGATTGAATTATATTTCTCTTGCTGCTGCTAAAATACATGGGAGCTCAAAGCCAGGGTTAGTCCCTAGGTGTACCGAGTCAGTGAATTTTATGGTTTCCCCCCCAGAGAACAATGCTAACAGGGTTTGTCTCTTCATTGTGCTACGAAGATGATTGAAAATGCAGTGCTATATCATTTGATAAAAGACCTTTGCTTAAAAAGAGAGTAGCTTTGTCATCCAAGAACATTACCCATGAGATTTCAGAGACTGTTTTCAGCACTAAATTCTCAACAGCCTTTCTTTCTGCCCCAGGCCAGAAAGTTCTCCTAGCTAGGCCCCTTGCATAGGTGAGAGGACATGTTCCTAAGAGCACATACAACAGAGGCAAAAAAGGCAAACTCTGGGCAAGGGTTGTTTAAAAATGAGTGACTTGCTTCCAGATTAATTCATCTGAAGTGTGTGGACTAAAGTTGTTTAAAATTAAGGATTATGTGTATATCTACCCTCTACTGTAACTGTCATAGCTCTATCCTTTTGAATCCTGGACTTAGGGGCTCATCACTAACATCAGGCAAAACATCCTGTTGCCTCAAGTGCAACTCACTCTCAGTGATACTTTCCCCATCACATGGGGGAAGCATCACCCACCTGGCAAGGCAGTGCTGGCTCTATTGGCCCTCTCGTGCTATGGGGAAAGTGTCTGGCAACACTTTCACACTGGTTGGGGGTGAGGTCGCCACCAGAAGTCACACAATATCATGTGATGGCTGGGGCTCCAGCCATTAGATGGGGTGAAAGCATCCTAGGAAACTAAATTTGCCCCATCTGATTAGGTCCTTATTAGTTTTATAAGTTATTTAGATGTTTCTGCTACATAACTCGAGTGCTTCTACGTAGCAATGCTTTTCAGCACAGAATTCTGAGTACTTCTTTCGATGAGTCTCAATGTTTGTAAGATCACACCACAACAGTTACAGTGGTAGCAAATCACTGTAACTGTCAACAGCTGTTAAGTGTGTAGTGTAGAATCACTTCATAAACTACATTGTTTGTATCTACACTATACAAATATAGTAGCCTAACAGCACTTTAATTTGTATCTTGGGGTGTGTAGTTTTCTGAAGTATTTAGAACTCACTATTGCAAGATTCTAATCCTGCATCAAAATGGAGACCTCAGGATTCCATAAGAAGGATGCATGGCAATTCAAGGGATTTTGAACAGCTATAACTCAACAGTGCGGATACACCCATAGAGCATAATTTCACACACCCTATCCCAATAAAAATAAAGGACAAATAAAGTTTGAAATAGGTGCTTGTGGAGTATATATTCACACAGTACTGTTTGGAAAGCATAGGAGTAAAGTATCTCCATTTAAACAAAAAACTGCTATGTTTCTTTCAGCTAAAAATAATGTGCACATTTGCTAAAAAGAGTTAGGGACACAGGGACATTTTGAGGCAGAAGGCAGACACCTGTAAAGTTGAAATGGTACTACAGTTATACCTCTGTTTATTTGGTGAGACATGCATCCTCTCCCCCAAAGTGGAAAAACATGAATATCTCAGACAAATTGAACACCACCACTGCTTTCTGGGTCATGTTCCTAGTGTATTCCACTTCACTATTCTTAACTAGTTTATTTTCCTTTCTTTGCATGCTCTGGGTGTCTCTTGACCTAGGGCAGTGTTTCTCAAACTCTGCTCCTCCAGGTATTTTGGACTTCAGCTCCCACAATTTCTAGTAGCCCCTGGTGGCACAATGGGTTAAACTCTTGTGCCAGCAGGACTGCTGACCAAAAGGTCAGTGGTTCAAATCTGGGGAGAGTGGATTGGGCTTCCTCTGTCAGTCTCCCACAAGGATGGTAAAACATCAGTCATCTGGGCATACGCTGGGTAATGTCCTTGGAGACAATTCTCTCACATTGGAAGCGACTTGCAGCTTCTCAAGACACTCCTAACACACACACACACACACACACACAAAGCTGGTAAACTGGCTGGGTTTCTGGGAACTGAAGTCCAAAACACCTAGAGAAGCAGAGTTTGAGAAACACTGACCTAGGAAAAGAAAGGGAGCAGTTCCTTGGGGAATCCGAAACATGCGGCAAACCAAAAGAGGAGAAGGAACCAGACAAGAATGTACCCGCAATATCACCTATCCTGGGGTTTTGGCTCCTCTTAACATGTCTACCAGTTGTTTTTCTTCCTCCCAGTAGCCCCCTTTCTTTGCTAGAGCAAAGCAGACATTTGTAGCAGACAAGAAGGGGAAAGTCAAATCTGCAGGAGTTAGATCCATGGGGTAAGTGAAATAACATGTGGGCTGACTCTTCTCTTCCTTCATGCTGCAAATGACTGTTTTCCCTGAGCACGAGAAGGGAGATTCTAAGGAAAATGGAAAAAAGTAGCAGATCTGCCTCTTGAACAGCTCTTTCCACTTATTTCCTGAAGACAGAGTAGCCTTGTGAACATTTACATGGTAGCCCTGTATTTGGAAGCTGAGTGCAGTATGGGCTATGCCTCCTCCTGAAGATGAAAGCAATGGTACAACCTCACGAATAAGCCAAACCATGAGTGTGAAAACCATGAAAGAGGAGGGATACTGTAAACTGTCTGTATGGGAAGGCTTCAGTTTTGTATTTCAGATCTGCAGCAGTATCCTGTCTGATAAAAAATGCATAGGTCAATCAAAAATCATGTTATCCTGAAGGCTAAAGATATAAGAGCCTCAATGCTTCAGTGTAAGTTTGGTTGAATTCACACTTTATTTTCTGCCTTTTTGTTTATTAAGTTACAGTTAGGTTATTCTATATTGTCTAATGTGCTTTGTTTTGATGTAAACTGTTTGTGTGGTTTTCATTTTAGCATTGAATGGTTACCATATTCATTGGAAACCGCCTTGAATCCCTTTGGGGAGAAAGGGTGGTCTATAAATAAAGTTTTTATTATTTATTACTACTGTATTAGCAGATGGAAAGTATTTCAGTCAAGAATGCTACAGGATCTGAAATGAGGTTTAAGTCCATTTATTAGGCCTGTCGGTTTTAGTTCGTTAATTCGTTTTTTCGTAATTTATTCGTTATTTTTAGCATATCCGACGCGATTTCAAAACATATTTTCAAACCCGGAAGGGTTTAAAAATATCGAAACAGCAGCCCCATTTTTTTTACGAGCTTCAGCTCGTCTCGTTAATGGGATGGAGGCTGTTGTGCTGCTGGTGCCTGGGAGCCAATCCGGCGCTCCCAAGCACCCCAGCAGTAAATGGGGCGGGCGGCGCGAAGGGGCGGCGCGAGCAACACAGCTGGGAGGAGGAGGAGGAGGAGGAGGAGGGCGCAGCAGCCGGAGCCGATCGGATGGCGCGCGCGCTCCTGCGCCCTCCTCCTCCTCCTCCTCCTCCCAGCTGTGTTGCAGGAAGTGCCAGGAGGAGGAGGAGGAGGAGGAGGAGGGCGCAGGAGCGCGCGCGCCATCCGATCGGCTCCGGCTGCTGCGCCCTCCTCCTCCTCCTCCTCCCAGCTGTGTTGCAGGAAGTGCCAGGAGGAGGAGGAGGAGGAGGAGGGCGCAGCAGCCGGAACCGATCGGATGGCGCTCTTGCTGTGAGTTTTCAGGCTCTTCTTTTGCTGTGAGTTTTCAGGGCTGTATGTATGACCATGTTCCAGAAGCATTCTCTCCTGACATTTTGCCCACATCTATGGCAGGCATCCTCAGAGGTCTGTTGGAAACTAGGCAAATGGAGTTTCAGTTTATCTGCTACTGCACCATTAGCTTCCACTTCCCAATAATTCCTCTCACTCCCTTTCCTCCCTAGCAACCCAAACAGCGCCTTAGAACTACGTCTCCCATGATGCTTTAGGGCACCGCTTGAGTAGCTCAGTGGAAAAGAGGCTGGGTTGTCTCTGGTGCCTCGGAGCTGCCTTTTTAGCCTCCCCGTGCCCCTTGGAACTACGTTTCCCACAAGGCACCGCTCCAACAATTCTCTGGAGGGAGGGGCGGGGGACGGGGGAGGGAATGGCTAAGATGGCGGCCGGTCTGAGGGGCTGTGTTGGGAGTCGGGGGCGTCGCGGCGGTCGGCGGCGCTGCTGAGGGGCAAGCAGCGCTCGGAGCAGCCGGCTAGCCATGTTCCAGAAGCATTCTCTCCTGACATTTTGCCCACATCTATGGCAGGCATCCTCAGAGGTCTGTTGGAAACTAGGCAAATGGAGTTTCAGTTTATCTATTAGGCCTGTTTGATCAAGAAAAAATTTGTTTCTAAAATGTTTTGTAAATATTTACGAAATTTCGTAAATAACAAAACATTTTTTTGGAAAGTTTTGTAAATATTTTAAATATCGAAACAAAAAAACACCCCAATTACAAATCGATTTTAGAAACAAATTTTTTCTTGATCAAACAGGCCTACCATTTATCCATATGTATTTCAGCATATTATCTATTCAACTGCTTTGTTTTAAATATAATTGCAAAGAGCTACATTTCTAGCAGTTCTAACCTGTCCTGGTTTTTCAAAATGATACATCTACACTTGATTTTTCATCCTGTTAAGAAAAGAATCTATATAAAAATAGAAGTTTTGTTCCCTGAATATAAAAGTTTAATGGATAAATACTATTATTTTTCTTTCAGTGAAATCAAGCGCTTGGAGGCAATTTCTCTCACATGCTGGTTTCCCCAGAAGCTTCATTAATAACCCCTCCTAAGAGCTTTTGTGTCATGAGCTTAAGAACAGCCACCTGGGTCACACATCACTCTAGCTTTCACTCAATAGTGTGCAGAATGTTTGATGATCATAGCCAAGTTGTCCATCAATCTTCGGCAACTTGCAAGTGATGAGAAAATGGGCAGCAGAAATTTTTACCAAGGCACAGCTATGACACATCAAGGACACCAGACATTTGATGAATTCAAGGAGAACTGTGGGGAACAACAATGCTAGTTCCAACTACAGGTTGAGCATCTAAAATCCAAGATATCCCAAAATCTAAATGTGTGGCTGAGATAGTGACACTTTTGCTTTCTGATAGTAGAATCACAAACTTTGGGTTTATACTGCATTGTAGAGTTTATTTAATTTGACACCATTTTTGCCATGGTTTACCAGAAGGGCTTACACATCTTTAACTTGATTCCTCACAAACTACAAATTCCGGATTCCATATTATTGAGCCAAGACAATTAAAGGATATTCTACTTTTATTGGCTCCTACCACCCAGGTTTTTATTGAGATTACCCATTTTTTATTAATTGATTTGGTATAATGAATGGTAACATCTTGAAGCAAAATAAAAAATTTGGAAGAATTATCATCTTGACTATTTTGATCCAATTTGTTAGGTCCCAATTCCATTTATTCCAATTTCAAATTTGCTTACTGATTTCTTTCCATAATTGATTATATATTTGCATTATATTATTTAATTTTTGGGATGTAAACTCCCAAGTATGTAAGCTTCTTTCCCCCCAGTCTTATCCCCAAGATTGTTTAATTTCTTTTAACTCTTGCCAGGAAAGGGGTTTTTTTTAAAGTATAATCTCTGATTTTTGAAGATTTATTGCAAAACCTGATAATTTTTCAATTTTTTAAAATAATATTTACAACTTATCTTACAGATTCCCCTGATGACTCTAATATTATCATGGTGTCATCAGCAAATAAATTAACTTTGATTTCTTCCCTGCATAATTTAAATCATTTCATTCTTTTTATTTTCTAATTAAATTAGCAAGGTTCTATTGACATGGCAAATAAACTAGGGGAGAGAGGACAACTTTGTTTTGTTCCACTTTTGGTCTTGATAGTTCTTCATTGGATCCATAGACAATTATTTCTGTCTGATTATTTTTATATAATTTTGTTATTAACTCACAAAATCTATTTCCCAATTTGAAGTTTTCACAGACTTAGGATAAATACTGATGATTAACAGAGTTGAAGGCCTCATAGACATCCAATTTTAATATCAATAATTTCTCTTTCTTTAATGTTACTTGGTTGATTACATTTATTATGTTCCTAATTGGGTCAGCCAGCATCTTTTAAAAATTAATCCATATTGACCTTCTCCAATTAATTTTAGAATAATCTCTTTCAAATTTAGCTCATATTTTTGTGATTTTTTAAAAAATCTATATTGCACAAGGTAATTAGTTTGTATGATTTGGGGTTATCTGGCTCCTTATTTGGTATTAATATTGTTGTTATTTCTAATCTTTTCCATGTTTCAGGGATTATTTTGTGTATCATTATGTCATTTAAAAGGATTAGTACATTTGGAAAACTGAGAAAGGGAAAGGAATAATATATAACAAATTAATATATAACCAATTGTATAGAACCCCCCCCCCCCCCCCCAGCAAATAACTCATATTACAAAAAGAACATCTAAAATCTCTTGATATGAATGTGGGAAAATTGGAAGAATTCTCCATATGACATGGGACTGTGCCAAAATGCAAGAATTCTATAGAAAAATAAAGGAACAAATGGAGGAATTATTAGAGCAAAAATGGGGTAGAATAAGAAACAGGTTTTTTTACTCTGAAACTGGAAGGGAAAAGCAGCAGTAAAGATTAGAGCAAAATGACTAAATATATGCTATCTGCAGCCCAAGCTACGGTTGCCCTGGGATGGAAATAACATAAAAATGTGATATACAAAAATGTTTGTTAAATGTTTGTTAAATTGTTAAAATATATGTTCTGTTAAAATTACCTATATTATCTTCTAAACTTCCTCATGAAGTAAAGTGGTCATTAGGCTTGAACAAAAAATTTCAGAAGTTTTGTAAGTCATATCAAAATTAGTTAAATCTGTACTTCCAAAGTGATATCCAACATATGGGCATGAACTGTGCCTAAAAGAATTAAAACTTACCCAATCCTTTTTCATTTTAATTTTGTAATGCTCAGAAATTTCCAAAACTCATTTTTATATTCATGGCAAGCAGTCAAAAAGGCTCCCATTCTTCGGTAAATTAATGGTCGAGAAAGCAGAGTTCAATGTGAAAGAAAGTACAGAACTCTGGGAAATGTAGTTTGGGAAGTGTTCACTTACCCTAATTGTTTCCTGTCTGGAACCATGAAAACTAACAAAATCTGGCTACCAGTATTTGAAAAAAAAAACCTTTAAAATCAGGACAGTAAATAAAGAACAACACACTGAAAACAGGAATTCCAGACATGAAACAATCAGAGCCAGCTAATACCTCCCAACAAAGGATTCCCCAGGTAGGAATCAGCCAGGCTTTGAGGCTGCAAGGCCTTTCAGTACTAATCAAGGTTGCCAATTGCAACATTCACACCTGCCTCTAGCAAACAGTTCTTTATCCCACCTTGGACATTCCACAGATGTATAAACCCCACTTGCCTCGTTTCCAACAGACCTCACAAAATCTGAGGAGTTTTTTTAATTGATTGCACATGCCTAGATACTATACTTGTTTGTCCCAAATAAACGATGACAATTAAAGTATGGCCAGTTCTACAGTGCATTAATTATACAGTGTAGGCACACTTTTCATTTCATGCACAACATGCATTGTTTCAGGCACAGTATGCTGTATAAAATTACCTTCCAGCTATGTGTATGATGTGTGTATATATGAAACATATGTGAATGTTATGTTTGGAATCAAATTTGGTGTGTTTGGAATCAAACGCAAAATATGACTTCACAAAGGGGAAGTCACATTTTCAAGTGCACAAAGTTAATTTGATTCAGCTATTTATTTATTTATTTATTTATTTATTTGATGCACTTATTAACCGCCATTCTCAGCCCATAAGGGTGACTCATGGCGGTGTACAGTACACATAAAAGACAATTACAAAAGCCAGTTTCAACAACATATAAACAATACAACAAATTACAAACTACACTAAAAATCCGCTTCGTCTCTTAGTAGAATCATAGCCAGTCTCATATTCCTTGTTCCATTCCAGTTCTCATTACCGTATTGTTTTGTTGTTTAGCACTTAATTAAATGCCCTCTCGAACAGCCATGTCTTAAGGCCTTTTCGAAAGGACATGAGGGAGGGCGCCTGTCTGATGTATGCATAAATTTCTTTATATTCATAAATTTATACTATATAATATATAACCAATTGTATAGAACCCCTTTCCTGGCAAGAGTTAAAAGAAATTAAACAATCTTGGGGATAAGACTGGGGGGAAAGAAGCTTACATACTTGGGAGTTTACATCCCGAAAAATTAAATAATATAATGCAAATATATAATCAATTATGGAAAGAAATCAGTAAGCAATTTCTTCATAAATTTCTTTATATTCAAGATGAAATGAACTCAATATTTTAAAAGTTCTCTTCTGGAAGATAGTAAAAGTGGTGTATTTCATGCATTTCTATGGAGTTTTTCCTTAGATATATTATAAATAAGATTACAGCCTTAAAATTCTCACATAAATGGAGGACTTCTCATTTATTTCACTAGAAGAGATAGAATGTTTTAAAGTTCAGATGACTTGAAAGGCCCTGATCTTTGGTGCATTATACTTTGGTGCATTCAACTAGGGAAGAATTGAGCATCCATATCTCCATTTGACAAAACCAGTTAGTGCAGCTGGATAACAGCTGCCATACACATATGTAGCAGTGATTTGGTGATAATTCACTAAAACTTAAAGAGACCTTCAAAGAAGTAACAAATGACTTACAGGCCATTCATTCACTTACAATTATGAATGTGCTTAATGTTTTACATCTGTTTGATGAAGGCAGAATGCCTATAATTTTGCGAAGCAATTGAATCTATGGGTCATGTCTTCAAAATGATACAATGAAAGCAGAATTAAATAAGCCATTTTTTACAATGTAGATTTCTGTTGACTCACATTTTTCCTTCTAAAAACTAGAATTTAATTATGAGACTTTTGAATCTAAACTGGATTTGCCTTGATGCCTGGTTTTCTTCCCTTCACCTCTCTTTTTTGCTTCTCTGAAAGCTTCAAAATCTATCATTACATCATACACTCACAATTGTTTTTATTTCCTTTATTATTTATTCTTCCTACGTCTTCTACTGAAGCCATAATGATTGGCTGTTTGGCTAAACCTTGACCCCCCCCCCCCCCATGTTACTAAAAACAAAAACTATCCCTCATATCTCAGGCAGTTTTACTTTGTTTTCCATAAATGTATTTTTATTGTAGCCTTGAACAATTATGGCAGCCATGCAGTGTTAGATGTGCAATAAAAATTGCATCTTGAGTCCCGGCATTTATTTTCTTAATAAGTCTCTCACACAGAAATTACAATTCTCCCATTAAACTGGTATTAACACTGACAACACTAGTTAATAAAGCTTCAGCAGCATAACTGTTACATGTATAATATATCAGATTGTGTGGGTTGCTTTCTTTCTTTTTTCCAGAAAACCTAGCTGTCTTGAAAATGTGTTTTTCTCTATTGATTATCTATATAACAATATGAGAAGTTCCATTTGCAACCAACTATTCCCTTTAAACTTAACCTCTCACACTACATCCTAAATAATATCTGTATTCACTTTATTGTTTTTTTATATTGGTTCCTGGACTATATTGTTATAAACCAAAAGTGAGGCAATATACAAAGTTTTGATTTCATTGCTTTTTGCTGAATCAAAATGTGTGTGTGTGTATGCATGCGTGCAAATATATAGAAAGAGCATATTTCAGGGACACACTAGAAAGGGAAATTTTAGTTTAACTAAAATTATAGTTCAACAATAAATTTGTATGTGTATGTAGTATATATTTTATACTACATTATGCTATACTTTGCTATATATCTATTAGGGGTGGGCAATTCAGCCAAAACCCATGCCATTTTCAGTGGCTGGTTTTTGGCTGCCCTCCTGCTCCATTTTTAGGGAACTTTGCAAATTCAGGAGGAGTTTCTGTTTTTATGCAGGAAAGATTTGTTCATTGGTGCCAACAGGTAACATTTAGAGGCTAATTTCTCTGTAAATTTTATGTTTATCAGAATGAAACTCACCTCACTTATAGTTCAGATTTTCTACTGCAAGCTTGCCAAGTTTTGGAATCTTTCACCAGTCCACTAGTGTTTCAGAATTTCGAAAGTTTTTATCATAACATTTTTTTTAAAAAAAAATCACAATGGGGTGTTCTGGGAATTGGGAGTCCCAAGTGCATGCCACAACGTTCGGCAGCCATGATACTAACAGGAGCGGAGCGCAGGGAGCATACAACTCCTCTGCTGCACCAGCTCCACTGGTTGCCGATTTGCTACCGGGCTCAATTCAAAGTGCTGGCGTTGGCCTTTAACGCCCTAAACGGTTCTGGCCCAACCTACCTATCCGAACGTATCTCGGCCTATCAGCCCACCAGGACCCTAAGATCTTCTGAGGAGGCCCTGCTCTCTATCCCGCCTGTTTCACAGGTGCAGCTGGCGGGGACGAGAGACAGGGCCTTTTCTGTGGTGGCCCCTCGGCTATGGAACACCCTTCCCATGGAGGTAAGATCAGCCCCCTCGCTGATGGTGTTCCGAAGAAGATTAAAAACCTGGATGTTCGAACAGGCATTTGGTTAATCGGTGCAATGAATGTGATGATTACAGGAATGGTAATATGGACGACGAAACTGGATCACGATTTTAGTCATGAGAAGCATTGGGTTGTTATTGTTGTGTCAATATTGTGTATTATGCTTTTATGGTTTTAAATTGTATATTGTTGACTGTTGTACCTTTGTTGTAAACCGCGTTGAGTCACCTGTTAGGCTGAGAAACTGCGGTATACAAGTAAAGTAAATAAATAAATAAAATAAGAGGGGAGGAGAATGGATGGACACAATCAACCAGGCTTCCGATTGGCTGAGAAAGAAAATGAGAAACACATTGTGATCTCCACTCTGTCACCATGATGGGATTGTGAGTAAGATTGTGGTTGTATAATGAAATGTACATAAGGAACAAGTCAGTAAATAAAACTGTCAAGTTATCTGAATGAATCTCAAAGTTCCAGAGTCTATTTAATGGAGATAAGGTTCAAGGAGCCAAACTGTTATTTTTACCACTCTGCTTATAATATGCAAAGTTTCAGATAAGGACTGTGTTGGAATCAGGCTGGATATTTTCGCTTGCCTTGAGCATTCTGTTCAAGAGCAGCATTGAGGAGGCAGGAATTTGGGAGTTGTAAATTACTGGCCTATCTTACGGGGTTGTGGGTAACTTCTGATGAAGCCAACCCACGCTGACATATATAAGTCTAAAAATCTTCCTCAAAAAACCAGCCCAAAAAACCTGGATAAACTTATGTATGGATCAATGTGACTACTATTATCTCTAAAAAAGAAATAAACCATCACATTCTCTGAGTAGAGTGATGAAAGACAAGAGCTTGGTCCTTCCCATGAGAACCTGAAAGTAATATCAACACCTGCTTTCTCTGCCATGATGCTACTACTGACCTTTTAAAATGCCTGAGTGGGAAAATGGCAGTGGAGTCCTGGAGTGGCTAGCTCATGAAGAGGCATTGATGCATTCTCCAGAATGATCCTAAACTTATCCATGAACTATACAAAAATCCATATTTTTGGCTGTTAAACCTGCCCTCAATTTAGACCTGAGATTGACTTACATGCACCAGGTATGAATGTAAATCCTCGCCTGGTGTATAAATGCATAGTAAAGGAGGCAATGTAAAACAGTCTTTCTGGGAAACTTATTTATTTATTGTCAGTTTTGGATAAATATGATACATTTCTCTGAATTGTGAAAACTGGAAAAATGACAACTGTCACTTTGTTGCATGGATTAATAAAAGCAGTAGTGCTGGATGGGGTACTTATGTTTTTGTGATCAATCAACCTGTCCTTTTCTGCTTGTTCAATATTTATGCTTACTTCACAAAGGGGGGAAAAACCTTCATGGAAATGCAAGATAATGCACACAAAAAAGCACTTCAGATTTTGGTTCATGTTCAAGGTAAGAATTGGAGGATCCATTATAGGTTGTAACAAACACAATTGTTTTCATCCAAATTTCCAAAACCATAACAATAGTTTAACGAGCTCCCTTTTCACAATAGTTATATGGGACTTTCTGGATCAGAAGGCTCATAGCTTGAATAAAAGTGATTGAGAATGAATAGCAGAAGAAAGCAATTGCCCACATGTTCTACTTCCCAGCTTTCAAGCAAACCCATAGACAATGGGGGTTGTGTGTGTTATGAGTTTAACACTCCCACATCTGAAAATTTTCAGGTTTTTAAAAAACCTTTTAACTCATACATTTTAACTGGTTAACCAAATCCAAGCTAAGTCCATGAAAAGCAAAACTCAGAGTTCCTCCAGAACTGCATGCACTATCTCAACCAAATTTAGATAATCTATTCACACTTTCATTACCTATCTTTCTGCCAATTTACATTGCAACAGCAACAATAGCTGACGTAATGGAAGCAATCAAGTTTTGACATCACAGATGTTTAATCCCATTTTCAATGTGAAGACGACATAATCCACTGACATCAGAATCAGACTCCATAAGAAAAACTTATGTTTAAATACAATTTATGATGTTACCAGGTATAGAAAAACTATGATAATTTCTGCTTGCTTTAAAAGTTTATACTTTAATTTCTCCTAAACTATCGAGTATTTTTAATAACTAGGTACCAGATTAAAGATATTTTATGTAGGTTCTAAAAATCTAATAGTATGTGTAGGTCATAGATCTTGATTTTAGATATTCCAATTTAAAATGAATATATATGTATATATTTTTTCAAAATGCTGTATCTCTGATTCTAATTAACATTTTTGTGAAATTTGAACACAATTGTAGATTTTATTATGTAGTTCCATTTCGCTTTTATCCCATGTAATTATCTTTAATAGTTTTTAAAATATTATAAAGAATACCTGAAAGTAGTCGTGTCACTGTTCTCTTACTCTTCCCCCTTTCAGAGCATTCCCATATATCCACCTTCTTGCTCCTCCCACTGAACAGAGCTATCTTACTATGCAATTGTCTGCAAACTTGAGTTGCCATTCTGAGACTTAAAGCCATGATAGTTTCTTTTAGTGTTTCTTTTCATCCTCTTGTCTCCAGAAGATGCCTAAAGATCTATCAAAGCAACTGAACATTTTTGAATTCATGGGAGGGAAAAGAAAAAGGCAAATATCGAAGACCAAGAAGGCAGCACATTTAGAACCATTGCAGAAGCTGGTACTCACGAAGACCTCAAAACATGCACACCTTGTTGCAGGTGAACACTGAGGAAACTGTGGAAATTGAGGTGTCTACCACTAGTTCATCTAATCCAAGCCATGCCAAAGAAACCATAGACCAGAAGTAAATACAAGAATCTGTGTGATTGTTAGACTTTATATAAACAAGACTGTTTCTGATGGCCAAGTGGAAGCTCTATGAATGCAAAACCCATGGACTTCATTGCCAGGATATGTATTCCCTGTGGATAAGAAGATAAATTTTCAGCCAAATGATTCAACAGATTTCCCTGATTAGTCTATTCATTTCATATACAAGGTGCACTCTGTAAATACTGTGTAGTATTTGGAGGAGAAATTGGGGATAAAGGTGGTCATTAGAAGCTTGGTGCATTGGTTGCTAAACCATTTGTGTGATGAAAAGATGCAATACAAGTCTTCAATGAACACACAAAAAAAATACCATCAGAACAACTTCTGCTTGCCTGAAAACTTCTTGCTAATTCACAGTGACAAATGTCTTGATGTGATTTGTTGTCATGATAAAGAAAATAGGAAAAAAAGCAGAAAAAAACAGAAAGAAACTTCTGCCAATTGTGGAAACTATTGTCCTTGTCTCCAATAAGATCTGGCTTTTAGAGGGAGCAATGATTCGGGGTCTATTGCCTGTGAAGAACCTTTGCTCAATGATGGAAATTTCAGAGCCTTGTTGAGATCTCATGCCAGATGAGATCTGTGTTTGTCTGTTTTGGTAGATGAAATGTTGGATGTGAGTACTTCAAACAGTTATAGCTCTTGGTAAGGTATGTTAATATTGAAGGTGCAGGAATAAGTGTGTGAAGATAAGTGATATGACAAGTGCAGGACTTGAGGCATTATTTTAAAAATATTGGGAAAAATTTGGCTGAACTTGCAATACTTGTGTGGACAAGGTTATAATGGAGCTGCTAATATGAGTGGCCATATTAGTGCTGCATGGGCAATTATATCACAGAAGTATCAAATGACTGTCTACATTCACTGCAGTGCTCATTCTAGCCTTAGGATAAGTATAGTATTCCTTAGTATCCCACCTGTCAGAAACTTTCAAGGAACAAAATTGTCTGGATACAATTTTTTCAGAGCATTATCCATCAGACTGAGACTGTTGGAAAATATAAAAGACTGTTTCTCTGAATCACAAATAGACAGCCTGTGGCCATTGGGGTGAGCGACATGATGCATTTTACATTTTGTTGAACTGTACAGTGTGATGGTGAGAACACTTGAAGAACTAAAAGAACAGAACTTTACAATGAATACTGACACACTGATGGAAGAATTTGACCTGTGATGTAGAAAATAGAAAAAGATTGCACCTGCAGGAAAAAAAAAACTATCAAATGCACTGGAAACATATATTGTCTGTGAAAGACAGTTTTTTTTCCAAATGTGAAGAAATTTCTTCAGATTTCTGCAACATTGCCAGTGTCAACACTACAAATGAAAGATCATTTTCAACTCTTATACATTTGAAAACATACAGAAGAAGTCTAATAGGGCAAGAAAGGCTGACTGGACTTGCACTCTTGAGTGTCCACTGAGGTTTATTGATGGAGCCTGATTTCTGTCAAAGTGTATTCAAACAATTTTCAAGTGTTTCCAACAGGCACTGTAGTATGCTTTTGTAACCACTAAACAACCAATTAAGAGTCATTTTCAGGGGGTTTTAAAATTTGGAACTTTGTATCTAAAATAGAAATTTGATTTAATTAAGTCTATATAAAGATAAATTTGTGCTACAGACTTACTCTTCATGATTTGCTAAAAATATTAAAATCCCCCCCAATTTTTTTCTAGCTACGGGACTGCTTATACATGAGTATGCATGGTACTTTCCTGGACCTAAAAAGATGCAATCTCTGGCATATTTCCATAATTGCAGAGCACTATTTTGGACAATTAAAAACCCCAGGGAACTCTGTATGCAGATCCCAGGCCAATACTGCACTCATTGTTGTTCCAATTCCTCCTTAAGATTTTTTTTTTTTGCAGATGATATCCAACCCCACCTTTACTATGAGTATTTATCCAATCAGATATAAAAGTTTGTGCCTTCCTGTCCAGCCAAACTGTTGTATTCAACTGCAAGTAATGTAAACTTCATTTACTCATGTGTGTTCTGTTTACTATTTATTAGCTCATTCATAATGCTAACCCACCAATAAAAAGTTTTATGCCTAACCATTTTGTGCTTTTCTGTTCCTACATTTTAAGGGAAACATATTTCTGATCATTTTTCAAAGGTTTGCCATGTTTTATTGAAGCCATTTTTCATATCCTTTTATCTTTTCAACGGTCAGTACTAGTTTTGTGGAAGGGATTCAGTGAACAGGAAATATTAGAATCATTTCTGAATCATATGTTTTAAATACATTATGAAATGACAGGAAGAAAACAACTCACTATCCTTGGTATCAGATTGCTAACACCATATTGCCTCTATACTATTTCTTATGTCAAAGTGTAATGTAGCAATAAAATAATGAAATGTATATATCTGACTCAGGTTAGTGTTTTTTGGTACAGCTCTTCATTGCTGTAATCCTTCAAGATGTTTCCAACATGTGGTGGTTCTAAAATGAACCTCCTCTGAGGTGTTGCCTGGGCAAAATTTGTTCAGAGGAGTCTTGACATTTCCTTCCTCTGAGGTTGGGTATGCAATGCTCACGGTAACCGAACACATTTTCATGGATAAGCCAGGATTTGAACTCTGGTCTCTCATTTGATCCTAATACAGAACTCAGACCACTAAATCACACTGGATCTCTATAAAGAGTTAAAAGTAAATTACTACTGAAAAACATACATTTTCCAATGCAATATCCCCGCATCTATTGTTAGTTTATTTACCTTCTGGATACAAGACATTTTTTCTTTCAAGTATCAAATCAGGCAAGCTCTGATTCATAAGACCAACTGATTCCTGGTCTAAGACTACAGGCCTTATTTATGAATTCTTAGTGGTTTGCATTCTGGCCACTCCATCAGCTTCTGTTATAGAAAGCATGTTCATGGGATGAGTTTCATTATTAACCATAACGGAAGAGCTTCACACATGAAGGCCTTAGAATTTGAGAGACTCCTTTCTCCTTTCCATATCTTTTGGGAATTTAAAATAGATCAGTAGGAAATTGCTCTCAATACCATGCTATTAGCAGAAGCAATCTATAGACATTCTCTTTTCGGTTGAAAGTCAACATTTATTGAACTTTTTGCTTGTTAAGATTGAGGAAGTTCTTTCTGATAACATTTTCTGAATAAGAACTTTTTCAGTAATGATGGCTAGCTTCTTTGTTAAAAATAATGGGTTGATTTTTGCCTTCTGGATACACAAGGATATTGTAGAGGTGAGCAAATGGCAAGATGATTTAGTTTTGTTTAGCTGTATCAACATTTTTCCAGATCACAAATACATAGTTCTTTTGTATCTGCAGACAACCTTAACTTGAATGCAGAAGTATGAATAAATATAAGTTAATTTACTCATGCTTAGAACACTCATTGAAATCACAGAAATTTCAGTGAGTCTCAGCGAACATGTTCAACTAATTCTAATGGGTCTGTTCTATGACAAAGTCTAAATTAATCTAGCTTGTGACATACAACTGAGTTATAATTATGTCATTCAGGATTCTATGTCACCTGATTAATGCCAATCTTATAATCTCAATAGTCCAGATGGAGGGAAGTAATAGTGCTACTTTATTCTGCTTTGATTGGAACTTACATGAAATGCTATGTTCATTTCTGGTCACCACACTTCCAAAAGGATATCAATAAGCTGGAACGTTCTTAGAAAGTAAATGATTAAAGATCTGGAAACCAAGTGTTATGAAGACCAACTTAGGTAACTGAATATGTTTAACTTAGAGAGGATAAAACTGAGAGCTGATTTGATAGCTATCTTTAAATATTAGAAGGGATGTCATGCAAATGATGAAACAAGTATGTATTTTGTTGTTCTAGAACAGGGGTCCTCAAACTAAGGCCCAGGGGCCAGATGCGGCCCTCCAAGGTAATTTACCCAGCCCTTGCTCATGGTCAACCTAAGTTTGAAACGACTTGAAAGCACACAACAACAACAGTCCTATCTCATCAGCCAAAAGAAGGCCCACACTTCCCATTGAAATGCTAATAAGTTTATATTTGTTAAAATTGTTCAAAAAGCGTTTTGTTTTAAGTGTTTTTTGCAATACAAATAAGATATGTGCAGTGTGCATAGGAATTCATTCATATTTTTTTAAAATTATAATCCGGCCCTCCAATAGTTTGACGAACTGTGACCTGGCCCTCTGTTTAAAAAGTTTGAGGACCCCTGTTCTAGAACATGGATTAATTCATTCAAATTAAAAGAAAAGGGTTTCCGCCAAAAAATTAGGAATAACCTTTTTACTGTATTATTTGTCTGCGGCATAACAGATTGTCTTAGTGGGTGGTGGCATTTCCATCTTTGAAGGTCTTTAAACAGAGGTTGGATGGTTGTTTTTCAGGAGTGCTTCAGTTATGTATGTATTCCTGCATGGCAGGGGTTAAACTAGATTGACTATCTTCTCCTTTTCAGCACTAAGATTTTATGATTCTGTATTTCTATGCTTATTAATCATTATCATTACCAAGCATTAAATTCTGGAAGTTGGAAAATGAAAAGCATGTGAGTCTGTTTTCTTCTTCTTCTTCTTCTTCTTCTTCTGGCCCTTCTTTCTGCTGCAAAATGTAATGAGCCTCATGGGTTACATTTTAAAATGACTTATGGATCTTCCCATATGTGACTTCCAGATGTCCTACTTCAGCTAATATTATTAGAAAGTAGAGTGACCACGTGTCAAACTTCACAGAAGATAATAGTCTGTTTTGAAAGTGTCCTCAGATTGAAAGGCTACTTAGTCCAAGATTCCTTTATGTACAAAATGCCATTTTTAAAAGATTGGGAACTTGGGACATGTTTACCAATCTTAAATCCTTGACTGCAGATTTATCACCTCTTTTGATCACTATGGTCAGTGTGATAAAATATACCATGTTTCAATTTAAATTGCAGTAATCACTTCGACCTCTGAAACAGTAACATTTGAAATGTCTTCAACCTTTGAAACTGTAAATAACATCATGTCTTAATTAGAGATTTAAACCTTTGAAAATGTTATTCTTGCAGATGAACAAATAATGTTGCCATTTTAAAATTCTACTTATAAGGAATTTGAGGAAAACTGCACAGATTTAGAAGGCTGTTTATAGTTCAGGACTTATTATATGCAAGCAAATGCAATGTAATTTTGTGTATAGCATCTTATATGCAGAAAACATCATTTTTGGATAGGAGACTTCTTTTCTTGTTCAGAAATGTCATTTTCTGAGCAGAAAATTCTGTTTCCTGCACAAGAAAGTTATTTTCTTATGTACTGTATTATCTATTCTGATGACTCATGCATGGACTTTAAATCTAAGATAACCATTATCCTCAGTCTCATTTTTGAAAATGCTTAACTGCATACTCCTTGAAATGTTTAACGTCAGTATAAAATGTTTACTTTTTATTAATAGCTTGAAATTTAATTAAATGATGAAAAGACCATGTTTGATTTTGTGTTCTTGAATCAATGTTGACCTTACACATCAGTGTATTTGAAGTAAAAACAAAAAGACAGCTTTTCACTACACTTAAATCGTGTTAGACTAAGTTCATAAATGGCATTCCCTTTAGTTTTTATTAAATTACTTAATTGTCACACAGTGCAGTCAGCCATCTTACACCCATGTCCCTAATGTAGAATTTAATGTGTCCTTACCTTACCTGTGAATTTGGAGAGGAATTAACAGACACATTTCTTGTAATATGTGTGGCTAGGTTGGGGATTGAGGGACCTGTTGCGGATTGGCAAACAGACACACATGAACCAGCTCTCACAAGATCTCCAGGTAAACATTAAGTAGAGACACGTTCAGTTCCAATAAATTGATCTAAAAGAGCAGAGCTTGGAAATTCATTTTTTAAAAAGCTTCAGAAATGCATAGATTTAAACAGCAAAATCTATTTTAATTTCTTGGTGAAGATGCATGAGTTCATGTTGAAAATGTGTGTCTCACAGAAAGAATATTGTACGCATCATTCCCTATGCATAGCATCTGGCTACCTTTTTCCAACATTAGTTCTTCTAAATGCAGACGATCCAATGAAATTCTTCCCCACATGATTGATGCACTGAGTTAATTTCAAATATCCATGTCACAAAGTTTAAGTAGAGCTAGTTAATTTATTATCCAAAATATATTTCCCTCCCCACATATTGTTTTATATTCTTCCAAAACAACAAGGGCCCTTGTGGCGCCTGAAACACTCACTGGTTTGACTTGCATTAAGTTTTTGTGGACTTGGACTCTAATATTCTTTATCATGCACAAAAAGGACGAGTGTATGGGCTTATATACACCTACCTACTTCAGCAAAGTGTTCACATGACCAGTGAGAAAGGGGGGCGGGGCGGTAAGCTCAGGGAAAAAAATGGCAGCACCAGCCCCTGTGGACAGCAGACTGATTTATATTGGAGAAGGTCTGTGCCCAAAGTTCAAGATTATTCTGGAATTTTTTCAGTGCTAAACCAATTCACTCCAGTTTTACTTTGTGTTAAGAGGCACAAGTCTCTGGGCATTGTTTGGATTTCCACAAGCAACTTCTAGAAAAGCCCACTGAAAGGTTGTTCTTAATACAACATCCTAGTCTTTAATGTGCCACAGAGATCTTTGTTTCAGGTTTTGTTTTTTGTTTTCTATTTTTACTAACTGCAGTAGATTAAGAAGGGTGCCTCCCTGCTCAAAATGATATCCCAAAGAATTTTTCACCCTGTGTAGTTATATGCTGTTATATTTCTCTCTCTCTAAGGGTGTGCTGGTTGAGAAAACACCACATTCACATCAAGATCCTCACCAGTTTTATGAGGTAAATCAACTTTGTTCCCTTTTGAATTAAGGGAGGATTTAGAACTTCATTAAAGCCAGAGCAGCTTGAAAGGCTTCATCTGCATTCAGAAGTAAAAAGGTCATAAAACATTTATAATGTCCATGCATTAGCACATCCTAAACTGAAAATACAATAACATCCAATCTTTTACTAGACTCTGCTGTTAAATAATAGTAAAAAGAAACATAAAATTACCCATATGACATTTCTTTTGAATTTTAATGACAGCAGCAATGCAAACTAGAAATCACAGAAATATGCATCAAAATTCCAACATTTAGCAAGAAAGATGAGACAATGCATTTGTTTGAGCTTGGGAAGAATGGACATTGTGCTCGTCTTCCTTGCTTACTGATATGATTGCACTTTTTCTAATTTTCCCCCACACTCTGAACATTATATAAAATACATGACTCTATATGATAGTTAAATGCATAGGAAGAGCTAGTAGATGAACTTGCATTCATACTGATGATAAAAGTGTGTATGTATGTGCCAAGGGAGTAGAGACGCAATTACTTTTCAATTGGCTAAAGTCATTTCACAAGAAAAAATAGGGGAGCAAACACTTTCTCCAGTCATCAATGCCCATTAATTGATTATACACAATTGTGTATGTGTATACATGAGAATATGGGGTAACACTGAAATATACGTTCTCTTCCAGATACTTCTGGGAAGCTGTGACTCAAACTGTGTAGAGCAAGTTTGGGCAAAATGAGACCTCTAGCTGTATTCAGCCCTTGGGGTCCTAAAAATGACTCTTTAAGTTCCTTAGAAGCTCCCCAAAGCCTCCTGGTCTGTCAAAATGTTTTTAAATGGGAGGAGGCTATTTTCAAGAATTGTTTTGCCCACAATTGATCAAAATGTGCCAAAAGCAGAATGTTTGCTTCAACTAATGCACAAGTCACCCACCAAAGCTCTTCAAAAAAGGAGAGAAATCAGCCCCCAAGTTCACCAAATGCTGAAATATGCTGATATGGCTTGCCAGAATGTTCCAGGGTGGAAAAATACTTCCTGGCCTCTTTACCATTACCCATCTAACATCCAGATGCCATTGACTCTAAATCCCATCAATCCTACCAATCACACTGAATGATGAGGGAGTTATAGTCCAAAGCATCTTGTTGTTTAACTCTAGTGCAGAATGTTTGTCCACTCTAAGAAAATGATCTTTCCTCTGAATTGAATTATTTGTCTTTAGCAATGGCATTATATAGCAAATAAGATGGGCTATATAGTAGAAGGAGGACATTCTGTTTCCCTTTTGTGTTGGATTGCTCCAAAAGAAGAAGAAGAAAAGTCATAATGATTAAAAGCAACAATAAAAATAGTGCTGAAAGAATAGCAGATGTGGAAGCAATGGTGGCAAACAGAATAAAATTCAAAGGGAAACGTTATTATATGCCCTTACATGAATCTTCCTGGCTATTGATATTGACCACTAAGCCCTTCCTCTGATCCCTGCCATCTTCTGAAATGTTGTGGACGATGAGACAGGATTTTGTCAGTTGTACTCCATGAATTTCCTTCCCTTACACGTTGATCGTTGCTAAGAATGTCTATTTTCATCATGGAGACAACTCTATTCATTTACTCAGATGTTTCAAGTATATTGGGTTTCAAACTTGTGTCCATGAGAGGAATATTTCTACCACTTAGAAAGGACGCTTCTCAGTTCAAAAATCAAAGCTGGAGAGGATGTTGTGAAAATGTACCCATACTAAATACAGTATATGTTACTGTCATTTTTCTTTGCTAAGTATATTTTAATACTTTTGTATGGTATTATTATGTTGTTTTATGGAGTACTATAAACTGCCTGAAGAGGATAATTTATCCTGAAAACCAGTTTAAAAGATCATTAAATAATGATAAAAAAACATAGTATATTCCCATAGTCTGTCTGGCTTATAATGAGCTGTAGGATGTTGGCCATGGTATCTAGGGCATTCTAGGAGATGGATGTGGGCTTGTGGAATACTACTACAAAATCTAGAAGAATTATGGAGCCCCCGGTGGCGCAGTGGGTTAAAGCACTGTGCCAGCAGGACTGAAGACCGACAGGTCACAGGTTCAAATCCGGGGAGAGGCGGATGAGCTCCCTCTATTAGCTCCAGCTCCTCATGTGGGGACATGAGAGAAGCCTCCCAGAAGGATGATAAAAGATCAAAAATCATCCAAGCGTCCCCTGGGCAACGTCCTTGCAGACGGCCAATTCTCTCACAACAGGAGCGGTTGCTCCTGACACGACAAAAACAAACAAACAAACAAACAAAATCTAGAAGAATCGATAATTGCTGTAGATTGACAATGTAATGAACTTCTAAGTCTATTAAAGAAAAACAAGAACATGTATAATTTACAATTGTACTGTTACAACTTAGTAAAGTTAAATCAAAGTATTTTTTTAAAAAACAGAAAATGGACGTTCTCAAGTTTATATACAGTGAAAGAGTTGATCTCTTTGTAGAGATGCTTTATCAGCAGTGTGGCACTTAGCACCCCAGAGAAGTCACCAGCAAATCAGTGGAGAGTTCCTCAGGGCTTAATGTCTCATAGAAGATCCCCCAATGATACATGACTCTGAATACTGAATGGTCTTTAGTCAGTCTCTGGGCTTAAATGTTCTATGATGACAATGGAAGGGATATTTTTAATGTCTCCCTCTCATTCTCATCATAGTGATGGCCAGCAGCAGGGATATGGTAGTGTCTGTTAATCATTTCCTGGAATGGTATTGGCCAGGGTGCCAGAGGAACACAAGAGATGAGAAGGAGAGAGGAGGAATCACCCTCTCTTTTTTCCTTCTCTTCTGCGA
This sequence comes from Anolis sagrei, assembly GCF_037176765.1. Classification (NCBI taxonomy): domain Eukaryota; kingdom Metazoa; phylum Chordata; class Lepidosauria; order Squamata; family Anolidae; genus Anolis; species Anolis sagrei. The sequence continues at coordinate 212,137,482 of NC_090023.1, read as the reverse complement.
CCGACCTGGAACCCTGGCTGATTTCAACCCAGGCGATGAGTGATAGACACTAGCTATGTCATGCCTACTACCCACCAAAACAGTGAAAATGGGAAGGGGACTGTGAATGGTGTACCATGTCTCTCGGCTACCTGAGCCTGGGGAATATGGGATGGCTCTGAAAATTGTCAATTGACACAGGCCAGAAGTTGTAGTTTGAACTAGATTGTTGGAGATACTTCAGTGCAATCAGCAAGTTTTTGTTAATGCAATTAACGGTTGTGGTTGTCCGGTTATGTTATTATTTTAAAAAAATTAATTTTAGTTTACTTTACTTTTAGGACTAGGAGGGGTTGTTTATTTTGTATTTGTTTAATGTATTAGGGCACTGAATGTTTGCCATTTTTTGTTGGAAGCTGTCCTAAGTCCCTTCGGGGTGATAGGATGGAATATAAATAGAGTGATTATTATTATTATTATTATTATTATTATTATTATTATTATTATTATTATTCTGACACAAAAACACAGTATGTCACAGCAAACAAGATCTATCTGCTGGATTTCATATCAAAAAAGTCGAACACTTTCAAAGCGTCTAGAACTGTGTGATGTATTTTCAAATGATGCACACAGATCCAAGTAAGGTGGCCTTTTTCAGTTGACAGATCATAATTTTGTTGATGTTTATTGTTTCCAAATGTCACCTGAAATCTTTTGGCACAGCACCCAGTGCGCCAACGACCACTGGGACCACCTGTACTGGTTTATGCCAGAGCCTTTGCAGATTTTGACATCTTGATAGCGGCTGAGTTTTTCCTGTTGTTTTTCCTCAATGTGGCTGTCACCTGGTATGGCGACATCAATAATCCAGATAATAATCAAGAATCCTATTATTATTATTATTATTATTATTATTATTATTATTTTGCTAGCATTAATCTGAATCAGCTCCATGTGTTGTGCAGTCAGCACAGAGCTGGTTCACACACACCTTCGAGATAATAAGTCACTGTAGATATGCCCATAGCTAATTTCAAGAGCAACAGTTTTTTGTGCAGAGAACTCCCATCCTTCAGTCTAGGATGTAGTAAGTAATGGAACATTGGAAGTGCTGTAGTTTCTCCCCTCTCCACATGAAAAATGTTCTGGCAAGATTACTCTGACCATATTACTACTTATGATTTTTTTTACTCTCTTTTAATATATTGTTTTTCTTTTTTAAAAAACAAAACAAAACATGTTTTTTTAAATTATGTAAACTGTCTTGTTAATCTGTTATGGCTAAAATGTGCCACACACACACACACACACACACACATCTGCATTACTTCTTTAGCAGAATCTTTGGCACCAGAGATAGAAATAACATTGGAAGAACTCTTACACTACAAAAGAGAAAAGCAACCTGAACATTTTTGAGCAAACCTTTTATTTAGAACTAAAAATACGCACATGTGGAAGGAAGCAACAAGGTCAGGGAAGCCTCATATGAATAAACAATAGCACTCAGAATTTTTTAGAGACCACTTCAAAGTTGTTGTTGGTTTGTTTGTTTTTTTACAAAATGCACTTAGGGATAATTTCTTTCTTTTATCTGTATCCATTTACTAATTATTTTCATTTGTCACCGAAACTATAGATCTATGCGTTTTTAACATTCTGAGGTGTCTGGTTGTGTGTGTGTGTGGGGGGGGGGGGGGGGAGTTGATAAGATTTATCTGCTCTCTCCTTTTCTATTTGGATGTACACAAATGCAAAGACAGTTCCTGCTTACCTTGCCCATTGTAAGCAGGCATACGTGCCTATAGTTCTCAGCTAAAGTAGAATCCTTCCTTTTGCTCACTCAGTTTGTATTGAATTATTACAGATATGTGCCTGTAATCCAACAGCAAAAACTTGTGTTTTTGGAAGTCTTCCTTCACCATCCTCTTAATACTGACAATGTTTACAAATGCTAGAGGAAAAGAAGCAGCTGTTAAAAGACTTTAAAAAGAAGGGGTTTTTTTTCCCCTCAGAGACTTTGTTAACTGTTGATATGTCTGAAAATCAGTATGAATAAGAACATGGGAAAGAGCATCACTGGAAACATACATTAGGAAATATTCAATACATGTGAAAATCCATGGTAATGAAGCACGTTTTGCTTCCTGATCATCTTCCCCAATGGTCTTGTCTTTTATGTATATGGCTATTAACATCTCCATTTATATGGTAATGGTGTAATGTATGGATACTGTCTTTCTGCTCCTTTCTAAAAATAAACTCAACATTATTCTTTAAGAATGTCTCCTTGAGGTAGCCAAGAAACACTCTCTCCTACAATATTTAGCAACTTTTTCAACGATATTTAGTCATAGCAATTAATAAATACTGTATTGGCTTTTGCACATAGAGTTTTCAAATTAGAATTTGCCATTCAGTTGATTCATGTGATGAAACCTGACCTCTTTAATTGGATGGAATCGGCTTTTTCTCTCTCCCAAAGAAGAGCTGTCATGCATCATACGCTGTGTTTATAATAGACTTTTTCATCGGTGAATATCATTCTGTGGCTTCACATTGTAGACCTCTGCCCCATACCCCAGAAATCAAATACTTATCAATACTGCTAACATGAAAGGGCACAAAAGACATAAAAACATATTTGGCAGGCATGGGCAAACTTCAGCCCTCTGGGTATTTTGGCTTTCCCACAATTACGAACAGCTCGTAAGCTGGCTGGGATTTCTGGTAGTTGAAGTCCGAGACACCTGGAAGACTGAAGTTTGCCCATGCCTGATAAATAGGCTAGATAGGTGTAGGTGACATATAATACTGTAGCCCACAGTTATGCTAGCCTATGTACTTTTGGAAGCATTGTGGAAGGAGGTATTCGATATCGCCTTGCCCAACACCCCTTGTCCTGGCTATAGGTTCACAGTCTTTAAACACTTTCATACCCTTTGGACTTAATCACACTAGGAAGGCAAACTGGTATTGCAGGTAGAGTAGACCATCTTCTTTGGTGCCTGTAGCTATAACATGATAACATGATCATCCTACCATTTTGCCTCCCCTCTCCTCATGGTCAAACCTATCATCAGCTCCCTATCCCACAACATTTTACTACCTACCTTACTACAATTGTCCCTTCCACTTTTGTGTCAGCATGTGAGTCAAATGATTATTTAATTTTAGTTGTTAAGTCATAGTTTGTGTTTATCTGTAGGGTTGCTAAATGTTGTTATTATGGATGTATTGTTGTTGTATTTGGGTATTGAATGCTTGCCTTTTATGTTTGGAATCCACCCTGAGTACCTCCAGGAAGATAGGACAGAATATAAATAAAGTTTTGTTGGTGTTGTTGTTGTTGTTGTTGTTGTTGTTGTTGTTATTATTATTATTATTATTATTATTATTATTATATGACATAAGTGGTCAGAATTCTCCTCCTCACTATTCCTAAGATGGTTACTTTGCTTTTTAAAAATATATATCTTTGATTACCTTTTTTTCAATGTAAAAAATTTGTGAAGTTGTGCTAAAAACATTTTTAAAAAATCAAATGAACCACAAGGGAATTAGGGAGTTAGGGAGAATGTTTGGAAGACTGATCATGAGAACACAGATGAGTGAAACAGCTTACTTGCACCGATGAAGAAGGTGTGATATTGAAGATGCTCAACACAGTACAGTATGTTTCCATTATCTACACTACACAACTGTTGCAGTATCCTGAGAATTCTAGTTTGGTGGAGGGCAGTAGAGCTAGTCATTTTGTCTCTCCCTCTCTCTCTCTTTGAAGGACAATTTCTCCTGGCAGCAAAGCAGAACTTTTATTCTGCTTTTAATCTTTAATGTTGGTTAAAAAGTAATAATGCATCTTTATGACATGAATTATAGTGATAAATATTTCAAGGAGTTGCATAAATCTGCCATGTCATAGAGATGCAAGGTGGTGAAGGATGATGCCTGACTTGAAAGACGAGCATTTCCCTTTTGAAAAGGATCAAAGGGAAAATCATCATGCCTGACTACCTCCGTTATCTCCTTTTGCATATCACTTCACTATCCAGATGCTTACATGTAAGACCACTAGCAATCTCCTTGGCTATGAACATGTTAGACTGCTCTGAATCGACCTGTCAGCTGTGGGATTTCTTAAAAAGTGGTTCTCACAAGTGTGTTGTGAATCATTTGATGGCTACAATATTTAGTGATGATTTTTCCCATGGAAGTGAGCAAACGCAACAGATATGAATGTTATGTAACACACACTTACACTCTTATGATATACACACATAAACACATAGATACACATGATTGAGCATGTGTGTGCACACACTATACATTAGATAATGGTCTTTTTTCTGAACACAATGGGACCTTTGTATTTGCAATGGTTTGGTCCCAGCTCCCACACCCCACTTTGTGGATGCCAAATTCTGTGTATTTTCAAGTTTAATGATATACAATGGCACAGTAAAAATGCTGCCCCTTATGTAAAGTGGTAAAATCAAGATTTTTTTTAATTTTCATTTTTGGGAGAGGGAAGAAATACTTGAAGCCATGGATAGTTGAAGCCATGGTTGCAGAATCCATGAACATGGAAGATCAATTATGTGAAAAACATAAACAGATATATTAAAAATGAGCAAAGTTTGAACAATGTCTATGTATGTGGCTATACTCCTTCAAGTTGCCTGTCAACCATGAAATTCAAAGGGTTTTCATAGGCAAAGTATACTCAGAAGTAATTATGCTAGTTCCTTCCTCTGAATTATATTTGTGTCAAAGTTGCCTGACTAGCCCTCTTCTCCTCTCTTCCCTCCCATCTCCATCTCAACCCTTCCCCTCAGCATTTTCAATCCTTCATTGCCTGACAAGTACCTCCAGCTCTTTGCCAAGAACTGTTCCATTGTATAATTTACTATTATACTATACAAGTTGTTAATAAAATATACATTATTAAAAGAATGTATAAACTGAAGGGCAACTAAGATTTTCAAAGTCCAACAGAACCATGATCTATACTATTGCTACATATTTATGCAGACAATTTTAACATGCCAACACATTGCCAAAAGTCTGAATTTAGGTATGAGCAACCCAGGCTGTTTATGATATCGGGCACTTTGATATGTCTTCCTTCATAATCCTGTTCCAACTCCTTTTCTGCATTGATTCAAGCACATAGGAAAAACCATCTTTACCTACACCAAATTTTGGTCTGTATGTAGATATCACCTTTTGATCTTTATGCCTTTCCCCAAAAACTATATGTAGGTTTAGGGGATCCCTTTCTTATCACGAGAGGTAGGCACAAGAGGAAAAGGAATTAAGTAAAAGTGACTTCCCAATTTTCTTGCAGTAGCTTCCCCAAGCACAGAACCCTTTCCATTGGAACTATGAATCATGCCTATATTCTGTAAATATTCATTTTAAAAGTCTATTTGAAGACAATTTGATTATTCTTTTTGATCAGATAATTTTAGGATCATCTGAAAGAAATAAAAAACTAGTTAATAACAAGAATGTATCTACTAGGGCTGGGCGGTTTCGTTTCGTTAATTTGTAATTCGTTAAAAATTCGTTATTTTTTTGATAACGAAGCGATAACGAACCATTCTGGAGCAACTTAAAAACGAAACGAATTTTTAAATTCGTTTCATAAATGCTTCGGATTCGTTATGTATTCGTTACGTTATCGGTTTGAGGTCATTTCGTTATTATTTCTGCATGTCTGGGGCAAGTTTTATAGTTGTTTTTTGTTTAATTAGTGAAAAAAATATATAATATCACACCAACAGTCAACAACAGAGGGAGAGGGAAGCTTCAGAAGTTCCCCCTGTCCCATTTGGAGGTTTTTTAGCGTATTGCGCGGTTGCATCCGCCATTAACGAATCGATTCGTTATTGTTTCGTATTTGTTTCGCTAATGTTTTGTAATTTTTTTAACATTTATGAAATTTCGTAAATATCGAACTTTTTAAAAGAAAAATTTCGGAATTCTTTTAAATATCGAAACACAAAAAACCCCAAAAACGAATCGATTTTAGAAACAAATTTTTCCGTTGTTACCCAGGCCTATCTACTATCTACTATCTACACCACACAGTATGGTACCATTCAATGCAATTGTCTGATGAAGTAGACATATGCTACCAATTTCTTTCTCTCTGTCTCAAAGGTGCTGTAAGATCCCTTTGCAATATGATTTCAGTTCACTTATCATACTCCCTTTCTTTTGAATCATGGGAATTATTTGGTGAAGTACTTACACCTTTCTGATCAAATGCTCTAGTGCCCTAGTTCAATACTATACAGTAGAACGCTCTAGCAGAGAATGTACATTCCATTTCTTTTGGTTTCATGTGTAGGCATTGCTGGTTAAGATTATAAGAGTTTTGACAAATTCTTCATTTTAAGGAGAGGGGAGCTTGTCTTTCTTTCTTTCTTTCTTTCTTTCCTTCTTTCTTTGTGTGTGTGTGTTTTGCTGCTCTGGAGGAGATTAGGACATGGAAGAATGAATTCAAATTGCAGGAAAATAGATTTTATCTAAACATTAAATAACTTCCTGATGATAAGAGCAGTTTGGTAGTGGAACAACACAGGCCTCCCTAATCTAAGTCTGACATTCCATTCTCTTAAAAGTTTTGACTCCGACTCTTTAGGATTTTAAAATTTAATACAGGTTTCTTGGACTTGGCCTAGAAAACAGCACTCTATTGTAAGACCATGCTTGTCTGCGGAGTTATTTACCATTCCATTGATTTTGAACATCTCACTTCTTATGCTTAAATCATATCCTTGGAAAACACAACTCAACTCCTCTCCTCTTTTCATCTCTCCTCTTCTCTCTCTGTTTTTTTTTCAACTGGGACCAACAAATGCTACTTCATTCGAAATCTGGCAAAAAACCCACAGAGAATTGAAAAAAAAATCAATTTCCTCACCTCTTCCTGAGACATTGAAAGAGACTGCTGCCCCCTACATTTAAAAGACTGAAAAACCACACTTTGACCAAAACTAATGTAGTAGCCCCAGTGGATGCCTGGATTTTAACTGTAGAATTCAATGGATTTTAACTAATGTGGTGAAGTGGTTAATGAACAAGTATTGCCCGATGGATTTTGCTGGGAGAGGGGCAAAATGAAATGTTCCCTCACAAATGATTTTTTTTTGTCAACCAGGGACATTTGTCTTGTGTTTCCAAATCCCTAACACTGTATAAATTGAGACAGCAAAACACATTCATATTATTGTGTGTCCATTCAATTGATGATTATGCTTCCCCACTTTCGTTGTATGCCCCTAAGCTGTCTTTGTTAAATGATGGACTACAGTGCTAGGAATTTGAGGGATGAAGAAAAACAATCATGGGGAAGTGAATTTTGGAGGATGGGGGAACATGCCTTCTTAGGTGTCACCCTTGGGAACATTGTGCATAGGGGTTATATGTGCACCAACTGTTTCTCTCCTTGGTTCCCTTTTCTTCAGTGTCTTTAGTGCACACATACAAACAACTTTTCACTATATAGTCCCCAGGTTTAAAATACAACTTATATAAAAATACCCATTTTCCCTCTTCTAGTGCCACTCACACTGAGATTTGTTGGATACCTTGAGATATGAAGAAACACCATTTACTTACTTACTTACTTACTTACTTATGGTATTTCTATCTCAGCCCAAAGGTGTCTCTAGGCAGCTTACAAATTGGCAGCAATTGATGCCACAACAGTCATAAAATACAATTAAAAACATTTAGCACAACATTGTAAAAATCCATACCAAAATACCATTAAAAACATATAATCACCAGTGACTTCTTGTTAAACTCATTTTTCCAGTAGTATCGTCTAGCCGTTCCATGTTCACTCTTTCATAGTTCCATGTTTATCTGTTATGCTGCATTTCCAAAAACTTGTTTGAAGAGCCAGTTCCCCCCCCCCCCAGAAAGTCAGGAGGGAGGGGGCCGATCCCTAGGGATGGAGTTCCATTCTTCCTTCAGGCTTTAATCAGTCCCTTCACAACTTGTCAATGCTGATACAGACATTATCTCACATGACCACCAAACCCCAAATTGACATGGATCATTGATCTAGGTCAGGCTGGCATAACCTGCTGCTCTCCAGGTTTTTGGGACTCCCAGAAGCCATAGCCAGCTTGCCCAATGATCAGGAACTCTAGGAGCACAGGTTGTGCAGGTACAGTAGATACTGGTTTCAAGCCAAAAAACTGTACCCACATATTCAGGCTTGGCACTTCTTATCTCCATCATAACAGGGATCCTAAATTAAATTTCATTGCAGCATCCGCAAGTTCAAAATGATAGGCTTCTTTTGCTTGCAATATAAAATGAAAGCTTAACAGCCAAAATGTAAGGATGATGGAGGAGGTTTGCTGAAACAAAGCTAAATGTTTACAGCTTGTGGCTTTCACTCCTAAAGAAAAGTTTTGTCTTTCAGCTGAAACTTGGAAAATCAAAATACAGCATGAAGTAAACACTGTAAAATCAGATTCAACAACACATTGCAATCATCCTAACAGATGCTTTCCAGGGGATTATATTTTATTTGATCCCTTTATCATTTTAACTTGCCTCTTACCTTTTACACTGTTACACTAGTTTGTTGAAAGGAAATTTGTTTTCATATCCGCCCTGAGAACAGGATGCAAAAGATTGTTTAACAAAAATTAATGTCCTTCTCACATTTAAATAAACAAGTATATTCAAGTACTTTATGCATGAGGATTTTTCAGAAATTCTTCATGCTTTTTTTTTTGCATTCAGGAAAAGTGTGAAAGCATATCTTCCTATTTCACAAAGTCGGTGCTTTCAGAGTTTACAGAGCTGATGTGTTTGTCTTTGCATTTTACTACATTTTTTTTGACAAAAACATAGATATTTACACCAGGACCAGGGGTTTCACCATCACTTTTCCAGCAGCTCGCAGCCTGTTGTCATTACAAAACCAAAAATTAACTGGTTGCTTACTGGCAAAAATCAACAAATTAAAAAATAAATAAACTGAGCACTGAAAAAATAGCCCTAGAACATTATTAAAGCACAAAAGAGGCATTAATATCTTAAGTCACATGCAATATACAAAGCAAACCCACAACCTTACTTCCCTCCCTTACTTTTTGGCATAGGAACAAAATATTGGTTATGCCCCATAAATTGGTTTGTAATAAATATTTGTGTGCAATGAGAATGTTAATGCAATCCACATTTTAACGCATACAGCACAATCCCTGTAGCCACACAGGATACATCTCAGGACACACAGAGAGACTATGAATGCCTGAAAAATTGGATACTAGCAAACTACTTTTTCTACTATACTAAGGCTGGAAGCATACCATAGAAGTGCATTGGAAAATCTAAATAGGCCTGCAAATGCAATTGGTGTCTATGTGTATCTTTTAGAGCAGTGGTTCTCAACCTTCCTAATGCCGCGACCCCTTAGTACAGTTCCTCACGTTGTGGTGACCCCCAACCATAACATTTGCATTGCTACTTCGTAACTGTAATTTTGCTACTGTTGTGAATTGTAATGTAAATATCTGATATGCAGGATGTATTTTCAATTCCCAAATACCCAATATGCCCAAATTTGAATACTGGTGGGGTTGGGGGATTGATTTTGTCATTTGGGAGCTGTAGTTGCTGGGATTTATAGTTCACCTACAATCAAAGAGCATTCTGAACACCACCAATGGTGAAATTGAACCAAACTTGGTACACAGGACTCCCTTGACCAAGAGAAAATACTGGGAGGATCTGGTGGACATTGACCTTGAATTTTTGGAGTTGTAGTTCACCTACATCCAGAGAGCACTGTGGACTCAAACAATGATGGATCTGGACCAAACTTGGCACAAATACTCAATATGCTGAAATGTGAACACTGGAGGAGTTTGAGAAAAATAGACCTTAACATTTTGGAGTTGTAGTTGCTGGGATTTATAGTTCACCTATAACGAAATAACATTCTGAACCGCACCAACGATAGAATTGGACCAAACTTCCCACACAGAACCCATGACCAACAGAAAATACTATGCTTTCTGATGATCTGTGGTGACCCCTCCGACACCCCCTCGCGACCCCCACAGGGGTCCCGACCCCCAGGTTGAGAAACACTGTTTTAGAGTATAAGTAAAACTGTATATATTGAATCTAAATATAAGGGGTTCATACTGTATTTTAAACTATTACTGAATGGCTCCATAAAAACTAGCCAAAATCTTAAATGGATCCATTCTTCTACTAGTATGGGAATCTCCAGCTGCCATTGCTCAGGTGCAGAAATTTTGAAGGGTATAGATTTCAGTATATAGTAGCAACACAGGAAATTATTCCACCAAAGTCCTCTAGACCTTTTGCAAACTAATTGCAATGTTATTAGAGATCACTTGCTTGTTAACATGCCAGGGAACATGGCAGCAATAAAACATATATCATTCATTCATTCTGAATTCATTCAAGTGCTTTTAATTATTCCATTGTTTTCCCATGCATTCTACTTATAAAAATATACATGACCACTTCTCATATATTAAAGGCTTGGCCTGACTTACTGGGCCGAGCAGGTTGCGGTGCAGGGTGTCCTTGCCGCCATCTTACCTGGGGGCTTCTCCTTCCCAGAAGCCCCCTGGAAGTCACGGGTGGTGGGAAGTTTTCCCGCCAGTTGGGGCCAGCTAGCCAATGGATGGGCTGGCACCATCCCGTCTTGGGCCTGGCTGCGGCCGGCCCTCTCTTCTGCCCGGGCAGCCTACTTAAGGCTGCCTGAGGCCTCCAGCAGGCACTGGGCCTGCTTCAGCTTTGGTTAACTGGAGGGAGGTGTATCACCCATGCACACGCAAAGAGCTCAAACACGGTGCATTTATAAATGCTGTGACAGGAAAGAATAGATTAAAAATATATGAAGAACCAAATTGGATCAATGTTTTATGTTCCTTATTTCAGTGCAAATCACAACATCACACAAGTATCAGAGAAATATGGCCAGATGGATTTTCTTTTTCATGTTATAAGCACATTAAGTGGAAGTGTGAAAGGGAAAATAAATTATTAACAAATGTAGAACAATGGCAACAAAAGGAGGCCTGGGCTATATAAGCACTCTACTGTTTGTTTTTCTGATCCTTTTTCATTTTTATTGGCATAGAAAAGCATAGTGACTACCACTAGTGAGAGAGGATTGCGTTTCTCCAATTCAATGCTAAATAGAATGAATGCTGGAAATTTGAAGATTTATGAAGTTTCCAGTAGATTTTTGCAAAATTGTATATGTTTCTAGCAGGGAAGAAATACAATCAAATACCCAGCAAATACTCCAGTCAAACTTTCTTCACAGCCATGCTCTTCCCGAGTCAAGCAAACAAGACTTGCCAAGATATTAAGTCCCATCACAACAATAATTGTCTTGACTCTGGTATGGATCTTACTGAAAATAGAATTGAGTTTTCATGAGCTATGTTATGGTTGGCATCTCCTAAATTGAGAAGGAAGAGGAAATGTGTTAAGTAAGGCTAAGTTACAAAAAAGATGACCCCCTCCAGCTGTGAAAAAAATTCAATTCTGATAGAATAGCACTTCTTGAGCACCACACATTTCTTCATAAACTAGTAGGAAAGAAAATTCAAATACTTTACAATGGCTGTTTTCACAGGGGATATGTCCCAGATGCCACAGAGGATACTTGAAACTATGGATAATAGCAGACCTTATATTTTGACTATACTTGGGCTAGACGTATACCATAAAATCACATTGGAGGGCACAAAGTCTCACAAACCTTTCAAGGAGGAGGGATATTTTCTGAAGCACAAGTAAATTAAACCATGGATATTGAATCTGTGTGCAAAGGTGCTGTGCTGTATCAGAGGAAGCAAAATTGAGAATTTAATCCACCCGCCCTATGAGGCGTTAGCTCTTAAAGGGTTGGTATTGAATCCATATGTATTGATTCTGCTTCTAATGCTGATTTAGGATTGACATTTTTGTGTGGAATCCTTAATAGTTAAATAGTAGGCAAGTAATACATTGATCTCCCATGGCCAGGATAACTGAATCTGATTTATTTGATTGGCTCACATGGATGAGAATTTTGTTCAAGTCATATTGGTAAGGAACTCATCAAAATTTTACATTTTTTCATAAGAAGGATGGAAGCAAAACTTTTGAGAATGTTGTATAAAGCAAACCTGATTGATTTTCCTAGTCCCTTTGGATGGGTGGGTATTTTAATTCAATGTGATTTTATCAAATTTATAAATCATGCAAAGTTTGAAATGTGAGGGAGAATAAATTGACAAATTTTCCCATTGTTATCAGGGACTTCCTGTAAACAAAGAATGTGCTCTGCTACTAGGCTTTGGTTCTTCCACAAATTCCTGTGGCCTTTTGCTCCAAAACAGTGCAACTCAAAGTAGTGGTCCATGAATCAGTGTCAACAAAACAATCCCTGGAAAATTTACAGGAAAGAAACAATGGTAGCCAAACAAATGTGGTGCTGGTTTCTGAGATAGGAAAAACTCTGCCAGTCCCCCACAGTAGACAGCTGAAAAATATTGCTCTAAAAATCCAGGTTTGAATAAAAAATGTCTTGCAAAAGAGTGCTTCAATCCTACTTATACTGAGTCTCCAATAAGAAAATAATGAGAAAGTCTCCTGCTATTCCCATTCATCTGCGGTAATGTTAACAGGCACCCTCAGCCTGTAGCTAACCATAGGAAAATGTGGAAGATCTAATTTTATTTATTTTGCAGTAGAAATCAATACATGAGAACCAAAAAAGGGCATCATTTAGGCTGTTTCCTCTCATGTGTGAAGATTTATTTTAGTAGCTGGAGCAGCAGGGCATCAGGCAGACCTTTTATTAGGTATTTCTTAAAAAGGAAAAAAAAGTGTATAAACCCAATTAGATTGTCAATAGGGCGCTGATTAAATTTGGCCTTTGCGTTTTCCTTGCACTTCCTGCTTTGCCTTTTGATCCCTTCCCCCATGGCATCGATTTAGTATTGTTAACCTTTCTTTATTACTTGTTTATGTTCTCCCATTACATTAAAACATCAATAAGGAGCTTTTTAAAAAGGACAAAAGCAGCAAACAAAGAGACGTCGAGGAAAGGTCAGAGGACGTGGAAGAAGGTACTGCCAGTTTGCTGAAGGGAACAAACTGACAGCATTGAAAGGTTAGTGTTCGAATTACTGAAGGGATGAGAGGACATATGCTGCATGCTTATCATAAAGAAGTGTTTGACAGTGTGAATATACATAATTCCTGATACTTGTAACTAGCAGGAGGAGGAAATGCCATGTGAGAGCTACAGTTTTGCATGGTAAATAACACCTTCTTGCGAATAATGCCTTTTTGATAGGAAAAATAATGAATTCTGAGAACAATGTGATGGGGCATTTTCTCCTTTTTTTTAAAAAAAAGCTGTGAATGAGATAGATATTAGAAAGAGGGAGAGGAAAAGGGAAACACATCATCAATGAATATGAAAATGAACCAAAAAATGAAGAGGAGTCAACATACCAGCAATTTCCTGGTCAAACCCTACAGCCAAGTATCGTTTCAAATATAAAATCAATGCTGTAGAAAAGTATGTGTTCAAAATCTGGCTCAGAATTTAATGGAGTGTAAATATTAGGAGTCAGTGTGATGTAGTGCTTTCAGCAATGGACTATGACTGGAGACCAGGGTTTGAAATCCGACTCAGCCATAGAAACAAATGTAGACAACTCACACTCTTGTAGACTCAGAAAGATACAAAAGCAGTCCTACAAACAAATCATTCTGAGAAAAAAATGTGATAGGTTCATATTATGAGTGCCATACGCTGGAAATAACATGAAGGCACACAACATCAAGAACAATAAGCAAATGTGAAGTTTAAACTTTTTTCTTGGAATTCAAGTATCTCTGCTAACATTAATATCTCTCTGCTTATACTCAGCTCATATGACAAATAGTGAAGGCATCTTGAGCTTAGAATTGTTGTGTGCCTTCAAGTCATTTGTGACTTATGTGGCCCTATGATTTACCTGTAAGTCGGTTTTCTTGGCAATACTTGTTTAGTGGGGGATGATCATTGCCTTCTATTCGCCTGAGGTCACTCAGTGGGCATCCATGGTCAAGTGGATATGAACCTAGGTCTCCCAGAACCTTGTGGCAACACTTAGGCCACTATACCACACTTGTGTAAGCTTAGCAAATTGGTATCAATACATTACAGCAATACCAATACCTGGGTACAAAACTGGTAATTTAATTTGTGTGTGTGTGCGTGTGTGTGTTTCAACATCAAAGGCAATACTATATGCCTATTGTGGGTTTCATTGTTGAGCCAGAAAACATTTCCTATTTCTAGAACCATTTTGCTTTAAAATTCATTTCACATTTAAATTTTAATATATTTTAAAATGTGTAGAGAGGTCTTGGTATCCATGAGTGATTGGTTTCAAGGCCCCTGCAGATGCAATCAATCAATCAATCAATCACAAGCTTAAAACTGGTGGTGGGTAGCATTGTAACTAGTGGAAAGGCCCATCTGCCATGCATGCCACCAGACATTTTCCTTCTAATTCTCCTAACTAGTTACTTCCATGAACCTTGGAGATTGGGGACCCCAAAGAATGAGGCATATCTGGGACCTGGGGCATGCTATCATATTCATTTCTGCTTGCCATTATGTTTAATAGGGACTTATGAGCCTTGCTTCATGTTCACAGTCTCTCTGCATGCCTCCATACCCATTAATGTCCCAGTCCTTTTTTTTTTTTTTGACTGAAGTGAAATATATTCTTCAATATTTCCAAATACTTTGTTTTATAAGACTAACAGCAACTATTCTCCAATAAAACAAATACAGGATTCATAGTAGTAAATATAGGAATTCCCTTAGTGCACCAACCAATTTGAACTAAAATCCCCTAGTCTGCAATGGTTTATTTTCTCTTAAGACAGAGAAATTGTCTACAGACATATCCAGAGATGTTTTGAACAAGTGTAATACAGAAACCTGCTCTTCTTCTAAAGTAGCTCTTTTTGATAATCATGTTTTCATTCCAGAGAATACAGCAGAGTGTGGTTTGGAAAAATCCTGTCTGTCTGTTTGGACTTTGGAGGAAATACTAAAGCAGCAGAATGAAAATATGTTTGTTTCATGCATCTATGATTCAGTTGTGAAAAATAGTAAGGAAGAAAAGCTACCATCATTTATTAAACACAGAAATTTCAAGTGACCTTTTTAGATCTGATGCAATTGAACAAAATATTTCATGCTTCACACACCCTCAGAGCTGTATAAATAATAAATTTTTTACAATTATGTTTAAGTGCCAGTATTGCAGAGAGAAATGCACGCCCGTAACAAGGTCCCTAGACTTAATGCCATTTAAATAACAGAAGTGCAGGCAAGGCTTTTCATCATTTCAGAGGCAGATGAAATCATGAAATATTCCAACCTTCTGTATTTGGAAAACAGTTCAGAGTTGGTTCAGGAGGAAACTGAACTTTTATTTTGCATCTGACAGATGTAATAATTCTAGTTCACTGTGTTGCATTGTGCATTTTGATCATCTGCTTATCAGGGGGACCTGTCTGGCATAATTATTGGCTCTCAGTTCTATACCCTGACATTTATCTGTTCACATATTGTTATGCCCCCTGAGATTTTCAAAAAATGTCACTAGCAAACAAAGCACTACAGGTGTTTGAGAGATTCCTGATTTGCCTCCATCCTCTCTGACATGCTGCATTCATGTGGAATCACAGTTACATCTTCTGTTGAATATTGTGGCTAAAAGATTGAGCTATGACTGAACCAAGAAAATGATTACATCTACTACAGATCTTTGAAAATTAGTTTTCAAAGGTAATTTATTCCATTACTTCTTACAGTCTCTAAAAATAACCCATTCCTATTATTTATCATAATGGTAGAAAGAGTGAACTTGATATATTGCCGATTGTACTTCTCAATATTTTTCCATTACCTTTGGTTACTTTTTTGAGTGGGTTGGGAGAACCCTTAGGATCAACATCATATTTTGAAAATTGCTCCCAAAAGGCCACTAAAATGGTTCTTCAACAATAACACTTCAAAGTACTTAGAAGACGTTTCAAAGTAGCTTGTTAGAATCAACACCAATAAATCATGGCAGGCAGCAATGTTAATTATGACTTGTAACTTTCACATTGTAACCTGCTATTAGGGAAAGTTAAGCAAGCTCCTCAAAAAGTTACAAGTTAGATTACAAGTTACAAGTTGATGTAATCTGCCTCGTGCCACCAGGAAAGGTGAATAAGAAACACAATTACTACTACTACTACTACTACTACTACTACTACTAAATAACAGCTTATTTCCCAAAGCAGCCATTCTCTCCAAGTTTTCTCATGGTTTCCCACTACTGGAGTAAGTAGAGGTCAGGTTGCCATAGGCTCTTTTTTTGTATTTTGCAAAGAATAGCACTTAATACTCTTCTCTCGTTTGCGTTGAAATAAGACTCAGGTGCTTCTTCATCTTCCTTCAATATTCAAAAATATTGTAAAAATAGCTGAAAAATGTGTTTCTTGAGTTTTCCAGAAAGATACTTGATGAGAATCTTCACACTTAGATGTCTATTGTGTATGTGTATGTGTGTGTGGGAGGGAGGAATCGACACATTTTATGTGCAGAAAGCAGTACTTCAAATACTAAAAAGAAAACCCCTGCACACAAAAAAAATGCAGTTTTCTGTAGAGGAATGTTACAGGTTGTGCAGAATTTTTTTTTTGCCCAGAAGTCATGGGTGTGTACATAGATAATGCTCTGAGAAAAAAACTCACCACAGAATAAATCTTGAACTGCAGACAGTCTTTGAAAACATTTATGCAGCAAGGAGAAAAGTGATAACATTATATTTATACTTGGCTCTGTAAATGTAATGTAGGAAGATTGTCATCTCTATAACCTTTATGTGAAATAAGGAAGTTAGTCTACTGATTCATTGTTTCAAACAGAAAAAAATATATTAGGCCACCTCTGATCAGGAATGTATTATTTCATTTTTTTTTGTCTCTGACAGAATCTCAATAGGCATCTTTCTCCCCAGTTTAATTCTCATCTGTATATGAGTGTAAAGACCCTATGTACAGTAGTAGGTTGTGACATGCTGCATGATAAAGATTTGGGTTAAGGATTAAGATGAATCTTCTTATGGTGGAAGTACTCCTTTCATGGAAGTGATTTTACCTGATTTTAAAGGGTCTCTTGTTCCTTCACCAAATCACAGGGCTCTTCCAAACTATACGTAAACCCGCTTTGGGTTTAAGTATAGTCTGGAATTCAGCCCCCCCCCCCCCATGGGCTTTGCCTGTAGGCCATCCCCATGCCATCCCACAAACTTTCAGGATGGGGAGAAGTGATCCCCCCCCCCCTTTCTGGTGCATCATTGGTATGCTCCAGGAAGCCTGCAGAGAGGTCTAATAGCAACCCTGTAAGTTTTCCCTTATTTTAAAGGCTTTTGGGGAGAAGGTTTGGGAGTGCCCTCCTTAGTTCTCCAGGTTTTTGGAAGCCTGAAGAACAGAGGTGGGCTGTGGGGATGGACCCCTGGGTAGTCCCAGGATTATCCGGGACTGAGTCCCCACAGGGATTTAATAGAGTATCTACATAATTTGCAACAATACAAGATTTATCTGCTTTTGAATTACTTTGCTTTTACCTGAGGCAATGTTTGGATGACTCAGGTAAAAATCCAACAGGGTCCAGGACATGCACCCTGTCTGGAAGGGACCTTAGTAAAAAAAACAAAAACAAATGCCTAGCCAGCTCTCAAGACTGGAATGCTCTGATTATATATTCCTGCATTGCAAAGGGTTTGACTAGGTGGTCCTTGGTGTCTCTTCCAACTAACTCTATGATTTTATTAGATGATCCTTTCTATTCAAAAGCCTTAAATGTGGGTTAAGATAATTATGAAAAATAGAATGAAAAATGAAATCCTAAATGGAACTCCTCTTTCTCTATGGATTAAATCATTCACTTAGAAGAGGGAACAGTTTTGTACAAGTAATACCTGCTTGGATTTTTCAGTAGTTAGAGCTTGCGACTTTGAAAAGGCCCTAGCCTCACTATGAATACAACAGACTATTGACCTCTTTGATTTTGCAGAGTTTGAAGTGTTCCCTGGTTTTGTAGAGAGTTTTGAGAAATGAAAGAAGGCAGAAGATGACTAGAGTACAAGTAACTTAAAACATGTGTGAAGTCAAGCCAGACATGTACTGGAATACGTAATTTTGCCTATTGCATGGTGATGAGAACAACAAAGATCTATTTTATCATTTTCTCAAGCAAACATCAAGCAGAGGTATTCTGAGTGGTGCAGTGTGTGTTGACATCTGCCTGGGTGAATGTTATGTTAAAGCTCTAGGAGGCCAGCTGTGACAATTTTGCAAGGTACTTTGAAGATAAAATCACTCACCTCTCTGCTGACTTAAATTCTGCTGTTAGTACAGTCTGTGCCACATGAGATGTACATTACATGGTTGCATCCTGTTATTTGGCACTAGCTTTAACTTTTTGTGGAATAAAGATGAGAGCAAGATGCTTGCAGGTATTCATAATATATGTTCTATGTTAATTTTGTGGCCTAGTCAATTGGCAAGAAGAAGAAGAAGAAGAAGAAGAAGAAGAAGAAGAAGTTTATTTTTCTACCCTGCCTCCATCTCCCCAAGGGGACTCGGGGCGGCTTACATGGGGCCAAGCCCAGGCAACATACAATTAAAAGCAAAACAACAGCAAGTTACAAATTTAAAAGACACAAAACAGCATAACAGTAATAAACAAGCATCAAGCAACAGCAACCCAATTTTGGAGGGGGGAAGGAGGCCAACATACGAATCGATTAAAAGGTAAGTAGTTCAATAAGTCGGATAGAAACATAAATGGCACAGGAGATATCATGGAAACAGAGCAATTAAACAGGAACAGGATCATCTCAGTTTAACATACATATATGAATAATGATGTAATATAGGAATTCAGGTTAGATCACAGTACAATCGTTAACTTGTTTGGCTCAGGGAATACATTTTGACATAATGGAATTGTACTAGGGCTGTCCAACCACGGAAAAAAATGTTTCTAAATTTGATTCATTTTTAGGGGTTTTTTGCGTTTCGTTATTTAAAAGAATTCCGAAATTTTTCTTTTAAAAAGTTCGACATTTACGAAATTTCGGAAATTACGAAACAATAACGAATTGATTCGTTAATGGCGGACGCGATTGCGCAATACGCTAAAAAACCCTCCAAATGGGACAGGGGGAACTTCTGAAGCTTCCCTCTCCCTCTGTTGTTGACTGTTGGTGTGATAATTTTTTTTATCACTGATAAAACAAACAACGACTATAAAACTTGCACCAGACATACGGAAATAATAACGAAATAATAAAGAAACAATTTCGAAACAATTACAAAACAAATGGTTCAATATCGCTTCATTATAAAAAAACCCGAATTAATAACGAATTACGAAATTAACGAACGAAACCGCCCAGCCCTAAATTGTACCCAATAGTTTTGATCAAGCAGCATCTTTTTTTGTTTTCAACATGCCCCCTTGGACTGAAAGGTTTACAATAACTATTAAGGAAACGTAAAGGTTTTCCCCTGACATGAAGTCTAGTCATATCCAACTCTGGGGGTTGGTGCTCATCTCCATTTCTAAGCTGAAGAGCTGGCATTTTCCATAGACACCTCCAAGGCCATATGGCCAGAATGACTGGATGTAGTACTGTTACCATTCCACCAGAGTGGTACCTATTGATCTACTCACATTTGCATGTTTGTGAACTGCTAGTTTGGCAGAAGGTGGGGCTAACAGTGGGAGTTCACCCCATGCCCTGGATTCGAACTGGTGACCTTCAGTCAGCAAGTTCAGCAGCTCAGTAGTTTAACCCACTGTGCCACTGGGGGCTCCTTCAATAACTATTATTTATCTTTCAGGAAAAGCTGTTGTAGTAAGTGGCATTACTTGAAACTACAGATAATCTTAGAAACAAATAATTTTCTTGACCCATTTTAGCCTGGTAAAGATATGACTCTTAGAACCAAGCCTGTTATTATAGAAGTTCAGAGAGCTATGCAACAGTATATACTGATATATAGGTCTACCATAGAAATAATTGATAGCAGATTTTGGACCCAAACTTATGGATTTGAAAGTGAAGGACTCCAAAACCATAAAAACAGCTGGGAGTGCATGAAGTCAATGAACTATATGTTGCTAATATTTCCTAAACCACAAGGCCCAGGTTAATCAAAGACCCATTTTCCTCTGTCCAGAATCTGTTGATCATTTTGTTTGTGTGTGTCAGGAGCGACTTGAGAAACTGCAAGTCACTTTTGGTGTGAGAGAATTGACAGTCTGCAAGGACATTGCCCATGGGATGCACGGATGTTGGATGTTTTATCATCCTTGTGGGTGGTTCCTCTCATGTTCCGCATGGGGAGCTGGAGCTAACAGAGGGAGCTCAAGCTGCTGTCCTTGGATTTAAACCGCTGACCTATTGGTCAGCAGTCCTGTCGGCACAAGAGTTTAACTCATTGTGCCACTAGACAAAGATCATTTAGACCTTAAGAGAGAGGGGTTTATGTGCAGATTTTGACACCATCTGTGGGAAGTTTGAAATGGCCAAAGGGAAACAGGACTTTTCTGTGGTGGCACTTAATTTTTCCTCGGTTATTAAAAAAACAATTGGAATAATTAGTATGACAACACTGATAATCAGAAATTCACCCTCTTGCAAAGCCATCTTTGAGTATACAAAGTCTTATCTTTTTATGGGTTTTGATACATTGTATTGCTAATGACATTCCATGGTGAAGGTACTTTGGAATTTGTTCTTTGTATTAGGTAAAGGTAAAGGTTTTCCCATGACATTAAGTCCAGTTGTGTCCGACTCTGGGGGTTGGTGCTCATCTCAATTTCTAAGCCGAAGAGTCAGCGCTGTCCATAGACACCTCCAAAGTCATGTGGCCAGCATGACTGCACAGAGTGCCGTTGTATTAAGAAATGTTAAAAATTGTTTAAAATAAACAGCTGACTGAAGAATTGAGATGAATACCTGAAGCAGCTAAACTTCTCCATTAATTAAGGTGAATATTGGCATATCTTTTTCTATGTGGGAGTTTTCTGAGTGCATATCAAATAATCAAGGTGTTTGTTTTCTCACCAGCAGCTACTTCAAAATAAGGACTAGAGTGCCATGCTGGAATGTTGCTAAGAGGGCCCTATGCTGTGTAAATATAAGAGTGCAGGTATTTTTGATCAATGATGATTCCAGAAATCTAAGCTGGCATTTTCCAACCCACCCCAGCATGATTTTATGCCTTTTAGTTATGATATTCAGCATAATTTATTGCTCAGCATCAAAGCTAAATTATCAAAAGGCAGCATGTTCTTTACTGAACATTTAGACGTTCTGACCACAAGACAGTTCATTAGACACACGCAAGAGTCCCTTTCTCTAAAACACACACACACAATAAATCAAGAAAGCCACACATTTGAAAATCTGACCCTTTGTAGAATAAAAAACTCTTAAATTAAAGCAAACCAATTCATTTAATGAAAGTATTCAGACACATTAAGACACATTTCTAGTTGGCACCCAATTTATTTGCTTTTGTCTCTTTCCTTCCACAGCTAACTCATATTTCTTTTCCACCTTTTCATTTGATCACTGTCTGTAATAAAGTGACTCATTAATTTCATCCATAAATACAGATAGGTCTTGCATGGCAATGGTTGGCACTTTAAGTAAAGGATCAAAATGATAAACCAGTATAGTAATTGAACATAATTAGAATGATGGAGCATGGCTTAGAATGAGCTGAGGCAGATTTAAAAAATAATAATCAAGAAACTTCCATAGAAATTACTTGAACTGAAAGCAGCAAGAGATAGTGGAATAGATTCTCTCATTTGTAGCATTTAAAAGATTTGAAATGAGCTATAGAAGATAGAATGTGAGTGAAAGAGACAGAAGGAGATGTCTGAGGGCCCTTCCAGAAAGGGCTCGCATTTTACCTGTGGTGTCCAAATGATGCCTCAAGTGAAAGAGGATTATCAAATGCTTCCATGGCCGGAATCAATGGGTTGCAATGAGTTTTCCAGGCTGTATGGCCATGTTCCAGAAGCGTTCATTCCTGAAATTTCACCCACATCTATAGCAGACATCCTCAGAGGTTGTAAGGTCTGCTGGAAACTAGACAAGTGAGGTTTATATATATATAAAATGTCCAGGGTGGGAGAAAGAACTCTTGTCTGTGAATGGTGCGAATGTTGCAATTGACCATCTTGATTAACAATGAATAGCCTTGCAGCTTCAAAGTCTTCCTGCTTACTGCCTGGGAGGAATCTTTTGTTGGGAACTGTGAGCTGGCCCTGATTGTTTCCTGTCTGGAATTCTCCTGTTTTTTGAGTGTTGTTCTTTGTTCACTGTCTTGATATTAGAAATTTTAATACTGATCGCCAAATTTTGTTCATTTCCTTGGTTTGCTCCGTTCTTTTAAAATTGTCCACATGCTTGGATGATCAGAGTCAGCTAACAGCTCCCAACAAAGGACCCCCCGGGTAGGAAGCAACCAGGCTTTGAAGCTGCAGTGCCATTCACTGCTAATCAAGGTTGCCAATTGCAACATTCACACTTGCCTCAAACAGTCAAGAGTTCTTTCTCCCACCCTGGACATTCCATGTATATAAACCTCCCTGCTTAGTCTCCAACAGGCTTCACAACTTTTAAGGATGCCTGCCATAGATATGGGCGAAACGTCAGGAGATAATACTTCTGGAACATGGACATACAGCCAAGAAAACTCACAGCAACCCAAAAGGGGTAAACCCTGATTTGATGCCCCATTAGAACCAGGCCTTCCTGAAAGGTCTGGGTCTAAAGGGTATGGGTTCTGTGCGGACTGTCTTCTGGGTCATCTCACAATTACCCAGGCGTCAGTCCCCACAGCCCACCTCAGTTTTTTGGGCCCCATGATCCTCGAGAACCGAGGAGGGGACTCACCCCCTTCCCAACTCTCCAAAACTTTAAATTAAAAGAAAACTTACTGGGCTGCTATAATGCCTCCCTGGTGGCCAAAGTACTCCTGTTTCATCCCCCCCCCCCCATCTCCTGGCATGCTATTTCTACATGCCAGGAGGCCTCCAGAGAAGCATCATGGCGGCCTAGTAAGTTTTCACTTAATTTTAAGGCTTTTTTTGGGGGGGGGGGATTGGGTGGCTCCATGTCCTCCCAGAAATTACTGGGAGCATTTTTTGGGGTGCTCATGGGGACAAAAGCCCATACCGAAGTGGGTTTTTTCCCATGTCTGGAAGTGCCTTAAGAAACAGTATGCAATAAAAACTGAATAACCAAAGAGTCCTCTACTTAGGCAACATCTGGTTTAGCCAAAGGATTTACTGGAGTACTTTGTTTTGATCGGTATGAATCATGGCGGATTAGCAAAGAGATAGGTAACTTCATTTTCTCCAGACATGTTTGACCCAAAATGTCAACATTTGTCAGACAACATTGAGTTTGTGTAAGAACTATAGTCCAACTAAATAAAAGGCACAACATTGTATTCTGAAGAAATAGAGATAGCCTAAACCTTGCTATGCTCTACTTACCTATGTCTCAATGGATTCTGAAGTGTAAACATGCATAAGGTTGATCTAAAAGTCAAATAAATGCAGACTATGTCTATTACTAGAATAATAGCACAGATGTACATTCCACCATACAAAAACATATTCTTCTATGGAAGATGTAGGGAATATTTCCATCTTCAGATGTTTTGAACAACCCAAAAATTCAGCTTCCCTGGTCAATTGTGAAAGTTTATGGGAGTTGTAGTCTAAAAATTGTGGCTAGCTAAATGTTCTAACATCTTGATCTGATCTCTCACTGCACACTATTAAGAAAGCAAAAGAAATGTTATTATTACAAGAGAGCAGTATTATTTTTGTCAATCTCAAGGAGAGCTTGCATTTTAAAACCAATTTTTGTTTCTTTAAATCTGTCATATTTTAAATTATGATAATTTTGCTTGCATAGACTACTAAAAAAACCTCTCATGGGCAATGAGCCTTGTTCATTTTTGCTTATTCTGTCTTTCTCAGCCCCACCCCCCCTTTTAGGTTCACGAAGGAAGAAATCACTAGAGACAATTTTGCATAAATTGTGCAAAAAATGATGATAAACTGCTTAATGACTCACTCTTTTCAGGAAGTGGACTTTCTTGGAGTGGCTTGAGAATCCTTTTTCTATCAATCTGCCACAAACGTAACTGAGATATTGGCAATGCCCCATTTAGTGGTCATTAAACAATTGTATCAGCAGACAGAGAGATCAAAATTATGCTAAATCAAGAGATGAGATTTAGAACTATAGAACATCAAGATTTTAAAATTACATGGGAGGTCTTCATGGATACTAAAGTCTGCCCAATACAGGTATACAGGTATGGAGAAGATGAGCCAGCATGGTTTTCACTTCTCCTCTTTGAATGAGAATGTTAGATCAAGGATAGACTTAATGTGACACAAGATAATTATTCAGATCCCTTACAGTTTGATTACTAACTGAGACAATTAATGGCTCACAAGCTGGCAAGATATTCAGGTTTGGAAAGCAGGTAGGTTTGGGTAGAGAAGATATATCGGTGCAAAGAGATACTTAACCATTTCCCAGCCTACTTTTCCCCATTCCTATAACTTTCCACACAGTAAATTTCAAGAAGCATTCTTTCCCTAGTAAACCTATATATTGGGCACATTGAGGGAAGCATCAGCTTCCCCCAATGTGAACATCTGGAAATTACAAAGGAAGTAAGAAGGAGCTGCAGAAAATGAACTGTGAGCAAAGCCGACAAAAAAGTAACTTTGACACAGTTGCAGTAGGGGTAGGTTCTTTACATCCTGATCCACAAATGAGTACACTTGGGAGTGTTCCAACTGAAGGCAATTGAAGCAGAAGATAAAAGGCAGGATACAGAGAACAGGCTATGTAGCTTCTTAAAGATTCATCCACAAATGGTCACATGCTGGGGAAACAGGAGATAGTGAAGGTGTTAAGCTAATAAATCCAAATGCAAGGGTTGAATGAGGATAGTAGTTTGAAAGGCAGACCAAAGTCAATGGAGCATAAAGGTGAAGAAAACAGGCATCAAGACAAGCAAGGCCCAGGAGGTTCAGCAGAGGTTTGGAGAAGCAAAATGAGACACATTGGAGGAAAACAGAATAAGTAGTTTCTGTAATGTGCAAAAAGTCACAGGGAGGGCAAATTGATAGAAGGGGAGAAACTGATTTTAATAGAGTAGAGTTGTAGGAAAAATGGAAATAAAACCCAGGTCCAAGAGAAACTACTATGTTGTTTCAACAACAATAACATAATATTGTGTACCTTAGTAATAGATATCTGTGTTCTATATATTGCTACCAAGAGAAACTATAGCATCAGATAGTTATATGTCTAGATCAATTCCTGTTCCCCTTTCAGTCATTCAATATTTTTGGGCACTGAATTTGAGAAGTTAGCCTCCACCACCATTCCAATGTGCCAGCGATATAATTCCAGCAACATGTAATCCCATCAGTGTGAAGAGTCCTGGTCAATTAGGACTGATGTCTATATGAATAGTTGCTTTAAGACAGTTGAACTGGACAGGGCAATTCAAGCAAACTCTCAAAATTCCCTTTCTGAGTTGGATAGCAATGGAGTCTAAATGACTGAACAACAATTACTAAAATCCATGTGCCACAAAAGCATGTGTTATTCTTCACAGAATAACTCCTATACAAGACGGTTCCACACAGGGCTTTAACCCCGAGTTTCTTAAACTGGTGGGCTAACAGGGGTAGATGTGTCCTCCAAGTGTGGCCACTGTTATCTCAATATCCCTAAAAATGATAGGAAGGGGAGCCAGTAAACCCCCCCTCCCCCACTGCTACCAATGGACCGGATCTTGCTGCCTTTTTCAGCTGCTGATCAAAAACAGCTTTTTGGTTGTTGGCTGTTTTTAGGAGTTTCACAAAAAAATGAATCCACGGGTCTGCTGAAATTTGGATAACAGAAACAGATAATGGTTTAGCTGAATTGCAAAAGCCGAGTCCATATATATATATATATGAAGATTAAAAGGAACCATGATCTGTTTCTGTTATCCAAATTTCAACAGACCCGTGGATTTATTTTTTGTTTACTTTTACATTTTTGATTCTTTTAAACTTCTAATAGAAATTGTTAATATGTAAACTATTCTGTCTAAGCTTCCTTTTAATCTTCTTTTAGATTTATTGTGATATATATATATATATGGATATGGACTGGGCTTTTGCAATTCGGCTAAACCATGATCCACCATGAACAGTTTATTGAAGGCACCGCTCAAAAGAATCAAAAATGCTTAACAGCAGCAAAATAATGTTCCAAAACAAAACACAGACCAACCAGTCAAAAAGGAGGCAAAACAGCGATTACCACAGTCCTAAAAATCCCAACCCACCAACCAAAATACACGGCAAAGGAAAAGACACCCGCTATCGTTTCAGCGAGCACATTCCAGGGTGTAGCAAAGTCGCAGTCAAGCCAGTCCAGGGGTCATCCACAGCAAACAAGATACAGCAGCAGCGTCAAACGTCCAATCCACGGTCAGAGCAAGAGAGCAAAAGCGATGTCCGGAAGCGATCCAAGGTCCAAGCCAAAGCAGTAGCAAAGTCCCAAGAAGATCCACAAAGTTCAGGAATCACAACCCAGCATAGCAGGCAACCTAGCATACACCCTTTCAAGGGTTTTGAAGTCACAAATCTCAAAAAATCCTTAAATGCGTAAGATGAAGCTCAGGTTGAAGGCGACCGTGGAGATGTCAAAATGAAGGAGATTTTTGGAGAGTCTCTTTCTGTCTCTCTTTCTCTCTCTTGTGACTCTCAATAGTTTCACCCTTTTGCCTATATTTAATCCTTTCCTAATGGGGGGTTTCACTTGGAGTGAAGGAAACCACTTGGAGTGGGTGGGGTGAAACATTATCTCAGTTATTCTATAGACAATTATTATTTTAAAAATGACCCCTTTTATTCTTAAAGTGTTAAGTGCAAAGCTACACTTCATGTACAAAGGTTTTGATCTGTGTGCATGTGATAGATGTGAATGTAATATTTGCTTGTCACTCCCTGGGCACTGATAATGGCTTTTAGAATATGAGGAGATGAAACCAATGTTGCATGCACAGTATAAAGCCAGCCAAGTTTAAGCATATGCCCTCTTTCAAAATCAAATAAGATGGTTCAACATCTTTGGAAGCTACCCAATACTTTACAACAGAGCATGTACCAGTTTGGCAGGATCTCCATTTTTAAGCATATCAATGAGGTCATTTCCTTACCAGTGAGAGTGGGTTTTGAAGGGAAATTTCAAAACATGCATGACTGCTCCAAGATGGACAGGGATCCTGGCTCTCACAACCTTACCATTCCAGCATGTCTCTTCCAGTGCATACAAACTCTGGCAAAAGGCAAATCCCTGCCCAATTCATCAAAGCCTCCTTGCAATTCATTTTCATTGAGCATAACTTATAACTTGAAGATTCCATTAGCACTTAAGCCCCTCCCATCCTTCACTGGGGTGTAGCAAGGCTTGCGGAATGGCTGTATAATAAGATTAGTAGTGGAAATATGCATCACTATTTTGCTGGGCATCAATCCTACCTCTTTCCTAGCACCACTGAAATGGAGAATGTAAGTGGGCAGAAGAGCCAAGGAGTAAAAGCAATCAATACTTTCTGCAACAAATGCCATGTTTTCATACTGAAAAGGCCACATTAATTTTTTATGTCTCTTATTTCTTCATTTCCCTCCTCTTAAACCATACCTTTAAATTTTGCTAATTTAAAGGTGATGACATGTACAGCACATATTATTATCATAAGAATAGTTTTTTTCTTTTTAGAATACAAAGAATAGGGGAGAAATGGCAAAGTTCTTGCAAAACAGAATAAAACAAAAAACCAAGTGCAGATGTTTGCATGAATTGGGAGAAAAGGTGTTATAGGTGTTGATTAATACTGGTTTGCTAGAATTCTGATCAATATATGCTCAGGACAAGATTAGCTGTGCATTTGAAATCTATCTATATTTTTGAAACAAATGCTAACCTTATGTAAGAATAGTTGCTTTGACATGTGGATGGGGATGTGTAATTTCCCTCCTGAGGGCAACACAGTGTCTACACTTTTTAGATTATTTCTTTTAAATCATGCTTCAACAAGTAATCTATAAGGGAGGGGGAGGCCTGTTTGTATCTGTTGGACAGAGTTTGGAAAGTTGTATTTGAAAAGTATTTAATTTTCATTCCTTGCTATAGTTTTTGAAAAATAATTTAGTACAATTCTTAAAGTTTTGGAAAACTATGTCTCATGACAGTTTATAGCATGTTGCTTACTACCTCCTTGTTACTTTTCCATTATTTTCTGTTACTTTTTTTGAAAGAAGTAAACTTTATGTTGTAGTAGAGCTTGTAAGTAACGTTGCAAGCAGTACTATGGGTGCTAGAAGGGGGAAATGGGTTACTCGTGAGCAGGAGTCAGATGAAGAACAACAGAGGAAAAGGATTCGGGATATACCTATGGCACCTACAGATGAGGACTCATTTGAGGGGTTCTCTGGGGATGAAGGGTCACAGAGTGGGGGAAATGGGGATGACACTGTGGATTGGACTAAGGTAAAGGAAGTGCAAGCTATTTGTGCAGAGCCAACATCTAGTGATACATTTATGGGATTCTCTGGAAGTGAAGACTGGCAATTGGGGAATACAACTGAGTCTTGGGGGCAGGCCCGTAGCCAGGATTTCGTTTCGGGGGGGGGGGGCTGAATTTTTTCAGGGGTTTTTTGGGGGGCTGTGTTTCAGGGGGCTGAGTTTCGGGGGGGGGCTGAGTCTGAGTGAAAGAGGGTCTAGCCTAGCAAACCTTTTGTATCATTACCCCAATACCCCCATGCATATGGGATATATTGAGTATGGTGATCAGATCATGATATGAATAAACATAACAGTTTAAATAATGCACCAGTAAGGCCTTTTCATGAACCACCATGAGAATTTCGGGGGGGGGGGCTGAAGCCCCTCAAGCCCCCCTCCCCTGGCTACATGCCTGCTTGGGGGGATCTAATTCTTGACAGGAGATGGAGAAGATGGAGGGATGGGCGTAGGGCTTCACGTGCAGAGTTGAGAGCAGCTGCAAGGGAAAATCATGGGGCGGTGGTCAGTTCATCTTATGATGATGATGATGTGTAATAAAAGTGAGTTCATGAATGGGGGATCTTTGCAGAAGGGCAGGTGTTGATATATGTTTGTGCATTGAGTACTGTCTGGACTTGTTGCTGCCTGTTTCGTGTTTGGCATTGGGTTTGGGATCTGCAGGTTGCTGCTCCTGTTCGTGTGTGCTTTCGACTCAGATTGGATTCTCGTGAGTGTGGATTTCCCCCTTCCTTGACCTTGGACCGGCCTGACTACGATGCTGCTTCTGTGGACTTTGGAACTCCATTACTTCGGATTTCTCTTGCTACGACCCTGGACTTCACTTGACTACGCTTCTCTCCCTGCGGCTTCTCTGCTTTTGTTTACCAGTTGCATGCTGTGTTCTCTTTGTGTGATTTCGGAGAACTGTGTTTCATTCGGTTCTTTTATCTGGCTAATCCGGATTATCCTTTTGTTTACCTTTCTGAACCAGGACTGGTTTTACCTTTGAGTTTTGACCAGAGGCATTGAGTTAAGTGTATCTGAGTCTTTTTCCTTTACTTCAATAAACTCTGTTTTGGAACTAACTCTGAGTCTGGCCCTTTAAGGCATCTATGATTCCGACACTTTATAATTGAAAAAAGAGTCCAATAACATTTGAATGAGTCCTATCAATGTATCTCTCAAATGTTCTTAGAAAGTATCATTTGAAAGTGCAGTAACAAGAAACAGTTAGCTCTTAAACCAGTGAAGTTTACTCTTAGTCTTAATGTTACTTTTGTAATGAGACTTTGGACCTTATCAGATTGAGGTTCTCAAGCCAGGAAACAGTGAGGGCATCCATGGGGCAGTGGGGCAAATCCAGAGAGAGGGAGGGAGGGAGGGAGGGAGGGAGGGAGGGCGGGTGGGGGGGGGGAACCATCATCCAGTGCCCCGCATTGCCCTCTTCCCCATCCCATGGGGGAAACCATCGCTGCTGGGCTTCCCCCGTGCTTTCCCCAGCTTACCTAATGAGAACACATGAAGCTTCCTGTGTTCTCTGGACCCATACTAGGATGCAGCCAGGATAGAGCCGTGATGGAAGTAGCCCTGTGTCATGTGATGGGCTCTGGCGGACTTCATTCTGGCTTCATCCTGGAAGTGTCCTAGGACAGAGACAAAACTTCATGTGATGAGTTCTTTTCTTTGCACCCTCATTATCTACTCGAAGTAATGGTGTTTTGCAATCCATTGTTACTTCCAGGTTTAGGTCAGGTATAAATAGTTACCCTTGAAGTTTAAGCTATTTTTTAAAAAAGGATCATGAGTGAAGTGGAAGAAGCATTCATAAACCTGAATACTGTTATTAAAAGAAAGATTACTTTTTAATTGTAGACCACTATCACCTTAGGCGATCCCTCGTTGGACGAGTAAGATGGTCTTCCATTATGGATTTCCTTGTGGGTCCGTATGTGGCTGTGGAGCCCTATTCTTGCTCTGCATCTTCTTCCGCAGTGGGGGCATTGGTTTCCAGGTGGAAGGCGGTCCCGGTCGGGGTTGGCTTGACGCGCCTTCCTCCTGGCACGTTTCTCTCTTTCACCCTCCACTCGTGCCTCCTCAAATTCTGCAGCACTGCTGGTCACAGCTGTCCTCCAGCTGGAGCGCTCAAGGGCCAGGGCTTCCCAGTTCTCAGTGTCTATGCCAGAGTTTTTAAGGTTGGCTTTGAGCCCATCTTTAAATCTCTTTTCCTGTCCACCAAAGTTCCGTTTTCCATTCTTAAGTTCGGAGTAGAGCAACTGCTTTGGGAGACGGTGGTCAGGCATCCGGACAATGTGGCCGGCCCAGCGGAGTTGATGTTGGGGGACCATTGCTTCAATGCTGGTGGTCTTTGCTTCTTCCAGCACACTGACGTTTGTCCGCTTGTCTTCCCAGGAGATTTCCGGAAACAGCGCTGATGGAAACGTTCCAGGAGCTGCATGTGACGTCTGTAGACAGTCCACGTCTCACAGGCATATAGCAGGGTTGGGAGGACAATAGCTTTATAAACAAGCACCTTGGTATCCCTACGGATGTCCCGGTCCTCAAACACTCTCTGCTTCATTCTGGAAAATGCTGCACTTGCAGAGCTCAGGCGGTGTTGTATTTCGGCGTCGATGTTGACTTTGGTGGAGAGGTGGCCGCCAAGGTAGCGGAAATGGTCCACATTTTCTAATGTGACACCATTAAGCTGTATTACTGGCATTGGAGAGGGATTGGCTGGCGACTGCTGGAACAGCACCTTAGTTTTCTCAATGTTCAGTGACAGACCGAGCTTCTCATATGCTTCTGCGAAGGTGTTTAGAGTGGCTTGTAGATCTTCTTCTGAATGCACACAGACGACATTGTCATCAGCATACTGGAGTTCTATAACAGCTGTTGTTGTAACCTTGGTTTTGGCTTTCAGGCTGGTGAGGTTGAATAGCTTGCCATCTGTCCGATAGATTATTTCCACTCCGGTGGGAAGCTTCCCATCAACAAGGTGAAGTATCATAGCGATGAAGATGGAGAATAGAGTTGGGGCAATAACACATCCCTGTTTGACACCTGATTCCACCTTAAATGGGTCACTTTGGGAGCCACTGCTGTTCAAGACTGTTGCCATCATGTCATCGTGGAGGAGCCGCAGGATGTTCACAAATTTGTTTGGGCACCCGATTTTGTGGAGGATGGTCCAGAGAGCGCTGCGATTCACTGTGTCGAATGCCTTTGCAAGGTCGATGAATGCCATGTACAGAGGTTGGTTTTGTTCTCTGCATTTTTCTTGGAGCTGTTTTGCAGTGAAGATCATGTCCACTGTTCCTCTGGAGGGGCGGATGCCATTCTGGGATTCTGGGAGGGTGTCTTCTGAGAGGGGCAGAAGGCGGTTTGCAAGGATTCTTGCGAGGATTTTCCCAGCGGAGGTTAGAAGGGAGATACCTCGATAGTTTCCGCAGTCTGTTCTTCCCCCTTTTTTGAAGAGGGTGATGATGGTGGCGTCCTTGAAATCTGCTGGGATTTTCTTGGTCACCCACACTTTTTCTATGAGCTGGTGGAGTTGGTGTGTCAGCTCAGGTCCTCCCTCTTTAAAGATTTCAGCAGGGATCTCATCTGGTCCACTGGCTTTGTTATTCTTCTGTTGGCTGATGGCATTGCTGACTTCTTCCAAACTAGGCAGTGCTGCAAGCTCGTCCCTGGTTTGTTGTTGCGGGATTTGTGAGAGGACCTCTTCGGCCACATTGGAGCTGCGGTTCAGGAGGCTTTGGTAGTGTTCTTTCCAACATAGTGCAATTGAGTTTTGGTCCTTCAAGAGTTTGGTTCCGTCTGATGAGCGTAGAGGCTGTATCCCATGGTTTCTTGGTCCATAGATGACCTTTGTGGCTTTGAAGAATCCCTGAGCATCATGGGTATCTGCCAGGTGTTGGATTTCTTCAGCCTTCTTTGTCCACCAGATGTTCTTGAGTTCTCTTGTCCTTCTTTGGACCTCAGCTTTTGCACTGGCATAGATCTTTTTCTTAGCAACACAGTTGATGTCTCTCTGCCATGCTTGGAAGGCTTTCCTTTTCTTGTCAATTAGCTGTTGGATCTCGATGTCATTTTCATCAAACCAGTCGATGTTTCTTGGCTTGGTATCCAATAGTTTCTTCGCAGGCTTGGATGATGGAGGTCTTCAGTTTGTTCCAATGTTCCTCGACATTTTCGGGGTGTACTGTGGGTAGATGGTCCTTGAGTGCTGTTTGGAGATGGGCTCGTCTGGAGGGCTCCTGAAGGGCTTGGCCGCAGGGTGGTGACCCCACTGGACGCGGCAGTCCAGTCAGGGATAAGTGAGGCAGGCTATGTTTAGGGCACCTTTTCTAGCCCCCTCCCCATGTGGGGTGAGCAGAGTGGGTCCTCAATAGGGCTGCTCAGTTGCGGATACAGCTGCCGAACTACTCAACTGCCTTGGACCTTGAAGTAGAACGACTGAGTCCGTACCCACCGCCCATGTGCCAGTCTGTGACTAGGGGCTTCCAGATTTCACAGTCCTGCCCCCGTCGCCACTCGCTGATCGCCATGGGACTTTGGTTGCTTGGTTTTTGTTTTCTTTGGAAGATGCCTGTGCGTGGGATTTTTTAATGTGTGGAGGTCAGTGCACAACTGATCAACACACAGACTTCACAGAGTGAGGTTCCACTGGTGATGTAGTTTAACACAATGACTGTGGCTTCTCAGTCTGTTGCAGCCTTCTTCTGCCTTCGCAGCCGTTGTAACATGTGCCATGTTATCCTCCGCCTGCTCCGCCGTTGAGGTCTTTGGGTCTTCGGACTGTGCTTGCTCTGGAACCTCCCCCGCGGCCACTCCTGGGAGTTCACGACTCCAGTTGTTGTGCCTACAGGTTCATTGGAACGCGCAAGCCCCCTCACCACGACAAGGTGACAGTCCATCGAGGGGGAGACCACTATCAGATGATGTTAGTAAGCATCACATTTACAAATCCACAAACTGACAATTTTAGTATTTGTTCTCTGTTAAATTGGTAATCTAATCTGATTTTAAATGTGTACTTTTAGAAATCAATTGTTCAGGCGGGAGATGATGGTAATGTGTAACCAATGTCAAGGACTATAGACTGAATTTTGCAATTAAAATGACTTAACACAGAAAGCTTCACAGAAATAAAATAAAAATTAAGGGATCCTTATTTGTAATTATGGCTTGATGAAGCCATAATTACAAACTTGAAAAAGTAGATATACACAGCAATGTAAGAAGTTAAATATAACATCACTACCTAAGGTTATATGTTCATAAATATTTCAAAAAAACCATGCATAGCTTCTTAGTTCCTCCTCACATATTTCACCTTACCTTTGTGAAAGTGATTTTCAGTTATCAGAAATCAATAGCTTAGAAATAAGGGCTGTGATCAAATTGTAAGCAGCTCAAAGTTTCTAGCTTCTGTGACAAGACATTTGCAGATATCCGCAATCAATGCATTTTCCTGTAAAAACAGGGGACATATTTTCCATGAACACAGGCCTATGGAGGATCTGCAATTAGCTTGTATGTGATTCTGTGTCCTAAATTAAAGGTTATATAGAACACATTTTGCTATGGGACAAAAGTCAAAAGAGCATTGATAAGCAAAATGATCATTTCCTCCATAAATGTATCTGGTCAAAAAATGAGGGCTTTCTTTAGGTTTCTCTATTAAGACTATATATAAAAAGAAAATTCATTCTTTGATAGTTACAGATCCTTCTCTGAATGTTGCCTTCCACATATGTGTTTAATAGAGGTGAATGCTAACTTCAAAGATTGTATTTCAGAGTCAATTTTGATACTTTCCTGTAGGTCGTCACAGATGATGTATTATCTCTGTCCTGATTTTAATACTGACCATGGTGAACATCAAACCAGATTTTGAAGCCAAGGTTAGAAGTGACTTTATGCTTGAAAAGTCAACTTCAAAAGCAGAGAAAATGCAATCTGAATCTTGCAATCTTTTCTATACAGAAAAGGAAAGAGGACATTGGAGGAAGAACAAAAGTGATGCATATTGGAATGAAAGTTTTATTTGCTTCTAGTGACAGTCTTTTCCAAATGGAACATTTTATAAAAGGAGATGTAGCTTGGCTCAGAGCTATAAGTCATAAGCAATAATAGCTTTTATTGAATGTGAAGCATATCAAAAAATAGCTGGTAAGCAAAATAATAAAAACAGTCACCAGTGTGTTTGTGCTCTAGTTTAGACAGAAATAACATTAGTAGATAAAACCTGTGCAACAACCCCCCCCCCCCCAACAAAACAATTACACATGGCATAGTTGAAATTAATGAGTTTTAAGTCAATTTTTAAAGCAGGGCATGAGATTGAATGAAATGAATATCTGCTGATAAAGAGTTTTATAAAGAAAAACACATGAAGATGTGAAAAAGATATATGATTTAACAAGTAACAAAGAAACAGAAGAATACAAAAGCCGAGGAAGAGACTGTGCAAGTAAAATCGGAGATAGGGAATGAGCTGGTGGTAAGAATGAAACCATCTGAAAGTAAAGAATCTAAAATTGAAGAGGAATACAAAAAGGTTGTGAATGAAAAGAAATTCATTCGTACAGAAAGATAAGCATATTTGCATTTAGGATAAAAATAAGGGAAATGGCAACATGCAAAACCAGAAATACAATACTTAACTTGGAAACAAGGAACAATGACTAAAATGACTTTAACAAATTTAAGTGAAATAGCAGGATGAACTGAAGTAGCAGATAAATCTATGTGTGTATGTGGTGGTGGTGGGGGGGGGATAACATATATACTCATGTCTAAGTAGAGCTCATATAAAAGTGAGAGAGCAGGTTTGGAGGACAAAATTATAGATTTTGATATGATCTGTGAATAAGTTGAGTATTGTTGTATGTAGAGGGGAAAGCACTAGCATTGTGTTGGGACCAGCAGCCTCTGTTCGCCATCACCATTTCCCCACTTAGGCATTCAAGAAGGCCTAAGGTGCCGCTGTAGTTGAGAGAAAAGAGGGTTCGTCCATCATTGAGACTTCCCTAGGACAAACTAAACAAAAAAGATTTTTAAATTCCCCATATCTGAGTAGAGTAGTGATTGACAGCAGGGGACTACTCTACTCAGATATGGGGAATTTAAAAATCTTTTTTTAAAATAAGAGCTAAAGTACAATACTTACATTGACCTATAATAAGTTGACCTGAGTTTTTGGTTTGATTGTTGAATGAAATTTTTCAAATATATAGGCATATAGGATAAATTATCAACATTTAATAACTGAGAATGATAAAATTAAAGATGAGCAACAACTCCAATCAGCTTCACTTGAAAATGAGCCATGCCATCCCCCTATAAATCAGGAAGGAGTTTGTCTGACTTTGGAAACAACCAATATGTAGCATCATATTGCAGAGAAAACTATTTGAGTGCTTTGAATGAAAGGGGTAATTGATGTTTCTTGTCAAAGTTGGATTTTAATCCATGATGGACAATAATTTAGGCTTCTACCACTTGCCTCTGTATTTATTTCTGATAGATATTGTTAAGATCAGAAGAACTTTCTACATCTGCCTCTTACTATACCTCCACCCACCATTCTACCACAGTCCCCTGCTGTCAATCATTTCCTCATTCATTCTTTTATTAGAAGTTACAAGCATGTGACCCCAACATTCCTGGACATTCACTGTGTTGGAAAATAGAGGGATAGATGACAATGATATTGAAGTGCATTGTAGTGCACGTCCCTAAAGTTAAAAGATGCTAATAAATCTTCATACAACATTTTTCTCAGTGATTCTGCTATTGGTTGTCTTGACTTCTGAGAACTCTCAAAATCAATTCCATGGGGGTATAATTTAGTTTCATTATCTTAGGATAAAGTAGTGGAGAACTGAGCTTTATCAGAAGCTCCAGTTCATATTCATTGAGGATGAGACTCACTCATTTGATCAACTATTATGTGACTACAACTTGTTTTGGCCTATGGTCAAGCACTTCTTTGATGGTTCCATGCAGGTACTTTACAAAGCAAAATTGAAGTTTCAGTTTTAGATATTTGTTGATGAAATATAATTTCAGATATATCATTTTAGACTTTTGCTTCTTTGCTCTCCATTTAAGGGTATTAGCTATGCAATCTCAGACAAGACCAAGTTACTTTCCTAGTTTTCTATATAAGTCCCCTGACTGAATGGGTAGGGTAGTTGTGGCAGTGGGTGCTCTCTCTGCCCGTCATCTTCTGCCCAGTCTTTTTGCTTCCAGGATGCTCTGGGCTACACATGACCCCTGGTGCACGCTGAGGCCAGCTAGCTAATTGGAGTGGGCTATGTGACTCTCTCTGATTGGCCAGCAAGGGTGAAACTAAGGGTATTTATCTGGACATGACTGCTCCTCCGCCTTCAGTTGAGTCCCCATTGGGGAGGGTGGAATTAAAGTTTTATTATTATTCAGTTGTCTTTGAACTCTCTCCTCCCACCCACCCTCAGCTTTGTCTGTTGTTATGTTTTCTGTCACAACTTGGGGAGGGTGGCATGGGTCCTGGATCAGGCACTGGTCTTTGGTGTTTCGGAGGCATGGCAGTAAGGGAGCCAGGAGAGGCATTGGATAGGCACCTGGGCCACACCCCTTTCTGTGATAGTGTCAAACTAGCCGGTGGGTTTTCTGATGCTGTGATCCAGGATCCCGGTGTGGCTTCCAACCCTATTTACTACTTTTACCAATAAATAAGGTGTGACCTTGTTATCCCAAAAACTTTCCTGTGTGGCTTGTTTTTGTTAGGGGATGTGGGTTGTTGCCCTGTACAAGCAACACATTGTACATGTTTTAAATAGGTTTTTTTCCCCAAAGGGGACCACTTTTAATCCAGAACAGGCTGATATTATGTTTAAGTAACATAACTACATAAAAGAAAGTGCTGGCTCAGCACACAAGTATCTTGCTTCTGGTAACTTTAAATCAGTTCATACAATGCTTTGGCTCAGCATCTGTAGAATGTGGATGAAATAGAATATGTGATATTATGGGAATAATATTTTTTTTCTATAAAAATAAATTGACATTAAGCAAGTAGTAAAGGTAAGCTACAAGGAAATCAATTTACACCTTGCAAATTGTTTCCAGTAAGAATATTAGTGGAATATTTGGCAATGTTTTCTACTATAATGACAAGTTAGCAGCTTTTTGACTAAACATATATCACACTTATTTAAAAAAAGATGAATGAGAGCACAGAAATCTCTCAGACAAGTGCAGTGGTAAATTATTTGAACCTGCTTAGCAGATTAGAATGAGAAATGCAGATAACGCATTTGCTTTAAGATTTTGGAATTAGCTTAAATTCTTGTCTTTGATTTGCCAGCATTCAGAGCTTCTTCCAATCCAGTCAATGAGCTGAAATTTAATATACACACTGAAATGTTTAAGTCTCAGGTGATTCAGAACACTGGATTTAAGTCCATAGCCCAACCACATCACACAAGGCTGAATTTGGCAATGTACCCTGGTTCCCCTTCCCTTTTGCCTAGGAGCCTGCTGGCTTCCGTACCATGATGCACAGCTATTCCAGTGGGGATTCATGAAAAAAAAGGGAAGCGGAACCGGTGTATGCTGCCACAGCGGCAATGCAGGCGGCTTCCTGTGTTGCATA
The DNA here is from genome assembly GCF_037176765.1 of Anolis sagrei. Taxonomy (NCBI): domain Eukaryota; kingdom Metazoa; phylum Chordata; class Lepidosauria; order Squamata; family Anolidae; genus Anolis; species Anolis sagrei. The sequence continues at coordinate 212,099,088 of NC_090023.1, read as the reverse complement.
GAGATCAACGGGGGAAGGCAAGTGGCAAATGCTTCCACCCGAGGGATGAGATAAGATGCGGACATGGACAATATACATTCCAAGAGTCCTAGGTAGTGTAGTCAATGGTGAAGAATTTTGGGAATTGAATATCTGGAGAGTTATCTGATTCCCACACATTTTATGTTGGATGGGACACTACATTGCCCAGTTAGTTATGAACACATAACTAAGTATCATCAACTGACTTGATACTAAATCTATGTTAAAAGCTTTGTATAATTGAGGTTCAGTCTGCTGGTGATCAGGTTGCAGCAAAAAGATGTTTCTAGCTCCCACCTCCTAGTTATCCCTCCAATAAGGAATTGCTACAGAGGTCTTGCTTCTGGTTGTCACAGACTTGCTTGCTGGCAGGAAGGGGCTGGAAAAGTCATCTTGTTGCACCCTAGTCACCAGAGGAACCCATGTGCAAGACTCAGACCAACTCCCTGGAAGTTAAAGTGGAACTCAGGGGTCATTTACAGGGCAACAGTATCATGATTGTGCATAAAAAATATAAAGGAATATGTAGTAGTTATGGATTCATGACACTAGGTTATAACTCAATCTTGTTGCCTACAAGATTATAGTGATGACATTTTCCAATCAGTTCATAACTAAAGGCAGTAGAAACTATAATTAGGAATTGCGTATTTTATTCAGCCTATGTTTGCACATTAATGATGTCTGTTCCTGAAAAGACCGCAGACATGGTGACATGTATCTTCATTAGATCTAGAATGGCTGACTCCAGAATACTTCACACAAAGATGTCAAGAGAAAGAGAGAAAGAGGAATTAAAGTGCCTGGCCCAAACTTCTGACTTCCCAGCTCTCCAAATATGGCCAATTTTTTTTCCAAGGGCTGAAAATAATTCATTCTCTTCTAATTAGATCTTGACTCCTAGTGTTAATGAACCACCTTGGCAATCAATGAAAATAAGAGAATGACCATGTCTGCTGAGGCTCCATCTAAAATTTAATATATTGCAGTTTAAAACTGCATTGTATGTTTGGTGCAATTCTGAGAAAAAGAAATAAGACCAGAAGTTGGAGTGATCTGATCCTGCACAAAATCATACACATAATTTAAATATATTTTTGGCGGAGAGAAAACATCTTGCTCCAAACATGTGATTTACCATTTTATAAAAAACAATAATTCATATTTTCATATTTTCCTTTTCTAAAAAAGAAGAAGGGGTTTTCAGAGAAAAAAAATGAAAAGGTCTTTTCCTAGGCCTCCACAACCCTAGTCTGTGCTTTTCTATTATTTCTGTTCATGCTGGCTATTTTATCATACTCCTGTTTTCTCATGTATGCCAAGTCAATTTTAGTTTCTCCCAGTTTTTTTTTTTAAAAAAAGGAATTTCAGTTATTCCAGGTTTTATAATATCTTCTTTGACATTTTTTAAAGCATTCTTTGACCTTCACTGCTGTAGGAACATTTACACTGTCATTAAAGTTATTTGTCAGCAGCACAGCTGATGTCAGAAGCACAGATCTGAATGACAGAGTAATATCTGTCCTGATGGCTTCAAATGAATCAAGATCATACAGTTGGCTTCTCTTGCCAGTAAGCTGGTAATCTCCTTTCCAATTAGTTTTCTAGGCAATGACTGTGGATTTCTTGGATAGTTACTCATCTGTATGTTAGTCAAATGTGGAATTAATCTCTTCTTATTGTTCTGCATATTTCAGACTGAACCATAATTATGGGACTGATACCACTGGACAAAATTTCAATGGACGATGATTGCCAAATTACAGACCAAAAGGTGAAATGGAAGTTTTTGTATTTTGTAGAAGAGATGCTTCCAAAGTTGATCAACTGGAAAATTTTTGTCATGTTTACTGCTGTGCTTCCTACCAGAAAATGCCTTGGAAACAATATGAGCTTTGACAAGTTTCTACCTAGTTTTTGATCAGGTGGATGAGAATTCACAGAAATAATATGCAAATTTGTTTATTATTTGAACTTGTTTTATGTCATGTTTCTCAAGCATTGAATGTTTGCCATTTTTTAATTGTTCACCACCCTGTCCCTTTTGAGGGACAGGGCAGTATAGAAATAAAGTTAATTATTATTACGGAGCCCCTGGTGGTGCAGTGGGTTAAACCACTGAGCTGCTGAGCTTGTTGACCAAAAGGTCACAAGTTTGATTCCGGGGAGTGGCATGAGCTTCCACTGTCAGCCCCAGCTTCAGCCAACCTAGCAGTTTGAAACCATGCAAATGTGAGTAGATAAATAGATACAGCCCTGGTGGGAAGGTAATTGCGCCCCATGCAGTCATGCCGGCCACATGACCTTGGAGGTGTCTATGGACAACGCTGGCTCTTCGGCTTAGAAATGGAGATGAGCACCAACCCCTAGAGCCAGACACGACTGGACTTAATACCAGGAAAAACCTTTATGTTTTACTTATTATTATTACACTTTTTTTTACTAAACCTAATGCATATAAAGTCAAGAGCAAGACTGCAACAAGCTTATATCTGAAAAATATGTACTGTAAAGATGCTCATTCTTGATGAGAATGACTGATGCAACTTGTCCAACCTATACATCTGACTATCTCTGCATGATGTGTGAAATGACCCATATCTGACAGGTGAGAGGAAATAGACATAAATCTTTCATAAAACATGGGAGTATGGGATTGACATTTCTTTCTGGTGGTTGGACTCTCCCTCTCTCAACATGCTCCATCCTGGAAGATGCCAAGTAATGCTAATGGGTCCTTCTCATAGGCTAGTTGGGCCACCCACTCTCTAAGGCAGTATTCTGTTTAAATGTGTTCTGTTGCTTTACCCTTATAACAACATGGGAGAGGGAGCAGTGAGCTGATATGGGCCTTCTATCTATGATTCAGAGGATAAGTGCCACGCAACATTGATCACAGGAAAAGAGGTCCCTTACAGGGACTAGGATACTGTGCTGTTGAGGTAGGTTCTAACTAGTAGTAAAGACACATCTGACTGAAATATAATTTTAATAATTGTTAGAATAATAATTTCTGAATTAAATCGTCATTTTGAAATGTTGGTTCAGTAGAACAGCAGAGATGGGAGTGGGAAGTTTGCTAAGAGCAGACTGGGTTTTCCATAGCAACTGGCAACATGCTGACCCTCAAGACTCCAGGCACCAACCCAGGAGATAAGATAGTGGGAACTGGAAAACAATTTCTCTATTCATAAACATGAATATGTACAGAGTATGAACAAAAAGGAAGTGGGGCTGAAGGAGGGACAAGAGCAAGAGATGGAACTGGGTGGAGCTGGGGGTGGACAAGAGGTGGGGCTGAGAGAAGCATGGGATGGAGTGAGCAATGTTAGTGTGCAATGTGTGACCAAGAGAAACTTGTACAAGAGAGGATCAATTTTGTAAGCTCAGGGTGTGGCATCCTAGCATTACAGAGCCAACCGGGGATTTTGCTTTTGCAGAAATAAAGTTTCTATGTTTATAATTTCTTCATTCCTAATCTTAATTGGGAAACAAGGCCAGGAATATATTTAAAGGAAGGCTTGTCATTTCAGTAGCAGGATGGATTCCCTTATGGCACATCCTAGTGGCAGGGGAAAAGGCCAACCAGGCAGAATGCACATGTAGAATGCTCCCTAAGTCATCACATGAACTTCAGCTTCAGTCTGGAGCATCAGGCTTATCATCCCACCAGCAGATTGGTTAATGCTGAGATCCAGGTGTTGTGTATTGTGGCCTTTTGTTGTTCATAGATAGGTAGATAGATAGATAGATAGATAGATAGATAGATAGATAGATAATCTCTCTGTGTGTGGTTTATTTCAGGTGGTGGAGTAGTTTCACCCTGTACACACAATTTGTAATTAAAACATTTTTCTCTCCCACTGCTAAATTTCTCCAGAAATATGTGGCTCAGCAATCAGCTTTGGAAATTGAGCCATTATCTACTTTCCAATGACCGGTCACAAAATAAAGCATACTCAGTGCAAAACACATCAATGAGGAAAGTAATGTTCTATGAAAAAACAGATGTCTTTCAGCACCAGAGATGCTAGTACAAAGAATATGCTAAATGTATATTTCCCGCAGTTTGTCCCACAGTTGAATATAGTGGGTAGGAAACCCAAAATGGAAGCACCCAAAGAACTAAACTGGGATAAATTCATATAATTTTATTGTTAAAAATTAACTTACTTTTTATACCCAACCTCCATCTTACTGAAGGGACTCAGGGTGGTTTACACATGGGACAAAATGTCCACAAAACATCAAAGCAAAACAATCCATTAAAACAAAACACATGATTAAAATAAAACATAGTAAAACCCAAAATATACCAAATGCTTTTCTTCGTGAACATGAAAGAATGTACACATTTCAGTGACTTCTTTTCAGAAATTGTCATAAATGAATTTCTCATATATAGGGATGGAAACAGATAAAAAATAAGGGAATGTGGAAAAATTCAATAGAAAATGGAAGATAACACGTTTCACAGACACACAGATGGAGGTGGAAACTTAATATTAAAAAAGTAATATATTCTGTAATTTCACTTCTGCAAGTTTTAAGGCAGCAGAAGAGCTTTCAGAAGTGACTGGTAGATGATCTGAGGACAGTTTTGTAATAGATGTAAGCATCACACCTAATGGGATTCACCTTCATGCTTTTGGTCACACATTCAGTCTCCACCCTTGTGCTATTTTCCCCAGCATCAACAGTTTCTATTATCAAGGAATTTACTCAGCTTCAAACTCATAGTTTCTTTAGAGTTAAATCTACCCTCACTAGTGTTCTGTATGGTGATTTACAAATTCCCAAAACAAAAAACAGAGGAGCTGTGGGTGATACTGAATGTATCAAACTTAAGGCCATTAGCACATTCCCTTCAACTTTTCACAAAGGAAAACTGAGATGTATGTGGCCAATTAGAGTGTGGTCAATATGACAAATGTTATTAATGTGGAAGAACACGCAAGCTGGGTGAGGTTACAGCAGTTTGCTATTGCCTGAACCTACTGGAAAGGACAAAATTTCTCTTCTCCTCCTCATCCACTGCAAAGTGCAGTTGAGGAAATGTAGATGGAAGACAGAGAAATCTGAACACTTTAAAAGATATGCAAGATACTCCACTTAGACAGGAAAAAAATGAAATGCAAAGATACAGAATGAGGTATTCCTGGCTCACACATGTGAAAAAGATCTTTGAGTCCTTGTGGACAACAAATTAAACATGAGCCAACAATGTGATGCTGCAGCTGAAAAAGCCAATGGGATTTTGGCTTGCATAAATAGTAGTATAGTGTCTTGATCCAGGGAAGTCATACTACCCCTCTATTCTGCTTTGGTTAGACCACACCTGGAATACTGTGTCCAATTCTGGGCACCACAATTGAAGAGAGATATTGACAAGCTGGAATGTGTCCAGAGGAGGGTGACTAAAATGATCAAGGGTCTGGAGAATAAGCCCTATGAGGAATGCTTAGAGAGCTGGGCATGTTTAGCCTGCAGAAGAGAAGACTGAGGAGAGACATGCTAGTCATGTATAAATATGTGAGTATAAGTCATAGGGAGGAGGGGGCAAGCTTGTTTTCTGCTGCCCTGGAGACTAGGGCGTGGAGGAAAGGAGAGTCCACCTGAACATTAGGAAGAACTTCCTAACTGCGAGAGCTGTTCAGCAGTGGAACTCTCTACTCCAAATTGTAGTGGAGGCTCCTTCTATGGAAACTTTTAAACAGAAGCTGGATGGCCATCTGTTGGGGGTGCTTTGAGCATGATTATACTGCGTATTGACAGGGGGTTGGAGTGGATGGCCCACAATGCCTCTTCCAATTATATGATTCTATGATTCTGTGAAAAGCAACTGAAAGGGAGGGGGTACAAAAGAGGATTAATCAAGACTTTGCCTATCAAATGAGGATCCTTGATGTTTACATAATGAAGTTCCACATTTTTTGACATCACAAGGTGCTATTTCTAGAGATCACATCACACGATGGAAATTCAGTGTCCTAGGATGCTTTTGCCCCAGTTGACTCACAGAGCCCCACAATGTCCATCACACGACATAGTCTCACTTCTGGTTGTGCTCCATGCTACCAACACAGTAGTCTCTGTGTTCCATATGAAACAACGAGGCTAGTCCTATGGGAAGCTGCATGGCAATGCTTACCCACATGGGCATGGAGATTGCCCCACTGCCCCCAAATTCGACAAAGAAGCCCTATGAGATCTAGGACCTCATCGATCTCATATTTTGGCTCTGAAATCTCAGAATGTGGAATAGTTGCAAATGCAATCTACTGTTGTCACCTTCCAGCTGCCTGTCAGGCTCTCCCTGTCAGTGTGCAATCTAAACTTGGAGTAGGTAGAGATCTCCTATAACAGGTTCCTCTGATTTCCCTTTTGATTTTGGAAATCTAACTATGTTCCCTGCAACTGTTGAACTTCTACATGCAAATAAGCAGTTTTGTCAGAATATATATAGATAAGGAGCTAATGTGCAAATGGAGCTGCTGCTATGGCACAACATGGAGCTTGTTAACATTCTGTGGCCTTCCTCTGAGCCAGCCAAAGGGAGGAGGCAGCCACTCTAGCTCAGTTCAGTCCAGCCTGCTCTTTAGAGAAACAATTATAAAATGCAAATATTCAAAAAAGGAACAGAGCTATTCTATTTCCTGGTACTCCAAATTATTTGCAGGACATGAGCGTACTTGAATCAAGATTGCAATGTTTCTTCTTCTTTCTCTCTTTCACCTCCTTTCCATCTTCCCCTCCCTTTGCACCACAATTCAAATAACAGGAGAGCAAATGGAAGGATCAAGTCGTGCTTAATGGGTATGCTTTATTCAGATTTGATAATTGAATGAAACAATTATTCCTTCTTTTCCATTTGAATGTCAACACAAATCTTGGTGAATTATTATTTTTTCAATCTCAGTGTTGCTATTTTTGTGGATGGGATTAATATGCTAAAATGGTTAACTTTAATGCAGCTGATGTAGTCATTAAGAATGCTACGATGCTAAGTGCTCCATCACAGGTTTCCAGTCAGCCATGTCTTCTTTTAGGATACTACATCACTTCCACCCTTGTCAGCCTACACAAAAAGTGACTTGTGGGCTGTTTGCAGTTTAGTCTTTGTTGAAATATCCTTCCCCATCACAGATTAGTTATTTATTAAAGCGTGTGTACAGTTGAGAGCTGAAAAACATCAACGGACTGTGCCTATCTAAAAGTTTGTAACTTGAAATAAATCATATACAAAAGGGAATTGGTCCTGTTTTTCTTTGTTGGAATCTTGTTTGTAACATATACTGGCATAATCTGGGCTTACATATTACATTTGAAGGATGCTGTGGAAGGAAGTATTCAATATCTTAAAATCATAGAGGGCAGATGGGAGGGGTCCTATTGTTAAGGACATCAAAAGCATCTAAAAAGACAAAGACAGCAGATTACTCATGCACAGCAGGAGGCATCCATGTGTGGAAGTAACATTGATAATAAACAATGAGCAGCAGAGTCAACCTTAACATTTAAAATGTTTATTAAAAGAATTACATCTTCTAGACAGGAAAGTCAGGGACTAAACTATCTAAGTAATTCTATGTTGAAAATTGATATGATCTCCACTTCTATTTAAGACCAAACAAAAAATAAAATAAAAACCCTGCATTCTGCATTCAACTCTCACATACTGGGCTAAGTCATAGTAGACTGGCCACAAGGTAGGGGGAACTTAACACAAAGGCATCCTGAGACATCATAATGAGATGGGAGGACAGAATAGAGAAACAGACAGGAAGAGAAAGACAACAATCATTCAGAGGTGATAATAGGGAAAGAGCTTTCCTATACGAACCTGTTTTCTGCCTCTCTATTTCCTTGATGAGGGCTATGAACTTTGCAGAATGTGGTTGATCTCCAATACCTATGAATCACCAAGTTCAACACTCTACTCCATGCAAGATCTCCAGCTAGAGCTTCATCATTTTGAAGATGTCAGGCCAAACCACTATCATTATTAAGACATTCCTTTTCATATTCAATCAAAGTCTATCCTCTTGTAACTGAAAACAACCCAAATTGTAAAGGACACTATAAATGCTCCTTTATAGTAATTTAAGTCACATATTTAAAACACTAGAAAAATCATGGACCAAAAATCATGGAAAACAGTACCATCTTGATTGCCTGTTAGATAAGATACCCAAAAGTGATGGCTTCTCTTTGGTGGGAGTTCCACAACTGGGTTAATTAAAAAGCAATTACATAGTATTAAGGGTGGCAAAAATAAAAATAAAATACAGTATTTTATCCCACCCAAAGCACCCCCTGAATTAAAAACCACAGCACTTCCTGAACTGATCTTAAAAACCTTCTTCGTTAAAAGCCTGCTTGAATAAAAAAGATTTAGCCTGCCACTAAAGGACAGCAGGGAGGGAGCCATTCTGATTTCCCTGGGCAGGGAATTCCAGCGTCGAGGGGCAGCCACCGAGAAGGAAGGCTCACTTTCTCGTTCTCACCCACAGGGCTTGACATGGTGATGGGATTGGTAGAAGGATCTGTCCTGAAGATCTCAAGGCCCAGGCAGGCTTGTACAGGGGGATGTGGTCAGCCAAATAGCCTGGACCTAACCTGTGCACACACACACACACACACATATACATACACACAGAGATACAGACTGCATTATACAGACCACAACAGCTTCCAGAATACTAATTTTCCTTGTGATATTGCTTTGTCTGGATACTTGGAAGCTCAGGAGTTGAAGTTTTCACTTTAGAAAAGGGAAGACAGGGTATAAATATTGATCAATAGGGAGTGATTTCAGGAAATGTGCTTCATCTATATGTATTAGGGTGTTATTTTAGTACTATGATTTAGTACTAACATAGGGATACTTAGATACATTGTGAAAGTCATTGCCCAGGTCACATCTCCTCTATACTACTCCTCATTTCCTGATGTTTTTCCATAGTCAACAGTGACAAAAGCAAATGCGTATTGTGTAGCACAGAAAGGTGAATACTATCTATAAAAGAAGACAATAATTTCTCTGTATTGTGCTACCTTTTAGGTATTGTGCTTTGTGTATAAGAGAAATGGAAAAAAGAATGGGTTGTGTATGAGCTAATGCAGTGTGTATGTACTGTATGTGCGTGTGCATGAGCGTATATATTAATAATAATAATAATAATAATAATAATAATAATAATAATAATTTTATACCCTGCCTCCATCTCCCTGAAGGGGCAGCTTACATGGGGCCTGGTCCAATAATACAGTTAAAACATAACACATTAAAATGTAAAATAAATGTAAAATAAAACAAAATAAGAACAACAACATTATAACAAAATATAAACCAATGATCAACCAACAACCAATAACAAAATTTATTTGTCGTGTCAGAGCAACCAGTCCATTATATTACATTTCTAACAGAACAAAGCAAACGAACAGACAAATACAAGACTTGTGAGTTTGGTAGTTGGTTAAATGTCCTTTGACCAGTATCTGGCCACTTGGAGTGCTTCCGGTGTTGCTGAAAGTAGGTCCTCCATTGTGCATGTAGCAGGGCTCAGGTTGCATTGCAGCAGGTGGTTAGTGGTTTGCTCTTCTCCACACTCGCATGTCGAGGATTCCACTTTGTAGCCCCATTTCTGAAGGTTGGCTCTGCATCTCGTGGTGCCAGAGCGCAGTCTGTTCAGTGCCTTCCAAGTCGCCCAGTCTTCTGTGTGCCCAGAAGGGAGTCTCTCATTTGGTATCAGCCATTGGTTGAGGTGCTGGGTTTGAGCCTGCCACTTTTGGACTCTCACTTGCTGAGGTGTTCCAGCGAGTGTCTCTGTAGATCTTAGAAAACTATTTCTAGATTTAAGTTGTTGACGTGCTGGCTGATACCCAAACAGGGGATGAGCTAGAGATGTCTCTGCCTTAGTCCTTTCACTATTGGCTGCTACTTCCCGGCGGATGTCAGGTGGTGCAATACCGGCTAAGCAGTGTAATTTCTCCAGTGGTGTAGGGTGCAGACACCCCATGATAATGCGGCATGTCTCATTCAGAGCCACATCCACTGTTTTAGTGTGGTGAGATGTGTTCAACACTGGGCATGCATACTCAGCAGCAGAGTAGCACAGCACAAGGGCAGATGTCTTCACTGTATCTGGTTGTGATCCCCAGGTTGTGCCAGTCAGCTTTTGTATTATATTGTTTCTGGCACCCACTTTTTGCTTGATATTCAGGCAGTGCTTCTTGTAGGTAAGAGCACAGTCCAGAGTGACTCCCAGGTATTTGGGTGCACTGCAATGCTCCAGTGGGATTCCTTCCCAGGTGATCTTCAGAGCTCGGGATGCTTCTCTGTTCTTGAGATGATATGCACATGTCTGTGTTTTAGATGGGTTAGGGATCAGCTGGTTTTCCCTGTAGTAGGCAGTAAGAGCACCTAGAGCTTCGGAGAGCTTCTGTTCTACCGTCTCAAAGCTCCCTGCTTGAACAGTAATGGCACGATCATCAGCATAGATGAAACTCTCTGTCCCTTCTGTCAGTGGCTGGTCATTTGTGTAGATGGAGCAAGCACGCTCCCCTGAAGCAGGCCATTCTTCTGTTTCCGCCATCTGCTTCTCTGGCCCTGGAACTCAACAAAAAAGCTCCTGTTTGAAGTATGTCTGCAGGGAAGTATGTTGGAAGCTGGAAATCTGCAGTGAAGATGTCCCTGCTCACTTGGGGCTATATCTACTAATATTTGACATGATACTGCTGAGTTGCTTACCTGGAGATGATATAGTTATCAGAATAGAAAGCAAAGATAAAAACCTGAGTGGCATGGCAAAACAATACAAAAAGTGTTGAAAAATTATGTGATCCAACAGGGGGAAACAGGGGATAAAAGGAGTGAAAGCACTTATTTGAATATATTTTAATGAAAAAGTTTGGCTTTTTCCCCAAAGTGGAGAACTGGTAAATCATGAATATGAAGAGAAGATTATTATAGCTGCAAAAGTACAGCATACGTAGAATGTATTTCATGGCTGCTACATTTCTCATGTTCCATCTTTCTCTATTTCTTCACTCACAGGCACATCATTACATCCCTAGGGCAAATGTACTTGGAATGATGCATCTCTATGTAACTTTTCTGTAAGCAGTTGCGTGCAGAAGAGAAGGAGATGGAGAAAGAGGGACGGACAGATGGGAAGACACTATCACTCCCACATACATAAATCTGCGTGAGCAATTCCCCCTGTAGTTATAGTTATCTTGATCCTTGCTTTATTTTACAAGTGAAAATGCTGTTCTCCAAATTTCCAGTACATCTGGTGGGAACCCAGGAAACATGAATGAAGCAATTAAGCAAGGATTAAGGAATTATTTCGGTGTATCAAGACTAGAAATTAGCAACAATTGGCTGAGGAATCCGGAAGGCAAATTTCATTGCTTGTCTGTAAAAAGGAAAAAAATAAATAACAGACACAATAAGTAGGATGGGTTTTATAAGTTGTGGTGAGACAGATGTTGAAGCAAATGAAATGTTTCATTGAAGTCTTTAGATAGCAATGTCTAGGTCTTGCTTAAGTGCCATACAAGGAATCAACTTTAGAAAATGCACTTGAAACCAAGCATTTCACTATTATCTATCATTTAGGAAGGCTGCATCTACTCTACAGGAACTGCCCCAGATGGGATGTCCACACATACTGATGCGGTAGCACCCTGAAGCCAGTTTGCAGTCCATATGGCTGGTCAAGCTGACAATACATTAGCACTGGTGTCCTGTTCTCTTACGGGCTGCTATCAATGCTTTGCCAGATAGAATCAGCTTTCTGTCAGATTCCTGATGGTGATGACACATTTGGTGAGGCCACAATATGTTGCCCAGCTGTGTGATAAGCAGAAGTTATGTCACCAGCAAGAATTCTGACCAATGAAATAAAATGGGTCTTTTAAATGTGTAGATAATGGATTGCTCAACCCAGTTGTCCATACATCAAATATATAAGGGATGGAAATTCTGGAGCAATGAATTAAAGGCTGGAAGAAGCACCTCTGATGCAAAACTGGACATCATGTGGACTGCTTGCAGCAAGTTTGAGATGAGCATGTTTTATTTAGCTCTTGTAGACATATGGGAGGTATATCCTTACATACAATGCACTGTATGCCGATTGATCAATTGAAAAGTGTTTGTCATTATGGGAATGGAATCCAGGTTTTGAAGATATTAACACTTTGGTATTTATTCTGTGCAAAATTTGCACTAGATCGATAACATAGAAATTTTTGGGCTTTGTCAGCTGAACAGCTGGAAAATATTTCTCCAGATATTATTCCAGTATTCAATTCAAAAACATCTGGAAAAAATGACAACAAATTTATTACTTTTGGCCATTAAGGTACTGTGTTTGCTTCAGGCAATGTGACAAATTGGGAAAAATTGGGAAAAATACTTACTTTTTTAAGAGAGCATGATCCAATGGATGCTGGAATTTGCAATAGAGACAGGAAATATAAGTGTATAAGAATTAAGACAGCCTACATGCAACCTTGACCCATACATCAATGGATCCTCATTGGGGTTAACACATATTCAGGAACTCCTTTGCAACAAATTTTATTTCACTGGGTGCCAAAATATTACCAAAACTAATGTTCTTCTTTCAAAGCCTACCAGTAATTAGTAGCCAAACATTTTTTTTTGAAATGGAAGAAAGAGATACTAAAATTTATATGGGCCGGGAAGAGACCAATAATAAAATATGGTAACTTAATTGATAAGAAAACCAGAGGCGGTCTGGGACTTCCTGACTTTAAAGCTTATCATGATGCATGCGCTTTGCTATGGATTAAGGATTGGATATTATTGAATAAAGAAGGCTTCTTAAACTTAGAGAAGGGAATGATTTAAGAGTAGGCTGGCATACTTACTTGTGGTATGAGAGAGAAATGAAGGAAAAGAATTTTGGAAATCATTTTGTCAGAGCATCTCTATTGAGAGTCTGGCAGAAATATAAAAGATATCTTTATTGTAAAACACCTCTATGGGTCTCTCCAATGGAAGCACATCAAAGAAGACTTTTGGGATGGCGAAGATGGCCAACCTATAGAGATTTGTTAAATAAAAATACAAAAGATATTAAATCTTATGAGGAGTTAAAACAGATATTCTCTAATATTACATGGCTACATTATATGCAGATTAAAAATTATTATAACCAAGATAAAAAGTTGGGCTTCAATTGGGAAGAAGTGGCCTGGGACAGGATTTTAAAGCTGAAAAAGAAATATCAAATATTTATAATATATTACTTACCTGGTAAACTGAAAAGGAACAGGTTAAAAGTTGTATGATAAAATGGGTCCAAAATTTAAGAAGACCAATTCAAATGAGAGAATGGGAGCAAATGTGGAATAAAAAAATAAAATATACGTATGCAATGGACTTAAAAGAAAATTGGATAAAAATGTTCCACAGGTGGTATACTACACCTAAGCAATTAGCCAAAATGTATAAAACTGTTTTGGACAAGTGTTGGAAATGCCATGATCAGCTTGGCTCCTTTTATCATATGTGGTGGACATGTAGAGTAGCATCCAAGTATTGGACGGAAATACACGAAGAAACACAAAAGATTGTAAAAATAAACTTTGCAAAAAAACCCAGAATATTACCTACTAGGATTTACAGACTTATATCTAAAATTAAATGAACAAGAAGATAAACTTTTTACATTTATTACGACTGCCGCCAGAATTATTTTCGCAAGAGAATGAAAACAAGAATTAAATCCACCCATAGAAGGGTGGTTAGATAAAATCAGGGAAATAAAGGACATGGATGAATTGACTTTTTTGTTTAAGAAAAATACTGGTAATACCTTTAAAAGAACAAATTGGGACCCTCTCCACAGCTATCTGGAAGATTTGAAAAAAATAGAAGACAATTTTTAACTTAACTTTTTTTTTGATATTACAAAGATATTAACCAAGAAGATGAAAGGGAAGTCATTTTTTCCCTTTTTGATTTTTATATATTTTTTAATTTTTTATATATTCACTCTTAGGACTCATTTCAATCACAGCTAGCTACAGTACTATCATATGCATTGATGACTGTGCACAGTTAGCTATCCAAGATGGCCTTAGGGCCATCTGAACCAAAGTTAAACTAGCTGAATTTATGTTGATTCCAAACCCCAACAAGCATGGGGTTATTATATGTTATTTGAACTTCCTTCACTTTGAATTATTTTAGTGCTTTGAATGCTAGTGCTATTCCTCCATGGCTACTTTAATTCTTTTCTTGCTTTTGATAAGAGTATTTTCTTATTCTTGACAAGGGTGCTTGAAGTATTTTAAGAGATTAAGACCTCTTCTCAAGGAAAAGGTCATATAGTGAAGTAACACATTACAAGAAGCAAATATGGAATATGTGCAGTCGACATTTGGAATGGCCCAGTCTACGTACTTGATCACGTGATTTTAATCTTTTTAGTAGGTAGTTTAATTTTTATATTTCATGTTTTAAATGTCTTTTTATTGTATCTTATGGTGAGTTGTCCCATTGATTTTATACTTTGTTATGGTGTTGATTGTAATTTGGTGTACGTTTGTAAGGCATTGAATTCTGCCACTATTTATGTGTAAATCACTTTGAGTCCCTCCAGGGGTGGAAAAAAGGTATATACATATTGTAAATAAATAAATAAATAAATATCACCAGACTTTTTTTTCTATTTCAGGCCATGTTTGAGGAAAAACATATATATATATTTTAGAATAAGGTTTTCTGCACTAAATTTTGGCTTGGGGGGGGGGGGGAGACAACGTTGCTATGTGTAAAATGACTTGCAAAAATATCATTAATTGTTTAAAATAATTCCTTTGTTGTATTAGAATTACATAAAGTCAAAATTTACATCCATATTCTCTGGGCTGGATAACACAGTTCTTCACCAATTCACTCAATGCAATGTTCTATTTTTATTATCTATCCTTTCTTCGTTTTTTGAAAAAAAAAGTCAGTTATCCTGAAAGTGATGATGCTAAATTCGTACAATGTCACTAAAGGTCAAGCAAAATTGTAAGTGAATAAAAATTGACATTTTATTTCCACAGAGAAATTGAAGCACCGTTTTCTATGCTTTTTTTTTTTTTTAAAAAAAAACTTCAGTCAACATTTGTAAATCTAAAATATTTTCAGCATCTTCTCTCTCCCTGACTCCTGCTTCAGGCCTGCAGTACTGTATTTAAAGATATCCCTTCTGCTTTTTGTCATGTTTTAAGAGGAAAATGACATTGATAGGTATGGGCTTGCTGAAAAAAAGGACTTTCCCCCTGTGAATGCTGACTAATTGATGTCAAATCGAATCATTCCAAGGAGCTATGATGGCTATGAAACAGATCGCAAGGGGGGTGAGGGGGTAGTGCTGGTTCACTTTGCTTCTTTCCAGCACTGTGTTTACTGCTTAAATTGGTGACACTTTCACATCAGGGGATTCATAACAAGCCAAACAAATCAAATGTCAGATCCCTTTAATCTTGATGCCTGACAATAAGCTGTTGATTTCAACTGCTGTGATGGGATCTGGGAGAGGACAATGATTAGATGGCAAGGTTGCTTCTGTCTTTACTCATAGCTTTGGGAAGCTGAGACAGGGCAATGGGTTCCAACAAGGCAGTTTAAATAAGGACAGGAGACATTTTCTTTTACTGTGTACTATTAACTTTTAAAATAATACCTTTATCTGGGTTTCATGGTTGCGTATTGCATTTCCTACCTAGACAAAGGTGTGTGCTTATAGCATTGGCTTCTTTTCAACAAACTTTGTTTTAAATGAAACTAAATGAAATAAAAGTGAAAAGTACCATGTTTATTCCATGGCTCCTGCATTATTATGAAGGTGGCACTGGTTTTAATACAGAGCCAATTTTGTAGTTTGCATTTAAATAGATTTATGCCTCTAACCGGTTGTTTTTCAAAGTTGGGTGGCAATGCTTGTTATGGTACAAAGATGTGAAAAATACATACAGAAAGGAGTAAATTGATCCTACCACATGTTGAGGGGCAGAATGAAAAATAGGAGTATAGTTTTTGAAGAATAGTTACCCAACCTCGTTTTCCCCTGTAAAAGCATTGCATATAATGCTCTAATTAATTGAGGACCCAAGGGAGTCGGAATGGGCAGGAGAGAAGGATTAGAAGGAGCCAGGAAGGAGTGAGTAGGCAGACATAGAAAAGAGAGAGAGCAGACAAAGATAAAAGCAGGATCACAAACAGAGAGAGGTAAACCAGGAAAAAGAAACTGCTGTTATGTGACCACAAGCATCTTTTTATGACAAGCCGAAAGAACATACACAAATCGTACAAACCACAGGAAGGTTTGGAGCTGTGATTATTAGAATATACAGTAGAGTCTCGCTTATCCAACATAAACAGAATGTTGGATAAGCAAAAATGTTGAATGATGGGGATTAAGAAATAGCCTATTAAATGTCAAATTATGTTATGATTTTTACAAATTAAGCACCAAAACATCATGTTTTACAACAAATTGATAGAAAAAGCAGTTCAATACACAGTAACATTATGTAGTAATTATTGTATTTATGAACTTAGCACCAAAACAGACAAGGGTTCTTTCTTTCTCTCACCCTGGACATTATTCTGGGCGGGAGACAGACTGAGTTGGATAATACAAAACGTTGGATGAGTGAAGGTTGGGCAAGCAAGACTTTACTGTACTTTCATTTAGAAAAGACACTTTGTATCATCAGAATGAAGGCTTTATCTCACAGATATACAAATTTCCTCTTTACTTAAAGGATTATAGATTTCCCATGCAAGGGATGAACACTGCAAGGAAGTGGTCCTTCCTTCCTTTCTGATTTTTGTTTCTTTTTGTGATATGCACAAACCTGCAATTTAAAGGCTTTCCCCACCTCTTCCTTTTGATTTATTAATCCTATTTGAATGTGTGTGTATGCATATGTGTGTTTAGGTACACATGAATATACAGTGTCACAAGAAAGGATATTTTACCTATAAGTCCAACACAATGGGAATATTACTGTTTGCTTAGTTGAGAAAGTTTTTTTTCTGAGTAAGAGAAATATTCAGTTTATATTAACAATACAATCATACAGAGATCTACTTCAGAAAAATACTTCCTTTTCTTTCTCAGCTTGATAGGTGATGGATACACAGTTGATGTATATGTGTACATGTGTTGCTTCTCCTAAAGCTGGTTCAATTACCACAGGAGCTCCCAAATAACTCAAAGCAGCTTCAGGAAGAGTGGTAATAAAGTAAATAGTGAATTTGTCTCCTCTGCAGAGGTTGATCAACCAATCATTCCTGTTCACAGCCATATAATATGAGGACTGTGGCAAACTGGGTGTTGTGGTAGGGTTAATTTCTCTATGCACGGTGACAACTCTCTAATAATCTAGGTCCAGTTAAGCATCAGGAAAATCTTCCATGATGCTCAACTTAAAGGAAGATTTAAGTCAGTGGAATTTATTTCTGAGTAGATATGTGTAGGATGTTCCTGTTGCATGGTTTTAGCAAAAATGGACTGCCAGTCCACATATTTTTGTACTACAGGAGAACATATCTTAGACTGTGCCAGCTGGGGCTAAAAAAAACTGAAATTCAAAAACATTTTTACAGACACATAGCTTTCCAATCTTTAGTTTATAGCATGTAGTGTTTCACGAAGGAACATTGTAAAAGAAGACATTGGGAGATAACAACTTTTATAGCATTGAGGAGTACATTGCTCAAAGGAAAACTTTTTGAAGATCTGTCTTCTATTTAATAGCAGGAATAAATTTGCATGTGATTTTAGTTATTATAGGGTTTGGTATGCAGGCCTATATTAAGGGTGAGTCAGAGGAACTGAGTTCTGCCGTTATAATTAGACCAATATAATTGAGGGGTTCATTTTATGCTTATGCTCAGAAAATGGCTCAATACATAGATCTGAAACTTGGCAGTGTAAGAGAACCAGGTCTGGAGATGAGTGATCTTCAGGTAGAAAGGGATAAAAATGGGTTCTTCTTAAGAGGCTAAACCTTGATGATAGACTCCCCAACAATCTGACTGGTAACATCTGATGTTCCCTCCCTTCCACCATCAATCCCACACACCTTTGTTCTAATTTTACTGCTTTCTGAGTCAGGTTATGGGTATGCTTGTGTGAAAAAGAAAGTGATTGTGTGCAAGTTAGGGCAAGAGAGATGTTTAGATATGTGCTGTGCTTTAGATTCAGTAAAATATGTCCTTAGTTTTAATTTTATTACAAATGCATTTCTTTTGCCTATTTCATCTAATAGTGCTCCTAAGATGTCGACCCACACATTTGTACTACAGCCCTTCTTGCCTAAGTAACAGGGGCAGCAAGTACATCTGTTGCTACAAGGTAACCAATTCACTTTGAATTTTATTTCTGGTCATTACACAATGGCTTTTGCATAGAGAGGCCCTGCTCTTGATCCCACCTGTATCGCAGGCACGTTTGGTGGTGACGAGGGATAGGGCCTTCTCTGTGGTGGCCCCCCAACTCTGGAACTCTCTCCCCAAGGACATCAGACAAGCCCCAACACTGGCTGTCTTTAGGAAGAGCCTGAAGACCTGGCTGTTCCAGTGTGCCTTTCCAGAATTGGAAACTCCTGGTTTCAAGTCCCAATTGCACTTTGCTTGAGACTCAGGATTATCTGCACATTGCACCTACCTCCATATACTTCTACATATTACCTGTCAAGTTCAGCATTTTAATTTTTGTCCATTACATTTGGCCCGACCTTTGGTTTTAATTATGTCACGGTGTCATTGTTTCACTGTTTTATTGTTTTGCTTGATGTTTATTATTTGCTTTTGAGTTTATTGTGTATTGTATGTTGTTGATTGTTGGCGGCCTTGGCCTTTGTAAGCCGCATTGAGTCCTACGGGAGATTTTGCGGGCTATAAATAAAGATAATAATAATAATAATAATAATAATAATAATAATAATAGAGCAGGCGTTCTGCCAGTGTCAAACCCTATCAGCTCACAATAAACTTGGAAAACTTGCAGAAGGGGTTACACGAGTACCATTCACACTGCACCACTGTACTAATCTATTGCACTTTAGTTATCATGGCAATATTCTCTGAAATCCAGGGGGTTGTGGCTTGCTGCAGCACTAGAGCTTCTTGACTGAGAATACTAAATGCCCTTCTCCAAACTCCAGATCATTGAATTTCTTAAAGACGTCAACTCATGGAATAAGTAAAATGCTTGGGATTGTTGTTTTTCTCTTAAGCTTCGCAAAGCCCCATTTTGAAATTAAATGGTCCCAAAATGGTAATAGTGGAAGAAAGGAATCAATACTGCCCATCTTGGAACCTCCCTCCATGATGTCATCATTATGTTTACAAGTGGGCAAGGGGGAATTCCCATCACACATCAAAATTGGGCATTTTACACATATCTACATGGGGAATGGAAAAAGAAGTTAATTGCCAATCAACTTAGAAAGCATAAGAAAAGCCATACTTTAGAAATGGCTAAATACATAGAACCCACTGTATGAGTTTGCATCATGTGATGAGCTCTGTCAGTAGACACTTCTTTAATGTGTAGAAATGTTGATTTTACTAAATGCCATGAATGGTCCCCTGGTTTGCTGCTGGGGTTAGGGATTGAAAGTCAGGATGTAAATAAAGTTAAGGGTGCACAAGTTCCAAGCAAGAAGACCAGAATAAACAGAACACATTATTTGAACGTTTTCTCTCTGTTGACTAAACCAAATGTAGGAGTTTTTTTTTTGCAAAAGAAAGCACATTTTGTAGATTTTGTGAATTATGCCACAAGCTTGCAAAATATGGATTTTAATTGAAACTTGAAAACAAGTTTAAAGACCACTGAATTAGATAGTCTTACATTACATCATGAACCCAATGAATTTCCTACCCATCCCTACTGCCTGAAAGACATCTCGTTGCAGTTTTCTTCTAGTATAGTAGCAAGAATTGTTTAATTAAGGTTATTGGTTACCTACAAAACTTGAGCTGCAGGACAGTTTAATCTATCATCCTCTCTGCTTGTGGTACAGTGTTTTTCTTAAGGCAATCTATTAGGGCTGTGCCTTAGCATCACAACACCAGCCAGTATTCTTCAAATTCCAGCTTTTCAAATAAGAGCACAAAATGCCATCATTTCTATAATGTTTTACTATGTAACAGTTGCATCATAAAAAGCCTAATATTCTTCAACAGGTAACACTTTAAACATGCTGTCATAAAGCTGATTAATGAGAGGTATGTATTGTTAAAAAGGATTTTAGAGGCCTCTTTTCATGCATGAGTTTAGTTATTACAAAAGTATTAGGAATCTCCATATAATTTAATAGATTGCAGTAAAATATTTATGTCTGGCATTAGAAAACTATCAAAGAGAAAACCATCTACCCTCAGGCTACAGCTATATCAGACACCACATGAGTTGAGAAGCATCAAATGTGGTCAGCTAGACACCATCATGTAGGCGGGGGAGTGAAGATGTTGAAGTGTTGTAGGTTTCTTTTTTGCTCATTTGTCCTGCAGTGTGTCTGTGTTCAGACAAGTCAGTGCCTGTGAGAAAAGAATAATAAACATTTTGAGAACTGTGGATGACAGCCAAAGTTCCCTTGATTGTTTACACGCACTGTAAATCTCTTCGTTATATCCATTATTATTTGGAAGGGTATCCATGCTTGTGTGTGCCAAGCCAAATTAAAACTCACTCTCATTTCTGGGCAAATTATGAATCTTGCTTTGTTGCATTCATAATGAAGTATTTTAAAAATGGGGATATTTTACCATTCTTAATTTAAGAAATCTTTTCATTACAATGACTGTCAATTTGCAAAGTTCCATTAACTTGAACAGTTAAAGGAATCCCTTTTTTATACTGATTTTAGAAGAGGGGAGTCATTATATCATCAGTTTCAAATGTACAGCTTGTTTTGATAAGTGTAATAATCAATTAAATAATGTTTTACTCTGATTAGAATCCACAAAACTGAAATGGGCCGAGATGCCTTACAGAGGCATTTCAGATAATTTCAGTTCCATATGTAGTTTAGTATTGTGCTCTCTTATGCTGGAATATCATCCTGATTGTATAGCTAACATGTCACAAAGTGGAAAACTGTTAAAATAGTTGCTCCCATCCTTCCCTTTCAACTGAATGCTGAACCTTCTCTTGAGTAGCTAGCAGCTTATAGTTGAGTTGGCAGGAATAAAAGCAACCTGTAACTTGTTATACAATTATAGAGTTGGAAGAGACCTTGTGGACCAACCCCCCTTGTGGACCAACCAGTCCAACCCCCTGCCAAGAAGCAGAAAAATCACATTCAAAGCACCCCCTGACAGATGGCCAGCCTCTGTTTAAAAGCCTCCAAAGAAGGAGCCTCCACCACACTCCGGGGCAGAGAGTTCCACTCTGAACAGCTCTCACAATTAGGAAGTTCTTCCTAATGTTCAGGTGGAATCTTTTTTCCTGTAGTTTGTAGCCATTGTTCCACATCCCAGAGCAGCAGAAAACAAGCCCACTCCCTTCTCAGAACTGATCCTTCGTTCTCTTTATCTTGACACAAATTGAGTCCTCCTTTTGAGCTATTAAGCCCAGTAAGTCCTTTTTTTTTTAATCTTTATTAAGTTTTCAAGTTAACATTTAAAATATAAAGAGTTTAAAGAGTTTAAACTCCTATATTAAAATAGTTGTGATCCAATATATAGTGAAAAGCCCGAAAAGAAAAAATTGTGTTGGCCAGATGCCAAGATAAGAGATAGATAGCTCTAATAGTGAGCCGAGAGATAAGATCATAGTAAAGGGAAAGAAAGAGAGTAGAGGTATAGCATAGCCCAAAGCCTAGTTAAAAGAAAGATAGAGTGATAGATGTTATTGACTTCCTAGGGTCCTCCCGAGGTCTGTTCTCCTTTCTTTCTTCCTTTTCTTATCTCACTTATTTCTCTTCAACTTCATTTTCCTTCTTACATCCTTCTTTTTGTCAGTTAAATTAGAATCTTCTTGTTTTTATGTCTGAAATAGTCCATCACTACTTGCCAGTTCGTTTCTTTCATGTTTATCCCTTTACTCTTTGCGATTAAAAAGGTAAGTCTGTCCATATTTTGAATTTCTAAGATTTTGGTTAGTCTTTCATCTTCATCTGGAATTTCCATCTTTTTCCATCTCCTGGCGTAGCAGATTCTTGCTGCTGTTGTCATCAAAAAGAGGATCTTGTCTATATTTCTATCAATCTTTAAATCGTGCATCCCCAATAGAAAAAATTCTGCTTTCCATGGAATTTTGATTTTTAGTATATCTTGTAATTCTTTTTGTACCTCTCTCCAGTATTGTTTTGCCTTCTTGCATGTCCACCAGAGATGGAAATATGACCCCTCTTCTTCCTTGCATTTCCAGCATGCCGTGTTATAGTTTCTGCTACAATTCCCCAATTTTTTCGGTGTTATATACCAACGATGGGCTATCTTTAACCAATTTTCTTTTAAATCAGTAGCGTAACAGTATTTTAATTTTTCTTTCCAAATTTTTTCCCATTCTTCTTGTTTAATGTTCCTTCTAATATTTTCATTCCATCTCTTTTTATAATTTTTTTCTTCTTTATTTTCCAATTTCCACTCCAATAATTTTTTATACACCTTTGTTATTAATTTCTTTCTTGAATCCATTATGTTGTCCCAAAAGTTTTTTTCCTGATTAAATCCAATCTTTTTATCGTTTTTGTACTTCTCTTTTATAGTCCAGTATTCTAGCCATGAGACTTTTTTATTCACTGTGTTCAATTCTTCCTGCGACTTTAGTATTACATCCTCTCCTTCTTTTTTTAATAGATCTTTATATTTCATCCATTCATGCCATCCTGTGCATCGCCTCTGCCCTGCCTCCAGGGGGGAGACCCACATGGGGGTTGTATTATATAATTTATGCTTGTATTTTTCCCATACGTTTAATACAGTTGACCTTATGAAATGGTTTCCAAAATTCTTCTCATTTTTTTTCCCTTTATACCATATATAGGTGTGCCATCCTTCTCTTAGATCTGCACCTTCTAATATTAATATTTTTTTCTTTTCCAATTTCGCCCAGTCTTTAGCCCAAAGCAGTGCAATTGTTTCTAAATAGAGTTCCAGGTCTGGCACTGCAAAACCACCTTTTTCTTTTCTTTCTGTCATGTTGTCATAGCCAATTCTCGGTTTTTTATTTTTCCAAATAAATTTTTTAATGTCCTTATTCCAATCTTTTAATATTTTTTTATTCCGAATAATTGGTATGTTTTGAAATAAAAATAAGAGTTTTGGCAAAATATTCATCTTCACTATTGCGATTCGCCCTAGTAATGATAAGTTTAAATTTTTCCATCTTTCCAGATCTTTTCTTATCTCTTTCCATTTTTCTATATAATTGTTTTGTAATAACTGTAGGTTTTTTGATGTTAGTATTATTCCCAGATATTTCAACTTCTTAACTATCTGGATGCTCCACCTGTTTCTTATTTCTTCTTGTTCTTTTTTCTCGATGTTTTTAGTTATTGCCTTTGTTTTTTCCATATTAATTTTGAAACCTGAGACCTTCCCGAAGTCCTTTATTGTTTTTATCCATTCCTCTAAGTTATTTTTCGGGTCTTCGATAACACAAATCACGTCATCTGCATATGCTCGAATCTTGTATTCTTGTCCTTGTATCTTTGCGCCTGCCAATTTTTTTTCCTCTCTTATTTTATTTAGCAACACTTCTAATGTAAGAATAAAGATTAATGGCGATAGAGGACATCCCTGCCTTGTTCCTTTTCTAATTCCAATATTTTCTGTCTCTCTGCCATTTACTAATACTTTTGCCTCCTGTTTCTCATAAATCGCCTCGATTGCATTCTGAAAATAAAATCCCAAATCCATCTCTCTCATTATAATTTTGAAAAACTTCCAATTTACATTGTCGAATGCTTTTTCCGCATCTAAAGCTAGAAACATTACTTTATTTTGATGTTTATTTTCATAATATTCTATTAGATCTATGATCGTCCTTACATTTTCACTTTGGTATCTGTTAGGCAGAAAGCCGGCCTGATCTTCTTTTATATATTCATCCAACAATTGTTTTAGTCTTTCTGCCATTATCAAACTAAAAATTTTGTAATCAACATTCAATAACGAAATTGGCCTGTAATTTTTAACTTGTTCTTTGTCCGAATTTTCTTTATGTATCAGGCAGATATTTGCTTGCTTCCAAGACTCTGGGATCTCTTTATAAATTCTTATTCTATTCAGCATTACCTTTAAGTATGGCATCAGCTCCTGCTGTAGTGTTTTATAATATATTGCTGATATCCCATCTGGGCCTGGGGTCTTATTCGGTTTCAATTTATTTATTGCTTCTTTGATTTCTTTCTCTGATATTTCTTTATTCAGATTTTCTCTTTGTCCATCCGAGATTCTTTGGATTTTATGTTTGGATAAATATTGATATATCTCCTCTTCTTCTATGTTCTCCTCCTGATACAGTTTCTTGTAGAATTCATAAAATTGTTTCCGAATCTCTTCTTCTTTAATTATGCTTTTTTCCTTATCCATTAATTTGGTAATGACTGTTGCCTCCTTTTTCTTCCTTATTTTGTTTGCCAACCAGCGGCCAGGTTTATTCGCATTCATAAAATGATTCTGTTTAATATATTTTAATTCCTTTTCCCTTTCTTCCGTTTCTAGCAGTTCTCTTTGTTTATGTAGATGTTCTAGATTTTTCTTTGCTTCCTTATTTAATGGGTTTATTTTCAACCTTCCTTCCTCTTCTTCAATTCCTTCCCATATCTTCTTCGTTTTTTCCCTCTTTTCTTTATTCTTTCTGCTCTTTTGTTGTATGAAATTACCTCTCATAACGGCCTTACTCGCCTCCCATAATGTAAATATTTGTGTTTCTGGATCTTCATTCATTTCGAAATATTCTTTTAATAATTTCCTATTCCGTTCTATGTCCTCTTCCCTTTTCAGTAGGTTTTCGTCCAATCTCCATCTTCTCATTTTTTCCATCAATCTTATTTCCAATTCCATTGCACAATGGTCTGAATTTATCCTGGGCAAAATTAGTACTTTTGATACATTTATTTGTAGAGATGCTGTTATCCACATCATATCTATTCTTGACCATTTTTTGTGTCTTGCCGAATAATATGTGTAATCTCTTTTCCTTTCATTCCTCACTCTCCAGATATCTACCAAGCATAATTCTTGCATCATTTTTGTCAATGATTTTGGTAAATCTCCCTTCTCTTCTTCCTTCTTTCCTACCTTTCTTTTTGTCCCACTTCTGTCCAATTCTCTATTTAATACCCCATTAAAATCTCCTAACATTATTATCTGCTCGAATTCTTGTTCTTCTATATTTTTCTTCAACCTTTCCACAAATTTTGTCTTGGCATGATTCGGCGCATAAATGTTACATATGAGTATTTTTTTATTTTGCAGCCAAATTGACACCCCTAGAAGTCTTCCTTCTTCATCCTTAAATGCTAAGTTGGCTGTTATATTCTTATCTATATATGTCACTAAGCCTCTTTTTTTTTCTTGTATCGATGCGTGAAATGTTTGTCCCAGTTTTTTGTTTTCTAGATGTTTTGTGTGCCTGCCCATGATGTGTGTTTCTTGCAACGCAATAACATGATAATTCTTTTTCTTTAATCCATTAAATATTTTATTTCTTTTATTTGGGGAGTTCATCCCATTCACATTATTCGAGTAAATTCTTAGATTCTTCAGCATATTTCTTTTTCTTCTTCTACTTCTCTTGTAGTCTGTTCTCTCCCTTCTCCTTCCACTTGTCCTTCTTCTATTTCTTCTTCTTCTCCTGTTTCTTCCTCTTCTTCTATGCTTTCTTCCTCCTCCTCCGGATCACTTAGGTTCAGTATTCCTGCGCCTTCTTCTGAGAATCCCAGTAAGTCCTTTTTTAAATGAACCTATAAGTGGTTCCATTTTGGAAAAAAGTTCACTATGGATGAGAACTATGGATGTGAACACCTTCCCCCTCTTCTAATCATCCACCACTGAAATTTTTTGACAAGACAGTTCTTTGAAGAGACAATGTCTTGATAGCTTTTCAAATAAAGGAGTCTCCGATGAGAAAAAAGAATGGCTGGTTATCTTAGATTACACAGAAAGAAGGAGCTATACATCCATCCACTAATTACACCTGGTCTTGGTGTTTCAGTCTCACTTTGTAGAGAGGGTACAAAATACACTACACATCACTACCTCCTCTATCAAACTGAGAGCACTGTTTGATAGAGGAGGTAGCAGCAAGACAGCTAGAAATGCATGATAAATGGGTTCATGTCAGTGATGTACACTCTGCTCTTATGTTACCTGATTTATTCTATTCTCCATAAGGAAATCCAGAATTTGAAATTTCACCAGATTGAAACTGGGTGGTCTTTGTGGTCTCATTCAACTCTATGATAGAAACTATAATTCTAGTTACCCAGACAGTTTTAAGCCTTTTAATTTAAGCAAGTGGGGCGCAGAAGGCCACTGTTCCTTTTTGGTTGAAATATATATATATTTTAAACTTCATCTTGAGGTATGTGGACTAAACATACTACCACCCCCAAACATTGGCTGATCCCTCATTACCTTAGAGTAAATAAAGTGAACTTGAGAGAGCATGCTTTTTGTATTTTTATATATAATTAATGATTAGCTTGTCTTTCTTTTGGGATAGGACTCAGGAGTTTTTAAACTACTTATGAAGGAATCCCACAACTAGCCTAGTTATTGGTCTAATCCAGGGTCCTCAAACTTTTTAAACAGAGGGCCAGGTCACAGTCCCTCAAACTGTTGGAGGGCCGGATTATAATTTGGAAAATCTATATAAATAAAAATGTAATGTTCGTTTGTGGGATTAACATAACTCAAAAACCACTGGATGAATTGACACCAAATTTGGACAAAATATATCTATCAGGCCAACGAGTGAACATCACTCCCAAAAACACTGAAAAACACAGTGGAAGAGACTTAAAAAGCAACCCCCCCCCAAATACATTACAATGCATGCACAAAACCACACACATATATATACACAAACACACACATCTATGTATATACACACACAAAACACATACACAAAAAGGGGGAAAGAAGGAAGGAAAGAGAGAAGGAGGGAGAGAAGGAGGCAAAGAAGGAGGGAAGGAGAGAAAGAAGGAAAGAAAGATGGGTAGAGAAGGAAGGAAGGAGAGAAATAAAGAGGGAAAGAAGGAGGGAAGGAAAAAAAGAAGGGTAGAGAATGAAGGAAGGAGAGAAGGGGGAGAGAAAGAGAGAAAGAAAAAGGGAAAGAGGAAAAGAAAGAAGGGGGAAGGAAAGAAAGAAGGGCAGAGAAGGAAGGAAGGAGAGAAAGAAAGAGGGAAAGAAGAAGGGAAGGAAAGAAAGAAGAGTAGAGAATGAAGGAAGGAGAGAAGGAGGGAAAGAGAGAAAGAAAGATGGAAAGAAGAAGGGAAAGAAGGAGGGAAGGGGAGAAAGAAGGAAAGAAAGAAGGGTAGAGAAGGAAGGAAGGAAGGAGAGAAGGAGGGAGAGAAAGAGAGAAAGAAAGGGAAAGAAGAAGGGGGAAGAGGGAAGGAGAGAAAGAAGGAAAGAAAGAAAGAAAGAAAGAAAGAAAGAAAGAAAGAAGGGTAGAGACAGAAGGAAGGAGGGAAGGAGGGAGAGAAAGAGGGAAAGAAGGAGGGGAGGAGAAAAGGAAAGAAAGAAAGGTAGAGAAGGAAG
The DNA here is from genome assembly GCF_037176765.1 of Anolis sagrei. Classification (NCBI taxonomy): domain Eukaryota; kingdom Metazoa; phylum Chordata; class Lepidosauria; order Squamata; family Anolidae; genus Anolis; species Anolis sagrei. The sequence goes on along the minus strand of NC_090023.1, from coordinate 212,071,295 downwards.
GAGAGAAGGAAATAAAAAAGTGAAAGAGGGAAAGAAGAAGAGGGAACGAAAAAGAGAAAGAGGGAGGGGAGGAAGGAAAGAGACAAGGAAGGATGGAACCAAAGAGAGAACATCAGGAGAGAATGCTTCTGGAACACAGCCATACAGCCCAAAATCTACAACCCAGATGATGCCTGTGTGTGTGTGTGTGAAGGGAGGGGGTTCTTGCCCAGCAGAGGAGGAGGAGGAGGAGGAGGGTCTTGGCGGGTGCTTTCCTGGTGGAAGGAGACCCCTCCCTCTCTCCCTCCGCACTGACCCCCCTCCCTCTGCACCTTGCCTTGCAGGGAAGCCCATGGAATCCCCGCCCTGACAGGCAGAGGCTCGGGAGGCGCACCATGTCTGGGATGCTGCTGCTGCTCTGCCTGGCTCTGCTCTGCGGAAGCATGCAGCTCGTGGCCCCTTCCCGAAGGCAGAAGAGCCGGCTGGGCCTAGGGAGGCAGAGGACGAAGCAGCCCCAAAGCTGCTTTGCCCGCCACCTCCCCCCCCTTCTCCTGCCGTCGGGATGAGGCCAGGCCCCTTCCTGAAGGCAGGAGAAGAGCCGGCTGGGCCCAGGGAAGAGGAGGAGGAAGCGGCCCCGAAGCTGCTTCGCCCGCCGCCTCCCCACCCCTTCTCCACACCCCGCGGGCCGGATAAATGCCCTCGGGGGGCCGCATCCGGCCCCCAGGCCTTAGTTTGGGGACCCCTGGTCTAATCAATTGTGGAAGCCTTGGCATTGTAGTAAAAATATTTTACTACTAAATACCTTGTTTGTTTATTCCTAGCTAGTGTTATTCTCTAAAAATAATAGTGAGGGGAAATGCCACTACCATATTCAAAAGAGGAGTGGAACACATATTTTTCTTCACAAAAAGCTGGCAGCTATGTATTTTTTTCTAACTGGAGCTGTACAAATACCTAATATAAGAGAGTCCCACATACGTCTCAAATACAATATAACAGTATCCCTGCAGCTCAATATGAATTAATTTCTACCATGGCTTGTCATGTGGGATTTAGGAACCTCTCCAGTGGCAGTCCAATTAAAAACAGAAGGTTGCCATCTCCCCTGACTTCATAGTTCCCTTGCCAGCTTCCTGTGTGAAGAAATAAACCTGGCTTGCCTGAACATCTTTATGAGTGCACCAGACAGAATGTAGCAGAGACAAGAGAGGGATAGTGGCACCGTAGAATACATCACCAGTACCATTATTTTCTTTTCATTTTTGCAGTGGTATGTCTGATGATGGAAGCCTGCATTTAAAGACAGATTGATTCAGTCTGCTGCAAGATAACAGTAAGAAATATGTAGCAGACAGTACAAGACAACTTTCTCTTACTATCAACAGAACACTTCATCTCCCAGTTGTATTCATTATCCAGATTAGGCATTACAGTGAAATTTGTTTGCTTGTTTTTTATTTCAAAAGGAATTCCAATGCATTAAGAGTTTGGATGAAGGTTGCAATTGGAGTTGGCAAAGTGGTAAGGGCTTAACATTACAACCCCCCCACCCCCCCCCCCCACACCCCACAAATCCACTACAAGCTGTTGTACATAAATCACAAAGGCAAATGTTTTTTTGCAGCTTATATAATACAATAATTAGACGTGTATCCAACTTATATAATACGGCATTGAGCGATATACAAGAAACGAGGGGAAGCCAAGCCCCTTTCACTGTGCATTGTATGCTCTGCATGGGATTTTATGACTTGAACTAGAATTTCCAATAAGGTTTTGTAACACACAGTGTAAGGCTGGGTGTGCACTGGGGATGTATGTTTTGCGGCCATCCCAATTTTGAGCCAGCTAGGAATTGAATTTTGTTGCCTGTGTAGAAGAGCCCTCACACATATTAGTCTCCAATGCTTCATAAAGCAACCTGGGAATATGCCCCATTGAACTCATTGGGATTTCCTATAGTATAGATAATAGGCCTGTGTTATCAATGAAAAAAAATGTTTCAATACTCATTACTAAATTTGGGGGGGGGGGGATTTCTAAAGTCTTTATAAAATATCATAAGGGGTCCGTGTCGTAACTATAACAATATAACAAAAAATTGTTTGCTTTTCGTTATGTAATTGCACAAGTGGAGAAACTTCCAGAGCTCCCTTCTCCCTCATTTTAGAGCTATTGGGATGACACTTGCTACAATGGTAGAATACATTTAACACTGTGACCCCTCCCCCAAGTTTCAAAATTTTTCACACATCCACTGATTTTTGGGAATTTTAAAAAGTTTTTATGAGCAGCATTTATTTTTTAAAAAACTACAAGAGCTACCTCCTTGAATTTCTATTTTCAATGATACAACATAACCTAGTCATCATTTTCCCCAAGTTTCAGAAAAAAATGCACATCCACTGATGTTTAGGGATTTAAACTGACATAAACTTAACAGTATTATTTTACTCAGTCCAACCCCCTACTGCCAGGCAAGAAAAGCAGAGTCAAAGCAACCCCAACAGATGCTCATCCAGCCTTTAAAATAACAACAACAACAACAACAACAACAACAACAACAACAACAGGAAGCCTACTAGGTAAACTTTGGAGTTATTGCCTCTCAACTTTGCCTACCTCACAGGGTTGATTCAGCTCCCAACAATTACCCTTTTTCTCAAAACCGCTTTAGAGAATAAGCACTAAAACTTTCAGGGAGGAGGAGGAGGCACAAGGAGGTAAGCGGAATTCTGGGAAATGTAGTTTGGGAAAGCAAGTACCCCTGTAGAGGAGAAAACAAAAACCCCACCCTAAACTACATTTCCCAGAATTCTGCTCGCTTCTCATGTTAAAGTCTCAATGTGATGGTCTTTGCTTGTCTCTCTCTGGAACAGCCATGTGCCAGAAGGGCTTCTTCCTTGCCCAGCCATCCAGCCAGGCAAAACCAGACCTTTGGGGGGAGAAGCAGGACCCACAACAGAGACCTCTATTCAACATGGGAAGCTGTTGCCACAGCATCAGCGTACACCGGTTCCTCTCCATTTGTGCCACGGAGCCCCAATGGAAGTTGATCTATGTTGTGCAATGAGAGCCAGTGGGCTCTATGGCTGAAAATGGGTGGAAGCAGGTGGGAAAGACAATTTTGACCATTTGATGAGGTCGCTTATTGGTTACTAGTGTAGCTTTACTGCTAGGCAGTGAAATAAATCTGTGTGGCCACAGGTGTCAAAACAACTTGATCAGCTATTGTCTGAAGATTTAACTAGTGCATGCCTTGACAGTTTGGCCCAGTCCGCTGCTGATGCTGAAAAAAAAAACCCACCTCAGAAACTTGGGTGTCTGATCAGAACCCGAAGAGGTCTAAATGTTTAAAGTAGATTTGCTTTTCTTTCCAGACTGTACTCTGAAATACATTCTGGAACAGGAATGGCTTGTCAGATTGCATGCCATCACAGCTTAGCCCCTAGTGACCTGTACTGAACATACAATCATAAAAAATACATTTTGTTTTTATGTTTAGGCAGCCACCAGCAGAATGGGATTTGAGACTGTGATTGTGTTAATGAACATTGTGCTGAGAGGACTGTGTCAGTTTCCAGTCTTTTGCACATAGTGAACAAATATACCGACTTCAGAGACTATGCTATGAGTTACACTTTGAAAGAGGCACAGTGAAATCTCAGATTAAGATAATTTTTGAACATTTTTGGAGCACACAATATCCTATTTTCAAACTTCACTGAGAGATCACAGTCTGGGCAGTCATCCTTCTTAGTCAAGTAGGAGTCAGAGAAGGATGCTGTCATTTTAGATATACAAATGGCATTATCAAAGGAGAAAGAACAGCAATTTGCAATCTAGGTCTCTAAACAACACAGTGGTTCCATTTAAAAGCTGTGGTTCCATCCTGTGGAATTCTAGGATTGGACGTTAAAGAAGGGATATTACAATTTTCATCAAGAGTACACTAGTGTTCTCCCAAACTATAAATTTCAGAATTCCATAAAGTACTGCCATGACAGTTACTAGAATCATAGCTCTGTACCTTTTTAGTGGGAAAGTGTCCTTGTTCGTGAGTTAGAGTCACTTCAGGACTCTAGCAGCACACAATCAAAAGACTTTCTAAATAAGCCAGAGTTTTGGAGCTTCAAAATATTACTTTCTTTTAATTATAATGCACTAAATCCTCTAGCCAGTCTAGATCAGTGGTTCTCAACCTTCCTAATGCCACAACTCCTTAACACAGTTCTTCATGTTGTGGTGACCACCAACCATAAAATTATTTTCATTGCTACTTCATAACTGTAATTTTGCTACTGTTATGAATCGTAATGTAGATATCTGATATGCAGGATGTATTTTTATTCACTGGACCAAATTTGGCACAAATATCTGATACACCTAAATCTGAATACTTGGTGGGGTTGTGGGGGATTGTTTTTGTCATCTTGGAGCATTCTGAACTCCATCAATGATGGAATTGAACCAAACTTGGCACACAGAACTCCCATGACCAACAACAATTACTGGAAAGGTGTGATGGGCATTGATCTTGAGTTTTGAAGTTGTGGTTCACCTACATCTAGAGAGCACTATGAACTTAAACAGTGATGGATCTGGACCACACTTGGCACAAAAACCCAATATGCCCTAATATGAACACTGGTGGAGTTTGGGGAAAATAGATTTTGACATCTGAGAGTTGTAGTTGCTGGGATTTATAAAATCAAAGAGCCCCTTGAACCCCACCAATGATAGAATTGGGCCAAACTTCCCACACAGAACACCCATGACCAGCAGAAAATACTGGAGGGATTTGGGAGGAAATGACAATGATTTAAGGGAGAGCACACCTGCTCTCCCCTCCCCACTTGGAGTCTCAGAAATAGCCCTCCCCTTGGCTAGCTGAGAGGCCAGCTGAGAGGCCAGCCAATCACAGCAGGAGAAGGGCTTTTTTGATGGGAGGATTTACCCTCTGTTTCAAAAAGGAAGAGAATGATAGGCAGAGAGATCTTCAGTCTTCTCTGCCAAAAGGGTTGCTAAGACCATCAGAAATATGTTTTCTGATAGTCTTTGGTGACCCCTTTGAAAGCTTCTTGTGTCCCTCCCAGGGGTCCCAATCTCCTGATTGAGAAACACTGGTATAGGCACGTTGCCAGTATTCTGGTGTTTGGTTGTTTTTATTTCCTAATATATCAATCATATTAATAGGACATGAATCTGAAGTCATTATACCGTTGATATGAATAGTCATACTAATGCTATCAGATCATATGAGTAGCTGATATGATTTGGGCAGTTTTTATGAATATTCTTAGAGTAAGCCTTTTATCTTAGACAAACGTTTAGAAAAGGAATTTATCTTTTAAAATGCTAGGGAGAAGGGCTTTGATGCAGCTTTCTTCCTGAGATATTCATTTTCAATGAACAAGGATCATTAGGGAAAGGGGGAGGAGAGATTTCATATACAAGATTTTATCATTTATGCACCTACCCACAGGGTTGTCTATAGTCTCTTTTTCACTGTAGAAACAGTGGCAACCATGGGTTTGCTTCTAAGAAATGGATAAAATTGTCTTCTTTCAGTGGAGGAAAAGAAATCTTTCATCTCCAATGGTAGTTTTCATGCCCATTTTGTAACAATACACCAAATTATAATGGTAGGGATGCATTTGGGTTGGGAGAAGGGGTGTTGAAAATGTGGAAATATGGTAGTTTAGTGGCCTAAGGGGTGTTTAGTGTATTACCTGTGGTTTGTGAGAGAATGAGAGTGGCAGGAGGCTGACAGCTACTGCTGTTTTACCATTAGTGTCATGAAAAATACATATGTGCAGTTGCAAGAAGTCACTGTATAGTAGCTGCCAAGGATATTTCCTGGATTATTTTTACACTCCATTTCATGAAATGTACACCTTTTATAGTAACTATGCCGGGAATCTATTATTTCAGCAAGATTCCAGGTCATCTTCTTTTTTCAGAAACTGATAGCGAAACAGTTTCTAATTCAAGAAAGAATTTCAAAGGGAAGAAAATGAGATTTGCATAAGAAACAAGATTGCTTTCACACACAAAAAGGAGCAAGGTGAAATGAAAATCCTGCCTTGCCATGTAACATCCCTTGAGGGATTTGAAAGAGCGATGGAATTACACCTTGCTTATTGGTAATCGCGTGTCTTTAACAAGGTGTTCTGCCGACATAAGCTAGCAAAAGAGCTAGAGATACTTCTCTTATCAATGTCTGAAAGTTGCATGAAATCCCTTGCTAAATGGATTATCACAATGCAGAGTGGTATCCAGGAAGGTGTGCATTAGTTGGCAGGCTAACATTAAAACATTCACACAAAGGCCCTGCTTTTTCACACCTTTACAAGATATCAGAATATTTTGGGCAGGCTAAACCGGTTCCGCTAACTCTTGATAATAAAAGATTTGACATAGGCATTTATTACCATAAGAAGAGCTATGATGAAAGGCTTATTTAGCCCAGCATTTTGTTCACATTGTGGCCAATCACAGGCTGGATATGAAGGTAGTAACACCCAGCTGTTAAAGAGCCCAGCAACTGATATAGTGCAGAATTTTTTCTCTTATACTAGATCAATGTATAGTCAACATGGTGTAGTGGTTGGAGCATTGGACTATGACTCTGGAGATCAGGGTTTGAATCCCTGCTTAATCATAGAACCCACTGGGAGACCTTGGGTTATTCACACTCTCTCAGCCTCAGAGGAAGGCAATGCCAAGCCCCTTTGAACAAATTTTGCCAAGAAACCTCTGTGATATGTTGAACTTGGGATTTCTGCACATTTTTCTCAAAGATTGTTCCATTTGAACAAAAAAGTAAATATTTTAAAATTTGAAAAGTGTGATGTTTTTGTACAAATATAGTTTCTTGTACAAAAATATACAATAGCTTGTATATACAATAGCTTGTAAATATACAATGCAGGTAAAATACATAATTTTTGGAAAATATCACAGTGGCTGCAAGGACTACTGCTGCTTCTGACCAAGAAAAGTACTTGTTTTTCACGCTCACACAAAAGTGAAAACTTTGCATTAGGGCACTTTTTTGGACAGGCTGAATTGAGAGATAACATTTTTCATCAGGAATGATCCCTAATGAAAAAATGCTTCCTGAAATGGTGACCTGTCTTGAAAGTGTATCAATACTTTTTAGCATGAGCTTCTGTAGATTTTAGCCCATTTCTTCGAATGCACTGGTGGAGTGCCATTAAAGCACAGTAATTTAGGCACATTTACACTATTATGAGTGTGGAATAGAATGAAATAGAATACAGAAAGATATAAATTGTGATCCTGAACAAAGATCTTCAAAAATTCTTGTAAGATGTTGAAAGTCTTTCAAATGGCTGGCTATTCACAAATGAAAGTAATAAATCTGCTGGCTAAAAGTCAATTTCCTTGGAGTCAGAACCTTTTCTAAGGAGATTTCTTTACATGCAAAGACTCAACACCTTATCCAGAATTTCAAAATCCAAAACATTCCAAAATCCATAATTGTCCTCATAGGTGACTATGATTTGGTGCACACTAATTTTGTTTCCTATACAATATTATATGTTGTTGTTCATTCGTTCAGTCGTCTCCGACTCTTTGTGACCTCATGGACCAGCCCACGCCAGAGCTCCCTGTCGGCCGTCACCACCCCTAGCTCCTTCAAGGTCAGTCCAGTCACTTCAAGGATGCCATCCATCCATCTTGCCCTTGGTCGGCCCCTCTTCCTTTTGCCTTCCACTTTCCCCAGCATAATTGTCTTCTCTAGGCTTTCCTGTCTCCTCATGATGTGGCCAAAGTACTTCAACTTTGTCTCTAGTATCTTTCCCTCCAGTGAGCAGTCGGGCTTTATTTCCTGGAGGATGGACTGGTTGGATCTTCTCACAGTCCAAGGCACTCTCAGAACTTTCCTCCAACACCACAGCTCAAAAGCATCGATATATATATATATATATATATATATATATATATATATATAAATAATCAGGCTATATTTACACACAAACACACACACACACATATATATATATAATCGATATTTTTTTCATGTCAGGAGTGACTTGAGAAACTGCAAGCTGCTTCTGGTGTGAGAAAATTGTCCGTCTGCAAGGATGTTGCCCAGGGGACACACAGATGTTTGATGTTCTACCATCCTTATGGGAGGCACGATAATATAGCTTCTCGGCCTTTTGGCTAAGATCAAGTGTGTTCTTATGGGAGGCTTCTCTCATGCAGCCACATGGGGAGCTGGAGCTGACAGACTCAACCCGCTCTCCCGGATTTAAACCACTGAGCAGTCCTAACTGGCACAAGGGTTTAACCCATTGCACCACCAGGGTATTAACCATACATGAATTTTGTACTTAGACTTGGGCCCCATCTCCAAGATACATCATTATGTAATGTAAAAGTAAAGGTTTCCCCTTGACATTAAGTCTTGTCATGTTCAACTCTGGGGAATGGTGCTCATCTTCATTTATAAGTCAAAGAGCCAGTGTTGTCCATAGACACCTCCAAGGTCATGTGGCTGGCCTGACTGCATGGAGTGCCGTTACATCATTATGTACATATATGCAAGTGTTTTGTGTACAGTATATCTTTTTAAATATGTGACCACCTACCACTTATTCTTCAGCATGAATAATAAAATTCTAATATATGTATTCATAGTACAATAATTTGACCTCTCCATTTATTTATGAGGATACCCAGTTTTAAACTATGGTTAACAATGCTTTAAGTGGGGTAGAATCACAGACTTTAGCCACAGTTTCACGTGTTTGTGGTATAATGAGATGATGGGTCCTTCCTGTGAGATTTTGCCCAGACCAAAATTGTAAAGAATGGACTATTTTTTAAAACAGATACGAAGAGCAATTTCATCATGATCTCATGAACAACAATGGAAGTGGAAAGGATAAAATACAATCTCTAATATATGCCTTGCTAACTGAAGCCTCATCTGTTCTAACAACCTCGGTAAAGTAAAACATGAAAACCCCTTTCCCTTTAAACTACATGTCTTTTATTCTTCTTTCATAGTGCTCCAAGTTTTTTTTCTTCTGAAAACTACAGTTACCTCAAACCGATGTTTTCCTTTCTCTTTCCTATTGTGCTTCTATCTTTGAAACATACATATGATAACTGTTAGCATAAAGATTATACTGGTTAAGCTGATCTCAATGGATTTTGCTTTCCCTGTTCCAGTGTTTTAATGTGATTGTAACACTGGGTTGAGTATATGACTGTAGACATGAGTTGTATGGAAGGAAAAATGCTGTTTTTCATCTTCACATAATTTTCTGTTGGCTATATTTTTTTCTTGCAAATAAAGATGTTGGCCTTTCTTTTCAAGGAAATTATTCTACAGCCATTAGATAGTTTTAGTAGCTTCCACCTCAGTGGCTAAGGGTCTATGCACTTCTTGCCTTTCCATGTACACAAGCTCATACGTACATGCATCATTAACAATAACTAGGTTTTGACAAAAAAAAAAGATTCCGTAAAATCTGCACAAGGAACAAAGATGAGAAGATAATGGTTCTCCTCATCATTTATTGTCCCTGGTAAAATATTCTCTTATTTGTTCCCGCTTGCAATACAACAAATAAAGGCATAAGGTTTGTATCAGAAATCTTTAATAGCAATGTGTCATTTTTAGTAATGTGAAATGAAAATACAGCCAAGGAGTAAAGTTTATCACTTATTGTCTCGACTATAGCCAACTGAATTAAGCTGTAATTGTATAACATTAGAAAGTGTTGACCATTTCCACTCCCTTGGCAGCCACCTCTCCACAAAAGTCAAAATTGACACTGAAATACAACACCGCCTGAGATCTGCGAGTGCAGCATTCTTCCGAATGAAGCAGAGAGTGTTTGAGGACAGGGCCATCCATAGGGATACCAAGGTGCTTGTTTATAAAGCTATTGTCCCTCCCAAACCTGCTATACACCTGCTCTATACCCCCTTCCGCTATACAGGAAAAGCACAATCAAGCACCACCAATAGATGGACAGCCCAGCCTTTGCAATCATCATCATCATCATCATCATCATAGAATTTTCAGAGGCCATCCAATTTAACTTCCTTCTGCCATGCAGAAAAAGGACAATCAAAGCACCCCCTGAGTGACAGGAAGAAAATAGTTGTTTGGAAGCGAGCAAGATGAAGGGGAAAGGATCTGGGTGGCAAGGAAAATGAGGAAAAGGGGCTTTTGGGGATGGTGAGGAGCTGGAAAGAGGGAAGTTTGGCAGAAGAGGAGAGAACCACTTGTACGCTTTGCGGAGTACACTTTGAGAATGGCTGCTATAGAGCATGGCAATACTCTGTGAAATTGAGAGACTTAATTTAGCAAAAACAAAAACAAAACAAGAGGATAGTGCAATTAATGGATCAATACTCAGAAGTTTGGTCATGAAGTTAAAGAAAAAAATACTTCTAGTGTCAAAAGGTTGTTGTTGTTGTTGTTGTTGTTGTGAATTCAAGCCTTTCATTTGTTCAGAGAAAGTTTACCATTGTTTTCCTCTTAAAACTCAGTGTGTGATTTCTTGAAGGTCATCCAGTAGGTTTCCATAGCCAAACGGTGATTTTAACCCTGCTCTCCTATCCTCCTAATCTAAGGCTGAATCTGCAGGTTGAATTGCATAATATGGTCAGTACGGACTCATATAATGCAATTCAGTCTAGTTCAAATTGCACTATATAAGTCTACATTGACCATATAATGTAGTTTCAAACTTCATTATATGACCATTATATGACAGTGTCAATGGGGCCTAAGACACAAGCCACTACATGGTGGTGGCTCACTGTAATAGTGCATCAAGTTTTTAAGACTGTTAACAATCACTGATAATTTCCTATCATCAATATATATATATATATATATATATATATATATATATTAGGCCTGGGTAACAACGGAAAAATTTGTTTCTAAAATCGATTCGTTTTTTGGGGGTTTTTGCGTTTCGTTATTTAAAATAATTACAAAATTTTCCTTTAAAAAAGTTCGATATTTACGAAATTTCGTAAATGTGAAAAAATTACAAAACAATAATGAATCAATTTCCGAAACAATAACGAATCGATTCGTTAATGGCGGACGCGACCGCGCAATACGCTAAAAAAACCTCCAAATGGGACAGGGGGAACTTCTGAAGCTTAATTAAACCAAAAACAACTATAAAAACCCTTAGAAAACCAAAAACAACTATAAAACTTGCCCCAGACATGCGGAAATAATAACGAAACGACCTCAAAACGATAACGAAACGAATACAATAACGAAATACAAAACATTTACGAAACGATTTAAAAATTCGTTTTTTAAAAAAAATTGCTCCAGACTGGTTTGTTATCGTTTTGTAATTGAAAAATTAATGAATTTTTTAACGAATTACGAATTAACGAAACGAAACCGCCCAGCCCTAATATATATATATATATATATATATATATATATATATATTAAGCAACATTCAGAAAATTTAGCATAAAAATATCATGGTATGAACTATAAACTATGGACATTGAGTCATCATCTGAAATCTTGAATAGCATGGTTATAAATGGGCATTACCTGAGTTTCATATTCAAAGCTACGATTAGGTCCATGGAGCCTGCACAACTGTGCTGCAATACTTTGCATTTTATAATAGTTCTTTCCAAAACCCAGCTGGAAGTCTCTATAGCACTACTTTAAACAGACATTTATATACAAAAAGAGCATCTTGAGCAACACATATTGCCCCATAGCTAGCAGCACTGATTTTCTTTTCTCCTTTCTTTCCCACATGCAAGGCAATGGGCTTCTGTTTAACATTTTCCTTCACTTGGCGGCAAATGGAAGTGCATTTCAATTCACTCAAATGTATTATACATGCACATACATTGGCAATAATCAGAAATCCCAGAATCCACAGAAATCAAATGTCTTTAAATAAACCTGGGATGAGTTCTCTCTCTCATTCTCTCTCTGAGGTGATTTGATATTGGAATCTGTTATTTTTTCATATTGTTTTTCCTCAGTACTCTTTCCTTTCAGCATTACATAAGTTATCATTTGGAGTTTTAAAGTCCATCAACTGACTCTCCATAGAAAGAGAGTTGACTGACCTAGAATACAAAAACTTCTGTTTTGTTTTGTTTGTTTTTAAATCTCTTTCTTCTACATCAGACATCCTCAAACTGTAGCCCTCCAGTTGTTTGGGCCTCCAACACACAATTCAATGTGGAATTTATGCAGCTTTGTGGAAGGGGCTCTACTATATATATATATATATATAGGCAAAGAAATCACTACGTATTGGGAAGCTACCAGAGTGCCCCTACACTACTCAATGAAGCAATAATTAACTGTTCATCTATTCCCCTTAGGACCCTTCTACACTGCCAAAATTTTCAGGGGGAACTGGGTTATTTTAACCCAATTCCTCCTGAGATTTTGTCCCCAACCAAAACCCCAGGTTTTCCCTTGGGAGGACGCTGGGGGGGGGGGGGGACTGTTGACAGGCTCCTCAAGTAAGATTTGTATGAAGTGTGATGTCCAAAATTGCCTAGCAGATGACTGCAGCTTCTTAAGCTTTCAGAGATGCCAAGTACCAAAAAAAGTTTTTTATGTTTCAGAAGCAAAGTGCTTAGTCAATGGGTACCATCACACATCAAAAATGTGCCTCTGAGGCACATGGAAAAATAAAGAACGATTGAAGTAAATTGTTTTCCATTTTAAAAATGGTCTGTGCAGCATATATTTTCCCTATGGGTATGCATGGATTACCTATGAAATGGATCTTGCATCATGTAATAGGACCCAAAGGCCCCAGTATGCAAAGAATGTCAAATTTGGATAAGAGATGGAATAATAATAAATGACTGTGTGATAGGTTCACTGGTATGGGTGATGAGAGTTGCAATCCTAGGCTGCACGTGTGCCTCATCAGATTTGGGGGTGCGGTGGGCTGGCTGCTGAAATTACCACAGATGCTTCTAATGTATAAAGAGTGTCAACTTTTGGCAATCCTGCAGAAAAACCTCTTAAATCCAACCTGAGGAAACTTTGACCAACAGATTGGGGATACTCAGATCAGACATAGAGGTAACAAAAAATGAATGCAATAAGCCATCACAAAACTGGTGATGGTGTTTCTGAACATAACAAAAATTGCACATTTAATCAGATTTGGGGTTCTGTCATGGCTTGCTAGAGTGAAATGAGGAAGTATGATCCTATAAAAGATTTCTTTTGATTTCTAACCTATATTTATTCATGTCTGATATGTACCCAATGGCTTTTGTATCCACAGGGTTTATTCTTTTAAATTCTAAAAGTAAAGTTCATTTCCTTTACTGTAATTATAGTCGAACTAAGTGCATGTGTATGTGGGAGTAACAATTCAGTTGGAAAAGACTGACTCAGATTTTTAAAAGCCTACTTATAAAACTTCATTTGTTCATTCCTTGTCTGGTATGGATAAGCAATGTAACTTCAGCACACAATTTTGTAGGAGAAATAATGTAGGACCTTCAGGGCAGTACGTGGAACAGAGCTCCTTATAAAATGCTTTTACATTAAGCTCACCTTTAGTAACATTTGCCTTTGGTAAGCACAGACTAAATCCTGTTTTCTCACTCTTCTCCGCACTTCCTTCTCTTCACCTTCTCTCTTCTTGTCTCAAGAAGCTTCTTGTGTTTCTTGTTTAGTTTTGCTTCCAGCTCAAATTACATCACTTTAGATTACAGCCTCAGCTGCTGCACTGTCACCAGCTGAAATAATGTTTTGCACTGAGATATGTCACCAGCTCCCTAAATACCTTGGGCAAACAAAGAAATAATGACTTGCTCATTTTTCTGCTGTTTTCCCTTGTGGCTCAGTTAGCTGTTGGCATACTGCAGAGCTCAGAGGCAGAGGATGGCTGGTACAGGAATTTATCATATGAACTGAAAATTGAGAAAGGTACCCTCTTATGAGAATAGGGTTTCTTTTTTGGAGAAAGGGAAATTTACTTAGTGTAAAAGTAGGCAATATGAAACCTTACATGTTCCGGAAGCCTCCTCTAGTTGTTGTGGACTCGCTGTTGAATTTACCACTACAATACCAAACCTCTACTAAAGAGTAAAATGTTGGTAGTGTGGAGCAAGTCCTTTTACTTGAACTATAAAAAAGTTCAGCAAATGCATATCTCATTTTAATGTCGAAAATCTCCTAAAATGACATTTGAAGTGAAAATAGTATATTTCTGTGAAAAGGTGGGCTGCTAGGATTCCATCATGTTATAACAGTAGAAGATAGTCAGTTCATATGTCATTGTAGGGTTTGATCAATAGAAGTTGATGGTCCTTTCCATGGAGCAAAGGTGAAATGTTCTTCCAGGGCCATTTCTGTGCACTCTAACTCAAATTCTTAAAAAGAGCAATTCATATCAGTTTTGACCTGAAATGCCATAGAAAATACTATCTAAGAAGAATTTTAGTCACAGGGTAGAACTTCTTTATGGTATGAAGACAACTGGAGGTTTATTCCAGGTTACTTCTTGTTGTAAAAATGCTTATACTCAGCATAAAATAGCTCATCTGGCAGGTAATGGTAGGAGAATATAAGATTTTGGTGTTTACCTTGGGACACATTGTGGTGTAGGGTATGGCTTTGGAACAGCCTTTGCAGGCCATGTAGCATGGGGGATTTGAGAAGGAGACCCGTAAGGGAAGCCTTGGGATTTATCTCTTGCTTGGAGAATCCAGAGAGACTACTCAAGTATCTGGGAAGCAACCTAAATATTTGAATTGCCTTCATGGCTTAGGTGATTCACCCAAGGGAAGGCTGTAGAGAAGTAGTTCTCAACCTGTGAGTTCCCAGGTGTTTTGGCCTACAACTCCTAGAAATCCCAGCCAGCTTACCAACTGTTAAGATTTCTGGGAATTGAATGCCAAAGCATCTAAGGACCCACAGGTTGAGAATACACTGACTTCAGTATATACCTTAATATAGGGAGGAGTAAGTTAAGATAAGTAAGATATCTTTAAGTAAGATAAAATAGTGAAGAGTAGAGACATCACACTGGCAACGAAGATCCACATAGTTAAAGCAATGGTATTCCCCATAGTAACCTACGGATGTGAGAGCTGGACCATAGGGAAGGCTGAGCGAAGGAAGACAGATGCTTTTTAACTGTGGTGTTGGAGGAAAGTTCTGAGAGTGCCTTGGACCACCAGAAGATCCAACCAGTCCATACTTCAGGAAATAAAGCCCGACTGTTCACTGGAGGGAAGGATATTAGAGGCAAAGATGAAGTACTTTGGTCACATAATGAGGAGACAGGAAAACTTGGAGATGACAATTATGCTGGGGGAAATGGAAGGAAAAAGGAAAAGGGGCTAACCAAGGGCAAGATGGATGGATGGTAACCTTGAAGTGACTGGCTTGACTTTGAAGGAGCTGGGGGTGGCCACGGCCGACAGGGAGCACTGATATGGGCTGGTCTATGAGGTCACGAAGAGTCGGAAGCGACTGAACAAATAAACAACAACAGGCAAATTAGCTGAACGTTGTTCAACCCAATCTTTGTGTCTGGTCTCATTATTCCACCAATTGGATTTCTAAAGGGAGAGCAATCTAGAGCACATTAAATAGTGGGAAGCTGAACTACAATTTTAAATTCACATTTAGGAAAGAGGCTATAAATGGATATTGAAAGTCTTTTTTCCACACATGCTTAAAAAAAGCTCAGAAGCACTATAAGAGGCATATACCACTTTAAAAAATATTAGTTTAATGGTTTTGAAAGCCCTCTTATGATCACCATGTTACATTTCTTATTAGGACCACTCACTCTTCTTGGTCTCAAACTCATTATCATTCAGAAACAATCCCCTACCACTACTGTAATAATCTCCCAGGTGAATTTTTTGAACAGTATCAAAGCTCTTTGTTACTGAACCTTGTCATATAGGCTTGTCACTTTCAACAGAAAGGCCCCATCTCTTTCATAAGATAACTAAAAGGAAACCCGAAGTGTTTAAATTCAGTTCTCTGGAATATGAAAGATTCAGGGAAATAATCCCTCTCTACCCTTTCCAGAAGCATTGTTACAGACATTCTCTGTAGTCACTGCCATGTTGTTAGGTATGGTACAGTGCTCCTTTTGTTTTCATGTTGCCACAGACAGGGATAATTTATCAAGATCTGCACTGCTACAAAAGACTTTGATGAGAAAACAAGAGGGCGAGTTTCTAATGCAAGCTAGATTTCATTAGGCTTCCTAATCCATGCATTTATAGACGAATTGTATCCCAATTGACTTTTGCAAATCTTTCTGCCTATTCATAATACTTGCTAAATAATTGCAATTACCGGCAGCTTTATTACACAATGATGTTTTGCTAAATAGCTGTAAAAGGTGTGGGGAGGAGGTGGAGGGATTGTAACTCCATATGCATGAAATTGGAAACAAAGACGGTGGGAACCTACTGATCCTCCTTCCTGCAAGCACCTGCAGAACAAACAATAATGTTCATAACAGGAATAAAAGAATCCCACACTTGTGTGACTATGGAGCAGAACAAACTTTGCATCTGTAGGCTTGTCCACTATGCCCTGCCTCATGTACAGAGAAAGAAATGTTGGAGGATACAGACTGTTGCCTGTTTTTGGTCAAAAGATATTTAGCCGCCTGCGCTCCTTCAATTTTTATCAGCTTTATACTAATTTATGCAATGCTTTTGATACGAAATAAATAAACAGGAAATATATAGTGCATCAAGCTCAACATGCTTTTTTTTTCAAAGCTGATCCTTGAAGAATTTACCTCAGAATTTGCAAGAAACGCAATTGCAGTGGATATTCTAACCATTAAATTTTTCCCTCGGTTGTAGCATTTCCATCCAAGTGAGATGACTCCCACCCTGGACATTCCACAGATATCTCTACACTCCACCTGCTTCACTGCCAACATAACACAAGTCAGGACAGCATGCGATTAGAATATGGCCATACAGCCTGAAAAATTCACAGCAACCCAAAAATGATGATGATGATGATACTTTATTTATTTATCGTATTAGGAGCGAACCAATGTATTTGAGAAAACACAAAGTTTAAAAACCTGAGATTGTATTAAATGCCCTATGACCAGTAGCTGGCCACTTGGAGTGCCTCTGGTGTTGCTATAAGAAGGTCCTCCATTGTGCATGAGAGAAGCCTCCCTGCACGATTACAACACATCCGGGTGTCCCCTGGGGGCAATGTGTTTGTAGATGGCTGATTCTTTCACACCAGAAGTGACCAGATGTCCAGAAGTGACTTGCATAATAATAATAATAATAATAATAATAATAATAATAATAATAGTCTGGCCCACCCTGGTCATTTCACAGATATATAAACCTATTTTCCTAATTCAAACAGACCTCACTACCTCTGAGGATGCTTGCCATAGATGCAGGCAAAACGTCAGGAGAGAATGCCTCTAGAACATGGCCATATAGCCCGAAAAAAACCTATAACAACCCATAATAATTGTCTGTCAACATTTGCCAACCCATTGCTTTCCTCTGAAATATAATTTACAACATCTAGATCTCCATAGTAGTCCCCCATCTAAGTACCAACCAGTTTAGATCCTGCTTTTCCTCCAAAATCAGACAGGTTTTCATGACTTCAAGGTATTTAGGTTTTTACATTTAAAACATTGTTGCTATGTGTCTTAAAGTCACTACCTATTTCTGGCAACCTTAAAGCAAACCTATCATGGGTTTTCTTGGCAATATGCATTCAGGGCCCTTTCAGATAGGCCCTATATCCCAGGATCTGATTCCAGGTTTTCTGCTTTAAATTGGATTATACGAGTCTGCACTGCCAGATAATCAGGGATAAACAGAAACATGATTCAATCCTGGGATATAGGGTCTGTCTGGAAGGGCCCTCTGAATGGTTTTGTCATGTCCTTTTTTTCTGGCCAGGGGTTTCCATGGCTAAGTGAGAATTTGAACTTTGGTCTCCAGAGTCCAATACTCAAACCACTACCCCTTGCTAGCTCTCTATTTAAAACATATCTCTACTGATGATGCATATTCATTCAGCACATCCTGGGATAATTTGATTATATTCAAACAACTGCCTACTGGAGCCTCACTAATTTCTTTTCACATTTGTCTCAGAACTACAATACTCATATTGATTATCATTATTTCAACAGATAAAGAAGGCATTGCGACCCAAGCCAAGATTTTCTTATCCCTAAACTTCCAAACTTGCAGCAGGACCGCTGGTTAAGGGTGGTGTAAGGACTAGAATGGGGAGAATTACTCTTTGGATTTTCGCCTCAACAGGTGATTAGATTAACTATCATTTGCTTGGTAGTCTACTGGGGATCTCTGCACTCTCATGACTATATAAACCAGACTCATTTTCATTGAATAATATTAGCCTTAGGTTCTTGTGGGTTTTTTCGGGCTATAGAGCCATGTTCTAGAGGCATTTCTCCTGACGTTTCGCCTGCATCTATGGCAAGCATCCTCAGAGGTGTGAGGTCTGTTGGAAGTAGGAAAAATGGGTTTATATATCTGTGGAATGGCTGGGGTGGGGCAAGGAGCTCTTCCCTGCTGCAGTTAGGTGTGAATGTTTAGCTGATCACCTTCATTAGCATTTGAAGGCCTGCCTGGGAAGTGTTAATCTGTGCCTGTTATTTTTCCTCTCTGTTGTTTAGCTGTTATAATTTTAGAGTTTTTTAATACTGGTAGCCAGATTTTGTTCATTTTCATGGTCTCTTCCTTTCTGTTGAAATTGTCCACATGCTTGTGGATTTCAACAGAAAGGAAGAGACCATGAAAATGAACAAAATCTGGCTACCAGTATTAAAAAACTCTAAAATTATAACAGCTAAACAACAGAGAGGAAAAAACCAGGCACAGATTAACACCTCCCAGCAACAGATTTTCCCAGGCTCAGGCAGGCCTTCAAATACTAATGAAGGTGATCAGCTAAACATTCACACCTAACTGCAGCAGGGAAGAGCTCCTTGCCCCACCCCAGCCATTCCACAGATATATAAACCCATTTTTCCTACTTCCAACAGACCTCACACCTCTGAGGATGCTTGCCATAGATGCAGGCGAAACGTCAGGAGAAATGCCTCTAGAACATGGCTCTATAGCCCGAAAAAACCCACAAGAACCTAGTGATTCCAGCCATGAAAGCCTTCGACAATACAATATTAGCCTTGTTGGGGTCAAAAAAGTGATACTTCCATGCTAGGACTTGTTTGGAAATATTATAGACAAATCACCCTTCCATCTTCATTTAACCTTCTTTAGATTGATAAATTACTAAAGAGAGTAGAAAAACAGTATGTTGATTTGTGGCTATAGGAAAAATGTCTTACACTCCAGCTGAGCAAAAGGTTAACTAAACTGGGTTGCAGCAAAATATAGTGCAGATTCTCTCCACTGAAGCGATCATTAAGGGCAGATTTGCAGGTAGCTTTGCATGCCTCTTTGCTTGTTTTTGTGAGATATCAGTATCCAGGAAGCAGGCATATTCAATGTTTGCTGAAAATGCAGTTTATAGATCGGTTGTGTAACAAAACAGGGGAACTAATGAAGCATATGCTCTCTGAAACTGAACTGCTGCCCACGTCTTCTCAGCTTTTCCCAACTTTTTTCCTATTAGACCTTCTCATTAGGGGTGCAGAGGGTCCTCCCTCCTGTTCCCAAGGTGATATTTCTGCTCTGATTATACTGAACTCTAACTAGGAGAAGAATTTGTCCCAGCAAAAGATAAAATAAAATAAAAATTCTCAGCTTGTGTTGACTTTCCTGCCTGCAGACTAAATGAGAACTCAATATGGGATGTGCTGCACAAGGCAGTCTGCAGATTGTAATTCACTGCTATATAAACCCACTATTATAGGAGTTTCTTACAATTCTCATTTCCGCAAGCAAAATTTCAAGATGGAGAAGAAAGTAATGCAAGGAACAGAGATGCCTGTGGGGACATAAGTGCAGATGGATACATAGTGTTTTCTAGACAACTTTCTCCCATAAAGGCTGAGCTTGTAAGCACCATCAACACTAAAAGAAACAGGATTTGTTGGTACTGATGCGAATGGTGATAAAGCTTCAAGTGATGACTACCATCAATTACTCCAATAGCCCAGAAATTTAGGGATGAAATTGTTTAGGAGGCACAACAAACTCCAGCAACAGCAAATGAGTGCTCTAACTAATAAAGGACCCTCAGCCCATTAAATACACTTCAGGCGTGATGAAAGGAGATCAGCCTGAAAGAGACATTACACAAGAATCTAGGGAAGGCAGAAGAATCTGTCAATAAAGGAGTGAGCATGAACCCAGTTGCATTAAACAGCATCAAAATATGGAGGGTCCTAGGAGAAGAGATGGAAAAGGTTGATAGTTCAGAATGATGGGAATAGGAAAGACCTAAAAGAAGAATTTGAGAAAAGGATATTTAGATGAGAAGGATTGGACAATTGGACAAAGTAAGGTCTGCATAGTTATTTCAATTAGCCACCCAAATATGAAAGTTCAATTGATTTCAATGGCAGCAGTTGGTAGGACACATTTATTTATTAGCCAGTCTCACATAGCTGGAGTCTGTGAAAAATGACCCCATCAAATAGATTGAAAACACAGCTGCAAGTTCTGAGAAAGACTCATATGGTTAGTCCAACATATATTGTGGCTGACTCAACAGGTGAATATAGCACTGAATGAGACATGCAGAATAATCACAGGATGTCTTAAACCTACACCTGTTGATAGACTCTGGTTGCTGCCAATTACAAGAGAAATAAGGTTGAACATGGTGAAAGCCATCCTCTGCATGGTTACCAACCTCCTTCCAGTGGACTCAAATCAAGGAAAAGTTCTCTGTCATTTTAGAAATTACAACAAATAGGGTCCAGACAGAGTGTGACAAATAAGGCCTGTATTGCACCTGCTCAGTACAGTTTGCAGATGACACCAAATTGGGAGGGATAGCCAATACTCCAGAAGACAGGAGCAGAATTCAAGATGATCTGAACAGATTAGAGAGATTGGCCAAAACTAACAAAATGAAGTTTGACAGTGACAAATGCAAGATACTCCACTTAGGCAAAAAAATGAAATGCAAAGATACAGAATGGGGGATGTCTGTCTCAACAACAGTACATGTGCAAAAGATTTTGGAGTCCTCGTGAACAACAAGTTAATCATGAGCCAACAATGTCATGTGGTGGCCAAAAAAGCCAATGGTATTTTGGCCTGCATAAATAGGAGTATAGTGTCTAGATCCAGGGAAGTCATGCTACCCCTCTATTCTGTCTTGGCCAGACCACATCTGGAATACTGTGTCCAATTCTGGGTACCACAATTGAAGGGAGATGTTGACAAACTGGAATGTATCCAGAGGAGGGCAACTGAAATGATCAAGGGTCTGGAGAACAAGCCCTATGAGGAGCGGCTTAAAGAGCTGGGCATGTTTAGCCTTTAGAAGAGAAGGCTGAGAGGAGACATGATGGCCATGTATAAATCTGTGAGAGGAAGTCATAGGGAGGAGGGAGCAAGCTTGTTTTCTGCTGCCCTGGAGGCTAATGTGGAACAATGGCTTCAAACTACAGCAAAGGAGATTCCACTTGAACATTAGGAAGAACTTGGACTTTTGTGGATTATTGAGCAACTTCCTGACTGTGGGAGCTGTTCAGCAGTGGAACTCTCTGCCCCAGAGTGTAGTGGAGGCTCCTTCTTTGGAAGCTTTTAAACAGAGGTTGGATGGCCATCTGTTGGGGGTGCTTTGAATGCAATTTCCGGATTCTTGGCAGGATGGCCCACAACGTCTCTTCCAACTCTATAATTCTATGATTTTGAAATTGGGACTATTTTGCAAGCACTTTTCCCTAAACAGCACCGATTAACAATTGAATAGTTACAACTAGTCAAAGGACTTGACACTAGGTTCTAGTTTGATTCCTCAATATTTCAAAATAGTGTGTTAAACAAGTAATTGGATTCAATGGAAAGTATAGATGTGAAACAATGACAATAACAACAAATGGGACAGTTGATAAACTGATATACAATAGGGTTGTTCATCTGATGGAAGTAGCAGAACTGTTAAATTGTGGAATAATCTCCCCGCTTCCCAGTGCATCCCCATCATATTTCCCATCATATGGGAAAGCTGTTAAATTAATAATCTAGATAAAAGTATTATCCAGTGTGATCTGAGCACCAGCAGCAAGACCAGGGATTGTTAGCATAATAGGATTAGCTTCTGATAAAAGCTGTGCATGTATTACAGCAGGGGACTTCCTGCCATGTGGTAACTTTTTTATCTTAGATAATGAGATGAGATTAAGAATGCAGTAGTTCTCTTCATCAGTGATAGAAGGTTTGGTGGTGCCAATTTACCCTGGCCAGTGTATTTCCTCTGCTGACCTCACTGAAGAGGATCTTGAGGTTAATTAATGGCAGAACCTATTCCCCACAGTGCTAATTAGCTGATGATACAATGAAAATGCCCACAGGATGAGACACGAAAGGAAAAGATTGAAAGGCCCAGCTTCAGAATGCATTTGTTGAGCTGATCCATATTCACAAAACACTAAAGAATCTTCCAGGGCCACAGAAACCATTTATATTGGCATCAAAGCCAGAGCATAAGGTTCTGGTGTGAGAGAGATGAATTCTGAATGTCAAATTTATAAATGTCGAAATCAGTTATGATAGTTCATTTTGCATTTCAGCATCATGGTTTACATAACACAGATAGGCATGGCATGGCAAGTGTGCTTTCTCCAGATCTTTTAGCACCAAACTGGAAGTTCTGGAGGATTGCAGGGGTTAAAATGTGTGGGAGAGAATATGTGCCTGAACTCTAATTTGGTGCCAAGTGGTCATATAATTCACACTTCTATTATAGTTCGCTTCCTCCACACTGATGAGTCGTTAACTAATTGTCTCATAACTAGGAATCTGCTACAATGTCATTTTTAGGAGTCTGTCAATGTGTCCTTTAAAATCTTATGAAAATTGTCACATTTTTTTCATGAAAAGAACCTGACATTTTAAACAACAATTGATTAGAGGACAAAATAAAATCAATCTAGCCATCTCTGTCCTCAAAACATGTTGCTGGCAATAATTAGATGATCTCAATGAACATTCCTCGAGTGAACATGATTATGATGCCAAAGTTGCCATGTCTTGAAATTAGGACTATGTATGTTATCCCAGACACAGATACAGAGAGACACACATGGGGTGTTTCAAAAATATGGATCCAATTTGAAGCATACACTCTTTTGAAATTGGGTCAATCATATTGAAACAACTAAATAGTCATCCATCTACATGATATTTGAAAACATGAAAGATCATAAAGAAGGCATCGGCACAGCCACATGTGTTTTAGGCACCCATTCAGTTAGTAGTAAGGTAAAGGTTTCCCCTGACATTAAGTCCACTTGTGCTCATCTCCATTTCTAAGCCGAAGAGCCAGCATTGTCCATAGACTCCTCGAAGGACATGTGGCCAGCATGACTGCATGGAGTGCCGTTACCTTCCAACCAGAGCAGTAGTGAATCATCGACTCACATTTGCATATTTTTGAACTGCTAGGTTAGCAGAAGCTGAGGCTAACAGTGGGAGCTCACCCCGCTCCCTGGATTTGAACATGCAGCTTTTCGGTAAGCAGGTTCAGCAGCTCAGCAGTTTAACCCACTTTGCCACTGGGGGCTCCAATCAGTTAGCAGACCTCCCAACAAAATAAATAAAGACACTTTTTAAAATGCCGTTAACAACTCAGCCATGTTGCTTTTGTCCTGGTAGCATCTGATTTAGCTTGTAACATTCCTTCAGCACGTAAAAGTCCTTCAGTCTCTATTCTTGAAGACCTGCATCCATTAAGGGCAATGACAGTCCCTATTCAGGCATGAAGACATCAGGCATGAAGACACCAGAACTCCAAAGGAACAGACATGTAGGCAGACTGGTAGATCAAGAGAAGAGCTTCCATCTTCAGACACTATATGTGTCAGAATGGCAAGATTTTCAGCCAGATAATTATATCAAAATCGCACACGTAATCACAATCATAATGAAAAGACAGCTGAAATGAGGAAAGCAGGGCCGTAGCCAGAAAAATTTTTCGGGAGGGGTTGAAATTTTCGGAGGAAGGTGAAAATTTCGTGCGGGGGGGTGGGGGTGGGGGTGGGGGCTTGAAGCCTGCCTCCTAGCTCACGCTGAAGCAAAGAGCACAGCAGGGGGCAGAGCAACCTTCAATAGCCTGCAGCTCCACCCCTGTCAACCACCTCCACCAAGTCTGGCCTCCTTAATGAGAGCATTCAACACCCTCCCCCCAACTTGGTTGCTTCGCTACATCTGCTATTGCTGCAAGTAATGACAGTGTGAATAAATTGTCAATATTTGCTTGAGATAGTGCTTGCAGTTCTGGAGGGACTCTTAGTTTTTTGCATCTCATAGACTTAGCATGGGGATTTGGTTAACCAGTTAAAATTCATGAGTAAAGCAGGTTTTTTTTAAAAAAATGTGAAACATTTCAGGGGGGGGGTTGAACCCCTAAAAACCACCCCCTTGCTATAGGCCTGGAGGAAAGCATAGTGTTGCTTTATTCTAAGCAGCCCAAATGGATATCAGTGATGAAGTATAGTCTCACCAACAAGTTATCTTTTCTTGCTGTTAGTATGAGGCCCCTACAGGGTTGAGAAGGGCGGGGTATAAATACAATACATAAATAAGTAGTGATGTTTAATGATTTGTGATGCTATTGCTTTTAAATGCTTAATGATTTTGTATTGTGTATACCTAAATTGTTGTAAACCGTTCTGAGTCGCCTAAGGGCTGAGAAGAGCGGTATACAAATAAAGCAAATAAATAAATAAATAATAAATAAATAAATAATTCAAATCACCCAGTTGTCAGGGTATCAACATGATAATGTTCCTTCACAATGTTTTCCAATGCTTATATAATGAAGTAAGAGACTTCTGGGCTGGACTTGATATTTATTGGTATCATGCAAAAATTCTACAGTCTTATTATCTCAATTTACTTACACTATTATCTCAATTTACTTACACTAGGACGTTAAGATCGTCTGGGGAGGCCCTGCTCTCGGCCCCGCCCGCATCTCAGGCACGGCTGGCGGGGACGAGAGACAGGGCCTTCTCGGTGGTGGCCCCTCGGCTGTGGAACGCCCTACCTGTGGACATCAGACAGGCCCCTTCACTGCTGGCATTTCGGAGGAAGGTCAAGACTTGGCTTTACGAACAAGCGTTTGGCTAAATAGTGCAATGAAACACAGTAAGATGGTACAACTGAACATAGGAACTGGTATAACGGATTATGATTGCGGATTCTGATTCTGATTTGTTTGTTGAGGTGCACGTCTTTGATAATGATTGTTTTTTGACTTTATATGTTTTGTATAATGTGTTTTTAACTGCCTTTTGATGTTGCTGTGTTAATCCTTTACTATGTAAACCGCCTTGAGTCACCATTTCGGCTGAGAAAGGCGGTATAGAAGTAAAGCAAATAAATAAATAAATAAATAAATATTATGATAATAGGGGTTTCAGCTTTCCAAAAATCCAGACTTTGCTCTGGTTGTACTGAAGAGGGCATTAAATTCTGAGTAAGATCTGAGGGCTTACTACTGCAGAATAGACATGCCACAAAAGTAAATGAGTGAAACCCTCCCAAATATTACAGCTGTTGCTTAAAATAAACTGTAACTATCTTGACTAGTACTGTAAGTATGTTGGACTGAAAGCAGTCCCATGGCAGTGCTTCAGCAAAGTTTTCAGCCAAAGTTTTCATTTGCTGTCCAGTTCAAATTGGATAATGTGGATTTTCTGTTTGGATAGCCTGGATTATCTGGCAGTACAGAAGGGACCTTAGTGAAGAGGAGATGGTTCCAGGAGTCTTTGTTCTATCCGTCTTGCTCCACTGCCTGGCTGTTGGGACTTTTATGCCTTTGTTCTGAGGACAAGCACTTTGTACTTCTTAAAATGCAGACTTCTGGTGCTGTAACACCTTCATAATTTACCTCGAATGATTTTCTGACTACAGTAAAGACATGTATAATTTTTGGGATCCATTCCTACTTTAAGATACTATCAGACAATATTCTACATTTTCTGTCCTGCTGCCCATTTTCTTAAATTGCATGCCTTCAATATCATTGTGAAATGTTTTAAATCTTTTATAAATGCTTGTAGTTATCAGACTCAAATAGAGCCCTTCTAACGAAAAAGAGAGCTTATTTCTTCCAACTACCACTAGCTTGTGCTTTTACAAATATTACTGGGATGAAGCAAGGTTTCTCCCATTACTACTAAGGCTTGAGGGCACATTCCTTATGGTGGTACTTTAGTATACTTTTTAATCTACTTCACCATTTCTGTTGGGAAAAGTGAATGCCAAATGAAGATATCAAGTCAGTGTGTGTGTGTGTGTGTGTGTATGTGTGTTGATTCACATGCATTAAGAAGTGTGTTTGCGTGAGAGAAATGTAACCAAGCAAACATATTTATGGATTGTATACCAGCAAAATGAGCCAGCCCACTTTGGGTTCAGGCGGTTCACCCCACTCAGTGTTGACAGATCATAACTTGCCTAGAGCTACATTGACTCCCAGGCTGAAAAACCCTTATGCCTAATATATAGGCTTCTGGTGTAAGAATGTTCTTTCTATTTTCAGGGATATTCATTTTATTCCTTTTATACTGGAAGCTGAATTTAGTTTTTCCACAATTAACATGCTATCAATTAATTATCTTTTAATAGGAAACCATTTAAAGTTAAGATTTTCCCAGCTAATTGCAATGTTAACTAATAAAATGGGATGCCTCTCCCTCCCAAGGTAGAAACATTTCCTAATGAGGATTCAAGGCTGTTGTGTAGTGATAAGTATCAGCACGGCAATTTTAAAAGCATGAGAAACTCTCGGTTTTTTACCTTATCATTTCCAAAACAGGCCAAGACAGGCTTAATGGAGCTTGTAAGTAAACTTGAGACTTGCTGTTTGCCAACTGCTTTAGCATATTTTGCAGCTGCTGATGACAAGTGAAAATAAATCTTTGTCTACGCAGGGATCCAACTAAGCAGCCATATGCTCCAAATTCAACATCTCTTCATTTTGTGGGTGTCCATGATAGGGCAAAGAGCAGAACTGCATGTGTTTAGAGCATTGGGTTCGCAATTACAAACAAAATGACAGCCAGCCTTGCCAATTTGGACAAGATGCAGAAGCAACAGGGCAAAATGTAAGAGAAGACAAAATCAATGTGAGAGTTAATTGTTTTAATTGCCATTTTAACACATTTGATGCATAATTAATATGCAATGTGCCCTGAATTTGGTTTCTACAATTACCCTCTGTGTAGACAAAGATAAATCCAGTTTCAGCAATGCATAAATATAGAATCCAATAAAACTGAAGGGTCTGACAGGATATTAAAAGGAGGACAATTGTATTTCCTTGTAAAATAATAACAGCATCAAAAAGAGTGCCAAGGTTATGGTACAAAGATGTTTAATTGAGTTTTATTTAATTAGTTGCAACAAAATTAAATTGATAGTGACTGGGCACTAGATTTATCCCCACACACTTCCATTTCCAAAACGTTGTTAAATTTGATCTCAAATGCTGAAGAAGGCATTGTAATTCCTTCCTCTGTATTGTTGTTAAATTTATGGAGTGAAGAAGAACGTTTTAAGAGATAAGTGCTATTAGGTAGTTTTCCTCTCATTTATCCTAAGTATTTTTTTCACCACAGGCTACTTGGCTCTCCCCCTCTTAACTGCATACACATTGTATCCAACAGAAATTGAAGTTGTGTTATTTCTTTGTAAATCAATAGCCACAGCACATCATTTTGAGATTACAATACTGGAGTTATTGTGAAGTGTTTTCAACATCCAGAGGATATGACAGATGGTAGCTTATAATCGAATCCTAATGTGGAAGGATTGAAAGAGTTGCCTCAAATGGAGTTGACCCTTCTAGAATAAAACCATATACTCTCATAATAGCAATCTATTCTGGCAGAAATTTTCAGAAATCCCCAACAAAGGGATTTCCTTGCTCTGTGACATGATATTAGCAATGACCAACTGCCTTTCACATAATTCAGAATTGAGTTCAACAAACCAAAATTTTCTGCTTGAAAGCAGCTCAAGTGAGACCAACAAAAGATACAACAGTTTTCACACTATGCTGGTGTAGCTATAGAATTGGTAGAAAGTGTACTATGAATGCAGCAGTCAAGGAAAGGAAGGCACTGAAGAAATAAGCTGCTTGGATATTGTTTGCCTTCTCTTCATTTTCCTGCATGGCTCAGAAAAAAAAATGCAGTCATTAACAAAGTTCAGCAATAGGATTCTGGTTTATGTCTCTCTAATGCTATCATGGCTGTACTCCTCTGTAGCAGGAGAAAGTTACAAGTTAAAGACACAGGAGAAAATGGTAATAAGTAGACCAGAATAAGAGAGATTTCAGGATAGACAGAAATCTTATAGAAAACATTTGGCCCATGGATAAAAAAAAATTCATAAAGACTAAACACTAGTCAGGTCTATTCCTAAAAGCTTAGTGTTAAATGGACTTCAAGAGCACTGGGTAAGAAATATTGTTTAGTTTCCCAGAGGTATCTTCTTGCTCCCTTTCCATGGTGGTATTGCAACAGTGAGTTAGTGAGAATATAGAGCTGAAGTTAGTCTTCGCTGTGCTTGATTTTGCAAGTCCTCAGAGCAGGACTGAATGGGTATTCCTCAAACCTAGACTGCAGCAACAATTTTTGAAGCTGGAGATTTGTAAGGCCCTTGAGCAAAGTAAAATAAAAAATGAAGAACTTATCATGTAGGTCTACCAACAGAAAATAAATAGCGCTAGTTTTTTTCCCCTGACTCCAAGGGTTTCTGCTATATATACAATGGCACTAAAACATGAATCACAGATGCATTATTTATGCGACATGAATACATATACATTTGGTTGTACATTAAACAATGTATTTCATAAACTAAACATCATGATCAAGATTTAAATGCAACAAAAACCATCCGATGGATTTTATTTTGTTTTAAAATTGCACACAGGGTTCAGTACAACTAAAGCAAAATTTTCAGTGGAGCGGGAGGCTCTATAAGATATTTCATATCTGGGGCAGAATCACCACTTTCTTTTTTTTTTAAGTGACCCCCTCCACCAGCAGAATGGGAAGGAAACAGGATAAAACAAAATGGGAGTGCAAAGCATGGGAGGGGACAAGGAGAAATATGTTGGATGGTGAGGGGAAATGAAGAATGTAGTGACATATAGTGAAAATCTTTGGGTTTCAGTATGAGTTCCAGATTTAAATAACTGAAAACTATAGCTTTACATCCAACTGTTTTAACTAGAGTGGACCTGGTGGATTAATGAGAATTCAATAAGTCAATACAAGCAGTCCCTAGTTACAAACATCCAACTTACAAATGACTCATAGTTAAGAGAGAAATCGACCCCTAGGAAGGGAAATTCAGTCCTGAAAATGTTATCTTGGGAAAGGTGTCTCCACTGAAGCTTTCTCACCAACCCTTGTTTCCACAACAAGCCAATTATCATAGGGACAGAAAGTGAGGTGAAATCTTCTGGAAAACTTTTATCCCATTCACCTTCACAACTTACATTTGCAGTTTTGGAGCATAACACATGAGGAGGGCATTTTGAATGTTGCTTCTCAAAGCTCTTCAAGGAAAAGGGATCCAACCAAATATTATCTCACTGGTCCTGCCTTTGGAGTAAGAGAATAGAATTTATTGCTTGGATAGGATGCCTTGATGCTCCCCTTAACCATTCTGTTGGGAAAGATCATGAAGAGGTATTGCCTAGAAAGAGGAAAACTAACAACTACAATTTTTGCTTTGGCCAGCATGACCAACTAAAATGTTTAGCTTTCATGAGAATCATCACCATGTGATGATTGATCTCAAAGTTTGAATGCACCATTGTTGTGTAGTCTGAAATTTACTATCCTTTCTTTAGTACCTTCCTTCAATGGATTTTCAGGATATGGCAAATCTGAGATCTTGATTTTTGGGTTATACTGGAAGAATTCTTTTGTATTGTACAAAAGTGATGAATCACACAGTGATTACCTGATCAAACATTAACACAAGACTCATGTCATGCCTATCCTGGCATAACTAATAGTATAAAGCCACCTATTCTTCATAGTAAGAAAATCCTGGACAAACTGGTCCTATTTTATCAAATTATTCTCTAGCAAGCTTCAGAACACATGGAAAAATGATGTAGGCAGTAACCATGAGATAAATCAGATGCATTCATAGATACTGATTTTGATTCATTTTGATTTACTAGGCTGTGAAAGAAAGAATAATACAGAACTCTTTGCCATCAGTTAACAAAATGTTTCATTATCCTCTAGATAACTAATTCTGCATAAATTACAGTGCCATATCCCCATCGGTCATTGTGGGAAACTGCTATATCTCTTTCAGCTGCTTGCAGGATTTCAAAGTACGATGAACAAAAAAGAAACATTTCTTCATGCAACATATACTCTACTCTTCCTGTACATTGACTGGGAAATGTCTTACTTCACATTAGGCAAGATAAGCACTGCTGTAATTTAATGGATTACATCATTGTAAGGATGGAAAAAATATATGAAAGACATATTGTCTTCCACACATAAATAACAATAACACATTGAACAAAAGAATTTACATCAGCGAAGACATTGTCATTTGACAACGATAAAGTTAAATGTCCACAATATTCCAGCTATTTCAGGAATACAGAAAAAGTTGTGACTTTGGATTGAAAACCTCAGACAGAGTGTAAGAACTCGGTTATCAGGGTAAAATTAAGACTGAGAATAGTTCCTGAGATGAAAGGAATCTAAAAAACAGAGGTGGGAGACTGGTGAAAGAAAAGTGTATATAGAAGATATACATACGGGATTTGAGGTTTAGGAGAAAAAAAATAGAATAAAAAATCAAAACAGACAGGGATTGGAGCCAATAAGCATCTATCTTTTAAGGAGATTTGTGCAGTCTATGGTCCCTGCTAGATGGAAAGTGTGCTGGGGAAGATAACTAGAAAACAGAAGTGGCCCATACTGGGTGACAGGAGATAACATGAAAAGAATAATAAAGGCTACATAGTGGAAGTATGTAGTTGAAGAAAGAAGTCAAGGAGAATTAATATTTGTGAAATGTTTCATATAGGGAATAGAGCTAAAAGAGGCTATTAACTGCCCTGAGTCGCTTGCGGGATGAGAGGGGCAGTATATAAATGTAGCAAATAAATAAATATTAATAAAGAGAAGATGGTCTGGCAGGGAAACTATTGAAAAAATAGGGTTCTTTAGTCCTTACTAGAAATTGGTAATAATCCTTCCTCAAATTGGACCAGTCTTGGCAAAAACATTTCCCTGTATTCTAACTTCCCAGAGGGGGGAAAACCCCCAACAAACTAACAGAAAGCCAGAGGTTAATTTGCATTTTTCAATTTTGGAAGCATTTTGATCAATATTCATCCATTTGTGATTTTTGTTTATATTTGATCAGTTATTCGTATTTTCTGCTCTTTGTGAGACTTTTTAAAAGCTTATCTTGAGTTCCTCTTGGTTTTGAAAAAAGGCACATTGAAACAAATTAATTTTAAAACAATACAGTGAAATAAATGTGTGTGATTTAAAGAAAGGCATGCATAACAGTGATTATGTCCATGTTCTGGTCATTTCTCCATTCCAGAGGTCAGCCAAGGTATCAACAGAATTACCAAACAAAGCAAAAGAAAACTCACCAATCATCAGGAATCCATCTAGATTCAGATCTCTAGAGGGTTGGACCATCTTGTCTAGCTTCCCTACCCCTACAGAGGATTCAAGCCCCAGTGAGTCCAAACCTCATCAGGGAGTGAACTGCCCGTGATAACAGAACTATGGAAAGCTCCTCTACGCCCAGGTAACTAACCATGCTATGCTGGTCAGAAAACTATACCCAAAATATGTCCTAAGATATGAGTGGTAATATTTGGAATAGTTCCATGGTTGTCATGAAGGGCATTAACTCTTGAGTGTTCTTGACAGAGAAGTGTCTGCATGAATATTGAGGTTCTTTAGTGCAACAAATGAAGAAGACCACAGCAACAACAACAGCAACAGCAACAACAACATCAATGCTTTATTTATAGCCTGCCCTATCTCCCCGGAGGAACTCAGAGTGGCTAATAACAAAATAAAACACAATGGGAAACATTCAATGCCAAGAATAACATATAACAAATCAAGAACAAACTCAATAAAAATTATAAATTATAAAAATAGCAAAAAATATGACACAAGACATTCATACATTTTCAACAAATTAAATTCTTAAAAACTCTTTAAAATCCTCTAAAATTGTTGGAGTTCTGCTGCTTTACAGCCAACTGACAAAGGTGGTTCTACACTTCCAACTTAAAATACACATACTCAACCCCATCAGATTATTAAAAGAAATCACTTTTATTTATAGTGGGACACTATATTAAAAGTACTGAGCTGGAGTGGCTTTGTATTTTATTCAATAATATAGTCTCCACTAATTCAAAGTTTTTAAAAATGTTAACAATATACTAAAAGGCAAACACGGGCTCCTCCATGCTTTCAATGTTGATCCTTTCCCATTTGCTATGACTGTATCTTTTACTTGACTTTACTTTGACTTGATTGTATACAAATAGTAATTAGCTTGTCAAGGGACATTTATTTCATTTAGCATTGGTTAATTTCTCTTCCTCTAGCTAACTCTAAATAAAGGCTTCCCTGAAGTAAGAGCAGTGAACACAAACATAATCAGAAGAGGGTAACCGATATATAGGACTTTATCACACAAGACTGTTTTATGACAATCATCAAGTTTTTTAAGCAAGCAGAAACGTATCAGTACTGAAATATTAATTTTTGTACTCTCCCTTCATTAAAGCTTTTGTTCCATCTTATTTACTATTATTTCCACTACTCGTGTATCACCCAATGTCACAGACTCCAGCTTTCACGTATAGCACTATTCAGCTTATACATAATTTTTTTAAAAAAATCTTCATCACCCTCCTCCCATTTCTGGTAAGGCAACATGGGAAGGCTCCTATGTTGCCACGGTGGTGGCATGTGTCGCTTCCTCTCCTCTTTCAGCACAGAGCCTGTCTTGGTGCCTGTGCATCATCCACTGCAGTGGTTCTCACCCTGTGGGTTTAAATTATATATTGTTAATGCATCAAATGGCTGCTTGGTTGTAAGCCACCTTGAGTCTCCTTCCAGTTTGAGAAAGATGGGGTAGAAATATTGTCAATAAATAAATAAAACAGGTTGAGAACCACTGATTGAATGGGTTCTGTGCTGAAAGTGGAAAGGAAGTAGCGTATAATGGGCAAATCAGACTGTCTGATGAGGTAGTATTTATGAAGTATTAACATATTTCTTAAGGGACATAGATAATAAAAACATAAATAAGAACTTCAATCTTCAATGAGATTGGGAAATCTGTGTGAATATTACAGGGACACAGTCAGAAGAATTGGACCTATTGGGATTGCCACTATCCACGTAGTCATGCCAGACAGGCACAAAATGCAGCTATGAGGGCTACCACTGTGGGGGAAGGCCCCCCAAATGGATGCTTCCACACTGAACCTTAAAATGTAAGTGGATTTTATAAAATTCAAATGGATCATTGTACATATGTCTTTAAATACAACTACATAGGCAAGTTCCCATGCTGTGCTTTGAAACTGTGATGTTTCATCTTCCAAAAGTTCTTGCAGGCAGCTATACATTTTTTAAACAAAATCCTCATCTCAAAAGGCTCTCTTTTCCAAACAGTCCTCAGAACTGATGAGCAATTAAGGCTTTCGTAATATCATGGAAAAGCAAGGTATAATCTTCACACTAAAGCTACCTATTATCCTTCCCTGAATCTTGTCCTAGCCTGCATTTAGGCTCATTAATAGTCACACACCACTTACCAAAGATGAGACCAAAGGGAAATGTGAAATCATTGCCATGATCAGGATTATTCACAATTTATTTTGGTTATGCTAACTGTCACAGCAAAAACAGAAAGGAACAACAACAAAGCCAAAGATTCACTGGAAGGCCAGGGTCAGCATAGGCCTACTCATGATTTGATTTTATTTATTTCTTACACATTAGAAGCACAGGCACAACAGCAAAACTAACTTTCCCCTTAAAAATAAGTTAATTTGGGGCAAGTTGTCTGTTTTCTTTTCAGCTAGCAGGATAGTGAAGCCAAGTCCTTAATTGGCTGATGCACTGCATCCTACAACTTTTGAAATAAAGTGGGCTCCATTGCTTTCCCTCCAAGATGTCTACCAAAGTGATATTTCCTTACATTACAAGAAAGTGTTGAAAAACATACATACACACACAGATCTAGGTGCTTACAAAATAGAATGGGAACTCAAAGGTTTGCTTCAACCTTTGGATTCAGATAAACTTAGACTTCAAAATTAATTCACATCATCATCATCATCATCATAGGCAATCCCTCATGGCCAAGTATTGCCTTCCAAGTGTAAGGTCTTGGCAGTGGGTCCGTAGGTGCCTGTAGAGACCCTCATGCTAATCTATGCACAGACCAAAATTTTAAACTATTTTTTCCATCCACTCCCTCAATGTTCAACTCAGTAGGAGAAAACAAT
The DNA here is from genome assembly GCF_037176765.1 of Anolis sagrei. Lineage (NCBI taxonomy): Eukaryota > Metazoa > Chordata > Lepidosauria > Squamata > Anolidae > Anolis > Anolis sagrei. The sequence goes on along the minus strand of NC_090023.1, from coordinate 212,036,578 downwards.
ATGAATTTTAGCAGAGAGTTGACATGTCTGTGTTCATCTCATTGGTTTGTCTCATCCCTCCCTCCCTCCCTCCCTCCCTCCCTTTCTTTCTTTCTTTCTTTCTTTCTTTCTCAGAGGAACACAACTTCTTTTTAATATTACTTGACTCAGTAGGTGGCAGGAAACAGTGCCCAGAGTAAAAGGGGAGGCCGCCAGTGAGAACTCAACTATAATCACAGTAGTGGCCACTGTGTGTGGTTGTGTAGCTAGGGCCCAGTGCACTGCTTTTGCCCTAAGGGACCTATAATGTTGTAAAGATCACCCGGCCAGGACATATCCTGATTCAGAACAGAGTAGGCCTTCTGGTAACATCCTGCAAGATCAAATAGCGATTTAGAAGAATACAGAAACAAATATACTGAGCTGCAAAAATACTTGTTAGAAAATCTAAAAGTGAAGGAAAGGAATGTTGTGATTAGCAGTTTTATCTTCTAATCACAATGGTGTCAAACTGCATTGGAGCTACAGTGTATACATCTTCAGTATGCAAAGGGATTTTGTAGCATCTTAAAAACTAACTGAGGGAATTAAGTTGATAGTATAAGCACTTATAGATCAGATCTCCTCCCCCATCTTTATCAGTGTACAAAAACATAGACTATCAATTTCCTTCTCTTTTAAGGTGCTGCAAAATCTCTTTGAATATTCATATTCTAGATTAATATGGCTATGTATTTGAATTATTCTTAAAGTAAATATACACGATGAACATAATTTGGTATCAACCACTTACTTTGTATTCTTAGTTAAATTGTGGATACAGGAGTCTAGATATGTTTTTGAAAGGCTTTATGCTGACTTGGATCTTGTGCTGAGAGAAAGGCAAGAAATAAATAAATAAGTACATACATATATACAAATGGAGTGGAAGACTCAGTGGGCACCTCTACATTGACCACTAGATTGAACACAACTTGAAAATGCAGTGTTTAATTGACATCTAGTGCAAATGTACATAGCAAATGCCCTGCCTGATTTACTGGGCAGGGATGTCGAGGCGGATGGTGCTTCACTGACCACCATTTTTTTCTGGGGCTCCTCTATCTATGCGTTTGTCATGACTCTTGCCAGCACAGCAGGCGTTATGTTGGCAATTTCTTCCTGGATGTTGGTCTTCAAATTTTGTAGGCTTCTTGGACAGTTCACATAAACACGGGATTTCAAAAAAGCCCATAGAAAAAAATCACAAAGGGCCAAATCTGGGGAATGGGTCGGCCACTCCAAATCTGCTCGAAAAGTAGGCCTCAACGGCAAAAGCATGCTCCTCACTCTTCCAATGCATGATGATGTCTGAATATGTCAGGACAAAACTTTATACTCCCGCCTCTCGAACAAGACCACTTGCGCTCCGCTACGTCTTCAACTGACTGAATGGCGCACATTTTAAAAAAGGAAGTTATGCTGACTCACCTTGTAAATCGTCCCACTTTTTCTGTCTTCACTCCACATTAAGTGATCCATGTAGATGTGTCCACATGAACCACTGAAGGTCCTAGTGTACTCGGTCTATTTATTTCACTTTTTATACTTTGCTTGGATGGTTAAAGGGTCTATCCTTCTCATCTGTTGTCATGAAATGCAGCCCAAACCCTACAGAATAATTTGTTTTGTCACAATAATATAAGGTAAGCAGTGAAAGCATTGTCTTATTGCTTTAATGTTTTGGAAAGTGTAGCCCAAACAGCTCTATCTGCAGCCTTTCTCTGTGCATACAAAAATGCTGCATTATGAATTGATATGGAGGATCCCATCTTTATTCCAAATACTACTATTGTGTGATGGAAATTTACCTATTGTACTGCTAGCTCTTTCCCACTTAATATAAAATGTGGAGCAAAGCATGTAACAAATGGGCAGAGTCACATTATCCATCTGCATTTACATACATACTGAAAACCTTTTTAGAGGCCTTGGATAATCACTTAAATTAATCTCTCAATTTATGTAGGAACCCAAAATTGTACATGCATAAAATATCATGAAGTTAAGTAGCTGAGAAGGTTCAGCCAGATAATGAAGTGCAAAATAAAGGCCATGTATTGCTTCCTTCACAACACTCCCATCATTTTCCCTCTTTCTGCTCTCACACTATTCTTTTAAAAACCAATTCCTCTGAAACTTTAATAAATGAGTACTCAAAGCGATTATTCTCTGAGATGATAACAGTGACATTTGGACTTTGGGATTAAAAGGTTGAAATAATTTTTTCTCAGAAGAAATGAGTTTGCTACCGACTAAAGCAAGATGCAAATATTGTTATGCTCAATCCAGGAGGGAATTAGTGAGGGAAAACCTTGTGGGGTATTAAGGATTATTTTTAAAGGCTAAGTATCTGGGTCAATGTCTTAATAAATGGCACCCTGGAATGAGCCTATTTTCTAATGATTAGGTCAATTAGTACTAATTACTCAATTGAGGAAACATAGCTTACTGGCTGTTATAATTATGAGGCTTTTTGTCCTATCAGCCTATGAGCTTGTTAAAACATTCCCAGTTGCTCAAGTGGGTCTTAGCTGACACTCGGGTTTGCCAAACTATTTTCTATTGTTAACTGAATTCGTGTACCCCTTTCCACACATGTAAAACCTGAATAGTTTTCCTCTCCCCATGAAATGGGGAGAGAAAAAACATTTGTCTGCCTCACACGAGGCAGGGAGGAGTTCGCAAGGAACCCTCCAGAACATCCGGGGGCGTGGCCTGTGAGCACAGGCCATGCCCTCCCAGGCTCATTCGCGCCTGGAAGCTGGGGAAGAAGGACGCACGCCAGGAGCGAAGAGGGACGAACCTGAGAGTTGAAGAAAGAGAAGAGGGAGGAAGATAAGAAGAACAAAGGCTGAAGAAGGAAGACTACAGAACTGAGGGAGACGGGCTTGGAAAGCAGCGTCAGGTCTGTTAAGAGGGCCCTGGGGTTTGGGAGGCCTGCACTCCTCCCCCCCCCCGTTTTTCTTCCTGTGGGGAAACACACCGGGGACGATGGACAGGCGCCCTCGCTGGTTTTTTCCCTCCCCCCCCCCTTGTTTATGAGTTGGCCCCGCGCACTTGCCACCTTTGCCCGGAGTGGAACGGGGTGATGCCGCTGTTTACGGGGGGAGGGCCTGGTTCTTTTGCGCCGCGCCCCCCCCCCCGGTGTGCGCTTTTTAGTTCGCGCCTGCGTCCCGGTCGAGCCTGGTATTCCTTGCTGGAGCGTGCGGGCGGGCGCTGCCGCGTGCGCTGCGGCGGGACTGGGGGCCGTTCGCACTGGGGTGCTTTCCCTTTTTGCGGACATTCCCCCCCTCTCCCCTCGCCACATGGCGGCAGCGGCGCCGCTTGCCGTCGGCCTGCGCGCGCACACGCTCGTGGCGGCGGTGGGGGCGGGCTACGGCCCGAAAATCCCTTACTATTGTGGCGATGATTAGAGGTTATGGCTCTGATACAGTACAATGTGGTCTCTTGGTGGAGGTCTTTTGTGGTACTGCTCGCGGGGCCTGGCGCGGGGCCTAGCTTCGATGCCGCTGTTTTTCGGCGTGCTTGGCCTAGGGCGGGGCCCTGTAGGAGTAGCAAGTTTGGGCGGATGCGGGCGCCATCTTTTGAAAGGGATCGCCACATTTGATATAAGAAGGGTTAATAGTATTAAAATATCTTATAGAAATATGGTTGGCTACAGACAAATGGGAAATAAAAGCCAAAGGGATTGCGGGCTTATATACCCAGCCGGGTTTTTTCCTTTTTAATCGGGCACTGGGCCCTGATATTAGCGGCCGCTAATTTTGCCGTTTTTGGCGCGAACGCGGCGCTATGGCGCAAACGCGGCGCCATCTTGGCTAGGTGGGGCCGCCATTTAAAAGTATAAAAAAAAAGGAATATATATATATATATATATATATATATATATATATATATGTAGACTGATAGAGCCTCACCATGTGATGGCCTCGCATCAAGCGATTAATGCAAATGTGAACAGATCAATAGGCTCAACGACAGGTTCTCGCTGCTTGATACAGGAGAGCTCCTGATGTCAGCCTCAACTTGTTATAGCTCCACTTGAAGTTTCAATGCAAATGTGAATAGGTCAATAGGCTTGACGATAGGCTCTGATTACTTGGGTGAGGGAGAGCTCCCAGTGTCAGCTCCAACTGGTGATAGCCTCCCAGCGAGATGTGAGCTGGTGGTAGGCTACAGTTTGAGTTAATCATACGGGGAGACAAGAGTAAATGAGCCCAGCCACCAGTTTGGGCCTTGTATAAAGGGTGAGTTCCCATTTAACTCCACCATATTAAGTAGCATCTCAGGTGGTCCTGTTAATTAGATGACAGGCGAATGGGAGTAGATCAATACCACTGGCCAGAGTGAACACGCGTTCACGGGGGCCCTGCCACCACTAAAGGACGCCTGAAGTTCAAGCCGTTTTATTGGTGTTATATATTTAGTGACACATTTACCGTTGATTTTCTTTCAGGATGGCGCCAAAGAAGAATGTGGGCGGTCCCAAAGGAAAGGGACCTGCCAAGAAGACGTCGGCGAAACGTCCCCTCCCTCCCAACGAATCATCATCGGAGGAGGAGGACGTTTCGGCCGAAGATTTGAATGCCCTGATGGCCAGGATGGAGAGATTTGAAAGAGAGAGAGGGTTGTCATCAAGGGAGTTGGGGCCGCGCCCGGCGCGGCGGGCCAGCAGAAAGCTGATTTTTAAAAACCTTCTCTCTCGCATGTCTGCTTTAGAGGCCAGCCGTGCAACTGCGACGCAGGATGGAGAGGGGCCCGGCCAAGCGGAGCTCAGCCCGAATGAGCAAGGTTCCCCTGCCCCGGCTGTTGATCAACCTCAAGCAGCATCAACAATTCTGTCGAAATCAACAGAAGTTCAGCCTGCGATAGTGGCAGTACCATCGGCAGCCGCCCTGGCCTGTCCGGTCAGAGCATCTCCTTCGGCGACACCGGTTGTGCCAGAGCCGGCAGCGGTGGGGCAGTCTGTCGCGCAAGCCAGTGTTATAGATGGGCCGTCGACATCCACAGGTAATAACAATACACTGGTCTGGCCTTGGGGCCCGAGCCAGGCGCAAAGCACTACACTCACACCTCAAAGTTCGACTCTAATGGTAGCAGGACCTTCAGTCATTAAGGCTGGTCCTCAAGTGCCAACAGTTGCCCCTATAACCTTGGAAATGGCTAGATCAGGAGATGACAATCAGTATTGGGGTACTGATAAATGGGTTTTGCCGATAGTGGCCACTGCAGCCTCAGCCTCTTTGGGGGCGCATTTATCGCAGAAAACCATAGACAAGATACTCAGGAACGAGTATATAGATATGTTTTCATTATATTTCAGGGAGTTAGAAAAGAAGGAAAAAGAGGATATGGATGAAGAACGAAAAGAGAAACTGAAGAAAAGGCAAGTTGAGCAGAATTGGAAAAATTGGATAGCGTGCTATACGATATATGCATCCCTGCTAGTGGAAGCTCACCCGTATAGGGCCAAGTCCCTATTTAAGTATCAAAACATTATTTATGGGGCATATGTAAACTACACGGGCCAGGCGTGGCTGGTTTATGATAGCCGCTTTCGGTCTGAAGCCGCCACAAAGCCCAATAAGAGATGGGACCTCATCGACAGTCAATTGTGGATGGAGGTGATGAATACAACCAGAGCAGTCTCTGGTGAGAAAGCTGATAGTGGTCACACTATACAGAACGCAAAAGGGATTCAGCCCTTTCGACAGGGAAACCCAGCACAGCAGCCGCAAAGACAAAAAGGGATGTGCTGGGAATACGCGGCTCACGGAGTTTGTGCACGCAAAGATTGCAAATACCAGCATGCCTGTGCGATATGCCAAGGTAACCACTCAACCAAGAGCTGTTACAAGGCAAAGCCAGGAAGGACTGGGCCAAGGGCCATGCAGTTCAACAGAAAGAACCCAGGTCAAGGAAATGTTTCAAAAGGGTCCCAGCCCAATCAGGGTGGGCCCGCTTAGTCATTGGCTAGAAAGATACCCTGACAGAGCGGCAGCAGAATATCTGCTCGGCGGCTTTAGAGAGGGCTTTCGGATCCCGGCCCTCGGGCCACGTTCCCCTTGTCTAGCTCCCAATTTAAAATCGGTTAAAGGCCTTGAGAACATAGTTCAACAAAAGATAAACAAAGAGGTTAAAGAAGGCAGGGTTTTGGGTCCATTTGTCGCACCTCCCACGCCTCAGTTTAGGGTTTCCCCTTTAGGAATAGTGCCCAAAAAAGCCATCGGTGAATATCGCCTCATTCATCATCTGTCCTACCTGAGAGGGGGATCGGTGAATGACGCCATTCCCGACGAGCAATGTTCAGTCAGCTACACATCATTTGACGCAGCGGTAAGGTTAGTGCGGCGGTATGGGTTGGGAGCAGAGCTGGCGAAGTGCGATATTAAATCTGCCTTCAGGCTGCTCCCGGTGCATCCGGCTGATTTTGAGTTATTGGGATTCCAGTTTCAGGGCCTTTTTTTATTGCGATCGGGCTTTGCCCATGGGATGCGCAGTTTCTTGCGCCGCTTTTGAGACTTTTAGCACATTCCTTGAATGGGCGATAAAAGAAGAATCAGGCCTCGGAGGAGTCGCGCATTATCTCGATGACTTTCTTTTTGTAGGTAGGAGCGGATCAGGGGACTGTGGTGCCCTGCTAGGCGCTTTTCAGCAGCTAGTGGGGTGCTTAGGGGTGCCTTTAGCTGAGGAAAAAACGGAGGGCCCCCTCACTGTTTTGACATTCTTAGGGATAGAGTTGGACACAGTCAACCAATATTCGAGGCTACCGGAAGAAAAGGTCGTGGCCCTGATTGATAGGATAAGTCAATTCTTGCCTCGGCGTAAGGCGACCTTAAGGGAATTCCAGCAAATAATTGGTCATCTAAATTTCGCATGTAAGGTTATAGCGCCCGGACGAGCCTTTTTGCGCAGATTGTGTGACGCTGTCACTGGAGTAAGTTTGCCACACTATCACATTAGGTTGACAAGTGAGATTAGGGCAGATTTGTTCGTTTGGCTACAATTCCTGCGCCAGTTTAACGGAATCTCGTTTTGGCGGCAGGAATTGATGGTTAAAAATGCATTACAAGTGTCTTCGGACGCTTCGGGGTCAGTTGGATTTGGAGTATACTTTAAAGGACACTGGTGCGCAGAAAGGTGGCCAGACCACTGGCATACATTGGGAATAACTGCTGACTTAACCTTTTTGGAATTTTTTCCTATCTTGGTGGCAGTCACCCTCTGGGCTGACAGGTTTGCCAATTCCATGGTTCATTTCTGGTGCGATAATATGGCCACAGTTCAGGTCATTAATGCACTGACATCTAAATCACGCAGGGTTATGGGCGCCATCCGACAATTTGTCTTACACTGTTTAAAATTCAATATATTGTTTCGGGCATTCCACGTCGCGGGTCTCGACAATGCCTTGGCTGACGCTTTGTCTCGTTTCCAGATGGAGCGATTCAGGCAGCTGGCACCCGATGCGGAGGTAGATCCAGAGCGCATGCCGGACCATCTCTGGAAGGCTGGAGTGACGAGACGGCGCTAGGTATGAGTCTGGCTCTTGCACCCAGCTCCAGAAAATCATACACTAGGGCGGTACAAGAATTTCTGGATTTTAGACAGCAATATAACCTGCCCGAAGCTACGCCGGTGCCTTACGAGCAACTTGCGCAGTTTTGTGTATTCCTCAGGAGGAAAGGCTTAGCACCCCAGTCCATTAGATCGAAGTTGTCAGCGCTTGCGTATTGGTTCAAGGCCCAGGGCCTTAGCGACCCCACTGATGACTTTAGAATACATAAATTCTTAACGGGATGGTCCAGGCAGCGTGGGCATCCCAGGGATGACCGGCAGCCAATGACGCCCGCAATTATGCGAGGTCTCAAGCAACTATGGCCCAGATTGTGCACTTCATATTACGAACAGGTTTTATACCATGCTGCGGCTTTGACTGCATTTTTTGGAGCTCTTCGGGTGAGTGAATTGGTGGCATTATCCAAGAGCGATACCTCACACCGTGCATTGCTGTCTTCCGACATTAAGGTTTTTCAGGACAGCATGGAAATCAGAGTTAGAGCTTCCAAAACTGACCAGGAGTCTAAGGGTCAGGTGATCAGGCTGCTAAAGTGCAGCGAAGAGGACCTTTGCCCCGTTGTGGCCATGACGCAGTTTACGGCACTCAGGGGCACGGAGAAAGGTTACCTCTTTTCCCATCAAGATGGAAGGCCGCTGACCAGGTACCAATTCTGGACCATCACAGCTAAGGCGCTGGACCTGCTGGGAGTGGGACACCTTAAATTTGGGACCCACTCCTTTAGGATTGGTGCTGCCACGGCAGCATCAGCAATGGGATATGACAATGATGAGATAAAAGCCATAGGCAGGTGGAGGTCCGGCGCGTTCAGAGGTTACGTACGGTCAGTTTCATCCTAGATGTTGTTATCGTTGCAGGTCTCTCCGGGCTGGCACATAGAAGACGGGTCCTGGTCTGCGGACACAGTTATGTCTTTTGGGCAGGGAGAGAGGCCCACAGGACTGCCTATGGTCAGCATTTGGGTCTCGCTTCCACGGCAGCGGTGGAATGGAGAGGAAGGAGAGGCCTGCGTTGGGACGGTTTGTGCCCCTTGTTGTTTAATGCCGGGAGTGTTCTGCCTCCCGATGTGTTGGTTATCCACCTCGGTGGTAACGATTTGGGCCTGTTAACAGGCAAAGCCCTCTTTTTACAAGCACGGGCAGACATCCGGAAAATTTGGTGGACATGACCCGGGGTGCACGTCGTTTGGTCCGCTATCATACCTCGTCGCAGGTGGCTCGGAGGAGGCGACGTGGGAAGGCTCGAAAAAGCCAGGAAAAAAGGGGGAACCGGGCCATGCGGGTGTTTATGGTCCATCAGAGGGGTCATTACATTGCGCATCCAAATATCACACGAGATGACGAGAGGCTATATCGTGGTGATGGTGTGCACCTGTCGGAATTGGGCAACCAACGATTTTTGCTAAATTTACAGGAAGGTATTAGGAGGGTGTTAGAGGAATTGGTGGGGGATAGGGGCAAAATGGACATTTGCCCCTAATCCGTGGCGTCAATAGATAGAAAAATTCCTCTAGTCGGTGTGCACCTAGGGCACCCCTTTAAGGGGTGAAAGGCCGTTAAGTTAAACACTCACCTCCAGTTCAAAGGGGGAGGTGTAGTTAAATGGCCTTTAATTGGAAGGAGTCTCGATACAAGAGCTCTGGAAGAGACTCCTTATTCCTTTCCCTTGAGGGTGATACGGTTTGATTACCGTAACCCAGGTGTTTCGCCCGGAAATTGTTGTTATCGGGTAGAGATACTACCTGGGTTAGGTTACACCAGTTCCTTGCACCCTTGAGTTAGGTTAAGAACTTAAATAGGTTACGTTAAATAAAAGTTGCCCAATTTGAATCCAAGCATTGGTGTTATGTCTTTATTTTGTGTGTGTCACTTCGTGGGTTGGCGGACAATAGTTTTCCTCTCCCCATGAAATGGGGAGAGAAAAAACATTTGTCTGCCTCACACGAGGCAGGGAGGAGTTCGCAAGGAACCCTCCAGAACATCTGGGGGCGTGGCCTGTGAGCACAGGCCATGCCCTCCCAGGCTCATTCGCGCCTGGAAGCTGGCCCACCACTCCCGCCCAGTAACAGTATATCTCACGGTTGCCTGTGGAACCGGGTAGGAATTTTTTCCTCTTCCTGTTTCATTGGGGAGGTTTTTTGCCTACCCTATACTGTTTAGGGGCTAGATGGAGTAGGTCGGCTATTCTTAAATAGGCCAGGCGTAAATAGAAAAATTCCTCTAGTCGGTGTGCACCTAGGGCACCCCTTTAAGGGGTGAAAGGCCGTTAAGTTAAACACTCACCTCCAGTTCAAAGGGGGAGGTGTAGTTAAATGGCCTTTAATTGGAAGGAGTCTCGATACAAGAGCTCTGGAAGAGACTCCTTATTCCTTTCCCTTGAGGGTGATACGGTTTGATTACCGTAACCCAGGTGTTTCGCCCGGAAATTGTTGTTATCGGGTAGAGATACTACCTGGGTTAGGTTACACCAGTTCCTTGCACCCTTGAGTTAGGTTAAGAACTTAAATAGGTTACGTTAAATAAAAGTTGCCCAATTTGAATCCAAGCATTGGTGTTATGTCTTTATTTTGTGTGTGTCACTTCGTGGGTTGGCGGACAAATGCCATTGTCACACCCACAATCCCTGAAAGACATACAGCCTACTCTGAGTGATAAACCTCAGCCACAACACTATAAAAGCTTATATAGATTAAGATTATCTGAATGACATTGCCTGTTGGTTAGTTTCAGCTACAGTAGATCCAATGATTCAGTTGTTGAATTTTGAACCAATATGTAGGCAAACTTAATAGATTCAACAGATCTGATGCAGTAGGGATTTTCAATAGGGTTTCAGTTTAAATCTCCCTGTATGAGCCAAGATTTCAAAATCACAGGAAAGGGCTTTTTCAAGGTCACACATCTATCACAGGACATCTTGTAAGAACATATAAGAAGGCCTTTTCAGTGACTTCTCCTAGGCTTTGGAGCTCCCATCTCATGGGAAGCTTAGATGCACTTGTTGGCTTCCTTTCTGCCAGCAGGTGAAGACCTATTCATTTAAACAGACATCAATGATTACAGGGTTTTAATTGTTTACGTGTGCTGTATTTTTATCTAAATTATCCACCAGGTCTGTAGACAGAAAAAAATGGGGGGGGGGGGGTGATTTTTTTTTTTTAGCGAATCATGAGTAGTTCCATAACACAAAATGTAAATAGTATGCTTCATTCTTTATTTAATGTAGACTTAATTAAATCAATTTTCTCATCTCCTTCATGGGGGGGCTTCAAATCCCTCCCATGCCTTCGGCTTTGTCTGCCAGTTGCGGGTGGCCCAACTTGGTTGCTTTCACTATATAAGCTATTGCTGCAAGTAATGACTGAATAAATTGTCAACATTTACTTGCAATAGTGCTTGCAGTTCTGGAGGCACTTGTTTAATTTTTGCTTCTCATAGACTTAGCAGCATGGGGATTTGGTTAACCAGTTAAAATTCATGAGAAAACCAAGGTTTTTTTAACCTGAAAATTTCACACACACACCACCAGATCTAAAACTAAAAGGAGCGAGCTACAAGTCATTGAAAACTAGCCACAAAATATGGCCTCCTCAGCTCCTCCTACTCAGTGTCCCTTCTCTCTCTGAACAACAGTGAAAAAAAGGAAGGAGAGGGGAAGTTGGATTTTATACCATATCAATCTGTCTCTCCCTCCTCTGTGTTGTGTTTGCTTAGTTTCATGACACTTTTGATAATCTCTCCTTCTTCCAGGATGGCAAGTGATCTGCATTTTCAGCCATTTCTATCAGTGACTTTTATAACAGGTGTTGGATTTTCTTCATACAGTACCAAACATTTGCCTGTGGGTGGATGGGCATACTATCAAGACTGACTGCAACTGCATTCTTTCTCCCACATTCCCCTAAAAACCTATTTAGAGAAACACATTACCTTTATAGGGCATGAGATGTACTGCCACCTTGACCAGTAACTGTTAATGCTCAACTACATTCAAGTTGATGTAATTTACTTGTAAAGCCATCAAAATTGATGGCCTTCCCCACGTACTGTTATAGAATATAGTTTATCTGTAAAATACACTATGGGAAGAAGTACTTCCTTTATCTTTTTAAGAGTCCTACTTATTTAGCTTTGGTATATGATCAGGTGTCATAGTATGAGAGACAAAAAAGAAGTTTCCCAATATATTTTCTTCACATCTCTCTCTCTCATATCTATATAAATAAAATGTAAAGTTAGGTTCTTGTAGGTTTTTTCGGGCTATAAGGCCATGTTCTAGAGGCATTTCTCCTGATGTTTCGCCTGCATCTATGGCAAGCATCCTCAGAGGTAGTGAGGTCTGTTGGAAATAGGAAAATGGGTTTATATATCTGTGGAATGACTGGGGTGGGGCAAAGAGCTCTCTGCTGAAGCTAGGTGTGGATGTTTCAGCTGACCACCTTCATTAGCATTTGAAGGCCTGGCTGAGCCTGGGAAAATGTTCTGTTGAGAGGTGTTAAGATGTGCCTGGTTGTTTCCTCTCTGCTGTTTTGCTGTTGTAATTTTAGAGTTTTTTAATGCTGGTACCCAGATTTTGTTCATTTTCATGGTCTCCTCCTTTCTGTTGAAATTGTCCAAATGCTTGTGGATTTCAATGGCTTCTCTGTGTAGTCTGACATGGTGGTTGTTGGAGTGGTCCACAACCACCATGTCAGACTACACAGAGAAGCCATTGAAATTACAGTTTTCGTGACTGGGTAATTATCTTGGAAGTTAAGCAGGGTAAGCTTTGGCGAGTACTTGGATGGAAGACTAACAAGAAGCACCAAAAACTGTAGGGAAGAATATGGCAAAATCACACTCTAAATATTTCTTTCCTAAAGAAGTCCTATGGAACTTATGGAGATGCCATATGTTTTCAGGTGATTTGATGACACAAACAACTAAGAAAGAGATGTAACCACTTCATCAAAACTTGGAGTGGGAATGCATAAAAAATAACATGTGAGTGCAGAAGTAGAAAAACAAAATATTTCAAAATGAAGTTAAATGCAATACTTGGAAACAGGACAGGCACCAGATATATTTTTCTACCTGAATCATTTTGCATGATGGTACTATCTTCTCAAATTACTATTGAATTTAACTTTAACACATGTAGAGGTCCAGTGGCTTCCAGTAAAAGCCCAATGCAGCACATGACAGCAGGCAGTGCATAACAGTCTGCCATCTCACATATAGTTCACATTTTCATAAGCTTGCAACTCACTCTGCATCAACCTTATTCTGACTAAAGGAAAGAATAGCTTTGTAGGGTCCATAATCATTCATTTTGTCTCTGAATGACAGCATTATTGAAGGTCTAAGATAAAATATGAGTAGATCTTGTTCAAGAAGACATTTTAAACAAGAATTGTCCTGCAGCCCCTAGCTATAGCTTATCCGCTTGCCATCACTTTATGTATATACGTAACATAATTACAACATTCAAATATCTACATACTATTAATTAATTATTGAATATCAGGAAAAAGATAAGAATAAATTAGCTTTATACATTATCTCAATAATGTCGCAGTCCTATGAAGTAATTCTTACTTCGTTCATCTGGAGAGGACCTGCTCACGATCCCACCTGCATCGCAAGGTGTTGTTGTTGCTGCTGTTTTTATTGTTGTATTTGGGATCGGTCTCTTGTAAGCCGCACCGAGTCCTTCGGGAGATGGTAGCAGGGTACAAATAAAGGATTATTATTATTATTATTGTTATTATTATTATTATTATTATTATTTTCATATAATATATTAGGATTGTGGAATATACATATCATCTCCTTTACTCCCTCTGAATGAAGGCACACCATATATTTATGGGTCACATATTTATTGATAACAAGGACTTACAACAAGTACCAAAGTGTTAAATTGATACAAACATGTGTTTCTTAATGTGCAATGGAATACATTAAGACAATTTAATCTTTTTTAGCTTAAATGTGAGTTGAGGAAGCTCTCTTTTTCAACAATAGACTTTTTGTTAGATCTGTAATCTAAGCACACGTGGTCCCAGATCTGCTCCTTTTCCACATGTTCTCTAAATGGCTGATAATGGAAAATTGGCTGACTATCCAACCTTTCACATTTCAACTGCTCCAAGAGGCTCATCAGATGATCCTCTTGAGTTGTAAGACTTGTCACAATGAAAAGCCATCTTATGCTTACCTAACGCCCTTCCACACTGCCCTTTATCTCAGGATCTGATCCCAGATTATCTGCTTTAAACTGGAATATATGAGTCCCAACTGCCAGATAATTGAGATAAACGGATAATCTGGGGTCAGATTCTGGGATAAAGGGGCAGTTGGAATGGCCCTAAGTTGCCATGAAGGAGGCCTCCTTAGATAAAGATGGAGTAGGGAAGTCTCAGCTGGAGGAGGCTGACAACCCTGTTATGACAGAAGCACAGCCCAGTCCATCCCATATAGCATGAGCAGATTGACTGGAGGATGCTGTATTATTCACATATTTATCTTCCTTTTTAAAAAAAATCCACCAGATTTTACCCTTTTTATTTAAGTTCCAGGTTATAAAGAAACAGAATAGTCTTAGACATTTTTAGAACTACATTCCAGCAAAGATAGTGGAATTTTCTTCTAAACAGTGCACCTCCTATCATGTTTTCTCAAAAGTAAATGAACTAAACAGAAGTGACTCTCCAGTAGCTGTATATATGTCTAAGAACTCTGACTCCAGCTGTTTAGTACACTCAAAGTGACCTGAAGCTTTCTTTCATCCGTTTGCCTGTGATCACATTGCTTGTCACTGGAAATGGCCAGAATTTGAAAGATGAAAAGAAAAAGAAAGCCAGAGCACTGGGTTACTTTATTCAGTGCTTCTTGTGTCTGTAACAGATAGAAATAAATTACATCAATAATCAGCATCTGTGGATATTACTTTCCTGAGAACATGCAATGAACTGTGCTGTGAATGAGGGGGCTATTTGATGGCCTCTGTGGATGGAGACCAGAAGTAAAGTACTGTTTTCCATGACACTTCACATTTTGGCATGCACAGAGGGTAGAGTTGAAGATTATTTAAGGACAGTCTTACTTGTAGAAACCCGCTTGTTTTTTTAATATGTGAGGAAATTTGACTGAATGTTGAACTGCCTGCATTGTTGAGCCCCCCCCTTTTTTGGGGGGGGGCTTGCTCTCACTGCACATGGCTATTTTTTCAGGCTATGGCACTTGTTGCTTAGCCAGGTTGTTGCTATCAGGATGGGGTGGAATCATCAGGATTCATCCTCCCTACCTTTTGATATTTTTTTTGTTTCAGAGTTTAATATGACATGTGATGCTAGTCCGTCCCCCCCCCCCCCAAAAATGGCAGGAAATTGGCAGGTATCAGGGGAAGAACATTAAAGTTTGGTGTACACCTTGTCACCTCCTTTTCATGAAGGGGGAATGTAGTCTGGAACAACCTCTTTAGGTCTTGAGACTGAGAGAGTTGTGAAAGAATTTGTCCTTGGGGCTAATCTGGAAGTTTGGGATTTGAGAGGGAAAGCCCTGGGCTTGCCTTTTAGCTAAAGTGAACAACAGATGATTGCCCTTGAGGGTGATGTGTTTCTCCCAAGGAAAGGCTGAGGATCTGCTTCCGTGACACCTAGCTTCAGCTAGAATAGTGGTTCTCAACGTGTGGGTCTCCAGGTGTTTTGGCCTACAACTCCCAGAAATCCTAGCCAGTTTACCAGCTGTCAGGATTTCTGGGAGTTGAAGGCCAAAACATCTGGGGACCCACAGGTTGAGAACCACTGAGCTAGAACTACATCAGTTGCCTGCCCTCCCTGCCAACTGCTCAATTCTAGGCACAAATAGGCACAAATAGGCAGTAGGTCAGATAAAGTTGCCCCTGTTTTACCACACTTCTATATTCCGGTCTTTTTATTTCATGAGTAGTCATGAAATAACTGTACCCTCAACTCACTTCAGACACGATAAATAAATAACACTAAATGTACTTCTTTTTCCTGTTGCATTCACAAAATGAGGGATAGTAGATGCCCAGCAATGGATAGAGAAATTTGATCTTAAAAGTTTGTTGACCACTTGTTTATCTACACCTGAATGTGGGAAGTGGTATTCATTTAGCTTTTGGAGAATTTAAAATTCTGCCACATTTTATCTTCATTTAGCAGCAAGCTGTCATGGCCACTTGAATCAACTGATTAGTAGTTACTGGTGTCTAATGGAGCCAGAAGTCTCTTAAAGAAATAAATAGTGCTGACCCTTTGGCACAAAAGCCACCTGTCCTAAATGTCTGATATATTCCACAGATTTCTGAGACTCTAATAGCTTAAATATTTACACCTTTCAACTCTAGTGCAGCTTTTTTAAACTTCTTGACTGCACAAACTTCAGCAAGAAAAGCTGATGCTGCAGAAACATGTCTTTTTTTCACCCACTGAAGCAACCGGAAAGAGTTTTTTTGTGTGTGTGTCAGGAGCCACTCGAGAAACTGCAAGTTGCTTCTGGTATCAGAGAATTGGCTGGCTGCAAGGATGTTGTCCAGGAGATGGCCAGATGTTTGATGTTTTACCATCTTTGTAGGAGGTTTCTCCCATGGGGAACTGGAGCTGACAGAGGAAGCTCAATCTGCTCTCCCCAGATCTGAACCGCTGACCTGTCAGTTAGCAGTCCTTCTGGCACGAGGGTTAAACCCATTGTACCACCGGGGGCTACAATGGAAAGGGTAATATAGTAAGATTGAGAAGATAGAAGGTTGCTGTTAGCAGTACAGCCTTTTGTTGATAGCAAAAGCATTCAATAACCCACAAATTGAGTGCTTGCACTGTTGGAAATAACAACCTTCTTCAAGCCTTCTCTAATAATATTTATCTATGACAGTGGTTCCCAACCTTTGGTCCTCCAGGTGTTTTGGACTTCAACTCCCAGAAATCCCAGTCATCTTAGCAACTGGAATTGTGGGAGCTGAAGTCCAAAACACCTGGAGGACCAAAGTTTGGGAATCACTGATCTATGATCCTGTTGCTTACTGTTTTCTGCATGTATGTTCTGCTATGCAGCTTCCTTTACTCAAAGGTTCCATAGAAGTTATAAGTTGCAGATCACATGCTCTCTCTCTCCTTTTGCTTATGTGACCTGTTGATAGCTATTTTGTTACAGGAGAGATGCCCCAGCTGGATGGCACAGAGAATTATCTCAAACTTATTGGAAACTGGACTGGTAAATTTTGTACCTGTGTAAGCTAAACACATGAAGGTTGTGAGTAAAACAAATATGTTATTTTTTAAATCAAACTCTACTTCATTTTTGTCTCTTGGGTGCATGATATAAAACAAGTTGTTTTAAGGGATTGTGTGTGTGTGTGTGTGTGTGTGGCACTGAAAAAAACATTTCTAAAGCTCTGCTGTTTTTATGCACTGGCAAATCTCTGTTTTCCTAACAGATCAGTAATTCCTAACAGGTTATTCAGTCTAACAACTGAAACAATTGTTTTGCATAATTATATCTGGTTGTATACCACAATAGAAGATTCTACTCTAAAGGGTTTTTGGCTCTTCTCTTCATGTATTTCTCTGTTCTCCTGGAGTCACATAGAATCAATAGAATCATAGAATCAAAGAGTTGGAAGAGACCTCATGGGCCATCCAGTCCAACCCCCTGCCAAGAAGCAGGAATATTGCATTCAAATCACCCCTGACAGATGGCCATCCAGCCTCTGCTTAAAAGCTTCCAAAGAAGGAGCCTCCACCACACTCCGGGGCAGAGAGGTCCACTGCTGAACGGCTCTCACAGTCAGGAAGTTCTTCCTAATGTTCAGATGGAATCTCCTCTCTTGTAGTTTGAAGCCATTGTTCCGCTTCCTAGTCTCCAAGGAAGCAGAAAACAAGCTTGCTCCCTCCTCCCTGTGGCTTCCTCTCACATATTTATACATGGCTATCATATCTCCTCTCAGCCTTCTCTTCTTCAGGCTAAACATGCCCAGTTCCCTAAGCCGCTCCTCATAGGGCTTGTTCTCCAGACCCTTAATCATTTTAGTCGCCCTCCTCTGGACACATTCCAGCTTGTCAATATCTCTCTTGAATTGTGGTGCCCAGAATTGGACACAATATTCCAGATGTGGTCTAACCAAAGCAGAATAGAGGGGTAGCATTACTTCCTTAGATCTAGACACTATGCTCCTATTGATGCAGGCCAAAATCCCATTGGCTTTTTTTGCCGCCACATCATATTGTTGGCTCATGTTTAACTTGTTGTCCATGACTTGTCATCCTTTTTATTCCTGCTTGCCTTCATGATGCAGTTGTGGTAGCAGCTTCTCTGGCTGACATACTGTTCGTTTCCTAATTCCGTGTAGTACTCTTTTTTGTGCCTTTTCTGGAAAATTTTTTAACTTGTGTTGATTATGCATAAGTATAGTAAATAAAACTACTTTTATATACTATAAGAAGGAAACTGAGCTTTGATTGCTTTCTCTGCTAGATACTGTGTATGGTGGATGTGGTGGGCTGGTGGACTGTTCAAGTGCCCATTTACTGAATCAAGTGCTCTGCTAGAGAGATTCACTAAAACTCTCATATTACCCAGAACTCATGCCCCAACAGAAACATAAGAGATTTTGAAAAAATAGACTTTCTGGGTGGAAGACCTTTATTGGCCTTTTAGACAACCTCCCAGCTTTAAACATCTAATCAAGTACCAGAGGATACTTAATAGAAATGTCAATACAGGGACAAGACCCTGCCACAAATTAGATGTCAACTCTATCCTACATCTACTCTGGCAGTGGCATTACAAGAGCTAATAACATCACCCAGGAAGCCAGAGATCCACTTATATTTTAATCCTTCAATGTATCATAGACCATCATAATAGACCAATATCCATCTTCTTAGCTTAGGAAGAGAAAATAAGTGTGCTCTGACTTTATATCACTCTGGCATTTGTAATTAGGAATATTACAAAGTCTGTTTAGTGTGATGCTTGATTTTCAGATCAATATTTCATCTTGCTGAAATCATAATAGATTCCAGGAAAATTAAGATATCCTGTTAGCCCGAATGTGATGACATTTAACTAATATTTGATTTCTTTCAGCCCATACAAATATTAATTAGAAAGGATGAAGCAGTGGGAGCTTCAACAAATAACATAACACATCAGTTAAAAGATCAAATACAACCAATATATATGAAAACACCTCATTAAAAACTTTTAAAAAAATAATTTAAAAATAATCTGGATATACCTGTCAGAAGAGACTGGTCATTACTGCTGTATTAAACTCAGATAATCTATTGAGCTGGCAATTTTCTTTTCTGGCAGGTCATTCCACAGGCTGGAGGTGATGAAAAAAAGTCCTCTGGGTAGCAGTCACTTTACCATTGGCTGACTGAAGCTAGTGTCTCCCAGAGGATCTGAGAATATGGGATAGATTATATGGGAGAAGGTGATGTTGTGGGGCAGTGGTCCTCAACCTGTGGATCCCCAGGTGTTTTGGCCTTCTACTCCCAGAGATCCTAGCAGCTGATAAACTGTAGGCCAAAACACTTGGGGACCCATAGGTTGAGAACACTGCTGTAAGGTAACCTGGATGCAAACATGATTTTTCAAACTGTATAAACCGAGGTGCACTGGAGAGGTTTTCCTCAGCTTTCCACCAGAGAGAGTAATACATAGTAAGAACATGGGAGAGATGGACTTTTCTGCTGTGAATTATCTTTCCTTGGATGCTTGATAGGCACCATCAATGTAAATAAAAATATTGATTAAAAGCTAGAGAGTCAGAATTTCTAATAATTTTATCCAGTTTGACAATACACGTTTTTTTCCAATGTTTGAATTTATTTTGAGTGTCGTATTGTTTAATCTGGTTTGAAACCATTTAAATTATATTTTACCATTTTGAATTGTTTCAGTTTGTTTATGGAGCTTCCCCCTGAGATTGTTTGATTTAGAGTGAGGTATACATATTTTAATAAATACACAAGGACAAATTAATTCCAAGATGAAATTTGAAAGTCGGTTTAATTTCATTTCTTGAATTACTGTAGTGTTTCATGGAATTACTTTGTTTGTTTAATTGGAACTGTGTAAAATGGAAGCAGGTGAAGGAGGTTTATTACCTGATTGAAGATATACTATACACGTAATTATAGGTACAAATAAAACTATTATTAAAACCTTGCTGTTTTAATAGTTATTTGTTTCTAATCATTTCCTAATAAAGAAAGTGAATGGCAAGAGTGAGCAGGAATAATTTGCTGCTAATCAAGAATAATAAAGTGAGTAGTCTAATTTCCTCATCAAACATCTCTGATTAGAATGTCATTAAAGCTTTCTGCTTTGAATTGATTATATGTTGATTGAGAGGAAGTTAGATTGCAGAAGAAAATGTAGAGGAAAAATAAATTTAGTTGGTGGGATAATTCTGTAGGATTAACACTACAATTATGTACATGGCTATTTAGAAGTAAGTCCCACAGAGTAGGCAGTTGGTAAGTTGTTGTTGTTGTTGTTGTTGCTACTGCTGTTGTGTGCCTTTAAATCATTTCCAACTTTGAGAGTTTTCTAGGACTGAGTGCTTGACTTGCCCAAGGTCATCCATTAGGTTTCCATGGCCAAGTCAGAAACTGAATGCAGGTCCCCAGAGCCATAGTCCAGCGCTCAAACCACTACACCATATTAGGGCAATTGTGATGTAGGGTCCCAAGTGTATATAAATCTTCTCAAAAGTAAGCACAACCAAGTTCAATGATGGTAGCCTAAGTCTTTGTACACCAAGGGCACTTCTACCTTAACAATTTAAGCCAGCTTGTAAATGGTTTGGGATAAACCAATTTCACAGTGCAGATGATTAGATTATTATTATTATTATTATTATTATTATTATTATTATTATTATTATAACTTTATTTGTACCCCGCTAGCATCTCCCAAGGGATTCGATGTGGCTTACAACAGGCCGGAGCCCAACACAATACAACAATACAATACATAGCAAATAAACAGTTAAAGCAGAAAACAATAACAAAGCAGTACAACAGGACATTATTAAAAACTGAGCCGGCCGGAGTAGGGTACAGGATTAAAAAGTGCTGAAGTGTCGGAGGGATATAGGATTAAAATATAAGTGCAGTGTGCGGTAAGGGTGATCTTGACTCTACTAAAGTGCTTCTGGGCTTTGGTAGTGGGGTTCCTAATCTGAGAAGGCACGTTGGAACAGCCAGGTTTTCAGGTTCTTTCTGAAAACCGCCAAAGTAGGGGCCTGTCTGAGATCTTTCGGGAGGGCATTCCAGAGGCGGGGGACCACCACAGAGAAGGCCCTGTCCCGCGTACCCACCAAACGCGCCTGCGACGCGGGCGGGATCACGAGCAGGGCCTCTCCTGATGACCGGAGTGAGCGTGTGGGTTCGTAGACTGTGATGCGGTCACGCAGGTAGGGTGGTCCTAATAATAATGATAATAATGATTAGATTGCCTTGCCTGGAACTGGTTTGAGGCCAGGAAAACAATTGCATTAAACACAGAACATGGCCTCAAACTGCTTTGCAGCCCCCCCCCCCCCATGTCTGGGAGAGATTCACACTAGTGCTCTGGAGTCATAAAAGGTGAGGAAAAAGTGAAAGTGAAAAGTAGGAGTAAATGTACTCTTGTACCTCTCCCAGGGGTACAATTAGCTCCCTGTTAGCCATCCATGCCCTTGGGACAGTTTGCAGAAGTCCCTGTTCTGGATTGCATGATGCGCTCCAGCAGGGGCAGGTTTCTACAATGTTCACAATATTCCCATTTCACCTTGGGATGTAGTTTACATTTTGAGCTCGTTGGTGTGCATTAAGGGGCTTAATTCAGACTTTCCTGTGACTTTGCTTAATGTTGATTACTAGTCTTAATTGTTGTTGCAGCATGCATTGATGGCATGCATTTTATAGATGCCACAGTTTCAAGTCAGCTTGAATCTGCATTAAATGGTCAGTATAAATGGGGTTTCAGTCTACTTCATCAGATGCATGAAGTGATTACAGATGTAATGGCAGATACTTATAGCCATGTATGAGCAAGGGGTTGTATGAATAGTAATAGGTAAAGGTAAAAGTTTTCCCCTGACATTAAGTCCAGTCATGTTCGCACTAATGAGTGCTTTTGTGAGCTGCCCCGAGGCCTTTTGGGAAGATGGTAGCCAGGTATAAATAAAAGATTATTATTATTATTATTATTATTATTATTATATTTGTTCTACCTTAATTATTATCATATCAATTAACTATTACATAAAGGTTTCCCTCTGACATTAAGTCCAGTTGCATCCGACTCTGCGGGTTGGTGCTCATCTCCATTTCTAAGCCGAAGAACCGGCATTGTCCGTAGACACCTCCAAGGTCATGTGGCTGGTATGACTACATAGATCACCGTAACCTTCCCACTGGAGTGATACCTATTGATCTACTCACATTTGCATGTTTTTGAACTGCTAGGTTGCCAGAAGTTGGGGCTGACAGTGAGAACTTACACCACTCCTCAGATTTGAACTTGCAAACTTTTCATCAACAAGTTCAGCAGCTCAGTGCCTTAACCTACTGTTCCACCAGGGGAATGGAAATGCAAAAACTTTGGGGTATGGTGATGAGGTTTTGCATTACCATTCCTATTCACACATTTACCTGCTCATTCTTGGTATGAATATCTTTTCAGACATTAGTCTTCCATGCATCTGATGAAGCAGATTAGTCTATAAAAGGTTATGCTACGAACCTTTTTCTCTCAGGACCTCATCACATGGAAGTCCAGAAGCCTGGCAACAGTGGAGGAAACTATGAGGCAGTGCCCAATTTAGTCCCCTTTTCATGATTGAGCATCCATGGTTGCCATCCCATGATGTTTTCTGGCTGTTCCTGACTTCCACCTCTGCTGTCTCCAGCTTCTTCAATGAGGATCCAGGTAACCACCCATATCCTCACAGCTCCTCTTAGTGTACTTCTGGCAGGCAGGATGGAGCCCAATGGAGCCCCGCTGGAAGTAGCCCTGCGTCAGACGATGGGCACACTAGGACAGGGAAAAAAACCCATCTGGTGAGATTGTCAGTCTCAGAGGTCTTTTTTGCATATTAATCTTGACTAACACAGCTATATTTGTTCAAAGACATTCTTTTTTTAAAAAAAATCATTTTTATTGAAATATAGTGTGATTACATGGAAAGTGGGGGAATATTGTGAAGGAAATAGAAAAGTTGGAAATGAAAGTGGGGATTGGGGAGAGGGAAGGGTGGGACTAGGAAGGCAAAAAAGATACAAAAAATAAAATAAATAAATAAAAAATAGGACACTCCACAGTCCCATGGAGTCTAATCAAAGGTTCTCCTGGGGGAGAACCTTTTTCTTTTCTTTTTTTTGGTTATTGTTCAAAGACATTCATGAGTAAAAGACTACAGCAGCTCTGTGAACAATCACCTTTGAATGAAGAAAAGCGGCTTCTAACTAAAAGTAACCAGGATTGGGCAGCAGGTGACCCAGCTAACCACTGAATTTTGAATTTGATATTATATGTACCTATCAGAGTCAATAGGTTTATAGGTTTCTACCACCAAAGGCAGTAGCTATGTTCCAGTAATTCAATGCTATTGTAATTGTTGTAATTACTTCTGGCATGATAAACGAAGCTGCATTGCTGCCAAGAGATACGACACATAATGAAAGCTACAAGAAAAATAAATCAGTGGATATAGACAAGTGAGCAGGTGAACATGAATGAGACAAACCTCAAAGGGCACATAACACAATGAATAATATTTGGTATGGTGGTATAGCAACATGTTTCAAATTTTTCTCCAGAGAAGAATGTATGTGCAGCCTTAGCTATTGGGATATGGATGGAGAATGTGACATAATCTAATCAAGATGGGATCATGCTTGTGCATTGTGAATATAAGTTAAGTTATCATATTGTGCTATTGCCAGTAGATAATCAGTCCTTTCCACCCACTGTTAATATGAGAGTATTGATAGTCAAGTGGCTGGTGGATG
Organism: Anolis sagrei; assembly: GCF_037176765.1. Taxonomy (NCBI): domain Eukaryota; kingdom Metazoa; phylum Chordata; class Lepidosauria; order Squamata; family Anolidae; genus Anolis; species Anolis sagrei. The sequence continues at coordinate 212,012,963 of NC_090023.1, read as the reverse complement.
AGGATATAGCTGCCAGGAACTCAATGGAGATGCCTATGAAAAAAATGTCTGTGAAAGCTTAGGCTACAAACTCATTTCTCTCAGTAGCAGTGTTTACTCTTTTTTAATGTTGTTATTTGTGATTTTGATTTTGTCACTGCAGGAGCATAGGTTTGTAGCTAGATTTCACCAGGGAAAAAGTAGCCCATTTCCACAAATAGAAATATCAAAGGCTAAAAGAATAATGTAGCTATCATCTTGGGAGGTTATTATCTGGCAGCCTAGCCTGACCCTCATCATTTAAGTGGTGAAAAAAAAAAACCCACATACATAGTGCAGCCCAAATAAAGTACATTGTTGGAGGGGAGGAGGGTTGAATATAGCTCTGAATATTCCTGGATAAGATTGTACTAAATCTTAACAGAGTGCTTAAAAATAAGAAAACAAGCATAGGGTTATATATTTCTTTAAGCAAGTCAGTTCTGATTTGGATAATGATGCAACTAAGCTTAAGACACATCGCTTCTAGATTCCTTGTGTACCTGGAAGGTTTGGGGGAATAATAACAACCAGGCATTGGGACAAGGAACTTGACTTTTCTCATTAATGCATTGTAAACTCTGGCACCATTCGGTGAAAGCCTATTTAGCTCTGCACAGAGTTTGGAGTTTTGATTGTTCCCACTCCTTAAGATGTCAAGCCCTTACTCAGACAAGCTTGGCATGTGGATAATCAGACTTGGACCAGCAAGGGATCATTATGGTCTTTTTGTACCTACATATATTTTAATCAGCTTTCACTTAACATTCCAATAGAGCTGACAGCTTTCTAGTTCCATGATTTCTCACAAAATGTGATACAACCAACCTATTATTTAACATGGAAGAATGTCTGTCCTAGCTTGGTGCGCTATTGTAACTACAAATCCCAGTGGGAAAGAAGGTTCTTCTCATTTGGCGGTGTTGCTTCCAATAATAACCTCTCTGCAATTTGTCAATCAATGAAAATTTGTACCAGTACTCAGTTCAGAGCATTTAATAATCATTATTAATATTAACATCTCCCTAGGATAGGTAAGAAATGAATTTTAAAAAGCCATTAAGTCTCAAGGGATGTACGTTCTCTGTGCTTTTTTTAGTTTTACCAAAACTTCTGTTTCTCCTAGGATTTGTTGGAATTCATTCTGAGTTTCTAATCCATCAGATTTACTAAAGTTGTACCTGATTTGCCAATGTAATTTCAGGAATTAATATAAAGTACTATACAGAGGATTTTGGTTTTAGGTTGTTGCAAAATGTGTGTTCTTAACAGGGTGTCTTATGCTGCAGAGAGGCAAGTAGTGCTTTTGGGATACTTGACTACCAACTAGCAAAATGTCCAACTCTAACTGCTTTGGTAATATGAAAGTTACTGTAGAATTATTTTCCAGTATAAAGTAGCCATTAAAGCCACAAATGTCCTCGAGGTTTTTGCATCAATTGGTAGTATATGGAGAAATACATTTCACAACAACTGTGGCCATTAGCTTGCAGACACAACAGCATTCTGTGGGCCCTTCCACACAGCCTTATAACCCAATATATGAAAGCAGAAAACCCCACACTGCCATATATTCTAGTTCAAAGCAGATGTTGTAGGATGTTCCGCCTTAATATTCTGGGACATAGGGCTGTGTTGAAGGGAAGAAACAAGATGGAAACTCTGGCCTCTTCTACATTGCCATATAATCCAGATTATCAAAGCAGAAAATCCATATTATCTGCTTTGAATTGGTTTATCTGAATCTACTAACCAGAATGAGCCTAAGGTTGGATCTACACTGCCGTATAAAATCCAGATTATCTTCTTTGAAGTGGATTATATGGCAGTGTAGATTCATATTATCCAGTTCAAATTAGATAATGTGGATTATCTGATTTGATAATCAGGATTACATAGCGCTGTAGATGCAGCCTTTCTCACTCTTTTATCCTAATACATAGTCTAAAAGAGCAGCATGTCTCATGAATAAAGGGGCTGAAAATAAAGAACCAAATGGATTTCTGACATGGAAGAGGAAGGAAAGGCATTTGGAAGCTAATTCTTGAATGTAAAAGAAGATTTGCTACACACATCATATCATAAATGACATAATTGAAAAACTCATTGGGGTCCAGTTGGACTTCATTGAAGTTGTTTTCAGAACTTTGAAAGAAATACTTTAGTTTTCTAAGCCCAGTTTTAAGTCAGCCTAGTTTTCTTTCCCCATCATTCTCAGTTACCTTTCCCTTTAGTTCGCTTTAGTTTTATGGAACCACTAGCATTTGTTAATCTTGCGAAAATCTATTTTAAAGGCTGTGTTTTAAGTTAGAGGTTTTAAACACTCTCTGAACCCAAATTAATAATGTAAGAGAATAAAAATGTTTAACTAAAACCAACATTATGTCTATACAAGCTGAAAATATGTGTAACTGCATATTCCATCTCAAGTTCCCTGAAAAATGTGATGGTCTGAGATTGAATTCCATCTTCAACTGCTATGTCTCAGAAGTGCAGTGCATATCTTGCATGGAAAAAGTCCTGGTTCACATCCTGACATCTCCAGAGTGTGCTGGAAAAATTCTAGCCCCAAATCTGAAGAGGTGCTACTAGTCAGTATCAGCAGTACTGAAATGGTAAACAAGTAGTTTGTTTTGGTATAAAGCAGCTTTCTGTATTCATGGGATTGTGACAGAAATCCAAGCACCTGAACTGGTTGGGTAAGAAAAAAGAAAGTGTAAATGGGTGAATAATATCATTTATTTATTTATTTATTTATTTTATTTACTGTCCTTGTATACCGCCGTTTCTCAGCCTAATTGGCGACTCAACGCGGTTTACAACAAAATATACAGTGCACAGTATACAATTAAAACCATAAAAAACATAATACACAATATTACACAAAATCACAATCCAATACATCTCCTAACTAAAATCGTGGTCCAATTGCATTTATAAGTAATGTCAGTGCTAGGTATTTGAAGAACTAGGGAACTAGCGGATTGATACAAAGGAGCTATTAAGACTGCAAGCCTATGTAAAATAGATACAGAATTGAGGCTGCTATTACATTATTCATACATGGACATGTCTTGGGGTGGGGTGGGGGGTTGCCCTGTTAACTAATCTCCCATTTTCATTTCATACACAACTTTTGATATCTTAGGTCAAAGGCTCTTTGGGCGCATTAAGTGGTTCTAAATTGTGCTCCATTTGTGTACAAACAAAGGAAAATAGGATTTAGTTCAGCTTAACTTTGATCTATATGGCCCATCAATGGATTGTAGCCTTATCATGGTGAGGGGGATTGCCTATCCCAATGAACCAGAAGGGTTACCCTGGGCAGAAGAGCCATAGGAGAAGAATCAGACCAAGCACAATCTGAAGTACTCAACAGAGGAGCAGGCAACAATAACATGGCACATGTTACAATGGCTATAAAGGAGGAGGAAGGCTGCAACAGATGAGAAGCCACCATCATTGTGTTTATCATGCCATTGGATGGGACCCTCATTCTGTGAAGACTGTGTATTGATTGACTGTGCACTGTCCTCCACACATAAATCAAATTCATGCATAGACAACTTCCAAGAAAAATAGAACCAAAAAAGTACCATGGCAATCAGCAAGTAGCAACAGGGGCAGAACTGTGAAATCTGGAAGCTCTAGTCACAGACTGGCACATGAAATCCAGTTCTTCAATGCATTGAGCACCTCTTTTTAGGATTCACTCTGCTCACCCCATATGGGTAGGGGGTGTAGAAAAGGTACCCTAAACATAGTCTGCCTCCCTTATCGCTGACTAGACTGTCGCACCTAGAGGGGTCACCACCTCATAGCCAAAAAGTAAGATGAACTTTGGAACATGGAATGTATGGACATTGTTGGACAATACAGACAGTGAATGCCCTGAATGCAGGAGTGCTATAATTGCAAGGGAGCTGAGACACTTTAATAGTGACATAGTAGCACTTCAAGAAACCCGGAGAGCAGGAGAAGGACAGCTGTGGGAAGAAAAAGGAGGCAACACCTTCTTCTGGAAGGGACTAGCTGAAGAAGAATGAAGAATACTCTACAGTCACCTGCGGACCCACCTTCAAGACTCTACACTTGGAAGGCAATCATACTCAGACATTGCCATTGATGATGATGGTCTGTATGGCCATTAAGGTTTTTTTTTCTTCTTGAAATGACATCTACATCAAGATTACAGGAATGCAACGGGTACAGTAATTTTGTAGGAACAAACTGAAAATGCATTTGATTTCAAATGGAGGTAAGAACAAAAGCCAAGTACAGTCCCCAAGTTACAAACATTCAACTTAAATATGACTCCTAGCTACAAAAAGGCACAAATGCAGAGAGAGGAAACCCACTCCTTGGAAAGGAAATTCACCATTGTAGGAGTTATCATGTGGAAAAGGCATCTACTGAAGCTTTATGACAAATTCTTGTTTCCACGACAACCCAAAAATTTCAAAACCCAATTTTCAGAGAAACATAAAGTAAAATGAAATCTTCTGAACATGCACAAACAACAAAACAAGTGTTACAAGGGGGCTATCCCTTCCCTATGCTATCCAAAACTTTTTAAAAAATAACTGGAGTTACACTTAAAAATCTACCTGTTCCAACTTACATACAAATTGAATTTAAGAACAAACTTACAGAACCTATCTTGTTCATAACACAGGGAGAGCCTGTAATGATACAGGCAGTCTCCTTGAGGCCTTCTGTTAATGATCACTCAATGCCCTGGTTTTAATTCAGCTGTGCAGTATATGCTACTCAGCTTAATCAAACTGATCAACAAAAGAACAATGACAGCTCACTTACAGCTGCAGTGGCAGCCCATAAATTCAAGCAAGGAGAAAGATTACAAAGAACATCACTGTGGATGCTTCATTTTCACAGGACTTAAGCAAATAATATGAAATGAATAAACTCAAATATATTTTTGTGTTTCTCTCTTTTGACACTTGCTATTTATCCTCAGTCTGATAGATATGTTTGCTCTCAGTCCACTACAACTGGAATTCTGAATATACTTACATTAAACTGAGAAATTCACCTGGTGATCCAGGGTGGCTGTGGAGAAATGGGTGACTGGAAAAAGACTGGCTTTTTCAGTGATTGAAGTTTCAAGAATGGAATAAGCTAGGCCAATGCCAGTGTTTAAGTCCATGAAGACCACGAAGCATCTAAAGTTTACTCTTACTGTCAGTCTGGGTGCATCAACACTGTAGATACAATGCAGTTAAGCCCTACTTTAAATGGCTGAAGCTTACTACAGACAGTCCCAGAGTTACAAACATCTGACTTACAAATTACTCATATTTATGATGGGAGTGAGACAACATGAAGTGAGAAAAATCTACCTCTAAGAAGTGTAAGTCAATAGCAGCTCCCCATTGTTCCCTTCATCTCTCTCACCACTGGCCTCTGCTTCCAATGCCAGTAAGCAGGATATGTAGAGAGAGAAAGAGAGAAATTATCTGTGTCTGAGGCATCAGTGGGAGGTGATGGTGGCAATGACATAAAAGGTGGAAGCATGGGGAAGTTGAGTTTGGGAAGGCATTTCAGGAAAATCATTCTAGATAAAGTTGGGAACTTTAAAAAAAAATAAAAACTCAACCCTATGAACATCTTCTTTGGTTAATTACTTATATGGGTTGTAAACTTTTGCATGATCATGCCTGAAGGCCCCTCTGGGAGTTTACCTCCCCTAGCCTGTACAAGTTTAGAAGAGGGAGCCAACCACTCATTCAAGCCCCAAGGTTAATAGCCACTTTTCCAGCTCCCAGAACATACAATCACGTGGGACCTTTCTAGGGTCCCTCCCTTGATGTGAAGCAGGAGCCAAAATGTTACTGGTTTAAATGTTAATCTCTTCTAGTATGTCATTCAAAATGACTTTAACAGTTTAGAGAGCTTGGCCAAAACTAACAAAATTTATTTCAACAAGGGAAATGTAGGGTACTACACCCAGACAGGAAAAAAAATGAAACACACAGATACAGGATGACATCTGGCTTGAGAAGAGTACATGTGGGAAAGTCCTTGGAGTCTTAGTAAATGACAAGTTGAACATGAATCAACAATGTGATGCAACAGCTAAAAAGGCAATGGGACTTTGGGCTACATCAAAAGGAGTATAGTATCTATATTAAGGAAAATAATGGTCTGCTTTGGCCAGACCTCACCTGGAATGCTGTGTCCAATTCTGGGAACCACAATTCAAGATATTAACAGACTGGAACATGTTCAGAGGAGTATGATGAAATGATCAAAGATCTGAATACCATATCTTATGAGGCTTGGCTTAAAGAGAAGGTTGAGAGAAGATATGCCAGTATTTGAAAGGATGCCATAAGGAAGAGGGAGCAGGATTGTTTTCTGCTGCCCTGGACACTAGGATTTGGAGCAATGTATTCAAATGACAGGAAAGGAGATTCTACTTGAACATTAGGAAGAACGTATTGACCATAAGAGCAGTTCAGCAGTGGAACTCTCTGCTTTGAAGTGTGGTGCAAGCTTCTTCTTTGGGGGGTTTTAAACTGTGACTGAATGGCCATCTGTTGGGGGTACTTTGTGCTTTTTCTGCATAGCAGAGGGTGGGACCGGATGGCTCATGTGGTCTCTTCCAACTCTATGGTTCTATGATTCTATTCCACCGACTTGAGGCAGCCAATGAAAATACATGTAGTATCTTTTCCCCACAGAATCAGTCAAGATGGTCCCCAGACCTCACTGTAGGTCATCTGGGAAGATGGAATTGCCTTCCTTGGATAAATGAACATCATTGGGACTGTAAAGCTCCAGCTGTGTGAAAACTATATTGGGTGTGCAGTGTAATGACCTCACATGGATACCATGGCCTTCCTCATGACACATCTGACTTTGCTCTGTACCTGATCAATAAAGAGAGTCAGTCTTGCCTTCTGGATCTATCTTGGTAAAATATGGAACCAAGGTATAATAAACCCAGGCCATCAGGCTTGGACGTAACGCAAATCACCTGTGGCCTGTGAACACAATGCTTTTCCTTTCAGTAAACCTAGATCATTACCTCCAAATGGATAATAAGAATTTTGGGGCAGTGGCTCTGCAGCTATCAGGAAGTAGGGGCAAGATTCCTCACCAATGTAGACCCCTTCAGGTCTACTTAATGATGATAGAAATGTGGCTTAAGTCAAGATGAGTGCCCATGTGGTCCAGGTGAATGTGCCTTGCAGTCAAGTAGATCATACTATGGCCAGAAATCAGGACCCTCTGCCTCACAACAGGGGGCCTACCTAGGGTAGCTAAAAGAGATGTGTTAATAAGTGTCCCATATGGAGATAAATGGTGAAAATAACGGAAAATAAGGTTTGAGATCACCATCTCCCTATGTGGTACATGTCATGAGGCCCAAATCCCATGGTGAGAGGTATGGAGGCAGCACTGATCCAAAAAGAATGAATGCCAAATTTTACATCTTGAGGCTATGGTAAGGGGCTGGCTGCTTTACGTAGCTTGAGCCATGCCCCTCATGCAAGTGGAGGCTGGACTCACACCAGCATGATGAGACACAGGACTGGTCTGCATTGCGCAGGCTTCAAAAAGCCCCCCCCCCAAAAAAAAATCAGGCCTCCTGTCTAGTCGTGACATAACCTTGTCTTAACAGTAGGTTCTCCATTTGGCTAGATTGGGTATACCTCTGAGGTGCTGAGATCTGGAAGAGACAACTCAGGCTGGATCTACACAGCTATATAATGCAGTTTGAAATTGCATCATATGGCAGAACCATATAATTCAGTTTAACTGTATTGATTTGCTTTATATGGGTCTACACTGACTAATGAAGTTTCAAACTGCATTATATGGCAGCGTAGGTCCAGCTCCAGATGATACATTCTTTATGATTGTCATCATAAATACAGAGAAACACTTTAAGGTCAAGGTCTCATTTCATGGTAGTATGTGCAGTGCCTCAATCACCTTTTCACACTTCCTGCTTGTATAAAACTGAGTAAATTGTATTTCAACTCTATCTTTCTTTAAAGGCAGATTCATTGCAGAGGGTTAAGACTGAGAATTTTATAGCACTTTCTATTCAGTACCATGTCTTATCTTATTTTCTTATTCAGCCTTCCTTGTTAAGGTTTTAAATTATCAGACCACAAACAACAGCTGGCATTTATGTTTTTTCTAACCTTTGTGTGTAAAATCCTCCTACTCATTCCTTCTCATTCACAGTTCCCTGGTGTCTTCTGTCTTCGATGTCCTTGAAGTTAAAAAAATTCCTCTTGCTCTTTTAGTTTTCCCTTATATTGTAAAGACTCAGTTCATCAAATCAAATCACAGGGAGGATAGGGGAAGAAAAGCAAGAGTAAAAAATAATAAAAGGGAAAGAAATAATGTGGGAGTAAAGCCTTACCACCACCACCATTTTGCCCTTCTCAGTTGGTCTGAAACTCATATTCAAGCATTTGAAGGCCGTTTTAAAATGAAAGTGCAATGTTGATGGATAAACTGCTAAGTACAAAATGTTGTGCAACTGATACATGTCTAAAATAATGAATGCCTTCTGTTTCTGCTTTTCCACTTAGACACTGATAGGGAAATTATCCACAGAGCTAAAATTAATAACATCAAAAAATAAAGTGCTTTCTGTTTTTATTCAAAAGGCATACTTCCATGTTAAGGATCCCTGAAATTCTCTGTGTTGTCTTCTGTTCCATTATTTAAACTGGAACATGTGGTCCAACACAACCAAGAACAATTTAGGAACCTATGTTTTTTTCCTCTCTATTATATAATCCCAAGTTCAGTCCTTATGATTTGAGACAAGTGTCCACTGAAACCCCTCTTATGTTCTCATTTCCTCCTGGTCTGATCAGTTCTGATCATGTCCAAACATTAATATACCTATGTGAAAAAGAAAAGATAATGTTCACCAACTATCTTTGCCCCCTGTTGTGTTCAAATGGAATATTTCTATGAGCCTTGTTTAAATTTTTGATGTTTATACACACACATGCATTCAGTGCTATAGCTTTTTATATCTCTCAAAATAATTAGCATTATGACATTTACTTTGTCTATTATTATTATTATTGTTATTGTTATTATTATCCAATCCTTAATTGGCAGCCTACACATTGATATAGTCCAATTCAAAATTTCTGAATATGGAAAAGGAACAATGTACTCTTTGTTCGTTATTTACATGCTTATTTTCGGTTGCCATGGTCCAAGGCATTTTCTGTTTGCCACAGATCACTCTTATGCATTATGTCTGAAGCTAATGAGTGAGGGAAGAAGAAAAATTCAGCCCTGTCTCTGCAAATTAACAAACAGCAGAAGCTATAATCTCAGCTATAGCAGAGAGACTGCTGGGGCAACCTGATTGTGCAAGCCTGCCATTCATTTGAGGAGGGAATTCATATAATAGTAAGATTCAAATCCCATCCGAACTGGACAGGGTATTCAACTATGCTCTTCTATTCATATCACATTATTTCCTCAAGTAATGAACTGGCTCAGAGCTTGTCTTCCCTTTCCAGATCTATAACAGTTTTGGATGGACAGAAGTCTTTCCTCTTCTGAGTTCAAGCTGTAAGATCATATAAAAAAATTGAGAAATTGGGGTGGAATGAAGGTAGAGGCTGAAAAACCATTGTCAGTTTTAAACAGTACAATGGGATTTTGGCAAGCTGGAGGAAAGATGGTAGTAGAGAGGCTCTGAGTTCAGGGAAAGGTTGGAGAGCGATTGGAATATATCTGAGGAAGCAGCAAAGGCGTGCCTCCCTGGCATTGTAATGCATTTGAAAAGAAGACTTGAAATATAAACTTTTCCTTTTTGTACTAGAGACATGGATTTCTGGCCTTGCATATATGTACACTTGGGAAACACATTTGCAGTTATATTTTACAGTTGCCTTATTTCCCTTGAGACAATCCAGTAGTCAGTTGTGAAGAAGGGTTAAACTGGAAAACATTCTCCAGTGTAGGGAAGAATTGATTGTCACAAATATCTAGTTTAGGTTTAAGGTTAATCTCCTTCAAAAACAACCACAACAAGGAGTTTTCTTGAATGTAAGAAAAGTGATAAGAATAACAAAAATGCTACACTCCACTCTTTTAAAAAATGCTGTACACAACATTTATTTCAATATTGAAAAAAATGTTTGAGACAAGACATAAAACTAAAATGTAATGAAAGAGAACAGAAAATAGCTAATCTGAATTGACTCTCACAATATTAAGATAGTGAATCTTGAGCCCTATCAGCAAGTTTCCACAAGGGATAAAATTAAAAACTGTTTCTACTCATTTCCAGGTGAAAATGGGTTTGCTGTCACTTAGGACAATTGGGATCAGAAAGAATAACATATAAGCATGCATTTTGGGCCAGTTTTGAACAAAATATATTGCAAATTGGGGAAGGGGGTTGCAAAGCTTTTTGAAATTTTTGCACAAAGAAATACAGTTTTAAGAAACACTCTTTTGCTCAAATGGGTGACTTTTTGGGTAAAATCCACAAATTTTGCATTAAATAGTAATTTTGCAGAAGGCTCACTGTGAGGCCTAAGTGTGAAAAAATGTGAGGGTGTTGTTTTTGTGCTTTTTTTTTTACAAAACCCATAGTTTTTGCACCCAAAACACCCCACAAATATTTCTGTGAAAAATAATGTATCAAAATGCATTTGTGCAGGCTAGACAAAAAAAACCTTCAGTGGAGTGAAATTTGTAGAAAATTTACATTTTCAAACATGATTTCAAACTATTCCTTTCCCTTTCCTTTTCTCCTCCAAATCCCTGCCCATTCAGGAAAACACTATTTTGCTTCCTTTTTGTCCTTTGTACATTTAAACTAACTGCACTTGCCTACCAAAACACCCTGAAACAAATAGAAGGGAGTGCACTAAAAATAATTATCAGATAATACAACTGAAGGCAGAATACCAACCTAAAAACACAGACTGTAGTCACCTGTACAAGAGAGATGAGAAAAAGGTTCATTAATCATTCCACCCATGAATATTGCTAATCATAATGATAGAGCAATGTGGGGGGGAAACCCACAAAAATCGTGTTTAAGTGATTAAAAAACACTTGGGGTGTATACCCACAATAATAATGTAATGATGTGCATGTGTCTCCTCATGGAGATAATTATAAATATATCATGATGCTGAAAATCCTAGGATTACATAGGAGGGAGTCAAGACAAAGTGGTTTCAAAGTGCTAGAGCAATGCAGTATGAAAGAAACCCTTATCTCATTGTGGTTGAGGAAACATCTGATTCAGAGAATTATAGAATCATAGAGTTGAACGATACCAAATGGGCCATCTAGTTCAACCCCCTGCTTTGAAGGAAAATCACAATCAAAGCAACTCTGACAGGTGGCCATCCAGCCTTTGTTTAAAAGCATTCAAGGAAGGAGTGCCACCACACTTCAAGGCAGAGAGCTCCACTTCTGAAGAGCTCTTAAAGTTAAGAAGTTCTTCCTAATGTTCAGGTGGAATCTGCTTTCCTGAATTTGAACCCATTGCTCCTACAATCTTATCAGAAAAGCCAGGTGAAGTGTCCAGCTTCAGCTGACTTCTGGAGAGGAAAGAGGGGGGAGATGAGCAAATATTCTGCCCCATGTGCTGCTCCCTCTTGCCATGCTTTCCCCATCACATGGGGAAAGTGTCACCCTTGTGGGGAGGCCCCACGCTGGTACTATTGGAGCCAGCATAATATGGGAAGCCTCCCGTGTTGGGATGAAAGTGTACAGTGATATTGGGAGTGCGGCCAACGCCAGAAGTCACATGATGTTGTGTGATGTCCAACGTTGCCCTCCATCCCCCAGATAGGGTAAAAGCATCCTAGGACACTGATTTTACCCCAGATGATGAGATCACTAGTCCCCAGGGCAACATAAAACAAGCCTACTCCCTCTTCTTTATGACGTCCTTTCAAATATTTAAACATGGCTATCATGTCTCCTCTCAGCCTTCTCTTCTGCAGGCTAAATATACCCTGCTGTTAAGATGCTCCTCATAGGGTATGATCTCCAAACTTTGATCATTTGAGTCACCCTCCTTTGGATATGTTCCAGCTTGTCAATGTCTAAGCTATGGTGCTCAGAATTTGACATGGTATTCCAGGTGAGGTCTGACCAAAGCAGAATAGAGGCCAGGCACCATTACTTCCCTTGATCTAGACACTATACCACTTTTGATTTAGCCCAAAATTGCATTGGATTTTAAAGCTGCTGCATCACATTGTTGACTCATGTTCAACTTGTTGTTCACTAAGATTACAGGATACTTTTCACATGGACTGTTGTTGAGCCAGGTGTCATCCATTCTGTATCTGTGCATTTCATTTTTTCTGCCTGAGTGAAATATCTTACATTTTTCCTTGTTGAAATTCATTTTGTTAGTTTTGATCCAGTTCTCTAATCTAATCCATCAAGGTCATTTTGATTTCTGATCCTGTCCTGATTATTCTGAACAATCTTGATAAAGACCCAGCTATTATTATTGAGTCAGTATCTCAACTATAAAGACTAGAAAAATCTTGAATGTAGATAGCAAAGGGTAAGCGGACTTTACCATTTGCACTGTTGGGTTAATATTGTTTGCTAGAAGAATGCATTAACGAAATGTCCTTCTTTTCCTTCTGTCTTTTTGCAGAGCTCTGAGTAATCCTTAGAATTACCCTCTCAGTTAGTCCTCCGAGGTCTTGATGATTTGGTCACTCAATAACTTTCTAGTAATGAATTAAGGTGTTGCAGACTAAGGAGTAAGTAAGAGGCACCTGCATTAATAAAGACCCCTTTTGTGACATTCAGCAGCATTTGAAACTGAATTCCCAGGCATATCCATTGGTCCCCATCACTCAGACCTTACTAATATTGTAACCCCCCCCCCCCCCCCGTATATAGCTTCTTTTAATGTATTATCATTTGAAATGTATTCATTTGATAGAAAATTGGTGCATAGTGTTTGGTTTGAGATGTATTCTTTGCTCAGTAGCATAGGTGTAGCATTTAATAGGAGCACAATGTCTAGAAGTCTAAATATTATAGTGATTCTGAATTCCTCAGTGGTGACTTCAAAGGCCACTAAGCCATGTCTCCACATAGTTCTGAGCTTTTATATTCTATCTCATTGGACATGATCCAAGAAGAGTCATGAACTTCAAATCTGTAACAATTTCAATGGCAGGTATAAGTACCTTCTTAATACCTTTCCATTTAAATCAAAATGTCCAATGCATGCAAATTGATATGGTTAGATAATGCCCATACATTTTAGTTAGGATTTGCCAATAGCAAGTGTTAATGCTCTTCCATCATGTTCTTACATACAAGAATATCAAACAAGAAGAATATTCTCTTAAACTGATAGAGAGCAAGATATTTTCTGCTAGATTTGCTGTGAGTTTGTACATGTGAATGAATGATTGCTGTGCAAATGGTACTAACTGCATAAAATGTAAATTGCATAAATAGCATAGACATCTTAGCTAAATAGTGATAGCTTCTCCTTTAATGCATGGACTTAAAGAAATAGAAACTTTGGGGCATACTCCCCCCGAAATATTGTGTTTGCAGCTTGAGAATGTTCCCAGATTTGTCTTCCCAAATGTCAGTCCAAACAGTTGGGAAGGTCAGAGGTGCTAACTACCAGTTGTGCCCTTTCCTAGAATCAGAAAACCTAAAGATAGTAGTGCACGTGTTAGTAATCTCAAGGTTGGAATTCTCCATTGTGCTGTACCTCTGTACCAGGTTTGGAAATGTCATTTCATTCAAAACATGGCTGCCAGATCAGTTACATGCACATCTAGGAGTAAGCATGTTTCACCTGTACTAAAATCACCCCACTGGTTGTCAATTTGTTTCTGGGCTAAGAACAAAGTGTTGGGCTCTACCTTTAAAGACCAACATGGTTTGCCATATAATACATGGAGATCATATGGGATAAGATGACCCCCCACCATCCTGGGTCAGTTCATTCATACCAGAACAACTGCACTGCATCCTGTCAGATCCCCAAAATCTGGAGGAAAGCAAGAGTCATCGCCATCTTGAAGCCAGGCAAAGACCGTAATGATCCAAAAAGCTACAGACCAATCTCCCTGTTGTGCCACCTTTACAAAGTTCTGGAGAGACTTATTTTGCATAGAATTATGGGGAAAAAGACCCCTGTCTGATTCCACAGCAAGCTGGCTTCAGGAAAGGCAAAAGCTGCACATCACAAGTGTTGAACCTGACTCAGCACATAGAAGATGGCTTTGAAAGGCAGCAGATCACAGGAGCTTTCTTCATAGACCTGTCAGCAGCCTATGATACTGTGAGCCACTGCCTCCCTCCTGAGAAAAATGTATATCACAAAGGACTACCACCTCACCCCTCTCATAGGAAACCTGCTACAAAACAGGAGCTTTTTTGTTGAGTTCCAGGGCCAGAGAAGCAGATGGCGAAAACAGAAGAAAGACCTACCTCAGGGGAGCGTGCTTGCTCCATCCATGTTCAACATCTACACAAATGACCAGCCACTGCCAGAAGGGACAGAGAGTTTCATCTATGCTGATGATCATGCCATCACCGCCCAAGCAGGGAGCTTTGAGATGGTAGAACAGAAGCTCTCCGAAGCTCTAGGTGCTCTTACTGCCTATTACAGGGAAAACCAGCTGATCCCCAACCCATCTAAAACACAGACATGTGTCTTTCACCTTAAGAACAGACAAGCATCCTGAGCTCTGAGGATTACCTGGGAAGGAATCCCACTGGAGCAATGCAGTGCACCCAAATACCTGGGAGTCACTCTGGACCATGCTCTTACCTACAAGAAGCACTGCCTGAACATCAAGCAAAAAGTGGGTGCTAGAAACAATATCATACGAAAGCTGACTGGAACAAACTGGGGATCACAACCAGACACAGTGAAGACATCTGCCCTTGCGCTGTGCTACTCTGCTGCTGAGTACGCATGCCCAGTGTGGAACACATCTCACCACACTAAAACAGTGGATGTGGCTCTTAATGAGACATGCGGCATTATCACGGGGTGTCTGTGCCCCACACCACTGAAGAAATTACACTGCTTAGCCGGTATTGCACCACCTGACATCCACTGGGAAGTAGCAGCCAGTAGTGAAAGGATCAAGGCAGAGACATCTCCAGCTCATCCCCTGTTTGGGTATCAGCCAGCACGTCAACGACTTAAATCTAGAAATAGTTTTCTAAGATCTACAGAGACACTCGCTGGAACACCTCAGCAAGCGAGAGTCCAAAAGTGGCAGACTCAAACCCAGAACCTCAACCAATGGCTGATATCAAATGAGAGACTCCCCCCTGGGCACACAGAAAGCTGGGCAACTTGGAAGGCGCTGAACAGACTGCGCTCCACCATAAGATGCAGAGCCAACCTCAAGAAATGGGGCTACAAAGTGGAATCCATGACATGTGAGTGTGGAGAGGAGCAAACCACTGACCACTTGCTGCAATGCAACCTGAGCCCTGCCACATGCACAATGGAGGATCTTCTTGCAGCAACACCAGAAGCACTCCAAGTGGCCAGCTACTGGTCAAAGGACATTTAATCAACTACCAAACTCACAAATTTTGTATTTTGTCTGTTTGTTTGCTTTGTTCTGTCAGAAATGTAATATAATTGACTGGTTGCCCTGACACGACAAATAAATATTCATACCAGAATACTGTTGGGCCCCATGAGGATAAAGAAGAAAAACTGGTTTGCTCTTTCTGACTCTAGTAGAACCTCATGGGGTATAAATACAAGTAGTAATGCTGAGATGATGCATCATAGCTTAATTAAATTAATGGTTCAGAGTAAGAGGAAGAGGAGTAGTTAATAATAACAAATTTAACTAATAAAGAGGCAAAAAGGAAATAAATGGCGTGTCTTCTCAACTGAAACATAAGAATCAAGAGGCCAATAAAAGAGTAATGCTTTAACTTCATAATAAATGCAGTGGCATCAGCGTCAACAACAGCAGCATCACCACCACCAACAACAACATAAATATTGACTGTTTAAGTGAAGAAAAATGTAAATGGCTGTGTTCGCACACACAGAGAAAACCATGGCAATAGCCAGAACCTCCTGATTATATTACATTATTAAATAAACACACCCATAAAAATCCATGGGTGTACAATTAGTCATATACTTTCAGCTTATTAGTATTTATTTAATCTCACCACAAACTGTATTACTATTAGACACAGAATCATATTGTACTGATAAATACAGAAAGATAAAGGGGCAAAAACTTGTTTCTTTTTCTTTTTTTAAAAAAGCAATGAACACCAACATACTAGGGCTAATAGGAAGTTGTTAAAATCAAAAGTTGTTTGATAAAATCAACTGTGTGTACTGTATACACAGTCGTAAATTAAAATGTTTTATTTTTAAAATGATGCCCCTCCCAAAAAATAGGTTTATGCTACGAGATGTGGGTTGAATAATAAACTAAATAATGAAATCAACAATTATACAAAAAAAAAACCCACCTGTCCTAGGTTAACAGGCAAAAGGAAACACAGACTAAGGCTCTGAGTCTAACAGAGAGCGGCACATCAAATCATATCAATGTTCACCACCTTTCAGAAATGTTCAGCTCTAACATCTACTAGCTGTAACGATCAGAGGCTAGTACCGCTATTAGAGCTGACCCTAAGGAAAGAATGAGAAATAGCAAAAGAGAATGGAATAGAAAACATAAGTGACCTCAACCACATGCCGGCGCAGTACTTGTTCCAACTAGAGCTGTCAATTACCTAAGTACAGTCCTCTCCGTCCCCTCCCAGTCATACAACTCTGGCATTCCTGAATAAAGTCACATTGGAAACACAATGTTTGGGCATTTTCCTCTCTCATTTTAATGCCTTAGCTTTCAAAACACCGAGACATGCCAGATAGCTTCAGACCAGGACAACCCATTCTAGAAATCAGTTAGACCTGATCTGAATTCAGGATTTGGCCTAAATGACTGCAAAACTCTGGTATGTTTATTTGCCCCTTTGCCTCTTTACAGTAAGCTACTCTCCTTCCCAAAATAAACTCTGAAAACAGAGTTGAATATTACTTGGATGTTTTTATTTGTTGTGTTCTTATGCTCTGGAATTTGCGTAACCCTTAAGAAGTGTCTTCAGGCCATGTAGCACTTTCAGAGGTGGTTTTGAGGCAAATTTTACAAACATGGTGGCTTTAGTAGGGGGTCTAGAAGGACACCTGTGTGGACAAGAAAAAACTACTTGGATTACTGTTTGTAGCTGGTGGGGAACACCAGTTTAGGTAAACTACAGCAGGCAGTGCTAAATTCAAGATGCCTTGTTATAAACTTTTATTTTCAAGCATAGATGATTAGAAAATTTGGGAGGGGAAAATCTCTCTCCCCCCTTCCCCAGTTACATTGTTCAATTAATATTTAGCCGTGCTTTTAAGGATCAAGAAGGTAATTAAAACAAACAATACAATTTCATTTTAAATAATTCCAATTAATAGATTTCAAAATATATGTCAATCAGATATTTTACAGGATTTGTAAAGAAAATCACAATGGGATATTTCTTTAGTTTTCCTTACCACAGTGAGCTCATTTGATGCTTGCAAAGCAGAGAATATCTAATAACATGTTCATATTAGAAAATCCATAAATTAATTTTAAAGGCATGCCACTGTAGGATATGGTTACTTGCCGATGAATTTCATCATGCATGCAAATCAATTCAAAAAAATAATATTGCTAATTTTATCTTCAGCAAGAAAAGGTTCTCTTCAGCATTGCTTGCCTCATTTATGATGGTCACAAAAGTGATGTGATACAACTAAAAATATTACTCATGTTATTTATGGGGGTTGGAACATTCCCTGCTAATCTTGCTAGGTTTCAGCAACTGCAAAACTTGATGCCACTATGGGTGCTCATTCCACAGTACTTTTCTCATCTTGTTATCCATCCTTCTTTCCCCTGCTATCTGATGGAGCCATTATCTTCATTTTCTTCAGTAGCAGGTGAGCAGTAGAGAGCAGGAAATGAGACTGTCCAAATAGAAACTGCATCTCCCTAGTTATAGCCAGGAAGTAGCCAGGCACAGAAAGGGAACCAAGACTACAATATGGAATCAGACATCAGATCTAACAAATTACAAGCTTGAAAGAACCAGATGATATCGAGCTCTTTTGGGAGGGTCTTCCCAGCGGGGGAGATCCCTAAGGACCGCAAATGGAGTCCTTGGCCTTGGTGAGCAGCCAGCGAACGCCAATCCAAAAAGACGCAAAAATATTAAAAATCAATCTCACCAGGCTGAAGAGGTATGCGACCGAAGCGTTTATTCTGCGATTCAGCTGAAAAGGATGCGTTACAGGGATCTTTCCTCCATAAGCATACAGTACAGTGATTTTCAGGCATATTTATACAGGAAAAACAAAGAAAACCCAGTTTGAATCTCCCGCCCGCCTTCTGTCAGTTCCCTTCGCTCTGATTGGCTGGCTCTGGAACAGCTGGGAGGAGGTTTGGCCGCTTGTCCCGCCTCCCCTCCAATCGCAGGGCGCTGTTGCTTCCAGGGGGCCAATCCGAGTCCTTGGAGCGCCTCCGAAGATTGTCCAATCAGCAGCCAGGAGGCGGGACGTGGTTTGACAGCTCAGAGGGGCGGAACGCCTGGGAGGCGTCCGCCAGCTGATTGAGAGCCTTTTGTTTGTACACGGCAGGGTGGCAGACAGGAGAAACAAAGGATTTCCTGAGTTCCGATAACAGATGTGTATAGGCATAAAGGGAGGGCTATGGGTGGCATTTGGATCTCAACCTTGTGGACAAAGGGGGTCCCTCAGCACAAAGGAGCGTACACAAATGCCATGATTGATTTAATCAGTCCGTTTTCCGGGGTTTCGGCTGACAAATCTTTGGCCCTGTTTGTCTGACTCTGAAAACAAAGCCTTAAGATATTGCCAGCCCTGATCCATGCAAATGTCAATATGAATGGAGTTTCTTCTAAGGAAATTGGATTCCTTAGCTGTAATCCCCAGGTCACATACTTTAGTAGGGTAAAGTTCAAAAGGGGAAAAGTAAGGAAAGAGGGTGAGGGTACATCATAAACTCATTTCATCTCATATATTTCATATATATATTCTTCATAGACTTTCATAAACTCATAGATTTCATAAAGGGGTCCCCATCTCATCCCCATCCCAGCAAAGTTTATTAGAAGTAACAACAATTGATAAAAGAAATCCATCAGAGTCCCTGAGGTATGATCTTCTTGGCAAGGGCACACACACAGACGGGGGCCATCCTCCCCAAGAGGCCTGGTTCAGAGTCCGTGGAGGAAGTTCATGACGATAGGGCATCAAGTCAATCAGTGAGGGCAAAGAGGTCCGCAAGGAATTCACAAATGGTGGAGAGTGGGGCAATGTCCTTTGGGAAACTACATTTCCCCGATCAGGGGCCAGGGTCCAGTGCACAAGCCAGAGAATCCATTGTCCGGCCCTTGGCGAACTACAAATACTTGGGGGGGAAGATGCTCTGCATCACAGACACTAAAATAAGAGCGAAGATATTTTTAAAAAATCCCAACCCTTTAACAGGATACCCTTATAGAATCCGCCTTGCTAAAAAGATCTAATGACCAGTCTATGTGAACACAACTCTCTAGATTACCACAAACTGACACACTGTTAACTTTAAATGCTTTTAAGAGGGTTGTGTTTAATGCTTTATTTAATTTTTGTATTCCACACTGTTTTTGCTGTATTGTTTTACTGTTTAGAGTAAGCTTCTTTGGAAAAATGGAATATAAATTATATGTATACCCACACACAAAGACATGGTACAATGAAGTAGCTACAAAGTCATAACTAACTCTACCAGTCCTAACGTATTCCTACTTTAAGGACCTCTTCACATGGGGCAAAAATGCCCTGTTTTGCTGCTTTATTTCATGGTTTGAATGGGGCCTGCTGTTTGCCATCATATGATGCATGGCAGGCCCTGCCCACTTTCCTCCCAAAGTAGAGGTGAATCACTGAAAGGTGCTGTGTCCTCCACCACAGGGATGAAAGTATTGTTCAAGTAGCTCCTATGGGTGCCAAAACACCCTCTCCCACTCTCGGTGTGATGAAGGGAGGAGGGAGGGCATGCCAGGTGCCATGAGCCACCCCCAGTGCAATGGCATGGTCCAAAAGGGCCATGTGAAGAGATCCTAAGGCATTCACCTATACCCAACAGATGCTGGAGAATGGACAGTAAGTGATGACCTCTCCATCCTTCTCCTGGCATTGAAGTGTGCTGCAAAAAGAAGCAATTGGAACTTCTGCAGCATCCTGTTACGAGGTCTATTGCAGCACCACATTCTGTCTCTATTTGTATGTGCCTTCAAGTCACCTGTCAACTTATGGTGACCTTGTGAATGTCATGAAATTTTCTTACGCAAGGACAACTTGGAGGTAGTTTTGCCAGTTCCTTCCTCTGAAATATAGCCTAAAGCATCAGGTATTCATTGCTGGTATGTCATCCAGAATTTTCCAAAATAAGATATGATCCAATGTTAGATCCAATGTAGTGGTATGAGCACTGGGTTTTGACTGTGACAACCGAGTTTCAGTTCCCTGCTCTCCTATGAAAACCTAATGTGTGGTCCTAGCTGAGTCACACACTCACCATCCTAGAAACCTTAGGTTCACCTTAGGGCTGTTGTAAGTCAGAAACAACAACAACAACAACAACTCTCTAAAACTTCAGATCTTCCTCAATCCAGGAACTGCACAGGTTAAAATATAAATGGGGAGGGGATCTTCAACCATGTTATAGAGCAATGACTTTAAAAGTGAATTTGTGTAATTATGATGCTGGTAGTCAGGGGTATACAACACTGTAATTACTGAAGAGGATGCCAGCTCATACATTTTGTACACAACTCCTTTAATGAGAAAACCTCCTGAGATGCTGAAAACGTTTCATCATTTTCTTGATGTGGTGTCTATTTGAGGGCAAGATAATTTGCACTTATTCTTTACATAAGAGATCATTTGTCATCATACGCATGGTAATTTCTGATGCAAACATGAAGGGTTCTGTTGCTCATTTCCTTTGCTGTTGTCAGTTTCTATGACAGCACCTGTGATAAAAAGTTAAGATCAAATGTTGTTCCTCTCTCTACTGTGGACAGAAAATGGTCTTTTGTAGCAGAACCAATGATGGAAAATGCATGACTGGCTTCTTTGCTTTTGTTAGAGAAAGTTTGCACATTAGGTTATCTATCATCTTGCATACAGCAATCAAAAAAGTGAAGTGCATACAAGAATAAACCAATTATGAGAATTGGCTGAAGTTATCCTGGATTATCTAGTGAATGAATATTATAATGGTATTCTCTTCCTCTCTCTATTTTGAAGAAAGTTATATTAATTGGCAAACTACAATAGCTACAGGGAAAAAAATGCCTGTGGACAAATAGTGCTATCTAGTAGAGATAGTTAGGTCCAGCCTGAATCTTTGTAATTCGGATTAAATTTGGATCAAATTCCTTTTTGAAGCGATTGTGAAGTGATTTTGGTACCCAGAAGTATCCTTGCTATTTCGAAGCCACTGTCGCCATGACTCAGGAAGTGATTTGGAAAAGACCCAGCTGCATGCTGGGATGCTTGCCTCCAGCCAATGAGGGGAAACCATGTGGGGAGGGGCAGGGTTTCGGCAAGGCTCGAGCCAGGACATGAAGCAAAAAGGACTAGGGCAGGCTGCTTGGGTGGGAAAGGTGCCACGCCACTGCTTAGCAAGGGAACAACAGGTTTGAGAACAACTACTTTCCTTGGGGAACCAGACCATAAAAGTTTGCAGCCCTCCTTTCTATACCTTGGGGTTACACGTTGTTCTTTTGGAAACTAGAAATTTCCTAATCTAGTGAAGCTTCCCTGCAGCCGCGCATCTCCATTTCTCCAAGAAAAAGCAGAAAGGAAAATCATACACTTCGATGGATCATGCACTGTTCTTGCCTGTCTGTTATTCCTCCTTCCTTATCTCTCTTCCTTTCCCCTTTCCTTTTCTCTTCCAAATCCACTAATCCAGCCCTTTCAGGAAAACAGTGAGGGGGGGGGGGGCATTTTACTAGCTTCCCCAGGTATGTTTAAAGTGGCATCCTTTTTTTTCTGGAAACTGACAAAATCAACTGAAATGAAGGCGATGTGGCCGAGTGAGTTTTGTAGGACATACAGTGTAAATCCCCCCTGTATATTAAAAAAAGGGGGGGGGGGAAGAGAAGTACAGTGTCTTTGGAAACTCACTTGGCAACTTGAGTTTTCTGGGAGAGAAAATTCTGTGTTTTCCTGAATGGGCAGGGATTTGGAGGAGAAAAGGAAAGGGGAAAGGAAGAGAGATAAGGAAAGAGGAGAAGGGAAGGGAGAGAAACAGCAGGAAAAACAACAGTTTAAACCAGTGTGGATGGATTTCTTTCCTTTCCCTCCCATGTCAGTTTAAACCAGTGTGGATGGGATGGATCTGCATCAGTTTAAACTAGTGTGGATGGATTCTTTTCCTCTCCTTTCTCTCCCATGTCAGTTTAAACTAATGTGGATGGGATGGATCGGCATCAGTTTAAACCAGTGTGGATGGATTCCTTTCCTCTCTTTCCTCTCCCACGTCAGTTTAAACCACTGTGGATGGGATGGATCTGCATCAGTTTCTTTTCTCTCCTTTCTTTCCGGTGTCAATTTTAACCAGAGTGGATGAATTTCTTCCCTTCCCCCCCCCCCTTTCTGGAGTAAAACAACTACTTTCAAAGTAAAGACCACCCAATGAAACAGGAAATAACACTTTGAAACCATTAATGAAGGATTTGGAAGTCTCTGAAGTTTTGAGAAGTTTTGAACTTTTTTTCTGTGAAAATTGGAATTGACTTTAGATCCGAACTCCAGCGCCCCCTACACGTGAAATGAGTTTTGAACCATTTTTTTGATCAAACGAGCCTACTATCTAAGCATTGCTTTCACCTGATAGTCTAGTGGGTGAAATCTAAAGCCTACCAGTACTGAAAATGATGGTGCAGAAATTCTATAATGTGAAGAAGATCAGTAAGATAAATATGACAATGGGAAAGACAGAGAAAGGAAGAGAAATGCCAAGAGCAATCATTTTCTCCAACACCAGCAAACTACTTTTGTCATAGGAGGCTAGGAAGTTGGATGAATCTTGACAAAGTCGACAGAAACAGCACATGGGAAGTGACTGGAGGAATAATAAAGGAGGAATGGCATAGAATGAGCAATCCAGAGGGGAATGAATACACTCTAGGGGTAAATGTGTGACTCCTCTTTATCTTCTGTTAGCATATTAGTTCAGACATTTCTTTATGGCATACACTGGTGGGATCCACATACAAGGCTCAAGGCACCAATGCAGCTGTCAAAGAAGCATTTGCTCTTCTAGACAAAACACCAATCATTCTCTTTGACTTTAAAAAGTAGTTCTTCATTTCACTGATCATAGCTCTCTTTTAGTGTCCACGAGCACAATTTCATTTGCTTCATTTGGAATGAACAAATGACTGAGTAACTCTTAGAACCATACCTTTGGAGGGGGTGTATATAGTCTTGTCACTATGAATCTAGGAATCTACTGCTAAATCAGCCTTGAAAGGTTGTCATTTAGCATCTGTTGAAAAACAACCAATAAAGAAGATTTTACCATCCTCTCAGGTAGTCAATTCTACTATCAAGCAGTTCTTTCATTTAGGAAATCTATAATATTTAGTTAAAATAACCTTTCCTGGAATTTAAATCCATTGGTTTAAATTTATTTATTTATTTACTATGCTTCTATACCGCTATTCTCAGCCCGAGGGCGACTCATGGCGGTTTACAAAATCATATCCTCTGGACAAGATAAAAAGTTAATCCATCTTCTATGTGATTTCCATTCAGATATTTAAAGATGGCATCATAATCTCCTCCAAGATAACTATATCCAGTATCCTTTGTCTATGGGCAGCTAGTGTCCAAAAAGACAGCTTATTTGAAGGGAAGGGGTTACAGAAAAGTTGAACCAGGCAATCCAAAAAGTTGAAAGGAGCTATAGGACAAGGTCTTGGACAGTCTAAAAGTGGTTTCTCAGAGCTAGTAGTCCAGATAAACAAAGAGAAGGGATAAGAAAAGAATTTATTAAACATAGTCCAGAAGTCAAATATTTAAGCAAACACATGAATACCCAGAATACTGAAAGTGGTGGAATGGCTTTAAGCTAGGCAATCTCCCAGAACCTGTTGGGGGATTTATATAGATGCCTGCTTCTGGACACCAAGAGCTTGTTTTACAGTAGGATCTTGCTTATCCAACCTTCACTCATCCTACGTTTTGTATTATCTAATGCAGCCTGTCTCCTGCCCGGATCCACAGTTGTTTATATATTTAGTTATGTATTTGTTTGCTATATTTTATACCACCATTCTCAGCCTGCAGGCTACTCAGGGCAGATTACAGTCAACACCAAAAACATAAAATACAATTAAAACAGTTAATTCAAATATAAAACCAGATAAAACAATCATTATCAATAAAAACCGGGATTGTGGCGCAGCTGGCTAGTGCCAGCTGCATTAAGATCACTATTGACTGAAAGGTCATGAGTTCGAAGCCAGCCCGGGTTGGAGTGAGCTTCTGGCCAATATGTGTAGCTTGTAGGCCTGGGTAACAATGGAAAATTTGTTTCTAAAATCGATTCGTTTTTTGGGGTTTTTTGCATTTCGATATTTAAAAGAATTCCGAAATTTTCCTTAAAAAAAGTTCAATATTTACGAAATTTCGTAAATGGTAAAAAAAATTACAAAACAATAACGAAACAATAACGAATCGATTTGTTAATGGCGGCCGCGATCGCGTAATACGCTAAAAAAATTTCTAAAGTTTCCCTCTCCGTCTGTTGTTGACTGTTGGTGTGATATTATAATTTTTTTTCACTAATTAAACGAAAAACAACTATAAAACTTGCCCCAGACATGCGGAAATAATAACGAAACGACCTCAAACCAATAACGAAACGAATACATAACGAAATACGAAGCATTTACGAAACGAATTGAAAAATTCGTTTCGTTTTTAAGTTGCTCCAGAATGGTTCGTTATTGCTTCGTTAACAAAAAAAATAACGAATTTTTAACGAATTACGAATTAACGAAACAAAACCGCCCAGCCCTAGTAGCTTGTTGTCAATCTTTGCAACCTGAAAGACAGTTGCATCTGTCAAGTAGGAAATTTACGTACCACCTACGTGTGGGGAGGCTAATTTAACAAATTTACGAGGCCATAAAAAATCTCCAGCAAAAGCACGCAGGGAATGTGGAAAGTACTTCATCAGTGTCGCAGATGGATGGTGAAGCGACACCTCCCCTGGTGGCCAGGAAATTGGAATGTTAAATAGCCTCTGACTGTCTGTCTATATGTGTTGTGTGGCTATGGCATTGAATGTTTGCCATGTATGTGTACATTGTAATCCACCGTGAGTCCCCTGCGGGGTGAGAAGGGCAGAATATAAATACTGTAAATAAATAAATAAATAAACAAACATATATTAGTTTGAGTCTCATAATTAAAAGCATTATTCAATAGCGTCATCCAGTCATTCCATTTCTTTTTTTTCTATGTCTGTTATATTGCATCTGCAAATGCCTGCTCAAAGAGCCAAGTTTTGGCTTTCTTTCGGAATGATAAAAGGGAAGGTGCTGATCTAATATCTCTAGAGAGGGCGTTCCATAGTTGAGGGGCCACCACTCAGAAGGCCCTGTCTCTCATCCCTGCCAAATGTACTTGTGGCAAAGGTGGGATTGAGAGCAGGGCCTCCCCAGACGATATCAATGTCCTAGCTGGTTCATAGGAGGAGATGCGTTCAGACAGCTAAGTTGGGCCAGAATCGTTTAGAGTTTTATAGGCAAAAGCCAGCACTTTGAATTGTGCCTGGTAGCAGACTGGCAGCCAGTGGAGCTGGCGCAACAGAGGAGTTGTGTGCTCCCTGAGCACTGCTCCTGTTAGCAATCTGGCTGCCATCCGTTTCAATACATTGTGATGTTTTAGTGCTAAATTTGTAAATACAGTAATTACTACATAACGTTACTGTGTATTGAACTGCTTTTTCTATTGATTTGTTGTATCTACATTTCTGGCTTACTACCTTTGATCTCATCTAAACACATTGCTCTCTCTTTGACCTCATCTAAACTGCCCATTTAATCAATTTTAAACTGGTATTGAAGAAAGTAGTTTAACTGTGCAGGTGATTACATAGGAAATCCCAGCCTAGATGGTGATTACACAAGCCACAGAACAATGATGCACATTAACTGCTTTCTTTCATGTGCTTTTGTGAGAGTTTGCTGTCTTGCTACTGCAATCTGAAGCTAGATTTGAACTGCATTAAATGATCCATGTAGATGGGTCCTTTGCTAAAATTCAAAGTACACGGATGTCTCTTGAACATTTACCACATCCTGCTAAGGTAAGAGACCCTCAGCCACTTCAGACACAAGCTGCTCAGATTTAGATAGGCAGACATCAACTGAAATCAGAAACTACTTGTAATCCAATCCTTTTGTGTCAGATTCATCAGATTCCAGAGGGTTGCTTAAGCCACTCAGTTCCTTCAACTGTTTCACATTGGTGATTTGCGGACCTGGCTGTATTCCTCTTGACTTGCTCTATTTTGTCTCTTCTTAACTGCGTATCACACATTTTATAAATCTTTTTCATAAATTTGATGGGGGAAAGTTGAGTTTTTTAAAACTGAATCTGTCTAGTAATTTCATTATTTTTTATCTAGTTTCCATCGATTCATATACTTCTAAATCTGAAAGAATGAACCCATTTTTTTTAAAAAAATGTTGGACATCTCTAGTCACTGTTATTCGAAATGGTTAGCTATGCTCGTTCAACCTGAGCTTAGTGACATCAGGTGACCTTCATTCCAGTGGGACATTTGATTTGTTCTGTTTTACTACAACCTTAAATCTGCTATGCATGCTGATGAACATTTTCTCTGGATGTGGTTCAGTACCTTGAATATTTCCTTTAGTGTTTGTAGTATTACTCAATTGCATTCGCAAACAAAAACAAATACTATTGCCTGATATCATGCATTTGTTGGATATTTCCTGATGTGAATATTTCACCCCAGCAATCTGTAAATAAATGCGACACACTGCCTGTAATGAGCAATATTCATCTACTATCCTTCCATGATAGGATGCACACAGAAAGAAAAGGAGAAAATTGAAAATAATATATTGTGTACTGTATTTGCTTTATGTAGGACATGACATGACAATATTAGGTAGTCATTTGTCAGGGCTGACAATAATGGCCTCGGTTGAAAATCATCATGTTTCAGGTAGTGTCAAGTGATATGAAAACTCTGCCTAAGATTGTTTATCTGTGGTATTTCTTTCAAACCTATAAATCATCGCTCGAGTTTGTAGAATCAAGGCATAAACAAATATGCGTAAAGTGATCTTCAAGAGTCTATGGAACTGTTTCCATTTTTGTAGTTTACAGTTTTGTTTTGATCCATCCAAGTCTTCCCCTTCAACATTTCCTATGTAAGCCGTTTTCCCAGTTGGTACAAAAAGTGAAAAATTCTGATATTTGAGATTTCTTTTGAAATCTAAAGGCTGCCAAAATACACCATGACAAAATGGAATCTTTAGAGTAGAAATGTGGAGCACATTTACCACAATGAGCCTGATGTCTGAGTAGGCACTAAAAGATTCACACTACAATAACACCTTTTTGTGAGCCTTCCAAAGTCTTCATAGCCCAAAGAAATTCTGAATCTATTTTTCATGATTCATTATATTACAGCAATTCAAACCTGCAGCCAAAAACGATGGTTTTACTGTCACAATCCTCACACTTCTCAAATTCCCCTTACCCATGGCATACAAAAATGAAACCGGAAGTGATGTGAGTATGGATGTCATTCTTCATTAAGGATCTTATTGCACACACCTCAGAAAACACATTTTTAAATAGGCAACCATTGTTTTAAAATGCTAGATGAGGACTGGGTGCCTTCTCACTCCATCTCCCACATTTGTTTCCTTTCCTTATCTAATGGACATCAGAATTACCACATCAGAATTATTCCTCCCAACTTGCGCCACTGTCTTCCTGGGGGGGGGGGGGATCTTCAGCAATAAGAAATCTAACAATGTAATAATTTGTGGCTATGGTGTGGCCATTAGATTTTTTAGTTGGATGCTTAATGGTACAACTAGGGCACATTTTCTTTTGATTTTTCCTTTTTTTCATTACAGTTTGGATTGGGAGTTCAAAGTCCTTTAGTGTGTTGCTTTCGGTTTGGTGTTTTAGGTTAGTTAAATTAGGGATTTGGTAGTCTGTATTAGTTCTAGTTTAATTTAGCTTAGTTTTAGCCTTAATTATACACACATGCATATCTAGTATACAGAGTTTCTTTGTACTTTTTATTTACATTTTTGCCTTTTCATCATTTCTGTTTTGAATTACACTGTTTCTGTCAATGTTAATAAAATAATCACAGCATAGTTCCAAAAAGCAGTGATAGTCATACAAAAATATTAAGCATGCCCCCCCCCCCCCACTTTGAGATATATTTGAATTTTGGCTGATGGTGTCAGCAGATGTGATAGAAAACAGAAGCTTGTGGTGGTTGAACTGCCATATCAAATGATCAGAGGTGTTCATCTGGTAGAACAGATGTAGCTTGGCTGGCAAGGTCCAGTTTTGTTGGCCACCCAAGCAAGCCTCTCATTGCCCCAGTATAATGCCAAGTGAAACTTCTGAGTAGACATAAATGACCTTCAAACAAATGGAATGTCAATGTGTCAGAAACTACATCTGGACATTAAGGGTTGGTGTGAAACAGTACCCTCACCAAACACATAAAATAACAGACACAGCCAATGCAGTCTATGTTTATGAACATTTTTGTTTTAAGAGACCTCATGCATACCTAGGACCAGGCTGTACCTTTTTTGTTTTAATCTACTCTGCATTTACTTCGTCACCACCTCCGTCATCATCATCATCTCATGAATCCATACTGATTTCCATACTAAATGATACCTTGAAGCAGTGCATACAGTTTTTTAAATCAAAAATAAAAACTATTAAGAAAGTGTTAGAATAGAAAAATTACATTAAATATAATATTTAAAAACCAGTACACACATCTAATAAGATTAATTATAAAATTAGTACATTAATACATTTGAAATCAGAGGCCCAAACCAACTTTTAAAAATGGACAGTAATTTAAACCATCGTTTGGCTTTCTGAGGTCCATTCCACACAGCTATATAAAATCCACATTGAACTAAATTATTTAGCAGTGTGGACTCAGATAACCCCATTCAAAGCAGATATTGTGGATTATCTAGCTTGATATTCTGGGTTATATGGCTGTGTGGAAGGCCCCTAAGCCCCTTATACATTTGCCATATAAAATACAGATTATCTGTTTTGATGATTTGGATGATATGGCAGTGTAGAATGGGCTCTAGACAAACAATTTCAGCCAGTGACTTACTTATATTATAAGAATGCAAGTGAATAGCTTTCTGGAACAATTAAAACATACCAATTTGCAACAAGTGATAGGAAAATGCATACATTTCCCTTTTCCTATTTTAATTACACAATTTGAAATTTTGACAAGCCAAATCAAATAAAGCTAAATGTGAACCTGAGGTTCACTCTATACTGCCATATAATCCAGATTATCAAACCAGATAATCCACATTATCTGTTTTGAACTGAATTCTCTGAGTCTACACTTCCATATAATCCAGTTCAATGCAGATCATCTGGAGTTTATATGACCATGTAGAAGGGGCCTAAATTTTCACTCATTTGCTCAAGCTAAAATTGATAGATATAGCTATTGCCAGCCTTGTACAATAGTATAAAGATGAGGAGACTCCAGGTAGCAAGATGAATTTAACATTGACATGGTTAAATAGACAGAGATTCACTGCCACTCGCTTCCTCTGAAGGCCCTTCCACACAGCCATATAACTGAGAATATCAAGGCAGAAAATCCCACAGTATCTGCTTTGAACTAGTTTATCTGGGTCCACACTGCCATATATTCCAGTTCAAAGGAGAAAATGTGGGATTTTATTCTGCTCTGTGGAAAGGGCATGAGTGAAATTTGAACTCTGGTTTCCCCAATCCTAGGTTAATATTCAGTACTCAACCACCACATCATGCAATATCATTGGTGCTAAATTTGAACCCTGGTAGCATTTACTGGATAAGGAAAAATGCCTAATGACTCCCACAATACCCTATGACATTGGCAAGATGAAGCAAGTCGGGGTTAGGGAGGAATACACAGAAGGAATACACAGAAGAGAATTTATAGATAAATTTATATTACGTATATCGTTATAAATATATATTATGTATATAATATATCCTTTGGGGAATGCTACCTAAGATTTAAGTAGGACACTCTGCTTGCAGAAATGTTACTGGAATTCAAACAGGCATAGTGCAAGCTATTTTTCCATCTGAGAGAAGGTGTTGTACTTTGGTTGCTTATTCACCTATTCTAGTGACAGGACTAGTGATCCTATCCATCCAATATCTTACTTTGGAGGATTCATCTTCAGAAGAAATTGTTGTAGGCAAGGTTTGTCTGCTCTACCTTGTATCACTGTGGCACAGGCAACAACTTGGGCGACTTTATATATATATTTCATTCTGGACCTAGCAACCTGAGGTTTGCAAAAGGAATCATTGAATGTTATACTATGAAAAGGTCTTCCTTCTAAGCAAGACACTAAGCCTGGTGGGCTTCAGAGATTTTCTGACCTTGCTCACAATGTCTTCCTCTGAGGAAGGATACTCTGAAGCAGATCACTGGTTAAAAAAAAAATCCTTGAGACCATCACAGTCCATTTCCTGTTATGGCATGTGTAGTCAGAAAAGTCACCATGAGATATTTTGCTCAGAGAGGTTCTTCTCTTTAGAAGGAAAACAACAACTCCCATAGAATCTCCAATTGAACCACCCAGTATTCCACTCTTAGGGTGCATCTACACTGTAGAATTAATGAAATTTGATGTCATTTTAACTGCCATGGCTCAATGCTATAGAGTCATGGGACTTGTAGCCTTTAGCCTTCCTTTCCAAAGACTGCTGGAGCTTCACTACAGTAGTTAAGCATTGAGCCATAGTAGTTAAAGATGGCAAACTTCATTCATTCAACAGTGTAGATGTACCCTGAAAGGCTCTCTCTTAGAGTGAGCCATTAAGGAAGTGTTTTGGAGAACCTAACTGGGAAATATATGCAGATGTGGTGGCAACGGACAGCCCATCTGGCAATGAATTGTGGAGGGGATATAATCCACCATCCCAAACCAATTACCACCTGAAAAATTGGTTTCATGAGACAACTAACTAATGGGACAGAAGGCTCTGAGTACATCAGAAATGTTTTCTATTCTATGAGAGTCAGAAAACATTTGGTTCTTCCTCCAGATGAATGAGAAACATTAAATATTTAAAATGTGGCTCATATTCAATTCTCCCCCACAACCCAGAGGGGGGAAAAGCTAAGTAGTTAATGAGCCTGCAGGCATTTATAATGTTCTCATTAGGAAGCTGAACAGCACACAGATGGGATGTGTACAAAATGCAAGAACAAATAACCATGAATGAAATGATAAGAATTCCAAACCAGACCCTTTCACTGAAGAACACAAGCAGGGCACTGTTCCAACTAGTCTAATCACAAATGAATTTTTTTAAGGCAAAGGCAAAATAGGCTATGCAAATATTTTTGCAATGAAAAATGTAATTGGGAATTAAGCAAAGAAATAACAACAAATATAGTCTTACAGCTTCCCCCCCCCCGCCCCCTAC
This sequence comes from Anolis sagrei, assembly GCF_037176765.1. Taxonomy (NCBI): domain Eukaryota; kingdom Metazoa; phylum Chordata; class Lepidosauria; order Squamata; family Anolidae; genus Anolis; species Anolis sagrei. The sequence goes on along the minus strand of NC_090023.1, from coordinate 211,981,072 downwards.
CCCCATCATCCTCCAGGAAAAAAACCTAGATGTAGCTGAAATAGATTTGTTTGTTTAAGTCTAGATATGTCTCAAATGCATAAAAAACAGGTGTGGTCTAAAAGGGATGTACAAATAAAGAAAATAAACTCATCCTTGCACCAGCCACTGCAATTCCCATGGCCTCTATCTCAAACATTATCCCACCATCAGCAACCTGGTACTGAAACTCAGCTGTAGAGAGAAACATAGAGATAGTAAATTTCCATTGTTGGGTGCAGGGTGGTTCACAGAACACATGTACGACAAACATTCAATGCTGTTATACACTGACAGGACAGAGAATTGTACAGAGATAGAGGTATATGTATATAGGTTTTTCTGATCTTTGGCATCTTGGAGGCTGTGCTTGTTTCCAGCCACATGGGGGTTGGCTGTCGCTCCATCTTCCCTGCTAAAGAACTGCTAGGTAGGCTGAAGCTGGGCTTAAAGCCAGGAGCTCACCCCGACCCGGGCTTCGAACTGTCAACCTTTCGATTGTCAAGATTTGCTGCAGCTGGTGGTTAACCTGTTGCGCTAAAGCCCTTCAGTTTTAACATGAAATATTTCATCATGGTCTGTTAAGTTCTGTATTTACAGGAGCATGTCTTATGAAATAAGTGAACATATGCAGGATTTTGCAGGAAAAACTCTAGGCCGCTGCTAGTGAATTAAGACTGGAACAGGGAAGTAGTGATGCATATCTTCATATCCTATTCTAATTACACCATTTGAAACTTTTGATAGTAAAATAAGCCAAGTCAAGGAAAACCTGTAATTAAATCTTCACTTACTTGTTCAAGCCAAAATCAATGGATATAGCTATTGCCAAACTTATACCGTAGTAAAAATGTAATGTGATGTGTGTGCATGTGCAAAAAAGGTTTTGGTGTTTTTCTAAGAGAACATCTGTTTCTGTGTAGGAAACTTGTTTGCTGTGCAAAAATGTTGTTTTCTGTGCAGGAAACTGTATTCTGTATAGAAATGGTTTTTCTATACAGAACATACTATGTACTTTGTAAGGAGAAAACAAAAACAGAGAAAGTATTTTTCTACATATTATTATTGGCAGTCCTAGAAGCATTTATGAGTTTTGGTTTAGCTTTGAAGCTTCCAGATCCAGGAACAGCTCAATGAAACCTAAAGTCCCAGCCATGGGTAACCTTCAATTGCAGCAACATAGTGCATCAAACTGTGGGCATCTGCAGGGGTGAAAATGTACTCTTGTATCCATAGTAGTTGCTCTATAAACGTTGTCTCTGAGTTAACAATCTATGTTGTGATTTCAAACAGTTGTTTTTCTAGAGATTTTCTAAGAGTATGGGGAAAAATAATATTCTACTGATGGACTACATGCTCTGCTGAGCTGGAGAGTTGGTCAACTAGAAAATAAAGGTTTTACACATACACATCACTCCCATTTTTTTTCAACAAGTAAACATTGTCATTTCTATGCAAAATCCATTTAAAAAGACATTTAGATTCTTCTTCTCTTCTTAGATGAGCAAAGGCTGAGAAAATATCACCCCCCCCCCCCCCCAATACATTAAGAATTTCCATGACAACAAAGGTCGACTGCCTGGTGGAATGGGTCAGAAGCAGATCTGCTTCTTTTGGAGTCTGAAGTCTTGACAGTTATTTAGATGGGAAAGACAGATTTTAAAAACTGTATATGGTCCCTTTTTTTAACTGCAGATCCCAGGTTTGCACTGCATGTAATAAATCGTTTTAATTATGTTGTGAGCCAATTGGAGTGATTGATTAAATATAGGAGTATAAATGTTTTAAGCAAATGAAATAGCTTTCTTAAAATTAGGAAAAAAATAAATTATCTTTCTTTTGATGGGATTGCTGCTTCCTTCATTGAGAAATCTTGCTAATTTTCATGGGGGCAGAGGATTAATCAGACTTTTTCTTCTCTGTGCCATTTCTGGGCAATTCATAACCATGCACTTGTCTGTTTTATGCTACATCCACCTATTCCTTCATTCTTTGGGGATTGCAGAAAAAATTGCATTTGAATATGCATTGAGATATGTATTTACAAGAGTGAAATTGCAATTAAGAATATCAATAAATCAAACCATTTTTAACAAGCAAACAATAAGTTGATATATCTACAATATATTTATCTATAGCTAAGTAGAAAAGAGAGTATAACAATTATTAAAACATATAATAAATCTATTAAATAAGCAATTGATAAAACTGATAAATTGAAACCTCTCTTATATTGCTGTTCCTAAATTTAGACTCTAGTCTCAATCTGAACAACAAATTATTTCATAGATTTATTATACTTGTTTATATGTTATGCTGCCCCCACCCCACCCCGATACATTATATTATAGCATATTTGAAGATCAACTCTACTGGCTTTCTAGGAGTTTAGTGAATTAAATTTAACACCCCCCCCCCCCCCCCACACACACACACAGACCCTTTTTTTGGCACCACCTGAAAACACTGAATTGAAAAGATTGTCACATCTATTGAAATAATATGAGTCAAAATGTGTTGTTGAAGGCTTTCATGGCTGGAATCACTGGGTTGCTGTGGTTTTTCCGGGCTGTATGACCATATTTCAGAAGCATTCTGTCCTGATCTGACAACTTCTGAGGATGCTTGCCATAAATGTGGATGAAAAGACAGGAGACAATGCTTCTGGAACATGACCATACAGCCTGGAAAACTCACAGCAACCCAATGAGTCAGAAATTTTATAACTTAAGAAAATGCACAGGAAACACAGGAAGCAGCAAAACATTTAAGTTAACATAGAGGTACACACTGCAATATCAGATACCCTTATCTATAGCATATTGATGCCAGATTAAGGCATTCGTCTTCAAATAAACATTTAACTTTTGATTTTTAAATATCTTTCCTGTTTGCATTCTATTGGTAACTCTTATTTTTTTATACAGATTTAACCTGGTTAATTTTTTTGGAAAAGTTTTGGTTTTAGTTATTCTTTTTTCTTTTTCATTTTCATTGTTGTTATTGTTTTAGATTTGTGAACATTGCCATTGCCAGAACATTAAGCACAGATCCCCCCCCCCCTCCCCAGGTCTAATTATTAAATTGATAAAGTCAGAACTGTGGCGGAGCGTTCCACAGGTAACTGCACCTTTTTATTTTTATACCAATGAATTGTGCAAATGTCTGGAGGCTCAGAGGAGCTCAGCAGCAGCTAACAGCATTCAGGATACTTTTACCTCAATTTCCCCTTTTTACATTAATTCCTTTAATAAACTAAGTTATCCTTAACTTGTCCTCCGATGTATCTTCTTTTGCCTCTCTGAGTCCTTTTTCTCTCACTTCTGCATTTCCTGACAGGGCCAGCAGTAGCCTGGGTCCTCCATGACCCTCCACAGCCCTCACAATGCGACACAACTTTTGCCTCTTTTCAAAACTAACCCCCACCAGTCTTTCAGGACCCCTTCACCCCCATCCAGCTTCCATAAAAGCCCCAATGCACTCCAAAAACACATTTCCCTTTATTTTTCCCTTTTACCTCCCCCTCCCATTTTGCTCGTGCTCAATTGATCTAACCTTTGTCCCACTAACCCAGAATCTGTGCAAACCTTCCCCACAGATACCAAGATCTGTCATTTCTCCCTTGGTATCCATGAATCAATGCCCTATGCTTCCTCTTTGAGCACTGAACCCCTTCACCCAGCTCCCTCCTCCATAGTGCACTGGTTCTCCTGGAAGCCTCAATATCTGCCAATCTTTACTTTTTCCTTTTTGCCTATACACTCTCCTCCCCACAATTCCTTTGCATGCATGTCATTCACAGTTCCATAATCCACATCAAATCTTACCTCTGTGGACACCGAAACCCGTTTGGGACCCTTGTATCCATGGGGCCTTTGTGGACCTTTTTGCTTCCCGTGGGTTGCCTTCTACCTAGGTCATTGAGTTCCCTCAGTATCCAAGGCTCCTTATGTATGTGTCTTAGCTTCTTCCCCATGGGTGCCCAGAATCTCTGCAAGAGGTCAGGTCCCTTAAGGAATGTGGATGAGAAGGTCTCTTTTTTAGGGAGAGGCTGCTCTGATGTGACTTCAAACCAAACGTGGCTTTCGGAAATCGTAGGCCAAAACTATAAGGGTTTTCTTGGCAGATTGCATTGTCATTATTGCCTTCCTCTGAGGCTGAGAAAGGAAGATAGGAAAGATGGGGGAGGGGAGAGAAAGAGGGGGAAAAAAGGGAGAGAGAAGGTGAGGGGAAAAGTGAGGATGAGAGAAAGCAAGAGAAAAAGGGATGGATAGAAAGAAAGGGAGGTGAGAAGGTGAGGGAAATAGAGGAGGAAAAAGAAAGAGAAGGATAAGAGAATTATCATTGTAGGTGGACAGACAACTAGTGCTCCTTCCTTAGTAGTGGCAACCCCATTGACTTGAGGAGCTGGGTCCCCACCAGCCACTGATTGGTCATATATCTTCACACCCAAAGGCCCTAGGCAAGCTGTCTGAAACTCTTGGAATGACTAGACAAATGACAGCGCTCTGTTTTCACTTTGGATCAGGACATTCTTCCTAATTTTGGGCAGAACCTCAAAACCCATTCTAGTCTCCAGAGCAGCACAAAGCAAGCCCCCTCACCTCCTCAATGTGACATCCTTTCAACTATTTCAGTATGGTTCTCCTCCCCTCCCCTCCTCTGAGTAAAAGAGACCTTCCAAAGGTCTCCCCTCCAAATGAATTCTACCTGGGTGAACAAAGGCAATACTCTACCATCCAGCAGCAGCTCCCTCTCTCTACTTCTCCCTGCACCTGCTTCTACCCCGCAGTGCACAGGGCGCCTCCTAGAGGGACCCGCTCACCTCTAAAAGAGAATTATCAATAGAAAAGTGAGGGGAGAGAGAGAAGAGACAACAAGGGAAGGAGAGAAGGGGTAGAAAAAAAGGAAGATAAAGGAGGTGGGAGGAAGATGGAAAGAAAGGAAAGGGATAGAAAAGAGAAGGGGAAAGAAAGATAAAGAGGGGGACAAGAGAAAGAGAAAGAAGAAAAGGGTGAAAAAGAGAGAGGGAGAGCATGAGGGCCCACCTCCTCCCACACATGCGCACCTCTACCTCCAAGCAGCTCTTTGTGAATCCTCTCTACTCTGCACTGTTAGAGGAAGAGGAGGAGGAGGAGCAGCCCCAAAGGAGCCAAAGCGGTGACCCCCTGTGAAATGGTCTTTTACCCTCATATGGGTCATAACCCATAGGCTGAGAATCACTGTTTTAGAGCATACAGTGAAATACCAGCATACAGTGCCAAAATCATCTATGTGTAGTATAAATACTTAAGGTATGGTCTTTCACTCTAGTGGATACTCTGGCCTTGGCTTGTTAGACTGCACCACACTGTACAGCAGTTGATTTTACATTTTACTGTCACAGTTGATGGAGAGTGATGTAAGAAGTCAGGGTAAGAAGAAGATATGCCACTCTGATGAACACCCTGAGGCATCCAGGCTATGTCTAAGCTATATGTTTAATGTGTATGTCAAATATTGATTAATTTTGTTGGGTCCCATCTCCAAGGTATTTCACTACATATATGCAAGTATTCCAAAATTTTAAAACATTAAAATACAGAACACTTCTGATTCCAAGTGTTTTGTTTAAAGGATTCTAACCTGTCTATGTTTCCCAATTTTCAGATGATATAGTGTATCAATCATGTGGCAGGTTTCATTTTATAAGCATCTATGAAACAAAAAAGTTACTTAGAATGCTTTCCCTACAACAATACATTTCCCCTTTGGAGGAGTGTATGTGTTAAAATACTGTCCATGTTCAACTGATCAGATGACAGAAAGTACATGGCTACGCAGACTGCTGGATAAGGCTACTTTGCTGTTTTATTCCAAAATTATATCTGTGAAATCTGTGGAATAGCTGTTTTCTTCTCAAAAGAGGCGGGAAAAGTGAAATTGCTGGCTACATTTGTTTTTGTTACAGCTTTTTGCATTATGTCTTTCATTCACATTATGTTTTATTTTCTGAAGCAGCAGTTAACTTACAATGACATAAAAATACTGCTTTCATTGTTTATTGCTTATTTTTTTCCCTTGCCAATAACAACTTTCAAATGAAAACACACTTTTGGCATTTGAGTACCATTATGAAATCAAAAGGACTCCACTGCAGATATTTGCTTGACTTTTATTTTATCTTATACTCTGGTAGATAAGACACAGATATCCCAATGAAGATGACTGCTTGAAGAGTGCTCCCCGTTGTGATGTTCATTACAATCCTAGAAGTATCAGCTCATAAAAGCACACCAAGAAACCCTAATTATCTTGTTTTGAATAAACCAGAGCTTCTCAACCAGGTAACTGGAGAATGCATTGCAACCCATATGTGAAACCACAGAGCAATATGGAAATACATTGTCTCTGTTCCATTTTCCTTGGCTACTTACCCTTAAAATTCAATAAAACAAAAACTCTGAGATACCGCGGTCCTGCAGTATCTAAGAGGGTATTCCAGGGGCAAAGGATAATTTTAGACATCACCCTTTGATCTCTTCAGACATAATTCTTTGGCCCAGACACTCATTGACTCTTATGATATGTCTGGGCTCATTCTGATGCCAAAGAGGATGGACTGAAGAAAAATTTCCCTTGGTTCTCCAGAGCTCATAAATTGATCCTGAGCCTACCCCTATAGTTGATGCATGGCTAGGGAGATAGAGCTACACTTCTTGGCCCTTGATATGTTGTTGCACACCGGAGTGGGGATCACAATGAAATTTATTTATTGTGTCAGGAGTAAGCCAAACTAGTAATAGTAATTACTAGTAATTTTTGGTGTTCAGCTTTCAGGATTTATTTATCGTGTCAGGAGTAAGCCAAATAGTTGTATTGCATTTTTAACAAACAAACAAACAAAACACAAAGTTTGCAAGCTTGGTAGTTGATGAAATGTCCTTTGACCAGTAGCTGGCCACTTGGAGTGCCTCTGGTGTTACTATAAGAAGGTCACATCACAATGAAAGAAATACTGGGATACCTATTATCTTCTTTAGATCTGAAAAGTACACATAGACACATAATCCTTTGCCATTATACCTGTGTATTGCACCATCAGGAAGCTAGCCAGAGAAAGAGGTCTACACACACCTATAGAGATTTCCACTATCCTCCTTGCTCCTCACTCAAGACATTGTGGAATCATGCTGAGTTGTGGACTGAGGAAACCTTTGGATTTTGTTTGCCCCCTGACACATCCCTAATAGGAGAGAGAATTCTTATCATGCCCACTTCTACACTGGTTGATATAAACCTGGCAAAGTGCTAAAATGGCATCTGTCTAGTAATTTTTGGTGTTCAGCTTTCAGGATTCTTTGCTAGAGTTTATGGCAGTTCATTACTGTTGATTTTTGCTTCATATTTCATTCTTGTATGAAATTAGGCTTCAGTCTTTCAAAGGTTCTTCCCCAGATGTTGGATCAAAATCTAAGATCTGTTTCATATTCCTTAGTTGGTTGGATGGTGGGCTGCTACTAGGACAAGTATCTTTTCCATTATGATTCTAGACTTGAGGAACATCCTTTCATCACATCCCAACATTGTATTAATAGAAATGACTGAATAAAATGTGATGCTCATGAAGGTGTTTCTTAAATACTATTTCCCTATATGTTCCTCTGATATAGATATTATTTCATCTATGTGTATTTTATGAGACATTTTCTATTTATTTTTCCCAGATATATATCTTTTGGGCTGATGATCTTGTTCTTTTAAGATTTTCATTTTGTGAATCACTTTGAGTCCCCCTGGTGGAAACAATTGGTATAAGAATTTGCAAAAACCTTGACATTTATGCTTTTTTCTGTTTTTGTGTGTGTATATGTGCCTTGATGTCACTTGTTGACTTATGACTCAGTTTCATTGCCTAGCGTCTTCAGGTAACACAGGTTCTAATATTATGACACAGGCCGGGAGGGGGGGAGGGGCATCTTTCTCTTATTTTCTCCTGTAAAAGTCCAAATTAAAGCCATATCTCTATCCTTGACTCTAATATGCTGAGGAAGGTGATCTTGTGTTGAAACAGATCCTTATCTGAAAGAGGTTTCCAGGTTCAATCTTTGGCATTATTACTTCAAAGGATCTCATCAGTCAGTTTAGACACATTTGGGCCAATGGTCTAATACAGCATGTGGCAACTTCAAATACCACACACTTCTCAATGTATTATTGTGCACTAAGAATGCCTTAAATGTGGACACAGCACATTTCTGATTCTGGTGGTCCAAATGAGGATGAGTTGGGGAAAGAAAATGAGCTGTCAATCTAACCATCTAATATTCTTTTTGAGACAAGTGAAATACACATTTCACAACAAGAATGGAGGAAAATCTGAACACGTTTGAATCCCAAGGAAGAAGTAAGGAATGGAATTTGTACAAAGAAGTGTTTGGCTGCAGAACACGCCAGAACTCAAAACAAATTAAAGTGACATGATAAAACATTCAATTCTTTAGCTTTCTTATGTCTAGCTCAAAAACAAACTCACAAAAAACAGTGGAAGACAGCAAAGTGCAAACGACAGTGTTAATGCCAAGGGAACTGACTGAGCACATGGTAGGAAATCTGCTGGGTATAATCCGGTTTCCTGCTATGCCTGTTCTCTGAAGTGTAACTGTTTGTTTGGTTTCTCAGCTTCTTTTCTGCTTTGGATTTCTGACAAAGCAGCCCCAGTCACAACAAATCAAACTGGCCACACTTTGACATGTCAGTTTCTCTGGAGCGTATTAAAGGGCAATTGATTGTACCATACTGCTGCCTATTTGGCCTGTTTGCTTTGTACCATCCTTTGATTTAAAGCCCTTTTCAACAGCATTATACTTAGATTATGCAAATTTGGGTTCAGGATTATTGGCATCATGTTACCATATTTTTTGAAAAAGGAAATTGAATCTTCTAATTTAACCACATACTTTAAAATACACTTATACAGACACTGAAGATATTTTTTTTGTTTCTGTGGTTTTCACAGTCACATTTAGTAGCTGGTAAGGAATAAAAAAGAACTGGGAAATAATGTTAAACAGTTGTTCTTTTATGTTTAGGACAATTAAAGACCTGCATGGCTAGAATTGTACAAAAAGTCCTAAGAGTTTGCATACTAATGCTAAATATAAAAGTGACTTTGGAGTCTTGGGGTGGGATGGGGGGTGGCTTTCATTCTGTAAAACTAAGATGATTAATTTATCAAATCTATCAGTAATATCGTTAAGGAAGAACCAAGGGAACGACACTATGGGATCCCCCATTCCCACCTCTGAAAAGGGGCGATCATACATTTGACTGGAATATTAGGAAATGCATTCACTTTGAGGAATTGAGTGAGGCTTTGAAGTGCCACTATTATTTGCAGCAGATTGATAAAGAAGGAATCAGTGAATGTGGAAAACAAATGAGGAAGAGCTGGCTCCTACTTTGGTTTCCTGTAATGGGGTTTATACTTCAGGCCAGTAGTTTAAATGGTGACACTTCTTTTCAAGAGTGCTTGTATTTCTAATTAACAGCTAAAGGTTGTATTTCACCCATCTGCAGATCTTTTGTTACAGCTTAATAGATGTTACAAGTTGAATGTAGACACTCAAAAGTAAGGTCTAGTGAATTCAATTCAGCTGGAAATCTGGTAACTACTACTTACCTACAGTATGCAGTACAAGGGTTTCTTTACATTGCATAATTATATAACTATATGCCCCTTTTACTGCCCTAGTAGCATCCTATAGAATCTTGGCATTTGCAATTTCTGAGGAGTACTTAGAATTCCCCACCACAGAACTCTAGTGCCTCTCATCAGTCATATCCTGCAACCTGAATTGTGAGATTGCTTATTTGCTTTGCATTTCTATGTTTTACTTTTAGTAAATTGCCGGCAGTACTGAAGATTAAAGCTTCAAATCTGGGGAGAGTGTGGAAGAGCTCCCTCTGTCACCTCCAGCTCCCCATGTGGGGGCATGAGAGAAGCCTCCCATAAGGATAGTAAAACATCACAACATCAAGGCAACTTGCCATCTTGGCAGTGTGCGAAAATGCAGTGAAGGCTCAGTTTTCAGTGTTACCTGACCCCTGATGGAAGAAAGAGGGGAGAAGCAGGGGAAAAAAGGAAGAATATGGGGAAAGGACATGGGTTCCCTAAATATGGACCTTGCTGGGTCCCCACTGTACTAAATGCTTTCCCCATTTCCCACTGCTTTTCTCTCACCTGTGAGATAATGTCCTTAGTGTCCAACATGTTGTCTGTGAAATGTTGGGGGCCTTAGCTTAGACCAGTGGTTCTCAACCTGTGGGTCCCCGGATGTTTTGGCCTAGCAGGTGGTAAACTGCCTGGGATTTCTGGGAATTGTAGGCCAAAACTCCTGGGGACCCACAGGTTGAGAAACATCAGCTTAGACCATCACCTTGATGGATCAAAATGACCAGTTTTGAGGTGAGCAAACTCTGCATACATTGATCTAAGAGTTTCAATAATTATTTAACACTACCTTTGTTATAGACTACTGTTGTTGTAGTGGAGCCTGCGAGTAATGATGCTAACAGTAGTTTGGACACTAGAAGGGGAAAACGGGTTACTCAGGAGCAGGAGTCTGATGAGGAGCAACAAAGGAAGAGGATCTGGGATATACTTAATGCACCCACAGATGAGGAGTCATTCTTGGGTTTCTCTGGGGGTGATGGGTTAGAGAGTGATGAAGATGGAGATGACACATTGGACTGGACTAAGGTAAAAGAGGTACAAGCTGTATGTGCAGAGCCAATGTCCAGTGATACATTTGTAGGGTTCTCTGGTAATGAGGATTGGCAATTGGGGAATATGGCTGAATCTTTGGGGGGGGGGGACCTAAGTCTTGACAGAAGATGAAGAAGTTGGAGGGATGGGAGTAGGAGTTCAAGTGTGGAATCAAGAACAGCTGCAAGGGATAATGACAGGGTGGAGGTCAGCTCATCTTCTGATGATGATGTGTAAGATAAAAGGAGGCTCTGAAATGGGGAATCTTTGCAGAAGGCAAGGCGTTGGTTCGTGCATTGGGTTCTTGTCGCTGCCTATTTTGTGTTCGCATTAGGTCCTGGATCTGCAGGTTACTGCTTCCATTCGTGTGTGTTTTCGACTCGGCTTGGATTCCTGTGAGTGCGGATTTCCCCCTTCCTGACTTTAGACCGGTTTGACTACAATGCTGACTACGTGGACTTTGGAACTTCGCTACTTTGAATTTGGCTTGCTTTGACCTCGGACTTCGTTTGACTACGCTTTCTTCCCTGCGGCCCTTTTGTTTATTAATTGTTTACTTGCTGTGCTATTTTGGGGGACTCTCAGAGCACTTTGTTTAAATCTGCTTCTTTTCTCTGGATAATCTGGATTATTGCTTCAGTTATCTCTTTTGAACCAGGACTGGTTTCTGCTTTGAGTTTGGCCAGGGACACCGAGTTAAGTGTCTCTGAGCCCTTTTTCTTTGTTTAATAAACTTTACTTTGAAACTAATTCTGAGTCTGGCCCTTTAAGGCGTCTATGTCCTGACAACTGTTGTGCTAGTAGTGTAATATCATCCCTAGCTGGAGGAGATTTGTTAGTTTTGTTCACTTTCAAGTCATTTCCTTTCACCTCCTTTTAAGGCTGAGAGACTGTGATTTACCAAATTCACCCAGAGAATTTCCATGGTTAATCAGGGATTTGAACACTAGCCTCCAGAGCTGTAGTCCAGCACTCAAACTAGTACAGCATGCTGGCTCAGCTTTTTATTTCCTATTTTTGAATGTATGAAAATAAGTATTTTCAATTAGTAAAAAAAATTGGAGTTCTGTTATGAAAAATACTGCCATTGCATCTACCTTGTAGTCACCTACGGATGTGAGAGCTGGACCTTAGGGAAGGCTGAGCGAAGGAAGATCGATGCTTTTGAGCTGTGGTGTTGGAGGAAAGTGCTGAGAGTGACTTGGACTGCGAGAAGATCCAACCAGTCCATCCTCCAGGAAATAAAGCCCGACTGCTCACTGGAGGGAAAGATACTAGAGACAAAGTTGAAGTACTTTGGCCACATCATGAGGAGACAGCAAAGCCTGGAGAAGACAATTATGCTGGGGAAAGTGGAAGGCAAAAGGAAGAGGGGCCGACCAAGGGCAAGATGGATGGATGGCATCCTTGAAGTGACTGGACTGACCTTGAGGGAGCTGGGGGTGGTAACGGCCGACAGGGAGCTCTGGCGTGGGCTGGTCCATGAGGTCACGAAGAGTCGGAGACGACTGAACGAATGAACAACAACAACATCTACCTTGATGTTATCTTAATAGCTCAAACAAGCCATTAAGCAGTAGCATAACACATCACACAAAACAGACCTTGTGTCATGGAATAGTCCTCCTTCAGCATGAACTGTGTGATTCTGCTTCACTATCATTTAATGAGGCTGGATTGCCTTACCTACACAAATTATAGGTGCATTACAAAGGAGAAGACATTATCATATGCTGACTTAAAATTACAGTGTGACTTGGACTTTAATGATCATGAAACTTACTGATTATGAAAAGTTAGTTTTGATATAGTTGATTAATGATGCTATGTCATTTGTTATTGCTATTGTGCCATTGTTTATGCACTTGTTGTATTTGTGAGTTCGCACTAATTAGTGCTTTTGTGAGCCGCCCTGAGGCCTTTTGGGAAGAGGGTAGCGAGGTATAAATAAAAGATTATTCTTATTCTTATTCTTATTATTATTTTATTTTTATTATTATTATTATTTCTACCTTAATTATTGTGTAAATCAAATAACTATTACATACAGGTTTCCCCCTGACATTAAGTCCAGTTGCATCTGACTCTGCAGGTTGGTGCTCATCTCCATTTCTAAGCCAAAGAGCTGGTGTTGTCCGTAGACACCTCCAAGGTCATGTGGCTAGCATGTCTGCATGGAGTGCTGTTACCTTCCCACGGGAGTGGTACCTATTGATCTACTCACATTTGCATGTTTCCAAACTGCTAGGTTGGCGGAAGCTGGGGCTAACAATGGGAGCTCACGCTGCTGCCCAGATTTGAACTTGCAACCTTTTGGTTAGCATGTTCAACAGTTCAGTGGTTTAACCCACTTCTCACTGGTTAATTCAAAGTTCTGGCTCAAAACAACAATGAAGAAAAACAAGGAGAATGAAGGTGATACGTTTTCAACAAATGGAGAATTTTCATTTTCAGTATGCACTGGTTAATTAATGATTTAGAATTTTATTAATTTTTTTTAAAAAAAACAGTTTTGTGTAGGTATATTGAAGACCTAGTCTTTTGATCGCCACCAATGGCTCTTTATCTGTACTCCCTAAATATAATAACAGAGACTATTTTTGTTGATCCAGTGTCAGTCACACAATTATATGGATTTCTAAAGCTTTCCAATCCTTCCCATTCTACATACACTCACACACATTTCAGTAATTGCCATGTGGCTGTGTAGTTAAGCTGTTCATGCTTGTTGCCTGCTGAGAAAATGTAATTCAGGTATGCCTCTGAGTTTTGTGTTTTGCTTTTGCCTCACTGACTTCAGAGTGTTTCACTGCTTACTGGGAAACAGAGATATTGCCTGTTTTCTAATCTGTGGTAGAGTATAGTCGATTAGAATGATTGAGAGCCATCTAAATATTCTGTAAGGGGAGGGCTTGTAGGAACTCTGAGCATTTAATTATTCTACATTTTAGCAAGTATTTGCCAAGCCTGTGAAAAGGTTGTCTACATCGATGAAAAAAAGTTCTGTTTGGCACATTTTCATGATTCATGCTGACCCTGCAGTGGCCTGATTAACACCACACACATTGTGGCGAGATTCCTCTAACCTATCCACAAAATTCCCTTTAATGAACTTACCTTGCTGTCAGGTGATGAGCCTTACATTTTGAATCCTTTGCATTATTTTCAGGCACACATCTGTGGATTCTCCATACCCCCCTCCCATTATGGATGTGAATAAACATATTCTTCTGTTCAGAAGAAGTGCTGGTTTGAGTCTCCTTTGGGAGAGAAATAGTGATGTAAGTGTGTCTGTATCTATATCTATATAGCATCAATACTATATATACACAAATATATGTAAGTATTAGGGCTGGGTGGTTTCGTTCGTTAATTTCGTAATTCGTTATTAATTCGTTATTTTTTTGATAACGAAGCGATATTGAACCATTCAGGAGCAACTAAAAATTGAAACAAATTTTTAAAATTTATTTCGTAATTGTTTCGAAATTGTTTCGTTATTATTTCGTTATTATTTCGTTATTATTTCGCTATTATTTCCATATGTCTGGTGCAAGTTTTATGGTTGTTGTTTGTTTTATCAGTGATAAAAAATAAATTATCACACCAACAGTCAATAACAGAGGGAGAGGGAAGCTTCAGAAGTTCCCCTGTCCCATTTGGAGGGTTTTTTAGCGTATTGCGCAATCGCGTCCGCCATTAACGAATCGATTCGTTATTGTTTCAAAATTGTTTCGTAATTTCCGAAATTTCATAAATATTGAACTTTTTTAAAGAAAAATTTTGGAATTCTTTTAAAAAATGAAACGCAACCCCCCCCCCCCCAAAAAAAACTAATCGAGTTTAGAAACAAATTTTTCCGTGGTTACCCAGCCCTAGTAAGTATCCACACACACAAACCTTTTTTCTTAAATAAATAAAATAAAATTGAATCCGAGCAAGAGCCCCTTCCAGCCTTCACTACTACTCCTTACTCTTCTGTGAAGTGATGCTACCTGGAAAGTTGGTCAGTCACATACCAAGAAGTCATAAAGGGTTAAACCCCTGTGCCAGTAGGAATGAAGACAGACAGGTCACAGGTTCAAATCCGGGGAGAGGCAGATGAGCTCCCTCTATCAGCTCCAGCTCGTCATGTGGGGACATGAGAGAAGCCTCCCACAACGATGATAAAACATCAAAATCATCCGGGCGTCCCCTGGGCAATGTCCTTGCAGACAGTCAATTCTCTCATACCAGAAGCAACTTGGTTTCTCAAGTCGCTCCTGACACAACAAAAAAACCCCCAAAAAACAAAAAAAAGGCTAGATTTTCTGTAAAATCTAAAGTTTTTTTTTAAAAAAAATAACAGATTAAAAGCCCAACAAAGTGCATTGAAAACAAATTGTTATAGGCATAATGTGTCAGGATCAGATAACTTACAATATTTTGGACTATGAGGTTCCTCCAACCAAGTACTGCATATATATCTTGATAGAAAAGCATTAGTGCCCTAGACCAGAAAAATACTTAGAGAATATTTCTAAATACATGTTTTTTTTCTCTTCAATGACATTTGTGTATCCCCCCCCCCCCAGTCATATGTGTGTGTTTAGACTCCTAGTTTATTTGTATTGATTCGACTATCCAATTTGGTTTTTTTTAAAAAAACTATGTTGGCTAATTATTCAGTTTCTGATTATTTTGTTGTCAATCTATTTGAACTTGTTATATTGAATGGACATAAATCATATAATGCCATATTGGAGCCAGCATGAATATTGGACTTTAAAGACCAGGGATCAAATCCTTCCTCAGCCATTAAAACCTACTGGGTGACTTTAAGAAAATCATGGTCTCTCAACTTCAGAGAACAAATCCTGCCAAGAAAATAGGTAATAGGTTCACCTTAGGGTTGCTGTAAGTCAGAAATGATTTGATTGAACACAACAGTTACCACATGTTTTTGTCTTTTGCTTCCCACTGACATAACTAACCAGAAAAGTAATGTATGTATCAGCTAATGTAGCTACCCTGAATATCATTTGCATTTTCTTTCTTATCCAAAAGAAAAAGACCTGTAATCCTCTTAGGTTTCACATGACAAGTTCTAAATTGTAGCCCCACTGTTGTTGCCCCATGTTAAGGACACTTCGGATGAATTGCGTGCTGCTTTTATCAGCTGGGGGGGGGGGGGGGGCAGGGGAGGTCGCTTTTGTTCTTGTTAATTGGATTTATCTTTAAACTGACTCTGACCAGATTTATTTTTAGCATAATTTGTTGGCAAGCTGAACAATTTATTTCATCTGCAGCCTTGGAAATAGGATGCAACATCAGTTTAGTTGAATCTAGAGGATAAAGTATTGGCTGAGTGACTTTATTCCCCTCCTCCACAGGAAGAGCTGGAACCAGTGACATACTCAGAATGGAAATCAATCCATTAGTAAAAGATTAGACAATATCTGTTGAACTCGATTGAAGTTAAAGGCAAATTCATTCACCACATATTGATCCACAAGGAATTAACACCCACAAAAACATCTGCGATACTGCCCACAGCATTCATTTTTATTAGAGCAGAAACTAATAGCTATTACAAATTGATCCAGGTATATGGAAAGATCTCAAGCTCAAGTGGGGTTTAAAAGTATACACTAAACTCAAATAAACAGGTTTTTATGCTGGGATGGGTAGGTGGGTTACAAATGTTATGATCACATCTTCCAAAGTCCCCCCCCCCCTTTCCTTGGTTCTTTGGGAAGATAAAAAATATGTTTACAGGAGAGGAAAGTGTATGCACTGGCCTATTGCTAAGATATTGAGGCCAACTTATCTTACTGTCTTGAGCTAATGGGCAAGGAAATGATTTGTTCACGTGGAAACAAAGGGTTTGTGAGCTGTTTATGTATTGAAACTGTTCTTTTTCCTTCTATTTTCTGCCCTGGAGTGTGGTGGAGGCTCCTTTTTTGGAGGCTTTTAAGCAGAGGCTGGATGGCCATGTCAGGGGTGCTTTGAATGTGATTTTCCAGCTTCTTGACAGGGGGTTGGACTAGATGGCCCACAAGGTCTCTTCTAAGTCTATGATTCTATGATTCTACTCAGATTAAGATATAACCAAAAAGAGGAATTATGGGACAAGATACTTCAAACTGAGAAAAGGGTAATCACAAAAATTTATAATAAACTGCTGGATTGGTCAACGGAGGTGGAGGGTAGTATGCAAATCTCTGTGCTGGGCTGGGAAGAAATCCCTAAATGGAAGTTCTATTAATATGAGAGACATTCAATGAGGTGGCTGCTGTGGCTTTTTTTAAAAAACGGAAAAAAGTTTTTATCAAAACTTTCATAAAACCAGTAGATGTATGAGTATTTCTGAATGTTGGGAAGAATGATCCCATGTTATTTTGTGTCATTATATAGAAAATTCAAGAATAGCTCTTTTTTTAAAAAAAATGTTGTTTATAAAACTTTTGAAAATTTCCCAAAAACCCATGGATAAGTTAAGCGTTCTGAAACATGGTGGCCTAAAAGTAGTAAATATGTTCTCCTATTGTAGCAAGCTTCACCCCAATTGCTGTAAAACTGAGGAGAAAGGAGCCCCTGAAGTTTCCTCACTTGCGGAATTACTCTAACAAAAAAGTAACAATATTTTGTTACTCGCATTATAGTAACAACATTTTCACTAACACCTTAGAAACACTTCAAAAATGAAACACCAACACCCCCTAATTTGGTAATTTGGCGTTCGGAGAAGCAGTGCAATGAGTACAATGAATATAGGAAACGGAATTATGGATTACAAGTTGGATCACGATTCTAGTTACGAGATGTTAATGTGTTGCTTCTGATGTTATTGATGTATAACTAATAGTATACTATGTGTTAAGTGTTTTTAAATAGTGTATGTTGTTAGCATTGAATCTTTCCTCTTGTTGTTAACCGCGTTGAGTCGCCTACGGGCTGAGAAACTGCGGTATACAAATAAAGTAAATAAAATAAATAAATAATAATGAGTTTTTAAACATTTTTTTCATCAATTGCACAGTACTACTAATCATTGTATCATCAACATGGTTATGCACTCCCTTATTAGTTGAGCCACTAATTAATTGCCTATTAATTCATAGATTACTAGCAGGAAGATAGCATTTTTAGAAGAAAAAATATGCACCACATTAGGTGTCTTGAGGGATAGTGAACAGGACTCTCTTGTTTGCGCAACACAGTTAAAGCATTTTTCATGCCCAGATTGTACATATATATAACAGCGATATGCTGCTCTTTATAGAATTCGGAACAATAATTCAATTCAAAATTTTCTCTTTTGTCACATGCTTTGTTGTTAGTGTATAGGGCTCTCAAAATCCACAAATTGCAAACATCCAAACAAAATGTTAGACTCTGCAAGCTTTCATTTAATTTTGTATCACTTGAATTTAATAAATAATAAATAATAATAAATAAATAAATAAATAAATAAATTTATGCTTTGGGTCCTTAAATGCTGTATTGCTCCTAATGTTCCACCATATAGCCTATACAAAAACAATATCATGCCATAATTTGTGGTAAGAAAAAGGTAGCAAACCTCAAGCTATTTGTAAGCCAATATGGATACTAGAATACTCAAGCAAGAAAGCAAGAAGTATTGCCATTGAAAGGCCTGCAGTGGTTATCCTGAAGTGAGTAAAGCTTGAAAGAATGGTGGTAAAACAAGATATGTTTTTTTTAAAGGAGCTATATGAGAGAAGCAGAAGCAGTAACTATACTACCCAGTTGGAAAATCCAAGGGTCATTCCTATCCCCATTCATTGAGAATCATGTTACAGAAGCACCAAATCTGGAAGTGGATAGTATACAAACACATAATTACAAGAAAGGAGAGAAGATGTAAGAGGGTATTTTCATAAGATCAAACTATTAGGCCTGGGTAACAACGGAAAAATTTGTTTCTAAAATCGATTTGTATTTGGGGGGTTTTTTTGTTTCAATATTTAAAATAATTACAAAATTTTCCCTTAAAAAAGTTCGGTATTTACGAAATTTCATAAATGTGAAAAAAATTACAAAACATTAACGAATCGATTTCCGAAACAATAACGAATCGATTCGTTAATGGCGGGCGCGACCGCGAAATACGCTAAAAAACCTCCAAAAACTTCTGAAGCTTCCCTCTCCCTCTGTTGTTGACTGTTGGTGTGATATTATAATTTTTTTTCACTAATTAAACAAAAAACTTGCCCCAGACATGCGGAAATAATAATGAAATGACCTCAGAACAATAACAAAACGAATACAATAACGAAATACGAAGCATTTACAAAACGTGTTTAAAAATTCGTTTTTTAAAAAAATTGCTCCAGAATGGTTCGTTATCGTTTTGTAATTGAAAAAAATAACGAATTATTAACGAATTACTAATTAACGAAACGAAACCACCCAGCCCTACAAACTATCACTTCAAAACTCTTCTTTTCTGCTTCCTATCCCTTGAAATGAGTATGGCATCCAAGAAATCCTAGCAGTTAAATTATTTCTGCTTGGATGAAGAAGAATGGAGCCTTGATGTGGCAGCATTATCAACATCAAACCTATAGAATGGGAAAAGATAGAGGCAGCAAGAAAGTAAGTCCATTACCTCTGGGTCAGGAAGGGACATGAAAATCTTCAGAAGATAAATTCCTTTCTGTCTCTGCCAGATTTCAAGCAATGGGGGAAAATAAAATGTAACCTTGATCTTCTATAGTTCTGGCAAGAGAGGAGTCAATGGTGATTGGTCACAATACAGGGTTGGCAGGTGAAATGTGTATGCACTATTTTCAGCATTGTTTGATAAGGTTAAAATGATTTGAAATCAATTACCACCCACCAAAACAGAGCAGATACCTACTGACCTTCCTCCTTAGCAATTTCAACTATGTCTGGAGAAAGAGAAGAGAGTACTTGAGCCACCAGAAGCAAAAAGGACATAATGATGGTGAAAACCTGGTCTCTAGTATTCTGGTCAAAAATAGCACAGGAAGGAATTGGAAAGGCTAAGCACCCCAATTCTGTTGAGACAGTAGCCAACCTGATGTTTAGAGAAAGTATATAAGCAGTGTATGATACAACTCTCTGATTCTTATCCTTTATGTTCTCCCACCTCCCAATTACTATCTCTTGTACTTAAAGGAATACACACCATATAGTATGACTAGTAGCAATTGATATTATCAAGATACAAAACTTAGAGACTAATACCTTCAAATTGGCTGATCTAGAGTGCAAACACCTGCGTAGTGAAATATCATGTCCATATTATTCATATTACTAAACTATCACTAAATGGAGGTGGGAAGTGTTGAGTAATTTCCCTGAAAACCAATTGATCTAAGACAGATGTTGTTTGGAAAAGGGTTCAGTCTCCTGAATGTAATGGCAACCACTACAAAGAAGGAGGACAGAAAAACAAAGTAGTTTGCTAGAAAGGCATTTTAGTGGTGTGTTGAGCAAATGAGAACAGAAATGACGGCCGGAATGCTGGTCAGTAATAGAAGTCTCATAAATGTAATCGAGACAATTCTAGTTAAATGAGGTGTATCTCCAGCAGCTGTCCTGGTGCATTAGGAATCCATTTAAGGATTCTCCCCATGCCATTTTTAAGAAAAAAATTCTATTGGCTCACATTTCCTTTAGTGCCTAGAATAATTCACTGAGCCCATAAGTTGAGTTCTTCATGAGGCAGGATTGCATTATAGTTCAACTGCTTTATGCGTCATAATTACCTGGCATGTTAATGTGCCATCTGCAGCCTTTAATCATCAAAGCAACAAGGCAAGCAAGTTCACACACCTCATTTGCTTGGCACTGTTTCCCCTCTCTGATATATTCTTGCTACATGCCTGAAGATGGATCGATATTTGAAAGGTACACCCACATACGAGACTGCAATAAACTTTAATTGTTTCTCTATGTTTGTATATCCATGGGGCTCCAACAATCCAAAGCATGGAACCTCCCTAAAGTAAGGAAGGAATGAATATTGCTAAGACGTTTTCCCTGCATCTGTATAGTGTCATGCACATCAACAAACCTCTTTATAAAGAACTGGCAATTGTACACCAGTTCTTTTTGGGTGAGCAATATAATGTATATTCATAATGAGGCAGCAAGTTTAGGGCACTGATAAAAGTAAATGTTATTCTTCTAATGAAAAATGGACTCATCTAAAATAAGAATTTACCTTTCTTTTTAAATACTTCCCTCACTTCAAAGCATTCAATGATTATTAACATCTTCCTATAACATCAGATGGGGGACAGGTTCACACTTGCTACTATTATCCCATTCTTACATTTACATTACATTCTTACATTCTTACATCCTGGTGTGCCATTTTTATGACATTCTGTCTTCATATATATACAATAGATTTTTGTCCCAATAGGGTTAGAATCATAGAATCATAGAGTTGGAAGAGACCTCATGGGCCATCCAGTCCAAACACCTGCCAAGAAGCAGGAAAATTGCATTCAAAGCATCCCTGACAGATGGCCATCCAGCCTCTGTTTAAAAGCTTCCAAGGAAGGAGCCTCCACCACACTCCGGGGCAGAGAGTTCCACTGCTGAACAGCTCTCCCAGTCAGGAAGTTGCTCAATAATCCACAAAAGTCCATGACTAGCAATGGAGAGCATAAACCAAACATCACCATTTTGTGGGCATATGAAATATGCATATGTGTGTAAACAGTCAAACAGCTCTGTAGAATTATTTTTATTTATTACAGGGTATAAGTGTAAAACAAAAGCAGAAAAAATAATCCTCTTCTTCCTTTCCTTTTGTGTTGTGTCATAATTAGTCTGTAAGCTCGAAGGCAAGGAACTGTTTTGTTGTTCTTGTACTTGTAAATCAAATAACAGAACAACAGTAATGGTACTATATAAATGCATGATTATGATGATAATGATGATAGAATATTTAAAAGTGTGTTTTTGGAATAAATATTATTTTCCTATGTTTGAGTGGTTCGGCAAGGAAGGACAGGAGGAAGGAACAATGAATAAATGAATAGCAGAAAGATTATTAAACATAGGAGTAAAGGGAGAAAACATACAGGAAGGGACATCCTTGGGGTTCATGTTTATTGTAAATAATCAACATTTTTTCTTTTAAAATACCATGATACATTTGATGGCAAAATGGTAGTTAGATTCAACATTGCACTTCATAATTAATGGTGGCATTTTAAAAGGTGGCCTATTTACAGAAAGTCTTCCTCATGAATGAATAATGGAAAAAGCGTATTTTCTACCTTGCAATTATCTTTGTTTAGCAAATTGACAACATGCAAAGTAGTCTATCCAACTAATCACGAAAAAGGTCTGTACACATGCTGCATATCTATATATATATCCATATTTATATAAAAAGAGAGAGAACTGTGTCTATATCATCTATCTACTGTATTTATCTATCATTTGTCTCTCAGTCTATCTATCTATCATCTCTGTGTTTAATGCTCTCTCTGGGTGGAAATGTTGCAGTGACATGTGTCCCCCCCCCCCCCCCACACACACACACCATTGCACTTGTGGAGCCCCCTGCGTGGTGGGAAGGTTTCCTGCTGCACGGCTGGCTGGCTGGCCAATCAGCAGCATATTTAATCTGCCCAAGGCCACTCACTGACAGCACGCCTTCTAGATGTCCCATCCCATCCACCCTTCATATGTGTTTAATGGTTCAATTGTTTTATTAGAGCTTTGTTCCTTTGTCACAACTTGCAAGTGTGTGTGTGGTATGGGCCCTGGATCTAGCATGCTTATTTTCCCCAATCTATTGGGTGGGTGAGCATGCAGTGGTTTACCAGGGATTGGGTGGTAACGATGCCCCAGTATTGTGCCTGTTGGTAACAGCAGCACCCCCTGGTGTGGTTAAGTGGTATTGGTCAGCAGCAGGCAGCTTGATACCTGATCCATGCACAATGGCCAACCCTGATGCTCATTTGTAATCAATAAACAAGTTGTGGCCTTTTGTTATCCCAACACTGTGTGTATGTTGTCATTGGGTTTGTTGGCAGGAGGTAGTTGCCACCCATGCCCATGCAATGTGTCTGTGTATATGTGTGATAGTTCCAAAACAAAACTGAACAGCAGTGTATATACTCAGAGAGAATGGAAAGCGGCAAGATGGATGAAAAGTAATGCATGCGTTTATGCATTTTGTATCTAGAGTAGACAATCTGTTATCACCAACCCAAGGATTTTTGAAAAATAACATTTCAAAGCTGAAGCTCTGGGCCCTTGGAGGTGGGGAAAATGGCCAGTTCCCATACCAAAAAAAGAAAAGAAAAGAAAAGAAAAAAGAAACTGCCCTCAAAGCTTTTTCTGGTGAAGACTTAATAACTTAGCTTACTGAAATAAACAGGAGCAATGTGGGGAAATTTAAGCATTATTTGAAGCCTTTGGGTACTTTTGGATCACCTATTAGTTTTCTTCATATGCTAAGTTTAATATCCTTTTCTTGGCAGGGTTCATTGAGTAACGCGCCATACAATCACAGAGAAACCCCTACATTATAGGAATCTAATTCCAATGCTGCCTGGGGGTTTGTGAGCTTGCAGAACACATCATTGGAATTATTATGCTGTTTTATAATGTGCTGAAACATGAGAGAGTTATTGATTCTCCCTTTCCACAAATAGTTTGTTTTCCAAAAAGTTAAAATCCAATATATTAAATCTCCCAAATATCTCTTTGACAGTTGTGCATGAATAAAATCCAGACGTTTTGTTTATACTAAAATAGTTTAATATTTGGTGCTAAAATAACTACCATTCAACAGGAGTAGTGGTGGGGGTAAAATGTACTGAGTCAAATTTTGAAAATGCATCTCAGGGTGCATTTGTACTGTAGATTAATACGGTTTGACAATATTTAACTCACATATGGCCCATATGTGAGTTGTAGTGTTACAAGGCTTTTAGCCATCTCTGCCAAAGAGTGCTGGCTCTTCACCAAACTTTAATACCAAGATTCCACAGCATTGAACCATGGAAGTTAAAGTGATATATCCAATTATGTTCATTCTAAAGTGTAGAGCAGCGTTCTCAACCTGGGGGTTGGGACCCCTGGGGGGGGGTCGCAAGGGAGTGTCAAAGGGGTCGCCAAAGACCATAAGAAAACACAGGATTTTCTGTTGGTCATGGGAGTCCTGTGTGGGAAGCTAGGCCCAATTTTGTTGTTGGTGGGGTTCAGAATGCTCTTTGATTATAGGTGACTTATAAATCCCAGGAAGTTCAACTTCCAAATGTCAAGTCTATTTTCCCCAAACTCTACCAGTGTTCACATTTGGGCATATTGAGTATTCATGCAAAGTTTGGTCCAGATCTATCATTATTTGCAGAGTGTTATCTTGATGTAGGTGAACTACAACTCCCAAACTCAAGGTTAATGTCCACCAAACCCTTCCCATATTTTCTGATGGGCACTGGAGTTCTGTGTGCCAAGTCTGGTTCAATTCCATCGTTGGTGGAGTTCAGAATGCTCTTTGATTGCAGGTGAACTATAAATCCCAGCAACTACAACTCCCAAATGACAAAAATAAATCCCCTTCCCCAACCCCACCAGTATTCAAATGTGGGCATACTGGGTATTTGTGCCAAACTTGGTCCAGTGAATGAAAATTCATCCTGCATATCAGATATTTACATTACGATTCACAACAGTAGTAAAATGAGAGTTATGAAGTAGCACCGAAAATAATGTTATGGTTGGGGGTCACTACAACATGAGGAAGTGTATCAAGGGGTCGCGGCATTAGGAAAGTTGAGAAACACTGGTGTAGAGGCACCCTTAGTCTGGGTTCTTCTGCCTTTTTTTCCTAATGCTACTTTTTCGTGGAAATTTAAACACCTTTCTCCATGCATTTTCCTTATTCTATAGGTTTATTTGCCTTTTAAAACAATCTAATGCATACATTTTCTCCACTGACTAATATTATTTAAACACAGTCTGTCCTCTGTATCCATGGGTTGTGAACCTGCAGATTCAACTAACCACAGGTTTTTATTGAAAAAGCAACCCTTGACTTTGCTGTGTGTCAAGAACTGTACTGATGTGTTGACATACCCTGATGTAGTATCCTGCTATATGACAAGTCCTCAGACTCTCTTTGGCATTCGTTTGAGTTGTTTGCAATTTTATATAAAAGTATGTCATTTTAGTTCACTATTATTTATAATGGGCATCCATGGGGGAAGGGAGTGTCCTGGAACCAAAGCCCAGTGGGTACTTTCACTAAGACTCTTGAATCCACTTCTCCATTCCTATTCAGAGTATCCTGAGAAGAAACCAATAAATGATACATGTAAAACAAATGGCAATAGGATGCAACAGTTGTAGACCATCTGGTAGTGCTTGATGATTTCATATTGAGCACAAGGAACCAATTGAAATACTAGTTTGTAATAACTCCTATACAGCATTTGCCAAAGGACCTTTCATACTACATAATTATGGCACTATGGTTCTACTATAAATGCCATAGTTCCATCCTATGAAATCCTGTGAATTGTAGTTTAGGGAAAGGTATTTTGAATTCTCTGCCAGAGCGCTCTTATGTGTCACCAAGTTACAAACCTCAAGATCCAATAGGTTGTTGCTTTGACAGTTAAAGTGGAAACATAGTGCTGTAATTGGGTAGTCTGAAAAGCCCCCCAGTGACTATCATGTCTTTGATGGGATTATTCTGACAGTATGGCAGACTCTTAGCAAGAAAACTGTCTACACATAAAGGTCAGCTGGGAGTTTTATTTTAAAGAGCGTTATATTGGGGTAGAGCACCAAATTATATGTCAAAGTGTAGGCAGCAATCAATATCCCTCAAGAAATGAATAAAGAAGCAGAGTCGACAGAGGCTGGATCTACACTACCCTATATGGATCTGATCCCAAATTATCTGCTTATTTCAGATTATCTGCCAGTGTAGATTAATATACAGGCAGTCTTCAAGTTACAAACATCTGACTTATAAATGACTCATACTTAAGAATGGGGGTGAGACAACAGGAAGTGAGAGAAATCTACCCCTAGGAAGGGAAATTCACTTCTGAAAGGTATCTCAATGGAAGCTTTGTTTTTGTTTATACAACAAGCCAAATTTTTCAAAGTCCAATTACTACAGGGATGACACATGAGGTAAAATCTTCTGAACAAGGGAACACACAGCAAAACAAACACCACAGGGAGTTAACACTTCCCTATGCAATAGAAATAAATTCAACTCTTGTTCATAACTCCAGTTCAAAGTAGATAGTCTGGGATCAGATCTTGTGATATAAGGCAGTGTCTAGCCTGAGTCTGACTCTATTATGGAGTTTCATTTGTTTTTTTACCATATTATCTTAAATAGTTTTTGAAATATTATAACAAAACAAAAAAAAAACACCTGAAAGTAGTCACATCATTGCCCTCTTGCTCTTCCCCCTTTCAGAGCTCTCTCTTATGTTCACCTTCTTGCTCCTCCCACTGGGGTATAAAGGAAGGCATGAAAGCAGCTGTGGGTCATTCTTAAAACATCTGTCATACTGTGCAATTGTCTACTAACTTGAGTTGCCATTCTGAGACTTAAAGCCCTGTAAGTTGCTCTTAGTGTTTCCTTTCATCCAACTGACTCTGGAATATGCCTAAATGTCTATCAAAGCAACTCAACATTTTTGAGTTCATGAATATCTGCCTGCCTGCCGGCCTGCCGGCCTGCCGGCCTGCCTACCTCTTTCTTTCATTCCTTCTTTCCTCTTTGGTTTCATCCTTCCATTTCTCTTTCCTTCCTTTCCTCCCCCTTTCTCTACTTCTTCCTTTGTCTCCTTTCTTCCCTCCCTTTTTCCTTTCTTCTTTCACTTTTTATTTCCTTTTCTCCTTCCTTCCTTCTTTAACTCTTTCCTGCATTTTCCTCCCTTTTTCTTTCCTTTTCACTTTCTCTTCTTCTTTCCTTCGGTGCATCTTTCTTTCCTTCCTTCTCTATTTCCTTCCACCTTTCCTTCCCTCCTTCCTTCTTTCCCTCCCTCCTTCATTCCTTCCTTTTTCCCCTCCCTCCTTTCTTCTCTCCTTCCTTCCTGTCTGTTCTCCCCCAATACTATGGTAGAGTCCTGCCTAACTCTATTCTATGAGTCTATTTAATATAGTAATATATAATAGTAACATTATATTATATAGTATTATATATAACAATAATATATATAATATAAAATATATGTATTATATAGCAATATATATAATAGCAATATATAAAGTAATGTAATTATATATTTATACACACACCAACCAGTGATCCACCATCCATCCATATATATGTGTGTGTGCGCGCACGTGTGCATGTGTCTACACTGCCATATAATCCAGTCCTAAGTAGATAATCTGGATTTTACATGACAGTGTGGAAGGGGTGACTTTGGGTGCATCTACACTGTAGATTTAATAAAGGAGGATGAAACTGGCGAGGGGAGGAGAAAAAGGAAGGAAAGAAAAGGAGGAAGGGAAGGAAGGAAAGGGAGGGAAGGAAAGAAAGGGAGGGAGGAGTGAGGGAGAAAAGGAAAGGAAGGGAGGAAGGAGGGAGAGAAAGGAAGGAGGGAAGGGAGGGAGGGAAAGAAGTAAAGGAAGGAGAAGGAAGGAGAAGGAAGGAAAGTAGAGGAAGGGAGGAAGGGAGGGAAGGATGGGGTTGGACCGCATGGCCTTTAGGGCTCCCTTCCAACTGGTTGGCCATCTGTTATGAGGGCTTTAATGGAGACTTCCTTTACTTTTTTTTTTTTTAAAAAATCTTTATTGTATTGTTAACAACTATTTGTACTACATTTATCTTTACTTTACATTGCTTTAGTTTCAATACATTTTTCTTTCCACTCCTTAACCCTCCCTCCGCTGACAAGTTGGTCCTTCTTCATTTATTCGAGCCATTGTTGCATTCTATCTGGTCACCCTTTAAAAATTGGATACAAGGGCTTTTGCGCATGCGTTGGGAGTAATTGGACGCTCCGAATACTCCTCTCCCCCAAAAAAGGATTTACAGCTCACCCAAGGGTAAGAAAACAGAATAAAAAGCTGCTTTGTTTTTCTTAAGTGCAGGGCACCATAAGGTCAAAAAGACTGTTTAGAGAGACAGACCCTGATATTGTAAGAGACGAATCTCTGTCTGACCGGTGCCCTGAGTAGCAAGATGGCGAGGAACCTCCGAGAACTGAGCAAAGAGATTAGTAATTCTCTGGCTGTAATGGAGACAAATATCAGAGGTGATATCAAATCACTTCAGAAAGAAATTAAAGAGATAAAAGCAGAAACTCGGGTGTTAAAAAAAACTGCCCTTGAAGCTAAAAAGAAATCAGAAGAAAACGAAAGTAAAATCAATCAACTTACTCGCCGCCTAAGCCAACAAGAAGATAGATTGAGAAGGAGAAACTTGAGACTGTTTGGGATTCCTGAAAGTGTGGAGGCGAAGGACATCGAAAAAAACCTGGTGAGCTGGTTTACAAGCTTAAATATATCAATCAAAGAGACAGACATTGAGCGTGCTCACAGGATCTATAGACATGAGGCGAGAGTTGGATACCCTAAAGAAATAATTGTGGCTTTTTCTACAGAAAAATTGAAACAGCAGGTTTATACGCTGCTTAAAAAAATTAAGGACCTGAAATATGAAGATAATGTGATTAGAGTGAAACAAGACTTTTCTGCAGAGACTGTTCAAGAAAGGAAAAAAATGGCTCCCTTCACCAATAGACTGTTTGAAAAAGGCATTCCATTCTCCTGGGGTTATCCTGCAACAATTATAATCTTCAAGGACGGGAGGAGATACAAGGCAAGGAACCCGAAAGAAGGCAAAAGTCTGATGGTGCAGTTGGGAATTGCCGAAGGATCAGCCCCCGAAGAACAAAGCAGCGAGGAGGAGGTGGAGGACCCAGAAGAAGGCTCTTCTCAGAGTCTCGAGGGACTTGCTTTGCAAAAAAAAGGAAAAAGGAGCCGGCCAAGTACCTCACAAGACTTACTTAATGAATAATAAAAAAAATGTTAAATGTGATATAATTTCATAACTTATGTTAAATGATATAGGAGCTGTAAATGTGTATACATTGTTATAGAATGTCTAAAAATGTGGGGGAGGGGAGGGGAATTTTGGAAACGCAAGAGTCAAATGTGCAAGGAGAGACAGGGAGGATTTCTCCCAAATACAAGGTCTCTACCTTATGGGGGAGGGGGAAACCACAAAAGAATAAATAAAATTAATTTCCATGTGCACAAAATGAAACTTGTTCTGAAGGATGATGGGATCTCTTAAAATTGTTTGTGTAAGTGTAAATATAAATGGGCTGGCAGGAAAGGCAGGGAAGGTTAAAAAATTTAGATTACAAAGTTTGGCTAGGTCAGAAGGAGCCCACTTTCTTTGTTTACAAGAAGTCCATCAAGACAATGATAAACAACCACTTCTGAGCTCTAGTTTGTGGGAAACAGCTGCTATAGCTAAAGGGAATAAAAGATCAAGGGGAACGGCGATTCTAATGAGGAAAAATACAAATATTCAGATTTTGGGCCAATTAGGAGATAGACAAGGGAGATATATATTCTTAAAAGCCAAAATAGAAGATAAAAAATTTACAATAGCAAACATATATTGCCCAAACCAGGGTCAAGGAAAATTTTTGGAAAAAACTCTGAAGAAATTCCAAAATTTTTATGAAGGAGAAACTATTATAACAGGGGACTTCAATTTAGATATAACTCAACATAAGACAATCAAATTAAGTAAATGGGGATTAAGAGATGCCTTTGAAATAGCTAACAAAAAGGCCCAACCTACGTATTACTCTCACAGACATAAAAAATACACACGCATAGACTTTATTCTGATGAAGGAATCTAATGAATTAAAGATAAAAAATATAAAAACACATGGGATTTGGATTTCAGACCATGCCCCAATACAAATT
The DNA here is from genome assembly GCF_037176765.1 of Anolis sagrei. Lineage (NCBI taxonomy): Eukaryota > Metazoa > Chordata > Lepidosauria > Squamata > Anolidae > Anolis > Anolis sagrei. The sequence goes on along the minus strand of NC_090023.1, from coordinate 211,951,378 downwards.
GAGATGGAAATTAATTCAGAACCAAGAAACAAAACTTGGAAATACAATAGCTCAATGCTATGGAGGAATGAGGATAAAGAATACATAACAAAACAAATTCAAAACTATTTTAATGAAAACAGGGGTTCAGCTTCAGAAAATATAATATGGGATGCAGGTAAAGCTGTAATAAGAGGCCATCTTATCTTGCTAGAAAAATTAAGAAAAGGGGAATACCTCAGGAAGAGAAAAAAAAAGATTGAAGAACTGGAAGCCCTTCAAAGACAACAACAGGTTAAATATAAGGTGCAAACCCAAGATCAAATAAGGAAGTTGAAGGAAGATCTAGATGAGTTAGATCTCTTCACAATGTGGAAAAGAGATAAATTAGTAAAAAATGAATTCCAAAGGCCTAATATAAATTCATCAAAAAGATTAGCAAAATATTTAAAAGATAGAAAAGAAAAACAGAGGATTAAGACCATAAAGATGCAAAATAATAAGTTAACACACAATTCAGCTCAAATAAGGGAAGCTTTTGCTACGTTTTACCAAGAGCTATACAGTGAAACTAGTAAGGGCCAATTAGAGGAAGTAATAAATTCAAAATTAGATGAAGATGAGAAACAATTATTAAATTCAGAGATCTCAATTGAGGAAATAAAAGGAGTAATAAAAAAATTAAAGAAAGCTAAATCTCCAGGAATAGATGGATATACAGCTGAGTTTTACAAGGATTTCATAGAAATTTTGAGTCCTGAATTGCATATATTATTCAATAAAATTTTGAAAGGAGGGAAGGCACCTGATACTTGGAGGAAAGCTGAAATTATAGTTATTTTGAAGCCACAGAAAGACCCAAAAGAGACAGGATCATACAGACCAATTAGTTTACTAAACCAGGACTACAAAATATTTGCAAAAATTTTATCTAATAGATTAGAAAACATACTACCAAAATTAATAAAAACAGACCAATACGGATTTGTTAAAGGCAGATTTATCGGGCATCCAATTAGAAATATATTGAATATAATTGAACACAAGCAAAAAAAGAAACTGGCTCTCTTAAAATTGGACATACATAAGGCATTTGATTCCATAAATCATGAATTTTTGTGGGAGGTTATGAAGAAATTTGGAGTAGGCGATCTATTTCTTAATGCAACTAAAGAACTATACAGAAAAGGAACAGCTACAGTCAGAATAAATGAGGGCACATCAGGGGAATTCCCAATCCAGAGGGGAGTAAGACAAGGCTGTCCCCTATCACCATTGCTTTTTGTTTTAGGAATGGAGGTATTAGCAGATAGAATAAGAAACAGTGCAAGGATTGAGGGGTGTAAATTTGGGCGGGGACTGGAGGTTAAATTGAATCTTTTTGCGGATGACCTTATGCTGGTACTATCCAATCCCCTAGAAGGAATAAGGGAGCTAAAAATTATACTAAGTGATTACGAGAGAAATACAGGATTGAGGGTTAATATAAAAAAATCAGAAATTATGTACTTCAAAGTAGATAAAGCAGAAAAAGTGGAAATAGATAGAATAACTGAAATTGGCATGGGGAAAGGAAAAATAAAATACTTGGGAGTAACAATACAAAAAAACATAGATAAGATGAAGAAGAGTAACTATAAAGAGGCGTGGAAAAAAGTTCTTAAGACCATGAAAAGATGGAAGGAAAAAAATTTGAATATTTTCAGGAAAATAAGAGCAGCAAAAATGTTCTTAATTCCAAAATTAATGTATTTGTTTCAGGTTCTCCCACTAGAAATTAATCCAAGACAAATAAAAACTTGGGATAGGACTATCAGAGAATGGATTTTGAGCGAAAAGAAACCTAGAATCTCAAACAAAGTATACTATATGCACCAGGAAGAATTAGGGTGGGGATTACCAAACTTGGAATTATATTACGAAGCTTTCCAATTAAAGTCATTAATAGAAAGTAGTGTAGAGAGAGAAGAAAAATGGTGCAGAATAGAAGATGCAGTAAACAATGGAGAAGGAAAATTTGGGATTTTTACAGAAAATTTAGAGGCTTCAATTAAAAAAACAAGAGGTCCTAGAAGATTAGCATTAAAAATATGGAAAAAATGGAAACCAATTTGGATGCCTAATATAGTAAAGTGGACACCACTAGAAAGTTTATATGGAAAAGAGTTTGGCCCTATATGGTGGGAAGATTTGAAAGATAAAGGCTACTATTGTATTAAAGATATGTATGATATAAATGGTCAACTGATTCCCATGGACAGGATAATAGAAAAAATGGGAAATAAAAACTGGATAAAAGTACTAGGCCTATATAACAAACTTAAACAGGGGAAATATGGAGAATGTTTAGGCAAGGAAAGTGCGCTTGAAAATATATTTAAGAAAGGACAGAAGACAATGAAAGGTTTAGTAGGAGAATTATACAAATCAATGATAAAGGACGAGGAATACGTAGTCAGAACATTACAAAATAAGTGGCAGAAGGAGGGGACTCTCACAAAACAAACTATTGAGGAATTAAAGAAAGGGATAAATAAAATCAAAATGGAAAAATATAAAGAATTAGAAAGGAAATTTATCTGGAAATGGTACAGGACACCAGCTCAATTAGCAAATATGGGAACAGGATTAAGTCCAATGTGTTGGCACTGTAAAGCAGAGAAAGGCTGGTATGCACATATGTGGTGGGACTGTTTAAATGCAAAAACGTTTTGGAATAAGGTAACTAGAAAAATTGGGAAACTTTTCAAAATAACAATACAAGCCAATATGGAATTTATGTTAATGGCAATTACAGGGAATAAAAATATTGATGCGAAGAACCAAAACTTATTTAAAGCAATGATTTTAGCAGGTAAGGCAGTAATAGCCTGGGGGTGGAGAGATGAAAAAAAATGGAATTTGGAAAATTGGAATAATTATTTATTTGAACAAGTTCAATCAGATATTATTGAATGTATAACCCAAGAAGACTCACAGGAGGATAAAACAGAAGAAATTAAAGAGAAATGGGCAACATATATGAAATGGGTAGAAGAAGGTGAAGCCAGCATAGAAATTGTACAAAGATTGCAAAAGTTGTGTGCATGGTTAAAAATAAAGATATAGAGAGAAATGTGGTGGGAGGGGTAGGAAAGGGGGGTGGGAGGAGGGGGGAGGAAAAAAAAAAGAAAGAAGAAAATAATAATAATAAAAATGTAATATGAATAAACTTGTAAAGAATGCGAATAGATAATATTGAAATAAGTCACTATAATGTATGCCTACAATAGACAAGTATTATCTGTTCAAATATGTTATTATTTTTCTTTCTCAATAAAAAAAATAAATCAAAAAAAAAAATTGGATACAAGAAGCTAAACCAGAAGACTATCATTGGAGTCTTCCTTTACTGCCAAATAAGGTTGGGCTGGATGGTCTTTGGGGCTCCTTTCCAAGCAATGTCAGTTTCGTTTGTCAATATTACCCCCATCATGGCACCTTCCTCCTTCCCTTGTGCTGGGGGAGTGTGTGTGTGGAAGACAGAGAGTCAGAGTGTGTGCAGAGTGTGGCCCGCCTTCCTCTTTTTTCCTTCTCCCCCCTCTCTCTCATCCCCCTCCTCCTTCTCCTCAGCCCCTGCCCTTTGATCCCTTGCTTTAGTGTTAGTTAGGGGCTGAGAGACATGCAGGGAGCAGCAAGCATTGCTGCTGCAGCTGCTTCGGAACCTTCATTCTGTGTCCTCAGTGTGAGGAGCGGGGGGGGGGGGGAGCGGGGAGGTATGTTGTCTTCTTCCTTTTTTTTAATTTAAAGGTGTTTTTGTGGGAGTTTTTTCAGTGATGGTCACTCCTTGGATTGTGAGGAGTTTTGTAGCCAAAATAGTTTTTTTTTTAAGGTACTCATTACAGACAGAGCATATATATTGATGATGATGATGACAATGGTGATGAAGACAACAGGTTGAGAATCATTGCAGCAGCTCCTGCTGCTGATCAAAACCCCAGAACATGCATACCTGGATTGCAAGTGAAATCTGAGGAAACTGTGAAAACGGAGGTGTCTCGCTGGTTCATCTAATCCAGGCCCTGCCAAAGAAATAATGGAACAGGAGCAAAGACAAGAAGCAGTGACATTATTAGACCTTGAACTTCATATGAACAGGACTGTTACCGATGACTAAGTGAAAGCTCAATTTGTGCAAAATCCACAGACTCCATAGCCATGATATGTATTTCCTGTGGATAAGAAGAGACATCTAAGTTTTCAGAAATATATTGTATATCATTTTCTATGTATCTGTTTGAGAGAATTAGAGTGATAAACAATTTGTTAACTTTAGACAATTTTATTACATGAAAATAGTACAACTGCAAATATTTTCCTTCATCTTCTCCTCTCTCTTGACAAGACAAGAAAGTGTGAAATTATTCAGAGCGCAGTAGGGAAATCTCTAATACAAATACCAAAAAGCCAATGTATTCTCAGAAACCATGGAAGGAGAGATCTAACATTGCTCCCAGCAAATCACATTTTTGTTTACATTTGCCTGCCAAATTCCATTGAAAGCACAATGTGAATCCCAAAGTATGAGAAAGGTTTAGAAAGAGCAAAAGTGAAAAATTCTTGTTAGGTTTACAGCAAAATGTATATAAATTGTGTTATTAACTCCTTTTGACCAGGTATGTTTCAGACAAAAATATATCAACAGACTTAAAAAAAGAGAATTAGCTAAAGTGAAAATATTTATTATAAAAACTTTTGACTTATATCTTTAATAATTATTTTTGCTGCTTTTTGTTCCTGACTTCTTTGAAGCAACTGGCCCTCCTCCTCCTTGTGACGTGACTGACAAAAACCCATTGAAATGATGTATTAACTCAAAACACAATAACTGTGTTATTGATGTCAAAGTGATTTGCCTGCATGACAATATCACGGAAACCAAAGCCAGCTGAGAATGGTGGATATTTCTCCTAGATCATGTGGAATTGCAGACAAGTCAAGTTCTTAGAATGAATAGGTATTATCCATGTAGCCAATCTGATTTGGCTATGAGTTAAAGTCACTATGAGTAAATAAACTGACTTCACAGTAACTGCAAAAAGAATAGTTTAAGCTCTGGGAAAAACGTGGGAAAGTATAGAAAAAAATAGAAATGAGATGCAGATAAGGGATAATGCTGAATTGAACCAGTTTTAATATAATCCCCTATGCTTTAGGGAACTATTTTCCATTCTGACCATTTCAAGATGCATTAACTTCAAGACACATTGGACCAATGTAACACATCTATGAAATACAGTTGGTGACATGATATCCATGTTTAAATATTTGAAAAGATGTAATCTTGAGAAGGGAGTGAGACTAGAGCAAGGAGTAAATTCAAACTACAGGAAAATATTTTAGCTAAACATTAAGATGAACTTTCTGATGGAAAAAGCTTTTTGCCCATTGAAATATGGTGCCTGAGAGCAGTGGTTCTCAACCTGTGGGTCCGCAGGTGTTTTGGCCTACAACTCCCAGAAATCCCAGCCAGTTTACAAGCTGTTAGGATTTCTGGCCCAAAACATCTGGGGACCTACAGGCTGAGAACCACTGCCTTAGAGTTTAGTGAAGTCTCCTTCTCTGGAGGTTTTTAAGCAGAGGCTGTATAGCCATCTGTCAGTGGTTCTTTAATTGTACATTCCTGAATGTACAATTCAGGACTAGATGGCCCTTGGTGTGGTTACTCTATGGAGTAATTTCATTGGTTTCTATAAAAATAAAAAAATGGAAATGTTATGGCACTTTATTTTAGCCCAATAGGGAGAAGTATTATGGATGTTGGAACATTCTCATCTACTAAGGCAGGCTGTAAGAAGCCCCTTGCCCTAGGTGTAGTAGAATTAAACATTGCCATTGTGATTTCCACCTATGATTTGGACCCCTCAAAGGTCAGCATTTCAGCATTGATGATGAAGTGAAGCAGGATATCCTAGGATGGTTCTTTATTTAGGGGCTCTAAATAATTGTAAAACCAAGGCAATTACACTAGACTGGCATATTGTGTTAGAGTTATTTCCCTTATAAAATCAGAGTTCTCTGGCTATTTTGAATTTTTGTGTACCCTTTAGTTCTCTTTGCAAAATACTAAATATGCATATAGGGCAATAAGTTTAACATCAATATGTCTCCATGCCCAAATAATATTTTAAATTATCTCTCAGGTCCCAGCTCTCGTTGCGCATACCAAGTTGCCACTTATCTATTCCTCATCTTAATTGTGTCATTAGCAACCTTTGTAAACTAATCTGCTACAGGAGGTTTGATTACTTAATTTCATAGACAAAACAAAATAGATGTGGGGAAGCAGGCAAAATATATAACCGATAGACTTCCATAATGTTGATAATAAACAGATTATGAAATATTGGCCTTGGAATGCAAATGATATGGCCATTAATGTTCTTGTTGACATATATTGCCAAGAGCATTATACATGCTTCACTAGGATCTGATTTGGCTTGCTGATTGGAAACCAAATATACAAGAGGCATGCAATGATAAATAGTGGTACAACTCCTGTCTCCTTAATACCAGGAGGAAATGTTGTTGTTTATTTCAGCAGAATAATGGTTTCCCATGTAAGTTTAACTTAGCTAATGGAAATAATTTCAAAATGATTTGCCAGCGTTGCTGAAACATTAGATCAATCAACAACAGCATGTCTGAGGAGTACTGACTGAGGCAGTCCAATTGTCTCCTAATGGTTACCAGTATGGCTAAGATTTTTCTCCACACTTACAGTGGTAATGTGCAATTTTTTTCTAGGAAGACCTTATCATTTTTCCAAAAGAATTCCAATGCAACCTTTCTGTCCTGGCATACATTACATGGATGAATATGCTGGTTAGAACTTTGATACCTGTCTGTTGTATTATTATTTTATTTATTTTGGATATTTATACCCCACCCTTCTCAACCCCCTGGTTGAATAATAATTCTCTTTATCTGAAATGCTTGGAAACAGAAATGTTTTGGGTTTTGGATTTTTTTCAGATTTTGGAAGATCTGCATTTACACAAATGTACATAATAAGTTATCTTAGAGATGGGATCCAAGTCTAAACACAAAGTTAATTGATGTTTCATATACGCTCAGTACCTGATACTAATTTTGTAGACGATATTTCAATCATGTGCTTGAAACAAAGTGTGTGTACACTGAACCATAAGAAAGCAATGATGGTACTATCTTAGCCACCCATGGGGGTCATTTTGGATTCTGGCCTTTTATCAATTCATGATTCATAGCAGTTTACAATTTTTTAAAAGAGCATGTTTTTTTTTAATCCACAGGATACAAAAAAATAAACAACATGAAATGACACATCTCACCTAAAAAACATGAGGAAGAAGACAAAGAAGACAAAGGAAGACCAAGAAGAAGACTCTACACTGCCATATAATGCAATTTAACTTCATTGAACTGCATTATATGAGTCTACACTGACCATATAATGAAGTTTCAAACTGCATTATATGGCAGTGTAGATGGAGCCAAAGAAGAATACCCTATCCATTGTTTATTTGATTTGATTTTATAAAAATACATGTTAGATATGTGGGATTTTTTATAGAGAGAGAAGGGAGAGAAAAATTATTTACATTACTATTGCGTATTTTCTTTTAAAGTGCATTTTGAAATGGATGGAAAAAACATATTAATAATCAAATGATGAAGTGGCATGTGACAGAAATAGCCTGGTATGTCAATTGGCATTTCCTTTAACCCACTTGCTCCCCTGGTTGCTCCTATTTTGTCATGAACCTAGATAAAAAGAAAGCACCACTAGAATAAAGGAAGCATACATTTCAAACTATGTGCAAATGAGATCAAGTTTGAAGCCTAATTCTACTGAAAAATGAACATGTTCTCCTTCTAGGGTTCCCTCTACACATATTTAATTCAGTGATATATGTGCCTGTTTAAAACTTGAAAACTTAAGAGGCATACTTGCGGATAACCAATGCCAATTCTGAAGAGAGAAAAAACAAGTAATGGCTCTTTAAAAATGAGAATGACTCCAGCAGTTTGACCATATTTTGCAAATTCCTTTCTCATTAGAATGTGCTGAGTTTGATTTTGTTGACTAATTTCTCTGAACTATTGGGTGGTGGGATACCTCTTCATGTTTAGTCAAGGAGATGTCAACTCCTTGTTCTTTGTCCAAATGTTAAATTAAGGTGCTTGTAGTGTTTACTAAAATGCACTGAAAGGTTGTGCTCACAGCACTACATGCTGAGAGGTATTGTGATTTCCACCTATGATTTGGACCCCTCAAAGGTCAGCATTTCAGCATTGATGATGAAGTGAAGCAGGATATCCTAGGATGGTTCTTTCTAGGCCGAAGCTTTCCAGGCATTAGTTAAATGCTGGGCTAAGTGTATAAATGTAGCAGGAGAGTATACTGAAAAATAAATGCAGTTTCCACTCCTTGAAATTTGTTCTTGTACGTTATAATCTCAAAGCCCTAGTTTGATTTGATTCTCCCTTGTATATTTGAAATATACTTAAAAGCATGCTTCTTAAATATCAGAAGAACAATACTCGACAAGAGCCTCAAACTGATCTGAATGTTCACACTTCACAATATTTTCTGTACAAAATTCGTACCTTGTTTGCACAGAAAAAACACCACATGCATATTTTTCATGGAGTCAATCACAAACAATGAAGAGTGTCAGAAAACTGTGCAATTTTCAAACTCCCAAGAAATGCCCAACTACACCAGCCTCTTAGTGGAATTGATACATTTATTCACTGGGGCTGCCATTTCACAATACAAATATCCATCTGTTATACCCAACTAACATCGCCCATATTCTTTTCAGAATGTACTGTCTCTGAAAATTACCTCCATAGGAATGGGGTTCTTTGAAAAGAATGGAATACTTCCTCCAAAAGAAATAAATCAAATTAATCATGAGAAATATTAAAATTCACGCATGTGTACGTGCATATGCACATTTCCCCACTGATTAAAGGTTGCACGTTGTCCTCTTTGGATGCAAGTAGTTATCACTACTTTTTGCTTCTGCTTTATTTCATCATTTACTTTGTTTAAAGGGCCTTTATACAAATTTTGCAATGGCACAGAGAAGCAAAAATAGCTTCATTTCAGCTAAACTAGTCCTTTCAACAGTTCATTTTCCCATTATGTTTGACCTTTCTCATCTCCTGGGTATTAAGAGTCTTTGAAAACATGTTCCTTTATCAGATATTCTTTTCTGAAAGGAGTTGTTGTCAGTATTTTTTTTTTCATAAGCCAGTGCAAAGAAAGTGTCGAATACTGTACTGTCCACAGGGTATTAGTTCCTTTTAAAATCTTAAAATGCTAGTCTTTTCATACTGGGATAGACTTTGTTCCTTTCACAGGAGATACCAAAACTGCAGTCCCAGTGCCCATGGTGATATCACACATGATACAGCCTCAGAAAATAATGTTTGGCCAGAACTGACTGGCCTCCCATGCCATGATTTGCATGAGAACAATGAAATACCATATGATGTTTTTGCTGTTGTGATAGCCTTACACAAGCAGTTAAGAGAATTAACCTGTTAATAGTGAATAATAGCTCAATGAAATCAAGCCAGTATATGCATACATTAAGATGACAAATTCCATACTAGAGAATATTACACAAGGGGTAGGAAATACAATGGCGAGGAATAAAAAGGCAAGGTATGAACATCTGCTGGTTTCATTTTCCTCATATTTCTTAGAATTTCCTTAATGTTTTTTAGAATTTCATCAGCCTTCTCAGTCCTGAAGTAGATTTAGTGAATATCTACACTGATGCAAAACCAAAGACAGATCTGTGGTTTTTTTATTAGTGTGGATCAGTACTAAAACTATGAAGTGACCACTCTTATTTCCCCCTTGCAACCCTAGAATGTCATAGCATTTTTGGGTTACAACACATTTCCTTTCTGTTCACATTTGCTGGTCATGATATCACTGCCCTCCTCTCTCTCTCTCATTTTCCAGACCTCTGCCACCCCAGCTGATGTCAGGGCTAGCAACAAAGTACACGTAAAATGTACCTGTTCCAACTTACATCCAAATTCAACTTAAGAACAAACATACATAACCTATCTTGTTTGTAACTTGGGGACTGCCTGCACAGTGAATAAATTACAACCCACATTTACCATATATTAAAGATGAGTTGTTTAAAAAGGTTTTTCCCTTTTAAAAGACTTGGTTAGTTAGTTAGTTTATACGCCTCTTTTCTCCCAGAGAGGGACCCAAGGCAGCTTCCAAAAACAAGAAATTAAACACATTTGCCATACAATTGAAAAACAATTAAAGTTGTATCATAATGCATTTTAAAAATAAATTTAAAACTTTAAAGAGCTAGAAAATATATAAAATATGCTCAATAAAAAGCCATCATGCTTAAACATTAAAAAGTTTGCTTAAACAATAAAAAGCTTTGCCAGCAGTGAAAGAAAGGCAGGGAGGAGGCAAGCCCTAGTCCAGAAGGAATTTCCAAAGGGTGGGAGCATCCACTGAGGACCTCATCACACTAGAACCTGGATCGACTTTAAATCCCACATAATTTTGGGATTTGTAGTTTGGTGAAGCCCAGGACCTGTCTAGCTGAGCAGTTTAAAGGCCCCTCTTTAAACTACAAACCCCAGAATTCTGCAAGTGGCAGCAACTGGATTTAAAGTGAATCCAGACTCTCATGTGATGAAGTCCTAAGACATCCGTCTCACCAAATGAGCCTATGATGGTGGCAGGACCAAGAAAAAAACTTTCCCTTAAAGAACTCAAGATTTTGGCAGTTGGTATAGTGGGATCATCCAGACTTAAACCACATAGGGCTTTATAGGTCATGATTATGGAGATGTTGATTTGGTTTGGGGAATTTGGGTAGTTTTGGTTATTTTGTTTTTTTGTCTAGTACCTTATGACATTGAATATGTGCCGATATTCAATGTAAACTGTCCTGAGTCTCTACGGGAAGATAGGGTGGGATATAAATAAAGTTTTCTTATTATTATTATGACTAGCACTTTAAATTGTGCCCAGGAAGAAACCAGTAATCAATGCAGACTTGTTTTCCAAAGATGATACACTATGTTCATATAGTACAGTCTTGTGATTTCCCTGGAGATGAAAAGACTGTTTGGTTATGACTAGTCCTTTGACTAGATGGCGATGCATCCTAAGAAAGAAAAGGATTCAGGAAAGATGTTAATGCTCTGAGCAACTGCTGCCTAAGTAATCCAAAGATGCCTAAGTAATCCAAAGATGTTCTTCTAAGGAAGGATTAGCAGACATAACAATCCATTTCCTCCTTGGCACGTCTCATTTTATTGCAACGACAACTGCTGCAAACCAGATTGCAAAAGGCTTTTTATTGTCAAATCAGATTTACATGGTAAAATTTAAGGTAGTGCTTGTCAGCTTTAAATACTAGAAATATCAATAAAATGCCAAATTATATTTGCTTCAACCCAAGCAGTTATAAAAGTGTGTTGCAAATTTATAGCCATTTAATATTTCTTCTTGCCCAGCTGACAATGTGGGCTAGATGCGTATATGTTTTATGGAAGAGACTAAATGTTATATATTTTCTCCATCATGCTGTGATTTATTGGGATTTACAGCATAACTGAAAAGTGTTTCCTTTAGAAAATCGATAGGAGGACCAAAAGCAGGACCAAACTTTTTAATTATGGCCTTGAAATAATGCAATTGTGGTTTTTAATAGCTCATATATTGCCTTGATTGATCATCTGATTTTGCTCAAAGTGTTCAGAGCAGTAAAATTATTTTTTGGACAGCTGGCTATGGAGAAAAATGAATTTGGGTGGTGCTAATTAGATTGCAATACTGGGAGTAATACTGGGAGCTTCTCTTAGACAAGATATATTAGTATACGTTCACTTTAGTTAATGTAAGCATTAAGGTTTTATTCTGTTTCCTGGCAGCCCATGGTAACAAGGTACTCTCTTATAAAAGATGCTGTTTATTGCAAATAGACTTGTTTTGTGATGTCAGGTAGCCTCTGACGTGTCTCCCAAAAGCCCTGTCTCTGAGGTCTGTGAGAGACTCATTGAAGACTATGGAGCTTATCATACTAAGCCGTCATCCTTTGGCAGTTACATGATCACTGTTTCTGGCAACTTACAGGGATGATCACCTTTGATATCCATTTTTAGTTGTCATCCAACAAGGACATTTCTCCTGTTTAGGCGGGAACTTAACTCTCCCACAATTCCGTAAGTTTCAAAAAAATATTTTTGAAGGAACTTCGCAGTCTCTACAAAGTTTATCTTTTTTAAACAAAACCAAACAAAACAACAACAACAACATGTAAACTTTAATTGCTGGGAAAGGGAGTGTGAAAAGCAGATCCATCTCATCCCCTGATTGTGTATCATCACACCAGGTTAGTTGTGGCACCAGGGTGTGATTGGGGACTATTGACACATTTTCCCCATTAATAGCAGGAGATGGATTTGTCACATGGCAGACTGGTAATTACTTGTCCAGAATGTCATACAATAGGGACCATCACCAAAGGTCCTGCTTCTATGTTAACTCTGTCTCCATGCAATAATGTCCTATGTGAAACCTTTCTTTTTTTAAATAAATATTTTATTTAAACATTTGAAATAGAATATAAATGTCTTATCTAACCTTCTATTCCCAGATGTTCACCTCCTCAACCCTCTCATTACTTACAAAGCATTATAAAAATACAACACTGTGAATTCTATTACTTCTATATTATTCTAATTTTATCTGTTACATATAATTATTGTAATGTATTCCTAAATTATCATATTATGCAGTTCTTGATGTAAATGTTTTAAATTAAGAACAAATGGGAGTTTATTTCTTACATAGTGTTGAATTTGCATTAGAGGTGAGAGAAGCCATGTCTTGGCATATAGTTTTTATCTTAACATACTGATAGGGGTTCAGGAATATTATACCAAATATTGACCAAATGAGGAAGAAGGTGGTTTTGAAAGAGAATCTGCTTTATATCTACATTTGTTGCTGAAACAAGATATTATTTGGAAATCTTCAGCATTTCCAAAGATGCACAAATTATAGTAATTGGATTAACACCATCTCCCTTCTTCTCCATGAACTGTAAATAAAAAAGATGTTATTTAAAGACAGGAAGAAACCTAGGATGGAGTTTTATTAATGTTAAAATTAAATAAATGACATGACTAATCTGATTTGCATGAAGTGTTTTATATTAGATACAGTTTATGATTCAACCAATTATCAGATGGAAATAAATAACTACAAGATCAACTTTAACACTTTGCAAGGTAATTTTGTGCTAAGACTGTGTGTTCCCACATGTATAATGCTTTCAAATTAATTAGTGGATAACTGATATCTGAAAGGGTTCCATCTGAGTAAGTATTTAATAATCTAAAAGAAAACAAGAGTTTTATAAGAGGTACATGCAAATGGTTACCATCAAATGATTAATCTGATTATTTGAAATGCATATGGAAATGAAGACTCTAATCTTAATATCACTTGTGTTTTTCTGACACATGAAAAAGACATTTAAATACAGCTCTTGTGCTAATAAATTATGATTATGTCAATATTATTATGCATAAAATGGCATTCTTCAACTCTGGTAAAACTGAGGCTGAAGCCACAAGTAGTATGCCAGTTCTGTCAATAGTCTGTTAAATTGAAAGCAGAAGTTTGAGTTCTGAATTTGATAAAAACAATGATACTGTCGCTGGGGATGTTTAATAGGGGTATGCAATTAGGGTAAACCCCATGTTATTTTTGGTGTTGAATTTTTGGTTGCCCCCATTCCATTTTTTTCAAGAACTGCTCAAATTTGAGAGGAGGAAAATACTCTTTATCAATCAGTCATCTGGAAGTTCTCTTTTCACTCCAGGAAGATCTGGTCCATTGGTGGCAATGGGGGAACTTCCAAGGCTCCCCTTTCCATCATTTTAGGGCTATTGGGAAAAAAATGGCCACACTTGAAGAAGACATTTACCACTGCAAGCCCACCAAGTTTCAGACTGTTTGGGCCATCTATTGATTTTTATGACATTCTTAAAAATTCTAAAAATAAAATCACCTTTACAAAAAAAACCAAAATGATATCCCTTGGTCTTCAAAGCAACAGTATAGGAGAAGCAGCAAGGCAACAGTCCTGCTAACTTTAATGAAGATCTACTTATCCCACAATTCATAGGAATTTTAAAAAGTTTTTTATTAATAAAAACAAATACTGTTCCTAAGCTTTAACATTTCTACACAGTTGTTGAGCAAAGTGAACTGGGGCAGGAATGCACACAAACCAGAAGTTAGGGTGGGGAGAGGAATAAATGAGTCAGTCAAAGAGTGAACAACAAGAACAACATTTTTTTTTGTAAAAAAAATTGTCATCCACCTTCCTTCCCTCCAACGCAGCGTACAGAACCAAGTAGATAGGTAGGTAGGTAGGTAGGTAGGTAGGTAGAGCTGGGAAGGACTGAATTCTCCCCGTGGGGACTCAGATTTTCACTAAAACACCCCACACACAAAGGTAACACACAAACACTCCCCAATGTTGGCCTTTCACACCCCCTCCACCCAAATGCATGCTCATCCTCACTTCCCCAGTGAAACAGTAAAAAGAAGAAGGGAAAGATATTAAACTAATAAAATTTAATAAAACTGGCAAATGAAAAGATTGGAATTGAGTCCAAAAGCAATCCTAAGTAGCGACGGCACTGAGATGATAGAGCTAGTTAGTTAGCACGTGATCTCTATCTCTTAGAAGTCAGGGCACCAGGATGCCCTGGTATATATATACAGCCTGGCAAAAAGACACATGATCTGCTTTCTTGCTCTGATTGGCTTAAGCAAGGCTAAGGGGGTAAACCCCTGTGTTCATTGCTGCGGTAATGGTGCACCCAAAAGCAACTGAAGGCAGCCGTTTTCAGCAGGCACGTGGTCTGTTTTGGCCAAGTCAAACCAAGCCCTTCTGCCCATTCTGCTTCCAGGGATTTCATTTCCGAAACTGTTAGGTTTCCTGGATCCCTTTTTGTAAAATGGCGCCATGCACACCCTTAATGATTAATCCTTTTCTTCATGTCAGTTTTATAAAGCAGCCATCACCTTTAGCTGTTCTTTAGTGGGATGTAATACATGTGTGGCATCTGTTCCTGTATTCTCTTCATGTAGCTAATAGGAATTTCAAGAGAATATTTACAGAGATGGCCAGTGGGGACTTGAGTTGATCCTTGGGGATACTCAGAATCAAAGGTATCCTCTGAAAAAGATAGATGCCAGCTCTAGAGAAAATGAAATTAATGGACAACATTTGTATCTATTGGGGCTAGTATGGCTGTTAGTCAAGAGCCCTTGGTGGCATAATGAGTTAAACCCTTTGATTGAAGACCAATAGGCTGGAGGTTTGAATCCAGGGAAAACATGGATGAGCTACTTCTGTCAGCTCCAGCTCTCCATGCGGGGACAAGAGAGAAACTTCCCACAATGATAGTAAAAATCAAACATCCGGGCATCTCCTGGGCAATGTCCTTGCAGACAGCCAATTCTCGCACACCAGAAGCTACTTGTAGTTTCTCAAGTCACTCCTTACATGGAAAAAAGCAGGTACATCTATATTCAGTGATAAGCAAGACCACCTGTTTTGTCATTATTCTCCTCCCATGCAATAGAATAAAATGTTGTTATAATTGCTATTAAAATTGGTACTGCAGAGCAAAATAAGCTGAAGTAATAAGTGCTCTAATATTTAATTCAGAAAAGAAGATACTGTATAACATCTAACGCCTACATATTTTATTTAGAAGCAAGTCATGTTGATTTCAGATAGTCATATCTTAAGTCAAGATCCACTGTGATGTAATGGTTTGAGTGCTGGATTATCAGCATTCAAATGTCCACTCAGCTATAGAAACTCACTGTGATCTTGGGCAAGTCACACTCTCTCGGCCTCTGTGGTAGGCAATCCCTCCAAACAAATCTTGTCAAGAAAACCCATGATACATTTACTTTAGAGTTGACATTAGTTTAAAAACGACTTGAAGGCACACAACAGCAGCAGCAGCAGCAGTAGCCTGTGCCAGGCATCCATGAGTATTTATGAATGCATTTATTATTTCTGGTTCCCTTGAAGTGCATCCACACTACAGACTTAATACAGTTTGATAGAACTTTAACTGCTATGACTCAATGCTATGGAATCATAGGAGTTGTAGTTTGGTTAGACACCAGAACTATTTGGCAAAGAAAGCTAAAGACCTTGTAAAATTGGAAATTGGATTATGATTTTAATTAAGAGATGCATTGGTCTGTATTGGTGGCCCAATACTGTGTATTGTATATGTATGTATGTGTTTTATATTTTTAATCGGAATTATTGTTGTTTTAAATGTTGTAAACCGCAATGAGTCGCCGTTAGGCTGAGATATTAGCGGTATACAAGTGTACTAATAAATAAATAAATAAATAAATAAAATGACTACACCCATGATTCTTTAACATTAAGCCATGACAGTTAAAGAGATGTCAAACTGCATTGATTCTATCATGTAGATACACCATTGGAGTCCCTACTCATTTTAGTAGTATGCAGTCCTTTAATACTGGTAGCCAGATTTTGTTCATTTTCATGGTTTTTTCCTTTCAGTTGAAATTGTCCATATGCTTGAGAAGCCATTGAAATCCACAAGCATGTGGACAATTTCAACAGAAAGGAAGAAACCATGAAAATGAACAAAATCTGGCTACCAGTATTAAAGGACTCAAAAATCACAACAGCAAAACAACAGAGCGGAAACAAAGAGGCACATTAAATCACTCTCAACAAGAGATTCCCCCCGGGCACTTTCAAGCCATTGAATGCTAATCAAGGTGATCAGCTGAAACATTCACATCTAGCCCCAGCAGACAAAAGTCCTTTGTCTCACCCTGGTCATTCCACAGATATATAAACCCATTTTTCCTACTTCCGACAGACCTCACTACCTCTGAGGATGCTTGCCATAGATGCAGGCGAAACGTCAGGAGAAAAATTGCCTCCAGAACATGGCCATATAGCCCGGAAAAACCTACAACAACCCAACTTTAGAGAAGTTTTGAATGAAAAAAATAACTGAAAAATGGCCTGGTAAATATATTGTGGTGGTTCTGGGGTTTTTGGGCGGTTCCCGGAAAGCTTCTAGAAGGGGCACGTGTAGCCCATGAGCCATAATTTGACCATTCTTGCTATAGATGCTCATTACATGGAAGTGATACACGTTTCAGTCTAATTTTCTTAAAAGGATCTCTGCCTATGACATGAATAAAATTAAGACCCCTTAAAAGAACGAAAGATGTGTGTGAATGCTAAACATCCCTTCACATATATATTAATGAGTCTCTTGCTCTTTTACTGGGAAAAAATAATCTGACAAATATGGTAATACTTATAAAGAGGATCTAGATCAGGTGTGGGCAAACTTAGGCCCTTGGGCTACATGTGGCCCTTTGGGCTTGTTATTCTGGCCCAGCTCCCTGGAGCCAGCCATGTGTCACACCCTACTCTTGACAGGAGGAGATGGCAGCCCAATGGGCCTGGAGGAACAACCCCAAGGGCCAAATGTCCCAGCACTGGCAATAATAAGGGAAGGCAGACAGGTAGGCAGAGTGGCCAATAGGGGAGAAGGGAAGAGGTGGAGGAGGAGGCTAGAGAAAGAGCAAGCGCTGCCACCACTACCACTGAGCACCTTTTCACTCTCCTCCTCCTCCCTCCTCTCCTGCCACACATTCTTTCTCTCTCTCCCTCCATTTTCTTCTACCCCCCCCCTCTCCTTTGTTTCTCACCCCCTCTTTTCTGCCTCATGGTCTGTCTTCCTCCTTTCTCCTCTTCCTCATGCTTTCTCCCTCAACCACCTCCCCGGGCTCCCCCCTGCCCTGGCCCCAAATGGCCCAGCATGTGGCTCCCTCTTTAAAAAATTTGCCCATGCCCGGTTTAGATCTTCATCCTTCACCTGGCGTGCATTACGGAGACCTGGCTGGATGAGGCTGGAGGCGTAAATCTTACCCAGCTTTGCCCTCCAGGCTTCTCCGTACAGCACCAACCGAGATCCGGGGAGCGGGGAGGCGGGGTCGCAGTGGTCTATAGAGATTCCATCCATCTGACCAGGAGTCCCATCCCGCAGACCACAAATTTTGAAGGCGTCCACCTGAGGGTGGGTGACCGGGACAGAATAGGGATTCTGCTAGTGTACCGTCCACCTCGCTGCACTACAGTCTCCCCACCTGAGCTAGCGGGCGTGGTCTTGAGCCTGGCGTTGGAGTCCCAACGGCTTCTTGTGCTGGGGGACTTCAATATCCATGCCGAGGCGACCCTCACAGGAGCGGCTCAGGACTTCATATCTGCCATGGCGACCATGGGGCTGTCCCAACAAATATCTGGCCCCACCCACTGTGCTGGACATACATTGGACTTGGTTTTCTGCCAGGGATGGGAACAGGGTGACGGTGTGGAGGAGCTGTCCATCTCTCCGTTGCCATGGACTGACCACTTCCTGATCAGATTTAGGCTCACTGCGCCCCCTAACCTCCGCAAAGGTGAAGGTCCCATTAAGATGGTCCGCCCCAGGAGGCTTATGGATCCGAATGGATTCCTGACGGCCCTTGGGAATTTTCCCGCCACCTCGGTAGGCGACCATGTCGACGCCTTGGTTGCTCTCTGGAATGGGGAGATGACCAGGGCAATTGACATGATCACTCCGGAACGTCCCCTCTCAAGTAGCCGAGCTAAACCAGCTCCTTGGTTTACTGAGGAGCTGGCAGTGATGAAGCGAAGGAAGAGGGAACTAGAGAGCGTGTGGCGCTCGGACCCAAGCGAGTCAAATCGAGCACGGTTTGTGTCCTTTTTAAGGGCATATGCCGCGGCAATAAAAGCCACAAAGAAAACTTTCTTTGCGGCCACTATTGCGTCTGCAAAAAACCGTCCGGCGGAGTTGTTTCGGATTGTCAGAGGTCTTTTAACTCCCGCCACCTCAGGCGGGAGCCCTGACAATTGGGCCACGCGCTGCGAAGCATTTGCTCGGTTCTTTGCAGACAAAGTCGCCTTGATCCGTTCTGGGCTGGACACCATGTTAAATGCAGTCTCCAAGGATGTGACACGAGCACCTGCTTGTCCTATTTTGATGGATTCTTTTCAGTTTGTGAAGCCCGAGGATGTGGACAAGATACTCGGAGGAATGAGGCCCACCACGTCCATCCTAGACCCCTGCCCATCCTGGCTTCTGAAGGAGGCCAGAGGGGGATTGGCTGAGTGGGTAACGGTGGTGGTTAATCCCTCCCTTCAGGAAGGCAAGATTTCAGCGAGCCTAAAACAGGCTATTATAAAACCGCTGTTGAAGAAACCATCATTGGACCCCACTAAATTTGACAACTTTTGGCCTGTTTCCAATCTCCCCTTTTTGGGCAAAGTCATGGAAAGCGTGGTGGCCTCACAACTCCAGGTATTCTTGAGAGACACGGATTATCTGGATCCGGCACAGTCTGGTTTCAGACCAGGGCATGGTACCGAGAAGGTCTTGGTCGCCTTAGTGGATGATCTGCGCCGGGAGCTAGACAGGGGGAGTGTGTCCCTGTTGGTGCTCCTGGACCTCTCAGCGGCCTTCGATACCGTCGACCACGATATCCTTCTGGGGCGCCTTGCGGAAATGGGTCTTGGGGGCACTGCTTTGCAGTGGCTCCAGTCATTTCTGGAGGGCCGTACCCAGAAGGTGTTATTGGGGGACTCCTGTTCAACACCACGGCCTTTGACCTGTGGGGTTCCTCAGGGCTCTATATTGTCCCCCATGCTGTTTAACATCTACATGAAGCCGCTGGGTGAGATCATCCGGAGTTTCGGGGTGCGGTGTCATCTGTACGCAGATGATGTCCAACTCTGTCACTCCTTCCCACCTGCTACTAAGGAGGCTGTCGAGGTCCTGAACCGGTGCCTGGCCGCTGTAATGGACTGGATGAGGGCAAACAAACTGAAATTAAATCCAGACAAGACAGAGGTACTCCTGGTCAGTCGCAAGGCCGAGCAGGGTATAGGGTTACAGCCTGTGCTGGATGGGGTCGCACTCCCCTTGAAGGCGCAGGTTCGCAGCTTGGGTGTGATCCTGGATTCGTCGTTGAGCCTGGATCCCCAGGTTTCAGCGGTGACCAGGGGAGCATTTGCACAGCTTAGGCTCGTGCGCCAGCTGCGCCCGTACCTTGGGAAGTCTGACTTGGCCACGGTGGTACACGCTCTGGTCACATCCCGCCTTGACTACTGCAACGCTCTCTACGTGGGGCTGCCCTTGAAGATGGCCCGGAAGCTTCAGCTAGTCCAGCGCGTGGCAGCCATGTTACTAACAGGAGCAGGACGCAGGGAGCATACAACGCCCTTGTTGTTCCAGCTCCACTGGCTGCCGATCTGCTACCGGGCCCAATTTAAGGTGCTGGTGCTATCCTACAAAGCCCTAAACGGTTCCGGCCCAAAATACCTTTCGGACCGCATCTCGGCCTATGAGCCCACGAGGGCCTTGAGATCGTCTGGGGAGGCCCTTCTCTCGATCCCGCCTGCCTCACAGGCACGCCTGGCGGGGACGAGAGATAGGGCCTTCTCAGTGGTGGCGCCCCGGCTGTGGAACACCCTCCGTGTTGACATCAGACAGGCGCCCTCCCTTATGTCCTTCCGGAAGAGCCTGAAGACATGGCTATTCGAGAAGGCATTTAACTAAATGCTATAGTAACTGGAATGACAACTGGAATGGAATATAGACTACGAGATTGGTTATGATTCTATGATAAGACGAAGCGGATTATTTAGTGTAATTAGATGATAGTGTACTAGTGATATGTTGTTTTTTGTCGTTGTAGTTTATTGTGAATTATGCTTTTATATGTTGTACACCGCCGCGAGTCGCCCTAGGGCTGAGAGCGGCGGTTAACAAATGCAGCAAATAAATAAATAATAAATAAATCATCCATATGTCCTTTTCAGTCTCTACCATGCCTCTCTGCTACATGTTTACCTTTATAGGTGACAGGAGTATATCTGTTTTAAGTTTGGTTTAGTGCAAAGATGTTTGGGAATGGTCAGATATCTTTGGACCTTGTTTGCATGTAGACTTTTTGTTCCTGACATATACAATGAACACAGAAACAGCCTTGGCAAGATCTTTATCTGCAGCCACTGGAAGCCAGTCAAAGCAGACTGGGCTACATGATGTATTGTTTCGACCAGACCTTGGAAATGTTACATTTTTGTACTACGACTGCCAGAAACTCCAGCCAGCATGACCATATTGGCTTAATCCCACAGAGAAATTTTAAATGAAAGGGTGGGGGGCGGGGAGTGCTATAACAGTCTAGAAAACTGTGATACATACACAATTCTGTTGTGCATCTAAGGAATGGGTAAGAGCGGAGCACATATTTGACATTACAAGCAGCTAATAGCATGTTTTATTTTATGCACTAACTTAACAAATGAAGTTTTATGTTACTTTTCAGTTGTTTTAAGCATAGGACTGAATAAACCAGCATGTAAGCTTCAGAAAGCTGACATTCTCATATAGGTAGTTGCTGTGTGAGAGCAGAAAGCTGGTTGCTTCTAGCAGAAAAGCCATTAAGTTATGTCAGCCTTGACAGTTCTACAGGTGCCTCCAGGGCATGGCTGCATTAACCAAACTTTAACAGACTTTCCTACAATGTTAACTAAGCATTTGGTTGCATGTACTTGTTCAGAAAAAGCTGCAGTAAGATAGATAGAACACACAGCCTTAAATATTTTTTGTTATACACTTGTAATTTTGTCCACCCATCTGAACTCCCCATAAGTGTGAGAATGCAGCAAATCATAGATGCGAAGCATTCATATTTGCTCAGGAAACATGGGTTTACAAAGAATATGCAACCTTTTGATTTTTCACATAATACAGAAATATTAATGTTTTGTGCCTGAATCATCTACAAAGTAAAATGATCTTGTCACATTAATCGCCAGAATCACCACGCATTGTGGTGAATCAGGCAGTGCATAGTGTGGGACTTGGGGGACCTGTTGCCACATGCCAGGCATCATCTGGCTTCCCCCTCACCTCATTCCACGGGGGGAAACGTTTGGTACCCAGCTTGTCTCCATTGATCTCTATACAATACGGGATGTCTCCTGTGCTGCCACACAGTGGAATATGATAGTTTGTGCCATACAGTCCTGCCAGAAGTTAGATGTACATCGTAAACAACTTCCAAATGACACATAAAAGCATAAGGTTTTCTGGTACTCCTTCATTTAGGATTATTGTAGGCAAGAATGATGTGGGGGTTTGAGCATTGGGCTATTACTCTGGAGACCAAGGCTCAAATCCCCATTCAACCATAAAACTTTCTTGGACACGTCATACCTTCTCACCCTCAGACCAAGTGCACCCCCCCCCCAACAAATCTTGAATTGCAGGTCCCCTTAGGGCAGTGGTTCCCAACCTGAGGTCTGTGGACCACCAGTGGTCTGCAAGAACTAAAATATGGTCCACTGTAGTAATGGTCTCGCGAAACCCTCTTATAGTACCAAGGGTTATTAAATATGCTTTTCTGTGGGTGAGCAGATGGTGACTACTGGATGGCATATGTTCTGTATCAGAAACTAGAGCTGATGTGGTCTATCCAATACCATTTTCTGAATCAGCACCCCAAATAACCAAACCGAATCTGAAGTTGACTAAAAACTGATTCATAATTCTTTTGGTACTAATGTTAGAGAGTCAAAGTGGTCCCTGATCAAGTGGCCCCTGGTCAAAAAAAGGTTGGGAACCACTAAATTCAGTTCTCATATTTAAAAATGTAATAATCACTATTCAAATCAACTCTTTAAGAATCCTACTAATATGTGGAATTGTACTCCCCCTCCCCCGATTCTTAATACCTTACACACATGATGGATGAAGACAGGAAATCACCTTATATCATGTGATGGGCTCCATTATACTTTGTTTCACAAATGGATTACAATTGTTTGGAAATGGGGGGGGGGGTGCATGCGATAATGTCCTTAGGCTAAGTGTGGGTCTCAGCTTAAACTGGGCATTTATTATGCATCCTGATGAAATGGAAGGACCCAAGGCATCTTTTCTTGGTAATTAACTAGCATCTTTACAGAGATCTTCATGGCTTGTATGGATCCCTGTGATATTTATTCTAGATGGTCAATCGAATGGCCATGTGAATGAGTCAGGTGACTTCTCGAGGATCGACCATAGAGAAGTCTCTTCAGGTAACATAACATCTCTCAATGGGAATAGATCCCTTTCTCTCTGTATGTGGCTGAGTGTGTTCACAAGAGAAACAATGTGCTTTTAGTAGTTTTACTATTTTATTTTCTGCTTTCTAAATTGGCCAGTCTACAAACTACTTGTGCCCAGTAACAATTCTACTGACAATTTTCAAATCCTAGATCAGTTAAGACAACTTCATGGTGATATCTCATTACAGTCACACTTCTTGTAACAAGCTTGATTGAATGTTTTGAAAAGATAGCACACTGATTTTAAAAGGAAACTGTATTGCTATGAGCATGCTGCTCAATACAATTTTTTAAGGACAAGGCTACATTACTTTTGCCTGCATGAGAGCAACAGGCTAAAATGCATTCAGAATATCACTTAAAGAGAAACACTATATTTTGCTGCCCAACCTGCCTGGTTATTTGGTTTACTTTTTTAAAAAAAAAATCTATCAGAATGGCAGTTGGTTATTGAGTTTTTGGATGTATCTCACAATTCTAATTACATCCAAGGTTCCTCTTGTTGAGAAACCATCAGAGAATAGCTAAATGACTCTTACAGAGTGACTGATGCAAAACAGTTGTATTCATGATGGAGCACAATTAAAAATTCAATATATCTTATCTGCTGCAGCCAGCAATTTTTGTTGGAACAAGTCAATCTCAGCTGTTGCATTTATACATCATTGTAAACAGGTATTCAGAAAAGTGATTTTGACTATATTGAGTCCTCCTGGTTTTTTGTTCTGCGGGGTTTTTTCTTTTATTTTTTATTTTTGGAAGGTCTGTGCATGCACACATTGCTAAATCAGTCTCATAATGTGAATAGTGTATTTAAAGATGTGAAAAAACTGCTGTATCTCCATGTGAGAAGATCTTACTCTACAGGTTCATTCTCTGTTCATGCTCATAGACCCTCTTAGAAAGATAACATAGAAGTGCAATTATCTAGTTATGGAGAATAATTGTATCCTTCTTTATGGTTTGTTCTTCCCTATTTTTAATTTCTGCCCATTTTCAAATCTCAACTCACCTGAAAGTAGAAGGTGTTTTTTAGACACCTTCTACTTTTCTTTCTCATTTTAAATGTTTGTAATAGTGACTTTGGTATTGCATTTCTGACAAACTCCAAGCCATTGTGAGCTGTTTTTGTTAAATATTTTGTGACCATGGAATTTCATCCATGTGTAGTCATGCTGGCCACATGACCTTGGAGGTGTCTACGGACAATGCCAGCTCTTTGGCTTAGAAATTGAGATGAGCACCAACTTCCAGAGTGGGACACAACTTGACTTAATGTCAGGGGAAAACCTTTACCTTTACCATTTCCTTAACATTACTGAAATCGGCCTTTTTAAAAGTTCCGAGTGCATAGGCAATCAACTTATCTAGGGATGTAATTTGTTTCTAGTTTCCCTCTTGAAGAAAACAATAAATAATTTAAGCATATTTTCCTTACTATGAGACATTTTAAAAGATCATATAGCTTTAAAATCCTATTCACAATTCAGGGTTGATTGTATACGAAGTTCACTTGTGGCCTTGAAATGAAAACAGCATTTTCTGTATGGGCAATTGCTTATTCTGTACAGAATATAAGAGTTCTGCTTGGAAAGATTACTCTTTCCATAGAAAAAATTGTTTCCATATGCAAATTTCTGGGAGACTAAGTCTCAAACTGCAAATATTCTTGTTAGCCTGAGATTGTCTTCATCAGAGTTCACTGATACTCTGTTTTTCCAATATCCTTTCCATCCCTATTCTTGTTCTTCTGCTCTCTATAAAATGAAATTGCCAGCAAGGGAAGTTAAAAATTTATTGAAACCCATATTGTTTACAGAGTATGACTTCCAGCAAATATCACAGTGGTTGAAGTCTCCAATTACTGCTGTATCTCACCTTTCTGAATATTTGATAATCTACTGTCAAATCTTGAGTATATCTTGGAGGTCTATAGAAGACCCTTACTGAGATGTCACTGCTATTTTCCTTTCCATAAAGTTTGTCCAAGTACCCTAAACCTACCATCCTTTATTCTCTTATGGTTGTGTTAGTAGAATATAAATTATGTTTGCACTTTGAAGTCAGTTTGTAGCAATTGAAGTAAGCAATTGAATAATGAAGAAAGGTGGGAAGAGAAAGAGAAACTGGGACATTTTAAAAAATATATCTGGGGAAATGGGGTGATTATGTAGGATTTTACCCCTTAAATCAGAATATGGTGCTACAGCATTAGTTCCAATTTCATTAGGCGTAAACAAACAAAGCAGATAAGGCATACTCAAATAAAAGATCTACAAAGCAGAACCAAAGATGAAGTGGATACATTCCAGCCAGGCCATTCTGAATTCAGTTGGGGAAAAGCCAGCACAACGGTCTATTCCCAAACCAAGGACAGAGGACAGAAGAGCCTTGCAAACTGGACATACAAAGACCCAAGAAAGTTTTTTTTTATATGATGTGTTATTTCTAGATGCTTGATTGATGTTGAAAACATACTTATACCAATGCTATTAGTCCTCTCTCATAGCACAGCAAGATCAGAGGCAATTAACACAAGACTTTTTAAGATAGAATCCTTATACTTAAGAAACTTTTATACAGCTTTGCATTCAGCTGGACAGAGACATTTTGGTCTGCCTCTTTACACACTGATAATTTTGGCAACATGGAAAGCAACTCTCTTTCTGATTCTGCAGCCCATTCTCCTTTCTGGAGGGAGTTGATTCCTAGTTGTTTTCTCCAAGTGACCCCCAACTCCTTCTAGAATTTGGTAGGTCCCAAAGAAGCTCTGTTTTTCAAATCCTTGGATTTTCCTTCTATCTATAAGAAGAAATATATAAACAAATCTGTATTTTTAATTGCCCACCGACAACAAAATAATAAAACACAACAATTGAGTTGGGATAACTATGGGTGACTTTTATTGAATTGTTACCTATTTAAACTTTCTTCACAAACAGCAACAAACTTAAAATTGGGTTTTGAACTTATTGTGTAAACTGAGGCAGTGGCCATCTCAGATCCACTCCTCAGCTGACTTGTGTGAGACACCTGAGTTCCTCACATAACTTAACTGAGTCATAACTGGGGCAACTCTTGAGAAACTGTATAGGGAATTCAAACCCCCAGTTGTGAAACTTCTGGGATTAGAAATCTTAACACAGCTCCAAGGCAATTTCTGATTGCCCCTACCTCAGTTTATTTATTATTTATTTATTTCAGATATTTGTACCCCACCCTTCTCAACCCCCCGGGGGGGGGGGACTCAGGGTGGCTTCCAGCCAACAACAATTCGATGCCTCCAATGCACACTTAATAAAATACATAATAAAATCCAATAATTACATACATTTAAAACATTAAATCACATTAATTAATTAAAATCTGTTTCTGTTTCAATAACAGCCTGGTGGTCTAAACTGAGCCGAATTCTGTAGTTAGAGACTCCATCAAGCATGTCCAGTACATTTCTACAGTGATTGTCATCACTTTCACTGTCATTTTCAGCAAGATTACCCAAAGGCCTGGTCCCACATGCATGTTTTTAACTTCTTTCTTTAGGAAAGGAGTGAAATTGAGCGAATTTACAGATGAGGGTTCCAATTTCTGGCCTTCACTAAAATGGGTGCCATAGATGCACACCAAGATGTTAAATTACATCACTGTTTCCCACATGAGACCTATTTAAGGCAACACCTAATGCCAATTTCCCAAAAACATCAATAGTGTAGGGTACGCAAAAAAAAAAAAACCTTTAAAGGGGGGGGGGGAGAGAAATTCCTACCTGACCCCAAAGCAATCCCCTACTATCATGGTACATTGTTAAAGGGTGGATGGGTGGGCCAACATCCAAGCTGGAAGAAAGAGGTAAAATGGGGGCACCAATCAGCCTGAACAAGCTCTGCCCCCAAATTCTTTTATGTTGCTTGCCTCAATTAATTGAGGAGGGAAATAGCCCTCCCCTCCCAGGCTTCCCAAAAGGGGAAAGCAAAATGTGTGCAGCTGAATTCAGGAATGCAAAAATGAAATTGCTAGTAACAGAAAGAGAGATGTGGTCTTGAAGGAGATTTGTCTACTCTTAGAGAAGTGAATAGGGCATATTTAGGAAACCATGTATGAAGGCCAAGCAGTCATCATGTGATGGAAGCTGCATCTCATTCTTTCCTGCACCCTGATTAGATACACTTCTCATGCACATAGCTTTTCAAAGAACAAGTTAAGCCAAACAGCTGCTACATTCCATTATTGCCAGATGGCTATATAAAGAGGCATATAAAATAATCAACTTCAGTATTTGTTTATAGTGGACACAAATCATGAAGTATGGTCCTCTTGGAAAAGGGGGGCGTACTCAGTTCATTATGAAGGCACAGCAGCTCAAGTAAGATTAATAATTTAGGAATGTTTAGTGCTCAGATTTGATTTATGCCCTGATTTTATGTTCTAGAAATGTATGAGCTGAATAACACACTTCTTTCTTAGATTCCCTTAGCAAGCCCGTGCCAGTACTTCAAGAAATTGTTTTTGTGAAGCAGGATGTCATTCACTCAGTGTTTCATTAGGTTCATGTTTTTGCCCTTGTTTATATGTTGTCATAAGCATCACTTGCAGTGACTGGAATGAGAAATGCAGGTGTAGTCATTTGGGAAGCAAATGAATATGTGTGAAGCATTATGTAGTTTTCAGTTGCAAAAAGAAAAGTAAAAATGCCTAGCTTATTCTGGTACTTTTAACAGCAGGTGATATGCAAGAATTAGCCAATGAGGCTTTTTATGGCATGGGCATAAGTATTATTACCTCCTAATGTCTGCATATCAAGAGCTAAGCTGGAAGGCTCAGGAAAAAGTTGATAACAAAATTTAGCAATTGTAGTAGATGGTTGTTATTGGAAACACACTTGAAGTTGTTCCTTCAGTTGAGCACAAATGCTTTCAGAAAGTAGATAATTGCAGTCCCTGTTACCTTACATTTCCGAGTGAGCTTCACAGTAAACATGAGGCACAGTATACATGGAATACCACAACATGAGGTTAGGGATTTTCACCCACCTAAATTTGCCAGAGATTGCCTACATATTGCTGGTTTTGAGAAGCTGCAATCCTCTCACAGAGAGCAGGCCTGCTGATGAGGCAAATTGATCCACTATTCATGTACTATTTGTGGATCTGTTAGCCTGCTGATAACTAGCATTTGAAGAAGCTTACAACAACGTTTAAAACCATGATCAACCAAAAGCCAAAGTACCATATTTACTTGAATCTAATGTGCACCTTTTCTGGCTAAATTACATTCTCAAGACTTAGATGTACATTGGATAAGATAGAGCTTTAGAGCCGCACCTGTGCCATTGGGCTTGTCATCAGGCAAGAGAACAGTTGCCTTGGCCTCCCCTCTCCTCAGCAGTAATGCCCATGGGGAGACCGAGGCACCATTTTCACCTGGAAGGAGGGAAAGATGGGCGGAAGCTGGATCTCCCCCATGGAGCCCTGTTTTTCCATTTTTTTGTAATGTGCACCTTCAAAATTGAGGTGCACATTACATTTGATGGTGATGGTGCATTATACTCGAATAAATATGGTAGCAAATTTGGAGTCTTTTCAAGGTAAAATCTATGCTCATTTGATTGGTGAGAGCATGCCTAAAAAATTGCTTGCTTTATATCCGGCTGTTATCAGCACCAATGGTAAGTGAACTTCAATCAATGGCTCCCATCCAGCAGTTGCCCCCACTATCACACACATACGCAAACACACCGCTTGATCGAAGTAGTATCATTCCAGACCAACTTTGAAAAAATAAATGTGACCAGTGTGGGTTTCAACATTGACTCATCCCACCATATTTAACTGTATTCAGAAACAAACCACTGGACAATAAAGATGGGGCTATGAAGAAATGCAATTTGTAACTGTTGGTAGCAAACTACTACTTAATGCTTCTGGAACATGGCCATACAGCCCGGAAAACTCACAGCAACCCATTACTACTTAATTATATTTTGGCCTACTTTCCACAAGCAGTTCATTACACTTAGGTGTTTCTAACACCTTATCTGTTGCACTCAGCCTCCCAGACTCCAGCTGTTTTTCAGTTCTGCCAAAATAGTATTATGAAGTGAATTCAGAAAGATCACATGCAGCTCTATTCTTCTTCAAATAATGTTCTGATATCTGAAATCTGTCATTACCTCTGCTTACAAATGTCACTTTTGGCAATGGGAATATTTGTAGTCTCAAAATAATCCAAGTCTTGGGTGTCCATTTGTATTCTGTCATATTTATCCTTCATATCAAATTATCTGCATTATCAGCAGCAGAACACACATTCCAAAGAAACATAACACTGTGGCATTTTACAGTTAAGATAATACACATCCATTCTTCTCAGCATGCAAAACATGGGACAGAATTTTGACCTAGGAAGCTCAAAATGTAAAGTCCCACACATAAGAAAATTTCATGATAACATTTTTATCTGTCAATAACCATACAAATCTGGTTTGATCTCCCAAACTAGACTGGAGATTTATTCCACTCTTCTGTCATCTGCCAATTCTACACATGAGCTGTGCAAGCAAAACACCTGTAGTATTCTTCTTCAACATCTAACTTTTGTGAATATTTTGTCAGAGCATAACACAGTAATGGTAGAATGGATGACAGCTACCTTCCAGTATTTGAAATAATGTTTCTGATCCTTCTCTTGCATCTTTCTGCCTTAGCCACTGGATAGATTTTCCTGATTTGCTCATTGTCTGGTCCTGCTTCCAAGCTTTCCATACACATCTTTCTACTTTATCCAACTATGTCTGCTTTCCTTTCTGCCATCATCTTTTCTTAGAAATACTTTTGCAGTGCTATCGCAACTACAATTCACCTTCCTCTTTGCTTTACTTTCTCCAAGAAATGTATCTATAGGGTGAAAATGGGGAGGCAAAATGTGGGCATTGTGTTCCATTAACTTTTCTTCCATAATACAAATTTCCTAGTGTTCACATTTCTAGCATTGGAGTACCTTAAAACTTGAATTTATTTATTCCAAACAAAGGGACAGGTAGACTTACCAAAGCAATCTGAACACAACAAACAATAACTTTAGTGTGAACAATGTCAATATTATCTTCAGTGCTAGACATTTATTATTGGAATGAAGAGAAATTCCATGTGGGGGGACCAAATTTGTATTAGGGGAGTCGGTGCTACCATTTTTCCCACTAATAGCTAGATCCATGTGCCTTCCTTGTTCTTTTATCTTGTTTTTTTTTCCTCCTCTTCCTCTGCCTGTTAACTTTAGCTTTGCTTTATCAGCCAATTTTATTTATTTATTTACATCATTTCTATCCTGCCCATATCAGCCCGAAGGCAACTCTCTAGAAGGTCTTCATTTGCCTTTCTGTGCCTTGTTTATATCCACCTTGAGATCTTTTCCTTAACCCTGTTTTCAGCTGCTGTTTTCCATTTTTAGTCTGTTGTTTCAAAAGGCTTCATTTTTTCTCTTACAAAACAAGCTCCCATCTGCCCTTTTCCAAGTTTAGGTCAGCTTAAAATCTCTTGGTGGTTTGTGGGATCTGTATCCAAGTTGGGAAGCTTGTGGGCACCCTGAATTTTACCAAAAATAGTCAAGTAAGAAAATGGAAGCTGTGATAAAGTCTATGAAACCTGACTGACATGGATATATGACTTTTCTGTGTTTTTGCGCTACCTATGTTGGAAATTTTGATCCAAACATTAAAATTTGGGGGGGGGGGGGGGCGGTCCACACATGCCTGTTTTCCTAACAACCATAATATAAAGTTTCTCCACATAACTACTATGACTGTGTGTGCTTCAAGTATGAAAGGAGGGAAGATCAGCCATGCAAGCACAACTGAAATAAATCTGGCATACACAAGACTTTGGTAGTGGGTTATTTTGTAAACAAACTAGTAATGGAGTCTTGTGATTTCATATTTACCAGAGACATAGGGCATTTAAAACTTACAAAATCTGCTAGTGTATCTCTACTTTTACTGGAGCTGGATGTGTGATATGTTGAATTTTGCTTGTTTATGTAACACTGATTTAGCTGCAAGGAATTACAAAATTGGTTAGGCTTGTGGGAGTTTTTGTTAGTGTAAAAGAGCGTCTTTCTTCTCCCTTAAATCTTAGAATTGAGGGCAAGGGAAGCAATAAATAACATAATCTTAAAAGATAACAAGTCAATAGATCTGTGCTTCTTCCTGCTAAGCTCATTTTCACTTTTCCTTCATGGTCTTTGAACCAGACAATAGCGTTTAAGGGATGCTACAAATGCTATTGATTAGGGAGTTTGAAAAAGTTTCTGTTGATTATGAAAAAAAGAATCTTCTTCAACACAGGCCTCTCAATGAATTAGCTGTTCAGGGATGGGAATAACAAAACAAAACAAAATTGCCACTTTTGAGTCATCAGCAGCAGCATTTAGCTGAATATAGCAGCATAAACCTGCCAAGGTACATTGGAAATCCCATGGAGTTTATTAATGAGCAAATCTAAAGCAGGCATTAAGGTGTTTTTTTTAAAGGACAAAAGCACAAATGCCACTAATGACTGAGCAGAATATGTTCATCTCCTTGAAGAGAGAAAGAGCCTGATTTCCCATTGGAGATACTAACTCACAAATGCTAGAAAATGTTTGATCTTCAGAGGATCAATTTCCAGAAATGCTAGAGGCCTCAGCACTCTAAGATGAATTTCACACAAGACACCAAAAGGCATATTTGAGATTCTCTGAAGCTATGCATAGCTTTTATGCTGGGTAAAATTGCCCAAAGAAATCCAATGTGTATCCAATGGTTGAGCATTTGCCTAACAGATCAATCAAAGGACAAACAGGGTTTGGAGCATTGTTTTAATTTAAAGACATAAATAGAACTTTCTTCCTATTGTGGTTGGAAACATAATTTAAATGACCAAAGTGTTTCTTAAAAACAGATGTTTGTAAAAACAGTATACAATTGAACATGACATCTCTGGTAAAAGGGCTTAGATTCAATTCTGTTAGGAATTTGGTGTGCTGCTCAACTGTGTGGCTCTGTTGCAAAGTGTTTGTGAAATGGCATGGAGGTACACAGGCTTTTGTTTTCAACAATGTAGAATGTTATAGATAATTTTGTGTTATTGGAACAAACATTCACTAGTTTTCTAACTGAGACTGAATTTGAAGTTTTCAATTCCTTGAGTGACTTATCCATGGAGAAAGACAGCATGTCAAAAATGTTTGTATTTGTTCCCAGGACAACATAAACTTCAGCTTTTCCGTGACTCCACTACAGTTTGAGAAACTGCACAGCTTTTTTTCCTTCCTCTCCCCCCTATGTTCCCTTCCCTTTATGTCATAAAATGGTGAAAATGAAATAAAAAAACTTGTAAAAAGAAAGAAACAGAGTGGGAGAAAGAAAGAGTTTGAATGATTCTCTTTGAATGGATTTGTCAAGAGGAAAGAAAGACAGGTGATATTAGGTGGCAGGACAAAAAGAAAGTTGAGCCAGCTGAAGTTATAATTTGTTAATTTGTATGTTGCACAATTCAAATATTATATGGCAGGAAAAGAAACTCAGGTCAATTGCAGCTGCTGCCTTTGCTGGTTTGAATTAGTCAGGTGATCCCTCGTAGTGTCTTTGCAATGGGTCCCCGTAGGTGGCCGTGGAGCCTTATTCTTGGTCTGCATATTCTCCCGCAGTGAGGATATGGGTTTCCAGGTGGAGGGCAGTCCTGGTCAGCGTTGGCTTGACGCACATTCCTCTTGGAACATTTCTCCTTTTTGTCCTCCATTCATGCCTCTTCAAATTCCACAGCATTGCTGGTCACAGCTGACCTTCAGTTAGAGCGCTCAAGGGCCAGAGCTTCCCAGTTCTTGGTGTCAGTGCTACAGTTTTTAAGGTTGGCTTTAAGCCCATCTTTAAATCTCTTTTTCTGTCCACCAACATTACATTTCCTGTTCTTGAGCTGGGAGTATAGTAACTGCTTTGGGAGGCAGTGATCAGGCATTCGGATAACATGGCCAGTCCAGCGGAGTTGATGGTAGAGGACCATTGCTTCAATGCTGGTGGTCTATGCTTCTTCCAGCATGCTGACATTTGTCTGCCTGTCTTCCCAAGAGATTCTCAGGATTTTTCAGAGGCAACGCTGATGGAATCATTCCAGGGGTTAAGTGTGACGTCTATAGAGAGTCAATGTTTCACAGGCATATAGCAGGGTTGGGAGAACTTTAGCTTTATAAATAAGCCCTTGGTCTCCCTATGGATGTCCTGGCTTGAATATCTGCAGGGCTTAATGGGGAAAGTGAACCCTCCATTGGGTGGGAAAGCCTGGACATCTGATCACATTTTGAGGCAGGAAACAGAGAAGGGAAGTTATAATATTGTTACATAACAAGATCCATCTCTTTTTTAAAAATAAATATATATTTTGTATGCTGTTTTTATGTTGATTAAATTGCATTCCTTGAATGCATATCCCTACTGACTAGATCATGTTCAAGCAGTCTTTTGTGTGTATTTGAAGTGTAAAGCTTTTTCTATGAATACTTTTTAAATATATTGTCCCATAGCATATTTGCAGCCAAAGGATCTAGGATTACAACTAGCATTCACCTTGTGCATACTGAAAGATCTTAAACTGAAATCAAATACCTCAGACATGCCTAATTCACAGTGCTCAATGCAACAGAGAAAACAAATTTGGTGAGCAAAGGAGAAAGTAACGATCCAATACATGCACAGTGAATAAAGAATTAGTGAAAGAAAGAAATACAATAAAGAATTGGATAGAAAATCTTACAGCAAGTATAGACCATGAAGAATGATATGGGAATGTAACAGATAGAGCCTTACTTCATTTTTATTATCATTTTGTTTTACATGTTCTACTATTCTACCTTCTCAAAGTTGTTACATTTGTTTTCAAATTCTGAGATCCGTGGCATTCTGTCATCCTAAACAGTGTACAGCCACAAAAAAGAGAGAGAAGAAGAGGTAGCAAAAAGAAAAAAGGTACTGTTCCATTATTTCGGCAAAGGCCACTGGGGGGGGGGGGGGTAGAGAGAAAAGGATAGTCCATTTTATGGGAGTGGAGGGGTGTTTAAAGGAGTAAAATTATTTCCCCCTGTTTTCCTGTTATTCCTCCCACTCTTGTCCCCATCATGGAAATAACTCTCATTTATGATAAGGGAAGTGGGGAGAGGGAATGGTAAGCAAAAATGGGGGAAATAGTTTGCCTCCTTCAACTCCCCCCCCCCCACACACCCACATAAAATGGACTCTCCTTCCCTATCTAGGCCCCCTTTTGGAGTCCTCCCAGATAATGGAACAGTACCAAGAAAAAGAAGGGAAGTGAATCTATTTTATATTGGTTATTCTTTCAATGCAAAGTTTTCTTTAGTAATATTTTATCTAAACAAAACTTTGTAATTGCCTTGCATGCTTTCCAATTGTTTTCCATTACATTTGTATTTAGACTTGGGTCCCATTTTCAAGATATCTCATTATCTAGCTATACAGGTATTCAAAAATAATAATATAAAAAACCACCAAAAACAAAATCTAAAACTGTTGTAGTCACAAGTGTTTTGGATAAGGGATACTCAACCTGAATGTATATTGCATCACGGCTGTCACCAATGAGTGATATCTCTACTCCTTTGTATTGTGACAAGGAAAGAATGAGGCATATCAAATGCACAGACCAAAAATCTGTTGTTACTTCCAAGTAGAGTAAACCCATTAAATGAAAGATATTTATATAAGAATAATGTTACCATTCAGCAGGCAAGTCGGTGGATCTGCTATAGTTGGAACCAAGAATTGGACTTATGTGTACTTGAGCATGGAATCAAAAGACTGAAGCCTTGTTCTAAAAATATTTCTTATCTAAGCAACAGTACCAAGGGTGTGTACTACCAAGCTACTCCAATAAAAGTAATTTTATTTTTATGGGTAAATTTGTTACCGAAATACAACCTTATTCTATAATAGGAAATAGAAGATGTATTGTCGAAGGCTTTCATGGCTGGAATCACTGGGTTGTTGTAGGTTTTTCAGGCTATATGGCCATGTTCTAGAGGCATTCTCTCCTGACTTTTCACCTGCATCTATGGCAAGCATCCTCAGAGGTAGTGAGAAAATAGCAGAACTAAGAGAGGAGAAATTTATGGCATTCTAAAGGTGCATCTCCACTGCAGTCTGACACAACTTCAACTGCCATGGCTCAGTGCCATGGAATCATGGGAGTTGTATTCTTACAAATATATAGCCAAATATATATTTGCCAAATAGTTCTGGCACTTCACCAGACAATGTTGATTCATTGTTTTTCTTTCTTATGTATGGTCTATGTGCCATAGATCACATTCTCATGATTCCTTCACCTGTAAAGGCTCTGCATTCTCATGGTTGGTTTGCAACTGTACACACTCCTTTGCTTTTGTGTATTTTTCTTCTTTTGGAGCATTTTTGGAGTTAAAATATAGAGGGAAGATCTCAAATTGAAATATTGGAATAAGATTGGTGTGCTACCATTTTTTATTGGTAGCATGTATGCTGTTGTGCAGATAATGAAAACAAAAAGGCACAAGAGGAAGAAGGATGTCCAAAATGTAAATACTTATTTCTGAACAGTCACTGAAAGGAGATCTTTTATTCCAATGTATTAAGTGCTTTCCATTTTTATAATGCTTGAGCAAGTTTGGACAAACAAATCCAGTCAGAGATTGTTTGTTCAATTTTTTAAAAATATATTGAATTAAACATAGCCATATTCTTTGCTTGATCTTATAAACAAGTATTCTTGAACAGTACAGTAAACACTTATAGGTTCAATTCCAAGATAAATGGCATGCCCAATATCTCCATATGAGATGTTCTGGGCCTTGAGATCCTCGGGAGATGTCCTTCTCTCATTTCAACACCTTTGCAGATAAGACTGGTCAGGATGCAAGAAAGCCTTCTCAGTGACTGCCTCTGGATTCTATAACTTCTTTTCCAGGGAAGCCAGAATGGTTGCTTCTATTATGACTTAATGGAAATACAAATCCCAGGATTCTATAGCTTTGTTTTTATTGTGTTATTGTCACTATTTTTTTCCATTACTTTCTATATTCTCAGATTGATCCTACCAAAGAAGAGCATAGAAGAACGAATGAATTGTTGGCCCTGTGCAAAGGAAAGATAATGGTTGTCCAAAAGCAACTTGGAAGTAAGATCCAGATGTTAGTGGGTCTCCTGGTATAGATGCCCAGCCACAACAACCTCTAATACTAGATCTGAAGTGTAGAAGTTATTAATATATATGCTTGCATATATTCTGGAAATGTGATGTATGGAGAGTAGAAAGAGCAGTGAAATATAACTATGCAGTTAACTTGAGTGTCAGCAAATTGGTATTTTAGAGAAAAGGAAAATTTTGCCATAGGAGTCTGGGAATGTTAGAACACATTTCAATCAGTTTTCTTCTGCATTTCACAGAACAGAGCAGGCAAGGTCATAGTTTTATTCTCATGATTTTACAGTCAAAATTGTATCATTTTATCAATGGCAAATTTTAAAACAATCCTGAGAATATAAGCCATCTACTGCAACTATCTATTCTGTTCTGTTGATATGGCTGAATAAATGTTTCATACATCAAGGGCCTGCACATGCCACATATCCTGGACTGAGCCCAAAGTCCCTTTAAAAAATCTGGCAAAACATGGAATTGAACCCAGAACCTTCTGTGTGAAGAAGTTCTCATTTTACTGAACTCTGGTCTGCTCACCACAAAAGACCTCAGCATATGTGCCAACAGATTAAGCTCCTAAAATAAATGATGTGTTTTCATGGGTTTTGTATGCTCCACAGACTTCAAAGTCCAAACATTGTAAGCTACATTCATGACAGCCTCTGAGGAATAGTAACTTGATGATTATTTATAAAGCATAAACCACAAACTGTTTTAACTAATCACATTTTAATTTAATAAGTTAGGCAATTTTATATTTATTGTACACAAATAGGAATTTTATGAGCATGTCTGGATATTACTAATGACTAGTATGTAGGCTTCCCTCTAGAGTCTGACCCTGCAGAGCACAAATATCAAATAAATAGAAACAAATTAATGTTTGATAGGCCTCCGGAGTCCCCTTGCTGAGCAAATAAAACACTCCCTTCATCATTGCTCAATGAATCCATTAAACTGATTAAAATGATACTTTTTAAAGTTACATTTCCAACTTCATTTTTGCTGATCCATTACTTGCCTATGCTGAAGGGACCAAAACATGTCTCTTTGCTTATATCTAGTGGAACCATCATTCATGTCAGTATTCAAAGCCTAAAGTGCATAAAATAACTTATGCCTGGGATTATAATTTAGGAGTGAAGAACATTCAGAATAAATAGTGCTTTCCTCAGGTTTATCTCTGAATGCACTCAAAAGTAGTGATTAGGTTTTTATAACATTATTCCACCTAAGCACATTTTTTTAAAAATAGAGCGGTCCATTGGCTAGTGGATTGGAAAGATTGGAGGTTGTCTGCAAGGTAGCTTTCAAATTGCTTCTTTGAAAACTGGAAGTACAGAGGAAAAAAAGTAAGTGGGGGAATCAATGTCTTGCTACACATAATAAACTCCAGTCCAGGGTGACTTTTAAGTTTTTTTTAAAGCCCACCAATTAGTTTGTCAGAGGCAGATGCACTGAATTTACCTAATGCATCCAAACCACAATTACAAATATGCATTAGGCATGTGGACTAGAGTAGTGGTTCTCAACCTTTGGTCCTCCAGGTGTTTTGAACTTCAACTCCCACAATTCCAGTTGGTAAGATAGCTGGGATTTCTGGGAGCTGAAGTCCAAAACACCTGGAGGATCAAAGAATCCAACATACTGCACTGAATCCACAGCTGGAAAAGACCTCCATATTTTAAGGAACTCAGCTGTAACAGTTATCCATGTTATTAATTAAATCCTGGAGCAAGTGGTTATCACAATGTTTCATAAACTGAATTTCTGAATATTTTCTGTATAAGCTAGTTCAGTATGGTAACAGGTAACAACAAATACATCCCCTCCCCCCGCCAATAGTTTAACCTACAATTCCCCTTCTTATTGAGTTATCAGTTGGCTCTTTTTATTGGTTGAATTCTTGTTTCTAATGTTTACATGTCTGTATGAGGTTCTTTGTGTGGAAATCCAGTTCTCCTTGAGGTTTCATGGCACTTTAAAAAAATCATAAATGAGACCTTCAAAGTCTCTCTCTCTCTCTCTCTCTCTCTCTTGGCTTCCTCGCCTATTTTCTGCTGCCACCATGTTTCATGTGTATTATTCCCCTACTTCTTAATTTAGTAGAAATAGTATGCACTATTCAGGTGTACCCCATTTAATAAAGAAAATATTCCTGAGAAGATTAACAGAAATGTTGGTACCAGAGGTAGAAATAACATAGAAACAATAGGGATTGGTACCCCACAAATAATAATAATAATAATAATAATAATAATAATAATAATAATAATAATAATACATCACACAGTCCTAGACACTTGGGAAGTGTCCAACGTGTGATCCAATTCAACAGCCAGCAGAGTGTCTGCTGTGGACTCATCTTGTTGTGTTTCAAATAATAATAATAATAGACCCTAAACTCACTACCAAAAAGATTCCAGTCTTCTATCTTTGTTTTTACCTGCCCACCGTTTACTTATGCAAGGCTTACTTGACCCAATTGTTTCATTCCATATGTCTGTAATGTTAGTTTTGAATGACATGTTTGCTAAATTATTATTATTATTATTATTATTATTATTATTATTATTTGTAATACAAGATGAGTCCACAGCAGGCAAAGTGACTCATCTTGTTGTATTTCAAATAATAATAATAATAATAATAATAATAATAATAATAATTTAGCAAATATTTCATTCAAAACTAACAAAGATAGAAGACTGGAATGTCATAAAAAGACTTTGTAAAAAAAACTTCTTTTTGATAGGCTTTGTTAATAGAAGTATATCTTGACTTCACTTAGTATAAGTCCTTCAAAGCAGTTATAGGGCCATCTGTCCTCTCCTTTCCTGCTGCTTCCACTTCCACAGTTCCTGCTCTCTGTACAAATTGTACCACCCTAATACTTCTGAGGCCTATTGTCACCCATGTGGCATTTAGTTTGCAGTGTACTAAAGCACAGTAAAAGGAAGCAGTTATTACCTTAAGAGGCTTAGAGCTATTTAGGTCTACTGATTTAATAATGGATAGCAGTTGGTGACAACGGTGACTGATGGGCCCAAGTCTCTTTGGTTCTCATTATAGATCTGTGGAATATAAGAATAGGGTGTGGGAAGATAAGGCTGGAAAGTTGAAGGTCAAGCATCGCCTTCTTGAAGAAAGCTTATGGTTAAGAGCTGAAGGTAGTCAGGGAAACTATACCCAGCAAAGTCCAGAAAGAGCAGCTATCATAAGGCGGAGAAGCAAGAGTAAAGCTAAGGTGGGTCAGAGGGAACAAGAGAAAGATAACAAATAGCAGGGGGGAAAGTGATAGAGTTAAATGCCCAGAAGCTCTACAAGGACCAAGACTTCTATAGCAACCCTAAAAGAGAGGTGAAACTCTATT
Organism: Anolis sagrei; assembly: GCF_037176765.1. Lineage (NCBI taxonomy): Eukaryota > Metazoa > Chordata > Lepidosauria > Squamata > Anolidae > Anolis > Anolis sagrei. The sequence continues at coordinate 211,911,491 of NC_090023.1, read as the reverse complement.
TGTCACCATCAAACATGCTACTTCTAAATTCTGGAGGTAATATATGACATTTAAACAAAACTTAAATGGGATCTAATTTTAATATTCAGTCTGTTAAGCAAGATGTTTATGTTGTGGATAGTTTAATTGCAGCCTTGCAGATGTTTTGTCCCACAACTCCTATAATTCACTTCCAATGGTAGGGGATGATGGGATTGTGTCCAACCAAAACTATGCATCCTGTGTTTTTGCTTTAAACTAACAGCCGGTTTTCACCATAATAGAAAATCAGGGATGCAATAGATTTTGGCCATGTTTACTTTTGTGTGCCTGTGTTTCTCATCAGCAAATACATTATAGTGCTGTTACTTGCTATAATAATAAGCCAGCTGTTGTGTTGAGAGAAGGATTTCTGTGGAACAGTGATAGAGATGTACGGCAACCTTCAACAATTTAATTAGCTGCTTGGTCAATGCAAGACAACTCTCTTGGAGGCAAAATGAAAAGGTCACTTCAAATCCCAAGCAAGTGTGGGCGTCTTTTGTCATCAGTGCTGACACATTTTTAAATATAGCTTCTTGCTCTTCTGGCACTGACAATGTAAACCAAACAACTGACAAGTATGAATGTAGTCAAATCCTTCTCTATTTACCCCCCTTTAAGAGATTATAACATTTGAGCTCGATGAAACTATGGGATGTTCTTTTTAGATTCTTTCATCCTGCAATGTAAATGTCACACCACAGCTGAGATGATATAAATTGAATTGCTGATTATTGAAGCAATGTTACTTACATATGCTGCATTATCATTTGGCAATTATGACCTCTTCACACACACCTTATTTTCAGTGGCTTGATGATATTTTTGGACTTCAGCCACAGAGTTCAATGGCTCCCATCCCACACTGGATAACTACTTCTGTGGCAGCTTCGTGGCTGAAGTGCTGCTGCTTTTGAAAAAATGGTGAGGCAGACAACAGCAGGCTCCTTGTCTTGCCATAAGGAAAGATGGGTCAAGCCACTGAAAAAAAGGATGCCCCTTCATGTGAAGAGAAATGGAGGAAGCTACAACAGAACAGGGTGAAAGGTGACAGGTCCCTACACTCCCTTCGTGAATGCTGGTGGGATGTGGTGATCTAGAACATCTTCAGTGGCACATGTGGCAAGGTCATTGGAATCATAAAGATGAAAGAGACAACAAAGGTCATCCATTCCAAACCCTACCATACAGGAATATATAACCAAAGCACTCCAGATGGCAATCCATCTTCTGTTTAAAAATCTGAAAAATATATCCTGCCCTTTAGAAACAGAAAGCAGGTTTTCCTCCACTTTTGTGTGTGTGTTGACTGCCTGACTTCGATTCATTGACACACATACAATGCTCCAAACAGTGGTTGATATGGGCAGTTATCGAACATACAGAACAGTGGCCACTTATCTGCCACTGTTGTTACTTACAGGGACATGAAATCTTACTTTTTCAAGAACAGTTGCACATTGGTTAGGAAGGGGTGAATCCAATTAGTCTATATTACTATTCTGATAGAACAGCTTGCTCAGGCATTCCTGGTTGAGGCTACTGTTGAAATGTGAAAAACTAGCCTCTTTGCTCTCTAATTGACCTCTGCTGGGGATGATCTGATATGTATCTACAGTAAGTGAGAACTTGATCCCAAGATACACTGCTTAATGAATTTTTGTGTCTTGATTTTGCAGCTTGAATTTTGCTGATAAAAACCTGACTCTGACTTCTATTAGCATGAGCATTTTAATTCATGAGCGCTATGAAGAAGATAGAAAAATACGCATCAAGAAATGATCAGTAATTTCTATTTCAGATAATAAGGTAATTTGAATTAGTGTTTGCTAATCTTCAACATGCAATTGAAGAAAGATAACATGAAACAAGTTATTCTTTTATCACAAGGCTGCATTGCTTAGGGAAAAGAGAGGAGAAACCTTCAACAAACTAAACAGCTACTTTGATGGCGGTCTGACAGGCTTGATCTTATAAACAAAATAACCAGTATTTACAGACCAGTGGTAACATGTTTTTTCACCTTCCCCATGCATTTTTTTCAATGTCAATTTCTGTCTTCTAGATGCAGTGGATGTTATTCAAGTTACTCCAACTTACAATTTATTTATTTATTTATTCAAAACATTTATATTCTGCCCTTCTCACCCCAATGGGGACTCAGGGCGGAGCACAACATACAAATGGCAAACATTCAATGCCGAGACATGAATTCATTATATCCATACACAAACATTTAAAACAATGCAGTTAAGCAATCATATTTTTAAAAAGTCAAGTAAAAAAATAGGAAATACTATGCATTCTATTCAGATGTGTCAAATGCAAGGCCTGCAGGCCAAATCTGACCTGCCATGTCATTCTCTGTGGCCCGCAAAGCTTTCAATGCTACAGCAACATGGTTACATTTATACAGTCTTACAATTACAAACTTTCCTTTAAAGGCAACCATAAGGCTGATGTGATCCTCAGTGAAAAAGAGTTCGACACCCCTGGTCTAAATGTTTATTGCCTCCATGTGAAAAGTTCATGCATGCAAAAATAATAGATCTCAAAATACTTACAATAAAGGTAGCATGATGCTGGGAAGGTTGAAGCACTATGTTTGACTGTAACTATTGTTAGCTTTAATTGGGTGGGATACGTCAGCAAGTCCTGAACTACAGTTCAGCAAGAGTCTAAGCTTGTCTATCTCTGGTTAGATGAACTAGATTCAGCAAGGGGTATTTCCTTCATACTTTTTGTGAGTCTGACATTATCAGCAACACAGTAATCATAATGTTGATGTGCATCCCTGGGAATTCTACATTAAATCTGCACATGGTAGTTCTCAAGAGCCCCAATAGATCCACTGTTACCTGTGTATAAGGCTATTAATTTAGACTAGAAATTGGAATATATACATTTCCAGAATTTGAGCTGCAATTTCCAGAATTACTCACCAACCTCTATGGTATGTAGGACTGCTGGGACTTGCAGTCATCTGAGCATCATATGAATTCCACCTACATTTTAGTTTACTTCCCCACACCCAGAAGCTGCATTAATACGTTATGCAAGCAAGATACATATTACACAGATCACATGGTGGATCATGTAAAAAGTGACTTTTCTTTATGCACAAACATATCATTAAATTCCACCTCAGATACATTAATTTCAAAATTATTTTGCAGACAGAAAACAGAATGCTTTGTTTTCTTAGCTTATTTGCATGCAAGGTAGGGATGTATAACCTGCAGCATAAGATATTTTATGGAATCCCATGACTTTGTCATCTTTCTCCTTAAAGAACTCCTCTGCTATTTCAGCTGCAGGAAATGCAGATGTTCCACTCAAAGTTTTCCCAGGAATGAGAATTCTGCAGTATTTGGGACTGTATTAGAGGCATAATTGTACTGATCCTCAGGGTTTTTATCCTGTTCTTTATTTGCATACTTCTTCCCCATAGTAAAGTTATGTTCATAAAGGTTTATGGTAACTTTAGAAAAAAGGTTACTATGCATAACAAAAACCCCACATTTCCAAATAATTTAAAAATAGTTGCTACACAAAGTTTAAATAATCATAGTATAGGCTAAATATTTTACAAGAATAAACATACACTAAGATTAAACCACGAATAATTCACACCAAGGTGAAATGACTAAGAGAGAGAGAGAGAGTGATAAAAAGAGAAATATAAAAAATCCATCCATTATGTATTATTGAACCATTGAAGAAAAAGTGCTGTATGTGCTCAAAAACACTTTTAAAATGCTAAATGTTATTAGTCGTGATACGATACAATAACAGAAATGAGACACTGAAATCATAGCTCTCCAGAGTACTTTCCCTGTGACAAAGAAAATAGCTCTTACTTTTAAAAAATGGACTTGACCAATTTTCTGTTAAAAAAAAAAACCTAGAATTTTTTTTATTTTTGATAGATAAGTTATTCTCTTCTTAAAACAAACAGTCAGTTACCCTGAATACTATTTTCAATTATGCTATTAAATATTTTACTATCATTGTATCTTTGCGGGAACTAGTCTCTGCATGGAGCCAGAACTGTTAAACATATCTATGCACAATGAACTTGGTATTAAGATAAACAAAGTATATTAATCACCTGAGATGCGTGTCAGTAGGATCAGTGTTGTTCCAGGAGATGAACACCTAGCATTGGGTTAGTTTTCTACAAACTCACCAAAACTAGCTTACAAAAAGCTATTGCCCTAAGAGTGTTATTTTTTTGTATATTTAAGCCTTTTAACATAATAATTAATAAGGCTGGGCGGTTTCGTTTCGTTAATTCGTAATTCGTTAATAATTCGTTAATTTTTTCAATTACAAAACGATAACGAACCATTCTGGAGCAATTATTAAAAAAAACAAATTTTCAAAAACGTTTTGTAAATGCTTCGTATTTCGATATTGTATTCGTTTCGTTATTGTTTTGAGGTCGTTTCGTTATTATTTCCGCATGTCTGGGCCAGTTTTATGGTTTAATTAGTGAAAAAAAATTATAATATCACACCAACAGTCAACAACAGAGGGAGAGGGAAGCTTCAGAAGGTTTTGGAGGTTTTTTAGCATATTTCGCGGTCGCGTCCGCCATTAACGAATCGATTCGTTATTGTTTCGGAAATCGATTCGTTAATTTTTTACCATTTACGAAATTTCGTAAATATCGAACTTTTTAAAAGGAAAATTTTGTAATTATTTTAAATATCGAAACAAAAAAAACCCCCAAATACAAATCGATTTTAGAAACAAATTTTTCCATTGTTACCCAGGCCTAATAATTAACTGTATATCATTATATAGAATACAAGTCTTAAGTGTTTTGTATATCTGATGAAGAACAACAACAACAACATTTTATAATGGTCCATAGATCCATCAGTAAAACCAACAGTCATTATAAATTCTCCCATCTCAGGAGAAGTCCGTTGTACCCCTATCAGAGGTTAGTTGCTTTCTCAGCCTTGTTGCCACTGCGAGGAATTTTGCCACAATGAGAGTCACCCCATGGCACTTGTCCTCTAAAAGATATCTAACAATCCTCTGTGGGGTACGGCTGTCATGCAGAACAGGATTGGATATAAAATTTGGCTACATTGCACTGTGTACTAGCGGTACTGCAAAAAATGTGTTCTATTGTTTCTATTTCATTTTACCCATAGAGGCATAGTCTTTGAGAGTAAGGAATTCCAGACAGTCTGCCTCTTAGCAGCTCTGAGAGAAATACGTTTAATCTCTCCTTTGTAAAGAGTCTGCAATATTTAGTCACTGTCAGGCTTTTTAGATATTCACATATCTTAAATGGCTCCCTGTATGTTAATTTAGAACTATGGGGTAGCATGATGGATTTGAGTGGGCTCTAAGCTCTCCCAGGGCAATATCCCGCAACCTTTGCTTCAGGGATTCTTGTGCCTTTTTGAGTCCCAAATGGAGCAGAAGGGATGTGTAGAGTCCATTTGAGGCTACTTTTTGTTCAGTCCTCCATGCCCAAAGGGATTTGGAGGCTTCATAAGGGAGGTGATGTAGTAAACTTGCTCCCAGTTTGAAAACCATTGTTTTTAACCATAGGTTCATTTTCAGAGTCCATTCTTTAGTACTCAGTGGGCATTCACTCATTTCTAGAAGCAGGGCTGCATTAGGTATGAAAGAAGGCACATTTAGAGGATCTCTTATAAACCTTACTTGCACTCTATCTAGAACAGTGGTTCTCATCATGTGGGTCCCCAGATGTTTTGACCTTCAATTCCCAGAAATCCTAACAGCTGGTAAACTGGTTGGGATTTCTGGGAGTTGTAGGCCAAAACACCTGGGGACCCACAGGTTGAGAACCACGGATCTAGAATAACAGTCAAGTTTTTACACTATATGGCTGCATTGTGGAGGAGTTTAGAGGCTGTGTTGGCATTAAAGATTTTTAGTGTGGAGGGGATGTATTGTATCTGATGAAGTATTACAAGTAAAGGCTTACAATCTGGTCTATTTCTCTAAAGCTTAACCCCACCCCTTTTTCTAAAAATCTGGTTGACTTCACACCTGGAAATCACTGTGCCTTTACTCTTAATACTTTTCAGTCCAACACACAAATTGTCTTGTTTTTATAGTTTAAACAGATAGTACTTATACAGTACATTTATTAGGCTTCAAGGGTTTAACTTTTGCAAATTATCTTTAAATTAGTGCTTCACATATACCTTTAGTAGAAGTCTTATGCAATTGGATAAGTAGCAGCCTTATACAAAAGACCAGTGAAACCTGTCTCTAATTAGCTGATAATAAAGTGCCAGTGACTTCTGATAGGTAGAACAAATAGCTAGAAAGAGCTTGAAATTTGCAACTGTTTCTAAAGCTGCACATGTAATGCAAACCTAAACTGCTGTCTTTCAGATAAATACAATATTCAACAATGGTGGTTGTATTTAGGCTATTAAGATACTCCAAGATATTACAGTGCCTGTGGTAATGGGTTGTTTCTTTCACAAGTGCCTGTTTAAAGTTGAATAATTTCCTCCACAGGCGATATTGTGATTTCCTCAACAGATGACTGTATAGAGATGTCTTTTAGCAGTATATAACTGGTGTGCAGGCCCTCATCAGATGCCTGTAGAGACTTATAGTACTTCTATAGATAGTAGAAGAATTCTCATAGAAAATAGTTTGGGTTAATCATTTAATAGAACTCAATCAACTCCAACTCAATCTATTGAATTGATTGCCTTCATAAAATGAACTAAAACTTATGAAGCTGCAACCTGATCTCCTGTAATAATTTTGTTCCTGATAGGGCTTCCCTATCAGGAACAAATTTATAATGGGGGTGTAGGTATTGATTTATCTGTTGAATAAGACTAGTCTTTGCATACTGGACATCTTAAGGAAATAAAATAGCAAGTTTCATAAGATACAGTTAGGTCTTCTTCAGTTTGAGGGCCAACAGTGGAGGAAAGACCAGCTCTACATTCTAATTGCAATTACTCTGGCTTTGGAGACAGGGAACATCGGTGAACGTCTGCTGGATTTAGGGTGCATCTTTGAAACAACTTTAATTGTCATGGCTCAATGTTATGGAATCATGGGAGTTCTGGTTTGGTGAGGCACCAGTGCCCTTTGAGAGAGAAGGCTAGCAATCTTGTAAAACTGCAACTCCTACGATTCCATAGTATTGACTCCTGGCAGTTAAAACTGGTGTCAGACTATGCCTTTAATTTCATTTCTTACTGCCACCCTCTTTTCCTTGTGCCATGTCTAAGGAGATATAATTTCATTTAGTGACTGGATAGAGTACAATTAGTTTAATTAATAAATTAAAAATTATTGCTCTCTTTGCCAAGTAAATCACTCTGTGATGCACATCCTCAAGGTCTTCTTAGTATGCACACTATCAGGGGATTGGTCAAGTGACTCTTCATGAAGTAAATCTTCATGGACAAGAAAATCCAGACTCACTCTGAATGGGCTCCTGGCTATTCTCATGATATTGGAATTCTTCCAGTGTATATCATGGTTTTCCTGAGTTAAACCAGATTTGTTCCACATCAGACAAACTCAGGGTGCTCAAGATTTTGCAGGAAATTCCAAAATATTCTGTGGCCTCGGGGCTGTCTGGGCAGCTGAATTGGATCTGATGTAGACCAGTCTGCTGTGTAGAGTAAATACCACTGCTATTACCTTCTCTCCAATTGTTAGAGATCAGAATTATGAGAACCTGTGGAAAGACCTTTCAGGAACAAATGAATACATTACACACACAAATACATGACTGAATTTATAAATGGGTTCATAATGCATTCTAGACACGTCCTGTTTTATTAATAGACTGTTTAGGTAATAACATTGACCAACACACATTTTGGTGCCTCAAATGTTAGCCCTATTTCTGGGTATATTTGACCTGCTGTTTCCAAAAATGACACCAGTTTCCCCCTATAAGGTCTAGTTTTTGAGATACGGAACATATGCCATCTACAAGTTGCCATCTGCTCACCCATAGAAAACTATGATAACCATATCTAAGAAATTGGAGCTAATGCACTCTATCCAATGCAGTTTTCTGAATCAGTACTCAAATAACCCCTGGAATAGGCATAAAAACCAAGATACCAAGAATATTTTTGTTTCGTTGTGTAATTCATCAGATCTGAAACTTTTATATTTGATTACTATATCTACAAATTTTATTCTTTTGTATCTTATTATAAAATTAGTAAAACATATTTTGTTCAAAAGGAACCAAGCCAACAGTTTAAGTAAGCCGATATCCTTTAGCCTCACACATTAACATTGTTTCAGCTATAGTCTCTGATTTATAGCTGATGTTCGGAGTGAAAGGGAATCACGTGAGGCTGCAATGTACAATCAGTACTGTTTTGTTTTAAATCAAATTGTTAGCACCTTTGTATATTGTAGCAGCAATCCAGTTTAACATACTGGCATGCTCATGCTGCATGCATTAGAACCAATACTCAATTTTAATGTAATACCACCTATATACTAGCATGCAAGTAGCCATACTAGTGTGTTTAATTTACTCAGCCATCATTACTATTGATGTACTCCTACATCTTGCCATATTTAGCCATTTAAAAGATATAATAAATACAAATCACTAGCTTCACTACTACTTGACTTGCCAACACAAGAGCTAGTCTAAGCTTCCATCAAAATTATATTTCATTATTTTACTTGGCATTTGTATGCATCAGGAACTTGGTATTAAAGCCCTTTCTTATGTTTTTGCGGCCCATCTAATGCACAGCAATTTGGCAGTTCTGCCTCATACCGATTTCCATACCAACTGGTGGAACACTAAGAAGAATGTCAAAGATACAACAAAGCCTACAATGCCACTGATTATTCAGAATAGAGTAGCATTTTCCCTGTAATGCCTATGGTAGACTAAGCTCAGGTTAATGCTAAATTTTGAATAAAAGGTCATTTCACACATTCTTTTTCTAAAGGCAAATAGCATCAAATTACATTTCTCTGTGTGTTGCTTTAATTTTGCTCATTATTAATGATGCTTATGTTTGAACTGCAGGTAGATTTTAGTGAACAAAGTCTCCCCCACTCTCAATACAAGTTTTCTAGCTTCATATGTAGATTTGCAGTTTCATCCTGTGAAATTTAGCATCAGAGGGCACCTGACTACTAGAGAGGGGGAGGAATTTCTATAGAGAAATCTAAATTGCTATCCAGCAAGTATGATGAAACTGCCATCAGAGTGGAAGGCAACTGTTCTTAGAAGTCTGTACTTTAATTTCTGAGATTTGCAAAAAAAAAAAAAAAAAAAAACTTCAAAAAGAAGAAAAATGTGTACAAAGCTTCACATAGATTAAAAATCTGTATGCATTTGAAAAAATTAAATACATTATTCAATGTGACAATGCATATAAATTTGAACATTTAAAATCCATGAATGTGTGCATTTACTCTGGACAGAGAAATCTCTCATAAAACTTGTAGTGGCATTTGAACAGAAGGAAACTGAGAAACTGACAAATTTCAAATTCTTATCCTATACAATCGCTAAAAATTAAAGGGATAAAACCGAATTACAGTTTATTAGGGTTACCTCTCTGCTTGTGCTACTTTGCTTAACATTTAGGTTTGGCCCTTTCTTTATGTTCAAATATCAATGACATTCCAATTATAAAAACTGAAGACATTTTTTTTTAAAAAAAAACAATTTTTATCCAGATATTGTAACATAATTCATTACTTTCAGTGCTTTAGTAACAAGTTTAAGATGTGTTAAAATAAATTTGTTACAGGATATCATTCTGCAGCTTAGTTGCTAATGAACCTTTTCTTATTGTTCTTTCTGTTGATCTGTCATCCAAGACTGGAAAGGTGGAGAATTTAGGTTGTCTTGAGTTACACAGTCAAAGTTGTGGGGTTTTTTTTACTGGGAGTAACAAACTGTGGCTGTTTATTTCATTTTTGTAATGGACTATTACATCTGATTGAAGTAGATTTGGGTATCAAGAGAAGATTAGCTAAGGAAATGGGCACTCCCATCAGTCTGTTCATTCACTGATACTCAGAAAGATAACCAACTGACCTTGAAATCTTATAGTGTTTTGATGGATAGAGTGATGCCATTGGGAATGATAAATGATAACACTTCAAGAATAAACCATCTACTTTATTTGTTGTGCTTTTTTTCTTAAAGGGGCACACTTAAACTTTTGAATAGTTTAAGTTTTGTTATAATTTGAGTGTAGTTTTTTTGGGAATATGTGTTTACAGTTAACTTTTAAATCCATCATATTTTAAGTAGAAGCACTGCTTACTATACTTAGTATATGAGGGACTGAAAAATGACCAAGGACTCAGTCACATGCCCTGCCAGAATGAAGATGTTTTGTTGTATCCTGGCCGTGGTCATGCAGGGGGTATGGGGGCTTGTTGACCCCACCTGCTGTGTTGCGGCTTTCCCCCTGCCCCATCACATGGGGATTTTTTTGGTGGCTTGATCCATCTTTCTCTGTGGAATGATGGGGTGCCTGCTGTTATCTGCTGCTGGCAATTTTTCAGTGGTGGTGGCACTGCAGTCATGGAGCTGCCCTGGAAGGAGTCCTCTGGGATGTGATGGGAGCCATTAGGCTCCATGACGGAATTAAAAAAAAAACCCGTTGTTTTGCCAGAAAAAAGGTAAGTGTGAAGAGGTCCTAACTTAGAATGGACTGCGACTGAAGTGAAATACTACTTCCACTTGAGGTTGAGGTGACATTACAGGTCTCTATGGAAAAAGTCACTTTCAGATCTTGACAGTCACTTTCAGATCTCTGAATATTTAATTAATGGTTTCATCGATGAAAAGAAAAAGAAATATTTGAATATTGGTTTAGGAAATGGTCTTGTTTAATCAACAAAACGGAAGGAAAAGATAGGTACAGAACTTTAAATCAGGCCTTCCAGACAATTAAACCAATGTATTGATTCAAGTAATCCAGATGGGGGTGGGAGGGAGGTGGGAATAGGGTGGTATGAATGGGTGGATGGGATGGGGGGTTTAGAGGGGTTAGAAATAAAAACTTTCAGATCTTGACCATGAAATCAGTAGCATAGACTAACCACGGTTATGATTATGTGCAGGCTGACATTAATCCCCAAGGAACTGTATGGAATTTACATTCATGTAAATGTGTATACAATCAGGCTACCTTGCTGAATTGTTAGGATGAGCAGTTCACTACTTTATAGCTCCTTTCAAGCCCCCTTTCACACTCTTTTACTTAGTCATTTTCCCAAGTTTATATATGTGTCCTGAATTTAGCTAAATAGTAGCTGACCTTTGTTTTTAACATCAACCTTGTATTTCAACAACTTGATTTAATCATCCTTTTTTCTCACTAACCTAATACCTGTTCATATTCACATTTTAAAATATGGTTTGTAGTGAAAGGTATATATTTTCTTAGAATGCATATTTGCACTGTATCTTTAAAATGCTGAAAATTTTTACTACCAAACGTAAATTCCCCCAGATATTTGAAAGTCAGGAGTGAATTTTGAGGACAGTTTAGATGATCTCACTCCACTCTCTATCCATGCTCTCTTCCATTACCTTGGAAATAATTCTTCAGTGATATCCTCTGCATTTTCTTAGAGGACCAGGGGGAGGGGGGGGGGGTAATGTAGGACAGAATTAGGTATTGTGTCGAAAGATAGTTTTATAGTGATACAGTCATAAAATGTTGGAGCATAATGAAATTTCTGTATGGATTATTATTCCTATTCTGAACAATATCTGTTTTATACATAGATGACCACTGTCGTGGTGGAATATACATGAACATCTGTACTTGCTTGTTTCCTCTTCCCTCAAAAGCAAACCATATGGAAAAAGCTGATAAGGGAGAAGTCCCTATCTTTTGTTCTTTCCCATGCTTGAAAAGTTCTGAAGAACAAATGAATGATAGCATGATGAAGCCATCTGTAACTTTGAAGTGATAAGATAATGCAAAACAAGTCCAGAGTATAATCCAACTGCTGCATAATGGAGAATCACAAAAGGTTGATAGTGATGATAATCCATTGCTTGGGAGTCATAGTTTATTTTTCTGTAGCTGCTGGCAAGGCCAAAGACCCCACCATCTACTGGAATCTACAAGAAAGAAGGGGGAGTGCACAAACTAGATCTCAATAGATTCCCTAATTTACTAACTAGTACAAAACAATCCCAGGATTCCAGAGCATTGGGCCATAACAGTTAAAATGCTATCAAAAGAGTGCACTTAAGTGCACTCTAAGACACATGTAATTCTTGAAACCCTCTAACTGTTGAAATTTAATTCTTGAAAGAAGTTTTGAATTTAAATAGAAGGTACCTAACATCTGCAACCTTTGATTCGGTTAAATTTAGAAGAAGGGCTTAAAATGTAGCTTGCATTTCTTCTGGTTCTAGAGTCCCTTGAAATCCCCAACCCTCCCTCACAAAAATGGACAAAACCATAATTCTGCAAAGTCTCCAAAGGGAGTGGGTTTTTATGCTTAAATAAGTTGTATGCTCTTTCTTGTCACAGCTTTTGATTCCCCCTCCCTGCAAGAAAAATGTTGGGCATGAATTGCACATTAATCCACCTATAAATGAACCAAACTGCAAATGGCATTGAATCAAGAGTTGACTTTTCCAATTTTGAATCTCCATAAAATGAATCCCCAAAAGGTATCCACCCACTGGCCTCACCTATAACTTCTCCAGGAGCAGAAGCATGGCTTGAGACAACACGTTTTCTGGGATTCTTTCCCTTCCATTTGCCAAGGAAACCTGAATTTATGGCAAGGGCTTGATAGCATTCTCTCTGGGATCCTTTCCCTCTGGTTTCTCAAGGAAACCTGGATTTATGACATGGGCTTAAGATAACATCCTCTCTAAGATCCTTCTTCTCTGGGACCATTTTATATCTTCCTTTCAAGGGAGCCTGGGTTTGAAGAATGGGGGTTAAGGAAGCATCCTTCTTGGGACCCTTTCCTTAGACACAGCTTGCACATGGCATTCTTCTGTTCTGATCAGCCCAACAGGCAGGGCTCACAGGGAAACCCTGTGTGAGCAGCACACAGCAGCCTCTCCATGCTATGTGGTGCTGAATAGGGGAGGAGGAGACGTGATCAGCTGCCATGTGGTCCCGTAACGGATGAAAAAATGTGAGCCCTTACTGTTACAGCCATCTGGTCTAGCTGAACAACCTGGATAGGTCAAAGAGAACCCACCACTCCAAGTTACAAACTATGTGTCTGAGTATAGCCTAATAACCTAGAAATAGTTTAATCAGAGTTTGCTTACTCACAGAGTTGTATGAATGAAGAACTCAGATTAGTTTGTCAGCAGAGTGGAAAGCTTTTAGGCTCTTTATTTTCACTGTATTGAAGGCAACCTTCTTGAGCTTCAACTGTATAAAAAAAATCACCAAAACACTCTAAATCCATTAGGATATACTACACACAAAATAACATTAAAAATAAGAAAAACACTCCCATGTGATGTGCTTAAATTTTTTTACCAAAAGTCCCTCTTAGCTTTCCTAATATTTATGTTTGGCTTTAATAAAAGCTCAGCAGTTTTAAAAGACATTTAGCTACTTTATTTTCATTCCCCTTTACATTCCATAAAAGCACCAACCATTTTCAAATGGCAAAGCAGTTTGATCCACTTAGTTACAAATACAATTCAAAAAAATATTGTTTAATGTCCTCTCTTTTATAATGGTGATGACAAGAACAGACATAGATGTTTTAGAAAACTATATAAATAGTCTAGTGGCTAGATACTGTTCCCATTAAACACAGAAGAATATTGTAATATGGAAAATAACGCAAAAACCTTTGAAACGAAACATTGCAGATGTTTGCAAATCAGCTTATTTTTTTGAAGAAGGCAAAGAAAATAGAACATTTGAAAATACCCTTCAATATGGAAAATTATTCATTGTGGTACACTCAAAGGAGATTATAAAATTCCAGTATATTTTAATTAATTTGTGAACAGACTTCAGTTAATTTGAGAATGTGTAAAAAAGACTGTTTTAGGGCATAGTGCTATACACACACACACACACACACACACACACACACACACACATATATATATATATATATATATATATAATGCCCGTTCAACTGAATGTTGATATCCGCATAACACTGAGACAACATACTTGATGCATTCAAGTAATACACTTGGTATGGAGCTGAAAACAGGGCAAAAAGTTGTGAATTGTATGATGTAAGAGAGGAACATGCTTGCCTTGGAAGAAAGATAGAATTTAAATGTAAAAGAGAGAGGGAAGAAGAGAGATGAAGTAGGTAGATAGGTTATTCTACACTCTTTGAATTCCATTTCAGATGCCAAAGATGGTAAAAATTTAAATTCAAATATAATGGGACATTCAGTACCGAAGCTATTGGCTTATATACCATTCATTAACTAAACTGTGCACATCAGTTTCAAAAAGGTAGAAGTTGCATGAGATTTTAAAAGATTGAACTTTCTATCAAAGCTCAATGATTAAACAATGTGTAGATGTGCATCATTTTATTTATTTCTTTTAAAATTATCTTTATCAAAAAGGAGGAAAAACTATAAATGTGTTATATAGCCTACATTTACATAAAATAGATTTAAAATAAATAACAATAAAGAAAAAATATAGTACAAAACTATACAATAAAAGAGCAATATTGCTTCCAGCAACTCAGTCACTGGGCATTATTCAGTTTCGATTACTCTGGGGAATTTTCACACATAACATAGCAACAAAGCTGATTTGGGCTATATGTGCATATTCGAATCATAAATTCAGCTCCTTCATATGTGTTCTTGCCTATGTAATTCACATATTCCCTGGATATTACACCTTTGTATAAAATTAAAACTAAGGCAGCTTACAAATAAAGATATAAAGCCCAACAAAGTATAAAACAAAATCAACAAACTATGTTTCAAAGCATGCAGTAAATATTTTTCCAGCTTTCTATAACTTTGGGTGCTCCAAATGTTTTGGATCACAGTTCCCATCAACTTCATCCAGCATGATCAATATTCAGGAATTCTAAGATATCTAGTCCAAAGTGAGCAATTTTGCAACCTATTGTCCCAATTATATACTAAGTTGCCCCTTTTTAGCATGCCACAAATAGCAAACTCACTACATGTTCAAAATACACCAGACAATCAACTTTTATTGATGTGGAGTTCTGATGAACCATTTCTTTCAAGCTCCAGTGGGCATGCACATAAAATAGCACCATAAAGATCATACCAACAACAGATGGAAAACATTATATTGGTTGTCCTGAAGTACCTATTGGAAGAGAGCAATCTCCTGTCTCTCCTGTTCTGTAGAACCATACTATTTTTGTCAACATAGAATGGGCTGAAATGCAGATATATCAATATGATTTAGGACAAGGTAATCCGGAAGCCCACTTATCTTTTTAATTCACTTCTAAGATTCTTTTCTAGAAACAAAATGAGGTTCTCGTCACTGATTGAACTGTGTGTGTGTTTTAAATAAATGTTTTATATAGATAATTATTGTGTGCATTCAAGTTATTTCTGACTAATGGCAACCTTAAATCAAACTTATCAAATGGTTTCTCTGGCAACATTTATTCAGAGGATATTTGCCTATGTCTTCTTCTGAAGCTAAAAGAGTGATTTGCTCGAGGCCACCAAGTGAGTTATCACAGTGGAAAAGAGATTTGAGGCCAACATCGTACAACATTCAAACTACTATGCCATGCCAGCTCTATGTAGATAATGCAATCATACAAAATGCACACAACATTAAATAAAAGACACAGAAACAACAATAACAAAACCTTCATACGTTATATTTCAATTCAAAAGAAAAAATGACATTATTTAAACTATTCATTGATCCAAACTTAAGAGACTAGCACATCATTCTAAAGCTTTACATGGGATTTCTGAAGACAAATAATACCAAAGTTGTTATTGACACATTCAACAAATGGAGAGTAACTACAATAACACTTCTAGTCTTCTGTATGTTGCTGAGAACTTTAGAATGAGCTGAAAATGTTTTCATTTTAGTACAACATGCCTCCTTAACTGTCCAAAAACAAGTTAAAATATGTTTCCAATTTCTAGCCATTTTTAGATGTGCTGCTGCTAATTAATTTTTTGTGCCACACCTGTGTATTTTCAGAAATGAAAAATGAGAGAATTGTCAGTGAAACTTGAAACATTTGCCCTGTAATTAAACTTCTTTCTGAAAAACCATCAGTCCAGAAACCATGGGCAGTTGCTTGACAACTATACTTGCGAAAGGAATATAGCCTCTGGTGAGACTAGCTAAACATGAGTAAATTAGTGGATTAAGAGAGACATTTCACAATTGAATAGACTCCCTCAGAAGATAGTGGACTTCTCTTCTTTGGATATTTTTGAACAGGTTGGATAGCTATCTCTCCTTAGATGCACAATCAGGAATTAGACTAAACTAGTTTAGCCTTTTCTTCCCTTAAATTTCCATGAGTCAATATTTTTATGATTTTATGACAAAGAGCATTTCTCCCAAAGGGCTCTCAAATCTAAGCTTCAAATCTTTAGAATTATTCCAGAACTGACATGGGAGAACTGTTGGGACTTATCTGAACTGCAATTCCCAAAATACCCATGCAGAACCTGTAGTTAAAACAGCTTTTCCAAGCTTTGCAGCATCCCAAAACCATCCCCTCTTTTGTTCACAAGTTATAAAGGCAAATGAGAAAAAATACATAGTATCATACAACCAGTAAGTAATATCCTATTATGATAGCCCACTGCTGCTTTTGGAATTATTCTAAATGTGCTGCATAGCTAGACTATATAGACACAATCTTATACATAACTGTATTGTCCAAGAACTCTGCAAATCCTCCTAATATAGATTAGTATAGTGCCTACCACTATTTAATATAGTTTTACGGTTGTAGTACTGGGTGTAATACAATGCTTGTATTTGGCATACAAACACACAGCTGCCTGCTGTTTTTCCTGCTCATATTAAGGTCAACTAGTAATAGAGATATCATGTGAATCTATCAAAGCAGTAGTAGAGTTGGTGTTATCTGCATATCAATGGCACCAGACTTCAAAAAGCTCTTCTGGGGGATCCTGGAAGATGCTGAAGTGCACCCATAGATGTTGTCACCATTACATAACATGGGCCTAGATTATCCACATTTTAAAAATATTTACATGGGGTTCTAGAACCAAACCCCACAGATACAGTGAGCCCAGTATGCATGCTGTGATCATAGGTTTCTTCGTTTCCCACAGTCTCTAAGTTTGCAACATGTTTCATCCATTAAAAAATTAGAAATGCTTGGATTCGTATTACCATGTTTACTTGAGACTAATGCTTACCTCTTTTTGTTTTTGGCTAAATTATATTGCCAAAATTTAGATGCACATTAGATTTGGTGGTGCTTTAGAATTGTGCACATAAATCCACCTGCTTGAATGAAAAGAACCAGAGAAATCCAGAACTCGGGGGGGAGGGGGAAAAAGAGACTGCTCCCAGTGCTGGCAACAGTCACAGGACTCCATGGCACTCAAAGGAGGAGAAGCACCAGTTGTTCTTACTGCTTCTCCATGGATCCAAAATTGAGGTACACATTACATTTGATGGTGCATTATACTCAAATGCATATGGTACTGATGTATGTGTTTGTATCTATATATGAGTAAATATTATCTCACCCTTGATAAAAGCAGAATGCCATGACACAGCTGGTCAACAATTCTCCAAAACCTGTGAGAGTTCTTATCTGCAAGGAAACAAACATTATTTTGCCCTTTTTTTTTTTACAGTTTGCACAAAAATACATTTAGTAAATGAGTCTCCTTTCCTCTTGAGTTGATAAGAACGGACACGCAGAGCAGGCACAAAAGGAGAAGTTGCTTGATCAAAAAGACTCAAACAATAGATTCAGTGCTACTACCTTTTTACAGTCTATGCAACAAGATAACATTTATAACCAATTATATTCTATACCTGTATAGAAAGGTGCAAAAATGGACTTTAAATGCAAAAAATAATATGTGATACCAATAAAATAAAAAATACTGCATTTCTCAGCAAGAAGCATTTAAAAATCTCATTTACTACCTGAGACTGAACCAATTCAGAATTTACTCCCCTAGTCTGAGTACAATAACTGCTGATGCATCTCTTAATGCAGCAATATTGTAAAATTATATGAGATCATAACATCTGTATTCTAGCAGGCCAAACGACCTGCCAGTGTTAAAAGTTGCATTTTTTTTAAAAAAAACCCCATGAGACTTAAACTATCATTTTTAAAACATAAATTAAGAGATATTGGCTATTCCTTAAGTCCATGATTAGTACTTAGATCACTGCTGTACTGCATCATCTTGCATTCTCAGGGACATACTCTACTGTGCTTTCTAAGTAGGCTTGGAGGAATAATTTAGAACTTTAATTTAAACAAAGAACCACCTGGAATCTTCATCTAAATTATAAGAATCCTCTAAAAAGTCAACTAAGTTTCATTCCCTTATGGAAAACAAATGTCCTTTCTCTATCATACTTCATGGGTGATTAAGTTTTTGGGGAAAGTGAAGATGGGCATCTTCAATCAACTCCAAGGAATACTGTTTTTATGACAGGAAGATCAGAATACTTTGACCCACCGATTCAAAAAATGGCACCAGTTTCCTCTTATCAGCTGTATACCACTCAGCCCAGCCATTAAATGTTTTAAAAAATCAGGATACTTTAATATAGTGTTTAAATTAATATATTTTAAGAATGTAGGAATTCTTAAAATTTATTTCATACCAAAAGCACAGATTTATGACACAGACTTTCCAGTCATTCGGCACACCATATCTAAGAAACTAGTGCTGATGTGGCCTATCCAATGCAATTTTCTAAATCAGTGCCACAAATACCCCCAGAAACAGGCCTAAAAACAAAAAACAAAAACCAAGATTTTTTCTTGGGTTGTGTAATCTGTCCCCCCAGCAGTTGTAAGCAATATACCAAGTAAGCACTTGCCCCATAAAGGATAATGGCTAATCACTTAATTTAAGCCATGCTACTACTGAAGATTCATGAACAGTTTTGCCTTACAGTTTCATAATTTGAATGCCTGCATCAGACTGCCAAGCCAACTAGAGAGAATTCCATTATAACACTTAAAAAGGAAGGGGTAAGCATAGACTTAGCCATTATACAGAGATTCCCCTTTTGCTTATGTGAGAAAGTTGATACATGAATATTAGCTGAACACCTTTCAGTCTTCTCTCACTTCTCTGTTAATACCTACTATACCAGTGGTTCTCAACCTGGGGTCCCCAGATGTTTTTGGCCTTTAACTCCCAGAAATCCTAACAGCTGATAAATTGGCTGGGATTTCTGGGAGTTGTAGGCCAAAAACATCTGGGGACCCCAGGTTGAGAACCACTGTACTATACAATCAGGACCAGGGATTGTATGTTCCAGGTAGACAATTATATACTTTGACCAGCATCCAGTTCCCCTTAGAGAACCCAACTAGAACAGTTCAGTCAATAGTTCAAATCAGTTAACATGTAGACAAAGTCAACGGTTTCAATGGACCTATTCTAGTTAGGACTAACAATGGGACTGTGGTCTACATCTGTGACAGAAATTAACTCAGTGGTTCCCAAACTGTGGGTCCCTAGGTGTTTTGGCCTAAAACTCTCAGAAATTCCAGCCAGTTTACCAGCTGTTAGGATTTCTGGGAGTTGAAGGCCAAAACACCCGGGGAACCTCAGGTTGAGAACCACTGGCTTAGATGCAGATCAGGGGTTTTTCAGGTGAACACATTTTCTTACACACAATGAAATCAAGCTTTAGCCTCAAACACAACAGCCACGGGACCATAGGTATCTGTAACATACCAGCTGTTAGGAATTGTGGGAGCTGAAGTCCAAAACATCTGAGGAGCAGAGTTTGAGAAACACTGCCATAGAATATTACCCCACATTATCATGTTTAAGACAGAGGGCACTGAGGAATGACAATCTAAGCAAATGATTTGGGGCTGCTGGTAATGTGCTTGCTTAGCCACCCATCCATCTGCTTGGGAGGATTGGAAGCAAATGCAAGCTATTTTGCTAATTGAGGTATTACTAATTATCATGTCTAGCACTTCTATAATGTCTGAGAGCCATTATCTATCTATCTAACTAGCTATCATCTGTCATCATCTTTATATATACAGTTGCTACATTTAGGGAAGAAAAAATATGGATAAGTTTAAATGTTTCTCAACGGATGATAGAACATATATCTGTCATTAAAGAAGGTGGTACAAGAGGTATAAACACAGCTTTTTGCCACCAGTCTCCATAAATGACTTTGTTTAATCCAATATTATGGGAAATTATCAGGTCTTTATAGCTGATAAATTAAATTTATCAGTGATAACAGGAATGTATTTCTCGTGCAGTCTTGGCAATGATGAATGGAAATTTAGGAATATGCTCTAAAGGGGTAAACTGCCTGGAGAAATGCTTCTTAACTGTAATGAAAAACAATCCAAACCTATTACAAAACTAATACTATAATTATTTGTGGTTCTACTCTGAAGAAAATCCCTTGGGTTTCACTGGGAATTACAAAGATGAAAGCAATACAGAGAGTAAAAATCAACACAGCCACGCTGACTCGGTAATGTACTAAGTCTCTTAGGAGGGTCTATATGGGCAAGAAAGAGTGGACTAACCTCACATCCATAGCTAGCTGTCCCTACATTTGTCAACCTTCTGTATTTTGTTTTCTTGTTTTACTTTGATTTTGCCCCACATTTGGCAAAGTCACGAATACTTCTGAGTTTCTGAAAACTCCAGAGTATCTTGGGACTGCATGGAAGGCTGCCAGGATCAGACTATTCAAATCTACTGTCCAGATAGATACTACATGATCACCCTTCACATGCATTACATAGTGCAGGGGAAGTGGGTGTCTTTTACCAGGTTACTGATGCTCTCAACTAGCCACAGAGCTCCATCCACACTCCTGGCCATGTAGCTGCCTTTGCTGATGTCAAAATGGACACCCACATGATCAACAAGAAAGAGTGACATGATTAGGAGCAGTCTCCTTCTTGCTTGTCATCAGGTCCTGCAATGGTCAACATCTTGGACAGAGCTCTGCACCTGGGGGGAGTGGCAGTGACATAAAGGTCCAGCAGAGCTGATGCAGTCCAACAGTCCGGACAGCAACACAGAACCACAGCAGGTTCTGTCGCTCATCTCTGTGGGGCTAGCTTTAGTGGCCAATATAGGATCACCTAGAATCAACAATGTTGTGGACATTTTCCAGGTTTACAAAAATCTTTACTGATTCTTTGTGTGCATCTATGTCTATTTATCTATGTATGACTGCTTTAACACCAGTCTCCTGTGAAGAAAGAGAGGGGCAAATGAAAGCCATTACTTATATCTCTATATATTAAACAAATTAGATTGGTAGATACATCTGTGTAAATGCGCATGCATGCATTCGTATGTGCATGTGCACTGTTAATAGAAGTTGTTGGAAAAACAGTATTTTCATCTTTCTCTGCCAACAATAAGGTTATTTGTGGCTTTAAAAAACCCCAGCAACATTAGATTGCGAAGAAAAGAGAAATAAAAGGAATTGTCCCAGATTTAGAATATGACAACTTCTGCTTTTTAAAAAAGCTGCAGAAGATCCCCCCCCCCCCCCCCCATTTGCAGACAGGTTCAACTGTGGAATCTCAAAGATGTCATCTTCAGGCAGCATAGAAAGGATTTTAAAGTCTGAGGCATGGTGCATGAGAATTTCACATTAAACAGTACTTTTCAGTTTACAGACAGTTTGAACCACAAAATACCTACTTAAGAAATGAATATTTCTGATCTTTTCTCTAGCATACATATTACAGACGAAAATCAGAAGTCTGATGAGGATGGATTTAAATACTGTTACTGGATATATTTTTGTGGTTTTTTTGGGCAGGATGTTGAATATGTATCTTGAGGAAAAATGTGGATTATAAAACTTACAGTGTACTTTTTCATATTAACATGAATCTCTCTCTCTCTCTCAGTTTCATACTTAATCTATATGTTTTATCCCATGATAGCTAATCTTTAATGTTCAATGTTTCACAGAATCCCCTTGCCTCTTTATCCGAAAATATTTTGGATAAAGTGAGGCAATATTCCCCTTTGCGTGCTGCTTAACTGCTTTAATTGAATGAACATGGGAAACTTCTATGCAGGAGAATTAATAGCTGTTAGCAGGATGGATGTTCTAACCACTTACAGGCTTATGTACAAAGTGCTGGGTATTTAGATTAATCTCTGACATTCAAACCTGTCCCTAATTCTTTAGTCTTCAAGACTAGGTGCATTGATTCCATAAAGTGAAGGTTCAGATAAGCGTTTAAAAAATCCATTAACTCGGGGAACTGGATAGGCTTAAAGCTGACACTGACAAAGTAAAGGGTTTCACAGTACTGCTGCATCAGATTGATCCAAGTGTCAGATGTTTAACGCCATCAGTTGAGGCAATATTACATAAAATTGATGGAACAAACCACACTTTAATTTGTTTGGGTGTCAGGACTGGCAGGTGGCCTGTTCCTAAATCTCTGAAGTATCATGATCTTTGGATAATATTGAAGCAGTTGAAAGAGGTGATAGGTAGAGATGGAAAACCAATGTTCACTGTTTTTGTTGTCACTTTTGTTTCTATGAATTTAACAAACTCATGGCATATGAAACTATGAGTAAAATTGTGTAGATGTCTTTCAATTTGCCAACTGGGAACAGTCCAAGGCAAATACTTTGTTGTTGCTGCTCTTGCTTCTGTTCTTTTACCTTATCAAACTATGTGCAAGTGGGCAGAAGCTTACTCTAGTTAGTGGGGGATTGTGTGTATGTGTGTTTATCTGTTCAGAAAAAGTCTCAAATGTAGTGAAAAATTACCATAAATGCATAAATACCCTGAAGACACCAGCTCCTTTTGTCCCTCCAACAATATCAACAAAACTTTGCCTTGAAGACCTGGTAATGTAAAGGCCCTGATTAAAGGCATGACCTAGGAGGACCTGGAAAACAGAATCAATGACATGAACAGTTGCCATATTATTGAACACAAAATGGGCTGAGGAAATAGGCAGCTCATTACCTCACCTCTGCACCAGTAACACAATCAGGAAAAACCACAGAAAGAAAATCAGCTGAATACTGCTGCAGCAAAATTGTTGAGATTCTGTGTGTAGTAACAAAACAACCCCCTTCTATTGCAGAAGCACATCTCTTCCAGTTAAGGAGCAGATAAATACAATTTGTCTTGTCAGTAGAAAAAGTTTATAGAGAAATTCTTTCTTTCTTTCTTTCTTTCTTTCTTTCTTTCTTTCTTTCTGGTATTTCTACCCCATCTCTTCTCTACCCCCGAAGGGGGACTCAGGATGGAAATATTTACATATGTATAACAGAAGATCTTTTCACTGCCCCAGCTCTCCTTCCTGATACTCTCAGTTAGTTTATACCTTCTTGGCAAAATAACAACAACAACAACAACAACTTTATTTTTGTACCCCGTCTCCATCTCCCTGGAGGGACTAGGGGTGGCTTACATGGGATAAGCCCGATCAACATACTTAAAATATAAGATAGTAAAATACAAAATACATAAACAGCATAAAACAAAACAAAACAACAACATTATAACAGAATATGAAAGCAATTATCAAACCAACGACCAATAAACCTGCAATAATAATCAATTTCTGGGCATGGGTGGGCAATAGACTAGTGCAAATCAATTTTCAGGATAGGGCTGATGGATAAAGTGTGAAGTCAAATAGCAAAAGTAGGGAAAGGGGCAATGAAAAATTCAGCATTATAGTTTTGGGTGCTGCTTTTGTACACTTAGAGTTACTCCACCATGGCTGTAGATTATTCAATGCCAGCTAGGTGGTTTGAGTCTTAAAGCTTGTTGGGCCTGATCCTTACACTTGTTGTCATTTAAGAAAGGATTTAATGTAAAAACTCTGACAAATACAACTCAGGCCACAGCAGAATACCACAAAAATAGACCCTAAAACCATTTGTGTCTGAAAACTCAAAGGCATCCCTAATCCTCAACTCATTCCTCTAAAATGAAATCTCATTGAATGAGGGAAGAAAATCTTTCCATATGCCTAAATCCTCCTCAGTCCCTTGAGTAATTTGATTATGTGATCAGCATCACAAAAGAAAGCTATGTCAAAGCTATGTGAACCTCCAAACTCTTGACACAATAAACTGTACTGAGAAGTTGTGTCTTGGAGTCCTCTGAACAATATGACCACTTTGCAAGTTCTCCCCTCAAATTGACTGTACAGATCTGCATTCATAACTGTTTGTGCATTTGGTCCCATTTTACATATTAAAGGATTTTTTAAAATAAAATAAAAACTAATGTATTACAGTGCAAGTCAACTTGATATAGTAGCAACAGCTACAGAGGGATAAATGCAAAACTATACATCATTTTAGAGTGCAGTAATTTTGAATTGTCAGTTTGAAAAGTCCTGTTAACTGTTAAGAAAACTGTTGACATGAATGTGTCAAGATTGTAGTGTTTGTTTACAAATCATTTTCTATATCTTATGTATATAGATTACATATGTTGCACAAATGGGGGAAAATCAAAACAAAAACAAAACAAAACAAGATATTGGGATAGGAAACTTAGTCCACTAAACCCAAAGCCCATGCTGAGTTTTTTGGGGTTATTTTCGGCTGGTGTGGTGACTTAAGCATTTTACTTTACTGATTCTCACTTCTGGGGAGAGAACATTCACATGCCTAATGCCATAAATCTTAGCTTTTTATGTATGCATACATATATCTAACATTCATCACTGATCTGTTTCTGTGAGCTGAAAATAGTAAATCCAGACATAAGGGAAAGAAGTCAAATTGCTTCTATTGCATTGCTTTATCATTCTGCAGCATTTTGACTTTAACTCCCTGGAGGTATTAAACACAAAGCCTATGAACTGGATAAACAAATTCAAAGGTGAATAAAGCACAAGAATAACGCCCTGAAAACACCTTCTTAAGTAACTGAGCTCCCATCTTGGCATGAGGATTATGCCTGGGGAATCAACGACTTCGCAATGAATTTGCAGGTCTTTTCATTCTATTACAGGGTGCACCCGCTCAGGATATTTTCTGACAGCCAGAAGGCAATGTGTATAATTTTCTCAGCAATCTTGAATGCAGAGATGGAAAGCAGGGAAACTGTTAAGTTTGTGACAGAGAAAGTATAAGGGTAAATGCTAAAAAGCTGCATTTTGCATGATCTAAATGATTACTGACACTGTTGCTTTTCATATGACATTGCAATAATCCTCCATTTGGCATTTAACATGAAATATATTGACCTGTCTGGATCCTCCTAATATTCCTTTAGTACTTCTGTCATCTGGTGAGATCTGCACCTATTATGAGTTAGGTACATACTGGTTTTCTGTATTAAACAAACAAACAAACAAATAAAATAAGACATTAAAGAAAAATGCAGATTTTTTAATGCTTTCCAGCTACTTCAGAACAGGTGAGAAGAATCAGAATTAGATGGCTAGATTCACTCGCCCCAGGCCTAACCAGGATGGATGGTTTCAAAGGCCATCCATATCTCCTGATACCATTAGGTCTGTGGCCAAAGTGCTGGGAGAAACTTTCTCACCAACTTTTCAAAAATCTTATTGTATTTTGTATAAAGCACCAATCTTTCAAAACAAACAAACAAACAAACTCTAACTCTGTCTTTCCTGTTGCTTCTCGGTCTTTTGGCTAAGATCAAGTGTAGCATCTGTTCTTACCAGTTTTGCCCAAGGGTGGAAAGACCACAAAAAATGAGAAAAACAAAAGTGGCATGAGCACTTGGAAGACTATATGCTGGTGGAAAGGAGAGTTAAAAATATATTATGGAAAGGAGAGTTAAAAATATGATTGAATATCCTAAGGGAATTGGGACTCTAAATGGAAAGAGCTGATAGCCAGAGTAAAAAGGAAAGCAAAATTTAAGGAACTGAATCAGACCATTTTCATGATTGAATGAATAAAATAGTATTTTAAAAAAGAAAGGTACTACTGTTCTTGGAGGGAGGGCAGGGGAAAAACAGATAGATACAAGTAGTAGGCAATTATAGTAATGAAAAGACTACAGGACAGACTAGAATGGTATGACTAAATATGTGAAATAACATTGTCTCCCCCCCCCCCCATAATGCAAATACGTAATGTTATACTCTATGTATATAATCTAATTAAAACAACTTTAAAAAATCTGTCTTTCAATTTCTGTCTTCACTTTCTTCTGTAGTCATCCCAAATTACTGCTGTTTTGTGATAGCAGTATCTGCAAATCCTGATGTTCTTTTCTACGGTTTTCATGCCATGTTCCTGTATCATATGTTTAGCTTTGCCAGTCTGCTTCTCACAATTGCGGGGTACAGGACTCCTATAAAAGTGGAGGGAAATCATTTTTATTGTAAGCCTCCTCTCCCCTCCAATATGTACACTACCAATTCTTTTTTCACCAAGAGCTCTGGGCTGCAACTTTCCATCTTCCCACCACAAAGCAGTAGCCAGATTTTAAACCCGCTTCTCCCCAATGCACCTCTTCACTACTTCTGCTGCTTCTACTCCTCTCTTTCATTGTCCTGCCAATGGCACCAGCCCCTCATTCCATTTCCCATGAAGCCATGAAGCCTCAATCAGATTTTAATTCCTTTTCTTGCCAAGACACCTTGTCACCCCACTCCTTTTGCTGCCATTCCACCACTCCTTCAATGCCCTGGAGGTAGAGTTCATACCCACCCCCTTTTGATCTACTAGTTCATAGGTTTTGATCTACTACTGTTCATAGGTTATTGAAGATAGCAATAATAATTCACATAATCCTGAGAGAGATTTCCTGGAATGTGCTGTGGGCAAATAGAGAATATCAAGGGTTATGATTAGGCCATTGGCCGATGGTTCCTCTGCATGTTTACAGAGATAAAAGTATTGTTAGTTCCAGAGAAAGAGTTCAATAGCTACAAGTTCAATAGCTCGTACATTTTAGAAGTATCTCATTCTCTAGACCATTTTGAGATGAACATAAGTATCTGAAACATGTTGAAAATAAGGGTCAGTTAATGTTTTAAAAGGATCAAAATGTTTTACACCATAGTACCAATGGTGAATCATGTTTGAAAGTCCCTACCATTCATATTTTAAGAATTCTTTTCAATCAATCAAACCATATATCTCAAAGCCTATATCCACTGAGATTTTAAAGCCCGAGTTTACCTATGATATTGGTCACTGTTTTTGTTTTAAAACTATTTTATTTGGGAGATGATGGGAGGATGTATGTGCACAAGCCCACAATATGTATACATGCTTTAATAACTTACTTAATAGTAAATAATAATAATAATAATAATAATAATAATAGTGTGTGTGTGTGTGTTACATGGTTAAAACATACAGATAGATATTCTACTATTAAAATGCATATATTAAATTACACTGAACATTATTGCTCTGGTGTACATTTTTTCAAAAAACTTGATTCACAAAATGGACATATACATCGTGATGGCAGTTGTGGCTCCTGTGTTGTTAAAGTGATTGATTCAGTTTGAGTTTTGACCTGAACTATTTGAGGAGCTGTCCGAGGTGGTATTCATATTGGGGAGAGAGCATCTGACACTTAGTATAGCTACATAAAAGCCAAGAGTCAAATCTGGAATGAAGCCACCACTTCACTGGCATGGGAGCCACCAGATGCCTCTGACAAATTGGTTATATTTCATAAATCTCTTTACAGAATGTCTGTGCAATTCTGAATGTGATTATGGTGTTCATGCCAGACCATCTTACTATTCCTAGCAAAAATTGTCTTGCTAAATTGGAGCATTTGTGGTTATTAAAATAATGTCTGGAACATCTGACTACCCATATAAAATAGGCTAGTCAGGTTGCCTGAGAAGAGAGGTTTTACTTTAAAAAATCTTCAGGTACTTTATTGCTGGCATACTTTTTACACATGTAGTGCTTAGTGATGCCGCAATAATACTGAAATGTCTTAAAGGATATTCTGTTCAAGCTGCAGAAAATAATAATAATATTCTTAGCAGCCTGGAAACGTGATATCTGGTATATATCACTGAATTATGCTAACAAGAAAAGACAAATATCTGCATAAGGTTAAAATGCAAAAGTGTAATTGTTTCTTGTCTTGCTATGGGAGATCTTGGATAGATTTAAAATGCCCAATGAGTCACAGTGAGCTTGGAAGACTGCCAGCTCAAACTGGCATGCTTCTAGCTTTAATATTTAAGAATAGCACAGATAAATTTGTTGAAAGGCTACAAATAGCAGCTTAGAATTTGGATGGCCAGGAGAGTGGGGGATGTCTTCTTTCAATTACACTTTGGGAAAATATTGAAATGCATTATCTGTCACCATGGTTTGAAAATCGCTCAGCTGCATAGTAGAGTAAGTAACAGCAGAGCTCTGGTTTCAAGAAAGTTTTGGTGTAAGTTACTGATTGATCAAAATGCTTGAAGTTTTGCCCAGGACATAGAAGAGATATTAATGAATGATAATATCAATAATTCTTTTGCCTAAAGACTAAAGGAGTTTCTGGTATCTAAAGGAAAGAACTGACACTCCTAGTGCTCTTTCAGAAATGTTTGAATGGAGATACTGTTATAAAAAGAAAGCTGAGTCAAAGATTTTCCCTTTAGGCCAGGAGCCCCCAAACATTTTAAGCTGAGGACCAGTTCACAGTCCCTCAGACTGTTTCGGGGTGTGTGTGGGGGTGGGGTGGGGTGGGAGATAGAATATAGTTTTTAAAAACATGAACTAATTCCTATGCATACTTCACATACCTTTTTATAGTGTAAGCACATGAAAGAATACAACTTTAACCAACTTTTACCAGTATGGCTGATGAGATAATCAAGTTAATTAGGATTGTTGTTGTGTGCCCTTAAGTAGTTTCAGACTCTATCACAGAGTTTTCTTGTCAAGAATTATTCAAAGAGGATTTGCCTATGTTTATCTGAAAGAGTGTGTAAACCACTAGTCACTCTCCTTCCTTTCCCTCCTTCTCCCTTCCTGTCTTCCTCTTTCATTCCCTGGATGTCTCACTGACTCCCTTTATCCCTTTCTCTCTCCTTCCTACCTACCTTCCTTCCTTGGTGGGGAGCATGTGTGGGACAGCAGGGAGTGCATGTAGGGCGGCAGGGAGGTCCGGGGAGCATGTGTAAGACAATGGAGCGTGTGTGTGGGAAGACATGTGGGGTGGTAATAATGGCAGCTCTGTGTGTGTGAGAGAGAGAGAGAGAGAGAGAGATCAGCGAGAGGTACATGTGCGTGGTAACAAGGGAGTGAATGTATGGCAACCATGGCAGTAGTAGTAAGGGCAAGGAAAATGACTTTGGTGGGTCATTTCCAGCCTGCAGGTTGTAGTTTGCCCTACTCCAGGCATTTGATGGGAATGTTGAAATCCACAACCCAGAGAAGTCATGGAGCTTATGCTCAGCTGAAGCCACTCTCCCGCTACACTTTTTCCAAGAAGGGAAATGGAAAAGGTTTGGAAATATGTTGAAAAGGATTCATTCCAATACTGATGGCATCCTGCAAGAATAAATTATAATGGAGCACCATTTCCTGCTAGAATTCACACAACATTTTGCTTTCAAGCTTTTAAGTCCTGCATTCCTCAACAGAAAATTATATTCTGTGCATCTTTGCGACTTCTAAGTCTTCTTTCCCAAAGTAGCATCTTGGGAGTGCTGGAAATAAAGTATTTGCAAGGAGGATTTTGTAGCAATGGTGGCAGCTTGTGAACCTTCTCCCAATCAAGATCAAAATGAACCTGACTTAAAATGGAACTATATGTGTCAAGCAAGTGACCTTACCTTTTCAGCTTTCCTCATCCCAAGTCTTACATCCTTGTTGAGCCATAGGACATTTGGAGCAACACTTACTATGGAGGTTGGTGACTTAGTGGAGTGCTGAATCTGGTCTAGGCTTTCATTTAATTTTAAAAGATGCCCATTTTGCATTCTTGATATCTAATTTAATGTTCAGACTAAGGACCTCTTCGCACACTGTGCTGTTTCACCGGCAAAATAGCAGGCATGTGGGACATTTGATGGCTGAAAGGGCAGCAAAACACATTGCCCCGTTGCCCTTTCCTCCATCATATGGGGAAAAGAAGAGCAAAATGCAGGTAGCTCCCTCAGAGCTACCCTAAAAAACACTTTCTTCTCTGTCATGGTAGAGGAAGCATCTTGTGATGCTTCCCCTCCACTTTGGGAAAAAATGGGGTGGGGGCAAGCCAGCATCATTTGATGGCACTCGGCAGCCCCTGCCCCCCCCCCAAAAGGGCCATAAAACATTATATGAAGAGGTCCTAAAACCAAGCATGGATTCAAAGCCCCGCTGACCTCAGTGTCACCATTATCAATTAGCTGCTCATCAGCAGTGAATAGGGCTGTAGACAAAAGTGCCTTCTTCTCCTACCTCCATACTCCTCTTCTTTCATCTTCACAATGCCAAGAAAGGGATACTTTTCTTGTTTGAGGTTTGGGTTGGAAAAATTAAATTGCAGATGTAATATCTGAACCATGGTCCATAGTAGAGCTTCTTTATTTCATATTCACTAATACTTCTTCATTTTAAAAAATGATGGGAAACCCTGTTGCATGTTTGTTCAGGCAGCACCTGTATCTAGACAGTGTCAAATATTAGCAAATAGTGTTAAATATTATGTAAACACAAATGGCTGTGAAATACAGTTCATGTTATTTTTTTAAAAAAAGCTAGATATGTTGCAGGGTAATTGACCAGGCATTTGCCATAACTTTGGAACCCAACAGTCATTGAGCTCACATCTAGGTAGAAACATCAATAAACAAGGAATACAATCATAGAATCATAGAATCATAGAATCATAGAGTTGGAAGAGACCTCATGGGCCATCCAGTCCAACCCCCTGCCAAGAAGCAGGAATATTGCATTCAAATCACCCCTGACAAATGGCCATCCAGCCTCTGCTTAAAAGCTTCCAAAGAAGGAGCCTCCACCACACTCCGGGGCAGAGAGTTCCACTGCTGAACGGCTCTCACAGTCAGGAAGTTCTTCCTAATGTTCAGATGGAATCTCCTCTCTTGTAGTTTGAAGCCATTGTTCCGCGTCCTAGTCTCCAAGGAAGCAGAAAACAAGCTTGCTCCCTCCTCCCTGTGGCTTCCTCTCACATATTTATACATGGCTATCATATCTCCTCTCAGCCTTCTCTTCTTCAGGCTAAACATGCCCAGTTCCCTAAGCCGCTCCTCATAGGGCTTGTTCTCCAGACCCTTGATCATTTTAGTCGCCCTCCTCTGGACACTTTCCAGCTTGTCAACATCTCTCTTGAATTGTGGTGCCCAGAATTGGACACAATATTCCAGATGTGGTCTAACCAAAGCAGAATAGAGGGGTAGCATTACTTCCTTAGATCTAGACACTATGCTTCTATTGATGCAGGCCAAAATCCCATTGGCTTTTTTTGCCGCCACATCACATTGTTGGCTCATGTTTAACTTGTTGTCCACGAGGACTCCAAGATCTTTTTCACACGTACTGTTCTCGAGCCAGGCGTCCCCCATTCTGTATCTTTGCATTTCATTTTTTCTGCCAAAGTGGAGTATCTTGCATTTGTCACTGTTGAACTTCATTTTGTTAGTTTTGGCCCATCTCTCTAATCTGTCAAGATCGTTTTGAATTCTGCTCCTGTCCTCTGGACTATTGGCTATCCCTCCCAATTTGGTGTCGTCTGCAAACTTGATGATCATGCCTTCTAGCCCTTCATCTAAGTCATTAATAAAGATGTTGAACAGGACCGGGCCCAGGACGGAACCCTGCGGCACTCCGCTCGTAACTTCTTTCCAAGATGAAGAGGAAGCATTAGTGAGCACTCTCTGTGTTCGTCCACTTAACCAATTACAGATCCACCTCACCGTAGTTTTGCCTAGCCCACATTGGACTAGTTTCCTTGCCAGAAGGTCATGGGGGACCTTGTCGAAGGCCTTACTGAAATCCAGGTACGCTACATCCACGGCATTCCCCGCATCTACCCAGCTTGTAGCTCTATCGAAGAAAGAGATCAGATTAGTCTGGCATGACTTGTTTTTGATAAATCCATGTTGACTATTAGCGATGACTGCATTTGTTTCTAAGTGTTTGCAGACCACTTCCTTAACAATCTTTTCCAGAATCTTGCCCGGTATCGACGTGAGGCTGACCGGACGGTAGTTGTTTGGGTCGTCCTTTTTTCCCTTCTTGAAGATTGGGACCACATTGGCCCTCCTCCAATCTGCTGGAACTTCTCCCGTTCTCCAAGAACTCTCAAAGATGGTTGCCAATGGTTCCGAAATGACTTCCGCTAGTTCCTTCAATACTCTGGGGTGTAGTTGATCTGGCCCTGGGGACTTGAACTCATTAAGAGCGGCCAGGTATTCCTGGACGACTTCTTTCCCAATTTGGGGTTGGATGTCTAAAAAATATGGAACGCTTCACGAATTTGCGTGTCATCCTTGCGCAATCTGTATATTAAAACAAGGATGAAAATGTTCATGCAGTGTTCTGACATCCTTGCCAGCCATAAGGCTTTATTCTAATTGGTATTATATGTGAACTTTATGTCTGGTGTAGATGATTCTCTCCAAATGTAGTTGGACAGCAACTGCCAACTGGCCTTGCAATTATTGCCACTGTT
Source organism: Anolis sagrei (assembly GCF_037176765.1). Classification (NCBI taxonomy): domain Eukaryota; kingdom Metazoa; phylum Chordata; class Lepidosauria; order Squamata; family Anolidae; genus Anolis; species Anolis sagrei. Next base: position 211,878,669 of record NC_090023.1, on the reverse strand, counting down.
GAGAAAAACTGAAAAATGCAGTCTAAGAACATTTCGAGGGCTGCATGATTCCCATCTCTATTGTATCTCATGATGCAAACATTTGGACATCCTCCTATTTATTATGTTCATTTTTTATGAGCAAAAGTGAGATCCATTCCCTTTTTGTTCCTGTTGCTGTTTGTTGTCAAGTTGAATTTAATTTATGGTGACCCTATGAAGGAGTCTGCAGTATATGCTTGGTGTGAGTGTGTGCTTTAATTATTCACATTTGTTGCATTCTTAACTACAGCAAATGTGGAAGACTGACTGTAAATATAAACACAAGAAGGAAAACACCAAAGAGGAATACAATTACCGATAGTCATGATTCTATGAATTAATCCTCATACTACTGGAATAACACCATGGATACTATGATATTATCCCAATGAATAATATGGTATCCACTGAGGCTTGCTTTCAGAACCTCCATGAATACCAACATTTGTGGATTCTAAAGTCTCATTATATACAATGGTACAGTAAAATGGTGTCCTTCTATAAAAGGGCAAAAGCAATGTTTGCTTTTTGGATTTTAAAAAATGCTTTAGGGTCCTGATGGTTGACTCCATGGATACAGAATGCAAGGACATGGAGATCCAACTATTGATCCAAAGTATGGCAGCTACAGAGAGTGTTGTTGTGAGTATTTAGACCTGGTTTGTTCTAGAAAACATTTATTTTTCATTTTGGCAGAACCTCTTCTTTGTTTTGATGGCCCATGATATGTGTAGAAGTCTGCTTCAGTATCACAACTTCAAATTAGTTGTTTTTTCTCGCTCTCAGTTTTCTTAACTGTCAAGCTTTCATATTAATGCATAGAAATGTAAAAAAACACTATGATATATACTATCTTATATGTTAGTTTATTCTGTAGCTTAGTTTTTGTCTCTATGGCTGACCTTAGCGACGCAGCAGTATCAAGTTCCTTTCGCTTATGAGGATTGTAACCAAGGGTATTAGCATTAGATGTGTCAGCATTACAGGTTAATTTGTCTTTGAAGCTAGCTTATTCTAGTGAGATGAAATCAAATAGGTAAAATAGATCCAGCAAAGTATTATTCCTTTCCTCAGTTCATAGACCTACATTACATAGCTCCTGGAATATTAAAGCTTCATCTAAAGGACTGCAGTTGGTCAGTGCTGAATAGATATGGTAGTTGACCATGATTCAGTTATGAAGACAACTTCCATATTCCCTAAAAGCTCTCTCTGAATTTATTCACAAATATTACTAAGCATATGTAGTGGAAAGTTATTTCAATAAAGTTTTGATTTTCCATAACTTTTCACTTCAGTCTATTGTACCAGACTAACTCTTCCTTCCTTCCTTCCTTCCTTCCTTCCTTCCTTCCTTCCTTCCTTCCTTCCTTCCTTCCTTTCTGTTATGCTTAATGCTATTTCAAAAAAAGAAAGAAAGAAATTTCCTCAGGGCTGAATCAAGGCATTTTCGCTGTTTGAGATGGAGCAGCAAATGCCCCATGGTTTGGTACATATTACTACTCTGGGTAGTAATATGTATAATGAAGTTATGTTGTTCCCCTAGGAAGAATAATGAAGTTATGTTGTTCCCCTAGGAAGAAAAAAGTCACACCTAAACCAAATAAGCTGGGCCTAAACATGTAAGGCTCTATACTTTGACAGGAAAAGGTAAAATGCCCTGTTGTAAAATGGGTAACACCTGGCTTGAAAACAATAAAAGTGAAAGATATCTAGGTATTTTAGGCCTCTTCTGCCATATAATCCAGATTATCAAAGCAGATAAACAGTGAAACTAAATCCAGACAAGACAGAGTCAGAGTGTGTTGGATGGGGTCACACTCCCCCTGAAGATACAAGTTCGCAGTCTGGAGTGATCCTGGACTCATCGCTGAGCCTGGAACCTGAGGTGTCAGCAGTGATCAGGAATACCTTCACACAATTAAAACTTGTGACAGCTTGTGAACTTTATCCCAAAGGACTGCCTTTGAAGATAGTCCGGAAGCTACAACTAGTTCAAAAATGGGCAGCCAGATCACTAACCAGGGCGCCATACAGGGAGAGAACCACACTCATGCTATGGCAGATCCACTGGTTGCTGGTCTGCTTCCATGGTAAATACAAAGTGCTGGACATTACCTATAAATCCCTAAAAGGTCCTGGTCCAGGTCATTTGTCTAATCGCATCTCTCAATACAAGCCATCTCATGCACTGCAGCCAGTGGAGGAGGCCCTGCTCTCTGTCCCACCCCTGACTGAAATGTGGCTGGTGGGAACAAGAGAGGGGGACAATGATTGCTCCTCGCCTCTGGAACTCACTCCCTAAAGACATAAAAATGCCCCCCTCTCCTTTAAAAAACTCGTGAAAACACACCTATATATTTTAGCATATGTAGATGAACACTAGGACACTTTAACACTGACTAACTTATTTATATCTAATGGCTGCTATGATACGCTTTAATCGAATATGTGTAAAGTCACCTTTAATGTATTTTAAATTGTTTTTAGGGTTTATATTTGAATGTTTGCCCCTTTTGGCTGTAAATCTCCCTGAGTCCCCTTGGGGAGATAGGGCGGTCTAGAAATATTGTTTATTATGATGATGATTTACATTGCCATATAATCCAGTTCAAAGCAGATAAGCTGGATTTTATATGGCAGTGTAGAAGGGGCCTAAGATGCAACAGAACAAATCAAATCACTAGTTGCTCCAGTTATATGATACTCCAGATTTGTTCATGAGATTGCTCACTCTGCCTACTAGTAGGTCTGGCCCTTTACTTCCTGTGAAACTAAGGTTTTTCACATTTGCATTCTTTTATTTTTTATGAGTTCATCAAATAAGAATAGCATTTCCTTTCACATGTTCTATTTACATCCTTTTAAAATAGTAAAATCTGATATCTCAGCAAGAAAAATGTATTGCTTTACAAGGGTATTACTTTTGGAGGGAATACATTTCTCTGCAGCTTTATTCTGAATTTTATTGGCTTAAAGATACCAAGAACAGCTTGGCATTTGAGATTATTTAGGGTTTTGCAATATATGTTCTTTAGGTTCCCATTATGTGATGAAACTGTTGCATTCCAGATCCTAGGAAAAGAAAACTGCCACAGTTGCAACAACTTTAAATGTGCCACTAGGGGTGGGGATTGAGGAGGTCAGAAAGGATGTACACTTGATTTATTATTTGCTCAGATGAAGGACATCAACATGTCATCTTTGGGACTGGGGGATGTTATCTTCCTGCCTGATGCAGGCTGTCAAGACTGCTGAAGATATGTGCTGAGGAGCAGCTATCTATGCTTATAATCTGATTTATCTTGGTAAAGACAGGTGATGCATCGATCTTGGGAGCCTGCAATTGACGGTTCCCATCTTTCATGCCTAGAAGTACCCGAGAATCCATTTAGGTAGGTTATTCCAGCTGTATAGATGAAGATTGAGGAGAGGAGATGGTGATGTTTTTCTCTGGTGAACTGCAAAACCTCTGTTTTCACAAAGAAAGGTAGATACATACTAGTTATATTTTTCAAACAGAAGTTACTGAAAAATCTTTTTGTCTGCACACACTCTTCTAATGTGACAATATTAGAGACTAACCAAATATACTGAACATCCTCATGTATAACAAAACATAACCCATATAATCTTGGGAGACTTATACAGGGGTCAATATACAGGCAGTCCACAAGTTACAAACAAGGTAGGTTATATAGGTTTGTTCTTAAGTTGAATTTGTGTGTAAGTTAGAATAAGCACATTTTTCAGAACTGCGGCATGGAGGGGGGGAGGTGTTCCACTAGCCGAGGGGCCCCCATAGAGGTCGTGGTGGGAAGGAGGAGATGCGGGAGAAGGAGACCTCGAATTCGGCTCAATTCGGACCGTTTATCTAAATTAACTATCCCCAATCGGTCTCCGAAGGTAAATTGGTGTAACCAGGTGAGCGGGCCCTCTGGCTTGAAGGTGGTGTTGTTGAACGCCAGATCTGTCAACGGTAAGACATCTTGGATCCAGGACTTAATCCTGGAGGAGCGGGCAGATCTGGCGTGCATCACGGAGACCTGGTTGGATGAAGCGGGGGGCTTAAACCTCTCCCAGCTCTGTCCTCCAGGTTTCTCCGTGCAACACCAACCAAGAGCCGGAGGACGGGGAGGCGGTGTCGCAGTGGTCTATAGAGATTCCATCCATCTAACCAGGAGCCCCATCCCGCAGACCACAAATTTTGAATGCGTCCACCTGAGGGTGGGTGACCGGGACAGAATAGGGATTCTGCTAGTGTACCGTCCACCTCGCTGCACTACAGTCTCCCTACCTGAGCTAGCGGGGGTGGTCTCGAGCCTGGCGGTGGAGTCCCAACGGCTTCTTGTGCTGGGGGACTTCAACATCCACGCCGAGACAACCCTCACAGGTGCGGCTCAGGACTTCATGTCCGCCATGGCAACCATGGGGCTGTCCCAACGAATAACTGGCCCCACCCACTGTGCTGGACACACATTGGACTTGGTTTTCTGTCAGGGATGGGAGCAGGGTGGCGGTGTGGAGGAGTTGTCCATCTCTCCGTTGCCATGGTCCGACCACTTCCTGATTAGATTTAGGCTCACTGCGCCCCCTAACCTCCGCAAGGGTGGAGGACCCATTAGGATGGTCCGCCCCAGGAGGCTAATGGATCCGAGTGGATTCCTGACGGCTCTTGGGGAGTTTCCCGCCACCGCGGTAGGTGATCATATCGAGGCCTTGGTCGCTCTCTGGAATGGGGAGATGACCAGGGCTATTGACAAGATCGCTCCGGAACGTCCCCTCTCGAGTAACCGAGCTAAACCAGCCCCTTGGTTTACTGAGGAGCTGGCAGCGATGAAGCGAAAGAAGAGGGTTCTAGAGAGCGTGTGGCGCTCAGACCCAAGCGAGTCAAACCGAACACGGTTTGTGTCCTTTTTAAGGGCATATGCCGCGGCAATAAAAGCCGCAAAGAAAACTTTCTTTGCGGCCACTATTGCGTCTGCAAAAAACCGTCCGGCGGAGTTGTTTCGGGTTGTCAGAGGTCTTTTAACTCCCCCTACTTCAGGTGGGAGCCCTGACAACTCGGCAGCACGCTGTGAAGCATTTGCTCGGTTCTTTGCAGACAAAGTCGCTTTGATCCGCGCTGGGCTGGACGCCACATTAGATGCAGTCTCTGTGGATGTGACACAAGCACCTGCTTGTCCGATTTTGTTGGATTCTTTTCAGTTTGTGAAACCCGAGGATGTGGACAAGATACTTGGAGGAATGAGACCCACCACGTCCATCCTAGACCCCTGCCCATCCTGGCTTTTGAAGGAGGCCAGAGGGGGATTGGCCGAGTGGGTAACGGTGGTGGTTAATGCCTCCCTTCGGGAAGGCAAGATTCCAGCGAGCCTAAAACAGGCTGTTGTAAAGCCGCTGTTGAAGAAACCATCACTCGACCCCACTAAATTGGACAACTTTCGGCCTGTTTCCAATCTTCCCTTCTTGGGCAAAGTCATGGAAAGCGTGGTGGCCTCACAACTCCAGGTATTCTTGAGAGACACGGATAATCTGGATCCGGCACAGTCTGGTTTCAGACCGGGACATGGTACCGAGACGGTCCTGGTCGCCTTAGTGGATGATCTGCGCCGGGAGCTAGACAGGGGGAGTGTGTCCCTGTTGGTGCTTCTGGACCTCTCAGCGGCCTTCGATACCGTCGACCACGGTATTCTTCTGGGGCGCCTTGCAGAGATGGGTCTCGGGGGCACTGCTTTGCAGTGGCTCCAGTCATTTCTGGAGGGTCGTACTCAGAAGGTGTTGCTGGGGGACTCCTGTTCAGTGCCACAGCCGTTGATCTGTGGCGTTCCTCAGGGTTCCATCTTGTCCCCCTTGCTGTTTAACATCTACATGAAGCCGCTGGGTGAGATCATCCGGAGTTTTGGGGTGCGGTGTCACCTGTACGCAGATGATGTCCAACTCTGTCACTCCTTCCCACCTGCTACTAAGGAGGCCGTCGAAGTCCTGAACCGGTGCCTGGCCGCTGTAATGGTCTGGATGAGGGCGAACAAACTGAAATTAAATCCAGACAAGACAGAGGTACTCCTGGTCAGTCGCAAGGCCGAACAGGGTATAGGGTTACAGCCTGTGCTGGACGGGGTCGCACTCCCCTTGAAGGCGCAGGTTCGCAGCTTGGGTGTGACCCTGGACTCATCGCTGAGCCTGGAGCCTCAGGTTTCAGCAGTGACCAGGGGAGCATTTGCACAGCTTAGGCTCGTGCGCCAGCTGCGCCCGTATCTTGGGAAGTCTGACTTGGCCACGGTGGTCCACGCTTTGGTCACATCCCGCCTCGACTACTGCAACGCTCTCTACATGGGGCTGCCCTTGAAGACGGCCCGGAAGCTTCAGCTAGTCCAACGCGCGGCAGCCATGTTGTTAACGGGAGCAGGACGCAGAGAGCATACAACGCCCCTGCTGTCCCAGCTCCACTGGCTGCCGATTCGCTACCGGGCCCAATTTAAGGTGCTGGTGTTATCCTACAAAGCCCTAAACGGTTCCGGCCCAAAATACCTTGCAGACCGCATCTCGGCCTATGAGCCCACGAGGGCCTTGAGATCGTCCGGGGGGGCCCTTCTCTCGGTCCCGCCTGCCTCACAGGCACGTCTGGCGGGGACGAGAGAGCGGGCCTTCTCGGTGGTGGCCCCCCGGCTGTGGAACACCCTCCCTGTTGAAGTTAGACAGGCGCCCTCCTTGATGGCCTTTCGTAGGGGCCTGAAGACATGGCTCTTCGAGCAGGCCGTCAACTGAGTGTATCTGGAACGACACTGGAACGGACTAGGACTATGAATTTTGGCTATGACCCCAGGACTTGACGAAGCGGATTTTTAGTATAAGTATATGTTATGTGTGTATTGTCTGGTTAGTATTGTCTTGATTTATTGTACACTGTCCTTTTTTGTTGTTGTTCACCGCCCCGAGTCGCCCTCGGGCTGAGAGGGGCGGTCAATAAATGCAAAAAATAAATAAATAAATAAATAAATTTTTAAAGTATAACTCCATATGTATGCATGTTTTGGATATCACAGGAAAGGGTTAATACCAGTGGAGTTTGTTTTGCTATCTGTGTCCCTGTTCAGAAGATTTCACCTCCTTACTATCCCTGTGAGAACTGTATCTTGAAAAATGTGACTTGTTGTGGAAACAAAGGTTGGCGATAAAGCTTCCATTAAGACACCTTTTCCACGTAATAACTCTTTTGAGAGTGAATTTCCTTTTCACTCACTTCCTGTTGTCTTACTCTCATTCTTAACTGAGTTGTTTGTAAGTCGAGGACTACCTGTAATTAACTCTTCTCAAATAAGATGTAACCATCCCCAACCATTAATAGGGTGGTGAAAGAGTTTAGTCCATCATGGGGAGCTTAAAATAAGCACCAAAAGCCTCTAGGCCCTTGCCCATAGTTCTGCTTGTGGCCTTTTTGAATGTCTGGGTAAGGAAAAGGTGGTAGCAACTGGGATGACTGACCCCTTGAAGTGAGGCTGATATTTTTCACTTTGTGAGGTAGGATTCATGAATGATATCAAAATCCATAACACACACCCCCCCCAATCCTGTGTTTGACTTATACATGAGGTTTTGTTATCCATGAGTAGGCGGTATGTTGGAATATCTATCCATTTATCTGTCTTCTATTATCTATCTTTCTATCTATCTTATCTATTTATCATCACTACATCCATATAGTCTTTCTACATTTCTATGTTCTAAGGGCATATTCTACACCTACATTTCTCATAGTAACAGCTGTAAAATCAAACAATGACAGTGAAAGTGAGACAAGACAGGTCAAGACTTAGCAGTGAATTCTAACAAAATATTACACAATAGAGTATTTCCAAACAATTGCCTCTGACTCATGAGTTGATAAGGCAGCAAGTGAGGTACATGCATACCATGTTTTAAACAATTTATAACTACTAGTTCAAAGCTTGGAAATGTGCTTTTAAGAAGAAAGCACACAATGACATGCTGAATCCATTCATAGCTCAATACTGGTGTGATAATCCCCCAGGAGACAGAGCATCACCCCATTATTATTTATAGGTGGCTTCAATATAGCATTATATAAATTTATATTAATACTGACTACCCAAGTTCTTCCAATGCTGAAATGTAGTACTTAACACATTTAAGAAAAAATGGAAAAACAAAACAAATGGAAAAAATAGCATTGCATACACATTTGTTTTGATATGTATTTACTTATTACTTCACTGAATATATTCATTATTTTCTTAATATGTTTTGGATTAATACAGGAAATGGGATTGTGCAGCTCAACAGACATGGTTGGACTGAATCTCCCTTCCATGCAAACAATAGCCAGTAACAGAGGATGCTGGGAACTGCAATTCAAGATCTATTCCTGTATTAATGCATATTTAATTTACTTTCCAGACATGGTTTGAAAGACCTGCCCAATATGTTTCTGAATAAGCATTCCAGATGGTTTCAAAAGGAGATGTGTCACTGTTAAAAAAACAAAAACAAAACACTAAATGTATTGTTTCATTGTTCTCCTTTCTGTAGAAGTAAAGCCAGTTTTACCAGTGGTTTGGATATTATTCTGGAATTCCAATAAGGTTTAAACAATAAAAGATTACTTTGATGCATTCAGTGATCTTTTATATCCTTGCTCGAAAGGAATGAATGTAGACAACTCAGCAATCCAGTGTTAAGAATTTCCATGGCACCTTACAGACAAAATTGTTCAGATCCATTTTGACTTGAATGCTGTAGTTAACACAGATCCAAGAGTGTAAATGTGAACCTTGTTTGTCCTGTGCTAAGAGTTATGTTTCAAGTTGTGCAGCCTGAGGGTGTGGGCAGATTCTTTAGAGAGGGGAGAGACACCATATGTGTGTTGCATCCTTGTTTTTGTTGAGTCAGTCAAAATCTGCTGGAGGCTCACAAGTGGGTAAAGGCAGTGGCCAAGCATCTCTTCCCAGCATGCCTGCACAACCTGTGGCCCTCTAGGTGTTTGGGACTCTAGCTCTCAGAAGCCCTAGCCAGCTTGTCTAATGGTCAAGAATTCGGAGAACTGAAGGCAACAGGTTTGTAGACTTGCTTTACAGTGTTAGATTTTCAACATGCCTAAGAAAGGAGAAAGTAAGATGTGTCTTAAAGATGTCCTATCCGAATCCGACAATAGCTGGCCAGCTTTCAGTATTCTATGTTTGTAGAAATAACATATCATGTTGTGGCCTTCCACTTCTTACAGTTCTTCAGTGATGCAGACTGTCTAGATCGGTAGTTCTCAGCCTGTGGGTCCCCAGGTGTTTTGGCCTACAGCTCACAGAAATCCCAGCCAGTTTACCAGCTGTTAGGATTTCTGGTAGTTGAAGGCCAAAACATCTGGGGACCCATAGGTTGAGAACCACTGTGTTAGAAGCTGTTTTAGTTGCCTTGGTGGATAACTTACATAATGAAGTCTCAAAAGCTTTTGTTACCATTGGCCATGATATTCTTCTGACCATTTTTTTTTTGGAATGGAATACAGAAACCCTAAAAGAGTGAACTCAAAAAGTCCTTTTACAATTTCAGTAGCTACTGGTCTATTTCTGGGTGCCACACAAAGTGTTTGTGATCATTGTTGTTATTGTCGTTCATTCATTCAGTTGTTTCTGACTCTTCGTGACCTCATGGACCAGCCCACGTCAGAGCTCCTTGTTGGCCATCACCACCCGCAGCTCCTTCAAGGTCAATCAAGTCGCATCTTGCCCTTGGTCGGCCCCTCTTCCTTTTCCCTTCCATGTTCCTCAGCATAATTGTATTCTCTAAGCTTTCCTGTCTCCTCATGATGTGGCCAAAGTACTTCAACTTTGTTTCTAATATCCTTCCCTCCAATGAGCAGTCAGGCTAGTGTGGACTGGTTAGATCTTCTGGCAGTCCAAGGCACTCTCAGAACTTTCCTCCAGCACCACAGTTCAAAAGCATCTATTTTCCTTTGCTCAGCCTTCCCTAAGGTCCAGCTCTCACATCCGTAGGTGACTATGGGGAATACCACTAAACCCCCATAACTCCTTATATAAGTTTGGATGTGTACCATCTGGAGGAAAAAGCTTTGTATATAAGCCTTCTCCAGTTTTCTATGGAAGGATTTCACTTGGTCCAACCACCTAGACAAGAAGCGGGTCTTCGTGTCAGCTTCTCCCAAGGAAGAACTTTCCACCTTGGGAGTCTATGCTGATCTCCTCCATCTAATCTTCCTATCAGCAGATGAATATTATATTGTTTTATTTAGACAAGCTTTTGACCATTTACTGCATGTTCAGAGTCATCTTATAATTGAGATGTGTTGGAGTTTTCCCCCCATATGGTCTTAATTTAAAAATAAAAATAAAAAAAAATATGTTTTGTTTTTCTATGATGGTTTATTTAATGACTTTCCAATTTTTCTCAGACAGTGCAATTGATTAGTTTTAGCTGAGTTTGATTTTAAATCATATTATAAGCCATCATAGGATTTTGAGAAGGGAGAAATACATGATATAAAGAAAATAACCACATAATACATAAATGGCACTGCAGGATAATTTGGGGATTTTATTACAAAATGTATTTCTGGGAGTTTTTTTTTAACAGTTGAATTAATCATGAATGTTCAAAATATCTGAGCCAGAAATGCACATTTTAAGATTTGTATATGATATAAATATTTAAGCTGATGAGACCACAGACTAACTTACATAACTTATGTATGGGACCCATGCCCAAAGATATCTCAGGAATAAATAAAGAATATTGGACAACTGGATTCATACGTATGTGAATGGAGCCTTAGTAACTCAGAATATGTAGAGCTAATGATCTCCCTCTCTATTTTTTCCACATCTGACTTCTGCAACCTCCTCTACTCCACATTTTGTGGTTGCTAAGCAACCTTGCACAGGGTGGCAGAGTGAGCAAGATCTGTCAGATTCATTATTTTGAGGCCTTAAAGAGGCAACCTCTGATGTACTGAAAGCAGCTATTCTAAATTATAATTATTATCTCAATTAAGTTATTTTCTCCTGACTAATTCTGAACTCGCACGTATTTTTAGAAGGCCTGGAAGAGATCTGGGTCTGACCCTGCTAAGGAAAGTAAGAAAACAAAACTCTCACAGCTGTGCTGAAACTCTGAAACACCCACAAGGTCTCCAGCACCTGAGAGGAGCTGGAAAAGATGAATATCTTCTGCCCAGGAGGCTTAGATCAATGGCAGATTCAGAGAGGGAAAGGTATGGACTCTCTTTAAACTCCTACCGATCTTTTGATGGCATTCTTACATAAACGAGTAATTTCAATCTAACTTAATTCTGAATCGGAAACAAAATGAAAGAACAGACGGAGAGATTATAAAGTCACTTTTTCTTTTGCAAACTTCTTGTTTCGCCAAACTTTTAAGCAGGGAAATAAACTTTGGTCAGAGAGATGACCTTAATTTACTTTGTTCCCCTCTCCTATTCTTGCCCTCTCAGACAATGGTGAGGGTAATGGCTAACCCAGAAGAGATGTGTTTTTCCACTGAAATGTGCAGTAAGATGTCATGGAGACTGATAAGCAATGTGAGAAATACACAAAAATGGCAGCATTTAATGTGGTGCTCTTCTAAATCTTGTTATAAGATGTGCCAGAGTGATACCATTTTGTGGTGATCCACTCATTCCTCTGGACTGTTCTCTGACAAGAAGCACTGCCTGAATATTAAGCAAAAAGTGGGTGCTAGAAACAATATCATATGAAAGCTGACTGGTACAACCTGGGGATCACAACCAGACACAGTGAAGACATCTGCCCTTGCACTATGCTACTCTGCTGCTGAGTATGCATGCCCCGTATGGAACACATCTCACCACGCTAAAACAGTGGATGTGGCTCTTAATGAGACATGCCGCATCATCACGGGGTGACTGTGCCCTACACCACTGGAGAAACTACACTGTCTAGCTGGTATTGCATGACTTGACATCTGCCGGGAAGTAGCAGCCAATAGTGAAAGGACCAAGGCAGTTACATCTCCAGCTCATCCCCTATTTGGGTATCAGCCAGCACATCAACAACTTAAATCAAGAAATAGATTTCTAAGATCTACAGAGACACTCGCTGGAACACCTCAGCAAGCAAGAGTCCAAAAGTGGCAGGCTCAAACCCAGAACCTCAATCAATGGCTGATCCCAAATGAGAGACTCCCTCCTGGGCACACAGAAGACTGGGCAACTTGGAAGGCGCTGAACAGACTGCGCTCTGGCACCACGAGATGAAGAGCCAACCTTAAGAAATGGGGATACAAAGTGGAATCCACAACATACGAGTGTGGAGAAGAGCAAACCACTGACCACCTGCTGCAATGCAACCTGGGCCCATCTACATGCACAATGGAGGACCTCCTTGCGGCAACACCAGAGGCACTCCAAGTGGCCAGCTACTGGTCAAAGGATATTTAATCAACTACCAAGCTTGCAAACTTTGTGTTTTGTCAGTCTGTTTGTTTGTTTGTTTGTTTGTTTGTTTGTTTGTTTTGTTAAAAATGTAATACAAATGTCTGGTTGCTCCTGACACAATAAATAAATATTCCTAAAGTGTGGATCTCAAGATTTCCCAATTAAATTTAGGGCCAGCCATTATATGCTGACACTAAAAGTGGACTTAAATCAGCACCCCAGATGCTGGTTTGAGCCCTCTTGATGGTCCAAAAGAGATTCCCTAAGCTTCCTTGGTGGCAGGAAGTCCTCATTGCCCAGCTGTGCTGGATACAGTGGGCAGTAATTTGGTGCTTCTGGGCAGGAGTTATTATTATTATTATTATTATTATTATTATTATTATTATTATTATATTTGTACCCCGCTAGCATCTCCCAAAGGATTCGATGCGGCTTACACTGGCCGAAGCCTCAAAACACAATACAACAAAACAATATCAAAGCAAATTAAAAACAGTTAAGCAAAATAAACAACAAACAATAACAATACATCAGGACACTTTAAAACTGGGCCGGCCAGAGTAGTGGGTACAGGATTAAAAGTGCTGAAGTGGCGGAAGGAGTGTAGGATTATAAGGTAAGTGCAATGTGCGGTGTGCAATGATCTTGGTTCTACTAAAGTGCTTCTAGGACTTGGTATTGGGGTCCCTAATCTGAGAAGGCACATCGGAACAGCCAGGTTTTCAAATTCTTTCTGAAGACTGCCAATGTGGGGGCCTGTCTAAAATCTTTTGGGAGGGCGTTCCAAAGTCGGGGGGCCACCACAGAAAAGGCCCTGTCTTGCGTCCCCACCAAGCACGCTTGCGACGCAGGTGGGATCATGAGCAGGGCCTCTCCAGAAGACTGAAGAGAACGTGTGGGTCCGTAGACGGCGATGCGGTCACGCAGGTAGGATGGTCCCAAACCGTTCAGGGCTTTGTAGGTAAGCACCTGCACCTTAAATTGGGCTCGGAAAATAAATGGCAGCCAGTGGAGCTTCTTAAACAGGAGGGTTGACCTCTCTCTGTAATGAGCCCCGGTTAGCATCCTGGCTGCTGCCCGTTGGACCAGTTGGAATTTCTGAGCCGTTTTCAAGGGCAGTCCTACGTAGAGCGCGTTGCAGTAATCCAATCTAGAGGTGTCCAAGGCATGGACCACCCCGGCCAGATCAGCCTTCGCAAGGTACGGTCGCAGCTGGCGCACAAGTCTCAGTTGTGCAAAAGCCCTCCCGGACACCGCCGACGCCTCAGCCTCAAGAGTGAGCGATGAGTCCAAGAGGACTCCCAAACTGCGGACCTGTGGCTTCAGGGGGAGTGTAACCCCGTCCAACACAGGTAGCCACCCTATACCCCGATCCGGTTTGCGATCGACCAGGAGGACCTCTGTCTTGTCAGGATTGATCTTCAGCTTGTTCCTCCTCATCCAGATAGACACAGCGGCCAGGCACTCGTCCAACACCCGAGAGGCCTCCTTCGAATACGGTGGAAATAGTAGTAGAGTTGTCTGTCATCTGCGTAGAGATGGCCCCCAACTCCAAAACTCCGGATGACCTCTCCCAGTAGTTTCATGTAGATGTTAAAGAGCATGGGAGACAGAATAGAGCCTTGCAGGACCCCACAGGTCAAAGGCCAGGGATCCGAGCAGGCGTCTCCCAGCTTCACCATCTGGGTTCGTCCCTCCAGGAAGGACCGGAGCCACGACAGAACCGTGCCCCTGAGACCCATCCCAGAGAGACGACCCAGAAGGATACCATGATCGATGGTATGGAAAGCCGCTGAGATGTCCAAGAGAAGCAACAGAGTCACACTCCCCCTGTCCAGCTCTCTACGGAGGTCATCCACCACGGCAACCAAGGCTGTCTCGGTGCCGTGACCACGCCTGAAACCAGACTGTGACTGATCTAGGTAGTTGATGTCATCCAAAAAGCCCTGGAGCTGGGAGGCGACCACCCGCTCCAGCACCTTACCCAGAAAAGGGAGGTTGGGGATTGGCCTGTAATTGTTCAGCACCGAGGAGTCAAGGGGAGTGGACGAACCACCGCCTGTTTCAGATTAGATGGGAAAATCCCTCGCTCCAATGATGCGTTAATGATCAACACAAACCAATCAGCCAACCCCTCCTTGGCTGATTTAATAAGCCAAGATGGGCAAGGGTCCAGAGATGAAGTGGTCGCCCTCACAGCCCCAAGGACCTCTTCCACGGTTTCAGGAAGAACAAGCCTAAAAGAATCCCACAAAATTGGACAAGCAGATACCTCCGTCACCTCTCCTGGCACTGCGATGAAATTGGAGTCGAGCGAGGCTTTAGCCCATGCTTGATCAGACACGTCCCGAGATCTCCTCCACTTGCGCTCTAGCCCCCTTCTCGTGTGCTTCATCACAGCCAGCTCCTCGGTGAACCAGGGAGATGGCCCGTCACGACGCAACGAGACGTATCTGAGCAACTTTGCCTGCAAAATGGTGTGCGAACTCGTAACACCGAGTTGTTGGGTTGTCGAAGGTCTCCTCCACCACAGGTGGATGAAGGAGTTTCCCGACAACCCGAAACAGCTCCGATGATCTATTTGCTGCAGACGCTATACGGGTGGTCGTGAATGATTCCCTGGCCACCCGTATAGCCACGGAGTATGCCCTAAGAGAGGCTTTAGCCCGTGCTTGATCAGACATGTCCCGAGATCTCCTCCACTTGCGCTCTAGCCCCCTTCTCATGTGCTTCATCACAGCCAGCTCCTCGGTGAACCAGGGAGATGGCCTGTCACGACGCAATGAGATGGGGCGTTCGGGAGCGATCGTATCTATCGCCCTGGACATCTCCCTGTTGTAAAGATCTACCAAGGCGTCGATAGAATCGCCAGGCTCCAAGGCAGGAAGAACCCCAAGATTCCAAGATTCCTCAGGAATCCATCTGGATCCATCAGTCTCCTAGGGCGGACCATTTTAGTCTGTCCTCCACCCCTGCGGAGGTTGAGGGTCGCAGAGAGTCTAAAACTGATCAGATAATGATCAGACCATGACACTGGAAGGATGTTTTGTTCTTCCACTCTGATCATTCCGCTGTCTGCCACAAAAACTAGGTCGAGTGTATGTCCAGCCTGATGGGTGGGTCCAGATATAATTTGTGACAGTCCTATGGTTGTCATGGCGGCCATAAAGTCCTGAGCTGCCCCGGACAAGGAGATCTCAGCATGGATGTTAAAATCTCCCAGCACCACCAAGCGCTGGGAAGCCAGGGCCGAATTGGAGACCACCTCTGCTAGCTCAGACAGGGAGGCTGCTGGGTCGCGGGGTGGGCGGTACACCAGCAGAAACCCCACACTGTCACAGTTCCCCACCTTCAGGTGGACACACTCAAACCCAGGTGCTTGCGGAACAGCGCATCTGACCACGGCGATGGATTGCCGATAGACTACTGCGACCCCTCCTCCCCGCCCCCCCGTCTGGCCTGCTGATGCACTCCGAAACCTGGTGGACACAACTGAGCGAGATTTACTCCTCCCAGCTCATCCAACCAGGTCTCAGTAATGCACGCCAGATCTACCCTCTCATCCAGAATCATGTCCTGAATGGCAGTGGTCTTACCATTGACGGATCTAGCATTAATCAGCAGGACCTTAAGACCGAGGGGACTGCCATGGAGCCTACCACTTCCTACCTTCCCCAGGGACGCAAGAACTCTGTTGCGCTTCTCCCTGGGATGTTGGTGACCCACAAATCTCCTCCCCCACATGACCTGAATGGTGCCCCCCTCCTCCGCCCCCCCCCCTACATGGTTGGAGTCTATGGCTAGTCAGTAGGCCTGTCGGTTTCGTTTCGTTAATTCGTTATTTCGTATTAAAATCGTTATTTTTTGCATATCCGAAGCGATATCAAAACATATTTTTAAACCCGGAAGGGTTAAAAAATATCGAAGCAGCAGCCCCATGTATTTTACGAGCTGAAGCTCCGCTCGTTAATGGCATGGAGGCTGCTGCTGAGTGCGCCATCCGGCTCTGGCTCCTCCTCTTCCTCCGGAGCCCATTGGATGGCGCGCGCGCGCTCACAAGCGGCCTCCGCGCGCCATCCAATGGGCTCTGGCTCCTGCGCCCCCCTCCTCCTCCTCCTCCTCCTCCTCTTCCTCCCAGCTGGGAGGAAGAGAAGGAGGAGGAGAAGGAGGAGGGGGGCGCAGGAGCCGGAGCCCATTGGATGGCGCGCGCGCGCTCACAAGCGGCCTCCGCGCGCCATCCGGCTCTGGCTCCTGCGCCCCCCTCCTCCTCCTCCTCCTCCTCCTCTTCCTCCCAGCTGGGAGGAAGAGAAGGAGGAGGAGGAGGAGGAGGGGGCGCAGGAGCCGGAGCCCATTGGATGGCGCGCGCGCGCGCTCACAAGCGGCCTCCGCGCGCCATCCGGCTCTGGCTTGTGTGACTTTTCAGGGCTGTATGACCATGTTCCAGAAGCATTCTCTCCTGACATTTTGCCCACATCTATGGCAGGCATCCTCAGAGGTCTGTTGGAAACTAGGCAAATGGTGAGTTATATATCATCTAATATTATCTATGGAATGTCCAGGGTGGGAGAAAGCCATTCAATGCTAATCAAGGTGACCATTACTGCAACATTCACACTTAGCCTGTTTGATCAAGAAAATTTTTTTTTCTAAAATGTTTTGTAAATAATAACGAAAATTCGTAAATAACAAAACATTTTTTTGGAAAGTTTTGTAAATATTTTAAATATCGAAACAAAAAAACACCCCAATTAAGAATCGAATTTAGAAACAAATTTTTTCTTGATCAAACAGGCCTACTAGTCAGCTCTCAGAAGAAGTAAGGCTGTAGTGTAGTCTCCCTTGGGTGTCAGGTAGGGATGCTTCCAATGTTAAGGTGGACAGAGAAACAGCGAGGGAACTGAGTGGGCTGAACTTGGGAAGTGTTCTTGGGCAGGAAAGTGTGGCTGATTGTGTGGGGACGACTGGGGCAGATGGGGTCTCGAATTGGTACGAACCTGGAGGGGGGGGGGACCTAACCGGGGAGCTGTCTGTGGATTTCTCACGGGGACCTGATGGAACAAGGCGGGAAGGTACCTATGTGTCAAAGAGGGGGTGTATATGAGGGTCCACAACTACCCTTCTGATGGTAATGCCCCATTTCTTTAGGCAGGATCGCATGGCCATTAGCTCGCCAAGCCATAAGTTGTCTTCTGGGGTAATTAGAAGACGAGTGGAGCGGTCAGGTGACTGATAGTCCCTCCGCAGCCATGTTATGGCTTCCAGTCTTATTTCCCGTGGACTTTTTCCTAGGATTTGGGCCAAAGAGTCACAAACCGCCCTCCTAGAGGTCCATCTGCCTCTGTTTGCCATTAGGTCAGCAATGTCTACCGCAAAATTGTCTGTTAGGAGATGTTGGTCCTGGGCGCAAACTGCGGTTGGCTGAGCAATAAGATCTGATGTTATATTGTTGGTCGTCCTCTGAGAGTCCATCATAGTCCGCTGCCACTCCAAGATGTTCTCATTCCTATGTATACCCTATATTATACATATTACTATGTATAATATCATAGAATCTTATCAGTCAATCCTGTGTGGCATCTGGCTACTGCAGAGCTGATTGCTTTGCACACCAACATTAGTGGCCTTGGTTACTAACACTCTAGTTATTGCATCATTAAAATATACCTGACATTGAAAGCCACATGGAGGTTTCAATTTAGGCCCAATGTTGTCAAAAGCCAGGTCTTGGCAAGTTAGCATCAACGTTTTGGAATGCCCTCCTGGCTATGTGACTTCAGGAAGCAGACAGAAAGGTAGTTATTTTTTTTAAGTATATGATTTAACTGGGAAAAGAGCTAAGAATTACAACCAGACTCAAAACACCCATAACAACTAATATAGACCTCAGAGTTCTTTGTATTTTTTTCTTTGTTCTGCTTGGTATACTCTTTATGTGTTTGTTTGCCGCACTTGTCTTTAGGTACACCTGCACTGTGGAAGGAATGTACATATTTTGACAACACTTTAACTGTCAATGCATTGGAATTATGGCACTTACACTTTGCGGAGACACGAAAAGATTAAAGACCTCGCAAAATTCTGATCGCTATGATTCCATAGCATTGAGTGGTGCCAAACTGCACCTCTTCTGCAGTGTAGATACATTCTGTGTTGCATCTTTCTGAGTTACTATCTTTTGACACAAAAGCTAGATGCAAGGTTTTCAGATAATAAAGAAATGAATAAAATAAATGGGAAGTGATGTTTTCTTTATTCAGGGGTTTGCTCATCATGAGTTAATTTTTAAACAAATGAAACTGTCCGCAGCTCCCAGCCAAATTTATTATTTGATTTGCAGAAGATGCCTGTTACAGTCTTGGGACATTGGCTACATTTCTTTTAAGAAAGAAATCGTTATACTATCTTACTCATATATAAGAAATGGTTATACTATCTTGCAAAACTGTCATTCCCGTAATGCTTTCAGAATGCAATGTTATAAAATGATGAGTTAGTTTTAGGGAGCACATACTGACAAAATGTAGGGACTTTCCAGCCTCTAGAAAATCAGTGGGAATCTTGTCATATTTTTATAGTGGGAAATGAGTTGTAACAAGCGATACTTTGAAATTTATAATCAGCTGGCTTGCTGTATTAATATAGTTGTTCATAATTTCCATATGTATAACAGACTCTGGATCTGATCTGCCAAAGCTATTATATGCTCGTAACTGAGACAAAGATTAATAAGTTAATTTTATGTTTGTATATGCACATTCTGCCTGATTGGCATAATTAGGTACCCAAAGTTTGTCGACATTGTACAATGCCCAGTATTGCTTGTTTTAATTCTTTAGTTAAACAGCCAAGTGTGGTTTGGGATGAGGACGTAACTGACCTTCTGAAGAGTAAACAGATTGAAATTAAAAATGAAGATTTTATCATTATAGTGCTTTTGTATTTCATGTGTGTTTGATGTCAGTCTGTCAGAGTTAGGGTGATTCTACACAGGCACTTGATCATGTGGAAAGTTTTACATGTATATCTAAAATGCAACCCTGCTGTCAGGATGTCCATCCTGCACCATCATTTACAACCCACATTAACATTTTCCTCTCCCTACAATACTTACATGAAATGGGCTTATGGTAAATACAATGCAAAACCAACCCTATGAGACCAGCTTATTACAGAAAATAAACTAAACAGATTTTCCCATCTCTCTGGTTTGATAGAATGTCCTTCTTTCTCAAGGTTGATTTATTATTTAGTAATAGCTGCTATAACTGTGTTACAGGTTAGATAAGTTATCTTACATAATAATCAGAACAAATGCTTTCCAGTAGCCTTGTTAACTATTGTAATCTACAAACCAATTGTTTCAGTAATAATGGTAGAGAACAGGAACAATTCCTCTGTGTATTACAAGCTCTGCCTGACAAGCTTGATTGCTATTTTCTTTAGCAACAGTTTGGTGAAATTTGACACAGTTAATGCAACTTGCCCATTTTCTAAGTTTTAGAAGGAGCATCAAACAGGAAAATATCAGAATGGCACACTAAAACAATGAAGCTGATGCTAATTGCTTTTCTAAAATTCTTAACATATTGAAATCAATAATGCTTGCTCTGGCTTAAATAGGACTTAATTTGGAACTTAATACTGAACAAGGCAATCCATGAGACCCAATGACCCAAGCATTGAATTCCTCACAAATGTGAATATACGGACTCAATTCTCAGACCATATATCATCATCACTCCAAGCTATAAGAAGAATACAACTGATGTCCTGAGAAAAATATAGTCCATCCAAAACTTTACAAAGAACACCATCCTAGCCACTAGGGATGTGGGATCCTTATACACTAATATCCCACACCAGGATGGACTACAAACCATTCAGTATATCATCCTGAATGAAGCAATGGTATAACTAGTCACTGAACTATGCCACTTTTTACTTACTCATAGATACTTCACATTTGTACATTCAGGTCAGTGACACTATTATTGTGTCTACAAGTGTGTGTGTGTATATATATACACACACACACACTCTATACCCCGCCTTTCTCTATCCCGAGGGGGACTCAAGGCGGCTTACATAAAGGCAATTATTCAATGCCTTAAAACATATACAATTCCAAAAAATTAACATGAAATTAGATTAAAATTAAAAACATATTAAACATTTTAAAATATTACATTCCATATTAAAATCATGCCATCTATAGTCGTAGTCCAAGTCATTCCATATACTCCAGATCTGTTAATTGCACAACACTATTCTCTGAAGGCCTGATTCCACAGCCAAGTTTTTACCTTCTACTGAAGGCTAGGAGGGAGGGGGCTGATCTAATGTCACTGGGGAGGGAGTTCCATAGCTGAGGGGCCACCACTAAAAAGGCCCTGTCTCTTGTTCCTACCAGTTGGTCCTGTGAAGGAGGCGGGACCAATAACAGTGCCTCCCCGAACAATCTTAATCTCCAAGGTGGTTCATAGGGGGATTTGGGGGATAAAGCAATCAACTGAAAAGTTTCACCAAGATTTCAACTTTCTCCCTACAATCGCCATGAGTCTGGAACAATCTACACAGCAAATTCATTTTCTTGATACCACTGTGCAACTGCACAATTGACATTTAAACACCTTGCTCTCTTGAACATCCATTTAATACTACACATACTCACATGCCTCCAGTTTACAATCAAAACACACTACCAAATCTATTGTTAATGTCCATGCACTCTGAAAACAACCATATCTGCTCAGACCCACAAGATAGAGACAATAAACATTTTTCAACTCTAAGGAGGTAAAGAAACACATCAAGAAGATAATATTAATATCCCGGAACCATCTACTATGAGAGAGACCTAAAACAGAATAACAGAACATAGCTGAGACTTTTCAAATATACCATCAGCAATATTACAGGGACCAATAATATCACTTCCAATATCAGAGGTGCATTCACTTGTTCTTCCCATTTGTTATATGCCAGCAATGCCCCAGTACACTATACATTAAAGAAACAGGTCATAATTTGGGCATTAAAAATATCAATACCCAAAGACCAGTTTCAATCTTCCTGGATCTAATAGCTCCTTCCTGGACATAAAGTCACAGTCCTTGAAAGGACTAAAGAAAAATGACAAAGGGTGACTAGAAAGAAAAACAGATGAACAGATATTTATGAATTCAAACTCCACATACGTATAACAAAAGGAATCTTCTCAGAAAACATTTGAATCCAACCCCCCCCCCCCCAAAAAAAAAATAACGCACTACCCGTGATACAGATCTGAAAGACCTGTATCACATTATGCAGCCCTTTAACAAGACAAGGATCATAATTGGCATCTTTCTGGATGATATTACACACTATCCCACTCCTACAACTGGATAAATATGCTTTATAACTTGAGGCCTGGATATCATTTTGTTTTGGGTCTAAAGAAGTGCATTTATATCCACAAAAGCTCATGCTAACATTGAAAGCAGTAGTTTTAAAGATGGATTGCTGTGAGCAGGCATGTAGCCGGAGGGGGGGGGGGCTTGGGGGGCTTCAGCCTCCCCCCCCCCCCCAAAATTCTCAGGGTGGTCCACGAGAAGGCCTTACTGGTATATTATTTAAACTGTTATGTTTATTCATATCATGATCTGATAGCCATGCTCAATATATCCCATATGCATGGGGGTATTGGGGTAATGATACAAAAGGTTTGCTAGGGTAGACCCTCTTTCACTCAGACCCCCCCCCCAATCAAATTCAGCTGCCCCCGAAACAAAATCCTTTATACGGGCCTGGCTGTGAGTTTTCTGGGCTGTATGGCCATGTTGCAGAAGCATTCCCTCTTGATGTTTCACCTGCATCTATGGCAGCCATTCTCAGAGATTGTTGGAAACTAGGCAAGTGGGATTTATATATCTGTGGAATGTCCCCGGTGGGAGAAAGAACTCTTGTCTCTTTGAGGTAGGTGTAAATGTTTGAGTTGTTTCACTCTAACAACTACCATGTTAGACTACACAGAGAAGCAATTGAAATCCACAAGCATGTGGACAATCTCAATAGAAAGGAAGAAACTATGAAAATGAACAAAATATGGCTACCAGTATTTTAAAAAAACCTCTAAAATCATAACAGTAAATAAAGAGTAACACTCAAAAACAGGGGAATTCCAGACAAGAAACAATCAGGGGCAGCTAATCACCTTTCAACAAAGGATTCCCCCAGGCAGTAAGAAGCCAGACCTTGAAACTGCTAGGCCATTAAATGCTAATCAGTGAGGTCAATTGAAGCATTCACACCAGCCTCAAAGCAGAGCCCCCGGTGGCGCAGTGGGTTAAACCCCTGTGCTGGCAGGACTGAAAACCGACAGGTCGCAGGTTCAAATCCGGGGAAAGGCAGATGAGCTCCCTCTATCAGCTTCAGCTCCTCATACGGGGAATGAGAGAAGCCTTCCACAAGGATGATAAAAACATCAAATCATCCGGGCGTCCCCTGGGTAACATCCTTACAGACGGCCAATTCTCTCACACCAGAAGCGACTTGTGGTTTCTCAAGTCGCTCCTGACACGACAAAAAAAAAAAAACAGCCTCAAACAGACAAGATTTCTTTCTCCCACCCTGGACATTCCACAGATATATAAATCCAATTTTCCTAGTTTTCAACAGACTTCACAACCTCTGAGAATGCCTGCCATAGATCCAGGTGAAACATCAGGAGAGAATGCTTCTGGAACATGGCCATACAGCCCAGAAAACTCACAGCAACCCAGTGATTCCAGCCATGAAAGCCTTCGCCAATACAGTTTTAAAGGTGTTGCTGCACTCCTTTTCCTTCTTTTTCCTTTAAATTGTATAATTTCTACCCTGTCGTATCATTTATGAAAACTGAACATTAACTCTTAGAAGTGGGTTAACTCACTGCTAATAGTAATGCTACATCTGTATAACATAAAATATCATGTTAATTATTCAGGTTAAGAAATATTTATATTAATGTTTATTGGTAATGTTAAATGGAATGAACAAAGTCCCCACAGAAAGAAAGGTGGGTATAAATAAAGTAAATACATAAATAAACAGAGCAATTTTGTTATGAAATGCAACAGATTAATGAACACATTGTTCACATGTCCTAGATGAATGTATATGTTCTATAGTCTTATACCAATTGACACCCAATTTTTTTTTGGTCTCAAGCAAGGGTATTGATTAACCTATAAAGATCTAATTGGGATCAGGAAAGAGTTGTATCTCAACACACATAAAATTATCATTTTTTACAGTCTTTTTCAGAGTCCATGTTATATTCCATGTACATTAGGTTGGTGGAGATATAGAACATGGCATGTTCAGTTTCAGAAGTCAATCTATGGAACCAACTTGGTCCCGTCTTTACCTAACTTTAGGCAACTCACACAGACTGCTTTACCTAGCAAAAGTCCAAGAGTTTAAAAAGTTTTATTGTTTTCTGGATGACTTAAATATTGCTTGCTCACTTACTATTTTTTAAGTAGTACATTTTCTTGTAGGTTCTTTTGGACAGAAGAAAAATTAGTAAATATACTAGAAAACTATTAAGTAGTAACCATACCTTTAAAATGAATATTTCATTCGATAATACACCCTTTTAAAATAAAAAAATCTAACTTTTAATACTGTTACTGTTGTGTTAAACAGTAACTGTTAAACTGTTGTGTAAAACAGGTTGAATCATGTGGCTATCCAGATGTTGAATATAACACCCATTATTATTCACATTGGCTATACTGGTCTGGGCTGGTGAAAGTTGCCCCATGATTCCCACCTGACTCACAATTGCTCAACAATTGTCTTTTTCAAGCTCCAGATACAAGATGCTAGTATAATAGTCTACCTAAGGACATCCAACCATAATGTTATTATTGAGCAGGAATTTGACATGAGCACTTTACTGCTAAGAGCACGCTGTTTCAATATTATCCCATATAAGCATTCTTTATTCTAAGTGTATTCTTATCATTAGTTCCTAGTCAGTCTAGTCAGTCATTGACTAGATTGAGCAGACACCTGTATGGATGGAAAATTGGAGTAATTCAAGAAACTCAAGGCACATCTATTCTGCCCACTTAAGTCATTTTCAAACCAATATTGAAGAAAGTAGTTTCACCATGCAGATTTTTTTTTCCATGTCAGGAGCAACTTGATAAACTGCAAGTCACTTCTGGTGTGAGAGAATTGGCTGTCTGCAAGGACATTGCCTGGGGGATGCCTGGATGTGTGGATGTTTTACCATCCTTGTGGGAGGCTTCTCTCATGTCCCGCATGGGGAGCTGGAGCTGACAGAGGGAGCTCATCATTCTCCCTGGATTTGAACCTACGACCTGTGCAGATGATTACATAGGAAATCCTGGAACCAGTTTGATGGTGATGACACAAACCACAGAGCACTGATGAGCATTAAGGGCTTTCTTTCATGTGCTTTTGTCAATGTTTATTGTCTAGATAGTTTTAAGCTGCACACAGTTTGAAGCTAGCTTTGAATTGCATTAAATTGTCAGTGTAGTTAGGACTCAAGATACTGACATGAAGGAACTAATGATAAGAAAACAAGAGAAAGAGAAGGAAAGATGGTTTACTTTTAGAATAGTTGGAGACAGAAGATTCCTAAATAATTGAGAATCTGCATGTAGCTGATAGGGGAGATGTCGATGATGTGTGTATTGATTCACTTGTTGAGTTATTGAATTATGATTGTGCTTATAACTGTGTGTTCTTCAAAATATACCAGGAATAATTATTTCAGAGTCTCAGAAATGGATTATATCCCAATGTGATAAGGTCATTAGAGATGTTGCAATTATGGACTGGCTCCTTTGGCAGTGGATTGGGATGGATGTTCTTGGATATTACTTACAACTACATCTTACATCAGGTGTATCAGGAACAGGTACTATAACATTAAAGCAAAACAAAAATCTAATTGTTACTTTACATGGGTCAAGGTTTTGTTTTGTTTTTTAAGGATGATGCTTTTACAAAGCTATGTGTATTGGTTCCCCTATTCAGTTGTTGAATCAGCATTTTGACACAGATGTTGATTTGTTGCTGGTTATGAAGTCATTTGCCATTTTGCAACCTTCAGTAAACCTGAGAGTGCTTCACAAGTTGCTAGCTACATATTTCAGCCTGACAAAACTTTAACTGGAAGATGATCAGATGCTTCAGCTTGACAGCATTGATGAAGCCCACAAGACAACATTTCCCCAGTTGGTGCATTGCCTTACATTATCAAAAGAATACAAAAAATGTGACAACTGCCATGGCATGTATTCTAGCACCAAAGCCTAAAAGTGCTGTTGCTGAATGTCTCATCAACACAAGTGTCATAGTGAAGTCCATAACCAGCCACGGGCTTACAGCTGAGTGAAATGACAAATGCTTCTTCAACTTTACTAATATTCAATCACTTACTGAATTGAATTCAAGGTCATTAGTGAATGAATGAATAAATGAGAACATAACACCAAAGATACAAGAACAAGAATGGATATGATTTAGAAGTTTTTTCTCATATGGTGAAGAAGAGGCTACTGAACCTATCCCACTCCAAATCAGTGATGATTCAGCCATCTTGAGAACAAGAAAAAATGTGCATGATATATGCCACAAACTTCTTTCTACACACCCAAACCTTTTCAAGTGCAAAACTTTGCATGAGTTAATGAATGTTTTGACTAGTCAGATGTTTGACCACAATAATATTTAAATAAGGTAATGAAGACTGAAAAGAAAAAAAAAGATTTTATAAAAGATTTTCGATCACTTGTCATTTTACACATATGCATGCATTTTAAACATCATGGAATCTTATACTGGATTTCGACCCCCCCCCCTTCCCCTAGTTTTAAATTACTGAAGTGTTAGATGGAAATTGCATTAGTGAAATGGAGGTCATTCCATTACCATCTCTCTTATCTCAGCAGTTGAGCCAAACTGGAGTAGATGTACTGAAAAATTCAGATTGTAATCATCATGAGCCAGACATCAGGATAATAATTTTAAAATGGGGAAAAGGTCAATATTATTTATCTTATTGTTTCTGAAATATTAATGATCCTTCTGTGAAGGCAAAAAATTGTAAACAAATCAATGATTGGAATTTGCAATGCATCAGAATATCTCTCTTGCCTCCCTTTTCTTAATATTATCCCTTAAAAAGTCCTGTTGGATGGTACAAATAAAAGGTGTAAAAATGGAAATGTATCATGAATACATTGCCCCCAAGGACACAACATTCATATTGTACTTTTCCATCCATGGACTCTCTTACTGAGAAAACAGAAAATGTCAGAGACGAAATTATTTGCAGTGCTTTGAAAAACAGTGAATCATCAGAACATCAGATTACAATTGCTAAGCTAGAATAAACATCTTAATTTACTTTGTTATATCATATAAATGCAAGGAAATTTATAGGTGTTCTCCCAATTAAATGAATTTGTGAACTTTTTAAAATTAGCAGATCTTATTGTGAAAAGGGCTTGACTCTGAAAGAGCTGGGGGTGGTGACGGCCGACAGGGAGCTCTGGCATGAGCTGGTCCATGAGGTCACGAAGAATCAGTATCAACAGCCAACAACAAAACTGTGAAAAGTTCATCGAAGTTCATATGCATGAAACTTTGTATGGAGGGCAGGACATTTATTGAAAATAATGTTTTTGTGCTAAAAACAAGACTAGACATAAAATAAAAGATGCAGGTCTCTTTGCTCATGCACATGACTATAACATTTGGTGTAAGTTGACTTTTTCTGTTTTGGATGGGATGTTTGTTCACTGTGGATAAGAACATTTGGAAATGTGCTTTACAGCTCTATTGGGAGGTGATTCAGTTCCAGTCAAATGTGGCTGAAAATGCCATACATAGCAGATGAGGTTAAGGAGCTGTTTAAGGTGTCAAGAGAGTGTGTACAATGTCATAAAGAACTTCAAAGAGTAATTACTGGAAGTAGACTCAATTAGATGGAACAAACAACTGATAGTTCAATTAAGGGAGCACCCTGAAATCCACCACAAAGCTTTTTACCATGTTTTGTGTGTCATTCACTTAAGAATTACAGCAGACACTTCTTTTGTTTTGCTTTCTTGATGAACATAAACATCATGGTACATTATCTTTTTTTTCAAAATACATTAAGATCATAGAATCATAAAGCTAAAAGGGGTCTAAAAGTTATACTTCAGTACTGAGGGAAATCTGCTATTGAGACCAAACCCAGCAATGCATATCATTTGAGGGACTACCCTTTAAGCAACTGAAACCAAATACACACTGTTCTACAACATAATGGATGAAAAAGCTTCTGCTGATATAGGCTGCATATAGTGTAATGAGGCAGAGAATGCTTAGACTTTAAAATACCAGGTCAACGTTCAAGTCTAATGAGGCATTCTAAAGGTGATGACTGCTGGGTTATAGTCAGAAATGGCTGAAATAGGACTGTTGAGTACTGACTGGACTGGAGCCAAAGGTGGAACTAGAAGTGAACATTAGCAAAGCAGAGGGCTACAGCGAGTTGGGATAGATCTTGAGAGGATCTGAGGAAATGAAGAGAATGGAAACTGGAGAGGTCAAAGCTTGAAAGGGTAGGAGGAAAAGGTGGGAATATAGCAAGTTTTTGTGTTATGCTCCATCAGGGGAGATAGGAAAGGAGAAGGAAGTATATACTAGAACGACATTTGTCTGATTACATGCTTGTAGGCATGGCACAGGCTAGAGATTAGCTTCTTACTAGACTTTAGAATTACCTTTATTATAATGATAGTTCTCTAAGAAGTAGCTGTTTAGTAGATCTTGCAGCATAGAAGTGGGGAAGAAATGTGGCAGCACTTTTTAAAATGAATTAATCTTAAAGATGCTACCACATTTCTATTTTTATTTTTTTATTTATTACTGGTACTTTTACCCCGCCCTTCTCAACTCCCAAAGGGGGACTCAGGGCGGCTTACAGAAAAGGCAGAATTCGATGCCTATACACAATACATAGTATACAAAAATATAAAATAACAATATACAAAAAATGCAATTAAAACTATCAACACAATAAAAACATCAACAACTGGTACCTGAGACATTGTATAAACATCATATAAAACATCCTATAAAAGTCAATTCTTATAATCAGCGTTTCGTTTCCAGAGTTCCACATGACCAATCCGTTAGTCATTTCCTAGCCATCAATGGAGTTCTTCTTTATTTACCCGCTTGTCCGAATGCCAGGTCGCAGATCCATGTTTTTAGTTTTCTCCTGAAGGAAAGGAGCGTGGTTGCAGATCTGATTTCCCCGGGGAGAGAGTTCCATAGGCGGGGGGCCACCACCGAGAAGGCCCTGCTCCCCGTCCCTGCCAATCTCACTTGTGATAGAGGCGGGGTCGAGAGCAGGGCCTCCCCAGAAGATCTTAGGCTCCGGGGTGGGACGTAGAGGGAGATCCGTTCGGACAGATACACTGGGCCGGAACCATATAGGGTTTTATAGGTCAAAACCAGCACCTTGAATTGTGCTCGGAACTGGATCGGCAGCCAGTGGAACTGACATAACAGGGGGGGGGGGTATGCTCACTGTATGACGCCCCGGTGAGCAATCTGGCTGCCTCTCGCTGGACTAGTTGGAGTTTCCGAGCAGTCTTCAAAGGCAACCCCACATAGAGTGTGTTGCAGTAATCTAATCGGGATGTAACAAGAGCGTGGACCACCGTGGCCAAATCCGACTTCCCAAGGTACGGGCGCAGCTGGCACACAAGTTTTAATTGTGCAAAAGCTCTCCCAGCCACCGCTGAGACCTGGGCTTCCAGGCTCAGCGGTGAGTACCCCCTTCCTTTCTTCCCCCTTTATTATATAGTCATATAGTCATAATTGGTATCGATAATTCTAAGGGATCATCATCAATTTTTTAGCATCCACCCTTCCTGTGTACTCATGGCTCTTTAGGGAAGCATCAGAGAAAACTTGTAAGGAAGAATGATATAGTGATGAGAATTTTCAGTTTTGCCCAGTATTCACACACCCTAAGATTTTTAAGGAAATAATTCAGTACATAAATTCATATGTGTCTTTTGTTTGACAAATGTGAGGTTTGCACAAAATTCCACATTTGTCATGTTTAAAAATGTATATTTCTCTACAAAATAATTTCTCATAACAGTTCTGAGTGCATGAATACTGGGTAAGAAGTGCATAGAAAAAGTCTTTTTTTACTGTAGTGGAGAGAAAACAAATGAAATTATTCATTGTTATGCAAATGAAATAGCTGCATGTTCACTCATACAACGTATGCACATAAAACCAAGTTTTTTTGCAGGAAGAGGGTGGTTTGCAGTGGTAATAGCATGTTTTTGTTCTGCAAAACCAAAAGCAGATTAGATTTATTTATTTATTTATTGCTGTGAGAAGCTATTCAGGTTTTTGCACACAAATCCCCCAAATACTGAAAAAACAGGCACAAAAAAATCTTATAATCCTGTATTGTGCATGGCAAGAAGAGTTTTATATCCCCTCTTTCTCATATGGGAAAGCTAAATTAGCACAGTCCTGGTACAATCAGTGTTCAGGGTTCAGTCACAAGTGCAAAACCTATATGGATTTAGCAGTTATTGTAGATACATAGCTAGCTACTATTCTCATTTTCTGCTTAAAACAGGGACAGTGAATTTCTGGTCTTACAGATATTTTAGACTGCCCACAATCCCTTGCCAGCAGCTCCATTTGGAATGGGTGTTGAAATCAAAAGCATCTGTAGATCAATTGTTGGGATTAGTCGGTGCTTCACTTTCAGTCCATATTCCAGCTATGCATGCAAGAAGATGAGAATAAGATTTTGTTGTACATACAGTAAATTTCAAAGAAATCAAACTTTGCTTAAAATGTTCTTTCAACCTGTTAACTTAGCACTGAGGAAAGTACTGTTGACTCCTGTTACCATTCAGTGCTGTTTACTTTTTTTTTTTACTACTGTTGAGCAAGGCACCCTACATGTTTATTTTAAAAACACACACATCTGTTCTGAATACTGTTTTTCTTGCCAAATATATTTCAACTCAAATTCTAATACAAATTCACTACTGGGTGAAAATGCTGAATATCCTAACAAGGACACCAGTTAAGTAACAATTTAGATGGCAGTTCTTGCAATGTGAACATCTGTCCACTTGGAACGAGACTGTTAAATGCCTGCTAGCTTTGTTTGATTTTGTTTTAGATAACTATAGCATCTTTAATTGTCATTAAGGCAGTACTCCATATGACACCAAGAAATATCAACAAACACTCTTATGGAAACAATTATAAATGAAAGAAAGGACATTTTCAAAAGAAATCTGACCTGAACATAGGGCAGGAAGAGGCATGAATGGGCTTTGTTCAACATAACACATGACACTTTGATGAGATTATTGAAAAAAATTGTATTGTCTGTGAAGTCCTTGATCGAACATTTGATTCAAAATGTAACTGGTACTTTTCTGGGAAGCCAAGCACACTGGATGCCTTTAATTACTTTTATATGCAGATATGTGCCAAACCATCTGGATTTGTCAAAACCAGCAGGGCTACAATAGTGTGATAGTGGCTGGCAGTTTTAGTGTTATTCCAGGTGCTGACTGTAGTAGGTTCACTGTTGTCTGAGGGTCAAAGTGAAGAAAGAGACTAGCACAGAAGGGCTAAAATAAATACAACCACCTGTTAGAGCTCCATAAGTGTTTGAAAAAAAAACTACAGAGAAACAGTAATTAGAGTTCTGCTTAGGTTCACTATAGTTCTTTGAAAGATCTAAAGTAAAATTAAATTATAGATTCAATTACATTCTCATAATTTTCCATCCCTAACTGGCATCAGGAGCTTTCTTTATGTTACTGTAGTGGAAAGAAGTTAGTATGTTGGTACTTCACTCTTTGATAGTCAGTACATTGCGTGTAGACAGATTCCAAAGGCTCGTAACATCAAACTAAAAGGCCATGCCTTAGGGCTGCTTTTATTTTAACAGCATCTATTTGCACAGAGCAACCTCCACTTCTTATGAATGACCTAAAATTAACACTTCTCTGAAAATGAACTCTTTTTTAAAAGTCTATGCGTGGCTTTTTGCTTCAGCTGAGAGCAGAACAAAAGTTCAGCTCATAACACATTATTTGCTTTGGACACAGTAGATGCAACAATGGTAGTGATGATGGTGCTGACAATGGTGGATGGAGATGATGATACAGGTGATGATGATGGCACTGATGATTTAGTGTATCCTGCATTTTGCCTTAGGAAATGGAAATAATCTATAGTGGGCATATTGTTGCTATCTTAGTGTCTGCTCATAGAATGGTTTTGAAAAAGTACTGACAGTCTTATCTTGTCCTAATTCTGTATTGTAGCAGGAAAGAAACAAAACTCAGAAGAAAAGGGTGGGAGAGGAACATCTAACTCTAATGATCATGACAACAAGTGATAGACTGAAACCATCTGCCTGAGTTTTGTTAAACTCTGTTCAGTAATTAGAAGATAAAGTATTTCATATGCAGCAGAATCCCAGAGTTCCAAATATAGTGAAGCAAACTATCTGAAAGACTTTCTGTAGTTTTGAAAAGTTTTGGGAGGATTAACTCCAATTTTAATATCTCATTATAATTTTTCAGTGCTCTAATCTCATTGCTGTTACACTGAATGGCTTAGCATTCTGTTACATGTATTAGGGCTGGGCGGTTTCGTTCGTTAATTTCATAATTCGTTATTAATTTGTTATTTTTTTTTATAACGAAGCGATATTGAACCATTCAGGAGCAACTAAAAAACGAAACGAATTTTTCAAATTCGTTTCGTAATTGTTTCGAAATTGTTTCGTAATTGTTTCGAAATTGTTTCGTTATTATTTCGTTATTATTTCCGAATGTCTGGTGCAAGTTTTATAGTTGTTGTTTGTTTTATCAGTGATAAAAAAAATTATCACACCAACAGTCAACAACAGAGGGAGAGGGAAGCTTCAGAAGTCCCCCCTGTCCCATTTGGAGGGTTTTTTAGCATATTGCGCAATCGCATCCGCCATTAACGAATCGATTCGTTATTGTTTCGAAATTGTTTCGTAATTTCCGAAATTTCGTAAATATCGAACTTTTTAAAAGAAGAATTTCGGAATTCTTTTAAATAACGAAACGCAAAAACCCCCTAAAAACAAATCGAATTTAGAAACAAATTTTTCCGTGGTTGGACAGCCCTAATGTGTATGTCTCTTTGGGATAGGGTGCAGTGGTTTCTTCACTTGTTCTTGCTCTCTGCCCTGTCCAGAAATCTGGGACTGTTGTTGATCCTTCTTACCAGTGAGAAATGAAAGGATGGGACGGGTGATTCAGACCATGAAGATCCAGCTGCTCTGGGATTCAAAGAAGAATGAGATTGAATGAGAAATTGTGACATTCTCAAAGAAGTAGCAAGAATGGGAGTTGTAAAGTTACAGAAGAATTATACCTGGTAGAAAAGAGATTAAAGACTGGTGATAACTACCAGTCTGGTGTGTCCACCTTGACTTCATGGCATCCTGACCCAAAATGTATATGAAGGGGTATCTTAAAATATGGATGACCTTCTGTTAGTGACAGATGCATGTATAAATGTCAACATGAATTATTTGGTATGTTGTGTAGAGAAATAATGTGAATTATGGTTGTTATTTGCAGTTTGCAGTAGTGGGTTGTGCACTGTTCATTGTGCAATGCCATCCTGTCACTGAAATGTGTTGCACATTTTTGTTGTTCTGCATAGAGCTTGTATAGTGTATTTCTGCCTGTGGATATTCATGTTATCCTGAGGGAATGAAGGATGTGCTTTAAATGTGTTTTAAAGTATACATTCTAAACATGGAAAAGATGAAAATGACAGAACGTGTTTATAATTACTTTGAAGTCATTTCCACTCTAACCCTCCACTGTCACATCATTGATCAAGGTGTTCTGAGATAAAATGCGGAAAATGGTAGGGTCTCCATGTATGTTGTGCCAGTTACACCAAATACAATAGTACAACACAGCAGATGCTGCTCTCTATACACCGATGCTGGAACCAATGTCTATTTATGTCTTTCAAATGCATTCTGAGAGGTCTTTCTTCAGAGCTATGCATTGTAGATTGGGACAGGCAAAGTTTGGAAACATAGATAGGTATGTTATCCTGAGTCAAATCACAATTTTATTTCATGAACTTGGATTGGCAGTGGCTGTCCAAAATTTCCTAGCAGAACATGGATATCCATGGTATGCCTTAGTAGCAAGTGGGCTCAATCATTCTATATTCTGAGATAAATGTGGAAAATGATAGGGTAGTAAGATATGAGGCCCTTGCTTGCCTTGGATGAACTATGACAACACCTGCTCTTAGATCATCAAATGATGTGCACCTGGGCAAAGCTGGAAGAAGCGAACAAAATGCTTTTGCCAAATTCAGATTTCTATAATGCAAGCCAAGCTTAGATCCTGGCTGGTGGATTTTGCTATTTAGCAGACTGAAATTCAGAAACATCATTTATAATCTTGATGAATGTGACATTTCTAACCAGAACTGAAAGGTGGGATTACATGCAAATATTTCTAGACCAGCTTTCATGACCTATGCAGCTCACATGGCCACATCATTCTTTGCTTGGGAATCAACATTATGTAACACCATCAGTTCTAATACACCATCAGTTCTAATATTCCTTTCTCAATTTCTGTGGTCTTACAAAGGCTTTCTCAATGGGCAAACTTTGCAACAACCAAGACATAATGGGGGAGGGGGGGCTTTAAATTTTAATAAGTTAAACATTCCATGAATGAAGCCTCAATGACTATCCTAAGAATCTTTAACTGTCCTTCCCATGGTACTGCATATATAGACTTCCCCTCTTCTACTTACAAGGGTATACAGGAAAGCCCTTTCTGACATTTTCTGAACATAAAGAGAATGTGGTTTAGGAAGCAGTCAATGATGTCAAGGCAGAGATAGTTTGAGATCTGATAAACACACTGAAGAAATTGAAGTTGTTAGAGGGACAAGGAAAAAAGAGGCTGTTTTCTTTTTCCTACTTCTTTCCCCCAGGCTCACAACAACAGCTGAGAGGTTCCTGCATACAGTTCTGTCCCTTTATATACTATTGGGTTATAGGTTAGCAGTCATATATGTGCACCCAGGAGCAGTGTTCATTTCCCATTATACAGCTGTACCCATTTCCATGGGTATACAAGGGGAACTGGAATGTGCTAGGCACACCCATGCACCAACCAATGGCCAAGAGGATGTAGCTGTATCAATGAACAGCCGCTATTGCATATCCACTCCATGGCTAGGGTTGTTGCTCAAGGGGATACAGGATGCCTTCTTCTGTAACATGGGAAGGAGGGAAGGCATGCAGACACAAGCTGTCTGTAACCAACTGAATTTTAACCCTTGCATACACAGCTTATGTCTTCCTGCAATGCAGCAATGCATGGGAAGTGGTGTGAAAGACCCCCCCCCCCCCCCACACACACACCATGTTCTAAAACTTTTAACCCTCAGTGTGTTTTTCCTGCTGTTTGATGTTTATCTAACTTTTGTCTCTAGATATCTTTTTAACAGTTTCTTAACATACTTCTTCCTATTTCTGTGTAATGATTTTGCCTTTGACATATAAGATATGTTTTTAAGCGTCTGCCATGAAACAATTTTAACAGAGAAAACCTGTTATTGAGAATGAAAAGCATAACAATTACATAAAGTCAGTTTTAGATCTGTTTCCTATGGGTAAGCAATGGCTTTCTGGGTGCCACTCTGTGGTGAAAATATAACATCCTACAAAATCTACAAAATTCCGTACAATTATATGAATAATTATTTCCCCACTAAGAACATTATTATGTTTTAATGCATATTGAACTAAAGCTCCCTTCTAGACAGATAATATAAGATTGTTTTCACTGTTCTACATGAGTTTTTTTTTAAAAAAATCTTCATTACAAAGCACTATCGCAAGGAGAAATTGATTAGTAAATAGTCTAGCACAGTAGGGTGTTAGAAGGACTTTTTTGTCTATCTGTACACATAAGTAAAGCTATAAAATATTTAGAAACAGGGCAAAATTAGTAATAAGGAGGAATAAAAACTGTCTCTTTCAGCAGGATTTCTATCAGTACTAGGCTTGTGCATAAGTTTCTAAAGATGGATTCTGACATGTGGACATGGCCCACGCCTAAAATTTAAGAATCAAAACTTACTCAATCCTTTTTCATTTGTATTTTGTAAATCTCAAAAGACTCCCCCCCCCCCCAAAGTCAGCTTCATTTTCATGACAAGCAAGCAAAGCAAAGCCAAAGAGGCTCCCATTCCTCTGTAAATTAATGGCCCTCGCCATTAGGAGAGGGGAAGCAGGGAGGAATGTTCGCTGGGAAATAGCACAGAACTCTGGGAAATGTAGTTTGGGAAGGCGAGGAGCCCTATGGCAAAGAATGCAAAAGGTCATGCCCTAAACTACATTTCCCAGAATTCTGCTTGCATCAGAAAGCCCCAATCAGGATAGGGGAGAGATTTGTCCTTCCATAGCAGCAGCAGCAGCCAGCCAGCCAGAGTTTAGTTGAATCTGCAAAGAGGAGGATTGAAACTGACTGTTACTTCTAGTAATTACATTTATTTTATTTATTTATTTACTATATTTGTATACCGCCCCTCTCAGCCTGGAGGCAACTTGAGGCAGTTTACAATTGGCAGTCAGTGCCCCACAAATAAAATACAATCAAAAACATTACATATAATATAAACCATATAAAAGCAATAAAACAATTAAAAAACATAAAGTACAAGTCCTCAGCGTCTTATCATTAAAATCATTTTCCGTCGCATTGTCCAATTGTTCCATCAGTCTCAATTAATCAGTTATACTGCATCTGCAAATGCCTGCTCAAACAGCCAGGTTTTATCTCTCTTTTGAAATGTTAAGAGGGAGGGGGCTGATCTAATATCCCTAAGTAGGGTGTTCCATAGCCGAGAGGGCCACTGTTGAGAAGGCCCTGTCTCTCGTTCCCGCCAATCAGATCTGTGAAGAAGGCAGGACCAAGAGCAGGGCCTCTCCAGATGATCTTAAGCACCTAGATGGTTCATAGGGGGAGATGTGTTCGGACAGGTAAATTGGGCTGGAACCATTTAGAGCTTTAAAGACTAAAGCCAGCACTTTGAATTGTGCCCAGTAGCAAACTGGCAGCCAGTGGAGCTGGTGCAGCAGAGGAGTTGTATGCTCCTTGCGCGCCACTCCTGTTAACAACTTGGCTGCTGTTCTTTGGACCAATTGAAGCTTCTGAACAGTCTTCAAAGGCAGCCCCACATAGAGCGCATTGCAGTAGTCTATACGGAATGTAACGAGAGCATGGACTGCCGTGGTCAAGTCAGATTTCACAAGGTATGGGTGCAGCTGATGCACAAGTTTTAACTGTGCAAATGCTCCCCTGGTCACCTGTCTCTGTACTCTGGTCGGGCTCCCTTCCAACTCAATAGGGGAAGCATATGAATTTGTTTAGAGGCTGGATGGCCTTGGGCTCCCTTTGGGCTGATAAAGGCGGGATACAAATAACTGTAAATAAATGGTTTTTTTTTTCAAAACTTTAAAAGTTTCCCAAAAATCAGTAGATGTATGAATATTTCTGAAAGTTGGGGGGATGATCCCATTATCTTGTATCATTGGATAGAAAATCCAAGGAGATGACTCTTGAGGGATTTTTAAAACGTTGTTAATAAAAACTTTGAAAATTCTGCAAAACTCTGCTTGTGCATTTTGGCTGAACCTTGAGCTGTTTCTGCTATCTGGATTTGAGGGGAGGGTTCATTTTCATGCTCCTCCTGAAAATGCGGCAGTGTAGAAAGGGCGTACGTTTCTTCTCAAAGGACACAACAAACATTTTTAACAACTTTCTTTCAAATACACAAAAGTCTTTGAAAACATCACACTTTTTACAGCTTATTTGCAATTCAGAACATTGTGTGCAAAACTGTGTATTGTTGTTTTGCAC
Organism: Anolis sagrei; assembly: GCF_037176765.1. Taxonomy (NCBI): domain Eukaryota; kingdom Metazoa; phylum Chordata; class Lepidosauria; order Squamata; family Anolidae; genus Anolis; species Anolis sagrei. The sequence continues at coordinate 211,841,187 of NC_090023.1, read as the reverse complement.
ATAAAACAGTGTTTTTTCTACAGAAAGCAACACTTATTCTGCAGAAAATGCCCCTTCCTGTGTAGATAGTGATTCTTTTTGTGCAGAGAAACCACTTGCAATTTTTTTACTGAATAGATCCCAAATCGTAAATAATCTCATCATTTCAGGGCTCCTTTTGTTAGAGTTTCTCAACAACCAACAGATATCTTTCCCTATCATGGAGAGAGCAATATTTATTCTATCACATAAACAATCAGGCCCCACCTCCTTAATTCAATCTTTTGTAGAGTTAAACCCCCTTCAGTTACATTCATTCAGTTACTAAAAAATCAAGAATGTGCAAATACTAGTAGATTGATTCCAGGATAATTGTTCTAGAAACACTTGTATTCCAAGTGTACGATTTGCAAGGACATGTTTTGTTTTCAAGTGTATTGAAGTAGAATGAAGCACAAGTTTGCTATAAGTTATTCTCTCAGTACATATTGTGGTGATGGTGAGCTGTTCTGATATAAAAATACAGCAACTACAGTATCTATGCCCCATGTTTGGAATTTTCCATCAGAACTCATCTACAGTGCCAGAACTCAGCTCCAGTCTTTCTTCTTTCCAATACTTCCTTCAAACTCATCTCTTTCATGAAGTGAACCCCTTTACTCATCCAAGAGTTGGCCAAAGGATTGCTGTCTGAGGAAAAACAAGATACTTTCTCAGTTTGATGTTGGAAATGCAGTCACATAATGCATAGCATTTGGCTTTAGCAAGCTACTTCAGGAGGTGCAAACAAACTATTCTTCTACTCAAGAGGCAAGTGGCTGGGTATCTCTTTTCCATCCATCGTCTGTCAGAAAAGATGTAAATGTTTGCTTATTTCATTTTCCTGATCAATATTTGGAAGCTTTGAAGCATGGAGCAGTTATTATGACCTTTTGTTCCTTTTTTTAAGTTGCCAACTCCTTTGTTAATATATTTAGTTTTTTCTGCAAAGTACAATATTTTTCACACAATCCATGTTTCCATTTTGAAAATGCAGTGATAATTCCTGCTCAAATATTTTGTAAAGATGGAAGATATAAGATGGGTCTTAACATGGCAAAATATGTCTTCTACGGTCATTCTTTCCTGTCTCTTAAGATAAGAAATATTGTGAATATATATTATATTCCTCCATCTCGTTTACTGGTGTACTTCTCAAAATAAGGTCCTCTCTTTCTATCATGTTTTATTTTCCCTGTAAAGCACTATACACAATGGTGGTATCATCTCAATAAGATGTTAAGAATAATATTGTCTTCTCCCATCTTTCCCAATGTACAGCTACAAGTAAAGCCTGGGCAGTTTCTGCTGGGATGGCAATTTCTACTATTTTCTCTATTTGTCCCTGACCTTCGTCTCCTCACATATGTATTCCTCTGACTCCAGGTCTAGCTGTTTCTCACAGTTTCCCCCTGTGTTCCCAGCTACATGACTAAATGCTTTAATTTATTATCCACCAAGTTATTTTGCCTTGCTCTCTTTGTGTAATTTATACCATACCCTTCCTGCTGTTTTCTGTTATTTAATTCTATAACACTTTGTGGGATACAAACCACTCTGTGCCACATTATATTGTATCAATGCAGCACATCTTTAATAAAGTTGTTCTCAAATAACATTCCAATAAATGGAATGTATCTGTTGAGAAATGTGCTGCTGCATATCAACATGAAAAGCAGCACAGAATAATGGGATACAAGGTGAATGGAAGAGATAGGTGTGGGGCTGGTGAGGAAATTGCTATCTCAGTTTATGTTTCCCCATGCCAGTCCACTCCCACCCACATACATGTGCAATCATCCATTTGCTTGTAAAGTTGTGAGTCTCTTTGTTTTGAGCTTTCCTGGGTTAAATTGTCAACTATAATTATTTACAACATGTTTCTGGAAAAAATATGAAGACTAATTCCATTTAATAACTGTCAAATGATAACAAGCAGCATGCAAGAAAAAGGCTGGATGTATTTTCTTTAGTCTGGGTGAGATTTATTGTCAGAGATGGGGTATTTGAGCAACATTCAAAGTGGGGGGGGGGAGAAGGAGAGGATGGGGGAAAAGCACAAAGGGTTTGTATGTTTATTTGTTTCTCTTTCAAAATATTTTGTACTGGAGTTCAGTTATATTCCCAGCACACTTTGTAAAAGGTCATACCAATTAATGTGCTAATAGAAAAGGTAAAATCAGCAGCATTCACAAATTGACAAAAGCATTTTCAGAGCTCAAACATCAATTGAACACTTCTGTGTACTGATGGACAACACTCAAGGACCCCTTTGAAGCATTCTTGACATGTGTGAATAGGAGACACATTGATGCAATGGTAGGAGGATCTTCTCTTCTATATATGTTCATAGAATGCCTGAAGGAACATCACACACAAAGCTCTTCAGAGACAGTGATTATTCCCTTCAGGCATTACATTGAACATGTGGAGCAGGATGGCTAGATCTTTTCTTAATTCATATAAAACATCCACCTAAAATGACATTAGGTTTGAAACCTTTGGTGTAGTTCCTAGCTTTCTCCTCTGGCCATAGGAACACTGCTGTTCCTTCTATAAACACATTTCTTTGTTTCTGTGTGGAAAAATATTCTTTAGGACAGAACAGCTTCTTTCTAGAACAAAGTTATATTTTATTATTATTAAACAGTGCATTTTGTAGATAATATGTTCAAAGTGCTTTCTTTCCATACAAAAATACATGTTCTGTTTCAAAAAGTAGTATTTTTAAAGGAAAACTCCACTTAGATTTCCTATGCAGAAATTTGTGTTTGCACAAACTGAATAAATTGTTTATTTTCTCTATTCCTCTTTACTGTAGTAATGAAACAAGTTTAAATGCCAAATTTAAATTAACTTAAGTGTTATAAACATTTCTCCTTCAACAAAAAATGTAATTAGTGTATGATTTTTGTTTTATTTTGCTGATTAGCAATTAAAGAACCTTTCTGGTATTTTTTTTTTTCTTTCTTCCTTGGTTCTTTAGAGGCTGTATCTCTAATCTAGATATCTCTTCCCAGGGAGACAAGTTTCAATCAGGGCCCTTCCACACAGCCATATAACCCAGAATATCAAGGCAAAATAACTCAGAATATCTGCTTTGAACTGGAATATCTGTGTCCACACTGCCATATATCCCAATTCAAAGCAAAAAAAAATGTGGGATGCTAGTCAGCTGTGTGGAAAGGGCTTCAAACTTGTTTTGTAACTCAGATTGACCTGATGTAAAGGTGGAATGAGGCTATTGCTGGGGAGATTTTGTTATTAGGCATTTTGTTATTTTTTTATTAAATGTAGCTCTTTCTATATTTTATACATATTTTTATTTGCCCCCAAGCCCATTGGCTGTAACTTACATGTACATACTGCATCAAAGTACAGGTTGAACATCCCTCATCTGGAATTCTGAAATTTTAAATACTCCAAAATTGTCTACATGGGTAGCTGAAGTAGTGACATTTTTTCTTTCTAATGATACAATGCACACAGATTTTGTTTCACATACAAAATTTATTAAAAATATTCTCCAAAATTATCTTTGGTCTAAGTGTATAAAGTGCATGTGAAACATATATGTGAAGTGTATTTCCAAGAGGTACTAAATCCAAATTTTAAAAATGAGTTATAGGTGGAAGCACATTGTTGGCTAGAAGTAGAATATTAAGTACAGATCAAAACTATTAAAATGCATCAAATCCTTTTGGTACGGGGCTTGGGAAATTGCATTTTATAGGGGAGAATATCCTCAGCATGTTCTTTTTTTCCCTATAAAATTAATCAAATGGATTTGGTAACTTTTGGAAACAAGCTCCACTAATGCATGTAATGTTTAGATTTGGGTACTATCTTCAAGATGTTTCATTACGTTTGTATATTTACATACAAAAAAATCCAAATCTCTTTTGCTCCCAAGCATTTTGGATCAGGGACATTCTACCTATAGTAGTGTTCATATCCATAATCTTGTGAAAATAAAAACCTTTAAGATGTTTTTACATTTATAAAGCCTCCCCTCCCTTTTCCCATTATATACTTAAAGTGCAAGTGAGCCTTACAAATGTTACATGTTAAATCTTTAGTTTTTTTTCCATATTTATAGTAGGTGCATTAAAATTGTGTGTGAGAGAGAGGAAGAGAGAGAGAGAAGTCAATCTATATCATGCTGTCTAAGCTTTTAATCCATGTGATTTTATCTACAACTATTGTGGAATGTCACTTTGCATTTGCTTTAACTTTGCTTTGTTATTTTTGTTCACTGGAGACATTCTGAATAATCTTGTCCAGCCGTTCCCTGTCAGATATCTTTGGGTTTCTTCCACTGTGTGTCTTGTATGGTTCTGTGATGTTGCTCATGGTGGTTTGGATCCTTTTTAGATTTCTTTATGCTGTACCTTGGTGATAAAGGCTTTTCTTTAACTAGGCACAGCAGATAACACCAGGAGACACAGCAGAGATAATCATATCTTCTCATAACGTTGCTGATTTGGAACAGGAAAGCTGTTTAATTTCTAGCCTTAATGAAATATTCAGGCCAGCTGCCTATATTACCTACAAGTCACTTTTATTTTATTTTATTATTTTGTAAAGAGAACTAGAGAGGAAGATGTGTGATTAATATTATGCTTCTTAAGGGATTTGAATGATCCACTCTTGGCAAAAACAATTTCTAACATCCAGCATAAAATTAGCGCTAACAGAGTGTACTGTCACCCAGTATTAAATCTCTTTGACTGATTAAAGCCTACCTTGCTTTTCTCACATTTATATTAATTGGAGAACGGTCCTTTGCAAAGGAAGTGATAATTGAATTGCCAGGTTTTCAATAATACTTCAATCCTCCTCAGCAACTCTGATTTCCACCCTGCTTGTCCTCTATCAAGGTAGCCAGTTGGAAATGCACCAACACAAATTCACACTGTATACCATTGTATCTAAGATATATTATTTAACTCTGCAGTATACTAAGTCAGTTTCAACTTAGTGTGTGGATGCCTTAATTTTTCTCTTAGACAAAGAGATGCTTTTGGCTCTTCACATTGTTCTTGATTCCCTTACTGGGCCAGGGTTTAGCATGGTGGGTTAAACTGCCAGTGGCAGAAAATCTTATCAATTGAAAGGTCAACAGTTCAAGTCAGGATTGGAGTGAGCTCTCAACCATCATCCCAGCTTCTGCTCACCTAGCAGTTCAAAAACAGTAATGAGTAGATAAATAGGTACTGCTTTAGCAATAGGTAATAAAAGATGCCCATGTGGACATGCTGGCGATTTGATCAGGAGAGCGTCTAAAGACAACAAAGCTCCTTGGCATGGAAGATGGAGCAACAGCACACACACACACACCCATGGCTGCAGTTGAGCACAGCCTCCAGATGCCGGAGATTGAAAAAGATGGGAAATATTTACTTTTCTTTTTGTACTGTCTGTCTTTGTTAATAATGGCATTGAATGCTTACCATATATGTGTATTGTAATCTGCCTTGAGTCCCCTTGGGGAAATAGGGCAGAATATAAATAAAACATATTATTATTATTATTATTATTATTATTATTATTATTATTATCATTACCATCATTGGCTATGTTTGTTGGGATGTCTAGGAGTTGATGTTCAACATATCTGAAGAAACAAAGATTTCCCAGCTGTGATACTGGCATAACTTTGCATCCAACACAAATACTTTGCTATGTATATAGGTTTAGTATTCCCTTAGTATAAACTTCTAAGTCTAGATAGCCTATCAAGCTGAAAATCATTCAGTTAATCTCTATGCTAATATCAAACTAAAATGATGATTTTTCCCAAAGTAGGAATTATAATGTTTTGCTCATGATGGAGTTCAAAAATTCAAAATTTTAAAACCTTGTCTAAATCATAAATAATAGCATTCACATTCTGTCAAACTTTTATCTTGCATTCAGAACACAAAACCTCTGTTTTCTCCATGCCGGTATTTAATGCTAAAAATAAGAGGTTATTCAGATTACCTTTGCATGGTAGATCTATTCCATGAAGCTATAGATTTTTGTGATGGGAACTTTGAACTTATTGCAAGAATTGAATAAATCCCTAAAGTGATTTCTCTTTTCATGACTTTTCTTGGCTGGCATTTTTGTTTCTAGACCACTATATGTTCAATATTTTCTTAAGCAAGTTTTTCATAATTGGACATGTGAGTGCACACTCCCATTCACTAAGGTTTGTTGATGCAGTTTTCAGAAACATATGCAATGTTTACTGCATATTTTTCAAAAACATATTCATGTATATGGATTGCATGGACTGCATTGTAAGCTTAAATAGTACAGTACAGATTACATTTAGATTCATGTCAGTTCTGTAGAAGTGTGTATGTCCATTGAATAAAACATTGTTGTGAAGAGTGTATTATAATGCATTCGTAACAAGAAGCAATAAATCAGTATTTGAATTTCAAGAGGGAGATGAATGGGAACGAAACTCTACAAGCAGAAACTGGTAATTATATTAGCATCAAGACAACATGCACATTATCATTGCTCTTGTTGCTGAATGTGTCTACTATCCCTAATATGATCTATGAAATACAACAACAAATGGACCTAGAGACCTTACAGCATCTGGAACTGTTCCAAGGTGAGGGGTTGAGCTGCTGGAGCAGAGCAAAATGGCCGCCCAGATTCGCCCCTTTCCAGCATCCCATGCTCACTGGGGGACATGGAAATGACAAGGCGGTCAAAACAGGCATTCCTGCTTAGATTTAATTTACTGGAAAGCGCTGGACTGAATGGAAAACACACACACACTTTTTACTCAGGTTGGCCGCAGACCTTTAAATCTGGGGCATTTAACCAGTCTTCAATAGTTGTTTCTCACCAGTGGCCCACCTTTCCTTTCTTTATTCTCTAGTTTTTATCATAGCTCTTGAGACTGGCAGTTGGCATGGGTCTTTAATCCAAGAAGTGGAATCCTGACCATTTGAGGGCCGTATTATAGACACCCCTTCCCAGGCAGAGGGTAAGTTGGGGACAAATTGGGGCATTGTTTTACCCCTACTGACACCATCGCAGGATCTGTCAGGGACCAGATAGCCCAGATCCAGACAAACTGCAGTTTAGCACAAATTGTAGCTTGTACCTGCTATGAGCTGTTGCCATACTCTTCTTTATCTGTCCTAAAATTAGTAAAATTGCTATTGTACTTATTTATTTTATTTATTTACAGTATTTATATTCCACCCTTCTCACCCTGCAGGGGACTCAGGTTGGATTACAATGTACATATACAGGCAAACATTCAATGCCATGGACGCACAACACATATAGACAAACAGGCAGAGGCTATTTAACATTCCAACTTTTTCTGGCCACCAGGGGAGCTGTCACTTCACTGTCCATCTGTGACACTGATGAAGTACTTCCTCATTCCCTGCATGCTTGCTGGAGATGTATATGGCCACATAAGTTAGTTAAATTAGCCTCCCCACATACCTAATTTTCCTACTTTACAGATGCAACTGTCTTTCAGGTTGCAAAGGTCGACAACAAGCTACACAAATTGGCCGGAAACTCACTCTGACCCGGGCTGGCTTCGAACTCATGACCTTTCAGTCAGTAGTGATCTTAATACAGCTGACTCCTAGCCAGCTGTGCCACAGTCCCGGTGCTTGCCAACTAGCATTCCATTGTATAACATTATTACTTTTCATAAGTTTATATTTCTCCTGTGAGTGCCTCTGTTATTTCTTCATACCTTTTTTTACTTTGCATGCCCATTATTAAATGTGTGTTATCCCTGTATCTACTGTTTTTGATGTGCTCACCATCATTTCCCTCTGCCTGCACAACAAGCCTAGAATAGCTGGTATATCTTCTTTGTTGGCAGAATTACACACATCAGCCCCCTCCCCCCAAGAAACTGAGATATGTTTGTACATATTCCATCTGTTTTTTCCTCTCTTGAGATTAACGCATGTGCTCCACTGCAAGACATGTTAAATGGAAACGCTTAATTGTAGTCTGAAATAAATTGAGCTATGAATAGTGATTTGGGCATTGTACACTGGAACTTGGAGAAAAAATGATATTTTTTTTAATCAGCTAAAATGGTTTTACACTAACTTTGTAGTGTAGTTCTGGTTCTCTCAGTATGGCCCTAGCATCTGAAGGAATGCCAAAAATCCTTGTTGACATTTGTTCAGTGGCACAGCAAATGCCAGAAATGTACTATCATTGCTATTAAACTGCTAGGAAACTTTCTCTACTCATGCCAAAGTCCTTAAGAGCCATTCTGTGTCAAGGGAAGACAGTGCTAGACTGGATTAGCTAATGATATGAGTTCCCCTTCAAAGAAGTGGTAAACATTTTGAAAACCATGTCTCACCTGATCGGGAAAAATAGAACAAAAAGATTTTTTCAGATAGGCAAATGGAACTCTGCCAGATTTCTGGGACAATGCCTCACAATTATCTGAATCCTAGATTTAGTTTGATAACAATTTTATCACAGCCATTTATCTATCCTTGCCCCTAGTCATCTATAAAATATATCTAAGAAGGTGATTGTTCTTCAAGTCACTCCAAAAGCAGAGGTAGATATGTATGCACCTATAGTGCTCAATTAAGCCAAATGTGTTTTATATTTAAAACTTACCATGAGATCATTTAAGCGGCTGTGACCCACTAATTTTAACACATGTAGACCCAGTAACTCGGTGGAAAGCTACTGATGGTTCTTCTCCACCTCTGACTCTGCGGAGATTTTCCTTCCACCTTCCTTAGGAGATGAAAATTCTATCAATGTGAGCACAAACTCATGCATATGCACATGTGATGCAGCAGCTAGAAAGACCAGTGCAGCCCTTAATGGTTCTGGCCCAGTTTACTTGTTCGAACGTATCTCCCGTTATGGTTCACCTAGGACCCTAAGATCATCTGAGGAGACCCTGCTCATTGTCCCCCCATTGTCACAATCATGTCTGGGGGGACAAAGGACAGGGCCCCCTGGCTATGGAACTCCCTCCGGAGTGAAATTAGATCTGCTGCATCCCTCTTGACCTTCCGGAAACAAGTAATATCCTGGCAATGGGATCAGGCTTTTGGAGAATAGGCTGACCTACTGACATGTTTAGAACTGATGGACTGCCTTGGATAATGATTTAAATCGGTGACTGCTGATTATTTGTTGTCTGTTTTTATATTGTTTTTATATTGTTTATATGGTTTTATACCATTTATACTGTTTTATATTGTTGTTATTATTACATTGCTGTTAATTGTATATTTATGTTTTGATGTGGGCGCCATGGGATTCCACTTTGTTAGCCGTCCTGAGTCCCTCTGCAGAGATTGAGAAAGGACAGGTTATAAAAGCTCTAAATAAATAAATAAATAAATAAATAAATTCTAGGCTGCACCAATAAAGTATCATGTCTAGTTCGAGGGAAGAAATAGTCCTACTCTATTCTGCTTTAGTAAGACCTGACCTAGGATTATTTCATCCAGTTTTGTGCACCTCAATTCAGGAAGGATAGTGATAGGCTAGAATGTGTCCAGAGAAGGGCAGTCAGAAAGATCTAAGGTTTGAAAACCAAGCCCTATGAGAAATGGTTGAGGGAACAGGGTATGTTTTACTTGGAGAAAAAAAGGCTGAGAAGGAGATGACATAATAGCCATGTTTAAAAAATTGAAAGGATGCCACATTAAGAAGGGGACAGACTTGTTTTCTGCTGCTCTAGAGACTAGGAACTGAGCAATGGATTGAAATTAAAGGGAAAAAGATTCTACTTAAACATTAAGATCGACTTCCTGATGGCAAGAGCTGTTTGTCAGTGGAATACACTTCCTCAGAACATAGTGGAGTCTTTATGCAGGAACAGAGGTTATAAGCAAAGTCCAGATGGCCACTTGTGGGGGGTGCTTTGATAGTGTGTTCTAGCATGGTAGGGGTCTGGACTGGAAGCCTCTTGTGATCTTAAAAAGGAGCATGAAACACATTAATGGTGAAAAAAATTCCAACCAAGCAATTTATATCAGCCAGAAGGGTATCTCAACATGAAACCACTTCTTTTGGACATTACCTTGAGAAGTTCCAAATTGCAAAAGAGCCTATGTCATATTCAGCTCAAGTGATCAGAACACAATTCCCCAACCCAAACTATTTAAGCATTCTTATGCTACTCACAATTGAGATGGAATTGTGGGTTTGCATCTTAATGGAAAAGGGAAGTGTGGTCATTTTGTCTATTCTCAATCAATCTTCTGCTTAGATGAGGCAGGATGCCACTGTTTTCCTTTGCTTACCTCCCAGTAACATGGTTCCCTGAGGTTTTCATATTGTCCTTAGAAACATCTCAAAGTTTTGATTATTGGTTGCTCTCATTGGGCCTTTGTCCCCATGATCTCAGGTGTTCTTTCGTGACACTGACCCCAATAACCTCCATCACCCTTTGCTTATCTGTAAATATATTGTGCTACTTGGCTCTATTGCCTAGATAAAAGAGAACCATCATGGGGGAGGGGGGAGAGATCTGAATCAGGGACACAATAACTACATTACCTTAAGACAGTTATCTAAATATATCAATAGATAGCTCAAATGTACAAGTTGTACATCTCAGTATTGCAAAAATGTCCATTTATGCTATCAATCTAAGGGAAGTGGATCTAGGATTCTACCTTTACAGAAGCTGCTAGTCTTCATCTCATGCTAATAGCGCATGGATCAGCAATTCAGCTATGACATTTTAAGGTCAGGACTGCTCAGTTGTTTATGTTTAAGAAGCTCGGAGAAAAAGGCAGCACTTATACCATGGTTTACTCTCCCCATCTGTGAGTCATCCTTGGCTTGATATAACTTTATTTTATACCTCTGCAAGAACTGTACATTTTTCAGTTACTAGTGAAACAGCTGCCAAATGGTGATGAAAATGTCTTTTCCAGTTGTCAGAATAAACTCTCAGCCTCAGCCTCTTTCAAATTGCTGGGAAACCATTACAAGCGGGTGCATCATGTCTATGTAAATGAAGTATCAAATAAATAGACTAAAATGCATGGATGGGAAGTGAGCAGCCAGAAAATGAATTTGTTATATTTGGAAAAGGTGAACTACAAGGGCTTGCTTTTAAAAAATGTTCCTGCTTGGAATGTTCCCAAAATTCAGTAGGCACACTTTAGATCACCAAAATTTAAATCATGTTTAACTAGTACCTTAATTGGTGGAATTTTTGGAGAATTCAGAATCTGAATTGCTTAATCTGAAAGAGCTTTTCTTTTGGTAGCCTAGTGCCAGTGCACATATGTTTTGATAATGAAGCTAAACATTTGCCTTGGCACAGCTGAGTGTAACATAAGGACTCTGGATTCCTTGTTTAAACTGAGCACATAAATTTCATTCCTGGTCATGACTATAGCTATGATATCACTATCACTACTCATGAGTATAGCTCAAATATTATTGGATATTATTGGAATGGTATCTAATGGGATCATATTCTCATACAGTAAAATTGTGGTTCCAATTCCATTAGCAGCCAGGTGGAGGACATTGGAAATGGTCTCCATATGTTATATCATCCCATTCATTGCTGTGACTATCATATTGTGATTCGATCTGCTCTAATTCTGTGTTATTGGCTTCCAATTTTGGGGTTGTAGAAACTCATATGATATATCCAATCCATGAAATGCATGTCCCTAGATGTTACAGCAAAGAAGAAAATGGGAAAGCCTGGCAGCCTCCACATGGAAAATGTGACAAATAGTCTGGCTTTAGGTGTTTAACTCAAATGATCTGTGGATTACAATGCTAATCATCTTTATCACTGCAAAGTAGACTTTTGCACAGATTTGTTTTGGCTGTTTGCCATTGGTTTCTTTGGCATGATCGGCTTCTTTGCCTTCAACGGCAAAGGCTCCACCACAATGTTTTCTTTGACAGAGCTGGATCATGTGACTGCTGGTCATGGCTCTTTCTGCTCTATTTGGGATCATACGGTACACAGAGAGGCTGCTGCATGCTCACATAGGGTTTCCCTGTGAGCCCTGCCTGTTGGGCCAATCAGAATAGAAGCACCTCCATTTCTCAGTTGCATCCTGGATCTAGAGAGAGTTGCCTTGCCATTTGTTCTCAGCTTTAGGTTTTGGCTTGGCTTCTAGCATTTAATATTTTGATTTTACTTCCCCCCCCCCCCCTTTATTTTTTTGATTCTTTATCTAGTGGGAATTGGAGTTGAAAAGTGCAGGTGGGTGGGTGTGCGGTGTTTGGGGATTTGTGACTGGGTGTGCTCTTCTTTTAAGGTGGTTCTGAGCTTTGAATTACACTTTAGCTTCTACTAAAGCCTTTAACCTTTTCTCTTTTGTCCCCTACCTGCTCTTTTTCATCAAAATAGTACTTTTAAAAGAGTATTATTAATAATGATAGGAATTCCAGAAAACAGCAAAGCGTCATTTTCAGAAAAACTACCTACCTACCTACCTACCTACCTACCTACCTACCTAAACTTACCGCTCTGAGTCGCCTAAGGGCTGAGAAGAGTGGTACACAAATGAAGTAAACAAACAAACAAATAAACAAGGTAAAGGTAAAGGTAGTCCCCTGACATTAAGTCCAGTCATGTCTGACTCTGGGGTGTGGTGCTCATCTCCATTTCTAAGCCGAAGAGCCAGCGTTGTCCGTAGACACTTCCAAGGTCATGTGGCCGGCATGAGTGCATGGAGCGCCGTTACCTTCCCGCCGGAGCGGTACCTATTGATCTACTCATATTTGCATGTTTTCGAACTGCTAGGTTGGCAGAAGCTAGGGCTGACAGCGGAAGCTCACGCCGCTCCCCGGAATCGAACCTGCGACCTTTCGATCAACAAGCTTAGCAGCTCAGTGCTTTAACCCACTGCGCCACCGGGGGCTCCTAAATAAACAAACAAATAAATATTTATATAAATAAACAAACAAACAAACAAACAAATAAATAAATAAATACCTAATAATTTCTTTCCTTAGCAATCACATTTCAACTTCTCTCTGTTTATATTTCTTTCGCAACACCTTGCCCAAACATCTCAGAGCCCCTTTCTCAATTATCAATCCTAAGCATGAGCGGCAGCCCTGCAAGTGGGGAGACTGGCACCAGTGATAGTCTCAGGGTGGGGTTCTATGCCAGGGTGGTTGTCAAAAAGGTTGGGTGTGAGATGAATGACAAGCCAGCCATGAAGGACAGACCTAAGTGTTTCATTCCAGTGATACCTGGATGAGCCGCTGGAGGATCTGTCCTGTGATCCATTGGCCTACTGTACTCCCAGAAACAGAGATGTCCAGATTTGGCAATGGTGGCCAGGAAGTACCTCAGCCGCCCATATTGTTTGCTTGCTTGTGAATGGTGGGCTCCTGGCCTCTTCCTTGTAGAAACAAGAAATGCATTGGAAAAAGTTGGTGTTTTTTTATTAATAAAGAAAGTGGACTCTCTTTGACATTTGACAGGAAGGAATGGTGCCCCCCCCCCCCAATTGCCACCAATATGCCAAATCTAGCTGCATTTTCCGGCTACAGACCAAAAATGCCAATTCAAGAGTCACGTGAAAATGAATCTATGGTGCCCCAGAATCTGGATATCAAAAACAGCTTGATGTTCAGCCAAAATGTAAAGCCTAGTGCACGGCATTTGTACTGGGAAATAAAGAAGGTAAAATAGATATTATTTTCTGTGATAAATGGGACAATTAAAGTTCCATTCAGCTATCTATCCTGGAAGGTTTAGGCCAGGGAAAAGCTATATTTCATGGAAAGCTCAGATAATGCATCAATCAGGAAGTTATACAATATTTTATTCATCGGTTTCCATAAAGACTTGAACAGCACCTGGAAACTCCTGGTTCCATAGTGATGTAACTACATTCAGAGCCACAGTTCACAATTCATGTAATTGTACTGGTTTGCTCATCCCCTTAATGACATACAACGGGTGAAGTCCATCTTAAACCTTTATAACTCTGCTAGAAGTTGTAATTCTGTTCAGACTACCCAATGACTAATAAAAGGTAAAGGTTTCCCTTTGACATTAGGTCTAGTTGAGTCTGACTCTGGAGGGTGGTGCTTGTCTCTATTTCTAAACCAAAAAGCCAGAGTTGTCCATAGACATGTGGCCAGTATGACTAGGACATGTGGCTGGTATGACTGCATAGAGCAGTGTTACCTTCCTGTCAAGGTGGTACCTATTGATCTACTCACATGTTTTCAAACTGCTAGCTTGGCAAAAGCTGGGGCTAACAATGAGAGCTCACCCTTTTCCATAGATTCAAACTACTAACCTTCTGATCAGCAAGTTCTGCAGCTTAGTTGTTAACACGCTGTGCCACCATGGCCTCTCAATGACTAATATCACCACCCGCCCCCCATTTTTTCTCTGCTACAGTGACAGGCATCCTCCATTTATTTGGGGGGTTTCCAAGGTTCCAGTGGATGATGTCATTGCTGTGTGTTCAACTATAGCCAAATACTTTTTTCCAGTGTCTTTCCACTGACTAGGAAATAACTGTGTTATGGGGTTGGCAGCAAAGAAATGTGATTATGTGATTATGGGGTGGGGTGGGGTGATCATATTATAGTTATGCATGCATGATACATGTTTTCATCCACTATATGCATGCTAGTCATGAACAAAAGATCATTGCTCACTAGCTAGAAAGTGGAACCAGACTCCTGAGTTGGTAACTAAAAAGCCACTTTATTAATCATTTAAACTTCCATGTTGAACTTTGATGATCTGCAGCTGGGAGAAGTTTAAAGAAGGTTCTAGCTAAGGCGGGGGTTCCAACTTGACCTCATCTTGAGCTACCCAAGAGTTAAGCACCATACTGGCTGAAGATCCAGACATGTGTCAACAAGGGAGACCTTTCTAGGAAACTTCACCCCTATTCCATTTTTATTTCATAAAGTGAATTCTTGCTATTACCTTTCATTTAGATAGGTCATGAAAAAGAAAGGAAGAAAAGTGGGATGATTTAAGGTAAGAAGTGAATGTTATACTATAGTCTATTCACCCAAAAAGAAATGAGATGACATCCCATATCATCTTCAGCACAGCTTAACAGTGTTTGAACTTTGCAGAATGCCTTGCATTTTTTATTACACTGCCACTGTGGTGAGCTAACATGGAAGTGATTGAGAGAAAGCGATACTATGGACAGGGCATTATGCATGGACTGCAGTAAGCCTTCATTAGGCACCATTGCTCATGAAAAGTTCTTATATTCAGTTTAAAGGTATCCCATTTACTTCCCTACACATTGCATGGAATTCAATTTGGTGTGTTTCTCCAACCTTCAATGTCGCATTTTTAGAGGGCTACTGTGAGGAGCAGAGAATAGAAACGTCTGGTTGTTACATTCCAGTTGCATTTACAGTATAATCCCCATATCTATGCAGGATATGTTCCCAGACTTTGCATGGATATGTAAAACTGTGAATTAAAGCAATTCTTACCATTTCAAATGGGACAAATGGTGGAGATACTGAGGAAGAGGGTGTACAGGAGGCTTGTACAGGAGGCCCTAATTTTCAAATATGAAAATTTCTGTACAACCATTTTTCAAATGTGAACTGAATAAGGTATCTTCAGGACATGTAACTGAGATTTGTACAATACTTGGGGAAATTAAAAGAGACAAAAGAAGATCTAAGTAAAACAATATATTGATAAATATGGCATAACTTTCAGGAGATCTTGGTGATAATTACCTGGAATTTTATAATATAAAATGTTATATATGCTATTTTTGTTTGTAAAAAGCAAAATTAATAAATCAATCAATAAAAAGAAGGCAAAGACAAATATTTGTCCTTAGGCCAAACCTTGAGACTCCCAAACACTTTTAGGAACTTTGAATATTCTCAAAGACAAGCAAACTTTCAAACCTTCATGGTTGCAATGTGGAGATATTTCTTGTGGCTCATTTGCAATGCACAAAACTAGCTAGCTGACTGGAATCCAATGATTTCTGCTGCTCTTTAAGGACACCATTGTGGATATCTCAATGTTTTGTTCTAAACTCCTTAACTTTACAGTCACTTTGCATTGTCTCAGTACAGGGACTGTGTGCTTTATTTGATTTAGAAAAGCAGCAGTTCTCGAACTTAGAAGAAGAGTACGCTAAATGATTTTCTCCCGTGTTAAACTCCCAGTGCTAGCTTCCCTTTAAATTTCATATTGATTTTAAGAACAAAAAATGAGTCTCTTATACACAGAGCTTTTTACAAATAGATTGTAATAGTATCCACTCCAGGTGTTTATGTCAGCAAAAGGGGAATAGGTGGTAAGTTAGTATATTCCACAAAATATCTACTTCATGATGTCTTTAAGACTAAGAGGAAAAAATATCCGGAATCTATCATAGTATACTGCTATAAGGCTATGTTCCACTTTACATTGCAATGCACTTTACATTGGGCTACCTTTGTGCCAAATTCAGAAACTCCAGTTGGTTAAAAATATGGCAGCCAGATTAGTAACAGGAACATCTAGGAGTGAGCATATTACACCTATCCTCAAGTCACTCCACTGGCTGCTAATTTGTTTCCAGGCAAAGCTAATGGTGCTTGTTTTGACCTTTAAAGCCCTACATGGTTTGGGTCCAGGTTACCTACAGGATCTCCTTTTCCTTTACAATCAGTCCTGGACACTGAGGTCCTCTGGGGTTCGTCTGCCCCAGCCTGCTAGAACCTGACTGGTGACTGTCACCCAGAAGAACTTTTCATCAGCCTCCCCAAAACTGTGGAATGACCTGTGGATAGAGCTCCAACAGCTAGATCAGTTGTTGGAATTTAAGACACAAGTGAAAACCTAATTCTACTGGCAGACAGTTTTGATGTAAAATTTTAAACTTCCACTCTATATCTTACTTTTGTTTTGTGTATTTTAAGATATTTTTATGGAAATCTGTTTTCATTGTCACAGCAAAATTTGGGGGGTTCTGTGTATTGCAACAAAAAATCATCTATAGCAGAAGCACTTCCCCTCTAATTAAGGAGCAGATAAATACAACTTGTCTTGTCAGTAGAAAAGTTTATACAGGGATATTTACACATCTGTAGCAGAAGATCTTGTCTATTCTCCAGCCCTTCTTCCTGATACACTCAGTTAGTTTATACCTTCTTCTTGGCAACAGACTTTCTCTTAATGAGTGAAAAATTAATTTTAAAACATTTTAAAGCATTCTTCTCATCTTTATCCTACACTGCTAAGGTTAGGCTGCCAGTTATTTGTATCTATCTAGTAATGAACGGAAATTTTTGTTCTCCATAAATTGTGGAATTTAAGTCCAAACCATCATGAATTACTACATCCTGAGTTTGCTATTCTTACTACTCTATGGGATTCTGTGAGTTGAAGGGTCAAAAACTATAGGATTTTACTGTTAAGCTCCATGCCTATCAAGTTTATTTTTTCTGAACATGCCAATAACTCCATTCACTTTTTTATCTGCAATTCTTTGTACAGTTTTGTAGGATGTCAGAATCTTATCCCATCATTAGTCATTGAGAGCTGGAACAAAATTTACTACAGCCATTGCAGTTAGAGATGAGCATGCTGTAGTGGTTTGAATGTTGAACTAGGCTCCTGGGAGATCAGCTGCGACTATTGGAAAACAATACAAAAACTAAATAATAGATATTTCCACCATCCCCACGGAAAACTAGAAATTTTTCAATATAGATACAATTTCCCTCCATATTTTTTCACACTCATATTTTTTTAAAATATAATGCCAGGAAATCAAATCTCTGATTTAATGTTATTCCTTCATTGCTTGTTTGTATCACTAGGTAATACAAACAAGCAGTTACACCAGATAATTGTTCCTCTATATCTATGCCAACTGGATTTCTTTTTTTAGCATTTTATTTTTCATTATGAACTTGATTAACATAAACTATGTACTGTAGCAAAATGCAAAACAAAATGAAACAGATGTTTCTCCTTACACTTCAACAGGCACACACATATTAAATTCAACTATAAGGGCATAAGTGATGACCTCTCACACTGTGCCAGTCCCATTATTCTGGACATGTGATTCATGTAAAACAGAATTCCTACCATATAATGCAACAGCCAATGCATTATTTATAGACTAGATTTTAACATCTATTTTATGCATAGTTTTGGATGATTCACTTTTTTTGAATCATCCAAAATCATCCCCCCCCCCCCCACTTCTGATGCATCATTTTTGTGTGTCAGGAGTATTCTCCAGAGGAGGGGGCTACAGCCCCCCCCCCCGAGTAAGTTTTGGAGAGGAAAATGGGGGTTGGGAGGAGGGGGTGGGCACCATCTCACTCCTACAGGTTCCAAGGGCCCAAAGTACTGGGATGGCTGTGAGGATTCACTCTTGGGACTGTGGAAGGCAGGCACATGCTAATATTACGCTCTGGAGCTTTAGCATGAGGTCCAAATCTTTGCAGGCATTGAATTAATTCAGAGCAAACTGGGATATCCCAGTTTTCTTTAGAGTAATGCAAGTTTACCTCAGTTGTTTTTTGGACACATCAGGTAAACTCATGATGGGCCTCGAGACATTAGGCAGTATAGAAGGGCCCCAAGAAACCACAAATCATAATTTTAATTGATACTAGCTAATTAGTCTTTTGACAGGTGAAAGTAAAAGAATCATCCATTAAATTATACATTTGGCTGTATTTCCAATGGTGTTTGTGTGTGTGTGAGAGAGAGAGAAAGAAATTTATTTTGAGATACTACATTCTTATGCTATACCTATTTGAAGACTGAGTTTTATCTGCTAAGCCATACTCTGTGAGGTGAAGAGTTTTGTTCCCTGCCTTCTGCCCATGGGTAGAAGAGGCCTCACCCTATAAAACAGTGGTTCCCAACCTCCCAGGGCCCACTTTGACCAGGGCCCACTTGACCAGGAACCACTTTGACCAGGGACTACTCTCCAACATTAGCACCACAAGTGGCATGGCTGGTCAGCTCTGAGGAAAGGAGGAGAAATAAAATAAAGAAATAAAGAAATAAAGAGGAAGGAGATTTGTGGACCAGATTGTTGTTTTCACGGACCACTGCTGGGCCATAGCCAACAGGTTGAGAACCACTGCTCTAAAATCACCTTTCAGTCTCTGTCACTGCTAGTGTTCTTTTTTAGAGCAGCCCAGTATTAAATGAAAATGAAGGATGCTGCCATTTTCAATGGTTACTCTGTCATAAGGTGTTCTTAGCAAGGTTTCCTTGGAGGAGTTTACCGTTACAGTATTCTCTCACTTATCGTGGGTAATCCATCCCAGGGACCTCCGAAGTAGTGAGCAGCAGACTCAGCAAAGAGGACGAGGCCACTACTGAGTGGGAGGAGCATCCCCACTCAGCAGCGGCCTCGTCCTCTTCAACGAATCTGCTGCTCGCCACCTTGGAGGCCCCCTGGGCAAGTTGATGGCCTCCGAGGCGGCAAGCAGCAGACTCAGCAAAGAGGACAAGGTTGCTGCCGAGTGGGCGGAGAATCCCCACTGACCAGCAGGCTCGTCCTCTTTGCCAAGTCTGCTGCTCGCTGCCACAGAGGCCCCCTTGGGCAAGTTGATGGCAAGCTCAGCCTGGCAGTGCCATCAACAAAGCCCAAGGGGACTTCAAGGTGGCGAGCAGCAGATTTGGTGAAAAGGATGAGGTTACTGCTGAGTGGATGGAGACAAGCCCTATGATAAGGCCTAGCACCTGGCTCCCCCTTCCCTCCTCCTTTTCCTCCTCCTCCTCCCCTCCGTGGCTCTCCCCCTGCTTATTGCGGACCTGCAAAACAGTGAGCCTGCAATAAGTTAACCGTGATATAGCAAGGGAACACTGTACCTTTCTCTAAGTCTTACTTGTTCAAGATCCCAACAGTTTTCTATGGCTGAGTGGGGATTCAAACCCTTATCTCCTAGACTTTTCATCTAACACTTAAGCCACTATAGCATACTTCTTTATCAAGAAGTTGACTTTGTTTCCCCAGAGATTCCCCCTCCCTCCCCCTACCTGAAGACAAGAAATTTCACAATTAACAAGTGCACATATGAGAATGGAAAAGAGGAGATCTTGCAGAAAAACTGTTACTGTAAGTAGGTGGCTGTATCATGTTTAAAAATGTAACATATGTATCACAAGCACCATCCTTTCAGTTATAGCATTAGAGAAGTTACAAAACTCCAATAAAAGATTTATATCATATTCAGTCACAATTAATGGCCGAATAAGCAATCACCTGCCTACTCCTCCATTTCTCCCCCTAACTTCATTGCACCTCAAGGTACTATATTTCTATGTTAACTGAATGGTAAGTGTTAGATGTAGTAATATTATTACCCCATTCATGGAATCACACAAATAGCATTCATATGGGTTAAACAGGGTAAAACAGTATGAAAGTAAAAATATACTAAAACAATACAACAGATTTAAACTTATTTTACGTTTTTAAAAAGTTTTAAAACTATAAATGTCTTGGGTTGAATGAATAAGTCCCAAAGGCTTTGTAAAACAGTACTGAGAAATAGAGGAAGGTCTCATGATAATTCTGAAACTGTGCTACAGCATACTTGCAATAGAATAGAACAAAACAGTGCACACATGCTGAATAAGGCAAAATGTGTAGGCAGCAAGGCTACCAAGAAGACTGAACTCAGAAATTCACATTAACAAAGTCCCAGCATTGTGCAATTGCACTGAGGTAACAGTAAATGTATGTTTCTGCTTAAAAATGCAGTTGCTAGTGTGACAAAGTCCCATGAGCAGTGAACATATTTGGAGGAGGTGTTTTGGCCACCTACTAGAAGAATAGATAGAAGCAGTATATTTTTCTTTAACACTGACTATTTATTCATTTCCACTGGTGAGAGCCTTAACAATTTGCTCATTGTGTGATTAGATGTTGAAGAAGATATTGCTGGCAATATATCATAACTGGATAAACTGCTAGGCAATATAAGCTGAAGAGAGCATATTGCTCTTGTTTTTCATGTCACTGAAATGTTATTTCTTCAAGGCAGGCAAACATCACTTAGGACTTTTAAAGTTCTGCTTGTCTGGTGAAGATTAATTCCATTACAGACTGATAAAGATACTTCCTTGCTTGTGGGGCAAATTAAAGAGCTTGTGGCTGTAAAGAATGATACTTTAACTATATTGCAATTCCAAGATATTAAATCCAAGCCTATTTCAAAGTACTTGCCATGAGGCCTCCATGGAAGATGGCTGCTTCAGCTAGGATGCCCAGATGGATATTGAAGATCTGAGAACCACCGTGTCGACTGTCCATATGACCAAATTTGAAAATACTGCAGTGTGAGGAATCTGTTTCCAGTCTGAAATGCAAGGAGTTTGACTTGGTCTACAAATTGTGAAATACTGACATTGTAGACACAATTAGCTCTCTGATATCCTCCAGTTGATGGACAAAGGTGCATATTTGAAAATGTGCTCTAGTTTTTTTTTTAATTAGTGAGAAGGGTTATTTAAGCAATATGTACAATTTAGAATTTGTGCACAAAATCCATAAAAAGCCAATCCCACCACAAAAACATAAAACTTGATGCCAGAAAAGCTGTGAAATACAAAGTGTTTACCAAAGTGGGTTTTATACAGGTTTCATCCATTGCCATTTTCTGGACACCTTGTTGATAGTGGTGGACTGGCCAGGGCATCAGCTTGCCCAGTGGAAAGTGGGGCCCCTTAAACATAAGGCAATTCACTGTCTGTTTCAAATTTTAAAAATTAAAAATTCAATTATAACGATCTGCATTTACATTTAGTATCTACTGTGTACTTCCAGTAATATGTACAATATATGTACACTGTAATTACTAAAAATACACATTTATTTCACAATAATTTTAATTTTATCTTTTTTTCACGTCTTTTTTTTCTAAAAAAATATTTTTTATAAAAATGAAATGGTGACCTTATAGTTGTGGGTGGGCCCCATTTGTTAACTGTCATCCAATATTTTTACACCCAGCTTGCAACTGCCTGCTGCACAATATACCATATTTTCTTGAGTTTAATTATCCCCTTTTATGGCTAAATTTGCCAAAATTGGGTTTCATATTAGATTTAATGGCACATTAGGATTGCACACATAAGCCTGAAAGAACCCGGAAATTTGGAGACCAAACAAAGAGGTGGAGGCACAAGAGGCTGCTCCTGGTGGCAAGTCACTGTGAAACTTGGAATTTGCCTCCCAGGTGGCTTTCAAGGTCTCTCGCCATCCCCCACTCCTTCACATGGCTCAGTCCCATGGGGTTCCCAACTGGCCTCATCTACAAGGTCTTCAAAACCTCCCTTTTTAAGGCCTCCTGAATGAGGCCAGTTAAGAACTGTGTGAGGTTGGCAAATGCTGCCTGCTTGTCTGCCTGCCTGCCTGCCTGATGTGCTATGCTGTGCTGTTGGGCACATTACACTTGAGGGCAAATCCATTTTTTGCACTGTACACTTTCAGAATTGAGGTGTGCATTACATTTGATGGTGCATTTTACTTGAGTTAATCTGATTAAGCCCAGATTAATTAAGTTAAGCCAGCTCAGATCTGTGGGGTCTTAACCTTTGGTTCCTCAGATGTTTATGACTAGCTTTCAGAGTCCCTGATCATTGGCCACATAGGTTGGGGCCTCTGGAAGCTGAGGTCTGCAATATGTAAAGGAATAAATCCACACAGATGGCTTCAGTGCCTGTAAATTTATTTACTGTTTTTTTTTCTTGAAACAACCTGTTTTCGCTCTATTGGCAATTGTCACATCAGATGAATTAACACACCATTTCACCATTTGGCAATCCATGGAAATTATCTTCACATTTAAAAACCTGAGAAATGTATGTTCTCTCAGCTACGTTCTCCCTCAGACTCTTACAATTATCAATTGTTTTATGCAAAAATAATTCAGAATCTAAATTATTCACTTTCCCTTCTAGATGTATGGAACACAGTACATAACTTTACAAACTGTAACTGGTATGTTACATCTTTTGAGGTACCCAACCAAAGTCAACATCGATGCCGAAATACAACACCGCCTGAGCTCTGCAAGTGCAGCATTTTCCCGAATGAAGTAGAGAGTGTTTGAGGACCGGGACATCCGTAGGGATACTAAGGTGCTTGTCTATAAAGCTATTGTCCTCCCAACTCTGTTATATGTCTGCGAGATGTGGACAGTCTACAGACATCACATGCAATTCCTGGAATGATTCCATCAGCGCTGCCTCCGGAAAATCCTGCAAATCTCTTGGGAAGACAGGCAGGCAAAGTCAGTGTGCTGGAAGAAGAAAAGACCACCAGCATTGAAGCGATGGTCCTCCAACATCAACTCCGCTGGGCTGGCCACGTTGTCCGGATGCCTGACCACTGTCTCCCAAAGCAGTTGCTCTACTCTGAACTTAAGAATGGAAAACGGAATGCTGGTGGACAGGAAAAGAGATTTAAAGATGGCCTCAAAGCCAACCTTTAAAACTCTGACATAGACACTGAGAACTGGGAAGCCCTGGCCCTTGAGCGCTCCAGCTGGAGGTCAGCTGTGACCAGCAGTGCTGCAGAAATCGAGGAGGCACGAGTGGAGGGTGAAAGAGAGAAATGTGCCAGGAGGAAGACGCATCAAGCCAACCCCGACCGGGACCACCTTCCACCTGGAAACCAATGCCCACACTGCGGAAGAAGATGCACAGCAAGAATAGGGCTCCACAGCCACATGCGGACCCACAAGGAAACCCATAATGGAAGACCATCTTACTCGTCCAATGAGGGATCGCCTAAGTAAGTAAGTAAGTAATACAAAGTCTTCTTACAAAAATGTTAACCTGGCAATACAATGGCAATATTAAGCTACAGTTAGGACTGTCCGTATCAACAAGTGAATCAGCGGAAGTGATGATTTTAGAATAAAAACCCTTTATGCTTCATTTCACTGCTAGAAAAACAGAGATAAGCCAAATATCTCAATTTTGTGTTGGTTTCAAAACATAAGGTAAAGAGAGGCCATGACCAAATGTTCAGAAGGGCTTAAAGCCAAGCAATCAACCATCCCTGCAATATACCCTCATGTGACCTTTTCACATGGGGCAAAAAGGCTCAATTTTGCTACCTTCATGCAAGGCTTTGATGATGCCTGCCATGCACCATCACACGACACATGGCAGGCCATGACCACTTTTCTCCCAAAATGAAGATGAAGCACTGAAAGGCACTTTGCCCTCCACTACAAGGAGGAAAGCGTTGCGCAGGTAGCTCTGGTGGTGCTACACACACTTTTGGCCCCAATGGAGCTACCCACACTGATGGAATAAAGGGCGATGGAGCAACATGTGTTGCAGTATGTTGCCATCCTTTCTATAATATGATGGGATAGGAAAGTGCCAATACACTGTTTCCTGTCCTCCATATGTGATAAGGGGAGTTGGGAGGGTGACCAGGGCACCATGAGTCTCCCCATGTGTCTTCCCTTTTGCTTACAAAAGCCATTGAGACAGAACGACCCAGCTGGGCCATGTGACAAGGTTCATGGTCAAGCTTTAGATTTATGTGCACTAAGATAAAAATGTGATTCTTTTAAAAAAATGTTTTAAAAACTTCTGTGTAATTGGGAATCTTGAGAAGACAAGGTATCTGATTGCATGCAGCTGAACAAGCTTAGGGCCCCTTATCAGGTTTTCCCCCCCAAAAGGCATCAATGGGAGTTGCTTGGAAAATGAGATGATGAGGATTCTGTTTGTGTATTGTTTCCACTTCTGAATTGTGCACTTGCTTCTTCCCTTTTTACTTAGATGTGGTTTTCTAAAAGATTTTGTGGATACTCTCACACTTTCATTTTCCTTTTTCTTGTGTCATAGCCATGACAAGAGTTTTGTGTATCCTTTCCTCAGCAAAGCAAAAATTGAATTTAGTATGGATGTAAAGCATATTTAAAAATGGAATTGTGCAGGCCATGAGAAACTTGCATCCCCTACTAAGCTCACCAAAACCCCCAAAATCTCCCATATTCCCAGTAGTCATGAAAAACATTAACCAAAATTACTTTTCAATTGAAAAATTAGTCTCTGGGGCCTATGTTTACTGTGAGATTCTGCTTCAGTGAGAAATTGTACAGTGTATAATGAATATTGAAACATTTCAGACCATCCCATCTTCAAATATTGGATACAGACTGAGACTAACAGGTAGCAGAGGGCCTGTTTATGAACATAGCCCCACCATAGATACTCCAGTTGTATACATTTGAATCTCTTGTGTGCTTTCTTTAGATATGGCAGTGCTCAGCCTAATAAAGGTATCTAATATATATTGATTATATAATCAACATGAAACAATGATTTGGATTAGTGCATTTTATATGCATTTTAATTAGAATATAAATTCTCTTTTCTCTTACTTTATTGCCATTTTAATGTTAAAAAGATCACCAGATTCCTTAACTAGGCCCAATGGCATAATATAAGTCACTAAAGGTTTAGGGCATGCATTTGCATGCAATCATGGCATTTTCGTGGTTGCTGAAATGAAATGTCACCAATTCCTGAGAAGATTTATTAAGTTATTTATTTGCACTAGTAGTCTTGTTGAAATCTTTGAAAGGAGAAACAGATGCTTCAGAGGGCTGTTCCACACAGGCCCCAAACCCCTAACAGACTTCAGATGAACCTTAGGCATCCAAACAATGCTTCAAATTAATTCAGGTTACTGCAGAATAAACTGGGATTTCATGATTTCACCCCCCCCCCCTTGAAAAGATCTGGTGTTTATTGCAAGATCTGGATCTTTTCAGGTGTTGGGCCTGTGGGGATTGACTCCCAGGACAACCTTTCAAGATCCTGAGGGTCAATCCCCATTGTTACCCCAGTTTGCCAGTCTTTAAAAGCATGAAGGAGTGGGATGGCACCCGTACCCCCCACCCCCAAATTCCCTTGTAAACTTAGTGAAGGGGCCTGGCTACATCCTCAAGCCCATTGGAGAAATTTTCTGCCCCCTCCAGTAAGTTTTGAGGGAAAATGGGTGGTTGAGTGCTAGCTATATGCCCTCTGGAGTTGGCCTCTGGTTTATCCAGGAGGCCATATAGCCAACACTCCCCTACAAAATCCCAGGCTTTGGGGCATTCTATGTGGCCCAGTCCTGATATTTTGACCCTCAGTCAAAAACAGGCATAAAATGCTGGAACCTATACAACTAAGAGTATTGCATTACAGTTTTATTTGTTGTAAACAAGAGCTCCACCTGCTCAATGATGGGTAGAAGATTGAAGAAATTCAAAATGACACTTTAATAATAAATGTGGAAAAAAGTAAAACATGCTTCTTGAAACTTCATTTCAGCATAACCATTTGACCACTGGAATAGATACAGATATGAAGAATTATTGTTTAGATAGAAGCTGGAGTGGGCCCTTATTTTCTCAGATGGAAAAAAATGTTGTATTCCATTCTTATAATGCTGTTTATAGTCTCAAATGCAGACTTCTGAAGGAATGTGGATTAAAAATTAGGATTAAAAATCTCAATGCTGATCTATCATAGATGAGTTTCTCCCAAGTTTAGGATATCTCTAAACATATTAAAGAGACGAACTTAGTTCTGCCAAGAAGCCTAAGGAAAGACATACACACACTTAATCATAGAATCTAATTCTGTCAGATTGCTTGGTTTATATACCTATAGTGCATCCTCCATGGCAAGGGGTACATCAAATGCTGACACTTGCATGGCCTCTCCGGTTAGGAGAATCATCTTTATTTTAAAGTTAAAGAGTCCTCAGATAATCTGAAAACAGATTATCAGATTTGAACTGGATTATATGAGTCTACACTGCTATATAATCCAGTTCACATCATATAATCAGGATGCAGAAACTGGATTATATGGGAGAGTCACTGAGGATTTAGGTGTCCTCCCAATTTAGGCAGCAAAGAAAAGTCTTTGGCCCCATCTAAACTAATCATATAATCCAGTTTCTGAATGCAAGTTATCTGATTTAAACTGTATTATATGAGTCTACACTGCCATATAATCCTGTTTAAAGCAGATACTCTGCATTCAGAATCTGGATTATATGACAGTGTCGACGGGGCATTAGTCCACTTTTTATCACCTTGCAAAACAAGTCTAAAAGATACATCTACAACCCTTTTCCTGTCTTGCAACTTCGGCCTTCCAGCTCCCTCCTTTCAGAACTGTTCACTGTTCTTTTATTGGCTTCTTTGTCCCATCCCATTGCAGTAGCTTTAATTGAGGCTAGCAGCTTCTTTTTCCCTCCTGTGGCTGGGAAGCTAGAACAGGCAAAGCAGTACCTTTGAAGAGACCTCTTCCACAATATTGCTAATGGAATAAATCCAGAGCAGAATAATCTGAATTGCAGTTGGATTGTTTTGATGGTATAGACAATCTGAGGCCAACCTTCCACAGGCAATTTTGTCTATGCTTTGTATGCCAGTTTGAGCCTGGAAAACAGCCACTTTGCTAGATTATACATGAGAACCCAAATAAAAGCTATTAGTGGTAGGTGAAAAGGAGACGCCTACAATGCCAATGAGAAAATGTTGCTAAAATGTCAGGTCTTCTCCCTTAGGCACAGTGCAGAAAGCAGCTCTTGGAAGCAAGTCACATATCCCTGTGACTTTCCATTTTCTGATAATAGTATAACTATAACACATGGCAGTGGTAAGTTAACAAGTGAATAATTTCACTTCTTTTGCAATATAACCATAACTTTTTAGTTGCTATTATAGTTATGGTCACATGGAAGAGGGAAAGCACAGAATTCTGAACTTCATGTATACTTCATGTTACTCATACCTTGTGTTTTTTGTGAGTGTTCTGGTGACAGTGAGATAGAATGTTTTGTACCACTTTCTGAAGTCTTCTAGCAATAAAAATATAAATAACTGCATTTATTCAATTATTTAATGTGCCAGTCTCCCAATATGGGAACTAAAAATGGTGCCAACATAACGTAAATCAAAACGTGGTACAAACCCAACCATAAAACAGGAAAAGAACTTTAAGAACTATCATATTAAAAATAGTACTAACATAGAACAGTTTGTAAGATTTTTTAAAAATTACAGTGACAACAAATGGAGAACATATGTCTCAATTATGACACCTTTCAGATTGAATCAGTTAATAACTGAAAGCCTGTCTAAATAATAATAAAAAGTCACTAACTGCTAACAATGGGAGAAGATAGAGTGATTGGTCAATTCCATATTGTTTATTTTTGTCAAATACAAAGTAAAGGAGGTATTTTATAGTGATAACTTAATACTTGTCTCTATAACCAGAAGTAACTATTTGTATGTTATTGCATTGAGAAAGAAAAAAAGATATTGGATATGGCAGTCTAGTTCTTTAGTTGGCCTCAGTAATGGGAATGGCTCAATGAGTACTAGCTCTCAAGTTGATGTGCATTTCCAACTAGTGTCCTATGTGTATGAACACTGAGAATCAGGTATCCCATCATGCCCACTATCATATGCTTGGAGTTGTTATGTTACTGTAGGGCTTTCTGAGAATTTGGGGGAAAGAAAGATTAACCTGAGGTTGAATATATCCCACCCCTTCCATCCGTTCTGCATTAATTACTTGTGAACAATAACATTTTATGAATAATTTGTGCATCATTGGTTCATTCCATGGAATGGCTAATGCCACACTGCAGTTGTTGGAACCCAGTGGGAAAGTTATTCCAAGTCCGACTCCCACTGAAAAAAATGTACTTATTTATGAACATGACATTCGTATGTCTGGTAAGTGCTCCTTCTCTCTCTCTCTCTCTCTCTGATAAAAATATAGATCTCACTAATGTGATACATTGTCAACTAGAGCACTACTTTTCACAGATTGGGGAGAATCTAATTAAAGATGACTGATTTTTCATTTCTCCACATATTTTGTTCACTGAGTATGTCAGCATTATCATTTATGATTCTCCCAAGGGGGTTGTGAGACAGTAACTTGCCCAAGGACATTCAGTGAGTCACCATCAAAGCTCCACTGGCCTATGGCACTTTAACATCACTTTCCTGTAACACATCAATACATTTTGCAGTAGATAAACATTTTATTCTGAAGTATTCATTCCTTTATCTCAGTTTCCTTCCCCATTTAATGGGTTATCAATCTTTACTTCTCTTGTGATGTTTCCTTTTGTTTAGCACACTATTGTGTGCCTGAATTGGCTCTAAAGTCAACCATTCTGGGAACTCTGCCTCCAATGTACACACAAAAGTGGGTAAGAACATTACAGATCTGAAATATAGCAACTACTTCCATACAACAGCATGCTCACAAACTAATTGAGCATGCAAATGAAAAACAACTAGGCTAGGAACACGAATACTTCCTTTGCCTTAAATTGCCTGTCTCCCTCTCTTTCAAAAGGTTTTGCTTTGAATTCAGAGCTTGTTTTCTTATTACATTAATGTGTAGGTGGCTATGTGACTTTGATAGAAAGGAAAAGGTACATTAATTTTATTTCTTCATGTTTATCTTCAGTGGCATAATGCCCAGTAGCAGATTTCTCCCCCCTATTAATCCCACTATCACTAAATATTGATAAATTATTCGTACCCTTTTAGATCATTATGGCATACACACACACACACTGGGCTGTTGACTAAATATGACCTCTAGCTTATTAATGATGGTCTTAGCTCATTAATAATCACGTTTAGCTTTGTACAACAGTGAGCAACTGCATTGTTCTAGTTCCTATATAGTTTGTTCATGTTTGCTTAATAGAATTGAAAAGCTTTGGGTTTTTTAAAAATAAAATTTTGAAAATGACTAATTAGGAAATATGTTTGATCAGAGTCATTAAAAGTTATTGAAGACTCTCTCATTCCTAACAAGGTTGAATTCTGATTACAGCTAGCTTTGCCCCTTTCACCCTGTCTCAACCTTTTTTTTTTTAATAATTGAAGTTTTAAATAATTGTGGCTTTTGACTTTATATTTCATATGAGTAGATGTCAAAACTTTGTATAGAGAAGGGGTCCTCAAACTTAGGCCCAGGGGCCGGATGTGGCCCTCCAAGGTCATTTACCCGGCCCTCGCTCTGGGTCAACCTAAGTCTGAAATGTCTTGAAAGCACACAACAACAACAATCCTATCTCATCAGCCAAAAGCAGGCCCACACTTCCCATTGAAATACTAATAAGTTTATATTTGTTAAAACTGTTCATTTTAATTATTGCATTGTTTTTAAGTGTTTTTGAACTACAAATAAGATATGTGCAGTGTGCATAGGAATTCATTCCTTTTTTTAAAAAAAATTATAATCCAGCCCTCCAACAGTTTGAGGGACTGTGATCTGGCCCTCTGCTTAAAAAGTTTGAGGACCCCTGGTATAAAGGGTGATGGGATGAAAGGATTCCCTTTTAATTCACAATCTTCCTTTTAATTTTGCTAAATTTTAACAATCTAGTAAACTCAGTTCAGTTCAGGACTCTGCTTAGTTCTGTTTGAGCCAATATTGAACAGAACACTTCAGTACTGCCATAGCAAATCTTTGGTGAACTAGAATGGCAGTTTACCAAAATCCAGTGGCAATCCTGTCCAGGTTTACACATTCCCCTTTACAACATAATATTGTTGCATACAATGCTTCTGTCAAAATAATCATAAACAGGGAAAACTTAAATTAATAATAAACAGGCATACCAATTATACTTGTCTGAATGTCCTTTTGGAAATTGATCTGTACTGAAGAAACCTGGCAAAAAGAAATTTGCAAGAATAATCTGGTTGCTGTTTCTTTGAATCAATTCCTTCTTTTAAAATGGGCGGTTTCATCCCTATTGAATCCAATATGTTTTATGCTAGTGAAAATCAGAATTCACTTTTCTATTTTTTTCAACAAACTCTTATGGTTACATCTACTCCTGTTGGCTGATGATTTAGACTACAAAGGTTATTGTTAGAATTATTTTAGTAAAATATAAAAAATTCCACTCAAAAACATGTGTTAATATATTTTAGACCATTTTGTATGAAGTTCTGTATTCCAAAGCTTTGCGTATATTGCTGAGCAACCATGAAAAAAAATGAAACCAAACAATGATCAAAATCTGTTTCACTTTATTTAAGCTGTTGCCTATATAATTCATATCCTGAGATGTGCAACAGGTAGGGTACAACATAGTGCAGGAGCATCTGGGGTAGTTCGTATCTTCCAGACATCTCCAGCTTCCTTGAGCTCCCGAAATAACCTAGGTGGGTTTGGTCCCCAAGTGGCCACCTGGAAGGCCAACCTGAGGGTCCAAACCCCCAAATCACCTTGGCATTAGGCAACATCTCTCCTCCTGCCTTTCCCCCACAATAACCATAATTCAATTTGGACTTGCTGCCTCATCATAATACCCATGTGTTTTGTGTTTCTATTTCTATTCACACAAATAGCATATTCATATAGATCTGATCCTTGGAACTTCACTCCATGCATCTAATGATGTAGTATAAGCTACTTACTGCTCTTTCTCAATTACCATCGGTTCACACGAGGGAGCCCCCACATGCCTTTTCACCAGCATGTGTGGTGAAATTGCAGGCATGAGGGGTGACTCCATCAATTCATGTGCCGCTTCAGTGATGCTTTCCCCATCACATGGAGGAAGCATTGCCCAAACAGGGCATAAGTGTGCTGGCTCCACTGCAGCCAGCACAACACAGGAAGGCTCCTTTGTTTGGGTGGAATGCTGCCTCTGCTGGAAATTACATAATGTCATGTAATGGCTGGCGTGGAACTCCATCCCTGAAGAAGGCTCAAAGAGTCACAGGATGCTTGTTTTAGTAAGTGTGATGAGCCCTAGTCTCAAAAATGACGGAGATACCTTTGTGTACCATTCACATAGAATTGGAATTTTAACTTGTCGTATTATTTATTTATTTATTTATTTATTTATTTATTCCCTCTATTTATAAATCGCTTTTTTAAGCCCTCGGGCAACTCAAAGTGGTTTACAGTAGCAAAATTCAAAATGTATGCTCTGAGGAATTATATTAAATTTCATTCCATAAATCCATCATCAATGAATATATCCCATAGCAATGATATCTACTTTAGTAGCACAATGGGCTTTTACTCAAACTAATGTCCCTACTTTACTTGGTCATTGACTCAGATTTTCACTCTAGAAAACAAGCCTGATGGCAGAATTGCCATTTTGACACTATAGTTCTTGCTGTCTCTGGAGGAGGAAAACTCTGTCTTTGCTTTACATGTCAGAAATGAATGTGATGCAAGATAGATATTTTCTAATCAATAATAATGCTATGAATCAGAGTATAAGAGGAAATGGACCCCCTCAGACTTTCATGTAGGACTTGTTCAGGATGAAGGAGATGGTTTCATTATTGGGGCAAAGATGGAGCTATGTCTTGTTGGTGATGTTTTTATCATTTTGGAGTAGCACATGAAGTCTATGAAATAAAGTAGCTAACCAATGTTTGAAAGGTCACAGTGTAGCCCTTTGCCACCCTCTGGTGGTTTACTTAGGACACTTTGAAGTTGAATGCTAGTAGTTGTTTGGTCTCATTGGTAGCATGGCAACACTGAAGTATCATTTTTATGTTTATGTTTTTATTTATGTTTATTTAGAACTTATTGTATATATGTTCTTATAGATTACTGTTATATGTATGCTGGATCTGTATTGTTTTTTAAAATGTTGTGAGATGCTTTGGGTCCCATTTAGGGAGAAAAGTGGGATATAAAAAAGATTATTATTATTATTATTATTTATATACCACTGGACAGTGATTGTACAGTTAATAGCTGTGTTGTATTCTGATAGCCTACTTTGAATATTTATTGATGGTTTCTGAGTTCTTTTTATATGATTTCATGACGAGGGCAATCTTCACTAAACCTTCAAAGATACTAATACCCTTGGAGCATTTCTAAGAATAATAATTCATTATATATATTCTAGTGCAAATAAACTGAAGATCTGGATTCATTTGGTGATGCCACTTTGATTGGCATGAGAAGAATTCTTATCATTACCAAAATTATAGACAAGACTGGCACACCTTCAATTTTCTGGTGTTTATGAGACAACCCCCCCCCCCCCCCCAATACATAACCAAAATGGGAATTATTTTCCTGTAATTGTTGCAATTTGTAAAATATTTAACTTTGAGAAAAAAACCAAACTTCTGTCTTTCTCCTTGGTGAAAGTAAAGAATGACATGCAAAGCAAGCACAACAGGACAGTTTGATTGATCACAAACATGCCCACCCAATGCTACTGCTTTAACTACAAGGCAACAGTTTTCCAATACTGCAGATTTTACAGGAATTTATGGAAATTCATTTGTTTTCTCCAAAGCCATTAACAACATCAAAGACTTGATGTCTCAGAGTGGTTCACACTGAGAACCTTTAAAATTATCTCATTTAGTACATGAAGATGAAATAAGTCAGGATTTAAATCTCTTCATTCTAAGCTATTAAATGTATCACAATGGTGCTTGGATAATATTTTGCTCATCTATCCATTTATTCATCCCCTTTCCCTGGCCCCAGACAAACTGAAAACCCCCCAGTGAGCTATAGCCCAAACTTGTGGGCTTTAATCCCAGAGAGTTACCACTAAATATGTAACCAACAGTTTAGGCTACAAAGAAGATACACTCTGCTACCCACACCCTCAAAATGATGTGTTTCACTTTCGATGTCAGGCATTTGTTCTGCTGCATTAACTATACTAATCGCACAGCCAGCAGGCTTTTTGCAAGACAATATCATTTCCTTTCTTCTTCCTGCTTCCTAGCTATTCTCAGTCTGTGGCTTGCACCTAAAGTAGTCTTCCACCTCCCAGGAGCTTGTTTGCCAGTCCACTCTCTGATGGGAACTGAGGTTTGGGTATTGAATGCATGACCTTTTATTTGAAAGGCATATGGGAGTTAATATGTCTGCAGATGAAGATTTCATTGTTTTATTTGTATTTTAAAACATGGCTTTAAAATTTCTTTTGTTGAGATTGAGATTTTCAGTTCATTAGTGAACTGGAGTTCCTATTTAGTTAAACAGTGGCTGAGATAAAGGCCTTGTAACAATGGTAACAGCACAAAAAACCCGCTGAGTCCCCCTAGGGGTGAGAAAAGCGGTATAGAAATGCTGTAAATAAATAATTGTGTTGTTCCTTGAAGTATATCAAATGCACAGGGTGACAGGAAAAATGCAACTTGAAAAACTATCATGGGAACACAATATCTGCAGCTAAGTAGTGGGTGCTGTATCACAGCAGATTGTTGAATAAGGACTAAGCTATATCACCAGCTGCACAATGTACAAGATACAATGAGATGGGGATTTAATTTTTTTATAAGTAACTGAAAAATCAGAGGTCCTCAGAGTATGGTGGAGGACTATGGCGCTCCAAAGGCACAATCACTCAAAAAGTGGTTAAAATGGCGAAAAACATGCAAAAAATGATAATGCTGTAACTATCTTTACAATGTGTCACAGAACTGACAAACACCACTCTGAGACATCAAACTCTCACATTAGAACTGACTTGCAGTTTCTCAAGTCACTCCTGACACGAGAAAAAATTGAACTGACAACTACTTATTGATCCTACTGGCCCAGGGATCTTGAAATAGCATGGGTTGACCATGCCATTTTGATATCATGTGTCTGGTTTTATTTTATTTCTCTAATGAGATAGTGCATATTTGATGTCTCTTGACATCTTTAACTCGAATTGCTATTAGTTGTTGTGGGAAGAGAAAGAAAAAAACAGTGTTGGAATTAATTGGACAGAGCCCAGAAAGCTAAAGACAATCTTGTTTGTTCTCGAAAACTTAAAGGAAATCACTTTTGTCTTTGAGAAAAAACATTATGAGTAGAATCATAAAATTGGCAGGAACTTTGTGGACCATCAGATCTAACCACATGATCAATGCAGGATCACCAACTGAAGCATGCTCAGCAGGTGATGGTCAAGCTTCTTTTTAAAATCAACCAGAGAAACAGACCCCACTACCCTTCCGGTCAATTAGTTTAGTTGCCAAATCATTGTTACTATCAAGATGTTCCTTCTAATATTCAATCAAAATCTATTATCCTGTAATTTTTAGCCATCAGTCTTGGCCCTTCCCTCTGTTACAGAAGGGAATAGGCCTACCCCCTACTCTCTGTCATAGTTCTTAAGATACTTAAATAGTGCGATCATATCAGCCATGAGTCTTCCCTTCACTAAACAGAACATGCCCAGCGCCTTCAACTTCTTCTCATATGTTTTGTTCTCCATACATTTTATATTTGTTGCCTTTCTCTGGGCCTGCTCCAATATGTCTAAATCATTCTTAAAATGAAATGCCCAGAATTGAAGATGGTACTATAATAAATAATAATAATAAAACTTTATTTATACCCTGCTCCATCTCCCCCAGGGGAACTCGGTACGGCTTACATGAGGCCACGCCCATCAATACAATACACAACAATATAACACAAGAACATAATAAAAACAAAAAAAATACATAAAATGCAACTGGATGAGGCCTGACTTGAACAAGTAAAAAGTGGACAAAGTTGTTGGATCTATAACCATATGTGCAAGCACCCTTCTACACTACAGTTGCCAGGTCAGTAGCATCTTATTCCTCTGAGATTTCAAGGTCAAAATAGGGATTGATTCCATAGACTGGAGCTATAGGAATCACAGGAGTATAAAGTGTAGCATATAATATGTTGAGTAACATTCCAGGTAGCTTTACCTATAGCACTTGTGATATTTGAAGAGTTTTTCCCAGGTCTCATGTCACTCACCACCAGTCTACTTAAAGCCCCACTTCCCAAAACTCACTGTTGTTTCGGGACTGCTAATGGGTTCAAATTTTCAGATAACTGATAACAGAAGTAATATCTGAGACAAAATGTTGACCTGTTACTCCAACATAACGTTTCTTCTCCTGTATTAAATATCTTTGGCTGATGATAAAGCCAGTGAAGTTCAAAAGTTTGTATGATATATTGTGTGCTTTTAAGTTTTCTGACTTAAAATACCACTGTTTTGTGGATTTTATATTTTGCTGCATAACCAACATGGCAAACCTTGAATATGTTTCTCACATTAAACATTCTCTTCCTCCAGTGCCACATGCATGAATATTAATAGAACCACAGCAATCCCCTGAAAATTCAGCCGGCATCCTGAGTTTTGCACTCTAACTCATATCGGCAACCTAAGAAACTACTGAGACTCACAGAGACAACCTGGTTTAGTAGCTGACATCCATGTTATTACCAGAATATTAACCACCCTAGTCAGGAGTTTTAAAGTTACAAGGCAAAAGACTTGCCCTGCTAATCTTTTAGTGATAATGATGAAAGTAACAGGTGGCTGGCTGTGATCTGAATCAGCCTTAACAGGTGATAAATGGTGAGCGAGTCTTCCCTAGAGCTGCCAGACAGCCTCATCTTCCTTCTACAGAGGCATTGCTTTTCACCATGAGCTAATATTTCATTGTGCAT
Source organism: Anolis sagrei (assembly GCF_037176765.1). NCBI lineage: Eukaryota > Metazoa > Chordata > Lepidosauria > Squamata > Anolidae > Anolis > Anolis sagrei. The sequence continues at coordinate 211,804,709 of NC_090023.1, read as the reverse complement.
CACAACATGATTAAGGGTACATCCCTTCATTGTATGCAGCCTGACAGTGCTAGATGAAAGGCATCACTAGTGAGGAATGCTGATATGTAGGTATTAAAGATCAAATGATCTTGAAGCTAATTATGTAACTGTCTCTGATACATAGAAATAGTTGAAGGGACATTTTTTAAAAAGCAGCAGCTAAGGAAATGTTCAGAGAATGTTTTGTACAGCCCATTAAGGGAAGCCACTGAATGTCATGATCTAGCACAGACATTCACTAAAGGCCAGAGCAAAAATGTGCCAGCATTTACCAATGGAAACATGCTTCAGACATCACAGTGAGTGAAACAGGAAGAGAATGAATGCATTACAAAATAAGCCAGCTCTTCACATTAGCTAAGGTTAGGGGCACATGAAAAGTGGAAAAAACACAAATAAGAAACCTGCTATTTTTTAAGCTGAGAAAATACCTCTCTGGGAATCCCTAACTTCTCCAGTACAACTCTGTGGTCAACATTGCCTATAGATTTAAATTGGGAGACCTAGATATTTCTAGAGATAATATTCTAATCAAATCTGCAAAAGCCAAATCTGCATCTGTGGAGGAGCCATTGTAGTAAACATTTGTAGACCGAGGACACCAACTACAAAAGGAACTGCATAGCCCAGCAAGCTTGTTCTGGTGATTGTAGTGAGGAATATTTTGATAAGTATTAAAATGTATAAAAGTTTAGAACTGCCCCTTCCACAAGCTTTAAAGATTCATTCCTGGCCTGGTTGATATTGTTTCAATGATCTGAAGATCAGTGGGTGAGACCATGAAACTGAATAATTTAAATAGTCATTGTACAAAAGTTTCCTCAAGGTTTGTGTAGATTATATGGCTAACCCACTATTTTTTTTCAACAGCTGGCTGAAACAATGTTTTTTAAAAATCTGCTTTTGCCGTGAATTCATTATTTTTTATAAGTTTTTGGATCTTTAGAAACTTTCTGTGCCTGTTTTTCAATTCTGAAATTGGTGGTATTAAATTATTCTCTTGCATGTTGCCTTGAGGGTATCTAGTGGCAATACAGGCTAATATATTCAAATAAACAGCATATGATAAAACAGCAAAATCGGTATGCTTTTATTTGCCTCTATCTTCATCCACTTGTCATTTTAAAACCCGTGACATATACCAACAATACTACATACCTTTTAAATGTGCCTCCTTTTTCTACATATTTTTCTCATAGATGAATGTTAGTGAAGGCCATTGCTAAAATCAATAAGGTGTGCCAAAAAAATCTCATTACATGAGGTATGAGAGTATCACAACTGAATGAATCTTTTGTCAGTATAGCATCATTTCTTTACACATTTGTATTTCCCTGTCTTTCATCAACACATTGATCTGGAACACATCTCAATCTATCAGCCCTTTAAACGAAGTAATTGCATCTCGGATTCCACTGTAGAAAACAAAATTTAATTAGAATACAGGGGAAACACCCTGTATTGCATATGATGCTATTTCTCTTGGTTAAGAATCCCTCTGGAATTCAATTACTAAATATTGTGCTCCAGTAAGGCAGTTGCATTAACTTTGCAGATTTTGAGAATGGTTATCTCGATTTCACAAAGGCAAATGGAATTATTTAAATTCTGTAGGCATTCAGATCTATACTAAATGCTAAATATAGGTATTTGAAGTATTATACCTTAAACATTAGAAGTCAATCATACTGGTGAGCTGACTTACTTCCTCACAATGGTCAGAAAGTCTTTCCAGAGTTCCTGGCTGAGTGCATTCAGTATATGTATACACAAATTATTTGGAAGTTCATTCATTCCTAGTGTCAGAACTGATAGGAGTGTGAGATTTGGGCTCCTCCCGAAATGTGAAGTGCAATGTGATTTCTTCCCACCACCTTGGACTGAAAGGTAATGCAAGCCCCTATTGTCTGGAATTCACTATTTATTTTTATTTATTTATTTCGGAGGGGACTCAGGGCGGCTTACAAAAAGCAAGGCACAATTCGATGCCCGCATCACATAACAGCAATAAGACAAATAACATCAGTTAACAGAAAACAGCAATTCTAGCAATAACATCAATTAACAGAAAACAATAATTATTGTAAGGCAAAAACAACCATAAAACCAATAAAAGCAATAAAACCAATGCAAACTATTTGTCCTCATTTACGGTCAGCATTTTGCAATCTCATAGTTCAAATTCCAATTCCACAATTGTCAGTCCTTTCAGTCCTATCCATCTGGTTATTTTAAAATATTAAATATTATATTTAATATATTCTATTATATTTAAATATATTCTATTTAAATATAGAATATTTAAAATATTCTACCAAGACATTACCAACAATGCTCAAATAGAAAGAATGAATAAGCAAATGAAATAAAGAAATGAAAGTTAAAATCCAGTGGAAGAAGAAAACATTTGAACTTGCAGATAAATTTCTCCTGCAGCACCTTCCCCACATGACACCCAATGAATGTTATGGCAATGCTGAACAAACTAAACTATCATGAGGGCAGTTGGAAAAGCTGTACAAGGAAAGTGTCTGAATCCTCACACTAAACCCAATGTATGTCCAAAAAGGAAACCAGAATGAACAGTGCAGCGTACTGTCTGTGGAGAAGCTGCTAAAGAGAGAAGTGTTCACAGATGAAGACAAGCCATATTCCTTCCTGCAGTCCTTGACACCTGTGCTGCATTTAAAATGTTCAGGAGAGTGGGTTCTTAAACAACTCACTCCCATTGTTAGCAATAGTTTTGCTTTCCTTCTGGCTACTTGAGTTCACAACATCATATGTACACTGCAGCTGCGAATTTAACCAGAAGCCTGCTTTTACAGACACATTTTAATTAGGTTTTAACATGCAATAAAGTACTTATGACTCATTTGGAAAATGTATTAACAAAAGACTTCCAGCCATGCTAGGTATCCAATTAGCTAGTTATCTTTAAATAATCAAAATATATTCTCTCATCCAGCAGTGCGCTATGGGAGTTCTGACACAGTAGTGGGCCTCTATTGGTAACCATCAAAACTTCTTTCTTCTCTAGTGTTTTTTAAAATATTCATTAATTTAGTCTTTGCAAGACAATACTCGAGAGTCTGTATTCAACAGATGAAACATTAAAGATTGCTGGTTTGCATTTGGTGAATGAAATGAATTTCCCCATTTCATTGAATAGAAGTAGAAATAATAATAGTAATAGTAATAGTAATAATAATAATACTCTGGTACTGGACAGTGATCAGTTTGCAAGTGTTCAGTTCCATTGGTTCATCTACAACTCTGTTTTGTGCAAATGTGTCAGAATTATTTTAAGCTTTCTCTTTATAATGCAGCATGCAAAGACTTTAAACAGGGCATTGTAAAACCAAACCACCAAAACTACAAAGGCTAAATAAAAAAGTAAAGGAATGGACCATATGTAACAAATCTAATATCAGACTGGATTGTCTCCAGTGTAATTTGTTCAAAATACCATATTAATTAAAATGGTGTAGAGCACTACTTGAAATAGGTTTCCTTATCAGTGGATTAAAACATGCTTAGCTAAATTCTCCAGTTCCAGTAGGGAAAAGACTTCTCCCTGTGCATTCTTTGACTAGACCTGTTGTCAAGTCATGGCACCCCCCTCCCCAAAGATTTATAGACCACAAAGAGACTTCAAATAAGAGATTTTTTTTCTAAACATTTTTTCACAACTCCAAAGTTGCAAAATGTCAAAGCTGATAGAGGTTCCGGGATGGACCTAGCAGCAGCTGCACCTTACAAACTCTATCAAATCTAACCCTTCAATAAAATGTATAAACTTGATGATTTATGTGTGACTTGTATTGTTGATGTACTGTGTCCAACTTAAGGATGTAAAATGTATGAACTGTATCACATATATGTATCAAAATGTCCCTTGAAGGCAGCTACCTTTCTGTACCCTTCATTTGTATAATCCCTTGAGAACAGAGATCCCAAAGCAGATAATATCAAGACATTTGTGTTTATCTACAAGACAGATTATCTTCTTTGTCAATAGAATGCATTGAGGACATTTGTCTCTTCAATTGAAGCTGAGAGTATGCCCTTCCTGAAGAAAAGGAGGCTCAGTAAACATGAATTCATTAACTCTCTGAATTGGTACCCAAGTCTCTGATTATCTGGAATTTTCCCCCTTTGTTTCTTGAGTCTTTCTGTCTCACATGGAACTGAACATTTCAGTTAATCAAAGATTCAACTGCATATCCACTTCACCACTTCCTCCAGGTTCATGCCCTACCAGGGGGCATCTCTGAAATGGATTGGACCTTCAAACTCTCGAATTACCAATTATCTTTCTTCCTGCCACAGGAATCTCCTCCTGCAGGCTGTGAAATCAGGGGAATACCTGGCCAATCCTTGTGCAGATCTAGCCTGCCTCCCTTTTCAGCCAATCAGGGGAAGGCATGGGAAGTCTGAATAACTGTCAGAACAGCTGTCAGAACTGCATAAATGCATTCTGTGAATTTGTGCTTCTGCCTTTTGAAGCAAATTTCTTGTACTTATATTCTATTTGGCCAAATTGCAATAAAGCTTTGTAGCTTTGCCTTCAACCTGGAATGTGTGTTCTCAGTCTGGGTTGATCTGGTGATTGCCTCTCCTTTGTCATTATTTTGTTTTCACCATATTTTGCTTTCCCCACACTTTCTTTCTTCATTCCTCCATTTTCTCTCCCTTTCCCCAATTCTTTTTTTTGTCTCTAATTTTACCTTCTAATTCTTAGCATGTCTAGCAAGATAGGTAGGTCGGGGTATGTATGTGGAGGGTGAGAAAAAAAGGAGGGAGAGGAAAGGAGATGGGACAGAGACAAGTGAAGGCAGGCTTGGGATGATGTGGGATGTGTACTACAGTATTTCAACTGAAAAGTAATTACAGTTGTGTTTAGTGTAGCCTAAGCCTACTGATTAATCTTAGAAGAACCCCCGTTGAGTTCACTATTTGTGAGACTTTGGCATAATAGTTTAAATAAAAAGAATTGTTTGAACTTTACTTATTGATGAATTTAACCTAAGAAAAGTATTATGATGCTTCTATTTCTATGAAACAAAAACTTTTGAGAATATGGTAATTGGCTTTTCTTATGGCATGGAGGGCAGTTATCATATAACAAAAGAAATTAGCATCAGTTAAGGACATATGGAACAGATTAACCTCTCTCGGTGGTTTGAATCAACAAATGGGGTGAGCTCCCACTGTTAGCCTCAGCTTCTGCCAACCTAGCAGTTTGAAAACATGCAAATGTGAGTAGATCAATAGGTACTGCTTTGGTGGGAAGGTAGCGGCACTCCATACAGTTATGCCGGCCACATGACCTAGGAGGCATCTACGGACAATGCTGGCTCTTCACTTTAGAAATAGAGATGAGCACCACCTCCCAGAGTCAAACACGATTAGACTTAATGTCAAGGGGAAACCTTTATCTTTAACCTGATCTCAAACCACTTAGTATAATACATTCTATTAAGCCAGTTTCCATCTCATATTCCTTACAATGTTTCAAAAATATAATCAATATATTTTTAAATATCTTGTGATGTGCTTAAGAAATCAATTTTCACTCTCATCCATGTAAGACTGCTAAAGCCAATCCATTAAAAATGGATTGTCTGGGAGCAAATCTGCTGTAAATCTACAGTTAAAAAAAGGTTCTACTAAGAAGCACAAAAATTGTTCATCAAATGTTATTGAAATTTCACAACAGTCTAAAAATGAACACTACAGCTCTATTGCCAGTCTAGTGTGCTTCAATCAAGTTCCAGATTTAAAGGTGAATGGAATAAAATATAATAATTCAGAATAACACACTTCCTCTAAAATTATACATCAGTGTTTTAAGATAACTGCTGCAAATGTGAAGTGTTCTTTTGCACGTTTCCAATCAATTTGCCAAATTAACATTTTTGGAAAAACCTGTAGGAAAGGCAGCCTGATTTTCCAAGCAGAGCAATAAATATAGAACAAGACTTAGCTCACTTTTTTAGATTTTTTTGGCTTGTATTGCTTTATAGCTGGAAAAGTTTGCTAATGAATCAAAGTGTAAGAGAAACATTCTGTTGTTGATGTCCTAAAGTGTTAAATTAATACATCAATATGCTAAAAATATGAAGTGTTACATATTTAGCATTAGAGAATTGCTGGATTCTGGGCATGATGTGGTGAAATAGCATCCCTAATCAACCATGTTTTAATTCATCATCAGTTTAATCAGCAAGTATCTGTATGTGACATGTATTTCCTTAATGCTGTGTGATATGAATTTTTAAAGAAAGAAAAAGACAGGGAGAAATGGTGTGCTTAGAAGCAGCACATGGCCCACAATCCACCCTTTTCTCTATATAGTTGACTGTTAGAGGAGGAAAAAGAAGAAGAAATCAATATATAATAAAGAAGCCGTATGTTAAGACTAAATTGGAATGATTGATTTCTCCCTAAGGAGGTGTTAGATTCCTTGCTTCCATTTCCACATCAAATCTCCCTGCCTGGTTATAGGAACACAGTTACTTTCCAGTGTATCATATAGAAGATAGAATTATATGGCACACCTATACTCACATCTTTCCTCATCCACTCCCATCCAAAATGAACGATTGCACCCAGAATGAGAATAGGGCTCAATTGTTTCTCTGTCTCATGGAGCAGTTGTAATTTACCTAAAGCATATACCTGCTGACATGGTATGTACATTGGATTCAGATACCACAGAGTGTGCAGGTGCATTCAAACCACTTTACCTAAAAAGGTAAAAAAATGATCTCAAAGTTTCTCTTCTTCTTTCCTTCAGTACCTCCTTCTTTCTTTCCTTCCTTCTCTCCTTCCTTCCTTCCCTCTTTCCTTTCCTCCTTCCTTCTTTTCCTCTTTCCCTCTCTCCTTCTGTCTTTAGTTCCTTCCCCCTTTCCCTCCTTCATTCCTTCCCTCTTTTCCTCCTTGCCTTCTTTTGTCTTTCCTTCCCGCCTTGTTTCTTCCTTCCTTCCTTTTTAGGGAGGTCTTGGGTTTAGAAGTACCTCATGTTGTTTCTCCCTCCCATTGCTTGCCTTTGTGTGTGTCACTGTCTCTCTTCCCCCATAGCTTAGCCCAGTCTTGAATCTGGCTGCCATCCCGGGTGGGAAAGGCAGCCTACACGCCCAAGGCATTTTCCTCATTCCCCATCCTTGTGCTCTGTGCCCACTTCTCCTGTTGCCAGCACTACTGGCATTGAGTCGCCTGTTAAGGGCTGAAAAATGTGGTATAAAAGTGAAGCAAATAAATAAATAAATACTGTCACCACCATCTTGTGCTCCCTTGGTAGCCAGTAGACAGCACCTGTCAAGGTCAGAGCACATCAATAGCAGGCGCCCCAGGCAGGTGGTTGCCATCGATCACTCTGCCATCTGCTATCCAGTTTTGAAGGCCAAACAGAAAGAACAGAAGAGACAGAGCAGGAAACACTAAGTGTTTTGGACTTCAATTCCCAGATTCTTTTCTCATTTTCCAAGGTAGCAGAGGCTTCTGGGAGTTGAAGTCTAGTGTGTGGGAATCACTGCGAGGAGCCTAGCCTCCCTCCTTCCCTGTCTACCTTTGCCTGTCTTCCTTTCGTCCCTTGCATTGGAAGTCTAGGCTGGCCATGGCTGCTGGGCATCCTGTTGCCACCCTCCTCTTGGTGGCTGCCTTAGCCGCCCCTCCAGAGTTAAAAGTGGCACCAAACTGCATTCATTCTACAGTGTGTGTCTGAGCTGCATGTCCATGTCTAGGCCTTATTTGGCACCAGCAGGGACGGCCAGCTTACTATGTATGGATGATGTGTTGGTTTTCCTTTGTGCGGGGGGGGGGGGGCATTCATGCATGCATTATAACATCTTTTTTATTTGGGGGTTTTAAAAGTCCCTTTCATTGTTTTTGGTTGTTTTTTTTTTACTGATGGTCACTCCTTGGGTTAGTAGGTGTGTGTATAATTTCTATTTTATTTTATTTTTAACTGCCTCTCCTCATAGCAATAAATGGGTTACAGAATAATTAAACATGTAAACATAGCAAAAGCACAGCTGATACATATTAAAATGTATCAGCTGTTAACAATGTATCAGGGATCAGATGTTTACTGTTTAGCCCAAGGGTGGGCTGAGGAAGTGGTCATGGGTTGACACATGTCCTCATCTAAATAGGTGAATAGACATAGGTCAATAAAATGGCCCTTGATTGACCAAGTTCTTTGTGGCTGGTCTCATCTCATGGTTGGTATTCCAGAAAGAATTTAATTACAGTGGAATATGCTTTCTCAGAGTATGATGGAGTCTCCTTCTTTGGAGGCTTTTAAATAGAGATTTGAAGGCCATCTATCAAGGAATGCTTTGATCATGTTTTCTTGAATGGTAAGGGGTGGAACTGGGTGGCTCTTGTGGTCCCTTCCAAATCTATGATTTTATTATTCTAAGAGGATAAGTAAGGGAAGTGGGAGAAGAAAGAGATTAGATGCTTTTGATGTCTAATTGTCTTCTATGGATGTACTTTCTCTGTATATGAGTGTTCATCAGTTTTTGGTTATACTGGATATACATTTTAAAAGAGATAAATTATATTCATTCATCTATTCAATATCATCATTAATATTCTTTTGCCAATGTTACAATGTTCCAACCTCATCGTTAATATTATTCTGCCAATATTCCAGTGTTTCAATGTTACCATTAATATACTATTAACAGTATGCCAACATTCCAACATTGTCATTAATATTATTCTGCCAATCTACCAATGTTTCAATGCTATTATTTTTATTATTATTCTGCCAATGTGCAAATGTTCCAATGTCATCATTAATATTATTCTGCCAATCTCCCAATGTTCCAAGGTTATTATATTGTTGTTGTTGTTATTATTATTATTATTATTATTATTATTATTATTATTAATGTTAATGGGCCAATTTTCCAACTTCATCCTTTTTTTAAAAAAATTACTGACTGCTTGTTGTTATTAATAGTGTTAGACTTAGTGTGGGCATCACAGAATTGTATAGGACATGATCCTGTCCACATCTTTCAGATGTCCATATAACATATATGTATAGGAACAATGGCCAAGATCCTGCATCTTTAGATATAATTATGATGATTGAGCTTCATCATCATAGCTACATCTGATGATGCCACCTCCCAAAAATCTGCTATTTTATCTTGGCAGTGAGTTTCAGAGGAAAGGATGTCAGTATGATTTTCTTTTCTTTTTTTTTTTTGTGTGGAGAACATTAAGAATAAGCAGTTGGAGAGATGGCTTGAGATCCTTCTGCAACTTATCTCAAGGTGCTCCACAGCAGTAGGAACAATGCAGATGTAATTTCTCACCCTAATCTGGAATGTCCCAGAAACCTTACAATTGAGGTTCTGCTAGGCTGAAATGGTAGGTTTTGGGACCATGCTCAGTTGTTAATCCCTGTAAACATGAATTGCCAACAGTTACAAGAGTATAACTGTTGAATTTATGACCTCATAACTGCTAAACAAGAATTCAGCTGGTAAATATTGAAAAAACCAAAAGGACCATCTAGTCCAGTGGTTCTCAACCTGTGGGTCCCCAGATGTTTTGGCCTCCATCTCCTAGAAATCCCAGCAGCAGGTAAACTGGCTGGGATTTCTGGAAGTTGTAGGCCAAAATTCCTAGGAACCCACAGGTTGAGAACCACTAATCTAGTCAACCTCTTTGATATAAAAAAATATGCAATCAAAATATGTTTTTAAAGTCTCTTACAGTCAGGGGCTATAATAGAACACTAACAAACACACAAGCAAACCTCTTATCCACTCACACAATCAGCTTTACCCCAACAGACATAACATCTTGATATAACAAACTCTCTCAAAAGACTTGGCAGGGTTGTGGATGTTTAACCCAACAGACTCATGGTCACCTTATGCTGCATCATCAACCACACCCACACAAAACACAAAACTTCCCTGTTATCTGAATTCTTGTTAGCCAAGTGCCAGGGACAGCTATATCGATGTTTTACATATATATTGTATGCATGTGCTAAATAAATTGTAAAAAATGTAATTAAAACACAATTTGAAATATGAATTTTGTGAGAAAAAAACTTTATTCTCATTAGTTTTCATATTCCTTGGCAATTTGTGTTTTGTATAATAAAATGGTAGCCATGATTTTTGATCTACAATTCAGTGTTTTGTCTCCTTTTCACAGTACAACAAGCCCAGTAATTCTGGTAGATAACCCTGAATTCCACAAAAACCTCTCCCCATCACTGGAAGTAAAACTACCATAACAAAGCAAATAACTAAGATAAGGCATTCTCTTTCTTCCAAATGATAGGACAGTTGCTACCAAGGACAAAATAAGATCTTCTTAGAAGAAGAGTTGATATTTCCCAAACTGGAATTTTTGTAAAGCATAAATAACTCTGCTTTTGATTTTCTCTACACCGAGGACAAGAAGCTTTCACCACGATTGCTTTAATTAACAAGGTCCTTTATTAATTCAGATGTTGGCACCAGCAACATGCCTAGCTGGAAAGGAAGGTTTCATTCTGAACACTAAATGACATTTCACAAAGTGTTCAGATCCCTCCAAATGTTTACAGTAAATGAGGATAAAAAGGACCTTTAAACAAAAAGCAGTATTTGAATTCTTTTGGTTTCATGTCACTGAACAGACTTGCTGAAAAGCAACTCAGCTCAACTTTGTTTTACCTCCTGCCTTTGATCTAATATAATATCTCCTACACACAGCATGTCTGTGGGAAAACAATTTTCTATTAATAAATTGTTCTCTACTTCTCTAGAAGCTTCATCCAATTAAATGTTCCCCACTGAACCCCATAGCATATGAAAGTTAATGTTTGCTTGTTATGTTTTCTTTTCTTTTTAAAATACAATTTTCAAAAATCAGAAAGTAAGTAGTTATGCTGTGTTGACTATCAGGCTATCTATCTCCTCTTCCCTCTTCCTGATCTTTCAAGACTTCTGTTGTTGCTGTAGGTGAAATTGCTTACCTCTTAGTTTTATGTAATTTGGAGTCACTGTGTGACTGATGTTCCCAAGCTTGTTTCATTGTACCTTCTTGTTAGTGCTATTCATCATTGCATCAGCTCTTTTATCTTTCAGGGAGAATGGAGGCACTAGGTGTTGGTTGGCAAAGTATAATCACAGTACAGCAGGCAACTAAATAACTGCATGGAAAAACTGGCTAATGATGTCTTTTAAACAATACATTCAATTGTAGGCATTAATAAGCTTTGCTGATGTAATTTTTAAAGACATGACTTTTGTTATACAGTTGCATAAGGTATCAGTACATTAGGTATACTTTTATCCCTTCTTTCTATGATTTACTCTCCAAGATCTGGAGATTTTGGGGCCAGGATCAAGAGATGTTCTCATATTACCACAAGAGGTGGACCCCAGTGATGTCATTAGGCATGAAATATTAAAGCATCAGTCATCAATCACAGTTGCACATACATCAAGTCATACAAATGAGGAAAATATACATGTACAATAGAGTCTTGCTTATCCAGCAGAAACGGGGCCAGCAGAACGTTGGATAAACAAAAATGTTGGATAATAAGGAGGGATTAAGGAAAAGCCTATTAAACGTCAAATTATGTTATGATTTTACAAATTAGGCACCAAAACATCATGTTTTACAACAAATCGACAGAAAAAGCAGTTCAATACACACAAATGTTACGCAGCAATTACTATATTTATGAATTTAGGACCAAAACATCACAATGTATAGAAGCAGCAGTGGATCTGGGCAGGAGGCAGACTGCATTGGATAATATAGAACATTGGATGAGTGAAGGTTTGATAAGCAAGACTCTACTGTATGCATATTTTTATCCAATGCATTCTGACCCTGTGATTCCTCATCCTTTCCATGAGAACTGACAACTCAATGCCAGACCCTGACATTTAGTAGCCCCATTGCAAACAACTAGAGAGTTGTTTGATGGATATTCTACTTTACCTTGCTTCTTCTTAAACTGTGGGTCCTGATCCCAAATGGGTTCTCCTTAGCTCAATGTTGGGTTCCCCCCCAAAAAAGTGGCAATATTAAGTTTTCTGAATGTTACTAATGGCTGCTTTACACATTCACACAAATCTGTTGTGCAGTGTTTACTAGGCTTGTTTGAATTAAAAAAAATGGTTCCAAAGCCGTTTCGGATGTAGGGGGCACTGGCGATTCGATTTTGAAATTATTTCTTAAATTTTCTGGAAAAAAAGATCGGAAATATCAAAAATGTCCGAATTGCTTCGTTAATGGCAGGTGTCTTGGCAACCCTCCGTGCACTCCCCTGTTTTTGATGTTTTTGTCCCTGACTGGGATTCGAACCAGGGAGGCTTTTGTTTCCAAGGCGGGAGCTCTGCCAGTAGGCTACTTTGCTGCCATGGGCTTGCAGGGGAGAATAGGAACCTTTATCTTCTCTCGATCTTTGCACTGTTTCTTTGTATGAACGTGGGTGCGAGAGCCTCTCTCTCACACTCTCTGGCAGTCAGAGGTTGTGAACTCTGCTGGAATCTAGGCAAGTGAGGACTATATATCTCTGGAATGACCAGGGTGGGGAGAAAGAACTCTTGTCTGGTGGAGGCAAGTGTGAATGTTGCAATTGTTCACTTTGATTAACATTGAATGGCCTCACAGCTTCAAAGCCTGGCTGCTTCCTGCCTGGGGAATCCTTTGTTGGGAGGTGTTAGCTGGCCCTGATTGTTTCCTGTCTGGAATTTCACTGCTTTTTGAGTGTTGCTCTTTATTTACTGTGCAGATTTTGGAGGCTTTTTTAATACTGGTAGCCAGATTTAGTTGAAAAGTAGTTGTTCTACTCCAGAAACTTTGTGTAGCACAAACTGTGTGTGTGTGTGGAGAGCCATGGAACTCCCCTTTTGTGGTGGACACATGCTATCTTTATTGCAGGGAAAGGGTCTATTTCAGGGAAAGGTTTTGCTGCCTTCTCTTTAGACACCTTTGTAGATTCACTTTATTTTATATTTAGACAAAGACTGCTGCTCAGCCATCTCAGCTAATGAGCAGCAAGGCAGTGCAGAATTATTTTGTGATGTTTGGATGTCTCCCATGGTTTTTTTTATTTTCAGAACCATTACGCAAGTAACTTTGGTAAAGCCTAAACAAACAGTTTTAAAATCTCGTTTCCCTTCCCTGGTGAGTGCCGATGCAAAGAGGGATGAGGTGGGTGTAGTAGAGATTACAAAAGGTTCTGTAGTTTAACAGCAAGACCTTTTGGATTCGCTACCACTGGGGGCATGGCCTTCAAGAAGAGCTGTGCTGCTGCTTAGCCATACCCACCCCGTCCGTCTTTGCATCACTGCCACACGCCAGGGAAGGGAAACCGCGAGATTTTAAAACTGTTTGTTTAGGCTTTGCCAAAGTTGCTTAATGGTTCTGAAAATAAAAATAACTGTGGGAGACATCCGAAAATAATTCTGAAAAATTGGTAAGTGGTTCAAATTTGGAATTGCTCCTCCCACTATTCCTGCATGGTTCCAAATTGGTTCAAAAGTCCAAATTTGGTAAGTTTTTCCAAATTTTAGGTTTTTCCAAACCAAACTTAACAACCCTAGTGTTTACAGTGGATTCTGTAGATATATTTCATAAAAAGGAAAATCGGTGTATTTCACAAGCCTTGGAAATGCTGATTTGTTATCAGTAAATGTTTGGTTTTTATACCTATTTTATATACCCGGGATCATGTAAAAAAAAATATTGGGCCAAGAGATGTCAAGAAATCAGTTCCCTCCCTCCCTTTAGAAAGCAATTAAAAACAAGGTTGTGGGACCAAGTCTTTGGACTATAATGCCGTGCAATAAATGAAGATGTAATATGTGCACTCATTACTGCATTGGCCTTTGACTATGATTTTGGATTGTGTGGTTTTTAATAATTGATAGTGATGTTTATATGCTTTTTAATTTTATGTTTTAATGTATATGTTGATTTTATTATATGTCTGTTCTATATGGCATCAAATTGTTGCCTTTTGTAAAGCTGCTCTGAGTCTCCTTCAGTGTGAGAAGGAAGGGTAAAAATAGAGTAAAATAAATAAATAAATAAATAAATAAATAGAAAAAAATAAGCTCTATCTCATAGAACATCAGGTCTGCAGGGGGGAAAACATTTAAAATAACAAATGATAGATATTTAAAATTACAATATCTAAAATCACAAGAAATTGTAATATAAACCCTACAAATAGTTTCTAATTGCAGTAAAATTATAAATTGCAATAAAAAGCAATGCAAACAAACAGCTAATGAGTTAAAAAAAATCCCCACCCTAGCTTTCCGAATTGAAACAGGGGACCATCTGAATTTCAAAATGAATTACAAAATGGATTTCTGCCATTTTGCATATTTTGCAAATACCAGTATATTTAAATGTGAACCTCTTCCTTCTGGTAAGTAATACTGGGGGAAGCTTTGCAATTTTCTAGGTTGGAGAATAAATATATCTAAAAATTAAGAACTCGCCTTCTAACAGCACTACATAAAAGGGATGCCATCATCAGGGAACTCTAGACTACTGTCCCTACTGGAATCATGAGAGCTTATATTTAGAAGAAAGCCAAGACAGTTCAGAGAAGAGTTTATCTCCTCCTCCACCTCCCTTTCTAGAGAGTAGGACATACCCAATATACCTAAGTCAGTTTTCACACAAATAGAGTGATATTCTGCATTTAGCTTTTATAAAGAAGTGTCTTAAGATCACCAAAAGTTGAATTGGTCCCTTTTCTTTTCAGAGTGGGCACAGAAGTCTGGTGTTCAGTAATTCGGGGAAGGATAAGCAACAGGCTTTTAGGAGTTTGTGAGTGGGATGGGTGTGTGTGAGAGTTTTAAAGGCTATTTTAAATGTATTTATTATATTTTGTTCTTTTTTTTACCACACTGTACTATTTAATTGTTTTTTTAACTTTTGTATTGTGCTTTTTAAACTTGACTAAACTGTGGGATTGTTAGCCACCCTGAGTTCCCACTAGTAGAAAAATGGGGTGTAAATAACATCATCATTATTATTACTATCATTATTATGTGATTTCATAAGAAATTAATATGAGAAATAATCATTCGGGTCTATTAATGTGATAGTAGATATAATCTAGCTATATAAAATTTAAATATTGTTCAAATGTCATAGTTATCCCAAAATTGATATCGTTATGTGCTCATTACAAAAACAGGCATTCTCTTCAGATCGTGCCAAAGCAATTTTCTTGTTACAAAAGAAAGCAGAAATGTTCAATTTTCCTTTAAAAAGATGAAAGTTGTCAAAATTGTGGCCCAAGTCACACTAAAGCAATCAAAATCTATTATGAATGCAGGATACAGAATGAAGTGATTGTTTGTATCTTAATCTATGTTTTGTGGAACAGTAAAGATTTTCATGTCAATCATACACATTTTCCCTTCAAAAATAAGAACCTACTGCTAACTAAAATGACTTCTAAAAACCTTTGAAACAAAATATTGTTATTATGCCTCTGACACTCACAAAGATGAGAATGACAACTTATCATGGAGACAGACAATTAAGAAATAATGCATAAGAATAAGCAGACGACAACACTTTAGGCAAGATGTTTCTCTTTCAACAATTCTCAGATAGACATGCTGCTCTGTCTCAGAATTTAGGAAAAGGTAAAAAAGTATATTTTGGAACTTATAAGACTAATCAATCACAGCATAAAAAATCAAAATTCATGGATTAAAGAAGCAAATAAGTAGTAGTCCATTGTGGTGTGTGCGGGAAAAGGCATTAAATGTTGTTGTGAAATAGCACAATAACCAGTAAAGCTATTCTGTTCTATTCTACTCTAAATACTCAGTGTTTTCTACACACAAATGAAAAAAAAATGTGTACAACAAAACAATTTTGCACAGAAATGTAATTATTAGTGTAGAAAATGCCTTTTCTTGCACAAAAGCACAGGAGTTTTTTTGCAGATTAGGTCTTGATCTATATATGTCTATTTTCTAAATATATTGTACTATTTGTTCCAACTAATCTAATAAAAGACCAGTTAGTCAGAATAAATCCAAAAAAACCCTTGCCCATTTGATTTAGATAGAGGTGGAAAAGACTTTCCCAAAGATAGACAGCTATTGGTGCATGGACATATATTAATTTTGTATGATAACATCCTAAGTAATCTCTGTGTTGTAATTATGTGTGTGTGTGTTTATTTGTGTATTATTTGTTTAAATCTTGGAATAAGCCTATTAAAATTTAATGAGCCTAATGTGTTTATTTGAAGAAATTTCACAGTGTATGACCCAGCTCATTTCATGAGTCTGCTATTTGAGTTATCTGTACATAGAGTAAAAGCCATAGGAGTTTGGGTCTTTAACTCCAAAATCTTGTTTACTGCACATGTATAGGTATGATTAGTCATGTTAGATAATATAATGTTTAAAAATGTTGAATTACAGTCGATGGTGGATTAGGGACACTGTATAATACCTGGTGGAGTGCGTGAACTGAGTCACATGCATTTCCTCACTCTCTCAGTCACTCACTCAGGCAGGAAGGACAAAGTGCATGCACATCCTATTTTATTTCCCCAGTCTGCTTGCAAAGAAACTCATACATGCACACTCCCTCCTCTTTCTCATCCTCTCCCATATTCTTGCCTTCCTGCCTGTCCACCTAAGCAAGTGAGTGCATAAGGGAATACGCCCTCCTCATGCTCCCCTGTGGTTACCTTGCCACTTTGATTTCCTTCTCATGAACAAAGATCTCACACTAACTTAACTTAACACAGCTCAAGATGGACATCAGTGCTGTCAAAATTCTTATTAGAATGTAGGAGGCACCAGCAAATTATCTGTAAATAATTATATCTGTGAAGATTTAACTTCAAAATATGGAGGGATGGCAGTAATTTCACATTATTTCT
Organism: Anolis sagrei; assembly: GCF_037176765.1. Classification (NCBI taxonomy): domain Eukaryota; kingdom Metazoa; phylum Chordata; class Lepidosauria; order Squamata; family Anolidae; genus Anolis; species Anolis sagrei. The sequence continues at coordinate 211,787,770 of NC_090023.1, read as the reverse complement.
TAATTGAACAGCCGTAGTGAGTGAAGCAGTTTGGTCCTTCATATCAAATTGTTTGTTCCTGATTAAGTCTACAACTGCTATAACTCTAAATACTTCATTTATTTCTAATCTCAGCATCTTCCCTGGTGTAGACTGCATATTTTCCATTCACATTCATTACAGTCAGTTTTCTACATTGTTACCATCCTTCTGGTGACAGATCTGTTCATACTTAAATTGATTAGTAATTGACAATCTTCATCTTGGGTTGTAGTTGAACCTCCCAAGACCAACAGAATCTGCCAAATGTATGCTTTACTTGCATAACCTTTGGCAGCCAAGGGCAATTCCATAGCCCAATGAGGTGTCAGAGTTCAACTTCATAGAAGTTTGTTGTATCATTAAATATATTACAAATAATAAATGTTACAATAAATGTGGGAAATGCTGACTATATATTCTGACTATGCAGAGTTACTTCAGGCGACAATATGTTCTCAGTTATAAAAGGGAAAAATAACATTGTAATTCAACATGTCTAAATGAAATGATTTATACATTTCCCCTAGTGACCTCATCTTTAATGTACTAATAGAATAAAGTAACAAAGAGAAGAGAGAAATCCAGTTGATGGAGTTGTTATATGGCGATTAAACTATGATCATGTTTTCATTTCTTTCAATTATTTTTTAATGAGCAGCATACACTCTACCTTTTGTCACAGTTGCCTCAAGTTAGATTTCCATAACACTGTCTTATAGTATAACAAAACTAGTGTAAAATAAACCAATTGGCATAATGAAACAACAGGCCAAAAGAACTACAGAACAATAAAATGAAGCAGCGAACAACCAATCCTACACATGTCTATTCAGAAGTTAGTCATCCAGTTCAGTGGGGATTATATCCATGAATAACAGAAATAGAAGAATATTGTGGATGTTGCATGTTATGTGCTATTCATGTGTCATCAATCTAGTAATAATTCAAAGATGGACATGAAGAGGGTAAATAATAGCCTACCACCCTGTTCCTTTCATATGCTATGCTCTATCTCTCTGCAGCATCCACAAAGCCTTCTGGGCTTTGACCATGGGTACCATCAATACCAGCATACCCTCCCTGCAATGTCTTTATTTATACTGGCCCACATAGGTAAAACAAAGGATAACGGTAGTTATCTGTTTGGAAAAGGTTAATTTCAACAATTTTGTTTCATTAGCATGAAAATAAATTCTGCACTCATCCTTGGGCTAGAAGTATAATTCTTCATTAATTTTCTTTTCAAAAGAAGCCATTTGTAATTTCAGTCATTTTAATATACATATGGTTGTTTTGCACATAAAATAACATTTTTATGTATAGGAAGCAAAATAAAAGTGATGTTTCCTGTGCAAAATGATAATGTGTGAATTTTTCATAGAAATACTTTCATCACCTCAAGGTTTTTCTCATCATGGATTCTTGACACTCAAGAAAATGTTTTTTCAACCAAATGCTTTTGAATATTCTTTTCATCTCTAGTTTGGAAAAATTAAATATGGAAGAGCAGTTACATATGGGCATTGCACTGCTAATTAATAGATTCACTGAATTATACCATCGCTCTGAGTGGCCAGGCTGACAACTGAGCGTCAGGATATCCTGAAATCTATGAAGTTAACTGTATGAAGTGCCAAGATGGCAGAGAAATTTGAGAGATAGCCTAGGACTCTGGGAGATTCGGGTCTAAATCCCTGTTTGACATTGGAAACCCACTGAGAAACGCAGGCTAATCACACTCCCTCAGAGAAAGGCAGTGGCTAGCAACAACAGAATAAAGCCTGAAAAGAAAAATGTGGTCATCATTAGACAAATAATAACAGTATGAATATGGCAATTGTTTTAAAATTAGAATTGCACTTTAAATTCAAGAGATTAAACAAGGATATAACTTTTTATGCCTTTTCATGCATTCATATGAATACAAAGACTACAAACCTCTTCACACAGCCTGGGGGTATGTGCCGTTGCACTGGCAATTGCTGACAAAAAAAGGAAGGGGTGCGATATGCCTTGTGGCACCCTGTGTGCCCTCCCTCCTTCCCCCATCAGTTGGGAGAAAGGGTTGCAATGCACGTTGCCCTGTCACTCTTTCCCCCATCATATGGGGAAAAAGAGAGGAAAGTGTGGGTAGCTCCACTGCTCTTTCCCTCATCATATGGGAAAAAGAGGAGGAGCTACCCAAAAAACACTTTCCTCTCCATGGTGGTGGAGGAAGCACCTTCTGATGCTTCTCCTCCACTTCAGGAAGAATGTGGGCAGGGCCTGCTGAGCGTACTGATGGTGCTCGGCAGGCCCTGGCCAAAAGCACCAAAATGGGGCTATTTAGCCCCATGTGAAGAGGTCCTATATTCAACCCCAACAGCCCTGGCCTCAGAGAGAGATAACATATAAGAGGCAGAACTCCACTATGTCCAGAAGCAGTTGAAAGGCACTTCCTCCATCCTGACTGGCACTGTCTTGCCTTGGAGGAAGACAAGAAACATATATCGCTCATTATGCCTAGGACTAGAAGGAGATGAAAGGTCCTCCATTTATTCCAATTGCTACTGCCTTGGCTTCAGAGGGAGAGACGAAGAGGCAATAATTTCTGGACTTATTCCCCTCCCACACAGTCATTATCTTTTCCATATATGCCATGTTGAAGTAAATCTTACAATTTTTAGTGGGCTTATGTCTATGTATAACCAATAAATTCACACTTCAACTATCATGGGGATATTCAGGCATAAGCCTGAAGTCAGGGAACCAGGGATTTTTTTTTTTTTGTAGGAGGCTCATCTTTTTTTTTCTTATAAAGCACCATATACAAATGACTCATAGTTACAAATGGGGGTGTGACTACATGAAGTTAATAGTTTGAAACCATGCACATATGCACATTGGGATAAAATTGCTAATGCCTCAGTAAAAACTCATTAACTGTGGTTTTCATCTGAAGTGACTCGTAAGGACTTGGCTTGGGTCCAGGTCATTTGAAGGACAATCTCTTTCTACGATGCTGTTAGAATGCTGCGATCATCAGGGGAGGGCCTTCTCTAGGAGCGTTTGGTGGGAACAAGGAAGAGCACCATATACAGCAATAATAATCTCATGCAAGAGTTGCACTATGAAACCCTTTTCATCTATGTTGAATGCCCATCTGATGTAGTTTCAAAAGAGGATTCAAAAATAGCAAGAGAGAAAACAGACCAATTCCATTTCCCTCTATATGCACATGTCACAAGTTTAAGATCTACATCTCTCTTAGTAGAAAATCCTCACTTGGAGTATTGGTGGGAATAGAGAGGCAGTCAAATGAATAGCCAGTTAATCACCGTTTCCCCCTTAAATGTTTTTTTTTTCTTTTAAAAAATTGCCTTCAGCATCAGCTTGCCAACCGCCTCCATTTAAACACATGCTTAAACAAAACTCTATGCTTTCCAGTTCTTGTCAAGAGCTAGACTCATATTTCTGTGACAGATCCTTTAGAAGGGCAAGTGTGTGTTATGTACAGCATGCAGATGAGTGTCTCAGCAGACAAACAATTCTGCAGAGACCACTGAGATTCATTGCAGCACCTGTAACTTGGTTATTAAGAAAATAAAACTTCTAGATACAAAGACATAACAAAAATGCCACAAACATTACAAATTTTTTTTTACAATCAAAATGTCATTGGAAACCTTCAAAGTTCGCTTGTTCTTTACCCTGGTGTGTTGCATTTATCAGACATGTCATATATTTCTTGCATTCATCAGTAGGGGTTTTTTTTTATTTTCTTTGCAAGAATCCTACAGATGAGTTCTTTATTCATGTTACCAATAAATGTGTTTTTTCAAGAGCTGTAATGCAGAGTACTAAAACTAAAATCTGCTGTCAAAAGTTTCCCTGGGGAATTCTAAAGAAAACTACTAAAATATGCATTTAGTGAGCCACATTGGGATGAAAACAACAACATATGAGCAATACTATATCAAGGCTATGGAAAGTGTGACCTTGTAAGTGTTGTATCACTGCAACATCCACCATTCTTTAGCAATGGCTATGCGGGCAAGGGCTGTTGGGGGTTGCAGCTGAGCAAGATATGAAGGACTGCACTTCACTTATTTTATACTATAAGATATTGAAGCAGGGCCATTTATTGTCTTCATTACCCTTTGCATTTTGATCTTTTCCAATTGGCATTCAAGATCCCATGACTCCTCAAGGTCAACTGAACAAAGACAGTCCTTATTGAGCTATTTCTTTATTCCAGGAAGGTTTGAAATAATAAAGATTTGTTCTACTTCTGTAAACATCAGACATTTTGATGCTAGAGTTTGCATTTGGATTACAGTTTCTAGATTCCATTGGTAGCATGGCTACTGGCCACACATGGAACTATCAGTATCATTCAAGAAAGTAACTTGGCCACAACTAGTTGATAACTTTCTCTTGTTTCCTGCTATTTCTATTTTCCCTTCAGTATTCAATTCCATGAGCTTGCTTTTATAGGATTTGAATATGATTTTGAAGCATTTGATGAACACAATTTAAATCCATTTGTGTATTTATTTTAAAGCATTTATACATACCTGTCTTCCTACAGGAAAGATTTCACAATGACTTTAATACCATTCTATTACAGGTTCTACACAAGCACTTGAACCATGTTAGGAAGTGGATTTAAAGGGACCATTTCTCCTGTGGAGTGTCTACACAATCTCCCCAGGAACTTGTTCAGAGCTGGGATGGTGGCTACAGTATTTGAGGACTGCAAATAGGAAGCAGGCCCAGAAATGTATTTTTTCCTTACCCAATCTGTTGGAATGCTCTGATGTGCATTGTCATGGCAGTTCATCATTGGTATTAGACCATGGCAGAATGGCATGGCACAGAAATGGAAACAGAGAGGCAAAGGGGACTCAGACCTTGCTGTCAGCTGGTCTGAGTCCCTCTACGGAGGTAGAGTACATCGGGATATAAAAGTTTTAAATAAATAAATAAAGGAGGCTACCTTTGTTGTGGGGGGGGGGGGGCAGCACATTGTTTACTTTCTGCCAGCTGTATTTCTGGGTTTTTAAGTGTTTCAGTGCTAGCCCTGTCTTGACAAACATTCCATATTTTTGGTCCAGGATTTCAGCTTTGCATTGTATATATTTTGATCATGTTGTGGCTTAGTCCAGATTGTCTGGTGAGGTTTTTTTAACACATTCTTTCTGCCTTAATGTGCAATGTAGTGTAGACACCCTGACATCAAGCCACCTTCAAGCTGCATTATAATGTCTGTGTAGAATTACATACAGAGAGAAAATAGACATTCATCCCTTGAAATTATAGCATTGTTATTCCACTTTAACAGCCATTACCTCCTTTGAAATTCTGGGGTTTATAGTTTGGTGAGTCAATAGAAATATCTGGCTGATAATTTTAAATGCCTCTTCCACAACTGCAAATCCCAGCATTCTGTATGATATGGCAAATAAAGTGCAATGACAGCACTATAACTGTAGTAAATGGATCCCTGGAGATGTGTTAATCCCTGTAGTGTTTATAGGTGTTGCTTCCATTCAAAAATCCTGGAACTGGTGTTAATGTGGTGATGGGTTCAACCTCGTCAGATAGTATGTTATTAATTTTGACTAGATGTAGGTATGTTTCTACAAAACAATGGAAACATAGAATGTGTTGCAGTAAAACTACCACCACCATCCAACTGAAGCTCTTAACAATCCAAGCACCTTCAAAGTAACAGTAAAATAATGATCATTTGTTTGATAAAGTGGGTTCAACTACACAACAATTTTGGTGGTCCCATCAGTTCTTAGAGGGACCCTGAGCACCAATTGCCTAGGGTTCTGGCATCTGTGATCATGTTAGCAGCTTGCTAGGCCTACTAAAGAAGAAAGAACATTTGATAATGTGTCTTTTCTGCCATGTATAATTGGACAGAACTGCTATCCTTATCTTATTTAAGCTGTTTACTTTTAAATGCCATTATAGAATAAGAGCAATGAATATTACCTTACTTGAATTGTTTGCATGTAAAACATGAATATCTGAAGGGTGAGACTATCCTAGTACAAGTGTATATGGCCTCCATTTGAGCCCAGAAACTCCTATGCCCCTTGGGATGTTTGTGTTCTATGTGTAAATGTATGGGCACATGGATAATAAATGAAGTGTCTTGCAGGATTTTGGGAAAGTTATCTGAAATTCTGCTCCTCACTAATTTCATTAAAGCAAGCTGCAGACATAACAGCTATACATAGCTCTTGAAGAAAGTCAAGTATGCTCACCAAGCAGAAACCATGCATCATTAAAACTGATGTCTATATCAGGGTTCCACAAAGAACATAAGGGGCTCTTTCATAATGGACAATGCTATATTTATCATTAACTATGAAATCTTGGAGTTGGTTGTGTGGGGATGCCTTAAAATTCTTTCTCAGAGAATGCTAATACCCCTTCCCAAATTAGAAACCCCAGGATTGCATGTTGGAATTGTAGTACTCCTATGAAGATTGATAATGCCTTGGATCTAGATTATAATCTGATTCTAGCTATTTATTGTATATAAAATTGCACCACAACAGTATAGTTTTATTAGAAGATGCAATTTAGATATGAGATAGAAACATGATAGGAAGGTATAATCAAATGTCCACATTTGGAAGGAAAGACCTCTTTAATGTATGTATAGCCACTGATCTATCAAAGAGCAACAGTAATTCCAGTCGAAACCTAGACATTTCCAGCTATAATCAATCTGCAGGACCTGAGCAAGCCTGTTGATGATAGGATGCCTTGGATGTTTCCCATTCATAATTATCACAAGTCAATTGTGGCTTAATTATGTTTTCTCTTGTTGTTTCAATCACTTCCATTACTTAAAAACTTGAATGACACATTTTCACTTACCCTTTACAGCATGAGTGGACAAAGTCCTGCCCTATGGCTACATATGTTTTACAGGTTGATATGATGGCTCTTCATTCCCCTTACCTTTTCTTTCTCTATATAAGACAAAGGTGAATTACTTCTCTTGGAGATCTTTTAAATGGATTACAACACTATTTAACATTGGGAAGGGAAAATGTTTATTTCTCAAAATAAGAAATGAACTTCTAATGACTTCTGTTTTGTTCTTTAAATTTCGTTTTCCATCTTTGGGGCCATTTCCCTTTCTGTATGGCACCGGATGGTCCAGGGATCAGAAAATTCGCTTTTGGACCTGCCACAGGCTACTTCAGGGCAATATTCTCAGATATCTTCTTCTTTTCTAATTATACGGTCATGACCTTCTTAGGACAGATTTAAATGCATTTGGATCTTTATTTGCTAAGAGTAGGAGGAAGGGAGGAAAAATCTATTTAAACTCATGTGGGCATTGCTGTTTGTATTCTGCTAGCTAGCAGCTGGAGCTGTTCATTCCAAGTTTAGTGACTTCCTGAGGCACCTTCAGGTCCCTTGAGACCATTTCATACTGACTGCATAAGAACCCATCCTAACCTCTGGCATTCATTAATTTTGGGAAGGTGATGCCAACTGAAATGTAAGCCCTCCTCACCTCTTATCTCTCAACATTCCCTACAGCACACACTTCCAATGAAACTCTAACAGAGACATTTCAGAGCATACAAAGGAGTGGTAAGAGTGGCAGCTTCTCCCCCTTTCTTACTCCCTCCCTCTTTCTCATGTCTAAACTGTTGAATTCATTCTTTGGTGAGTTGTATAAGAACTACCGACAGACAAATTTATATCTCTCTAATAATCAGACCTGGACATATACACGAGAGGAACACAGTGACCTTGAGCCCTAATGAGAATTATATAGATCTTTAGTAACTGAATTTTTCATTTTATTTTGTGAAAATTGAGGGTTCATTGTGAGAAGTGCAACTCTTTTTAATTTTATTAGCACATATAAACCACCCTTGAACTTCCAGCGCATGTAAAACATGAAATTAATATAAGAGAAGAGAGCAGCTATTGTTGTTGTTGTTGTTGTTGTTGTTGTTGTTGTTGTTGTCATTATTTCTGATGAAGAAAATGAATCTTTCTAATGGGATAAGAGCTAAGTGAGTCTCTTAGTTCTTTTTAAAAAATAAACTTAAAAAAAGAAAATACTATCCAATAAGTTGATAAATCATTCTTGTAATTTATGTTAATTTCCTCATACAGTTCGATTCCCAACTTGGAAGTATAGCATGAATAATGTTACTTGTAATGTGTTACTTGGGACAGGGTGGGTAATGAAATCATAACAATGCTATTCTTGAAAAATATGATTATATTTTCATGAAATGAGAAATGTTTACTCATTGATTCTAAAATGCTGCATTTCAAAGATTTGGGTATATTTTTTGCTATTTTCTCAGTATATTTTGTGAAAATAGAAAAGCAAATATGTAAACTGAATGTGATTGATTACAAACAAACAATAAGCAATGGTGAATTTGTTACGATGTGTTAATATGGAAGCACAAATGAACTATACACTCATGATTAGTTTTTTTTAAAAAAAAAATTCAAGCTCTGATTTGATTTCTGCATATTCCTAGAAATGCTATCAACTATAATAATATAGAGTTATAGCCACAGAGAATGTCAGTGTCTCACTTTGTTTACTAAAAGAATGCTATGAATCTCTATTCTGTGTGATCCACAGATGGCCTTTTGTGGAACAAGTTACAGTACTAAACATTAGAAAGAGATTTACAATCCATCAGATAATAATTTCAAATGTATAAGCAGTGATGGCTCATAGCTGGAATGAACAGTGCACTCCAGACTTTCAGCATCTTAAAATAGACAAAACTTTGAGGGAACTATCCAGTGTGCCAAACCTTATTTCCAAAACATGTTCAGTATCTTATAGTTTGGACTACTTTTCAGTGCTAAAAGTCTGGAGTGCACTGTTAATTCCAGTTATGAGCCATCACTGTTCATACATTTGAAATTATTATCAGGTGAATTGTAAATCTCTTTCTGATGTTTAGTACTGTAACTTGTTTGATTCACTTCCAAAAGAGCTACCATTGTTTATATGGGCAGAGTAGCAGGAAAGATCAGAAATGGAACGTAAAACCTGCCCAATTAAACAAAAACTCTTTGACATTGTAGTCTTGTGAACTTAAAGTGGCATGGAAGCCCAGATACACTAAGAGTAGCAGCCTACCTCCAGTCTTGTAGAAGCCAAGGGTAAAATCAGTTGCATCAAAAACTAATCTTTTCTAGGCCTAACATAATTCAATGGTCTGGTCCAAGTATATTGAACCATGGACTCTACTCACATTGAAGAGGCCCATAGTCCCATCCATTGATCTTAACAACATAATCTTGAAATTTATTCCAGAGATTCCCAATGGGTTAATGAAAATGGGCAATATAATCTTAAATATGCAATTAGGCATGATCTATTTGAGCAGATGTTGCCTGAGCTTTGGGTCAAGTCTTTCCTCTCAAAATTGAGCACAGCTTAGTTTAGTGAGTTCTTCTATGTCAGGCAACAGAAATTTCATTAATTCATCTCCAAAGCCCCAAATGTAAATGAGAGGCTGATTCTGGCAGAGTCTACAGGATGTTATTACAGCTGTCTTCCTGCTTTGCAATCTGTTCCAGTGCCAAATGAAGAAAGCACAAGGCAAGTTGGTGGGCTGTCTGAATTATACATTCAAATTGCCTTCTGCTTAAACCTCCCCTAAAATCCTAATGGCTTAATTAAGCCAGAAACATTATGCCATGTGTCTCTTTAAGTCCTAACATCAAATTTTCCTTTACAAAAATGAGCAGTCAGGGTGGCAGGGAATTGAAAGGGTTGCTAGAGGTATCAAATTCCCATAGGAAAGGAAGAAAAACAAGAAAGATTTTCCATAACCAATAAATATTGTGTTGCTTGTTTGCTATAGCATTGTGAGGATAGTAGAGACCTATCAGCCAATCTATTGGCTTTTCAGAAATAAATAGCGCCACAAACTCAATTCTCTTGATTTTGCCTTGTATATTTTTTTTTAAAAAAATAATCATTGGATCATGAGCCCCTGCCACACAGCTGAATAAGATCCCATATTATCTGCTTTGAACTGGAATATATGGCAGTGTGGATTCAGGCAACCCAGCTTAAAACAAATATTGTGGGTTTTTCTGCCTTGATATTTTGGGTTATATGACTGTGTGGAAGGTCCCTTGATCACAATGGCCTGAATTCCATCATCAGAACTGCAACTACATTGCAGAAGAAATGCAATTTGATGTCATGTTAACTGCCTTCGCTAAATGTTATGAAAGCCTGGAATTTGTATTTTGGCAAGTGATTCTTTGGCAAGGAAGGCTAAAAATCTTGTAAAACTACAACTTTTGTGATTCCATAGAATTGAGCCATAGCAGTTACAAGTAGTCTCAATTATCACTAATTCTACAGTGTAGATGCAATTCAGGAGTGGTTTGTCCCAGATGATTTTAGGTTATGATTTCTTTTGTTACTAACTGAATTTATGACTAAACTGCCAAAGACAAATAGTATTAATATGTTACAAAACAAGAGGGAATCACTGAGGCAGGCAGAATGTAAAAGAATTTCCTGTCATTCATCATGAGTATCTGGATTATTTATTTATTTAGAGTATTTTTAGCCTATCTATGCTCAAACAGCCTTGGTTTGTTATTTGCACATCAATAAATAAGACAAAAAATGTTTATACAAGCAGCTCAATGTCACTTAAAAATCATGGGAAATATCAATTTGTATAAGAGAGTTGCTTCCACTTAAACACTATAAAGAGAAAACATAAGTTTTGGTAAATGTTAATAATAATTTTAGCTGTATCCTCAAATGATATATTAGATATTGTTAAGATACAAAAAGGGAAACCACTGATATCTTTACAACCACATATAGATACATAAGATTACCTCTCTAGTTTGGTGTTTTGAAATCATGAAAAGCAGTCGTTCTCAACCTGGGGTCCCCAGATGTTTTTGGCCTACAACTCCCAGCCATTTTACCAGCTGTTAGAATTTCTGGGTGTTGAAGGCTGAAAACATCTGGGGACCCCAGGTTGAGAACGACTGCTTTTCATGATTTCAAAACACCAAACTAGAGAGGTAATCTTATGTATCTATATGTGGTTGTAAAGATATCAATGGTTTCCCTTTTTTGTATCTTAACAATATCTAATATATCATTTGAGAACCACTGATGCAAAGCTTCAAAAGTCTTAACTAGTAATTCGAAATGACACAAGGCATAAACTAGGAGTCACTGAATCTATTTTAACTGTGGTGTCCTATGCTTCTGATACTTTTCTTTCTACTTGACCTCCTGTTCCAAACCAATTGAGATTTCTGGACAGCTCCCATGTGAACACATCTGGATGAAAGTCACATCTGGAAATTTCAGTAGTTGACTGCTGCCTCAATCATAACCTTTTTTTTTTGAGTTTGCTGTAGACCTCTTTCTTACTTTTTAGAAAAACATGGAATTGTGAAATTATCCATTACCTTTGTCTTACTACTTTCTTATTAGTGTTGATAGAGTAAGACAGCATTCAGAATCTGACCATTCTGAAGTGCTGTGTTCATTAACAACCTGAAATGGTATCTGATAGAATCGTGATATCACACTGTGTTCTGACTTTGGATGACTGTTGTAAATGGTTTCCAGGTTCAACTTCTACTATCTTTAAAAACACTTGTGAAATTTTAATATGTATCTAATTCTGTTTCATTAATTGTTCTCTGACCTTTCATAGTGTAACTCGACATAATCCATTGCCGTATATAAGTAACATGGATACAAAATTGTAACAGTATACAAAATTAATTTAGTTAGCAGTCTCTCATTATGTATTTATTCATATGAAATAAACTCAGTACTTTGTAGGAGCCTGTCTTTGTAGGAACCCTTGTGCCGGCAAGACTGAAGACTGACAGGTTGGAGGTTCGAATCCAGGGAGAGTGTGGGTGAGCTCCCTCTGTCAGCTCCAGCTCTCCATGCAGGGACATGAGAGAAGCCTCCCACATGGATGGCAAAACATCAAACATCCAGGCATCCCCTGGGCAATGTCTTTGCAGATAACCAAGAAGCAACTTGCAGCTTCTCAAGTCCTGACACAGACAAGAAAAAGTACTTCATAGAGAATTTCCAAACTTTCTTAAATGAAGGCTCACAATTTGTGTATTGGAAAACTAAAAGAGCACTATATCTCATAAGAATTGGGCAGTAAAATGTAATGGTATGTTAAGATATGCAAAACTGATAAACAACTCAGAGAGAGTGTCACCTTTAGAAAAGTTGATGGACATAGCCTAGATTAAAGAAAAGTTCATTTAATTTTCTCTTTCTTTTTTTATCCATATCTACTTGAGGTTGAAACATGCCAAAATAAAAATGGTGGAAAGTAAACAAACAACCAAAATGATGAAACGTTTAGTAGCTCTTAAAGGAGAAGAACCATGACAGACAGCAGGGAAAAGTGAAATCCATTTTTTAAGGGGAAGATAAACTGAGCAATGAAACAAAAACAAATAGGTGTGAAAAGGAGAAACAAGAAAAAGGGAACAAAAGAATATTGGCAGGAACCCGACTGTAATAACCTGGATTCAACTCCATAGGCATTTCTCAGGTGAAATAGGTGTTAAGAGGTCAGGTGAGAAATGGTACTCTTGGGATCTCTAGGTGTAATGCTATCAAGTGAGACATTTTTAGTCTCCCTGGCAAACTCAGATGAATTGACACTGACTTTCCAGCTACTGTTTGTGATGGCCAAACTTTCAATGACTTATGAAGAAAACTTATAGAGCTGACTCCAAAATGATAGCAGGAAATACTTTAGAAGAACACTTTGTTACTAATTTCTTTTGCCATGTACAAGAGCTGCTGGATGGTAAGAGTTTGGAAAGTGCTTACAAAGAGAGAAAAAGTGGGGTAATAATAATAATAATAATAATAATAATAATAATAATAATAGGCATTTGATAGAAAGGCAAAACAGTCATATCTATGTGCTTTAATTGGAACATGATTTATCTGTAATTTTCTATGCTTCTTTTAGGAGGGTGAACTTTACAATCTTTGTTTTCCCTTACAAGATTCTCTCTGCTGTGTGAAAGTCTTGAAAAATTATCTCAGTTTCAAGGAGTATTCACCATTCAGGACTCAATTTGGTGAATAGAATCCAAAATATATGTTGTTGAAGGCTTTCATGGCTGGAATCACTGGGCTGCTGTGAGTTTTCCAGGCTGTATAGCCATGTCCCAGAAGTATTCTCTTCTGAGGTTTCACCAGATCAATGGCAGGCATCCTCAGAGGTTGTGAGGTCTTTTGGAAACTAGGCAAGTGGGGTTTATATATCTGTGGAATGTCCAGGGTAGGTGAAGGAACTCTTTTGTGCTTCAGGCAAGTGTGAATGTTGAAATTGACCACCTTGATTAGTACTTAATGGCCTTGCAGCTTCAAAGCCTGGCTGCTTCCTGCCTAGGTGATTAGCCTACCCTTATTAATTCTTGTCTGGAATTCCCATTTTTGAGTGTTTTCCTTTAATTACTGTCCTGATTTTAGAGTTTTTAAAATGCTGGTAGTCAGATTTTGCTCGTTTTCATGGTTTCCTCCTTTCTGTTGAAATTGTTCACATGCTTGTGGATTGGTTTCTCTGTGTAGCCTGGTATCGTGGTTATTAGAGTGGTCCAGCATTTCTGTGTTCTTAAATAATAAGCTGTGTCCAGGTTGGTTCATCACCTGCTCTGCTATGACTGACTTCTCTAGTTGAATTAGTCTGCAGTGCCTATCATGTTTCTTGATTCGTGGAACGTGAAAGAGCCTGACCACTTGACCCAGCAGTACCTCCCACACCACAGCCATGCCTTTACCAGCCTGGATAGGGTTACACTTCTCCTGAAAGATTGAGTCCACCAATTGGGAGTTCTCCTGGATCCATCCCTTCAAATGTGAGCAGGTAGATGTGATAGTCAGGAGTGCTTACTATCAGCTTCGGCTGATACTCCAGCTGTGGATTTGGAGAAGCTGAAGATGGTAGTGCACACACTGGTAACCTCAAGATTGGACTTCTGCAATGCGCTCTACATTGGGCTACCTTTGTATCAAGTTCAGAAACTCCAGCTGGTTCAAAATACAGCAGCCAGGTTGGTTACAGGAATATTGTTATTAGCTCATACACACTGTTAAAGTCAAAACTGCAGAGGCTTAAAAGCTTTAATTTCAAATTCTACTCTATTTTCTCCCAGCAGGATTTCTTTTTAGTACAATTCACCTTATTGCCAAAATCTAAGGGCTATTTTAAAACAAAAATGTATTGTTTCAAGGAGTGGGTCAGTATGGGAGTCCATGCTTTCTTGTTCCTTATATTGTGTTAAAAGATGCCCAGTTGTTTCTCCATGTTAACTATCTATCATTACTTAAACTGCCATGACTCCATGCACCATCATGTGAGCACCATCATGTGATTTGTAGTTCAGTGAGATATGTTGTCAAGAGACATGCAGTGATCTTGCTTTAATTCAGAGGGGTGGTGTAATGGAAAACACTGGACCACAAATAAAAGTAGGTGATGGAGTTGGTTACCTATATTATTATCTATAGGGGGCACTGTTGTCAATTTCATATCCCTATGCATTGCCTTCCTTCATCTGTAACATGTAAGTGTTCAAGGGAGTGTGGTACCAGTGTGTATATTATTCAGACTATTCACCACCACTATCATCAGGAGCAACAGTAGGCAGGCAGGCAGGCAGGTAGACAAGCCAGCAGAAGTAAAAGATTTGCCTAAAATTCATGTCAACAGATTCTGAATCATATGTTTCCCTTGGATCTGACAAGCTTCCAAATTTTTCATCCAAATCAGATGTGCAAATAGTGATCTCTCTTTCCATACACTCCTAGTACATTTTAAATAAAATAACTAAAATAAAAGGTAAGAATAGCTCGAGGAATCTACTTGAGTTGTCAGGAGAGCAGCTGGGAATTGTTATGGATAGGGTTGGGTTTCAATTCAATCAGTGCAAGACAAAGTCACATAAATGGAAATACTGTTTTTCTGGACTTTCCTATGATTATACAGCAGGAATGAATTTTTGCTTGAGTAGGTTGTTCTACCAAGGATAATGAAGCCTGACAATTTACCTCTAAGGGCTCATCAACATGTACTCTTTGAATTTGAGGCCAGTCCAAGGTAGCAATATCCTGGATTCGTCACAGTGGAGGCTACACTATCTGTTTCTGTCCCATGGAGTGGCATCATCAAGTCCATACCATCCAGCAAGGCAGAAATCAGTTCAGCCCTGTAGGAATGCGATCTTATTTTGGATGTCCCTGACGTATCACTGAAGCGCATCATAGAGCTTTGGGGGAACTCCATAGCCGTCTGCTGCAGCAACAGGAGGGTGACTCAGCCACTATCTATCCCCTTTTCCTGTGCCATTAAGTATAGAGCTGTTTGACAGTGGACTGGTTTGGATTAACTTCAGTCCAACTATCTACATTCATCCACCATAACTCTGGAGGATTCCACAACTTTGAGCAACATACGGTATGAAAAAGGTCTTAGGATCTTCAAATCTAGGAAATATATCAAAGAACCAAGATAATTTCAGGCAACTAGGATAGATAATACTGATCTAGAAGTGTTGTTATTACACCATCAATGTTTCAGTGAAATGTCTAAGTGTACAAGAGTTTCATTTTGCTGCTTGAAATGCTTTTTTTTGGGGGGGGGGGAGGTTTTCTTCAATATGAAGGATGAATCAAAAATGTATTCCTTCTTGTACTTGGATTTTTTTCAACAGACACTATTACAGTCTAATTTTAAATAAGAGCTCTAGATCAATACCCTATTGACTTTTATTTTATACTTGCTTGGGGACGCAGCGGTGCTTGGGTGATTTGAAAAAGGCATTGCTTGTTTTGGGAAGTTTGGTAATATCTCTGGATGCAGGGTGAACTATAACTCCCACACAGGTGGCTCATTCCCAACCAAACCTCCCCAGTATGTTATGTTGTTGTGTGTCCCAAAATTGGTCCAGATCTGTCGTTGGCTGTGTTCAGTGTTCTCTGGATAAAGATGAACTAAAACTCCTAAAATTGAGGTCAATCTCTCCGAAACTCCGTATGTATGCACAGTTGGCCATATTGGGTTTGCGTGCCAAGTTTGGTCAAGATCCGACGTCAGCTGGGTTCAGTGTTCTCTGGATAATGGTGAACTACAACTCCCAAAATCAAGGTCAATTTCCACACACTCCTGCAGTATGTAGGAAAGGATTAAGTGAGAGGTGGTGGGCAGGGTCATGCAAATTCCACAACAATGGAGAGAGAAAGGAACACTAGGGTGTTTGTGCTCGCTATAACCAGCAATGTCCTTGGAGGGAGTTCTTTTTGTGGCTTCTCAGCACTGTGGTTTATAATTGTTTGTGGAGGCTGAAGGAGGCTGTATCCACTTACTCTCTGGGTAAGTGGATACACCCCTGC
The DNA here is from genome assembly GCF_037176765.1 of Anolis sagrei. Taxonomy (NCBI): domain Eukaryota; kingdom Metazoa; phylum Chordata; class Lepidosauria; order Squamata; family Anolidae; genus Anolis; species Anolis sagrei. The sequence continues at coordinate 211,771,308 of NC_090023.1, read as the reverse complement.
AACATACAGATTTTCACTTTTATTGTGTGTATAGATAGAAATGCTATTCATTCAGCTGGATTCCAGAATGTAACTGGTTTTATAACCTGGTGAAATTGGTCTTGAAACCACTTGTTGCCCAATGGTTGGCTTCCCATCTGTAAACCAAAACTGAAAGAGAAGGTTCTATGTGTCCTTGCAATATAATTGGCCGAGAGGCACCTGCAGTTTCACAGTTTTTAAGAAGGTGCAATCACTTTGTGCAACAGAAATCCATACTGACAACAGTTCTACACAAACTAATGTGGTAGCAAGGCTACATCTGTACTGTCATAAAATGCACTGTAGGAATCACTTTAGCCTGGTGCATCCAGTACAATGTAAGGCTAAAGTGATAGTGAACCGGGGGTAAATCACTTAATCTGGCTTGGCCTCAGGTTAAAAATATCACTGGAGAAGCTTCAAATCCTGCAGCAAGATTGTGACCTTTCCTGCTGTTGATGCAGTGGGGGCTGCTATTCCAGATCTCAATGCGAATTCCAGGATTGCATCCCATGCACCCAGAGCTCAGACAACGGAGTCACCCTAAAATACTAGTCCGAGAGCTAAAAGAAAATACGGCTGACCCATTGAATATGATTTCTTAACCTTTTTTAGTTTGTTAATAGGATTCACAGGATGCTAAACGTTATTCTTATATAATATTAGCAAGTCGAAATGTACTGTGACAATGTGAATGCCCTGCAGTATAAGTGGCATTCTAAAATGTCTAATTAAATCTTTGTAGCTTTGCAGATTAATAGAGGATGGGCTTGATTGCAGAAAAGATGCTTTCTTTGCATACTAAATAGCTTGCTGCCTTTTTTTCCAGAATTAGAATGCAGTCTCTCATTCCTCTCAAAGCTCCACACAGTATGGTCCACAGACAAATCATGTTTGTGAAATAGTCTATGAGGCACCAGTGCCCACAGAGCAAGCACATTACACCATGGAGGGACTTTGTGAGTGTAGGGTACCTGAAATAAACATCATGTGAATCCCTTACCTGCAAGTGGCACTTGGCAGTGTTACTCTGTATCCTGATTAGTAGGTTCTCCATATGGCTGTGGATACAGTTTGGAAACTTTTCAAACATATGACCTTAATCAGGGTTATTTCATACCCAAAGTCCATCATCTATTTATAAACTCAAGCTGTTCATTCCGAAAAATAAATATATGCATTTTTTCAAGAGTGTGTCTTTCAGAAAATCAGTACCCCAAAAATTAAAAGGTGGTTTTAAAGATATAATCATAGCATCTTAGAGTTGGAAGAGGCCACATGGATCATCAAGTCAGGTTTGTTCCTAAAATCCAAGTTCAATTTTCTTGCAAAAAAAAAAAAAAAGAAAGAAAGAAAGAAAGAAATGGAACAATTATTTTGAAAATCTAAGTGTTAACTTTAGTGGAATTGAACCCATTTTCATTAGTGAATTAATTGTAAAGTATTGGGTTCACTGGCTGAATCTCTACATTAAAGTGTAGGTATAATACATAGTATGTACAGTAGAGTCTTGCTTATCTGACCTTCTGTGTTATCCAATGCTCTTATTCAATGCCTCCTGCTTCCTTTTCCTCCAGCATTTCCCCTTTATATGATATGTTTTTAGTTTCCTTCTAGGTGCCCCCGGTGGTGCAGTGGGTTAAACCCTTGTGCTGGCAGGACTGAAGACCGACAGGTTGCAGGTTCGAATCTGGGGAGAGGTGGATGAGCTCCCTCTATCGATTCCAGCTCCTCATGTGGGGACATGAGAGAAGCCTCCCACAAGGATGATAAAAACATCAAATCATCCGGGCGTCCCCTGGGCAACGTCCTTGTAGACGGCTAATTCTCTCACACCAGAAGCGACTTGCAATTTCTCAAGTCACTCCTGACATGACAAAAAAAAAAAGTTTCCTTCTTTCTTCCTCATTTTGGCTGGTAGCACTGTGCTGACTCCGAAGGAGGAGCCAGATCATAATGGTTTTGCCTTTCTTCCCTCTCCCTCCGCAATGCTTCAGTCCAAGTTGGAAGGAGGGGCTATAACTATGCGGGAGTTTGTAAAAAATATTGGGAAGAGAAAAAAATGAAGGTGGGCAATTGTCTTGATGATTTGTGTAAGTGTACTATTTGCCTTTTCATTACAATTCCTTGTTGGTTGCTCTTTTTTCCATCAGTGGTGAGTGAATTATCTCCTTGTGTCTGGAAAACCGAACAGAAGGAGAACTCACTCACCACTGGTCTCGGCCAAGATAGAAATATGGACTTCAACTCCCAGAAGCCTCCATATTATCCAACTTTTGCATTTATCCAACGTCCTGTTGGCCCGTTTATGTCAGATAAGCAAGACTCTATTATATGAACTTTGGACATGTACGAGATTGTACATTATATCTGACTGGTACACATCTCTGCATAGAATTTCCATTTCCCTTTTTCTACCTATGCAAGCTTTTATATTTTCTCTATTTAAAACCTAAATCACAACAACCAAAACATCCTGAGTGTGAAGCCATCAATATTAAGTTAGAAACCAGAAGTGATATTGACCTCAAGCTATTACATAATTCTTAACTATCTGCCTGCTGTCTTTTGTCTGTAAGTGATACATGGAAAAACCATTTGACTTCACTTTACAAATCTATAAGATGCCTCCACTTTTCTTATAAGCCTTCAAGTCGAAACAATTAGGACTTGATTAAATCTTATCATCAAGTCCTTTACTCTCAGTGGAGCTCCCCTCAACCCCCCTTCCATTCTGTTCACTGGCACTTAAATCTAATCATGAGTTTAGTCAAACACATTGCATGTCAAGAATAATTAATGGAAAGCCTCTAACAACAGGCCTCTGCCATTGACAATCTCATAAAAGAGCAGTTAACTCAAGGTTAACCCTACTCACAGTTCATTCATATAGAAATATAGACATGAAGAAGTTCATGATTATGTACAAAAAGACATAATCTCTCCAATGAATATGTGGTCACCATGATGTGTTTGTAATTTAGAACAGGCAAAGCATTTCCGTTGTGGTTTATACAGAAACTTGTCCATCAAAGACATAGTTGCAACACACGAAAAGGAAACATAAATTTACTCTTGTTCAGCAGAGTTCTAAACAGCAAAATAAGCTTGTGGCATTGCATCAAAATAACAGTCCTTCAGAGTGACAAAACTCACATCATCTTTGTATGCAATCATACCAACACCGAAAGTATGACTTCTTCAATTTCCATCCTCAGAAAGCAAGCAAGGGAGAGCAAGCATTGTATAACCCAATAGGCACCCAGTACTATCCAAACTTACTGGCCTTAAAGAGTACATTAATGTAGCCAGCATATAATAACCACCAGAATTAGTCCTTTTTCTCTTAACACACCTGGTGCAAGGAAGGTAGCGATCCCACACAAAACATTACTGACAGTTTTACAGAAACCTTAACAATTTCCTCCCCCACAGAGTGTCATTATTTGATACCAGATAGGGATATGTTACACCACTCTTATTCTACCTTGCCAAGGCACTTATATACATCTTAGGAAGACACCAATGCTCAAAATAACCCCACAATGTTCCACTCCCCCAGTTTTTCTTTGCTGTCCTTATGTGCATCTGCACTGGCTCTAAGCATACAGCCATTAATCTAAACTATTTTGTGAACACATGAAACTGACAGATGACCAACTCTATATTTAAAAACTGTTTTTCCACTTGGCACAAAACAGATGTCTCTGGGAAAACAGACAAAAAAGAGGAAAAAGCTATGAGTAACTGCTGATAGTAAAAGAAAGCTTTCGGCCTAGGGATTTAATTATGCTAATCTCATCATCAATCTTAATGCAGAGGAGAATGCAATCCTTCTATTAAACAAGACTATCGATGTTCAGGCAGAATTTGGGTTTTTGTTTGTTTGTTTTCCTCCCCCCCCCCCCCCTTGTTTTTTGCTGAGGCCATTGATACTGGGATAATTAATCATTTAGTCCAAAACTAAGTGAGGAGATAAGATAAGAAACTCAGAAGAGTTTGAGCAGGCTGAGGTTTCTCCTTCGTTTGAAACATTTTTAATATTGCTAATTACTGTGGGAAAATAATAGTAATGACCCTGTCATGTATCATGTTCTCCATTTGGTGGTGGCAGGCCTAGCAGTTGGTGATGGAAGGGTTAATGTAGGTCTTATTTCTAAAGGGTTAAATCTGTAAGTAAGAGTTCATGGGTGAAAGCAATTAAGGGTGGAGGTATGCAAGAGATAGGTTGCAGATGGGTTTTTTCTGGAAATAATGAGCTAACCTTGGAACTGATCTTCGGGAGAAAAGTATTTGTCTTATTTTGGTGCTGGTTTTTCCCCAGTTTCTGGATTTTTGGTGTCCTGACCTGTCTTCTAAACCCTTGTAATCCTAGAACCTTGGATCTTTGGACTGGCTTTTGGCTATGGTATAGACTCTTGGTTCCTGGACTCTTTGCTCATTGAACTCTTGGCATTTGACCACTGAACTGGACCCTTTGACTACAATGTAATTTTTGCTATCAGTTTATATTTTATATTCTGCGACTGAGTGCTATCTTTATGTTTTATATTTTGGATTATTAAAACAGCCAGACAGTAAGTGCTGCTTTAATTAAATTGTTTAGCACAAACTGGGAGTTAGTTTGGTTCATCTCTGTCTCTGTATTGGCGGAACTCTGGTACCATGACAGATTCTCTCTTATTTAGGTACATCACATCCTACAATATATCCAAGAAAATTGGATACACAGAAAAGTTATTTTTTGGAGTACAACGTCCAGAATTCCTCAGTCAAAATTCTGGAAGATGTAATCCAAAAAAAGAATATTTCTCAAGTTCTAATTGTGATGCAGCACAGGAAAAAAAAACATGGCCATCATTTTATCAGGCAGAATAAGCATGAAATCCTATCTAACCCTTTTTTACATAAATTTACATATACTTAGCTAAGCAGGGAATGCACAAAGAAAGCTAGTAAATGGCAAAGATGCATATTTGGACACTATTAAAAGTGGCTGTATGACCCATACACATGAGTGCATGATGTATATAAGTGTGCCATGACAATGCAGATTGATTCACAAGCAGATTGGTGAATGATATACATTAATGTACAATGTTCCCGAGTTGCATCTGATTTACTAATGATTCATAATTAAGAACAGGAGTGAGACAACAGGAAATGAGCACAATTTACCCTATGAAGGGAAATTAGCTCCTGAAAGAATTATCATTCAGTCTCCATGAAAGCTTTCTCACCACTCATTTCCACAAAACATTTTTTTTCAAAATCCAGTTATCACAAGGACAGAAAATCTTCTGAACATTCAGCAAGACAAACACCACAGGGGTGTTAACCCATCCCTGTGCTATCCAAAGCATGTGTGTTGTGTGTGCGCGCGTGCGTGTGTGTGTGTATATATATATATATATATATATATAGAGAGAGAGAGAGAGAGAGAGAGAGAGAGTTCCACTTCACAAATGTACCTGTTCTGACTTACATTAAAATTTAACTTAATAACAAACCTACAGAACCTATCTTTTTCGTAACTTGGGGAATGTCTGTATTTGGCAATTTGTCAGCTCTTCTATGTATTAATGTTACTCCAATCTTTTATTGCATATGGATGTTAGGGAACAGACTAATTCTATTTTCTGCGTATGTACATCCACTTATGAAGATGCAGCTTCCATACAAGATTCCGGCCAAGGAAGGAAAGACATTTAAAAAGAAGTATTTGACTGATGATATACTCTCTGAAGGATAACAGTTCTAAAAGTACCTTAGAAAATTGTCAGATATTGTCGCAACAACTTGTTTTTTAACCTCATTTTCTCCTCCAATCACACTGACAAATGTGTGAAGAATATTAGTTTGATATTTTTTAGCACAGCTCTGAAATTATTGATAGTGAGCAGAATTTGCTCATGCACTGTTTAACAAGTTTAATTTCAGAGAAATGGTACTGAAACTAATTGCCTTGTTAAGATATTGAGTTACAAACCACTGGAGAGAGAAAGCATCTACAGCACCTTCAGTGTCAGAGGTCACAAATAATGTACCACAGGCATTTCAGTAAATGCTTCATTACAGTATTGGTTCCTTAAATGTTCTTTTGGGGTTTGAACAAAGTCTGAAACTTGAGATCACTTAATAAAGCTCTTAGAGGGTTGGAGACTTATTGTTCTCTAAAGAGGTTTCTGATTAATCTAAACTGAATTTCAGATGTGTTAATCTAAAATTGCAAATTCATTTAAAAATTAAAGGAAAGTACCACACAGAGTATAAATCTTGATGATGCAGTGTGGGCCATCTTTCAAGTTCTGTATTAAATCTAAAGCAGTGGTTCTCAATCCAGGTCCCCATCCAGGTGTTTTGGCCTACAACTCCCAGCCAGTTTACCAGTTGTTAGGATTTTTGCGAGTTGAAGGCCAAAACATCTGGGGACTCACAGGTTGAGAACAGCCGATCTAAAGTCTACATTTCTGCCAGTCTTGCAGAGCATAGCTTATGGAAAGGAATGATGTACTCCAACCATGTTTAGAGGGTCACTGTGGTCCTCTCTCTGATTTAAGCTAATAGAAAAGTTTCGCCAAGAATTTAACATGCAATAAAATTATCCCAACAAATGTGTTCCACCTGTTCCTAACCACTGCAATACTATTACATATTCACTTTTGAACTGTTAACCATTGGCTTTTGCTGTATGGATCGGTTTGGATCTTGCTGCAAAGAACTGAAAGTTTGCCTCTCAGGGTGTAAATCTTTCTTAGAAGTAGACATTTAAAAATCATCAACAGTCTACCTACTGTGACAAACTATCTAAACATAACACATTTTGAAGTCTATTTGCAACTCAGGAATTATTCAGCACAACATTCACACACAATTGTTTTGTGCATGAAACAGGATTTTTCACACTGGAAACAGTGTTTCTGTGCGTATAACAACATTTCAATGCAAAAATAGAAATTGTGCACAGAAAATACTGTGCCAAACACACATGTGTAATATTTCTGCAGCTTAGGCCAGAACTGGAAAGATGCTTGTTAATCCAAAATTCTTTTTGACAGGGTTTCTCATCACTCAAAAAATTAAAAACAAACTGATATACAAAGGGTGAAACCTTCCATCCTCATCTGTCAGCAAGCTGTGGTGTAACAAATTGTGACAAAACTCATATGGGTGCCAAGATGCATAATCCTTCAGTGTCCTGCTCACCAGTGCCATTGAACTCAATCCCTTGGTGTGGCTGCCTGACTTTTAAGTTGTGTTTTGGGGTTGTGAGATGTAGCATAGCTAGCTATGAATATTCTGTGTATGTATTTTATTCCAAAATCCATTCCTTAATATGTTTTCTTTGAAAATATGTCTTTATGTGGCTTTTGATCTCTTTTAAAGAATTTTCTCTGAATATTTGTGAAGTGGGAATGCTGATAAATAGCTATCCTTTGATCTTAGGAAAAATCACAAAGATAAACAGACATTTGACAAAGTGTGTAATGTGGTGCCAGCTCCTTGGATGATGCCCTGGGAAGCAGCTGCCAGTGTTTGTCTAAATAGAAAGTTGATCCTGGATGTAATGAAGCAAAAAAATGCCTTTGATATATATGAAGTACTTGAAGAAATTAACAAGTTGAGAGATGTGTACACAAAGCTTGTAAACAGCTTTAGTGCAATAGCTAATTGGTGGCTTGTTTTATTTACTGGTTATACAACTAGCTATTTCATGCTCCATAGATAAGATGAATTTTTTTTTTGCCTCAAATGATAAGTGAACAAAACGGTGATTAAAACCTTCCATGGCAGAATGAAACTTGCTTATTGAAAGAAAGATTAATATGAATGGATTAAGCCCACTTAGTCAAAGGTTATAATCTGCAGTTTTAGAGAAATAGGGTGAAAGTATACTTATGAGAAACTCAGTAGGAAATTTTAAAAATTCTGGATAGCTGCTTTGTGTGTGTGTGTGTGTATATATATACACATTCAGAGAAAGAGAGAGAGAAGGAGAGAGGATTGCTGAACCACCAATGAACTGTCCTTTTTAAAAAAATACAAAAAATTAAAAGAAATATGGATATGAAAATATGTCCTGTTTCATTGTTTGCTCCAAATGCCATCTGAATTTTCTTTTGAGCTTTATTTTCTATCAGGTTATATATATATTGGGGACATTCTCATGGAAATCTATAACATTTTTAGTACACTTGTGTCTTATCATATATGTTTTACCAGTTTTAAAATATGCATTTTTGACAGATTTTGCCATTCGCTAAGGCCAAACGTGTGCCTTTTTCAGAGATGTGTGCCTTAACACATTGTGTATGCATTTATTTAGGGAGGAGGGAATCTTCTACTTGCTTTTTTTTTCCAACGAAGAAAGATTGGTGCACACTTTTTGCTAGTAGTTTTGGAGATCATGATTTGTATTTTTGGAGGGGAGGGGACAGGTAATGAAAAATATTTCTTTTTCATCTTGCACATATAAACAAAAATACATACTGTAATTGCAAATGAAACATGCCAACAGCAAATACAAACATTCTATTAGGGTTAGCATTTCATTTGATTACATTAAAAAAAATCAAAAATGTACAAATATCAATAAAGCAGAATGAATTTGAGATAACAAAATGAATGCGGGAGAAAGCAAAAAACAAAAAACAACACAAACCAACAGCTTTGTTCATTGAACTTATTTTATATACCCTGTAATGATACTCTAGTGAGCCAGAATGTTTGCATGCTATTGCCCAAAATGAAAAATATAATGAGATGTATATATGGTGCTCTACTGACATTATTATTTCCCCTTTGCCAGAACAGTTTAATAAACAGTTGTCCCTGCAGTCTGAAAAGTGAAATAAATACTCCCTTTGGTCAGGGACTTAATAGATATGAAATTACAGCAAAAAGCCATAGGATTATAAAGTGCATTATTATAAGGTTAGAGATGGAGAATTATGAATAGCTTTGAGAGTTACATAATATGTCCATAATGGCTGTGAAGCAATGGAAGTGATTCCGTTCAAGTTCAATTATTAGGTAACTTGGCAGGGCAGGAGAAGGAAGAGAGAATGGCACATCTTATGTCATGAAGACATACTTTCTGTAACTTGAGATTATATATATGATCCCATGAAGGAAGCAGTGCCTTTGTTCTATATATTGCATAGAAAACATAAGAAGAAAATATACAAACAACTGATAGATTTGTGAGGAAGAGGAGGAAGGGACATACTGAGGATGGTTTGCAAATAATTTCTGCCAGATGTTTCACATAATTACTATTTATATGATCTATAAGTTTTAATATGCCATTATCAGTTACACTATAAACCAACAAAATAGAAAAAGAAATGGGGAAAAAACTCTGCAGCCACACATATAATAATTGCCTTGAAATAGCTTATCTTCCATAACAATGGGGTAACTGGCCCAACAGTTTCCCAACTCTGAAGCTGGGTCAACATGTAATTATCTAACACAGAACATTTGCCATGATCGTTAAAGGCAATTATGTCTAATACTTGATCAAAAACAAACATTATCTACAGCACTTTCCTATCTTGTAGAAAATATAACGCTCTCAGAGTAATTACTGTTCCGTAGTTACCCAGCAGTTGCCAGCAGCAAGAGTATTAACTCATGCAGGATTGAAGACATGGTTGTATGAGATGGTAAAGCTCATCTGTTAGTTATTTGAATTAGTTATTTGCAAATGCATTTTCTCTTTCTGTCAACAAGGCTTTAACAAGTAAACCAATTTTTTACTATACTAATTATTTATTTGATCCAATAAACATGAAGCTTCACTTTGTGGTTCATTTTGGGAGGAAAGTCTCTTGAACAGGAGGTTGATATTGGGGTCATTAAAAACTGAACTGAACTTTAGATGCTGGCCCTCCAATAAAAAAAATATGTGCTGTGAGGAGTGTGGTACAATTTCTCTCTCTGATATCCCCACTCCACGGTGAGATTGAAAGTGATGCAATTTTCTTTCAGGGTTTGTTTTTAGCCTTAAAATGCCAATTTCCCCCTATATTCTGGGATTGGGGTAGTGAGGGGGAAGGGGAATCCAAATCATTACATTTTTGTGGTGTCCTGGTAATTTGAATGCATTTTCAGGCAGAAAAGGTTTGAGAGCCAGTGGTCTCCAGTGACATTTAAGGCAGGAGATTAGTGGTCCAAGGCCACAAGCAGCCTAATAACTTTACTTTCCCAATTATGGGTGTGAATTTCGTTTCCATACCTTCAGAGGCATTCAAAATATTTCTAGTAATTCTCCACCTTTAATTAACCTATTGAATGAAAGTCACTTATTACAGCTGTCTATTAGTGCACTTCAGTAATTCAGTATATCAGTGCTTCTTGCTAGAACAAATTTATCTTTGCCTATCTTTCACCCCAAATCAAACAATTCTTAGGGTTTGAAAGAGGAGTGAATGCCAAGTTTCTTTTTTGGGGGGAGGGGGGGGGAGAAGTGAGGTGCAGATGTGTGTTAAAATGTAATTTATCACATTTTTATAGTTCATTTTTGGGAACAGCTTTTCCCAACTAGCTACTTCATAACATTAGAGAATGAATCCACTTTAAATCTGGTTGCTGGCTGTTGTAGAATGCTGGGGTTTGTAGTTCAGGAAGGAGCCTTTAACAGCTTCTATAAAGTACAAAATCCAGAATTCTGCAGGAGGCAGAAACGAAATTTAAAGTGGATTCATTCTCTAGTGTAATTAAGTCATTATAATTTAAAAAGCATTACGTAGCAACTCCTGCTTCTAGGCATTTGCATTCCAACACAATCAGAACACTTTTGTAAGATCCAATTTTTAAAAGTGGCCTTTTGTACTACATAGTTATAGAAATTATTCCTGTTATAGCACTATTATGGCATCATTCATGGAATCCTGGTGTTTATAGCTTTGTGAGACACTATGGCTTTCTCAGTATTATTTTCCAAACAGCAAATCACATGATACCATAGTATCCTATAGAACTGTTGGATTTGTCCTTTAGGGCAGCATTGCGGTCTAGGGAATACTATAATTCTGTAGCGTAAAAGAGAAGCAAGTCAACATCAACAAGACAAAGCCACAATCCCCACATCATTTTGTGTACATCCCATGGACACAGGGTCATACATATTCCAATGGAGCGGCTTGTAAATTGCTGAGTAGTGACATGTTTTAGAGTCCTTTTCTCCGCATATTCAAGTGGCAATAGATCTGGGACCTTTAGTTAACCTGGATTTACTACTAGCTTCATTACAAAAAAGTATTATTGGATGTTACAGCTGAAAATAATTCACAATGGGGCTTTATCCTAAACTGACCTTACTCAACTAAAAGGTGCACTTTGTATTTATATTCAAAACTGCAACCAGATTGAATCTGCTATTTGCACTGAAATGTTTGAATGCTGGTTAAGTCATTATTGTTTCAGAGGAAATGAAGTCACCACAGTCATAATTCTAATGTAAACCACTATAAAAATAATTATAGGCAGGTGTTTCTTGTAATTTTGACATTCTTTGTCCTAAGGAGAAAGAGCTCTAAATGCTGTAACTTAATAAAGAAACTATAGAATGCTTTCTAATGACCACATAAGTAAGGAAGAATGAGAAAGTTAGAACATTGTCCTATGAGAACAATAAAGCTATGCTAGAAAAAGATACTGTGTTTTTTAGAAGACATTCTATAGTCAAGATGCCATTCAATGATACAACTAGAGTTGTAACGCAGATGGCTAAGGTCCCTTAAATCATAAGGTAATCGAATGACAAGAAGGTTTTACCCTATTAACTGAACACATTAGAATGCCAGGGCTGACATTGGCTGTTACACCATTTTTCATCTTTAAGAAATGCAAACACATACATGGCCGCACATACACATTGCTGAGTTTGGAAAAGTTACCTGAGGGACCATCCAGACAGTACCTTTATCCCACAGCAAACAGGAGGGTGGCCAGACGCCGTTCCCTGTAAACACGGTAGCAATCGCTGCAAAAGGCAAAAAACTGTGAGATTTCCAGGTGCGGGAATATCACGGTTTTGAGGCAAATATGCAGATTCTCACATGTTGGTATGTTCCTGCAATTAGAAATCATGGGATTTTTTTATCTGGGTTTGCTCCCAGGTTTTAGATGTTTGTTCCTGAATGGTCAGTTCTTAAAAAGAAGGTGACACTTGAGTAGAAGGCAAAAACTTCATGAAATGTCTGGAGGGCACAGTGTCTTTAGCCAGGACAAAGAATGGAACTTTTGCAGTGATTCGCTGCAATGATTTTCCGCATATCCACATTTTTTTTAAATGCTGAAGTTTCCAGTTGAAGTCCCTCCGTGGCTATCTTGGGAGTCTCTAAATCTTGCATCAAAGCATCAAGTCTAGACAATGGAGACATAAAACCCGGGACCAACAGGTTTGTATGTGGACCTCTTCTGAAGTCCCAGGATTTTTTGCCCCTGTCTAAAAGCTGTGATTTAGTGCTGTCTGGAAGCGCCTTTGGACACTAGTTCCCAGAATTCTCCAGTAAATGTAGCCATTGAATATGCTGTTCTATGGCTGTTCCAACCAAATAACTTTCCTAAATTAAAAACAAAAGTTATGCTTTCAAGTTCCATGGCTACAGATTATCATTTTGTTATTTTTATTTCTTAGGCTGTGGTAAAAATATGACTCTAAAGTTCTAACTCCAGAAAAAAAAATCTGATCATTCAGCATTCTCATCTTGGGTTAACTCTGGCCTTATATCTTCCAGATCAGCCATTAATGGAAATATAATAAGAAAGTACACAAACACATCCTAAGTTCCTATTAGCAATGAAGAAGTAGTTAAAATAATAATAAAAAGGTTCAACTGTTGATTAATGGATCTACTCATTCCCCTGGCAAACAACATGAAAGAATTTACATCTCATTAGAAAAGCAGTTCTGTGAGCAAATATTTAGCTTGGTGAAGTTTCCTGGGGCGGGCTGAAACCTTGAAGATGAAAAGCAATATAAAATATATGTAGCTTCATTTTCAGTGCTATCCATCATTTGTGTTATTATCAAAGAGGTAATAATTACTAAGGGAAAAAGAGGGTTACAGCTCCTAATATGAGGATACTGCATTTGTTTCCCATTAAAATATGAACCAACATTTCCCAATATGCTCTCTTTTAATCCTTTCCTCTTTATAAATGTGTATTCAAGTGCAACTTCTTGTACCAGTGAAACAAAAATAGTACATGCCCCTGTTTGGGCAGTTTTGTGAGGAAGGGGGACCTATCTGTTTGAGTAATTGAATCAGAACCAATTTATTGATCAGGAAAAGATTTATAAAATTGGTCAATTTCACAGATTTATTAAAGTTGAATTCCTAAGAATGGGTGTGCATGAGCCCCAATATATTAAAACAAGGGGATTTACAACCTCATCAGATGGGGCAAATTTGGTGACATGAACCAGTTTGCCTTCCCTTTTATGGCAGTGCCCACCTGCTCCCATCCCACGATAAACTGCAACTTCCAGTGGGGCTCCGTTATAAAAGGGAAGGCAAACTGGCACATGCCACTGCTGTGGCAACATAGGAAGCTTCCTCTGTTGCCTTTGATCAACATGGAGAAGCTGAGCAGTGGACACTTCTCCTGTGGGATGGGAACTTGAGTGAGTTGGGTGATGCGGAGTGTGGGGTGACGAGTTCCCCATGCTTCCAGATGAACACTGCCAGAATTGCCACAATCCATAGCAATTCCAGCAGCATGTTTAATGAGGTCATTTGTCAGAAAGTTCAAAGATGTGTGTGTGTGTGGCATACACACACACACGCACACACACACACACACACACACACACACTATAGGCCAGTTTTATTAACTGCATATACCATAGGTTTTGAGCAATGAAAGGAGGTCTAAATTGCCAGGAGCTCTTTCCTGCTGTTCACATGCTGCTCGCGTCCTCTTCCCAATGAAAAATGGAGTAATGAACAAAATGATGCACTGTCATCTTTCCCTTTCCTCTCCCTGGAGAAGACATACCTTACATATTGACGATGGATACATAGAGAGGTTTAACAGAGAGGTCTTGAAAGAAAACCTTCAATGTAGTAAGAAGGATTTTAGCAGACTAGTAAGATATTATAGAGCTTGGAGCAAGTCTCTTCAACTGGTTAACATAATTACGTGGGTACAAAACAAGTGACATTTAAAACTATATTGAAAGTGACAACCAGCAGGGAACATAACAAAATCCCTGACACCCCTAATTAAGGTCTCCCTTTTCTAGTTACACAGGAGTATAAGTTCTGTTTGCAGGTTCTTTGTACTAGTGAATTTGCACTTCTTCTGGTCAATCTCCATCAGTTCTTCCTCAAGCTTGTGCCAATGTCCATAACTGACATTACTTGTTTTTGATAAATCCGTGTTGATTATTAGCGATGATGGCATTTGTTTCTAAGTGTTTGCATACCACTTCCTTAACAATCTTTTCCAGAATGACAGTGGAAAGGAAGGGGGAAAATTGGGGAGAATGAATACAGTCGAACTGTCCTAATAAAAATAAAAATTTGTATTTTTGACATTAAAGAGTGCATTATGTACATTTTAAAACTACTCATGGACACTTATTTGAGAAGGGTTACTTTGTTAAAAAAAATAGACATGCTTAGGAAAAGAGAGGAGGGGACACATCTCATTTCATGTCCTCTGATGTTCATAATGTTCAAATTTCAAAGGTCACCTGTTCAAATGACCTTTAGATAAAGTTGGGAATCATGTTGTGCTGTATATGTTTTTAATTTTAACTCTAGGCTTTTGTCACATGATAGTACTGGCTCTGCCATGCATGTGATTAAACACAGGCACACATTACAAAAAAAGAAATCAAGGGAAAGTTTAGTGTTTGGCTAGTAAAAGAAAGACCAAAGACCTGTAGAACCAGACATAGCTCAGTATTTATGAAATACTCTAGGAAGCTAACCTTGTAAATCCACAAATCACTGCTTCCTATGTGTCAGATCTTCATTCCCTTTCATCAAGCAGTCAACTTTTTTCATCAAATGTTTGTGGATGGATCTCTACAATTTTTAAATAGAACATTGTGGGTAAATTTTGGTTCAAAATAATTCCACACAATAATTTGAGAAGTATAATAAAGTGTTTTGTCACCCTACCATCCTTTGTGTCCAATATTAAACTTTCAATTGTCTTTTAACAGAGATCGGGAAAAGAATAGCACACAAAGCTTGCATGAGCATAGGGAGGAGAGTACAAGGCAAAAATAAATGCACCAGTTTTATGCTATATCTAAAGGTTAAGCAAAAAAAAAGTTCGCTTTTCAAATGTCATTTTTTTCTGAAAAACATTGGAGCAAAAATAACATTGAAGTTAATGGAAAACTTTTGAAACAAAGCAATTGCTACTGTAACAGCTGGAGACTTCATGTTCAAATGAATCTATAATATCAATAGCATTTTTGTCATTTATTTATGTAGGTATGAGGGGGGGAGAGAGAAAGAGAGAGAGAGAGAGAGAGGGAGAGAAATTAAATGTTGGCTGACAATCTGCTGAAGTGCAGGTTATTGTATTTATATCTAAGATACAAACTAGTACTCAAATACGTATACTTCTTCCAGCCATAATACACCCTGTATGTAATGTAATGACAGGTGCTGATGACTGCTGGACAGACCACAGGCTAATCCAATCTACGATGGCTATTAAGATTGCCCCCAAATGCAGACTCAAAGAAAGACAAGGTGCAAAATGAACACCCAAGCCCTTCAGTAGCCCTCCAAATGAGCCCTTCTCCACTCAAGGACCATCAATGCATAGAATACCCTGAAAATGTTGAGGAACATTGGAACAATCTGAAGACCTTCACCATCACAGCCTGCAAAGAAACTATTGGATATCAAACCAAGAAACATCAAGATTGGTTTGACGAAAATGATAACAAGATTTAACAGCTAATTCATAAGAAAATGAAAGTCTTCCAAGCATGGCAGAGAGACATCAACTGTGCTGCTAAGAAAAAGATCTATGTCATTGCCAAAGCTGAGGTCCAAAGCAAGACAAGAGAACTCTAGAACATCTGGTGGACAAAGAAGGCAGATGGCAGATACCCATGATGCTCAGGGATTTTTCAAAGCCACAAAGGTCATTTATGGACCAAGAAACCATACACCCTCTATGCTCATCAGATGGAACCAAACTTCTGAAGGACAAAAAATCAATTGTACTACATTGGAAAGAACACTACCAAAGCCCCTTGAATCGCAGCTTCAATGTGACTGAAGAGGTTCTCTCACAAATCCCGCAACAACAAATCAGGGATGAGCTTGCAGCACTGCCTATTTTGGAAGTAGTCAGCAATGTCATCAGCCAACCAAAAAATGACAAAGCCAGCGGACCTAAAGGGATGCCTGCTGAATCTTTAAAGGAAGAGGACCTGAGCTGACACAACAATTCCATCATCTCTTTGAAAAAGTGTGAGTGACAGAAAATCCCAGCAGATTTCAAGAATGCCACCATCATCACCCTTTTCAAAAAAGGGGAAAGAACAGACTGCGGAAATTATCGAGGTATCTCCCTTCTAAAATGCAGGGAACAAAATCAACCTCTGCACATGACATTCATTGACATTCGACACATCCTCCAAAAATTGGGTGCCCTGACAAATTTGTGAACATCCTGCAGCTCCTCCATGATGACATGATGGCAACAGTCTTGGACAGCAATGGCTTCCAAAGTAACCCATGTAAGGTGTAATCAGGTGTTAAATAGGGATGTGTTATTGCCCAACCTTATTTTCCATCTTCATCGCTATACTTCATCTTGTTCCACCGGAGTGGAAATCATCTATCAGACAGATGGCAAGCTATTTAACCTCAGCAGACTGAAAGCCAAACCCAAGATTACAACAACATCTGTTATAGAACTCCAATATGCTGATGACAAAGATGTCTCTGCACATTCAGAAGAAAACCTACAAGCCATTCAAAACACTCAAAACACCTTTGCAGAAGCATACGAGTAGCTCGGTCTGTCATTGAACATTGAGAAAACCAAAGTGCTCTTCCGGCAGGCACCAGCCAATCCATCTGCAATGCCAGAAATACTGCTTAATGGTGTAACATTAGAAAATATTGACCATTTCCGCTACCTTGGCAGCCACCTCTCCACAAAAGTCAACATTAACACTGAAATCCAACACCGTCTGAGCTCTGCGAGTGCAACATTTTTCCAAATGAATCACAGAGTTTTTGAGGACCAGAACATCTGTAGGAAAATCCTGCAAATCTCTTGGGAAGACAGGGAGACAAATGTCAGCATGCTGGAAGAAGCAAAGACCACCAACACTGACGTGATGGTCCCCCACTATCAACTCCGCTGGACTGGCCATGTTGTCTTAATGTCCGATCACCATCTCTCAAAGCAGTTGCTCTACTCTGAACTCAAGAATAGAAAACAAAATGTTGGAGGACAGGAAAAGAGATTTAAAGATGGCCTCAAAGCCAACCTTAAAAACTGTGGCATAGACACCGAGAACTTGGAAGCCCTGGCCCTTGAGTGCTCTAGCTGGAGGTCAGCTGTGACCAGCAGTGCTGTAGAATTTGAAGAGGCATAAATGGAAGGTGAAAGAGAGAAATGCTCCAAGAGGAAGGCATGTCAAGCCAACCTCGACTGGGACCACCTTCCACCTGTAAACCAATGCCCTCACTGCGAGAGAACATGCAGGTCAAGAACAGGGCTCCACAGTCACCTACATACCCTCTGCCAGGACAATGAACTTGGAGGACAATATTACTCGGACAACGAGGGATTGTCTAAGTAAGTAAGTAAATATGTAAGTAAGAAATATGTAATTACATTGCATACAAAAATTCCAATGCAATTGTATGGTCAAATTCGTAGAGCTGATAGATTTCACCTATAAAGGCTTAATGAATTCTGTTGATATTGAGGCTGGGTATCATCTCAAGATCAGCTCAGTTTCTTAATTTTCGCTGAGATGTCTCCTACTCCAAAATAGAGATGGAAATTCTTGGTTTTCCTGCTTCCTAACAGATGTTGAGGAAAACGCATTTTTTCCATAGTGTTGAAACATTTGGGATTTTTTTCTCTTGCAAGAGATAGAAAGTTTTTTTTACACTATTGTTCTTCCCATCAGCTTTTCCCATGTAGTTGAGAACACCACATTTAGACCACATTCAGGAAATTGTGAAATTTCCATCCCTATTCCAGCAATGACATAGCAGTATATTTGGGGCAACCAATGTATCTCATGTCAGTTTCAGATGACTTTCAGAGGCTACAAGATCCTGAACAGGTGGGAGGTTGACTGGCAACAATAGAAATGGCAGCAGGAAGAAGAACTTTTTCAAATCTCCTAGAAGAGATGTGGGAATTTTACAGTTTACCAGGTGGGTATGATGAAAGGTAGCAGCCTGCCTGCATGAAATGAAGTAAGCAAGCATAAAATTAGCATGTAAATATCTGATCAGATCAAAAATTACTATGCCTCTTGCTGGAGTGCCTTCTGTTTTCCTATTTTGCTGAACCTGTAGGTCAAACAGCTGAAGGATAATATTTTCTTTCTTCTAGAAGTAGATTTGGGAGAGGCAAAAGGAGGCAATTCTTTATTCAGTTACAGAATTCACAAGTTGTTGAGCTTAGAGAGTTAGCACGCTGCAGTGGTTTGTATATTGGACTATGACTCTGGAGACTAGGATTTGGTTCCCTGCTCATCCATGGATGCTACTGGGTGACCTTTTGAGAGTCATACACTCTCAGTCCCAGAAAATGCCATAAGTCTTAGGGTCAACATAAATAAGAAACACCCTCAAGGCATTCAGCAATGTCATCTTGTGAATTCTTTAGCTCACATGTTGAATAATAATAATAATATACGTAGCTTTAAAAGAAGAATATACATTCTCAAAGAAAATGGTGTTGTTACTAGAGTCAGTGTGGCTTATTGGTTTGAGTAGAGTTCAAATCTCTCTTAGTCATAGAAATCCACTGGGTAGACTTTGAGATGTAAACAAAATGATCTGCTAGCTTTTATAGAAATGTAAATTTGAATGTAAGTTGGAATGGGTATACTTTTAAGTGTAGCTCCAACCAAACGATTTATTTTTTTAAATGTAACCCCAACCAAAGGATAGCATAGGGAAGGGTGTTAACCCTTCCCTGTGCTATTCATGTGTGTGTGTATGTGTATGTGTGTATGTGTATGTATATATATATAGAGAGAGAGAGAGACAGACAGAGACAGAGCTACACTTAAAAAATATACCTGTTCCAACTTATATATAAATTCTACCAAAGAACAAACCTACAGAATCTATCTTGTTCGTAACTTGGGGACTGCCTGTACATATATGCATACACATAAACAGACTTACACACAATAATAACTACACAATTTCTCCTACATATATCTTCATGCTCATTACATACAACTTTAAAATAAAAAATAAAAATATACATAACTCGGTTTAAAAAGGGAATTTCCCTTTTGTCTGTTTCTTTATAGCAAATGATTTATTTCACTTATTTAATATTAAAATATGACTATTCCAACATTTTAGATCACTAAACCAGAACATAAAGTATTTCTCTTTTCCCTCAGACAGATATTCATAAAAATGTTTCCATTCTTCAAAGAATATGTCAATTTCTTTTATTTCCCACGTTTTAACTGTCCAGTCTTCTGTTGTTGGTATTTCTGTCTTTTATACATTGTTAACCATACAGGATATTTTTAATGTGAACATGTATTGCAATATTTCTTCATGTTCTTTGTTATTTGATCATCCAACAGTCCTAGTAACATAAAATGTCTGAAGTTGATTTTTATCTTTAGAATTTTTTGGATTATCTCACAATTTTTTCTCCAATTTTTGGACTTTTTACATGTCTACCTCATATGGTAAGTATGAACTTCACATTTGTGGGAAAATTATCTTTGAAAGTTGAGATTGTTTCCATTGCATGGGCATGGGTGACTACCTGCCTCCTGCCACAGATGCAAGAACGAGAAACTCAGTGTTCAGATAACAAAAGTTCACAACTTATTTACTGATTACCGATGAGAAACAGGGTCATCACCATGCATTGGTCCTGGATCAGGAATCGGACAGCCCGCTGCTGACCGATACCAATTTACCACGCCAGGGGGTGCAGCTGTTTCCAACCAGCACAATACCAGGACACCATTACTGCTGCATCCCTGCAAAACCATTTCTCCCCCTCTCCAATATGGGGGCGGGTTAAACAAGCCGGATCGAGGGCCCATGCCAAATGCCACAAAAGGGTTAGGGGTGGGAGCCACTTCCCCCACCACCAACCGTGGCCCCACTTCAACCAACAAACCCCACAGTCCCCAAATGCACAGTCCAAATTTCCCACATGGCTAAATCCTGTTGGTTGGGCCTCCCTTCCTTCACTGAAGGACTTTTTTTGCCATGTGCATGAGCCAGTGTCCCATTCAACATGTCACCGGTGTAGTCAATGGTCCCATTTACTGCGCGTGTAGCCTCTCTTTTCTTGTCAGGTGTCACAGCCCTATGACAGCCTGAAAGTGAATGCCCAGCAATCTCCATTCATTCCAGGAAGAAGCCTGGTAAATATAAGATGCATAGGCAGAAGATTTTCAATGACCCATTTTCTTAATGATGTCCACTGGGACTCCCCCTCCCTATCAGATGTAGCTGCTCCAATCCTAAACAAGTGTCCACCAAATTCAGCATATGGTAAGCAAAGGTCCTTAAGGGATTTTCAGAATATGGGGCTCCCGTCTTGGTGAACAAACAGCAGGCTGGGGGCTGGGCCTCAGGTGCGCAGGTACCAGGCTAAAACCCTGTTTCCAACCTGTGGATAGTGAGTTTTGGTCAGTTTTGGGCTTTCTTACACAGAGATTGAGCTTGCTCCCCAAACACAAACATCCCTGAGCTGCAATGACCTGTCTGATCTTTCAGACTTGGAACTGGCTATCACTTCCCCCAATCTGAAGGCCCCCAAAAAGGCTGTTGTGAATGCCACAGAAAACAACTTAACCCCATAATGAGAAATGCAGATCCTCTTGAGTGCTGAGATGAGCCACTTGAAGGTACTGTATGGGAGGGGCTGTTTTGTGTCCTGCTGCTTCAGTGACTGCTTGCTTCATCTTTTTAGGAATTTCCAGACCTGAAAGGCTTCGCAAGGGTCTCCAAAACCCGTGGCCTTGCTGAAGAAGTTTATCTCCACCAGCTGAAGCCTAACAGTATGGTGCACTAGGAAATGCACAATTTCATCTTCTGCCACCAGCCAGTTGCTACCATAAATTGCATCCAACCTGAATTTAGCACTGATAGAGAGCAGGCCAACACAGCCTTAAATAGTAGGCCTGGGTAACAACGGAAAAATTTGTTTCTAAAATCGATTTGTATTTGGGGTTTTTTTTTGTTTCGATATTTAAAATAATTACAAAATTTTCCTTTTTAAAAGTTCGATATTTATGAAATTTCGTAAATGGTAAAAAAATAACGAATCGATTTCCGAAACAATAACGAATCGATTCGTTAATGGCCGACGTGACCGCAAAATATGCTAAAAAACCTCCAAAACCTTCTGAAGCTTCCCTCTCCCTCTGTTGTTGACTGTTGGTGTGATATTATAATTTTTTTTCACTAATTAAACCATAAAACTGGCCCAGACATGCGGAAATAATAACGAAACAACCTCAAAACAATAATGAAACGAATACAATATCGAAATACGAAGCATTTACAAAACGTTTTTGAAAATTCGTTTTTTTAATAATTGCTCCAGAATGGTTCGTTATCGTTTTGTAATTCAAAAAATTAACGAATTATTAACGAATTACGAATTAACGAAACGAAACCGCCCAGCCCTATTAAATAGGCTGCCAGTGGATCAGAGCGATGGTGAGCACAGCCAATCGGGGGGGGGGGGGAGCAGGATAAATCAAACCCATAAACAATTAAATTTGAGAATTTGGAAGGCCAACTGATTTATTTTTTTGGGTCATTTAACTACCCCAGTTTTTTTCTATTATTCTTCTCACTGCAGTTGTCATCCAACCATAGCTGCTAATCAAATTTAGTCCTCACTAAGTTTTGGTTTGCCACATCTAGTCTTCTTCCTCCTCCTAAAACTATGCTGCACTTCTTCAAATATTACAGTTTCCCCAGACCTGCTGATATTTTTCCTTTGTAAATACAGATACTTTAGCTATATAAATAGCCACATAAAGAACCTCACTCAGAGAACTGAGTACCATTATAATACAAGTTATACCCTGCAAAACTCTGGAGTTTGGCTATTAACCTTTCTGATACACTGCACTCAGGACAGATTCATTTGGCAGCCCTTTCAATAGCACATTATCAGTCGCCAAGTCATAAGTCATTCAGTGCATTTTGATGAGATTGGCAGACCAGCTTGACAAGCCAGTTATCTATGCAATATTTTCTAATAAGAAATGTCAGATGTTGCTTTCACATTTAACTAAACTTTAAGTTCACGCTTTAATGTGCTTGCACATAATTCAATGGGAAGCCTGTACAAATTTCATTACTCAAGCTGTAAGCTCTTATTCATGAAAAAATAATAATCCTGCAATGTTTGTAGAGCATTAATGGTTTTGTAGACTAGAGATTATTTGCAGTGCCATCTGCAAACTCATTACCAGTTCCAGGCCCTAAAGACTAGTGTTATGACCCTTTCTTTTCCACTTATCCAATTCCTGTCCAAATCATTTAAAATGTATGAATGGATCTTAAAAGCTGCTGTTTGCTTGCATGGATTTCCATTATTGATTTATTTTATGTTTAAAAACACTGAAGAGAAAGGAGAAATAAAATAAATGTGTACGTGAAGAATAGTCTTCATAAAATAATATGACTCTGTTCATTTGCTAGGATCAGTTACATCTTTTTTTCCAACCTATCAATCTTTCCAACATGTTGGCTCCTTGTGACATTATCCTCAAGCTCTTGGATTCTCATTAAAAGCTTGTCACCTGTCCATTTGTGTCTCCTTATGGTAATTCAAAGGCATGACTACAGCCCTCACAGTCTTTGATCTGTGTGTCTGCTCAAAACCCATCAGCTTCACCTTCCTTTCTTTTCCAGTCTTTTCTATTTTGGTGCATGTCTTTACACTGTCTCTTTTGTGCAGAGAAGCATTCTGTTTTCTGCTTGCCTCACCCATTTAATCTACTCAGTAATACAACTCTGTTTCTGCTTGTGTCATTTCATCACTTTGGAGTGTGAGGGAAGCCTTTGCTTTACTTTGCTGGCCTATAGGCATAGCACCTTCTGTTGATATGCACAGAATTTAACTTCTCTATTTTCAAGAACTTTGTGATACCGCAAACTTTTTTCAGCTGCAGAGCCCCTTTTGAAGCAAAAGTTTCTTGTGGACACCCAAGAAATGTTTATACCTTATCTTATCTTATATAATATACAGATCAGTAATGAGCAGACATTTTGACAGATGGACCAGACCAGTGGCAGATGGATGGAGAGTGTTTGTGTGAACTAAGTGGGAAAAAATGAACAAATTCCGAAGTGCACTGCACATATCTTGTTTGTAGTGCAGAAAAAGGAAAGAAAAAACATGACAATATTTAAAATGAAAAACAATTTTAACCAACATAAACTTTACAATATTCCAGTGGAAGACCCCAGTGGCCAACCAGTCCAACCCCCTTCTGTCATGCAGGAAAAGTACAACCAAAGTACCCCAACAGATTGCCACCCAACCTTTGTAATAATAATAATAATAATAATAATAATAATAATAATGATAATAGCAGAAATCTCAGGAGCCATCTAGTCCAAATCCCTTCTGCCTTGAAGCAAAAAGACCAGTCAAAGCACCCCCTGAGTGGTGGGAGGGAAGCAAGGGTTTGGAAGCAAGGGGGTGGAGGAAAAGCCTTTTGGTGGCAAGGGAGGTGGGGGAGCAGATAAGAGGAGAGAAAGCTTGGAGGGGGAGGAAGAAGAAAAAACCATAGAACCCCTGAGTATGCTTTGCAGAGCCCCAAAGGCTCCACAGAGCACACTTGGAGAACTGCTGCCTTAAAAGATTGTAGACTAACTTCATTATACTACTTCCAGGATTTAGTATCATTTCAGTGACAATACTAGGCATACACATCACCCAGAGTGTGTGGAAAGGAAGATACAATTCTACTTTGATACTTTAAAATGTATTGTTGGCTTGCTACAAGCATCCAAAGTTACATGTCAGATGATCAGGGAACTCTGCTCTACTTATTTACCTATGAAGATGAAGCTATTGTGTTACGTTCAGAATGAAGTCCTCCTAGGATTGTAGTGCCAGTTTCAAAGTCCAGGATTCGTTGTCAGCATTTAGTGAAACTCTCAGGCTTTGTTTTAAAGAGTAAATGTGGGACGGGATAGTCCTCATCTCCCTGTTTCTGTAAGGATTTGGAACGAAACAGCATAGACAGCAGCCCCTTTGTAGGCAATCTTCATGTTTCAAATAAAGAGGAGTAACTACTTTTTTGCTTACTCCATTTTCTTTTCTATATTGTAAAGTAAAACTAAAAAAAAAGTGAGGATGCTGCATCAAAGGGATTTTGTATGGGTTGGTTGAAAATCTGGGTGAATTTTTAAGCTGAAACCACAGATAACCATAGGAATCAAGCCACAGTAGATGACCTTTCCCCCTAAAATTTATATACTGTGCAATATCAACAGGACATGAAAACAACATATGCTTTATCAGAGACTTCCATTAAAAATTCAGTCCTATACCTGTTTATTTGGTATAGATCCAAAGCAAATGTCATGGAAATTCCCATGGTGGAAAGTCATGTCAGTCTTCTACCCCCAAAATAGCAAAGGGACTAGTGTCATATTAGAGACTAAGAAGCTTTGTTTGGCATCAGCTTTTATGACACATCTTTATCCCCCTCCCCCAACTTCTTAGTTTTTTACCTACTTTACATGTAGTGCATTCAGTTGATTCATGTACTAGGTTTGTTCCATGATTTGTAATGCAAAAATAAATGAAAAAACAAAACAGAAGATTTTTCATGATTTGGAGAGAAGTTTAGAACGTTACTCTGTAAGATGTATGACTATGATATTAAAACCATCTGTAACTGTACACTTGTAGAATAACAGTCTAAGATTCATTATAGTCATTCTTCTTGAAGATATCCAAGTTCTGTATATGAAGTGTTTCATAACACAGAGATAAACTGAGTATAACTACATATTCTGTAACAGTAGATTGGGGCGGAGGAATGAAATATGTATTCTATGCCTTGAATCAAGATTCAGTGTCTTGTTTGCAATGGACATGGCAAAGATTTATTAATTTTGAACATACTAGAATGGAAAAATTCAAGAAGAAAATCTATCTCATAACAATGGAGGTGGGAGGGGGGGTAAGATAGTGTTTGTGCATGTATACATACTTCTTTTTCTTAAATCTACTGCTTGTATATAGTAAGTTAGATCCTTTTACCTCTAAACTAAAAAAGCACAACACAAATGAGTTAAGACATTGAGCTATAATTCCAAAATAAATAAATAATAAATATCAACAGAAAAAATAGGAAATTGGTTGCCAAGATGTCTACATACTTTATTAGATATGTATCAATGACAAATGTGTATTGCTGATAGTCTTATAAATGAATCCGACCCACAAGTTCATTCTTATCTCTATTGAGATTAACATATCGCATCAATAGGTATGTCTCTCTGTATGTATGAGTTCATTAATAATTGTCAAGGGAAGAATTAAATTAGGTTATCCTGCATTTCTTTTTCTCCTCATCATGAGAATATTCTTTGTAAGTGATTAGTTGAGAGTCTACATGATTGAGCATCTTTCAAGTTTTTCTCTTGCATATGGGTTTTTTTATTCTAAATATAGTTTAAAGACTCGTCTGTGTTGGAACAACAAGATGTAGCTGATTAAAATTACATTGCTTTCTAATAACAATGGCAGTTTTTGAAGGCTTCTTTTCTCTATTTACATCATTATGGTTCATGTAGGTTAGCTTCATTTTGTACTATTTCCTATTTGCAAAGCTTGGTGAATGGTGATTTGGGTGTATAAACTGAGACCATAGGACAGTTCTGTTGCATTAAGAGATTGTATTGGTCAAAATTGTACAAGTGTAGCATTGAGAGTTTATACACAAGGCACTGCACTACACCTTTTCCATAGGTAAAGATAAAGGTTTTCCCCTCACATTAAGTCCAGTTGTGTCCAACTCTGGAGGTTGGTGCTCATCTCCATTTCTAAACCAACAAGCCGATGTTGTCTGTAGACACCTCCAAGGCCATGTGGTCAGCATAACTGCATGGACAACATTACCTTCCCACCAGAGCAGTACCTATTCATCTACTCACATTTGCATGTTTTTGAACTGCTACGTTGGCAGAATCTGGGGCTAACACTGGGAGCTCACCCTACTCTCTGGATTCGAACGAGTGGCCTTTCAGTCAGCAAGTTCAGCAACTCTCCTGTTTAACCTACTGCCCCACTGGGGGCTCTACCTTCTCCATAACCATTCCTAAAATTCAGAGTTGACTGCAATGGACTCCCCATTCTGTCACTGGTGGAGAGTGGGACAAAACAAATGTCCCTAACCAGACAAAAGCCAAGGAAATTTTCTGCAAAGATCTTCTGGAGTTATACAAAAGTCTCAGAAGATTATATCATTAGTCGGCATCTCGTTATGGCAACATAACTAGATCCTTCTCAGATTCTCTTCAATCTCCACAAGCAAAAGGATGTCTATGGTGATAGCAATCACAGTGCAATGATGTTAGAAATATAATTGTGTATATCTCTAACAGGATGACAGGATTATTTGCTATGTGTTCATAGTGCTCTTCAACTAAGGAATTCAGAAAAATGTGCCTGATTCTTTCACATATTTATTTTATCCTCTTAATGATTTTGTGAACTGAATTAGTCTGAGGGTTTAGAACTGGTCGAAGATCAGGCAATGGGTTTCATAGCATATCATAGATGTAAACTCAAATTTAACTGGTCCTAACCTAACATAAGGACATAGATACACTATGTTGCACATGATTTTGGAAGCTAAGAAGGGTCAGCTCCAGATAATACCTGGAAGGGAGACTGCTAACAAATACCAGATGTTATATATCTGAGGAAGGAATGAGAAAAGCCATCTTGGAATACTCCTCACATAAAAAAAACATAATGAAATTAATAGGGTTACACACACACTACCTAACGTTCTGACTACTATTTACCCACATGCATTTTAAGATATGGCAGCTCAGCTTGAGGGGTTTGATCTTGCCATATCTCATTAAAACAAGGAAAGTATCATTTGGTGCCACTGCAGTCATTAAGCAAAGCACATGCAGTGTACAAACCATCTCTAAAGTATATATAACCAGTACCTACTGAGCAAAAGTGCACTAAGGGCAATTCCAGTGAGAGACTGTTTAAAGAAAATAATTGAGATAGCACACTTGATTTCTGCTTTTAAGAGGCTTTTCAATAGCATTTGATGGCAACAGATGCATAATTTGGCTTGGGACCAAAAAACGATATGAAAGAAAGAAGAAAACACATTGTGTAACCCTTAGGCAAGAGATATCAAACAAACATCATGCAGGGCAGCATAACAATGTTTTCAAAAGTTGTACTACAGTATAAGGAATAAGAAATAGGGCCCGAGTTATAAGACCTTTACAAATCCTCTGTTGTAACCGTTCCACTGGCTCTGAGATGCTCACAAAAGGACCTTCTCTCCATCCCATCACCCTCACAGGATCAAATTGGAGACATAAGATAGAGCCTTCTCACTGTCTCTGGAACTCTTTTCCAAGGGAAGCAAATCTACCCCCTCTTTATAGACCTTCTGTTATGATGGAAAGATTTGTATTCCAACAAGTATTTGAAACTTGAAGTTTTAAAACAGAAAGGTTTTAAGGAGGGTAGTGCACAGCTGGCCCTTTGTATCCATGGAATCAACAATTCATGGCTTGCTTCTTTCTTAAAAAGTCCTCAAAACAAACCTTCGTTTTGCCATTTTATATAAGGGACCATTTTACTACACCCTTGTATATAAAGGGCTTGAGCATTCATGGTTTTTTCTACCCACGAATGAGACCTGGAATCAAACCCCAATAGATAATAAGGGGCCACTGTATTGTGTTCAATTGTTCTAGCTGCAATGCTCTTTTAAACTGCTTTTTATCATTATTAACACTATGACTGGCATCCTACTCAATAATTATATGACTGTAAGACATACTAAGGCTGTGCAAAATCTCATATCAGTGTTGTATTCAGATCTTTTTCATTAGATTCATGCATATGTTATGAAATTAAGAAATGTGCCCATACAAAAATACTCAAGAATCATTACTCTCACCCAGTTGTTTTGCATAAGTTGCATAAACATTGTTAGTTTCTCTGTGAAAGTTTTGATTTCCAGAGCAAGCAAACTGTACAGTCAGGCAAAACCAAAGGTATTATGCCACTCAGCCTATCGGGGTTGAGGGAGGGGAGGAGACAGAGGTGGAGCTGTGGCCATTCCCCTTTAAATTCAGGAGTGCCACAAAGTTTCCTCCATTGGTAGGTGGGAGAGCAGAATGAGCAAGAAAGCAAAGCAGAGCAGAACAGTAGCCTGGGCTAAAGTATAGGCAGGCACACAAGGCTAGACGACTACAGTTGTTGAGAGATGCTAGGAGGACTGAGTGGCTGCTATTTGGAGGAATCCAGATTTCTGGGTGTATTCTATATTTATTTTAATTTACTTCTATAATTTAATTTATTACTGATTCTGCTGAGGAGTGGCTCAGCAGAAAAACTCTTCTCAGTTATTTAATCTGAGACTGCATGCTATAGTAATTTTTCAAAACCAATTTGTATTTGGGAAACCTAGTTCAATTAAAGTACACCAGTTGAAATAAAAGAAATTTCTTCTAAGTCATTGCATCTCATACTGCATCTGCTGGGGTGACTTGGACTACAGTACCAAAGCATTAGTTTACTTTTCTCAAAATATTCTGTGTTTAGGAAACTTGGGGGAACATCCACACAGTGCCTAAAATGTCTGAGCTTGTGCACTTTTACCTGAGATGTCCAAACAATGCCTCAGGTAAAAGCAAATTAATTTGGAACAAAGCAGGAAAACCCTCCTTTGTCCTGAATTAATTTGAGACTTGGAAAGACCTGGGTCTTTCAGAAGACCAGTGTCTTTCTAAGTGTGGACAATGTGTGGATTGGGCTCAGGGATCGTGTTGCATGGCTTCCTGGACCAATCCACACAGCTGTCTATAGATTTCTGGGTTCCTGGAGCCTGGAAACCACAAAACAATACTCCCAAAACCCCTTTAAAATACCCCCCCCCCCAAAGAAAATAACTTATCTAGCTGCCATTTCCCTACTGCTGGCCTTCTCCTGGCATGTAGAAACTAGGCCTGTGCGGTTTCGTTTGTTAATTCGTTATTTCGTTATTAATTCATTATTTTTACCACATCTGACGCGATTTCAAAACACATTTTTAAACCCGGAAGGGTTTAAAAATATCGAAACAGCAGCCCCATATATTTTACGAGCTTCAGCTCGTGTCGTTAATGGGATGGAGGCTGCTGAGTGCTGCTGGTGCCTGGGAGCCAATCCGGCGCTCCCAAGCACCCCAGCAGTAAATGGGGCGGGCGGGGCGAAGGGGCGGCGCGAGCGCGCCCGGCCCGTGCGCGCTCACCCTTACAACCGGCCTCCGCACGCCATCCAATCGGCTCCGGCTCCTGCGCCGCCCTCCTCCTCCTCCTCCTCCTCCCAGCTGTGTTGCAGCCAGGAAGTGCCAGGAGGAGGAGGAGGAGGAGGGCGCAGGAGCCGGAGCCGATTGGATGGCGCGCAGAGGCCGGTTGCAAGGGTGAGCGCGCGCGCGCCATCCAATCAGCTCCGGCTCCTGCGCCCTCCTCCTCCTCCTCCTCCTCCTCCTCCTCCTCCCAGCTGTGTTGCAGCCAGGAAGTGCCAGGAGGAGGAGGAGGAGGAGGGCGCAGGAGCCGGAGCCGATTGGATGGCGCGCGCGCGCGCTCACCCTTACAACCGGCCTCCGCGCGCCATCCAATCGGCTCCGGCTCCTGCGCCCTCCTCCTCCTCCTCCTCCTGGCACTTCCTGGCTGCAACACAGCTGGGAGGAGGAGGAGGAGGAGGCTGTATGAGTGTATGACCATGTTCCAGAAGCATTCTCTCCTGACATTTTGCCCACATCTATGGCAGGCATCCTCAGAGGTCTGTTGGAAACTAGGCAAATGGAGTTTATCTATGGAATGTCCAGGGTGGGAGAAATGAAAGCCATTCAATGCTAATCCAGGTGACCATTACTGCAACATTCACACTTACAAAATGTTTTGTAAATATTTACGAAATTTCGTAAATAACAAAACATTTTTTTGGAAAGTTTTGTAAATATTTTAAATATCGAAACAAAAAAACACCCCAATTACAAATCGATTTTAGAAACAAATTTTTTCCTGATCAAACAGGCCTAGTAGAAACCATGCACCAGGAGAAGGGGGCGAGGAGCGATTCTGTCCCCTTTCTCCTGGCACGTCATTTCTATGTGTCAAGAGAGGGCTGGCAGAAGGGAAATGGCAGCCAGGTAAGTTATTTTCTCTCTCCCTTTTTGGGGTATTTTTAAGAGGTTTTGGGGAGGGGATGTAGGTATCTGGGTGTTCTTCCAGAAGGTTCTGGGAAGACATCTAGACTCCCCCCACCAAAAGTGCAGGTTTCTCTAGCCAGTGTGGAGACAGAAGTCCGTCCCAACCTGTGTTTTTTTTTAAAACCTGGGTCAGAGCAGATTTTTCCCCTGCATGGAACCGGCCCTAGTTGACTTAGGCTTCATCTAGATTATCCACTTTGAACTGGAGTTGTCAAAGTTGCTAATGACCAATGCACAAAGGGTTTTTGGGGCACTGCATACCAGGACACAGTGAAATGACCATTGCAATTTTCTCATGGATGTGAGGCACATTGAGACAAAGATCAAGATATAGCAAGACTCTAGGGAGCCTCTTCAACATCCTGTCTCAATGTGACTAGGAGAGCACTCGAGGTGTCATTTCTCTATCCTGACTAGTAGTACCTCAGAGATGCCTTTGCTGAAGAGTTAGAGTTTGGAGTAAGGGCATTGGTAGAATAGACTACAATGTTGGAGTATCATCATCATGACCAACTTGGATTATATTGGATCTTGAAAAATGTTTTTAAAAGATTGTCAGTAGTTTAATTCAATTTTAATGTTAATCTTTTGTACATTTTAATTTTAATTGATTTTGATTTTAATTTGTAAGCCACCATGAGTCCAGGTTTCTTGAGAAATAGTGAGGTATAAATGCAGTTGTTGTTGCTGATGTTTTAAATGTTGTTTTTATACAGGCTGAATTTAGAGGCCCCTGTAAGTGCTAAACTTAGGAACCCCTCAATTTCTAACAGAAGAGAAGCTTTGGATCAAACCAAGTAAGCACAGTAATAAGGAATTTATTTTTTCTGCCACAACAACTAGGTTATCAGACACTATTAAGATAAAATCCACTAGTATATGTAAGAAAGCCACTGATATATGTGAAGTGGATAGGACATTTTCAATGGTGCACAGAAAACTTTAAGAAATACAAAGCCAGCCCAAGAATATCCTTGCAGTCATCTCCTTTGCACTGAAATTCAGGTTGTCATTAATCTTGAGCTTCATCGCTCTACCTCTAAGAGATAAGTATTGCAGAGCACTGATTGATTTTAGCAGTACTCATGACAGATAACCAGAACTTTAATTAGTACTCAGCATTATGTTCCTTTATAATGCATGCAAACTGATCTTAGGTAACAGGTAAACCAAAGAAAGGCGATATTGTATGAAGGAAGAAAAGTATCATTTAGATATGTGTACTTTAGCATGTAATTGATTAAAAAAGCTATTGGTATGTAGGTATTGTGAGGTGAAAAGATTTGAGGCTTTAGGTAGCAGGTGTGAAGTCGTACACATGATTATTTAATGTTTAGTTAGCAATTTTTTTAAAAAAAATCCTATCTGTAGTCAGCTGCAGAGCCATAATGCTATAGTGGTTTGAGCTTTGGTCTAAAACTTTGAAACCAATGTTCATATCACTGCTCAGCCATGGTAACCCACTAGATCAGTGTTCTCAACCTGTGGGTCCCCAGATGTTTTGGCCTTCAACTCCCAGAAATCCTAACATCTGGTAAACTGGCTGGGATTTCTGGGAGTTGTAGGCCAAAACACCTGGGGACCCACAGGTTGAGAACCACTGTACTAGATAATCTTGGGCAAATCTCTGAGAAAGGCAGATGCACACCCATTCTGAAATAATCTTTCCAAGAAAACACAGGAATGTGTTTATATCATGATCACTGTATATTTAAAATGACCTGAAAGCAGCACATAACAACAAAGTTAGCTACTATATGGGGAAGAATTTTTCATTAGAGCTGTGTCATGGGCTGTGTTTGAGATATCCAGAACATCCTCCATGCCTCACATTTGAAAAGGAAATAATTCTTATTTCATTCGCTCACCATAAGGTTCTAAAATTATTCCAGTTACTGCTAATAATTATTGTATTTTTAAAATAGTGTTCTATTTTTGTAGTATACACATTCAATTTCCTTTTAAAAGGTTATTACTTATAGTCATCAAGTTAGCTTCAGTTTACGGAAACCTTCCAAGAAGCCCTGTTATTAACAAACCTACTAAGATTTTTTGAAACTAAGGCATGTAGCTCAAATGTTTACTGAGAGGAAGGATGATCCAAATATAAACAAATATAGACCTCACAACCTCTGAGGATGCTTGCCATAGATGCAGGCAAAATGTCAAGAGAGAATTGTTCTAGAACATGGCCATATAGCCCGAAAAACCTACAACAACCCTATAAACAAATCCATAGAACATGTCTTACATGGTTGTCCCCTTTGCATAATGTCGTGACACTTTTGGACAAATCATTCAGAAACAGAGGGTGGGAAAGATGAAATGTTTTACGGAAGGCTAACAGCCAACAAACGGGACCACAGACTTTCTTGGCTGATGGCTCTATTTCTAGAACAATTTCACAAGCCTTGAGTTCTTACCCTTATGGAACTGGATTCAGTCGAGCAACAAATGATATTGGAAATTGGAAAAGAAGTGGTGGAAATGATAATTCAATTGACAGGGCACTTCAATAATAAAAGACCATTTTGTGACTAACCTTTCTTTTAAAACAGGTGGCCTTTATTCTTCAGAATTAAGATTTGGACAGTCTGGAGGATGTTCAAAATAGAACTCCAAGCTGCACACAAGGGGAAAAAAAGATGGATATTAGCTATTCATATTTGTGTTTAGCACCCCACGCTCATAGTTAATTCACAATTAATTCCTTTCCTTGTTGCGTTTTTTTTTGCTCTTTCTCAAGTAGTTAAATTTGGCAAAATGATCAAATTAGATGGTTAGGGGCTTTCCCTCCCTGACGAAGTGGGGAGGGAGAGCAATTTGCCTCCTTCCTGAATGAGGAGGTGGGGATGGTTACATCAAACCATCCAGAAAGGAGGCATGGCTAGCCATTAGGCAGCCAGCCTCCTCGTTCCCTCCTCATTCTGGTTTTTGACCGTCGAGGATTGGGCATGTAGATTCCGAGCTCTAGTGAACTTCACAAAAACTATTTTTCTTGACAGTTTGAGGTCAGTCATTGGGGATCGAGGGGGTGCTGGGCTTGCTATGGACACCCTCCCCGCTTCCTTGCGATGGAAGCCCCGGCTGCAAAGGGGCCATTTGGAGTTGGGGAATGATCCCTTCTTGGCAGTTTGGGGTCTTGCTGGGTCGGGGAGGGAAGCCTTTGAAATTATTTTTACTTATTTAATTATTATCTTTAATTATTTTCTCTATGGCAATCCTCCCCTCCCTCCGTCTTCCCATGGCCGGTCTTTCTCCTTACCTGGGGCTTATCGGGAGCCTTTAGTGCTGGAAGTGGCTTGGATGGTAGCCGTTGGGAGCTTGCCTGCCATAGTGTTGGAAGGGTCACCACCGATGCATAAATTAAGTGTCTCTATAATTTATTTATTTATTCAGGATAAAGGTAGGTAAAGGTTTCTCCCTGATATTAATTCCAGTCATGTTTGGCTCTGGGGTGTGGCGCTGATCTCCATTTCTGTGCCAAAGAGCCGGCGTTGTCTGTGGACCCCTCCAGGGTCATGTGGCCGGCATGACTGCAGGGAGCACCGTTGCCTTCCCTTTGGAGTGGTACCTGTTGATTTGCTCACATTTGCATGTTTTCGAACTGCTGGGTTGGCGGAGGCTGGGGCTGATGGCGGGTGCTCATGCCACTCCCTGGATTTGACTTTTCTGTCGCCGGGTTCAGCAGCTCGGTGCTTTGACCCACTGTGCGACCGGGGGCTCCTAGGCACTATTAATTTAATTATAGGTATTTATTTATTTAGTGTTTATTCAATTGGTGAGCCTAATACATGCATTGGGACACAATCAGCCAGTAGACCAAATCAGTAACCCTTTTGACAGGATTATGCATATCCGTATTGTTATGCATACATATGAGATTCTGGTTTGCATCTCATTTATATACTTTGGTTCTTTTAATTTCATGATGGCTCCAAAAAAGAATGTGGGCAGCTCCAAAGTAAAGAGACCAGCTAAGTGCCCTGCTTTGCCCCCAGCTTCACCTTCTGATGATGAGGGCATCTCCCCCAAAAGCAGTGGGTCCCGCCTGACCTTGGAAGCTTTGTAGTTTAGTGATAGAAAAAGTTAAATAGGTAAAATTTAATAAATGTTGCCCAAATTTTAATCCAATTTACATGTGTCTTGCCTCTTCATTTTGGGGGTGGGCAGGCAAGAATTCCTTCATTAAAAAAATATGAGTTTTAAATCAGCATGCAATGTAAAATTGCCCTGTACCATAAAGCTGACAAAAACCTGTTAGCCACTTTCTGCCACTCTCTTTCCACTCCCTTAGCACTTGCAAGAGACAACTAATTTGAGCTCTCAAACATCACTATGGGGTTTGATTGTAAAGAAAATGAGGTGGAAATAGCAGGATGAGCAGATGACATAAACCAAAAGGTCATTCAATTGTGTGACACCAGAAAATGGTTTGTGACTTCCTGGTAGAAAGATTGCAGTACAGACAGAGAAGGTTAATATTCAAATTACTGCAAGTAAAAAGATGTGTCACAGATAGTAGAAAATGCTGAGTAAAAGAAGAGGTAATATATTCAGGATGACATGTTATCATGGAACACCTAGTTAGATTAGATAATGATTAGAGGAATTCATCCAACCTTGACCATTTCAGAGTGTTAAACAATAATTTCACTTGGGCCTCTGAATCATTCATTAACTTGCTTATCATAAAATAACATTTGTTTCTCTCTTCCCTTTGACACTTTCCATTGTTCTGACGTTCAACCACAGTCATTTTTAAATCCATTTTTCATGTGAGTACAATGAGCTACATTTTGGCTGTGTGTGTGCGCGTGTGTAAAGCAGCCAGGTAAGGTGTGTAGTAGATAATGAAAGGCTTCAATTATTAAATTCACTTGCTTTCTTAGCATATATACTTACTTACTTACTTACTTACTTACTTACCTAGGTGATCCTTCGTTGCCTGAGTAGGATTGTCTTCCAAGATCAGTGTACTGGCTGTGGGTCCATGAGTGACTGTGGAGCCCTATTCTTGATCTACATCTTTTCTCACAGTAAGGGCATTGGGTTTCAGGTGGAAGGCAGTCCCGGTCGGGGTTTGCTTGACATGCCTTCCTCTTGGCACATTTTCTCTTTCGCCCTCCATCAGTGCCTCTTCAAATTCTACAGCACTGCTGGTCACAGCTGACCTCCAGCTGGAGCGCTCAAGGGGCAGGGCTTCCCAGTTCTCAGTGTCTATGCCAGAGTTTTTAAGGTTGGCTTTGAGCCCATCTTTAAATCTCTTTTCCTGTCCACCAATTTTCTGTTTTCCGTTCTTGAGTTTGGAGTAGAGCAGCAGCTTTGGGAGATGGTGGTCAAGCATCTGGACAATGTGGCCGGTCCAGCGGAGTTGATGGCAGAGGACCATCACTTCGATGCTGGTGGTCTTTTCTTAGTTGTGTCATAAAAAGATTTGTATTCCATTGGATATCAGAAAACCATTTTCAGAAATCTATGGACAATGAAGATTAACGAAATTCTATTGTAATCTGGTTTAAAATCTGCATAGGTGACATTATAGCAAGGATGAACTAGAGCAGGCATGGACAAACCTCTGCCCTCCACGTGTTTTGTACCATAACCCCCAGAAATCCCAGCCATCTTACCGGCCGCCAGGAATTGTGGGAATTGAAGTCCAAAACACCTGGAGGGGTGAAGTAGAGGTTGGGTAGGAATCAATACAATTGATATATCTTGAATATATAAATAACTGCTTTGTTTATTTTTGATGGATAGATTTAAAGCTAACATGGATGGGGAAGAAAAGGAAGCATTATGTAACTGGATTTGTAATAAAATACTGCAGTGTGGGGTGATATTGTTCTAGGTTATAGTGACTCCACTCCAAGGACACATTGAAATTTATGCAAACCAGTCACACACAAAAGGAAATTTACATAATCATGATAATTAAACACTTTACCCCGAGGAAAGTGAGATGAAGACAAAATGGCTAAATACCCCCATCGATAAGGGATAGTCATGTCCTTCCATAGGAAATTTCCATTCACAGATCTCCAGAGGTCTGCTCAGATTCATTCACCAATCCTTTTATAAATATATTTCCCATGATCTTGCAATGTCAGTGAGTTGTTGGTCTAGAGAAACGAAACAGGCTACGGACCCTTTTCCCCCTTCTAATCTGTAATGAAGGGAATGTATGGTATTTTCAATTTACCTGATCCCAGTACAAAAGGGCAGAAGGGGGAGTGCTTTAGACACACACAAAAAAACACTCCTTGCTATCACAGTTGAGTAAGCCCATTAACAAAGGACATCATCCCATTGATAAACTGATTTGTTTTATGCTATTGCTGAGGGATTTTCTGACTTTCCATTAAGTCCACTGATAAAGATCAATGCATAACTTCACCTATCATAGTATTTATCTCTCATAATTTCTCACCAGACCTTTTCCTTGTGTGTATTTAACAACTCACCTGAATTGTTAAATCAATCATGGACTCATTTGCATGTTTACTATGGCACATTCCTGGGGGTAGAACCCTTTTTGAAGGCAGAATAAGAAATGGACTCAAAATAACAAATGACAGCTGTTTATTTTTTCCACAACAAGGAGACATCAACAAGCAATGACATCAGAAGAAATCCCCAACCAACAGGAGCCCAGATTCTAGCCGATTTTCAGCCAAACAAAGGCTTGTCACAGTAATTCCAAATGGCTGTCAAACTGAATGAATGTGTTCTATATTTTCCAATGTGGCATGCCAGATCTTTCAGAGTGCCTTCTGCTCCTCTTTGCCTTCTAACCTGGTTCATGTCTTGATTTCACCATTTCTGTAGCTTAGCATGCTGGGCTTCAAACCCATGATTTTAGCAGATAGCTATGATAAATGATAAATGAATTTTATTGGTACACTCACAGACCAGAAGTGTAAAACTTTTAAACAGTAAAATGAGTTTTTTTTCTTTTAAAAAGTGTTAACATTAAGATCCAAAATTCACATTAAAAGCAGAAAGTCCAAAATATGGAGTTCCTTTACACGGCTTTATATATGACGATTATAAAATCTGTGGGTATTAACTGAGTAAGTTAAAACTTTATTTGCTACAATCACCCATGATCTTAGCAGATATTTGACACTCAAGACAATGAATGAAGGAATGGAAATTCTAAATATTTCAAGTGCATCTGAGCATATGCAACTTTTAAACACAACTGAATTATTACATGTTTTGTCTCCTAACTTTGCAAAAGTGGTAAAGGAGGTCTTTGAGAAATCCCTTTCTTTCTTTCTTTCTTTCTTTCTTTCTTTCTTTCTTTCTTTCTTTCATTGAAAACATTTCTCCCAGTGATGTGAAGGTGTAAATTTAGCTGTCTGTATCTTCTGGCATCAAGCTCCAACTTTCTCAAACCCCTCAAAATGTGTGATCCATTGAAAAGGAGATTATAAGGGGAAAAAAGGATATATAGGAAAGTTGAAGAGGAGAAAGAGAGGTTGGTATTGGAAGGGATGGGGAAAGTTTCATTTAATTATTCAAATGCCCTGTACTGAATGAGCAATAATAAATACATGAAAGGTTGCATAAGGACTTGAATGGATGTATTTCTGGGCAAACGTAATGAAAGGATATATTTAACTACATAAATCTTTTGGCTACAACAATGTTTCTTAACCTTCCTAATTCTGTGATCCCTTAATACAGTTCCTTATGTTATGGTGAACCCACAATCATAAAATTATTTTCGTTGCTACTTCAGAACTGTAATTTTGCTACTATCATGGATCGTAATGTAAATATCAGATATGCAGGATGTATTTTCATTTACTGGACCAAATTTGGCACAAATACCCGATACGCCCAAATTTGAATACTGGTGGGGTTGGGAAAGGGGATTAATTTTTTTTTATAGTAAGTAAGTAAACTTTATTATGGTCAATGACCAGATCATAACAGGGGGACCAAGTCCCATACATCCACAACAAACCCAAGGGGTTATACCAGTGGTTCTCAACCTGTGGGTCCCCAGATGTTTTGGCCTTCAGCTCCCAGAAATCCAAACAACTGGTAAACTGGCTGTGATTTCTGGGGGTTGTAGGCCAAAACACCTGGGGACCCACAGGTTGAGAACCACTGGGTTATACATTTTAAACTTCAACAAATTTTAAAATCTAAGCTAAAAATAATTCATTTGGGAGTTGTAGTTGCTGGGATTTATAGTTCACCTGCAATCAAAGACTAGTAATAATAATACAATATCATAATTATATATTTACATCACATGTAATATTACTATGAGAGGTTGGTATTGGAAGGGATGGGGAAAGTTTCATTTAATTATTCAAATGCCCTGTACTGAATGAGCAATAATAAATACATGAAATAAATACATGAAATATTACAATATAATGGTATAGTGCAATATAGTAATATATAATACTGATATTGTACTATGCTAATACTATAATATATTGTATGAAAATATATCTTGTAAACCACTCTGAGTCCCCTTCGGGGTAAGAAGGGTGGCAAATAAATGCCGTAAATAAATAAAAAATAAAAAATAAAAACTAATATAAGTAGTTATTAAAACTTAACTCAACCCACAAGCTTATCCGAATTCAGTCTAAAGAGAGGTAGTGGGGATAGCAACGGGGAGTGGGGGAGGTGGATTAATTTTGTCATTTGGGAGTTGTAGTTCCTTGGCGTTATAGTTCACTTACAATCAAAGAGAATTCTTAACTGCACCAACGATGGAATTGAACCAAACTTGGCACAAAGAACTCCCATGACCAACAGAAAATACTGAAAGATTTTGGTGGGCATTGACCTTGAGTTTTGGAGTTGTAGTTCACCTACAACCAGGGAGCACTGTGGACTCAAACAATGATGGATCTGGACCAAACTTAGCATGAATACTCAATATGTCCAAACGTGAACACTAGTGGAGTTTGGGGAAAATAGACCTTGACATTTGGGAGTTGTAGTTGCTTGGATTTATAGTTCACCTACAACCAAAGAGCATTCTGAACTCCATCAACAATAGAATTGGGCCAAAGTTCCCACACAGAACCCCCATGACCAACAGAAAATACTGTGTTCTCTGATGGTCTTTGGTGACCCCTCTGACACCTCGTCACAACCCCCCCCCCCCAGGGGTCCCGACCTCCAGGTTGAGAAACACTGGGCTAAAAGATAGTAGTTCCAATGCCATCTATCTCCTCAAAACTGAATTAGGTGTATTTGTTTCTCAACATGAATTAGGAAATTGCTCAGTGCTCCATTCTATAGCCTTCTGTCACCTTTCTGTTGCTTTCCTGCAAAGAGGGAGTCATTTTTTTTTTGGTCCACGAATATGGTGAAGCATCTTTGGGTTGCTTTAGAAGGTGTTATTGAAGTATATTTTTCAGAAAAAAAGTTGTAGTTTTGCACATATACAGGCAGAAAATCCCATGCTGCTCATTCCCCATTGTGTATGACTTTTACTGTTTTGGCTTCATATGCATCATCACTTTTCCTGAATAATAGAAACAAATATATGAGTATAGCTACTGTCTTTCAAAGTCTCATTTAGCTTAAGAACATGATTTATCTGTCTAATCCCAATTGTTAGTCCCATCTGCAAAAGATCCATGGAGTCAATGGAACCAATAAAAGTAATGACTTGAAGTTTCCTTTGATTCACCAGTCTATTCTATTATGAATTGATTTTTAGATTTGTGCCTTTGTTTACACATAAAGTAATCAGATACTTGTGGGAACCACTGCACGATATGCACATGATACCACCCTCCTGCTTGTGTTTCTCAGAAGATAACAGAAATTGTCATGTAGCACTTTCCATATGAAATGGAGTTTTTCACTTTGTAACAAATGAGTATTTTGTGGAAAATGTCCTTATGCTGGGAACTGATTACATTTGAGGCACTGATACATTTATTTTACATCATTAAAAATCCCCTTAAATTCACATCTCTTTCCCCAGTTTTACTTGATGAACCTGCTTAAGTCTCTAGAATGAACAGTACCAGTAATGTAAATGTCACACTTCTCTTCAAAGTGCCATCACCCATCCTAATCACTTTTATAGCTGTGAAATTATTTGCTAATGTTAACTACATTTCCCCCAGCGTATCCTAAGTCCATTTGTTCTTGTTCCGTCCTTGCTGACTCAAAATGAAAAAGTAGCCCATCTCCTCTTTATAATTGTTATTTATGACCTGTAGACAGGTATAGTTGCCATTCTCCAAATTCAGAATGCCTACTCATCTTTATCTCTCTCTGAAGACCCCTTGCCAAAACCTCTATCATTTTTTGTTCTCCTTCTAGTTTTATCCAATTGATTTCTTTCACTTTTAATTAAGGTGGCTGGGCACATGCAAATATGTAGTCTCACAACTCCTAGGTGATAAGCAAAGATACTGGCCTACATTGCTGACATTATTTGATACCTTGATCATCTAAGCCAAAAGCTGATTGATTCCTCTTTAACTGCAATAGATGATTGTGGGATCCAAATGTCAAAGAGATGAACTATTGTCTGTTGTACTGATTAGTGCTCTCGACACTCCTAGATCTTTGTTATACTGCTTGCTGGTAGCTCAAAAAAAAAAAAAAAACTATTGGTACCACTGCAGTGCCATCATGACTTCAAATGCCGAGACCAAGCAGGATTATGAAGACAAGACAGCCTATAGCAGTGGCAAACCCAGATCATGAGCTAAACCGTAACTATGTGGGAAATAAAATTTTCCATTTCATGAATGTTGTGCAAATAATTATTTTTTGGGCTATATGGCCATGGTCTAGAGGCATTCTTTCCTGACGCTTCGCCTGCATCTATGGCAAGCATCCTCAGAGGTAGTGAGGTCTGTTGGAACTAGGAAAAAGGGTTTATATATCTGTCGAATGACCAGGGTAGGACAAAGAACTCTTGTCTGCTGGAGCTAGGTTTGAATGTTTCAACTGACCACCTTGATTAGCATTTGATGGCCTGGCAGTGCCTGGGGCAATCTTTTGTTGAGAGGTGGAATATAATGTTTGTTTGTGGGATTAACATAACTCAAAAACCATTGGGTGAATTGATACTAAATTTGGACACAATACACTTATCAAGCCAATGAGTGGGCATCACTCATAAAAACACTGAAAAATGCAACAGAAAAGACTTTAAAAGCAAAAAATAAAAAAATACATTATAATGCATGTGCAAAATCACATATATACATATATAAATACAAACAAAACACATATACACAGACTAGGCCACATCAACACGTGGCAGGGGATGGTTAGTCATTAATAAAGATGTTGAACAGAACCGGGCCCAGGATGGAACTCTGCAGCGCCCCACTCTTCAATTCTTCCCAGGTTGAAGAGGAAGCATTGGTGAGCACCCTTTGGCTCCTGTCGTGAAAAGTTTGTACAAAACTAAGAGGTATTGTACAAAAATTCAGGCACATTATTTTTTTTGGGCAAGACTGATTTTTTTTCCTATGGAGAACAACAACATGGTTATATGGATATGGGGTGGGGTTTTGTGTAGAAAACTGTGGTTCTCTTTCCCACTGAGAAAGTGCAATCTTTTTATTGATTTATTGATTTATTAGGAGCATTTTTATCCCATCCTTCTCAACCTCCAAAGAGGGACTCAAGACAGCTACCAACAGGTACCATTCATTGCCGAACAACAAATAACAAAGCATAAAATACACTTAGCATACATTAAAACAATTGTGAATGTACATTGAAACCATTCATCATTTCAAGTCTTCTTCCAAATCAATCCATTGCTGTCCGCTAAAAACAGTCTTACCATTAA
Source organism: Anolis sagrei (assembly GCF_037176765.1). Classification (NCBI taxonomy): domain Eukaryota; kingdom Metazoa; phylum Chordata; class Lepidosauria; order Squamata; family Anolidae; genus Anolis; species Anolis sagrei. Next base: position 211,728,796 of record NC_090023.1, on the reverse strand, counting down.
AACAGTCTATTCTGCAAACGCTTGATTTTTGCACAGATCAGGTTCCTGAATAGACATGGAACAAAACAATTATTCACATAATCTTTACAGATGAACATGTGTATAGTAATACAAACACACAAAGCTCTTCTAAGGCTCTTATATCTTTGGAGAAAAACTGCTAGCTGTGTAAAGCAGCAAAAACTACATTGCCTTTATGCCCTCCATTGCCCTGCCTTGCCCTTTAACAAGTTATTTTCCTAACCTGGACATTTCTAGAGAAAGTGGGAGTTAAAGATGAATATCACATTAACTTGAAAGAAGTCCCAGCATTGGCAATTTATCTTTCCTTTGCAAAACATTTGTATCCTGAAATTAGGCGTTTCTCTCCTGATTGCTGAAGATCCCCCCAAAGCTGAATGACGGCTCGTTTTCTGCCTTATGTGCAGAAGAAGCCTTAATCTCAGTGTCATGTTCAGCTACAGTGATCACTATTACTGTAGTTCATAAACATAAGAATAATGTAACAAGGGGATTGAAGCGTGTAAGATGAATAGCTCTTGCCAAGACACACAGATTACCTAGTCCCCGTTGGATGGCAAATTCAGCAATCACACACAGAAAGATCTGCAAAGCTATAAATCAACGGAAGAAACATTTCACTACAGAAAGTGAGAGCTTTGCCTCCCAGCCAAAAGAAAATAATAGAAGCTGTCCATTCACTTTGCTCCCTGGTTTATAAAAGATGCTAGGTGATGTAAATAATAGATTAATGGCATTACAAACCACAAAAAAAAAAATCATAGCTTTGGTAGAAATGGGTTGTGGAAAGCAAAATAGTAAAATGTTGCTTATAATGAGCTTCAGTAGGGGTTATGGCTTAGGAATTTTACAGTGTAGATGCATTCTTAGCCATCCCTTTCCACATATTTACAGGATGAGCAAAGATGGGGTTTCACACAGCAATGATCAAAATTCAAAGCAAAAGGAATGTAATGAGTAATGTATGTTCAGGCATGTAGCTGGGGGGGGGGGGGGAGCTTGAGGGGCTTCAGCCCCCTACCCCCGAAATTCTCATGGTGGTTCACGAAAAGGCCTTACTGGTACATTATTTAAACTGTTATGTTTATTCATATCATGATCCAACCACCATACTCAATATATTCCATATGCATGGGGGTATTGGGGTAATGATACAAAAGGTTTGCTGGGGTAGACCCTCTTTCACTCAAACTCAGCCCCCCCCCCCCCGAAACTCAGCCCCCACCCCCGGATCGAAATCCTGGCTACAGGCCTGTGTATGTCTATTAACAAATCAAGGGATGTGATCAGATATCAGCAAAACTGCAGCAATAGAAAACCAATTAGCTGAAATCTTCAGAATCAAGAGATCCAATATCGAACAGTACCATTCAGGACGTATTTGCTGAGGACCATTTAATGAATAATAAAGACAATGTTAAAAAGCCATTTGATAATTCATGACTTCCTTTTGTTGCTCATTTATCAAGATGCATGCTAATGAAACAGTAGTAAGCACATTTTTAAAACCCCATTAAATTGCCCCCCAGGGGAATAAATAGGAATAAATTTCTTTTAAAAACTTGTCAAACTATTTAAATAGTATTTTTAGGAATACAATTCATATAAAAAAGTTTATAAAAGAAATTTTAATTATGAAAATAATATTGATGTAATTCTATATATGTGGCAATATTGAAGCTGAGTAGTGAATGTGTCTGAATCTTGAAGTGAATTGGGCAAAGTTTAAATTGATCCAGTTCAGTCCAAACTGATCTGGATCAGTCCAAACTTGATTGGTTCAAAGGGTGAAATGAAACCTGACATGATCCAATGTGATTTGAACCTGATCTAGATCAATCCAAACTTGATTGGTTCAAATTGGTTCAAATAGTCAAATGAAACCTGGCCTGATGCAATGTGATTTGAACCCAATCTGGATTGGTCCACATTGGATTGGACATGCATTCTAGACTTTAGGAGAGCTGACCAGAAAATTTAATGAAATACCAATTGTAATTCCATGGATAGAAATACTAAAAGAGAAGGGAGTTAATGATTATTTCTGATCAGAATAAACACACTTAGATTGACCTGTAGATAAGTCTACTCAACATTTTGGGGGTGAATTTTAAACTTAATTTTCTAGACTTATACATGATAATAATATAAGTATAATAATAACTTTATTTTTGTATCCCACCTCTATCTCTCTGAAGGGACTTGAGTAGCTTACATGGGGACAAGTCCGAGCAGACCTCAATTAAAAACACAATGCAATAAAATTATAAAACACATCATAAGCAACATAAAACAACATCATAAAAACAGCCAATAGCCTGAACATTAATAAATACTGAACTATATTATGTCCTGCTGGTCTGCTTCTCAATGGAAACTGATTGACCACTGTGCAAACAAAACGTTGTACTAGAAAGGCCTTTGATCTGATCCAACACTGAATTCTCAGATTTGAAATTTATAGGATAGCACTTCAAAATCTGTGCAAGTCCTAGTCCCTCACTGAATTACAAATTCCAGGGTTCTAGAAAATGTCCCATTTATGTGTCTAATCTTTAGAAACATGGCTCTGCGATTGTTTTTTTTTCTTATAACTCTTTTCAGAAGGAGGACAAAAACTAAGTTTGCAAACCTCTCACTTTGCAATTGATTCCTTTTGGAAATAAGAATTTCCAAAGGACACATGAAAAGGTAGCTTTCCCTTCAGAAAGCCCAGTGGAAAATGTTCCTTAAGTCCTGAATAGGTGAAACTGCCCAATAAATAATATTTCCATTAAAGCAATCGCTGCTGGAAAGAGGCAAAGAGAAATGGGTTTTCTGTACAATCACCCATATATCCTCTGGGATAATTACATTTGATATTAAACCTAGAGCTCTTGCATCATTATTTTCCTGGTCTGCAACCCATGATCAATACTTCTTACAAGCTTACCAAGTCAGTGTTGAGCTCTGAAATACTCACCCCCCCCCTCCAGATTTATGCTGCAATGTAATAGTTTTCTATTTTGTATGTTTCCTTAACTGGATGCCATTCATCTAAAATTATTACACTAATCAGGCATTTGTGGTTAGTCTAAAACTATCCTACTAACCAGGTACACAAAGGAAATTGTCATAAACTGTGCAGTTCTGGAAAGAGGGGAAGCCTCAAGATCTTTTGCTATAGAAAAGGAGTAATGGTGGTTTTATCCCCAAAAATACTGCTCCAGATATCCACGGTGGAAGCAGCTGTAGCAGAAAGACATCCATCTTAAATGTAGTCAATCAAGTTTAGCTGATACCTCTCTGCTTGATTTTCACTAATAGAAGCAGAATACTATCATTCTGCCTTCTTTTATCCAATTGGACTGAAAGGAGTGTTAGAACTAAATTTCATACATACTTTGTTGTTGTTGCTACATAAAGACAAATTTAAAATAAATTATATGTGATAAGAAATGCAAGGATTGAAAATAATTTAAGATAAATTAAAACATCAGGATAAGGGCAAAACTGTATTTTGTCCAGAATGTATTTTGCACTATGATCAATGGGAAGTTTTTGAGTGGGACATCAGTAGAACTGTAGTAGAATTTTAGTCTTCCCTTCCTTGTTTCAAAACAAGGAATATATGAAGGCATAATATAACCTGCATGACTAATTGGTTGCCTAATAGGGCTGTGCATGGATCCATTTTTTAAAACGGGCACTGGCTGATTCAGTTCTTTCGGTCCTTTTTTTAAAACTGCAACAGACCACACGGCTGCCAACCACAGATACTTTCAGTCTCATTTGGCTACATGTGGAGTGCACCCGCACAAGGTTTTCCTGTGAGCCCTGCCAGTTGAGCCAATCAAAACAGAAGAAAGCCATGATGTGTCTTTTAGCCAAGCTGAGCCTCCATCTGCATCACTTGCCTTGTTTTTGACACAAATACCAATAAATAAGCATTAATTCTGTACACTTAAGCAACTGCCATCGATGGTGCCCTTCACATGACACAAGCTTCAAATATGGGGTAGAGGTATCTTGCTATTTCTAAAGCTGCCATAAAATGAGCAGTATATATATGAGACAGTGGCTAATGCTCCTTCAAGTGGTGAGGCTCCCACTGAAATAAGTGTTTAAAAAGGGTGCCTTAACTCAGCTTAATTGAAAGAGTGTTGAGAGTACACAAACTCAGAAAAGTTGGTTTCTTAAGTCTGGTGCCTTAACCCAGGTCTTATTGAAAGATATGAGGAGAAATGAACCCAGAAATAGTAGTTTCCGAAGACCAAATTGCACACCCCTATTACCTAATTCCCCATGAACCTCTCCAATTCCCTGTCAAAGTCCCCAGTCTCCCCATCCCTCTAGAAACCCCACTACCACCCTAGAAGTTTGATTGAATTATGGATTCCCAAAAAAAACAGGATGTGTGATGTGTGAAACGTTCTGAAACTTGCAGGGGCGGGGAGTAACAATGGTCAATGTGTTCTACAATTGTAGCAAGTTTCATCCTGATAGCTCTAAAAATGAGGGTGAAAGGAGCTTCAGAAGCTTCCCCACTTGAGCAATTACATAATGAAAATATAATGAAAATTTTGTTATATATAATTATGATATGGACCCCTTATGATAGTTTAGAAACACTTTAGAGACAATTCACCCCCCCCCCCCGCAAACTTAGTCATGAGTATTGTAACTTTTTTTCATTGATTGCACAGGCCTACTATTTACATTGCAAATATTTTCATTTGCAAAAACAGTGTAAATTCAAGTATTATTCATGGACCTGAAAAAAATACAGAGAAGTGAAATAAAAGAGCATAAGAAAACAATGAATGTTGCTACCCATCATTGCCTTCATTACCATTCATTTCCACGCTCTTCTTTATCGTGGTTAGCTGTATATATTCTTGGCACTATGGTAACTGCATATGTGGAAGCGTACCCTTTTCTTACCTTAAAGAACCTGTAGATCTTAAAAGTAAAGAAGTATAGGTCATTTAAGTACAAGACTATGTGTTCTTTAAGGTCTGAAAAGAGACAAACTCCCATTTGTGTAGCAGCCTTGTTCCATGGCTGATAGTAAAGATCTATTGGTGACACTTAACATCCCTACAGTGCAAAGAGCTTATATAATAAATGGCCACTCTCAAAATCATTACAGTGGTGTTTTAAAAAATAAATATGTCTGACTTGATGATACTGATTGCTATTCTTCATCTGGAAATGTCACATAATGGTTATTTATGTGAAGGAAACATCAAGCTTTGGCACAGTAGTTGGACATTTCAAGCATAACAATAAAACGGCAATGCAGTTCTCTGGACTAAATTGCATTTTCCAATGCCAATAAGTTAGAAATCTGCACTGTTCTAGAGAAGATAAGAAAAGGAACAAAAATTACGCCTGCAAAGGGACGTACATAAGCAATTGAACAACAACAAAACATTCTTGAATAATTATTAAATAAGCAGCAGAGATTATTAGTAATGACAAAAGAATAACTCATGCTTATACTTTAGTATTTTTTCCCACAATCATTTCTATAAAACTATTTAAAAATGGCAACATGGTTTTAAAGAATGCAATTCATATTGATATATGATATTTGAATACAGTATTTAACATGTCAGGAGAGATAGCGATTAAAAATGGAATCATATTTCAATCCACATGTTGCTTCTTTGTATGAAGGTGTATATGTATCTGACCTGCCAATAACAAATACATGAGTATATTGAACATATTTCATTTTTTTTAAAAAAATCTATAGAGAGATTAAAGTAAATAAATTAGATTTTCAAATACTAAAATTCCCTAGGAGAATATCCAGATGATAACTTTCTTAATAACTTTGCAAGAGATATGGTCAATTAACACTTACAGGGGAATTTGGCCCATTGAACTAAATAGGATTTACTTATGAAGACATATGTAAGGAATTGTTGTGGTTCAGGATTATAGCCCATTGAGTCCCATTTAGTTAACTGAGAGAGCCTTTCAATGAGCAATGATTATGCTGTAAACCACAATTGTAATTGTTGAAATTTACAATTCTTCCCATGGGTTTAATGTAAAGGAAGAAAGGATGTATGGTAGTGATACTGATTATAGGTTACATGAATTATCAGAGCCAAAGCAGTGGGGGTTCTTTGTAAATATACTAGAATGCTCATATAATTACTAGAAAATAGTTCTAATCTGCACAGCATTTATAATACAACACTTACTTCAAAAGATATTTTCAGTAGCACTGCACAGCTGATCATGTGATTTCTGAAAATAGCTTTGAACTGCATTAAATGATCAGTATTAAATGGTCAGCATAGATGGTGTCTCAGTCTCCTAAGCCTTCTGTACTAAAGTGAAGTATGGGCTGGGTGTGGGATAACTATTTTCACTTGAATATCCGTAGTAGATCTCCATGTAATTGAAAACCCCGATACACCAATGTTTCAATGAGGCTTTAGCTCTGATTCAAGAGAATAAGAGTAGATACTCCTCACAGATGCCTTTTCATCATGCAATTATATTGCTATGACTACATTTTAATGGTCACGGCTACATTCTAGGAATTTAGGTTATGTTGTTTGAAGAAAATTCTAAACTTTTGTTTGTTGTAGTGTGCCTTCAAGTCATTACTGGTTTGTGGTGAACTAAGGTAACCCTGTGACAGTGTTTTCATGGGCTGAGTATAGATCTACACAACAATTTAAAACAAACAGTTTCAGAGCAGAATGCGTACACAAGCACTCCAGGGACTGTTTCTAGGCTGGGACAGTGGCCACAATGATCTTCTGACTGTGGATTGATCCAAACCCAGGAATATATTTTCTTTTCTGGTGAGCATTGGCATGACCAGCATTGATGGACATCATAGCATGACTAGTGCTGCTGGACATCACTAAGGACCTCATCATATGCAGTGAGAGAAGCATTTTGTTTCTCTTTGCTTCTGGCAAGGAGTCACCCAGAGCCCATCACATAGCTCAGGGTTAGTTCCAGCGGGACTCCATGAGACTGTATGGGTAGTGTTGCAGCCGCAGAACCCAGAAAAGTTGGGTGCACACCCAACTCCTCATAGAACAAAGCAAGAGGAGCAGAAGAAAAAGCAGGAACAGACAGGGAAACATCATGGGAAGGAAGATTACAGACCTTGATGGTAGGGAAAAGAGTGTGACTGTTCCCCTCCTCTGTCCCAAGATTTCCCCCACTGTCCTGAAAAGGCTGCTGCTCTTTGCTTGCCCCTGACTCAGATGCTGGGCAAAGCTGCTCTTCATCTTCATCCTCATCCCAAGCTCTCACACAGGTCTACAAACAGCTTGAGTCCATGAAACTGATCACATTGAATATGGAACCTAGCTTCAACTACTTTGCAGTGGTGCCCCCCCCCCCCCAAATGTCCTAAAGAGATTCAAATCAGTGCTCTGGAAGCATACATTTTGGAAAAAAGGGGAAAGTGTAAGGTAGGAGAAAGATAATTACTCCTCCCAGTGGTCAAATAGTCATGTCTTTTGGGTGTTTCTTGGCATCCCCCCCTCCATTTTGGATCTTTTACTGTGCTTCAGCAGGGGTGGGTGCCAACAGTGTGCTCTACATTTTACATAGCCAATTTTGTCCTGGTTCTGGGATGCAAAGGAATCAGCTGCAGCACATTTTTGACTGAACTTGGACTTGCCTTAAAGTACTGTATCATCTTTGATGTGCATTGCAGTGTATATTGACAGTGTGTGTTTTGTGGACATCCCACTATTGAGTCATTTTGAACTGTATGATAATGTCAGTGTAGTAGTGCTCTATGTGACTTGCCCAAGGTTATCCAGTAGCTTTCCTTGGCCAAACAGTGAGTAGGACCCTGGTCTCCAGAGTCATCGTTCTTTACCCAAACAACTAATATGTCTCCCTAAATTGCAAATCTCAGGATTTCATAGAGTGACACAATTGCAAATAGTGGAACCAAAGGTATATAAGCATGTAATGCAGAAGGGCCGAGGTCTCCCTGTTAGCTTGAGTAAATTGGGGGTAGGAAGACTGCTTACATGCATTTCCAAATCCCTTTCCCACTTTCATCCCTTATTCAAACAGAATGAATACCTCTTTGTGGTTATGTACTTATTGGTATGATTATTCAAGGCATTTCTGTTGGAGATGTTTGCTTAGGGAGGTGAACTACAAGGACTTAATTTAACTGCACTTCATACTGAGGTTTAAGTAAAGCTCCAAATTCAGCCTTTTTAATTAAGTAATTACAGGCTCATTTAATAGTTCCTTAAGTCTTGATTAGATGCTTCATGAAATACTGTCTGGTTTCTACAAGCTCCATGGAAACTCAAAAAAAGGATTATTAGCTAAAGATTTTTGAAAGGTGAGCTACAAAAGAACCAGATTACAGTGTAGTGTGAGAGATTTGTGTCGTTTTTTAAAAACACATACACACACAGCCGTTGATTTTGAAATGAGAAAACACCATACATATTAATGAGAAATATGGGAAAACATTGTATTTTTAAAGAAGTGGTATAAAATTTGAAAATTTGAAACTGAAAGGGCTAGTTTGAAATTTGAGAGTTTTGATATCCTGAAAAAGGTGGACATTAATGTTTGAATAAAGGTCCCATAAGTATTATCAAACTTAGCTAATTGGTGAGGAATGCTGGAAGTTGCAGTCAAACAATATCTAACTGAACACCAGAAAAAAACCCCATCTACACTGCAGAAATAATGCAATTTAATACCACTTTAATTGCCATGGCTTAATGCTTTTGAAATCACAGAATTGTAGTCTGATGAGGCACTGACCCCTCTGCTTTCTCTGCCATTGAACTATTTTTGGTTTTTTGAATGCCTGAGCAGGAGATTGTAGTGATGGCAAGGGTTGGCTGACCCCTGAGGTGCATTGGTGCTTTCTCAACTAAATGAAATAACTCTTGACATATTCACAGGACAATCAAAATCCATAATTTTGAAGCCATGGACATAGAATCTGTACTGTAATCGCTTTGGAGATACACTTGCCATTGGTACCAGCCATGTCCACTTTCAAAATAGTCCATTACATTCTTCCCACCATGTAACATATTACCTTTTCTTGCATAAAACTTTAAACAAAAGAGGTTTACAGAGATTACTATGAAAGAAGCAGAATGATAGAACCTGTATTATAAAATTACAGCTGTATTTTATAGTGAGCTGCATGGCATTTTGAGCAAAAAGGAACATGTCTAAATTGTTAATGAAATGCATAATATGCATAATTATATGGAACAGAACCGAGATGTCAGATGTTCAAATTCAGCTACATTGAGTAAACAATTGAGGGTGAAATGTACAGCAAAACCCATTTAAATCAACAGCCTTTGCTGGGGTTTTTACAGAGAGTGGGCTAAATAATGCATCAGAAGTACCGATGCATGGTGCATGCAAAAATAACCTGGCGCTCTGCTTAATTATTTTTTTCACTTTCGTTTTTCCTTCTTGATTATTGCCTGTGGGAGACATGCCACATCTATTACCCTTGGCTTTGTATTTTCTGTTATAAAAATTATAAGCAGACAAACACAACACTCATTATACAAACATCCATATGCACCCAAATGTGTAACTTCCCTTAATAAGTTGCTGCTTCTGTCCCAGTCTTATGTATCCAGAGGAGCTCCCATCTGTTAGCTCCAGCTTCTCATGTGGGAACATGAGAGAAGCCTCTCACAGGATGGCAAAACATCTGGGTGTCCTCTAGGCAATGTCCTTGCAGATGGCCAATTCTCTCACACCAGAAGCAACTTGCAGTTTCTCAAGTCACTCCAAACATGAAAAAAATGTATCCAGGATTTTGCATATTATGCTAATGGTCTAATATCCATTAAACATATAAATACCCAAAATAGTTGCTACATGCAAGCATTATTTTGTGGCCATTCCTACAAGGGCTTTACCAGGGTCATTTTTTAAGGTAGAGCCTTATATGTATGAAACTTTTTGAACCAAAGAATATCCCATTAAGATAACACTTTTACAATAGAGACAGAAAACAGGTTTACTGCTATTCCAAACATCAGAAACAGAAGTTTGGAAGCAGCTATTATTGCAAGGGATGCTTTAACATCAACATAGCAACACTTCAGGAGACCTGGAGAGCAGGAGAGGGACAGCTGAAGGAAGAAAATGGAGGTTACATCTTCTTCTGGAAAGGACTGCCTGAAGAAGAACGAAGGCTACACTGAGTCAGCTTTGCTATCAGAAATGACCTGGTGAAGCATCTGTCCAAAGCGCCCATTGGCATTAATGAATGATTCTCAACCCTTCAAATTAACCTTGCCAAAAAACAACAGGAAACCATAATAAGTGCCTGTGCAGCAACACTAAATGCTGGTGAAGACATCAAGGAATTTTTTTACTGTCAACAGGACAACATCCTGTCAGAGATATTTAAGAAAGACAAAATTATCCTCTTGGAAGATTTTAGTGCAAGACTTTTAGACTTAGTCTTTAGATATTTTTTTTGTCTTAGATTTTAGTGGACAAGACTTCAACCTGTGACCAAGGACCATAGGAAACGATGGGGTTGGAAAGAGCAACTCAAATGACTTCCTACTTCTCACCAAATGTGCAGAACACAACCTTGTCATCACAAACACACTTTTCCACCAGAAAAATAAGCTTAAGACATCGCTACATCTGAAGATGTAGAAAGAGCACTTGCTTGTCTGGTTTTAATTGATTCATTTCAATTTGTGCAACCTGAGGATGTTGACAAGATTATTGGAGAGGCAAGGGTGACCACGTGCATCCTGGACCCCTGCCCATCCAGGCTGATAAAGGAAGCCAGAGGGGGTTTGGCAGAGTGGGTCAAGGTGGTGGTGAATGCCTCCCTTTGAGAGGGAAAAATTCCAGTGAGCCTAAAAAAGGCAGTGATAAAACCGCTGTTGAAAAAGCCATCACTGGATCCCACTGATTTGAACAACTTTCAGCCAGTTACCAATCTCCCCTTTTTGGGCAAAGTCTTGGAATGTGTGGTTGCCTCGCAGCTCCAGGGATTCTTGGATGAAACTGATTATCTGGATCCATCGCAGTCGGGTTTCAGCCCAGGACATGGAACTGAGACAGCCATGGTTGCCTTAGTGGATGATCTCCACAGAGAACTCAACAGGGGGAGTGTGTCCCTGTTGGTTCTCTTGGACCTCTCAGCGGCCTTCGATACCATAGACCACGGTATCCTTCTGGGGTGCCTCGTGGGGATGGGTCTTGGAGGTACTGTTCTGCAGTGGCCCCAGTCCTTCCTGGAGGGTCGTACTCAGAAATTGTTGCTGAGGGACTCCTGCTTGGCCCCACAGCCATTGTCCTGTGGGGTCCCACAGGGCTCAGTATTGTCCCCCATGTTGTTTAACATCTACATGAAGCCACTGGGTGAGATCATCCAGAGTTTTGGAGTTCGATGCCATCTCTACGCAGATGACTTCCAACTCTATCACTCATTTCCACCAGATGCTAAGGAGGCTGTCCAAGTCTTGAACCGGTGCTTGGCCGCTGTGATGGTCTGGATGAGGGCAAGCAAATTGAAGTTGAATCCAGATAAGACAGAGGTCCTCCTGGTCAGTCGCAAGGCTGAACAGGGTATAGGGTCGCAACCTGTGCTGGATGGGGTTACACTTCCCTTGAAGGCACAGGTTCGCAGCTTGGGAGTTTTCCTGGATTCATCACTGAGCCTGGAATCCCAGGTTGCAGCGATGGCCAGGGGAGCGTTTCCAAACTTGTGCTCCAGCTGTGCCCATACCTTGGGAAGTCAGACTTGGCCATGGTGGTCTATGCTCTCATTACACCAAGGATAGGCTACTGCAACACACTCTATGTGGGGTTGCCTTTGAAGACTGCTCGGAAGCTTCAAATAGTTCAACAAGAGGCAGCCAGGTTAATAACTGGAGCGGCATACAGGGAGCATACAACTCCCATGTTACGCCGGCTCCACTGGCTGCCAGTTTGCTACCGGGCACAATTCAAAGCGCTTAATTTGGCCTATAAAGCCCTAAACGGCCCTGGCCCAAATTACCTGTCCAAACGCATCTCCCCCTATCAACCATTGCAGAGATTAAGATCCTCCAGGGAGGTCCTGCTTTCCGTCCCGCCATTGTCACAGACACGATTGGTGGGGACGAGAAACAGGGCCTTCTCGGTTATTGCTCCCCGGCTATGGAACTCCCTTCCTGGTGAGATCAGGTCAGCCCCCTCTCTCCTGTCCCTTAGAAGGATGGTAAAAACTTGGCTGTGGGACCAAGCTTTCGGGTCAGGGCAATAAAGCGGCAATAGGAAAGATGTCCAGGCCAATGATTTGACGCGGATGACTAGGATGGTTTTAAATCGTGTATTTTAATATTTTGATCAATGTTTTTAAATGTTTATGTATTGTACGTGAATCTGTGTCCCAGCATTGAATGTTTGCCGTGTATATGCTGTGCTCCACCCTAAGTCCCCTTCGGGGTGAGGAGGGCGGAATATAATGTTTTAAATAAATAAATAAATGGAAGATTCACAGCTACCACCATAACAAACAATCTCTAAAGAAAGGCATTCTACTTACCCCCTCCCCCCCTCTGCCCTGAACCAGACAGTATGTGGCATCTTAGGAATCAGTTAGAAAAACTGAGACTTCCTTGCAGGGGGAGGGGGGTGGGGGAGATAGGACATTCAAAGAATAAGATTTGAATGCAGATGAATGCAGGGAAATATAGTGATGTTAATATGCACATTTTTTGGACAGAATCAGGATAAAAGGGAAACTTTTGATCCTGTGTTGTTTGGCCGTTACAGTGAATCAGCATGCATTTAGTGCTAATGTTATGCAACCACCCCTCTTTATAACACAGGATTGCCCCTATCCCCCCCCCCCCATGCCCAGTCAATTTACAACTGATAGATGTAGATGCACTCCTAATGCTCACCAGGTCAACCTCTCTCATTTAATGGCAGTCTAAATCTCAATATCAGACGGAGTCCATACCATTTAGTGGCACCAAAGCTGGTTCAGCACTGCTGGATGCTCAGTCATACCACCATCATCTTATCACCATGAAGCATGAAAATGCTTCTGGTGAGAATCATAAAATCATAAAAATCAGAGAGACCTCAAGGGCCATCTAGTCCAATCCCTTGTGATGAGGTTTTCATCACTTTTACCAATGCTTGCAAAAGTACTCAGACATGGGAGGGGGAAAGAGGTATAACCCCTTATTTTTGCCTTCCCCTACATAGCCTTCAGTTCTTTCTCTGCTATTGGCTGGCTGCACTTATTCACATAGACATTGGTCCAAGACATATATCTTATTCTTCCATGAAGCCGAAAATCATGTATCTTACCCTGCACATACTTCGAAGCAATGGTGATAGTGGAAAAAGAAAAGAGCATTGGTAATTTCCTGCTGGCACACATACATACTTAAGTGATGTAAGCGCACAGACCTCCAGGAACTGCCAATTACTCTGATTCATACAGATTAATGTATTCTTTTAAAAAATGTTGAATTGCCAATTAAAATATTCATAGTGCTCAAAGCTGTTGCAAAATTAAAATTTAGCAAATCTAATTCTGTGAGTGGTTTAGTGAGAAGAACATTGAATCAGAAAGGTTTTGGGCATGACAGTTATTTTCTTTAAAAAGTGGTATGCTTTAATTTGGGGTGTGTTTGTATGAAAAAAAATTGCAGTTCAATGTTCTGTGTGATAATTATTTTAATGAAACCCTGGAGGAGTGATGTGGAGCCAATTACAAGAAGTTCTTCTCCCAATGAAAAGGGTAACAGCTCTTTAATAACAGCTCACACATAGAGTTGTGATATGGGTTTGCAATAAGGCATAAATGAATCATGTTTTAATCATTTTTCAGCATTTTATACCAATATAAATGGAACTAAGCTCTTTTGAATTGGATATACTTTTTTTGTTTCCCATGCTAAATATTATTTTTAGAAATTTGTAGTATATCCACCCTTCTTGCAGTTCCCTGTGCAGTGCTATCATCCAAGGGTATCCTTCTGCTATTGCTTCCACCATATAAATTAACTTGCTTGTAAGATTTCAAATTTTTCTTCTTTACTCTACCTTTCTAGTGAAGGGGTCTCTACCTTTGTGACTTCAGCAAGGGGGAAAACCCTTTGTATTTCAAAAAAAACCTGTGCACAATAGAATCCAAAAAAAGTGCCTTGAACTGGAACACATTTTTGCTATGGTTATGTGAAGAACTTGCAACAGCCCCTCCTCCTCCACCACTATGGACAGAACACAATCCTGCCAAGCTCCAGTTCTGTGAAACTTCCAAAAACCAGAGTATGTCACTGACTACAAGTTATTGCCTCCGTGCTATGCTGATGAGCTTCTTAGAAATAGTTGGTGGGGCATTGTAGTAAACAAGTGTTTACTAAATTAGCTTTTACAAAAAGGTTTTAGTCTAAATTTTTAAAGTTCTAGAACATCTGTGGTTTCATTCTGCATCTCAACCAGCAATCCCTTAGCTACTGTCCTTGAAACCAAAAAGGATATTTCTCTTGTCATGCAAATAACAACTTCAGTGAAAATATTTTTAAACATAACATGATGAGGGGAATGGTAAATTCTTCTCTTACTAATTCACACAACATACTTTTTCTTTGGGTGCTTAATTCCAAATATTAAAATAAGGAAACACTATGCTTGGCCTTGAAGTGGTATATTTAAGAAGTGGTTGGGAAGAAAGAATTATTACTTGATTCTGTGGCTTGTAATTTGGTTGATTTATAAACGATCCCTGACTTTAAAGTCAGCTGAATATTCGATCAATGAATTTTCTTCAGTCTTAGACCTGGAACTCACATAGTGAGCATTACTTCCAATTTTAATTTTACATTTGGCCTTCCCACAGTTTTTAATTGTGTGTTGTCTTATTGATAATGCTGTATATTTTATTGTCTATTTTTTTCCTTTTTTCCTTTTTTCTTTTAATTGCTTGTATTGTTGTTTTATTGCTTGTGTTGTTGTATTTGGGCTCGGCCTCATGTAAGCCGCACCGAGTCCCTTGGGGAGATGGTAGCAGGGTACAAATAAAGTGTTATTATTATGTTATTATTATTTTCAAATATCTTTCAGCTGACAGCTTTGTGGAAGAGTATGCCCTTTCCATTCTATTTCCCCATTAACCTAATATGGGAGCAGGTAGCTTGTGTGTGGCTTTCCAGATGTTAACTGGGCTACAATGCTCATCCTTCTTCACCACTACTTGATTTACATAGAGCTGGTGGTAGTTGCAGTACAGAAACATCTGAAGAAACATTCCCCACCTTTGACCTAAAATGTTTTTTCAGACATTTCATTCATAGGTCTAATCTTTCTACTAAAATAGAGGAAAGAAGCCAATTCAGTTTGGAACAGCAAGAACTGTGACAATTACTTGGAACACCTTTTTCAGGGAAAAGAGAATGACTGAAATTAAATTCCTTACATCCTCTTCCAGCCCAGTTTTCTTCAACACCAAATTAAAGTCTATCACCACACTGGCATCATCAATTTCATCACATCTTAAAATCTTTATAATTGCCCCCAGTGTATCTATCCTTGAGCTGCACATTTACTGTAAAATATGGTCTCAACAGTAGATATGTGATTCTTGTTCTCTCTTCTCACCAGTACCCACACATGCACACAGTCACACACACACACACCCCTATGCATAATGTGGACATATGTAAAATATTACATAGAATATGTGGAATATCATATTTCAGATATTAGAGTAATAATTGCTTATCAGAGCTTCATAAAAGCATAGGCATATAAGAACTTGTGAGAACTTCTGACACTAAGATGATAAGAAGTGCATTAAAACAGATTAGGTAGGACAACAACACATCTCATGAACGATGGCCATAACATTCCCTGAAGCATTTTCTGATGCAGTGGCTCAATCTGTGATATCCCACAAATTAAAAACAACAAAGGCTTGGCAACAGGAGCATTATTACTAGAATCATTCTTCTTTTGGCAATACATAAACCCTGTGGCATTTAAGCATCAGTGGGGGGTCATTATTCTGTAACAACATTCTATTCTGTTGACAAGTGCACATTTCTGTCTCATGCCTAAAATGTCAGCTATTCAGCCTCCAAATGTGGTGTGTTTCCTTTAGGAGAGAGATGGTGATATGCACAGTGCTCCATTTCATCTTGACATGTCAGGCAGGATGACAGAATGTGACTTATCACACAGCATGGTCCTAAAGGCTGTTACTACACCTCCTCAGGACACATGTAAACTGCTTATTGGGTTTGAACCCTTCTGAGACACAAACCCTAATAAGCTAGTTGAATTGAACTGAACTCATTTAGATTAACCATTCCCTATTGCAGCTGTGGCTATGATCTTCCAGAAGACAGGTTGCTGTCTGCCCAGCATGACTGATCCAGATTAATAGCATGTTTTCAGAACTAAACTGGAGTATGAGATAAATAATTTGGGCTGCATCTGGATATTAAAATGCTCCTGTAATATACCTGGGGTAGCAAGAGAATAGCATAGCATTTCCAGAAAAAGAACTTTTGTTCAGAAACTTAACAATACTGCAGTTTCTGATTAATTTTGAGGCTGTCCAAGAAACATAAGAGGATGACAAGGGATGTTTCTGCCAGCTAGTGAATCTGTGTGGCAGTGGGTTTTCGGGTCAAAAAAGAAGAAAAGAAGCAGAGATCATGAAAAGAACATGATGGGATACAGTTCCTGATTTGATTGCACTTTGAAGGTGACCTTACCCCAGCCCGAATACAATACACAGGACAGATACAGATGGGAGAAGAAGGTTGTAACTTGTTTATTGGTTACAGCTGACAAAAGGTTGGCAGATATTCAGGGTTCCTGGATTAAAGCATCAGACACAGCCTGCATGATATACCGACAACCCCATGTAGGAGCCTTTGGATATGTCCATAGGGGACACCCAGACAGAAGTGGAGGAACCAAAAGTGGCTCCTGTTCAGCATTGCTCTGGGTTTCCTGTGCTACCCTGCTCCCTGACATCTGGTAGTCAGATTCTTCAGCCAATGGAGGATGGTCCAAAACCGGATCCAGGACCCATGCAAACCTCCTCCAAGTAGTGACATAGTTAAAAACAAACAACAGCAGTCAAGAACATAGGGTGGGAAGCACGGGAAGGCAGTTTAGCTGGGGAGCCAGTAGGCAGACTAGAGCGAGTAAGTCTTCTCTTCATTCCACCTGGAGGTTCACTCTGATTGGTTAGATTTCATGAGCCTGGGAATGCCATGCAGGCATGTGGTGGCTATTAGGAAGGGGACAGATGCTGGAGATGGTGGGCAACGAAATGCCCTCAGTTGTAATCTCCCTGCCCAATAAGTTGGGTCGGGCATTTTATCCCCTCAATTTTCCTTATCACAATATGTTTTCCAGAATCAAGGATATGTTTGACATTTCCAAGAATGGGTTTTGTGCATCTCTGTAAATGTTCAGAATTCAGTTGAGTTCAGAGTTTCAAGCTGTGGATAGTTGAATCCATGGATACCGAATCCACAGATACAGAGGTCTAACTGCACCACTGGATAGGTGACTTACATCTTTTTGATCAGTAAGACTGACTTTTTGTGGTTGCCAAAAATGCAAGAATACTTGAAAAGTTGTCTTCTCACTGTGCTAAAACAATCTGGCTCAAATATTAACTAACTGGAAGAAAGTGGAAAGTGGAGAAGGATATAGAAAAAAAACCTTCAAAGAGGTTTATATGTGCTTCTTCTTTCACTGTTAACACAGAAAAAGTAAAAAAGTCATTTTTCCCAATCTATGGCCACAGTTTACCAGTTAGAGGCCACCAAAACCACAAGTACAGATAAGGGGGGATATTAAGCAGAGGTCCAGAGTCAGTTTGTGCCAGAGAGGCCTCTCTTGGGGCAGTTTCTACAGTGATTGTGAAGGGTTACCAAGGTCAGATATTCCCTTCTAGGCCCAGATGTCATTTTCTGTTCTTGAAGGGAAAGATAAAACAAAACAAAACAAAAAACCCCCAATTATGGCTTCACTGACATCCTCCCAGGAACCATAAGATTTCAGATTTAGGAGCTGTTGAAAAGAATTGTTTTTAAAGCAGGCATGGACTACCCGCTTTAATCATTTCCTCTGGGGGAGCATAACTTTTATAGAAAACATTTCCTACAATCAGCATGAATTTCCCTTACTCAGTGATATACACACACATGCATACACCATTGCCTTTATTCTTTTGTTGCTATTGCTCCTCTGTGACCCACTCACACAATTCAGAAATCAATTCATAATTTCCAGATCATTGATTTGCTCTGAATTTTGTCCTTCCTTGCATATGATATTCATAGCTTTCTAAATTTAAATTTGTCTATAATGAATCTAATAAAACACTAAACTTGTGATGTACTTTTAAGTTCTCTTGATCATTAGGAATTAAGAAGCTAGTTGATCATGAAGATGAAATGCATGAGGACATTTATGGACTACTGTTACTTGGAGTATCATATATTAAAATAGACAATCTATATCTATATATCTATAGCCATATATTCATATTCATCCATAATAAAAGTATGTGTGTATGTATGTGGCTGAAACTCCCACTTCCACAGACAGGTTCCCTCTTCCACAGACAGCTATGACAACTATGACCCAATGCTGAGGGGCCACCAAAGGCCCTCCCTCCAATGACATTGCAAGTTATAGAGAATATCATGAACATTTAAAGAGAAATCAACACCTGCCAATGTCCTCCACAAACACCATACTGCCCACCACCCCAATGAATGCTTTCATATGAGAACAATTTCATCCTAGATATTATGTGTTTCCTCCACTACAGACATCTCAGTGTTTCTTACTCTCTCAATTGGTGTGAAATTTGCATGACTCCACCCTGCCTGTCCTATAACCCTTTCCAACTCTTTTCTCAGGTTCACAGCAAACATATCATAATTTATCAGCAACTGAATATACGATTAATCAATAATGTGTATAACCCATTCCACAACCGGAGGAGGCACTGCCCCTTACTTAAGCAGCAATGAGTATAACCCATTCCACCAAAGGTCCCAGCACCCTTGCCATTCAACATTGGTATATCAGCCAACCCCAAGTGTTGGTCAACAGGTCCTTTTCGAGCATGACGTTTGGCCCAATAAATGTATCTGCGGCTGATGATCATTACCCAATGTCTGAATGGACATTGCAATTAACAGAACAACCAATAACAAAAGTGAATGGATCGTATGTAGGAACGGTAAGCCCATCTCTCCAATGCCTGTGTTCCAGCTATAGAATATTCCATATTGGCAGTAGTTGAGGCTGCACCAATATGAAATGAATGCATTCTGAGACCCAAGGCCACTAGAGCTTTCAATGTAACTGCCCAAAACTGAAACCTTTTTAGGGGAGATCTGTCTGCATGGCAGAAAAGTGGACCAGATACATTTCCTCTTAAGGTGATATAGGCTGCAATTGCCCAATCTGGGCACAATTTTGCTTCACTGCATTCCCTCGGGAGAATAGATCTACCTTTACTTTTTTTTGGTCCATTTTGGAAATTCTAAGTGACATTATCACTTAGCCTTCACATTCTGATGTACAAACTTGTACAAACCTGGGGCCAGGTCTGGCGTAAGCCCTTCAAAATTGATGGTGACAATTGCACTACCATCCCTCAAGTAACTTTTGCACCCTAAACTCTCCTGCGCAATCCGTAGCACCCTGAGATTTAAATCAGAAAGCCAATGCAGAAACGGCTCAGATGGATTGAGGTGTGATCTGCTTACTTTTAAAAAAAATGCAGAATTGTAAAATATGATCAATGGGGACTGGCAAAATATCATTTAGCCTGAATTGTGTCCTGAAGGCTGTGAATTCCCGCACTGCTTTGATAAAAGCCCTCATAGAACTGGGGGCTAATGCTAGGCCAAGCCCCCTCACTACCTCCTGACTCCAATTTTCCAAAAATTGCTCAGGATGGGAGGCAGCCACAGAATGGTATTTGGCATGAGATGCCTGAAGCGCTTCATCTGCATACAGGACAGAGCATTGGCCAGCAGGCTTGTGCAATTCAGTTAGAAGGCAATCAATTTTTGGTATCCAAAGATTGTTGGATACCCAGATCCATTTTTGGGAGTCTCCAGAAAAATGGCTAATGGAAAAATATGCCAAAAAATCTGGGAAGATCAAGCTCATTGGTGGAAATGGGCAACTTACAAGGCTCCCCTTTCTTAAAACGAAGAGCTTATTAACAAAGCTGATTTGCCAGTATGTGTGGATTCAGTTCCCTTTTAAACAGACTGAAGAGCTATGAAGTCAGGTTGTCTGTAAAGCCAATATGTCTTCCCTTCCTTACTAGAGATATTTAAGAAGAAGTGGCAACTGTAATATTGAAAACCCTAAGAATCTTAGATGAGGTCAGATGGAATTTCAGCTTAGGTTGATCGAGTTAGGAAATCTGTCTCTTATCTATCCCATGTAGACACGTTAACCTTGAACATAATTTTAGTGACTTGCAATACATAGTCCCTTATGACCCATTTCTGTACATTCAGATTTGCTCCTTTACTTCAACTAATGTCCATTGCCACAATGGCTTATCACTTCCTATTCCAGTTCTATTACTTTCTAAGGGTGGGTACATTTTCATTTGGTGATTTGGGGAAAATTGGCAATCTGGCAGCCAGATCACTGAAAATGGACCAGGCAGGACCCAGATGAAGGCTCAGCCAAAACAGATTATGAGCAGTTAGATCTTTCAGCTAGTGAAGGTGATGGGTCTGAGTGGCACTCTACCTGAGGCAGAGGCTGCAGTGTTCGGCTGACCTCACAAACCAGGCAAGAGCAGACATCTGGCCATGGTGGCTCCTCCTCTTCCTTCTTCTCCAACCAGGCTCATAGCCAGGATTTTGATTCGGGGGGGGGGGGGGCTGAGTTTGATGGGGGGGCTGAGTCTGAGTGAAAGAGGGTCTACCCTAGCAAACCTTTTGTATAATTACCCCAATACCCCCATGCATATGAGATATATTGAGCATGGTGATCAGATCATGATATGAATAAACATAACAGTTTAAATAATGTACCAGTAAGGCCTTTTCACAGACCACTATGAGAATTTGGGGGGAGGGGCTGAAGCCCCCCAAGCCCCCCCCCCCTGCTACATGCCTGTCCCTGACAGTCTCCTCGCCCCCCGCCCAGTGGAGTGCCCGCTTGGGGCGGACAAGGTCAGAAAGAGAGCGAGTTGAAGAGGTAAAATGGTGGGAAAGGCTTCCTATGCCAATCAGAGGCATAGTTGACTGTGTTCATTCTCCTCCTCTCTTGGTTGGGACTTCCCTTCTCTTATTTTTTTTACAAAAAAATTGTTATGGTAAATCTTTTAAAAATTCCCAAAACTCAGTGGATTGGAGAAATGTTCTGAAACCTGGCAGACCTGCAGTCATAAATGTGGCCTACAACTGAGGCAAGTTTCCTTTTTGTAGACCTAAGTATGACAGAGAAACAAGCCTCTAAAATTTCCCTATTGGTGCCAATGGTCCGAGTCTTACTTGACCAATAACATAGCCTCTTCCTGATTTCAGGAATTTCCTTGTAAATGGAGGGGGGGGGGAGAGAGTGGCCGAACACTGGACTTTTTTTTTGCACACTCACATACCCCTATTACTTTCCCTAATAAAATCTACTGTCTAATTCTATTGTTCATCTTTACCTTCAACCCAAGCAATATCTGCTTACAATATCCACAGGATATGAATATCTCTGTGAACAGAGCTCTAAACAACAACAGATTTTTGCTTCTCTTCAAGTACAATATGTCTCTCTGCATCTTTGCCTGCTAGGAATTCTTTTAGCTCAAACTTGAGAGGGATAAAGACTGATAAGTAAATGATTCTTCTTATGTGTCATTAAATAATGGTTTTGAGCTACAATAAAGCACTGAAAAAGCTTTGTTTGTTCAAGTGGAGATTTGGAAGTGGATGCCTCCCTGTAGGCTACATCTTGTGTTGCCAACAAAGCCAACAAAGCAGCAGAAAATTAAGGGATGTAATTAAGATTAAGTGGTTCTTTTTGTTGCAGAACAGAAAGGATAAGGCTAAAGTATGAAAAATGAGCCTTTTATTTTTTTTAAATTGATAGAATACAACATCCTCATACTAAACATCTATTCACAGCCATATGGATATGAATATTCAGAGGATTGTATTCCTCCACCTCCTGATATGTATATAATGAAGGCCTGTCTTCTTGACTACCTTTGCTGCATTTATCTCTTTAAATGAATTCCAACTGGGGCTTCTAGCTATGACCAAGAAGGGTCTCCTATCACCTTAACACTGAGCAATACAGTGTACAGATGATTTGAGTCTTTCCTAATAGCTTCAGAAACTCCTATATGCACTGTTCTGTCTTGATGTGAGAACTTCCGAGTAAAAACCTATTTCTTCTTCAAAGCTGGGAAGAGATTAATAGAGACAATAGGACAACCAGTGACTTTATAGATGTGTAGTGACCCCATTCCACAGAGCCATATTATTATTACACATGTGCTCACTATCCTAAAGGGTCTTACAGATCAACTGTTTACACATTTTCTTGACAAGTACATTTGGTTAAATTTATTCAGCAACCTTCCTCCAAGTTGTTTTTCCAAGGATTTCAGATTCAAAGTAATGTCAAAAGTTCCAGCTTTGGGTCTGATAAGCCTAAACTAAGAAGTGCACTATGATAAAGTTTATACATAGATGAAGGCAAGAAAACATATTCCAAGTCTTGTGTTGGCATAAGCAAGGGGGGGGGGGACTATTTGAGTATCGCACAGAAAACAAAAACAACATTGACAATAATAATGCAATTCAGGAGATTTGAATAATTGCCAGAATATTATCCTATTTTTATTGTGATTAAAATGTTTGGATTTTTATTGGCTGTAGACTACTGACAATTGACTGTGGGGAAGAATGGAAAATTGCTAGATAAGGTTGACAGCACAATCAGATCATTAATTGACTGGAAAAGTGTGCCCTTCGATGTCAGTAGGCCACACAAGGAGCATCTGTTCAGCCGCACACCATGCACTTAAACAGTATGAGATGAGATGCTCTGTTGCCATTGCTGTTTCACCATACTTTAAGGGCAGAACGCCCTCCCAGTTGCTCATCTCAAAGTGGCAACCTGCAGTTTCAACTGGTAAAATGCCTTACTAGGCAGCTTTAAATAAGAGGGGAAAGGACAGTGATTATAAGCTATGAGGGTCAGAGCAATGAAGAACCCCTATTGGACTCAGTCCTGTGGGAACACCATTGAATGTCCCTAGTGGTTTCTGTGTCAGTCATTAACAGTTTCAATCTTTCATCCACAAGTGCTTACATATGTTTTGATTTAAAGGAAGGTTAAATTTTAAGAAATGCAAAGTGCGTAAAGGTTCTTGGCTCAAGGTGATATTATAGCTATAGGGACTTCCACTTGAAATAAAGTACAATGAAAATCGTTTACAAAGCTAACTTCTTCTTTGGCCAGTGATACCCTAAGTCAAGAAATACCACTTCCAACTTCAGTCTATAAGCATTTGTATGAAAAATCCAATAATAGAGCCTTTGAAATGGTTCCATTTGAATAACACAATTGTGCCAAATAACTTGATATTAGACACAATTGCCTTTTCTAGAAATAAGACATCTTTCATTGTGAATGGGAATATGAGAGCATACATCTAGGTAATGTTTTTAAGTATCCTGCTATCTGCTCTTTTATTTTAGTAGCCTGTAACATTTTGGCTTGCTATCGGCATAATATGTGAAGGATTTGAAGCATAAGCTCACAAAATGAGGATCTGCATCTTGGCTGGCAAACTCTAAGTTCTACTTCAATACAAATGATAAATCGCCCTAATTATGTTCTTGGAACTGTTTGGTTTGATATTTTGTGGTGTGCTGCAGACAGCTGTTGATAAGGTGTGGGATGGATCTCTATGTTTGCATTTCTGAAACACCACTTGAAATAGAATTAGGAGGATTGATGTAAATAATCCTCATGTCTTAAGCATTTCCATTATAAAAGCTACAAAAATTGGAACTCTTACTATAAACATGGTAGATATTTAGTACTGTGACCATTAGTAACAGGAAAGCTTTTCTCCAACAATTTGTCATTGGTCTGATGCTTTCTAGAAGAACATAAATTATGCATGGAAATTGTGGTTTCCTTTCACCTATCCTGCAGCACTCATTCTCATAGCATCACATATTTTAGGTATCTGCTTGGAAGCTTCAACTTCAACTCTTCAAAACCTGAGATTATTCACATTACATATTTAGTGCTCTGCTAATACTTTCAACTCCAGAGCTCCATTATATGGAATCCTGAAATGTGTGGTTTCATTAAGGGCCTCACCCCATGAGGGAGGGAAAGTGTCACATTACAACAGCATTTAGATCTGTTGAGTTAAAAAGCAAACCATGTCATTTATCAGTACCATGTTGTTTCTTGCCTATTTTCCTGAAATTATCCATTTTCAGATTTATCACACAAGTGAGTGCACTTAAGGCAGACCCCATTTCTCTACATGGGCTCTTCTGCTCTACCTCCCATTGTACCACTGCAGTTGACATTATGTGACTTCACTTGCTCAGAATCTTATTTAATATTAAACTAGACAAAAATAACTTCTATGGAAAGGGTACTCAATTAATAAATCATCTGAAGATTATAATCTGAGCTGTGAATATATTCTTATATGAAACCGAACAATTTCCTTCTGTGGGACTATCACTAGTGCCCAATACTGAAACCTCATCAATAATCCTCCTACAAGTATTTTATTATTCTACAATCAGATAGTAAACCTATGCCAGCTTTTGTGTTTATGGTTCAAATGTGCATGTATGTGCATATTTTTGCCATACTTCATTTTTCCCTACATGGAGAAGAAACCCACTGTATAATGGAAGCCTATCTTTATGGAGGCTCTGCTCTCACAGGACTTATTTTCTAGGGCTCTGAATCAGATGCAGAACCTCCATGTACAGAAGGGATTCTCTTGTGGTTTTTTGCAGGACATTGAACCACTTTTCTCAGTCTCCATGTATACAGGACACTACACACATTAACTATAAGAAATAAATAAAATTTATTTCTTATAGATAACATCCCCCTCTTTTCCCCCCCAAGGAAATCAAGGAGGCTCGCACCTTTCAATAATTGAAGAAGCTTGGGTTGGTAATCAGGTATTCTTTAGTCTTATTATACCATATCTTTATGCCTAAGCACTGAGATTATCTGGAGAGGCCCTTCTCTCTGTCCTATCACAAGCACAAACACAGTTGTGGAGAGGGGCATGAGAGAAGTCTTTCTCAGGAGCTGCTCCACAACTCTGGAACTCCCTTCTGAGGGAAGCCAGACGCATTGCCCTTATTGATTTTAGTGGCTTCCTTTCTCTCAATGTGGGACCAAGGCTGATTCCAAAGATTTTTTTTATTGCAATATTATTTTAAAACCATTAAAATATTCAGAGGAGGTTTGTCATTGTCTTCATTTAAGAATAAAACACTATCATTTTCCAAGGTGGGTTTTCAAGACTGAGCAGGGAGGCTGGTGTTTTGAGGAGTCGTCTTTCCTCTGGGAGGCTGATGTTTCTGCCATACCCACTCTCTCCTTCCTGTTTAACTCAGGGGGCGGGTTTTGCAGGGGCTCCTTGAGCCTTGTACCCAGGTAGAGGTGGAGGGAGGGAGGGCTGGATGGCCAGGGGAGGCTTTGGGGCTGCCTATTGGCTGCACAGAAGAAAGGGATATAAAAAGAAGAAGAGGAGAAAGGGAAAGAGAAAAGAGGGAAAAAGAGAGAAGGGAGAAAGGAGGAGGGAGAAAGAGAAAGAAAAAGAGTGGGGAAAGGGGAAGAGACTGAAACAGAGAGAAGAGAGAGAGAGCATGAGGGGAGATGGAAAGAACAAAAGGAGCTCTGCATTAGCAGAGCCAAGACTGACTGCATTAGCAGAGCCAAGACTGAGAGGGAGGCCTCCTCCTTGGTGGGCTGGATAAATGCCCTCAGCAGGCCACATGTGGCCCGCAGGCGGTAGTTTGAGGACCCCCTGCCCTATATACTCAAACATAGTCATTCTAGAAATGTTAGTAAAAAAATCAACCCCCCAAATCTAGGTTGACATGGATCAATGTAAGTATGGTAGTGTACCTTAACTCTTAGCAAAAAAAAGAAAAATCACCCCCTTTTACACCCTTTCTCTCTTCATAAAATAATCTTCAACCTCTTCATGAGTCATATCAAAATCCATAATTTTAGCCCTAAAACCTGGCCTTGACATACATGAGGTCGACAATATGTTTTGTCAGATAAGCATATATTTGTGCTCATCTTTTTATTTTGTGCTAAAAACCTTGTTTAAAAAGATATTAATCAGTCTAGGTTTCTTCTCATCAGAATCTCTTGAGACTCAAAAAACATGATTATCAACCACTATTTAATACTTTAATTATGTGAGTTCTATTTCAAAATATCTGGAGGGTGTCAAGTTGTCTAACTCTGAAATACTCCTGATTTAATTCCTTTGGCACACCTAATTACCTTGTGGAAGCATTTCAGTGAAGGAATGTCATTAATCATATCGGTAATGCTCAAAGCAGAGTCATCTGTTAATAACTACTCTTTCATGTAGATCCAATAAGAGTAATTGTTAAACTATCTCCAAGTAATAAATACTATAGTCTGCTCTCATAGTTATTAGGAAAGATGGGGTAAAAGGGATGATTTGGGAATATTTGCTTTTCACTTTGCATTTCCTGAATGAAGACGTTAACATTGACAGGAAGCTAGCTGAATAAAAGAAGAGTGAAATTGAATAATTGAAATTCCTCTCGTCTACCTTGAGATGACCTTGCAGGTAGTTGTGGGCTGCAGTCAGAGCAAATTAAAAACCAGACCTATTCCCATCACCTTTAAATCAATAATGAGTTAGGGAGGCTTTTCATTTTTAAATACTACTCCTGCTTGACCTAATTCCGTGAATAATGTTTATGACTTTGGGCATTTTTTTTCTACCAAGGATGATGATATTGTGAGCAAAGGTATCCTATGCAGTTGTACTTACAGACTTTCTCTAATCAAAGAAGACACAGTGCATGAAATGAACACACCCCTGCATTAAATTTAACATGACCTTGCACTGTGCAATGTTTCTCAAACAGAAAACCAGTTTATTTCTATTCTTTTTATTTAGCAGATCTTTGAATTTAATGGGTCAATCAAAGATCTTCATTGTAGGCATAATTCCTGTTTTTATTACATGTATTCTTTAATTTTTTGTAGTGTATAAAAAAGAGGGATCACTTTGTGCTGTCATTACCTTTAAAACCTAGATTATAGGTAGAGTGTGAATGAGACACAAGCATGAATACAGACATGAATGCAGCTTTAGTTCTACATCTGTGCATCTGCTCAACGATAATTGGGCTGATTTTTGCAGGGAGGTTCCCCTACTTTTGCAGTTTCCCCTAAAGATATAAAACCAAGATTTTATAGCAAAGTGGGTACTTCCACCTCTTCCCCTTCTGCCCCAGTGCAACTGACCGTTTTCTATGCAGGATCATGCCTCTTTAGCCAGTTAGTGGCTGGAGGAGGGAAGGAACATCTAGAAAATGGAGACCCTGGTGGTGCAATGGGTTAAACCCTTGTGCCAGCAGGACTGAAGACCAAATCCAGGGAGAGCACGGATGAGCTCCATCTGTCAGCTCTGACTCTTCCTGTGGGGAAATAAGAGAAGCCTCCCACAAGGATGGTAAAACATCAAAACATTCAGACATCCCCTGGGCAACATCCTTGCAGACAGTCAATTCTCTCACACCAGAAGTGACTTGCAGTTACTCAAGCCACTCCCGACACGGGAAAAAAATCTGGAAAATGCCCAGCTGTAGTTCAACAACCAGAAGAAAAGGGATGTAATCTTAGCTGAATTCATCAAAATTTGTTTATGTGTTTTGATTTCATCAAAATCTGTACATTGTCTTCAGCTGTTTTTTCTGAGGTTAAAACTGTTTTGACTTGTCACAAGGTTTTAGGCTATTTAAATTACAGCTTTAAATTGCTTTAATCAGTTTAAATTGATTTTATTGTACACTGCCATGGATTCCTTGATTCAGGGTAGGATATAAATATTTGAATAAATGAATCCTCCCAGATCTACACTGTGCCCTTATGTAACATAAGGATAACATCTTCTTTTGGCTGGAGCCTCCCTAGGCATTTTCACTTTCCCTTGGGCCCTAACATAATGAATTTCAAGAAGGTTATAACTGTATAACTACAACTAGGATAGAAAAATGAAAAGCCCTAACATGGGATGGGTGACATATGAATACCATTTTAGCAGACTCCAAGCTAAGCATGAGTCAACAATATGATGCAGTTACTCAAAAAGCCAATATCTTTATGGCCTGCATTAATATGAATATAATTTCAAATCAAGGGAAATAATAAAGCAAGTCTATTCTACTTTGGCAAGATATCACATGGGATACTGTCTCAATTTTTGAACAGTTCAAGAAGGAGATCAACAAGCTGGAATGTGACTGAGATGATTAACATTCTGGAAAGCAGGCCTTATGAGGAGAAATCTAGAAAGATGGCTACATTTGGCCTAGAGAAGAGAAGACTGAGTGCTGATATGATAGATTTCTTTAAATATCTTGATTGTGTATCTCTGCATGATTATATATTTCTACATGGCAGAAAATTGTACTGGATGGCCATTGTGGTCCCTTCCAACTCTGTGATTCTGATTCTTTGACAGAATGTCATGTTGAAAATGGAGCAAGTTTCTTTTCTCTTACTCCAGAAACTAAAATAAAAATATAAACTAATTGATAAAAATTACAAGAAAAGGGATTCCATGTAAACACGAGGAAGTACTATTTTAATATAAGTTCTACTGGAAAGTGGAATACATGTAGACTATCATCATGGATGGTGAATTCTTTATCTTTGGAAATCTTTAAACAGAGGTTATCCCAGGGGGTGTTCCCGCAGCCATTCCATGCTCCCCAGGCTCAGTTAGACCAGGAAGATGGGAGTGCTACCTTCCCCTCCCTGTACCCGTTTCACACCCAAAAGAAAAAGGAAGCATGCTTATTATTGCTGGAGGCTGCCCTGTTGTTGCATAGTGGTCCATACTGATGCAGTGAATCTTTGGAGGGGGAATTCTAATCTAATTTACCGAAGGCCACCCATTGGATTTCTATGTTCACCAGAGATGTAGTCCAACATTCAAACCACGATACCATGCTGGCTCTCACTTCTGTATATATAAATTATTATATGCATAGAGAGTACATTAATAAATGATATAAAACACACGCAGGATGATAAAAGACAATGAAAGGGACAACTCTAAGATACTACATCTAGGATGAGACATTATCTACTCCTTATAAAGAATGGTGGGGGGAAGATCTAGTGTACAAAATAGAACTGCTTTTTCGACCTTATTTCCTTTGTACTATTAAATGCTAAAAATGCCCAATTGTGATAATTAAACATCATGAGATTGTATACAGGTTTGGATTTCAAATTGTTAAATAAATATAGTGCCTGAATGCCTATTACTGATAATAATAATATATCCACTCTCTGTTGTTTTAGCAATAAGTGTACTTTATTCCATTTTAAAAACTGCAGAGGCCTGTATTTCTTAATGCTTTTAAGAATCATTTTAAGAAGTTGGTACTGTTAAAATTATACCCTCATTTTAAATATGTGCATGTTATAAGAAACACAAGCAAACTTACACATTTGCATGTCAATGATTGACTAATTTCATGTTGCCATCTATTTGAAATTGAGCTGACATAAAGCAAATGCACTACATTTTAATATTGACTTTTGTTGTGAACCTCTGCCCTTTCAGCTCTTATTACCTTGATAATCATACTACTTATCTTCTTTTAAGGAAAGAAGTCAGTAATTATTATACTCTATCGTATGCTAAAAGAAAGCTGACTCCAGTTGTTTTAGTTCCCTTGCTTCTGACAGCAACATACAGCTGGGCTGAAAGAATAACAGATGTTCCAATGCTGCAGAAGTAAATGAAAGGGTCAGATAAGGGACAATGAAAAAGGCTTGGTAAGTTCAGTAGGCTAAAGTTTGAGTATAAAAGGAGCTAAAACCTTGCAAATGTATTCCCCCTTGAGCACGCTGCTTGAAAAATAAGAATATCAACCTTATGGGTCACAACTATATTGGTGCAGGAATCCGGGGATCCAGATTCAAATTTCCATTCAGCAATGGAAACGGAGTAGTTAACCCTGGGCAAATCATGTACTTTCAGCCTTAGACAATTTTGTCCTATGATAAGTTGAAGGCAACCTGGATCATAACTTGGAGTCACCCTGAAAAAACATTACAAGAATATAGCACCACATTATCTCTTTTGATCGTGAAATATGGTTTTTATATCAATGGCACAGTAAACCCACTCCAGGATTTAGTATGAACCTTAGTGGATAAGGGGGTTCTACTGCACATGGAAATAGTATATTGCAAAGCTCCTTGAAAATTCTGGAATGGATGTTTCAATCTGCTGAACATAAATCCATTAGTTGCTTTTGTAAAATCCATCAGTCACCAATTTCTACCCTCACAATGGAACTAATAGAATTACCAATATGATCAAGGATGAGGTGGAATAGAGTCTAAGGACCTCCAAACACCCAAATACAAATGTGGTAGATAAATACAATAAAAAGAAAGAGGGAGTATGACAAGTTTGAAAATTTGTCTTTGGTTCACAGGTGTGAATGCACCAGTGCTTATAAATGATTTGTATCCTGAACTATGTATTATGAAAAGAGATACAACAAGGAACTTATTTCATAACTTCCTTGTGGAAATTTCATTTTCTCTTCTTTCTTTTTTAAAAATCTCCCAGCAATTTAACCATCATTTTATATTGTACAAACAAACAGAATTAATGTTATACTGCAGAGTTGTTCCCAATGCAACTGTTGCACCTTTTAGAAGTCAAGCAATGATGTGTGCACACAAAGCAAAGCTGCTTTTAGAGGTGTCCCAAGGCTTACTGATGATATTTTACCTCTGTGTATACTTTCCTTAGATATTTTTGAGCAAAATTTAACTTTTTTTCATTTGGCACTTATTTCCACCACTATGGAGTAAAGAGAATGACCATTGCTAAGAACTTATGTACCATATAACTTAATTTACTTTATCAAGACATTTTTTTGTGGCTGTAGGTATGATAGGTACTTCAATGCATGAAGTAATACTTTCAACACAAAATAATAAGTGTTTTTTAAACACTTATACTAAGCCAGAAGTCTCAAGAAGAGATTAGAGCTAATGCAAAGCTTTGAGAGGTTCAGACTTCGGGAGAGAAGAATCAATGATTTTATCTCCCACACATCACTTTTCTAGCTTTACCTGGGCAATGTGCAAACTGTCCAAATCTTATTATTCTATCCACTACAGTTTCCTTAAGCTTATGAGCTGCTTTCTTGTTTCTTTTGTCCAAACTTATTTTAAGTTGATGTTCTGTTGGGGGGGGGGGGAGGGGGGGAAGGAAGGTTCATCACACTTTCTTTTATTTTCTTCACTGTAACTGTGCCATTATGCACCCAGCATTCCTAAGATACCACCAGCAAAAGGTACTTAGTAACCACACACCCAATTTTATTTGAAATATTGAATGACTGCCTGGAAATGGGAAGTAGGCGAAGAGAGGAGTGGAGGAGCAGCTCCTGCTGAACTCAAGGGCAAGTTTTGATGCTGATATCTAATTACCTTGAGATTATTTTAAACTTTTAATTTAAATTTAAATTTTAACTGAAGACTGCTGACCCTGAATTCCTCCTCTCTTTTATTGAAGATTGTGCTGGTGTAGTTAACACACTGCCTGCAAACTGCCTGGAAAACACCTAAGCTGCCTTTGGAAGTGTTGATACATTAAACATTAAACATTCTTACAATGGTCCATACAAGAAACAACTATAAGGAGAAAGCTTTACCTCTACATGGACAAACACTAGCAACTGAGAATATACAGCTAGCTGTTGAGTCTGCTGAGACTGAGGAGAGGAGGCTTTTTGCACTAGAGAGGAAACAAAGTCAAGCAAAAATGACTAAATTTTTCCCTCTGGAAACTATGCACCAGGGGCAGTTGGTAAACCCTGAGGAGGGCCCAAGGATTACAAAGGCAGGCAATATTACTACAATTGCTGAGGAGCTCAAAGACTGGCCGATCGACACCAAAGGGCTTTTATTGAAGGAGAGTAAGTTTATGGACTCAGGAGGTGGGAGAAACTTGGCTGAGGAACTGGCACAAGCCGAGATGGAGAGTTCTGAGGCTATTGCAACACAAAATTGGAGCCTGGACCCGACGCCAGGAAAGCCCCCCACCTTATCTTCAGAAGAGGTTCACTTTAATTCTCACACACCCAAGATTATTTTACAACAGTATCCCTACCTCGACTTGCAACAAGGAGAAGATTCAAACGAGGGCTATTCGCACCTGGAAGCTAAGTTCACTGCCTTCTCTAATGATCTGCTGATAATTAAGAATTATCTACAGGAAAGTACGGGGCTCCTGAGTACACTTGTAAAAATAATTAAGGCAGAAGCTTTGGAAAGCCGGTGCAACTGTGACTCTATTAAGGCAATATCTGCTGTCAACATTCTAGATACAACCAAGCAAGATGCAGCTATCCTACGCTGTAGTGATAAAAGAACAAAACAGAGAAAAGCAGATAAAAGCAAGCACCTTAAAGTCAACTGTAAGAGCCAGAAAAAAAATCATGAACAGCAAAAGGGAGATGAAACAAAAGACCACATGCAAACAAATAAAAAGTACCAGAAATCATCAACGCGGTTTAAAGAAACTCCTAGCTCTAATTCCATCTTCAAAAACCTTGGTAACAAAAAGGAAGAGAAGCAAAAAAAGTTTCCCAAAGCAGAGTCACAGTGCTACCAATGATGGCAAGGTGGATAGAACCATAGTGACAAATCCAGGACCCCAGAAGTTTAATATAACAACACAAACCGAATCTCAGGTGACTAATATGACAGGAGAGAAAGATGGTAGGAACCCAGAAAAGGTAGAGGCAATGGATGGACCTAAATTGCCAACAGTAAAACAACAAAATTGCAGACAAAAGATCAATGGACTGCCTGGAAATGGACTTCAGTAGGTAACATTAGGCACTGGGAGAATACATGTCAAGTTGAGCCAGAAAAGATTTCTGCCAAAAATTCATGAGGGTTGCTGCCTCTCATAATTTTCAGTACTTAGCTATAGGTGCAAACCATCTGATTTAGTATAAAGCAGTTTCTAGTATGATTCAGTGTTTTGAGCATAAGAGTCTGGAAATGAGAGTTCAAATTCCCACTTGGCCATAGAAACCCATTGGTTAACCACAGTTAAGTCGCATTCTCTCGCCTTCAGAAGAAGGCAAAGATAAAAATCCACTGAAAAGTCTTGGCAAGAAATTCCCATGAAAAGTTCATCTTAGGGTCTCCACAAGTTTGAAATAAGGCACACAACAACAGTAATAACTTTCTATACATAGAAGAAATCTCTTTCAAGTAATATAGCCCTAAACAATTTAACAGCTAGTTCCACAGTTGAGCCTAAAATGTACTGAAAGCCAGAGCAGGTGGCAATGCACCATAGAATCATAGAATCTTAGATGAGTTGGAAGAGATAAAGGCCATCCAGTCCAACTCGGTGCCATACACACTTTCAGCGAACCCCTGACAAATGGTCATCCATCATCTGCTTAAAACTACCAGAGAAGTAGACTCCACCACACCCTGAAGCAGTGTATTCCATTGTCATACAGCTCTCACCATCAAGAAGTTCTTCCTAATGTTTAGATGGGATTTCTTTGAATCTATTGCTTTTTGTCCCAGTCTTTAGAGAAGCAGAAAACATACTCACACTTTTCTCAATGTGACATCTTTTCAAATATTTAAACATAGATAGCATGCCCTCTCTTAATCTTCTTTTTTCTATGGTACTTCTGTTCCATTGCTAGTCACCTTATCTGAAATCATTCTAGAACATTTTCATCCAAAAGTGTCACTGACTTCAGTAGACAACTTGTCTTTGCTCATAACTGTTTTCTTTGCACTGTCTTTTTCGCCTTTCTTAATACATTAATATAATTCTTCTAAATCCACTGGAAGAAGATTCTTTTGATTAAGTTGGAAACAGATGGAATTTGAATGGGAAAAAAATGCCAAAAGTGTTTGTCATTATGCTCTCTTCCAAAGGACCCTAAATGTTTCCAAAGGGTTTGGAAACTGTGTGTGTTCTCTTTTTAAGCACTCATAAGCTTGATAAATCTCATGCACATTTTAAGTTCAATGCCTTGTAGCAATGAGTGACATACATTAGTGTGTTAGACATGTGTAAACCCATTTCCCTAGCAAGTAAAAAAAAAGAAGAGCTATGTGTGTGTGTTTGTATAACTAATAATACTGTATATTTCATTTAAGCCCTTTTTGTCACAACTCACACTTATTGAACCTATTTCATTTAACTGCAAATAAAATCTGACAAGCTGTCTTTCTGCTGCTGACATTTTAAATAGTGCATTGCAAATATGTGTCTTCATAAGGTGTGGGGCTTTCAGGTCCTTTATATGCAAAGTGAGAATGTTTGGTTTTCTAAGCAGTTTCATCAAGAAAACAAAACTGCATGACCAGAAGGATAAACCAAAGTTTAATTTCTTAGAATATTTTATTGGAAAATGGGTAAATACATTTTCATCTGCAAAGTATTTTTTTACGTATCAGGAATCTTGTGAAATATATAGCAATTTATTGTTCTTGTTTTTCCTTATTTCATTATAAAAATAAAATCAACTATTTTTTTTCTCTTGATCTTGGAGTGAACCTTGGTTGTATGCTTAATGGCATTTTCCTCATCATAATTATGTGAGATGTCTACAAAAAGCGATTGGGAACAAAATGAGTCTTATACCTATATTATGGTATAAAGCAGCACTTCTCAGGCTTTCTGATATGGGCAATCTTATGCTTACTTACTTACATACTTATTTACTTACTTACTTACTTAGGCGATCCCTCGTAGTCTGAGCAATTTTATGTTAGTAATGAATGCTATATTAGTGCTCATTGTATGTCATTCTTTATTTATTTCTTGGAAACTCATCACATATCATAAACTAGCATGAGACATGAGAGAAGCTTCCTCGCAGGATAGCAAGACATCCAGGCGTCCCCTGGGCAACGTCTTCGTAAACAGCTGGTTCTCTCACTCCAGAAGCAACCAGAAGCAACTTGCAGCATGCAAGCAAGCAAACAAAACAACCAAAGGACCTTTTCAGGACCAACCATGACAATCATCTCAATCAACATTGAAGGCATATCAGCTGCCAAAGAACAACTGCTCTATGAACTGTGCCAAGATAAGAAATGCGATGTGCTGTGTGTCCAAGAAACACACAGGGATGAACAACAGAAACTACCAAAAGTTCCAGGAATGGTCTTAGTAGCGGAAAGAGCACATGCGCAGTATGGAAGCGCTGTCTTTGTAAAACCAGACCTCCAAGTCAGCAGTGCCCACAACACTGAAGAAAAAAATATATAGAGGTTATAACAGTAGAGGTTAATAACATCACCATCACCTCTGTGTACAAGCCCCCAAATGAAGAGTTCTGCTTCTCCTCCCCTGAGAACTTTGATAGACACCAAAGGGCAGTAGTAATTGGTGACTTTAACAGCCTTAGCCATGTATGGGGCTATGCTCAAGAGGACAAAAATGGAGAGGCTGTCCTCTCCTGGTCTGAACTGCACAAACTATCACTCATTTATGATAGCAAGCTCCCACCATCCTACAACAGTGGGAGATGGCACCGAGGTTATAACCCAGTCCTCTTATTTGTGAGCAACAGCATTGTACAGCAATGCACTAAATCAGTGGGACCACCAATACCAAACACACAATACCGACCTATAGTATGCCAACTGTTCCCAACCATAAGGCCTCAGGAAGCTTGATTGATTGACTGGTTTTCTACTCACTGAGGCTTCAAAAAGTCATGTACAATAAAATAGATGGTTTTAAAATTCTACCAGCCAGTGCCTGCCAAAAGCTCAGCAGTGATGAGCAAACACTACCCTTTTTGCCACTGTAAAGCTTTCGCATGGGTAACGGCTAGTCTAATGTCTAGTAGTGATTGAAAATTCAGCAGGACTTCTGCTGGAGATATCAGATTCTGATAATACTCCAAAGGAATGTGATCTTTTAAATATAACAGCAAGATGTTTAGGGTAAAAACCTGATCCTTGAGTTATGGTTTCCAAATAGCACAATAGACAATAGTCTTCTGGTCACATTAGAACCTAGCTGAAGCTTCAGAACACTTATGAAAGATAGTAAATTGTAGTGGTATAACCCTCTAGGGACCTGTCAATACAGGCAAAAAACACATACATTTTTCATAGCTGTCTTGAACCTGAACACATGGCCACTTTAGCACTGAAAGCACTTCTTTTGGACTTTAATGTGATATACCAAAATTCACTTCTTGCTCCCAGGAATTGTGTATTGTGTACAATCTAGGTTGGAGTGGCTTCAGGGGAAGGGCAGGACAAATGTATGCAAGGGGAGAGGAGTGTCACCATACTTACATATCAGTTTCTACTTATTGGAATGTATGTGTTGCAAAATTCCAGAACTCGTCAAGTTTTTGTGAATGTTTGTGGGGGAGGAATAGCTTACACAGGAGTAAATGCCAAGGGATCTAACTTTTTTTTTTTTTTTTTGCTAATTCTGGGTCCTATCTCACCCACTGATGCACCCCTCTGCACCAGGCAATGCCTCAGACACTTGTGCTCTTTTGCCTCCTTGTCCAGATCTGGGGTAGCATGCACTCTCCTCTGGCTCCTGAGCAACAGTGTGGGCTAAAGGATTGGCAGAAAAAGCTATACCTCATAGCACTGGCAGTCAGGACAACTCCAGAGCAACCATACAGGCTGCCCAGCCACTTGGGAGTCAGAGGAGAAGAGCACATCATTGTTTCTGGACTTCTTCAGCCTAAAAAAGGGCTGAAAAATTCAGTTTATACTCAACTATACACGATACATCATAACATTCAAGAAATGATTTTTCAGTGTTTTACAGTGTTTAAAGCTGGTGTAGGGAAAATCAAGCCGGGGGCTGGATGCGGCCCCATGGGCTCTTTTCTCAGGCCCTCCTCTCTCACACCATCCTATCATTTCTTCCTTCCCTCTCTCTTTCTTTCCTTCCCTCTCTCCTTCTTTCTCCATCCTTCCTTCTCTTTTGTCTTTCCATCTTTCTCTCTTTCCTCCTTCCCCTCCCTCCATTCCCTTCCACCCTTTTGTCCTTCCTTCCTCCTTACCCCCCTCTTTCTCTTTCCACCTTTCCCTTCTACCCTTCCTCCCTCCCTTCTCTTTTTATGCCCCTTCCCTTCCATCCTTCCCTTTCACCCTTTTGTCCTTCCTTCCATCTTTCCTCCTTCCCTCTCTCCCTCTTTCTCCTTTTTTCCTTCCTTCCTTTCCTTTCCTTTTATCTTTCCTACCTTCCCTCTTTCCTCCCTCCTGCCCTATCTCCCTTTTTCTCCTTCTATCATTCCCTTCCTCCCTTTCATCCTTCTCTCCCTCTTTCCTTCTTCCTTCCCTTCCTTCCCTCTTCCCTCCCTCCCCTATCTACCACTTTCTCCTTCCATCCTCCCCTTTGTCCCTTTTATCCTTCATCCCTCCTCTCTTTCTTCCTCTTTCCCTTCCTTTATTCCATCATTAGGCAGCCAGTGCTAGCAGGAAGTGCTAGCTTGTGGCCCCCAAGTTAGAAAGTTTGCCCATGCCTGGTTTAAAGACTTATATTTTCATTTGTATGTCATTGTTTTATGCTATGACCTTTCCATACAGTGAGAATAAGGTTCATGTCAATTTAATTTTACTTTTTATTTTAAATTAGTTTTATTTAAGTATGTGTATAACTTAAAAATTTTAATTATGGGTTTGGTGACATATACATAGCCTCCTGGCTGGACACTCAGGACAACCTTGGAATACTATTATTTATTTACCTTACTTATATACCGGTGTCCTCAGCCCGAAGGCGACTCACAGCGGTACTATGATTTCTTGTAGCAGAAATTACCTAGTTGGGACAGCCTATGGTGGGCAGTTCTCTGTCAACAGGTGGGGACAACAGGTGGCCATATGGTTCAGACAAGGGACACAGTGCCAATTAGTTTGGCCACCTGTATTAACGTATTAATCACACACATATATGATGTAATGTACAAAGAACCAGAGCATATATGATATGTTTCTTCTTGTTATTAAGTATTGAAAAGTGAGCTTCAAAGGCTAGTGAAACCATGCATCAGTATGATGATCAAAACTATATAAAGAGACCCAGCTAGAGAATAGAAGAAAGAATGGACAAGAATGAAGGGCTTGTTGATTGCCAAATAATCTGTCGTAAGACTGGTATTCAGATCTGATGTTTTCCTGCAACCTTCTAAGAATCCTGAACTATGAGTGGCAGTGGTAGATAAAGCTTTCATTTAGAACTTGAAAATCAAAATACTTAAGCTTGCATGATCAGTTTGAACATTTAATCAATCTAGGATTTAATGTTTGAGATTTCTTTCTGGTTTTTTAATACTAACTTTCATCTATCATGCCTTTATTACTATTTAATCATAGCCTTTTAGGCTAGTTACATTATAATTGCTTAATTTTTTTATTCTATCCTCATGGTCTCTTCAGATTTATTATCAATTTTGTAGTTGCTTATATAACTATTATTATTATTATTATTATTATTATTATTATTTCAGCTTTATAATCATGTATCCTCTTCAGTATCATTTTAGTAATTTTAATAACATTTTGAATGCTTTGCTGGTTCAAATACTATTCTTCTTGCTCATTGTATAGCTAACTGATATATGAGTTAAGCATAGCTTTATCCTGATAATGAAATGTAATGCTTGATGTATAATTTTAAATAATGCTATGGTATAGTATAATTAAATATTCCATTGTAATATTTCCATGATGACAACTGAGATTACAAAGTTGCTGCAATTATGGAAACTTTGAAAGTAGTAAAAATAGAACATTGATCTATCTTCTCATATTGCTTACGTTTGCTGTGGATGTGGAGCCATCTTTTTGCTACCCGAATCTATTGATTCTATTGATCATTGTGTAACTGCTTTGAAACAACGTAGGAGGTTTGGATCTTGGCTCCCTAAATTGATATTTTCAAAAATAGTAGGCAGAATTATTATTTTTGTCTAGTCATCTCTGAAATCCTATTGAACAATGGTTTGGGGTGGTATTGTATTAAGGTCACCTTTT
This sequence comes from Anolis sagrei, assembly GCF_037176765.1. Classification (NCBI taxonomy): domain Eukaryota; kingdom Metazoa; phylum Chordata; class Lepidosauria; order Squamata; family Anolidae; genus Anolis; species Anolis sagrei. The sequence continues at coordinate 211,689,430 of NC_090023.1, read as the reverse complement.
TGATTGGAGTGTATGGTAGTGAAGGACAAAAGAGGTTTTGATTGTCCCACATCAAAAACTCTCATGTTTAAAATCAGATTCTCATATTGGTGTTTTGGATTTTTTTTAAAAAAATAAATAAAGGCAGGATCTTTGGTGCTTGGGCAAGCCACAATTCACTTTAGGTTGCCAAGCATCTGTTTCTCATGGTTTGTCTACACTGAGTACGGACAGTGTGAGTACGGACAGCACAACTATCTCTAATTTGAACCAGTATGTTGTCCAGATGGCCTGGCACCACCATCTCCTTTTTTCCCCCCTCACTTGGCAGCAGAGAGAAAAGGGGACAGATTGGCTCCATATTGCCCCCTGAAACATGATCAACATTCTCCCTGATCATTAAGACATCTTTACTAATATGTGGCCCTTATATACCTAATCTCTCTATTCCTAGTGGAAACATAATCTATGTCTTCACACAGTCTCTGTACTTAAGGAGGCAGGTGGTCTGAACTAGCGAATTGATCTAGATGAGGTGATGCCAGTTCCACAATTAGCAACTTCCTTCCACCAAGGGGAATTGCATTTGGTCATTGCTCTTTTCATTTTTCCCACTACTTGCTCATGTTTAAACAGCATCTTAATTTTACGGATTAATTTTCCTTTCTCCCTTTCCTTTATCACCTGATGTATTTTATTGCCAGAAATTATTCTAATATATTATTGTGACACAAACAAGTAGTGAAGTCTATTAACTTAAATCTGGAACAAACCAACCCATTTTTATACACTGTTTGTAGAGTTGGCAACTATTTAATAGCAATTGTCACATTAGAAGTACTGTGCCTATTGTCTTGACAAATGTATTATAAGAATTATGATTTTTCTATTCTTAGTTTTATTGTGCCATTCCATATGCAAAGCCTTCATAATTTTTAAATACCATATCTAAAACTTGTACAGTTTTAAATCCGTTATCCCAGGACTACATTAAGTTCATTTTATTTTAATTATCTTATTTTGCCTTCCATCTTGTTGTCAGCCTTAGCATTTGTTTTCTTTGTTGACAAAGTCTTCAGTTACTGAAAACATGCAGTGTTTTCTTAATCTTAGATGACTTAAAATACATGTGCAATCACTGATAATGGAAAAATGAATAGTCTTAAAATATGAGTAACTGCAAAATTCTGATTGCTTCATATTGCTATTTATTCTCTGGCACTATATTTTGAATTCAGTGTTTTAATATCCTTTTCCTCAAAGCAAAACATAAGTGGACTAGAACTTTGGGAAGCCATGAATCCCGTGATATTAAAACTCCGGAACACTATTTTACTTTTCCCCTTGTATCTAGGAAAGTTTTAAAACTGAACTTACTTAGTTTTAAAACTGAACTTAACTATATAAAATTTAATAAAATTTCTTTAAAAAAACTGAACTTAATAACTTACCATCTAATGCCATAATATTTACTTAGAGGTGAATCCATCTGACTTTAGTGGGGCTTTCCAACAGATAGGTATTGCAACTTTAAAACCTTCATAATGTTTTTACGTTAGCACAAAATGTTTTCCCTCAGTCCTAAAATGAAAGAGTTCTACACTTCTCTCATGAGTATCTTTAATTTTTGGATATTCTGAAAGTACAAAAACGTTCTGTTCTTGGTGGTTTTTTTCCTGAAAATGAATTCAGGCTATAGGAACTGTTCTTGGAGACATGTTTCATCCTAGGTGAAAGACAGGAAAATTAACAAACAGACAATCTAACTAGATAGAGTGTGATAGAAGAGAGCTGCTCTCCCAGATGCTTTCTTCATAGAGCAATTGCTAATAATAGTTTATTTTTGGCAAACATGTAAATCCTTGCATTTCAAGGTCTAGATCATTAGTGGATCTCCAAATGATGTTGAATTTCAGTTCCCATTAAACTAAAATTGAGAACTGGCAATAGACACATAGACTAAACTAGACTAAAAAAAGAGGTAAAGGTTTTCCCCTGACATTAAGTCCAGTTGTGTCCGGCTCTGGGGTGTGGTGCTCATCTCCATTTCTAAGCTGAAGAGCAGGCATTGTCTGTAGACATCTCCAAGGTCATGTGGCCAGCATGAGCTCATGGAATGTCATTACCTTCCCACCAGAGAGGTACCTATTCATCTACTCACATTTGCATGTTTTCAAACTGCTAGGTTGGCAGAAGCTGGGGCTGACAGAGGAAACTCATGCCGCTCCCTGGATTCAAACTTGTGACTTTTCAGTCAACAAGCTCAGCAGCTCAGCACTTTAACCCACTGGGCCACCGGGGGCTCCAAACTAGACTAAACTACACAAAATGTTAAATCTTATATAAGGCTGATGAGAGGGAAAGACACCAAAAATATGGAAGGTGACCTTGGATCCAGCTATGCTGTTTATGTTTTAATATTTCTCAATAATATCATTGATTGTCAATACCTTTTGACATCCACTGTAAATTTAAATACTTTTGAAGAAAAATGATGTACAAAGTATGTAATACAAAATATTGAAATTTTTTAGCTGCCCCACGCTTGCGGACAGAAATAGTAAGGTCGGAGCCAATTTGAAAAAGGAAGCCACTGTGAATAGAGAGACTCAGTATCAGTAAGAAGAAACAATGAAAGGGTGGATGAGCAGGAAATGTTGGGAAAGGCACAATTAAAATGCAAGATTGCCAACAATGGTAAAAGTAGTTAAAGTTAGGATTTATCTAAACTGCAGAACTAATGCAATCTTACTGCCAATTTTACTGTCATGACTCAATACTAAAAAATCATAGGAGTTGTAATTTTATAAGTCTTTAGCCTTCTCTGCCAAAGTGTTTTGATGTCTCATTAAATTACAAATCCCAGGATTCCATAACACTGATCGATGGCAGTTAAAGTGGTGTCAAATTGCATTAATTCTACAGAGTAGATATACTCAAGGTAATCAGCCCATTCTAGCCTCAGGGTGGATCTAGACAGCCCCTTTATTGTGGAAACTTATGCAATAAGAAGGGGACAGTCCAGACAACGTTCTCGGCAGCCCAGAATTATTTTGCCATAAACAAGGAAAACCCTAGTTTGTGGTAAATTAATTTGATAGTGGGTTTATTCCATGCCTTCTTGGAAGGTGCAGGATAAACCCACTACTTCCTACAGTTTTCTGGTCTAAATTAGGCTGGATAAATGTGGAAATACCAACCCCCCTCCCAAGAAGCCCCCCCCCCAAACACAGTAAAAAAAAGGAAAAGAACTCACCCGCCTTCCATGAGACTGCTGCCGGAATTCTCCTGGTGCGTACAAATGACATGCCAGGAGGAAAGGGGGGGGGGGGGGAGGAAAATCGCTCCTGCTTCCTGCAAGGAAGCAGATGAAACCATAGATCACATCCTAAGGTGCTGCAAGAAGATCACACAGACAGACTACAAGCAGAGGCATAACACCGTTGCTCAGATGATTCATTGGAACTTGTGCCACAAATACCATCTGCCTGTAACAACTAACTGGTGGGATCTCAAGCCGGAAAAAGTTACAGAGAATGAACATGCCAAACTCCTCTGGGACTTCCAAATTCAGACAGACAGAGTTTTGGAGAATAATACTCCTGATCTCACAATCGTGTTAAAAAACAAACTATGGATTGTCGATGTCGCAATTCCAGGTGACAGCAGGATTGCAGAGAAACAACTGGAAAAGCTGACACAATATGAGGATTTAAAAATTGAACTGCAAAGACTCTGGCACAAACCAGTAAAGGTAGTCCCAGTGGGGATTGGCACACTGGGTGCACTTAAACACAATCGGCGCTGACAAGATTACCATCTGCCAGCTGCAAAAGGCCACCTTACTGGGATCTGCACGCATTATTCGCTGATACATTACACAGTCCTAGACACTTGGGAAGTGTCCGACGTGTGATCTAATACAACAGCCAGCAGAGTGTCTGTTGTGGACTGTTGTGGATTTCAAATAATAATAATAATAATAATAATAATAATAATAATAATAATAATAGACCCTAAACTCACTCTTGGGAGATCTGATTTAACAACCACCAAACATGCTGTGGTAGAAGGGCAGTGGTAAAAAACATTGAGCATCTTGCCCAATAACCGCGTAGAACTTTTGATGGTTTTCTTTTACATCATTCTCTCGCCTACCTCAGTACACATTTATTTTTCTGTGAGAGTAATAATCTGCTCACTGGAGGGAAGGATATTAGAAGCAAGGATGAAGTACTTTGGCCACATAATGAGAAGACAGGAAAGCTTGGAGAAGAGAATGATGCTGAGGAAAATGGAGGAAAAAGGGAAGAGGGGCCAACCAAGGGCAAGATGGATTGATGTTATCCTTGAAGTGACTGGCTTGACCTTGAAGGAGCTGTGGGTGGCCACAGCTGACAAGGAGCTCTGACGTGGGCTGGTCCATGAGGTCACGAAGAGTCGGAAATGACTGAACACATAAACAACAAAATAATCCAGGCAGACTTCAGCATGGAAATCCTGCTTGATACCTTAACTTACCTCATGTGGATTTAATAATAAGACTACACAGTAAAGTGGATTTTAAAGTAGTTGATGCCCAAATGCCCATCCTTATAAATAAATTCACTGAATAAAATCAAAATAAAGAAACATTTAAAAATGCAAAGCCTGCCTAACTCATAATTGATTTTCCCTAAGTAGGGAAAATTACATTACTGTTGTTACTATTGGTCCTGCTGCTGTTGTTTATAAACTTGCTAAATTTGGCCCATAAGAGAGAATCTATGAAACTGAAGATGAAAATTGTTAGTTTCTTCTACAGGAATCAAATGATTATTTGAAAATATTTTAATTACATGCAAGTAAATGCACATATTTAAAAGACGTGTATATTTAGAAAATGCAGTCATTTTTAATGAATGAATAATGTGGAAACATTCATCTGTGCATACAGGTGCATAAATATATTCACTTTGGTACAAATCAAGGATCAGTTGTAACTCTCCAAAATGTTTCTGCATTGACATACACATATATGTCATGTAGTGCCTTACTGCATCAAAGGTAGATCACAGAAAGTTTCTACAAGTAGCATTCAAACATGCCAGTTCTATTTATTATCTTTCAATTTTGATTTCTTTTTTACTACAATTCTGAGGTTGTCACATAGAAAACAATCGGATAATATAAATAGAAAATATGAAGAAAATCCTTACAGTGCAAACCTATGCATTTTTTTCTTCAGAAATCCAGTTAAATTCAATGGGACTTTAACCCAAGAAAGTGTGCAGAGCATTGTGAGAAAAGCTCCCTAACAAGGTATACAAATGTTTTTTATGTTGAAATGATTGTACATTCATGCCTGTTGGGGGCTGGACTGAATAACTCTTGTGTTCTCTTTCAAATGTATCATGCTATGATTGTATTAAAACATACACAGACATATTGTCACAGAAGATGGTATTTTAAATCAAAAATTCTCTTCTGAAAATTCAGACAGGTGCAATCCACATGAAAAACAATGGATGCAGAAATGTTTTGTAGCCAGGCTTGTAGCCCGGGGGGGGGGGGGGGGGAAGGGGTTCAACCCCCCCCCCCCTCAAATTTTTCAGGTAAAAAAAACACCTGGTTTACTCATGAATTTTAACTGGTTAACCAAATCCCCATGCTGTCTATGAGACGCAAAAAATTAAGAGTCCCTCCAGAACTGCAAGCATTATCTCAAGCAAATATTGACAATTTATTCACACTGTCATTACTTGCAGCAATAGCCGATGTAGCAAAATCACCAAGTTGGGAGAAGGGGTGTTGAATGCTCTCATTAAGGAGGCCAGACTTGGTGGAGGTGGTTGACAGGGACGGAGCTCCAGGCTATTGAAGGCTGCTCTGCCCCCTGTTGTGCTCTTTGCTTGAGCGTGAGCTAGGAGGCAGGTTTCAACCCCCCCCCCCCCCAATTTTCAACCCCCCCCCCCAATTTTCAACCCTCCCTCAAATTTTTTCTGGTTACAGCCCTGTTTGTAGCCCAGATCTCAGTGGAGACCAGAAATACTTCTGAGAAACATTCCTTAAGTTAAATAAAATCGCTCCTATGCTGAAGATAGACATGCATCTATTTCATGTAACATAGATGATTTGGCATAGATCAGCAAGGAGTCTAGAGACCTTCCATACAGCCATACAATCTAGAATATCAAGGCAGATAATCTACAATATCTGCTTTGAACTGGATTATCTAAGTCAACATTGCCATATAATCCTATTCAATGTGGATTTTATACAGTTGTTTGAAAGGGGTCTCTTTCCAAATAATTTAGCAATGGATACCAATAAACCAATCCCATAACATTCTAGTTTATTTCTTTTGCACCTGTCTCTATTTGGGATTGGAGAAAAATTCTGGCATGGAATACTCCACACATCAATCCGGATCCAGAGTAGAGTTTACTTCAATCCTGATCCAGAGTAAAGTTTGGTGCCAATGGACTACCATTTATACCTTTCCCAACTCTCATCCTCAACTTAACTGTGACCACTGGGTTCAAAACTGCCAGTGGTGATTGCTCATTGTATCCACTGATGCTTGTCAGAGAGATGGAGGAACAAGAGACAAGGGAGGATGAAAGGCAGAATCACTACCTCTTTTCCCTCATCTCTACTTCAATCTGTCTTTTGCTCCATTTAGCATCAATGGATATGAGAAGCTGAGGATGAGAATGGGTTGGTAAGTGCCATCTCCTGTTCCTGAGCCATCTATGATTTTTTATAGCACAATTTTTTAATGCTGGAGAAGGACGTCGTAAGCAGCCTTGCAGTTGTTAGGACAAATGACCCTGTGTGCCAGAGTTCCTTCCTTTTCCATGCAGACATGGAGCAACCAAGGGAAAGAGAGAAGGAAAAGACACAGAGAAGGAAGCTACTTGCTTTTAAAACATTTTCTTCCTCCCTGCCCCAAGGTTAGAATACTACTGAAGTCAAAAGTAGGGCTTGGGAAGAAGTCCAGCCCTGGAGAAGAGAGAGAGAGAGAGAGAGAGAAAGACACTGGATTTCCTGGTTTGATTTTTGTTTTACTAGCATTTTAATATTATCTGGTAAATGAATGTATTAGCTGATGTGTTTGATGTTTTAAGATGATCTTTCTGTTTTAATGTTTTATTGTATTCTTTGATGTATATGTTGTAAGCATCATTGATGCCTATGTAAGGCCGCTCTGAGTCCCCTTGTGGGGAGAAGGGCGGGATATTATTATTATTATTATTATTATTATTATTATTATTAACTTTATTTGTACCCCGCTAGCATCTCCCGCAGGACTCGATGCGGCTTACACAGGCCAGAGCCTCAAAACACAATACAATAAAACATAACACAATAATAAGCAAAGCAAATCAAAACAATCAAGCAAAATAACAACAATAACTACCTCAGGACACAATTAAAACTGGTTCGGCCGGCGCAATGGGGTACAGAGGTTAAAATGCTGAGATGGCAGGAGGAACATGGAATAAAAGGTGCGGTGTGCAGTAACATCGGTTGTGCTAAGGTGCTTCTAGGACTTGGGAAGGGGGAGATTCCTAATCTGGGAAGGCACATCGAACAGCCAGGTTTTTAGGTTCCTTCTGAAAACTGCTAAAGTAGGGGCCTGTCGGAGATCTTTTGGGAGGGCATTCCAAAGTCGGGGGGCCGCCACAGAGAAGGTCCTGTCCCGTGTCCCCACCAAACGCGCTTGCGACGTGGGTGGGATCACGAGCAGGGCCTCCCCAGATGATCGGAGTGAGCGTGTGGGTTTGTAGATGGAGATGCGGTCACGCGGGTAGGGTAGTCCCAAACCGTTCAGGGATTTGTAGGTGAGCACCTGCACCTTGAATTGGGCTCGGAAAATAAATGGCAGCCAGTGGAGCTCCTTAAACAGAGGGGTAGACCTCTCTTGATAGTGGGCCCCGGTTAACATCCTGGCTGCTGCCCGCTGGACCAATTGAAGTTTCCGAGCCGTCTTCAAGGGCAGCCCCACATAGAGTGCATTGCAGTAATCCATTCTAGAGGTGACCAAGGCGTGGACCACCCCGGCCAGAAATGTATGAAATGTATGAAATAAATAATAAATAAAGAGAGAGAGAAGGGGCAACAGCTGCTCCGGAACCCATCAGCACAAAGTATTTTTTCCCAATTCCTTCACCTGAAATGCAACCTACATCAACTTGTATCCCTTTCAAATATTAATTAGCACTAACCCTACTTAGTTGACAAGATTGTTTTATTTGCTTATAATTGTTGAGGCGTCAAATTGTTGCCAACTGTGAACCGCCCTGAGTCACCTTTGGGCTGAGAAAGGCGGTAGATAAATGTGGTAAATAAATAAATAAATAAATAAATAAATAAATAAATAAATAAGATCAGATAGAACTTACCTCACCACACTGTACTTCATCTTACTTTAAAGCCTTCTGCAGAATTCTGGTACTTCTAATTGAGCAAGCCCCAGGACTTCTCTGGCTGATAATGGTAAAATCTCCTCCCTTAAACTACAAGCCCCAGAATCCTAGAGGAGGCAGACACAGGATTGAAAGCAGAAGCATGACTCTAAATCTTTTTTTTAAAAGTGTGATTGCTTTTGTAGTATTTGGTTCCCATAATTACTTCCAGTAAGTTAGGAGAATTTTTCAAGTCATTTTCTTGTGGTTCTCTTTTGCAACTTGTTGTTGATTTGGAGGCTATAATATACTATAATAATATATAAAATTTTATTTATATTCCACCCTATCTCCCCGAGGGAACTCAAGGCAGATTCCAATAATTAAAAATGGCAAACATTTGATGCCACAGTGCAACAACAGATACAAAGATATTAGCCCAAAATAACCCCACTTATGGCAACTTCTTATAACATGACATTTGTAAATTAAATAAATTGTAACTTATCAAAAATTATATTTAACATAAACCTAAATATAAAACATCAGCATTTATTTACAGGATAAAGTCTAGGAAACCAGTGTAGCCTGCCTAGGATGCATCTATACCGCAGAATTAATGCAGTTTGGGGGGGCTTGAGGTGGTTTCCAGAAGAAAAGCAGCAAACATTTAATGCCAAAGTGAACAGCAAAACAAATCAAACTGAAAATAAATAGTGTCAACCAAAACTTAAAAACTTAAATAAAACAAAAAAAAAATTAAAACACATAGATCTCATCATGCATAGATTCTCTTTCACATAGATCCTCCTTCACAGAGACACCCAGGACTGCTGGGGCTTCTCCTGTTCCCTCTCCTAGTCAGTCTATTTCTGTGACATAAGTTACACCCCTCCATTAGGGCATTCCAATTATAGGACTCATCCCACCAGGTTTTAGTGGTGCCTATTACATCATAACTGTTTTGTTGTGCTAAGAGTTCCAGGTCATATTATTTATTTATTTATTTATTTACAGTTCTTATATTCCACCCTTCTCACCCCGCAGGGGACTCAGGGCGGATTACAGTAAACACATATATGGCAAACATTCAATGCCAGTTTGACAAACAACGTTTAACAGACAAATACACCAAGGCTATTTAACTTTTTTTTTCTGGCCGCCAGGGGAACTGCTGCTTTTCATCGTCCATCAACGACACCGATGAAGTTCTTCCGCATTCCACATTCCCCGGAGTCTTTTTTCTTTATGGCCTCATAAATTAGTTAAATTTAGCCTCCCACACAAGGTGGTACCTTATTTTCCTACTTGACAGATGCAACTGTCTTTCGGGTTGCAAAGGTCGACAACGGGCTACACAATGGCTGGACACCCACTCCAGCCCGGGCTGGCTTCAAACTCATGACCTTTTGGTCAGAGTGATCTTATTGCCCATGCTCTGTGCATTAATTTAGAGATGAGCCCATTAGCTGGTTATTTGAGATTGCTGTCTTCTCACTGCTTGTTTCTTGTTCTGTTTGTCCAACTCTTTTTCGCCTTTGCACTGTATTGTCTGGGCCTTGATAAAGTACTATCCCCAAGAATATTGTCATCCTCCAACATACAACTTAGTTTAAAGTCCACCTGGTCAGGTTTGCAAGTCTCTCAGCAAAAACATTCCTTCCAGCTTAGGTGCAATTCAGCCCGTGCCAGAAACCCATCTTCCTAAAAAAGCAGACCATGGTCCAGAAAGCCAAATTACTCTTGATGACATCATTTGCAGAGCTAGTTGTTCACTTCTACTATTTTTCTCGCCTTTCCTGGCATCATGCAAGTAGTAGGAGAGATGAGAAGACAACCTGTACATTATGATCCTCTCGGTACTATGTAATCCTGGAAGTTGTAGTGTGGTGAGGCAGCAGCATTTTTTGACAGTGAAGGCTAAAATGTTGGGACTCGCTGAACCTTTAATAGAAACTTCCAAGTTATGACAGGTTAAATGAAACACAATATGTTCTTTTTTCATACTACATATTCTCTATAAATATGTTTATTATGATAACTTATCTTTGCTCAAACCTTCCTCTTTTCAGAACCTGGCAAATGAAAGATGACCTTTTGCTTCCTACCTGCATATGTGGTACTGTTATTCTGTTCCAAGAAAGAGAGACAGTATAAGAAGCACACTTACTAGGAACACAGTATGCATGATTGATGAGTGCAAAGCTTATTGAGGTGAGTTCATAGAGTCCAAGCAATTTTACCACAAACCAGAAGCCTCACTGATAATACACCTCGGATCATAAACCTGAGTAGTCTGGGTTTCAAGCTAAGGCTCATACACAGTTCGGAGAAATAAACCCATAATGTATTCCAGTTCTGTGCTTGTTTAGGAAAGCACAGATAAAAAGCAGACTGAAATGTATCTCTGTTTGTTGCTTGGTTACCATTTCTGAAAAGTGATGATGGACATGAACATTGAAATATAAAGGCTCACAGGACAACTCCTCAGCTAGGATGATATATTTCTGACTACACTGTATAGAACAAATCAAAGTCAGTTCATCCCAGATAATAATCTGTTAGAGGCATGTTGCAGTGAAAAAGCATATGAACCTAACAACCTAACAATAGCAAACATCAGGGGTGGCCATGAAAAATGATCATACAGATGATGTTGGTGAGCTGAGCATGAATATTCCTACTATAACTGGCTGCCCCTGAATATTGCCACCATAATCAATGAATCTTGTGAGTCTTAGTCTAAATTTTGAAGCTGCTATCCAATATGCTAGGAGCCTCCAGTGGCTCAGTGGATTAAAGCACTGAGCTGCTGAACTTGTTGACTGAAAGGTCGCAGTTCGAATCCAGGGACCGGTGCGAGCTCCCACTGTTAGCCCCAGCTTCTGCCAACCTAGCAGTTCAAAAACATGCAAATGTGGGTAGATCAATAGGTACAACTCTGATGAATCTTTTGAAAGAGAGATGCCCAATCTGTGAGGAAAGAGGTACCTATTACTTACTTACTTACTTACTTACTTAGGTGATCCCTTGTTGTCTGAGGATGATGGTCCTCCAAGGTTGGTGTTCTGGCAGTGAGTCCGTAGGTGACTTTGGAGCCCTATTCTTGATCTACATGTTCTCTCACAGTGAGGGCATTGGTTTCCAGGTGGAAGGCGGTCTTGGTCGGATTGGCTTGCCATGCCTTCCTCTTGGCACATTTCTCTCTTTCACCCTCCATTCATTTCTCTTCAAATTCTACAGCACTGCTGGCCACAGCTGACCTCCAGCTGAAGCGCTCAAGGGCCAGGGGTTCCCAGTTCTCAGTGTCTATGCCAGTTTTTAAGGTTGGTTTTGAGTCCATCTTTAAATCTTTTTTTCCTGTCCTCCAACATTCCATTTTCCATTCTTGAGTTCGGAATAGAGCAACTGCTTTGGGAGATGGTGGTTGGGCATCCAGACAATATGGCTGGTCCAGCAGAGTTGATGGCGGAGGACCATTGTTTCAATGCTGGTGGTCTTTGCTTTTTCCAGCACACTGACATTTGTCCACTTGTCTTCCCCAGAGATTTGCAGGATTTTTCAGAGGCAGTGCTGATGGAATCATTCCAGGAGTTGCATGTGCCATCTGTAGACTGTCCACGACTTGCAGGTGTATAGCAGAGTTGGGAGGACAATTGCTTTATAAACAAGCACCTTGGTTTCCCTACGGATGTCCCGGCCCTCAAACACTCTCTGCTTCATTCGGAAAAATGCTGCACTCGTAGAGCTCAGACGGTGTTGTTACACCATTAAGTTGTATTTCTGGCATTGGAGAAATACAGGAACATACTATCTGTTAAGCTGAGTAAAAAGAACACAGCCAAAGAAGAACAATGCTGTCATAATAAAGAAGTTGGATTGAACAAAGTGGTAACTACTTCGCCTGGATATGCTTAGCTTATGGACAAGTGAGTTTTCCATGAGTCAAGATTGGAGTCAGTATCTGCCTAGAAGGTGCCAGAGTCCAAGTTTCCTGAGTTGGGCTTACTCCACTGCCTACCTTTCCCATTCTGCACTAAGCACTCTGAGAAAAGTCAACCAGCATATTTACAGTTTCTATTATTCATTCCTACTAAACCTTGTGCTAAAAAAGTTTCCGTTTTCTGACTACAGTTTATTTCTGGGGAGCAATTCACTAGGGTTAGTTAAATGAGTTGTACTATCTTTGCAGATGAGTAAGATCCCATAATCCAGAGGACATTTTGCAGCTGGATCCTTTCATAGCTTTTGCCAGCCCTGTTATGACCTCTGTCCTCTATTGTTTGAGACTGACAATACAGAGATAGGAGAGGAGGAGGAAACACATTGGGACCAGCCTAATTATTTCTCTTTGATTGTGTTGATAGGGAGTATTGCTGTGACTAGAGCGAGGTAGGTCTTGGATTCTCTAACTGAGAGTATGCTCTTCTTGAAGATGTAGCCATGCTATGTAAAGAGCAGGAGGCCACTGCTTGAAGGAAAAGAAAGATGTTTTCTTCATTGTAAAAGGGGACAAAAACCACAACTTCCTTATGTTTAAGGAAAATATGCTTCCACCAATTGTCTTAAAATTCTTTCTCTCCCCTAGGACTTCATCACACTAGAGCATCTATCCACTTTAAATCTGATGTCTGCCTCCTGCAGAATTCTGGGGTTTGTACTTTAAGGAGAAGTCTTGCTCAGCCAGAGAGGTCATGGGTTTCACTAAACTACAAACCCCAGAACTCTGCAGGAGGTAGAAACCAGATTTAAAGTGGATAGAGGCTCTATCTTATTTTAATAATGTATTATCTCATATTATTGTATTTAGATTAGTTGTATAGATTTTTATATGTATTTATTTGTATATATTTTGAATGTGATGTGGTTTATATGGAATGACATCAAATTGTTGCTATATTTTAGCTGCTCTGAGTCCCTCAATGAGGGAGAGAGAGCAGGATATAAAACAAAGTAAATTAAAAAATAAATAGTGTGATGAAGTCCTCACATACATACACAGTACATTTATTCATTCTCTGGAAAGTGCTTCCACTTCACTGTCATAAAAGGTGCTGAGGAAAGGCTGGAAAAAATGGACCAAATATTTTAGCAAAGTACTAACCAGAATCAGCATCTTTTTAATATCTTATACCATTATAATTTGGGAAACAAAGGCAAAGATATGCATTCCCTCCCATGACTTTATTGACATGCACCAGCTACGAATGTAAATCCTGACTTGGTTTATAAATGCATAGTAATGGAGGCAATTAAAAACAGTCTTTCTGGGGGAGTTATGTATTTATTATCAGTCTCAGAGCAAAATGATACATTTCCCTGAAATGAGAAAACTGAAAAAATGCCAACTGTTGTCTTGTTGCAGATTAGTAAAAGTAGTAGCGCTGGATGGGGTGCTTGTGTTCTTGTGATCAATCAACCTGTCTTTTTCTACTTTTTTTTGTATGTATGCTTACCTTCACAAAGAAAAAAAAACCCTCTCAGTTTCAGCAGACACACGTCATGGAAATGTAAGAAAATGTGCACAAAAAGCATTTCAGGTCTTGGTTTATGTTCAAGGAGAGAGCTGGAGGATCCTCGATAGACTACAACAAACATGGTAGCTTCCATAATCTAAAACCATAACAACAGTTTCAAATAGTTCCCTTTTCACAATCGTTATATGAAACCAGGTTCAGAAGGAACATAGTTTGAATAGAAGTTACTCGAAGAATAGCAGAAGACAAGTGCCCACATGTCCTACTTCCCAATTTTCAAGGGTTACCTTGCCAACCACTGTAGCAAACAAGATATCTAAATAGCTAAAACTTTGGTCTGAGAGAGCCCCCTTATGATTTTATTATTTGGAAGTGAGGAGATGCAGGAGTTTCTCACAGCGGAGAGCTCTCACAGATGTGTTTTGGATTTGTTGTTGTTTTGAAAGATGATGGTGAAGATTTAATACCTTGGAGAATAGTCAGTCTTTTTAAGGAATCTGTACTGTCCTTTGAGGTAACTGCTTTAGAAGTCTGCTCACTCCAAAAATGCTTTATTGAAGTATTTGTAATTAAATATTTATTAATAAGACACTTTAAGAAGTCAACATGCTCTTATCCAAAGGAAATGAAATTCCCAGGTTACTGTTGAGTTAAGTGCTCCAGAGACTAGAACGCAAATTTAAATTACAATTAAACGGATTCCACCTAAGCAATAAGAATAACTTTTTAAACTGAAAGGATTGTTCAATAATGAATTAGACTGCTTTGGAAAGTGGTGGATTCTTCATTTTTGAAAATCGTTAAACAGTTTAGATAGGCATCTTTCAGGAATGCTGTGTTTATTCTTGCATGACAAATAGTTGGACTAGATGGCCCTTGTCGTCCCTTTTCTATTGTTATAATTAGGAAATAGCGCCAATGGAAAGGAGGTAGGATGGTGGGGAACTTTCAGGTTTTCATGGACTGACTAATAAGCCAATTCTCTGACAGACTTCAACAATTTAGAAATGATTCTATTTCTATCCTTGCTTTATCTGCCAATGACAGAATCAGAGAGTATCTATCTATTATACATCAATACACCCAGGTATCTGTTATCTATCTATCCAACTATGAAGTCAACAGTTCCAAAAGCAGTTGTTGTATTTATATAGTGCTATGAATTACAATGCATTTCAGTAATCTGATTTATTTATTGAAGACTAATGGTAGAAGGTGGTAATCACTGTAACTGACCACTCGGACATGCCTAACATCACATCATATGGTTTAACATGAAAAAGTGTCTAATTATGGGCAGAGATAATGGGAAAACATGCTTTCATTTGTACTCCAGTTATTGAGGGGTAATGCATTGATACTATGTATATTGAAGTTGTTCATTGAAACAGTACTTCAGCACTAAGATACAAATAGCTGCAATCCCTTCACTGGTTGTTTATCCACAAAATGCATTCTGGCAGAGCATATAATTATTTGGGTGGTAGCCAGTGTAGGTTGAACTAACAATCCATAAGCAGTATTTAGAGAAGGCTATAAAAGCTTTTCAACGTGTTACTCCACAGTTAATTTAAACTGTCTGCATAGCAAAGTATGTATTGTAAAAGTTACTTTCACAAAATGGACTTCAATAGAAGAGAGCTAATTCAAGAACCTTTTAAGGCTGGCTTTAACATTATTTACAATAAGGTTTAAATAACCCATGCATCACTAATGCATGTTATTCTCAGTCACAGAAGAAGTTGTTTACCACACTAATGGATCCAAGGGAGGTCTACACCACAGAATTATTAATACGCTAGTGAAATAAGAGTATTCTGAAAGATTTCTGGCAATTGTTGTTCTTTTGCCATCAATTATTTCAGCAACGCAAGCTGCTGCTCTTCCTTCTCCTCTACCTTTTGACATGTACAGTGGGTCCACTGATGTTTGATTCTAGGACACAAGACACATACATGGATTTCCAAATCCACATTCAAATCTCATTGTACACAATGACATAGTAAAATGGTGTAACTTATATAAATAAAATGATGTACCTTATATAAAGTTAGGGTTTACTTTTTGGATTTTTTGTGGGGGAGGAGGGAAGAATTTATTTATTTATTTACCCTGTTTAGACCTATTTCTCTTGAGCTCTTCAGATTTTCCCAGGAAAAGCACAGGAAAGCACAGGTCTTCCTCTGTTGCCTACTGATCTGTGTTTTTTCTGCTTCTTCTTTCATATTACACTATATTAAGGATATTCTCAAACTCTAGCTGTAATTCCCATCATTCCTTACCATTGGTCAGATGGTTTATGGAACTATAATACAACCATAATATGGAGGTCTGTAAGTTACACAAGCTTGCATTAAAACATTGTGCAGGAGTCTGTATGTTCCTGACGTTTTACCAAGGAGGCTGGCAAAAAGACATGGGGAGGGGGGGGGGGGGGTCATCTCTGTAATGAGGTCATTATTGCTCTCAGTTGACATTATGTGACTTAGCAGAAGGACCTTCGAGTTGGCCTTTCAGTTGTGGACTTGCCAGGTGCAACTCAGTTTTGAGATTCTCCTTGAGGTTCAGATGCTTTGTCCAGGAGAAGGGTGAGGTTTGTGTGATGCCACCAGACTCAGTAGCACCCATGTTTAGGTTGCTTCCTTGTATTTTCATTTCTCAGGGGTAATGGTTAAATAGATTAATAGTTTAAAAAGTGGCCCTTCTAAACCCAGTCTTTGCTTTGTGACCTGATTATTTCTGTGTGTTGATTAGGAACTACTCTACATTGACCTTGTATAGGAGTCCTTCTAGAACATGACCTTTTTAAACCATTTATCAATGGATTAATGGTGTATAAAAATTCCCACCTCAGATCCCCTTTTACTAGAAATATCACTAATTGAACCTTAGACATAAGAACATGTGCTCTATCCCCAAGTTGTAATTTCCTTCTGCAGCAAATATTATAACCCATGTACTATAGGGTCTAGGCTTGGCTTAATATCCTTACAGAGACTTTTCCTTGTGTAGGTTTTTTTCCTACAGAATTCCCTTTGAATTTTCCTTATAACAATCTTTTTTTGTTTACTATATGTTACATTAACTTCTTACCATGTTCAATCAGGTTTCAAAATGCAGGGAAATATATATGTTATTTAAGCAATAAGAATATTGTATAGTATCCAATTCTATGTTCTAGTTTCATCACTGCCTTGGAGTTGATGGCTGCCAGTAGCACAATGATTGGCTTTATTCCCACGCTCATCTCTACACAGCAAGAGACACAAGAATTTTATGTGACTTAATTTATCATGCAGCTGAAGCTACCATTCTGTAATACAGAAATAACCAATTAACAGCATTGTAGAATGACAGTTAAAGGGGTTCTTTGGTAAAGCCCAAAGGAACTTCAAACTTATAACTTCTTACTTTCTCCCTCAAAAATACCCTCTAAACAGGGTCTCTTACAATGCACATTTCAAAAAGGTTAATCACTCTGCTTCCTTAAGCTTCACATTTATCTTTATATAGGAATAAAATGATTCATATGAATTAGTTGGTGTCTATATAAAATGTTTATATATTGAGATTTCTTTAAGCATCAATGTTGATATTGTGAGTGTTAAAGTTCATTATTCTGAACAAAGTATATGGAAACTAGCATGGTATGGGTATCCTTCATACATCAGTGTGTTGATGTGTAGTTCAGTGATCTATTCAGCATAATGAGAAATGACAATTTTTACAGGCGTCTCATCAGCTAATGGACATCTCTGAGGGGTTAACAGGCTGTGTTTTTCAGTTAAGGAAAAAATGGCTCCTCTAACCTTTTAGGAAAGACTGATGGAGAGAAAAGTAATACACAATGGCAGACATTACGTGGCAGATATACAGGGCGAGTCAAAAACTTTGGTATACTAAGGCAACCTTGTGGCACAGAACAATTAAATTCTGTGCAGGTAGCTGACAAAAAAGAAAGAAAAATTAAAAAGTGAGAAATACAATTTTAGGATGCAATTGATACAGTTGTATAACTGTCTCCTGTTCCCAGGTAATCCTCAGAGCTCGGGATGCTTGTCTGTTCTTAAGGTGAAAGGCGCATGTCTGTGTTTTAGATGGATTAGGGATCAGATGGTTTTCCCTGTAATAGGCAGTAAGAGCACCTAGAGCTTCGGAGAGCTTCTGTTCTACCATCTCAAAGCTCCCTGCTTGAGCAGTAATGGCACGATCGTCAGCATAGATGAAACTCTCTGTCCCTTCTGGCAGTGGCTGGTCATTTGTGTAGATGTTGAACATGGATGGAGCAAGCACGCTCCCCTGAGGCAGGCCGTTCTTCTGTTTCCGCCATCTGCTTCTCTGGCCCTGGAACTCAACAAAAAAGCTCCTGTTTTGTAGCAGGTTTCCTATGAGGCGGGTGAGGTGGTAGTCCTTTGTGATATTATACATTTTTCTCAGGAGGAGGCGGTGGTTCACAGTATCATAGGCTGCTGACAAGTCTATGAAGACAGCTCCTGTGATCTGTCTCCTGTTGACATGTTAGTATTGATGACCAAGCCCAAATAATAAAGTCAGACAAATGATATTGGATGAAATAAGGATGGCTTTATTTATTCTATAACCTATTTAAGATTAAAACATGGAAAATGTGCTAGAGATGGAGAGAAACCTAGTCGATGTCTTAACTGGGGTAGGTGTTTATTTATGACATCCTCCCCAGTTTCCCTTTGGGTGAAAATATCCTGACTCTGAAGGCAATCCACTCTTATGGGTTGCTCACTAAGGATGGTCATATTTTAGAAGGCAGACCTAGAAAACTCCCTTCTCCAAAAGCCCCAGAAGTGCAAATTCCCATGTCAGCCCCAAAGGCTGACTCCTTCCCAGCTCCCAAGCCCCAGAACCCAAAGAAGTCATTCCAGGGCCCCACCTTTTACCCAAATGTTGCAAAGGTATACACTGACTTTTGGTACCCCCCCCCCCCCCCCCACAAATCTGCCAGTGAAGCCTAATTAAAGCCATTATCCTGAAGCCAGTTCCACAATCCCCCCCCAAACAACATGAAGTCAGCAACTCCCCCAGAGGGGGAAAAGTTCTACCCAGATCCAATAGTCAACCAGATAAACTCATATTGCACTGAGAGCAGGAGGGTGGGTCGTGCGGTTTCAAAGAAGACCCATGTGAGAGCTGCCAGGGCTTAAATAAGCTCTGGCCAGCCTTAGTGTATGAACCTTGTGAATTTTGATAAGCCTCTATCTAGGGAGGGGAACTAAATCTGCAAAATAACTATTATAAATGGAAAAGCATGGAAGTTTAAGAAAAGCTTGGTACACATCCTGCTTCTGCTGTCTTTGGCATGCTCATACATAGCTTCCCTTATCTGTTTACTTATCTCTACATCAATACCTTAAAAAGTAGTGTTATTTTAAAGATAGTGTTAACTGTAAATTGATGCATGAAAAGGTGTCACATTCCGGTTAATCCTAAAGCCAAATTACCGCTTTCTAAAAATCTTCAGCACTTCCAGAAACACCTCCTCCATTCAATGGTGGCTGAACCCTTACTCTGAAAATGTGCACTAATGCTTAAACTGTTCTCACCCACCACCAACAACATCATTACATGACTAAACCTGATTGATTGCATTTTTAAATTTTATTTTTGGTAATACCTTATTTGCTATTGCATCTTGGGAAAGTGCAAAGAGCCAATGGACATTTTGTTCAAAGAGTAGGATGAGTTATGCAAAACCCCAAGGTTTCTTGTGCAGGGACATTTTTCACAAACAACTCTAAAATGTAATAATTTTTTTTCAACCGTGTGCCAAAGCTCTTGAAATCTTTCCCAACAGAGAGAAAATATTTGTTATTTTATTCAAGAATGAAATAAATGAAATTTAAATGGCTATGTGATAGGCACTCTCAGTCTGAAGGCCACAGGGACCAAAATGTCTGTTGTTATCTCACTTCCTTCAACAAATTGAATATCTGAACTCTATAATATTTATTATTTATTTATTTCTTGCACTTATTTACCGCCACTCTCAGCCCAAGGGCGACTCGTGGCGGTGAACAACAACATAGAAAAGACAATGTACAATAATCAGGACAATACATAACATACTACTACTAATTGACATATACTTATACTAAAAATCCGCTTCGTCGTATCATGGGTCATAGTCAGTTTCATAGTCGTGGTCCATTCCGGTCGTCATTGCCAAGGATATAGTACTCAATTGAAGGCCAGCTCGAAGAGCCACGTTTTCAGGCTCCTACGAAAGGCCATAAGGGAGGGCGCAAAGAAAATTATTGTGAAGCAAGTAATTGTGAAATGTTAACCTCCTTTTCAAAGGAGGAGGGGAGCTTGAAGCAACCAGTCACTAGACATAGTCATAGCCAACCCAACAATAATGATTGTTTTAAGCCTTAATCAACAGCTTTTAATTGGAAATATAAATATTTTGCTGTTTTATTCATAGTGTGTCTGGGACCAATGACAAAAAAAGTAAAGAGAAAAATAAGCTGGCACTTCAAGCTGCTAATCACTGATTTCCTTTTCCACCTGGCTCCCAAAAGGAACATGGGGAGGTTTATAAATACTGTCTAGTTATTATTAATTAACTGCTGTTGTTTCCTAATTAATTGGAAACTGCCTCATAAGCTACAGATTCTCAAGGTGGGATTTTTCATGCCTAAATTCTCCAAGAATGTAAGGCAAGGTATGTAGTAAAAATATTACATTAAATGTAGGCAAACAGAGGAAGAATATAAAAAAAGCCCATGGGTTTCATATTCACTTGTGTGGTATCAAGAACAAGAGGCAAGGCAATCAATATTTTGCAGAAATGTCCACACAATTCATCTAGTTCCTTCCAGTTATCATTGTTCTGATTTGATACTTGTTTCCTATTTCACGTCTATCTTGTGCTGCTTCTTAATCTTCATAATTAATGCCTTAAAATATTCCAATTAATAATATTTTCACTTGTTTGACTTGATCCCTAGGAAGGAAATTAGGAGATGAAGAACCTAGAGAATATAATTTTTCAGAGACATTTTCCACTTTAATGAAACCACTGTTTAAAGGAGTCGAGTTGTAAACCATAACATTCACTTTCTATTCTTCATGAGATCCTGATGTCTAGTCCAGGGATTCTCAAACTGCTCTCTGTGGAACTCTTGGGGTTCCACGGGTGATAGTGGGGAGGAGGGTCTACTGCGTCATGCTTCTTCTTGCCTTCTCCTCTTTTCTCCTCCAAAGAAATGCGGGGAAATTAAAGTTGTGAGCTACTGGAAACAGCAGAAGCAGCAGCATCCTCCCGGGACACGTACCCTTTCTCCCTTGCCTCCCTCACTGCCCCAATTCTTTTTCTCACTGCCCAGATCCCCACCCGGCTTTCTTTCCTTCCAAAACACTATTTGCCCCCACCACTCAGGGGTGCTTTGAGTGTGCTTTTCCTGTATGGCAGAAGGGGGATTGACTTTTTGGCCCCTGGGGCATTCCACTGAAATACTGTTAAGTTTATGTTGGTTAAAATTATTTTTATTGACAATATTGTTTTGCCTTATTTGTTTGTTTTTGGCACTGTTTGAATTAGTTCTCATACACTCTCTCCAGCCATCTGCCACTAACCCAGCCCATGTCTGATGTGTGTGAGTCTGTAAGTGTGTGTGTGTGTGTGTGTGTGTGTGTATAAACATACATATACACATATATATGAAAAATTGTGGTCTTTATAGGTTTTTTGAAGTGTACCCTGAAATCGACTAGTACAGTTGAAGTAACAAGAGAACCACAATCTGAACAATCTAACACTGCATTACTATTGGTTAGGATTTGGGAAAAATATTTTGTTAAACAAACATGGGCTGTTTTAAGACACTTTTTTGCTATTAATTTGAGTTATGGGCATAGAATAATAGAATAGCTGGAAGAGACCACAATAGCCAACCAGTCCAACCCCCTGCCATATAGCAATACACAATCAAAGCACTATCACAGGTGACCATCCACCCTTTGTCCAAAAACATCCAGATGAGACTCCACCACACTCCAAAGCAGCATATTCTAATAGCTCTGACCATCAGGATTTTTTCCCTAATGTTCAGATGGAATCTCCTTTTCTGTGGTTTCAATCTATTATTCCATGTTTTAGGATGGTTCTCTACAGACACTATAATTTAGTTTGCAGGTGGATTAAAAAGTACCAGTTTCACTTTTATTTATTTCACTGTGCATCACCTACACAAAAAGCCAGTAACCGATTTGAGGTAGGGATCCACTGATTGTGGATCAGAACCAAACCCAAAAACTGTTTTTTTTTCTTTCACCATTCTGCTGATATGTGCTGCTGCACATTACCATATCTGCTTGGGAGCACAGGAACTGAGAACAAAAGGTTGGAAAGAGACAATCTGCATGGAATTGTGGTTTCCTCTTCAGGGGTTACTTGTTTATTCTCTGACTAGCTGTCAGCACTAGAGGTGGCCTGACAAGCACCCTGCATTTTCCAGTCTCAGATTGAGCACTGTATGGGATATACTCTGATAGGCTACAACTAATTTTTGTCTTGCTTCAGACTTTCTGGTGAGTTTTTAAAGACACTGTTTTTGGCTTAATGCATGTTATAGCATTTTGTGGACACACCACTCTTGAGTCATTATATGGTCTGTGTAGACACAGCCCAAGTCTCTGGAGCAGCAAAAAATAACACACCCACCCCCACCCCCCATATATGGCATCTTTTCAAGTGTACAAAGATGTTATCATCTCTCCTCTTAGTCTTCTCTTCTCCAAGTTAAACATATCCAGTTCTCTAAGCCATTCCCCACTAGGTTTGGTTTTCAGACTTTTTGCCATTTTGTTTCACTTCACTGGTTACATCCTAATATCTGTCTGAAATTGTGGTATTCAGAAATGGATACAGTATTTTAGGTGAAGACTGACTCAAGAAGAATAAAGTGGTATGATTGCTTCCTTCAGTCTAGACAAGACCTGCACAGCCGGTGCCTCCCCAGGTGTTTTGAACTTCAGCTCTCAGGATTTCTGACCATTGGTTAAGCTGGCTAGGACTTGTGGGAGTTAGAGTCCCAAACATCTGGAGGGCCACAAGTTGTGCAGGCCTGACTAGAAACCGGGCTCATATGGATGCAGCCCAGATTTGCATAGCCTTTTTGTAGCTGTAGCATCCCACCGTTGACTCAAGTTCAGCTTGTGATGTCCTAGGTCTCCTAGGTCTCTTTCAGGTGTACTCTTGTCAAGTCAAGTGTCATGCATCATATATATATATATGCATTTCATGTTTCTTCTTAAGTGTAGTACCTTATTTTTCTCCCTATTCTATTGAAATTCATTTTATTAGCTTTAGTCTAGTTTTTCAATCTATTAAGGCTATTTTAGACTCTCATCCTATTGTCTGGAGTTTTAGTTTCTTCTCCTAATTTGGTGTCATCTGCAAATTTGATAAACATAACCTCAAGTCCATTGCCCAAGATATTGATAAAAATGTTGAACAGCAACATCTTTATAAAACCTATGGCATCCTACTAATTACTTCTCTCCAGGATGAAGATAAGCCATTAGTAAACACCCTTTCGGTTGAGTCAATCAACAAATTATGAATACACTTAAAAGTTTAGTCCATATTTTTCTAGTTTATTTGAAGAATATCAGCATGTTGATGATATTGCTTAAGTGGTTCACAAGAGCAGACTTTTGAATTGTGCAATATTTTAAAATTAACTCAATGTTGCAACTACCTCTATGTGATACGGGCATATAATGACTTAAACAATTCAAAGGTTATTTACAGAGTTCTTTAAAACTATAGGTTTCATTTGGCTTCCATCTGTAGCAAATATTTAAACAATAGCAATTGCAAACAAAGAGCTGAGAACTGACTGCAGTCTTATTTGAAGATGCTAAGAGAAATATACCTCATTCTTTTCAGATTACCTCTATTCCCAAGTAATGAGCTCAATTCAAATGCCAGTTACATTTCAAGTAGAATAATCAAAACCAATAGGATTTCATCATATTGATTGAAACAATCTTGCTGAAAATATGAGTAAAACTTAGTTGTAACTTAATACTTATAAGAACCTAAACTTGAGAGCCAGCTTGATGTGGAGTCCAGGGCTCAATTATCCAATAGACCATGGAAACCCACTTTGTGACCTTCGGTGAGACACACTCTTTCAGTCCCAGAAAATGCTTTGATAGTTTCACAATAGGTTTGCCATAAGTCAGAAATTACTTGAAGGCATTCAACACCAATACAAATTGAGGTAGAGGAGGAAGAGCAGGAGAAAGCTGTCTAATACAGAGTAAATGTGTATTACCACTTGCCACCATTTCATCAAACAGGCAATCTTATGCTTAATCTGTATTTAGACATTTTGCTATCATTTTATGTCACTGAGGGAAAGACAGTTGTTTTGCAAAGGAACTTTTTGTGTCTTCTCAAATTAATAAAACCCATTTTGGGGCTAGAGCTGAAAACTGTCATAGTGAAGGGGGATCTCTGCATGCTCTCAGAGGTTCCCTTCTTTCCTGCCCTCAAGGGGGCAGCACAGAGATGGACAACTTGAGTCAAGTGAAGAAGGCTTTATTTGCCAGCCAGGAACGGCAGACAGTTGACTTGAAGCATAAAGAACTGCCACACCCCAAAAATGGGGCCACAATCTTTTATCATTTACGGTCGATCAAACAATCCAGTTTTGATTTGTGTTAACATTTTGTCTTTTCCATTGGCTTATTCTTCTTCGTTGTATTCTAATTGGCTCTCTATTCTATGCACATAAACAGCTAAGAAGGAAACTTTACTGGAACTTCATGTCTCTAGCATTGACCCTGACTTGCTTGAGCAGGAACCAAATACTGGTCTTATCTTCTAGTTTCTCATAAAAAGAATTTGGGATGGAGCTATTTTCCTAAAAACTGCACAATCTGCTCTTTTCTTTTAGGACTACAACTCCTATGACCAATTTTCAGACTACAGCCCCTACAATAGAAGCTGGAAATTTCTTAACATATTTTCTTGACAATCATTTCAGGGCTTTACA
Organism: Anolis sagrei; assembly: GCF_037176765.1. Classification (NCBI taxonomy): domain Eukaryota; kingdom Metazoa; phylum Chordata; class Lepidosauria; order Squamata; family Anolidae; genus Anolis; species Anolis sagrei. The sequence continues at coordinate 211,664,542 of NC_090023.1, read as the reverse complement.
TTCTCTCATCATAGTAAGTGGCTGTCACATATTTATTTAGGTAAATTAACTGATCTATGCATAGAAGGTATGGGAACCATGTGGCTCTTAAGATATTGTTATATTGCAACATAACAATTAACTATGCTGCTTTAGTCTGATGGGAATCCCAGTCTTCCAGTATCTAGAGGGGCACATATTCCCCACTTCTGAGGAAAAAATACCACTGCTATTGGTCCAAAAATACAAGCAGAACCTCTGATTCAAACATCTGTGTCAGTTTTTGCTTCCGAAGTAGTACATAGTTGGACATCTTGAAATTTAAAGAATTGAACTTCTTGGCAAAGTATCTGAATACATGCAACCATGTTATTGTTTGTCCTGGCATTTTATTTTAAGGTTTTATTTTCAGCCTATAAAGCTTTTTAGCCTGCAATACTCTAAGACCATGAAAAGATGAGCTTACACCCACCCACATCATTATGATTTTAGTTATATGTACATTTGCAATCACACCTTCCAAATGTCAGCCCTTCCCCTAGTGACCAGCTACAGTAGTTTCAAGCATTCCTGAAACTTCAGTTTTTGACTGTGGAGTCAGGAGTCAATTTAGACAAACATAAAATAATTTTCATTTTTGAGCTCTCCCTTGTTACATGAGGAAGTTATTGTCCAAGTACTTATCACCCACAGAACATACCCGATATTAATTTAAGTTCATTCCAAACTCTTCTACTATAATTTGTTATTCAGTTCAGCAGCCATGTTATTTATTCCTACTTCCTAACATACCACACCCAAATACAAATAGTCTAGGTTTAGGGGGGTTTTGAGATAGAAATAAAGATAACAACAGCAGCAGGAGGGACAACAAAGACAACAGTGTGACCCACCTATTTACAAATAGATAACCCAGTTAGATACAGCAAATTTCAGTAGCTTTAGCAAAACAAGAGCAGAAAGGGTGGTGCCACAGAACTGTATTTATTTATGTTTATTCATTGAAATCACATGTCATTTAAAGAACAAATAAAAAGATATCATAAAAATAGTGTACATCACTGATATTTCCTATGTTTCTTGTGCAACATCCAAAACAGTGATCCATGAATTTCTTCAAGAATGACATGGGTAAGAACCAGGTATAAGGACAATTCAAACAGCTCACTGTGCAAGAGGTAGAAAAGTCCTGTTCAATATGTTGTACAACACATAGATGTTAGGAACTGCTTTAATAATAGTTGTAAAATGAGTGAAGTGTGTGGCATACCTAAAATAGCATCTTAAGGTCACTTATTTAGGATCTGAATTCCTTGTAATCACATTAGAAGAATTAATTGAGAACAAAGGCAGATTATTCAACATAACCATGGTAGATAGGTATATATATATATATGCATTTTGGGCCTGAACGGCTTGTAGGACGTTTCTCCTTGTATCTTGTGATGTGCAGCAATCATAACATGGAGAGTCAGGCTTTTTCTGTTGTAAAACTCAACAACTTCATTTAATAAATCCATTTTTTGCAACCATGGCCTTTTCTATGGTGGTCACTAGGTTTGTACGATTGATGAAAAAAATGTGTCAGTACTCATTCCAAAATTAGGGTGCGCTGGCGAGTTGTTTCTAAAATATCGTAAGGGGTCTGGTTCATTTCTATTTAGAAACACCGAAAATTCATTAATATTTTGTTTAGTTAATCCGCCCATTTGCACCAATGGGAATAGTTATGCAGCTAGAGCAACTCCAGAGGCCATCTAGTTTTACCCTCATTCTTCCATGCAGGAAAAGCACAATCAGAACACCTCAAACAGATGACCATCTATCCAGCCTTTGCAATAGTAGTAGTAGTAGTAGTAGTAGTAATAGTAATAGGAGGAGGAGGAACCCAGAGGCCATCTAGTCTTACTCCATTCTGCCATGCAGGAAAAGCACAATCAAATTACCCCCAAGCCATCCATCCAGCATTTGCAGTAATACTAATACTAATAATAATAGGAACCTAGAGGCCACCCAGTCCTACCTCATTCTGCCATGCAAGAAAACCACAAAACAAAGCACTTCCAACAGATGGCCATCCATCCAGCCTTTGCAACAATGACAACAACAACAGGAGCAGGCGGGACCCCAATACTCCAATTTGCTTGTACTGATGTTTCGCCCACATCTATTGCAGGCATACTCAGAGGTTGAGGGGTCTGTTGGAAACAAAATAAGTGAGGTTTATATATCTGTCCAGGGTGGGAGAAAGAACTCTTGTCTGCTTGAGGCACATGTGAATGTTGCAATTTGCCACCTTGATTAGAAATTAATGGTCTTATAGTTTGGCCTGGCTCATTGCTGCCTGGGAAAATCCTTTGTTGGGAGGTGTTAGCTGGCCCTGACTGATCCTTGTCTGGAATTCCCCTGCTTTTTGAGTGTTCCTCTTTATGTACTGTCCTGATTTTAGAGTTTTTTAAATACTAGTAGCCAGATTTTGTTCATGTTCATGGTTTCTCCCTTTCTGTTGAAATTTTCCACATGCTGGTGGATTTCAGTGGCTTCTCTGTGTAGTTTGACATGGTAGTTGTTAGAGTGGTCCAACATTTCTGTTTTCTCGGATAATATGCTGTGCCCAGGTTGGTTAATCAGGTGCTCTACTATGGCTGACTTCTCAGGTTGAGTTAGTCTGCAGTGTTTTTCATGTTTCTTGATTCGTATTTGGGCAATGCTGCATTTGATGGTCTGTATGTAGACTTGTCCACAGCTGCATGGTAGACGGTTGACTCCCGCAGAGCTGAGAGGTGTTCCTACAACAACTTAACAGAAACTCATGGAAGCTGCAAAGGGATACACCAGTGATGAGGCCGAGGATGTGGGACAGGGCACACACAAGACAGGACAGTGGAATGCTACTACTGTTTTATATATATATATATATATATATATATATATATATATATATATATATATCAATTATTATATTGCTTTGCTGCCACCATTTATTATTAAGGTTTCTTTTGCTGCCACCATTTATTGATCCGTAGGCCACCTCCTTGCTAGGATGTTCAAGAAGACACATGAACTCTTCAAGTGAAATAAAAACAAGAAATTGGTGTTTATTTAGTTATTGAGTAGTAAAGATGCGTAATGGTTTCACTAAACTGTCAGGATTTACTTATACAGAGAATGGTTTTATATCATGAGTTTCTTGAAAACAATGTTCCACACACATGAATACAAACAGGTTGTTTTAAACCTTTTGAATTCTCTTTCTGTGAGGCTTCCACACCAGCACTCTAAACCTATAGACTCACTATATTTCTTAATCCATCTCCCTGAAGGTTTTAACTATTTTCCTCAAAGAGGTATCTTTCTAATAACAGTTCCCAAAACTCTTTCTTCCTTCCCCTTCAAATCTCCAAACTCACCACTGACAAAACTCTGGCTGCATAGCTCTTTCTTTTCCTCTGGTTCCGCCCATCTCTGATTCCTAAGCAATTCTCTCCAATTTCATCAGCCAATCAGACTGCACTTCCAGCTATGAAGCTGCCTGATCACTCCTCCCCCCTGCTCTCCTTAGCTTTCCCAAGCCAGGTCTGTTACTGCCTGTACACCAACCTTGTAAGGTAGGCTAATCCGTTATATTCACATTCAGAGTGGATATGGGTGCAGTAGCTAAAAAGCTGAATTTGCTTAGGATGATAAGAGAGCACAGGAAACTGAATTAGCACTATAGAAACCCGCAGAGTGTAATAATCACTAGCACAGCAAAGCAAACAGCAGCTAGTCCCAAATATCACTGACCTCATTTACCACCAACTTCTACTATGACATTTGTAAGAAAGCTTCTGGTACCCACAGAAAAAAAATGTTTCATGTATAAGCCAGAAAGTCATTAGTCTTGCTGAGGTAATTCCTGACTAACCTTCCCCTTAAATACAGGGGCTCAGAGATGGCAGCTGTTTCACTAAGGATTGGAAATGTGCCCTGAATTAAGTTATTTAAAATGCATAATATATATACTTCTTCTGATGCCTATATTCTTGGTCATCTGATGGAATAGCACAAATCCCGCTGAAGATGTAAATATTAGGCCTGGGTAACAACGGAAAAATTTGTTTCTAAAATCGATTTGTATTTGGGGGTTTTTTTTGTTTCGATATTTAAAATAATTACAAAATGTTCCTTTTAAAAAGTTCGATATTTACGAAATTTCGTAAATGGTAAAAAATTAACGAATCGATTTCCGAAACAATAACGAATCGATTCGTTAATGGCGGACGCGACCGCGAAATACGCTAAAAAACCTCCAAAACCTTCTGAAGCTTCCCTCTCCCTCTGTTGTTGACTGTTGGTGTGATATTATAATTTTTTTTCACTAATTAAACCATAAAACTGGCCCAGACATGCGGAAATAATAACGAAACGACCTCAAAACAATAACGAAACGAATACAATATCGAAATACGAAGCATTTACAGAACGTTTTTGAAAATTCGTTTTTTTTAAATAATTGCTCCAGAATGGTTCGTTATTGTTTTGTAATTGAAAAAATTAACGAATTATTAACGAATTACGAATTAACGAAACGAAACCGCCCAGCCCTAGTAGATATGGTACCATTAAAGTGACCTCAATGCCACAGAAAGTGTGGATTGGTTAAATGATATTTAATTCTGTCAGTATGCATTCTTTGGTTTTGCATATAAGCCAGGTGAGTGTCTGCTCATATCTAACAAGTAGAGAAGTAGAGAAGCAAATATATATTCCTAAAGCCTTAAATACATGAATGTTCATGCTGGAATAGTCCAGTTTATCAGTCTATCTGCCATTAGAACATATTGAATCTATCTTGTATTCATCCATGGGAGATGAGCAGGATCCAATTGGTCAACCAACCAATCAACAAACCAGTACATAAAAGCCAATACAGATATACATCCATTAAGAAAAATAGATGTGTTTCTAGGTGTTACTCTTCTTATTTGGTACTAGAGGCAGAAATAATAGAGAAAGATTCTTGCAGCACAAAGAAAAGAAGTGGAAGAGGATGGGTTGTTCAACATGTTTCAGAAAACTTTTTTTCCAGAACTAGCAACATAGAATCATAGAATCCTAGAATTGGGAGAGACCTCATGAGCCATCCAGTCCAACCCCCTGCCAAGAAGCAGGAAAATCGCATTCAAAGCACCCCAACAGATGGCTATTCAGCCTCTGTTTAAACGCCTGCAAAGAAGGAGCCTCCTACCACACTCCAGGGCAGAGAGTTCCATGGCTGAAGAGCTGTTACAGTTAGGAAGTTCTTCCTCATGTTCAGGAGAAATCTCATTTCCTGTAATTTGAAGTCATTGTTCTGCATCCTAGTCTCCAGGACAGCAGAAAACAAGCCTGTTCCCTCTTCCTTATGGCAGTCTTTCACATATTTATGCATGACCATTGCGTCTCCTTTCAGCCTTCTCTTCTGCAGGCTAAACATGCCCAGATCTTTACATCACTCCTCATAGGGCTTGTGCTCCAGATCCTTGATCATTTTAGTCGCCCTTCTCTGGACACATTCAATTGTGGTGTTCAAAACTGGACACAGATGTTGTCTGAATAAGGCAGAATACATGTTCATGTAAAATGAAACAAACAAGTCAACTAAGCCTTGCGTAAATAACGAAAAGCATTTTGAACCTTCCAGAGAGTACTTGAAACATTCTTCCAAAATGCATCCAGGCATTATTTTTATTTCGCCAATGCCCATGTTTCTTACAAGTTCCATTTGAGAACTAAATGTGTGTGTGTATGTGTGTGTATATAGATAAACACACAAGCACATACACTGGAGAGAACTCTGTGAGATAGACTTCTCTATTTTCTCCTTTGTCTCTGTCTACACACGCTCCATAAAGGATTCAGGAGGCAGCTACTCTTTACCTTGTCTTTTGTAGGCAGGCACACACCACTAGAATGGGATTAGCTAGAGGAAAATCACATTCCTTCCTGCCTCAAACTTAATTGTATTGTTTACTGCAGCCATGATGCTGCAACCCTAACTACATCTGCCTGTATTTCCTCAGTCATCCTCCAGCAGCCCAGTGCTGATGCTGCTAAAACATTCAGCTAGACAGGGGAAAAGGTACAAATGCATGAAGATTATGTGAGCATAAAAAGACTTCCTAAAAAATAACTTCTTTGACATTGGCATTGTCAATCGGGTAAGCCTTTATTGCTATTTAAAATGCATACCTAGTTGCTGCTGAGATTCAAGGGCTGTAGCTCAGTAATAGAGGCCATGTTCTGCAGGATAAAGGACCCAAATTTGAATCTTGCATTACCATTTTAATATCTGGAGAGGTATTGTCTAGTCAGTGCCAGATGAGGGCAAGGGGCTTAGTCAGCAGAAGACAATTTCCCGATCTTCCTGGACCATTCTATGCCTTGGACTTGTGATTTATCATTTAACTGTCCCTAAATATATGTGCAACTAATCTCCACAGTCTTAGCGAATTATGGTGCCCCCGGTGGTGCAATGGGTTAAACCCTTGTGCCGGCAGGATTGTTGACGGACATCAAACATCAAGGAATCCCCTGGGCAACATCCTTGCAGAGGGCCAATTCTCTCACACCAGAAGCAATTTGCAGTTTCTCAATTCACCCCTGACATGGGAAAAAAAAAACCTTATGAGTATTATCTAATCTAGGAAAATTTTAATTATTTTTCCATTACTACATTTCAAGTCTTCAGTTCTTATATCCACATTATTCTAGTTCAAAACATAAACTATTTTTATCTTTCTAAAACATCTGTTGTTACTGAAAAACAAATGAGCATTAAATAACTTTCTACAGTGATTTGTGTTAAGGGACGTAAATAAAGAAAAAATTGTTACAGCTGCAGTAATGTTGCCTGCCACAAACAAAATCAGTCAATAAAAGCACTTTGGAAAGTTAAAAAGCCAAACGAATGAATAAGCCCTCCTTAAATTCAATATTCCCTTGTATAAAATATTAGGGCCCCAGCTCAAATAGTTCTCTCCTGAGTAAAGTATATACTTTTTCTGTTTTATCAGCAGTCTTGCACTCTTACTGCTATTAAATTCATTTATTTGCTCTGAATTGCAGTGTGTTGCCAGTACTTTTCAGCACATTGTAACCCCATAATATGCCCTTTATCAACACTAAAGTTTTTATTTCATAGATCATTGATTCCTTTTTCTGTCTTAAAATGTATCCTGTCAAATGCTGGCCTTATGGGTTGTAGGGCTTGACCCATATTAGTCAAACCAAGTGAATCTTCTATTATTTGATGAGGCCAATGTGTGGATAAATAATTTTGACATGACAGTGACACCACTGAAGTTCCCAATAGGCATGATTTTTTTCTTGTTCCACAAAAGGAGAGGAAAACATGGTGGGATTTCTGATCTAAGTATTCTCTTTCAGGCCACACCACAGGTATGGACAAAGAGTTTATATTTTAGAAGGAGATGTCCCAACAGGCTGAAATAAAACTTTGCCATACTTCATTTTTTTTTGTTTCTACTCTATATTTATTTTCTTGATTCAATCTTTTGACTTTTAATGTAACTTTAAAACATTTCAATACAGTTAATTTTTAAAAAGAAGCACGATAGACATCTACCAAATTTAAGATGTTCAAGTCAAAATCAAGATTCATGCCAGTTCTCAAAACTGTGTGGTGTGTGCGTTGCTGTGAGTTTTCCGGGCTGTATGGCCATGTTCCAGAAGCATTCTCTCCTGACGTTTTGCCCATATCTATGGCAGGTATCCTCAGAGGTTGTGAAGTCTGTTGGAAACTAGGCAAGTGGGGTTCATATATCTGTGGAATGTCCAGGGTGGAAGAAAGAACCCTTGTCTGCTTGAGGCAAGTGTGAATGTTGCAATTTGCCACCTTCTAGTTCCATAAAAATGCACAACTGTGGTCTGCCATGCCAGATGCAGTTGTCCATCTCTGTTATAAGTTACTCACATTTGCTCACCTCTTCTGGAACTATGCAGCTCAATTATGAACAAGAATGGGATAATGTGTTTTCAGAAAGCAAGATGAAATGGTCTTTAGAGACAGATATTGCAGTGACTGGGCAGGCATAACTATCAAAGAAAGAAATCCCTACCTCCACAGTTTTGGTAATCCACAAGCAGTGTCTCTTCTTCTAGTGAGCAGACATCATTGAATGTTACGAACCTTATAAACATTACAAACATTAAGTGGAAACAAGTTCATAAAACTGTCAGACAGAACAGAAGCAATAAAACCAACATATATTGTCTGAGGGGGAGGAGGGATTCGGAAGCTGTGCCAAAACATTGTCGTGGTGGGATCATGAGACATTGGTTAATAAGAATATGCTAAATTTGTGTTTATATGTACTATACTTGAGAAGGGAAAGGGGAATTCCCTCTGTCATTTAATAGATGTGTCAATTTAGGATCTAAATTTAGAAGCATCCAGCCCATTAAAGCTTTCGGGTGCCACACAATACCTTACTGCTTTCGTGTACATAGCTTGTGCCAAAATGATAATTATAGTCTGTAGTTGTTGGGATTTAGATTTCATCTAAAATTAAAACGCATTCTGAACCCCACCAACAATAGAATTGGGCCAAACTTCCCACACAGAACCCCCATGATCAACAGAAAATAATGTGTTTTCTGATGGTTCTTGGCAATCCCTCTGACACACCCCCCCCCCCAAGACCCCTCAAGGGTCCCAACCCCCAGGTTGAGAAATGCTGATCTACATTGTAAAATGAATGCAGTATGACACCACTTTAACTGCCATGGCTCAATACCATGGAATCACAGGAGTTACAGTTTTATAAGGCCTTTAGCCTTCCCTGTCAAAGAATGCTGGCACCAAACTACAACTCCCAAGATTCCATTGTATTGAGCCATGGCACTTAAAGCAGTGTCAAGCTGCATTCATTCTACAGTGTAGATTCTTCCCAAGAAGCCAAACTGTTAGTCATAGTGCTATATCCTTCCTTGATTTATTGTCACTTTCCATGGATTGTGCAAATTATTTGCGTTATAATGAGGTAACTTGAATAACTTTGCCTGAAATTGCACTGATAATTGTAGTTATATGTTCCATTGTTAACCTATTTTCCTATTCCTCCTCCCCCTCCCCCTGATTATTGAGATTATTCCCATTGTGGTAGCTTTAAACTTGTTTTTAAAAAACTATATCACAGCTTATTAAAAGAAAGACAATGCTATTTTGTGGAGGGAAAGGTGGGACAGAATGTTTTCTATGGATAAAAAAAATCAAACAAATGCAGAATAGAGCTAGTACTGATTTTCCTTGCTATTTTATCTAGTTGCTACAGTCTTAGAGAAAATGAGTTCTGAATTTCATAAGTATTCCCTTGAGTTCCTAGAGCCTAGTTCTGAGGAAAATAGCTATTAATATTTTAAAAAAGCTTCCTTAGATTGGAATTTTTTTGGCATCTTAGTTTTATTCAAAATGGCTAAGCCTCTTATGCATACAAACAGTATTATGCTTTAAAATGAGGATATGAGTCCAAAGACCATATCCTTTCCCCACTTCACCCCCATCATAATATTACATTTTTAAGTAGGTAAGAGACCACACTGCAGCAAGGGTACTCCTGCATAGTACCCTTTCTTTATTTTCCAATCTGATTTGGGGAAGATCATTATTTCACACTGCATGCCTGTGTGACTGTGTTTATTTAGTTCTGAACTGATTGATTGGGAAATAAGTGCTTTTCTCATTGGTGATGTAAATAATGAAACTTTATTAGTGATATATGTGATACACTCAACAATGCTAATTTTTTTCCAAACTACTCTGTCTAATTTGCTTGGATTTTCTGGCAGGCTATAAACAATGCAGGTTTGTTGGGAAGTCTCTAATTTGATGGCTTTAAATTAAAGCAGAACAGAGACAACCAATTTAGAAGCATCTACAGAGTGCCACCTAATGGAAAAAGGAAAGAATCAACTGAGAAAAGCAAAGCCAACAGCATTGGTTTCTTTTCTATGCATACGCCTTTGCTTGTTTTCATATAAAAAAGGTTTTGTTTTGTTTTTAAAGTCACAAGAATTGAATCTTCACCCATCCAAATCAAACTAATGAAAAGCTATTTGAGAATGTTGGATGTTAAGATATACACAGTGATGCTCTTGGACTTCCCTGGACAAAAAAGCAAAATATCTTGCAGCAATTTATATGTCCATTTCTACCAAATGCCTGTCTTATAAATTATTATTAACAGCTAATTCGAGCAAAAATAGTGGATTTGAACACAGGAAAGAATATGATTCTTCTGGATCTCTGTATGATAAAAAAATCTACAGAATAGATTGAGAGGGACAACTTGGGTCCTTCCAGATATTGTTGGACTACAACTCCTATTACCCTTCATGATTTGCAATTAGTTAAGCACCATCTGGAAGGTCATAACTTGTTCATTCTGGGAAGAGATGGTCGGATTGAAGAAAATGAACATTAGATTTCACAATTTGTGTTGACCAAAACATAAAACACTGTTAAAAAGTTGACCAAAACATAAACAACTATTAAAAGTCAAATACTTGTTCAAGTAAAAGTTCAAGGAAATGGTAGTGATCATTGCTTTCTTTTGTTACCTATGGCATATATTTGAAATTTGTGGAATGTAACATCCATCATCCCTAACCATTCATAATGGTGATGAAGACATTACAGTCCAATATATGAAGTAACCCAGTTTGGATTCACAATGATGGGCTTAAATCCATTGTTACACCAATATTGGTAGTTTTGGATACATTGATGAGCTTTTCTTCCCATCCTTCAATTCAAAACCAGCTCTGGGTGACTTTTCATGCTTCATGGGTAATAGCACAGCACATTAAAGTTGACAGTTGATGGACAAATTTTCCCTTCTTTTCTGGATTCTGATTGTGATGAGATTAATTGTAATAGCAGACTCTCAGTTAACTGGCATCTCATACTATGCCATACCATAAACTCTGTATTGACTTGATATTCATATTGAAATAAAGTAACTTAATTTAATATTTACACTAAAACTGATTTTGTTTTAGTTTTATTTAAAGCATTATTTCTTCTGTTTTTTGCCAGTTGCTTGCGAGTTCCAATCACTTGAGTTCTGGTTAACTAAGAGTATACTGTCCCCCTTTTATGATTTCTGTGTCATCTTCAAACCCTCAAGCAAATTCATTCATAACCTTTTGATATGATATAATTCTCACAGAGAGAAGACACAGTCTCAGCATCACATAGGAAGATAATTGGATCAAAATATTCTGGGACTGAAAAGTTGTCTCATATATACATACATATATATATATAGAGAGAGAGAGAGAGAGAGCAGGCTCTAATGTGATAAACCATTTTTGCTATTTCTGAAAATCTCAGTAGCTGGTAGGGGAACAAAGTCATTGGTTCCAGAAGAGAGAGTCCCGGGCAGTGCTTTAATTTAAAAATGATATTACAGTTGCTTATTTTGATTTGTTTTGCTTTGATTTCAATTATCATGTATTTGTAGTTTTATTTTTGACTGCTTTGCATGCTATTTATGTGGCCCTTGGGCAAAAAGCAACACAGACTTGAAAGTCAGCGTTATATTATATCATGTAAGGGACTGGAGATTAAAGCTCCAATCATATGTATATTTACTTAGAAGCACATCTTATTCTCCCAGTGCATAGCTGAAATGGGGAAGAACCCTTTGGCTTGGCCATGTAGCAGTCAGCAGAAAATGAGGGACAGCTGATGATCTTTGCTGGCTATGATTTTATTGCCAGTGTACAACAATGATGCCATCTTCTAGGCACTTCTTTATGATGTCTGTATTGTACTATCACACTACAGCTAGTGGTGATCATTCAATAGCTGACACTTTCCCTGTCCCAAGTCACGACATGCCCACATTGGGAGAAAGGGCTGTTGAGTGTGGTTTGATGTCATTGTATTATTAGATTTGCACTCAGAGATTGTCAATAAATCTATATATGCTTTGACAACACGTGCCTAAACCTTGGACAATGGTATGTCTTAGGCAAAATGGAAACAATAGTTCACATTAACACTATGATATTTAAAAATATACCTTCTTTGAAAAAAAACCCCCAAGATATTTACAATAAGTAAATGGGAATGACAAATGCAATGGTAGAGCTTCATTGTGACAAGCAATACATGCAAAAGATAAAAAAGTACCTAATAAAGTTGCTTTAGAATTTGGAAATACTACCTTAAATGGATAAATGCAAAGTGAAAAAGCAAACAGATGGTGATTACTGGATGGCATATGTTCTGTATCAGAAACCAGAACTGATGGGGGCTATCCAATGTAATTTTCTGAATCAGCACCTCAAATAACCAAACCAAATCTAAAGTTGACTAAAAAGTGATTCGTAGTCCTTTAGGTACTAATGTTGGAGAGTGGCCCCTAGTCAAAGTGGTTCCTGGTCAAGTAGTCCCTGGTTATATAAAGGTTGGGAACTACTGTCCGAAATGGAGCAAGCCTGGGTTAGGCAATGACTTGAGCAAGAGAGAAAGAAAACTTAAGCAGTGAATTCATCAAGAAGCTGCTGGAAACTTTCCCTCAGAGCTTTTGGTTGATCTTGAAGTACAGCACAACCCAGAACAAATTACCTTTGGATTAGGAACATTTTTAAGCACCTAAAGCATTTTAATGCATTTTAAAGTAGGAAAATAAACATAATGAGAGCTTTTCTAAAACAAAATGACTTCTAAAACAAAGGATCAGGATGTCCTGAGAGGCACTGCCCAATACTTTGCATAACAAAGGTTGCAATGTTTGAGACAAGGACCTACTTAAAAAGGTATCACCTAAGCAATAAACAGATTATACTTGCCTCTAAGGCAGCAATATTTATAATGCATTGTTTGGCATTGAAAGGATGAGGTGCTAGAAGAGAAATCCTAGGATAGTAATATGTGTCTCAATAGTGTAATAACTAATCATGTTATATCTAATAACAATGGAAAATGGAGTTTGGAATGGGTGCTGGCTATAAAATATGCACAAGGACCTTTTTACAAGGTATCAGAGAATTTAGCCAGCATATTAGGTTGTCCCCCCGCCCCAACAAAACAATATAATAGCTGGAAAGAAGATAGGCTGGGAAGTTGAGGGAGGCTAGCAGTAATAATTATATTTTGATGTAGCCTGTGATGAAAATCTTCATCCAGTTTCTCATTCATTCTCTTAACATGATCATGTAATGGTCAGTGGAAGGGGAGGAAGGGGAGAGTAGGCTAACTGAGGATCATTTGGATCATGAGGATCATTTCATGATTATATAGCTCCTGAATGATGATGACTTTATTATGTACCAATTATTGGAATATAACTAGTTAAATCAAGTGCCACCTTCCCTCTCCTAGCCACTATTTGGCCATGTTGAGAGAACAGAAAATAAGTATTTATTATTTATTTATTATTTATTTACAGTATTTGTATACCGCTTTTCTCACCCCAAGGGGGACTCAAAGTGGTTCACATATAAGGGAAGGCAAAATTCAATGCCAATACAACAATTACAATTATACACTACAATTAGACATAAAACAAATTAAAACAATACCTCCATAAGCAATAAAACAATCATTAAATAATCTAGATAATCAGTGTCTACCAAGAACCCCTGGAGTTGCGAGGCCATCACACATTCCAGGACTTTGCCCAAGTAGGAAAGATTGGGAACTGGCCAAAAGTTGACTAATTGAGTGGGGTCCAGTGATGGTTTTTTCAACAGCTGTTTTATAACAGCTTGTTTTAGACTGGCTGGAATCTTGCTCTCCTGTAAGGAGGCATTAACCACCACCTTAACCCACTCTACCAAACCTCCTCTGGCTTCTTTGATCAGCCAGGATGGGCAGGGGTCTAGGATGCATGTTGTTGGCATCGCTTCTCCAAGGATCTTGTCCACATCCTCGAGCTGAACCAATTGAAAAGAATCCATTAAAACTGGACAAGCAGGTGCTCGTGTTACTCAGAGACTGCTGTTAACATGGCGTCAAAGTCGGAACAGATGAGTGCAACTTTGTCCGTAAAGAACCAAGCAAATGCTTCACAGCGATCTGCCGAGTTGTCAGGGATCTCGCTCTGAGGTGGATTTAATAGTCCTCTGACAACTCGGAACAGCTCAGCCGGACGGTTCTTAGCGGATGCAATATTGGCTGCAAGGAATGTTTTTTTTGTGCAGCCTTTATTGCCACATCATAGCTCCTTAAAAAGGAAACTAGACATGCTTGGACTGACCCGCCACGCTTCTGTTGCCACACACACTCTAGCCACCTCTTCTTTTGCTTCATCACTGCCAGTTCCTCAGTGAACCAAGGACCTGGTTGAGCTCGGTTACTTGAGAGGGGGCGTTCTGGAGCGATCGTGTCTATAGCCCTGGTCATCTCCCTGTCCCACAGAGACACCAGAGCCTCAACAGGGTCACTTACTGAGGAGGTGGGAAAATCCCCAAGAGCCACCAGAAAACCATTTGGATCCATATGTCTCCTGAGGCAGACCATTTTAATGGGTCCACCACCTCTGCAGAGGAAGGTAGGTGCAATAAGTCTAAACCCGATCAGGTGGTGGTCGGTCCATGGCAACGGAGCAATGGTTAGCTCCTCCACCCCATTACCTTCTTCCCATCCCTGACAGAAAACCAAATCCAGTGTGTGTCCAGCACTGTGGGTGGGACCCAATACTTATTGGGACAGGCCCATGTTTGCCATGGTGGACATGAAATCCTGAGCCGCTCCTGACAGAGTGGTCTCGGCATGGACATTGAAGTCCCCCAACACAATGAACCATTGGGACTCCAACGCCAGGTCTGAGACCACTCCTGCTAGCTCAGGTAGGGTCACTGTAGTGCAGCGGGGTAGTTGGTACACTAACAGAATCCCTATCCTGTCCCGGTCACTGACCTTCAGGCCAACACATTCAAATGTGGTCGACTGTGGGATGGGGCACCTGGTCAGGGGGATAGAATCCTTATAGACAATTGTGACACCCCCTCCCTGCTTTCCAGATCTTGACTGGTGCTGAGCAGTTTAGCCTGGTGGACAAAGCTGGGAGAGATTATCCTCCCCAGCCTCGTCCAACCAGGTCTCCGTTATACAAGCCAGGTCAGCATGTTCTTCAAGGATTAGATCCTGAATAATAGATGTTTGTCCATTCACTGACCTGGCATTGACCAGCACCACACGCAACCTGGAGGGACTGCCATCCTGGGTACTCAGTATGTCTTCCCCTGGGGATGGGAATAGTAGTCTTTGATTCAGTTGAATATTTTGTGGTGTGGGACAAAAGTGGGGTTCAGAAAGATTTTCTACACCAAAGTTTCCTGATTCCCAAGAGTCTTCAAATATTATAATCATAGAATTATAGACTTGGAAGAGACCACGTGAGCCATCGAGTACAACCCCCTGCCATTCAGGAAAAACACAAAGTACTCCTGATTGATAGCCATCCACCCTCTGTTTAAAAGTCTTCAAGGAAGGAGCTTTCACCAGACTCCAAGTCAAAGAGTTCCACTGCTGAAGCACCTCTTCAAATACACTTTCTGTTTTTGTAACACACACGTCCTGCAGTGTCTTCTCCCAAATCTTGTTGCAGATGGATGGCTACCCAGATAGTGCATTTGGGAGTCTATCAAGAGAACCACAAGACCTACCTCATTGTTGGTGGCCCTATGTTCCCAGGCTGATTGACATATCACAGTCAAACTATGGTTTTAGATAGAAAAGAAATATGTTACTGACAAATATTTTTAAAGCCTCAAATTTTCAATTATATTTGACTTTTTGAGCTTAATAGTAACACAGGATGCAGAACCATGCATTGCTAGACATTGCCATGTTGTATGTCCTTCTTGACCAATCAAATTCTGCTGCAAGTTGGGAGGTGGCTTCTAAAAGAATTTAAGGCCTATAGCTTCTACAATTTATTCTTTTAGGTCTACTGGGCAGTCACTAATGATTAGCCTCAGCCTCTTTCTTCTGGAGCAATTTTCATGTCGTTTAGTTTAATTTCTAAAGAAATTGTGTGGTAGCTCTTGCATTTATATGTCAAAAAGAGAAATTGTTCACAAAATTTTAAAGAATAAATCATCCAGTTATCCTTACAGTGTTGTGGTCTTGCTTTTCAAAATGTAAGAAGGAAATAAGACCTTCTGTTCTCTACATATATGCAATCACCTATACATGGGATATAAGCAACAAGTTATATGCCTAAGTGAGCATTATTTTCTAAGCAAGTGTATGTTATATTATTTCAAATTGTGCTGGGCATGCAGTTTTACAATTCACAATCACAGTTAGAAATGCATGACCTAGAGTTAGCATTCATAACTGATTTGTATTCATGAGTGCTACATATTTAACAGTGTAAGGAATATGAAGTATAATAAAACTCCCCAAATCCTGATTTAATGGATAAGAGTCAGTGTCAATGATAGGAGCTGTGCTTCTATTGACCAGAATTCAGCAAGTTGATGTCTTCATTCCTTTTCCACAAGTGATCTTCAGTGTGAGGAATGGCAAGGATCCTGCTTCTGTTACACTGGAAATCACTCTCAGGAGGGCAGTGTGTTGTGCCCTGTTTGAAAGGAAAATACCCCTCCGGTTGCCCAGTAAATCAGGATTGGGGTGGTCAGGCTTGAAGACATTACTTAGCTAAGAAACTAATTGGTGTATGTTGAATTCCAGGCTGTATTTATGTTTCAATTAGGGGTGTGGATGATGCTGTTTTTAAAAATGGGTTCCAGGAAATCCAGCAGTTTTGGAAACCGAATCCCTGGAAACGGAATGGGTTTCGGGGCTTGGATTGACTCGACTGAAATGAACCACATGGCTGCTGATATAGGCTGCTTTCAGTCACTTTCAGGAGTGCCGTGGCAGCAGCTACACACCAGAAGTGCCCCCCCCCCTTAACCTTGCCTGAGCCAATCATAGCAAGAAAGCAGATCAAGTGTCTTTTGGTCAAGCTGGTCTATATATACCAGGGCAAACTCTTGTGGTGTTCTGGCTTCTGAGAGAGAAAGATTATATGCTAGCTAGCTCTGTGTTTTATCTGAGTACCATTGCTGCTCAGGATTGCTTTTGGACTCAATTCCAGTCTTTTCCTTTAGCAATTTTACTAAATTTTCTTAGTTTAATATCTTTCAGTGTTTCTTCTTTTTACAATTTTGTTAGGAAAGTGGGGGTTGGTGGGCATTGGGGGGTGGCAGCTGTGAAAGGGCATTTTGAGATGGTGTTTATTAAAATATTTTTACCTTGGGGAGGGGGAAAGTTAGTGAAGGGAGGGGATAGCCTGACTCCCTTGAGTCCCCACAGCCCTATAAATCTTTTTATTTGTACTCTGTCCTGCACCTTTCTTCCCCCCAAAAAACTTTAAGAATGTCCTAAAAATCAGTGGATGTCCCAAACATTTTGAAATTTGGGGGGGGGGGGGGCTTGCAGCAGTAAATGTGTCTTCCAAGTGTGGACATTTTCCTCCTGATAGCGATACAAATGACAGAAGGAGGAGCTTCGGAAGTTCCCCCATTGATGGCAATAGGATGAATCTTCCTGGAGTGAAAAAAGAACTTCCATCTGATGGATCAAGAAATGATATTTTTCCCCTCCTGAATTTGGGCAGTTACCATAAAACAGAGAATCAAACACTGGTCTCCAGAGTCAAAGTTTAATGCTCAAACGATTGCACCATGCTGGCTCCCATGAGTTGGATTTATGCCACTGCAATTCACCAATATTTGAATTCAGTCACAATTCTCAATTTATTTTATCTCAAAATAAATCCCTGTCTCTTTTTAGAAAATGCATTTTAATACTTTTATTATTGAATTTTGTTGTATGATGTAGCAGAAATTAGTAAAAAAGTCACACATTGTTCCAAGAGATATAACTCAAATTAAATTGTACATAATCTTCCATTTGGAAAGGCCAGAATTCTGAAGCAGCCTTGTAACTGAGATCCTAATGTGAGTGCTACACACTCATGACTGTTCCATATTGACAGTCTTTACTTATGAATGATGCCACTGTTAGGATGTCAATATCATTCGGCAAGAGGTGCACATGAACTTTCACCATTTCTTTTTCATTATACAGGGATGTCTCGGTTTCTTATTTACTGCCATAAGCTGCTACATCAAAAGATATAAGTTGTTTTAAATTTCCAGTTCTTTCAGCAGGTTCCATCCTCATATGTTCGTTATTCAAGATATCTAGCTTCATGAATTTTTAAAAAGGTATTAATGGTTGGGAAGTTCTGGCTTTTTCACTTCTGTTACCCATTTATACTACAGGATGGTAGTATTATGATTCCACTTTAATTATCATGGAATTTTGGGCAGTGAACTTTAGAAAGGGATACAGGGTGAGTGTCAACTATCCATTTGTCATGGATAACATCGATGTGGGTTTGGCTGAGCCCAGTATGAAGCAGCAACCCCCTCAGCCACACCCAGAGGTAACAACTATTCAACCTGCTGGCCAAACTCAAGAGGCTTCTGTGGAGTAGGCTGTGGAAGATTTAATTGTGCCTTCCTTTGCAACACACAGAAGGAAAAAAATCTGGCTGAGACATTCAGCCAGAATCACTGAGAGGATGGCCAGCAAACAGAATCAGCTGTAAAAGCAGCATTTAAGAGGTTGCGGTGTGATACCAGATTGCTGGCTGCAACATTTGTAACCAAGCCTTGTCCTTTAGAGACTGTCTCATGTCTTTGGCACTGGATTGTGGATACAGTTTCACTGTGTGAAACTTTGGTAATTGGATTGACCCAGAACTGTTTTGTGGCTCCTCTGTTGCTTGTTGCCTTTGAAATTTGTTGTTTCTGAGAACTAATTAGCTGACCTTGGACTGTATGACTATCCTGTTGGCAATTCTATCCTGTTGGCAATTCTAAGCTACCTATCTGACCGCATCTCTGCCTATGAACCCACCAGGACTTTGAGATCTTCCGGGGAGACCCTGCTCTCGATCCCGCCTGCTTCTCAAGCTTGGCTGGCGGGGACGAGAGATAGGGCCTTCTTGGTGGTGGCTCCTCGGCTGTGGAACGCCCTTCCTACAGACATTAGACTAGCACCATCTCTAATGGTATTCCGCAAAAAGGTGAAGACCTGGCTGTTTGAGCAGGCATTCGAATAATTAGTGCAATGATTGGTTAATGAACACTGGAATGGAACAATGGATGACGAATCTGGAACATGTTTTTGATGACGAGACGACAGTGAATGGGTATTGTAGTAACTGTTTATTAATTGTGTAATGTGTTAGGTTGTTAACTGTTTCTATACTGTAGCACTGAATCTTTGCTGTTCGTATTTGTTGTGAACCGCTGTGAGTCGCCTTCGGGCTGAGAACAGTGGTATATAAGTAAGGTAAATAAATAAATAATAAATAAATAAATTCAAGGGCTAGGTACCTGACAGTTTTATATATTTCTCCATATTTTTGAATACTTGTATTTGCTTAATGAAATATCTTGGAGATGGCATCCAAGTCTTAACAGGAAATTCATTTTTATATACATTATATGAATAGGCTGAAGGTAATTTTATACAGGAAATTTCACTGTTGTGAGTGAAACATAGTTTGTGTATCTTGAATCATCAGAAGGCAAAGGTGTCACTATCTCAGCCACTTATGTGGACAATTTCACATTTCACAGTGGTTCTCAACCTGTGGGTCCCCAGATGTTTCAGCCTTCAACTCCCAGAAATCATAACAAGTGGTAAACTGGCTGGGATTTCTGGCAGTTGTAGGCCAAAACACTTGGGGACTCACAGGTTGAAAACCACAAGTATTTCATAATTTAGAATTCCAGATAAAGGATTCTCAATCTGCATTTAGGATTCCCAGCATGGATCTTTAGCATGTCACCAAACTCCAGTCTTCAGGGTTCCACAGGATGTGGCCAAGGCAACTAAAGTGGAATTGTGATCATATAATTCTTGTCATGGCATGTCTGTAAAGCATTTCCTGCTTTTCACTTCTTATTTATCTAGTGGAAAACATTTCAGTATTCTCTAATTTCCTTTTTTTTTGATCTCACTCGTCATTTCCCTGTTGTGCTACATTAATTACTATGAAGCAGGTGTGTATGCATGTTTCACACATAACATTAATAGTAATCTACAATTTAGTTAAAGGGAAGAAGGAATATGTTAGGAAGGCAACAAGAATTGTATTCCATTTGTATTTTTAAGTTAACTAGCCTAATTCATATTTTCACAAGTAATATGGAATGTAATACAATAATCATTTTTGATGAAATTGTCTTTGAATTTTGTAATGCAGTTCTTGCCTCAAACATTGATACCAAAATATGTTTCAGCTTCCTCCCTAGTCACCAAAACAATATAGAAATAAGCACTTTTTCTCTGTGTACCTGTTATAGTTCAGCCCATGGTTGTGGATCATGGGAACTCTGGATCTGTGAGCCAACATGAGATTTTAAATCCTAAGAATTATCATTCTGTGTCTACAGTAGTTAGTGAAGGTCACATTCCAAAGAGGTGCCAAGATGGTACTGAAGAGTTGTTCTCTAGGGAAACAAAGTCAGAGGCTGAAATCCCAGGTGGAGAGGATAATGAGTTGCAAGATAATGAACTGGTTGATAAGAAAATTAGTTTTCGTAAACTTCATTCTGCTCAATGGAATCTTTGAAGGTTACAGTGCTTGATAGAGAAAAGACCCGTATCAGGAAGTCATGGGAGAAAGCATGATTTCATGTATGTATTAGAGAGGCTGGAGGGATTTCCCAGCCAGTCTGGTCAACATTGGTAATTGAGATAACAGCTCTTGCCAAGTCCTAGTCAAACTTTCTGAGGAAATTCTAGTTTCATGTCTTTGTTCCTACTTCATGCTTCCAAGTTTGAAGGATTGTTCTTGGATTTTTGTATTGGATTTTATGCTACCTTGTCCTTTCTGGTTTTTTGTATTCCTGTACTGGATGTCCTGTTGCTTTGGCATTTTGGATCACTCTTGCACCTTGAACCTTGTGGACTATTCTATATGTATAGACGTTTAAGTTTTTACTATTTTTGATGAAATGCTTTTTATATAATCTTCAATAAACTGCTTTGTTGATTTAACTTGGCCTAGAGTGTGGTGGTTAGGTTCAGAGGTGATTCCTGGCCTGGAGTGCAACAGCCTGAAATTAGACTCAATTCTGTTATTCATGCTTTCTCACAGCTGAGGGGCTTCTCTAAATTTTTAGTAAAACTCCAGAACACCCCTCCCCCTAACTATCCTTACATGGGACCACAAAGGATTAACCCCGTTTACACGGCAATTAATATCAGAAGTGCAGGAATGTCATGTGTTTATGGGTTATAATGTCCAAGTAGATGTGCCCTTAATGAAACAGATTTTTCACTAAACATATGCCAAATTGACTTGGATTGGAAACAGATTGTTTTGTTTATCCTCAATGTCTTAAATATAAAGCTCCAGTTCTGAGGAGGCTCCCAAGAAAGGAAGTGGTACTAAACTCCATTGCAACTGAATGAACACATAGGAGATTGAGTTTTGCTTGCAATTCACACATAAATTCTATGGCATGGCATTGGTTGTTCTGACATTACTAAAGTTGTTATGGCCAGTGTGTTCTTTTTCCTCCCAGCAGCAACCATGATAATCAGCTCAGCAACAAATTATTCCTTAAATGAGCTTAACCTGAAATATTTATGTATCCCATATCACAGTTACCCATCTTCCTACACATATCAAACTGCTTATTTTGCCTTTGTAGATAGTCACAATTTATGGAGGCAAGTCTGAAGTACAATTACTTGGATTCTTTTCTAAAACAGCTACAAAAATTCCAAAAGAGATATAAGAATAATTTCAGATTTCCTATAATTTTCAGCCAATAATTTATTCTGAATTGACTAGCTTATTTTAACTCATTTGGTTAATAAACATGGATTGAAAACTGACATGGTAACCTAGAGGTTACATCTTCCTAATTACTTCAATATGCATAGTAAATATTTCATGAGGTGCTATAATAAAATATTGATTCTAGTTTTGCAATTTATCCATATTGTTCTGATCTCATCTTCAAGTATTAAATAATTTAGTCCAATCAATCAGTGATCCTTTACTCTTTTTTTCAGGGAAAAGGAGAAATTCATATTTCTGATAAGAAAATAGAATTATCTGTTTCTGCCATCAGTTTTAATTTATTCAATTACACATCATAGCAGTAATTTCTGGGGATTTTTCATCATTTGTTTTTCTAAATATTTGAAAGGAATGTCTCACATCTTCCATCTTCCATTGTTTAAAGAGCTATGTCCAGCAAGAATGAATATTATTTCCTTTTGAAATATAAAGCTACAAAATGTGGAATTTTTTTCCATTTCCCAAAGGTTTTTCTCCTATGCTTTGGGGAAGTGTTAATTGGCTTGTAGTGATGTCCTTCCTAGCTATTCACTTTACAGGTATTGCATGAGAAAAGGAAGAGTATGGTGAACACCTATAGATCTCATTTGGTGAACACCAGATCTCTGACCCTGCATGGCTTGTGACATGTGATTAGGAAGGAAGGTGTCCTTGGAACTTGCCTGGGGCTTTCACTCTAGCTAGAAGGTTCAGCACTGAAGTTGGTTTTCCAGGAGATAGCCAGCCAGAAAGAAACCTAGAAAGGGGTTACCTCTAAGGTTCAGGAATTTCAGCAAGGGAAAGCTGAGGTGGAGGTCTAGGAGAGATTTATTGGACATTTGAAAAAAAAATTACTAAAAAAAATTACTAGGTTATATTCTAAATAAAGTGGGCCATATTTCTATCCAATGTATGTGTGGGGCCTCATTATTTCATGGGTTCGTCAGAAAAGGTGTATGATAAAGACAGGATAATTTCATTAAAGGAAATGAGCATTGACATCCATTTAGTGAGCATTGATATGCGTTCAGAACCTATTGCCTGCAAAACCAATCACATTTATCTGTATATAAAGCTATTGAATAATGGGGCACTGATTTGAGTCATTGGCCTCAGCTCTTCTGACAAGTGAGTAGATTGCCTTTTAATATCATAAATTATAAGATACTGACTCCTAAGTGCTGTAATTGTATTGTAATAACAATAAAATGATAATTAATATAGTAACACTCTTTAGCATGACTGGTCAAAGTGTAATGATCATTTTGGCTTTCTAAAGATCTATACGGATGACATGTCAGTATTCCTGAGCATGCCATTTGTTTCTGTTTCAACATTTTTCAGGAGAATCAAGGAAAAAAGTTAGATTACCTTTTAGAGTGTCCAGAGAAAACAGTATGCCATCACACACTTTCAAATGCTGCATATTCACATAGTGAATTAGGATATTTCTGCAGCTCAATAAATGCCTTCATTCAAATTCACATCTCTATGTTTTCAGATCACAGCTGCTACTGCATGGAGCTGCCTTTGAAATGTGCTCGTAAACTTCAGTTGGTCCAAAGAAAAGCTGCCATATTGATAACTGGAGCTGGCTACAGGGAGTAGACAACGCCTCTATTGCAACAGCTGCATTAGCTGCCAACATGTTTCCGTACACAATTCAAAGTGCTGGTTTTGACCTACAGAACCCTATACACCTCTGGTCCAGGTTATCTGAAGGACTATATCTCTTTATATGAACCTGGTAGACATCTATGCTCTACTGAGGAGGGCCTTCTCTCTGTCCCACCATCTACTCAAGAGCACTTGTTGAGAACATGGGAAGAGGGCCTTTTTGGTGGCTGCTTCCAGACTGTGGAACTCCTTCTGAAGAGAGAACAGGATGGCCCCATCCCTGTTGTCCTTCTATAGGCAAGTCAAGACCTTCTTCTGCCAGCAGTCATCTGGGGAAGAATAAGGGGCATGCTGGGGAAGTGTGGGTGGGATTCTGGTAGTAGAGGGACTGTAATTTTACAGACTATTTCAAGTGTATTGATTATATTTTAATCTGTGTTTACCTTAATCCATACTGTACTACTTGTTTTCTGCATTTCACTTTTTAAACTAAGACCAAAGTGTGGGATTGTTAGCTGCCTTGAGTCTCCACAGCAGTGGTTCTCAACCTTTGGGTTCCCAGATGTTTTGGCCTTCAACTCCCAGAAATCCTAACAGCTGGTAAACTGGCTGGGATTTCTGGGAGTTGTAGGCCAAAACACATGGGGACCCACAGGTTGAGAACCACTGCTCCACATGGAGAAAGGCATAGTATAAATAAAGTTATTAATAATAATATCCTTTAAATACATCTGGTGTTAATTCAAAGCAAGGCGGAGGTTGCCAAGAGCAAAATAAAAAAAAAATCAAACTTCAAGAAAATGGAAATACAGCAATAATTAGTTTCACTCTAGTTTTACTTGGACATGCCTGTACTTAATCAGCTGAAAACATGGTAAATGGATGATCTGGAGTTCTTCTAATATTAAACACAGTTCATTGACCACCATTGCTCATCTGTTTGTGTTACCCAAACATCTGCAAAGAGGAAAGTGCTCACACTTAGGCCTACACATGAAATAAAAACCTGCAGCTGTATGTGCCTAGAGTTTGTTCTTTGCAGGTGGCTGCATTAGAGGAAAAGTGACATTTCAGATGAAATATTGGGAGTGAGATTTCCTTACAATAAGCAAGGCTGTTTGTAGTTTTAAAAATAGCTCAAGTTTTCCTTATGCTTATAACAAGAAAACAGCCACTCTGTATGTGAATGTGTTAGGGATCATTAATTTTTTGCTTGTTTCAATCATGAAATCTGGAATGATAAATTTATAGAGTCAGCTTAGATATTTGTACCAGCATCGCTTTCTGATCTATCTCTCCAGAAAAGTGGATCTTTGAATCTACATTATTTTGCCTAAACATAGTATTTTCTTACATTCAGCAAGCATTTTATATACTGTATATAAGTCTCATGCCTCAAGGCAAGCCTACTTCCTGGAGTGGTGTGGGTCCAAACAAGATTATCATCACACACTTCTGCTGAACTCATATTGAGAAAATAAAAATAAAAGAAAATCAGCAGGTTTATGAACACATGAAACTATACAAAATCTGATTATGTGCATCTGTTCACATTATTATAACCCCATCTTTTTTCATATCATTATTACTCTCGAATGAGGCAATAATTGCCAATTTAAATGAAACTGAACTACCAACACCTGATAACATTTCAGTTCTTTGTCTTATTCCGTTTTCTTTCTCTCTTACACATAGGCACAAGTGTGTGTTCTTATATAATTGCTTCAAATCCTCTTAATGAATGCAGAGCTTTAATATAACACTATCATTACTCTGATGTAAATGTCCAAAAAAAAAAAAAACATAGTTAGCCTGTCTTTTACTGAACTTAAATGCATCCAGAGCATTTATTTCTCTGCTAAATCCTTAGCCTGGCTAAGGAAATTATATTTTAAAATAGCAACCAGGGAGAAAAGGTCAATGCTATTCTTGCAATCTTGTCTGGAAAGTAGCATTATAAAAATAATTGCATTTTTAGCTAATCAAAGCTATGTTTAGTAGAACTAAGGGTTTAAGTATTATATACATTCAGCAAGTAATCAGGTATCCTAGTGTTAATGTTGAGTGAAAATAGAATTTTTGGCAGATCAATTCTCCTAGTCTTTGAGAACTGGTATACAAAGTAGGCAGTTGTAATACCTGTCCATTTTCAAGATTCTGATAAATGGAAAGTTTTCTCAAATTCAGAAGAACTGAACATTTTCATGGGGAAGGGTTCCAGAGGATGAGATATTCTTTGTGTTTTTAGCTTCTTTGTGGCCTTCTCCTCCCACAAGTACTAAATTGCTATGGGAACATGTGCTGGTAGCTGACATTTCAGCTGTGAATTTGTGTGTAGTGAAAGGAAGGTACATCTGGTAAAGCTTTACATTACACCAAGAGAATGTAAGATCATGACCTGAGTGTTCCTTTCATCAATTCCACCTTCTCAAGGCATTCTTTACCTCTCTGCTATCATTTATGGGGCGCAGGGATGAAAATCAACACTATATGACTATTCAGTTTCTCCAATCCTCATTTGACTGTATTTCAGACTTTCCTGAACATACTGATACCTGCTTGTTGGATTTCTTAATGAGCCTCCTTTTGTTCCATTTCTGTTGTGATTTACCACATCAGTTTATTATTATAGAGGGAGGGCTTCATCACATGAGGTAAATTAAGCATTCTAGGATGCTTTTGGGTCACTTCCTCCTTGCTGCCCACCATCACACAATGAACAGCGACTTTTGGCAGGGCCCCGTGGAGAACGTGTCCTGTAGGCAGTGCAAGAGATTTCTCTCAGAACATGGGGCCAAGCCACAGCAGCAATGCTTCCCCATGTGAGATGGGATGCGGGGCTATGGGATTGCTCTGCTGATTTGCCATGAGTGGTGGCAAATCAACCCACATAAATGAGGTCTGGAGTGATGTTACTTAACTCCTCTCTAAATTATGACAGATGCCACAGTAAAGGTTTGGGAAAACATTCCCTTGCATAAAAATAATAATTTGGTAAAATCAGAAGCCTTGTCTTTCATTCTTTCCAGTATTTACAAGACACAAATATAAATTGTTGCTGTGATAGACATAAGTCTTAAATGCTTGTGTGTAAAACTTTAGAAGAATAGTTGGTGATGAATATAATTTATTTTTTGCCAGCTGGCACATGAAATGTACTAAACTTTGACTCAAAACCATAATTTCACATTACTTGTTTCCATCTGTATCTAAACATTTATTACATAGAGATTGAAAACTTTGATGTGCTACTCAGCAGTTTGCCTTCCTATTGTTTGCATTCTGACATTGTAAGACAAATAGTAGAAATAATGTGATATTCATTAGTATGGATCCTTCATATGTGTGTCTGTACTTGTGTGTGTGCTCAATGGATCAGTATTTCATCAACAGATAAAAGAAAATCCATTACATCATATTATTTGAACAATATTTAAGCAAGACCCTTGGGTATGAAATATGAGATAATGTATTCTTGCCCCCAGGCTTTGGACATTCCTCAGAGAACTGGCAATTATTATTTTCCCCTAGTATGCTAGGACCAGTGCCATACTTGTGTCTAATGGTTAGGAATGTTTCTTTCTTTTCTAAAAACTCTCTGTAGCCTGACATCCAGTGGTTCACAGACCAGTACACGAGTCCATGGACTATCATTTAGTGTCTTGGATAATGTTCCATTTTGCCAAAATTCCTTTCTGTTTCTGAACTGATGGAGGACAGACTGACAGTTTTACATACAAACATACTACTTAACATTGCATCTTATTTGGCCTGTTTTTCCCACTCCTTATGAAAAGCTCTTTTTACTTGGATTCTAGCTTACATGAAGTTGAGAACACTGTATTTTGCTTTCTAAAAGTTAATTCTGATCAAAATATTTTCCTAGGAATAGCACAACATTTTTTTTGCATATATGCATGGTTAGTTTGCTAATGCTAAATTTGATGACCCGTATAAATGTATGAATTAGCTTCTGTTTCTTGTTTTAGTAAGAAACTGGGACCCAATGGAATTTCTCTAAATATTGCATATGCATTTTTAGATTTTTTTTCCCCCAGTAAGCCTATATTTATCTGATTTATTACTGGACAAAGGGAACATTTTTACAACATTATATACATTTAACAGTGTTGAACACACAGTGATTTCATCCTCTCTGGGGACTCTTATGTGATAGCAGTGAATTCTTGGTAGTAACTCAATTATACAACAATATTCAACATTCAATGGATGTAGTCAGTCTAGGACCACATTGTGCCTTTCTGCTTTATAGCTTTTAAAGATGAGAAAAAAGAGGTAATAACTATAATTTTGCAAAACAAACATGGCTGAAAAAATAGATTAAAGTCATATCTTTAGTAGTTAAGTGCTCAAAGCTCTCAATAGATAAAACTGTCTGTTTCATCCACCTGCTTCTCTTGACTGTCAATTTTCTATTTGAGAAGGGAAGCATTTTGCATATATGTGTAAATTCTTCTCAAAAATGAACAGGGGCAAAATTCTTGCCTGTCTAAATTTCACACCAAAATTCTAACAATGGGGCAAAAAGAGAATGGATTGAAAAGTTAACTGGAATCCAGAATATAGATTCAACCTGTGAAGAAGACAGTGTAGCAGCTCCATGGGACTAAGATAGTCTGTGGTAAGTGTGTGTACATGTGCATATGGATTCAAGTTATCTGCTGATTTATGGCAATTTATGGCATACCAATTAATTCCATACAGTTTTCATAGATAAGGAATACTCAGAGATGGTTTTGCCAATTCTGTGGATCGAGTGTGGTATATTAAAGTTGCTGAATCCATATGTAAATCCAAACTAAATTTATTTATCGTGTCATCAGCAACCATTGTATTACAATTCTAACAGAGCAAAACAAACACAGAGATTAAAAAGAAAAAGAAAAAAAAGAAAGAAATAAAAACCACACAGATTTTGTAAATTTGGTATTTGGTTAAATGTCCTTTGACCAGTATCTGGCCACTTGGAGTGCCTCTGGGGTTGCCGCAAGAAGGTCCTCCATCGTGCATGTGGCAGGGCTCAGGGTGCATTGCAGCAGGTGGTCAGTGGTTTGTTCTTCTCCGCACTCGCATGCCGAGGATTCCACCCTGTAGCCCCATTTCTTAAGATTGGCTCTGCATCTCGTGGTGCCAGAGCGCAATCTGTTCAGCGCCTTCCAAGTCGCCCAGTCTTCTGAGTGCCCAGGGGGGAGTCTCTCATCTGGTATCACCCATGAATTGAGGTGCTGGGTTTGGGCCTGCCACTTTTGGACTCTCGCTTGCTGGGGTGTTCCAGCGAGTGTCTCTGTAGTTCTAAGAAAACTATGTCTTGATTTAAGTCGTTGACGTGCTGGCTGATACCCAAACAGGGGATGAGCTGGAGATGTCTCTGCCTTGGTCCTTTCACTATTGGCTGCTACTTCCCGGCGGATGTCAGGTGGTGCAATACCGGCTAAGCAGTGTAATTTCTCCAGTGGTGTGGGTCGCAGACACCCCGTGATAATGCGGCATGTCTCATTAAGAGCCACATCCACTGTTTTAGTGTGATGAGATGTGTTCCACACTGGGCATGCATACTCAGCAGCAGAGTAGCATAGCGCAAGGGCAGATGTCTTCACTGTGTCATCCAAACTAAAGAAGAACTATTTGATCAATGGCTTTACAAACTAAAGAAGAACTAAACTAAAGAAAAATCCAAACTAAAGAAGAACTATTTGATCAATGGCTTTACATAAATGTTGACTTAAAATATTGACTTAGCATTCAGCATTGTTTGATCCATTCTAATCTAAATGAAACTAGAAACTACATAAACCAAAATATCTGAGAATCAATTATTTGAAATCTCTATCTAAATATATCAATTTCTGCCCCTTTCTTATAATAATTTATGCTCTGTTTCTTGGTTTTTCTAAATTTATCCGAATGAAAAACCTGTTCTGTGAACATTTCTATGATACAGCCCATTCTCAGATTCTCCACTTTGGGGTGAAAGGGAGTGGGTAAAGTCAGTAGCCTTGAACACAATTCCATGATTTTATGCTGCATTTAATGAAATTTAGATTTAACGTTCTAAACAACAAAATCTTATATTGAGTATCTCTTTTTATTTAAAAAGCCATTTGGCACATTTAAATCTAATTTATTAAACTGCACAATGGAATTATTATGCAGCTCTAATTACAATTTACTGGCAGTTCTGGAAAAAATGTCTTGAAGATAATTACTTTATTTTAATAGATTTTTCTTCCAGCAAGAATTAACTTGAATAATCTGGTATTTTATTTTGCTCATGTCAGAGTCATCTAAGAATAATGTGCCATTATCAAATGGCTTTGCTGGTATGTAGATGTTTTATTCTACTGGCATACAGAGATGGAGCTGTGGGGGTGGAGGTGGGGGAAGGGAGGTTAAGCTACATATTTCAATATTTATGTAAATAGTGTAAGAAACTAAAATTTTACAGATCTTGTTAATCCAAAGGTTTATGTGATTTTTGGACCTGAGAATCATAATCACCACGCTAGGACTGTACTCAATATCCTTACCATATTTTCCATATGTTTCTCTAAATCAAAGGAAAATGGCAGTTCTTAGATGCTTTTCATTTGGGAGGGGAAAGGTAAAATCCACCCAACTTTTGAATACATACGTATTTACCTGTTTATCTTTTAAACTGCTGAAATGGCCTTTATTTCTATAGTTAAAGTCCCACAAGTGGCAAATAGGGTGATGATGATGATTAGGAGTAGGGGGTGGATTCAGAGAAAAATGTTGCAAATTTCAGATGAATTATTTTCCCTATGTAGACATTTTCCTGGTGGTAAAGAATACCCCTGAAATGTATGCTATGTGACTGTGACCAAAATTCTGTTCAACACAGCAAGTCATTCAGGTGATTCAGTGTGAATAAAATTATTCAAGCAATGCTGCTTCTGGTTCATGGGAAAGGGGAATTACTTGTGCATGCATACTGACTTGTCTTCAGATCATTCACTGCTCTGCAAGTAGAGCAAGAAGTACTTGAAAATGTCTAAAAGGATAACATCCTGATACCATGGCAATATAGGTTATGCCACAATTTTATTCAGCAGTTTATTGCACTTATATGTTGAGTTTATCCCAGAGTGAGTGAGGCAGCTTCCAAAACAATGATATTCATAATATTTATTTTAAAATTTGTAAATAGATCCTGAACGCGTCGCTAGAATATGGCAAATAGGTCCTGGTATAAATCAGATTGGAGTGGATTAAGCTAATGCAGCTCACTCCATGAGTTTTGCTTCCCGCTATTCACTTCCAGTTCAAAGCATAACAAGACTTGACTTTTAGCTTTCCAGATGAAGTATGGAAAGATTTTTTTAGTTTACAATAATTTGTTCTTTTATTTCATTTTTAACCTACCTTTCTCCCAGAATGGAATCCTAACTATTGTATTACTGTCATTGTTATCATTTCTGCAGAGGAAAGTTAGAGTTGATAAAAGAAGACATTAAACTTGAATAATTGAATAACAGTGGCATTAAAATTTAAAAAATACCCCTAAAATGACCCCTAAAACTCTAGAGTAAATTGAATTTGGTGAAACCAAAACTAAAAGTGTTTCCCTTTGTACATTATGCTTGAAATACAATTTCATTATAACTTCATTACCTTTCCAAGCAGGTTGTTCATAGCTCATAACTCTCAAGCTTTGGGATCAAACATACCTCTGTTTGAGGCATGGCGCAAACAACTTTTTTGATTAACATTAAGATATTACAAAATGACAGTAGATATGAAAAATGTTTCAAAAATGTATACAATTTATGAAAACCCATTGCGCAGTGGCGCAGTGGGCTGAAACATTGCACTGTTAAATCTGCTGACCTAAAGGTTGGCAGTTCTAAGCTGCAGATCAGGGTGAACTGCTGTCAGCCATTTATTATGTAACCCCTGATGTTGTGAGTTGATCCATGTGGTTAATCCTGCTAAGAGAAAATAAGAAGCAGCCAGAGGAAAGTGTGGTATCAAACCATAGAGGTTCATGCATATTTGCATGTTAAAGAGGAGAAAAATGCTGGAGGCACATAAATATTAGATATGTTGGCAATCAGGGAGAAAGTGGATGAGAAATCCTTGTTACAGAAGGTGATTGAAACTATCGAACATGAAGTGAAGTTAATCATTAGATCAAAACTCCTGCATGAGGTGAAAGAATTGTGTCTGCTTTAATCCACAAATCTTGAATCGAATCTGCCCCCCCCCCCACACATAATGTTTGGTGTACAGATCAATATGTAATTTTAGATGTTTACTGACTAATTTGTATACCAAAGCAATGGCAAAATGCAGGACTGAGATCATCCCTGCATATTCTCTGAAACTCTGCAGGGCACATTATAAAATCTACATTCTCTCACGAAGACTTAGTATCCAGCTAATCCCTGGGAAAGACCCAGCACATTGAGGAAGCCTCAATGTGCTGGTACACAACAAGTGAAGATCAAGCATAATTAACTTTCACTTCAAATGCAGTATTTTAATTTTAGGAAACCTGGAAATATAGCTGTCCAAGACCCCATCTACACTGTCATCTAATGCAGTTTGGAACTGCATTACATGGCAGAGTAGATGGGGCCCTATTTAAGAAACCATTTGTTATGCAGTGAGAGACAGTCACAGATAAGTATCCACTCCTCCATGTTTTAAATGTTAAAGAAGTGAAAAGATAATCAGCACAGATTCTGGCATGAATCTTATGGTCACTAGAGTTGTGCATGGAAGTAGTTTCTTCCATTTCCTTTGTTTCTTTTGTTTCTTTGGGAGCATGGCATAGGAAGGCCCCTCCCAGTACAAATATCAGCTCAACACAAAAGTAAGCAGGAGTGGGTCCCAGTTCCTTGCCTGATTTTCGACACCACAGAGTAAGATTTCTACTTCAATACCAAAATTATGTTTTCTAACATTTCTTCATGAATTTGATGGCAATAGCTTGTAAAGAGATAAAACTGCAATGTGGGAGAAATTGAAACAGTTTTTTTCTCTCTCCATGTGTTTATCTGCCAGCTGTTAGGTGCCTTCTGAGATGCTAAAAAGCTGCTTTCAGATTAGTCAAATTTCAAAACAATTCATGTTTAAAGAATCCCAATTGTTAAAAAAAAATGATTGACTTATTGTCTTATTGTCCTTCTAAAGTGTTGATTGCATGATTCTACAATTTTAATATGCAACAGACATTGTATTCTGACGAAATTGTGATTCAATGTCTATTTGTTCAATATTTTGCACCAATCGCATTTCATTAAATTTCTCATTAGACAATCATTGAATATTATTTTCGAATATTTCTGATCTATCATAAGTCTATTCCAGGCAACAGTTGTTAAATTCATTTGTGCATTGGTCATTTTTTTTTATTTTGTGCCACAATAAGATTAATCAGGCAAGAGAAACAAAAATCAAAATTAAGCTTGAATTTAAAAATAAGGCACATATCATTTTCAATGCAAATAATCTGCATGATGCAAAATATGTTTTCTTTGCAAAAGAATCATATGTACATTTTGTGTGGAAAAAAATCTGAACTATAAATATTCACATTGGTCCAGGATTATTTTCCTTAGTGTTTCTTATAGGCTTGTTTGATTTTAAAAAATGGTTCAAAACTTGTTTTGGATGTAGGGGGAGCTGGTGGTTCAATTTTAAAGTCACTTCCTTTAAAAAAAATCAAAATTTTCCGAAACAGTTTCGTTAATGGCAGATACACATGCGCAGTAGGAAAAAACAGACTGGCACTGGGGAAACTACAGGGGCTCTTCCACTCCAGCCCTGCCTTGGCTGTCAACACTGAGGAGGAGGAGGAGGTGGCAGCAGCGATGCCCCTTCAGGTGCCACTTCACTCCCGCTGCTGGGCTTCAGCCCGACAGTGGGCTTCAGGCTGTTAGAAATAATGGGAGTGGAACTCTAAGGAGTCAAAGTTTGCCCAGGCCTGGTTTAGATGCAGCCATGCCACAGTTCAATGTTGTGGGATCCTGGGGTTTATAGTATGGTGCTCTTTGGCAAATGAGTCTAAAAAACCATGCAAAACTACAGCTCCCAGGATTGTGTAGCATTGAGGCAAAGCAGTTGGAAGTGGTTACTTGATAAGGTCTGCCTGATCCACCTGGAGGGAGGGAGGCAGGAGAGGGAATGAAGGAAGAAAGGAGGGAGGGAAGGGAGCAAGGAAGGAAGGAAGGAAGGAAGGAAGGAAGGAAGGAAGGGAGAGAGGAAGGGGAGGAAGGGAAGGAAGGTGCTTCTGGCAGGTTCTCCCTCCTTTCCAAAGTTGGTCGTTTCAACCAATATCCCAATCAACCTTTAGTGCCGCTGATCTATGACAGAAAGCTCAATCTCCTTTCTCCCTTCCCCATTTTCCCCCGCCTTCCCCCTTTCCTTTTTTTAAAAAACCCAGCATTGGCTTGATCCTGTTGAGCAGAGGCTGCCTCCTGCCTGCCTAAACTCCCAGTTGCCAAACCTTGAGATTGGAGTGAGAAGTGGGGGGGGGGGGGGGGGAGGAGTGAAGAAAATTTGATTTGAAAGCAAACTCCGGAGGGAGAATCCAGCTGGTAATGCAGAAAAGGAGGAGGAGGAGCCTGACGCTCGTCCATTTTGGCTAATGCGTAGCAAGGCAGTGTGGGAAATGTAGTTTAGCAACAGGGCCTTTTGCAATCTCTACCATTGGGGGCCTTCCCTTCACAAACTACAACAATGGCTGTGTTTAGGCACGCACACCTCATCCCTCCTTTGCATTGCCCCGGGAGGGGAAGCAAAACTTTACAAAAGTTGCTTAATGCTTGTGAAAATTAAAATAACTTCGGGAAAGTTCCGAACATTATGAAATATGTATGAATAAAAAGAGTAAGTGGTTCAAATTGTGATTACACCTCTTACTTTTCCTGCTTGGTTCAAAATTGATTCAAAAGACCAAATTCAGTAGGTTTTAATGAATTTAACGTTTTAACAAAGCAAACCTATCCAACTCTAGTTTCTTAGTTGTTGGCATTTTCATCTCATTCATTTAATATTTTTGAATGCTTTTCCGTTGCTATTGAACAACGGGGTTGTCAGTAAACATAGGCATCAAGAGGGATCTCTAGAAATGCTTGGTGAGTCTCTGCAGTTGACATGTGACAAGCAAGTTACAGGAAAATATCTTGATGTATTTCTTCTAATCCTTGCAGTCTCTGGGTGAAAGAGGGTCCTTCCACACATCATTTCATCTGGGTCAGGATTTGGATTTAGGAAATCTGGTTCACTTCAGGGTGTCTACACAGGCAGCCCTCAAACCTGTTCAAAGCTGCCACAGAGTACAAATCTCCACTGATTCCAAATCAAACCAAATTCAGGGTTTTTTTTTTTTTTAAAAAAAGCTTCTTCAGTGAAAAGTCCTGGTTGAAAACAGCTGATAAGCACTTAACTTAAGGCAAAATAAGCAGAGGCATTGAAATCTATCATTCCCATGGGGATGCTGTCATTTGCTTGCAGGAGGGGAAGCATTTGTTTTCCTTCACACTGGTTTTTTAATTTCGCTTCTGTCTAAAACTCCTGGAGTTTAATCTTGTCCATTGACATGCACTCCGAGTGCATTGTTCACTTTGCTGCACCACACTGTTTATACAGTGATCAGCTTCGATAGATTTTATGGCTTGATCCAGAATTTCCAGTGAATTTTTTTTATCACATGGTTTCTGGCTGGATGCTGGTTGGGGGTTGCATTTGGAGTGTATGTTTTGTAAACACCCCAACCTTAAACCAGCTTCCAGCTGGATTATAGTGCCTGTATGGATGGAGCCATGTTGCAGGCTACATTACTTGAAAGGTGGAGATTTGGAAATATCATCTTGAGATGTATCTAACTACTAAACATATGGCTAGTGATGAAGGATTCCAGACAGTATAAAATACTCTGGAGCATTTACTGACATCTCCTAATGCAGGGTAAAACCAGGTTAAACAGTTTTACCCTACATTACTGACCAGAAGTCACTGAACATCATTAGGACAGTGGGACTGACCTCTGGTTGACACTGCATATAGTGCCAGTGTAGAGCAGCTGTTTGAAAAAATAACAGCCAAAGAAACAGATTCTAACATATATATCCTATGATTATTATTAATTTTTGTTAGACTGTCTGGTTCATGAAGTTCACCATACTAATGTATCTGAACAGGAAAAGTTAATTTGTACCATTAAATGAAAAATAAAAATAAAATGTTTGAAAAAAAAAGTTTAATTGTGACATTAAGATGCTTGACTTATAAAATAGCCATTCAGTCTGGTGTCTGTATATTGGCCAAATGGCCAATGTTAATGTTCCACAATAATTTACAAGGCAACAGAAGCAACTCAGCAGGAAAGCAATGCTCATTTGTGAAAATAAATAATGCTCACTATACATGTAGATCTTAGTTAAATCTCTAAAACATAATATAGAAAGACATCTTAATGGTTATAGTTTAGCTTGCACATAAAATCCAATTAATAAACCAGCACCATTAATTTCTTGTTTTAAATTCTAAAGTAAATTAAATTTAGGTTTTCATAAAATGAATACAGATTAGTAGGCTTTTAAGTGTTGGTAATCACATTTTTATGAGAATGGAATGTACACAGGGCATGTTTTGTTTTTTCACCTAAATGCATTTGAGTATTATAATTTCCAAATCACTTGCATCTTTTCAATGGGCCTGGCTTTGTTCAAGTTCTATTGAAAGGAGAGACAGGATAATAGAACACAGGCAAATGAATTCAAAAATGTTCAAGGGTCATTGCTAATTCTTACTGGAAAGTCTGGAGTGTGAATACATAGAAAATCATCCTGTAGTCCTTTCTACCAGAGTGCATCGTACAAGTTCCATCTCCAAATGCTGGAAGTTCTAAACAGCCAATGCTACTAAGGAATACCAAGAAGAAGGTCACATTCATTTATAAATTATTCCAGTATGTTAAAGCTGAGGAGGGAATCAAGTGGCCTTCCAGAAATTGTTGGGTTGCAATTCCCAATAGCCTGAGCCAGTTTACCCAATGGTGAGGGTTCTGGAATTATAGTCCAACAACAGCTGAAAGGTTCCTGTAGTAAAAACTATATTTTAGCAATATGCTGTTAACCTACTCATATACCTCCATCCATACTCTTAGATTGTGATTGTTATGATTTCTTTAATTACTCTTTAATACAGATTATAGCAGAAGAAAGGAAGTGACCTTTCTCACAGATGATGGTTTAAGATGCAACCTACAAAAAAATCATGAGGTGGACTGGTAATGCCTCTGGAATAGAGTTTGCTGGAAAGTAAAAGGGGGCATGTTTTTCAAGTTTGGTAGGATTCACATGAGAGTTCTGGAGGAATTCAAACATAAAGTACCGGTAGTAACTAAGAGGTTATATAAATTAGCACCATAGGCAGTGCCCACCTTATGAACAAGATAGGTTCTGTAGGTTTGTTCTTAATTTGAATTAGTATTGAAGTCAGAACAGGTACATCTTTGAAGTGTAACCCCAGCCAGTTTAAATAGGACATGGAAGGATAAACACCCTGTAATGTTTGTTTTGCTGTCTGTGCACTCCGCTCTTGGCACCTCACTTTCTGTCCCTGTGACAGAAATTTTGGAAATATTGGGTTGCCGTTGTAAGAAAGATTAATGATGAAACTTCAGAGGATACACCTTTTTTCCCATGATAACTCTTTCAGGAGTGATTTTTTCTTCCTAGAGGTAGATTTCCTTTCACTTCCTGTTGTCTCACCCCCATTTGTAACTCAGAGTCATACGTAAGTTGGATGTTTGTAATCTGGGGGTTTTCTGTATGTACTTGATTAGTTTTCAGGTGGTTACGATATTGAGATGTGTATATATGGATGGGTGGGATGTGGAGAACCAAATATCACCAAGGGTTTTGGGAGAGTGTAGGGAAATGAAAGTGAAACAGAAGATAACTGTGTACAGATAGCAGGATATTTCTTAAAATACACCTTCTTGTAATTGACCAACATATTGAAACATGCTTTGTATCTCGATATGTGTTTCCCATTGAATCATAGAATCATAGAGTTGGAAGAAAGCTCATGGGCCATCCAGTCCAACCCCCTGTCAAGAAGCAGGAAAATTGCATTCAAAGCGCCTCCAACAGATGGCCTTCCAGCCTCTGCTTAAAAGCCTCCAAAGAAGACGCCTCCACCACACTGCAGGACAGAGAGTTCCACTGCTGAACACCTCTCACAGTTAGGAAATTCCTCCTAATGTTCAAGTGGAATCACCTTTCGTGTAGTTTGAAGCTCCCTCCTCCCTATGACTTACTCCCACATGTTTCTACATGGCCATCATGTCTCTTCTCAGCCATTTCTTCAGCAAGTGAAACATGCCCAGCTCTTTAAGCCGCTCCTCATAGGGCTTGTTCTCCAGATCCTTGATAATTTCAGCCACTCTCCTCTGGACACATTCCAGCTTGTCAACATCTCCCTTCAATTGTAGTGCCCAGAATTGGACACAGTATTCCAAGTGTGGTCTGACCAAGGCAGAATAGAGGGTAGGATGACTTCCCTGGATCTAGACACTATACTCCTATTTATGCAGGCCAAAATCCCATTAGCTTTTTTAGCTGCTACATTACATTGCTGGCTCATGTTTAAGTTGTTGTCCACAAGGACTCCAAGATCTTTTACACATGTACTGTTGTCGAATCAGGTATCCCCCCTTCTGTATCTCTGGGGGATGCCTAGCTAGACAGCAGTACATATGAAAAAGATATTGGAGTCCTTGTACCTTCTGAAAGATACATATCCAAAGATCAATATTGTATCTTCTGGGACACGAAAACAAGAAAGCTGATAGGAGTGAGCAGTAGAAAGAAGAGTCAAAGTTCTATTGTGAGCAGGAGACAGTTACTGTGACTTCAGTGGAGAATTTACATAAATATTGTTACTACAACATAGTCTATGAAGATACATTGCACACAAACAACAGCAGGAACACAGGATGCTTTATCAAAATCCAGGTGTGTGGTATTCATGTGCCCTTAGAAAATATGGGTAGTGTTTACACTGGGCAGCCAATTTACTTGCTTTGTGATTCCCTTGCTGCAACAACTACACTAAATTCTGTCTTTTTCCAGGCCAATTAAAGTGCTTTATGATTTGAGATGAGCTTATCTGAAGGACCTGTTCCTTCCATAGCCTGAATTCTTATTAAGTTGATCACAAGGCCATGAATTAACACCCGATTCAGACCACAGAACCCTTTCCAGTAACCTGTGGTCAGCCATTAGAGCTCACTGTATTCCTTTAAAGAATAAGTTTTGTTTATCTATTTAAAGCCTAATAGCACTTGTTTTAATTGTTTTATTTGATGTTTTTGATTATTGCTTTTAATTCTGTCACTTTTTATGATTTTGTCCCATTTATATGATTTCTTACTGCTTCAATGTAAATTTCTGTAGGGTGGCTTAATTTTCCCTAAAAAATATTAATGAGCACATCTAAATTGGTGTTATTTTATTTATAACTACCAGGCCTTCCTTCCTTCATTCCTTCCTTGCTCTTTTTTATTTTCCCCTTCTCTCACACACACACACAAACTTTTTAAGAACTTGAGTTGTTTTGTAGTAAATCAAAGTGCTGAGAGCATATTTCTTTTCCAATTGATGTTTCATGTTTGCTCAGCTGCTCTTCACCAGCCCCTCTTCTAGCTAGGATAAATAAAAACAGCTCACAGAACAAACTAACAGGAAGATGGAAATAATGTGTGTTTAAATATGAGTGGCCAGATTCTTAGCTGCTAGCCTTGACACACGGAAAGCTTGTTATAGAGTGCTTCTTTTAATCATTTGTGTCAGATTCTTCCCTCCTCTCTTATCTGTCTATCCTGTAGGAGGATGGAGAAGTTTTCCTCTGATTGTTAGTCAGAGTGATGGATGGTTGAATTATTTATAATGTTTGCCCCTGGCTCCTTAATCCTTATTTGTAAAGTCTGGAAGAAAAGAGGCATCAGGCATCCACACTGGTGTTCCATTAATAGTTCAGGATGTTGGTTCGTAGGTTCAGCAGGTGTTTAAAAACCAAATATTCAACTTATAGTCAGGGAAATTTGCAAATGGCTGTGGATAGTATTCACATAATAACTCAACCTTTGAAACCTTGGTAAAAACAAAACAAAAAGAGAGGAGGGACTCATATCACTTTTGTATTACTCATTGTGTAGTTTTCTTCATAGAGTGAAGATGCTTACTTTGAAAGGCTCACATCTGAAACTCAACACACAGAAGAGGGGGAAATCTGTGTTTTTCTCTCTTTTCAAAGGTTCCATTCTCTAATATCTCTCACATTCATACTTGAACAAGACGCAGTACCCAAAGGGTATGGTACAACTCAGTTAATTTTTAATTAATAATCCTCTTTCAACAAAGCCAATTGCCAATGGGCCAGGCTCAGAACAGACAAACCTTCTGGATTCATAGGAGAATTTATGGTTTAGGCAAAATCAAACACAGTATTATAAAGGCCAATGCCTAGACAGCTTTATAAATTTGCAACCTGAAGCCAATAGCAGACTTGTAGTCAGAAATCCAGCATATGTGTAGCATTAAGGCACGTAACAAATGAAACAATTAATCTGGGTGGAGGGATGAGTCCTTTTCCATATTTATTAGCATGTATTTTCTCATATGCATGCTAAGAAGTATTTTTAACAGACAGAAATCGGAATGGAGGTACTACCTGTGAGAAATATTGAGCTACAAATGGTCTCAGCTTGCCTTTTCTAACAAAGACTGAGGTGTAGATATGCGAAATCATTACCCCCTTTTATGGGGGCCACATTCTGCAGTTCAATATTAGATGTCATATTTGGTGAATGAAACTGGAAACTAGGAATCTGCTCCCCGTCTCCCACCTTTTCAATTTGTGATTTACTCTAATAAAATGTAAATATTAGTGCATGTAAATTACATTTGTTTTTAGATTTGTAACACGTTTTTATCTTACATGCAGAAATATAAAATATAAAAAAATATTTAAAATATACTGGGATTCCCCGGTGGCACAGTGGGTTATAGTACCAAGCTGCTGAACTTGCTGACCAAAAGGTTACAGGTTTGAATCTGGGGAGCAGTGTGAGCTCCCTGTTAACCCCAGCTTCTGCCAACCTAGCAGTTCGAAAGCATGCAAATGTGAGTAGATCAATAGGTACTGTTCAAGCGGGAAGGTAACAGTGCTCCATACAGTCATGCTGGCCACATGACCTTGGAGGTATCTACAGATGCCAGCTCTTCGGCTTAGAAATAGTGATGGGCACCAACCCCCAGAGTCAGACATCACTGGACTTAATGTCAGGGGAAAACCTTTACCTTTAAAATAGCTTTGGGAAGAGATGTACAGGAGGACAACTCAGTATTTTCAGAGGAAAACTGAATGAACCTAACTCTATAATGGTGATGCTATTTTAATGGCCAGACAGGCAGATGATGAAATGTGGAGATATACAGTGTGTAGAAAATGGTTCAGAACTACATTCACTTTTTCCACGCTTGTCCTCCATGTATTGCCTAGATATTCTATCAGATACAATACTAATTTCTCCTCCAAGATGTGATTACTCACATTTTCACTGGGATTCTGTGCATATTTCAATCAGACTGAATATTCTGTGGGACTCACTTCTAGATTGTGTGTATTGAACTGAAGTCTTAAAACAGCTGCCCAGTACAAAAAAGACAATGTGGAGGAAATATGGGTACTTTTCAAGTAAGGATATGAATAAAGCGTGAGTAAAAGTCAGCAGAGAAAATACTGCGGACCCAGATACATTGAAAATGACAAGCAAAATGATTTATTCATAATATGTCCTGAGCAAAGTTATGGTGAAAGCTTCCAGGAAACATAACCTTTTTAAATAATAATAATAATAATAATAATAATAATAATAATAATTGGTCATTTGATTGCTACCCATACTATATGAATACTATGAAAATATTTTCCAGAATTATTTCCCTTTAGCCTTTCTCTATATTGTTTTTAAATCTGCATTTTAAAGATCACAAGTGGTAAAAATGCACACAATGTGTCTTTCTGCAGTGTGCATGTCCTACCCATGTTTAAATTGTATTGCTTCTTGAGAAAAAATGTTGCATGAGAAGATATACAAACGCAACCTCTGCTTAGTAATATATTGTTCAAATATACTCATCTATGGATAAAATTTATTTCGGAATCTTGCTTGCATACGTATTGTGTCTGTGAAAATTATGTTCTTTACTTCTTCAGTTAACCCACTGTGCAAATCTTTCTTGAATTTAAAAGTGTACCCTTCAGAAATCTGTAACAGAGTGGTCAAGAAGAGCTAGCCAAAGAATGTATCTTTGCCTCTGAGGCATAATTTATTCTGATCCACCAAAGAACAAATGTGACAGAGTTATTTTTAAAGACATCAGATTTAAATGTCTTATAAAGATATAAATTATGGACAAGAACCATTAGATCCTGCATTTAATTAAACACCTTAAGAAGGCCGTTAAAGCTCAGTGCAGTTCAACAAATGGGGAAAAATACTGAATGGCTGAAAAGCTAAACAGCTGAAAAGGGATATTAGTAAACAAGGAACCACTGCGATTCCCACCATGGAAAGTAATGATGGTGCCAATAACATTGTTATGACATTCTTGGTTGAGATAGTAAACATGAATTCAAATATGTAGGGCAAATAATCATCACTGGTAATTTCATAGTGCCAGGTTCTCAAAGTTAGAAAAAATGATTAAATTTAAAGTAGTGGAGGTCAAGCCCAGAGTTGGGAAAACTTTATTGTGGGGGCAAATTGCAAGAATCTTCCAGCCAACAAGAGTCATTGATCGTGCTAGCTGCAGGATTCAAGGAGTTGCAGTTCAAAACCTCAGTTCTAATGGTAGTCTCAACTTGAGTATAGAAGCAGTCCGAATTACAAACATCTGACTTA
Source organism: Anolis sagrei (assembly GCF_037176765.1). NCBI lineage: Eukaryota > Metazoa > Chordata > Lepidosauria > Squamata > Anolidae > Anolis > Anolis sagrei. The sequence goes on along the minus strand of NC_090023.1, from coordinate 211,622,098 downwards.
AATATGACTCTGAATTAAAAACAGGGGGTGAGACAACAGGAAGCAAGGGAAATCTACCTCTAGGAAGGAAAATTCATTCCAAAATGAGTTATCAAGGGGAAAAGTTGTCATCACGGAAGCCTTATCACCAGTCCTTGTTTTCACAAGCCAAAGTTTTTCAAATACAATTATCACAGGGATAGAAAGTGAGGTGAAATCTTCTGAACAGGAGCACAGATAGCAAAACAAACACCACAAGGGTGTTAACCTTTCCCTATGCTATCCAAGGTTAAAAATTTGTATATTTGTCTGGAGTTACACTTTTAAAATTTACCTGTTCCAGCTTAAAAATTCATCCAGAACAAAACCTACAGAATCTATCTTGTTCATAACTTGGGAACTGTCTGTAGTCCTTCAATCTATGAGATTTATGTAAGAGTTTATTTACTGTTCAGCAATTGATTCAAAGGGCTTAGCCTAGCTGGAACTTCCAGTAAGCTTTAGGCCTCAGAAAGTAATTTTCCAAAGTTAGGGTTAAGCCTGTTTGTTATGCCATTTTTTTGTTTTAAATGCATTGTGCAATAGATAGATGGAAACTAGGAGATGCTAAAGAAAAAATGCCAAAGTGGGACTCTTTTCCCAAGTCATTATATATGTGGCCTGATTGCTCAATGGCACCTGAGCACCAAAATAGCAATTCCAGGTCAAGAATGTTGCCCATACTATGGTTGCAAATCAAGACCCCTTACCTCCTCAGGTATAATTAGCAATATGGAAAACCTTTCACCCATTTTCAGATACCAGTCTTGTATTGTTCTCTCCAAGGCCTTTCAGTGATTGAATCTTTAAAAAGGGTTAAATTTAGATCTATTCATATTTTGGATTGGAGCTGATACTACAGCTTTTTGCCATAAATCTGGCTCTACGATCAATCCAATATTCTGGGCACTGGAGATATCTGCTCTCTCGTGGTTATATTACCCCTTAGGTTATTGTCTTTTCTATATTCTAAATTTTGTCTGGAAAGGTAGTGGGTCTTGATTTGCAGCCACAGTATAGTTTATTAAAGTAGCATGCCAGACCCGATACCTTTAAACTCTAGAAACAAAGGCTATTTTTTTTTCCAACCTAGGTCAACAAGCTAAATCTCTACCCTTCAGAAAGACAAAGAATTGCAAAATGTGTGAAACAAGGATTGGCCAAAATGGCTGAAATGTCTTCACAGACCTAAATCTGTATGTAGCTTCAATTGGTTCCACATGAGGACATACCAAAAACCTCATCATAAAAAAGGCAGGGTTACCCTGAGAAATCTCGAAGACCTGGTATATTATATCCATATACTTGAGGAGCAAAAACACTATCCATGGCTGTGCCCTCACAATAATTCTCACATAGATGAGTCATCCAACTTCTTTTTATCTTTTCCCTCTGAATCACAAAAAAAGAGTGAGGATCATGTAGGATGTTGCCTGTAGTAGCTTGAAAGAAGTGACTGTTATTCATCTGGGATCACACCATAAGGGGCTGCACTGTGTTAACTGTTGGTTACCTACTGTATCCTGCCTAAATACCCATAAAATCATTGTGAAAGATAAGTCTTTAGGGTTAACAATGTGAAGAAGTCATTTGGGATAGCTCCAAACCATGTCGTATTAGAAGACGCATACCTCCTATGGAACTTACTCTCCCAATGCTAGTGTCAACAGATGCCTATCCAGTTGGACTGTTCCAGATCCCCTTGGCCATTTATATCAATTTGTGTTGATGCGGTCAGAATACTCACATTATGCAACCTCACCAGCACCCTCAACACGAATCATCAGGGCCCCTGGAACTTCCTCTTCTTCATCAGGCAAAGCACATGGGCCCTGATTTTCTAAGCATAAAAATGAACCAAAATCTATTTAGTAACACTTATCTTATCCTCAAATTTGGTTTCCCAATGAGTTGAGATCATGGAGTTTTTATGAGGGACATGGGCCTTCTCCAAAGACTTAAGTCTGGCCAGAATAGCAGACAAACCATCGCCTTTTCCTTCTTCATCTGATTTCAATGTTGAAATGCTCAGCTGGTTGCCATTTAGCTGGACGTCTTCTCTTCCCTTCCTGACATTTCCTGAAAGCTATCGTTAGTAACAGCCAAGAATCCCAGATGATGCAGAACAATCCTTCACAAGGTTTTATGGTGCATATCAGGCACCCAGTGGAACCATATTAGGCCAACTGGGCCTAATAAGCTTGATCAAGTGGTATTAGCAAGCTTACCACTAACAATCTGATCCTACCAACACCCTGGCCTAAATTTTCACAGCTAGGTAATGCAGCTGTAATGACAGTTCACTAGCCGGTCCAGCCATCCTCCTTCTCATATCATGAATTGGGAAGAAGAAAAAAGAAAGCATCCAATCTGCTGTGTGATCTCATCCATTATCCTCTTCAAGTAAAGTTTCATCTATCAAGGGAATCAAGAGGGGCAGAGAGCTTATAAACACTGTAATTCCCCCACTATCATCACACCCGATATCATGGCGCTCTGCACCTGACACAGGCTTTGCTGGCCTCTCTTCCATTGGAGGCCAGCAAGGGATATGTCTTCTCCCACAGCACAGGTCCAAATTCACATAATGAAACTTATTGGTGTATGGGTTGGCCCAGCATGTTTAGATTAAGCAGTTTATCATTACAATAATTCCATCCTTCCCAGTGATTGCACTTACTCAACAAAGAAGAATGAAGAACTGATTGGAAATAAAAATTTGATGGGAGAATCAGCAAATGGGTTTGTCACTGGAATCGTCAGTTATCTGAGGTAATGCTGGTGATGCCTATGAACTTGCTGCACATTCATTTTTCAGTGTAACTGGCTTGGATATAGTGTGTACAAACAATTAGTCTTCATGCTGAGCTAGTGAGATAAACTGGTGCATGACAAGCTCTGTGGTGATAACATTGTTCCCAGAAGAGAAATGACAAGGCTAGCAATCAAAAGGTATACTGCAAATTAAACTATGCAATCATTAGCTGCATTTAAGCCCAGGTTCCCTTTGACAGGAGGAATAATAAAATTAGAAAGTGGAAACCTCTGTACAAAGAAAACCCCCACAGTCTTCCTTTAGTAATATGCTTTTAGCCGGGATGGAGGGCAATTTCCTTAACACATTAAATTAATTAATTACATCCATCCCTGGAAGCCAAGCTTCCATTGCCGTATTTAACCATCAGGGATTTCACGGAATACTAATAGTCCTTCAATTCTGTTACTTTAATGGTCATTAAATAACAAAAGTGGAAGAAAGGTGATCATGGCCATCTAACTATTTTTAATTAAAATAAAATGAAGAAGTAGTTGTAATTTACCCTCCACCTTTGACGGGAAACAGATAGTAAACTTTATAGCATGCACTTGTGAAGGATTCCAGCTTTTAATTAAAATTTTTAGTAGTTTCAGTTAGAGATGAGTACTCAGCAGCTAAGATATTTCTGAACACGGAGATCTGCTCTTATCTAGAAAAGAGGTTATTTAAATTACAGTTAAGGGGATATAATTTACCTAGTTGTATCAATGCAATTAAATATAACATGAATATTGCATTCTGGCTAGGCCTAGATTCTTTTTCTATTCTGGCAGAGCAACAGGCATCAAGAATTGCAGTTTCTTATACACATTTAGTGAATGTCAAAGTAAGGCAAAGGAATGGAAAGCTAGGGGATACTATTTTTTGAAACTGTATTGTTAACATTCGATCTTAGCTCCTTGGATTATTAAGATTCCACATATCTTCTGGCACTTGGAAGTAGTGAGAGAAATACACTATGACCCCTTTATACATGGATTCAATCTCCAGTTTCACTTTAAATTAATATGGGAATTCCATTTGAAAAGATGGGAGTTCACTTGAATGATGGAGAAGTGGGTAGTGGTTGTTCCAGTGTGCCTTCCCAGAATAAGGAAACTCCCAGCAATATGTCCTCGAAATGCACTTTACTATTGATCTAGGAATGTCTGTACGCCCCATCCCTCTCTGAAAACTCTATCCTAGTTTATATTTCATCTGTTCAGGCTCAGCATTATTCTCAAATTTTAATTATTACATTTGGCCCAGCTATAGGTTTTGAACATTGTTGTGTTACTGCTATTTTTATTGTTTATTTTTTGTTATGAGTTTTATTTTATTGTCTGTATTAATTGTTGTTATTGCTTTATCATTGATGTATTGTGGGCTCGGCCTCATGTAAGCCGCACCGAGTCTCTCGGGAGATGGTAGCAGGGTATATATAAAGATTATTATTATTATTATTATTATTATTATTATTATTATTAGCTTTGGAGTTAGAAAGAGAGACAGGAAGTAGAGTAACACCAGAGAGCTCAACTTGATTCAGGAAACTTTTCTTGTTTTCCTAACTCATTCATTCATTGTAATATGATATCAAAAATTATATATATTGTGTGTGTGTTTTCTTTATACAAAATTATTGATCATAATCCCTTATGGCCATCAATTAGCACCGCTTTCTCTTATTATCTCCTTTTGTGACACCACTTCACCTTCCAGGAGTCAAAAACCACTTAGTTGTCTGAGATGACTCATATTTTTCCCATATTTTGATCCTTAGCTTCTACCTTTCAGCAGTGATGTTCATAATGAGAGACAACTTATTTGCTTGGGATTCAGTTCACTGTCATTCGTGGTAATGATAGTGAAACTTCATGGTGATTAATGAATATTGTTAGCCATTCTGATCTGTCCCCTATGAGTCTTACTCTAATTAGTAGTTGGCTTCATGAGCTCTGTCAGCTTTGTGAGATGGGCTGGCAAAGGACAAAGTTCAAGTGCTGATGACTTTATGATTTATACTGCTGCTGCCAGAGTTGAATTGTACATTTATTGACTTGTTATATCTTCATTGTGCTGATTTCTTTTCCATTACTGAATTATGCAGGCTGGCTGTTTCTTCTGCTGACTACAGCCTCCTTACCCCTTCTTTCAAGGAAGTTGGAAAATAGCATTAGATATCAATTATTCAACCTTGTGGTTTCCACAAATATACTAAGTTCAATTTGCCACACGGTGTTTATGTTTCCCTAGATAAGGTGGGAAATTTGGATAGCAATAAAGAAATTGTATCCATCCCTTATATAATTCTAAAATATTCAGTATCATGTATGCATATAAAAGAATGGGGCTGGCCCAAGCCAGTTTGTTGTCTCAGTCAACACTGTAAAAATGACACCCCCCCCCCCTTCATTCACATCTCTCTACAAACTTCTGTCAGACTATCTGAAAAACCATCTTTCACTATATGTCTGAGTTTTAAGACCCATAGAAGAGAATCCCACAATTTTCATAGATACATTTGATTAGAATGTGTGAGACAGCCTTCTCATTAGCATCTTCATTGCAATGCTAGGTTGATCCCTTCTTTGCAAAAGGCCTTTTGGATCTTTCTGTGCTGAGTGGGATGATAGTGGTCTGTGGAATGAAGTAACTGTTTATAGTTCTGTTTTTATTGACATATTACAAACTGGTAGAGTTTAGACTTGCTAGAACTCACAACTTCTGCAGAGATGGTATGTTCCTGGAGAGATTTGGATCCTGATGGATCTTGTGTAATATCTTGCTGTCTCTGGAGGCAATTCTGTGATCTATTCCATGATTTATGGAATAGATAAATGGCTAAGGAGGTGAACAAAATCTCTCCACAGTGTTTCTTTCACTGAATGGAGCCAAACTTGTCTCCTGGTTCTCCAGAGAAGTGGCATGAATGAAACAAGAAATGAAACATAGAATAAAGCCATGTTTGCAGAAAACTCAGAATAGGCTAGAGCAGAGGTGGACAACTTTTTGACACAGGGGCCACATGGTGTTTTAAAATTTGACAATTGGGCCAGGCCAGTGGCAGATGGATTGATGTGTGTACAACAACAACACAAGTTGAGCATCCCTGATCTGGGATTCCAAAATGCTCCCAAATACAAAACTATCCACATGGATAACTGAAATAGACACACTAAGTGAATTATCTTCATTCCCCTATGCCAACAATAACAAGAACTGTAGTACAGTTTGTGGATAAAATCCATGGAAACTCTTTGATTGTGCAAAAATGTCCTGGTCATAATAGAAACTTAGACTTTTGGTGTAAAATGTAACTCCTTCCAGTAAAATTTGGAATCCTCAACTGATAGGAGAATCTTTGAATTTCACTGGCACATGTGACCTGCGAGGGTCAGAATGGGCATACAGTATGTAGAATTACATTTAGTAAAGAAAGGACTTTGCTTCACTTTCTGAAGGGCTTAAACTCTCACACTCTTGCCATGAAGTGTTTTCCCTAAGCAAGGTTCAATGCTAGAGCAAGAGCTTATTCCATGAATTTATAGAGCATTTAAATTTTATTGTCTTCCCCTTGCTTGCGCCTATTGATGTCTGTAATCCAATTTTCATAGACGCAGTGGGGACTTAAAATAGTAATAAAGAAAATTAAAACAAATTTTTGTTATTCTCTTAATTTGGTGACACCTACTGAATTTGTCATATTTTAATGTAATTTTTTAAAGAAATGCAGAATTCACAAATATATGCTAGCTGTTTTCAACCAGGCTTAATATCAAGTGCTTCAATCTATGTGATAGATCAAAACACTCAGGCAAAAGCAATACCAAAACAGCAACAACATTAATTTCCCCAATAAGTAGGTCAGAAGAAATCATTTCCAGGCTTACTGCAATAACCCAACTTTCCATTTGTTTTTAATGTCTCCGCATCTAATCTAATTGGATTTTTAAGAAACACATCATATAGGAACAAATACACTGGATATAAATAGTACTAAGCTGGAGATGCAATTTGTTTTCTGTAAGGTCCTTTAGAGCTTATCAGTCATCAAAACAATGCCTAGTTACCCACCTGAATCAATATGATCTGAAAATAACTTCATGCTTTCTTAATTTGTCATGAAGTTGATAGAAAACATGAAGAAAGGGTGAGACATCCTGTATTCTGTACCCAAATGAATCAGTTCAGTTAATTATATGCAAATCAGCTCTACTAACAAGTACCTAAATAACTCAGCCTTGTCTTCATTACCCAGAGAGTTGCAATACGTTTCACAGGGAATTAGACAAGGGATATTAATCAAAATGCCTTGTAAGCGGAAATGAGCTTGCTCAAAACTTGACCTCTGTACTTTCAAGGAGTATGATGTATATATAACAGACAACAAACATATTTCACCAAGAAAGAAGGTAAACAGAATTTTTGCCTGGAATTGGAAAATGACTTTCCTCCTTATATTTAGAAAATTTAGGTATGTATAAATATAAACGTATATGAAGTAAGTTTCAGGGAAACAATTATGTTTGTAGGATAAAGACATTTGTCCTACAAAGTCCATATTTCCTTGGGCATAATCTGCCATCCCTTCCCCCTCTCTCGGTTGCAAGAAATCTGAATATTGTATGCAGTTAACTTTCTTTTTCCAGTTCCCACCCCAAAGATTGTCATGGTCAGCTGTTTGTCTGCTCTGCCTTGGTTGCTGCTGGATTCTTGGAAAGGGTTAATCTGATTTGGCTGCTTGGAAGAGGTCAAACTGACCTTCCCTTCTCAAGTAATGCATCACAGGCTCTTGTGAGGAGAGGTTCTGTACAGGTTTGATGTAATGAGCAGCAGCTCAGTTCTCTGGATAAATAAAGGGTCAGGGAGAGATAGCTCATTGGTAACAGATAATGTTGTATCTTTGTATTTATGTCTTGGATCCTATTACCTCTGGATTAGATCTGTGGACTTGAACCATGTTTCTGAAATCCTGCTTTCAACTCTGTTCCTGTGACCTTGCCTTGGACCTTGTTGTATCTTGGAACCCTGGAATCTGAAACTTGGACTTGGACTCTACTTTGACCCTTGACTATCTGACTTGACTTTGGAACTCTGACTATGATTTGTATTCTTTTACTCTTGAACATTATTCTAAGTGAACTCTTGAGATCTGACTTTTGGACTGCAAATCTGACTGCTCTATGTTCTTGCTCCTCAACTGGCTCTGTAGTACTCTCAGCATTAACTGGACTTTCTGACCTTGATTTGTGTTGCCCCAGCAGTGTGCTGTATTTCGATTTTGTTTAGCCAGAGCTTTGAAAGATTCAATGTTTTAATTCTCTGTTTAAGCAAATCTGGTTTTGGTTCATTTTATGTTTTGTGATTAAACTCTGCCCTGGATCCTGCGTGCAATCTTCATAAAACATGATAGAGATGGCCTATGGCTCAAATTAGGATGGCAGATCCATTAGGAATGTCATACTCACACCTATTCACCACACTCCATCTATAAACAGAGGGTTTTGTGTACATACTGCTCAAATATACTGGTTGGAAGGCATTACCAAATGTGCATAATTCAATGTGTTTTGGGCATTCTTTTGTTCATCTGAATAATCTCTTAAAAGACACAGAGACTGTCCATATGCTGAAAGAAGTGTGTATCCTGTTCAGCTTATATACATAGATAGATATATTACTTAAAATGTACCTGATCCAACTTACATAAACATTCAGCTTAGGTTCTGTAAGTTTGTTCTTATCTTGTTCATAACTTGGGAACTGCTTGTATCTCAAATGCTTTAGAATCCAAAACTGATTACATTGGTAACTAGGATAGTGACACCTTTACTTTCTGGTGGCTCGTTGTATACAAACTTTACATCATGCACAAAAATATTTAAAATGTGTTATACAATTACCTTTATGTTATGTTATAAAAATATATGAAACAAAAAATGGTTTGGATGCTGTCTCTAAGATATCTCATTATGTACCTATATGGAAATACCAGTAATCCAAAATCCCCCAAAAACTGGTTCCAAGCAATTCAGACAAAAGATACTCAATTCTGTGCTAGCCATGTTTAGCAATCCGAAGGGCTGTTACACAAAAGATAAAGAACTTATTTTCTGCTATTCCTAAGGAATAGAACTTTCACCAAGGGGTTCAAATGACAAGAAAGTAAATTTGAATTTAACATTTGGGAAAGTTGATAGATTTTTCTTAAGTGGAAGAGATGACTTGTTCGAAATGGATACTGGGTCTGTGGACTCTAATTTCTTGCATTTGCAAGTTTGACTAGAGATGACCTTTGAATTATCTTCCAGGACTATAGTTGTATGAAAACAATTATAGATAATCATATGTTTAAAACAAATGTATGTATTTATAAACCTGGCTTCTAAATTAATGTTTCCTCTCCCACGCCCTGGATGAGAGATAAGATGATATCATGTAAAACAAATATATTGATTTTTTTTTTTTAAAAAGAGATCATAACCATAACTGTCATCTAAGAGACAGATAATGTTATTGAGGATCAAAATGTAAGATGTGTTTGTATGTGAGGGAGAGGGGGGAGGCTGAGAGTAAGGACTATGAATATCTATATCAGTGGTTCTCAACCTGTGGGTCCCCAGGTGTTTTGGCCTACAACTCCTAGAAATCCCAACCAGTTTACCAGTTGAAGAACAAATTATCTGGGGACCCACAGATTGAAAACCACTGATCTGTATGGACCTGAGACATAATCATGGCCAGTAAATAAGGAAAGATTTGTGTAATGTTGTATTTTTGTGCTTTTTGCAATGTTATAATTTGAAGTTTTATAAGAATAGCTCCTCTCCTTTTACACTACTGTATACGAATGAAGAAGAAAAAACACACACTAGAGAGTTGATTAGTATGGTAGATTTTCCGCTATGATAAAGCATTCTGTTCTTGGTCTATTTGGAACATTGCAGAGTGCAATTCAGCCTGTTATTTTCTATTTCAAACCTCTTCAATCAACCCTCTCTTTTTAGCTTCCTTTTTTGCTATTGATTTATTTCAATTAAGGATTGCATGTTCAAGTACCATAATTGCCCCTTGTCACTATTAATTCCAATCCCTTCAAATTTATAAATGGATCTAGAGTCTGTAATGAGAAGTTCAGAAGTATATGCTCCTCTCCCAATGAGCCAAATGACAGTGGACAATTTTGGAGGTGGAAGACTCAGCAAGCTCAAAGAACCAGGGCTGAGAGCAAGGAGTGCAGAAATGCCTCAACACTGGGGAAAGATTATTGAATAGAATACATTCTTTTAAATTAGAGTGGCGGGTAAGATAAAGTAATGAGCATCGGTGGAATAATCTCTGAATGCTTCCCTGTGTTTCAGATGCAAGCTGAACCAGGGAATAATTGGAAACAGTAGCATATTTGTTTTAAACTACAGCAATCTTATCCCAGAGTTCATTGTATTTATTTATTTATTCGTTTATTCATTTATTAGCTTTCCCAGTGCATATTTTTTGTGAGGTCTCTTTTGGCACTACTAATGACATTTCAGTTAGAACATGAAATTTTGTTTAAATAACACACACTTAATTCTATTTAAGCAAACAGAAAAGAATGCCATGGTAATTTGAAGTCAACATGGATCTTCAGAAACTTTTGTAATCTAACTCAGCATGGATAAAATGTTTGAAATCCTTCATTCTTTCATGTAAGAAATGGAACAAGTAAAGATTTATAACACTGGTCTACACCACCTGTTCTAACCCTTGGGCAAAGTAGATGGAGATGAGTTTCTTTCTTCCATCCAATCATGCATGCATAATGACAAAAAAAATCACCAACCTCACAACATATTTCCAGTTCCAGATTTATGATATGTCCTTATTTTATATATAACTGTGACATAAGTAATTGAAACCAATAATGCCACTGAATGAAAATCAAGGTCTACTAAATACATCACTTTGCATTAGCAAGCTCTGACAGTCCTTGATTTTTGGATCTTATGAACTCTTGTAATAGAGTTAACTCATCAAATTGTTTGTCCCTGACAGCTACCCAGCTTCTTTCACTCATCCATCACTTTTATCATCACCATTTGCATATACAATGTCATACTCGTTGTTTGAGTACCCATATAATATGTACCCACATAATCTGGATAGCTCTCCCATAGTTTGAATTATTAATCTGTAGCACTAATACCTAGAAGTAGAGAGTATACAATCATGAACATAAGAAAAGTTGTGTGGGTGTTTATCAATTTCAGAGAGTTTTTTGAAAGTTAAATGGCTTCATTTTTACATGGAAAAAATAAGAGCAAGGTTTTAGAATAACTCATAACCTGGTACATACTTAATCATTTGTACAAACTGAATGAATATTACAGTGGGCTGATGTCATTATGACAAGGGTGGACATGGTTTTTGTTGTCTTTTTAGTAACATATGAAGAACCTGATTTTTGTTTTGTCATTTTCTCTCATTCAGAGCTTCAGGCATACTTATCTATAATTTATAGCCAATTGGCAGCACTGATATTGAAGACTAGCAAACACGATGGAGCACCACAATGTACAGAATTGAAAAACATCTGTTTGGGGGGGGGGGGGTGCTGTTGTTTTTGATGAGGAAATCAATGTGGAGACCCAATAAGGCTAGGTTGATTAGAACCAAACATCTTCATTGGACACATGAGAGAGGGAAAGAAATTTAGTTGAGACTGGGAAAAGAGGATAAGGATGAGGGCATGGCTGATTGCTTAAAACTCTAAAACTCTCAACACTTTGCCTTAAATCTCACTTGTTTTTATCATCATCACTTACATTGTCCCTATTGAAGATGTTTTGTATTGTCAACTAGAAATACTTAAGCTAGAGGCCGTAGGTTGATGAAAGCATAACTTTAAAGATGCATTCATAAGCCAAAACACAGGTACAGAGTAAAGACTGACCTGATAGTCATATCAAGCCTGCCTACGTGGCTACTGCTAGCAATAACATGTTGAACAGCAATAATAATCTAGAAAACAACACATTAAGCAGTGCTGCATGCCATGTTTGAGAATCACTGTTATGGGCTCACATGTAGGTTGTCTATTTACTTGATAAAATATCATAGAACGTAGTATGAATAACCAATAACCTTAAAATATACTCATTGACTTTATAAAAATAAGAAATTACACTATGTCATAAGATTTCTGTGTAGACTTCACTAAAATCAGTTTAAGAGATTTTAAATAATCACTTTTAAAACTATCCCAACAACATATTAAACAGCTGAAAAAACATTTCATACCATTTCAAACTATATGTGTGTACAGTTGTATATAAAATCATCACATATCAGAGGCTTCACTAAAAACTTTATAGAAATGTAGAATCAAAAGAAAAACAATACCAATTAGCCTCCAAAAGCAGGCTGCCATAGCGAAAAAATCATCTACCAGAACTTGTCCAATGTCCACAGGATGAGACACTGAGAAGTGCCCCTCTAACAGTCCTTAGACCTCTGGCAGTCATGCATAAGAATAGATCCTCCTTCAGAAACTGAGAGCTCTTCCAGACAGGGCAGAAATGTGTGAGGAACTGGTTATTTTAATCACTTCCTCCCAGGTTTCTGTCTCAATTCCAAACTCAAACCCCGGGCTTTCCCTTGAGGGGTTGCCACATGGCATCCAGCCCCCCTCCAGCCCCCCCCCCCCCATGTCCCCAAAAAAGCTTTACTGGAGGGGCTTGCCAGTAGTGCAGGCCCTCGGCAGAGTACTCCTGATGTGCAAAAAATGGGGAGCTGGAGGGGGGGGGGAAGGGGGTTGGTACCCTCCTGCTCTTTCAGGTTCCAGGAGTCTGAACAATCAGGATGACTGTGGGGATTGATCCAGTTTACTCTGCATTAATCCAGGTTTACCTGAGGCATCATTTGGTTGGATGCCTCAGGTAAACCCGTTACTTATCATGGATTGTTGGGCCTGTGAAGAAGAGCCCTGAGATCCAAAGCTATTCAGGACTTGAATGTCATCACCAGCATCTTAGATTACTTTGGAGTGTGTAATATATGCTAGATGCTGACTTTTATACTTATCTTTTGAGTAATCTTCAGGGACATATCTATATAGACTACATTACAGTAACATAATTGGCCAGAGGAAATTAGGATAAAATTCTATATACATTTACTACAAAGTACCTCACCCTGGATACAGTGGAACTTAATCTGGAGCAACCATGAACCACATTGCTTTGTTAAAATGAACATTTAAAAAAAATTCTTGCTATTCCCAAGAAATAATTTTCCTAGATTGTTTATGCACAATTATGCACAATTATGGAAGAAGGAAAGAACAAGAATGGAATTATTTACCTTTTTAATTATGCACTTTTATCCTGAATAAACAAGTGAAATTTTTAACGTGAAAACAATGTGGAAAACTGAGTGTGCTGAATGATTTATTTTTTGCAATATACAGCTATTGGATTGTTTTGCTTAGCAAAAGCAAGATACCATTTTTCCTTTACCATTTGATATCTTTGACTTTGTTTTCTTGGTTTCCTCTTTAGTTTCTTCATCATCACATCATGGATTTCTTTCAGAATATAGTATGAGGGTGCAAGATTCAATCCTTCATTGGGAGTCACTGGCAGACATATTGAAGGACTCACATAAAAGAGAAAAAAAGCTTCAGCAGAGGAGTTCCCTATCTGTCTGGAATGGGGAAATGAAGGGATGATTCTGGCACCCTGAACATTCTCACTCTAGGCTATTTGTGTGTGTGTGTCAGGGATGATTTGAGAAACTCCAAGTCACTTCTGGTGTGAGAGAATTGGCCATCGGCAAGGATGTTGCCCAGGGGATGTTTTTACTATTCTGTGGGAGGCTTCTCTCACATTCCCATGTGAGAAGCTGGAGCTGACAAATGGGAGCTCACCCCACTCCACGGATTTGAACCACTGACCTTTTGGTCAGCAGTACTGCTGGCACAAGGGTTTAACTCAGTTTGCCACCAGGGGCTCCTAGGCTATGAATGACCATCACAACTCATGTTGTGCTCACTGGTTGCTGTGATAAGAACAGGAGGAGACAGTAAGCAAACTGGGTTCAGTACTACTGGATAGCCAGGACTCCCTCCTGTCTGTACAGCAGCTGGGGGTGGGGGTGTCTCAACCCAAGATAAGCCTTGGGATAAATGGTCAGTGTAGATCTGCCCTAGTTTCATTTGATAAAAAACACCCAAAACAAAAACAAAACACTAAAGCATTTTTTCATGCTATCTTTGCATGAGTGTACTTTTTGTTTTCAATTTTGGTTTTCTTGCATTTGATTTTCAAAAATCTTAGGTCCCTTACACTTAATTTGTGAATTTTAGTGGATGAAATGATCTGAAATTAAGTTTTGATCCTTTTCTCTCTCCAAGAAAAAGCAGAAAACACCAGTGAAGTTCCTAATCACCAAAAGGCTTTTAAGCATTTTGTGAAATGTTATTACAATTTACTCTCTAACTTTTTTTTCCAATGTGCAAATATAAAAATGGAATGAATATTTAAAAATGAAAGAATTGATTTATTAATACTTGTTGGTTCGGTGATATTTTCTTTTTGTTTTGTATATTTATTTTGAAAATATATTCTAAACTTTGTGTTACATCTAGGATGTGGTATTTCCATCATCTTTCTTATCAAGTATCTCATTCGTTGATTTGCATTTAATAAGTCTCATTGTTATATCCTTATGTGGGCTCCCATTTCATTTCAGTACCGGACCTCCTGGATTTTTATTTAAGTCTGAATTTTGTTGCTAGTCCTACCTAAAGTCGGCCCATTGAATCAAAGGAATTTATCTCCAAGGTAAATTAGTTTCAGAATGAAGCCACCAGAGTTAGGCTATCCTCTCCCCCTCCCCCACTCCCACCCCCCAGTAGTAATACTGTTACACTGACGTGATTCATTGACCAAAGGCTGAGGTCTGGCTGTAATCCACAGGAGCCCAGCCCTTAGGAAATACAGCTGTCAGAAGCATCTACAAACTGACATAGAAAGTTGAATCAAATGAATTTATCTATGTATTGACTTACAATTCAATAATTTCTTGACTAGGACTTAAAGTTGGCATTAACCACCTCTTTCTGAAAGGTTTATTCATTTATTAACTCTATTTGTATCCCGCCTTTCTCTACCCCGAAGGGGACTCAAGGAGGCTTTACATATGGCAACTATTCAATGTTTTTGGATAGCATACAGTTAGAATACACTTAAGTTAAAAATTAAAATTAAAATTAAACACATATTTAAACATATAAAACATTGCATTCACTATTAAAATCACACCATGCTCAATCATTATCTGGAATGGTTCCAAAGATCAATTGCACATATTTCAAGACTTTATTGCACTATAGATGAATCTCCAAAGGCTTGATCCCAGAGCCAGGTTTTCACTTTCCTTCTGAAGGACAGGAGGGAGGGAGCTGCTTTAATATTATTAGGGAGGGAGTTCCACAGCCAAGGGGCCACCACTGAGAAGGCCCTGTCTCTCATTCTCACCAGACACACCTGCGTTGGTGGGACCGAGAACAGGGCCTCCCCAGGTTTGCAGCAGGTTCATAACTTGATGCAGGGAATGTTTATTAAAATGTCTTAGACTAAATATAAAGGGTCCATTCCAGATTTTCTACTACAGGCCTTTGCAGAAAAGAACAATTGGTCAGGGAAAGAACTTGGACAGGAAAAAAACTGTACAATAATAAGGCATGACCTTGTAAGTTTTTGATGTATCTCAGTTTGTCGAAGACTTCTAGGTCTTTAAACATCATTCCAAGACAAGACAAATTAACTTGTGAGAATAAAAAAGAAAAAATACTGAAAAATTAGTTTTTCTTTCTGTACTTCAGCAACTTAATCTGAGATTTATATATAAAAACTGACAGCTGAGGTCATAAGCTCTTCACTCAATTCTAGTCCCTTCATTATTGCTTTTACTATTGCTGCTTGTACTGTTAATATTTTAAAAGGAATCAGCTACTCTGCTTTATATTCAATCTACATAAGAATACACACCTGATGTACAAGATGTATAAGTGCAGAAATGCAGAAAATATATATTACTGGAATTCCATTTACATTTTTCTCTGTTCTCTTGCCTCCCCCACTCCCCAGTGATGTGCTCTTTATCAAACGTCAATATGAATAATTTTTCAGCTGCAGTTGTGCATAAAAGATCAGAGCCTCATCAATAACACCTAAGTTTGTGTGCGTGAAGGTGGAAGAGGGCAGACACAAAGCATGGAAGATTTAATTTTCAGATCACATGAATTTCTATTGCTTCCAAGGGACAAAACCAGGCACAATCTGTAATTTGTATCTGCTGTGCTTATTTCAGATGCCTTTGTGTTATAAAGCTGGGTTACAAAAATAAATAAAAAGACTGGCGCCAACTCCAGGGAATCCTTCCAAGAGGTGTATTTCTTTCTGCAGAGTCAATTTCAGACATAAAACCCAGAGATATTGATCATCTTCAACTAAATGAACTTTCAGATTTATTCAGAGCCATAAACGATGCTGTGATAAATAGGAAAATGAAATATGGATTGACCTTGCATATAGAATTGTGTTAAGCAAGAAAATTCTTTTTCTGTCATAAGAGAGAACAAGCCTCCCCATTGGTTCCTTAGATCTTATAGACATGGATCAAATATATGCAGACTCTATACAAGTTTCCTGGTATGTCAGTCCTAATAAAGTGAATGGCAAAACTCTCCTCATCTCGTAGTGCACCAGAATATTTTTTGCAAACTCCATTAAAAATAGAAGTGGTTGAATGATTCAATACTGGATCTATGTACCCTTATGGAGCAGGCAGTGGAAAAGAATTAAGTTAATTGACACCTGACAGCCACAAGACGACTCTAATTCATTTTCTCTTTGGTGGAGATGGGTAAAGACCTTGTAAAAGGACGGCTCCCATGATTACATTGCATTGAGCAATGGCAGTTAAAGTGGGATCACACTGAATTCCACAGTATAGATGCACTCTTGGCATCTCAATTTTTTTTTTATTTAATTGAAGTCCTGTAGTGCGAATCTATGCATGTTTATTCAGAAATACTGTCTCCAATAGAACCTAAGCCTAATAAGCATACTTGGCACTACAGTCTTGATTCATTGTAGGAAAGGAATGTTGCCTTTAATTTGGAAAACAGGTACCAAGCAACAGATGTTGCTTGAAAAAAAATCCCCACTTTGCTAAACACACAGTTAATTGCTTCTCAGTAGGAGAGAAAGAGAATTTCTTGGCTTTCAGTGCATCTTCTATATTTCTACTGCACTGTATAGCAGGAACTTTGTTGTGTCATGGTTTTGTTAGGTGCCTTGAGTCCCCATGGGAAGAAAGGCAGGATAAAAATAAAGTAATAAATAACCCTTCAAGCATTTAAAAAAATATGAATAGGGTGATCATTTGCTGATTTTAATTTCTCTTTTTTAAGGAAGTTTGAGATATGTGTATCCCAATTGATTCTCATTTATCCACCTTCAAACGTTGATATTTTTATCTCAATTTGTCATTTACCATATTTTGATCTTTTTTCTGTTAGAATAAATTCTGTTTAGAGTGGCTACTTATGAATTCTATCCAAAGAGGACATAGATATGCATATTGGTATGTACAGATGAAGATTTAAATAATAATGGAGATAATTCATACAACAGAACTCACCATAGTGAATAGACTGAGACCACTGTGGAGAAGACTTATGTGCCTGCTGGGTCTGGATATAGGTATTAAGTGTTGATAAGGTAGTTCAAACAACCTTCTTTGTCACCATTCAGATTTCTTGGTGCCCCTGAAATGATGCACTACCAGCTTTAGACTATTGTTGGGTGGAAATTTTTAAGCTTCCCTGGAGACAAAAATGGAAATAGGTATAGTGTATTCATTTCTCCCTAGAGCCTCTAGAAAGATAGATATGGTGATTCCCTCTGGAGAGCCATAAGCCCTTCAGTTTGGAGAGAGAAGCCTGTGCCTGGGGAAGTGTGTGTCTCCTGCTACTTGGTAAGTGAGAAGAAGTATTAAGAAGAAAGTCTGATCTGTCACTAAGGGAGGGTGACAACACAGAGAGAAAGTAAAGTTGGGCAGGAATGCAAGAGGAAAAGAAGACAGGAAATGAAAATGTACTAAAAGTACTAGATACGTAGCTGCAACAAGCAGTCCTGAGATAGTTGCAAAGCTGCACTAATATTCTTGGGCATTGGGGCATTAATGCAGGCAGGCCTGCAGATATAGGCTGAATATCCCTTAGGCTTATCCCTTATTCACTTATTTCACTCTCTCCCCACCCCCCACCCCGATTTTGGAACGCCTGTCTTTGTAGGAACCCAGGTCTGAATATGAAATTCATTTATGTTTCATAATCACATACTACTGATACACATAACCTGAAGATAATTTTATAGATACTATTTCTTTATATAATGTTGTGGACAAAACAAAGCTTCTGTGCATTGAACCATGAGAAGGAAAAAGTATTACTATCTTAACTATTGTGAACAATTTAGATTTTGGTATATTCCCAATTTTGGAAGTTTGAATAAGAGATATTCAAACTGTATTCCTTACTTCTCCACAGTGTCTGTAGGTAGTTTTATGTGATACCACCTTCCAGTGAGCAGATGGAAGAGATAGAATGAGCAAGAGATAGGGGTGATTGAGCATGAGCAGAGGAAGCCAGAGAGATGGAAAGTGAGGGAAAGACTGAATGAATACTAAGATGATCCAAAAGAAAGACCAGTAAGGAAGGAAAAAGTATTGAAAACCAAGATTAAGTGGGGAAATCGGAAGATAAGTTAAGGTGCGCAAATAAATGCTTTCTGTTCCTTTTGAAGGGTATCTTCTCTGTGTCTGTGTCTACATGTACATATCCACCACATGACTGTAAAACCCCAGCACCTTAAAATGTGTTTTGTGGGATTACATTATTTCATAAATGGATATCAGTTTTACCTTATTTCATCTGTTTATAGCCAGCAGTGCTCTTTTTCATTACTAATGGTAGATTTCATCAACCAAAAGAAAGTGAAGGGACATTGGGAGGAAGGAAGCAACATTAAAAAATACTTTCAGAAACATTGATGTGCATAGAAAACCTATAATAAACAATTCTCTAAAGTATTGCTTCCCTCTACTCTTTTCTTCTTTCTCTCTTCCCATCTTTTAAAAGCATCCTTTCAATTCCTTGAATGATGTTTTATAGGACTCTAGAGGTTCATTTCATGTAATACCAATCTAGCAAAGTTGCCAGGTGAAGTTAATTCAGCATGCAAAGTGAACCAAAGTGGAAATGATCAATACCAGGCTTTGACATGCATGATGTGTGTTTCTGATCAGCTGTCTGCAGCAAGGATCAAAGGCTGATTAGCTATAAACATCTGTGTTCAGTTGACAGGGAGAGATCAACACAGAAATGCTTGACATATCAAAACAAGGAACTATCAGAAAGAAAATCATTTGAATGTCACTGATGTTTGCCAGATCAAGCTGACACAATCTGAAATGCTGACCAAAGATTCCCAGTGGTACAGCCATGACAGCAACATCAGCACCTCTGCTAAGCCTGGAAAGTTTCATCTGCCAGGTCTGTGTACTTGCATTGATTCTTTCTTTTTCTTCCTCCTTTCCTTTGTATTTCTGGAATACAGCTAAAGGCAAAATCTACTTTACATTATTCACAGACAAGCCTGTGATTTACATTGCTGAGAAAATCATTTTGCTCAAGTAAGTAAAAGCATCTCTAAAAGCATTGTGTCCCAAACACGCAAAGCCTGTGGTTGAAGAATCCAAGTCAGCCAGTCACTTGGACTATCGGACCTTCAGCACTACTATGATTTTTGGATTTTCTCCCATATTTCAAGCTTGATCAAAATTTCTCAGAAAATATTTGCTTAAAAAATATCTAAGCAATTTAAGATTCTCCAAACCCTCTGCCTATTTCCTCCCCTAATCCTTTCCTAATTTGTTTTAGAGTCCCCAGGGAGTCTTGGGGTATTTTCTGGAAGGATAAAACAACATTTGGCAAAACAAGGTAAATATCTTGTTTGGTTAATCCAGTAAACAATGCCTGGTCAGACTGTTGGAGTTTCAACACTGGATAGAACACTGTGACTGTCATGCCTCCATGATAACCCTTGTTGTTTCCCCTATTTCAGCCTCTTTTTAGTTAGAGGGAATTAGCCATTTGTGAATAGTTTTGTGGGGGTCAGTCTAGATCAGGGGTCCTCGAACTAAGGCCTGGGGGCCAGATACAGCCCTCCAAGGTCATTTACCCGGCCCTCAGTTGTTTCAAACCTAAGTCTGAAATGACTTGAAAGCACACAAAAACAACAACAAACTTAACTCATCAGCCAAAAGCAGGCCCACACTTCCCATTGAAATACTAATAAGTTTATGTTTGTTAAAATTGTTCTTCATTTTAATTATTGCATTCTGTTTTTTGAACTACAAATAAGATATGTGCAGTGTACATAGGAATTCCTTCATGTTTTTTTTTTCAAATTGTAATCCAGCCCTCCAACAGTTTGAGGGACTGTGAACTGGCCCTCTGTTTAAAAAGTTTGAGCCCCTCTGGTCTATAGTCCCCTTTTCTTTAAGCCACCCACCTCCCTTTCCCTTTTTGAATCCTCCAAAGGGCAGAGCCTCAGCCAAAACCCTTCTTGTTCCTTGGAGAACCAGCCATTTCACAAGTGGAAGTTGAGAAGAGAGGAAGATCCACAAAATAGCACATCACAGACCAAGTCATGTTGGAGTCAAGTCAGAGTTATTACAAACTCAGGTCAAATATCAGAATCATCAGAGACAGAATGACACCAAGAAGAGGAAGAACATCAGATAAGTTAAGTAATTTAGAGCCCCTCTCTCTCAAGGACTTTATTTATCTTCTGAGGACTGTGCCAGTTAGACTCAGGAGGAGGAAGGGGCTGAAGACTTTATTCATTATTAAATCCTTGTTGACTGTTTGCCTAAGCATCCCCCATCTGTTCCCTGTTCACCTTCCAAGCAGTTAAGATAGCATGGGGACAGAACAATGACTGTTTCATACAAGGGGAAGAAATGTCTCAGTAGCATGTAGAAGTCTGCAAAAAGTGGCTTGTGTGGCATATTCTTAAACATCAATTTCCATTGTCTCCTACAGCATAGAGCAACAAGGGCTCAATTTCCAGGAATCTGGAAGAGCCATGTCATCTGATCCAGAAACTCTTAGAGTTGTGATAGTTCACAGCATAAGCAATGTACATGTGGAACTGCCTTGTCACTAACCTAAGACTTGTGCTATGATAGGCCTTGACCATTCCATTGCTAGTGGAGACAGTGGATTGAAGAAGTGTCTTGCTGTGCTCATAAACAGCCAAAGACCAAGGACATTTTCCAGCAAGATCCACTGGGATTCTACAAAAGTCTCAGCCAATGATGACACAGGATTACATGTTATAGATGTTACAGGAACATACCAGAATCTCCACCAGGAATAGTTGGACATGATTGATTCTAAGAGTTTTTAGACACTAAAGAGAATCAAGATCTCATTTGATTAAACCTCTTCCCATTTGTCCAGGTGTTCTGAATGACAAATGAATTGAGGGTAGAGGACTTTGCATCCTCATGCTTTTCTTTCTCTGATGAATAATTGGCAAAATGCCACTCTATGACACATACTATGAAAATAGAGATTTTTAAAAAAACAAGGGTTGTTTAGGTCTGAATTAAAACAAGTGGTTTAAGTTAATTTCAAGCTGAAGTGAAATATCTGAAGATTTTGGGAGGAACTGAAATTTCAGGTAGCTTCCCAACCCATCGTTCTTTTTCAGAGTTACATAGGACTGATAACCATTCCCATCTTTATATTACAAAATCATTAATTTATATGATAACCTTTGGGAAGAGCATAAAACAAGCATTATGCTTAAATTATGTTTACAAGCATAATACAGTTGGCCCACTGGGTTTTGATTCCAGGGCCTCCCCATGGATATCAAAACTCATGGTTGCTCATGTACAATTTAATACAATGATATAGTAAAATGGCATCCCTTATATAAAATGCTAAAATCAAGATTTGCTTTCTAGAATTTTTGTTAAACATTTTTTTCCAGTAATGGAGCTGATTGATTAGAAGCTCAACTGTACATGTTTCATTTCAAAATTTGATAGTGTTCTTTTAAATTTATATTTATTCATTCTTAGCTTTTGTATTTATAGCTTTTGTAATCTTGTCCCACCAATAAATTATTATGATGCCAAAGAAAAGAAAAAGAATTTCAGTAAAACAATTGAAATTTTAAAGATTTCTCAGCTAACCTCCCCTGTAAAGATACAAACAGGAAAATGGCTGGGGCATTCAAGAGATTCTGAATACAGGATTACATTGAACATTATCTGCATCATGGCAAAGGCTCAATGAGTATATTTGTTATACTGTCCTCTCGCCTCAAATTTCCAGCAAATTCTTCCTTCCTTGACTCAAAAAGAGGGACATATGGTTTATGGGTGTGCGTGTGGGGAGAATATTAATTTTTGCAAAAAGATTCAGCAACATGCCTTGGCAACTGGCTGATGCTCAGCAATAATGACTGAAATTATCACACAACTGAGTAGTTTGATAAAAGTATTCAGCATGTCTTTAGCCTTGCTGGCATTTATCAGAATGTTCTAATATTTGCCACCCTCCTCCAAAATTGTTAAAAATTAACAGTTAATGTCTAGTTAAAAGGTGAATTACTGAGATATATGATCAAGCACATGGCTCCCACATTTCCCATCAGGGCCTACTGCTATTACAAACAGAAACACATGCATCTGTCCTTATTTTGAGTGGGATGCAGCAAATTGCCTCTGAATTCCCTGAAGCCATGATCAAGCAATAAATTCTACTACATTGCAAAATGGAACAAAGGTAGAATATATACACATATTAACTATTCATATTATCTTAATATTATGAAGAAGGTTCTGCATTTCTAATGGGAGTTACATAATGCCACCTAGTGCTTAATTTCATAGCAAAAGATATCGGCGCAGCTGAAAACCCAGACTTCAAAACTCCATATTTTGGGAAATTCATTTTTTGGATTATAAATTTTAGAACCAATCTATCAGGATTGCTGACTAGGATATTCTGGAAACTGTTTCCTGAAAAGAAACATTTCCAGTCTCTTTCATGAGGATGCCAATTAGCCAACTCTTATCTTTTTCAAGCTGTGCCTTAATGGCAAATTCATAGTGATTAGTACTTGTAGTTAGTTGATAAAGACAAAACCTACATCATGTCTAGATATTTTAGTCAAAAAAGCTACCCAAAAAACTTGAGTAAACTTATCCATGGGTCAAACAAACATTGTATTTTAACTCTTATATAAAATAAAAAATAACTATCCTCTTTTTTGACTGGAATGGCGAAAGCCAAGAGCATAGTTCATCCCAGGAAACCTAAAAGAAGTGCTGACCCTCTTTACTTTTCACTGTGGCACTGCTTACTGATTTGAATGAATAGGCAAGGAAGTGGCAGCAACAATGGTATAGTGGAGATGATGGCTTGTGAAAACAAGTAGGGTGTTCTACAGGGGGTGTGCACAATGGTGGAGGTGTACGCAATAGCAGTGAGAAGTGTATAGAGGCAGTAGGGAAGGTTTTCAGCAGAGATAGGGGTGCACGGAGGTGGAGAGGGTGTGTGGTGGCTTTATTTCTCTCTATCTCCCATTTGTAGCACCGGGGGGGGGGGGCAGGGAGCGACATTTGGCAGGCTGTATCAACTGTTTATGCATCCTGGTTATATATCATATATACTCAGCATCTTTTTATGCACAGCCCCCATGCCCAGTTTTATTGAAACCAGTAATCATATGTATCTTTAGGAGTCAAGGATTCAAATAGAATTGTGTTGAATCTTTTCGGATGAATGTTTTAAACATCTGAAATAAAGATGGAAAGATAAGGGGAAAAGAAGGAAAGATCTTTGTAGACCTTCATGAACACTTTAAGACATGGGGAATATATTTTATTCTTACCAGTCAGAGAAAACAATAATATTTTTTCTTATTTTCATTAATAATTTTTCCCTACTGATCATAGCAGTCTCAATACAAAATTTTCAGTCTACAGTTCATCTAAAGAGAGACACTGTCTCATTGATAAAATGTAAATTGCTTTCCACTCAAGATATCTAAGATTCTATTGAAATGGGCAAAATGTGCATCACACAGAAGCAGTATTTTTAGATCAATATTGCTGAATCTTCACCCAGCATGGTCATTCTGAGAATTGTCTATAAAAGTAACATTTCCAACTTCTGGTTCCTCCCTCATTTTGCATCCTGAAATGGGATTTCTAAGGTAAGGAAGTGGTTTCTTACCCACCTTGATATCTATATATACTGTGCATTCCTGTGAGACATACAGCATGGCATTGCAAGCAGTGATTGAGAGATTGTAGTTAGCATCTCTGTTTAGGTTCTGTTCTTTTCTTTTAATGCTCATGAGAACCATCTCTGCTCTTTCAGTAACAAATATTGAGGAGGGAACTAAATGAATACAACCTGAGTACTGTATTTCACTATTAATCACAAACTGATCATGGAAGGAAGGCATGCAGAAGTGATTTGAATCCCTATATGGAGACACCTGTAAACATCTCCATCTCAGAATTGATTTTCTCCAACAATTTTGTGGAAGAGAAGAAGACAATAACAGGAAAACAAACAGACTACCCACACTATGCTATGGGGAAAGGAGGCGTGTGTCTGTGTGTGTGTGTGGCGGGGGGGGGGGGGTGGATTTCTTTTCAGTGTTGGGAAAAAGAAGCTTATAGTCTTGGGGCTACTCCTAATATAGCAGGAACTAGCAGTTACATAATAATCTCAAAAACAACTTGACTCTTTTTCCACCCCCTTTCATTGGTACCAATCAGGAGTAAATTCTTTTGAAGTCTGTTGATTTGCACAAGAAGCCAGCAGGTATAAGCAGAGAAGACTAGCTCATGGGAGTGGAACCGTTATTTCCAATACAGATCTGTCATTTAGGGGAGATGAAAGGTTGAAACTCAGTAAGGGATCATTTTAAGGATTTCAAAGATCTGATTGATCTGTAGCCTTCTCCTCACCAGCTGTGCCTAGCAACACTAGAAGTTTCCGTTCACTTTCAGGGACTGGTATAAATATCCTAATTTCTTTCAAACATCTGGTAACATGCATCCCAGTGGGAGCTGGAAGTTAGTTAAGGCCATCTCAATAAAACATAATTCAAACTTTTATCCACTGGATAAATAATAGCTGTCTCTATGTCTTTCACAAAATAAACACCTTTTTGGAATTGTCAAGTTTCTTGTAGTCTATTTCTATTCTAGATATTCAATTTTCTATTAGTCACTTCTGTTTTGTTTTGTTTTGGTTTTAGCCACTATCATTAAAATGAACTAGCATACTGGCTGACATGTATTTAACAAAAATAATGCAAGTGCTAATAGTGTAAACCACAGTAAAACAAATGTGGGTTTATTATTAATTGAAGTTACTTCAGTTAGCTTAGAGTTCAATAGACTTAGTTAATTTTCATAAGAAGGAACATAGCCTAATCTTTCAAAAAGAGATGAGCAGGTTTATACAGTTGAAGTGCAGCATTTTCTCCCAGTAGAATTTTCCAAACGGTCATTAATGGCAGTCCTGCATATATTGTATTGTCCACTGGAATATGGACAATTAAATTAAGGCAACTCATCTCACAAAAGGATCACAGTTAATATAGAATGGTATGTGGTATTGGAAATAGTTAATCTGTTGAATTTAGTCGATGCAGATGCAGAATAAATTTGCTTCAATACATTTCTGAAAAGCTCACACATGTTCATACATATCATATTTGAAATGAAATGAACCTGAAGCTGTAAAGAAAAAAAAAGGTTATGTGAGAGAAAGTGATACTGACAGGTTTTTCCCAGGCAAATGTGGATGTTGGTAGTCTTAGCACAATAATAACCAATCAATACAATATGTTGGGTGAATAAGGCCACAACTTTATTTGGTTACAGCTTATCAGGGTCAGCACATCTAATGGGTCATGGATCCATTATTCTGTTTGCCATAATTGCCATTGATGTGTTACATTTCTCCCTGAGACACCTTGCTGGACCATCCCAGACGTGGCCTGTCTCAGGCTTCCTGATTTGTTGATGTGGTGTTTCTACCTCCATCTGGGAGGTAGAAACACTGCTCCGATTACATCTAGAACCAGGAAACACTATCTCCCATCGTATCTAGGACCAGGAAACCCATAAAATCACCAGTTTCTGCATGTATTGGCCCCTGTTTCAGGATCCAGGACCCATGTCAACTGCCCAACACACAGTTGTGACAAATGATGAAATTAGGAAGAGGAAGGTGGGCCTGGGATTCCTCAAAAATTGTGATCTCCACTTCTCACCCCACTCCACCACTCCACACCTTACCCCCAGAGCTAGGTTGCCCAATCCCATTGGCTACTAGGATCATGAGGCCACCGAGGGAGAGGCTCCCAAGGTGCAAAGGCCTGCTAGAAGCCACCAAGATGCTCTGAGCAGTTTATTTGCAGTCTCTGCGTACAATCGATACCAGGTAATCTGGGCACTGTTTTTCACATCCCTGTTTGGAAAGGATGGGAGGATTTCTATCTAAATATAGTTTATCCAGAAATAAAATGATTAATCGCACTGTTTGTAGAATCAGTGAATTGATTTACAATTCTAAATTTCATGATAGGATCCCATTGCTTTCACTACTTTTTTGTATCAATGCAGCATGAAGTCAAATAAGAAGGCCCTCTGAGCAACAATGAGAAAGGTCCTAACTCATTCTTTGTTTTAGCCATACACAAGAAGCATATTAACAGTATAAATTCCCCTTGTTCATGCCTCACCTATCAAACCCATCTGTTTTCAGATGTACTACTAAAATATCAGCTTGCAGATGCTCTATGATATCCACCTCCTTGTTTATTCTTTTTTACTCCTGGTTTGGATGCATAGGGTATTGTAACTCAGTGTCAACGTCTGTTTCTGTGTCATCCTAAAGCAAAATTGCTCTCCTAACTTGTGTAGATGATGGTGACAGATGTTGCCAAGCAGTCACCAGGAAGAGATAACAGGGGGATAACAGGAGTGCCTGGGATCATTATAGGACATGAATCTTCAGAAGTAATTATAGGTGGCAACAACAAAGATGACAATCAGTTCCCACTGGTCCATAGCTTGTTACTGAAAACAACTGCTAGAGATATTTCCCTAAAGGAATGTGTTGTAAAACTGAAAACTTCCGGATGCTGTTTTCTATCATGTTCTAATATGCATGTTGAAAAAAAAGCATTATGTGACTATCTATTTCAACATCCCTTGACATACAGTGCAAAATTTAAAGGTCACAGTCCTTGAACAAAGAAATTACAAAGGAAGACTAGAAAGAGGAAAAACTGGATTGAATTACATTTATATATTCCAATTCATTAGCAGAAGTATAAACAAAGATAATGGCTTCATGATGCACTTTATGTAGGAATACTAGGGTCTTCCAATAGGTTTCCAATATTTTCAAATACATCAGAGATGGCAAGAAGATCAAAAAGTGAGCATACAAGAAGCAGATATGGAATTAGAGCTACATCTAAAAGAAATAAGTTAATTGCTAGGCTCTACAAAGTACTATTAAAAATTATACAGAGAAAGATCAAGTTAAAGACCACATGATCAAATGGGCACAAAATATTGAACACAATATTGGAATGAGTACATGGGAACACAACTAAGAGAAAACATACTTGTTGGCAATGTTATAAAGCAGTTGGCTCCTTTTATCATATGTAGTGGCAATGTCCACAAACTAAAAAATATTGGACAAAATTTTATAAAATAATGGGAAACATACTAAACATTAAAATTGGAGAAAACAGACAACACTTACAGTGGAAAAATGGATGATGAAACTCATAGAGCTCTCCAAAATGGACAAATGACCAAAAGACTACAGAACCAGGATGAAAACAGTTTTTAAAAAGACTGGGAACTGTTAACTACCTACTTGAAAACTTAAAAATAATAACGCTTGGCTTCCTAAAATGAGTAACTGGGGGGGGGGGGGGGGAGGAAAGACAAATCAAATCTTTCCTTTGAATCAGAAGCTCTTAGCTCTTAAAAGTATGTAATATGTTTGCTCACATACTGAAATCCAAATAATCCACCAAATTGCTTGTATGGTATTTTGATAATGTATTATTTACTTATTTATTAATCATACATTTTCTTAGCTATATCATAAGAGTAAGGTATGTTTTTGTGCAATTATGCTGTATTGATGCAATTATGTCTTATTTAAGTATTTGTATTTTTTACTTTAACTTTAACTTTTTTGGTAATAAGTTTTTTATATTCTTGATGTATGATTTTAATTATGGCACTGAATGTTTGCCTTTTTATATGTATATAACCTGCTCAAGTCCCCTTGGGGAGAGAAGGCGATCTAGAAATAAAGCATGTAGTAGTAGTAGTAGTAGTAGAAGAAGAAGAAGAAGAAGAAGAAGAAGAAGAAGAAGAAGAAGAAACAATATTGTGTAGGCCTCACATTATAGCTAGGAATACATGAAGTCATTTGTAGATTATTAAGCAATCATCGTTAATTTTCACATAGAGTGTTAAAATGCTCCAGATTACATGTTTTTGAATGTTGCAATGATTAAAAATGATTTCAAAAAGCATACATAAATGCAATTATTTCAAGAAAATGTGTTTAAAAATATTAACAATTTTTTGTTAATGATAAAAAGTGACAGTTTTCTTGAAATAATGAGAGAGAGAGAGAGAGAGAGAGAGAGAGAGAGAAATAGCCTTAACTCTTGCTCCTAGTAAAAACTCAATTGTAATTCAAGCAATAACTTCACAGTAGTCTTCAAATTAGTGGGTTTTTCAGCTCTACTAGAGTCATTGTATATGCACTTGTTATACTTTTCCTGCCACCTTGTATCCAGAATAGTGAAATGTATGATATGACTTATCATTTTAAAAAGAAAAGAAACAGAGACCATAACAGATTTATTTATTCATTCCAAAAATTAAAATTAGACATTCTATTTATTTATTTATTTATTTATTTATTTATTTATTGGCCAAAGTTATATCCTACCCTTCTCACCTCGAAGGTGGTGCACATAAAGGCACAA
Organism: Anolis sagrei; assembly: GCF_037176765.1. Taxonomy (NCBI): domain Eukaryota; kingdom Metazoa; phylum Chordata; class Lepidosauria; order Squamata; family Anolidae; genus Anolis; species Anolis sagrei. The sequence continues at coordinate 211,593,088 of NC_090023.1, read as the reverse complement.
TTTGATGCCATACAATACATACAATCCATATCCAGCAAATAAAAATATATACATTAAAACACCCATGAAAAACATTTCAACATTAAAATTATTAAAATCACATAATCCGATAACGTAGTCCAGGCCATTCCAGTTATCAATGCACCATTCCATATTCACATGTTTCACTAATCAATTAAAAGAAGCGTGGTCCCACGTGCAAGTTTTCCGTTTTTTCCTAAAGATCAGGAGGGAGGGGGCTAATCTGATGTCACTAAAGAGGGAGTTCCACAACCTTAGTATTGTAATGTTCCTAGAGATGTTTCTGCTGAGATGTTAAAGATTTGGATTATGAATGACAACACCACCAAGACTACGCTTTGCTCAAATTTGGAAAAAAGACCAAAATGCCAATGATGGAAGAATGGATTGTTTCACTTGCTGAGTTGACCCAAATGGACAAATTAATGTGGCTTCTAGAGATACTGGTATGCCAGAAGAGTGGAAAAATCATAGAGATTGCAAGAAAGATGGACTCTAATGATGTAATTAAGCTATGGTTATGGCTTTTAGCCTTTTACCAACTTTAGTGAGATTATGTATTAGATATGTGTTGGTGGAATAATTCTTTTTTTTTCTTTTCTTGTTTTCTTTTACTTCCCTCTCCTATATTTTTGAATGTATATTATTTTGTGGTAATATACATTGCTGTATAGATTGTTAAATATAATAAAAAAAGAAATATATACCAGGGTCTTCCCTGTTGCACATGTAACAAAGGTATAATATTTCAAATACAAGGAAACTGACTCTTGGTAAGCAAAGTTATTGTTTTAACCCATTAACACTAACTGATCATTGCAAAGTTCTGAAAGACCTATATAAACTACAGAGCCCTTTGAAAGTTAGAGCAAATATCTGAACAATATTATATCTCACCACTCTCCCATTCTTACATCTTGGAAAGGACCAGACGCAGGGCTTTTTCTATTTCTGCCCCTGCCTTGTGGAATTCCTTGCCGCCATACATGAGAGCCTTGCGTGACTTAGGGCCTTTGACTCTCGCACTTAAGACCTGGCTTTTTACTAGAGCATTCAATCTCTGTTGATTTTTAATTTTTGTATGTATGTATTTTATCTTTTGTAATTTAGCTGTAAATCGCCTGGAGCATTCTCGGATAGAGGGCGATTAATAAGTTATTAAATGATGATGATGATGACATTAATGTAAATGTACTTTATATACCGAGGTCCAGCATCACTCTGTACTTTGAATAAGCGGTTATTAGGGGTATGCACATCTCAAAAAACCTCCCTCTTTATCTTAATGAAATTTGGGCAACCCCCATTTTGGTTCTAAAGTGTTTTGAAAAAAATGTAAGGGGTTTGTGTTAGATCTGTTATGGAGTTCCAAATAAGTCTTTAGTTTTTTGTTATGTTTTTCACCCATTCATCCTAATTGACATTGAATTTTTGCCATTAGTATGTTGTAAACCACCTTGAGTCACCCCAGGGGTGAGAAAGACAGTATATAAATACAGTAAATAAATAATAATAAATATGTTTTGGCTATTTTCCAAATATATTTTTAATATTCTTTCCACCTCTGTTTCAGCCAGATGTTTTTTCCTAGTTGTGGCTGTAGATTCCAAGGGCCGAACTGGGATCTTCCTGGAATCTATAGATAATCTAAAATTATCAGGAAAAACATATTTACCTAAATAAAAGAGGAGAAACTTTCACTGATTTGGAGACTTTCACTGTTTCCTTTAGTGTTTCATTTGGACATGCTAATACAAAATACATAGCACTTTTAACTGGGCATGAATTGTTTCAAGCTCTCATATGCAACTGAGGTCACATAAAACATCTTCCATTGTTTTGTACACAGAAAATATGAGCTTGGTGCAGCTCTTCTCTCTCATGATAATGCAGGGTAGCAGGTATGGTATATGTCATTGATTATATTGGGCTTTTATGTGGCACTTAACCTCAGGAAAATTAGAAAAAGTGAATGAAATAATGTGAAATAAACTTAGCTGAAACATTGATCCAATTTGTGTCATGGAATATTTTGCAGAGGTCATCATGATAATTCTCCATAACCATGTCCACAAACAGAAATCTATAGTCATACCTCCAGGATATATTTATATCCTACTTTGCATATATTCATGTATAAATCTAGAAATTTTAGTTAAAAATATCCCCAAACAACCTGGGTCATCTTATCCGCAGGCCAATGTAAATACTGTGCTTTAACTCTTATCAAAAAAGGAATCACCTCTTTATCTGAATGCCTAGTCAGAAAAATGGTGGTGATGGGCAGGGGGTGATTGGTGCCAGGTGCAGTTGCAATGCCAGGCCCAATGCCAGAAGGCCTATGGAAACTTGGAAGGCTGAAGTTGTTAGGATCATTAGCTTTTTCCTAGCACTTAGCACTAGAAAGAGTTGTGTTAAGCCTGTTAAGAAAAGTGCAGATGTCAGAAGGCATAAACACCTGGAGGATTATGCGAGCATTATTCCTATTGTGGTGAAAAACTGAGAATTACATTAACCAAGCAGTAAGTCCCCACCCAAAACAATAAATGAGATGTACTTCAAGTAGCATTTATCACTACACTCCCAAATACTGCTCTCTAAATTTTGGAATAAGAATTGGGATGAGCTGTATTTCCAAGAACAATAAGGCAGCTGGTTGAGAAATAATTGGTGAGTCCATAGGTGGGGATAAAGTGCTCTGTCTCTGTACTCATACTCTCAAACATTTACACTGTGGTGAAAGAAAGAAGACTCATCCCAAACTAATGTTGTGCACCACATCAATGTTATGCACCTAATCTGCTTCAGTGAATAAATGACCTCCACATTATTATTCATGGATAAGTTCTTTAACTCTTACCACTTCATCAAACAAAGCTTTTTAGTGTCCTAGGACACTTCCTCACCAGTGCAGTGACAGACGGGCATGCTATCTATCACACAATGTTGCTGGACTTCCCTCCAAGCACGCAACTGCTTGTGTTTCCCCACCACTTCAGCAACATTTAGCTGAGAAAAGGTTGGGCCTCTGCTCTAAAAGAAACATTAGTCCAGTAAGAGCACATGTACACAGGCAGTATACCCCTCACAGGCACTGTAAAATATGTACTTAATTTCATGAAATGAAAATGATAATGAAAATTCTTGACATGTGTAGAGTTTCATATCTCTACAGTGGTAGTGTGTTGCCAATCTGCCAGTGGAGTATTATTGAGCATTCACTGTAAAAATGAATGTAGACAAAATTAAATTTAAGCTTCAAGTTGATTAAAAATAGAATTTATTAGATAAGCAGACTGGCTTGGAGCTGCTAGCATTTGATCTTAAAAACTAGCAATATACAAACTTCCTATTTGGCTTTTGATACATGTAAGAGGACAAGTGTTTAAAGTGCTTTCTGGAAGGTCGTCAGCCATATTTTCAGAACATGACACTGATAGAATACTTTCGAGGGTGGGTAAAACTTATCAATGCATTTTTCAAATATATGTTTTGTCTGTTGTGCAGAGTCTGAATAAATGCATGGTCTTGTTGATTCCTATTATCTGAAAGGAATGCAAGGTTAAGAAAAGTCTACTTTGGAAGTTGGGGGGGGGGGGGGCTTCTTTGCATGAGAGAAAAGAGAAAATAGCTGTTTTGCTGCCAATCAACCACACTCTTCCAGGAGGAACTGAGCTAGAAGAGAGAATAGGCAATATAGAAACTCTGTCAGTTAATGGGCAGGAGGAAATAGTTTAAACAAAGCTCAATGGGGAAAACTTCCTGGCCGAATGAAAGAACTGAGTCTGATTACTGAAGACATTATGCATAGCTTGTTAAATTGCACGAGCTAAGTAAACAGAGAAATTGTGTGTGTGTGTACAGATCTAGGTTGTTAACAGAAGCAAAAGTACTGTGATTCTCCTATGCACTGGGGCTGTGCACAGATCCATTTTTCAAAATGGGCTCTGGCTCTTGCGGCTGTTCTGGCTCTTTTGGCCTGTTATAATGGCGTGGAGTCCACTGCCATTTTTTTCCAGCCACAACAGATCATGTGGCTGTCGAAAAACTACTGTTTCTTTTGGCTACACATGGCTAATGTTCCTTCAGGTGGTGTGGCTTCCATTGAAATAAATGTTTAAAAAGGGTGCCTTAACTCAGCTTCATTGAAAGGGTGATGAGGAGAAACAATCCCAGAAAGGGTGGTTTCTTAAGTCTGGTGCCTTTAATCTATGTCTTGTTGAAAAATATAAGGAGAAAGGATCCCAGAAAGGGTGGTATCTTAAGACATAGGACCTGAATATGATGGAAAAGGGGGCCTCTTAAGTTCCCCATTGCCGCTAATGGGCCGGATCTTCCCGGATCTTTCAGTTGCCGGATTGAAAAACGATTTTCCCCCCAATTGGAGGCTTCTGAAAAACAGATATAGGGGTTCACAGAAATCCAGATACCAAAAAACAGAATGGGGTTTCACCATATTGCACACTCCTACTATGCATATGTCCTCTCAGTATGCATGACTCTACAGAATAGGAGAAAATTGCACATCAAAATCTGTATGAGCAGTACTGTAAACCCAATCTCTTAAAAGGTGCAGCTTCAGAGACACAGCCAGAAACATAACCAGGCACTTCTTGCTCTCAGAAATAAAGTTTTATTCTGAAAAACCCAGAAGAGGTAGAAAAAATACAGAGAACTGGAGCTCCCGTGGTGCCTCAGAAATAGAGGAACCCACAGTAGGGACATTACATTGGTGTTTATATTTTCACAGGTTGGGTGTTAATCAGGCAATTTCATACCATGGTCCATGTCCCTATCCTGCAGCCTTGCTCTGTCCAGTTCTTATCTGGAGGAACCCTTTGTCCCAACCCACCATATACAAGGTGAGTGCTGATATCAATAGGTGGGGTGGATCTGGCAAAACTCTGGCTTATCTCTGTCCAGTAGGTTTGGCTACGGGCTGCTCAAAGTATGGTGAGAAAGATGTCATTGTGCATGTCTTTTTATTCTGCAGTTGTGAGGACTACCAATACTTTGCTTTTTTCATTCTACTGAATGAAGAGATGGGTAAAGTTCTGCCTGAAAATTTGTGATGCAAACTCTTTAACAGGAAATTGCTTCTGATCTTTGTGTTAGGTATATTCAAGTTAGAAAAAACCCCAATTAAGACCAGCACTAACATTGTATGCAGTGATATTCCTGCCCCATGTTATAGCCAGTCAGGCCTCCTTCTGTAATTTCCCATTCCACCCCTTTTCCATATTTCTTTCTTAACATTCTGGGGCCATGAATTATTCACAAAGGGATGCCCTTGTAATAAGTGTTTATTACATTTTTGTCCTCTCTTCTGATCTCTTGGGTTTTCCTCAAATTTATAATTTATAATTTCTCTCTCACTTTTCTCTCTTTCCCTCTTCCTTTCTCTCAGGGCCCCATCTACACTGCCATATAATGCAGTTTGAAACTGCATTGTGGCAGTGTAAATGAAGCCTATGTATCTCTTTCTTATGTCTGAGCATCCTCATTTGATGACAGAAGCATTATAAGTCAGGTTCTGTGCTTAATAGATATAATATCTTCCCCAGTCTTTTATATTCTGGCTTCTTTTAGATACGCAAACCATGTGACATCATTTTTTTTTTCATTTTTTGATTGAACAGATAGGTATGGGAAGACAGTGACAAATGACACATTTATGAAATCTTTAAAAGTTGAGCATTTTATATCTTACACTTTATATGATCTATTATACGATAATATTGGTGGGATGCAGACTACTCAGTCTTTTCTGTGATTCTCAGAATTCTTTTATGTGTGACATTTATTATGGAATAATAGTATCATATTAACTCACATAATTGATTAGAAACTGAAAATAGGGACTTAATGTTTGCAGAAGCTTTGCCTTTCTGGTAAGATTATTATAATTTAACTCAGGCATGGGCAAACTAAGGCCCGGGGAGCTGGATGCAGCCCCTGGGCACTTACCTCAGGCCCTCCTCATTTTCTCTGTCCTCTTGACGTAAAGACATGCCAGAAAGATGTGGGAGAAAGGCACACAGCAACTGAGAGCCCTCTCAGCCTCTGCGTATCTCACCCTCCTTCCAGCATAAGGACGGTGCAAGAGGCCCCATTCTTATGCTGGGGTAAATGAGGTTTTCCTGTTAGATCAAGGATTATGTTGTGTGGCATGGGAAGCAATGTATTTGCTGATTATTCTATGCCTTCTTCCTGCAACCAGCCATGACAGAACCTGCCATACAGGGAGGTGAAAGCGATCACCTTCATGGAGTGGGTAGGATAGGTGAATGCAGGAACTGGTGTTCAATGGGCCCCTTAAAACCACCATGAGCTCTGCTTCAGAAATCAAAGTACTTTGGTCTACATTACTGAAATTGCTATTCTGTCAGATTTTGCCTAAAATATATGGTGTGCCAGATGAAGACATTTCAGACTGCACACTAACCTCACAATTCTTCTTTCCTTACCATGACACATTCTGTGTTGGAATTCTGGAACTTAACAAATCACTGCAGCTTTCTACATGAAAATCAAAATACCCAAAGGACAAAACCCTGGCAATTGAAGAACGGTAATGGTACTATAGTTTTGTAGTGTGAAAGGACTCCAGGTGCCTTTTTGATTCCCTAGGTCTTCTGGATTCCAAATTTCCATTAATACACACACACACACACACACGTATACACATACACGCACACGCGCACACACTAATATATTTTAGTGCTTGTAGGGACAGAGATATGGAGCAATATCTGTATATCATCAAACTGTCTTGAACTCAAGCAACAATAAAGTAACTTATTGACAGATTGAAACAGGGAACTCCTTTTCCCCTCCTCAATCTCCAACATGACAAAAGTGGAGAATGTCTTTCAAAAACATCACAAAGCCAAGAGGACATGAAGCGGAAGAGAAAGAATGGTGATTGTCTGCCAAACAGAGTTAGCAAAAGTGCTCCTAGCCAAAGCAAACACAGGAAGTAAAACTCCTTGGAGAAGTCAATGGGTAGAGCTGAGCTGCACCCTGTCACCCTGTTGCAGGTGGGAGCTAAAAAATAACAGCAGTTTGGGAAGTTTAGGAAACTTATTTCCCTTTCTGTGGAGTAAAACTGAAGTCCGCTGTAAATTCTGCATGTTGTTGCTAACAGATTTGTGTACATAGGTAGGATCCTACATGCTGTCTTTACTTTTTCTTTGGTAATCTTTCTTGGGCTGACCTAGCTGGAAGAGTGATCTGTTATAAAATAAAAAGTAGATGGCAAAAAAATATAGTGTTTTGTCTTGAAAGCCCCTGGAAAAATCTGTATATGACAAAATGTTGCTGATGATACTTGGACCACACCACCAATGTGCATGACCATTTTGCATAATTTTCCCATCAGCATTAATCCCCAGACAAATCTGGTAAGTTAGATTGGTTGTGAAGCATATTGTCCCAATATAATCAGATAGGTTCCATGACAAAGAAGTTTTTTCCTTGATTCCCTGTTCTATGCCAAACACTATAACCAAACACTATACACTAGACTACACTGCTGTCTCAGATCAGAGCTTACTGTATAAATGGATATATATATATATATATATATATATATATATATATATATATATACACACACACACACATACATACACATACACAATGGCTAATGCTCCTTCATGTGGTGTGGCTCCCACTGAAATAAATGATTTACAAGGGTGCCTTAACTCACCTTCATTGAAAGAGTGTTGAAAGCAAAGGACCCCTAGAAAAAGTGGTTTCTTAAGACTGATACCTTAAGGGGGAGGAGACAGTGGGAGGAGATATATGATGGCAAATCAAACAGATAAATCTTAAAGAAAACAGAGAAAATGATTAGGTGTGATGGGGGTAGGAAAATATTCCATTTAATTCTAAAACGGGGTGTGGAGAAACTTAAAGGAAGACCAATGATTTACTTCATTTTACTTATCCCATGGGATGAAGTCCCTAGACTAGTGGTTCTCAACCTGTGGGTCCCCAGATGTTTTGGCCTTCAACTCCCAGAAATCCTAACAGCTGGTAAACTGGCTGGGATTTATGGGAGATGTAGGCCAAAACACCTGGGACCCACAGGTTGAGAACCACTGCCCTAGACAAACATTTTGTTATGCCATTTTCAGGGCCAGTGTTGGCTAGTCATTGCCTCCTTGCCCATATATTGTATTCACTGTGATCCAGGTTTTTAGAATTCTTTCTGGCAAAATGCTATTGTCTCAGGTACTTCTTAGCAGAGTATAAATCTGAGTCTGGAGAGACCTTCTGTCTCAATACTGCCATGCCACTTAGTGTTTTTTTGCTATAAAATTAACACAAGGTTCTGTTTGTCCTCCAGTGCACATGGCTATTTCCTTCCTTTGCATCAGTCAATTGGATTTTGTCATTCAGGGCATGGTGCTGTAACTATCTGTGCTCAGTCCTTGAAAACAACCCATCTCCATGCATTGCAAATCAGCTTCCAGCTTCCATTTTGTCTTAGCAAAGGCCCTCGGTCTCCTAGTCATAAATAATTCCAACATTCCCAAACACCAGAATGCTATGAATTATGAGCTTTTCATCAAGGATCAATAGAAACAGAGGGTGTCTAGATAAGCACATTTCATAATTACTGCTTAGAACTGCATAAATCAATTTAGTGGCCTGCTTCAGAAAAGTTTTCCAAAATACTCTCATTTTTTGTGTTAGATTTATAAGAGTAATGGTGTCTCAGTGGAAGATTTCGTCCCATCTCCTTTTTAATATAGCCTTTTAAGGAAATTTAATTTCACCTTCAAAAGGAGTTACATTAAATATCAATCCCGTCAAATTGTATCTGACACGTTTATGTTTCATTATTATGTTTTTTACCCAAGGAAATGAATCAATCATCTGGTTACTCTTCAATTCATCATCTTCTTGTTCTGCAGCGTCTCCTTGAAATAATCAAAAGACTCTGGCAGTAAGTTAATGAACAGGCACTTAAGGATTCCTTTCTTTCAGTCAAATACTCCAGGTAATGAGGTTGAAATGGATTGCATGATATGAGTTACTGAGGACCCTTCACTGACATTAATCTAATAAACTCTCAAAGTTTGCATTAAAATGCATTTGAACTTTCTGGTTATGCAATTACAAAAGGATATGAAAATGTAGCATTCTATATGCAAAACATATTTACCAAGGTTTTGTAAGTTTTTATAGAAAGATAGCAAGGGATAGAGATACACTGTTGACTCGTTAAAATGATTTGAAGCAGTAATAATTCTGTAAAATGAAACAAAATGCAACTGAGTGTCCCCGTAGCGTTGCTTTCTAAATATTATGGCTTTTCTTTCATTTTTCTCCTTTCTATTGTAGCATTTCTCCTTCAATAAGGCAGAGCTGTTTTACCGTGAAAACCCAGATTTGCCATCATTTTAGATTTGTAGTGAAGATATTTTCTTTTTTTGTTGTTGTTGTGTCCTTCAAGTTATTTCCAACTGATGGTGATCCTAAAGGTGAACCTATCACAGGGTCTTCCTGGCAGATTTTGTTTGAAGAGGGTTTGCTTTTGCCTTGCGCTGATGCTGAGAGAATGTGACTTGCCCAAAGTCACCCAGTAGGATTCCATGGCTGAACAGATATTTGAATCTGGATTTGGATTTGGGGGCAGATCAATGCTGATTGATATTACAGGGCTGATCTGGTGTGTGATACATTGGATCGGCCCTGGAAATGGGTCACATGAGGAGTTCACATCATGCAGGCAATTCCCGTAAGAAGTCTTCACCACCCAGTGATGAACATGGCTCTGCATTACTGGATAGGCATCCTTCCTGTTTCCTCACCATCTGTGTTGCAGCAGTCTCTAACCATGATAGCAGTTTTACTTTTTGGCCCCCTCCTTTCCCAGATGACAGCTATCCTGCATCCCTAAGATGCCCAAGCCTGGGAAATTGGGATGGCAGTAGAGACAGTTGTTGCTACTGTCTGGTTCAACTGTGCCCACAGGGGGATAGTCTGAATTCAGGGTCAGAATACTGACTTTCCCCTGATTAAGGAACACAATTAAGGAACAGGGGAAGTCCAGGAAGCAAACAACCAAGTGCAAGTTTAACACTTTTGAACAAAGAGTGCCTCCAGGCAAAAACACCCAACAAATACCCTCACCTATTGACTTTGCAACTGCAAGGCTACTCAATGCTAATCAAGCTTGCTAATTGTAACTTTCACACTTGCTTCACACTGACAAGAGTTCTTTCTCCCACCCTGGACATTCCACAGTTATATCTATTAGGCTTGGGTAACCACGGAAAAATTTGGTTCTAAACTCGTTTTGTTTTAGGGGGCCCTTTTTTAATAATTCCGAAATTTTCCTTTAAAAAATTTCAAAATTTACGAAATTTCGTAAAATTACGAATCGATTCGTTAATGGCGGACGAGATTGCGCAATATGCTAAAAAAACCCCTCCAAATGGGACAGGAGGAACTTCTGAAGCTTCCCTCTCCCTCTGTTGTTGACTGTTGGTGTGATAAAACAAACAACAACTATAAAACTTGCACCAGACATGCGAAAATAATTACGAAATAATTACGAAATAATTACGAAATAAATTGAAAAAATTGTTTCGAATCTTTATTACTCCTCACACAATTCCTTCATGGCTCAATATTGGATCGTAAGCTAATTTAAATACGAATTAATAACGAATTACGAAATTAACGAACGAAACCGCCCAAGCCTAATATCTATATCTGTATATACACATTCCACTTGTCTCATTTTCAACAGACCTCTGAACAACCTCTGAAGATGCTATCCAAAGATGCAGGCCAAATGTCAGGAGAGAATGCTACTGGAACATGGTAATTCAGCCCAAAAAATCCACAACAACCTGACAGCAAAACTATTCACCTGGAATGAAAAAAAAGTTTATTATTACTGATTTTGTGTAGATGTTGAAAGCCAAATGGGAAAATTATGACATCTCTATTGCTGGTATTGTTTCACTGAATCATTTGTTGCATGATGCACCAAAAATTATGTAAATTCCACAGTGTCAGTGACCCTACTCTAGCTGGGGCTACTAGTAGGATTCATCCCTATGTTGATATAAATAGTAATAATAATGATAATAATAATAATAATAATAATAATAATAATAAGGCTTTTAAAGGGTTCAGCAGTAGAATGCAATATTATTTTCCAATTGTATGTAGTATATATGTGTATGAAAACCTGAAATGGGCCCACTGCAAAAGAAGTGCTTAGGAAAAAAATTAAGACTAATAACACAAAAACAGAATTGGGGATATGTGGAACTTTTTCCAGAAACTTTATCAAAAGTCTAAAGCAACTGAACCCTGTGAAATTATTTAAGTCTTCATAAATTGACATACATGCATACACATACAGACAAGGGACAGTCACATAATATAATATTCCACCAGACAATAGTGGTAATAAAAGATTGCACATAATTTGGTCTAAAGGGAAATATACGGTACATTGAAAAGAGATTTAAGGTGTTTTTTTTAAAAAAAAAGAAACAAAGCTATTGTAATGAAAATGATATTATTTTTATCACTACTGCTACTGTTATTTCAAGCCTGTACAATATATTTTCAGCCCTGGTGATTATTTCCTGATATAAGAGTTTCTTAAAAATAGATTCATTTCTTGTTTTGGCAGCCCAAGGGTGTGTGGTAGTTGAACTAATATCTAGCTATGGCAGTTTGATTTGTATTCCTAGCACATTCAAGTGGCAACAATTTCAGAAGAATAGGAAGATATGTATTCAGCCTTGACCACTAAATCAGGACTTGCCACTTGCAATATTCCTCAAACCTACAATAAACTATCTTCCAAGGAGAAATGGATACCAGCTGGATTGTTTCATACCAGTCCTACTGAATTTCAACTTTATTGATCTTCCCATGCATGAATGATTTCTTTGATTTGTGACCGTTAATTTAACTCTATTGCAGTGGCTAGTGCCATAACTGTTTCACATACTACCACTCAAATAACTGGAGCATAGTCCATATAGAGCTGCACATTGTTAAGCTCCATTGATTTCTGTGCAAAGAAGAACCAACAGAAAGGAAACTATCCAGTTCCTTTTGACCAGTAAGAAATTTCTACCCGCTCAAAAATCATGGCAAAGTCTTGTTAGAGGCTTTCATGACCAGAATCAATGGGATTCTCCCAGGCATCAACCAATCAGGCCTTGATACTGCAGGCCATTAGATCCTAATAAAGGTTGCAAATTGCAAGATTCACATGTACCTCAAGCAGACAAGAGTTCTTTCTCCCATCCACCCATTCCACAGATATATAAACTTCGCTTACTTAGTTTCTAACAGACCCCCAACCTCTGATGATGCCTGCCATAGATGTGGGTGAAACATCAGGAAAGAATGCTTCTGGAACATGGTCATACAGCCCGGAAAACTCATAGCAACCAATGGCAAAGTCAATACTTCCCCTGCAAAAGTTTTCCTTTATATGTGTGTGCTTCCTAGTTTCCTACAAAGTTAGAGAAATAATCCAATGTGAGAATTTGAAGCAGCACAGAACATCTTCCACAGATGGAGGAGGAGATCAGAAACTGGAACTAAATACTTTCCTTGCATCTAAGTAAAAAAGAAATCACTGCACTGTTCTTTTAACTGAATATTTTAACAGCTCTTATCATGTGTTTACACACCTTTCAAATTCAGTACTCCAGATGGAACACTGGAAAAGTCAGTGGACTGTCAAAACTTCAGAAAAGTTTACTTGAATGTGGTTTGCTTATGTAATAAAAGCAACAACAGAACATCACCCCATTTCCTCAGTGTTAATCCACAACATTCCTCCAGAGATAACAAAGATCATATAGCAAAGATCAAGAAAGATGTAAAGAAAAGTCAAGATGGGATTATAGACTTTCTTACTTAATCACAATGTATCCTCACTTGAACCAATTCAGGAAAGCTTTGTGGACAGAATACACAGGTGGATTTACAAATAAGGGTAAGATATACAGAGTTTTTGAAGATTTCTGAAGCGGTCTGGGTTTTCCTACATGTTGGTAAAGGTTTGCTCTGTTATCACAAGTAACTTCTACCTGCTTCTCGCAATATGTCCTCAAGGCAATTTAGGTTAAACAAACATTTAAAGATACAAATAGTAATCCCTTTAGAGGTTGTGAGCAACCCACACAATCTTAAATACTCAAAGCAGCAGCTCAAATTAAATCTAATGCTTAAAGGATTCCCCAACTACTTTACTGTATAAACAGCATAAATAACCAAATCATATTAGCCTTTAACATAATTAGTTAAACACACAAGTATCTGAATAAAACCTATTTCTACCCCCTCATTCAAAAAAGGGAGAAGAAACACAAGATCTTAAGACGACTTAAATGCCGAGCTATTTGCATGAAATTCGAAAGATCAAAGAATTGCCACTTCCTAGCTAATTCAGCTGCTTAACTAAGAAAGCTGCAGCACTGCCTTCTTTGGAAGAAGGAAGCACAAACTGCAAAGCAGAAGTTTGACCTCAACAGAATTAATGACAAATTGGAAAGAGTTTTAAGTAACAAAAAGTATTTGTAATCATATTGAGCTGTTCCCCTTCTGCCTTTCCCCTATCTCATCAGTGAAGAATTTTTTACACAAGATGTGTCGATCATCCCAGACTAAAGGCAGATAGGAGTCATGTAACTGCATGTGGCTAAGTGAGCAATCGGCAGAATGAGGGCTCATCTTATATGTTTCTTGCTTAAATTTCGAAACTCTTCTAGAGATTATCACTTCATATCTCTAGCAAGGGTGGGCTATGTCACTTCCAACAGACTGTTGGATGAGAAAGAAGAGAGTTTGTGGAATAGATGGTGAAGGGGTATCATAATCAGAAAGAGACATTGAGGGCATGAGAGAAAGAGAAAGGAAGGTGTCTAACTGAGATGCCTGATTAGCATTCTCCACCACTACTGGCATGCTATGCTATCTCCTCTCATGGACTATCTCTGTGGAAATGCTAGTAAAGAGAGCCAGTGGCTTGGTTGTTTCAGGGCAATGAATTCACACTGGGTTTAAGAGAAGCTGGGGGCTGTGGTGGTGCAGCGGGTTAAACCGCTAAGCTTCAGAACTTGCTGACTGGAAGATCAGAAGTGCCATATATATCCACTAATCCCTCATCCAAAAGAAAGAAAAATCTTATTTTTGAACTTCTACTCAATGTAGTTGCAAGTGCAAGGTGACCAACCCTCTACGCCCAAACAGAAAACTCAGATGTGTTCAGTTTGGAATAACAAAGGCCACAACTTGAAAATTTTATTGGTTACAACTCCAGGCTCCCTGTGCCACTGTTCCATCTCCTAGGAACCTGATCTGCCTTACTTTAAAGTTTCTTGAGGTTGCTTCCTCTTGCATTTTCTCCCAGGGCTGCTGCAGTTTTGCAAGAGCCCTAAAGGTTAATAGTATCAGAGTCTGCAGGCCTCCTTTGCTGCTATTGGTTCAGAAAGGTTGGGTTTTTTTGGGGGGGGGGGGCAGGGACCGCCTTTTCTCCCAGGGAAGAGATCTCCATTTTAGAATCTCCCCTGCCTGTTCGGTTTAGAGGAAAGACTTCAGACGTGCTGTTGGCTAGGTGGTTAGCTCTGGGAAAACCATTGCAAAAACTAAATTGAGTAAGCTATATTAAGTTATAGATAGTATATTATACATTATAGATAAGTATTAAGCTATATTGAGTTAATATAGATAGTGTATTGTGTATTGAGCTGTACTGAGATATTAGAGATTGATAAGCTTAATTGAGAAGATTGAGTTATATAGTTATAGAGAGAGAGTCTTCACTGCTTTGTCTCCAGAACTAACCTTAAGTTATAGATAGGGAAAAAAATTGCTTTTTTCTAAACCACAACAGCTTAAGGTTAGGGTGTAAAGATTCCAGGATCTTTTCTGCCATCTGGAGAAAAGGTTACCTCTGTAACTAAAGAAAAGAAAGAATATTTTTGTAGCTTCATCTATGGACTGTTTATTTGCAACTTTGGTGAACTGTGCCAAGTGTTCAAGAACTTTGTATAAATAAATATCCTTTTTTGATGTTTAAAACCAGTGATAGTCTCAATTGCTGAGTATCTCAAGCTTTTCAAGATAGACATTTGCAGTTCGCTCAGGCATAGAGAGAAGCACGTCGCAGTTTTGTTTTTTATATTGTCTGGGCAGACGGCACAGCCACCATGCCCCCTGATGACCAATAGAATGAAACATCAACTGAGGGCAAACTACCAGATCTAGATCCAGGGTCTTTGCCAACCACCCCCAAGTTGTGGCAAATAATCAAATAGAGCTAGACCAAAACAGGTAATACAGCCTAAAAGTAGAACAAGCACTGAGGGTGGGGGGGGGGGGGGTGGAGAGCTCTTGAAGGCAACTGACCTGAAGAGATGCTGGGCTGCCTTAAATATCTGGCAAGCGGACCTCAGGGAAGAAGATTTCCCTCAGATGTACTCCTGTGTTTTTTCTTCATGTCAGGAGTGACTTGTGAAACTGCAAGTTGCTTAGGGTGTGAGAGAATTGGCCATCAGCGAGGACATTGCCCAGGGGATGCCCGGATGTTTTGATGTTTTACCATCCTTGTGGGAGGCTTCTCTCATGTCCCTGCATGGGGAGCTGGAGCTGACAGAGGGAGCTCATCCGCTCTATACCCAGATTTGAACCTCTGACCTGGCGATCTTCAGTCCTGCTGACACCAATGTTTAACCCACTGTACTACCAGGGGCTCCTAATAACCAGTCAGATTGACCTGGGAGTTTCAATCTGATTGGCTGCTTGTTACATGCCAGGAAGGAAACAATAAGGGAACATGGTGGGTGGAGGAGCACCTGCAACGCAACTTCCCTGCCTAATAAGTCGGGCATAGCATTAGCAAGAACACTTTCAGTTTCATTTATTATTTCCAGTTAAAAGTTCGTTTCTTCTAATATACAAGTCTTTGTGGGTTTTCTTTAAAAAAACAGAACTTCACTATAAATTTCCAAATACATTTCTTTTCCATTCCCATCTTCCACATTTGTATGTCACCTTTTTATATTATTCTGGAGGTAAAAAATTTCTCACAAATGAGGTGTTATCACCCTTATCATTGCAGCCACATACCAAGCCTTTTATACACACAGATTATTTATACTACATGCTCTACCACAGTGAAAAGCTTTAGCATATCTGAGTTTCACTGCATTTCCAGAGGGGAGTTATTTAAGACTGTGGCAGCAAAAAGGAACAAATAGCCTTGTGGCAGCTTAAAGACTAACTTTTTATGATGACAGACATTCTCATGGAACCAAAACATTTTAGCCAAATTCAAAATATAGGTTGTTGGGCACCACTGTAAACAGTCATGTCAGAGGACATTGAAATGCAGAACACAGATAGAGATAATTACCTTAAGTTTAGACATTTGCAAAGGAGCAGTTATATGTTAATAAAGACATCTTCACATCGAGAACTTGATTTAATGCATGTAGGGCAATTTTAATGCTTTTGTCCTTGCTCAAGGCATAAGAAGTGAAGTTCAATATCTTAGAGAATGATTGCTCAGCAATTTCCCATTGAAATCTTTCTTTGATGTTATTCTGTGTCAGAATTACCTTAAAATCATTTATGGGCTGTCCTGGGGTGGAAGTGGGAAATCTCACTGGTTTTGATGATTTTAATTTCTGATCTTATTTGTGTCTATTTACTAAAACATGTAGAGGCTGCCTGTTTCTAGGTTACAGTTAATGGCATATATTATTACTGGAAGATAAGCAAGTGATATTGATATTGGGATTGATATTATTAAGATACAAGGAGAGATCAGACATTTCTATCCATTCCAAAGTCCAAGGACCTCATCAGATATCCCTTTTTAAAGCAGGGGACAGCGGAGGAAATTGTAGGACAGTGTGGGGAACCATCTCGCTGAGTTTCCTACCATTGGGGTTCCTGGCATACTTTCCCATGACGTTTTCCTGCTGTACCCCACTTCCTCTTTGGCTCCTGTTGCTTTTTTTTAATGGGGAGTCGAGTGTACACCCAACTCCTCTGGGCTTCACTGCTACAATGCGGCCACAATGCTGCTGGCATGGAGCCCCATGGAGTCATGTCGGAAGTAGCCCTGCATCTTACGATGGGCTCCAGGGGAATCCATGCCACCAGCAGGTAGAAGACTCTTCTCCTCCTGCATGTGATGATAAATCTTCTACCTGTAAACTGATAGGGCATTTAAACCCTGTGGTGGACACAAATGTAATTGTATGTTGCCTTTTTATATTATTCTGTAAGAAAGCACAATTCAAGACTCACTATAAAGGATGGCCTGTAGAACACTGATCTGTTTGCATAATTGCACCTGGAGTACTTCTTTGTACAAGACACTCTCGCCCATCCAATAATTTGCAGAATTACTTTTCTTTTACCATTTAATAGCCAGGAGAGTATGGCTATCCAGCTGGGGTGGGGGAGCAACTATCTCTCTACCTCGATCTCCAGCATGCTTGCTGTATATCTATGGTAACTGTTTTGTCCTAGCTGAAGAACTACAACACCATATTGCTGGTGAATCCTGAATTCTGTCAGGGCCCTTCCACACAGCCCTATATCCTAAAATATCAAGGCAGAAAATCCCACATTATTTGATTGTGGACTCAAATAACCCACTTCAAAGCAGATATTGTGGGATTTTCTGCCTTGATATTCTGGACTATATGGCTATGTGGAAGGGCCCTCAGAGGCACTAAATGACTATGAGGAAATGACCCGCTGTTGGAAATTTGCCTTATTCAGAAGGAAAAAGTAGTATTCCACTGAACCTGCATGGGAATAATACTTCACTGGGGCAGTGCAAGATCTTGGCTACTGGCCTATAACTCTGAAGGTATGGCAGAGAGTCATAGACATTTTTGTGGTTCTTTTTTGTGGAAATAGGTATATGAATGTAGCATTCAGTAGATTTCCAACATAAAGTGGTGCTTATATGCCAGTTTATTTTTGGTACATATCAATTACTTAATTGAACTTGTCATGTGGACTGATCTAGGGACAGGTTGATAGGTGCAGCTTATTGAATTTTTTGTTCTAGTTAATAAAAATCACAGATAATATATTTATCAAAAAAGCTACCACCATATCATTCTAAAGAGAGAGAATAATGGGGAAAGTCTCATTTGAAGTCAGTCATGGGGATGTCAATATACTAATTGATGATAAGGGTCCCTATAGCAGTGTCATTACTATGAAGATGTAGGTTCCCCCCAAAACTTCTGGGATGTGAACTATACAGAAAGAGGTATAGTTTAGTGGCTATGCCGAGGAGTGAGCAAAGCCTCCCATATGAAAATGGATTGAAAGTTACTATACAGGCTAGGGATGGAAGAAATTGCAGTTAAATAACATCTAGAAGCTTCTGCTTATTGATCCTTCTCATGTAGTATCATGAACTATAATATTGTTGACTCCAATGAAAGTCTGTTGGTTGTAAAAGGCCCAACACTTGTACTACTTGAGATGATATTTTCTGGGATATTATTAGTAGATTGTAGTTATCAAGTTAGTAGTATCCCATATATAATTTGGAATGGAGCCTGTGTGACAAATCTAAAGAGGCCATAGAGTCCATATAACCAAACACCTCAGTTATGATGGTATCAATGCAAGAAATCACTGGATGGCCTGAATTACTTCATCTGGATATATTCCAAAACATACGAAACATGACCACTATTTGTCTTGTAAATTAGTTCTAAGTAAATTAGGCAGTGCTCACAAGTTGCTAATTCCTTCATCAATTTGTATAATACCTTCTGTGTTTCTTGGTAAGATCTAAGGGCAGCAGCCACTAAACTGTATTGGAGAGCTGCTGCTCAGTCTCTATGGCAGCCATCTTCTTCATGTTAGTATTTTGTATTTTGTTAATCATTCTTTGTCATCATCCTTTGTCTCTAGTGTTTTGGAAATTTCATGCCTCTCATTTCCTAAATATGTGGAATTCAGTGTCAAATACAGAAATTGAAAAGTTGCTTTATGGGCTACAAATTTCAGACTCCTCCAACCAACATGGTGATCACCCATGTTATTGTTCAAAAATAGTTATCTAAAGAGAAGTTAACAATATTCAATGTAAATTTCTAATCTGGGACTTGCTCCATTTACAGGGGGCCACACATTTTTTCTCTTTCCGTAGTGTTGAAGATTTTGTTTTTGTTAAATGCTCTAGTGGTTAATATGCAAGCAGGTGGGTATAAGAATTGACACATGTATGTGTGAATTACAGTATTATCATCCCAGGAAACATATTGTTAGTCAGGAGAGATTGGAAACAACCCTCCAAGGGACTTTCACACTGGCAAGCTGTTACTAAGATTTATTAGTTGCACTAACTACTGACAGCTACTGTCATTCCAGTTTTAATTTTTATATACACTACTAATATCAAAGAAAGCCAGTTATTTTTTCTTTCTTTTTATAGCACTCTTTGTACTTTTCTTGAGTGATTACCAATGAGAACATTAGCCCATGTCATTTCGATTGGATGGATTCCTATGCTCAAAACATTTTTTCCTTATATCTGAATTAAAAATTTACACAATGGTTTTCACAAACCTTGAAATTGCCTTAACAGTGAGCATTACTGATTGAAATTTCACACTTGTCAAAATGTGCCTAATTAGTCATTTATTGCTGAAACAGACAGACAATTCTTTTTTATGTGATGAGAATTTTTTTTTCATTAGGAGCTGAGGGATGGGATGTTCTGCTTCTTCTCCGGCTGCTTCTCCTTCTTGTTTCTCTGTGTTGAAAAAATAGGCCAAAATGGTCACAGGTTTGATTAAAAGAACTATTGGAATCTGATCTGAGGCAAGAGTTTTTACTGCCAGGCAGAAGAGGGGACTCCTTCCTTTTTTATCAGCATACATGACAGCGCTGCATAAAACTTTGTTTGTAACTCATTTGTCAACTCTATTTCATAAGATTTGTACATATGCAGCAATATTAAGAAACTGCTATCTTTAAAAAAAATATTACAGTTGACACTTCATAGTCAACTGTAATAGGAGTCTATAACCATGAGAGCAGAAATGTGAATATTTTAAGATTCCCAAAATAGTTGGATCAGGCAAAAGAAGTTCATTTGCCTTCCAAATGGGATGCAAGCAGGAGGATGTTTCCACTTCCCTCCTGCCAGTCAACAAGGCTCTGACAAACACTTGTAACACTGCTCCTAATTCTGAATGTTGAACTCTTGCTTGCTGGTGGAATGAAAATGTGCCTCAACAAAAAGCTGAATGGACCACCTGGTTGATGAAGGTGGATTGGGATAGCATTAAGATTATATCGTTTTTCTGAATACCAAAGAATAGCAAATCTGTAATTCTATATCACAAATCGATAACAGCACTATTAAATACCAAGCACATGAAGGGGACTGGAATATGCAGCATATAACCAAGTGGTGGAATTTTTAAACATCTGAATGATGATCATGTCTTTTAAAGATATTGCTTTCCTTATGACATCAGAAGTTTGCAAGAGGCCTTTGAACAAGACTTGTATTACCCACCTCAACATATTTAGATGCATAAGTGAGAGCCATGCTACACCTTATTAGCATTATCAACTATTACAATTTGCTAAAACAGGAGTGTTCGGAACATATTCTGGATTTTCATGTAAATAAAAGCTTGGTATTATTCTATATATCCCTCTAAGAGATACAGGGATAAAATATTCTTCCTGGATTTTCCAGTCCCAAAGCATTATGCGGTGAACTGGAGCCACCCACTCCCCTCTGGGAGTGAGGGTAAATAAATAAGTACAGCAAATAAATAAATAAACTTATTCCATGTTATCTTGTTATTTGATTTTTCTATCAAAAGAAACATTCTGTGAATATGCAAAGGATGGTAAAAGGCAGTAATTTATTTCTTCCCTTTCCAACATATCTTCTACTGGGTAGATTAGGCTGGAATCGAAAGCAGCTATAGGTAGCACAGGGCAGCAGTAGTGTTAAAACAAGTAAAGGAAGAATGAAAAGTGAAAGAGTCAATGGGGTTTTTAACTTGTTTTCTAAAGTATACCAATAAAGCAGATTTTTTTTCCAAAAAAAGGTTCTTTATAGATGATTTCAAACATCCAGATACAGCAATTGGGGAGCTTCTCAATAGGAATACAATATTAACCTGCCGTGGAAATGACCCACGGAGAGAGAGGGCTGTGCATGTGAGCTTCTCTCACCAGCCAAGGCTGTACTAATAAGCTCTATCCCTCATAAGGTGAAGCCAAAGGCTGGTGGGAGATTTTTTGTTATACTTTTGACTAGAAAAGGATAGAATACACTAGGCAGTCATGAAAATGGTGAAACTAGAGTTTCTAATCACCTGGAGAACTCTGAGAAAATTCAGTGTACCATGAAAAATCACTTATCAGACCTTTTGCTCAAGACATGAAGATCAAGTGTGAGTAGTGACAGAAAGAATTTGATCATTAGAGTCATAAATAGATACAATGTCAAAACCTCTAGCAAAGGTTGATATTAGCCTTCTTATCATGACTAATTCATTAGTTTTGTTGTTTGACTAAAGTTATTCATCTCCGTTGAAAACTGATACAAGTTTAAGAAGTCACATGTCAATTACAAGAAAATCCTGTTACCTCTTAAACATCACAAATTATGGTATCTGAATATTTAAACTGACTTATATCACTTGATTAAAAGACTGTTGTAATGCACATAATTAATTGTCCTGCTCACAACTTGGTAGCTTAACATATAATGCTGAATAGTCTACTGTTCTCTATATCAAAAGGGAAATTTTCCATTAATGGAGAATCACAGATTTTTATTTTAAATATGCATGTTTTAATCATATTTCTACAGAAGAGGCATCATTGGTAGTGGATGGTGCTTTCCTATGTATACAAAATTTTGCAAGGAAAAACCCTCAACAATGTAATGACAGAGAAATAAAATGAACAACAATTGAATACTTTCAAATAATAGTTGATTTCACTGGGGTGGCATTTTCTTATGCTAGCAGTATTTAGAGCCAACTAGATTGGATTTATTTGTTATGCTAAAAGGGGCATATACAGCATGTAGAAGACGGGTAG
The DNA here is from genome assembly GCF_037176765.1 of Anolis sagrei. Lineage (NCBI taxonomy): Eukaryota > Metazoa > Chordata > Lepidosauria > Squamata > Anolidae > Anolis > Anolis sagrei. Next base: position 211,570,948 of record NC_090023.1, on the reverse strand, counting down.
TGAAATTATTTTGCACAATTGATTTCTCTTAAATCTATTGCTTCAAGAACTCAGTTCCAAGATTTTCAGTTCCTTTGGTCTCCAGGTCAGGAAAAAAGTAGTCATAAAATACATATAGCTTAAATACCTATTCTTAAATTATTGAAAAACAAAGATGAGAAGAAACTGAGCAGAATCTTCACAATTTAGAAATTAATGTACTATTTTCTATGCACAAATAGTTTTGGTACAGGAAATATTTCATGTCGGGAGAACATGTTGTTCTGTATAGTTCTGTGGTAGCTAAATGATGCAGGGCACTGATTAGGACTAACTTGGGATAAGGTTACCTTAACACAGCATGTTAAACAAAGTTGCAGGGTGCCCTGAATTCAACCTGAGAATTTGGAGCAAACCACAACTTTGAGCCTATGTAAACAATTGGGCTAGTTCTGAGATGAAACCAGTCACAACTATATACATGGCTATTAATATTCCCTGGGCTTGAGTGGCCCAGGGACACAGGATGTCAATCACTATCCAAACCTCATTCGTTATGTCATGGCAGCTATCAGGTATCAAGTTCACAATGTTTATTTAGACACCACAGGAAAGGCCTACATCTCATCAGTGTAGAATCCTATTCCCAGTTATCTGCTGAACTAAGTCCTTTCAGGAATTCTGAGCATCCATGGAGCATCTACCTGTTTGAGACAGCAATAGAAAGTCTTGGTATGTACTGCTCCACTTGAAATGCATGTCATTTAAATATATATTTTATATATTTCATTTAAAAAAAAGATATTACATTATTTCTAATGCCCCTCTGAACCAGATTAAAAATAGGAAAATATTTGAATTCTTAGTATTTATTATGGTGTTTACTCCACAAAAATGAGTCCATAGAATTGTCTGCCATTTCCTAAAAAAACCACACAATGCTGAAAATTCATAAGCAGTAGATTCTAAATCTAAATGAGCTTGGTTCCTTTTTATAGCTCTTTTCATGAAATGGATAAAAAATTGCAGTAACAAAATTGTATGGAATTATTATTGTTCTTTGTTTCATGAAGGACACATGGAAAATATGACTTCAGAAACTCTTGATGAATACAACATAGATAAAAAGAAATACTGAATGTAGAAATTAATTACTTTGCAAGTTAGGTTGAAAGTCTGTTCTCAGTGCCATTAGAGACAATTATCACAGCATGACAACTTATCTGAAAGTGGGGTCACAATTATTATTATTGAACCAGATAGGGATGGCAGAATCAAGACTTTCCAATAAAAATGTCACTGTTTTCTTCAGTTGGTTTCCCTTTGTTGCTGGAATACTTTTTCATCCATTGGAAACTTCTTTTAGTTGAATGAAGAAAAAGGAGATTTGTGATTTTTTTTAACTTCCATTTTCATCCCACTCCAAATTTTCCAAAAAGTCTTTCAATATAGTATGGAAGGTAGTACTGGTTACTTTAATAAGGGAAGGAGTGCAGAAAACAATCTACCTCTGCTTTGTTGGTAGAAGCTTCTTCACAACAGAAGAGTTTTTGTAAGTGGAGAAACCAAAACTGAAACAACATCTCCATTATCAGTTTGGATTTGGGTTTCACACTTTGTCTTGCTGCTACAATATTATGGAGATTGCAAAATCCCTAAGTAGAAATGACAGAGGTTTTTACTGCCTTGTGAAAACACATCATCCCATTTCACAAATGAAAGGAATAATGTTTCAAACACACATACTTATCACAACCTGTAAAGAAGATGGACTGTTAAAGCTCATATACTTTTGCAGCTCATTTGCCCCAGTTTTCTTTGTTACCAGCTCTGGCCCATTAAAGAAGACAGCCATAATGAATTGGAAGTAAACATACTGGACTCGATTGGATTTCTCCAGGAATAAACAAACAAATGTGCATTTAGGGGAAATAATTTTATTGAACCACGATACTTATTTTTAAATAACCATAATAGGATTGGTGTGTGAGTAATAGTTTCATTAAGTTTCATTATTGAAGGTTTGCTATTTAAAAATCTTTTAAGCATTATGCTAAGTTGCAAACATACAATACTATGCTATAATCTAAGCAAAATGAAATTGTCAAATACAAAAGGAAAAGGAAAAGATGAGAAATTGTAACTAGAATTACAATTCTGGTTGCAGCAGCTGAGGATTTCTCTGACTTTTCTGACATATTGGAGGATGAGGGGCCTGCTGGATTTCAAAGTGATGAGTCTGTCAGTCCTAGGAAAGATGGTGTTTTGCATTCCAGTGATCATCCTCAAGCAACCTGGGATAGTGAAACCAATTGCCTTGGGAATCGCCTTTTGGGTGATGGGGAATTTTCTTGTGAGATAAAATTAGGCTTGAGATCAGAGAGAGTAAAAAAACCGACTAATTCAACAGTCTGGAAGAATCTGTAAAAAGGCCTTGAAGCCCAGGCGCATTCGGCATGACCTCATGGCTATTTGGAAGGGCTTAAATTAAGTGATGTTGGCCTTACACTCTAAGAGGAGACAATGTTGGCAAAGTATGGCTATCTCGACTCTCAAGTTCATGTTTCCAGTATCTTTAAGTTTCCTGTCCAAGTTCATGCCTATGTTTCCTAGAAGGGTTTACCTTGGAAAAGTTCCTGTTGCCTTGTTTATGGATTTATGCTTGCAGTAATGCTTTGGATTTTGGTGCTTTTGACTTTATGGACTTTAACCTTTTTGGATTTCTTCTACTTTTGTATTTGCCATTCTCCTGACCCTTTTGGAATTGCTTTTTTTCCCCTTTTCCCCAGCTTGTTTGAATAAACATTCTTAGATAGAACTCTTGGTCTCATGCGTGGTGCTGGGTAAAAAGGTGTTTCAGTGCCAGAGTGCAACAAAGACAGCATTTTACCATATCATCAAACCTGGAACTAAGGGTTTAATATGCAAAAACTTTGGATTAACAGATATAATGAGCTCAGTCAGCATATATTAATAAAGGAGTTTTAATCAGACTGGTGAGTGCAAATGAGTCATGCTGTGTTGCAGAAGATCTAACCCATTTGCCATATACTTGACTTGCCTCTTTAAATTCTTCACATGGAACTAATTTTGTCAGCTTGCCCTTTACAGCAATGGCCATGTAGAATAACTTATTAGATTGCAGCAATCTGTTTGGAGTGGAAGTTTGACTGTATTTTTCATAGGTCTCCCTCTTAACAACAGAATCAAAGTGGTCTATCCACAGAGTATAACATCATTTTCCAGTATTTTTCTTCCTTTTAGATCGAGATAGGACTGAAAATATTGAAGCCATCCACTTCTAGCTATAGAAGATTTTTTTTAAAAGGCCTTAGGTATGAGGATTCATTGGCTTTCAGAAACACACAATTACACTGTTATTTGGAACAACATCAAGACTTTCTAACACTTTTAATTATTCTTTAACATACCTACTAATACAACTTCCATCCTTTGGCCTTTGTCAGAAATATACCACCAGTTCATTCTACAAAAGCTGAAATCTCAGAACCTATGACAGTAGTATAGAATCCACCTACGCACTGCAGACCATTCTGAAACTGACAGGGAAGGTAGCAGAGAAGGAAACAATTTGTTCCTCTCATTTGCTTCACTTGTCTGCACAGTTCGACACCCTCCTTCCTTTATGAGCTAGTTGAAAAAGATATACCACTGAAAGCTGATGGGGCTGCACTGTTAGAATCCTAAGATGTAACCACAGCTAGGTTCCTAAGATGTAACTTTGACAGATTTTTCTCAGTTTTTAACAAACTCCTTCACATTTCTAGAGAAAAATGTTCAAAAACTTGGTCATTGCTCAGGATGAAATTGGTCATTGCTCAGTCCAGTTGCTTAGACAGATCTTCATAACTACAAAAGTAGAAAAGTGTGTGGAAAAATTAGGTCTGGCTTGTTTCCTCAGTAATGAGTCTTCCTGAATGAAGATTTTATGCATCATGAAAACGAATATTTATATTTTATTAGCATTAGAAAAACATAATTTTATTTTCCATATGTTAAATTCCTAATCTAAAGCTAGTTTATTTTTAAGCATTTCTAATGCCCAGATCAAGAGTGGGGGTTTATTGTCTTGTAAACTGCATTTCACGGAAAGTTATATAAACTGGTTCTATAGCTATACCTGTGGCTTAGAAATATGCATTTTTGTAATGTTCATTGTAACAATTACAAATATACAACCTTCAATCCACATACTTTGCTCCTTTTAGGGGATTTAATTACAAGATAAAATGCCTGAAAAGATTTTGTAACTCTGTAGTCTTTGTGATAACATTTCAGAGAGATACTAGGTTGCCTTCTGATTTAAGAAATGTCTCCCATCTGGCCAGCTTTCACAATATCATGAATTAGATACAATCAACTTCCAATTCATTTCAATTTAGAAAATAGGTAAAATGATTGGAATTTTACACACAGCTCCTTCACCCCACTCTTCTAATTTAATTTTTCTTCTAATTTGTCGGCTTGTAAATTCTCATAATATTGCTAATTATGAAGTTCATAAATTGAGGGGCAGGTAACACACAAACACACACAGAGAGACTGTATGTCAGATGAGAAACCAGTACTAAAAATAGCTACAAGGGAAGACTACAAATTGTGTAGCTAGCTTCCTTGCTCCTACTGATATAATTCGTAGTGTTCCAGATAAACAATTGAAGGAAAAAAAGGATAAACTGGGTTGTTGTAGGTTTTTTTCGGGCTATGTGGCCATGTTCTAGAGGCATTCTCTCCTGACGTTTCGCCTGCATCTATCGCAAGCATCCTCAGAGGTAGTGAGGTCTGTTGGAACTAGGAAAATGGGTTTATATATCTGTGGAATGACCAGGGTGGGACAAAGAACTCTTGTCTCTTGGAGCTAGGTGTGAATGTTTCAACTGACCACCCTGATTAGCATTTGATGGCCTGGCAGTGCCTGGGGCAATCTTTTCTTGAGAGGTGATTAGATGTCCTTGTTTGTTTCCTCTCTGTTATTTTGCTGTTGTAATTTTAGAGGTTTGTTTTTATACTGGTAGCCAGATTATGTTCACTTTCATGGTTTCCTCCTTTCTGTTGAAATTGTCCACATGCTTGTGGATTTCAATGGCTTCTCTGTGTAGTCTGACATGGTGTTTGTTAGAGTGGTCCAGCATTTCTGTGTTCTCAAATGATATGCTGTGTCCAGGTTGGTTCATCAGGTGCTCTGCTATGGCTGACTTCTCTGACTTCTCAACAGAAAGGAGGAAACCATGAAAATAAACAATACCAGTATTAAAAAAAACTCTAAAATTACAACAGCAAAACAACAGTCCACCCAAAGAGAGGCCAAAACATGGAAATGAACAGAGTAGGGAAAATATCTTAGGCCAAGACATCACAAGGTGATTGAAGTTGTTGCTGCTATTGCAGTTCTCATTCTTATTATTATTACATTTATATGATGTAATAATAATAATAATAATAATAATAACAACTAATATTTCCTCTCCCATCACAAAATTGGGACAAAAGGCTGCTTGCAATTTTAAGAAATAATATAAAGGTGAGTATTTAAATAAGTTTTAACTGTTTATAATATTAAAATATTAGAACTATTCAAATATTAATTTATCATGTCAGGGGCAACCAGACAATTGTGTTACAGAACAAAACAAACAAACAAACAAACAAAACACAAAGTTTGCAAGCTTGATAGTTGATTAAATGTCCTTTGACCAGTATCTGGCCACTTGGAGTGCCTCTGGTGTTGCTGCAAGAAGGTCCTCCATTATGCATGTGGCAGGGCTCAGGTTGCATTGCAGCAGGTGGTCTGTAGTTTGCTCTTCTCCACACTCACATGTCGTGGATTCCACTTTGTAGCCCCATTTCTTAAGGTTGGCTCTGCGTCTTGTGGTGCTAGAGCACAGTCTGTTCAGCGCCTTCCAAGTCGCCCAGTTTTCTGTATGCCCAGGGGGGAGTCTCTCATTTGGTATCAGCCATTGATTGAGGTTCTGGGTTTGAGCCTGCCACTTTTGGACTCTCGCTTGCTGAGGTGTTCCAGCAAATGTCTCTGTAGATCTTAGAAAACTATTTCTTGATTTAAGTTGTTGATGTGCTGGCTGATATCCAAACAGGGGATGGGATGGAGATGTCACTACCTTGGTCCTTTCACTATTGGCTACTAAATGGCAATCTAAAAAAAAGATTAAAAGACATTTAAAACAGATAAATAGTTTAGTACAGTGGTTCTCCATCCACACTGTACAGTTATTTTAACCTGGAATAAACCCTGGTCTATTTCAGGTTAAAATAACACCTCCAAAGATTTGGACATTTCACCAAGAGTCACATCTTTGGAGGTGTGGGGCTGGTGGAGATTGTTTCTGAGATCATCATCCTTGATCTCAACAGCAATCTCCACAACAATCCTACATCTGTGGGTTCAAGCAGCCCATGGAGGAGAGATCACAGTGCCATCCTCCCCTCCTTCATCTCTTTTCCTGGGTATAAACATTTTTAAAAGTTCCTTACCAAGCCTGGAGGCTTCTAAGAACTTTGTTGCATGTCTAAATGACTTCCTTCCTAACTCCCTTCTCCAAAAGTCTGTTGTGTCATTTAGACAGAAAACAAAGTCCTTAAAAACCTCCAGGCTTGGTAAGGAACCCTTTTTTAAAAAATCACAGGGAGGAAAGGGAGTGAAGGAGGGCAGGATAATAATGCTCATACCCCTTCCCATGTCAATGATGGTTCAGCACAGGAGAGAATGTGGCTACCCCTTGCCAAAAAGGCATCGTTTTGACCCACAGTGTGGGCAACAAATCCACAAGGAACTGGAATTTTCTGTGCATTTTCCATAGTGTAGAAGGGCCCCAAAGCATGTACCAGAGTGGTCAGATCTGAGAACTGAAAAACATCCCCACCAACCATGTTTATGATAGTGGTAGAACTGAGTGAAGGATTTCACCTAAGGATCTCAATGAAAGGTTAAATGTGAAACTCTGAGTGAATTGTATCATGTATCAAGGAATAAAAAGGCACCAAGAAAAAGAAAACATCTTAAAGTACTTATATAAACTCCAGGAGAAAGAAAACAACAGGTGGTCTTGCTAATTGTTCTTTCAAATGTGCCATCATATTCCATGGTTAATGCATGGAATATCAACAGAATATTATACCATTTGTATGCTCTGTAAACACCCTTGAGTCCCTATGTTCGGAGAAAGACATAATAAAAAATAATGTAAATAAATAATACATATTAGAGTGATTGCTTACCATATGTATGTACAGAGGTTTCTTCCTAGGGTTCAACTGTGTTGCTTCTCCAGTTTCATACTTATCGTATATGAAACTGTATATTCTATGCGTTACTCTTTCCCACTGGTGTGGAAAACATATTTCTTTCTCCTACCCCCACTCTATTTTTATGGTCTTGTCTACAGGGCATAAATATAAGGTAATCACTATGCAGTTCATGTTGACAAGTTTACTTCCTAATAAATTGCTAATAGTAGAAGATATGACTATTTGCATATTTAAAGAGAAAGTATATGCTCAACATCATGCTGCTAGACTGTGTCTGATACAGCATCATAATTACATTTGGACCATAAACTCTTCAGGGGTATCTGCCTATTATGTGTTCACTCACTTAGGCTGAAGGGAAGAAAGCCGAAACATTTATCAGATAAGGAATACTTTCATAAAATATGTTTCCCATCCTGTGTTGTCACAACTGTATCCCATCTGTCAATTAAAAAAAACCATTCAAGCATGTAAAATTAATGGAAGCTATAGAGGGACACTTTTCATGAAGATCATCCCAGCCTCTGGTTTTCTTGCTTAGCTCCTTTTAGAGAAAAGGATGATGTTTATAAATCAGAACTGGAAATAGTTTGCTGTAATTTATTTTTTAAAAGAGAAAAATTATCAAAGCATTAAGATTCCCATGGCAATGTGGCAAAGGATTGATGAATGTCTAAATAACATTTTGCCAGTGTTCCATTTACTGGCCAGTAATTATAGAGTTGTTTCTGGTAGGATCCAGCTAACATATAATTTCTCTCTAAAGCAGAAAATAAAATGGCACTTCTCTCTAGTTTGTTATCCTCACTCATTTTGTCTCCTGGCCATAATAAATGACAGCATTGCAATAAACTGCTATGCACCTTATAGCACTCTCCCAGAATTACACTTCAAGTAAGACCAAATGCTTTAAATAGATAGATATATAAAGTTATCTTACTGTACCCCCTCCCCCCCGCCAGCCAGCCAGCCAGCCAGCCAGCATGGTTTGACAGCCATTCAAATCTCCCATTTCATTCTCTAATTGCCCAGAAAAGGCTAGTATCCATGCCAGGATTGGTTGAAGGTTCTGTTGACATCATGGCTTCCAGGTGGGAATTTCCTTGATGTGGGGAGGGATGACAGCTGGGGTTTTTTGGGCAAGGGACCAACCAGCTGCTGGACACCCCAGGAAGTTGTGAACCAGTTCTGTGCCAAACAATGATACAGGTCTCAGGAAACAAATCTGCAAGACTCAGAAATAAAAAGATGCAAATCCTGAGCAATCAAGGGCTGGGTTGTCAAATAAAAAAGTTAATGATCATTGTACATAATTTTACGTCTCTGTTTCCGTGGGGGTAATAGGCTATCAGCTTCATGGGAATCACACAAACATTTCTGGACTAATCTGGCTGATACGGGAGATTGTCTATCTTTACATATAAACAATGATTCTGATGTCTTGGGAAACAGCCAGGGGGATCTACCCAACCATTTCCATTTCAAGGAGTTTCTCTGAACAGGGTCACAAAGGGGTGTCTGTTTCTAAGTTACATTTTGATACATATCAAAATGTATCAAAGTGTAAAGCAGTTTATATACATTTGATATATAAAAATAGATACAGTACACAGTTGAAAGATACACAAAATCTTAAAATTGATTGATACAATTTATTGAAGAGTTAGATACAATAAAGTTTAGAGGTTTACAGCGGCTGCTGGTTTGGTCTCGATTACCAGACCAGCAGCCGCTACTAACTTTTGTAAGTCCGGAAAAGATCTTTAAAAAATGGAAAATAATATATTTATTTCTGAGCTCTTGGTGAACTATAAATCTTCAGGGGGGTACAGGGTGGGATAGTAACGTGGTTCAACAACAATTCTTTTTGCGGGGGGGGGGGCAGACAGGACATTATTGGTTATCTCAGGTCTGTCATTTTGTACTTAATAGCATTTTCAGCTCTGCTGCCCAGCTTCAGAGAACTTCGCACACATTAAACTTTTGTATGACTATTAGGGCATGCATAATTGTTAGGACATGGAAAAATATATTAAATATTGAAAAAACAATTACTTCCTTGGACAGTTGATGCATTACAAGTGAAACACTTAATATAATAGTATGACAATTTTCAAACAGCATCTGGATGAACTGAAGGACTTTATTTGCTATTCCAATAGGCCAATAAAGCAACCTGGACAAATTTTAAATGCTTCCCTGCCATAAAAGCTGGAAACCAATACATTTGTTTTACCTATACAATTCAGAAAAGTCAAGTAATTTAGAAAAAGTCTCATATGGTTTTGCATTTGATGGGCTTGCACTTGGTAGCTTAAGAAACCAAATGTGAACTATGTTGCTATTTCTGTGAATTGCATTATTATGAACCCACTCAGCCCTTCACGAATTGAACAAGGATCTTATAAGAGGTCATTAGTAGATTTAAGGTTTGTATATATGCCAGTGACTTTATTTCATATACATGTCTCTTGTAATTTATGAAGAGAGAGTGCACAATGTAATCTCTTTAGTCTCTGTGACAGTTTTGGAATCTTTAAATGTCACTTCACTGCCTTCTTAGAAAGGCACATTATAGGATATCAAGTGATAAGCAAAAGAAAATGTCAACTCTTTCAACTATAATATGAGTTTAAAGGAGAAGTGAACTTTGTCAATATGATCCGGGACACAACTGCATAGCTGTAAGCCATGTTCTTCAATGAGGCTTACATCCAGGTAAGCGGGTATAGTCACCTGCTGAGGAACACACACAATAATTATAGTGTGGAAAAAAATGATAAATTCTCTGTAGGATCTTTCGTGTTGAATATTCCAAGGAATTGTAGTCTGTAGATCAAATATGCAGGTGTTTTGTGCAATACACTTACATTGTATTAATAATGATTGGATTTGGAGATGGGTCATAGCTTCAGGATCTTTGAATACTAAGAGAAAATTGCAAAATTTTATCTGGCATTCTATTCTAAATAGGATTTCCCATCTGTTAGGAAATCATTTTGTGACTTAGGAGGAAAAAATATGAAAATTATTTCTATCAAACACAATACACAAATATAAGAAAAATCAGGAATAGAAGCTGTAAAGTAAATATTATTTAAAATTAAGAGTAAAGATTGTTGACTCTCTCCCTCCCATACTCTTTTGCAAGTTTTAAAATTGGAGGCCCAAATCCTGATGGAACATTATGCTAGTAAAAATCATTGTACTAATGGCTGCACTTTCTCAAAGGTTGTGTAAGTGTGATCTGTTGTAGCCAACTGTTTTACAAACAGCCCCCACTCATTCAAACATGCCCCCCCACACACACACACACAACCCATTATCTTTTAAATCAGAAACAATAAGCCCAATCTTTCAAAGACAGGGCATTCCACCCATTTGCCTTGCCTTTTTCACAGGAAGAGAAAAGAGTGGGGGCATACATTTAAATGAAAGAAGGAAATGAATGGTTTTCTGTGAGGAACATGAATGGATTAGAATCTGTCTCCTCACTCATATTTGCAATGTGGAATATGAAGGGGTATGGTGAAATCTTTCTATTTTTGACCAGAAATTATACAGGGAATATGTTGAGGATTAATCCAGTCAAGACAGAAGTTATGCTGATCAGGAAGAAAACCAGCTTGGATATTGGGATCACAGCCTGCTTTGGGTGGAATTGCCCTGTCTTTGAAAGATTGGGCTTATTGTTTGAGGGTGCTCTGGACCCAGTGCTGCTCTAAGAAAGCCAAGTTGATGCAGAGGCCAAACTTCAGCGGTTGTGCTAGAGCTGCCCTTTTTGGGGGAAAGTAGATCTGGCTGTAATAGTTCCTGCTTTAGTTATGTCTAAACTAGACTACTGTAATGGATTCCATGTGAAAAAGTCATTAGCCCATCTGGAGACAGGTATGCATTTTAGAAACCATGTGACATTGGTTCTACAACAACTACACTGACTTTTTTTTGTTTCCCAGATCAATTCAAGATTATGTTGACTGGGACCAGATTATTTGAAAGGTTGTCCCTTCCAAAATGAGCCTAAAATAAATTTGAAATGTTTTGAGAAGGCTCTTTTGAAGTGGTTGTCAACCTGAGGGTCCCCAGGTGTTTTGGCCTACAACTCCCAGAAATCCCAGCCAGTTTAGCAGGTGTTAGGATTTCTGAAAGTTGAAGGCTAAAATCTCTGGGGACCCACAAGTTGAGAACCATTGTTCTATTGTATGTTCCAACACTCAACGAAATGAATTTATGTGCGTACAAGTCTGTTACAGCACCTTGACTGTGGAATTCCCTATCCATAGAAGTTCTGCAGTCCTTTTAAGCTTTCAGTGGGCACCCCAAACAGTACTAATCCACATGGCACTGCACACTTGAAACTGCTGTTTCAATTGTTTCAAAACTGGATTCTGGGATTACTCTTAGGAGTTTTAAAAGAATATTTAATAAGTCAGTCTTGAAGCTGTTGTTGTTCCCAAGCAAACTTGTCACCATCTATTTGGCCTTTTGATGCCCTTATCTGATAGGTTAATTACTTCACAAGGGTGATGGAAAAAAATGGGCATACAAATAGTGTGTTTTAGACCTGCTGAAATTAAACTGACATAGAGATCTTGCAATTTTAATTGTTAATTTAGTTTTGGATTCTGCTTCTATGTTTTATCCTTTTCCCACATGACTGTATTCAGTCTGCTTATTCTTAAAAGTTAAAATTAAAAATTAAAAAGAATGCTTAATGTATTTTAAAAATATTTTATATTTGCATTGTTTAATTAATTTGTATTTGTTCATCACCTCAGGAGACCTTGTGAGCTGGAGATAATACAGAGGTACTAAAATAAAATAAAATAACACCTGGCCAAATCTAATTTTACAAGATGTGGTAATTTGTATTTTATGAGATTTGGGACATCCTAGATACATGTAAGACTTAAAGTCCCATGCCACTCTATGTCTGCCAAAGAACAGCAAGGAGGAAAATAAAGAAAATTTTCCAGCTAATTTCCACTTTTAGGTTGAGGTTTCATAATTTAAAAACTTTACTTTTGTAATCAATCTGAAAAAGACATGAAGACATCAAATATTAGCTGAGGGTAAATCAAAAGACCTCTCTGAAAGTGTAATGGCGAATAAGCAATGGCGATCTCTTCTTTTTGGACAACATTGAAGAGGAGCCTCTGATTCAACTATTTCATATTTCAGAGGCAACATGTGTTTACAGAAAATGAAAACCTGGTCACAGCTTTATTTGGATGTTGAAATGTTCCACATGAACCAGGTGAGACTTTCTTGATTTACTCTGCAGTTATGACACATTATTTTCCCCTGTGCTAATAGCAAGCCATCAGTCACTGAAGATATAATCTGGTTTTGTAGATGGCTGTGGGCATCATTCCCAATCATTTACTACATGCCTTCCTTATCAATTGCCAAGAATATTGCTAAAAGATATTCTTCACCTCATTACTCTTTACATTTTAAAACAAACTATAATTGCTACCCCTTTGTTTCTATAGCTTTGCTTTACATGATATAGGCTATCTTATGAATTTAAGGTTTATTTAGCCATGACAGACACACAAGACTTTCTAGGCTTTTATTAATTCTACACATGCAGTCCTGTGTATGCTGTCTATTCAGAAGTACGTTCTGTTGTGTTCTGTGTATATAGAAACACAGCCTTAATCTTTAATGACAATGGATTTTCTGTGAGTTAAAAAGTATTGTGTGTGCAGTCACTGCTGCTGAAGTGCAAAACAAATAAGAAAAGGGTGGCTGCTCATCCCTACATCTAAAACCATCAAAAGTAATGCTAATTACTCCAGGTTGGCAGTTCTTCTACACCCGTTGAGTTATCCATACTAATGCAGAAACAGAGGTCATTATTGATAGGGAAATGAAACAAGAGAAGCTGTTGCACAGCTACTTAAAAGTGTTGAAAGAAAAGATATTACTGTTGATCTGGAGATTGTTGCTTGAGAGTCTTTGCACAGCAAAAGTTAGACATAGACATCAGGCCACACTCACAAAATGGACTAAAAAATTATGGTAGACCATAGACCATTGATCATTGTTCTTTCTTTTCAAGCAAACAATAATGCTATCAGTAAAGAGTGTTGTTTGAAAGGCCTTTTACGTGATGTAACTTTAGGACATGTCATGAATGAACAACCACTATACACATGTTCAAGCTAAATAAGTCAAAATGGACCTGGCTTTCAACAAACCAGCATGCATTACTGAATGCCGTCCATAACAAATTAGATCACAGATCGTCCTGGTAGCTTTATTCATAGAACTCTCAGATTCATCAGAGAATAAATACACTCATGTATCTCTTTCATGCTGAAGTATTATCAGTCTTCTTGACTAATAAGAAAGAACCTTTCAAATTGATCTGCCTTCACCATCAGCCTTGGTAAAGGATCGTATATATCCTCTTAATGAATGCCTGGATGGGGTAATGGGATTGATGAGGAAAAACAATCTGAAGCTGATGCCTGATAAGATGGGAGTGCTTGTGTCAGAGAGCCACATCTGAATATTAGGAAGAACTTCCTGTCCATAAGAGCTGTTGGAACTCTCTCAGAGTGTGATGGAAGCTCCTTCTTTGGAGGCTTTTAAACAGAGGCTGGATGGCCATCTCTCATGGGTACTTTGATTGTGCTTTTCTTGCATGACTGAGGGTTGAACTGGATGGCCCATGTGATCTCATCCAACTCTATGATTCTAGGCCAGGGGTTGTTAAATGTGGCACAGAAATCTAGGACACAGCATATGATGGGACAGAAGTCCAAGGCTGCTTAAAACCTGGCCTTCCCCCTCACATCATTCTTCGGGTTATCTTCTGCCTTTGAAAAGTTTAGTACGTTTCTTGGGTGGGTCCTTAACGCAGATGTTAGCGCAGAGAGATGTCTTTCCTTACCTTAATTATTTTTTGTTTATTAGTCGAACAAACACAAGGCAATGTACCTCTCTTATGCAAGAATTTGTTTCATTGCTTAAGGAACTATGGTGCCCATAGTGCATGAGAAAATAAAGGGCCCTGGTACAGTACTTGTTTTGTTTTCTAAGATATTGAGGTTGATAATGAGATTTTACAGCATCACAAGTTCTCTGTAGTAAACTTTAGTGCTTTGAATAGCATTTTTGGAATTCAACAAAGTCACACTTGTGGAGTTTCAGGGGTACATTGGCCAAATTAAGTTTGCGGAAGGCTTGTAGCTTCTAAACTTTTTATGCCATCATTGTGATGCTGTTTTGGGTGTGCATCAATCTCAGAATTGAATTCGGCTCCCCAGAGCAATTTGAAAAGATTTGCTAGTTTGGCAGGATTTTCTCATCTCTTTTAATGAAATTGATTTATGAGGGATAATTTTTGCCTTCTTGATGCAATGAATGTATCCTCAGATGTGGTGGGCTTCATTGACCTGAGGTCTGGTTTTGTGGTTATCCAAGTATGGCCTAAGCAGTGGAATACATTGATGCAATGTGACTAGGGCTGAATAAGGAATTGAACTTTGTGGCTGACCTGAGGGCTTTACTCACTTACAACATCCTTGGACATGGCTGGGAGTGCCTGCAGTTTATTTTCCAGTAATATATCTGCTGGAGGGCAACCCAGCTATTGGATTGATCTCTGGCTTTGAGTACTTCCATCCAAGGGAAGGCTGAATAAATAGTCTTGAGTACAGACTGGGCCTCAGCAAAACCCACATCTGTTTCTCCCCTCTTGCTCCTTTCAGGTTTAATCACCTTAAATAAGGTAAAGGTCAAATAAAGCAGCCCTTATTTAACCCAACTTTCTGTGTCTGCTCTTGGTATCCCATGGTTGCTTGTCCATTTCCCACACAATGACCCTATTAGGCTCCTAATGTTACCAAAACTCATTCAGTGGAGCTATTGCATGTCTTCAGCATGGAACACTGACATTATTACTTTTTTAAAAAAAAATGAAATGTTCAAAGCCCCCCTTCTCTTTATTAGCCCCCTCTCTACTACTCTTTTAGATGCATACATAGTATTCATCCCTCACTTCTCCATATCATTTCCTCTGGAACTCTCAAGTATATTTTTATGCAACTACGGTATTTTGTTGACAGACGCAACTCAGCATAGCTGTTTAAATCCACATTATTCTGTCTCTAGGCAGGATCTTCCTTAAACTCACCCATTTTGTCTGCTCGTGTCTACTCTCATGCATCTACATTTCTGCTACCACTAGCTCCTTAAAGAGATGTGTACTGGCAGAAACTTCACACTGAGGTGTAATAGCCAAAGCAAATATGCCCTGGGTTGCAGGCAATGTTCAGTTTCAAAACAACTTAAATTCAATCAGGATAATAAACAGAAGAAAGTCTGGAGGAATGCAGTTACAATAGCCACCAGGATCCACATAGGGAATTATAGGATTATGAATTGAGCTAGATCCCACCCTGCAGCACTAAAATTACTAGAGAGCAAATGAGATCTGCTCCTCTTACATTTTGTGTAACTTTGAAAAGAATGATACAGAACAGGAACCTGCAAACTTTCTTCAATAGATAGCAGCTCATAGTCATAGTTGCTTTATTTATTTTATGATACTGCAGCCTACAGAATCCATGTCATACCTTGGTCATGATAACCATGAGATTCTGGTCATTGCAGTCCTAAAAAAGTGATGCTTCCAGGCACTGTTACTGAGAACCTATGAATGGATATCAAGGGCTTAGGCTTTGTGACTTCATTACAGCCTTATGAAAATTTGGCATATATCATATTCATACCAAAAAAGTCAAAAACCAGAAAACAAAACTGAGATGAAATCAAACCTATCACTGTCTTTTCTGACTAGTGTTGATCTCTCAGATCTCAAGATATTTTACTACCATCTCAGTTATTCAAGAAAATGCCCTTTATGAAGAAATGCCTTTGACTGGATCAACAGGGCTTTACCCATAAGTCATCTGACCATGAGCCCGATATGCAAAGATTTTACTAGGTAAATGTCATATAAAAATTGTGATCCTGTGATATTTTGGATTCCATGGAAGTTGTTGAAATCAGCATGACATTTCAGGTACTGTGTTGTGATTGCAGCCATAAGACAGCCTTTTGTTGTCCACAAAAGTCCTGTTCACTTCCATCACAATCTGTCTATGCTTTGCAAGGATAGCTTTGAACTGTAACAATAGAATTCATTACTCAGGCTCGGTTTCTGGGAACATCATTCATTTCCCTCTTGTTACTTGCTCTTCAGTCACAAGAGCTAAAAGGAAGGTGCCTTGATCTCAAAAGAAGGACAATGGTGTAATACATTTCCCATCAGCTGCAGGAAGAAAGGTTGCAACCTGCTTTGTGCTGAATTCAATTAGGCTTCAGAAAGAGAGAAACAGAAGCAAAAAGTCACAGTCTGCATTAACTCCTAGAGATGCTTTAGCCTTTCAAGTTCCAGTAGAGTCTCTCTACCTGAACAAATTTTTAACTAATCATGAACCTGAGAGATATTGAATGTCTTTATCTAAATGATGGGAGATCTCTTCCCATTTAATATGCTGTGGAGGATCTTAAAGAAGTTGCTAGGCCGTTGTGGAAATCAGTTGAAGATTCATCATGAAAAACAATTTGCCACTGCATATAGTATAACGCCCTGCATGCTGCCGTGGCATCTGCATCACTTTGTACCCCACAGGAAACATTCTCTCTTGTTTACTGGCATGCAAAGAAACTCTCAGAAGCCAATATACTCTTCTTCAGGCTTATTTAGGCATGAAATTGGGGGAAACTAAGCCAAGCTCTCTGCACCTATAGTGCATTAGCAAATATCTGCAGAAGGCTAGCCTTTAGGCTTAGTTCAAACTGTATACAAATTCTGTAGTGGGCTTATAGTGTGACCAGATCATAGACTTCCAACAAAGACACACTCATTAAACTATTCGTTCTTTAAAAAAATATTTTAACAAAAATACAGACTTACAAAACAAGAAACAACAAAAACAAAATTAAGAATGCAAGAAAAAACAAAGCAAAAATGATTACCATAAAAACCAGAAACAAGAAAGGTTTTTTTTATTATATATAAAATTAAACTACAACTACTAAAACAATGTTATCTACAATATACAACCTAAACCAGAGTTTTCCAAACTTTTCATATTAGTGACACACTTTTTTAGACATGCATCCTTTAGCAACATGGTAATTGAATTTTACTAGCAATCCAGATGTTAGACCAGCCCCTTATAAGAGTTTCATCAACTCTTATGAATCAACGAGGTTTGAACATTTTCCTTTGCATTTCTTATATACCCATCATAGGATATCACTCATGACCGAGTAAGTGTACAGTCTTCTCAGTGGGTCCGTAAGTGACTGTAGAAACCTATTCTGGAGTCACATGTTCTTTCGAAGTGAAGCCATCAATTTCTAGATAGAAGGCAGTCCCATCAAAGGTTGGCTTGACATGCCTTCCTTTTGACATGTTTCTCCCACTCATCCTCCATGTGTACCTCTTCGAATTCCACTGCACTGTTAGTAAAAGCAGACCACCAGTTAGAACGCTTGAGAGCCAGGACTCCCCAGTTGTCAGTGTCTATTGCACAGTTTTAAAGGTTAACTTTAAGCCCATATTTAAATATCTTTTCCTGTCCACCAACATTTCATTTTCCATTCTTGAGTTAAGAGTAAAGTAACTGCTTCAGGAGATGGTGATTGAGCATTTGGACAATGTGACCAGCCCAGCAAAAGTGATGGCAGAGGATCATCACTTCAGTGCTCGTGATCTTTGCTTCTTATGTAGTACTCTTGATTCTTGTTTCGTTTCTTCAGTAGGTGCACCATATGGTTCACCAGTGACATCATCAAGAGATTTTCTTTTCTTTTCTTTTTAAAGACTTTTTTTCTACTTTAATGGTAATTACTGCAACTCAATCAACAAATTGACCTGGACTATAATTTTAAACCTGGGTGATTTAAAACAAATATTTTAGTAATTAATTGTTTTAATGCATTGTTTTAATTGCTATTACTATTTATTACTGTTGTTGGCATTGAATGAATGCTTTTTGTGAAGCCGCCCTGAGTCCCCCTCCAAGTTGAGAAGGATGGGATACAAATATGTGAAATAAATGAGTTGTGAAAATTATAAGCTATAACTATACTACACTTGAATAACACCATCATTCCACTTCTGTATTGATTAAACTCTCTGGAGGTTTTCAAACATAGGCTGTATGGCCATCTGTCAGGGGGGCTTTGATTGTATCTTCCTCAATGGCTGAAGGGGGTGGAGCTGGATGCCCTTGGGGGTTCTCTGGAGTTTCTTTCTCTGGAGGTTTTTGAATAGGCTGGTTGGCTTAAAAGCAGAGTCTCCTTCTCCTTGCCCCCCCCCCCCCCCCCCCCGTGACTGGGACTACTGTTTGGGGGTGAGGCAGAGATCTGAGGACAAGGAGGAGGAGAATGGTGGTGAACATGGGGCCTCAATAATAATAATAATAATAATAATAATAATAATAATAATATTTTTTATACCCCACCACCATCTCCCCAATGGGGACCTGGGGTGGCTTACATGAGGCCAAGCCCGAACAAAATATTACAGCAAAATAAAACCAAAAACACATGCAACCAACAACAACATCGTAATTACATAAATTATATGAATACATTAACAATATAAGATTACAATAAACATAGTGGCAATGACAATGGGCAGGCTACATGTGCAAGAAAATGATTAAAAACTAATTAAAACTGATTAAAAACATGGGTGAGATAAAAGGAGAAGCAGGGTATTTGCGGAGGGGGGCTCATTAAAACGGGGATTGTGGAATCAAGCTTTCCCATGGGGGGGGGTATACTCCTATGACAAAAATGTTGAGGCTGAGCAATAGTGTGAGGTTATATACCTACTCACCAAGGGCATAGTGGAAGAGCCAGGTTTTAAGGTTCTTTTTAAAGGTTTCTAGGGTAGGGGCTTTCCTAATCTCTCCAGGTAATGAGTTCCAGAGTTGGGAGGTCAAAGGCTGCCACTGCTCCTGCTGACACCTCTTCCTTAATTATTATGTTAGTCAGAGGAATTAATGGTTCCCCCTTTCCTCATATTTATTAAACTCCTACTTCATCTTGCTGCTTATATGTTTAAATAAATATCCTAGCTATCAATATATTTTAGATACGTAGTTAAAACAGTACCCAAGTTTATAAGCCTACACAAGTTTAGTGCACTTATAATTTGAAAAGGCATTAATTAGGCAGCTATCCATTACTGGGTTATACTGATGTGTGGCTCTGATAACTTGCTCATAAGTCTTGCTAAACTGGCACATAAATGCTTAGGGTAAGGTGCAGCAGTTAGTTTGGCATGACATATACAGTGCTCTGTGTATAAATCTATCAAAAAATATGCCAGTGCAAATGTTTATAGTCAGGGTATAAAGTTTTATTCTCTTAATTCTACTCCAAATTTTAAATGATGGCCATTTTAACAGTGTTTGCTTATTTTACTGAGCTAGACCTTTCAGACTTGCAAATCTCCATTGCAACATATTGCTAGTAGGAAATAAACAGGACAAAATTAAAAGAATCAACACAGCTAAATTTTTAATGATTCTGAGTTGCAATTGCTATCTGTATAAGTATAGCAAAAAAAAACCCCACTTGGCACAATCTTGATGACAATGGTATAGGGATCTTTGTACATGGGATCTTTGCGCTAATAATACTACTTATCTGCTTTCCCAATAGTTAGGGATATGATCATGTAAAGTTCTGATGAAAACCCAGACATTCATTGGCCTATTGACAGAGACAACTTTTATATAGAATCTGTTATGGAAATGTGGCTTCTTTCTGTGTTGTGTGTTGTGTGAGTGTGCTAGGCCTAAAGCGAGAACTCCTTCCTTGCCAGTGCCACTGTCCCTACTGTGGCAAGTGGTGCATCTAGAGATTTGAATAGTCACCATTCAGTTCTGGTGACTCAAGCTATGAAAGAAAATATTGAAATTACTCATGAAGGAGAAAGCATGAGGTTAAAAGAACGATGGTAGTGTCATACAATATTTCACTTCAATTTAAAGCCTCAGGAAAAATTCTGTGAATTTTTTTTGTCTTCCAATTCCAGTGCCCTTTGTCCAATTCTAGTGCCTTCTGTCCTTTGGAAATGTTTTGTTTTGGGGTGATACTGTTGCAATAATTCACTTCCAAGACTCCACAGCCATTGCTGCCTCAGGTGAGGATGTGCCTCTGTTAACCTCCTGGGTAGAAATTAAGATTAAACTGCTTGATGTGTGTGCCTGCTGAGGCAGGTCACATGGGGAAGGCAGAACTAGAGATTTTAGAGGCCCTGTCTGTCCTCCTCTGGCCCTTTTTCTACTCTTTTTATCCCACCTCAGTGCATTATGATCTAATTGCCTATTGGAGATATGTAGGAATGTTCCCACATTTGGGGAGGAAGATTCACTTACCCCATACTTTCTTTGGGAGAATGATGGTATCTTTAAATAGGCTTCACTGGTGGGTTTTGGAGGACAAACAAAAAAAAATGTGTACACCTTGGCACCATTTGAGTGAAGGGTTGGACTGTAGAACAGCATCTTTGGATTCTGGGGCTGGGAGCTGGGAAAGGGTTTGCCCTTGGGGTTGACATGGGGGTTGGATCTCGGATTTTGAGAGTTTTTTGAAAAATAATGTTTATCAAATCTCAAGAAATAGCATAAAATGACATAGAATACAGATAAAAAAGGAGAATAACAAGATAAAAAAGTTTTGGAAAAAAATAGGGGGAGGAAGGAAAAACATATTGGTAAACCTATTAAATTAGATGAATGGGAGCAAATTTGGACAAAGAGACTGAAATATACCTATGCCACAGATTTAAAGGAGAATTTGTTTAAAATGTTACAACGCTGGTACATTACACCAAAAAAATTAGGAATAATGTATAAAAATATAGACAATAAATGCTGGAAGGGCAAATTGCATGAAGGGTCATATTAGCACATGTGGTGGTCCTGTGAGAGAACAGCAACATATTGGAAAATAGTGCATGAGAACTGACTTCCCAATGAAACCGGAGCATTAACTCTTAGGAATTTTTGATTCAGAAATATCTGGAGACTCTAACATAAATAAATTGTCCACATTTTTTATAACTGCAGCCAGAATAATCTTTGCTAAACTTTGGCAACTTGAGTTAACTCATTCTAAGGAGCAATAGCTAGATAAAATAATGGAGATAATAGACATGGACAAATTGACATTTTTTTTTAAGGAGAATACCACCAGAGGAATGAAGATGACAGACTGGACAGTTTTTGAAGACTATATAAAAATGGGGACTAAAACAAGAATAATAGAGATTAAATATAATATTAGAAGGGAAAAAAATCTTGAGAAATTCTATATAGTATAAGATAAAAGGAAGAAGAACAGAAGTTTAAGTTTCTTTCTCACCCCTTCTCCCCCCTTTCCCCCCTCCCCCCCTATTTTTGAGTTTTGTGGGTTGCCTTGCAGGGGTATTCCCTAGGTCTGGCTTCCAAAATATTTCAGTCTGAAATGAGCAATCTCAAAATAATTTGAATTAATCTTGGGTCAGGTGTTTTTTTGTTTTTTTTCAAGGGGAGACTGGGAGGTTTTGTCTCAGGTAGACACTTGCTGCAGCTAAACTCCAACTAGGTTTTAATCTAAAATGATATGACCTTTATTAGATTCAATCTCATATGTCTGGTATTGTTATTTGAGGGTTGGTCATCAGCATCTTATTTGTTGACTTGCCACTAGATTGCACATGAGTTTTTTAATGTATGGTATTGTGAGTGATACGAGAAGAACCTGCTCTGAAATAAAAATCCCTATATACTAAAGCAAAGAGGAATGTCTTGAAATACTTTATTTTGATGCCTTACCTAGAGAAGGCCTTCTTAGATGAAAAAGTAGTACCAGGTGAAGGAGGCCATCAAAAGTTAGAGAAGGCTTGCAGCTTTTTTGGGACAGAAGCAGAGCCTGGTACGTTCAAGGTCTTGAGAGGGGGGGACTAGTATGCCCCCTCAGCATCCCAAAGTTGTCCGCTCATTTTTTTTTACAGGAGTTTGAGTTTCTAGTAGAAGTCTTTACTATCACCTGTTTTTGATCCCTTTTAACTGGAGCTATCAGGGTTAAAGTACGGATAAACTTGAGATTTCTTTCATTTTCCTGTTTTGGAATTTTCTCAAAATCTTCATCTTCCAAATTGGCAAACACTGATATATTCTTCTCAAAACCTAATGGAATGAAATGTTCACCCATCTGCATTGGCTGAACATGCTTCTAGTCTCGATATGCACAGGAGAGGTTGCACCTGTTTGGCATGTAACCCAAAACGTTAGGTGGCAGCTCTAATTCAGAACTAGCATGGTTGAATTCACAGAAATCCAAAACTGAATGTTTAAGAACTGTGCTACAAGACCTGTACTTAGATTGTTAAATATATCCATATACATTCTTTCCATACTGAACATGAAAAAAAATTCTGATAAATTCTTATCAAAACCAAAATGAAATTACAACTGATTCCATACCAGATACTGAACCTGAAACAATCGACATGCAAAGCATGTACCGGGAGATTGAGCTTTGGTCCATGTACTTAACAGTTCATAAAATGTGGGAGATACCGAATTTTCTTGCCATCTGTTCCTTGTAGGCACTCTGTGTGTGTTCCGAATGTAGCAGCTTGTAAACATCAATCAAAATAAAAAGAGATATATTCTTAAGAAAAACAAATATTTTATGGTTTAAAGCTCTCTTTGCTCATTTTGACAGCATCTCTTTATTTGTTCTGTTTGTGCATTGAGTTAGAAATGATATCACAGGTTAGACTACTTTCCTTTCTTACTAGAGTAATACACCTTATTGATCTCAAGAAGTACTGCAGTGATAGAAATTTTTAAAGTAAATAATAATAATAATAATAATAATAATAATAATACTTTATTTATAACCTGCCCTTTCTCTTTCCCTATCACTTTCTTAAATTAGAAATTCTTCAGGTTTTAAAATTGCAAGTAAATCCAGAAAAAAAATCATACTGAAAACCCTGAACTCTAAAATATATTTAAGGCTAAAGTACATGTATTGTTAATATGCTGAACCTGGATTGTGTATTTGGACTCATATGCTTGTCCCATTGAACTTATTATGGCTTTCTTCTGAATAGGTACACATAGGATTTAGTTGTAATTCATTACATTTGGTCCTTCTTTTAAAATAGTGATATCATGCTCTGAAAGTATCTCCATGTGGTTTACCACTTTGGGAAGAAGCTAATGTCCTTCCAGATATCATCATGTTGAGACACTTCTTTGTCAGAAAGTTTCACTAAATCCTGTCAGTGCCATACATAAATAAAAGTCCTATATATGCCTTTTTTGATATTATGAAGCTTAACATTTCCTTCTTGCTATAATGACCAAAGCTCCCAACTTAGACTTTCCATTGATTTGTTGCAATCAGCTCACACAGCCATTCCATGGTTGGTGGTGAGTGGGGAAGGGAAACATCTGGTTATGTCTCTGTAGCCATGTTTGAAATTGATTATATCATCCACTGAGTACTCCAATCAGATAATGTAAGTAATTGTCATCTGATTAAAGAGACTTATACAGATGCTACTTATACAATCTCTCTAACTCTCCACCAGCCATGAAACAACTCAAAAGGAGGCTGTATCAAATCAATGGTAAGTTCAGGAAGTATATTGAATGGCCAGATGTAGCATTGTTCTTCATGAAAAACTGTTATACTGCATGCTGAACAATTATGTGTTATATGTAATATATCTGCCTACCTTCTCTCAATCCCATCCCCTTCACAGAAGCAACTGGTGGGGATGAGAGATAGGATCTTCTCAGTGGTAGCCCTTCAGATATAGAACTCCCTCCACAGTGAAATTAAGTCAGCCCCCTCCCACCTGACCTTCAGAAAGAAAGTGAAGCCATGGCTATAAGACCAAGCCTTTGGATGATAATTCTCAGTACAACACATGTTTATGGAACAATGCAATTGAAGACCAAAATGGTTCCTGGAATATGCCTTTGGATGGTGTGATTTTAATTAACTGTTTTAAGATTCATATGTTTTAATTATTGATTTTAATGTATATGTTGTGTTATCCTGTGTATGTATATATGGCATTGAATTGAGCCTGTTTTGTGAACAGCCCTGAGTCCCCTTTGGGGTGAGAAGGGTAGGATATAAATGCAATAAATAAATAAATAAATAAATAAATAGGTGATTTTAGCAGATCATAAATGAATAATTTATACTCCTTATGTTTTCACAGTTTTGATTTCAGTATAGTATGACCCTCATATCCATGGGTAATACATTTCTGGAGAAGTGGATAATAATGAAGCTATTGAAATGAATGACTTCTGGTGGAAGTATACCATAGAATCATTCTGGAGAACCTAGAAAATGCCTGGGGAGAACATATTTTTTTCAGAATGGAGTACATGGAACAGGGCACTGCAATGTTTTGTCAATTTCTTTTGTCTCTTTCTGCCCTTTTCAGAGAGTGGTAGTGATGTGCCACTGATTTCATCGAGTCCCCAGGACTACTGTCATCACTGCTGAGCAATGGGCTTTCTTCTAGACACATTTAACAATTCGCCATGAGTAGTTACAACAGAAATAGTATTTTTCTCTTCTTAAAGCTGTCTGGCATCATAGGAAGGAGGGACTGAATTTTCCAAATGGAAATGCTAATTTTAGTAGGTTTTCCACTTCAAATAAAGCTAAGTTTGAAGAAAGGAGACTAAAGTATTTTGTGATATTTCAGAGGTTAACACTTAGTAATTCCCATAAAGCCATTCCTATAAAGCTTTGTTCTGTTTCCTAGGCAGTGTCAGTGAAAGGTTCACCTTGAAAATCTTTTGATAGGAAAGTACCACTGAGAAGAATGAGCAGGTCTTCCAGCCATCGTTGTCTTCAGGTTGATCATTCAACCTTTTTACCCCCTTTTAAGTGTTTCCCCCACATTTTCATTTTTGCCTCTCAGGAGAGTAGCAGATGAAGAATCTGCTGGTTTCTCCTCCTTCTCTTTGAAACAGCAAGGCTCTAATTGCTATCAAAACATTTTTATGATCCTCTACCCTGTATGGATAACCTTTCCTCATCCCTACTCCATCAGCAAGTAAGTAATGACTGACTCAGCTGTGGCTGGCAAATTCATTCTGTTGCATCTTCCAACTTACCTCTGGCAGTAAAATAGACAAGAGCCTAGCACCCTGTCAACAGTCTGTGTGTGAACAAGCAGAATGGTATAATTGAAATGACACAGTTCCTGCTCTACCATTCCCTCTTATTATAGTGACTATAGCCTCCATGGCCAAGCAATTAGCTTTACTTGGCATGTGATAGTCATTTGGGACTTGTATACAGAAAGGAAATAGAAATGGACAGAATGTACCACAACATGTACTTCAGTGACAGAAAATTTTAAAGTTCCCACTGAGACCTCCATAAACCATTGTCCTATCTTCAAGACAATCAATTTTTCTGATCTGTTGCATTCCAGTAAATATAGTCACTGTGGTTCATCAGGCGTGGCCTGCTTTTCCAACCTGGAACATAACTGCTTCATATCTCATCTTGATAGTTATACCTTGTTATTTGTAGCCTCTGCTTCCAGTTGGAACATAAACTGTCCTGTCAAGCTAGCAATTTACCACCATCTCACAATAAATACATATAGGTTTACATCCATTTAGTGTCATATTCATTTGTATGTTAAATCAACACATGTATATGCTTAATCAGCTGCAAGGTTAAGTTTTCCCTTCTTCATTTAAAAACGTATCTCTTCCTTCTGCTAGGTAGGCAATTGACTAAAAAAATCAAAATAATCAGATAGACACATGGTCTTATATGAGGTACTTTCTAAATGTATTGACTGCTTTTCTAGTGGTATATAGAAGTTCTAAGAGATTCCCCCTTTTTCTTTTCAAGGTATGAACTGTGTATGAACTGGATACAGAATGCTCAAAAGGATTTCATGTGTCTATATGTATCAAATCTCTCTCTGAAAAAATATCTGTCATGATCCCAGAATTTTTTTCTGAATCTCACCTTTTCATCTTTATTTTGTCATGTGTTCTCAACTTCAGAAGAAATAATTCACATTGTTAATAAGTTTTCTAATGTGCACATTTACCTAATTTACCCTACTTTTTCCAATTGACAAAAGTGTGGTTTTGCATATTTCTCTCTCTCTTTCTATCTCTCTCGCTCTCTCTCTCTCTCACACACACACACACACACATTCACACACATCCAGGAGATGTAAGAGAAAAGTCATAAAAACTAAAGCTCAGAATGATCTGTCTTTCTAGAGAAAGATGCCCCCCCCCCCTTGTGTTAGGAGCAGAGATGGTATATCTCCACTTTTTTTTCCAAACGCCAACAGATGTTGAGAATATGGAAATAACTGTTCTCCTATAGTTCTCATATAAACACTTAGGATGTTTTTGTTTTGCTATTGGAAAACTGTTCAGTTTTCCTATGAAAGTAGTGTAGCTGACCTACAAAACTGCACTGTTTTTCAGATACTCAATGTATAGCTTTCCTTGAAAATTGTTTAGCTTTTGGTATGGAAAGGACAATTTTTAGACAGACATATGTGTGCAGTGCTTTTCAAATGCAGAAAAAAGTCATGCTTCCCAAGAAGTATACTGTACACAACAAAAATATTTCACAGAAAACATCAATGTTTCATTAAAAAAAACCCATATAGCTATTTTATGTGCAACATTACTGGGTTTTTCATAATGATTTGCTGTTTTTTAAGTTTTGCAAGGGATGGAAACTCCAGAATCAACCTGACTTGGGAAATTAATGCATTTGCATTTCATTCCCTGTCCAGAGCAAGAGAAGAAGAAATTGGTATGTCTTCTGCATAGAAGGGATGAAATGCTAACAGGAGATCGAGGGAAGGCTTAATTGCTCAATAGCTTCTTTGTCTCATGGTACATCTTGACAGGGAAAAAACAGTAATGTTGATCTGGAGAGAAGTACCAGATTCAGAGATAGCATCACAGGAGGCTACACACTATACCCCTGAATTGCCCTGCAGCTGGATAGCACCTGCATAGCCAAGTGGTACTGGAAGGAGTTCAGTACCACCCTTTCATAACCCTTACCTTGACCTCCTCAGCCTGCCATTTGGGAGTGCTCACTGGACATGAAAATTGCACTGTTTGTCATTCAGTGCTTGCAGTGATGATATCCAGCACCAAGGCAACACAATAGGGAGAAGGAGGGAAGGAGGAATATCTCTTTCCTTTCCCTCCTACCTTCTCTAATTGCCTTAGTACTATGGATATCATCACTCCATATTGAGGGAGCAAGTTAGGTGTCATCACAAGTCCACAGACTGCCTTAGCTTAAGGAAAGTAGAATGTTTGATCACATGAAGTAACAGCATGAAGATAGCCAGGAGCTAACTCAGGCTGAGTCCAAGTTTTCACGCCCATATACACAAACCCAAAGACAGGGAATACATACAAAGTGTGAAGATGTTTGACATACTTGGCATCTGAATGATGTAGCTGACTACCATTTCTTTTTGTAATAAATAGAAACACAGGGACAAATATTTCATCCATCCCTGATTTTGAGCTCTGCCAGTGATGACAATTTGGCACCCTTTATTCTTCTGGTTGCAACAATTCCACTGCCTCACCCCAGAGTTGAAGCATAGAATGAAGCTGAGAAAAACAACTATGGCGGTTATTCACTGCTATTCCTTTACGCCAGTAGAATGAAGAGAATGTTCAAATCATGGTCCTATATTTTCCAAACAAACAAACAAACAAATAGCTAGGTTTGTTTTCCAACATCTATAAATACTGTCTTGGGGCCCTTCCACACAGCTCTATATTCCAGAATATCAAGTGTGGACTTAGATAACCGAGTTCAAAGCAGATATTGTGGAATTTTCTGCCTTGATATTCTAGGATATAGGGCTGTGTGGAAGGGCCCTGGGTTTGCTTACAGCAGGCATGTCCAAAGTGTGGCCCACGAAGCAATTGTAGCCACTGTTCAAATTTCCACTGGCCCTCTCTCTTCAGGCCTCCCTCTTTCCCTCCCTTGCTTCTTTTCTCCCTCCCTTCCTTCACTTCCTTCCTCTCTTCTTTCCTTCCATCATTTCTGGGGATCATGGCCCTGGAAAGGCAAGCCCCTTGGGAGGAGAGAAAGAGACACGGTGGCCTCTTGAGTCCCTGCAACCCAATTAAGCACCACCATCTTCTAGGATGGCTTTGAACTTGGGTACTTCCAGCCTCAGGCATCATGTCCCAGTGGCCCCTTATTCTACTCTCTCTTCCTCCACAACTTTTTCTTTATTTCTTTGCAGAAGAAGGCTCCCAAATTACCCTGCTTGCTCCCAAGCACTTGCTGTTTCTGCTACTGCATGGCCAGGAAAGGCAGGCCCTGGAGACTGGACACCTGTCTTCCTTCCTTCCCTTCTCTGCCCCGGCCTCATCCTGCATCAGTCACCACCCCACATTTTCCACAAAGGCTGCCCATTGCTATGACACCTCCCTTGGGAAGGAAAGGGGAGAGCCAGGTGGCAACTATAATCCATGGCTGTAGGATTCTTTGGAAAAGCAATGCTTGGGCCCTTCATACCTTAGTGCAACCCTGGCAATGTGCTTTGGTGGGACAATGGAGAGAAACATGTTAACATCCCTATAATCCCCAGAATGTAATACCACTGTGGCACACGGATTGTCCCCCCTCTCTTCCAATATTTTCAAATATTATTTCCATCCTTAGTGGGTGTTATTCCAGGGTCGGGTTAAGCTGCTCATCTAAAAAATAATGCTCATTTGTGTTAATTAGACTGAACAACATTAGCCCAATCTAGTTCTTCTAAATATAAAAGTACAACAGACCATTTCTAAGATCCAAATTCTTTCTTTCAGAAATGGAAAATTTCAGTATGAAATATCCTTCATTATTATTATTTGGTCATTTATATTCCACTTTTCCCCAATGATGTTCAAGAAGGCATAAAACTAAGAAACTACAGCTAGAAGCTATAGCCTTTCCTTCACAAAAGGAAAAGCATAAAAACCTATGGGTAAAATATAATATACAACCAATTGAATAAAAAAAATCCTTTAAGTAAATCTTTAAAAAAAGATAAAAATACAACAAACAAAAACAGCAGCACAGCAGAGAAAGGAGGGAAAGAAAGACAGAGGATTATCCTAGAAGGAATAACTCTTAAACTTTGTCCAGCCCAAGAATTATTTTCCTGTCATGAAGCAATTCATTTTTGTCAACTGTTATGCTGATTCATTTTGTTCTTGCCATTCTTGTTGATATTCAAACAATTTTTCACTGCCTCCCCCCCCCCCACACACACAAATGTAATCCTCTTTTTGTGGAGGTTTCCCAGAAAAGCAATTTACTTTCTCTAATTGGTTTATCAAAAATTCAGCCATCTACCTGCATTACAAAGGCTCATAATGAAATTAAAACATTTAGCAGCTTTGCAACAAGACTTGGATGGTTTCAATTAATGACTTTCATTTCTTTCCCAGTAAAACTCTTTGGTCCACGGCATGAGTCACTGTGCCGATAAAGGAAATAAAGACAAGCTGTAACTCTCTCCAGAGGAACGGATTAAAGATGCTGCACTCTCTTAGCAGCCAATTTCCACAGAGATGTTCTGAGGGGATGAAGCGAGCATTTGTGAGACAGATTGATGGAAACTGTGTGCCCTTTCCTTCCCATTTCCCTGTCTGCTGATAGAGGTCAGGAAGAAAGACTGATAAGAAAAACATGAGGGTGCAATTTGAAGCATTTTAGTGGAAAGCCAGCAAAGACATCCAACTAAAGGATCATGAAGATATTGATGGACAGCAAAGGGTCATAACAAGTTTTGGTGGTCAACACAGGGGCCGTTCGGAAAATATATATGTCCCAGAGAAGATCACCTATTAAGATATTTTACGTTAACCTAGCTAATGCCATTTCTCTGTGCACAATAAATTCCATTTTAGAGCAGGGGAATAATGTAACAAATTCACCCTTCTCCAAGTGGATGGCAAAAAATAATAATAACATTTAAGCAATCCTCAATGTATATGATTTAAAGTAACACAACTAGCTGTTTTGGGGCTCTACATTCTTCATATTAGAATGCCATTGTAATGTTTTTAAAGCTTTCCACAGAACCAAATGAAACATGCTGCAAAATGGATGGGAAGTATATGCAGTCTGTGAACAGCACTTTTTCTATTCTTGGTCTACAGTGAGGATATGAAAAGTGCAACCTGTGGACCACATAAAGTCCCAATGCATCACCAATGCTGATTTGTTCTGGATTTTTTATTTTTCTTCTAACTAGCTTCAAAAACTTCAAAGGAAGTGTGAGAGCAATGTCATCATAGGTCCCATCTGCACTGCCATATAATGCAGTTTGAATTTCATTATAATGGTCAGAGCAGACTCATATCATGCAGTTTGAACTGCATTGAACTAGATTATATGAGCCTACATTGCTACATATAACCCACTTCAATGCAGTTAATCTGCATTGTGACATTGAATTATATGACAGTGTAGATGGGGCCATAGTTTTACAAGACCCTTGGAAGGGCATTTCAGGTCTACTAGTGCAATGACACTGTAGTATTAATGGAATTTGACACAACTCTAACTTTCAGAGTTTAATGCTATGGAATCCTGTGATTTGGAGTTTGGTGAAGCACCAGCACTGTTTAGCAGAGAAGATTAAAGACCTTATAAAACTACCAGTTGTGGGGACTGACAATTCCTGAATTAGTTTAGAAAGGCAGATTTTGTGTATACATTCTTCATGTTTCCACTTTAGTGCAATTGCCGATTCATTTACAAATAAGATAAAATTATGGCAAATCTTGAAGCCATTTTAAATTCATGAACTGAACGGAATATAAGCTTAAAATGAAGGAGGTGAGTATATTCTACTTTGAAATATAGAGGATCTAAGAGAAACAAAGTTCAGGAGAATGTGTTTACCAAACTTGTGCTATTAATTCAATTGCTTCTACAGTAATGGGTTTGCATGTTAGGAAATGTGTAAGGTAGGAGTGCATGTCTCAAGCAGAGTACTGTCTGTAAATTGGGGAAGGCAGAAGCTGAAAATAACCACTCACAGAGCAGTCACAGTTCCCCACCTCATGCTCATGGGAACTAGCAAAGAAAGCAGCAAACCATATGTCCTTTGTGAAACATATAAAATAGCTTTATTTTCAAATGGTGTATGTTCAATTTTGTTTTGTAATGCAGCAGAAAAGAGAAAATGTTTGTAGGAAATATAGGCAAATACAGAAAAACAGAATGTTACCATAAATATATTCTTCACCTAAACTATAGATTTGAATTTCCAAACTGTGTGTTGCGACATGTTAGTGTGTTGACTGTATTGTGTAGATGTGCCATGCAAACATAAGGAGAAGCCTGTGAGCCTGTGTGAAATATTTTTTATTTATAAAATAATAAATGAAAGGTTTTCATGATATATGTTGTATCCCCGAACTTTCTGTTAATACAGTTTATGTATGTGTCTTTACCTTTCATAAGGGTTGGTTTAACCTCTGGTTTGCTAGTAAAACTGAATTATACATGTCTAAAAGGTGTATCGCCAACATGAAATGTTTGGAAAACTCATTCCTAGAGAGTAGAATACAAACAAGCAATTAGTGACTGTGGACATACAAAAGGTGAGAACTCTATCAATGTCCTCTTGCCATTGCAGGCTAGTGACTGACTTCATCACAAAGAGTCTGATCCATTTTTATCTGTAACTTTCTTGCTGATTTTCTCCTGGTACTCAGTAATTAGGCATATGGTGTTGAATTATTACTTAAGACATCTTTTGTAGTTATAATGGGTGAGGCGTCTAGACAGCGTTGTATAAACCCACATGAATAAAGATCAATAGGCCTGTCATTTCTCACAAGTTAACCTTCTACTTTGAATCTAAATACATTTTTTCAGCATCAGTGCCCCAACTGTATATACACACATGACATAGTTTAGGTTAAATAAGCAAGAATCAGAATGCAAATTCTCTAAGGAAAGAAAGTGCCGGAAATACAAATTTTCAGGACAGTTTACAGCTACTGTGGAAGGATGCAATGTTTAGATATAGTAAACAAACACACTGCTTGTTCAGGAAGGAATGTAAAGCATTTGAAAGATCCAAAAAATAATACAAAGTACTTGTATTACCAATACCAAAAAAAAGGGGGGGGGAGGGATAGTAATTAATGCAGGCAATAAAAATAGCAAAAATGACAGATCAAACAAGACAAAACTGAAAACTTATGAAAGGCATTAGATGTGGCAGAAAAATTATATAAATATCATGTATTATGATATGTATTTCATATACATGGAAGGTTTCCAATCATTTGTACTATTGACACCAAACATGCTTAACCTGAATACCATGAAATGCAAAAAAGAAGACTAAAATCCTTCTATTTCTGGTAGTGACATAATGTTCATGTCAATTCAGACCACATGGTGAGTCCTGAAATCACACAATCATGGATCTATTCTTTGATCAAGTAACTCTCCTCCAAATGCATTTGTGGTATCTTAAGAGAAACTGGAAAACCAACCAAAATAGTTTTAGTTCAAAAGCAGTCTTATACCAAATTTTATTCAAATCCAAGTTTTAATCTGTCAGTTAATAATTTCAAAATAAACTGGCTTTTTATTTATCCTTTGACAAGTATCTAAAAAGTAAACATAGCATCCAAGTCATAATACAAAAAGCTGACATTAAAAAAGAGTTGACAGTGCAGAATACTAAAGTAATACTAATGTACCTAAAAACTGCTGGGGTTGTTTGGAAATGCACTTAATATCAAAGGAGCTATAGAAAATCAAAGTTTTTCTCCTTTCTTCTGCAACTTCTTTTGTAAAATAAATGCTCTGGATTTTAAAAGCATGTTAACATTGAGAGTATGCGAACACTGAGTTTGAAGTTGTTTAATTAATAAGATATTGATGCTTCAAGTCGAGTAATCCCCTTTGTTTAGCATTCAAAGGGAATATTCTCCCTGTCTTCTGTGAAAAATCAATTAGGTCTCATCTGGTAAAAGAATAAAATAAAAAGCCCCAAAGACAGCTGAGATGTGAATTAGCTGTTCTCTCACTAGTCTTCCACCAAAAGATCACACTGTTCCAAAGGAATGTGTAAAATATAGCAACTCTGTGTGCAGCTGTCATTATAAGCCAAACTGATGTTAATAGTAAGAAAATAATACAAAATTACACAGGAAGGAAATTATCAAAGAAGTACCTGTGTTAGCCTTTTATGGCACAAAAGGGGAACAAAGAGTTGCATAAGCACCTTGAAAACTGATTTTTATTTTAACATGGGTTTTAGATAGAAATACCTTTTGCCATATGCGCTACTAAATGGTATTAAGGCATCAGGGATAAAGGATATTTACACATTTGAGGTAGTGAGATAGAATATAATGGTTAGAACTCAACTCTGCACCTGGAAGCCCAGGTTTCAGTATATTTTCCACAGTTAATATTTATGTGCCAACCTGTTCCTTGAGAAGTCATATTTGGCCACAGTAATACATGTCTTGATTACATCCTGTTGGATCACTATAATGCCTACTATGTGGAGCTGCCTTTTGAAATTTCAGCAGGTTCAAGTCTGATGACTAAAAATAACTCTTTTGAAAAAAAGAACCAACTCCATCTTTGAGTAGAGTGGCAAAAGATAATAACTCAGGACCTCATCAGATGGAAGTCCTCAAGCCAAGGGAAAGCAGGGGCATCTGTGGAGCAGCGGAGCAAATTTGCCAGGTAGCTTCAATGTCCAGCTTCCCCCTGTGCTTCCCCCAGCTTGGGCAATGAGAACACAGAAAATCTCTCTGTATTCTCAGGACCTGTCCTACAATGCTTGCAAGAAGAAGCCACCAGAAATAACTCTGCATCGTGTGTTGGGCTCTGCTGTGGTCCATCCTGGCTCTGTCCTACAAGCATCATAGGATGGAGTCAAATACTAATATGATGAGTTCCTTGGTCTTGAGAGAACCTAAAAGAACACTCTCTATTCTCCACTCTCTCCACCATGGTACCATTTCTTGCTTTTTGGAAAGCATATGTATGAAAATGGTGGTGGCAGCTAGCAGTGACTGCCTGCCTTAGGCAACATTTGTGTTTTTCCCTCTCTCTGGAAGGACCCTTTACTTGCCCACATTTCAAAATTCTTAATTTGGATCCCCAAACCTACACTCAACTTCTACATGAAGTCAGCTTATATATGTAGTTGGCATGCATGAAGCCAATTTATACATGAGTACATATAAGGGGTGTTGAGTATTTTTATTAGTCATCATATCAATTTTGTTACATTCATACTTACAGCACAATGTTTGACACATGGGCATGGTCTGCGCCAAAAACTTAAAAATCAAATCTTACCTAATACCTTTTCATTTGCATTTTGTAAATCTTAGAAGCCTCCCAAACCTTCCCATTTTTGTCAAATTTTTTTTTTAATCCCTTAAGTCAGTAGATGTATGAATATTTCTGAAAGTTGAAGGGAATGATCCCCTGTTATCTTGTGTTACTGTATAGAAAATTCAAGGATATTGCTCTGGTAGTTTTTTTAAATGTTGTTTATAAAAACTTTAAAAATTCCCCAAACATAAGAGACATTCAATGAGATAGCTTTTGTGGCTTTTAAAAATCTATATAAGAAAGCATTTTTGTCAAAACTTTTTAACTTCCAACTTCCAGAAATATTCATACATATTCCGATTTTATGGATTTTAAAAAAAGTTTTGACAAAAACATTTTTTAAAAAGCCACAGAAGCTATCTCATTGAATGTCTCTCATATTAATCAGTAGAACTTCTAGTCCAGCATAGAGATTTACTTTTTTTTTTTTGTCGTGTCAGGAGTGACTTGAGAAACTGCATGGCAGTATGGTGCATATGTATGGGTATCTCATGCATAAGTTGACCACACTTACAAGATGAGTGCAACTTTTGGGGCCACAATTATGGGTATTGATATGATCCATGGATAAGTTGATGGTATATATGGTGCACATGTGCGGGTGAGGGACAGCATGCGAGGCTGGAGGGAGGCTTGCGCCAGCGAGTCCCTTCAAGTCATGGGGGTTCTGTGTGGAAAGTTTGGCCCAATTCTATCATTAGTGGGATTCAGAATGCTCTTTTTAGATGAACTATAAATCCCAGCAACTACATCTCCCAAATGTCAAGGTCTATTTTCCCCAAACTCCACCAGTGTTCACATTTGGGCATATTGAATATTCATGCCAAGTTTGGTCCAGATCCATAATTGTTTGAGTCCACAGTGCTCTCTGAATGTAGGTGAACTACAACTCCCAAACTCAAAGTCAATGCCCACTAAACCCTTCCAGTATTTTCTATTGGTCACAGGAGTTCTGTATGCCAAGATTAGTTCAATTCCATCATTGGTGGAGTTCAGAATGCTCTTTGATTATAGGTGAACTATAAATCCCAGCAACTACAATTCCCAAATGACAAAATCAATCCTCCCCGCAACCCCACCAATATCTGGTCCAGTGAATGAAAATACATCCTGCATATCAGATATTTACATTACGATTCATAACAGTAGCAAAATGAAAGTTATGAAGTAGAAACAAAAATAATGTAATGGCTGGGGGGCACCACTACATGAGGAACTTTATTAAGGGGTCATGGCATTAGGAAGGTTGAGAAACACTGCTCTATAGTCAGCTTCTAGTGAAAATTTACCGTAAAGTTGAGCTCTAGAAATCCTCTAGAGATCCCAGAGAAGTGTTATCTCAGGTAAAAATAATGATGGGTTTCTTTTATTCTCAGTTTTTCTTTCACTTTTGAGGGGGCCCATCATAACACAGAAGAATGCGAAGGGTTGACTGTATTCTTAAGTATTTAACTTTGATTACACAACATCTTTTTTCTGCACACTTGTCATGATTGTAACCCAATATTCTAGACATTATTAAAATTCATAGAACTTTGCTGCAAACCTTCTCTTATTTGCATAGATTCCATAGATCACTTCATTTACTTTAAAGCTATACTCCAAGTATTTGCCAACAAAGACTATAGGAAAGTTTATAGTCCAATACATTATCCTAACCTTACTATGATTATTGACAAAACAGATTAATCAAAGACTGCAATGAACACTTTATTAAAAGTGCAAATCATTGAACCTTGCTAGGTTCACATATTTAAATATCCTGGGTCATTAATATCACATGGAGCAATGTGTACAGCAGAGCACCATAATACACTTTTGGAGGAGCCACATAGAGCATGTATCTACCCTGCTTATGCCATTATGATGCTGTTGGAATGAAAACCACATCTACTGACTCAATGTGCTTTGTTATCTCTTTTCCAGGTTTCCAAGACTTTTATGCTTTGTTTCATTTCATTTAGTGGAGGTGACCTTCCTCTCCTGATCTCCAGAATGAGTGACAGGGCAATGATAAGGAAGCCAGCCACAAGAGAGAGAAAAACAAAACACTTGGGGGCAACTATCAACCTCCCACAGCTTTGTGAGGCATAGTTATTAAATGCAGAACATGCTACAAGATGTGAATGCCTTATGCCTGTCTCAGATAGTTGGTCTAAATCCAACTGTCAGTTCTGACCAAAGTAAACCTATTAAATTAGTTGGATTTACAGAAATGTTGATTTACCATTTAGCAATTGATTCAATGGATCTCCACTAGTTCAGACTAGCAATTGCATTTAGGTCATTGCAATTATTCCAGCCACCACCCATTTATCAGGGTCTCAATGCAGAATTACCTGGCTGTGTATTGTGCTGAGGAGGAATTTTCCCCATTGATCATGATGGATAGCTAAGAGGAGCAGATTCCCTTCTCCCCAATGATTGAATTTCTCCTTAGGTCACGCTTAATGGTAGGGGGACATACAAAGTTTGCAATTTAGGTTTCTGGTTCATAACAATCACAATGGTATAGGTCTGTTAGGGGAAAGAAGGGCACTGGTGAGCCCTCAGGTTATTAAGAAGATAAAGGAGAATCCCAAAATTTATCCATTTAGAAAAGATGGTTATATCTGGGTCCTGCACATTCTTAGGTCCTGTTTCTGCATTAATAAACACGGTGCCAAATCTTTTTGATGTGGTAGCAACAAAGATTGCTATTTTATAGAAGGGCTGCTATTTTTCTAGCCAACACTGGGTGTAAGGAGCATGTGTATTGATTTAAAACAGAATTGCTCTAATTTAAAATAGCATATTCTTTTTTAAAAAAGAGACAACACAATATCAAACTGCATGGCACAGAAATAGCAAAGTTAATCTCTCAGTAGGCCAGGTGTCCGATACAACCTATCTAGAAGTTTATGTCTACATGACCAAAATGCTGTAGGCTAGTTGTTGAGCCACTGGATCAAAAGTATTTTTTTATTTAAGATACTTTTACCCTCCCTTTTTCCGCAAGTGGACTCAAGGCTGCTTACAACAAAATAAAATATACAGTACAAAGTTAAAATGGTTAAAATCACATATTCATAAACCCGTTACCATCTCCCCCAAATAAACCCTTTCAATATACAAATAATAAACCTTAAAACTCAAACCAGCCCTGACAATTATAATCCTTAATTAAAAGCTTTCTTAAATAAAGTCTTTACCCCATTCTGGAAACTCAGCTCTTAATTCTTCTGGAAGGAAGTTCCAAAGTGCTGGTGCCTGAGAAGGAGCCTTCCTTGGTTCTTCTTAAACTCTAATATTAGAGGGGGCCCATGTGGAGGTAAGAGTCTGCCTTCATGACCTCAACGCTCGCCCTGGTATGTATAAGGGGACACAGGGTTCTAGATAACATGATGTTCCAGGTGTCTGGGAGAGACCATTGCATGCAGATGGTAATGCAATGATGGTGGCCGGAATACATCCCCAACCTGTGTGACTGTGTGAACAGCCAAAGGACTCATAGTGTTGTGCTAGAACAGCAACAGAGCCCTTTAAACTGAGTTTTCCAAGCTCTATTCCCCAAATAGATCCAGTGCCTTTCTTAATTCTTTTAGAGTTTGAATTAAAACTCACTCTGTTGACATAAAAAACAATAAAACTAATTACAGTGAATATTTTTGCATCTATATTGATAAATTATGGGTTTAAATTGTATGCAAATATGTGACCTCTTTAATTCAAGATTGGTCATGCATATCCCCCTTGATTCTATTATGTTGATGACTTGAAGCCTGCTTATTTGATCTTGAAGCCTGCATCTGGCCACGGTGGTCCATGCTCTTGTTACATCCCAATTAGATTACTGCAACGCACTCTACGTGGGGTTGCCTTTGAAGACTGTTCGGAAACTCCAACTAGTCCAGCAGGAGGCAGCCAGAGTACTTACAGGAGCGTCATACAGGGAGCATACCACCCCCCTGTTGTGTCAGCTCCACTGGCTGCCGATCCAATTCCGAGCACAATTCAAAGTGCTGGTTTTGACCTACAAAACCCTATACGGTTCTGGCCCAGTGTATCTGTCTGAACGGATCTCCCTCTACATCCCACCTCGGAATTTAAGATCTTCTGGGGAGGCCCTGCTCTCGACCCTGCCTCTATCACAAGTGAGATTGACGGGGACAAGGAGCAGGACCTTCTTGGTGGTGGCCCCGCACCTGTGAAATTCACTCCCCAGGGAAATTAGAACAGCGACATCCCTCCTTTCCTTTAGGAAAAAATTGGAAACATGGATTTGGGACCAGGCATTCAGACAATCTGGCAGGTAAAGAAATGTCTTCGACAATTGACAGGAATTGACAAAGTGGAATGGAATTATGGAACTCTGAAAGATGAACGCTGAACATGAGATTAGTTTTATTGATTGTGTTATATACCGACTGTTTTAACTGTGATAATTGTTTAATTGCTGTTTTATACGTATGTGTATTCTGTGTAGGCATCGAATTGTGCCTTTTTGTAAGCCACCCTGAGTCCCCCCTCAGGGGTTGAGAAGGGTGGGGTAGAAGTACTCGAAATAAATAAATAAATAAATAAATAAATAATTTGAGGCCACATATGGTTCTGACCTACATAGACTGACATAGATAGCATCTCCATATTCAAAAACCTGACCCTTGGTTGGATTGTTTTGTTTAATTAAAAATACACCTAGGCAGAAGCATTAACAACCTTGTCACACAGCCGTTGGAGGTGCTGCACTTCATCAAGGAGTATGAGGAACACAGAGCCCCACACCCCACATTGCCTAGCTCCAGCTGATGACGATCAGATGGGGGGAAGTGTGGAGCATGCGTGAAGAGGTTGTAAGTCATTTTAAACTACTGCTACTGTGCTCTTCTACAAAGAGCTGGAGACAAATGGAAAGGAAAGGATAGAGATGACTGTGAGACAACACAAAATTTAAGAACAGGAAAACTTTCTTTTTTCTCCATTGTATAGAACTTAAGGAAAAAATGAAGACAAAGTGAAGGGACAAGAAAGTATTTGTGGACCACAAATCATCTTATTTACCATTGCGAATAAGTTTCATGTAATCCAGTCCTCTGACGTAGATATAAAATGCAGATGAAGCTGGCAATTTTGATCCGGAACACAGAGACCCCCCTGACCCTTCCTGTTCTACAACAAGAAGAGTGACTGTGAATGTGAGAGAACCCATTATACAAACCAAACTGCATTAATTCTGATGAAAAAATTAAATGCACCAAGGTGTGCTAATCACAGAAACACAGAAGGAAAGAAAGTATGAAATAGAAAAGTTTTCCTCACTTTTCCCTACATGTTTTCTACTTCTCCCTAGACTTACTTTGAATATATTCTGATTTTATACTCACTTTGAGCTCATTCAGCACAACAAATCAGATTACCTCTCCTACAAAGGAAATAATATCCCTGTGCTAGGTGTTTGTGTAGTTTTTATATTATTTGATGTCTTTTTTTCCTGGGCTGTTGTATTTTATTTATTCATTTAATTTTGACACATGTTTTTCTAGATCTTTGACCTCATACTTTACCGGTCCACAGGTACATGGCAGAATCTTATATTGCATTTCATCATCCATGGCAACAGGGGCAAAATATTGTTCTTGCTGCTGATCGGATGAGATGTCAATGTGGGCACAATCACATCAGAAGACAAACAGATGCAAAGAGCAACACTCAATTATCTCATTATCCACTACTATTTGATAAGGTTTCCAGTAAAAAAAAATAGTTCAAGGAAGCCTATCATTCTTTTAGTTATCCCAGTACTTTTCTTTGAGATAAGCCTAAAGAAGAGTTTCTCAAAAGATTTTCAAATAAACAATGATGAGTTCAAGCCAAACTAAGCCTGGAATTTTTGAGGAAAGTTATACCAATAACAATACTTTTGTAGATCCTGAGCAAAGTGAGTATTTAGCACATCTTATCTAGTGCTTTCTTGGTGGATGTGCAGTGGGAGCTGGATGGAGAGCTCTGACTCCCCTCCCCCCACCCCTGATAATGGCATTAGAACTCATTCTTACTATAAGTGAACTTGTAGCTACCACCTACCCACACATCCACTGCTATGTACAATAGGTAAACTTTACATTTTTTTTGTTTTGAATAAGAATTTGGCCATAGTCATGCTTTACTCATGATTATGTCCCATTCCATTTAATGGAATTAATCACAAAGAATATAGTCTAGATTCAATGTAATTGTCTTTATAGATGGCCAGAATTTTAAATATTGATTTAGCACATTCAATCACTACATGAGATTTCTGTTACTAATGGCCATTTCTATGTATATCCCTAATACTGCTTCCCCTACCATGCATAATTTTTAGATTATGCCTTTTAATTTTCTCACTTATGGGCAGTAGGTAAGAGTAAATCAATTTTAACAAAATCCTTCTTACTTTTAAAAGCAGCAATTACACCACAGCGAACTTATTCCTTTTCCAGTAAGAAGGAGGAGTTTCTCAACCTATCTCATCATATATAATCTTCTAATGGTGTCATAAATTCAGTTCCAATTTTGCTCTTCTCAAAGACTGATTGTTTCTTTACATCCTAACCTATCATCAATAGTCCATGTTACCTGTAATTTGTAAAGGATGGCAGAATTATCATTAAGTAATTATGTATTGGCACCTAAATGCTAGTCTTACTGCTGTTACCTCCCATCCTAGTTTAGCATCTGACGCATGTGCATGAGCTAATCTGTCACTGGACAAATCTGTCAATTTCACTATCTTTTACTACTTTTTGGGAGGGAGGGGGAGGCAGAACTTTACTATGATTTATTTTTATAAGCATTTATCAACCTTTACAAATTTCTTCACAGAAAGGGTGAAATCTTTGTATAGTACTTTGATTAAGCTAATCAAAAAAGAAAAAAACACATTCAAAATGCCAGTTTAGGTATACATATTTGTAATTATTGCCAGATATTTGGAAATTTGCTTTTGAACTAGAACTCCCAGAATCCCCAAGGCAACATGTTAGGTAGGGGATTCAGGAAGGTGAAATCCAAAAAGATAATTTCTCCACTCTCTATAATTGTCAGTTTGAAATTTCGTAGGAAAGGCAAAACTTTTGTGGTATTAATCAATAATAATGTTTTACTCGTGGATTCTAGAATTTGGTCATTGAATGCAGTTGACCTTTATTTTTAACACTAATGCTTAGTCACTTGCTATTCTGTGGAGCCTTCATGGAGAAAACAATTTATGACAAATCCCATGTGTGACGCCATGAATGTGAGGTCATGTATTACAAAAGTCATGAAGCAAAAAAAAAAAAAACAAAAAAAACTGGGATATATTTAAAAACAGTCCAAGATGAACTCTGTGAACAATTGCATTTTTAAAATGTGCATACTCAGATGGACCTTCCATTTATTTCAGAGTAGTATGCTGCTCCAGATTAATAGGCATCCTGATCCATTGTTATTTAAGCACAAGTTCTCTTTCTTCTGCATTGCCATTGTTGCAAATGGGAGAAGGCGAAGAGCCAGTTGAACAGATTGTCAAACATGTGTTCATCCAGATTTTGTTAGAATGCAATTCCCAACTACTGAGTATGTAGATCAACGGCATCTGGATGGATGCATGAGTCATATCCTTGACTATCATGATACTCCATGGTCCAAGGAACAAGGTGGCATCAGAGAATTCAACCCAATCACTAAAGACTCCAGATAGGCTAATGTTCTTTGCCTTCCAACCCCCAAAATAATGAGACCACACAAACTTTTCTTGGGTTTAAATTTGGGCAACTTTATTAAACTGTTACCTATTTAACTTTCAACTGTAACTAACTGGTGTATGTATAGAACTTGGTGTATAAAGTCGAGGTAGGGTTTTTATCTGTTCCACCCCTCGACTATTAAGGTGGAAAACACCTGGGTCCCCTGGCAACATAAACCCGGGCAACCGCTCAGGGAAACATGTGGAGAAGTCTCTCTCAAAGTAATTGAGGCTTGACTCTCCCTG
The DNA here is from genome assembly GCF_037176765.1 of Anolis sagrei. Lineage (NCBI taxonomy): Eukaryota > Metazoa > Chordata > Lepidosauria > Squamata > Anolidae > Anolis > Anolis sagrei. The sequence continues at coordinate 211,528,206 of NC_090023.1, read as the reverse complement.
TTTCAAGGCCTCTCAAATTTAGTCTCACCCAGAGGTGTCAATATAACAGGTGAGTGTTTTTAGTTTTTGGCCTTCACCCCAGAGGGGGGTGCCTTAGGTGTCCACCCCCTTTGTGCTTTTCTAAACTATTAACCGCTAAATCCTATTTAAGAACCACACCAACCCAGCTAGCCCCTAAAACAGTATAGGGTAGGCGAAAAAACCCTCCTGTAAAATAGTAAAGGGAAAAATTCCTACCCGGTCCCGTCAGGCAACCAATGATTATACTGTCAATGGGCGGGCGTGGTGGGTCGCTGTCCTGAAGAGACTGAGGAAGAGAGGCGGGCCGAGGCCAGAGCCTGGCTCCGCCCCTCTTCCAGATGGTTCGCCTGGGACGAACCATTCTCTTTTTTGGGTGAGGAGGCAAACTTGCTCTCCCCACCCACTTCGTAGGTGTGGATAGGTCCTTGCCTTCCAACCCCCAAAATAATGAGACCACACAAACTTTTCTTGGGTTTAAATTTGGGCAACTTTATTAAACTGTTACCTATTTAACTTTCAACTGTAACTAACTGGTGTATGTATAGAACTTGGTGTATAAAGTCGAGGTAGGGTTTTTATCTGTTCCACCCCTCGACTATTAAGGTGGAAAACACCTGGGTCCCCTGGCAACATAAACCCGGGCAACCGCTCAGGGAAACATGTGGAGAAGTCTCTCTCAAAGTAATTGAGGCTTGACTCTCCCTGTTTCAAGGCCTCTCAAATTTAGTCTCACCCAGAGGTGTCAATATAACAGGTGAGTGTTTTTAGTTTTTGGCCTTCACCCCAGAGGGGGGTGCCTTAGGTGTCCACCCCCTTTGTGCTTTTCTAAACTATTAACCGCCACAGATTGGGGGCAAATGTCTATTTTGCCCCCATCCCCACCAAGTCCTCTAACACACACCTAATCCCTTCTCTCAAATCTTGTAAAAACTGATTGTTGGCCAAATCAGACAGGTGGATACCATCTGCCCTGTAAAATTCAGGATTGACATGCGTAATGTGTTGGTGTTGAATGTAGGACCCGTTGCCACGGGACATCATTGATCGCATAGCTCTGTTAACCCTCTTGCGGGCTCTCTCGAGCTTTCTCACTTCACCGCCACCGGGCCACTTAAGGCGCGGTATAATGGCTGACCAAATGATGTGGGTATGGGGCCACGCCTCCCATATCCTGTCCACATCTTCACACGCTTGTAAGTAAAGCGCCCTGCCTTTCAATAGGCCCAGGTCATTTCCACCCAAGTGGATGACCACGACATCAGGAGGGGGGGCACTCCTGGATTCGAACAACAAGGGGATCAGACCGTCCCACCTCAAACCGCGTCTTCCTCTCCATTCAACAGATGCTATGGAGGCAAGGCCCAGGTGTTGGCCATAGGAAGTCCTTCGGGCCTGACGCTCCGCCCAATGTATGTAGCTATGCCCGCAAATCAGGACCTTCCATCTGGGTGCCAGGCACGCAGCATCTGTAAAGACAAATTAGTGTTATTATATGGAACAGGGACGCACGTAACTCTTGTAAGCGTTGGATTTCCACCGCCCCAAGGATTTGATTGTCTCTGACCCGTAGCCCAAGCCTGATGCCGTGGAAGCAGCCCCTATCCTAAAGGAGTGAGTACCGAATTTGTGTTGTGGCAGGCCTAGGGCTTTAAGAGCCTTTGATGTGATTGTCCAAAACTGATATCTAGTCAATGGTGATCCATCCTGGTGACAGAAAAAATAACCCTGGGATGGTTTTCTGGCTGCGATGTATTGCGACAGTGCTTGTATAGGACAGAGGTCTGCTGCGCTGCATTGTGTTAGGGTAATGACCGAGCCCCTTGACTCTTGGTCCGTTTTAGATGAACGGATGTAAATCTCTAAGCAATTGTGGGACATGGTAATGTCGGACCGAATTAAAGCCTTCTGAGATTTATCATTTTTTGATGCAGCAACCAACTCACTCACCCTCAAGGCAGCGAAAAAGGCTGTCAAAGCTGCCGCATGAAATAACAATTGTTCGTATTTGGAAGAGCAAATTGAAGGCCATGTATTTAAAAGGCCCTTCAAAATGTCAGGGGTCATTGGTTGTCTGTCATCAGTTGGCCTGCCATATTGGCGTGACCATCCAGCCATCAGTTTGTGTAATCTAAAGTCGTTAGTGTGATCTGGAAGGCCCTGCGCCTTGAACCAATAGGCTAATGCCGCTAACTTTGTCCTAATTGAATGTGGTGTCAGGCCCCTTCTCTTAGAATAAATACAGAATTGGGCAACATGTTCATAAGGTACGGGAGTAGTGTTTGGTAAATTGTAGTAATTTCTAAAGTCAATAAATTCACGTACTGTCCTAAGGTAGGCTTTTCTGGAATTGGGAGCGAGAGCCATTGCCATACCCCTTATTAGCTCGTCGTCCCAGCCTGCCAGAGATGGTCGGGCATGCGTTCCGGGTAAGGGTCTGCGTTGGGCGCTAGATGTCGAAAACGCTCCATCTGCATGCGAGATAGTGAATCGGCTAAGGAGTTGTCTAAACCCGCGATGTGAAATGCGCGAAATAAGATGTTATGACGTAGACAATGTAGGGTAAAATAGCGCAGGGCGGACATGACTCTGGGTGACTTAGAAGTGAGGGTGTTGATAACCTGGACAGTAGCCATGTTATCACACCAGAAATGTACTGTTGAGTTTGCGAACCTATTGCTCCATAGGGAAACTGCTACTAGAATCGGGAAGAATTCAAGAAAAGTTAGGTCAGTTGTAATGCCCCGAGCGTGCCACTCTTGTGGCCAATGTTCAGCGCACCAGTGGCCGTCGAAATAAACCCCAAAACCTATTGCACCCGAAGCATCGGATGCAACCTTCATTGAGTCTTTCAAGAGTAAGTCTTGTCTCCAGAAGGAGATTCCATTAAAGCAGTTTAGGAAATCAATCCAGACTGCCATGTCAAGCTTAATTGACTGGGTAATCCTTATGTGGTGGTGCGGCAAAGACACGCCCGTGGTTGCCTTGCACAATCTTCGCAAGAAGGCTCTACCTGGTGCAATCACTCTACATGCAAAATTTAAATGCCCAATTATCTCCTGAAATTGTCGTAGTGTGGCCTTTTTATGTTTTATGAATGATTGGACCCTGCACATCAGGTCTGTCACTTTTGTTGGCGGCAGCCTGGAGTATTGTTGTATGGTGTCTATCTCTATCCCCAGGAAGGTTAGTGTGGTGTGAGGGCCCTCGGTTTTTTCCTCAGCTAAAGGAACCCCTAGCTGGTTCGCTAACTGCTGAAAAGCTAAGAGCAGAGCGCCGCATTGACCGGAGCCCTGTCGCCCTATAAAAAGGAAATCATCCAGATAGTGAACCACGCCCTTAAGGCCTGATTGGGTCTTTACTGCCCACTCCAAGAATGTGCTAAATTTTTCGAATGCTGCGCACGACACCGAACAGCCCATGGGCAGAGCCCGGTCTATGTAGAAAACTCCTTCGAATTGGAAACCTAGGAGATCAAAATCTAACGGGTGAACCGGGAGCAAGCGAAATGCCGACTTAATGTCGCACTTAGCTAGCTCCGCCGCACATCCAAAACGCCTGATGAGGCGGATTGCCTCATCGAAAGAAGTATAATGAACTGTGCACAGGTCTTCCGGTATGGCGTCATTCACCGAACTGCCCTTTGGGTAAGACAGATGGTGAATGAGGCGAAATTCTCCCTCTATCTTTTTAGGAACTATCCCTAATGGTGAGGCTCTGAAATGCGGGGTGGGGGGCTGGGTAAAGGGGCCAATAACCCTACCTTCTTTTAACTCTTTATCAATTTTATGTCTGACTAGCTCTTCCATACCCAGTAATGACTTTAGGTTGGGTGATGTGCGTGGATTCCGAGGCCCCAGTGCTGGAATGCGAAAACCGAAGGTGAAACCATCTAACAAATATTTGGCTGCGGGCCTATCAGGGTAAAGCTTCAACCATGTGGTAAGCTGTTGTAGTCTAATTGGACTGGGGCCCTTTTGGAAGGGGGGATTGCAAGGTGTTTTTTCTGGGGAACTGATTGTCTCTTGGGTTAGGCCTGGTTGGCCTGCCCCTGGTACACGTTTTAGCTGAATGGGTTCCCAGGCAGATGGTACAGGAATGCAAGAACTTGCAGTTTTTACGGGAGCAAATTCCTTGTGCTGCATATTCCCAACACATGGCCCTTTGACGTTGAGCCTGCTGCTGCGGGGCCGCTTGCCGAAAGGACTGCCCGCTTTTGTTATTTTGGATGGTATGGCCGCTGTCGGCTTTTTCGCCATGGCTCAGCTTGGATGGGGACATTACTTCCATCCAAAGTTGGTTGTCAATCAAATCCCAGCGGATACTTGGGTCGCGTGCCGCCTTAGAGCGAAAACGCTTATCGTACTGGAGCCAGGCATTTCCAGGAAAATTGACCGAGGCCCCATAGATGATGTTTTGATAACGAATTAGTGATTTAGCCCTATAAGGATGGGCCTCTGAAATAAGCTCCGAATAAATCATATAGCAGGCCAGCCAATTCTCCCAATTTTGTTCGACCCTGCGCTTTTTAATCTTCTCTTTATTCTCATCATCTAAGTCTTCTTTTTCCTTTTTCTCCAATTCTCTAAAGTATAATGAGAATATGTCTATATATTCATTTTTTAGAATTTTTTCAATGGTCTTCTGGGCTAGGTGGGAACTCAGGGAGTTAGATGTAGGCGCCGTTGAAGGCAGCGGCCACTTGTCAGTGCCCCAGTATTGATTAGCCTCTTCGGCCGTAATCTTGGGGGTAGCCGCGGGGGCTTGTGACCCAGACTGAATGACCTCATCGCTAGGGCTGTTGGCGTGGACTGGTATTGAACCTGTGTCAATTGATATGGAATGTGTCTGTTGGCGCTGAGTGTTCGGAGACAGGGGACCCTGTCCCTGACCCCATGGCCAAATGATTGTAGTGTTAGTGCCTGTTGATGACATTGACCTACCTGCCACTGACGTGGACGGGATGGTCCGGGACAATGTTGTCTCATTGGGAGCTGCTGGCACCGGGGTCTGCACTGCGATCTCCAGCTGAAGTGGGTGTTGTGGCTCTTCGGGTGTGGGCTGAACTGGTCTCTCTACCGTTGTTGGTTGAGGTATTATTGCAGGCACTGCTTGGCACTGGGCCCTGGCCTCCCGATCAGCTTCTAGGGAAGAAACACGAGACAACAGTGCTTTAAATCGAGCCGCTTTGTTGGCATTACGTGCCGGTCGCTGACAGGCGGCAGGGGACGTTAAGCCCCTTGATTTTTCTAAATCGATGACCCGAGCTGCAAGAGCGTCAAGGTCCGCAGCCGAGACCCCTTCATCTTCTGACGATGAAACGCTGGGTGGCAAGGGGCGCTTCGGTGGTGCCTTCTTCGCTGGCCCCTTGCCCTTTGGTCCGCCGACATTCTTTTTTGGAGGCATCCTATAAAGAAAATAATAGCCAAATAGATTAATTATATTGATAATAACCAGTCTTATTGGTTATAGTCCGCGGAGAATAAGGGCTGCAATAAGCCCCTGGAGGGGGCGACCCTTTTCTGTAAATTAGCATTATTATTATTATTATTATTATTATTATTATTATATATGTACATACATATGTATACATATAGACACATAAACACACACAGACGTATGTATATATATATATACATATATATACACACATATACATAAACATATACATAAATATAAATTGTTTGACCCTAAGATATTGGTCTTGGTTATTGACATTGGGACATGAAAACCATAACCCTTAGATATCATCCTAATCCTTAGAGCCGCCAATCAAATAAGCTTTCAGAATTGTGTAATTATTAAGTGCAATATCAGAATTGTAAAGTCAAAGGGGGGTAGGAAGAAACCACATGTGCCATATAGTCCAACCCCCGTTCGGCAGCAGAATCATGTCTTTTAAGCTTCTCTGAAAGGCATGCGTCCATGTCATGTGGACGACCACCACAACAAAAGCATAGAAATACATTATCAGCATTATGATATTATAGAAACCCCCCTGAATCTTTGTCCGGTATGACATCACCAAAGGGCAGGCCCAGACCCAGCAGCCCGGCTGAATGTGGCTACACGTCTGGTGCCTGGCCCAGCTCAAAGACCTGAAAGGAGGGGGGGCACTGTCACCTAGGCCTACGGAGGCCCAAAGATGGCAGCCGGCCAGGTGACCAAGATGGCGGCCGCCCAAAGCCGGCCGCCACAGGCCCAAAATGGCCGACGGCCATGTGGCCAAGATGGCGGCTGCCGCTTGACCCCCGCTGGCTGCCGCGGGAGCAGAGAAACCCTTGAGCGGGAAGAGCGGTGCGGCGCTTGGCAGGCCGACTCATTTGGGCGAGCGCCGGGGCTGGCAAAAGCCCCAAGACGCCGCCGCCCATCCCGACCGCACACGCGGCGAGAACGGGGGGGGGGCGCTGCAACCACCCGGAAGCCATAGGCCCCGCAGAGGCCCAGCGCTCGCCCGCGGACGCCCCGACAGCCAAGGTGGCGAACAAACCCCCCTGCAAGCGGCGGCGGCGGCAAAATAAGCGGCGCCGCAAGCAGAGGAGGCCAGCGCGGGCCGCCCGGCAAAACACCGTGCGGCGCGCTATTGACACGCGGCCTCACAGGCCGAAAAAGAAAAAACCCCGTCCGCGCCGCTAAACCCCCTCCCTCGCCTGAGTCACAAGAGAGAGGGAGAGGGGAAGCGGCGGCGCCGGCCCAGGCCGCGCAATGCGCCGGCAAGGGCCAGGCCGCGGACGCCAGGCCGAAGAAGAGAGGGGAGGCATCCCAACCGGCCACCACCCGCCAAACCCCCGGAGAAGGAAGGTAAAAGGAGGGGGGTGACGGCCCGGACAATGGACCCGTTGCCATGTCCGGGCTGGGCCAGGTGGAGGGAGGGGGTGTGGGAGGCGAGCGAGGAGCTCAGAGGCCCCCACCCCCCGCCCAGCTACCGACCTGGACGTCCTCTCTCCTCCGCTGTCCTGAAGAGACTGAGGAAGAGAGGCGGGCCGAGGCCAGAGCCTGGCTCCGCCCCTCTTCCAGATGGTTCGCCTGGGACGAACCATTCTCTTTTTTGGGTGAGGAGGCAAACTTGCTCTCCCCACCCACTTCGTAGGTGTGGATAGGTCCTTAATTTTAGTAATTTGTTGAATGAATATTATCTCTCAGATTAGCATGGTACAAACTCAGTAAGAGGAAAGAATTAGTCAAAAAATCCTTATGCTATTTCAGGCTCTACTTTGGGCATCTTATATATAAAAGCACAATTCTAAGTTAGCAATAAACCTTGAATTAACTACTTGGAACAGCAGAAGGACTTCCAGTCAGTTCCACTGCCGTAACAGAGACAAGGCCATAGATATGCCAAGGTGCCTGAGAGAGGCCTGTCACTGTCTGAGAGCACTTATGAAAGAGCACAGAATGATTGCAAGCACTCAAAGGTTGCATTGTCTAATTATACGAACATGGCCAGTCTAGACTTCAGGGGCAGCCTTCATTTGCAGATAAATGAAGTGGTATTCCCATGACCTAAAAATTCTGATCATCTGTACTACAAAGCTGCCATTGAGCCTGATAAGCTATTTAACGGCTTACTCCTCTGAAAACTGACTAAATGTAATCTCCAGCAGTTACAGTGGAGACATTTGCAGAAGATAAATGTTATTTAGACCATTCTGCATGTTCATTAAGAGTATTTCCATACAATGCAACAATCTTCCCCATTTTTCACATGCATTGGCTTTTCAGATAGGGTATCTTCTAGACATTTCCCTTTCACTCTTTTATTATATAATGGTGATCTGTGCCTTACCACATCATTACCTCTGTGACCACACATTAACATAATGAAAATATGCCAGTGTCCCAATGCATTTTCTATCTTTACACACACATGCATATATACTGTTTACTATCTCTCTCTCCATATACACTGCCAACATTAGCAATAACTGGCTGACAATTAAGCAAATATATTAATACATGAAGAAATCTGCATGGAGTCACTTTATTTCACTTGCAATGCTATTGTAATTCAGAAATATTGTTTCACAAAGCTTTATGATGCTCCCAGAGATAGCTTTGTCCTTTTCTTTTCCTGAATCAAATTAATAATCCCAAGTAGAGCAAAATCAGCTGCTGAATGGTAGGTCAATCTTTATGTACATCTCATTGATTCATTGAATCAACGGGATTTACAAAAGGTAGAATCAATTTGAGACTCTGGGTCACAATCATGAAGTGGGAATAAATACATGTTTTATTAAAAAGCTGAGTAAGCATGCTGCTAGTAGGAGGCATTACATCCTCTTATCTTCTAGATAGCCCCAAATATTTAAAGGACTGCCTTGAGAATGTCTAGTTTCTGTATGTTCATACTGTAAAGATGCCCACAATCTATCATAGTTTTATTTTCATATGAGGATGGGACAGATCTGAAGGAACTAGATACTATCCTCAAGTGCAAAAATACAATATAGAAGTCCAAAGCCAGAACTGACCATGTCATAGTATTTCCAAACTCTATGTACAGTATAGTCATAGGAGCTGAATTACTGAAGAAAGCAGACAAGAAGAGTTCCAACTCACCTTTAAACAGAAGAATGGGACATGCTGAGAGCTTGTGGGCAAACACAGAGAAATAATTAAATACAACATTGTAGAATGTATCTACTACATGTCACAAACTTAAGAGGAGGTAGTTGAGGATGCTTTCCAGAAACAAATCTCAGAAATCTGAAAGATGCGAGAATTAGAAGTTATGAGGGATTTAAATTAGCCCAATATCTGTTGAGAGAGTAATTCTGCTAAGCTTAGGCTTTCTAATATGATGCACCTTGTAGAAGAGCCAGGTCTAATAGTTTGAAGTTACAGGAGAGTAGATTTCAATTGAACACTAGAAGAAACTTATTATCAGTAAGTTTGACACTGCCATATAAAATTCAGATTATCTGCTTTGAACTGGATTATTTGGCAGTAGACTCATATAATCCAGTTCAAAACCGATAATGTGGATTATCTGCTTTGATAATCTGCGTTTTATGGCAGAGTAGAAGGCGCTAATAATAATAACAACAACAATACCAACAACAACAATAAACTTTATTTCTATCTCGCTCTATTTCCCAAAAGGAAATCAGGTTGGTTTACAACAAATGTTGACAAACATTCCATGCCAAGAAAAACATAGCAAAACACATAAAATCATTTCTTGTTTATTCTTGTTTATTCACTTCCAACTCTTTGTGACCTCATGGACGAGCCTACACCAGAGTTCCCTGTCAGCCACTCCCGGCTCCTTCAAAGTCAAGCCAGTCACTTCAAGGATAACATCCATCCGTCTTGCCCTTGGTCCTTCCTTTTTTCCTTCCATTTTCCTCAACATTATTATCTTTTTCAAGCTTTCCTGTCTTCTTGTTATGTGACCAAAGTACTTCATCTTTGCCTCTAATATCCTTCCCTCCAGTGAGCAGTTGGGCATTATTTCCTGGAGTATGGACTGGTTTGATCTTCTCACAATCCAAGGCACTCTCAGAATTTTCCTCCAAAACCGTAGTTCAAAAGCATCTGTCTTCCTTCACTCAGCCTTTCTTAGGGCCCAGGTCTCACATCCATAGGTTACTATGGGGAATAGCATTGCTTTAACTATGCAGATATTTGTTGCCAATGTGATGTCTCCACTTTTAACTATTTTTATCGAGATTGGTCATTGCTCTCCTCCCACGAAGCAAACGTCTTCTGATTTCCTGGTTGCAGTCTGCATCTGCAGTAAATTTTGCACATAGAAATACAAAACCTTTCATTGCCTCCATGTTTTCCCCCTCTGTTTTTGAATTATCAATCAGTCTGCTTGCCATAGTCTTCGTTTTTTAAAATGTTTAACTGCAACCCAGTTTTTGCACTTTCTTGGTCAAATAAACGACTTCCAGGTATACTTATAAAATAATGAAAAAATAACAAGTTAGATATTTAAATATACAAATAGGACAATTGGAACACATTTCTCTAATGAATCTAATAATAATAAGTAACTAAGAGAGGGTCAGCAATAAAATCAATTGCCTAGAGTGTTGCCTTATTTCAACATCTTCAAAAAGAGGCTGGACAGACAGCTATTTGCTGTTGATTCTTTCACTTTGAGTGGATGTTGGACTACTTGGTCTATGAGGTTTGTTCCAGTTCTATCATTCTGTGACTTTGTTTCTATGTGATGACATGATCAGTAGAAAATGAGGAAGATTTCACTGCAGATTCAGTCAAGGAGCCATGGCCTTAAGCTCACAATAACTGATAACAGCTAATAAAAGAGTGCTTGGGAGGCTTCTCTTAGCTTTGCTTTCCATGGTAATTTACCAACAGTCACAAAATCTGAATACAAAGAAAGTGAACCTAATATCCCCATCTTTACTTCTATGTCTATTTAGAAACAATTGTATGAAGAAAGGAATTACTGCTCTTTTTCCACATAATATCTCTTAAAAGGAATAAGCAAGGACATCATTTCACACTCTACCCAGAGGCATGTGAAGTTTTGGTTTGTGCCATATGATAGACAAGGAAGATTAACCCAGCTGCTGACTTATCCTTTTTTAGGTTAATTATACTGTTAAAGAGGGTGGCAGATTGGCCACTTTATATAAATAATACTCCATGTCTTTCCCCCATAATAATAAGTCCTTTGCCACTACTGAGGTGAGGGATCATGTTGAGGACCCTATTTATCACAAAGTTGATTTAATAGGAAATAGTCAATGATATGGATGCATGGACTGGATTTGTTGAAGGAACATTGATTTCAGAACTGGGACTGGATCAATAGGGGGTAAATACATGAATAAGAGGGATACACTAAAAGCCAGGCCATTGATCCATCTCAGGTACATCTACAAGGGTCATATAATCCAAGGTCAGTCAAGAGGAAAAATAATCCAGCCTGGACCCAGAAATTGGCTACACTGTCTCCATCTTGCAGCAGCAGAACAAATGCAACTGAGCTGCCCAACTGAGCTAAAATCAGTTTAGTCCCACTGGACTATCACTATATCTTAAATGTTCCCCATCACTGAAACTACAAAACTCAACATCATAGAGTGCAGTCAAGTCTTATCAAGCCTTGTTGTTTTGTTTGATATTTTGATATGGCTTAAGGGCTAATCAATAAAAATTACTACTACTACTACTAAGCTCAACATTTTTTCTTAGCTTCTCAGACCTGCCATATTCCTTCTGTATGGAGATTGAACTAAAGAATTTTAGGATTAAATCTTTGGCTCTATAAAGTAATAAGTACTTACTCCACAACTGCTCTATCATCTTCACCCATAATGTAAAAATCTATTTCCTTAGGAAATGTTTTATCTTACAGCCAAATGGATATCACTTTGGAAAAGATTAGAAGAACTAGTTTTCATGTTTTTATACAGCACAGTTGGAGTCTGTTGGAATGGAAAAAGACTTGTATAAACACAGTTTGTTTGTTGTTTATTTTAGTAAGGAAAAAATATTGTTCAGGTGAACTGAGATATTTCTTTGCTCCTTTACTTAAGCAATTAGCTAAACATAAGCATTGAATATGTTATTTTTTTAAAAAAAACTAATAATGCCAACAACTTTGTGGAAAATTTCAGTCCATGAATTGACAAACTTTAATTTAAGATGACATTTTGCAAGCTATTTTTGTTTACTCTGAGTCAGTTCACTAATATTTTTATATCTGATTCTCTCTCTGCCCCCCAGCCTCAAGATGATTACATTCAGTTGATCCCTAATATAATATCTTGATTTCCAGTATTGTATGCTCAGTTCACCACATTTCCTGTGTTATAGAAAACTAGTCTATTTGCAACCTGATTGTGACATTTTACTTCCCCCTTCTTAAACTGAATATGTTTTGTATGTCAAAGCAGAAACAAAAAAAAAACATCCAGAAAATACAATTTCCTATCACTTTCAGGATAATTTGGAAATACAGTGCAAAGACATAACATACCCATATAGCATAAGGCCTAAAGGGAACCCTAGACTTTCATTATAAAAGTGCTGAAGTGTCTTGAGACTGCATAAGCTACTCTATTGCTCATGAATTTTTGTGCTTTAGTTAACAATTCTCAGAGCCAATGAGTGCTGAAAAGACCCCCACAGAGCTCTGTTTCCTATTTTCTCATTTCATGGTTGATGTGCCAATTTTCCAGTTACTGTTTTCTTTTAAAATGGAAATATTAAATTTGTGGGAGTCAGTCTTGACACTTTTCTATATTCAAATGAGGAAATTACAGTGTAGACTATGTAAGGAGACACTGAAGTATCAAACCTTTGGCAGCATAATACCTGACAGCTGTATCTGATAAGATCCCTGTTTTGTCAAGAAACCTCTTCTCATGTTGTTCAGAATCTGACCATAGAATAAGCTTGCTCTGAAAGCTCAGAAATAGATTGGGTTGTCTCACATTCTTAGTTATTTATAAGAGAATGGTGCCACTGTTTTCTGACCAGTTTTATCTTTGGATAGAGCAGTTGTGAGCAACCACATAATGGACAGGAACCAATTTCCCCCCCCCCCCCAACAAGTTGAAACAACGAGTTCAAATGACTATCTTCCACTACATTTCCTCAAAATGGCAACATCTCCTCTCTGCCATCATTTTGTGAGGGAATGAAGAAAGAAACAGATAGTATTTATTCTAGAGTACTTCTGAAGGTGGGCATAGTTTCATGTTTTCACATGTTTGTAGAACGCTTTCCACATGAGTTGGGACATTTTTTAAAAAATGGGAGACTGGTGTAGAGTTCCAGAGGCCACAAAAGTATGTTCCATAAACTGATAACAATTTCCCATAATCAATTAGAGTTTGAGAATGGTAGAATATCTAAATCCCACCTGAAACTCCTCCCATTCCTGATTCAGACCTTGTTTGTCCTCATAATTTTCTTGCGGATTCGGGAATTGACTAGGGATCACCTACAATGGTCAGTGTAATAACCATCCTGGCCTCAAACTTTTTTCTGTCATGTCAATCTAACCATCTGCATAGCAAAACTGCATTTCCCCTAAACCAGTTTCATACTGACTATCTTACCAAATGCAAGAGTAGTTCCGTATTTAGATTCGGAAACAACAATAAGCAGAGATTATGGATGAAAAAGCTTCTTAGATTTATTATACAGCAAGCAGGTTATATACCAAGCAAAGCAACATCTCAATTAACGACTGGGAGCTTCAGAGAGCAGCAGGATGTACTTCTTTCAAATTAGCTACCGGATACATGACATCTCAGCTGGCAGGTCCATGTTGAAGCTCCAACTGGTATTCTGGCTCAAAGAACTTTCTCATGGGGCTCTTGTTTACACCTTGAGAAGTGCAGGTACCTCTCGTGCACCTGAAATGCTCTAGTTCAAGCCTACGCTAAAGCAGAAACTCCCACCTTCCTTCAAGGTTATTTATTTATTTATTTACTTACTTATTTACTCTATTTGTATCCCGTCTTTCTCTACCCTGAAGGGGACTCAAGGCGGCTTTACACATGGCAAAATATTCAATCCCTTTGATTTAAAATTAAAAAGAGTAAAATCAAAATTAAAGATTTAAAATTAAAATTAAATGCGCATTTAAAACATATAAAACATTACAATCATTATTAAAAATCACACTATCCACAATCGTAATCCAGGGTCATTCCAAAAGTCATTGCACATAATTCCGTTGCTATTATTGCACTGTAGTTAATCTTCAAAGGTTTGATCCCAGAGCCAGATTTTCACTTTCCTTCTGAAGGCCAGGAGGGTGGGAGCTGCTCCAAAATAACTGGGGAGTTCCACAGCTGAGGGGCCACCACTGAGAACAGAGGTCTATACTGAGAAGGCCTTGTCTCTCATCACCACTAGTTGTGCCTGCAAAGGAGGAGGGACCGAGAGCAGGGCCTCCCCAGACGATCTTACTTTCATAGGAGAAGATACGTTCAGACAAGTAAGCTGGGCTGGAACTATTTAGGGCTTTATAGGCTAAAGCCATCACTTTGAATTGTGCTCGGTAGCAAGCTGGCAGCCAGTGGAGCTGATGTAAATAGGAGTTGTATGCTCCCCATATGCCGCTCTGGTTGTGGTCTGTTGGACCATTTGTAGCTTCATTAATCACATCATTACAAGTATCCTCCCTGCAATGTTCCACTTGTGTTATCTTAACCATTTGGCAAATAGAATATGTGATTTAGCAAAATGCAAAACAAGACCATCATGCTGAGAGACAAAATGGAGGAATTCTAAGCAGCTCAGAAAGACAGAAAAAAATGGAGTGGCAACTAAGCATCAGGCCATTGTCTCCTTGAGATGACAATGGTCTTCTGGCAGTTGCCCATACACAGACCTTAATAGTTAGTATGAGTACATTTTATATGTAAATCCAATGCAACACATGTGCCCTAAGTACATGTCTGTGTGTGCAGCTAGATGTATCTAAATCTTGTTTTCCAATGTACTGAACAGAGGTCTATACTGAGTTTTGTAGACACTGTATACCTCTAGTCTGTGAGAACAGTTTACATAATACATGTTACCAGAGGCAGCCCTAGGTAATTTTCAATGGTAAGCAAACAGTATTTTGGCGTCCCCCAACCAATCACTGATATATATTTTCTGTTCATCGTGGGAGTTCTGTGTGCCATATTTGGTTCAATTCCATAATTGGTGGAGTTCAGAATGGTCTTTGATTTTAGGTGAACTATACATCCCAGTAGCTACAACTCGCATATGTCAAGGTCTATTTTCCCCCACAGCACATGAAGAGCACCCCTGGGCAAAATCAACTGTACTGCGAATGCTTACTTTGCGTAATGGGTTGAGCCACCCCTGCATGTTACCCAAATAAACAAAGAAATTATCAATGAGCTTGGCATCGGATTCACATATAAAATGTACTCCTATTAGTGGAGATTTGGAGGACTGCAAATATTTCTATAATTGAAATGCTTATCATACTAATGAATCCTTTGTGGGGTTTAAAATGAGAAATTATGAAAAGCATGCCATATAAGATGACACTTCTAAAAATGTGAGTTCAAGATGATAAATAGATAGTTGATGTAATGATATTTCAAACTATAATGACTTGATGAAGTGTTCAGTTACTTCACAATTTAAACATGTTTAGGATATGAAGAACAACAGCAGCAATCTTATATACACAATTGTCTGGGAATAAATTACATTGATTCAAATGGAATTTACTGTGTAGTAGCCACAGAATTATAATGTGTGAAGGGAAGAGGTGGGATTCCTGGGCACCTTTGTATTGTTAGGCTCTCAAAATAACCAGTTTGTTCAGAAATCACCAGAATCATAGATTGTCCATCCCTACTCTTGATATATCACTTCATGCAGTGGAAAATTTAATCATGAAACAATTAATAATTTTTCAACATTCAATTCAAAATTTCAAGAAGATTGACTTTAACCTCTTGTCATATAAAAGCATAAAAGAAAAAAAATCTTCCACTGACAGCTAGAGGGTCAAATTCAGACAGGGTTATGTTAGTCGCAGTGACACATAACTAATAGCTTCCATTAGTTCAAGAAAGGAAAATAATCCACCATTGTTTAGCCTTTGGGGTGGAAAGAAAAACTTTCCCACTGTGATTTGGTGAGCAACGATTAGTTGGAAAGTGTATCATATGCTCATTCATGGACAGATGTAATCCTTTGTATGAAATTGAGTTGATGTCTTTAACCCTAGAAGGGACAATTATCAGGGAGGGAGCAAAAAAATATGGCTGAAAAACATCTCCAGAGTGTGAACATATTCCTCAAAACTGATGCCTTGCTCAAAGGAAGAAAGGTGAAAGCAATTACCTTCTTTTGAAACAAAGATGTGGATCATGGTTAAAGGAAGGTTATGGACTTACAGAGACTAGAAACTGTCAAGGTATAATTGGCTTGCTAAATTTGTGCTGGGATACAGTTCTTGGGTCTCCATTCAGTGCACTTAGTCCATGTACTGGGGCATTTACTTTCACCTATCGAATGAAGCTTCTGCTTTAATGTCTAACTAGGAATCAAAAGAGGAGCTAGGGATAGAATAGAAGAAGAGCCAAGAGTTCTTGCATTGCCATGTTTTCTGCTGTTCCTCTCAAGTCAGTATCAGCCATCCATAAACTGAAGATTTGAGCTCTCTGAATGACTTGTCAATGTGTAGGTGTTGGCTGTTATCAAATGATTTCCCATGAACCTGTCTGTGTGCATCTGAAGAGGAAATCCAGAATACAGAGATCTTTAGCAGAAGTGTGGCATACACATAATATCTTATAGCAATTATTTAGCATTGTACAAGGAAACAATTATCCATCATTGTGATAGGGGAAAGATGGGGTAGTGAATTATGGTTCACTAATAGGGTTTATAGCAGGGCAGGTCTTGTGGGGCTGTGTGTATCAGCAGATCTTTTCAGTTTCAGTGGCAAGAGAATTAGATTTATTCTATCTTGGGTTTGATTAGATTTTCAATATTTCAAAACCATGCTGGTTGGGATTATGGCTGTAATCCAAAGAAATCTATCACATTCTGTCTCAGCACAATGTGCCTTGAGGAATTACCCATTGCCTTTTAAAATTAGAAATGCTCTTACTGCAAGGCATGACTTCTCAATATTCTGACAAATTTTCAATAAGCCAAGTGGTCCTAAGATTGCAATTGTGTAGCAAAAAAGGGGGTCTTCAGGTATTTCAGGGAGGTATTTTAAGCTTACAAGGCTGGAAAACATCTCCAGAGTTTTCCTGCAAGGACCTTACAGTTTCTTCCACTGAAACTAATGTGATTTCTAGTAGAGTTGGTTAGGTTCGCTTAGTTAAAACCTTAAATTCGTTAAAATCTATAGAATTTGGTTTTTTTGAATAAATTTTGAACCATGCAGGAAAAGTAAGAGGTGTAATTACGATTTGAACCACTTACCCTTTTTATTCATAAATATTTCGTAATGTTCGGAACTCTCCCAAGGTTATTTTAATTTTCACAAGCATTAAGCAACTTTTGTAAAGTTTTGCTTGCCCCCCCCCCCCCCGGGCGATGCAAGGAGGGATGAGGTGGGCATGCCTAAGCACAGTCATTGTTCTAGTTTGTGAAGGGAAGGCCCCCAATGGTAGAGATTGCAAAAGGCCCTGTTGTTAAACTACATTTCCCACCCTGCCTTGCTGCGCATTTGCCAAAATGACTGAGCAGCAGGCTCCTCCTCCTCCTCCTCCTCCTTCTCCTTTTCTGGATTACCAGCTGGGGCTCCGGAGTTTGCATTTAAACCGAGTTTTCCTCACTCCCCTCCCCTTCTCACCACAATCTGAAGGTTTGGGTGCTTTCTGTTATAGATCAGTGGCACTAAAGGTTGATTGGGATATTGGTTAAAGTGACCAATTTTGGAAAGGAAGGAGAACCTATCAGAAGCACCTTCCTTCCGTCCATCCTTCCTTCCTTCCTCTCTCCCTCCCTCCCTCCTTTCTTCCTTCATTCCCTCTCCTGCCTCCCTCCCTCCAGGTGGATCAGGCAGATCCTATCGAGGAACCACTTCCAACTGCTTTGCCTCAATGCTACACAATCCTGGGAGCTGTAGTTTTGCATGGTTTTTTAGCCTCCTTTGCCAAAGAGTGCCATACTACAAACCCCAGGATCCCATAACATTGAACTGTAGCATGGCTGCATCTAATCCAGGCCTGGGCAAACTTTATCCCCTCCAGGTGTTTTGGATTTCCACTCCCATTATTCCTAACAGCCTGAAGCCCACTGCCTGGCTGAAGCCCGGCAGCGGGAGCCAATTGGCACCTGAAGGGGCATCGCTGCCTCCTCCTCCTCAGCATTGACAGTCAAGGCAGGCATGGAGTGGAAGAGCCCCTCAGTCGGGAGTGGAATGAGTGGAAGAGCCCTGAAGTTTCCCCAGTGCCAGTGCTGTTTTTTTTTTCCTACTGTACATGTGTATCTG
Source organism: Anolis sagrei (assembly GCF_037176765.1). Lineage (NCBI taxonomy): Eukaryota > Metazoa > Chordata > Lepidosauria > Squamata > Anolidae > Anolis > Anolis sagrei. Next base: position 211,510,265 of record NC_090023.1, on the reverse strand, counting down.
CCATTAACAAAGCTGTTTCGGGAAAAAAAAATTTTTTAAAGGAAGTGACTTTGGCATCGAACCACCAGTGCCCTCTACAATGAGTTTTGAACCATTTTTTATCAAACAAGCCTAATTTCTAGGCAATCATCCATATAAAAATAGCATCCAACACATATTTTATGTTTGCTTCTTTGAATGAAATGCTTAATCACCCTGTATAAAATAAATTTTTCTATGTCTCCATGTTAATGTGGTGTTGTGCAATTAAATTGATGATTTTATATATTGTAAGCAATGCCATACTGACTATTATGGGTGTTCTAAAAAGCTAATTGTATTCTTTTACTTTGAGTTGTTATACATGTCTGTTCAGGAAGCTTAACTTTGCAATATGCTGAGAATATTTCCCTGGACATTACATTCTCAGAGCGCATCCCACTCTTAATGCATAACTCACAAAAATGTGAAATATACTAATGAAGATACCAAACTTCAAGAAATTCCATGGGACAGGTCTGGTTGTCTTTCTCTCTCTGATGATCAGTCTCTCCATTTACATACATTATTTAACTAACTGTATAGCATTTTATTATAATTCCTTTTTAGGGCAAATATATTAATCTCTCTGATGAAGAAAGAAAAACATACCATAATTTTAAAAAAGTTATTGTTCTTCCACTCACAGCAATAATTGTGGAAACTCAGAATAAGTTTTGTAAAAATTGCGTTATTGAGTGCTTTCAAATTGTTTCTGAATCTATGACAGGGTTTTCTTGGCGAGATTTGTTCAGAGGGGTTTTTATATGAGTTTCCACTGAGTCCACTAGTCCAAACACTACACCATGTTGTACTAAACACAACTTCATTTCAATCCAAGAAAGAAGATAAAAGCAACTAATCAGAAGCAATTTATGTTTTGATTAGCAGTTTTGTTTGCCTAAAACACACCTCACCAGTTCTTCCTGTTGTGTAGTTGAGACAAAGGAAATGTAACATCAGTGCACTTGCATTGTCAATTATGTACCTAATAGGCTCATAATTGAAACCTCCATAATCATGGTGATTTCCTAATAAGCAACAAATGAAGTAAAGTGAAACAAATTGCCCATGTGGATTTTCTCCAGAGTTGTTATGCTAAATAATCAAAGTTCTTTCTCTTTAATTACTGAATTTCTGAACATTTCTTTTGTGGGGGAGGGATGAAAATACCCTCTGTTTCTTGACACACCTGAATATTCCCAATAATATGTCTTAGTTCTTCTAGAGTGTATGTATGTATAGAGATAATGATGATAAATAGATAGACAGACAAAGAGACCAAAGCGACAAGCATTGTTAGTTCTATGGTGTTCTCCTCTGAATTGGTAACATTTATTACTTTTTTTTGAAGATGTACATGCCATCCTTGAAAGTATTTGAACACCCACATTCTGCACTGTGGCTGTTAGGAATACCGATTGATCATGCCTTTTCTGAAATGCTTGAGACCAGAAATGTTTTGGAATTCATAGAATTTGTTTCAGTTTCATACACATTATAACACAAACACACACACACAGGATCTCAGTGTATGGGATGGATTGTATGAGAGAAGGCAATTCTGTAGGTCGGCACTTCTCAAACTTTTCTCCAGGGAACCTTTGGGGTTCCGTGAAAGAGGCATGGGGCACCATGGGCACCCCACCTCCTCTGGGGCTTCTGATATCATCATCATCATTGTTGTCATCATCATTATTATTACAAAGACAGGATGGCAATCTATTGGGGGTGCTTTGATTGTGTTTTTCCTCCATGGCAGAAGGAGGTTGGACTGGATGAGCCTGGGAGCCTTCACTGAAATACTGTTAAGATAATGTTGGTTAACCATTGTTCTTCATTTTAAATATTGTATTTTTTTTTTCACTGTGTGAATTAGTTCACACAAACACTCTCCATCCATCTGCCACTGGCCCAGTCCATTATATATATTGAGAAATTTTTGCTTCAAAAAGAGTTCCACAGTTGAAAAGTTTTGAGAACCCATGTTGTAAGTAACCTGAACTCAAACCATATAGGGCTTTAAAGGTCAACTCAAAACCAACAATTGGTAATGTGCCAGAAACTAATTGCAACCAGTAGAGTGATTTCAGTATAGGTGTAATATGTTCATTCATAGATGTTCCTTTAATTAGTCTGCCTGCCATGTTTTGAACTAATTGGCATTTCCAAACTTGGGACAGAGGTAGGCCAATGTAAAGCACATGGCAGCAGTTCAACCTTGAGGTTTAGATCATGTACAACCCCAACTTTATCTCCACCAATGCTAGGAAGGAGCACAGCTGGTGTGTCAGGTGAAGCTGTTAGTACACACAACATGATTCATTTTTAACTGCCACAACTCATTTTATGGAATTTGCATTTTAGGGAGAGGTCCTTAAAATTCTCAGCCTCAGTTCTTCAGTGTCTCACCAAACTACAAACCTTCAGGATTCCTGGGGATGCACCCACTGTTGTCATAAAACTTATAACTGTACTGTCGAAGGGTAAGAGATGGCAGAGAAACAAGTGCTGATAAAGCCTTTCAACAGGCTATTATTAGTTTAAAAAAAGCTGTAAAATAATACAATTCCTTTGAAATAGAACATGACTGTGTGAAATAATGCAGAGCAGCTATTCACCATTTTATAAACAAGAAACCACTTTTAAACTGAACTTTCAGGCAGTTTTTAATTTCTGCATATTTTTTCTGTTTTTCATGTCAGAAGCTGATCCTTCCACCTCTTTTCCTTGTCCTTGTGCCTCTTCTCTTTCTGGGTGCGTCTATACTGTAGAATTAATGCAGTTTGATACCACTTTAACTGCCATGGCTCAATACTATGGATCATGGGAATTGTAGTTTTAGTCTTCTCTGCCAAAGAGTTCTGGTGCCTCACCAAACTATACCTCCCAAGATTCCATAGCACTGAGCCATGACAGTTAAAGTGATCCCCATCTTTTTCCTGTTGTCACCCTCTGTTACCATCTCTTTTCCTATTGAAGAAGAAACATGTATACTTAAGCTGGTTGTTGCCACCAATAGGATACAAATAGAATAGCTCAACCTCTTGATTCCCAAGTTAGCATGTGTTATACCCAAGATAATTAGCTGCTTGTACTGCAGCTGCATTTTCTGGCTTAGCAGTGTTCTGATGCCCATAAAAGTGAAGAGAGTTTTTTGGTAATTGCTGTCAGGTCTGGATTGTACAGAATTCCCCCTGATGGCCTTTTCACACACTTGCTGATGACTCAACCAGAAGGCAGTCCTTTGCCAAGAGATATCAAACTAGCTGAAGCAGAAGTTCTTGATTTAAATGAGCATTTAAAAATTGCTATAATAATAAAATAGCTCTTATTTTTGTCATTATGGGGGTCCTCTCTCATGACACTCCTTTCTAGAGGCAGATTGCCCTCATCAGAATAATGGGACATTGAGAGCCAGAATAAAATGAAGTCGAGTGAAAAGCATTTTAGAAGCACTGAACTGTTGCAATTAAAAGTGGTTGGCTCGCTTAGCCTTCTACCAACCATATCCGTCCCAATAGACAGTTTTCTTTCCTTCTATCCTCAATGAAATACATATTCAGTACAAGCATGCCTTTTTGTTGCCAGATTACAGCTCATATTTATATCTGTAAATACAACAAAAGCTGACATTACTTCATTAATATACTTTATTAGATGAGAAAGGCAAACTGGCAGTGTAGCAGGACCACCACCTATCGCATAGTGGCATGAGCATCCCATTGTTGGTATGCCTCCTCCCCACTATTAATCTATTCCCACCAACACCCACCAATAGATATCAATGCTCCCATTACCTACATTCCCATTACCTACCTTTTGTGACGGGGCCATTTCGCTTCTGTGCCACCGAATCAGCACTGATGGGACATCAGGGCGAAGGATCATCTGCCCCTTCCACTCTTCCCTTCCCTCTTGTCTTGCTATTCCAGAACTTTTTAAATAACCCAGTAATTTCTGGCTTTTGAAAACTTAACTATATTGCAACTGTGAAATTGTATAATAATATTAATACAAAATCCAGCATATATATCTCGTTTGATGTGACATACTGTGTTTTTGTGTCAGTAAAACAACAACAACAACAACAATAACAACAACAACAAAAGTAGCTGAAGTGTGAGTTTATGGAGTTATAAGCACATGCAGAAGTACAAGTGCAGAACCACAGATCAACCAAACAGTACAATTCCATCATGGAGAGAGATGCAATAAAGAGTATGCTCATGCCAATATGTATCTGCTACCAGTGCCATTGAGCTTACATGAGTGCTGTAAAATAGCAAATTCATGCTGTTTGGTACTATATAATGGTGCTCTGCACTCACTTATACTATGTATTAACAACATGGCATCATAACCGTGACACCCTTCCCTATTGCAATCTTTGATGTGACAATCAGAAGCAGGACCACTGTTGTAACTCCATTTGTAGGAGAGTATTGGAAATGTCATTCTGCTTAGCTCTCATTGCCATTAGGATAGACCTGCATCATTTGGTGAGACTGTTGGGTGATGAGGCAAAGTTTGGGAGTCCGGCTAGTAGACATGAGACAATACTTAGAAACTGTGTAAGGATGATTTTTGCAGACGTTTGCAGACTTTAATTCTATGTTCAACAAAATCCTTCCACATAGATTCATGTCTAAACTCATAGATCTTGGATTGTCATATTCAATTTGTTTCTAGATTATGGACTTCTGGTCTGGACATTCCAATAGTGTTAGATTAGGTCACCATACCTCTTCAGCTCTCATTTTCAACACTGGGGTGCCATGGGGCTGAGTGTTGAGTCCTCTGCTTTTCACTTTGTACACATTTGATTGTACCCCCATCCACCATAACAATATCATCACCAAATTTGCAGACGATACAACCATGGTGGGACTTATCTCTGAAGGGGATCAGTCTGCCTTTCGGGATGAAGTGGATTGGTTGCTCCTGTGATGCAGGGACAATAATCTGTTTCTTAACATCTATAAGACCAAGTTGCTCATAGTGGACTATAGAAAGAAGAGACCAGAAATTCAGCCCTTCTTCATAAATGGAGACCAAGTGGAACAGGTGGCCAGTTTTAAGTTCCTGGGTGTCCCTGTTAAGGAGGATGTAACCTGGGGCACCCATATAGCAGTGTTGGTTAAGAGGGCTCAGCAGAGACTACCTGAGACTCTTAAGAAACCACCAACTGAATGAAAAACTGCTGGTGATTTTCTACCACTGTTCTATACAGAGTGTACGTTAGTGTACACCAGCACCTACTGCATCTGTGCATGATTTGGTAGCTGCAAAGTGGCAGATAGGAAGGTACTCCAAAGGGTCACCACTTCTGCACAGCAAATCATTGGTTGCCCTCTCTCCTCTTTGGAAGGACTTTATCTTGGAGCCAGTGCCGTCAGGTACTGGAGATTGAAACTTCTAACAGATAGATAGATGATAGATAGATAGATAGATAGATAGATAGATAGATAGATTCTATTAGAAAAATATACAAAGACACAATAAACACATACATTATATTAGACAAAGTATACAAAGACATAATAAACACAAATCACTATACTAGCACTCCTGTAATTGTTAGCTAAAATACATTTAGTCACTTAAAATTTGATTAAATAATACATTTGGTAAAATTGTAATAAATTAAATTACAAAATGATTTTAAATAAATTAATCACCCTGACAAGAGTCCCTCATTTGTGAGAGAAAGAGATCTCTCAGGTGGGTGGCTTTTATAATGAATTTGGATATATAGTGGACTGAGTGTAAATTCTCCCCAGAGAGAAAATAGAACAGTTTGGCAGTTGGATCCCAGTTGGTTGTTCGAACAAAAAATGGTTAGAAATATTGACATCTCACCTTAGCATATAAACAACAATTGAACAATTTGCAGATGATACAACCATGTCTTCTCTCAAAGATGGCAATTAAGATAACACATAGTAATTTAAATTAACAGAAATTTCTGCTTGTATTCATTCATTGTATTCTTGTTTATCTCATAGTTCCAAGACCATTATACCTACAACATAATCACATGGGCTTTCAGAACCATTGTAGGGTGGTGAGAGCACAGATCCTGGACAGATCCCACTGGATCTCTTCACATGACACAAAGCTACCGTATATTCCGGCATATAAGACGACTGGGTGTATAAGACGACCCCCCAAATTTTCCAGTTAAAATATGGAGTTTGTGATATACTCGCCGTATAAGACCACCCCTCTTCAAACGCACACCCAATAAAAATAAAAATAAATCAGATTAGATTTCAATATGGTAATTTTAATGCAAATGCTTATGACATGTAGGCTCTTAGCAGGAAAGCTGTCACTTATAAACTTAAGGCTGCTTGTCATCAAACATGTAAACATAAAACAGTTAAAGTGGATTAAACTTTTCCTAACTCCCTCTAAAACCGAAAGGAAGGAGACAATAAACCCATGGGAGCTGCCATGCTGTGTGTTTTCTAAGCTGTCAACCATGTATCTTACCAGCAATTGCCTGATTGTTTTATACAATGCCTGCTTAGATTGGTCAGTTCTTCTTGCCTGCCCAGCCCTCCCTGTGTCCAAGATTTTACCTTACCTAGAGTGAGCCCAGGGCCGGCCATCCAGCCGAACCCTACAATCCTAGAGTTGGAAGAGACCTCATGGGCCATCCAGTCCAACCCCATTATCTTTAATTCTTGTTGGATATCTCTGACATCTTTTTTGATTGTCGAGATTTCTTCTTTGATTTCGGATATTAGTTTCCCTGTCTTCTCTTGGAATGTTTTTTGCAGACTTTCCTGCATTTTTTCTTGGTTATCCTGTATTTTCTGTAATTGTAACATAAGGTCTCTCCCTTGTATGGAGAGTCTTCTTGTTAGTGTGGTTATTGTGTCCTATTTTGGGCACCGCAATTGAAGAGAGATATTGACAAGCTGGAATGTGTCCAGAGGAGGGCGACTAAAATGATCAGGGGTCTGTAGAACAAGCCCTATGAGGAGCAGCTTAAAGAGCTGGGCATGTTTAGCCTGAAGAAGAGATGGCTGAGAGGAGATATGATAGCCATGTATAAATATGTGAGAGGAAGTCACAGGGAGGAGGGAGCAGGCTTCCTTTCTGCCTCCCTGGAGACTAGGACGTGGAACAATGGCTTCAAACTACAAGAAAGGAGATTCCATCTGAACATGAGGAAGAACTTCCTGACTGTGAGAGCTGTTCAGCAGTGGAACTCTCTGCCCCGGAGTGTGGTGGAGGCTCCTTCTTTGGAAGCTTTTAAACAGAGGCTGGATGGCGATCTGTCAGGGGTGATTTGAATGCAATATTCCTGCTTCTTGGCAGGGGGTTGGACTGGATGGCCCATGAGGTCTCTTCCAACTCCATGATTCTATGATTCTATGGTTGTGAGGTTTTTGTTCATTTTAGGAGTTGTAAATTTGTCCATATTAATGCCTCTGTCCACTAGCTTGCTCTTAACCTTAATTCTTTCTCCTGTAATTGTCCCAAGCACCCTCCTAGTAATTGCTCTTTCTTGATTAGGATGTAAAAGGTCCCACCCTGAGGATTCTTCTTTTTGTATGTGATGGACCACGGGAGTCTCATTAATTAAATTCCCCAGCTGATTTCCTTTATTGTCTTTTCTTCTCCTCACTCCCTCTCTCCTTTTTTGGGCATCTGTATATTCTTTTTACTCATTTTGTTATTTTTTCTTTATTTCTTGCTGTTTATTATTTTATTGTTCTTTTTATTATGTTTATTCTTCAATATCCCTCTCAGGCTCTAGACCCTTTCTCTTCTCCTTTCCTTCTTTCCTTTTTTCTCCTTTCTTCAATTCATTAGTTCTCTCCAGAGCTTATCTCTCCACCTCTTACTTCTGCCCTTACTGACCGTGCTTCTGCCTTTACTGTCTCCCTATTCTGTCTCCTTCCCTTCTTCCATATCCTTTTTGGCTTTGGGCTGCCCTTCTTCCTCACTTCTTCACCTCCCCGCCTCCTCTGGAGTCGCGACTCCTCCCCTTTTGCCTGCGTTTGCCTGCTTCAGCTCCTTCCTGGTTCGGAGCGTCCCTTTTCTCTTAAAGGAGCCACACAATAAGCACAGCACACACAGTATGCCCAACTCCTTTTTTGCATTTGTATTCCTTCCCTGATTTACTGCTTCTTTCTCTCCTGTCTCTCTTCATCTCTCTTTCCAGTAAGCACTATCTGTTCTTTACAGACCTTCTTGGATTGGTTTTTCTCTAGTTGTCTCCTCCTCGGTTCCTTTAATTTTCGTCCCTTTCTGCTGCAAGCTCTCTTCTCTGTTTCCTTTCTCCTTCTTCTGCTGTGGTTTCTAATAATTCCCCCTGTTCTGCTTCTTTTTTTAAAAAATGAAGACGATTGGCTTAGCGAGGCTGTTCAAGCCTCATTCCCTCCCTCCAGGAGCCTCTTCTGGGGGAAAGCTCCACAGGCGGTTTTGCCGGTCTCCTTGAAGGAGACCCGCTATGAGGTTAGCTTCCCAGTTCGGGGAGTCCCTTTTTGAACTCTGTTCCTTTTGAGGGGAGGAAAGACTCCCCACATTGCCTCCCCCCCGCCTCTCCCCCCCCGGCTTCGATTCCCAGCACTCCTCCTCCTTGCCCCCTCCCTTCTACTCAGGCAAGGGAACAACAAGAGTTACAACGGCGGCGAGGTGCTGCCTGGGATACAAGGAAGGCAGATTCAATTGATGGAGTGGTAAATGGCGTTCCAACACACTGTTATGCTGGTATACCCGGCGTTTAAGATGACCCCCCCCTTTTTTGAGATGACTTTCTTGGCTTAGAAAGTCGTCCAGTACCCCGGTTTTTACGGTACTTCTGGGGCGGGGCGGGGGAAGGTCCATCCTCAAACTGCGTTATCAGCGTCCTAACACAGAGCAAGGAGAACATGAGAGACTTCCTATATTCTCATTGCTAGTAACAGGGACCTCATGGGGAAAGCTGGGTAGCCTTTTCCCGATTTGATGGGGAAGGTGCCGTTGCAAGCAATGCAGGGCATGGGGTGACAGATTCTCCCACTGCCTACAGATTAGCTGTGATGCCTGGTGCCCCCCCCCCCCCCCGCTTTCACCCGCATTAGAAAATTAAATGTGATTAGATCCTTAGACTGGTGAAATATGATATATCTATTAAGGGAACATGGGATGTGTCTTTCAATAATATTTTTATTTTTATTACAACTGTATCACTTAGTTTTGTCCTTTATCTTATATCTGTAGATAGAAAAACAATGTTTAGTGAGTAGGATGGTAGATATCAGGCCAAACAAGAGTAAGAAGATCCTAGGAAGATAACTGATTAGGCTCTGGGCCTACTTCCATGTGGTCTATATTGATGGACCATTTTTAAAGGATTTCAGACAATGATTTTTTATGATGCAAGGATTCAGCCAGGGGATTGAGCAAGCATGGAATCTCTCACCAAACTACAGCTATTACCCAAAAATGTGTTCTATAGAATCTTCCTTAGGATTTAGCCACCTGATACACACAGAAACCAGTTCAAATGAGGAATAACTATTGCAAGTTCTCATAAATGACTTCTTCTTCCTTGATTAAAATTGATTCTAATGCTTTTTGAAAGGCACTAAAGTTCTTGTTGAACCTTGAATCAAATGCAGCAACAATATGGTGTCTTTCTCTGTAGCACTTCAGATCTTTTCACTAAATAATGGATCTGAGGAAGCCAAATATTTTTCATGTCAGGCTGCTGAAATCAGAAGAAGTCCCTTCTGATTAACAGTCTAACTAATCTTAATAGCATATAAAAATATTGAAATAGGCTTAAATGATGCTATATAGACAGGGAGATAAATGTCACATAGGACTAGGCTAAAGATCTCAGATTTATTGCTAGCTTACACATTCTTATCCTTGCCTTCTGCCTCCATATTCAGAAGTCAACATGTACAGTTGCAAGATGAATATGTATAATTATTGTAGATTTCAGAAGCTTTAAAAGCCAGAACCAGATAGCAAAAATTAGAATTTAATGAAGAATTCAACAAGAGGAATTTATGAAGCGGTGTCTTGATAATATCCTAATGACTCAGAAATAAGGCAAATTAGATGAGTCCAAAAAGGGAGGGGGCTTGACTCCTGGGAAGGGGCTGATGGCAGAGGGAATAGCAAGTCTGAGACGAGATTAAAATAACTTCAAACAGAAGCAGAACAGGAAAATAAGACTTTGAAATCCATTTTAAAACCTTAATGTGCCTTTTAATATTGCAACATGTATTTGAATGGCATTGTCATCAAATGCAGTTTGTGTACAAAAGCAATATTCTAATCACAGACCAACAAAGTGATTTTGAAGAAGATGATAAAGGCATCTAAGAGACTGCTAGATTTCACTTTTTTCTGATGAGCACATTAACAAAACATCTTCCCATCAGATATAAGTTATACCTCACCTCATATACAACTGCACAAAACTTGACTGCAACTCACAATTAGGACAGGATTTAGAAACTGATGAAGATAGATAAAAACCAACTTTCGAACATTCTCTCTTTTTGACCTATTACTTTCTCTCTTCACACTTGGATCTATTCCATCATTGTTGTTTTCCTTGGCATATGTTTAATATTTTACCTTTTATATTTTTGTCACTGCAGTCCATCCCTATTTAAAACTTCATCAGAATATGAAAGGGCTAGATTAATGGATGGGGAAAAACAAATTCAAACTGAATCCAGACAAGACAGAGGTGCTTGCCATCAATGGTTCTAATCTGGAGAGGGAGATGTGTCAACCAGCCCTGGATGGGGTTACATTCACCCTGAAACACTGTGTTTGCAGCTTGGGAGTGCTCCTGGATCCATCTCTCCAAATGTCATTCCAGGTAGATGTGATTGTAAGGAGTGATTTCTATCAGCTTCAGTTGATATGCCAACTGTGCGCCTTCCTAGATTTGGAGAACCTGAAGATGTTAGTGCACACATTGGTAACCTTAAGTCTGTATTTCTGCAATGCACTTTACATTGGGCTACCTTTGTAGCAAGTTCAGAACTCTTGCTGGTTCAAAATAGAGCAGCCAAATTGGTTATGGGAACATCTCAGAGTGAGCCGATTACAACTATCCTAAAGTCACTCCAAAGGCTGCCAATTAGTTTCCAGACAAAATACAAGGTGTTGGTTTTAACCTTTAAAGTCCTACATGGTTTAGGTCCAGATACCTACAGGATCATCTTCCTTCACATAATCTGTCCCACACACTTGGGTCCTTTGGGGGATAGCTACTCCAACCAGCCAGACACCAACTGGCGACTGTCAATCAGAGGACCTTTTCATCAGTTGCCCCGACTGTAGAACAACCTGCCAGAAGAGCTCCAATAGTTAGATCATCTGTTGGAATTTTTAAACCATCTAAAGATCTATGTCTTTCAGCAGGCTTACGTAGCCAGTTTTAAGCATGAATTTTAAACTTGTGTCTTGTGTTTAATCTCTGTTCTATATATTTTAATATTTATTTACTTATTTCAAACATTTATATCCCATCCTTCTCAACCCCACCTGGGGGGGGGGGGGATTCATTTATTTCGGTCATAGACCAGCACAGAAAATAAAAGTCACAGTTTCATATGAACTTGGTACATTTAGTACATTTAAAATGTAAATATAAACACTGAAGCACAATAGGGGTGAGGGAGCAGAAGGGGGGGAAAGGGGTAAAAACATACAATGCACAGGTCTATCAGCAAATTATAGAATCAAGGGAGATGATTGCTTATTCCTGAATGATTACTCTCCCCCCCACCCCCTTGCCATATATTGTAGATTGGCATTCTTGACTGCACAATTCTAGTGCCACATGATTTCAGATTAAATGCACTAGTTTCTGGAAGATTCCAGTGTTTGTTGGAAAGCATTTCTTCACAAACCGCATTATGAAGGTCAAAACACTATCAAAATACGTCAAGGGAAAATAGAAGCAAGTACTATCCCAAGAGAATACATAAACCATGGATAGCATTATTTAATGCAGTTGTCATTATCATTACATGGTACATTAGTAATAGTAGTACCTAATATTTTAGATTTAAACATAATGGCTGTATGGGGCTCCATATTGTAACTAAGGGTTTTTTTTTTTTCTGTCAGTTCAAAATTTGTGCTTACAATGTCTCCTTTCCAGGATATGCTATATTTCTCTAGGCCTAGAGATCTACCCTGCTCTGAAACGGGTATTTACAACACTTGTCACATGCTTGAGCAAAGTATCTCATGCTTGAGTATGCCTGATGTCTGTAAGTTTAAAATTGTTTTGCCATTCTAATATAGTAAACTATGTGAATGCCGCTATTGCTTATCTTGTACTTTTTCACCTTGCTTGCTTATGTATTTTGTATGGAAGGATATGCAATCTGTGTTTCCTTTCTGTGCATTAATGGTTAAAGGAGTGATTTTAAATGGAAATTAGTATTCAGGTCAACCCTTAAATGATGTAATCTGTGTTTTGCATAATGAGCAAATGATTAGTTTGGATTTGAGAGTTCAGAATAAAGCAATCCTACTGGTATGCTTCTAATATACTTCAGAGTTTCTCTTGCATGAAGAAAGAAAGTAGGGACCTAAGCAGGGATTAATCATGCCTGAATAAAGATGTGTCAACTACTTCCCCTCTAGTATTATTCCAAGGAATTTATTAGAAATAAAATACACAGAAATGACAGGAAACCTGAATCTTTGTGGAGCAGCCTCAACCTGAAGAGAAGCCTTTAGGAGTTATTGCATACTCATATTTATTGATTTTAATTATGGAAACATCTTTTCAGAGGGATAGTCAAGAAATGAACATCCAACCTATTTTTCAGATTATGTCAAAATAATGTAACATAAGAAGCAGCACTTTGGAAGATATCAAAGGCCTATCTGGCTCATAGAAAGTCCACAAAAATAATATATGATCAATGCCTCTCTCCCACTCTTGTCTCCCAGTGATTGATATTCAGATGCATAATGTCCTTCAATCCAAGACCATTCAACCTTGAATATATTATCTGCTTATTAATCCCAATGATTTATATAGCGCTTACTTTCAAGGGAACTCAGAAGTCTCTTCTAAACAACATCCAGTGTGCAACAAGTATTTTGGTATTTGCTTTTCTGGGGCGTTTAGGAATATATATGAATATGGAAGTAATTCAGATAGTTAATGACATTCTTTCTCCAACACAACTATTAAATAAATCAGGAAATTACTGTGAGTGTTAAAAGAAAACCCTTTTAACTATTTTATGTTGATGATTATGCCAAACATTTCTCACTGAGGAGGCTTATACCATTACAACAGCTTGAAATTACTGGGCTCAATTAACTACACAATGCTTACTATACAGTGTAAAAATATGTTGTTAGAGAAATAAAAACACAGAAAAAGAGGCACTCCTGCTGAACTCACTCTCTGCTTCAGTGCTAACACCTCTTCTTTCTTGTATGCTTTTGTGTGATTGCATACTGCCATGCTACGGTCATTTGGAAATGTTATTTTTACAAACCTAACATGGAATTACCAACTCTCTTTGCTCCTTCTTTTTACCTGCATATGCCTTGCCTTTAACTTTATCCTTTTGTGTACAAGAATTTTGTTAAGTGAATCCATGCAAATTGCTCTGAATGCTTTTGGTTTGATGCTACTCCTGAAAGGTATGTGACAATTTACAATGATACCTGAAAGGTATATGATGATATGGAACCTGGAAGACTGTGCTATAATTGGTTTTCTTATGACAAGATTATCTATATCCACTTGAGTCAGTGGTTTGAAAAAGCTTATTCTAATAACGTGGAACATTAAAGAAGAATGTTATTAATACCAGTGCTGACACTGCAAAACTAGCATTGCTTATACTTGTCCTGGAATTGAGGGATTAAATATATTTGTTTAGCCTTGGATAGAAGAGTTGTGTATAACACATACTATATGCTAGAATAAGCATACTTGAGATGAAAAATCTGTATAAAGTTTTGCCAATACTAATATGAAGTACTGAAGTCTGAATTCATAGCACCTTAGAGAAGAAGTTGTAAGCCTAAGCTTTTGTAGATGAATGGTTTGTCTACACTGACCAAAACACTTGTACTTACAGTAGAGTTCCCGTTATCCAAGTTCCGCTCATACGACACTCCGTGTTAACCGACACCATCATGTGGCTAATTGGAAACATTGCACCCTTTGATATGTGCTCATGAGAGGAAAGTACATTTCCGAAGGGAGATAAGAGGAGTGAATCAAAAGAGAAAGAGGGATGGGAGGGGGAAAAGAACGAAGGGAGGGAGGAGGGGAAAAGGAAATGCAAAGGCTCTCCTTTTCTCTCTCCCTGTTCTTGGTGCATGCAGAGCCTTGCTCTCCTGCTTTGGAGACTTATCTCCAACCCACCCTTGTTTCCAGATGGAGGCTGGGGAGGGCTCATGGCTGGAAGAAGGAAAGTGGGGAGAGAAGCATCATTTATTATATTTATTTATTTATTATTTATTACCTTGGTGGCCAGAGGATCTCCCCTTTCTTCCTGCACACACACACACTTTGCTCCAGATCCTTTCTCTCTCTCTCTTCTCCCTTCCTTTTCCTCCCACAGGTGTTCTCTCCTCCTCCTCTTCCTTCCTCTTTTACCTCTGACAGTTGGTTTTCCCTGTAATAGGCAGTAAAAGCACCTAGAGCTTCGGAGAGCTTCTGTTCAACCATCTCAAAGCTCCCTGCTTGAGCAGTAATGGCACGATCATCAGCATAGATGAAACTCTCTGTCCCTTCTGGCAGTGACTGGTCATTTGTGTAGATGTTGAACATGGATGGAGCAAGCACGCTCCCCTGAGGGAGGCCGTTCTTCTGTTTCTGCCACCTGCTTCTCTGGCCCTGGAACTCAACAAAAAAGCTCCTGTTTTGTAGCAGGTTTCCTATGAGGCGGGTGAGGTGGTAGTCCTTTGTGATATTATACATTTTTCTCAGGAGGAGGCGGTGGTTCACAGTATCATAGGCTGCTGACAGGTCTATGAAGACGGCTCCTGTGATCTGCTGCCTTTCAAAGCCATCTTCTATGTGCTGAGTCAGGTTCAGCACTTGCAATGTGAAACAACATCATACGAAAGCTGACTGGCACAACCTGGGGATCACAACCAGACACAGTGAAGACATCTGCCCTTGCGCTATGCTACTCAGCTGCTGAGTATGCATGCCCAGTGTGGAACACATCTCACCACACTAAAACAGTAGATGTGGCTCTTAATGAGACATGCCGCATTATCACAGGGTGTCTGTGCCCCACACCACTGGAGAAATTACACTGCTTAGCCGGTATTGCACCACCTGGCATCCGCCGGGAAGTAGCAGCCAATAGTGAAAGGACCAAGGCAGAGACATCTCCAGCTCATCCCCTGTTTGGGTATCAGCCAGCACGTCAACGACTTAAATCAAGACATAGTTTTCTTAGATCTACAGAGAGACTAGCTGAAACACCCCAGCAAGCGAGAGTCCAAAAGTGGCAGGCCCAAACCCAGCACCTCAATTCATGGGTGATACCAGATGAGAGACTCCCCCCTGGGCACTCAGAAGACTGGGCGACTTGGAAGCCGCTGAACAGACTGCGCTCTGGCACCACGAGATGCAGAGCCAATCTTAAGAAATGGGGCTACAGGGTGGAATCCTCGGCATGCGAGTGCGGAGAAGAACAAACCACTGACCACCTGCTGCAATGCACCCTGAGCCCTGCCACATGCACAATGGAGGACCTTCTTGCGGCAACCCCAGAGGCACTCCAAGTGGCCAGATACTGGTCAAAGGACATTTAACCAAATACCAAATTTGCAAAATCTGTGTGTGTTTTTTTTCCTTTTCCTTTTTAATCTGTGTGTTTGTTTTGCTCTGTTATAATTGTAATACAATGGTTGCTGATGACACGATAAATAAATAAATAAATAAACCTCTGACAGCCTTGCAGCAACTTGCACTTCTGGTCTTCTCCTCCTCCTCCTCTTCTTACCCAATCCTCAAGAGACCCTGTCCCTTAATTAATTTATTTATTTCAAGCATTTATACTCCATCTTTCTCACACACACCCTGGGGGGAGGTTAGGGTGGCTTACAGAAGGCAACCATTTGATGCCAAACATAGTACTAACAATTAACACTGGCCAACAATTAAACAACTAAAACAATTTATAAATACACCAAAATTAGAAAAAAATATTAAAATTGCCAGTTCAAAATCATGATCCAGGATCAGTCCATTGCTGGTCGCATAAATCAATCACATTCCAATGTGAGTTATTGTTTGAAGGCTTGATCCCAAAGCCAGGTCTTAAGTTTTCTTTGGAATACCATGAGAGAGAGGGTAGATCTAATATTATTTGGGAGGGAATTTCACAGCCGATAGCCTTAAGAGGCTATCTAGTACAGCCTGTTCTGCTAGACTGGAAGGCACAAGCCAAGCCCTCCCACCAGAGAGCCACCCAGCTCCAGATGAAATTCTGGAGACAGTTGACCAATAGTAGTGTTTAGCAAACTTTGGTTTTCCAGTGTTGCCATTCCTCTATGCTCAATATGGGATTCTAGACACAGTTAATCTATAGTATATTGGTGTGTTCCCAACTCTGGTCTTCTAGGTGTTTGGGATTTCAAATATGATGTTTTGCTGCTTAATTAGTAAAATCATAACATAATAGGCTTTTCCTTAATCCCTTCTTATTATCCAACATTTCCGCTTATCCAAAGTTCTCCTGGCCTGTTTATGTTGGATAAGTGAGACTCTACTGTACTTCGAATCCACCAGTGACTATCAGCATAAGGCAGGAGGTTTCCAGTCAATAGCCTAGCTTTAATGCAATTTTATCTTGCTTTAAACAAAGTTAGACTATTACTGTCACTGGATTTGCATTCTTTTTCAGAATAAATTACAATAGGATTATGTTTGTATATTGGATTTGTGAATCTTTATTTACAGCTAGTGTGCATGTATATTATGATTATTAAGTATAACTTCATTCTGCATTGCTGATAATTATAGAATGCTAACTGCTTACAGCATTATCTTGGCGTGACCTTGCAAGTGAGGCCATTAATTGTTTGCTGTTAGCAGTTATTAGGACCCAAGTGGAATGAGTTGCAAGCTAAGAAGGGTGAAAAGGCAGATGTATAGAATGATAGAAGTCATCAAAGAAAAGAAAAGAAAAACAAGGCTAAAAGGTTTCAGCATAGGAGAAAGTTGATTGAGAGGCGATTAATTAAATTTGTTAAGCACGCCGTTCATTGGACTAAACCAAAAATTGTATCTGATAGCATATATTCCTATTGCCATGTTAATTGTCATGCTATAGCATTACCCAGAAACCAAATTACATTTATTCAGGATTAATCAGCACAATTTTGTATGAAGTTAATATTCAATGTAAATGAAGAAGATTAGCATGGAATTATGTGAGGGCTTGTGAGAATGGGAACTTTTAAAAAGCAGAACTATTATGAAGTCAGATTTAGTGGAAGGAAAACAAAACTTTCAGAATTTGAAATGCAACTTTTGTAATTGCTTTTTCACAAGTACAGAAAGAGAATTAATATAAAAATAGTCAGATCTATTGGATTTTGAAGATATCTTCACTTTAAATCTAATTTTCTTATGCTGCATTCACAGCCATGAAAAGTAGCAATGCTCTGCCTTTACCTAGGGGAGAAAACTTGCTGAAATTTGTGCAATTGATCTGAGATTCAAAATCTGTTTTCTCAAAGGAGCTGTCTAATTCTGCAAAGTAGAACTATAAAGACCAAGATGAATTATATTCATATTCAAAAGAGAAGAGAGAAGAAACTCAGCCTCTAGGAAACTATATGAGAAGAGTGCCAAATGACAGTGAAAACAAAAAGCAAAACTGAGCAGAAAGGTAAACTGATTTATGTAATACGTGGGATAAAATGAAAGCAAAACTAATGCTGCATCTAAGTCTGTCAAGTTTGGGTTGTTTACATAGTGTAATTGGATCTGTTAGTTCAACACTGCAGAAATAGTTCTACTTGGGCAGTGTTTGCACATGGGTTTAATACTATGTAAAGGGAAGAGGCACTGACTGTTGGGCTTTGCCCACATCTGCTTTAGACCTTCTCACCTAACACACATATAATTTAAACAGGAAAAGAATGCTGGAAGCACAGCCAATACTGGCATGCCAATAAAACCTAGATTTGAAATATTTGATTTTTTCCCCACTGGAGGTTACTGAATTTTTCATATATTTATTTTGTCTTTCTTAGATTTCTTTACATCCTACCCCTCATTGAAACCCAATGCTGGCTATCAATAATGCCAAAACAACTGTTTACTAAACAGAATGCATTAAAATAAAATAAAACCAATAAACTACCAGCAGACTAAATAAATAACAGCACTAGCTCAAAGTGTATGAATTACAGTGACTTTTACCTACTCAGAAACATCCAAGGAAACAAATGGAACGTAGCCTGGTGCTTAAATATGAATAAAACTAATGCAGTTTATGCCCTTAAGTAATTATAATGCTAGGGTGCCATATAGAAAATCCTGTTGGATGCTGCCAGATGAATGTTGGGACACCCTAATTATGGGATGAGGCAGTGTCCCCCACTTCCTCTCATCTAAGAGCAATTATAGGCTGGTAGAGTTAGATATACTCATTCAGATTTCTTAGCCTGAAGCCATTTAAGGCTTTGCAAGTTGGCATTAAGACTTTGTCTTCAACACATATATAGCTTTTTCATCAGCAGTGTCATATGATCTCTCTCAATTGTCTCTGATAGCTGCATTTTGCATGAGTTGGGGTTTATTTTTTTGCTTCAGTCTGATAAAATCTTTCCTTCGATGTAGCTCTTAATAAATAGAAAACTTTGAAGATTTCAACATATCAATTAAATATAACAAAAATGATGGCTAGCAATGGATTCTCTTCAAAGTCCTCTCAGACTATGCAACTGGAAGGCTATGCGTTTCAACAACTGAGTTGTACCAATTAATTCTAAAAGTGTTTATCCCCATGTAAATAAGCCTTTCCATTTGCATTTATTATTTGCAATGGAAACAAGTTAAAACAACAATAACAGAAACAACAACACTTATGTCTTAGGAGGAGATAAACAAAAATGTCAGCTTATGGGAGTCCTGTGCATATATTTATGATATAGGAATTCATTTCTTGCCATTGATCTTTCAGATAATTTGCTTGGTATAATGATATTACCCCTATATGGACATACAAATATATTAGACATCATTTGATATTAAAGTTAATGAGTAATGAATATAGATTTCATTCTCTATAATACTAGATGAAGTAGATCACTGATAGAAGGATGTGAGGAATAGGCATTTCCAAGTGGAAAAAAGAGAATTACAAAATTGCCACTATTTTATTAGCTTATTTTTCAATATGCCATGGAAGTCATATGACTTGCAGGTTACTATGTTGAGTAAGGAGAGCTGGCATTATAAATGAATAGGAATATAACATGCTTTTTCAAATTAAATCAATTTATGTATATATTTTTGCATGATGATTCCACCCATCTCACCAAAATTGAAATAGGCTCTCACACAGTAATCTCTCCATCAAAGGAAAATGAGCAATTATATTGAAAAAAGGATTGTCATGTGAATCTCTTTTTTTTTGTCTCAAAGACAAAATCACCAACCTCGAACAGATGGTTTAAGCTGTTTGTAATGCACATGTTGCAGCTGTGGTTGGCAATCATGCTTCAGTGCCCAGCCAAGACACTTTGACATTGTGTACAAAGGACAAGATGGCATCCCTGGCTCTTTCTACAGGAACCAGAGTGCCAGTTTGGTTTTATTTCAAAATTGTTGTCAGGATAGTGTCTTCTACAAACATGTGATGAAAAATTTCCATGTTGAAATTCATCTTGTTAATTTTGGCCCAGCTCTTTGACCTATTAAGGTCATTTCTAAACTTGATTCTGATATGTAGATAGGATAAGGAACACCTAAGAATCAGAAGCAGGGGCACTGTAAAATTATTGCAATTTGACATTACTTTAAGTGCTATGAAACTTTGGGAGTTGTAGTTTGATAAGGCACCAGGACTCTTTGGTAGAAAGGGCTTAAAATCTTATAAAACTCCCATGGTTCCATAGCATCGAGCCATGGTAATCAAAGTAATGTCAAATTTCATTAATTCTACAGTGTAGGTGCACCCAGGGTCATCAGTGAGATAACTGTTTATCTATACTCTGCAAGCACTGATCAATTCACAAATTAAATATCTATGATATACTTAGTTTCTCCTTGACAAGCTCAGTGTGTGTCTTGTCCCTATTTTTTCCTATCCTTAGTTATGTTCGCAACAAATCAGTCTTTTTCCATATTTAATATATGCTATCAATCATCTTTCAGTGAGTACATTACTTCCTACTATGGGAGAAATATTACATGTTAATGCATTTGTGTCGTTATTGTTCTCTGGAAACCATCCAAGGCTACAATAAAAGAGTGGTTGGAAATGCACAAAGGCTTTTAATATCCTAATTATATTTTCTTAACTGCCCCTAATAATTTAAATTGATTTGTAATTTGTTTAAAAATCACATCAATGATTTTTTAAGGGAAAGAATTATATCACCTTCAACCACTGTTTCTATAAAGCCATAAACGCTAAGAGAACTTACTAAACTACAAATGAACATTTCAAGAGTAGGGAAAATAACAAAGAGATCTCAACATATTGATGCTTCCCTCCTGTTTAGTTCCATTTCAACAGCAATTGGAACTGGCAAAATCGTGATACCCCATGTACCCTCCCTCCTTCCCCTGTTACACGGAGGCATCAGGATAAGGTGCATTGGCATCCTGTGTCTGCATCTATCAGATGGGGAATGGGCATAAACGTGCATTGACACTTTGTCCTTTCCCCCATCAGACAGGCATCAAAAAATGCCTTACATCCCATTGTTGATGAGAAAGCATCTTGTGATGGTTCCTTGCCACTTCAGTGATCAATCATCATGTGATACCACTCAGCAGGCCCCTCCCCAAAGAATAATAACAACAATAATACTTTATTTATAACCTGCCCTATCTTCCTGGAGGTTGGGTGGTTTCCAATAAGAGTCAAACATTAATGCCAGTAACAAAAATAACAGATAAACTCAAAAACAATAAATAAGAACAATGGCAGTATAAAACTTACAATAGCTGATCCCTAAAAGAACAAAAAGAATCAACATTGACCACTTAAATAAACAAAATACGATGAATCACAAAGAGGAGCAAAGAGCCCAAAATGCCCAGTATGATGAGGTGGCTGGGCACATCCTACATTTCATGCTAATTTTTATTTCTGTCCTGTTTGAGAAATTCTTGTGAAGGAGATCTTGATGTAGTTGGTCGATGATAATCAAACGCCCACCAGCTCCCTGCATTGTAGGCATTTAACAAGATTTTATAAGCCTATTCCAGGGCAATTCAGACAATATTGTGTTTTTTTCCTGCTCTGCCACCATTGCTTTTGAAAAGAGCCAGTCAATGGAACTGTTTTATTTGATCATCGGTCTTTTACATATAGGTTCACAAGAGGGTAATTTAGACTTTTCAACAGTCCACTATGAACAATTTCCCTAGGTGTTTGCAGATAAATTCACTCATGACTGGCCTGACATGACTGTATAATTCATACATTTGTGTGGATGTAACTTTGGCCCTTACGTGTCCTGTGATAATACTTTTCAAGTCTTGCAGCTTAGAGATATGGACAGGATTTTTGGATAGGAAAGAATAGCAAGGTGTTCAATTCTGGCTTATCAAAAGAAATCCAAAAAATAAGCACTAGAGCAGATAGAATTGAGTGAGCAGTGACTCACTAAAACAAGCCAGAATTCCTATTTCTAGGCAAAGTTCTAGAGCAGTGGTTCTCAACCTGTGGGTCCCCAGATGTTTGGGCCTCCAACTCCCAGAAATTCTAACAGCTGGTAAAGTGGCTGGGATTTTTGTTCACAGTCCAGTCCTTTAGGGGATTTCCCCCCTCTCCCAGTGTGGTCTGAACAAATCTATATGATGTCTACCTCATTTATTTAATTGAAGAATGGTGTACCCTTTATTTCTACAAATAAAATGGAAACTCACCAGGATAAGCATACACTTCATATATTATTTGTAAATAAAACATATAGATGCCTGAAAATACAGGATCATGTTTACTTACCTATCTCTGAGTTTGCTGTCAAGTAGTGGATTGGGATTGATTTTTTTCTTTTTAAAATTATAAACAAGTAGAACAGCTTTATTTTGGCATTCTAAAATAGATGTTCTACCCAATCTTAATAATGCTAGCTTGCAAGTATTTCCCATTGGTTTCATTAAATATGTCCTCTGACAAAGGTTTGTTGCTTGACTTTATTTTATATTAAGGTTGGCACAATTTGTGGTTTTGTGTTACTCAAAATAAATACACAGGGTCAGTGTTTTGCACATTCATTTCAAAAATCTTATTTAATAGAATATTATGTCTTTCTAATGGGAAGGAATGGGCGTATTTCCAAATGACACTGCAATAACAGTCTGTTGCCACTCCCTATGGATGAAATATAATTTTCAACCCTGAATAAGATATTCAATTTGAAATTAAGTAAGTGGTTATTTGGCTGAAAGACTTTTGACAAATGCAATCTTCTTATGGGTTTCAGGTGAAGAAAATAGTCAGGGAAATGTAATTAGAGATGGGATTTAATGCTGGCTAACTTCCAGCTGAAGCCTGCAGGTATTGCAATGGTAATTAAAATGTCTGGCAGTTTACATGTACAATCAACATAAAATAAGAAAATGTAAAATTCTAGGGAATACCCATTATATCCACATTAAAGCACAACTGAGAATGTGTTTGTAATGTTTAATTATTAATGATAATATTATTTTGTGACTGAAGGCTGTCCTTCCAAAAATATATGTGTGGAGGGGTGAAGCTGATATTTATTGGATAGTCATGATTCTGCTCTGATACAGGTGTTGACATTGGTGTATGTAATATGTCATGAGCTGTGGTCTTGGTTGTAGCTGCACAATATCTGACAGGTAGTTTTAGCATGGGGTTCAGTACCTATGGGTGGTAGAAACGGCTTAGGTACCTGTCAAACCCAACTGAGAGTCCTGTAATGGGCTATCATGGCTATGCCCAACTCGGGAACAGGCGATTTGTCTGAGGTAGCAATGTTATCAAGTGCCTGAATTGCAGATCTTTTTTTCTGTAGATTGTGCAGCAAAGTGTAACTATGGGTCCATCTACATGGGTCACATACCTCAGAGTTGATCCAAAATGATATACTCTGGATAAGCTCCATGGGAGTCCATGTGGACAGCTTCTGAGCCATGTTAGCAGGTAGTAGGTGTCTTCACTGCATAGCACTGAATTGGCATAGTGGCTGGATGTTTAGCCCAGTGGTGTCAAAGTTTGTTTGGACAGCCACCCTTACTTTCCTCACTTGTACTCAGGAAAGCAATGTAGGAATCACACCTCCTTTCCCCACTTCCTTCTACAATTGTTCTGTCACTTGAACTAGTGTCAGTGGATGCATTGAACAATGATCACCAGCAATTTCATGCCCAATGGTCACTGGTAAGGAAAGGATGAAAGGAGAAAGGTAAGTGACATTTCATGTCCCTGGGCTGTCTGAGCCCAGGGAAAGAAGGATAGTTCCAAATATGAACAGGCCCAACTGCTCACATAAAGTATAGGTGAGCCCTAGAGCTTCTGGGAAGCCCTGAAGCATCCCATAACCCCTTTTTAAAAGGGATGAGGTCATGTTAAGTAGGCATTAGGATGTCTGAGTTCCATACATCATGTGGATGACATGGGGTCCATACATCATATGGATGAATGGGGTCCATTCATCCCCACCCCACCACATTTGGCCCATGTAGATAGGACTTCTGAGGATCTGAAAAGACCAAATCTGCTAAACTACTGTTGCATTGAAGCCAGTTTTGTTTTCTATTGAAAATTGATTCCACTGTGTAGTTTCAAGGTGCATCTTCTACAATACTTGTAGGCTGGGAAGTAAATTAGCATTTATGCCACTACATAAGAATACATCGCATAATATGAAAAAGAATAAAATATCTAATTAATGGATGCATTGGCTTTTGTCAAAGACTGATAGCCTTTGTTTATTAAAAACTAGGCCATTTGTCACCCAGGAAACTCTCATCAGGGTCCTTAGAAAGGCACACTCATCAAGGCTTTGCAACATGTAAATGTATTGCTTGAATAGAAGTTGAAATGTTGGGAAATTAGATTACCTTTCTTTAACTGAGACCATCGGCATCTACTATTCATATGATAAATTAAACAGAAAAGTAAAATTGTAATTAGTGTTGAGAGAGCGGAGTCATGTGGGATTCTGGATTTTGGAGCAAAAAAAAAAAACCAACTTTTAAATCTATGATATCAGCCCTAAGTAACAAGTAACTAAAGAAAATGTGCTAGAAGCTAGATGAGGCCAAATTATACCCAAGCTATCTTCCAACATTCTTAGCATATTTACTAAATATCGTTTCCTTCTATCCTTTGCTGACCCATTGTTCTTTCAGCTCCCTCTCAAAATGAAAAACAGAACCTCTTGATTTCTTGGCAGGCAAGGTCTAAAACTGTACAAATCTCCTCAGGGCACCTTGTACTAGAAGAAAATGTGACTTTTAAGTGCACAATTTTCTGTCCTGCATAAAAGCCAAAAGACTTTCAAAGATGCCAAAGTCAAAGGCTGGAGAAAGGCCTTTTAATCCTGCCACCAGGTATCCGTAGATAACTGTAGAGCTCCATTTGTAGCCTGAAAGGTAATGCCATTTCATGCATCATCTATTTTTTTTAAAAAATAAATCTGCTACTCTTCAACTTCTAACTTTTTGTCACCCCTACTCACACATGATTTTCAGGCATGTTTTAATGGAATAGAATTTAATTTCCACAAAGAAAGAAAAAAAGAAAGAAAGAAAGATCATCATTGACTTTTTTTGCCCCTTATTTGCTTGTCAAGATCAGAATCCCCTTTTTTTAAAAAAAAAATGCCTGAATTGCCCTGCTATCTTGCATGATACGCCATGTCAAAAACTGCATTTTCAAGGGACTGACAATGTGATTGGTTCTGCTTTCTTAATCTGCCAAATGTACAAAGAAACCAACAAAATTCATCTCCATAGCATTGATAGAAGTGTTTTGCATGTGCCTGTGAGTATCTGAAGATAAGTGAGAGTTGAAAGATGATACACCACAATATTTAACAGGCTAAAATAGCTACATTTAGGCAAGAGAAGCAGGGTTATTGTTTGCCCTCTGCTTCATGTATACAGCACTTATAAACATACAGTTGAATAATATGCATAGAGCTCATTGAAGCAAAGTCATGGTGCATTATAATTAGAACTGAGGCAATCAGGGAGAGGAAAAGAGACCATGGACTATATATTCAGGAAAAAAAACAAGAATGTAATGTCACATTTGTTATTATGCACCTACAAAACGTGATTCGTTATCTTTTCTTGGAAAAAATCTATGCAGGTTTGCTGAGAGAGTATGACTTATAAAAGTGGGTATCCATGCCTTACCAGGATTCAAGCTCTAGTCTTCAGAGTCCTAGTCCAACACTCAAACCACTATACTTTGCTATCTCCCAAATGCCATTATATATATGCATTGCATGCACACACACCTGATATTAAATTGATATAGAGATGCCCACCTCTATCATTCATAAGCACAAAGAATATAAGGCTGGTTGAAGACAACTGACTTGACCAAGGTGCACTGGTATAAATTCGGAGATGGGCACCTGAGATTATTGATCATCCTACAAGCAGCTGATAAGAATGCAAAGGACACAGAGAACACAGTCCTCTTCCAAATAATAAAAAAATCCCCCTGTTCCCAAATTAATCTAACATCATGCCCCAAAGCAACTTAACAATATTTTTATATGTATTGTTCATCTAGAGCAGTGGTTCTTAACCTGTGGGCCACAAACCACCAGTGGGCCATGAAGACAAAAATCTGGTCCGCAAGCCTCCTTCCTCTTTATTTTATTTTATTTATTTTATTTCCACTCCTTTTGTACCGCCTGCCACACCTTCCCTGTTGCTGACCATGGCATATGTTCCGTATCAGAATCTATAGCTAATGTGGTCTATCCAATGCAATTTTCTGAATTAGCACCCCAAACCGAATCTAAATTTGACCAAAAACTAATGTTGGAGAGTAGTTCCTGGTCAAGTGTTCCCTGGTCAAAGTGGCCCCTGGTCAAAAACAAAAAAGGTTGGGGACCACTGATCTAGAGGCAACTAGCAAAACACTAGCACTGACCACTATGGATCATATTTTACTACTTTTTTTCTTTAGTTAGTTGAGAACAATTAAGTTCAAAGAAAATAAATACAGTAAGGAACTTTGCCCATGAAAACAAGCAGAAGAAAAGATGATGATTTCTTTTGAGTACAAATGGTTGCACCTAAATTCAGCAATAATGACATTTCAGAACACTCAAGATTGAATTGTGCAGGAGCATTCTTGGCCATGGTCAAGTATCACCAATTATTGACCAAGCTTTCACTTGCTGCACTAACCTGCCACAAAATGAATTCAGTTTCTGCTTAGTTCCTTTCCTCTATAAGGCCACATAATAGAGGTCTCTTGGAGATTGTCTAGAATGTTGTGTTGCCCTTAACTGATTAAGAATACTATCTTCCTTGAGAAGTTCCACTCATGAAAAATAGACGAATGTGCCAAATAGTCTCCCATACCCATTTGCAGGGTTTGCAAGTGGGTTTCATGTCTAGATCATCTTGTATGATCTAGTCATGAAAGGTCACCTTCTCCTATCGAAACATGTCATTGCAAAACTTCCAACCAAATAAATTCCCAATAGACCAATGCCTCTTTATCAATCCCACATCTTATCTAACAAGTACTGTTGATTCACTTATACAGTGTGTACCAATGAACACTATCAAAAAGCTGCATAGGAATATGAAAAACATATCTGATATTACATTTTGTAAACTCAGAATCTATTTCATAGTTTCTAGGAATAGCCACAGCTTAATAAAAAAGATGTGTTTTGAACTGTGCATTAAATCATTTACCAAGTCCCCTTTAGGATAAGATAAACAATATTTAAGTCAAAATTCACCTACTGCCTTCTTCAATGCCGCTCTCAGTTAGATGAATTGAGGTTGGTCCCTTTTGGAAAAGTTTGATCCAAAGGAACTCCTTCTTCCTTCTCATTGCTTTGCTGATCTTTTTCAAAACCTCCCTGTTTAGCTTTGTCATAAGATCTAAAGTCATGGTTCTCTTCATATTTGAGCATTTATATCTATATTACATGGCCAACATGAACATGTACTTTTGAATTAAATTCCCCATTTCATTAAATTGATGGTCTATATTTAGAATTTTCCTATACTAGTGTATAGGAAAATATTAAATGAAATACTATATATATATAGCCTATACTAAGTAAAGATTTTGTCCAAGACCTTTTTTTAAAGCAGTATGTAATGTATTTTCTGAAACAAAAAATTGCTAATCGAAATGAAATTTACAAAGCAGACATGAAATTAAGAAAGCTAGAGCACTTTCTGAGAAGCTTGGAAACTGATTACCCCATCTCAGTGGAAACTGATATATAGTTAATCTCACAGCATGTGAGAATCATTCAGCAAATGGGAAGATGCAAAATGTATCATCTTGTACTACTTTCCTGAATAGAGAAAAAAAAACCCAATATATTTGGAGACCCAAGATGAGTATTGAATGTGAGCTATATTCTGCCCTTCATTGACTACAGGCACAGGTGGCATCACCAATCCAACCAAAGAACCATAAGTGTCAATATTAAAACTAATTATTTGGCATTCTTCTAATTTTTTTCTTACTGTCTGAAATAAGGCAGCCACTGATCTCAAAGCCATTATATTAATCTTAGGCCCTTTCTACACTGCCATATAATCCAGTTCAAAACAGACAATCTGGATTTTATATGGCAGTGTGCAGAGCCGGCCCTAGATAACTTTCAAGTGTAAGCAAACAGTGTTTTGGCGCCCCCCCCCCCCCCCAACCAATCACTGATATATATTTTCTGTTCGTCGTGGGAGTTCTGTGTGCCATATTTGGTTTAATTCTATCATTGGTGGAGTTCAGAATGCTCTTTGATTGTAGGTGAACTATACATCCCAGTAACTACAACTTGCATATGTCAAGGTCTATTTTCCCCAAGAGTGCCTCAAGAGCGCCCCTGGGCAAAATCAAATATACTGCGAATGCTTACTTTGCATAATGGTTGAGCCGCCCCTGGCAGTGTGGAAGGGACCTTAGAATATATACAGTTATACTTTTGAGCTATTTAATAATTCTTCAGTGAGTATGATCTGAACCTGGAGGTTTGTTTACAATTTAACAATGGGATCCTTTTTTTTTCTCTTGTCGCTACTATTTGCCTTGTCTCTTAGGCTGGATCAAACCAGATAATCCAATTTATCTCCACTGCAATATAATCCAACATTTATTTTCTGTGCAAGAAACACTTTTTTTGTACAGAAAATGTATATATGCAAAACATGGTATTTTTACACAGACACATAATGTGGAAGGATCACAAATTTTATGGTAGTCTCATAATTATTATTTTTCTTCCCAGCAGGGGTTTTGAAAACAGCAGAAATCACTTTACTCAGCCAGGAAATGAATAATGGACATTCTTTCCATTCTTACTTCAGTCATTAATATTATTCTTATATATGGGTATTGTGCAATTTATAGATTTTTGAGGAGCCTGCATTTTTTACTGAAAAAGCTACAGACTTTGTAAAACTACAAATTTCATGTTTCCATAGCATTGATTCATGACAGTTAAAGTGGAATTAATGCAGTGTTCTGTGTGTGGAATTAATGCAGTGTTCTCCACTCTAAAAGAGATCTTGAAATCTTGCAGTAAATTTAAAATAGTTTGCTGCTATGAAAACTGGAAATATGCTCAAAAACACTAAAAAGAATCACACTGGATCATCCACTTCCAGTCTTAATCAAAACAAAAAATACAAAAATATTGAATTTATAAACTTTTTATTTTGTTTTTTTAAAGTCAGCACCACAAACTGCAATTTAAAAGCTACAATATTGCATAAAGTTCTTTTTGTTTTTGATTGAAGGTTTCTGTTATTAACTGGCCCACTGATGTCAATGGTAGTGATTTAAACGTTTGTTTTACTATTCTATTGAAAGCATTGGAAATTCAACGACTTTGTCTGCAAGCCTTCCTTTCCCTACTGCCATCTCTGATCACTGGCACTCCAGCCAGTGTCCGCACTTGCGGTGAGTGATGATTACCAGCCATTTCATGCCCTGTGTTCACCACCAGGACAGGAAACAGGTTTGTGATGGAAAGTGTGTTCCTGTAACAGAGTCAAACCAGGTAGGGTGCTGCTGGGCTATATGGTTTCCCAGGGCTGATTCAGAGGACCCGACTTAAGATCGGTCATGGCATACATGGCATCTGGAGATGCACCCCAGGATAGTTATTATTTGCTTTGGTATTATGACATGCACTTGGTAATCTCAAAATAAATAAAAAATGAAGTCACACCCAAACACAATGAGATAAATGAGAAATAGAAACATCTGTGTCTTCCTTTAGAGACAGAATCTGTTTAATAAATATGACTGTAAAAGCAATAAACAATAGCAATTATACATTACACTACATTGTAATCAACCAAGAGGGAAAAAATTACATCAAAAAGTCATTTTAAAATTAGCTGTCGGTCCAACGTTATAAGAAAAAGAAAACATTCAAATTGACCTATAAAAATAACTTCACTAATATTGGACTTCTATGGCCTATTAGAACTGTGAGGTTTACTATACAGTGATCAGACTAAGTTCCCATCATCTTGAATACTACAACTATAGACATAAGTGATGCCAAATTTTGTAGCAAAAATCGCAGAGGATTTCTAAAGATTAAGATATAAACTTTCTTGGAGTTTATTAGATTGGGTCAAAAATTCATTTATTTCATGTGAAAAAAATAGAAAGCAATCTTTAGAATTCTAGTCACATCCCTGATATGTTTTAGCATTATGACAACTGCCAAGTGTTGCCAGTTCTATATAATTGTGACTAGGTGTGGTGGCAGAAATTATGTTAAGAGGCTAGAAGGTGAGAAGTGACCCCAACCATTACACTGCTCCACCAAGTGCCTCCATGGGCCAGGATGAATACAGAAAATATGCATTAATGAAATTATATTTCTGCTGAACCACTTTTCCCCATCTTAAATACTATTGTTAGAACAAAATTATTTGGATATTGGAAAAACAGCTTGAATCTGTGGATGTCATTACTGAGTGTGGCTAAAGAACATATCCTTTCCTTCCTCAAAAGGGTTCCACAAAATAACAGACAATGAAATGTTTCATACCGATGGTATCTTCTAAGAGCAGACATAAAATAGTGTAGCTATGCTTTCATACATGTGACTGTGAGGGGAACTATTTCTTCATTGTACTAAAAAGATGGGTTATACCTCTGTATAATACTCTATTACGAAAGGAACCTGAGCTGCTTTGGGGACCTACTCTATATCTGAAGAAGTTAGAGCAGTTATTGTAGACAAAAGAGATGAACAAACAATAAAATGGCAAGACAGTAAAACCCATGAGAACATTGTGATGCCTTTAAACTTGAGGGCAGTTCTTGGATGTATTTTTGGAATGTAGGCTTTAGTGACAAATCCTCCTACAATCCTGTTGTGCTAAAAGCACAAAAATGATGCTGGAAAAGTCAATAACCTTTACCCCACTTCATGCCCTCCCCCAAATTCCCCATGCACATTCTTGGCCTATATCAGTATGAATCATCTACAAATTAAACCTTGATTAGAAAAGAAGAGAGAAGAGGATTAAGAGGATATTTTTCCCTTTTCCTTTTACTCCATTAAAATAGAGTACCTGTACACTGCAGTTCCAAATATGTTATCCAAATGACATCCACATGCACAGGTTTAAAGCTAAAAACCCTTTTGTCATCAGAAGAATCAAAAAGTCCAAAAGCAGTTGGTTTCTTTCTTTCTTTATACATATATATATTTATATTTAAGGGTAAAGGGGATAGAGACTGATCGGTGTCCTTGTTTCAAACATTTATACAAGTGGGGATTTCTTTTGTGCTTTGAGGTTCAGCAACTGTGGAAATACTTCCTGTAGCACAGAGAAAGAGAGAGAGAAGAAGAAGAAAGCAGAGTTAGGCATACAGTTATTAAGGAAACTGAAAGTATCTTAATATTTTGCCATTTGCCTTAGACCTTGAACTTTTGCTCATAAGTATAACTTGCACCTCAAATGTCTGCTGTTCCTTTCAGAAGAAGCTCATATATTCATAACTACTTGTTCCTGTGCTAATATCTTAACCTGTGAAATTGTGACTCAAAATGTGAAAGAAAAAAATGGACTGGGGCAATAGTAGTCCTCTGAGAAAATATGCAAGGCCTTTAATTGCTTTCAAAATAAGATGCAAGGTACCTGGGTTTTGACAATCTGAAGAGATGTTTGTCTTTGCCCAAAGAGCAGAGACACAGTATATGTCAAATGGGCAGTGGTTAATTTCTACAGAGGGAGGAATAAGTTGAAAGTTAGCATGACAATGTTTCTTCTGTATGACTATTCATTATTTTGAACCCTAATCCTGTAGCAAAATTCACTTTGAATTCAAATGAACTTAAGTTATGACCTTCTAGGAGAAAATATGCCTGCCTCATTGAATTTATGCTGACATTTCACTAATGTCTTCCATTACTACAACCTTAGATCCTTCACACAAACATGGCAGCCTTTGTAGGCCACAACACTTGCATAGAGAATTGTTAGTTGCCAAATAAGAAAAATCAATATTAAGGATATTTCTGAATTTCCCTCTTTCAAATTTCCCTATAAAATTTTCTGCAAATCCATAGAATCATGATAAAATGCAGAAAATCCATCTGCATTTTGTAAATAGTTGAGAAACAGATTAATTATATGAAGCATGTGTAGATTCCAATTACTATTTATTTATTTGGCATTTATGTTCCACCTAATCTGGTCCACAAGAGGCAAAACAAGCAAGGCCTCATAGAAAATAACAATTACACTAGCACTAAGAGAAATAACTAGAATCCACTTGGATGTCTTTTAACTCAGGTTCAGAAAATAGCTCTTCTGTGTAAGTAGAAATCCACATACAGTTCTACATTATACAAACACTTTAATCCCAGACATACTGGAATTGGTTTTTATAAGAGTTGAGAGAGAAAGACAATCCTCACAGGCTATTTTTTAGAGCATGCGCACAAACACACACATTGACTAAGGCTGAGCCCGGCATTGCAAACCACTTTCAGGCTGAGATTGGCTCAGATTAAGCCAAGGGATAGATTCAAAATAGGGTTGCCAGATATCCATGGTTGACTTAGACAGTATAGGAATTGCCAGCTTTGTCCAGTGTCCAGGACAAGGTTCATAATCAAGTCTTGTGACTGGCAGCTCTGAAAGGGCTGCAAACTGCCCACTCATTTCCCCAACATCGAAGCTTTGGTCTGTTCCCCACGTAGACAGCAGCCTAGACCACCACCCCCTCCACTTAGCTGACTGCCAGTCTAATAGTCGGCAGGTCAGCAAACCCAGCACACCTGCGCTTGGCGAGCGCTCCTCATACATCTGACCACCATCATGCTCATCGGCAGGGCAACAGTCTATGCACTGTCTGGTTCTGGACCCTGGGCAGTCCTTGGCTGTCTGGTCACGCTCGTTGGTTGGCGTCCAGGATGTCCAGGAAATTTTCCTCCCAATAGCCTCTTGTGTACAAGAATTGGTCTTTGGAAATCTGGCAACCCTACAAACAACCCCAGCTAGAAATAGTTAGAGGAATTAAAAGCATAATTCTTGCATGTTATTCTACTAGTGCGAAGACAGAAGCAAGGAAAGATTATTAAGAAATAAAAGCCACATAGTAATAAACAAATAAATATTTGCATGCACTTGATTAAAAAAAGTATGTTCAGAGATAGTATCTTTTTGGAAGAATTGATAAACTGAATACCCTTCCCTGTTGTGGATCTCTTACTTCTTAGTCTGCATTGAGGAAGTCACTTCTCTGTGACAGTTTTCTACCTATACACAAAATAGACTTGGGCTTAACCTATACAACACCTTTATCATGTTTTGTTTTTTGCAGAAGTGGTGAAAGATTTTTGTTTGACACAGCACATGAAAAATCACTTGTCTACTATTTAGGATGCTTTCTCTTGTGATTGCTTGGAAGGCAAAAAAACTTAACATTGCCTGATAATTATTTAAACATATATTTCTAGAAAAAAATAATTGTAGAAATGAGGAAAAGTTTAATCCTAAGGACTGTACTTCCCCTTGATATTTATTTTCATTCTGACATTCCTATGGCTTTACATCCTTCTTCAAGGAGAGGGCAAAAAAAAAATCCAAATTTGCTATGCCAAGGAGGTTTCAAAGCTGAAATAAAGCTGAGAGATGTTCATTTTTCAAGCACATATGGGGACAAAACTAGAGATAAAGGGCCCTTCCAGACAGTCTCAAAAAGCGGGAACTGTCTTAGTTTTTTTCTGGAGGTGTCCAAATGATGTCTCTGGTAAAAATGATTTAATTCAGAATTAATTAGATCATGGCATTCCTGAAAGGCCCAGGTCTAATGGGGTATTCAACCTCTGGGGACTCCTTATCAGGATTACTCGAGTGTGAGTCCCCACAGCCATTTCACTTCTTTGGACTTCCAAAAGCATGGAGGAGCAGGATGGCAGCCCCCCTCCTATCCCAGATTCCCATTCTCTTCCCCAGAACTTACTCCATGGACTTTTCAGGCCTCTCTAAAGAGCTGTAGACTCACTTCAGAATGACACTGGAGAAGAGGGAGTGGGAGAAGGAATTTTCCCTCTCCACTCCTCTTCTCCAGCATCATTCTGAAGTGACTCCACAGCTCTCCGGAGAGGCCTTCCATGCCTGGCAAGCCCTTGGGGTAAGTTTTGGGGAAGAGAATGAGGGGGCAAAGGTTGACCTGGCAGGGCATGTAGCTAACCCCCCCCCCCAAAAAAAAAACAAAAAAAATAAAAATAAAACCTGGACTTGGGGGAGCAGGTGCGGATAGAAACCTGCACCGAAGTGGGTTATTTATACCTGCTTTGGTATTAGTTTTGGCACTATCTGGAAGCACCCTGAGATACTAGAAGAGGTTTGTGTGGCTTGAGTTTGCAGGCAGAAGTGATAGAATGCAGCTAAATGCTCACGTTCATGGTTCTTTAATACTTTGATTGTGTTATTCTCATTCTCCAGTGAGCAAAGCTTCCTTTTTCTTTCCACAATTTTGTCCTTTGAGCCTTGCCGTTCTTTCGCTACATTTCTCCTTTAGTTGTTCAATTTCAGCTCACAAGGCACTTCCTTTGCTGCATCGGTTTTCTTTTGGAATCATACTTTTGGTTGGCCTTCAGTTCCTGATCTAACTATGTTCACATTTTTTGCTATTTTTCTTTTACTCATTTCTTTTTGTATAGTTTTTTGTGGTTCAGTGCTTTTTGTGATCTTATCTCATGTGCTTTTCTTCTCCCAACATTATTTATGGTTGAACACTATGTGTATATGTTCAATGTGTGTGAGAAACTCCTGCTGCTATTTATATTTACTACACTGATGATGTCATACTTTCTGTGCCAAGAAAACTGTTAAAGCAAAGCTATTTTTTAATGATTTCTTACCTTACTCCTTTCCTTCATTTAAAGTCCTAGTCTAACACTTAACCCACTAGGCAATATTGTATTTCACAATTAAGAAGGTTTTTTAAATATAACTATCTGTTTCAGTAGCTGAACCACTAAATATACAACATATTCTAATATATGTACTTGCTATTTAAAGTTGAGGAATTTGCTGTAGGAGATGAGGTGATATTCTATGACCTGCTTTCAATGTTTAATGAAAACATTTATGGACATGGCTGTAAAAAGATGAGCAAATCACATTCAGCAAAATTAAATGGGGAATGGAGAGTCATAGTTTTGTTGTTATTAACACTGTCAATTCCTGAGACACATAATGTATCCGTTATGACACATTATATGTCTCAGGAGTTGTCAGGGGTACTCTGGAAAATTACCATTTATAGCATTTTCTTATTGTTTGGCAGTTTGGCAATTTGTAGGTGAATTTTTCTTGCCCTTCATGACTTGAAGAGTTTCTTATATTACATATTCCCTAAGTGTATGTGATACTCTTATTTTGATGCAAAAATACATTCTGCTGGAGGTACAGTGGAGTAGGTTAAGCCTGTCAGTGTGAGCCCCAAACCTTCCATGGTCGGCCACTCCATTTTACAGGCTGAATATGAATTGTTGACTGCAAAAAGAAACAGAAGTGATCCAATTTATATCTTGGACTGAGGCAGAATATTACATTTTCAATACTGCCAAAACACTTATAGTACAATTCAGTGACATTCAGCTGGAAACATGGGACTCCCCAGATGATAATTTGCAAATTTAGGGGAGCACTGAGAACATTTGGAGCAAATGGACACATCTTGGGCAGCCATTTATCAATCTTCATATATATGCTGTTCTCACCTAACCCTGACAATAAAATCTCATTTCCTAGATTCCTCAGGCAATTAAAGAAAGGTGTATTACACAGAGGAATTAAAAGGAGAAAAATCAATAAAAACACTGTGGTCTATCTTTTCTCAGAGTGAATGAGGACGAAGTCCAATTATAAGGCTAAATCAGACTAGGTCTTGCAATAGTCAAAATGGTAAAGCAAAATCAGGAATCTCAATCAAGAAAAACATACAGTAATCAAAAAGGAAATATTCAATATTCATCCACAGTAAATAGGGATACATTCAGTATTGAGTAGGCAGAAATATGATTAAGAAAAATAACTTGTAGATAGTGAACATAAGAAATGATGCAGTTAGTGACAATGTACAGGGGGTGGAACTTAGTGTTCTAGCACATGCGTTGAATGCAGAAGATCCTAGGTTCAATCCCAGGCATTTCTAGTTGATTTTTTTAAAGGAACAGGCAGAAAAACCAAGACCCAAGTAAAAAGATTTAAGACTACAGTCATCCTTTCAAATCCACTAGTCTGAGGTTCAAGGCCCACACAAAAGCAGGAAAAGAGTGAATTTAAAAAGTTTCTTTTAACCCCAAAAGAACACCTTTCTAAGCACCTCTAGGTCTTCCAACATGGTGCTATGATTAACTTCCACAAAACACTGATCACATAATTGCTTTGGAGGATCTACAGATTCCTGGAGACAATCAAATCCGCAAAAGTTAAACCTCTAAATGTGGGCACTGACTGTATTCTAAATTCTAAATTAATCAATGTTTTGATTTGGTAATAGGTAGGTTCATAAGAGCTAATCAATCACATAGAGATCCCATCAGCCTGCATTATATGTGCAGCTGGGGAGAACGCTGTCATATTTTGGCTTTCCCACCCCTTTGATCAGGGGCAAATATGTGGCAAATTTAAAGTCTGCTTATTGCTCAAATGCTTATTTGCCGCCTACAGTAATGTACGCTTTAGTGAATATCACAGTTTCACACAAAACTTCATCTACACAAAGATTGTTCTGTTTCTGTTTGTCTTGACTGCAATCATCTGGCTCTTGTCTTTGATGAAATTCTATAGATTGCCAGCCAAAAGCAACTTGGTTAATTGAGGACTACTAATTGAGGACTACTATTAAGAAAGTGGCCTTAACCTAACCCACACAACATTATTTTGTCAAACCAAAATAATTAAGGTTTTTTTTTCAGGTAGCTGCAAACTTCTCAGACTACTGTGATCCACAACATCACCCCCCCCCCCCCAAAGCTAATGGTATTGGAGTTAAATGACAGAAAGTAAGTCTGCATGTCTGTTTTCCAAGACTAGTAGTTAACAACAATGTTGGTGGGACATGGCTGCTTGTGAGATAACATTCTGTAAGTACAACATTTATCGGATGCTTTTGTATTATATGTGTTTATTCAGTTGTTATATGGACTTAAACATTTAGCATGTACTGTACAGTATATGGATTTTCCCTACAATGTAAGATGGGAATAAATCATCCCCCCCCCCAAAAAAAACAACAACACTTTTATACAATAGAAATAGTTTTTTAAATATAAAAACAGGATAGCAGGAGGATTTTGAACTTTGTCAAGTAACTAGTACAATTTTATCATTATAACTGAATTTCATGTCTGAAACTACAAAGAAGAAGCTATAATTTTTTTCCTTGCTATACAACAGTCATACAAGTGCATTTTATAAGAGGGAGACAGACAGACACACTCAGAGAGAGAGATTATAGTGATGACAAAATGCCAATGTCAATTTTCTTATTCACTAAGCAGAACAGAAAGAGGAAAGATTTTGGAATTAGTTTAGAGCAAACTAGAGAGATTAACTGAACAGTGGGAATAGTGAGTGTTTTAGCAGAGAAGGTTGGGAGACTCAGAATAGATTTTGCCAGTCAGAAGGCAGACTTTGACCAATTGTTGGGTGCTATAATTTATTTACCTATGGACCGGGTCTCCAACTTCTCATCTACTAGTTGCTCTGGGGTCATCAGCTCCCTTTGAGGGACATTAGGCATGCTTTCATTTTGACTGCCTGGACTGACCATCTCTTGATCTTTCTCATTCTGCATCTTTGCATAAACATTAATGCCAGGAATCTTCCTAAAACATTAACAGAAACCATTGTTGGTGTGTACGCTGAGACTCTTTTTGCTTTCACACCTTCCAGAAGAATAGCAATTAAAGAAGGAGGACATCATACCTTTTGAATTTGTAGATTACAAATACTGCTAATCCCACAAATACCACGGATAACAGCATCAGCATAGCTGAACCACTGTGGCTAGGTGTGACATCTATGAGTGGAGCTGGAAAAATCAGAAAAAAAGTTTAGAGAATCAGGTTCCAATTATTCTATTAAATTCAAAATTATAAGTTTGTTGTTTTAGCAGCCCTACATTGATAGAGAAACAACATGGTATATTAGTAACTTTAGAATTGGACAGCATCTCTGTAGACAAAGTTCAAATCTCTAGTCAGCCATGGTAACCGTTAGTCAATTTTGCTCAAGCCATAATCTCTCAACTTCAGAGGAAAGCAAAGACTAACCCCATCTGAACAAATCTTGTCATGAAAATCCCATGATAGGATTACCTAGGGTTACCATAAGTTGGAAATGGCTTGAAGGTACACAACAACTTACATAGTTATTATTTTCTTAGACTACCAATATAACATATTTATTTTTGGCACTCCATTCAGAAGCCAAGGTTAAATAAATGAAAGCATTACAGCTGTGAAATGATCTGTGCATGTTTCAAAATTGCTATCTTTACTCTTCTAAGGCTCTAGCACAAAAGTAGGAATGTCCACAATTCAATGATGAATCCCTTTTAGAAGTGCATTCTGGTTCTGCTTTTTTTCTGAATTTCAAATTTGGACGATGATCCAAAAAAGTTGCCTTTTGTTTTAAAATTGCTCCTGTACCAATGACATTCTGTATTTCAGCTGGCAGCAATAAAAGCCGTATTTTGAAATAATAAAGTGTGCAGACTGTGTGTGTTTTGTTTTGGAGAGTCCTAGTGCATTTTGCTCTTCAAGAAATTTTGCTGCTTCAGCATTACGATATTCTTTATCATAGCAGAATATG
Organism: Anolis sagrei; assembly: GCF_037176765.1. Taxonomy (NCBI): domain Eukaryota; kingdom Metazoa; phylum Chordata; class Lepidosauria; order Squamata; family Anolidae; genus Anolis; species Anolis sagrei. The sequence goes on along the minus strand of NC_090023.1, from coordinate 211,471,519 downwards.
AGTTTAGTAGAGGCAAAAATTAACGTTCTTTAAAGAGAGCAAAGAATGCATGTATCTTGTGTACTGGTTATCACTGCTTTAAAGTTTGGATTTTCACATGTTCAAGATCCAAACCACAGTAATATGTGAAGAGATATGTGGGTATATACAGAGGATTCCAATCGCTGGCTGAGGCAGGACCAGCTTTTCCAGAAAAGCAGTGGACTAATTACAAAAAAACTTGTTATTTATTGTTTGGAAATGAATGACAAACCTGGACTTGGCCTACCTGCCCACACTATCTTAGAAATACCTAATGTGTTGAGTATTTTGTTAAGCATGACTGGCAATTCACAAGCTCCTTCATTTTTAAAACTGTCTGTAGCTGTAGACATATAATATATAATTATTAACATGCTGTGATTCTACTTTAACTGAATCTTGGGGTTTGTAGTTGGTGAGGCACTAGAGTTCCCTGGTTGAGGATTGTTTTTATCCCTCCCTAAACTGCAAATCCCGGGATTACACAGAATGGAACCAAGGTTGTTAAATTGGAATCACTGTGTTATAAATGTGCTGTATGATAAGGAAGGTAGGGCAGTACATCATAGTAGAGGAAAGAAAGGGAGTAGTGTTGAGAAAGAGTTCAAGTGCAACTTAGTGGAGAAGAACCTTACATTATAATTTGAAGCCAGGGAAGAATTTGGAGGTGATGATACGTGCTTTTGTTTTTGAGACAAACATTACAAACCTAATATTTGTATTTTTCAGCCTAGAGATATTAATTTTGTTGATGGTTCCACTTTTGAATAACCATGGTATTCAACAGCACTTCTGAATAACTCTCCTCCATATGCTTTTGGTTTATATAAAGTTAATCTAAAATATGTAGCTCAAGAATCTTACCAAGATCTGGGAATGTAGTGTAGGTTGGGTTGAATGCCTATACACTGCAATACACTGGATAATTTAGGCAAGTGGGACATTCGGATCCTTAATTTTGTATGCATCTGGGTTGCGTGTGGTTTTTCTTTTTAAAACTGTGTCCACTTAAAAAAGGTAGATGCCTATTTATATTACACTTTCAATTTCATAGTAACAGAAATTATGCAGCATTTCACCTGATCTCCTGTACTTTTTACAATTTATAAAGCAGGCATGCAGGTAGCTGCTGTATTGTTAATTGGATATAGTTATGATCCCAAGAGAAGTTATTAGTAAATCTGGTTCAGGAAATGCTTAAATAGTGACTCATCCTTTATACTCTTTTAAAAAAATCTCTGGAACTCTCTGCAGAAAGCTTGTTTTTTTTCAGCAAGGAAGGTGTGCTTCATAGGTATATTATGAGCAATGTTAAATAATATCTACTTTTGAAGAAGTGGGGAGGGGAGGGGGAGGGGTAAGGGTAAGGGAAGGAGAGATTAGAGCAATAAGAGCATTAATGATGAATGCTTGAAATATGAGTTCTGAGATAATTTTTTATTGATTTACCCATGCTTCAGTACTTTCCCACCAGTCTGGTTTATGTTGTTTAATGGTGGTTGTGCCATCAGATAATATTTTCTGCCTCTGCAGATAATGATGGCACTATATAAAATGATTATCATTATTATCATTAGAAACATGATCATCATCTTCACTACTACCACCAAAAATTTATTTATTTATATAACAGCATCATTATCTGCAAAGGCAGAATACCAGTATATCATTATCTTCTCAGTCAACCTCCCATTACACAGCATAAACCAGACTGGTGGGAAACTGACGAAGGCAGAAATCAATAAAAACTTCCCTCATACTTGAATCTTTCATGTATTCATCATTTAGTCTTTCCAACCAAATCTACTCACAGTCATAATATTTCCAATTAGACTTGATCAGTGTGACAAAGAAGAAGCTAATCAGAAGGTAGGTGCAATGTTCCTGCAGAACAAACCATTCTGAGGCTGCAAGCTGAGAAAGTTCCAGCAGTGAAAAACAAACAAACAATGAAGTTGTTTCCTTATATATAGACAGCATGCCATGGAAACAGCATGTCTGTCTTCCTGATACTTCAGCTTTGATTTCAGCTTTTATTTTATACAGAGTTCCTAACTATCTCACTGTGTGTCTACCTATATATCTATCAATCAAATTGATGCAATACCTATAGGTGGACAGAGTTGCACTATGGAGGCAGATATCCTTTTTTACCATTTTTGTGGGAGTAAGAACTAAAATCTCTTCAAAACGGGTACTCTATTTGGGATCTAAAATTGTAAAGGCATATTTACTTGGAAACTATCTCCACACAATCAACAAAGTTGTACACATATTTATTCAAAACATGGACATGGAATAAAATCAATAGAATCTTGGAACATACTATTGTGTAGGGATGGAAATATTGTCTACAAATATTGTCTACAAATATTGCAAAAAATGATTAAAAACAGTTTCTTGGGTGTTGAGAAATGCTTCCAAAGAGAAGCCAAGTCTGTTACTACCGATTCTAAGGGGGGGAAATCATGCATGCTGTTCTCTGCATAACTCTGCATAAATCCTCAACTACCAGTAGTCTTTGGTAGTTAGAAAATTAATAACATGATAGAAGAAATTTAATAACATTATTGAATGAAATGGTCAATGAAAGGCCAATGGGACAAGTGAAAAATCAAAGGGGAGTAATGACCAGATATACCTGTGTATAAGATGAAAGCAGGTTCTGTGGCCAAAATTATGAATATTTATAAGGCTCATGGATAAGTTGAGTCATTCTACGGAGAGGGGAAAGCACCAATTGTAATACAGGCAGACAAAGAACCTTGACCCCTTGATAGCCATTTCCCTGCCAAGGTTTTGAAAAAGCCCAGAAGCAGTGGCACAACAGAGAGAGTAAAGGGATTGGTGCTTTCTTTTTTCTTTTGTTTTCTCAGGACAGAGTAAGTTCTCACCTTTCACCATTCTACTCAGAGAAGGCAATTGAACCATGGATAAGCCAACCCATCATTTTGGGTTAATTTTCTTGCTAAAATTTCTAAACATACATTAGTAAATACAATATCAAGTCACATAATTTTCTGGACAAATCCACTTTCTTAAAAACAATAAAGAAAGAGCTGTTTCTTGCCAAAGGTTTTAGAAAGCACTTGTCTGTTCACAACAGAGAACTGTTTTACAGAGACTGCAATTCCATTCACACATACTGGAATTAAGTATAATTGAACCTAAGGTGGCTTACATTCAAGTAGACGCACAGAAATTGCACTGTAGGTCTGACAGTGATTCCATTAAATTACATTCAATACACCATAATAGAAACTCAAAGCTTTCAGGTATTTAAAAAATAGAACATTTCTACAGCATTGCAGTGAAGACTTGACAATAAACTGTGCTAGCAACATGAGCTGAAATGTTAAGGAATCAATACCAACCTGCTGTTAAATGGGCAGCATGGACAAAGATTCTAACACCAGGTTTCAAGTCAAATTGGATGGAGTTTTGGTTCAATTTCTGAGCCAAAACTTCTGAAATCTGGAAAAAAAGAAATAAAGAAAATTCAGATGTAAAATGATGCAAGGACTACCACAAAGGTAAAGATTGTGATTGAATGTTAAGCAACTGTATAGGAAAGGTATGTAGAAAAAAAAATCTCAATGCAGGTATTACATTATCCCCTTGTCATGGCAGTCCAAAACATTCTGTTGATTGAGATGGATCAATTCTCTCTTGCACAAATGAAGTGAAAAGTAATGGTAAGTCCCTCTCACCTTTTGTAACAGAAAAAGGTAATAAAAACAAACACTATAGTTAACATGCTGTTATCTTTGGGTGGCATTGCAAATCAGCTGTCTCAGACGGATTCCTAGGTCTTTCAAATGGTACCACCCATGGTAGCTGTTGAATATATCCTTCTTTTGGCAAATTTGTATCTGTCGATACTTATGAATAAATTCTTTCATTGATCAATCAATCTACTCTACCATTTGGAGATGAAACTTATGGATTTGAAGAAAGCTATAACTTCAAGTTGACATCTATATAAAGATCTTGAATCTTTGTGACTGCATCTTTCCCTACGAACCTACGCAATCTCTAGGATCTTCTGGGGAGGCCTTTCTCTTGCTCCCACCCTTGTCACAAATGTGTTTGGTGGGAATGAGAGAGAAGGCCTTCTTGGTGGTGGCCCCCCGGCTCTGGAACTCTCTCCCCAGGGTGATTAGATTGGCACCCACCTTGTCCACCTTCCAAAAAGAACTAAAGACATGGATTTTTTCACTGTGTTTTCAATTAGATAGTTTCCCAAATAAGGCTGGTTTACAATTTGTTCCATAATTAGATCTTACATATTACCACTGTTCCCTTTTAGAGATGCAGTGCTCTCCTTACACACACACACCAGGTCCTAATTTTGTCATCTGCTTAGCACTTTATCCACCAAGCTATCCTTTGGCAAGTGATTTGCACCAGTTGTTTTATATTGTTGAAATGTTTTTTATGATTTTTGTTTTTATATTTTAATTATGTCAAATCTCGGGCTTGTCCCCTTGTGAGCTGACCCGAGTCCCTTCGAGAAGATGGAAGCAGGGCACAAAAATCAAGTTATTTTATTATTATTATTGAATTTTGACATCCTTGCATAGCTTCATATGATAAGAATAATAGAGGCTTGTCTCCCCCCCCCCCCCCCCCCGCCCCCAATATATGTCATTCGGATCATTTAAACCCGGAGTTGCCTTGAACTCATCTTCTTAGCTCCATACTTATCTATAACACACTGAAATTGCTATCCACGTTCCAAGTTCAAATCAGCACCGGTTTTAGCAGCTTGCTTGTGAGTAATAGATTTGACCATTTAGTTTTTAAATGGTGCTGGGAAATATTACCTTCTATCTCTTTGCCAAGTGAAGCACACACACATTATGCTTCTATCACAGTTTTAACAACCAGAACACTGTCTTTGAAAAAATCAACATTCTTCCTTTTTAACAGAAATATTCCATGTCCCAAACATTCATTTACATACAAAAAGATCCACATTATATTTTCCTCATATTTTACTAAAAACTGAATGGAGGTCAGAAATATCATCTTGTGGGGGAGATCTATGTAAAATCTATTTTTATGAACAGATTCACCACATGATGTAATCATCTAATGTGATCCCCCCACCCCCACCCCCAAATAAGCCTTCAAAGGTTAATGAGAAATTATTAGGGAGGAAATGAAGATATCCCCATCATTTTACAGCCATTTTCACTCTTTCTAATTTTGTTCATTTAGTTTAAATCTGTAATACTGCTCAGATGGGAATACATTATCTGACTTTCACTTTTCAGTGTAATAGATTTATCATCTTTTTATTATCTTTAATGATTTTTTAAAAATATTTTTGGCACTTGCACTTCATATGCAGGATTGCTTTTGAGAACTATTATTGGGTCAATAATAATTAGGAAACTGGTTTACAAGCTGATAATTCATGAAGCTCAAAATAAAGAGAGCAAAATTCTTGCTCAGTAATGTATTTGAAATAACAATGATGAGGTGAGAAATAACAGAAGATACAAAATGGAGTACTTAAAAACAGACCCAATTGCTATGACCAAATTCAGTTAGAGAGAGAGTGAGAGCACAGAGGTCAGGGACAAATCAGAGATGATGTTAAATAATAATATATCTTAACAACAAACATACAGGTTTTTATGCCTACAGCCATGGAGTACTGAAATACTCAAATGAACTAGAAATGATTGCCAATACCAGTAATAACAATCAATGTATCAGAATGTTTAAGGATTCTTAAGACATTAGGGAACATACACAGACAATAAGACAATCAACTTCCAGACTGGTTAGGAACCTAACTTTTGATGAGGTCTTGTGACGTGATTCACCAGCCTCCGTGGCGAATAAATGAGGCAGGACGGCAATCCTGGCACCCTGAGTCCCACCTCGCCCACAGCGAGGTGGGACCTTGCCCACATGTGGGGAATTGTCACCATGTGGCTTGCCCCCACACTGGCCCCGTTGTTCTCTATGGAACATGGGAAGTCTCCCATGTTCAATGGGAAGTGTCCTACCACACTGTCAGGATGCTTCCTCCATGGATCCAGAAGTTGCTGTACACCATGTGATGGCGTCTGGCTGGCTCTGAGGAGGAAGCATCTTGGCAGCATGCTACAATGCTGATTTCACCTCATGTGATGAGCTTATAATCAAATCAAATCATTTATTTCGGTCATTGACCAGCAAAGGAAATAGTCACATTTTCATACAAACTTGGTATGTTTGGTACATTAAAATATAAATATAACTACTGAAGCACAATATGGGTGAGGGAGCAGAAGGGAAGGGGAAACAGGGTAAAAACATACAGTGCCCAGATCCATCACCAAATTGATGAGCTTATAAGTCTCATCAATATACATATGTGTTTTAATGTCTTCAGGAGAACGTGATGGACATTGTAGCACACAGACAATATTAATATATCATCAGCCATGCTATTGTTAAAGCTTATGCTTTCTTTGTTATATATAAGAAAATCTGTTCCCAACCTAAAATTGCCTTAGAAAAGGCTAAACTTATTTTGCAAAGTTTAGTTATAATTACAAAACAAAGTTAGAGCAGTTAGTATTTTAAAAATAACCTTCTCTACAGCTCAGTCTCTTCTAATTTAAGGACCTCTTCACACATATGTTTTTTGGAGGCGGCAGATGGATTTTTGAGGTTCAGCCATGGAGACCGATGGCTCTCATCATACCCTGGATAACTATTTCCAGGGTGGCCCTGTGGGTGAAGTGCTGCTGCCAAAAAAATGGCAGCGGCAGACATCAGCAGGTTCTCTGTCTTTTCATACAGAAAGATGGGTCAAGCCGCCAAAAACAGGAAGATGAGGAAGAGAGGAAGCCATGACAGAACAGGGCATGGGATGACAGTTCCCCGTGTCCCATGCACGACCACTGCCAGGACCTTGCAATTCACAACCATTTCAATGGCACATCTGATAAGTTCTTAAGTCCTTGATACATGAATCAGATCCATATGATGTTTCTCTATAATTTTCATTTTTTTTCAATCAGCAGAATTTTTTACTTGTTTCTTTATTTTTATCCCGCTTTTCTCCCATGGGTGGGACTCAAAGCGGCATTGCGAAGCTCAAAGATCTATTATTAAAAATACAGTTGGAGATGTAAACAAACATAAAGAACATTTACATACAATCAAACTTAATGATTATTAGGCCATAAAATATACATTTGTAAAATTACTAGATTACTGCAGTAGACTAGAATAGGGCTATTCTTCTTTTGGTAGCTACCTCAATATCTAAGTTATACTGCTACAAGTACTCTTCACTGAAAGCTGAACAATGGCAACAGTTCAGCAGTGAACTTATGGCCGTGAGACGTAATGTTCTATAACATCAACTCTGTGTAGAAAAGTGCCAAATTTTCCAAAAAGACAGGTGGCCTGTTATGGTTCCCTGGCTGAAACACCAGCTTGGTTGCACATCAATAAAATATGATATGGTATCTTGGATGGCAGCCACAGCACTGTACTCTGCACTCAAGGAGTAATAAATGAATTGAAGGTAACCAAACATAAGGTACAATCTGTGGCTTCCAATTTACAAGACTGGAGTGGTAAGGACAAAAATGAAATCATTCTTTGAAGACAGCAATGCTATCTGAAAGTACATCCATGGAAAGAAACCTACAGCATAATTCTGACTTTGCTTCTCTTCTACATTCATCTCTTTAAAAAGATTCCAACAGACAGCTTTGCTTAAAGTGGATACCTCTAAGAATGTGTATCTTGTTAGAAAAGCAACAGTGCACTGCTTACTCCTGAAAATGCTTCACTGTGGGCATCAGAAATAGGATTAGAAAGTTTGAATGACCCTAACTATCCTCCCTGCTTATCTACCAAGGCTGATCCCCTCTGATGTAAACTGATACTTTTTGGGATGTTCTTCCACTTCTTCTCTTCCCACCAGTCCTGTCTCAACAATTCCCTAGATTAAATTAGCATGCTAAGTAATTTTTCTAACTGAGAACAAAGTTCCTAGTTTTTTGAAGCCTCTGTTTTTTTTCTCTCTCTCCAAACTACTGGTGTACTTGTTGTTTAATCAGGATCTCTCATTACTATACATGTTCTCTATTAGGTTAATGGAAATATTCCTTGGGTTTTTAAGAGACAGTTATGGGATTAAGCTGAACCAAAGAACCAGGCCATGTTGACAGCAAAGAAAGATGGTGATCTCTGGAGTACTGAGCGCACAATACCCAAACTTACTGGGAAAAGCTTCTCAACATGAATTTGGAAACTGGAACCTGAATAAGCAAGACTGTCAGAAAACTGAGAATTTGGTGACAGTTTTGAAAGTTCAGTCAAGGAAAATGCCAAATCCAAGAAAAAGATAGCAATTCTCTCAGCACTCCCCCCACATCCTCAAAGTGAAAGTGATACAGGAATCAGATGTTGAAAAGTTGGCTTTGCAAGCCATGAACAAAAAAGAAGTATGATTGTTTTGAAGATGGAGGATAGGAATATGAAGGCAGGCACTGTAGCAAACCAATGTAACATGTTGGTCCTAACAGATGAAAGCTTCAGGCAGCAAAACATCTGTGACCCAATTGGCTAGTTTTATTATATCATTCTCATGTTTGTTCTATGTAGCTGGACAATAGGAAAATAAAATCATTTTGGCCTCTGTTATTCTCATTTCTTATTGTTTGGTGAAAATAATTCAAGTAATATGGCCCCTGCAAGTATTTCCTCAGAGATTGTGTACTGTAATAGGACTGAGATAGAATGCTGTTTACAGCCTGCAATCTTTCTAAAGCCTCACCAAAATGAAACAAAAAGTATTCCATGACATTTGTATTGTATTCTAATTCAATTCCCATTTGTTTTGCTAGGTTTCCACAACAATTTCCCATTGGAATATGACTAACTTAAATTGATTTTGTATAGCAATATCATTGGATATGAATGTTTCTTTTCCAGTATTTTGAAATATTTGTTAATAGTACTGAAATTTAATAGAAAAAAGTTTCTTTCAGTATTGATGGTATACAATGACTTTTTTATATACTGTATATTTTTTAAGTATGCACACAAGCAGACCTATATGATTGCCAATCAAAATACATATGTGCACACAGATGCATTTTATGTAGCTTCATGACTTAGGAAATGAGGCTTATCGGGAATCCCTGAAAACTTATTAAATGTTCGTGCTAAACTAGACATCCAAATGCCAAACAAGAGTTTAAGCGACAATACTTTATAGCCCACGTGGGAAAACTTCAGGCCTACAGGTGTTTTGGATTACAATTCCCAGAAATCGCAGCTGGCTGTTAGGAATTGTGTGAGTTAAAGTCCACAGCACCTGGAAGGCCAACGTTTGCCCATGCCTGCTTTATAGCATTGATTACAGATAGAGCTATTATAGAACTTTCAATAGGTGGCTAGTATATTTTATAATAGAATATGGTTTTATTTAAGAATTTGGATTTATCTGAATTAAGTAAAGTTTACTGAGCTGAATAAGCTTGCATTAAAAAAAACTAAGTATCAATAAGACAGATGTGACATAAATACATGCAAAGAAAAGGCACAAGCATTTTAGCCAATCTTATCTTTCGTATATACATGATATATTTTCATAGATATGGAAATAAAATGAAGTATTCAGTCTTGAGTTTCAATGGGAATCTTTATTTCATGACAGTATTCCCATCCAGAATAATAAGAGTATGAATGAAGAGACTAGTATGTGGGTATACAAAAATCTGAACTCATATACATCTGTGCGCTTGTGAGAGTAGGTATCATACTGACCTCTAGTGGAAACTGAAAGCTGCTTGTCTTGTATGTCAGAAAAGATTATTTTAGTACATCTATGGTAAAGAACACTCAAAATATGTTAAAACTACAAAGGTTCCTGATTTTTAGAGGGATTTTTAAATGTCATGCTTGAATCACACATTCACACCCAACTGTGCATGAGACAGTTTCTCCTGCTCTATACTTTTAGTCCTTCTATAATTCATTCTGTACTATATTCCCTATTTAATTTAGGGATTGATTCAAAAGCCTGTTTGCAGTTCCTGTCAGCAGCATATGTGTCAAGCTTTCTGCGTTTTCTAAAACCCTCACAATTTGAATTTAAATTGTATGCATTTGTATTCAACTGAATCCATAATATAAAATATGCATCTTTGAACTGCAAAGTGCAGCACAAAAATCAAAGACATATTCAGTTTCAAAGTTCACTGATTCATGGTCTGTGTGCCTTTTGAGGAAGTAGGATTTGATTTGGTTCACTTTAAAATGCGTTCAGAAACAACAGTTCTAGCATTTTTTTCTTACATTTAATGAGAAAATTTTATGAAATTAATTATTGTACAGAAACATCTCCATTCTGATGCAATTATTATTTCCTTTCGCTCATTACAATATTTTACCTTTCATGTAAGTAACTGGCGTGTGTATGATAAAACATTAGAAAGGCAATATTGGTATATACTATTTATATGTATGATTGTACCTATATTAGATCCTCCCAAGTTTTTAGCGATGTATAAATGCAGCCTGTAGTTTGAGAACTGTATATACGCACAAAAAAGAATCTTGAAACAAGAGTGACTAAATCCCCACCCTTTTTGCAAAAAAAGTTTTTCACAGCCAAAAAAGATCACCCTGGATAGCCAAAAGAGTAGTTACATGTGCAGACATGACAATCACATCTGCACAACTTTTGTCCTCATACAACATAAGACTTATAAGGAGAAACATATATTGAAAGGTGATCAGAAGAAATATGAATGATGGCATCAGATAAGAACCGACTGAGAACTCTGAGTGTTCAGTTAATTGCTACTTCTAATTTTTCAAAGCAAAACAACAAGCTACAAGATTGTGAAGCTATAAAGTCTGAAAGCTAGCTGTTGTGGAAAATCAGTCATCCAGGCAATCAGTCCATCCATTCTCCATCACTTCTCCTTCCCCTTGGCTCCTACACGTTCCTTTATAATAAAATCTTATTGAATGAAACATTACAGTGATAAAGTTTCCAGTAGCTTTGTTCATACCAAAAGCAGTTAAGTGTTCTCCTCGCTAGTGTTCTTACCAACCCTAAATAATTTTAAAATTCATTATCATTATCATGTCATAAGCTATAGAAACAATGTTGCTGGAGAGCATCAAACCTTCCGTTTATTCATGGTTATCTCAGAACAACAGGAGAGAATAGACAAAGAGGTAAATGACTCTGAAAAGAGGTTCAAATGTAGAAGAAGCATATCTGATGAGTTATTTTAGCCCATTATAGGCAGACCCCCAAGTTATGAATAAGATAGGGTCCGTAGGTTTGTTTTTAAGTTGAATATGTATGTATGTCGAAACAGGTACATTTTAAAGTGTAACCCCCCCCCCCATCCTGCACACACACACTTTGGATAGCATAGGGAAACACCCTGTGATGTTTGTTTTTGCAGTCTGTGACCCTGCTTAGAAAATTTCCCCTTCCTTTATGTTCATGTGATAATAATCTCTTGAAAACTTTGGTTTGTTGTGGAAATAAGGATTGGTGATAAAGCTTCAGTGGGAACACCTTTTCCCCATGATAACAATTTCAGGAATAAATTTCCCTTCCTAGGGGAAGGTTTCTCTAACTTCCTGTTGCCTCAGCCCCATTTGTAACTATGAATTATTTGGAAGTCATATGTTTGTAAGTCAAGGACTGCCTGTATTCCAAGATTATTGAACCCAGTCAAATGATCAGACAATGCAAATTTGCTATTCTGCACTGGAGTATATCAACAGTAACAGTGCATATGGATAGCTCCATGCATCTCAAACATACTCCAACAACTGTCAAACCCAGGCAGGCATCAGTACAGATGTTTATTGCTTTTCGGTTGGAGAGACGGAAGTAACCAAGTGTTATCACAGTGAAGACAGGAAAAGAAATGAAACTACGTATCTTAGAGATTTGGGGAAAGGATCTCATTTGTCTTGACTAGCTTCAAAACTGTTTAATGCCTAGTTGCTGACCCCTTCTCCTTCCTATAGAATTCATACAGTTTGACATCACTTTAATTTGCATGCCTCAATGCTATGGAATTCTGGGAGCTGCAATTTTGTGAGGCACCAACACTTTTTGACAGAGAAGACTAAAGACCATGTAAAACTACAACTCCCATGATTTCATAGTATTGAGTAGGCATGTGAGATTGATTAAACAAATGTTTAAAAAGTCATTACAAAATTAGGGGGTGCTGGCATTTTGTTTCTAAAATGTTTCTAAACTATAGTTAGTGAAAATGTCATTACTATAACAAGAATAACAATTTTTGTTACTTTTTTGTTATAGTGATTGTTCATACTTACAGTGATTGGAGAAACTTCATTGACTTCTTTCTCCCTCATTTTTACAGCTGTTGGGGCGAAACTAGCTATAATGGTAGAATATATTTACCATTGTTAGGCCATCAAGTTTCAGAATGTTTCACTTATCCACTGATTTTTGGGGAATTTTTTATAAAAAGCATTTTTAAAAAGAAAAAAACTACAGGAGCTATCTCTTCGAATTTCCTATACAATGACACAAGATAACAGGGGATTGTTTCCCCAACTTACAGGGGGAAAAAATCATATATATATTGATTTTTTTAAAAAGGTTTTGACAAAAACAATTTTTTAGAGCCACAAGTTATCTCATTGAATGTCTCTCATATATTAACCAATAGAAACCAATATTAACCAATTCTACATTTTCATAGAATCTAGAGTTGGAGGGGGTGCCCCAGGCCAGTTAGTCAAACTCCCTTCTTCCAGGAAGAAGGACACCATCAAAATTCTCCTGACAGATGGCCATCCAGCCCCTCAACTTATTACTATGCTTCCCCTGTTGAGTTGGAAGGGACCCACAAGGACCATCCATTTAGGGATTTCTTCCCAGGCCAGCACTGATTTAAATAATAATAATAATAATAATAATAATAATAATAATAATAATAATAATAATATACTTACTAGAAATATCGAACAGTCCTCATCTTTGCAGATTCAACCATTTATTGGAACTCTGGCTGGCTGCTGCTACGGAGGGACAAATCTCTCCCCTCTCCTTATGGGGCTTTCTGATACAAGCAGAATTCTGGGAAATGTAGTGTAGGTCAGGGCCTTTTGCATTCTCTGCCATAGGGTTCCTTGCTTTCCCGTACTGCATTTCCCAGAGTTATCTGCCTTCTTTCCCAGCAAACTCTGCTTTCTCTCTGTTTTTCCTCTCCTAATGGCAAGAGACCATTAATTTAAAAGGGAAGGCAGCCTTTTTTGGTCTTGCTTTGCTTCCTTACACTGAAAAAAAAATGACTTTGGGAGGCTTCCAAGATTTACAAAATGCAAATGAAAAAGTATTGGGTAAGTATAAATTTAATAAATTTGACATGATTTATAGGGTTGGATAAGTTTGTTGAGAATAGACTGAAATTCAGAATAAAACATGAATTTGGACATCCGATGCAGTTTTGAACCATGCATGAAAGGTGGTGGTGGGATGGGGTGGGGATCTGAATTTGAACCACTTACTTTTTTCCAGAAATATCCTATAATGTTTGGATGTTTATCAAGGTTATTTTAATTTTCACAACCATTAAGCAACTTTGGTAAAGGCAAGGGAATTTTTAAAATCTCATGCCTTCCACACCGTGGGCAGTGCATGGAGGGAATTGATAGGCATGGCTAATCTGAGCCATCTTTAACTGTAGCAGTTTTTGAAGGCCAGGCCCCCAATGGTAGAGATTGCAAAAGGCCCTGCTGTTAAACTACATTTCCCACGATGCTTATCTGCTCAATAGCCAAAATGGCTGAAGGACCCAAAAATAGCTGCCTGTAGCAGTCTTTGTCTAAAAATAAAATAAACTGATTGAATCTACAAAGGTGTCTAAAGAAGGCAGCAAAGCAATAAGCAACATAAACCAAACATTTTACTTTTGCCTGATTATTATGAACAAGACACTGGAGTAGCCAGCCATAGCCAGCTAGCCCTTTACAGTCAGTAAGTAATGATAAAATAAAATGATTGATTGCATCTGCAAAAAGGAATAAACAGATGGATGTGTCTTGAGGGTCCCCTCCAACTCAGTAGAGGAAACAAATGGATATCAGGAGAATTTGGATGGTGCCTTTCTGCCCAGAAGAAGGGGTCAATCTAGATGTCCCTTGATGGGATCTGTACTATGATTTCTGTTCTACACCAATTTAAAACAGTTTGTTCCACACAAAAAAGTTTCTGGAGTAGAACAACTACTTTCAAAGTAAAGACCACCCAATGAAAAGAAAATAACACTTTCAAACCAGGAACAGATTTTCTTTATTATTACATTTCTTTATAAAAACTTTGGAAATTTGCCAAAAATCCATGGATAAGTCAAAGATTATGAAATTTGGTGAGCTAACAGTGGTCCATGTCTTCTATCACTGTAGCAAGTTTCATCAGGATTGGTCTAAAATGAAGGAGGGAGAATCCCCTGAAGTTTCCCCAGTGCCAGTACTGTTTTTTCCTACTGAGCATGCATGTCCGCATTAATGAATAGATTCGGAAGTTTCAGAAGTTTTGGAAAGTTTTGAATTTTTTTTGAAAAATCTGAAAGTGACTTTAGAATTGAACCACCAGCACCCCCTGCATCTGAAATGAGTTTTGAACCATTGTTTTATCCACCAAGCCTAATGACTTACAAGGACTAATGAAAAAAAATGCACACCTCTAGTATTGCGCCATGGTAGTTAAAGTGTGTCAAATAGCATTAATTCAACAGTACAGAGTTATTTCCAGACAAGGAACTCCTTGTAAAACATCCAAAGTGAATATATGCAATTGTATGTTACCAAAAGAATTCTAGCTAATGCATACTATGCACTGTCAACAAACCAAATTCTGACCAATGGAGCTCTCTTTGATTTCCAGCTTTGGGGAAAGGTAAGGTGTAAACAGACAAATACAATACAGCACACTGTCTGATAACTTTGACTTGCAGCAACAACTATTTTGACAGCTCATTGGAGCATGTCGCTGCAAGAACTGCTGTGTGGGGAGTCATGTGAGGCGGTCAAGTATTGCGAGGAAGCACCTAATTCAGCCATGTGCAAGCTGAATATTCTTGAGACGTGTGTTTGGGTGATAAATAACACTGATCTAATTCACAGCCTCCTAAGAAATGCATGCATTAGAAAGCAGCTATATTTCGGGGTTTTGTAATATCTAATTTAACAATATAGCTGTTACCTAAAAAGAAGACCTCATATTGATACAAGTTTCTGCATTTTAAGTTAAAATATAAAATACATAATTTTTGAATGAAATTCATGCTTTTAAGGAAGTGTGTTTTCCAGTAAATACACAAAGAAATATTTTGGACATGAAAACAAGTAGGTACTTAGGAAGATATATTATATATGTGCATGACATATCTCTATATTTGGATCATGAAGAAAGGTGGACATTGACTAAAGCTCACTGGGATTTGGGGATTTGAAGTGGGCATCAATCTATTCAAAAATGTGTTACTGAAAGAGAGTTGACTGCCTGAACTGTGTCTAGATTACAAGATGACAAAGCTATAGGTATTATACTTTTGACATACTATGAGAAAATGGGAAAGATGATAATGCCAGGAGAGGAGAAAGACAGCATTACTGTTGGGTTAACTCAGTAAAGGAAGTCACAGCCGTAAATTTTCAAAACTTAACCAGAGTGGTCAAGTGGGGGCCCTTCAACACAGCCCTATATCCCAGAATATCAAGGCAGAAAATCCTACGTTATCTGAGTGTGGATTCAGATAACCCAGTTCAAAACAGATATTGTGGGATTTTCTGTCTTGATATTCTGGGATATAGGGCTGTGTGGAAGGGCCTTGGGTCTCTTGGAGGAACTCTCATCCATAGGTTCACCATCCAGTCTAAGTTGACTTGACAGCAGATATAATAACAAGAACAATGTAACCCTAGATCAAGCACAATATTGCTAAGTATCAGCTTCCTGAAGGATGTCAATGATTTCTACTAAGCATGCCTATCTGTGCAAAGCTTCTATTCTTCCTTCAGCATCCTTTGTCAAAAATGTCTGGCTTTCTGCCAGACTGCATGGCACTATGAAGCAGAAATATATTTGTCCAGTAAATTAATAATAGTATAGCAGCTGGCACAGCTGCTTGTGTGACCTTAGTCTGCTTTATGTACTATCCTGTTTTCTAAAAAAAAAAAAAAGACACCTTAAATAATTTTAAACATTTATATTTCCATACCTTATTCTAGTATTCTATTATTATTATTATTATTATTATTATTATTATTATTATTATTATTATGCTATTTTGAGTCTCAGTGAGGAGGAATTGTGGTTCCATCAGTATATTTTATATTTTGGCTTCATTATTTTACATGCACAACATTATCCTTGCTACCTGCCAAACTCTCCCTACTATGTTTTTATAATTAGAATACCTTCCATTTTTTGCATAAAGAATTCTTGCTGTTGTGACTCTATATGGGCATGCTTTAATTGGAGGTGTGTCAAGACTGCATTCTAGCAGATCATCACAATGAATACTGAATGCATACTGGTTTATTCAATGTACAATTATATGCATGTCTGTTTTTAGAAGATAATTCCACTATATTCAATGAGACTTATTTCCAGGCAAAGAGGCATGGTTTATTTAGGCAACTCAAACAGATCTGTTGCTAATTTTCTTTATATCCACACAACTGTGTTTCCAAAATGTGATATGTGTGCAAATTCAGCAGGTCTGCTGCCAATTCCCTCCTATGATCTTGTCAAAATTTAGAATCAAAGGTAGAGGGGTTGGTGCTCATCTCCATTTCTAAGCCAAAGAGCTGGCATTGTCCATAGACAGACACCTCTAAGGTCGTGTGGCCAGTATGACTGCATGGAGCACCGTTACCTTCCTGCCAGAGTGGTACCTATTTGCATGTTTTCGAATCAAATCAAGCCATAAAATATAGTATGGGGAATTATTTTAAAAACAATTGGAAATGCTAAATTTAAATATACTTCTATGTCTTTGGACACAGATATCTGAAATTTGGGAGAAACTAGGTAGGGCCACAGAAAAGAAACCTGATTTTCAGGTACCCTGGAAGCCATGTGTTTTACATCCCTGCTACCCTCAATACATCCTTTTGTACAGTAGTACAACCTAATGACCTCATCACATGGTCCAAGAGAAGCTTCCTGGAATGCTTAGAGCCTTCTTGGGGGACAGAGCCCCATGGCAGCCATCAGACGTTGTCGTCTGTGGCTTCACCCCCAACCAGATCTTTCCTGGCAACACAGGAGGCTACCACTGGAGTCAGCACGAGACCTCCCTGTGCAGGTGACACTTTCCCCATGTGATTGGGAAAGCGTCACAAGAGGCACTGTGCTTGGGGAGACAGATTCACCCTGCTGTTTCCTCTTTCCTCACCAGAATTGCCTGGTAGTTAGAAGGCTGGAGATAGCATTCAATGAGCACATAAAGTGCTGATTGCAATACAACCCATCATAGGGGAGAGAACAGACTGCATCATATGGTGCAAAACTTCTGAGCTAGTAAATGGTATATGACTCCATCCCTAGAATCAAGACTTTTAGAATGTACCTGAGAATTCTATCACTGCTCAAAACTATACTAGACTCCTGCATCATAGGCCCTCAAGTTCAAAGGTGGAGAGAGAAAGGTAAAATGAGTATCCTTCCCATCCCAAAGTACCTGCTTTATGGTACCAACAGTGGACCCAGAATTTAGTGGAATGTAGTCAACTATTGGATTCAAGAAATATTTGGGCTGATGCATTGTCCTAGACAGTCAAATAGAGAATGTATTCCACATAACCAAGATAGATACATTTTTGAGATGAAGGTGATGACACATCCTTTAGCACTTATGCATAAGAGTGAAATCCCAGCTTGTACATTAAGATTTTGAAGCAAATCTTGAGATCCTGTATTACCTACAAGCTCAGGTAGAAGATATTGAAAAACAAGCTTTGTATAAACCATGCTCAGTTTCTTTCTATAGGAAATATATTTATGAAAACATTCATGCAAAACTCCAAAGCACCTACCTAAAAAAGCACATATGTCATTGTAAAAGCAAAAACACATGCCCACTAGCTGTTGTCAACTATCTACCTCACTGAAGCAATATTAATGAATGACTAATATTTTTGGGAAAAAGAATTACAATGAGCTGTTTAATAGTGACTTTCTACGTCATGCTACATTTCTAGAGTGACACTAATTGCTGGAGATGTCAAGAAAATGTGTTTCTGTCACTGGTACTCAGAGCAGTTAGGTATCTGAGAACAAAATGCCAGCATCAAGGGGATAATTATAAAAGAAGGCATGAATATGGTTTCCCTTCACAAAATAAGTTGTATGCAGATCTTTGCATCTTGGCAAGCCAAAATAATATTATGGGGCATGCCTAAACAAAAATAAAGAATTAATTTCTATAAAACAGAGATTGTAATGGGGTGAAGATACTGCAAGCTCTCTTTACAGTTATATTCTTCTTGTTTTCTGATAAAGGCTTCTGGTGACAATGTGCTAGAGCTATAATACTAGATCACAAAGGTATAACACTTGATCACAGACTGCCTGGGAATACACAGGGAAAATATCTATATAATAATCTGTGGAATTCAATAAATAGCCAAGTGCTGCAAGTGAGCTGGATCAGCTGTAATTTCCAGTTGTGCCGAGGGGAAGAAGTCTGCATGGAAGTAAATCTTCATTCCTCTTGTTAGAAGTATGTGGAGAAAATGTACAGAGAAAAAGGACAAAGCCAGAAACTGAGGGCAATTTTTGCTTTGCCATTGGGGTATAAAATAGAATTTGCAGGCATTGAAATATAGCCATCAAAATTAGAAAAAAAAGACACAATTCAAATTTGGTTTTAAATCTTTCGAACACTGTTGCTAAAGACCAGGTAGTGGAACCAAGCGTTCGGCCCATCACAGGAGTATTTAAAGTTAAAGTGAATGATGAAAGTGCAATGACCCAAGATGGCTTATGGACAACGGATATGACTTTGTGTGATATGTGATGCTATTTTATGTGATGTGTTTAATAATGTTTAATGTTTTATCAGAGGAGGTTCAATTTTGATGTTTTATACAGTTTTTTATCAATGGGAATGAATTGTTGCACTGTGAGCACTGTGTACCGCCCTGAGTCCCCTTTGGGGTTGAGAAGGGTGGCATACAAATACAGCAAATAAATAAATAAATAAATAAATATCAAGTTCATGAGAAATAAAAACTCTAATCAACTAATGCTTACAGATGAACTTAGGTCAAAATTTAAGAGATGATTCAGCTTAATAAATGAAAGTGCCTTCTTGCTTAAAAAAAAGTAGTTTACAATGTATTTTTCAAAATTACTAAATGTAATAGCATTAATAACTTGAAATAGTGAGTGAAAAATACTGGCTTTATCCAGAAAATTGATTAAATTTTGGAGTTTTAGAGAATGCCGAACAAATTTATATATGAATTTCCAAGCAGTGTTTTCTGAAACAGATTTCACTTGGTGCCATCTATAATTGCCAAAAGAGCTTCTGAATCCAATTAAAATGGTGTAAAGTATTTATTATTTATTTATCTACAGTATTTATATTCTGCCCTTCTCACGCCGCAGAGGACTCAGGGCGGATTACAATGTACACATACATGGCAAACATTCAATGCCATAGACACACAACACATATAGACAGACAGTTTGAGGCTATTTAACATTCCAATTTTCTGGCCACCAGGGGAGCTGTTGCTTCACCGTCCATCTGAGACACTGATGAAGTACTTTCCTCATTCCCCACATGCTTTTGCTGCAGATTTTTTATGGCCTCGTAAATTTGTTAAATTTGTGCACTTAGGTGGTATCTAAATTTCCTACTTGACAGATGCAACTGTCTTTCGGGTTGCAAAGGTCGACCACAAGCTACACAAATTGGCCGGAAGCTCACTCCGACCTGGGCTGGCTTCGAACTCATGACCTTTCTGTCATTAGTGCTCTTAATGCAGCTGACACCCAGCCAGCTGCACCACAGTTCCGGTATGTATGTACTTTCATCCAATATTATTCAAAAGGAATGCAACTAGAAGTATAAGGTGGGGAATTTCTCTAAAAATATATCTGCATCTATAAATCACCCAGTTATCATCTTGGCATGAGCTTCTTTTGATAAATGGATACATAAGGAAGCCTTATCTGCATTGTTGAGGTTGCTGTACAGCTGATCCCTATTTTATAACAGAATTGATTGAATCAAAACATTCTGTGGTTACAAGGACTTCTTTCCATTTTCAGGAATTTCCCCCCTGTACAGGCCCGTAGCCAGGATTTTGTTTCGGGGGGGGGGGGGGGGCTAAAAAAATTCGGGGGGGGGTTGGGGGGGCTGAGTTTCAGGGGGGGCTGAGTCTGAGTGAAAGAGGGTCTAGCCTAGCAAACCTTTTGTATCATTACCCCAATACCCCCATGCATATGGGATATATTGAGCATGGTGATCAGATCATGATATGAATAAACATAACAGTTTAAATAATGCACCAGTAAGGCCTTTTTGCGAACCACCATGAGAATTTCGGGCGGGGGGGGGGGGGGCTGAAGCCCCCTGAGCCCCCCCCCCCCCCCCGGCTACATGCCTGCCCCTGTACTACAGTTCGCTACATTTGATACTGTCCCCAGTCCAAAGAAAGACAAAATTATTTCTGTCAACCCAGTTGCACAAATCTCAATTTCAATTTAGTTGTATGAAAGTGCACAAGAATATAATCAGCAGATGGGCTGTATTTTTCACAGCTTTAAGAAACTTATCATTCAAGTAAACAGTTCTACAAATGAAACAAAAGTTAATATGAAATGTGTGTTATTTTCACTTTCTGCCTGAAATTCTCACTGTTTGCCATAATTGATTTTGTTATATATACAAAATACAATCTCTCCCAATATTACTAAAGTAAAGGAACAGAAACCTGCTGGAGATCTTCTGCTGTTTGTCTATTTCCTCCTGTTGCGTCATTATAAGGCAATATAAAGAGCTCAGCTGATGTAGGTAAACCTGGCAGGATTGCCACCAAGATATGCTTGTTGGGAATACCTGTTGCCTAAGATATAGAAAGGAAAACTGTTAGTAACCAGTAAAATCTGCCTGGCTGAAATAATTTAGAAACTGCTGCCTTCTGAGAAATAAAAACCGCTATCCTTTCTCTGGTTCCTAAATAAGCAACCTCTTTTACAAATGGGGTATATGACCACTTCATCCCTGGGATTAAATCAGATTTACTGGGTGGAGCAGTTTGACTGATGTGAATGGCATACTTCCCATTATAGACTAATAACCAATCTGAAGAAGAAAAGTAAATTGATTTCTTTTTTTTCAAGCTGAAATATTTGTTGTTTATTAGTTCAGTTGCTTCCGACTTCATGACCTCATGGACCAGCCCACACTAGAACTTCCTGTTGGCCATCACCACCCCCAGCTCCTTCAAGGTCAAGCCAGTCACTTCATGTACTGCAGTATAAAATTATTTGAATTGCTACATTTTCCATTTTTTAAAAAATAGTGTTTTAATAAGTACTATGGTTATAGTGGAGGTCTTGACAAAGCAAATGATCTGATGAACACAATGCAAGCCAATTGCACTTTTCAAAATGAGGAAATTGGTACAGATACATTGACAAATTTACAATTACCTCTTTGGTGGCACCACAACAGAAACCAACTACTTCTGGACTAAGAGAGGAATTTTGGGCAGCCATTGAGCAAAGTCTGATCTTTTATGTCAAGTTTATTCAAGTGCTTAGGAAATTCAAACCTAAATCCAATGTTAGTCCCAAATAAAATAAAAGCTATTGAATAAATGTTAGCAGGCCACATTCCCACTGAATTCAGAATTTTGTTTAAGTTTCAGGTAGATTTCTGCGTGACATCAGTGTTGAAAGGAAATCTAACACAGGACTTCTCACACATGCTACATGTTTTTCCAGTTATCATTATTATAAGTGTCAGAAAAAAGACAGGTGAAATGTATTTCTTTGAGGCCCTCCTGGTTATGATAGATTATGATATAATTAGTAGAGACAGAATACCCTAATGGTATAAACATCTATGCATATAAGAGGATGTGTATTTTGTAGGGTATATTTCAATGTACACAATTTTCTTGAGCCCATATAGGACCTGCAAGCCATCAAAACTCCGTTTAACAAAGCCTGGTATAGGCCAGTTGGTGGGTCTATTTAATGAAAGGATTTTCTGTTGAGAAAGATCCTACTTGAAAATATCACAGATTCACTTGGATTTACAGGACCCTTATCAGTTTTGCCACATTTGGAAATCTGAGTACTAGCCATAGTATGACTTTCTGAGGCAGACATTCATCATGGATCCATGGCAGTCTATATTTTATATACTCTTTGTGCCCTAAATATTGATTTATCTGTGATATCTGGAAATATTACTTAACTTAAGGCAGGGACAAGTCATTTATGTCTTGTAAAGATGAAAACACATTCTGCAAAACAATTCACAATATGATGACTCAAATTATATTGAAGCACACTCTGTTCAATCTCAAGACAAATTCTCTTTCAACAAATTTGATAGTACTATGTTAGTACCAGGGATACTAACAGAAATTACTTCCCCAAGAATGTCATTTGCACAACAATCCAGGACTTCCTTGGATCTATGTTCTGGAACATTAACTCTACAAAAGAAATATGGCCAAAGCATATCCTTTTTAGTGCTATATTCTGCTACTAAATAAACTTAGCAGAAGTGATTAATGGATTGCATTATCACAAATAAAGCAAAGGGGCAACCTGCAGTGATCCAGAAAGCCTGGCTGCTACTGGCTTAATGTTACAGCAGATATGGCTAAAAGGCTAGATTTGGGCAACAAAATGAAAAGGAAAAGAGATGGAGAAGCTCAATTGTAAATTTAAACTGTTATTCTCTGGCCAGAAATTAAATTAAATTTTAATTGCACATATTCAGCATCCTGAGAAAGAGAATGACAGTGATGTACGATAACAAAAAAAAAAAGAACTAGCAAGGAAAGAAACTTGAAGAATATGTTTTCCCCTTATTTAAATTACAGTCTATTCCTTACATTAATTTTGGAAGATCATATCATTTATAAGTAACAATTTATTTTTCCCACTTACCTCAACTAGAGCTGTCTTGATGATGCGACTAACATCCCGTCTCCATTCAGGAATGTCTGGATTATATTCATCCAGGTTTGGGGAGAAGGATAACCTTAACGATCGAAATTGCTCTAGGAGAAAAAAGAATGACAGGACTGTAATGTGTGAGCATTCCTAGGACTTGGATACTGAACTTCTAAAATGTGCTCAGCTTAATAATCCATATGTGCATTCGATAACATTGCATGTGAGAGGATAGAATCCAGAACCCAATCTTTCATAAATCACCATCATCACTGTATACACACTGTACACACAGTATGTACACTCAATCACACAAAAAAGCTGTGTCTGCACCAGTCAAAATAATTCAAATCCACCATAAAGTCATTTGGAGACCGGATAGCCAATAGCACATTGGCACCAGTGCCCTGTCCCTCTGCAGGCCACTGCAATTGCTGCCATTTTGCCAATCAAGAACAGTTTCCAGGCAAAGCCTTGCTGGCAATAGCACTTCAATTAAAGTTACAACAGGACACCCAACCATGTGATCACCAGAAGTAATGTTGCCAAGAAGACTCTGCTAAGGAGCTGCTTGGATTTGCTTCTGGCCCATGTGCCTTTTTCATACATGGACATGGGATCAGCCTGATCCAGCTGTCAACATGTCTAAAACACCTGGGTCACTCCTGAGTTTCCTTGAAGTTTCAGAGAAACTAGAGGTTCTTCTTGTGCTGCCTTAGTAGTTGGAAGCAGTGCTTCTTCTGTTAAACTGACTATATGTCATGAAGGACTGTTCACACAAGGTTTGAAGTGTGCTTGTTTTACTTGGCTCATGCAGACATGGCCTAAAGTTTCTGGTGAGAACATCAAAATAGCACACAATTAGGCAACCAGGACTTTCACAGCACTGTGAAAGCAGATATTCACCTGTAACAAATAAACTACACTCTTAATAGGGTTTAGTGTAAATCTTTTCACATTAATAGTTTGTGCACAGTGGTGCTCATCTGCCTATCTGTCCATTTTGACAAAGATTGGACACACAGCATGGAAAAAGAATCATCTGAAAAATATATCACAATGGCTTTAGGATTTTAATCATTGCCACTAATTACAACCTTGACCAGAAAGTGAGACCAACCTGCAGAAGCCTTGATGATGAAATTAATAAATCCTTGTTTGTATTTGCATGGCTTTAATTACTGGCTGCTTCCTTCCAGCCCTATTTTGACAATGGTTCCACTTAATCCAAATACAAACCAGTGTCACGAGAACTGCTGCTTGTGATTTCCTTACTGATGCTTCTAAGTAAAATCAGTTTCAACCTTGTGTTGACTCAGAATAAACTCTTAATTTAAATAAATCTGAAGTCTTGTTAACAAATCAGCTCATTAAATGCTAGACATCTATGACCAACCTACTGGCTATACTTTCCATGAAATAGAAACAAAAATTTAACAGGGAACAGGGGGAAAGAATAAATCAAAAACAGTGAACAAGATAGGGCTCACCATACACTGCAATTGTTTTGGTGTCTTGCAGAATTGTGTTTCCTGCAGAAACCTGCACTGTGATGGTGTTCATTCCTTCTGCAGAGAATGTAAATGCGATGTTCCCTTCTAGAGTAATCAGTGGCTGCAAAAAACACAAGAGGAATGAGATAAGTACTCATTGATGTTACTAGCCTTATTGTTATATGCACAGAGAATGAAATCAAAAGTTCTTCCCCTAAAACCATTAATGAAAATACACTAGAATTAAAAGTGTGCAGCATGGCCAAACTTGAGAGGAGACAAAAGACGTCATTTTCCCTAACCATACTATAAGAACTATAAGAAATAACTCTGATGTTTCAGACCAAAAGCCTGCTTATATACTATTTCATCCTCACAAGCAGGACCCAAATACAAGAGAGTTCCTCTTACTTATGTTACTGAGGGCCCTTCCACAAAGTTATATAACCCAGAAGATCAAGGCAGAAAATCCCACAATATCTGCTTTGATCTGGATTATGAGTCCACAGTGTCATATATTCCAGTTCAATGCAGAAAATATGAGATTTTATTCAGCTGTGTGGAAGGGTTCTGAGAGATATGCTTTGTTGCTGGAGGTAAAACGTAGCATCATGATTAGCCAATTTGGAATTAATCAGTAGAGTAATTAATGGTAAAATATTTATCCAGCAAATCCTTACAACCCCTGTAGCCACAATCATAAATTTAGTATGGATACATGGAACTGTGGATAATCGTGACCCTATTTAAATGAAGCACTTCTGGCCTAATACTACAATACAATCATGTTGGAGCACATAGAAAAACATATTTTGTTAAATGTGGATTAAACAAAACAACATTTTGTCAAATGTAGATAAATGAAACCACAGATTCCAATCCTGTGGATATTCTGCTCATAATCTGGACCATACTATGAACAAAACAAAAAGAAGCTAAATAAAGGAGAAGAATGGAATACGAAGTGACTAAAGAAAGCTAGTTTATATAGGTGAAGGCACATTTCTAAGGATGAATATCCACTTGGGAGACTACTCTTTGCCGATTCTAGATACAATATGTTCAGCTGTGAGTATCAATAAAAACCTTCCTCTGAAATATTCAAAAGGAAGCTTCATGTGGAAAGTTTAAAATAATTCAGCATCTTGGGAATACTTTTCCGTGGTGCTCCCAATCTTGATACAGAGTGTTCTGGCATTCTAATGCATGCAATATCTAACTGGGAAGTTTGGAAGATTGATGCAATTCCACGACCACTAAGCCTCCAAATGGAAATCCAACAGTGATCCAGTTTTCCACAAACACTATAACAAACAAGCATTATATACAAAACTTGCACTATATTCATATTAAAGTAGCAAATTTATTATTAATCTTTAAGAGATTTATCTTAAAGTAGTCACATACTCATCACCAATCAAATGAAAAATGGCATTTGTTGTTGTTGTCTGTTTTCAATTTCTTTTCCACTAATGGTGATTTGCCCAGGCTTGCACAGTAGGTTTTCACAACCAAGCATGGATTCAAACCCTTGTGTCTAGAGTCATAGTTGTGCACTCAAAGCACTATACCATATTGGGTGTCAAAACTACATTAAATTAATTAGCCTTAAAATAAGCAGGAATCTAGCACAGAAAAGTATTTTTTGTGGTGCTCCCAGTTGTGCCATTCTTAAACATCAACAGTTTAACAATCACCTTTTAGTGGGTGTTAAGTTAATAAAGTTAAGATTAATAAAGTTAAGATTAATTGCATATTGATGTAAAAGCAAAAAAAATGGTGAGGAGATAAGGAATGATATTTAATCAATGTATCCTCATTGACACTAGGAGATTCTTATCTGTATAAAACAATTGGTTCACAGACAAATATGGAGGGGCATTTAGAACTGCTACTATGCAGTTTGATGATCCAAGTATTGCATTGCAGTCATTATGATGTTATTATGCCAGTAGTACACATCATTAAAAGCTGATATGAATGTGTGATGCTCAACATCACCATGTGCAATGGGAAATAAATGATTGGCCCATCAATATCCTTAGAGTGCATACTATAGTGTAGCTTCCCTCACAACCAATGTGCCTTCTCCTAGAGTGAACCTTTCATTGCCATCTATTGACTGGAAGAAGGTGGGAGTCCTCAAACAGTGTCTGACTAGGAACACAAAAGTGCCATCCTTCAAGGCCTTCCAGAGATCCATGCAATGGCATCCTCTTTCTGTTTCCATTTGCAGAAAGGTATGTGCATGCTGCCTAGGCAATTACACCCACCATCATCCACTCAGGGCTCTTCCACACAGCCCTATATCCTATATCCCAGAATATCAAGGCAGAAAATCCCACAATGTCTGCTTTGAATTGGGTTATTTGAGTCCACATTTAGATAATGTGGGATTTTCTGCCTCGATATTCTGGGATCAGGCATGTAGCCGGGGGGGGGGGGGGGGGCTCGGGGGGCTTCAGCCCCCCCCCCCCCCCGAAATTTTCATGGTGGTTCGCGAAAAGGCCTTATTGGTGCATTATTTAAACTTATGTTTATTCATATCATGATCTGATCACCATACTCAATATATCCCATATGCATGGGGGTATTGGGGTAATGATACAAAAGGTTTGCTAGGCTAGACCCTCTTTCACTCAGACTCAGCCCCCCCCGAAACTCAGCCCCCCCCCCGAAACCCCCCCTGAAAAAAAATTAGCCCCCCCCCCCCCCCCGAAACGAAATCCTGGCTACGGGCCTGTCTGGGATATAGGACTGTGTAGAAGGACCCCCTCAATATCTGTTTGAAATGGGTTATCTGAGAGCCCTTCCACACAGCCCTATATCCCAGAATATCAAGGCAGAAAACCCTACATTATCTGAGTGTGGACACAGATAACCCAGTTCAAAGCAGATATTGTGGGATTTTCTGCATTGATATTCTGGGATATAGGGCTGTGTGGAACGGCCCTGAGTCCACTCTGCCATATATCCCAGTTCAAAGCAGAGAATGTGGGATTTTATTCAGCTGAGTAGAAGGCACTTTAGTCATTGAGGAAGCAATTTCCAGTAGTTGAGAAGTCAGTTGCACATGGAGATAAAGGGGGGGGGGGTGGTATGTCTGTTGAAGATTCACATTCTATCATGTCATTATATGATCACAGCTGTTTTGTGTCATGATCTTCACCACAATTTTTATTATTATTCAGAGATAGCAATCTGTAGAGATACCATTATTCCCACCATTCACTGACAAAGAAGAGTTTACATTAACACAAGTGGAAAACTCTGTAGATCTGTGTGACCCATAGCATGAGCCCTTGATATATGAAGATATCTTCAGCCATGTCAGTTCTCCTAAATCCCTGCTGAAAATGTAAAGGAGTTTTAAAGAAGTACATCCACAAACAAAAAGAACACTTTATCAAGCACTGGTTAAGATTTTTCCAACAAACGACTGAGGAAAAGGAAAAAGCAGATAGTGGCTTTATTTTGGCATGCTTTTATGTGAAACAGTGTCCGTAGGCAGGAAAATGTACTACATGTCATTTCACTTCTCCTAGTGTGTCATAATGAGGCATTCTTCCAGCTTTACAGCACAAATGAGAGTTTCATATAGGTTTAGCATTATAAAAGGGTAGGTGTTGGGACTGTTGGCAAACATTTCCTTTTATCAGTCCTGCAGATGAAAAAATACAGCTTCAAGCCCTACAGCACTGCAGAGAGAACATCAACCAAACACAGAACTTTATGTCTGAAGTCTGGATATGTCACATAAGCTTTAAAGGAAGGGAGAAAAATCTGCATTTTACATAACAAAATTGGGGGAGGGGGGTTCTAATCTTGGAATCTTTGATAATCTGTCACTCTGCAGTTTTCTCAGTTTGATCTCTTCAGCCGTGTCCAATGGGGGATTAGTGATTTGCATAAAATGCAAATGAGGCCTAAACAGTGGCAGTTAAGCAAGTTTGTAAAAAAGCTGATTTGCAACATTAAAGTGCTGAGAATTGCTCTCTGTGGTTTTCAGGGTCCTGGAATCTGTTCCTCAAGAGAATTCACAACCCCCATGATAATGACATTATCTCATGATTTAGCTACTCATTTTGCTGCACAAAATACAGACCTCAGTGTTGTTTCCAAACCACCAGATGTAAGTTAGTGTTCCAACTTGACTGGGCCACAGAACTGCTGTGGCATTAATTTCTTTGTTCTTTGTTGTTACAAATGGCAGTGATAAATGGACATGTTCCAAAGGGCCTGGAAACAAAGAAGAATAGAGAAAACGTGTCTATGACTTTTACACATTAATTAATTCAAATTCCCTCTCCTGGGTTTCAGTCAGGAGCATGAATTACTTTCTACACAATCCTATTTCACCTTTGACAGCAAGTCAACACATGCTTATCTGGGAGTAAAAATTTACTGGATTTACTGCTTTAAAAAAAGGGAATATAGAACATAAATGACTACCATACTGGATTTTTAAAAAAACTGTCACACCTATAATGTATTTCATTTTGCAATGTATTCATACAGGGAAATCAAACCCAACCTGGAAAATGCAAGATCAATGCTGATAGAAGAGATTAAGACATAGAAATCACTTTCGTTTAAGAATATTGTCCTGCATGAAACTGCCCTAAACATATTTAGACTGAGCTGCATGCAGCAAAAAAGTGGTTTCATTTCTAATCATTCAAGTCAAGTCATTGATTTCACCTTATAACCCAGTTTCGAAGCCATGCTTGAAGTATTTCAGGACAAAAACACATCAACTCTACAAATATACACTCTGGTGATGATGTGTTAAAACAGTCTGAGATTTAGGTGGAAAAACAAAGAAACTTGGGAATGCATGGGTTTCCAAGAGGAATGGCAAACTCAGTGCAGGAAAATGAGCATGATCTCCCACAAGTATTCTGTTCATAAGACTGTATTTCATAGGCAGCTGAAATGAGCAAAGGATTCCTAACCGTAATGAAAAGAACACCTATGTCAATGATGATACATTTACTTTTCCAAGTACAGATTGCTCTCACTAAAGCAATTCTCAGTATAATGACAGAACACAATTTGTTTTGAGAAGGACTCAAAACTCAGATCCTGGCTACAAGATATTAAGCAGGACATGAGAGCATGAGAATTCATATAGCAGCTGCTAGTCCGAGGAAAGCATGCTGTCTAGTTACACAATTGATTTGACTCAATATAAGGTTGCATAATATGAGCAAAGTAATCTCAATACATTGTTAGGAAGGATTTTCCAAGTCAACCAATGAGTATTTATTTTAGAAAAATATCAGTTCCAAACACCTATTTAATTACTCCACACGCTTTGCCTCTTATTTCTTAGGCACACATAATTTGCAATGCCTGGGGGGAATTAATTTAGACTTCTCTGTACAGCCTTCAGCTTTTCATTTGCTATCATTTATTTTGATAGCAAAAAGGTACAATGAAGAATAAAACAGAACTCTTCAAATTGGCAGAAAGAAACATCAAGAGCCAGAAGATAGTTTTCCTACCCCAGATACCTTTTCAAACTACACCTTGCTACAGCAAGTCGAAAATCTTTCTTCTACAGTCCCTTTAAAAATAGGAAGAGGAAGTGAAGTTGTATCACTTCCCGTCTGCAGAGGAAAATGGACTCACTGTGGATGGTGTAGGGCTCCGCTTCAACATTATTGAAATCTTTAATCCTGTTACGGGTGTATACATTTGGGACATTTTTTTAAAAATCCAGTTGTAAATAGGCTTGTGCATTCCAGGTAAATGGTTATCCTTTTCAGTGTTTTGGTGTCTTAGATTTTGGTGGGTGCCTTCATCCATTTTTTGGGAGCCTCCCAAATTCGAATGAGCAGATACCTGTTTTCGCTCTAGGGTGCCAAAAGATTCATTTTCTATCTAGTCCTTGGAGGGGCTTCCCAGACTCCCCTTCCCATCATTTTAGGCATTTAAGCTAATTCTACTATAGAGGAGAGGTGCTATAAGAAGGCACACATGCTGTCTCTCCTGGGCCTGCACCATGCCATGCACTCTTTCCAAGGCATTTAAAGGAGGCTTCTTAAAGCTGCTTCTACTCTAGAAGAGAGGCACTTCAGACAGGTGTGCATGCTTTAAGGAGACTTCTTACCTGTTTCTACTCTAGAGGAGATGTGCTGCAGGCAAGTGTGTATGCTTTAAGGAGGCTTCTTAAAGTTGTTTCTATTCTATTCTAGAGGAGAGGTGTCACACCATACACTCTTTCCAAGGCATTTTAAGGAGGGTTCCCACTTCCAGGTAAGGAAGAATGATGACCTCCTGGAGCTATCCTCCCTGGGCTTCTTTTTCCTGGCACACTTCAGTCTCCTTTCTGCTTTGGGTTTAATGCTTCCTTACAGCTGGTTTGCTAAGATTTTCTCATGGTAAAATAATTCAATACTTTTTCACAAAGAATTATATCCCTTCTGCTGCCATGCATGTTATTTCAGTACATTCTGAAATCATACATATATCTTCTTTAAGGATCCAATCGTTTCCCAAACTGATTATTTTTGTCCTTAAATCCCTTTAGCAGTTCCAACCAGTCCAATCGAATTCAATGTCACCATTCAAAAATTATGCAAAGGGTCTACTTTAATTGCTCCTAACCAATCAGACCTGAAGTAGAGAATTCAAATTAATTACTTAAATCAAGATAATGGAATTTTAAAAAGCAGCTTAAAAATGCAGCTTTAGAACAGCAGGTGGTGTTGTACTTCTATCTACATGACAAAATTAACAAGAAAAGTATGCGGATTTTTTATGAGAATGGACAATCTTTTGCAATTTTGGGGGGCAATTATTGAATTTTTTTCCCGCTAACTTAAGAACTTACAAGGACTAACAATAATTTTGCTCTGCCTTAGTAAATAACGCAGTTATTGTTATTAGCTGACTTGTGTCCAGAGAGTGGGAGAAAGGTGTGATAGAAATAATATAATTAATAAATAAAATAAATAAATACAAGCA
The DNA here is from genome assembly GCF_037176765.1 of Anolis sagrei. Lineage (NCBI taxonomy): Eukaryota > Metazoa > Chordata > Lepidosauria > Squamata > Anolidae > Anolis > Anolis sagrei. The sequence goes on along the minus strand of NC_090023.1, from coordinate 211,439,839 downwards.
CAAATTAGGGAATATTCATACAAATATACACACATTTCATTGGAGAAAGGAAACACAAATTTCATAATTCAGGGGTGAAACCAGAGAAATCTGCCTGGAAGAGGTGACTATCTTAATCCACCAACCCATAACTAGTCCTCACCTTCCCAATTCTTCAGGGGAAGTGTAAAACATAAAAGTTGCTCTACCTACACTTGGACTATTGGCTGTAGAGAAAATTGGCTGTGCTTGGCACAGGTAGGGTTTCCAGTAATACCTCCCGGAGTTGCTTGGTTGACTTCTACAGTAAAAAGCCTCAGCTAGTAAGTAGGTTTGAATTGTAGACCAGATAATATTTAGTTCAATGCACAAATGATTTGAATATAATAGTAGTAGTAGTAGTAGTAGTAGTAATATCACACAGTCCTAGACGCTTGGGAAGTGTTTGACTTGTGATTTTGTGATATGAAATCCAGCATATATATCTCATTTGCTGTGATATACTATGTTTTTGTGTCAGTAAAATAATAATTATAACAACCTTATTCTTATATCCCACCTCCATCTCCCCAAAGGGACTCGGGGCAGCTTACATGGGGACCAAGCCCAATATAAACAAGGTTACAAAATACACAGTTATAACATATAAGAAACAGTTAATAACACCATAAAGGCAATAAATACAAAACACCATGAAACATAAACTAAGTAACAAACAACCAATAGTCTGGAAATGTGGGCATGTGGGGCTAACAGGGCAGGACAAGGGCTAGTGCAAATGCAGGCTGTTGGGCCCGGGGCTGGGAATAAAATGCTTTTTTTGGTCGTGTCAGGAGCAACCTGAGAAACTGCAAGTCGCTTCTAGTGTGAGAGAATTGGCCATCTGCAAGGACTTTGCCCAGGGGACGCCCGGATGATTTGATGTTTTATCATCCTTGTGGGAGGCTTCTCTCATGTCCCCACATGGGGAGCTTGAGCTGACAGAGGGAGCTCACCCGCCTCTCCCCGGATTCAAACCTGTGACCTGTTGGTCTTCAGTCCTGCTGGCACAGGGGTTTAACCCACTGCGCCACCGGGAGCTCCATAAAATACTGAAGATCCTACTAAAAGAAGAGGGCTAGGCAGAACTTGATCGATAACTGAACTATTCTTTGAAGGCACATTGAAACATCCAAGTCTTTAGATCTTTCCAGAGGGTGGAGGCTAATCTAATCTCCCTGGGAAGAGAATTCCAGGGCCAGGGGCCACCACTGAGAAGGCTTCTCTCTTGCCCCAACCAACCATGCTTGTGACAGAGGTGGGAGCAAGATAAGGGTCTCCCTGGCAGATCTTAACACTTGCACTGGTTCATACAAGGAAATGCAGTCATGAAGGTAAGCAGGACCCAAATGGTTTTAGTCCAACAAATAGAATACTTCCAAACTCTGGAATGCTCTCAGAGAAAATAAAGTTCTAGGAAAATTGGTGCACTGGTTTCTTACTTTTTAAAGCTACAGAACCCCATATATGGTTGTTGGACTGCGCCTCTCAGCAGCAGAGACAGTGATGAGGAACTGAGAACCTACAGTTTAATAAAAGCAGGAGAGCAATGCAATTTTCACCCAAATCCAGACTAATCTTAGATGAAAGCATTAACTGGTTGAAGTTTTATTTGTAATTAACTTTTTTATTCTTAAATATAAAATAAAAGCTAGTCCTTAAAGGGCTACCATCATTTTTTTGACTTCTGTAAACATAATTTGATTAGATGAAAATGCTATCCTGGGCACCCACTATGATCTTTTGCATGAACAGGCATAAAAGGAAAATATAATTACCCTACTCACACCAAGGGTATCTGCAATGCTTTCAGGCGCCATTGAACTGCACTTCCCATAATCCCCGAGTACTGACTAAATTGGGTAGGATTGATGGGATCTGCAGGCTTATAATGCCCAGAGCTGACGTAGTTCCCATGACAAATGCTATAGAATCTACAAATACGAAGACTGCTTGTGTATTGATTTCTGGAAACACCACAGGCTATAATGTTTGTGATGCTTCTGGGAGTGCCAAGTAACCTCTTTCCTTCTTTGCACTCTATTCCAATATTGTTCTCAGTTCTATGTGGTCGTGGTGTGGGAATGCTTTACAAGAGGGGAGTGACCGAAACAATGACTTTTTCATTGCCACTTGTGGCCTGCATAAGCAAACCGCTCTTCTATCAAGTGGCCTCATTAGCTTGCAAACACAGTGGCATACTATGGTGATGGGCCCCCGCGGAATCATTTCCTGTCAAATTGCAGCAGACTGCATGGCCCTGTTATCTGAGACCCTCCAAACCTCTCTGGGGATATTACCGCTTCCCTGTTAGTTTCTAGTGACCTTTACAAACAAGGTCTGGCTGTTGTCTCTCTGCCATTTCCATAAAGATGGGAATGAAAAAGAGGCAGAGCAGGCAATTTTATTGTATTGGTTTATTCCTTTAATGGTCTATTACTTGGGTTGTTTTGGCTATTGCTATATCCAATTATTTGTGTAAATAGGTTTAACATAATTATCAAACAATGCCCTACTTGTCCCCAAGTTATGAAGAAGATAGGATCTGTAGGTTTGTTCTTAGGTTTAATTTGTTTTTAAGTCGGAACAGGCACATTTTAAAAGTGTTCATCCAAATATATACCATTATATGGAGTGGAATGGAGTTACAAATTACAGAACAAGATATGAGACAAGTAGTAGAGACAATAGGGGTGTCAAAGAATACAAGAGTAAGGTAGTAAGAGAAATGAGGAGGAAAATATTACATAAGTGGTATTGTACACACTGTCAATTACCATACTATTATAAAAAGGGGACCAATCAGTGCTGGCATGGATGTCAACAGAAAGGGTGGTTTATGCATATGATGTGGGAATGAGAACAGGTACAATATTTCTGGCAGACAATAAAAATGTTTCAAACCAAGTACTAGGATCTGATTGGGTTATAACAAAAGAAATGGTGGTCTTAGTACAAAGAGAGGGAATGGGAAATTACAGGGAAATAAAGGAAGCAACAATTGAGTGCACACAAGCAGTGATAGTATTTTGATGGAAAGACCAATCAAACTGGACAGTAAATAAATAGTATCAGTATATGGTGGACCAAATGAAATTTGAAATTATGGATGTAAAACTAAATGATTAAAAATGTAATGAAAATAGAATGCAAGAAGTTGAAGAAAGATGGAACGAGATCAAGAACTATATTATGAATAAGTCTAGAGATCAGGCCATAAGAAATACAATACAAATATTATACAGTTTGTAAATCTAGAAGGATTGCCTCCAAAAACGATTAACATGTGAAAGAAAGTAATCCTCGAGGTGATGGTGGGAATTGTAACTGTTGTGTTTGTGTATGTGTATGTCCTAAAATAAAAATATATTGATATACCATTATATATATATTAATTTGTATAGCATAAAGAAGAGTTAAGACCCCCGTGATGTTTGTTTTGCTGTCTATGCCCCTGTTCAGAAGATTTAATCTCATTTTCCTTCCCTGTGATAACTGGATTTTGAAAAACTTGGCTTGTTGTGGAAACAAGGATTGCTGATAAAACTTCAGTTGTGTCACCTTTTCCACATTATAACTTTTTGAGGAATGAATTTCCCTTCCTAGGGTAGATTTCTCTCACTTCCTGTTGTCTCACTCCCATTCTTAACTATGAATCATTTGAAAATTTAATGTTTGTAACTTGGGGACTGCCTGTAATTTAGTGATATATAAATTCCATCACTAAATACAAGATAGAATTTCTATCCACATAGGTAGAACAATCAAAATATAAGGGTCTGCTGTCCAACCTAACACTACTGGACTCTTATCAGCGGGATTAGTTGGAACTCTATTTTTGAATTCATTTACTTAAAGCAACAGCCCTCTCTTTCCAACAATGATAGAAATGTAATACCATCCCCAAGACAAGCACATTTTTTAACCTTATTTCACTGGAATGGAGCTAGGAGGATTATGAATCATCTGCATTTCCACCAACTAAAAGGCACTAAACACACATTTCACTCCTCCTTCCCTTAACTTAGCCTTCTGATTTGAGGGTAGAGGCAAACTCTGAGCTTTCTACAGTGGCTGGGAAGAGCTGCACTAACACAGAGTGACTAGAATCCTGTTGGTGCAACTCCTCGTATATAGCGGATGGTGCAGGAGGGAAAAGTGGCAAATGCAGCAGTTGTGAAGAAGTAAGCCATTGGAGAAATAAATTAGTCAGAGCCAGCACATTTTATCTGCCTTTCCTCAGCCACACTATGTGGCCCTGTAAAAAAAATGCAATTGCTAGTGTAGTACGCCAGATGGACTCCACACAATGGCTGGAAGCCTGTTTGTGACAAAAGCAGATGTAAATCAGTTTTATGTCTATCAAAGCTTTTCTTTTTTGGTTATTTGCAAAAAAAAAATCTTACCAAGACATCCTTATAGTGTGATTCAAATTTCTCAATAGCCACTCTATTGCTCCAGAGTGTAACTAGGATGAGGAAAGCATCTGTTTACATCTCCATAGCCAGATGATCATAATTCATAGAGACCCCAAGTTCTTTGCATTATATGGAGGATGGTGAAAGAGGGCAGAATGAAAACCTCAAATTCCCTCATATAGGATATGCTCATGTAAGATACACAGCAAACCTGCATGTGAACAGTTCTGTTTCTTAGTTTATAAGCGGTTTGTTATAGGTAAAGGGATTCCTGTGATGCATAGACTCAAATTGTCTGAGGTTCAAATTACAGGAAAGGAGATTCCACTTGAACATTAGGAAGAACCTTCTGACTGTAAGAGCTATTCAACAGTGGAACTCTTTGCCTCTGAGTGTGATGGAAGCTCCTTCTTTGGAAGCTTTTAAACAGTGGCTGGATGGCCACCTGTCAGGAGTGGAACTAGATGGCCCATGTGGTGATGCATATCAATACATCGGAGCAGAGAATGGGTTATCATTCTGCAAGATTTTACATGGCTGTGGGGTTTTTTGTGAAATTTCCTTTGTACAAAAAATAGGGCTGCCTGAAAAAAATCATTTTTGTTAAAAACTGAATTTTCTGCAAATGTTTTGGACTTGGCCTTCTTCAGTACATGAGGTGCTGACAGAAAGGCAAAAGTAGACTCTCTCTCTCTCTCTCTCTCTCTCTCTATATATATATATATATATATATATATATATATATATATTTCTTTTTTCCTCTGAGTTATCAATGTAGAGGAGTGCTAAGTTATATCAGCTCAGTAGAGGAAACCCAGTTTTTCATACAATTGGTTTAAGATAAAAACTAACCACCTCTGCTATCAGCAAGATTTATCAACTTTCAGAAACTTTACCATATGAAAAAGAACATTTAAAAATATTTCATATACTAACAGTAATAACATACAATTTACATGCAAGTACAGGACAGCACTGTCAGCTCCCAGACTGTTTTCCACCTGTGCTGTTACTCGGAAAATCCCCACATTCTGGTAGATGTGTTTGATTCCATCTTCTGTTGAGCTGAGATTGGCATATGACACAGCACTCCCATCTCCAAAATCTATCCGGATTATTGATCTTTGAATATCCCCCTAAATGAGAGAGATAGGGAGAAAAATGTATAAGTGTATAAATGTATAAGTAATAGAACTTCCATAAAACCTGGATTCCAAAAATTTGAATATTTGGAAGAGATTTATGTAGAATCTGGTCTCCTCTTGTTGATTCAGTCAGCTAATGGTGCATCTACACTATATAATTATCTTAGTTTGGCACCACTTTAGCTGCCAAAGCTTAGATATGGGATCATGTGAGTTGTGTTTTTACAAGTTCTTTAGCCTTGTTTGCCAGAATGCTGGTGCCAAATTAAAAATTCCAGAGTTTCATAGCTTTGGCTGTCAAAGTAGAATCATAGAACCATAGAGTTGGAAGAGACCTTATGGGCCATCCAGTCCAACCCCCTGCCAAGAAGCAGAAAAGTGGTGTTAGACTGCATTGATGTTTGCTAAAACGAGTGATGGTGGTAGAAATTTAACCACATGCACCCTTCATGGAATAATTAGACAAATTAAAAGTGTGAAAAAACCTGAAAATAGTCTACAAAAGGCATCTTCTCAAGAAGAAAGCATCACCTGTTATCATTTAAGTGTTCTTGGTTCTTTTTTCCTTTCTTTCTTCTTTCTATTTTTCCTTTTTTCTTTTTCAAAATTATTGTGTATAGTACTACACAAAATTATACAAATATTCAAAACATTTTCCATTGGTAACACATGTTTACATCATTTTCCCTCTTACTCCCTCCCTCCTCTCCCCAGGAACAGTTTACAAATTTGGCTGTACTTATTACAATTGTTCAATCATGAGGATAACCTTGTTTAATTCCTTATATTTATCTTTCCCCTTTATTCTGTAAAATTAAGCCTTTCCATTTTGCCTCCCATGACTTTCTGATTTGGCCCATCCTATAGTAACTTTTCCTTTCGCCGATGTAATCTTGGAGGAGGTAGTCCACTAAATATTTATACCATGTTTTTGTGTCCCATTTCTTTTGGTCTTTCTAGCCTAAAGCGACTGAGGCTTTTATTGTATCTAACATGTAATTTATTATTCCCTTCCTTTATTTAGATCCCCCTTCACCCTCAATTTTATATAGGAAAAATTGTGTCTTGTTCTAATCTATTTTTATTCCTAATAGTTCCTCCATATCCTTCTTAATTATTTTATGGAACTTGATTTTTTATATGTATTCCATGATTCCTTTCTCCTTCTCTAGTTCAATGATTTCAAGTCAGAAATTAATTTTTGAGATTGCAGAGGCTTGGCACATTGGCATCTAAAAACTACTTTTGGGACTCCTTCCACACAAAGTGCCATACTATTATCCTTTCAGTGATACTGAGGAGAATGTCTTTAAAACCATAACTTTCACTTTAAAACAACATCTCTGTCTTGTTTTACAGTGGAAAAGGTTTCTCCTAAGGAGGGTTCTTTTTGCAAAATGTAGTAGCCTGTCAGAAACTTAAAAGGGAAAATTTAGAGTAAAGTAAAGCAAATTTAAAGGGGAACAGAGGAAAGAATGGAAAAATGACCTATGGGAACTTACCCAGAGGTGGGGGCATAAGGGGTATATTTAAGCAAGATATTACACACATTTTCATCTCATGCAGCCAAATGTGACTTCTTCAAATTGTGCTGAATATGCCTACTTAGAAGTAAGGTCTACTGAGCTCGGTGATTCTTAACTCCCAGGTAAGAGTGTATAAGAATTCACTTAAATGTAATAGAAAGAGAACTTGGAAAAAGATGAATGCCGTATCTGTTCTAATCTGAATGCATCATTTTAAGCATCATCTTTTATAAATTCTGGTAAGCCAAAAATATGCTGAGTATACATTTGCCAACAAGGAAAAATCACTTCTAAGCTCAGCAGGAAGTGGCCTTCTGATGCTCATCAAGGCATCCTGGCGCGAAAGTTATCCTCTTCCACTCAAATTAGAGAAGACCTATAGCTGTCACTCTCAAAGTCTCTTTGAGAAGATGAATTTGGTCTGCTTTTCCAGTTCTTTTCATTAACATTATTTCAGTCTTTTGAAATGAAAATACTTTCCTTCCCATTAAGTGCAGTTCAGGCTGTAACAATTTTCTGAAAAGGTTATATTTAAAAAGCTGACATTTAAATACAGGGTTAGTCAAAATGCATAGGCCAATAAGCCATTCAATTGAATGGCTTATTGGCCTATGCATTTTGACTAACCCTGTATTTTGGTTTCTGAAACCAAAGAACAACTAAGCAAATGAGATACGATATGACCAGTGAGACGGGTATTTTCTGGATTTTTGATGAAAAGACAAAAAGCAGAAAGGGAGAAAGAACAAAATCCCAAGTCTTTTCCCTTGTGTATACTGAAAGTTGATCTATATTATTGTCCTCACACATGATTTTCTAGAAACAGAAGTTAATAATAATTTACAGTTGACTATACAGGAAAGTCAGTTCTGCTCATATTATAGGCATCAAAAACTCCAAAAGGCTTATGCAAGTTCCCTAGAAAATACTGATACAAACTTACATAAGATGAAAAGACCAGTACATTTAAATAATCAACAGATATTGTATAATTCATACTTACTGATACTTATGATGTGGATTTCTTTTGCATGGAAAATTACAAAAGATAGATCCTTAACTGTCACTCCCCCCTCCCTCCCCACAAACATCATTCATTACTGCAATAAATGTAATGCTAGGCTGAATGGTTTTTTTTTCACTCTGAAGTCATACAATTAGGCAGTGACATGAAGGCATTTCCATTAAATTTGTATTGATACAAAATTTAACTAAACACATTTGTGTAGTATCTGAACTGAATAATCTATCATGGCACCAAACAATCTTCAAAGACCTTACAACCTCTGAGGATGCCTGCCATAGATGCAGACAAAACATCAGGAGAGAATGCTTCTGGAACATGACCATACAGCCTGAAAAACCTACAGTAACCTAGTGATTCTGGCCATGAAAGCCTTCAACAACACAATCTTCAAATATTTTCTAGATGTGGAAGGTCAACTGTAAAAAAAATCCTGATCTAGCACCCTTTAAAGTTGAGTGCATAGTACAACAGTAGCAAGTGCTATTTGCAGAGGAGACAGTTTTTCTCCTTTATGTTTAATCGTTTCCACTCTTTTCCAAAAGTTACACATCTGGCACTTCAAGGTATTATTCAGATATAAATCTTTCCAAAAATTGGAGGCTTCTTTGTCAGATTTATGCTGAATAAATCAGGAAGAACAGGAATAGGGGGAAAGGAGAAGCATAATTGCAAAGGTTGTTATCACAAACCTATTTCACCAAGGAGTGGGAATAAATAATGTTTCATTGTCACACTGTGTCATTTTTGTTGCAGGATTTGGCAAGGTAGTGGTGGGTGAGTGCTATTTATCTGAAGTTTGCCTTACAGATATATGGATATATAGGAAAGGCAGGTCATGCATGTCTAGCTGCATTTCACACATGAATTCCTCTTGCAGTCTTCCTGGTTTTTCACACTTAGGTATTCAGAAATTGCAGCCTGAACTGTTTATAGAATATTATTATGTGTTGATTACTTGTATGCTGCCCATATTATTTCAATGTTGAAGAGAAGACTGCTAATTTCCGTCGTTCTAATGAGGATGACACCTTCAAACACCCAATTTCAAGCTTACCCAAGAGACTGCAAGCATGAATTTGTTCTATAAAGTGCTGGATTGCATATTTAAATTAAACAATGAGATGTGATCCAAAGTTTTAAAAATTGAGTCCCAAACCTCACATTTGATTTGGAACTCTTCAATTATGCAATGACTTGTTATCTCTTTAGCCATGCAGATGTTTAAAATTGAGTTTTAATTGGGCTTTGTGGCAGGCAGATGTTGCTTTTCCTCAGTTGTTTTCCAGAATGGAATTCTTAACAATCTGCTCTATGTAATCTTTATGCAGATTTACCCAGTTTCTTTTTGCTATGGCAAAGATCCAGTGTTCGAAGCATTAATATGATTTCTTATTAACAAAATGTGTATTAAATCCAGAAAAGATGTGTTGTGTGCTATACACACACACACACACACACAGTGAGAAATAGTGAATGATAATGCAATCCTTTGTGTATCTTAAATATAGGTTTTACTGAGTTCAGAGGAGCTTATTCCAAGAAACAAGTTACACAACTATACCCTAATAAACTTGCTCTTCTTCTACTCTACACAATACTCACACAACAAAAACCAAAAATGTATAGGTGAACTTTGTCCTTGACACCTAACATATATGGAATTTCTTGGAAATGCACATGCCATAAAAGTATCTAAGATATCGACAATTTATTCCATTAAGTTGCATTCAAGCTATTTATTTGAGATAATACATCAATTCTGCAATATTTTCTAACAAACTACATTTTCAGAAAAGGATGCTCTCTGTTATCCCAACTCCAGCCATCCCCCCACTTTGGCAGTTTTGATTATTCATGAATGTGAAATGGTGAACCTGCCTCTCAGGATTGGGGCTGTTGTATGAACATTTGCATACCTGTCCTGTTTTCAGGAGGTCATTGTGTGGGGGGGTATTTAGGAAGCAGGTGTGTTGTTTATTGTTTCACCCAGTACCTCCCTTCCTTTACCCAGATGAAACTGATACTAATGGTATGCAGGAAGAGGAGGAGCTAGTCCCATTTACCACTTCACTTCACCTGTGAGCTGGGAATATCTGTTTCTCTGAGACAAAGGAAAGGAGGTACATTGACGAAACAGATATTTGGGGCATGCAGAAAGAGAAAAAGAAACCAGGATCTTCAGAGTAAGTGAAGAAATGTATGGAATCAGCTCCTACCCCGGACCATTGTGGATAGAGCTCTCCCCTTGGGGAATGCAGTGGCAGTGACACATACCCTCCACAACAGATATATTTGCATCTGTTCCACTTTCATGGGGGAGCTGTGTCTGTAATTCCCACGGAAGTGGAGGGGTGATAGTGTAATACTGACTTGTACATCATCACATGAAACAAGATTGTCTGAAGTGATTGGGCAAACAAACCACATTTGTTAGTTAATATAGATATAATTTTCATACCTTGCATTACTAAAGAAAGTGACTGTATGCCTAATTTCAAAAAACCGAATTCTTCATGATTTCTATGTGCTGATTTCTCATTTCTTTGCAATATTAACTGAGGCAGCCTCAACATACTTGTCAAGAAATCAGGGAGGACAATAATTTTAACCTACAAAGAAGTGCATTAGGCCCTGCTTGTTTTAAATGGATATGTCTGATTTATCAAACCATGAATCCATTCAACAGCATCATTTAATTAATCGTGTTTTGTTCTATCCATTTTGTTCTAAATAATTCATACTCAAAAGCCTCAGTGGGAAAACGTGAAACAGAGCATACCTCTTCCAGCTGCATCAGAAATGTAACATTGTGCCCTTGTTCTGATGTCAATGTGCCTTCTGAAGTGACAACTCGAAGCCCTCTTGGGGCCTTGCCAGGACACTGCTGAGGCTTAGCTGTATACTGCTCACGCACACCATCTGTGCAGTTATTAGATACAACCTTTCTATACCTGTTCAAATGTGGAAACAGATATGACAGTATAAGAAACAGTTGCAATTGGTTAATTTCAAGTGAAGTTCAACTTTTCCAGTTCACCACTGCCACCTGTCAAGCAATTTTCATCAAGAGAAGCATAAACCAGCTCAAACTGATGAGCTTCAGGCACTTGGTCAAAGTTGGAAGTACCAAGCTATGAGTTACATAAGCCAGATTCAATAGAAAAAAGTGGAAAGCTCTGGCAGGGGGTTTATACTGATCTCCCCACTTAAGGCATTTCAAGGCAATCTGTGCTTCTTCTTTTAGTGAATGTACAACCACAATCTGACACCACTGGGATGCATCTCAATCAAGAGGCAGTGGCTATAATGCTGTCTGAACTGGAACAGTTGAGAAAAAAAAGCTGCCTTACTCTTCCCAAGCTTCTAGTATACTCATAAAGGGTGTTTCTTTTTTCTTAAATATACCAGATGATGCCCGGTAATCATGCTTCAGCCTATGGGTTATCTTAGGGTTTCAGGCTATGCACACAGAAGGTGTTGAACACCAACTGGCTTCAGTGTCCTCTTATTACATATTTTTCAAACATATAGCCTTATACAGAGTTCTATAGAACTAACAACAGCATCATTTGGCAACTTAATAAAATCTCTATTATGGAATATGGTACTTTTTATGGCTACACAAGTTTACCTGTGTCTTTTGTATTTTACATGTCACTACGCAAGAATCAAAGATCTCAAGCCTGATATATAGAGATATTGTTGGATAATTTAATAACATTTTCACACATGGACATGCCAATGAGCAAGCTTTTGGTAACTTTAGTCACTCACCCAGTGCTATTGAGGTAACTTTGACCAATACTGCAGTCTTTCGACAATGTTGATGGGTTATACCAAAATGCAGGCAAACACTGGCCATTGCTGTGACGTTCAAATCCATAGTCACTGGGTTTGAAGAAAAAGAGACATGTTTAAATAATTAGAAAAGCAAACAACATCTTGGAATTACATAAGTTCCGTCTGCACTGCACAACCAAGTACATGGTGAGTTAATTCTGATGATGTTCTTATGGGATACCTTGAATAAAGAGAAAATGACGATTAATCAATTAAATTCAATTTTATAGACAGGCTTTCCAGATACCTTGGCACTAGTTCAGATAAATGGTTTGGTGCACTATATGTCTCACAATTCCTTAGGATGGAATTGGGGCAAATAAAGTGGTATGAAACTTATATAACTAAATGAATACTGTATTTACATCTCTTTATAATGAATTCTGATGACACAGTTGACAGATGTAGTATCTTGTAGAATTATTGCAACATGTGCTCAATTTCTTTGATATCATTAGGCATGCATCTTCCCACAATTAGGGATTGGAAATCTATATAGTCCCAAACCCCTTCTTTTAATAACATCAATGACTATGCAACATTTGAGCTAGACTAATTCTGTATTGTACCAATCGTTCTCAGAAGAAGAAGAACGAAGTTACTTTTCAGTACCCAATTTATAGGTTAGTGTCTGCTCATCTTTCACATAAGTCACATTAGCACAGTGGATTGAACTGCTAAGTTGCAGAAAATCCTGCCGATTGAAAGGTTGACAGTTCAAGCTGTGAGCACCCGCTGTCAGCCCCAGCTTCTACTCACTGAGCAGATCAAAAACAGAAATGTGAGTAGATAAATAGATTCCACTTTAAGCGGGGAGGTAATAAGAACATGCCAGCGATTCAATCGGGAGAACAATGGAAGATGGAGTGACAGCACCCCCCCCCCTAGTGGCCGAGGTTGAGCATAGCATCTAGAGGCCAGAAATTGAAAAAAATGGGAAAAGCCTTTACCTCTGTTTATGTATTGCCTAGCTTTGTTAATTGTATAACAGCATTGAATGTTTGCTGTACATGTGCTCTATAATCTGTCCTGAGTCACCTCAGGGAGATATAACGGAATATAAATAAAGTATATTATTATTATTATTATTATTATTATTATTATGTCACAAGGCTTCTTGCCTCTTTCTGTGCCCTTCACTTCCCTGTTTTGGCATGTGATGGTTGGGAAGCATATAATGTATAACTACAGACAGTGGTAAAATATAATAACCTGTTTTAAAAGTTTAGATGACAACTTCTATAATCTTCTAAACAATATAGACAGGAACACTGTAAGCTGGGGTTTCTGGTTAGGGAAATTAAAAAAAGCTAATTTACAAACTCTGGTCTTTTTTATATGCAATCTGGTCATTAATTGGACCAGCTAAAAATTGTATACATTCCATTGCTATTTTTCTCTTAAAGTCCTTCCCAGCCACACTATTTAGTATTCCTTTATTCAAGATACCAGAGAATGAACCTAGAACCTAATGCATATGAAACATGTGCACCACAACTGTGTTGATAACTCCCTCAGGACGTGCTCCATTCATTGTCACTGGAAACCAGTAATTGCTGCTTTAGGGAAAAGACAATGCACAAATGGATTTTGAAAATCCATCATTTTCATTTCTTTCTTTAGTCTGTATGTTGCTCTTAGGCCTTTTGTGTAACATGTCAATGAGGAAAGTTGGTTAATTGCTTTGCAAACAGATGCTTAGTTATCCCAAATGATGCAAATTAATTTCATAAGCATCCTTAGTGGAGGGACAGCACAAAGCCTATTGAAATCATCATTCAACAACATCATTCCAGAGAAAAACAAATATTTATGTATGAATGAGCCTTCTTTCTCTTGTAATCTGATTGTCAACAAACCGGAATGCTTATACTGCCTAGCTGTCATGCATTGATATAATTAAACAGCAGTAACACTGCACTCTCAGAACAGGTTCAATAATCAAGTAAAGAATAAATGAGCAAAAATGGGCATCACAATAAATACAACACATGATTTAATCTAACAATATTAGTTTGAATTTTATATTATTTATCTCTTTTCTTTCTAGATGAGAGATTGTAGACATATCTCAGTGTAAGATATAGATTATAGAAAACATGCTTAATATTTTTTTAAAAGAGTAGCAAGGGTGGTATTTTCTGCCTTCTAAGATCGGGCACAATCCAGATGATTAAGATATGGTTATGGGTCAGAGAAAAGCACTGTGTATACCCAGCACATCATGTTTTATTCTTATTTGCAATCAAGTTGGTTTGAGTGTATGGCAGTTCAATGAATGAGAGAAGACCTTAAAGATTCACAAGTCATCACAGCTCTGCTCAGGTCTTGCAAACCCAGGGCTATGGCTTCCTTCTTTCAATTAATCAACCTAACTGTAATGTGGTCATCTACTGCCACAAACTTAATAAAATTATCATTTTCAATTATCGTTATATAGCATGTTCGCTCCATGAAGTCATACTGGCCACATGACCTTGGAGGTGTCTACGGACAATGCTGGCTCTTCAGTTTAGAAATGGAGATGAGCACCACACCCCAGAGTCAGACATGACTGGACTTCATGTCAGGGGAAAACCTTTACCTTGCTTTATAGAGTTGGAATATATTAAAAGGGATAGGCATTGGTAGCTAAGGAAATGGGATCCTTGTGAGTATTTTATGAGCATACTAGCTGTACCTGGCCACATGTTGCTGTGGCCCTCAGAAAACAGAGGATTTGCAGACATGAAGCAATCTGGGCTAGGGAAGTCCTCCCACCAAAGGTTTCCCGCTGGCTAGTAGAAGCCAGGCTGTTAAGGTGCAAGGTGGTATGGAAAATAAAGTAATGAGAAGCAGCCACTGAAGCTGCAAGACTTTTCAATTATATTCATGCTGGACAAAACACTCAAAAAAGCCTTTTTGAAACAGGCTGGGTGGCCATCTGTTGGGCGTGCTTTGACTGTGATTTTCCTGCTTCACAGAATGGGGTTGGCCTGGCTGGCCCACCAGGTGTCTCCCTTCTCTAGGGCTCTCTGATTCTATATTCTTCTCTTCCCTTCACCAGTTTCCCCCTTCCTTCCTTCCTTCCTTCCTTCCTTCCTTCCTTCCTTCCCTGCCTCTTCCCTTCCTTTCCTCTCCCATCCCTGCCTCCTTTTCCTTCCTTCCTCTTTTTTTCCTTCCACCTTTCCTTCCATTCATAATCTTCTCTTCACCAATCCTTTTCTTATTTTCTTCTCTCCTTTCCCTTTCTTTCCCCTACTTTCTCCAGGGCAGTTTGTAAGGGTTGGGGAGGGGGTGAAAGGGTGGATGTGGAGCCCAAGTGGGAGAGTTGCTGGCTTTCTCATGGTTTGCATCCTCCCTTCACCCAACGGGGGGGGGGGGGCAGTCTGCAGCCGTGCTCCTGCAGTCAGGCTTGCTTTGCAATCCTCTGGTCTTGGAGGAAGAGTTGCCTGGTAGCCACGTGGGCCTCGGCAAGCCCGCACCCCTCCGTTGGGCCAGGGCTTCTCCTTCCTTCCCTCTTTCCTTTCCTCAATCCCTCCCCTCCCCAAAAGAAAAAGGACTCTGCCTTCCTGCATGGAAAGGGACTCCATGGTGAGGCTTCTCTTCCCTCACAATTGTTGGCGCTTCATTTTTCTCACGCAATGGGGAGAGGGGCTTTTGCGCCTCTGTAAGACATTTTTCTTTTTGGGGAGTTTTAAGTTATCTCCCCTTCATTTTATGGGGGGTTTTTTGTTTGAAAGACATAGATCAGATTAGAATGTGTTTTGCTGCCAAATTTGGTGTCAATTCATCCAGTGGTTTTTGAGTTCTGTTAATCCCACAAATGAACATTACATTTTTATTTATATAGATATGTTTACAAGAACAAGCTACTATAAGATGAAAGTGCTTCTTGTCATTTTAGCTTTGTCTAATGTGTGTGAGTGGTGCTCCCGGTGGCACAGCAGGTTAAACTGCTGAACTGTTAAACTTGCTGACTGAAAGGTCAGCAGTTTGAATCCAGGGAGTAGGGTGAGCTCCCACTCTTAGCCCATGCTTCTTCCAACCTAGCAATTCAAAAACATGAACATGTGAGTAGATCAATAGGTACAGCTTCAGTGGGAAGGTAATAGTACTCCATGCAATTATGCTGGCCACATGACCTTGGAAACATCTACAGACAATGCCAATTTTTCAGCTTAGAAATTGAGATGAGCATCAGCCCCCAGAGTTGGACACAACTGGACTTAATGTCAAGGGGAAACCTTTACCTTTACCTTTAAGGTGTGTGGGTAGAGGTAAATGGTGATATGTTTTGTGCTAGTGAGGAACTCCTTTATGGCAGGCTCTGAATGATGATGCACACTGTATTAAGGTAAATTTGAGCAAGGAAATAGTCTCATTTATCTCTGACAAGGCAGGCATGATCATATAATATTCCTTGTTAGAGTTTTGTTAATTCTTTCTAGAGCTAGAGTAGCTAAGCCAGATAATCTAGTTCAATGTGAATTTTATACAGCTGTGAAGGCCATACGTTCCAGAAACCAATATATTTTAAAATATTTTTTTTGTTCCTCAAACGATATGTCCAGCATCTATCCACACTTGAAGTGCGGTAGACCTACAATTTGGACAAATCTAGGTTTGGAAAAAAATAGCTAGGTTTCTGCAACCATCTTTTTACCATTAAACAAGCTGTATGGTTAACAGAGTTCTGATTGCAGCATTTTAATATTTAAGTAATCTCCTGGCCTGGCTATTGGGATGCATGCGTGTACACACACACACATGTGTACACATGCTGAGAAATGACACAATCAGCTCCTTTGCATCTCACTGGAGAGACATTAGCATCTCTCTTTCACCTTGCAGACTCATGATCTAATGAATTTCTTGTCTCCTCTCTGATGCACATGAAGCACTGATGATAACAACAAATTGCTGCCTACCTGTAGGCACAACAGGCTGCCTTCCAATCAACAAGCGTTAACATCAACGGGAGCAGCCGAGGATGAACCTGCCTGCTGAAATCTGAATATGGGAGTTAGGGGAACGGAGCATTACAACTTTAGAGCCAGGCATCTGGCCTTGCAATTATTTATGAAATACATTTTTGCCACAAGTTGAGACCCCAGTTAGACATTACTTACTCATAAGCATAATGGTTACCAGAGGATCCTTGTAATTACAGCCCCTTTCAGCCAAAAATAGTTGGGAACATACAAGCAGTAAAGGGAACAAAGGATTTATTAATCCAATGAATCATTTCCTCTAGTTTAAATCCAGTGAAGTAGGGAACACCATCATCTCAAGTGCAGTTGGTGGGGACAAGAGAGAGGGCCTTCTCGGTGGTGGCCCCCCATGTTCGGATTGCCCTCCTGAGGCTAGTCCCCACTCTCCAAGACTTCTGTACACAACTGAAGACATTTTTTTTACAAACCTTTGACCATATTTAGTTTCCTTTAATGAATATACATGAGGACTCATAGATTTCACCAAGCACTTTACTTGACTGAGATTGATTACTGTTGTTTATACCTGCTGCTATTGCTGTATTTTATTGATTTTACCAGGGGGTTTTGTGAAGTGAGATGTGTATGTTGGCTATTATTGTTATGTTATTATTTCTACAATTTTTGTGTTTTGCATCTATGCATCTTTGAGTGCTTTGTGAGCCGCCAGGAGTTTCTCTGGGAGATGGTGGCAGAGTATATGTAAAGATTATTATTATTATTATTATTATTATTATTATTATTATTATTATTGCATTTTATAACTTCAGAATGAGGAAAAGATGAAAACATCCTCTTCACAATGTAATTCCACTCTAAAAAAACTAGTCCTAAAGAAGCTACCACATCATACATTTTGCATGTAACATGTATTTTAGCTTCAGTAGAGTACAGTAAGCCTTCACATTTGCTGAGGTTAGAGATGTAAGTGTAAAAGGGAAAAACAGTGAATAAAACCCAGACAAAACAGCTAAGTCCCCCCACACAAATTATGGTCAAATTCCCAAGACTTGGTGGGAACTGAACATAGAATTGCCCTGGATGGCTGAGGGCCCTTCCATACAGCCATATAACCCGGAATATCAAGGCAGATAATCCACAATATCTGTTTGAGTCCACACTGCCAGATAATCCAGTTCAATATGGATTTTATACAGCTGTGTGGAAGGGGCCCCAGAGAGGACATTTAAATCAAATCCTTGAATAGTCCAATCTGCAAAAGTCAAGCCCCCAAATGTGGAAAGGTAAATAATATTTATCACTAATTTAAAAGATCTTAGTTAAGAAATCCACTTTAGAATTTAAAGGAATGGCACATCCAAGCCTTCAAAATACAGATAATTTTGACTGATGATGGCTTCCTGTTTAATAAACAAATCCCAAACAAATAAACTACTGGTACCTCTCAAAGGATTCCCCAGCAGGAATTTAAAACAACAATGCACACAGAGATAAGCACTTAGAATGTCACTATTGTTATTATTCATTGTGTTGTTAATTGCTGCTGTTAATGCTATCTCAGAAAGCACCTCACTGGGTTACTGTTATTAATATGCTCCCAAACAAACAAACAAACAAACAAACTGAGATATGGTTCCCATCATCTCTAAGGCACTTGCAGAAAAACACCACCTCATCCTATTGTTTTCTAAACCAACAATGGGGAAAAGTGGAAGGACCCATGGAGTCTTAATTTTACTACCAAATACTATCTAGAAGACATTTTCGCCATGTTTTCAAACTCTTTCATTCAGCTTATTCCAATTCAGCCAGTTCAAGTGCCTCTGTTTGCAGCAGCCAGTGTACCTACCCCCCTTGTTTCCCATTAACTCAAATGGCACTCTCTTTCCTGGTACTGTCATCTGTTTCTTTCATTTGGAGGAATGGAAGGAAGTCTAACTTTTGAAGGTTTTTGTTTGACAGCACAAGCCTTCAGTAGAGCTCAGAAGTTCACTTTCTCCTCCTTCCTCCCTTACTTTAGGAGGAAGAAAAGGAGTAATGCACATCTAAGAAAAAAGTCTCACACAAATGAGGGGAAGCAAGACAGTTCAGACAAGCAACAGGTTATCACAGTCATTGTCCAGACTTAAGAAACCTGA
Organism: Anolis sagrei; assembly: GCF_037176765.1. Lineage (NCBI taxonomy): Eukaryota > Metazoa > Chordata > Lepidosauria > Squamata > Anolidae > Anolis > Anolis sagrei. Next base: position 211,420,793 of record NC_090023.1, on the reverse strand, counting down.
AGAATCTTTTCTTTTCATTGAAAAGTGATGTACCAAGCAACTATGAATATGTTCTCTCAGCAGTAAGTTCTCTTGTGCTTATGTCTTATTACTACAAGATAAGCATGTATTGGTATTGCAGCTAATCCTAAGAGCTTTCTGAAAAGAGCATCCCTTCTCTCTGACTTGACCATGGACATTCTTAATGCCCTATGCCAATTGGGGAGGAAGGGGTACATTCCTGAACCTATTATGGAAAGAGAAATCCATGAATAATAATTAATTGTATTAAAATGAATGACTTCTAACAGATGCTACCATAATGTCACCATGGATAACTAAGAAAATAGCTGCTCTAGAAATTTGCTAGGTCTTCCAATGTGCTTCTGTGGTAAATTGTGAGAGAAACAAAACATAGAATCACCTGGAAGACCTAGCAAATTCCTAGATATGACATTTGTGGGAGGCAGACAGTTGGAATTGCAAGTACTAATTGGGCTGTCAAAAAATGGAGCCACGGGCACACAGGTGACTAAAGGGAAGCACAATTGGAAAGCAATTAGAACTCTCTGCAACCATTCCTTTCTTCTGATGTTTATAATAATAAACAGAGCTTGAATTAACGGGTGAAGAGAGAGAGATAAGAAATCTGCCTGTGTGAATATGAAGTTTTGTAAAAACTTCCGCTGGATGTTCCCCATTTCCCCTCCATTTTGATCCACTACAAAGGAAGGATGTCAGGGGACAATTTCCCAGAACTGACAGGCCTGTGTGCGGACTTGCTATCAGGTCCTGGGATTTTCTGCCCCAGTCTTTAAGTCCATATTTTGATAGTTTGTCTTGTATAAATCGATGATCAATGGAGAGCATGAGCCTGAGCCTGAGCCTGAACTGAAAACCTGGTTCCACTAATTACCCAACTTTGTTCAGCAGTACATTCTGTTTGGTTGATCGTAAAGTTTATTGTAGTTATTTAAACTATTTTAATTTTCTTTATCACCATGTCATCAAAGCAGCATTTATGTGTAAACCAAAACACACAGTAAATATTAAATTTAGAGAAATATATGCATATGAGATGCACCTGTTTACTGCATGAAGACTTGTACATACAATAGTGCCTGGTGTGTAATTTCTTTTAGATGTAAATTGTTTGTTTGTTTTTTTAACGTGGCTTAAGAAATTCAAAGAATTATTTCATAGGAAGCAATTCTGAGGACACAGTTGTGTAATGGTCTTCAAATCAATATCTGTTAATACTGGAATTAGGACTGGGGAAAAGGGGGTGGTTTTGTTTTCTCAGACATCTGATTTTTCAAAAGGTGAATCTCAAATCCTTTTATTCACCTTTAGGAAAATATTTTTCTCCTTGTCAGAAGTCTCTTCTGTGGCCACAGAGAAATCTGAAGTATTAACTCCCAGTGCCTTTGTAAAGCAAGCTAATCGTATCAGATTTAATCTAACATTCAACAGGAATTATTGCAGCTTTTGCTATTATTATTGCAGTTATTTTTTTCCTAGATGTTTTTCTCCCTGTGTACAGAATAAAAACCTCCAACAGCCACTGGAGTGATACTATTCATGCTGTGGTGAAAAAAGATGGAAATCCAGGTAAATAAATGCTTTAATAACACATGTGTCACCATGTAATCCATTTACAACTCCAATAAATACAATTTAGTTTCTAGGCAGTTGCTAGGAAGTATTGTCCTTAAGGCTAGATACACCGTTATTTGTGATAATCATTCCTGAAACACTATTGCCCCCTGGTCGTGAGAAGTAGGCAATGCATGCAAATTGAATCTCTGAAGCATTGACTCCTAGTTTGAAAAACATGAGATTAGTAACGGTATTACTAGGGATGGGAGGCCTTTCCCCATTTTTTCTCATTTCCTGCTGAGACTGGTGAAAATTTTACCAGCACTTTTTTGTGTGACAGAACTATCTAACATTAATACTGTATTTCTTCCATTCCGAGAAACATTTTCTTTCTAAATAACCATCTCTAAAAATTGAGTGCATCTTAATTGCAGGTGTATCTTACGTATTTTTGTTGGTGGTGGTACTTAAATTTTAGTATATTTTACGATCAATTGTGTCTTACAATTGAAGAAATATGGTATATGTATTTGTAAGTGGAAATGAATGAGTTTGAGATGAAAAACAACACACACACACACACACAAAATGAATAACATTCACAGTCTCTCCTAGCCAATTTGATTTCTTGTCTTATAAAGTTTGGATTTTAATGGCTGCATAAACATTTTAGTAATGCCAGACTAGAATAGCCATCTCCTTTCTTCAGACAGGCTTCTCATCTTTAAGAGATATCTGAAAAGTAAATACTGTATTGTAAGAATAATGTAATCTTGCAAATTAATAAGGTTTTTTTTTCATTTATTTTCAAAAGAATTTACCACATTTGACATTTTTTCACAAAAAACTTGAGATTAGAAGTTTGGCTGGAAAAAAAAAGATTTTAGCTTTGTAGAAGATCAAATTCCCTGAAAGGGATAAACAGATTGATTCAGCTATCTTTATCTTCTGTTCTGTTTTTTTTTCTGCATTACACTATTCCTACAAACTGCTGTTTAATTAGTAGTATTTGTCTAAGATTAATTTCAGAACTGTGTCACATGCAGCTTTTTATTAATGTTTATTGTTTGCCTCTCCTTCTTAATAACACTATATGCTTCTGAAAAATAGTATCATGTATTAGTCTGAGTGTTGGTCCAGGGCTTTGGGAAACCAGAGACTGAATCCCTGCTCAGCCATAGAAACCCATTGAGTCTCACACTCTCAGACTCAGAGGAAGATAATGGCAAACCTCCTCTTAACAACTCTTGTCAATAAAATCTCAGGTTAAGACATTAGGATCACCACAAATCAGAAGTGACTTGAAGGCACAGGACACTATCAACAAATATGATAATGCTGTATATCATGATAGCAAAGTAGGCTTGATGAAAGAAAATCTATTATGGCACCACAATCATTTTGTATGTCACTTTAATGATGTACAAAGGTAATCTTGCATGTTGATGAAACATAAAAGACGGGATAACTTTGGCACATGTGTTTGGTCATCTTGGTTAAATTTTGATGCAATATTGTACACAATCATATCAAGATAGCTTTTGTATGCCCCTTAAGAATGCAAACATACAAACTAACATGGAGTAAAGGAAAAAAACATAACCACACAGAAGTAATCAAAATGTGCATAATATATTCACACAAAGTTATATCCTATAACTTTCATGTAGGTGTTTGGACAACTTTTGTACAGGCGAAATTTGTGTGAATATTATATGTTTCAGCTAATAAATATTTCCACGGGGGCAACACTGAAGCTACATTAGAAGGAAAGTTGTATAGCACATCTCCAGAGTAAGCTCTGTTAGTCTATTGTAGCTAAAACAGTGTTGCTTATTAGCATATAAATGACTTACTCATTTATTATCATAGGATAAATTTTAATGCTGACCTTAATGGCTTAAGAGGCAGCATTAACTATTGTAGATTACGACCTTGAGGGCATGGATTGTACTGTTTTACTGATCTGGAAGCATCTCTGGAAGCTTTTGTGGTGAGCATTCAATAGCATTCAATAAATTAATATCACTGCACCAAAAGCTATTAAGATCCTGAATTGCTCTTTCAGTTCCTTCTCCAAATATATACTTCCAAATCTTTTCCTCTCCTCATTAGACCCGTCGCAAACTCTGTTCCTGCGGGAGAAAACCTTGCTAGCACGTCCCTGACGTCATGAGCCTGCGCCTCTCTCCCCGCCCCTTTCTCCGCCCCTTTCTCTTTGCCAGTGTGGTTTTTCCTTTGCTAGGGCAGCAATGCCCGCATTTTCTCTCAGTTGAATTCTGCCAACTGAGAGAGTATGCTGGCAATGCTGCCCTAGCAAAGGAAAAACCACTCTCTCAAGGAGAAAGAGGCGGAGAAAGGGGCGGGGCGAGAAGCGGAGTCTCATGACGTCAGGGACATGCTAGCAAGGTTTGCTCCCGCAGGAACAGAGTTTGCGACGGCTCTTAGATTTCCTGTTGAAATAATCTGAAATCCTTGTCAAGATATTCTCTCTCACTATTTTAAAGTGATTATAAACTTATGTTATATTTCCCTCCTAGTCTGGGTGCTGAAAGATGGGAGTAAGAGAAGCTCCGACAACTTGCAAATGTAGAAATGTGGATGTTTATCTAGTAATGTGGAACAAGACTAATTTAGTGTAAGAGTGGGGAACTGTTGACGCACCAAAACTGTGGGATTAAGATCACATAGATTCTATGATCTCTAACTAAGATAGATATCTAGGAATTGAAGTCCAAAATATATAAACCAATTCCTCATTACTGATTTAAAGAGAGAAAGAGAAGACTCTTACTATATATACTCCCTTATAAGTCAACCTCATGTACAAGTGAAGAGAAAATTTGGAGGCCATAATTATGGAATTTAATATGACCCACAGGCAAGTATTCTGTGGAGAGATGGACTTGCCAAATATACCCTAGAGGATCAGTTCCCCTGGTTGCTATCCTTACCATTTTCCCATACAGGTATTCAAAAAGTCCAGAAGCAATGGCATGATAGAAAATGTAGAGCGGGTCAGTGTTTCTTTAAGGTTCTCCCAAGGCAGACTAAACTCTTGCCTTTCACTACCTGACTTATAGAAGGGAATGATTTCTTGTTTTGATAAGAATAAGATTCAGTACTCATACTGTCTGGTTATTTTTTTTTTCCATGACAGGAGTGACTTGAGAAACTGCAAGTTGCTAATGGTGTGAGAGAATTATTTGTCTGCAAGGACGTTGTCCAGGGAACGCTCAGATATTTTACCATTCTGTGGGAGATGTCACTCATGTTCCCACAGAAGAAGCTGGAGCTGACAGATGGGAGCTCACCCCACTCCCCAGATTTGAGCCCCTGACCTTTCGGTCAGCAGTCCTGCCAGCACAAGGGTTTAACCCATTGCACCACTGGTGGGATAAGTTGACCCAGGGTTTTTTTTCTTGGGGGGGGGGTCTATTTTTGACTTAAAATTTTAGACTAGTAGGGGCCTCATCACACTATAGAAAAAATCCACTTAAAATCTGATTTCTGCTTCCTGCAGAATTCTGGGGTTTATAGTTTAGGGAGAATGCTTTAACAGCCTCACTAAACCACAAACCCCAGAATTCTGCAGAAAGCAGAAAGTGATTTTTTTCCTCCAGTGTGATGAAGTGGTTATATGAGTATTTACAGTACATTCATTCTGCAAGAATGTTGCAAGGGATGGGGTGAATGTGAGATTTTCTGGGATGAAGTAATGATTCTGTGTCTACCACCAGAACCAATCGAGTTAAAAGACCCTTTTAATAATATTTTTCAAGTTCTACTCACCAGTCAAAATCTGCCTCTGTACAAACACATGGTTCAGATGCCATGGCACCGGCATACTTGCCCTGCATACATTTCTTTTCTGACTTGCGTTTCTTGTAGATTCTTTTTGCCCCCATGATGCATGCCTCTCCCTAGGTAGAGAACAGGAGAAACTCTCTTTGTATTATAATTAGCATTATTAAAATATATGCTTGGGGCACCAGTTATTAGGAAAAGCAAAAATTATATTCAGATAAATTAGTCACATTTTTCTTGGACTTCACACTTCAAATAAAAAAATCAAAAGGTCGCTTGGACCACAGCATGCATGCATGTGTGTGTGTGTGTGTGTAAATCAGTTGTTCTCAACCTGTGGGTCTCCACGTGTTTTGACCTACAACTTCCAGAAATTCCAGCCAGTTTACCAGCTGTTAGGATTTCTGGGAGTTGAAGGCCAAAACATCTGAGGACCCACAGGTTGAGAACCACTAGTGTAAATGAATCATAAATTGAGGCTCTTTGTTAAGTACTGGATGTATCTTCTTTGTCCAACATGCAAAATGTGCAATGTAGTAATGTTGCAATAAACAAACAGAATTCAGCTAACAACTGTTCAGCGTATCCTACCAGACAAATCAGGATATAAATTCTCCTACAGTCAACTTTCCATGAGCGATTCTAATTTGGCTCCAACTACTATTGTGTATTTGGTCACTAAGGAGTAAATTATGAATTCCATGTCACCAAAGCTCTCTGACCCATAGGTATGATCTATGTGTCTAAGCCCCAGCTAGCTTCTCCTTTGTATCATCTCTAATTGGATGGCTATAAACAGTCTACTAGCTAAACTTTAATTACTTAATGGTGCTTTAGACACTCACTATGATATCTTCAACTTTAGCTTCTACCCTATGAACAGCAATGAGAAGGAAAAGAAAGCCCTCACCCACAGCAATTAGTTGAATAAGAAGAAAATATCCTGCATTTTTTAAAGAGAGGAGCTGCTTGGACGTGGCACTGAAACCAACAGGGCTATTTCAGCCCTTGTCCTGGCTGTTACGTGTGTTTCCAATTGGCCTTTACTTCACACACAGAGAAACTATCATTTCCTTTGAAAAGGAAAGATGGGTAATTCATGAATTAGCAGATATTTCAGCATTGCCTCGTATTTATGAATTCTGACCCAAGAAATTAAGAGGGGAATCCAGAATCAGCAATATCCTGTTGTTAGGGCTTTATTCGCATAAAGAACCCTACCTCTTCCATGACATATAAGAACCCCTGTCTCTTCCATGGCACAACTCACTACATTCCTTGGAGTTGCTCAATCCTCTTTGAAGAGTGTTCGGAGAGAGAGCAGTTGCTGAAGAGGGGAGGAATGAGGGCATTTCATATTCTTTGCACAGTTGCACATGCCACAATATGGGTGTAATCCAACATATGCAATTAGGGAAACTGTGGCAGAGGGCAAATCCACCTCTCAAATATTTTACCTGGCTATGAAGTTGCCATGGCCGGTAGTCATCATCAGCACACCGTCTGTCAAAAATAGACTTGTAGTCTACTTTTACCAGCTGCCACTCTGAGCGATGGCTGAAATGCCCAAAAACCCTGCACAAAACAGTTAAATATAATTTAGGATATTTCAGTAATCTGTGCTTCATACAGAATCAGAGAATCGGAGCACCTGAAGGAACCATGCATATCAAATCCCCCCCCCCCCCCCCAGTGCAAAAATCCACAATAGAAGCATCTCTAAAATAAGTAAAATATCAATGCATGGGATCTGTTTTAACCTAGACGTGGAAAAAAGGCAGGACAATGGTGATGAATGACAACATCATTAATTCAAATTAGCAGGGAAGAGTTTTTTCTGCATCTTCTAAGGCAGTGGTGGCCACCTGGAATCACTCTTCTAAGGTGACAAATGTGATATTTATCTTACTATTGTTTTATATACAAGTGTAAATGCGGAACCATTCTCATCAAATTTATGTAATGCAAATTATCTATTAGGAGTGTGCCAAAATTTTGTTTTTAATTATCAAGCCATATCTAATTCATAAGTTTTGTATATATGAAAAAATATTCAAAACTGGATAGGGGCACAAAAACTTAGGATAAAAACTCACCCAATACCTTTTCATTTGAATTCTGTAATGTTCAGAAGCCTATCAAAGTCAGTTTCATTTTAAGCACAAGCAAGGGAAACAAAAATACTGCAATTCCTCTTTAAATTAATGGTTTCTCATCATGAGGAGAGGAAAGCAGGAGGACGGGATAAGCTGAGTGAGCTGGGAAAGAGACTGAGAAAGCACAGAATTCTAAGAAAAGTAGTTTGGGAAGGCAAGGAGACCTATAGCAGAGAATTCAAAAGCTCCTGCCCTGAACTACATTCCCTGAAGGTTTTTCCCTCCTAGCAGCAGCCAGAGTTCCAATAAATTGTTGAATCTGCAAAGAGGAGGACTGATTGATACTTGAAGTGAGTAAATCAGTGCTGGGCTGGAAAGAAACCCCTAAATTGTAGGGCTGGGCGGTTTCGTTTCGTTAATTCGTAATTCGTTAAAAATTCGTTATTTTTTTTTATAACGAAGCGATAACGAACCATTCTGGAGCAACTTAAAAATGAAACGAATTTTTAAATTCGTTTGTAAATGCTTTGGATTCGTTATGTATTCGTTTCGTTATCGGTTTGAGGTCATTTCGTTATTATTTCCGCATGTCTGGGGCAAGTTTTATAGTTGTTTTTTGTTTAATTAGTGAAAAAAAATTATAATATCACACCAACAGTCAACAACAGAGGGAGAGGGAAGCTTCAGAAGTTCCCCCTGTCCCATTTGGAGGTTTTTTAGCGTATTGCGCGGTCGCGCCCGCAATTAACGAATCAATTCGTTATTGTTTCGTATTTGTTTCGTTAATGTTTCGTAATTTTTTAACATTTACAAAATTTCGTAAATATCGAACTTTTAAAAAGAAAAATTTCGGAATTCTTTTAAATATCGAAACGCAAAAAACCCCAAAAAATGAATCGATTTTAGAAACAAATTTTTCCGTTGTTACCCAGGCCTACTAAATTGACATTTTATGACAGACATTCAATGAGATAGTTGCTGTGGCTTTTAAAAAAAAGTATCAGCATTTTAGAAAATCCCAAAATAAGCCGCATGTATGAAAATAAGCCAGATGTATGAATATTTCTGAAACTTAGGGGAGGGGAATGATCTTCTGTTAGTTTGTGTCATTCTGTAGAAAATTCAGGGAGATAGCTATTCTAGTTTTCTTTTTAAAATGTTGTTTGTAAAAATTTTGATAATTCCTTGAAACTCCATGGATGAGTGAAACATTCTGAAACTTGATGGGATAATAGCGGTAAATATGTTCTGTGATTGTAGCTCTAACAATGAGGGAGAAAGGCACCCCTGATGTTTCTACATTGGCACAATTAATTACTGAATGAAAAGTAACAGAAAAGGAGTTAACTCCTTACATTTATGATACAGACCATGTCCAATTTTGGAAACACTTTAGAAACAATTTTCCCCCACCCCCTAATTTCATAATGAGTATTGAAACTTTTTTTTCATTGATTACACAGGCCTATTATCTATGTAATACTTTTCACATACGTCATTATTAAGGTCTCTTCTCCAGGTTCTCCCAGGACCCCATCAACAAAAAGTGGGATAGAAGTGAAGCTGTACTTGCTCCAAGACCTTCCTTCATCAAAACTTAACCTGGCAGAGAAAATAAAAACAAGAACAATGGGAGCCATTTTTTTCTGTAGACGGCATTAAAGAAGATCATGATAAACTAAACATCTAAAAACCTGATGTACTAAATAAAATACTTTTTTCTAACAGGTTTCAGAAAAATGTGAACCTTTAGAAATATGATTTGCAAGATTTTCAAACATCAAAATACTAACCATGAAGAAAAACACCTCAGGGTTTCCCAAATGAACACTGTGAATATTAGTGTTTTATGGAGATATATTAATTGTCTCATGGAATCAGCCACAGCCATTTGTTGAAAATCATCAAGAAGCTACCACTGGTCCTCCTAACTAAGTATTGTTGATATAAGCAGTGGAGTTTTTCAAGCCTCACCTAAAAATGCTGTTAAACCTAAGGTTTGTTGTATGCAAACATGTGTAAAGCTATGACCTGCTTCATAAATTAATATTAAACCATAGTGTGTATTTTCTTTTTTCCCCCCATAGTGTGTATTTTCTATGGAATCTCATGACAGTGAAAAAGTAAAATTAACAGCAGATTCACTATAGTCTTGACAAATTTAATATACTGTTAACTTCTCGCAAGAAAAGGGTTGGGGCTTGGGGGAACTATTTCAAGAAGGCAACTCCCATTCCCTGTCTCTGCAAACTTGGTGTTGACCCACCAACACACCTCTGCAGCAATGTGAGTCTGACTGGTCACCTATGGGCCGGATAGGATTTTTTTTTGTTTTTATTTTTTTGCTACTACACCCTTTGAACTGGGCACTGGGGAACTGGATTTGGATTTGGTTTGTGATTAGGTTTTGATCACTGGCAGGTTTTTATGAATATGAAAATTGGACAACACCCATGGCACCCTTTAAGTGTGGAAGAAAGTCTTCTGAAATCATTTCTTTAGGTTTTGGGACTGAGAGGTGAGACTAGAGCAGTGTTTCTCAACCTGGGGGTCAGGACCCTTGTAGAGGTCACGAGAGGGTGTCAGAGGGGTTGCCAAAGATAATCAGAAAACACAGTATTTTCTGTTGTTCATGGAGTTCTGTCTGGGAAGTTTGGCCCAATTCTATGGTTGGTGGGGTTCAGAATGCTCTTTGATTGTGGGTGAACTATAATTCTCAGCAACAACAACTCCCAAATGTCAAGTCTATTTCCCCCAAACTCCACCAGTGCTCACATTTGGGCATATTGAGTGTTCGTGCCAAGTTTGGTCCAGACCCATCATTGATTGAGTCCACTGTGCTCTCTGGAGGTAGGTGAACTACAACTCCCAACTCAAGGTCAAGGCCCACCAGGCCCTTCCAGTATTTTCTGTTGGTCATGGGAGTTCTGTGTGCCAAGTTTTCCATTGCTGGTGGAGTTCAGAATTTGATTGTAGGTTAACTATAAATCCCAGCAACTACAACTCCCAAATGACAAAATCAACCCTCCCCAACCCCATATGGGGTATTTGGGCATATGGGGTATTTTTGGCATATTTGGTCCAGTGAATAAAAATGCATCCTGCATATCAAATATTTACATTACGAATCATAACTGTAGCAAAATTACAGTTATGAAGTAACAATGAAAATAATGTTATGGTTGGGGGTCACCACAACATGAGGAACTGTATTAAGGGGTCACGGCATTAGGAAGGTTGAGAAACACTGGACTAGAGACTCTTTTTTGAGGTGACTTTGAACCTTACTCCCTGACTTTGAGGCTCAGGAAGAGCAAGGCCTTGGGGAAGTCTTTCAAGTGCGGGGAACAGCCCAGGTTTGGGTTTACCTTGGAGTTCTGGTATCTTTGCCTCAGTTAGGTGGCATCACCTTTTCCATATCAGTGCACCCCCTTTTTGGTTATGGATATCTCTGGTTCACAGTGATAATAAATATTTCAATAAAGATGACCCAATTTACCCAGTGTTCTGGTACGGTCTCATTATTTCATTGGTGGGTCATCAACTAAGTAGCTTCTGTAGAATACTGGGCATTTTTTTTTTTTTTGCATATAGAGCTAGGAATATTACATATTTTGACTGAAACTCCAGAGTTCCCACAATGGTATGACCAGTTGTTTCCTACCTGAGAAACTCTTTAATAATGCTAACCAACACTATTAAAAAACCTATTATTCGTAACTTAAAAGTTCTGTCTACCTCTTTGTTTTCTGTCTATTCTGAAGTTCAAATTCCATTTCAATTTTTAAAGGAAAAAATGTGTCTTGTCTTGTTTAGATCACAGCACTTTATGCTCAGAAAACAGAATCTTCCACATGGAGAATAATTCCCAAACAGAAAATGTTGTTTTGTGCACAGGAAAAAAAGCTGTAGTTCATGATTTCTTCTTCCTAAAATTCACATGTAGTTGATTTGCACAGAAAGCATAATTTTCTTCTTAGAAAACAACATTTTATACATAGAAAATAATATTTCAATGCAAAACAAATATTAATTCATTTGCAGAAAATCCAACAAATTCTGTTTCCTTGCAGAAAATGTTTTCTTCCTGAGCAAAACAACCATATGCAAATTTTGTGCAGAATAGATCCCAAGCTATGAAGATGTTTACCTGCCCCCAGAATTCTTCTTATTAGAGTTTACTGACAGTAAAAAAATGTTTTTTTGAATATTTTCAAACATTCTTTCTATCCCCACATTAAAGTTCTATCTGTTGTAGCATTCTCTTTCACAACGGCCAGACAAATCTATGGAAAATATATATTTAGGGTGTCAGTATAATATCACACACCATCTTCATGCCTTTCACACTGCAGATAATATCTAGCTATTGTGACTAGCAGCAACTGATTTTCCCATCCTCCAGAAACTAACATTTATATGGAAATCCTATCTTCATTTAAAAATGAGTCAAACATGGAGTGCAAATTGTTATTACATTTTTAATTCAGTAAGACATCTATAAAACAATGCCACGGCTTCATTCTAACCCAATTCAATATGAACACTATAGGATTTCTTTTGTTGTAGATCTTATGTGTGAAACTGCAATCATTGCTTTAGTGTGATCAAGAGAGAAAGCGTGTAAGTTTCTTAATTGGCGTATCGTGGCACTTAGTTGAAATATTTAGTCATGGCCCAACTGCCAGTGGCATGTAATATATAATGAAGGACTCTATGACTAATGAGATCAGAAAAGTCACAGTAATTACCAGAGATGTCTGATAGGCAGAGATGTATGTTTCATGGCAACCAAAACCCCACCTTGATCCAGATAAAGAACGCTGTGCTCTTCTTCAAAGATCTGGGATAACACATAAACAGACACAATATTTAATGCTGCTCAGTGTGGGAAACAATTTTGTGACTAAACAGTGACAGGCTTCTTTTTCAAACAAGATATACTAAAAAGGAGATGCTGTATGTGTAGTGGTTTGAGTGTTGGCCCAGGAGTCTAAGTGATCTGGGTTCAAATCCAGGTTTCAAATTCCACTGTCACTCACAAATGATACTTGCTGGCCTAAGAGAAAATAATGTCAAAACTCTGATTAAACCTTACAAAAAATTCCATGAGAAGGTCAAAATAATTTTGAATTGATTTGAATACATATAACAGCAACAATTTTGCAGGAGAAATGTCAGGAGAGAATGCTACTTGAACATGGCTATGCAGTCCAGAAAACAAACAACAACCCAGTGATTCTGGCCATGAAATGTTTTGATAAAAACATATTTATTGGAATAGAAATAGGGACATGAACACTACCACCTACCACTTTATCAAATTGGGGTTTTTTTTTGCCCATTTGAAGCACTTTGGAGATGGTGCCTGATGAGCATAATCACATTAGCTGCTCTGAGTCCCTCAATGAGGGAGGGAGTGTGGAGTATAAAAGAAAGTATGTATAAATAATAAATAAATGGCGCTTGGTACACATCATCCCATTTATACTCCTAGTGCCGAGGACGTCTGCAGCAACTGAGAGGTAAGTGGCTTTTGGGTAGATCAGACCTAGCCACATTTTTGCCCTTTCCTTCATCTGATGGGTACAAGGCATCAAAGCTCCTTGCCCCATCCCCATCATGTGATGGGAAGGAGGGAGGGCACAAGGGGTGCCACAAGGGGCACCACAAGGTGCCAAACACACCTGCCATTTTTTCCAGCAACTGCCGGTGAAACAAAACAGGGCCAGGGACCACGTGAAACAGTCCCTAGACAAATTGAACTGTCGTGGGAATCCAGTGGATTTCTCACTTGGATTAAAATATGTCCTGCTACCCACAGGGCAAGGATCACATAATTCAAGGCAATGAAACTGTTGTTCCACTTTAATTAAGATATTTATTGTAAGCAAGAAAAGCCACCCCAAAATCAGATAATGTTTTATTTGCAAGCCGTGCAGACACCTTTCTTTATCAACATCTATATCTGTATCTATAGCTATAGTAATGGTAAAGATTTTCCCATGACATTAAGTCCAGTCACATCTGACTCTGGGGGTTGGTACTCATCTCCATTTCTTAGTCAAAGAGCCAGCATTCTCTGTAGGCACCTCCAAGGTCACGTGGCTGGCATGACTGCATGGAGCACTGTTACCTTCCCACCAGAGTGGTACCTATTGATCTACTCACATTTGCATGTTTTGAAATTACTAGGTCGGCAGAAGCTGGGGCTAACAGGGGGAGCTCATGCCGCTCCCCAGATTCAAACCTGTGACCTTTTGGTCAGCATGTTCAGCAGCTCAGCACTTTAATCTACTGCACCACTGGGGGCTCCATACATACATACACACACACACACACGAGACCTAATTTTGGTCTCCTTGAAATTAGCTGCAGATTAGCCCCAGGAAAATTTACCACAGAGGCCTTCCGCCATTTGCAGATTCTAGAAGCAAGCTCCTGCCACATCAAAATGGCGTGATAGTAGCTTTGGAGAGTGGATGAGGAAAATCCCCCTTCCCCTCTCCAAAGTTCCTGTAGTGTAAAAATAACTTGCCGTGGTATGAGAGGCCTGCAAATGGAGGCAAACCTCTCTAATAAGTTTCAGGCTCACTATCAAAAACCAAATTGTAGGGCCAGCTTCGTAGCGTTGATAACAGATTTATTGTGAACCACACACTTATATAAAGAAGTCATAGAAATCCTGAAGAAGGGGAAGTCCCCCGAAGAAGGGGAAGTCCCCCGAAGTCCCCCAAGGTCTCAACCTGGGGACCTTGTCGGGTATCATTTTGGATTATATGGACATTATTTTGGACAATTTGTTCTCAAAGACAATTCTAAGACTGTGTAAATATTTTCCCAATAATTATCCTTTGTTTGGAAAGTTCAAATGAAAGAGCGAAGATACAAACTCTGTATACGTTATGTATTTTCTTCTTGTGACTTATTTGCAACTGTAAACAGATTAACATAGCTAATGATAACACAACACGGTGTGGATAACAGTCTGCAACTTTCATTTTGTTATTGTCTCTAATAAGTTTACCAAGGAAACAAGGGGCTCGAAAGGGATGGTGGAATGGCCATCCTACTCCCTTGGGCTACCAGAACCCAAAAAAGCAGAGTGGCTGTGGGGATTAACCCTTAGGATCACGGAAGGCAATCCGGTTAAAAAAATTGGACATCAGGCCTCCGTAGATGGGCCCTAAGATGAATGTTTCTAATGACAGATCACAAGAAATAGCAAATTCACCATTGGAGGAGTATTTGCTGTTATGGAGAACTGTTCTATATAACTCTCCATATTTGAGAACTCCTAAATGCCTGATTTTGAATAATCGAGAGAGCCAGAGCCATGTCATGGGTAATCTGGAAAACTTTCTTTGCTATGGTGGATTTTTAATTAGCAGCCATAAACACATTGAAAGATATTCTTAGAGTCAAGAGGACAAGCAGTGATCCTCAACATTTTATGTACAAAAGACAAAGTAAGTATCAGTCCAGCACTTCCTCTTTGCTTTGTTAATTCCACTTAAGTATGTACTTGATGCCACTTTATGAGGATAGTTATTGCATATTAATTAAATGCCAACTACTTACTGAAAACATATTTACTGAGGTACAACAACCAAGCATTGTGTTGTGCATCTTATTACCCAGTTGCCAAAGCTCATTAAACGCTTGTACTCGGTGTAATGGATATGCAATTAACTTAACGGGCAGGGAAGCAAACAAAGGATGGTGAGAAGAAAACATTTGTTTGGAAATCATCATTTCTAATTTTGAGACAAATTAACTGAAACTTGTTTTACTCATGAGCTTTTTCCCTTAACGCCCCCTCCCCCCGATATTTTAAAGCTCTAATTCACCAGTATCTTATTCCAGAAGATTTGTTTTGCTTAAATTTATGTGAACTTTAAAGAAATTTGCCGGAGTAAAATTCTTATGTATTGACTCCATATAATTATTTTGAGCTCACTATATGTTATATGTCCTCTTAGAACAGTGGTTCCCACCCAACCTTTGGTCCTCCAGTTGTTTTGGATTCAACTCCCAGAAATCCCAGCCAACTTACCAGCTGTTAGGAATTGTGGGTGCTGAAGTACAAAACACCTGGAGAACTAAAGGCTGGGAATCACTGTCTTAGAAATATACTTTTCACAAACTAGTCTGTCTTTATTTCCAGCTTTTAAAAGTAAGACAAAATATTTTTTATCTTGTTTAGTGCAAATGCAGATGAGGCCTCCTCAGTGGCAGCTCCTAAACTTTGGAATTCCTTCCTTTCTAAGGCTAGGATGGCCCTCTTCGCTGCTTTCCTTCCACTAGTAAATCAAAATAGCCATATGTTGTTAGGCTTTCAGAAATTGATTGGAATGGGCTTTTAATGCTCTTTTGTGCTGTTTTGTAGCTTGAATATAATATTTTAATAATTATAATGGTTTTAACTTCATGACTTGTTTAATTGTCTTTTGAGAAAATTTTATGTTTTATACTTTATATTGATGCTTTTGTACAGTTCTTAATATGGCATGTTGTAATCTGCCTCCCTTCAGTCCCATTGCTGAGGTAAAAGGGCAGGATATAAATTAACAACGTAATAAGAAACAAGTTGCAAAACACCCCCTACCTAATCCTCCACAGAGATGATATTACTATAATCCATGTCCGTGGATTTTGTCCTGGATATGTGAGACATTATGCTTATAGAATTATGGTGAATGATAATATTTTCCCAGATCTGCCAAAATAGGATTTTTAACTTCTCTGAAATGAGGCCAATGTATCAAATATACCAGTGAAACTAATACAAGGCAGGAAAGTTGAGCCAATTTTAATTTGGAAGGGAATTTCACTTATTAAAAAACATAGTACACGAAATACCAAGAAACAGTGCTTTCCAAATGAAATGAGCAAGCCACTAGGTAATAAAACTCAGTCAAATGTAAATATTACCCCTGGATCTTCCTTGTCTCCTTTCTATTCAAATGAAGAGAAAAGGAAATTATCTTCCACAAAGCAACTCTTCAAAATGACCAGCTTCCAAGAGGAAAATTCAGATGTACTAATAAGTCTTCTAGGGCTTCTAGGTATATAGACAAACTAAGCTATGAGAGGATTTTGCTGTCTATCCATGTCCTTTGTTGAGAGGTATTTCTGAAGATATGAGTGAGTAAAATGCAGGGATCCATTACAACACCTCACTGTATTCAGTAAGAACTAATCCCAAGGAAATGTGCCCAGGATTTCTAAACATTTTGTTGAGAATAGTTCCTACTGAATGAAACAAGACTTCCCTTCCGATTAGACATGCTTGCTCAGTATTACTCTGCTAAACTTACATTTCAATTTTTACGTGGCATTTTAAAAGCTATTTTATATTTGCAGCAGATTTTACTGGCAGCTTTGGATGGTGCTGGAATATGCAGTGTTTTCCGAAGGTTCCGATAACAAGGAGGTAAGGTTAGTATAACTTCCATTACAAGTTAATAAGGATATTTCACCATGAGTAATAGCATGTAAATAATGAATGACATATTCCTGTTCTCATAAAATAATAAGAATTGGAGCAAGGATCAACAAGAGAAATAGAAAGGCAATGAATTTAAATGGAATAGAAAAAAGTATTACATCAAGCAGTTAGACTGCATTGTACCAGAAGTAGACTATTATCAATGACTAGCACTGTCTAAGGATTTCATATACAATAGATAATGACAAGATTCAACTCAATATTTACTAAGACAATAGATAGACAATATTTCATATTAAACTAGGAACAGGATGTCCTAGATTCAAAATCTAGCCTGGCTTTCTAAATATATAAAATTAAATATTGTCATTTAGAAAATGGAGACTTTGTTCTTATCAAAATCTTATTTGAAAACAAGTTGCTGATAGATAATCCAGGTCTAATGAATATATTATGTTTTTGTGGGGCCTGCCAAAATAATGCTACGGGAGATCCTTGGGTTTATTGCAAAGACGTTGAGACTTTCTACCTCATTAGACAGGATTATTTGTCTGTCATATGCTGCTTGCTCTCCACTTTTGACACAGAGCCTATTACACAATGCACAAAGACTTCCTGCCAGACACCATGCCCATAGGAGAGAGAAAGTGGTGAACACAGTGTCAGCAGCAACATAGGAGGCTTCCCATTTTGCCTTTGGAGCAGTGGAGGGAAGCTGTGCAGTGACGCTCCCCCTGTGGGATGGGGGTCAAAGTAAGTCTGGTGATGTGGGGCATGGAGGAACGGGTTCTCCATGCCTCATGATGGGATCCCATGGATTCGCCATGATGCATGTATGATACAATATGGCAGTCCTTGGGTTGCATCTACATCTCCTGAAACAATCTGGAGCTGATCAGGACACAACATGGTAGCACCATAGGTTTCAGACAGCTGTCCAGATTAATAATGCATTGGGACCACTGCAGCCGATTTACCAGACAAAAGAGCTCCCTGACTGGACATTTCTGGTGAGATTATATCTGATAGGCTACAACAGAACACCTCGCCATGTGATCAGCAGAAGAAATATCACCAGCTAGGTTCTGTGGGGAAGCTGCTTTTAGCTAGTGACATAGTAGTAGGTCTGATGAACATAGGGACACCGCATTGGGCCAGATCCAGCCCAGTCAAGCTCCAAACAATTCCAAAATGTATTCAGAATTTATCCAGATGTGTGAAAAAAGAAAAGAAACTGCAATTTAGATTTCCCAAGAGGAGCCACTATAAGGAATAGTAATAGTTTACAACTTGGATCCAAACTCTGAGTCAGATTCAGATCAACATGAAGTGTCTCAGGGCATCATCTGAAACACCAGACATCAAACTAGGCCCCAAATAAGACCAGGGGCCAATGCACAGACCAATCCCATGCTGATGCATTTTTTTCTTTATCTCAGATAGTAAAAATATTAGTGTCATTGAAAGGACAGTTTGTATCTTTTGCCCCCATTGTTTGCCCTTGCTACTCACTTGTCTCCAAGTGTTTCCTGCATCAGATGAAACAAACATGCTGATATCTTGGTCTGACAACTCTGTTCCAATGTTACCTGTAAGCACAACACTATTAAATGAACTCAAAGACATAGCCATGTTAATCTGCAATATCAACATGCAAAAGGCTCTTGTAGCATCTTTGAAACTAATTGAGATAACATAGTTGGCAGCATAAGCTTTCGTAGACAAAGGATGTCAACATACCAAAATAAAGTGGACTCGTTGCTTAGCTATTGCAGGTATTCCATAAGACAGTTGAATCTGCAGCTCAAGTGCTGCATCCAGTCTTTAATGCTGATCAAGAGTGCCAGGAATGTATTCTTGAACATCCAGGAAAATGCAGAAAGATCCTGGAGTTTTGGAGGTGTGGACAACTACCAGGCGAAATCCAGATCAATCCAATGTCTATGCCTCTCACTGCTGCTCCATTATCAATATGCAGGATGACAGTGATATCACATGTCATACCAAGATATCTTGCTATGTGCCAGAAATGTGACATCTCCAGCATGCCTCTGCCAAGGAGCTGTTTCTTGGTGAGGGTGCAGCACAATGTGGATGATCAAAGAGATCAGGGGATGCTCACAGGCTACATCAGAGCAGCTCTGGAGCTCTTCAACCCATCTTATTTGGGTCCGTGTAGGCACAACTTAAGTTTAAAGTTGCATCTGAGCAAGTACACTTAGCCTACAAAAGCCTATGTTACCAGTTTCATTCTCTAAGTTATTCTCTAAGGTGCTACAAGATTCCTTGGCACACATATTGATTCAAAAATCAGGAATGCTTCCCACATTCATTTGCCTTTAAAATTTAAGTATTTTAATGTCTTGTGGTTGGCTGCTTTAGTCTTTTATGTGAGTAATAATAATTATTTATACATTAGTTCAAAATATCAGACCTTCACACCTATCATGTGCTGCCATGGAAAATAAACATTGATGTAATCATCAGCAAGGAGATAAAAGGTGACAGACTGGAGCTTGGTTCAAGCCTTTCATGCAGGAAATGTGAATCAAGAGTACCCTAGATGGCAACTCAGGGTGCAGCTACACTGTAAAATTAATGAATTAACACCAATTTAACTGACATGGCACAGTGCTATGGAATCCCTGGAAGCTGCAGTTTTGCAAGGTCTTTAGCCTTCTCTGCCATAGAATGCTGGTGCCCTACTAAACCACATAGCTTCAGCTATGGGAGTTGAAATGGAGTCAAATTCCATTATTTCTACAGTGTAGATGCACCTTCATACCCACCAAATCACATCATTTGGAGTGTTCATTTTCTAAAATGTGATGTATAATTATAATCATATGTATATAGAGAATTGAAACATTTCTTACCAGAGGCCACAATGATCCCAGGAGCTGTATCCCGACTGGCAATGTTGCCTGAAGTGTATGGGTTCTCTGAAACCTTCAGGTGTAGATGTAGGGAACAATAGGGCTTGAAAGCAAAAGAACAAATGTTACACATTCCTGAGTTCATAGGTCTACTAGTATCTAGCAAATAAGATAGTTATGAATACAATAACACAATTTACAGAAATTAATTTAGATTCCATGACAATCAATGGGAAAGATTTTCACCTTTATGCATTCCTTTAGAATACAAATTGAAACCTATTATTGAGGGAAAGGTGGAGAAAAAACAACCAAACAAAAACAAGGCTGAAATGATGTGGCTTGACCTGGTAGTTCTTGAAGATTAACAAAGAATTCAATAAATCATGAACCATTCCTTTGTTAGCCCAACTGAATTCAATTGAATTTGAATCACAACGAATACACTACAGACATAAGTATCTGTATAATATGGTAGTGTGATGTGTTTACAAGTGAAGTGCCCTGTTTTTAGCTTGTATTGTTTCTAATTGATGTAATCAATATGATTATATTTTATGCTATTTTAACTATGTGCCTTTAAACAGAATTGTTATCTTTTTAACTTTTGTAAAATAGGTTTTTAGTGAAACTTTTATCTTAAAATTTCATAAGCTTTGGGTCCCAAGAGAAAGGTAGGGCGTAAATTGAATAAATGAATGAATAAATAAATAGCCTTAAGCCATCATCTGTCAATGTATATATGCAGCAATGAGAGAGGGGAAGCATCAATTCTGTCAAAGAGATTTTTGGCAAAAAACCATATTTTGGAAATGTCCCTTTTGTCTATAAACATTAACTTTATAAAACAAAATAAAATAGAGCCTTCTTAAGAGCCCTCCAAATGTTGCTGAATTATCAGCTCCCTGAGTAAAACCACATAATGCAGTATGAACTGCACTGAACTGCATTATATAATTCTACACAGACCATATAATACAATTTGCCCCAGCACCCCCCATTACTGGCTATGATAGCAAGGGCTTCTCAGGAATAAAGCCCAACAATATTTGGAAGGCTTCAGAATTTCTACCCCAGCTTCAGAAAGTTCCAGTTGGGTGCAGGGCATACGCCGAAAGTCACACAATGTCGTGTGATGTCCGGCATCTGTCTCCATCCCCCAGAAAGGGTGAAAGTGGTGTATATTTCACCCCATTGGATGAGGACGTTGTACAGCTCAACACTGTACAAGTACCAAGAACAGATTACAACATTTTGCTTCTGGAGAAGGTGAGCAAGATGGCACATTTATTCCATGTATAGATGTTGGTCAGACTGGATCCTCTATTCCACCAAAAGGCAGGATGTGGGTGTGCAAAGCAGGGCATGACACACCTAGTTCATCTTACAGTATTTCACTGCTTCTGTACCACTCAACCTAGTGCCTGTTTGCAACCCGCTTAAGGAAACAAAAGAGCTGGATGGCATCTACATCATAGAATGAATGCAGTTTGACACTTCAACCATCATGGCTCAATGCTATGGAATCATAGGAATAGTAGCTTGTAGGCCTGGGTAACAACGGAAAAAATTGTTTCTAAAATCGATTTGTATTTGGGGTTTTTTTTTGTTTCGATATTTAAAATAATTACAAAACTTTCCCTTAAAAAAGTTCGGTATTTACGAATTTTTGTAAATGTGAAAAAAATTACAAAACATTAACGAATCGATTTCCGAAACAATAACGAATCGATTCGTTAATGGCGGATGCGACCGCGAAATACGCTATAAAACCTCCAAAAACTTCTGAAGCTTCCCTCTCCCTCTGTTGTTGACTGTTGATGTGATATTATAATTTTTTTTCACTAATTAAACAAAAAAATTGCCCCAGACATGCGGAAATAATAACGAAACGACCTCAGAACAATAACGAAACGAATACAATAACGAAATACGAAGCATTTACAAAACGTGTTTAAAAATTCGTTTTTTTAAAAAAATTCTCCAGAATGGTTCGTTATCGTTTTGTAATTGAAAAAAATAACGAATTATTAACGAATTACGAATTAACGAAACGAAACCGCCCAGCCCTAGTAGCTTGGTGAAGTGCAAGCATTATTTGGCAGAGTGCTAGTGTCTCCTGTCACACAGCAACTCCCATGATTCTATAGCACTGAGCCATAGCAATTAAAGAAGTGTTACACTGTAGTGTAGATGCCCCCTAATCTGTGTGCATAGAAATTTTGTGTTGACAAGATGCCTTCCAGTATACTTAGCCCAAGCTAGTTGCTTGTCTCCTTTCTCATATTCTCTTTTTCAACTGCTCTTCCCAGTGTATTTCAGACAAAGAAACAATTACAGTCCACCTGACCTGGCCAAGAAAAAATAAATACTGCTAGGATAGAAATGGCTGGTGGAAGATTGGGCTGCCCTCTGAATAGACAGCCTAATGTGAGGTGCCTAATGATACACACCGACCTTGGTTATCAAAGGATGCTTACTGTTAAAAGTTCTCAGAGATAATTCCTCAAGCTTTGAACTTGTCATGTCACTTTAAGTTGCTTTCCCACTACCAGTGATCCTAAGGAGAACTTATCATAGAGCTTTCTTGGCAATGTTGGTTTTTTTTTGGGGGGGGGGGGGGATGTCCTTGTCTTTCTCTGAAGCTAAAAGAATGTAACTTGGCCTTGGTCATCCAATTGGTTTTCAAGACTGAGAGGCCTTTCAGACAGGTCCTATATCCCAGGATCTGATCCCAAGTTTTCTGTTTTTCCCAGATTATCTGGCAGTGTGGACTCATATAATCCAGTTTAAAACAGAAAACCTGGGATCAGATCCTGGTCCTGTCTGGAAGGGCCCTGAGTGGGGATTCAAACTCATGTCTTAGAGTCATACTCAAATGCTCAGACCACTACACCAAGCTGTTATCTTCTGAACATAGGACTATTGTCCTAAAATAATACATTATAGAGAGAAGATATAAATAGCCAATTACAGTTTTTAACATTTATTTGAGTGAATGGTGGCAATATGTGAGAAGGAGAAGTACCAAATGAAATAACGCAACAAGGACATCTTCTCTTCACTTACACATCCTGGGTTTGTAACAGTCTTTTAAAGCTAGCATAATCCCTCAAAGATCAACCAAATCTCAGCTATTCCACATGGAAAAGGCCTGTGAAGGTTACATCTCTTCCTGCTATTTATTCAGCTAATGAATACTTGCAAAACTGCTGGAAAGCAGATTATTGTTAAATGCCAACGAGCTTTGTTTCAGATGATCCGTTCACCTGCTGTCCAATCCAAGGAGAGCCCCTGGGAATAATACCGTTCCTCCTGCTCTCCAACATTTCAACATGTTGTGGAAGACATCAGCCCTGAAAATCATGATGGCATGTGCTCCCAGAAGGTGAATGTGATAGCAGTGCTGGGAGGTATAGTCTTGCTGATGTGACAAAAGGCAAAGAAGGACAGAACTGAATGAATGGACACATCATGAAGCAAGTTTAATATACCTAACACCATTATAGTAACTGACAGCCTTGGAAGGATTACACTTTGTAGCAAGCCAACACATTGGAGCTGAGGTAGGAAAAGGAATTTGCGTTCATTTATATCATCTGTTCTGAATGCCAAACATGATCTCTAAAAAACAAAGCCATACAAAGTATCCTATGGCATGTTTAAACCTTTAGGAAATTGATATTATTTTTCCCCACTTTGTAATCTGCCATATATATATATATATATATATATAAGGCCTGGGTAACAACGGAAAAATGTGTTTCTAAAATCGATTCGTTTTTTGGGGGTTTTTGCGTTTCGATATTTAAAAGAATTTCGAAATTTTTCTTTTAAAAAGTTCGATATTTACGAAATTTTGTAAATGTTAAAAAAATTACGAAACATTAATGAAACAAATACGAAACAATAATGAATCGATTCGTTAATGGCGGACGCAACCGCGCAATACGCTAAAAAACCTCCAAATGGGACAGGGGGAACTTCTGAAGCTTCCCTCTCCCTCTGTGTTGACTGTTGGTGTGATATTATAATTTTTTTTCACTAATTAAACAAAAAACAACTATAAAACTTGCCCCAGACATGCGGAAATAATAACGAAACGACCTCAAACCGATAACGAAACGAATACATAACGAATCTAAAGCATTTACGAAACGAATTTAAAAATTCGTTTCGTTTTTAAGTTGCTCCAGAATGGTTCGTTATCGCTTCGTTATAAAAAAAATAATGAATTTTTAACGAATTACGAATTAACGAAACAAAACCGCCCAGCCCTAATATATATATATATATATATATATATATATATATATATATATATATATGATAAAGGTTTCCCCCTGACATTAAGTTCAGTCGTGTCTGACTGGGGGTTGGTGCTCATCTCCATTTCCAAACCAAAGAGCCAACATTGTCCATAGACACCTCGATGGTCATGTGGCTGGCATGACTGCATATATATATATATATATATATATATATATATATATATATATATATATATATTCTTATTTTTAAATGTTAATATATTCAGTTTTTATGTCCAAACATTTATTTTATATTTTAGTCTCCAGCACTCAATAAATCAAAATACAGAACTATGCAGATAATAATCTTGAACTGGTACAGTACAACCTAGTGAGCTGATCTGTTACATCAGTCTTCCATTTCTCTTTCAAGGCTACAGGAAGTATCTTACAAATTCTAAGAACTTTAATCTACATATGTGTTTTAAATTTCCCATAAATTCTGAAAAGTCCATACATGTGCATATGTTGGAGGAAGAAGCAGGAAGCAGGAAAACAGACCATATTCTCATTATTTTCACATATTGTTCCCCTTGCTATGTAGAAAAGAGGGTACAAGAGATTAAATGTCTGAGACTATTACCTACCCACACTCTAGTAAAGTTTTTAAAATTATTCTCTGTGTAGTGAACAAAAGAATCAAAACATAGGCTGGATCTACACAGCCATATAATGCAGTTTCAGAATGCAGATTAACTGAATTGAGCAGGATTGTATGAGTCTATGTTGCCAGAATGTGAATTCTGTAACTGGATTACATGGCAGTGCAGATCCAGCCTAAGACTATGTTTTCATGGCCAAACTAATGTGGATTTACCACTAAAATGCTTCAATGACTCCACAAAATGCACGGGTTGAATTCACAGCATACCTGCTGCCAGGGCTGTAGTTAAGTGGGGTTAAAATAAACCTGGTGTACTTAGAATTTTAACTGGTTAACGAAATCTCCATGCTAAGTCTATGAGAAGCAAAAATGAAACAAGTTCCTCCAGCACTGCAAGCACTATCTCAAGCTATTTTTGACAATTTATTCATACTGTCATCACTTGTAGCAATAGCTGATATAGTGGAAGCAACCAAGTTGGCCCACCCATAACTGGCAGGCAAAGCCTAAGACATGGGGGAGAGGTGGATATGAAGGCCCTCATGAAGGACACCAGACTTGGTGGGGGTGGTTGACAGGGGCAGAGCTGCAGGCTATTTAAGGCTGCTCTGCCCCTCTGCTGTGTTCTTTGCTTCACCTTGAGGTGGGAGGTTTCTAATGGGGAATTAGACTTCCCCCCCCTTGCTCCCCCCTCCTCTTTTCCAGAAAGTAGGGTTCCCATTGCTATGCCTATATATAGGTTGTTTTCAACTCCTAAATGTTTGAAAACATACATAAGAAGCAAATGGGGCATGAAAGAGTGACTGGACTTGCACTCTTGAGTGTCCACCAAAGTTTATCAATGGAGCCTGATTTCTGTCAAAGTGTATTGACACGGTTTTCAAGTGTTTCCAACAGACGTTGTGCTATTCTTTTGTAACTATAAATTACCAATTAACAGTCATTTTCAGTTATTTTAAGACTTGAAACTTTGTAACTAACATAGAAAATTGATTTAATTAAGTCTATATAAAAACACAGAATGAACTGTTTAAATTATTTTGTGTTATGGAATGACCATGATTTGCTTTAAAAAAGTTTCAACACCCTCCCCTCACCCCCACCCTCTGGCCCTGACTGCTGCACCCGGTTGTTACTCCAACACAGTGGAACAATCTGCTGTGCACACAGCTAATGGACCCACCATTGTGTTGCCTCCAACAAGCAGCTCTTTCCCAGAGGCTTATTTGCGATGTTCCTTTCTGGTGCTGTCATGTTGTGCCGTGAGTGAGAGAAATATCAGTGGGAGAGAGGTGTTGCTATGCTGAAACATCAGGTTTCATCTTATTCATGAAGGAAGAATGTCATAGTACTGTCTCTGTTCCTGTCTACATTCATTATCAAAAGCATTTTGAGCACTCTGCTATTTATATCCTTTCTTCAGTCTCCTGCACAAAAGCAACCATAGGGTGTTTGCTTGGATCAACAGTAGTTGCAATCAGTTCAGAGCAAAAGTATCTGTGTGAGTTTGGAGAACATTGTCTTATATTGACATCCTAAGGAAGAGCTGTATTCGTGTCCATTTGAAAATAGGTTTGTCAAGGAAAGTGTAGGAAAGGCCAGTATTATTTATTCATTTATTTAATGCATTTGTATCTTTGCCTTCTATGTAGTATGAGATACAAGGCAACTTACCACATATTACAATAGAGGTAAAACCTATTTCATACAAAAGTGAAAAAGTTCAGTTAAGAATTATATGTTTTAAAAGCCCTAAATTTAAAAAAGTTTTAAACAAATTTAAACATAGTAATTCCTAAAAACACAACACATTCCAATAACATTCTTTCTGCCATGGCAGGTAAAAAGCCAAGATAAAGGTAAAGATTTCCCCTTGACATGAAGTCTAGTTGAGTCCAACTCTGTTGGGTGGTGCTCATCTCCATTTCTATGCTGAAGAGCTGGCATTGTCCAAAAGCACATCCTAAGTCATGTGACTGGCATAACTACATAGAGTGCCATTACCTTCCAGTACCTATTGATCTACTCACATTTGCAGAAGCTGGGGATAACAATGGGAACTTGCCACATCCTGTGGATTTGAATTGCCGACCTTCTGGTCAGCAACTTCTGCAGCTTAGCAGTTTAACCCGCTGCACAACCGTGGCACCATAAAGAAAACCCAGAGGTCTGCCAAATAAAAACCAGAACTTGGGAGAAGCCATCAAGAATTCTCTCTTTGTGTTTCTCTCACTTGCACCTGTGCTTAGGGCAGGATGGAGATACAGCCCTTCCTTGAATATCTTAAAAGTCAAAGTATGCAATAAAAGTTGTACAAGCCAGACACAATATTGGTGTGTACACAAATGAGTGAGTTAGTATGTATGGAGAAAAAAAATAGATATGTAATTTTCAAATAAACTTTCATGAACTTCTAATTATTTATTTCCATTTTAAGCACACATCCTACAAATTCACTCTGAGGAAACCTAGTAAATTTGCATAGTTTGAAAATTCAACCTGGTAACATTCTTTTCACCCAATGGCAAAATAACCCCAAAATTTCTACTAGCCCATTTATCTTTCTTTTGCTTCCACAAATAGCTCACTAACCTCACCTAGTGTTCTGATTTATAATGGCACAACATCCAACAAATGTTTCCAAAATGCATCAGAAAAAAGTTAATTAGTATAACAAAACAGATGGAAAAATTCACTCCTGTTACATTTCTGCCTGAGATTCTCTAATGAAATTAAGTGAATAAAATTCTAGTGAAAGATGCATTTAATAGTCATAGTACCAGTGGGGGAAAAAAAAACCCTTGCCACCGTTTCCCATAAAAACAACTTACCAGGAGGCAATGAACTGGGTTTCCTCTCAGATCCGTGTCGGGGGCCTGCAGCAAATGCCAATCTCTCCCTTTATTGTAGGTAATGAAAGTTTTCACTTGGTTGTCAATCTTCTTGTTAGCCAAGAACATTCCCTTTATGCCTGCTACCTAGGAAAAATTGACATGACTGAAAAACAGATACATTTGACACTGATTGTGTATGTATTCCTACCTGTCAAACCTAACTTTGGGACATGGTTCAGTGTATATTTACAACAGGCTCTATAGTGAAATATGCATCAAAGTCTCTTATTTCCCTTGAGCTGGTACAGATTAATATGAAACACCACCGTGGATCCAAAGTTCAGAGCTTGTCGGAGAGAAAGTCATGAGGGGAAATCTTAATGCAGTATAATTTCTAGGGAATTGCCTATAAAAACAGTCCTTATTCATAAGAAAGTTATAATTTATATATTTAGAATATTTTAAAATCAGCCCTTACTTACAAATAAAAGGATATTTTGAGGAAGAAAGCAAATAAAAACAAAAACAATCCATTTTGAAAATGCGAAAATAAATTAGAAAAAAAATATGGAAGATCAGTATTATATATGAACACTGCAGCAAGAATCATTTATGCCTAGAGACAGAAAGAACCAGACATCCTCATGTAAAAAAATGGCCGAAGAAGATAAGTGAATAAGATATTTTGACAATGTTGATCAAAGAGAAATCCTTGAACAAATTTAAGAAGACTGGGATCCGTTTATTACTTTTTTATAGTTAAGATAGGAGCAATCTTTGATTGGGTTGCTGTGAGTTTTCCAGGTTGTATGGCAATGTTCCAGAAGCATTATATCCTGATGTTTTGCCCACATGTATGACAGGTATCCTCAGTGGTTGTGAGGTCTTTTGGAAACTAGGCAAGTGAGGTTTATAAATCTGGGGCATGTCCAGGGTGGGAGAAAGAACTCTTGTCTGCTTGAGGCAAGTGTGAATGTTGACCACCTTGAATAGCATTTAATGGCTTTGTAGCTTCAAAGCTTGGCTGCTTCCTGCCTGGGGTACTCCTTTGTTGGGAGGTGTTAGTTGACCCTGATTGTTTCATGTCAGTAATTCCCGTTTTTTGAGAGTTCTTATTTATTTACTGTCCTGATACTGGTAGCCAGATTTTGTTTATTTTCATGGTTTCCTCCTTTCTGTTGAAATTGTCCACATGCTTGTGGATTTAAATGGCTGCTCTGTGTAGTTTTGGATTATTGGGATTTTAAAATTTAGAATTGTGATATTAAAAGTAGAAGGGCAGAAATATAGTGAAATTTAAAGGGACTAACAAATAGGTAGTTAAAATCAATAGGCAATGAATGTGAGTCTCGTAGAGTAGTTTTAGTAGTCATTTCAGTAGATACCTGTTTAGATTGTGTTTAGGGACATATATTGTAGATAAAAGTCTGTTAAGTGTTATAGCTTAGTTTTATATATAAGGAAAACTTGTTTTGGTTTTATATGGTGGTGGATTTTTACTTTGCTCTTTTTGGTACTATTTTTTTTGTCTTTCTATGATTTTTAAGTCTGTAATCATCTTTTTCTGTATGTTTGGATAAAAATAGTTTTTTAATAAAAGGAAAATATGACAACAAAATAAGGAATCAATAATAATGAAAGGAAGCATTAACTATTAAAACCTTATTTACAACAGTTATCTAAAGAAGTTTAAAAACAACAGTGCTTCCACATGAACTGAGTTTCATAATGAGGGTGGTTCTCCCCAAAAGACCCTCTTCAAGAAGGCCCTCCTCATATCACCCTCAGTGCTCCTGTAACTAAAATCCAAATAATTGAAAGAAAAGCATAAACAAGTTCAAGGCCTTAAGAAGAGACACAAAGATTATGAGTTTTAAAGGGGACAATGGGTTTAGCTCCAAATAAAACTGAACTGGATGCAAGAAGCAACATGAAAAACAGCTTTGCTTTGTCAAACAAGTTTGGCTTTCTCATCTGGTAAAAATCAATAACACAATATCTACCACAGCATGAGACACACTCTGTCATTGTGCCAATTGCTGGTTTGTAGTGAATGAGGGAAGAGAAGGGGGATTTTTTTTTTTTTTGTCCTGCAGAGGAGTGCATCTGGTTCCTGCATCCCGCACAGTTTTCTTGGCAGGGTCATGCAAGAACTGATACATAATGTCACCCGGGAAGCCTCTTTCTTCTTAGCTATTACGGTTTAATTGGCATCCAGCCGCAATATATTTGAGTGGTAGGAGAAGTTATTTGATTTTTCAGCATACACTGTTAACTAACTATTTAAGAAAGAACATGATCAGAAGCTGAAAATGAGGACAGTTCCATTTTTAACACATCTGGCAAGATGTGTAGAGGCATAACATTTGTCATGTTTGTAAGGATTCCTGTGTGATGTAGAACTCTGGTGGGATCCAAGAGTTGCTATAATTTGTACTTGGAGCATGTCCATGGCCAACCATTTTGGTGCCTTATCCTGGACAACAGTAAAGGTGGCAGTGAATGCTGATTGGAAGGTAACAAGTTTTTTATTGATTTGTAAATCTTGTGAGAGAAATACACTTGTACATTTACAAATGTATTACCTATGACGTCCTTCTGATGTTTGGGGAGATATTTAAAAAGGTAATTGCTCATACACATATATACGTAAACACACAGAGCACAGACAAGGTGAAGGATAATATACTCAAGAACTTAATGCAGGTTAATTCAGAAGGCCTCAGGACTCTCCAAGCCACCCTCTACCCATCCTCAAATAATTTTTGCTCAACTGTTCACTGTAACTTCCATTTATAGCAAAGTGTGAAGCCACCATCTTGTTTTAGTGAAAAAGCAAAAACAATTCCCCTGCCAATCAGACTTTTCTTTTCAAACTCAAAGTGATCTTTCAGTTATTTCTGAGATGAATAGAGACTGGAATAGCTACTCAGAGTTCATTGAGTTAGAAATATAGCTATTATTATTATTATTATTATTATTAATAATAATAATAATTGATACATGGCAAGATTAGTACACAGCAAACAAGGTAACTATGCTGGCTTTTGTATTTGATCACACGTCTGACACTTCCCAAGTGTCTAGGACTGTGTGACGTATTGGCAAATAATGTGTGCAGATCTGAGTAGGGTGGCCTTTTGCAGCTGATAGATGTTAATTTTGTCAGTGTTTATTGTTTTTAAGAGCAGACCAAGGTCTTTAGGCACTGCACCCAGTGTGCCAATCACCACTGGGTCATCTTTACTTTGTTATTATTATTATTATTATTATTATTATTATTATTATTATTTGAAACACAACAAGATGAGTCCACAGCAGACAAAATATAACAATATCATTATTATATTTGTTTCCTGCTTTTCTCCCAGGACTGGTACCCAAAGTGGCTAACTATTAAAATCAAGCTCAATATTACAACCATTAAAATGATTATCTAAACAAGTATAAACAACTGTTTAAAACCTTTTCCTAACTAATCCTTTAAGGCTTGCCTTTTTCCTACACAGCAACAAGGCAGCAACCCTGTTCTGCTTCTGATCTGGTAAAGAAATTAGGCATTTCAGAACTTATTGAACGGATTCCTTCCTCTTATGAAAAAGCCTAGATCTGACAGCCTCAGCTCCTATACCTGTAACATGACAAAGAAAGTGGGATTCAAAACCTCCCTTCTGAAGCACCTTCCCCACACCCTGCTGCCTTAGATATCTTTGTGTATTTTAGTATTAAGACCTTGAACAACCTTTGTAAGTATGTTCTGCAAGATACATTTTACAGACCTCTCACAACTGGGAATTTGCCATATCAGATCATGGAAGATTTGTGAGTGTATTCATCCAAACACACTTACTAAACCTTTTTTCTGATCTTCACACTGAATGCACAAAACCAACAAGGCATCTCTGGGCACAGAAGTGGAATGTATACACGCACACCTATCCCTTCTCCAGTTTTGCCCAATCTCCCTACAAATAGAAAGACTTGGAGATGTCTTTCTTATTATACTTGCCATGAAACTACACAGTGGACTATATAATATGTGGAATATATAGTTTACTGAGCATTTAAGTAAGTGATGGAGAAAGCTTTCTCAGTTAAATTTCTGTATATCAGCACATTGTTAAAGGTCCAAGAATTCTTCCTTTTTTCACAAATATGCAGATAATTTTGAGAGATCATTTATTTACATCTTTATAGTATACATATTCACTTAAATTATATCACACTTTGCCGTTACAGACTAAAACAGTACAGAGTTGGCAATGTAACTAAACATCTATATTTCACAATCAGTGCTAAAATAAATAGGAATAGGTGTCATGCTTCATATATTTTATTTTTCCAGCAAGATATTTAATCTTTCAAAAAAACAAATCAAGAGAACATTTCATGGAAATAAACAAAGTTCTACAAATGTAAAGAGGGTTCAGCTTCATCAGACACTTTGCAAAGAATATAAGATGGCTATAAGTCACATAAATAGTAACTCTGTAATTTGTATGCATGAGATAGATTACAGAACATGTCCTCATGGTTGTCCAGTTACATATGGTTCCTATGATGGTATCATTAATTTATTTAGTTTCGGCAACTACTATGAGAGATGAGAAATAATTTTGTTATACTTGCCACTCTGGTTGAACATGAACATCACAATACAACATAAAACAACAACAGGAAGAAAATTGAGATAGTATGTAAAGAAACTGAAGAAAATCAAGACTCTAAGACTTTCTCTTCTGTAACTAGAAAACAAACATCTTAATTGCACCAGTTCAGCTCTAATCTTAGAAACTAAACAGAGTCAATGTACCATCAATGAATACTCAATAGTTCAGATGCCCCATTTAAACTGCCAAATAAAATCCAGATTATCTGCCTTGAACTGGATTATATTGGTCTACACTGCTATATAATCCAGTTGAAAACAGATAATCTGGAATGTATGTGTTAGTGTAGATGGAGCCAGTTAGGAATTGACAAAACCTTCTCTGAATATTCCTTGCCTAAGAAAACCCTATAAAATTCATGGGGTCACTATAAGCTAAGAGGTGACTTGAAGGCACTCTCTCTTTCTCTCTTTCTTTTTTCACCACAGATTTAGAATACATGATGATATGCTGTACACAGACCTGAACACTGTGATGAACATTTACCACAAAGAATAAAACTACACCAAAATTGTAGGTTAAAAAAAATTAGCTTTACTACCTAGGTGTTCTAGGGACAGAAAATTCATTTCCCCCTCCTCCACACACACAACTGCCCACCTCATTTCAAAGTCGTCCTATTTTAATGATATCACTTCATCTGCAGATACCTTTCTGTTCTAAATTGCCAGGAGTTAGGGACTGTTCCTGAAAGCATTTTAATAAAATATGAATAAGGACAGAATTTAACTTTACTCCAACAGTTCCTCATCTAAAGGGAAGATGTTGAGAGAATATAGATATACAGATGTGTTAGACTACAATATCCCCCAGTCCTAGTTAGTATAGGCAAGGAACAGCAGTCCAAGATCATCTGGAGGATGAAATCTTTTCTCATTACAGGCACAAAAAATGTTTAAAAACACCCTGAACATGCGCCCAGCCATATAGATATTATTGCCACTAACTTTTCTCACATGCTTGGCTCTTATTCCTCCTCCACCCACCACTATAACTACCTAATTTCAACCTCTTTCCTATTCATCAATAAATCCCCCTGATGCTACCCAGGTGTTATCTGTTCCTTATCTTCATTTATAGCTAAGCCTCTCATGATTCATAGCAATCCTATTGGGAGATTTGCATGGGATGGCTTTCGGCTCACTCATAGCCGGAACAATCAAACTGAAGGGGACGTTTTGTGCCAGCCTTGATGTCAGCCAATATTCTTTCTATCTAGGCAATCAGCAGATACGACATGACCAGTCTGATCACATCAATTTCAATCTGGACCGCTATGAACTGTCAGCCTAATAATGCAAAAGCATTTTCTTCGATTCCTCCCCCTCTTGGGATGTAGGACACCTTTACATAATGCAGTGAAACCACTACTCAACCTGATGGTAATGTGAAACAACAGTCTTTTCAACAGTCTGTCAAAGTGCTAGTGGGATTAATGTAATGTATGGAATGCTCACTCCCCCCACAATCTTGTCTTGTTGTAAACATGGGCCATTTGGGCTTTCTGCATCTATGTGGTTGCATCAAGGTGATTGCCAGTTAAAGCTGCTTAAAGTCAAGAGTCAATGTCAAAGTTAATAAATATGGTGTCATTCAAATTCATGTTAGATAGCATAGGGAGACCTCTTTATGGAAGAATTCAATGCCTCCGCAGCATCCTGCTACAGAGCAGGAATGGCCAAGTCCAGACCAGCAGACTTTATCTCTCCCCTGAAACATTTATATCTGGCTCCTGGTGGTCCTAATCCAAGTCTGGTCAAATGTTTGCCTGTAACTTTGCTCATCAGTGAAAGAAAAACGTGTTTTCCATCTGTAAGTAGTGATGCTTGAGGATACGTTCTGTCCACATTTTTAGTGAGCTGACCTGATTTTTATTTTCTGGCTGAATACACAAATCTAACTCAGTATCCTTAGCTCAAATAAACAAAAAAAAACCTGCTTTGTGACAGCATGTATACAAAATGCATACATGAGGTGAAATTAAAATATGCATTTCATACATATTACATATGCAAATATTTTAGTGTTTTTTTAGTAAACAGATTGATATAGAAATGGGATGAAACTGACTGATACATTAATGCAAGAAAAACTGACATATACTGAATCTGTGAATCACATAGTTGTTAAGAAGGTACATAGTTCATGCTTCAGTTTCTCATTACCATCTGGATTTTGTAGGGAATGCATGATCACAATCACAGAAATTCACCTTATGCAAGGTGATATTAAGGCTGTTTGGTGTGGAAAAATATATTCCAGCCTCTGTTATTAAGAGTTGTAACTATCTCCAAAAGAAAAGAAACAGCACTTCCCTGCTAGATTGGAATTTTTTTCCGGTGGAAAGTTAGTTCAAGTGCAGAGAATGACTACTGCATACAAGAATTCCCAAAATTCATTCTTAACATGTCCAGTAAATATGATCAAATAACAGAAAAGCCATCAACTAAAATTCATATGCTCATTATTATCGTAGATTAGGGCTGGGAAAAGTAGAATCTGTAAATATTTTGTGAATTGACTCTGGTCAATTCACAATGAGTGAATTGACAGAATCATTTTTTTCTTTTTTTTCTTTTAAATGTCCTGAATGTCTCCAAATGTCCCAAAATGCCCTCTGAGAGCATAGAGGCAATTTTGTCTGAACCATTCTAGGGCCCACAAAGGCCTTTGATTTTCAGTTATTTCTTGTAAAAAATGCCTATCATGGGCTGAAAATGGGAAACCAAAACATAGCAAAATTGCCCCCAACACACCCTAGAGGATGTTTGGGACTATATGTAACAAAAATAAATCATTTGCCAGCAGTTTGAGCCATGGCACATTTCATACTTTTTGTTCTGGTATTTGATAATAATACTAATAATAATAATAATAATAATAATAATAATAATTTTATTTCTTACCCACCTCTTCTTATTGCTCAAAGCAGGTTACAACATTGCTAAAACATACAATCATCTAAAAAATTCTATAAAATACACATATTAAAATATATTTCTACAAAATACATATTAAAATATACAAAACAAAGATTAAACATAAGACAAAAGTTTTAAATTTGTGATTAAAACTGGCTGTGTAGGCCTGCCAAAAGAGATAGGACTTCAAATGCTCATTAAATTCTGAAAGCTCATTTAACTCTCAGAGTTCTTCTAGCAGGTCATTCCACAGTCTTGTGGTGGCTAATGAAGAGGTCCTCTGGGTGATGGTTGCTAGTTGGGTTATGGCAGGATGGAGTAACACCCCCCCCCCCAATGACCTAACCATTCAGGGTTGAATGTACAGGAGAAAGTGATCCTGTAGGTAACCTGGACCTAAACCATGTAGGGGTTGAAAAGTCAAAACCAACACTTTGTACTTTGCCCTGGAAACTAAGTGGCAGCCAGTGGAGTCACTTTATTGTTGTTTATTCATTCAGTTGCTTCCGACTCTTCAGGACCTCATGGACCAGCCCACGCCAGAGCTCCCTATCAGCCGTAGCCACCCCCAGTTCCTTCAAAGTCACTTTAGGATTGGTGTGATATATTCACTCCTGGATGTTCCTGTAACCAACCTGGCTGCTGTACTTTGAACCAACTGGAGTTTCCAACATTGGTACAAAGGTAGCCCAATGTAAAGTGCATTGCATAAGTCCAACCTTGAGGTTACCAGTATATGCACTACCATCTTTGGGCCCTCCAAATCTAGGAAGGGGCACAGCTGACATATCAGTCGAAGGTGATAATAAGCACTCCTGACCAACACATCTGAATGGGTTGACATTTGGAAAAAATAGATCCAGGAGTACTCACAAGTACTCACACAGTATTTCAGGGGAAGTGTAACCCCATCCAGGACTGGTTGACATATCTCCACCCCCAGATTAGGACCCTTGATAGCAAGGACCTCTGTTTTGTCTGGATTCAGTTTTAATTTGTGTTTCCTAATCTGTCCCATTTCCTCCTCCAGGCATAAATTCAGAGGAAACATGCTATTCTTAGCTGAGGTTGTTTTTTGAAGGTATGGACAAATATATTTGCGTTTCATCAGCATACTGAAACCCCCCCTCCCCATGCTTCCAGATTATCTCTCCCAGTGGTTTCATGTAAATATTAAAAGCATTGGGGGTAGAATGGCACCTTGTGGGATGCCATATAACAGCTCCATTTTTGAAGAGCAACTATCCCCCAAGCACCACAATTTGTAACCTGCCTGACAGGTATGAATAGAACCACTGCAGCACAGTGCTTCCAATTTCCAAACCCCCACCCCACCCCCAGGCACCCCAAAAGAATACCATGGTCAATGGTACCAAAAGCCATTGAGAATCTAGAAGTGCCAACAGAGACACACATCGCTTGTCAGTGTTAAGATGGAGATCATCCACTAAGGCGACCATAGCAGTCTCAATTTCATATCCTGCTTTGAAGCCAGTTTGAAATGGGTCAAGGAAGTGTGTGTGATCCAAGACTGCCTGAAGTTGGAAAGCAACTGCCTTCTCAAATCACCTTGCTAAAAAAGGAAGGTTGGAGACTGGTCTGTAAAGATTAAGATTGTTGTTGTTGTTCATTCGTTCAGTCGTCTCCGACCTTTTGTGATTAAGGTTGAGGGAGGGCTTTTTCAGCAGGGGTCTAAGTACTGCTTCTCTTAAACAGGATGGAAAAGATGCATTAGTAATTTGTTGTATTTGAGAATGAATTACATCTCCTTTCTGGATGAGCAGCCAAGACGGTCAGGGATCAAGAAAGCAGGTTGTCTTCCTTACTTGCCCCATCGAGTTTTCCGCCATTTGCACTCTAGTCATTGTCCTTCCTGTTTCATTTCCCTGAAGGTCTCTGCCACAGTATTTGACAGCTTGGCTAGCATGGTATGCACCATTCAGGGATTTATGACCCACAGGAAAAGACTTATTGTCTATTCCAGCAATCTGCACAACTTTATCAAGGTTGTGAGTCTTTAAAGACCTGGCTCAGCATCTGCAGAACATTTTTCCCTTGGACCTCTGTCTGGAGGAAAATCTCACCCATTTTAATAAGGGGTGGAAGACCTTGCTCTTTGATTCATCAGATGAAATTGCTTAGTTGTACCAGAGGTTGCTGAGATAGGTAGTAACTAGTGAGATGTATGATATAATGAAAGAGTTTTATAAATCAAAACCACCATTGCAAATTGCATATTGAAGACAAAGAAGAGGCATAACTGGAAGCAAATGAAGCCCTGGCATGGTATGCCCATTTTTAGCATAAAGATATTCTGCACACATAAGGCAGTGTCCAGATCAAGGACATCCTAGCTTAAGCTAGAGATGTTCGTGTATCTTGAGTTATATTTTCTGGGAAAGTTGGGATATAAACTAAATCAAATAAATAAATAAATAAGAATGGGGTGAAAATGTGCACTATTGTCACATACCTCATAGAGATCTATCATTATATTGCCCTCCAGGTCTCGGCTGCTCTTGACATTTTCCAAGGCTAGGGTAAAGTAGACCCCTCGGGTGTCAGAGATGTAAAGGTTGTATGTATCATTCTGGTTCCATTCCTGAACTGCAGCAAATACTTGATTCTCATCCGTGCTGATAACGTGCATGTCCTGGAAGAGAAAGCACAGGGAGCCATCACTGATGGGCATCTCACTTGTTTCTGCTCCAAGGGCAAGACAGGGTAATCCTCTTGGAGCAAGGCAGTATGTCATTATGGAGTCTAATCAGAAAGCAAACCCAATCTACTTTGCGTGTGCACATGCATATTTTAGAGAGTCTCTCTTCAGCAAATATATGCAGAGCAATAATGAGTTGAGGACACATTAAGTGAACATTTACACTGGTGATAGTATTGTACAGTAGCAATAGAAGATGAGTACATTTGTTATAGGAAATGTAGAATATTAATTCCTTTTTGTCCTTCAAGAGTGTGAGAAAATTTTACAATTAGGAATCACTAGCAATGAGTTAGAAAGGAAATGAATGAGGACGGAACACCCAAGAACACAGGCAAATGAACACACTAAGTCTTTAGTTCTATAAGTATCATACTATAAAGTTTCTAACTGAAACTTGGGGTGCAGGAAACCTGTAGAATTACAGGTAGTTTGACACCACTTTAATTGGCATGACTCAGTGATATGAAATTCTGTGAGTTCAGTCTTTAACCTTCTCTGTCAAAGTGAGCCTCACCAAACAACAACTACAATGATTCTATAATTTTGATGAATGACACTTAAAGTGATGCAGAACTAGAATAATTCAACAGTCTAGATGCATCCTTACACATAGAGAGAAAGGCAATATGTTGGACTGAAAGGTCAGGTAGCTATAACATCTCCACATCCTGCTTTATTAGGAAGATTGTGAGGTTTCCTTAATGTTTTGTGTTTGTTTGCTTTCTTTAACATTGTTTTCTATTGAAATAAAATTGCCAGTCTGAACAACATTTATTTTTCATTATTTGCCACATTGCTGGTTGTCAAGATTCCTGGGTGCAAAGCCTTTAATGCTCTTGTTCTGTGGTGCAACCCCCCCCCCCCCCAGTTCTTCCAGAACATAAACCTACATTTCTGTATAGGTGTCCTTAGCTCATCTTCCTAGCAGATTTCTAATTATGTAGTACAGTACAATCTGCAGCTAAAGAACCGGAAGATAAATTATTACTAACAAGAACCGGAAGATAAATTATTACTAACAATAAAGAATAATAGAATAATGGAAATAATAGAAACCCACAAGTTTGTTTAACTACATTTAGTAATATCTAAAGGCCCTGTTAGTAATGTTGTTCCCTATAATGGATAGGATAAGGAAGGCTGCATGACAGATGTTTTACAACATCTCATTCCAACTCCTGTGTCTTATGCTCCAGTCAGCAAGTGACCCAGGCCTCAGGTAGTTGGAGTGCAAGGACTATTGGGTGTTTAACCTTGTTGAGATAAGCCATAGGGCCTTTCCAGATAGGACCTATATCCCAGGTTCTTATCCCAGGTTTTCTGTTTATCCCAGATTATCTGGCAGTGGGGACTTATATAATCCAGTTTAATGCAGAAAACATGGGATCGTATCCTGGATATAGGGCCTGTCTGGAAGGACCCATAGACTATCCATCAAGATGTAGGAAGGAACAAGAGGGTGGTCAACATCAGCTGGTCCAGAAGTTGTTACAGCAAGTCACTAGTCCAAATAAACCTAGCCAACAAGGAGTCATCGCCAATCCAAGGTCAGGAAAATGAATGCTGAAGAATACTGCAACTCACCAAGATAGAACAATTAGAAACCACAAAAATTCCAGGAGTCTGATGGGAAATTTATAGGCAGTTGTCTCAAGACACCAGCTTCTTAATAAGTCAACATCTCCTGAATTACAGATGCTGTGACCGGTGTAGTGTCTCCTTATTTATTCAATTATTTTCAAACAATTGCAGTTCATCCTTAGGGTCTTCCAACTCCTGCTGTAGTCTGGCCACCTTCAATCATATTGGCCCCCAACATCTTGGGCTCAGAGAAGCCATCACCACCAGGCATGTACATTCATAGAAATCTGACTCA
Source organism: Anolis sagrei (assembly GCF_037176765.1). Taxonomy (NCBI): domain Eukaryota; kingdom Metazoa; phylum Chordata; class Lepidosauria; order Squamata; family Anolidae; genus Anolis; species Anolis sagrei. The sequence continues at coordinate 211,381,048 of NC_090023.1, read as the reverse complement.
TCTGTATTTGAATCTTTTGACTTAAGAAGGTGAGTTAAAATCATAGAAGGGTCCACATGGGCCAACTAGTCCAAACCCCTGCCATACAGGAAAAGTACAATCAAAACACTCCTGACAGACACCTATTCAACTTCTGTTTAAAAGTATAATGACAAATCTGGTGACTGTCATGGGGGGGGGGGCATGGAGAACCTGTCACCACATGCTCTGCATCTCCTGGCTAGACGGGAAGCTGATCTGACGAGGGGAAGTGTCAAAGTATGGCTTCCCCCATTGATTCCTGCTCAACACAGAAAGCCTTCCATGTTGCCACAGTCACTCTAGATAACCCACAGAGCCCCACGGGAAGTTTCTCTGCATCGTCAGATGGGAGCCGATGGGCTCCGTGGATCATCTAGGGCTAAATTAGTGTATGCTACCAAACAAAGTCCCATTTCAGTGGGTTTCCAAGGTCAAGCAGGGATTTGAATCCTCATCTCCAACATCCTAGACTAACACTCAAACCACTACACCATACTGACTCTACCCTAAAGGCATCAGATCCTGTTTGATCATGGAAGCTAAGCAGGATCAGCTCAGGAGGTTAGTACTTGTATGGGAGATCACCAATGAATACCATATGTTGTGTGCCATATTTCAGACAAAGGAACCAGAAAACTGCTTCTGACTATTCCTTACTTAGAAAAATTCTGTGAAATTCACTGAGTCTATACTTGACTTGCAGGCATCCACTCACACTTTTAGACTACAGATATTGGTGCTGGCGTAGTAGATTTTGGAAACTGTATTCTAAATAGTATTTTTCCTAAGCGTTGTTTTGAAAATGTGAGAGGATTTTTGTCATATATAGCCACTGCTTAAACTCAGACAAGCTTCTTCATTTACAGGAGAGAGAATGCAGGGGTCATAGCTTCTAAGCAGCTCGAAACCACAGAATCTAGGGTTAGACTACTGGACTTTTGCCCCAGTTGTTTCCTTTTTATTAACAGTTTCTGATTGAGACTCATATTTTGATTGAACTAATATTCCTGTTTGTCTCAAAAACAACCAGTCTGTCAATTTCAAAATAGCTATCCACTTACATAAAGATTCAAGGTTATTATGAAAAAGGAAGGAGGAGATGACCTCTTGGTCTATGGAAAACTAGGGTGGATTTCTTCCCCATTTGGTGTGTATTTCAACCTTGAGAGGACGGAATGGTGTCTGTTCTTGGGCACTGTGAGTTAACATTGATTTTCTGCTACATTCCTTTATTCTTTACTCCTTATATATATTACCAGGCTGAGGAATTGTCAGCAAACTTGTCATGTGCAAAAAATACCACTCAGATGCACTACATAATATGGCCCTTATTCTTTCTGTCAGATTCAGTAATTCACCTGTTATTTCTGCTGGGTAAATCATACCATGAAACAATCTTCTCACTGACACAGAGAAGCTAAATACAGAGAGAGATGGGGAGGGAAGCTCTATCACCATCATCCTTTCTCTTCCAAGATAAATAAACACACCTCTTGTCTTTTGAAAGAAATGAAGAGAAAGTTCTCTTCCAATTAGCAAATACCCTTCTGACACTGGCTGTGACACCTTTTCTATATGCCTGCTTACAAAACCACTGCAGCACCAGCCTTCACAATTCCCCATTATACAGCTCTGCAGGATAGTCAACATTAAGATGCCATTCATCTGCCTGGCCTTTATGCCTTTCCATAGAGAGAGGGGAAAAAAACAACCGGATGGGAAGGGATGTGATGGGGTGGCTGCAGAGGCGAAAGGCCAGTGCTTTCTAACTCACCAACATGCTATGAATGCCCTTATCTCAGTTAATCTGGGAAATTTCCAACTTAGTAGTAGAAATGCAATATCTCATATATGATTGTAACCCTTTGCAAGTGTCTATTTTAATTTTCAACACATGGGCTTTTCCTTCATCCCATTGATGCCAGGGTGTTTTGCCCTCACAACTCACTGGTGAAAAGTGACTAATTTTCTGAATATAAGAATCCATAAGAATTCAGAACCATTTCTACAGTTATAAGAATCAGAAATACAAATGATTTCAGCAGAATAAGAAAGGTCAAACATAAGAGAACACTGCATAGAATAGAGGCTAGAAAAGCAATGCTACCCATTTGAATGAATGGAAGAGAAGAATTGACATAAATGTTGTGTGCCAGTGCTCCATAGACTTAATTATATTTATTGGGAGCTGGGTGACCATGTAAACAATGTATAATTCTTTTTCTCTTAAAAATGTGTAAATGAACACAGTCTAAATGATCATGGTCAACATGTCCTGAAGGTATTAGATTTCAAGTGATCTTGAGAGTTAAGCAGTGTCACCTCTTGTTAGTACTTGGATCGAAGATCACCAATGACTACCAGGTACCCTAGCCTATATTGCAGAGAAGGAGCAGGCAATACTACCTCTGAGTATTCCTTACCTAGGAAAAATCTATGAAATGTATAGGGTTACCATATCTGGTGTCTTGAAGGCACATACACACACACACAAATGAAAGAAACTATTTTTCATACAATCTTTAAGTGAGCGTTTAAATCTTGAAATTCTCACCGTAAACCCCTCAAAGGTAGAAATCCAGTGATCAAGCTACTTTGTCTCTCTACCAAAATTCCACCCCTCAATTCCACAACTTGTTATGGCCTCTAAGAACTCTTTACACCATTGATTTTATTTGGGCAAAGTAATTGAGCTGAAAGAGATTAAAGACTCTCTAGTCATAAAGGGCCTTGCTTGTTTCATTTCCTTTTGACTGTGCTGTGCTTTGTTCATTTTTAATAAAGGCAGCCACCTGCTTTGATAACAGCATCCTCAACACGCCTTTTCCACTGTAGCTCTGTGCATACAGATTTAGCTGCTCATCCTTTGAAGATGTTGTGAAATTGTAATGAAGCACCTTGTTGCCTTAAATATCACCCTGTAGGTGAATTCAGCAACATCTGTTTCTTGTGCTGGGTGACAGAGAGGGACTCTTGGGTCTTGTTAAGGAAAGTGGCATGCTACATCAGATGAAGTTGCTTCGGAAATATTTAATATGTGGTTTTTTTCTAACCAGGAATTAAGTCAGCTAATATTTTACTCAACAATTGGGAAGAAATCCTGGGGCTGTCAAGAAGCTGCCTCAGGGAGATAAGGAAACTATGATAGCATGGTCTTATCATATGGGAAATAAGTTGTTTACTGCTTCGTTCTTTTTTGCACATCCCTTGCACATTTTGCTGGCTGGTATCTAAAATCCAAGATAGAGTTGAACTAGTTTGAGAAAAGAGCTAGAAATGACACCTCTAAAGTTGTCTTAGTCCATAAATCCTGCATAACAGAGTCAAGCTTTGTGATAGGGCTGTGAGTCCTGAAGAGCTTAAAGTTATTCAGAATTAGTGATGAGTGCATAGAAAACACCTTCTTCCATTTGTTTACTCCTTGTAGTAAAGCTACAAAACAACTCTGACATTTCTAACTATATATATTGAAAAAACATACTCTTGCCAGTTGAGATAAAGTAGTCAATACCACAAATGATTCTTTATATCATTTCTGGATGTTTTCTTCATGGCTACGACATGCCACAATGTAATCCTCCTGTGACTTCAACTAAGTGCAACTAATGCTCTCAAAGAGCAAGCCTACATGCTCAGTTTCATGTCGACTTGGGGCAAGAGAAGATATGAAAGGAACTGGAACAAGTCTCAGTGGATCAGGCAAGTAACAGTGGTAGAAGAAACAACATATATAATCTCCAAACAGGTTTTCTATTCCAGCATAAGAAAAAGATTACTCCCTTGTCAGTGTGGAGCTGGGGACATGTCCTCAAACCAATGTTGGCATTTGCAGTGGCAAATATATTGTGCACCTCTCTTTTTCTTCAAACCTGACTTCTGTCTTTCATAAATGTGTGGAGTTTGTGGCCAGCATCCTGTTAACATGGTGTCCATCAATCTTGAGATCAATGTTCAAGGGAAGGATTGCAGCAAAACTATGTGTTCTGGTGTAGTGAGTGGTGAGATGTATGGTAGTTTTGCGTACAGGCCTCCTAAATTAGTTTGACAAGTAGGATATTGGCCAGTCTTTCATTTTATTCCTGCCCCTCTACACCTTCCTTTTCAATGCTCTTTCCCCATTGCTTTATCCTTAATAAAAAAAACTGTCAGCTCCTTCTAGCATTGGTGCATCTTTTTGCCCACTAGGGTCTGAAGCAAACAACAAAGGTCTATCAAGTCAGTATCTAGAAAAGGCAGAACTCTATTCAAGGGTGAGAGATGAGGGGTGAGGTTTTAAGGTTCTAAAGAACACATATCAAACTTCCTTTGTGGACAGAATGCTTTGAATCAGAAATCAGTCCTAAAGCCAAGTTAGCCAGAGCTGTGACTGGTTTCTATCAGGTCAGTTTGTTTCACTAGACCAGTGTTTCTCAAACTGTGCTCCTCCATGTGTTTTGGACATCAGCTCCCAGAAATCCCAGACAGTTTAGCAAGTGTTAGGAATTGTGGGAGCTTAAGTCCAAAACATCTGGAGGACCACAGTTTGAGAAACTCTATATTAGATTGATGCTACAGCACAGAAAACATTATTTCCTGTCTCAGGGAACAGATTACATAGACTTTGCTTTCATATGTCAGGATACTGTAGGTGATTTATGCTGGCATAACCACTAGAATTTAACTGAAAAATCCTAGATCTTACAAAATTGATCTTTAGATTCCAGTTGGCTATGCCTTTGCTGTTAACAGAACTTAAGTCAATAAGCAAGTGACCTGACTGAATTTTTCATAGAAATCAGAGAAGATGGGCAGGGCAGACAGAGATTAAACATTTTTTGGAAAATCTGACCATCTGATTGCAAACAACCTTTTCCGAAATGGCTCAAGTGAGCTGCCATTTGGCATTTCTAAGTGACCTTTAGCATGTCCATTACATTAACTGGATGGAAAAGGTTTTGATGATTTTAAATGCCTCTCACAAATAAGCACTTGACTAACAATGATGAGATTTGACAGGATAAATCTTCTCTCAACATTTTCAACCCCTGGGGTTTCACTCTTGTGTCAGTATCATTTGAAGGGGTAATGACATTCTGAAACCATTTGACTGGATTTGGGAATTTCAAATATTAAAGCAAAAGTGTAGATTTTCATAAGGCAGAAGGCTTATTACATTTTAAAACAAATTAAAGAGAAACCATTTATACAGAGGCTCAAATGTTTAACTGCTAATCCTAAACAGGTGGAGTCAAGGATGCTGATATTACCAAGGCCAGATGCCTCAGTATATAATGTCCTGCATTAACTGGCTTCAGGTCATTACATATCTGAATTCAGCAGAACCTTGAATTTGGCAGGCAGTCCCAAAGATAATATTTTAGAATTGTGGTACAATGAAATAAATTGTAGAGGAAAACAGAACTGTTCAACAGAGATTTCTCTGATCCTTTGAATTATTTAAATTAAAAAACTTTGATCAGTACTATGTGAAATATGCTTCTTTCTTCCTAATAATAATAATAATAATAACTACTACTTTATTTTTGTATCCTGCCACCATCTCCCTGAAGGAACTTGGGCCAGCTTACATTGGGACCAAGCCTAGTTAAACACAATTCAAAACGTGAAACCATAAAACAATAAAATACAATAAAAACATCATAAAACCATAACCATCATAATCAACAATCAGTGGCCGAGCACAGTGGACATATTCAGAACTAAAAGGCAACAACTACACGGACAGGGCTGATAACAGATGCAAGGGCCAGAGGCCTGATATGGCTAGAGGGGCCAGAAAAAATTAGTACAATTCACAAAACGGGGAGATATAATAACGAAGTGCAGAGTCCAGTATTAAGTTGTGGCTGGGGGGTGGAGTGGGGAGGTGGAGTGGGGAGGTGGAGTGGGGTGGGTGGGGTGTATCATCTGGTGAACTGGGTAATCAAAAGCACATTGGAACATCCAAGTGTTTAGGTCTTTATGGTCTATTTGTTTTTCCTTACAATGCAGAGATCCAAGAAAAAAACCCAAAACAATAATATCCTTTCAGGCTATGCTCGAATCCTTCATTGTTCTTAATTATGGAAGATTTGAAGCATTAAATTCCATTAATAAAGCGAAATGAGGATTCCATTGGCACTGGGAGATGTGGGGGAGGAGAGAGAAAATTTTAATAATATAAAACCCTAAACATCATCAAAGAGAAAATGCAAGATTAATTACTTTCTGACTAACATAAAAAATCAATCAGGTTTTTGAACTGATGTCCTTGGGCATCTGCAATACTGACCTTATTGAGGGTTTCCCCAATTGGTGCTGGAACATTTTCTTGTGTGTATGTCAATTAAGCCGTTCCTGAATCATCTGTTCAGAAACTATGAGGTTTGATCTGAGTATGATCTGAAAGTAAATGTATATATATTTTTAGACATAATCACTTACCTTTGGCAAGGCATATTTGGGAAACTTCATTTGCGAAAACGCATTTCTCCGATAGGACACGTAGTAATGAGGCCGGCCTCCTGATGTCAGCTACAATATATAACATTGTTTTCTTTTATTATCAAGGTTATTATTATCACAGTTTCATTTTTTTCATGACAAAGGGAAAATAGTAGGCATGCTAGAAAGAAGGATATGCCTATAGCGGCACAAAAAAATGATACTGCAGTTACAGCAGGAGACAAAATAGCCATCATTCAGGTTGTCAGCAATGGAAACTGACAGTATTAAGTGGCCTAAGCTATTCAGATCGTTTGTACAGAAAGACAAAAGGGCACAGGGAAACCTGCAAATACTAATGCCTGGATGTTGCCTTCTGAATCCTGAGCATGCTACAACTGTGATACTTAAGTGAATAGTGTTTGTTTTTTATAGAGAACAATCGGGGCACAAGAGTATAATGATAAAAGCTTCATGTTCTAGTCATTGTCAAAACTAACTTTTCTCCCCAAATGCAAGGTCTTATAGTGTTGGCCAGATCTACCAAGAGCTAGTAAGTGCTCTAAATTTTACAGAGTGGTCCATTTATTTAACACAGATTTTGTTACAATGTGCCAGAATCAGCAACATTTTCAACACCTGGTAGACATGAAAATATTTCCTGCATTGTGGACAAAAGCTTAGTTCAAACGCACAAGGAAAACCTTTATCCTTCATGTCACAAAGAATCAATCAGATATGAATTTGCATTAAGCTTGGATAAAGTAATACAATAAAAGAATTGGCTGTTGCCAGAGATTAAGAAACTATAACATCTTAATATTGTTAAATATAAAAACATTGGTTAATTTATTTTCTTTGCCACTTGTTCTATAATTTCCTTACTATAAGTCAGGAAAGACTCATATCTATTTTGGTCTTGATTTTAGGGTTTTAAGACAGTCTTTTTTATTTGATAAGAGGAACTCAGTTAAGATAAATCCAAACATGGGACAAAAGAATCATAATGGGGAAGATCCTCATAGTTTTTGTACTTGTTTGATTAAAAAAAATTACATTTGACTTTTTTTGTAAAAAGGGCATTTCATTCAACATATTGTGCACAATAGAGCATGTTTGTACAAAAAAAACAAAAACCCAATTTCAACCAAAATGTTCCTAAATACCAAAATTACAGAAAAATAAGTAAAAACTTGTTTTTGTGAAAGATGCTTCAAGGGAAGTCACTCTGACACAATCCCTGAAACTATATTATTTCATTCCTAAAAAATAAAATTAACAGAACCTATGGGTATAGTGTACAGTTCAATGTTTATTTATTTATTTATGACATTTATATGCCGCCCTTCTCACCCTGATGGGGACTCAGAGCAGCTTACAAGATATATATACATATAATATATTATATTATTAGCATAGTACAATATCAATATTAATTATTACTATATTGTATTATACCATTATATTGTAATATTATTAGTAATATTACATGTAATATAAATATATTATTATAATATCATATTATTATTAGTATTATATTGCATTACATTATAATATTATAAATTATATTATTATATTATTAACATAGCACAGGAGACAAGGTGAAACTGCCCCCTGCCCCCCCCCTTCACTCTGGCCCAGAGCGGCAGTTGGTGCTGAGGGGTGGAGTCCACAGCTGATGACATATATGCAGGAGACAAGATGCACTATATTACAATATGGATGTAATACTGTAGTAGTTGTTGCTCTCTATTTCTGGGCCATTTCAGACTTATAACAACTGTAAGGTAAAACAATCTTAAGGGCTTTCTTGACAAGATTTATTCAGATTTGTTGCCTTTCTTGGAGACTGATAGAGTTTGACTTGTCCATGGCCATCTAAGGAGTTTTCTTGATGAAATGGGGATTCAAACTCTAATCTCTTGAATCATGATTCAACATTCAATCCACAATACCACACTGGTTCATATATAATCATATCCCCACCATATATACATACACACACACACTAAAGATTTGGCCATCAAGGAAAAAAACAATTGGTACAATAATTTGTTTTTGTTATATTAATTGAATACACATATATCTCCTTTATTCTTTTTCCAATTCAGAGATGAACTTTGCCACCTTGTATATCTTTCATATCATCAAGGTGGCAAGAAGGTGGCACCATATAGGAAGCTGTCCTAGTTGTGTCAGAATATTTGGTCCTTATAGCATTGCCTTTTTTATTAAGGTCCTGTCATGGGCCTACAGGAAGATTAATCTCTTGATTTTGGCAAGAAAAGGCTTATAGGGACTGCAACTGCATTAATATGCTTGATGTGTTTGTCAACACTTAAGGTGGCTCACAAAAGTTCTAGATGGTTGAATTTTAAGACATTTCCTATACACATTTATAAGTCTAGAAATTTTAGTCAAAATTGACCCAATAAATCTGGACCAAAATATCCATGGGTCAATGTTTTTTAGCTGAACTCTTATCAAAAAGGCAATTATTCCCTTTTCTGAATAGAATGGTGAAAGGCAAGAAAACTGAAAAAAGCACTCCCTCTACTCTCTCCACTGTGGCACCACTTCTGAGCTTTTTGAATGCATGCACAGGAAAATAGCAATGGTGACTAAGGACAACCACCCTGAAGCGACACTGGTGCTTTTCCTTCTTTGTGGCATGGCCATCAACTTATCCATGGGTCATATCAAATATATAATTTTATCCTTTGGCATTATATATGAAGTTTATGTATACACACATACACACATACATATGGTAGCTGTGTCAGTCTGGATTATCAATATGCAAAGGGATCTTGGAGAACTTTTGAAACTAAACAAAAGAAAGATGGTAGCATAAGCTTTCATAGACTTAAGTCTACTTCCTTGAGTGCAAGTAGATGCAAGATGCATCTGAGGAAGTAGGCATAAGTCTAGAAAAGCTTATGCTTCCAACTTCTTGATCTCAGTCGCAAAAAATACTACAGGATCCCTTTGCATTTTAGGTGGTCTTGCAGTCTTGCAGTCATTATGGGGTTTGTTTACTGTGCCTGCTTCTTTTTCTTTTATTGGAAGAAGCATGAATATAACAATTTAGTGAAAAATCCAAAAGAGGAGGTATAATCCCAGTTCCAAAACCAGAACTACACATTGCCCAGGCTGGAATGTATTCACTGAAATGAGCCAGAAGCCTCAGAGTCTCATGAAAAAGGTTTGAAGACAGATAATTTACAGCTCATCTCCACTCTGTTTGCACTTTATTTCCTCTTTCTTTTTTACAAAATGGACAGCAGCAGGAGGATAATGAAACCCGAAACTGTTCAGATATATTCTCTGGCTTTCACCTGGAACATAGCTCAGCTGAATATATCTCATCTCCATCCTTTTCGCAATAATCATAGCCCATGCATGACAATCATGCCTGATTACTCCTCTCAAGCACTCCGTTTCCATTTCTCTCCCTCAACCCCTTCTTCCCCCTATTTCAAACTAATAGAAAAAAGCTTGATTGGTCTGTTGAGACTGAGATATCAGATTCTGGCATACAAACTTAAAAACCTGGTGAGATAGGAGGATACTTCTAGAATATAAGATGAGGTGGGCTGATTGGCATGAAATTTTATTTTTGCAGACATCACACACACACACACACATACATGAGGCAACCCCCCCCCCCCCCATGACCCCTATGTTGATAAGGTACTTGAGATAGAGGCAGAAGGAAATAATTAGCTTCCCAATGGGCGCAATGCTTGGTTTTGTGGCACTGAAATGTAGCACTCATTCAAGCAGTTTTGTTGCAGGTATGGGGGAAGGGAAATTAAAATTCAGGAAAAGAAGACAAATGATTTGCAATCAATCAGTGAAAAAGCTGTTTCAGACCTGAACAAACACATAATCATCCTGGACAATGAGGGAGTCAGAGTCAATGTATCCTGGGAAAGGTTTACTTCTTACAGCTTCAGAGCAGTTCTGCATCCTGCAGGTGATGTACTGTGCATCTGAAATCACATATACACAAACATACACAACACGTTTAAAACGTTTTGCTCTTAGTGCCTTTAATTAAAACACAAATTTACATGTAGGCAACACATTAATTACCCTAATGGGGATTAGACAATGTAAAAATGAAAAGAGAAGTAAGAGACTTCCTCCCCAGTTCTGTACCATCACGAGGAGTGTGTGGACTGTACTGGGTGACACCATTAGAATGGGTGACACTAAAATGATGCCTACAAAAATTTGTGCATATCCTTAGTTAGATATGAGGCACGGGCAATCCATGGTTCTAAATAGTTCTAAAGTACTTACAAAACTAAACTTCTGGTGGTGAAAACTAGGGGGTGCTGGTGCTTTGCTTCTACAGTATTGCTAAAATGAAAATTTGTTGTGAAACTTTCAGAACTCTAACAAAACTTTCAAAGCTTTATTATAAATGTCAGTTTCTAATTGGTTCTGTCATAAAAAAATAACCAATAATGAAGCAATAATGAAATTTTGAAAGTTTTGAAAGCATTCTGAAATTTTCACAACCAAAACTTTAGCAACACTGTAGAAGCAAAGCACCAGCGCCCTCTAGCACCAGCGCCCAAATGTTGGTGCTTGCTTAACTGTGCTACAAAATGCAATTGGTATACTACACATACACATACATAGCTGATTTGAATCCAATGTTTTGAATTCAATGCAGATCAAATTCCTTAATTTTATTTCAGCCTGTTTGCTGCCTATTCTAATCTAGTCCTTTTCCTACATTTTCCTTCAAGTACTAGTAGCTGCTTCAATTAGACAATGATTTCCAGTGACAACAGTGAAGAATATGAATATCTTTAAACCACAAAACACGGATAGTCAGATCATCACAGTGAATTCCTGGAGGCTATGTTTGATGGAAGCAAAGAGAACATTAAGAGGAAAGGAAATGGAAGAGAAATAAGGTTTTAAAAGTTTTTTCTTCACCAGACAATGGGCAACTAATTGTGTAAAGAACTTGGCCCATTGCAGCTTTGTTTTTAACTATTAAATGCACAGGCCACTTATAGATGGAATTTCATTGAATTCCATAAAATGTGGGTCCTTTTGTGATTAATAGAAATAACTCATTAGGGTTTCAGTCTGGCTAAATCTTTTTTATGTTGTAAAATGCTGACAGTGACATGGCATGCTTGCACAGAGAAAGGTCCTATTAAACTTCTAATTTTCCTCTTGTTATTAAATATGTGTTTTGTTTAATATCACAGACAAGCCATTGAGCTATTACTTTACTGGTACCTCTGGTGTACCATAATGACTGAGGAATATACAGATACTTTTCCATTATATAAATGAATACTGAAACTTTGTCTCAGATGCAAGCTTTTATGGTGCCCATGGATCGCCATGCTACCATCTTCTGCAACAGACTGGAAGGATCATGTGCTGATCAATGATGAGAAGAATGCTGGGAGCTGTACAACTGATCAGTCTGTCAGCAGCAAAGCAGCCAGCCAATGGTGGAGAGTGGGGTAATACTGGTATAACAGCTAAGGCTGTAGCTAAGATAGGAAGGGAACTGCCAGAGTATGCTATAATATGCTCAAGTCTGATATAGCTGGTTTGGAAGGCAGTGACAGCAAAAGTATGAAGAGCCAGCAACTTACTCCAGAACATAAAAATGTGGAGGTCAAGAAAAAGCTCTTTAGCAGGCTTTCCCCCAGAGTTTGCTCCTAACCAGCTCTAAGTAGCTCTATCATCCTCTAGAACAGTTCTAAAGAGTTGGAACAGATTCTTCTCTCTACCAGAAGGGGCATGTCTATCATAATAGAAAAAAAATCAGTTAAGAAGGTAATCGGTTCAGTCAATCCTGTTCCTTCAGATGTGACAAATGATTCTGTAGGACCTGCCTCTGCGCAGACTCAACTTTCCCAACGGGGCTTAATACATTGTGGCTAGAGAATGGGGGTGGGAATGGGTGGGTGCCAAATCTCTTTCAGGTGGATAACTGGACTGCTCACCCAGTTGGGATAAGGCATGGATGGCTTCATCACCATCCTAAGCCTGTGAATGAACATATTTAGACTTCATATGAAATAATGACTCCAGTTCTGGGAATCATAGTTTGGGAAAGGTTTTGACAAGGTGGAACATATGCAAAGGACAATGACCAAAATTATCAAAAGTCTGGAAGCCATGCCCTATGAGAATCAACTTAGAGACCTGGAAATGTTTAGCCTGGAGAAGAGAAGGTTAAGAGGTGACATGACAATCAAATTTATACATGTGAAAAGCTGTCTTGTTTAAGATGGAGCAGATTTGTTTTCTGCTGTGCTGGAGATTAGGACAAGGAACAATGAATTCAAATAGCAGGAAAAGAGATTCCACTTGAATATTAGAAAGACCTTCCAGGTGGTAAAAGCTGCTGGAATACATTGCTTTGAAATATAGCATAGTCTTCTTCTTTGGAGGTTTTTGAAGAGCAGTTAAATGGCCATCTGTCAGGAGTACTGTGACTGTGAATTCCTGAATAGCAGGGCATTGAACAGAATGGACCTTGCAGTAACTTCCAACTCTATGATGCTACAAAGACTGGACTTTGGGGCCAACCTTTATGAAGTATAGTTCCTTCTTTTGTCATTTTGGTAAGTTATGGAGACAAAGGGCTATAGTGGTCAACTCCATACGAAGAGGTGGAAGGCATCACACTGTCTCATATTTGAGAAGCAACCTATGTGTATATATTTATATTTCAAAGGCATCTTGTTATGTCCAGGAAGGGTTAATAGTATAACTGTGCATAGATTGGTAGTCCCTGTTGCTATTTGCCCTCAGAAGTGCAGATACTGAAAACAGTATGACTGAGACAAACGCAGCAGGAAAAATAACAATATTGGCAATTCTCTGGCAGTATGGAAAATCATGCGACCACAGTTATCATGGGATCACAGTTATCTTTTCTTCAACATAAAAAATAGCCAGTTCTGGTCCATTTTTAAAAAGCATGAATAACACACCATGCAGTTTGGCCTTTTGTGACCCAAGGTTATGCAATGTTCTTTTCTCTCTTCCTGTGTAGGTCTAACAGCTGCTCATACTTACTGGGAATATTGCAATGGTAGACATACTAGACTAGATTGAATACAGAGCAGTCTAATATAATCCCAAACCACCTAATCATTGAGTGAAAGTGGGGAGAATATGAGAAAAAGGCTGTGACAAGATAATAGCCACACACCAATTCTCTTAGAGAAACAGAGCTATACCATTGACATACGTAAAACAAATTATGATTTGAAACATGACTGCATTATTAGAGTTTCAGATCAAAGTTCAGTAGTTTACCATGGGTAAATAAAATTTCACACAAATGGTTGGTTGGACATCATAGCGGTAGCAAGTGTTTTCAGCATAGTTGATTCTCACTGCAATCACCCTCAAAACACTCAAGCTGAGCAGGCCACGGTTCTTGTTTCACCAAGATCCGACTCAATGTCATATTTAAATCACTGAGAAAATTAGTTGCAGCTTTTTCATCCAAAGAATAAAGATATTCAGTGATCAGCCGGCCCTGTCCCACATAGCCATTTCCAGGATGGTATCAATAATGCAATGTGGTCAGTTATCTTTGAGAGGTATATCAGTGAAGGAACAGCTGTGCTTTATAAAGTAAGGCAGGATTTTTAGTGAATGTCAAAGGAGATAACAGAAAAGTTACTAGCCCATGAAAAAAGGAGTTTTTCTTCCCTTAAGGATTTATGTGACACTGGTATTTTCAAATGTGGGGGGAGAGAAGAGAGAAGGGGAAGGTACATCTGGTTGCCCCCCTCCCCCAAAGCCCAACACTATTACTGTTTTGCAAAATTTCTCTTTCTGATTTAATAGAGGAGTGAGGAAGAACCTTTAAGATTACAGGATGCTGTTGAGTAAGAGGGAAGTGGATAGTACGGAAGGATGCATAAATATTGTGTTCATAGCTCTTTTCACAGTAATTAAATATTTCTTTTCTTCAAGGGGTTTGTTGGGGAAGCATTCAAAAACACTTGTTCTCTTGGTATTCAATCCGTGTGGAATCTTTATTTACCCAGTTACACGGGAAGCACCTCATCACTTACACTTAATTCGTGTCAATTAATATATTCCATTGCGGAGCTCTAGAATTAATTTTGTTCCATTTCTAGCACAGATGTTTCCTACTCCTATCAGTAATTAGAATGTTATGCTTCTCATATCCAGCAGTCACATTTTCAACAACAGATGCCGTTTTGATTGTAATGGTAATGCTGCAAACATACTAGTCCTAAACTAGGATAAGAGGTGTCACTGTGGACCTGAATAGCTTAGTTCACTAGTATTTGGAACTTCAGCTCCTAGGTGCCCCTGCCAGACTGGCAAACTGCCACAAATTCTGACAGCTTTCCAGACTGGCTGGGGCACCAGGTCCAAAACATCCACAGGACCAAAGGTTGGAAAACATTGGCTTAGATCAGGGGTCCTCAGACTAAGGCCTGGGGGCTGGATACAGCCCTCCAAGGGCATTTACCCGGCCCTCGCTCAGGTCAACCTATATCTGAAACGACTTGAAAGCTCACAACAACAACAACAACAACCCTATCTCATCAGCCAAAAACAGGCCCACACTTCCCATTGCAATACTAGTAAGTTTATATTTGTTAAAATTGTTCTTCATTTTCATTATTGTATTCTTTTAAAGTGTTTTTTGCACTGCAAATAAGATATGTGCACTGTGCATAGGGATTCATTCATTTTTTTTTTCAAATTATAATCCGTCCCTTCAACAGTTTGAGGGACTGTGATCTGGCCCTCTGTTTAAAAAGTTCGTGGACCCTGGCTTAGATAAACCCCGGTTTTGTTTTAAAACCCAGTTAGAAACTACAATAAAGGCTACCATAACACACAACTTTACACATTTTCTACTTTATACATTCTCCACTGGTTTCAGTAAGATTTATTTTCAAGTTGTGTGTTTAAGAGATATGTGTGATCAAGTTAACTCCTGACATCACAGATGGCACCCACTCAAAGCAATGTTATTATTTTATGACAAGGATGTCATCAAAGGCATTAGTTTTCCAGACCAACAATTCTCATTTGAGATCACGTTTTCCAGTATGGAACATTAGGGTTCATAAAAATAAACTTTAGATGCTATGGATTCAAGTTCTGCCGCTGAGGGCAAGCTGCTTATCATATTTCCCTTGGATATGCAATGATTTTGTTTCTGTATGAAAGTTATTGATGTCTAAGAGGATTCAGAGCCTGTCAAAATCCCACAACCTCGATAAGGGCCTTTCTCAACCGGCAAAGCTGGGGTGAGGGGTTTTTTTTTTGCCACCTCTGCTATTTATTTATTTATCGTGTCATCAGCAACCATTGTATTACAATTCTAACAGAGCAAAACAAACACAGAGATTAAAAATAAAAAGAAAAAAAAGAAGAAAAAAAGAAGAAGAAAAAACCACACAGATTTTGTAAATTTGGTATTTGGTTAAATGTCCTTTGACCAGTATCTGGCCACTTGGAGTGCCTCTGGGGTTGCCGCAAGAAGGTCCTCCATCGTGCATGTGGCAGGGCTCAGGGTGCATTGCAGCAGGTGGTCAGTGGTTTGTTCTTCTCCGCACTCGCATGCCGAGGATTCCACCTCTGCTATTGAAGAGCATACCAAAAGTAATCCCTCAGGAACTACTTTTGGGGAGGGTGGAGCCAAGGTAGGCATACCACCCTCCTCAATTCCTGCTTGGATGGCGACCCGACCCTCCTGCCAATTAACATATAACTAAGGTGGTCGCCTTTGGGGGGCTGGGTCGGAATTTTTCCCCCTCAAAGTCCGGGGGGGGGGTTCACCTACCCTTACTGTTACAGCAGGGCAAATTGGGAGGATAGGGCCATTAAATAGGCATACCCGGAAGCAGCAAGGGAATTGAATTTGGTGCATAACCAATCACCCATTTTGGTAGACTAGCAGCTGTAACCTGGCTTTATGTAAATAAAAGAGGGCTGGGTATTGGAAATATGACATTAATAATTCTAGGAACAAAATTACCCTTGCCAAGTTTGCTGCCAACTTCAGGGTCAAGTTCATGGCCAGGTCCAGAGTGTATTCAGTGATTGTATTGGGGTGTGTGTGTGGAATTATTGATTTCTAATTAGGTAACAACAATAAAAGTAACCCTTAGTTAATCCAATCACATGTGTGTCCCCTTTATTTGTGGGTGTGGTACAGCAAAAACCCAGCACCTGCATAAACGCCTGAACCTATTGATGTATACTAAGCCCTATGAGTTCATGGCAACCGCCAAACTGAATATGTATAAGATTGCAGCCCTGATAAAACAGTTATAAGCATTAGATGGTTTTTTACAAGTAAGGCCAACAGATATTTATTCATAACTCTTTGTAAAGCTTAGAAAGGAAGGCCACAGAGAGCAGGGAATGTGATCAATCAAAATTGTAACATTTTGTGACTCCATTTTGCTCTCTCAAAGTTTGCAAGATAGTTTGTACCCAATGAAACCATGATTCAGACCTTGGATTTTACACCCTTCTGTGACATCTTTAGCAAAGAGCCAATCAAATGAAGAGGTGCAAAAGAAGAAAACATTTTATCTTGTTGCCTGTTCCATTTTATGCTTTCCCTTAACATGACTTACAAAGCTTCCCTATTTCTTTTTAAAAAATCCAAACAAACAAAATGACTTTAGTTCCAGAGCATCCTTCTGAAGTGCTACCACCTTCAGAAAGGGGTTGGGCCAAATCCAAAGATAAATGTGCAGTATTATCTCTCACTGTATCTATATAAACTTTGTATGCCAAAGTATTTATGAATACAGTCAACTTACAACAAAGAAAAAAAAAAGAACTTACGACCATCCACTGTTTTTGTCTCCAAGTGGACTATGTCTGGTTCTTTACTGGTCCCCATCCTAGACCTGGGAAAAGAGAAACTAAAGTTGTAATTTTAGTATGAAGAAATAAATAGATACATTTCTATGAAATACTGCTTGTTGAATTTATACATTGTGTTTTAATTTACATTTGGGAAAAGTAATGGTTACTTAGGTGATCCCTCGTAGCCCAAGGATGATGGTCCTCCAAGTGTAGTGTCTTGGCAGTGGCTGTGGAACCCTATTCTTGATCCGCATATTCTCCTGCAGCGAGGACATCGGTTTCCAGGTGGAAGGTGGTTCTTGTCAGGGTTGGCTTGACGCACCTTCCTCTTGACATGTTTCTCCCTTTTGCCCTCCATTCATGCCTCTTCAAATTTTGCAGCACTGCTGGTCACAGCTGACCTCCAGGTACAGCATTCAAGAGCCAGGGCTTCCCAGTTCTCAGTATCTATGCCACAGTTTTTAAAGTTGGCTTTAAATCTCTTTTTCTGTCCACCAACATTACGTTTCCCATAATTAGTACTCTAATTATAACTGAGATGTTTTAATCTCAGTTATAATTATAAATCATTTCAAGTAAGTTCTGACTCTTCCTTCCCATGGCTTGTTAATCAAACAACCCTGAGTCCACAATTGATTCAGCTCACCTTGTGAAAATCAAGAGCACAGCTGTGATTGAAAAAATTAAATAAAGTTTATTATGATCATCAAGAGATGGAATAGAGAGAAATATTTGTCCACTCCCTTGGACTTTCATATTCTGTTGCAGGTTCTTCGTGTAACTCCTGATACATATTCACACTTCATGTTAAAAATACCACAATCAAACTTAAATGCTTCTGTCTAAACTTAGACAAACGTCGTGATTTACCTGGCCTTAAGCCTTTGCTGTGATTTACCATCAAAGTATTGATGTTCTCATTTGTATTATTTCTGTTAACACGGTTATGTCAGCAGCCTTCTGTCCTCCCCAATAACACACAAGTGCACTTTATGATCTGTGGCACACTAGAAGGACTAGGAAGAATTGAAGGGCGGGACCCACAGGTCCCAGATATTTACAACTACAAGTATAACAATGTCTGTCATTACATGTTAGCAACTGAGAAAGCAAATGAAGACCAGGGAGGAAATGCTCCCGGGGCAGTTGGGTTCACAGGTGGGGGGGGGGCTGCTATAGAGGGGGTGACGGGTAGAGGGAGATACGGGAAAAGGAGACTAAACCACTCATTTCGGCCCAAAATTTACAATAAGAATTCAACAAACCCAAATTATAGCAATGATCCGAGACGTAAGCAAATCCGGCCCAAAATTTTCAATAGAACATTGGCGATTCCAAAAATTATCCATCTCACGACTCAAAAAACTATTCGGCCTGAAAATAACAAGAATGTATTGGCAATTCCAAAAGACTCTCCTGACAAGATACAGCTGAGATGTCAGGATGGTGGTCCCTCTGGGTTAAGGATGGTGCTGCTCAATGCCAGGTCGGTCAATGGAAAGACATCCATCATCCGAGACCTAATCCAGGAAGAACAAGCTGATCTGACATGTATAATGGAGACCTGGCTAGACGAGGGGGGAGGGGTGAATCTCTCCCAACTATGCCCACCTGGCTATTGTGTGCAGCACCAGCCAAGACCCGGAGGGCGGGGAGGAGGAGTTGCAGTGGTCTATAAGGATTTTATCCCCCTGATCAGGCGCCCCATCCCGCAATCATCATCATTTGAATGTGCCGGCTTCAGGTTAGGTGACCGGGACAGGATAGGGATTCTGTTAGTGTACCGACCACCCCGCTGCACGACAGTCTCCCTACCTGAGCTAGCAGGTGTGGTCTTGGATATGGCGCTGGGCTCCCAGTGACTTTTAGTCCTGGGGGAGGTTCAACGTCCATGCCGAGACCCCCCTTTCAGGTGCAGCTCAGGACTTTATGGCCGCCATGACAACCATGGGCCTGTCCCAATTAGTATCTGGTCCCACCCATACTGCCAGACACACACTGGATTTGGTCTTTACTCAGGGATGGGGTGATAGTGTCGGGGCGGAGGAGCTGACCATCGCTCCATTGTCATGGACCGATCACTACCTGATTAGGTTTAGACTTACTGTACCTCCTAACCTCCGCAGGGGTGGTGGACCCATTAGAATGGTCCGCCCCAGGAGGCTTATGGATCCAAATGGTTTCCTGATGGCTCTTGGGGAGTTTCCCACCTCCTTGACTGGCGACCCTGTCGATGCCTTGGTCTCTCATTGGAACACCGAGATGACTAGGGCAATCGACACAATCGCTCCGGAACGCCCCCTTTCGAGTAACCGAGCTAACCCGGCCTCTTGGTTTACTGAGGAGCTGGCAGCAATAAAGCGAAAGAAAAGGTGGCTAGAGCGCGTGTGGCGCAGGAGTCTGACCAAATCAGCCCAAACACATCTGAATGCCTTTCTAAGGTCCTACGATGTGGCAATAGCGGCAGCACAAAAAACATCTTTTGCTGCCAATATTGCATCTGCGAAGAATCGTCCAGCTGAGCTCTTCCGAGTTGTCAGGGGTCTGTTAAACCCGCCGAAAAGAGAGATCCCTGACAGCTCTGGAGCTCGCTGTGAAGCGTTTGCTCGATTTTTCGCAGATAAAATTGTGCGGATTCGGTCGGTTTTTGACACCACTTTACCTGCAGTCTCTGAGAATGTAACGAGAGCATCTGCTTGTCAGGTTTTGTTGGATTCATTTCAATTGGTTCAGCTTGAGGATGTGGACAGGATCCTTGGAGAGGTGCGACCCACCACATGCATCCTAGACCCCTGTCCATCCTGGCTGATAAAAGAAGCCAGAGGGGGTTTGGCAGAGTGGGTGAAGGTGGTGGTTAATGCCTCCTTACAGGAGGGCAAGATTCCAGCGAGCTTAAAACATGCTATTATCAAACCGCTGTTGAAAAAACCATCACTGGACCCCACTCAATTAGACAACTATCGGCCAGTTTCCAATCTCCCCTATTTGGGCAAAGTCCTGGAACGTGTGGTGGCAGCACAACTCCAGGGATTTCTGGTAGACACTGATTATCTAGATCTGGCACAGTCTGGCTTTAGACCGGGACATGGAACGGAAACAGCCTTGGTCGCCTTGGTAGATGATCTTCGCAGGGAGCTGGACAGGGGGAGTGTGTCCCTGTTAGTTCTGCTGGACCTCTCAGCGGCCTTCGATACCGTCGATCACGGTATCCTTCTGGGACGCCTCATGGACATGGGTCTTGGGGGTACTGCTTTGCAGTGGCTCCAGTCATTTCTTGAGGGATGGTCCCAGAAGGTGTTACTGGGTGACACCTGTTCGGCCCCACAACCGTTGTTGTGTGGAGTCCCACAGGGTTCAATTCTGTCCCCAATGTTATTTAACATCTACATGAAGCCGCGGGGGGAGATAATTCGGAGTTTTGGACTGAGATGTTATCTCTATGCAGATGATGTCCAGATCTGTCACTCCTTCTCACCTGTCACCAAGGAGGCTGTCCAGACCTTGAATTGGTGTCTAGCTGCAGTGTCGGACTGGATGAGAGCTAACAAATTGAAATTGAATCCAGACAAGACAGAGGTCCTACTGGTCAGTCGTAAGGCCGAACAGGGTATAGGGTTACAGCCTGTGCTGAACGGGGTTACACTCCCCCTGAAGACGCAGGTTCGCAGCTTGGGAGTGTTCCTGGACTCATCGCTGAGCCTGGAACCCCAGGTCTCAGCGGTGGCCGGGAGAGCTTTTGCGCAATTAAAACTTGTGCACCAGTTGCGCCCGTACCTCGGGAAGTCTGATCTGGCCACGGTGGTCCACGCTCTTGTTACATCCTGAATAGACTACTGCAATGCGCTCTACGTGGGGTTGCCCTCGAAGACTGTTCAGAAACTTCAACTAGTCCAGCGAGTGGCAGCCAGATTGCTCACCGGAGAGACATACAGGGAGCATACCACCCCCCTGCTGTGCCAGCTCCACTGGCTGCCGATTCAGTTCCGAGCACAATTCAAGGTGCTGGTTTTGACCTACAAAACCCTGTACGGTTCCGGTCCAGTGTATCTGTCCGAATGTATCTCCCTCTACGTCCCACCTCGGAGTTTGAGATCATCTGGGGAGGCCCTGCTATCGACCCCACCACTGTCACAAGTGAGGCTGGTGGGGACGAAGAGCAGGGCTTTCTCAGTGGTGGCTCCTCACCTGTGGAACTCACTCCCGGGGGAAATCAGGGCATCATCATCCCTCCTCGCCTTTAGGAGAAGGGTGAAGACTTGGTTATGGGACCAGGCCTTTGGGCACTCCGGCAACTAAATCAGACAACCAGGCGAGTAAGACCAGCAGGATTGATGAAGTGGAACGTAAAACTAGATCTATGAGTAGCGAACGCTGACCATGTAAGAGGAGAAATTGAGTTTGTATTTGGTTTTATTGATTTTATTGATTTTATGGTTATAATGTATATTTGTTGTTAACTGTGTATTGATGTAATTCTGTGTTTGATTGTCTTTATGATGCAGGCATCAAATTGTGCCTTTGCTTTTGTAAGCCGCCGTGAGTCCCCTTCGGGGTGAGAAGGGCGGTGTAAAAGAACCCCAAATAAATAAATAAATAAATAAATAAACTACAACATGATACATGTCAAATGTTTTCCTGTCTATTAACTTTATGACTTCTGAGTACCTTTGACCATGATTTCATTTTTTTCTATTTCTGAAGTTAATCTGATTTCTTCATATCATCTGCTATTTATTATGTTTATATGAGTATGGACACAGAAATATATATCTATATCCTACGTAAAAACAGGTTAGTCTTTTTGAGTTACATAGTACTTATTTCCATGTAAGTAGGTTCAGGACGGCAGGCTTGGTCTATCTGAATAACTAAAATTCTTAGTGAAAAGTATTTTATCATTCATTGTACTAAATCAAAAACTACTTTTCTATTAATTTTTTCCAGAAAGTTCTTTCTTCAAATATAAAATGACTAAGAGAAGTAGGGATTGTTTGGAAATAAAATATACTAATTTGTTCATAGAATTAGAAAGAACAAAATGTAATATACTCAGTGTAATATCCAAACAATATGAAATACTTAGTGAAATGACTTTCAATGGGCGATACATATATGCTTGAAAAATTATCTGGGGAAAATAATGTGGTCATTTCAGCAGCAAGATTTCAAAGTTTGGAAAGAGATCATAGATGTTCATTGCAGAAGGGACCACTCTGGGCCCTTCCGGCCAGGGCCAAAACTGCGGGCCCTGTCAGACTTTTACTGGAGATGTCCAAATGACACTTCCGGTTAAAGAGGATTAATTCAAGACAAAGCAGAAAAACCTTGCTTTATCCCAAAATAATTTTATATCCCATTAGATCTGGGCTTACCTGAAAGGCCCAGGTGTAATGGGTTATGGGCCCTGTGGGACTGATCCACGGGAGTGCTTCCGCAGCCCTGGGGTTAGTCCCCACAGCACAAATCACTCCTGGAGGCCCCCTGCCTCTTGGCACATCGTTTCTATGTATCAGGACATCTCCAGAGAGACCTCATGGTAGCCCGGTAAGTTTTTACTTATTTTAAGGGCTTTCGGGAGGGTTTGGGGTAGCCCCATGCCAACATTAAATGGTTCGGTCCAGGCAATTTGTCTAATCACATCTCCCTATACAAGCCATCACAGGCACTGCAGTCAGTGGAGAGGGCCCTGCCCTTGATCCCAACCCTCGTCACAAGCACGGCTGGTGGGAACAAGAGAAGGGGCCTCCTCCATTATTGTTCCCCATCTCTGGAACTCACAAAAGACATCAGAATGACCCCCATCCTCCTCTCCTTTAAAAAACTCCTAAATACACCTTTTTTAATTTGGCATATGGGGAGGAGGAGACTAGGATAACTTAGACCTATGCCATTGGAATGCTGGCTGACCTATGTGCACCTCGTGGCCATTATGGTATATTTCAAGAACAACTATAACAGCCAAAGTTCACCCAATTTTAATTGTTTTATTATGTTAGAGGTTTTAATGTTGACTATATTTTTAAAATGTAATCTGCTTCTAGTGATTAGCTGTTTTATGTCTTTCAGTTTGATGTCTGTTTCTTTTATGCGATTAACTCAATGCTGTTATTATTTTGTATTATGTTTTATTGCTTTAATGTATTTGTATTTCTCGGGCATTGAATATTTGACTTTTTGTGTGTAAAGCACTCTGAGTCTGCTCAGGGAGATAGGGTGGTCTATTATTATTATTTGAAATACAACAAGATGGGTCCACAGCAGACACTTTGCTGGCTATTGTATTGGATCACACATTGGACCAGGCCCGTAGCCAGGATTTTGATTCGGGGGGTGCTGAGTTTGATTTGGGGGGGGGGCGAGTTTGATTCAAGATGGGGGGGCTGAGGATCTACCCTAGCAAACCTTTTGTATCATTATCCTAATAGCCGCATGCATATGGGATATATTGAGCATGGTGATCAGATTATGATATGAATAAACATAACAGTTTAAATAATGTACCAGTAAGGCCTTCTCATGGACAACCCTGAGAATTCCAGGGGGGGGGGATGACTGTGTTGTACACTTCCCAAGTGTCTAGGACTGTGTGATATATCGGCAAATAATGTGTGCAGATTCCAGTAAGGTGGACTTCTGCAGCTGGCAGATGGTAATCTTGTCAGCGCCGATTGTGTTTAAGTGCAGGCCAAGGTCTTTAGGCACTGCACCCAGTGTACTAATCACCACTGGGGCCACCTTGACTGGCTTGTGCCAGAGTCTTTGCAGTTCGAACTTTAAATCCTCATGTCATACCTAATTTTCCAGTTGTTTCTCTTCATTCCTGCAGTCACCTGGGATTGCAACATCTACAATCCATACTTTGTTTTTTAACACGATCGTGAGGTCAGGAGTATTGTGCTCCAAAACTCTGTCTGTCTGAATTCAGAAGTCCCAGAGTAGCTTGACGTGTCCATTCTCTGTAATTTTTTCAGGCTTGTGATCCGACCAGTTCTTTGTCACAGGCAGATGGTATTTGTGGCACAAGTTCGAATGAATCATCTAAGCAACAGTGTTATGCCTCTGCTTGTAGTCTATCTGCACGATTTTCTTGCAGCAGCTGAGGATGTGGTCTATTGTTTCATCTGCTTCCTTGCAGAGTCTACATTTGGGATCTGTCATCGACTTTTCAATTCTGGCTTTGCTGGCATTGGTTCTAATGGCTTGTTCTTGGGCTGCCAGAATCAGGCCCTCCATCTCCTATTCCAAAGTTCTATTTGTGAGCCACAGCCATGTTTTTTCTTTGTCAATTTGGCTCTCAATTTTTCCCAGGAATTCTCCACATAGAGCCTTATTATTATTATTCTGGCTTACTCTTCTGTGTTCTTGGCCAGTATATAACAATAAATAGTAAGTAACAAGTGGCTCTATTTTAGAGCGTACCCATGTACATTTGGTGAGGGTATTATGCAAATATGGTTATCATGATCTACAGCCTGCTTCAGTTTTAAATAAGTATAGTGTGTAACAGAACGTATTTTATTATACTGATTATATTCTGTAAATGCTTCTTTCTATACATTAGTGGTGAATATGGACTCCTAAAATGCAAGTTGTCTGCCCCTGCTTTCCATTTATATTAGCCACTAGCCAGATTTAGGTGACAACTCCAATTTTAGAAAGTAAATACAAACTTTGACATCATAAGTATTATATGTCTATTCTTTTCCATAGGTAAGACATAGATATGATAAGTCTGAACATAGACTACAATATTGTATTAAAACTTGGAATTTAAAAAGCTAGAAATATAAGAACACTTTTCTCTTGATTTGCTTTTAAATGAAAAGTCAATATATTTTTCCTTCAGTTCATTAATGATTTTTTAAAATGTAAATTGGGATTAAAGAAATGTACTTAATCATTTTAATTACTTAACTTAGTTGAAAAATACACATCTGGCATGTGCTAACTTATCAGCAGTACTTCATGTGGAAGAACAAATGCCGATCATCATTTCTTACTAGTTTGAAGTGAATGCAAAATGATTAATGTAGAGAGCAATCTCTATTTGCAAAACTCTAAATAAATCTAGGTGTTCTGTGTAGGAGAAAAACCCTGGAGCTTTTGAATAATTACCTATTGTCAGTATTCACATTAGAAGATTGCATTGTTGCTATGAAAATAATTCTGTTTGCAAAAGAAAAGATACTTATTCAACATATAGCAAAACATTTCCAGAATACTGATACAAAGTCATTTGCCTACAATATCATAAAAAGACCAGTCCCTGACTGAAGTAGCCATAATGCCATATGTCAACTATTGTAATATCAAAGCTGTCGCTCTTCTCCTATTTGTTATCCATGCCTCTTTAAAACATGTACACTGTAACTTTATCAACCACTTTTCCAGTTATTAGTAAGTAATTGTCAAAGTAATCCACAATAATGCATGGCTACAAGATTTGACAGACAAATTTCTCTCTTTATTTCTTGCCTCTATTTGCAGAATGAGACAGTTTGCTGTGACATATAGACACATGGAATGCTTCCTTCTTCCCATCTCTCTTTCATTATTTTGCAACTTTTTGCCATGATTCCCAAATTGGGAAGACTCTGGATATGACATTATACTATTACGCACTTGACCCAGGAAGGGAGAGATGAATCTAGAGCATGGAAGGGAAGGATTGCTGAAAGTTCAAGTTATTTGTGATGGCTCGACAGTGGTTTGGCTTTTTAGGGGGACCAATCACAATTCAATTATTTTAGTGCCCAATGTTATGTGTCATCAAACTTGTTCTAAATTGCTCAGACTTATTACAATTGTAGACTATCAAATTCCCAATAGAAACTCTCCAGACAACTTGAAATTTTGCCTCGCACTGCAACTCCCCAGCATTCCTCATCATGAGATACATATACTAGAGCTTTGAGAGTTACAGCACAAAAACATCTGGGTTATATTCTTTCTTATCATGGCTTACAGCATTTTTATCCAATCTGCATAATAGCAACATTTATTGCTGCCCTATAATCATTAATGGAATAGGACAAGCCCAAAATGTATAGGGATGAAAACATTCCCAAATTTTATCTGTGTCTTTGAAAAAAGATATAATAGTGCACTGATATTCTGTGCTGGAAAAACTGCCAAGCCATGACATTATCACTATTTTCAAAAAAGTTTTCAAAGAAATAATTTGTACAAAACACATTGAGTTTTGTATATATTCACACACACAATTTCGAAACCAAACAATATGTTTGGGGGAAAAGTGTAGATTGTTTGGAGGTGTTTTTTGTTTTTTGTTTTGTTTGTTTTTTTGCAAGAAGTCCAGAAATGAAGGGGGAAAAACAAAAACAGCTAAACCTCTTATACATTCTATACTGTTTTATTTTTCCATGCAAGTACAATAGAAAGTGATGATTTACAACCCCAATTGCCACTGGAGGACATCAGGCACACTGTAAAATATTTTACATGCAATTTTTAAAAGGTATTCTTTTAAAATTTCATGGCACCATTGATTTATGAACCAGTAAGGGCTTGGGGCTGATTCAGAGGTTTTAATTCAATTAATCACTTTGCTTTTATTCCATTATTTAATACACTCATTAAAGCACATGTTACAGCATACAAATGTAAGTAATATTCTAAGGATATTAATGATGATGATAACCATTTTTCTTAAACAAACAGTACAGACAAGTCATTTACTGTTTGAAAAGTGATTTGAAACATTTGGCACCAGGCAGAATTTATTTAAATCCACTTTTTAATATGCAACACATTAATTAGGTAACTAATCAATCTGATTCACTGACTAATCTTTCATGTGTAGAAATCTTTCTATTTCATCAAACACCTGATGATAGAGTACATTTTCCCATATATTAGTGCTGCCCTGCCCTCCCTTAAACAAATGTTGATTTAATTATAGATCTTACATATTTTACAGCAATACTGTGAAAAACTTATTTCCTAAAAGTCAGTGCTTCTTCTTTTTTTTTTCTTTTTCTTTTTTGTCATGTCAGGAGTGACTTGAGAAACTGCAAGTCGCTTGTGGTGTGAGAGAATTGGCCATCTGCAAGGACGTTGCCCAGGGGACGCCCGGATGATTTGATGTTTTTTTTTATCATTCTTGTGGGAGGATTCTCTCATGTCCCCATATGAGGAGCTGGAGCTGATAGAGGGATCTCATCCACCTCTCCCGGGATTCGAACCTGTGACCTGTCGGTCTTCAGTCCTGCCGACACAGGGGTTTAACCCACTGCACCACCGGGGGCTCTATATGTTTCAAAGTACATTTGAGATTGTGGGATGGTATCAGGAATGGACATCATCAATATTGGATAATGATCAGGGATTCTGAGAGCTGCAGTCCAAAATACCTAGAAGACCTGCCTTTGGAAATACTCCTTTAGACAATTTAGAGCTGTTGAATGCCAAGTACTGTATTACATAAAGACAGCTCTTATTTAAGTGTGAGCCCTCTAATATCCATAGAATAATAGAGCTGCAAGAAACCACAAGGGCATCCAGTTCAACTTCCTGACACAGAGGAATACACAATTGAAGCACTCCTGTCAAAGAATCATCCAGTTTCTGTTTAAAATCCTCCAGAGAAGGAGATTCCAGCAGCACACTCTGAGGCAGCATATTCCACTCTCGAACAGCTCTTACCACCACAAAGTTCTTCCTAATGCTTAGATGAAATGACTTTTCTTGTAATGTGAATCCATTGCTCTGTGTCCTAGTCTCTGGACAGAGGAAATCAAGCTTTCTTAATGTGACATCCTTTAAAATATTCAAACATGTCTATCATGTCCCCTCTTAACCTTCCCTTTTCTGAGCTAAACATGCCCAGCTTCCTAAGGCACTCCTCATATGACTTGGCTTCCAAACCCTTGATCGTTTTGGTCACCCTTCTCTGGACACATTTCAGTTTCTCAATATCTTTCCTAAACTGTGATGCCCAGAACCTGACACAGTATTGCAGATGTGTAGTACTGTTGCTTCACTTGATCTAAACACTATAGTACTTGTAATACAACCTAGAATCAGAATTACCATTTGAAGGTCTGGATTGAAATGGATGTCCTTGTATAACCTATCATGTCCTAAACATCTTGGCCAGTGTACTTAGAGGAAAATGGGCTTCTTTATATACTGTTATCTGTTTCAGTTTTTGTCTTTCAATAAGGAAAGTTAGGAAGTGCTCAAAGCAGGGTCTTTTCAGGGACTGCAATTTTATTATGAAGAAACCGTCTAGAGTGGTTCATCAGGGCTCTTTTCAACTGTAGCTTGAAATAGCAGATATAAACCATTTTTTCTCCCTGATTTTTAAGCATTTTTATGATAAGACATTCAAGTTGAAAGTGTCTCATTTTACTGATATAGTCTTCTCAATTTGTTGTATTATTTTGAACATTTCATTTGGTAATTGTGGTTGTATTTATATTGCTTACTGCATTGGATACAATCTATATAGGAAGACAGTTTCTGAATGATAAAACTAATTGATCAATGAATCCAGAAGGTGTTCCTGGTTTCTGTTGCTCATTTCCCTTCATCATTTCTCAAACACTGAACCTCCAGGAACCTTTTAAACCAATGAGAGTTCAAATATGGCTTAGGACTTCAGAAAGTAGTTTCGAGAGGAAACATCACCCAGTAGACATCAGTGCATGAAGCACTGCTCTGAGCACACTGTTGGGACTGTATCCCGAACCTCTGTTGCAAAAAAAATTGACTTGTGGCACATTACTGTCATCACACACAGTAAAATCGGCATTTCTACACATTTAAGAAATGGCAGCCCACGGTGCCCTCCACACAACACAAGCTTTAAATCACTTCCTACAATTGGGGTGATGTGTTTTAAAAAAGAGAAATAATTGAAATCTTGGAGAGACAATGGGAGGTAATCTTCAGTGCAAATGCACCCAGGGAAAGTGCCACCTTAAGAAGGGTCTTGAGTGCAAACAACAACCCCTTGGAAAGTGACACTTCAAGAAAAATGCCTTAAATCTGCTTCGGTGGAAGGATCTTAAAGGCAGTGCTGCCTTAAAAGATACCTGTTTTTAAAAGTGTGCTGGTATCCTTGAAATAGGAGGAATCATTGTCTGTGCATGTGATAGGAATTCAACGGAGTTAGAAGCTGGAGGAGGCGATCTTAGTGTGATCTTAGAGTGAATAAATTCTTCATCTTTTTTAAAGACAGAACTTGATGAAACCCTATCCTTTCCCCTGCTTTCCATTGTTTTATTAGGTTTTAATGGTTTAAACTATTTTAACAGTTTCCATATTTAATCCTATTTTAGTGTTTGTGTATTTTTTATTGTTCTAAATTGTATAATGTATTGTTTTTAGTGTTGTTAGTCACTCTGAGAGAGCCCCTGGTGTCGCAGCGGGTTAAACCACTGAGCTGCTGAACTTGCTGACTGAAAGGTCAGTGGTTTGAATCCAGGGAGCAGGGTGAGCTCCTACTGTTAGCCCCAGCTTCTGCCAACCTAGCAGTTCAAAAACATGCAAATGTGAGTAGATCAATAGATACTGCTTTTGCAGGAAGGTAATGACACTCCATGCAGTCATGCCGGACACATGACCTTGGAAACACCTACAGACAACGCTGGCTCTTCAGCTTAGAAATTGAGGTGAGAACCACTCCAGAGTTGGACATGACTAGATCATGGGGAAACTTTTACCTTTAGTCACTTTGAGTCTCTTTTTTAGAGAGAGAAATAGGATATAAATAAATAAATAAAGGAGGAGGAGATGGGGAGGAGGGAGGGGAGGATAAAAACAAAGATGTCACTATTCCAGCTACCCACGTGGATAATTTCAGATTTTGTAGTATGTTGGAATTGTGGATAACTGTGGATAACTGTTTGATATGTAGCCTAAACTTGAGAAATATAATGCTTTATAGGACATGACCAGCACTTAAAATTATGAAACAAACTGGTAATCAGGGCTGCTTCAACAAGGCTTCATGGCTAGCTCCAGGCAGATTGCGGCTCTTGCATTTGAGACCTGCTGAACTTTCTGAACAATCTCTAAGGCTTCATGTACAATCATCAAAAGAGAATGTGCTAAAAACATGGGCTATCATAGTCAAACCTGACTTCTGAAAAGGGTAGGTGCACTAGTCTTAACTGTGCAAATGCACTCCTGGCCACTACTGAAATCCAGTAAGTTCAGGGCAACACACAAACTGTGTGTCTAAGATTTTTGATGGACCCTATTCCTGATACTTTGATTTTAGATGAACTCTATTCCTGATATTTGATTGATCAATGGCCTTGTGTAGATGAAATTTCATTTAAAAAATCAACGTGTTTAAAATATTTCAAGGATCACCTCAGGAGATATACATAGCAGCATGGGAAAAGACAGTTATGTTGAGAGTTAGAAATTTAAACATGCTGACTGCATTAGTGATGGATATAATGTACAGATGTGGCAAGATAATCCAAGGCACAGCAATATGAAGAAAGAAAGGAAAAGAAGACCAGATATAAGATGAGGTGAGGAAACTAGACTCCAGTGCCAAAAAGCTGATTTTAAAAAAAAAAGAACAGCTGCACTTCCAGATGAATAGGTGAGCTTAAATTGTTTAATTAATAAGCTGAATCTAAGTTTAGATGAATGTGCTTTTCTATGATATTTTCATATCATAACGAATATCAAAATTGAATTGCTTTTATGGTTAATTGCTAAAATTGATTCATCTAGCAATATCATCAGGAAAACAGAATCCTGTTTTTTCTAAAGCAGTAAAATTGTTTTTGTTTAGATGTCTATGTTGGAGCATGTAAGAAATCATTTAATGTGTGTATGTCAAATGTAAAATAAGATGCATGAAGCTGATTGGTTGGGCAATGCCCAGGAAGCAAACTAAGCATGGGGGTTTTGGTTAATGTTACATTTCTGTTCAGGCTTAAGCTATGCAAGTGCAGAGAGAGAAGAAGAGAGAAGCAGAGAGAGACAGAGTTTGAATTGTACTCTCACATCATGAGCTGCTGAAGGAGTTTATCCACATGGACAAATAAAGATTATTTTAAATCTCTCATAAAAGGACATTATGTGAGTTGATGCAACTGAACACATTGTACATATATTGTTCTGAACTATGAAAAGTAAACTACTTGTTCTTTACTGTTCAGATGAGTGGCATATTTTCTTTCTCTGGCATAGCAGTGTAAGCTAATCAAATGTGAACTACATGTGGTTTATTTTACATGACGCCACAGTCTAATCCTTGTTCTTGTGCTTTGATTTTTAGTCAGTGACTAAAATATCCCACCAAATTGCTCCGTAAACTGAGTTGGCTTGGTAAGGAAGTTGCCTAGGAGACGCCAGCTTTACAAAGAATAAAGGGTGTTTAAGTAGAATCAATAGTAAAGGTCTGATAATATATGTGTGCATGTGTGGGATGTGTTTAAACTAGCTTGTTCATTCCCCATTCATTGAGCTGCAGATGATAAAAAAGTTCATCAATTATGACTTAGCCCTTTTCAATTGTTCTACTACACAGAAGAAATGTACATGCCTACAGTTAGAAATGAAGGCAGGATTGTCTATCATATAACAAGAGAATGTAGTTACTCGAAAGTGAACAGACATATGCTGGAATTAGATCCACTCACTGCAGTCTTCTCTTTTGTGTTTATAAAGAGGATCAAGCATTTTTTTTCACTTCATATGAAAGCCTATAAATACAGATTTGCAAATTTACTTTTATCCATAATCATATCAGACTTTGTATGGAACCAGAACATGTCTCACTTTCCAAACATATCAAGGTCAAAATGAATATAACTTTCTGCGTTCAAAGAAAAGTTGTTAGATCCTCAGTGAATTTAGCTCAACATTTTCTAATGTTATTCTATGGTTAAAGAGGACGAAATGACAGTAGAGCAACAGATTAATTTACATGCAAGTTATATCTGTTAAATAAAACTGGAATCACAAAACATAAACTGAATCCTGTCTTTTTTTAGAGGTTTCCCTTTTCAGAGACTTTGAAATGTCACGGTTTATCTTTCTAGTGGCATTTTGTCTCTTTAGAGCAGTTGATGGTGTTACTTAATAAAGGCTGTAAAGTCCCATAATGTTCTGATGCAGATAACAGAGAAAGCACTGAAGAAATAAAGAACCATGACAGAGGAGGACGTGATTTGTATTCAAATCTGGCAAGTCAATACAGTGCCAGGTTATGCACTGAAGGAAATCCTTTCAGGTAGAAGGAGAAAATGAATTATTTCCAGCATTTGCAAAAGACCTTGGGTAATATATCTCTCCTAATCTGAGGAAGATATATTTTAAGAGTCAAAAGAAGACTTTTGCTATACATTGGTTTGATTTTAATTTCTTCCTCAGTCACAATAATCTGTACAAACATGTATATAATACAAATAGAAAGTTGTGAGCTTCAAACCATAGCAGTAAGCAATTAAAAATATTTGTATTCCATTTTTGAAAAAAGCGTTAACTGAGCACATACAAACCAGTGAGATAAAATCACGATGAGACTTACATCAAAACAGTAACATTTAAAAGGACAGATAGAGCAATGGGGACAAACATAAACCAAGTCAGAACTAATTTGACTTATTAGTATCCTTTCAAATGTATGTTTTAATATTGTGAATAATTTAAATCTATTGCAATCTTGACCTTTGTATGCTTTCAGCTATATTATACTTGCTTTAATTGTAAATTAATTTGGATCCCAATTTTTGGAAAATAAAGGAAATAAATATAAAAATAAATTAAAAGAGTTAGTAATCTGCAGTTAAAGAAGGTTCTAAGAGGCTTGTCAATAAATAAAAATCTTAAGACTGTTGATGGGATGCTATGTTCATCATCAGGTTCAACTCTTCGTTCATTTCTGGTGCAAGATGTCCACACAGTGTCACTATTCAGTCAGAAAAATAAATTGTGTAAATCCAGCCACAATTATAAAGAATAGGCAATGGGAATACATTATGCTGTTTTACAGATTTAATAAATAGATTAAAAGGAACGTTTCCTTTCTGACATTGAATTCTTTCCTACTATATATCTTAGAACAGGATATACTGGAATATAACATTTTACTCTCACAACAGCCCTGTATAATAAATCAGGCTGAGCAATGATGATTTATCAAAAGGCCATAGGGTGAATTACCATGTTGGAATCAAGCAGTAACAGAATTACAGAATTGTACAGTCGAAAGGAATCATGTGATCTAACCCCCCCTCCCCCATCAACAGGAATCCATAGTATATCATTCTTGACAGGTAGTAATATAACTCCTGTTTTAAAATGTGTGGTAGAAGAATTTATTAGCTGATTTGAATGATGTTTTAAGATATTTTTTTTTTACTGTTTTACTGTTTTAATTGTATTCTTATGATCTATATGTTGTAAGCATTGTTGATGCCTATGTGAGGCCGCCCTGATTCCCCCTTGTGGGGAGAAGGGCGGGATAAATAATAAATAAATAACGTCCATCACCTTTCAAAGTCAAGCATCCTACTACCAAACAGTTCTTATTGTCAGGGACAATGAATTAACTATGTATTGGTATTTTTCTCTCTGATTTAGGGCCCTTCCACACAGCAATATAATCCAGAATATCAACGCAGATAATCCACAATATCTGCTTTACACAGGATTATCTGAGTCAACACTGCGACATAATCCAGTTCACACAGCTGAATTTTATACAGCTGTGTGAAAAGGGCCCAGTTTCCTTATGTTTTGCCTCTCTTCTACTGGACTGGGATAAATTCTGCAGATGTTTTAGAACCTTCCCAGGATCTACACACACAGTTAAAGAACATCTTAATACTGCTAATGCAGTATACAAAGAATGACTTAATAAAGATCCTGAGGCTGGAGTGGAAGTCATTTTAGTATAGATTTTGTTTTTTGTATTTTTTGTATTTTTCGTATTTCTCTCTCTCTCTTTTTTGTATTTTTTGTATGCTTTGTATATTTTTTTCTTCTTTTCTCTCCCCCCCCCCTCTTATTTATTTATTTATTTTATTTAGACATTTTATATACCGGTCTTCTCACCTCCAAGGAGGGACTCAGGCCGGTTCACAACATGTGTTCATATACAGTAATATACAAAACAGCACAATGCACCATCATTACACATTAAAATATAGGTACAATAAAACATCATCATCACATTACACAAGCCAAGTCGTCAGTACAGTCACAATTCATCATCATCTTCCTTTCCTCAAATGCCATATTCCAAAGCCAGGTTTTTGTTGGTTTCCTAAAGGTCAGGAGGGAGGGAGCAGATCTAATCTCTTGTGGGAGGGAATTCCAAAGCCGAGGAGCCACCACCGAGAAGGCCCTGTCCCTCATTCCCACCAATCGCGATTGCGAAGGTGGTGGGACCAAGAGCAGGGCCCCTCCGGAAGATCTTAGTAACCTTGATGGGGAGAATCTGTTCGGACAGGTAAGCTGGGCCTGAGTCGTTTAGGGCTTTATAAGTCAAAACCAGCACTTTGAATTGTGCTCAGAAGCTAATCGGCAGCCAGTGGAGCTGGCGGAACAGAGGGGTCGTATGATCTCTGTACCCCGCTCCTGTTAGCAATCTGGCTGCCGCTCGTTGGATTAATTGAAGCTTCCGGGCAGTCTTCAGAGGCAACTCCACGTAGAGACATTGCAGTAGTCTAAACGGGATCTAACCAGAGTGTGGACCACCGTGGCTAAGTCAGACTTCCCAAGGTACGGGTGCAGCTGGCGCACAAGTTTTAATTGTGGAAAAGCTCCCCTGACCAGCGCCAAGACCTGGGGTTCCAGGCTCAGCGATGAGTCCAGGATCATTCCCAAGCTGTGAACCTGCGCCTCCAGGGGGAGTGTGACCCCATCAAGCACAGGCTGTAACCCTATGCCCTGTTCGGCCTTTTGACTGACCAGGAGTACCTCTGTCTTGTCTGGATTTAGTTTCAATCTGTTGTCCCTCATCCAGTCCGTTACAGCGGTCAAGCACCAGTTCAGGACTCTTCCTTTGTCTTTATTGCTTTTTTTCTATGGTGATCGGGTTTCCTACTTTTCTATCCTCTTTTGGAATGTTCTCCCTCTTTCTTTGTGTTGATGTCTAAAATGTTTAATAAAAATCTATTTAAAAAATACTGCTAGTGCTTGCTTAGAGCACTAAAGTTAGTAATCTGTACTGAACACAAAATGCAATCACCAGGAGATTAGGGACCTTATAAGACACCCTGTTTCTACACACTTTTAAAACACTTCACAGATGGAGTCCCACGAAGCCCATCATATAATACAAAATGACTTTCTCTGGTTATCTGTGGTACTCTATCTGTGAAGTGTTATAAAACTGTGTAGAAACAGGGAGAACTGGAGTTAGGGAGAAATCATTTTCTGAGCTCCTGACTTGTGAGGAAATGGCAGAAGGCACTTATTTACAAGTGGGATGGGGTCTGACAGATTCCCCATGTTACATCATTTTAGTGATTTGAGGAATTGGCATTCCTATGGGCAGTCTCCAAATGAGCATTGTTTATCCATTTGTCACCCAATATCCTCTTGCAAAATCCTTTTATGGTAATTTCTTTTAATTAATGTAATCATCAGGAATTGCACAATTTTGAGATATCACCACTGAACTGTTCTTGTATTTTCTCCTTCTTTGAAACGTTGGCTTTCCAAATTGTGCCATAGCTAGCTTGTTAATATTTCCCCCTCTTTTATATTACAAATTATAGCAAGTGATAATATGGGTTTTCTTGAAAGCCCTGGAACAATTTATAATAACCTAATTTGTCCTTAAATTTGAGCATACTATAATAAATGCTCAAATCACATTGGTGACAAAAGTTATAATTTTAAGACTGATAACATAATTCCTTTTTTCATAATAATTTAATAACAAAATTCTTACTATTGTACATGTAGACATTATTATTCCTTCAAAGTGTTTAATGTAAATTACTGAAAATGAAGTTTGGACTTCTGCAATTTCTAAGTTTCCTCTTTTAAAAAAAAAACAAAAGGACTGTGGAATGAATGAGGACTACACTTGCTCATGTGATAGATTTTGGTAAAAATTGTCAAAAGAAAGAGCGTGTGATGGTGTTGGGAATATTATCTGATTCAATTCCAAATGCAATGGGATGATATGCTACAGTAAAATGATCCCCCCTCCCACCACTGCTTTTCTTTATACACAGTCTACTCTAGCTCACAATAATCTAACATTTTCTGCACAAAAGCTCTGAAAACACATCAAACTGTTCCACACAGATGCTAAACCCCATACATTGCCTGTGAGAAGACTGACTTGATTTGTAAGCTCTTGCTAATTTTGGCTGCAGTTAGTTAGAGTATTGAGTATAGCTTCCATGCACACTGCACAATGCAGTAGGCCTTTAGCTGGAGTCTAGGACTTCTACTGGCACCAAAACCCATGATGCTCAAGTCCCATTATATGTTTTGGTATAGTCAAATTGTCTCCCTTATTCAAATGGCAAATTCGAGCTTTTCCTTTTGGACTTTTTCTTTTTAATATTTTCAAACCATGTATTGTTGTATCCATGAGTCTATTTCTGACTATATGTGATGTGGCATACATGGTCATTAAATTCACCACATGCTCAAACCAGAAAAATCACATCTTACCTTCTATGTGCTGGTTTTGTATTCTGCATTTCTAAATTTACTTTAAAGCATTGGGATACTATTTGCAGAAGCTTTTGACTGCATGTTCTCAAAAGCAGATGATACAAAGATCCCTGAACATAAACCAATCATTTCCTTTAAAAAAAAAAGAAAAAAAAAGAATGGTCCATCCTGTGCAAAGCTCAATGCTCAGCTGAATTTATTAATTCCTGTGCAATGAACCACAAGCCACAAGAGGGAACTAGAGATCTTTGTGTAGCCCTTGCATAGCCTTCCTTTGGTGGGCATCATTGGGAAAAACCTGATGTTGGGGTGGGAGTGGAATAACAGTACTATTTCCTTGTTCTACCCCTTCACCCATGGAGCAACAGAGAACCAGCAACTACTAATACCCAACCAATGACATCATAACCATGTGATGAGAATTTAGATCTGAGAATAGAGTTGACCCAGGTGACAAAATATGACAGATGTTAGATCTCCATATTCCTGTCAAGCCTACCTTGTTAAAAGTGGCTGGTACACATGCTCTTCAGAGCTACTCAGGTCTCAAATATACAACTGTGAGAAGTTCTTTCTAAGATACTTGGGCCTAACTGGCTTTGTAGAAAATCTGCTTCCTCAGATACATGTTCTTACATATTGCTCAGGTTGAACACCGATCTCCTCTACGCAGAGTTCCTACCATTTCCATTATCTTTCTTTTTGTGCTTTATAATCGAGTAATTAAGTTTAAAAGCAGGAACTTTCCCCAGAACTCCTTTTGCTCTCTTCAACACCTAACTTTTTTCTCCTATACTTCATTCAGAGATTAATGCTGTTGAAACTGTGCACACCATAGGCATTTGCCTTTGTGCCTCTGCTACTGGCTCCATCCTCAGAAAAGTCAGATGACCTAGCTGAAGCTCCACTGTGCAAGCACACAAATAAGGATCTATCCCCTCAAGCACATGGCCTCAAGCCATATAGAAAAATGAGGAAATGCAAGGCCTCAAACACTAGACCTCAAGCAGAGGTGTCAGCACACCAGCCACTAAAGCAACCACAAGGCCTGAAAAAAAACACACCACCTTACAAACAAGCACCCCACCTTTTAAACAAACAAGAAACAAACACTCAGCTCTCTAGGACACTCCAAAAGTTAAGGTGTCTTCAAGCACCACTCACGTCCTGCTTCCTCTGTCTCCTAATCCCCATATAACTCTCACAGTAGTGTAAAAAACATGAAATTATTTGGGGGATTTTTTTTCACCAATGAGAACCAAATGCAGAAAAATTTACATTCTAGGCCACTGTACCATCTATATCAGGGCTTTGTCATACCTTCAAAAAAGTTTTTTTTTTTTTAAAAATTACTTTTAAAAATTTGTGACCTGACAATCACAGAGAGAATATAAATATTAAAATTGTTTTATGAATACATCCAATTACAGAGTTTTATTTTGTTTTTATTAAAAAACAGAATTTAGAGGAATGATTCTTGAACAAAATACAGTTGTATTTTGTTCAAGAATCATTCCTCTAAATTCTGTTTTTTAATAAAAACAAAATAAAACTCTGTAATTGGAATAATAAAACTTTCTATTACGGTTCCAAGGTTAGATGGCTCTGCTATTCTTTGTAAGTTGTTTTCTACCAGTCAGCAATAAAGATGCATTTTTGCCAGCCTGGAAATATAATCAAGGCAGAATTTATTTTAACTGAAATGATTACATTCGTGTAAATAGCAGGGTGAAAATTGTGAAATTCAGAGATTTTTTTTTATAAAACACCAAACCTATCATCCACATTATTCATAATGGCATAATAAAATCAAGATTGGTAATATTTAATTCTTATGAGCAAGATCATAATTATTGGATACATTTGAAATTCTATTCACTCACTAAAACTTCATGACCTGTGTCCGTAATTCTTTGTATGTGGTTTATTATCTCAATATAGACATAATTTATCCTTCACCTTTCTTTTACTGCAGGTCATTATTATGGCCACATACCAAAGCTCCTCGGGCTTTCAGTCCACTAGAGAAAAGCAGCCACACTCAGTGACATCTACTGTATGTTTTAGTTGTGGCTATTATGTTTCACTTAGGGAATTGTTTGGATGAATTTTCAAGCAAGGAGTAGGAGAGTTGAAGACGTTGGGGAGGAAATCATAAGTCAGAGTCATTCCAGTGGGAATAGTGAACCAATGTTTCTGGCTGCCTTTGCTGAAAGTGGTTATGTCATGAAATATGTAAGACCCTTCAAAAGCTTCTGTTACAAAGTTGCTTCCTAAAATTTTAATTGCCTTCAAACCTTCGAAGTCACTACAGTGGCTTCAAAGCTTTAAAAGAATTTATGTTGTGACCCAGCAAAAACAATGCCACCACTATTTTATTTTGTATGAGAATGTAATGAAGACTTGTTTCAAAAATATATTTTTTGGTTTCTTTATTTCTGAAAGAACATGTCAAGAGAAAGAAGTCTGATGTGTTGAACTGGGAGGCTTTACATCTGAATCACAGGCACAAAGTCTTAAGAGCAAGTTGCTATAACCCTTCTAGTCTGATCTCCAGCTAGGAAGAGCATTCTGTGCATCTCCAAAGCATTCCTAAGAAAACAAACTTCACAGTCACTGAGCAACATATAGCACTTCAGTTCAAGGCAATTAAATCTTATTATGGACTAGAAACCCAAGCTTTGTCTGATTTGTTTCAATTTTTCAGCTCTCATCTCTTCCCACAGACTTCTGGTCATCATATTGCACCCCCTAATTTACAGACTTATGTGAACACACACAGAGATTTACTAACATCACATACTTTCTTTTTCTCCTTGTGCTGTATCAGATATTTTCCTTCAAATTCATAGGCTACAAACATCTTCCTGAAGGCACTGTTCCCCATAAGAAGCAAGGAACTAGCATCCAGACACAATCATTTTTGTTTGTTTCTGAAGAAAGTCAGAAAGGAAATGAATTTTTGTTCAAGTGTCAAGTGTCTTTGGGCAATGATTGTGCTAGGACTGGTTCAGCTGTAATAAATTGTAGAAACAATGCTCTTGTTTTAATACCATAGTTGAGCCCTGAAATATGAAATAAAAAGTGTCTCTGAGCATGTGAAGAATACATTTTATTTACTACTAATGAACTGCAGTGATTGCACATCTTTTTGTGAACTCACTCACATAGACTAGCAAGGATTATGATTTGCCTAACATAGAGCAACAATGAACAGTCAGAAAACCAGGTCTTTTCCCACAGAAACCCTCTTCCTGATTTCCCTTAAGATCTTAAGTAATTGCTCCACAAAACACGTTTTCACATACTAAAATGATGTCACCTTGGATAAAATAAAATGTTTTAGTCATACCAGTCACTTCTATGTTCTTAGGGTAGTAAACCTGCACCATGTTTTAGTTCAAACTTTAAAGGAATTATTTAAGATGCCAAATCATATACTTTAAATAAAATAACAGCTCCTTTAAATCCAGAACCATTTGCTTCTGCTGTTTCTCCCCTGCCAACAGTAACCTCCTCCATTCTTTTCTTGACCTAGAACTGTGATAGCCAGAACCAAAGATTCTGTCATTGCTCTCTACTGTCTGTCTATCATTAACACTGGATTTTCCTATGTCACATCCATCTTTTTCGAATATAACCCAACCAGAGTATGTTCACTTCCATCGATGCATCATGATGTAAGATTAATACTGCTACTATTGACTAACACATGAAGCCTCTCATAAATATGTAGAAGGTATGAATGGACATCCATTGGTGCAGTGATTCCCAATCTTTGGTCATCCAAACACTTGGGACTTCAACTACCAGAAGCCCCAGTCTGCTTGGCTAACTGCCAGGAATTCTGGAACTGAAGTCCAAAACACCAGGAGAAGTAAAGGTTGGAGTCACTGCATTTGTGGAACAGTCACCATAATCCTGTCATTTTACTAAGGGATAGCAGCAAGCTAAGATTAATTTTCTTTCCCCCTTTCTTTCTTAGTTACAATAGAAGGTAACTACATCAGCCCCAGGGCTGGCAAAGGAAGGAACTTTAGATGCCCCATTCCCCATTCCCAACTCTAACATGCCTAACCATGTTCTTTCTAACCATGTTCCATTGATGTTGAAAGTCACTTCCTGGTGGGATTCCTCTTGCCAGTATACTTCTTTCTCAGCTTGGTTTCTTTCTCTTTCCTTTCCATGGTTCCTTGTTTACAGGATATTCAGTGGAGTTTCAACTATAACCCAGGGTGTAAAAACTTAAGT
Organism: Anolis sagrei; assembly: GCF_037176765.1. Taxonomy (NCBI): domain Eukaryota; kingdom Metazoa; phylum Chordata; class Lepidosauria; order Squamata; family Anolidae; genus Anolis; species Anolis sagrei. The sequence continues at coordinate 211,339,837 of NC_090023.1, read as the reverse complement.
ATTAAATAATTGCTTTGAATGAAGTTGCCCAACAATCTGAGTTCATTTATGCCAGACTATTGTGCCAGACTGTTCCAGATTTGTATTGTTTGTGGGAGCTCTATTCTTTCTTTCAAGCCAGGATTCCTGAATGCTAACTGCATTTGGAGATGCTAGTAGGAAGGTGAGCACACTAAAGAATGTGTGTGTGTAAGCCAAGAAATACAGAATTAAAGACTGCATCTGTTATGCTTTGTTTGAAACCAGAGCTTGATCTCCAAGAGTCCCAGGCTTCTGAGTACAAAAGACCCTTAAAAAATATTTGAGTTTTCACAATAGAGCACAGAGGCACACACTGAACATAATTACACATCATAGCTGGTTTTATTCTGCTTGTCCACAGTAAATAAAACATATTGCATTAACACAGTTATTTTCAGAAAAACAGCAGCTTTTAAGACCAGGCCACTATCTGCAGGATACCTTTCACACTCTCAGTAGGCCCCATTAAAAATCTTCATATACCACTGTTCAAATTTATCAAGTTATCCCCTTAAAACTAATAAGAGTTTTATTTCCCACTGTCAGTGCTGCCAGCCTAATTCTAAATTGAACTCCTAATATTTGATGTCATGCCTCTTTTAATCTCTATTGTAACATAATAGGCATTCTAAATCTATTTGTTGATTTAGCCTACTCTCTACAGTCAAAACAGCAGTCTTCGTTTCTAAGCAGATTTGTTGTTCCTTTCCCCATTTTCCTCCTTCCAACACTCCAGCGACTGCATTTCTCCAAAGCACAAGCTCTTTTGTTTATATCTCATATTTGCTTTGCCCAGGAAATTCAATAAAGACCTTGTCAGGTAGAGTCTTCTACCTATTATATTTATTTTATGAGTGTGAAAAGTCCGTAACTCATGATTGCAATGGAAGGGAAGTATAAGAGAGTCAAGCTTTTCTTTGCTGTAAAGACATATAATCAAACAGGCAATAAATATCATCCACACCTGGTATTTCATCATTACAACCCATTTTTTCAGAAAAGTAATTATTCGCTCAAAGTTAAAATCAATAGGAGGCACATTTCATTCCTAAGCAGTTCTAAGATCAAGGTTTTAAAATTGTACATATGGATAAATGCATGCTCATATCATTGTCATTGTCATAATTACTTTAGGCTTAAACTGGAGAACTGAAAGAAGAAAGGTTGACATCTTACAGGTTTTGAGGGAGGATATACAGTATTATACTTGAAGGCATATTTGGTTTGGTTTGGCTTTTTTCATTCTAGTGTAGGATTTTAGGTTGCATGAACTGAAATGGAGCTTTTCAAAATAAAACAATAAAAACAAATTTGGAGACATTGCTTTTAACATCCAATGCTTTTATTTTATTTGTTTGTTTGTTTATTTGCCTTAGAGTAGTGAAAAAGTGCTTTGTTCCATAATGAGCCATGGTACTTTACAGATTTCATTGCATTCAGCAATCCTAGAGGTCAGTGTTTAAATAGTGCTTGAAATTGCTTCATATACCAACCATGCTAATTACTATATATCTTTAGTCATTCCTGGTATGTATGCTAAATTCTGGTGTGTCCATTCATTTTAATTTAAAATAATGAACAGCAATGAGGTGCTTAGAACTTGTATAGCACTTTTATAGAGCTGAAGTCACTTTATGCAGTGTTTTGCCAGTAATTCTAACAGTAAATTGCCAAATATGCCAAAATATTTGCTCCTATAGGGATGGACCTATAGGAACTCAGTGATGTGTGATTTCAAATTCTAATTCATGCTTTTAATTGCAATACTCCTGTGGGTTCAAAATTCAGTAGGAATGAACAAGCCATCTCCAACCATCATTTCCTCCCTTCTCATTTACAATCTGTGGGGATTCTGGCAGCAAATGTGATGAGGTCCTTAGAAGAAAAGGAGATGCTAATCTGCAGGATGCTATGGTACTACTGAAGGATGCTCTTGCATACTTTTACACCACAAAGGCCAGTATTGTTGCCAGTGAAGTTTGGTGGGAAATAGCAGAAATGACATTTTTGGGGGTCCAGATATTTCTGGATCCAGATAGATATTTCTGGATCTTTTACAAGATCCAGAAATATCTTATATAACAATACAAACTCAAATGACTTAAATTACTCAGAATTACTTATTTGAATGTAACGAGCTACTGTGTATTTTCACAGCAGGTTTATTTTAGTTTATATTTTGAAAAAGCTAAATATATGTTTTTGTCATCAACATAATTTGTACACATCCTTTCTATTTGCAAAAGTATATAGAGGAGGAGTTCAGTTTGTCTCATCTGGAAAGCTAAAATCCAAAAGATCACGAGTCTATGCTGATTTCAGAGCAGACCCCCAGATGTCCAATTGTCAACAAAGGAGAAGCACAGTCAGCTTCTGGAAGTCAAGAATACATTAGAAATGTCGAATTGTAAAGATTCTCTTCAACAAAAATAAAAGTTTGCTCTTCTAGCAACCATCTAGTCATAGTCTATCCCCATATTCTTCTCATACACCATTTTATCACAAGGCTAAATGGCCACAACAGACTGTTCAGGAAGTGAGCTTGTTTTCCTGGAGTCATTTCACTGAAATGATCATCAACACATACATTTTTTACATGTTTTCCCTGTCACAACAGCATTGGAATGGCACTGCTTTACACATGGTAATGGCATTGTGATTCAATTAGTGGAAATATTGCCTTTAGGGGTTCATCTTCCTTGAGTTTCTGTAATCCAAAAAACAATGTAATCATAAATCTAGAAGCTAAACCCGTTTTTCCACCCCTTGTTTCAAATGTGACAATTTTTTTCAAAGTAAAGAATACTTGTAACTGAATAGATTTTTAAAGGTTGAAAATACAAGATAAAATATGTAGTCAATGCACAGCCCTAACAACTCTATGTACTATTATTTTCTCTTCTGATGGTCTTAGTGATTTCACAATATATGAGAGATCACGTTAATTACAAACTAGTGAAAGAAGAAAGTGTCATATCATGACAGATTTCTTTCACTCTGACTTGAGTAGTAGATAAGTCATGTTCCCTATAAAAGCTACATCCTTTTAGAATAAAATGGTGATCCTTCTCTCTCTCTCTCTCTTCTCTTTTTCTCTTTCTCTTACTTTTCCCCAAGATAATTTTAATTTTTAACAACTATATTACATTGATTACAAGATGATCAATGTTGGAAACACCAGTACTTTGTGAGTTTGGCTACTACAGATTATTCGGGGTTTAGTTTAAATTATATACCAAAAAGCTTGATGGAAAGGTTTCAAACATTTAAGAGTCAATGAAAAATAAAGTGTCAGATGCTTTCATACCTACTCAGGTGAGATTTGTGAGTGGTCCATCTATGTTCATTTTCATAACACAGGTGGCAGACTACATTATGAATGTGAATGGCTTCAAGGAATTCCTGTCCTCTAAAATTCCTTTTCCTGTACTATATAAAGAACAAGGAGTAATGGTATATGGCAAAGTCATTCACTTCATGATTTATATCCATAGGTTTCAAAGTTTGTGGAAGCTTGGAAGCTAGAAGAAAACCACAAATTTAATTACCGAATGAGTATTTTAAAATATATGTTTGTCATTCTCTTGCATCAATAAAATTTGACTTTAAAACAATATAGAAACAACATTTGGTAGAAACTTCACAATGCTTTCCAAAGTAAAAACTGGAAATATTATAGAGATCCTAAAGCCAAAAATAGTAAAGTAGTTTTTAGCACAAAAAAAGTTTTTACGAAATACAACACAATAACTTTGGAATTCCAGCAACAAGGAAAATGCCAAATGGAGCATATGCTTCTCTGGTCACATCAGGAGGCAGAGATATTGCACAAATATTTCTGGCTTGTTCACACAAGATGCCGTAGGCCTGGATTGCTGCCTTGGTTCATTTAGGTATAAAGGCCCCTTTGGTTGTGCTGGCAGAAGCATCTTTTAATTATAGAGAATTCAAACATTTTGTTGTTTAGGCAGTCTGGCACCTTAGAAGCACCATTCACCCTCCCCAATATGGCAGGGGTTCATCTATTCCAAATCCCTTCAGAGAAGCAGACTCCACAAAGGCTGAAGAAGGAAAGCATCAGTCTCACCCTACAGCACTAACCCTGGCTCAGACTTTCTTCCAAATCAAAAAATCCATTTGACATTAAAAATGCTTCATTAACTTCCAGCTCCGCACAGCTCCAAAAAGCTGCCAGCCTGCACATGCTTGTTGTATGGATAAGCTATGAAAAGTATCAACTTTTAATGATTTTTTCCTGTGCTGTTGCAGTCTTCTGCCATGGATTTTGGATTATTGCAACTAGATCATTTTCAGAGAAAGGTCACTTTGACTGTCAATGTCCTGCAAATGGCTATACAATTTAGAAATTTTGAATTGCTGATAACAACAGGTTTTTTTTGAAAATACAACCATATTATCTCAGCTGGTTCATCACATGTGATAAGGTTTCTAATGGTAAGTTCTAAAGCTTTGGTTTACTCATATTGCCTACAGTCTTTCAAATAAGGAAAAGATAATTAAAAGAATCCTGCCCACACATATCTATATTAGTTATTTGATGATCCAAAGTAATGAAGTATGTCTGTGATTTGCTTTAAAATAATATAATGAAGTTTCAACTGTCTAAAGTTTCCCTGACTCTTTTCTTAGTCACTACAGATGATTGCAAATTACTGTTTTCATCTTTGCTGAAATTTTAATTTGCTTTTCCATCACAAAGCAACATTCTATAGGATTGCTTGATGTGTATACAAGTAATTAACTATCTATTTTCAACTGATGATTTGTTCTGTATGTTATCTTTTTGCTCAGTGTTACAAATGGCAGTAGGGGAAGCTGGAATCATGTAATGGTATCAGGAGGTGGAATAAATAGTTTTTTACAGTAGAGGAGAAGAAGAGGATTTGACATGTAGAAGCCATTTGCCCTGGCAGCATTACCCTTGAGAAAAATTTGCAGAAAAGATGTAAGAGAATAATTTTATTCAAAACAGATATTTCTTACATATTTCAATGGTTAGCATAGATAATTCTCTTTGATTGTGTAAGGATCCTGTGTTGCAATATCTAGATAGGATTCCTATCCCAAAGAAGCTGTATCATATCTTGCTGTGTTATACACAATACTCTGAAGCACACAGATACACATTCCTCTGGTTTCACATTCACTTCTGTATGTTATCTTCCATATCTCAGATTTGACATTTCCTTGCACTGACCTCGTGTCCATTTGTTTCCCCATCCATCTCTCTGTCTTTCACGTTTTACAAACAATCCCTCCCCTCCACATCCTAACAAGAAAAATGACATTCAGGATTTGTCATTTTTATAGTATAGTGCCATCTGGACCACAAACTGTCTCCCCTCTCTGAATCCCTAAACAAATGGCTTCTTCTTTTGCTTATGTAATCTGCCCTTATGGTGTCTTTCCTTTTTTTCCTCAGTAAATACATCTTACCCTAAAAGTCTCTGGAATAATTTCTGAACAAGAAGTAGTTCCAAGCTTGAAAAATGCATTTAAAAAGTGATCTTGTGTCACACAACCCTTTTGGATGATGATGAGAGGAGGAAGGAATGAATCTGTCTATTTCACTTTCTTTAATATACACTTCTCTATGCTTTCTGGAATTTGTGTGTGTGTGTGTGTTAGGAGTAACTTGAGAAACTGCAAGTCACTTCTGGTGTGAGAGAATTGCCCATCTGCAAGGACATTGCACAAGGGACGCTTGGATGCTTTGATGTTTTACCATCCTTGTGGATGGCTTTTCTCATATCCCCGCATAGGGAGCTGGAGCTGACAGAGGGAGCTCGTCTGCACTCTCCCCAGATTCGAACCTCCAACCTGTCAATCTTCAGTCCTGCTGGCACAAGTATTTCACCCATTGCACCATCAGGGGTTCCAGCTTTCAGGAATAACATCAGCTAAGAATAGTGTTTCTCTTCTGGATGAGCGCTGGGAGGAGTTAATGTGCTGGATGAAGTAAAATTGAAACTGAATCCGAACAAGATGTAGATGCATTAACTGGGTTTGGATGTGTGCCAACTAGTCATGGATGGAGTTACGCCCCCCCACACACACACAAACACACACACACACACACACACATCTTGATTTCAGTAAGCCTTTGGCAAGATCTCCTGTGATCTTCTAGCGAACAAACTAGTAAAAGCCAATGGGATTTTGAGCTGCATCAAAAGGAGTATAGCATCTAAGGCAGTGGTTTTTAAACTGTGGGTCCCCAGGTGTTTTGACCCACATTTACTACCTGTTAGGATCTTTGGGAGTTGAAGACCAAAACATCTGGGGACCTGCAGGTTGAGAACCACTGGTCTGAGGGAAAGAATAGTGCCCTATAGTCTGCTTTGGTGAGATTCCACTTGTAGTACCTGTAGTACTGTGCCCAATTCTAGGCACCACAATTCAAGAGGAATATTGACAAGCTGGAGGATGACAAAAATGATCAAAGGCCTGGAAACTATGCCCTATGAGGAGCTGCTTAATGAGCTTGTCATGTTTAGCCTGCAGAAGAGAATGTTGAGAGGAGACATGATAGCCATGTTTAAACATCTGAAATGATGTCATAAGGAAGAGGGAGCAGGCTTGTTTTCTGCTGCCCTGGAAACTAGGACTCGGAGCAATGTGTTCATATTACAGGTTCCACCTGAACACTAGGATGAACCTCCTGACCTTCACCGCTGTTCAACAGTGGAACTCACTGCTTAAGAGTATGGTGGAGGCTCCTTATTTGAAGGCTTTTAAACAGAGACTGGATAGCCAACTGTCAGGGGTGCTTTAATTGTGCATTTCCTGCATGGCAGAGGGTTGGACTGGATGGCCCATGTGGTCTCTTCCAGCTCTATGATTCTGTAGTTTGAGACAGTTACCTATGGGATCATCTTCTCCCCATATAATCCATCCTGTACAATCAGGTTCCCTGAGGACATTTACTCCAATCAGCTCAAATTAGGCTGACTTCTACACAGAGGACATTTTTAACCACTCCCAGATTGTAGAATGACCTGCTGGAAGAGATTGGTCAACTCACAATACTATCTGACTTTAAAACATCAGTAAAGAGCTGTCACTTTATGAAGAACTATCCAGATTATTTTTATGATGCTTTAAAAAGTATTTATTAATATATTTTAATATTTTAATATGTATTTGATTTTTATATGTATTGGAGTGTGTATGTGTGTGTTTGAAGCATTCTGTTATCTATTGGTTTCCCCATCTAAATTCACAGAGAGAGGTGGGTAAGAAGTACCATCATCATTATCATACTATTTTTCTATATCACTTTGAAAATGGATTTTTAAAAGCCTGCACAAATATATGGACATTTTCATGCATGTTAAAAGTATGCATATTTTATATATAGTTTTTTTTATAAAAAATACTCATTTCTACAACCACTTTCACATTTCTTGTGCCTGTTTCTATGCCAAGATCCTACATGAAGAAGATGGAGAGTAATTTTACATTTACAAAGTTACATAGTGGCCATGTAATGTCACCTCATAGTGAATTTCAACATTGTGCAATAGAATGCCTATTTGCACATACATGTACAATGCACATTTATATGCATAATTCACATGTGCAATGGTAGTTCACATGCAAGTCAGCCCCTAGAATTTTAAACGAACTGTAGGCAATCTGTATCAGGCAAATATAGTCAATTCCTTTTGTAGGGTAATTTACAGATGTGTAAAACATAGATTCCAGCCTCTGTCTATTATCCCGTTTGTCAAGGTGATATTTAATTTCCTTTGGAGCCAGCAGTGTATATTGTATACAATAACTTTTTATGAATGACATACACACAGTTTTTTTTTATAATCTAGAGGAGACATGGGCAAACTTTGGCCCTCCAGGTGTTTTGGATTTCAACTCCCATGATTCCTAACAGCTGGTAAGCTGGCTGAGATTTCAGGGAGTTGAAGTCCAAAACACCTGGAGGCCTGAAATTTGCCCATGCCTGATTTAGAGAATCCTGACAGCAAGTATGAATTCAAAATAAAAACTTCATCAGCAGTAAAGCAATAATTATCTCCAAATATTTCCAGCATAAGGTGTGAAATTTTAGCACATGTGTATTGTTCTTTCTCCCACGAATATTCAAAAACCTTGCCAATTCTACCCATTATCCAAGGGTGCAAATGTGCCTTAAAGGACAGAATGGATTAGCTATGGCTCTTTTGAGCTACAGAAAAGCCCAAGGCATGATATAAATGCATGTGTGCAAGATGTGGATTGGAGTTCATCCAAGGCAGATCTGTCACATGAAATTGTTTTTGAATACAGACATGCCTCGGGCAGGCTAAAGACAGCTTCTTGCCCAATGAAACTTAGGCATGCAACCTAAGCAGGTAGATGTGTATCTGGTAATTCAAATGTGTTCATTTATTTCTTTAAAGCGTGTTATTGCCCAAAGGGTGCCAACAGTAGTGGGCAATAATAAACACAGACCAAATATTCATCAAGAAGCAAAACTACGACATAAAAACAAAGCAACTAAAATACATACACATATTACGTACTTCATTGCAGTTTAGGCACTGGGTCTCAAAATGTAGGGAGGCCACTGCTCTTCTTAACACAGCAATGAGGAGGGTGGTTTTGTCTATTAACTTGTGCATATATTATTATAGAGTATTTGGACATACAGTAGAGTCTCGCTTATCCAATATAAATGAGCCAGTTGGATAAGCGAAAATGTTGGATAATAAGGAGGGATTAAGGGAAAGCCCATTAAATTTCAAATTACATTATGATTTTACAAATTAAGCATCAAAACATCATGTCTTACAACAAATTGGCAGAAAAGGCAGTTCAATACATGGCAACATTAGGTAGTAATTATGGTATTTATGAATTTAGCACCCAAACATCATAATGGATTGAAACAGCTGTGGATCCAGGTGGGAGGTAGACTGCATTGGTTAATGTTGGATGAATGAAGGTTGGATAAGCGAGACCCTGCTGTATCATGAAAAAAACATGGCTCATTAGAAAAGACAATGTGTGGTAAGAATGAAGACAGCAGGAAAAGAGGATGACCACATCAAAGGTGAATAGACTGAGTCAAGGGAGCTATAGCTACAGGATTATGCAAGACCTAGGCAGAGTAATTGGGTAACTTGGAGGTCTCTCATTCATAGGTTTGTTGTAAATCAAAGCTGGCAATGTAGGACTGTTCCCTTATAATGGGACCACCTATTTCCTAAGGAGGCTTGTTTCTTTGTCTTCCACTCTAGAAGAAAGAACTGTGAGGTACTCTTCCTGGGGAGATGGTGAATGCCTCCTCTTCTATAATTTTATGTTTATTCGTTTTCCAACTGCTATTTCCTTCCCTAAAGGGCCTTTACAATCCTTTCCAATTGATTGATAGCTGCAGGTAGAACCATGCAAAGATAAGCCCTTTAAAAAAATCTCCTTTCATGCTAATGACTCATTCCTAATGAAATAGAGGAAACAGTAGCACAGAATTTCTATCACCTATAGAGTGCCAAATTGTCTCTAAGTGAGATGTTTAAGCTTTGCAGGGGGTATCGGAAGACTGCCTTAATGTGTGTGTGTGTCTCCCTCCAATCCTGTATGTATTGGAGGCAGCAATATAACAGAAGTTGAAAATTGTGGGGAAAAATATTTTGATTCAGATTTCTGCAAGAAAACCCCCATCACAAATAAAAACAGAACAATAAAATAATCCAGCAGGGATAAGACAATGGCTTTCATAGTGGTATTATGAGCAGGTTTCTCCACAGCAGTTCAGTGACATGCATGTATTCATAAGCCACAAGATGCCTAGGGGATAATTTAGTCAAGGTAATGGCCTGGGTCAAATAGCAGTTAAGCTATACAGCTTGATATTTTGGAAATATACAGTAGTTTTGATCTTGCTAACCATCTACAGCATTCGTAAGAAATGCACAAAGCTGTTCTAAAGATACTTTTTCTTTGTTCTTAAGCAGCACAGGGATGTCCCCAGATATATAAAGCTTGGTTTTAACAACTTGGCAGCAAACTGTTCTCTATTTAAATGTCTGTTCTGTATAGTTATGCCCAGAGCTTGGGGAAAAATATTTTTCGAGGACCCTATAAACTCATGAATAAGTCTAGAAATTTTAGTCAACCCCCCCTCCCCCCCCCCCAAAGAAACTGGATCAAGTATGCAAGGGTCAATGTGAGTATTGTCCCTTAACTCACATAGTGGAAGGAACCATTTCCTTCTTTGAGTAGAGTGGTGAAAGGAAAGAGCTTTGTCTGTCCCGGAAGAACCTAAAAGACACACCAATCCTCTCTACTCTTTCTGTCATGGCACCATTTCTGGATCTTCTGAATGCCTGGATGGGGAAATGGCAGCTGGTCTTTAACACAACCTTTGTGATTTCCCCTCTCTACAAAGTAACTGTTGGCTTATCTATGAGTCATATGAACATTCATATTTTTTGCCCCCAAACCTGTTATCAACTTATACATGAAGTCAATTTATACAAGAGTGTATGCAGTACATCTCTCAGAATAGCTATCAGCCTATTGGCTGGGATTTGGATTCAAAAAGGCAATTTCATCCAGTGTTTTATTCTGCTAAGCAAAATCTAGTTTCAAACGAGCCTTAACTTTCATCATCTACAATTTTAAGGAAATACTATGTGAAATAGAGGGAAAATAAACTTGTAGCAAGGGTGAAAGATAACTAAACACACATGCACAGAATAAGTGTGAGGGTTTGAATGGGTAGATACAAAATTAGGGGATATACAAAATCCTAGGAGTACAAGGAAAGATTGAATAAGGTATTTTTAAAAGAAACATACTGCTTCAAGGAGAACTGAACATATTGCAGTCAAGATAGTATTCTGAAACAGATTTGTACAGTCTTTTAGTAGTAGTAGTAGTAATTTTATTGATTAGCCCTTAGGCCATATCACAATAAGAAAAAGAACAACAAGGCCTGACAAGACCTGATCACACTCCACGTAGAAAGTTAAAATAAGACACTTATAATAACACAGTAAATACATATGATAAGACATGATAAAACTGATAAACTGATCAAGCTGAGTATATACATCATATTTCATTATCACCCCTACAATTTACCCCAATCAGCCCTAAATATGTGGTTCTCAAACATATTGTTTTGCTTAAGTACAGAGCTATTTTATATGTTATTTTTGGGTCTTGGCCACACATAAAATATGTTGTTCTGATGTGAGAATTCCAAAAGAAGGCATTCCTAAGCACCTTGGGAATTTTCCCTGTACGCTATTACAAGGATGTTTGTTTTAGACCACTGTTTTCAAGGAAACAAACTGGAATGAAACAGCTAAATCCAATATTAAGCTGCAAGGGCATAAATCAGGAGGACGCACCAAACCAAGACTACTTTTCACAGACAGGTCCAAGATGGTCAGATAAGCAAAAATGGGGAAATGAGTGCAACACCAAACTCATTTTGAAATAGAATGAAAACTAATAACACAGACATGACTACAGACATTATGCTGGTGAAAACAAAAGCAACAATGACTAAAGTTACTGCGAATACAAGGACAAAAGCTATGATAAATACCAGCAATGGACAGCACTCGCAGCAACCCAGAGAAGAGAGACCTTTAACAACTGTGTTTTTACTGGAAATACTGATGACATTGTACCAGCCCCAGATATAAACTGACTGTCAGATTTGTACAGTCTAAAAAGTTCTAGCACAGAATATCAAATTGCTTGCCTCTTACCAGTAGAATCTGTTTGGTGTTACAGTTTCCTGGAGGAGCAGCCATCTTCTTCCAAATTCTACAGAGCTGTACAACTAAAATAAAAATCAAGAAAATACAGTATCTTAATAGTCAGTCAACAATCTTATTTTCCTAAATTTCAACATTTTCAGGATGACAGTAAATATAAGCATAGACACAATTTATGCCATATTTCATTGTTTTTATGAGGTGTCCTCTTATGAAAAAAAATCTGACCAAGAATATGAAGAACCATGCTAGTTAACTTGAACATACGTAGTACACAAATAGTTGTGGTTTTTTTTTTACTGAATTCGGGGATCTGTCTTGTTTTGCTGTGGTGTTATAGTGCAACAAAATATATCCAACCTAGAAGACACTTCTCATAACATGAGCTGACAGCAGCATAATGATAGCAATCCACTATGATTTGCGCTGAAATACTCAGTGTTGATCCATATGTCCAACACAGTCAGAGAGGCTGGTGAGTATCAGCATGGCTGGACAGAGCAGAATCTGTTTCCATTATCCAGTGGGAGATTCAGGGACTCTATGCCTCCTGTGAACCTTTCAAATGACCCAATTATATTCCATGTTAACTGCCATGACAACATCTTCTGGAATTCTTAAGATTTTAATCTGTTGAGGCACTGGAGCTTTCTGGCTGAGAATTCTGAATTCCATTCCCTAAAATGTCAGTCCAGGGATTGCACAATGCTGCCATAACAAATAAAGAGGAATCATCATGTTATAACTGTGCAGTATGAGAGGGGTCCTGGTGAAGGAGATTGATGTCTTATAGACAGTTGCTACATCACAATGACAAGCTTTATGGTCATGTTGGTGCTGTATCAAGTACCAATTTTCATCTCATTTCCTCTTCCAGATCTACCTACAACCATTTCATGCAGCTTCCTTTCCTCTTAATCTCCCCTCGTGACACTTCCGATTGAGTATTCCGTTAGAGGTAGCTGGCAACTGAATACATCATGGCCATAATTCAAAAGAAAAGAAATAGCTGTAGGGGCAAGGCAACCAAGGATGGGCATTACTCTCATGGGGGTGAGTCTCACATTTGTGCACATCATTAGGTACTATTTATTGAGGAAACACTCTTATAGTGAGACAATCTTCTGTTGTAAGAAGGACTTCCAAGCTGTAATAAGAAATGGCTGAAGTAACAACATGTTAACCTGTCACACCTGTTAAGTCAAAAAGATAAAACAGAAGAAATCTCAAAACCTCTTTAGCCTGAGAAAAAGAAGGCAGGAAAAAGCAATGAGAAATGTTAAGAAAAATCAACTGTCTGCCCGCTAATTGACAGGGTTGTCACAATGTCAAAACTGCAACCTTTCAGATTTCATCAGAGCAAATCCTCTAAGCCTGCGATAACATCTTAGTTTGTGTCACGAAAAAGTTGAAGAATACATATGCTGGGAAGATATACTTAAAACTTCTCAATGTCTTCATCGGTGGATCTTGAAGACACTACAGTATTGCACAAACTCAATACACACACACATCATAAATAATACAGAATATTTTGTTTTTCAGGTTGGATCAAATTGACAGTGAACTACTGGAAAGGGATTACATTTTTCTTGAGTTTTCATTTATTGGCCAGGAGACAAAAGGAGTGTCTGCTTCAATTAAGCAGAGAATAGAAGAGTAGAGAGAGGTTATTGATCACAGCTATGTTGCAAAACATACAGTGAACTGAAACTTGTCAGAGTGAAAGCAAAGGCTGACAACCCACTGGGCCTGTGCATCACTGAGACAAAGTTAAGCACTTTCACTTGTCTTTTACTTCAGCAGAAAGGAACTAAGATGGACAGTGTGGCAAATATTAAAAACTAGCAAGTACTTGCAGGTTAGAATTCCCTTGTTAGACAAGTGGTGAATCGGCTCCTTGTTTTACTCTGGACTTCTAACATTATTAAAGATGCTGAATCCTTTGCCTAAAGTAGGTTCATAACCTTAGATAGCTCCTTTAATACTTTGCTGACACAGATCCTAGCTATGAGATCTCCAGAGTTCTGTTGTCCATTGATTTTCCTCCAAGAAAACATTTACTGAAAAATCATATTTTCTAATTGCCATAAATGCCCACAACCAGTACCTTTATAAAAGTGTTATCTCACTTATTAATTTGCTCTAATTCTCTTCAGCGTTGTAGAAAATAAATTAAACTATTTGCTAACAGTATAATCAGGAAAGAAATGAAGTGTTAATACAGTGGCCCCACTTCCTATGTAAAATCATACAATGCCTTTTTTGACATTAATATTGAAATCTGAAATATATACCTCACAATGTTCACATATTATATGGTTGCCTGAATTACAAAGCCTGGGGAGAATGGGAAGAATGACTGTCGCTGAGACATTCCAGGGAAAAAATTCCATAATTGCAGAGCAACCACTGAGGGCCTTTTCACACTACTCAATGATAGAACTGACATTCCACATCCAGCGCTATGGAATTCTGGGATTTGTAGCTCACTGATACTCTGGAGTAGGCTTGGGCAAGTTCATTCGTAAGCGTCTAAAATCGTAATTAATTCAGAAAGAAATCCCCTTTGAACCAATTTTGAGCCATGCAGGAATAGTGGGAGGAGTAATTCTGAATTTGAACCACTTACCCATTGTTGGAGTTATTTTCGGATGTCTCCCACAGTTATTTTGATTTTTAGAACAATTAAGCAACTTTGGCAAAGCCTCGCAGTTTCCCTTCTTGAAGGCCATGATTTAAAATCTCACAGTTTCCCTTCCCTGGCTGGCGGTGTAGGGTGATGCAGAGGGATGAGGTGGGCGTGGCTAAGAACAGCTCTTCCTGAAGGCCACGCCCCCAGCGACCTTCAAGAAGAGCTGTGCTTAGCCACACCCACCTCGTCCCTCTGCATGGCAGCTTGCCACCAGGGAAGGGAAACTGTGAGATTTTAAAACTGTTTGTTTAGGCTGACTTTGTCAAAGTAATACTTAATGGTTCTGGAGGGAGGGAGGGGCACCTTCCATTAACGAAGCAAATGAAGCGATTTGGATTTCCTGCTATTTACGATCTTTAATTCAAGAAATTTCAGAAATCATTTAAAAATCGAATCGCCAGCACCCCCTATATACGAAATGAGTTTAGAACCATTTTTTTTTCTTGATCGCCCAAGCCTACTCTGGAGTGTTGCCTGAGATATCTGATTATCTATCCCTAAACTGCAACTCCCAGGATTCCATAGGATGGAGTTATGACAGTTAAAGCAGAATCATTGTGCTATAATTATGTAGTGTGAAATGGTATTTAGTAGGCCTGGGTAACAACGGAAAAATTTGTTTCTAAAATCGATTTGTATTTGGGGTTTTTTTTGTTTCGATATTTAAAATAATTACAAAATTTTCCTTTTAAAAAGTTCGATATTTACAAAATTTCGTAAATGGTAAAAAATTAACGAATCGATTTCCGAAACAATAACGAATCGATTCGTTAATGGCGGACGCGACCGCGAAATACGCTAAAAAACCTCCAAAACCTTCTGAAGCTTCCCTCTCCCTCTGTTGTTGACTGTTGGTGTGATATTATAATTTTTTTTTCACTAATTAAACCATAAAACTGGCCCAGACATGCGGAAATAATAACGAAACGACCTCAAAACAATAACGAAACGAATACAATATCAAAATACAAAGCATTTACAAAACGTTTTTGAAAATTCGTTTTTTTAATAATTGCTCCAGAATGGTTCGTTATCGTTTTGTAATTGAAAAAATTAATGAATTATTAACGAATTACGAATTAACGAAACGAAACCGCCCAGCCCTAGTATTTAGTATATCTGACAGTCTAATGTTTGCTAAAACAGACCAATGAGCCAGCAAATGATCAATGCCAATGAGTGCAACTGAACTTTTAAAGGAATTTCAGACTTTTATCAGATCAGTGTAATGTGTACTGACCACCTTGCGGCATCCAGTACTGATCTGTGAATCTGTATCATTAGTATTTCCAAATTACCTTTATTGCTATCCTCATGTTAATGTCAACACCATACTCCAGTTTAAATGTAATTGGTCCATATCTAGTTTCCTTACATAGGGCTGCAATTGGTAAATGAGTGAGAAAGTGAGAAAGACTCTTCTAAAAATTCTAAGAAGAATATTATGGGTCAAGGATCATCACCAAATATTTGCCATTCTTCAGTGGCAAGCAACAATTCCATCTCAGGTAGGCTGCACATCACCAAAACCAGCACAAAACACCTTTGTCTTGTCTTTCTTATGCTCCTATTTGCTATTGCATGTCAGAAAAATTGTTGACAGGAACAGGAAAAGGTGTGACTGTGTGTTGGTTAGAATTTAAGTACTGGATTTAAATTACTTGAGGCTAAATACTTTAGATCCTACTTCCATTTTTAAAGCATTGGTAGACATAGGAGTGCCTTGGACTGCGAGAAGACCCAACCAGGAAATAAAGCCCGACTGCTCATTGGAGGGAAGGATACTAGAGACAAGGTTGAAGTACTTTGGCAACATCATGAGGAGACAGCAAAGCCTAGAGAAGACAATCATGCTGGGGAAAGTGGAAGGTAAAAGGAAGAGGGGCCGACCAAGGGCAAGATGGATGGATGCCATCCTTGAAGTGACTGGACTGACCTTGAAGGAGCTGGGGGTGGTGACGGCTGACAGGGAGCTCTGGCATGGATTGGTCCATGAGGTCACGAAGAGTCGAAGACGACTGAATGAATGAACAACAACAGACATAGGACTAACATTAGGAAGGCAAACCCCAGTAACCGACATAATATTTCTTCTCATCATCTTCCTTGTGGAACTACAGTGAGAAATTACCAATAATGAAAACCCAATCACAAAATGTGAACAGTATTCAAGGCAAATCTATATTTAAGAAAGAAAAAACCACAAGACATTGATAAATGGACTGGTCATGAAACAGAATGTGGTATGTCAAGTTAAAACTGGTAAGAAGTCAAGCATAATAAATATGGCATGAACTAACAGCTTAGAGAAATGAAATTATGTCTTCTCAAACTGGGAGATATTTTTTGTCAAATATTCACTATGTGAGTCATACCATTATAGATTAGAAAAGAACAGGTGGACTGGAAATAAGGGATGGTTATGTTGATCAAGTTTTTCTTCTCCCAGAAAGAGACACTAGCCATTTTTCTTCCCAACAGGTTCTCTTGTGCTTTGAAAGGGAAGAAGTGCTGGTGGTGGTTGTTGTTAGACGGTTTTCCTTTTCAACTGATCTGTTCATGCAAGCTCATTTTTCCCCTTTTCTGCAACATGACGGGTGATAATTTTTTGTCAGATGAAATTCTGACTGCTAACTATGGGGAGAAAGCGAGATGCGGTTTTGTAAGAAATTTTAGGCAAAGAGCCAGGTTTGATATCATCATGTTTCTTTTCTCTCCATTCAAGTATGAGAAATAAATTTTATATAGAAAAGAACTGGAATAAAAATGTACGGTTATATATTCGTGTTCTCCAGGGAATGTTTCCCCCTTTCCTTCCTGTATTATGGAGATATTTCTATTTCAAGCCATTCTTTTGGACAGACATACATATGGCCTAGATTTTTCAGTTTATCTAAACTGCATTCTGCTTGATATGCAGAACACACTGTTCTCTGTGAATCCCACACCACTATCATTTAACATGTCATATGCTATTCATGACCTGCACAGCATGCAGATGTTAGGTGGTCTCTGCTGAGAAGGCAATGACTCAAAAGGCACAATCCACTATAACACTTATTCCTGTGTTTGGTCTATGGAAATGAATAGAATCTCAATGTGATGCTGCATGACTATATGTAAAGCCATCTTGAGTCCCCTTCGGGGTTGAGAAAAGTGGAATATAACTAGGGTAAGTAAATAAATAAATAAATAATTGTTATACAGGAAAAAGTTGTGATGAAATAGGGGAGCAGGGGAGCAAAAAAGATTTGAGAAATGTCTGAGAATTGAACTGAAACCAATTAGGAAATTTTAGTGCAGCTTGATATGCTTGTATGGGACTACGTCCGTCTTCTCTCGAACTGGTCACTGACTGTAATAAATTGAACTAGTGCAGCTTGAGGATCCTTTATCCAGAATTCAAGAATCCAAAATACTCCAAAATCCAAATTTATCCACACAAGATAGTGACACCTTTGCTTTCAAGATATTCCGGGTACACAAACTTTGTTTCATGCACAAAATTATTAAATATATATATATATATTATGTATACAATTACCTTCAGGCTTTGGGTATATGGTGTATGTGAAACATCAGTGAATTTTGTGTTTAGAAGTGGGTCACATTTTCCTAGACATCTCATTATGTACATGCAAGTATTCTAAGATCTGGAAAAAAAAAACCCTGAAATGCAGAACAATTCTGATCCCAAGCATTTCAGATAAGAGATGCTCAATCTGTTTTTTTAAAAAAGGATTATCCTTGATTACCAAAGGAATCTGTGATCCAACTAGAATATTGCAGGGTCTCAGACTTTTTTACACATCCCTCAACCCCTCACCTCCAGCAGCAAATGGTAATTCCACAATAAATTTCAGTGGCAGATCCTGTTCCCATCCAACAGGAGATAATAGCACAAACTTGTTATTTGCTCAGAGTCTTTCCAAATCCTATAGCTGAGCACAAAACTCAAAAGGCTATTGAGAACTTTCCATGTGCTGGGTGATATCATGAGTGACTTTGGCAAATGAAATATTCTATATCAGCAGTCCATATTTCATCCTATTATGGGACTATGAATGAATCCAGGCTCATTGATCCTTGATTTCTGAGGCACCATTAGACTTTCCTTATTTTCTCATTTAATGTGAACTTTGCCTCCATCCGATACTTGGAGATTTAAAAAGAGAGAGCATCTGACTAATCATATTTCTGCCTATGAGCCTGCCTGAGCCCTGAGATCAGTCTCACATCCTCTAAAAACACAATTAAGAGGGATATGTAATTGGCTCTTCTCAGGCTGGATCTACACTGTCATTCAATCAGTTTTCTGAAACCAGATTATCTGCTTTGAACTGGGTCATATGAGTCTACATGGCAATATAATCCAGTTCAAAGTAAATAATCTGGATTCAGAAACTGGATTATATTCCATTGTAGAGTAGGCCTCTACAATGTATGTTTCTAGGCTCTGGAAGTCAATTCCTGGGAAAGCCGTAATAATCTATTTTTTCCTATACTACCAATGACAAACAAATCTTTTTTTATATATTACAACAACATTTGGAGAACTCAAGTATTTTTAAGGAATGATTTTTGAGGGTGTGCTATCCTGTTTCATTTGCTGTTTAAAAACTACTTAGCAACAGTTTTCATTGTATGTTTTAAATCCAGTTTTTTGCATGTTTCAAAGAAGACTGCTGTCATGACATAATAATTTGAGCATTGAACTGTGACTCTGGTGACCAGAGGTTCATAAAAACTGTTGGGTGACCTTGGGCAAATTATATTCTCTCAGCCTCAGAGGAAGGCAAGCACATACTTATATTTTAATTATATTCTACTTGTCTTAATTTTAAACTACTATGAGTCCCAGTTTTAAAGGGGAAAGCAAGGTACAAAGACAATTATTTTAACAAGAAGAACAACAACAATATCATCTTCAGAAGGAAATGAAATGAACAAGTAGACTTTGGCAGTATATTATAATTTTGTAAACTATCTTAGCTCTACAATAGTTTCCATCATTCCCACATGCAGAAACCATTTTCATTCCTTGAAAAACATCTCAGAAGAATTCAATTCTGACTAATTATGAATGATTCTGTCCTTCTTTAGCATCAATCCATATTTTTGTTTACTGGGAGGTGATTTCTCCAAACATACTTCTGGGAAAATATATGTGTCTATTGGAAGGTGGATAAGAGAACAGCATGGGAAAATTTGCTTATGCAAAGCTTCTCTTCTCTTACCCAAAGATCCAATACTATGTGACCTACATAGCCATAACTTTCCCTTTCCTGCCAAATGCCAGTTCTTCCATGATTTAAAGATTCCTTTATGTAGAAAATCAAACAGATAGCTGGAAAAATCCAAGTTCTTAAAATAGTACTAAGAAATCAGTCAGATTAAACAGAAGCTATCAATATGTTTCACTGACTACCTGGGTACTTGTTTATTTATTCCTGATGGAGCCCAGTGATAATGATAAAGCCTTCAGATATCCATCAGAAGGGAGACAGTCATTTAAAATGCACTAAGATTAACAGTCCAGCAATTAGTTTTCCCACAATGTTCCTTCAGCCTTCTTTACAATCCTCATTAAACATTTCAAGCAAAGGTATCTTGAATCAATCCTCTTCTCTCAAATATGGTTCATTTTCTAATAATAGTGAAATCATCTTTGTGCATGAGCATCTTAAATGTACAGGAGATCTCTATGCATGTGTTAAGAACACAAACACTGCTGGTAGTGGAAAATGTAATCTAATAGAGATAGATTTCTCTTGTCTTCCCTCATTCTCCAGTACTTCAGTGCTGCTTTTGCATGTGGAAATTCCATTATAAGCAGATCCTACAGAACTCTGGATATCTGTATAATATAGAATACATGGAGTTCGACACCACTTGAACAGCTATAACTCAATGCTATGGCATCCTGGGATTAGTAGTTTAGTGGAGGACCAGAATTTTTTGGCAGATCAGGCTAACAACCTTATAAAATTACAACTCCCATGATTCCTTAGCATTGACCCATGGCAGTTAAAGTGATGTCAAGCTGCATTAAGTCTATAGTATAGATGCACCATTAGTCTAATACTTTAAAAAAGCTCAGAAATCTATTTTAGACAAGGAAGAGAGAATCCGACTTACATGAGAACATAATGTAATGAGTTGAGCAGCCAGGCCTGGCCATACCATTAGGCAGAACTGGGCAATTATCTGAAGTTGCAGATGTGGATTTTCATGAAAGAAGAACAAACTGTTCATTATTTAATTTGTTAAGAACACATTCTCAATGCAAATGATAGATTTTTAAAGGTACTGAGGAATTTCTTAAAGGATCTGTCAAGTTATAATTGTTAGGTAGTAACTGAAGGACCAGAAAATTTCTACCAGCATATGTGTTTACTCCAATGTAAAATGTTTAATGTTTAAATTTTCTTTTCTGTTTTCCCGCAGGAAATTCTATGGATAAAATTCTCTTGTTTAGATTTCTATTACATCAAGTTGCTCACTGGTTTACTTGCTTTTCCTTGTTGTTTTTTTTCTCAAAAAGAAGGATAGGGCTGTTCTATTATCAACTGCTATTTACTTTATTTCTTTCATTTATTTTAAGATGTGTTGCAAAACATAATGTTTAGTGAGATGTAATAAGACCCTGAGTGATAGATGCTTTTAGATAGCATGCTTTATGGTCTTGTTTGCACATGAGTTTATGGACAAGTTAAAAGAAAAATACATTCCAAGGGTTGTACCAATTTCAGAACCTGAGATAAAGAATCCTAAAAAAAGAAGACAGCATACAAAAATACCTACTGTTTCATCTGTCTTGAGATAAAAGGAAAAATAAGTAGATGTTGCATAAAGCCACAGGGTGATCTCTCTTCACTGAGTTTTGCATGCAGTGCCACTGGTATGTAACACCATTGCTTTCCACATTCAGATTTGGGACAGAAAGTATTGGAAAGTACTGATGTAATTTGTTCTTAATTGTGTAATTGAAGGGAAAAACCAGTCGTTTAGCAACTTTTATTGCATTACAAGAAAGTCTTTGAAAATTGCACAGTTTTCTAAGATTATACACATTTCTAGACTCGTTCTATGCAGATTTCCCATGTTTTTCTCACAGAAAACATCCAATTTTTGTGCAGAAAAAATATTTCAATCCATATTATTTATGTGTAGAAAATGCTATTGCTTACAGATAAAATGCTGTTGCACAGAATAATAACTATGTTAATTTTATTTAGAATAATCTCAGTTCTTCAAGAATAGCTTTAGTTCACTATTCTTCTTATCAGAGTTCTCCAACATTTGGCAAACATATTTTGACCATTTCTTTTTAAAAAAATACAGTTTCAAAAAGTATTTCCATCCCTAAAAAAAGACAAAAAGGGGAACATTCTGGTTTTACTGCAAAGCATCCAATTGGTTGCCAGATCCAGAACAGAGTCTTAAAGCTACAATTCAAAGTGATGTAAACTGTAAGTTCTATAAGCAAAAATCAATATTTGTTGCTGCTGCAATTTCTGCTAATGTCATATACCTTCAAGTTGTACCTCATAGGCCTGGGCGGTTTCGTTTCGTTAATTCGTAATTCGTTAATAATTCGTTAATTTTTCCAATTACAAAACGATATCGAACCATTCTGGAGCAATTATTTAAAAAAACGTATTTTTAAACACGTTTTGTAAATGCTTCGTATTTCTTTATTGTATTTGTTTCGTTATTGTTCTGAGGTCGTTTCGTTATTATTTCCGCATGTCTGGGCCAGTTTTATGGTTTAATTAGTGAAAAAAAATTATAATATCACACCAACAGTCAAGAAACAGAGGGAGAGGGAAGCTTCAGAAGTTTTTGGAGGTTTTTTAGCGTATTTCGCGGTCGCGTCCGCCATTAACGAATCAATTCGTTATTGTTTCGGAAATCGATTCGTTAATTTTTTACCATTTACGAAATTTCGTAAATATCGAACTTTTTAAAAGGAAAATTTTGTAATTATTTTAAATATCGAAACAAAAAAAACCCCAAATACAAATCGATTTTAGAAACAAATTTTTGCGTTGTTACCCAGGCCTAGTACCTCAGTTATGTCCACTCTAAATCTATCACAGGGCTTTCTATTCAAGATTTGTTCAGAAGGGGTTTGCCATTGCCTTCCTCTCAGGCTGTTCAAAGTCACCCCCTGGATTTCATTGCCGAGCAGGAATTCGAACCCTCGTCCAATACACAAACCACTACACTATACTGGTTCCCTCTTCTTCTTGATGAAATCAAACACAATATGTATCTAATAATCACAATGGGCAAGTAGTAAAGTAATGTGCTTTTGTTTCTTTGATGTTTTTTAAATGTTTAATCCTTTTTAAATTTCTTCAGTTCAGAAATTCCATCCAAGGTTTGATTGCTCAGAAATTATGTTAGATTTTCCCTGTAGCTTTGGTTACAAATAATTTTTATGCCTATTAAATGGAAGCTCACCATTTTGTGTTGTCAATGAGCTTGGCCAAAATCTGTAATTCTGTCGGCCTGCTTGTCACTTTCTCCCTTCCTTCTGATTTCTAGCAGTTACTTTGCACCTACCTATTTTATTTCATTATAACATTGCTTCTTCAATTATCCCACAATTCATGCATTACATATGGAAAATTCTACAACTTGTAGCAGGGAGCTGAAAATACCACTTTAAATCTACAAACCTAGCACCGTAATCCCCAGGCCTACAAGCTCATATAGCAGAACAGCTCCAATGCAATGCAACAAGCAATTACTAACAAAAAAGAATATGTGTCTATGTGCTCTATCTTATTCATCTTATTTATTTAGAGGCCAATCTCTGAAAGAGAAAACTATGTGATAAAGGTGGAGATAAATAGGAACAATAGATGGCATCAATTACAGAGTGAATATGACTGAAGAACACTGAAATTTCTTCATTACTCTTGTTTCTCTGGAATGATGTTGGCAAAAACAAGTAAAAAGTCCTTTGTGCTTGTATTATTTTGATCCTCAATGGGACTCTGGGGAACATGCCAAGTAGTAAGGAACCTATTGAGATTAGGCTCAGAGATAATAGGAATTGACTCCTCATCTACCTGCTACAATAACTCTTTCAATACAGCAAGGAGAAAGTTGCCTGTATTTGCTCAGAACTTGTGCTGCAGTTATCACAGAGTCTCCGGATATGTCCAGTTTTCCATCTGATCGGTTTTCTTGGGATCAATTTCAGTTGTTAAGGCTTGATGAAGAGGACAAACATTTTAGCAGTCTGTTCCTTCATACAAGCCTCATCCTTTCCCAGCTTAGTTGATTATCCGGGAATTGTTAGTCGAAACAAGTAAAATTTACAAAGTGTTTGTAAATTTTACTTGTTTCGACTAACAATTCCCGGATTCTCCAAATAATCATCCCACAATGTAAGTGCCCACACCAACCTTCTGATCCTGACTGTAGGCTAGAATCCAATCTTCCTGCTTTGGATGGAAGAGCATGCTGTGGATGTAGAAGTTCAGCCGGTATTTTTGATAGGTGGCTCCTTCATCCGAACTGATCAGAAGACTACTCTCAATTTCTGGGTCAGTAAGCAACATAATCTGTAAAGATAAAACAGATGAAGGTTGGAGTTTAAGATGAGGGAAGACAAAGAAAAAATGTCAAACCTCTAAATCTTTAAGAAATATTTTTTGTGAAAGTTTATTCTCTTTTGCAGTCCCAAAGTAGAGTAACCAAAAGTGCAGCAAACATAAACTGAGACAAAAACTAAGGCAACCATTTCAATGGAAAAGGTGTACTAGCTACACATCTTATTAAAATGTCTCAAAATACTTCATTAATTCAGCCCATGACAAAACACAGTCATTGTATTATGTTTTGCTACAAAATACTAGGCTTTACATCCTGCTCAGTATTCACGATGTTAAAAAATAGATTTATATCACAAGCACTAGAATTCTTGGTCTTGGTGCACCAGTGAGAGCACCTCAGAAACTCACCTTAGAAGCCAGTCAGAGCCACCAACATTGGCATTTCCAAGGCACTGCAAAGTAGTGAGTGAAGAAGCCTTCAGCCCTCTCCCAGCAGTGAGACATTTTATGAAAAAATCCTGTGTGTGGCTGTTTCAAAGCACCTCATAATTGGGAGACAGCAACATACTTATTTATTTGCTGCCCCAACGCCCAACATCTTGGTGGCACTATCTGGCCTGTAAGGTAGGTTTGGTTTTTTTGTTGTTGTTGTTTTTTGTAGTCACACCAGAAAATGTAGTGGAAATAATTGAAGGTAGTTTACTTATCTACATCTCCTAATACAGGATTTTGGCAGCTATTTTTGTTAGTAAATGTACATTAGTTAGATAAATATAGAAGTTTTGAGATTGACTAGAAGCTCAGAAGTGTACGATGATACTAAATTCAACTGGATTTGGCTGCTCAACTCATTATAGCAAGAATATATAGGCTATAAGAATTAACAACAAAAGGAATAAGAATTCTGCAATTGATCTTAAATACCTTGAATTCATGCAACAGAATTTTTTCAATGATTTCATATCAGCCTTCCATATCTAATCTGTGATTTCAAAGGATGGCTGGTTGTGCTTACATGGATTTAAAAGCAGTATTGGCTACTGCTTACACCACTTTCAGCAACTTCTCACATGCCCACGCTGTTTTTCTATTAGATTCAGACAGATGCAAATGTTCATACAGATTTGGACTTTATTATTAAAGACTTTTAAGCCACAGATTCCATAATTCCATGCACATTTCCTGTCAATTTGGAATCTACATATCTCTAAAATTTTCATCAGTTCATTCTGGCCTTAGGAATCCAAATAAAGCAATGATCAGACTAGAATTTGATTGGAATGGGAAAATACCACTAGTAAAATAAAAACATGGAGCAGGATCGAAAGACGTGCTATGCATATGTGGGGCAGAAATGTGCAATCAGCCAGAACCAAAGCACTTTGAGCTGGCAATGAAATAACTGTTTTTCAGAATGAATAACAGATTGTCTCCTTGGCAGTGGGAACTACTATAGCAAGAACATTAAGCCCTGGCTATGCATGAGCTCTGCTCACTTGCATACAAAAATCAGTCCTTTAGATTCTGGTCATACCAAATCTACAGCACATTGAAGAAATCCAAAATATCTGAGCATTAAAAATGCTATAATTGGAATGTACAACCATTGGCGTGTATACTACACAGAAATGTCTCATCATGAGGGATGATACACAAAGAGTCTTCCCTTTCCCACCCCATGAATTGTCAGATAGTTACTTCCATTACTTGAAACTGAATGAAAGCTAATGTATATTAGCTCTGCATTAATTATGTCTATGCCGTTTGCATATTAATCTTCCGCTTTTACATTCTGTATACGTGAGACTGTGCAACTGTGCCACACCCACATATTTAAGCGTCAAATTGGTTTTTGCTTTATTTTGCTTGAAGATATCTCTATCAGCTTGAATTGCTGTAGTATTAATATCTTTTAACAGAATTCTACATTTTATGGGAAGCACAATGAGATTTTGTGATTTTGTGATTTGTCAGATTACAAATCACAAAATCTCTGAGCTTGTCAGGCTGGGGGATTCTGAGAGCTATAGACTTTGACTAGATCTACACTGCATTATATGGCTGTGTAGATCCAATCTTTCTCATGCATTGCATACCCCTTGAGGAGATAGGGCAGGATATAAATAAAGTTGTATATTGTTGTTGTTGTTGTTGTTGTTATAGGTTTTCCTGGTCCAACTATGAATGGAGCCCTGTTTAGACGTTTAGTCTGATTAGGAATAGAACTTGCAGGAATAGGGAAGGGAACTATGCTCAGTAGACCCTCACCTTCCCTCTGAGCTTAGCGAACTGTGCACATTGGCCTCATGTCTTCCTTCTAAGTCCAGATCTTGCTGTGTTGACTGGCAAGCTTTGAGAAGAAGTTCTACTTTCATTCACATAAACACAAGCAGAACTTACTGTTTATCTTGATAGTTAAAGGAGATAGTATGTACTGAGTTCCTTTCCAACCTTGCTGCTAATATACAACCAATATGCCCACCCATCCCCAGGGCCTCTTGCAATGGAGGGGATTGAGACCAGTTTATATATTCTCAAACTCAGATACTATCAGTTCATAGAAATGAGGTCTGCTCATTCTAAAAGTAAGGGCTTAGTAGCAGTAACTGCAAAAATAACTGGCCAGCCTTCCAAATTTACTGTTTAGGGGTATAGGACCACTGCAAATGTGAAAAAAAATGTAAAAAAAAAAAAGAAAGAAGCTTACACACTTGTTTTTAACTTGAGAAAACTCCTATTTAGGGATATCTAGATCATTACTCCAGCATTACTCTGTGTGCCACTTCGATCATGAAGTCAACTCTATAAACATGGACTGTTGGTAGTGATGGCATTGCTATTATACTCTTGGTTTCATAGTCTACCAGTTACCAGATTTTTGGATAATCAATTATTCCAATTACAAAAAGCTAGGAATTATTTATTTATTTATTTATTTATTTACAACATTTCTACCCCACCCTTTTCAACCTCTAAGGGCGGACTCAGCGTGGCTTACACTAGCAACAATTTGATGCCACAAATATGACAAGATAATAGCAATATAAAACCATAAATAAAACAATAGATTAAAAACAATAAGCATTAATTATCACAATCATATGGTCCAGTTCAATGTCAAAAGTGCTGTCATGCATGGTGGTCAAAGGCCTGGTTCCAAAACTATGATTTCTGTTTTTTTCTAAAGGAAAGGAGGGATGAAGCTGACCTGATCTTGCTGGGGAGCAAATTCCACAAGCAGGGGGTCACCACCAAGAAGGCCCTGTCCCTCGTCCCCACCAGATGCATTTGCAAGGCTGGTGGGACTGAGAGCAGGGACTCCCCAGTAGATCTCAAACTACGAGGTGGAATGTAGAGGGAAATACATTCGGAGAAGTAAGCTGGGCCAGAGCTGTATAGGGCTTTATAGGCCAAGACCAGCACTTTGAATTGTGCTTGGAAATGGACCGGCAGCTAGTGGAGTTGACATAGCAGTGGGGTGGTATGCTAAATCAGTAAGATAGTAGGAATCAGTAAGATATTGTCCACTAACGTGGAATCTTCCAAGTAGTATCATTTTGTAATGTTGTTGTTGTGATGATATTTATTGTACTTTCATAGAATCATAGAGTTAGAAGAGACCTTGTGGGCCATCCAGTCCAACCCCCTGCCAAGAAGCAGGAAAATTGCATTCAAAGCACTCCCCACAGATGGCATGCAGCCTTTGCTTAAAAGCCTCCAAAGAAGAAGCCTCCACCACACTCCACAGCAGAAAGCTCCTCTGCTGAACAGCTCTCACAGTCAGGAATTTTTTTCTAATGTTCAGGTGGAATCTCCTGTAGTTTGAAGCCATTGTTCCATGTCCTGGTCTCCAGGGCAGCAGAAAATGAGCTTGCTCCCTCCTCCCTATGACGTCCCCTCACAGATTTATACATGGCCATCATGTCTCCTCTCAGCCTTCTCTTCTGCAGGCTAAACATGCCAATCTCTTTAAGCCCCTCCTTGTAGGGCTTGTTCTCTAGACCCTTGATCATTTTAGTTGCCCTCCTATGGACACATTCCAGCTTGTCAAGATCACCCTTAAATTGTGGTGCCCAGAATTGGACACAGTATTCCAGATGTGGTCTGACCAAGGCAGAATAGAGGGGTAGTGTGACTTCCCTGGATCTAGACATTATATTCCTATTTATGCAAATCAAAATCTCATTGGCTTTTTTTTTTTTTGCCACCACATGACCTTGAGGAGTCCAAGATCTTTTTCACACTACTGGTTTCGAGCCAGGCATCTCCCATTCTGTATCTTTGCATTTCATTTTTTTCTGCCTAAGTGGAGTATCTTGCATTTGTCACTGTTGAACTTCATTTTGTTAATTGTTCTCCCAAATGTTCTGTTAGCTATTTATTTATTCATTTATTCTTATGTTTCTCCTTCCAGGGGACCAAAGGCAACTTAAAAGCTTGTTTGTAATTGTCCCCAGCTTACTTATCACCACTGAAACCACTGGTTTCCCACATTTACTGAATCTCCATTTGTAAATCTCAATATTGCACAATTCCTCCCCCTCCCCCATGCATTGTCCTCAGGAACTGCTATACTGTATCTATAATCCAAACTTTCTTTTTCTCAACTACGCTTATGTCTGGCATAACTATATAAGAATCATTTATCAGTTTGTATCTGACTCACATAACATTTTCCTTCACTTATTTTTTTCAGGCTTATCTTCCAGCCAGTTCTTTGCAGATGGTAAATTATACATTTTGCAAAGATTCCAAGATATCACTGAAGCCATTTTATCACATTATTTATTGTATTAATTTATATTCATTTTTATTCTTTTTGACAGCTTAGAAGATGTTAAAAGTTTTGAAGAAATGATGATTTAGAGAAGCCCATTTAGAAAAATGATAAACACAGAATGATTCAATAGTTCTTGGGTGTGGGAGAAGAGATGGGAGTCTTTGCAACAAACAGCAGAACCCTCATTTCTTGACCTAAATAGATTCTTTTTTATATAAAGATGCCATATAACGCAATTCAAATCTGCCATGTATAGGCAGTGAAGATCCGCATGCTGCAGTTCAATGCAGTTAGACTTCATTAAATGGTTTATGCTGACCAGATAATGTTGATTCAAACTGCATTGACAGTTTTGACCTAGCCTTTGTTGTGCATATCTCTTTCAATGGGTTATCTTGATCCATCCAGCTTTGAATAGTTTGCATGAATTAACTACATTAGATGAGTCTACATTGACCATATGATGCAGTTCCAAACTGCATTACATGGCAATTTAGATGGAGTGAGTATTTCATCACCAATGAGATAGGGTACTGGTCCTGTGTGTGGCCACAAAATGCTAATTCATATTGCATTTTGTGGCCACACACAGGACCAATACCCTATCTCATTGGTTACAGGGTGGCCAGCCATACTCATTGCACAAGTGCGGTAGCGGAACAAAAAGTGCCACGCTCCCCTTCCCCCCATTTTACCAGAAAAACAAAGAAATTGCCTCCTTACATTTGCTGGAGGCTTCCCTGTAGCTTCAACATACTGAGTGATGACAGACTGGAACTTTGGAGATGGGAGGGAGGCTCTGCCATCCCAATTTCTTGGACTGCCTGACTGCCTGACTCCAGCGAGTACAGGATGGCTGTGGAGACAGGCATTTGGAATTGTGGATGGCAATCCTATGTGCTTGTCTCCACGGTCCCCATACCAAATCAAACCTGATCACTATTTGCGTTAGCAGTCAATCCACCAACATAAGTAACGAACAACAAGTAAAAAAGGAAGATCAGATTATTTGCAAGTATTTTTATAACCTGATAGTAAACTGTATTAAACAGTTCACCCCAAGTTAAGATGCAATATAGCCTGGGTGCATTTAGATGCCTCAGACTAATGTGCCATCTACACCAGATATATCTGTCAGTGTAGATGAGCCCCCAGTTCCACTTCTGTCTATAACAGCCAGGACCACACAAAGATATTAAACATACAAAGATAGGCTGTTACAAATAGGATTTGGGGCCAACTGACCCAAAATCAAGTAAAATCATCATTAGACAACTTCAGATTATTTTTGTCATCTGCATCAGCTACTACTCGGAGAAAAGAAATAGTAGATTAAAGAATTTATCTCTAAGACTTATAAGACTTGGGTGCTGGACGAGTGCCTGGCCGCTGTGTCTATCTGGATGAGGAGGAACAAGCTGAAGATCAATCCCGACAAGACAGAGGTCCTCCTGGTCGATCGTAAACTGGATCGGGGTATAGGGTGGCAACCTGTGTTGGACGGGGTTGCACTCCCCCTGAAACCACAGGTCCGCAGTTTGGGAGTCCTCTTGGATTCATTGCTCACGCTTGAGGCTCAGGCGTCGGCGGTGTCCGGGAGGGCTTTTGCACAGTTGAGACTCGTGCGCCAGCTGCGACCGTACCTTGCGAAGGCTGATCTGGCCGGGGTGGTCCATGCCTCGATCACCTCTAGATTGGATTACTGCAATGTGCTCTACGTCGGGCATTTTAAGAGCAAGCATAGCATAGTGGTTTGAGTTTTGAATTATGACTATGGCACCAAGGCTAAAATTGTGCTTAGCTATGGAAACCCACCGGGTGAGCTTGGACATACCACACTCTCTAGTATCAGAGAAAGGCAAAGGCAAATCCCACTCAACAAATTTTGCCAAGAAACCCCTGTTACAGAGTGATCGGCATAAGTTGGAAATGACTTGAAGGCACACAATATCATCAACATCAACAGCAATATCTGTATTTCTGTACACATCCTTGCACGTTGAAGGGTGCATGCAGCCTTAAAAAACAAAGAAGGATTTCTTCCTACTTCAGATATATTTGCAGTAAATGTATGAAAATGTATGCAAAGTATTCATGAAAGGAAAAATGACTGATGAAATGTGATGTTTGATTACTTGATTATTACTTAATTGTTTAAGAGAAAATAGATCCACAGCAGTACCAGATGCTCTAAGTGCCATTCTTCAACAGCAGCTGCCCATGGGTTTTTCTTCTTCTTGCATCTTGTAGCTGAATTGAAAGCTTGATGGACAACAAGGGGAAGGTCCGAGTCCCCATACATTATAAGAAAATACATCCAGTCTAGCCAATACTGCAACTTCAGAAGATATTTTACCACCTGACTGTTTATACCTGCAAAGAGGCAGAAAGCAGCAGCAGAATCCTCAGCTTTCTGTCCAAACCAATGTTCTTAACATGTTCTCTGCAGAGCCCTTGGGGCTTACTAAATGGTTCCACACTTCCCTCCTTATTCCTGTTCCTCCCCCTCTTCCCTTGCTGTCAAAAGCCTTTTTTCCTCTCCTTCCATGCTGCCCAGATCCTTTCCCCCTCACCTTGCTTGCTTACAAAACCCTATTTCTCTCCCATTACTCAGGGGGTGTTTTGATTGTGTTTTTCCTGCAGGGCAGAAGGGAGTTGGACTGGATGGCCCCTGGGATCTTCCACTGAAATAGTGTTAAGTTTATGTTGGTTGAATTTGTTCTTCATTTGTAATATTGTATTGTTCTTTCTTCATTTATTTTTTGCACTACAAATGAGATGTGTAAAGTGTGCATAGGAATTTGTTCATGTTTTTTTTTTCCAGTTAGTTCACACAAACACTCTGCTACTGCCTGGCCCATTTGTCAAATTTTAAAATGCAATGTGTCAAAAGGTTTGTCCATGCTTCACACACGCATATATGCACACACACACACACACAGAGCCCCTGGTGGTGCAGTGGTTTAAAGCACTGAGCTGCTCAGCTTGTTGACCGAAAGGTCACAGGTTCAATTCCGGGAAGCGGCGGGAGCTTCCGCTCTCAGCCCTAGCTTCTGCCAACCTAGCAGTTCGAAAACATGCAAATGTGAGTAGATCAATAGGTACCGCTGCGGTGGAAAGGTAACGGTGCTCCATGCAATCGTGCCGGCCACATGACCTTGGAGGTGTATGGACAACGCCGACTCTTCAGCTTAGAAATGGAGATGAGCACCACACCCCAGAGTCAGACATGACTGGACTTAATGTCAGGGGACAACCTTTACCAGATATATATATACATATATAGACACACACAAACATTATATAATATATAATATATTATAAAAACATTTATTGGGGCTCCATGGGAAACTTTTGCTCTAAAATGTCATCTAAGAGAAGCCATTCCAGAAACGTATTTGAACCAGTTACATCTAGCTGGTTTATTATATTGATTTATTTTCTCTCCTAACCTTTCTATT
Organism: Anolis sagrei; assembly: GCF_037176765.1. Classification (NCBI taxonomy): domain Eukaryota; kingdom Metazoa; phylum Chordata; class Lepidosauria; order Squamata; family Anolidae; genus Anolis; species Anolis sagrei. Next base: position 211,307,552 of record NC_090023.1, on the reverse strand, counting down.
TTGTGTATTATGTCTTATCTGGATTATAAGACAGCAGGCAAACATTATCATATTACCTCCCTGGTAAGTCACCAAGAAAACCTTTTTTGGCTGAAGGATGAGACAGAAATGTTGTTTTATAAATAAATAAATAAATAAATAAATAAATAAATAAATGTTCTGAGAAGTTGAACCATATGGGAAATCCTCAACTGATCCTGTGAAAGTTTTTAAACCAAAACTTCTAAGCAGTATATTTCAACTTCAGCCATAAACTGTATAAATATGAAGAGAAACAACAGAAAAGGGACAGTGGAGAAAGATTAGAGAAAAGGGACGGTGGAGAAAGATTATACTTGAATGATGTAAATTAGTCAATCAAGCATTTTGCTATTGCTTCTGTAGAGATATGTTTGCTGGCCAGTGGCCGAGAAAGTAATTTCTCCATAATAGACTGTCATGGTAATTGATAGAAAGCACTCCCCAAAGAGTGTAATGGAATATGAATGACATCTGTCACTTTGTTAATTCTCTCATTTTGTTCCACATATGCATTCTATAATGAATGAACTAAATGACAGGAAATGTGTATGTGTTTTGGCTTTGTTTACAGGTACTAAAATTTTGCACATATTGACAATGAGTATGTGGCTTTCTAAGCACACCTGTCTAATGCTGTTGGGGTTTTTGTTTTTTGTTCATGTTTGTTTTGCAGTAGCTCTCATAGAATTTAATGATACCTGAAAGCATATATCACAAGGAATAGGGAACCATTTATATCATCCAATAGCCCTAACCTTCTACTGGCCAAACACTAGTTCTTGGTGAGATCTGTTGGGAAACCTCTGGAGGTTTCAACAGACAATATAATCACTTTGCATTTATTTATCAGGACATACTCAGAAGTTTCTCTTATTCCCTTCCAATGCACTCTACCATCTGTGAAATGGTCATGGAAGGGGCAGTAGTGGTATTAGGGTTGGTGTTACCCAGTAACACTAGTGCTTCACTAGACCATGAATACTGGGATCCCATAGGATGCAGCCTGGTCTTCCTCCTATATCACAATATTGCAGGTAAAATGACCCCCTTCCCCCAATGACAAAACCAACTAAAATATAACCAGTATAAAATCCACATTTCCCACACCCTTCTAGAGATTCTACTGGGATGAGGTTAATGTAGCCCAGTATTAACTCTAGGAAGGGCTTTGTTCATTGCAAAATATGAAATTAAATACCAGCATCTATGGCAATCCCAAAACGACGAACATAAACATGAAGTAATATTATGCCTGTATATACACCACTAACAGGATACTGGCCAAAAATCTGCTGGCTCCAATCATCCTATTCCTCCAGTGTCTTTTCTCTGCAAGCCTCAGTGCCCATGGACTTTTTGTCTCCTGACACTACTATCTATACCTGCATAATTATTTCGTGCGCCAACAGGTTTTTAGCTCATGTCTACATAGGTAGGACAAATGGAATCTTATTAAGAACAAGGACATTTGAGATGAATATTGTGAAAGAACCTTATAATGAGCCGTATAAGTCTATGAACTTGTCTCCCAGTGGATGTGGATATACGATTCAGTGTTTATGAGGCTTAATAAAAATAAATGGAGTAGAAATTCCTGCAGCTATGGATCCCCCCGTCTGTGTAAATCCCATATTCCCCATGGGTTAAATCCTACTCAGCATCTGTCGTGCTATCAGTTCACCCATCCTCACAATGTTCTACAGATAATGAACTCTCTGTCACCCTGGGCAAATGTCTTGTTAATAATCTTGGCACCATCCATGCATTCTCCAGCCAGGTTTGACCATTTTTATGTTCACTTTCTAATGTAGCAAGTGATGCATCCAACCTCTTTCCTTCAGGCAAGAAGCTACTCAGAAATGGGTGGGGAAGAGTTTGTTAACCTATTAATAAGTAGAATATGATGAAAGGATCACTGGAAATTGTTGAGGGCAGAAATAAGGATTGGTTGTCCTACACTTATATTGTAGTGTAGGACAAATTGTTGAGGGCAGAAATAAGGATTGGCTGTCCTACACTTATATTGTAGTGTGTGTGTGTTTTGGCCTACAACCCTAAGATTCCCCCACATGACAAATATATAGAGAAGTATGTACATGATATATGCATGGCATGGAGGAAGTAGACTCAAGGATCCAGAATCAAATACATCCTATACATGTGGAGAAGGTATCATCAATGCAACTCCCCCAGGTGAAAAGGATTCTAGTCAATTAAAAATAATTCTGTATATATACAACAGGGATAGGGGACATATCACTCTCCAGCTACTGCTGGAGAGGCTCATATCTGCTGATACTAGAGGCTCTCTAGATGCTGCTGGAAAGTCTCAACCATGACTATGATAGTTAGCACACATGATAGTTGTGGTCCAATCATAGACCTCATCAGATGGGCTTAAAATTGGTGGCATATGTCAGTTCCTCTCCATTTGCTCCACAGAGCCCACCGGCTCCCATCCCATGATGTAGAACTACTTCTGATGGGACTCAGAAAGGATATGTTGCTGTGGTGGCAACATGGGAGACTTCCCATGTTGCATAGGGATTGGAAGGGGGGATCTGGGTGGTACTGCTAGATTCGTCACAATCTGTGGCGATTCTAGTGGCCAATGTGATAAGGTTGCATATCTGAAGAACCTCCTGACTAGAAGAATATCCATAGGAACATTTTCAACATTTTGATCCAAAAGTTTACTAGTAGTAATGAATATGAGTTAGTAATGTGCCCACTACCAGAATCCTATTTTTCTCTCATGTGTTTTAAGGAAACCTAGATTTTTTGAGGAGAGGGATCTTTAGAAGTGGAAATGTGCAGAACTGGACATGTATCCGTCCTTTTACATTAACAATTATAGAATTATGACTATACTTTAACTATTGTGATTCATTCTTATGGAATCCTGAGATTTGAACCTTGGGAAAGAATATGTGGAATTTTTGAGCCAGAGATGTATAGTGCTTCCCTAGACCATGAATACTAGGATTCCATAGGATGCAGCCATGTCAGCTAAAGTAAAATAACAGTGCTATATGTGTTGGTGAAGGTTAATGCTACTGGAACATCATAAGACTTGCCATTGGGAGTCCAGTAATGACAAGTCTATTGCAAAGATTATGTCTTCCTGTTTTGCTCTTACTTTAACATCATGAATGATAATAATGCAATGAAACAGTCTCAAAGAAAATTTAAGTATGCCGATATCTGGATACTACTTCTTTCTATGCTTGATAAATAGCAGGAAAGTAGAATTATATTTTCATTAGATTTATGGCCATCTCAGCTCTGGTAGATTATGATGGTTTTTCTGCCTCTTAAATACAAAGAATACTGTCCTTTATTAAATGGGCAAGTTTAAAGTTTTTAATCTCTTGACTGTCCTAGCAAGAGAATTAGTGTCTGTGTAAAGCAAGATTTAAATGAACTCTGTGAGAGATCAAATGACATAAGATATGTTAAACACACATTTTGTTGGCTGAAGGGGTACATGGTAGGTCTCCTATTTCAAATAAAGTGTTTTTTTTATTATCGTTTTTAATTCATTTCTATTCTGGCACAAATGAGATTCTTATTTTGTTTAATACAGGTTATGAGAATGACCCTGCTAAATAAAATGCAGAGTTTTTTTAAACTATCATCCCAGAATAATAATAAAAAGTGATGTTACCATACATTGAAAAAAATATAACTAACTTTATCTTAAAGCAATAATTGAAAAACATTTTCCAACTAAAAGAAGCTGTGCTAATTTGTTAGGCAGGTTGTTATCTGTCATGGTTTTGTTTCTGTATGGGAATACTGTCTATGGACCATGATTAAATATCACAATTCACAGAAAAGGCAACATGACATGAACAATGTCAGAGGGAGATGAGTATAAGTGTGTATATGGGACCGTGATTAAGGATTGGTGATGTTTCCAAAAATGCACAAAACATATGATGAGAGTGAAAAAGACATAACACTGTGGAATATTAGTACATTAGTGATGGCTGGCCTCCTGACTGGAAGGATACCCATGGTCACAGCATTTGTCTGATTGATAGGACAAGATGCAACAGCCTTTTGACTTTTCAATCACAAATGCAGATTAATCATTAGCATGTCATGGCAATTATCATGAATTTTATTCATTCACGATACAACTTGTGGCATGCTTTTGCACGTGCAAGTATTCACACAAGTGACAATCTGGATTAGTGCTTTTGTCTTCTCCTGGCCTACAACTGATATGAAACTTAGTGTCATGCGATGTAGCAAAGGATCTGTGTTAGAATGGAGAGCTCTAGGAAAGGATTGTAAGAGCCACATACAGAGAAAGGTAGGGTACATACTTCTGGGTTATGTGTTGCCTATCTCTGCTTTGAAAAAGATTCAATAATTTCCTAGAGGACAGTTTTATTGGTGCTTTCAGGGAGATGAGACCAATTGCTAATGGTCAGGTCTATCAGTGGGTTTCCTACCTTTTTTTGAATACTTGTATCCCACCTGTACTATTTATATGTTTCACCAATGGCAACTGTGCCACTGGTGCATAGCAACCTCATTATGTCTAAATGTTTTTCATTACACAATCATGGCCTATTCAACATAATTGGTGATGCTAATGAGAGTTCAAGATATTTGAAAGATATCAGGTTGCATATAGTATATCTATACTTTAGATAATATTGAAACAGATTCATGTTTTAATTTGTGTAGGGTAGTTTTTTAAAAAAAAAATCATTTAGCACAACATCATATGCCCAGAAGTCAGAACAAACTGGTTTCTTTTCTCCATCATAAGGAATTCTGTGACATTAATGGAATAAAAGTGTAGATCCCATTTTAGACCCCCATGTGGAAGTCATCATATAACTAATTTATATTAAATATAGCTCATTTATATTACTTATTCTCAGTTTTCACCATACCACTTAGAGTGCAGGAAATTACTCTAAACACATGTCCAATTAAGGGCTTTGTGCTGACATTTAAAAAAAAAAACCCATAGATTTCTGATTTTTAAAAATCAGTGCATTCTCCTCTCCCTGACTATATGCTTAAAGTTTATGGCTGTCATAAATAATAGCAAATAAGTAGTATATTTTGCTGACTCTGTATAGCTACTTTAACAAAAGACAATTAGTTTGAACAATATCATTCCAAAACAACATGCATGTCACAGCTTTTATTCTTTAAATTGCAAACACTTCACAAAATTGATGTCTTCAAAGGAAAGAGCAGATAAGACTTTGTAACTGCCCCTTCATCAAACAAAGTTCAGCTCGGAAAAGATGGCCTTGATATGAATCTAAACATAAGATCTTTTGTGAGTACTAAGAAAATGGATGTCAATGTCTTGTGGCACCATAATTTTGTCTGATAACTGTAAGTGTTTTAAGAAAGAAGTAACCTTTTAGCATGTTCAAATCTCACTTGGATAGTAGGAAAAACTGGCATTACAGTTTGGACTAGCCTTTCTTAGAAAGCAGTCAAAGTTGAAATAAGTTCTCTCTCTTTATTCCCAGTGTCAAATTGTTTCAAAGAGACTTCATCGTTCTGCAGAATCAAATAGGACTTTCTGAAAATGTCAAGCAAACCTACAAGTGATGAACATGCCCAGCTTTTCCCTTCAGCAAGGTATAAAAAAGTAAATTGCAAAATATAAAACAGGCATAAAAATAACAATGGTCTTAGATGAATACACAGGTACTAAGCTATAAGCAGCACGAAAGAATAGGACTGTGACATCAAAACTAATGCTGAATATATTAAATTGCAGAATCACAAAGGCAACCACAACATCATGTAGTGTTCTATGTATGGATTTGGTTTGATTGTTTTCTTAATTGCTGTCATTATTATTATTATTATTATTATTATTATTATTATTTATACCCTGCTTTTTCTCACCATAAGGAGACCCAAAGAGGCTTACATTTCAAGCATTTCAATATAAGTGTTTCAATATAATTTAAAATTTACAAATATACAAACATTAAAATATAATTAAATATCATATTCAAAGCTAATCCATCTATACCTTTTTTTTCTAGAAACTTGTGCTCCATCCAGAGATTGACAGTTGTAATCTCTGGTTACTTGACATTCTACAATGGATGGGGGAGCTTGCCAGGTGCTCAACTTGGGACCCACAAATTACTTCATGCTATCACATTACACATCTACCAGTAGCCTAGAAATGCAAGCTATGCACAATATAAATATTCTTTAAAAATCACAAAGATTCGTCTTACTGAGAAAAAAAAATCTGAAGTACAGAAAACCAGTCAAAAGAACTGTCAACCATTGCAATTTCTAAGTCCCTGTGAGAGAGTAATATAACCAAAAGGTTCTTTTCATCATCAGAAACAACTAAAGCACTATAACATGCTCAAAAGTTGTTGGTTCCGGCTCCCCACCCACAATTCTTCTTCAAAAAAAGTATTTAATTGAAGGAAGGGATCCAAACTGTGCAAGAGGTATCTGGTAACGCTGTGACCAACATCTATTATAAGCTGACATATAGGGCAAGGGCCTGCCTCCTTAGTTACCTAGCAGCTGAGAAAGGTGAAGGCTGACCAGGAAATGTCCATTTGCATCTAGGAGAAAATAGCAGCTGTTGTCCTCCTAGACCTCCAGCATAATAATAAGAGATCCAGAAGAGTGTCACTTGCTTTTCTGTCCTTAATACAGTAGTACAACCAGATACTCCCTAGGTGCCCTCTGCCCTTCCCTAACGTCAATCTACAATGACATGCTATACTGGCATTCTCTATGCTGGATTGGGCCTGGGATGAGTCAGACAGTCTTTCCCCCTCCTGCTGCAAAGGCTGGAAGGACTCCTGGCCACCCAGCAGTGCCAACCACAGTTCAGTGCCCTCCTAAAGTGATGTTGGACAAGGTGATGGGATGATGTGGGGGGGGGGGGAGGAAGTGGCCAGTGTAGAGGGAATCCTTGGACACTAAATGGCTGCATTCCGCGAGGGACTGGTAGCACAGCAGAACTATGTGGGCACTTTACCTATGTGATGAACCCCACTGCTACTGCAAAGCCCGTTTCAGCATACATTCTTTAAAAAAAATAGCAAATTTAATTTTTATTCAGTAGTATTCATGGCCAAACACATTATTTTGGTACCAGTGGCAGCAAAATCTTACAAGTTTCTTTCTCCTTACACAGTCACAGCAAATGTCAAGTAAAATCTACCACAGTTAGGACCAGTCTTAATTAAATATAGCAAAAAAAAAAGAGCCCCACAAAATATTAGTGGATTTCTTCAACTTCCCAATCAGACTTTTTCTTATACACAGAAGAAAAAAGTAGAAAGGGCTATCCTAGGAGGATTATATTGCTATAGTAAACACATGACTGAAACAGATTTATTTTACTAATCCAGCGACTGTGGTTTATTACAATTGCCTATTGATTTTGTCTCCTTTGGCTACTCAACCATGTAACCTGTTTGTTCCATGTTATGATTCACATGAAACTCTTTAAACAAATAAAATGTGCCTATAGGTGACATAACAGAAACCCCCCAAAAGCATGGAGGGTGATGGAAAATATTTTTTTTAGAATATATCCCAGCCAGTCTTATAGTCAATACCATTTTTTTTTCAAAAAAAATAGCTGGAAACAAACAAATTATGTTTCATTTTCATTGGGTAGGTTTTAGAAAAGCAGAACCAGTTTCTTTCATTTTGAGGAGTGGGTGATAAATGGGTCCATTTGGTTTGGTTGTAGAAGCTTGTGTCAACTTTATTGACTTTTTACCCAGGAGTAACTGAAAAGAAAAAGCCTTAAACAATTTGTTAGAAGTGTGTGTAAATGCAACCCACATTTGTTCTGAGTAAATGGATTTGGGCACTTCTAGGCAACAACCAGCTTGACAGAATTACAAGCTGGGCAGATGCAAGGAATGCCATGGATGTAGTGTATCTGGATTTCAGTAAGGCTTTCAACAAGGTCCCCTCATGACCTTCTGGAAAGTAAATTAGTGAAAGGTGGGCTAGGCAAAACTATGGTTAGGTGGATCTGTAATTGGTTAAGTGGAAGAACCCAGAGGGTGCTCACCAATGCTTCCTCTTCATCCTGGAAAGAAGTGACGAGCGGAGTGCCGCAGGATTCCATCCTGGGCCGGGTCCTGTTCAACATCTTTATTAATGACTTAGATCAGGCATCCTCAAACTATGGCCCTCCAGCTGCTTGGGCCTTCAACAATTGAACAAGCTTCTTAGGGCTTCTGGGAGTTGGAGGTTCAAACAGCTGGAGGGCTGCAGTTTGAGGATGCCTGACTTAGATGAAGGGTTAGAAGGCATGATCATCAAGTTTGTAGATAAAACCGAATTGGGAGGGATAGCTAATACCCCAGAAGACAGGAGTAGAATTCAAAATGATTAGAGAGATGGGCCAAAATTCACAAAATGGAGTGCCACAGTGGCAAATGCAAGATACTCCACTTAGGCAGAAAAAATGTCCTCGTGAACAGCAAGTTAAACATGAGCCAACAATGTCATGCGGTGGCAAAAAAAAAAAGCCATTGAGATTTTGGCTTGCATAAATAGGATTAGTGTCTAGATCCAGGGAAGTCATGATACCCTTCTATTCTGCCTTGGTCAAACCACATCTGGAATCCTGTGTCCAATTCTGAGCACTGTAATTGAAGGGAGATGTTGACAAGCTGGAATTTGTCCAGAGGAGGACAACTAAAATTGTCAAGGATCTTGAGAACAAGCCATATAAGGAGCAGCTTAAAGAGCTGGTCATGTTTAGCCTGAAGAAGGAGACTGTTTTCTGCTGCCCTGTAAACTAGGACACAGAACAATGGCTTCAAACTACAGGAAAGGAAATTCCATCTGAACATGAGAAAGAACTTCCTGTGAAAGCTGTTCAACAGTGGAGCTCTCTGCTGCTGAGTGTGGTGGAGGCTCCTTCTATGGAGGCTTTTAAACAGAGGCTGGCCATCTGTCCGGGGTGCTTTGAATGTGATTTTCCTGCTTTTTGGCAGGGGGTTGGACTGGATGACCCACGAGGTCTCTTCCAACTCTTCTATGATTCTATGAAAAAAGTTTTCTGGGAGTGATGGCAGAATCTTGGTCTATCTACATTTTTATTCTGACTCAATGTTCATCAATAAACACCTGTCTGGGCAAGAGAGCTGATAAGAGGTACCCAATGATAGATAATAAGTTGTAAATGAATGGTTCTGGCCCAGCTTACCTGTCTGAATGCTACTATGAATTATCATGAAGCCTAAGATCAACAGGAGAGGCTCTGCTCTCAGTCCCACCATCCTTGCAAGAATGTCTGGTGGAGACGAGAGACAGGGCCTTCTCAGTGGTGGCCCCTTGCTTGTGGAACTCTCTACCCAGTGACAGTAGATTGCCCCCCTCCCTCTTGTCCTTTAGAATGAAACTCAAAACCTTGTTATGGGACCAAGCATTCAAACAATAGAGGCAGCAATTTACAATGAGACCCAATTTGTGTGAATGACAATGGACTGACCTGGACTATGATTTCAAACTTGCATGATTTAAACAATGTTTTAGTAATTTTATATTTTAATTTATTTTATCAATTATTACTGTTGTTGACATTGAATGAATGGCTGTTGTGAAGCCACTCTGAGTCCCCCTCCCGGGGTGAGAAGAATGGGATACAAATATGAGAAATAAATAAATAAATAAATAAATAAATACATACATACATACATACATACATAAATGTTAGGGCTGTGCTATCAATGCAAAATGAAATATGTATATCAATAGGAAGGACCCATTTTATCCCTGCTTTTGTACAGGTGTTAAAAGTGAGGTGCAGCTTAGAAAAAAGAAATGGCTATCATATTTATTTAATTTGTAGCCTGCCTGTCTCTCAATATGGCAATCAACATAACTAATTCAGTACTTAACATGATTTAGTAATGAATTTAAAAATAGACCCTTAAGAGTTATGCAGTCAAAGTACTTGTCAAGAATGGTCAAATCTGCAACATTTGATTTTTCAAGATCTTAGTTTATTGCCATCTATGAAACAAAAAAGTTCAATGTTCATACATTTAGCAAAAAAACCCCAAAAAAACCAAAAAACAAAAACAAAATGAGATCTATCTTCATGCCCAAACCCAAAATATGTAGGTTCCTGCTATGCAGTAAGGACACTGAACAAATAATAACACATTGCTACTAACAGCCATGCAGAACAGATTACAACACACTTTTAGGGCAAGCCATTCACATTTTGATAGAAAAACAGAGTGCAAATGTACTCCCATTACTTCAACATTATCTATGTTGGGTTGTCATTAGTATTCAGAAACTTCTGCTGGTCCAAAGAGCTAAAGCTAGATTTCTGACCAGTTATGAACTGGACTTGTTATGGGAAACATACAACTCCTTTACTACAATAGTTTCGTTAGCTAGCAATTTGTTTCCTCTGAAGATCCCAGCCACAGATGCAGGCAAAATGTCAGGAGAAAATGCTGCTAGAGCACGGCTATACAGCCCAGAAACCACATAATCAATTTAATATACTGTTTGTTAAGGGTTATGTATAGTCTCATAATAAATTCTAATGTTTCAGCAATACTAGCTGATTTGAGTTTCTTTTAAGAGAGAAATGGGGGGGGGAGGGGATAACAACATTAACAACAACATGTTAAAACTTCATAAATCATTTAATCATTTTTAACGTGTGTATATTTATATTTGTGCAGTTTTAGATTTGTATTGCTGTTACATGATGTTAGACTTTTCAGTTCCTTTATTATGAGAAAGGTGCTCCTCCCGCCCCCTTCTCCTGGTGCCTCATTTCTATACACCAGGAGGGCTCCGGGAAGACTGCAATGGAGGCCGGGTAAGTTTATTTTACTTTTAAAAGAGGGTTGGGAGCTGTGGGGGAGGGAGTGGGATTCCCACAGAAGGCACAAATCCACCGTTTAATTAATTGTCCACAAACCAGGGTTTTCCTAGTTTGTGGCAAATTAATTTCGGGTTGGCCAGAATGTGATCTGGACAGCCTCCTTTTTATTGTGGAAGTTTCTGCAATAAAGGGGCTGTTTGGATGGGCCCCCGTTGTTGATATTTGCTTTGTCTGTTTTTATTTTACTTTTAATTCTGTTGATAGTTTAATTCTATTTTAATTTTTAATTTTTTGTAAACTTTTCCATCTTTTTGTGCCCTAGAAGGGTATCTGTTTTAAATTTTTTTAAAGTTACTTTGGGGTTGGAGAAAATGCAAATGAGATATACAGGTACTGTATATCTTCATGTATAAGTCAAGGGTCGGTTTTAAGGCCAGAATTACAATTGATATGAGCTGGGGATGGGTCAAGGACCATTCACCACTGCCACCTCAGGCCCCATCTACACTAACCATATAATCCAGTTGCTGAATACAGATTATCTGTTTTGAACTGGATTATATAAATCTACACTGCCATATAATCCAGTTTAACGCAATCTGGATTATATAGCAGTGTAAATGGGATCTCAGGGTACCAGCCCTTCTTGGCTGCCACTGCTGTCATTTTCCCACCCAGGTATTTGAAAAGATAGAAGTGGCACCACAGTGGAGAGAGGGAGTAGAGCAGCTCGTATGTCTTTTAGGTTTTAAACCTTTGACAATTCCATCCTGAAATGGCTTTTTAAAAAAGAGCTAAGATACCAAACTTACATAGATTAATCAACCCAGGTTTTGGGACCCTTTTCTTTTTTGGTTAGAAATTCTAGACATATACATGAGTATAAACAGCAAGAATGCAGCATTCTAGTGTTTAGACTGTTGAAATTAAAGCTGCAGAGGCCCAGCTTCAAATTTTCACTCAAGCATTAAATTTATTGGTTGCCTTTGGGCCTACTATTATCTTTCAGCCAAACAAAATTCACAAAGAAGATAAAATGGTGGACTTTGCAATGGAAAGAGAACACCAGGAGACCTTCTTGGCTGAATAACAATGTGACAAATATCAAAATAATAAATTTGAAAAATGCGTAATAGGGAGATAGTACTGATTTCTATTTCTAGCCACTACTTGCCATTAAAATGTTAATCTAATTAAGATGAGCAGCTAACGATATTTTTAAGAAGCAAAATGTAGCAAAACATCCAACCTAAGGAAGGAAGTACTTTGAAAATGTCCATCCATATTTGAGAACAGCTGTTCTACTATTCCGTGGGCTCGCATAAAAATGAATCACTGCAAATTTAGCACTGCAGTGTTTAGAATTTCATTGGCTTCGCAGACAGACGGCTGCAGATTTCCACACAATAGCAGAATAACACAATGTAATTTGGTTTTATGTAACATCTCCCACAAGCAAGTATTAAAAGGACTATAATCATAGGGAGTAATTAATGTGTGCTGTCTTTGGTTGCTATTTCTTTGACAGTTGGATAAAAACAATATTTTATGATAAAAAGAAGAATGTAGTTATGTCAACAGAGTGACAGAGCCCACGAGTAATTACCAAGGAAATGGTATTTGAGTGCTTTAATTGAATGGGGGTTAGGAGGTGATGAGCCAGGGACCATGGGCAGGTCAAAAAAATGGAATGGGATGACAGTAATTTATGCAAGTTATATAAGAACAGCAGAGATTAAGACACTCTCCTGTTTAATGCTCATCATTTTGCAGGCAGAAGAAACATTCAGGTAAAACAAAGAACCATTCCAATTAAAATATACTGGCTGATGGAACAGATAGAATCATAGTTTTATTTCCTAAAGAATGGGGTAGAAGGAAATAATGAATTAATTCTGCAATATTAAAAGCCTTCCATGGATGGTAAAAGCCAAAATGGCTTCCGTAAATTTTAATGAACAACAAAGACACTCACCATGTCTTACTCTTTCTGGCCATATTTTGAAGCTAATTTGTACAACAAATATTATTTTAAAAAACAACTGCAATTGCACATGACATGGAGATGTTTTCAGGTTGCCCCAGAACCCCACCCTTCATAACCAAGAGTTGTATGAAAGAGGTGGGAATCAAAAATAGTTCTGCTGTTTGAAAGTGAGAAATTCAAAAATATCCAGCTTATTTCTATAATCAATTCACTACATACCAGGAAGCAATTAATCTTAAACCCCATTTGCACTTTGGCCTGAACATTTCTTATCTGGAGTTCCTAACTCCAAAATCATCCACATGGGTAACTGACATTGCAACACCTCTGCTTTCTATTAGTTCAGTGCAGACAAACTTTGTTTCTTGCACAATTATTAAAATTACTCTATAAAACTGTCATCAGGCTGTGTGTATCAGGTGTATATGAAGCACAAATGAATTTCTTATTTAAATTAAATTTCCATCTCCAAGATACCTTGATTGCCAGGTTATGTGAGAGTGGATGGATAATGCCTGTATCAAACCAGAATAAATTGCTCATGGGCTTTATTTGATGATATATTAGCTGGTTTTGAATTGGGCAGTTCTCTTCTCTAGACTGTGTCCCAGAGGAGGCCCAGAGATGGATAGATATATACACTGTGATGCCAGATTCTTTATTATTTGCTTATAGTTGGTTGATCCTTCTGCATCTTCTTTTAATAAAACTTGCCTACCTTGCTTTTTGATGTTTTGGTATCAGATATAGTTTTATTAATATATGTATCAATATATTAAATCAGAGCAATAAAAATTGAAAGATAATGAAATGAATGCAATCTCAAATGTAATCAAAAGGCAACCATATTTGCAGTCAATGGCCAAGATCCTACATTGCTTCCATGTACCATAAATATTCGCCAACCAATGTAGAGAAATGTACTAATCGTTAAAGTAATGGCTGACAACTCACTGTAAAGCTACAATATATGACAATCCTAACAGCTGATAAACTGGCTGGGATTTCTGGGAGTTGTAGGCCAAAACACCTTGGTCCCACAGGTTGAGAACCACTGTAACCTGTTCTAAAGTATGCCCATCTAGGAACCATCAACCTGAGGATTTTTTTCTCAAAATTCAAAACTTTATATTTCCCATAGTTGATTTTCAAGTTGTCCTGTGAGCAATAATTTAGGAATTTCATTAATAAGTACTTTAAACCTGCCCTGGAGCATGAAATAATATCAGTATCATAAGCATAGAGCAATAATGGAATTTTCCTAGTTCCGAGCTTGGGCAAATGACCATTGGGGTCCAACAGAGTTTCTTTCAGATTGTTTATTATCTCAAACAAGGTAGGAGCCATACCTTATCTGAGGCTTGCTATCTCTATACAGGCCTTGATAAAGCCTAGGAGTTGTTTTTATCTTTCAGGGCCTTATTCATTTTCCCCCCATAGTTTATTTCTCGAGACAGAATCACAAGCTGATTTCAAGTCCATAAAGGCCACTAACAGCTTACCCTGTAACACTCTATTATGCTTCCCAATGAGATTTTTTTTTTGTCTTGTCAGGAGCGACTTGAGAAACTGCAAGTTGCTTCTAGTGTGAGAGAATTGGTTGTCTGCAAGGACGCTGCCCAGGGGACGCCCAGATGATTTGATGTTTTTATCATCCTTGTGGGAGGCTTCTCTCATGTCCCCACATGAGGAGCTGGAGCTGATAGAAAGAGCTCATCTGCCTCTCCCTGAATTTGAATCTGTGCCGGCACAGGGGTTTAACCCACTGCACCACCGGGGGCTCCATTCCCAATGAGATGAGAGAGCACAAAGCAATGATCAATCATTTAATAATTTTACTAAATACTGTTTGTGCCTCCTTAGTAATTGTGTTGTTCAGCTCCAAGAGGAAAGACAGTCTATTTCACAGATAACATGCATAAAGTTTCCCCATTATTGAGAACAAACTAACCTGTCTATAGTTCCCTAGTTCACTAGGTAGCCCTTTCCTATAAATTGGGACCAGAACGACTTGCTTCCAACTAGTGGGAATTTTACTTGTGAAATTGATTTCAATGAATAGGGCAGCTAGTAAAGGTGCCCACCAGTGTTGATTTGTTTGAATGAATTCAGCAGGAATGTAGTAAATATCTGGGGCTTTCCCATTCTTAAGCTGGTGTATTAAGTCAAGAATAGTATCAACAGACACTGGGTTCCAGTAGACTATCCTGGACTATTTCAAAATCTGGTTGAGGGCCACTGGTCATGGTAAAGATAGATCTAAAGTTATCTTTCCAAATATCTGATAGAGCTCTAGAGTGAGAAACTAGGGCTCCTGGTACAAGCTGCCAAAAGGTTTTTGCATTATTGTTCAATGTAGCATTCAGGAGAAGAGCCCAAGTGTTGTATTAATATTACAATTTCTTTTGCCCTACTAAAATCTTATATTTTCTTTTTAGTTGGTGGAAGACTTGAAATGGGAAATATGCAGATAAGTGTAAGCCACTGCCAGTTAGGTATAACTATTGTTCATTATCCCAAAACAATTGCTTCCTGTGCCTAGCTTAACTTGCATCTTTGTATGCACCAAGAATATGTCAGACAACTAATTATAATCAATTAATTTCTTTATGTATTATTTTTGTAATTAAAATAGGCTTGATGTTGTTTATTACAAAGCAAGACCTCCTTCTATTCCTGTTTCTGCTATGGAGCAGCCAAAGTTCATGAAGCCATTTTTTTCCAATTAGGAACTATACAGTAATTTGAGTGATAGGTTATTCAAATGTGATATCATAGCAACAGAGGGGAAATATGGCTGGATCCTCAAAAACTGCATTCAGCAACCATATCCAAATTGTTCCAAAACACAAACAAAATAGCACAGCACTCATTTTCTGGTGCATCCTCATGCAGCCTGGGCAGGTGGGATGGCAATTCCTTCCTACTGTCTGAACCCCTGATTTTTCCCTGGTGAAAACAGAAAAAGCACCTACCACAAGATAACAGCCTCCTTTTTCTAGTTCTGAACCATATGACTGGCTCTTTCCAGGGTCCTTTGCTGGTCACATGGTTTGGAACCAGGGGCAGGGGGATGCTAACATGTGGTAGATGCTTTTCTATCTTCTCTGGTGTAAAATTAGGGGTGTGGGGAAGGTGAGAACCAAGCCTATGTCTACTCCTGCTGAACTGGCCTCAGCATGGCCGGGCTGTCAAGCTGGTGTCCCACCACTGGGATGGCTTAGGATGCCCTTTATGTGGCCTTAATATAACTCAGAAATGTGCCAGATCTGAGCTGCATTATGTCCCTGTGTGGAAGGATATTTTGTTCTCAGAATCTGTAGTCAGGCAAATAGAAGTACTGGTAAAAGTTTAGATCTACTGGAAGCAAATACCAGGACATAAAGGCTAGATTTCATACTGCCTTGGTAATTTCTTCTAGACTTCAAAAGTTGCTGCCAATGTACTTCTGAACTTCTTTCTCCAATCGAAAATTCTGATGAATTTGAAAACAAATTCAGAATTCAAAGTTCATCTGGATACCCCCCCCCCACCCCAATCCCCAAATGATGAATTGTTGCAGCAGTTATGCAAGCAGTGTTTTCAATTCCAGCTGGAGCTAATTTATGTCCTGCACAGAACATGTGTCTAGCTAGCCCCAGCAATTTTTGTTAAATAGAGATACAATCTCTTTCCTTTTGCTCATATTATTCCCAGCCTCATCAGCTGCATTGTTAATTTCAATAATTAGAGTTACTTGCCTGCTATTCAAAGAAAATACCATTCAGCAAACATGGATGCATTTTAATTGAATAATTTATTTGATGAGGGCTTTTATTTTTCTTTTCTGATATGCAGTCAGCTGTGACAATAATGGAATATTGCACTGAATGCAAAGTGATAACAGGACTGTACTTTAAATTTTTCATGTCCTTAATAATGGAATGATGTTCCCATTTCTTAAAAGCATATAAGTAATGAACTAATCAAGTGCAGAGCCTTTTCTGAAAAGTCTGGTGTTCATTTGTAACATTTGCAGAAGGCAGTACCAATTCAAAACACTTAATGTTTAAATTGATTGCTTTGAAAATTTCAAACCTTTTCAAAAGTTTTCACACACTGAGATGAGAATGTGGCAAAGTAGCACTGAAATGTAGGCCCATGATAGTAATTTCTGAGATACCCCTAGACTTCCTTCCAGGGATGAAGGAGAGATATTGCAGTTTTGTCTTTCCAACGCCTTACAATATATATCTCTTCCTTTTCTTTTAGTTTATTTATTTGAATCAATTAAGTAGAGTATAACATAATCACTTTTCCTCAAAAGGAAGTTTAGAAGATATCATAGGCAAATTATACTATATATAATATGAAATTGCCCTTGTCCCCTACTTGTATCCACCCCTTTCCCACTATTTTCTCCCTCCCTCATCCCACTCCCTCTGGGAGTGGCATACATTTCCTTTATCATTCATTCTGTTTGTTGGAGCATAAGAATAGTCTGATTCAATTTCTTATATTTTCTATTGTCCTTTGCCTTGGCTATCAGTTTTCCCCATTTCTCTTCCCATTTCTTCCTGGGGTATTCATTGGTATATTTATTTTTCCTATCCATAATGTAATCTTAAAGCATATAGTCTGCTAAATATTCATACCATTTTTGTATATTCCATTTTTATGGTCTTGCCATCTCAGGGCGACAGTAGTTTGGGCCACAGCTAGCATATATTTAGTTGTCTCGCCCCAATCTTTATTGCTGCTTTTCCCTTCCAGTTTTAGGGTAAAAACCTGTTGTTTTTTTTTTATTCCACCATAATGATTCCTCCATTTCCCTCTTTATTTTTCTATAGATTTCTTGTACCTTGGCACAGACCCACCACATATGGATAAATGTTCCACTGGCTATTTGCTGGGGGGGGGGGGGTCCTATACCATTTTGTCAGTATTTCCCATTGCATGTCTTTGATCTTAAATGTTTAAGATTTTTGATTAAATTTATCCGCAGTTCTAAGTCCTTCTGATCAAAGTTTATTTCCTCTTTCCATACTTCTAACACGGTGAATTTCAAACTAGATTTGTTATCTATTGGTTTGTTATATATGAATCCCATAATTCCTTTCTCTTTCCACTGTAATATTTGATCTAAATCTGTCTTTGGACCTTCCTTTTTATTCCAGTCTGTAATCTTTTGTAACATTCCATGTCACAACAACCAATTGCTTGACCCACATTTGTCTCTTAACTCCCCAGTCTTTTGTTGTTCTTTTTGAATATAAAATATCCCATATCTTTGTTATACCATTTTAATTTTAATTTATTATCACTTTTCCATATATCTGATCTTTTTTATTATCTAATATTCCAATTTGGAGTAGGTCTATTTTGTTCAATGTGTATTTGTTTTGCCATTTTTCTCAGCATTCTAATGTTGAAGATAGTTGTCTTAAATTCACCACACTAGATTATTTTCTGGTAGGAAATAAAAATATTCTTCCCATATAAGACCTAATAGTCGGAGGACAATGGCCAGAGGATCATGCCCCCTTGTACCTAAAATTAGGATTTAACACCCAAAGAACAGAAAAGAAGTGGAGATTTAACCCAATAGTTACCATGAGAGATGATGATAAAAAAGGGCAAAGGGAAGAAAAAAACTATTACTTTGAACTAAATAGAACACCAGAATTAAAGAAAAACATAATCTGGGATGCTTTTAAAACAGTCATCAGAGGGAAATGTATCTCGATGGAAAGTGGGATTAAGAAAAAATCAAGAGTAAATTAGAGACTTTAAAACAGGACAGGAATAAAATATCCCAGGAATATCAAAAGAACCTAACAGAAAAAAAACAAAGATGAAAAAGCAAATAGAAGAATTTGAGAAAATGTTTGTTAAGAATGACCTCCATATGAATTCTATCAATAACCCAAAGAGATTGGGAAAATACCTTCAAAATGGGAAAGGGAGTAACAGAATAGTAAAACTGAAAAACGGAAATAATCAACTAAGATTCAAGGGTGATGAGCTAAAGAAAATCATGGTAAGATACTATGCAAAGTTATATACTGATAAGGAAATTGAAAGTGGAGAGGAAATTATAACAAAAATATAACAAAATGTCTAGACCTTCAATCACAACTACTATTTGAAGGGAAAACAACTACAGATGGTCTCACCACAAACTTCTATAAAACTTTTCAAACCAAAATTCTCCCAAATTTACTAATACTTTTCAGTGATACACAAAATGATACACAAAATGATACACAAAATGATACACAAAATAATCCCTGAATCATGAAAAAATGGAAATAAAAAAACAATATTAAAACCAAATAAGGAGGAAAATATCTCCAATTAATACAGACCAATTACCAGTACATTATGCAATGTAAATTACAATATTTTAACAAAAATATTAGCTAACAGACTGAAAGAGATTGTTCCAAATTCAATTGAAAAAAGACCAATATGGATTTATTTTTTAAAAGGATGCTGGCTGACCCAATCAGGAACATAATAAATGTAATCAACCAAGCAACATTAAAGAAAGAGAAATTATTGATATTAAAATTAGATGTCTATAAATCTCACTCTGTAAACCATCAGTGTTTATCCCAAGTCTGTGAAAACTTTAAATTGGGAAAGAAATTTTGCAAGGCAATAACAGAATGATATAAAAATAATCAGGCAGAAATAATTGCCAACGGATACAAATCAAGAACTATTACGATCAAAAGTGGAACAAAACAAGGCTGTCCTCTCTCCCTTAGTTTACTTACCATGGCAATAGAACCATTAGCTAATTTAATGAGAAAGAAAAAAAGAATTAAAAAGTTTAAATTAGGCAGGGAAGAAATTAAAGTTATTTATTTATTTATTTGCTGATGATACCATGATAATATTAGGGACACCAGGAGAATCCTTAAGGGAAGTAGTAAATATAATTTAAAAATTGAAAAGATATCAGGTCTTGAAGTAAATCTTGAAAAATCAGAGATTATACATAAAAAAATCTTCCCTGACAAGAGTTAAAAGAAATCCAAACAATCCCGGGGATAAGATTGAGGGAAAAGTAACTTAAATACTTGGGAGTTTATATTCCCCCCAAATAAATAATATAATACAAATAAACTATAATCAATTATGGAAACAAATTACTAAGTAAATTAAAAATTGGAATAAATGGAATTGGAATGTAATAAACAGGATCAAAATAGTTAAAATAATGATTCTTCCAAAAAAAAAATATTCCTGTTCCAGGCATTACCATTCAATATAACAAACAAAATAATTTTAAAATGGGACACCTCAATAAAAACCTGGGAGGTAAGATCCAATAAAAGAAGAATATCTCATTTGTCATTTTTCTCCCCACAAGAAAATGGAGGATGGGGAGTTCCCAACCTACAAAGTTATTTTTAAGCATGCCAGCTAGTGAAACTATTAGAATTAGAGTTTGACAATGGGAAAAGATGGGTAAGAAATGAAAAGTGAATAAATGGGTGGAACCAGTGTTTATGTCTAAAGGAAAGGGTGAACAGTCAAGAAATAAAGAAAAGATAAGGAGCCCATTACCCTACTATATATTTCAGTGACCATTATAACTGATTTTTAGGGTGAAAAGAATTAACTAATGTTAAAGTTTTGTGCATTAATTTGTACCATTCCTACAGATTTATATTTAGAATTAGGTCCTATTACATACACTTACTACCAAGCAAAAATGTTCAAATTGCAGAAGTAACATTAACTGCCTAGCATGTTTTTACTGAATCATAACAACTGCACTTAAATGAGAGATTACGGTTTTACTTCCATTGAACTAAATGCAACTCAACTAGATTAAGTACTTTACAGGTCAAATCAATTCACCAACCTTAACAAATGTAGCAATGTTTAGTTAAGTTTTTCTTCGTGTTTTTTATTTGTTTATTTTATTTTAGTACCCCTTAAAATTCATTAAGGGGAATAATTTATGACCCAGACTACAATTTTAGATTACTATATGGTTTATGGGTCATGATTCATCTTCCATTTGCAAATCTGCTCTGACAGGAAACTCAGCTTCCACCAGCCTTAAAGTTAGTAATTCATCACAGATTTTAAACATCAGTGAACAATCAACGTTTCCAGGAGTCCTTTGAGAGACAGCATCCATGTCAGCACCTGGCTAATTTTAAAAGCTGCTCTAATTTTATCAAAGTCATTGAAGTTAATTTTGAAAGTCTACAACAATCATAACAATTTAAAGTTGTGCTTTTCACCTTCACAACATGAGGCATGATTTTTAAATATTTATTTCAAAAGCTAGTAATGTTTTATAGGATAATGATACCACATGTCTGGAATTTTAATGAAAAATTTAAGAGAATGTAAATGGGTATACACTGTGCACTATAGCAAGGTGTATGCTATCCCACTCAAAAAACCTAAGGACAACCAGTCAACCACAAATTTCATCTTCCCAAGCAGACAAGAAAAGTAATTTTCTGTCAATGATGTCCTGTTTTAAAATTAACACAAGCTTAAAGACAAGTTTTTAAAAAGTTGTATAGGTGTAAATGTGAATTGTGGTGTTGGAGGAAAGTTCTGAGAGTGCCTTTGTAAATAAGAACGCGCTGCAGATCCCACCCAACGTGAGGGGAACCACTGTGATGTATTATTGGCAGGGAAGATCTTTGCTTTTAAATCCCCACCTGACACCACTGTAATAGAGAACGCTAACTGATCATCTTGCGTGACAGAAATTTGAGTGAGGGAATGACTAATGATGTGAGAGACCGATGATACTGGTAGATTTTTGCCGCCACCACCTCAATTTTACTGTTTGAGGAAACAAGGTGTGAATGTATTTGAGGTAATATGCACCTAGGCTTCTGGTTCTTCTTTTTGGGCTCCTTTCCTTGCTGGCTGGACTATAAAGAGGTTTAGGCTGACTTGGTTTCACTAAGTATGACAGACCGAGGCAGAGACAAGTTAACGATGAACTAATAACAGGTTTATTGAACTTTAAGAAGATGACAACTCATAAAATGAGAGGTACACACGCGTATTTTTGTTACTGAGGCTCAGGCTTACTAGACATAAGGTTTCTACAGAAGCAGTAGCTTTATTTGAAGTGAGTTCCTTTCTACACACTATTCAAACCCTCTGAGACAGTGTATTTCTAAGATCAGTCACCTGACTTCCTCTAGTCTACTCTCCACTATAGGGCAATAAGCCTACTTGTATTCTCTCCTAAATACAAGCGGACAAGTCTTCTCACTGACTCTCCTAGTCCAGCTTTACTGAAGCCCTTGTCCCTTTCTTTATTCCCTATCAGATCAACTCACTCAAAAGCTTCCTTCTCCCTGCCTATAATACTTCTTCTCTGTTGAAATCCTACTCCCTGCTCTGTTGGAATCTTTCTCTCTCTCCTAGAATCTCTCTCCCTGTTCTGTCAGAACCCTTCTCCCCTCCTGTTAGAAGTGACAGCCTTTTTCACTCTCACCCAACTCCTCCCCTTGGTGCTTAGACCAATCAGGAGTCGGCTGACTCCTCCCCTTTGCCTCCTTGCCTATACTAAGATGTCCACTATTCTAAGCTGCCCTACCAAGATGGAGACCCAGCCCACTGACTCTCAGGCTTTGGCCTAGCTGGCAAAGGTTAGAATCTATTACAGCCTTGGACCACGAGAAGATCCAACCAGTCCATACTTCAGGAAATAAAACCTGACTACTCATTGGAGGAAAGGATATTAGAGGCAAAGATGAAGTATTTTGGCCTCATAATGAGAAGACAGGAAAGCTTAGAGTATAATATTATGCTGGGGAAAATGGAAGGAAAAAGGAAGAGGGGCCGACTAAGGGCAAGATGGATGGATGGCATCCTTAAAGTGTCTTGCTTGACCTTGAAGGAACTGGGGGTGGTGATGGCTGACAGGGAGCTCTGATGTGGGCTGGTTCATGAGGTCACGAAGAGTCAGAAGCAACTGAATGAATGAACAACAAATGTGAATGTGGGATGTGAAGAGTGAGAGAGATTAAAATGAACAATACTTATTAATTTGAAACTAAATAGTTTAAGGAGAATGAGTTTAGATGGTAGGATTTGTTGTTTTGTGTGCCTTCAAGTTGTTTCCAATATATGGCAAACCCAAGAATTCAAATCAATGCTCAGCCACTTAAACAAACTGGATGACTCACCAATTCTCACTATTTTGGTCTCAGAGGAAAGGAAAGGACCCAGAGTTGCCATAATGAAATGGCTAGGAAGCAAACAACAACAGCAAGATTCTCAAGGTTTTTTTTTTGGCAACTCAGAGTAAGAAAATATGATGACCTAGGATCAGAGTGTACTTTCATGGCAGAGCAAGGATTAAATGTTGATGGGAGCTTGGTGTAATGTGTGTCGCTTCTGGGGCCAGGGAAAAAGATATGACTACTTTAGCCCTGAAAACTGGTCATCCTATGCCTACTGAAAACAGGTGCATCAAGTACCTACAACACGGAAACCACAGACTATGGATCTTAGTTCTCTCATTTTCCTTCATAGAATCAGTCCTTTATGATTCCACTGGCCACCAACATAAAATGTATAGCTTCCTTAGAAGCAGTGTTCAAAGACATGAGTCATAGAAGGCAGTAATACAATCCCAGCTGGCTTTTATTGAATTGATGAATACATAGGCAAAAACAGCATTGACTGATATAATCTGCCAGCATATGAGGGCTTGGCAGTGGTACATGGCATGATAACAAAAGTAGTGGTTGGAATGCCAATGAAAGGCAACTTTGTCAGGAAATAAAGCTACCCTACTGGCTCCCAAGAAGTCTCCGCTGCAATATGTCCCACTTCAAATGATATGCATAAATGCAATAGATCCTTATGCTATGAGTCACCATATGATCTAGACCTTAAGGTTTCCATCAGCACAACCCTATGTTATAACCCTATATCTTATTTCAATTGTCTAATATGTCACAGAAAAATTAAAGAACGTGAGCTCTCAAAACAAGGGCACTTTAATTGGCCCTTCCCGTCTAGTTTAAACTAAAAATAATTTAATTACCAATAGAATGAACTTCTAAGCATTCAAAGAAAAGAGAAGAATTAACTATTTTTGGAAGCTACTTTGGGTCCCACTCTGGAACAATGGTGGCACATAGTGAAATAAATGAGTAAATAAATAAAATGGTAGCAGAGATAGCAGACAGTTCAAAGCCTTCTTTGCAACATTCTATACGTATTTCATATTTCAACAATAGCACCAATATAATCTAAACTTTGACCACAATTCTGTTGTTTAGTCCTAACAACAACAAAAGAATGTATTTTTTGGAAAAAAAATCTAAAAAGAGAAAAAATATAGACATGTACTTCTTGCTACATCTACGTCTTTGAAAACTTTAATTTTTGAAACTATTCAGAACTTGGACTTAATTTCTACAAAATTCACATGTGGGAATTTTCCTAGGAAAATGACACTTTCTACTTATTGAACTTATTGTATTGTACTTTTAAAGGTTATATATTATGTGTTGCCATGGCCTATGGCTGGTACAATAAACCATTCATTCATACACTTTCTGCACAGAAAACTCTTTTCTATGAAGAAAATAATAAGATTTTTTACACAGAAGATGCTGTTTTCTGTGCAAAGAGAACTTGAATTCCTTTTAAAAAATGTTTTTGAATAGTCTTCCCATATCTCGGTGAATTGTTTAATGGTGAATCAATGCAGAAGTAAATCTGATAGTTTCAATGGGTACAATCAAGTAAAAATAAACATAAGATTTGGACCTTTGTGATCCATGTATTCAAACCATGTGTTTTGTTTTACAAAAAAATTGAAGCTAGATTACATCAAAAGAAAAACAAGAAACACAAATGTTCACCTATGAATATGATAAATAAATATTCATGGACTCATACATACATTGGGATAAAAATACATGCTTTGGGATAAACATGCATTCATTTGAGCCAACACTGGAGGCATTTCTAATAATATGAGAATACATCAAAATATGTTTGTACATGCTCACACATGCATGCACACATGTATACCCCTTGAATACCAATATCAGCCCATAACACTGGTTAACCTGGGTTCACATCATGTTGTCAGAATGCAGGGAATGCAGGGAAGTTTCACAAAAACTCCAGAACAGCCTTGTACTTCAGGATTGGTTTGGACAGCTGGACATGTTCTGATTCAAATCAGTCTAGTGTCCACACAAATGAGTAGAACCATCCCCTTTTCCCTGCACTCTGCAGCACAGGGGAAAGAGGGTGCAATTTGTCTGTGATATCCCTTGTCATGGAGGCAGTTGACTACGGAGCTCATGGCAATCGTTGGGTGCCTTTTTTAACATCATCAAAAGTAATTCCATGATCCAAGGAAAGAATGGAGAACCTTCCCTTTTCCCAAGTCATTGAGTACCTATGCTAATGTCAGTAAATACACCTGGCAATGGCTACGAATTCTTCAGAGTTCCACAGCCAGGAGCCACTGTGGCAAAGGATATCCCAGGTAAGAATGACCATCCAGCAGGTTCTTTATTCTGCTCCTGCTTTCAATGTGGCTTTGGCAAGTAATATATGAACTGTTCCTCAGACACCAGGGCTGGTTTGAAGCAGTAATGCTCGAGCTTGGCCTCAGATTTTGTGGCTCAAGTAGATGAACTTTCAGTCTCTGGAGAAGCAGAAAATAAGTTTCCTCCATCTTTAATATCTAATTCTTTCAAATGTTTAAATATGGTTATTATGCTATATCTTAACGTTCTCTTCTTCAGGTCAAATATATGCTGCTCCCTAACTTGATTCTCATAGGGCAAGGTTTCCTGACATTTTACTATAGGTCATCATCCTCTGAACAAGTTCCAGCTTTTCAATATTGGCTCATATGACGATGTTTTGCTCTAGTTACAATTACTTAACATATTTAATTCTGTGGTAATCACTCACCATATAATAACTTTTTCTCAGCCCTGGCCTCAAAAATATTTATATTCCTGTGTGGTTTGTTGCTCCAATTTCAGGAGAAAGGGACACATTATCACAGATTTATAAAATCAAGTCCACATACCAGTTATTTGCATATCTATTATTCCAGCAATTATTTGGTGGTTTTAATTGAAAAAAACATTTACACACACGCTTTTACATGTAGCTCAATTTTTAAGGGGAAAAGGAATAGTTGACATTGGATATTTGAATATCATCTGGAGCTAAAAACAAAATCCTATATTTAATCTGTGTCATTTATTTTTAAACAGTAAAATTTCTGTTCACATATCAGCTCAAATGTCCCCTCATATATCTTAACTTTCTCTTCTGGAGAAGAGTCAAATATATGGTCCTGTAGTATAAATGCAACATATATTTCTGAAATAGCTTGACAGCCAAATGGCTTCTTCTGACAAGTTCAAACTGAATGTACAAAATTCAGGCAGTATCCTCCAATTGCTACCTTGATTTCTGAACCACAATTTTGGCTTCTTAGTTCAAGGGTTTCAATTGATACTAACCCCAATTTCTAGATTTTCACAATGCATTGTATATTGTTTTATAACACCCATACTAATGCCTGAATCCAATTATTAACCCAACAAAGAGAAGACAGACTGAAACAATAAAATTTTTAAATGACTGATGGACAAGTCAGCCGCTGATTCAACAGACCACTTCTATTTGAGATTAACCAAGAGGATTCAATGTCAAATAAAAACATACACACATACTTTCATGAACCTCAGTTTCACACTGGATTCTAATTTTGCTTATGTTTATCTTTTGTTCATATTTTTCCTGCTTAAAAAGCAAGCACTTAGAAAGTACACATACATTTCTTCTGCAAACAATCTAGAACAGAACACTCAGACATAAATAAACGCTCAGACATAAATAAACAAAATGCTGTTTTGTGCAGAACTTCCTTTGTGTTATGGCTGATCATGGTCAGTTCCAAAATTTGCTCAGTACCAGGAGTGAGTCCTGAGCCATACTGTGAAAAGTGTTCTTAACTTATATATTTGGAGGAAAATTGTTTCAACTCTTAACACTATATAAAAAATTTGAAAAAAATCTGTTCCTGGTTTGAAAGTGTTATTCCTGTTTCATTATATGGTACTTAATATGGAATTAATTGTTATACTCCAGAAACATTATTCCTAGAGTGCCACATACTATGTTGAATTGGTTGAGACTCAATGAAATATTCATTAAAAACGGTAGCATAATGACCCCACAATCTCTGAGGATGCCTGTCATAGATGCAGGTGAAACATCAGGAGAGAATGCTTCTGGAACATGGCCATACAGCCTGAAAAACTTACAGCAACCCAGTGATTACAGCCATGAAACCCTTTGACAACATATATTGCATAATGTTCTACTGGATGTCCCACAAAAACAAATTTTTGCAGTTTAATAAACCTTTTCTATGTTTTTATGATAGACCCAATTAGGAAATGACATGTATAACCCAGGAAAAAATTGTGATACATAGTGTTATTAAGTAAGGTTAGAGCTACCTTTCATTGTCTCTCACACTGCATAATAATCATTATTGTTCATATCCCATCTCCTCCCCAAAACAGGTACTCAAATGCAGATGCTGTTCAAGAAAGTCCCAACACTTTCCATTTATAAAAATTGGATTGATTCCACCTCTTAAGGGTTTAGTATGAAAACTCAGATTTTCTCTACAAAAGTCTACTGTTGCTTCCCTTCCTAGCCCCTTTCCAATAAATCCTGCAAAAGTGCCACCCTGCACCATAACAGGGTACTGAGAAATTCGAAAACAGGTTTTGTCATTGTTATGTGCATTTAAGTTGACTCTAACTTATTGTAAATATTTTTAAAAATCCAGTGGATTTATGGAATATCAAGACTCCCTAGACAACTAGTTTTTTGATCAATGGTTTGTAATATGTTGAGTACTGATTAGGCAATTAAGAGCTGCTGACCAGCTCAAACAAATCTTTAGTCTCTTCCAAAGTTGTCATGAAAAGCTATTACAGTCTGATTTCAGGCTACTGGGAATTTCTTTGTTTATTCAAAGAGAATCCCTTTACAGCCTGCCAAATAAAGTCTTTCTCTTGACATCCCATCTGTGAAGCAACACGAAGATGAATATCAGTCCCTTGGGAGAGCCAGAAAAAAACAATGAGAAAACAAAGACATCCTTTAGTTGTCTGAAGCTGACACAGTATATTGCACACACAGGCCTTAAATTT
Organism: Anolis sagrei; assembly: GCF_037176765.1. Classification (NCBI taxonomy): domain Eukaryota; kingdom Metazoa; phylum Chordata; class Lepidosauria; order Squamata; family Anolidae; genus Anolis; species Anolis sagrei. The sequence goes on along the minus strand of NC_090023.1, from coordinate 211,279,492 downwards.
AAAAATACAGGTTGGTTTTTTCTTTAAAAAACACTTTTACTTTGTTTTGCTGAAAACCTTGTTCTGTCATGCTGATTGCACAATTTGCTTAAAGAAGGTGATATGCAGCAGACACAAACACAAGTTGTAGGACAGAGGGAGGTGTAACACCATAAAAATAATATACACATTTTCTTTGCTCTCTGTTTCTCATTCTGCCATTAAGCATGCTGGGCTCTCATAGTCAAGTGAGGCTTAAACTATTAACAGTGGTATTTCATGCTTGTTTGGAGGATTTAAATTTAACGTAACAGGAGAAGCTGAACCAGGATCACATTTATTACAATGAGCATAGCAACCCAAACTTCATGAAAACAGAAAAAGGAGCATTAAAGTGGTTATGCAAGGCCAAAGGAAAAATCCTTCCATGTCAGTGCTGTGTCTATAGGATATTTCCAAGATTGCCTTAGAGGATTCCAATACCCATGATCACATCTCCATCCACAAGGATCCCCTATCTGTCTATAGTACAGATTCTCAATGATTTTTAAGATCAGCAAGAATAAGACTGCATTAGGACATCTGAAGCCATTTTTCATGCAAGATATTGATACCCTCTAATATTTCATTGATGAAAACTGAGACATGTGCACCCAAGCAATATCAAAGTTGTGCTCAAGATGGCAAAAGTTGTTAAAAAGAACACATAAGCCACAGCAAATTTTTTGGCCTTAGGGCTCTTCCAAGAAGGCCCCAAAATATGGAGCCTGTTGGCATTTTACCAGAGGTGTTCAAATGATGCTTCCAGTAAAAGTGAATTAATTAGGAATAACCACAGTTATTCTGAATTAATTAAATATCCCATTAGACCTGGGCCTTCCTTAAAGACCAAGATTTAATGGGGCATTGGGCCTGTGGGAACTAACCCCTGAGTAGTCCTAGGACTATCAAGGGGTTAGTTCCTACAGCCATCTCACATATTTGGGCTCCTGGAGACATGACCCCCACTCCCCTGACCCCCCCCCCCCAAAAAAAGCCCTTTAAAAAAACTTACTGGTCTACCACTAAGCTGCTCCATCAGTCCTCCTGGTGCATAGAAATGACGTGCCATGAGGTGGGTGGAGGAGCAAAATCACCCCCAGTAAAGCACGGGTTTTGGAGGGAGGTGTGGGGAGAAAAACCCACATCAAAGCAGGTTTTTAACATTCAATATTTCTTAAAGTTCCCGTTGCTAAAACTGTCATGAAACATCCTTGTGACATGAAACAATATCAAGGCATGTGTGTGACAGTGATAGGTCTCTGAGTAGGAACTGGCTTCTGAACCTGGAAATCTAAAACAATTTCTGAATTTTACCCAAAAAGTAGAAATCAGTTGGCAACAAGACATATATTATTTATTCCTAGCTATTGGGTATGTATGAGTAAGACATATAATTTTAATCCACTATACCATTAATGCAAGTGGATTTTGGCTACTGCAGTATTCTAGTGAGTCACACATTGAGAAAAGTGATAACAGTCATTGTATACCTTACACTTTTTTCATGTGTCCATACTTCTCTTAAGTTCAGTGATTTTATTATTGGTCTTACAGGTCGTTCCTTTTTAGTACTAGATACAAGAACATCTATATTACCAATGACCTTAAAATACAGCATGACATAATATGTAAAGGCAATGATGTTAAGAATCTTATCTATATATTGCAAAACAATAATAAATATTTAAGGCAACTTCCTTAATATTATATTTCTTTTAATTCTCTTTTTTTCTCTTACTACCAGCCTCTGGCTACTTTGGTTTTTTTTTTTTTTTGTCGTGTCAGGAGCGACTTGAGAAACTGCAAGTCACTTCTGGTGTGAGAGAATTGGCCACCTGCAAGGATGTTGCCCAGGGGACGCCTGGATGATTTGATGTTTTTATCATCCTTGTGGGAGGCTTCCCTCATGTCCCCGCATGAAGAGCTGGAGTTGATAGAGGGAACTCATCCGCCTCTCCCGGGATTCAAACCTGCGACCTGTCGGTCTTCATTCCTGCCGGCACAGGGGTTTAACCCACTGCACCACCTTTCATCCTTTGGATGAAAGGATACCAGCCAAGTAGTCAAGAATTCCAGAGTATTTTCTCATCGACCATCATAAAAGTTTGCAGCGCACAATGGCCTAAATAAGTTTTTGTATTCACTATAGTAAATCTACTGAATCAATGAAAATGTATAAAATAAATCTACTCTAGGTAAACACACACATGAATGAATGATTTAGGTGTACTCCTTGTAGGAAAATGACTTAATGGTGTCTACCAGCTGAGAAACATTGATATAAAATCAGTCATGGCATAATCATTTTGAAAGCAAAGACAAATAGGCTCTCTTTTTTTCTCCATTGTATTATAATGAATTGACATTAAATGATAGAAATTATTTAAAAAAAACATGGAGAGAAATTTCTCTGTAGGGATCTATGATGAAACTAAGATTGGAGAATCATTCCAGCATAGCTATATTTAGATTTGTGTTAGAATCCCAACAGAGGAAAAACTACTATCTTAAGAACTCTCCGACCTCCTTCTCTGGGAACATAAGCACATAACAGCAATTTAAAAAAAAAAAGATTGAATGAGGCTTTAAAAAACCCAACAACTGATAATTTGCATTTTTAAAACTTCTAGAATACATTTTAGCTGTTTTGGAAATATTTGCATGACACTTTTAGCAATTCTCTTCCACAGGAGTTTCCCTACAGCTGACTATCACGAATTAAATTTCTAGGAAAATGTTCATCTCTGTCAGGAAAAGCAACCGTTTAATAATGTACAGGTAAGAGATGTTGCTTTAGTGTTATGTTCTGGGTCCTTGGACCAAAGGAGTCCCATCATGGTACTTGGGAATTCCCTATCTGTGTAGTGTAACCAAACAGCGGTTGGAGGAAATGTGCACAATCTAATCCTTTCACCATTATTTCTGCTACTTTGTACAAAAGAAAGTTGATTTCCAGAAAGGAAGGTATCATGGATGGACTTTCCAATGGTCAAAATCAAATAAAAAATCTCCATGGGTACAGGAAGCACCTTCTTTCCCCTCTATGTGTAAGGAAATTACCATGCTCTTCCTCAACATGTTGACAGAATGCAATATTGGAGAGCATCTAAGTAGGGCTCCTGGTCTTTTATGATCTTTCAAATGCCTCCAGACGTCACAATTTATCATACATTTTAAAAAGCCACCACAATTCATATCCTTGACAAAAAATACAACAAAGTAACTTTCAAAGAAAATGTTATATCTATCTTCGGTCACAGAATCCAGATATTTATAGACATTGCTGAGAATAATTTATTTACCTCGATAACTCATCTCTAAATGTCATGGGCAGAGATTTATATTATGTCTGAGAATTTTGGATTTACTGTGATGATCAATTCTTTGTTAATAGATAAACTCCACACCATTTGCTGTTATTTATGGCTTGACAACAGATCAATTAGATATTTCCAGATACAAAACTTGCATATTCCTTTAATGTAAATATTTAAAACTGACATAAATTTTGAAAGTATGTTGCTCTAGTAGCATGACTATTAGAGGACCTTCCACACAACTCTATATCCCAGAATATCAAGGCAGGAAATCCCACATTTTCTGAGTGTGGACTCAGATAACTTAGTTCTAGGGCTGGGTGGTTTCATTTCGTAATTTCGTAATTCATTAAAAATTCGTTATTTTTTTTATAACGAAGCGATAACGAACCATTCAGGAGCAACTAAAAAACAAAACGAATTTTTAAATTCGTTTCGTAATTGTTTCGAATTCGTTTTGTATTCGTTTTGTTATCGTTTTGAAATCGTTTTGTTATTATTTCCGCATCTCTGGGGCAAGTTTTATAGTTGTTGTTTGTTTAATCAGTGAAAAAAAATTATAAATATCACACCAACAGTCAACAACAGAGGGAGAGGGAAGCTTCAGAAGTTCCCCCTGTCCCATTTGGAGGTTTTTTAGCGTATTGCGCGGTCGTGTCCGCCATTAACGAATCGATTTGTAATTGTTTCGTTATTGTTTCGTAATTTACGAAATTTCATAAATATTGAACTTTTTAAAAGAAAAAATTCGTATTCTTTTAAAAATCGAAACACAAAACCCCCCAAAAAACGAATCGATTTTAGAAACAATTTTTTCCGTGGTTGCCCAGTCCTACTTAGTTCAAAGCAAATATTGTAGGATTTTCTGCTCTGATATTCTGGGTTATAGGGCTGTGTGGAAGGGTCCAGAGTTACAAAGGTGGGTGTAGTGTTATAGTTTGGGGGAGTGTGGTGTGTACAGTGATTTGAGCATTGAACAAACAAGAAAACCCTGGAATAGATTTGCCTTCATCATACCTTGGAAATGATTTGTGTGCACACAATTATAACTATCTAAGTAATGTTCCCAAGGTCTAATTTTAAGTTTCAGAATCTCAATTAATAGCACCAGGAAAGGCTTGTGGTTGAATCCTAGAGAGTTGTAGCCAGTCAAAGTAGATAACTTTTGAAAGCCCACAGTCTTTGTATAAAACCAGTTTCATCCACCCTAGTCTGAACAAGCTGAATGCAAAAAAAAAAAAAAAACTTAACAAATACATTTATGGTTTTGTGATTCACTTCCAAGACCCTTGAATTGTTTGTTCGCTTTTAGATTGTTTTACAGCTTTGCTTACAACTAAGTCCTTGGACCCTAACAGTGATAAATGTCTCTTGATCTTGGGCTGTTAATAGCACTTGCTGTCTTTCTTTTTCCTGATAAATCTTCCTGTACCCACAAGTTATGACCCTGGCTTCCTTTGATGATGGTTCCAACACTCTGACTAGTTGAACCACCTGATAATTTGAGTCAGTGCAGCAGGTCTCAGTGACAGAAAATGCAGATATGAAATTCCCATTAGTAAGCCAGGTGATCTTCTCACTCCTGTCATTTAAGCATCATTAGTAATTACTTTGTTTGCTCCTATTCTGATTATGATGATGATATGTATGATTTTAAGAAATGGGTGAGCAATTTCTGGAGGTTTGGGCTGCTCTCACCATTGAGACCTCAGAAGGCTTCTCAGGTGCCACACACACCATTTTTCATACCTCACAGCTATGCCTATCTATGGCATCTAAAAAGATGAGACTTGGAATTGGGAAGACACATAACCATTTGAGGAATTTGTGGTGGGCTTGCTTTACATCTTTCCATTTTTAAAGGGTGCTCATGTTGGATTGGCCAGACACAAAAATAATGCCTTTTCCCATGTGCCCATCAAATGTACCTCTGAAGGCTATAAGTCTGAGAAAAGTCTTGAAGTAGGATCATTCAAAGATGTATGAGAAAATCCTTCAGAGGAACGGGATTCAAGCCATACATTGTTTAGAGAATAACTATCACTTTGAACTATGCTCGGAAATAGATTAGTAACCAGTAAAATTGTTATAAACTATATTCTGTTTTCCTCATTTTCCACTCTCCTTCTTTCCTTTACTAGCTGCTTTCTTTAAGACCTCTCTATGTCAAGAGAAATGCTATTTTATTATTAAGAAAGTGACAATACTCAATGAAGGCAAATAGAATATTTTAAAATAAAATATGCCCATAACACTGCCAGGGTTCCTCCTTTGAAGAAAAGACATAGAGGATGCGATGGATGAAATATTACCTTCCTTCTGTTCCCAAATCTGGACTGTGATCAAAATGGCATATTAACTTAATTCAGTTTCGCCCGCATATGCAAAGTTCTATTTAAATGAAGCTTTTAGGGCTTGATATAATGCATTGTTTAGTTGAGTGAGCACAGAAGTACAAGCCAATGTGCCTTTGAGTGACTGGAAAATGTCTTCTTTCTCTGTGGGATCTCCTAGCTGGAGTCTGCATATTCATGAATTGCAAGTAACTTCATTTTGCTCAGCATTTTCTGCCCAACAAATGGAACTTTTTTTTACACCTTTCGGGTAAAACATAAAACAGATGTGTTCACTATCTGTAACTGTTGCAAATCTCATAGCCTTTTACTTCCACTACCGGTATAAGAAACATTTTTCAGTAAAATAAAACAGTTCATGCTTGAGCATTCTCAATAAACCAACCCATCCTGCCAGTTATAGAAAGAACATTTTTTTTCTTTCACAAATTGTTTCTCATAAATAGATATATGCTACTGGTTGTTGCATAGAAATAGCCCCAGATTTGATTCAGTGTTTTCCACTCTGTTGAGCAAACCCACCTTTTCTTAGCTGTAGCCCCCTGGACTAAGCCATTTCCTCATTGGGAAAAAATAAGAGATGGAGGAGCAATCAAAGTGTCCAAATATTTTTTATGGCTAGATGCAGAGCAATGAAATAACCCATAGGTGCTTCTATGGATTGTGGAGGAAGTGTTTCAAGGGAACAGTAGTTGAGAAAATGCAGGGATACTTTGGTTGTTGTGTGATTGGTAAGAAATTCCAAACCCTGCAATGTCCAAAACTGGATTTTTTTGGCTGAATTTTGACTTACACCATCATAATTCAGCAATCACCATTCACCATAGGTTGGCACCCTATTAGTACCACATGCAGGCAAAAGTCCAACTTATGCCTTCCATGCAAGTGTTTATATATTTTATTTTGCCACTGCAAAGGTCAGTATTCCCTTACATCTTCTACAGCTTCTCAAGTCCCACTCTCCAGAAGCAACCATTTATCTCATGCAACACCTCCCATATGGCCATTCAGTTTCTGCGGGCAGGTGGGGAGGGGGGAGATTGGAGAAACATCTGACTTTCTCCGTGTAGCCATATGTAGAATTATTATTTAATTCTGTGAAACCTCCATAAAAGCCAAAATGAATTTCAGTAGTTGATATCATTGCCTTGTTTCTGGCTATGGGGACATAGCCAGATGCTTCTGTGATCCATAATAATAACAATAACAATAACAATAACAATAACAATAACAATAACAATAACAATAACAATAATAATCATCATCATCATCATCACCATCACCATCATCTTTGTTTATTTATAATAAACTTCATTTATCCTTTCACTGAATGGCTATGGAGGTTGCAGTGGTGAGTCCAGCAGCAAGGATTGAGATGACAAATGTAATGTAGTTCCACCTGGAAAATTATTATGTTACTTGGCACCATATAGAATATTGACCATAATCTGGAAACACATCTGATGAAGTGAGACCTGGTTAATACACCTTTACAAATACAGTAAATAAATAAATATAATGCTTTAAGAACTTACAAATCTGTCTCTTCATGTTGCAGTAGCTATTAGCCTTCCTCGTGAAAATTGATATTTTGAGACTGGCGTTGTAACTACTATGGATTTTTTATGCAGTGACATCACAGATCCCTACCTGTGAAAATCACATAAAGCAGTGTTGTCTTTAATGCATGGGCACACTGGGCAATTACTCGGGGCCTCCATAGCCATGTGGCCCCATGCTATTCTATGCACAGGCCAGAATTTAACATTAATTTTCTGATCACTCACCTCAACATTCAAATTTCCTGATAAATTAGTAGGAGTCATAAATTATGACTTGTAACTACTTGGCATATCTGCATTAGCAAGAATTTTTTTTTTTTACTATTTTAATTGTTTGCACTAAAGACACACACTACCTTTTCATTCCCCCCCTTTTTTTTTTTGCATCTTCCCCTTTCCTCTTCTCTCCTTCTCCCCTTCAGAAAGGGAAATCAGAGGAAAAATGAACGGGGGATGTGGAGTGTGTTATGCAGCACATAAAGCAAAGTACATTTGTTACCAGTGGCAAGGAAAGAGGGAAGTGCCCCCTCCCTTTCGATGGGGGGAGGGGTGAAGGGGGTCTGTAAGATGGTTCTGACACAGAGCCTAATCAAATTAATATTTTTTATGTATTCATATAAATGAAATGCCTGGAAAAGAGTTGAATTTGATTGGATTGATCTTGTGCGGTGACTTGGCATTCTCAGCATTCAATATCTCAAGCAGATGGCTATCATCCAGAGTATTCTATGTCACAAGCAAAAGGGCAACAGGAGACACTTCATTACAAAGCAAAGTTCAGGGTAAGGAAAACAGCCTGTGAAAACCATCTGCAGAAGAACTTCACAGTATAATCCTAAAGATATCTATTCAGTGATAAGCCCTGCCAGTTTGAGTTCATGATGTTTATCAGCAAAGAAATGTGATTGTTGCCTTAGGTGGGGAGGTTTTGTTTTATGGTATAGTGAAAGACAAACAGACTCACAGCCATGAATTGGTCTGTTGGGGATTTCTAGCATCAAATCAGAATCTCAACCAACAGAAGCTGCATGTAAGATACTTCAACATGCTATGTGTTTTTAAATTGCTATGTATCTCCTTCCTTTGCAGAGAAGACCTACACACACAGAGAGATACTGTCCATCAATGCATCTTGAGTTGCCTATCCATCATATTTAATATTTTTGTATTCATTTTGCAGTTTGATATTCCCTTCCACTAACTTAACTTATTAACTAACTTATTAACATGTTATTTCCAGGTTATTTACTCTTTTCACTAATTTATTTACTTCTCACCCTTCTCACTGCTTTTCTTCATCTTCTTTCATCTTTCTATACCAGATGTGGGTATAGAAATTTTTTTAGATGCAACCCAGACGTTGTTGGGTTGCATCTAAAAATACTCCTTGCTATTGGTTATGCTGGTTAGGGATGAAGAAAAATGCAATCATATATCTGGGAAGTTACATGAATCCGACTCCATAGAATCATAGAACTACAGAATTATAGAACTAGAAGAGACCACACAGGCCAACCAGTCCAACTCCCTGCCATGCAGGTAAAGTACAATTAAAGCACCCCCCACAAATGGTCATTCAGCCTCTGTTTAAAAGCATCCAAATAAGGAGCCTCTGCCTGACTATGAAGCAGTGAGTTCCACTGTTGAACAGCTCTTAAGGTCAGGAACTCCAGATCTACATTAAAAGGCCAAAATGGTTCCAATGAGGAAATAGTTGCAAGTAGAGGGGTTTTTTTCCATTGTTGTTTTTAAAATGATAATTGCATATACGGAGGAGGATTATGATTTCTAGATTGTGCCATAGGAGGAGAGAAGCTTGTAAACTTTTCACTGTATTCTTGATCTGACTTTCTGTTCCAAAGTTACTATCTCCTGTGTTTAGGATAAACCAAAGCTCATTTGGATTGGATTTGTTCACCCAGACATGAATGGGAGATACACCCAACAGGTATCTTCCAAAACTAACTGATATTTCATGATTTCCATCGCTTTCCTGTAGTGTGTAGCTGCTTGACTGATGTGAAAAAGAAAAAAAAACCATATATTACTAAGCATCTTAAAAGGAGGCCAAAGAAATGACATTAATTTGTCACAAAGCTTCTGTGCATCATGCAGACATGAAAAAACATACTCCTTTCTATGCTTTCACTTATTTACACAAGTGCTTTGCACATTAGTAATCTGAATATGGTGCACAGACATAAATAAACAGAAGCAATTAAAAGTTAAGAAAAATAGCAGGTGTGTGACACCTCTGTACTACTCTGTAAAGATGTTGAGGTCAATTGCAGTGGAGAATTTTTTTAAGGTAGTAATCTACTCTAGTTTTAGTATGAAGCTAGAGGACTGTCTATGGTATCCTGGCTTAAGTATCTTGGCAATTCCTTTAGACCTAAATGTAGAGGGGTTTACTCAGATTGAAAGCTTGCATCCCAATAGTTATTTAAGAACCTCCCCAAATCTCCATAAAAGCCCCAGTCCTTCCAAAAGAATATGGATCTCATAAGCATCCCTATTTGTTGTTTAATTTCACTGCATGATTTTATGCAAAGACCACAGTAGCTCTCTCAGTAAGTACTTCTCAAACAGCACTTCCATTGGAAAATGAAAGAAAAAGAGTGTCAGAATTATTCCCTTTGCTATCACATAGGAGGCCATTAACCAGCTGCAGGTTGCATAAACCAGAGCCATACTATGAAATTCATCCATAAACCAAGGAGTGAGATCCAAGTGAGAGGATAACAAAACCGCAAATGCTTCCAACAAGCTTCATGTGCAAGATTTGCAAACGTAATGAGATTTCTGGATTCAAATTAATGTAATAAAACTGAGCCAATTCTGTTCCAGACAAAGGAACTTTATATTTCATATATAACAGGTAAAAATGAGAAGGGAGGGAAAAGAGTAAAGAACCAGTACACATGTGGAGACAGTCTTAAATCCCTCTTCCTAGGAAGTTTTTGTGCCATAAACATACAACATTGTGTGTGGGTGTTCTCCATGGCATTTTCCTTTTGAGGGGTCAGTTGGAGGTGATATAGAACAAACATCTCACAAACACAATGCAACACGTTGAACAATTGCTGGTTGTCATAAGAAAACAGTCACCGTAAGGACCTCTTGCACCTACATCTCAAGCTACCAAGATTTTGCCCAACCCATCATCTTTTCTGAATACATCTCCTGGTTAAGTGGTATTACTTTCCATACTGAGCCTGCCAAAGTTGCTTTGCCAAGCTACATTTAATTTTGCTTGCTATTTGGAAGCATTCAGAGTTGACAATGGAATGATTAAACAGAGATGATCTAGAGCTTGGCCATTTATTCATCCCCTCTCTTCTTTGGCAATGTTCTAAAGAAAGAAGCAATTAAGTATTGTGGAATGAGAGGAGCCTTTTGACTGCACAGGAACTCAGCCATTTTCACTCAGCCATCACAGAAATAAGGAGGGCTCACTTTCACTAATGGGAGAAAATGCCCCTTGATTGCTCTACGGAAACAATAGGTGTTCAACTAGGTGGCAAACCCCATGAAAGCATTATCGATTCCAATTGTCTGTGAGTGGAAAATTGCAGGTACAGAACTCCAAATTACAGCATTTATGGCACTAGTTTCAACCTACAAACAATGGAATTAATTGGTCCTTTGATAAATTAGATACCATATCATAATCTGCATCCCACTATGATCTGAATAATCCAACAAGGCTGGCTTTTATAAGCTTATTCTGAGAAAAATACAGAAAGCAGCTGTGAATAAAATGTTCTCACAGTGTTTACTAGTTATATGGTGACATTCCTTCCTCAACAACCTTGATAATGTCTTGCAGCACTTCAGGTGCTGGTATCACAACATGAAAAGATTGAAAGAGACTACTCAGTCACTATATTTGGCTTTCATGGTTTACCCTCCAAGTTATTTCTGAAAAAACAAGGTCACAGAATCAAAGAAACAGAATTGTAAGAGGTCATAACTACTCCAAGCAGATGGCCATCCAGCCTCTCTTTAAAAGCCTTCAAAGAAGGAGACTCCATCGCACCCCAAGGCAGTATATTCCACTATAGAACCACCCTTAAATATTATTTTTTAAATCCCTTTTTCATTATAAAAAAATTCCTAGAACTCAGTTGGTAAATTCTATACTACATTTAATCTCTGTAGTCAGGAAATCTGTTTGGAGATTAAATGTAACATAGAGCAATATTGCAATGCTTTCCTCCACCTCAACTATTGCCTCTGAGCAAAGGTGTCAAACTTGTACTTCTCCAACCAACCATGGATTCTCCCAGGCAGGAAGCAGCCAGGCTTTGAAGCTGCAAGGCTATTCAATGCTAATCAAGATGGCCAATTGCAACATTCACACTTGCCTCAAACAGGCAAGAGTTCTTTCTCCCACCCTGTATATTCCTCAGATATATATAAACCCCACTTGCCTAGTTTCCAACAGATCTCACAACCTCTAGGATGCCTGCCATAGATGCGGGCAAAATGTCAGGAGAGAATATTTTCTTCTGGAGAGAATGCTTCTGGAACATGGCTATACAGCCCAGAGAACTCACAGCATCCCAGGTGAGTGATGAATTGACTAGTTTCATATTGAATCCTGTGTTATATCATGTGCAAATTTAATATTATTCAAATTGTTTTTGTGAAATTCGCATTCCATTAACATCTTTGTTTTGCTTATTTATTTGTTTGTTTTTGGCTATTCTGAAAGTTTAGCTTATTGAACTCTTAAGTACTTCCTGACATAAACTCAATCTAAGGATGGTTGTACTGGATTCTGTGTAAGTAGTTGGGTTGTGTGTGATGTAGTGGAACCAGCTGGACAACTACTTGCACATTTTCTTCCTGTGATAAATAATCATCATCATCATCATCATCATCATCATCATCATCTTTATTTATATCCTGCCACCATCTCCCAAAAGGGACTCAGTGTAGCTTATAAGGCACGCCAATACAAACCCTTGCAGTTATTCTGAATCTGTAACCCTACCGGGCAGGTCATGAACTATTGTAATGTCATCATTGGATACAGGCAAGCAACAGGAAAAGGAGCCCCCAGTGATGCAGTGGGTTAAACCCTTGTGCCAGTAGGAGTGAAAACCAACATGTCAGAGGTTGAAATCCAGGGAGAGTGCGGATGAGTTCCCTCTGTCTGCTCCAGCTCCCCATGTGGGAACATGAGAGAAGCCTTCCATAAGGATGGTAAAACATCTGGGTATCCCCTGGGCAATGTCCTTGCAGACGGCCAATTATCTCACACCAGAAGCAACTTGCCATTTCTCAAGTCACTCCTGACATGGAAAAAAACCACACAGGAAGTAATAACTAATTCATTTATGCAAACATTAATTTTAAAAAAATATTATGGAGAGGGGGCAAAATCCATAAACTGCATGCTTGCATTGCTCATGCAGCATGTGAGTCCCATTTTACAGATGCACTGACATCTACTAAGGAAGATAGAGGGGGTTGTCTCTATTATTGGATAGCATAAGCTTTTCTTTATTGCCAATAGTCTGACAGGTGGCAAGTTAGACAGATGTAACATCCTCCCCACCATGCTTTCAACGTCCTGGATTGGGACCTTGTACAGATGCTGCAGTACTGGTACATCAGTGGATTATACCAAGGAGTATTTTATGATATTTTGGGATGGATTCATCAAAGGAGTGAGACACATTTATCTTTTTAAAGGTTTTGCATTTTAATCAACCAACAGCCTTTGACTGCTTAGAATTTCAAAGCACCTATCCTATGGGGATGCTGCTTATGGGGAGGGGAAAAGATCACCTAAAGAGAATTATTTGCTCATTATTCTCATGATGATTCTGATTTCTTTTTTAAAAAAGCACCTCATTTATTCATAAAGCATCTTTGTGTCTAATCCCTGGCAAAGTCGTTAAACTATAAGAAATGTTTGTTTCCATCTCAGAATGCCAGTCACATTATAACTCTCACAAAGCAATAATGCACCAAATTATATATACTGCAGAATGATTACTAACTATATAATTCTTACAGGAATCTATACATAGTACTTTTTGATGGCAGTAATTTAGATATATTGGATAATATAATCTTCTTTATAGTATGCACCTAGCTTTTTAAAAAGAAAGCAGGCACATAAATTGACTGTGTAATAATAAAAATGTTTTCCATTTACATTTCAGCTACCCATTCATTTCTGTTACTTTTGTTTGTCCTGTCTCTACAGTTCCTCAAAGCACCATTTTTAATGTACTCGCCTAATGAGAACAGTCTGATTAAAATGGCACTGTTTCCCAAATACTTTATAGGCTTTTATGTAAAATTATTCAGGACATAACATTTACAGTATTTACTGTTGTAAGAAATACCTGGCTCTATAGGCTATTTTTCAGAAGAAGACAATGGCAAACTGTATCGGAGGATTCCTTGCCTAAGAAAACCCTATGAAATTCATGAAGACATAGTACAGATCCTGAGAATAAAGCAGAAATGGCACAGTGAAATCAAACAGGCCCAGTGGAAAAATCTATTTCTAAATCTCTACATTATGTAACTCACAGAAACAATCAAGAAGAAAAATACCACCCAATTCTTCTGATTCCCACATCACAGAACTCTTCCTATCTACTGAATCTCAGGGATGGCAACTGTATGGGGAACAGGAGCCGATTCCCCGTAAACCTTCATAGGTTACACTTATCACCAGCATACAGAAATGCCTCTTTCTTCCTTTGGTGTCCTTATGGAAAGCAGGCTCTAGTATACATGTGGGTGGATTTAGGGGAACAAAGATAAATACTTGATCCAGAACCTTTCCCTAGGTTAGAAATTTATTGTAAAAATAAAGGCCATGTTTCATTGAGAAGATCTGGGTTAACTACACCAACCAGTTTTTATTTGCAAAGTACTTTGTAAATTGGTCACACTGGACTATCAAGTGTTTCTGTGTTGTAGACCGAATGTGTAATACTCCTCTGAGTACCACCTAATACCAAAACAGGCAACTTCATCAGGTTAGGTAAAAATAAAGGTTTCCTCTGACATTAAGTCTAGTTGTGTCTGACTCTGGGGGGTGGTGTTCATCTCCATTTCTAAGCCAAAGAGTCGGCGTTGTCTGTAGACACCTCCAAGGTCATGTGTCCAGCATGACTGCATGGAGTGCCATTACCTTCCCACAGAAGTAGTACCTATTGATATACTCACAATTGCATATCTTTGAACTGCTAGGTTGGCAGAAGCTGGGGCTAACTGTGGGAGCTCACCTCGTTCCCCAGATTTGAACTGCCAACCTTTTGGTCAGCAATTTGAGCAGCTCAGTGGTTTAACCCACTGCACCACCAGGAGGCCTTCATCAGGTTGAAGAACTCATTTTCTCAGCTCAAGAATCTCCATAGATTACATAAACTGCCCCAAATGCTACAAATTAAAAGAAACCAAAAACCAAGATGCGTCTGAAAGTTCACTTCCAGCTTTACATTAAATGAAAACCCCTTAAACAGTGTGTATGGAGGGGAGAGGGCTGAAATTTATTTTAAAATACTAATTTCTATTCCTGTGGGCCTGCAGGAGAGTCATGTCATTGGGAATGGGAGCAGAAAAACAGCGCTCCAATAAGTCTGTAGGGGGCTAGGGCCACAATAGCAACCCAAAGGGCCACGTGCTATTCCAGGCTGCACTAGTTTAAAAATTAATTTGAAGATGACATGTTGCATACAAACACCAAATAACAGTAAATCCAATCACATTGGAATCCTGTGAAAGTAGAAGTAATCTCTGAATTTAACAAGGACAATGCTTTTATTGGTACTGTTCAAATTTCCAAGAAGATTCCAAAAAAGGACCTAGACAGAGAAAAATAGTACATTTTAGAGGGAGCAGAGGAGTTGAAAGAGGAAAACCATTTTCTCCATTTTTTTGCTGGTTATTCCCATTTCATAAACTACTCTGCCTTATTTTAGCCAGAACCTCTTAGGGTCCACATTCCAACCATAATCAGGGCCATAATCCAAATTAGTAATGCTAAAGTGGGCAAAAAATAAAACACACATTATCTCCAGACTTTTCATTTTTTTATATAAAAACACACATCAGTGCTAAAAAACATAGTCCCTCCTTTCTCCCCACAAATATGATGACTCCCCCACCCCAAATGCTCTTCCTTTTCATGTTTCTCTTATTCTTTTCTTCCACCTCCACATGTAGTTTTCTCTTGGAAGCTTCACAACATTTTACAGTATAAAAGTATATTAAATTACATATCATTGTGTTCAATCAATTACTTGTTTATAACAAAAAAGATTTATTGTTACCTTTGTTTTTCTGAGTTTGCATATTGAAATTCCACAGAGAAATTGGTATGAGGTTCCCATGGAAAAATCAAGCAAAGCTTGATGTTGTTGCATACATGTGTGGCTGTGTACAAAACTAGCATGGTTTATGAATGATTTAGAAAACCAAAAACACAAAGAAAAATTTCACAATCATAAAACAAAATATTTTTTTTCAATATAAACCAAATTTGGCAGAAAACATTGTATTTGATAAGACTTTAAAAAATCAGTATGGTGGAAAATAAAATGTTAAGGATTTCAATGATGTACCATCAGCAGCTATCAGTGATTTGCCATAGTGACTTACTTTATATTTACTGGTTCTAAGGTCTTATATGAAACTTTCCTCCAAATGACCTTGTGAAATGTGATGAAACAAGACAGAGGACATTTTCAGTGGTGGCACTATATCTATGAAATATTTTTCCTGGAGGTGCTTACCTGGGGCCAAAGATAACATTCTGATTATCATCTGAAGACCATCATATTTTCTCAGGATGCATTTACACAGGCATGAAACCCCGGGGCCTGTACAGAGTGCAGTATTCTGCAACAGTCCTGGTGGCAGCTTCACTGCCCATCTCCATTCCCTTTGGCACCAGGATGCGCCCTGACCACCCACTGGAGCCATACTTAGTTTGTCCCCACTGGGTGACCTACAGTGTTGTCCCCTCCTTTCCCCCTCCCCTCTCCAAGACATTTAGGCACCCTAGCAATTTTCAGCAAGGGCACCCAGGATGGCCAGGAGCTTTTTGGAGTTGCATGGCTACTGCTATGATGGTGACAGGTAGGTATTATCCCCCTGCCCCTGTGCTGCAGAGACAGAGGAAAGCAGCATGGTGATATGAAAAGCAAGGCTGGTTCCAAACCAGAACTGGTCCAATTGCTTATACTCTCCCAAAGTGTGGGGAAGCTCCAGAACATTCCCACCCTTTGTCTAACACATCAAACAGCCTTCCCCTTTGTTGGGGGCAAGAAGGCTCTGTTTGTCATGTAGGTGCTGGGGGGCTGATTCTTGCCTGCCCAAGTTAAACTTCCCATGTAGATACGCCCCTAGGACATTTAAATAAATACAGAAATACACGGAGGGAGCATTGCCAAAGCTGTGTGGATCTATGCTGGCTCCAATGGAGCCAGCACAACATAGAAAACCTCACATGTTGAGAGGGAAGCATCATAGGATGCTCCCACTCTGGTTGTGGGTGGGACCTCTGTCAGATGTCCAGTGACATCGTGTGATGGGCAGTATGCCATCTGTCACTGGAGTGGCAGGGAAGCATCCTAGCATGCTAAAAAAGCCACATGTGATGAAGTGGCTTGGCCACACTATTTCATTCAGTTCTGAAAACTGTATGGCCTTTGAATTGCAGGGCTCAGTACCACAAAGCCAGACTGTTCCATCATGAGAATTGCTGGAAGTTGCAGTCCAGCAACATCCAGAGGGTCGCATTATTCTGACTTCTGTGTTAGCTGGTTGACTGAATTTTGATATTCTTCAATGAGTGATAGACCTATTTTTTCACAGGTAAATGTGAAGGGAAAGTGAATCATTGCTATCATCTGAATCATTTTCATCACCATCACATCTACATTCCAGATGCCAAGCCTATAAAAATGTCATTTGTGCCATTATATTTTGCCCACAGATATACTGTGCAGCACATGTATCTATAAGGTCCCTTCCATTCTGCTAAAGATATAATCTCAATTATAAAGCAAAGCACATTGCAACTTGTCCTGAAGCCTTCTCCTGTTGTGGGGGAGAACAATCCCTTGTAAATCCATCTTATAGAATAATGAAATGTTAACAATTAAAAATTTCACTGTTTGCATAGTTGGTATTTCTACAGAAAATTGGCTTCAGCTTTTTAAAGGTTGCCACTGCTTTCAGATCAAAGAATATAATAAAATATGAGTATATGTGACTATGGTTGTTCTTTAACCAAAGAAAAGGGATAGAAGGAGAAACATGCTGGAATCTGCAAATATGGCACATGCAGAGCCAGATCTGCCATTGGCAGCTGCTTCAGGCAACATTTTTTAGGTCTCATGACATTGTTAATTATTTAATCACTCACAAGCTAATTGTTAATTATTCAGTTTAATATTGTACTTTTATTATCACAGATTTTAAATAAACTCATGATTTTTGCAGGGGGAACCTAATGACCATCTTGAGTTAATACATTGCTTCAGACAGCAAAACATCTTGTGCTGTGTGCGCACATTGGCTCACTGGACCTTAAAATATAGTGAGATAGTAATTGAGAAGAAAGTGGACTTTGACAATCAAAATATTTGACAATATAGTCTGCCGTCCATGTTACTCGTTTTGAATTGTCACAGAAAAAGGCTAAACATGCATTGTGATAATTTGTATGCTGTTTGTGTTGTAGGTTTTTTGGATTGTATGGCGATGTTCTAGAACAGTGGTTCTCAACCTGGGGTCCCCAGATGTTTTTGGCCTACAACTCCCAGAAATCCTAACAGCTGGTAAACTAGCTGGAATTTCTGGGAGTTGTAGGCCAAAAACATCTGGGGACCCCAGGTTGAGAACCACTGTTCTAGAAACATTCTCTCCTGACGTTTCACCTGCCTCTGTTGCAAGCATCCTCAGAAGTTGTGAGGTTTGTTGGAAACTGGAAAATTGGGTTTGTATATCTGCTTATATAAGGTCCAGGGTGGAAGAAAGAACTCTTGTCTGTTGGAGCTAGGTGTGAATGTTTCAATTGGCCACCATGATTAGCATTTGATGGCCTGACAGTTTTTAGGTGTGGCTTGTTACTGCCTGGGAAATTTCCTTGTTGAGAGGTGACCAGGTGTTCCTAATTTTTTTCTGGCTGGAGTTCCCGCATGTTTGAGTTTTGTTATTTATTTACTGTTTAATTTCAACTGTGTGAGATGACTTGAAATATACATTAAATTGATATATTTATATAGCATAATAAAATCAAATAAACTATATGAATGATTCCTGAACAAAATGTTTTATATATTCAAAGAGGGAAGGGAAGAATAACTACTGATCCCTTTTGGAAAATTATTTGAGATCCTCAAGACAATTGAAGCAAAGGTCTTTCTTCATAAGATTGCTTTCCTAGTTCTTTTGTGCACTGAAAACACAAAAAGTATGGCTTGATGTGCCAAATGCAAGTGGTGAAGGACTCGTTGTTTGATGAACTCACATTCTGCATTTCAGAAGCTCAGGAAAGTCTGATGTAGATTCTCATTTCACCCTGAGGTGAGTAAACTTGTGAACCACGTTTGAGACTGAAAGCAGCTCGGCAACATAAAGACAAAGTATCTATCTCTCCGCCTTTCAATACTACACCCTGATTTGACACTGGGGTTTAATACATGTCATCATTTATATGGAGTTTTGTCTACAATAGGACAGGTTTTGTAAATGAAAAACTGTGTCTATTATTTATATTTGCCTCATAATGAATAATATAGTCTATTGACATTAAGGATGCCATACTTTACTGCTATTTTGTTCTCAAAAGAAGCAAAGAATAATTTTGGAGATTTTTTTTTCCTGCTGTGAGAGTCTGCACAAAAATATCATGCATGAATTTTGTAGAAAATATATCCTAAATGGCAAAATCTTATCAGTCTGGAATTATCCTCATCAAGATTTCCCAGCAGTCAAGAAATGCAATTTGCAATTATTAAATAATACATATTTTCAAATATTCTTTCTAACCCATATCAGCCTATACTCAGGGTGCAAATTGCAGAATTAATGCAATTTGACCACTTTAACTGCCATGATTCAATGCTATTGAATTTTACAAGATCTTTAACCTTCATTATCAAAGAGTGCTGGTGTCTCACCATATTACAGCTCCCAGGATTCTATGGCATTGAGCCATGGTAGTTAAAGTGGTGACAAACTGCATTCATTCTGCAATGCAGATGCAGCCTTAGGCTGGATTATATGAGTCTACACTGCCATATAATCCAGTTGAAAGCAGTAATATCGATTCAGAAACTGGATTATATGGATGTATAGATGAACCGTTAGAGATCACAATTAAAATCCTATTCTTTTTTTCATTACTCTATAGTTTGTTCGCTTGCTTTCTTTTATGCTTGGACTTGTACTGCCTTTTAAGACAGTGGTTAATTGAATCTCAGAACCTCCTCCACTGTCTTCTTGGGGAACCCTCCATCATCAGTGCACAGCATGAATGGTTTGGCTGGAAAGTTGCTGTTTCTCAAAGCCACAGCAGTCCATGTTGCTTCTAAGAACTCTATCCTTAATTTGCATGAGATGTGAGGCTGTGTACATTGAGAAGTTATCTGTAGAAGTCACCATGTGTCTGTTTCCTCCTGATGTGGGAGTCCTCCTTGATCCTCAGAGTTCGCTGTGTGCAAAGTAAAG
This sequence comes from Anolis sagrei, assembly GCF_037176765.1. NCBI lineage: Eukaryota > Metazoa > Chordata > Lepidosauria > Squamata > Anolidae > Anolis > Anolis sagrei. The sequence goes on along the minus strand of NC_090023.1, from coordinate 211,259,524 downwards.
TGGTTCTCCAGTTTTGGTCTGGCTTAATTAGGCTTTGATGCAAGGTAAAATGATTCTTCAGCTCTGGTCTGGCTTAAATGAGCTTTGACTTTGGGTTACAACAGTGACATTTCATCATGGATCAGGCTAGTATCTTAAATTCCTTTGTCAGCTGTCATCTCTGCAACCTGTTATGCTTTCCAGGAGCCTGTGTCTCAAGCATCAATGTCACAGGGGAATACAGTTATCACAAAGCTTGCCTGTGCCTTCATTGTGCTTCAGCAATACTCCTGCTCCTCTGTGAATTCTCTGGTTAGCATTCTTGCCCCTTCTGAACTATACGTTCATGGCTCTGAAATTTAATAGTCAGGCCACTGTCTGTTGGTGCTTGACTGACATAAGCCTTCTTTTTAAGTCAGGAACATATAGCACTTTCTTTATCTGTATAGACAGCATGCCTCAATGCAACATGTTGCATTTCAAAAATTCCTTCTGGGGTGAAGCATCCCAATTTGCCTGGTTTCCATGATGAAAGAGGAAGCAGCAGGGTGAATCTGTCACCCTGTGCACAGCTCCCTCTTGGCAACACTTTTCCTATCACATAGGTAAAGCATCACCTTCATGGAGAAGCTCTGTACTGGCTCCATTTGAGCCACCAAAACCAGGGAAGCTTCCAACAATGCTTTCACCCTGGTTGGGGGTGGGGTCTACACTGGAAGTCACACAATGTTGTGTGATGCCTGGCATGGGCTTTCATCCTCCAGACAGTGTGAAAGTGTCCTAGGAAGCTGATTTCACCCTATCCAATAAGGTCGTAAGTCATGGGCATGTGACTCACAACTTTGGGAAATATTTCCCTGTATCACTGATAAGCATCCACTCCATTTTTCTCTATTTATTTCACTGGTTGCAGCTTTTGTCTTTTGCTTAATTTCTTCAAAAACAGCTTTTTGTAGTTTGACTTTAATTTAAAAGTCTGCTTTTCTTCTACTGAAAACTTGCCATTGTTTCCTCCTTCACAAGTGGTTTTCAATGCAGCTTTCCTATCCCGGGGTCAACCTGGTCAAGCTCTATAAGCCTAATCAACCAATTGTGGACATTTGAATTCATGTAATCAACCAACTGTGCCAGAAGTTTTACATTTTACTGGCTTCTAAAGGTGACACAATTTTGTTATGCTTCTACTATGACAAACAGACATAATTCCCATCTCCCACATGACTGGCTGCCTCTGTTTTCTCCACAATCTCACAGTTAGGGTCATCTAGTCCAGGTCTCAATGGACTCTTTGTCATTCCAGATACAACACTAATGTTAATTCTTCTCTCAATAATATTCAAAATCCACACAATCTTTCCTCCAACCATGATCCCTTTCACACTAAACAATTATAACACTATAATTCAATTTTAGGCTCAGTTGCTGCATCCCATGGAAACCGGGAGGTTGTTGTTTAGTGAGGCACTGGGCTTATTTTGCTAGGAATGCTAAATAACATTCCCTTAAATGCAAATGCCAGGCTTCTATAGGAATGAACTCTGATACTTCAAGTGTAATCATTGTGATATAACTGTGAAGCATGGAAGTCCCATGCTATCTGAATTAATTTTTTAGTGTTTTATAAAACTGATATATTTCACTTACAGAGAAGATTGGTGGCTGTTGAAAAACAGATTGGTGGTTGTTACTTGTTTCAGCCTACTTTAGAGATCTAATTGAAATATATTTTTCAAGGTCACAACAATAATAGGAAAGCAGACAGGTTTTCTTGAGTTGATTCTGAGACTTGGGAATGCATTTTCTAGTGCAGACTGGAATAAAATTAATGAATGAGCATAGATGTATGGAGAGAGCAGGAGGTGGCGGAGATGCAACAAAATGGATTAAACAGAGGTCAAGACATTTATCCACTTTTAGAAAGATCAGGTTACAAGTGACAAACAACGTATTATCACCTTCTCCACACACCAGGGATATGGCTGCTTGGTGGATAATAGGTCTGACCAGAAGAAAAAAAGATGCCTAGCCATATTTATAAAGGGAAGTAGATAGCCACAGATACCAAATAACACTTTTTCCCATGACATACCATTCCCTTAATAAGGATACAGCATGGCAAAGTGTATAATTACTACTATCTTGGATCACTTTTGATAATACATTTTTGTCCTTTGACTGCAATACTGCTAAACAAACACTGATATTTCTAAGAGAGCCGGTGAGTGTAATTTGCTTCATTTCAAAACAGTGGGGTTTTTTTTCATGTCAGAAGCAACTTGAGAAATTGCAAGTTGCCTCTGGTGTGAGGGAATTGACTGTCTGCAAGAATGCTGTCCAGGGGACGCCCGGATGTTTTACCCATCCCGTGGGAGGCTTCTCTCATGTCCCCTCATAGGAAGCTAGAGCTGACAGGCAGGAGCTCACCCTGTCTCATGGATTTGAACCGCTGACCTTCAGCAGGTCAGCAGTTCAACTGGCACAAGAAGAACACAGCTCCTATTTCAAAACAGTTAAACCAATGATTTAGAAAAGATCATAACACATTTGCAAAAATGCTAAAGGATAAAGCTGCATTTTACAAAGGCCCTCTTTATAATCACTTGATCTGTATCCATTTTGTGCATGGGTACCACATCTTGCTTGTTAAATATATTGTGAGAAGCAAACTTTCATTGGTGTTGTGCTTTGGTGAAGCAATGCATGAAAAATTAGGAAGGTAACACCTCAAAGGAAATCAAATTAATAAGCACTGTCATATTGATTCAATAATTATTTTAATACCACACAGAAAAGAGATTTCATCGTTAGTATACAGAACATACATATTCATTACAATTTGCAGTTAACCTTAGGGTAATGAAAGTCAGCCTACTGATCTAATATATGATGAATTGTATACTGTGTGACATTTAGACAATGCCTTGGCATTCAGCCTTTCCAAGAGGACCAGCAGGCTCAGCAGTTATTATAACATCATATTTTTGAATGTTTAAAGCACTGTTGGGGAATGGATACTAGCCACTCAAATTGTGAGCTCAATGTCTCACTCACCTTCTTCCATTGCTCATAATAGTTCACTATTAGCATGGTGGTGCAAATACCCATGTTAATCCAAGTCTCTCAGGTTAGAGCAGTGTTTCTCCAGGTGGTTTAGGATTTCAGCTACCAGAAATCCCAGCCAGTTTACCAGTGGTTAGGAATTGTGGGAGCTGAAGTCCAAAATATCTGGAGGTGCACAATTCGAGAAACAATGGCTTAGAGCAATGCTGAAACTTCTCTCCAAGAACTGGAAGGTAGAGAAATGGCTTAACCTCCATATGAACTGATACTGACCATGGGAGACAGGATATGTGTAAAACAGAGAAAAAGAAAAGACATTAAAGAACATGGGTCCATCCACTGCCGGCTTACTCATAGCTGGCCCAGTCATTCCTAGCACCACCCATTCATGTAAGGGGGATGGACAATTTCAATTTTTCTAATTCCTAATAATGGTTGAAAACAATAACTGAAATTGTTTTTCATCCTATAGATTCAGGACACCCAGGATTCTCCACTCCCTCAATGATGGGAAACCGCAGTTTTTCTATGAAAACTGAGCAGCCTGCCCAGAAAAGCACGCCATTTTTCAGGAACACTGCTTTCAGCACACAAGAAATTATGTGACGTTCAAACTGGCAAAGGCTGCTGCTTAAGTCGACCCAAGTTTCTTTCATGTAATATTTGAATTGCCCACCCCATTATAAATGCACACCGTAACAGCAAAGAGAATTCTAACGTAGATCTCTCCCTTCTCTATTAATCAATATTGGCTGCTTTACCGGATGCCTTTGAACAGCTACTATGTGATGACAGGCTACTAATGGAGCTTTGGATCCTGCAATAAGTAAAACCTCCATGTTCATTACACAAAACTTCTCATTCTGTCTACATGTCTCTGAAGAAATGATTCTTCATTGTGGGCTATTGCCACACTACAATCTAAATCTATTTGCTTGTCTCAGCCGTGGAACACTCTCTCTGTCCCAGAGTGCAGTGGAAGTTCCTTCTTTGAAAGATTTTAAACAGAGGCTGGATGGCCATCTGTCGGGGGTGCTTTGAATGTGATTTTCCTGCTTCTTGGTAGGGGGCTGGACTGGATGGCCCACAAGATCTCTTCCAACTCAATGATTCTATGGTTCTATCATTCTCAGTTAAAATAGACCAACTCAATCAATGGGATTGCATAAATGTGTGTTTACTATATCCAGTAGTTAATTATATTGGTTTTACTGAGGATGTAGACTGATTTTAGGTTATATGCATGCTTTTTTAAACGTTCTATATATCAAATTGTAAGATGTAGTTTGAGTCTCCTATAGGAGAGGTAAGGTGGTATTATACAACAACAACAACAACAACAACAATTGTATCTGATCTCATGAAATAAAGAACTGATATAGTTCCCTTTCTGTAAAGTATTTCCTTCTAAGGTAAAATATTACACATTGGAGTCACACTCTCAAAATTAGCAATTCATAACAAGATTTCATTTCATAATATCAAAATCAACCTATAAAAAAGTTCATAAAAGACAAGGGCCATTCAGTCCAACACCCTTTATACTTCTATCTCTGTACTTCTATACTTCTATTCATGTTTTCCAAATTCCTAATCACCATTTCCCAAAGCAGCTACTCTACTCTGAACTCAAGAACAGGAAACAGAATGTTGGTGGACAGGAAAAGAGATTTAAAGATGGGCTTAAAGCCAACCTCAACAACTGTGGCATAGACACCGAGAACTGGAGGTCAGCTGTGACCAGCAGTGCTGCAGAATTTGAAGAGGCATGAATGGAGGGTGAAAGGGAGAAATGTTCCAAGAGGAAGGCGTGGCAAGCCAACCCTGACCGGGACCCCCTTCCATCTGAAAACCGATGTCCTCACTGTGGGAGAACATGCGAATCAAGAATAGAGCTCCACAGCCACCTACACCAAGACACCACATCTGGAGGATCATCATCCTCAAGCTACGAGGGCTCGCCTAAGTAAAGTCTATCTTAGAGTATATATATATATATATATATATATATATACATAACCTTATTTTCTTTCATCAAGTCTAGTATGGTTTTCTTCACTAAATTCTGCATAGAGCCAGAATCAGTTCCTTCAGTTAGTGAGTTGGAGTGTTGGAAGTTTAAAGGTAAAGGTTTCCCCTTGACATTAAGTCTAGTTGTGTCCAATTCGGGGGGGGGGGGGGCTCATCTCCATTTCTAAGCTGAAGAGCCAGCATTGTTGGTAGATGCCTCCAAGGACTTGTGGCCGGCATGACTGCATGGAGAATTGTTACATTCCTGCTGAAGCAGTACCTATTATCTACTCACACTTGCATGTTTTCAAACTGCTAGGTTGGCAGAAACTGGGGCTAACAGCAGGAGCTAACCCCACTCCCTGGATTCGAACTGCTGACCTTTTGGTCAGTGAGTTCAGCAGCTCAGTAGTTTAACTTGCTGCGCCACTGGGGGGGGGGGGTCTCAAATCTCTAGTTAACAGATAAACTCATTGTGTAACTTTGGGCCACATTCAGCCAGCATAATATACCTCATAACGTTTCTGTAAGGACAAGATGTGGAATGAAGAAGTCAGATATTCTGCCTTGAGCTTAGAAGAGAAATGTTAAGATGATCCTTCAGTTCTATGCACATTTCTTAAAACTTTAAATAACTGAGGGTTGTTTTGTTTTTTTCAGACAAGAGTTTTTAAACTCGCATTCTGTGCTGGATTCACAAGAATATTCTGAAATGTAGGTTCTCAGAGAACACATTTATTTTAACGTGGCAAACTCCACTCCTGAGAGGAACATACCCTGGTGCATTATGTTAGAATTAATTGAATTCTAGATCCTGTCCTCACTACTACCCACAGGTTTTGGGAAAGAGTGAACAGCAGGTAGTTTCTGCTGCCTTTAGTCATAAGGAAGGCCTTCATGTTTTCTGCTTTCTCTACATTACCTGTGCTGTGGTGGGGAAAATCTTCTTCCACATGAAAGGAACTTTAATAATCAGCTAGGGTTGCTTTCAATATATAATATCAAAGGACACAACCACACGGATGATAAAACCTCCCTTCTTATCATGCAAAAGTGAACAGTCTCCGCTGGATTCCGATGATGGAAAGGCTTCACCAATTCATGAAGGATGGCTTTAACTCATAGCATTTCCCTCAGATCCTCCCAGAAAGACAGAAAAATGTTGATATTTTCATTTTTCTCCAGGGAAATTACAAATTTTCATACAGAAACCCTCCCTTGATTTCACCCCTCCCACCCTGTTCCTTGTTTCCTTGAAATATGAAATCTTGCCTAATAGAGTTTGAGAAATGCATTCAAGAATAAAGAAAAATTCTCTATTGCTTGGGGTAGAGAGAGAGAAAAAAAGAGAAGGAAAGTGATGATGATGACGACGACGACAAAACAGCATGGAGACCCAATCCCACTTGAAGGCATATTTCAAAAGTAACATTCTGGAACAGAAGAAAATTTTTCAACTTATTGGCCTCATGAAACTACAACTTCTATGATTTCATAACATTGAGCCATGTCAGTTAAAATGATGTCAAACGGCTTTAATTCTACAGTGTAGATACACCCAGAAAGAGAATAAGCAGTGGTATTAGGAAAAGAAGAACGAGGGAATATAAAGAAGGATAATGATATTGCCAGAAGGAAAGATCTATTAAGGTGGAGAATGCTGAGGTGGAACATACTTGTATCATTTCTTGTATCACAGTAGATTCAATGGAGCTATTCTTGTTGGGGCTAACCAACAAAATTCTAGCCAATATAATTTATTTTCTCATAAATGTGATTCTGGCCATCCACATGGGAACATAACTTTTTACTTTTGAAATGATGGTAAGATAGTAGGATGGATAATAAACTTCTCCATGTTTTGGCAGATATAATAATACTACTACTAATAATAATCATCATAAGCATCATCAGGCACAAACCAGTAAAGATGGTCCCAGTGGTGATCAGCACACCGGGTTTAGTGCCCAAAGACCTTGGCCTGTACTTAAAAACAATCAGTGCTGACAAAATTATCATCTGTCAGCTGCAAAAAGCCACCCCTACTTGGATCTGCACACATTATTCGCCAATACATAACACAGTCCTAGACACTTTGGAAATGTCCGACATGTGATCTAATACAAAAGCCAAAATAGTGATCTTGTTTGCTATGTACTAATCTTGTTGTGTGTCAAATAATAATCTTTACTTATACTCTGCCCTATCTCCCAAAAAGGGACTCGGAGTGGCTTACAATCATAAAATAAAGCATAATAATATAAATGAGTTAGATAACATATCAAATTAAAATGAAACAAAAAATAACACAAAACAATATATGTCAATCAGTTGAATGTGTGCACAACAATAATGACATGAACAACAGTAATATCGTTGCTCAGACCTAATGGCTGGAGATTATTGTGCCCATGTTCAAAAAGTTGAGCCTTTGTTCTTCTCTTCTTTAAAAAAGCCTTTCCGTTTATGAAATACAAATTTCATCTCTGAAATGGAAGTGTCAATATAACAAGATCCTCTATTTCAAGCATGCACATTTTGCATCTGGCATTTGGATTTCAATAGTTCAGTTTTATGTCTGTTTAAATATCAACACCTACTCAAAAGGAATGTCTGACAAATGAAGAAGCCCAATAAAACAGGAGTCACAAATGTGATCACCATCAACATAAGTCCAATAGACCATTCATTCTGCATTTTACAGAATCCCTAATAGTTGTGGCTCAGTTAGCAATTTTATATCTCCAACAAAGCTTGAGTATAAAAGAACAACACTCAGACAACTGCAGAATTCGAGACATCAAACAATCAATGCCAGCAAACACCTCTCAAGAAAGGATTTCTCCCAGGCAGGAAGCTGCCAGGTTTGAAGCTGCAAGGCCATTCAATGCTAATCAAGATGGCCTCTTGCAACATTCACACTTGCCTCAAACAGACAAGAGTTCTTTCTCCCACCTTGAACATTCCACAGATATATAAACCTTGCTTGCCTAGTTTCCAACAGACCTCACAACCTCTGAGGATGTCTGCCATAGATGTGGGTGAAACATCAGGAGAGAATGCTTCTGGAACAAGCCATGACTGGAGCCAGCACGGTGTCTTGAGATGGCTTTAAACAGCTTATTTTAAAGCAGATATAACTAATTTTAATGTTTGTGTACATTTATAGTTATTTATGTACATTTATAGTTATTTATGTCCTGGCATGGAATGCTTGCCATATATATGTTGTGCTCTGTACAGCCCAGAAAACTCACAGCAACCCAAAGCTTACATATATCACTGTTTAGATTGCAACTTTCAGAATCCTGGTCAGCTAGCTAGCTGGAGATTTTGGGAGTTGTAGTCCTTAAAAGGAACAGTTCCAACTTTGATCTCCATATTTTCTGATTCCTGTGCATGAAAGGACACTCACTGCATGGATCCTTGTACTTGACAGATATAACTATCCCATAAAGACAAACTCCCCATAGTTCTGGAATAGTATTTTAACACCTGAAGCAATGATAAAAAGAAAAACAGGTATTGCAGAGCCAGCTACACAGATTCTACCCAATTATCAACATGTCAGGTTACAGAATAATTGGGATACTGGCATGTAAAGCAGAGAAGGTGAAAGCATATATACCCTATTACCATACTCTCAAAATTATTTTGTCTCACCCTCCCATGCTTATTTATGCTGACAAGCAAATTTTTTGTTTAATTAAAAATCTTCATTAAAAAAATACATCAGCTCCTCTCCTTAGTCCAAATTAATTTACATATTGTCCTCAATACTATATTCTCAAAAATAAAAAAAGGAAGGAGGGGGAATAGTTATTCCTGGCAAAGGGCCAAGGTTCCAATTATAGTCACTACTATAGAAGAAAGTGAAATAGATTTTAATTGGGGCCCAAGGGTAAAGGTCAGTTGGCGCTGAACAATGGGTGCCTTTGGTGGTAATTGACTGAATCATCCTGTATGAATTTGTAAATGTCAGTAAGGTTCTTGAAAGGAGAGTAAAGACAAAGGCCTGATACTACAAAATGACAGGAGAGCATCAGCCATGGGGGGAAAATGCACTTGGGGAGGGGGGGTTAAACAGCACCTTGAATAGGAATAAGATGGGACAGTAGAAGAATCTCAATTAGACCAGTGCTGTCACAAATACAAGTCAATGTGTGGTTACCTTAAGATGGGTAGACTTTTGATATCTTGTTTTTGTTCCAAATATTCATGTCCAGGACCTCATGAACAAATTATCTTTTCTAGGTCCATACTTTTGATTTTAAGATCTTCAATGAGGAAGATTTTGCTATTATTCCAAAGTATCTCTTTTTTACGAGTCTATTCTTACCAATTCACTTTGAACCCTTTCACACTACAGTTAACAGAACCATGATTCCACCTCCATTGGCAATATTTTATAGAATCATGAGATTTAGTTTAGGGAGAAGCATTTAGAATGATCAGCCAGAGAGCCATCGTACCACACCAAACTACAAACCTCAGAGTTGCTTAGGATGCAGCAATTAAAGGGGGATGATAGTGCTGTAATTGTGTAGTGTAAAAGGGCTCTTCTAATATTCAAGCTATATTTGTAATACATCAGAGCAATTGTATTCCCTGTAGTAATTTATTAATGTGAGAGCTGGACCATAAGTAAGGCTGAGCGAAGGAAGATAGACGCTTTTGAACTCTGGTGTTGGAAGAAAATTCTGAGAGTGCCTTGGACCGCAAGAAGATCAAACCAGTCCATACTCCAGGAAATAATGTCCAGCAGCTCACTGGAGGGAAGGATATTAGAGGCAAAGATGAAGTACTTTGGCCACATAATGAGAAGACAGGAAAACTTGGGGAAGATAATGATGCTGGGGAAAATGGAAGGAAAAAAGAAAGAGGGATTTACCAAGGGTAAGATGGATGATGTTATCCTTGACATGACTGTCTTGACCTTGAAGGAGCTGGGGGTTGTGATGGTAGACAGGGAGCTCTGGAGTGGGCTGGTCCATGAGGTCATGAAGAATTGGAAGTGACTGAATGAATAAACAAGAAATCAGAAAACACATCCTAACTTTCTCTTAGCGCAGTGATGTCTAGTACTTGTTGATACCAGTGGAGCAGAGGACAGATCAATGGTGACTGGGGCAGTGGATGCTTTGGTTATGAGAAAAGGGGCAAAGGTATTGAGTTGGTGCTTATTGCAAAGTCAGAACTCTTCCAGTGCTTCATCACCATAAAAACCCAAGATTTCATAGGATAGAGTCCTGAAAGTTAAAGTGAAATCATAGTACCATAACTTTGTAATCTTAAACAATTTCTGGTGTGGTGAAAACTTGCTTTCTTCCTGACACTTATCTCTATGCACTCAGACCCATCAAGAGGAGAGTGGTGAAAATTGCATTTATATGGGAGTGTTTCTGGTTGTGCAAAATACAGGCGAGGACATGGCAAGGTGTTTTTGCCTTTCTGCTCCTACTGCTCCCAACCTTGGCATATCATTTGATTCAGACATTCCTGCCATTAAATATACTCACAGACAACTTGAGGGTAAAGCAGTTAGTCTTCCACGGATATTTTTTCCTGGGAATGTCATGGATTTTCTGAGAGTGCATGAATGATGCACACTCTCAGAATGAGTGAAATATGACTAAAATGACTTTGGCAGTGACAACTTCTGCTGTAATGAAATTCATGTAAATGCTTTACATTTTTGCATATTACTTACTCTGGGTTTTTCAGAAGGTGGTGCCTCATTGCCCTAGCACTATAGTCACTGCTCATTCAAGCTGGAACACTTTAATCTTGAAGATTTGATCATCCATTTTATGATGGTCTTGAACATGAAGCAGAATCAGGAACCAATCCTTATGTAAATGGCCTGTACCACTTTAGACTGTAGTAAGACAAAGGTCATTTTTGAATGCTTTCCATTGAAATAAAAGCTCTGTGTTAAAGAAATACTGTTATCTAATCATGTTCATGCCAGCATTCTACCTGTACAACACAAGTAATCTAAGGATTGGGAACATCTCAAACATATATATATATATATAGGATCTTGATTTAGTTCAGTGATGAAGACTAACTGTACTGCACCTCCAACATGTTCTCAAATACATAGAAGTATAGAATCACAGAATAATAGAGCTGGAAGAGACCACATGGGCCATCTAGTCCAACCCCCTGCCATGCAGGAAAAGCACAAAGTACCCCTGACAGGTGACCATCAAACCTCTGATTAAAAACTTCAAAGGAGGAAGGTTCTACCACACTCCAAGGCAAAGAGTTCCACTGCTGAACAGCTCTTACAACCAGGAAGTTCTTCTTAAGGTTCAGGTGGGATCTGAACCCATTGCTCCCAAGTCCTAGTTTCCACTGCAGCAGAAAACAAGCCTGCTCCCTCTTCCTTATAAAATCCTTTCATATATTTATATAGGGCTATCATGTGTCCTCTCAACCCCTTCTTCAGGCTAAACATAACCAGATCTTTAAGATGCCTGTAACGATGATCGAGAATTACCGATGACAGGGGAGACCTTTCTTGCCTCTGGGCACCTTCTAGTTTGTCAATATTTCTTTTATATAGTGGTGCCCAGAATTGGACACAATATTCCACATGAGGTCTAACCAAAGCAGAATAGAGAGGCACCATAACTTCCCTCAACCCAGACACTATACCCCCTTTTGATTCAGCCCAAAACCCATTGGCTTTTTAGTTGCTGGATCACAATATTGACTCATGTGAAGCCACCTTGAGTCACCTTTGGGCTGAGAAAGGCAGCATAGAAATGCAGTAAATAAATAAATAAATAAATAAATAAATAAATAAATAAATAAAATGTTCATATTTCCACAGTAGCACTATAGTGTTTGTTTTGCAATCTATGTTTCCAATTCTTTCTTATGTGCCACCTCTGTAACCACAGGTTTGTGCCCTATGCCTACCCAGTGTGCCATGAAGTTCATATAATGCCTTAATTTTATTTTTAAAATTGCTACAATTTTGCTTTTTATAGGAAAAAAAATAAAGAATAGAAAAGAAAAGAAATTGGAGGGGGGGGGAGGGTCAACCAGCTTGGAAATGGCAATGGGGAGTAGAGGAAGAGGATCAAACACCATGATGATATATTAGAAGAAATGCAGAAGTTTTTAGTTATGGGAAGGCAGCACTATCAGAAGACACTGACTTATTTCACTAATCATAAAAAGTGTGCTACATTCACGGAGAGAAGGCAAATTGATAGGAGGGTACATGGAACATCATGTCATAGCTACTGACAGAAGTCCTGTTGCATTTCTGGTTTGTGAGCCTTATATGATAATGGCATTAATGTGAACTCTTCTCCCATTCAGGATAAATACCACAATATAGTTCAAAACATGGCGGGTAGGTGTATATAGATTTCTCATTCCCAGGCTAAACTTGCACTCAGATGAAATGATTTCAGTATTGGGTTTTGTTTTGTACAGGGGGAGAGAATAAAAGAGAGCACTCCATCCCAGTAATAAGCAAAGAGTGACTTCAGTATGCATACCCACTTCATGGTACATTCAAGGCACTGCTGTAAAAGAAGGATCTTTTATTAAGTTTAGAACAAAAATCTTTTTACATACACACCACAGAAAAGATGGGGGGAAAGTCAGGTCAGATAGATAGACAGACAGACAGATAACAGAGAATAAAAATAATTAAATCATTTTAAAAGTTGGTTTTTTTCATATTCCAAGTATGTTTCTAATATTACTAACCCTATTTTGTTCCTCTTCTATTTTTTCTGGAAAGAAATAAGGTAAAGATAGGAGTTTGATACCAAGAAAAAGGTCATAAATGGAAGACTGTGGCTTTCTCAAGATTGATGTTTCCTAACACTATCAATAAAGGAATTTGAATATTGTCTTTCTTAATTGATGCTTTATGGAAAGAAAAGACGTAAAAGTGATATGAAAATATAGGAACGATAACCTTGTTGTTCAAATGCCCTATATAATTTAGCAAATGAAGTAGATTTTTCACAGAATAAAAAGACTCTGAAATAGTCTGAACTCTGTTAGACTTCTAAAAATAAGAGAGAACAATTCCACAATAAATGCCTCATCTGGAAACACTCCAAGCTCATTGACTTTTAACCAGGTATATATGCCTCCACTTTTGTCAAATTTGGATCATGTTCCTTTACTCTCAGTTGTTCTGAAAAACAAAAACTGAGTATATGCTTATAAAAAGTAATAGGATAAACATTATTTTGCACAATCTGATAAAACTCTATGGGTTTTATTGACTGCATTTGTTTCTGGAACAGCATCCAAGGTTATAAGTCTCAACTGATGCAGAGCGTTCTAACCAAGCAGATATTCTTGCTTCAATAGTTTACGTTATGCAGTGTCATCCATCATAAAGCAAAATATATTGAAGTCTTAATACTGCCCTCATATTTATAAATATTTTGAACTTTAGAGATCTAGCAGTATCTATAAAACAGCCAGATAGATTTATTAGAACTATAGAAAAAATATACTCAATATAAAAAGCAAAAGGAAAAGAAATCTAATTTCTGATATGTAAATTCAAACTGTTCTGCTTGGGATAACTTGAAATCAACACTTTGAATAGAAAGCTGGATTTAGACTTCTGTATTAAAATTAACTGTTTTTTAATTTAAAAAATAGCTAAACATTGCTTGCAGCAATTTTCAGAAGAGCAAAATGAATTATCACATCTGCCAGTATTACAGGTGTGCTTCTAAATGGTGGAGTGTGTGGAGAAGTCAATTATCACTCTTATTATGAGAAATATGTTTCTCATATGCTAATTGTGTCTTCATAACAGTGCAGCACAAACCATGGCATCATAAAGACATGCTGTCTATTCATATTCCTCTCTATCAGTCCCAACAGGACCATGTCATATACTCTTCAACCTGTTTTCCAACATTACTTAAGTGCTAGCATCAAGCAAAACAAGGTATGAGAGCAGGAGAAAGTAGTTTATGACAATTGGAATAGAGTACAACAGCTAGATGGATAGGAGAATGATAGAATTTGACTTGGAAACCCTAGGGAGGGTTCATTTGGATGTGGTTTTGGGCAAAAATTGCCCACATAAGCCATTTTAGCTTTTACTGAGTTGAATTTACCTATCCTTTACCTATCCCCACCAAGCATTTGTAATGGGGAAGGCAAGAGTCAAAACATGGTCTACTCCTAACTTACTCGTGGCTTTCATATTATATTGACAATCTGAAATTGAATGGAATCCTCCTGCTCTTGTATCATAGAAATTATATAAGAACCATCAAAGGAGCACAGAGTTTGAATTTTCCACAATTTTCTTCAAGATGGTGTCTGAAGGTGCTTCCACACAGCCCTAAAACCTGTCCTAAATTGGGTGCGGGTTATAGTCCACACACCATGCACCCAAACCATGAAGCCACCTTGAAGCCTCACATTTTCCCATATAACTTAAACATAAAAAGTTCTCTGTTCACCATATAGCCATAAAGGAGATGGAGGATGATCGAGGAGGGATGTGAGGAGAGCCTTTATAGCATCCAGGGACATTTTAAAGTGAGTTTTAGGGGGAAATTGGGGACTGCAGGGAAGGGGGTGGGCACCTTCCTGCATCTTTGAGCTCCAGGAGCCCAAAAGGTGTGGGGTAGCTGTGGAGACTGACCCCTCCCCGGTGTCATGGAACAATACCTTATTAGACCCAGGCATTTTGGGAAGGCCCTGATCTAATGAGGTATTTAATTAACTCAGAATAAACCTAGGAATCCTTGGATTATTAAGGAATCCTTGGATTATTCCAAATTAATTCATTTTTACTGGACGCATTGTTTGGACACCTCCGCTAAAAACCGAGACAGGTCCTGCATTTTGGGCCTGTCTGGATGGGCCCTCAAATAACACATGTATATAAAACCAATGCATAGTTCTTAAATTTAGATATTATTTTTGACATTAATTTTAAGTTGCAAAGCAGCTAGTTCTACAAAACAATTATCTGCAACTTAGTAGCCAGCATATCAAACTATTAACTGAAGAGAGAATAGGGATGGTTCTTCTTCAAGGTAGCAATAAGTAATTTCAGCCATTTTCTTCCTACTCTGAAAATGTCTTGCAAACTACAGAGTGGTTCATGTGTAGAAAATACTGATTTCTATTGCAAATTTACCACGTGCAAATTTTATATAGAATAAATCCTAATTACACTTTTCTGCACAAGAATTAATTTGCAGAAAGTGAATGAAATATTATTTTCCACACAGAGGATGCTGATTCCTGTAAATTAAATGGGTTTAGTGAAACAATAATGTGTGAAATTTGCACAGAATACATCCCAAACTGCGAAGATTCTCATCAGTCCATGGGTCTTCTCACAATGGGTTCTCAACCCTTGAAAAACATTTTAAGTATTGTTTCAAATATTTTCAAATATTATTTCCATGCCTGAAGGGGAAACATCACTACTAGTTTGGCTAGTTACCATTCACAAATTGATATGTTGCCCATTTAATTCTAAGTAAGTAATGACATTACAGTTTCTGCTTTTTTGGATCTTTAGTGAATATATAAAATAACACTGGTTGATGCTAAACAAACTGAGGCTTAATCTAGATAAAACAGAATTATTCCTAGGACAGATTAGGAAGCACTCTAAGGGTTCATCTTATTGCTGAATGGGTTACAATCCCTCTAACAATCCTAGTTGGAAAGTTAGAATGTTGTGGTTGTATTTCCACAATAAATTTTAGCGTGCTAGTTGTGCCTATTTCTAGAACTGACTTCCCTGGCTACAGTGACACATATTTTAATTACATCCTTTCTGGATTACTATAATATTCTCTATGTAGGGCCAACTTTGATGAATGTTTGCAATGGTGCAAAGAAATGCAGTCAGATTGTTAGCTAGGGCTGGTTGAAGAGAGCACATGACTCCCTTGTTTCTTCATCTCCATTGTCTATACCAGTGGGTTTCTGAGCAGAATTAAAAGCATTGGTAAAGCCTTATAAAATTCTATTCATCACAGAACCAGGCTAGTTGGTGGACTATCGTCCATATGTATCTTCTGCTGCAACATTTTGTTATTCTGATATGCAGATAGAAATGGATTGTTTCAAGAGAAAGGAATTATTACTGTGCTGTACTATTTTTATCTTTTACTTTTAACGGATAGGTTATAACTGGTTTTTAATTCCACAGACAATTTAATTGCATTTTAAAGACTTCTTTTAAAAAATGTTTGAATCTATGTTCTCATTTATATTGGTTTATTTTGTAAGTCACCTTCAATCCAGCTGTGAGGAAAACTGGGTTATAAACAAAATAGAAATAAACAAGTATAGCACAACCTACTAAGCTAAAAGGGGGTGGGTTTATTTGTTTTGCTAACATAATTTGATTATATTTGGGGGAGGCAACTGGAGAGATGCACAGATGTCCAAAATAATGTGGAAGACATTGATCTTTCAGAACAAACCTCCAGGAGCCAGGAGGACAGACATTTTTTTTAGAGGATTAATTTTTGTGGGTATGTGTGAAATCAATAGGACGTTTTTATGCAACGTGAAAAGGGCACTTTAGCATACATTTTAAAATCACACAAGTATTTTAATACAGAAAAATGTGTGTACTTCAGTGTGAAAAGTTAACACACCTTCTCTCACACACACACAGACACATATGTACACACACATCAGAAATTCACCATTGCTCCTGTTGTTTAAACTGTTAGTTTTTACAACTATTTTTTAAAATAAAGTGTTTTAGTCAAATTTAAATAATGTTTTATCTTCATATAAATAATAATAACAACAGTATAATGTTTTAAATACAAAATGTATCATTGTACATTTCTTCAGTGCTCAGAGCAAATGAAAATTAAATAAATACATATTTTAAATAAATAATTACATTACACGAAAAATGTCTCTTGAGATGTGTTGTGAAGATAAGACATTACTGCTTCCTCTCTTGATTTCTGGTTGTAATGGCAAAATGCAATTAATCTGATTAAATCTTAATATAGGACCACTCCAGTGGCTGTATAATGCAAAAGTACAAGAATCATTGTACAAAGATAACTAAATATTAGAATACAGGGAATGGCCTTACAAGAATTTTTATTCCTGATACACGGTTTTTGGAAGTTATTAACCATCCTGCAACAGAATGTACTCAGGATTCCAACTTATGCTCCATTTCTTTATAATTGAAAATATAAACCTGAAATTTTCATTACGTATCTTTACATTTTTTGAGACACAAACCACAATAACTGCTTATGTTCAAAGTAGCTTATTAATTGTAAATTCCATATGATGCTATAAACCAATGTTTCCACACAAAGACTTTTTTCATGTGAAGAAACTGTGATGGATGGAAATAGAGATATTAGATGGAGATAATTTCAATTAGAAGTCTATATATTTTTATTTGGATAAAATGCATACAGTTTTAAATTGAAAAAAAGTTTATCAAAAATTTTATCGCACAGTATACTGAGAGCTCAGAACATGTAACAATATTCCTTTTATGTATGTTGATAACATAATCATATCATTCACAGGGTTCTCAGGTATTTTGTTTTGTACATTACATCCCACGTTTGATTTCCTAAAGTCCAGCACCAAACTGAAGGGATACAATGAGGTTTAGAGTTTACAATATGAATGGGGGAGGGGGGGGATATGTGTGTGTATAACCTCCTCATCAGATAGGGCTTGGGTAGCATCCTAGGACTCTTCAGTCCAGTGATGGATAAGCATGCTGCCCATTGTACAATGTCACTGGACCTCTGCAGAGGCCCCACCCACAAGTGGAGTAGAAGCATTGTACAACCAATGGAGCCAGCATAGGCCCTCACTGCAAGGGCAATGCTTCCCACGTGTGATGGAGAAATAGTTGCTGGGAGGGAGCGGCATGTGGTGTGTCTGGCCTTTGTGATAAGGTCATTAGAGTTAGCATCATTTAGGATTTATATGTATAAGTGATCTGTGATGTTATGTTCAATATTTATTTAAAAATTGCCCCACTGAGAATTCTATTATTGGAAAGGTTGAGTTTAGACATGGTGGTTATGGTGGTAGCTGTTAATAGAAGGTAGTGGTATGGAAATAAGATGAATAATGTTTTGCACAGGAAGCACAATGGCATCTAAAGAGCTATTGCAGTGGGACAGAAGGAAGTCCTCACATTGGTGGAGGAAGATGAGATAAGTGGAAAACTTCACATCAGGTGGTAGTGGAGGAATTAGTAAAAATCATCACATTTGATGGGGATAGTGGAAAACATGACACTGGATCGTAGGATAAGTGGAAATCCATATAGCCCACTTGTTGGGATCATGACTGGCATGACAGTTACAATAACTAGTTTGCCATTGTTAGACTGACATGACTTTTTCAGATCCCCAAAGCCCTAAAATCCTACAGCAGTCCTGAGATTTCACAAGATGTCCTCCTCTTGCAAGCCCTGAGGTGACTTTATATAAGACTGTTTTGTATTTTCCATATTATTTACCAAAAAAATATGTGATCCTTTCTACCAGGCGATTCTTAGACTACCTCTTCAACACATCTCCCAACATACAATTTTTGCAGTTTCTCAAGTCGCTCCTGAGACGACAAAAAAAGCTATCCATTTCCATCTTCTTGTTATCTCACTTCTCTTATTATCTCCATGTGATTCATCATGCATGATCCAGCCTCTTCCTTTGCCTATTAAACCAACACATTATCCACTATTTAGACCACAAACTGAAATATGTTGATAATCTTCAAATATGGTAAAAATGATGTTGTACTGCATTACTGAAACTTATTTATATAATTATTTCTCCCTAGGTTCCAAGGGTCAAAGAGTTTACCTCATAGAAGGTACCTCTCCAATTTTTGAGTAAATCACCTTCTCGGAGGATAGTTTCATTCAGCACAGTCTTCCAATTCTAAGTGTCTTCTAGGATAACATACACTGGTAAAGGAGGTAGGGAAGTACTCTTCTGGTTACACATATCCAATTCTGGTTCCAACCCATTGTTTGTAGCATCCCCTAACTAATTTTGTAATCCAAAAAGAATCAATAACACCTAATCATGAAAATATGTTGAAGGGACAGTCACACAAGACACAAAACTAGACATATTAATCATGTCTTCAAAGTGGAACAAAGAAAAGATTGAAGGATTAAGACATCTTCAATCCATTCATTTTTACATGGACACATTGTTCAGCAAAGCAATTAAAAATGAAAGGTTTGGAAGATATAAAAGCAAAATTTAATGCAGGCATGCAAGACAAGAGAAAACAAAACCCAGGCCCACAGGAAATAATCAATATCTCATGAGAAGACACTATGCTATTAATAGTATGAAAATGCTGGCAGATACTATCAACTGGAGTTTTATTAATTAACTGGAGATGTAAAGATACAATGGTGTTGGAAAGTACAAGGAACAAATGTACTGGCTCCTTGGAAAGAACAGAGTGTGCAATTTATGAGGCCTAAGCATCTAAATTAGCCACAAGCTCCTCTGGATAAGCAAGATTTCATTTCTCTTGAAGCCAACCAATTGCTTTCTTCCCTTCTATTTTCATACAACTTCAGGATTTTATTTATCCCATACAATACTAAAAGGGCAATTTGGAAAATGTTAGCATCAAAGCCCACAGAAAGTGAAAATTCATATTCTAAAGGAGGTTAAAAAAAAGAATTTGGCGAGTCACTCTTTACACAGTACTAATTGTTATCAATAATATTTTCTACATGTCTCGTTAAGGCTATTGGAAAGACTATATCTTCCTATTTGACTCTGAGGGCATGATCCAGGCTGATTGGGCATGCCAGCTGCTGGGTCGGCCCCAATAAGTGTCCCCACAGGGAGTCCCCACTTGCCATGGAGGCAAGAGAGAGTCTCTACCACCCACAGTGCTGCTCAACAGCCACCTTAACTGCCCCCTCCCTTTGCCTCCTATGTTGTGGCAGCGATGAAGAATGCCAGATGGCAGTGGGGACAATTGTGGATGGTTCTGTTTGGGAACTAGCCTGGCTATCCCAAGTAGTCCAAAATCTGCAGAAAGCCTGGATTTTGATGTAGAATTCAGACTTTCCTCCAATTTTGAGCAATGCAGCGCAAGGTTACATTACCAATCTTCTCTTCTCAGATCAACCTGGGGTAGTGTTTGTCTGCCATGGGGCTGAGTCTCATCTACACTGACCTAAGTGGTTAGTCTAGATAGAGCCTGAATGAGCTCTAGACCTTCAGCCCTGCCACCTTTCCAGACATGTCTATTAGGAACAAAGATTGCCTTCCTCCTTATTTTCCTTTCATCTGTTCCCATAGAGTTGTAAATACTAAACAGCAAGAGCTTAAAATCGCACACGGTTGGGATTGTGCCTTTTAATTGTTTTGTTTTAAATATTTTTGTCAATAGATTGATTGTATTTTAATAATATTTTGGTATGATTTTATTCATATCTTTGTGGTTTATGTCTTTTTTTTGTTCTTTCAGAAAGACAGCATAGTGAGTGTTACACTAATATGCTTGATGAACATGTATTTGAATCCCCTCTTGGCCATGGGAACCCATTGGGTGAACATGGGAAAGTAACGTCTTCTCAGTCTCAAAGAAAGACAGTAGCAAAATCCCTCAGAATAAACTTGCCAACGAAAGCATATGAAAGTTTAACCTTAAAATCGCCATAAGTCTGAAGCAACTTAAAGGCACACACACCAATAAACAACCAACACACATTTAACTATGGTGTATTATTTAGTAAGCCAACTCGAGTTCCAGTTCTCAGAATAAAATAGAAACTAAATCCTCTTCATCCCCGCTATCAGTAAGTCCCTACCATGTTCAATTGGGTTTACTCCCCAATAACTTTATTATGTATTGTGACTTTAGTATCTTTAAAAAGATACACAATCACAAGGGAAACCTGAAATTCTTTCCAGATGTGCTAACTACACATTTTCTCTTCCACTCACAGCAGACTTTTCTAACAAGATCAGACCAGACGATAGATTTTATTGGACATTTGGGATTCTTGGTTCTGGAAACATGTTGACAAATATCCAAGCAGGCAGAATTCTTTGGCAGAATTGATATACTGCAATTTCCCTCCCTTCCCCCTCCCTTTCTCTACTGTCATAAATCATAGAACAGGTGGCACTATATTTCAGGGAGATGAAAGTTATTCGTCAGTAAACAGGTTTTCTGTGGCTATTAAATCTTCAAAGTTTACACTCCTTGGTATTATTAGATTATTCTTTTCTATTATTATAGATTGATCCAAAAGAAAATGCTGTAATTTACCCAAAATAAAACCCCAATAGTGACTGATCAGCAACTTAAACTGTAAATAATGTTTTCTTCTTTATGTGCCATGAACACCCGGAGGGAACAACAAGTTCATTGCTTGTCTGGAACATCTTATGTATTTTTTTAAAAAAATACAATGCTTATTTTGTTAAAAAAAATAAAATGCAAAAACAGGAGGTAGAATATAACATCATTAAAGAGAAATTGACATTCACAGACCACAGTATGCAGTTTTGCAAATGCATCCATTTGCTTTTAGATGGATTATATTACTTAGGGAGTGTTGGTCTAATACATATGATATTACAATCATAGAGTCAGAGAACTGTGGAACTAGGAGAATTCTGATTGTTTTCTTATCCAGCTGTTACACAGAAACATTACAATTAAGAATGTTGTTAGTGAATGCCTGCAGCCCAAAGCTTTAGGAGCTGCCTGGTGAATATGTTTATGGCTACTGTCTAGCAGGTAGGAAAGCTTGGGTATAAAGTATCTGAAAAACTATACATCCCAGCCAGGTAGGACCCCCCCCCCCCCCACTTTACCAGGAAGAGAGGGGGAGGTTAGCTGTCATGGAGATGTGGAGAATTGACTAAAGGCAGTGTCTTTAAATAGATTTCTTAAGCAGGTGTTGGGGAGCTGTAATTCAATGATATACTGGCTGGCACATTTTCTGTTGGATGAGAATTTAGCACTAAATTCTCCTGTCCTTGGGACTGGTTTCTGGGTCTTTGCCCTCACCAGGGGCCAAAGCAACTTGAGGCTTATACTCTCTAGCTAGCCATCCAGTATTTTAGCTAGACCTGGAAGTAACCATGATTTTCAGGGATTGCATTCAGGGGGCTTTGTGTTTGTCCACAGTAAATAAGAAAATAAATACATAAATAGTAGGAGTGTGCAATTCATAAAAAAAAAAAAACCCATCCCATTTTCAATTGCCCCTCCCCAATCCATTTACCAGAAAATTCCAGGAAATTGGGATTGGGAAATACAATTTCATGATCCATCAGCCAAAAACTCACTTTTCATTCTGGGAAGATCTAACCCATTGACAACAATAGGAGAACTGGTGAATGTCCACTTTCTGTCATTTTATGGCTACTAGCACAAAAATGGCCACACTTGGAGGACACATGTATGACTGCAAGCCACCTAAGTTTCAGAACGTTTGAGTCATCCACTGATTTTAAGGAAATTTCTACAAATAAAGGAGGAAGACTGCTGGACTTGTGCAGGAGTACACACATAAAAGCCAGGAGATAGGGCTGGGGATGAAATAGCAGAGACTGAATGTCAAAGGGGTGAACTAGAAGAAGAAAGCATTTTTTTTTTGAGGGAAAGGTGAACTTCGGCTGCTGGTGTGAGACAGGGAACAGAAGCAATAAGGTAGGGATGGGGAAATTCTCCCCATGAGGAGTCAATCGAGTCGGGAGATTCCCTAAACCCATCCCACATTCAGTCAAGTTAAAGCAAAAAGAAAAGGTAAAACTTAAAAATGTTTAAACAAACACATACTAAAAGCCTTTCTTAAACTCACAGTCTCCCCCTCCCCAACACACACCCATCTACTCCTCCCTAGCAAAATTAGTAAAATAATAGAAGAACTATAAGAAAGATATTAACCAAGAAAATGTAATGCAGAAGGAAAAGATAAGAGTTCCCAAAAAGCAGCCCTTAAGCACTAGAAGCAGCGACAGCACTCAGAAAGAACACGGAGATAGCTAGAACATGATCTCTCCCTCTCAAATGCCAGGATGTCACAGAAAAAAACCACAGAAAAATGGCAGAGCTCACATGATTCACTGATTGGCTCTGGCAAGTTTAATTGGGGAAAATTTGCGCAAGTCTGCTCTTCTTATGTGACAGCCACATGTAGCCACAGATCACTGCCCCAAGTCTCATAATTGCTGGGCCTTCAGCTGCCCCCACCTGTCTCATTTTGAGTCGTCTGGGTGCTGGGTTACCCCAATACTCAAAAACGGATTGCGAAATAGTACCATGCACACTCTTAATAAATAGAAAAACAACAACACATATGTCTGATCAGCTTTGCAGTGAAAGCACTTCTTTGACTGGGCTACTAAGTTTTTGCTGCCCTTCACCTATCATGCACTGCCTGGGAAGCCCTTTTTCACCAGAATGTGTCCAGAAGAGAAAAGGAAAATTGCATTGTTTCCCTTCTTAAAGGTATTTGCAGCAAAAAAAGGATGTAGCTCAGTTGTTGGTCTCCCTCCAGTTTAAATAAGTTTAAAGAAAAGACCACCTGCACACTGCGATGACCTCAGTTGATAAGAATCCATCCATAATAGTCCATTTACCTCCCAAGAGAAATGCAAAGGACAATCTCCTACCTCCCAAGAGAAAAGCAAAGGACAGCCTGCTTATTTTTGATTGAACTGGAGGGTAATGTTATGATTAATTAGTTGTAGTAATTGCAAAGAAATCGGTTTTGGAGCAGTGAGTGTATCATCCAGAAGAACAAAAAAAATCAGTTCAATAAATCAATTGAATAAATTGGGGTCTTGGGTGGTGTGCAAATTTATTGAAACAGAAAATTTATGGACTTGTATTTAATATAAAATGCAAATACTTGCAATTAATTCAAATTTCAATATGTGCTTAAAAGTTAGCATAAGATTTTTTTTCCTCTACAGGCCAGGACTTCATTTCTTTTAGGTATCTATTAATGCCCTCATCAACCACAGACAAATTAAAATCAAGTCACAATTATTGCTGACACATTTCTTTGAGGTAGTCTACAGAAATGACTGAAAGTGTAAATATTGGGTGGATTTTTTTTATTTAAACATTTATATTCCGCCCTTCTCATCCCACAAGGGACTCAGGGCAGAGCACAACATATTTATTTATTTATGACATTTATATGCCGCCCTTCTCACTCCGAAGGGGACTCAGAGTGGCTTACAATATATATATATATATATATATATATATATATACACACACACACACACACACACACACACACACACACATACAATATATTATTAGCATAGTACAATATCAGTATTATATATTACTATATCGTACTATACCATTATATTGTAATATTATTAGTAATATAACATGTAATATAAAATATTAGGCCTGGGTAACAACGGAAAAAATTGTTTCTAAAATCGATTTGTATTTGGGGGTTTTTTTTGTTTCGATATTTAAAATAATTACAAAATTTTCCTTTTAAAAAGTTCGATATTTATGAAATTTCGTAAATGGTAAAAAATTAACGAATCGATTTCCGAAACAATAACGAATTGATTCGTTAATGGCGGACGCGACTGCGAAATACGCTAAAAAACCTCCAAAACCTTCTGAAGCTTCCCTCTCCCTCTGTTGTTGACTGTTGGTGTGATATTATAATTTTTTTCACTAATTAAACCATAAAACTGACCCAGACATGCGGAAATAATAACGAAACGACCTCAAAACAATAACGAAACGAATACAATATCGAAATACGAAGCATTTACAAAACGTTTTTGAAAATTTGTTTTTTTTAATAATTGCTCCAGAATGGTTCGTTATCGTTTTGTAATTGAAAAAATTAACGAATTATTAACGAATTACGAATTAACGAAACGAAACCGCCCAGCCCTATAAAATATATAATTATAATATCATATTATTAGTAGTATTATATTGTATTACATTATAATATAAATATTATATGTATTTATATTATATTATATTATATTATTATTATTAGCTTAGCAAAGGAGACAAGGTGTAACTGTCTTCTTGACCCCTCTCTCTTCACTCTGGCCCAGAGAAGCTGTTGGTACTAGGGGGAGGGGTCCCCAACTGATGACGTATGTAGAAGACAAGGTGAAGCTATTCCCTGGCCCCCCTCGCTTCACTTATATATGACAAACATTCAATGCCAGAACATAAACACATAAATATAGACAAACATTAAAGTAATGTATATCCACATTAAAAGTTGCTTAAAAACCATCTATAGGTAATGTCTCAGTAGAGCTGATATGGACCCAGCTCAGTTGGGCCACCTGGATTGGTCCTGGATTCAGGACATACATGCTAGATCTGGGACTGCTGTGGGGCAGGTATTCATTGGAGTAACCTGCCCGATATAGACACAGTCTCGGATTGTGACATGATACTGGTTTTTATCGTGGCTCAAGCTCCACAAACACAACTTGGCTGTTAGCAGCCACTCTGCATGATGTAGGTCTTGTCTGCCAGAACTTAGAATGCAAAAAGATAATGTTTCCAGTTCTCTCCACAGTATTTTATGGTGTCATGTAAAATGGTGATTTGTCTCCATTTTTTTCATCCTTATTTGCTGACAGAAGAGGGCTAGAAACATTCATTCTGTTGTGCCCTGATCACCAGCAGAAGAGAACTCCAAAGTGGTATTCAGGAGGCATTTCTTCTTGTGGATATAATGCCATGATCATTAATATGTAACATAACAAAACATTGAGAAGTTATGGATTCATAACTCTAGGTTATAGAGTTATGAGTAACTCTACTGCAATACAGGATACTAGACTATATTTATTCAGATTTAATTAATATAGAATTGAAATATGTAATCTTAATGTAAAATTTAACTGATTTTACTTCAGATAGTGAGACAAAAATCCACACCAAACATACTCACTGTCATGATGCAAGGGAAATATACCAGTGGCATTTTTGTTGTGGGCAAGTTATACACTGGTTGCTCTGATTGCTTACTCTACTTCAGACAGGGATCAATAAATAAATAGAGAAATAAAAGAAGTAAATGAAGCATTGTATCTAAACTAACAGCTGATATTCCACTATGGGGACAAGTGTCTTTTTCACATGATTTAACAATTACGCTAAATCTTGAACCAAGCTGTGGTGTCATTTCCTAGATTGCTCTTTCAGTCATTTATATTTGTAATAATGTCATACAATACATTTAGCCAATTAGACAAAAAGGACATAAAACCCTGGTCAGCAAAAGACAGCATTTCACACAGCAGAGTTAATTTATGTAATCCATTGTCCCATGATGAGGTGATGGCAACTGGCTTTTAGAGGAATTAGACAATTTAATGGAAAAGAGGTTTAGTCATGCTTATTGGCTGTGCTAGCTTAATGGAACCTCAAAAACAGTTCTTTCCTGGTTATCATTTATTTGTTTTATTTATTCATTCTATTTTATATATCCCATTTTCCACTCTAAAAAGGAATAATTCAAAGCAGCTAACAGAATAAAGAAATAAAAAAACCCAATCCAGGGCCAGTATTATCTATCAGTGAGCTAATGCTACTGAACTAAAGGTGTTGCCACTTTTCTTTTCTTTTTCTCCTCCTTCTTTTCTTCTTCTTTAGTTATGTGTAGTTAAACCAAGTAACCTTTTCTAGCCTGACTTCTCGAAACCTAATGGGAACATCATTCACCCTTGCTTCAATCATTTGTCCCCAAGTAGCTGTTACCCAATAAGGAAAGTTTGGGGGGTGCGGCGAACAACTCTGGCAATACTATTACTATACTATTATGACAAGAGATTTTGTATTTATAGTGTTATTGCCGGGGTGTGGGGGGGGGGGAGAGAGGAGAAGCATCAATAGTCCCAATAATGCCACTGCAGAGCTTCTGGACCTGTGGTTATAGCTTCTCCTGGTGCTGTCATGACATTCTAGGTAGCCATGTAGCTTTAGTGGTGTGATTCTCCTCACCTAATAGTAAACAAGGTAGCATCAAAGTGCTAATAAAGAAGGATTGAGAAAGTGAATGTTTCAGTAAAGGCATGTTTCTGTTTGTTTAAAAACATGAAGATTGCAATGAAACAACCTCTTGTGATAAAGTCCTTAGTATACTAACCCACTTCATTACACTAAAGAAAAATCCCACTTAAATCCAGTTTCTGTCTCCTGCAGAATTCTGGGGTTTATAGTTTAGTGAGGCTGTTAAAGTCTCCTCCCTAAACTACAAACCCCAGAGTTCTGCAGGAGGCAGAAATGAGATTTTGAGTGGGTTTTTCTCTAGTGTGATGAGGCCCTAAGGAGGTGATAGAAAATAAAGGCTCAACACAGGGTTTTCATTTCATCATTTTTCAACTAAGGTCTCACCAAAATCAACATCCAGCAGAAGAGGAACAAAAGTTTTAAAAACTGAATGTAAGAAAAAGCAAAAATGACAGACTTACTCCATCAAGCAAACTGGAAATTTGCAGCTTGAGGAAAAGGTGTACACAAATATTTGCTTACTAAGGGAACATAATTTATCTCCAGTTTTCTGTTGTTAGGAACTTACGAAAATATTCGGATTTCTTCATAAATGAAAAAGACTAAAATTAAAAACAATAGTGGACATAAGAAAGACATTTGATACTTCATATTTATAACAGCAAACCAAAGCTATGTTCCAAATATTCCAGAAAGCTATACTTCACAAGGTTATAGAAATATTTATATGTAATAAATTGTATACATGGGTCTGTAGGAGTGCTGAACCACAAAACCTGGAACTTTTCCAAAGCCACTTTCAACTTTTGCAGATTATTTGTGCCCAGTAAAAACTTTTCTTCTAAAATAATCTATTTATATATAAAGGGAGATAGGGGGAGAAAATCCACATTTTCTGAGTACTTCCCCATTACAACTCCTTGGTAAATTGTAGCTCTGTGGGGTGCTCGTATGATTAAAACCTTCCGGGCTTTGGGATGCATTTTCTCTGCAGGATTTGTCAAATCTTTTTCTGTTCTCTATTGGGAGTACTTAAAAGGCAAACAACTTTAAATACAATCTGGCCTCTTTAGACGCCATTCTAACATCTTAATGAGCCCCCCACCCTCTCTCAACTCCCTCAGTTTTCAAACAATGTGTTCACCCTCATTCAGGATGAATAAAATGATTTCAGGCTTTGTGTCTATTTCTGATGTAGTTAAAGCAAACTACTTTCAAAACTTTGTGTCAACACTTTAAAAAAATAACCATAAAAAGCTAAATATTCACTTTTCTTGACATTCTTAAATTTTATTAAAAATTAATGGTAATTGTTAAGTTTCAGGGACTGTAATGAAATGGCTCTCCATATAGCTCTCCATATAGCTCTCCAGATGTTATTTTGCAGGTCCCAGGAGTCCTGGCCAATAAAGGACATGATGTTGGGAGTTGCAGTTAAACGACAACTAGAGGACTGCAGGAATCCCCCCCCCCCCCCCGGTGCTCGAAAGGGATGTACATTTTTGGTTATTTTGTTTCCATCTGCAATAATAAGTAGCGTCAGTTATTTTTTCCCTCCACTGTGCAATTTTCAAACGATGTTTTCTTTTAGTACATAATGAAGAAAAAGTCACAAAAGTCACAAAAATGCATATGCAGAAAACATGATTTCGAGAAGAAAATATCTTTTGTGCATATAATACAATATTTTATGTACATGAAACAGTATACTCTGCTGCAGATAGAATGATGTCTGCATATTAGTTATTGCATCAATAATATGTTTTCCTCCTGTGCTAGCATGTTTTCTATAAAAAAACCCCTCATTTCCATACTTTACAAGTTTACACAATTTGAACAGGTAATGCAGCATGCTCACATATACTAATTACAGTGAAAAAAGCATGCTTTTGCATCGGAAAATTGTGTTTTTGTTTAAAAAGAGGTTTTCCTGTCCTTGTCAAAATTAGTGATTCTTAAAGAAAAATCTATTGCTTCTCACTTTTACACAGAAAATAAGTTTATTTTCCAAGACACAGAGGAAAAACTGCATGCACTTTTGTACAAATGAATAGTTCTGAATGGCACATAATTTCATGACTATTCTCTTCTCCCTTGCTGGGGTGTGTTATGTTTTGACACTCTTAACTGCCACTGGGGGCGTGGCCTTCAAGAAGAGCTGTGCTTAGCCACGCCCACCTCGTCCCTCTTTGCATTGCCGCTCGCCTCCAGGGAAGGGAAACTGCAAGATTTTAAAACTGTTTGTAGGCTTTGCCAAAGTTACTTAATGGTTCTGAAAATCAAAATAACTGTGGGAGACACCCGAAAATAATTCCAAACAATGGGTAAGTGGTTTCAATTCCGAATTGCTCCTCCCACTATTCCTATATGGTTCGAAATTGGTTCAAAAGGGAATTTAATCTGAATTAATTCCGATTTAAGAAGCTTCCGAACGAACTTGACCAAGCCTAATATATATATATATATATATATATATATATATATATATCACATATCTAAATCAATGACATATAACTGTAGATTAAAACCATTAAAACTATAAAAATATCAAACAGACATAAGCATGAAACATATTATTGCAGCAGTTAACAACATAGACCCCTTCTCTCCCCCCCCCCCTCACTTACCATCTCTCTCTCCATAGTGTTTCAGCCCTTCTTTTTATACCCTTCCTGCTCCCATCCCTAATCTCACAAGACACAATTCTTTTTAGGTACAGATTGAATACAGAACAGGGAGGGTAAAAAATGTCCTGGGCCTTTTGGTGGGATGGTAAATGTGATATGAGGTTCTTGGGGGGGGGATCTTATCTGATGATGGCAGTAGCCTACTGATCAGTTTAGCAAAAGTCTACAATAACATAGATTTTATCAGTTGTGATGTCATAAATACCTCACCACTCCCATGGAATACCTAACAAACATGGAGGTGCCCAAACGGCTTTTACCTTGGCAAAATGCCATGCCCTCCCATTGGCTGTATTGGAGGAAAGGTATCAGAAGACCCCCATCAAGGAAAAATTATGGTCCTGTAAGTCCGGGCACACAGAAATAATTGAGCTTGTGCTCCTTCAAAGCATGTTCTACAGAGACCTTAGAACTAATTTCAGTACAGCATGGCTTCTAAAATGCCCAGGGCACAGCAAAAAAATATTACTCTACACTGCTACTTTCAGACTCTAGCACTGCAATAACATACAGTGTTGCTAAGCTTTGTGCTGTAGAATTTAAATTTAGATGGATTATGACTGACCCTGCAAGGCAACACCCTGTTGGGAATGTCAATAGAGCAACTTGTTACAGCTGAAATGCTAGTAGGCTTGTAATGTGCCCCTCCCATCCACATTAATGTCCCCACCCCAGTGCTTTGACCCCTCCTATCACCACCACCACCCCCACCCCCACCCCGGTTACATATCTGCTACATTGAGCTGTGTTTTTAAACTGTGATTTCAGACTGTTTCTAATCTGTTTTTAAAAACTGCTTTGGTGGGGAGCTATGTTTCCCCTTCCCAGGGCGCTTGTGCCCCACTTTGTGCTGGTCATGGACTGTAATACAGTTTTGTGAAATGCGTATATGATGTATAATATCACATTAAAAATGTTGGACAGAAAATGTAGTGGCTGAGAATTGATTTCCTGGCACAATTTAAAAATCATAAATATAGAGAGACATATATTAATGTCAATAATATTTTAACTTCATTCAATGCACACATTAAAAGTGTATTTATTAATAAAGTAATTGGGATGCACTAACAATTAAAAAAAGGTTCAGGACAATCTACATTGGGAAAATGTGAATCTAATTTGGCAAAAATATGTAAATAAATAACATCTAACTGAGCAAGGAAAACATTGTGTCACACTCAAAACAACCATGGTATTTCACTTACCTTACGCTTATTAGTTGGACAAACATAGAGGTAACTCAGAATGGTCTTCAGACCCACTTTGTCATTTAGCTTTTCATAGGTGGTCCCATAGTCTGTTGACCTATAATTTCAGAGAATTTTAATAAGTATGCATATACACAAAAAGCCAAAATAAGATGCAAACTGCTTGGCTGCTTTCCAACTAAAGACATGCAGCAAAATAGCTCTCTGGAGCTTTTTGAATGATTCATGTAGTATATAATGACACTTAATTATGTACACATGCCATCATGTGAGTGGTTAACATTTGCATTTAAATTGGATTAGGAAAAATTAAAATTGCATCCTCCCAGAGCCACCCACATGTAAAAGATACAATAAGAAATGTTAATCTCATTCTAAGAGGTGGTGGTAAAGTTTGTTGTAAATGCCAAGTAGCACAACGAGAGACTGAATTACTTCTTTGACATATACGAGTCTCTGTCTGAAGATCTTGATGAGATTAGATGGTGGATTCAACCCATGACAGATAAATGTTACAGTTTCAGAAATTTACTGGGTAAGGAAAATTCTACCTCATATTGGAATATATTAGTAGGAAGAAGGAAGATGAATTGATTTATTTGATTATTCATGTATAAATCGAGGACCAAATTAATGAATTTTATGTGATCCATGATTATGTTGAGGGTCATTGTGTGAGAGATAGAGGTCGCTGTTTCTTTTTACATTCTCCTGGGATGAACAAAACTCTTGCTTTCAGCCACACTACTCAGATAAGGAATAATACCTTTTTGATAAGAGTTAATGTACAATAGTCACACTGAATCATGGATAAGTCAACCCAGGCCCAAGCCCAAACTATACTGCCATATAATCCAGTCTCTAAATCCAGATTACCTCATTTGAACTGAATGATATGACAGTGTATATTCATGTTATCTGATTCAAAGCAGATACTCTGGATTTAGAAACTGGATTATATGGCAGTGTAGATCCTGCCCCCATCTACACTATCATATAATGCAGTTTGAACTGCATTATATGGTCAGTGTAGACTCATATAATTCAGATTGAGCTGTATTATATATGCCTACACTGCCATACAATCCAGTTCAATGAATTAATCTGCATCTTAAACTGAATTATATGGCAGTGTAGATGGAGCCCCAAGCTTTTTTTTTTGTTGATTTTTAGACATATACTTAAGGATATAGCATATATCTCCCCTTTCTTCCAAGATGGGACTCAAAGCATCTTAAAGGCAAATACCCCCAAAAGTTTCCATAGACCAGCAAATCATTCACTCCCAAAAGGAGCACAACAGCACCAGCTGGTAAATACCAGCTCAGATAATGTCCAACAGATCAGCAAGAATATCGGCCTTCTGGGGACTGCTTAACCATATCAATAAAATCAGTCCTGTGACAACCGCTTATATTAGAAAAGTTGCAGTTTTACCACAAAGTTTTACCACAAAGGAAAAGCTCGGTATTTTTTTAAGTGTTTGTCTTCTGCACTGGACTCTATACTGTGCAACCCAGAATTCTAACTAGAAACGAAATAGGGAAGCCTTACATTTGCAGACTACTACTTTAATCATTTAGTAGCTATTGCATTTTTATATTGTTATGTTTTCAGAGGCCATTTAATTTTCAGTTCATTCAGTCTAATTACAGAAAATAATCCAAAATTTTAATTTAATCTTATCTGATCTCTCTATATATTTACACTATATATGAGGTTAGAGTGTGGTCATTAAAGATCATTGGTTTGGAGATGGAAGCCCATTTAGCTTAGTGTATAATTTTTATATTCCCCAGATTTTTAAAAGCCTTCTTCATAATGCACTGGGAATATGCAATTATTATCAGTGACATAGCTTGAACTATCAATAATATTTTTAATTAAGACTATACAGAGGTCACTTTCCAATTTGCTTCTAATGACACAGCATTCCTAATGTATGGATGGTACATTTGCTTTCAGTAATAATTTCCAAAGTAGCCATACATCTGATATTCTTTCTAGGTATTTGTACCCATTTACTCAGCTCTGGAAAATAATTATTTATATCTCTTTAACTGTCCCCACCTACACTAACCTTTTAGATCAGTGTAGACTGGAATGGCCATTTAGGTAAGCTGGGGATGGATGAGCCTGTCAGTAGCCACAAAACACACGTGGGCTGTTCCAGATTGACCCATGAAGGCCATTTAATTTGGCTCTAATCTGGGTTAATATAACTCAGTGAGGCTGATTTGGGTTCTTCCCCAAGTAATGACACTCCAGATACTTGCAGCCAGTTCTTAAGTGGAACTGGCTGTGGTGTTTCAATACCTATCTTTCCTCCCTGGGCTCAGTTGGTGAGATGGAAATCTATGTTATTCTCAAGGCCTCACTTTCTCCTTCCATGTCCCCTCCCTCTTCCCACCCTCCTTCGTGAGTCACAAGATACAGTAAGAGAAAGATTGAGTCACTAAGGTAAGGTAGGTAGCCAGTAGGGACATTGGGGAGGGAGGTGGCAGTTGGATTTGGCATCACTCAGCAGTGGAGACAGCCTGCCACTGTCGAGACTATTCAGAGCAACCCTTCAGAAGGATGGTGAAGACCTGGCTGTGGGACCAAGCCTTTGGGGCAGTGCAAAGAGGCAATAATAGAATGGTATCCTGAGATGGTTTTTAAGCAACTGATTTTAAAATGGATATAAGTGATTTCAATGTTTATATATATTTATAGTTTTATGTGTGCCTTCCCAGAAAAAGGAAAACACTTAGCAATATGTCCTCAAATGCACTTTAACGTTGATTTAGGATTGCCTGCGCATCCTCATCTCTCTTTGAAAACCCTATCCTAGTTATACCCTACCCTGTTCATGCCCAGCATTATTTTTTAAAATTTAAATTATTACATTTGGCCCAGCCATAGGTTTTTAAATGCTTGTATGTTATTGTTCATTTTTATTGTTTATTGTTTGTTTTTGTTTTGAGATTTCTTTTACTGTTTTATATTGATTATTTTGTTACTGCCTTCGTTTTATGATGTACTGCGGGCTTGGCTCATGTAAGCTGCACCGAGTCCCTTGGGGAGATGGTAGCGGGGTACAAATAAAGTATTATTATTATTATTATTATTATTATTATTATTATTTTAAAAACAAAATGATCAACCTGTAACTGATAAAATGGTAAACATGCATGTATAAATATCCCTTAGGGAAGAATATAGACTTGAATGTTTGCTATATATATGTTGTGCTCCACCCAGGGTGAGAAGGGTGGTATATAAATGTTTTAAATAAATAAATACATATTGGGTCACAAAGTGGACGGGAACTTAAGCATTTTCAGGCTATTTTTTGTCAATGTAAAACTACCCACTGTTTACAGCTTGACCGCTTGACCACCCTAATGAAGTGATATGATGTGTGATGTTTCTCAGGTTACATCTATATAAAATTCAAAATTGAATTTCGTCTGCATAAAAAAGAAACTTAACAAAACCAAAGTTACACAGAAGATTTTTCATGCTGCTTCAGGACAAGTTGAGTAAAAGCCTGCAGATAAGCATATTTGTATAATAACCCAAAGTATCTGTTCTCTCTTGCAGTTTGGGCAGCAGGTTATTTATAACTATGAATCCGCTTCACATTTTCAACTAATTACATCCAAGTAATGATAGCTTAAGTTAGTTTGTCAACACTGATTGCATTATGAGAGTAAAGAAGGTAAAAATGGTTGCATTGTTTGAGTTGTGCCAATGGTATGAGACAAGAGCAAATCATTTTTTTGCATATGTAACACATGATTACTGATAATGAAGAGAAACTTGCCAAATGATCATTTCATATTCATTAAAAAAAGTTTCAAAGGGCCATAAACTCTATTCAGTCTGCAGAGAGTAGTCATATGTACTGTCAATTGCATGTGCATTTTTCAGTGCTCATCTTTGACATTTGCAACCAGTTTGTTTACAGTGAGTGACATATACAAATATACAATTTCTTTATCCTATCTTATTTTAACTACAAAGTACAGCATCAACTAAAATGTACAGACCATAGCAACAAGAAAATACAAGTTTTGCACAAAAAATATCTAGAAATGCATGTCAAGAAATTGTGCAGGAAAATGAGTGTACCTAAATCACTCAACCCAGGAATTCTATTCAAACATATAAACATGTATGTTGAGGAAATTCAGACTGAATTGTTTGCCCATTTATATTGTATACTCACTGAAGCAAATCCTATTAACTTAAGCATTTCTTAGTATTAAGTATTTTGGCGCTCCTCCAATTTCTTGCCAAAACAATATTTGCCGCAATCAAAAGATTGGCAAACAAGTATAGTTGATTTATATTCACAGCATCTGCTATGTCTTAAATAGTACTAATAAGATGTCTACAATCAATTTAATCCCTATCATCTGTTCAACTATACCTACAGTATAAAATTAATACAATTTTGCTTCAGGACAACTCTAAGAAATATAATAAAACCCAAGAGTTAGGTTAGCACCAAAACTGGTTACTTTGAAATATTCTGTTCTTTTTTGTTGCAACCACTTACCAAAAAAATTATTTTAAACTAAAGGTTACTCTGCACTAGCTGGAAACGAAGCCACAAAACCATCCCCAATTCATAGCAGCAGCAGGGGGAGCCCAGACAGTTATTTCAGGTTGAGGCAGCTTTAGCCCTGTTGAACTGTCACCTAACAATTTGTCTTGCTGCCATTGTTCTCAAACAAGTACAGGGCACCATGTTTAAGTGTGTTTTTGTTGTTGTTGGTATTGGCATCTAATGGTTGTCGGTTGTGAGCCGGCCTGAGTCTCCCTTCGGGGGTGAGAAGGACAGGATATAAATGTCTGAAATAAATAAATAAATAAACTCCTGGCTCTTGTGGGCACATCATGTTGGCATCAACAGAGATGCCCGTATCACCAAAAAGAAGGAAGGGCAATCATGGGCTAAACTGTACCCTTTTCCCTGAGCTAAGTTGAAAATATTTCTACTTGTGATCAGTTATTACTTACTTGGGATGTGCGATCCATCAAGAATGGTTCAAAAGGCATTACAAAACTGGAGGGCGTTGGCATTTTGTGCTTCTAAAGCAGTGGTTCTCAACCTGTGGGTCCTCAGATGTTTCGGCCTTCAACTCCCAGAAATCTTAACAGCTGGTAAACTGGCCCAGAATTCTGGGAGTTGTAGGCCAAAACACCTGGGGACCCACAGGTTGAGAACCACTGTTACAAAATATAGTTAGTGAAAAACTAATTATTATAACAAGAGTAACAAATTTTTGTTACTATTTCATTATAATAGTTCTGCATAATTTACTCCAATTGGGGAAATTTCAGGGGCTCCTTTCTCCCTCATTTTTAAAGCTATTGGGCTGAAACGTGCTACAATGGTAGAACGCATTTACTGCTATTAGTCTACCAAATTGGAACTTTTTACTTATCAATAGATTTTTGGGAAATTTTCAAAGTTTTTATAAATAATATTTTAAAAAATACAATAACTGTCTCCTTGAATTTTCTATACAATGAGAGGAGATAATAGGGGGTTGATTTCCTCAAACTTTCAGAAATATTCATACATCTACTTATTTTCAAGATTTTTTTAAAAAAGTTTTGACAAAACATTTTTTTTAAAAAATCCACAGCAGCTATCTCTTATATAGCCAATAGAAACCAGTATTAACCAATTCTACATTTTCATAGAATCCTAGAGTTAGAGGGGACCTCCAAGAGCCATCTAGTCCAACCCTTTCTTCCAGGCAAAAGAACACTATTAAAACTCTACTGACAGATGGCCTCTAAACTAATTAATATGCTTCTCCTATAATCTGGGGGCCATCGATTTAGGGACTTCTTCCCAGCACAGTACAGAGATTTACTTACTAGAAATAACTGTCAGTCCTCTTCTTTGCAGATTCAACAATTCATTGGAACCCTCGCTGGCTACTGTTAGGGAGAGACAAATCTCTCTCCACTACCCTGACTGGTGCTTTCTGATGCTGATGCATTTCAGGAAATGTAGGTCAAGGCAGGTCCTTTTGAATTCTCTGGTATAGAGCTCCTCCTATCCCAAACTACATTTCCCAGCAAACACTGCTCCCTTTTTTCGTATTCCTAATGCAGAGACTCCATTAATTTAGAGAAAAGGCAAAGCATTAAGGCAGCCTTTTTGGCTTTGCTTTGCTTCCTTGCACTGAAAAGGAAACTGACTTTGGGGCCTTTTGAGGTTTACAAAACTAAAAAAAGGATGGGGTAAGTTTCGATTCTTATTTTTTTGGCATGGGCCATGCCCACGTATTGGATATTGCCTCGTAAGCACAAAATTTAACAAATGATCCAAACAAAAAAAATCCACACCAAAAATCACACATTTTTATGTGGAAATAATTACTGTAATTGAAAAGAGAGCTGAAAATCTATAATGCTTGTTTATTTCTCGTAATTTAAAACTTTCAATTAAATACTCAAACTCATGGTGTCTAGTTACTAAAGACTTAATTTCAGCTGCCTGGAATTTCTATGCATATCTCACCCAACTTATTTAGAACTGTTTTAGTATCTATTTTAATGTTAGAATCTTTATTTCAACCTTTTCTTTTTATCAAAGGCAAGACATGCAATGGCAAAACTAGCTATTTCTGTTGTTTCCTTTGTATTTTCTGCCATCACCTATAAACTATTATTTCATTCCTAGTAATCAAGTTCCTTCATACTAAGAGTACAAAAAAGTGAAAACTAATCCCTATTCTATTTGTAGGTTTTGTAATTATTATTTTTTTAAAAATTAGATTACTTTTTATCCTATAGAACTACCATCAATACCTTTCCTCGTGTTTTGATCTCTTAATATTTTGTTTACAAAGGCATGTCTCTTAAAATATTTTAATGGAGGAAAATGAAATTAAATATGCAAATGTATTTTTTTTTTGTTTTATAGGGTTTTTATTTATAATCTATTCAGAATTGCCAACATCTTCTACTTTTGGAATATTAAAAGTATATTTTCACTTTTACTCAAGACATCATTATGAAACAGTTGAAAGTGGAGGTCATGTTTTGAGTTCAGCCATGAAGATGATAGAGATGATTCACAAATCAGATGTTTTGAAGATAAAAACACACACCTGTAGTTAGAGAACCAGGTATCCTTTTAATGCTTTATATTAATTTCATCCTACATAGTTAAAAGGCACACAGCTGCACATGTCATGCTTTTTAATAACAGTATGCTTTAAATAAATTTGTCCTATCTATCTATTAATCATGCACAACATATAAACCTCCTGCAAATTCCATTTCCCTCTTTTCATTATTCACAAAAACAATGAGGCATTCCACATTTTAACACTATCAATTAAATAGCTCAACAATCATACTCATGACAAGTACAAATGAAGACCATATTATTTTATAACTGTTCAAAATCTTGCAATTTGTTTAATATTCAGACTAAAACCCTGAGAACACTTACCAACCTATGGGCATTGGAGCCAGTACCTCTACCAGATGGAGCATGATCAAAGAAGACACAGGAAAAAGGGCATAACTCAAGCCCCTTCTACACTGCCTTATATCCCACAATCTCATCCCAGATTATCCTCTTATCCCAGATTATCTGGCAGTAGAGACTCATATAA
The DNA here is from genome assembly GCF_037176765.1 of Anolis sagrei. Lineage (NCBI taxonomy): Eukaryota > Metazoa > Chordata > Lepidosauria > Squamata > Anolidae > Anolis > Anolis sagrei. Next base: position 211,220,932 of record NC_090023.1, on the reverse strand, counting down.
TCCAGTTCAAAGCAGATAACCTGTTTCTGAGCAGGTTACCTATTGAAATATGTACACCTGCCTCCATACATTCAAATTTTTCATGGGTGGCTACAAACAATATTCTGGTTTTTCTGTTTGCTTGCTTTCTGTTTGGTTGGTTTTTTAAAAGAAAAACAAGTTATAAGAGCTTAAAATGGGTTGCCAAAGTGATTTATATAAGCTACAGGCAGTCTGCAGGCATTTTCATGTTCCCAGGTGACTCCTTGGGAGACAAAGATCTTGCACCAAACATCCTGTAGTATTTTTCACACTTGCCCCCACACACCCCATTTTGGTCCATCTTGACTGGCTTGTGACAGAGTCTTTGCAGTTTGATCTTTAAATCCTCATATTGTGTCAGCTTTTCCAGTTGTTTCTCTTCAATCCTGCTGTCACCCAGGATTGCAACATCAACAATCCATACTTTGTTTTTAACATGATGATGATGATGATGATTATTATTATTATTATGTGATATTTATTATTATTATTATTATTATTATTATTATTGCAATTTACTCACAGTGAGCATGTGCATAGGTTGGACACTCTGTATTCTCATTTCCCCCTTATTTCACCTTTCATTTTGTTGTAACATTGATTTGAGTACATCAATTTCAGTAAGGGCCTGACTATCATTCACTATATAAATTGCCATAAAACAAATTATTCATTTTAGGCACAGAGTTTAAAATATGGCTTTTTAATAAAAGCCTCGGGAGCTTAATCTTTTTTTTTTACATATAGTGGTTTTAACTGCTTTTGTCTTTTCTGCTACTTTAACTTCATGATCAGTCTAATATGTTATTTAAATTATTTTATTGTTTTATCTGGAATCAATTTAATAACCATATTGTTTCAAATGTGTGCTATACTGAGATTTCATCACAATGGGTGGAATAGAAATATTTGAATAAATAACAGACTTAAAGCTATTTAGATGATAAATAAAACCAGTTGCTTGCAATCAGTGTAATCACTGCTAAAAGCATACATAATAGATCCTATTCATTTCTCATTGTTGTGTTTGCTTTGTTTTAAATATTTTCAATGAGCTTGTAATATGAAGGTCTGCTGTGAACAGACCCAGAAACAAGAATAATACCCCACTCCATGTTCTTAAATTAAAGTGCTCTGGATTCTTTAGCACTTATCATGTAAACTGTTCTTTTCTCTTTTTTTGGTACCTCTCATCACTGTCTGGTTGATTGAACCCTTACTAGAAATAATTGACTTAGCAGCAGAACTCTTAAACCATATGTATTGGAATCTCAGGCTTTTTAATATGGGATAATAAAGAGGCTTCCTGAATAGTGGTCCACGCCTTAGTCACCTCTAGACTGGATTACTGCAATGCACTCTACGTGGGGCTGCCCTTGAAAACGGCCCGGAAATTTCAGATGATCCAACCGGCAGCAGCCAGGTTGTTAACTGGGGCTCCTTACAGGGAGCTGTCATCCCTCCTGTTCAAGGAGCTCCACTGGCTGCCATTCATCTACCGGACCTAATTCAAGGTGCAGGTTCTTATCTACAAAGCCCTGAACGGTTTGGGACCCCCTACCTGCGTGACCGCATCTCTGTATACGAACCCACATGATCCCTTCGATCATCCGGAGAGGCCCTGCTCTCAGTCCCACCAGCATCACAGGCGCGATTGGTGGGGACGAGAGAGAGGGCCTTTTCGGTGGTGGCCCCTCAACTCTGGAACTCACTCCCTAAAGACATCAGACAGGCCCCAACTCTGGCAGTCTTCAGGAGGAGCTTGAAGACGTGGCTGTTCCAGTGTGCCTTCCCAGAATAATGATCCCATAGCACTTTGTCCACCAAAGCACTTTACATTTCTTTAGGTCTGCTCGTATGCCCTTCCACAAACACCGGTATCACCTTTCATCCTTGTCCCAGCATTATTTCCAATTTTAACTCTACATTTGGCCTTCCCGCTGTTTTTAATTGTGTGTTGTCTTAATGATAATGTTGTGTATTTTGTTGTCTATGTTTTTAATAGCTTGTATTGTTGTTTTATTGCTTGTATTGTTGTGTTTGGGCTCAGCTTCATGTAAGCTGCACCGAGTTCCTTGGGGAGATGGTAGCGGGGTACAAATAAAGTGATTATTATTATTATTATTATTATTATTATTATTATTATTTTAAAACCAAATGATCAACCTGTAACTGATAAAATGGTAAACATGCATGTATAAATATCCCTTAGGGAAGAATACAGACTTTTCATCACTTAAGCACACAGGTTAACATTTCTTTCACATTTCTTGAAAGACATCACATATCTTACATCTTATTCCTTCATATTCATCATAGTTATACAGTCAAAACATTTATTTAAAAAATTGATCCCTTTAAAATTCTCTGCAGGTCAAACACACAGGTATTACAATTCACTGCAGCATCTTTTATATGTATAACAGGCATTTATCTATTGTAGATAAGGATTACACACTTACTTTAGCAAACTTTATTGGTTATTGGGGAGCAGATTTTTTATCTTCCTTCTTACCAGCATTTTAAAGATATTTCCCTAACAGAAACAACATTAATTGCATAAAAGCAGATCTGTAGAAGACAGGTATGTTGGTGTAAAAGTCAGATTTTTATTTCTTTGCAGCTGGCTTTTATAATATCTCCAGGCTCTGTTTGTCCAGTCAGAGACAGCTCTCGCCAATCTCTATTAATGTCAACAATGACCTTCCCCTCCCACGGGAAGTGATATATATATATATATATATATATATAGAGAGAGAGAGAGAGAGAGAGAGAGAGAGAGAGAGAGAGAGTCTTTTGAATACCCATTGCTTGGCGTGTCACTAGCCTCTGCTTGTAGTTCCATGTGAATAGATGGTTGAACCAGATTGCATCAGCCATCAGATATTAGGAACCAGTAGTACACTTTTGATTTGGTTTTTTGATGTTTATTTATTTATTTATTTTGCATATTTGTATCCTGTCTTTCTCACCCCCAGAGGGGGACTCAAGGTGGCTTCACAACAAGCATTCATTTAATGCTAACAACAGTAATAAATGATATACACAAGTTATTTGTTTAATATTTTCTGTCTAACCCATTCCACCATATCTGTGTGTTTAAATTAAATGGCTTCATACCCAAATCTAGCTGCGAAGCCTATAGTCTCAAAATTTACTTGTCCACTGCACAGAAATCTTATTTTATACTCCGAACAGATACACTTCCTTCCTTAATATGTCTGCTTCAGTGGCTTAAATTTTGTAAAACATTTCCCAAATTAATGTTGAGCATGTAACAGCAGTAGGATTGCCATCTCTTATCAGCTCAAGTTCCCATGCCTTCCATGCTATTACTTTCTAACCCTTCTTTTCCTAATGTGAGTTGCTCTTTCCAATGCACATGAGGGAGTTGGGGGGAGGGGGGGGGTTGAATGTAAACCTACAGATTTCCTTTTCTCTGCTTTTATCTGAAATTTAAAGAATATATTTTCAGAGGATGTGGTCCTCCAGAAATTGCTAGTAGACAAAGCTGCCATAGCCAGTATTATGTCATTTATAGTCCAAAATCTGTGGAGGGTGACAGAGGTTGTGCCGTCGCGCCTGGGGCTATAGAGAAAGAGGCATGGACGTGACTGCTTTCCCCAGGGGATTGCTTTCTTGCCCTCCTTTAGGGAAACTGGAACTCCCAAGGACCAGAACACAACAGTTAACTCGAAATGATGTTTATTGTTAACAATTCTCTTTCTTTGACACAAACTTTATGTTTCAACTGGGAAAAGATACTTTATAAACTCTAAGTCCAGGGTCCCAGGAGTAATAAACTGAGAAGCTTTTCCGGTTCCCTCTCTCTCAATGGCTATGGATGCCGGAGCAAACCACAACCCCAGTTCAGTGGCCTAAATTGAAGGACAAGACCTTCCTATGGTGCCAAAGAACTAGTGTGAGGGCGCCTGAAGTCTTCACATGTTCGTTCAGGGGGTTTGAACATAAAGAATAAGACTCAGGGGTAAAACTTAAGAACTGGTAGTAAAAAATGCCTTGACCAGGGGCTTTTGGGCCAAGCTTTTGGACACGTCCATCCAATGAGTCTTTAACTGAGGTAAAAAGGGTGAGGGAGAAACCTTCCCTTTCTCCCTTGGAAGGGGCGGAGCCTAAACAACAGAACTAGGGAAACAAGCCAATTGGTGCACAACAATAAATTGACAGCTATAGTAACCAATGAAAACTATATATGTACAAGGTAAACAGAAATAAAATGGCAGTTTAAAATCCTGCAACTAACAGTTCTAAGTATATGAGGCGCCACACGCGCCGTCACAGAGGTACACAAAATAGAGACCCATGGACCAGTGACAGCCCAAGAGTCATCATCTGTCACTCCCTGGAGAGTTTCCTGAAAACAATTGCAGGCAATGGACATAAATATGGTATTGATTCTTGTCACCACATATTGGGGGTGGGGGGGGGGGAATTAACAGCCCCCACATTATATAGTATTGAGTAACACACATCCAGATAGACTGGAGAGATTGTGGCCATAGATAAGTACTTCTATTGAGTCATCATTTATTTATTTATTTTGAGCATTTATATCCCTATGAAGAGGGACTCAGGACAGCCTACAATATGCAACCATCTGCTCCTTGCTTCTGCGAATTCTGTGTATATTCTGAAGATGTCTTCCTATACACTAGAATTTAAACAGATTGTTCCCTTCCTAATGTTTTTATTCTTCAGCTCCCAATCCATGAACATTGCCTATGTTGGCTAGGGTCAGTGGGAGTTGTAGTGCAAAGACTCATGCAGAGTCCCTGTAAGTCTTCCCTGCTATACTAGGAAGAAATTTCTATTGAACCCAATGATTTGCTTCTGAATAAAGAGACATATGTCTAAATTGCCTGTGCATTTTACTAATAGTATTTTAAAATCTCATTCATCATAGTTTGAGTCTTATTCTTTTTTGTTGTTTCTGTCATAAGTATAGAAAGAGACATCCAATCTATTTCATTTTAAGATACTGTACACAGAGCAACATATAAATCAGAAGAATATATAAGCATTGCAAATCCAAACTCAGATACTTATTTTTGCATATAATTCAGTGTTGTTTGAGAATAAGCATCCTCTGCAAACTTTCTGTTAAACATAGAAAACCAATACTACGCTTCACATTCACCCACATACTCTTACCTGATAAATTTAGGTTTATTTATTATTTATTTAAAACTTTTATGTTCTGATCTTTTCACCTACGTAGAGGGACTCAGACCGGCTTACAGCAAGGATTCAATGCTACTAATACAAGTTAAAACATCATACAACAGTACAAGATTAAAATACATATAGATAAAATACATATATACCAAATCGCCAAGGTAAAATCATGTTCAACTCAGTCCGCATATGTGGTCACTCACTTTGGTCTGTAACCAGTCTCAGCCATTATTCTGGGAATGCTTCGTTCCATAACCAGGATTTCACTAGCCTCCTGAAGGACAAGAGAGAGGGGGCAGATCTAATCTCGCTCGGGAGAGAGTTCCATAGACAAGGGGACACAACAGAGAAGGCCCTGTCTCTCTGCCGAAAACTGGACTAACTGCAGCTTCCGGGCAGTCTTCAGAGGCAACCCCACATATAGAGCGTTGCAGTAATCTATATGGGATATAACCAGAGCATGGACCACCGTAGCCAAGTCAGACTTCCCAAGGTATGGGTGCAGCTGGAGCACAAGTTTTAACTGTGCAAAAGCTCTCCTGGCCACCACTGAGACCTGAGGTTCCAGGCTCAATGATTAGTCCAGGATCACACCCAAGCTGTGTGTTGGGGTTCAGCCTGAGTTTGAACTTGAACCTGATTCTCTGTTTGTTCCTCCTGATGCTAATGAAAGTATATTTATTGATGCTAATGGAAATGTACCTTTTGATGCCAATGCTCCTGAAATTAGTGAGGAAGAAACTGCTGTAGGTTTGGAAAATGCCAATGTTACTGAAATTAGTGAGGAAGGAACTTCTGTAGATTTGGAAAATTAAAGTACCAGTGTTCATGAGAATGTTTCAGAGGGAGGCCTTGAACTTTCCCTCCCTTCTGCACCTGTTAACTGTAATGACAACAGAAGGGGCCAAATTTGGGAAGACAGAAGTAAATCACTCAGTTTGCGTCGATCCTCCCGAATTCAAGAATTAAAAACATTGGCTTCAAAAAAGAAGGGCGGTTCACGGAACCAATTCTTGAGTTTTAATTGCCTTAGGCCGGGCTGACTGTCTCAGTTCAGGCATCGTTTCAGAATTGATGAAGACCTTGGCAGTTCTCCCGGTTCCCTGGCCATAGTTTGGGAGGATTTCTAGGATATCAAGTATGGTTAGTGGATTGCTAACAGGTTCCAGTATTTCACAGTGAGGCTTTTGGTTTTGCTTTGTCCATTTAAATTCATGTTTGCTGATTTTGCTGTGGCTTTTGACTTGCATTTTTCCTTTATTTTGTAACCATTTTTCTTCAATAAAAAAGGATTGTTTTTCACAGCCAAGTGTGGTGGATAGTTATCTTAGGGCCTCGTTCCCTGCTCTGGATTGCAACACTGTGAACCTGCGCCTTCAGGGGGAGTGTATCCCCATCAAGCACAGGCGGTAACCCTATGCCCTGTTCGGCCTTGTGACTATCTTGTCTGGATTTAGTTTCAATTTGTTCACCCTCATCCAGTCTGTTACAGCGGCCAAGCACCGGTTCAGGACTTGAACAGCCTCCTTAGTAGCAGGTAGGAAGGAGTGACAGAGTTGGGACATCATCTGCGTACAGATGACACCATACCCCGAAACTCCGGATGATCTCCCCAACGGCTTCATGTATATGTTGAATAACATAGGGGACAGCACTGAACCCTGCGGGACCCCACAGTACAATGGCTGTGGGGCTGAGCAGGGGTCCCCTAATGACACTTTCTGGGAGCGACCCTCGAAGAAGGACTGGAGCCACTGCAAGGCAGTACCCCCAAGGCCCATTCCTGCGAGGCATCCCAGAAGAATACCGTGATCGGCAGTATCGAAGGCCGATGAGAGGTCCAGCAGAACCAACAGGGAGACACTCCCCGTCGAGCTCCTGGCATAGATCATCCACTAAGGCGACCAATGCTGTCTCAGTACCATGTCCCGGCCTGAAGCCAGACTGCACCGAATCCAGATAATCAGTGTCTACCAATAATTCCTGGAGTTGCGAGGCCACCACACGTTCCAGGATTTTTCCCAAATAGGGGAGATTGGAAACTGGCTGATAGTTGACAAATTTAGTGGGGTTAGACATAGTTGTTTATACACATTATAAAATATATATTTGGTAAAATACTTTCCCCAAAAAAAGATTTAAACAACTTCATTATTTTTCAATGACAATGTTTCCTTTTCCTCTCCTCCATTTTTTTCTCCTCTCAGGCAAATGCAATTTCTATTATGATATTATAAAAATATACTTATACGCTTTATTGAAAGTCACCAAATTTCATTAGTTAGTCCACCCAGTGTCAGGGCTATATCTCAGTTTGCTCTTCACAACATTTCAAAATGATAATAGGCAATCAGCTTCCACTGAACACATGAACCCTAAAGACACTGTTGCCTTTTCTTGTCTTAAGCATTGTACACTGGCTGTCAGCTAGAATGCAGTTTCAGCACACTACATACTGACATGTTATTTATTTCTTTGATCTGAAAATTTAGCCACTATGTGATTTTCTTGGTTTTTTTTTTCCAGAGCTCCTACAGACTTGAAAGCATGTTTGCACATTAATCTCCTATCTCCTGAATCACAAAGTGCCTATTAATTTTGCACAAGCCTACATTTTCAATGTAAACATTTTTCAGGAGCGACACACATGCTAGTCAAACTGACTCTTTGTCACTGTATGTTTTCCTCCCTCTACACCTTTACTCCAATGGTGTGGGAAACCAAGTTGGCTTTGAAATGTAAAATGTAGATGTAAAAGTGTATACACACATTCCCCAACTTTAGGTTCTTTAGGTTTGTTCTTAAGTTGAATTTGTAAGTCAGAACAGGTACATTTTTAAAGTGCAATATATAAACATATTTAGCTTTGGATAGTATAGGGAAGGATTAACGGATGTGGTATTTACTTTGCTTTCTGTGCCCCTGTTCAGAAGATTTCACCTCACTTTCTAACCCTGTGATAATTGCATTTTGAAAAATTTGACTTGTGAAAACAAGGATTGGTGATAATGCTTCAGTGGAAACATCGTTTCCACAAGATGCTCTTCCAGAAGTGTATTTCCCTTCCTAGGGGTAGATGTTTGTAACTCGAGGACTACCTGTACTCAATTTCATCCTGATATATTAGGGATATTATTTATGTTATTAAAACCTTAAAATGAATCAACACAATTTACTTAAGTGTTGATTAATCACGGATCAACTATTTGGAGACTAGCACATTATGTGAGAAACAATAACAAAATGGTAACCAATAGAAAGTCAAATTGAAAAGTGGGTGAAAGGAAGGCATTGAGATTCAAACCACAGTAGGAGTTGGAGGCTAAACTGCTTTACTTCTTAATTACTATGGTTTTACAAGTCAAGTACACAAAGTTAACTAGTTAACCTGTATATCTTTTAGCTAAGGCGCATCCTTGTCATTTTTGTATCAGACAGTGTTTTGATTCAGTGCAAGGATTTCTGATCAATAACCTTCTATTTTCCCCTTTCATATTCTGGACTTTGCACTTTACGTTTATTCAGAACCTATTCCCCACCTGTTTAAACATATAGTAGATCAGCTTCAAAGACAGCTTGGCTTGGAGACTTCAGAAAAGCTCTTTCAGAATGTTCAAAGAGACAAGTTCAAGGAGCCATTTTGTTAGGTGCCCTTAGAACATCCACAGCCCTGACAATTAGTAACAAAAAAAAAAACTGGCTGAAAGACCATATTCTTACATACCCCACCATAAACCATTTTAATTTCAAAAACTGGAACAAATTTGAAGATAGATTATTATCAGATGCAGCTCAGCATGTTATATGTACAGATCAAGCCATATGCTGAATTCATGAATAAAACAAAGCTTCATGTTGTGGACTGTAGGAATGAGGGATCACTTCACTACAAGGGCAGCCTGCAGTGCACAGAGTGCTTTGTTAAAGTTACCCTGATATCAACTGTAAAGCAAAAGATAGGGGGTTTTCTTCTCTTTGTGGATAAATATTTCTGACCTTTACCTGATGTTTCCACGTAAGCTTATACTTCAAGAGAATTTTAATTTTGTCCCAATGGTTCTCTGCAAAAAAAGTAAACAGTTCTACAGGTATAGCAAAACTAATAGGCTTAGACATTAGCTCAAAACACTATGCAAAGCCTTGGAATTACAACAGTACAAAGCCTTGCACAAGTTAGATCTAGGAGAATAGGAACTTAGCTAGAAGAGCAAAGTTCTAATATACTGTGGAAGCTGAAGCAATGATATAACCAAAAGCATAAATATTGTCCCAAAATGTAATCAATAATGATTTTAGTGAAAATGTAGCTATTTTTTGTAATTGGAAAGCAACGGCCTCAATCAGTTGTCTCTGCTCTCTTCACTATAATGCCAACATCAAAAAACAAACAAACAAACAAACAAACAAACAAATAAGCACAATGGTGTGGGCATTTGAAATTTTCCACATGAGCAGCTGGGATAGCGACACCTTTGTTTTTTATGGTTCAATGAATACTTTTTTCTATGCACAAAATTATTAGTATATCCTATAAAATTTCAATCAAGTTATCAATATAAGATATAAATGAAACTGAAATTAATTCAATATCAGACTTGGGACCCATCTTCAAGACATTTCATTATATACATATATTCAAATTCCTGTACAGGCAGTCCCCAAGTTATAAACAAGATAAGTTCTGTAGGTTTGTTCTTAAGTTGAATTTGTTTATAAGTTGGAACAAGTATATTTTTAAGTGTAACTTCAGTATAATTTTAGTTTTGAGGAGCATAGGGAAGGGTTAACAGCCTTGGGGTATTTGTTTTGCTGTCTGTGCCCCTGTTCAAAAGATTTCACTTCACTTTCTGTCCTTGTGATCATTGGATTTTGCAAAGATTGGCTTGTTGTGGAAACAAGGACTGGTGATAAAGCTTCAGGGGAGACACCTTCTCCCCATGTTAACTCTTCCATGAGTGAATTTCCCTTCCAAGTGTCAGATTTCCCTCATTTCCTGTTGTCTCATCCCCGTTCTTAGCTATGCGTCATTTGTAAATTGGATATTTGTAACTGAGAGACTACCAAATCTGAAAAAAAAATCTGAAATCCAAAACACCTCTGGTGCCAAGAATTTTGAATAAGGGACACTCAATCTGTGTTACATTTCTGAAAGAATGAACAACATGGTTTATGTTAAGCCTCCCATCCTAATCATGCTTTCTGCAAAAGAATTGTATTGATTTTGATGAAATTACTTTCCAGTTGGGAAGATAAGGACTGACTGTTGTCCTATAGGACAACAGCTTCCTGAGAGAACAACTTTCTGGAGGACACTTGCCCCCTCTCAGCCAAACCTGTACTCTCACCCAGTTTGGAGCCTACCAGGATACAGGAAGAAGAAAGTCTTCTCAAGCATTTTAACATTACTAGTGGGAAAGCTTCTTTTTATGGCAAACCATAGAAAGATTTTGGCTGGGATCAAAGTATCTTTCTCCAGCCACATCTTAAATTTTCCTGAACAACAAGAGTTTCCTCAGAGCTAATGTTTAATGCTTCTATACTGCTTATCTTAAAACTAAAGAAGATATGAAGAGCCCACAAATGTCATGCTTCTGGGAAAGTACAGGTTGAAATCATTTATCACAACATATGGCTTATCCTTACAAAGTGAAAAAAAACTCCATCAAACCAACCCTTTTCCATTGTTTTCTTGTTTTGCCTCTTTTGCCAACTTTCTCTCTCTCTCTCTCTCATATATATATATATATATATATATATATATATATATATATAATCACATTAAGAGCTATATACGGGGCTTCAAAATGACTGAAAAAACACATATTATTAGATTTCCAACTGATGCACATAAGCAAAATATCATGCAAGCTTCACAGGTGGCTAATGAATTTTTGCGCTCGAAGCAAATGACTATTCACCCGCTACCATCTCTCAAAGAGAGTTGACATCATCTGATGTTTCCCATCACCCATGGAGATCACAACGTTGTGCCAGAAATATCATTGTGAAAGGCTGATATGAGCTGAGTTTAAAAATCACAATGCTTTGACCTTCTAACAAACAAGTACTATGAAAGGCCAAAATAATTTATTCACATTCAACTTAAAAGCAGATGAGGTGAATCACTTTCTTTCCAACTACATAATACATTTTTGAAACAAGATGCAACTCAGGTTTTCTTATCTTCTCTACACATAAATATTCTTGAAATAGAGTTGGATTCCAATTGACAAGGGATCATGTGTCTTAGAATAGTGGCTGTCATATCTGTGAGACACCAAATGCACTGATAGCCCAAATTTTAAACAAGATATCCAAGATTTTGAACCTATTTTACTTGGATTATGTTTTTAATGTTCAGAATAAAATCTGAAATGGATTTACCACTCAAGTGACATAAAAGTTATCAATTATCCCTGTTCAAAGGTTGAAATTTCTTGGATTTTAGTCCCACATTTTTTTTCTTCATGCTTCTTGGTAGGCTACACTGCCAAATTCTAGAATTTTTAGAGATGCTTTTTTTAAAACATATATAATTTCCACTAGTCCACTACCATAAATGGTTGTAGTGTAGCCTTTGATTGTGCCTGCACCTGATCTCTCTGGGGATTCTAGGCCTGTTAACCATTGTGATGACATTGAAGATTCTGGGTCTGCCAGTCAGCAGAAAAGCCAGCAAGATATTTTAAGCCCTGAAAATTGATGGTCTGTGTCTGAAGGCCACATTCCTGAAAGGCAGTTCACTAGGGAAGCATGGTCACAAACAGATCTGAGCTCAGAGGATGAAAATGAAAGTCCAGGTGGACAGCCTTATGAGCAGTTAGGTAGGAGGTTTACATTCTGTCAACATAGGGCTTATCAGGAGAGTGTACAAAGGTCAAGATGATTTAGGAAAAAGTCCTTATCAGTTTCCCAGGGGAGAAGCCATGATTTTTCTCTATATATTAGCTAGCCCAGCAGATAGATCCATTAAATCAATAATAAATAATCCAGGCAACATTGGTGATTGAGTGTCAAGTCAAGGGATTTCTAGTTCCATGTTCCATGTTTTCTTTTGTTCATGTCTCATTATTCCATTTTTTGAAGACTGTTCCTGAATATAAAGTTTTGGATTTATTTTGCTTTTGAATTCCTGTTTTTGAAGCTATTCCTGTACTTTGATTTCAGTGGATTATTCCTGATATTTGGACTTTGGTATTCTATACTATTTTGCTGAATTGTTTTTATATATATCCTTCAATAAACTGCTTTGCAATTTTACCTTGGACTGGAATGTGTGTTATTTACAGAGTTAGTTCCCAGCCTTGGAGTGCAACACAAATATGTAATATGGACGGTTTTTGAAAGACTTAAACCAGTGCATGGATATTCCTGAGCAAGCCCACCTCCTCCAAAGACTCAACCTCTAGAAACTATATAGCAAAGAACTTTAAGTCATTAGACAAAATAGCCGGGCTACCTTTAAATACAGTGCTCAGATTCCCATTTGGGGTGTGTTAATTAAATTGCATGTCCTACACTTCCCCCATGTGGCTAGGTATAGGGGTAGTGAGCTGTCTTATCTGAAGCACAAGGTTGAGAAAATTTCCTCCATTTGGTAATTTGTTCAGGGAGAACTGACTTTTCTTTACATGGGGTTTCTCCGACCAGCAAAAGCTTAATCCATTCCATCTAATGTCATCTAGTTTTCGGTGTGCATGTGTGAGTATTTTCCTCACCTATGGCATCTAAAAATGGAATTTACTCAATGTTGAATATAATTGAATTGAATTTTAAAAAATAATTTCATGTAGTACTCATCTAGAGTACTAAATTATCCCAAATCCTAATTGTTTTTCCACCTCAATAGCTACCCACTATTTCAATACTATATGCAAATGAATCTTGTAGAGCATGTTTGAGACTGAGAAAAAAAGTTGATAACATAAACTTCTGCAGACTTATGTCTACTTCATCAGATTCATGTTTTGATACAAGAAATATATATTCCAACTGGGATGCCTACAAAAATATGTCCATGGGTTTATGGATCCTACAATGTCTATAGCGTTCATAAAGTCAGACCGTGACAATATACCATTTGCCTGTGGATAAGTAAGCAGGAGTGCTTACTATGAATAAACAGAAATAACTCCCAAGTTGTGAATTCTAAATGTTGCAAGCCATGCTGAGGTAAAGGTACTATTCATCTATATTTGTCCCAGATATTCATATTATCTTCTGAAAAAAAGATATAGTGACTTGGAGGTGGTAAAAGGGTCATCTTAATTAAAAACTTGATTTTAGTTGGTTCCAGTTGGTCTAGTAAGCTTCTGAATGTGATACATTTTTAGCATCATATGAAAATCATTGCATCAATTTGTGTCCTGAATTTTCTGTATCCGTAAAATGTAGCTCATTCACTAGTGAAGCATCAGAGCCCTCTGTGTCATTAGCAGTATATTTATTGCTATGTATCTGGGGGATCAACTAGGTTATATAGTAGTCTATTTATAGCTTCTCCTGGGATATGGAGTGGTAATTTGTTCCCTTGACACCTAACCTGAGGTCAATTTCAGCAGTGGAAGATGTATTTTTTACAGGAAATGAAATGAAAGCATACAGCAGAAGATTAATATCATTTCTGAGGCCTGGAGAAAAAAAACACGCTAGAGAAAAATGGTCAAGAGCACATATTATGTATCAAGAATACAACAGTGTGCTATGGCCAAGGTGAAATGTTCAAGCAGTCTATTAATGAATTGATACACTGGTCTTTGCGTGCCATGGAGTTATAGCCTGATGTTTTTGAAATGAGCTGTTCCATGCTTCTAAAATAGTTCAATGCCTGCAACAGATCAAATGGTGTGTCTTATTCTTAGGCCGTCAGAACATAATTGAGTACAAGTAAAATTGGGGATAGATTCCACCGCGGAAATAAATGGTATATGACAAGATCCATTTACCATTTGGCCATAATTCTCCATGCAGTTTTCAGTGCTCTAAGGCACAACTTTTTCTTGGTAGTGCATACAACAATATAAGCAAAGAAGCAATACACTTTACTGAAGTGTTTTGTTAAACCTTACAAACAAGGTATAAATTGACCTTGCAAACTGTCATATGCATGCAAAACACATGGATTTTTAAAGGATGGAGACATGTGCATGTAACATTAAAACCATGGACATTTCATTTTAAAAGAAGTGATAAACAGGTAAGGATAAGTGACTGTTTCTGAATCTTTTAAAGATTCAAATGCCTAATTCTATATGTACATTTTTCAAATTCTAGGAGCAATTAATGCTTCAGTTATTTTGCTGGTTATTTTATCCAGCACTCTTCCTGGCTAACCAGGTTTTGTTCTATTTTAAAAAACTAATCTTTCTTGAAACCATTACTTAGTGAAAGTTCAGGCCCCAAATACAATGCCATATCATACAGTCTCTGAATCCAGATTATATGCTTTGAACTGGATGATATGGCAGTGTATACACATATAATCCAGTTCCAAGCATATAATCTGGATTCGGAAACTGAATTATATGGCAGTGTAGATCCAGTCTCAGGGGTTCCAGGTAATGTATAAAGAGAAAACAGCTATCATGTAAACCCATGAAAGACAGGCTGTGCTTTCTCATGGCTTGGGATCAATGTTTTCCATTCACTGAGATGCATCTTTGGATATAAAGGCACCTTCACCTTCATATCATCCTTCCCTTCCACCCACATTTTGAAATTTATGGTTACCATTTAGGCTGGTTTCAATTTCCATTAATAATATGTGCAACTGCTGTACATTTAAGGGGATTTAATCATGCCCCAGCGACAGCTTTAAGTTTAAAGCTGGGGCTTCACATGGAACTATCAAGTAAATTTCTCTTGAAAAGGTCAGTTTAACATTTCACAGGAGGGTCCCATTCCCGACAAATTAGATTTTGCTCCATTTGTCTTGAGTGAAAACATACTTCTTCTGTCAGATAGAACAATGCTGTCAATGAGAGGCAGGGGGACCTATGAATGCAGGGGCCCATTGCCCAAACTGGGTGAGATATCCTCCCTCCTGCATAATTCCTTCAACTCATTTTCAGAGCTATAGCTGAACAGCTTAGTGACAAAAGTATGATTAGCTCTAAATAAAGCAGAGCTGTATATGCAACAGTACAAAATAAACATGGAATGTCTGTTGGTTCTGCGATTTTCTCGTCATCACTATTGAAAAGATAGAAGTACTAGCTTTAGGCTTCTGTGACAAAAAGGTAGCTAATATCAACTGCTGGAACTGAAGACATGTTACTATACTCATCAAAGCTATCTTCAGTCTTAAAAATCTCCTCTACTGTTCTCTAAAAAGGGAAACAGACTGGAGCTCATTTGTATTTATAAATACCCCCAGAACACTGCTTCTTATTTTCTGTGCAAATCAACCAAATTTTAATTTTGCACAGAACAAGTCCTGAATTGCAAATAGGCTTTGCTGACCAACCACAGGAATAAGGAGACCAGACATACAATATTGGATGAAAAAAAGGCAAGTTTCATTATTACTTATTTAAATTGTTTCCTGGTGGTAAGCAAAACTATGGAGGGAGCAAACTGGTGTGGCAGCGGCTAGGGCAGTAGGTCTATCCTGGACCACTCACACCAGCCTCACCAGGGTGAAAATGTCAAATTTTCCAAGAGAAATCCCTGAAATTCAGGGTTGCTCTCAGGCCAGCCACAGATTGGGAGATAGGCCAGAGAGTATAATTCCTCGAGCTGTGGCCTATAGAAAGGGTAGAGACCCAGAGATCTGCCTTAAGGATAGTCCATTTTTCCCAACCTCTAGATGGTGGGATATTCAGGAGCAATTCCATACTTGAATCATTCACCAAAATTGTGTCAGAATTTACTTACCGGCTTGATTTTCTTCCCTACACCTGCCATGGGTAGCTATTTAAGATTCCACCCTAAGCTCATTTCCAAATTTCAATGCCAGTGTAGGGTAGGCAGGAAAAAAATCCTTATGTATGGGGTGAGAATCCCATTCAGCCCCTCTCACTGTGGGAGCCAGAAAATAGACATCCCCACAATCACCACGACCTTGCTCAGTTGGGGAGAAATCACATTGAAACACTCTAGCACTAAAAAGAAAATCTCTAAGATTACTTACTGCTTATTTTGAGAAGATGGGTAAAGAATTATATCCTTCTTCACCATATGCATTTATAATGCTCTGTTTCATTATGAATTACGAATCTCAATTCCTCTTGGGCTCAGAATGTTCCCATTCAATGTTGTTTTTCTTTTTAATGGCCGTGCTTTTAACTGCTTTTAATTCAATTGATGGTTTTATTAGATAGTTTAATTATACTTTAAACTTCTGTATGATGTGAATCTTTTGGTTGCATTTGCTTAAAATTTGTGTAAGCTATCTTGAATCCCATGCTCAGAAAGAGATATGGTAAGGGCAACAATGATGATGTCTTGAGATTTGAAGAATCAATCCTCTCAACATCAATAAAATTTTAGGATACCATGCCAGCAGAAATACAGAAGAATTAACATTAGGAGGATTATTTTGTTTCAAAATATTGTTTCTTGTGAAAACTATTAAACTATAACTGATAACTAAAAATTGTTTACTAGGTAGATATGCTTTAATGTTAACTTCGTATGTCATTAATAAAACCTTCTCCAATTGTTATTAATTGTATACACAATGCCAACATTATCTTTAGATTAATCAATTCCATTGATTGTATGTCATTTCAATCTAAAACAACTCCCAAAAATGCCGGGTGTACATGTGCTGAATTTCTGGATGCCAAGACACCTTGTTGGATGGCATCAGTTAGATGAAGTAAGGAGTTGTGGTGGGGCAATGGGTTAAGCCTTTGTGCCAGCTGGACTGCTGACCTGAAGGTTGACGGTTCAAATCCACAATACGGGATGAGCTTCTGCCTGTCAGCTCCAGCTTTCCAAGCGGGGGCATGAAAAAAGCCTCCCACAGGATGGTAAAACATCCAGGCATTCCTTGGGTAATGTCCCTGTCGACGGCCAATTCTCTCACACTAGAAGCGACTTGCAGTTGGATGAATGAGGGACTGAACAGATAGACAGATTTCAAAAGGATTAAGACCAAATAACACTCACATACAATGCCAGGAGAAAAAGTTCAGCAACCAGATGGTATGTTCCCTTCATGCTCTCTCCAAATGCACACAGGGAACACTTATTAATGCTAAGCCACTCTAAACTGAAACACAGGTACCCACCACTATTTTAACTGAAAGGGCTATATGGTACAAGTTAGATACTTTTAGGGTAAAAACATGCTTAAAGGCAATGCATATTTTGAATAAACATTTTCTAGTTTTTTGTATACACAATCTCTTCTCAGGATAATGAATGTGCATCCAAATTACTGCTAAAAATTTAAAATGTCCATCGGCCTTCACTCTTACATGATGTTCAATCCTTGTCCATACAAGTAATTCACCCTGGCCTATTCAGATTAACTAAATCCTTGAAGATTTCAAATCCAGACTGGATTACAGTCATATTAGATATTATTGATTTGAAAATGTAAGAGTTGATTTTTTTTTAAATTGTGAATGTTATAAGGAAAGAGAAAATGAGATGGACTGAGCATTGTGTTCCAGAAAACATTTTTAGGCACTTGTTTTATAATTGTTATAAATGCATGACAAATGCACACATCAATTATGAGACTAATTTCATTTTGGGTTACTGATTACCTGTGCAAACTACTTCTGTATCACCTGCTTGTTCTCTCAATTGAGTGCCAGATGCTCTTGCCAAAGCAATGGTAAAATTCCATCCAGATTTGAACACCCAGATCCAAATTGATTCCCTTACATCTACTTCTGATACCAGTGTGAGCTTCCCCTCCCTAATCTAAAACAACACAGAGTCCTGTGGAACCTTCAAGATACAGAATTTTATTGTAGTATAAGCATAATTTTATATGTGGAATCACAAATTTTATTGTGCACTCAGATGCATAGAATATAATGTGACTTTTGGGTGTACACACACAGAAAGAAGTCTGTAAATTGTAAGTGCTGAAAAGAGAGAAAGCATGTTGAAAATATAGAGCAAAGAATATGTAAAATATCTCTATGGAGTTTAAAGATATAATGAGGCAAAACAGAGAAACACTGGCGACAACAATGGATACTACCAACAATCACTCATAGTCTTGCTTTGAGGAATTTCTGACAAGCTTCCATAGAACTTTTTTTCTTAATTCTTTTTATTGTAAACATGTGTAGAGTATTGTCAAATTCAGTAACCATTTCATAATACAAACAAAACTTCCATACAACTTCACTTTCCTGTATAAAAATATGCTGTGGTTCCCTTGGCTTTTGACATGTTTTGGATCTTCTGATAAAACCTATATCTCATCAACACATAATTAAGCCATATTGAATATAATCAAACTATGATGTATTGCCATGCCCATAATTGAGAGTGTTCCTCTTTTCTTCTTTTTCCAGCCAAAATATTTTATCTTTGTAAAAATAAAGGAATTTTAAGAACACTGTCATGACTTGACCTTTGCTGGATGTAGAACTGTCAAAGGTAACAGCTACTGAGGGTGCTGAAAAGGGATAATTCCTGTCACCTTGCCTATACAGCATACATAACCCCATTTCTCAAAAGTATTGGCCTTAGATTCTCTTAACTTATGTTCCAGTGGTTATTCTGCAAGATTTGAAAGCCATATGAATTTGCCTGATATTTGAAAGGGGGGGGGGTCTCTCTAGACTTCATCACATTGATGAGGTTCACCATTCTGATTCTCCAGCCTCCATGGTGAATTGAGGGGCAGCAGGACAAACCCGGTGCCCCATGCCCTGCCATGCTATCAGCTGACACCTCCCCATCACATGTGGGGAAGCTTCACCATGAGGCTTCTCCCTGTGCAAATGGAACACAGGGAGGCTCCTGTGTTGGCAGCGCAACATCCAATGGAGTTGCTGCTCCATTTGACCCACAGAGCCCTGCTGGAAGTAAGGCTAAGTTGTATGATGAGTGGCGGAGGACTCCATGGTCAACTGGGGCAGAAGCATCCTAGGATGCTGAATTTCTATTGTATGATGAGGTCCCAAGTCATACCACGCTCATTAGCTATACTGATGGCAACATGGGAGAGAGCCTTATTTATAGTTGGTCTTAAAATGAACCATCAGCACTTAATAGGTTGGGATAGCAGGACGTGCAGTGCAATGTCTTGTGGTGTTTGTCTTGCTGTCTGTGACCCTGTTGAGAAATTTTCACCTCACTTTCTGTCCCTGTGATAATTGGATTTTTAAAAATGTGGCTTGTTGTGGAAACAAAGATTGCCTATAAAGCTTCAGTTGAGACACCTTTTCCCCATGATAATTTTTTCAGGAGTGAATTTCCTTTCATAGAGGTAGATTTCTCTCACATCCTGTTGTCTCACCCCCATTCTTAACTGTGAGTCATTTCTAAGTTGGATGTTTCTAACTTGGGGGCTGCCTGGATATTTTTGGCAACCACGGAAAAAATTGTTTCTAAACTCGATTCGTTTTTAGGGTTTTTTTGCGTTTCGTTATTTAAAAGAATTCCGAAATTTTTCTTTTAAAAAGTTCGATATTTACGAAATTTCGGAAATTACGAAACAATTTCGAAACAATAACGAATCGATTCGTTAATGGCGGATGCGATTGCGCAATATGCTAAAAAACCCTCCAAATGGGACAGGGGGAACTTCTGAAGCTTCCCTCTCCCTCTGTTGTTGACTGTTGGTATGATATTTTTTTTAATCACTGATAAAACAAACAACGACTATAAAACTTGCACCAGACATACGGAAATAATAACGAAATAATAACGAAACAATTTCGAAACAATTACGAAACGAATTGGAAAAATTCATTTCATTTTTTAGTTGCTCATGAATGGTTCAATATCGCTTCGTTATAAAAAAAATGAATTAATAACGAATTACGAAATTAATGAACGAAACCGCCCAGCCCTACTATTTAGAACTTCATAATACTTACCTTAAATAGTGTCCCAGAATGCTTCTACCCCATCTTCAGGACAAAGCCCCACACTGGACATCACAGAACATCATTTGACTTCCAGCGGAGGTCCTGCCCCCAACTGGTATGAAAGGGTTGCTGGACACTTTCTACTCTACACTGGAGGCTTCCTGTGTTGTGCTGGATCCAATGGAGTCAGCATGGGCCTCTCCGGGGGCGGGGGGGGGGGGTGTGATGCTTTCCTCATGTGATGGGAAAAGCATTGCCTAGATGGAACTGCACATAGGGTGACAGATTTGGCCAAGTGCCCCTCTCTTTTCTCGTGGAAACGAGAAAAAGCTGGATGCTTCACCTGGCCTTTCTTTTTTTTTTTTTTCTGTATAGAAATTTTATTAGGTTTTTCCATCACATTACAAAGACAAAAATAACATACACAAACCACATAATACAGAAATTTACCACCTGGGAGGCATCTCTGCCACGTCTCGGGATCTTCTAATTTCCCGCCTCTCTAGCTGCTGTCATGGCCCCTGCCGTTGAATAATGCAGGGAGAGTAACAGCAGTCGGTGAATAAAGAGCGCAGTGATGTACCCAAAGTGTGTCAAGGTGATTAATGGGAGGGGGGGTGGGGGGGATGAGACATTTACATAAACAGTACAACATGTGTAGATCACGGTACATAAACACAAACAGGTGCACTTCCTCAACCTTCCGCGAGGCCGTATCCACTTTGTACATATATTAGATATGTTTTCCCTAACTAAAAGATAATCTAGCATCGTAACCTTTCCATTCTAAACATAGTATATTCATAGAACAATACTTTTCTTCTCCTTTAAATGTCGTCTTAGAGGGAGCCAGTCAATCCTCTTTTTTTACTAGTGTCATAAACAATACTCGCCAAAGAGTCTAGTTCCATAAAATCCTTAATTTTTAGTATCCATGCTTCTAACGATGGAAGTTCCTTTGACTTCCATTTGCTGGCGTATACCGTCCTGGCCGCAGCCGACAGATGAAACAATAACATTTCCTTATTGTGCTCTAACTTGAAGTCAATAAGATGCAAAAGATAATATTCCGCCTTGAACTCAAACCTTACTTGAAGGATGCCCTGTACTTCGCGGTGGATTTCCCTCCAGAAGGCCCTAACTCTCTTACAGTCCCACCAAAGATGGAGATATGTACCTATGTGTTTCCCACATTTCCAACATAGGTTGTTCACCCCTTTTTGGAACTTCGCTAACTTTTGGGGAGTTAGGTACCACCGCACAAACATTTTATACCAGTTTTCCATAATGCTTACGGACTTGGCAAATGTTATTTTAAATCTCCATAGGTCCTCCCATTCTTTGAGCAGAATGGAATGCCCCAGATCTATAGCCCAGGAGATCATATTTTCTTTTATTAACTCGGTTTCTGTAAACCATTCAAGTAGTTTCTGATATAAACTTTTTATTAACTTCTTTTCTCTCTTCATTATTGATTCCCAAAATGTCTCCTGGGGGGCAAAACCTATTTTGTTATCCTCTTTATAACTCTCGGTCACTTGCAGATAATGAAACCAGGAAAAGTTCTCCTCCATATGTCTCAAGGATTCCAGCGACTTTAATTTCCATTGGTTCTCTTTCTTTTCTAGCAGATCCCTATATGTATACCACTTACTACTGGGGAGTTCTCTTTTGTGAAGCGCCTCTATTGGCGACATCCAGAGAGGAGTTTGCGTGTAGAACCTATTTTTGAATTTACTCCATACCTTGAGGAGGGCTGCTCTAATAAAATGGTTTGAAAAGTTTTTTTCAATCTTTGCTTTTCCTAGCCATAAATAGGCATGCCAGCCTCTCCTAATGTCTGCTCCCTCCAGATTTAGAAGTCTCTTCTTCCTGAGCAGCGCCCACTCCCTTACCCAAGTAAGGGCGCACGCCTCGAAGTACAGTTGCAGGTCAGGAAGGCCCATACCCCCTCTTTCCCTTAGATCAATCATAGTCTTATATCTTATCCTTGCTCTTCGGCCACACCATATAAATTTAAGAATGTCTTTTTTCCAGCGGGCAAAGCAGTAATTAGTTCTTAGAACCGGGATCATATTGAATAAGAATATCATTTTAGGAAATACATTCATTTTTATCATTGATACTCTTCCCATCAGACTTAAATTCATTTCTTTCCAGCTATCTAATTTTTTACTTATGTCCTTCCATACTTCTTCATAATTGTTTTTCACCAGTTGTGAATTACTAGTGGTTAAATAAATCCCCAAGTATTTAACCTTATTAGTAACCTTGTAACCTGATATCTTCTCTAATTCTTTCATCTTTCCTTCCTTGATATTCTTAGTTAGGAACTTAGTTTTTGTTTCGTTAATTCTCAGTCCTGCTACCTTCCCATAGTCATTAATCTTCTCTATCCATTTTGTTACCGTTTCAACCGGGTTTTCCATTATGCAAACTATATCGTCTGCGTATCCTTTTAACTTAAATTCTTCGCTCCTAATTCTGGTACCTCTCAAATTACTGTCCCTCCTTATTTCCTCCAACATAATTTCCAGCGACATAATATACAACAGTGGGGACAGGGGACAGCCCTGTCTGGTTCCCTTTTCCACATTTATGGCCTCTGAGAGCTGGCCATTAACTCTGATTCTGGCTTTTTGGTTCGCATATATAGCTCTTAACACATTAATAAACTGAAAGCCCATATCTTTTTCTTTAGCTAATTGAAACATAAACTCCCAATTTACACAATCAAACGCTTTCTCCGCGTCGATGAATAGGAGACCCATTTCTCTATGAGGGTTGGCTTCATAAAACTCTATAATATTCAGTATGGTTCTTATATTTTCGGACATATGCCTATCCGGTAAAAAGCCGGTTTGATCCTCATTGATAATTTCCATTAAGAAGCTTTTTAATCTACTAGCTATGACATTCGCAAAGATCTTATAGTCAATGTTCAGGAGGGATATCGGCCTGTAGTTTTTCACACAGTTCTCTTCCGAGCCTTCCTTATGTATTAAGGTAACCGTTGCCTCTTGCCATGATGTCGGGATTCTGGCCTCTGCTAGGATATTATTAAAAATCTCTTTCAAGTGTGGTATTAACTCTTCTTCATATGTTTTGTAATACAGGGCAGTTATCCCATCAGGTCCTGGGGCTTTTTCATTTGCAAGATTCCTTATTGCTTTCTTTATCTCTGTCTCTTCTATTTGTTTATTTAGGACCTCCCTCTGCGAATCTGTTAGTCTTTCTGGTTTATGATTTGACAGGTATTCGGTAACTTCTTCCACCCTTATATTATCTTTTTTATATAAATCTTTGTAGAAGTCCGTAAACTGTTTTCTTATTTCCTCATCCTCCACATGATCGGTTCCCTCTCTGGTAATTTTAGTTATAACCTGAGACTGTCTTTTCTCTAACCGTTTTTTCGCTAGGAGTTTGCCTGGCTTATTTGCCTGGGCAAAGTATTTCACCTTTAAATATTTAATATTTCTTGCGATCTGTTCTAGTTGTAATGTATCCCTTCGTTTCTTCAGCAGGTCTAGTTCTAGTTTTATTTTTTTACTTCCCGGCTTCTTTTTTAATATTCTTTCTTTCTCTTCAATTTTTACTAACAGGTCTGCTTGTATCGCAATTCTTTGCTTATTGCGTATCGAACCTTGTTTAATAAAATGTCCTCTGATAACTGCCTTACCGGCATCCCATACTACCTCAGGGGTGGTTCCTTTATTCTTATTGAGTTCAAAATATTCTTTGATTCTGTTTCTATAGTATTCAACATCCTCCTCTTTTTTCAACAAAAATTCATTTAACTTCCAGTTCCTCTGCGGTTTTTCCCCTTGTAGCTCTACCAGAATAGGACAATGGTCTGAGTTGATTCTTGGTAGTATCTCAACCTTGCCGATCTTTGTTGCAATTGAGTTTGAGGCCCAGACCATGTCGATTCTAGTCCATGTGTCATGCCTATTCGAAAAGAAAGTGAAATCTCTACCCTTAGGGTTCCTCATCCTCCATATGTCCTGTAGGAAGAGGTCTCTTTTTAGTTTTAAAAAACTTTCTGGTAATCTCCCTCCCTTGGCCAACCTTCTATTTTTTGTCAATTTATCAGCTCTGCATTCCAATACTCCATTGAAATCCCCTAACAGAATTAAGCTGTCGAAGGATTGTTCAAGTATTTTCTTTCTTAGAGTCTTAATGAAATTTGTTTTTGGCCCGTTAGGTGCATATAGGTTGCATACCAATGTCTCTTGGTTATTTATTCTTATTTTAATGCCTATCATTCGGCCTTCGTTGTCCTTAAATGCCATCTTAGGTTTACACGTGTTCCGAATATAGAACACGACCCCTCTCTTTTTCTGCAGGGCCAGGGAGTAAAATTCTTCCCCTAGTTGGGGTTGGGTTAAATATTTACTATGTTTTGGGATTACATGAATTTCTTGTAAAGCAATAATATCATAATGACCCTTTTTCAAGTTATTGTAAATCAATTTTCTTTTATTGGGAGAATTCATCCCATTGACATTATTCGAATATATTGTTAGTCTCCTCATTGTGCGCTACTGCTATGTCCAGGTCGGAAGGTCCCATTCCTTTCTCTCCTTCATCGTCCTCTGTGGAGTCTGGTCTTGGCCGTTTCTTGTCCTTCTTACTCCCGTCCTGCTTTCTTACTGAGAAACTCCTTGGCTCACTTGTTCCTTTGTTGTAGTCCTCCTTTCTGCCTGTTTTTGGTTCTTCTTCCATATCTTTCTTGAGCTTTTGATAGAAATCATTCGCTTTGTCCTCGGATGTAAGCCAGTATTTACTTTCCTTATAAGTTACTTGAATACCTTCTCGCCTTTCCCACCGGAATTTAATTTTATGCTTTTTAAGTTCGTCAGTCAGGAAGTAGTATTTCTTCCTGCTATTCATTGAACTATGGGAGAATTCCTTAAGAATTATTACTTTTTTCCCTTTGTAGTTTATCTTCTCTTTCATCTTTGTTTTAAGGATCTCTTCCCTAGTATTCCTCCTACAGAACGTAATCACGATGTCTCTTGGTACCCCATTTCTCCGGGCGTAATTAGAGTTCACTCTCCGCACAGAGTCGATCTCTTTGTTCATGTCTTCTATTGAGGTTCCCAGTATCTCTGCTGAGATCTCAGTTACAATACTTCGTAGATTGTCCTCTTTTTTCTCTTCGATATTTCTAAATCTAAGTTGGAATTCCACTTCTTTGTTTACTATTAGTTCCTGTTGTCTCTCTAATTTTACGTTTAGTTCTTCAAGTCTTTTTATCCTGGCGTCTGATTTCTCCTGATTTTTCTTTACTATCACGTTTTCTTTTTTCAACTCTTTTATCTCTATTTGTGCGCCGTCCACCTCTTTTTTGATCTGTGCCAGATCTTCTTTCAATTCCTGTCTCATTTTGCCCAATTCTTTCTGGAATAGCTTTTCCATATTGACCTGCATTTTTGTTTGGTTGTCTTCAATTTTCTTCTCTATGTTCTCCTGTATTTTAAACATTTCCGCCATGAGATCTTTCAAAGTGGGCTCTCCTTGCATTGAATGTCGTCTTGCTGGAACAGGGGGTGTTCCCTGAGCCATTATTGGATTAGCTATAGATGTTGTTGGTGCTGTTGATGCCACATTAGACATTTTGCTTTGTTTGTTTAGGAATTTCTCCATCTTTCCTTCGGCCATTAGAAGAAAAATAGAGTACGAAAGAATTTGTTTTCTTACTATCTTTGACTATATTGACTATAATTGACTATAATATGTCTATATACATATATACCTGTATATTCCTATTAATGTTATTGATGGTGTTAATATATATGGTTAAATTGTCCTATTTGATTTGTATTCAGCATGCTTCAGTTATTATTTCCTCCGCTCTCTCCCCTTCCTACCTCTGTGAGTCCTCTGTAAAGCCTTGTCCTCTTCCTCTCATCTATCGCTTCCTCTTCTCCACTTTCCTTTCCCAGTTAGTCACGCTTATCCTGTGTATCCCTGCGTTTCTTCTCTCTCCTCTCTCCGTTTTCTCCTGCTGCCAGCTCTTTCCGCACTTCACTGTTTTCACTTCCCAGGTTACTCTCCTCGGCGCGCGCATGCGCGCGTCCCTCCGCTGGGCTCTCCCCGCGCTTGTGCGGCGTGCTGCGGCTGTTCCGTGCGTCGTGGCGCTCCGCGTCACTACGCGCGCGGCGCCCGGCGTCTGGTGCTTCGGCGTCCTGCGTCGCTTGCGCTGGTGCTGGCTCAGGAGTAGACCCAGTCACCGGCGGCTTGTGAGGAGACCCAGAGAGAGGTGACAGGCCTTCTAGGGAGGAGAAGAGAGGTTCCATACTTCCATACAACTTCACTTTCCTGTACAAAAATATGCTGTGGTTCCCTTGGCTTTTGACATGTTTTGGATCTTCTGATAAAACCTATATCTCATCAACACATAATTAAGCCATATTGAATATAATCAAACTATGATGTATTGCCATGCCCATAATTGAGAGTGTTCCTCTTTTCTTCTTTTTCCAGCCAAAATATTTTATCTTTGTAAAAATAAAGGAATTTTAAGAACACTGTCATGACTTGACCTTTGCTGGATGTAGAACTGTCAAAGGTAACAGCTACTGAGGGTGCTGAAAAGGGATAATTCCTGTCACCTTGCCTATACAGCATACATAACCCCATTTCTCAAAAGTATTGGCCTTAGATTCTCTTAACTTATGTTCCAGTGGTTATTCTGCAAGATTTGAAAGCCATATGAATTTGCCTGATATTTGAAAGGGGGGGGGGGTTCTCTCTAGACTTCATCACATTGATGAGGTTCACCATTCTGATTCTCCAGCCTCCATGGTGAATTGAGGGGCAGCAGGACAAACCCGGTGCCCCATGCCCTGCCATGCTATCAGCTGACACCTCCCCATCACATGTGGGGAAGCTTCACCATGAGGCTTCTCCCTGTGCAAATGGAACACAGGGAGGCTCCTGTGTTGGCAGCGCAACATCCAATGGAGTTGCTGCTCCATTTCACCCACAGAGCCCTGCTGGAAGTAAGGCTAAGTTGTATGATGAGTGGCGGAGGACTCCATGGTCAACTGGGGCAGAAGCATCCTAGGATGCTGAATTTCTATTGTATGATGAGGTCCCAAGTCATACCACGCTCATTAGCTATACTGATGGCAACATGGGAGAGAGCCTTATTTATAGTTGGTCTTAAAATGAACCATCAGCACTTAATAGGTTGGGATAGCAGGACGTGCAGTGCAATGTCTTGTGGTGTTTGTCTTGCTGTCTGTGACCCTGTTGAGAAATTTTCACCTCACTTTCTGTCCCTGTGATAATTGGATTTTTAAAAATGTGGCTTGTTGTGGAAACAAAGATTGCCTATAAAGCTTCAGTTGAGACACCTTTTCCCCATGATAATTTTTTCAGGAGTGAATTTCCTTTCATAGAGGTAGATTTCTCTCACATCCTGTTGTCTCACCCCCATTCTTAACTGTGAGTCATTTCTAAGTTGGATGTTTCTAACTTGGGGGCTGCCTGGATATTTTTGGCAACCACGGAAAAAATTGTTTCTAAACTCGATTCGTTTTTAGGGTTTTTTTGCGTTTCGTTATTTAAAAGAATTCCGAAATTTTTCTTTTAAAAAGTTCGATATTTACGAAATTTCGGAAATTACGAAACAATTTCGAAACAATAACGAATCGATTCGTTAATGGCGGATGCGATTGCGCAATATGCTAAAAAACCCTCCAAATGGGACAGGGGGAACTTCTGAAGCTTCCCTCTCCCTCTGTTGTTGACTGTTGGTGTGATATTTTTTTTTATCACTGATAAAACAAACAACGACTATAAAACTTGCACCAGACATACGGAAATAATAACGAAATAATAACGAAACAATTTCGAAACAATTACGAAACGAATTGGAAAAATTCATTTCATTTTTTAGTTGCTCCTGAATGGTTCAATATCGCTTCGTTATAAAAAAAATGAATTAATAACGAATTACGAAATTAATGAACGAAACCGCCCAGCCCTACTATTTAGAACTTCATAATACTTACCTTAAATAGTGTCCCAGAATGCTTCTACCCCATCTTCAGGACAAAGCCCCACACTGGACATCACAGAACATCATTTGACTTCCAGCGGAGGTCCTGCCCCCAACTGGTATGAAAGGGTTGCTGGACACTTTCTACTCTACACTGGAGGCTTCCTGTGTTGTGCTGGATCCAATGGAGTCAGCATGGGCCTCTCCGGGGGCGGGGGGGGGGTGTGTGATGCTTTCCTCATGTGATGGGAAAAGCATTGCCTAGATGGAACTGCACATAGGGTGACAGATTTGGCCAAGTGCCCCTCTCTTTTCTTGTGGAAACGAGAAAAAGCTGGATGCTTCACCTGGCCTTTCTGATGATTTCACTTAAAATGTACGTGTTCCAACTTACATACAAATTCAACTTAAGGCAAGGAGCTTCAAGAAATTCTTTGGCTGAAATACTTTGGCTGAATGAAGGTTGCAGAAGGCCCTTTGACTGTGTTTCCAGTTGTGCTGCCCTATTGTTATAGTGTTTTCCTATACTTACACAATTATCTTTCAATCTAGCTCCATGAGGCTGCCTGGTAGAAATCTGACTTTAAAAAAAATCCCTTTCTTTTTTTAAAAAAAGTATCCCAAAGACTCTCATACTTAAAGACTGCTTGAGAACTCAAATGGATTTCTAGTGCAGAGAACATAAGAAAAGTGATTTCCCTGCCCTGCAGCAATGCCAAGTGTCTCTTTTATTAATTTTCTTTCCAAGAAGTGCAAATATATTCTCACATCTTTCACTGTGACTACTCTTCTCATCTCTTTTGTCTGACCAATTATCCAATCCCTAGTGAGAGATCAGACCTTGAGCAGTGGGAGCAACAAGGGAGGGGTGATTCCCCTTGCTTCTACAAAATTATCGTCTGAACTGCTACAGTTTTGTACCATAAGATCTGTTCTGGTTCTGACCTCTCCCACCTTGCCATTATTTGATACTCCATGCCTTTCATATAGCCCTCCTGAGCTTAGCACTCTGACTAAATTGGGACTGAATATCCTCCCACAACTGAATTAATTCATTCAACAATAAGGGAGGCAAAGCAACTGCTAACTTTCCTTATGACCTTAATGCTAATTAATGAGCAAACAAGGACCTACTGCCGTTTGATGTGCACAGAATTAAATAATATACGGGTCACTCTGAAGCCAGGGCCCCCAGGCATCCAAGCCCTCTGGATGGAAATGCTGATGAAGAGATCAGCTATACAGTACTGATGATGGCTTTGGAAGAGCAGTTAAGAAAAACTGGTAAATGTAGTGACAACATCTACAATGGATAAAGTCTCATTTTCAGCGTAAGTAATGGGGTTGAACAGAGTATGATACTAGTAGGCTTATCCTGCTTTAGAGGCACTTGTCAAACAATGCACATGAATCTTTTCCACATAAATTATCTTCCAAATTATGAAGCTGTTTTTGGTGCCAATTTAGAAATCTGGATTCAGTTGCCCCAAATATCACTGGGAGTCAAGATGAAGACATATGGAGTGGCGTACTGAAGAACAACATAAGGGATCAGGACAAAGGGAGTGCCTATATTGTGATCCTAGTTTTAAGGGAAAAGGAGAAGTGAAATATGCTATGTTTTTCAAAAGTTCTAAATGAAAGAGTAGATAGAAATAAATATTAAAATATTCTTGCTCTCTCACCAGATCTTAGTGACGGGACACAATGAAGCTGACTGGAATAGTTTCAAGACAAGCACAATGGAACATTATAAAATTGATTTCCACCAAATGTCTTATTGGTCATTAGCTTAGATGTGTTTTAAAAGTATTAGACAAATTAATGGAGGCTACATCTATCATTGGCTAGTAGCCATGGAAGTTAAAACTGGAACTGCTATATTCAAAGACAGTATATTTTTGACTAAAAGATGCTGAAGAGAGAGCGAAAAGAAAGGGACATCTCTATCACATCCTGTATTCAATTTTCCAAAGAAAAATTTAACCTCTACCAGTAAAGTGAGAATATTGTCTAGCTGAATAGTTCAGGTGTAATTCAGCAAAAAAAAGTTATTTTTTCTGCCCTCATGATTCTTGGTATGAAATCTTTCCTTCTCTTTCTCACCCTCTCAAACACACCCATATATGAAGACATATCCCTACTGCCATGGCCACCACAAACAATGACAGTAATTTCACATAACTCCAAACAATGGCAATGACCTAATAATATACTCTTATATTATAATGGTTTCTTGTGCACCTAGGAGTCCCTAAGGATGCCTGCATGGTCGGGGAGCAAGAAAATGTAGTATGAGTTGAATGACCTAGACCTATGGATCTGCTGAAGATTTAGGAAAAATTAAAGTGGTTCAGAAATATTCAGGAATTGGAGTTTCCTGGCACCTTTTTGTCCACTCTTTGAATATTCTTTTCATCACTAGCCAAAGATTTTCTGCTTTGCTTTCTGCCACCTTCTCACTTTGCTGCACTGTCCACCTCCTTGATAGTTATATTAAAGATATTATGCAACATCTAAATATTACAGTAGCAACAGCAACAACAGGATAAACAACAATATTGATCTACCGTATATTCCGGGGTACAAAACGACTGGGCGTATAAGACCACCCCCCAAATTTTCAAGTTAAAATATAGAGTTAGGGATATAATCGCCATATAAGACCCCTCTCCCAACACAGTTCTATTGTTTCGGTAACAATGACGCCCAGAATGCCTCTGCGGCATGTCCAAGGAATGCCGCTGCCCGGGGCTGCTGGAAGTCATAGTCAGGAGGCACTTCCTTGGGCCTGGGTGAGCCCGGTGAACATCGGAGGCTTCTGCCAGCCGCTCAGGTGGCCTTTCTTCCTTTTTCACTCTCCTGGCTGCCTGCAAATGGAGACTTGGGAGTATTTGGAGGGCCTTGTAAGTAGAGCGGGGAGGGTGGTGGTGGTGGGGACAAGTCCCTTAGCAGCATGGCCTGAGGAGGAGGAGGGAGGAGGGCAAAGGAGGAGGGCAGAGGGAGGGTGAGGAGTGGAGGAGCACAAGGCCCGTTGGGCTGCCCCTGTTGCTCTCCCCGCTCTGCTTTCAATGCCCTTCTCCAACTTCTGCAATGTTGCCATTTCCAGGCAGTCAGGAGAGAGAGGAAGGAAGCAGGAGCACCCAATCAGCTGGCAGAAGCCTCCGCAGAAGCCTCCAAAAACCACCGGGCTTGCCTAGCTTCCTTGCTTGCCTTGCTTCCTTCCTCTCTCCTGGCTACCTGCAAATAGCTTTGTGGGAGTAGTTGGAGAAGGGCCTGGGGAGAGCAGCAGCAGTGGTGCAGCCTGAGAAGGAGGAGGGACAAAGGAAGAGGGAAGGAGGGAGGGATGGGGGAGGAGGATGGCAGAGGGAGGGTGCGAGGGGGGGGGAAGAGTGCCAGGCCCGGTGGGCTGCCACAGCCACTCTCTCCAGACTCCTTTCAAGGCACTTCTCCAACTCGTCCCAAAAAGCTATTTGCAGGCAGCCAGGAGAGAAGAAAGAAACAAGGCAAGCAAGGCAAGCAAGGAAGTTAGGCAAGCCCGGTGGTTTTCGTAGGCTTCTGTGGAGGCTTTTGCCAGCTGATTGGGTGCCCTTGCTTCCTTCCTCTCTCTCCCGTATGCCTGGAAATGGCAACATTGCAGAAGTTGGAGAAGGGCATTGAAAGCAGAGCGGGGAGAGTGACGGGGGCAGCCCAGCAGGCCTGGTGCTCCTCTTCATCGCACCCTCCCTCTGCCCTCCTCCTTCGCCCTCCTCCTCCTCCTCCTTCTCAGGCATGCTGCTTCCTTCCTCTCTCTCCCAGCTACCTGGAAAGGGTAACGTTGGAGGAGTTGGAGAAGGTATTTGAAAATAGAGCAGGGAGAGCGACATGGGCAGCCCACTGGGCCTGGCACCCCTCCTCCCCATTCTCTCCCTCATCCTCCTCCCCCCTCCTCCTTCGTCCCTCCTCCTCCTCAGGCTGTGCCACTAAGGGACTTGTCCCCGTCGCTGCCGCTCTCCCTGCTCTACTTTCAAGGCCCTCCAAATCCTCCCATATTGTTATTTGCAGAAATCCAAGAGAGACAGGAAGGAAGCAAGGCCACCCCAGTGGCTGGCAGAAGCCTCCAAAGGCCACCAGGCACACCCAGGCCCAAGAAGAAGCCTCTGGACTACGATTCCCAGCAGCCCCGGGCAGTGGCGTGCCTTGGACATGCCAGCTGGCACATTTTTTATATCTCCTGTTTTTATACCCAGCGTACTAGATGACCCCCGACTTTTAATTTGATTTTCTAGGCCTAAAAAATAATCTTCTACCCCGGAATATACAGTAAGTATGAGACACATCAAATCTGATGCTGAAAATCAAAGAGCTCTGTTCAAATATCAAATGAACCAGGTGTTTATTTCCATATTGTTGTGGTTCCTCAGGTTTGTATAGCTTGCATTTTGAAATCTAATACAATTGTCAGCTTCTAACACAAGAGGAGAATCCAGTGCTTTTTGGCCCAAGGTCAGGCTATAATAAAGCTTGCCTATGAAAGATTTCCAGGCTAGATTAGCAAAAACAATGGGCCAACTGTCCAAAAGCAAATCCAACCCCAATCTGTTCAGACTTATTGCAGATCTGGACCTTGTTCATACAATTAGAAAACCAGAAGGGACTCAATTACCAGCTTTAAAGAAGCATCCAAGTATCTTCTTCCTCCTGTTTATCCACACAGACTGCAAATTATACATACAAGGGTACTGCAAATCTAAGAAAACATCAACATTGTTCGCCAGTATTTTACCCAGGCTTGGGTCACATTTGAACACAATTGAGACTCAGATCTCATGTATCTGTATTAAATAAGTAATACTCCTCTTGCTTGTTTCTAAGCATAAATAAAATGAGACTGAGAGAATTTGGAGTACTTTTTAAAAAATTACATGAGCCCACATTGTGTTGTATAATACATAATCTTGAGTATTATAAGAATTAAATCGAGTGGGCATAGTTCATAGTTACTTCTTTGTCTTAGGGATTTGGAGGCATGTTGACAGGATGAGACTAGCTCTTTCTTCTGTCAAAGTTTCCATTGGCTTTTCTGTGTAGCACATTATGAATTCAAGTCAAAGATACTTTCTGCCATGGGGTGGGAGGAAATGTCCCCTACTTCATGGTTCCTACCCACATGGAGTGGATCTGTGGATTTGAAGACTCTATGCCAGACTAGTTATTACCATCTGGTTACTGTAGAGAACAACACAGGACTATGTTACTTCTTACATTCTAACTCTAGTATGTCTGAATGCTTATTATATTCTAGTATGCTAAAATGAGGGTGGAGGTTGTATACATCCCCTCTTTTCATGGTGAGTACATAGGTTTATAATGGCTGAAAATTGGTATAATTTTGAAAATCACATGGATAGCCCTCATATCCTGGTATGCGGAGATGTTGGTGGAACATAGAAAGATGTCTGTTAACAATCCAAACAATTGTTAATACTGAAAGCACTTCCAAAGCTGGGACCTTTTCACACTACACAATTTTAGTGCTATGATTCCCCTTAAACTGATATGACAATATTTTGTGGAATCCTGGGAATTGCAGTTGATGGAAAATATTTAGAAATCTTAGCCAAGGAGCTCTAGTGCATTACCAAACTATAAACTGCAGAAACTCATTACAGTTAAAATAGAATCATACTGTTACAATTCGGTACTGTGCAAGGGCCCTTATGCTTGCTGGGGGCTAAAGGCAAGGTTCAAGGAGGAGCTCAACATAAAGAACATCAAGGTCAGATCACAATTATAGTGATTTGCACCGATCTGCCTACTCTATCCGAGCACTGACTCTGACTACACAAGGGTAGCTTTGAAAATGGACACTTCAAAATGAACTGGGAATTTCCTTCTGTTCAACGACTTGTTGAAATGACGAGCACTGCCAGTCAATAACAGGCTCAGCTGTGATGATACTCACTAGCTGAGCTCATTAATAGGTAACACCAGGCTCATTTCTTAAAACAGAACTGGAAAGAATTGTGGATTTAAAAAAATGTGCCTGATGTCTCAAGTTCTACAAGAACCACAAGCTTACTCTTTTTTAAAAAAATTAATGTATTTATTATCTGAAAGCTAGGTTGCTGGACCACTAGACATCTTAGGGACTGAAAGGATAGTCTGACAGTTAGTCTCCTGGCTCCTTAGACTATTTGTAACTCTGGCCAGAACGAACACTGCAGTTTAATTGAAAGACTCTATTATGAAATCTTAGTGTTTGTTATGTTCTACCAGGTGCAGAGAGGGTTCATTTATTGGATGAATGAAGAAAACAACCAAAGACAAAACTATATTTGAAGCAATATTACTGTAGCCCTTGGCACATGCTGCTTGACCTCATTTCCGTTTCCATTCATACATTGTTATATTTTGCTGCATCAACCCTTGCACCAGTTGTTTACTGCATAAAGCAGTTCATTGGCAATTCCAAAGGCTATGCATGCATTATCTTAGGTCCAAGCCTCAGCAGGTGCTTTTATCCCTGCCAGTAAAATAAAAGATCTAGATACTCATTAAAATGACATCAGTTCTAAAAGGAAGGACCTCTTTATAGGCAAAATAAATGTTATTCAGGGCAGTACAGTCTTTCAAAAAAAGTTGGATTTGAATGATTTCAAGCCACAATGCAATAAAATCCAGAGAAACATAAAGATTTATTTGCTTCTAAACAGTTTATTTTATTTTTCCAGGAGAGGCAATTATCTGAGTCAACACAGCTTGGATGATACATCTGGTGAGGAAACATATCCCAGACTAGTAACTGCCAACTGTGCAATCATATCTCAGGAGACAATGTACATGCAGCTTATAATTACTCTGTGCCTGTCTGTCTGTTTTCATGTATGCAGAGGTTGCACACACACACATCATGTGAGTTTCAGATACCTCTTAGATTCTCAGAAAAGATATTTCAGTAATAAATGAATTCCTAAACAGTGTTCTTCCAAGAAGCAATTACTATTTTTTCAGTCTATTTTTCCAATACAAAAGTGATCCAAGGAAACCCCTGATATCCTGTTAAGAACCTATCTAATCTTGGAAGCTAAGCAGGGTCATATTTGGCTAGTAATTGGGTGGGAGACAGCCAATGCATACCAGGTGCTATAAGCAATATGAAAGATTAGGGGGGGGGGGGGACTTCCTAACAGTAAGAGTTGTTCACCAGTGGAATGTGCTTCCTGTGGAGTGTAGGGGAGTCTCCTCCTCTGGAGATGTTTAAAAAGAGGCTGGATGGCCATCTTTTGGGGTGTGCTTTCTGGATTCTTCCAATTCTGTGATTCTGAGTATTCTCTTGCTTAAGAAATCCTTATGAAATTCATGGTGTTTCCATATGTTGGCAAAGGATTTGAAGGCATGTACACATCCACAGACTGATCAAGTAAGACTTAGGAAACAATGAAATCATTTTTAAAAAAAATCCCCACCCTAGTTTATATATTAATATATACCTTCATATATATGAAACTGAATGCATTGCAAAGATGACCAATTTTTATAATTCATTTGAGAACACAATAATATTTGGGAAATTACAAAGCAGTAGGAAAAGAGGAATATTTTAAGTGGATAGTCAATCCAGGAAGCCATGGCTCTGAGTTTGCAGGTCTTGTTGATGAATACAGCTCTTGAAGGGCACTCATTCACAGGATCTCCATAAGTCAAAGCCAGCTTGATGACAAATAATAACAGCCTAGGAACAGCCACCAAGAAGGCTATCTCCCATCTCCTTCCAGACTACATGTCAAAAAACAAAGACACTCCGTCTTAATGTATATTTTGGAACTCTTAAACATATGTTGGGTCATTTTCAAGTGCCTTCTGCTTGCATTTCTGTGTACTTATGATGTTATTTAAAGCAGTGAAAGAAAGAAGATCAATACAGACAAGAGCTGAACAACCAGAGGTTGGTACACCCAAGACAGCTGTCTAGTGTCTAAGTCTAAGAATGGGACAAGGACCACTACCCTCATAACATGGCTTCTGTAAAAGGCTTACTGTTTATTCTGTACATATTTGATTATAATCTGTGTGCATATGTGTGCTTTCAAGTTGCTGGTTGGTTTAGAGTGCCCTCGTGTATTTCATAGGGTTTTCTTAAGCAGGGAATACTCAGAGGTGTATTTGCCAATTCCTTTCCCTGATATAATAATAATAATAATAATAAACTTTATTTGTATCTGGCCCTTATCTCCCCGTGGGAACTCAGGGCAGTTTCATTGGTGGTCTCCCCTGTTTAGTTTCCAAGATCAGACAATATCTGGTGCCTTTAGGATTCAGATTATGTAAAAGAAGCTGCACAATGCATCCAGGGGCACAACATATTGGAAAAGTATACAGTGTCAAGTAAAATATAAAGTTTTGATCCTTTGAGATCTAATTAGCAAGAATTTTGAGGCAGATCTAGTGGTTTACTAATTAAGACTGGTACCCAATCTTCATTTATCCAGATTAAATCCTATTTAACTGAATTTGAGAAGCATCTAAGCAAGCAGACATAGGGAACTGTGTTTTGAGTATCATTTTTCATATACACCCATTTCTATTACTCATATTTTCAGGGATTTACAGATTCATGTGGCTCAGTGGTGCATCTGGGCTGCAGAATGCCAAAGAAAGCTTTTGTGGAATCTTCTGCCCTGTTACATCAAGTCTATATTGGGTTTGCATTTTTTGGCTTGTTTTTTTTCCCTATACATTCTTCAGCTACAATAGTTGTTAAGGTGACTGTGGAAAAGGCAAGCTGCATTCTATATATATATATATATATATATATAGAGAGAGAGAGAGAGAGAGAGAGAGAGAGAGAGATGAGAGAGAGAGAAAGAGACTGAAAGGAATGGTATGATTCATCATATCTGCTCCATCCCATGTGCAGAAATTATTATGGGGAAAACACACTGGAAGGCTAATGACTAGAGTAAGTGTCTCCCATGCTTGGGACTGGCTTCAAAATGTTGTCATCGATCATCCTAATAAGCACTTAAGAAAGTAAATCAAGGGCTATTAAAACACTTTTGACATCAGACTCACATCCCTGAGTAAAGCACAAACTATTGCAGTTTATGATCTGCATACAAGGACTGTGGGGATGAATGGAAGGAGATGTGCTGGGTTTTTGGCCAAATATGTCTCTTCTACTGTTAATTTCTGTATCTGGAGATTTAATATGGCACAAATGCTTCCCTTAGAAAATAACAATTCTGAGAGAAAAATAAGTAATGTATCAGGCTGGAAAGGACTCGATTTCTTACTCTAAACCAGTGGTTCCCAATCTTTGGTCTTCCAGTTGCTTCAGACTTCAGTCCCAAAGATGCCAGTCAGCTTTCTACCTGTTCTGAACTGTTGAAACAGAGGTCAAAAAGACCTGGAGAACCAAAGGTTAAGAGCCACTCCTCTAGACAAAACAAATAATAAATGTGTTTTTTAAAATAGGAAAGAGTGTACTTGACTTTTCAGGAGGGCCAGGCAAGAAATGTTCTGAGTGACTATACTCTTGGAGAAAGAGGCTCTGATAAATGACTTACATCAAAGCAAAAGGCTTGCCTATGGTATGCTAGTGCAGCCTTGATCCAACTGAGTGAAATTAATCAAATGACAAGGTAAATTACTAAAGACATATTCCAAAATGGAGAAAATACTGGGAATAAATAAATGGAGAGACCTAAAGATACAGACACTGTATCTTGAATCATTAATGGATCCAGGAACAGAAAGATTTTGAGTTAAGTTCTGGAAAATGGAGCTACACAATATTTCATCCTTAACACCGCACCACACCTTGGGTACTGTACACACCAAAAATTGTCATTAACTGGACAGTGGAAAGAAGGGGAATTGCACTTAGAGACCTGGAGGTATATAAATGTCTTCCTGCTTCAAGATTTGTTATCAATTAAAATTTCAGGTTGATAAACCTTGCTAGAGATGAGATGAACCCAGCTAAGCGTGATTTTGCAGTGATTTTTCAGCAGAAAATGAAAAGAAGCTGGATACTTAGAGAATAAGGATATCATCACATGAGGAATTTTTAGTGCTTCTGCCCCAGTTGAGGGATGGACGGGCATACAGCCCACTCGCACTGTGTCCCTCAAGTTCTGGCAGAGGCCCCACCACCAACTAGCATGGAAGCTTCCTCATCAGCATGGAGAGGCTCCCGTGTTGTGCTGACTTCAATGGAGCCCAGTTGTGCAAAAGTTTCCCCATGTGATGGCATGGGGAGCATGTGATAAGGTTGTAAAAGAGCAAGCTAGAGAGAGGAAGAAAATAAGAAATTAGGAACGGGAACAGAATACCTAGGCTGGATCTTCACTGCCCTATATCCCAAGAACTGATCCCAGATTATCTTTTTATCCCAAATTTCTGGCATTGTACACTCATATAATCCAGTTCAAAGCAGATAATCTGGGATTAGATCCTGAGATGTACGGCAGTGTAAATTCAGCCCTAGACAACATGCATATCTTTTCTTATCCTTTCAAAAGCATGACAATGGAATGAGAAGCAAGAATGAAATTGAAAGGAAAGTAAGAACAGTATGCATCAAGACTGCATAATCTGTAGCCCTCCAGATGTTTGAGACTCCAACCCCCAGAAGCCCTAGTCCAAACACCTGGAGGGCCACATGTTGTGCAGAGCTGGTATACATGTTTAAGCAATAGCAGGGCTTTATGAACAGGTATTATAGAATTATGGGATGCAGAGATGAGAACTCAAGGTCACAACTGCCAAAATCAAGTCAGACTGTGTCAGCTAACAATATGGCTACCTTCAAAACATCCTGAGTTCTTCAAGGATAGTTCTAATCATGGAATGACAAGAATTGGAATGACAAGTGAAAGGAAGATTTGCAAATGCATGGAAGAGAAGAGTAATTCTCTGCAGTTTTATCAATACTGGACTACTTGTTCTGAAGTTTGCATGTGTTTCAGTACTAACTGGAAGGTCACGCAAAAAATGTCAAACTCTCCACAGTGAATTAAAGTGATTGAATTAGGTGGTGAAGGACAATTGGCTCAGTTTTTCCAAATGTTTCCAAGCCAACACTCTATTTTCCATGTCGATAGAGGATACCAACCAGACTTTAAAAGCATGCTGTGCTAATTCACTAGCCTTTGCCAACTAATTTTAAGAGGATTTTTAAAAAAAAGAAAAGCTGAACTAAAGCCATTTTGTACAGGCAAAATCGGGGCACTGGAATTCTCTGGTAATGCAAATGTGTGTTTGTGTGCATGTTCCCATTAAGAGTTTTAATCAGAAAAGACACCTAGCTATCATTTTAGCTGGATGTGTGGCTTATACATTTTTTATTCATTAATATGTTTATTGTCTCTTGGTCAAGTTCCCAAGGACAGGACATTAAACAATCTCCCTCCCCCCGCTCTCTCTCTCACACACACATACATGGAATCATTGGAGAGTTATCATCCATTACACATGTGGTTCATGTATCTTTAACAATATCTATGGAAAGGTTTGGAACATGCAACTGTTTGCACTAATATATGCCATGCACTTAATTGTTCACAACAACAGAAAAGTCACAATGTAGAAATGTCCCATCAAGTGTAATACAGGTGAAATATCTAAATGAATGTAAAATACAATTTAATCCTAGTGTGCATCTACAATGTATAATTGATGCAGTTTGACACTACATTAACTGTCATGGCTCAATGCTATAGGATTATGGAAGTTGTAGCTTGGTGAGGCACTAACACTTTTTAGCAAAGAAGGCTAAAGGTCTTGTAAAACTACAATTCATGGTTCCATAGCATTGAGGCATGGCAGCTAAAGCCATGTCAAACTGCATTAACACTGAAGTTTAGAGGCAGTGCCTAGTCTTCTTCACAAAATATATGTACATATACACTTGCATATTTATCTAGTTTTCCAGTTGGGATTAGCTGCTTAGTTACCTTATATGGCATTTTGAAGTAAAATTTCCCAATGTACTTTGAAGAATATAAGAGGAACCAATTAAACAAAATTCAAGAACAATAAAGCATATTCATAATTAATAATGACTCCATTCGTATTTTAAAGATTCACAGAATAAATGTCCAATGACAAGTGGGGTTACATTGTCACAGAAGAATTAAAGCAGGTTAAACCACTTTAATTGTCATGGCTCAATGCTATGGGGTCCTAGGATTTGTAATGTAGTGAGGCACCAGCAATTTTTGGCACTGAAAGCTAAATACCTTGTAAAACTAAAACTGCAGATGTGCTGTCAGTCAGTCAGTCAGTCAGTTACTTGGCTTTTGTTCTATGCAGTTTCTCAAGGCTCTGTTTTGCTTTTGTGTTTTACTGAGGCCATTAGATATTGTCTTCTTCAGAGCAACTTTCCCATGTAAATAAGAATATAATGAACGAAGCTAAGATTTATCACAGCCGGCATGTCAATTTCAGCAGTTTGCTACAGCCACCAAACTAGTGTCTGAAGGGCCCATATTCTGAAACAGTGTTCATGTTGCTTTTGTCTTATCATAAGATGTGAAACACTATTCATCTGAAAATGTCTGTCTCCCAGATCTGCAAGTGTTTGCATGCATTGCACAGCACTTCCATTATGTTGGGATAATCCATCCAAACCAATCTCAAGTCTTTAGAACTTCCACAGCCTCCTTAAAATCACAAGGTAAAAACTATGAGGGTTGCATGTGAT
This sequence comes from Anolis sagrei, assembly GCF_037176765.1. Classification (NCBI taxonomy): domain Eukaryota; kingdom Metazoa; phylum Chordata; class Lepidosauria; order Squamata; family Anolidae; genus Anolis; species Anolis sagrei. The sequence goes on along the minus strand of NC_090023.1, from coordinate 211,180,008 downwards.
GAATATTCAGAAATGTTCTTATCCATGATAAGAAATAATGTTCTTATCTACTAAGGATGAATGGCTGGACAAAATTCTTGAGATAAAGGATATGGACAAACTAACATTTGATAAAAAGAAACACTGGCAGACCCATGATTCAAACAGACTGGTCAAAATTTGAGGAATATTCAAAAGAATATAAGTAAACCCTGAACTAAATATGGTTATGAGTGGATAAAGGATGAGCCTTAACAATTGCTGAGTCAGGCAGTGGAATATTCAAGAAAAGAGATATTGAAGGGAAGATGATTGGAAGTCAAAAAATTTTAAACCCATTTTTCTCTCTCTTTTCTCTCTGTCTTAAATATCTATAGCTATAGATACTTTCCTACTTTTCTTGAATCAATTGTTCCCACACTTTCATTGTTACCCCCACCCCACCCCCTTTCCCCCACTTTTTCTATCTCTCTCTCTTCTCATCCCCCCCCCATTTTAATATAAATATGGAAAACCAATAAAAGGTATTTATTAAAAAAAGAAATAATGTTAAAAAAACAAAGACTATTAACTGAAAATGGTCAATTATGCAAGCCTCCCACATATTTAGGGACCTTTTTGTAAAAAGAAAGGAAAGAAAGGAAAAAGAAAAAAATGTTTAAAGGGGTTTTTTTTAGTATTTCTCAAAACTTTTCTGCAAAACATTTCAGCACAATAAACAATTTATATTGCATCAAGAAAATGTACAATTATTTTCCCACAAAATGACCTAAAGTATGAAAAAAATATCAGCAATGTTTCTAATAATAATAATAATAATAATAATAATAATAATAATAATACTTTATGTTCTACCCTATCTCCCCAAGGGGACTCGGGGCAGATCACAGTACACATACAGGCAAATATTAAATGCCGTTTGGACAGACAGGACAGAAACAGACAAAAGGAGGTATGTTGTGTCAATGTCCAACTTTTTGACACGTTGGAGGTTGTGCTCGAATCCAGCCACAAGGAGGTGCTGCTGCTCCATCCTCTAAGACCGGACTTTAGCACATCTGGTAAATCACTAGCAGTGATAAAGAGCCATCAGGGCTTCCTCCTTCCTTTTGGGTCATCTGGCATTTTCTGATCTTTTTCTTTTATGGTATCACGAAATACCCCCTCCCCTTTTTTTTAAGCGATACCTAATTTCTCTACTTACAGCTCTAAGCTGTTTTCGAACTGCTTAGGTAAGCAGTGAGCTGGGCTGATAGTTGGGTGCTCACACCAACCCGGGGCTTTGAACTGGCAACCCTTTGGTTGGTAGACTTTATCACTGCTAGTGATTTACCAGATGTGCTAAAGTCCGGTTTTAGATCTCTAGATTAATTGGACTGCAAATTCCATAATCATACAGTTTGGGAGATGAAAGCTTTCTAGCTTTCATGTCCCAAACTGGTTCTCCAAAAGACAAAGGACAAAAGTAGAGTAGAACAAAAATTTCCCTTGCATCCTTGTTGTAGTTATCTCAAGCAAGGGGAGACCAGAACTACCTTAATAAATGCCATTGATCCAGACCAGAGGGATGAAATGGTCAGTTGAACTGCTGAGACATGCTGGAGACATGGCTTCCTCTGTTTTGTTGTTGTTCATTCGTTCAGTCGTCTCCGACTCTTCGTGACCTCATGGACCAGCCTACGCCAGAGCTCCCTGTCGGCCGTTACCACCCCCAGCTCCCTCAAGGTCAGTCCAGTCACTTCAAGGATGCCATCCATCCATCTTGCCCTTGGTCGGCCCCTCTTCCTTTTGCCTTCCACTTTCCCCAGCATAATTGTCTTCTCTAGGCATTCCTGTCTCCTCATGATGTGGCCAAAGTACTTCAACTTTGTCTCTAGTATCTTTCCCTCCAGTGAGCAGTCGGGCTTTATTTCCTGGAGGATGGACTGGTTGGATCTTCTCGCAGTCCAAGGCACTCTAAGCACTTTCCTCCAACACCACAGCTCAAAAGCATCGATCTTCCTTCGCTCAGCCTTCCCTAAGGTCCAGCTCTCACATCTGTAGGTTACTACAGGGAATACCATGGCTTTGACTAGGCGGATCTTTGTTGCCAGTCTGATGTCTCTACTCTTCACTATTTTATCGAGACTGGACATTGCTCTCCTCCCAAGAAGTAAGCGTCTTCTGATTTCCTGGCTACAGTCTGCATCTGCAGTAATCTTTGCGCCTAGAAATACAAAGTCTGTCACGGCCTCCACGGTTTCTCCCTCTATTTTCCAGTTGTCAATCATTCTTGTTGCCATAATCTTGGTTTTTTTTTACGTTTAGCTGCAACCCGGCTTTTGCGCTTTCTTCTTTCACCTTGATTAGAAGGCTCCTCAGCTCCTCCTCGCTTTCGGCCATCAGAGTGGTGTCATCTGCATATCTGAGGTTGTTAATGTTTCTTCCAGCAATTTTCACTCCAGCTTTGCATTCATCCAGTCCCGCACATCGCATGATGTGTTCTGCATACAAGTTAAAAAGGTTGGGTGAGAGTATGCAGCCTTGCCGTACGCCTTTCCCAATCTTGAACCAGTCTGTTGTTCCGTGGTCAGTTCTGACTGTTGCTACTTGGTCCTTGTACAGATTCCTCAGGAGAGAGACAAGGTGGCTTGGTATGCCCATCCCACCAAGAACTTGCCACAATTTATTATGATCCACACAGTCAAAGGCTTTAGAATAGTCAATGAAGCAGAAGTAGATGTTTTTCTGAAACTCCCTGCCTTTCTCCATTATCCAGCGGATATTGGCAATCTGGTCTCTCGTTCCTCTGCCTTTTCTAAACCCAGCTTGAACATCTGGCAACTCTCGCTCCATGTATTGCTGGAGTCTTCCTTGCAGGATCTTGAACATTATCTTACTGGCATGAGAAATAAGGGCCACTGTACGGAAGTTTGAGCAGTCTTTCGCATTTCCCTTTTTTGGTATGGGGATATGAGTTGATTTTTTCCAGTCTGATGGCCATTCTTGTGTTTTCCATATTTGCTGGCAAATGGCATGCATCACCTTGACAGCATCATCTTTTAAGATTTTAAACAGTTCAGCTGGGATCCCATCATCTCCTGCTGCCTTGTTGTTAGCAATGCTTCTTAAGGCCCATTCAACCTCACTCCTCAGGATGTCTGGTTCTAATTCATTCACCACGCCGTCAAAGCTATCCTCGATATTGTTATCCTTCTTATACAGATCTTCTGTATAGTCTCGCCACCTTCTCTTGATCTCTTCAGCTTCTGTTAGGTCCCTGCCATCTTTGTTTCTTATCATACCAATTTTTGCCTGAAGTTTACCTCCAATGTTTCTAATTTTCTGGAAGAGGTCTCTTGTCCTTCCTATTCTGTTGTCTTCTTCCACTTCCATGCATTGCTTATTTAAAAATAGTTCCTTATCTCTTCTGGCTAACCTCTGGAATTGCGCATTTAACTGGGCATATCTCCCCTTTTCACTGTTTCCTTTTGCTTTCCTCCTTTCTTGGGCTACTTCCAGTGTCTCAGCAGACAACCATTTTGCCTTCTTGGTTTTCTTTTTCTTTGGAACGTACTTTGTTGCCGCCTCCTGAACAATGTCGCGGACTTCTGTCCATAGTTCTTCTGGGACTCTGTTTACTAAATCTAGTCCTTCAAATCTGTTCTTCACTTCCACTGTATATTCGCTAGGAATGTTAGTGAGATCATATCTAACTGGTCTGTGTATTTTCCCTGATCTCTTTAGTTTTATTCTAAATTGGGCAATAAGAAGTTCGTGATCTGAGCTACAGTCAGCCCCAGGTCTTGTTTTCACCGACTGGATGGATGTCCGCCACCTTTGGCTGCAAAGGATGTAGTCAATCTGATTTCGGTGTTGACCATCTGGTGAGGTCCATGTATAAAGCCGTCTTTTAGGTTGTTGGAAGAGAGTATTCGTTATACACAGCGAGTTTTCCTGGCAGAATTCTATCAGCCTGCGTCCCGCTTCATTTTGTTCTCCCAGACCATGCTTGCCTGTGATCCCAGTTGTCATTTGACTTCCCACCTTGGCATTCCAGTCTCCTGTAATGAAAATAATGTCTCTTTTCGGTGTATTATCCAGTAGGTCCTGCAGATCCTCATAGAACTGATCTACTTCTGCTTCTTCAGCAGCTGTGGTTGGGGCGTATATTTGGATCACTGTGATGTTGAAAGGCTTTCCTTGCACTCGAATTGAGATCATTCTGTCATTTTTTGGGTTGTATCCAAGCACCGCTTTAGCGAATTTCTTATTAATTATGAAGGCTACTCCATTTCTTCGATGTTCCTCTTGTCCACAGTAGTAGATCTGGTGGTCATCTGATGTGAAGTGGCCCATTCCAGTCCATTTCAGTTCGCTGACCCCCAGAATGTCTATCTTTAGTCTTGACATCTCACCAATAACAACATCCAATTTGCCCTGGCTCATAGATCTTACATTCCAGGTTCCTATGGTGTGTTGATCTTTAGAGCATCGGATTCGTCGTTCGCCTCCAGTACCGTCGGCCGCTAGCCTTCCTTTCGGCTTTGAGCTAGCTGCGTCATCACATCTGGGGCTAGTTGAACTTATCCTCTGCTCCTCCCCAGTAGCATTTTGGCCATCTTCCGACCTGGGAGTCCCATCTTCCAATGGCATACCGACATATCTCTGGTTGTACTGGTCCATTTAGTTTTCTTGGCAAGGATACTGGAGTGGTTTGCCATTGCCTTCCCCAGGGATCACGCTTGGTCTTCCTCTTGGGCTTCCTCTGTATGTTTTACATAAAGGCCATAAGGCTCAGTAAACTTTCTTTACTCTAACTGTAAAGGATGTAGAAGAAAGAAGTATAGCATACTTTAAAATCAATCAATTCTCATAAAATTTCTTGTCCAGTCCCTCTTCTAAAAATATCAATTCCTTTCTTCCTTTGGGCCATGCCATTCAAAGATTTGTCAAAATGGCAGTTGACGATTGGGCTTATTTTAAAGGTCTGCGATTTACCAACCCTCTCAGAAATGCAGTTGAGAACTGCAAAGGGCTGACAGCTTTTTAATTACTGAGGGTGGGAGGGAATGACACTCTCCTGTAGTAATAATATCAGGCAGTAATATCAGTTTGTCCTTTCCATCAGACTACACTTCACTCAGTATAGAAAAGGAAGAATGGCAAGATAATCACTCACTGCCTGTTTTGCTTGCACCAAAGTTAGCTTTATATTTTCTTTCTATCAAAATTATTTGAGGCTAAATCATGCAGAGAAAGTGCAGCAACATTGAAAACTTCTTAGGCACTCAAATCATAGTGCAATTTGATGGAGGTGAAAGGGAAAATTGATATTTTCATCAGAAGGCAGTTGAGGTGGTCTGTTATTTGTCACCAATATTCTAGGATGCTTACACATTAGGCAATATTTTTACAGTGATTTTCAAGACACAAATAGATTGTCATAGGTATCACCTAATATAGCACTTTAACCTATATAAATGGGCTTCCATTGCACCATTATACATGTCACAAACCTAAAATGCTATAGTTGAACAAAAGATAAGTAATTTCTTCTAGACATCCAATGAAATTACTGTGAAATGTCCATCACATTTCGAATAGATTGTTTCCAAAAGAAATCCACTACAGTAAGTTTGCGTATGTGGATTATAATGCAAATATCACATACTGAAAGGGAGGCTAAAAAAAGATGTTACCAAAACCTATGTCTGACTTTCACTGTTCAGGGATGGCATCACCATGGGAAAAAGGAAAAGTTGATTGTCCTCAAGCTGTTCTTCAAATAATCTGGATAGCTTTGGCTATTTGGTTCTCTCTACACAAAAATACTGCTGCTTAATGCCAGATACATGAATACAAAAGTTGTGAATGAGCATGTCAATATGGTTTGCATTGCAGTGACCTGGCTGCCTGAAGCCAGAGGTGACCTCTCCCAGTTTTGTCTTTCTGAGCATTCTAGGCAGTTGATGGAGTTGATGGTAGGGATGGAGAGTTAGAGCTGAAGCAGTCTACTGCAATTCCGCATCTATCACCAGGTGCTCCATCCTAGTCTTTTGAGAACTAGTGTGTGTGTTTGAAGATGGATGACCTGAACAAAATTAAGTGTCTGTGGGGGGTTCACACCATGCTGTTCAATAGTGTTCCATTCTGAACTGGCTAGGTTCATTTTGACAGTGGTGTTTGAGTCTTAATGCAGGAAACTGGGCAAGGGCTACTGCACCTCTCTTAGTTCTGGTGCACTTTATGGCAGTGTTAGATACTAGCAACCTTGGAGACCTCCTGAGCTACACTGCTCATACTTGAAGGCATTTTTGCAGTTATCCTGCTCCTTCTTGGAGTGATGAACACAGAAGGTGGTATTCAGGGATGACTGTTCAATGTGTTGGTCATTATCCCAGGAGCCTCTTCATGTCTTACTTCTTTTCCCTATGCTGTTCAATATATACAGGAAATTCTTGGGAATGAAATCTCAGATATGTTGCTTAAGTGTACTTCTGACTTCAACCCTGAGTAAGCATGCCCAGATGTCAGTACCAGTGAGGAGTATGTTTGCACAGTTGAACATATCATAGCAGTTGCACCCAGTCCTGGATTACAAATGACCATGGTAACATATGATTTGATTGTATCCTATTTGGATCACTATAGTACACTCTATGTGGGGCTGCCTTTGGAAACCATTTGAAAAGTCTGGTTGGTTTGAAATCCTATATCAAGATTTCTGACTGATGCTGATTTCAGAGAATATATAACACCCTTTCTGAAACAGATTCCTGACTACCTATACATTTATAATCACATTTTAAAGCACTAATTATGACCATAAAGCCCTATATGAGTCCAGTACTTGAAATATCATATCTCCCTTTCTATATGAACATGAATATCTTTCAGACTGTGTGTCATAATTCGTTTTCCCATTAACTGGGCAACACTGCTGAGGCATATAATTTTTTCCTCCAGATAAACAAAGAGTTAGGATGGGTTGTTGTAGGTTTTTTCGGGCTATATGGCCATGTTCTAGAGGAACATGTCCTCTAGAACATGGCCATATAGCTTGAAAAATACCTACAACAACCCAGTGATTCTGGCCATGAAAGCCTTCGACAAAACAAAGAGTTAGGATGTTAGGGTTTGAGAGACATGTCAAAGCTTTGAGGTACTTCCGGGTAAGAGTACATACATTTCTCAGGATGCTACATGGAAACCAAACAACTGAGGTCTTGTCTCAGGAAACTGTTTGCAGATTAGACTAAAGCATCCAGGCTCCCAGTCCCTCAGAATGTTTAAGTCCAGAAATCCATCTGCATTATTAGTAGAATAGAGAATGTTCAGCTAAATATTTTGGGGATGCTGTTACTTTCCAACACAATTTGAATATGACTGAGGCTGCTTTTGTAACTTTGCTATTCTTCTAAGCGGTACCTGAAGGTAGTACCTTTATTTATGAGATTCTATTTTGATAATGTTGCTTGTGTGATTAGAATAATAGATTTTCTTTAAATTTCTCTTTTACATACTTCTTCCAATGTTCCAGCTTGGTGTGTCTGTAAATGCATGTATGATTCTCATCTCCCAAGGGAGGAGAGGGAAAGTCTCTGAGAGTTGAGGTGGAAAAGTGGAAAGGAAGCCCTCAATAGGCTCCCACTGAGTTGAAGGAGATAAGTCAGTGAGTGGTGGCAGCCCGGATGATCTCAGTGTGTCCTCTCTCCTATTCCAAAGCAGGAGACAAGATCCATTTTTAGATTATTTTTTTCTGTTTCCTATCACAACAATAAGTACTATTGGTAGAGCTACAGAACAGAACCTTCTCAGTGACTGCATCCACTCTGTGGAATTCCCTCCTACATGAGGCAAGATCAGTTCCTTCATTATTTCTTTTCACTGTTCTCACAAAATACTTTTTTAAAGCAGATATTTGGTCTTTAAATTAGTGTAGAAGTGTCTTTTACTTGAGTATTTAGACTTGGGTTCCATTTCCATGATATCTCATTATTTACATATATGTGAATATAGGTAAAATCCAAAATACTTTTGGTACCAGTCTCTTCATATAATCTGTATTTCATCTTTCCCATGGAAGAAAGGAATGGGAAGGCCATCTTGCATGTATTTCTCTTGGTATTTTTCAGCCTTGATGCTAAATTATCTTTTCCTGTTGTTATCATGTAGTTTGATTTCCTAGTAAATTAACACAATGCCCTTGTTAATTATTATGTTGTTTTGTTTGTCTTCTATTTACTTATTGTCAAAGTACATTTTATTATTGCTTGAACCTCTGGGATAGATACAGGCTTAAATGAAATAGTGATAAAAAAGCAAACAAATCAAGTCAAGTCCTATTTGTCAGAAATCATTGGATATCATAAAGTGGGAAGAAACATCATTCAGTGACAGATATAACACAAAAGGAATATAGTATTGTCATTTATCACAGATGATTTCAAGCACCAAGTACCACATTTTATCTGACATATTTATGTGCAATTCTTCAGACCACTAGGGTAAAATATAAGATGTTTCTGTATTAAATATTTATCTCCATCAAATATCAAATAAATGATTTGATCATCATCACTGAAGAACAAAATGCAGAGGATTTTCTTATTCTTTTTCATTCAAAAGGAGGAAGATTAAGAGGTATATACATATACTGCATAATGTGCCCCTTTTCCCCATGGCACAAATATATGTACATTAAAAAGAACCTATTAGGGACACTATCACGCATCTGTCTTGGTCAGCTGTGATAGCAAAGCTGAGGAGTTCCTAGTAGAGAAGATGGAGGCCAGCAGCTCCCAGCAGTCTGTCCAGCCTAGTTCAGGCACTCTTGAAGGTGAGCCCTCAGCAAAAGCAAATACTCCACAGCAGTCTGTGTAGGCCTCTCTAGATCAGACTACCAGCACTGAAGCGATGATTCTCCACCATTAACTTTGCTGGTCCGTGAAATAAACACCAAGAACTGGGAAACCCTAGCACTTGAGCATTCTAATTGGAAGTCATCGGTTACCAACAGTGCTAGGGCTTTTGAACAGGCATTAATAGAGGGCAAAAGGAAGAAATGTGCCAAGCAGAAGGCACATCAAGCAAACCATTGTCAGGACTGCCTTTCATCTGGAAATGTATGCCCTCATTGTGAAAGACCATGTGCATACAGGATAGCTCATTATAGTCACTTACAGACCCACAGCCAAGACTGTACTCTTGGAAGACCATCATACTCAGCCACGAGTGATAGTCTATGATAACCTGTTGAAATTATTTAAGGTCTTTAGTCTTATCGGCCAAAGAGTTCTGGTTTCTCTCCAAACTACAACTCCCAGGATTCTATAGCATTGAGCCATGGCAGTTAAAGTATTGTCACACTGCATTAATTCTACGGTGTAGATGCATCCTACATCCATTTCTGAAGTTTCTCTAATTGTACGTAGCACCTCCCACTAAACAACAAAGCAAGATGTGCATGTCATTTGCTAAATCTCTCTAAAAATGGAAAGGTACGTAGTTCATAACAATGTTCTTGGAGTTTTATCAAGAGTAGATATTTACCTGGCTGCTATTTGATGAAAGATGTTTAAGAGCTTCAGAATCTATGACAAATAATAAACTCAGCTTTGCCTAATAATCTTGGCTTTCCCTGAAGCACAAAAATGACTTGATACACCGTTGCATATAAATGGAGTTGTTTGCTGCCACAGTTTTTGAGGAAAAGCACTTTTTAAGTTTATAGTTAGATATGAAGCCCTGTGATGGTTAGATATGAAGCCTTGAAAAGCCTCTCAAAAGTGTCATCATTCTGTTTTGTATTGATGAGTTCCTAGGATTCACAAACCTCCTGCCAAGAAAACATTTTCTGTTCTCAGCTTGCAAACAGCTTGCAGAGCCGCTCTACGTGTCTCTAACTATTCTATTACTATTTAGAGTTTGATCAAATTTATTATATTTTTTCTTAATTGTTATTATAATTATTTCATTCTGTCCTCTTATAGGAAAATTCTGTTGCTGTGAAAGGATAAAAGGAAGCGAGACAAATCAACAAGACTCATTTTATTGCAAGGTTGAGGTTGTTGAAATAGGTGTACGTGTATGATTAAGCAAAGGTATTAGTATAATGTCTTATGTGTCCTCTAACAGGAGACTAAAGTCCTGTAAGTTGGACCTAGGCATATTATAGATGTATCCATTTTTGACAGGCATTTAACTGTGAATTCTGGCTGTCCATCACTGTCATATCCAGGGAAATTTATGAATAAACATAGCCAAGCAAATTAAGTATGGGTTTCTCACCAAGTCAGGTACTAAACTGGATTTTGTAATCTCTGTTTTTAATTCCCTTGCCTTCAGGTAGCAATTGATTGACTTGTAGTCTCTGATCCTTGGCCATAGCATCCTTGCTTCTGGGCTGCTATCAGACTTCACAGGTAGCTGCCTGGTAAATTATTCTCAAATGTAGGAATGATCTATAAAGACTAAAAGGCTGTACATCTATAGCATTTTCAGCTATATGACAAAGTAGCAAAAAGTGATGTTAATATTGCATTCACATTCTTGAAATCTTTGAAGTGAATATATTAAAGTTTATAATGTTTAATGTCCCCATTCAAATTCCAGTTTCAGTAACTGCAATTCACCTTTGTCTCTTGAAAACCTATCAGTGTTGTAAGGGATCACACAAACAAATTCCCAGTAATAGGAGTATCCCCAAAGCACCTAACCCTTTATTACATGAAATGCAAATCACATCCCAGCAAACTTGACAACCAATGGCAGGAAGGGGGAAAGGATACAGAATTCTGTGGATTCCAGAACAATACCACCCAAAGCAGGGGGCATTTGGCATTTGGTAATCTTCTGATAATGTTTGCAAAAATGTGGCCATTAAAAACAAGCCAACATGCTAATACCCAAAGCCACAAGTTAACTCATCTCAACAGCTGTTGTTATATCCCACGGCTTTTCTGTTTCCAATTTAATTAAAGTCCCATGTTCCCAACCTTTTCCATTTCCAATAGTTGTGGAACAGCAGCCACATATGGATAAGTGGTTAGTACCCTGCAGCATCTACACATCCATATGGTCCATATGGTCCAGAGAAAATTCACATGAAGTGGGTGAAGCTCCAGGGATGGAAAGAACAACCAACCAACCATTTTGCAATAATGTGGGACAATTCCTTCCCGGCCTGGGGAATTGTATAGCAAGGAAAACAATATAAAGAGAAAGAGGGTGGCATTCAATAGTGGTCTGACAAAGAATAACTAGGCTCATTGAAATCCCAGGAAGTCTTACAATGGTCTTGTCGTCTCTGTCATCACAAGATTTCACCCAAAGCTTGGACTGAGCAATAGTTCAGCCAGGCCCAAGAGCAGCCTTGCCAGCCAGAGGACTCTTTAAAACTTTGCCCTCTCCAGAAAGGTGATGGGGGATAAATATTCTATAGGATTTTCTGGATTATGCCAGATTTCTTTTTCATCATGAAGATGCCCCTAGCTGACACACACACACACACACACACACACATATATATATATATATAATTGTTAGAGAATGAAATCTGTATTAATGGTCATTTTGAAATGTGTTTCAGGCAACACAAACAAGGAGGGAAAAATTAAAAGTGAGCCTTTGCAAACAAAGAGACATTCAGTACTCATTCAAGTCAATGCTAAATTTGGCTTGGGAAGTAACAGAAAAAGATAAGACAGTTACAAACTCTGAAAAAAACAATAGGGCTCAGTCTGAAGAATCTTGGACATACTCCGTGCAGCAACTGGGAGGGACAAAAGTAGGAGGTGGAACTGGAAGGAGTGAGAGGTAAGCCTAGAAGAAAAGAATGTTAGTGTGTTTTTGTGCTATTGCCTATGAGCTGTATAAATGCTGCTGCCATTTTTTTTGTTCTTTGTGGTACACCTGGCTATTCCAGAAGGTACCCATTAGTTTTCTGCTGCAGTAATAAAACTTCTGTAATTTATAATCTTCTTGTTCCCGATCTTAATTGGGAAACAAGGCTAAGAATATTTAAAGAAAGGCCTACCTTAACAATAATCTGTCAAAAATCCAAACCCTTACTAATGATTGATTTTATAAAACATAAAAATATCAAAGTATACATTAAAAAGTAACAGAAAATATAGATGTGATCAGTGGAAAACTATGTGCAACAACAACATTGAAAATAACCCAGGCAAATTCAGTATGTCTGGAGAAACTGATATACAATGTTTTATGAACATATAATCTGTAATGATAAACAGAATGCTCAAAAGACTAGTTTGTATTTCAGTTTATTTTGAAGCAAGTAGACCGAACTCTGTGTGCCATATAACTGAGTTAATGTGCCTATGAGTGGGATTATAATATAATGTTATAATGGATTGTCTGTATCTGGTACATTGCAGAGACAGCAAGAATGTGTATGAGAGTGTTGTTTAACTGTTGCATTCCATAAATGGCAACTAGAAATCTAGTTCTACTTATCACACCCTCTCAATCTCTGCAGAATAGTGCTATCCTAAGGCAGTTATTTTGCTATTCGACCTTTTAATGTTCCCACTTCCTTCAGTATGTCTCAGAAACCACACAATTGTGGTCCATGTACAATGACATTAGGACTAGGGGTGTAAAGAAGGCTTAGGGATGAAAAAATTACGATTCCTATATTTTTTTTAAAAAGGATAACCTAAACAGTTTCTGACTTTAATTCTACATCATTCATAAACAGTGCATCCAGACCAAGATGTTATGAAAAAGTGTAGCTGAGTGGTAACTATTAAATTAAAATATTTCCATATGATCTCAGAAGACTTTCTCCTCTAATGGCCAATATGGATACATTTGGTCCTTGTTGCTACCATAGTCTATAGTTTAAGTAACAGAAATGACAGGGGAATAAAATCAACAACTGGAGAAACCTAAAAATCGAAGATAGAATGGTTTTTTTTCCCCTGTAAGGACTGGCATAGAATATAACTATGTACATATTTCACAACTAATCAGCACATATAATGATGTCATAACACCTGCCTAGCATTAATTACACATCCATTTCCTTTAGGCATCATAGACAAGATGAGTTTTAAAGAGGGAAATGAAAAATGATAACTTTCTAGATTTTGAATGGGAATTTTCCCATATGCAAAGTGATAAATTGAGCTTAAATGTCCTACTTGGTGCCCTGAAGCATGACAGATTTTAGCATGACTAATATCTGGCAGTCAATATTATGACTGCTTATGCAGTCTTCCAGATTCTAGTTGTGTTTGCAGTCCAGCCAGCAACTTAGACTCGTATAATAAAGTGCCAGTGCCTGAACCATTAGATGTCTCATCACTCTACATTTTGGTGGTTGCGGAATTCCCTTTTGCATGTGCGAAACACTGCTGATTGATTGCGTCTAATGTCCACACATTTCAAAAACGTGTGCTTTGTCTTTAAGACTGAAGCCCTGTTCTGGTGTTTGCTTGAACATATGAAGTCTATAGTGAACAGATGCACAAGCTCATCTTACCTTCTACATACCTACATCAACACCCTCAGTCACCCTCCTCACCATTTATACCAATAATGTTTGATGTAAGAATGCAAAACTTTGTCTTGTTATTGTGCAGACTTAAATCACATAATTCTATTATTCTCTCTATATCTGCAGAAAAAATGGGATTCCTCTTTCCATCCTATCAAATTCCGCACAGCTAGTTTGTATTTGCAGCAGACATTGAAAAAGTTGTACTGCTGTTTATCCCACCTTAAGCAAACAGTTTAGAAGATATAATCCAGCTACATCAAGGTATACTTTATTTACTTTTGAAACTGAGTCCCCTGCCACAGACATCAGGAGGAAGATGAGAGCTAGCATAACTAAGACCTAATAACTTCTCATAGGGAGAATTGTAGTGTTGCCAGTCATAATTTTATGCTAGCATCCCACTATTACCAAGATCATAAGATGAGAACAGTACAAAATTTTGGTAGTCATATCTCAAGTGAGTGTCACGTGTCAACCATGGCAAGATGTAGTGATGTCCTATAATGCTTTGGTAATTGGAAATAATCCTCTTTCTGCCCTTCCCTGTTCTCTTGCATATCTTTCTAAACTTTGAATGGGAGATTGATTCACTATCTTTTCACGCTGTAAGCCACATTGATTTCAATAAATCTTGCAGATTTCTTACTCTTCTCACATTCTATTCGGAAGAAACCCATATGGATTTTAATGGTGCTAACAGCATTAAAAAACTGGGAATGAATGCAATACACTTCCTCTGCCACTTGTCTTAGAAGAAGCTAGGAAGAGTACTCAGAGAAATTATGTGTCAGATTCATTTTCAGCATTTTAGCATTAGTGTTAATGGGAATTTAATGAAAGTCTCATTAAGCTCAACAGGACTTCCTTCTGAATAGTGGAGACAAGAGAGACAAGAGAAATTTGCAGGTTTATTGAGATCAATGGGATTTCAGATGTTAAAATATCCTCAGTTAAACCTTATAAGAAATCCTCGCATTTGTGTCTGGATGTTCAGCAAAAACAAGCCCTACTGCTTACATTTGCTATGCAATCTGAGTACGATCTTGACATCTATTTTGCTATTTTGCTCCATGTTTGTTTCAAAACACGTTCATTCATGTGGTTTTGCTGGAAACTTCAGAAGCGGGAAGGAATACATTATTCAGATGTTGGTGGGAAATGGAAAAAGACTACATTCCTCATTTCAAGAAGCTATCTTGTCTACTAGTAAGACTAGATTACACCATGTAATTATGGACCATAACAAAGGAGTCTTGTCTATTTACTAGGCCTGTTTGATCAAGAAAAAATTTGTTTCTAAAATCGATTTGTAATTGGGGTGTTTTTTTGTTTCGATATTTAAAATATTTACAAAACTTTCCCAAAAAAAGTTTCGGTATTTACGAAATTTCGTAAATATTTACAAAACATTTTGTAAATGGCGCCCTTTTTTTTTTCAATATTTTTAAAATATTTTTTAAATTTAAGTTTTCCTGAGTTGCAGTTGCAGCTATGCGCCTGTAGGTGTCAGCAGAGAATTTTCTCTCTTCTCTTTGCTGCTTTACGGAATCCATGAAGCCTCAAAGCCCGGGAAACTGGAGCAGTGGGGGAGTGGGTAGAGAACGCTAGAACTCCCTCCTCCTTTCCCCCCCTCCCTTTTGTTTTTGAGAAGGGACAGGATACTGGCATAAATTATGCTGGGGGTGTTGAGTGATGTTGAGCCTGGCGGGGCAGGGCTTCAGAGAGAAATGAGAGATAGAGTGCACGTATGTGTGTTCCTGTGTTTTTTCCTCTCTTCCCTTGCACTCGCTGTCTCTGCTGGAGTTCCCTCTCCTCAGGAGGCATAGAGAGTGAGAGAGCGACATCAGCATCGCGCCTGGCATTGGGAGAAGGGCAGGCAGGGGGGAATAGCCATCATCAATCCAGCAGATGCAGCGAGCGAGCGAGCGAGGGGGAAGAGAGCGAGCCGCTTGGGCTGGTAGCACAGGAACACACACGCGCGCGCACACAGGTTCTCTCTCCTCAGGAGAGAGAGAGACTTTGGAGAGAAGCCATCAGAGGGAGATAGCCAATCCATCCAGCAGAGGCAGCGAGCACGGGGTAGGAGAGCAAGCCGCTCGGGCAGGTTGGTTGGTTAATGGCGTTGGAGGAGCCCAGCAGCAGCTGCTACTGCTTCGGGCGCCCTGCTCCAGCGCAGGGCAGCTGCTCGCCTCCCTCGCCTTGACCCAAAACAGGAAGCTCGCTCGCCCCTCTCGCTCGCCGCTCGCTCGCCCCTCTCAGCAAGCATCGGCAGGCGGCCATCTTAGTATTTTCGAAATGGATGGAAATACAAAATGTTTTGGCGCCTGCCGTTTCGATATTTAAAAACACTTCCAGGTTAAAAAAAATGTTTTGTAATCGTTTCGTAATTCAAAAATTAACGATTTTTTTAACCAATTAACGAATTAACGAAACGAATTGCACAGCCCTACTATTTACATGGAGCATCCTGATTCTGTTTACATTAATATGAGTGTAGCCTCAGGCCTCCTTTTTCAACACATGGAAATTGCTCAATTAATATGGGGAAACTTAAGGAATTAATGACACTTTTAGTGCATCTTGACTGGGCAGGTTCAAACTGTGGCCTTCCAGCTGTTTTGGCCTCCTTCCCCCAGAAGCCTTAACCAACTTGTTCAATGGTCAGGAATTCCAGGAACTGGGGGCCCAAACAGCTGGAGAGTCGCAGCTTGAGGATGCCTGAACTAGATAAACGCTAGGGGTTTGCGAAACAGTAAAAATCCATTCCATTTTCATTTTGAATTTTGGGTGCCCCCCACCCCATTCCGTTTTTGGAAAGATTCCAGATGATTAGGAAGGGGGTGGGTGTTTGGATTCATAATTCAGGTTCAATTTCTGTTTCTAAAAGGTTTGGTCCATTCACATTACCTGGTGAGGCTCATCTCTCAAATTGTCGACATTATCCAAAATCAGAATTTTTAAGTGGATCTTCATTGGCTCACCACTCTCTAATCTCCTTTCACAGTGTAAATATTCTGGCTACTCTCAGGTTGGATAGGATTTTCCCTCTTCATAAGGGCTTTTTTTTTAACCTATTCATCATTGTTACAGATTCCTTGATCAATTTGTTTTAAGGTGGTACTTTAAATAGGTTCTAATTTGGCTATTTGGCTGGTTGGAGGAAAAGAACAGATTGTGGTGAGCAGCTTTGACACCCTTTTAGTATAAGATGACAAACTATCATGCAATCAAAGCATGGGGGAAAGTCACTGTCTTTGGGGATGGTCTCAGAGTCTTCGCCTACACCAAGGGGCCACACAAGTTTTGAAACCTCTGCTCAGCCTCCTAGTTTAATTCTTCACCTGGGTGTAACCAATATTTTTCATGTGATGCTTCTTTTGATCTCACCAGGGAACTTGGGGAGAAGGTCAAGGGATGACAACTGTCTCAGCTGTGCCTGCATCACATTGCTCCCCCCATTGGGTGTTTTTGCATTTAACTGAGAAATATTTAAATAGAGCGACTCTATTAAAGTTCTACTTCAGGGAATGAGTAGCTGGATCATGCCCTTAGTGACAAATGGGATGGGGGGAGGTGTGGGGGGAGGGAGAGAAATTATTGGGAAGTGTTTAGTACCCTGATGACTTTGCTATTTTGGTCCTAAAATTACTATAATATCTTATAAGATAATATCACAATAATGCTGCTTTCATCATAAATAATTCACTATAAGCCACTTTTGGTGCTTGTTAGCTCAGTTATGTAGGTTGTTGTTTTGCTCAGTTACAGGCAAGTCAACTCTATTAGTTCAATTTTTCTTAGCTTAGCATCTTTCTTTTTTGCCTTATGAAAAACTGAATTCTGTCCAGTTTTGCTTATCCCTTAAAACAAATATGCCCCTTCAGCATAAGATACAAAAAAAGAAAAAAACCAGAACAAATAAGACCAAGTGAAGATATTTTGTTTTTTAAAATGCATAAAAATCTTAAAATTGTGCTGATTTTATTCGTGTGACTCCTTTTCATATGAAAAAACACATATATTGACCTCAGTTTCAAGTGCCAAGTTCACAAACAAAAAATCCACACAATTATGCATTCCTTTTCATTTTATCAGGGTGAATGACTATAAAGTTCCCTTCAACTACTGGCTTGAGTACTACTTATAAATTTTGCAGATTTGAAGTTCCATTAGAGTTGTTTGCTAGGATGAAATCTAAAACACGCACATCTAAATTTATTCTACAATATTTGAACACATGCTGCCTTAAAGAAGCATTCACACACATACACACACTTTGGCCTTTCTACATGTTGTTGTGTTATAACCTAGCATTGAAATTGATTGACTTGACATTGTGTATAATAGTCAAAACTTTGAAGGCACATAATAATTTTACTGTGGGCCTTTCCACAAAGCCATATAACCCAAAATATCAAGGCAGAAAATCCCACAATAACTGCTTTGAACAGGGTTATCTGAGTCCACACTGCCATATATTCCAGTTCAAAGCAGATAATGTGGTGTTTTATTCAGTTGTGTGGAAGGGGCCTGTGACACAAAAGTTCAGCAAACGAAAGCAAACTGGCACTTGTTATTTATAAAAATATTTATTTTGTTGTGACACAACCAAATAAGCTCTATGGCAACAGACTCCCTCCAGAAATCACAAGTGGTTGAATGGGCCCATCCAATGCAATTCCATTGCCACATGATCCCAGATTAAATCCATTTCTTTCTTGAAGCCTCAGAATTTGTTGGAGAGTTTATCTAAACAAACAACATCACAATTTTATTACAAGTCTGCCTAGAGAAGGGTGTTTACAAAATTCAGTGATTGTGTATTGGTAAAGCAACTAAGAAGCCAATGGTAACTCTGAAAAAAATAAAACCTTGGCAAGATCTACAACTGAAATGGCAGAAGCTATGGGGCAACTATCACTCAGGCTATCCATAAATCTGGGATGACAAGAAGAAAACAATTACTGAAACAATCACATTGCTAAAATAAATTGAGAAGAGTTGGTATGATGCAAATCTCACAGGGGTTAGAATGCATACACATATTAGAAATGTTATGGAAATGCAAATATCTTGCTGTTGGACAAAATAAGACAGTCACAGCTTTCCACACTTTAGCTGACCTCATTTGTATATGCTAATAAACTCAATTATGTTGGAGGCACACCAGACAGTGACACAATTGAAATTCTCAAGGCAATATTTCCTTATGTATTAGCTCCCTTTAGAAAACAGAACTAAGAAACTTTTAAAACATCTCTTAGCTAAGAAGCACCATGGGCATCACATATCTGTAATTTATAGTATCTGACTAATAAATGTCAGTGTTAATATTCATGTTTCTGATTTACATCTTGATTTTTCAGCTGCAAATGGATCAAGGTTTTCTTGATTTGCATAGCAGTGCTACTACATTTCATGACTGGATGCAAGAGAGAATGCACTTTTAATGTGTATAATAAATTTGCAATCTAATTAACATGGAATATTTTATAAAGTCTGGTCAAGCAGTGGTGAATGTACTGAATAATAGGCTTAGCTGAGGAGTTGTATATATTTCTGCAGAGCAAAAGCATGCACTTTTTCTTCTCTCAAGGCATGCTACACACCAGTGCAGCAGAAATTATCTGATGCAAAGTGAGAAAGAAGAGCTGAGCTCCAGAAATGTCAGGACTGGGAATCCAAATCTTCTCTTATTTAATTCTTTCATACAAAAATAAAAGAGAGGAAGTGTTTTCCACACTTGGCAAGATTTGAAGAAATTTTGAGCATGTTAATGGTTTATTTAAATTTGAAAACTTCAGAATAATTAATTTTTACACAAAGAATGGTTGTTTGCCAAAAAAAAAACACACCTTGTTGCACAGAAGACAGTGCATCCTCTGGGCACACACACAAAAATATATTCTTACAAAATATTCCCCAAAATTTCAGCAACAAAAATATTTAAAATAGAAAAATCCCACAACTGTTTTGGCTAGCAAAGTAGGAAACAGTTAGTTCAGACTTTTGAAATAGCTCTGGCGAGGGAAGTTTATAAACAAGGAACAGAAAGCATCATTGCCTTTTCAGAATATGTGGGGAAAAGTGTAGTCAAGATCAGCCTGGATTCAAGGAAACAAGTAGTATTGTCAAGCAGTCTCCAATCTAGGACACCAGGAAGTTCAGCAAGTAGTCCAGGGATTAGAGTCACAGAAAACATTAAACAAGAACGCTAACAACAACGTTGCTTCCAGCGCCAGACAGAGTTGGCTATTACATGGGCTTCAACTTGCTGGTCCTAATTAGGAGAGTCTCTCCTGCTGCCTGACCAGGAGCCCCACACATTGGGCTCATGAGCTTGTCAGGCATGGTGTTTCCTCCACTATCAGCTTCAGGTGTGTCCTGGCTATATTCATTCTCAGGCTAAGGCTGTTCATCAACCAGGAGACTTGCATGACTTTATTTCAGACTCAGAATCTGAAACCTGAACCAAAAACTGGGCAATGATAACAACAATTGAACATTTCCCCAAAAAAACAGGGCATTTTTGGTGTATTTTTCATCAAAGCCAAGAGTATGTGCAAGTACTCTTTAACTCCTTAATCAGAACTTTTTGTCCCTTCTATATAAGGAGAGGTTTGTATGTCTAAAGTCCCAGCTCCAGAATCTTTAGGTAAGCTATGGAATCACTTTTTGAAATTATAGCGAGCCAATGTCAATGGGCTAAATAGTCTAGATCAGTGGTCCTCAACCTGTGGGTCCCCAGGTGTTTTGGCCTATAATTTCCAGAAATCCCATCAAGTTTACCAGCTGTTGGGATTTCTGGGAGTTGAAGGCTGAAACATCTGGGGACCCACAGGTTGAGAACCACTGGTCTAGATAGTACATAGGTCTGACTCAGTTCATGGCAGCTTTCAGTGTTTCATAGAATCATAGAATCATAGAGTTGGAAAAGACCACATGGGTCATCTAGTCCAGTTCCCTGCCAAGCAGGAAAAGCCCAATCGAAGTACAATGTGAACATATGTCAAAAGGCTGTCAAGTGGAAACTGGAGTGGTATTTTCTGATGCTTTGTAAGATAGGACTTTATTCATAATTCAAGAAGCACCCAACATCCAAGGAGATGGGCTACCTTGGAAGACGGTGAACACTTCTTCATTTGAAGATATTTTTAATAGATGTTAGATTGCTGTCTCTGAGAGATGGGGGTTGCAATGGATTCTTATACTGACAAAAGGCTGTACTAGATGGGCCTTGGGTTCTGTTCAAGTTCTATGACACTATAAGGAGACAGTGTACCAATAGAGTTGGTGTCACCCCAATAACCAATGATCTCATCCCTGGAGTGCTGGAAAAAAATGGCAAGGTAAATTCCGAATAAACAATGTAGACATACTCCCAGTAGGGTTTCTTGACAACAAAAAAGAACAGATATTTGGCAAAGTCATAACAAATTTGAAACAGAATGGAATGAATTTGATAAAATAACTCTTAAACCCAGATGGGACAATTAAGAAATGGGAGACGATAAAGGACAATGCAATTGGCTTTTTTGGAATTGATGGAAACAAAGGATCTTTAAGTGGAGGAAAAAGGAAGGCCCCGAAACAGTTTTAGATCAAATTTTAAAGTGGAAAATAGAAAAGGAGAAAGGCCTGATGGGGTTTATATACAAGAAATTAGTTGGAATACAATATAATTTGAAACAACCATTGATAGAAATATGGGAAGAGGACATAAATATTAATGTTTCAGACATTGA
This sequence comes from Anolis sagrei, assembly GCF_037176765.1. Taxonomy (NCBI): domain Eukaryota; kingdom Metazoa; phylum Chordata; class Lepidosauria; order Squamata; family Anolidae; genus Anolis; species Anolis sagrei. The sequence goes on along the minus strand of NC_090023.1, from coordinate 211,158,774 downwards.
ACACTGGATTGATTCAATCAAAAACACAAAGGAAAATACTGGCTAAATGGTACAGAACCCCAATTAACATAGCCCACATAACAAAAACTAGCACAAAATTATGTTGGCACGTATGTGAGAAAATTGGCTCCTATTCCCACATGTGGTGGGAATGTGACAGAGTACAAGATTTTTATAATAAGATAAAGAAGGAAATGGCAGAAATAATAGGGTATAAATTGGCTTTGAAAAAAAAAGATTTTTTCACACAGAAATTAAACAAAAATGAAAATATCAAGGCTTGAGGGGAAATTATAAAATACATGATAGTAGCTGCCCGAGCAACTGTCACCTCGGGGTGGAAAGACCATAGAAAGTGGGAAGTTAAAAAATGGTACGACTATTTAGTAGATTATATGCTTCAGGATTACATCTATGAAACAAGAGCCAAATATACAACATGCCGATTTAGGAAGACCTGGGTTCAGAAATTGGAAAGACTGATAGAAAAAGTCAAAGGAAAAGAAAGATATAAAGAGCTGAACCATTCTCTTTTCATGATTGTTCAATTAAATTAATATCTGAATAATGATAAGTACTGTTCCCCGTGGGTGGGGGTGGGGGGAGGAGGTGAGGGGTGTAAATTTATTTGACACAAGGGAGAGGTAAAGATGGGATTGATAAGATCACTATGAAAACAATATGTGATGTGTATTCGTTATGTATTTCAATATTTAAAAATGGAGATGGTATGTGATGTTATTCTACCTGTGTCAGCAATAAAAAAGACATAAAATAAATAACTAAATAAATAAATAAAGAGTTGATGTCACCCCCATGGATCCTTTCCCATATCAAACCATACAAAATGCTTAGTAATAGTTTTTGAACTAACATTACTTACAAATTGTAATTCTCATATATTGTTAAATGGAATGATAAAATCATTCACTACAGCTGCAAGGAAAATAAGAGCAGATGCTTGTAGTGTGTGCAGGTAAAACCACATGATTCAAAGAGTAATAACAATCCCTGTAATTGGAGAACATGCACATTATAAAGTTCAAAGAGTAGATTATCACAGAGTTTAAACTTTGTACATATATTGATACAGTACATGAAATCTGGGCTTACAAAAATGTTTTTGTAATTGTAACGACTGCTGAAACAGTGATGGTGTCACGTGGCGTGGTCTATCATCGCCTGTACTCTCCTAGTGACACCACTGTAAGGGACACATATTCAAGGCTGTATCCATTATTACTCAGTACCTGCCCCTTCCCATGCCCCCTCTTCTTTATTTAAGGTGGTTGCAATTGAAACAGTTGCTGCCCTTTTCATCACACTATGGGCATGAAATACAAGGTTAGCTCCAAAGGTAACAGTAGTTTGTGTTCTTCAGATGGGAACCTATCCTCCTTAGGCTTTTATACCTTTATTAAGCTTCTTTCTGTTCACTTTGCTGGCAAAATAATTTGGAGAAATGGGAAGAAAAGCGCTAGGTCAAGGTGCACTGCTGCACTGGGAAATATCAAAAGAATTTATGCTTCATTTCTGTTCTCATGCCCTTTATGTAGTGAAAAAAATGCAAAGAGGTATTTTAAAGAAAATGAGCCTGGGGTCTAGAGAAGTTATTTTTCAATAGAGTGATTTGCTGCAAGACAAAGAATACAATCAAATAAAGGAAAATTCTTATTGAGTTATACAAAACAGGTATTTCTGCCTTTAAGCCATTTGCTGAATAATATCAGAGCATCTGCAGAGAGATTTGTCCAATTCCCATTACTAAGTGCATTTGCATTGTATATGCACATTCTCTGATCTTTCAGACTCATAGCCGAAAGTCTGATAAACAGATATCACCACCTAAATTTGTATTTCAATTCATTTTGAAAGGCAACTGGTGAATATTCAAATTTGAACTTTCAGCCCTCAAATTCACCTAAACAGCTTCAAGGAAAATCAAAAGGCTTCAAATTGATTTCAGCCCTACTATTATGGACTCTATTCGATAAATTGTTAATCAGTGGATGAAGTCCCGTTAAATCCAATAGTGGGGTGCTTGTAGGCAGGCTGATTTTACAGACCTATTTACCAGGAGAGTTCATAGTGACCAAAAGCAAGGTAAAAAAAAAAACCTTAAGCATTGGACACTATGTTTTCAAACCAAAAGGTTTGAAAACATAGATAACATTCTGAGAAAAAACTGGGCATATAACAGTAGAAGTTTTTGTCTGTTGTATCTCTAAGGTGGTGAATCTGTTCATGACTTGTGTCAGAACTTTAAAAGAGCTCCCCATGATGCTGAATCTATTTGGAGGGGATGAGGTTTTGAATTTGGGGGCAATCTGCATTAAGGGGGAAAGACCCCATTGTAGTCAAAAGTGCAAGGCCTCTGATTTGGACTGGAATTAGAGTAGCGGGAAATGAAAAATTAATCTCTGCATGTGAGACTGGATCTACACTTCTGATCCCAGTTTTGCTGTTATCCCAGATTATCTGGCAGGGTAGACTCATATAATCCAGTTCTAGGCAAATAATCTAGGATCAGATCCTGGGATATAGGGCAATGTTAATCCAGCCTGAGTGTATCTATCCAGGTTGGGCCCTCACATGAACATTTCAATAATGCAAATATGTGATGTAATTGTATTTCCATATTAAATATGTGGACTGCGATGCTCATAACATTTAGAATGGATTTAGTCCCATTGTACACACTAGGATTTAACTCTCAGAAACATGTCTATGGTTAACTATGAGTTCATTAATCTGGAATAGATAAAAAGCCAACAGGAAATCATGGATTCATCTCCTGAATGTGCTTTGTTTCTGAAAAACATATGCACATCAGAATGTGAGAGCCATAAATTGGGAACAAGAAGGATATAGATGAAAAAACTTCACCAATCAGAATTACTGCTTTTACATAGATCTTAAAATATAAGAGATTTACTGTATACTCCTTTTGCATCAAGTCAACTTAGCCTTGTGTATTTGTATAGAATTTCTATCTGTTTCTGTTTGCTTCATTCATAATGCCCTGTTTTCATTTTCAAGCCTCTCTCCCCAAAATGGGTGCCTTTCCAAATGAACTTTTCCATTATGGGTTCGAAAGAATTAAAATTTTGGGATCATTGGCCAACATGAGTGGCCTTCCCAGGCTCCCCTTCCCCTCAGTTTTAGGTCTAGAGGGGTGAAAATCACCACACATAGAAGGCACACCTACCATTCTTAGCCTACCACATTTTATAATGTTTGGGCATCCCCTGTTTTTTAGGATTTTTTTCTTTCTATAAATGAAATCTCCTTAGAAACATTCCTTCTTCCCCCCCCCCCCCACTGGCTCCGCCCTCTAACTTGTCCAGGAGCAGCAGCAGGAGGGAGGCAGGTATGGCACCATTCCTGTTTCCTGCCAAATGATGCTCCATACACACCACACACAGAGCCCAGCGCCCAGCTCCACTCACTTCTTCTTTAACTGGCAGCAATGGGGGGGGGGGTTCCCCTCCACTTCCCATCACTTTTGGCAATGTCATGGTTTGTCTTGGAGATGCCTCCTTGGGTTCTTGCTTGCTGTTGTGTTTGCTGCACTGGGCACCCTTCTCGTTCTCCTCCTTCCCTCCTCTCCTCTTCCTACTTCGCACCTCTAACCCTCTCCTCCTCCCTCCTCCTCAGCTCTTGGAGCTACTTCCTCGGGTTGTTGCTGCTGTTGCTGCCTAGCTTACTCTAGAGTAAAAGGCACAAAGGAGGAAGAGGAGAGGGACTGGAGGAGGTGCCTTCCTTGCATGAGAGACAAAGGCAGTGCAGCAAGAACCAAGGAGGAGGGAGGAGGAGCCATGCATTCACCAAGGCAGTTTAAGGAGGATTTCAACTTCGAGATATGGAAGAATGATGGCGCCCTGGAAGAGGAGAGTAAATGATGGTTTATTCTTTCTTTGCTGGGGAGTAATATAAAAGATTAAACTGTGGTCATGAAAAGCAGGCAAGGAAATGGTACCAGCTCCTGCTTTCTTTCATTTCGAGCTAATTTTCATTCGGGGGGGGGGGGGGGGCTGTTTTATACTCTGACCCAAAACAAAAAAAATGAAAGAGCAAATGAAACAGGAGAAATGAGTACTACGCACATCTCTGGCAGCTGCAACAGACTTATATGTGGGGTTTGCTGAACAGACCTATGAAAACATTATTCTCAGTTCTCACTTATTGCTTTCTGTGTGTTTGTGTGTGTTCATTGGTATGAGTCCCTCTGAGTCCTTCTACAGAGGTTGAGAAGATCGAGATATAAGATCGGGATATAAAAGTTTTAAATAATTAAATGATAATATTCATATACATACCTATCTGTGGAGTTCATTAAATATGATTATTTGCCAAGACTTTCCAGTAAACATTTTTAAAATATTTCCTCCCAAAAAGATGCTCAAAGTCTTCTTCCTGAAGCCTTAAATACCTTGGAACCTAGAACCAGCATAACTAGTGGACCAATTTCCAAGATACATAATGGATCTTCTTCTATATGTGCTTATTAAATGAGGAAATAAAGTGGGATATAAATAAAGATAATTATCATCATCATCATTGGTTCTTTCACGAATAACTGAATGCAGTCAGGTCTGAAAAAATAGAAAAAAATGATGCTGAGAATATATCTATTTACTAAACTTGGGTGATCCAAAAAAAAAGTTTCAAAACACGTTTTGGACGTAGGGGGCACTGGCGATTCGATTTTGAAATGATTTCCTATAATTTTCTTGAAAAAACGATCGGAAATATCAGGAAATCTGAATCGCTTCATTTGCTTCGTTAATGGAAGATGCTCCTCCTTCCCTCCAGAACCATTAAAATCTCACAGTTTCCCTTCCTTCCCTTGCGGGGAGCTGTAATGCAGAGGGGAAAGGTGGGCGTGGCTAAGCACAGATTTTAAAACTAACCTCGCAGTTTCCCTTCCTTGGGTGGCAACGAATGGCTATGGACTGCAGAGGGACGAGGCGGGCATGGGTAAGTACAGCTCTTCCTGAAGGCCACGCCCCCAGTGGCCTTCAGGAAGAGCTGTACTCATGGCTACCTCATCCCTCTGCAATCCATCGCCGTTCGTTGCCACCCAAGGAAGGGAAACTGCGAGGTTAGTTTTAAAATCTCACAGTTTCCCTTACCTGGGTGGCAGCGAAAGGCAATGGATTGCAGAGGGACGAGGTGGGTGTGGCTAAGAACAGCTCTTCCTGAAAGCCACGCTCCCAGTGGCCTTCAGGAAGAGCTGTTCTTACTCACACCCACCTCGTCCCTCTTTGCATCGGCGATGAGGTGGGCATGGCTAAGAACAGCTCTTCCTGAAAGCCATGCCCCCAGTGGCCTTCAGGAAGAGCTGTACACACGCCCACCTCGTCCCTCTTTGCATCTGTTCTTACCCACACCCAGCTCGTCCCTCTGCAATCCATCGCCTTTCGCCGCCACCCAGGTAAGGGAAACTGCAAGATATTAATACTAACCTCACAGTTTCCCTTCCTTGGGTGGCAATGAACGGCGATGGATTGCAGAGGGATGAGGCGGGCGTGAGTAAGAACAGCTCTTCCTGAAGGCCACTGGGGACGTGGCCTTCAGAAAGAGCTGTTCTTACCCACGCCCACCTCATCCCTCTTTGCATCGCCGGGCGTCCAAAGCCACATCCGAATATAATTCCGAACAATGGGGAAGTTGTTTCAGTTCGGAATCGCTCCTCCCACTATTCCAGCATGGCTCAAAATTGGATCAAAAGATAATTAAATCCGAATTAATTACCATTTTAGAACCTTATGAACGAACTTACCAAAGCCAACTGTTTACACTGGCATCCTTCACTGTTTCTACTGTATTCACTGCTCATGTTGTTGTAAAACTAGAGTGGTTCTGATAAAAGAATGCCTTTTTAAAAAATTAATAATTTGATTTTTTTTTTTAGATTTATATACCTGCTTTTTAATATAAATTGATTGGAGATCCCTTGATGTCAAATACACTAAACTAAACGAATGCAAAGAAAATGCTAATGCATGTCTTTTGTGGATCAATTTCCTTCTCCTGTTTGCTCTTTCTAAATTTAATACTCAGCATTCATGTAAGTTAATTGACATTGGTAGTGCAAAGGTTCTGCCTTTATTACTGCAGATCAGCAGGTGTCAAAGACCCGAGCCACTGAAAGTAATCTTTCTACAAGGCAATTAATATTCAACACACCTACAAGACCCCATACTAAGTATCAGTGATGAAGAAGAACTGGGGCTTCAGATGTTGCTGGACTTCAAATCCTATCATCCCTTACCATGGAATTTCTAGATAAATACTGTAATGTGGTATCGTACCCACTAATCCTATGTAGGAAATCCAAGAAAACACTATTTTCAGAATGCATTCAACTATGGCTCGATCTACACTGTCCTATATCCCAAGATCTGATCCCAGATTATCTGGCAGTGTAGATTCATATAAACCAATTTAAAACAGATAATCCAGGATCAGATCCTGGCATATAAGGAAATATAGATCTAGCCTAAGTCACTATTGTTTAGAACAGACTTTTCTCAAACATAAAAATGTTTTTAAGCAAATACTCTGTGGAATGAGATGTGAATGTCAATGGGCTGAAGGTCACCCATTATCTACTAGCTTCTGTCTTTCACTTTTGAGTGAAGCTATTATGCCTAATGCAAATGCACACACATTGAACATATGGAAACAAAAATATTCTGCAGTGTGCTTAATATATATTCTCTCTCTCTCTCTCTCTCTCGTTGCAGTTTATCTCTCTCTTTTTCTTTAAATAGAAATGTGAATAAAATAACAACCTGAGCAGCTTGAATTTTTAAAATGTGTTGTACTGCTAGAGAGAGAAAAAAATGCAAGTAACATATGCTCATTCTAATTCAGACTACAAAAAGCACATCCTCAAATCAAGTTCATTAAGAATACCAATAATATTTCTTATTAAGCTAGTTTAACTACAATTGACAACAAATAAAGCTGACTTATTTTGGGCATGTACATCACTCAAAGACTTATCTTTAAAGCCGTGGGTGATCACTGACTGGAAGATTGATTGAGTGATTAAGGAATGGGCTCATTTTAGTCTCAATCAATCAGTAATCTGAGACTGAAAAAACCAGATCCACAATGTCTCTCCTTGACTTGTGCTGGGAAACTTAAGTGGGCTGCAGGCAAGCCCATATATAAGGGGAGGGTTTAAAGGTTCAACACCTCCCCTGAAAAATTTCCGGTTCAAAAAACCCTGGTTTACTCATGAATTTTGACTGGGCCAAATCCCCATGCTAAGTCTATGAGAAGCAAAAATTAGAGTTCCTCCAGAAATGCAAGCACTATTCTCAAATTAATTTTTGATCATTTTTTATAAACTCCATAAGAAAAACTTAAATTTGAATATAATTTATGATATTTCCAGGTATATAACAACTATGATAATTTGTGCTTACTTTAAAAGTTTAAACTTTAATTTCCCCTATACCATCAAGTATTTTTTAATAACTGGGTTAACCAGATTAAAGGTATTCTAAAAATGTAACAATATGTGTGGTCATAGATCCTGATTTTTAGGTATTCCAGTTTAAAGTGAAAATATCTGTACAGTACAGTCTTGTCTTGAAAATGTTGGATAATAAGGAGGGATTAAGGAAAAGCCCATTAAATGTCAAATTACATTATGATTTTACAAATTAAGCACCAAAACATTTTACAACTAATCGTCAGAAAAAGCAGTTCAATACACAGTAATGTTACGTAGTAATCATGAATTTAGCATGAAAACATCACAATGTATTGAAATAGCTGTGGATCTAGGTGGGAGGCAGACAGTGCTGGATAATACAGAACACTGGATGAGCGAAGGTTGGATAAGCAAAACTCTACTGTATAATAGATCTTTAAAAATGCAGTATCTCTGATTCTGATCAACATTTGTATGACTTTTAAGAACAATAGTGTAATGTCACAATAATCTACAATATTACAACAGGTGCTGCTTTAGTATGGCCCCACTCTTTTACTTCCCACAAGAAAGGCAGCAAGATTTACTGCTGCTGAAACTCAAATAGAGCCCTCCTTACAGTGGATGTGAACAGCTCTCTTACTATCACCATACTGAGCTCTTATAAATTACTGGGCAGGGCCGTTGCGATGGTGGGTGGCCTCTTCCCTGCCATGGTGCCTGCAGGGGGCTTCTCCTTCCCAGAAGCCCCCTGCATGGTGGGAAGTTTTCCCACCACTGGAGCCAGCTGGCCAATGGTGGCTGGCCTCGCCCTGCCTCCTCATTGGCCTGGGCTGGCTGCTATTTTAGCCTGGCAGTCTTTTAAGGCTGCTCCAGATTGTTGCAGGCAGCTTCAGGGGCCCCCGCCTCCCTTTTGTGGTGTGTGGCATGGGCTCTGGATCTGGCTTGCTGTACGTTCCCTATTAGAAGGGGGAGAGTGTCCGGTGGTTACCAGGTGCAGCTTAATCTTTTGCCTGTTATTGTGCCAGCAGCACCCTGGCTTGGTAAGTGGTATCAGTCAGCAGCAGACTGCCCGATCTTGATCCAGGACCCATGCATGGCAGCCAACCATTGTGTTTGTAATCAATAAACAAGTTGTGGCCAGTTTATATCCCAACACGGTATATGTGTCATCTTTGGTCGTGCTGGCAAGAGGTGTGTTGCCCATACACACTCAATTAAAAGTGGTAATGCAGAACATGGGGTCTGCTTTTGATCTACATTATAAAATTAATGCCATCTGACTCTACTCTAAAGGCCTTGAATCAGTGCTATGGAATCATAGGATTTGAACTTTAGCAGAGAATGTTAAAGGCCTGGTAAAACCACAGCTCCCATGATTCCATAGCAATGAACCATTGTAGTGAAAGTGGTGGCAACCTACATTCATTCTTCAGTGTAGTTGCACCCTTGGTCCCACTCCTACCATAACTACAGACCCATTTGTCACAAGTTTTCTGTGACAAAGGAAAAACACCAGTCTACCTTTCTATGACTCCAGGAGAGGGCGATAATGTGCATTTGTATTACTAAATTAATCTAATATCAGATGTAATTGTAATGAAAATAATTCCTAAACACTCTCTCTCTCTCTCTCTCTCTCTCTCTCTTTATATATATATATATATATATATATATATAATGATACAGTGAAAATTGTATATAGTGACCCACCTACTCAGCTCATCTAAATCAATTAACAAATAACATATTCAGTATGATAAACACCAGAATCAAGACAGTAAATAATGAACACCACTCAGAAACAGGAGAACTCCAGACAGCAAGCAATCAAGGGCCAGTTAACACCTCCCAAACAGAGGATGCCTCCAGGCAACAAAGGACAGGCTACCTCTATGCAGATACCTTCACTCACTGATTGGCTTTACAGCTTCATAGCTATTCAAATGCTAATTGAAACTTGCTATTGCAACATTCACACTTGCTTTAAATAGACAAGGATTCTTTCTCCCACCTGGGCAACCCCACATATATGTACACTCCACTTGCCTCACTGCCAACAAAACCTCTGAAGATGCCAGCCACAGATGCAGGTGAAATGTTAGTAGAGAATGCTGCTGGAACATGGCTATACAGGCTGAAAAATTCACAGCAATCCAAAATAATAAGGTTTTTTTATGGGCCATATTAGTTTTATCATCGCCATCTGCTTCTTGTGAAGAAAGAAATGTGAATTTAGCATACCAGATGAATGCAAAATTGCATACCCAAATACATTAGTGTGTACATGTATGAGCATAAGCATACATATGCACGCACATGTGCACACATAAAGAAAAATCTGAGAGTTTTATTTTTTGATGGAATCAATTTTTCATCCATGGAAGTTATTGCTTAAGAAATGTGGACTAAATGAGAAATATTCATATTATAAAGTTCCATGTACTGAAATTTCTGATAAAAATTTCTGATACAATTGTTCGCTCTTTAAGAAAGAGAATGCCTAGAGAAAGGAGGTAAGAAATAATGCTGGCTCTTTATAACACTACCCCTTCCTCTGGAGAATACATCACTGGTTGGCATTCAAAGCCTTAAAGGATAAGGTTAATCACAGTTCTTTAATGTTTGGCTCTACACATCGTTCCAATCACATTACAAATGTGGAGATTATTTCCTCTCCTTCTTCCTGCCACCACTGCCAATTCCCCATAGATACGGTATCTTTTATTCTGACATTTTATTTATCTTAAACTTAAGCTTATCTTTCTTTAGTAGCAGAACCACTGTTTTCTCCTGAGTCTCCAACCTTAATCCCTTTTGTGATCTGGGAGATATCTGAGAGAGCATTGGAAGGGGGGAAAATAAACAAATCCAACTTGACTAATTGTTCTGTGTCACATAATCTTTTTCTTATCCTTACTCCCTTTCTTGGAGGAAAAATAAATAAACGATTCTTTCAAAAAGGAAAACCAAGAACACAAGGAAGGTAAAGTCTATCTAGAGTGTAATTAATGCCAAGTCCAGCTGGAGAGAAATCTCAATAACTCATTTCAAAAGTGGGATCATCCTTGCAGCTTAAAGGCTGTTGCTCTACTGGGAGAAGGTGCATAAAACACTGAGCTGCCTATCCACTTCTCTGCACTTCACACACCATCTTATCAGCAGTTATAGTAATAAGGGTTTTGATTCCAAGGACTTCTGTAGACTGCTTTGTATACCATATTACTATTGGGTAGAGAGGAGCACTGTTCCGTCTCCCAAGAGTTTGATTTGCATTGCCCCATAGTTGTAAGAAATAGCACCCCTTTTTGCATTTCTTCCAGGGTTGTTACAGACTCAGCAACACCCTGATAGTTAACCATTAACAGGTTTGAAGTCAGCCTGCAAAGCCTTTGCTGCTGTTGGCTTGAAAAAGTATCTTTTTGATTTTGAGACTGTCCCTTTTTCCTGGGGATGACATCTCCATTTTGAGAAGCTCTTCCGCCTTCTACAGTATAGCAAAAGACTCAGATGTGCTTGTGGTAAAGCCAGGACAGCTCAGACAAGCCATCGTAAGAACTAACCTCTTGCCTTTAAAACTGCTCTTTCTAAAATAGCAACTTAGCACTAGGGCAGAGGATATCCCAGGATTTCTCTGCCATTGGAAGAAGCTCTAACTACTTCACCTCCAAGCTAGCTTTGAGTTTAGATAGGGAAAGACCTGCTCTTTCTAGTATAGCGACTCAGGACTAGGGTAGAGAGTATTCCAGGATTTCTCCACCATTGGAAGAAGTTAACTCAGCAGCTAAAGGGAAAAGTAAGAAAGAAACATCCACACGATTTTATAAGTTGACTGTTTGTATTTGTAACCTCAACAAGTTGTGCCAAGCCTGTCAAGGACTTTGAGAAAATAAAAATCTTGTTTGGTGTTCAATCTGGAGATGTCTTAGTTGCTGGAACTCCTGAGCTTCAAAGTAAGGCCCCGCGGTCCACCCAGCTAAAGAAAGAAGCACATCATAATTTCAACCTTAAAGTGCCTAGGTGTGACTGCACAAGTACACTTTAGATTATTATTATTATTATTATTATTATTATTATTATTTCATTGATTTTCCCTTAGGCTAACCAAACAACAAGGTTTGAGAAAACTTGATTACACTCTATGTAGTAAGTTAAAATAAGACTCTTATAACAATACAGTAAATATAATATTATAGTAATAATAATAATAATAATAATAATAATAATAATAACTTTATTTATATTCTGCCCTATCTTCCCGAAGGGACTCAGGGTGGATTCGGCAAACATTCAATGCCAGAACATAACTAATAGACACATAATAACTCCGCAGTATATAAAAATAAATTACAACTTAGCAAATTAAATAAAATTTAAACAACCTATTATATCAGACAGAAAACGAACATAAAAACAGAAGCGTCAATTTCCCAGAGTCAACAGAGTTCCTTTTGGGAATATACACTGATCACTGCTCAAGGTGTCAACTGAGCTAGCGGGGTAGAGAGACCCCAGTAGGGATTGCAAATATTATTCAGAGGTATAATAGCCATGTCATTATCTATTCCTCCTCCTCATAGGCCAATGAGCAGAAGTATGTCTTCAGCTGTTTCTTAAAGGTGAGGAGAGAAGGGGGCATCTTTAGTTCCTTAGGGAGGGAGTTCCAGAGGTGGGGGGCAACCATGAAGAAGGTCCTAAAACTGAACATATACACCATATTTCCTTATCACCCCTACAATTTACCCCAATCAGCCCCACATAGGTGGTTCTCAAATTTATTGGTCACTTTAGTTAGTTTTTTTCAAGTTAGCTAATAGGATCCCAGCCTGGGCAGCAATCATATTAATGAAAATACATAGCTTATGGTATAAAAACTGGCATTTTCTCATGCCAAAATCTAAAACAGCAAAGAACCAAGCAGAGAGCATTTCTCTATGTAACACTCAGCTATTGTTTAATAGCACATGAATGAGCCTACTTGAGTTCCGAGTGTACACACTCTTAGATCCCTCCAAGTTTGGCTAGGGATGTAAAAACAAAAAAAATCTCTAATTTTTAATGCAAAGTATATCAAATCAGCCCAAACAGGTTGTATAAGAGTAAATATGGTCAATCTTCATGTGATTGTTCACACTTCAGGATATATTTTTTTTGGAGGAGTGGGGAGGATAATGTTTATGTGAAAAAAAAAACCTGGTGACATGCTCAAAATAAATATTCTGTCCCAGAATACAGTCTACTCCCCAAGTTATGCAATACCACTCCCACCCCGATATTCTCTGTAATTGTTTTGCAAGAAAGTTCACAAATGCCAAAGTCATTGACAAAAAGCACAAGAGCTTTCTGTATCTTGCTCAACTGGGAGAAATATTTGGAATATGTCGTTCTGATGTACAAAAATGAAATAAGTGGAAGCTTGTATTCCTACCTCTTGCACAGCTAAGGTAAAGGTGAAGGTTTTCCCCTGACATTAAGTCCCGTCATGTCTGACTCTGGGGGTTGTGCTCATCTCCATTTCTAAGCCAAAGAGCCGGTGTTGTCTGTAGACACCTCTAAGGTCCTATGGCGGGCATGACTGCAAGGAGTGCCGTTACCTTCCCACTGGAGCAGTACCTATTGATCTACTCAGATTTGTATGTTTTCAAACTGCTAGGTTGACAGAAGCTGGGCCTGGCAGCGGAAGCTCACACTGCTCTCCAGATTCGAACCTGCTAACTTTCAATCAACAAGTTTAGCAGCTTAGCAGTTTAACCCACTGCACCACTGGGGGCTCCTTGCATAGCTACCAAGACGAAATCATTTCAGACTCTTCTGAGATCACAGACAAATAGTGCCCACAAAGTTTCTAGTGAGTTATCTTTCTAAGCATGCCTGACTACATTTCTAAAGTTAAATATTAATTTCCACAATTCCAATGTTTGCAGTACAGTTAAAACTACCCACTCTTTTCATATAGAATTTGCCCTCAAATAAATTGTTTCTTCCAAGCTATTATGAATTACATCTAAACAAATACCACAAGGTATATTCCTATAGGACATTTTTTTATGAATTCAAATATTCAGTCTATTAGCAAATTTCACATTACTAACACAATCCAATGTCACTGCCAAAGCAGGGACTTTTCTCTATTCACAAATTGTGTTAAGGTCCTTAGGCTCAAGGAAAATAACAAAATATCATAGTACTGAAGTCAAGGGGAGAAGCCTTTCCCCTTTCCAGCCTTCACAAATAGAAGGACACTTGTCAACAAGCAAGATCAAAATACTCGTATGCAGGATAATACATCCTTTCATTCATTGACATTAGCCCTGAAAGAGCCCAAAACATCAAAGTGTTGAAGGAGATTGTTCTTTTCCTTTTATTTCTAGGTTTCTTTGATATTTTAATGTAGGAATAAGGACATTTTAACTAATGTCACAAGGTGAAGAGGAATAGTAGCTAGTAGCCTATTGTGAAACATTCTTAAAACCTGTCCTTTCATTAATTTGTCTCATCTCAAAAAGAAAACTGTAATGCATTGATTTGTAGTCCTTGGTGAAATCAAAGAAAAGTATACCTGTCAATACAGAGATCTGATCCCTCCACTTCCGCTTCACCCGCTCTACTCTGCACAGAATAATAGTAAAGAGTAGACTAATGTGTAGTATTTGTTTCATTTAGGTATTTGTTTTGTACCATCCATTTCGAAGGCACAAAACAAAAGACCCATTTTCAGATGAAACAAAAGGTGAAAGGTGCACAGTACCTGTTTCTTTGTTTGGTTTTTGGGCCACATGGCTTTGTTTGGTTTTCGGGTCACCCAGGGAGTTCTTTCACATGTGTAAGAGGACAAAGAGGAGGTGTTTGGGCCAATCAGAGCCCAAGAAAACAGTGATGTCTCTAGGCTATAGGTCTCCTCTTCATATGCAGAGGGAAACCTCTCAGAATCAGTGGGATCTTAAGCCCTGCCTGTCAGGACCCAGAAGCCTTAAACAATGCCAGACACAAAATAAAGGTTCAAACACAGCTTTATTGCATAAAAATGGACCAACAAAGCACTTAACTTCAGTGCTAAGGGTCTCAGGAGTGATTTGGCATCAAAAAGAAGTTGGTACTAGAAACAAAAATATAATCCAGATTATAGTGCTGCCTTATAATTTGGGTTCAACAAAAGGTTAAGCAAACTGCTTGAAAATCAAAATGGCACAAAAACAAAGCAGGAAAAACGTGGTTTCAAAACTAAGAAATGTTTCAGTCACAAAGATATTAGAGTTCAAAGTCCAGAAAAGCCAAAAGCGTAGTCAAACCGGTCCGTGGTCAGTCCGTAGGTAAACAAAGGCTGGAACGCTGGAATCACCGAGGAAACAGGAGTTCAGGAACACACAAAGCTGTAGCCCAGGACCCAAGGTTGAAAATTGGCAGCACAAAGAATTATGTCCTATAAAGACACTTTGCCTTCTGCGAAGTACAATCCAAACTGAACCAACTTTTATCTCAAAGTTCTTCCTCAGAGCTTGATGAGCTCCCCACCCTCTCGTCATCACTCTCAGCTGCCCCCAAACCTGCAGCTGAGTGCCCATCCCTCCACCTCTGCCAATGATTGTCAGGGTTCAGATCCTGCCAAGAGTCCCCTGGTTGCCAATCCCCAGTGAACCCCTCAAATTCCTCACTGGAGGTGGGTTGGTTACAGATATCCCTTATTTGTTGCACACGGGTCCAATCTAATTCCTCCTCCTCTTCCATATCACTCCCAGACCCAGAACTCCTTTCAAACCCAAGGAAATCTTCATCCTCTGTTGGTTCACAATGTATTTCCCGAATACGTTTCCTTTGTAATTCCCCCTCACACTCTGGCTTGCGAGCAGCCCTTTTTACACCTCTGCTCACTTCCCCATCCGCCATCTCACAATTGGAGAAGCCTGGAAACGTATCAGTATCACTTGGAGCCATAATGATTTCCCTAATGCGCTGACGCTGCTGTTCTCCCTCCGACTCCAGAGTAGACCTGTTTTCCCTGCTACCAGGAGTAGCAACTCGACCAACACGCTGACCTACAACACTGCCTTTAAGCTCGAGTCTCCTCTGCATATCAAGAGGGAAACCTCTCAGATACAACTTGTTGTAATGTTTGTGTATATTTACAGTTTGTTTTATTCCAGTATTTAATTTTTGCCATATATAGGTTGTGCTCTGCCTTGAGTCCCCTTTTGGGGTGAGAAGGCCACAATATAAATGTGTTAAATAAATAAATAAATAATCAGAATCAGGGGATCTTAAGCCCTGCCTTTAAGCTTGGTGGTCCAAATTTTTTTGTTCATTTTGACAAAAGAACAAAAAAGCTAATTAGGAAAGGCCCCCATTTTTGGAAGCAGCACTTGAAAATGAAAACAGGGCCATACAAATGAAACAAATCAAAACAATTTTATACAAATGCACAAGACTAGTAAAGAAATGTATCATTGGGTGTGTTTCAGATTCTCAAAATGCCAGCAACAGATGCAGGTGAAACATCAGGAGAAAATGCTGCTGTAACATGGCCATACAGCCTCTTCACACAACCATAGCAAATGTGTAGAAATCAATACTACTTTCTATAAATCCCCTGCAATGCAAATAAAAGGAACAGGTTACTATTTAGACCCCTTCTACATGGAGATATAGAATTCAGATTATCTGCTTTGATAATATGGGCTATATAGCAGTGTAGAAGAGGTTTGAATTCCATATAGAAGTAAACCATTGACATATTGGGTGGAAATTTTTAAGACAAACACAGGAAAAACAGAAAAGTGTTGGGAAGCTTTTAAGACACTTTCATGATCATCTGAAGAATAAATGATTGTGAGCTAGAACAGCAAGGTTATGTTTTGCACTGTGTTTTTAAATATATTTGTACAGTTAAAACCAGTATATGTCGACTCAGAAATGCAGAAAGATTCGTTCCAGGAAGACAAAATATTGGAATGTGCCTTCACTAAATGATGAAAAAGGAATATCATATTTTTTCTCTCAGTTCTTGTGGATTTTTTCGGGCTATATGGCCATGTTCTAGAGGCATTTCTCCTGACGTTTCACCTGCATCTATGGCAAGCATCCTCTGAGGATGCTTGCCATAGATGCAGGTGAAACGTCAGGAGAAATGCCTCTAGAACATGGCCATATAGCCTGAAAAAACCCACAAGAACTGAGTGATTCCGGCCATGAAAGCCTTCGACAATACATCATATTTTTTTGTCTCTGTCTCATGCTTTGATGTAACAGTGACAACTATAAGGCAGGTGAGTGTGTTTTGAATTTCAGACCAGAGAAATATATCATTCCCTTTTTTCTAAACTAACTGAAAAGTATCCTATCACAATTACAGTATATTTCAGAAATGAGGTAAAATTATTAAATTTTTTGTAATAGAAAAGTTAAATGTAAAAGTGACTAAGTACTTCTTTGAATTACAGAGTAACTAATTATACCAACTTTCTGTCACCAATTGCAGTACCTTTCTAACTCTGCTCAATCCAGCTATCTATCCACATAAAGAATAAGAAGAACCTCAAATGATCTTGCTGGGAGACCTCGAAACTTCCAGCACATAAGAAATCCAATTAAATCTAATGAAAGGACTATACCAGAGTGTCCAGATTGAAGGCAGTTCGTAATTAGTAGCTCAGTTTATCTACGTACCTCCACAATGAGCTCTCCGTGATACTCCCCAGGTTGTAGTCATACAGCTTTGTCAGAATTAATATCACCTGCAGGCACAAGAAGAAAATCATAGTTAGTCTCTAACAATTAGAATCTCATAGAACTGATATGACCCAGGGGAAGGCTTAGACTGCTGTTAATGGGTGCTTAACATAATTAAATGAATTGCTCAAGCATTTGCTTAACTGATACAGCAAATGTCTGAAGAGACGTCCGCACAAATCAGAATTTTCCCTGCCAGAGTCTGCTGCACGTGTGGCAACTTTTCCCAGGAGACAAGGGGGAAAGAAAGGGCATTTGCTTCAACAGTCAAAGTAAATTAAATAAAGCACTACCACAATGTGGTGTTTATGATAGCATGCCTGGACTTGATGTAGAGGACTTGTACAGGTGAAATGTCCTTGAAAGTTTAATGGGTGTGTTTGTTTTTATTCTGAGACTACAAATCCATAGAAATAACTACTTCATACTGAAATAGACCTACAGAACCGTAGATTGAGATTGCTTTGAAGATCTGTTTGATGAGCTACAACAAGACATAGCTATT
Source organism: Anolis sagrei (assembly GCF_037176765.1). Classification (NCBI taxonomy): domain Eukaryota; kingdom Metazoa; phylum Chordata; class Lepidosauria; order Squamata; family Anolidae; genus Anolis; species Anolis sagrei. Next base: position 211,141,093 of record NC_090023.1, on the reverse strand, counting down.
CTTTCAAATAATGCTCTTGCTATTAATAAATACGTATTCCCTATATTAACAATCTTTCCTCATGTAAACATTTCCAAGCCTTCCATATATAATTCTACCTTCCCCTGAACTATCTTTCTTCTTTGCATTTGTTTCCATTGGGCTACTTCTTCCTTGAAGCGTAGTACTCAGAAACTAACACAAGACTCGGACTTGGCATTGAGCTTCCAACGGCTTATAGTCCTGGGGGACTTCAATGTCCAGGCCGAGACCTCTCTTACGGGTGCAGCTCAGGACTTCATGGCCACCATGGCAACCATGGGCCTGTCCCAATTAGTATCTGGTCCCACCCATAGTGCCGGGCACACACTGGATTTGGTCTTTTCTCAAGGATGGGGTGAAAGTGACGGTGTGGAGGAGCTGACCATCGCTCCATTGCCATGGACCGATCACCACCTGATCAGGTTTAGACTTGCTGCGCCTCCTAACCTCCGCAGGGGTGGTGGACCTATTAGAATGGTCCGCCCCAGGAGGCTTATGGAGCCAAAAGGCTTCCTGACGGCTCTTGGGGAATTTTCCACCTTCTTGGCTGGCGACTCTGTCGATGTCTTGGTCTCTCGCTGGGATAGGGAAATGACCAGGGCAATCGACACAATCGCTCCGGAACGCCCCCTCTCGAGTAACCGAGCTAAACCAGATCCTTGGTTTACCGAGGAGCTGGCAGCGATGAAGCGAAAGAAGAGGAGGCTAGAGTGCATGTGGCGCCGGAACCCCACCAACCCTGCCCAAACACACCTGAATGCCTTCCTAAGGTCCTATGGTGTGGCAATAGCGGCGGCACAGAAAACATTTCTTGCCGCCAACATTGCATCTGCGAAGAACCGTCCAGCTGAGCTGTTTCGAGTTGTCAGGGGTCTGTTAAATCCGCCGAAAAGCGAGGCCCCTGATGACTCGGTAGCTCGCTGTGAAGCATTTGCTCGATTCTTCGCGGATAAAATTGGGCGGATTCGGTCGGGCTTTGACGCCACATTAACGGCAGTCTCTGGGGATGTGGCGAGAGCATCTGCTTGTCCAGTTTTGTTGGATTCATTTCAATTGGTTCAGCTTGAGGATGTGGACAGGATCCTTGGAGAGGTACAACCCACCACATGCATCCTAGACCCCTGCCCTTCCTGGCTGATCAAGGAAGCCAGAGGGGGTTTGGCAGGGTGGGTGAAGGTGATGGTTAATACCTCCTTACAGAAAGGAGAGTTTCCAGCGAGCTTAAAACAAGCTATTATAAAACCGCTGTTGAAGAAACCATCACTGGATCCCACCCAATTCGACAACTATCGGCCAGTTTCCAATCTCCCCTACTTGGGCAAAGTCATGGAACGTGTGGTGGCGACACAACTCCAGGGGTTTCTGGTAGACACTGATTATCTAGATCCGGCACAGTCTGGCTTTAGGCCGGGACATGGTACTGAGACAGCCTTGGTCGCCTTGGTAGATGATCTGCGCAGGGAACTAGACAGGGGGAGTGTGTCCCTGTTAGTTCTGCTGGACCTCTCAGCGGCCTTCGATACCGTCGATCACGGTATCCTTCTGGGACGCCTCATGGATATGGGGCTTGGGGGCACTGCTTTGCAGTGGCTCCGATCCTTCCTTGAGGGTCGGTCTCAGAAGGTGTCATTGGGTGACACCTGTTCGGCCCCACAACCGTTGTTGTGTGGAGTCCCACAGGGTTCAATTCTGTCCCCGATGTTATTTAACATCTACATGAAGCCGCTGGGGGAGATCATTCGGAGTTTCGGAATGAGATGTTATCTCTACGCAGATGATGTCCAAATCTGTCACTCCTTCCCACCTGTCACTAAGGAGGCTGTCCAGACCTTGAATCGGTGCTTGGCTGTTGTGTCGGACTGGATGAGAGCTAACAAATTGAAGTTGAATCCAGACAAGACAGAGGTCCTACTGGTCAATCGTAAGGCCGAACAGGGTATAGGGTTACAGCCTGTGTTAGACGGGGTTACACTCCCCCTGAAGACGCAGGTTCGCAGCTTGGGAGTGATCCTGGACTCATCGCTGAGCCTGGAACCCCAGGTCTCAGCGGTGGCCGGGAGAGCTTTCGCACAATTAAAACTTGTGCGCCAGCTGCGCCCGTACCTTGGGAAGTCGGATCTGGCCACGGTGGTCCACGCTCTTGTCACATCCCGGCTGGATTACTGCAACGCACTCTACGTGGGGTTGCCCTTGAAGACTGCTCGGAAACTTCAACTAGTCCAACGGGAGGCAGCCAGATTGCTCACCGGAGCGGCATACAGGGAGCATACCACCCCCCTGTTGTGCCAGCTCCACTGGCTGCCGATCCAATTCCGAGCACAATTCAAGGTGCTGGTTTTGACCTATAAAATCCTATACGGTTCCGGCCCAGTGTACTTGTCCGAACGGATCTCCCTCTACACCCCACCTCGGAGTTTAAGATCCTCTGGGGAGGCCCTGCTCTCGACCCCGCCTTTATCACAAGTGAGACTGGCGGGGACGAGGAGCAGGGCCTCCTCAGTGGTGGCCCCCCGCCTGTGGAACTCACTCCCCGGGGAGATTAGAACAGCGCCCTCCCTTCTCTCATTCAGGAAACAGCTGAAAACTTGGATGTGGGACCAGGCTTTCGGAAACTCTGGCAGCTAAAAAGAAGGACCATAATGAAGGGCAAATATTGTAGGAACCTATTTTAACCTATTGGACCTATGGAACACGAAACACTGACCATGAGATTGCTTACTGTTGTGCTATGGTGCTATATATTGATGTTTTTAATCTGTTAATTATTTAATTACTGTTTTTTATATTTGTATGTATTTGTATAAGGGCATCGAATTGTGCCTTCTTTGTAAGCCGCCCTGAGTCCCCCCTCGGGGGTGAGAAGGGCGGGGTATAAGTAGCAGAAATAAATAAATAAATAAATAAATATAAAGTAAAATTAGTCTAGAAGAAAGTAGTTAGAATGAATGCAGTTTTTCTCCAGCTAGCTCTGCTCGCAAAGGATTTAAGTACACTGGGAAGAACCAAAGTGCTGATGTGATTTGAGTGGTGGTCTAGGATTCTGGGAGGCAAGACTTTGAATCTCTGCTCAGCCATGGAAACCCTATGGATATCCTTAGACAAATCATACCCTTTGAGAGGAAGGGAACAGCCACATTCCTTGGAATAAATCTTGCAAAGAAACCCTTACTATAGTGTCTCCATAAATCGGACTCCACTTGAAGACACATAACCACAACACAACTAAGGAGACAGCTGTTTAAGCTGATAAAAGGAGTGAAAAACTATCTGGATAATGGTGTTCAAGAAAACTGAAATGCTTGGAAAACTGGAAACCAAGCTAAGACAATGGACCTCCATAGACGAAGATACAATGTGTGGTATTCTCTCATATGTACTACAAAATTGAAAGCATGTCCTTCACCTCCTTCACAACCCATGGAAAATTATATTTGCTACTTTTAATAACTAATGACTAAGGGCCCTTCCAAATCCCATATTCCAGAATATCAAGGCAGAATATCCCACAATATTTGCTTTGAACTGGGTTATCTGAGTCCACACTCAGATAATGTGGGATTTCCTGCATTGATATTCTGGGATATAGGGCTGTGTGGAAGGGCCCTAAAAGAAAGTCAAGGGAAGAAAACAGAACACTTAAAATGAGGCAAGTTTGTGACAATTAGGGTATATTTATACAGTAGAGTCTCGTTTATCCAACCTTCACTCATCCAACATTTTGCATTATCCAAAGCAGTCTGCCTCCTGCCCGGATCCACAACTGTTTCAATACATTGCAATTTTTTGTGCTACATTTGTAAATGCAGCAATTACTACATAAAGTTACCTTGTATTGAACTGCTTTTTCTGTCAATTTGTTGTAAAACATGATGTTTTGGTGCTTATTTTGTAAAATCACTATGTAATATGACATTTAATAGGCTTTTCCTTAATCCCTCATTATCCAACATTTTCACTTATCCAATGTTCTGCCAGCCCATTTTTGTTGGATAAGTGATACTCTACTGTATGTGTAAATTGACACTTTCTCCTTTTCTTCCTCACTCTCTCCCTTTTCCATCTTTCTCAATTTCTGTGATTACACTTTATTATCAGAATGGATTTCTTTACTCTTCATTTTACTGTTTGCCTAATTCCATTTTTCACTAGCAAAGCTTTATTTTTCTTGAACACTTTTGGTTCCCTCACATTGCTTTTTGTCATCTTTTGAAAGCTGGGGTTCATTTTCTATTATTTAATTTATTCCCAACAAAGTTTGGAGCTACTCTTTTGAGATTATTTATTTTGTTAATGAACAGATTTTTAATAAATTGTGCAGTTTTATTTTATGTATTATTTTATTTTGTTCTGTACTATTTTACTTTACTTGCTGATGAGGTTCAGGCTTCATTATAAATACTTTTCTAACTATATTTTCCATCTAGGGGTGAAATTTTCATCTCAGTCTCGGCAAACCATTTCACATCTTTTCCTAATTTTTAAGCAAAACTACTATACACTTGGAAACACAGTAAACTGTGAGAAGTGCAGAATGGTGAGAGTTTCTAGAGGTGCAAAAACAAAGTTTCAGCAAAAATTGAAACTCTCTCTCTCTCTCTCTCTCTCATATATATATATATATATATATATATATATATATATATATATATCAATCACTATCGTTGCTAAATATATGCTCTATGGTCTTTTGCTTTCTGTCAGTTTAAGCCTATATATACCCCCCTTATTGTATGCCATAAATTCCAACTAAATGTTTATAATCAATTTCACTTAAGAGCTGTCTCTGATTTTCTTGATGTATCATCCTACCTCATAAATATTGAAAGAACAAGGTTTTTTTTATTTTAAAACTTACAGTTCTATTAATAGTTTAAAAAAAACATATTAGCCATTTTCTCCTGCTGATTCTCATAGTGTGGTTATACTTTCACCTGAACTGCTGCAAATTGCCAAGTGATATTATGCCATATCTGTGGGTTTGATCTCTCATCCTTAGCTAAAGAACTTGAGATTTGCCTTTTCTATTGAATTTAATTTTGTTTGTTTCATTGCAGTTTTCCATTCTGTGTGACTACCACATAGATAAAATTATAAGAGAATACTTGATCCACAACAAATCCCTGCAATGATGTACTACCTCATCAGACAGGGTACTTTCCCCATCATACGCTGCTTGTTCTCCCTTTTCAAGACAGAGCCCATTACACGACATACGTGTAGTTCTGGTTGGCTCTATCCATAAAGAGGAGAGCAAGCAGCATGTGCCACCGCCACGGCAACATGGGAACTTCCTGTGTTGTCTTATAGGATGGGGGGAAGCCAATCAGCAGTGTTTTCCCCATGGAATGGGGGTCTCTGTAAGTCATGCAATGCAGGGTTTGGAGCAATGGGTTCTCCACACCCCCTTCTGGGAGCCTATGGATTCACCATGATGCATGGCAAGTCCATGAGACTTTGTGATGCAGTTTGTATTGGCAACTTCTTTCCACTCTGAAGAGAAACCATGTTCAATATCGCATCCCATTTTTGAAAAACTACCCAGTGAGACTGATGTATAGCAAAGCATTCCCTCACCAGGTTGTCAAAGCATTTTTCAAATTACAATACTTTAGATCTATAGCATTCTATCACAATTATATAGCACTGAATCCAAACAACCTTGATGCTATCAGAGAGCCTTTCTAGAATTACACTAAAGGTATTTGACTGTTTTTCCATACATGTTTACAGAGATTATGTGAATTTACAGAGCTTTTGTACCACCACCCTAAAATTCCTTACCATTGGCTCAAGGTGTTGGGACTTGGAGTATAACAAACTTTGGAAGCCACATACTTCCCATGCTTCATATTGAGAAGACTCCAAGAAAAGTGAGCTGTGCAGGACACTTTGCCACATGGTTCTGGTGGATTTCACCATGCCACTGTGAAACAACCACTTACAAAGCACTGACATAGAAGATAGGACAGTAGTGCACCTGAAACTATGGATATACTTTAAGTAATCACTTGGATGGAGTTTTGCTAAGCTGCTTTGCAGGTTAACAGGTTCAGTTGCTGACAGGGCCCTTAATTCCTGCTACAGATGGATGTGAGACCTGGCACATTGCTAGCTTGACTTCATTATTTAGTTTACTACAGTCTTGTATCAGGAGAGCAACTACCAGAAATGCTTTATGTGCAAATGCCCCTCCCTTCCCCTTTTCGTAGCAGGGGATTTATAGGCCTATTCAGGGAGCAGAGCAGCAACATAATTCTGTATCTTCAACAAACAGCCGCCCTGCCGCCACTGATAAGCTTTCCTAGGAGGGTGGTGATTGAAATGTAGCACTTTCCAAGCCTTAATTGGCACATGCGTTAGTCAGGCATATGCACTCGCTGTGGGAACACCAGATGACAGGGTGGCAAGCAGCCTGACACCTAGCACAAGTTAAGTTTTCTTTAAAGAAGCAAAATTAAAATGGGAGTGAGTCATCAACTTTTAGGATATCAGGCTTTGGGAAAATGGAGAGTACAAATACTGGGGATCTTCACTTGCTATTAGCACTTTATCTCTGCTGTGTTCGACCACACACTTGGCACCGCATTGCTTCAGCTGCTGTTATGCCAATAAACCCATGCAAGCCAATCATTTCTTATGATTTATATGCCCCACCACATGGTTCCCCTGAGCAGTTTGCAGACAAAAGAAGCAACAGGACTCAATTCATCATAAACCCAAGTAAGAAAAGCTAAAAGTACTAGAACTACTGCACTAATTTAACTAGTTCAAAATAAACATTGAAACACCAGCTAGGACATCACTTTATGCAAACAAATTCAAGTTATGATCTCAAAAAGAGTTTGGTGGAAAGGAAAATCCAATGATGGGGTTAAAGCTATTTGGATTGAGGTTTTAGTGCCTTTCAAGGCTCAAGTTCACGAATCTCAAGACTTGAAAGGCAGTGGGTACAATCCTAGATTCAGTGTTCTACTCAGTGTACAGCAAACACTCCACATTCACTGGGGTTAAGCATACAGGGCCCCCATGAATGTGAAATAAATGGATAAAGAAATTGATATTTTTAACCTTAGAGAACATATCTCTAGGAATGTCTAGGTCTCCCAGCACAACTCTATGATCAACGACAATTGGAAGCTGAATGTAGAATTGCGTTGGAGGATGCAATATGTTCTTTCTAGAAATCCCCATGTCTTCCCACATGACTGGAGGAAGTTGACCATAAAAGCACACTGTAGGACCTGGAGAGTCTTAAAATGAATATTTTAAATCAAATCCATCAATAATCAAATCTGCAAAAGTCAAAACCACAAATGTGGAGAGATTACTCTACTTTTTTTATAGCCAGATGTGAAACAAAAACTAGAAATGTTTATGTGGATGACTAATCTGGCCAGAGTGACATATACTTATGTTTTGACTACTGCTGTAGCACAATCCATGAGGAAATACCCTGAAGACTGTCCAGAAACATCAGCAGCTGCAGAATACTGCTGCCAGACAACTGGCCAAGTACAGTCTAACCCTTCAACATTACAGATCCAGGACCAATGTGACCAAGCTACATCAGAATGTGGTCAATACAGAAAAAGTATATATTAAAGATTTTTTAAAGTGTTACAAAAATCTGCAAACTGCATACTTGGAAGAGGAAGAATTTAATGTTAAAATGATGTCTATATCGTGATAATACCTATCATGATATAGACATAAATGAAGCAGCTAAATGATGGCTATGGGACTGGTGCAATGTTTAATATGTTTTCTGTTATGATGTTTTTATGAACAGTGTTTTAATGCTTTGATTCATATTTATATGATTACTGATTTTAGCTAATGTTATGTATTACTTTTGTATGTAGATTGCGGTTTTAAATTTTGCCTAATTGTACAGCGCTCTGAGTCCCTCTTGGCATGAGAAAGAGTGGGACAGAAATGTAGTAAATAAATAAATGTGAGGAACAACTGATTTTCTCATTCACACTATAGAGTTTGGGTCAAAGAAATTCATTGGATAAGATAAAAAAAGAAGCTGAGGCACTGTTCTTACACATAGCTAAAACAACCCTCACACAAACTGAAATTTACAGGCTTTTATATTGTTATCTTATTTCTACTGGGTAGCCACAAGCAACAAGAAATAGTAAAAGAGCCTCCAGACATGAAGACAAACAGACCCAAAAGTGGAACTGAATGGGCTCTTGTTTCACCAATTGTTAAATTAAAACTAAGCAATTGTACATGTGTCCCTGCCGTCTCACTCCTTTTTGAAAAATTTTATTTAGAAAAATGCTGGCTCTTTTTTTCCCTCTGAATTGAGAAATTATAGAGACATTATGGAGAAACAGCACCAAATATGGAAACATACTGCAGGGGCAAACTGAACTATCATTTCCAGGGTTTTCACATCTCTCCAGTTAAGATGGCTGTAATGGAATATATGCTGAATTCATGAGGGCTGGGATTTTTTCAGCCAGTTCCCAAAACACAAATGGTCAAAATTTGAAAAAATCTAGTGGTCAAAATTTGAAAAAAATCCTGCCTCCAGTGACCTCTAAGTGCTGCATCTCTGCATCACAAAATTCATTAAGAGGTCTGCATAATCTCCTCCCCAAATGGCCTAACCAACAAGCAAGCAAGCCATCCAAACAATAAACAAATAAAGATGACTGGAATTCACAACTGAAGTTAAAAATGTGTAAACTAGAGTTGCACATTTTTATTCATAACTGCTATGTATTCAATAGAGTAGTGAAAATGTATGAATCTCGAAAGTCTCCCAATCCAAACTGTGAGAGGGTGGCTGTTGCTGCAGGCAACAAGGATGTGCTCTACTATCAATTCGGACACAAAAGACTGGTGTTTCTAGCCTCTCCTTCTCAGGTGCAGGCGGGCATTATGGCAGGAATCCTGCTTCTGACTGCTGCAATGGAGATCTCTGGAGAGAAAGGTGGAGAACTATGCTATGTCCTAATTAACAGGAAACTAGATGTCTGTTGTTCACAGCAGCTCCTGCCTCGTACATCTGAATTTGAAGGGATTGATCCGGGTAGAATTGGTTAGCCTTATAATAAAATAACAGTAATTGCATAGCTAAGTGATCAATCAAAGAAGTACTGGATGCTAACACATAAATTGATGCTATATATTTTTAAAATTGGAATCCACCTAAATCCAGAACTATTTTTATTATATACTAGCTTGGGTACCTGCCCTGATTATTTGAAAAACACTTTTTTCTTTGTTTTTGGATCTTAGGTATTATCAGGTAATTTGGAATGCTATTTATTAGGAAAAAGTCAGTCTTTGCTTTTGTTTCTTATGAATGCTCCCATTCAAAAATGCATAAGCATGTGGGTGAACTACAGTTCCCAAAAATGGTGGGTCAATCACCCCCAAAACCCTGCTGGTATTCAAAGTTGGCCACGTTATTATTTATTTATTTCTATCCCACTTTTCTCCTGGATAGAGACCCGAAGTGGCGCACAACATGTAAAAAGCAAAAACATAACCTATAATAAAAACAGCAGCATCATAGACATAATCCTATCTATAAAAATTATTAAAACACACATAAATGTGATTAACATCTAAATATGGAAACGCAGTCAAACAGTCAATAGATTAAAATAGATTTAAAACACCACCAAATGTCCATTCATTTAGGCAAGTGGTTCCCAACTTTTGGGCCTCCAGGTTTTTTGGACTTCAGCTCCCACAGTTCCTAACAACTAGTAAGATGGCTGGGATTTCTGGCAATTGAAATCCAAAACACCTGGAGACCCAAAGGTTTGGAACCACTGATTTAAGCCATGCAGAGTCCATTTCCAGAGGTCTGTTTCAATCCAGACATTGCACATGATAGATCTGGCATTTATTCTCCTTCAGGGAAGGCCTAATTCCATAGGGAGGGAGCCATTATAACTTCTTTAGGAAGAGAGCTCCAGAGCTGCCGGGTGACCACCTAAAGACCCTCGCACTTGAAACTATGGTAGGACCTGTCCTGATGACCTCAAGGCTCATGTGGGTTCATAGGAGGTCATATGGTTTCTTAGGTAGGCTGGGCCCGAACCATTAAGGTCTGTGTGTCAAGTTTGGTCCATATCTGTCATTGGCTGGGTTCAGTGCTCTCTGGATGCAGGTGAACTATAACTCCTGGATTCCACGGGCAATCACCCCAAACCCCAGCCAGTATTCAAAATTCATCATGTTGGGTCTGTGTGCCAAGTCCATAATTTGTGGTGTTCAGAATGCTTTCTGAATATAGGGTGAACTACAACTTCCATACATGTGGGTCAGACCCCCCCCCCCCCCAAAAAAAAAAAGAAAACACCTCCAGCATGTTCTGTTGGTCATCAGGGTTCTGTGTGCTAAGTTTGGTCCAGATCCGTCATAGGTGGGGGTCACAGTGGTCTCTGGAAGTGGGAGCCAATAGGAAAGCTGCTGCAAACATACACCGCCACCTACACATATGCTTTGACTTTTATTATATAGATGATCGAGATAGCGATAGAGGTAGAGACAGATAGGTTAGACAGATAGATATAATTTATGACAAAATTAAAGAGTTGAATTATAAACCATTATATGATTTTAGCAGTGAGATTGGTTCATGCTAGAAATGGAAGAATGTTGACCTCTCAACAAAAGAAGGGTAGATTTCAAAAACTTTTGAAATGGCAAAGAGGGGCAAATTGTCTATTTTGATCAAAGAGATTTCTGTGGATAATTTTCTAAAAGACTAGAAACTATTTTTATCCTTTATAAAGAAGAAAAAAAGGAATAACTTGTGGGATTTGAAAGTTGAGTGCTATTGTTTGACTTTTTAGCAGGATTTTACATTCAGTCCAGTAGAAATGAGAAGTTTATTGTAGTTTTTATTAATGTCTTCGACTGATAGGGTCGGAAGATAAGTATTAATAAGTTTAAATGTGGGGAAAATTGAAGGTTAGAATAGTGATTGTTCTGCTTAGGGTTTTAAGTATTGTTTTTATCCTTGTGTTTCATTTTTCTATATTTTTTCCTACTATTGTAATGTTTATTTTGTTGTTAATATGGAATAAAATGTATGTAAAAAAACACAAGAAAATCTTCAAGCAGGGCAGATTACAGCCTTTTAGATTTGACAAGAATATTTTTAGATGCCATTGTGTTTGTGTGTGTGTGTGCATGGGGTGGGGAAGTGACCCTTTTCATCAGTTCACACAAGCAAGATCACATACCATATATATCAGGATATATGCTTTACTTACATTTTAATTTTTACATGACATTTAAATGATTTTATACTATTTAATGTAGTAATTGCTCTGGGAGAAAGGTAGCAAACAAGCAAAACAAACAAACATTTCATTTTTTGATGGAAATTATTTTCAGAATAGCCCAATCTACAAACCTATCTGCTTACCTAATAACTCCATAGGTAACTAAATCATGAAAAGGTTGTTAAAATAGTAGCAGTCCAAATTGTGCACACATCTTTCTCTAGCAATCTGTGCCCTTCAATGAAGACTGCTGGACGTCTTCCCCCCTCCCCCCATTTTTGTTCCAATGAAGTCTATAACATTCAACATGTTTGCCATTTAATTATATTATTTTAAACAATAGCAATGTAATTCACAAGCAAAGTTATATACATTCATAAGATAAAGAAAAAGAGAAAAGAGAAACGGAAAAAGACATAACTAAAATCAAGTTGGGCTCTGACACCCTCCCTATGTTAACTATAATGAAAATAACATTTATTATTCTACCATTACAGATCCATCTAAATGGTCCCAATAATTACTAATAACCATAGCCACAGATTTCTTATTTCTCAAAAAGTCCAGAAATAATTCTCAATATTAAAAAAGGCTTCAATTGACTTGTATTTATCCTTCACATATGGATTACTCTTTGGAATCCATGTTAGTCTGGCAATTTGAGTTAGCTCAGTGAATTTAACGACCCATTCTTCCATTTTACACAATCCATTCACAAATTGGAATAAACAATGTTCTTGCCAATGTTTTCATGTATTGAAGAAGTGGTCCATATTTACTATATAGTTCTTTATCGTAATGCCAAAGAGAAACATAACATAACAAAATCTACCTTTACTTTTTTTTGGATAAACATACAAATCTTACACCAATAATATTTCATCTTCTTACAAGTGATCGAAAGAGTTTTTTGAAACTTCCTATGGCCTATTCCCGTTATTGCAAATCTATTGGAAACCCAGTGCCCAAGCACTCAAGAGGTGGAGAGCAGTGTGTGTGTGTGGGGGGGGGGGCAGTTTGGAAGGGTGTCAAGCAGGAATGGTGTGCGGGGGCGGGCAAGTGGTATTGTGTTCATAGGTTTGCCACCACTCGCCTATACCATCAACTGGGAATGATGGGCTACTGGGAAGTCTACTAACTGTCTCCCAGGGAGCATTTAATAAAAGAAATTCACAGGCATGCATTATGCATTTTATGACTGCACTTTTATGTGATGTTCCTAGAGGTTTCTATTTATTCTTTTTAAAGCCCTGAGAGATTGGCTGTTTTACACAATTTTCAAGTTTTTCACACAACCTTATCAAGTCAATAAAATGTCACCATATTGAACCAAAAACTTAATAGTCTGGCTAAGCTTCTCTGACACTAATGCTCTTTTCCTGCTGGCAGCTACATTGGCCACTTTTAGACACTGACACTTATCGAGAAAGAGTAGTTACTATAACCTTATCCATTTTCCTTGTTTAGGAAGAGTTTTAATTTTGTCGAGAAATAGGCTATTTTATTTTTTAAGATATGTAAGGAGCAAAAGACACAGAAACCTCACAGCAACACTATGAATAGCTATTTCTGATGCAGCTTTTAAGAAACAATGGTTGGAAAAACAATAAGGGAAGTGTCAATTGATATATAATCCTATAATATTGGAAAGCTTAGTTGGTATTCAGATTATCAGTTAAAAAGATCTTCAGGTTCTATTATGCCCAGATGTTAAACTCATGTCTGTTCCTTCCTATAGCAGAAAGGTATACTTTGTTTTTTTGAGCCAGTACAAAAGGCATATATTGGCACCTCCCCTGCTTTTGTGAATAAATTCTAAATTGATTATACAGTTATTTCAGGCATTCAAACAGAAAGCAAAATATTTATATACTATAAAATAACAAAATTTCTTCATTTCAAAAGTTTATTTTCTATCATGCTTACTATCTGCAATGTGTGGATGGATCCACCTGTAGGCAGTCACAAAACACATGCTGGTGAATTCAGCTTAACCTGAGTTAATATGGCTGTATTCCAAGTTAATATAACTCAGGGGAAAGCATGAATCCTGCACCGGGATTCAGGTTCCCCCTCAAGTTATGGCAGTTCACCTATAGCCAGTTGTTATGTGGAACTGACTGCAGGTATCCTAACAGCCATCCCAGGCTCCCTGGGCTCAAACAGCCCAGAGATACCAGATGACAGTCCTCTCCTGCCCCCTCCTCCTATTTCATTGCTGACTACACAGTGACAGGAAAACTGACCTTATGCTGGGGGCTTCCTCCTTCTCCTTCTCTGTGTTGTGACTCACAAAGGAAGGTGAGAAGAGGAAATGTACTATTCACACATAACTTTGGAAATTTTAGTCAAAACATCAACCCGAAAAACATGGTTGATTTATTGCTGGGTCTACGAGGGTATTTTTTTTTTTAAAAAAAGAACTACCTCCTATGCTGAGTAGAATAATGAATGGCACAATCTTAGTCCTTCTTGAGAAATTTGAGGTTGACTTATAAATGGGTTTATACAGTAAGTCTGCCATTTCCATACATCGCTGTTTCCAGCTTGACTAGATACAAAATTAGACCAAGGTTACTTCACAGAAAATGAAATACCACACTCAGTATGGTACATTCTTGAGTGCTAGTAATTCTTCTCAAAGAAGAGTGATTTTTCATGCATATACCTATATGCGTACATACAATCTGTTGTTGTTGTTTTATCAGTGTGGAAACACATGGTCAGAAAAGGAAGTGATCATTAGGTTCAGTTTTCTAATACCCCAAATTACGCCACCATTAAACTATGGGTTGTCATCATTATGCAATATATCAGAAGATGATTCTGAATTCTTACTGAGCAATTAAGTATATTTGAACCAACGTGTGAACAGACATCTCCAGTTGTGGTAAACATAATGCTTATCTAAATCTTAATCCCACTCATTGCCATATTCAAAATAGATTATTGTCAGTCTGTTTGTTAAAAATTATAGAGAATTGGGCAATGCCCAACTATGTAGCAGATGTACATTGATCAATACCAAGGGTAGCCATCATATATCCCGACATATATTGAACTGCAAGCTACAGTTGTCCTAACATAACCACTGAGAAAGAATGTTGAAAGGTAGTTTTCAACAGTATCTGGATGCTTACACGATTACCAGCCTAGTTATTTTGCATACACGTTTCTTACTGACTTAGAGTTTGATCTTTCTCGTGCATTTTATTTATTTCAGGGCATGTCTTGTATTTTAGCAATTTTTATATATATACTGCCCAAAGAACTTTAATTATAGGAAAGCACAGAGATTTATATCTTTGGTGTAGTCAACCATGAAACTTTTAGGAAGCATACTCTTCATAAAAAAGCAACTCCACTATTATTGCTGTTATTCTTTGGTGAGGAGTTCATTTGAAAAAGGTTCCCATGTGTCTATCGTGCACCATACAAAAATAAAATGATCACAGAAAGAAGGTTCCTGGCATTTCAGTTTTCATCTAGAATGCTGTGTTAATTCAAGCAGTGGTGGTGTTTTCTGTCCTATAAAGTTCTTTAATGAGAAAAACACCATATCTCAAATAATATGAGTCAAAACTAAATGAGGATGATTTCACGCAACCTGGAAGTATCTTAACAGTCTAACTTTAATGCCACCTCCTCCATTTACTAGAATATGTTCTGCAGGGAATATTTATGGCTGTGTTTCACAGTAACTTCTAGAGCACACTTGGTAGTTTTAATAGCTCCTATAAAACCCAGACTTGGAATTTTTCTAGCTAGAAGTTGGAGCAATATGACCATTTTTTGGATGTTATTCTCTAAAGGAGAGCAACAACAACAAAAACACAAGGAGAAGAGAACACCTCAGTGAGAAAGACTTTCTTTAGAAATTGAACCACTTGCTGTGAAGGGGAAAAGAACTAATGCACAAGATGAAAGTTTTGAGAATTACAACCCAAGATTAATGTGATGTGTGTATGAGGATATGTGTGTGAACACCTAGCAATCCGATTATTCTGAGACTTCCTAAGGCACATGAAAGTGAAAATTAGCATGCAATGCATAATTAATTTTGTGCTTTACTGATGTTTAAACAAACGGCTTTCATGAAAGGGCTGAGCATTCAAGCAATAAATCACTGCTTAGCTCTCTATCAGGAGAAGAAAGATATCACTTGACAGAGTTATTGAATTGAGCTGTACGGTCATGAGGTAAATTACAACTCAGATAAGGAGGTGGAGTGTTGTTCCTGAATAACTGACCAACATTAGTGTAAAGAGAGGAACATATTCTGTAAATATGTTAGTCTGGGAGTGGGACAAGAGAAAGAAAAATAACAATGACAATCTTTTGATGTACACTTGTCTGAAATTTTGTAAAATGTAAACAGATATTCAACAAGTTTTGAGACAATTATTATAACAAAAATTACCTTACCAGAGTACAAACATCATATTCTCTCAGAATAACAGAAAAGTAGTTAATTTACTCCTTCTGTTCCTTCACTATCTTTATTTCTCCTAAACTTAGTTAAAGAATCAGTGAGCGACTCCAGATTGGAAACAGAGACGAATTCACACGCTAATACACTCATGTAAACATTTTTTCCACAAGCACAGGAAAATGTAAGACATAGATATCCAAGACTGAAAATCCATGTATGATTTGGAATTATCTTTCAAGAAACCAGTATTAACTAACGTCATTGACATATATATGTATGATTGCATAAGTACAATATGAAGTATCAATTGTGTAGAATCAATCATTTTTACTGGATGAAAGATATAAAAATGTTTTATACAGGTGCCTGAATCCAAAAGATAGATTAGGGCACAAAGGGATAGACTCTATTCCTATTCAGTACCAGTGAGTTCATGAGCAGGAACATAAATAGGGACATTTTATGTGGGACTGCTGGAAGGGATAAAACAAGGTGACCTTATATCTTTTGGTTTTGGATTAGGCTGTTTCTCTGAATCATCTGGAACTTTTTGTACATTTTTGTTGCTATGGATGACAATTCTATGTTTCTCTTAGATCACATTATCTCTGGTTTGGCCAGACTTTACTAGTATTCCAAGCATGACACTCAGCTTTTGTTTGGAACATCATTTCACCTGGATTACAAATTTTCATATACCGTATATACTTGAGTATAAGCCAACCCAAATATAAGCCGAGATACCTAATTTTAACACAAAACCTGGGAAAATGTATTGACTCAAGTATAAGCCAAGAGTGGGAAATGCAGCAGCTACAGGTAAATTTCAAAATAAAAATAGATACCAATAAAATCACATACTTGAGGCATCTGTAGGTTAAATGTTTTTGAACATTTACATAAAACTATAATTTAAGATAAGACTGTACAATTCTGATTAAACCATCATTCTAACCTTCTTCAATGTAAATGTGCCTTCCAATAATAATGTAAATTATCCTTCCAATAATAATAAAGAGAGTAAAATAATAAACGTAATAATAATAATACAGCAAAATAATGTAAATGTAATAATATCAATAATAAATAGAGTAAAATAATAAATATAATAATAAGAGCAATAAGTTAAAATAATAATGTAATAATAATAGAGTAAAATAATAAATGTAATAATAATAATAATAATAATAATAATAATAAGTAAAATCATAAATAACCTTGACTTGAGTAAAAGCCCAGGGAGGCTTTTTCAGCTTTAAAAAAGGGGCTGAAAAACTAGGCTTATACTTGAGTATATACAGTATATAATTTATTTTAAAACCAAATAGTCCATGTAGGAGCCAAATATCACAGCAAAATGTGAAGGCATTTCTTTTATGAAATTATTATGCAAGAAACCAATCTGCCCCTATCTTTCAGGCATGAGAGAAGAGGTAGCAAATGTTGCAGGTGGTGGAGGTGACAATGTCATGTATGAAGAAAGGGAGAAAATTGGAAGGAAGAGAGAGTGAGAAATTGAAACAGAGGAATGAAAGTAGTAAGGCTGGTGTAAATTATAAAGGTGTGAAACAAGGTGATGGAAGGAGTACAACAGATTGGCAAACATAAGTGGGAGAAGCAGACAGAAACAAAGAAATATTCTGAGGATTCATGATGATTGAAGTATAGAGGGTAAAGGAAATAAGAAAGCCTCATAGATGCAGTGTCAGGGTACAAACAGCAAGATGGAGATGCAATGCAGGGGTGTAAGGAGGCACAAAGGGAGAAGGAAGAGTGAATGGAGTAAGTGGTAGAATGCAAAAACCAAGAGAATGGTCTGCAAAGTTGGTGTGTCAAAAAGTAACAGTGTGGAAAGGTAACATTTATGTGGAACATTCTAACACCGGGTACAGATTTGAAACTGGATCTCCTTTTCCAAGTCCAGCACTTTAGGTATTATCATTTATTCATGCTCCTAGATCAGTTGTAATAAAGAACAGTATGAAGGTTGCAACCATTTGTTGCTGAATTTGCATGGCCGGGCTGCTTTGTGAACATTTACGGGGATTTGAGGGAGGAGAATATGGTAATTTAAGGTGAGGAGCTACTGCTGACAAGATGTGCACATTTACTTCCCATCTACACTGCCATATAATCCCGTTTGAACGGCATTATAATGGTCAGTGTAGACTTATATAATGCAGATTGAACTGCATTGAACTGTATTATATGTATCCACACTGCCATATAATCCAGTCCAATGCAGTCAATTTGAATTTTGAAGCTGGTTATATGGCACTATAGATGGCTCCTGAGAGAATTAGGTAGTCACTACCTCTATACTCTCTGCAAGCTCATGACTAGATACCACCTAGATAATACTAAGAAAAAGTTACAAGATACTGCAGTGATCTGCAATGTGTATACATTGTTTTTCCGGACTGAGGATATAAGATGCTACACCTGCAACAAATCAAAGAAGTTGTTAACCTGACAGAGGTAAAGATACAGTAACTTGAGACCTTTGGCTCCTTGGAGGAGATAAAGTGGTTTTGGAAAAAGCAGTGAAGACTCTCTTGGATGAGCAATGGGAAGGGTGGAAAATACCTCTAGGGAGTAAAGTGAATGCAATGAATAAAAACTGAGTGAGAGAAAGCTCCTTCTTCCCTCTGCTGAAGAGAAGTTAATACAAGCCTAACAGACTCTGTGGTGAAAATGTGAATGGAAAATGGAGCTGAAATGACAGCTGCCCCCAGCTTTTGCTGTATACTGAGATGGCAATCCTCAGACGGGAAGTATTGGATATTTACTGCAATGTTAAAAATAAATATAGAACCAGATTGATAGGCATGCCATGGTAATCAAAACCCATTAACAAACAAAAAAGTCATCAATTCTATGCAAGGCATCCCATAGATACAATTCTCAAATAAAATTGCTCTAGTTTTTACTGTGATTATTTAACTATTTAATATCATTATCTGAAGTTATCATTAAATAGTCACAGGAATATTTATATACACACCATACATTATGACTCACATCAAGGTATTTTCATGCAGGAACAGAAACATAATATCTCAGGAAGTGTGATGACTTCCTTTGCAAAGATCAAGGCAGTCAGGTTTCGAAGACTCAATAAGATAACTGACCATAACCTCTTCCTTTTGTGCCATGATAATTTCTGATACAGTCTTCAATTAATGATGGAGCTCTGGTTGAAAAACTTTGGAACTCAGGTGGGTATGTTATTACGCTTTCTTATTACTGAGGAAGTGGCACTGCTTAGCGGTCTCATTCTTGTTCCAAAAGGAAAAAAAAACCAGTGCTCAAGATGGTGTAAGCAGAGTAAATAGGGAAGTGAAGAAGGCTGCAACCTAAAATAAGTAAAGACACTATACAAGAAAACTTTGGCTCCAGCTACACTGGCACCATACCACAGCTTCAAGATGACTTGAAACTGCAGAAGCCACAATTGATTATCTCTGATCTTAACTGTCACTTTCCCTATTTTTTCATTCCGTATGCCTCTGATGCACATAGCTGGAGGAAATGGTAAAAAAGAAGCTGCACAACTAGTTCAGTGGGTGATTTAGTCATCCACCTGGTCTCAAACTAGTTCCAGACCTGTCAAGTTAATCATGTGCACAGTGACAACGGTTCCTTCCAAACTGGTTTCAAGCTGTATTATAGCGTCACTGTAGATATGCCATTTGTCACCTCCACAGAATTTAAATCTCGGGGGCTATGCATTAAAAGGTATTTTGGGAATCTCAAAGTGACTAATAATATGCTCTGTGATAATTCTTAGAAAGCATTAGAGAACTTTATAGACTGTAGGAATGGAAATATTTACTGTATTGCCCTAAGGTGCAAGGGGGAGGGAGAGAAACTATGAACCTATGCCACTGTTGACCCAAACAGAAAGTTCTACCAAAAAGATTGTAAAATAGTTGGTAAGTAAGCAAGCACTTAGAAAAGAATGCCTTGAAAACTAAGAGTCAGCATGTGTGTGCGTGTTTTTAAATCACGCCAGACTAATCGTGCCTCCTTTCTAAAATGAAAACGTGCTTCCACAAGGTTGATAAATCAAGGAAATGCTTTGAATGTGGTGCAGGGCTGTCAACAAGATTTCCAGTGATACTGATGGATAAGCTGGTCAGATGTGGGTTAGAAAATGCTATTATTTGGTAGATTTACACTTGATTGAAAAACCATTCCCCAAAGGTATTCACAATGAAGAGCAGTGACAAGTGAAGTGCCACAGTATTCTGCTCCTTCTCTATAACTTATTTATATGATATATAGAAAATATATATTTAATGTATTGCATCATATGTTATTTTCATTAAAGGGGAGAAGAGACGTGCATCGAATTTACAAATAACATCAAACAAAGAGAGGAATAGCTAATTCAAGCTTGCTAACTGAAATATTCACACTTGCTTTAAACAGACAAGGGTCTCCCACCCTGGACATTCCACAGGTATATATACACTCCACTTGCCTCACTGCCAACAGAACCTCTGAAGATGCCAGCCACAAATGCAAGTGAAACCTTGGGAGAGAATGCTAGTAGAACATGGCCATATGTAGTGAATCTACTTCCAGTCAGGCCTATTTTAGCCCTAGAAAAATGGTAAACCCAAGGAGTCAGCAGCCATCTTAGAAGAAGGTGCTGAGGGACTCCATTTTGGTGTCTCATTTTCCAGGAGGGGGGCGTGTGTATTTAAGTCAGCCTTTGGAGGGAAAATGAGAGAGGGATTTGATTGGCCAAGTCAGAGGAGGCGGAGCCTGGCTTGCCAAGAGGAAAAAACTTGCTTTTAAAAAGAGATTTGTGAGATCCCTAAGAGGAGTTGGAGTTTGGGGTTTGAAGAGAAATGGTGTTAAGGAGTGGAGTGGTGTTAGGGTTAGGAGTAAAGGCCTAAGTCTGACCAGAAGTTTGCTAGGAAGGTAGCTAAAGCAGACTTACAGCTAATAGGAGATTAGCTGGTTAGTAACAGGATAGAATCAGGCTAGATTTATCTGGGCTGCTGAAGATTCTCTGGCAGAGACACTGTCCTGTTAGGTTTCTTGTGTTGTTTTGGAGGGAGAGAAGATTCTCTTGTGTAACAAAGATAGAACCATTCATATAACCATCATGCTTTTTAAGACACAACTTTCTGAAACAGCCAAGATATTTAACTGCATTTGTTCCTGTTTTAAATAATAAACTTTGTTGGTTATTATTGATCAAAACCTGACTCAAGTGTGCCTCTATGCTTGAAGATTCCATAAGTAACTTTAAGCAGTGTTGAAGAAAATAATGGTGGCAGCATACCTTTAAAGAAACCTCAGTAACCCAAGGCTTAGGGCTGACGCAATCACACTCTTTCACCTCATACAAGCCAAGGGCTTACAAGCACTGTGGAGTGGGTGGGTGCCGGTGAACTTTCAAAAGGGTTTTGGATTCAGCCAGGAAGAGAGTTGCCAGCTTTTATATCATATCAGCTTTTTGATTTTTATTCTCAAATAAAATATTTCTCCATATAAGTTCTCTCTACCTCTATACCATACAACCCAAAAAACTCTCAGCAACCCAATGATTGTGGCCATGAAAGCCTTCGACAATGCAGAGAGGAATATCTCAGAAGACAGAATCATAATTCAAGACAACTACAGCAGGTTAGAGACTAACACAATGAACATCATCAAAATATGTACTACAGTTAAATATAAAATGGATCACACCTTGCCTGAAAACTGCATAAGATTTTAGAGGTCTTGCAGGTGCTTTGAGCCTGCAAGCCATACATGCATTCTCTTTAAAAAGAGAGAGAGTGTGTGGCTTGCAGGCCCAAAGCACCTGTGTCTTCCAGGGCCTGCAGCTGAGTGCTGAAAATCAGGCAACCAAACGGTTACTGTTCCCACTTTCCTTTTGTTTCACTGATATTTCCATAGCACAGAGGGTGTACCATTTCGTGCCATCCAAATGAAACAAATGGTACGAAAACACAAATTAAATGGCTGAAACAGTTATCGGGCCCATGCCCAGTGTTGATATGATCACTCACTTCATATATATGAATGCTGTCACAGGGAAGTAGGTACAAGGGTTATTTCTTCTGCTTCATAGTGTAGGATCTGAACCAGTGAATTGAAATGAAAATGAAGGGTATTCTGACTTAATGTTAGAAAGAATTTCATAATCGTAAGAACTACAAAACAGTGCAAGGGACTACCCCAGAAAGTTATTAGTCCTCTGTAACAGATTGGTCTACCATAAAGGGTTAGTGTAAAAAGGCAGAAAACAGGCACAGCGTGCAAAAGCTAAGAAGAAAGGTGGAAGGAGCAATCAGATAGCCTCTTAGCCAGAAGTGCAGTTTGATTGGTGGGTGAAATTGGAGGGAAAAGCTCAGTAATGAGAGAGGGCCAGAGCCAGAGGCAAAGAGAATGAGCAAGGCAGCCATTTTAAGTTCAGTTAGGACTTTGGTGTGGAAGAAGAAGGAGTGGGGAAGAAGACGATCAGTAGTTTTGAAGGGGGAAAGAAGGAAGGGAGTTGGGAACTGTTTGCTTTATGAAAGACACCTCATTGAGAATAATAGTTAATAGGCCTCTATAGTGATTAGAGTGCTGTGGGAGGATGGGAGATTTCAAAGGTTTAAAAGATCCTGTTTGGATTTGTGTGTGTGGAACTTTGTTTTAAGAAACTCAAGATAAAAGTACCATCCTCTGTAAGAAGTAAAGCTTCACAAGTTATTTGAAACCATTGCATATATTGACTGTTCAAAATAAACAAGATTTTCCTGTTTTATCCCAACTGATGTCTACGTATGGCTTTTTAAACATCCCAGTGAAGGACGTGGCCTATTAAAATAATAAATGGGTGGCATCGAAAGAAACATTAATAAATATTTGGAGGCAGCAAAGGCAAAATATAAAAGACAGTAGTTTCCCACTGACTGGTCTTGTGTGTGTGTGGGTGTGTGTGCACTGATTCCCTCATGGCCTAGCCTTAGGTCAGACCTTGTCATTTGTCCTTTGCCTTCCATCTTGTGTGTGGTGTGGTCATGGTCATCCTTTCAAGCTTTGCCTCCTGTTTGGATTACAAACCTTGTTTCAAGTTTCAAACCTCTGGGATTATAGTCAAGTTCAAGTATCAAGCTTTTGGATTATGGTCATGTTTATGCTTTCAAGCTTTTGGATATAATTCTAGTTTAAGTGTAACAATCCTTAGATTACAGTTTCTTGTTTTTGCTTTAAGTGATTTTTGGAATAAACTTACTATTCTTGTTCAGCTGTGTAGTATTTGGGTGAAAAGGGGGATAAAGTATGTGGCTGGGCTGCAATTCATTCTTTGTTTTCAAATGTAAATATACATATACTTGCATTTCATCTTTTTTTCATGACTTACAAGTGGTCTCCCTAATTAGACAAAAAGTCAGAATGAGCCTTGAACCAGCAATTCCAGCTGTTAAATTTAAAGTCAGTTTTCACTTAAAATTACAGATCAAATATTACTACAGTGATATGGCATTTATTTTCCATCCCAGTAGCCACCTTGACAGCATACTATAATGAGCAACATAAAATCTATTATTTCTTGTTCACTATGGCAGTTATATAACCAAAACTAATCTAATATCACCAAATGAATATAATGAATATATTAGGATAACCCAGAAGTGATTATATAACCATCTGTGTATGGCACTAGGGATAAACAAAGTTCATAATTTTATATGACATATTATTATGGGAAAAGTGTCTCTTTAAATGGCAAAGGAACTGAAGATACTGGTCTTGGCAACATAACTGAACTTCTCCCAGATTTCCTTTGGGTTGTGATGAATTTGACCTTCTCTTATTATGGTTATGTGTGAAGTGTGCATCGAAAAGAGGGCTGGGACGTAAATCCATTCATTCTTACATTAACCATGGCTTCCAATCTGTCTCCCTTGCCCTGAGATAAGATCCTCTTTTTAAAAACACATTTAGGAATGCACTCTATTTCCCCCTTTCATCTCTAAAACTGCTAAGTCAACAAATTCGAGCTAATTAGTTCTATTTATTCAGTGACTGCTAATCAATTACTGTCAAAAAATCTCAAATGACTTTCACTTTCCTCTTTCCTTCATTCAAGGTTTATTATTAAAATAAATAAATAAAAAGACTTGTCACCCATAATCCATGAGGTTTTCAAGTTTCCCTTGTGTATAAGGGCTCTGCTTGAGTGTATAATAAAGTTCTCCACTTAGTTGCATTCTCATTGCTACTCAGCCTCCATGAAAATAACTCTGTGCCAGCTGCTTGAAAATAAGCTCAGAGGCATCTGGAGACCAATTGTAATGCAAAGGTCATATTTTCCAAGCTGTTTATAGATTGTAATTTGTAAGGGTGTAATGTCACAGGTTGTCAATAATTCAAGGTGGAAAATTACAAGTCGTAATAGGCTATCAATTCTTCATTCTTCCTCACTTAACTCTTCATCCCCAAAGAGTGGTTAAATTCCATTTCATTTCAGTTTATTCCTTGAAGTTTCATTCCAAAATTTCATTTGTTTATGGTAAAGGCATTTGGGGTGGTAAAATATAACTAATCCCTTAACAAGTCCTCGGGGAATGTAGGCAATAAAAAGTGCATGTTTCAGAGTACAGATATGAATTCCTGCTAAAGGTCTTTTCCCGCTGGGCTCTTATATTCAGTTCAGCCTATTGGTAATATTGTCAGCATAAAAAAAAGATCCCCCCCCCCCCCAGTCTGAACAAAGATTGAAATGAAAACCTCTGTGAAAAAGAGGCCATTTCAAGCCACTATTTTAAGATTTATCTGTTTGGATCTAATTCTGTCTCTAGTTAATCATGCAAAGTTCCAGTGATGTCAATGGAAGTTATTCATACATAACAGATCACACAGTCTCTTGGGAAATAAATTGCCTCATATTTCTGACCAAAAAATGAGATTTCTCCCATCCCTTTTGGGAAATCTAATTAGCACTTAATTAAATTATTTTACTATATCTAATCCTCTAACCGGAGGGAAAGAAGTCCTCAGTTCTTTTAAAAAAAAAACCTCAACATGACTCAGGCCCCCATTTACATTGCTGTATAATGCAGCTGAACTGCATTATATGAATCTATGGTAACTATATAATTAATTTTTAAACTTCATTATTTGGCAGTGCAGATGTGGCCCCACAGATTCTCTGTCCCTTCCTGTTGTTGTCCATCTAAGGACAAAAACTTGGCAGAGTTCAATAATTTTGGGAAGAGCAGAATGACCTAGTGAATCCAAATACAACTAACATGTAGCAAGATGGTGCTCCGTAATTATACTCATTCTTCTTCAAAATAGTTCTGAAAATGGGTTAATATGAATAATTCATATTGAACACAGGATTGTAAATGCATGGCTGCAGTTCCAAAACAGACTTACGATAAGATTGTATGAACCTTAGTAGCAATAAAAAAGCTGCACAAACAATCGTAGATGTAACAGTGAATTCGGGCTGTAAAGAGTTCTCCTCCCGTTTCATGCTGGTATGGCAGTTTAGATTGCCTACTCACACCTCTATGCCAGCAGCTGCAAGTCTTATGACATGTAGCACAGCAGTGTCATAGAAACTTGCAGTGCAATGTAGGATTTGACAGAAAGCCTGTAGCAAAATTATTATGGTTATTATTCTGTATTGGACATTGTTCATTTGATGGCAGAATCATTTTGGTAGTTCTGACTGCAAACTATCCCTTCTGATCTGCAAACCATGTCCTCACAATTTCAGATGGATAGACCTGGATGAAATGAAACAAATCACAATGTACTCAGACTGAATCTGTCCTGGGCATCCCATGTGTTTCAAAAGAGGTTACAACCCAAATGTATTCCTCACAGTCTATGTGGTATCTAAATGTTTAACCAAACGCATATTCAACTGTTTTGTCCAATAATACATAACTTTTATAATATTATATTATATACTAGCCATCCCCTGCCACACATTGGCCCAGTCTGCTGATCTGGAAAATAAAGTAATTAGAAAGTGTTGGTTTCTAATATATGTAATGTCTTTATTCTTGTGGGGAAACACTATTTCTTGCTGCTTCTTTGTCAGTGTTAATGCGGTGATTGTCTGGTTTCCTATTCTGGAACATGCAACATATCATTGCCCTTCTGTAGGGGGGTCCCTTTCAAATCTATATTATATCTGTGTGTGTGTGTGTGTGTGTGTGTGTGTGTGTGTGTGTGAATCATATCTATCTATCCATATCTATGTCTGGATGGCTCTTTGTTGGGATGGTCCTTGTAGTTACCTGGTTGTAGGTTTTTGCAGCCCATCTGAATTCGAAGTATATTCTACAAGTAGTTTTTTGTAGGAAAAGGATGAACTATTTTTGGCCCTGTCTCCATTGTCATATAATCCAGTTTAAAGCTGCATTATACAATTAGTGTAAGCTCATATGATGCAGTTTAGCTGAATTGAACTGCATTATATGAGTCTATACTGACCATATAATGCAGTTTCAAGTTGTAGATGGAGCCCTAGATTCTTATTGTCTTATCACATCGTGCAGCGAATGCTGTCCTAACACCTCATCATAAAGGCCCATGGATTTACCACTCATTTTGGAAAATCCATGGGTTCCTGGTGGGGGTGGGAAGGGGTGGAGAACCCATTGTTCCATGCTCCACATCATGCATATTGGCTTACTCCTCATTCCACGGGGGAAGCATTGCTACCCGGCTTTCCCTCATTGCTGGTAAGGCAACATGGGAAGGCTCCCATTTGCCATGGAGGTGGTATGTGCCACTTCTCCTCTTCTTTCAGCACTGAGCCTGTCCAGAAGTGCCTCTGTATCATCTAATGAGCGGTGTCCTGTAAGTGGGGACGAAGCAGTGTATGACGGGCAAATTGACCCATCTGATGAGATGTCTAGGGAATTTGGATCATCCAGGCTTCTTTGTACAACATTCTGTAGTCAAGCACAAATGAAACAGCTGATAGATTTAAGATCAATAGATAGAGGGAGCTATTTCCCCCAAGGTCAAGTGTAAGCATAGGCAGGTTGTTGGCTTGTTACTAACCTGTTGTTTACCTTTATTACAGATTATACTATAGTTCATAAAGCTGTTACACATTTTAACTCATTTTGAGTCTTCTGTCTTATTTCAAGTATAGGGGCACAGAGACACCTTTACGTTCCAAGAGCAATACATTAGCTGTGTTAGACACAGAGTTGTGTTTTCAACGCTAAACATAGAAGAGGCATTCAACTACCATTATAGGGATTGAGTGGAAAGACTATAATGGAAGCAATCATTTCTGCCTCCGAATGGAGCCATTTTAGTGTCTGCTAAAACTGCTAGCTTTCAACCAAGGTATTAGTTCTGGCATTCAAGATGCTGAAAGCAACGATGTAGTTATAATGAAATAATTCCTAAAATCAAAACAATTCCAGATCATTCTTCCCCAAAAGGCAAAATGTCTGCATTTAAAGGTTCCCAATAAGACTCCAATATAAACACACATTTTAGAAAATTAACAGAAATTGCTCCTTTCTTTTATAAAGATAAAAGGAGACTAGTGATGAAACCTACATATTAAGACAAAATGGCCAAAGAGACATTAAATTCAAAAACGTATTGCCAAAATGGCAAAAAGGAATATTAATCACACAAACAGAGAAAATGTAAAATAAGAGAGGGAAAGGGGGATTTTTAAGTAGTATCAAACTGAATATTTAGAAAAAATAGATTGTGTAGTCAGCTCTAGACAGAGGATAAGCTTTCTGTTCATCACAGAGTTATCCCCAATTCAGAAAACATCATTCTCTTGCCTTTTGACACATATATTTCTGATAATATAACCAATGGCTCCTGAAATGTCAGATAATATTTTGGTAAATTATCTGTTAAATTTTGATTTGTATCAACACAACACAATATGTTGAAAAGGTGAGCTAGAGGAAGAATTTGGAGCATGTGATTAAGCAGATTTCTTTTGCTTTGCAGTAGAGCAGTGGTTCTCAACCTGTGGGTCCCCAGATGTTTTGGCCTTCAACTCCCAGAAATCCTAACAGTTAGTAAACTGTTCCACACCTGGGGTTCCACAGGTTGAAAACCACTATACTAGGGGAATTTCCAAAGATATGTTTATACTATGGTACCCCTGAACATAGCTTATTTTGAGGCAGTCTGGGCAAAGGATAGATTGTCCCTTGGTGTTCTGGGATATCAGCATTTTTCTCTGAGGTTATTTCACTCTAGAAGCAATTCAGTAAATAAATATTAATGGGAGGGGGGGGGGGAAATCTGACTTTCCCAACCACTTTATTGTATAGTGTATGGGGGAAAGGGGTGTCCGGTGATATATGTGATGATCATATTGCTATGAATGGTTTTCTTCTCTCAGCTCCATTTTCTTTGCAAATTCATTTTCAGTAGTTACCCAGGTTTGGTCAATGAAATCAGAATCATAGATTTGAAACAGACTGCAAGGGCCATCCAGTAACTCTGTGGGTGCTTCCAGACAGCCCTTTATCCTAGGAGTATCCTTGTGTTTTAAACACGGATGCTCCTGTGGGCCTGTCCACACCCACCCCAGAAAGCACGTGCTTTGTGGAGTGGGTGTCCAGATGTTCTTCCAGGACTGGCCCAGCAGAACATCTGCAGACCCTATCCCCCTCCCCCAAAGCCGCAACCCCCTTTTAAAAGTAAAATAAACTTACCTGGCCTCCATTACAGTATTACTGGAGCTCTCCCGGCATGTAGAAATCATGTGCCAGAAGAGTGGGGGGGGGTCGCTCCTCCCTCCCCCCCCCCCTCTTCTGGTGTGTCATTTCTATGCACCGGGATAGCTCCAGCAACACTGTAATGGAGTCAGGTAAGTTTATTTTACCTTTAAATGGGATTTGGGGGCTGTGGGGGAGGACGATGGGATTCTCACAGTTTTCTGGCGCAGAATAAGGCATAGAATAAATCCACTATCTAATTAATTCACCACAAATCAGGGTTTTCCTGGTTTGTAGCAAATTAATTATGGGTTGGCCAGAACTTCATCTGGACAGCCCCCTTTTTATTAAGGAAGTTTCTGCAATAAAGGGGCTGTCTGGATGGGCCCCTTGTTTCCTGTATTCTTTTAAGGGTCCTAAGCGGTCTCCATGCTTAAAAGGGTGGCAAAGTGGAACATGCCGCCAATTCTTCCATCATCTGATGAGGTAGAATGATGAGAGCAGAACACTTTCAAAATGCATAATTGTTTCCCCTTGCTACTCCTAAAATCTTAATAACTCTGCAGCTTCTAAAATTTTGCTTAGTTGAAGATACATCTCCTTCAGTATGGTTCTACTTTTGTCCTTATGGTAAACCTCTGAACTTTCAGTTTTATCCTCCCCTTGACCCATCATTCCTTTTTTGCTATGCAAAATGTTGGTTTTTTGCCAACATTACATGAAAACCATATGATAATATTTAATGTGAAGTTGTGTTTAGAACCACTTCCTTGCTATGCTAGGATGATGCCTTGCTATTTCTGTCATAGGTTGCTCTAAGACAGTGGTTCTCAACCTGTGGGTCCCCAGAAGTTTTAGCCTTGAACTCCCAGATATCCTAATGGATGGTAAACTGGCTGGGATTTTTGGGAGTTGTAGGCCAAAACACCTGGGGACCCACAGGTTAAGAACCACTGCTGTATGAGGATTATAACTGTTGTGTGTACTGAAAAACTGTGGATTTTCCATAATGACCAAGTTTTCACATTGCATAGTGAAACTGTCCCTCAGTTTGTATGGAATTCCACCACCATCGTGTTTAATTTCCCACTGGCAGAGAAACTAAGGATGGCATTCCAAAGTGAAATAACAGTACATACAGAAGAGAGTGGAAATTTCAGTGCATAAGTGTGGGTGTGGAAATGGGAGCCCAGGTTAACCTGAAGTGAAGTCTTAAGTGACTCCATTTTGATGTCACAAGCAACTTGAAGTGGCTGTAGACCATGATGAGAAGGGAAATGTGAATTTGGTTAAATGTTATTAGGAGCCTGTTACAGGATACTCCTCTTCTCCTGAGAGAAAAGAAGCAAAAGTTGTGGGTTCCATGTTGAAAGCACCTTCTTTTGCCAGGTAAGTCAACAAAATTCAGTTAAATAGTCCATAAACAATATAGTCAGGCTTATCAGTGTACTTACAAAGATGGACAGAGTTCTCCCTTATATTTTTCTTCCCCAGACTTCCATGCATTCATTCCTTTTCTATCCCCCACCCTCTTGATCACATAACTATCTGCCATCTGTGTGTTAGCTTAGCTTGCAAATCTCTTCATGGAGTTAAAGGGTCGGTGCCCTCAACACCTCTCACATTCTTACAGAGTTATTCAGAATTACTAAGGGAAGCAATGCTACAATGGTTTGGTGAGAAGTAGTTTATCTGTACTGAGGTGATTCAAATATAAAGGATAATGTAAAAAAGAAAGAGGAGCCATTGCCTCCATATCTGATAGACAAAGGACCTCATCCCATGCATAGAATGAAAGAGGGTGAAAGCAGAGGGAATTGTTTCACTGCATTCCCTCCAGTCAAGGTCCATCTTCTGGGATGGCCGGATATATCATGTCCTTTCCCTGCTGAGGTCTGTCTTTTCCCCATTTTTCCTGTTTCTGAAACACACGGAAACAGAGCTCCGAATCTATATGATGAGGTCCTTTGAAGTGAAGTCATGTCACTTTTGCTCACCATTTTTCATAGCCAAGGACAGGGAAGGATCTGCAGATGCAGAACCAACAAAAGTTATCAATTTTATCTGGAAGCCATAAAGGGTTTTTTTTTTTGGCTTTTTTTAATGTGGACTGACCACAGTGAACCAAGTATGAAATCTATCTGGTAAAAATGTCTACTGTGAACTGCACTTCATAACAGCGGTTTCTTTCCCTTGGCATTCTTTTAAGTTACAGATTATCCATCCCAAACAGATGGGAAAGTCAAAACACATTATAAAGAAATGCACACTATTTCAAATCTTACTATCCCTATTTCTTGGAGCCAAAAGGATGCTTGCACCTGAAGGACAACAGATATATTTTGGCCTTTGCATACAACCTGGAGGCTTCTTCTGAATCTGCAGAGACAAGAGAGTTGCTCTCTCTGACTGGTGACCTTTCTGTGAAGATTAGAGAGTGTTTGTCCTCTAAAACTACTGTTTGCAGTTTAGGCTGTTTTCTTTTTCTTTCTTTCACTCCTCAAAGTCCAGGTAAATATCCATGCTGTTTATCCAAGCTCCTTTTAGCCCCTATGTTAAGAAGTGAAATGCTAAAGAAGTATAAGCAATGAAGAGGATTTATGGCATCCTTAGCAGCATTAACATTGCTATATTATAACACAAATCTGAGTTCAGTACTATCCTCTCAAGAAGATTCAGTGTTTCAAACCTCAATACTTTGCTGACTTCAAGCAATCGTGAGAGAACTTTCTTGCTGGACTGGATGGGTTAATGTTGTTGCAACTGTATTCATCTATAATGGAACAGAGGTCTTCTGAATTATTTCTCAGGGAAACCTGCTGCCTTGTCACCAGTTCACTGAGCCACATACTAGACTAATTTGACTTACACTTATGGTCAGCTATTTGTCAAATAGCAGGTATGGAAGAGAGCGTTATATTCCATTCTCTTTGACTTATGGCGAAGTTTTGACATATGCACCTCCAGGGAACACAGGCCTATTTTCCCTCCTTTCGTGAATGCTTGTTCAGCATCTATTCCTAGAGAGAGAGTGAAGTTGTGAGTCATTTGTGTTTGTGTTGTATTGGTTCTCTCAATGAAGTTTTTTCAATCAAGATGATATATATATATATATATATATATATATATACACACACAAATGAAAATTCTTTTTGAAAGGATCCTCTTTCTCTGACACACACAATTATTAGAACTCAAAGTTTCATTTGGACCTTACAGTACATCAAGGGAGAGTGGGGAAGCAAATGCTTTCTTTGTGAATATCTTACTTTATGGCTTGACAACCAGAATATTGTTAACTTATGAAATTTGCTATCATAGCACATAGTGATTGCCATTAGTTTATGACCTCATCACACTAGCATTTTAAAAAGAAAATAAAGTCTGTATGTCTTCTTTCAATTCCGTGCAGAATTCTGAGGTTTGTAGTTTAGAGTAGGGCATTTGAAAGTCTCAGCTAAAGAGATCCTCAGCAGGAGGCAGCCACAGGATTGAAAGTGTATACACACTTCACCTACCCTTTAAAATACTAGTGTGATAAGGTACACATTGCCTTTTTAAAAAGCCTAGACAAATCCATGGATAATTTGCCATAAACTTCAATAAGCCATAGTAATTAAATCTTGTTAAAGTCAATAAATGAGGACCAAGAGGACTGGAGAGCTGTTGCCTTCAAGCTCCAACTAGAATTATGCCCAGAGAGATCTGTGTGACCAGTGTGGTAAACAGAATTCTACACTAGATTTGGTTTGATCCAGAATAATACATCTTATGTCATATTTAGACAGCATAAAAAATACTTGATGAGTTAAAATCCATAGAAATAAACCAGCTGCTTTGTTTCATTCTGCACTGTCAATATTCAATTTCTGTGGCTTGTTAAATACATTTAACTTTTCAGTATTTCATGCTTCACAAATCATTTTCTAAAAATGTGGAAACTGGAAGTAAAGCCATATAATTACTGAATAATGATCTAATAATGCAAAAATGAATACAAGTTACCAGTATGAATTAATACTCAGGTGTGCATGAAAAGGTCTGTGTATCTCCCCTTGTGAGTTTGTAATGTGTGCATATTCTAATTGTAAAATAGTTGAAAACAGATCCAGATGTTCAAGTATGGATGCTGCAAAATTTGATGAATACTGAAAAATTGAAGTCAAATTATAGAAAGAAAAGAGAAGATATGTGATCTTTGTTTTACAGTATGATTCTTAGGATCCTCATCTTTACTGACATGTCATGCAGTTTGAAAATGCATTGAACTTCATTATATGAGTGTACACTGTGATGATATAATGCAGTTTAAAACTGCATGATATGGCAGTGTAGATTGGGGCTTGGAAATTGGAGTCACATTGGCATTTAAAACATGTGAAATTTAAGAGGAAATATGCCTATCTAGTCATTGGAAAAGGTTCCTGGAGTTCTTATCCTAAGTGATCCCACTGAAAATATTCCCCAAATAAATAAGGAAACTGACATTCATAATTTAAATGGTTTCTAAAAATTAAAGAAAGAAAACAGGCATACCTACGTTCCATTAGATTCAATGGATTTAACACAGTTACATTATTTATTTTTAATATATATGTTTTATTGTGATAATCATTATGCTTATGTTGTTGTTAATTTTATGTTTATGTTGCTTACTCTGTATGCTTTGGTGATGTTCCTTGGAAACCACTCCAAGTCCCCTCGAAGAGATAGAGTGGTATATAAATAAAATTTTATATATTACTAGCCATCCCCTGACACGTGTTGCTGTGGCCCAGTCTGGTGATCTGGAAAATAAAGTAATGAGAAAGTGTTGGTTTCTAATATATGTAATATCTTTCTGCTTGTGGGTAAACAGTGTTTCTTGCT
Source organism: Anolis sagrei (assembly GCF_037176765.1). Taxonomy (NCBI): domain Eukaryota; kingdom Metazoa; phylum Chordata; class Lepidosauria; order Squamata; family Anolidae; genus Anolis; species Anolis sagrei. Next base: position 211,107,821 of record NC_090023.1, on the reverse strand, counting down.
GTTTCTTTGTCAGTGTTGATGTGGAGATTGTCTGGTTTGCCTACTCTGGAACACACAATATATATTTGTCCTTCTTTAGGGGTTCCTTTAAAATCTATGATACTATATCTCTCTGTGTGTGAATCATATCTATCTATCTATCTATCTATCTGTCTATCTATCTATCTATCTATCTATCTATCTATGGCTGGATCGGTCTTTGCTAGGAGGGTTTTGATAATGTTTTCTTGCCCTGGTGAAGGGTGTTGGACTGGATGGCCTTAAGTATTTTCTGTTGGTCATGGGGTTTCTGTGTGTGAAGTTTGCCCCAACTCTGTCGTTAGTGGGTTTCAGAAAGCTCTTTGATTTAAGGTGAACTATAAACCCCAGTAACTACAACTCACAAATGTCAAGGTCTATTTTCCCCAGACTCCATCTGTGTTCATATTTAGGCATACTGAGTATATCTGCCAAGTTTGGTCCAGATTCATTATTGTTTGGGTCCGCAGTGCTCTCGGGATGTAGGTGAACTACAACTCCCAAACTCAAGGTCAATGTCCACCAAAACCTTCTAGTGTTTTCTGTTGGTCAGGGGAGTCCTGTGTGCCACGTTTGGTTCAATTCCATTGTTGGTGGAGTTCAGAAAACTCTTTGATTGTAGATGAACTATAAATCCCAGAAACTACAACTCCCAAATGACAAAATCATTTGTTGAGTGATGGCCACTACTTGGGTTAGTTAGATGTCTTGTGTCCAAATTTGGTGTCAATTCGTCCAGTGGTTTTTGAGTTCTGTTAATCCCACAAACGAACATTACATTTTTATTTATATAGATTATTATACATGCCCAGTACCATCAAATGAGTTAACTACATTCTTCATGCCTTTGCAAGTTAATTGTGAATTGATGGATACATCAATTACAATAATGTATGAAAGCATTTTATCATTTAAAGCACACTTCTAAAAATGGAAATTTATTTTCACAAGGTAATATCTTGTTTGCATCATTGTTTAAAACAGAAATTTGTAAGGTAACTGGATTATTGTGGATGAGCACAGAGTTTGCATGTACTGCTCAATCACTTCCACTGTTACTGGGAGTTGGTAAACCAACCAAATATTTTCTTTACCTTGCAATCTGGTAGTTTCTTTTCATTGGTTTATGCCTTCCCAACAATGGAAAGACAGAATTCTAGGTTTGTTCTTGTTATTATTATCTCGTCCTCTCTGGGTTGTCAGAAGGAAACAAATCAGATGAGAAATATGCCAGACTATACAATAAAGAAACGGCAAAGATTAGCCACTTCCACTGGAACAAAAAACAACTGAGCAGCATTCACCAGCATGCTTCTCTTATTACTGACTCACAAGTCTAATTCATTGTTTCATGCAATTTGACCTACTGTCTTGCAAAATGTCACCCGTGAGTATAAGTACGATTTGAACTCATGTCCAAGGCCAAAATTTTAGGTGATAAATTATAAAGGCATGCAATGTCAATTATATTTATGTTGCATTTTAACAGGCTCTATAATGCTGATCAGATACATTACATGTGATTTTAAAAAACCAGTTAAAGTAAAATAGTTTTTAAAAGTAGAAATCTATTATTTGATTAAATAATAGAAAAATCCAATTTTATTATACGACACTGAAACAGAATATGTGAACCAGGCATAACATTTTCATAGCTGCAACACAGAGCAGAAAGAAGAAAAGCAAGTCTGTGTACATTGAGTTCTTTTACTATAAAACTCTATCAAGGTGAAACAAAGGAGTGCCAAAAGGCATAAACTGTAAATCTTACAACTCCACTTGCAGCAAAGTTGTTCTCTCGCTCCTTTAAAGCACTTATTCTACTGAAGTCAATTTTTGGTTCAGCAATGTCCAAAATAAAATCTAACATTCCCTATGTATGCTGATGTGAACAAGATACCTGTCTCAAAGTCTTTCATTGTAACAACCCCAAAATAAAACTCAGCTCAGCATGATAACAGGTTGATAACCTTCTAGAAGGATTATACTACATACATGACAACTGAAGATTATGTTGACTGACATGTTGTTAAACCAATAAATGGACCTACTGATAACAGTCTCAGCCCATTTCTCTCCAAGCAATCTAGTTTTCAGAAAATAGGAGCTTAGAAATTTTACAGAACGTTAAAGCATTTCTGTGTTGGGAAAATAATATTTCCAGTCAGAAAGTGAGCCCTGTGGCTTTAGTAGTAGTTTTGTAAGAAAATGTATTGTTTGGTGTTTCCGCTGAGCTTCAAACATACATTTAAAAACTCAATATAAAATGAAACAGAATATTTTGCCAAGATCAAGGTGGAGTGATGATAACTCTCAGCACTCCTTGTTAGTAAGAAAATACAGGTGCCTTGGAAAGGACAACACTCCTACCCCAATCCACCCCCCAACCACATAGCAATCTTCCCTCATATATGTACATGGAAATTAGTGCCCATCTCAAAGCAGTAAACTATAAATGTTTTTTTAATGGTGAATGAAGTCATAATTCAAATAAGAAAAATAAACATTACAGTCCTTGGGCCACAAGTGCCCTTCCCAATTCTCAATTTCCCTTCAGTTGCTGAAATAATAATAATAATAATAATAATAATAATAATAATAATAATAATATGTCCTAGACACTTGGGAAGTGCCTGACGTGTGATCCAGTACAAAAGCCAGCATATTGATCTTGTTTGCTGTGTTGTGTATCTAATAATAATAATAATAATAATAATAATAATAATAATAATAGCCAGCAAAGTGATCTTGTCTGTTGTCTGCTGTGGACTCATCTTGTTGTGTTTCAAATACATGGGCAGTTCCTTGAGAAGATTGAAGGAAAAGTTGACAAGGAGAAGAACTGGTTACTTATGGCTTATAAATGGAACCCTGAAGAAGGAGACAGAAGGCCTGATTCTTGCAGTCCAGGAGCAAGCCATCAGAACCAATGCAATTAAGGCCAGGATTGAAAAATGAAGACTGTGCAAGGAAGCTGATGAAACCATGGATCATATCCTCAGCTGTTGCAAGAAAATCGCACAGACAAACTACAAACAAAGACACAACCCTGTGGCCCAGATGATTCACTGGAACTTATGTCAGAAGTACCACCTGCCAGCAGTAAAGAATTGGTGGGATCATAAACCCGCAAAGGTCGTGGAAAATGAACATGCAAAAATACTGTGGGACTTTCAAATCCAGACTAACAAAGTTTTGGAACACAATACACCAGGCATCACGATTGTGGAAAAGAAAAAAGTCTGGATTATTGATGTCACCATACCAGGTAACAGTCGCATTGAGGAAAAACAACAGGAAAAACTGAGCCACTATCAAGACCTCAAAATCAAACTGCAAAGGCTCTGGCATAAACCAGTACAGGTGGTCCCAGTGGTCATTGACGCAATGGGTGCCGTGCCAAAAGATCTCAGCTGGCATTTGGAAACAATAAACATCGACAAAATCACGATCTGTCAACTGCCACAGGCCACCTTACGTGGATCTGCGCACATCATTCGAAAATACATCACACAGTCCTAGATGCTTGGGAAGTGTTCGACTTGTGATTTTGTGATATGAAATCTAGCATATAGATCTCGTTTGCTGTGACATACTGTGCCTTTGTGACAGTAAAATAATAATAATAATAATAATAATAATAATAATAATATAGCTGCTATCTTTTTCCTTGTGTAAGTCATAAGGAGTTGTAGTTTTCTGTTGTAATATAATATAATATAGGATCAAAGGCACAAGAACCTATAACCACCCAATTTCTTTTTAAAAATAACAAAACCAGAAATGAACTTTTGGATCTTGTCGTGCCACCATGAAGACACTCCCTGTTTCCCCTATTTAAGCCCCTTTTAGTTAGGGGGGATTCGTATTTTATGTGTAGTTTCAGGGGGGTCAGTCTAGACAGCTTCTTCATATTTGAAGCCTCCCTAACCCTGTCCCTTTAAGAATCCCCTCAGGGGTGGAACCTAAGGCAAGGCACTTATAGTTCTTTGAAGAATCAGCCATTTGTGACTGGAAGGTGATGAGATAGGAAGACTGGAAGGTCTATAAAATAGTACATCACAGATAGAGGTCACAGATTGTTGACACAGATTGGAGTCACATTGGAGCCCTGTTAACATCCAGTTAGAGCTGTATTCGAGTCTAGATAGAGGTAGTATTGAGACTACCTTAGAAACAGTTGAACACCACACAAGAAAGAGACATTAAGAAGAAATAAAAATTCAAGAGCCTCAGTTCGGCCAGAGTTGTGTCTATTTCTCAAGGACTTTACCTCTCCTCATAAAGACTTTGTAGTAAGATTCAGGAGGAAAGTTTAAGATCTTGTTAGTTAATACATTCTTGTTTTTTGGTTCAACTATACAGTCTTTGTTCTGTTTCCTGAGCAACCAGTTCACCTTCCACAGATAAATAGCATGGGGGCTGATCAGGTCTAGTGCAACCTACCTCATAGGTGGGGCCTGAGGGTAAAAATTGTTCCTAGAAAAGTCTGAAATTTCTCTTCAAGTTATTACTGCCATCTTGGCAAGTTAGAACAGAAATAAGAACAATGGTATAAGTTTCACAAACAGTAGTTGCACTACAATGCTGAAGCAATGAAGCCATGAGAAAAAAGTTTTTACTTATAATCAATGTTCAAAATGTTTCATTAACGTAATATATTCAAACAGGGGAGAATCTATTATTTAGCCAAACAGCAGATATTTGGCAAACATAATGTTTCTTCCCAGCTTATGTTAGGACACAATAACCAGATAAGAGCATAATAAACTAATACATCAGATCCTTTTTGAAAAGAAAAAAATACATTTCAAGGCAGATCACTATGCTGACAAATAATCCATAATAAGATATTGCTTTAACAATGCCCCATATTGATGTGGTCCACTTCCATTTTAGTAAAATAAAAGAAATCAACTGCAGACTATGGTGAGATAAATGTTTCCATGCTTTAGGCTAACTTTAAAAGCACTCTCCAAGGTGCTGAAACCTATTTCCAAACAAGTTTAATACTGTAGGTGGCTCCTTTATAGGAAATACAAATCTGGCAAGGATTCACCACTACATTGGCATGGGGCCACCAGCTGCCACCAATACACACATTTAGGCACCTGCCACTGATGGAACTGTAAATGGGAGACCAAGATACACAGGCCTGCAACTGTAAAAAATTGAAGATTCATGTTTTCTGTCCCTGTATCTGAAGATAACCTAAAACACAAAAAATATGAAAAAGGGGAGCAGCTTGAGAAGCATTTTGTGCTGATGAATAATTCAGTTTGATTTATTTTTTGCTATGTATATAAAATAAAAGGCTATTTAACTGTCTTGTGTGCTTCTTAAAGTAACTCAAACTATTTATTTTTATTCCAAATCAAACCATCAACATTTAAATAGCACAATGATTCTTTGGGAATATTTAACCCACTTTTAAAAAATGAGATCGTTTTGCATGTTGCATTGTTTGATTGTAAAAAAAACCAAAACAAGAAACATTATTTTTCCTAATTTCAAGCGGAACTTCTTGCAGTCTCTTTTTTATGTATGGGTTGGAGAAGCAAATCAACATGAAGAATATGGAACATATTCACAAGCCTGTCAAATAGCTGTAAAACATTGCATGCTTGCAATTTCAACATGAAAGATATATCAACCCTCTTCTAACTTTCCCACCCACAAAAAAAGCAAAAGCAAAAGCAAAAAAAAATCCAGTATATAAGGTTCTTCATGATTGCAGGAATACAATGCAGATATAGGCATGACAGAGCACTACTTTGCCAGAAGTAATTAGTGCTGTGTATCTTGAAGATGTATATTACCAGTCGTGGATCCGTGATTACTTTTAGGTAGACTAATGAAAGCTCTGTGCTTATCCATATTCCAATTCATTTCCATTCTCTCCTTCTCCTACCTTATCAGAAGTAGGATTAACATCAGTAATAGGGCCGTATGCATATTTACACATTGTAATTAAGTAGTGGGCGAAGAGAAGCTCCTTAAGAATATTTATTGAAGCCTAGAAAGTCTTCTCTTTGCAAGCTAAATTTATTTTACCATTATTTGAAAAATGAAGTCCATACTAAGATTAGAATACCATTTATTCCCAGGAGCCCTAAGAAAGTCCAATAAGTTACATCCAGTGTGCATTCTTGGAACTGCTGACAGCCTATAAAAACTACCTATGGGCCCATGTTTGTCATTTTGGAACCAGAGTTGCATGAGAAATTGGAGAGTAAAAGTTCTCCACTCGCCCCTTTTTTCCACCCTGCAGCCGTTAGCTGCTCATGGACTCTCAAACATAAGGGGTCATCCATACATTACTTGCAATCCAAATATGATATACACTTATATAGTTTTTCACATGCAATATTTGACATGTCTACACTATTTGCAGATAGTGTCATAGGACCTCATCAGATGGGGCTTTTTCCCCATCCTAGGATGCTACTGAGACACAGCCAGGATGGCTCCTTCCTTACTGTATCTTGGCAACATGTTGAGAGGCTACCCTGAGAACATGGGTGACTACCCAGTGTTTTCACTGACTATGCCGGGGACAACACAGGATGAAGCTGGGTGCAGATGAGGGGGCAATGCAGGGTGCTCCCCGACAGATTCTCCTACTGACCCACAGATTTCCCCATTGTCCCCAGCTTATGGACTTCCATCTGATGAGGTCCATAGATTACTAAAGGCTATTTAAGACAGTTTTTTAAAAAATTAATGTTCATGTATGCATATAATGAATTCTTGTCCCGGCATTGAATATTTGCCATACATATCCTGTGCTCCGCCCTGAGTCCCCTTCGGGGTGAGAAGGGCAGAATATAAATGTTTTAAATAAATAAATATTCACTTACTGCACACACATTACACACACATTATGTTTCTCATATTGTGCATGGTCATGCAGATGTTCTGGACTGCAACAGTGGCATAGAGATCTAAGGATACATAGAATCCTCTGCTCATCTGTTATATTAGAGATCCAATGTGACACAGCATTTGGTGTACTGAACTGAAACTTAGCAAAACCAGGTTCGGGTGCCTATTTAGCCCCAATTTTCACTGGATAAGCCTCGGTTAATCAATTTCTCAGTCTAGTCTCTATCACAGAATTGATTAAGAATAATATAAAAAGGAGAACAACTGTCTGAAGCTCACTAGACAGAAAGTGAGATACGCAATCAAGTCTACCATAGATGTAATCTGAAGCCAAAGCATCACATGGAAAAGGTAGGAGTTCCCATAGTGAGTTTGCTTATGAGATAGCTCCAAATAGTTCAAGAAAACCTGCTCACCTTAGCAAACATTATATCTCTACAGTAATTACATTCCACAGTAATTGAATCCCCAAAAACTATCCAGTAATACATAATGGATTGTACCTGGATACAAGTTCTATATGTTTACTTCATGTACAGTTCCAAAACCAGAAAAGTTGGGCACACCTAAACTTATGATGATATATCTCCTGCTCAAGTATAAAATTGTACTCTCTCAAAATAGACAGGAGATAGTGTTCCTGTATTGTGTATGGGCAAACAAAAATGCAGATTATAGCCACCCTATTGAAATTAAGGTCTTCTGGTCCAATAATATGATAGAGTATTAGAGAGGACCTAGAAAATGACTAGAGGGGACATATTTTTTCATACTTTGATAAATGAAATTACAAATACTGCTCCTGTGAATATGATGAACAGACAGGCAGTCTCCGAGTTACAAACATCCAACTTACAAATGAATCAGAGTTAGGAACAGGGCTAGACAACAGGAAGTGAGAGAAATCTATCCTTAGGAAGTGAAATTCATGCCTGAAAGAATTATCATGGGAAAGAGGTGTCTCCACTGAAGCTTTATTGCCAATCCTTATTTCTACAACAAGCCAAATTTTTCAAAATCTAATTCTTACAGGGTCAAAAAGTGAGAGGAAATCTTTTGAACAAGTGCACAGAGAGCAAAACAAACTCCACAGGGGTGCTAGACCTCCCCTATGCTATCAAAAGCTACAAAATATATATCTTTGCCTGGAGCTACACTTTAAAATGTACCTGTTCTGACTTACATACAAATTCAACTTAAGAACAAGCCTACAGAATCTATCTTGTTTGTAATTTGGAGACTGCCTGTACTGCACTAGTTTCTGAAATTGAATGGATGTTACAGAAACTCTCTACTTTAGCCTGAAGAAAAGAAAATTGGGTGGGGACAAGGCAGCACTCTTCTTCTACCCAGAGGGCTGTTATATAGAAGATAGAAAATTCCAAGAGAGCAGAATAAATCTTATGGTTTTACTTCAGATAAAGTTTGATATCTGCTGAATACTAGGAGAAAGGGTTTGACATGAACAGAACTTTGAAGAGGAGCATTTCCAGACTCTAACTGATAAGGTCAATCAAACAGTGGAACCAATTAACTAGAGGAACTCCCTTCCTAAGCTGCCTAAATACCCTGAAGCCATCAGCCACTTATCTGAACTTGAAACCTAAGCATAGTCAGGCCAGGTTAGAATGTGGAAGAGGAACCACCAGGGAATACCTGATGCTGCAGGCTATATTTCAGAGCAAACAACAGCAAACTCCCTTTTGATTATTCTTATCAAGAAATAACTACAATAGGGTCACTATAACTCAGAGTTGACTTGAAGGTACATGATATCAACATCTCTTCCTAGAGAGCGTTAGACATAATCCCCTCCGTGAAGTTTTTCTTATTGTAACTGAAGACCTTTTTGTTGTAACAGACTTTGGGGAAATGTCTGTTTTTGGAGATGGGTTTTTTAAATGATTGGCTGTATTATCCATATTTGTCAGTTTCTAAAATAGGTATGTTTTTGCATTGCTTTTAATTTTATTAACATTTTAACTATTTCTTATCTTTTGTATATTTTTGTTATGCACATTTCAAAATTAAATTGAAACCATCTTGTTTTTTTGGAATGAAAGCAGTTAAGTCAGGTATCCTTTTGTTCTTTTTGGTTCTGATTCTGGCTTGGTTCTTGAAGAACCCTTCAGTTAATCCTCCTGAGTCCTAAAGCAGAAGAGGTTCCTTTAGATTTAGCAGAATTCAGGAAATTTCTATAAAATAGCTTAGTATTAATTGCATTCATAATCCATATTGAGGTTTTTTATCATTCAATATTTTCCTTGTTACTAGGGTCTACTGGTATTAAATATTTCAATGTCACTTATTGGATTTATTTATAATACACATCTAGATACAAAGCAACCATTGTAAAGTGGAACCCATCTAGGCTTCATTTGAATTTCAACAGCTGCAGAACATTAATCGCTTTTCAACCTGCAATTTCAAAAAAGAACTTTGCAAAAGAGGGCAGCAACAGATTGTAAGTGGGAGAGTTATGGTTTGCCGATACATCAAAAAATAAGATGTAAACAAGGGAATGGAATATACTCCTGTGATTGTTACACTGCTCTTCAAGAGATATTCCCAATTATCTCGTATATCATGAGAGAGTTAGAAAGAAGGAAAGGGTTTGTAGAAGATGTATACATTTAGAATGTTCTGTATCCTTCATATAAGAAGGCCAGTGCTCCTATTTCCCTTCCTTATTCTGAAAAAAACCTGACTGCTTCTCAGGACCAAAACAAATAATCACACCAAAACCAAAAAATTGTTTTTTAGTCTAGAATTAATGCATATAAGTGAGAAGACAATATCCTAAATGGCAGCCAAAATATGTTGATGTACTAAAGGTGAGCGATTATAAGGTGAGTGATTTTCTATATACACTGGTTTAGAATCCTCCATCTCTAGTTCTAGAATGCAAATGCATATTTGTGTAATGGTCGTATGCATAAAATCTCAATTTTAAAATAGTAAAAGAGTAATGAACAATTAAGCATTGCACTTAAACTGAGAGTCCATAAAGAATGATTTAACTAGCTGAAAGAAGACAATCGATTAAAAATGCCTACGCAAATAAATGCTTTTTGACATGGTGCCAAAATGTCAGCACCCATTACGACTCCCAAGGGTGAGCATTCCAATGCCGCATTGAAAATAAAATCCCACATTCTCTAATCATAATCTAGCCATGAAAAATATTTTTAATGTGTAAGATGAAGTAACTGATACTCAAGTCATAAACAGCACAAAGGACCAGTAGTGAAGAAAACCTAGTTAAGCGGCGGTAGTAGGCAAGATCAGTCTCTCTCTAGGAAACAAGTTCCTTTAATAAAAAAAAAAACTAAGACAGAGTACTTTATAGAGCTTGAGTCTAATAGATCCCTGCTGGCCTTTGGCCCAACCCCTGTTCATCTGGAACTAGTATTAACAATCTCTGACCCTCTGCTACATTAGCACAGTTCAGAACAGGCCAACAGCCCCACCACCTGGCAAACAACATCAGTAGTGAAACACCTACACTGCCTAGTTTCTCTGCCAGGTTTAAGGTCCCCAGGACATTACAGGCCTCCAAATTCTAAAATCTGAAATAGACATGTGTAGTTAAGAGTACTATACTGGAACTGAAGAGAGTATCTAGAATTCATCTAAGACAGAAGTTGTGGGAGAATTAATCTTTCCCTCCTTGGCCATGCCAGTTTCCCAAATCTTCCTCAGAAGAAGCTATCGATAGTTTGTTTTTGTTTTTGCCACACTGGTAAAGAATTGTTTTAGTACCAGTAATGGATGCATGAAAAAATGACTGTGCCTAGGGGAACATAACTGATAAAAATTGATTAAACCTATTCTTTCTACAAGTTATGGTCCTTACCCATTAGTAGATCCCAAGCTTAGCTTTCAGTAATTTTATGTGGAGTTTAGCACAGTTTGGTACCCTGAAATGCAACCACACCAAAAGAAAAATCACATTTTTGAGCATTAGATACCCCCTAGTGTTTTCCCACTGAGAATGAGAAACATATAAGCATTCTTTATACCAGTAGTAGCATTTGGAAGAATGAAGTTAGACCCCAACCCAGATGAAAATTCCCTTTCATCCTTGAGGCTATAAAGCCAACAACCATCTCTTATTCTAATTGTTAGACTTAATCAGTATCACACAATGGCAGTAAAAATAGGAAAGGGGAATATTCACTTCACCCTGAGTTCCTTGAAGGAAGGAAGGAAGGAAGGAAGGAAGGAAGGAAGGAAGGAAGGAAGGAAAAGATAATATGGAAGCTGAAATATTTGCAAAGTTAATGATGACAAGAGACTGTTTAAACCATTAGTATAAGAATGGGTCTTGGAGGTCTTGCCTTGTAGAAAAGAAACTGAATGCTAAGATGCAATAAGAAACCTATAGATTACTCATACAGTTTTCATATTAGGCCCTTACCTTCTCTGCTTATTACATCCTACAAGATTTACTCATATAATATTTCCTCACGGATTAAAAATGTTTCCTCACGGATTAAAAATGTTTCATTATCTGGGCGGATGCCATCAGGGGGTGCTAGACAGAGAAGAATGGTCCATTTTACGGGGGGAAGTTGAAGGAGGAAAACCATGTCCCACATTTTTGCTCATTATTCCCCGTCTCCCTTCCCATATCATAAAGAGGGTTGTTTCCATGATTTGCCGGGGGGGGGGGGGGCAGAAAAACAGGGGAAAATAGTTTTCCTTCTTCAACCCACTCTCCACCCCCATAAAATGGACTAACCTTCTATGTCTAGTGCCTTCTGATGGCCCCTCCAGGATAATAGAACAGTTCCAAAATAAATAAATACACCTTTAAACCAGCAGACATGTGTTTACACATGTCCACAAACTAAAATAACAACAGGATTCTGACTGACTGATATCAGCTCAGTACCTCTGAAATATAAAGATTGGTGTATTAAAACCAGATACTGTTCTTGCTATATTCAAATGTGCACATAGTAGGTACGCTGGATTAATTGGAACACTTAATTGGAAATTGTAGTTTGTCACATGAAATCTGCACTTCTTTCAGACTCCTCCCTTTTCACCAGTTGACATTCAGATGTGGAGAAGCATTTCCTCAAAGAAATTGATTTTCCTATACCTGCCACAACTTCCGAAAAGAGCTAGAACTCTTTCCATTCACTTCTCTATGGGAAGATGAGCAAAATGAGACCAATGCCATCCAATAGGAAATTTTAGCCCACTTGAATTTTCCTCTATGCCCCCAACTGCTATCTTAAAACATAAGTTGAACATTAGAAATAGAATTCAGGCAATCAAAGAAAAGGGGCAATGGTACTGAGACAATATGAATGCTGCAAATATAAGAGTTCCAGGTGTGAAGGATTTTCAATAATCCCCGTAGTGCTAGAAATTTGAGGGCTGATGGTCTGGGCAAAATTTTTATTTGGATAGCAATGACTTGATTCTGCCTCTCCTCATAACCTCTTACAAGAAATTGACTAGCCAGCTCATTAGGCAAAAAGTGTTATCTTCCCTTTATCATGATGGCATTCCCAAACTAATGTGTAAATTGAACCCTGGGTAATAATAAGGTTGTGAATTACCCCAAAACCTTTGGAAATATTTAGATAAAAAATATCAAAAACTATATTTTGAGATAAAGTATGAAGCTAAGAATACATATGAAAGTGGCATGGATTGGAAGAGGCTGATTTAATTCCTGGCACAAGCTCATTATTTTGTCCCCCATCACTTCCATCTAAAATCCTGTCATCTTTACCCTATTAGACAGTGACACTAAGTCTAAGTGAAGTCCCTATCACTTTTCAAAAGGCTGAAATTATTACTTTTTTAAAAAACAACAACCCTTTTTGCTTTTTAGGCCATGATAAGTGAAATGAAACACAATGGAAAATAATGGTTCTGTTACTTAGGGCAACGAAAGCACCTGATTTAAATAGACTGATGATTCTCCTGACTTCGCTAATGCAAGTTTTAATGCTATTTTGTATATGCCCTACCGCCACGTCTCCACAAATACAATTTTTGAAAAGATGGAAACTGGGAATCTTCATTGATGAAGATCACACATAGTCAGACTCATATTTCAGTCATGATACTGCAATTGAAGAAACTCAGACAAGAAATTAGGAATAGTTTACATCAGAAGAATACAGGTATAGAAAGCAAAGGGGATACAGAAGGACTTTTCCAGATCTTTTGATAGACTAAGCCAGGAGAATATACCAGGAAAGATTGAAAATGGGAATATTAAGGTGGAATATTAAATAATATTAATATTAAATGGGAATATTAGGCAAACCTTTTCAGAGTGTATCATAGATCAGCTGATTTTTAACCCAGCTCACCTTGCTGAGAAGACCATAGTGGAACAGTTGGGTCAAACTGTAGTTTTTACCAGTTGCATAATATAACTTTTAAAATGATTCCTTTATTTTGTTGGGGGAGGGTGGAGAGGTAGCGGGTGAAGTAAAATGTTAAAGTAAAAAATTTTTTTTGCAAAAGCTTTTCATTTCATTTGGAAAGCCAAAAAGCTAGTGCAGGGGTCACCAAACTAAGGCCTGTGCGCCGGATGCAGCTATCCAAATTAATTTACTCACCCCCTGTCCTAAACTTTAGGCTTAGGGTCAGTGCCAGATTTGGGACAAATGAGACTCTGTGCTAGTAAAATTATAAACCCCTTAACTTGGGCCCTGATGAAGGTAGGCCCAGTGGCTACATTGCCTGCTTTGTGGCACACTCACATAGATGATCAACTCTAGCATTATGTTTTGAATTGCTCCAAAACAAAATGCCTTCATACGAGGGTTGAATGAAAAGTAATGCTTCCACATTTTTTACTTGGACTTGGATGGGAATATTTCAATAAATCAAACGCAGAAATAATCCTTAGAATGTGCTCTTTAACTACCACTATTCATTTTTCCACATAATCATGAGACAATTGGATACATTTCTGCCAACAATGAACAAGTTTTTTGAAGCCATCACAGAAGAAGTTGACACTCTGTTTCCGCAACCAGCACCTCACAGCTTTCTCATCCTGGGTACCCATCATGCACAGATCTTCCGATAGCCAAGCAAAGCAATAATGTGACCCACACATTCTTGTGAAATGCCGATTATGCTTGAAATTTCTCTCTGAGTGATATGACGATCATCCTGAATCAATCTATCAACCTTTTGCTTGTGAAACTCAGTGGTTACTGTCACAGGACGTCCAACTCTTTGTTTGTCACGCAAGTCAGATGTTCCCACCTCAACATCTTTAAACTTATTCACCCAATGACACACAGTACTCACATCAACACAATCACCATAAACAGCTTGCATTCTCTGATGAATCTCCTTTGGGGTGACACCTTCTGCTGCCAAGAATTCAATGACTGCACGTTGCTTAAGTCGCATTGACGGATCATCTGCACAGGGTTCCATACTTTGCACTTGAACAACTCAACTGTTCAATGCTAAAGCTTCCTGCCATAATGGAACTGTAGAGAAGATTCTACTGAACAAGCCAGTACCTGCTGCATACCCATCCTGCCATCTGTTGAGGAGTTACGAAGATGGAGGCATTACTTTTCATTCAACCCTCATATTTAGAATTGCACCACATAAGCAAAATCCATCGCCATTTTTTGGGGGGAGGGGGGAGAGCAGGAAGATGGGCTCTCCTGGTGATTGGGACCCTGTGCTTTAGCACACCTACATACAATGGTAAATCTGGCCCTGCCTAGGATCACCCGAAGTCTGAAATGACTTGAAGGGATCTCATCAACCAAAAGCAGGCCCACACTTCCCATTGAAACACTGCCAAGTTTATGTTGATTAAAATTGTTCTTCATTTTAAATATTGCATTGTTCTTTCATGGTTTTTTTTGCACTGCACATACGATATGTGCAGTGTAAATAAGAATTTGTTTGTGATTTTTTCAAACTACAGTGTGGCCCTCCAATAGCCTAAGGGACTGTGAACTAGCCCTCAGCTTAAAAGGTTTGAGGACCCATGGGCTAGGGTCATCAACAACAGAGTATGTGTAAAAGCTAGTTTGGATTCTTGCTTTTACAGGTGTAAAAATATAAATCAAATAATAAACATTATTAATTACAATTATAAATCTGTATTTTAAAAATATACATACATCTCATTGCATACTCAGGATCTACTAGAACCAAAGAAGGAATATCAAATCCAACCTCCTGCTCAGTGCAGGATGTCCAGAAAAAGCATCCCCAGCAATTATCTTCCCAGATTATTTTTGAACATGTCCAGAGAAGGAGATTCTAGCAATTGGTTCCATTTCTTAATTACTCTTACTGTGAAGAAATTCCTTGTCAAGTTGATTAAACCTGGTTTTCGGCTTTGAGGCAGCAGATAACAAACCTGCCCACACCTCTCTATGACAGTCCTTGAGATCTTGAATAAGTGCAATCCTGTCCCCATCAGTCTTCTCTTCATGAATATGAACATTCCCAACTTCTTCAGCCTTTCTTTATATGTTCTTTCCACATAACTCTTATCACACTTTAACTTATTAACCAAATAATAATGTGCTTCAGCACCCTTTCTAATTATAATATTCATATTAAATTCCAAAATCAGTCATTCTACACATGTCTCCCAATTCCACTATTTCTTATAAGTGCTTTCTGGTGACTTTAAAGACAGTTCATAAAGCTTATCAGATCTCCTAATGTCACTGGATCAAACTTGGAAGGACCTTCAGAGAATATGAGAGCTGAAGTTTAAAAGAAAAAAAATCCAAGCACTGCTCTGAACCCAAGCCAGCATAGTCTTCGAGGTTGCTGGAACACAATAGATCCCAGAACTCAGGAGTCACCATGCCTCTTTTTGAGTATAAAAATAACTCTCAGTTTTGAAAGGTAAATCCAGAACAAGAATGTGATCACCCAGGTGTATACTTCAAGCAAATACATCTTCTGTCAAAGCAGATGGAGCCAACTAAAAACTTAATCCAGACTTCAAGTCAATGGAAAAATTATCAATCTAAATCAAGGGGATTTCCACTTACCCCGATGTCTTGACAGATGAGTCTGTCATTGTATATTACAACTATGATACTATCTCTGCCTGAATGAAGGACACAACTATATGATACTGGCCTTTGGGTCCCAGTTAATGTCCATTCGTTTTTATTTGCAATATCCTTGATTTTTTTGTTTTGTTTACATCAAATCAGAATTAATCACCCAGATATTTGTGGTGAACAAAATAAAATGATACATGTAACTCTGTATGGCAGCATGACATTATTGCTGGCAAAGTAATATTAGTTTTGTATGATTATCATCTCCAGGGAGCTCATTGTACGATAGAGACTCCAGGTGCTGGAATCATAAAATATTACATTCATTCTTCAAACATCTGCATGACATTTCCTCTCAAGGACAGCATCAGAAACTGGAACAGGGGCTCAGGCCTGATGTATTAAACATGTTCACTAAGGGTATGAGAGTTTTAAAATCACAATATTCTCTACTATTGCCTCCAAATTAACCCTCTGTTGCTTTCTCACTAGGAGCGATAATTGCACATAGTGCACTAGCTATAATATAATTTTTATCATCTTAGAAACTTTTCTAAGATACAAAAGTAGAATAAAGCAGTATTTATTCTACTTTCTTGAAAAGTTTGCTTTTACTTCATGAGAGCTGATCTTTATGGGCACCACTAAACCTTATTTAACATGTGTGAATTTGATATCTAAGGGTTTTTTTTTAGATAAATCACATTGAAAAGTGGTTGTCAGTAAGAAAATGAACTCCAGAAATAATGAACACAGATAGTGACAACGTTGCCTTTACCTCCATTTTTTCTCCTAGGGAAAAAAATGAAATTTTGGAGGGAAATGTAAAAATATGCAAAGCTTATTTCTTTCTTACCTTTCATGGCTATCATGTTATCATATTTCAAAAAATTAAATTTGTTAGAGGGTTTTTTCAAATTTGCTAATTGCATGTTTTTGTAACATGAGGAGTAGCAAAATGCTAAACTAAGACACTGTGCATAACAATCTAGCACAAAAGTGTTTTATGAAATGAAACAACAATTTGTTTTGATTCTTTTTAAGAAAAGCAAAGTGGCATTTGAATATAGCCCCATCAATATACCATTTTCTGCAAAATTACTGATGAGTTTACTTTGGGTTTTTTCTGCACACAATACCCCAGCAATTTTGTTAAAAAAAAAAACTCACATGGCTGCTTGTTTAATGGCTAATTTTTGCACAATTTATGCACATACATTTCTTGAAACACTTCAGGACAAAAATAGCAAGAATAACTGCACATAAATACTCATTTTCCAAAGATCAGGGAGAAAACTGCAGAAATTAGTTGTCATCTTCTGTGAGGGAAAAATATTTACAAGCCTACAGCATACTGTGTTATCCTTGAAGTGACTGGCTTGACCTTGACGGAGCTGGGGGTGGAAACAGCCAACCGGGATCTCTAGCGTGGGCTGGTCCATGAGGTCACAAAGAGTAGGAAAAGACTGAATAAATAAACAACAACAAACATCATACTGTACCAATAAAAGTTGCTGTGTATTTTGAATGTATTCTCCTCCACAGTATCAAGTAGAAATAGATATCATTCATTTACAGGGTGAGGGAGTGAGAAGAGGGGCAACCAAGACTCAGTGACTACTATATTTGCTTCTTAAAAAGGTCTAATCAATCTCTTTTTCTATTCAATAGTTTGGGATGTGAAAAATTATTGGTGTCAATCTCCAACCCAACATTTTTTTCCTTTATATCTGCTTTATAACTTAGCACTTTGGGATTTCTTCTGTACTAAAACCTGCATGTTTGATACATTTTTCTTAATATACACACTTAGTTGTTCAATTAGTGAAGTTTATGCATGTTTACCTCACTGACTGAAGATTTTTGTGCATGTTTCTCCCAACTATGCATAACTCAGCCACCTGTATTTTTCAAAAAATGTTTGCATCTTATTTCAAATGCCTGAGATAAGATTCAACATCACAAAAGTATGGAAATCATTTTTGTTGGGATTTTTGAAATTACAACTGCAGTATTCACTCATTCTTAGCTATCACAATCTGTGAATTCTATTTCTTCTACTGCTTCATTTTTATTATCTTCATGGAGATCTATACATCAAAATTATTTTTCTAGAAATGCTTAGAAATCATTTTGGGGAAAGAATAGTGACGTTGGAATGCCTTCACCTTAAGCATTTTATACATCTAAGTTTGCTTGAATCAAGCTTTGCTCTGCTTTCATCTGCCAGTTTATTACCAGACTTGGTGAATTTCCAATCAAGGATCAGTTTAATTTACATGTGTTGTAAGATATAGGAATGTGAATCATGGTGAAAAGCATAAGGAGTCAGACAATATGTCATGCAAAGGACCTGTTATTATATTGAAGGAGATATATTCTCTCAGCAGACTCCTAGAAAGCAAAACCAATGTTGTCTCCAATAGTTAAGCAATGCAGTGTTTCCAATATCAAATTCCTAAATAGGTTTATGACTTTGGGGAAAGAAAGGCCAGGTAGCAATACATTAAAATATTTGCCTTAAGCAATTTCTTCACTTTTCTAAGAAGAAAATGGATAATTCATCCTTCTCAGTTTTCAAAAAAACAGAGGGGAAGGGGGTTACAGGGCAGAAATGTCTTGGGAAACAGAATAATAGAATCATAGAGTTGGAAAAGATCACAAGGGTCATCTAGTCAACCCACTGCCATGCAGGAAAACACAATCAAAGCCTACCACCCTAACTGCTGGCCACCGACCCTCTGCATAAAATCCTCCATAGGGAGAGGTTTCACTACCCTGTGAGGTAGCATATTCCAATGTTAAACAGCTCTTACTGTCAGAAAGTTCTTCCTAGTGTTTAAGTGAATCCCCATTTGTGCAATTTGAATCCATTGCTCAGTGTCCTGGTTAGCGATAGATACATTTCATCTCCTTTCCTTTTGTTTTCTTCCTGATCTTTTGCATTTGTCTATTTAAGTAGTGTAGAATATATAACAAAAAAAAACAAAACAAAGCCAAACCCAGTCTTAGATAAAACATGGACTATACTTGAGATTGTCTCCTTTAGTTAAAAGGTTTTTCTTTGTCTTATTAAAGCTTTTATGTCAAATGTAAGAAAGGATAGAATGCACAGGACAGCAAAAGCTATAATAAACTGGGTAAACTTAAAAAATAGGGTCATATTTTTCATTAACACATGATCTGTTTACAAGCTTTTGTGGGATATTGTTGAGATTATTTTAACATCTGGTTGTCATGGATCCCAAGTGGTTATTGAAACAAAGAATTCATAATCCAATAAAGGTATTGGCAGATGGGACCAACCGACCCTCTGCATATGTTGGCCCATGAAGGATCCCTTTATGAAGGATCCATGCTATTGATGAATGATCTTTCCATTTTGTTTACTGATTTAAATATTGTATTTTATATCTTACAGAAAGGTACCTTGAGGTTGTTTGAAAAAAATTCAGATCCTGCTTGTGGCGAATATGTTAAATGAGACATGAGCAAGCCACAGTCTTCATGGATATAAGAAAAAATTGGTAACCGTTATTACCGGTCATGAGTACTGGTTTGACAAGGCATATCCATTATTCTCTCTATCTAAACAGCAATACATACATTGAAAGGGGTAAACCATTTATTATTTGGAGGATTTCAAGGGGAAGCATAGAATCATGACTCCATGGACCTCTTCTGGATATTGGTTCTTCTTAGACATCTGCATTTGAACTATGTGATGCTGGTCTCTGCTTTAATTGTTTTGGCTTTCTCAAAATGATATCTATTCATCTGCAAGGAGTGACTGAGTCAGCAGGCTATGTGGCTCCTATGATAATGATTTACAGAGGAAATCAAGGCAGGGCATAAATCACTGAGCTTCTCTGAGAGAAACATGTTACACTATTATAAAAGAATTAATCCACCTCCCTCTCACCGAGCAAGCTCTGCAGAGGGCAAAATATTGGGAAAGCTCTGTATCCTCACTATTCTCAGAAAAAACACTTGTATGAGCTAAGATGTAGAAACAAGCCAGTATTAGATATCTTTTAATCTTATCACTTCTAGACACACTGATTTTCCTCTAAATTTCCCTACCTGATGCCTGCAATGCTTCACATACAAATGTATATGAAATAACAGTTTCAGTACTGAAATGTCACTCAGCTTTATGCATGAATATACACATGTTTTAGTGCTCAAGGAGATGTGCAGTCATGCATGCTTTCAGTGAAATATATTTGTACCAAGGAATTGTAGGGTAAATGAAATCACATAACCATGGAATGCAATCTCTGCCATTTCTGCAAGGCAAGACACTGCATACAGAACTGATATTGACAGGTAGTTTGTTGGCTGTAAACTGCCTTGTAAAGAGTATTGCATATTAGATTTCCTCTAACTCCAAAGCTCTTCATCTGAAAGCCCTCCTCTCTTTATAAGCATGAGCTTGTAGCTTTTGTATATTAGGAAGCCTCATTATGCAATGATGATGATTTTGTGTCACAAGAAATAATGGAATACATCAGACACAAAGATCCTATCTAGATTTCCATATAATGCAGTTTGAAACTGCATTATGTAGCAGAGTAGATAGAACTAAAATAATCTATCAATCTAATCTGTGGCATGCAGGAATAATAATGTATTACCAAAATAGGGTAATCCAAGACCTCCAATGAAGAAGAGTCCACCACCTTCTGAGTCAGTCCATTCCATTTTTGTTATTCCTAATGTTTAAGTTGAATTACTTTCCTGCCATTTGAATCCCTGGCTTCATGACTTACTCTATGGAGAAAAAGAAAAGAGGCTTGCTGGATCCTTTTAGATATTCAAGATGGTTATCATATTCCTACTCAGTCTAATTATCTCTATGTTGAACATAGCCAGATCTCTACTTTATTTTTCATAGGTCTTGATTTCCAGACCTTCCACCATTTAAGTCATTTTTATTTGGAAACATTCAAGCCTGTCATTGCCTTTCTTGAATTGTGGTGCCCAGAATTGAGCAGCATAGGTGAAGTCCGACCAAAGCAGAAAAGAATGTGACTATTACTTTTCTTAGCCTACATATTATACCCTTGTTGATATAGACTAGAATTACATCGTACTGTTGACTTGTGTTCAACATGTGGTTTACTAAGATCTTGAGATCTTTTTCACATGTACTGTTGTCAAGCCAAATGTTGCCCATCTTGTATTTTTGTGTTTAGTTTTTCCGCCTAAATTTAATATTTTAGAATTATCTCTGTTGAAATTTATGTTGTTAGTTTCAGCCTGTCTTTGCAATCTGTTAAAGTTATTCTCTAATTCTGTCCTCTGGGGCATAAAGTAATTTGGAGTAATCACTCATGTAGCCAGGTATTCTAAAAAACTGGGAAAGAGAAGGGTACCAGAACAGTGCACATTTATCAACATGCAGGAAGTAGTTTTGTACTTGATTTTTACCAGAGGACATTAAAAAATTCTTACTACCTGCAAGAAAGCTAATCATTAGATCCTTCCCCTCCATCCCCAAACTGTGTGTTTCATCATCTCAATCTCTGTATTAAAAGGATTCTGTATAGCTGAGGAAGGTTTATGCTGATTGATTGAAAGTATCACCTGCTGTTTGGGTCCCCTTTACTTCTTAGAGATAAAGCTCATTAGATATTTATTTATTGCATCGACTGGCTTTACTGAAGCTTTGAAGTGTTGTAAAGCAAGCTAATCATGGTGTAACACTTATATTTGAGCTCAGGGAATTTTCAAATGAATTGAACCAGGGCTGAGGAAGCTTTGGATTTCATGAGCTTGATAATGCCATTTTTTAGACTGGACCTTTTTTTATTACTAGTTTCTTAGAAATGTGCACTGTTAAAAAAAAGGAGGTGAATAAGCATATGCTGCCACAGTGGCAACACAGGAGGCTTCCCATGTTTCATAGAGATCAATTTGGGGAGGGGGGAGCCAAGTGGCAAACACTTCCCCTTGTGGGATGAGATGGGGGGAACCCCCACAAGGGGCAACACCCTCCACCAGGCACCTCCAGATTTGCCACGATGCACGGCAATTTCGGCAGCCAGTATGAAGAGTCCATAGTATCAATTTATCAAGTTTTCTTTCATCTAGTTGTAACCAGTATGGCTCCTCTATTCACAAAAGGCAAAAAATCTAGTTGAGGGGGAGATTTGAAGGTCCCTTGGATTGAAGATTGAGGACACCCACCATGCAATATGAGTGAATGCTGGTCACTTTAGGGGCTGGGCAGGAATCCTCCTTCATTAAAAGAAATAGAAGAGTGCCTAGCCCATACTGTATCTGTCAGAGAACAGAGTCTATGAGGGTGTGATTTTAAAATTAGGTGGCCCTTAACAGAAACAGGGGAGAGTGTCTTCCATATATCTGAATTTGACCTCTTTATTTCACAGTGGGTCTTCAATTGCCTCTAGTTCTTTATTGGCTCCCCCTTAGGTATTTTGGTCATCTCCTTTTGCTCTATTTGGAATTCAAATCCATCAGTATTCTAAGTTTGGATGTAATTTTGCCTCCTGTACCACTGGTGTGAGGGGTGATTACTTATGCATTACCAAGAAACTTCAAAAAGGTTTCCAGAAAGAAGAAGGCACTCATGTGGATAAATTTTTCATAGGCTAATTCCTAGATATGGATGCATACACACACACACACACACACACACACAATACACTGCATCACTATTTGGAAAAGTGTTTCCAGCTGATCATTCTCATTCTGTATTCCAGATGCTATTATTATTAAACTTTCTCTTCTCCATTTTTAGAATTGTCTTTAAAAATGGATTTGGCCCAGAGATTATGCCTTCAAAGAAAAGGCTAGATGGTCCCAAAGGCCTTCCTTCAAATAAGGGGCATGTTTAAATGAAGGACTGTTCTTTGACATTTCTTCAAATAGAGAATTGCAAAGTAAGACTCATGGTTACCCTGCTGATACTGTGTATGGCTAGGGAAAATATGAGTGTTATATGATATATATCATGTCATGATCCAACCACTCCACTGGAGCTAACAAAATGGATGCAGAAGATTTTGAGTGTAGAAAATGCAAAAACGTCAACCTCAAAAACATATTTCCCAAAAATATATTGTCATTATGAACACACATATTACACTCCAAGGGCCTCAAAGTGGTTTGTTAAACCCTTCTGTTTAGAAATACAGTACATCTCTTTAGGAAACCATGCAATCTGGTATGCATCTAGTGAAATGACAGCTGGGGAGAAAGTGGCAGAAAATGTTCAAAGAACATCTCATCGTCAGTGAAGGACACAGTACAAATAATTAATCAAGTCATATCACACTGAATCACATGGCTGGTCATCTAACAACGAAACATGCATGTTCATAAAATTCTTAAAATCATTGGATACTATTTCTCAAAGGACTGTTTTAATATCTTCCTGATACCTGCACTCAGATTGCAGAAATACCGTTTCTCAAGGGTCTATTTTAAATCATTTCGATACCAGGACTCAAATTCCAGGAGTTACTTGCTATGAAGGATTTGTTCCTTTTTTGGCATTTAGGTATGCCAAGGAACTATAACCATATGGACAGTTAGGGATGGATGCAGAAAAAGATTTGCTTAACATGATAAGGAAAAAGGCTTTCATTCAAAGCTAAGATATATACCCTTTTCTTCCTGCAGTGGTGTGGATGGAGACTTCAATCTCTTCACCTTATCTTCCCCAAGAAGAATGAGTTAAAACCATTCACATTCCTTGAAAAGTGCTAAGCTCAGAGAAATAACCTTCATTTTTAGAATCTTGAATGAAAAAAAACTTGTTTAAGGTTTCTTCAAAGAAAGCAACATGATCTCTGAACCAGTTCAGTGTGTAAAAGCCAGTTAAGATGGCCTCCTTGTTGCATTATATCCTTCGCATTCTGAGACTGTAAGATATTTTCCTCTGATTTGTTTGTCAATCAGAATGATAAATTCCACTCTGCAGGTTCCTAATTGCAGTTTTCCATTGTTTATTGTTGTGTTAAACAACAGCCTCGGACCATTTGATCTTCTTTTATGTCTGCATAGTAAAGTACCCTTCTCTTACATAAAAAGAACACTATTCATACAACTGATGAAAATTATCACAGTGTGTAACTGTCAGATACCCAATATTAAATATTCAGCAACCAAAATGAGATATTAGTAAGAGACAAAAGGACGCATACACATTAGAATGAAAATACCCAAGAGTGCCACTAAAGTTAACAGAGATGTCAACATGTCTAGTTAACTACCTGCTAGGTCTTTGGTTTAAGATTTGGAACCTGACCATTAATGCTTCCCTTGGGCTAAAGCGCAGCAGAGGTGTATTCCCTGCATAATGTATGAGGGTGACCTAGCTAGTCAGTATTAATGAGTAATAACATCTTCTTGATTATGTGGTGTGCTATCTGTCACTGTGGGAATCACAAAGCACATTCCAAATGGTGTATAATGCAGGACTCAATTACCAGCTAGAGAAATCCAGCCCCAGGTAGAATGGAAGGTGTCAGCTATAACTTATGTAGGATTGGAAGTGACTAATTTCTCCAGAGGGAATTTTGTCTGCAACTGTGCTGACATGGTACCACATTTTTGATTATCCAGATTCCAGGGCTGCCCTCCCATCATGCCCATGCACACCTCAAGTAATAGAAATATTATACTGCCAATTTTTCTGTTGTATATTTGAAATAAAAATTAATGTTGCTTTAAGAATTGAGAGACATGTTAATTTAACTCTCACTCCTGGGAACCATCAATTCATACAAGTAAACTGATGAGTGCATTGATATTGCTGAGACCTCAGTTGCATCAGCTTCCGAACGTCCCAATGCATGATTTTGAATGTGGACATCATGGAACTTTTGCTCATGGGCCTGGTTTCCAAAACTGATGTTTCATTTCTCTGTGAAACAAAATATTCTAAAAGAAGAATGTGCCCTCTGGAATGGCTTTCCACATGTTTAACTAAGGTCCCAATATTGTTAAAAATGTGAGCAATTGCACTCCAACAACAGGTGGAAATAAGGATGCAATTATTTGCTACTTTCACTGTCTAAGGAACCAAAATATAACTTCAGCAATTTACTCTCCTTAAAATAAAGATATTTCCTGCATTTTTTTTTATAATTTTCCTTCACATGAGTGAAATTTGTGCAGAAAAAAGTCCTGAATTGTCAAGATTCTGATAATCGAGGATTCACCTGCTGAGAATTTTCCAACATTTGAGATACATATTTTCCAACCATATTTCATATATATTTTTATCCCTATTGGGGACCTGTCTGAGACCTCCCCCTCTTATGTATTCATCCCTTCCTTAGGAAAAACTGGAGAACTGCCTTACCCAAAATAGCACTATATCAGTGGTTCTCAACCTTTGGGTTCCCAGATGTTTTGGCCTTCAACTCCCAGAAATCCTAACAGCTGGTAAACTGGCAGCGATTGCTGTGAGTTGAAGGCCAAAACACCTGGGGACCCATAGTTTGAGAACCACTGCACTAGATGGAGTTTGTGTGAAAACCTCAAAATTCCTTCTTGCACTTTGTTCTTGCTTTTGCTATCTTAACTTGATATAACGTCATATTACTCAGCTCTGGAGCATCCTAGTTATTCCGCAAAGTTTCAATATATGCTTCCCTATTTTACAACCAAACTATTTGACAGTGTGTTGCCAAGCAAACAACCCATCTTGGCAGTCCCTCTTATTCCATATCATACATTGTCTAGCTTTATAGATGAAATTACATGGGAATATAGCCTCAGAATATAAATCTGAGGAGAAAGGCAGGGTGAGATGGTCTCTAGGATGCTCAGATCTAGCAAGAAGGAAAGATGTGAAGAGCATGGACGGTTGGTTCACTGACTTTCTCCTTGCATGTCATTACCTGAAATAACACTTCATTGTAACTGACATGTAGGCAATGAGGACCTCCAGCTGCCAATGTTTACAAAACTGTAAAAGGTCAGAGAAATAAATCTGACCTTTTCCCACTGGCTTGTTGTGTAAACACGAGGCATTGCAAACTTGAGCACAGAAAACAAAGGGTGGGGAGAACTGACAATACAGGTTGAGCATCCTTTCTTTGAATTGCTTGGGACCAGAAATGTTTTGGATTTTTTCACATTTTGGAATATCTGTATTTGCACATACATTGAGCCCTTGGTATCTTCAGGGGTTGAAGAATCCCATGTGAATACTACAATCTGTGCATGCTCAAGTCCCATTGTATACTATGATTTATAGTCTGCTTGTAAATAAATAATGGATAGCTTTCACAGAAAAGATATCCAGAGAATACTATCCCAAACAACCATAAAACTACAGAAGGCATTAGGTTAATAACATATACCTATCTAGTTCAACTATAATCCATGTTATTATTGGGGGGGGGGTATTAGGGATGCTTACATTCTTGATTAGAAAAGCATTAATTCACCTAAGACTTTTTTAGTTTTTTAGCTTTTATTTTGCACAAAAACATTTAGACAAAAACATTTTTGTACAGAAATCAGTGCATTTTTACAACAGTGCTTTTGAGCAAAATCCAACAGTTTTATCTCATTGTATTTTATTGACATAGATGCAGAGTACAAAAGTTCCAAAATTCAAACAATATCAACCCCAAAACACATTAATTCTCCTAATCTCACTTAGACGGAGGGGAAATTGTTTGAAATAGGTGGCTGTGGAGCCCTATACTTGATCCACATGGTCTCCTGCAGTGAGGACATCAGTTTCCAGGTGGAAGGCAGTCCTGGTCAGGGTTAGCTTGACATGCCTTCCTCTTGGTACATTTCTCCCTTTCACCCTCCATTCGTGCCTCTTTGAATTCTGCAGCACTGCTGGTCACAGCTGACCTCCAGTTAGAATGCTCAAGGGCCAGGGCTTTCCAGTTCTCAGTGTTTATGCCACAGTTTTAAAGGTTGGCTTTAAGCCCATCTTTAAATCTCTTTTCCTGTCCACCAACATTACGTTTCCTGTTCGGTGTACAGTAACTGCTTTGGGAGACAGTGATCGAGGATTCAGTCAGGCAACGTGGCCAGACCAGTGGAGTTGATGGTGTAGGAGCATCATTTCCATGCTGGCAGTCTTTGCTTCTTCCAGCATGCTGACATTTGTCTGCCTGTATTCCAAGAGATTTGCAGGCTTGTTCGGAGGCAACACAGATAGAATTGTTACAAGAATTGAGTGTGATGTCCGTAGACAGTCCACGTTTCACAGGCATATAGCAGGATTGGGAGAACAATACCTCTATAAACAAGCACCTTGATGTCTCTACAGATGTCTCAGTCCTCAAACACTAACTTATTTATTCAGAAAAATGCTGCACTCACAGAGCTCAGGTGGTGTTGTATTTTTGTAATAAACACAGGAGAGGGAACATGGTGTGGTGGTTTGATTGTTGGATTAGGATTCTGGGAGGCCAGGGTTCAAAGTCCCATTTAGCCATGGGATTTCTGTGCCTGGCCTTTGGCATGTCATATTTTTTAGCCTCAGAGGAAACCAATGGTTCATTCTCTCTGAAGTAATCTTGCAAAAAAAAAAGCCCATGATAGGTTTATTGCCAAGAGTCAAAAACAACCAGAAAGCATTATTCTAGACTATGGATGAGAGTTTCTTCTACTGTGTCATCACCAAATACCCAAGTGCGGAAATTTCTGCTTTAATGCACTATAGCTTTTCTTGAAGGTCATAAGATAAATTGTTTGGGCATACACTCATGAGAAGACCCATGTAGATGGGGATTACTGCTAAACTTCATATGTTTTTCTGTAGTCCAATCTATAACACATTTATATCAACTCAAGTGTTATCTAGTTAATGGCACTTTCAAATGACTTTAAAAGCCTAGTTAATCAATACACTGACAATCTTCAGAGCCACAAAGACTTTGCACTGAATAACAGAACAGATAATTGATTTGGATTTAGATAAATTCATTGTGAGATACAATGAAGGGGATTAGTGCAAGTTTTCAGGTTACTAAAATTTACATTTGTGTGTTTGGAAAACTGAAACAGAAATACAAATCAGAGCATTCCAAATACTAATTCTATATATTATTCTTATATACCTTTTTACCTTTTCCTCATTCCAGAATCAGCTGATAGATTTACTAAACTGATGAAACTAATCTAAGTTACTTTGTGCTATCAAGTCACTAGTTGACTTATAGCTACTGTTCTGTCCCCCAAGCTAACATTCTGGTGCCCAATTCCCGATGAGAACAGACTTAGAAACTCACACTAAAAAGGTGTAATAATAAACAAAAAAATAATTTAGTTGTAAGAAAAATCAGTACTTTAACTACTCCCAGGATCTGACTTTGTTTTCTGTTAACACCTTTGGTAAGTCTTTTTCCTCTTCAAACTGCAGACTTGGTTCTTTAATATTTTAAGTTTACTTCTTCAAGTCTCGAACTTGTTTTCTTCAGTCTTTGTCTTCCTAAACTATAAACTTCTTAACTCTGGATTTCCTCAACCTTAGATGTGGAAAATGTTTGCAGGCTCTAGAGCAGGCTCTAGAGCAGGCAAACCACTCCAAGGGTTTTGGCTGGACAAAGAAAACAAAGAAAGCCTCTGTGGGGGCATGGCAGTTTTTTAAAGATAAGGAGTGCAGAGATGATCTGTCATGGCCTTTCTCTGAAAACAGCATACAGCACTCAATATTTACTTCCATATGCAAACCAGGCATCACCCTTCTGAGATCTGATGGAACCTGTTGCCTTTAGGGAAATTAGAATTGATTTATTAAAGGACCTATCCATTTAAAGCACCTATCCCTATTGTCAAAATAGGTCCAGTATCTTGAATAAAACCCCAAATCGATTCACTGTAGCTGTACACATAAACCACTGGTCAGCACTAACTTTAATGCAGGTGTTGATTCAAGGATTATCTGCTACTCAGTCAGCTTCCCACTTCATTTCACCAACCCCTACCACAAATCATAAATGTGAGCAATCTGACAGATGGCTCTGGTGGAAAATATTATGTCACAAAACTGTATACAAGTTCCTGCTACTGTGCAAACAAGAAGCACTAGATCATATTTATCTTTACATCTTGTTGATTGGGGACTGCATCTTTTCGGTAACAAGAACAATATTGTCTTTTTTTGTTTTTTCTTCAAGAGCTGAAGTTTATCTTTAATGTATTATTCAAACACTCACAATGATTAATTAATCAGAATGCAGCTGTATGGGGAGAACCGAACCAGGCTCCGTGCATCACCCTATCCAGATGCTCCAAGTTAAAGAGAGTCAGGAGGGAGAGTATGTCAGCATGAGCTGTTAATTATGCAATAAAATATTGCAGGATTACAGACAGTTTTCATATTTTTATGGCATATCTTGTTCATTGTTTCTTTCTTTGCTGTATATAGGTTACATGTCTCCCTTCTCATCCTGCCTGTCAAACTTACTGCAGGCAAAGAATGGGTAGCATTCTCCAAGTTCACTGAGATTGATTTAGAAAGGTTTGTCATAATACGGGTAGAATGCTGACTGCTGCATTAGTTTCAGGAAAAGGCTGTGAAAAGCTCAGCTCTCTTATCACGTATTGACAGTTCCAATAGAATGTAGAGCAAGATCTTGCAAAAACAGCCAGTTAACAAAGATTCCAAGATCAGTTCGACAACTGTCATTTGATTTCAGGTTCTTCCTCTTTTCCAGCTCATTGCTTTCTTTATCCATCTAAATTCCTATCTGCTATGTGCAAAGGTGATTGGTTCACTAGAGGTAGATTAGCAGGAAATGTGGAAAACCTACTATAAACTGGAGATGATGTGTATGTGTCGGAGTTCCTAACAACACTCTTTGTTTTCATACACTAATGGAAAGGCCTGGGCAGTACTATGCAGTCCTCACCTTTTGAGCCATTTATTCAAAACAGTGAGAATAGCTCATGTATGAAAGGGTAGAAGAGTCCGCTTCATTACTTTTGCTATTCAATTATAGGCTGCTAAGACTCCTAGCAGAGTTTTTTATGCTGCCAACAGCCGTGTAGATGCATGTACTAGTTTACAGATGTCAGGATATTTGCGGTAAATGAGCCCTATAAAAGTTTATGGCCAACATTGCAATTATCATTTTAGGTATCCTATTTCACTCTGATACCACATTCATGTAACTATGCATTTTACTTGAATTCAGTCAATGCTTATGAGCAAATGGATTGTAAACCACAACAACTTACCCTAAAATAAATATGCTAATGAATGCACCACAAGGCTTCTCTTTGAAAATGGCTACATTTTGATCACAGATGTTGGGATAATTTCCCATAATGAGAAGAACCTGAGATATGAATCATTATACCGATCAGCCAGACTTCCCAAAAATATGTTGACAGCAGATGACCTTCCCTAGAAAAATAACTGGGCTTGAAAAGAAAGTGGACAAAAGTCAAGGCAGTGTAAAAAAAAGTCTCTTGGTTCATTTAAAACGCTCTCAGAATACTTCTAAGGAAAATCTATGGAAAACAGAATCATCGTGAAATGAGAACACTCTGACATCTTTATGTCAGAAGACACCAATGCACCTTGGTGATTCATAATCCCCTGTACCAGTTATCACTGAAGCAGCAAATTGCACAAAAGCAACCTACTTAGCTGCAAATCAGCCAAATAAAAAGGAGATGCCATATTTCAAAGGCAAACTTTCTTCCAAACAGGGTTACCAGATTGTTAAAAAAAAGTGTTCTGCTCTTATGCAAAAAAAGTTTTGTTTCATTAAACGTTTAAATGATTTCATCACATTCCCCACTCCCCAATGAGAATTATATAGAATGCAACTGGAGAGTAACAATTATTTTAAAAACAAAATACACTGGCAATAAGATCAGAAGCACATGCTATGACATTGGTGTCACCCATGAAAATACAGTAAGTAATGAGTTGTTGGTAAGCAAAGCATGGCTTGGTGCAATTTGATCCATAAACCAAATTACAAAGGAAAAGTAACACTAAATTAAAAAGCATTGGTGCATGTGTATGTATATAGTTTCATATGTGACAGCTTTGTAGATAAATTTTCAAGATCTCTGGTATATACTAAATTGCATTCCTGCGATGAAGAATTTAATTGAGGATCAATGTTTTGGTTCCTGCATGTTTATACTATGGCTAAAATATTTGTTTTCCACAGCTGGAAAAATAAACATTCACCATCTTAATATTCAGTGTTTGAATCTTACTGTTTTTGCTATGCATGAACATACATTTCATAGATGTCAACTTCAAAAAAATGTATTTTTAGAAAATGGACAGTTGATATAAATGTATATGCTTAGTACTTGTTAATACCTACCATTTCCCTTCTCCGTTTTTCTGTCTTCCCCCACCTCACCTTTTTATTTTCTGTTTCTTTTCTTTATAATCATGCTTTAAAATCCCAAAATTTCTGGTATATCAAATGAATGGATGCCAGATAAGCAAAATGTCTCCTAATTTAGTTCGATCTCTACTGATGTTCAGAGTTTGGAAACAGTTCTTTGTAGACATCACTTGCCAAAATTCCTCAGCCAATATGGCTACTGGCCATGTTGACTGGGGGGATGCTGGGAACTTTTGGCTCTGCCACTGTTAATTTGGGCATATAACCTTTTCACTAATGAGGAAGTCCCACACTTTGCCAAACCGAAGATGTTAAGTTCTGCTCATCACTTTATATCCATGTCAGAAAAGATTTGGCCTTTGCTGATTTTCTTCATGTCTGGCTATTCCTAAAGGCAAAAGCCAAGTACAGCTGGCAAAATCTACAGCTACAAAATCTAGCATTATTAAGATGTGTTTCCCATATGATGCTACCTGGTCAGTGAGATAATTTCTGTGTTTGAAAATTGTGTTGCTCATCTTAAGCAAATAACTGGACAAATATTTATTGTCCCTTGAGATTGTTCGTTTCTCTGGCTTTAACTTGTCAAATGATTTAACATGCTTTCAATATTTTAAAATTATTCTAACTGTTCGAGGTTGTTTCAAGTGGTTTGAAATTAATATTATTGCACACTGCCTGGAGTTTCTTGGCTTTAGAATAGATATAAATATTAAATAAATTACCATAATTGTTGAAACTTTAATGGGGATTAGAGAAGAACTAGGCAAGCTTTTCAAAAGGGCCCTTTTGTCACTGACCAAACCTCAGTGTCTGGAATCATAGCGTTTAATTTTGTTTTCCATTTACTTTTTCATGAAGTTGTCTTTCATGAGGATTGTCTTATATGTGTGTGTGTATGTGTGTGTGTGTTATTTTATTAAACATTACATGAATACATTACAAAAAGATACATTACATTATAATATCTACCTAATAATATCTCCACACAATTACTTAAAATATGACCTCCCACTCACCCAACTAAAGATACAACTCTTCCTGTTTAAATATATAATACACACTATCCTCCTAGCCAACAGCCATTTCAAATCCCACACGGTTTATTTGTCCTTTTTATTTATAAAGTTTAGAAATGGCTTGCAGTCATTCAATTTTTTGTCTAAAGACTTCCCTCATATCATTATTGACTATTTAACTATTTTGGCTAATCTAAATAATTTCAGTATCCTAACTTGAGTAGTAGTTATTTCCTTCTTTCCATGACAATATTTTGCAAATAAATGTTTAGACACAAAAAAACATGTAATGTAACATTCTATAACAGATTCACCCAGTAAGAAAAGCTCTGGCTTAAACCGAATCTTGTTTTTGTTTTTATATCATTAACCACTTTTGGATCTGTCCAAAAAATGTCTATGTCTAGCTACACATCCACAACATGTGGTAGAAGATACCTCCATATCATTAACATTTCCAGCATGTGTTTGTACTTCCAAGATTCTCTTAGATGCGAGGCCATAGAATCAGAACTATGTTTTCCAGAAATATACTTTTTGTGTATCTATATACACATGTCTTCCTAAATGAATGTGGAAAATGGTATATTTGTTTTCTTCAAGAGCTGAAGTTTATCTTTAATGTATTATTCAAACACTCACAATGATTAATTAATCAGAATGCAGCTGTAATGGGGAGAACCGAACCAAACTGACCAACCTGTAGAAAAGATTTTGGAAAAAAAAATCAGAAAACTGCCACTGAACACAGATGTTCCATCTACCAAATATGTATTTTAGGAATGTCAAAGACCTCCAATAAGACCATGTTTTCTCCTGAAAGGCAACATTGTGCAATCAAAATAAAAAGAAAAGTAGTAATAGAGAAAAAGACTAAAAGATATACTTTCCATTTAAACATAAATAATTTTGAATTATCTTATTTCTCAAACTTTCCTAGACATCTCTGACTTTTCATGGCAATGTTTCTTTCCACTGTTTTAACTGTGCCTTTGTTTTTGTTTTGTTTTTTTGGGTTTTTTTGTTCCATGGCTTTTCTTTTCATGCTGAACATGTGTTTTCTCCTGGTTGGGTGCCTGTTCAGAGTCTGTGAACTGATATTCCTTCTATTATTTAAACACATAGTTAAATTTTAATGGTCTCCAGCATATTCATCTCAATTAAAAAAAGGGAATTGTCTGTAACAAAATTTGGGGGGGGGGGGGGGTTGTAAATTCCCAAACTTCCAATCTGCTCCTTAATTCCAGAAGCAAAGTATTGTTTTGACTTTCCCCAAGCATTATTTTATTTTTCAGCATGATTACTACCTGGTAATTACCTCTGGAAATTTCTCATCTGTAATACATCAAAATGCTCATGAACTTTTTCCTAATGTCATTAGACATAGTAACCTGTGTAAATATATGAACACTGTGTTTTAAGATATCTGAATGCTGCATGATGTAATTAGAGTGAATTCCTGAGTGAAAAAAAAATCATACTTAAGGAGGTCCTAGTATTAAGCAACCACTGCTCTTCTTATGATGTAATATGAATGCTCCCTTGTCATCTGAATTTTTCTCTATATTTTGAGTCGAATTGCAGATTGTATGGAACAATATCACATCCATTTTAATATATTTAATAGGCTTGTTTAATAAAAAATGTTCAAAACTCGCTTCGGATGTAAGGGGCGCTGGTGGTTCAATTTGGAATTGAATTCCGAAATTTGGGGGGGGGGAGGGGAATCGGAACTTTCCAAAATTTCTGAAACTTTGGAATACTTCATTAATGGCAGACACACATGCACAGTAGGAAAAAATGCAGAGAAGGTGATACACTCGCTGGAGGGCCTGTCGCCTTCTCCTCCTCCTCCGCATTAACAGTCGAGGCAGGCCTGGGGTGGAAGAGCCCCTCAGTCAGGCTGAAGCCCCTCTGGGGCTGCTTTGCTTGGCTCCCACTGCTGAGCTTCAGCCTGACAAGGGGCTTTTCCACTCCAGGTCTGCCTTAGCTGTCAATGAAACCCCACAAAATGAGCCCACACATGGACAGGCTTCTCCATTGTTATCCACCTTAAATTCAGCCCCATTTGACCCCCCAAGATGTCTTCCCCATTGAGTTTTCTGGAGACATTTCCAACCCCAAAATTATACATGGAGGAGTAACCAAAAGGCAGCCTAATCCTTTAACAAGGTTGGAGACAAACTTGACTGAAAAGGCAGAGAGAAAGTGGGGACTGACTGGGGCCAGGCTTTGGGTGCCTTTTCACCTGTCTTTGGCAACTTTGGCTTGAGGTAGCATTTCCCAAAACTGGGGAAGAAATGGAGGAAAGGAAAGGAAAGGGAGGGAAGGAAGGAGGGTAAAGAAAGGAAATGAAAGAATAAGGGAAAGAAGAAGGAAAAAAAGTGAAGGAAAGGAAGAAAGTGAATGAAGGAAATAAGGAAAAGAAATGAGTTATGGTAAGAAGAAGGGAAGGGCAGGAAAGAAAGTAACCTCATGGACTAGACCATGCTCATGGACTAGACCACGCAGGAAAGAAAGTGAAGGAAGGGAAGAAAGTGAATGAAAAAAGGAAAAGAAAGGAAAGGAGAAAAGGATAGGATTAAGGGAAGGGGAGGAAAGGAAAGGAGGTGAAGGAAAGGAAGGTGAAGGAAGGAAAGAAGGAAAAGGAAAGGATAAGGGGAACAAGAAAGGGGGGGGGAGGGAATAGAAGGGAAAGAAAGTGAAGGAAGGAAAGAATGGCTGAGCTTCAGCCTTCTTGAACTCTCCTTCTTCTCCTCCTCCTCCTTCTCGGCTGTTAATGCGGAGGAAGAGGAGGAGGAGGAGGAGGAGGAGGAGGAGGAGGTGATGTGGCCGTCTGATGAGTGTATCGCCTCCTCCGCATTAACAGCCGAGGCAGGCCTGGAGTGGAAGAGCCCCTCAGTCAGGTTGAAGCCCAGCCGTTCCTTCTGCTATTGTAAAGTGCCTTTAATAGATGCTTTTTATCAGGTCTTCTTGAGGTAGTGTGGCTCATAGTACGTTTATTTTGTTTTTATAGGGCCCTTCCACAGAGCCATATAATCCATAATATCAAGGCAGAAAATCCCACAATATCTGCTTTTAACTGTGTCATATATTCCAGTTCAAAACAGAAAATGTGGGATTTTATGTTTCCCCAAGGAAATAATTAGATTAGGAGATTTCTTGTTTCCAAAAGTACAACTTGAAACCCCAAGCAGAGAAAAAGTGCTCCAAAGTGGAGTTTTGTTTTTCCCCAAGGAAATGATTAACAGATTATAGGAGATTTCTTGTTCCCAAAAGTACAACGTGTAACCCATACAGACAAAGGGTGTTCCTTAGTTGTATTTTGTGTGGTTCCCCAAGGAAATTATTTGTTCCCAACCCTGTCCTTCCCTTGCTAAGCAGTGGCGTGGCACCTTTACCACCCAAGCAGCCTGCCCTAGTCCCTTTCCCTTCATGACCCCAGCTGACAATGAGCCCACGAGGCACGCGTGCCATGTCGGAAGCACGCGCCTCCCCACATGGTTTCCCCTCATTGGTGGGAGGCAAGCATCCCAGCGTGCAAGCTGCTGCTTGCCTCCAAATGCTGAGTCTTTTCTGATTCACTTTTTTTAGTCAGAAAAAAGATGGCAACAATGGCTTCGAAATGGCAAGGATACTTCCTGGTTCCCAAATCACTTTGAAATCACTTCAAAAAGGAATTTGATCCAAATTTAATCTGAATTGCAAAGATTCCGACTGGACCTAACCATGCCTAGTATTTAAGTATTATGAACAAGTTATGTAACATCCAGAAGTTACAACCAAAAACCAGGACTTACTGCTGTTTTTCAGTCCAGCTCATTGACGGTTGCAAAACTAAACAAACTTTTAATATAGATGTGTAATTTATAGAAAATACTATGATGGATAAGTAAATAATTCCTAACCAATGCCACCTTAGCATGTATGTAATACCAAACCCAATTGTAGTTGTCAAGGAGAATATGATTATGGACATATATGAACTCAGCACAATTATGGGATGCATATCAAAATAATGTGCCAGGTTGATACAGTTTTTTCCAAATGCTTGCTGAAAAAAGCTGATAAATATTGGGGAAAATGCAACTCAATTCCTGGACCTCACACCTCACTAAAATGTATCTAAATATATAATTTTATGCAGAGATATTATCCTGTTTTTACAGAGGCAAATTTTTATTTAATTTGAAATTCTTTTGTTGAGATATTTTCATTATAATGCCGGGCAGAAAGTAGCAGATGGTCATTTATTTTCCAGGCTTCTAAGGTAAAGCCAAAAACTGACATCCAAGTTTAAACCTGAACACAACAGATGGTGAAAACTGAGAAACACGGGCTAACAGTGATGTGTGGAGCATCACCACTGTAGGTCATGCCATAGATAAACTCTAAAGTCTTTTTAAAAATGTAACTGCAGTTGTGAATTACCAAACTTCTTTTTTTCGTTGCCTTAGAGAATAGTTTTAACATTTGGAGAGGAGGTATATAATTTGAGTCTATTTTTTCCTTCTTTCGAATTCCCTCTTCTACTGAGGACTCACAACTGACTGTTGAAAAGTTCAAGTGCTTGGAGTAGAGAACACAAGAGTATCTTCAGTGTTGCTTCTCCACGTCAAACTATATATTTCAAATGAGCTCTGATCACTCACTTACTTGCAGCCAGTTTTTAAAAAGACTTAAATAAATATTAATAGAACCCAGAAGCAATGCTATTTTTATATCTTTAATGAAAGTAATGTTACTTATTCCCAGTTCCTACGTATGGTTGTGAAAGTTGGGCAGTGAAGGATGCTGACAGGAAGAAACTCAACTCAACTAATGTATTATGTGGTGATGGAGAAGAACACTAGAAGAGCATTTAGAAATATATGTTAAATTACTCTACCAAATTCACTTGTTCATACAGCCCAAGAGTCTATTGGGTACTTACACTGTTATAACTATGCTGGTTGAACCAGTAATCATGGCTCAATGGCAGCAAAAGAAAATGAGACATTATTATGTAGGCTTCCAGAGCTCCTTGGCTACAAGGGCAACCCGTATTCTGAGAAGCCTGGTTATTTGATAAATAGTTGCTAAAAGCCAAAAAACCTTTATTCCCAATGATGGGGAAGAACCATGCCTTATGTCTGACTTCTCACATGGCAGCTCTGCAACCCAGGTAAAGTTGCATCCACTTAGATAAATGGTCATTATGCTAGCATTGTGTACCAACAAGATTCTGACCAAGTATTTACAATAGAAAAACAAAGAACAAAAGTAAGATACAATGTGACAGAGGACAGCTCAGGCTTGACAAATATCCTGTTCAAAATCTTCACTTTAATCTGAGCAATCATTTAAGTTAATTGTCCAAAACCATATCGGATCAGTTTCAAATCAAAACAAGATGTTGTCCTAGATTGCTCTGCTTCCACAGCTGTTTAGGACAGAAAAATAATTGTTCTAGTAATGTCTTAACCTTGTAGTTAAGGACTAACATATCATTTCATATATACTGACAACATTGAATAACAAACACATGCACACACACACACACACACAATATATGCTCTCAGTCACAAAAAGAAAGAACAGCAACCTCTTTTTGAAACTGAGGTGCCTTTTCCTTTGCATGGGGGAGCAAAACGATCAGAGCAGCCTCCCAAAGCAGATGCCATCATAAAGTCACACATATAATCAACACACAATGTGCCTCATTCTGCCACATTGAAATATTACAAGATAACAACGTGAAGAATTCTCATTTATTCCTTCCAAGGCTTGATGGAACTATGGAATTTCTAGTATTTTAGAGGAAATTAGCCAAGAAATTTACAAAGAAAGCTGATGCCAGTTAATCACTATCAATATCCCACTGAAATGATTTAAAAATTACAGATGCATTGGCTTTTTTTTTTTTGCGCATTGTCCTATAGGAACTCTACACAGTAATACAGGAATTCATCTAACTATCACATAAAACTATTGTGCAGTCATTTCAACTTCTGTCATGTTCAATATTGATGTGTCACATATTTTAGGATTGTATTCTGATTTTAAGCATCATTATTTAGTCACCTCAAGGGTATGCACTGAACTTTCATCCTATCAGACTGTATTCTGGGAATATGTTTTGTTATTTGTGCAACTTTCTCTCCTTCCTTTTGACCTGTGATGATTTCCCACTTTCTGGCTTTACCGAGCTGATGAGCCCCATCTGTATTCTCTGCCAAAAAGTCCAAAAATAAACCTCATATATAAAGATATTTCTAGGTACAATTTTCTTTTTCTGAATTGCCTTCTGGAAAGTAAAAAAAATTAAATACTGCACCAGTAACCAAGCTCTACTGACTTAAGCTCATACAGCATAAACCGAAAAAGGATAGCAATGTAGTACCCAATGGAGTGCATAGTCCATTGTGTGCTATCCTTACCAGGGAAAAAAATCATGGCTTATCTACCAGCACCGCTGTGAGTGCAAGAGAAAAAAAAAGTATTTGAGAGCATTTATGTTTGGTACCCATCCTAAAACAGTATCAATGAAATTAAACACACAAAGTTTTAACATCATTCCAAATGATCAACCTCTCCAGTTTTTAAATGTAAAAGCTATATACCATGATGTTAATTTTTATAGTGCAGGATCACACTTGGTCCATCACCAAGTGAGTTACAGGCAGAGAAAATTGGAAGCTTGGATGTAATCTTGCTGCTGTTTTATAGTACAGCCCACTAGATCAATGGAGTGTAGAGATATTGATTGAGAAACCTTGCTGAGCTGAAAAGCAGTTCCAGCTGCCAGAGGTGTCATCCAGAAGAAGGGCTTATCAAACTTCTCTCACTTTGTCGTTTACTCTTTTGCCCTAGCATGCAAGGACTCTTGCAGCAACCTCCCGGTAGAGTTTAATTATCCTGCCTCCCATCTCATCTGAAAAAAAAACCCCAGGAACTAACTCAAGATCTTTCATATTCCTCTCTTAACTGATTTTAAATCCTCTGTACTGCAAATATTAAACAGTGAGAACAGCAATTTCAGGGTCATTCCTACTTCTCACTATTCTATGTGGACATTTTCAGGTGGAATATCGTAAGTGTTATGGGACTTATTCTCAAGTAAGCATTCCTTGGATTGCACCATTAAGGACAAATAAAAATAGTATAAAGCATAGCTCCAAATGATGGGCATTAGGTTTAGAAAAAGAGTTTATGGGATTGATATTCTGCTGGGCAACTCTATGGGACACACTAGGGATTATTTTCATTTAAACTCTCCATACATTCTATTTTTCTGACTTACTAGAAAACATGAACTCATGATCCTGGCGAATTTCAGCCAACTGCATGTTGTGTTGGATTTAATTTCTTATTAGTTCCTTAGAAGTGCTGCTGAAAATGCCAGCATAGATATCATCATCAACTAATCTCTTTTATACAAGATTTTCTCTCCTTTTTCTTCATCTCTCCCCAAAATGGTTGCTGGGGAAAAATACTTAACAGATGGCCCTGAAAGGGTCTAGAAAGGTTAAACCATATAGCTATTTTTCTACTTAGCATCCTCCACAGTTAGAACTGGTTCTGAAGACAAGACTGCTTTCGTCTGACAGCTCAACTCAAAAGTAATCATGTAGCATTGCTTTTTTAAACCTAGGTATACAGGCATGGGCAACGAGAGATAGGATGAATCCATTTAGTACGATGAGCAGTTAACTTTCAGGATAATATTAACTTGTAGAGGAAGGGAAGAATTTTAATTTTCATAGTTCCAATACTGATTTTTTTTTTTAAAAAAAAAATGGAAATGCAATATTTGCATGCAATTTTCTTATAGAAAATTGCCTAGCTAATTGGACTTATTATTTTGTCCTGGTTTACAAAAAAACCAAAATCAAAACATAGTTTGAGGAAATGTAAAAAAGCAGGCCCTTTCATTCATACCTTGTTTGCAACTGCTGTTGGGCAAGTCACACCTTTTAAAACATTTTCTAGGTGACTAAGGGCTCTTCCACACAGCCATATAAACCAGAATATCAAGATAGAAAAGCCCACAATATCTGCTTTGAACTGGGGGAGGGGGAGCATCCAGCGGCAGCTCCTGTTTCTAATGTGGGGCATCCAAAACACCCCACATAAAGGCAACTGCATTCAGCACCAAGCAGGAAAATTTAATATCTGGAAATACACAGGTCGTTCAGAAGACTCATGTATTTACAGGTGTGGGGGCTATGTAGATGGGGATCAGAGATCATGCCATGTGACTTCTGGTGCCCATCTACACAGCTTTCTCGGGTTCCTTGAGCTCCTGAAGCTCAAGAATCCCGGGACAGTCCCCACCCTCTCCCGAAACTGCTTTTAAAAGTGTTTAAAAATAAAAAAAGTGTACCTGGCTGCCATTAAACTGCTGCTGGTGCTCTCCTAGCACATAGGAAAGACACACCAAAAAAACAGGGGAGAAGGAAAATGCTCCTGTCCCCTGCCCCCCTGGCAAGTCATTGGTATGTGCCAGGAGAGCTCCTGCAGCAGTTTAATGGATTCCAAGCAAGCTATTTTATTTTTAACCCTTTTAAAGAGGGTTTTGGGGGGGGTGGGGGCTGTCACCCTGTTGTTCTGGGAGGGCATCTGGACATCCACCCCCCCCCCCCCCCCAGAAAAGCATGCACTTTTTGGGGAGGTGGACTTCAACCCAGGAGCAATTGTGTTTAACAAACACAAATGCTCCTGGGTTAAAGGGCTGTCTGGAACAGTCCTGAGTTATCTGAGTCCACACTGTCATATATTCCAGTTCAAAGCAGAAAACGTGGGATTTTATTCAGCTGTGTGGTAGGGGCCTAAGGCTAATCATGGAATTGGCCTGTCCCAGTTTTTCTACCTTTGGAAAATACATTAGTCATCCCTCCAGAGCCAATGTGGTATAGTAGTTTGAGTGCTGGACCAGGACTTTGTGATACCAAGGTTTGAATCCCTACTCAACCATTAAAACCTACTGAGTGATCTCAGGAAAGTCACTTTTCTCACCCCAGAAGAAATCAATGTCAAACATCCTCTGAACAAATCTTGCTAAGAGAACCCCATTGCAGCCTTAGGGTCATCGTAAGTTGGAAATGAATTGAAGGAAAACAGCAGCAACAACATGCCTCTTGGCTTTAGTTGTTCTTAGACAGAGCGAGACAGCAGTGAGCTAAGGTAGTGTTCTTTACTAAGAATTTGGGAAACCTGATATACAGATCTCCCTTAATAGAGCTATATACTCCTTGGGAGGTAGATCTCAAAGAGTGGTATTTGTCATTTGCACATGTTCCACACTACATAATGGTGTTAGCTCCACATAAATTCCAAATCTATGCTTTCCTAGTGCAAGGAGAGAGGTTGTTCCCTGTTTGTGAAACTACAAGTTCTCTGTTCTCATTTGTTAGAATCCATTTTCATTAACAGAGTATTTAATGACATACTCCTCACATAATCTGTGGCATCTTTGACAGGATGGGGCAGTTTCTATTTTCCTTTCTGTTCAACAGTTTACAATTTCATCAGCAAGGCTAGTTTCTAAGAGGGAGCTACAAACAGTGGCTTTACAGAAAGCTTCCAAAATGAGGCAGAAAAGAAAGCCATTAGCAAATTATAAAGACGTCCTTTCAGTGACAAGCAACTAATCGGGGCTTTCTGCTTTTAGAATGCCATGGAAAACGATAGTTACAATTTCCCCAAACAATGCTTCATTTTCTGCAGATATTTCCCATGCTTATATGAGAATCCCGAAACAATAGGCAATTACTTGTAGTGCATTATCACTTGCTTAATGATATTATATCTGGCCAGGCAGAGTGTGGCACAAATGTCATTTTTCAAGTGAGCATTAGATGCTCTCACAAACCCAGCGCATAGACAGTCGTGAAACATCGCACATCCCCTTTTAGAAGAAAAAAACCTGAAATATTTGTTTATTAGGGTAATCCATCATAGAGTAAAATGTTTTTCCCCAAATTTAAGAACAAGATAGGTTCTGTAGATTTGTTCTTGAGTTTCTATGTAAGCCAGAAGAGGTAAATTTTCCAAATGTAACTCTAGCCACACACACACATTTATATATATATTGGATAACACAGGGAGGATAGAGAAGAGTTAACAGCCCTGAGGAGTTTGTTTTGCTGTCTGTGCTCCTGTTCAGAAAATTTCAGCTCATTTTCTGTTCATGTGATAATTGAGTTTTGAAAAAAAATGGCCTGTTGTGGAAACAAAGATTGGTTATAAAACTTCAGTTGAGACCCCTTTTGCCAATAACTCTTTTAGCAGTGAATTTCCCTTCCTAGGAATACATTTTTCTCATTTCCTGTTGTATCACCCCCCTCCCCCCCCATTTGTAACTATGAATAGTTTGTAAATTGGAGGTTTGTAACTCAGAGACTGGCTGTAATTAGTTTTTTTTTTCATGTCAGGAATGACTTGAGAAACTGCACGCCATTTCTGGTGTGAGAGAATTGGCCATCTGCAAGGACTTTGCCCAGGGGATTCCTGGATGTTTTGATGTTTTACCGTCCTTCTGGGAGGCTTCTCTCATGTTCCCACATGGAGAGCTGGAGCTGACGGAGGGAGCTCATCCATGCCCTTCCTGGATTCGAACTGCCAACCTGTCACTCTTCAGTCCTGCCAGCACAAGAGTTTAGCCCATTGTGCCACCGGGGGCTCCACTGTAATCAATTTGGATTATTCAGTACAGTGGTCTGTATGAAAAGGAAGTGACCATGGTTTAGCACATCCCATGCTGGCATCATTCCTACTTTCATGCAACCAACACAAGTCAGTAGTAGGATAGCCATCTTGCATGCAATATGGCATGGGCACATTTCTTGGCCTCTTCACATAAAAAGAACAGGTGAAGTTATAGATCTCAGACTAAGCCTCTGAAGTGCTGTTGTCAGCCAGCCACCATGGCTAATATATCTC
Organism: Anolis sagrei; assembly: GCF_037176765.1. NCBI lineage: Eukaryota > Metazoa > Chordata > Lepidosauria > Squamata > Anolidae > Anolis > Anolis sagrei. The sequence goes on along the minus strand of NC_090023.1, from coordinate 211,064,606 downwards.
CATGGTGTCCTACCTCCACAAATGAGAAAGTGGGGGGGGGGGGGATTAAAGACAACACTGATTGATTCTAGCATGTTAGCTATTGGCCATCCAGTGGAAATATCAATATAAAGACAGTATTGGCAATGTTGAAGATGATAACTCCTCCGATGTACCTGGAAAAAATGCTTTCCACTCTCTCCTTTTTAAAAAAATGTTTTGAGCCAATATTACCCACAGATTTCAACTATATTTCCACAGACTCACTGAATGATGGAAGACATTCATATTTTCTGTATGAAATAACAGCCGCTGTCTCTCAAAGCATAGAATCTACTTAACATCTGTTTAAATTATAAATTATAGAAGCTTCATAAGTATAAACAGTGCTGTAAAACTTACAAGGGAGCAAAGATGTTATAATGCTCTCGTGGAAAAGTAAGTACATATCCAGCATACTTGAAATTCTGAAACATATGAATATAACTTACATCTCATCTTGTAACTGTAAATTCATGCATAAATTCAACTGTAGGCAAAACTGAATCAGAAAATTATGTTGCTAAATAAAAGAGTCTGTAGCAGACATTACTCTAAATTCCAGGTATTTAGACAGGAAGGTTTCATAAATCTCTGTTCTCAAAAACAGCTCATATGCCTATTTTGATGCGGCTCAATGACTGATGACAAATGTTAAAAATTATAAGTACTGCATTAGACTACATAACAAAGGCATGCACCCAAAATTGAACAGGATTTACATTTGAGTAAAATATTATTTTATGCTATCCAGAAGGATATATATATATATAGAGAGAGAGAGAGGAAAACCCACTCATATGGTTTTTTACTTTGCTGATTCTGAAGAAGGGGATGTTCTAGGAGCCCCTGGTGGTGCAATGCATTAAACCCTTGTACCAGCAGGATCGTTGACCAATAGGTCAGCGGTTCGAATCCGGGGAGAATGGGTTGAGCTCCCTCTGTCAGCTCCAGCTCCCCATGTGGGCACATCAGAGAAGCCTCCCACAATAATGGTGAAACATCAAACATCTGGACATCCTCTGGGCAATGTCTTTGCAGATGGCCAATTCTTTCACATCAGAAGTGACTTGCAGTTTCTCAAGTCTCTCCTGACACAAAAAAAGGAGTTTAAAAGTCAAATACATCTAGAGAACCAAAAGTTTCTTGATTGCAATTTCCAGTAGGTGTATATCTAACTATTTAGTCAGTACTAGATAAGTGCTAACCCCACTATGAATTATTAATTATTATTAATTTCCTCCACCACCAATAAGTCAATCAAACCAATTATTTATTGCATTATTATACATAAGCAAAGGTGTCATTGGCTGATGTTACTGAAGCTAAAAAGGAAGATAAATTGGATTGAATTAAACACAGTGATATAAAGTTAAGTGCTAATCTCTGCCCCATTTGCTGTTTACCAGTTTCTTTTGCAGCTGTGAAATGGGGCTACTGGTACTTCCCTACCTGTCTCACATGTGGTAACAAGGGAATGAATTATTTACTGCATGCAACACTTTGAAGATAAAATTGTTACATAGATGCCAAGAAGATTTATCATCATGGGGCTGCAGGGAGGGAAATCATGTCTTTGAACACTCCTGCAGCTCATCAGAGTAGACTTTAAAAGAAATGTGAAAGGGGGAAGAGAATAAAAAGAGGAAACACGAAATTTGAATAAATAAGTAGGCTACTATACATATAATGTTCTTTATGAACATATTCTTTCCAAAGCACCTGTAGAATGAAAGCTCTACAAATAATTAAAATTTAAATAGACTTCAAAACCAGACTCAGTAAAATTTCATAGATGTCAAAGTTTTCCTACTGTTAAAGAAATATAACCGGTCATATAGCCAGATTCTATCAGAAATCATATTGTATTCAATTGGTCTTAATTATGTACAACTGTAGCCTCAGTCTTTCTGTGATGGAAAAACCAAAAGGACTTTGTTTTTGTTTTTACAAAGGCTCAGAAGGAGGAAAATGGCTGAAATCCTGTTGAACAGTTATGCACTCATTACTGTTTCATATGTATGATCCTATGTAGAGCCTAGTTTAGGGAATGAATAGACTGTTAGAGTCTCCCAATCCCCACTTACTGAGAAGCAGTCACTGTGATTGATGGTGGTATGTTGCCCTGTTGACCAGTAAGTAGGTGGTTGATGGTTGCACACAATTCTCCAGTGATGGAGAATTGCAACAAGGACCTTACTTCTGCCTGATAAAGAGAAGATCACTATTGGAAGGAGTGGAAGCATCATTTAGCTGCTTTCTGATCAACTAGAGGAAAGACTCTTACCAATTACAGTGACTGCTGCCTAGTAAGTGGGAAAAGGGAATATTGAAATGGATTTCACTGTGTAACTAATTACAGTGCTTATGAATTTATAATTGCCCAAAAAGATTCCAGGCTGTATTAATTACATTCTGATCTTACTGCCTTCTCTTGTGTTTTTTCAGGCAATGCAACTGTGTGCGAGTTTCTTCTGAACTTGTGAACATAGCTAACACTTTATACAATAACAGAAGTACCTACCTATCTGTATCCCCAATGGCAGGAAATATGATTAACATGAATCATTTCACAGAAGCATACTTTCATGGTGCTGCTCAATATTCAACAAGTATTTTAAAAAGGACAATATCAGCACTATGCACTCATATTTATGCAGAGAAATTGTACATCTGGGCTTTTCTCTTGGGCATCAGGTGGCAGGGCTATGGAGTGGCATTTACTAGCTCTGTGCCTTCAAGTTGCCAGATGTTCTCAGGTGCAGTAGAGCAGAACTTCTTAAACTTTTTTGACTTTTGACCCCTTTCAACCTGAGAAATTTTTCAGGGATCCCAGGTATATAAAATAGGTATAAAAAGTGACATTTCCTGAAAATAAAGCCCAATTTCCCTACCTCCTTCATCCAGGCATATCATTTCCCCCCTTTCTCATTATGAAACCCAATTTCTCCTCCTTCTTGATCCATTCTCAAACCAAATTCGCCCTCCTCCTTCATCCAGACATACCATTTTTTTCCTTTTCTCATCCTGAAACCCAAATTCTCCTCCTTATTTATTCATTCTCAAACCCAATTCCCCCTCAATCCAAACACACAATTTTTCCTTTTCTCATCCTGACGCTCAATTCCTCCTCCTTCATCTTCCATTTTCAAACCCAATACTTACTCTTTATTTACAACCACCACCACCTTCATCTCACACAACCCCATTTGGGGTTGCAATCTCAACTTTAAGAAATTTTGCAGTAGTTGACTGAAAGAGTATTCAGTTAATATTCAGTTACTAGTCTGCTTGACCTCTGTGCATGAAATGTGGATGAGGATACAACTCCTTATCCTTTTCCACAGACAAAAGAAAAGGGGGGGAGAGAGAGAGTTCTTGGGAGGCTGCTAAGTGATCACTTCAGGACAGACATCCAGACATGGGGCACTTGCAAATATGGATTTGCAAATTATTCCAAAATAATGGTCAAAATTTGCTTCTCAGCTGTCAGCAAATCCTGATGGGAAGAATCATAGATAGAATCTGAAAATGCAATTTTTGGTGGGGGAAATGCACATTTTGTTCTGTACAGAATAAATCTTAGATTGGGAGCAGGCTTCAAAAGTTGCATTTTTGACAGCAAAGAGAGAATTTGTAATCTTTTTCATTCTAGCTAATGAAGAAAAATTACAAAGATTGGCATTCCAACTTACAAATGTTTCAGAATTTCTACTTTATCCACTTTTTCTTTGTAAATGTCCCTCTTCCAAAAATAATATAATTTCACTACCAGGAACTACAAGACATTCAGTCCAGTTTCCACAAGAAAAAGATGTTCCAGGAGTTTGGGTGATGCCTCCTTCCCTGGGGATGTACCATTTCACCAGCAGTTGTCAGCAAAAGGGAAGGTGTGCGGGGAAGCTCGTGGTGCCCCATATGCCCTCCGTCCTTCCCCCATCATATGGTGGGGATGGGACAAGGTGCATTGGGGCCCTGTCCCTATCCCCATCATATGGGGGAAATGGCAGCAAGCATTGCCCTGTTGTCCTTTCCCCCCTTCATATGTGGGGAAAAAAGAGGAAAATGCAGATAGCTCCACCGAAGCTACCCAAAAAACACTTTCCTCTCCATCATGGTGGAGGAAATGTCTTGCTACACTTCCTCTCCATTTTGGAAGGAATGGGCTTGGGGCTAAACTAGAGTCATCTGATGACACTCAGCAGGCCACATCCAAAAAGGAAAAAAGGGTACAAAAAAGCCCTGTGTGAAGAGGTCCCTGGGATCTTTAATTTGCTCGGTGCTGTTGCTTCCAGTGCTACAGAGGGTGAATCCATTCAAATTTTATCCTTAGCTTTAAAGGAGCAATGCTTATGCTGGTGATAGTTTTGCCAAATTAGATTAGGCCATGTAAAGCTCACCTTAAAACCCAGATTTTTCCATCCCAGTGAAAGAAGAATTATCCAACTTAACAGTTTTGCCTTCGAAAGCCTTTAAAGATAAGGAAAGGCAATGGATACTTTATATGACCATTCACTGATGTTCAATTTCGTATTGTGAACTATGAGTTCTCATCCAACGATGCTACCAATTAAACTTATGTACCTCTGTAGCATTATAGGTGCTTTGAATATCATGATCACTGATAAAGATCAATCAAAAAGCCTTTGTAATAGATTTTCAGCTCTTTCAACCTCCCATCACATCCTATTAAGTTGTGCCATTCTCTGCTTGCTTAAAGAGATGCTATAAATTTAACGGCAGGGGGATGGAGAATGACAGCATTCAAATATTGATGAAGAGATGCATTCTTCCCTTTGCACCATTATTCTTTCTGCATGTCAGTCCTACTCCTTTGTGGCTGCCTCTCCTAAAAGATATTGCACCCTCCGAAGTAATTTCTCTGGGGGACAATTATTGAAGAAGGGCTATCACCTATATTTAATTAAAGTTTCACAGCCAACGGTAATTAAAGCTAATTGAGATGCTCACAACTTAAAAGAACTACTTGCTAACTAAGGAGAAGGTAAAAGGAAGGGAAACCCAATAGTGGTCTATCAAATATGACCTTGAGTAATGCATCAGTGTGGATCTCTCTGGGGGAAAAACTCTCCTGGAACGGCATTTAACAGCATGCTTTTACAGCAATATATTAATGCATTGCTACTGCTGCTCTATTTTAGTTGGTGAACAATACATTTACAACTCAAGTGATATTACCATAGGCAAACACAAGATAGTCAAAGGGAGAGCAATCTTTGAAGACAAAAGTGTTTAGCTCACACAATTCACACTCTGTGGCTATCTAATAAATCCATAATTTCCAACTTTTCACCTGACTTCTGAAGTTATTGTTAAAATGGAGAATATTGTGACAACCTGATGCACAAAGAACCAACCAAGTCTACAGAAAATACCTGATAGGGCCGGCTAGGTGTTTTCACTCTGGTTCATTTATTCTGTTCCCTTTTCAAAGGAAATTAATGTTCTCTCTAGGTGACTTTACTTTCTACTCTTACCAGTCATCTTCCTGCTTTCACTCAACCATATAGCAAACATAAAACAGCATTCCAAGTAACTCTCCTATCACAGCTGGGATTCCTTTCATAAAACACATCTTTGTTAGATGCAGACCAACATAGCCTTTTGCACGATAACTACAGTTATATCACATCTCATGCATTACTTGTGCTAATAATAGATGCTTGACTTGCTAATGTTAGTAGTTCACAATGTTTATCCCCATTGCCTACAAAAGTGTACTTGTTCATTGCTTTGGTTCAGAATACTGTTGAAAGCAACAACTGTAGTTAGTTACTATTATAACATATAGAGAATGGCTACAATTCTAGCAACCCTTCCAACTAAAAGTTCAAGCACAAACAGGTGATGTAGAAATTTTCTATGACTGGGCTGAGAAAGCTCCCCATAGCTACTCCATCTTTCTGTTCATAGAAATCATTGTCCCACAGGAAGTAGCTTGTGGTGAGGCAATAGTGAAACAGAAGTGTGATGTCTTCTGGGAACTTCTGGCTACCAGGTCCTTGGTAAATAGAGACAACAGGCAGCTTTTCTTTCCCTTGAATTACCTATGCACTGGTGATTGGAGGGGACAGTATGGCTCTCGTAGGATTTGTAGCTGAGATCTCTGGGTTTCCACCTAACCAGGATACAATCAAATTAACACATTTGAAAACCAAAAGGCCTTCTCTCCTTTCCTACATTAGTTTTAAAGTACGTTAGTTTTAAAGTGTCCCCTGGATACCGAAATATGTAGGTGTTCATGTCCCATTATATGCACTGGGTATAATAAAATGCTATTGCTTATATAAAATAGCAAAAAAGGGGGGTTGATTTTGAGAGTTGATATTTTTAATATTTTCAAGCTGTGGATGATTGAATTCATGGGTACATAATCCATGCATACTAGGGGTGCTGAATGTATTCATCCTCAAAATCCTTTTTTTTGTTATAATATAGAAAAATGTAATTTAGCTTCAGAGAGAAACTCTCAAAATTTCACTTTTTAAATGTGGAGGGGAAGCAAGTAACACCCCCATTAATTTCCTCTGCATTCATCATGTTTTTATAATCTCTTGTAAAGTTACCAGGTGAGGAATGGATACAGTAGTCACTGCTTTAAACAATGCTAATGAGAAAAAGGCTAGAGATCACCTACTGCAAAGCTGAAAGTAAGGAGAAGTAAGCCATTATCCCATTATCGATTCTGAAATATCACCTCTACATAGCACATTGTCACCTACAGGCAGCCATTGCATTCAGCTACCTGTGTTGTTGTTCACCTCAACTGGCATTATGCAATCTGCAACTTTACAAACTTGTGCTTCCTCCAAATCCTTTTTCCTTCACCCACTCCATCAATTTTTCTTTGTGTATCTTGCATTTATGTGGCAAACCTCAGGCCAGGACCTTTCTTACCATTGATTTTTGAAAGGTTTCTGAGGAGCCAGATAAAAATGGTTTATTAATTTTAAAAAATGACAATGGGTACATATACACTGTATAATCTCTCTCTCTTTCTCGATAGGTAGATAGATAGATAGATAGATAGATAGATGTAATGTTTGTTTGTGGGATGCACATAACTCAAAAACCACTGGATGAAATGACACCAAATTTGGTCACAAGACACTTACTAACCCAAGGAGTGACCGTCACTCAAAAAATCACAGAAAAACAGTGAAAAGAACTTTAAAATAAAAAAAGGTAGAAAATGACACAGTACATGTGCACAAATTCCATGGCCGCACCCCCTCCTGCGTGAGGACACAGCAAGTGTGAGAGGCACCACTGACCATCATCACTCTTCTTGCCAAAGCAGTAGTTATGAACGGGTGGTACAATGATGGATCCGGTGAGAGGGGGAGCCTCATCCGCCTCCAGGGAAGGAAGGAAAGAGGGAGGGAAGAAAGAAGAGAAGGAAAGAAGGAGAGAAAGAGGGGGAGAAGCAAAGAAGGAAAGAGAGAAGGAAGGAAGCAAAGAGTGAAGGAATTAAGAAAAGAAGTAGAGAACAAAGGAGAAAAGGAAAGAAAAAAGAGAAGGAAGGAGGGAGGGAGGGAAGGAAGGAAAGAAGGAAAGAAAGAGGCAAGGAAGGTTGGTCACAGCAACGTACAGCTAGTTATCCTATATACTCACATATAGGTCTAGACATTGTGATCAAAAAATCAATCCTAAAAAGCTGGGACAACTTATCCATGAATCAATGTATTTTTTTAAAAAGGGGGGGGGGCATTCCCTTCTCTGAGAAGACTAGGAAAAGGTAAGAGCTTAGTTCATCCTAGGAGGACTTAAAAGAAGTGCAGACCTTCTCTACTCTCTGCCTCATCACCACTTGTCTTTCTGAATGCCTGGGTTGGGGAAATGGTGCCAGTAGCCAAGTACAGCTGACCCTGTGAGGTGGCTCTGGTGGTTTCCCCCATCCATGGAATGACCTTCAATGTATGTATGAATGCATGTATTTATTTATTTACTCTATCTGACCCTGAAGGGGACTCAGAGCAGCTTACAGCTTTGGCAATATTCAATGCCACATTGCAATACAAATATACAAATACAACACATTAAGCAATAAAATCAGATAAAACATGTAAATACAATTAAAACTGTTAAAACATAGCACCTAGTCCCGTAGTCGTCATTCCTGTCACTACATTTATGTTGATTCCATATTGTCCAATATCCTACTCACCAAAACCTGGTTCAACAGCCAGGTTTTAACTTTTTTTCTGATAACCAGGAAGGTGGGGTGATCTAATATCACTGAGCCATATCCACAGTGATATTATCCACGGGCTATATCAAACTTCATAATTTTGATCCTAAAACCTGCCCTTGACTTATAGATGAGATGAATTTATACATGGGTAATGCAGTTCAACACCAGTCTAACTGCCATGGCTCCATGTTATTGAATCCTGGTGAGACACCACCATTGTCTGGCATAAAACTACAAGACCTATGATTCCATAGATTGAGCTATGGCAGTTAAAGTGGAGTCAAACTGCATTAATTCTATAGTACAGATGCATCCAAAGTTGAGTGCCCATTATTCAGGAGTAGTGAAGCCAATCAGATCGATACCTCAAGCTGCTCTGATTGTCCTTGTCCTGCTATGAAGCAAAAAGTCTTGTGACAAGAAATGTGGAAGTTACCAAAGTGTAGAGAAAGCCAATCGGGCAGGATAATGGGGGCCTAATTAAGGCCCCTTCTACACTGCCATATAATCCAGGTTATCAAATCAGACAACCCACATTATTTGTTTTGAACTAGACTATATGAGTCTACACTGCCATATAATCAACTTCAAAGCAGATAATCTAGATTTTATTTGGCAATGCAAAAGGGGCCTAACTCACTTTAAAAATAAGATCTGACAAACCCACCTAAATCTTAATACAACTGGGGCCCCTTCAACACAGTTGAAGACAACCTCACATTATCTGCTTTGAACTGCAATGTATGGCAGTGTGGACTCAAGCCAATTCAAAGATGATCCTGTGGGATTTTCTGCCTTGATATTCTGGGATATAGGGCTGTGTGGAAGGGCCCTGAGATGGGAAAGTGACCAAAGTGCAGAGCCAATTGCGTAGGATAATGGGGGCCTAATTAAGGCCCCTTCTACATTGCCATACAATCCAAATTAGCAAATCAAATATGCTTGGAACGGGATTATATGAGTCGGCACTGCCATTTAATCCAGTTCATAATCTGGATTTTATATGATAGTGTGGAAGGGGCCTAAGATAGTTGGTCTAACTCACTTTAGGAAAGAGATCTGGCAAATCCACCTAACCTTAACGTAACTGAAACAGTATCTCTGAATCTATACAATTGAAGTTGACCATTGTGTCCCCTTCAGATGATTTTGAAATGGAGCTGCAATAATCACTCACAATTAGCTATGCTGGAGAGACCTGAATTGATCTGGAGAGGAAAATATTTAGAAGGCTATAGTTGTGCGCATTCCCACATAACACTTTAGAATAAAGAATCCCAATTTCTCCATATCATTCACATGGTCTTTTTCACACTTGTTTTCTTCCTGGGGTGGGGCAGCCAGCTACAGACTCTTGACCCATACAATATTCTCAAAGAAATATGATATTCGACTGCTTATGTGTCAGCTTTTCCCTGGTATAACTCTTATAATTTTAAATGGCAGTAACTTTTTACAATTTAAACTTGTCTTATCAATTATCTTTATAGCATGAAAAGACTTTACCTCTTCTGTTTCTACCTGCGAAGCCACTGACACAAATAAACACTAGCCCTTCCAGAGCAATATGAATCGAAAAGCAAAATTCAATAACAATGCACGGCCTTCTGTAGGCACATTATGAAACTTACTGCATTGTTTCCTAAGGAAGAGGGTACCACATGTGTTATATTATCTGTACTTCCTCACTGTGGGTTCATTCTCTTGTACCGTTCCAATATTCTCTTAACACATAATGGTCTTCCTGTTCAGTGATGTGAGTTATTGTGATTCTTCTTTCTTTCTTTTGTCATGCTATTGGCTTTCCAGGAAAAAAAAGGGAAAGAAAGGCAAATGTTGTTTAAGGAGAGATAACAAGTGATTGAACACCCAAAGAGAAAAAGAAAAACTGGTGTGAATTTTTCCTTTTCTTTAAACAAGCTTTGTTGATTATTCACTTCACAGCAAATCAAGAGGGAAGAGACAGCTGGGCTCCAGAAAAACAACAGGATGGTGAGCAAAGTTTCAAGGTTTGAGTGAAATAGGAAATAACCTGATATGTGTCTCAGCTGACTCACTCAGGATTATGGACAAATTACTTTACTACTTAGGGCCTATTCACACAGCCCTATATCCTAGAATATCAAGGCAGAAAATCCCACATTATCTGAGTGCGGACTCAGATAACCCAGTTCAAAGCTGATATCGTGGAATTTTCTGCCTTGATATTCTGGGATATGGGGCTGTGTGGAAGGGCCCCTAGTATCTCTGCCCACATTCCTACAATTTAGTAATGTAGAAAAAAACTTCATGATGGTAAGAGTTTTTCAACAGCAAAGTACACTGCTTTGGAATGTGATGGAATTGCTCCCTCTGAAGGTTTTAAAACAGAGGTTGGATATCCATCTGAGTATTTTGATTGTGTATTCCTGTTGGACTGTTGGAGTGGATGTTGGAATGGATCACCCTTGTGGTCTCTTTTGAGATTCTATGTGCAGTCACTCAAAACTTTGGCTTAGAGACTAATTCCTAAGTATCATTGGCCAAAGAATTCTTTGTCTGAGCTTTACAAAATGACACTCATTTCCATTTCACTGCAGTGCTTTCTTCCTTCAATACTGACCACCAGGTAATATCTGCCACAATATTTAATGGTCAGCAGTCTAGTCTGAAGAGTACAGAGCAATCCTCATAGTGCACACAAGCCTCTTTCGAGAAAGGTCAAGGAGCTCCCTTTTCAGCAACCCAACATCTGCTGTCTGGGGCCCCTCCCATTCTACACTGCCGTATAATCCAGTTCAAAGCAGAAATTATGTTCCCAGTAAATTCCATTTATATTCTTGCCTGAAACAGGGCCCTTCTATACTATAATAAAACCCAGGAGAAAGCAGGTTAAAATAACCAGCTCCCTTCTGAATTGTAGGGCCCTTCCACAATATCAAGGCAGAAAATTCCACAATATCTGCTTTGAACTGGGTTATATGAGTCCACACTGCCATATATTCCCATTCAAAGTAGATGTGGGATTTTATTCAGCTGTGTGGAAGTAGTCCCCACCCACAAAACTGGGGCTTTCCCTTGGGGGTGGCTAGATGCTATCTCAGGTTGACCCGGGACAGTATCCAGCCACACCCAGCCCTCCTTCCTGAAAACTTACCTGAGGGGGTCTGCTGGCAGCGCCCCTCCAGAGACTACTGATGCTTGAAAATGACATGTTAGAAGGGAGAAGGGGGGGAGGAAGTCCCTCCTCCACCACCCTTCCCCCGACCTCTTGATACTTCTTTTCCAAGTATCAGAAGGACTGCAGAGAGGGGTCTGCACTGCCAGCAGACCCCTCTGGTAAGTTTGGCGGGTGAAATGAAGGGCTGGAAGGGAGGGGTTGGGGAGCCTGAAAATGTGGGATGGTTGTGGGGACTGACCCCCAGAACTGTAGAAGTAGTCCTGGAAGTCAGTCCCCACAGGCTCCTCATCTCTAAAGACCCAGATTTTATCTTAAGTTCTAGGCCTCTAGAGATGCTTAATTAATGTGGGATAAACTGGGTAAACCCAGTTTACTCTGCATTAATTCGCTTTTTACCTGAGATGATGCTTGAATGCCTCAGGTAAATAACGAGACAGGCCACATTTTGGGCCTGTCTGGAAGAACCCTCAGCTGCCTCATCCTGCTCTGTCCCTATAAAGTGTTTCTATGATCATGCACAGTTAGCAAATCAGGGTCTTGCTCTTTCTTCCAAATAACTAACGCTTGCTGTAATACAAAATAACTCCTTTGTAGTTGGGGAAAGGGCACACAATCACAGTTTGAGGTTAATCACTTGATAGCTTAAATGTTGAAACTTTAATAGTTTTTGATCTTGCAATTGCTCATTAAATCCACATCTTCTACTTTGATTAATGCCAACATTCTGTAGTATCCTAAAATTATAGGACTATGCTTACCTTCACCCCTTAACAATTCCTTAATTTCACATTTAATGCCATGATTGTGGTAGCTGTTTTGTTGTTGTTGTTGCAGGCCTTTTGACCTATGGTAATCCTAAGGCAAACTAATAATGGATTTTCCTTGGCAAGATTTGTTCAAAAGGGGGTTGTCTTTGCTTCTCTCTGAGGGTGAGAGGGTGTAACTTGCATAGGGTCACCCTGAGGATTTCATGACCTAAAAGTATTCGAACCCTGGTTTCCAAAGTTGTAATCCAAGGCTCAAACCACAATGCTACATGGTAGCTGGCAATACTTCATAATAACCCTACTGTTAGGACAAAAATATAATACTGAATTTAGAAAAAGTATTCATGATTTTATGTAGATGAAAAGTGCAACACATTTTGCAAATGTGTAAATTTCTGGTGCAAATTAAGCTTTGTCACACACAATTTTGAAAAAATGGGGGGAAATTGTACCAAAAGAATCACAAAACCACACAATATCTGGTCTGAACCCAATGTCTAGTTTATGAATACTATTGTCTTCCACTGATATTTGAGCTAAAGTATGACTGTCCTCAACTATGACCTTTTTGTGATGAGTTGCTGCGAGTAGACTTATTCTGAGAAAGGATGCCTTCATGTTGTTATTTCACAAATCAGACAGAACTCCTTAGAGTCCTTCCACACAGCCATACGACACAGAATATCAAGGCAGAAAATCTACAATATCTGCTTAGAACTGGGTTATCAGAGTCCACACTACCATATAATTGAGTTCAATGTGGATTTTATGCAGTTGTTTGGAAGGGGCCTAAATTAGGCCCATAAACTCAAAAGAAAACTCTAAATCTACTTACTGAGTTCACATTTAGTCATAAGAAATTGAAGAGTCATTCAGAACATACAATATTAGGGATTTACATCAAGGTTGAAGAACTTGCAGCATTCCAGATGACATTGGACCACAAATCCCATCCTTCTTAACCACTGCCCATGATGGCTTGGCTCCCTTCCACACAGCTGAATAAAACCCCACATTATCTGCTTTGATAACCCAATTCAAAGCAGATATTGTGGGATTTTCTGCCTTGATATTCTGGGTTATATGACGGTATGGAAGAGCCCTGGGATTGATAGGAGCTGGAATCCAATGGCATTCAACAACCCAAAGGACTCACACCTCTGACTTAGACCCATCTGTTTTGAACTGGATTATATCACAGTGTGGACTAATATAATCCAGGTCAAAGAAGATAATCTGGATTTTATATAGCAATGGAGATGGGGCCATACTCTCATTGAACAGTGAACAGTGAGCCATACAGAACGGAGAAGAGCTATCAAGAAACTATAGAAGCAACAGGAAAAGGAAACTTTAAAACAGCCATTTTTAAAGAAAAAATCTTACTTTTCCCCAATTGATTTTTCTCCTGAAGAATGAAATGGCTTCCCATTTTCCCCAAATGATAACTACCATATACCCAATTGCATCAATTCAGACATACACCCACAACCAAGAAAAATGGCGTGTGAAAACGGTTGAAAATGTTTTATTTTCTATGTGCTCTACTGAGAATTTTATTACATGAACTTATCCTGCACCCCAATATTTCAATCACTTCTTCATCAACCCTTTCCAAAGCTTGGGATTCAGCCCTTGGATTTACCACTTACAGCATCCCACTTTTTATTCTCATTCAGGATGGCATATATGAAGCCTAATTTCCAGCATTGCTGTTTTGTTGGCAATGTTTTATGAAGCAGGTCATTCTTGCTGGAGGGAAATAAAAGTCGTTTTGAATGCAAAGCCTGCACATTCGTCATCTTTGCCGACCTAAAAGAAACACTGTGTTTGTGCATTATCTGTACTTTATCTCTGCCAGCTGCAGTCTGCTGTATATACTGGAGTATAAATTGTTTTGCTTTACTGAATAATACATCAGGAACAACTTATTTTCAGCATCTAAGAGAGTACAGGTTTGCCATTAACTTTGTTACTTGTGTCTTATAACTGAATTTGGATAACCCCTCTAGAACCCATTTGAGAATTAAATGTGTAATTCTTCAGCGTTTAGTATATGAGACTTGGTTTTGTAAGGCTTTTCATATTTCCATCTATGTCTGGGTGTGAAATGAATGTAAGATGTGGCATGAAATACATTTTCGCATTTAATGTTGTAAATGTGTGTTTTTCAACATACAATAGAATTGTCATTGCATTAATGGCAATAGGAATGCATTTGACTGAGACCCTCTACCCATAACAAGTATTCTTTACATTGCATTCAAGAAGCTTTTGTGAGGTCTGATAAGTTTCCAGCAGAATGGAACAAAATAACCAGTAAAAAATCCTAATTAATTCTGCATGAACACTTTGTATTCAGAAAGACCTAACTCTCTTGGTATGTACAGACAGTCCCCAAGTTATGAACAAGACAGATTCTGTAGGTCTGTTCTTAATGTGAATTGGTATCAAATTTGGAACAGGTGGAGCCCCCTGTGGCTCAGTGGGTTAAAGCGCCACCGGCGGAAAGATAATGGTGCTTCAAGCAGTCATGCCGGCCACATGACCTTGCAGGCCTCTACAGACAATGCCAGCTCTTCTGCTTAGAATAGGAGATGAGTGCCAACCCCCAAAGTCAGACACAACTGGACTTCATATCAGGGGAAAACCTTTACTTTTTTTTTACTTGGAACAGGTATATTTTAAGTGTAACTTTGGATAATATAGGGAAGGGTCAACACCTCTGTTGTGTTTGTTTTGTTGTCTGTGGCCCTGTTCAGAAGATTTCACCTCACTTTCTGTCCCTGTTATAATTGGATTTTGAAAAAAATGGTTTGTTGTGGAAACAAGGATTGGTAATAAACCTTGAGTTAAGTGCCTCTTACCACATACCATATTTTCAGTGGTTTGACAGTATTTTCAACATTCAGCCACAGAGCCCAATGGCTCCCATCACATACCAGATAACTACTTTTGTGGCGACTCCATGGCTTAAGTACTACTGTTGCCCAAAAAATGGCTACGGCAGACAACAGCAGGCTTCCTGTCTTTCTATAAAGAAAAATGGGTCAAGCCACCCAAAAAGGACTTCCTCCCATGTGATGAGGAAGGGGACAAGCCATTACAGAATGGGGCATGGGGTGACAGTTCCCACACCCCATATGTAACCGCCAGCAGGATGCAGAGATCTGGGACATCTTCAGTATCACCTGTAACAGAGTAAGATACCTTCTCCCTATCCAGGCATGTAGCCGGGGGGGGGGGGGGCTCGGGGGGCTTCAGCCCCCCCCCCCCCCCGAAATTCTCATGGTGGTTCGTGAAAAGGCCTTATTGGTGCATTATTTAAACTGTTATGTTTATTCATATCATGATCTGATCACCATACTCAATATATCCCATATGCATGGGGGTATTGGGGTAATGATACAAAAGGTTTGCTAGGCTAGACCCTCTTTCACTCAGACTCAGCCCCCCCCCCCCCGAAACTCAGCCCCCCCCCCGAAACCCCCCCTGAAAATTTTTTAGCCCCCCCCCCCCCGAAACGAAATCCTGGCTACGGGCCTGTCCCTATCATAACACAGTGAAATTCCCTTCCTGGAGGTAGATTTCTCTCACTTTCCGTTGCCTCACCCTTGTTCTTAACTAGGAGTCATCTGTAAGTGGGATGTTTGTAATTCCAGGACAATCTGTATAGTTTTAAAAAATAGACTAGATAGAAAGTAATAGGAGATCAGTGACCTGTAGATTAGAGAAATGCAACTCTAGCCCTTCATAGGTTTGCCACCAATTATCAGTATCAAGGGACAAAATATGAGCATTGACTCCCAAATAGGAATCCCTCCCCCCACCTCATGCATTTTCTCCCAGACTTTTAGCCTTGCAGTATGTTAAACTTCAGGTGAGCATTTAGAAATATACCAAGAAAAGGGGCAAGCAAGATGACCATGGAAAGTGAACACAGCAAATGAAAGAGTTCTAAGCATGAACCATTTCCAGGGCTTCCTTATCTGGAATATTAGAAGTGGTGTCTAAAGGAAACTTCATTTCAGGGAACAGATTTTTTCTTTGGTGTCCTCAACACTCTCATTTTTGCTTCCTACTCCAACAACTATAACCCTATTAGCATCCCTTTTTAATGCCTAATCAGTAGGCCTGGGTAACAACGGAAAAATTTGTTTCTAAAATCGATTCGTTTTTTGAGGTTTTTTGCGTTTCGATATTTAAAAGAATTCCGAAAAAATTTTTTTTAAAAGTTCGATATTTACGAAATTTTGTAAATGGTAAAAAAATTACAAAACAATAACGAAACAATAACAAATCGATTCGTTAATGGCGGACGCGACCGCGCAATACGCTAAAAAACCTCCAAATGGGACAGGGGGAACTTCTGAAGCTTCCCTCTCCCTCTGTTGTTGACTGTTGGTGTGATATTATAATTTTTTTTCACTAATTAAACAAAAAACAACTATAAAACTTGCCCCAGACATGCAGAAATAATAACGAAACGACCTCAAACCAATAACGAAACGAATACATAACGAAATACGAAGCATTTACGAAATGAATTGAAAAATTCTTTTCGTTTTTAAGCTGCTCCAGAATGGTTCGTTATCGCTTCGTTAAAAAAAATAACGAATTTTTAACGAATTACGAATTAACGAAACGAAACCGCCCACCCCTACTAATCAGTCTTGATAGAAGTTGTAATCTAACAATGTCTAGTTTTTAGAAGTACATAGTTGTCGATCTCTGGAATACACAATACTGCAGTATCCCATCTTGATATGAGGCCTATTGCTTTATTTCTTTGAGTTTTAGTAAGCTTTGGTTAATCCAGTAATACCATCAACTCTGTACGGACAAGCCAGTCACAGTATCATAACTCTGGATATGCTTGGGTGGCAGTGTTTAAGATTTATGTGGCTGTGATTTAAATCATGTAAGAATCTGGCCTTTTTCATTTAAACCAGACTCTAATTGAACAGTTGAATTGCCTCTCTGTTATTAGAGTTTTAATGAATAATCAACATGACTTTTTATTTTTTAATCTAACTTACTAGCTTGGTTTTTAATTAGTCTGCTCTCTGAGTCTAAGAACGCCCCTTCCATTTTCAAGGATTGTTTTCCCCTCATTCTGTCAGCAAGACTTATCATTTCAATAATGCAATTCAACACTTAGCATTGCCATCTCCCTGATGAGAATGAAATGGGTAATGTTTTCCTCTTGCACATGCTGGAAAAACAACAAAGACAAGAAATTAAAGGGAAATTAAAAGTGGAGATTTATTTTTTATTTATTATTGCCATACAATGTATCATGTTGAATAAGCATAAGCAAGAATTACCAAATCCAATAAACATTGCACACTTCATTCTTTCCCAGCTGTCTTCGCTGGAAGTAGAATTTTGTTTATTCAGCACATTTATGAAAACCAAATGATTACACATATACAATAGAATTGTTTTTCTTGATAATATGTGGACTCCATTGAAACTGATTGAATGGCATGAATTACCAGTTTTCCTGTTTTCTTAAAAAAATCCATAAACATGCGAATTTTTAATAGTTTCTGACTTCAGCTTCCCTGAAGCAAACTTATACTGGGGTTTTCTTGGCAAAAGTTTGTCTACAGGGGGTTATTATTGCCTTCCTCTTAGCCGAGAAAGTGATCCATCCAAGGTTAACCAATTGTTCTGTGAACAAGCAAGGACTTAAACTAGTTTTCTGGAATTGTAGTTTAATACTCAAATCATTAACCATGTTGAGTAATTATGTGTAACACTAGTCTCAAATGAAGTGCACAGTTTCTTTTTATAGGTGACTGATTACACAAATAGTGAGTAGCCTATACAAAAGAAGATGAGAAATCAGGACTCTTTTCTTGCAGTAAGAACAATACTAAAATGCATACAGTTAGCCTTCTACATCCATAGGTTCTCCATCCATTGTTTTAACCATCCATGGCTTGAAAATATTTTAAAATTCAAAAAGAAAATGTTGATTGTGCCATGCTGTATAAGACACACCATTTTACTATGGCTTTTTATATAATGGAACTCACGCATGTGCAAATTTTGGAATGCTTGGAGGATCTTGGAACCAAACTCCAGTGGATATCAAGTATATACCTTATCTCTAATTCCATGTTTATAGAACATAAAAGTCTGCCTTGATCATTACTCTGTTCATTAAGTCAATTGGAACTGATAGCAAAAACTATTTGGCTTCTGTTTGTTTATTGCTATGTTGTTTTTTATTTTAAAAATCTGAATCCATGCTTTTACTTCTCTATTTTCAGTTGAAAATAAGCATCAACAATGGTTCAAAAGAAAGAAAATATCACATAAAAGAATCAGATACAGTCCAATACACCTGACAATAAATAATAGGTGCGTCAATATAAGAGACAAAAATACCAACGAGAAAATATAAAAAATCCACCCTGAAACATCCAATGGAATGGGAAAAAATTAACAACACAGTAAATA
Source organism: Anolis sagrei (assembly GCF_037176765.1). Classification (NCBI taxonomy): domain Eukaryota; kingdom Metazoa; phylum Chordata; class Lepidosauria; order Squamata; family Anolidae; genus Anolis; species Anolis sagrei. The sequence continues at coordinate 211,045,975 of NC_090023.1, read as the reverse complement.
GCAAAGAGGAAGCAGCTGAAACAAACTCTCAATGAGGAGAAAGTTCCATTGATTGTGGGCTCATCTAACATGCAACACATAATCTGGTGATAGTCAAGAATATAATTATTCCAAACTGGCCCTTGAGGCAACTACATTCTCGTTGTTTGTCCCACAGCTGAGATCAGCCAGTTTAAAACCCGTTTGGATCCACTTGGACATCACCCCCCTTTTCTTATCCCTGTTAACACTGCCATGGTCTCAGATTGTAACAGAGCTCTTGTCAATTGCCATCTTTGCTGACATCAACAAAAGTACCCACATGACCAGGGAAGCAGGAAGGATTGTATGATCGAAATGAAAGAGGAGAGAAGGGTGAGGGCTTCTCCCTGGTAGCAAAGTCTACTGGCCATATGAGGAGGAACACAACACAGGCATGATCTATTATATCCTGAGTACAAGAAAAACAGAGTGATGCTGCCACCCCATGTAAATGGTGAATTGGTTTCGACTGGAACCCATTGTGCAGTCCACACTCTCCCAAAGTGTGAGGCTTTTCTTATTTTGCTTAAAGTAAGATTAAACAATTTTAATATAGTTTACCCCACATTAAGAATGGGAAATTGTTTAGACATCTAGGTTCAATTTCTGATCCACTTTGGGATATCAGTCTGGTGTAGACAAGCCATGTAATAGTCACCTGTCTGAACTTTGAAATGTAAGGCTTTTGTTCAAGACTTAAAGAGAAAAGAAAGAGGTTTTCAAGATACCTTGGCACAAGGATATTTGGTGCTTTAAAGGAACTGACAAGATATAAATGGTAAAAGATAGGCATCATAGCAGGACTGATTAATGTGCAGCTCTCCAGATGCTGTTGGTTGCAACTGACATCATCTCATGGGAGGACAACCAATAGGGTGGGGAGGTAGGACTTACAGACCAGTGACATTGAGAAAGTGACATTGCTCTGTCCCTGCATTAGAGGCTACTTGTAGTAGGATTCTGCTCCAGTTTTTGGCATTACTTTTGTAATAGCTGAAACTGGATTCTAGAATTCCTGAATATGGTGCAATTTGTCAAAAAAAATGGGCCACACTAAATTTAGAAATATTATTTTAAAATATTGGGAAAATTATTTTACAAGATATTTATCAGTTATTATGAAACCTAAACAAGAAGAATACTAGGTAAAAATATTCACAGTTCTAAACATATTCTGTACAAAAGTTTATGTTTTTTTCCTACATAAAATGGAAATTCTGCACAAAAAACAAGTTTTCTGCTCAGAAAATACAAAGGACTGCAAAATGCAAAAATAATTAGAAAAAGTTGGAGCAGTGAGCACTTTCTGAAAACATTTCTGCCATCTTGGGTGGGGGGTTACTTTTTGCTTTCTTCAGTTCTGTCATTAAGAACTTACTTGTCATGTCCTCCAGGTGGCACATTATGCATTTCCTTCTTTTTATATACAGCAGTGATGTATACTAAACCTTCAAAGGCCTGCTTATCAGGAATCCCACCATTGCAATTTTGAAGACACAATGTATTCTTCTATTCTCTTATCCAGGAAAGATTATTTCCTCTTCTCTCCATAAGAGCATTACTAGGATCCCTGACTTTAAAAAGGCAATTTCTTTTCAATGAGACTATATATATTTATAAGAAAGGAGGATACTTTTGCAAAACCCATGCATGACAGAAACTTAAGAAAAGAGTTTAATTGTAGTAAGATTCCTTATTATGATCCTTATCCTTTTGGAGAATGCTAGCTTTCTTTGGTGACACTCATATTATCTCTTTGCTAAGAAATGTGATTCTACCAATTTATTTAACATTCAGATTCCAATTTAAGAGCACAAAAATATTATACACACATTTTTTTATTCTTAAACAAGAGCTTTATGGTCAATTGGGGAGGCCCTGCTCTTGATCCCACCTCCTTCGCAAGTGTGAGTTGTGGGGATAAGAGAAAGGGCCTTTTCAGTGGCAGCCCCCCGGTTGTGAAACTCCCTCCCTAGTGACATCAGGCAGGACCAATCTCTTTTGGTCTTTAGAAAAAAAAAGTAAAGACATGGCTCTGTACACAAGCATTTGCAGAATAAATTATTACGGTTTTGACAAAATCTGAATAAGGATTATCAGCAAGGATTATGGATGAATCAAATCGTGCACTTTATAGGGTTTTCTACCCGTTTTTATTCTAAGGGGTTTTTTTTTTACCCATTTTTATTCTATGTATTTTATTTGCTTACTGTGTTAACTGTTTTTAGTTTATTTAATATGTTATATAATTATGTTAAACAGCATTGAACCTTGCTGGAGTTGTAAGCCACCTTGAGTCCTCCTGCAGGGGTGAGAAAGGCGGAGTATAAATGAAGCAAATTTATTGATGCATTGAATTTTGCTGTTTCCTATGTGCTGTGAACCGCTGTGAGTCGCGTTCGGGCTGAGAACAGCGGTATAGAAGTAAAGTAAATAAATAAATAAGCAAATAAATAAATAAATAAATTCAAATACGTGATGAAACACTACACACAGAGAGAAGAGGGTTTTTTTAATATGGTTTTAAAGCCAAAAGATATATGTGCACAGACATGCATGCGCACACACCCTAAATCCAAGTGCCCTAGAGAATAGACTACATAAACCAGTAGATTTATATACATTTTGATTCAGGAATTTATTCAATAACTCCCATTTTTTTTGGGACTGGTGGGTAAATTGAGACCATGATAGCAATCTTTATTGTGCTTTATTCATGTGACTGAAATTGATACAACCATTTTATCCGCAGATGTTGCTGCATTTTATTGAGCATTTTAATTAATAGAGGTGTTTATGCTGTTTTAAGTATATTTGTTTTATGTTATTGACATTGTTATTCTTTACAATTGTTATGTGTTCTACTGTATTTTGTGTTATGTGTTTTACAGTGTTTTTACTGTATTTATATCTTTCATTGCACGTGATTGTAAGCCACCTGGAGTTCTTTTTGGGAGATGGTAATGGGATATAAATTAAGTTGTTGTGTTGTTTTTTATGACTTTTTAAAGCATTTTTGTGTACAATGAAAATTTAAATTTTCAATTACAATGAGAATTGGCTGTAAAGGATGGTAAATTTCATGTTTTATTAAAAAGGAACTTTTACTTTATTGAAAAACAGTGAGTCGTATTCTTTTTTTAAAACACCATTTCATAGAACAGTCATATAAACAGACCACTGAGAAAAAAATATCTCAGATTCTCCTCTGACATGCCAAACACCAGTTTCAAAGGAGCAATAGTATCTCAGGAATTAACTAAGCAGACAGAAGAGTCTCCTTGTGCTACTAAAGGTTTCTCAAAGGTTTCTCATCATCCTCTTCATCTTTCATAACATGCTATCTCTGCCCAACCATTAGATGTCTCAACTGATGGCACTTTCACATCTCAATGCCTAGAATATCCAATTCATATATAAAATAAAATAATTCACATCTTAATCGTTATTCATTTAGACAGGCAATATACTGTAATATACAGGCAAAAATTGGGTAATGCATATAGTATAGTTGGCTTAAGTCCCCCTATTGGGAGGAAGGCTAGATAAAAATAAAGCAAATAAATAATATTACATTATTTTATATCTCTTTGTGTGTGTAATCAGTGCTTTAAAATGAGCTCCCAATTATGATAGCCCTATCTGTTTTCTTGGAAAATATTTAGTCAGAGGGGTTTGTCATTGCCTTCATCTGAGGTCAAAATTATAACTCACTCAGGGTCATACAGCTAAGCAGAAATTCAAACTGTGGTCTTAAACCGCAATACCACATTGGTTCACATTTGTGTACTTCCTCATAACCCAAGTCATTCCTCAGTAATTCAAATAACTTACTTCAAGAAAGAAGGGGCTCATAGAATTTAATTGAAATTTATTTGTTTATTTGTTTATTTATTTATTGTATTTTTACCCCACTCTATCTCACCCCAGAGGGAACTCAGAGTGGCTTCCAGCCTTGGCAAATATTCAATGCCGCATTAAAATATAAAAACATAGAATACATGTCACAAGAAACTTTAAAATCAAGTAAAATATATAAATACAATTAAAAACTGTTATAACATTAGGACATAATCCTGCTATTGTTTCCATGGACATATACTGCACTGTGACTATGCTACTATTCTCCAAATGCCTGGCTTCACAGCTAGGTTGTGCCTTTTCTCCTGAAAACCAGGAAAGATGAGGCTGATCTAATATCACTGAGGAGTGAGTTCCAAAGTTGAGGGACGGCTACTGAAAAGGCCCTGTCCCTCATCCCCACCTGTGAATCTTAATGCCCAAGCTGGTTCATAGGAGAGATACGTTCAGACAAGTAAGCTGGGCCAGAACCATTTAGGACTTTATAGGCTAAAGCCAGCACTTTGAATTCTGCTCAGTAGCAGACTGGCAGCCAGTGGAGTTGACGCAATAGGGGGGTTGTGTGCTCCCTGTATGCTGCACTGGTGTTGCTACATACAATAGAGTGCACTCTGGTTGACAGAAAAAGGAAAAAAACATTCTTAGAATTATGAAAATTGTGCATAATATGGGTTGAGTATGAGTATCCCTATTCAAAATGCTTAGGGCCAGAAGCATTTTCTATCTCATATAGTCTACACCACCATCTGCCCACCCTGGATGGCGAGGCGTTACGCCCGTCATCATTGGTAAAGAGTCTGGGAGTCCTTTTGGACCCTCTGCTGACAATGGAGGCCCAGGTCTCCGCCGTGAGCAAAACCGCCTTCTTTCACCTGCGGCAGGCTAGACGGCTGGCCCCCTACCTGTCCAGGGACGACCTAGCTACGGTGATCCAGGCCACGGTCATCTCAAGACTGGACTACTGTAATGCCCTCTACATTGGCCTCCCTCTGTCGGTTATTCGGAAGCTCAAGTTGGTACAAAACGCAGCTGCTCGGCTTCTTGCGGGAATTCCGATGAGATGCCACATAACACCAATCTTACTACAGCTGCATTGGTTACCAATTGAGCACCGGTTCACTTTCAAAGTGATGGTACTCACCTTTAAGGCCTTGCATGGTCTGGGGCCAATGTATCTGAGGGATCGTCTCACCCCCTACCAACCCCAGAGATCCCTCTGTTCTGAGGACCAAGATCTATTGGAAGTCCCCAGTGTCAAGACCTTGCGTCTAACGGCAACCAGACGCAGAGCCTTCACAGCAGTGGCGCCATCAGTCTGGAATGCTCTGCCACCTGAAGTTCGTGCCCTGCGGGACTTACCAGCTTTCCGCAGGGCATGCAAGACATACCTGTTCCGACAGCCTTTTAATGTTTGATACTGTTGTTTTTAAATTGTTTTAAATTGCTTTTAAACTTTGTTAGATTTTAGCTATTCTTGTAAGCCGCTCCGAGCCCCAGGGGAGTGGCGGCATATAAGTTTAAATAATAAATAAATAAATAAATATAATCCAATTCAGAACAGATAATCTGAATTTTATATGCCAGTGTATATGGGGCCCTAGTTAACTATGTGAACAATTTTGGAGTTTTTCATATTTCAGAGTTCTAGAAAAAGGATGCTCAATCTGCAATACTATTTTGGAACAAGTAGTCCACTGAAATGTTTGAGAATGACAGTTTTTTCATAAGGGCCCCCCTTTTCTTCTGCCTAAACAAAGGGATTGTATGAGGGACTTCAATGAGACAACTATATTCCTCTAAATACTTCAAATGCTTTGTGGCTGCCATGGTTAATAAAAAGTAATGCATTTTGGCCTCAATTCCAGACAAAATCATGACAGCTTTAAGTACATGATTAGTTTTGTACAAATGAATAGAAATTGCTCGAAAGCAATCTAGATGATGATTTACCAGTGGATTCTGTAAATTCATTGACAAGATGAGAGAGACTCTCTATGTGCCAGCCATTGCACATGAGCATATCTTAACTATTTACAACTTCAAAACCAAATTGCACTGACTGGGGGGAAAATCGTATTTCTTATGTAATGCATGTGAAAAATTAGGTTGGCCAGCTAGAAAGTAATGAAAGGCTGAAATTTAATTTATTCAAGTGTGTTGGGAGAGAAGGGATTGAAAGGAACAAATGGAAACATAAGACAAGAAATAAGGGTCCCTGAGTGCCAGAGAGAACGAGAGGATCTATAAAATGGCAGTCTAGTACTCAGCCTGTTGCAAAAATTAGGTATGCTTTTTGGATGACTTCCTGAGTCACAATTTATTGAATCTTGGATGCAGAACCCTTGAGTTGAACTTACAGCCTATATTTGCCATCAAAGAAATACCAGCGAATGCATTTTTTTCTACTCAATAATCATTTCTTTCTGTTTCTAAGTATTTTCAAAATGGGTGGCATTTATAAAACTTCAATAAATACATATTATAAAAATACATAGTCCAAGATAAACTTCTCTTTATGAGATTAAATGTTTATAACTCAAATACCATGAGGTCACATGCTGCTATTATGTATGCTTGTAGGGGGGTGGAGTGGAAGGAGGGTGCATGAAGAGAAGAAGACCTACATGTAGTCTGGGTAGCCAGGCATCTATTATTTCAAAAATTATTATTAATTTCATATAATGCAGTGTAGGAGGCGCATTAGCCTAGGGTGTCCAAACAACCCCCCAGCTAATGTGGTTTAACCAGGAATAAACCTGGAAATATAAGTTTATTCTGGGTTAAAATAATACTTATCAAGATGTAGATTTTCACATCTTTCCAGGTATGGTCTCTGTGGGGACTACCTTTTGGGATCGCCATGCATGATCCCAGAGGGTAATCCACACACCATCCCATCTCTGCAGGCACAGGCAGCTCAAGAAGGAGGGCTGGCAATGTCACTCTAGGTTCCCTGTCCCCCATTTTGCCCCTCAAACCTACTGTATGCCTCAGGACCATAGCACAAGGCTCCTCTAAAACTCATGGCATGTCAAAATGATGCACAAAGGTTTTTGGAGAGGAAGGGAGGAATTCCCTCTCCAGAACTCACGGCATGATTTTGATGTGATAGGAGCTCCAAAAAAAGTCTCGTTCCTTGGTCTTGAGGCATTTTCAGTACATTTTGGAGCAAAAGAGGGGTCAGCTGCCATACCCTCCCATGCCAATTGCAAATCAGCATGGGCAGGCATGTAGCTGGGGGGGGGGGGGCTTGAGGGGCTTCATCCCCCCCCCCCCAAATTCTCAGAGTGGTCCACGAGAAGGCCTGACTGGTACATTATTTAAACGGTTGAATGGAATTGGAGTTTTTATGCTGATTCCATTTGCATTTGGGTAAGTGTGGAATTAAACTTTATCAACCTAATATTTTCATACTTATGTTATTCAGTAAAACTCGTAATTTGCTGTCAGCCACATCTTACAAAAGAAGAAACAGCTAGTCTTTTCTTTAGGCTTGAGTTCTTTGTGATTTGGCTTTAAGAATTACTAATTTCATTACAGATGTAAGTCAGTACATCTGTAATGCCTTACCTACAGTCCATGATTCCTTATTTCAAATAAGCAGTCAGTCTTAGAAGCATGTGTTTTTTGCCTTCTGCCATTTCCTACACACAGTTTTGAAATCCATGCCATTCTTAGTTTGAATTATGATTCAGTGTTGATGCTAATCTTTAATGCTAACCAGTTTTTACTGATTGTATGTTTTTATGGTTGTAAACCGGGCTGAGCCCCTCTAAGAGGTGAGAAGCTCGGTATAGAAAACTTTGAAATAAATAAATAAATAAATAAATAAATTTTCTCTTGATAAGCCTTGCAAACTCTCTTTAAATTCAGGATTCAAAATCTAGTTAAGAGGAGAGAGCTGGGTTTTGTTAAAAATTACTAGTATTAATGAAAACAAAGATAATTCACACCATAATTTGAAAAAGAAAAGAAAAACTCTTGTTTCCAGGTTTGATTTTTCAAATTAAGGTTTGCAAGAAAATACAGGGTTAGTCAAAATGAATAGGCCAATAAGAAAATTAATTGTCCAGAATGAGAGAACCTGGGGAGAAACTTATTAATTAACTTATCTCTGAAGGTGAGACAAAACTTTGATAATTTATCTGTCGATACGTAGCTGTAGTTTGGTTACAATAAACATACATTCGTCTAAAATTAATTTTCTTATTGGCCTATTCATTTTGACTAACCCTGTATAATCATCCTAACCCGAACCACTGATCAAACTTTCAAAATATGTCATTAAAAGAACTATTTTCCACGTCAGGTTCCATTTGGCATATTGTGTATGTAAATTTATAATTGGGTAGCTCTGTTTAGAACAAGCACAGAACTTCTCTTCTCTTTAAGAGCACAGAGTATCTAGAGTCAAGTTTGCTTACTTACCTCTTCTCTACTCCATTTTAATGAGATTTTATAATGAAAATGCTAGTTTACGATACACTGTAATAGCTCTCATTTACTGCTGGTGTGTAGTTTTTCTTTAATCTTCATTGCCTCTTTCAGTCCCCAAGCTCGTAAAGTGAAAATGTACCTAGAGCTGGAGCAACATTTTCCAGCAGTTGCAAGTAGGTGTACAAGGTTTGGGCGACCTACCTCCAAGAAAGGAACAAGCTAATTGTATTGAAAATGATCCCCCCTCTACTGTCAATATATAGCTCATGAACAATGAAAAGACTCTCATGATCTGCTACTCCTTGAACATACGTAATTATGAGAGACAGCAACCCTGTTCTATTTGGACATATTTTATTCAGCAGTAGCTATAAAATTATCAGCCTTAGTCATGAATGCTCCATCTTAGCTTTCATGTGACACTTATTGTAACAATGGGTGTAATGCTTAAGAACTAATGATAATGTTTAAGAGAGTCGAATGACAGCCATGTTTTAAGCACAAAATATCTTTTCTTTCAACAGCTTCATTCTGTGGCTTGCTTCACACGACATGTTTTCTACACAGAGATCACTTCTTTATACAAACTAAACCTCACAGATACCATGTGTGGGATTGGGTGGGGTCAAGCTGATGGAAATGAGTATATTTATTGGTGACTCAAGTGAAAGAAAGATCATACTATAGTGGAACTTGGATAAATTCCCCCATGCATCCCAAAAACATGTTACTGTTATGTCCCTTTCTTTGACTGGTGGAAAAAGATACTTTCCCTAGCATGGAGTTTGGATTTCCAATTCATTTTGGCTCAGTAGTGGACTTCATTTTGCCTCCTTCAGATATTCATCTCTTTGGGGCTTTCTCCTAACCACAAAAAAATTGGCTATAAGCTTCCTCAAGTGATTGGTCCTTTCATTATGTGGACTGATAGGACCCAAGAAGGGAAATTAATAACAAGCAATATTGATTTTCGTATACCTCTGGAATGAATTTAAAATAGAATTTATACATACTTCTGCCTGTGCATATATTCTTGGAAATAAATTCGCGCCCTCTTGGCATGAGCAAATTACATGCCAGGAGACAGGGATGAGGGTGAAAAGGGGTTTTCCTCCTTGCTCTCCCTTCCCCACAATGTCCTGGACACCTCTTGAAAAAAAATCAATGAGCCAGAAAGCATCATCTGATAATCTATTCCTATCATAGAATTTGCTTTCTTTTGCTCTCCTTTAAAAAAAAAACCATTTTGATAGCCATGATGGGCATGTTGAACAAACCAGTGGCTTGTTCATGGACAACTTGTATGGTCTGAAAATTATTTGGGGATGGGAACATTCTTCCTTTGGGGTACAGAAATTGTTGCCTGAATCCACTCTTAAAGAATGTGATCTACAATAATATTCTAAAACAGTACATCTGTGAACTTGGAAAACTGTATCTCTACATCCTTTGGGACCAAATGGTACCCATGTCCCTCAGGAAAATGGGGATCATTTTACTATGCTCCCAGATTAAACTCAAAGGAGCACTTTTGGAAACTGCATCTTTTAAAATGTCATTTGAGGAAGACCACAAAAAACAGCCTCAGGGGCCTCCAAGGAAACACAAGTCGTTCCCCCACATCCCTGGTTTACATTTTGCAGCTTCTTCTGATTAATAATTGGTAATGTTCATTCTGTGCTGGGGAACACAAAACTCAGCATGTCTATTGCAAAAGGGTTATTTTCTAATGCCCTTGCAAAGAGAAAGCTATAAACTGGGCTTCTCATCAAATGTCTCTCAGGATTTCAACTGCTTGCAGTATCTTTTATTAAAATTAATAAAATATTAATTATGAAAACGAAATCCTTAATTGGACATTGCAACAACAACAAAGCCATAATGTTTCTAGAGTGTAATTGCACAGCAGTCCATAGTTTCAATTAAAGCTAAGGAAACGGTTTCTTTTCTCTGTTGCTAGCATTTGACCTGTTCAATCAATTTGCCTTGTGGCTTGAGAGAGAGGGAAAATAATTAACAGTCATTAGTTTGATGGTTTATAAAATGTAGACATTTTGGGGAGAAGAAGATACATCACATTTCCTATCTCACACTCTTGGTATACTAATAACCTCAATTCTGAATCCCACACCCAACATAAATCTCTTTGGGCCAAACTACCCTATATGTACATGTCTATTTTTAGAAACTTTCGTCAAAATCAATTAAAAATACCTTGGTCAAATTACTGATGGATCGAAGTGAGTACTGTACCTCAACTCTAATATAAAAAAAGGAAATCACCCCACCCCCTTCTCTAAGTAGAGAAGCAAAAGGCAAAAGCTTAGTTCATCCCATGAGAAACTAAAAATAACACCTACTCTCTTTACTCTCTCTGCTGTGGCTCTGCTTCTAGTCTTTACATATAGCTGTTTGGCAACAAGATGGTGGTGGTGACCAGACATGGCTGGCCCCTGAGACAGCACTGGTGCTTTCCTTTCTCCACAGAATGAACCTCAATTTATCCACGGGCCATATCAAAATTACAATTTTGGCCCCCAAACCCACCCTTGACTTATATATGAGGTTGACTTATACATGACTATATGCAATAGGTTAGCCCTAGTCCCTACATGGTGGACATGCCCACTCATGGATCATAATAATAACAATAATAATAACCCACCTCTCCTTGTAACTCAAGGTGGGTTACAACATAATTAAAACATATAAACGTTGTAAAAATTCTATAAATATACGTATTAAAATGTATTTCTATAAAAGATACATGTTAAAATATAAAACACTTATTAAAATTTATTTATTTATTTACTTTATTTATATACCGCTTTTCTCAGCCCTCAGGTGACTCAAAGCGGTGAACAACATCGATACAAAACATCATGAGACAAGTATAGGGCAATTAAAAACAATTGTAACATAAATCATTAAATATCAGTATAACAATCAGTATAAAATACCCAGAACAGAGATTAAACCCAAGACACAAGTTTAAAATTTATGCTTAAAACTGGCTGGGTAGGCTGATGTACACTAGAGGTATGAAATATGTCCAAAAGGCATACTGTTTTGGGGTCCCTTGTCAGCTGTGACCCTTCATTCTGTTTAACAGAAAGTTACTCAAATAGGGAGGGGTGTTGTCATTATCATCTGGCAAAGATTTGGCCCATTGGCTACAATGCAAAACTGTAAAGGCTCAACCCTCAGTCATTTAAGGTCTATCTGCATGAAACCTACCTCAGTTTTAGACCCCATTTACAAATGCAGGCCTGCCAAGTTTCAAAACAATTCTACTGATTTTTTTTTTTTTAGAATTATTTTTAAGTTTTAACTATAACATTTTTTAAAAAATAAGACAAACCACAAGAGAGGGTTCTGGGAATCATAGTCATTGGTTGTGTCCATTCTCAGCCAATTGGAGCATGGACACAAATGGGCTTTTTATTGATTGAGAAACAGAGAGGGAGAGAAACTTCAACTGCCATCATGCTCCGAGAGGAACTCAAGAGATTTCGCAATGCCTGCCCCATGCAAGTGCTGCTGGGAAAGCAAGTTCTCAGCAGGGCCCTCTCTGAAGGAAGAGCCCAGGAAACTTTCCAAAAAGAAATAGATGGGCACTGCTTCTGCTGGGAAGGGAAAAAAGATGCTGTAATAATGCCATCTTCTCCAGGAGCCCCATGGCAGATCCCTGCATCAGATATATTGCAGATGTAAATCCTTCCTCTTCAGGACCTGATAAAATCTGGCTTAAAATCCATTTTTTCTGGGCTATTCGGCTTCCTCCTCCCTGTTCTGTTTGTGGAGTCCTTCGGGAGATGCTAGCGGGGTACAAATAAAGTTAATAATAATAATAATAATAATAATAATAATAATATGAAACAGACCACTGAATATTACAAATCATTTTGTTCAAACTGATTCGGGCCCAAGCCTAATGTGCACTAGATCCTCAGCATGCAGCCTGGGTTGTTGTGATGGGCAATAAGAGTGTCATAAAGATGAGTCATAAATGTTCTCATCCACAACAAAAAGTGTGTTTCACCAGGGTGGAGGAAAATGCCAACAACTGAACCAAATTTCTTTCAGCAAGAGCTAGAAGTGTAGTATTTTTCAAATTTGTAAATGAATTCTGTACAAAACAATCATTATTGCAGGAAGAAGTATGCATAAGTATTATTGTTTTAATGCAGCCCCTTCCCATGTTTTCTATGTAAGAATTATGTTTCCTGTCAAAAAGTATTTAAATGCAGGGAAAACAACAACAACATGTTATTATGGTCCAAAGACCCTAATTGCACTGTAGGCATACAAGATATGCAGGTAATGAGGTTAAGAACATCCAGTTGATTGAACACAAAAATGGATAAAATTTGCAACAGTTAAAAACTGCTTTAAAAACATGTTGGCTAAAAACATAGGTAAAAGTCTACAAGAAGTGCCAGCCAGGTGGTGGACACTTAAATATTGGCTCAAGATCAGAGTTTTTAGTTTAGGATCCGGTGTGATGTATTACTTAGCCCAGGATGAGTACATAAGCAGTTGGTTTAAGATCAATTCTAAGAAAGCCTCCTCCATCGGCCTTTCCACATCCCTTCTCACTCATCTGAGTTTTGACGTGGCTCTCAAAAATCAGAAAGTGCAGAAACCTCATGAACTCAGTCAGCAGTGAGAATATTTCTTTTTAAAAATATCATCAGCATATTTGAGAACAAATAATGGTATCAATGCAAACTAATTATGTAAGGCTGGTTCCAGTGAACAGCTTTTAGTTCCTTTAGTATTCCTATAGATTTTTTTTAAAATGAGTGTCACACTGAGAAAAGTCTCATTTTATTACTCTGCAAAATACAATCATATGACGTGACAGACTTTGAGTTCTTCTCAACAATGGATTCAACAATGGAAACAAAACCAAAGCAGCTTATGGACAACAGGGAATTTTAATGTTACAACTGTCTTCCATAAATGATCTTGGAATAGAATTTTTGACTGACTTGATACAATTTCTCCTAGACAAAATTAGGCTATTTTAAAAAGTGGTAACAGTTTTGCAGTGTCTTTGTTGTAATTTAGACAATACAAGGCATTAGCCTCACAGTTCTGCTCAGTGTGAACACTGTGTTTTAGATTTCTAAATGCTGTGCAAATTTTAATCAATCTTCCCTGTTCCATGCAACATAAGTACCAAATTCATTATTCATTCATTCATTTGTTCATTCATTCATTAGCCTCTCATTTCACAGGTGCTGAAGAGACAAAGTTATGCAATTTTCAATTACACATAATAGGTTAACAGCAATGTGGGAGCACACAGTTATCATGTAATAAATATTCAACAGCACTATTAACAAGATATTGAATTCCCTGGACTTCTAATGCTTCTCACATGATACTTTGCTTTATGTGATTGTACAAAAATGTCATGACTCACTATCCTGTTCTAATCACAGGTGTTTAGAAGATGTAGCATTCATGTGCCAGATGCAAAGCTGACACGCACATAACCATGATATGCTAATTTTCTCGGAGGAGGGGGCATACAGACTCATACAGGTGTTTTCCTTCTGATATATATGACTACATGGGCAATGGAAATCTGATTCTGTACACATCATCACCCCCCAAATGGCTACTGGCAGGATCTTAGATCTTTTGTGCATGAATCCTTGTGAGGTCTCTATATCTTGGTCATCTTAACATGGTGAATGAGTTCCTATGCCCAGTAGGCCAACCTTATCAAGATCCACAAAGTGAAGTTCTGTAGTCATATTCAGCAGAACATGTATGTATGTATATTTTATTAATTGATATCCTGTCTTTCTCCCAGTATAGATGGCACACAACATTTTAAAAACATATTTTTTTAAAACCCACACGCAATACAAAATGTAAAGTGCAATTAAACCAAACTTTGATTTATGTAAGCCATATTAAAAGCACAAATTAAAAACATCATTAACATAGGTTAATACATAATAAAAACAGTACTCCTCTCACTAAAAACTTTATCTGTCAGAATATATTAAAAACCAAATGCATCTTTAAATAAGAAGGTTTTTACTTTCCCATGGAAAGACAACAGATAAAGAAACAACCAGGCCTCCTGGGGAAAGGAGTTCCACAACTTGGGAGCAATTATGAAGAAGGCTCTCACCCGTGTCATCACAAAATGAACCTGAATGACCTTCCTCTACAGATCTTTGGACATAGGCAGACTCATATAAAGAAATTACAGTTTTTCAGATAATCTGTACTGAAGCTACATAGAGCTTTAAAGGTCATAACCAGCACTTTGAACTGTGACAAGAAATGGATCAACAGCCAGGAGAGGTGTTTTTTTTTTTTCCCCAGCAGGTGATTATATGCTTCCTATGACCTGCCATAGTCAGCAACCTGGCTGCAGCATTTTGGTCTCATTGAAGTTTCCAAACAATTTTTCAAAGGCAGCACCATGTTGTGAGTAAGAGAAGTCCAAATGGGTTGGAATCAAAGCATTTTTAAGGGTAGCCATATCTGACATCTCAAGGAATGAGCACAACTAACACACTACTTAAAGCTATGCCAGTGTTTCTTGAACTGTGCTCCTCCAGGAGTTTTGGACTTTAGTTCCCAGAAATCTCAGCCAGCTTACCAGCTGTTATGAATTGTGGGAGCTGAAGTCCAAAACATCTGGAGGAGCACAGTTTGAGAAACTCTGAGCTATACAAATACATTCCTGGCCACTGCTAAAACCTGGGCATCCAGGCTCAAGTCTGAGCCCAGCAGCACACTCAAGCTTGGAATCTGAGATTTCAATGGAAGTGGAACACCATCCAATACATATGGAATTCCTTACCCCTAATCTCTCTTTTGACTGACTGGGGGCACCTGTTGCAATTACTGTTTTCTCAGCATTTGAAAAATAAACAGAATGATTCCAGGTGTTAAGACAGATAGTGTCTCAATGGGGAAAAATAGGTTTCTTAAGCTATCTTCCTTGGTTGCTCTGCAACATTGTATTTTCAGGAGAAAGTCACCTTTTCCCTGAGCTCCTTGGTAGGAGATTCTTACGTTGGTTTCCTGTCATGGTTTTCTGTTTGTGATCAGGGAATCTCATTTGGATGCAGTTCTTTAACTTTTGGGGACTCTGGCTTTATTATCAGTGCTGGACTTTGTTTATTTCTGCATCACAGAATACTATGACTGTAGGACATATTTTGGAATGACTTTTGAATTCTATACTTTGATGTACTTTTGTTTTGATCTATTATATATATCTTGGAATTACTTTTATATATTTTTAAACCTTGGAATGCATTTTTTCCTATGGAACCCCTCATTTTTTTAAAAAAAAAACTTTAAATCAGTGGATTGAATACCTATTAGCTGAGGTATATTTGGGTCAAATAGCTCTTCATTTTGAGTGAAAAGGTATCACGCAGGTGGCTGGGCTGCAACAGCACCTCTGTCTTGGTTGGATTAAGTTTCCATTTGCTTGCCCCATGCAGTCCATTTCCAATAGCGGACATTGGTTTATTAGAGAGATAGGCCCCTTCTACACTACCATATAATCCAGATAATCAAAGCAGATAATCTACATTATCTGCTTTGAACTGGATTATATGAGTCTACACTACCATGTAATCCAGTTCAAAGCAGATAATCTGGATTTTATATCACAGTGTAGAAGGGGCCACGGCTTGCTTGGAACTGGATGGAAAACAGAGAAAGAGCTGGGTATTAATCATACTCTGATAACTCTTTGGGCATTACACTTAATATTAAGAGATCTAGGAAACTGTAAAATAACTATGGGCTGTTCAGGAGAATGGCTTATGTATGTACCCATGTTCCTAGGACTCATATAGTCCTACATGAAAGCAGGTGAATACCAGAAGAACTTTTAACCTCATGTTGCCTGGCCACAACCATTCAACTGTAATGTTGATCAGTCACACGTTTCCTGCCTTTCATTTCTGAAATGGTAAAGAGTATGCTACCATATGTCACCCATATAGGATACCAGCCTATGTGGATAGAACCAAACTATTACATAGCTCAACTTTTTTTTCTGGATATGGAATTTCAGCATGCATGCCTGTAGCTCCTGCCTCCTATAGAGTAGAAACACAGCTTTAAGGAAGCATTAAACCCAAAGTAGAAAGGAGACTGAAGTTGGGGGGGGGGGGAGGCACCACTCCAGCATCTCCAAATCAAGAGAGAAGAGAGGGCTTTTTAAGGAAGCCCAGGGTAGGATACTTCTATGCCGATCCCTCTTCCTTCCCTTGAAAATGGGAAGCCTTGTTAAAATGCCTTGGAAAACTGCCTGCTGCAGGGAGAGAGAGTGCATGCGCCTGCAGTACCTGACTCCGCTAGAGTAGAAACAGCTTTAACAAAACATTAAACTATCTCCTCTACAGACACAAGGGAAAGGATCGCAGAAAGAGTGGTATCTTAACTTTGATGCTTTTAATCCAGGTCTTATTGAAGGATATAAGGACAAACACGATGCCTAAAATGATGGAATCCCCCCCCCCCCCACCACCACCACCACCACCACCCATTGCCACCAATGGGCTGGATAACAAATGAATCTTTCAGCTTCCCAGATCAAAAATGAATTTCAGTCCTCCAAAATTCTGGAGGCTCCTGAAAAATGGATTGGGACCCTCATTGAAATTTGGGACACTAAAACAGATTGCAGTTTTACGGGATTGCACAAGCCTACAAATGACCACTGGGATGCTTACACAATAGTACACACACACACACACACAGAGAGAAGGGGAGAGAGAGATGTTGGTTTCTTTAAGAAGACCTCCTTGACTTTGTATTTCAGCTGGTCTGTATCAACATTTTATATAATCTTTATCCAGGCTACACTGTTAAGTATACTGCCTGAAATCAACAACAGGATCTCATTAAGATGCATTAATGTATCATATTTTCTATGAAATTCATGCAAAACAATAGCATCCCATTAGCAAACTTTTATCCCCCAGTGGCGGAATGGGTTAAAAACCCTTGTGCCAGCAGGTCTGCAGACTGACTGGACAGAAGTTCAAATCCAGGGAAAGCAGGTTGAGCTCCCTCTGTCAGCTCCAGCCCCCATGCGGGGACATGAGAGAAGCCTCACACAAGGTTGGTAAAACATCAAACATCCGGGCATACCCTGGGCAACCTCCTTACAAATAATCAATTCTCTCAAACCAGAAGTGGCTTGCAGTTTCATTGGTTGTTTGGTTGTACATTTAAGTAACCAGATCTAATTTGCCAAATAGTCACTGTTGAATGTTTTTATGTTGAATGTTTTTATATTGTGTAAATGCTATTTTAGACTGTAAGTCACTCGGAGCACCTTGGTGGAGAGCGACTAATTAAGAAATAAAGTGAAGTGAAGTGAAATTTCTCAAGTCGCTCCAGACACAAAAGAAAAACTTTAATAAAAAGAAATGCCTTTCCATTAAATATTGAGAAATATACTACGTTAGTCATCCTGTAGAGTTTTGAGTGTTAGACTATGACTCTGGGGTCCATGGTTTGAATTCCCACTCCACTATAGAAACTCACTGGATAACCTTAGGCAAATCACATTCTTGCAGTTTCAGTGGTAGGAAAAAGGCAAATTCCCCTCTGAAAAAAAAAATCTTGCTAAGAAAAACCTGTGATAGGTTCATCTAATAGTTGCCATAAGTCAGAAATGACTTGAAGGCACAAAAGAACAATCCAATCACAACATTGTTCCATTAAAATTATTACATTAAAGGGCAGCATTTTATGTTGAAAATATTAATATTGTAGTACTATGGTCAATGTCTTCAGTGAAATAATCAAGCTATTCAGCTTGAATTTCAAGTAGCATATGCTGAATCAATGAAAAGGGCAAATGAGATGAAATCGAGATCACAGGCCGGAGTTCTTAGAAGTTACTTTGATAGTTTGATTACTCATCCATATAAATGAGACATGAGATATAATTATTTTGAAAAGGTCTAATCATGGAAGGACTGGTGCCCATCTCAATATAGACTGTCACAATAGGAAGGCATTCAATAGTGATGTTGTGCTAGATGAATTTTGGAACTCTGCACTAGGCATGCTTTTATCACATACCCTATTAATATGCCAAGCAGGGTTTTATTAAATGCATCCATTATATAGTTGCACTAGAAAGTCCCAAGAACAAGTTTGAAATAATTGTGATACTATTTCCAAATAAAAAGGTCCAAACAAGTATGCCTTAAAATTAAACAAGGAATTGTCATGCTCAAAAGACCTGATACCCAGGGAAGAAAAGAAAAACTGAGAGGAAGACATGTGCTTATCTTCACATTTAATTAAGCCTCTGGTTCCCAACCTGTGGTCCATGGACCACCAGTGGTTCACAAGAACTAAAATATGGTCTGAGGCCTCACTATTATTACACAGTTGCAACAAGAGTGACTGGTCTTGTGAAACTCACTTAAAGTGCCGAGGCTTATGAAATATGGTTTTCTATGGGCGAGCAGGTGTTGACTACCGGATGGCATATGTTCTGTATCAGAAACTAAAGCTCATGTGGTCTATCCAATGCAATTTTCTGAATCAGCATGCCAAATAACCAAACCAAATCTAGAGTTGACCAAAAACTAACGTTGGAGAGTAGTCCTGGTCAAAGTAGTCCCTGGTCAAAAAAGGTTGGGAAGCACTGATTTTAGCTTTCAGTACACCTTTAAGCTTTCCACTTGCAATATTAGAGTAGAAGGAAAAGCATACACCATAAGTTTGGCATGACTTAACATGATACACAAGTAAGGCTGCAAGGATTTCACCATCTGTATCAGCTAGGTGCCACAGAAAAGGGGTGTTACATATTGATGATCCATCAGTGCAGTTTGCTTCAGTAGGATATTTACCAGGTGCCACCACCTATATCTTGTAGATGACAGATACAGCTAATTTATTATTTCAAGTCTTTAGCTGATTAAGATTTTCAGCATCTCCTATTTTACACAATAGCTGAGATCCTATATCAAACAAGTAGAGCATAATATTATACTCTCACACTGGCTGGCTGTAAGCCCTAAGATAATCTCACTGGTAGGCAGAAGAGGAACAGGGAGGTATTGGTAATTCACTAGTGGGCAAAAGAGGGAGAGTGATGAAGAAATACTTGTTCTCAGTTTTTAGAGGAAGGAAATGAGTTACAGATGGAGTGCATTTTTTCTCCTTACAGCCCAGCTGCATCATACAACCTCCTTCTCTCTACCAGTGAGCACCATCAGCCAGAGGAGAATCTTTAACCCAGTGGTTCTCAACCTGGGGTCCCCAGGTGTTTTTGGCCTTCAACTCCCAGAAATCCTAACAGCTGGTGAACTGGCTAGGATTTCTGGGAGTTGCAGGCCAACAACATCTGGAGACCCCAGGTTGAGAACTACTGCTTTAACCAGACTCAAAAGCTATCTTAAAAATACATATATATGAATAAGCCACAACTATGTCACTAACAGAATGCTACTCTGTGTCTGATGTATTCTGCCACTTCTGGTTTGGGGCATCTTAAACAGGTCCTGACCTATGCAACCCCATAAAGTGCAAAAATGGCTCTGTATGGGAAATTGTTCCCTCTAGAATTTTAGGATCTACAAATTATTCATTGTGTTGTGTTCCAAAAGTTAAAAAAATGTAGATGTGGAGTTTGTGTTTAGAGAAATCCATTGCCTGAGATGTCTTTTTTTTTAAAAAAAAAAATCAAATTAGTGTGGATCTGCATCTCTTTTCTTGCCATACCCACCAGAATATACGCTTCACTCACTCATCAAATGGTTTATTGGTTAAAGTTTTACAGAAAGTGATTTATTTCTATTAGAATGCATTGATCCAGTGCAAGTACACCAGTAAGTGGACAGCTACAAAGACCTGCAAATATATTAAGGAATGACAACTTTGAATTTATAGTTTTGGCAGTCTCTGCTCATATACAGAATACTTTTCAGCACAACAGTTATTGCATTGTTCCTGCCTCCTCATTTCCAGTCAAAAAGTATGAATTGTGAAGATAAGCATAAGCTCTGACACATCTGATGTTCTAATCACCATTAAACACTTAAAGACTAAGTATTTAACAAACTCACTATACTCTGTTCTACCTAACGATCTTACCTTAACTGTATGATTAAAAAAGCATGAAGGACAAGAAGGGTAGGAAAAATAAAAGGGGGAAGCTGAGAAGAAGTAGTGAAAATGTGTTTCAGAAAAGCTTTTCTCTCAGAGCCCATCTACATGGACCAAATGAGGTGGGGAAGAGGTAAATGGACTGCATTTGCCCTAACGGCCAACAAGGTTGCTTAATGTTGCCTTGACTGACAGTTAGAAAAGTCTGGGGATGTTCCAGAGCTTCCTTGAAGCTCCAGAATTTGCCCACACTTTGTGGCAGTGTAAATTGTTGTGTTGCTTTTGAGTCAAAATGACTTGTATTTTTTAATAAGGCCATCCTCCCTTCCCCAGGCTCAGGCAGCCTAGGGACAGGGATGGCACTTACCATTCCCTCATGTCCTCAGCTTAGTGATAATCCCCAGACATGAAATTGCTGGTGATCATTACTTGTCACCTGGAATGATGTTGGACAGAACAACAAGGCAATCAGAAAGGAGAGAATTTCTTTTTCCCTCCCTTTTCCCACATTGTTCTGGCACTCCAGCCAGAGTCAGTAGTTGTGATAGGCAATAACCAGCAGCCTTTTTGCACCTGGTGGTCACCACTAAGCCAATGAAGGAATGGTACATAAAACCAGATTTAGTGTTGCTAGATCATGAGGACGCCTTCCAGCCACTGGGCCAGCTCAGTGTCATGCAGTGCAGACATCCACAAACCACAGAGCTGGCTTGGTAAGCTTTGTATATACAAACAGATATTAAGAAACATGGGGGGGGGGGGGGTACCCATGCACAAAATTCAGAATCCAAGCTCACCCAATACTTTTCATTTGAAATATGTAATGTTTGGAAGTTAGTTTCATTTTCATTGCAAATTAAACAAAGCCAAAAAGGCTGATATTCTTCTTTAAATTGAGATAGGCTGTCTCTCGTCATGAGGAGAGGAAAGTGGAAGGGCCAGACAAGCTGAGTGAGCTGGGAAAGAGACTGAGAGAGCACAGAATTCTGGGAAATGTAGTTTGGGAAGGTGAGGAGCCCAGATAATTCAAAAGGCTCTACCCTAAACTACATTCCCAAAATTCGGCTCAGCATCAGAAAGTCTCAATTAGGATAGGGGAGAGATTTATCACTGCTAGCAGCAGCCAGAGTGGCAATAAATTGTTGAATCTGCAAAGATGAGGACTGACCGATACTTCAATACTAGTGAGATAAACCTATGTTGGGCTGTGGGGCTGTGATGAAATCCTTAAATTGAAGTTCTGTTGGTTAAATACATTCAATGAGATAACCATTGTGGCTTTTAAAAAAGTTTTTGTCAAACATTTTTAAAATCCCCAAAATCAGTACATGTATGAATATTTCTGAAACTTTGGGGGGGGGGGGGTGATCCCCTGTTATTTTGTGTAATTGTATAGAAAATTCAAAGAGATAGTTCTTGCAGGTTTTTTTTTTAAAAAAAATGTTGTTTGTAAAAACTTTGAAAATTGTTCAAAAATCCGTGGATGAGTGAAACGTTCTAACAATGGTAAGTGTGTTATATAATCATAGCAAGTGCTATGCCAATAGCTCTAACATGAGGGAGAAAGGAGCCCCTGAAGTTTCCCCATTGGCACAATTACTTAATGAAAAGTAACTCATTATCATATGATACGCAAAACCAATTTTGGAAAAACTTTTGAAATTATTTCCCCCGCCCATCCCCTAATTTCATAATGAGTATTGAAACATTTTTTTTCTATTGATTGCACAGGCCTACTGTGTATCCTAGAGCCCAGCACTGAGCAATACCTTGAAGAATTGCAAATGAATTTGTTACATCTCACCCAAATAATATGATAACATATATTCTGCAACAATATACAAGAGACAGTTCAGAATATAATCAAGAGAACTGGAGAGGATACTGAGCAAAGCTACAATGTATTATACTCCCCCTGCAAAAAGAATACATTAAACATTTTCCTTCCAACGGCAGACATTCTGAAAGGGCCCTGTTTGCTTGAGAGCCTTAGTCTTATGCTACATAAACAAATCACTCATTCCCATGCCCATTTGATTTCATGACTCCCTTTCCATTATTCTTTTTTTTTTACTTTTTTTTTAACCAAAAGTAGTGCTTCTACTCCAGAGATAGAACATGGTATTCTATTTGACCTCACCTCCAGAAAGTTTTCTCCTCCTTCTTGCTAACTTCTCAAAGGAATTGCAGCCCATTGTTATTCTAGCAAAGAACAGAGCCATTTCCTCTAATTCTTTTATTCTCTTCCAATTCTCCTGAGGCCATAGGCCTTTCTATTTTACCCACCCTTAATGAATTCTAACAAGTTCTAATAACCTAATTAACTAAAGCATATTTTTAACTTCTGTAGAAATGAAGTATCTAGAAAGTGAGGTAAAAACATGGAAAATGGGCACTTAATAATCAAGAGTTAATCCCAAATTCTGCCTTGCACACATATTTAAATAGAAAGACAAGATAAATATTACTGGATCCCTTTCCAGGATATGTTTAATATACTACAATCAACATTCTGAACTGAATCAGTTGAATTTGTGTGTGTGCACATCCTTTCAAGTTGCTTCTTGAATTATGGCAACCCCATGAATTTCATAGGGTTTTCTTAATAAATGAATACTCAGAGATAGTTTCTCTAGTTCCTTCTTGTGAATATATAGCCTACAGCACCTCATATTCATTAACATCCAAGTACAAACTATGGTTGACTCTGCTTCCAAGATCAGATGGGGTTTGGTGCCTTTAAGGCAGTGGTCCCAGCCGTGGGTCCCCAGGTGTTTTGGCCTACAACTCCCAGAAATCCCAGCCAATTTACCAGCTGTTAGGATTACTAGGAGTTGAAGGACAAAACATCTGGGGACCCACAGTTTGCGAACCACTGCTTTAGGGTATAAAGGGTATCCATCCCAAATTCAAAAATCAGAAGGAGAGAGAGGGAGGAAGTAAACTCTCTGTGAACAATGCTGGCAAAATCAGAAGATATATTCTCGCCAAAATGGGTAGATACAAAAATAATAACTGTGTTATTTACTCTGATTTACATTTACTCTCATATTTCTTTTACTTCCAACCCAGGTCTCATCTTCTCTACAAGGAAAAAAAAAGTAAAGGAAACATGTATGAAACAGAATACATTATCCTCATAGAAACACATATATTCAGCTCAACTACAGTGGTAGTACCACATCATATTCAAGTCTTTTATAAGTAGATGAATTAAGTAGCAAGAATTCAACTTTCTAAGCAAGAAGACTTCCTTGAGAGGGCAGTCAAAAAGTGAAGATGTAATTTTCCCTTATTAGCATGATTTGAGTTCCCCAATCCAATCAACAAACTTGAAAGAATCTGTGCAGGCATGTGCAAAGTAGGAATTGGGCTTGACATTTTTTTAACAAAGGTAGGTATGCTTCCCTTTGAAATATTAACAGGCACATAGGCATTCTGAGGGGGTGGACAGAGTGCTGACATCAGTATTTATGCTACAGAACCACTATGAGCACAGTTTGACACACTATTGAAGGAGCACATCTCATGAAAGGAGAACTGAGTTGCAGTGCTGCATGAATGTACCCAATGGAGGTGCCATTCATGAAATAATCAGGAAACAGATAATATGTCTTAAGGCATTCATGCCCCATGATAGTTTATCTACTCTGTCTGGGGCGGATGAAAGGACTTTGCCTTTTCTAAAAAGTAAAGTTTTTAAAATAACATTGGCAACACAGCCTTGTGGGAAATAAGGAACTTTCAGCTTCTTTTACTTCAGCAAGTGAAGATTCAAACACTGCTTCAATTTTCGTCCATCAGCACTGCCTCTAATGCGGCAAGTTGTAATGTTTAAGCTGTCAGCTCTTCACACCCAATGTAGTCATATTTATCTGCACTTACACACACGTGCACCACTATAAAAGCAACTGACAAGAAAATCGTGGTAGTGTTCTGTTTGTGTATGTGTTTTCTAGAGTATGACAGCTTTTAGGTCATTTCATGAAGAATTAGCAGGTTTGCTTTGGCAGCAAAAACAAAGACCCTGCAAAGCTTATAACCCTGCTAAAAATAATGGACAAAAATAGCGTCAAAAGTCTCATGCTTTACTATGACACACTCATCCAGGATTCCCCTCTAAAGAATTATAGAAGCAAGGTGTTTTTCATGGTAACCCGTGATATCCTTATAATAGTAAACAAGTTGGCATGGAGAAATATAAAAAAAAACCACAATGATTTAGCTATACTAATGCTATCAATCTTCCTGCCTCATCCCAAAAGGGAAAAAAAATCAAGAGTCATTTCTACCAAATGAATTCTCTTCCCACCAATTTTACTTCCCCCACTCTCCATCTGGGCTTTTGTCCAAAGTCATGGTGAGCTGGGGAGAGGGTGTTCAAAACTAGTTTTTAATTCTTTAATCATTACAGCTTGACACAATTTAGTAATTGGGGCCATGGTGTTCTGATAGCGTGCGTTTATGAGGAGAAGCAAAAAAAACCCCTCCAGTTTAGGTGCTATTACTAATTGCTGGATACATATTAATTAATGGATATCCAACAGAGCCCCACGGGAA
This sequence comes from Anolis sagrei, assembly GCF_037176765.1. NCBI lineage: Eukaryota > Metazoa > Chordata > Lepidosauria > Squamata > Anolidae > Anolis > Anolis sagrei. The sequence continues at coordinate 211,020,964 of NC_090023.1, read as the reverse complement.
GGCTTTCAGTTTTATAGATTCACAGCAAAGGAAGCAAGCTAAGGAAATTGTACTCCAGAGTCTGAAAGCATATGTAAATAAGGAGTAAGGAATGTGAAAGGAGAAAAAATGGAAAACAAAACTGGAAGCCAGAATGGGGATCAAATGCTTGTGCATAGGTTAAAAGCCCAAATATGGGCCTATATATAAAACAAAAATTTCAAAGAATGTTAACATGTGTATATACTCCCACAAATGCCTTGCTTTTTGTCATGGGTATTTTTCTACTTCTATCCATTCCCACCATCCTACCTCCAATCTGAATTGTCAGGATGAAATCCTGCATCTTTTCACATTGAATAACAAACCAGTGGAATTTCCCCAAACAACTTTTCTCCTTGTTCTTCAGCCTTCCCTTTTTCTTCCTGATGTAGTAGGTGAAGGTAGACTCCATACAGTAGGAGCCTTATGTCACAGCCAGTGAGATAGAGGAGCACAGCCATTACTCTCATTTCTACACTAAATAACAAGGGCTGTATGTTCTGGCTCCAAATTGCAACTCAGAGATTCACCTTCATTCAGATTTGTTGTTAAATTGCCTGCAATGTCCTAGCTACAAACAGTTGTCCTCTTTCTAGGCAGCCTCTCCATAGCGTTTCCTCATTAGTGACAAATACTCTTTCTGATTAGGTATGTGAGGATCTCCAATCCACTGAGTTTCTCCATATTCCACCTGATGCATCTCTTTCCTCCCCTCATTCTACAATGTTTTGTAACACTTGTTTTGTAAATCCTTTTGGTGCTTTACAAATATTTAAGCTCCCCTACAAAAGCAGTTGGGCATTTTTGTCCAGTAAGCAATGTCCTTGTTTAGTTCCAGATTGTAAAAAAACAGAGAAGCAGATCTAGTGTGTGATTAGGTTTTCCAGATCTCAGGACTTGGCTCAAATTTCAGAACCTCTAGTTTTCAGGGAAATGGAAGGATTATTATTATTATTATTATTATTATTATTATTATTATTATTATTCCTCTTTATTTCTCTACAAAAGAGATTCAAAGTGGCTCACAATAAAAACTATAAATATACAACATTAAAATAGAATTAAACATAAACATTATTAAAAATAAACAGGTAAGACCCTTAAAACCAATTAAAATCTATTCATATCTAAACCCACAGCACCCTTGACTTGGTCTTTAAAACTTTCTTCTTTAAAAACCTGTGTGATTTTTTTTTTGCCTGCTGACATCAGGAATGAGGGGAGGGAATCATTCTGGCTTCTCTGGGGAGGTAGTTCCAGAGTCGAGGGACAGTCACCAAGAAGGTCCTTTCATGCAGTCCCACTGACTAAGTTTCCAATAGAGGTGGGACTAAGAGAAGGGCCTCTGCTGAGGATCTCAGGGTCCAGGCAATTTGTAGAAGGAGATGCGATCAGATAAATAGCCATTAACAACACTTTGAATCGTGCCCTGAAATAAACTGGCACCTCCCTGTACCCAGCCCCCACTTAGCAACCTGTCCACAGCTCTTTAAAAGTGTGTGTGTGTGTGTGTGTGTGTGTGTAGATAGATAGATATAGTTTTCTATTTGAACAGCATACTCTGTGTAAATGTGGTTAATCCTTAGTTTATCATGCCTAATGACATCACCAAGTGGCTACTCCTGTTATTACAGTATTTACTTGAATCTGGAGCACCATCAAATCTAATGTACACCTCAATTTTGAGGTGGGCATTACCAAAAAAAAAGTATTTTCTAAAGGAAGAAGGAGAAAGAGCGTCCTTCCACCAGGCAGAGGCTTTCAGCTGGGAGACAAATGAGAAATGGCTTGGGTAGAGAAGAGGCACCCTTTTTCCTTAGCCTCTCGACTGGCAGTTGAAATAGAAGAGTGCTTGGGGTGGAAAGGGGTGCCCTTTCTTCTTCATTTCTGAGATGAGAGATGGAGAATGGGGCTAGGAAGGGAAGGGGCACCCTTTCCCTCTCAGCCAAGAGACAAAGGAGAAATGACTTGCAGAGAGAAGAGGTGCTCTTTCCTCTGTCTCTCGGCTATGGAACTCCCTTCCTTGTGAGATCAGGTCGGCCCCCTCCCTCCTGTCCTTTAGAAGGATGGTAAAAACTTGGCTGTGGGACCAAGCTTTCAGGACAGGGCAATGAAGCGACAATGGGAAAGATGACAGGGCCAATTGGATTTGATGCGGATGGCTAGGACGGTTTTAAATTGTGTTATTTTAAATGGTGTATTTTAATATTTAAATAAATGTTTTTTAATGTTTATGTATTGTACCCAGGCATTGAATGTTTGCCATGTATATGTTGTGCTCTGCTCTGAGTTCCCTTTGGGGTGAGAAGGGCAGAATATAAGTGTTTTAAATAAATAAATAATAAAATAAAGGACTTGAAGTGGGAAGCCGCTGCTCCATGATCAGGCTGATGCTGGCAAGTTTTGTAAGCTTAGCCTGATGGAGGGGTACAGGAACCTTTTGGTGTGCAATTGTAATGTGATATCAAATGCAATTGACATCTTCATTTTGGCTAAACAGTTTTGTCAAAATAGATGAGCATTACATTCGAGTAAATAGGGTATATGTATTAGAATTTATTTATGCAATTTTTCAATGTACACATTCACTCTATCTTTTCTGGCTATTTTCCTCAAATTACATATATTTTACCATTCAAGTTTTAAAATCCATAACTTGCCTTATGCATTTTATTTCCAGGAATACAAAGTCAGACTTTGGGAGGTGCAAAAAAAATAGAAATGTCTTTTGATCCTAAGCCATTATAGACAGTCTTGCATCTGTCATCACATACAGTGTCAAGCAGAGCTTGGACACACAGACACGCACACATACGAACTACAAAAACATTAGCTGACTGAGGACATTAGCAACTGTACCTCCCAAAAGTAATTTTTTAATGTTTTGATGAAATGCTTCACATTTCAATTTCCATTGCTAGAAGTGCAGCAAAAGCACAAAAGACCAATGGTAACAATAACTCATCACTTTTAATCATTTGCGATGAAAACAATCTTTAGCATTTGCACCATTGGGCTGACTGAAAAGTGTCAAACCACAGCTTCTGTGGTCACAGTGTAAGATGCTTTCTGTGGCATGTCACATTTGGCTGCCACTCCTTTGGGCACAGCTCCCTTTACATGGATACCTGGCTTTATATCCCAAAATATAGAGTCTGATCTCTTTGCTTTTAAATACCATGTACTGCCTAAGGCTTAAGAACTACAACTTGTGTGCAGCTGGCTCTGTGGACTCATTGGAAAAAATAATGTGCTGTGGGAGAGGCTGCTTTTCTAGCAAAACAAGGATAGCTTTTTCCCCTCCTCTCCCTTTACCTTTTACCTAAGGGGAGAAACTGCTGCATCGATTTTTTTCTTTATTAATGAAAACAGTCACACTGCAATTTTGTTCATATATGTTGCTCGGAGGCTAACGGGAAAATGCTGAAGAAAGGACTTTATGAGAGGACTTTCATATAACAGGGGTCTGCCAACACAGAGCAATCATTTCTCAATTAAATCTCAGTGTGAGGCAGTTTGATATTATTATATGCATTTGACTGATGAGCACAGAGAGCCATTAGGGAGGTTGAATGCTTTTCCTAGGAACTCTTAGCAAGTCAGACACAGGCACAACTTGCACTACCAACTATTAAATACCCTCCAACATTCCAGCAATGGCAACAGAGACTATCCTACTGTGAGAGGGTTGAGGGGAAAAATATGAGAGCCATCTAAATTACCTACTGGGCCATTGTGGGGGAGTCACAATGAATACTAAAATGTTCCCAGTGTACGGTTGGCCCTCTATCTTTGTGAGTTTGACTTTCATGGATTTCATTGTTCATAGATCTCTCTAGAAATCTCTAGGTTCTTTTTCTGAAAGTTGACCACAAAGCCATAAATCCTCCCAGGTGATTCTATGTTAAACTTCCAGTGAAAGTTGACCATAGACTTGTGCTTAACGACATAGAGATTCCTATACAGATATACTCTCAGGTTTTAAAAAATCAGGTTTTTTTTAATTCAAGGTTTTCCCACTTTTGCAGGAGTCCTGAGTTTTTATGTGGCAGGATGACTGTGCAAGCAGAAGGCATCTGATGACAAAACAGTGGTGTAAGGTACACATACTTCTGTGGTAGCTGGTGTCTTGTAGAAGGTTACACAAAGGTAGCATCCTAAGTGAAGGCATGTAAGTGGCATTATATCCAAATAATTGTTGTGCAATCTGTGGCACATCTTAGGAGTTTTCCAGGGTCCTCTATTTTACTTAGTGGAGGGACTATATCTACCCTATTGCACAACAGTTAAGCAGGAGGTCAGCTGGGCACCAATACCACCTGGTATAACTCTGGTGTAACATAACTCCAGCATACCAGCCCTACTAGGGTAAATGCATGCTTTTAGACTGCTACATAGAACCACAACTGTGAAGCATAAACACATGAAAATGTCAGGGTTACTTCTCTTTGCCACCTTTTCATTGAGAGCAATTTTACTCCACATGCTTTCCTTATAAGGTTGTATTCATTGTATTAATTACCAATGAAGGCAATACACCTTTCAAAAATAGCAGACATTACAACAGTTTGTGTGTCACAAAATAATCACTTTCCCTGCACTGCATTCATTTTCATGAATGGTCTTCAGATTTTTTATATATCACCTGTCACAAGGAAAGCCTAATGTGCATCATGAGATTGTTCCATAAAGTTCAAAAGCTCTTGTTTCTTGACAAACATAAAAAAAATCCCCAACTCGACTAACAATGAGTAAGTTGTCAAAAACAAAAACAAAACCTGAGGCAGAGTTCATTTTAGCCTTTTCCCAAGTTGTTTCAGAAGAAACAAAATGAAATTGAATCATTAACTATGGTAACAAATAAAACCATGTAAACCACATTTAGAAGGTCTTCCATGGTTAACATGGTATCATGATGGGGGAAAAAAGAAATTTTGCAATGAGTATGGAATCTTTTCTTGTACAACAATACACAGGAAAGAAACAAGAGTTATATTGTGATAAGATGAATTGGCAGATAGTGGTTTCCACTGTGAAGGTGGTGAATTTAGGTTTTAAAGGGAGCACCCAAGTTGCTGATCTCTACTCTTTAATAGAACCAGCACTCTGGACAGCTCTTTTAAAGACTAAAACCTGGGAAAGATTCTGCTGACATAAAGACCACCAGCAAGATGTTAAATAAACCTTTTTTTCTATTCAGGCTGGTAACCATCCAATTCATATAATTGTATATATGAGACTAGGAGTGTAAAAATATGATAGACACTTTCTCAGTCATCCTGAGACAACAAGTGACATTGTCATGAACATCTGCAAGACTTTTTGACATGAGGCTTATCTACACCGTCACTTAAACCCAGGTCTGGTCTGAAGCTGCTTTGGACCAGCCCCAGATTCAGCTGAACTATTTATATGTTCAGCTACTGAAATATCACAGAGTTCAGACGATCCAGTTGGACTGGACTCTTACTCAGACTGTGGACCTTGTCACCACAGTAGGTACAAAGCCCTAGAGAGTTCCTGGCTGCCACCAGACACTTTTGCTGACAACCATGGAATAGGAGGCCAATCTCTGGAGTTCTTGGCCAGCTGCTGTTACAACAGGTACTAATCTATCCCCTTTTCCCCATGCTGCACAGCACAAGGGAAAAGGGGCATTAGTGCCTGGCTGTGTAGACACTGAAATTGTTAAAATTATAGCTGTTCCAGTTGTCAACATTATTCTGGAGTGTGGGTTTTGGTGAAAGAACATTCCTTAACTTCTATTAATGTGGGACAAAATCACATAAACTGGTTTCACCTCATGTTACCAATTAGAGAGTCATTGACATTGTGTGGACATCCAGGAACAATTTCTGATTGGAACAAAGGTATAGGGTTAGTGTAGATCCACTCTCAGGAGAAGATAGATTTTTGTACAGGTTTTTGTAAGTTGTGTGAAAATCTGTGCGTACATGGCACCTTTTTCCTCTGTGGAAAAATCTATTTGTGCAATGTTAGTGGCTTGTCTCTTTGTGGAAAATAATCACCCCCATATATATCAACCACAGAAGGACTACTTGACTGGTCCAAAAGATACACACAACATACCTAGTGTGTCTAGTTTTTTAAAGTCTGCACAGCAAGGAACTAGTTAGTTCAATTTAGGTGTGTGATTTATGTTATCTATGTGATTCATGGAAAAATCTGAAAAAAATAAAATAACTCATGAGGCTGAATTGGCCTCAAATTGATGAGGGGGAAAACTGCAAGGGAAGGGGGGAATTTTGTCTTTTAAGCAAGAACAAAATAAGTAAGAAATCTGAAAATTAGCCTTCCATTGTTTTACATTTTTGGTACAGAGAATAACACTCCTATGCAACATCCCTGGGATGCAGTAGAAAATGGTAGCTTTAGATATCTATTTTAAAAACAACAATGAAAGAACTCTGACTTTTCTTTAAAAAAATGAAGCTGACCTGGTTTGATTTCATTGCCAAAGTGAAAGGAGCTTCTACATTTACTAGTAGCTTGAGGCACAGAAAAATCAAACTGCATTACAAAAAAGAAAAGGAAAATATCCATGGTACTAATAAACCGCTTTGCTGTTAGGAAATCTGCTTCTCATCCCAAAAGTGTCCAATTATTTTTTAGCACTTCAGGACTCATATTCTAATTTGCATTAACCCAACAAACTGCCTTCCAGTGCTAATTCAAACTGCCATCCAGTGACTGTACAATTAAATGTCCGATCATCTATTCCCAAAGGGCTGCTTTAATTCCTTCGGCTTCTTTCTTCAGTTTCTAGGCAATAATAGAACATGCAGAGCCTTTATGAACACCGAAATCCCTGACTGAGCAAACATGTGATGGAACCATTTGCAAAAGAATGACAAGGCCAACTCACATTTAACTACTGTATCACTTTCAGATTGCAGCTGTGGCTTCTACATGAAGGCTGAAAGCACGATGAAAAAGTGAGGTTGACAGCCATAGATGGACCTCAAAGACTACAAAGGCTCATGCTTGAAAACCTAATGTTTTGCCTGGGAAAAGGTGATTGCAGGAGACAGGAAGAGAAAGAATCACTGTGAAGAATCTAGCAACAGAAGATTTAAAATGGCCAATAGAATAGATCTTCAAAGTCACTGATGTCAGCAATGCTTAATATTTTTGATTAAAAGTACTAAAGCTCAGGCCCTTGCTTAGACATATTTTTCCTAAATCAAATACATCTGAGACTTTCCTGTGGGAAGTTTGAGGACACTGCACCAAAAATGGATTTTGCCCTATTAAAAGGCACAGTTGTTATTTTTGTCTGAACATCTGGTGATCTTCCAGTGGAAAGAAAGCAAGAGAAAAATCAGATTTGTTGCAAGTAAACATTACACAGACAATAGTTTAATAATTCATAGCCAGAATCTTATTGATGAGAAAAATAAGAGTAAATCCCTGTCATACTTGTATTATATCTGTTGCTGAAAAGACATTTAACATCTTCTTTATTAAGTGACTCCCTGTGCACCCTGAGGCCACCTGTTAGTTGCCACTGCCCAACCCACATTCATTTAATGCACCAAAAAAGAGCAGGGTCTAGGCAATCCAGTCAAACACACAAAGAAGATAACATTGCTCTGTACTACCAAGAGGTCTTAGAATAAATTAGAGTATGAGTCCTGAAGACCTAGATGTCCATAATTATGATGTATATTCTTTGTGCTCCAGGAGGCTGACGGATAGAGGGGCACACAAGGGACAAGAGTCAAAAGTAAGATGACCAGAGCTTTAAGCTTCATCAAGTCAGTGTACAATCTCAACCAATGTGTTTCAAGTCTGGTGATTCAAAGATAACTGAGCTAGATCTTTTTTTTAAAAAAATCCACTATAAATATTTTCTGTCATCTAAAAATACTTTATGATCTTGATGCCTTCCAAACTTTCATTTCTTTTCTCTTCTAGAACACAGAATTTAACATTTCTTCCAGTGGCTTCATTCTTCTGTGTGGATGTACTCTAGAATGTTACCTTTCAGCAATAAGGGAAAACCCCAGAAATGTTGATGGCCAAAATTATTCATGGAGTTCCTGCTCCATTGTGGTGCAATGGCATGACTCTTACATTCCATTAATGCAACCCTGCAAACACCAACAATTTCCCCTGTCTTGTGTATCTTCTTCTCCAACAAAGAATTATACAATTGGGTGGTTTTGCTGAATTTTATGGGAGAAAATACTGGCTTAGTTTTTATTCAAGATTTTCTTTCAACAAAAAATTCCACTAAAGTGGAATAATGTTTTGTTTGGTAGATCATGTTGGAACACTGCTAATTATTGCTCCATACACATTTAGTATATTCAGAAGAAGTTGTGAGAGGTGGAGTATTCATTTGTTCAACTGTGTTTGTTTCTGAGGATAGTATCTAACTGGACAACTTATGGTTTTGTTTTGGTTTTTTTGTAAAGATATGGGTTACTGTGGAAAAATCTCTGCACAGGCAGTCCCCAAGTTAAAAACATCCAACTTAAAAATGACTCATAGTTAAGAAAGAGGGCGAGACAACAGGAAGTGAAAGAAATCTACCCATAGAAAGGGAATTTCACTCCTGAAAGAGTTATCATGAGGAAAAGGTGTCTTCGCTGAATCTTTCTCACCAATCTGTGTTTCCACAACAAGCCAATATTTTCAAAATCCAATGATCACAGGGACAGAAAGTGAGGTGAAATCTTCTGAACAGAGGAACAGACAGCAGAACAAATTCCACAGGGAATTAACCCATCCTTATGCTACCCAAAGAGTGAGGGGGAGAGATTTGGTTGGAGTTATACTTTAAAAATGTACCTGTTCCAACTCCTGAACAAATACAACTTAAGAACAAACCTACAGAACCTATCTTGTTCATAACTTAGGGACTGTCTGTATAAGAAAATCAATGTAAAGAATTATCGAGCTCCAATGTAATGCAATGAAAAAAAGACATTAATCCTAAATGTTCATTTAGAAATGAAACATATACTGTACGCTTATTCAGGATTCCCAGTAGGGTATAAAATCTCAGGTATCCTGGGTGGCACTGTTGAGTGACATTATACATTTGAATAAGCATCTGAACAACAGGTTTTGTCTGAATATTATTCAAGCAGATAAAATTGGATGATTCATGAACATAACATGTTAGAGTTGATTGATTTTTAATTTTCTATGAGTTATTATTGTCTTGTTCCTCCTTTCACATTCTTTCCCCCTTCCAAAATAGATTTGTTTTAATAGCTGGATATTAATAACAACGAATTGATTAAATTGTTTTAAAAGGGAATGTCTTCCTGAAACATTCCTCTATGTGGAACTGCACTGTTGCTATGCTACTCCTTGTGTCCTTCGGTTATTTCACAAGATTTTGTTACTTTCAGTGTTAATTGGGGTTTCGGTAAGAAAATCCAAAATACCTCTCTGGTTATTTTTTTGCCTAGCACTGGGATTAAGAGTGACATTTTTGAAAGATGGGTTTTGAATTCCTTAAGCAGTTAGAGATTATAAGGTTTGTGAAGAAGTTTAGCTTGACTGATGGCAGTCGATCATTATGCTTGGTGAGAACAAATCATTTTAAAGAAGGGGATCTGTCAAAATGGGAAATCCTCCTACCAATCCCTAGCACACCACAACAATATAGTCCCCCCCCCTTTTTTTTTTTTTTTTTGCATTCTAGAGTTGGATGGAGAAGATAATCAATCAAGACCAAGTCACTGAATTAAACTTATTTTTAAAAGGTAATTTTAGTCTTGAGAAACTAAGATAAATGTAAATTGATCATAATCTGAATTACCTCTGCCAAGGTAGTGTAATACCTGAATTCAGTCTTCAGTGTGCTACCATTGCAACTCAGTTCTTTCCCCTCCCACTTCATCTGCTTGATCCTTCAAAGGTAGATAGAAAGAGATATTTTCACAGAAACAGGACGTGAAAGTCATTCTTCCTTCATCAAACCCTTCCTTTGAATATACATGCCAAAGTTTAGTTTTACATCCTATTCCTCTTTCAGTTTTCTTGCTCCAATTGGTACTGCAAACTGATATAATCTTTAAAGCAGCTTAACTGTGATGACTTTTAAAGAAAATTAGACACTACAATCAAAAGACCTCTGGCACACAACTGCTAAAACCACCCTGAACTATAGAACAAGCAAAGAAAAATAAAAATATTAAATTCATATTGTAGATCTGTCTTTGTGTTAAATTATCACAGTGAGATGGAACAACCTTCTGGTCTTTGTGGCCATTGCTGGGCACATCAGGTTTTTTTTTTCTGGGAAACCACAAATGATAACGAATTCCAGTCCTCATTGGATCAGGATTACTAGCAGTTTTAGAACCTTAAAGACAGCTTGAAACATTTGATTGGTTCAGAATATAGCAGTAAGAATTTTGGTAGGAACTCAGGAATCCAATCACATTTCAGATGTTCTGCACTAATCACATTGGCCACCTGTCCATATCAAAACCTAATTTAAAATGGATGTATTCACCATTCTCCACGGTCCATTACTGAGACCTATTGGATTGGTGTATACCACGGACTGTGCCTTTTCTATGGTGGATGTACATCTCTGAAATATCCTCTGGAATATCTTCCACTGGAAAATACACTTGACCCTTTCTTTGATGACTTTTATGGTTGGCATAACATATCTTTTTATTCCAGTCAGCTCTGGGTGAATACTGCGGCTGTTACTGCTTCATCAGCTCTTATATTTGTATGCTGCTATTTTTATCAGATCATTTTATATGATTTATTATGTGCTGTTTTCCGCTAATATTTCCATTTCTTCTGCATTATCTTACTTTATTGTTTTACTGACTGTTGTAAACCACATAAAGAGTATAAATTATCCTGAAATTTTGTTTAAACACTATTAAAATAACGCACACATACACATACATTGTGTGTGTAGAACATATGAAAACCATTCAGTTATCACAACCTTGAAGACCTTGAAAGAGCTTCTGGCTTTGAACACTGAAGAGGGAGAAATGTGAAAAAAAAAACACCACTGTCCAGACATGGTTCAGTGTCTTTTGAAAAGCCAAACATTTTATTATTTGTTTCAATTTGAATATGTTGGATTTTTTTAAATTAAAATTTTGTTCCTTTTTAAAAGTTCCTTTTTCCTGATCATGTAATGAATCTCACATACTTCTTTATATAAAGAGCTATCCCAAAAGAGAAGTAAAAAGAAATGGGACCTGCAGAGCACTTGAATGCCTCAAACCCCTTTTTGTGTACACATCCCAGCCATCTAGGAGACTATAAAATCCACAATCTTTCCCAAATATTGGTGCACAATTATTATGAAAAGCAAATCTAATAAATGCCTCCACACCATCAGAGAATGTATTGGTTTTCCTTATTGTACCTATCAACAATCCAATTCCCCTGTATCCTTTACCAATAAAAACCCCTACCAAAATGAAAAACAGTTTAACCTGGAATCTACTGGCTAACATTTGTTGCTGTACTATTTGCTTTTTTATATATCACACTAGCTGAAGCCTTCATGTTGTCTCCAAGGGCAGCCCTGCATAAATCACATGGCTTTATTTCTGTCACAAGAAAGCCTGGTCCAGGCTCAGCTCCCCTGTTTCCTACCAACTTGATATGATAGCATGAAGAGGAGAAAGAAGTGCAGACAACCCTACACTTCAGAGCTGTCTTGCTCATACCATTACATACTGGAAGTTGTCCCCTTTCTGCTTTCAGCTCTGTGCCCACATCAGCACATTCTTTTGATCACTACTGGCACATATGACAAAAGAAATCAGTATATTCCTGTTATGCTGTCATCCACCCAGCAAGAATGGAACTGCCCTTTCCCCTCCCATGCCTGGCTCTTTTCAAGTAGCAAAAGAAGTATCTGATTAAACTAATAAGTGTAATTTGCTAAATTTATCCCAGGTGTATGAAACACTACTGAAATCGATGGTCCACTAAGCACCAGTATCTCTTTATGTAACATACACAATAGAGGTCAGAATAGAAGACTGTAATAGTCCCTTCTGGGTCTTAAAATCTATTAGTGAAAACCCTGGAACAGAACTAGCAGATAGTAATGACACAAATTATAACTAGCTTTTGGAGTGTAATGAGGCTGGGGAAGTATGAAAATCTGCACTATTCAGTTAGGTATAGTTATTACAGAAGATTCTTGGTATTTTTTAATGGTGTCTTCCTTCAGTGCAAGGGCACAGACATTCCAGTTATTCAAACAGGTCAATGTGATAGGGACAAATTTAGAAAATGTGGATAGAGACCAGAAGCACCTCAGTAGATCTCCCCATCCTCTGGCTGTGTTCTGTTTTTGACATTCTCTTATAGATTAGGTTGTTAAGATCTTGTAATGCACATGCATTTTATGGTTTGCCATTCTGAACTTCAAAATTGTAGGGCAGAATAACAGAACAATATGACATATCTGTGCTGCAGTTACTATAGTGTATTAATCTGTCTATGTTGCTAATGGGAGAAGGAGGCTTGAAATCTGCATACATACACCTTAACATTAAAACTAAGTACTATTCAAATATGGAAATACTGGTTTAAGATAGCTACATAAGGCTTCATCACAATGGCTACCAGAATCACCATGGTCCATGGCAATTCCAGCAGTGCATGTCAGAGGTGTAGGGAACCTGTGGCCTCATGTCCTGCATCACCCAAGTCACCCAATTCACTTATAGGTAAGGTGAAGTGGAACATGCCACTGAATTTGCCCCAGTCTGATGAGGTCATTACTCTGTTAAGCATAGAGTTATATCAGTGGCTTAGAGTGTTATGTGTAAAAACTCTTGGAAGGATGTTTTCCTAACTAGTAATTCATTTCATTGGTTGTGACTTTTTATTCCACCCACAAAAGCTTATTGTTTAGAAAGTAACTGATTTCAGTTGGCTTTCGATGTTTGGCATTTGAATTAAGTACCTATCTTATGCTGAAATCCTTATTTCACAAAAGGTGTCCAAGGCTCCATTTCTTTACAGTCCTCATCAGCTGTTTCGGGATTTTAAAATGCGCACATATGCTGGAGCAGTCCACACCAGTGTATAGGAATGAAGTAACTTGTTTCCCTTGAGTACAGGGATATACAGTCATGCGAATATGTACATTCTTTTGGCCAAAATTAGGTTTTAAGTGTACTTTTTAAACATGTGTTGTTTAACAATTAATGAGAATCAGCTCACATTTTCCTTTAAAGTCATTTAGCCACACACACCATTTTATTCCATTTTCTTCTGTGTTTTAAGGCCTCTGTAGAAGGGCTCTGAAACTGTTACTTGCTCAAGGTTACCAACTGGGTTTCCATGGGGAATTGACCCCTAGTCTGTAACATCTTAATTCAGTACTAAACCACTACACCACACTTGGCTCCCTCACTTCAATATCAATATGATTAAGCTTGAACAGTTAACAGCATGACCTTAAAATACAGACTTACCTTAAAACAGTTTTGTGATCAGACTAGGTGCCAAAAGAAAGAAAGCAACTATGAATGGCCCCCTTTCAGGTCTTTCAGGCTCTCCCAAATCTTCTAAAGTAGAGGATTGATTCAACTTTTTTTTATTTTTCCATTTGGGGGTAGGTGTCTCCATTTTTTGTAATTTTCTGTCCTTGCTATATTTGATTACTGCTCTGTTATCTGTAAAGAAACAAATCCCTCTCTTGTCCTCTCTAGTCCAAGACAATAGCTCTCCAGCGGCTCTTCAACAAAAAGCCAATCCCTGCCAAATTCAAGAGGGTAAACAAAATTCATCTCCTCTGGCAAGGTTCCTCCAATCTAATGCATGTAATTACCTGTATCCCTTATGATGTCCTTGTTTACAGATTAAAGCTACAAATCTAAAGATGGAGACACAATTAAAGCAGAGGAGTCAAAAATGCACATTGGCTGGGTTTTTTTAATACCTCCACTGATACCACTGAGATGACTGGGACTGCCTTTGCATTTTAAGATTCAACCAATGAAGCAGCAAATGCAGATAATGGGAAGATCTAATGTGCCTCCTTTTCTCTCTTTATGGCCTGCTATGTGTCTGACCTCATCCACCCACATCGTATCAGTTCAGAAACAGTGATTCACTAGCCCACCTATCCACTTTAGAGACGTAGGTAGCACAGTTTACTTTTTTGTTGTGCCATTTGTAGTTGCCATGGGGACTGAATTCCATTTTTGATGTGTGCAAAACGATGCAATAATCAAACTACAAATCCATCCCATTTTCTATTGGGGGTGAAAATGATAAATGATAAGACATCTAATAATGATAGTAAGTGTGACAATGCTTTAAAAAGAAATAACCTTCAAACTCTGAGTAAGGCTGTATTTATCTTTCTCCAGACAGCAGTCATTTACAGGGTCTATGTGCTTCATTATGAATCTAACAGTGGAATATAAATACAGTTTTCTCTTTTAAAGGAACTACTGGGGGGGATTTAGCAAAAACATTTTTAACATATTCCTTAATAGTTTGCTTTGCTGCATAATACAAGACTTTAGAAACGGATGTGTATGTCATATAGGGGGTGGGGCTGGCTTGTTTTCTGCTGGTCTAAAGACCAGAACATGATGTGATGGATTTGAATTACAAGAAGAGAGATTCTACCTAAACATTTGGAAGAAATTCTTTACTGTACTTTCAGAGAGTGGTAGATTCTTTCAAAGTTTTTAAACAAAGGTTGGTTATCTCTCAGAAACGTATTTTTGTACTTTTCTTCATGACAAAAGGCTGGACTAGATGGCCTTTGTCCTCCTTTCCAGTTCTATTACAGATTCTATGATGCTATGACGTTTCAATTCTGATGCTGTTGCTCACAGTCCAAAATGTATTTGCTGTTATCTTGACTTCTACACCAAAATATGAGTCAATTTGAGGTTATAAAAGATACACCTATGGTAAAAAAGTGAGACCACAGATAGAAGTGAAATCTTTTCCAGTCATCTTTATTTACTTTTCTGAGATCTTGAGCCCTCTGTATTTGCTATAGTCACCAGTTGAGTATATACACCCTGGGAGTTCTGTGACTCTGCCCATTTGTGTACAGAGAACATTGCATAAGTTGATGCTAGAAATGTAAATTCCTAGCATCAACAATGTAGTAGTTTTCTTGTATATGAAGACACACCACTGAATGTTCTCATCACTAGATGAGATTCCAAATCTTTTCTACCTTAGGACTTTCAGAATTTCCTGAAAAACTTTTTGACAAGAAATAATGGTTCTTTTTTTCAAAAAACATATACCATAAAATACAGTTATAAATGTTGAACATATAGAATGTTTGTAATAAAGTCCCAAAATGTGAAAAATAATCAAGATGAACAAAATTCATACAATGTCAAATGGCTCACAGGATTTACAGTCAGAAATAGAACAGATTGGCCCTACAAATCAATGTCCCACAAGTTCTTTTTGGCCGTATTCATAATGTCCCTCAGTATACCTGTGGCACAGACTTTTAGACCATCAAAAAGGAAATTGCCCTTGACATAAGAAATACGTTCTGCTTAGCCAAATTTCTAGAGTAATACAGGTTGAGTATCCCTTCTCGTAAATGTTTGGGGCCAGAAGTGTTTTGGATTTCAGATTTATTTATTTATTTATTTATTTATTTATTTATTTTAGAAGACCTGTATTTCCATACACACACACACACACACAAATATATATAAAGAGTTGTCTTGGAGCGGGGTCCAATTATGAACACAAAATTTGTTTATGTTTCATTTATTTATTTATTTATTTATTTGACTTGTATACCGCCACTCCCAATTTGGCTCGGAGCAGTTTACAGCAGTAGATTAAAAACAATACAACCAACTTTAAAATACAATAAAAACGAGAACAAACATAGTCCCGAGTTATTCACCCATAAAAAGCTTGTCGGAAAAGAAAGGTTTTACAGGCTTTCCGAAAAGCAAGTAGCTCTCGGATGGTTCGGGTTTCAACTGGCAAAGCATTCCACAAATAAGGGGCCACAATCAAGAAGGCTCTCTGCCTAGTAGAGGACAGATGATAAGTCCGGATGTTGGGGACTTCAAGCAAATTTTGGTCTTCAGACCGAAGTAATCCCTGGGGTTGGTAGGGGGATACGCCGGCTCCAGACCATATAAGGCCTTAAAGGTTAGTACCAGCACCTTGAAAGTGATCCGGTACTCAATCGGAAGCCAGTGCAGTTGTAGTAGAATTGGGATGATACGACACCTCACCGGCACCCCGGCAAGAAGACGAGCCGCCGCATTTTGCACCAGCTTCAGTTTCTGGATCACTGACAAAGGAAGGCCAATGTAGAGGCCGTTACAGTAGTCAAGCCTCGAGATGACCATTGCCTGGATCACTGTAGCCAGGTCGTTCCTAGATAGGAAGGGAGCCAGTTGCCTAGCCTGACGTAGACGGAAAAACGCAGATCTGCTCAAAGCAGAGACCTGGGCCTCCATTGTGAGCAGAGGGTCCAATAAGACACCAAGGCTTTTTACAGATACCAGGCTTATACAGTACAATACAATAATATTAATAATTTTGTACATGAAATGAAGGTTGTGTACATTGAACCATCAAGTCCCTGCATGTAAAATGGTGCACAAGTTTTAATATGCCATTTTCACTGTTCCAATTCTTTTTCCAAAATTATTTCAGCAACTGGTCAACTAAACCCTAATAACTCTAAAAATATTTTATTTCAGGTACACACACTGGGAAGTTACACATTCAAAAATTACTGAGAGAAAGTCCAGAATATCTTGTATTTTGACAGTAGATGTTCCTACAAAAGGAAAGGCCTGGATATAAGCTAAATCTCTCTGTATTTAATACAACAGAACAAGTATTTAATACAAGTATTTAATACAACAGAACAACATATGGATAGTTCTACTTATTCTTGTCATGATCTAGCTCTCCATTTATTATCTGTCTGTCTAGTCATTGATGCATGAGTCACTGAATATCAGTACTATTTGGAAAATAGTCAAAATTTGAAAAACAGCCAAAATTACTCCCACTCCTAAATCACCAATTTATTAATTAAAATGTATTTAGAATCTGGGAGAAAATGATATGTCTCTAAGAAACCAAATATCAGCTGCTGGGAAGTTCTAGCAAAAGGGACAATATATATATCAGAAACACCCAGTTTGCCACTGGGAAGGTCAGAAAACTGGATTAAATGAATGGAGTGTGAGCTTGAGCACCTGAGTGCCAACAGTAACCTTTGTCACCTTCCAGAAATTGAAGAGATAGTGTTAAAGTGAGGTACTTTCTCTGTTTCAGTAGACTCCCACAGACCCATTTAATTTATAACACATGAAGCACAGAGTTTGTCATGTTCTCTGGAAGTGTTTGTTTTGCTCATTCGGCTGTGCCTATTATACCTACTAGCTCTTGTCAGATGGCTTTAAAGCTATCATGCCATGCATCTGGTGTCCCCATTTTAAGGTTGGCTGAGTCAGTTTCCCAGCTGAGTCAGTTACCAGTGCACGTATTAT
Organism: Anolis sagrei; assembly: GCF_037176765.1. NCBI lineage: Eukaryota > Metazoa > Chordata > Lepidosauria > Squamata > Anolidae > Anolis > Anolis sagrei. The sequence continues at coordinate 211,003,439 of NC_090023.1, read as the reverse complement.
GCACCAGGAGCTACAGCTATCCGCAGATAGTCTTATCATACTTAGATATTGCTCTTGAAAGTCTTTTTGTGTTCTTGGCAGCTGGCTGATAAAATCCCTGCTGTTAACTATATTCCAGAAACAAGGAAATACAAGGTAAGTATTACCTCTCAGAGACTATTAAAACTATCTCATTAAAAAGTGAGGAAAACCCCTGCCTAACCCCAGAATAATGGAGAGAGACAACGACATACCATGTAGCTATCATGTATAACAAGATAGGACTTAATGACCAAGCAACAGTAGAAATCCAGTGCTAAACACAACTCACTGTGCCCCTCTTATTCTGTCTATCCCTAACAGACTTCAAGGAGTCAGGTGCAGAGGATGTATTATGGCGACTCTCACAGGCTGGAGATGTTTGGCATCCTTTCTGTGGCCGTTTAACTGAATAATACCAATGGAGAGGACATTCTTTATAGGGGAAATATTTTGATTCATACATTATTGTTTGTGAGAAACATCTGAGATAATCACTTAATACAGAACCATCTTAAACGGAAAACAGTTTAATTCCATCCTACTCACATGTATCCCCATGGTTTTGTCACATACTGCAGAATTTTTATTTCTAATCAAATCAAATCAGCATACATTTCATCATACAGCACACACTATACATATTAATAATGGGAAGGAACAAAGTAAACAAAATACCAACAGGGGAGAAGCTAATTTAGCAACTTTCCAACAACTCACAGACAGATTCCCAAAGCATGTTTTGGTTTCTTTTATTAAAAATGCATTTTCTTTTACAGCACCAGATCCTTTCAGCTTTTGTGCCGAAGACAGATGTGTCATGAAAAGAGTGCTCATAATCCACTTTTGCTTCTCTCCAGTGAACTATATATAACCAAGAAATGCAGTATGAGATACAATAGTAAATTTTAAAACATAAATACAGATCTACTAAGTTAATATGCCATCTTCCATAAAGGTCCAGTTATTCTACATGGCTATATATACTGTACCAGTGATATATATCTCCAAATTACTATATGTTTTTATTATAGCATAGAATATACTGAAATAACATGTTCAAATGTACTCTAATCACTATTTTCTTTTAAATTGGTCCTAGCTAAACACTTAACAATGAAAGCTGCATTACACACAATGCTGACATGTATTACTTGGGTAACATTCTGGGAACAGTTTCTTTTTTTGTCATTTATCCATAATTTCATCTGCTAAAACAGAATTATAGCTTAAATAAAGGGTAGCAACAATTCCGTAATTTAAACATTTACAGAGGGAAACCTGCTTTTTAGCACAACTATGAAATAGCTTTTGGCTTTCAGCCAATAAATGACTGTCTCTAAAATGGGAATGACAAGGATTGACCTCATATAGACCTTCTGGAAATGAATCAAATAAGAAAGGGAAATAACATTGTGCAATTAAAAAACGCAAGGCTAACCTACCTTACAGGCAGAGTAAGACGGTTGCACTCAGGGCCCTTCCACACAGCCATATAACTCAAAGTATCAAGGCCAAAAATCCCACAGTATCTGTTTTGGACTGAGTTATCTGAGTCCACACTGCCATGTATTCCAGAACAAAGCAGATAATGTAGCATTTTATTCAGCTGTATGGAAGGGGCCTCGGAGTGGTGAATTTTGCCCACATCAGGTGAACTGCAGATATAGCTGCTACTGCTCTTGTTAATTCCTGTTAAATCAACCAAGTTCTGGCAACTCCAGGAAAAAGAGGTTCCCAAGACACCCTATCACAAACAGCCCTGCTTGGGTCTTGTAGATGCAGAACTTTGACTTTCTTGACTGCCTTGTGGGACATCAGACAGGCCTCCAGACTGAGGTGCAAGAAATTGCTCCCTCCTTTTCCCACACTTTTTGATCACCTTGTTACTCCAGCTAATATCACTCCAGGCAATGAGTGACCAACACTAGCCATGTCATGCCTACTGGCTGCTACAACAATAGAACTGGGATGGGGAAAAGATCATGAGTGCCATCCCATGTTCCTGGATTGCCTGATCCTGGGCAATAGGGGATGGCAGTTATACTTACTATAACTAAAAATGATGATGGTGGTGATGATGATGATGATGATGTATGACTCCTCGTAGCTCAAGTGGAGTTATAGAATAATTAAAACATGTAAACAATTGTAAAAATAACACAGATACACATATCAAAATGCATTTCTATAAAAGATACATATTAACATACACAACACAGAGATTATACAAAGGGCATGGGTTTAAAATTCATGCTTAAAAACTTGCTGGGTAGGCCTGCCAGGAGAGATAGGTCTTTAGAAGGTTTTTAAATTATGACAGCTGATTTATCTGAGCTCTTCTAGCAGGCATGTCTCAGAATTCAAAGCAACCAGTGACTTTGGTTAATGCAGTTTGAGGCTGCGTTAAGGTGGTCTTAGATCACATTAATCTAGATCAGTGCCGTGCATCCAGGGCCGTAGCCAGAAAAAAATTTCAAGAGGGGTTGAAATTGGGGGGGGGGGGGTTTGAAAATTTCACGGGGGGGTTGAAACCTGCCTCCTAGCTCATGCTGAAGCAAAGAGCACAGCAGGGGGCAGAGCAGCCTTCAATAGCCTGCAGCTCCGCCCCTGTCAACCACCTCCACCAAGTCTGGCCTCCTTAATAAGAGCATTCAACCCCCCCCCCCCCAAACTTGGTTGCTTCACTACATTGGCTATTGCTGCAAGTAATGACAGTGTGAATAAATTGTAAATATTTGCTTGAGATAGTGCTTGCAGTTCTGGGGGACTCTTAATTTTTTGCATCTCATAGACTTAGCAAGGGGATTTGGTTAACCACTTAAAAAACATGAGTAAACCAGTCTTTTTTTAACCTGAAAAATTTTGGGGGGTAGGGGTGGGTTGAACCTCTAAACGCCCTCCCCCCCGGCTACAGGCCTGCATGCATCACCACAATGCTGATTTACTCATCCATTGAGATAAGTGGCTAGTGTAGATGTGAGATGTGTCTTATTCTGATTTCTTGACTGCAGTTTCCATTCTGATCAATGATTGTTTGAAATATGATCCCTGACACCTCTGCTTTTTGTAAACCCCTCTTGGACCTTTGGCATTTCTTGTTCCGTATATGGTTAAAAATGTTTGATGGAGAATTTTAAAAATCATTTTGCTGGCATGGGAGATTAATGCAATAGACCTGTGGTTACTCCAATCCCTGATGCTCCTCTTACTGGGGACAGAAATGTATTCTGAAAGTTTCACACTGTGGACCATTATTCTGTTTTCCATTTTTGTTGCAAGATTTTAGTTTGCAGTAGAATAAATTCTGTCTCTGAAGCCTGAAGCAATTCTATTGATATATCATCTTTCCCCCTGAATTTTAAAGGCCACTTTAAGTATATTTAATGTATTTTAATTCTGGTTTTACCACACTATTACTATTTAATTGTTGATTAACTTTTGTATTGCACTTTTAAAACTGTCTAGTGTGGGATTGTCTGAGTAATCACCGTAGCCACCTTCGGTCCCTACAGGAAGAAAGGTGGGGAATAATAATAATAATATCAATAATAATTTATCTCAAATGCTCTAAGCTCAAGTTCCACATCACTTTTTAAATGTTGAGGTTCAACTTCAAATCATTATTTCTGGAATGAATCTATCACCCTTTCATTTCTTTTATATAGTTCATCAGTGTCTTATTTCCATTATCTTTTTATTTGTATTTCATCATGTTATTTGATCCCCTTCTGGTTTTATAACATCTGAATTGCCTTTCAATTCCTCACAGCCTCTTGTTCTTCCTTTTGTGTTGTCATCTTCTATCTATGAAGAAATATTTGTTCTTGCAAATACTATGTTATTTTCAGAAAATGCTCTTTTCCAAGTAAATCAACCATGTGCTGATTTTATACAAAACATATTTTCTAACAACAACATTTTCTGCACAGAAAATGACTTCTGTGTGTGGAATGAATATTTCTGCATTGAAACATTATTTTCTATACCAAAAGTACTCTGTTCTGTACAAAATAACTAAGTGCAGATTTTGCACAAAATAAGCCCTGACTCTGAGGATTCTTGGTGGTCCAAGATTCTTCTTGTTAGGGATTCTTAACATTCAAAAACCATGTTTTTCATAATTGTTTTAAATATTCCTTTTATTCTTTGCATTTTGTCATCATATAGTCTCGCCCCTGAGATGTATCAACTATAGGTCTATAGAATTTGGCAGGAGCCTCGCCATGTTTGCAAACTTTGAGTGGAGGGATCACTGGCAGAAAAAAAAAAAAACATGGACAGCTTTGTGCGGTGTTTCTCCTCCATCCAAAAGTTGAGCACATACACCACATAAAGGGTCTGGCTAGTACACCGCCGTTATTACCTCTACTCAATTCCCTCTTTCCAAATGTTCAGAATAACTGGTACAAAGGATTAATCTGATAGGCTCCTTACTCAAATATTTCATGCATAATAAGTATTTAAAATGTGCATCTTGCTCTCATTAATTAATTTCCAAGTTATTTCCACACGAACAAAAGACAAAAAACTTTTAATGATTTTTTTTCTCCATTTGGCTTTATCTTACCACTCCTCATGCACGTAACTGTAAAATTATGCTAGTTGCTTTTTGCATCTGGTTGGGGGGGAGTGTTACACCACATTTCTTTCATGTTCAATACATTTTAGTTTGATTTTATAATGCTTGTCTTTTCAAGTGTTTGCACTTTTCAAGTGTTTTTCAACTGCAATACCAGGTTTCTGAGAATGCATGTAGGCTTTCCTGAACATTTTAATCTATATTCATATCTATATTTTGAGGAAGATTTTTTTAATGTCATGAAAATGAGAGGGCAAGAGTTAGGCAAGGTATTGGTTTAAGAATATTAGAACAGACTGCTTCTCATAATATGGTTATACATCATATTAGGAGATTCATCAACTGATATGATTACACCATTATGATTCCACTTTAGTTTCCATGCTACCATGTTATGGAATTGTAAAGTTTGCAAGTTATAGAGGACAATTCAGTTTTCTCAGCCAGAGAGCTCTGGTGCATTATCAAGCTACAAACTACAGGATTCTATAGAAGCAGCCAAACTAGTTAATCATATTGCTATAACTGTATAGTGTGAACAAGTGCTTAGTCTTTCATCTACACTGACCATTTAATGCAGTTCAAAGCTAGCTTTAAACTCTGGCACCCAGACAACAAACTCCCACAAAAGTGTACAAAAGAAAGTCCCTAATCTGCATCAGTACCCCATGGTTCGTGTAATTAGATTCCAGAACTCAAACTGGTTCTAGGATTTCCTGTGTAATAATCTCTACAATAAAACCACTTTCTTTAATAACACTTTGAAACTACATTAAATGGTCAGTGTAGATGGGATGTAGTCAAAAGTCATATATAGATTTGTTTATATATTCCAGGCTTTTCATTTAAAGGTACAAACCAACCCACACCATGCATGCCTTTATTATTTCAATTTATTTTTGTGTGCTGGCACACCATTTGGTGATCTTCCTATGAAAAGCAGGTGGGAAATAGCTTGATTTATTATCTGTTTTGGCTGTATATTCCAGTGCAATATACTTTGGGATGCAAGAGGGGGTTATGGCATGCACCAGTTACAGCTGTCAATGAACTAGCTAATGGGCACAGCAAACCCCAAGAGTCTATATTGAATGACAGATAATATGGCCAGTAGCCAACTCAGTATGAATGAGCCCTTTGACTCATATAATGAAGCTGAACCTTGTTGACAATCAAACCCTACTTCTATAGTTCTGTATCAGGAAGGACAACCAGATGACTGTCTCCCAAGTAGGCTGACCCACTTCCTTGCCAGCATACTTCAATCTGATAGGAGCACTATGATGCTTGCTCAATGGAATGTGGTCTATCCTTCCCACTGATACCCGCCCACTCTGTTCAACACACTGAGCACTAAAGAACTCAAAGCAAGTAGCAGTACACATAGGATGATTCAGAGGCAGCCATCAGTAGTCCCGATTCTATTGAAAGCTCATTTCTTCTAGACCCTGATAGCAAACTCAAGTGTGTTATGAGGGCAAAAGGCAGCTGGAGAAAGATGCCTGCCTTGCATGTTACAAGAATTATTAGTGGGGCAGGGAAAATGCTCCTTAAGATTTATGCGCTCCAGGGCAGCACTCTAGCTATTTATGAGAGATTGTACACAGCTATTTACTATGCAATAAAAAGAAAGTAATTATCATTTGCATCATTTACTGCACTTCATCCAGCTGAAATACTGAGCACCAGGGCTAAGCAGTGACCTCTTGTATGTTTTGTGATAGACATCAGTCTTCTCGCCCTTTTGTGCTGTTTTCAGCTAAATTAGCATTTATTTATTCCATATGCTGTCTGACTCTCTCACTGTCTTTCTTTCTTTTTTAACTAAGACATGATAAAATACCAAGCATCAAGGAAGGAATCTATCTCTTGCATATTTTATGAGGAAGATTTCTACTGTTTATTGTTGTTGGTGTTTTCAAGAGGGAGGGGCTTAACTTAAGTAAGGTAAAATTCCCATACAGACCCATCACACTTGAAGCACATGCTTAAGGTGCTAATGAATGTGGGAAAAATAGATTTCAAAATATATATCTTTCTCAAACAATGATATATTTAGTCCAAATTTAGTATACAGGCCGTGTGCTTTCCAAACCTAGAACTGAAAGAACTGAAAATGAAGATATCTCTTTATCACAGTAAGAACAACGACTAAAAGGAGTGGACACTGCCTGTTATGAATAGATGATTATTTTAAATTCCAAAGGGTAACAACAGTGAATGTCAGCAAAATTACCCAATATGAAACAGGTTAAATTACAAATGTTGAGGAAAAGGAGTGTCCACTTAAAAAGAAACTAGTACAAAGCCAATTTTTATATATAATCATCATGTTGTGCAAAACAAGCTACAATTCATTTCTTATTAAAGCTCACTAAATAGATACAAAATGGGAATATAATATAAACTACTAAGCCTGTGATCTAGTGGAACTCTCAAATCTTAATAATATGTCAGAGAAAGCAACTCATGAGAATCCCCAACTGGGCAACATAATAAATAAAAATCATACCACAACTAATTTCTGTGCTTTTATGTAGAAGTTTCACATTTGTTTTGCAGAGATCTATGCATATTCTCACATAACATCTTATTACATGTGCCAAGTTCATTCTTGTTCTAATCCAGGGAGGATTAGTACAGGTTGTAATTTCTGGATGGAGAGGATCAAGAGGGCAGTGAAAGATGTTGAGTTGCTCAAGCACGCTTGTCAAGGCAATGCTTTTATTATAATTATATTGTAAAATTTATTATTGCATTGTTCTATTATTTATAATTGTTTCAAATAGTCAGCAGACTGATTCAATACACTGATCTGATCTGACCGGAATGAAATTAATCTTGCCCATTCAAACTGGAAATAATCCACCAAATAATGCCAGGACTATCTCTATAATATTAAAAAAAGAAGTATTATTTTATTTATTTGTCTAATTTTTTAGCTAGGGAAATACCTAGCTTAATTACTGTGTCTAGGTTATATCTATTTCTTTAAAATTATTACCATCTGACAGGTTTTAAATATAGTGCAGCCTGTTGAAATTGCAGATTACCAATAATCTAAAACTGTGGATTATTCTCTGAGTTCACTGAGTCTGCAAATATGACTGGGGGGGAAAAGGAAAACTTTCCAATATACATATACAGCTATTCTGTGTGTGTGTGTGTGTCTATGTCTATGTGTGTATCTCAAACAACTAACAGCACATCATGATGTCTCAAGCTGTTGCTGCCTGTCAAGTTATAGTAATGATCTTGGCTTTCTGACAGCAATTCGGGTTGCTTAAATCATTGTTTCTATTGCAATGTGTCCATCAGAAAGAGGCATCCCAGCAACAGTGTCAATATTATTCGGTGGTGGGCTGCACAGATGGAGGACAAGAAGATGGGGCAAACAGACTAAGGCTGAGTGAGGTTTTTTAAAAAAAAATGGGGGAAAGAAACAGTTTTCCAATGGTGGAAACAAACAAACTCTTGCTGCCAAATTTAGTGGAAGAAATTGTTCTTTTAGCTGTGAAGAAGGCACAAAAAAGAATGATGTATTATTGCAAGTAAATCGGGACAAATGTATAGGGAGAAGAAGCTCTACCAAATGATTTAGGTTTTGCATGTGAAGACATCATCAACATACTCAAAATAGATATGTTTATATCCTTTTAAAAATGCAATCAGTATAAATTCATGGAGTGAGAGAGACAAGGAAAAGAACTAAAACTGATCAGTGTCTTGTTAGAGTACTTCCTTGCTTGGTAGTGTTAAAAAAATCCTTGGGTATGTAAGATTCTTTACTGCCTGTAATATCACAAAATTCTATGAAAGTTGACATATATTTACCCAATTCATTTCATGCAATCATCAAATCAGCAAAATGAGCCTGATTCACAGTCCATTAAACAAAAACTCTTACTACCTCTGAGGATGCTTGCCATAGATGCAGGCGAAACGTCAGGAGAGAATGCCTCTAGAACATGGCCATATAGCCTGAAAAAACCTGCAACAACCCAAAAACCTGCCAGTTTAAGACAAGACTTAAGGCTATCTCATGATGGCTCATGCTTCACAAATCCAGGAAACTAAATTGAATGCCTTATCAGATATGGGCTATGATCAAACATGGCATTGTGCAGTGTGACAAATGATGTTTGTTTACAACTTACACTCCAAGCACCTTTCAGGACCAAATACAGATGCTGCAAATCAAGTACCTGTGACCAGCAAAAATGCCATTCCATTCTAGTTTTGCATTATGTTATGAAACATCTGAGCCTTACAGATTCTCCACACCCTCCACTGGGAGCCCACGGATTTGCCACAATGCAGGGCAAATCCATGGGCCTTTATGATGTGGTTGTAAGTAGACCTGCTGTCATGTTCTCACTTCCAGTTCACATACTGAGAATCTGAAGAGATCTGAATTACATGTCATAGTTTTATATCATCTTTACTGGAGTCACAAACTGAAAAGCAAGTAAAGCTTGGTTTACAGGCACTTCCCCCTATATTTGATGTGACATACTTTGTGGACAGATTGTACTTGGGCTGCATTTAATGAGGACTCCATTATATTTGTGCCAGTTGCGGACACAGCCTGAATTTCAAATGTACAATTTGAATGTATAATTCAGCATAAAATGTTCAGGGTCTAACCTCTAATAATGACCTAACCCCATAGAGTTTAGTTTCTAGACACAAACCACAGTTCTAAGCATACTTAATTGAAAAGTGGACTCTTATTTTAATGCTGTTTTACTTGTCTTCTAAAGCAGAATGCATTACCTTTTCTTACCTTTTGCCTTGTTAAAAAGCCTGCCATCTGTTTTAAATTATTCATTTCTTTACGTCTGTTCATTAATATATTTGTGAATGCTAAGAGAATGTGAATATTGCTATTTTTAAAAAACCCACGTTTTTAAAAAATGGTCTTATTTCTATTTAATAATAGGAAGTCAAGAATTTAATTTCTAATACTGCAATTATCTGCTTTGCAAACTGAAAATAAGCAGGGCAGTCTGTTGGTGCATTTGATGTTGCACAACCCAAAAGGCAAATATGTTCAAGTTGATTTTAAAAGAAAACCATAGATCTGGATTTCTCTGGGGAAGTACCATGCAGCTCCACAAGTGAGTAATAAAACTGCAAAACTGTTCAGACGAATGGCCAGCTATCCCCACAGGGCCAATTTCATGTTTATTTCACTCCCAGCCCTTATGCAATCCATTAATTTAAATTCTGTGCCAATAAGTAGTCATATGAACATCTTCACTCAAACAGTATCTATCTGAGTGTTTCCACAGCAACAGTGCACCAGGTCAAAACAAAAAAGGGTCACACTACCTGGGAACTTACTGGTAACCATAGAAATTATTATTTTGTAGGCCGCACATCAGTCAATTACTCTTGGTGAGCTCCTAGATCATCCAGTCCATTGTACCGGACTTCTGCATGGCATAAAAATTGAGTATTTTGGAGAAACAACTAATATTCACACTAAGACATTGAAGAGAAGATCTCCCGTCAATACCTTCATCCTTTAAGGAAAAATGGGAAGGTACTAGAGAAAGGGCCTTCTCATTGTTGGTAATTCATCACAATGTTCTTGACAAAGAGGTTCACTTATCCTTTTGGTGCCTGGCAAATACTAGTTTTTTTTAAAAAAAAATGAGCTTGTTAGATGTATTTTAAATCTTATTGTTTTAATACTAATGCTGTTTCTACTTCTACTTCTTTGCTTTTTATTGTTTTAGTGTCTAGATCTACACCAGATTAAGATCGAATAATTATAACTAAGTAACCAGCAAATTCATGCCATCCAGTAGACATCAGCTTTTACACAATTCATACAATTCCCTGATTCATTGTTCTATACAAGAGCTTGAAAAATTCTTATCAAGATATGTTTTTGTAAGCACTCATGAAAACACTATTTCTTTGTACAAGATAAGTTCTTCTCACCTATTCTGCATTTTCCATGCATTCTTATGTATATTTGTATATACACGTGCATATGGTTTCCACACAACCTCCTATCAATAAACATCTTTTCAAATTGGACAACATATGATTAATAAAGATATTCTCAGGAGGAAACATCTATATTTCTCATGTTAATGTATGATTTGCTAGCATGAACCACCCATGAATGAAATATTTACCTCCTGACAGGATGGAACATGAAGTTTGAAATGACTACTGCTAGATGCTAGATGCTCTGGCGTGGGCTGGTCCATGAGGTCATGAAGAGTCGGAGACGACTGAACAAATGAACAACAAGATGCCTCCCTGAGCACACAAACAGCCCCTAGCCTCAGTCATTGATCCAGCAATGCCAAAAAGCATTTGTCATTGGTACCAACAATGTGAGGAAACAGGCTGTTTATGTAAGGAGAAAAACACATGGTGGCAATGTACAGAGGAAAACTTGTAAGTCATTAAACTGTTTGTAACTTTTTGTGGAATCATAACATGTTGCCATTGTGAAATATACTGTTTGGAAATCGGCTCCATCATTTTGAAACCCCCTATAGGATTTGTCATTGTATGTCCTCAAGCTGTTTCCGACTTATGGTGATCCTAAGTCAGCATCATCAAAGAAAATCAGTGGGCAGATGTAATAGCAAAGGTAGCACTCTAAAGAATATGGTGAAAGAGATGACTACAGAGATGTCCTAACAATTGGCCTTAACATGATAACTGCATGTTGTATCAAGCAGACAAATAGAAAGGAAAAACCAGACTTTACAGAGCCATCTAGTGAAATTTAACCAAGAGGTTTTCTTGGCAGGATTTGTTCAGAAAGAGTTTGTTTTTGCCCTCCTCTGAGGCTCCTTCCAGTTTCTTTACTCATCTTGCTGGTAAATATAATTGCCAGAATATCCTTCATTTTTTGGAACTATCTGGAAGGACATCAAGACGTATGATTCAATTTTATGCTCAAGTGAATGTTGAAGAAGCACACCCAATGGAAGAAGGGTGAATGGAAGGCCTATCTTGGGTTAATTTATACATAGGAGTCTTTTACTGGTGATAATGATAACATTTATTGTCAAGATCATGCTGTTATTGCAGAAGGGTTTGACCGCAGAGTTTTGACCTGGAAATGCAATTTAATTTTTGCAGAGTCTTAAGTCAGGCTTGATAAAGTAAAAGTGGTTTAAATAGATTGTTACATGAAAACTAGTCAAGATAGTGTGAACAGTGATGCAGCTTCGCGTTTTAGAAACAGTCTTATCCCCTTCCACTGGCCAATTTGGATCACCATGTGAAATGAATAGATAATATTTCTCCTTCCCTATTTAACGCTCCATAATTGCATTTAAATTTCTTACACATTAGAGCAAACCACTCAACCTCCTAGCATGTACAGTCTGCCACTGCTTTCTTCTTTCTGGATGCTGGTGTGTGGCTTGGGAGTTGGACCAGGCTGTGGGGTGTTAGGCCTGGCTATTCCACTAAGTGTGACATCCTATTTCCAAATCAAAGATTTATTATAATATCTACTTCATCACACTAGAGAATAAATCCACTTAATATCCGGTTTCAGCCTCCTGCAGAATTCTGGGGTTTGTACTTTAGGGAGGAGCCTTTAACAGCCTCACTAAATATATAAATGTGGTAAATAAATAAATAAATTATAAACCCCAGAATTCTGCAGAAGGCAGAAATCGGATTTTAAGTGGATTTATTCTCTAGTGTGATAAAGGAGTATATGTTAACTTGAATACTAAAAATATTAATATAATAACTCAGTGTGGTATAGCAGTTTGAGCATTTGACTACTACTCTGGAGATCAGGGTTTGAATCCCTGGTCAGCCATCGAAACCCACTGGATGATCTTGAGCGAGTCAAAGACAACCCCATTCTGACCTGATCTTGCCAAGAAAACCCTGTAATAATTTCACCTTAGAATCCCCATAAGTTGGAAATGACTTTAAGACACATGACAACAAATACCAAAAAGGTTTTTTCTGGTGGCTCAATGTCGTTCCAATGAGTGAAACTATCCCAATTTGTGGTCAGTGTGTTAACAATTCCCAGTACGATGATTAATTAAAATTTGAGCTAGTCAGCTCCAGTCAGGCATGTAGCCAGGGGGGGGGGGCTCGGGGGGCTTCATCCCCCCCCCCCCCCGAAATTCTCATGGTGGTTCGCGAAAAGGCCTTACTGGTGCATTATTTAAACTGTTATGTTTATTCATATCATGATCTGATCACCATACTCAATATATCCCATATGCATGGGGGTATTGGGGTAATGATACAAAAGGTTTGCTAGGCTAGACCCTCTTTCACTCAGACTCAGCCCCCCCCCCCGAAACCCCCCCTGAAAATTTTTTAGCCCCCCCCCCCCCCCCCGAAACGAAATCCTGGCTACGGGCCTGGCTCCAGTGATCAAGCTAATAAACACCTCTTGGCACCAATGCACTCATTCTGATATTAGTGTTTCTATTAAACATTTGTTTAGTACCAGATACAGTATGTGCTAAGGCAGGAAACATTTCACTGCTAAATCTGCTGCTTCAAAACCAAAAATTGTATATGAAGTTATTAAAAGCATATTTTTGTGTTCATATCAGTTGGGCTCAACTACCAATGTATTAATTAAAAGCACAATGTATTATTGAAGGCTTTCATGGCCGGCATCACTGGAGTGCTGTATGGTTTCTGGGCTGTATGGCCATATTCTAGCAGCATTTTCTCCTTTATGTTTCACCTGCATCTGTGGAGCCCTCAGTAGTGCAGTCCTGCTGGCAGGACTGAAGATTTATAGGTCGTAGGTTCGAATCCCCAGAGAGCATGGATGAGCTCCCTCTGTCAGCTCCAGCTCCCCATGTGGTGACATGAGAGAAGCCTCCCACAAGGATGGTAAAACATCAAAAAATATTTGGGTGTCCCCTGGGCAGTGTCCGTGCAGACAGCCAATTCTCTCACACCAGAAGTGACTTGCAATTTCTCAAGTTGCTTCTGACACGACAAAAAAAATCAACAACCTACATCTGTGGCTGGCATCCTCTGAAGATGTCAGCCATAGATGCAGGTGAAACTTCATAATAATATGCTGCTAAAACACAGCCATACAGCCCAGAAACCATGCAGCCCTTCAATTAAAAGTCCACCTTGAATTCATCATATGTAATGAATTTTGCTTTAACAATTAACTCTTGGCATATTACTACATTCAACTTAGAACAGGTGTCCCCCAATGTGTACAATCTTCTCACACCACACAGGTAACTGCTAGTTGCATGGAAGAACTAAAGCTTCATAAAAACCTCCATATTTAAAGTAGATCCATTGAAGGGGGTTAATAATGTCTAAACGGTTCTGGCCCAACTTACCTATCCGAACGTATCTCGGCCTATCAGCCCACCAGGACCCTAAGATCTTCTGGGGGGGGCCCTACTCTCTATCCCGCCTGCTTCACAGGTGCGGCTGGTGGGGACGAGAGACAGGGCCTTTTCTGTGGTGGCCCCGCGGCTATGGAACGCCCTTCCCATGGAGGTAAGATCAGCTCCCTCATTGATGGTATTCAGGAAAAGACTAAAAACGTGGATGTTCGAGCAGGCGTTCGGTTAACTCAGTGCAATAAGTGTAATGATTGAAGGACTGGCAATCTGGACGATGAAACTGGATCACGATTTTAGTCAAGAGATGAATTGGATTGTTTATTGATATATGTATTGTGGATTATGTTTTTATGCTTTTAAACTGTATACTGTTGTTTGTTATAAGTTGTTGTAAACCGTGTTGAGTCGCCGGCTAGGCTGAGAAACGGCGGTATACAAGTATAGCAAATAAATAAATAAATAAATAAATCAACCCACTGATTTCAATGGGTCTGCAGTAATCTAAAGCCAAGGTGTATATAAAAAATAGAAACATAATCTTATAAGAAAACAAAGTATTTGCTTCTAATAATTGTATATTTACCAGGCACAATTGCCATAGAAATGTATCTCCAAATCAAATGAATATATTTGTTCCATGTTTGATGCTGTACATCTAAAACAAATGAATGTGTTTTGATTTAATCACCCATTTCATTTTTTTCTCTTTTCTAATGATTTAACAGGTCTTTGCTCAACGTGAAATTAGCTGTAACTGAGATTCAAATGTGAAAGGATATTAAAGTGGAACCTATCAGATACTTGCTGCTAAGCATTGAAGTACACATTACTAGAGGAAGTCATGAATCACTTGATGAGTGGTTTGGGTCTATAGTCTTCAAAGACTAGGGAATACTGTGTATATTACAACTATTCCCTGAATTTAAGTCATCCAAGCCAAACTACCCATGTGTCTTCCTGCTGCTTTGACATTAGAGAACACAATGGCAAAAGCAGCTTGCTTTATATACTATGTCTGTTCAGAGCCAAAACTCAGCAGGTTGCTTCACCTTCATGCACTGTAATGTTTCTCAATACTGAGAGAGGTTCATTGCCTTTGAGTCTCATGAGACTCTGAAGTAGGGCATTTTAATTCACCTCCTCCTGATTAAACAGCAAGAGCCAAGCAGTTGAACCTCTCAGTCAGCCATTTTCATACTATGGTTATTTCAGACACTATTTACAGTCAGACAGTTAACAGATAGGCAGAGATAGATAGATAGACAGATATATATCTGGAGCAAAATAATTTTGAAAGAGTAGAAATATCATTTATTATTACAATTTTATTGTTTTATACCATGCCCTTTTGTCAATAAGGGAATGGAACTCTATGCAGTTTACGCATTATTAAAGCCAGTAGGGGTGTGCAATTAGGAAAAACCCATACCGTTTTCGGTGCCGATTTTCAGTCAGCCCCCATTCTGTTTTTCAGAAACTTTCCGAAATCAGGAGGGGAAAAATATCATTTCTTGTTCTGTCAGCCGGAAGCACATTTTCATTCTGGAAAGATATGGCCCATTGGCGACAATAGGAGAACTTTTGAGGCTCCCCTTTCTGTCATTTTTAGGCTATTGGGATGAAAATAGCAATACTTGGAGAACACATTTATGACAACAAGCTCCTCAAGTTTCAGAACATTTGGATCATCCAATGAGTTTTATGAAATTCTTAAATTCAGGGGGGGGGGGAGAGGCAGAACAGAAGAACAGAGTACAAAAGCAAGATAGATAGGGCTAGGGAGGAACTGAAATTGAAATATTTGTATTCTCCCAGATTCAAGGGAGTCAGTCTATCCCCTCCCTTCCCTAAACCACTCCCTTCCACAAAGGTATAAATATTTAAATAACCCCTCCCCCCCAAAATTCCCTTTCACAGTCCACAACAGCCCACCCTCACTTCCTTAGCAAAATAGTACAAAAAATATGAAAGATTGGTTTCTATTGCCTTCCTTTAGGGTAACAAAGCATGAATTGTCCAAAATGACCCAACAAAGATCCAAGAACAAATGAGGATTTGAACTCTTGTCTCCCAGAATCCTAGTCCAACACTCATAACATTACACCATGTTTGCTCTTAGTTATTCCTTACTTGACAAATAATAAGTTTTAAACATGTCATTTTAGGGTATTTTTATTTTACAAAACTATTCTAAAATATAGAAATATAGAGGGAAGTCCACCACAAGATACCTCTCAATCTCCAATCTTAAGATATACACACACACACACACACACACACACACACATATAGCTAGCTAGTAATTACATCCTACTGTACAAATAGCATTCCTATGCCCTCATGACATATATATCTTACTAGTAGCCACTTGCTACAGAGCTCTGAATTAAATACGGATATATTCAAAAAGAACAACAACATTAAGAAATAATGCTTTAGTATGGATTAAAGTTTGATGCAGCAACATACAAATAGTTCATCTAGGTGAAATGATAGAAAGGACATAAAAAAACTGAATTTCTGGACCTGATCAAGGTCCATCTGGTCTTAGAAAATTGGTTCCAGCAGTCACAAGCCAGATACTGCTGGAAATTGACAGGCAAGGCATGAAATGATTGGCTCCTCCTGTCATTTGCCCCAGCACCCGTTGTTCTGAAACACAGTGCCTCTGCTCAGGTAAGTTCTATTGATTAGTTACAGCAGAAAGCTATTGGTTGTCTTGACTTCTATCTATGCTGGTGTTTTACAATTGGTGGGAAGGCCCAGCTTACGTTAAGCACTTTTAAATCTAAATTAATTTTGAAGATCAAAATCTTTCCATTTTTTTTCTATTTTTGAAAAAAATGGGCTCTTGGTTGGGAGTTTTGATGAGTTTGCCATCACAGTGGGGGTGGTTTCTATTTCACAGTTTGAGCATGTTTTTAGATTCAATGTTGGCAAACACAGCCTCATTGGCTTAAAGTGATCTTTATTAGGCTAGACTCTAACCTTGTCAGGACAAAGAAAGCCTTGCTGTGAGTGTCTATATTTTAGTTTTTCTCTTTGTGAACAAAGAAATTCATTATACACAAATAAAATGTATAATGGGAAATTTATGCTTCTGTCTGATGTTTTGTTTTCATGTCTGGTACAATTTAATTTTAGTTGTTAAGTTACAATTTGTTTTATATGTTGGGTTGTCAAATTATGTGTGTATTGTTGTTATGTTCTGGCATTGAACATTTGCCTTTAATGATTGGAATCTGCCCTAAGTCCCTTCTGGGAGATAGGGCAGAATATAAATAAAGTTGTTGTTGTTGTTGTTGTTGTTGTTATTATTATTATTATTATTATTATTATTAAAATGTCCTTGGAAACACTGGAAAGTTCCATCAACCAGAACAGGAAGGCAAGACTATTATCTGAGAGTAGTTAATACACACTAACATTTCACAGGTGAAAAAAAACCAGGACACGTTGCAGGCAAGCAACATCAGTCTGTGGTCAAAATGAAAAAAGTTATTAATGAGCCAACATAAATAAGCTAGAATTTGTCTACGCTAATTCTAAAACCTAAAATAGGTCATAAATTGCCCCGGATATCCCAACAACGTTCAGAGATTTCCAGTCTTTAATGGGGAATAAGTCTGTGTTAATAAAAGTCAAGGGATACTCTAGAAAAGGGAATGGATCAGGACTATCTCTGTTTCGTGATCATGGCAGATGTCTGGAGAGCCAGGGAACTCCTTGTTTTCACAGGGCACCTTTACTGTGATAGCATGTGCATGTGACAAGGGGGAAAGAGTGTCCTTGTCCTCCTATGCTTTACTGGTTGTGTTGGCACCTTTGCCAACACAAAGTTCTCCAGACATCTGCCACAGTGACCATTCAGCTGGTCCAAGTCAGTTTCAGCCTAACTGGACTGAATCAGGTTCAGTTCAGCTGGACCATTTAGCACTTCTGCTCCAGACTGGCACCAGAATAACTGGAAGAATGAGTCCTATGAGAGGTTGCAGAAATTTGCTTTTGCCTGGGTCTATTAGGAAGGACAGGATTCCACCTTGTGTCTTCTCTCCCTTGATGAATTGTGTACAGTTTTTGTACTTTGAAATCAGTTTGCAGCAAGCTGATGAGAAAAAAGGAAAGTGGGAGGAAGAAAACAAAATTAGGATATGTTTAAAGAAGCTGAAAAGGTGGGACTGTGTGAGATTACTCATAGATGTCCTTGCCAATTTGGGGCAGTTGGATGGTAAGATAATATCATACTGTGCCTGGGTTGTAGGATAGTCTTCTCTCACACCTTGTCAGGAGCTTTAAATCTTATTAAAAACATCATTTCAGGATGTCCCTGCCAAATGTGCTGAGGTAGATGGCAACAGAGTGGCGTGTTTGGCAGCTATGCTATGACCTTTTGCATGTCAGCCAAATATTCTTCCATTGCCATTAAACTCTTAGATCTTTTGTAGTATTGATATTTCTATTGAAGATTTTACTTTGGTATATGCTGTTGGCAGTTTTAGTGGCCGGAATCCAGTTGTCCAGTCTCAAGTAGAGTAAATCTACTGAATCAATAATATTTACAAAAATATTACTTTACCATCCAGTGGCTCTATTGTAACTGACATTTAGGCCGTTTGGATATAGATTGTATATGCCTGTATATTCTTTTTAGGATAGGAGAACTACTTATTATAAATCACATGGAGAGTGTTTGGTATTGGTAAAATGCTATAAAAATATATTATGCACACATATCTAAAATAAAATTTTACATTAACTGCTGGCACTGATGTAACTACCTTTGCAAGAGTTGGTTGAAAAAAAGGCTGATTCCCATTGCAATTCAGTGGTTGAAAGGACACAGAGTACAAGCTGAACATAAGGACTCCATTAAGTGACTGTATATATTTTGTGTGCCGAAGATTTCTGGTTCCCTGGTGAGTTCAAAGCTTGGATCCAAAACCAATCCAGCCTTTATATATAGAAGTTCAGGTTTATCTTCTTTGTTCAACATCAAGCCAGTTCTCTCAACCTGTGAACTGTCGTTTTTCATTGCTCTTCATCACATTCAAGTTATTCTTGTGATTTTTAGTGAATATATATGTTATCAGCATATCTTATAAAAGAAATTGTGTGCTTTTAAAAAGCAAGCTGAGCTGCACAATGGAAAATGCAGATGGATCATGACAAAGACAAAAAAGAATTATGGGAGCCATTTGGTTGGGCTGTGAAACATAAAATGCTTCTCAGTTTGTCAGGAAAACTACTTTCTATTTCAAGGGCTGGCAGCAATTTATGTTGGCTTGTTTCTACTGACTGCTCTCTCACTGTAGGATTTGGTTTCATAGCAGCAGGGAGTATGAGGGATTTGTGAAGTATACACACCAGAAGATTGCAATGACCCTAATGTGGATGAGGTGAAAGGGGAACTTTGGAGATCATTATTTTGTGCTTGATGGCACGTTGCGGCTTAATACGCTCCTGTCCGTTTTTAAACCTTACGAGAAACCATCAAGATCCCATTCATTCTGATAAGGACTTTGTAATGACAGAAACACACTACCATAGCACAGACATGAGAATCAAAAACTAAGAAAAGCACAGCACATGCCTTACCTTAGACCAGTCTTTCTCACACATCATTGTACTTTCCAAGGCAAGGTATGTTCACATTACCATCAGGCCCGTAGCCAGGATTTCGTTTCGGGGGGGGCTGAATTTTTTTTCAGGGGGGGTTTCGGGGGGGGGGGGGGCTGAGTTTCGGGGGGGGCTGAGTCTGAGTGAAAGAGGGGCTAGCCTAGCAAACCTTTTGTATCGTTACCCCAATACCCCCATGCATATGGGATATATTGAGTATGGTGATCAGATCATGATATGAATAAACATAACAGTTTAAATAATGCACCATTAAGGCCTTTTCGCGAACCACCATGAAAATTTCGGGGGGGGCTGAAGCCCCCCGAGCCCCCCCCCCCCTGGCTACATGCCTGATTACCATATAATCTAACATAAGAATGCATTGCAAATATCTCTCTTACAGAACACCGTGTGGTAGATGTTCTATTCAGTGCAAGAAATACAAGAGCACTCAGATTTAAAGATTTATACTTTTAGGCACCCAGGATTGAGCTCTTACACATAAAGATGTTCAAACATTATCAGTTTACGGGCATCAATTCCAAGACAGCAAATGCAGTTATTCTATAGAGTGTGTTTATGCCAAAGAATGAAGCTGCATTATCATTCTGCCTCTGTGTTGCTCACTTTGCCTTTTCAATAGTAACAACAACAACAAAAATCTCATTATGCCATCTTATTACCAAACTGCCTTATCATAAGGGTTTCTCTTCTGAAACCAATTTCTTTGCGTGATTATTTAGAGAAATAACTACAGGTTTCTTTTATGGGTGTGACATTTTTCCCCTCTTGCTTAACGTCTTATAAAGGAAGATGTTTGGACTTGGGGGACATACTATAATCAGTCTGGTTTTCTAATTTCACAAAGATGGACCTGATTTGAAGGCTATGCTGCTTTGAAATTGGGTCCCTCGTTTTGAAACATTCTATATAGAAAAGAGTATTTCTGTATAAAACGATGAACATCTTACAAGCCCTTTTCCAATAAACAATATAAGTTTTCATTGACATAGCTACAACCCTATACACATTGTCCTTGGAATATATCTGACTCAAAACAAAGGATGGAATCCAAAAATGGATTCCCACTAACAGAACAGTAGAATTATCTATGTATTGTTTATTTACTGCATTTATATCCCGCCCTTCTCACCCCGAAGGGGACTCAGGGCGGCTCACAAAAAAGGCAGAATTTGATGTCATGAATACATACATAGAATAAAGCAACATATACATTAAAACCACATAATTAAAACATATCAAATTTAAAACAATTACTTAAAATGACACAATCCAAAAGCATATTTTAGGAGCCACTCCGGTTGTCACTTGCATTATTCATTATTGCACTGGGAATCATTGTCCAATGGCTTGGTCCCACAACCATGTCTTTACTTTCTTCCTGAAGGTCAGGAGGGAGGGGGCTGATTTAATGACTCTGGGGAGGAAATTCCATAGCTGAGGAGCCACCACTGAGAAGGCCATGTCTTTCATTCCCATCAAGCGCACATATGAGGGGGGTGGGATCGCAAGCAGGGCCTCCTCAGATTATTTTAACCTCCGAGATGATTCATAGAGGGAGATACGTTTGGACAGGTAAGCTGGGCCAGAACTATTTAGGGTTTTATAGGCTGAAGCCAGCATTTTGAATTATGCTTGGTAGCAGACTAGCAGTGGAGATGATGCAACAGGGGGGTTTTGTGCTCCCTGTATCCTACTCAAGTAAGAAACCTGGTGCCCGTTGGACTACTTGAAGCTTCTGAACAGTCTTCAAAAGCAACCTCACATAGAGCGTGTTGCAGTAGTCTATTCAAGATGTAACAAGAGCATGGACTACCATGACCAAATCTAACTTCCTAAGGTACGGGTGCAACTGGTGTACAAGGATTAATTGTACAAAAGTTTCCCTGGCCACCGCTTAGACCTGGGGTTCCAGATTCAGTGATTAATCCAGGATCACTCCCAAGCTGCGAACAAGTGTCTTCAGGGGGAGTGTAACCCCATCCAACAAATGATGTAACCGTATACCCTGTTTGGCCTTGCGACTGACCAGGAGTACCTCTGTCTTGTCTGGATTCAATGTCAATTTATTCGCCCTCATTCAGGTTTTCACAGCCTTCACTCTCATCCAGGTTGTCACAAGGATCCACCATAACTCAGGAATAATGCAATTTCCCTCTGTCACTACTACCCCTTGAATGCTCCTCCAAACCCTCTGGTGGGTTAGGAAACATAGGGAACAGTTTCTTGGTGGCATGTTAGGACGCAGTGAGAATGTAAGTAGAAGAAAGTTCTGAAACCTCTACCAGAGGATTTATGCTGTTGAGACTTATTTCCACATAAACATAAGTAAGACTGGGGTGGCCAAATCTTTAGCTGTTATTTACAATAAATTACTGTATGCATGCAAGTCAGGAATATGTTTTCATGGGTGGCGAATTGATAACTGCATATCAGAAAACAAGGCATCTCATACGTTATTTATATGTATACAACTGTCTTATCTTTGTTAAAGGTTTTGATGGCTTAGGGCCCTTTTTAGCCTTCACACACACACACACACACACAACAATTCACACTTCCCAGACTAATATTCAGATTGGAACACTGCAATACTTTGAACTGTGAAGTTCTTTGAATTCTGTGATGCAGTTCTTGGCTTAAACTTTGCATGCAAAACCCCTACATCATGAAAAGTTGCATATAAAATGTGTACATTATGGAAATCATACTATGTATAAATGCGCGTGTATGTATTTGAAAAATTATAAATCACTTCAGAAAGCATTCAGAGCAGATTTATGTCTGAATAAATATGAAACTGAAACAGACTTGAAAGAAACTATTTAGATGTTAAAATACACTTCTGGAAGAAATGTCATTTATATTCCATTCTCTCTTGGCATCTACAGGAGGTCCTTAGTATCCACTGTGGTTTCGTTCAAGGATCTCCCATGAAAACTGACGAGAAAAGAGGAAGTGAACAATCTGGGGATGCTCAAGTTTCATTATATGCAAGGGTATAGTAAAGTCATTTCCCTTATATAAAATGGCAATATGAAGGTTTTGGATTCTTAGAAATATTTTCAAGCCATGGATGGTTCAACCCATAGATACAGAAGAGTTGACATATTAAAAGTGGGCAGCTATTTTGAATGTTCTCATGTATTGACATAATGATTATGATGTCCACATCCTTTGAGAACTAATTTTAAAACACCTAGCAGTATGTTTACTTTCTCACTTCAAGGACACAAAAGGTTTCTCTTATTAATGCCAGTGGCTTTTCTGTGGCTATGGATTTCTATACATCTCCCAACTTCATCTAAGGGTATTTGAACAACCTGAATGCCATTTTTTCCCATCATACATCAACTCAGCTCTAGACAAATTCTTCCTTAACTTTCAGTTATTTTAACAGAGGAGTCTAGGATGAATTCAAACTTATATTCAGATTCATATTTAGCCACTTTGAGTATCCACTCTCCAACTGGAACTCTATCAAGAAAGGGCTGAACCATACACATTCCATTTTGTTCAAGCCATTGGGTTCTATTATATTCCATAGGCCAATGGCAGACCCCTGCAGCACATTCTCCAACTGTCCTGATTTCTTATCCATCACACTTTTTCCAACTGTTTTTAAATGCCCAAGTTTTGTTCTCCTCTTCCCAATGTTTTTTTTTTGTCCCCAACTTACTTCCATGATGTGAACTGAGTTCAACATTCAAGAATAATTTGCACCCTTGCCCTTCCCAGGAGACTCAGGAAAAAACAAACTACTGCGATATCCTCTAACGTGTGTGTTCTTCCTCATCAATAATTTTAGGCATTGTGATCAAATTCTGTTGTTGCTTCTCCCCATTTGTCCCGGCTTTCATCTGTGGCTCCATCTACACTGCCATATGAAATCCAAATCATCTGCTTTGTACTGGGTTATATGGCAGTGTAGACTAATATAATCAAATTCAATGCAGATAATCTGGATTTTATATGGCAGTGTAGATGGGGCCTATAAAATATTGGAAGGTATGGGTTTAAGGAGATTCCTGTTTCAACTCCTGGCCACTTGCTAATAGAATCCATCAGAATCTCCCACCCCCAATTGCTTCTCAACTTTTACAAGAAAGCTCTAGGAGACGTGTCCATGTAGAATTCAGTGCCACCAGTCTGCTGATGATACAAAACTGTTATTTCTCCTTTCCAGACATCTTCAAAGAAGTGGTTTCACTTCAAACTAGTGGTGTCTATCAATAATAGAAAGGACTGAACAAACTTAGTGCAGGTAGAGGTTCCTAATCAATCAAAATGTAGATCGGGGAACAGAGATTGTGTCTTTACAGAGTAAGGTCACACTATCCATGAAGACACAAGTTCATGGCTTGGGTATATTCTTGAACTCAGCTGGAGGTACAGGTTTCTGCAGTGATCAGAAGTGCATTTTAACACTTAAAACTGCTGCACTAACTGCATCTATTCCTGGAAACACTTGATTTTGCCATGATGACAAATGCCTTACCTACTTTCTGTTTGTAACACATTCTTGTGTGGCTGTTTTTAAGAATGTTTGGAAATTTCACATGGTACCTTTGTACCATGGTTGCAGTCAGATTGTTAACTGAGGTTGGATTATAGGAGCATTGCAGTTCCCTTGCCATAGCAGTGCCACTTGCTGCCAGTCTGTTTGCAGGCATAATTCCAAGTGCTAGTACCTACAAGGCACTATACAGTTCAATCTAAGCTATCTGACAGATCATATCTCACTGTATAAGCCTGCCTCAACTTTGAAAACTTCAGTGAGTCCCTTCTGTCAGTCCCAACACTTTCCTAGACATGGCTATTAGCAACATGAGATAAGGCTTTCTTGGTGGCTGCTACATGATCTGGAACTCCTAAAGAAGCTAGGAAGTCCTTTGACTTCTTGTCCTTCTATCAGCAGGCAAAGATTTTATTATTATTATTATTATTATTATTATTATTATTATTATTATCATTGTCATCGTCATTATCATCATCCCAATTGGATTTTCAGATTTGAAGATTCTTAATGAAAGGTCTTTTAAGGTGTAATTTTATTGTTCTTTTAAACTGTTTTTAAACTATTTTAATTATAGGTTTTAAATTGTTTTTGACTATTGTCAGAACTTTAATTCCATGTTTTTAATTACATTATATTCAATTTAATGTGTAAGCACTGAATTCTCGCCAAGGTGAGCCAGGAATGATCCTTCATGTGTTTCTCACTCTCCCTTCCCCAACATGTAAGGAAAAGGTTATACAAATACCTTATACATTTTCTAATATGATTCATGGAACTCACTTAAAAGAGATGCATGTAACTCTCTTTAAACTCTTACTCTAGATTCTGTTGCACACAATTGTAAAAACCCTAACCATTTTGATACCTCTGTGAATTAATCTTCAACTGCTAACCATCTTTATCTACAAAATATACAAAATGACAGTTTTCAAAATGTGTAGATTCTTTACAGTTGAAAAACCTGTAAATTGCTATCTTACTACTTTAGACCCTTAAACAGTTACACTCTGCTATCGTAATAGAAGAGGCATGTCATAAATTATACCCCACAGTAGAGATTAATGTTCTGTGATTTGCTGAAGTCCAGTATGAAGGCGTAATCATAGAAAACAACACATTCCTCCTACTAGCTTTCAGAGATTCAACACTCTTGATTTTTTGACAGGGAATATAGGTCTTTACTGACTGGATAACAGGCAGAATTTCTATATGTATGGGTCCACCCGCCCCCCTTGGTGCTTGATAAACTGATACATTTTGGATTTCCATCTATTTATGCAGCTCTTAAAGGCTGGCTTTCAATCATTGTCCCCTGCCTTGATGCTTTGTTATATCAGTGATGGGGCTACCTTCTGAGCAATAATGGGAGATCAGCTACTTAACTGATAAAAAAAAACTAGAGAGAAGAAAGTAGGACTAAATCGTCACTTTACAAAGTGGAGGGGTAGAAACCCTGAGGTTCTCCAAGAATCCATTATTATGCCTAGTGATTTTTTAAAATATATTTATCACTATTCTGGAGTTAAGAATGAGCAGTGAAGTATCACTGGTGATAGTAGCACTAAATTCCAGATTTAAAGAAAAGGTTTACAAAGAGGACTTCAATATCTTCTTGTGAAGGAAGCAATCCAGGGTGCTAAATCTACTTTGGAGACAAGATTCAGCTTCTAGATAACTCTTTGAAAGTTTGGGAGGGAATGTGGATTGGAATCCCTGCCTCACTGACATGGAAAGCACCAGACACATTGCGGGGACCATGCTTGGAATACTATGTACAGCTCTGACTGCCATTATTGAAAACCAATACTATAGATCTCTAAAATGTAATTAAAAAGCAGTCAAGATGATAAAGGTTCTGGAACAATTTACCTACAAGAAAACATTATGGCAAGATCCCCCTATCGATGGATTCTATATCCAAGGTTTCACTTACCCATGCTTTAAAAATACCCTCACCCCTCCCCAGGAATGTTTTGGGATCTCTCTATGTCCTCCAGCATGATGATTCTGACCCAAGTATAGTCAAAATATAGGATTTGCTTTATGCATGGTTTTAAGTCCCATCATGGAACATGTTTCGTGCAGATATGGGGTATTGACATTTGGGACCATGTATCCTGGGGAAAATGTGAAAAATAAGATCAAGTAAAGCTCAGCATGGTTTGGAAAAACCAAGAGATGTCCCATGACATGAATGGCAAGAGATTTGGGACAGATGAAATACTTCTTTACATTGCCCATGGTAAAAAGGTAGGTTTTGCTACCACAAGATGTAAAAATAGTCATCTTCTGCTTGTGGACCTCTCATAGTATCTGTTTGGTACCCATGGGTGAAACAAAAATGATTGACAACAAAAGCTCTGACTTTATGGCATTTATATTTTTATTCTTGACCCTTACCATACCCCAATCCCTGCAACCTATTGGAATATAACTAGCACAAATATGAAATATGAAATAAATTTTACACAGCAATAACTGGTTTGGCTATATATGTATTCAAGTCTCCTGTTGAGTTATGGTGGCCCTATGGATATCATAAGGTTTTCTTTGGCAAGAATACTCATGTCCTTCTTCTGAAATATAGTCTGCAGCACCTGGTATTCACTGATGATCTCCTATCCAAGTACTAACCAGGGTTGACCTACTTAGCTTAGATCTGATAGGATTTGTTGCCTTTAGGGTACCCTGTACAAATATTTTCCATTTATATAACCGTTGTCTGAATTTCTCATAACAGTTTACATACACTGATACAGTTACAGCAACCCTTGATCTCCACTCTCAGAGAAACGAATATGCTAAAGATCACCCTGTGAATTCATGTTTGAAGTGAAAGCTTAACCTCTGACTTTTCCAATTATGCTTCCTCCTCTCAAAAAGCATTATCCCACTGTTTTGCTTGTCATGCCAATCTTTAAGGTGCAAGGTCCTTGTCTGGAAAAGGGGAATTGAGTTCTAAAGGCTAGAAAACAATACATTGAAACAGTTCCTTATATTTTTATCATAAAAGTCTATTTCCAAATACAAAGATATGGAACTAAGTCTATCTAGATATCTCACTCCATTAGTTCAAGAGCAAATTTCTTATCTAATGTGTATCAACACATCACAGGGTATACTGTTAAAATCTGAAATCTACCACAACATATCATGAAGGCCACTATCTTGGCCAACATAGTCATGATGCCTACATATTTTTGTTCATGATGAGAAGAAGATTGAGTGGGAATGTGCTATTGCACTTATTCCTGCCTGTGAACTTTCCACAGCATCTGGTTGGATATCATACATGCAAAATGGTGAGCTAGATAGGTCTTTAGCTTGGTGGCTTCTATGGAAGTGAATTCACTGATGGTTTTAGTCCATACTTTTCAGCTATGCAACTATACCTATGTCACACATAGATTCAGCACCTTGGACAGATACTTCAACTCTACCCATCCCAATACACAGGAGGAAAAGGCAGATTTTCTTTATTCCAAAGTTGTACCCACATTGAACACTTATAGCATTTTGATACCACTCTAACTGTCATGGTTTCATCCTCCAAAATCTGAGATTTGTAATTTGCTGAAATACTCAGAATTTTCTACTATGAAACTCCAGTACACCCTCTAGATTTACAGCATAAAAGCTCTCTGATAGATAATTCTACATTCTTCAGCAAAGCAAAAATCCCAAGATTTCACATGACGGAACCATACCAGTGGCATCAAAGTGTTATATTTGTGTCTCGTGTATACATCCCATGCCTCTCACAGCTAAATCCTGACTTTATATCAAACATCATAGCTCAGAAACTTTGTTATTGAAATACATTCAAAGTATTGTGAAATGTCCAAATAATGAGAAAATTTGATAACTTGAGGTGTTGCATGCACTGATATAATGTTAGCTATAGAGCTATATATGGGAGACTGGAACAATTATAATCAATTTATGGTGGTTGCCAGGAAGAGTCATGTGGTAACACTGGCCCAGATTCTAGACTATATAAGGAAGGTGAGATATAAGGAGAAGGCAACCAGATTCTAGATTGTGCCACTGCTGGAACTATCATAGTTATTTCTGGTTGTCATGCTACTGAAGACATTTTCATATTATTGTATTTTAGGGTTCAAATTATTTCTCTTCAATTGGCACAAGCTGCTGGAAACATGAATGAAAGCATATCTCAAAGATACAGTCTTGACATACGCAAGTAATAGTGCTGTCAGAAGAAGAGGGGAAAGAAGAAGTAATAGTAGAGGAGGAGGAATCCAAAGCTAGATTTCATTTTTAATACTGGACATAACTGAAAATCCTGGCTTACAGTTTTAAAAAGTCATATAAAACTATAGACATCTCATAAGTTCATAAAAAGGCCTTGTTTTTGTTTCACATAACAGTTCAATGCCAATTTCATCTTCTGCATTCTCAAACCATCAAATAAACATCATAGAATCATAGAGTTGGAAGAGACCTCATAGGCCATCAAGTCCAACCCCCTGCCAAGAAGCAGGAAAATTGCATTCAAAGCACCCTCAACAAGTTAAAGAATTATTTCATTAATCATCATCATCATCATCATCATCATCATCAGTTGGCCAATATCAAGCATGGGCATGTGAAAAATGTGGTCAAAGACTATATCCAAAGAGTCAGAAAGGTTTTGAAGAGCAAATTAAATGGTGGAAATACGATCAAGGCTATCAACACCTGGGCCATCCCCGTCATTAGATACACTGCTGGAATTATGAACTGGACACAAGCAGAGCTGGATGATCTGGACAGAAAAACAAGAAAACTGATAACAATCCACTACTCATTACACCCACGTAGTGATGTTGACAGACTTCACCTGCCCAGAAAATCAGGAGACAGAGGGCTTCTGCAAGTGAAACAAATGGTAGAAGAAGAGAAACATGCACTGGCAGATTATGTGAAAAGCAGTCAAGAACCAACATTGAGGGAAGTCAATAGTAGTAAACTGCTTAAAGTGCAAAACACAAGAGGGAAT
The DNA here is from genome assembly GCF_037176765.1 of Anolis sagrei. Lineage (NCBI taxonomy): Eukaryota > Metazoa > Chordata > Lepidosauria > Squamata > Anolidae > Anolis > Anolis sagrei. The sequence continues at coordinate 210,974,337 of NC_090023.1, read as the reverse complement.
ACCGTAAAAACACAATCCTGAGCAGAAGAGAAAACTGGCAAAAGAAGGCACTCCATGGACAGTTCCTGGGAAAAATTGAGAGCCAAATTGACAAAGAAAAAACATGGATGTGGCTCACAAATGGAACTCTGAAAAAGGAGACGGGGGGCCTGATTCTGGCAGACCAAGAACAAGCCATTAGAACAAAATGCCATCAAAGCCAGAATTGAAAAGTTGGAAACAGATCCCAAATGTATACTCTGCAAAGAAGCAGATGAAACAATAGATCGCATCCTCCGCTGCCTCAAGAAGATTGCGCAGACAGACTACAAGCAGAGGCACAACACTGTTGCTCAGATGATTCATTGGAACTTGTGCCACAAATATCATCTCCCTGCAACAAAGAACTGGTGGTATCATAAGCCTGAAAGGGTTACAAAAAATGAACACGTCAAACTACTCTGGGACTTCTGAACTCAGACAGACAGTGTTTTGGAGCACAGTACTCTTGACCTCACGATCGTGTTAAAAAACAAAGTATGGATAGTCGATGTTGCAATCCCAGATGACAGCAGGATTGAAGAGAAACAACTGGAAAAGCTGACACGATGTGAGGATTTAAAGATTGAACTGCAAAGACTCTGGCTCAAGCCAGTCAAGGTGGTCTCAGTGGTGCAGTGCCTAAAGACATTGGGTGCAGTGCCTAAAGACCTTGGCCTGCACTTAAACACAATAGGCACTGACAAAATTACCATTTGCTAGCTGCAGAAGGCCACCTTACTGGGATATGCACGCATTATTCGCCGATATATCACACAGTCCTAGACACTTGAAAAGTGTCCAACGTGTGATCCAATACAACAGCCAGCAGAGTGATTTTGTCTGCTGTGGACTCATCCTGTTGTGATGATGATGATGATGATGATGATGATGATAATGAGATTTTACACATTTAAAGCAAAAAAGCTGCATCCATTCAACATGAGTATCTTCTATATTGTGGAAACACATCAGAAATGTTTTATATCAATTGTGTGGTAAAATGTTCAGATACAAGCAAGCTGAAAAGGTCATGAATTAATACCTGAAGAACTTTTCGATAGTCACTTCAAAACAAACACTGAAATAAAGGCAAATGGAGACTGTAGCATTTTGTAATTCACAGTAGAGTGATGATTTGTTTTGGCTTAATTGAAAAATTGTGATCTTGACTCCTCTGCTTCATAACCCGAGACTACCCAGTGGAGGCTTTTAAATATGTTGTGAAGTTGTAAGTCAGGCTGAAGCAGCGACCAACTTTTCAATCAGTTTTAAACATCAACAATTCAAAGTGTACAATTCATTTTTAAAGACACTGTGAGAGCTGTTCAGCAGTGGAACTCTTTGCTCCGGAGTGTGGTGGAGGCTCCTTCTTTGGAGGCTTTTAAATAGAGGCTGGACGGCCATCTGTCAGGTGTGCTTTGAGTATGATTTTCCTGCTTCTTGGTGGGGGTTAGACTGGATGGCCCACAAGGCCTCTTCCAACTCTATGATTCTATAATTTTAACTATATCAGAGATCCAGAAGGCAAAAAAGAAAACAGATAAAATGACCCAAAGACTTGCAAGAGCATGTTGTTGTTGTTTTGATTGCTTACTTGAGTTGATTTAAAAGTTCCTGAAAAGTCTATAAATTACAGTCTAGTCAATGAAGTCTGGCTCCTGGAGAAATGCTGACATGAACACAGAATGCGTGCAATGAGATTTATATTCACATATTTTTAAAAAGGAAGGGATAATGGTCAGATCATTCCATTCATTTCCCCCCTGCCAATTAAAAACCCACTAGAGGCATAGCTAAAAGTAGCAGCACCATGGACATGAGGGAGAATGATACTTTAAATGTGCTATTGTGAAGAACTGACTGCTTCATTTAAAAAAATCCTTTTTGTTGTTGTTGTTCCCTCTTATATTCCTTTGGCTCACTTTCCCTGTTCACTAAGAAGCAGCTCCCAGGGATCTGCATTATTCAGAGTCTCAGTCTGTATTGTCCTGATTCTCTAAAAACTGAAGTCCAGTTTATACCAACACTGCTGTGAAAGAAAGTGGCTCAGTTTATCAGAATGAAATCTGCAGCAGAGTGTCATAAGAGACGTCGTGAAAGCAGAATTACCTTTGAAAAAATAGAAGACATTCAGGATGAAAAGGAGCCGGGTTACTGGAGATACAGATGAGAGAAACTGACTCATTTTAACACCACAGGGATAAACCCAAGAACAACAGGTGAACGGGCATCCTCTTCCCGCAAGTTTAGCTTCATTTTTATATAAACGGACACTTGAACTGCCTCAAGGGAACAAATGGTACATTGTGAACCAATCTTCGGTTGCAAACCTGAGCTTTTTAATGTGCTTGGGGAAAAGTGAAAAGAGTTAGGGACAAGCTTGAGGGAGATTGTACAAGTGGCGTCCCTTTGATCAAAACCGAATCTTCATTGCCTGCGACATGAACTATTAAATTAAAGCTAGGGGACCATAGACTACTGACAGAATACAAACTGAGATACACTTTTCTATTCCGGCGTCCCAGTTGGGGAAGCACAGCTTTATAAATTTTCCAAAACAATGTGCCATTTATACAATAAAAGAGGGAAATGTGGGGGGAAACAACTTGTTTGTGGGTGGAAAGAAAGGGCAAAACCAGGATGCATGCTATCAGAAGAGGCAGAAAATAGACATGCAGCAGATGAAGACAGGGCTCCCCAGTTGCCTCACACAGAGTTTATAGCACTCCTGTCCATGCTTTCCTGCTGCCACCATTCATCTTTATCACTTTGCCACACTCGTGCCACTTGTCACAACAAGGAGCATCTCAGGGCTGAAATAGCTGACCCTTTTCAGCTTTCAAACAACACACACACACCCTTCCACAGAAGTGAACACCTTTTTTCTTCCAGTCAGCTCAGAAAACCCTTTTCCATTCATTGCACACAGAGATTAGGGTTCATTCTTTTTAAAAAATCCAGGGCATGGATGTCTTCAAATGCACCTAGTAGCATGCCAAGTGGAGCAGGAAACTTTCTGCTCCAGAGAGGATGTCAACACAAGACACAGAAAATAGTTGATTTAAAATAGATGTACAGTAGACTCTCTGTTAACTGGAATTCAAGGAACTGGAACTCTCAAGCAATCGGCAAACCAGCAGAAATAATACTTTCAATAAAGACATAACAATTGCAACATTCACACTTGCCTCAAGCAAACAAGACTTCTTTCTCCCACCCTGGACATTCTACAGACATATAAACCTCACTTGCCTTGTTTCCAACAGACCTCACAACCTCTGAGGATGCCTGCCATAGATGTGGGTGAAACGTCAGGAGAAAATGCTTCTGAAACATGGCCATACAGCCCAGAAAACTCATAGCAACCCAGTAAAATAAAAACAATTTTAGCGAAAATGTTGCATTAATGTCAAGTGTGTCTGTATTTGTCTTAATTTTCTTAAAATATCAAGTCAATACAATGTTTATGACTGGCATATTTTTAATAGTAAATGCTCAAGCAGCCAGAACGACATTGACATGGCATCTACCAATCCCCATGGTGTCAATGAACTGTGGGTGCACCGTAGAATGAATCTGTTTCACATGACTTTTTAAACTGCCATGGCTCAATGCTAGGGAGTCATGAGTTGTAGTTTTACAAGGTGTTTAGGTACCTCTGCCAAACTACAAAACCTTGGATAGCTTAGCATTGAACCATGACAGTTAAAGTAGTGTCAAACTGCATTGATACTACAACCAAAGAGTGGACAAAACTCTGAATAGAACAGTGGCTTCCAACCTGTGGTCTGTGGACTACCAGTGGTCAGTAAGAAGTAAAATATGGTCCGTGGCCTCACCGTTACTACACCATTGGAACAAGAGCAACTGGTCTCTTGAAACCCTCTTATAGTGCCGAGGCTTATTAAATATGGTTTTCTGTGGGTGAGCAGATGGCAACTACTGGATGGCATATGTTCTGCATCAGAAACTAGAACTTATATGGTCTATCCACTGTCCTTTTCTGAATCAGCACCCCAAATAACCAAACCAAATCTAAAGTTGACCAAAAAGTAATTCGTAACCCTTTGGGTACTAATGTGGGAGAGGGTCACTGGTCAAAATGGTATCTGGTCAAAGTGGTATCTGGTCGAAGTGGTCCCTGGTCAAAGTGATATCTGGTCAAAGTGGTATCTGGTCAAAGTGGTCCCTGGTCAAAGTGGTATCTGGTCAAAGTGGTCCCTGGTCAAGTGGCCCTGGTCAAATTGGTCCCTGGTCAAAGTAGTCCCTAATCAGGTGTTCCCTGGTCAAAGTGCTCCTTAATGAAGTGGTCACTGGTCAAGTGGTCCCTAGTCAAAGTGGTATCAGGTCAAAGTGGTCCCTGGTCAAAGTGTACCCTAATCAAAGTGGTCCCTGGTCAAAGTGGTCCCTGGTCCAAGTGGTCCCTGGTCCAAGTAGTCCCTGATCAAAGTGATCCCTGCTCAAGTGGTAACTGGTCAAAGTGGTCCCTAGTCAAGTAGCCCTGGTCAGAGTAGTCCCTGTCCAAAAAAAGGTTAGGAACCACTAGAGTAGAGAGAAGGGGGCAGCAGAGGGGGGGATTCCAAGCGCATCCTTTGCTGCCTGGGTCTTTGGGATGAAGCAGCAGCAGCAGCAGGGACTGGAAGGCGGGGAGTGCCTCGACACTGTGGAATGAATGCAGCTTGGACACGACTTTCAATGCTGGGGCATCCTGGGATTTGTAGTCGAAGGAGCCCTCCTCTTTGGCGGAGAAGACCTTGTGACAAACTCCCGCGATTCCCTAGTCCGAAAGTGGTGTCGAAGCGCATTCATTCCAGGGTGTAGACGCAGCAGGAGCGAGGGGCGGGCCGGGGGCGCGGAGGGCAACTACTCACGCTGCTGTTGTGTCCGGACCAGTGGACCATGGCTTGGTTGTGGGCCGAGTCTCCGGTGAGGGCGAAGGTGGTGCTGGTCAGCTTGAGCTCCTCGGGTCGGAAGCGGGTGGCGGGCTCCGGGCGGCTCTCCGGCGGCTGGGCGTCTCGGGCTTTCCGGCTTTGCCGCCTCCGCCTCCGCGCCGCCTGATTGGGGAGCGGGAGGCCGAGCGGAGACGAGAGGGAGGCGGAAGCGGAGGTCCCGGGTCCGCGGGGGAGAGCAGAAAGAGGGTCCGGCTGCCCGCCTTCCAAGGAGAGAGGCTTCTTCCCCAAAGCGGCCAAGAAGAGCCGACCCGAGGCGCCCTCCTTGACCTCCTCTGGGTTCCTCGCCCTCAAGCGCAGCAATAATCCTGGCTGGAGCCGGTGTTGCCCTTGCCCTTGGCAAGCCTGGCAAGTGATCTCCGCCCCGATGAAGCCAAACGGGAGCATCAGCACCAGCCACGTCCAGCCCGCAACTTTTCCCATCGCCCTCGACGCCGTTGAAAGACTTGTGTATGTGTCAAAAAAGAGAAGAAAGACAGAGCAAGGCTATGGGAGAACAGCAGAGATAGATGTTTCTCTTGTGGACCCAACGGGGAGAGGCACGAGGCAGCGATAACTCCAAAGAAGTTTTTTTTCCCCCTCCCGAGAGCTTTCTTCGCTTCCTTTCGGATTTCTTTCCCCCCGTTTTTTCCCTCCAAAAGATCGGGCTTTTTGATGGGGAAAAGGGATGAAGAAAAGCCACAACCACACGAGGGAGGAGCTGGAGCAGCGCGAAAGAGAGAGAGAATGGAGAAAAAGAGAAAAAGGAGAGAGAGAGAGATGAGAGAGGATGCGCGCGCCAGCCAGCCCTGCTTGGCGGTTTCTGGGCGCTGCTTTTGGAGAAGTCCAAAAGAGAGAGAAAGGGAGAGAGAGGGAGGGAGAGTAGTCATAACCCGCCTCTTTCTCCCTCCTCGTTTCTCTCCCGCCCTCCCCAACCCGGTTTCCCTTTCGCCAATCGCTTCTCCTCCTCCTCTCTGGGATTTTCTCGTCGTTTGGGTGTTAGAGCGCCGACGCGGCGTCCCCTTCCTTCCTCCCTTCCTTCCCTCCTTTTTCCCTCGCTCCCTCCCTCCTTCTCTCCCCTCCCCTCCTCCTCCTCCATCTCGCCAACTTTCTCCTTCTCTCCATCTCCCATCAGGATCCGCCGGCCTCCGTCTCTTTGGGGTGCGTTTACCTCCCCAGCGCGACTCAGGACAGGTTTACAACCACATCTGTAAACCACATCTGGTTCCTCTAGGTTTGAGAAAAGCGGGTTGTATATCGCACTCGAAGTTTCATGCAGGGGAAAATAAAGATGGGGGATGGGAACCCGTTTGTCTGTATGTCTGTATTAACTTGTGTCTATAGCAGGCATTGGCCAACTTGTGCCGTCCAGGTGTTTTGGGCTTCAACTCCCACCATTCCTAACAGTCTCAAGTCCTTTCCTTTCCTATCTCAGCCGCTTAAAAATGTTAGAAGGTTGAGGGTGGCTAATCAAAAACCTTGGAGTCCCCGTGGACAACAATTTAAACATAAGCCAACAATGTGATGCAAACGCCAATGGGATTTTGGCCTGCATCAATAGGAGCATAGTGTCTAGATCTAGGGAAGTAATGCTACCCCTCTATTCTGCCTTGGTTAGACCACACCTGGAATACTGTGTCCAATTCTGGGCACCACAATTGAAGAGAGATATTGACAAGCTGGAATGTGTCCAGAGGAGGGCGTCTAAAATGATCAAGGGTCTGGTGAACAAGTCCTATGAGGAACAGCTTAAAGAGCTGGGCATGTTTAGCCTGAAGAAGAGAAGACTGAGAGGAGACATGATAGCCATGTATAAATATGTGAGGGGAAGTCATAGGGAGGAGGGAGCAAGCTTGTTTTCTCCAGCCCTGGAGACTAGGATGCAGAACAATGGCTTCAAACTACAAGAAAGGAGATTCCACCTGAACATGAGGAAGAACTTCCTGACTGTGAGAGCTGTTCAGCAGTGGGACTCTCTGCCCCAGAGTGTGGTGGAGACTCCTTCTTTGGAAGCTTTTAAACAGAGGCTGGATAGCTATATGTCGGGGGTGCTTTGAATGCGATTTTCCTGCTTCTTGGTGGGGGGTTGGACTGGATGGCCCATGAAGTCTCTTCTAACTCTATGATTCTATGATTCTATATGCAAATTAGTAGGTGGAGATAGCTCATGCATGGGCCAACTTGGGCCCTCCAGGTGTTTTGGACTCCAACTCCCAACAGTAATAGCATGATAGCTGGGCCCGGAAGCTCCGAGCATTATAGAGATGCTGCATCGCTTCTTCGGGAGCACTGTTTGTGCAAGAGAGACTTAGCTAATGTAAGCCAGGCCGGAGACAGATAGGAATGTAAGAGTTTTTTAATGATGAAACCCTTACCCTAACCCTGAAGCATACCATAAGCCTAAGCCTAACCCCTTACCCAAATCCTTACCGTAACCCAAACCCTAAACCTTACCCTAACCCTTATGCTAACCCAAACCCTAAATCTTGCCCTAACCCTTACCCTAAACATCCCCTTCGTCCTATCCTTCCTTCCATCTCCAAGCTCTCACTCCGCCCCCTCTCTTCCCTTATTCACAGCCATCTTTGTGGCATCTCCCTAACACTTGAGCTTCTGGACCCAGCTATCATACTATAACTCTCCAACCATTTCTAACAGCCTCAGGCCCCTTCCTTTTCATGCTTAGCCGCTTAAGAATGTTAGAAGTTTGAGGCTGGCCAATCAGAATACTTATGCTAATTAGTAGGTTGAGATAGCTCATGCATGGGTCAGTTTGGGCTTCAACTCCCACTGATAATAGTATGAGAGCTGGGTCCGGAAGCTCCGAGCATTATGGAGATGCCGCATCACTTCTTCAGGAGAGCTGTTTGCGGCTGAGGGGGAAAAGGACGGGGCTGAAGCTGTTGGGAATGGTGGGAGTTGAAGTCCTAAACACCTGGAAGACCCAAGTTTGCCCATCTCAATGGCACCAGTTTAAAATTGGAAAGAGACACAAACTGTGTTTTTCAACAAGCAAATGCATTGCACACATCATTGTCTGATCAGTGGAGCTTTCTGCTTTCTCTGCCAGGCACCCGAGCTCTCTCTCTCTGCAAGTCTCCCCAATGGGAATTCCCTTCTAGTTCTCCCCAAGTTGGGTTGCTGTGAGTTTACGGGCTATATGGCCATGTTCTAGAAGCATTTTCTCCTGACATTTTGCCCGCATCTATGGTAGGCATCCTCAGAGGCTGTAAGGTCAGTTGGGAAATAGGCAATTGGGGTTTATATATCTGCAGAATGTACAGGGTGGGAGAAAGAACTCTTGTCTGCATGAGGCAAGTGTGAATGTTGCCTCCTTGGTTAGCATTTACAGCTTCAGAGCCTGGCTGGTTGCTGCCTGGGGGATTCTTTGTTGAGATGTATTTGCTGGCTCTGATCAATTCTTGTTTGGAATTCCCCTGATTTTTGAGTGTTGTTCTTTATTTACTGTCCTAATTTTAGAGTTTTTCGTAATACTAGTAGCCAGATTTTGTTCATTTTCAAGGTTTTTCCCTTTCTGTTGAAATTGTCCATGTGCTTGTGGTTTCTCTGTGTAGTCTTCCACGGTAGTTGTTAGAGTGGTCCATCATTTCTATGTTTTCAAATAATATGCTGTGTCCAGGTTGGTTCATCAGGTGCTCTGCCATGGCTGACTTCTCTGGTTGAATTAGTCTGCAGTGCCTTTCATGTTCATTGATTTGTGTTTGAGTAAGAAGCAATCAAGACCAGCTAATCACCTCCCAACAAAGGATTCCCCCAGGCAGGATGCAGTCAAGCCTTGAAGCTGCAAGTCTTTTCAATGCTAATCAAGGGGATCAGTTGCAGCATTCACACTTGCCTCAAGCAGAAAAGAGTTCTTTCTCCCACCCTGGACATTTCACAGATATATAAACCCCACTTGCCTTGTTTCCAACAAACTTCAGAACCTCTGAGGATGCCTGCCATTAATGTGGGCAAAATGTCAGGTTTGCAGTGAATACCAGAAAATTCAGAAGAGAATGAAAGAATGTAAGGATGCACACATAATCATCATTCAGACATTAGACTTGTCTGTGGAATTCGTATCTCCTTTTTCCTTTGTTTCTTTTAGTACTTTGGGAGCACATAATGGGAAAGCCCCTCCCAGTACAAAAATCAGCACAACACAAAAGTAAGCAGGAAAGGGTTTTGGTTCCTGGCTTGCTTTTTGGCATCACAGTTTAATCTTTTTTTTTTTATCAATCCGCCAGCAAACTAAAAGAAAACCATCATTCCCTGAAAACTACTCTCCTCTTCCAGGAGGTCATTGTTCTTACTTACCTGGAAGTGGGAAGCCTCCTTAAAATGCCTTGGAAAGTGTGTGGTTGACTGGTGCGGTATAGCCCAGGAGATAGAGTGATCATGCTTGCAGCTAAGCGCCTCCCTGAGCTTGCCTCCTTGACTTGGAAAGAGAGTGTGTCTGTGGAGTGCAGCCCCAGAAAGCATTCATGCCTGTTAGTGCCTACAGCCAAGTGCCTCTTCTAGAGTAAGAAAAAGAACTTGCCTCCTTGCCTTGGAAAGAGAGAGTGTGAAGGCTCAGAAAGCTTGTGCTGGGCAATGCCTGCAGTTGAGGGCCTCCTATAGAGTAGAAACACCAGGTAAGAAAAAGCGTCCTTAAAGCATGTGCTGGGAAAGGAGCCTAAATAGGAAGCCCCCCCCCCTCCCCCCCAATACTGGTCCAATAAAAAAAGGATTTTTTGGGACTCCAGAGCAAAAACAGATATCTGCCCTTTTGATTTTGGGAGGCTACCAAAAATGGATCAGGACCCTACTGAAAGCCGGAACATGAAATGGGTCAAGGTTTACCCTGAATGCACAACCCTACTAGGCATCGGCCAGGAATCATACCTGATTTTGAAGAAAAGGGCAAGTGAAATCTCCCTCTGTCTTGAATAGCAAAAGTAACTGATGAGCAGAGGAAAAGATCTCACACTTTGGAGCACTATAGACTAGGCTTGGGCCCGGATCAGTTCGATTGAAAGTGATTTATAATATTCGGCGGTTCATTTTGTGTAATCCCACAAAAACAGGCAAGAGATAACCGAAAAGCTGGGCAAAATGGATCAAGAGAGCCGGATTTATTGGGTACTGGAGAGGATGTAGATAAGTCTGCATTATACCTGAGGCAGGGGGTCTGCTGCGGGGCTCACGGAGAAGATCATGCAGTGTCTTTTCTCTTTCCTCACCAGTGGAAAAGTTCCCTAGCCTCCTTCTCCAGAGAGAGCCCTGCTTGGAACCCGCTTTCCCAGCAGCACTTGCATGGGGTGGCATTGAAAAGTCTCTGATTTCCTTTGGAAGCATGTTGAGAGTTGAAGTTTTTCTTTCTTTCTGTTTCTCAGCCAATAAAAGGCCTGGTTGTGTCCATAATCTGATTGGCTGAAAATGGACACAACCAGCGACTACAATTCCCAGAACCGTCTCTTGTGGTTTGTTTTATTTTAAAAATGTTATGGTGAAAACTTAAAATAATTCTAAAAATCAGTAGATCGGTGAATTGTTCTGAAACTTAGCATGCCTGCAGTTGTAAATGGGGTCTAAAACTAAGGTAGTTTTCATGCAGATAGGACTTAAAATGACAGAGAATTGAGCCTTTAAAGTTTCCCATTGTAGCCAATGGGTCAAATATTTCCTGAATGAAAATGGCAACACTCCTCCCAATTCGAGTAACTTCCTGGTAAATAGAATGAGGGGCTAGCCAAAAATGGACCCCAAAATGGCATACCTTTTGGGCAAATTGCACAAGTCTACCATAAACCACTGCAATTGAGAGCATTTTAAGGTCTTACAAGACTCTACAAGTTTAAGTATGTTAGACTATGACTCTGGAGACCAGAGTTCAGTTCCCTGTTCAGCAAATTCATTGGTGACCAATGCCAAATCACACACTCCCGGCCCCAGAAGATGCTGTGATAGATTCATTTTAGGGTCATTATAAGGCAAAAATGACTTGGAGGCACACAATAACAAAATAAACATATAAATAAGACCAAAAAAGTATCCTTGTGTCCAGGGTCATAGCTAGAAAAAAAAAATTGGGGTGGGGGTGGGAGAGTTAAGACTTTTTAAAAAAGCAATCAAGTCATTCCATAGCACAAAACTATTTAAATAGTATGGTTCAATCTATATTTTTATATATAATTGATTAAATCAATTTTCTATTTTAGTTACAAAGTTTCAAGTCTTAAAATAAATGAAAATGACAGTTAATTGGTAATATATAGTTACAAAAGAATACTAAAACTCTGTTGGAAACACTTGAAAACTGTGTCCATACACTTTTGACAGAATTCAGGCTTCATTGATAAATTTCAGTGGACACTCCAGAGTGCAAGTCCAGAGTGCAAGTCCAGTTTTTCTTGCTCCATTGTGCTTCTTATGTATGTTTTCAAATGTTTAAGAGTTGAAAACAACCTATATATAGGCCTAGCAATGGGAACCCTACTATCTGGGAAAGGGGAGGGGGGGTTGAACCTCTAACCCCCCTCCCCTGGATGTAGCCCGGCTTGCATCCATGAAGATAATATACATACAGTGCAAGAAGCATTAAGAGAGCATGACAATGGACAGAGGACTGTGTGAGCAATTACTAAGGTGTGTACACATGAAAGTTATGATCATGTTTTATCTGGCAGTCAACCTCGTGGAATTTAGAGGAGTTAAATCGAAAGAAAAGTGCACAGGGTCAACTGAATAGCTCCAACTCTATGCAATATTTTGCAGAAACACATCTCACAAAACTATTTACTTTTGCTATTTGCTTTTACTTAAATAACTACAGCCAGGTTTGCACAGCAAGAGCACTAAAGATTGCAATCTAACTTTATATTGAACTGTCAGTGGGCTGTTTTCTCTCATTCACTGGTATAAGTGACTCAGAACCAGAGGCATGGACTTCTACTAGACCCTTTGGTTTGCTTCAACTTATGAAACCAGTTGCTAGAGCCTGCTGCATTGCCCTTTGACTTAAGCAGTTGCTGTCACGAGGAATTGAGATAAATAAATCACTCAAACATTGCTGAGATCTGCTTGGATTAAAACTGTCAAGAATGGAAATACGATTTGTGGTATATTAAGGCAGTAAGAGGAATTCAGAGAAATCCCCATTTTCTAAGTTGTGTGCCCTCTAGCTCTAAATGGCTCGTAATTTATAGCAAGAGGGTAAGGTATTGCTTCTCCTTGACACCTTTTATATTTCCACCTGTGCATTTTATTCCCTTCTGTCAAACATTCCACAACATATCAAGCATGAGAAGGTCTTTTGGGAGGGGGTGTCTCTTTTTTTAGCCTATTCCTATTCAAAAATTTAGTCTTTCAAAGGGTCATTAACAAAAGTGATTGTAAATGAATGTGTGTAAAAAAAGTGTTTGCCTTAAAATATTAGGTGAAGTCCTAATACCAGCAAAATTGTTGTGAATTTCAAAACTGAGCTCAAAACATTTTCACACACGGAAAGCAGGCTCACTTCCTGTGCATCAGAGTTTGGCAGTTTTCAGACTTGTGGGACCTACTGAACCTTTTTACCTATGCCCACAAAGTCTGACATCTGATCCAATGCTTGACTTACAGAGGCTCTAGTCCAGTTTTTACATTCATAACTCACTTTTCTGAGCATTGCAGAGGCTCGAATTCTTTACCAACTGTTAAAAAACCAATGAATGGCTCTTATGGTCTCTTCCAACTCTGATTCTCGGATAACCAAATCTCTCCTCTCCAACACCCTATTTAAGCTGCAATAGCTCACATCAGCATAAACATTTACTGATCAGTGGTAAGAGGGAAGAGAACTATCCAAGAATATTCCTATAGCTGGATGTAGACATAACATGGCATCAAATTCCATGATGCCTCGAAGGTTTCTGAAGGTACCTGACGCTGTGCATTCCACTATAGAAACATAGGAGAGTAGATACCTGCTTCAACCATTATCCAGTCAGAAGTAGGTAGTTATGGTGTGAGTGTGTGCATATTTGCTACAGCATCTGAAAATGTGCCTATTTATTTATTTTTGCCGTTTTGGAGAGAGAAGCTTAGCATAGCTCCACCTGAGCTCAACTTTGCACTATGCCTCCTGATCTAGGACCTGGGCAAGCCTGAGAAGAACCAGCCAATTACAGCTCATGGCATGCTACAAGGAGTAACATATGGGAGAAAGGATTTAAACTTGAGATTGACTTGTTAAATCAGGCATGGGTAAACTTCGGCCCTCCAGGTGTTTTGGACTTCAACTCCCACAATTCCTAACACCCACTAGACTGTTAGGAATTGTAGGAGCTGAAGTCCAAAACACCTGGAGGGTGAAGTTTGCCCATGCCTGAGTTAAATAGTCAAAAAGAAGCAGGATTAAATATATTGTGGCAAAGAGATGCAGTAAAAACTTAATGGTAAAAGGGGGATCAATTAGATTCAAACAGGGTTAGGGCAGTTAGAAATGTAGAAGGAATTCAGAGAGCTATTGCTTTACTTGTTTGTTAGATAATGTTTTACTTGTTTTTTTCTGTTGTTGTTGTTGTTGTTATTATTATTATTATTAGTTTTATTTAGCCCCCTTCTTTCTCCCCGTGGGGACTCAGGGTGGCAAACAATCCCACACTTTAGTCATAGTTTTTTAAAAAGCGATACCAAAGTTAAATCTATGTATATAATAAAAGTCAGTGTTTGTATGCGGAGGGAGGGCGGTGTATGTGGCAGTTTTCTGATTGGGTGCCACTTTCACAGGCCACTGTGACCAGCACAGGTGATGGTCCTGGACCAAATTTGGCACGCATAATTTCCATTACCCCCTTTACATCCTGGTGAGGTTTGGGGGAGGACGAACAAAGGATGATGAGATTTGTAATACTTTCAAACCCATTGGTTCCCACAGACCACTGTGGCCCCCAACAAAGACCGATAAAGACCAAACTTGGCACAAAGAGCCCCCATGACCCACTCTACATCCTATTGCTGTTTGGAGGAGGGTGGGCCATGGATGATAGGACTTGCAGTACATCCACTCACTTCCTGAGACCTCTGTGACAATCATCCAAAGACTGATCAAGACCAAACTTGGCACACAGAGCCCCCATGACCCACTCTACAACCTACTGCTGATTGGAGGAGGATGGGCCACGGATGATGGGACTTGAAGTACCCACACTCACTTCCTGAGACCGTTGTGACACTCATCCAAAGACTGATCAAGACCAAACTTGGCACATAGAGCCTCCATGACCCACTCTACATCCTACTGCTCTTTGGAGGAGGGTGTACCATGGATGATGGGACTTGAAGTACATCCACTCACTTCCTGAGACCACTGCAACCCTCATCCAAAGACTGATCCGGACCAAATTTGACACACAGAGCCCCCATGACCCACTCTACCTCCTGGTGCTGTTTGGAGGATGATGGACCATGGACGATGGGACTCACAGTACCTTCACTAATTTCCTGAGAGCACTGCAAGCCACATAAATAACTGATAAAGACCAACCTTGGCGCACAATGCCTATCTCAAATTACCTGGACAGTGCCGGGTCCCCAAGCGAGTAATCAATAAAATGGTACAGTGTGATAAAAACAGATGAACATATAATATATATACCTAAGATAGCCTTAAAACCACACAACGCCCTCACCAAATTCCACCCACACTTTTCCAGAATATTATTATTCTATATATGTCTAAATGTTTTATATTAATAACTGTTGAAAATAACTGGTCACACTTCATGACACTGGACCCACTGATCAATACAGTTTCTCGTCCAATATAGAGGTCGCCTTGAGATCCAAGCACCAGATACAGGGAGGGATCTTAAGGACAAAGAGCAAAATGAGTGACAAGTCCGTATTCAAAATGCAGAATAGGGATTCTGTTATCCCTAGCCATATTCTTATAATGAAATAATTCATTTTGAGTCTGCAAACTAAATGGAACTCCTTTAACACATCACAAGTTACTCATTTCACTGCCAAGCTCTTTCCCTTTAATTCAGACCAGGGGTCGCCAAGTGCATGCACCCCTCTTCCCAAACAACCTTTGAGGCCATTCTTTTTTCAGCCAAAATAATGTTTCTTTTCCTAGATACCTCCGGTGATGGCAAGAGACCTTTCAAATAGGTTGCAGTCTCAGCACACACATTGCTTAATATAGTTTTTTTAAAAACATGTAGTGCCCTTTTGCGCACTACATGTTTTTCTTTGTTTTTCAGCTGTCCCCCCCCCCCCCGCCCCTCCAAGGGTCTGAAGGGCAATGAATGGACTTCTGAATATGCTGAATTTATTATTATATATGGTATATTAGTTACTATATTAATGAATTTTATGGTGCGTACACATTGTACATACCTACTGCCTTCTAAATGCTGTTTATGGGTTTCTTATCTGCTTAACTCCTGCAGATTATATAAGGTGCTCTTCTTCTTTTCCTACTGACTTCTACCTTACCAAGCATCATTGTCTTTTCAAATGCTAAAGCATGACACATTCACTTTAGTCATCTTGACCTCTAATAAGGACAGTATAGGCTTGATTTGCTTTAGAACCCATTTATGGTCTTTTTAGCTGTACATTGTATCCTTAGAATTGTTCTTTACCACCTCATTTCAAATGAGTTTTTTGGCTGTAGATGATGTCCCCTACACTCTTTCCTGTTAAGATCCCTGGCTTCAGTCCAGATTTTTTTCTTTCTTCCAATCAATTAGGCTTAATAGTGCAAATCTATTTTTTAAAATTTTCTTTAGTTCTTCAGTATTTTGGCATGGTGTTCATTAATTTTCTTCTATTTTTTTATATTTGCAGTTCATGCTTTGTTCCATAATCAGTTTCTGGTCTTGTTTTTGCAGAAAAAAATAACGCTTCTCCATCTTCTGCTTCCAATTATGTAGTCTATTTAATGTCTACATTAACCATCAGGGGATGTCCATGTATACAGTTACCTCTTTAGTTGCTTGAAGAATGTGTTTGCAGTGAACAATCTGTTGACCTTGCTAAAATAAATCACCACCCTCCTGCTTCATTCTTGATCTTAGACCAAATCATCCCATGATCTTTGATTCTTTTCCGTTTTGTATATTTGCATTCCAGTTGCCTGTGTATTACCAGTAATTCTTATGTTGGAGTGTGGTCAATTGCCTCCTAGACTCCAATAAAGAATATTTTCATTTCTTCTTCTTCTGCCTCTGTATTAGGAGTGTAAATTTGGATTATGGTTATATTAATGGCTTTCCCCCCTGAAGTCTTATTGAAATTATTTGGTTGTTTTTGCACTATAGTCTTTGACTACTTTTGCTGTGTGTCTTATTATCAATCCTGCCCTGTTTCTTGTTAGATTTTCATTTCCTCAGTACAATACTATATTTGTCTGACTTAAAATGTCGATTTCATTCAGTCGTCTATGTATTGTAAGGTTTATATGTTCCATTCTTGTTTTACTATGTTTAGCTTGCCCTGATTCCTGCTTCTCACATTCTATGTTTGTGTTATAAGTATTGTGCAGCTTCCTTTTACCTGTGAACAGCTGAAGGTCTTTTTGGCTTGAGCTCACAGTGCTACTCATGGTTATCCTCTGCTCTTCTTATTTAGTGCTTTACAACCTGGGAGTCTTATCTTCTGACATCTCTTGCTTTATTTTAGATTGTCTCATCATAGAGTTTTCATAATAAAAGACATCAGAAGACATGCCTACTTCCATACAGTGATAAAAAATATTAGGTATGGAAACACTTCTATTTCAACAGGTATTCAGATATCTTCTGCCAGGGTCACCTTCAACTACTGTTGCCGCCCAGTGGCTGCTTGGCATATTTAGTCTGGCTTAGCAAAAGCTTTTTCTAAGGGTGCATCTACACTGTAGAAGTAATACACTTTGACACCACTTGGCCTGGTTCAATGTCCAGAGTAGGGTGACTAAAATGATTAAGGGACTGGAGAAAAAGCCCTATGAGGAGCAGCTTAAAGAGCTGGGCATGTTTAGTCTGAAGAAGAGAAGGCTGAGAGGAGACATGATAGCCATGTATAAATATGTGAGAGGAAGTCATAAGGAGGAGGGAGCAAGCTTGTTTTCTGCTGCCCTGGAGACTAGGACGTGTAACAATGGCTTCAAACTACAAGAAAGGAGATTCTATCCGAACATTAGGAAGAACTTCCTGATTGTGAGAACAGTGGCCTTCAAGAAGAGCTGTGCTTAGCCACGCCCACCTCATTCCTCTGCATCACCACCAGGGAAGGGAAACTGCGCGTTTATAAACAGTTTTAAAATCCCGCAGTTTCCCTTCCCTGGCGGCGATGCAGAGGGACAAGGTGGGCCTGGGTAAGCTGTGACAGCTCTTCTTGAAGGCCACTGGGGGTGTGGCCTTCAAGAAGAGCTGTGCTTAGCCATGCCCACCTTGTCCCTCTGCATCGCCGCTCGCCACCAAGGAAGGGAAACTGCGAAATTTTAGAACTGTTTATAGGTTTTGCCAAAGTTACTTAATGGTTCTGAAAATCAAAATAACTGCAGGAGACATCCGAAAATAATTCCGAACAATGGGTAAGTGGTTTCAATTCGGAATTGCTCCTCCCACTATTCCTGCATGGTTTGAAAATGGTTCAAAAGGGAATTTAATCCGAATTAATTCCGATTTAAGAAGCTTCTGAACGAACTCGAACAAGTCTAATAAATATGTGAGATGTAGTTTTACAAGGTCTTTAGCCTTTTCTGCCAAAGTGTGCTGGTGTCTTACATAACTACAAATGCCCAAAGTCCAAAATATTGAGCCAGGTCGGTTAAAGTGGTGTCAAACTGAACTAATTCTACAGTGTAAAGGCACCCATACATGACAGCCTTTACTAGCAGCACTGCTACCATCAATGTAGCCTCTTGCCTCACAGGAGCACTCCCACCACTGTGAAAATAGACATACACAATAGGCACATGCACACACTGATTTTTAGCATCTCTTTTCCTGTTCTGATGGCTTGTTGCAGATGTTTCAATAAGTGATTTATTTCAAGTTTCCCCCACTCATAATTATTTTACTACTCACTCTCAAAAATTCTCTTACTTGCAGCCTTGAGAATATAAGTAAGTGGAAACAAAGAACTGAGTGCTAGAATTTAATTGAGGTTTCACAGTACCTTCTGAGAAAGCTGAAACAATTATGAATGATCTGTAATCTGACCATCGAACCCCAGCATAGTCTACTGTAAACCAATTATCTTCCTACTGCCGTGAACTTCCTTCAGATAAATGATCACTATTACTTGCATAATCTGTGAACAATTAATAATACATGCTCTGAAACAGTTCTTTTTTCAGTTTGTAGGTCTCACGTACAATCTGTTTCCTGGTGTTCTCTCTGTTCTGCCAGTGATAAAACAGAAAGAAAGGAGAGTTTTCAACAGAAAATCTGCTCCCAAGTCACCTTTAGTCTATGGATTTAGGATAAGGTCAAGATGTTTTGATGCTCACCGCATAGTTCTGTTTCTCATACACAGCTGCTTTAGAGAATGTTAAACAGCAACAAAGTTTTAAATTGTTGCTGCATTTAGAGCAAAACCATGCCAAGTGTTGAATACTTTTAATTCTTATCCATTCTAGGATGACAAGCCTTGGAGCTCCCCTCAGGGCCAGCAGTATTTCATGGAAGCCTTCCAAATAACTGCTACATAGCCCTTGTTATTTGAGTATTTACCCCTATATATCCTTGCCAGAGGAGTGGAATCTGTTGGATAGCCTGTTCTATGTATCTTACCATGTGGAAAAAAACATGGGAGAGGGCTTCCTTCCACGTAACACCCATTTGTGGCATGCCCCCCCCCCCTTTGGAGGCCCAATTGATGTTGGTTTTATGTTGGCTTTTTGTTGAGTCCTTTGGCTCCTAATGATTTCAGTTATATCTGTATACAAATACATACAGTTTTGGGCTGTTTTAACCTTAAATTATTCATTGTTAAAAATATTTAGTTCCTGGTTTATGCCTGACACTGGAAAGAAAGTATTATTCCATCTGTAAATGAATAGCTGACTAAGGGCCCTTCCACACAGCCCTAAATCCCAGAATATCAAGGCAGAAAATCCCACAATCTGCTTTGAACTGGGTTATCTGAGTCCACACTCAGATAATGTGAGATTTCCTGCCTTGATATTCTGGTATATAGCGCTGTGTGGAAGGACCCTAAACTGCTAAATTTTGCAGAATTTGATAAACTAATAAGTCTTCTTAGAAATAAAACAATACAACTTTTCAAAATAATTGGAAGCCTTTCAGACAATATATAGGTAGAACATTTAAAGCAGTGGCTCTCAACCTGGGGTCCCCAGATGTTTTTGACCTTCAACTCCCAGAAATCCTAATAGCTGCTAAACTGGCTGGGATTTCTGGGAATTGTAGGCCAAAAACATCTGGGGACCCCAGGTTGAGAACCACTGATTTAAAGACTAGTCTATAATAGTGTTGAGTGATTAAAAATACATGATCAGAAATAAGATCAAGGTTATGATAAATGTTGTACAATTTGCCACTTTTGAATACTTTTGGTAAAATTTACATATATCTAAATATATATTGATTGATAGGACAAAATATTGCAAGACTATCTTGGTTGGGAAGTTTTATTTCAAAGGGGACACATGGGTTTACTCTTATTGGAAAGTGTAAAATTACTACTGTTAATTGGTGGCTTTCTATATCAATAATTATGTTATAATGAGTACACTTTGGAAATAATAAGAAGTTATTTTTAGTTAATTTCCATTTGGTATTAAATTTTAGGAATGGCTGTTATATTATCTTTGATGTGTATTGTTTTGATGCAGTTTGTTGATATGCCCTTTTCCTGCCACTGAATGTTTGCCGTAAGTGTTGGAAACTGCCCTGAGTCCCTTCGGGGAGATAGGGCAGTCAATAAGTAAAGGATATTATTATTATTAATAATAATAATAATAATAAGAAGAAGAAGAAGAAGAAGAAGAAGGATGATAAGGATAATATTAATATAAATAATAATAATTTAGTTCCTCATTTTAGAATGTTAAAATACTTTTTGTTTTTCATTTTAACCCAATTAAACTAAATAATTATAAACAAGAGTTCTGATCATATACATAATTAAAATAAATGCAACCATGTAATTCCTTGCAAAGCTCTAGTTTTAGATATTTGATGTTTACCAAATGAATTTTCTACACAGTTCTTATAGCTGCTTGCCTCCACATTCATTTTTATTTAGGTTTCCCTATGCCCAGATTCTTTTTCATTGCCTTCCTGCCCTAGTCCCCATTTGGACTTCTTCTTAGGATACTTTACCCAGCTTTGGGTCAGAAAGAGCCATCCTTGGTTGACTACGGAAACCTTCACAATTGACAACTGACTGAATTACCCAAAAAGTCCGAATTGCTGCGCTTGGTTCAACATGAAGATGTTCCTTTCTGAACTAAAAGTATAACACAAATATAAAATCAAAATTTGACATTTTGATGCACCAAATTCACAATTTTCTGTTAGCTTAATTTACAGAAAGTCTTGAATTCAAGTCTTGAATCCTGCAATAAACTCTATTAAAGTTCTGTAAATGTGCTAACCCATTTTTCATCTTGTTCAAAACTGAAAATATATTGTGATGCATTTTAATATGCATGAAGCATTGAGCAGAACAGCAATATGTTGAGCAGATCTCACTCCCCATGGAAAACATATTGAAGCAGGTTTAAAAGAAAAAGAAAGAGGATAAAGTACAAAGCCAATTGTTTCTTTTTACACAGTTCAAGGGATATGCCTTCTGATGTGTTTTACCACACATAGAAATCAAAAGACTGGCTGTTTGAAGCTTCTTCAAACATCTCAGTTGATCAAGGCTTCTCAGTACATGTAAACTCAGCAAAACGGATACATATGTGATTGTTACACAGGATTGTATACATTCAATTTCAGGCTTTTTCATACACTTTAAAGGAATTTAATGATGCTTGAAACAGATATGAAATAGTGTAGCATATGAGTTTAATAGCACACGTGTACCCATATACACCTGTGAGTTTATGCACCTGCATACACACATACACCATCACACACGCACACACATTACAATTGCAGTGCCTGGAATTTTTCCTAGCAGCTACTCTTTAATGATGCTATAAAGATCCTCTGAACCATCTTCTTACTTCTGGTGTGAACAGCTGAAAATACCATGCCCAACATTTTACCAGCTATAATTACATCTTGCACAGCAGAGAGAAAAGTAAGCTTAATAGTTCCCCACCAAAAGTGGTACTTATAAAATGCAATAAATATTTTACTTTTCCATCAAAATCATAAGAGAACCGAGGTTGTGGAAGAACATGAAAGTCTTCTTCAACCTTCACGTTCCTTTTGGTGTCACTTGGACACGTTTGTCTTATATTCTCTCAGTAGTTTCCTCAATAATTATGACATTCCAGATATCATATGATTGTTTCTGACTGATGGCGACCCTAAGGTGAACCTTTCTTGATGAGATTTGTTCAGAGGAGGATTGTCTTAACCTTTCTCTGAGATTGGTTGTTACTTGCCCAAGATGAGCTGGTGAGTTTCTATGGCTGAGGGTGCATCCACATAGGCAGAAAACCCTGGGTAATGCAGAATGCAGTGCTCCACATGAGCCCCAGGAGTAGCTTTACTGCCGACATCCATCTATTGAGGCCGAACCCTTACCTTGGTGATCCTCTTGCCATTGGCACAGTGACCACAGAACTCCTGGCTGTCCTTGGGTACTGATGCTTGCGCGATTCATAGAGGGGAGGGAAGAAAGATGCATGTAAGTCCCACTCATCTCCTTGAGTCACATGGCTGCCTTTGCAAATGTCAGCAACAGCACCCAATGATGGCCAGGGGCCCTTTGGAGCTCTGTGATTGCCACAACAATAGGAATTAGGACCAACAAAGTAGGTTGCATTCCTCTGTCTCCACAGCACAGAGCCAAGGGAAAGCTGGATGGCTATGTGAGCAGTGAAACTGATTCTGTATTTGACTCAACTGTTTATACAACCCTGAAGTGTGGGGCTGGAGAGCATTCCCCAACTTTGCTTAATGTGGGGCAAAACTGTGTTAAGTAGATTGTATTGCATGGGGCAGGTGGCTGTGAATAATGTGGTCACCACTAGACCAATTCTTGATTGAGAGTGAATTTGACCCCAGGCCTTCAGAATTATAGTCCAACATTCAAACCAATATACCATGCTAGCTCTCATAGTCTGTTGAACCAGCATTAAATTCTGAAAAAAACAAACAAACAAATAAAAATAACAGTTATGCAATAACACCCCCCCCCCACACACACACACACACACACACACCACCACCACCACCACCACATGATTTGTTTCAGAAATTTGCACTTAAAATGAATGCAAAGTTCCATACTGAAATAACTCTGTATGGAACCAATTGTGGAAGCTTTTGAAGCAAAGCATGTAAACTATGAGTCTACATTGAAGAATTCTCTCTGGAAAGGTTTCAGCCCAAGGGTGATCCTTCTGGACTTGATTCTCTTGTGTCATGGTCATGGTTGTCTGTTAGACAGCAGTTGAAGTTTCATGCTAAAGGAATTGGACAAGGACCAGAGGAATGGTTTTGTATGTCAAAACCAAGACCTTATCACATTAGTAGAATGAGAATGATTTCAAATTGATCCCATCACATGACGTTTGCCCCATCCTGTCAGGATTCTGTCAGACTCTATCTGTAAACCATTGCAGAAACTGATTATTTCCACATGAAAATCTGTATGCATTCCATCAGCAATGATATGACTTGTCATTCAACGCCATGTCTGAGGGCAGAGTCTCATGACCCTGGATGTTTCATGATGGAAGCAGCTGCCATTTCTGTTTTGGACATTGAAGGGGAAAGATCTCTGAAATTACTGAAATCAGTAATTACTGCTTTATCTCTGGGATGATCCTTTCCCATGTAAGGGCACCGTTTGCATCAGTGACATAACCAGCAAACACTTCAATGTAATATCTGTTATCCCTTCTCAAAAGGAGAAGCAGTGCTGATAGAAGCTGCTATTGCCTCTATATCAGTTTAAGTCCAGCCTCATAAAATTGAATTACTAAACAAAGCAACATGAGTAGATTTTTCATTTGGCAACAAATGTAACAATCAGGCAAACCTATTACTGCACAGTAGACTTGCACAATCTAGATAAACTTTGAACTGATTAGTGTCCTGGCTTTTTATGGGTGGTCCTGATCCATTTTTTTGGGGAGCCTTGTGAATTTGGGAGGGCAGATATCTATTTTTGCTCTGAGGTGCTGAAAGATTCATTTTCTATTGGCCCATTATGTGTGTGTGTGTGTGTGGGGGGGGGTCTTCCTGGGCTCCCCTTCCTGACATTTTAGGCATTTAAGTTGTTTCTACTCTACAGGAGAGGTATGAGAGGTATGGCAGGCAGGCAGGCAGTCAGGCAGGCTTTCTCTCCCAGGCCTGCAGCCACACTCACTCTTAACAAGGCAACTAAAGGAGGCAAGTTCTTAAAGCTGTTTCTTATTTTAGAGGAGAGGCACTTGATTGCAGGCAGGTGTGTGCATGCTTTAAGGAGGCTTCTTGTTCTTAAAGCTGTTTTTTCTACTCTAGAGGAGAGGCACTTGGCTGCAGGCAGACATGCATGCTTTAAGGTGGCTTCTTGTTCTAAAAGCTGTCTACTCCAGAGGAGAGGTGTTGCAGGCAGGCACATGCTCACTTTCTCTCCTTGGCCTGGCTGGCACCAGGCCAGTAGCCAGCCATGCACTCTTTCCAAGGCATTTTAAGGAAGAGCAATGACTTCCAGGCAAGGAAGAGTGGTGAGCTCTTGGAAGAGGAGAGGAAACTGCTAGTAGTTTTCAGAGAAAGAGGATTTTCTTTTTGTTTGCTGGGGGATTCATAAAAAAGATTAAACTATGATGCCAAGATCAGCTCTCGCTTGCTTTTGTGATGGGCAGGTTTTGATATCGGGAGGGCCCTTTCCAATACAGGCTCCTGAATTCCACACACAAGTCTACTGCACAGGCGCAAGTTCTTTCTCAAATCTCATGAGAGGCATTGAGGCTGCATCACTCTGCAATCTTATAAAACATTTTTTTACAAAAGGTCATGAAGTGACACAGTGAAGCATTCAAATGGCTTGGGAGGAGCCAGCTTTCTGTGGTGTAATAAGTCAAAGCAAAGTATTTTATGAAGGTAAGAATTGTGGTATTTGAATGTGATGAGGTCAGTATGCATCCAGTCTGAAAATCGTTTGCATTCCGTCATAAGAAAAAACTATGGGGTGAAAACTGAAACAGAGTATTTCCTAATGTGCTGAGGTACCAAGTCGGCTCCTATGTCTTCTATACATAAACTAGTAACTTTTAGCTACTAAAATGACCACACTGCCATTTTATATATTCTCCCTTTGTGCCAGCAGTGTATGGTAGTAGTACTGCACAAAACTAGCAGCCTCTTGCTGCCTCTCTGGCACGTTTTCTCATAGGACTGGGTCATTAATTTCTGAGAAAAGAAAAATCAATCTGTGATATATTTTCTTTAACTGGAAAAGGCATGTCTAGTGGGAGTTTTGACCTTTTTCTTCTCTGAACAGCAGATTCCCTATGTCATATCATAAAACATTAGGAACTGGTTGGTATCACCCACTCAAGAACTAGACAAGCAGGGATTTTCTGTCTTTAGGCTGTTATTTTAAGTGAAAAATCTTGTTGACCAGACCAGTCATAAGAAAATGTCTATTAGGACTCCATGATGGACAATACTGCCACACATCATATGTGTTTAGAACAGTTATACCATCATCCTATTATATCCAGAAGTATGTTTTATTCTGTTCACTGACTGCTTGGTGGAAGTTACTATACTATTCCTATTCTCACTAAACTGAAGGTAAGGTATTTACTGCAGTACACATTTATTGCAGTTTGAAACCATTTTTGACTGCCATGGCTCCATGTACAGAAATGTGGGTGCTGTAGGGGTTTTTTTTTTGTTTTTAAATATTTTTATTATTTTATCATAGTTCAATACATTTGTTATACATTGTTTATTTTACCGCAGATACATATTATTCAATTCAACCTTCCATACTCTAATTTTTGGCATCTACTGTTATTTTTCTGCTTATACATATTATCTATCCCTCACCACTGTGCTCCCCGCCCCCCAAGCCACAGTTTTTACATATCATCTGTCCAAAATTTCAATTCTTCTTGTGGAGGTAACTTTCCTTCTTTCTTTTTAAATCCATTTTCAATAAATTTTCTCCATACATCATCAAAATCACTTTGATCTGTAGTTTAGACTGATACTTTGAATTCACTTCCCCAAGAATTCTAGTCAATTCCCCTCTATGGAGTATCTCAAAATGATAATTCACAATTCATGAATCAATTCAACAGATTTACTTTAGTTAGTCTTGGCTTTTTTTTTTCTTTGAATGGAAACAATTCTTATGTCAGACAGAGTCCTGACATAAGTGCTTGAATTGCTTTGTTGCAAACTCCTGCTTCAAAAAAGAAACACAACAGTTTCACAAGTTTTTATATCACATTCATTCTTTTTGATTTTCTTATTCCAAATTAGTCACATTGCCATCATAATAAAATGAATAAGCTGTTCAAAATGCAACAATGGCCAGTGTTGAATGTATCTTAGAGCTGTAGTATTAGGATTAAAGAGCATTTCAGTGATTTGAAATCTCTTAACGTCTTATCCACCTATCCTAACCTCTTTAAAAGAAAGGCTGATATGCTGATTGCTTTATCTCATCATTCTGTCTCATTTTTTCTCTTTCACTACTCCAAAAGTAAAACCAATTTTGGACTGTATTACATGAAGCAAACAAACCAATATTGCCACTAGACCAAAGGTGATCAGAGGTGTCTATCACATAACACCATGTGCATCCTCAACCAAATTATCTCTCGCTTCCCCTACCCCTGCTGTCTCTAGCTATTCATGGGTGGGGGGGGGGGGAATGACCATTAGCTCCTAATTTCCATCACCTATCTTGGTGAGATGTATCCCTTCAAATTCTGTCTCCATGCTGACAATAAAATAACATCAGGTTGCATGATTCTCCTCCGCTTCCCCATTCCTCTCACTATTACCATGGTGCGTATTTTCTTTTTCTTTCATATTTTATATTTATACTTGCCTTTTTTGTTTTAGATGCTAGAATTGTGCAATTGCTCTGGAAAAAACAACAACAACAACAACGGAATAACAGTAGTATATGTAGGCAGGTTTATGAGAGAGTGCACCAAATCATAGAATGGTGAATTGGTGAAATTGCAATAATGAAGAGGACTCTCACTTGACTTCAGTCAATGGTTTGTTGACCGAAATAAAAGCTACTGACTGACTGACTAATGAAGAGAGGTGAGATATCAAAAGTGGTCAATGCAGTATGCATGCACTATTTACACTAATGTGATTGTAATTAAATTGTGCATTGGTGTGATAAAATCCCTAGTCCTTCTCTTCCTGCTCAAGTTTAGCTTAGCTTGGCACCCTTAGAGAATTCACCTATTTCTAATTGAGCTTCTATAATGAAATTTTAGTTCACTTTCTAGAGCTATTGGTGTCAATACTCCTTAATCATAATACCTAGCCACTGCATGGATACACTCTATCATAAATCCCTTTGTTAAAACAGATTTTGGTATTTGATTCACTGAAGCAAAAATGTTAGAATTAGATTAATAAAATATACATCAGTAAATGCCACATTTATTGTTTAACCTGACACAAAATATAATTGTTCAAATGCATGGGAGGAAAACAGTTATTGCTTCTTAATAATCTCACAGTCGTATTAAGAGGGAAAACAGATAAAATCCCAATGTATTTTTATTTCGTTTGCTTGTTTTGATATAAATATTACTGACAGTACTTTTTATAAAGCTTGGCACAGTTTCTGCATTTTCACATTTACTGTCAACATAGAATTATGCTGTCTTGATGCCCTCATTTTTTAAAACATTTGAACATTTAGACAGCAATAGAGGAAGATGTTGCAAGAAACCATAGATAATACATGTCTTAGGAATGAGTTGTGAATTCCACTAGGTTTCCTCATTATAAAGCAAAACATGCACAACTCATTTCCCTGCACAAATAAAATAAATATATTTGCCTACAAAGTTTGTTTTGCAAATGATTGATTGCTTTAGCACACAAAGATGGCCTGAAAGTAACAGAACTTTAAACAGGAGTAAGACCTTCAGTACACATAAATGATCAAAAACAAGAACCCAGTTGTTAGCATGAGCATCACTATCTCCTATCTGCCACATTTTATTTACTTAGCTCTTCTAATTTAGAAAGAGAGAAGGAGTGTCTTCCTTAAAATGTTCACATAGTTTTGCAAATTATGGTAGCATTGGTTTTCCACTTCTTCCTTCCCTTATATTCCCAGTAGAAATTAAATTCCATTTCAATTCTTGCTATCTTGTGACTAGGTGCCTGAAAGATTGGTTTTAAAAAGCTGAGCAAGAACTGAGTATGAGCACAATTTTATTCTAATGCTAGGGTGAGTGTACACACGCATGACAACCCAGACTCACCCTAAAATGACTGCTGCTGTTTTCATGGTGTTCCTTTTCTTTTGGTGACTATTACAGGTTATATTTAGTTAAAGCAGCTTTACCACACTTCAGACAAAGTCAGGGGATGTTCCTGAATTTCCTTGAAACTCTGCAGCTTTGGGGCAGTGTGGACAGCTATATCAATTCTGAGTCAGAATTGTCTGCCACCAAAAAAGGACATCACCACTATCACTATTTCCCTGTGCTCAATAGTGCAGGGAAAAGAGAATTAATCATGCTTCTTCCTTCTTCCTGGACATTTAGGACCCTTTGCAGATGTCAGAACAACTTGTTCATAATAGCAAGAAGCTCCCATGGAGCTCTGCGGCCAGCTGGAAGCTGCGATGGTGAACACGGAAGATGAATTAATTTTGGCCTAGCTGGAGCATGTGGACAACAACAAGGTTCAGCAAGGTGCATTTGGATTTTCCAAAGGCCAGTCTGGAGCATTTCTGCTCTGGACTGGCCATAGATTTACCAGCCAGTGAGGCTTCTGTTATACTCACTAGAACCTAATCCTGTACCCACTTAGCAAAGAGTAAGGACTTCATCAGATGGGCTGCTGGAATCACCATACATTCTGGCAAAACTGGTGGTTCCTGGTGACAATTGGAGGGAACCCATCACCCCATGCCCCATATCGCATGGCTTCCCCCCTACCTCACCCCATGGACAGAAGCATCCACTGCACAGCTTCCCACCATTGACTCCAATGCAACATGGGAAGCCTTCCGTGTTGCTGCCATAGCAGCAGTTTCTTTATAGTTTTACAATGGAGCCCTGCTGGAAGAAGTTCTACATTGTGGGATGGGAGCCAGCAGGCTCCATCATAAAACTATAGAGGAACTAGCACATGCTGCCAAAAAGTCATAAGACTAATGTGGCAACATGTCCAATCACTAAACTATATATATATATATATATATCAAAAGGAAACCAAAAATCATCTTGTAAATTGTTCTAATGATTTTAATGTTGTTTTCCCATGCCATTACAGTTGTTTTTGTTTGGTTTGTTATACATCTTGGTAACTTTTTATTGAGGTGATTTAAAAAATACATTGGACATTTAGTAAACACTGGGGTTTGGTTCCAGAACCCTCATGACTATTAAAACATATTATCTTACCTTTTTTAGCAGACAAAATGGCACCACACATCCACACAAAAGCAGACATATTAACTGAACAAGATATTAGCACACTTAAAACTTAAAAGTGTAGATTAACAGAAGCATAAACTGTCTTGTGGAACAAAACAGAAGGACAAGGAATGAACATTCTCAGTAGTCACAGGATGCTCAACTCCTTTTAAATACAGTGGCATAGTAAAATGGCAACTCTTTTATAAAATGGCAAAATCAAAGTTTGGACTAAAAAACCATTTGGAAGCAACTGATGGATGGATCTGTACATATGGCAGTCCAACAGTATTAAATAAATAAATACATCTTATTGTTTGTCCAACGAGCTTAGCATTGTCTACCCAAGAGTTCCAGACAGGTGTCTTAAAATCTGTAATAGAAGTTGCTTTAAAACAGGAACCTTTTGTACATAAAGGAGTTGCTCTACCATTGGGCTACAGACCCCCTCCCCCACAATGACTGTCTCTGGATTAATACATCTTCTCTTCACTACTCACCTCCCCTTCAAAGGAGAATACAAGAAAATAAAAAGAGCTTATATTGTGAGCTGTTAACAAGTCTAGCAGAATTCGAACCGGTGAAAACAACCAAGGGATAACTGAGCTGGCATTTGGCTGTAATAAATCTAAATCAGTTTCAATGATGGAAATTACTGAGGCTGTGCCCCTGGCTACCCACAGTCAATGTTTTCTTGCCCCCATTTGGCTCTTCCACTGGCAGATCATGCTAATGAAGAATGTTGCCATCTGATACCTCTTTCATCAGATCTGGGATTAGCCAGTAGAAAACAGTGAACCAACACAGGGCCATTTCTGCTGGCAGAAACAATTTGTGCCTAATCCTAATCTCTTATAGCCAGATATGATTGATTTATTGCATTATAACTCAATCCTTTTCACCACTGGGTGAAGTGGGAGGAAAAATAAAGCCTGAGATGAAGTTGAATTCAGAACTAAAATCTGTAGGAAATTGAATAAAATGTCATAAAATGTTTTCCACATCACTTGTATCTGGGATGTACAATATGTTCATTCATCTATGATTCTTCCAGCAAGATATTTATATTTGTCGGTTCCAGAATTTTCCACTGCATCTTCATTATTTTCATTTTATCCATCTAGAAAGGTAAAAATTTTCATTCTATATCCATTATTGTTTTAAAGCATGCTGCCTTGTCTTGTTTCTCACAAGTAGCATTTTACAAAAGCTACTATGCAATTTAAATGGAGGTAAACTATAAATACCACTTAAGCCATCCTCCCTAGTGACAGACTACTAGGATAGCAGAACTCTCTCACAGATCCCTAGAGAGGGGATACAGTGGGAGATAATCATGTAGATTGCTCCCTCCTTCCTCCCATCCCTTCTTAAGAGATCACTGAATTTCAGCCATTGCTGAAGGAGAAGTCTGACATTTTATCAGCTCTAGGTTTATTTGTATTGACAAGACAATAAAAATTCTTGTCTCTCACTGTCACCTTTAGCACTTCACTCTAGAAGAGTTTAATAGAAGCAAGTGGATAATAATGAAGAGAAAAAGAGTACAAATGTAATTTCTTTCAAATGCTGTCTGCAGTTTGTCATGGTTACAGAAAATGTATGTATAGGAAGATGTCTACATCTGCCTATTTATTTCTTATTCCTAGCTCACTTTTCTTCCAAAGCAGCTAATGGTAATCATTCACTTGAATGTTCTAAGAGCAACCATTTTATCTTACCTTTTTTCAGCAGATAAAATGGCACCCAACTCACACAATACAGAGATATTAGCTGGACAAGATATTGGCAAGCTTAGATAAAATGATTTGCTGCAGCATACACTGTCTTGTGGAACAAAACCGATCAACAAGAAATGAATATGTTGAGTACTCCCAGAAAGCCAATCTACTATTGAGGAGAATGAAAAAGGAAAGAGAGGGGAAAAGATAGA
The DNA here is from genome assembly GCF_037176765.1 of Anolis sagrei. Lineage (NCBI taxonomy): Eukaryota > Metazoa > Chordata > Lepidosauria > Squamata > Anolidae > Anolis > Anolis sagrei. The sequence goes on along the minus strand of NC_090023.1, from coordinate 210,943,721 downwards.
CATGTGATGAATTTCAGTAATTTGGTGTAGGTCACTCTTTATATCTTCACATTGATCTTTAGGTTACTTAAATTTTATTTATTTGTTAATTTATTTACAGTATTTATATTCTGCCCTTCTCACTCCAAAGGGGACTCAGAGTGGATTACTGAACACATATATGGCAAACATTCAATGCCGTTATACACTGACAAGACATACAATTGAACATAGTATATATAGCCTTTCCCATCTCCTGCATCTTGGAGGCTGTGCTCGGTTCGGGCCATGTGGGGGTGCTGTCACTCCGCTTTCCCTGCTGAAGAGCTTTATTTGTAAACTTCTTCCTTGATCAAATCGCCAACATTTTTCTGACATTTCCTTACAGATGCCTTAAATATTATTTATCTATTCTCATTGCGGTTTTTGAAACTGCTAGGTAAGCAGAAGCTGGGCTGAAGTCCAGGAGCTCACTCTGACCCGGGCTTCAAACTGCCAATCTTTTAATTGGCAAGATTTACTGCAGCTGTTGGTTAACCTGCTGTGCTAAAGCACGGCCTCCTTTTCATGAGGAAAAGGGCTGAAAGTCGTGCAATCTAGTATACACTTTCATAGACCACTATTTTCATAAGCAATTGATGAAATGATTGCTGTATGGTGTTGTGAGATTTTCAATGGCTTCTCCTAATGACTTTAAGCAACCTAAAGACCAATGTGAAGATATAAACAATAAGCTACAAAGACAGTTACATCAAAATACAAAAATCCACCATATGCCTCTTCATTTGGTTTTGAGCATGATCCTGTTCTGCTTGTTCATCTCTTTTGTCCAGACTTTTCTGATCTTTTGGTGCTGATTCATAAGGCTTGCAGCAGCCAGGTAGCAACCAAAAGTGACTTATTTACGACTGCTCATTTGTTGGCTACAGTGAAGGTATCTGCTCCCACCTCAAAATAGTCCCAAACAATACTCTAACTTTTCTGTGCTTAAATGGAACTTGTCCTATATTTAAGACTTAAGTAACAACAACTGGTGGTAGTTGTGGGGTAGGAATAGAAAGCATGATTAAATAGTCAAGGAAACAACAAAGGCACATCCAGAGGCTAAAGTAACCTCAACAAGTAGAATGCTTCTCAAGCCCGTTCCTTATGCTTTTTTGTTCAAGTTTTCAAATAGGCTCAAGAACTACACTAATCCTCACTAAGAACAGACACATCTTCCCTCCCCCTTCTCCAAACAGAGATTGGTGGGAGGATGGGTTTGGCTGAACAAGAACAATTACTGCCAGTCATTCCAATGATTGCCACAGAACCTCTTGACCACTGGAGGAGTCTAGGACCACTGGCTCCAGGAGGGTTGGGTGCAGCTGGGCATGGAGCGACAGCTAAACAAGCATCATGGGCGCTAAATTCTGGCATTGGCAGTGCAGCTATAATTCATCTCATGTGATTGCCCTGTTACCAACCAACACAACAGCCATTCTGCGAAGTGGAGGCCAGTGGCATATGGAAGATCATTAACACTGCCTGTGTCAGAAAAGCAGGCAGCAATCTCAATCTTTCTATTCACATCCCCACTCTTCACTCAGGCTGGATGAATGGCAACCCTACAGGGTCAGGATGGGAGATAGCCAAGAGAATATATTGATGATATTTCATACACTGCACAGTACTGGAAGATACCTGCAGCTGGGGTGGGGGTGGGTTAAGTTTTTGATCTTCCCTGCAATAAGAAATTATTTAAAGAAACATGTCTTTGGAGCACTGGAGGAAATAATAATGTTTGATATGTAATGGGACCACTGGTATAGTGGTCCAAGGTTTTAACTAGGACTCCAAGAGGCCAGACTTCACATCCTTGCTTTATCATAGGGGCCCGCTGGGAGTTCTTAGCCAGGCCACATGAGATGTCATTCTTGGAGGAAAGCAATATAAGACCTCCTCCAAATAAAACCCTATTATGAGGTCTACACAACTTACAGTCAACTTGAAGACACCCAACAATAACAACCTAAAAGATACAGTCTCATTGATGAAACAAATTTAGTAAGAAAGCAAAAGAAGGAGATTAAGTTAGACAAGTCAATAAAAACAAACAAAAACAAAATTAAGAGACTTAAGAAGGCCAATTGCCATTGACAATCAACAATCCTCAATACTTAACATAGCTCTTTTACAATCTGCTTTAACATAGGGAACAACTGATTATACAATTTCAGTTCAATAACTTCATGTAAACTTGATCCATTAACACTGTGAAATGGGGAATGCTGGGGAACATTTTTCCTAGATTCTGAAATTGGCCCAATCCTACCTGTTGCTTCTCTGCATCATATAAACAATTAAACATAGCATTTTCATTGTATGGCCAACTGGGCAATCCACTGACTTTCCTCTATCCATTTATTTATTGTCCAACTTGCTTCTGATTGTACCATTCTGCTCCAGAAATGAATTGGTCAACCCACTCGGGACCAGAACTCATACCAATGGGTCTAAGCCAAACCAATTAACTTTTTAAATTCTGTATTCAGCTGAATACTGGTTGAACAGCTATACAAAATATCCTTTGCAAGAACCAGTCTAGATGATAAAAGTATTCTAAACATAAGTTCTTCATGCAGTCTAAAATTGTAAAGTGGGTTTCTTCTCTCTCAGAAGAAAATGCCACAGGAAGGTTGAAACCTCAGAAAATGTACCTGCCTAAAATATGCATGTGTTTCTGCAAATGTACGACATTTACATTGGGATAAGTGACTGCTGACATATTTGAGAATGTCTGAAAACCTAGAGGACATATTACTTCAAAGGCAAGCACTTTTCTGTTGGTAAGAGGCAGCTACTTAGGATTGTTAGGTATGTTCTTTTCTGTGTCACTTCAGAAATTCAGCTGAAAACTTGTTTCAAGGACACTTATGCATGACCAAGTTCATTACCCTTCATTACTCTATAACTGTTTTAGGACTTCATTGCAAAAGTCGCATTTTGTGATATAGACATGTTTGCTCTTTTTCTGGTCCAACATTCCCAGACACTTTGTCTTTCAGATTTGTTAGACTACAATTCCCATCATTTCCAGCCAATGGCCACACCGATGAAAGAGAATGAGAGTTGTAACCCAACACAACCAGATTGTGTTAACCTGGGAAAAGGTTGTAATAGCATTACTAATCCCATTTAGCTTCCCTTCAATTTCTTGAAAATTTGTACCTGGCGTCTTTTATAGCAATAGCCCATGGGATGTAGTGGTTTGATCATTAGACTATGAGTGCTTCTAGACTGTAGAATTAATGCAACTTGACACCATTTTAACTGACATTGCTTAAAGGTATAGGCTCATGAGGAGCTATAATTTGGAAAGGTACCAACACAATTTGGTAGGAAAAGCTAAAGATTTTTTTCAAACAACATTTTGCATGATTCCAAAACATTAAGCCATGGCAGTTAAAGGGTTGTCAAGCTGCATTAATTTTACAGTCTATGACTCTGGAGAACATGCAGCCTGGTGGTGTTGAGGGGTTTATGTTTCACATGCCAATAAAACTGAGTTGGATTTGCACACTATTAGGGTTAGATAGGTTCATTCGGAAGAGACTGAAATTCGGAATAAAACATATGAATTTGGACATCTCATGCAGTTTTGAAACATGCAGGAAAGGGGGGGGGGTCTGAATTTGAAACACTTACCTTTTTTCGGAAATATTCTATAATATTTGAATGTCTCACAAGGTTATTTTAATTTTCACAACCATTAAGAAACTCTGGTAAAGGCAAAGAAATTTTTGCCTTCCGCGCTGTGGGCGATGCAAGGAGGGAAGTGGTGGGCATGGCTAATCACAGCCACCTTTAACTGTAGTAGTTTGTGAAGGCCAGGCCCCCAATGGTACATATTGCAAAAGGCCCTGCTGTTAAACTACATTCCCCACAATGCTCACCTGCTCATTAGCCCAAATGGCTGAAGGACCCAAAAATAGCTATCTAAATATAAATTAAACTGATTGAATCTACAAAGGTGTCTAAAGAAGGCAGCAAAGCAATAAGCAACTTTTGCAAAGGCAAGAGAATATAAACTGCTTAAAAACCAATCATTTTACTTTTGCCTGATTGCCATGAACAAGGCACTGGGGTAGCCAGCCACAGCCAGGCAGCCCTTTATAGTCAGTAAGTAATGATAAAATAAAATGATTGATTGCATCTGCAAAAAGGAATAAACAGATGGATGCGTCTTGAGGGTCCCCTCCAACTCAGTAGAGGAAGCAAATGGATGTCAGGAGAGTTTGGATGGTGCCTTTCTGCCCAGAAGAAAGGGGTCAGTCTAGATGTCACTTGATGGGGTCTATACTATGATTTCTGTTCTACACCAATTTAACACAGTTTGTGCCACACAAACAAAGTTTCTGGAGTAGAACAACCACTTTCAAAGTAAAGACCACCCAATGAAACAGGAAACAATACTTTCAAACCAGGAAAAGATTTTCTTTATTATTAAAAATATGTTAATAAAAATTTTGAAAATTCACCAAAAATCCATGGATAAGTCAAAGGTTATAAAATTTGGTGATCCAACAAGGGTCCATGTGTTCTACCACTGTAGCAAGTTTTGTCAGGATTGGTTTAAAAATGAGGGAGAGGGAATCCCTGAAGTTTCTCCAGTGTCAGTGCTGTTTTTTTCCAGCTGTGTATGCGTGTCCACTAGGCACGGATAGGCTTTGGGGCATCTTACCATATTAGTAGTAATTCTGAATTGCTTGAAGAGATACACAACAATCTAAAATTCTTCTATATAATATTATATAACAATAAAGGGGTTATTTCTATTTAATAATTAAGTGGGGATTTTTTTTCATATGGAACATGTTACATTTTAAGCCCCTTTTGTTCTTAGGGAAAATAGAGAGGGTGAAAAATTTCTTGGGAACATAAGACACAGCAGTTTTGTAGATCTAAGTATTGCCTGAAAAGCCTAGATAAATGTCAGGCTATTCCAGAAATGATTTGTTTGGAGTGTAAAAGTATGGAGAACCTTTGTTGGTGAACAAGTGAGAGTGAATCTTACTTTTCATCTGATCTGAAATATTCTGCATTCTGTGGAAGCATATTGCACTGATCAAAACCCACATTTCTCAAGAGTTGGGAACTCTACTGAAACCAATTATCAATTGATGAAAATCTGTGCTGTTTGGGGATTGTTTTACATAAAAGTCACATTTTAATGCAGAAAACAGGCATAACCTGTGTAGAAATAGTATTTCTATGTACAAAGATTACTTTCTGTGCTCCCATGCAAAAATACAATCAGAAACATCCCAAATGTACAAATTTTCTGCAAAATAGTTCTTTAGTTATTATATTTTTGAAGGCTTTCTCAAAGTGGGAAGAAAATTACTGAAATTATTCATTACTTCCTTCAAAAACTTAGTAAAGAAGTATTTTTATTACATAATAACAGTAGTAATTCTGTTACTACTTACAAGAACACTATCCTTTTACTACAGCAATACAAACAAACCAGTGTTGGAAGAAATATGCTACAGAATGTAAAAGTCAAATGTATCAAAACCAATAGTTACTGCCCAAGAGAGATTAATGACATTTATTATTTAACACTCAAGCTTGACAAAAGGCACAGTTCAGCTCAAGAATGTCACACAGTCTGCATATGTTTGCAAAGGAAAAATCATTATTTTCAGCGAATATAGGACTGGTTTCCAGTTTTAACAAGATAAACAAGAGCTTATTTTCCAGTGCTACTCAAGCAGGTTGGAACTTGATGGTTGCTTTTCTCTCTGACCCACCACCATCACGAATTCATCTTATGGGGAAATTGGAGTGAGATGTTTTTCCTCACCCAAAGCTTGCATGTGTGAGAAGATTAATTTGGTGACCTCTTGTGGAAGAGGCATCAGGTGAGCTACCCTTGATTTGGAGGAGAAGAAGTCTGGAATAAACATATTTATGGCTTGATGTTCTCCAGCTTTACCTTCTTTTATTGTTGATCCACCCTCTTTTCATAGGTTAAGTATTTTGTCCCTTTGGAGTTGTGTAGGTATTTTCCTCCAAAAAAGTGGGGGGAGGGCTGAGAGGAGATATGATAGCCATGTATAAATATGTGAGAGGAAGCCACAGGGAGGAGGGAGCAAGCTTGTTTTCTGCTGCCCTGGAGACTAGGACACGCAACAATGGCTTCAAACTACAAGAAAGGAGATTCCATCTGAACATGGGGAAGAACTTCCTGACTGTGAGAGCCATTCAGCAGTGTGATGGAGGCTCCTTCTTTGGAAGCTTTTAAACAGAGGCTGGATGGCCATCTGTCAGGGGTGATTTGAATGCAATATTCTTGCTTCTTGGCAGGCGGTTGGACTGGATGGCCCATGAGGTCTCTTCCAACTCTTTGATTCTATGAGGGGGAAGATTTGCCTATCCTACATTGTCATGGAGGACTTAGACAATTAGCTAAGTATAGTGCTGTAAATCAGTTCCAATATTTGGCTGATTTTGAGGGGAGTATCAAATTTGGTGAGCACCATTGGCACACTTTTGGGGTAGGATGGGAATCTGTAGCTGTCCCTGAGTATCATGTGATCAGGGAACAGGAAAAGTTCACTGTCCTTCAGCCTGGTCTCAGGGTCTTTGCCCACACAAAAGGGCCACAAGTCTTGAGGGTTGACACCTTGTGGTCAGTCCTCAAGTTTAATAGCTCACTGGAAGCAACCCATTTTTTTAGGTTGGGTTCCCTGTGTAATCTCACTCAGGGAAGTTGGGGGAAGGTTTAGGGTTTAACCACTGTCTCAGCTGTGTCCACACTTGGTTGCTGCCCCATTAGGTTTTTTGCATATCACTTAGAAACAATTAAATAGGTAACATTAATAAAGTTGCCATTTTTAAATCCATGTGTTCCTGTGTGGTCTCCTTATTCCATCTCTGGGTCAACAAAGGTTTTCTTTGTGACTGCTCCATGATCTAGAACAGGCCTGTACAACCTGATGTCCTCCAGGTGTTTAGGACCAATTTCCTAAAGCCCTAGCCAGCTTCTCCAATGGTCAGGAATTCTGGGAATTAAAGTCCAAAACACCTGAATGTCCATAGGTTGTGCAGGCCTGCTTTATAACTTCCTTTCTAGGAAAATTAGAATATCCTCCCAAAAGCAGGTGAATTTTTTTTTATGTCAGCAGGACTTTGAAAGTTGATTAATAGGAGGAAAGGGGCCTCTAATAATATGCTGTATGGTTTGTTGTTCTTGTGTGTCTTTAAGTAATTCCCATCTTATGGAACCCCTAAGGCAAACATATCACAAGGTTTTCTGGGGCTGAGCACATGTTTCACCAAGGTCACTCAGTGGACTTCCATGCCTGAGTAGGGAAACTAACCTTAGACTCTATAGTTGTAGTCCAGTGCTCAAACCACTACTCAACATTTATTGTCTTTTTATTTTAATTATTTTGAATATTTTTAATTCTACTTATTTTTAATCAGTAGAATTAATTTTTAAAATAAAATAACTATATTTTAACTTTTTTCAGGATGTATACTTGCATTATCTTTTGTCAGCCTCATTGAATCTCAGAGCTGGGGAAAAGACAGCATATCACATAAACAAGTAAACAATTTGTTGTTCTTTACTTTCAAGTCATTTCGAACATATGATGACTCTAAGATGACCCTATCACAGGATTTTCTTGGCAAGATTTGATGCCTTTTTCTGATGCTGACAGAATGTGATTTGTCTCAGATCACTCAATGAGTTCTCGTGGCTGAGGAGGCTCAAACCACTATGCCACACTAGCTCTCAAATGAATAAATAATAGAGGTTACTGGCTTTTACCTCATTCTAGTAAAATGAAAGGAAGATAGTTATATATTTGCAAGATACTCAGAAGTGGCACTGAATTTAGTCTCACTGCAATAAGGATAGATGTAATGGACACAGTTGCAGCAAAGGTAGTAGGTAACATTCTCCTTGGTGGATCATCTGTACCTCTAACAAATACCTGAGGGACCCTATTGCAATACCTTAACAATTTTTACATTGCTTGGATGGTCTATAAAATATTGTGAACAACATTTAACTTTGTCAGTTATTTCCCATCCTAATTATAGGAACAGAAAGTATTGGTTCCCAGATGGTGCAACCCTTGTCAAACACTGTTTTTTTTAATGGTGACCACTGTGTGTAACCTGTCTCGAGTGTGCCTTTTTTCATCACAGCAAGAACAGCTTCACAGATTCAAATCCTCTCGAGCAGCCGGTTAGCTCATTTAAATGTTTTATAGGGCTCTATATACTCCCTTTATCAGAACTTCAGACCCATACCATTATTCTGCAGAATCCTTAACACATAAGGGATGGCTCCTTTCCCTTAACATATGTGCACACAATACCTTCAGCCTATAAACCATCATCGCTTCTTACCCAATTTGTTTCTCAGCAGATTCTGAAAAAGAAACAAATATCATGTTAGCCTTTAAAAATCCCACTAAATATAGTTAGAAGATCAATTTTCTTCTTTGTATATGATGAAGATCATATTTCTTATTCTTAAAAAATAGTATGTGCGTCCCTCATTACTGTAGGATCAAGTAGACTAATTTTCTTGATTGCTTGGTGGTGAACAAAGTTTTAATTAGCTCCTAGGGGAACCTAGAATGGATTTGCCTAATACAATGCAGCTGGAATTAGAACATGCTTTCCTACTGTGTCTTTCTTTATTTTAAAAATGACAGAATTTATTTGTTTTGTCACACTTTCAAATTTGTCTATCTCTCCCCCCCCCCCCCCTTTCTCAAATGTTGGATCTCAGTCTGCAATGATATCTGTTCACATAAATAATGTGGCAAATGTTGGGTTGAAGAATGTGGGAAGGCATGTCCAGTTTATCCCATGGAGAACTGCAGATCTACATCTTTGTACCAGTAGAAACGTATGTTATTTGTTCCATCTCCTCTAGAGGGCAATGACTTCAGATCCCATTACTGTCTTCAAAGGAAGGAAAAGGGAAGAATTACCACCAAGCATTTTTTTCAGCTTATTGTGATTATTTCCAAAAGGAAAGGTAGGGCTGCTGGGCTCGCCATTTATCCACAAGTCCAAAAATATCTCACTAATGGATTCAACCTTAAGAAAGCAAGAGAGGAGGAGGGAGAAAGAATGCATATTGATTTTCTAAAAGATGTCTGGAATGCTGTTATTTTCCAATTAACACTCCACATTAGAGAGCAATCCAATGAAAAGAAAAAGCTAAGCAGTCTAGTTCCATTTTTGGCACTTTTCAAAAGACATGATTAGCTATTCTTCCTAACTTTTCAGTTAAAAAGTGGCAATCTACAGATAATGCCAGAGGCTTATTTGGCATAAACTGGAATAGTATTGACTTCTTTGACCTGTGATTGCTTCACAAAGACATACTGTTCTACACTAGGGAAGGATTTGCACCAGGCAATAAAGTGATATAATTGCTGTTTATCAATATTGCTATTGTTGCTGTTCTAGAACTAATAGGAAGCTTGGCTAACCTTTACAGTATCTGTTGCTTTAGACATATATCAGTATCTTTCCTTCAGTATCTCCTTCCCCCCCCCCCCCATGACATTTAGCAGAAAATGTATTATTATTAATTAATCCTGAAACTTTATGTGCATAAGTCTATCTGCATATTATGGCCAATTGTTTCTGAATCTCCCCCGCCAAAGCCAGTTAAGGCTGAGTCTCCATAGTTCACATCCATTTCTCCATTACTATCATCACTACAAAAAAAAAAAAAAATCTCAGCACTTTATTTTCTCTTCAATGAAGATAAAGAACATTCAAGGAAAATATAAGGCCACAAGTCCCTATATTAGAAGAAAGATAGGACACAAATAAAATCAATAAAATCCAGCTATTGCTTTTTACACTTTCACTTGAGCTTTTTTCAGATCCTCCTGTACAATTTAAATGTGGATATATTTGAGAGCAATTAAATCAGCTGCTGCTCATTTTTTTCAAGACTGAATTAGTATTGATTAAATAACCATTTGATATCTCTATATCATACAAGGAGCAGTATTTGGTGCATCCTAAGTAAACAATCATACAAGGATGAAGAAATTACAGCCACTGTGTATGCCAATTTGAACATCATGGGAGATGTTTTCAAAAAATGAGCTGTCTGAAGCTCTGGTTAAATGCCCCATCTTCCCTGAGCATTGATTATGCCTGAGCATTGACTGAGACAAATGCTGGTTGCAGCCATAGCTTTTCTCTCCATAGGATGGAAATCTGCCCTGAAATGTAGTCCAGGAGTTATTCAATGTGCTGAACTGTATCCTAAGAATAGGTTTGGCAGTTTGGATGAATCTTGGAAAGCCCACAGTGAAACCCAGAGCATATTAACCAGTCCTCTAAGATGGACATCACTCCCTGACACTAATGGATTTGAAACCAACAACATCTGGAGGACTACAACTATATTGGATATGAAGAATATAAGCTGTAATGAAAACGTTCACTAAGTGTAAGTAATCATGAAGACCAAGCCAAGCTATGCTATTTGAATTTGAGTGCAATATTCATTTGCATTCGAAATGTGCGCTTTGAAGTGAGTGCATTTCTAAAATGCTTGTCATTTTAGTTCTGACAGTTTCAGATTTATTTTTACATTTTGAAATATTTTGGTTGGTGTTAAGATAACTTCATTCTGACAAAATGTTTCAAACTTCCTGTGTTTTTTTTTCCTTTTCTGTTCCTATTATAGAACTATTGCTAAGCACTCCTCCAATTTTTAGGTGCAATTTTAATTAAAAGCAATATAGAAAATCAAGCAGAAGTTCTATGTAATCATACGCCATGTGAGTTTTGAAGTTGTTAATTACCAGTTGCCATGAGGTGGTTTTTTTAAAAAAAAGTTTATGGTTTGATATATAATGAATATATAGCACATTGGTAGCACTAACTTTCTTCAGCATATTCTAAGTCTTAAAAATAGATTGATACTCTATAATAACTCAGATATTTGAAACTGGACTCCTTCATTTTTTGTACCTAAATGTTCATTGATTCCACACTAGTTCACCATCTTTAACACTACATGGCAAGCAAATTGAACATCATCTTTTCAATTCTTGAAATAGCTGGACACAATGAATTTTGCCAAAGAAGATGGTTGAGAATTTCATTTAGTTCATTTTCTAGTAACATATTATCAAAATTTTCACTCAGGCCTTAATCCCAATTCAATAAAAGCTTTTGAAGCAATGAGATTCAATTAAAAGTCTTTTAATTCAATGGACCCAGAGTGGTGAAGATTGTCAATAGGATACAGGTCCTTGTCTTAGCAACACAGAGTCTAATTTAATTCAAGCTAGATTGTTGTCCTTAACTTTTTGTTGGACATGAATTTAACAACAATTTGTATTGTAAGTCTTGTCTATAACCCTTGTGGAATCGAAGTGTCTGCAAGATATTATGTCAGTTCTGTAACAATTATCCTGACTGCCTATTTATTTCTGGGCCCAGGTAGTAGGTTTGGTCTCCTTAAGTGCGTACTTTGCTGATAGAAGAATAAGTCTGTCAAAGTATTAAGATCATCACCCAATCAGATCTTGTAGTAAAAGCAATTGGATTGAAGGTACTAAGTGCAGGACTTTATCAGTGGTGGACTGCAGAGTTCTCCCCTGATAAGTTCCTGGGGGAAGAACTCACCACCTGTGGATTAGCACCAATTCTGAGATACCTTGGTCTGGTGGCGGCATACTTCCAGGCAAGGAAAAAGTGGAGGTTTTTCCTGAAGATCCAGTTTCTGTCTCTGATAGCTTGCCAAGAGATAGGGATCAGGGAAAAACACTCATTGCAGCATGGCAGCTGTGTTAAACCCACAGCAAAAAGGAATTCTTTCATTGCCATTTTTAAGAAAGAAAGAAGATTTAATCTTGTGAGATTCATTCTTGGCTATTGGAGAATTTCTCCTATTGGCAGTACCTTCTATTTTCAGAAGATGCAAGTAATATAAAAGTATTATCTCCAAATGGAATGCAACCACATACTGACGGTGCTAAGTCCCCCACATTGCTGATGGACTTTTAAAAAGAATGATTAAGAAATGCCAACTCTAATACATTTTGTGGGATAGATTAATTGTAACAGCTAATGGTATATATATATATATATATATATATATATATATATATATTTCAACCAAAGGGTTAAAGTATTATTTGTCTTTGAAGACAAAACAAAAGACATTTCCTGGCACTAACAATCCTCTCTTTCTAGGGGAAGTTAGTTGAACTTAGCAACAACAAGCCAAAAACAACTTTAAAAGAATGAAAGAAAGGATCCTCTACTGCCACCTGGTATTTAGCTACAATAACTTAATTCAAAATGAGAACAATCACAGCCAAGCTGGAATCAAACTCTACTGAATTAACCCTAAATATGGGGTGTATTGAGATTCCTGAGAAAAAAATAACAACAGAAATGAAAGAAATACATAACTCTTTGGCAAAGCTGACTGGGGAGCCAATTCAGGCAAACCAGAACTTAGTGAATCTTGAATTCATAAATCAGAAGCACGCAGCAAGGTTGGACAAAACCCTTCTGGAACTTTAAATAAAGTTTCTAGCAAGAAGGTCGACATGATTTACCAACAGGGTTGGCTTGAGGCCAAACAGAAAAAACTTGCAATGAAAAGCAGTGACTAACTATGTAAGATGGCAATCAAAGAATACTTTGAGGAAGAATTGTAGAAACAATTGAAAAACTGATATATATGGAAAGGGAAGTGAAGAAGAAGTGAAAGACCTTCTAGATGGATTGCTTCCTGATGCAGATCCACCTGGAACATTAAATATAAGGGTTTTTGACAATTGCTAATGAAGATTTGTGAACTAACTGAGAGGGAAAAATTGATTGGACTGATAGAGAAAGAATATTTGTTTATTTTAAGAGAGATTTGGCATTTACTGAATAACATATTCCAACAGTTTTGTAGGGTTCATTATTTGTGGGATTTGTGAGCTTTTAGTATGTTATTTAATGTAGAAGTGTGGCTAATCTATATAATATTTCTTAAAGGGAGTGGACTAGTCAGAGTTTTAAAGACTCAGACAGAGAGGTCTGTAGACTAGTCCTCATGTTTGTTAATTATTCCTTCTTTAGGAGCCCCTGGTGGCGCAGTGGGTTAAAGGACTGAAGACCGATAGGCCGCAGGTTCGAATCCGGGGAGAGGCAGATGAGCTCCCTCTATCAGCTCCAGCTCCTCATGCGGGGACATGAGAGAAGCCTCCCACAAGGATGTCCCCTGGGCAACGTCCTTGCAGACGGCCAATTTTCTCACAACAGGATGCTCCTGACACGACATTTTTTTTCCTTTTTTAGTATATATGTTAAGAGGATATGTCTCTATGTTGGTGTGTTTTTTTGTTTTTGTGTTGTCATATGTAGAGATTATTTTCATAATCATACTAGTTTGAAAGTACATTTATAGTGTGTGTGTGTATACACACACACACACAACTTTTATAATGTGTTTGTGCATGTTATTATAGTGGAATTGAGGTTTTTTATTTTCTATCAATAAATATTAGCAGCAAAAATCCCTCCCACATAGAAGTCTGTAATATAAAAAAAGAGAAAATAAAGATGCAAAAATACATTTGAAATTGTTAGACACCATCTTGGCTGTTTTTCTTTAATGAAAATTGGAAATAGTAATATACTTTGTGTTTGATAAATGTGGAGTTCTTTTGAAATAAAACATTTTAGCTGCATAGAAAGTTTAAAATTATACTTCACTGATAATGTATTGTTTTGTCTTTATGTTTTAAATGAATTTTAATGGGGGTTTAACATATCTGGTGAAATTAATATGCTTTGACAGATGAATTAGAAATCTTAAAATCAGTAAGTAATAGTGAAGCAAACCTTTCTTGGCTAGTGTGGCAACTGTTTCTTGAATGCCCCCTTTTGGATAGATCTGCATATCCCATTTCATTTTTTATTGGGGGGTGGGGAGAAATAATTGAATAGTTATAGATAGGACTCTAGTAAACACAAATATAAATTTTGGAAACTTTTGGGCAAAGTCCTGGAACGCGTGGTGGGCTCACAACTCCAGGTATTATTGGAAGACATGGATTATCTGGATTCGGCACAGTCTGGCTTTAGGCCGGGATATGGTACAGAGACAGCCTTGGTCGCCTTAGTGGATGATCTACGCCAGGAGCTAGACAGGGGGACTGTGTCCCTGTTGGTTCTGCTGGACCTCTCAGCGGCCTTCGATACCTTTGACCATGGTAACCTTCTGGGATACCTTGGGAGAATGGGCCTTGGGGGTACTGTTTTGTAGTGACTCCGGTCCTTCCTAGAGAGCCGTTCTCAGATGGTGTTGTTAGGAGACGCCTGATCAACCTCACAACCATTGTCTTGTGAGGTTCCTCGGGGTTCAATACTGTCTCCCATGTTGTTTAACAACTACATGAAGCCGCTGGGGGAGGTCATCCAGAGTTACGGGGTGCGGTGTCACCTGTATGCAGATGATGTCCAACTCTGTCACTCCTTTCCACCTACTACTAAGGAGGCTGTTCAGTCCCGAACCGGTGCTTGGCCACTGTGTTAGACTGGATGAGGGCAAACAAGTGAAATTGAATGCAGACAAGACAGAGGTACTCCTGGTCAGTCGAAAGGCCGAACAGGGCATAGGGTTACAGCCTGTGTTGGATGAGGTTACACTCCCCCTGAAGACGCAGGTTCGCAGCTTGGGTGTGATCCTGGACTCATCACTGAGCCTGGAACCCCAGGTTTTGGTGGTGACCACGGGAGCATTTACACAGCTGCGCCCGTACCTTGGGAAGTCTGATTTGGCCACGGTAGTCCACGCTCTGGTTACATCCTGTATAGACTACTGCAATGCTCTCTACCTGGGGCTGCCTTTGAAGACTATTTGGAAGCTTCAATTGGTCCAATGGGCAGCAGCCAGTTTGTTAACAGGAGCGGGACTCAGGGAGCGCACAACTCCTCTGTTGCGCCAGCTCCACTAGCTGCCAGTTTGCTATCAGGCACAATTCAAAGTGCTGGCTTTAGCTTTTAAAGCCCTAAATGGTTCTGACCCAGTTTACCTGTCAGAATGTATCTCTTCCTATGAACCATCTAGATGTTTAAGATCATCCGGAGAGGCCCTGCTCTCGGTCCCACCTTTCTCACAGATCCGGTTGGCGGGAACAAGAGAGAGGGTCTTCTCGGTGGTGGCCCCTCAGCTATGGAACACCCTCCCTAGGAACATTAAATTAGCCCCCTCCCTCCTGACATTTTGAAAGAGAGTTAAAACCTGGCTATTTGAGCAGGCATTTGCAAACACAGTATAACTGATTGATTGAGACTCATGGAATGACATTACGATGCGACGGAAAATGATTTTAATGATGAGATGCTGAGAATTGTATTTTATGGTTTTAATTGTTAATTGTTTATTGTTTTTACATGATTATTTTATATGTAATTGTTTTGACTGTTTTTTATCTTGTGGGGCATTGATTGCCAAATGTAAACCGCCTCGAGTCACCTTCGGGCTGAGAGGGGTGATATACAAATATAGTAAATAAATAAATAAATAAATAACTAATAAAAGATTATAAGCAATGTGAATGATTACAGAAAATAGTCATCAAAAGAGTTTTGACCTCTTGAAGTGGAAAATACACTTAACCAAAGAGGAGGTACAAGTTCAAAGTGAAATATGGAATGCATTTACCACCTCACTGATGCAAAATTCATTGATACTGTTGATAAGGTGAGGAGAACCATTATATTAAACATAGGTATGTTATGACAAAACTGCTTATAATTGCATTTAGTTACATGTGTAACTGGCTAGTTGGAAGAATAACCCTGCAACTTATTCTGAAATTTTAATGGACAACAAGTCTAGATTCTATTTATTTTGTAGATCAAAACTCAAACTGAATACTAGCTTTGAGCCCTGTATGAACTCTGAGCAGAAAGCTTCACAGCATTTGACAGAAACAAATAGATGTTTTTTTTTAAAAAAAACTTACCCATGCTGTATATAATATCAGACCAGTTCACAGATCATACAATATTTAATTATTTATGTAAATCATTGTATGTGTGAATCTGATTTCTCTTCCTACCCTTTTTAAAGTCATAGATCATGTCCTCAGAATCTGTGAAACTCAACACTTCCATGACGTCAGCTGACATCCTTGAGCAGAACTTCCATATAATAATGTAAAAAAAAAAAAACAAGTGTTAGGCTACTGGCCAGGGCTCATAGCCTAAACATACAAATAAGCTGTCTGTATGTCAGAAAGTGACAAGTGCTAAAAATCTGTTCAGGATTCTAATAGGTGTCTTCTGGAAAACAAATGTGAGTGTCCATTATAGCCACTGATGAAGAATGCTAGGAACTGTAGTCTGGCAACATCTTGTGGCCATATGATTCAAAGTCATAATCAAAATCCAATTGTTCTTCCCAATGGGATTAGAAATATTATAACTGGGTTTAACCATTGGCTTTAGGCTAATGCCTCCAAAGCAGATTACACTTTTGTAAAAGTACTTATTTAACAAAATCACAAAATACAGCTAGTAAAAATCACATATTTTACACAGACAGCAATATATAGATTTTATTTGGCCAGTATTGAAACATAGGGGGCATTTACACTGTAGAATTAATGCAGTGTGAAACCACTTTTAAGTTATAGTTTTGCAAGGTCTTTAGCTTTCTCTGCCAAAGAGTGCATGAGATTCACCAAACTACAACTCTCAGGGGTCCATAACTTTGGAACATGCAGTGTCAAATTGCATTAATTCTACCGTGCTGATGCACAGTTAGCTATGTTTCAAGAAATGCCATTAAAATAAGTGGACTTTATTTCTGGGTGCTTCTACACAGGTTCAAATCCCAAGAGGAACTGGGTTTTTATATCCCAGTTTCTCTCAGGATGGAGGCCCACACCAGCCCCAAACCCTGGGATTTTGATGGGGTGGTAGCTACTTGCCATCCTCCAGTTGACCCGGAAGAGCAGCTAGCCAGCCCCCAGACCATCATTTTCTCAAAAAAAATCTTACTGGAGGGGCCTGTCGGCATCTTCAGGCCCCCCAAATTTTCTTCCTCCCCTCTAATTTTGAGGCATAAGAAGCTTTCTTTGAGGGACCCGAAGATGCAGCCAAGCCCTTCCAGTATGTTTTTCTGAGGGTGGGGAAGGGCTGGGGGAAGGGGTGTCAGTTCTAATTCTGAAACAACTCTACTATTGACACAGGTCAGTGCTGCCATCTCACTTACTATGATGCAAAGAAAACGGAGTGGCACATGTGCCATTTTGTAATGGCAATAGTTGTAGCCAGGGAGCTTCAAAGAGCTCCTGGTGTGATTCAGAGATGGATGGAGAGTTGCCCCCTCCTTGCCTCCTCCTTTCCCCCTTCCCTTTCAATTGTGTGGGTATCTTTGCTTACAGCAGCAAAAGCGTCCAGGGATTCCCAGAAGTTCTTTTGAGTTCTGTGGCTGCATCTACAGCAATGGCAATACTACAGAGAAAAAGATGATCCAGACTCTTTACTAAGTCCAGACATTTGTATTTACATGCCTTCTTATAAAGAAACATTAATCTTTACAGTATACCAAGGTACAGTTTGTGTGCTCCTCCAGATGTTGTTGGACTACAACTCCTAGCAACCCTAACCAGCATAATGCTGAAGAAGTTCTAGGAGCTTCAGTAGAACAAAATTTGGAAAGCCACATGAATTCTAGCTCTGCATTATGTAGTAAATGAGGCACACAGATGCCGTGTCACCAGCAAAATTAAAATAGGGAAAAGGAGGGATGGCTCAGGTAGGGATGCTCCAAAGATTACTATTTTTTTTATTAAAAAGTTACATTTCTGTAGAGAAAATTTAGCTGCTATCCCCAAAGTATATCTGTGAAAATATGCTAAAAGATACCTCAGGTTCACAAAGCAATAGCATTTGCAAAACTTAAAACCTGGTTTCTAATCCTCAGACCTACATTCCAGTACAGCCCAATAAAGGTGCATATTACTTTTTCTTCTCTCCTTCCTCAGCGGATTCATCATATTTTGTTTGACTTAACTTGACATCTGGAACTAAGCATTCAACTATATCTTCATACAGGATATGGCATACAGATCACCTCCGACTAAGTCTTCCTAACTGAATACCTGAGGCTTATTTATATTGCATTATACTGTTCACCTATTCTTGTTTACCCCACAACTTTTCCTGTTGCAGAACACCCTTAGGCCTTCTCCCCAGTACCATTTATTATTAGTCCCAATAATAATTCATCTAGTTGATAAATAATTTGCATTCATGTTTAGGTATTAGGAAAATCAGTGAAACCCTGGAATCAAAAATGATAGTTTGACAGCTTTTTTACAAAGTATGATGCTGGAATATTTCTGCACAAAATGGTCAGATATTTTGATACATTTTGTATTTATTTTAATACACATATTATTATTATTATTATTATTATTATTATTATCATCTCTTATTTGCATCACTATCTTAGTATATTTCTTTTGGAGGACTACCATTAACCGGAAGATAGTGAAGGAGAACACATCTTACATTTCCATAGAATTTTTTTGGACTAAATTCATAGAGAGTCCATTTGGCATTCTGGGGGTGAGTGACAGATTATTCACAATTTCTTATTCCTCCCTTTAATAATTAAGAATATATTTTGAAAACCACAAATTTTCCAGATTAAAAAGCATAAAGAAAGCTTGTTAGGATTAACATGATATCCTGAAAGCATTCATTTGACTCCTTGACTATCTATAATTTACTGTGTTGCAGAATAAACATACTCTGCTTTTCTTCTGCCGAAGGCTCAAAGTCGTAAATATTTCATTACTTTAAAAAATGAATTGCTATTAGGTAGGTGTTTTGGTATTCAGAAAAATAAAGTTTTAAGTAGTCAAATAAAATTGCTTCTTTTACCTTCTGGCGGATTTGTTTGTTTTCAACAGTTTGAAATGATGAGCAGTACAGTGTCACCTCTTGGATTGGAATAGAACTACACACATCAAGCAATCAATCAATCCTTTCTTTCAGTTCTTGTGGGTTTTTTCGGGCTATATGGCCATGTTCTAGAGGCATTTCTCCTGACGTTTCGCCTGCATCTATGGCAAGCATCCTCAGAGGGTCTGGTTGCAATTAGTACACTGGGTTTATATATCTGTGGAATGGTTGGGGTGGGGCAAGGAGCTCTTCCCTGCTGCAGTTAGGTGTGAATGTTAGCTAATCACCTTCATTAGCATTTGAAGGCCTGCCTGAGTCTGGGAAAATCTGTTGCTGGGAGTTGTTAATCTGTGCCTGGTTTCTTCCTCTCTGATGTTTAGCTGTTAAAATTTTAGAGTTTTTTAAAACTGGTAGCCAGATTTTGTTCATTTTCATGGTCTCTTCCTTTCTGTTGAAATTGTCCACATGCTTGTGGATTTCAATGGCTTCTCTGTGTAGTCTGACATGGTGGTTGTTGGTGTGGTCCAGCATTTCTGTGTTCTCAAATAATATGCTGTGTCCAGGCTGGTTCATCAGGTGCTCTGCTATGGCTGACTTCTCTGGTTGAAGTAGTCTGCAGTGCCTTTCATGTTCCTTGATGCGTGTCTGGGCGCTGCGTTTGGTGGTCCCTATGTAGACTTGTCCACAGCTGCATGGTACACGGTAGACTCCTGCAGAGGTGAGAGGATCCCTCTTGTCCTTTGCTGAACGTAGCATTTGTTGGATTT
Organism: Anolis sagrei; assembly: GCF_037176765.1. NCBI lineage: Eukaryota > Metazoa > Chordata > Lepidosauria > Squamata > Anolidae > Anolis > Anolis sagrei. The sequence continues at coordinate 210,923,997 of NC_090023.1, read as the reverse complement.
TCTTGGTGGGTTTGTAGATTGTTTGTATGTTGTGTTTCCTCATCAGCTTCCCTATGCGGTCAGTGGTTCCCTTGATGTATGGCAGGAACACTTTTCCTCGGGGTGGATCTTCATCTTTACTCTCGTGGTTTGTTCTTGGTCTTGTAGCTCTTCTGATGTCTGAGGTGGAGTATCCATTGGCCTGGAGAGCCCAGTTGAGGTGGTTCAGTTCATCTTGGAGGAGTTGGGGTTCGCAGATTCTTTTTGCACGGTCTGCCAAGGCTTTGATGGTGCTTCTTTTTTGACTTGGGTGATGGTTGGAGTTTTTATGTAGATATCTATCTGTGTGTGTGGGTTTTCTGTAGACGGTGTGACCCAATTGTTGATCTGGTTTGCGGATGACTAGGACATCTAGAAAAGGCAGTCTTCCTTCATTTTCTTTTTCCATGGTGAACTGGATGTTTGGATGGATGCTGTTAAGATGGTCCAGGAACCTGTTGAGTTCTTCATCTCCATGGCTCCAAATGGTGAAGGTGTCATCCACATATCTGAACCATATCGTGGGCTTTTTTGTTGCTGTCTCCAGGGCTTGTTCTTCAAAGTGTTCCATGTAGAAGTTAGCTATGACTGGGCTGAGAGGGCTCCCCATAGCTACTCCATCTTTCTGTTCGTAGAATTCATTGTCCCACTGAAAGTAACTGGTGGTGAGGCAATGGTGAAACAGAGCCGTGATGTCTTCTGGGAACCTCTGGTTGATGAGTGCCATGGTGTCTGCTACCGGGACCATGGTAAATAGAGATACCACATCGAAGCTGATCAGTTTGTCGTTTGTATTTAGCTTGAGATTGCTGATTTTTTCTATGAAGTGGGCTGAGTCCTTGATGTAGTGTGTAGTGAGCCCAATATGGCTTTGTAACTGTGCAGCAAGAAATTTTGCTAGGTCGTATGTGGGGGATCCAATGGCACTCACGATGGGTCTGAGTGGGGTGGAGTCCTTATGGATTTTTGGGAGTCCATAAAGCCTGGGTGGATGGGCTTCCGATTTACATAGCTGCTGTCGTATGTCAAAATTTATTGAGGAGTTCTTAATCAGGGTGTTGGTTTTCCTGGTTATTTTGGCGGTTGGGTCTTGCTTGAGTTTTTTGTATATAGTAGGGTCCAGGAGTTTTCTGATCTTCTCCTTGTATTGCTCCGTATGCATGATGACCGTATGCATGATCCACCCAGGCTTTATGGACTCCCAAAAATCCATAAGGACTCCACCCCACTCAGACCCATCGTGAGTGCCATTGGATCCCCCACATACGACCTAGCAAAATTTCTTGCTGCACAGTTACAAAGCCATATTGGGCTCACTACACACTACATCAAGGACTCAGCCCACTTCATAGAAAAAATCAGCAATCTCAAGCTAAATACAAACGACAAACTGATCAGCTTCGATGTGGTATCTCTATTTACCATGGTCCCGGTAGCAGACACCATGGCACTCATCAACCAGAGGTTCCCAGAAGACATCACGGCTCTGTTTCACCATTGCCTCACCACCAGTTACTTTCAGTGGGACAATGAATTCTACGAACAGAAAGATGGAGTAGCTATGGGGAGCCCTCTCAGCCCAGTCATAGCTAACTTCTACATGGAACACTTTGAAGAACAAGCCCTGGAGACAGCAACAAAAAAGCCCACGATATGGTTCAGATATGTGGATGACACCTTCACCATTTGGAGCCATGGAGATGAAGAACTCAACAGGTTCCTGGACCATCTTAACAGCATCCATCCAAACATCCAGTTCACCATGGAAAAAGAAAATGAAGGAAGACTGCCTTTTCTAGATGTCCTAGTCATCCGCAAACCAGATCAACAATTGGGTCACACCGTCTACAGAAAACCCACACACACAGATAGATATCTACATAAAAACTCCAACCATCACCCAAGTCAAAAAAGAAGCACCATCAAAGCCTTGGCAGACCGTGCAAAAAGAATCTGCGAACCCCAACTCCTCCAAGATGAACTGAACCACCTCAACTGGGCTCTCCAGGCCAATGGATACTCCACCTCAGACATCAGAAGAGCTACAAGACCAAGAACAAACCACGAGAGTAAAGATGAAGATCCACCCCGAGGAAAAGTGTTCCTGCCATACATCAAGGGAACCACTGACCGCATAGGGAAGCTGATGAGGAAACACAACATACAAACAATCTACAAACCCACCAAGAAAATCCAACAAATGCTACGTTCAGCAAAGGACAAGAGGGATCCTCTCACCTCTGCAGGAGTCTACCGTGTACCATGCAGCTGTGGACAAGTCTACATAGGGACCACCAAACGCAGCGCCCAGACACGCATCAAGGAACATGAAAGGCACTGCAGACTACTTCAACCAGAGAAGTCAGCCATAGCAGAGCACCTGATGAACCAGCCTGGACACAGCATATTATTTGAGAACACAGAAATGCTGGACCACACCAACAACCACCATGTCAGACTACACAGAGAAGCCATTGAAATCCACAAGCATGTGGACAATTTCAACAGAAAGGAAGAGACCATGAAAATGAACAAAATCTGGCTACCAGTTTTAAAAAACTCTAAAATTTTAACAGCTAAACATCAGAGAGGAAGAAACCAGGCACAGATTAACAACTCCCAGCAACAGATTTTCCCAGACTCAGGCAGGCCTTCAAATGCTAATGAAGGTGATTAGCTAACATTCACACCTAACTGCAGCAGGGAAGAGCTCCTTGCCCCACCCCAACCATTCCACAGATATATAAACCCATTGTACTAATTGCAACCAGACCCTCTGAGGATGCTTGCCATAGATGCAGGCGAAACGTCAGGAGAAATGCCTCTAGAACATGGCCATATAGCCCGAAAAAACCCACAAGAACTGAGTGATTCCGGCCATGAAAGCCTTCGACAATCCTTTCTTTATTCTGACTTTCATACCTCTACAGTCCTCAGATAGTAAAGAATTTAGGCCTGTGAAGGATAGCATGAAGCCATAGAACCCTATATCTTCCATTGTTTAAACGTCCTATTCAGGAATTTGCTTCAACACTTACCTGATTGTAGTATACCTATTCAATATTTCTTTTTTTTTTCTTCTTAAACATTTTTGGGTGCAACAACTTTGCAGCTGCCCTAAACAACCAGCTTTTTGAGAACCAATGTTTTCTATTGTCATCTGAGGAAACAGAGGGTGTGTCAAGATGGACTTTAAAATGCAGTCATTTTCTAACAGCCATTATCTTGACCCTGGACATTAATCTCAACTGTTTCTTTAGTTCTTAAACTGCTTTAAAAATAATTGATTTCTATGCTGTATTTTGGCCAAAGATCTATATGAAATTTTGAGGTGAGGTGCCATGTAGCCATCCCCAACAAGAGGCTTCACATTGAAGGTGTTAGAACTGAGGGTGCTTCCACACTTCCATTTAATCCAGGAACATTCATGTTTAAAAAATGTGAATGTTCCCAGGTCCTAATCTACACAGGCCTGAGAAAGCACATGCCAGAGTAGCACATCATTTCTATGCGCCAGTGTAGTGGCACATCATTTCTATGCACAGGTGTCCAGATGTGCTCCCAGATGTTTTTGGGAGAACACCTGGACACCCAACCCCCCCCCCTCCCCAAAACCTCCCAAAAGCCCTTTTAAAAGTAAAAGCATGTACCCAACCTCCATTAGAGTGGTGCCAGAGCTCTCCTGGCAAATAGAATGATGGGCCAGGAGAAAGGGGGAAGAGAAGGAAAATCACTCCTGCCCCCCCCCCCCCCAATCCTGGCACATAATTTATATGTGCCAGGAGAGCTCTGACACCACTCTAATGAAGGCTAGGTAAGTTTTTTTTTACTTTGAAAAGGGGGTTGGGGGGCTTTTGGAAAGGGGGTTGATGTCCTCATGGTTTCCCAGGCTAAGTTAGCCCTGAAAACCACTGGACTACTGTCTGTACTGCCCTCTCACAAGTCCAGAATTTTTGAGGGAGCAGTCCAGGCAGTGGAAGTTTTTCTAGTTTGTGGCAAATTAATTCGTATTTGCCTAGGACATCATCTGGACAACCCCCTTTTAATTGCGGGAACTCCTGCATTAAAGGGGCTGACTGGAAGCGCCCTGAGATGAACATGGTGATGGAAGGTGACAAAGGACAGCCAGGATTTCTCACCAATAAGTGAGCTTGATCACATTTGAATTTTTTTATTTTAAATTTGCCTATTATATATATATATATATATATATATATATATATATATATATATATAATGATTGTATATGCAGAAACTTGCAGATCAATTTACTAGCACACTTTTCTGCAACAGGATGGCTTATGACAACTTTGGTGGAAATACTCATATTCACATGCATGATAGGAAGAAAAAAGCAAAGTGGCAACCAATAATGTGAATGAGAGTTTTCCAAAAGCAAGCTTACATCAAGGTAACTTCACTTGAGGACAAGTGTGGCTGCATAAGCCAAATCCACCATACTGTCCAAGCTCTATGTGGTATTAATGACACAAATGTGCGGTCTATGTAGATCAGAAAAATATGATGTGAATGCATTTTCCCCCTTGGTGGAGACAGCTCATATAGTGCCTTTCTTATCATCTGAATCTTTAAAATGACAATGAAGAAAAACATAACCCTTTCTCTCCAGTTCTAATGTTCCCGTTAAATAACTTTAAAACTTCTCTCTAATTTTAATTCGTTTTCCCTGTACCTATACATGCATCCCTACTAAATTGTATTTATGTCCTGTGTGCTACATTTTTGATTATCAGTTTTGCACATCTCTTCCCCTCACTTGCTCCCAATCTTCTTGTATTTTCTACAGTGTTTAAAATAAGATGTTGACCTGTATTGGATCCAGGAGATTGTTTCCAACATAATTATTTCATGAAAGAAAATTTCAGTTACAATGTTTGAACCAAATATTCCTGGAATGAGTCAGTGTCTGTAAGCTCTGAAACAACCTTCCAAGCAGGCCAGCATTCCTTTTGTGAAGAAGATCCTTGAAGCCTTTGAGAATTTTAAGCTCATATGAACAATTGCTTTAAATGCTGCTGGGAATTTCTTTCAGTGGCTGCTTTGAATTTCCCCCACATGTTCATAGCTTCGGTTCTATATTTTGCTATCTTTGTATTATAATATATTTTTATTGTCACCTTGGATACATATACATAACTGTCGGGTACAGTTTAAGAACACTGAATCATTCTATTGCAAAGTATTGGTTTTTACACTACTGTCATTTCTAATTCCATGAAAAAATGTAACAACATGATCCTTTCAAACCTGTTAAAAAGTAACAGTCACGAACAGCAAGAGATTGATAGATAGTGTAGTGGGTGTTACAGAATGATTCATATTTAGGTTTTTCAAGTGCAAGGTTTTAAAAGATGTAATATGTTGTATTGTCTCTGTGGTGGACCTTCTAATTTCTGGAAGGATGATATTTGGAGAGCCACAGCAAACAAAATGGGGGCAGCAAGAGGGGGTGGGGGTTACCAATTATACCTTTCAGAGATTTATTTGGTTAACTAATTTTGTTGCAGAAACGTGCCTCCTCAAATGACAGTGCACACTGGAAATACACAATACTGCAAATTTCCTTTTCCAAAATGAAAGCAGGTGAAGAAACTGTTATTGAGGTGCTCGGTCATGCTGGTTTTCATACATTTTTCCTGTAAGCTTTATGCTAGCACCTGGTTGAAATTATATATACTGTTGTGGAGCAAATGAGGCTTGGCAAATGCCAGGAAAAAAAGGCTTCTAGTGGTACTGTGCATATACCATTTGCATTTAATAAAAAGCTCTTGAATCTGGCTCATGCAGTAAAACAGAATTCCTCTTTTCCCTAGTGCCCAGGACTGGTAACATATTTGTGACATATTGTAATCATATTTGCACCACGACAAAGGACAATGATGACTAGAATTGATAGGATTTGACAATGTGGAATGAACTTAAGGATTCTGAGCTGGCGAACGTTGAGCATTAGATTGGTTTTATTGATTATGATGTATAACTGATTGTTTTAATTATTTTATAATTACTGTTTATATATGTTTTATCTTATTGTTTGTGTTGGCATCGAAATGTGCCTTTTGTAAGCCGCCCTGAGTCCCCCCTCAGGGGTTGAGAAGGGCGGGGTAGAAATGCGTGAAATAAATAAATAAATAAATAAAATGTCCAGAAATCCATTGTGGATTGGAAGTTCACTGATTGATACCAATCTTCACATTACCACTTTGAGTAGAATTGCACATTTATAATTGACTTAAAACCTTATGTGTCTATGCAAAGAAAGGAAATTCCAGATATATGCCCTAGGTGACTATCAGGGAAACACTACCTTAATTTTACAGTTTAAAGCCTGGATGAGAAACATCCTTTACACCCAAAACAACTAGAAATGTTTAATGGCATTAGGATAATGCAGTGACAGGTATCTTGTGGCTTTCCAGATGTCATGGGGCTACAGCCCTCTTGCCTCTCTCTACTGACTATGCAAACAATGTCTGATGACAATTGCAGTCCAGGAACATCTGGAAGGCCACAAAAGGCCTACTTTGTTTTGGTAATTCCAACCTGAGAAAAGCCATAGAAGTAATGGTTAGAAAGTGAGTCAACTGTTATGTAAATTTAACTCATGTAATAGTTTTGCTGTATTGGTTCTACTGCTATTCATATGCTTCAGTCCTTATCTGCTAGTCTGCCTATTTTCACAAAAGGCACCATGGCATGGTAGTTTAACTGCTGGAGCAGAAATGATGAGATGCAGGTACAAATCTCTATTTAGCCCTGAATCTTTCTAGCTAACTCATCTTCATCTTCATAATCTTTATTTATACCCAATCACCATCTCTCTGGAGGGACTCAGGGCAGCTCACAAAGGCACTCAAGGTGCACACATATAAAATACAATAAATGCATGACCAATATCACAATAACAATAACAACCACATAAAATCATGAAATCCCACTAGTTAAAAATCAATAAAATGCAACTGTAGCTGCAGATATAAACAAATTGCAATCAATATCAGTCCATAAAGTGTGAGGTGAAATAACACTAGTCCTCAAATATAGTCAGTAACCTAGTATGAAAGTTGCTAGGATACTAATGAATGGGGATGAGGAATACTCTATGTTGAGGTTCTTGGAATAAATATAACAATATTTTATTGTTTATTAATTGGAATGTTGATGTTATCCTGTATTTTGAACATAATTTTGGTGTCATTGTGGGCAGATTATATGCCTTAGAAATGCTTTGTTGAAGTGTGGCAAAAATCCTGGTCTTCAAAATACCAAAGCTTAAAGTTTGTAGGTTTATAAACCACTCCTACCCTGGATTTACTATTCTGGTCAGGCTTAAAGGAGATAAAGGTCAGTTGAAAAATTGTTCATTCATGACCAGGAGGTTCTGCATAGGAACAAGCTCTGAAATGCAAGTCCAGGTTCTCTGTGGACGTGAGCATTCATTTTTTCTATAGTTAATGGTTGGGATATCTGACTCTTACTCAGGTCAGATTCTGTGTGTATGTCTTGATTCCCTTCTAAAAAGATTTCTCTACTCAAAGTTTTTTTTTACCTCTTTAACTTGGCTGCCATTTGTCTAATCTCAGCACATCGTCCCTTTCACAGCGGTGCATATTAAAAGTGAGTTTGCACAGACTTCGTAGCAGATTGCCCAATTAACTCCTCAGCACCTTGATTACTTTATCAAGCAACCACTTATGCAGGTGCCACCTTTCCAAATGAGATATTCAGTTCAAGGAAAATGGGGTGGGAGGGAAAGCTGCCCTCTTGCCCTGAGCAAATTCCATCTTGGGTAATTACATTCCACCTACACATTTCTCAATCAATTTCTTCCATGTAGCATCTTACCTTGAATGCAAAATATCTTCTTGTCTTTATATGTATGGATATTGACAGGTTGGGGGGGAGTCTATTTTTGAGCCCTTTTAGGTTGTGGAACTAATCCTGAAAGGTTATAGTAAAATGAGTCAGAAATGAGAGCATTTATAGGTAGGTCTCTCTGGCTGACGCAATATGTATGATTATCATCATACCTTAGATTTTTATCTGCTTCTAAATATTTCGATAATCATCATCATCATCATCATCATCATCATCATCATCATCATCATTGCCGGAGCCCCCGGTGGTGCAGGACTGAAGACCGACAGGTTGCAGGTTCAAATCTGGGGAGAGGCAGATGAGCTCCCTCTATCAGCTCCAGCTCCTCATGCGGGGACATGAGAGAAGCCTCCCACAAGGATGATAAAACATCAAAAACATCTGGGCGTCCCCTGGGCAATGTCCTTGCAGACGGCCAATTCTCTCACACCAGAAGCGACTTGCAGTTTCTCAAGTCACTCCTGACACGACAAAAAAAATCATAATCATTTTTATGTCTATACCGCCCTATCTCCCAAAAGGGACTCAGGGTGGTGTACAACAAAAGATTGGCAAACATTCAATGCCTGGGAAACATAACCATAATAAAGCAAATAATAATAGTGACCATAACATAATTTTCTTCACATGATTTTTCAAAAGCACAAATATTTCACCAGAGTCAAATGTGGCCAGATGCTGGACAACATAAACCATTTTGAGAGAAAGGTAGGATATACATTCTATAAACAAATAAATAATCAACCAACAAGCAATCAGTGTTGTTATAAGCATTCATTCCACTTCCAATTTACAAATTTCCATGGCAAGATTTAATCAAAGAAGGTTTGCTGTTGCCTTCCCCTAATGCTGAGAGAGTGTGATTTGCCCAAGGTAACTCAATGCAAAGTTGGAATTATAACTCTGCAAAGTTGGAATTATAACTCTGGTCTTCAAGAGTTCGAGCACAGCACTCGAGCTACTATACCACACTGACTTATCCATAGACAGGTAATACTTTTATTAGCACACACTTCAATTCTACAGCACTGAAAAAGTGTTTTAGTTCACAATAACTCTTCATCAGATTAGATAGCAAGGTGGGGAGGGAAGCTTGGAAATGAGAACACTGTAAAATAACCTAGGATTTTCTTGCTACTAAGTTGATTCCAGACATGAAATTCTCCTGCCTCATTCATGCAGATTACAGACATTATCTCCAATTTTTAACTTTTTCATGTTTTCTATATTTTTTCTGTATTTTTATTATCACAGAAAATCCAAGAATGAGGAAATAGCCTAGCTACATCTTGTAATCAACAATGAAAGATACCTAGTACCTTGACATACTTTTGTCTGCTTCTTTTCTAACTGAGGATTCCAGAATATAATAAGAAAGCTTTTGATGCAATTTCAACACTGAAGCTAAACAACCATCACTTGGCTGATAAATTCTCTGAGATACAGATATATAGCACTCAGAAGATTGGTACTTAAAAAAGTTGTTTTACACTCAGCTTGTAAAATTCCTTGCTACAAAATGCATGAATAGGACAACAGATCTCAACAATGGATGGATCTATCTTTACGGATCTGCTCCATTTCAAAATACTCACAAACCCACTGGCTCCTTCTATCTAAAATATGTTTCTTTGAACTTCATAACTTAAGTACTGCATGTCTATTTGCACTCAATATTTGTTTGTTTTTTGGAAAAAAAACTTCCTTAGAAGACCAAATACAGGATAATCAGCAACACATGCAAGTATGTATGAGTGTTGTTGTTTTGGTATGTAGGTTTGTTCTTAAGTTGAACTTTGGATAGCATAGGGAAGGATTAACACCCTATGGTGTATATTTTGCTGTCTGTGCTCCTGTTCAAAAGATTTCACCCCACTTTTTTTTTCCATGTGATGATTGGATTTTGAAAATTTTGGATTGTTGTAGAAACAAAGATTGGTGATAAAACCCTTTCCCCCATAACTCTTTCTGGGGTGAATTTCCCTTCCCAGTTGAATGTTTGTGACTTGGGAACAGCCTCTATAAGGTTTTCTTGGAAGGATTTGCCATGCCCTGCTTTCAGAAATTAGAGACTATGACTTGCTTAATGTCATCCACTTGGAGCCCACCCAGACAGGCCCCAAATGCGAGACCTATCTCAGTTTTTATCAGAGTCATCTAAATGACACCTCTGGTAAAAATAATTACTTCAAAATAATACAAGGTTTCCTTGGTTTATTCTGAATTAGTTAACTACCTCATTAGATCCTGGCCTTCCTGAAAGACCCAGGTCTAATAAGGCATTGGACCTGTGGGGACTGACTCCTTGGTCATGTTCCATGACTCCAAGGGTCAGTCCCCAGAGTCATCCCACACCTTTTGGGCTTCAGGATCCCAAAGGTGAGGGCACCCACCCCGATTCTCCAGGCTCCAATTCTTCTAAAAGTTACTTTTAAAAGGTCCCTTGGATGCCATGAAGCTTCTCCTCACATCCTCCTGGCACAACGAAATGATCCCTGAGAAAACAAGAGAGGGGCAAGGAGGGATTTTCCTCCACAATCCTCCCATCTCCTCGGGCATCATTTTCTCTTGCCAGGAGGACACGAGGAGAAGCTTCATGGCAGCCAGGGACCATTTTGGGAAGTTTTAGGGGATTAAATGAGGAGCTTCCAGATGACTTCTTCCTATCCTGATTTTAATCAGGATGGCATGCAGCCACCTCCTGCCCACTCCAGGAAAGTCCAGATTTGGGTTGGGGAGTTAGGACTGGAATCCGTGTCAAAGCCGATTACTTTAACCTGCTTTGGCACAGATTTTAGTCATGTGTGGAAGATTTCTATGGCTGAGCCAAGATTTTAACCAGTGTCCCCAGTTTCCTAATCCAACAGTCAAACTACTACACTATGATAACATTCTCTCTCTCTCTCTCTCTCTCTCTCTCTCTCACTACACAAATCTTTTTAATTCATTAAAAATATTACAGCTTTCAAACAGAATCCTGGGCAGTTACAAATATGTAAAGTACTGTTACACATGCGCAACTGCTACATATTCGTGCTACATATTCGTGATTTATATTTCACTTACAATCAAAGAGCATTCTGAATCCTAGCCAATGAAAGAATTGGGCTAAACTTCCCACACAGAACCCCCATAAACAACAGAAAATACTTGTTTACTGATGGTCTTTGATGACCCCTCTGACACCCCACTCACGACCACCCCAAGGGTCCCGACTCCCAGGTTGAGAATCACTGGCTTATAGGATGAGGTGGGAATGTCAGGCAACTGCCTCTAACTAGGCAGTGAGGTGACCAATCATTGATCCCATGGTTTCGAGGGGAGATCTGTCCAGCATCTGTGTTACATAGTACATAATGGGTTCCATCATTCAACTGAAGACTGGAGAAGTAGGAACAGATTGTACATAGAATTACTTCAAGCAGCATGATCAGATTCAGGTGTACCACTCATAAAGTGAATTTAAAATGTGCTTGTTGACTTGTTGTTTATTCATTCAGTCGCTTCCGACTCTTCGTGATGTCATGGACGAGTCCACACCAAAGCTTCCTGTCAGCTGTGGTCATCCCCAGTTCCTTCAAAGTCAAGCTGGTCACTTCAAGGATACTATCTATCCATCTTGCCCTTGGTCTACCCCTCTTCCCTTTTCCTTCCATTCTCCCCAGCATCATTCTCTTCTCCAAGCTTTCCTGTCTTCTCATGATGTGGCCAAAGTACTTCAGCTTTGCCTCTAATATCCTTCCCTCCAATGAGCAAGTGGGCTTTATTTCCTGGAGTATCAGCTTGTCTGATCTACTTGCGGTCCAAGGTACTCTCAGAATTTTCCTCCAGCACCACAGTTCAAAAGCTTCTATCTTCCTTCATTCAGCTTTCCTTACAGCCCAGCTCTCACATCCATAGGTTACTATGGGGAATACCATTGCTTTAACTATGTGGATCTTCATGTTTCATCAAAATGGAGTCTGGGTCCCTGATTTCTCCTTGGATTACCAAATAATAAATGAACTGAACTGTTAGCATCCCACCAGCTTCTCTCCACCTATAAAAAGAATCTATCAGCAAAACAGAGGGAGAAATTTGTATATGTTTCCACCTTCCTGGTGCCCTCTGCACACCTCCCAAAATCTTTTCCAGAAATCTAATGCACTAGCAGTGGTTCTCAACCATTGGGTCCTCAGATGTTTTGGCCTTCAACTCCCAGAAATCCTGACAGCTGATAAACTGGCTGGGATTTCTGGGAGTTGTAAGCCCAAAACACCTGGGGACCCACAGGCTGAGAAACCACTGCACTAGATATCATTTTGGATAATATAGGGACATCAATAGAAAAGGAAATTATTAAACACTGTTCCCTTCTTATTCAGGTGACTAATGTGTTCCATCAGCTGAGGGTCATGGGTTAAATACTATGTAATAAAATTAGACCAATTTAACACTGTATTCTTTTAGGTCCTTTTTCACATCCCAGAAGTCAGCACATTTTAATGCTAATAAACTAAGGAATTTGGTCCAGAACAACTAATGGTTCAAGTTGCATTTCTACTGGTAGTCATAAGAGCATTTTCAGATAATATTTTCTTATGACACTCTCAAAATACTTGAGATTTACCTGATTGAGCTTTAGTATTCCTTTTAGTGGTTGTGGGAAAGATACTACTATGGGATTTGGCATTTGACGATTTGATTCCCCCTTTCTCTCCCCTTTATCATATTTGTATTCTTGTCTGTGTCACATTAAATGATGCAGAGCTCACTTTTAGGGTAATGCCAGACCCAAAGTTTATGAAAAAAAAGATTGATATCGGCTTCATAAAACTCTGGGGAAGTAATATTTTTTTGCATCCTGCCATCCTTCTAACTGCAGGCAACTTGGTATATTGCATACAGACAAGACTGAGGAGGGGGAGGACCTACAGCAAAAGCGGGGGGAGCACTTTAGTCATAGTTTTTTTCTTAGTCAAGGATGGATAAGCTGTAGGTTGTAAGCTTCTTTATCATTTTTATAGTAGGACAACAAGGCTGCTTTGTAGATTTCATGAGTTATCACAGTCTAAAAAGAACCCTGAAATGTAAAAGTCACAGGCTAAATGCTTCAATGTTCATGTGCCACAACCTGTGAACTAGTATTGCTTTAGCAAAATGAAATGAAAAACCATCTCATCTTCTATCATGGTGGAGTGATAGCAAGAAAGAATATAGCTAATATACCGATAAACTTGGATGTATGTACTCGAGAGCGAGCATTGTGTAGAAGCTTGTGCATTTGACTAAGGACTTGTCTACATAAGTACCAAAATCCTGGAGTCTTCCCAAATTGACTTCTGGCTATTTTCATGATATATAGCAGCTTACGGTGAGTATGGAAGGATGCTGATGGTTAGCTTTACACTGACTTTGCTCTACTTCAAGCAAAGTCATGGAATGATTTGGAGACTGCTGAAAACTTCAGAATATCCTGGGATGTCAGGGCAGTCTGGACAGTGGGATTTGCGACTTTATGACATTGGACGCTGGAATTGCCACAGATTGTGGTGAATCTGGCTGTGCTGGGGGGTGGGAATCCATCAGCCCATGCCCCACATCACCTGACATCCTGAACCCCATGCCATGGGGGAAAGCAGCCACCCACTGATCCCTATGCAACACTCGCATAGGCCACCAATTTTAAGCCCATCTAATGATGTTGTTAATCTGATTTGGACCAATTCGCTGTCCAGACAGATGTCCTTCACTTCTGGAAACAAAATGTCATAGCATAGACCTATGGCTACAGCGTTTGAACAAGATTTAAATCTCTAGTGGCTTTCTTTCTGATTTGCTTATTGCAAAGAAGATATATAGTCTTAATCTCTCAGACAGGAGCCCCCAGTGGCGAATAGGTTAAACCCTTGTGCCGGCTGAAACTGCTGACTGAAAGCAGGGTGAACTCCCGTCTGTCAGCTCTAGCTCCCCTTGTGGGGGCATGAGAGAAGCCTCCCACAGGATGGTAAAACATCAAACATCCAAGCATCCTTGGGGCAACATCCTTGCAGATGGCCAATTCTCGGAAGCGACTTAAAGTTTTCCAAGTTGCACCTGACACCAAAAAAAAAAAAATCTCAAACATGGACAGGAGTGTATGAACTAGTTCAATACTGGAAGGGGTGTTGTTGTCTCTCCATAATACCTTGCAACTTTCCAAGCTGGTAAATTACCTAGTAATTGGAAACTTTATTCATTTCTCTAGAGGTATCTTAATTTCTGAAACTCAGCAACGGTCGCCACAATTTTATAGTAGTGGGAGTGGAGTAGACAACTCCATCTGACTTTCACATCTGATTTCACCCAAAGGCCTTTTATTTCAGTTCAGTCATTCTATCCATCCAAAATTTATCACTTTGCCCTCAGCTTAGTAGGCTGCAGAATAGAAGCACAATCGAAGCAAAGCTCTCCCCCCCCCCCCACTTCTCTATATATACATACACACATGCGCACACACAATCACCATTAGTTTGTGTCTCTTTTACCCTTGGTAATAGATCTTAAATCTGACAAAACAGTAAAAGCTATTGCATTTCAGCTTTCTGCTTGGCTGCTTGTGAATTGTGGTATTTTAGATGTATTTATTTCTTTTTTTAGGCACTGGCAGTTTTGCAATGTTTGCTGAACAGAGTAGATGAAGGCATGTAAGGGGTTTGGGGAAGATTTGACATCATTTAAACATTCAGATAATTCTGTAGTATAGTTGGAAGTGTAAATAAGTGCAAAAATTATTAATACACAAGAAGAAATTGTTTCAGACTGTAGAAATTTCATGGCAATTCCACTGTATTTACAGGCATTTATCTAAAAACAGGATGAGAGAGATTGTAAAACAGATGCAAAGGAGGTAAGATGAGAAACGTATGCCGTATATACTCATGTATAAGTTAACCTTATATATTAGTTGCGGATTGGTTTGGGAGCCAAATGTAGGGATTTTGATATGACTAATGGATCAACTAAGTGCCATTCTTCAGAGAGGGTAAAGCACAAATGCCACCTCATAGGCCACTTGCCTCAGGCTACAGCTGCCATTTCCCTGCCTAAGCATTCATGAAGGCCAAAAACTATGGCACAGAGGAGAGAGGAAGAAGAAGAACTTTACTTTTCTACCCTGCCTCCATCTCCCTGAAGGGACTTGGGGTGGCTTACATGGGGCCAAGGACAGGCAAAGTACAATTAAAACAAAAAGCAAAAACAATAACAATTTAAAACAGCATAAAACAGCAGACATTAATAAACATGTATCAAATAACAACAGGCTAAAAATTTGGAGGGGGGGGAAGAAGACCACTGTGCGAACTAATTCAAAGATAAGTGAATCAATAAGGCGGATAGAAACGTATAATAGAATAGGAAATAGCATGGAACAGAGCAATTGAGCAGAATTAATTTAACCTAAAACTTAGGAAATGTATATAATAATGTGATATAGGAATTCCAAGGGTGGGTTGAGATCATGACTCAGTCAAGTGCACTAAGAAACATCCATGTTTTTAATTCCTGCCGGAATGTGGATAGGGAGGGTGCCAGCCTAATCTCCCTGGGGAGGGAGTTCCAGAGACGAGGGGCCACCACCAAGAATGCCCTCTCTCTCGTCCCCACCATCCGCGCCTGAGACGGGGGTTGGAGCGAGAGTAGAGCATCCCCGGAAGATTTTAGGGACCATGTGGGCTCTTAGGGGAGGATGCAGTCACACAAATACGTGGGTCCTGAATCATGTAGAGCTTTGTAGGTAATAACCCCACCTTGAATAGGGACCAGAAACTTATCGGCAGCCAGTGGAGCTGTTTAAACAGGGAGGTTGACTGCTCCTGTAACTTGCTCCAGTTAGCAATCTGGCCACGGAGCTTTGTACCAACTGAAGTTTCCAGGCCGTCTTCAAGGGCAGCATAGAGTGCATTACAGTAGTCCAATCTTGAAGTAACTAAGGCATGGACCACCATGGTCAAGTCAGACTTCTTGAGGTACGGTCACAGCTGGCGCACAAGTCGTAATTGTGCAAAAGGCCCTCCCAGCCACGGCTAACACCTGAGCATCAAGCGTCAGCACTGAGTCCAGGAGAACCCCCAAACTGCGGACCTGTGTCTTCAGGGGGAGTGTAACCAAATCAAACACAGGTTGCCACCCTATACCCCGTTTGGTGGAGTGACTGACCTGGAGGACCTCTGTCTTGTCAGGATTCAATTTCAACCTGTTAGCCCTCATCCAGCCCATCACAGCGGCCAGGCACTGGTCCAGGACCTAATGGGCTTCCTTGGATTTCGGTGGAAAGGAGTAATAGAGTTGTGTGTCATCTGCATACAGATGACAACAGACTCCAAAACTCTGGATGACCTTGCCCAGCGGTTTCATGTAGATATTAAAAAAGCATGAGGTAAAGAATAGAACCTTGCGGGAGCCCACAGGTCAAGGGCCAGGGGTCCAAGCAGGTATCTCCCAGCCTCACCAACTGGGTGCGGCCCTCCAGAAAGGAATGGAGCCACTGCAATGCAGTACCCCCAAGACCCATTCCAAAGAGGAAGTTTTTTCCAGAACAGACTAAGCTCTTGCTTTTTGCCACTCTGCTCAGAGAAGGGAATGGTTCCCCCCCCCCTTTTTTTTTTTTTTTTGATAAACATTAAGGTGTAATACACATTGACCCGTGGATTAGTGAATCCAAATTTTTGGGACTGATTACTTTGACTAAAATTTTTAAACTTATACAAGAGTATATGGGCTAACTGGAAAGCAAAGGTTCTTGGCCAAAACATAGTCAAATATCCATCTTATCCATTTTAAAAATCATGTATCCTATTTATTGCATTATTTATTCTCCCCCATATGTCACATAAATGGTAGCATGCAGTATTGAATTTCAATGTCTCTGTAGCTATCATTTTTAAGAGTGGGGTGAAGGGATTGAATCTATGATAAGTATTTGTAGTTACATTAAATTGCTAGAATGTGACCTTGTACAAAATTAATTATCAGTCTGAATGAGGCCAACAGTATTAATGAATTATTCTGCCAGAAACAAGAGTGTGACAGTTAAGAAAACTGCCCAGAAAATTGGTGAATATGAGTAAGAAATGTATGAAGTGGAATAAAAATGCAACACAATTCAATGCGCTTATAAGTGGGAAAGAGACTGATAGAATAACTTTCACTTGGCCAGTTTTCAAACTTCCTTCCTGCACAAATGCAGGAAAGCTGAGTTATGGGAATTCTTGTGTCTATAGAATCATATCCCATGTGGAAAAGACCACCTGGGCTATCTAATCCAACCCCCTGCCATGCAGGAAAAGCACTGTCAAAGCAGCCTTGTCAGATGGCAATCCAGCCTCTGTTTAAAAGCTTCCAAGGAAAGAGCTTCCACCACACTCCAAGGCAGAGAGTTCCATGGCTGATCAGCTCTAACAGTCAGGAAGTTCTTCCTAGTGTTCAGATGGAATCTCCTTTCCATTGCTCTGAGTCCTAGTTTCCGGAGCAGCAGAAAACAAGCCTGCTCCCTCTTTCTTATGACATCCTTTCACATATTTTATACATGGCAATCATGTCTCTTCTTAACCTTCCCTTCTGCAGTCTAAACATACCCAGGTCTTTAAAATGCTCCTCATGGGGATTCATCGTCTCCAGACCTTTGATCATATTAGTTATCCTCCTCTGGACACCTTCCAGCTTGTCAATGTCTTTTTTAAAACTGTGGCACCCAGAATTGGACACAGTATAGACTTCGTATTTTCTCGATGCTCTCCATGCAAAATGGCCAGGCTTGATAGAGATATAAAGTATTACTTGTCAAGGTGTGCTGGTAGGAATTTTGAGGCCTTGGAACATGATAATAATCTTACCTCAAGATCTTTTGCTTAATGTTTTTTAAACAGCTGAGTCTTTAATCGATTTTAACAGAAGCAATTAAAAACTCAGTTGTTATTTTTTTTACAAAAACCAAAAAGAAAAATGAAAGAGAAAAGATATACATGTTCAACATTTCTAATAATTGCTTTGTGTTCCAGCAAGCGTATTTCATGACATAATTTAATTCTATATTTTATTCTGTCCTCTGCAGTCCTTCCTAAGAGAGAGGAGGGAGAAATTCAATGCCAGAGGGTATTAGAAATCAAACTAAAATATTAAAGTCCTGGTATCATGGAGGCTCTTATAGAAACACATCTTGCAGCTACATTTTGAATATTACATCCATTTTGAAAAACCATGGAAAAAGTCAACTCAAATGATCAAGGATCTGAGACCCTTCCTACGAGGAAAGGCTGAAGTGCTTTGCGTTTTCTGGCCTGCTTTTAAAGATTACTAAGTTGTCTTGGTAGACATTTATTAAATGGTAGCTACTATGCCAAAAATGGAAAGAGATGTTCTTCCCCGCCATTCCTATAGAATATGGAGTCATCTAACAAAAATGGTTACAATTCCACAAGGACAGACATAAGTATTTTCTTCATGTTGGTTGGCTGGATAGTTGTATCGATAGTTGCCCGAATGGGAAATGAGATGATGGACTAGGTAAACTTTTGGTGTGATCCATCATAGTTCTTCTTATATATAAGCAGTTCCCCTCTTTCTGTTGCCTTAGTATTTTTGAAGCATGACCATACATGGCCTGTGTGCAAATACAGTAGTAGCTGAAGTTTCTCTGTAAAGCAGCAAGCTAGCTTAACAGGTCTTTGGTGGCCCAGAGCATGTTGATAAATTGCTTTGACTAAAATACATGCACCCATTGTGAAATCCTTGCTCAGAAATAATTTCACAATGTGATAGGCAACTAAAATAGTCATAGAATGTGATGCATGGAAAAATGTACTTCTGCCATAATTGCTATCCATGATTTCCAGCATAAGCTGGCATGCTAAGAGATTAAAGAAGAGACTGTTGCAGAAGATAGACTCTCCCCTTACTACAATCAGCAAGTGCCATTACTTCTTTCACTTCAGGATCTGGTTCACCATTGATGAATAGCTAGGCTTTCAGTGCCAGCTCAACAGATATTTCCAAGATTGATGTACTAATTTCTTATGCTGTAAATTGATTCGCTGACATGAGATGTAATAGTTCCACTCCAGTTGGCACTAGTTAGGCCACAGCTGGAGTATTGTTCTCACATTTAGATGTAGATTAAAAAGAGAGAGAAATGTATGTAAATTGGAGACAGTTCACAGTAGAATAACAACAAAAAAACTGAGAAATAAATTCCCACGAGAAATACTTGTGGAATATGTGCAGAAAGCTCATAAAAATAAATGCTCTAGGAAGATAATAGGTATATTTAGCCACATCAGAATGTTGTTATATGAAGACTGATTATTTTCCTTGTCCTTTTACACTGGAGAGAAAGGAAAATGAATGTTCAATTTAATGAGTGGAGTTTAAGAATTTAGACTGCAATCCTAATTACTACACAGTGAGTAAATTTAATTGAACTCAATGGGACCTCCTACCTAGTATGCACATCTAGAAGTGAGCTGGTACTTGGACTGCTGACTGTGTTGAGAATGAGTATATTGGTTTAAAATCCTTGTTTACAAAATGAACAGAAGGCAAGCTAGATAAATATACAATGGGAATTATGTGTTCAAATCTCTTTTGCTTGACCCACAAAATTGCTAATCACTATTCAACTCATGATGATTTTACTAAGAAATATGACATGCCAGGAGGCTGTGCAAAGAAACCGATTAGAATCCTATGGTTGTTATTCCTACAGTTGTTATGTGTGCTTTTAAAGTTTAAAGTTTTAAAGTTTGGCTGAAAGTTTATCAAAGTTTACTTGTCCAAACACATCTCCCTTTACAAACCACTGTGAAGAGATCTTCTTGGGAGGCCCTGCTCTTGGTCCCACCACTGTCACAGGCGCATTTGGTGGGGACAGGAGAGGGCCTTCTCAGTGATTGCTCCCCAGTTATGGAACTCCCTCCTTGGCAAGATTAGATCAGCTCCCTGCTTCATTCTTTCAGAAAGACGGCAAAGAGCCGGCTGTGGGACCAAGCCTTTGGGGCAGTGCAATGATGCAATAATAGGAAACCTACTCTGCTGAGCCAGCATGATGTCTTGAAATGGTTTTAAACAGCTGATTTTAAAGTAGATATTACTGATTTTAATGTGTGTGTGTATATATATATATATATGTCTGTGTGTGTGTGTGTATGTGTGTGTGTGTCCCGGCATGGAATATTTAACCATATATATTTTGTGATTTGTGATCTTCCCTGAGTTCCCTTTGGGGTGAGAAGGGTAGAATATAAATGTTTCAAATAAAATAATAAATAAATAAATAAAATTATCATGTCTGAAAATGGTCAGTTCTGCACACTTTAAGAAACATACACCAACAGCTGGTGGGTTCCATTCTAATGGGTGTTGGTCTCAGAGGACCTCACCTCTGAGGATGCTTGCCATAGATGCAGGCGAAATGTCAAGAGAAATGCCTCTAGAACATGGCCATATAACCCGGAAAAAAACCCACAAGAACTGAGAACATTTCCTATGCTCAGAGTTTCCCAGGAAAGGGACATTTTGGACCCACCAACCTCAGTTCACATAAAATATCTTGTAGGAGGAAATTGCTTTCATGAGATCAAACTTTTCCACTACATGTCTGTTTTTTTTATCCCACACATTTCCAAAAAATATTTGTGGAAGAAATATTCAGATTGTGCTTCAGTTGTGTACCTGGGATATAATCCAGCCTCTTGTATTGGGAGAAAAAACTGGATGCTTCTTTGAATTACATTCTATAAACTGGGATGGATCATAGAATCATAGAATCATAGAGTTGGAAGAGACCTCATGGGCCATCCAGTCCAACCCCCTGCCAAGAAGCAGGAATGTTGCATTCAAATCACCCCTGACAGATGGCCATCCAGCCTCTGTTTAAAAGCTTCCAAAGAAGGAGCCTCCACCACACTCCGGGGCAGAGAGTTCCACTGCTGAACGGCTCTCACAGTCAGGAAGTTCTTCCTCGTGTTCAGATGGAATCTCCTCTCTTGTAGTTTGAAGCCATTGTTCCGCGTCCTAGTCTCCAAGGAAGCAGAAAACAAGCTTGCTCCCTCCTCCCTGTGGCTTCCTCTCACATATTTATACATGGCTATCATATCTCCTCTCAGCCTTCTCTTCTTCAGGCTAAACATGCCCAGCTCCTTAAGCCGTTCCTCTTAGGGCTTGTTCTCCAGACCCTTGATCATTTTAATCACCCTCCTCTGGACACATTCCAGCTTGTCAATATCTCTCTTGAACTGTGGTGCCCAGAATTGGACACAATATTCCAGATGTGGTCTAACCAAAACAGAATAGAGGGGTAGCATTACTTCCCTAGATCTAGATACTATGCTCCTATTGATGCAGGCCAAAATCCCATTGGCTTTTTTTGCCGCCACATCACATTGTTGGCTCATGTTTAACTTGTTGTCCACGAGGACTCAAAGAACTTTTTCACACATACTGCTCTTGAGCCAGGCATTGTCCCCCATTCTGTATCTTTGCATTTCGTTTTTCCTGCCAAAGTGGAGTATCTTGCATTTGTCACTGTTGAACTTCATTTTGTTAGTTTTGGCCCATCTCTCTAATCTGTCAAGATCATTTTGAATCCTGCTCCTGTCCTCTGGAGTATTGGCTATCCCTCCCAATTTGGTGTCGTCTGCAAACTTGATGATCATGCCTTCTAGCCCTTCATCTAAGTCATTAATAAAGATGTTGAACAGAATTCCTGAGCTCCACCAGATATTTTTGGGTTCCAGCTTTTGTCAGGTCTAGCCAGCATAGCTGATTAACAGGGATGATGGAAATTGGAGTTCAGTGACATATGTCAAATGACAGGTTTTCTATGAGCAGTGACAAACATTCTATTGTTAGAACCACTGAATCAATTACATTTGCCTATGTTTTGATTCACTATTCAATAACTGATTGAATAGTGCTAATATAATTACAGACTAACTGATAGGATTCAGGACATCAACAGCAGTCTAAATTCTTGATGCTATTTTTATTGTACAACAAACAAATATATAGATCACAATTATTCCTGTCTCTAGCAATAAAGCAGCTCATACAACTCCATTATTTTCAACATGTGGCATCCACATCCAAAATGACAAAGATGTCTGTATGTTGGGTGTCCATGGTTATATGTGTGCGATTCTATATGCAGATATTAAAATGTCAGTCTTCATTTGAATAAATGGTTTCATCATTGTGTTTTAGAAGACCTGGAATCTAGCAATTTTCCTGGTCTAATTTTAAATTGGAAGGTTTTGCTGAACCTCCACTACTGGGTTGTATTGAGCAAACTATCTGTCTGAAAGCACCCAGTTCACTATTAAAATTTCAATGAAAAATCATCCAATAGAAGAATTTCTATTTTATTATTTAAGAAAGAAAGAAACGTCAGGGAGGTGAAACAGAGATTTCAAGAAAGCAGCAGCCATTAAAAGGATAATAAAGGACTACAAAAATATATTGCTATGGTTGTTAATTATGGTCAGGTCTTGACTTTGGCTCAATAGACACATATTTTAACAGCTCACATCAAAGTCACTAGATACTTAGTGATTCTGTCAGCTGTGGGAATTCATTTTTATAAACACACACACACACATGCATAAGGAATAAAAATATACTTGATTAGCATTCAGTTGATCTATAGATTATGTATCCAAGATTGAGACTAACCACTCACTGAGTCTGCATTCGACAGCTACCCAGCAGAAATGAACACCAATAAACCAAGTACTAATCTACTTAAAGAATTAATATTCATGCTTTTACAATCTGACAGAAGAGAATGGTAGAATTTGAGATCCAGTCACACTGGTTTCCTACCATCTCCACCCCCTGAATCCAGGCCAGTGTTATTTCTCTTATGCATAAATTATCTATAGTGAATTGTAATGTGTGAACTAGTTATGTTAAAGTATATTTCCTAAAATGCATTTGTTTGTTTTTTGGTTTTCTTTTTCTTCAAATACTGAATTCAAGTTTTCATTGAGCTGCTTGCCATGAAAATTGGATATCTATTCAACCCATTTGCAATTTTCTTTCCCAGCCCAGTTTTTCTGTCTGGAGAAGTAATTCCAGACTTTTCTGCTGATGGGACACATCTCTAAAACTTAACTACTGCTGCTCACTCCTGACATCTTTTGCAGTGATGGAGAAATTAGGCTGGGCTTGATTTGAAACTTGCTTGCTACTCCATCAAATATCTGGAAAATGATACATTCTCTGAGCTTTGTCTGTGTCTGTGTTGGCACTGATAGTGCTAGATGCATACCCATTAATACCTTATTTTAGTTTCATGAGTGCCAAGGTCCTTGCAGAGTCAGTGGGAAAATAAACTACCATAGAAAACATCTTCATGTACAAGATTTGGATGTAGCAGAGGAGAAAGAAGGGAGCCAATACTAAATATTTTCAAGGAATATTTTATTGCATATAGAATCAGAATAGTTTTATTTGTCATTGTGCTATTCACAATGAAATTACATTCCTTCACCTGCACACACCACAAAACAATACACCCACCCCTCCACACACACACACACACCGCTGCACAGACCCCGATGCCACAACAATACAAAACCACAGAGTTCAACATAGCCACAGTTCTAGGATAAAAGCTATCCTTTAGTCTGTTTGTCCTTGTCTTTGTCATTCTTACCATTTACCAAATGTCAGTAATTTAAAAAAAATGTCTGGTGAGATGGATCTCCAAGGACGTTCTGAGCTTTCTTAAGGCAATGGGAATTATAAAGTTCTTCCAAAGAGGGAAGAGGGTAGCCAATGCTTAGCTGTGCAGAAGAGGTGACCCTTTGGAGAGCCATCCTATCTGCCTCTGTGCAGCTACCAAGCCATGCACAGATGCAGTTGATTAGGACACTATAGCACAGTGGTAGAAAGTCACCATATAGTTGTTATATATCAAATAAAAAGAGCTTGGATAAAATTTTCATGACAAATAAGGAAAAGAGTGGCATAAAGTAAAGCAATAGGATTTAGATAGTCAGTTTGCTGGATATTAAATCCTCCTGCAGAGAACCTATTTAACAGTCTATTCTAAATAAGATATTTAGAGGGAAATTGTATTTATTCTGTATATCAAAAACAATGAGATGAATACACACCAACAACCACCATGTCAGACTACACAGAGAAGCCATTGAAATCCACAAGCATGTGGACAATTTCAACAGAAAGGAAGAGACCATGAAAATGAACAAAATCTGGCTACCAGTATTAAAAAACTCTAAAATTACAACAGAAAAACAACAGAGAGGAAATAACCAGGCACAGATTAACACCTCCCAGCAAGAGATTTTCCCAAGCTCAGGCAGGCCTTCAAATGCTAATGAAGGTGATCAGATGAAACATTCACACCTAACTGCAGCAGGGAGGAGCTCCTTGCCCCACCCCAGCCATTCCACAGATATATAAACCCATTGTCCTAATTCCAACAGACCCCACTACCTCTGAGGATGCTTGCCATAGATGCAGGCGAAACGTCAGGAGAAATGCCTCTAGAACATGGCTCTATAGCCCGAAAAAACCCACAAGAACCTAATGAGATGAATATATACTGAAGCAAATCAGCTCATCCCATAATGTGCCAGAAAAAAGCTAAAACCTTTTAACCACACCACACACGAAGTACAAAACTCAAGGACTAAATTAACTGTTCTGGACTGTGGTTATTATTAACATAAGAGATGTGTAACAACAAACATAGATAATACAGTATATCAGGTATAGACTATGTGATATATGTGCAACATAGGAACCTTTTCAAGGACATTTCCCTCATTTGCTATCATTAATCCTATCCTACCCCAGAATGCAGAGACTTTGCTGTGATTTCAAGATCCACTGGGCAGATTTTGCTAACCTAGAGCAGCCGGTAATTGGTAGGTAAGACAGAATTTGAAAACATATTTCTCTCATGGGTATGTCCAACACTCTGCACAGTGAAACACATCAACAGTATCTAACAGAACTAAAAAGAACATGTCTTAATTTTTTTTACATCACTCAACATCCATGATGAACTTGAACATCTTCTAAAACCTTCCTGTTTTACTAATTCAGTAGCATTCACTGTAGGTAGCCACAACTTGTTACCTTGGAGACCTACATTCTGTACAAATAATGAAAACTCTCCTGATTTTCAGCCCATCTTGAGTAACTGCTGCTGTTATTAATCAAACGCTTATAAAAAGTGCCTAACATTTCTTTAATTTCAATAAATCTCAAAACGTTAATAGACATGTTTTAAAATGACCTGGTCCATTGGTTTCTTACTGCATGATTATATATATATATATATATATATATATATATATATATATATATATCTACACACACACACACACATACACACACATACATACACACACATACACACACACATAATATTACACTGTTATAAAACTGGGTTGTTGCAGGTTTCTCAGGCTGTATGGCCATGTTTTAGGTATGCCTTGTTACTGCCTGAGGGAATTCTTTGTCAGGCTATCAAATACTAATCAAGGTGGCCAATTGAAACATTCACACCTACCTCCAACAGACAAGAGTTCTTTTCCCCACCTTGGACTTTCCACAGATATATAGACCCAATTTTTCTAGTTCCCAAAAGACCTCACAACCTCTGAGGATGCCCGCCATAGATGCAGGTGAAACGTCAGGCAAGAATGCTTCTAGAACATGGCCATACAGCCCAAAAAACCTACAACCCAGTGATTCTGGCCATGAAAGCCTTCACAATACATTCTTATAACACTATTATTACACAAAAACTATGATGACAACATAGTTGTAACAGACTCTGGAATTCTAGTTGTTTAGTGAGGGTCAAGAGCTCTTGGCTGAGAATCCTAAATGTCTCTCCTAGACATCTCAGATTTCCATGGAAGTTAAAGTGGAATGATAGTGCTATAATAGTATAGTGTGATGGAAACCATAGTTCAGTAAATGGAACAGGTAAAACTACCAGAAAAATAAGGGCAAGCTTCCTCCCCAGCAGCCCCATGAAACACTAAAAACCTACCCTAGAAGGCCCTATAGAACTGATTTACAGGTGTTGCTGAAGGATATAGAGGCCAGGAAAGGTTAGGAAACACTCATAAGGCTGTATTGAAAAGGCAGGTGAATTCAGGTCAGAAAGTAGTCTATGACTATGGGTATGCATAGTAGTTAACACTGCATTTCCTGGCCAACCTGGTTGTAACAATCTTAGCTTCTTCGTGCAATCTTGTTTCTCTAGTGAAAGGAACTTGGGGTTTGCTATATGATACAGGTCTCTATAGCAATTTACTGAGCTCAGGAAAGCAATAATGATGTGACTTGGGAGTTAACTCAGGCTTCCATGTGTACTTCAGTGTGTAGTTAGGCTTGTATATTTATAGAATTATGTTTTATTGTTTTTATTACATTGAATTTCCACCCTTTGGTAGAAAGGGTATAAAATATTTTAAATATTACTAATTGCTTCGGAGTTTTAAAAATTGTTATGTATGAATTAATTTCTACTAAGCAGATCTATGGCACCTAGCAAGTTTATAAATTGTTCTTGGCTCGTTTGCAAAACCACGACGCAGAGATTTCATATGATCCAATTAAGCATCTGCAGTTGTGCTGTGTATTTCTCCTCACGAAATGCAGGAAAGCCAAACAGAGCAATGGAGTGTGATTCCAGAGCAATATGCAGCCACTGAGTAGTGCTGACAGGGAACAGTA
This sequence comes from Anolis sagrei, assembly GCF_037176765.1. Lineage (NCBI taxonomy): Eukaryota > Metazoa > Chordata > Lepidosauria > Squamata > Anolidae > Anolis > Anolis sagrei. The sequence continues at coordinate 210,897,342 of NC_090023.1, read as the reverse complement.
AAAAGCTATTAAACTTAATAGATATTATATTAGGCTCCTTCAAACTCTAGATTGAATTTGTACCATTTATGAAATACATCTGATTTGGCATTTCCTGATTATTCCCACAAGTAATTACATAGATCATTTCAATATATTTACCTCAAATGCTCCCAAGCTCACATTTATAACTGTAGGAAACACTTTCAAAATAACCAGAGATCTAACAGCTGGGTTGGGCCCCTTGACATTCTTTTACATAATTACATCAGAATCAAAGATTCACAATTTCATCAGCTAGAAATATAAATATATGGTCATCTCATCCATTCCCACTAACAAAAAAATAGCAATATTTGCTCTTCACCCTGAGAGGTGCTTTTGACAAGAAATTGAGAATTAGAGCTAAAACATTATTTTTGCCCAAAGGAAGCAATGTTTTTGTAGTTGTGCAAAGCTGCAATGTTCGGTTTCCCTGATGTTTTGACAATTAGATGCTGCAAACAGTTTGCTGGCATCTTTTATGACAATAAACCATTTGTTCTTTTGGTTTACCAGAGTGGAAGAACACTATTTTGTTCAGAGATAATCTGCACAACATTTAGAGGTCTTGGTGAGAAAATAATATTTCATGGAAAAGTGAGATGAACTTTTTAAAAACCTATCATCATATATATAAGCTAATAGCAGAAGGGTCCTTTGGAATGTGCTGTTCTGTGCTGTTTATCTTGTTTTCCTTTTAATGGTCATAATAATAATAATAATAATAATAATAATAATACATTATTTTTATTATGACCATTAAAAAGAAAACAATGGATAATACATTTTAAATGACAGTTTTTCCTCTGAGCAATCTGCCAATAATAGTTATTACTACTACTATTTATTTGTTTATTTGCATTATTTCTACCCCGCTCATATCTACTATGATTACTGCTACTATCACCACCACTACTTACCTGCCTCTTACTATAGACTGAGGTGGGAAACAATAATGGTGCTGAAGTATAAATAAGACAAGTTTTAAAAAAAACAAACACACAAACAAACAAACCAATACCATATTAAAAGAAATCAGACCATACAAAAAAGAAATCCCAGAATTTCAGGTAACAATATTCAAAATGTATTGAGGTCAAATATTAATAGACAAACTTTTCAATACTGAAAGAGAATGCACATGGACACACACACACAAACACACACATTTATCTCATAAAGAATAGGATACTAAAATAATCAGAGACAAATGCACCATGCTGTTGTGAGTTGGCTGTTTTTATAATTTATCCCATTCCTTTATCTAAGCAATATCAACTTACTTTGTTTCTGTTTTGTTATTCCTTTCCAGTTTCAGTAACCTCCCCTCTCTCCTTTAAGGACTCTAGTCTACTACAACTACTACTAACTTTATTTATACCCCACTTTTCTCCCCATGGGGACTCAAAGCGGCTAACAATTCTACACTAGACAAATTTAAAAAGTGCAATACAAAAGTTAAAAATCAATTAAACACTACAGTGTGGTAAAATCTGATTAAAATATAATAAATACACTTAAAATAGCCTGTAAAATTCACACACACACCCATCCGCAACCTCTCCAAGGCTTGCCCCTTTTGCTTCCCAAAAATGCCTGCTGGCAGAAGAAAGTCTTAACCTGCCTGTGAAAGGCCAGCAAGGATGAGGCCCTTCTGGTCTCTCTTGGAAGGGAGTTTCACAGTCTGGGAGCAGCCACCAAATAACCCTCTTTCATGTTCTCACCAAACACACTTAACCAGTGGTAGGATAGAGAGAAGACCCTTCCAAGTAGACTGTAGATGTCTATCGGGTTTATCGGAAGAGATACAGTCCTTCAGATAACCTAGACCCTAGCCATATAGGACTTTGTAGGTAAAAACAAGCACTTTGAATTGCACCTGGAAATGTGTTGCCAGCCATTGGAATTGTTGCAACAGAGGGGTTGTATGCTCCCTGTAGTCAGCCCCAGTTAGCAGTTTGGCTGATGCTCTTTGAACCAACTAACATTTCTGAGCACTTTTTAAAGGTAGCCTCTTGTAGAGCATATTACAGTAGTCCAACCAGGACGTAGATGTGGTCTACTAATCCTTCCTCAGTCCAACTCTGATTTTAATCTCTGTTTTCATGTCTTTTCTTTCTCCCACACACAGTGTTCTCCCTGGCCAAAATAACATGCTGAGGTTAGTCCACACAATGCATGGGCTGATGCACACCAATAACATCCATTAAACTTTATTTATCGTGTCATCAGCAACCATTGTATTACAATTCTAACAGAGCAAAACAAACACAGAGATTAAAAAGAAAAAGAAAAAGAAAGAAAGAAAAAAACCACACAGATTTTGTAAATTTGGTATTTGGTTAAATGTCCTTTGACCAGTATCTGGCCACTTGGAGTGCCTCTGGGGTTGCCGCAAGAAGGTCCTCCATCGTGCATGTGGCAGGGCTCAGGGTGCATTGCAGCAGGTGGTCAGTGGTTTGTTCTTCTCCGCACTCGCATGCCGAGGATTCCACCCTGTAGCCCCATTTCTTAAGATTGGCTCTGCATCTCGTGGTGCCAGAGCGCAATCTGTTCAGCGCCTTCCAAGTCGCCCAGTCTTCTGAGTGCCCAGGGGGGAGTCTCTCATCTGGTATCACCCATGAATTGAGGTGCTGGGTTTGGGCCTGCCACTTTTGGACTCTCGCTTGCTGGGGTGTTCCAGCGAGTGTCTCTGTAGTTCTAAGAAAACTATGTCTTGATTTAAGTCGTTGACGTGCTGGCTGATACCCAAACAGGGGATGAGCTGGAGATGTCTCTGCCTTGGTCCTTTCACTATTGGCTGCTACTTCCCGGTGGATGTCAGGTGGTGCAATACCGGCTAAGCAGTGTAATTTCTCCAGTGGTGTGGGGCGCAGACACCCTGTGATAATGCGGCATGTCTCATTAAGAGCCACATCCACTGTTTTAGTGTGATAAGATGTGTTCCACACTGGGCATGCATACTCAGCAGCAGAGTAGCATAGCGCAAGGGCAGATGTCTTCACTGTGTCTGGTTGTGATCCCCAGGTTGTGCCAGTCAGCTTTCGTATGATGTTGTTTCCAGCGCCCACTTTTTGTTTATGTTCAGGCAGTGCTTCTTGTAGGTCAGAGCACGGTCCAAAGTGACTCCCAGGTATTTGGGTGCGCTGCAATGCTCCAGTTGGATTCCTTCCCAGGTAATCCTCAGAGCTCGGGATGCTTGTCTGTTCTTAAGGTGAAAGGCGCATGTCTGTGTTTTAGATGGATTAGGGATCAGATGGTTTTCTCTGTAATAGGCAGTAAGAGCACCTAGAGCTTCGGAGAGCTTCTGTTCTACCATCTCAAAGCTCCCTGCTTGAGCAGTAATGGCACAATCGTCAGCATAGATGAAACTCTCTGTCCCTTCTGGCAGTGGCTGGTCATTTGTGTAGATGTTGAACATGGATGGAGCAAGCACGCTCCCCTGAGGCAGGCCGTTCTTCTGTTTCCGCCATCTGCTTCTCTGGCCCTGGAACTCAACAAAAAAGCTCCTGTTTTGTAGCAGGTTTCCTATGAGGCAGGTGAGGTGGTAGTCCTTTGTGATATTATACATTTTTCTCAGGAGGAGGCGGTGGTTCACAGTATCATAGGCTGCTGACAAGTCTATGAAGACAGCTCCTGTGATCTGCTGCCTTTCAAAGCCATCTTCTATGTGCTGGGTCAGGTTCAGCACTTGCGATGTGCAGCTTTTGCCTTTTCTGAAGCCAGCTTGCTGTGGGATCAGACAGGGGTCTATATTTTCCATAATTCTATGCAAAATAAGTCTCTCCAGAACTTTGTAGAGGTGGCACAACAGGGAGATTGGTCTGTAGCTTTTTGGGTCATTACGGTCTTTGCCTGGCTTCAAGATGGCGATGACTCTTGCTTTCCTCCAGATTTTGGGGATCTGACAGGATGCAGTGCAGTTGTTCATCAGCTTCAGCAGCCAGCGCCTTGCTTTTGGACCAAAGTTCTTGATTTGTTCCATCCGTAGATCATCCAAGCCAGCTGCTTTGCATTCTTACATTTGTTGAGAGCCATGTCCAATTCAGTAGATGTAAAGGGTTCATGGAGGTTGTTGTTCTCAATCTCTGGTTGTCTGGCTATTGGTTTCTTTCCTACTTTGGTGGCAAGGTTGGGTTTCCCATTCTTCAAGAGTTGGTGTGCTATCTGATCTGCCTTTATGTTGGCATGGGTATTAGTTTGTGAGGGATCGTTGCTCAGCCGTCTCAGCAGCCTCCACGCCTTCTGGCTGCTCCTGCCCATGTCGACTTCTGTGATCAGCTTGATCCACTGTTCTTTCTTGGCTTCAGAGATGGAGGACACAATGCTCTGCGCTGCCTGAAGAGTCTGCTCACTGAATGGGTCTTCGTTGTGGAGCCTGTAATAGTTTTCCAACAAGGCAGCTGTTTCAGGAGTAATGCCCTGGAGGTAGTGGGTTCTGCAGCCTCTCGGTATAGAGGCCCGTGAGCAGGTTTTCACTATTTCAATAAAATGTTCGTATTCCTCAGGGATTGGTGCGCCCGATGTGATCATGTCGTCTAACATGTCTGAGAATTTAGTCCAATCTGCCTTTCTGAAGTTGTATCTTCGTTTAAATCGAACTTCCTGAGGCCTTATTGTTGGGAACAGTTGGCATATTATTGGTCGGTGCTGTGTGTTTGGGATTGGTGGTCCCACTGATTTGGTGCATTGCTGTACGATGCTGTCGCTCACAAATAAGAGGTCTGGGTTATAACCTCGGTGCCATCTCCCGCTGTTGTAGGATGGTGGGAGCTTGCTATCATGGATGAGTGATAGTTTGTGCAGTTCAGACCAGGACAGGACAGCCTCTCCATTTCTGTCCTCTTGGGCATAGCCCCATACATGGCTATGGCTGTTGAAGTCACCAATTACTACCGCCCTTTGGTGCCTGTCAAAGTTATCGGGGGAGGAGAAGCAGAAATCTTCATTTGGGGGCTTGTACACAGAGGTGATGGTGATGTTATTAAGCTCTACTGTTATAACTTCGATATTGTTTTCTTCAGTGTTGTGGGCACTGCTGACTTGGAGGCCTGGTTTGACAAAGACAGCACTTCCATACTACGCATGTGGTCTTTCCGCTACTAGGATCATTCCTGGAACTTTGGGTCATTTCTGTCGTTCATCCCTGTGTGTTTCTTGGACACACAGCACGTTAAACTGCATCAAGAGAACATGGGATTTATTATGAAGCTTTCAGTTCTATCCATCAATGGGCCTACCATCAAACTGCTCTTCAGGTCATGTAGACAGAAATACAACCTTGGGCATTGAGACATGTGATCAGAAATGTGACAGCGCCAGCAAGCTTCCCAGAGGTGACCCGATGCAACCTTGGCCCATTTTCCAGTAACTGTAGACATGGCCTCAGCCATTAGGAATAGTAGTTACTTATTTCATCTCCCCCCCCCCCCTCCCCCGGCAAACTAAGCTTCTGACTGCTGCAATAAAACTTCTTAGGCTTGAATTTTGAACCTGAACTTTATGAGCTTTTCTGTTCCTTTCACCCTTCTGCTTTCTGGCTAAAATTTCCTGATCTCAATATCCAAACTTCTTACATCTGAACTGTTCACCTTTGATATGCAACTAACTAGTCAAAAGCACCCCTCAAAATTTTACCTCAATTTTACAATAATATAAAACTAAACTAAATACAACAAGTAGCCCAGTGTTGTTGCTAAAGAACCTCATTTAACAAAAAAAAAGTACCTTTCCACACTTGTTGAACTGCATAACCCCTTCATAGCAAATCATTATACTTGACTTAATGTGGAATCAAAATTGGGGTCAGTTATACTTATGACATGGAGCTGCCAGAAATCCAGCTTTTACAGTCTTGTTGTTATGTGTCTTCAAGTTGTTCCTGACCTATGGTGACCTTAAGGTAAATCTATCTCTGAATTTCCTGGGGCTGAGAATGTGTGACTCACACAAGGTCACCTAGTGGCTTTCCTTCAATAAGTGGGGAATTGAACCCTGGTCTCCAAAGGTGTATTCCAATGCTCAAATCACTGCAGCATGCTAGAGTTTCAGAGAGTGCATTACAGAACAAATGAAAAATGTACACAACTTGATATTTGTTGTTTACTCAACTTTTGCATACATACTTTTAGGATTCATGGATCTTTGTCGAGTCTGAGAGCTTGTCAGCTACTACTAACCAGAAAACAACGTATTTATGGAGTCAATTCAGATACATTCAATATATTTGATGAAGTGGTCTAGAACCAATTACAATTTATGTCAATCAACTTTCAACTTGGCACAAGACATAATGTTATTTAAAATGCATATGTTTGTTTCCTATTAATTGATTTGTCACTTTGATTCTTTAAAATATATTGCAAGAAAGTTATCACAACCCCTCTTAGAAAAGTTGAAGCACCAAAATGGAAAAATCAGTTGTAGAATGTCCATAGTTGCCTGGTTAACAGGTCTGTAGCAAGAGATCATCAGAGTGTGTCTATTCTTAGCCCCATCTCCCCTTCCTCCTCTTCCTCCCCCCCCCCCCCCCAGCATTTGTTGCCTGTTGTTTCCACGTGGCTTTGTTTTGGGCATTCCTCAAAAACAACATTAATTGTTTCAACAGGTTGGTGCAACTGTTTTTACTGCAGCTGGCGTGTTGCACTGACTATCACTTCAGACCATTGTGCAGTTGGTTGGTTATCCAGCTGGCACCGCTGGGAGGTGGGTTCAGATTTTTGTCAGCCTATTCTTAGCCCCATATCTTAGGCATTATATAGTTCCAGTTCTTCTACTGCAGTCCATATGATATTAGAGCATGTTAACAAGACTTATGACAAATAGACTCCATCAGCAGTCTTTAGCAGTACTTCCTTTAAAAAAATACTTGTAGGATTTGCATTTTCTTATCTTCCTATCCCAAAAGCCTTTCCTGTTCATAACAATTGAAAGACGAATTGCATTTAAAATTCATGAGAGCTAGAACATCAATTTATAAATGTAAAACACATTAGAAAATGGAAGTACAAAAGTATGTAACACACATTGGTTGGGATTTTTAAAGCAGTAGTGGACCTGGTAGCAATAACTTGAAAGTTCCTTTTAAAAAGTAATTTTTTATACCATCATTTATAATACCCTTCACCAAGTGGACACTCTACTATTAATATTTGTAACTAGTTACTTATTCCTTAATTTTTAGTTTGAGGGAAATACCAATCTAAAAATATCTTAAAATGTGATGGGAAAAAAACCCAAGTAAATAACAAGATAATGAAGCTACCAATCATTATATTTAAAAGAGATTATATTATTACCTCATTACCCTCTGAAGCAATGTATTAAAAGTAATGTTACTTCTAACAATTTACCTAAGATGAAGCTATGACAGAGATTTCTTAGAAAGGTTTGTTTTGAGAAGACCTGTATTTGCTTTTCTTTGAGGCTGAAAAAGTATTATTTATTTATTTATTTGTCATACTTGTATCCCATGTTTCTCAGCCATAAAGGGGACTCTGGTGACCTTACAAAGACAACAATTTAATGCCACTTGTATACATACATCAATGGAAAAACACAACATTAAAACCATCCAATGAAAACATAACTTCCTCAAGATCATGTTTTCTTAGCTGAGCAAAAGTTGAACCATCCAACTCTCAAGCCACTACAGCAAACTGTGAACTTTTGTATCAGCTCCCAGCTATACCAACTATCCAAATGTAGAAAAAAAAATCAAGTTTCATAAAAAAGTAATTAATCCTTATTTGTATTGTCATCCTAAGGTACAGAAAATAATCATACACTGGATCCATATTGAAGACAAAAAACCCACATTATACCGCAGAAGCAATCAGCTTTTTTGTATTGGTCATAGCTCAGTGGTACAACATTTGTTTGGGTCAAAGCCAAAACAGCTTCAGACATCATACTTAAGAGACTCTTGCCCAAAAACTATAACTAGCACTAGTCTTGATACAAACAGTGAGTTGACTCTATTGGAGATAGTTTCATATTTTCATTGACAGATTTTTGCCTTGTCTACCTACACAGAAGAGATAAATCTTGAATGAACTGGATCTCCAACTTTACAATAAATACTGAACCAGAATTTACCAGCAATGTGCTATTGGATGGAGGAAACAATCTCATCAAAAACCATTACAATAAGGAACAAGCCAATGTTTTGCCTAATGAGGTTGGCTCTTTAGTGATCTATAGCCCACACATCCCAAAAATAGAAGGAAGATCTCAACTCCTCCTGGCTAAGGCTCCAATTTTACCTATCCCTATTCCAGAGAGGTCTCCCACCACTCAGGCCCGTAGCCAGGATTTTGATTTGGGGGAGGGGGGGCTGAGTCTGAGCGAAAGAGGGTCTACCCTAGCAAACCTTTTGCATCGTTACCCCAATACCCCCATGCTTATGGGATATATTGAGTATGGTGATCAGATCATGATATGAATAAACATAACAGTTTAAATAATGCACCAATAAGGCCTTTTCACGGACCACCATAAGATTTCGAGGGCGCTGAAGCCTCCAAGCCCCCCCCCCCCCCCGCGGCTACATGTCTGCCACCACTAGTTGGATAAATGGAGAGTTGTTCCAATCTCCATGCTCTGAAGACATAGCAATGCCCAATAGACATAGCTGAACATATTGTGCATTCTTCATGGACATACAAGCCACTAACTGTCCCTTTCCCCGATATATTCAGAAGAGAAGGTTGTTCATTGTTATTACCAACAGGAATAATTAACTGTAGAAGCTAGAGCCTTTTATAAGGTTTTGCAAATAACATTTCCTATAATCAATGCATTTTTCAAACAACAAACTAATCAGACCAGCTCTGCATGATGGACCTTTCAGCCTTCAGACTAAAATCCAATGTGCTGGTACTAATACAGTCAAATGTCAGCTCACAGCAGTTGTTCCCAATGAAGATACAGGACTGCACTCTGGTATCAAAGAGAATCTTTACTACTGGATACATGGACATATGGAAAGCCGAGAGTACCCGGCTTCTGCCGGTAGCCCCTTATATACACACCCCCTCAGTTGAAAGTACAATTCCCACCAAGCCAAAAACCCCACACAATATTCCTGCCCAACTGAAAGCCTTTGTCTCCCAAGGTCGACAGCTGCAGAGTTCTTATCAATGTCCTACATCAGGACCCTAGTTTTCAGCGCCAAAACTAAAGGCCTGGAAACTGGATCCTGACAGTCTAACCAGGAGATACATACAGAGTAAACCCTGCATCTTGAATAGGAAAGCTGTTTTAGGTGTGAAGCTGGACATAATATAAGACTTATTATAACCAATGGTCCCCATTTTGTGTTATCTACATAACCACATTGCCCCAGTCTCATTTTCCTCAAGAAAAACTCTTCTAAGTAGCAGCCTATCTTTGACATGCAAGGCAGCCAACCAGACCAGACCATGCAGGGCTGAACTGTGATTATTTTGTCATTTGCAAAAGCAGTGATTATAGGGAATATTCCCTTTTCTGCAAAACATTAGCAAAGATTGTAATTTCTACAGTTAATTATTCCTGTTGGTAACAACAATGAACATCCTTCCCTTCTGGATATATTCATGTACACATAAGCCATTTTGATCCAAATTACAAGGTAGTTCAAAAACAATATTTGCAGCTAATTATTTATACTAATTTTTAATTGGTGATTAGTTTTATAATTGGCAAGGCAATGACAGTGAGCAATCACTGTCTCTAGTCCTGCCTTAATCTTGACAATAGTGTGTAATTATAGGAGGCTTCATCAATTTGTATTATTTTTTTTTACAATTGCTCTTTTCCCTGTTTGTTGCTGCCGTTGTTGATTTCAAACTGCTTCAAGATTATGTTCTAATCCTTCATGGTCAGTGCACCAGAATTTGCAATTCTCTTTACTAAGAAAAACAAACACGACACACAGAGGAGTTTCTCCTTGATTGCAATATTTGGAACTGTCTCTTTGAGGTGACAGCTAAAGAAATTAGAGGTGTTGTTAAGTTGGAAGTCATCCATTACCTTTCTGGAAAGGAAGCAGGTGTCTGAGCAACCACAAAGAGATTGTCTCAGGGAGATGTCTGCATCAAGGTCATAATCACAGGTTTAATTTTGTATTTTAAGGAGATATCCCTGTGGGTTAACAAAATTTTATCTCATTAAAAGATTCACCAGTTACTCAGGATTCCTTCCAGCCTTAGGATGAGGAAGTGCAATTACACTCCAGATGTCTCTCAAGGTTTTTTTTTTACCTCTGCATGGTGCTTTAGACAAGTGGGGTGACCCACACATAGGGCCAGCTTCATTCACTTATTTAGATTATTAGGCTCATATTTCAAAATCATACAGCTGGGAGACACCTCAAATCCAATCAAATCTTCTGCTGTGCAAGAAGAAACAATCCAGCCTTTGTTTTTAAACAGAGGCTGGATAGCCATTTGCTGAAGATTTCTGTTTTAAAACCTCCAGAAAAGGAGACTTCAGCATACTCTAAAGCCCGTTCTACACTGTCATATAAAATCCATATTATCTGCTTTGAAGTGGATTATATGGCAATTTAGGCTCATAAAAACCAGTTTAAAGCATGTAATGTTGATAATCTGGATTATATGGCAGTATAGAAGGAGCCTGAGACAGCCAGTTTGACTGTCAAGAGGCTTTAACTAATAGCAAGGTCTCCCTAACTTTCAGATAGAATATATTTTTTTGTAGTTTGATTTTATTGCTCCTTTTAATCTTTTCTACACTAGGATAAATGTACCCAATTCCCAGAACACTCCTCATAGGGCCTAGCTTCCAGAGTTTTTACAATTTTTCTTTCATCTGGAGAAGTTCTAGCTTGTCAATTTCATTTTTGAATTGTGCTGCCCAGAACTGGACATAATATTGCAGGTGTTGTCTGGTAACATCAATTTTTTCTTATTATGACATCTTCACACATTTAAAACATCTTGTTTTGATGTAATAATTTAGTGTGCTTATTTTATACCCTTTGCTTCCTGCCTGCTTCTACACAGAAGACTCGAAGCACTAACTCTCAGGAAGCATGATAAAGTGATTCTATCTTTCTGTTTTTCTCTTATCACCACATTACAAAAGGCTAAAATTGGCAGCAGTTTTAGCCCAGGTTACTCATGAAGCTGGCTGGCTCCTATCACATGATGCCATGCCAGTTCCATGGGTGAAGGAGGGTGGAGCTGCTGCATGCCACTGGCAGGGCAAACAGGGGTTTGCTACCATGTTGCCATACAATCTATGGGGGGAAGCCACATGCACCATGAGCACTCATGCTGCCCTCCATCTGATCGCCCTCACATGTATCTGGGCAGTGCAGGGCATGGGATGCCCTGTTCCCCATGCCCTTAGATGAACCGGAGTGTTGCTGCTGGCGGTTGCTGGGAACTGCTGGCTATCTGATGAGGTTGTTAGTGCTCCCCCCCCCCCCCCGATAATAAACAAGTCAGACAAACTATTGGAGAAACCCAGGAGAGCTACAAATGAAAGACAACCATGTCTGACATAAAATTATTATATTGAACTCTGTAGCAGAGCACCTACAGAATCTCTTGGCAGTTACAGTTTGGCAGAATGGAACTGAAGAAGGATAGTCAAGATTATATACTGGCCAGCATCCATACCATGATCAGTATTGCAGAACAGTATTCTTATATATGTTTTCAGGCCCAAACCAGGTGATCCCAGATCTCATGTTCTGGCCCAAAGTTTGAAGACATAGCCCCTCTCTTTCAGGTCTCAAGATAGATGGAAGAAATGTGTAGACAGTTAGTTATGGCTAGATCTACACTGCCATATAATTCAGATATAACTGGATTATATGAGTCTACACTGCCATATAGTCCAGTTCAAAGCAGATAATCTGAATTTTATATGGTAGTGCAGATGAGACCTATTTCTGCAGACTGCTTTGGAGCTTCTGGTACTCACTGTCCATGTCTTCATCTAGCAATCACTTCCACTGTCACCTATCTCTTCCAAAGTTTACCAATACGAAAATTCAATATGAGATAATAATCCTATGGAGAGATATATATCTGCCTCAGGACACTGCCTTCAAAAGAAAATAAATAAAACTTCTCTAAAAATTATGTGTTGCTGTTTTCTTGCTGCTGTGGGATCTCCAGGGATGTACAGCTAGCCAAGAGCAAGGACTCAGTGTGAAGGAGCAGTCAGCACAGAGAAATACTGAATTGCCTTAGATTTGCTTGTCTCACAAATCACTGAATATGGTAGTACAAGATTGCTTCTTTGTAGTTTGCCCTATCTGATTGTTAACTTTCCCAATTTCCACTTCATCAGTCAATTTTGAATTATTGAAGCTGCAATACAATTTCCTTGTTTGGTATAAGGCTCATGAAGGATGTTAGCAAAACGCATAATATGAATATCTTTCTTTGGACTTTCTCACATAAGGCTGATAAAGCACAATTATGGCAGAATAAAAGTGCCTTTGGTGGAGTTTACCACACAATCTATGTCTCTCCCCTGATTGCATTGTGCTTGAAATGTGATGGATCATCTTGTTTCATTGATGAGAAAAACTCATCCATGAATTCCGTACTGCTGATCTTCTGTGATTCTTCCTTGTGCGATAATGTCATTCCTCTGCAATCTTGATATTGCCAAGTACAGAAAGGTCTTGTGGGAATGTTGACATTGGGCAACTACAGAGTTTTGGCAAAATGAAAGGAAAGGGAAAATAGGGAGGAAACACAGCACTTATGCACTGGGTAGGGAAAAATAGGCAGGAAGGAAGACTGTGCAGAAGACTGATTGTGGGAATTCACATCAACAGAGTGTCAGCATTGCGCACAATTGCAATGTGGTGTGAAGGTAATTGGTCCTACAACAGAATGCTTCATTTGCTTAAATAAGGTGTTTATGATGAGACAGCAGGATAGTGTCATAATGTCCTTCCTGTTTGTTTAGGCACTTGATTACTTTCCCTTGGTTTCACTTCTTTCTTAGTTTCTTATTGTCTGTGTCCTCCCCAATTCCTGGCAAAATATTTTATTTCTGACCACTTTCTCTCTCTAATCTTTCTGCTCCATCTCCCACAAAACCTGCTTATGTTCATGTTTTCTCCATTCAATAGTTTTTTTTGTTGTTTTATAGACTCTTTCCTTAGTTTCCCCTTCTTCCTATACTTGCATATTTTTTTCTCCATGTCCCCTTCCCATGATTAATGACCTTTTCCTTTTTGTTATTCTCTTTCCTTCCCATTTTTTTGTTTCACTTATCTTCTCTTTCCTTTGTTAGGCAACCCCATCTCTCATTATTGTTGTTCATTCGGTCAGTCACTTCTGACTCTTTGTGACCTCATGGACCAGCCCACGCCAGAGCTCTCTGTCAGCCATCACCACCCCCAGCTTCTTCAAGGTCAAGCCAGTCACGGGATGCCATCCATCCATCTTGCCCTTGGTCAGCCCCTCTTCCTTTTTCCTTCCATTTTCCCCAGAATAATTGTCTTTAAGCTTTCCTGTCTTCTCATTATGTGGCCAAAATACTTAATCTTGGCTTCTAATATCCTTTCCTCCAATGAGCAGTCAGGCTTTATTTCCTGAAGTATTGACTGGTTTGATCTTCTCGCGGTCCAAGGCACTCTCAGAACTTTCCTCCAACACCACAGTTCAAAAGCATCTATCTTCCTTCACTCAGCCTTCCCTATGGTCCAGCTCTCACATCCATAGGTTACTCGGGAAATACCACTACTTTTACTATGCGGATCTTTGTTGCCAGTGATGTCTCTACTCTTCAGTATTTTATCGAGATTGGTCATTTCTCTCCTCTCAAGAAGTAAGTGTCTTCTGATTTCCTGGATGCAGTCTGCATCTGCAGTAATCATTGCACCTAGAAATACAAAGTCTGTCACTGCCTCCATGTTTTCTCCCTCTTTTTGCCAGTTATCAATCAGTCTGGTTGCCATAATCTTGGTTTTTGTATGTTTAACTATAACCCAGTTTAGATCTGCATATCTAAGGTTGTTAATGTTTCTTCAAGCAATTTTTATCTCAGCCTTGCATTCATCAAGCCCTGCACATCACATGATGTGTTCTGCATACAAATCAAATAGGTTGGGTGAGAGTATACAATCCTGCCGTAAGCCTTTCCCAATCTTGAACCAGTCTGTTGTTTCATGGTCAGTTCTTACTGTTGGTATTTGGTCCTCATACAGATTCCTCAGGAGAGAGACAAGGTGATTTGGTATGCCCATACCACCAAGAACTTGCCACAATTTATTATGATCCACACAGTTAAAGGCTTTAGAATAGTCAATAAAACAGAAATAGATTTTTTTTCTGAAACTCTCTGCCTTTCTCCATTATCCAGCAGATATTAGCAATTTGGTCTCTCGTTCCTCTGCCTTTTCTAAACCCAACTTGTACATCTGGCAACTCTCTCTCCATGTATTGCTGGAGTCTTCCTTGCAGGATCTTGAGCATTACCTTACTGGCATGAGAAATAAGTGCCGCTGTATGAAAGTTTGACCCTTATTCATTTCAGACTTCTTTTATCTTTTGCCTTGTACTTACTTTGTTACTAACTCCTTCTTTTATTCCCACTTTTACTAACCACACTAATCACATTTCTTTTCTTCCCCTCCCTGGTCTCTCCATTCTTTCTTTGGTAATTCTACAACTTCCATGTCTTGCTAAAAGTGTTTAAACATGTTTTCTGTTTAAAACTTAATTTCCAAACTGACAAATGTTTTATTTATCATGTTCATTATATTTCAGTATTTGTCTTATTATTTAAATAGCATACTCTGTGGAACAGTGGTTGTTGCTTAAGGTATCATGCTTAATTATATTACTAGTACTTTCTTTCTGTTATATCACCAGGGACTATCCCAACATCTCAGGTAAAAGCCCTGAAATAATCAGGGCTTGTGAGGCTCTTGAGCTAGAAATCCTAATTAAATTACAATTATTAAATTGCAAATATAATAACGCAAATAAGGAGTGCATTCAGGCAGTGCTCCAACCCATGATTCAAAGGATTAAGCATAAGGTTTGTTCCTATGTAGTCCTTCTTTCTCCTCCTTTCTTAGTGAATGACTTCTTGATTGGATTAACTATAGTCAGGCACAAAAATAGGACCATAAGCTAGGTTCAAACCTTACATTCTAAGTTCAGCCTTACATCTGAATGTTATTTCCATCTAGATGAAATACATGGAAATTAATGGGACTTCCACACAGCCATATAACCCAGAATATCAAGGCAGAATAATCCACAATATCTGCTTTGAAGTGGAATATCACCTTCCACACTGCCATATATCCCAGTTCAAAGCAGATAGTGGGATTTTATTCAGCTGTATGGAAGGGGCCTTAATTACAACCAATATAAATCTCATTGATTGCAATGAGTAGTGATAACATGAGATTTATCTCTTGGTTTTAAGCAAACCATGTTTTTATCAGACCAGGACACTGCCATTAAATCATATGTAGGAAGGAAGGAAGGAAGATGAGTTGTGCAACTACAGAGTTTCTATATATCTGGATATATCCAGTGAAAGATGTCAGAACACCTGTAATTTTCAAGGTTCTTTCACTTAACACAAATGTTGAACATTCACAAAAACTAGACTGCTCTCATTCCTGATCAATTCTTAATGAAACTTCAATTGTAACAATGCATTTCTGTTAGTCTTACATAGTTGTTTTTCCGATTTTGATTACTATAACTGCCATTTGCCACCTCATTAAATTGACAAAATTGCCCATCATGACAGTTTCACCTCATTTCAGGGATGGAGCCCATGGGATCCCATCACATAGCTTTACTTCTGGTGGGGCACTGTCCCTGAAGTGAGGTGAAACTGTTGTAAGAGGCAGCAGAGAGAATATATGTTTTCATTGAGAATGATGGGGGGAAGCCGGGCAATGGCGCGCGCCCCCCCCATGAGGGGTGATGTGGCATTGTGGGGCATGGAGTGATGAGTTCCCCATGCCAGATTCACTATGATCCATGGGAATCCCCTTACTTTTGCCTGCAATTATGACCCCAATGAGATGAGGTCCTTATTCTGGGCAGGACTTCTGCTTTTTAATAAATAAGAAGCTGTCTGTTGAAACTTCTCTTGTGATCAAAAACTGTGTTTATAAATTATTGTCCATCATACAGTTTTTCAAGCATTTCCAAGAGCTTGAAATTTGTGCTTTTCCTTTCCTTGGATCATGCTTGGGATGTAAATCCTTGCTTATCTACTTCTTATGAATGAAAATGAAAAACCTTTTTTAAAAGCTTTGCCAAGTAAGATAAGTCTTTTTAATATAATTTCTGGAGAGAGTATTCATATTTGCAAGGACAATTTTTATGCAAGTTACAAATGTTGCCATATTGTCAAGTGGACTTTAAAGAAGTAAAAGAACTGTATGGTTATTTGGGTCTTTTTAAAATCAATAAGCTTTACTTTCTCATTGTGCACTTTTGCACAGCGGCTTCTTATGTAAAAGATATAAACCCTGACACCCACCTCTCCGCTCTCTTTTTCCTCCATCTCCCACAACTCTTGCTTACGCTCATCTTCCTTCCATTCACTAGTTTTTTGCTTGCTTGTTTGTTCCCTAGTCTGAGGAAATTTTCAGTTATTGACATTTTTTACTTGTCTTAAACAAAATAAGAAATCTGAGGAATATCTTTTTCAACAAATCCTGGGTGAATTACCACATGCTAACAAAAAACCTTGATCCACACCACCTGGGTTAAAGAAAAGACCTTCTCTCATCTCAGCCAATGTCCTTTCTCTTCTCACCTGCATTTCACAATTCTTCTTCTTTCATGCTCCGTTTTCCATCTACACTCACATTCATTTAGTTTGCACCAGTTAATTTGTAAGATTTGGTTTTTTTTTCTGTAATATGGATAGTTTCCCTCTTCTCCTCCCCTAATATTTTCCCTTCTCACTGGTCTTTTATTTCCCTCCATTCTTGTGATCATGTGGGGACATGAGAGAAGCCCCCCACAAGTATGATAAAACATCAAAACATCTGGGTGTCCCCTGAGCAACATCCTTGCAGACAGCCAATTCTCTCACACCAGAAGTGACTTGCAGTTCTCAGGTGGCTCCTGACGTGACAAAAAAAATGTGATCATTCAGTCTTTCCTCACTCTCCTGCCTGACCCACTGAATCAGCCAATTACTACCATTACACTCTCACTGGACTGTCATATTCCAGTTTCTGAAATCTAAATAACTGTACATTTAAAGAAATTGTAAATTTAATAGTCAGTCATGAAATAATTCAATAAAATCAGTTTTACCACCCATTTCTTGCTTTCAAAAAGTGTGTATATGTGTCTCTGTGTGTGTGTATGTGTATAAAATTTAACACAGGTGTTCACAACTAACTGCATAAGGTGTTCCGTATCATCCTTAAACACCTGTTAGCATCTTTCAAAATCACATTTCATATTTAATACCTCTCAAACACTCTTTCTCCTCACAGGGCTTTTATATCTAAACACTTGCAGGAGATAACAGATCAGTGGCTTAACTAGCAGGTATGTGTGCACAAACCACACTTTGTGACACTATCAGAGGAAGTGACACTTAAATACTGTAACATTTTTGTCCACCATTTCAGCAGATATTTATTATTTTTTCCATAAAAGTCCCTGAGTGTGATATATGCTTGTTTTTTTAAAAGTTATGCTTTTAGCTTTGTTACTAGTTATGCTTTTTTGCTTTGCTATCAATTAAGCAAAAGAATATGTTGCTTCTACAAACTGCTAGTTTGTTAAAAAGTAATTGAAGATGACCTTAATAATATGCATGTGCACCAGCTAACAAGGGTAAGCTCAAACTATGTGTTAATGAACTGATAAAAGCAACTGTGGCCAGAAGCTCAAGTTGTGTCCGTTACAAATGGAGGGGAGAAGGTGTGTCCCTAGTTGTATTAGGATACCCTCCTTGCAAAAGAGTATTTCATCACCTTGTAACACAGCTACCAAAAATGCAGATGTTGCTTCACTTTGTTGCAGGATGTGAAAAAGCCATTGCCCTCCCCTCATCCCACACACACATATTGCCTGGCTCCTCAGGCTGCTGATCCCATCAGGGGAAGCGTTGTGTGTGCGTGGAACTTCCCCCTATTAAAGTCAGTGGCAACACAGGAAGACTCCCTTCACCTCCGGAGCCCACGCAATGTTGTATGATGGGAGCCGGCCAGTTCCATGGGTGACCTGGGCTAGATTGGTGCATGCTGCTGATTTTAGCCTTATTTGCCAAGGTCAAGTTTTGCTGCTTCGGCAGCTTTGTCTAGGTTTCATTTCAGGGTTCTAACACCCATGTTTCCAACACTGAAGATATAACTACAAAATGTTTTCTTGTAACCTCAGTTCAGATGTACTGTATCCATATACCCACAAGGCTAAAACTCTTTTGTAATTTACCTTTTGAACCTTCTAATATGGATGTGTTATAGTCAGAGCTGTCATTATTGCCCAAATGCAATGACACTTTGTATCAAGTGCTTTCATCTGCATGCATGCTATTGTTTGTGTAGCTGTTAATTTTTTATAGGTGCTGATTTTTTAATTTTGGTTATAATATTGTGGTACTGATTGTGAAAGGAAGAAGTCTATGTGAGTGAGAACCTCTGTTACCACAAAGGTACACCAATCCTAGTGTAGCCCATGTAGCAGATATTCAACAAGTAGAGCTTTGAGAGGATTCCACAAACTTTAGGATCCTGCTTGAGGATGTATAAATGTTTATATTCAATGTCATTTAGCACCAATGTTTTGTTTGTTTTACCATGGGAATGTGATATACAAACAGTGTTCAAGATAGTTTAGAAAAAAAGTCCAAAACCTTTTCAGTTATTTCCACAATAAGTACAATACATATGATTAATTGACTAAAGTTTCATATTATGATCTGATTAAAAGAGGGAATAGAATAATAACAACACATGTACATTTTATTCAAATCTACACTTAACGTTCACCACAGCTACTAAATAAGGACCAGTCTGGATACTTTAAAAAGACCACCACTGCTACCACTTTGTGACTAGAGTTGCTAAATGTCTTTGCCCACATGGGTCATATGGAAATGGGTCAGAAGGACAGAATGTAGGGACCTTGCCCCCACCCTAACAGCCTTTACCAGAACTGTACTAGAAACAGGAAGATTTTCATCACTCAAATCCAGCTTACCATACCATGATAAGGAAGATGTTGCAAAATTCAAAATCCCACATCTGGACACTGGCCTTGTTAGCTGGAGAATTCCGGGAGATATAATCCAAAAGTTAATTTCCCCATGCCCTGTGGAAAGAATGTAGACATGACCTTTTATTAGCAAGGAAATTATTATTTTTAATTTGTAGTTCTTACCCAAACAATGTCTATACTGTACTTTATCAGTCCCAGTTTAATAAAATTTATGTATCAGGATCAATAAAGGGAAAACTGAAGCATCTTTTTTAAAAAGTTCTCCTAATTTTGGAGATGCACAAAGCAATATAAGTGAAATAAATTTACCATCCGTGTTGGCGAGAGATTAAGGGTTTTTAATAAAATAAGCCACAAAAGCACATTACTTGCTGCTACTTAATCCAGCAACAGGAATATTAGGTTAAAAAGACCCATATATGCAGCTTTGAAGACTGAAGTTATGTATAATACTCAAAATGGGAACAGGGCTGTGAATAGCAATGCAAGAAGCTTCCTTAAAGAGACTCTCCACTTTGAGCAAAACTGACATTTTTCAATATTCTTTTTTTTTTTTTTTTGCAAAAGTTTCATTTCTAGAAAGATCAGTTTACATAAACTTTTCCAAACTCATCTCTTATTATATTTTTGAGGGGATAAATAACTACCAATTTACCCCCATAATATCAATTTCATCTCACAAAGTATGGGACATACGCTGGTTTGTCTGACTAGCTCAAAATTAGTTTTTAAGGGCCCTTCCACACAGCCCTATATCCCAGAATATCAAGACAGAAAATCCCACATTATCTGAGTGTGGACTCAGATAACCCAGTTCAAAGCAGATATTGTGGAATTCTCTACCTTGATATTCTGGGATATAGGGCTGTGTGGAAGGGCCCTAAGTTAGCATGATCATTCTTAAAAATAATCCTACTTGTTGGAAGGCAGTACTGAGCAATATTAAAACCTCAGATTACCGAGCACATTTGTGCAAGAGTGGTTTAGAATATAATAGGATCCAGAAGGATGCAAAGCAAGCGTGTCCCTTGCCCTACATTTTGAAAGGTGAAAGATATTTTTCAGACCTTTATAGTTCATGTTTGAGTGTGAAAGCAATGAATTTGCTTACTAAAATTCATTTTTTCCTAATTTCAAAACTTTTTTATGACAATATTCCTTTTCTTACATTCGCACCAGTTAGGCCTCTTTTTCTCTTTCTCTTCTTCTCCATATTTATATCTCCCCCCCCCTTTTTTTTTTTCTTTTCCCTCTTTCCCTTTTTTTTCTTTCTTTTACCCTGTACTCTCTAAAATAATGTTCATGATTTTATCATTGTATATTTGAAAACTTAATAATTTTTTTTTAAAATATGTGTGTGCCATTAAGCTATTGTCCTTGTTCATACCTGTGCTAATTAACTGGAATTTGTGGGTATAACTCAGTTTAGCTGCTTCTCTTTAATAATTTGTTCAAGGACTGTGATCTTTAAATCCCTTCCTATATATCCAGAAAGGTTGAAATGTTCTGTATCAGATTTTGGGTTGTTGCCATTTCTAAAGGCAGATTTGTGTTCTTTCATCCGCTTGCATGCAGTAACTGGGTCTATCTTCATATCAGTTGAGAAGCAACTGGTTGATATTCTAACAGTCCCAATTGTAACACTCTTTATGCAATCGTGGAATTGCAGCAGAATCCTTATTTATGACTGTTGCACTTTAGATCACTAAATGAATTGGCTGAGAATGCTGGATACCTGCTTCCCAATTGACAAGGAAACAAAAGTCAGTCCCATGTAACAATTTTGCACAAAGTCTTGAAGCATGAAGAATCTTGCCATTCCAGGATTCTTGGGATTTCCTGACATTCAAGAAACACAATTTTCAACCTTTTTTGAAATATTATTTCCATTTTGATTGCTACCTGTGCCAATTATAGGACCTTCATTATTTTGTCCCAACATGCCCACATGTGCTTTTTCTGCTTTCTCTGACATCTTAGCGTTCACCTAGCATCTGATTAAGGATTAACCCAATTGATCTTCCTAACTAGAATAGAGAATGGATAAATTGTGGAATGGCAAGTTACTATTGAAATAATTTCCATTGCTCTAATTCACATGCTCTGATAAACATGTGTCAAAATCAAGGCCTGTGGACTGATTCCAGCTCACCATGTCTTTTTATGTGGCCCTTCAGATGCAGGACTATAACTGAATTCCTTATCATGATTAGAGCTCATAGGAGTTCTTAAACAGTAACATCTGGAAGGCTGCAGTTAGTTTTGTTTAATCAGGATAGTAAGGTTTGCTTAGTCAGGATAGTAAGGTTTAAGTTTAGTTACAATGCTTGTGGATATGATGTCTAACTATAAAATGCATAGAACCATGGCTGTTAAAGTTGTGTCAAATGGCATTAATTCTATAGTGCATATGCATCTATAGTACATTTATTTCTGAGAAAATATACATAGTCACATTGTCTGTATCCTGAAGAATATGTGCAACAGCCAAGTAGCAACACTCAGAACAGACCACAGAACAACCGACTGGTTCAAGATTGGAAAAGGAGTACAGCAGAGCTGTATACTCTCATTCAACCTATTCAACTTGTATGCAGAACACATAATGCAACGTGCAGGGCTTGACAAATCCAAGGCTGGAGTTAAAATTGCTGGAAGAAACATTAACAACCTTAGATATGCAGATGATACTACTTTGATGGCCAAAAACAAGGAGGAGCTGAGGAGCCTTATAACCAAGGTGAAAGAAGAAAGTGCAAAAGCTGGATTGCAGTTAACATTTTAAAAAAGCCAAGATTATGGCAACCAGACTGATTGATAACTGGCAAATAGAGGAAGAAAATGTGGAGGCAGTGAGAGACTTTGTCTTCCTAGGCACAAAGATTACTGCAGACACAGACTGCAGCCAGAAAATCAGAAGACATTTACTTCTTGGGAAGAGAGCAATAACCAATCTTGTTAAAATAGTGAAGAGTAGAGACATCACACTGGCAACGAAGATCTGCATAGTTAAAGCAATGGTATTCCCCATAGTAACCTAGGAATGTGAGAGCTGGACCATAAAGAAGGCTGAGCGAAGGAAGATAGATGCTTTTGAACTGTGGTGTTGGAGGAAATTTCTGAGAGTCCATACTCCAGGAAATTAAGCCCGACTGCTCACTGGAGGGAAGGATATTACAGGCAAAGATGAAGTACTTTGGTCACATAATGAGAAGACAAGAGGGTTTGGAAAAAATACTGATGCTGGGGAAAATGGAAGGAAAAACGAAGAGAGGCCAACCAAGGGCAAGATGAGTGGATGTTATCCTTGAAGTGACTGCTTGACCTTGAAGGAGATGGAAGTGGCCACAGCCAACAGGGAGCTCTAGTCTGGGCTGGTCCATGAGGTCATGAAGAGTTGGAAACGAATGAATGAATAGACAACATACATAGGCTTGCTTTTCCTCGCTTAGTGTAGGGCATCATATTAAACTGACTGTTTATCAAAAGGCTTTGCAATGGCATAGCAAGAAATGTCTCCCAATGAAAAAGGAGAAAGTAAATATGCCGTGAAATCATTATAGTTGTTGTTGTTCATTTGTTCAGTCGTCTCCGACTCTTCGTGACCTCATGGACCAGTCCACGCCAGAGCTCTCTGTCGGCTGTCACCACCCCCAGCTCCTTCAAGGTCAGTCCAGTCGCTTCAAGGATGCCATCCATCCATCTTGCTCTTGGTCGGCCCCTCTTCCTTTTGCCTTCCACTTTCCCCAGCATAATTGTCTTCTCTAGGCTTTGCTGTCTCCTCATGATGTGGCCAAAGTACTTCAGCTTTGTCTCTAGTATCCTTCCCTCCAGTGAGCAGCCGGACTTTATTTCCTGGAGGATAGACTGGTTGGATCTTCTCACAGTCCAAGGCACTCTCAGAACTTTCCTCCAACACCACAGCTCAAAATCATTATAGTACAGTCTCACAAATACTCAGATTTGGTCCACACTTATTTCCATGCTGAATCATAGAATCTTAGAGTTTGAAGAGACCACAAAGGCCATCCAGTCCAAACCTCTTATCTGCAGGAAAACACAATCAAAGCACCCTTGACAGATGGCCAACCAGCCTCTGCTTAAAAGCCGCCAGAGAAGAAGACTCTGCCATACTCTGAGGCAGCATATCCCATTGCCAAACAGTCCTTACCATCAGAAAGTTCACCCTAATGTTTAGGTAGAATCATTTTTCCTGCAATTTGGGTCATTTTAATCTTAGAGGCAGTGTACTGAGTTCATCCCACAAAACTGTTGCAATGCTTACATGCTTGAAATTAATGGATGGCTCTACCCTACCCAACCCAATCATGTGGACCAGAATAGGTATCCAAAATGCTGGTTCCAACCTGCATTGCAGCCCAACAGGGAGCTATTATGAAAGCGGGAGCAGGCCATGAGCCACAACACCAATGCCACTTCAGTGACACTGGGCAGGAGCGCAACTGTTCCCCCCTTTCCCACTTTCCAGACTTCTTCATAATACACAGAAGTAGGAAGAGGAACCTTCAAACAGTAGGTAAGGTCCAGGGAGAGGATGGAAAAGGACAACAACCCCATATCCCCAGGCTGGCTGAGCCCGGGGAGTGTGGGTTGGCTGTTGGAACAACACAGCCAGTCCTGCAGTGGAATTGAATGTGGGTGTCCACATTGTCATAACTCAGAGGAAGCCCAAATCTGGTGCAATTATTTTAACCCAGAGTGCAGCCACATTAAGTGGTTTTCCTCAGGTTTATCTGAAACTGTCCATGTGCATTTAGTGGCTGCCCATAGACTGATCTGACTCCACATTTACCATTTAAGACAAGGACCCTTTTACACTAACCTAAACAGTCAATGTAAATTGGCCCTTATTTTTTCTTTAAGTTCCATTTAATCTTAGAAGCAGTGTATGGGATGAACTGGTTACTATGAAGTGAATCACAGTTTCTTGTAGTTTTTCCATTTTAAATCCACAAAATAGCAGCAAGGGGATTACATTTCTATCTTTTATAGCACTTCAATACAAAAAAAGTTTTCTATCTTTTGCAACACTTTTTCAGGTAAAAAAAATCTTCGAAGCCAAAAACCTACAGTTAGAGAGCTATTATCTAATCCAGATATATGCTCTCAAATTGGGGTAGACTGAAGTCATCATCATCAATTGGCCTGTAGAACCCTGAAGCATGGAAATTCAATTTTTCTCAACAAGTTGGTCCAACAAAAGAGATAATTTTAACCAACACATTAAAGTCAGCCTAATCAACAGCATGTTCACTTTATAACCTCAATCACTGAACAGATCCAAATTGTGGCTGAAGAATGCACTTGTAGTTCTCAAAAACCAAGCCTTGGATTATATTCTCAAAAGGTCAAGGTTTGAGACTTGTACTTTCAGTAGTAAACAATATAATTCTAGTGTTTCAAGTGTGTGCATGTTGGTCAGCTGAGATAAGAAACAGAGACACTTAGAGGAATGCCGCTTAGGAAAAATTCACTCACATTTTCTCTTGGATTTTTATTGTTTTGCCTGGCTGTCTCTTGATATGTTTGCAAAATTTCACCTGAACTAACCTTTCTTTCATATGACGTAAACCTTATAGTTCTTGTTATGTGCTTTCAAGTCAAATGTAGCTTAGCACAACTATATTATATTGTTTTCCTGGCAAGGTTTATTCAGAGCGAGTATGATGTGCCCAAATTGGCAAATGGATTTCCATGGCTGTGCTAGGATCTGAGCCCTGGTTTCCCAAACTCCTAGTCCAACATACAAACAAATACACCTCACTTGCTTCAGACTCCACATGGATTTGTATATACCATGTTTTAGACCTGTGGAGATGTTTTAAATAAGAAGCTGGTTACGTTGGTTTTATATCCTGGACTTTCTGCTTTTAATGTGTTGAACTTCTGCTTTTATTGTTTCAAAAACCTCTGATTTTAATGTTTCAGCATTGCAAACTTCTGGTATGTGACTGTAATAAATTCATTCATTCATTCATTCATTCATTCAACACCTCATTGGCTCTTCTACATTTTATTCCTCAATCTTAATTACATGGAGGGGGTCTCAATGCTGCCATTTTAGTTGTTCTGGTTGGCAAATTGGTTCCACACACCGAGGAAGCAATCCTACAGTCTCTGGAAGATAATACCAGGCCTCGGACTTTAGATATTACTATGAAGCAGCAGGTTTTAGTTGGTTAAAGGAATGAATTTAACGCAAAGACCACACCTTACTTAACTAGGAGAGCTAAAACTTAAGATATAAATGGCATGCTTACTTTTGGTATGAAAAATATAAAATAAACAAAGAATTTATGAGACATCCAATAAAATATTTATTTGTTTGTTTGTTTATAACAACACAATACAAAATGACATAACAGAGTAGGTAAAAACATTAAGTTAAAATCCATTTAAAACATTATTATCAACCACATTGCTATATCCCAGTCCGATTCAGTGACCAGGGGCCCAGTCCAAAGCTTGTTCATACTCCGTTCAAAAAAAAATTGCAATTTTTGTCAAACCAGTTACCCAAATGCCTGGCCCCAAAGCCATGTTTTGAGCTTCTTCCAACAGGAAAGGTGGGGTGGGGATGACCTAATTTCGCTGATCTAGCCTCCTAAGGACCTGGAAGAGATATAAGAAAGGGATGACATTTAAAACCCCTTTATTGCTGGATCCATTGGAAGCAGTACTTAGACCAATATCTAATGAGGAAATAAGATTCTATAGGGAGTATCTAATTAAAGGAAAAGATCAATGAAAATTAAATCGATCAATTGCATGATCGATTTAGGAAAGAGTTAAAGTAAGGTTTGTGAACAGAAAATCGATGTTGAATGGTATTCTTGAAAAGGGGAATATGGGCTTAGTTTCTAAATTATATAAATATATACTAGAATGCAATCTAGAGGAAACTGAATAAAAATTGCTATTATGTCTTGGGCTAAAGACCTAGAGAAAAATATTGATCTGGAGAATTGGGAACATCTTTGGAAAAGTGGATTTAAATTGTCAATAGATTGCTCCATCAAATAAAATATGGAAAACATGTTTTATAGATGTTATATAATGCCCAGAGACAATACTCAAAATGGATAAGACCCAACTAGGGGATTGCTGGAGGTGTAAGATGAAGAAAGGCACCTTATTCCATGTTTGGTGGACCTGTAGGATGGTACAACATTTTTGGAAAATGGTGATTGAGGAAACAAACAAAATGATTATGAATAAGGTTTCTTAAAAAATCCAGCAATATGCCTTTTAGGAACATTTAGAGAGAGAATTAGTGAAGGAGATACAGCTAAACTGCCAATAGCAAAATCATGGAAAGATGAAAAAGAATTATCTAAAAAGGTTTGGAGAGAAAGAAATATCCAGGAAGGAAATAATGAAGAGTTGGTTAAAAATGGAGGGTGTCTTTTGAATATATGGAAAGGAAGACAAATGTGGACTTTAAAATAGCCACACGGGGAATTTATTAAAGTAGATATATTGGTAGATTTTATAAGATATGGGACTCACAGTGAGTTGTGTCAAAAGTCATGGATGGTTCATGCGTGGGGAGCAGGAGGGGAATGATTGGAGAGAATATTGCAATGTATTAGCTTGACGAAATGACATTCCTGTATGAGATGTATTTGATTATCTCTAGGTGTTTCTCCTTATTATATTTTGTATCCTATTAATTTCACTCAATAAACATTCAATTGCTTTTTTAAAAAGAAAAGAGCATAGTATGGCATTGCTGAGGAACTGCCATCAGGGTTGTATCTACAAGCATGGCAAAATGAGGACACTTCTCCTCCAAATAAGACATCAACCATTATATTTTCCTTCAATCCCCACATTTCTAGCAGAGAGTGAGAACTGAAAACCATTCCCAGTTAGAACTGCTATATTGGTTGTGTTCACAATCCCTTGGCAACTTTGCCTACCTCTTTTCTTTTGATGACTACTCTGTTTCTAAATGCACAGTTGAAGTTTTAAGTTACGATGAGTCGTCCCTTCACTTCTTACATGATTGCTCTCCCAGTGACTATTGTTGAGAATAACTGAAATGGAACAACTTAAATATGACAGTAAATGTTTTTTTTAAAGAAAGAAGAAATAGAATTTGACCTGTGCTGACAATGGTGCTTCATTTTTTCTTTCTTTCATGGACTCATTTAATTTTGAAGTCTTTGTGTCAGGGATGTTTCTTTACCTTAGCAAATAAATGACTTTCACTTTAACTGTGTATATTATAAAAGTAATGCTCATATATATCTTGCATGATATAGACCAGAAATGAGAACATAGCCATGAAAGAATCTATTATACTACATTTCCATATTCTTTAGTGGGCTGGAGCCGCCAGTAGCAAAATGGGTTAAATCCTTGTGCCGGGAGGACTGAAGACTGACAGGCCACAGGTTTCAATCTGGGGTGAGCACAGATGAGCTCCCTCCATCAGCTCCAGCTCCCCATGCAGGGACATGAGAGAACCCCCCCCCCCCCACAAGGATGGTAAAACATCTGGGTGTCCCCTGGGAAACGTCCTTGCAGACGGCCAATTCTCTCACACCATAAGCGACTTGCAGTTTCTCAAGTCGCTCCTGACACGAAAAAAGTGGGCTGAATTTGGCTTTTCTATTCCAGTGAACACAATTTAAACAAAAAAATCTATGATGCAAAGTCTAAATGTAGTGCTATGAAGTCAGAGCATGAAAACAGTCTTCACTCATAACCCTATCTTGGCCTAGAGCAGTATTGCTCACTCCCGCTACCAGGCTTCTCAAAGTGTTCTCCAAATATATTCCCTTGGTTGCTGCCATGGAAGAGAAGGGATGCTACTCGCAAAAATTTCCCTCCTTGCTCTCAGTTTCACTTGATGTTCAGTTTAATATCTCTTGGCTAAATCGTATCCTAGGAATAAGTCAATAGAGATGAAAAGGAAAGAAAGAGAAGCAAAGGGGAGAGGGAACCATGGTGATGTTGCTTGGAAGGGAAAAAGAAATATGAGCCACTCAGACGTTGTGCAATAATGGATCTGCCGACACCACCACAGCAGCCCAAAATCAATAGCAAATTCTCCTCTTAATTCCTAGCACTCTCCAAACTGAAATGTGTCTTTTGATGTTTGCCTCAGTAATCTCTATGGATTTGGTCAATTCTGGAGTTGTTAGCTTCAAATTGATATTCAATCCATTTTAAGATCCATTTCTTGCCTTGTTAACATGTGCAGTAACAATCTGGTTTCCAGCAATTCTGTTTTGTGATTGGTGGTGGGAGGAGAGAATAGGTTTAAAAGTGATGTGGATATAACAGCTATGAACAGTGCTGCCATGGCTGCACATCACCTTATCTTCTTTAGGTTCCATTTACTGAAGATTTCTATAGTACCATAGTCTTTGATGTGAGATTTATGGATCATAATTTTAAAATATTGTGCAGCCTAGTTTGCAGTTAATATTTGTCTTATGGCCAAACAAAGCAGCATGTAATTTTTAAAAATCTGGACAAAAAATGATACATAAAATTTTTCAGCAGAAATTTGGAAATGTAGGAGACCATCATATCAAAGAGATATTTGACCCGATAGTAGATCATATGTTACCAACAAATGCAAAAAAGAAAACTCTTACTAACCATGTAAATATAGGAAAGGTAGAGCCCACTGTATCACCACATGAAATTCCACAGTTGCAGTGACACCTAGGCTTGTGCACAGAATTGGTTTGGTCAGTTCCTTTTGGCCAATCTGACTTATTCAGCTTGTTTGGCTGGCTCAGCCCCTGTGTTCCTTTCAGCCAAAACAGGCCACTTGGCAGGCAGTCACAGCTCCTCCTTTCCTATTCGGCATCATGTGGTGAGCAAAGAGGCTGCCTCGTACTCACATGAGGTTTCCCTGTGAGCCCTGCCTTTTAGGCCAATCAAAATAGAAGAATGCTGTGATGTGTCGTGTGCAAGCTGTGTCTATTTAATGGACTGAGCCCCTCCATAGCTTTCAGTTGTGTCCTGGCTCTAGAGGGGTGCTTCAATCTGATTGCCGCTCACTCTCAGCTTTATTTTTTAGTTTGGCTTGGCTTGGCCTCTCTGTAAAATTGAATCTTGTTGATTTTCACTTATTTTCCTTTATTTTCTTGATTCTTTTTATTTAGTGGAACTGGGAGCTGGAAGTTGGGAAAGTGCAGGATGGGTGGGTGGGTGTGCATGTGCGTTTCAGGACTTGGGAGAAAGAAAGAGCATCTCTTTGATCATGGTGTGCTTTTCTTTAAAAAATATTTGAGTGGTTCTGAGAGTCTTGAGTCACCCTTTAGCTTCTTTACTCCTCCCTCCTCTCCTTCAGAAAATACTTTTAAAAGATAATAATAATAATAATAATAATAATCCCAGCATACAAACAGAAAAGCCTAATTCTCAGAAAACTAATACCTTTATCTACCTACCTATAATTCCATCCATTTGCAAATATGTTTTCTCTGCTTATATTTCTCTCAATGCTCACCTCCTCCTGAATTTCAAATAATAATAATAATAATAATAATAATAATAATAATAAAGTATCAGTACTAATCCTTTGGCTGTTGCTAGTGATAAGAAGAACTAGAAAACTTAGTTTTGAGCTTCCATCAGTGGAGAAACTTTGCTATTTGCCAAGCCAACAAAACCCATTGTTTCTCTTTCAACTCCATCATCTCACCTTTCTGAATCATGGAGAAACTTAATAGCAGCCTGGTAAGTTTTTTTTTATTTTAATGCTCTTTTGGGATGGGGGGGGGGGAGGAGAGAGGTGCAATCTAGCACTTTTGGGCTCCAGGAGCCCAAATGATGTGAGATGGGAAATGAGGACCCACCCTTAGGTAGTAGGGCTGGGCGGTTTCGTTTCGTTAATTCGTAATTCGTTAAAAATTCGTTATTTTTTTTTATAACGAAGCGATAACGAACCATTCTGGAGCAACTTAAAAACGAAACGAATTTTTCAATTCGTTTCGTAAATGCTTCATATTTTGTTATGTATTCGTTTCGTTATTGGTTTGAGGTCATTTCGTTATTATTTCCGCATGTCTGGGGCAAGTTTTATAGTTGTTTTTTATTTAATTAGTGAAAAAAAATTATAATATCACACCAACAGTCAACAACAGAGGGAGAGGGAAGCTTCAGAAGTTTTTTAGCGTATTGCGCGATCGCGGCCGCCATTAACGAATCGATTCGTTATTGTTTCGTTATTGTTTTGTAATTTTTTTTACCATTTACGAAATTTCGTAAATATCGAACTTTTTTTTAAGGAAAATTTCAGAATTCTTTTAAATATCGAAACACAAAAAACCCCAAAAAACGAATCGATTTTAGAAACAATTTTTTCCGTTGTTACCCAGGCCTATTAGGTAGTTCTGAGTAGTCCTGGAACTACCCATTTGTAAGTCCCCATAGGTCCAATATCCCATTAGACCTGGGCCTTTCAAGAAGACCTGGATCTAATGGGGTATCTAATTAATTTGGGACAGAGCAGGTAAACCCTTCTTTGTTCTGAATTAATTTGCTTTTGCCTGAGGCATCGTTTGAATGCCTTAGATAAAAAAGCCTGATAGGTCCCACATTTTTGGGTCTGTCTGGAGGGGCCCTGACACTAGAATTTGAAGCAGAACCTGGTGCTCTGGGAACCTTGCCCTGACTGAGTTTTTCCAATTATCCTCCACCCGAATGCTTCTTTGAGCACTGCAAGGGGATATGAAATACGAAAACTTTCATGTGTGTATGCATGTGTACACATATACAGAAAATCTGTGGTCACAGTCAGGCATTAGTCAATTTTGAAAACATGCAAACAGAGTAATGCCTCATTCTATCTTCCTCCTTCCCATCATAACTTTCCTCACAGAGAAAATGATGTGTCTTCAGAGAAGACATTTTTGTCCATGTGGAGCCCTTCCACATGGACAAAAATTTTACAGGCTCACACAAAGAGCCTGCAGAAACTTCATTTCTTCAGAAACATAGTTTTTCATTGTGCAAGTAATGATGGAATGGGGTTAGGTTCTCCCCTGCTGCATGATGAAGCAAATGACCCGGGTAAAGACTGGATGGGATCTCTTATAACCATTTCTATTTACCATAATCATTACTAGCTGTTGTTATGGTCCTGCTGCTTTAGTTCACAACAAGATTTCAAAGAGAATATTTGCAAATGCAGAAACTGAGATCTTTTTTCAGCCTATAGGGTGAGCAATACAGGGTCACTGTGACTGCTATTTATCTGCCCTCTTAACATAGTTATGTTTGACTGTACAGCTGTCAAACTAAGCAAAAATGTGAAGCTCTCAAAGAAGAAATACAAAATATTTTCTCTAAGGCACTTACATTTCTTTTCTTTAGGAAGAATGATAGCTTCTGTGCTGCAAACTTCAGCTTGGAATAACTAGCAATCCCTAAAGAAACATGCCAACTTTTATTTGGTCTAAGATCACTTCTGTGCCAACACTGTGAATGTATTTTTGAAGATTCTTCATTCATTTATATATATATATATATATCTCTCACAGACAAACACACCCGAGGCACATATCCAAAAGTAATAAGACCTCCATTAACAAGATACATAATCACTAACATAGTTTAGAATGGCAGTAAGAAGCCCAACATCCATAAATAACACCCACTCACTATGAGTTTTGAAACTCAAGCAAAATGTGGGTTGGCCAAGCATTGCTGAAGAATACTGAATTTGTCACCCAGATAAAAAGAAATCCACACATTTTAACGGCATCATTTAATGGAAGTAATACAAAACAGAGTGCTTGTTATTTGGGAAGATGGTGTATACTATCACTAGATATATGACATCTGGTCTGGTTCTGTCACTGAACTATTCAGAGATGACAAGGGAAGCCATGTCAACACATAGTACCTCACTTCCCACTATAAAACTGGTCTGTTTTTTTGGTTTGTTTAGTTTTTTAAATAAGAAAACATATACTAACACATTTCACAACTTTTGAAAAATAATTGCACAAAACTTTCTTTGAGTGGTTTTTCCTAGAGGTATATTTGTCCTCAGCACTGTCCCTTTCTTGCCATAGAAAGAGCAAAACACATAAACTAAAGAAATAGACTTTAGAAAACAGTTAAAAACAGACAGATGTTAAAATCTGGTAGTAATTATATTCTGAAAAAAAATTAAGACTGGCAAAAATATACTTCAAATGATTGAGGAGGCACAAAACAAACATGCACATGTCCTCCTATTTTTCCATCTAATTGGCAAATATAGTTGTGTATACCTCTCCCCGTTGCTTATAGGATTTGTTTTTTTTTGGGGGGGGAGTCTATATGTCATCTGAAAGATACTTAACTACTTCAAGATGGGTAATAATAATATTATTTCTAAATGAGATAAAATTGTTATTATTACTGTTAGCATTAAGATCATAATAAGTAACATGCATTAAATATTCTTTATAGTAAATCTACAAATCATGTCTGCTTACACTATCTTTCATAAAAAGCATTTGTATTCTTCTGCCCTCTGTAACACAGTTCATTAACTTTTCAGGCATTTCCAAATGGAGAGCTCCTCACTCTACCAATTCAAGAGCATTTGCAGTTTTTACACTTTTCTCTCTTCAACAGATTTTCTGCAGTGAGTTTTAAAAAAACAGGAAGTGAAAGGAAAACAGAAGAGATTTATGAGTGGAGACATGCATCATGTAAAAACTCACATACAGTTCAGTAAACGATATGAGAGAAGCCTCATCTGAAACCTTGGCCTGGTTATATTATTCATTCATGAAAGTTTCAGCTCCTGGGTAAAATTATTTCAGTGGCTGCTAATTCACAATCACTTTTGGGGTAGAATCCTTTAGATTACATATACAGGCATATCTCCCTATTATTGCTGTGTGGGTATGCATGTGGAAAGGGGTATTTCTGTACATCTTATAAATCTGCATTCAACTGAGGTGCACAACAGTGGCTGCAGGCATCATGTGCCTGGCCACCAAGTACCTAGAGAGTGTGCCCTTGGATACCTAGAGGGGAAAGGAGTTGTCTTGGCAAAATGTATTCATGAGTCCCCTTTACTAATTGATAACTTAATGAACATAATGGTTCCCATGGGACCCAACACCATTATTGTGCCCTCATGGAAAAGCAATAACATCAAACATTTAACTGTACTTCAATGTTAATTTTCTAGCTATGACTTTAACCAGGATCAATCCATGTTTTAAAATCGAGTGACTAACAAACCATTATTAAACAACACTGTGTGTTTTGCATTTCAAAGGGAAAAAAGTTCAGGAGATGGAAATGAAAAGGCTCTTTTTTTTCTCTCACCCTACCCAAACTTTTCTCTTTTAAGTTGCACTTTCCCTTTTTATGTAGCATCAAAGGACTAGGGCTTGTGAATAGATAAGGTTCATGCATAAGTGTTTAGTTCTTTGTGCTAGGAAATTTGGGGTTGAGGACAAGATAGGAAAGAAAGAGTACTTATTTAATTCTAGCCTCTTCGTATAGCATTTAGAACAGTGGTTCTCAACTTTTCTAATGCCGTGACCCCTAAATTAAGTTCCTAATGTTGTGGTGACCCCCAACCA
Source organism: Anolis sagrei (assembly GCF_037176765.1). NCBI lineage: Eukaryota > Metazoa > Chordata > Lepidosauria > Squamata > Anolidae > Anolis > Anolis sagrei. The sequence continues at coordinate 210,863,540 of NC_090023.1, read as the reverse complement.
TATTTTCGTTGCTACTTCATAATGGTAATTTTGTTATGAATTGTAATGTAAGTATCTTGATATGCAGGATGTATTTTCATTGTTACAAATTGAACATAAGAAAAGCATAGTGATTAATCACAAAAACAATATGTTCGGGGGAGTATGGACAACAGATGATGGGATCTGCAGTACCTTCAACTGATGCAGCTCTGAATTCCACAGACCACTGAGACCCCAAGAATTACAGACCTGGACCAAACTTGGCACACAGAACCCCAATGACCAATAGAAAATACTGGAGGGGATTTACGGGAGATGCAGTTCACCTACACCCAGAGAGCACTGTGAACCCAAATGACTGTGGATCTGGACAAAACTTGGCACAAATACTCGATATGCCCAAATTTGAAGATTGGTGGAGTTTGGGGAAAGTAGACCTTGGCATTTGGGAGTTGCTGGGATGTATAGCTCCCCTGCTAACCAAGAGCATTTTGAGTTTAAACAATAATTTAAGTGGATGAAACATGCTTGATATACTTTTGATTACTGCAGGGCTTTGGGGGGAACTGCCTTTTGTTTCTGGGAGTTGTAGTTCATCCACAACCAGAGAAACCAACTTCAACCGATGATAACCTGGATCAAGCCTGAGCACCTTCTGTTTGGCCCATCCCCTTCTGAGCTCGGCAAGGGTGAGGGTCAAGCTGCGAAGGCTCCCTGGATGGCTTGACCATGTGGGGAGCTTTGAGCTCAATCCTTGCCCCTTCTGAGCTCGGCGGGGGCAAGAGGTGAGCGGCGAAGGCTCTCTGGATGACCTAGCCATGCAGGGAGCCTTGTGCTTGCTGCTTCCAAGCTTGATAGGGGCAAGAGACAGACCATGAAGGCTCTCTGGATGACCTGGTTATGTGGAGAGCCTTGCACTTGCCCCTCACCCCTTCCAAGCTTGGCGAGGGTGAGAGGCAAGTGACAAAGGCTCCCTGGATGGCTTGGCCATGCAGAGAGCCTTTGCACTCACCCCTCACCCCTCCCAAGCTCAGCGGGGGTGAGGACTAAGCGGCCAAGGCTCCCCGGATGACCTGGCCGTGCGGGGAGCCTTCTGCTCAACCCTTGCCCCTTCTGAGCTTGGCAGGGGGCAAGGGCTGAGTGGCATGCTGTATCCCACGTGCGCCTTTGCCTCCGAGCTCCTCCTCCTGACTCCCTGCAGCCCTGTGGGAAGAGGAGGAGGAGCCAACCAGGAGCACCTGGCTGTTTGGCTCAAACAGGAGCCAGCAGACATTTTGATGAGGCAGAGGGGGCGGGGCCAACTGAGGCGGCTATGTGACCTCCGGAAAATGGCCCAGCGATCCCCCTGGGGGTCACGCCCCAGGTTGATGTAGAAGATTGTTTAAGAAATTGTCTGCTGTCAGTATGTTAGTCCTAACTTCATCCTGTTTGGAAGAGGCATAGACTAGGAAGAAAGTTCTCTGAACATATTTCCAAAGCCATAAAGAGACTACTAACCTCACTTCATAAAAAATTACTGTCACTGATGTGAGTGGGGAGAATCTAACAAGAAACTATTGTGCATCAGACCAGTTTTTCTCCTCCCTTTTCACCAAAAACAAAGAGATATTTCTACCCATGAAAAGAACACAGTAAGAAAATATTCATCATTCATTTATTCCCTTTCAGTACCATTTCCCCTAACCATCCTGTGATTCTGGGCAGATTAGAACATCCTGACCCAATATTGCATAGCTATATCTCAAAATGCTGTAAATTCCTAAACTGCATACTTTGATTAGTGTCCCTGACAGATGGCCACCAAGCCTCTGTTTAAAAGCCCCCCCCCCTCAAAGGAGCTTTAATACTCTCTAAGACAGTGAGTTCCACTGCTGAACACCTCTTACAGTCAGCAAGTTCTTCCTAATATTCAAGTGGAATCTCCCATTGTTCTGAGTCTTACTAGCTCATCAGATGGACTGATTTACCCATCGCATGCCACTTGCTCTCCACTTTCATCATGGAGCCCATTGCATGATGCACAAGGACCTTTGTCTGGGCTTCATGCCAAAAGGGGAGAGCAAGTGGCATACACCACCACCGTGGCAACACGAGAAGCTTCCCATAGTGCCTTTGGAGCAATGGTGGGAAGGCAGGCAATGACATTTCCCCTGTGGGATGCGGGTCAACGTAAGTCAGGCAATGTGGGGTGTGGAATGACAAGTTCTTCACACCCCCAACAGAACCCCATGGATTTACCATGGTTTGTGGTGAATCCATAGCCCTTTGTGATGAGGTCCATAGTCTCCAGGGCAATAGAAGTTCACAAACAAGCATCACAGAGTGGTATGACTACCTAATCATTCTATAGGTTTATTGCTACAACCTAACATACATGAAATATTATCTTCTGGGAAAAAGTCATAAAAGCCACAATAAATATGTTGCATGTGGTCATTAGATATAACTAGTCTAAAGGCATTTTCTAAGTTAGTTCTTTCTTTTAAGGGGTTGAGTGAAGATTCGTTTTGTTTCCTTTCAACTATAATTCCCCCAAAGAACCCTTTCTAGCCAATCAGTTTTTGTCTTTGCTGCACATGAGATTGTGGCCTTTTAATGGAAGTTGGTTTTGGGGCATTAGATATTATGCTATAAGGAAAGGTGGAAATGGAAGAAGAAAGAAATGTTGGAAGTTAGAGGCAATTGGTGGAATGTCTGAAGAGATTGGAATAGCATAGAGTTATGGCATGGTGAAGTGAGTGAATGAACGAGGATGAGGATTAAGGACTTCTTCACATAGGATTTTTTTTTTTTGTTCCTATTTCTTCTTTTGGATGGAGCCTGTTGAACATCATCAGATGACGCTGGCTTGGCCCTGCCCACATTCTTCTCAAAGAGAAGGGAAAACATCACAAGACACTTCCTCTGCCAACACAGGTAGTAAAGTGTTTCTTGAGTAGCTCCAATGAAGCAAACTGCATTTTGTTGTCCTTTAACCTATATGATGGGGGAAAGGGCAATGCAGCAGCATGCGTTGCTGTGCTTTCACCCATATGATGGGGACAGGGTGCCAATGCACCTTGTTCCATCCCCACCATATGATGGGGAAAGGGGAAAGGCATGTGGTATGTCAGGACAAAAGGGCACGGCCCCAGGAGCCTCGTGAAAAGGTCCTAAGAGAGTTAATCAGTCAGGGCATCTGATAAATCCTCTCAGCATTCGGAATTAGGAAGTTCGTGTATTGGTGACTGTCCTGGGGATGAGTGAAAGCCCTTATACTTGTGAAAGTCCTAACTTTTGGTGACAATGTAGGTTTAGGCAGAACCTTTTGCCCTTATGCAACAGTCATGGCAGAAAGAGGCAAGGAACCTGCAACCTGGATGCATTCCCCAGAAAACAATTCATTATAACATGGCTGAATTTCCAGGGGCATTCTAGAGGAAAAGAACATGGCTACTCCCATTGTTCACATTCATTGGAAAGGACTTCAAGTCCGATTAGAGAATATTGATGTCCAATCGTTTACAGCAACCCTTTGGGCCACAATAAACTTAACAGGGACTTGATGCCTGAAACATGTGTTTCTTGGAGAACAATAACATATTCAGTATATTAGGGCAATGCCTTTCCAATGAAGGCAATGATTTATTGAGAAGCCCTCAAAACGATAAATTGACTTCCTTGTCATTTTTTGGACAGTAATAATATTACCAGCTGCTCTAAGAAATATGGTGCTGGCCTTTTGCACAGATGACAAGAAGGAGAAGTTACAGTTGCTGAAGCAGAGTATAATTTAGGAAATAAAAATGTAGAGCATGCCTATGGATCAGGAACGGTTATCTTTAAGAGCATCTAAAATGGCCTCAGGTACTTTTTCGTTTCTTCTTTGTCTTTTCTCTTCTGTGCCATGAATAGATGTATGACAGGCAGAAATCCATGAAATGAAGTTTTGTCCTGACAAGAAGATGTAATAATGTGGAAGGATTAATCTGTTTGCCATGCAGGGATTAAGGCACAAGAGGGGTGGGAAATTGGAATTTTATTGTGTGATGCTAGTTTCTCTGGTCCCTGACAAAGGGTTATTGTGATTACAATTGGATATGTGGAAATTGTGGATACAGATAGAAAATGCAAGGATACAAAAATATAGCTGTTTTCTTCATTATCCTCATCTATTGTCAGTACACAGGAACCCAAATATTTTAAAAACTACTGTTTGTGGCAGATGTGGTTTCTGTTAAATGCCAGGTGTTTTAGATCAACCGCTATCAAGATTGGCATCACTCCAGTCAGACTTTATCAAAGAAAATTTCTCAGTACAAAAGAAATAGAAGATATTAATGGAAAATCCTAAATGGGGAAAAGAATCACAGAAGAAGACAAATGTGAAGCAAAGTCTCTTTAGGCACTCCAAGAAGTTCTAGATAATCTTTCCAATAGATTATATTAGAGGAATATTATAGGAGTATTGGGTATAGAATAGTGAAGAATAAAGACATCACACTGACAATAAAGATCCACATAGTTAAAGTAATGATATCCCCCATAGTAACCTATGGCTGTGAGAGCAGGACCATAAGGAAGGCTTCGCGAAGGAAGATAGACACTTTTGAACTGTGGTGTTGGAGGAAAATTATAGAGTGCCTTGGACCACAAGAAGATCCAACCAGTCCATACTCCAGGAAATAATGCCTGACTGCTCATTGGAGGGATATTAGAGGCAAAGATGAAGTAGTTTGGCCACATAATGAGAAGACAGGAAAACTTGGAGAAGATGATGATGCTGGGGAATATTTATTTATTTATTTGCTACATTTGTATGCTGCCCCTCTCAGCCCGCAAGCAACTCGAGGCAGTTCACAAGGCAACAATTCAATGCCAACAACATCATAAAAACATTGAAACAGTAAAAAGCATTAACACATCAATTAAGACCATAACAGTAGTACAAAAAAAAAAACAAATCATTTCATCTCCTAGATAAAAACATAATCTGATCTCATAGTCCAATTGTTCCATAATCCTATATCTAATTACACTGCCTTTTCAAATGCCTTGAATAGCCAAATTTTGATTTTTTTCGAAAAGAGGAGGCTGATCTAATGTCCCTAGGAAGGGTGTTCCATAGCTGATGGGCCACCACTGAGAAGGCCCTGTCTCCCGTCCCCGTCAAACGTATTTGTGATGCAGACGAAGTCGAAAAGGAAAAATGGAAGAAAAAAGGAAGAGGGGCCGACCAAGGGCAAAATGGGTGGATGTTATCCTTGAAATGTCTGGCTTGACCTTGGAGGATGGCCCACAGAGAGCTTTGGCATGGGCTGGTCCATGAGGTCATGAAGAGTTGGAAATGACTGAATGAATAAATAACAACAGCAACAATCAGGTATGTTATAGGGATATAGTTTTCTTATGTTGTGATTGTATAGGCAAGAATGAATACTTTTACATTTTGTCTCATCATTATTATAAAGTTAGGGGACACAATATTTTAAGACTTCACAGATCAGACCTTATTCTGTGTTTGGTAAACAAAATAAGCTATGTATACAATAACATTTATCTGCAGATACATCTTTCTTGCACAGAACCCAGCATTCTCTTGCATAGAAATGTAAATCCCCTCTACACATACAGAGAGAAAATGCTGTATAGGAAATATCTTAATTTCACATTTTAAGCACAAAATAATTGCCACACCTGTGAAGATTTTCACCTGTCTATGAGTTTCCGCATCATGGCTTCCAATTATTCAATTATTTCCTAAATATTTGCAAATGTTCTTTTCACACCATAGTGTCATGTGCATAAAACTGCAAATATATCTGTGTAACTCAAACGCCATTTATTTTTATAATGACTACCATTTATTCCACATGTATGCTTCTTTCCATAGCAATAGGTTTGTCCAGTGAGAACTGAAAATTGCAAGTGTATGAAAACAAAGCTTGAGTAATACTGAAAAGAAAAATGGGTTCCCTTAAAACTGTGGAGACCAAAATCCACTGATTGTGGTAATGCGAATGTATCTAAATTAACTCAATCTAGACATTACAAATACACATATCATCAAAATACAGAGCTGCCACATTCACATTAAGCAGAAACAATAGGTTCTTCTCTTGAAGTATGAAACAAAACCTTCATGTGAGTAAGAATAGTCCTTGAATGTCAATAAATGTCCTATTCTTTATTGTGTCCTGGCATTGAATGTTTGCCGTGTATATGCTGTACTCCGCCCTGAGTCCCCTTTAGGTGAGAAGGGCGGAATATAAATGTTTTAAATAAATAAATAAATAATACGCGTAGACTCCAGTAATCACAATAGGTGTCCTATTCCCTTCATTACACACGAGTCGACTCCAACCTGCAACCGGTTTCAACTCATAAGAGCCTTTGTCAGGCAGTTGGGTCTACAAACAACACATATCATTAAAATACACATACAGTTGAACAATTTGTTACATCAAGTTTGTAAGTATAAATACACTCTACTTACTCATTTATCAAAAAGGGCTTATCTATAAAAAAAAAAGGCTCAACTTTTGAGGTAAGTTCTTAGGATCCACCACTCAAGAACATTGTAGATTTTGGTTTCCACAAGTGTATGAAAGCACGCATCTCTATAACTTTTAAAAAACAATTTTACATCTCTATGTACCAAGTGACTGGCATACAAACCATCCCAGTGTATTCATTTTCATCTTCCATTTCTTTCAAAATGGTGGCAAGGACTATGGAAGGAAATTGAGGTATTTGGTATAGGGTTCTGGGGCACTGCGGGGGTGTGGTGAGATATCTTTGTGCATTTGTATGCACTCAAAGAGCTTCTGATGTGATATATGGGCACAAAATACCTAAAAATGAAGCTAGAAATTGATGCCCCGAATCCAAGGACTCCAGGTGATAATGAGCTCTTTGTCTATCTCTCCTATATATGATATTTTAGATTTCTTCCTGTAAAATATAGTTCATGGAATGCTCTTTTTATCTTTACAAGGATATCTTTTTGTCAGTTAAGACATGGTAGATATTTTGGTGAAATACTTTTCTAAGTATACATGAAACTATTCTTGCTACCACAGAACAAGAGTTTTCATTGCATCTCCCCATCCTGTTTTATGTCTGATTCTGGAAGGGATTAAGGAATAGTTTATACCACAGTACACAGCAGCTGTTCCTTTTTAAGATATGAGCGTATGGATCAATACATATAATACTTACACAGATGTAAAAAGGGATTCTGTTTGACAATATCACATGTTGCAACTAATATTTTGTTAACACAGCTTGTTAACACAAATCTTCATAGTTAATTAATTTAATTTCAGTGCTTTGCCGAATAAAAACCCAGTTTCCATCATTCATATTTCTTTTAGGATGTGTGTGTATGTGTGTGTGTGTGTGTGTGTGTGTGTCTTTTTATCTTCATTTACACTGGAATTACCAGGGCAATAATGTAACAATAGTCTGTGAGACATAATTTTTTATAGATGCTCAGAGCAATTTATCATAGAATCATAGAATTGGAAGAGACCACAAGGGCCATCCAATCCAACCCTCTGCCATGCAGGAAAAGCACAATCAAAGCACCCCAGACAGATGGTCATCCAGCCCTCGTTGAAAATCCTTCCACCCCACTTTCAGGCAGAGAGTTCAACTGTTGAACAGCTCATACGGTCAGGAACTTCTTCCTAATGTTGAGGTGGAATCTCCTTTCCCATAATTTGAACCCATTTCTTTGAGTCCTAGTCTCCAGGGTAAAATAATGTATCATTAATTAGGATACCTAGAATGAAAATTAGATTTACAAGAACTTCTGCAATAGCATCTGATGTGAGTAGTCTAATCTGAGCTAAGAATAGGCAACTGGCAATGTCTATCTGCATACCATTTTGTTATTAAGGAAGGAGAGAGAAAAAAATGCAAGGCAAGTGTTACATTTTTAAAGATGTGCTAATAGGCAGCAAAGGTCAGAGAATATGATAATATGAAACTTGTCCTTGAGATTCATTTATCGATAAGTTCTCTCCTAATCGGAATGATTTATGATAATGCACAGCAAGGTCGCAACATACCGAGTGATGTTCCCATATAAGCTTAATCAAAAACAATAGGTTTTGCACAGGAGCAGAGATTTGTGGACTGCAGGCCCCATGCACTTATTGTGATGTGAACTTCAGACCTGATTCTCAAAGGTGCTCATCCAAAGAGACACTGTGACCTTTCATCAACATGACACCCTTAGTTTATACTTTGGATGAGAACTTTAGGTCTCATGTCTCTATCTAGATTGGAAAATCCTGGTTTTAACTTAAGCCCTACTTTTACATTTAAAACTGACATCCATTGAACTAAAAAAAATGTTTGGCATTGCAAAAATTGATCTTGATTATTTTGGATTTGATTTGGGGGGGGGGGGGGACAAAAGATTAAAGTTATGGATGGTTTTGTATTATTGTGCCAACATTCCTTAAAAATGATCTGAATCATGATCCACACAACTTTTGAACCAAAATCAACAGTTTCTTAAAAAAAAGAGCCAATGTCTCCCAATTGAAACCAAATTTCTATGAAGATCTTAAGCATATCAATCCAAGTGATAAGAAGTTTATTAAAATCAGAACACAAATGTTCATTCCAGATATAGAAATAAAGAAATATTTGAAAGGTTTGGTTTGGAATGAAGTAGCTGAGAAATTAGCTTCAAGACCTTATTGTGGTCTCTTTTTTCATCCCCATATTTGTTGTTTTGTGTGCCTTCAAGTCATTTCTGACTTATGGTGGCTCTGAGGTGAACTTATTGCAGGGATTTCAGAGAAGATTTGCCTTTGCCTTCCTCTGAGGATGTGTATGACATGTGCCAAAAATCACCCAGTGGGATTTCCATGGCTGAGTGGATATGTGAACCCTGGTCTCCAGAGACATAGGATTTCATCAGAAGTGGGAATTTAGCATTCTAGGATGCTTTGAACTCATCTAAAGGATGGAGCCCCATGCTGGAGATCACACAATGTTGTGTAACTTTCAATGGAAGCCCTGCTCCCAACCAGGGTGGAAGCATAATCGAATGCTTTCCTCACAACATGGGAGGATTTCCATGTTGTGATGGCTCCAAAAAGGGTGACACCTCCCCCATGTGATGGGGAAAGCGTCGCAAGAGGGAGCTGTGTGTAAGGCAATGGATTTACCCCACTGCCCCTCTCTTTTCTCAGCAAAGACACGTGAAGAGGGACTCTTCACCTGGTCTTTGTGATAAGGCCCATAGTCCAATGCTTAAAGCACTACACTACTGACTATCATTATATAGCACTTTAAATTTTAGTATAATTAGATGACTGGTCCCTGTAGCCCACAGGCTCTTAAACTGTGGGTTTTGACCCCAATAGGGTTCCCTTAGCTCAATGTTGGGTCACAAAAATTGAAAACAGTAAAGGTTTTCTGAATTCTACCTATTTAAATAAATCTATTTGCAACCACATGCAGTGTTTACAGTGGATTCTACAGAAGATGCTTCAGCTGTACTCCACAAAAAGGAAAGTCTGTTCAGCAAGCTTTGCAACTGATGATTATCATCAGTACATGTTTTACTTTTATACCTATTTTATATACTCATATACCTGATGTAACAAGTGGGGAAAGTTTAAGAAGCCCTGCTCTAGCACACAGTCTGCCCAGCACAGTCTGCCCTAAAGAATATCTCTTCCATTTACAGACCTAGGCATTCTCCATTCTTGCCAAGCAAGAATAATTTTAAATGGTCCCTGTAGGCCATTTTAGAAATGTATTTAAGGATTCTCAAGGCACAGACATTTTTGTTTAATAAAAATTAAAATTCTAATACATCTAGCCTTTTTATTTTCCTTCTGTTGGACCAAAATTCCCCATGTTCCTGCTCTTCTGATCCTCTATACTATTTTCATCCTGAGGGAAAAATGGAGAAGGTATTGAACTGCATAGGCATTGAAACGACCCGAGGCTCTATCAGCATAATTTTTCCCTTTCTCTCTCTCCTTGACCCTTTTCTTTCTCTTTATTTCTCTCTGTGGAAAACTGCAAACTGTTAAGTTTCTTTACTATCTCTGGATCTGCAAAAAAGCCTGAGGTGGACGAAGGAGTCAAATAAGGATATTTTATGATGTTTCTCTTATATGCATAGTATAAATGCTTTAGGCTGGTCAATTGGAAGTTGTGGCAAGAATGTTTTTCTACGGTGATGTGGAGGCTGAAGGAAAAAGAGTGATGTGGTTGATCACATTTTTCATATTGACATCACCAGTCTAAATATATCAGAATTCATTTTGTTCAAATAGTCAGTGCTGATGTGCCATTTCTTTTGTATTTGAAGAGCTTTTCCTCAGCTCAAAACATCAAGTTGTGTTTTTATTTTCACATTCCTTCTACTAAATGAAAACAGATGTCTGAAAACTTACATAACATCCAAGGCCCCATCATTTTAAAGGAATGTATGCTCAACCTTAGACATCATGAACATTCATTGTATCTCTGAATATTTCATACCCCTTTTCATCATATTTCCTTAGGTGATTCCAAAGATAGTTGGTATACATCTGGTACATTGAAGCACCAATTACTTAACATGCCATAAAAACACATCCAAACAAGTTCTCACAATAAAATGAGGATATTTTTTAAAGAAGCAAGGCATTTTGGAAGTGCAATTTCTAATATGCCAAAATAAATCTAGGTACTCAATAATTTCTTGAAGCTATGCTGCAAACTGTGTCACATTTCTCTATGGGAATTTGCAACAAAAAGTTTGCATTTTAATATAGATTTGCCTGATTTGCACTTCCAAAATGAATAGACCAACTGGAATGTGATTATCCTTTAGGATTTTATACTTTGTCTATTTTTAAATATGGCCTACCAATGAAAAATTCCCCATGCAAATCAATGCACTAAATACATATGTACAAAATTTAATATAGTTCCTTTAATATTATAAAAAATACTTATGAACTGCAGCAGAAATTATATGGAATAAACTTGTGCTAGCAAAAATTAAGCCAAGCAGATGAATTCATCCATCCCAACATTGGCAAGAGAGTATTTGAGAGCATGTATTGAGACAGCTGTTACATGTTCTTGCCATTCAATTATGGGCATCTGTTCAGAAATAGTCACATGCAAAAATGTGTTGTGGGTGACTGTGAATGCTAAAAGGAAATGCGTAGGGAAGTGACCCAGGATAGCATATGGATGTGTGCATTCTCAACCCAATCAAACGAACAATTACACCCACCTTTATTTTTATAACTCAAAGATACTGGGAAAACTCATTAAGCAACATGAATTCTAACCAAAACAACTTTCATCCACACCTACAAGTGCCTGTCTGTATGCATACGTAGTTCTGATGCAGATGGGAAGCTGCTCTCCAATGCATACATCATCCAGAAGTGAAACACATCTGGCCATTCCAAATTACTGTGCTTCAACATAATTAGATATCTTTGAAAGATAGTGTCACATGCATACAACTTCAAATGTTGGCTGAGATCCTGCACTGGGAGCTGTCAGCCATCAGCTCTCAGCCATCAGCATGAACCGTGTTCTCATGTTCATGTGGGGGCATGAGAGAAGTCCCCTACAGGATGGTAAAATATCTGGGTGTCCCTTGGACAATTTCCTTGCAGATGGCCAATTCTCTCACACCAGAAGTGACTTGCCATTTCTCAAGTAACTCTTGACACACACAAAAAATAGTTTATGTGCCTCAGTGCAACCCACAAAATGTGCCTTAGATAGAAGGCAGCCATACCAAAACAGGAATGTCTGTAGTGTTGCCTGATGAATTCTAGCACTTTGTCAGCAGTGAGGAGTTTTGCAAAAGGCAGATGTGACAGGTTCCTGTAGCTGCTTGTTGTAAAACACCTCTTTGCTGGGATAAGGTTAGAAACTTTTTCACTCACCATCCCACTCCACAGAACCCCAAACATTCCTATGTTGGTAGAGTGTCCTGCCTTCTAGAGTGGGTTTTGAGGGGACATTTAAGGCTTTACAAAGGTGTAATGACTGTAAATATTAATTCCAAAATTTATAATGTCAAAAGTACAGGTTACAAAATGTTAGTATCACTTACAAATACAATAACTATATAGAATGTATTAGGTTGAATAAAAAGTAGTGAGTAAAAATTCTCATTGAGTTTTATAGATGCATGAGACTTACAACATTCACCTCTATCAGATATATCCAACAGTCTATGTGTCACACAAGCAGAAGTCGCCCTAGGTAATTTTGAATGGTAAATAAAGAGTATTTTGCCCGCCCACCCCCCCTTACCAACCAATCACTGATATATATTTTCTGTTTGTCGTGGGAGTTCTATGTGCCATATTTGGTTCAATTCCATCATTGGTGGAGTTCAGAATGCTCTTTGACTGTAGGTGAACTATACATCCCAGTAACTACAACTTGCATATGTCAAGGTCTATTTCCCCCCAAGAGAGCCTCAAGAGCGCCCCTAGGCAAAATCAACTATACTGCAAATGCTTACTTTGCGTAATGGTTGAGCTGCCCCTGCACACAAACTTCACAAACCAATACATACCTGAAATTCATGATCACTGTTACAAATAACCTAGAGTTTGCATTTATAAATGATTTGCATTTGTATTTATAATCTCCACATGTTCACAATCATAACATTAGTGTAGGCTAGAGAATATCTAGGAATTGTGTTGTCAAAGGCTTTCATGGCCAAAATCATTGGGTTGCTGTGAGTGTTTTTTGGGGGCTATATGGCCATGTTCCAGTAATATTATTATATTATTAAACAGGATGCCCCCAGGCAACAGAGGACAGGCTACCTCTATGCAGATACCCCCACTGATTGACCTTGCAGCTCAATGAGATGCAAGCTTGCTAATTGCAACATTCACACTTGCTTTAAACAGACAAAGGTTCTTTCTCCCACCCTGGACATTCCATAGAGAGATATGCACTCCAATTGCTTCACTGTCAAAAGAACCTCTGAAGATGCCAGGCACAGATGCAGGTGAAATGTTAGGAGAGAATGCTATTGGAACAAGGCCATACAGCCTGAAAAACTCGCAGCAACTCTATGTAGGAATTGTTCTGATTTTTAAAAAGTGTATTTCAATGCTGCAGTTTTATATTAACTTCACCTGAGGCCTGAAGTTAGTCCAGATGAACTCAGTCTAGCTTATTTCTGTGTAGATATATATATAGGAATTCACTGTAAGAGATTTAAAGGCAATCACATGGCAGAATATCCTGAGGATTTTTTTTACCTAGTCAGTCATTTCATATTTTATATCTTGTAAGCAACTCCTGTAAGTAAACCTTTTCTTGACTTATCTTACAATGACAGTTTGATTATGTATCTTCCAGAAGGTGTGATGGATGACAACTTGAGACATAAAAGATATCTCTGGACACATCTCTATATTGTCAGGCCTTTATTTTTATACCTATGGGAATAACTTAAAATGACATCTAGAGGCTTGGATATTTATTTTTCTTCACCAGACTGTGGTTACACAGAATATGTGAACATATTCACACACTGTCTTATAGGAAAACAATGGCAAGTTGCCTCTGAATAAATCTTGCCAGGAAAATCCTATTATAGAGTCTTCAAAAGTCAGAGTTCACTTGAGGATACATAACAGCACTGTTTTCTCAAGACCCCAGAGACAAATTAAATACTTATTCTATCCAGGAACTAAACAACAACAACACCACATTCTTGGGAAGCAACTCCAAATGGACTGACAAGTGACACTATTTGGAACAGACCTCACTATTCACCAATACCCAATTCTTAGATCTTGGATAGAATCTGAATCATGAATGGATTACTATTACTGTGAAAATGAGATGATAGCAAGCAGAAAACATTTAGCACTTGTACTGTACTTTTGAGTGCTTAAAGCCCTTCATATTGCTATCATAATGTTTATTTAACTCGTGATCAGTGGTACATCTCCCTCTCACTCTCCCACATGGATATGGAAGAAAGAGGCTAAAAGACAGTGGCTTCATTGGACAACTTTGTGTTAATGGACTAAATACAGGATTTCCAATTTACACTCGTAGCCATTATATTAAACCCCACTCATAATCTCATCACTTTTGCCATTTTCAGAATGTAATGATGGATTTTGATGCTCTGGTCATTAGCTGTTCATATGAGAAACTAATTCCATCTCTGACATGGAAAATAAATAATGTCAGCTAGAAGCCACTTGAACACTTATGAATGTATAACCATCATAGTCACACACCAATGCAGTGTCCCTCAGACTGATCCCCTTCCAGTCTCCATTAACTGGGCAGCAGTTGTACTCAATGGTGGTCTGTTTCCTTGTCTCCCTGGGACCAGAAATATGGCATTCTCACCCCTTCCCATGAGCAATCTCTGTTGTGACACACAGAAGTAGGATCCCTGTAGCAATTCCCCTTCACATTGGAGATTGCTTGTGTGAAGGGGTTGAAAAAAAATCTTCTGTGTCCTGATTGACAGAGGAACAGTATACCATTGATTGCAATGGCTGCTGCCCAGTAAGTGGGAATCAGGGGACTTTTGTGTTCCCTGTTCTTCCCAAACCAGAGAATACATAGGGATTGTGAATACAAAACTATTACTAATGCTAACATTGAGTAATGCATTTGTAACTACCCAAATTAATTCCAGTCGATGTTTTTTTTAAAAAATTTAATAACTTACATTCATTTTTATTATTTATAAAGTAATATGTCTAAAACGAATTATGTAGAAAAAACACCATATTTAGAAAACATATATAAATATAAGATACAAGAAGCAACATTAATCAAGATTCTTTGAGACACTAGCAAAGAATATCTTTGGAACAGGTATTCTTTTTCTTCTGATTTAATAATTTACATGCATATTTTCCATCTGAACAGTTCTTCCATACTTTCAATTATAGGGGAGGGTGTCTTGTTTTTATATGGGATGGTGTCCATTTGTTAGTACAATGTTAGTACAATGCCGAGATAAAACTGCATCCCTGGAAACATGGCAGAGAAAGTAGATATAATGTGTGAATTCATTTCCCTTGATAACATTTTGTAGTATCAAAAGGCACTCATCTTTATTCTAGGTTATGTACTTGCTTTTCAAACACAGTTTTTTTGAAAGATATATTTATACTACACACCTCTGGGGAATTTCTTTCTAGACTCTCTTCTATCACACTACATTTCTCTGAAGACACAGGTTATTCTAGGTGAGCCCAGTTTCAATCTGAGTCCATCACTGATAGGTCAGGCACAGAATTCACATCAGAAGGGTGAAAAAATATAGACATTTACACTCCCCCGCCCCTCCTCCTCCTCTGGGATTCATTTTGGATTGTTCTAAAAAAATCTCTTTTATGTTTTCATGCATGCATTTAGATTAGTCTCCTCTAGTCTTTCTGGCAGATTTTCCTGCTGAACAGCGGTTTCTGTGTTCATACCCAACCACATGCATGCCACTTTTCTGAAGAAATATCTGTTGAGTACTTCATGCTATGTTCTCCTACCTATTAGAAGCGCACTGACAGCACATTAGTAAATGGTAAATGATGAGTGTCGCCTCATTAGCATGGTGTCCAAACAGTCATAAAATAATAGGGAAAATAAATGGCTCTTAAGACGTTAGAGGAAATGTTATAAGCATTCATCTCAAAGAAGATATTCATTTAGTATTATGTCTGATTGGTGTCAGAGCACTTTTAAGCATACTGGGGTGATTCCCAAATAGCCCTATATAATCCCTTACCAATAAGGTGCTCAATATCATTCCAACACATTCAATTTTTTCCCCTTTGGCCTTAAGTTATGAATTTCCCTGGATTCCATTGCCTATCTTGTTTTCCTGGGGGTTTTTTGTACTTCTTAATAGTTGAAGTTCAAACATCTCATCCCATTTTTGTCCTCTTTACAAGGTTCCATTCAAAATGAATGTTCAGAGGATACCTCAGAAAGGGCTATGCCAGTTTATGCCACTTCCAAGCTCTCAGAACAAAGTCTGTTTTGTCCTGTGGCCATTTTGATTTGTGAATATTAAAGATATAGTGGAATTTTGCCTGTACTTTGTATAACTTTCCATCATACAATTGCAAATGGATAGAAAAAGTTCTGAGAAAGAAGCAATTAAACTGACCTCCAGTTCCTTCTTGGACCCGAATCTTATATTCTTCTACACCATAGAAGGGATGGCAGAAGAATTCCTTGGAGGTGAGGTGGAAGAGAAAGGATTTTGTTTCATTTCATGTGGGGAATGCTTGTATATTATATTCCTTGGTTTTTTTCCAACTTGTTAAAATACAACCACTGGAAAAAATGTTAGTATTGGCTTACTAATGTTAGCAATGGCTTACTAATCAGAAACTGATTCAGTTGGTCTATGATATTTGAAACTATCAGCTGACTTTGGGTCCTTGGACAGGGGGAGTGTGTCCCTGTTGGTTCTCCTGGACCTTTTAGTTGCTTTCAATACTATCAACCATGATATCCTTCTGAGTCGCCTTTCTGGGATGAGGCTTGAAGGCACTATTTTTCAGTGTCTCCATTTGGAATGTTCTCAGAAGATGGTGCTAGGGAACTCCTGTTCAACTCATTGGCTACTGGCCAGTGTTGTCCCCCATGCTGAAAGAAACCTCTGGGAGAGGTCATCTGGAATTTTGGAGTGTGGTGCCATCTATAGGCAGATGACAGCAACTCTAATACTCCTATGCATCTAATTCTAAGGAAGCAGTTCCTGTGCTAAACCAGTGCCTGGCAGCTATAATGGACTGGATGAGGGTAAACAAATTGATGCTTAATACAGTTAAAACAGAGGTGCTCCTGGATAGTCAAAAGAGAGATTTGGGATTAAGGATACAGCCTGAGTTATATGGGGTCACATACCCCCTGAAAACACAGGCTCGTAGTTTGAGGATACTCCTGCGGCTCTGAATCTGGAAGCCCAGGTATCAGTAGTGATCAGGAGTACTCTTGCACAGTTAAAGCTAGTTCACCAACTGCACTCATTCCTGGAGAAGTCAGATCTAACCATGATGGTACATTTCTTAGTAACATCCTAGTTGGACTATTGTAATGTGCTCTAGATGAGACTGCCTTTGAAAGTGCTCAGAAACTTCAGTTGGTGGAAAGATTGTCAGCCACAATGCTAATTGGGTCTGGCTACATGATCCTACAACTCTGCTGTTGCAACAGCTCCACTGGCTGTCAACATGGTTCCAGGCACAATTCAAAGTGTAGGTTTTAAGCCACAAAGTCCTATTTCACTCCAGTCTAGGTTATCTGAAGGACCATATCCTTATTTAAGTTTAATTTTAATGTTACTGGAATTGTATGTGTTTTAAGGCATTAAATAATTGCCTATATGTAAGCTGCCTTGAGTCTCCTTTGGGGGAGAGAAAGGCAGGGTATAAATAGGGTAAATAATAATAATAATAATAATAATAATAATAATAATATCTGGTAGACATCTACAATCTACTGCCATTGATGTAGACAAGACATCAGAAGAGAATGCTTCTGAAACATGGCCATACAGCCTGGAAAACTCACAGCAACCCACACACACAGTACTATTTCTTTATTTTTTTAATTTTTGTATTTGTTTTGTTTTGAATTGATCAAAGTTTGTGGCTCTTTGGGAAAAAAGGCAGGGTACAAATAATATGTAAAGAAAGGAAGGAGTACTCAAGAGGAGTGTAGAAACTGCTGCTAGTCTATGACCCGAGAAGCTATGGAGAACCATTTAGAACTATTCACCTTTTATATATGTGCTAAATAATACATTTATCATGTTGATAAGTTAATTTGTAATGTACGATATATATTTACAACACATTAAAATGCCTTTTTAGAATAGCTTAAAAGTGCCCTTTTTAGTTCATTTTTCACCCCTCTCCCAGGGAAGATTTCTGTACAAAAGCACTGTGCATGAATGCCCAACCATTTATGCAAGGAAAGGCAAAAAAAAAAAAAAAAGAAGAAGAAGAAGAAGAATAAAAATGGTTTTGTAACCTCCTCCTGCTAACTGAACTCTGCTCGCCAATTATAAGAAATATCCTCGGACGATGATATCCGCTTTCTCATTAGGTCCAGGGACATTTACATTTTATAGTTATCTCCTCCCTGTAGAGTATTTCTCATAGTAAGATGGGCACATGAAAAAAGAAATAACAGTAGTGCCCTTTGTCTATATTCACTCGACCTTTAGATATCTGTCTTCCAGACTGAACATATTAGTGATTTTTCTGTGACAAAGGGCTTATTTGCAACTTTGCTGTTCTCTTGTAACTGGGGTGTGAAAGCTCTGTCTTACAGCGAGTGACAAATGTAGTAATGAGGTTTGGGGGGCATCTAGTTTTCCTGCTAAGTGAATGAAACTCCAACTGTGTTAGATTATCCCAATTACTTAAAGTTGTAATTGACAAGAAAAATCTAGCATGCTTTGGAACAAAGACAGATTAAAAATAGCCAGAAGACTTGAGATCCTGTCTGGCTCTTGTGAAGAGAAATGAGTGTGCATAAAGTCAAGACAGAAAGATTACATTGCGCAAGTGCTGAGCAGAACAATGATACACAAGAAATGTGCTAGATACTGCAGATCAATGACTATGGTATCATACATTCAGGCAATCATACCACTCTACAAGAATTGATATATTGTTTGATAGCTTGGTGAACTGAAGTTTTCATGGAAGGGTTTCCACCAATATATACAACCAGTAGCATTAACAGAAGGAAAGTTCACATTAGATGTGAAGAGATGATCATCATGTGCTGGGATGTATAGGTTATTCACCATGTGACTGCATCCCCTGGGACATGCTTAAAGGTCAATTTTACATTGGGAAAGTTGCCTAACTGAATACCTTAGCAATGCTCCCAAGTGTTGTAATTGTGAGCAAATTCTAGCTTCAGATTATAGTATAAGTGTCTTAAAAGTTACACTAGATGGATGATACAATAGAACGAGAAGGATTCCACAAATCTCATTACTGGTCATATTTTATCAGATCTTTGTTCCAAATGTTATCATTTCAAGAGTGTTATTTATATCTATATATCTATCTGGCATCTGTCACTTTCCCCATTGTTCTTTGCTTTAATTAAAGTGGCTCACTAGAATTCATTAGAGCGGCATCTTTTGTTATGACCCGTAATCTTTGCTACATCAATCCTTTGCTACATCAATCCTTTCTGTCCATTTATCTCAGGTGAGAGAGAGACAAGACCTTCCCAATAGCCATCCCTAGGTAAAGGTAAAGGTAGTCCCCTGACATTAAGTCCAGTCATGTCTGACTCTGGGGTGTGGTGCTCATCTCCATTTCTAAGCCGAAGAGCCAGCGTTGTCCATAGACACCTCCAAGGTCATGTGGCCGGCATGACTGCATGGAGCACTGTTACCTTCCCGCCGGAGCGGTACCTATTGATCTACTCACATTTGCATGTTTTCGAACTGCTAGGTTGGCAGAAGCTAGGACTGACAGCGGAAGCTCACGCCGCTCCCCGGAATCGAACCTGCGACCTTTCGATCAACAAGCTCAGCAACTCGGTGCTTTAACCCACTGCGCCACCGGGGGCCCCATAGCCATCCCTACACAATGTGAATAATACGATTAATTCTCAAGTATTTCACCTTAAGGACCAGAGTTAACACCCAGCATTTCAAGACAAATGCCAGGGTTCATGGGACCTGGAAAGCCTATGTCGACTTACGCTGGTGCCAATATCTTCCCCTTTCCATTTTTTCCAGGCAGTAATGATTATTCTGGAGAAGTCCAAGATGAGACACATTAAGACAATATGGCTATATGTCCAGAATATTGTTGGACCAAGAAAAAAATGGCTAAGGCAGTGGTTCTTAACCTGTGGGTCCCAGATGTGTTGGCCTTCAACTCCCAGAAATACTAACAGCTGGTAAACTGGCTGGGATTTCTGGGAGTTGTAAGCCAAAACAGCTGGAGACCCACAGGTTGAGAACCACTTGGTTATCACTTGGAAAATAATAATGGCAGCCACTTGGTCTAGTCCAGTGGTCTTCAACTTGTGGGTCCCCAGGTGTTTTGGCCTACAACTCCCAGAAATCCCAGCCAGTTTATCAGCTGTTAGAATTTCTGGGAGTTGAAGGTCAAAACATCTGGGGACCCACAGGTTGAGAACCATTGGTCTAGTGTTTCTCTTCATAGCACCAGATCCAGTTCTTATCTATTTCAGCTGTCTATATCTTGGAACATTCACTTTGGGAGGCTCACCATGATAATACAGAAAAAGGGCAGGTTGGACAGTGCTTTCCTTCATACCTGTCCTCCCTTTACTTTTCTTTCTTTTCTTACTTTTAGGGTTCCTTTAGATCTTGATCACCTTTTTATTTGTGCTATGGCTGGCTTTAATGCTATTTTATTCTGTGAATGTTTTTTCTGATGGTAATCTTTAATGTCCTTCTATATATTTTTATTTTCTTACAAATAATT
The DNA here is from genome assembly GCF_037176765.1 of Anolis sagrei. NCBI lineage: Eukaryota > Metazoa > Chordata > Lepidosauria > Squamata > Anolidae > Anolis > Anolis sagrei. The sequence continues at coordinate 210,843,087 of NC_090023.1, read as the reverse complement.
TATTTCATGTTTCATGTTATTGTTGGCTAAAATGGGGACTTTAATGGTGTCCGTATATTTATCTATCTATATCATAAACTACCCAAGATGAATAGCCTCATGTAAACTGATTCAACAAGAAACACCTACAGTCAGAATGACCTGGCCACATCCATGAAACTAGTTACAAATAAAGAGGAAAATATTGCTTGAAATCCCAATTCTAATAATAGGAACAAAAAGAAATCTTTTCAAATGTTTTTCCAACTAAAACACTTGTGTGATTCAAAATTATCCCGACTGGGGGAAAAAAGCCCACAAAACAATTGCAGAAGCTTTTAAACTAATGATACAATCCCATGGATAATTTCCCCTAAATAGCTCAGAGATGTGACTGAATGAATCATATATCAATCCAGGAAGCAATTTCCCTCAATGAGTTCTACCTGCTGGATATCACAATGCATTGCAGATTGAGTAAAAGCTTTCATTTGAAATAAGTCTCTGAAACTGGCTTTGGTGCAAAACCTAAGCCCAGAGGGTAGGAGAACTATGAATATATATAGGACTTTCCGGTGGCACTCACCTTACAAATGGGCCTTTGTACAGCTGGCAACTTGCTTGGAGAAATAATCCCACGACATAAGTGGCTTCCAATGATTTTTCCCAGGTGCTGCTCTCAGATGAACAGAGAGTTCGATTTTTGTGTCATGTTATAAATGCCTTAAAATATATCTAGGAACCAGGACTATGTGTGTTTTTCAGCACTGTGAAATTATTCCACATCATTACAAGAAAAAATGGAATTCATTGAAAAGCCGTATCCAACTATCAAGAGACAGTTGTATGAATACGTAGCACACACATATAGCTAGCTAAACATTAAATGTTTAACACTTTATGTGTTACATTTAGGATACTTGAAAGTGTCCTCATAGCTCACTTGCCTTTCTGCAGAACTTAAAGAGATTGTGCTGAGCTGAAAGTTAGAGGAATGACTTCACTATGCTGATTTCTTTCTCACAGGTTTATGTTTTCAAGAAAATTGTTCAAAGGAATCTGGATTTCTGTCATATTTATTGTAATGAAACATCAGGCATGGAAAATATAATGTGGAAGGACACCGTCACATGAGAGAAAGCCACATATCTAGACAATGCATGGGCTATTCACTGCCCTGGAATAATATGCATCCCACAACTCCATTTTGCACCTGGGGCTTCTCCCAGCTCTTCAGAACCATCCTTTATCTTCTTCTTTTTTTTTTTTAAAAAAGGAGAATAGTCTCTTCTGGAAATGTCAGTGAGCAGCAATTTGCTTTTAAAACAGATTGTAGTGCCACCTAATCCAAAACTTCTAGCCACATGTGATGAATACATTCCAAGTTTTTGGCATTATTGGCAATCCTATTGCCTTGGAGGGCATTAAGGACAGCATATTGCTATAGATGTCTGTTTGGCTACTGTGGAAACAGAGCATTAGATTATCTGCTCTTTCAAACTATACCTTTACTGTGCAATTTTCCAACATCTTCTAGAATCTTGATGTTTAGAGCTCTCTGGCAGAGAATCCGAAACATTTCTCCTTAGATTACACATCTCAGGATTCTATGGGACATTGACATGACAGTTAAAGTGGAATCATAGTGGTTTGAAAGGATAGGCTTTGGATCTGATCCAATAAAGGACCCATCCAGACAGGCCCATATCTCGGAACCTGTCACAATTTTACCAGAGGTGTCCAAACAATACTTCTGGTACAACCGAATTAATTTGTAACAAAGCAGGGTTTCTCTGCTTTGTTCTGAATTAATTAAACACCTGGTAAAACCCAGCTCTTAGGTAAAATTTGGGTCTTACCAGGTGTGGGCACTGTGTAGATTGGGCCTGGGGACCATGTCATGTGATTCCTGAGTCCAATCCACATCACCATCTTGGCTTTTTGGGCTCCATGAGCCCAAAAAACTGAAAGGACTCATGGCATGCATTTCTCAGCTGTCAGAAAGTGCCCAAAATGGCTTTTCTTGTGTTATTCATGTGGAATTTTCTCTTATTTCTGAGGTATCCATATAGCACTTTGAGTTTTAGGTTTCAGGATAAAATAAACACAATAAAATAATTAATATTCATGAAAGCAATATAATACAATGGAAGATGAGTTTGGATTGATCTATAATACTGCTGTACCTTGAATCAGACAATAGGTCACTCTGACTTACTTTGTGTAGTTGAATTAGACATTTCAGTCATGCCCTACTGCTTGAAGGTGGCGTTAACTTCCTAAATTCAAAGTATGAACTATTCCACTGTGTGACATCTGAGATCTTTGCTTCCTTATTTTAATAATTAAAATTCTGGTGAATTAGAAACTACAGAACCTCTGAGGATGCCTGCCATAGATGCAGGTGAAATGTCAGGAGAGAACACATCTAGAACATGGCCATATAGTCCAAAAAACCTACAACAACCCAACTACAGAATGGCACTATGGCTAAAACACCAAGCTGAACATTACTATTGAGCCAAATGTTCCAGTGAATCCGATGACCTGGTTTTCATTGTAGCCAGCAGAAGGACATCCACTCACATCAAGGAAGGAATATGTGCATGACACAAGATACCTGACAAACAAGAATCATGGTTAGTTGTGTATGTTAAGTAACATCTTACAGTAAACAGAAATGGCAAAGTCGCTTGGTGGGTAGATAGTATATCTTTCCATGCTTTCCCCAACTGTAGTTGAGAGATTGGGCCAAAGGGTTGGCATGCAGGTTTCATAGCCAAGCATCTTTTTTCCCTTTCACTTTTAGTGTTTAGTTTCCTACAGGATGCTATTGATACAGATAAATTATTAAACATTGCCTCTGGGCCATTCCTTAGGGAAGTTTAGGCAGTTATGTTCTTGTAGAAGCTACTGACTTGGAAAAGCACAGAATGCAAAATCTTTAAGTAGTATAATAAGAGAACAAGAGCAACAGAAGATAAGCCAGCTGTACACACAGTATTTCTATTTTTGCTACCAAGATCACTAAAATTCATTGCCCATGTCCCTTCTATTTTCCGCTCATACAGTGAGAGATGTAGAATTTGGGTGGAATTTTGAAGATTTAAAATTCATTTTAACATTTTAAATTATGCTTTATAGCAAACTTAGTGTTGAGTTTGGATTGATCTGACATGCAGAATACACTAGGAACCTCATCACATTTATGAGGCCCTCCATGCCGATTCACCAACCTCTGTGGTGAATTGGCTGGGCAGCAGAGTAATCCCAGTACTCTGCACTCCACTTGGTCAGCTGCAACGGCTTCCCCATCACCACATGGCTTCCCCCCACGGTAGCCCCGTTGTTCCTAATTGAACATGGGGGAGGCTACCATGTTGCCGGTGCAGCATCCTAAGATGTAGCCACCGCAGTTGTGCAACAGAGCCCCACAAGAAGTTAACCTATGCTGTGAGATGAGCGGTGTGGGGCTCTGTCACTCAACTTGGACAGAAGTGTCTTAGGACACTAAAAATTCCTTGTGTAATGAGGTCATAAGTGATTGCATCAAGTAGTTCATATCTGAAGAGCAGGGATGGGAATAATGTTGCTCTCCAGATATTGTTGGATTACAAATCACAATATTCTTCATTGGTTGTATTTATCATGCCTTCCAAAACTTGCTGTCCCACATCTGGAAAGCTAAAATTAATAAATAATCAAGTATCTTTCTAGGAAACTCGATTGGGCCAGATATGCAAACACAAGCATTTAAAGATGTGCACAAATACACAAACACAGCCATTCAAGGAGTTGGTGTGGTGATGCATTCCATACAGGGGAGATACCTTTAGGGAATATCAGTGGGGTGCATCAGCTCTGTTGCGAGACTAGACAAATGTAACCTTTCCTCACCTTGAGCTGGCATCTTGAGCTGCAGACCTCACCTGGCTGCAGTTAGACTGGCAAAGGAATATACCCAGCATGAAATGTTTTAGTTGGAATCTTGTTATATCCACAGTTAAAATATATATGCACTTCAGCACTTATGTTAGGCAAATAATTTAACCTTATAGTCACAGAATTGACTTAAATGCTGTAATAAACGGTATGCATTTTGACTATGGATATCAGAAACCTGCATCTTAGGGTTTGAAAAACAAGTACATTTTCACAACAGAGGAAGCAGAAACCTCAACTAGCCAGGTGAGAAGGAAGAGCAAATATGTGATGCAGAAAATTATTTAAGGGGTTGAAACTGACCCAAAATGGGTATGTAGGAGGGAAGAAGAGATACTCCTATCAATTTCATTTGAACTTCTCTGTGAACCTTTTCATGAAAAGCAGGTGACAAAAGTGCTTCAGCTAAATAAATAAATACATAAACATGCTCTGCAGCTCTAATGGCTTGGCTTCAGGAATTAGACAAGAGCTGTTCTGGGGAATAATACGTGTAATTTCAGATTGCTCTTCACACTGAAGTGCTAGATGTAGGGCACATCCAAAGCACTGATTTCAAATTGCTTTGATACAAGATACCTCTTCAGAGAAACTTAGGTAAACCAGTTACCTAGTGTAGTTCTGTGAGAGAAAACTTGCTAATAATATCCTTGTCATCTCATCAAACGACAGTTTCCAATATTCTTAGATTCCTAAAGCCCTAAATCTGTATTAAATGTGTGCATACATCTCAAGAGTGTAATAACTATGATGAAAATACACTATTAGACTCTTCTTTTACAGATCTGTATTAAAAATCTTTTGAAAGGCAGTTCATTAATACTACAATGCATTTTCTCCCAAAAACAATGAAATATTGAAATAAGAAACTGATTGTTGTTGCTATTAGGGGATTTTCCAGAACTGGTAGTGAAATGGGCAGGACAGAAATGAAGAAAACCTGTTCCAACTGCATTGTTGATAACAGTTAGATATGAGGGATCCATATATAAGCCACTATTGTATGCTATCTGCATTTTGATTCTTAGATAGAAGATAAGTTGCAGTCAAAGCACCATTCCTTAATATAGATATGTCAGTTTTAATGGAAGCTCTTGGAAGTGGTGAAGAAAAAACAGATATTAATTTGACTCTCACTTCTAAGCAATGTTTTCATCTTATTTTCATGCATCTCACTGACTTATTTCTGTGCAAGGTAATAGAAAATGAGATGAAATTTGTTTCTTTGTTTTTAAATAAAAAATAAGTTGATTGATTTTCATAGCATTATCAAAGGAGTTGTGAATGGTTGGCTACAAAAAGTGATGGATTAAGCAGAAGGCAGCAGCTACTCCAGAGGAGGAGAACCTTTCTCCTTGCTTGCCACTGGAATACCATCCCCCCCCCCCACTCTTATTATTATTGACTCATTTCCCGGGGGGACACTATGCCATCCTGAGACAGGGAAGTTTGTACAGCTTACAAATGCAACCTGATGCTAAATCCTTCCCCTGTTTCCCTGGAGTCACATTTGTTCTCCTTGAAACAACTCTGCCGTGGCAGGGAATTTTGCTGAAGCAAAGAAGAGATGAAGTATTAAGTAAAGAAATCAAGGAAAGTGCCGCTATTTGTTTGCCATTTCCCATGTAACATGGTAAAGCAAACACCTTCCAGGACAAGGGCAAAAGAACAACTGCTGGTCCACCTTCAGGCTTAAAGAAGACAAGGGAAACTGTTCAAGTTTTGTTTTCTGTAAATTTCCACAGCTACAGAACAAATTGTGCATAAAACCAAAGTGGCCATCCATACTACATACTAAAGAAGTGAATATAGCAGTTCATTTAGATGACACCCAAACCACAGTCTCAGAAACATTTGATCAGAACCGGCTGGTGACCTTGCTTTAAGTTCAAGCCTGGCATCTACTTATAGTCCCACGTATAGCACCCCAAGCAACTGTAGAGTAAAGCTTAGGGTATTTGTTGTCTACTTTGGAAGACTCTGTAAGAAATTTAAAATGACAATGCCAAACCAACTGGCAGAGATCACAGCAGCTGGCCCTCACTTCCAACAGCTGGCTGGGGTCAGCTGAGGACAATCCATGTCAGAGTGGGCTACCAAAAGGCATTTTGCTGAAGACCCCTCCAAAGACCTTTTTATGTTAGCTATGCTGTGACTTACCAGACAGTATGGGTTCATTTATTCTTATTCTCTTTCCCCTGTCTCTCCATCTTTCTCTCTCTCACACACACACACACTTGTGTGTATGCAAAGCAGATAAAGAGACACAGATGTACAAAGACAAACACACTCATATAAGGAAGAGAGACATAATATTAGATACTGCAGGAACATGTCTGAGGCTGGATCTACACTGCCATATATTACTGTTTCTTATGCCCCCGGTTGCACAGTGGGTTAAACTGCAGAGCTGCTGAACTTGCTGATCAAAAGGTCACTGGTTTGAATCCAGGGAGCAACATGAGCTCCCGCTGTTAGCCCCAGATTCTGCCAACCTAGCAGTTCAAAAACATGCAAATGTGAGTAGATTAACAGGTACCGCTCCGGCAGGAAGGTAACAGTGCTCCATGCAGTCATGCTGGCCACATGACCTTGGAGGTGTCTATGGACAATGCCGGCTCTCCAGCTTAGAAATGGAGATGAGCACCAACCCCCAGAGTCGGACATGACTGGACTTAATGTCAGGGAAAAACCTTTACCTTTAACCTATCTCAGATTATCTGCTTTGAACTGGATTATGGCTAAATCTACATTGCCCTACATCCCAGGATCTGATCCCAGATTATCTTCTTAGAACTGGATTATATGAGTCTCCACTACCATATAATCTGGGATAAGAAGATAATCTGAAATCAGATCCTGGGATATAGGGCAGTGTAGAAAGGGTCTAAATTGCAATGTAGACTCATATAATTCAATTCAAATCAGATAATCTGGGATCAGATACTGGGTTATATGGCAGTGCAGATCCAGCCTGAGCTGCCCAACACTTGAGGATAAGGCAAGATAGAAACTGACCCAGTTTGTTTCTCCAATTCAAAAACAACAATTCATCTGCAAAATCCAAATATATTTTTTGTTACAGATAATCCTGCATCAGAAAAAAAAAAAAACTGGAATGAAGAGATGCTGAACCATGCAGGCCAGAATTTGGAAAGTTACTTTCTTTAAAAAGTGAATATAATGACAGGCTCTTCTATAAGTGAGCAGTGAAAAATGAAGACATGAGACACCAAAGAATCATGCTCCCACTGGGTGTCTCCTGCAGTACATTATATCTTTTTTCTTCTTGAGATCTGCTTCAGGTACATAATATAGTTTATAAAATGGAAATAATGTCATATTGTCTATTTTTAAGGACTGCAAGCGCACATAAAATGTATATACTCCTCTATATGTTTACACAAAAGTATGTTCCTTTGAGTTCATTTGGGTTTATTCCCACCTAAGTGTGCATATCAGGAAAACATTCACAGCAATATATGTGAGCAGTTTATACATGAGCATCTCAGGTCCTTTAGTGTTCTGTATTGTGTCTGGTTATCAAAACAGCTCACAAGAACCATACTGACTGTTCTTGAATAAGGCAGTCCTTTTGCCCTGAGTATTGTGAATCCGAGTAAGATAAAAAAATATATACAGCTATGTGTGTCAGCTCTCTTATCTCAGACTCAGGCATGGCTGCATTCTGAAAAATTGTGCAGTGAATTCAACAATAAATGCTTTGACATTTGGTACAGTTGTTGCATCTTTAAACATACAAATCAGCCATCTTCCACTTGATTTACACCTGCTGCTCAATTGTAGTTACATTTTTGTTTGGAATTCTAATGTGATGTCACATCAACATAGGTATCTTATGTCATGATTGCACTGCATTGTCTAGTCTCATCGCTATGATACTTCACCTTGTTGATGGGAAGCTTCCCACCGGAGTGGAAATCATCTATCGGACAGATGGCAAGCTGTTTAACCTCAGCAGACTGAAAGCCAAAACCAAAGCTACAACAGCATCTGTTATAGAACTCCAGTATGCTGATGACAATGCCGTCTGTGCGCATACAGAAGAAGATCTACAAGCCACTCTAAACACCTTTGCAGAAGCATACGAGAAGCTCGGCCTGTCACTGAACATCGAGAAAACCAAAGTGCTGTTCCAGCAGTCACCAGCCATCCCCTCCCCATGCCAGAGATACAGCTTAATGGTGTAGCATTAGAAAATGTTGACCATTTCCGCTACCTTGGCAGCCACCTCTCCACCAAAGTCAATATTGACGCCGAAATACAACACTGTCTGAGCTCTGCAAGTGCAGCATTTTCCCGAATGAAGCAGAGAGTGTTTGAGGACTGGGACATCCGTAGGGATACCAAGGTGCTTGTCTATAAAGCTATTGTCCTCCCAACCCTGCTATATGCCTGTGAGACGTGGACTGTCTACAGACGTCACATGCAACTCCTGGAACAATTCCATCAGCACTGCCTCCCGAAAATCCTGCAAATCTCCTGGGAAGACAAGCGGACAAACGTCAGTGTGCTCGAAGAAGCAAAGACCACCAGCATTGAAGCGATGGTCCTCCAACATCAACTCCGCTGGGCTGGCCACGTTGTCCGGATGCCTGACCACCGTCTCCTAAAGCAGTTGCTCTACTCTGAACTTAAGAATGGAAAACGGAATGTTGGTGGACAGGAAAAGAGATTTAAAGATGGCCTCAAAGCCAACCTTAAAAACTCTGGCATAGACACTGAGAACTGGGAAACCCTGGCCCTTGAGCACTCCAGCTGGAGGTCAGCTGTGACCAGCAGTGCTGCAGAATTCGAGGAGGCACGAGTGGAGAGTGAAAGAGAGAAACGTGCCAGGAGGAAGGTGCGTCAAGCCAACCCCGACCGGGACCACCTTCCACCTGGATACCAATGCCCTCACTGCGGAAGAAGATGCAGAGCAAGAATAGGGCTCCACAGCCACATGCGGACCCACAAGGAAACCCATAATGGAAGACCATCTTACTCGTCCAATGAGGGATCGCCTAAGTAAGTAAGTAAGTAAGTAAGCATTATCTAGTGAATATCATTTAAATTATTTTGAAACAAAATGATGCCAAGCAATGAATTCCAGTTATTTTAGAAGACGTTATCTCATTCACTGAAATAAGTAGTAGACACTTAAGCTTCAATGCACCATATAAGAAAAGAGATAGTGAAACCCCTCTCTGAAGTCTAAAAACTTTCAATGGAGGTGTTGTTAACCAATGAGGTTATTGTCATACGGTACAATGCACAGGATATGAAAGACGTCAGTATACAGAAAGAGCCAAGAATCTACGAATGAGATAACTATCAGTCTTGTAAGACAGAAGACCATTTTGATACCGAAATCTTAGCTTTTGCCGTTGCAGGCAGCAGTTTGACAGAAAGCTTGACTGTGAATAATTTTGGTGGCCTCTCAGATTTTTTTCAGCAGGATTGTGTCCAGTATTGCACAGCAAAGATTAAAGTCCAAAGAAAACAGGAGAAAATGAAAATGTGCAAAATGGAATGGAGGGAGTTCTATTGAATCTGTCTGCGTTGCTTTAGTAATACCCTAGACCAGGGGTCCCCAAACTAAGACCCACGGGCTGGATGTGGCCCTCCAAAGTCATTTACCTAGTTCCCATCATAACTTTAGATTTAGGGTTGCCCTGTCTGAAACAATTTGAAGGCACACAACAACAACAATTCTAATTAACTTGACTATCTCATCAAACAAAAGAAGGCCCACACTTCCCATTGAAATACTGATAAGTTTATGTTGGCTAAAATTGTTCTTCATTTTAAATATTGTATTGTTCTTTCTTTCTTTTTTGCACTACAAACAAGATATGTGCAGTGTGCATGGGAATTCATTCATGTTTTTGCAAACTATAGTCCAGTCCCCAAACAGTCTGAGGGACTGTTAACTGGACCTCTGCCTACAGTGTGAGCAGACAGGGCTTTTTCCTGGAATAGTGGTCCAAATATGACTTTTACAAATGTGAAGTTTATATGAAATCATTCAATACAGGGCTTGGAAAATTGCATATCTTCAGCATGTCCCATGTCTTCCCTCATCCCCCAATTTCTGTACCATTTGTTTAGATAGATTTGATACCTTTTAGAAACAAGCTCCCCAAAATGTTTTTGAGCTAAATATGAATACTATTTGCACACACACACGCACACACACACACCCCCAGGCTAGCTAATACTTAAAAGCATACATTAGAGCAAAGCTTTCCAAACAATTCAAATTGGTGACACACTTTTTAGACATGCATCATTTTGCGACATAGTAATTCAGTTTTGCTAGTAAACTGGCAGGTATAAGAGATATGAATCCACGCATAAATTGTAATAACAAAATGTATGGGGACACAACATATCCATGGATAAGATGGAAAGGGAAAATACAAATGCATCATACTAATCTGTAGCTTTGCTATGTAAAAATGCATGCAAGTTGATACTGCTTCTTTCACATAGACTCAAAATGTTCTAATTCAGCTTGCCAGGTAACATTTGTTCCCAGTGGAGGGAGAGAAGGCCCAGGGAGTACATGGCACTTTGTAGCTGGAAGCGGCTACCTCCCTCAGACCAGCCAATGACACCCTGGCGTTGTTTCAATTGTCAGCTTGGCTGGGTGACAGCAGCACTGACCAAGGGAGTCAGGCTAACCATAAATGGAAGCAAACTGAGTGGCAGGCATCCAGTGATTAGCCACATGCCCACATGGTGGTAGCAGAGTGACCTGACAGACAGAGAGACCAGTCAACCCCCTTCTCTTGAATTTAAACACTAGGCTGGACAGCAGGGATGGAAGGACACAAGAGGAATACTGTGAGATAGTTGGCCATCAAGTCAGGCTGCAATGGACAGGGGCTTGCACAACTTCAACAGCTCAATAAACTAAGAGAGAGGGAGAGTTGAAGTTTTCAGATGGTTGCAGGGCCTCAATACAGAGAGTTCCCCCACCCCTCTATTTTTGTTTAATGTGCTTTTTCAACCTGTCAGAGGATATCAGTTCTATTGGTTTTGCCCCCAGTTTTGTTTCCTAACATTTTGCAGTCATTCTCTCCTCAATGCTTACACAACTCATGGCAAATATTTCCTTCATCAGTGGACACTGTCTTTCTATGACAACTACTAAATCACTTGGGTTTTCTCATTACATTTGTGCAACACATCTACACACTGCAGCTGTCACACCAATGTGTAATGGCATACAGTTTGAAAACTTCTGCAATGGAGGAATAATTTACTTTAAAAGGAAATTTATATCTGTATGATATATTAAAAATCATAAAAATACATATCACTACATATGAGTTTCATATTTTAAATTTGAAATCTAAGAGGCAGATATTTACTCTATTTCTCTCCCTTCCTCCCCTCCACACCCACACCCACACACACACACACTAAAAGATCAGAAATCACAGGGACATGTGTAAGAAAGTATGTCATACAGATAATGTAGAACAAGGATGAAATAGCAAATTTATTCGACTAGTAAGACAATTCAAATATAAGTCATTTCAGGTCATCACAAGTAGTCCTTTATCAGGAGATAGTATAATCAAGAGTTTGGGGCAAAGATTTTTTTCCACACACAAAAAAAGAGCTTGGAAAGCTACTTTTAAGATTAGTAGTTTTAATGACATGCTGAAGACATCCATAACCGAGCCTTGAGAGGATGAAGCTTTGAGATCCCAGAGTATTGTCTCATCAGTGCCCAGTCATGAATTAGTTCAGCACATCATTATGTTCATTTTTCTCAAAAGTAATGTTCCATTCAATTACCATCTAACTCAAGTGCCAAATAATCTATTTAGATTCCACCCATTTTCTACAAATGTAGTTTTGATCTTCTTTTGAGAAAAGTGAGTCAGGCTAGACATACTTCGCAGAAGCTAAGCCAGAATGTTGCAAGGCCTGCCTTTTATAAACATAATCACTCTGATCTTCTCTTGAGGCAGAGCTTTGATAAAAGCCTGCTTCAAAAGAAGTGGGAAATGATACCTAGAATTGTTTAGGTTATAACAGGAATACTTCTATTTACACCTAGCTTATGAGATTTTGGAGAGTTTATCGAGATTTTTAATAGCAATATTGCAGAAAGGGGCCCAGCCTTCTAGTTCCTCTCATATATCAAGCAACAAACAAAGTAAACTTAGGCCACATTTATACCATGCAGGTTAGTTTATTGTAAATGTGCTCAAAAGCATTCCCAGATCCATGACATGCATGCCAAATTTAGGAGCAGTGTTTAGACAGGTTCAGACTGCATTGGCTCTATAGGCTTCCAGACCACATTTTCCATGTCAACTCTGCACCTCTCCACTGGTAATGGAGTGCCATGAGAACACCTGACTGCTACCTGTGGTATCTATTGATGTCCAAACAGTGCACTCATGCAATCAGCAAGGGGGGTTTAACCAAACCTTTTTTGCTGATTGCAGTGGAACCCTGTCCTAACATCTTCAGACACAACCATAATGGCCAGGCATTTATACGGAGCTCCATGGCTGATGGAGAGCGGTGGTGGCGACACGGAAAATTCCCTTTCTTTGCACTAATCAGTGTAGGAGAGGGGCAATAGTGGTGGGGGCCATCTGGGACAAGGGTTTGGGTCAAACTGGATATGATCCAGCTGTCCAGACAACTGCAAAAACCTGGGAAATTCCAGAGTTTTCACCAAATTTGCATAAATCAGGTTAAACCCAGAAAACCTAGGATGTTTACTAGACTTACTATACATTATGGAGAGAGACAGGAATCATTTGGATTTTTTAGTCAGCCCTCAATCTGTGAAAGATGCTGGTACCAACTTTCTTGTCTCAATCATTCTCTAATGTGCTACAAGATTCTCTAATGTGCTACAAGAAGGGGTGGGGGTCCAGATGCCCTGCTGGAGCTTCTGGCAGGGCACCTAGACACCAATAACCCCCCCCCCCCCCCCAGAAAAGCCTTAAAAAGTTAAAATTACTTACCTGGCTGGCATTACCCTGCTGCTGCCACTCTCTTGGTGCATAGAAATGATGCTCCAGGAGAAGGGGGGCACAAGAAATTTTCCTCCTCCCCCTTCTCCTGGCATGTCATTTCTGTGTGCCAGGAGAGGGCCAGCAGAAGGGTAATGCTGACCAGGTAAGTAATTTTTAAAGGGGTTTTGGGTGGAGGTGGAGCTGTGACAGCTGTGTGGATTGGGACAGGAAGTCACACAACATGATCCCTGGGCCCAATCCACAAAGTGCCCACAGCTGGAAAGACCCAGGTCTTTCCAGCTGTCAAATTACTACGGCACAAAGCAAGACACCCCAGGAAAAAAGTAGAAGGCCATGCACTGTCCAACGTGTCTGGCTGCACCCTCTGTTATTGTTGCAGGTTAGTCACCTACTTGATCCCTTTTTCACCCAGACACCACACAGATGAGCAAGAATAATACATTTATTAAGAAAAAACAGTTTCAAACTAAATCCATGAGCTAGATTTCCAGAAGCTTAACAAAAAGCCAGTACCAACTCTGAATAGGAATCCCAAAATCACGTAAGGCGAAAGCAAGAATCTGTAATGCAAGGGTTGTTGTACTTAAACTACAATTCTATCCAAAAGCTTGAAAGCATGAATATAACCCTAATCCAAAGGCTTGATACTTGAACTTGACTATAATCCCAGAGGTTTGAAACTTGAAACAAGATTTATAATCCAAACAGGAGACCTGGAACTGAAACAGGAAGACCCAAGAACAGAACTTCTAACCTGGAACTCCCAAAACAGGCAATTTGACCCATGAAAATCCAACATGGATCTCCCCACCAAACACTAGCACCAATTCTTTACAAATATCCCCTCTTGCCCATGACATCACCCTTTCTCACACCTGCATTCCCTTTGTTTATCTTTCAGTCTCAGGGAACACCAGATTTGTCTCTGTTTCACACTATCCTATCAGATCTGTAAACTCTGGGTTATCTGTAACCCTCCTATCTCCTGCACATTCCTTTCAGAGTCAATACCTGGCCGATTATCACGAAAATCATTGCCTGTTTCCCCAACAACAGATCTACCCATCATCTCGAAAAACACTTTTGCTTTCCCTCACAGAAACACTAGGCTCAATATCCTTTCCTCATCCTCAGAGGCTTCATGGGCCTCAACAATTATGTTGTATTAATTTTGGTACATATCTCTGAAAGTAAGAATACTCTACCATGGTTAGCCTTGGAGTCTTCATTTTTGACATCTCTGTTTAAATGGATACATTTTATTAAAATATTGCAATTTGATTTATATTCATGCCAAATTGACTTTATGATAGAATCCAGATTGGAAAATTGTAAGAAATTTTTATGTAAGATGCAAGTTGATTGTAACCTTTACAGGATTGTAACCTGTAAATGAGGTATTTTGTGTTGATGTGGATGTTTTGACTTTTTCAATTTTGCAAGAGAACTTTCACCTTCCTCTATCAATTCAATGGCAACATCTACAAAGGAAACATTTGTCACAATGCAAATTTGGCCCTGCAATTTAAAGAACAACTGGGAGTCTATTAATATTATAGACATTAATTGGAAACTATTGGGAAACCTTTTTTTATTTGGCCAGTAAATGAATAAATGCAGATATTGCTTCCATTCCTACTCTCCTGTCTGGATGTGTCCTCTGCTGTGTCATGGTAAGGGAAATGAAAGAGGGAATGTGTTTTGGGGATGAATAGGAAATTCTGAAGGAGAAATTTTATGAGGTGCTGGTAGAGTACTGTTGGGATGGAAGAAAGCATTTTTCAAAGTCCTCAAATTGGCTCAGCTATATGATTCAAGAACTCAAAGATCATTTCAAAATTAATCCAGTAAGAGCACTGGAGTGTTTGGCTGTTTCTATTGAAGGTAGAAGAAATGTGAAAGTATTTTTAAATAGGCCTTTTGCCATAATTACATCTCTAGAGCCAACCTCTTGTTAAAAATAATCCCATTAATAGCCATCATAATAGCAGTGTTCTGTACAGCCATCACTTGACAGCCTCTCAGTCACTTTTTCAGAACACTGTGAAATGAAAACTGAACTAGGGTCTATAAGATCAATTCATTGTTTTGCTGCAAAGAATGTAAATAATGTGCTATTTGTTAAAATATGCATACATATTTTTGCTAAAAGAAAGCAACTTCAAATGCTGATGGCAAAACTACTTTTGGCAGTAGAGGTCATGTGACTTTACATATCTATAGGATAAACTGTCCATCATTATTAAATTATGTCACAATGCTAGATGACAGCAATAATATCTCTGCTGTGTTAAATACATATTAGACATCTGGAGAGCAGTGTTCATTGGCACTACTACAAATCCATGTAATCTTCCACCTGCTGCTTTAGGGTTGATGCTTAGTACTTCCTGAGAACCCTACCATGACTCCTGACAGATCTTTCTTATATTCCATTTTCTGAAACATAGATAAGTTTCATCATAGAATTTCTAATTTATGAAGAGCTGTTTCTTCCACTACAGGATAATGTTTTGGGAGTTCCTGCATGTTTCAGCTGTCCTGTCCCCAATCTTTTTGAAAAATGCAGCTTCTTTTCTGAGACTGAGATAAGGACCAAAGAACAGTCTGAAGCATGAAGCCATGTGTAGAATGCCTTAGCACTATGTTACAATGATTTATAATGTAGACTATTATGTCAGCAATGGGTCCAGAGATACACTGAACATGGAACAAACATGGGCTTCGACCCAAAGGCTTAAAATCTGAGTTAAAAGACTAAAAAGATGGAAAAGTAGGTAAAGAATTTCTGAACTCACATAGGTGTAAAAAGGGATGCTAGTAAATGCATAATCTCACCTTCCCCTGAAATTGGTGACCTCCCCCCCCCCCCAATTTCTATAGGCTCAGTGTTTGAGACATTTACACATTATTTGCCCTGGTTTTACTTCTCAGTGTACATTTTACTGCTCAGTAATTTTTCATTATGCATTCAACTTTAAGAAATCTTATAAGTTTTGCCATTAATTTCTTGCAATGTTTCAGATACACATGGTGCTCCAGTAATGTGAGCAAACACGTCACTACCTAGTCTGTTTGGTTTAGTGCTTTTTGACTGCTAAAGTGTGAGCAAAGCCCAGGGTTATACAGATGCTGTATGCCACTTGCCATTAGCTTCACAGGTTGAAGACTGAATATATAGTGTATGGCTCAATGGTATGTTAGAAGAACCAGAATTGTTTACAGGCAAACTAATGCAAATAACAACTTTTGTCTCCTTCAGGAGAGAAAGAAGCAGCTGTTTTGGTAAAGTAAGGATGGTCATCCTCAGTTCATCCTGTGCTTTCCCTATAGAGGGAGGAACATGGATGCAGAATTATTTAGACAACTATCTGGGACTGGAAGAGATTCTGTCCTAACAACATACCAATTTATTCTGAATTATATTGAATAAATTTTATTGGATTTCATTGTGAACCACTTTGGCTAACATAAAATTATTGTTGTTTGGCTTATGGATCAGAGACAACCAAATCACTTTGTCATGAACGGCCCTGCTCAAGTTTTGCAAACTCAGGGCAGTGACTTCCTTGTTTGAGTCTATCCACCTAGAATGTTGTCCATTCATTCAGTCGCTTCCGATTCTTTGTGACCTCATGGACCAGCCCACACCAGAACGCCCTATTGGCAGTCACCTCCCCCAGCTCCTTCAGAGTCAATCCAGTTACTTCAAGGATACCATCCATCCATCTTGCCCTTGGTCGGCCCCTCTTCCATTTTCTTTCAATTTTCCCCAGCATAACTGTCTTCTCTAAGCTTTCCTTTCTTCTCATGATGTGGCCAAAGTACTTCATCTTTGCCTCTACTATCTTTCTCTCCAATGAGCAGTCGGGCTTTATTTCCTGAAGTATGGACTGGTTGGATCTTCTCGCAGTCCAAGGCACGCTCAGAACTTTCCTCCAACACCACAGTTCAAAAGCATCTATCTTCCTTCGCTCACCCTTCCTTATGGTCCCAAACAGGGAGCAGCGGAGGCAGCAAGGAGGAGGACGCTGCCGCCAATGCCCTCTTCAGTGGCAGCCTCCTCCTTGCTGCCTCTGCGGCTGCCCACTTCAGAGGCTCCTTCCTCACGGGGCTGGGCACCCAAGGGGCCTCCGAGGTGGGGTATGAACACTCCACCCACTCAGCAGTGGCCTCCTCCTCCTTGTCACCTCAATTGCTCCCTGCCTCGGAGGCTCCTTGGGTGCCCAGACTGGTGAGGAAGGAATGGGTAGCAGCTATACAGTGTTCCATTACTGCTCCCCATGAAACAGCAAGTCTGCAATAAGCAAACCACAAAGTAGCGAGGGAACACTGTATACAGTTTGCCCAAGTTGTCCTGATCACTTCATCTGTGGGTTGTGGGTTGATACCAAAATCTGACTGATGTGATGGGCAAGCCAGGGCCTAGATACATCAGAAATGCAAACTATATATCTACACATACATATATTCATACATTCATTTTAAATTAGAAGTAGGCTTTGGGTGGTCTAGAAGCTGGAATTACAGCAAAAGTTATAATGGCACATGTGGGGGAGTTTCTGTCCCCTGCCTTGTGGTTTCCACATGAACTGTCCAAATTGTTGACAACAAAACCATAAGAAGGAAAGTGAGTAAGAGTTTATTCCTTATTTGAAAAATAATGAAATGCTAAAAGGTTCAGGAAAGGCCTGCAAAGAGTTAAACTATCACTTCTTATGATTTTCAGATGAAGCAAATTAGCTCCTCTTTTGCCATGCTAGGGAATCTGGAAAGGTTGAAGGCTGCAAAAATAGGTAGGGAAGTGCTACATAAAGTTACCCTTTCCTGAAACAGAGAAATACCTAGTATTCTGTTCTTTGAGCTTCTGGCAGCTTTAGCATTAACCGTTTCATTCACTAACTTTACATCCCACCATCCTGCTGGAATTGTTATGGCTATTAATACAATTGGATAAAACAAAACTGTTTCAAACAAAACCTATTTCAATACAGCACATATTAATAAGTGATATAAAAGCAATTTGAAACACACCATTGGAAGAAAACATAGACCCAGTGGCACTTGTTAAAAGCCAGACAGTTAAAAGGTCAGACTCACTAGATTTAATTTAATTGCCCAAAGGCTGCTGAAAGAAAGATCTTTGACCGCTGATAAAAGGATAAAAGGAAGGGAGCCAATATGCCTTCACAGAACCTAAGAATATCCATCCACCAAGTTGCCTCTGATCATGTTCTTCTTCCCCAGTTTATATCCAGTGTCTCAAAGTACCAAGTGGAAATATTCTCTTTTAGTATTTTCCATATTATTTGGCTCTGGCTTTTTTAAAAAAAGTAGCATACAATCAACTTATCTGAAAGAACAAAGGCAGTTTCTGACTCAGCACTGATACCAACCACGAAGCAAGTGTCCCAATTTTCCTAAAACTGATTGATGGTAATATTTTTCCTATGCTCCCTCCTTTTAAAAATAACAGATGAGAAAGAGCAAAAATACTCACAATAGTTTAAACAGTAAATAGGACCATCAACAGAATGGGAAAGAGTTTGGCTTGCAGTTAAGATGTGATTCAAATTCTCATCAAAGCCAAAAGGCTCGGTTATTCAGGCATTCTCCCTCTTAAACAGATCTCACTTTCTCCTTCAAGCTGAACACCATAGTCATAATCCACATGCTGTAGTAGTTTACAGGCTGCCACTGAGAAAATAACAAAGATGATTGTTCCCCAGAAAAGCATCCTGTTGATTTTTCAGTAGGAAAATAGTTCAAAATACCTATCAAGATAAAAGTTTTAGATGTCACACAGTTTCTTTCCCTACCCTTCTTTTCCAGATAACATTTTAAGGCTTCTCTGATGAGTTACTGCAGTAAGTCCTGAGTAGCATTGAAATGCTCTTTCTAGATAATGGGGTAAATATTTGTTTCTAGAGGTCCTGGTGTTATGACATATCCTTAGACATTCACATTGTGTGGGCATGGGCAATACACCTCCTGCCACAAATCTAAGAAGACGCCCACACAGGGTTGGGATCAAAATAGCCACAACTTGTTTATTGATTACAAGAACAAGGGTTGGCAGTCATGGTCCTGGATCAGGATCAGGGAGCCAGCTACTGTTTGATATCACTTTTCATGTCAGAGTGCTGCCGGTACAATACCAGGCTAATATTAACTTGGCACCCCTAGGAACCAGACGTCCTTCAGCTAGTGGGGGATAAACAAGCCAGATCCAGGGCCCATGCCAACCAACCAAGTTGTGACAAGCTAACAAGAACAAGCTAACAAGAACCAAAACACCTTACAAACATGCAGGGTGGGTAGGATGGATCAGCTGAAGCAGGCACACTGTCTGCCAGAGCCAAGTGCAGCCTTAAGTAGGCTGCCCAGGTGAAGAGAAAGGCCAGCCCCAGCCAATTTGGAGGTGGGGCAGGGCCTGCTCCTGATTGGCCAGCCGGCTGAGCAGAGGGAAATTTTCCCACTGCACAGGGGACTTCTGGGAGAAAGAAGCCCCCTGCAGCCATAATGGCCGGTAGAGGACGCCCTGCGCTGCAACGGCCCTGGCCCAGTATTCGAGCCATGCATTTTGTAACCTTTGTCTGTCCACATGTGTTTACATAGACAAAGGGATCTTTCCATAAATAAAGCATGTACACAACAAATTATGTGCTGGATTTCAGTAAAGTGGGGGCAGGAGTGGTTCAATATGGGGAAAATATATTCAGAAATAGTTTTTAGCTCAAATAGCACAAATTTTATTCTTAACACATCTTATCCTGCAGAAGAAGGGCGGGGATGCTTGGTTGACATGTCACCAAGCACATAGAACAGTATATTCTTGCAATTTTCCTGAGATGCAGAAAGATGGTAGTAGGAAAATAGTAAGGAAAATGACTCTGTAACTAGGTCAAGGAAAGTTTTTGGAGAGCTTCTGGTCTGCTAATAACAAAGGAGACAGAACTCATATGTTTGTGAAAATAACATGAAATAAAACATGGAGCTAACGATGTTATAATTACCATGGCAACAGTGCTAGATAAGGCACATGTATAATAAGTAGCATAAACTACACCAAATTTTCCATCACACCACCCAAAACCCACCTTTTACCTACTACAGGCCTTAATGTTTAGTGCTGAGTAGACGTAGCAGCAAAGAAGCACAGATCAATAGTTGGATGGCCATCCTCATAATGAGGCATCCTCTATCACTTCCTAGTAGTCTTCTTGGGGTCTGGAAGTTGACATCAATACAGTGCATCTACTGCTGTGCAAATTTATATGGCCCCTGCTATCCAGCAGCCAGTAAATGGCCATAGCGGAACAGCAAATGAAAACGTTGGAGGATTGCCTCTTCTGCATAGTTGATAGAGAATTCCAACCTCTGTGACAACTAGGTGGATAGGATCCTGGATTTCCATAAATACATAAAATTGTGAACCCTATTGAAATAAACAACCTTGAGCAGGTGCATACCATAGAATTGATTTGAATGACCTAGAAATAACACCTGTCTAGCATTTCTAGGTCTTACATTTTTTTTAATGGGGGTTAGAGAAATTACTGGTCTCATAGATACAGGTGTGATATTGTATCTACATAATTCAGTTATAGAATTGTCAGAACACACAATTTGCCATTCCATGTTTTTCAGTATGGGAAATGCAAAGGATCACAGATCTGGCTGGCCATGGAAACTTAGTAAAGCAAAGTCCTAATTTCATAATGCTGGGTTGTACACTCAAACTTCAGTTATTGTTCCAGGAATACCCAAAGTTGATCAAATACTTTTGAGTATCAGCTCATCAAAAATGCATGTGTATAGGGGTGAGGGAGATATAGACCTGAATGATGATATTAACAGGGGTCTTAGTGTGCATTTTATTGAATTGAGACCAAATGGAAGGCAGGCCATTGTCGGAGAGCACAGAGCCAAAAACAGCTCAACTTAGATCCTAGAAACTCAGAAATATGTAACTGAATGGGAGAACTGAGAAAGGGAGGAAGAAAGTAAACTGAGAATCACAAAAAGTGGCTAAATAAATGGTTCAGTTTGACTTACAGCTCTGGTAGCAGCCTTACCATAATGCCCTATATTCCTGCTAGGAGGAATACAGCTCTTGTTGTCAGGGAGAATTGTCACAGGTACTTGCACTGTTCAAAAATGTTATAGCACCATCTAAAATGGGACATAAAAGAGGTATATTGCACTTGAAGCATTCTACATAGATCTCATAGAACTATTCAGACTAGCAAAGCATCCCGCTAGGTAAAAGAAAAAGAGATCACAAGCTTTTCTGTGGTAAGCTTCCATTTCCTCAAGCCAGGAAGAATACAAGGGGGATCTTACTTCTGTGCACAAAAATCTTTTTGGTTTAGTTATGCAGGCCCCAAATATAAACCCTTGCTTTCAATCAATCCTTGTGAGAAGGAAAGAAATGGCACCTCTGATATGTTCCTCATATCACTGTGGAGTGCATCACAACAGGGAAGATGAGCTTTGTTATGAAGCATCTGCTGATCCACTGGACACACTGAACATCTTGTAGTGGCTCTGTTAACCTTGATCACCCTCAGTTTCAGTGTGATGGCCCTAATCACACTATAGATAATAAGTAATATAATTTTATAGCTGAGAGTAGCCTCATGGCCACCTGTTCAGTGCAAGATCTCCAGCTAAAGCATGACCAGCAGGACTCTTTTTGAAGATGTCCAGAGAAGGATACTCTGTCACCTTTTTACGCAGTTGGTTCCACTGCCAAACCACTCTTACTATATCCCTTTGAATGTCCAGTCAAAATCTACTCTACTATAACCTCAAACCATTAGACTTGGGGTACATCTAGACTCTAGATTAAATGCAATTTAACACCATTATAACTGCCATGGCTCCATGCTATGGAATCATGGGAGTTGTAGTTTTGCAAGACCTTTAGACTTCTTTGACAAAAAGTGCTCATGCTCCACCAAACTATAAATCCATAGCACTGATTTGTGGAAGCTAAAGTAGTGCCAAAATTCATGAATTCTACAGTGCAGGCGCACCCTTGGTCCTACTCTTTGAGGCAACAGAGAGCAACCCTGCCCCTCCTCTATGTTAGACCTTACTAACATAGAATATAGTGGTACTATTATTTGCCACAACCTGGAGAATATGCTTGTAATAATATAGGTTAAAATAGCATTGCTCCTCTTTGCCACAGTATCACATTGCTGGCTCATGTTCAACTGAAAGACAATAATCTCAAGGTGCTTTTTGCATTTAATAATGTTAATCCATGTACCCCACCCCATCAACTGTACATTTAGTTTTCATAGCTCAAAAGTAGAATTTTGCATTTGTTTCTATTGAATTTCATCTTATTAATTTCTGCCCAATTTATAAAGATCTTTTTGAATTCTCTAACTACAGTAGAGTCTCGCTTATCCAGCATAAACAGGCTAGGAGAACGTTGGATAAGCAAAAATGTTGGATAATAAAGAGGGATGAAGGAAAAGCCTTTTAAATGTCAAATTACGTTAAGGTTTTGCAAATTAAGCACCAAAAATCATGTTTTACAACAAACTGACAGAAAGGGCAGTTCAATACATGGTAACATTATGTAGTAATTACTCTATTTCCAAATTTAGTACCAAAACATTGCAATGTATTGAAACAGCTGAGTATCCGGGCAGGGGGCAGACTACATTGGATAATACAGAATGTTGGGTGAGTGAAGGTTGGATAAGTGAGACTCTACTGTACTTTCAAATGCATTAGCAACCCATCTCAGTTTTTTGTCACCCGTCCCAGTTTGTGAAAAGGATGGCCCTAATGGTGGACTTGTGATAAAGCTTAGAAGTACTGAGAAATGATACAGACATTGATGCAAAATATTTTAAAACTTAGAAATCATTGGAAACTAGAATTATTTTTACAGAACTTTAAAAACGGGCAAATGAAAATTCTGAACTTCTAATTGTTTCGCCATATGGCTTTGGCTTGGAGATTGCTTTATGCTCAGAAATAAAAAAGATAATCTTCTAACAAAATAATAATAAATTTTGAGGATTTTCAAAATGGTGGAAATTGACAAGTTATCTACTTTGATCAAAGAGAAATATTTTGACAACATTTTATTGTCTCTCATTAAGAAGAAGGAAGAAGAAATTATGATTCTCAGTGAATTTTATTGTTTCATGATTGGGCAGACAAAAATATTACTTACAGTAAGTAGCAATTAGAAGATTATTACTTGTTTTTTTTTAAAAAAAATGTGTTGTGGAGCCAGTTTTAATGTATCTTTTTATATGAGTGTGGATGAGGGGGGAAATTAGAGTTTGTTTTTTTATGTTTTGGTTATTACTTGGTATAATTTTTTGTATTAGTAATTTGTTTATTTCTGTTTGTTTCTACTGTCTGTTATAATGTAGGTGCTCTTAAAGAACGAAAAAGAAGAGCAATGGCTCTATAACAAAACCCGGAGACATCCATTC
This sequence comes from Anolis sagrei, assembly GCF_037176765.1. NCBI lineage: Eukaryota > Metazoa > Chordata > Lepidosauria > Squamata > Anolidae > Anolis > Anolis sagrei. The sequence goes on along the minus strand of NC_090023.1, from coordinate 210,819,680 downwards.
AAGTCCTCCTACTATTTTGAAACATAACCATTGGTAACAACTTTGAGCATGACTTCCTAACCAGGCATGGATTCGTCGGACAATATTTCCATCTATTCTGTAATTAATGAGTTTGTTAATTAAAAAGAACAAATTCAGTCTACTTGACTATCCTCAGATTACAAACTGATTAAGTGGAGAGAATACAATTAGAAAATACAGACCTTATGGGTCACAACATCTGAATACATTTTGACATTTTAGACACTTTCTCTCCCCAGTTTTTTGTATGATCTGGTCAGGTGAAGAGGACCCAATAGTTTGCACACCTATTCATGGAATTGTGTTTGATACTAATAAAAACTTTGCTCAAGTTTAAATTGTGATTTTTTTCCCCTTATAGATTAGAATAGTTATCTTTGTTTCTCATATGACTTTTATTTATGATTCCCCAGAAAAAGAGTTCACAGAGCTGCATGCAGATTGAAACAGATTTCAAAATGATCCACCAAGCACAATAAAATAAACTGATATGAAACGTAACAATAGATAATATTTTAATAACATTCTCATACGAGAAGACAATGTTTGGAAATTCCTGACAAGTTAATCTGACTCAGAGACTTCTGGTCATCTGTCTTGCTCTGTACATATGCAGATGTGCTACACAAGAATATTGTCATAATATGTGGCTGTGACATCTTGTTCTGGAGAGGTTGGCATCAGGTTTTGTTTATTGTTAGCGACCCATTTTATTTACCCAGGTGTTTTAGACCCAGCCATTTAATTTGTTTTGTTTAATCAACAAATGCTCTTTGTTGATTAACAGTGTTACATTGTTTTGATTGGGATTTTTTTTTGCATCCTTGTGATTTATTTTTTAATGGATGTCAGTCTCACACTCTCAACAGCTGAAATATATAGTAGTAAGTAAACCTAATAAATATTCTCTGGAAAAATATAAATCCAGGGGAACTGAAGTTTTCAGTCATGCCTGAACTTATGTTAAATGTTCAGCTTCATGTCATCATGATCTTTCTAAAAGCATATTGGCATCCAACTAATCATTTAAGAAGCCACATACTAACTTAGGTAACAGTTGATCTTGGTCCCCCGTCCCCCCCCCCCCCCAGTCTCTAAATGCTTCTAGGCTACATTAGTTCCCCAATGTGAGTAACCAGTGAACTCTAGTGGCACATTTCCTGTGATTGCCTTAGTCTTACTTTCATTTTCACCCTTGTTCACTTTCACCCATCTTGTAGCATGGGTAGCATGACTGGTAGCATAAAAAATGAAATTCAGTTCATACAGTTCTTAATAGGTCCACAAGGAATCTACAGGGTGGAGATACTGAATCTTAAAGTTATTAATACCCAGAAATGTGAACTGGCAGTGCCAATTATTTCTGTAATATGCAGTATTGATCCAATTGATAGTCCCAACTAGATCAGAGGCACTGCATCATGTGTTGAATGGTGGGTTAAGAACCATGGACATCAAATTGCTCCCATGTATCTACTGTAGTTGGACTTCCTGGTGGGATTGAGGTCTATATGTTCAAGAGAGTAGGCAATTCTTAGTACCTCAGCATGAAATGAAAACTCTGTTGGGATCAATATAAACTATCCTTTATTCTATAAAACAATTGTTTAGTTGAGAATGGAGCTCCTGTTGTTTTGAAATATTTCTTCTAGTTGGAAATTAAATTCCTGAGCGAGTGCACTGGCAGTCCATTAAGAGTTTAACTGATTTCAGATATAGGTTTTCTATTTTATTACTGTGAGAGAAGAGATCCCGAACTGGAACTGTGACATGGGGATGTAAAAACAATCACTGTACATTTTCTGAAGAATGGGCCAGGGAGGGGGGGGGGGGGGCTTAAAAGCAAAAAATGAAAATGAAACCATTCAAATGCTTCAATCAACAAAGGAGCATTATACATCCACCAGCGTGGATGTGGATGTATAATGCTTTAGTTAACCTGCTTGGTTAACTAAAGCTTCCAAAAGATAAATTGGTGAACTAGACAAATCCAGAAGTGGAAGATTCATTGAACAGTATGTTAGTCTCCCCACAGCTACAAGATAACATACTTGGATTTTGAATCACCTTACAAGATACAAACTTCAGCACAGTGCAGCCCTTCAGGGTATTCACCTGGCCCTAATCACCATTTAATAGCTTGTTACCTTCATGAATATACATCACAGTGACATTTCCACATGTGCATCGAGAGTGGCAGAATGGAAAATGAAGGACCCATTCATTACTATATTAACAAGGATGACATGACCCTCCATTTATGTTCATGGAACTCCTGCCCTGGAATTCAAAGATAATTGTGATTTCGCATACCTAAGCAAGTTGAGTGTGGCAGAACTTTTTCTTTCTTTAAAGGTAGTTTTGGCATGGAAGTGTTCGCAAGGTTAAAATGGACTCAACTCAGGATATTTACTGTGTAGTGGTCCAGTTGTTGATCATAAAATAATAAAAATGTAGATATGGAAATGAACACAAAGACCATTTAGTCCAGCCCTCTGCCATGTAAGAATACACAACTAAAAAACTTTAGAATGCTGACCATCCAAATTTTGTTTAAAGATCAACACAGGAGAATCCATGTTCTTTTGAAGCAACTAAATCAAGTGTCAAACAGTTCCTTGCAATCAATAATTTATCTTCTTGTAGTTTCCAGCCAATATACATTGAGCAACAGTCCCCTATGATTCTGGCGGTGAAAATCAAAAAGACAGATGCTATTAAAAGCAGGTTAGACAAATATATAGAGGGAAACACATTGGATAGCTATTATAATGGCTATGCATTGATTCCAGTATTCCAGATAGCATGACCCTGAGTGTGAATTTCTGCAATTCAAACTGGAATACCTGAGAAGCAATGCACCTTTCCTCCTCCATCACCAGAAGAAAAGAAGAACAGTATAGTTGTGGCAACTGTCTATGAAGAAGGAAAACACAGTTCAAACTGCCCCTGTCTACCAAAGAAATATAGAAATTGGGTCTTTTGAATTATAACTTTAAACTTAGGCCTTAAAAATACCCAAGGTGTATGTGGCAGGGAAGCAAGAACAAGTCACAGGATTTATCTGCTTTTGAGACAGATGTAGATAACCAGCAATCTCCACAGTCATCACCTCCAAATATAACAGGGACCAATATATTGGTACATAGACTATACCTATTTTTTTCTTTCCCATAAACTTTCTGCAAGCTGGCAGTTGATGGCTTGAAGATTGTCACTCATCCAAGGGCTACCACTTTGAGTAAGAAAGAACTTAGAGTATGGCATGTACTGAAAAGTGTACTGGCGTTGTACATGACAGTCCAGCTATGTAGTGTCAGGATGAGTCTTGTTTTATGTTTGATACCATGATTTTACTGCATTTATTCTTAGATTTCATAATTTTGTGAGGTATGTGGATTTATTTTCCACTGCTGGCAAAAAAAGGGGAGCACTCATTTAAATGGTGTAATAGGATCAGATTTTCTCATCCACCCTTTGCGATACAATCCAATCCATGTAGGTTCCTGTGGAGATTTCCTCTTATCTTTCACAGCAAGCAATAAGTTTGGCTTTTTTCAATCCTCCTTGATGTATATTTCTGAAATCTGGTCTATCTAATCTTAGGTTACTCATCATCGCTTTCCCTTCAAACACCAATTACATCTTTCCTATAGTCTAGCAGCTGGGACTCAGCACAACATCTTCACTCAGTACAGTTCAATCCAGAGTCTTATAGCTATGCTACTATCTTCTTTGATTTATATTATATTTCTCCGTTAGTACAAAGTTAGAATTATGATGATGTCCCACAGTGCATCTGATCACTGAACCAAGGGCTTCTTTTTCTTCTTTCACCAAAATCTTGCTTTGTGGATTGCTGCCAATCATCAGACTGCTTCTTGCCATTCCTTGATGTAGGAACAGGTGTCTCTTCCTGCTGCTGGTCCAAACTTTTATATGGGCCTTTCTTTTTAGTACATTTCATAGATCTTGAATGATGTAGACAGTTTGTAAACAGGCATGGTGAATCTTGATTTAAATAACTCTCCAAGGTGCTAAAGCTATTCTGGTGAAGGGATTGATTTGAACTAAAGCTTAAAGCAGATTCACCAGACCCATCAGGTATCATAGCTATAGGCTGGTCAGTTTTTTTTTAAAATCTTCATACTAAAGGATTCTCTTGCACACCTATTTGAGTATTTATATGTAATGTTACTAGTTACTTCACTAGTAAATATACTGGCTAATATTTATAAATACCCAGCTGAAGAAGATAATAATATATGTATATACCTTAAATCTGACTGGTTCTGTCTTCAGTTTCTCAAACTTTCATCCAGTTAATGTCACTCAGCACAAAAGCCCTTGAACTTGTTTATCTGAAATTTGTCAGGGCTCATCCTTTCATCTTCAGAAGGGCTGCTGTGTTTGGATGTATCCAGAGGCATCAGATCCCATCTGATCTTGGGAGCTAAGTAGTTTCAGGCCTGGTTAATACTTGGATGTGACACCATCAGAGAATACTAGCAAATGCTAAAATTGTTGGTTTATTTCTAATTATAGTCAATGGGAGGCATGAAGCTTTGATTTGAAGTCTGATCAGGAAACCTTAGAATCAGTGCAAGCTAAATTGAGATGATTTTCAATTCTCTAGGTAAAATTGAGGTTGGAATCAAAACTTGTGAGTTATGTCCATCACTACTTGTAACTTTGCCCTTCACTAGTTTGTGTGGTATTGGAAAGAATATTTGTTTTAATGATTGAGGCTTTGTCTAAAATTCTATTTTTTTAAATTTGAGTAATGATGCTCAGGTAGTGTTACTTTCTGAATTTCAGAAAAAGCTTTCAGGTTAATGGAGTGGTGGGTCCAGCTTGAGTTTTGGCCAAATAACAAATTGCAAATGGAACAATATAGATAAAACTGAAAAGGTTACAATAACTAAGAGGATGTGGGAACCAGTCAGGAATTACTTAGAAAATGTGCTAAGATGTGGAGTGGAAAGATTAAAACTGAGATTGATATTTCAAATGTAACATCTGTAGTTTGCTATATAAATTGCACGTACAAGGAGGGAAGGGTGGGAGTGGGATAAAACAATAAAACAAAAAGAGAGAGTTTTGGTCCAAACTTCAGAGAAAGCATCAAAATTGTAGAAACTAATTCAAGGGATAAAATCCAGCACCCAGGACTTCTTTAAAGCTTGGACTAAAACCCAGTAGGGAGTCATTGCCCCACTGACATGGAAGCCACCAGCTACTATTGTTTCATATATTTTAAACATATATCATATTTACTGTTTATGACTTCACCGAAATGGTGATTTAATGTTTCCTGTCAAAGGATTTTTTTATGTTCTATCTTGGGACTGAATCAGAAAGTCATTCTTATGGATGGGAAATTAAGTAGTAATTTATTATTTACCTAAATATAATATAGAGACTATATTGGCAGAAAAATGAACCTGTCAAATGAAGTCAGCAACAAGAAGAAGTCTTCAAATAGCTACAGTGGTTTCTTCTGCTATCAGTCTTCTTCAGAACTGAAATGCTTTGCAATATTTTTGAACTGTTGAATGCATCCATCATCCATTCTTTAGTGGGAAAGACCCAGATGGATTTGTGTCTGCTTATTCATAGTATCCAAAAGATGCAGCACTTAGCTCTTAATTACCTATAATGTGGTACAGTTGGCTTGCATTACTTTCCTGAAGATTAATGAAACACAAGTAAGAGTTACTCTACTTTTTTTTCTTGGGGAACCAATGAAAGCTTGGCAGGAGAAGTAGCAATGGTTGCCGAGTAGTTCTGAAGCATATTGACTCTTTATACCATTTTTTACTATTTTAGCCAATTTTGTTTCTTATGAGGAAGGAATATGTTATCTGATCACTCACAGGAGCAAACATTGTCCACTAAATTTTAAAACTGTACCTGGAATCCCATAATCTTTTACCCCTGTTTGTTCTGTTCAAGGTAATTAAGCAACAACAAAAAAAGCCTCATGGTGGCCAAAAGCATTCCTATCTCCAGCCCTGCAGCCTTCAAGTTTCCTTTCTTCAAAGTGAAAGCATTCCTTCCCCCATCTAAGAGGTGGTCATAGGAGACGTTGCTTGAGAACAAGGCCCACTATGTTAAAAAGAAGCCCTGCCTCACAAAAGAAGGCAAAGTTTGTTTAATGTTCACCTCAAGGAGTGAAATTGCCATGGAATGTTATGATGCAGATAATGTTTAATCGCCATCCCACAACGTATTTTTTTTCCAAAATAGATACTCATCTGTTTTCCTTTATGTTTTATCAGTCCACAATTTGTTAAAAATGAAGAGGAAGAGATATAGACATACAAGCAGATGTACAGCTATAATATTGTCCTACCCATAATAATTCTGCATTTGTTTTTTGCATTTGTAAAAACTAATGGAGAAGTGATTTTTTTTTCATTACCAATTTCTCAAAATTAACATATGATGTCATTACTTGCTGGACACACACCAACTTTTAGAACCATTACAGTTGAACCCTATTGGTTTCCTCATTCATATGAATGAAACCAATCATCTACACCTTTCTTTTGTTCGAGCAAGAATTCATGATTCATATTTGACTATTAAGTGTTTGACAGAACCTAAAAAGCATCCTCCACAAACCAGTTATTCACTAGGAAGTTTCAGATAAAGTTGTCAGGGCATCCCATAATGGAAGTGTTATCCAGAGAAGGCATCACATCCACTGTTTTAAATTAGCCATTTTTAATATATAAAAGTTCTAAATTATTAACTTTTCCCCCCAAAATGATATTTGATGGCAAAAGTAATATCCGTGTGCAATACTATTAAGTGATTCATATGAACAAAGCTGTTTAAATCTGACAGAGCAGAATAATTATGCTGTCAGAAAATACACAATTCCATTTTCACAAAGCTGTCTAGATCACTGGGTTTCACTTTCAGAGACCATTCATCAGGGTGGCTGAGGTTTATTTCCCACTCTAATTACTGTGGGGAAGGTGCTGTTATGGAAAACAATTCAACACAATGAACCTATACACAGAAAAAGCTTACTGTTGCTTTCAACCAGAACATATGAACCAATGCATAATGCTCACTAGACAAAGGTTTCACAGGAAACAAAGCATTTTCTGAATCTAATGTAAGTATCTCATACAACAATTATGAGTTTTGTGGCAGATAATAATTAATTGATACTTATTGCAACAAAAGATGGGGACATGTTTATTCAGCCTGCACTTTTGAGCAAATAGGCTTGATTCGGATCCCTCCTTTCTTTTTTGAAGTCCTCCTATCCACAATGAAGATATTTGTTGTTTTGGCAGGCACTCAAAGACTGCTTGCTCAAGAGGGATGGCCCTTGTTTAATGGTTATACAGGCATCCCTCACTTATTTGAGAGATGAGATACCAGAAGGCTGTCAAAAGCCAGAAATCATTGAAATGTGGAATGCTATGTCACAGTTTAATTCACTTTTATTTTAATTCAGTTCTTTTGTAAATCTGTTGGATTTTAGATCATTTTCATTTTAAGAAATGGCAAAAGAGTGGATAAGATATCAAATATATAGAATCTGGGTATAATTGTTGAAAGAGCAGATAGTTGAAAAACAAAAAAATGACAAGCAGGGGATTCCTGTTTTCTGTATTTGAAATGTTATTTTAAAGACTATATTTTGAACTGTTTTTAATTTTATTGATAGTTTAATTGCATTCACTTTAGGTTAAAAAAAAGGTAAAGGTTTTCCCCTGACATTAAGTCCAGTCGTGTCCGACTCTGGGGGTTGGTGCTCATCTCAATTCTAAGCCGAAGAGCCTGCATTGTCCGTAGACACCTTCGAAGTCATGTGGCCGGCATGCCTGCATGGAACACCGTTACCTTTCCACTGGAGCACTACTTATTGATCTACTCACATTTGCAGGTTGGCAGGAGCTCACACCGTTCCCCGGATTCGAACCTGTGACCTTTCAATCAGCAAGTTCAGTAGCTCAGTGGTTTAACCCACTGTGCCACCAGGGGCTCATTTTAATACGAAGTGATTTTTATCAATGTCCCTTTTGCCCATTGTTAGTGGCTTTGAGTCCCAAACAGTTAAAAGGGAGAATATAAACAAATAACCAAACAATAACAAACATCAGTATACTAAGATGCAGATCAGAATAGTTTTTTCCTAGTGTTGGATATAGCTATCCAAACTCCCCAAATATTTGGGGGTTAAAGATATAAAAATACAGTTATAAGAGAAAATTGCACATGTAATGTATCTATTAGGCTTGGGCGGTTTCGTTCGTTAATTTCATAATTCGTTATTAATTCGTATTTAAATTAGTTTACGATCCAATATTGAGCCATGCAGGAATGGTGTGAGGAGTAAATTAGATTCGAAACAATTTCTTCAATTTATTTCATAATTGTTTCGTTATTATTTCAAAATTATTTCGAAATTATTTCGTAATTATTTCGTAATTATTTCGTAATTATTTTCACATGTCTGGTGCAAGTTTTATAGTTGATGTTTGTTTTATCACACCAAAAGTCAACAACAGAGGGAGAGGGAAGCTTCAGAAGTTCCCCCTGTCCCATTTGGAGGTTTTTTTAGTATATTGCGCAATTGCGTCCGCCATTAACGAATCGATTCATAATTATACGAAATTTCGTAAATTTCGAAATTTTTAAAAGGAAAATTTCGGAATTCTTTTAAAAAACGAAACGCGATGGACCCCTAAAAACGAAACGAGTTTAGAAACAAATTTTTCCGTTGTTACCCAGGCCTAGTATCTATTAAAGAAAAATGCATATTAAATAAAGGTAAACATTCTTCATTTAAAAAAGGAAATTGAATTGAATAAGCCTGACTGGAAATATGTAAAGTTGTAACGGATTCAAAATAGACTATTTCATGTTTTAGACTAGTGGTTCCCAACCATTTTTTGACCAGGGACCACTCACCAACATTAGTACGAAAAGGGTTACAAATCGGTTTTTGGTCCATTTTAGATTCAGTTGGTTATTTGGGGTGCTCATTCAAAAATTGCATTGGATAGACCACCTCAGCTCTAGTTTCCGATATAGAACATATTCCATTCATTAGTCGCCATCTGCTTGCCCACAGAAAACCATGTCTAATAATCCATAGCTGATGTGGTCTATCTAATGCAATTTTCTGAATTGGCACCCCAAATAACACCAGTTAACAGGCCTAAAAATGAAGACACCAAGGCACCCTCCCCTTCCAGATGCCACGTGGAATGGCTCCTCTCAAGGGGAGGGAGGAGGAGGAGAAAGAGGAGTCAGGTGGCTTTTGTGGTACCCTTTTGTGGGTAGTCAGCCTCTCCCCTCCCAACATCCCCATTGCTTCAGCACAATAAGAGGGTTCACAAGACCAGTCACTCTCATGTCAATGGTGTAGTAACGGTGAGGCTGCAAACCATATTTTAGTTCTTAGGGACCACTGGTGATCCATGGACAATAGGTTGGGAACCATTCAATCAGCTACCATGAACACATTTTGTTATTGTTGTCTACCCCCCCCCCCCCCCCCCGGCAGCACTCAAAGATTGGGAAAGGAGAGAGAAATTCAAGTTTTTGGCTTTATGGAGCTCAACAAAATTGCATTCCGTGTTATTGTGCTTATTTGGACAGTGGACTATATCTAGGCTTATATCCATTTGTTTCTGGTTAAAAAATCCTTACAAGTTATTCCTCCTATGACATTTCAGATCCCTTATTTTGCAGTATTAATGCTGGAGGGGGGAACCTTTCCTCCAACAGCACACTTATAAAAGTAATTCATTTCTCCCAGAAGCAACCAGCTGGAGATTTCTAATCTCCTGTAAAAGAACAGGAGATATACACATTTCTATGAGGTGCTAGAACATGGTTGATAGCATATACATCCTAAGGTGAACATATGGTATCAATAGGAATTAATCTATGCTAAACATGGGAATACATTTTTGCCAGCACTGATTGCCGAATTTCAAATTAGAATTTTACTTATGCATGCCTCTGAATTTGAATAAAAACGTAGGGGAAAAGAATTTTCAAAATGGTTTTGACAGTAATACAGAAAGAGTCACAAGCTTTAGCTGCTTCTAGGCTTCGTGTCTACCATATGACAAAGTATGGCTGAAAGCACAAATCAATTACATTCCTAAGATTAAACCTTCTCACTGCATCCTGTTTAAAACTAGAATGCATCAAAAACAGTTTGTGAGGCAGTTCATGAGTCAGTGATGAGCAAATTAAATAAGTATGTATGAAGCAGATCTAGAGGACTCTGCAACATAGCTTAAAGTGTCTAGGAAGCACCTAAGAGCTTGCATGCGTAAAGGCATACCTCATTGCTACCTGCCACTGATAATTAATATAAAAGACCTCAGAAGGTTTTCTTTGGTAAGTAGTGCTTTTATTAATTATGCATCACCTTGGGATCTTTGGTGGTGTGAAAGGCAATAAATAAATGCCTTGAATTAATAAATAAGTGCATGCATTTTAAAAGTATTAATTGCAGGCCTTGGAGCTAAACAAAGTGTCTTTAGATATGCCTTCTCTTTTATGGTTGTCCTTGGTAGGTTTACCTTGCTGAAAAAGACTACAGCAGTAATCTTGGTGTCAGCTTAACACTGTCACTTTATATTTCCAACTGTGATATAGCAGCCTTCCAAGATGTTGAGGGCAATTTCAAATACTTGTTCCAAGCTATGCCTTGTTAGCCCTGGAAAGCTATGTTATGTTAGCCCTGGATGGGCATCTGATTCTAGGCCCACGAGCATGCTGAGCCCTGAGGACAGTGGTTCTCAACCTGTGGGTCCCCAGATGTTTTGGCCCAAAACTTCCAGAAATCCCAGGTAGTTTATCAGCTGCTAGGATTTCTGGGAGTTGAAGGCCAAAACATCTGGGGACCCACAGGTTGAGAATCACTGCCCTGGGAGTTACCAAAGAATGCCATGAGTTGCTGTAATCTTTATAGGATGAATTGGTGTTGGCTGAAAGATTGGGAAATCCTAAAGAAACGAGCTGGAAACTTATGGCTGAGAGGGAAAAAGAGAGAGGGATGGGTTGCCTGTGCCCATGAAACAGGAATGAAGGCCCCAATCCCTTTGATTTAGGCCAAGGATGAGCAATATTTGTGGTTGAGGAAATATCTTTCCCTTTCAAGTGGTAGTGAAGAGTGCACCCCTCCCCAAATTTAATATTTTTACATGTTTAGAGAAATGGGAATTGTCAGGAACACTTCCAGGGTTGTTCTATCATGGCTTTTAGGGTTTCACAGGTTGGAACTCAGTTATTTGTTTGGGACTCTAAACAAAAGGAATCTGAGAGACCAGATATTTTCTTGAAGAACGATGTTGGACTTTTCTTCGAGCAACTCCTAATATGTTATTATAGCTGCACCCAGCACCAAGACTCTAACCTTGGAAGACAATTATGCTTGACCACAAGAGATCACCTATGATGATGAGCTTTATAGAACTTGGGACACAGATATAAACACATGCGCATACACACACAGCCAGTTCCAGGTTATGCTTGTTATTTTTTATAAAAATGTTTTGATATTATAAAATGCCTGTTATAAAATACAATTACTTGTGATGTTTATAATTCTACCCACAATATTATTTTACAGCACTTTATGTAAAATAGGAACCTCTTAGAAAATAAGAACAGTAATTCTTAGAACACACTGCTACTGGACCTGTCTTTATTTGCATCCTAGGAAGTAGCAGTAGAAGGAAGGAAGCCTTTGGGGAAGCCAACAGTTAAGCTGTGTTAAGTGCAACAATTGTGGAATACAGCACTACGGCAGAGACTGTTTTCATTTTAATTATAGATGGTTTTTAATAATGTTCTATCTCATATTATTCCATTAAGATGAGTTGTATAGATTATTATATGTATTTATTTATATGTGATGTGGTTTATGTGGAATGGCATCGAATTGTTGTTGTAAGTTAGCTGCTCTGAGGCCTTCAATGGGGGAGAGAGGGTGGGATATAAAACAAAGTAAAATAAATAAATAAATAAGTGTATAGTGATGTCAGCTGGAGTTTGCTTCCAGGAGACACAACATACACACATACATGCATGGATACCAAAAATCATGGATGCTCAAGCCCTGTTACATAGAATGGCGTATTAAAATGGTGATCCTGATACAAAATAACAAAATCCAGAATTGCTTTCTGGAGTTTTGAAAAATATTTTCAAACTACAAATGGTTGAATCTTTGGATGCAGAATCCATGGATAAGGAGGACCAGCTGTACTTTGTGTGAGGCCAACTCTGCTTTTGAAAGCCACTACTGCAAAGGAAATATATCTGTGTGGCATTATGGTGCCTGAACTTGGTGTCAAGACTTCCTTATCAAGATACATTTTAAAAGACAGTTAAAAGAAGACACCTTTCTGTGATAGCTTCCAAACAAAAGTGGCCAAGAGACTCTACTACAGTGAAAAGCTCTCAATCTTCCCCTTTGTTGTGTTCTCTAAATCTCTCTCCCTCTCTGTTTCATCATAAAGAAAGTAGATATTAATATTTGTTCACTTTAAATAATTGTTAAGATATAATAATACATGTGGAGTGCAATTTACACACTAAGATTTTTTTAAAAGGGAATACAGCCATTTCTTTGAAAATGAAGCTTTACCTCCACTGCGAGCTGTGGAGGTGAAGCAGTTTGACTCCACTCACGAAGGAGAGAATCCTAGCTCCGGTCGGAACCATCTGGAAGGGGGCGGAGTCAGGCTCTCTGCTCTGGCCAGCCTCCTTCCTCATTCTGAAGCTGATCGTCGATGAGGAAGGTCATCAGGTGGTCTGTCTTGGGGCCCAGGTGGGAGGTGGTCCTGCTTCAGCCCCCCTCCCCCTCCTACCATTCCTCCTATGCCCTGGCCCTGCTTTTGCATGGGCATCCAGGGCCGGTGGTTGCTTTGGGGCCTCAATTTTTTCCCCTCCATACCTTCCTCTGTCTCCCACTCACCCGATGGCCAGGGTGAGAGGCTGCGTTTGGGCCTTCCTTCCAGCGCGCGTGCACAATGCCCCCAAGGCTCTCCCAGCCATCTCTATGGCTGGGTGAGAGACTGCATTTGGGCCTTCCTCCACGCGCGCGCGCACGATGCCCCCAAGGTTCTCCCAGCCATCTCTATGGCTGGGTGAGGGACTGCATTTGGGGTTTCCTCCACGTGCGCGCGCGCGCGATGCCCCCAAGATTCTCCCAGCCACCTCTTCCTCATGGCTGAGGGTTTGGCTGCTGGGAGCCTCCGGCATTTGTGGCCCAGGCCCTTCACCAGCTCCTGAATCGGAGCCTGCTGGGATATTCCTGTTTGCTTTCCCTCTGCAAAAGAGGCCTTTCTTGCTGCCCTCAGGGGTGGTTGGATGAATTGTGTGTGCGGGGGCTCTTTCCCCCCTCCCCATTTTATTTATTTTATTTATTATTTAATTGTTTAATTTCTTGGAAGGGCTTGTCAAGGCACGCCCTTCCTCCTACAGGGCACCACTTTCTCATTTCCACCTGTTTGGCTACCCGGCTGGTTCATATTGATACAGACCTGGGAGCCAGCATCATTCTCCTCAGCCATTTTGGCTACATGGCTGGTGGCCATTTTAACTGGGAGGCCCCAGTGGCCATCTTGGACCCAGTGGCCATTTTGTCCCTATTTGAGCCTCAGGTGACAGCATGGCTGGCGGCCATTTTCTGCATTGCCCACACATCTCTATTAGTTCAACAATAATTTATTATATGTCCACAAGGATGGAGGCACTCAGCCAGCTGATACAACTACTTAGAGTTGCCTATCATGGCCACTTGGCCATTTTATATATATTTAGTCAGATATAGCCCCAGGGCCAGCAGACATTTTATGGTGAGTGGCTGATGCCGACACAGCCACTTAATGACACAGGGGCTGCACGGCCTAAGCTGATTGGACAGCTCATAGGTAAAGATGAATTACACCTATTACCATGTTTTACTGTTTAAGTTGTGGATAAACTAGCCACAACACATGTTAATATCTTTCGTTACAACCATATGTTGGTTTAAAAACACACATCCCTGTGCCTGGGACCCCTGTGCCTAGGACTAAAGATCGACAGGTTACAGGTTCTAATCTGGGTATAGGCTGATGAGCTCCCTCTGCCAGGTCCAGCTCCTCATGCAGGGACATGAGAGGGGCCTCCCGCTATGATGGTGAAACATGAAATCAGCTGGGCGTCCATTGGACAGCATCCTGGTGGATGGCTGATTCTCTCACACCAGAAGCGACTTGCAGTTTCTCAAGTCGTCCCTGACATGACCAAATAAATAAAAACAATAATATAATATTTCTACGCACATACAGTTATAGCTATGCAGTCAGCCGATGTGGCTAACTAAGACTTTTATTTTAAGTTTAGTTTAATTATTTATTTATTCATTTATTGTTGACCATCTCTACAACACCTTAAAGTTAAAAGCTTCCTAAACAAGGGGAGGAATTGAAATGTCAACAATAATGAGTAATGAACATTCACAATATTATGAAATAAAGTTTCTCCTGGTCACTGAAGCCAGTCATATGGGCTTCAAACTATAAAATAAAAAATCCATCTTGACAGTAGGAAGAGCTTCCTGATATCAAGGGCTGTTTAACAGTGGAACTCTCTGCTCCAGGGTGCAGCTGAGGTTCCTTCTTTAAAGAATTTTAAACAAAGGTTGGGGGGCCATACCAGTGATGTTTTTTCAATTCCTTATTCTGTTTTCTCGACAGGAGATCGGACTGCATGGCCCATGGGGTCTCTTCCAACTCTATGATTCTATGATCATATATTAATTGATACATAAATATTAATAAAGTTCAGTTAACCTTACTTAGACAATATAAAATTGTAATAGACAGTTCTGGATTACCCATTATTATAACTAAACATTGTTTTCTTGTCAAAGGTTCTTCCCTTTGACAAATAACGAAGCTGGATGGGAATGGGTGACATGTGGCTGACTACAGCAGTGGTTGTAAGTTATACAATTCATGTCACCGGGTGCGATGCGATGCTAATAACTAACGTACCCACCCTTGTTGTGTTATTTTTACAGGACTTTGCCCAAGAGAAATGTCCTGGGTCCAAAGGCTAAGGACCCGGCTAAAAGCCAATGAGTCATCATCAGGATATGAAGGTGTTTCATCAAAAGTTTCGATGCCCTTCTGGCCTGTGTTGATGCTCCTAATATGCAAAGGCGGATATCATCCCCAGATACCTCCCGGCCCATAGGCCGGGCATGTAAGGCATCTATGTTTGGGCTTTTCTCTCCTATATATTCTGTTTTAGAAGCTGACCAAAGCACGGCCACTTCCAGAGAGGTCGAACCTGGGTGCCAGCAGCCACTAAATCATCACACACTCAGTTCTCTCATACCAGAAGTGACTTACTTTTTACAAGTTAAACAATAATGATCAGGAGATTGGCCTGGATGGTCCCCGAGGTCTCTTCCAACTCTGTGATTTTATGACGCTATGTAGCTACAAACATAGCCAGTAGATAATAATGGTTGCTTATATAAATAAATAAATAAAATCCCAGGGTTCATTCGAGACAGTGCTGGGTTATCCATTATTATGGCCAATCATCGTTGTTGTATTATAGTTTTATCATCTCAATACAAATCAACGTGGGGCGGTGAGCACACTGCACTTAGTTGAATACAGCTGTGGTTTGGTAGTGATTTAACTCGGGCCTCCAATATGACCATAAATTATTTACTACCATACCCAACTATTAATTTGTTTAGCTGTACAGGATGTCGGCCAAGATAAATGTTGGGGGGTCCAAAAGGGCAGGGGCCCGGTGAAGGAAACAGCAAAAAAGCACCTTCCGTTTCTCGCTCTTGCACCATCACAGGATGAAGACATTTCCTCGCATGGTCTTGGCCCTCCTTTGGCCAGGTAGAGGCTCTTCAAAAAACAAATGGTGATACTACCCCCAGCGGTCTCCTGGCCCGGTGGGCAGGCATACAAGACATCAATGTTTAAGATTTTTCTTTTCTGTGTTTCTGCTTCAGAGGCTGACCATACCGTCACACCGTCCAAAGATGTCGAGCTCAGACACACAGCGGTCACAGAACCACTCCACACTCAATCACATGCTGCACCCAGCCCATATTGGCTGATGAGGCATCCACATCAACAGGTACCGAACGTGCAGACACCCAGCACTTAGAAAAAAGCCTGGTCCAGGGATCAAAGACATAGTTGTATCTGACTAAATGTTACTTGACCAGCTGTTGCCTCACTCCCAGATTATAGCCTATTATAACCAGCTTAGCGGATAACTGCTTTCCCACCATTAGACATGGTTCCAAAGCAACGGGTTACAGACACTCAGTTTGCAGATATTTAACCCCTATAAATCACAATTTCCAATTATTAGCTTCCGGTACTGGGGCTTACTTCTCATCCCGAAAGACAGTATACTTTGAGAGAGAGCCCCGCTCCTCCCTCCCTTTGTGAAGGGGCCCAGCCATGGGGCTGACGCAATAATATTGAGAAAAGAGGGGGGGGGGGAAGGGAGATTTAAGGCTGCACAATATGACCGCAGCACACGGGCCACTAACAATAATTAATGAAAATGGGGGGCATTATACATTTTCTGATATAAAGATTGGTCCTTTCCATTGTTATTTTGTGTGCCCCCCCCCCCTTCAGTTTGCAAACCTGTTGGTTGGGGTCTTATATTTAGGCAGCCTAACCATGCCCTGAGTGTTATTTATAGCTCTATAGATAAAATTGTTCGAAAGTGGTGGTGTCAGGCTGAGCCTTTTATGTTATGATGCCATTTTACGCACGCGGTTGCTCTATTTAGTCAGAAGGACACGTTTCAACAACTGACCTTGGCTTGTTATAGGGAATTTAAAACTCAATAGTCTCTCATTTTGGTGACATGGTTAGATGCAACACCATGTTTACTGATGGCCTCTGAGGCTCCAGGGTTACCATTGGGGATTTATTTTAATCAACATAGATGGACTTAAAGTGGACACCTAAGTTCCAAGAGTTACATTTACCTATAGTTAACCCCCTGAGCTCAAGCCAAGAATCTGACTAATGCCTCTGGCCTTCATTACAACAGTATGGCAAATTATGTTATCCATAATTCCTGAGTGTTTTGATATTCTACACCATGTCATTCAAATTATATTTGTTCAGATGATTAAATAGATAAAGGGATGAGTCATTAGCAGGTTGCATGTCCCGCATATTGGTAGGTGCTTTAGACAATAGCACCACGTTGGACAGCATGATTAAATGATAATAATACAAATGCTATGAGCTTACCATTGTGCCCCTGCAAAAGCTTTGGAACCCTGTCAGAACCCCTAAAACATTCACGATGATGAAGGCCTCCAACATGAAGGATGTGACACGAGCACCTACTACACGCTTAGGGCCATCACCCAAGCTATATTCAAGGGGTCTTCTATTTATTTATTTTTGACGCCTTTTCTTGCCACAATGATGGCCAGCTAACAAATAATGGTTGGACAATGGTCATTAATGCCCTTCTTTAGGGCTAGAGATACACAACTTGAGATATATTCATATCCATCGGGGCCGCCCCAAGATGTATTGATCAGGCGGAATATGATTCAACCCCGAGAGAATCACAATTACAACCTACTCAAAGATAGACATTTTTGTCATTTTCTTTCAACAGCTAACTTGTGTCTAAATATTTGTTCTGGCCATATATGGAGGTCCATTCACTTTTTGTTATAGTGCCACTGCTATGCCCACAGAGAGGAGCGTAAGGCTCACTGGATTACACATGACGACCATTTCAGACTTTGTTCATGGTCTCAGTTCAATGAAGAGATGCATGAAGATGAGGTTGGGATGATTGCACCCCCTTTTGTTGTTGCGGCAGGGGTGAATCCCCATCAGATGTCCCCGTCATCAATGATTCCATGCCCTGGGTGGCATGATGATGGTGATATCCGGAAGCTGGCTAAATCAAGATGAGAGCCAGGTTTTTTGTGCGGACCCAAGAGAAAGGGGGCTCGCTGGCTACACTATGTTTTTGGCCCTTTCTAAGACTCGATTTGTGAAACAGATGGTATCCATCTTTCCGACTTTACCAACATGTTTGGTTGATGGAGACTGCTTTTAGAGCCCATCAGATGTCCCGGTCATCAATGATTCCTTGCCGTGGGTGGCATGACGAAGGTGATGTCCGGAAGCTGGCTAAATCAAGATGAGAGCCAGGTTTTGTGTGCGGACCCGAGTGAAAGGGGGCTTGCTGGCTACACTGTTTTTGACCTGTTCTGAGACTCAATTTTTTGAAACAGATGGTATCCATCTTTCTGACTTTACCAACATGTTTGGTGAAGGGAGGCTGGTGAATGGAGGATGGTTTTAGAGCCTTGGTGAGGACTTGGTGGGGGATGGGGGCTAAATAGACATCTGCCCCCAATCCGTGGCGATAATCAGTTAGGAAAAACTAAAAATTGTATACGCCCCAGGCACCCCCTTCAGGGGTGAAGGACATTAACTAATACACTCACCTAAGATTCAATTTGATGAGGTGAGGGGAATTATAATGGCCTAGAAATAAATAAAATATGGTCTCAGATACACTGAGAGAGACTTCTCTGACCCATTTCCTTCAGAGGTTGCCTAGATTGGGTGTCCAGGGGACCCGGGTGATTTGCCCTAACTAGCCGAGGGGTGGGCCAGACAGGGAGGCTACCTCGGCTTTGCCACCAAGTTCAAGATCCATAGATTGAGATCCAGTCAAAGTTAAACAGGTAACAATAAATAAAAGTTGCCCATATTTAAATCCAATCACTTGTGTGTGGTCTCGTTATTTCGGGGGTTGGCAGTCAAGAAGCTTTACCTCCACTGCGAGCTGTGGAGGTGAAGCAGTTTGACTCCACTCACGAAGGAGAGAATCCTAGCTCCGGTCGGAACCATCTGGAAGGGGGCGGAGTCAGGCTCTCTGCTCTGGCCAGCCTCCTTCCTCATTCTGAAGCTGATCGTCGACCCACCACTCCCGCCCATTGAACAGTATATGTGGTTGCCATTAGGGGGGCGGGTAGGAATTTTTTCCCCTCTTATGTTCTAGGAGGGTTTTTTGCCTACCCTATACTGTTACAGGGCAAATTGGGATGGTGTGGCGTTAAATAGGTGGTCACGATAATCAGTTAGGAAAAACTAAAAATTGTATATGCCCCAGGCACCCCCTTCAGGGGTGAAGGACATTAACTAATACACTCACCTAAGATTCAATTTGATGAGGTGAGGGGAATTATAATGGCCTAGAAATAAATAAAATATGGTCTCAGATACACTGAGAGAGACTTCTCTGACCCATTTCCTTCAGAGGTTGCCTAGATTGGGTGTCCAGGGGACCCGGGTGATTTGCCCTAACTAGCCGAGGGGTGGGCCAGACAGGGAGGCTACCTCGGCTTTGCCACCAAGTTCAAGATCCATAGATTGAGATCCAGTCAAAGTTAAACAGGTAACAATAAATAAAAGTTGCCCATATTTAAATCCAATCACTTGTGTGTGGTCTCGTTATTTCGGGGGTTGGCAGTCAAAACAAAAATTCATAACATATAATCCATCTATAAGGCCTAATTCTTTCTGTACATGTTTTCAACTACAAATATCTACTGTACCTAAGACAGCTATCAGCAGTCCAACTAAAAATATCAGACACCTGGTATAAACATGTCAATCAAAATCAAATTATACTTTTAAGCCACTTCTCCCCAAATTCACACTATGTGGGGCTAAAACGTGTTTGTATTAATCTATTTCTTGCTGGGTAAATGTAGCTAAGAATAAAGTGCATCAGCATTTACAAAAATCTGTCTAATCCATCTTATAGAGCAGCTGTGATTCAGAGCTGCTAATACCTTGATGGCAGAATTCACCTTTCTTGAATGGGATAGTTTCACTTCTGGTTTCTTCAGATCATGAAATCGCACCCAATTGTCTTTAAAAATAGCACACCAGAGATGTGTATATCAAACTCTATACCATTTTAAAGTTAATGGCTCATCACGTTACAGGCTCATAAGCAGATACAAAAATGGGTAATTCTTAGCAGAAAGTAATTCCCATTGTAACACTTACTGGGCAAGCTTCTTTTATTAGGAATGCATGCTTTGCTTATTTTTGTATACTTTTTGTACTAAATGACGATTGGGCAAGGGGGAAAACATCAGCTACTACAGCATGACAAAACTGGGAGGCTGCGGGGGAGGAATGGCTAAATCCAATTGCTAGTCCAAAATTAATCAATGAGAAATTGATATATTAACACTGATTTCAATAGGTCTTCTCTATTTGAAACTTTTAATTGGATTTAGATCATGGCTTCGTTAATGAACACTAGGGGAAACAGGACCTTCTTTCTCTCTTTAAAAACAAGAAGCTTTTAGCAGGCAGCTTTCTACCATCCTTTAAATCAGTGGTTCTCAACCTGGGGGTCCCCAGATGCTTTGGCCTTCAACTCCCAGAAATCCTAACAGTTTGCCAACAGTTAGGATTTCTTGGAGTTGAAGACCAAAACACCTGGGGACCCACAGGTTGAGAACCACTGCTTTAAATGTTAACAGAATAATTTGTTAGCATGAGTCAACAAAGACTCTATTTGTATTGATAGCATATTGGATGGAATTTGTTGAGATCATAACCAAACCAAAGTGCTCTTCCAGCAGTCACCAGCCAATCCCTCTGCAATGCCAGAAATACAGCTTAACAGTGTAACATTAGAAAATGTTGACCATTTCTGCTACCTTGGCAGCCACTTCTCCACAAAAGTCAACATTGACACTGAATACAATACCTGAGTTCTGTGAGTGCAACGTTTTTCCAAATGAAGCACATTGAGGACCGGGACATACATAGAGATATCAAGGTGCTTGTTTATAAAGCTATTGTCCTCCCAACCCTGCTATACGCCTGTGAAACATGGACTATCTACAGATGTCACATGCAACTCCTGAAAGATTCCATCAGCGTTGCCTCTGAAAAATCCTGCAAATCTCCTGGGAAGACAGGTGGACAAATGTCAGCATGCTGGAAGAAGCAAAGTCCACCACCATTGAAATGATGGTCCTCTGCCATCAACTCAGCTAGACCAGCCACATGGTCCAAATGCCTGACCACCGTCTCCCAAAGCAGTTGCTCTACTCCAAACTCAAGAATAGAAAACAGAATGTTGGCAGACAGGAACAGAAATTTAAAGATGGGCTCAAAGCCAACCTTAAAAACTGTGGCATAGACACAGAGAATTGGGAAGCCCTGGCCCTTGAGCACTCGAGCTGGAGGTCAGCTGTGACCAGCAGTGCTGTAGAATTTAAAGAGGCATGAATGGAGGGTGATAGAGAGAAATGTGCCAAGAGGAAGGCACATCAAGCCAACCCGGACTGGGACCACCTCCCACCTGGAAACTGATGCCCTCACTGCGGGAGAACATGCAGGTCAAGAATAGAGCTCCACAGTCACTTATGGACCCACCGGCAGTACACCAAACTTGGAAGACAATCTTACTCGGTCAACAAAGGATCCACTAAGTAAGTAAGTAAGCAATACTGACACTTAGTAGCTTTGGTTATTTGAGGCTGAGGAGATATTCATGTAGCCAAGGATTGGGAACTTCTGGTCTCCCAGATGTTTGAGATCTCAACTTTTACCAGCCCCAGGAGAATAAGAAAGCATTATGAGATATTTAGTCAAAGCATTCTGCAGGGTCAAGATCTACAGTTCTAACAGACAACTTAGAAGTGGGACTATTTATAGATACAAAAACTACATTTATTCAATCCTGAGAGGAGTCATAATTATATATGTCTTTTATATTGGAAAGAAAAAGAATACATCATGTGCCCATATTAGTACTAGTTTGCCATTATGGAAATCCAAAAAAAAAAAAAAGGAATCACTAGAATCATAGACTCATAGACTCATAGAGTTGGAAGAGTCCTCATGGGCCATCCAGACCGACCCCCTGTCAAGAAGCAGGAAAATCGCATTCAAAGCACCCCCGACAGATGGCCATCCAGCCTCTATTTAAAAGCCTCCAAAGAAAGAGCCTTCAGCACACTCTGGGGCAGAGAATTCCACTGTTCTCACAGTCAGGAAGTTCTTCCTAATGTTCAGATAAAATCTCCTTTCTTGTAGTTTGAAGCCATTGTTCTGCATACTAGACTCCAGGGCAGCAGAAAACGAGCTTGCTCTCTCCTGCCTATGACTTCCTCTCACATATTTATATATGGCTATCATGCCTTCTCTCAGCCTTCTCTTCTTCAGGCTAAACATGCCCAGCTCTTTAAGCCGCTCCTTATAGGGCTTGTTCTCCAGACCCTTGATCAGTGTAGTCACCCTCCTCTGGACACATTCCAGCTTATCAACATCTCCCTTCAATTGTGGCACCTAGAATTGGACACAATATTCCAAATGTGGTCTAACTAAGGCGGAATAGAGGGGTAGCATGACTTCTCTGGATCTAGACACTATATTCCTGTTGATGCAGGCTAAAATCCTGTTGGCTTTTTTTGTCGCTGCATCACTTTGTTGGCTCATGTTTAACTTGTTGTCCACGAAGACACTTCCACTCTTTGAGAAAATAATCATACACATGTCTGTGATCCCTCCAGTTCACTTCTGGGGCACTGGATTCACACAGGAATTGCCTTATTATCCAACAAATGATTCTATGGAGCTAAACAATGTAAGAGTTCATTTTAGGCTAAGAGTGGCATAAAATGGAAGGACACTCCAGTCTCATGTTTTTCCAATGATGTCATCAGAAATATATTAAAGTGTAGAGGCATTACCATTTTAAAACTTGTTTGTTAAGATTAATTTCAGACTTCCTCCTAATTAATTAGTCCACTGTTAATAAATAAAATTAGAGTTTGGAGCAGAGTTCCACTCAACCTATATACAACAGGTGTATTGTTCTAAGAGCTTGAAATTGTTTCTGAAACAGTACATTTTATAATGTCACAAGTAGGCTTATGCATGGAACATTTTTTAATATGGCCAATTAATTCATAATAAATAGTTGGAGTAGCAGATCAATACTTTTCTTTGAACTCTATTCTTTTATCGTGATATTGATAATACCTATTTAATTTATGGCAGTTTGTATTGTGCCATAGCTTAATTGGTTCATACGAATTAACACTTCAGTTTTTCTGTAGAAAAGGGTAATGTGCTCAATTCTTTAAACTGAGATTTCTCTTTAAAAAGCACATGTTTATATACAAAGAAAGACATTTGATTTATTTACACTGATGATATTAAGAAATTGAACCTCCAAATTATGAAATATATAAAATTTTATGAAAAGGAAACCGTGGCTCCACAAAAACCAGTGAGACACGCCTTTTGTCTTACATTAACATTTTGTATAAACTGTCCCTGGTCTGGTCACACCCAAGATCCCTGTCTTTAATATCCATAATTAAATTTCCATAAACCCTTCATAATAGACTGCAACATGGGGGAAATTACTCAATGAATATAAGTAAGAGCTCCCTGGGTCCATTTACTGCACCGATTGGTAAGACCAGTGCTATCTCAGGACCCATGTCTCCAGCCAATTTCACCTATTGAGATGGACATCTTTCCCAAGTATCTATTGTGTACTTTGGGCCAACCCTATTGTGGTCACTAGGGCTAGGCTCTTAAGTCCATCAGTGATACTTCGCATACTGCCATGCCACTTTCAACCCAGTCGCATCCCTCTTACATTTTACATATTCCAATGACAGTTTATTGAATTTCCCACCACTACCAAGAGTCAATCAGTGCCAACCTTGGATAGAGTCTTAAGCCACTCAGAACACAAATGCTAGCTGGATAGTTTTCCAACAAATCAAAGCTGGTGCAGGATTCTTGAATAGTTGTCAAATGAAATAAATTGCTTTGTATTCACAATTACAGTATGTCAGTACTTTGGAGAACTTTCCCCACTGACCATTGAGAATAAACTGTCAAATTTGGTCTTCTGGATTAGCTAGATATGCCAGACTTCTGAATCCATGGTTCTTGCGGATGCTAAAATCACTCAACACTGACAAGTAAAGTGGTGCCAATCTGGCATCCAGATGTTGGATCAGGTTCATTTGGTGGCCCAATTAGGACTCCCTGAGCCACCTTGGAAGTGGCAGGTAGTCCCAACTGCTCAGCTACACTAAACATGCTTCAGCACTGCTGGGCAGCCATCTACAGGGCCATCCCTTCCTATGTTGTGGCTGTCCTGAACTACAAACATCAACCTACCTGAATCTTTAGAAACTCCATCTGCCATCAGTCAGAATGCCATGGCTCTAAAGAGGCTGGGAGAGGAATAGGGCAACCCCCCACCCCCCCCTGCACCGCAACCCTGGAGGGGATGACATGGGATTGCTATCCTGCGTCCCCAGGCTTCCTGATTCCAGAGAATATGGAATGGCAGTCAAGACAATTGCCATAGGTTTCAGTTGAGGATTGGCCCAGTTGTTTTGACAGCCATGAATTCAGAGGAGAATCCAAAATCTTGGTGCAGGATTTGGTTATTTGTCTGAGTTAGCATAATCCAGGGCAGGACTGCATTAAGGTTGTAGGGCTGATCCATCTGCATACTGACCTAAGTGGTCAGTATAGGTGTGTTCTTTGTTGTCAAATACTTTGGAATATATTTATAATCATTGGCAATGATTTCTTTTGCTTATATAATGAAACCAGGAATTGTACTATTACCTGAAGAGGAAAGAACTGTCTAGCTCAATAGAAGCACTGCACTGGCTAAAAGGTAACAGGGTTTTCCTTTGTTAAATCTGCCAATCAGTGTGACAGATTTGAAGTGAATAAGTCCCCACCATTTAAACCTGTTTCTTTTCTTCTTTCCTAATCACAGCAATCAATAAGAGATCTCACTTAAAGAAGAACAAGTGAGAATGGCTGGCTGATCAAGAATTACTCTGATTGTCTTGAACTGACTTCTCTGAATTACTGTCACCAGTGATAGACCAATTTCACAGTTAATGTTAAAAGTATGCATTGGGCACATGAACAAAAGAGACTTTATAACTGAATGGATATTTTTACATAGATGATGAAGACTAGAACATATTTTCCCATTGTTGTGGGATATTTTCTTGTCAAGTAATAATATGTTTGAAATATTAAAAGAGTCCAAAGGACTTTGGCAACAGAAAATGTTCACACCAGAAAACCATAATTGCAACACATTTCAATTTTCCACTCATAAGGATTAACTCGTTGCTGCCTTTCAGTGTACGATAATTTTCTATGAGTTCCTTTGATTGATGAAAATAAGATATGACATTTTAAAATGTATAAAAGTAAAATTGAGGGATTTCAAAATGGCTGCATATAAAGGGCAAGGTTGGGGCAGGGGAGGAATGTACGTACTAGTACCTTTAAAACAAACTTATTTTTATTTGCTGTGAAACTGATTACATTATTGCATCAATAGCTATGGTGAGATTAAGTAGCAGCTATGGAGACAGCATCAAGACTACAGGACAGGAACTATAACTTGAATTGATAGGTGGTCAGTTGTGGCCCCGTATATGTTGTTAAATTGAAACTTTTATCAGCCTTACTGTAGATAATCAGTGGGAAGTGATGATGGGAGTTCCAGTCCAACAACATATGAAGAGCCACATATTGCACACAATTTAAATAGAAATTTCCACTTCTGAATCAAAATATTCTATGTGGATAATCATTTCCCAAAGTATTGGCTCCAGCATTGATTCAGGTGTCCCAATAATGTATATATTTGGGGAAAAGCTGAGGGATCTGTATGGAAATTTTACCTGATTTCTGTGCTTATTCTGTTGTTCTGAGAATGGCCTTTAAAACCAATGCTTTCATTAGTTTTAAGGCAAAGAGCACAACAACATAGGATTGGTGTCACACAGAGAAGGTTCCAGTCCACGGCATGCCCTATTCTTATAAGTGGGCAGGAGTCAATAGACATACCTCTTCATGTCACAGCAATCCATAAATAGTAGTTTAATAGATGGTACCTCTGTATCCAAAGGATATAGATCCATGATTTCTAGCAACTGTTGTAATTATTAACTGGCAGCGACATGAACATGGACAGACTGCTTGGGTTTTGGGGCTTGTAAGGAAGGGCCCCAGGAATGGCCTGCCAATAATGACCAACCTGGACAGCAAACGGTCACTGTGGAGTGCCCTCCATGTCATGTGCTTTGCCCAGTGGTTGGCTAGGCGGATGGTCAGAGAATGATACCAGGCCTCATGCCATTGCCCATGTCTCAGTGCTCCCCCCACATGTCTCAGTGCTCCCCCCACAACTAGTTGATTAGTTGCATCTCCAGTTTTAATAGGTCAATAAATGATCCTTTATTTCTCCACATATCTTGTATCTGGGTCTCTTTATTTCACGGTGGGGATTCAATAGGAGAGGCAGCTTTCAGTTACAGATAAGAATTCAGTTTTATGATTACACAAGGGAGTAATCTTGTTACATCCCGATTAGATTACTGCAACACACTCTACGTGGGGTTGCCTTTGAAGACTGTTCAGAAACTCCAACTAGCCCAGCGGGAGGCAGCCAGACTGCTCACCGGAGCATCATACAGGGAGCATACCACCCCCTGTTGTGTCAGCTACACTGGCTGCCGATCCAGTTCTGAGCACAATTCAAAGTGCTGGTCTTGACCTACAACACCCTATACGGTTCCAGCCCAGTGTATCTGTCCGAACGGATCTCCCTCTACGTCCCACTCCAGAGTCTAAGATCTTCTGGGGAGGCCCTGCTCTCGACCCCGCTTCTATCACAAGTGAGATTGGCGGGGACGAGGAGCAGGGCCTTCTCAGTGCTGGCCCCCCACTTGTGGAATTCACTCCCCGGGGAAATTAGATCTGCAACATCGCTCCTTTCCTTTAGGAAAAAACTGAAAACATGGATTTGGGACCAGGCATTCGGACAATCGGGCAGATAAAGAAAGGACTTTGACAATGATTAGAAAATGATGAATGGAATAGAACTATGGAACTCTGAAAAACGAAACACTGAGCATGAGAATAGTTTTTATATGATATGTTATATACTGATTGTTTTGATTGTTTTAACTGTGATAATTGTTTTAACTATGGTTTTGTACATTATGTGTAATTTGTATAGGCATCGAATTGTGCCTTTTTTTGTAAGCCGCCCTGAATCCCCCCACGGGAGTTGAGAAGAGCGGGGTAAAAGTACCCGAAATAAATAAATAATAAATAAATTTATATGACAACAAGGATTTGTCATAAAAATACAATCTCATTTAAATCAGCATAAGTATGGATTATGATGATGAAGATGAAATGTATTAGTTACTTAAGTGAACATTTCAATCTTGCTGATTCTCATGCTTAGAAGAGAGAAATATGGCTGCATCAAAACACAAACAAATGAGCTTATTCCCAAAACTGGGAGTGATTTCATACACACATGTGTGTTTGTGTACCACTGTGTATTTTTAACAATTAAGACATGTAATGCAACAGGAACTACTAAAATCATGTCCTTTTATTCTTCTCCTCTCCTCTCTTTAACACTTATGTCTGAAATTATGCTTTACCCATGGTTTCTTCAATTACTCCCGCATGCAAACGTAATTCACAATTTGTGTCTGTGAATTCAAGCTGGCAATTTTCAATCTCCCATTAGAAGTTTTCAAATTAAGATTGTCTTTCATTAGCTATTAGGGAACTGTATTATTCTTACTTGTGAGTAGTGGTTTTTCATTTAATTGCTTGATGTAACCAGTTGGAGTTGTTCATGCTTACAAAATGTATGCCATAGATGTATCTCTTCAAAGAGAAAATCATACCATGAAACTTGACAGAGGTGTAATCAACTCTTGCTTTTTGAGACATGTATTTTGTAGGTACTAAAACAAAGATAGAGATGAAGTATGATTAGATGATTCCATTTTTATTTCCTGCAGTTTGTTGTCATCATGTTTCTTTCACCTCCTATACTCTTCCAGTATTCACTAGTGCTATTTATTAGGGCTGGACACAGATCCATTTTTTCAAAAGACTGATGCCCTAAAAAATGATGGAAAGGGGAGCCTGGGAAGTTTCCTTATTGCCACCATTGGGCTGGATCTTCCTGGATCCTGATAGAAAATCCAAGGCATGGAAAATATGCAATCATTTCAATAACGTGAATTACCTGCTTATAAATTTTGTAAACTCATTTTCTTTCTTCTTAATATTTAGCAGTAACCCTACTTGCTCACTTTCTTTCTTAATTTTCCATCAGTAGTTGTTCCAAGTCTTGGCTATTTTACCTTACTATTATTTTGTATAATTCCTAAAAAAAAATTAGTAAATTCAGAAAAAATAGTCCCAGTTCTTCAGTAATGTCAGAACTGAAAAATGAATATTACACTTACTGTAACACAAGTACAGTTTTAATATGAGCATGGATGATTCTGAGACTTATGTACATCATGGTAATCTTGGGGACCCGACTTGGGTACTTCCCCAATAGAAGGAGATATGATATGCTGGCAAACTTGAGTTTTCTCACAAAAGTGAGATAACTCATCCCTTTATTGTAGTGTCTCTTACTAGCAGACAGATCTTTCAAATAGGAAGTTGATAGTTCAATGATAAATATCCAAGAAATAGTTTGGAAGGCATGAAGCAGTTCTACTGCTGAATCTAAGCTATGATTTGCATTGATGGGAGACTCCTTGAATGCTTTATATGTAAGCTCCTTACTGTCAGCTATAAATATAATATATGAATGAGTAAATTATCTTAGTCAGGTCACCTACTCCTATCTCTCCTAGGTCTTTCTTGTTCATAAAATGCAGGCACAATAGCTGTAATGTTCTGATAGATAAAGGATTGCAGGATATCAGTAAGAAACTACAAGTTTGCAGTCAGAATCTTTTAAGGACCGCTGTCAAAAGATTGGTAATGGCCAATTATTCTCCCCATAGCTTAGCCTCTACCTTGTTCTTTGGAAACAACAAGGTTAACACTAACGTATTCAAAATAAATATGCAGGATTATCTTTGAAACAACACTAGACAAATTCATTTCATACTGAAGGAAGGCAATATGTGAACTATGAGGTCTTTTTCACTCTCTAGTTGTAGATTGCCATAATTTTCATATGCTTTGTTGATCTGAAGGGCTCTTAAAGTCTCTGATGTGCAAGAGAGCAAGAAATTTTAACAACTATGCAGAAGTTATATTCTCCTTTCCTCACACTACTGCTGACATGATGGTATTTTTCACAATGTTTTTTGGAAGCTGCTTAAGATACTAAGTTTACCAATACATTGCATTAGGTGAAATGGATCCTTGTTGGTCTCTATCAAGCACCATGGGTCTGGTAGTTACATTTCTCTTTTTTCATTGCAGAAGTAGCCATTTTGATACCAAAAATAGAATTGTTGTGTAACGTAAGTATAGTTGCAGAGAGAGCAATATGAAAATGTTCTTCTAAATAAAAATTCTGCCTCTCAGAAGGTTTTTTCTTCAATATCCAAATTTGTAGCTTTTCTGAAAGTGAGATACTGAAAGCCAGTCACATCTAGAATTCTTACCGTTTTCATGTTTGTATTTCTTTGAACATTTTGCTTGTCTTTTGTCAATGGATGTCTCTAATCTGCAATGCTTGAAATTTGGTAGAAATGCTAGAATTTTTTGACTGAAGAAAAAAAAAGCATATTTTGGGGGACAATGTCCTTCTTACAACTGTTCCTGTAATGGTGCTTCTGATCTATGAAGGTGAACATTGAGTACTTCATCACACACAGTAAAGTCAACATTTCTACACATTTAAGAATCAGCAACCCACGAAGCACATCACAACTGTGGGTTCAAGGTATTTCACCATTTCTCAAGTGTGGGCTTTTTCCATGATTCCTAAGTCAATTGGCAATTGATTATTTTTCAATTCTTAGCATAAAGGCATGTAAAAATGCCCAGTTTAACATATGATGAGAAATCCCTCCCTCGCTTGCTTGTAAATAAAACAATGACATTGTCATGGAAGGAGGAGCCAAGATGGGCAGTATATAATCTTTTCTTCCACCATAAGTTTTAGAACCAAGAAGGTAATTTATATCTTTTTCAAACAATGGCGAAGAAGGAGAAGAAGAAGAAGAAGAAGAAGAAGAATTGTACCCTGCCACCATCTCTCTGAAGGGACT
Source organism: Anolis sagrei (assembly GCF_037176765.1). Classification (NCBI taxonomy): domain Eukaryota; kingdom Metazoa; phylum Chordata; class Lepidosauria; order Squamata; family Anolidae; genus Anolis; species Anolis sagrei. The sequence goes on along the minus strand of NC_090023.1, from coordinate 210,789,475 downwards.
CAGGGAGGCTTACAAAGCACTTCGAAGTGCCACAAATAAAATAAACCACAAATAGAAAGAAAAATTATAAAAACATGAAATTATAATTGCCCACATATATAATTGCCCTAATGTTCCTTCAGGTGGTGTGACTCCCATTGAAATAAGTATTTAAAAAGGGTGCTTTAACTCAGTTTCATTGGAAGGGTGTTGAGGGCAAATGACCCCTGAAAAGTAGGGGTTTTTTAAGACTGATGCCTTAACTCTGCTCTAGTTGAAGGGTATGAGGGCAAACAAAAGGGGAAGAGAAAGTGAGAAGAGACGTATGTCTCCTGTGTGATGGCAAATCAAATGGATTCATCTCAAAGAAAGTGGAAAAAAGGATCAGTTGTGAAGTGAGTAGGAAAATGTTTCATTTTATTTCAAAACAGGGCATGGTGAAACTTAAGGAAAAACCAATGATATACTTCATTTGACTTATGCCATGAGATGAAATCCCAAAAAAGTATTAAAATCTATATAAATCTATATGCTAACTGGGTGGTTTTCTTTTGAAATCAATAGTTTTCCCATGGATAAATAATTTGCAGATGTCCAATAATTTTCCCATAGTCACAATAATTGTTATGCTTAGGGTGAACACTTTTATATGGAAGTTAAGTTAGTTTGAATTCATTGGTATTTAGTCCTGTGTACCTTGGTTCAACATCTAACAAGGCCAGTTGAAATCCAAGCTTAATTTTTTAATTAGAAATAAATTCAATCTTGCAAAATGCTAATAGGAATTCCACCCAATAAGATATCTAAACTTTTCTTCATTCTCTGACTGCCTCCAAGGTAATCTGCCTCAATAATAGTTAAATCTGGAAGATTTGTTATTCTCTCATTCATTTTATGCTGAAGGAAAAAAGCTTTGAATAAGTGGTTCCTCTAGATGTTTTGATTTCAACTCCCTGAAGGTCCAGCCAGCATGTCCAATGGGCAAAATACCTGAAGGACCAAAGTTCAGGAACCACTGCCCTAAAGAAAACCTTTGATGTATTCCTTCTCCATTACACCACTACAAATATAAGTCATCCATTAATCAACTACCCTATTGTCACTGGCATATGTGTATTACAATTAACTTAAGTTGAAAATCTGAAAGGAATAACTCCGTCCCCAGCATTTCTTCATCTTTGTGCTGTTTGTTATTGTTGGAGAACACTATATGAAGATTTTTGTCCTCCTTTTAAAATGTATTTGTTAAAATATTTATAGTCTGCCTTATATCAGGAGATCTCAAGATGGTCCACTATCCCACTACCTATCTATTCATAGAATCATAGAATCAAAGAGTTGGAAGAGACCTCATGGGCCATCCAGTCCAACCCCCTGCCAAGAAGCAGGAATATTGCATTCAAATCACCCCTGACAGATGGCCATCCAGTCTCTGTTTAAAAGCTTCCAAAGAAGGAGCCTCCACCACACTCCGGGGCAGAGATTTCCACTGCTGAACGGCTCTCACGGTCAGGAAGTTCTTCCTCATGTTCAGATGGAATCATATTGTTCATATTGTGGTTGTTGTGTACCTTCAAGTTGATATTCCAGCTTATCCCAGACGTTTCTTGACAAGATTGACTCAGGGGAGGTTTGTTATTGCTGTTCTCTCAGGCTGAGAGAGTGTGTTTTGTCAAGGCTCACACTGGTTTAGGTTTGGGAAATTCATTTTTAAAAAAGGACAAGCATGAATAAGGGAGATATTTTCATTTTTAGGGCATTTTATTTTTAAAAAGTTTTGGTGGGGAGATGTTTTGAAGAGAGCTGTCATCTTTTTTAAAAAATGAGGACATCTGCTTGGTATAAAACAGATGGGTCACAGATGCAAACAGGGCAAAGTGCTTTGCATTACCTCTCCCACATACCAGCCTGAAAGCAAAGGAAAGCTGCTCTTCAGGAAAAAAAAAGAAAGAAAACTCTCCATGCCACACGTATTACTTTCTGCTGTGGCTGCCAACATTGAAACTACAAAAAGCTTGTCACAGTGGTGAGACAATTAAAATAATATTTGTTAAGTCTTGATATGTCAATTCCCTTACAACCTTGTGCAACTGCTACTGAGCTCTCCTCGGTACTGAAAGTGGGCAAACTAACCCCTCAGCCCCTTAGGGATGTAAACAAAAGCTTCTAAAATGCTTCAGTCTCAGAGGCAGAGACTCTGAGATACATTAAGACAGCATCTTTTGGTTTCAGTGCGAAAACAAGAGAAAACCTGGAGCAAACTATCACTTTTGCCTTTTTTTAAAGCAAAGTTTGAAGCAGACAGGACAAACAAACAAAAGAAAATAAATGCTGCTAATTCTTAATTAGCTCTGATCATTTGCACCAAAACTGCTCTTACAATTTGCCCCAAAACCATTCAAAAATATGAAAGTTTCCATAAAGAGGACAAAAATATATCTCACACATGAGAAGGAGTCAAGGCAGGAGTGACATCTCAACCTCCTCATTGCTCCCCTTTAAGGAATCAAATCCACGTTGTGTTTGGCTAATTTAAGATACTGTTAAAGAATATTATTCTTCCAAAATTTGCTTTTAAACATCTGAAAGAAGTGCATCACACTTATCAACTCCATTCCTCCTTTTTCAAAATCATTCACAAAATCAAAGGAAGCAAAAAAATCTGGGAAACTTCGAATAAAATCAAGAGAAGAAACCAGAGACATGTCTCAAGGTGCTCAATTAAGGAATTCTTGTATTGGTCAAAAAGCGCAATGTTTCATCCTGAATATGGTTTCAGAGATCTTCAAGTTCTATTTGAAATTTAATAGACATTTTTGGATCTGAAGCTCACACATCATTTATTGGACAGAAAAGAAACCAGTAGTAAATGTTGTGAGAGTATTGGCTCCAGAACATTTTGAAGTTAAATTTTGAATTGCCTCTGAAGAAGCCTTTGAGAGCACAGACAGGCCAAAACACATTAGACTTTTCTACTAATTAAATAATCTATCAATTGAGCACCTTGAGATGCTTTCCTCTGTGCATTTTGAAAAGACTCACGATTAGGTGCAACTGTTAGTATTCATAAAAGATTTTGCAAATCCTGGATATTGATTTGCTTATATATTACTGTCAGCATTGAATGTTTGTCATAGTGTGTTTTGTTGTGAGCTACCCCGAGTCCCTTTGGGGAGACAGGGTGAGCTATAAATGTCATTTCAATTCATTTCAAATCTGGACACTGAATAATTTTTTTTAAAAAAAAAAAAGAAAACCATTTGAAACGTTCAATTTGCAGATTTATAAGCTAATCAGTCAAAAAGTAAGAGGTTAAGGATACAAGACAGGGAGAAAGAAATTGAAAAGAAAAACCTTGAACTTGTTTGGAAGTTCTAGCAGGGGAGTGCAGCTATTGTATACCCGGGACCGAAGACTGGAGATTTCGGTACACTCCTTCTATACCTGGGATGACATCCTCTTCCATCGAGCACACAGTTTCAGGAGGGATGCACATGGAGCGGTGAGGGAGGAAGGAGACACCTGCCTAGCCAGCCAGATCAGCCAAATCAACCCTGGCAATCAATGGGGTGACAGATGTCGCAGCCAGATCACCCTCACATAAATACCCTGCCTGACTTACCTTCTTTCCAGAGAACCCTATGCTGTGCTTACCTAGCCAGCCAATCAGGGGAAGGCTCTGTGTTCTGATTGGCTGAAGTAGGTGGACCAGAGGGAAACCTCTTCCCTTTGGTCCACCTGCTGCATACATAGGGAGGCATCTTGTCTCTCCCAGTTCAGTTGTCCTTGTTCTCTCCCCTGCCTCTAACCCTGCATTTGTTGCCTGTGTTTCTGTTAGATTTTCATGTTTCTATCTTTGCATCTTCTTCCCACCTTGGGGGTGGTTAGCATGGGCCCTGGATCCAGTATGTTTGTCTCCTCCTCCTCCTCCTCCTCCTCCTCCTCCTCCTCCCCCCCCCCTGAGGTGTGTGTGTGTCTTCTGTGTGGTTGTTAGGGGGTGAGGTGGTGCAGGTATCCCAGGCTGGAAAGAGTGGAAACCTGTGCTGTGCCTCCCCTTGTGTCCTTTTGGTGCATGGATCAGCGGCGGGCTGTCCAATACCTTGTCCCAAGACCCATGTTTGACTGCCAACCTTGTTTTCAGGTGTAACTAATAAACAAGTTGTAGCCTTTGGCTATCCCAACACTCTGAGTGAGCCTGTTTCTTCTGGTTGGTGCACAGCCGGAGAGAGGGGGGTGCTCTTGCCCACACAAACAGTTGCTCTTTAAACTGGCTCAGTACAAATGTATGATTCATTATAATGTATCCTTGTCTGTACAACAATCGAAATATACATTTATATCTGAATGACACATCTTTATCCAAAAATCACATGTCACCACAAGAGGAATTAGGGCAACCATGTAGAGAAAGACATAAAGAAAATGGATATGGAATCTAAAGTCCTCAAACATGTATTTTTATTACAAAATTAGATAAAATAAGTCTTATTCAAATTAAACTAGCAGTTATTTAGTTAAAACTACAGATGAAAGATAAGATAAAGATTAGGACAGAGTGTACCTACAATAAACAGTAACAGTAGTTTGAGACCACTTGAACAAATTCAGTTAAAAACTATGAAATCCTGATATTTGTAATCTGGGAAAGCATTCTTCAGACTCTTTGCTTGAGAGTTCTAGTATTATAAATAGTACTTGTAGTTCAAAGAAATAGTGTTGTAGTTTACGGAAATGCATAGGTATTACCTTTCCCAAAGTGAAGGGTGCCCAAATGATACACAACCAAAGTTGTGTATCATGAAAAAGATAGAGTAGATTTGAATGACTTTGCATGTTTATTTATTTAATATGCTTCCAAATTACAATTTCTCTCAATGAATTCTTAAGGTGATTAAAAATAAAATTGTAAATGCCATAAAATGCAACAACTAAATTTCACGTAATCAGTACATAACAATAAAATTGGAGAAATTGTCAAATTAAGAACAAGCTCTTGGGAAGTTCACAGAGGAGAAATTAGTCCCAGTGATTATCCTGGCCCAAGTAATCTTTTGATATGTGTGTAAAAAATCACAGATATAGTAATATGTAGAGGGAGGCATGGTGTAGTGGATTGGCTGCTGGACTAGGACTCTGGAGTCAGGGTTCAAATCCTGGGTGACTTTCAGCACGTCATTCCTTCTCAGCCTCAGGAGAAGGCAATGGCAAAATTCCTCTAAACAAATCTTGCCATAAAAGCCCTGTGATAGATTAACCTTTGGAATGTCAAAATAAATAAATAAACAAACTTAAAGGCACACAATAATACAGTTAGAACAATTGCTGTAATCTACATAGATTCCCTTCCTATCAACCTTTTTTTCCAAAACAAGCTGTGCTTCATCAAGACATTGATCATTTTTCAAATAGTTTTGGATATTCTTTCCATCCCTAATGTAGATATGCCCATGGCTAGCTTTCCAATTTATTAGCATATTTTGCTACCATTACAAATCCTTTGGAGGTGTGCAGTGTGGACTAAAAAAAATCCTCCTCTCATTTTGGTTGATTGTACTCAAACCATCTGTCACCAGCTATACTTGTACTGTGAAGTAGGAAGGTGTTTTATGAAACTAGTGCCAAATGGAGGCCAGAGACAGTTGGCGATAGCCTCAAATGACCTCACAAGCTCCATGTTCATGTTGGCCAAGATATGAAAGTGGCATGCTTTATGCCTCTGACAAAACCTGCTCACTTTCCGCAGTCTGCTGTCATTAACACTTCTAATGACAGAAGGGACAAAAATGATTGTATGCAGGATGATTTTACATGTGTATATACAGCACAAAAAGTATCATTTAAGTAAATAATAGTACCAAATATGTACAAAGTATTACCAACTTCACTACTTCACATTGGTAGTTTCCAAGTGAGTTAGTCAAAATTTCATTTCATAACATTTGGGGCAAATTGGGAAGTTATGGTGGTGTTTCAGGAGATATTTATAAGTGAATGTAAGATTTTTCCAGTTTAAGAGAGAGTTTAAAGAACACACACAAAAAGAGCATATATTTACTTTACATAATTATAGCACTTTGATTTGACTGTAGTTGCTGTGGCTCCTGTAGTTGCTGTGGCTCCACTTCATTAAATCCTGAGATTTGTAGTCTGCTGAGGGACATAGAATTCTGTAGTGTATTCCTACCTACAACATAGGAAATTCAATAGGATGAAAACAAGATCATTAATGTGGTATCAAGTGGATATAATTGTGTCTTGTGTACACACAGAATGTGACTGAGCAGTTGATTCAGCAGTAAGAGAGCAAGTCACTTATATTGTCATAGCTCCTACTGAATCTATTTTTCCATGTATTTAATCAATTAGCGTTGTATGCATATGAACTGTAAATCAGAGAACAGTGCCACAGTACTGTAGTTTCTTCATACCTTTCTATTTATACTTACAAAGAAACAAAGAAGGGAAATATGAATTAACTAGTTTCAAGACTTGATTGATGCTTTTTCAATTGCTGGGTTTGTCTTGTGCCTTCTGCTGCTACTATTTGGTGTTAGGTTCTAAGGAGGACCTGGGTCTCTACTACCACCTCATTTCATCTCCCTGTACTCTGCGAGAGTACAGACATTTCCCTGTACTCTCACAGAAACTCACACTTCACTTATAGCAGTGGTTCCCAACCTGTGGGCCAAGAGACCTAAAATAATGTCTGTGGCTCTACATTATTAAATAGGATCTTTTGTGGGTGAGCAGATGGTGACTACTGGATGGCATATGTTCTGTATCAGAAGCTAGAGCTGATGCGGTCTATCCAATGCAATTCTCTGAATCTGCACTCTAAATCACCAAACCGAATGTAAAGTTGACCAAAAAACTGATTCATAATTCTTTTGGTACTAATGTTGGAGAGTGGTCCCTAGTCAGGTGTCCCTGGTCAAAAAGCAGTTGGGAACCAGTGTTAGGTTCTAAGGTCAAAAAGCAGTTGGGAACCACTGACTTATAAGCAAGATCTGGATTTTTTCAGGCAGAACTGGCACAGGTTTACTACAGATTTGTGTCTCTTTTCCCTGCTAGTGGTCTTTTGTTGCCTGTCCTCAGTCTCCCTCACTTTCCTATTATACCACTTGTTCTCTCATTTGACAAAAGAAGAAAAACAACAGTAGAAAACCAATGCACTCTGTTATCACTGCAGATTATATGAAGTCAGATGGAGAGTAGTTTTGGAAGGAGCAGGTGAATCTCCTTTACTGACACACAGACTGCTTGCCTCTCCAACTCTGCTCTACAACTCCCCTCCTACTGCCCTGCTGGCAGTTTCTCTTTTTTCCATGCAGTAGCCCTCATAATAGGTGCCATTTTATAAATTACGAGTATCAGAAGACTGGGCTAATAGCTATGTTTCAAAGTGAACTCTGCCGATCAATTCTCTCCTATGAAAAAGAGGAAGCTATTTACACTCAAGGATGAGAATTGTCGATGCCAGGGGGCAGAATGGATGAATAGATACATGAAGATAGAGATTGATTTTCTAAAAGAGACTGAACATCAGTACCTGTACACAGCACAGCAATTAGTCGCTTCATCATTGTAGCCAGAGAGTTATGCCATGATGTACTCATCTTCTTTGCTGCTCTAAGTGCAAACTCTGGCAAAGCGAGTAACATCATAAAAACTTTGCTTAGTGACACAAACTAATCTGAGAGCATAGGCACTGACGTTTCTTTCTCCTTCCTTGGCTGTCTTCATCTTCATATCCAACATACTACCCATTTGTCTCTCATTTCAAAGAAAATAAATTCCATGGGGAAAGTTTACTTTTTGAATCATTTCTCTCTCTGACATTACATTATATCTAATCTCATCAAAATAGATGGGCTTTCCTGCCCATGTAATTTTTAGTAAAAGATAAATTTTAATGAAAATGGGTTAGAGTATTCCCTGTGGTTTGAGTGCTTACAATTTTGGAGACCAGAATTCAAATCCCCTGTCAGCCATGGAAATCTTGGATGAGGCACATTCTCTCAACCTCAGATCAAGGCAAAGCCCACCCCCCCCCCTCTAAATAAAACTTTCCAAAAGAAGGCTTAGGTTCACCTTAGGGTTGCCATAAGTAAGAAAAATCTGAAGGCACATAACAACAGCCCTCTTCCATTTTTCTCTTCCCCTCCCAAAATATTACTTTAGTATACAATTCCAACAGTGCATACTCAGATCCCATTGTCTCTTTGGGGAGTTTGTTTTTTTTTACTTTTGGCCTAAATAATTTGTTGTATTTCTACATGCACTGAATTCCACACAGGTAGGAGGGGCAATGAAAGTGTGAAGGGCTATGGTGAGATCGATCCAATTCTCTGGTGACTGCCTAATCAAATTCAAAGCAGAACAATCAGGTTTTTTACTCCTTGCAGAAACAGAGAGGGTCAACTGTATTTTTTATGTTTAAACTGTGCAGGACAGTCCTGCTACTTATTTAAAAGTTGAAACATATCCCTTTTGGGGTTCATAAAAAAGTAAGTTTAGAGAATCTAGTGGAACCAAGAGCCAAAATAAAGTCTTGTGGGGCATGCAGCCTCAGAACTCCATTTTGTTCATCTCTAATATTGATGATGTTTGCATGATTGCCATTTTAAATGCACCAGATTCCACCTTGGATGCCACCTGGTGATATGTAACTGCTTTTTTTTCTTTTATGTTTTGTGTATATTGTTTTATATGCTTATATGTTTTATATTTTAATGCTATGTTGTTTATTTATTGCAATTTGTCTCTTATTTTGTTGTAATTTGTTGTTAGGGCTTGACCTCATGTAAGCCGCCCCGAGTCCCCATTGGGGGAGATGGTGGCGGGGTATAAATAAAGTTGTTTATTATTATTATTGTTATTATTATTGTTATTATTATTATTATTATTATCCACGTCATCTGTGTTTCCAGATAGTTTTCTTTTTATGGCTACATACACATTTAAAAACTCTGACTAAGTTATAGAAATAAGAGTGGAAAGACCTGATCTTAAACAAGGGAATAGTTTTCTGCTTTTAAAAATGACAAATACCAGGGATTTTTATACATGTCTTGATTTATCACAACTTCTACAGTTGAGGTAAGTTTAAGATGCAAGTGGAAACCTACTTTTGGGATTTTCTTTTTAAAAAGTATAAAGAACTCCCCCTATGAGAAGAAGAGGCCCAGAATTAAAATGTGACCTGATCTAGGCTGTAGTGGCCACAAAGGCATTTAGGAAATTATATGTTTCCCACATAGACAGAGTACACAGCTATATTTTGAAATTAATTCTGAACAGTTATGTTTTAGTGAAAGAAAACTGTTATTTACTCAAAAGGTGATATCTAGGAAGAGAATGGATTGTAGATACAGAAAGCTACATACTGACTTTGCTAAACTTACTATAGGGGCATTTCTTACTTATTTTTGCCAATATTTGAAGCATGGCATATAGAATTATGCTACAATGTAAGTCTGCCCCTGGTTGTCTATACTCTCGCCTCAGGTGGTCTGGATGCCACAAGCAAAAGTACGCTAAATGAATCACAGACTACTCAAAACTTTTTGACACTGTTGTCTCTCCTTCTTACTTGAGCATCCCCTTCCCTTCACCCTCTCTTCCCTCTTTGTCTCAATCAACTTCCTCTTTGGCACCATCAGCAATCAAAACTGTGCTGCCAAACTGTTATGGTTTTTAATGTGCACATTGATTAGATTCACTAGGAGGAACTCGGCTTTTTAATCACATCTTCCTCTCCGATTTAAGAGCAGGAATTATACACACACAAGTCTGTGCTCTACGTAGAATCTTATTAGAGGGGATATAATTTGTCCCAGGTGACTTTTCAAAATGAATTCTAGGTTGGCAGCCAAGACGAGTTTAGGCCACTTCAGTGAGAGCAAAATTTCTCCCAGGCAGCAGCATCCCATATTACAGGCTCAAGAAGATTGTCTAAAATAGAGCATAAACTATGTTATGTTGGCCTAAGCCTATATGCTAAAACACAGCTTTCCAAACATTTCATGTTGGTAACACACTTTTTACACATACATCATTTTGTGACACAGTAATTCAATTTTACTAGCAAAACGGATATGAACTCAACCTTTTGTAAGAGATATAGACACAAGCATAAATAGTAATAACAAAATGTCTGAGGATACAGCACATCTCATGAAAACCTTTCATTTATATTTTTAAAAATATATAATTTTTAAAATAATACAACTTTCCAAGATTTTTGTCATTTATGAGTAAAATATGTTACTAATATTAATATTAGTAATACTACTAATATTAATTGGTGCCTTTGCTTCATGCCCGGTGGTATTGCATATTTCTCATAGATTCAACGGTTTTTAAATAAGTGGTTTTAATGTTTGATATGTTTTTAGTGATTGTTTTAATGTATATGTTTATTTTACTTGATGTATGTTCATGTGGCATCGAATCGCTACCTATATATGTGAGCTGCTCTGAGTCCCCAAAGGGGTGAGAAGGGTGGGGTATCAATATGATAAATAATTTTTATTACATTTGCATGACACAGCTCCGCACTGCACCTAGCACACTCATGTGTCTCAACACAGTTTGGAAAGTTCTGTGTTAAAACAAGCATTCTGAGAAATTATACCTGTGAATTAAGATGGAATTCCTAGGCACCTTTTCCTCTAGATCAGTGGTTCTCAACCTGTAGGTCCCCAGGTATATTGGCCTAAAACCCCAGAAATCCCAGCCAGTTTACCAACTGTTAGGATTTCTGGGAGCTGAAGGCCAAAACATCTGGCACTAGACATGGTTAGGTTCAGTTGGAATCTTCATAATTCAGAATAAATTCAGAAAGATTTGTTTTTTGAAGCGATTTCAAAGTTTTTAAGGAAACCGGAAGTCCCTTTGCCCTTTCTGAAGCTTTTTTCCACATTTCTGTTATAAAACAGTAAGTGAGTCAGAAATTATTCAATTCAACGTCTCCCTACTTCTCTTCCCTGCCCTCAGCTCAAGCCTGGAAAGCCGTGTTAAAGAAGCAGCCTGGGTGAATGTCCCCCCTTTCTTTCCCCTCCCATTCTGCCTGGGTCCCGGAAAGCCGTGTTAAAGAATAATAATAAAAAAAACCTTTATTTATACCCCTCTCCATCTCCCCCAGGGGGACTCAGTGTGGCTTACATGAGACCACGCCTATCAATACAGTATACACAATATAACGCAAAAACCTAGTAGCAGCAAAAAATTACATAAAATGCAAAACCAACATAATAAACGAAACAGCAATATAAAATCAAACATTGAAAACACAGAAGACTTCACTGGGCAAGGCAAAATTGAAGAATAAAATTTTAAAACAGTGGGAGATAGGACAAAATAAGTTATAAGGAGGAGGATCCAGGAATGAGGAGGATTTAATTGCACGAACCATAAAATAAAGTGCTTCCAAGGACATTTTGTGCAAAGTTTGGTCAGGGAGTATCTTACATTCAATCACTGAAGGCACATTGGAATAGCAGCCTGGGTAAATGTCCGCACTTCCTTTCCCCTCCCATTCTGCCTGGGTCCCGGAAAGCCATGTTAAAGAAGCAGCCTGGGTGAAAGTCCCCCTTTCTTTTCCCCTGCCCTTCTGCCCGGGTCCCGGGAAGCTGTGTTAAAGAAGCAGCCTGGGTGAATGTCCCCCCTTTCTTTCCCCTCCCATTCTGCCTGGGTCCCGGAAAGCCATGTTAAAGAAGCAGCCTGGGTGAATGCCCCCCCCTTCCTTTCTCTTTCTCTCCATTCTCCTCTCCTTCCTACCCTTTTCCTCCTTTTTCTCCGCTTAAGCGGCTGAGGGGGGGGGAAGGGTCTGAGGATGTTAGGAATGGTGAGAGTTGAAGTCCAAAACACCTGATCTGCTCTCAGGCCCCATATACATTGCCATGTAATGCATCTTGAAACTGCATTATGTATTTACTCAGTGATGTAGACTTCTATCATGCAGTTTAGCTGCCTTCCATGAGTCTCCATAATACATAATGCAGTAGGTCCGCAGTTTGAATCCGGTTTAGCAGTTTGAGGCACCAGTGGGAAGGTAATGGCACTCCATACAGTCATGCTGGTGACATGACCTTAGAGGTGTCTATGGACAACGTGTCCCTTTGGCTTAGAAATGGAGATAAACATCACTCCCCAGAGTACGACAGGACTAGACTGAATGTCAAGGGAAAACCTTTACCTCTACTTTGAAAATATGCATTATCTCTCACTCCTGACCTTCAGGAAGAAAGTAAAAAATGTGGTTATGAGACCAAGCTCTTGGATAGCAAGTGTTAGTATAATAAGAGAACATAGAATAGGAAAATGACTAATGGAAGGGTGTTGGATCATTATTTTGAACGACGTAATTTTAAATAGTTGGCTTTAAATATTGATGATATGTTTTAATTCCTTGGTTTTAATATATTTGTTTATTTTACTGTCTGTTTATGGCACTAAATTACTGCCTTTCTATAAGTCCTCTTTAGGGTGAGAAGGGTGGGATATAAATGTAGTAAATAAAGAAATAAATATGGTTTAGAGCAGGTATGGGAAAATTTTGGCCCTCCACTCCCATAATTCCTAAACTGGCTGGGATTTCTGGGAGTTGAAGACCAAAACACTTGGAAGGCCAAAGTTATCCATGCCTGATTTAGAGGGATATCAATGCAGGCAGAGTTCAATCCCTTTCTCAGCCGTGTGTGGATAAAAGATGTCAGGGAAGCAAAAACAGGCAATAACATTTCATTAGCTAGTAGCTACAACAAAGTAATTTTCATTGAGACCCAAGTTATCACTGCTTTGCATGGGGCTAGCCACCCTTTATAAGGCAGATAATTAACCTATTGAGAAAGCATCTCGGTGCTTTGACTTTGTGTCCTTATCACAAAGTTATGCTGCTTTATAATTTCAATGTCTTTTACTGTAGTTTTGAATATGTACTCCTAAAATTAATGTAATACTTTCCTCTTAATCTCCCCATATATTTCTATATCTCATAGCTTATTTCTCCAAAACCATTCATAGTCTCAGAGTTGTGATAATCACCAAAAAGATGACCAAAGAAGTTGAAGGGGTGGGAAAAAGTGAAATTGTTTCAAAGCAATGACACATGCCCTGGAAATTAATTTGTGGAATTGTTTCACTCCAAAGCCACATGCAGTCAGACACTAAAAGCAAGGTGATCGTTCAACAGGCTTATTTGGCCAAATCACCCTGCCAGGTGAACAAAGGAAAAAGAGTCCTGTACAAAACTGAGACTATCTTAGTTTTGTAATCAAAATTTGCAGCATGTGCACATTAAGCTTTTTTTTTTCATTTGTGCCTCATCTCTCTCTCTCTCTCTCTCTCTCTCTTTCTTTCTTTCCTTCTCTGGTGCCTATGTTATCTGGTTTTTTGCCTACTTTTCTTCTGATTCCTCCCCCCCCCCCGCCCTTACATTCCTCCCTTCCTGATTTTTACTAAGCAAAACACTTTTGAAATTTCACCTTGTCTGAGCTCTGCTTTCAACTGGTAAGTTTCCACTTTAGTAAGTTTTCGTTTAGTACTTGCTGGTATTTTTCCACTCCAGTGTCCCTTCAGTTTCCCCTTAGTCAACACAGAATTCTATTTCTTTCAGGCACTCTTCCTACTAGTATTCTCCCAATTGACAAACAACTGCAAACCATTAGGTATCCTCTAATTTTCCATTTTAAAAACCCTGCCTGGAAACTCTAGAGCTGTTCTTAATCTTTTCAGGTAGTCATTTTTTTCTTCCAACCACTATATATTTTTTAAAAGTTTAATACAAACTGAATTCAACTATCTTCCATATATGGATGGAAACAAAGAAAGCTTGTTCCCCTAATAATTTTCAGATTGTTAGTTTGTAGCCTTCTACCCAGATCCATAACCATTGCATGTCCAATATATGGCAGTAAAACCAGGCTTCTGGGCTATATATTTACATGATAACTTTCTTGGGGTTTACTCACAGAATATAAACACCACAAAGCATAAAAAATTAGGGGATTTTTTCTGTGAGTTTAGGATTTGAACCTAAACTAGTGTAGGAGGATATGTGATAATTTGGAACTTACACCAGCTTAAAGGCCCACTCAGTGAAAAAATAAACAACCCAAATGTTGAGCAGGGGGTGGAATTCCTTGGGAACAGTATAAAAAATACATCTGCTGGAGGTAATTTGTGTTTACCCGAGTGGGAAGATGAAGTGAGTTAATATGTGAGAAATATACATCCCTAGCTAATGAGACAGTTCATTTGGGTAAATGGAACTGTCATTTAAAGATAGAAGACATCAGACTAGGTTGTTTCCTTCCATCAGTCTTTCAATGTTTTTTTTAAAAAAAAGAAAGTTATACTTCTGATCTCTGTGATATCAATGAGTTCAAAGAATAACTCGTTTCAATTCTATTCTTCACAAATTAGCCTTGACGAAGTCTGCATCATTCTCTCAACTATATACTCTTCCATTTACTCTTCCTAAAGCACTTCTGCTAGCCTGCTAACAATGCAAGATACTGTCTTATTTTGGTGCCCACAGAGAAGAAAAAATATTTTAAACATCTGATCATGGAGTCTTGAAAAAACTGCACCAGGGACCTTTTGCAGACATTGTCCTTTTGCTTGCAATCCCTAGTTTTGCTATGGGCCTTTGTGGATTTGATGAGTTATTTAGATGTGGCAATAAGGAATAAAAATGATATTGCCCACCTCTTACCAAGCTCCGAGCTCTCGCTTTCATGTGGCATAGTATGGGAACACTGTATCTATTAAAACACTGGTCAAATCCAAAAAAGCAAATACCATGGAGGCCTTTACAACCATGTATTTAAATTTGGAGTTATTCTCTGGGTTGTCATCATCATCATCGTTGTCAGATTTTCTGCACTGCAGACCCAGGGGTAATGTACATGATAAAATAAAGGTTTAGGCACAAAGTTTAAGAGAGAGAGAATAAATTATAGTTGGCTGAAATTACTACAGTGTACGAATATATCTGTAGTACTGTAGTCATTATTCAACCACATATTATCTGCAGGGATCTCATTTGACTAGCCCAGTCAAAATGCTGCCTCTAGACTCCTTGCGTGTCTGCTGCTGTTGGCAGTCAAAGATCCACATTTGATTGACAAGTGACTAACATTAAGCTATCTGAGATACTGAAGGAGCTGGACTATATATTTGTGAGAGACCTCATTAGTGGAAAATGTTTCCACTTGGGTGCCTTTCCAGATTTGGCTGGCCATCTTTTCTCGCTTGTACATAATTCACAATACACTGGGATTGCCAAGATTTCTATAGTTAGCTATCAAAATATTTAAACACAAAGTAAAACCTGATAGGAAATGCTATCCATTTTGCTAAACAATCCTTTAAGCAGAAGCGTGAAACCATGACAGCTCAAGAAGGGCAATTTGCCACACTTAACTACTTCATTCTCATTCCCCAAATCCCTGCCATCCAAAGCCTTAAAAGCATCCATTTGGATAAATGAATATGTTGCCAGAAGAGACCTGGCTGAATCCTGACAGCAGAGGCAGCATCATTTCCAAGTGAAACATGTTTGAGCAAGTAAAGAAAATGGGAACGGAGGCTTAGGGACAACAGACATCCATAACAATGTATGAGATTGTCATTACCAGCACAACTGCCAAGTTTGGAAGAGTGAACAACATAAGGTAAAAATGGTCACAAGATCTGTGGTTTTGCATGGTTTTATTGTGTTAGAAGCAGTAGTGCTTACTTATGCAAAAAGAATGGCTCTGGAGTTTTCAGACAAAGGGAAAGGAGAAAAACAAGTGTTTACTCATTGTAAAACTCATCAAAGTACAAAGCTGATAGGAGGATAAACTACACTGAACAAAATAAGATTTACTTCTGCAAAGGTTGACCAGATGGAAAACAGGACAAGGCAACTTTAACAGCTGTGTTCTGTTGAAATTACATCTTTTGAACAGAAACCTGTCATCTTTACTGTTGCTGATTGTATCCAGGGTTGTTGCACATGGGGAAGGTTTAAATCCTCCCTCCAGAGAGTTTATATTTTTGAATCCCACACAACTGTAAAGTTATGATTAGATCAGATCAATGTATTGAATGGGTCTACTGATCATTTGGGACTGTAGAATTATAAATACTACAAAACAATTACAATAAAAGCAAAGTGTAATCTAATCTGCAAACACATGTGCTTTTAAAAACTGAAAGAAGGATTTCTTTTTAGCCTGGGCATGTGAGTGGGTGGGTTAGAAATTCTGAGATAAACAGTGATAAGGGCAATGCTAAATGTTTAAATCTATATCAGGACCATGCATGCTTACTCAAGAGAAAACAGAAATTGCTTTGAACATGCACACGTTGGCCAGAATCCAGTTGGTGCACTGGCTGGCACATGACAGGAAAAGATTATCCAAGTTAAAATTCAAACTCAAAAAGAGTGAGATACATGGTTGTCCAAAGGCAGGGATAAGGAATTTGTGGTCCTGCTGATGCTGGTAGACTTGAACTTCCTTCCAACAGGTATAGCCATCATAGCAAATGGTGAAGATTTTTGGGACCAGCAATTAAAAACCATTCAAGAGGCAATAGATTCTCCAGCCATATTCAAAGATATATGCTAGTGTTGATTTAAAAACTTGAGTGTTAATACTGTAGAGACAAGGAACATGAAAACTTTCACAACCAATTCAAATTGCAAGAGACAAAATCATGGCACAAAATGAATGTTACTTTACTACTTTCCATAGACACATGCTTCATATAGTCTACAGATCAGAAATATACAGTAAACTGCCAAGGGGTATCATCTCTCATATGCTGAAGTGTCTTACCTACATGTAATTAGTTACTGAATACTTTGTACATACAATTCATATAGAAATCTGAAACACTGCTGCCATCCAAATAATTCCTTAGGAGGGAAAATACTGTCAGATATTAGAACCCATGTATGACAGTGGAAATATGTAGTCTACCACCCAAGAACATAACTACAGCTAGTAAATCCTATCCAGTGCACAAGCAGTAAATCCTCACCTACATACTTTGCTTGAATGAGAAATGAAAGTTAAATTGCCGCTGTCTAGTTTAGTGACGCCGTCTCCAGACAGCTCGGTCAGTGTTTGCTTGCTTGGTCTCTTTCTCCACAAAGGATGATGGATCAGGAAACAGTAGGAGAAACTTATTTTAGATATATCATTCATCACCTTCATTCTACGCACATATTATTTCCTTCCCTTCACAATTAGCCAACAAGTGCAAGAGATGAAGGAACTATAGTAATATTTCCTGAAGGTAATGGGTCTTCCAATAATTCTCTACCTCTTATAATCTTCAAACCATTATACTTTCCAAGCTCTGTGTGTGTGTGTGTGTCAGGAGCGACTTGAGAAACTGCTGATTTATCATCCTTGTGGCAGGCTTCTCTCAAGTCCCCACAATGATGAGCTGGAGCTGATAGAGGAAGCTCCTCTGCACTCTCCCCGGATTTGAACCTGTGACCTGTCGGTCTTTCAGTCCTGACGATGCAAGGGTTTAACCCATTGCACAACCGGGGCTCCTTCCAAGCTATGATGCATCAGGAAATGAAATAGTTACTGGATGGAGCCTAAAGTCAAGGACAGATAGAGCAAATAAATCCTTTGGTTGGTTGAAGATGTGTAACAATCTCAGTCAGGACTCCTCTAGCACCCCTGGTTGAAGTGACAGAGAAAATCTGAAGGGTGAAAAAATGTTAAGCAGCTGGCTGGCTGATTCTTGTAATGTGGCTTATTTAATGTGAATCTCATGTATGTACAAAATGCTGATTTATAAGACACAAGAAATTGCATTCCCACTTTCTGACCTGGATACAGAAACCTTCCCAAACAATCATAGATATAAGTAGGAATAGAAATGAAAATTGCCATGGTTTATTTGCCAGATGAAAACCCATTTGGGAAGAATAATAAAGTGAGGATAACTTTGTATAACTTTTGGACAATATTCACACATTCTGAAGTGTCTTGGAAAATTATTCCGCCCAGAGATACACATGTGGTAGTTTTTTCCATAGGAATTTTGGAGTCTTGCACCAGAGACTGTGTGCAAGATTGCTGTCTTGTACACAGTCTTCACATTACTATTTTCTACACAGGATTTCTCCTTCTCTTATCCATTCCTTTTTTCTGTATATAAAATTGCAATACTGAACAAGAAACACACGTGACTGTCTGAAAACCATAGCTGACATTCTATATCACATTCTAAGTTTCATAACTTTAGAAGCTGCTTTACAGAAATCTAACAAACCCTACCAGCAAATTGTGAAGATGTTCATCATAGCATTTCTGATGTAAATCAGGCATTTCCAATGTGCATCAGTCACTCCTGTTGAGCATCACGCACTTCTGATGTGCATAGAGCACCTCTCATGCTTTTGTGGCACCTCTGATGTTTATTAGCACTTCCAGTGCATATTGGACACCTTTGATATGTATTGGACACATCTGATGTACAATGGACACTTCTGATGTGTATAGGACACTCCTGTTGTGCTGTGTCACTTTCTAGCTGGTGTCCAGATGTACACAGAGAGTGCCTTGATGTGCATTTACCTTGCATCATGTATTGAGACTGTGGTGCATCAACAATTCCATGCCCATACATTGCAACATCATGGCATCCCATTTGAAGAGGGACATCATGAAACTACTGAATTCTCTTTATTAAACATATAAGTCCACTTATGAAGATTTCAACTCCCAGACTAAATTTGATACTGGGTTTTTCATGCAAATCTCCACAAAAATTGTGCAGAATAATTTCATGATACATTTCAGGATATATGAATAGCAAGCTGCACCGAATTATGTATGTCTTTTCTCTCCAGTGAGGGGAAAACTGTACAAATTATTCATCATTGCTTGTGAGGACAAAATAGTTGAATATTAACACTCCTAGCTGAAGGTATGTTGTATAATAAGGGATAAGGCAACCAATATTATTATCAAAGTTCTGCTTTGTCTCATAACCATAATAAGAACATGGGTCTCTGCTGGGGTGCTTGGGTTGAGGAAAACATTCCCCTTGGAGGTCTGATTACTACCTCTGTCAGTTTCACTCTGACACCAAGTTAAAAAGTATTTTTGTCAAAGTCTTTATGGCCTAATTAATACCACTGAGATGTGTATATATGTATGCCTGTCAACTGTTTTAACTTGTTTAATCTGCTTTTAGTCTATTGTTTAAACTTTCAAATTATTTTATAGTGGGAGGGAAATGAAAAGGTAATCTGCATTTTCATAACTGTCATAAAAGTGTGGTGAGGCTTTTAGATAATTTGGTGGACATGTGGCTGCATGCAAAAAATTAAGAATTGTAATTTAGTAATCTAATCACTGTTTCGCTGAAGTTGTAATTAGTTGCTTTGGAGTGTGAATTAATTCAGCTAAGAATGTTACTAAACTGAGTAAAATTTTCCTCATAAATTCTCTTCGGAGAACAAGATTATGCATATTTGCTTTCAGCACAGCTAGCCTTATCAGTAGGTGAAGTGGGGCAATTACCTTGGACACAAGATTTTGGTATCGAAGAAAAGCAGCATCACTCTGAACCGCTTCACTTCCCAATGGCCATAGTGCTAGTCATTTTACTTCTGGCAACCAGAATGAGGGGAGCTCTGGCTACAAAGCCACAAATGTCATGTTTTGCTCCATTCACTTCCTTTTAGTTTTTTTTTTAATTTAGGAAACTGCATAGAACTACATAAAAACCTTTTTTTTTAATCTTTGAAACACCAACACACAGAAATTACACAGCCCAACCTTCAACAATTTATATAGGTGTGGTGAAAAAGAAAATTTTGCCACTGAAAGGAAAGCAAGGATGGAGCCATCTTGGCCTCTCTCGGAAGGGAGTACAAAAGTCTGGGAGCAGCCATCAAGAATGTCCTCTCCATTGTTTCCACCAGCTCAGCCTTAAAAGTTGCTGGGACAGAGATAAGGGCTTCTCCAGATGATCTCAGAACCCTAATGGGCTTATGAAGGATGAAATGGCCTTTCAAAAGAGCAGTGAAGACTCCTAACTACAGGATCAGTGGGCTTGGTCATTCACATCATTTCTGTAATGCTGAGTCAGTCTGGGAAGGATGTTAAAAAGGCAAATTGAAACTTACAGCTGTTAAAGTAGAAAAAGGAAGGGGATAAGATAGATTAGTTACACTCTCCAAGGAAGAATACTCAGGGGATTCTGAGTTGGGGTAAAGACCATTTCCTATTACTAGTACTTGCACTTAATCTTACTTAACACTTTTGAAACAGCTGTTGGATTTTAATAGAACTGCATGTTCTTCACTTGATACTTATAAAATCAACTGATTACTTGCATGTGTGAATTGTGTCTATCAAGGACATACACAACAGTAAAAATTTTCATTTTTCTTAATCTGAAAGACAAAAAAGTGAAATAAATCACTGACTGTTCATATTGATTTCATTTCAATCTATAATAATACAAGAGAATACATGTTATCAACTGTCTCTCGAGTAGCTCTGTAGCAATGAAAACACCTGAAAAACTAAGCAGGCTCTTGATTTTTCCTCTCAAAATGTGTCCTGCTCTTAGAGGAGCTCAGAAGCCAAATACACAAAATTTACAATAACAAACAGTACAAGGTCAATAAGACATGAAGTCCAAGTAGAGAAGTCAGTGAGCAGTCTGAAGGTTATAAATCTAAGACATTCAACAGCAGGGTCTGGTAGTCAGGAGATGGTCTGAAGTTTTCAGTACAATCCTGGGAGATATTAGTATTCTTTTATCAGTCCTCAGTTCAACCTACATCCCACCTGCACCATAGTACTTAAAGAACACATCCCATGCCTGTGGAAACATTGCTTTCACTTCATCTGAGGGTCTGTTTCAAACACTTAGTTTGTCTTTACTCACAAGGACTTGGAGATCTCTCCTTCAACTGCCCTTCTTGCTGAACTGCAGGAGAACTTGGCTGCTGTAAGTTTTCTTCCTGTTCTGAGGAAGATGAGCTCTTCAGGGAAAGAGTGATGACAAAATGGATCAATTAATCTCAGCTAATTAAAGGCCATCTCTAGTTTGAAGTATCACCTCGAGCTGCTAATAGCTAGCATTTCCCCATTCCAAGGAACACAAGGCATGGAAAGGCTAGGAGATGTATTTCTCCCAGGACTTCTTGGAAGCTCTAGAAAACTTCCCAATGCAATGATCCCAAACTGTTGAAACAGTGAGACTGAAAGGAGTGGGATGAGATCCTATGGAGGGAAAGAGAAGAAGAACCAAGAAAGAGGAGTAAGAGATTTCCTAAGCAATGCAAAGCTGTTGCTTCCCCTAGTTGACGAAGGACTTTATTACACAAAGATGCTATTTTATGACAGTTGTACTATCATATAACCTCATCAGATGGGGGAAGAATTGGTGGCATGTTCCACTTCACCACCACTTTAAGCACAGCTCCCACCTACTATTTATGGCAGGGCTCCATTCCTAAAGGGGTGCCAAAGTGGAACTTGCCCCAGTGGGATCGCCCTGAAGGTAAGCTGGGCAATTTAGGGTGTGAGGCAATGGATTCCCCATGCTCCCTGACAATGGTCACCAGATTCACCATGATGTGTGGTGATTCCAGCAGCCAGTGTAAAGAGTAGGTTTATGCAATCCAAGTAAACCACAATCCGTTGGTAGGGGTCCAGATCTATTGGTAGGGGTCCAGATCTATTTTTGGGAGCCCCTCAAATTCAGAAGGACAGAAATCCATTTTTGATCCCAGAAGCGGAAAGATTAATTTTCTATCTGCTCCATTACGGGGGGGGGGGGATTTTCTAGACTCCCCTTCCCATCATTTCAGGCATTGTTTGTCCTTATATCCTTCATTAAGACCTGGATTAAAAGCATCAGAGTTAAAATACCACTCCTTCTGCAATCTTTTCCCTTCTGTCTATAGAGGAGACCTGGGTTAATAAAGGGCTTAAAAAACCTCATTTCCTGGGATCCTTACCCTTCTGACTTTAGAGGAGACCTGGGTTTAAAGAAGGGGCTTAGGAAACCTCAGTTCCTAGCTCCAAGGGTGCCAACTAGGGCTGGGCTATTCGTTTCGTTAATTCGTTAATTCGTTAAAAATTCGTTATTTTTTGAATTACGAAATGATAACAAAACTTTTTTTTTAACCTGGAAGTGTTTTTAAATATCGAAACGGCAGGCGCCAAAAAATTTTGTATTTCCGTCCATTTCAGAAATACGTAAGATGGCCGCCTGCCGATGCTTGCTGGGAGCTCTGCCGGCTGAGCAAGCGAGGGAGAGGGCGAGCGAGAGGGGCGAGCGAGCGGCGACGGTGAGAGCCATTCAGCTGTGAAACTCTCTGCCCCAGAGGGAGTGCGGTGGACACTCTTTGAAACAGAGGCTGGATGGCCATCTGTCAGGGAAGGGCTTGGTGGGCCATTGACCTTCAGTTTTGGAGTTGTAGTTCACCTACATCCAGAGACCACTACAGACTCAAACAATGATGGATCTGGACCACACTTGGCCAGCGAGAGGGGTGAGCGAGCGGAGAGCGAGAGGGGCGAGCGAGCGGCGAGCCGAGCGAGAGGGGCGAGAGAGCGGCGAGCGAGAGGGGTGAGAGAGCGGAGAGCGAGAGGGGCGAGAGAGCGGAGAGCGAGAGGGGCGAGCGAGCGGAGAGCGAGAGGGGCGAGCGAGCGGAGAGCGAGAGGGGCGGGCGAGCGGAGAGCGAGAGGGGCGAGTGAGCGGAGAGCGAGAGGGGCGGGCGAGCGGAGAGCGAGAGGGACTCAAACAATGATGGATCTGGACCACACTTGGCAAAAGCACTCAATATACACCCAAATATGAACACAGATGGAGTTTGCGGGAAATAGACCTTGACATTTGGGAGTTTTAGTTACGGGGATTTATGGTTCACCTGCAATCAAAGAGCGTTCTGAACCCCACAAGCGGCGAGCGAGAGGGGCGAGCGAGCGGCGAGCGAGCGAGAGGGCCCGCCAGAGTGAGTGCCTGCCTTCCCTCCTTAATAATAATTTAAATTTAATAATAATAATTTTAATTTCTCCTCCCTATTCTACTAAATTAATAATTAAATTTAAAAAAATATTTTAAAAATATTGAAAAAAAAGGGCGCTATCTTTACAAAATGTTTTGTAAATATTTACGAAATTTCGTAAATACCGAACTTTTTTGGGGGAAAATTTTGTAATTATTTTAAATAACGAAACAAAAAAACACCCCAATTACAAAACGATTACAAAACCAAATTTTTGCGTTGTTACCCAGGCCTAGTGCCAACCACTCAATCGGTCAGGAGGGCTGCATACGCCCCCCCCCCCCTTCCTTGTGCACCACCTCCCTTCAATTCCAAAGCTTTGTCATTTTTAAATTTATTTTAGAGACATTTTCCAGCTACAGATAGGTGAAGGGAATATTGTGGTATTGCAAGCTATTGACAAATTTCTCCCATCAATAGTGAAAAATGGGTTAATCACAGGGAAAAGACAGACCAGCAGTGGGTTGCACACAGTTCAATCAATTTAGTTTAGAATGCAAATTCTGATAGCATCCTCTCACTTTTAACAGAATCAATTCATATTCTCAGCTCTATATCCTTCCAGCATGTGAAGGGTGAGCTCCCTGGATATATGAAACATTCATATAGAGCATTTGTCTCTTAATTACATTAAGGAACTGATTATCATCAAAGCATGTCTAATTTTGATTGCTGTTATTAATTTAGTTTTAGCAACAAAGTTGCTAAACCCATTTCTGCTCTAAGGTTTTTGGCAAGTAGCAGTCATCTCTCTGAGGAAATAAGCATGTCTCTAAGTCAATATATTATATTAACATTTGTCAGAACTACACTCTCCTTCAGCTCTGCACATGTTCAGATTATGATGTGTGGCTTCATTCCATAAACAATTGCTGTTAGAGAAATCTGTCCCAATGTATTTTGCTTTTTACCTTTTGTGTATTTGGGTGAAATGAGTGGAACAGAGAACAAAGATTATTTCCCCTTTATTTATGTTTCTTTATTTCTGGTGGTTTTTATTCACAGTGAAGCTGTTAGAAAAACCTGCCTGTATTGCCTTTTGATTCCAGACATTTATTTTAGGAGAAATGATTACCCCATTTATTAAAGAAGTATCCACTTCATGGTAATTTCAATAACTCCCTTTATGCCTGTTTTACATGTTGCGATTCTGTCTGATACTATTTCAGCTAATGACTAGGATGCATTACAATTGCCAAGCATAGAATTATTTTAAAAATAGAACTATCCTTTAAAGCACAGAAGTGAATGATTTACAGCAGTTCTACTCCAAGTGATGGTCTCTAGATTCATATCGATCTGCAAATTGTCAGCTGACAATCTCTGGAGAGTTTCCAGGAAAGAAAGAAATAATTGTTGGCAATGGTTACAAATATAATATTGGTCCCTGGTACTCTGGGGAAAAAAAATACTAGTCTCTCATATCAGATAGCATAAGAAGCACTGGTTTCATGAAAATGTTATGGTTTTGGAGTACGCTTTCTTTTTGAGTGCTGATTTTTGTTTTGCTGTGCATCCACTGTAGTTTTCTACAGAACCTAAATATTCAATGATATCTAAAGCAGAACCAGTACAATGTAGTGATTTCCATGTTGCACTGGGAGATCAGGATTTGAACACCCGTTTGGCTCCAGAAACCCACTGTGTGACCTTGAACAAGCCATGCTAAACCTCTCCTGAATCAATCTTACCAAGAAAATCCTATGATAGTGTTTCCATAAGTTGGAGTCAGCTTCTAACCATTTAATAACAGTAAGAAGTGGTCACTTGCACAACAATCACCAAGGTAGAAATGGATACACAGTTCATATAGCCCAGAGGACACCAGCTCGGTTCACATGGTTCTTAAAAGCAGAAGTCTGTTCAATCATTAAAGCCAAGGCAGTATAGAAAGGATGGCTTATGGTAGCATTAAAACACGAGGTTGTTTTCAGGAGAGCTGGCCTCTGCCAAAGGGGACATGCCAGGTGGTCTGGCATAATTCTGTCTGCATTCTGCTTTGCCAAAACTCAGTAGGACCTTGGCCAAATACTCTCTGCTGAGGCATGCCAGTCATGGAATACTATTCCTTTAGGATCCAACTGATGCCAATACTGGTGTCATTGCAGTAGCAGTTCACTATGAGTTTTGATTTTACATAATTTGCACATGATATAGTTTGCATCACAATTGGTTCAATTGATTTTTAATCCTTTAAAATTATTCTTATTGTTCCCAATTATCCCAAATTGATGATATTATACCCTACTGAGATCCTTGGATATAGGACAGGATACAATTATTCTAATTAAAAACGAAAACAGGTGAATAATCAAAGTTGCATGGCAGAGAGATTATCTGACTTGTACTGAGAAATACATGAAACGATTTTCATCTCTGGGCCTAACATACAGCACATGGCTCTGCTGAACCGAAAATCGTATCACACAAACACAGGTAAGACATGATTACATATAATATTTGCAGCTCAATATATAAAGAACTTTCACCAAATATTAGCATGAAACATGTGGGTGCATTGAGCCATAGATGAATATTTTCTTGCTAAATTGTCAGCCTATATTAATCCCCCCATGCACTCCCCAAAAAAGCAGAGAAGGTTGCCAAATTTTACAAAGTCTTATGGGCAATTGTCCTTATGCTTCTAATACCTGCATAGAAGATACAATATTTGGTAGTGGATCTCCTCCTGTCACAATAGTAAAAGAAATTACAAATCTCTAAAATTCACCTTTCTCCATAAGTAATACGTGCACAGAAATTTAGTCACCTTTTAATTTTTGAAAATAGTGTCTGTGAGTGAGGATGGGTAACATTCAGAACAAAAAAAAGCCTCCTCAGTGGCTACTCCAAGTCTCTGGGGCTCCCTTCATAGAAAAGCTAACCTGTATCTCTCTTTGCTTTGCTTTTATCAGCAGATGAAGATCTTTTTTTCTAATAGGCTTAGGGAAATGTTTAACAATGAAAGTAGTTTTCTTCTATAGTGTACTATTTTATCTTTTGCTTTACAATCCTTTAATTCTATTCAGTTTAATGTATTCAACACAACTTTTTGGCATTTTATCTATATGTGGGTTGCATTTGTTTTCTTTTTTATCATGTAAGCTACCTTCTGTTCCAGATTTTAGGGAAAAGTGAATAGTAATAAACCAGTATAATAATATACAGATGTTCTTAATCTCATAACTTGCATACCTTGTACACCTATGGTACAATAAGGATCTTTGGACTATAATAAAATGTTGTCGATTATATATGTGTGTGTGTGTGTGTGTGTGTGTTGTTAAACTTGTACTCCAGATTGCTCCATTTGGCAGACTAATTAGACTGATGGGGACTGGAATTCAATAACATCTGGAAGATCACAGGTTGCCGAGCATGTGCTACAGGACATGCCCACATATTGGCCTAAACTGCCTAAGTGAAATCTGATACGTGTCCATGATGACACAAACACAACCATACACATAAAGCTAGCATTGTGAATACAACTATCCAAAAGAAAATCTATGTAGCTGTCTAGAACTAGAAACTGGGATGATAGAAACAGATTTAAGCCATCTCAGATTCACAGAGGGATGTGGTATTAAAAGTCTCCTATGCAGAACATCATCATTGAGTGTAAAACTTTTTAGTTCTTCTGCCCCATTGTTTTTGGGTCTTCCCTACTGGGATTGTCAACAGGAATGCCAATTAATGCTAACTCTCATGCTGCTTAGTGGGGTGTAGACATTTTTCTGTTTATTGCTGATGTGAAGTGCAACTCTGCCCATTGATAGCTCCACAGCTGTCTTGTCATGATAAGATGCAAGTGACTTCCTGCAGGCTCAGTATGGATCTGAATTAGGAAGCATAGGAACAGAATGCTCCAAGCAGTTTTGGACATCTGACCTTTGAAAAGCAAAGGCTATTAAGAACTGTCAACACTTCTTTTCTGATGGATCATACTGGCATATAATGGGAGAATAGGTGAAAGTGTTTCCCCAGTTCTCTTCATGAGGGTGCACCAGTCAAAGTCAGAAGTCAGAGTATCCCATATATAACACTAAAATGATGCTTCTTGGCTCTAAAAAAAATGGAGGGTTTTCTCCAAAAAGATGTAACAAAAGTCTGTTAACTCATTCATGCCGTATGGGAATGAGAGGGAAACAACTCCAATTCTGTAGAGCACATTGTTAACGCAGAGCCACTGTCTGGAATTAAGCAGCCACAGAGGAAAACCAAATTACAGGCATTATGTGATCCATGAAGAACATTTAAAAAGAGTACTATTTCTAAGACAGATTTCTATCTAGGTGACATCTTGGTTGTGACCAGGTTTCTTTTTAACCTCTTCTATTTTTATTGCTTGTGGAGACTGACCTCAGAGTGTGGCATGGAATATGACATGCCCCACACAAAAGTCTTAGGACTTTTTCCATCCCACAATAACCTTGATTCATGTGAAATCATGCCCCCCCCATGGTGCAATGGGTTAAATCCTTGCATCGGCAGGTCGCAGGTTCGAATCCGGGGGAGTGCAGATGAGCTCCCTCTGTCAGCTCCGGCTCTCCATGTGGGGACATGAGAGAAGCCTCCTACAAGGATGATAAAACATCAAAACATCCTAGTGTCCCTGCAGAAGGCCAATTCTCTCACACCAGAAGTGGCTTGCAGTTTCTCAAGTCACTCCTGATATGAACAAAATATGAAATCATGACCAAAAGTGGTTATTCTGATTCTCCCACAATCCCCAATTCCCCTCCAGGCCAGTCAAAACTAGGGCAGAATCAAAATTGGTTCCAAAAAGACATAACAGGATGTACAGGAACAAACATTGACCTCTGTTTTTATCTCTGGATTAGATCATTCATTTGAATTTACAACTCCTTGATATATGATTTGATTTGTCACAGTTTGTCAGTATATAACCCCCACTCCCTCTTTTTTTCCCAAAGATTATATATGATGGTTTCCTGATCAAAACTTTGGAATCCTTATCCTTTTTTTCCGCAGAAAAACAAGTGAATTTGCTGGTACGATCCTGAGGTAGTATCAGCATCACAATCAGATGGAGAACCTTTACGGCTATCATTTTTTGTGATTTCAAATTATTCCCCCCCCCCCCCCTTCACAGGCAGAGCATACACTCACTATGGTGGCTGTTCAACCAGCACCAATGTGGTATTTATCCCACAGTCTTATTTTATTTAAGAATGTACTGTCATTTAACAAGATTATACTGTCAAACTTGTGGAGTGCATTTAGGGTCCCTATTAACCAACAATATTACACCAAGCAATAATGGGCTCTTGTCTTGAATGTTTATGATGCTCATAATAAATTGCATGCATTGTTGCATTTCCCTTATGGCATCTATAAGCTTCCATGATTGGTTAAATATTGTTGCACTAAATGGGCAGGGACAATTACTAGATGCTCAGCCATAGCTAATGGGGTAAATGAGACCAAGATTTAATGAGTTTATACTAGCATTCCAGTTTCAGTCATCTATGTTTTGTTGGAAAAGTGATGCATTTGCTTTTGTTGTGCCTGTCAAAATACTCCAAAAGTGTCCAAGAAGCCTCATTAGGTTCATCTAGTAGTTCTCCTCTTATGCTTACTTATCCTTAGTAAATTTCAAAGGATACAAATAGAGCTTACTTCTAAGTATACATGGGGTCAAATGCTGCATAATTAGCATGAAACAAAATTGGCTAAGCATAAAATTGGCTAACCTCTCCTGTTGGGTAAATGAGCCTTACACTGAAGTTAAGGTGTATAAGATGACAGCCTGACTCTCATGCATGAAGGAACATGATTCTTTGCTCTCGGAGCAAATTACTAGGCTGTAGTTTTTAGACCCTCAAAGTAACCTATGTTCCATGTTTAGGATCTAAATGAGACCAGCAGTAACTTCATCACACTAGAGAACGAATCCTGCGGAATTCTGGGGTTTGTAGTTTAGGAAGGAGCCTTTAACAACCACACTACACTACAAAACCCAGAATTCTGCCAGAGGCAGAAACCAGATTTAAAGTGGATTCATTCTCCAGTGTGATGAGGTAGCAGATAAGCAAATCTGCATCCTCTAACTTTATAAGTGGCAGTACATTTCAGGGCATAACCAGGTTTTCACAGAAGCAAAGATGTAACAATTTTTCCTTCTGGTACCATTTTCCTGAATTTCTTGGCTATGAGATAAAGTAGCTAAGGAAAGGCTAGAGGGGCAATGAGAGGACTCTTAGTTCTGATGTGTGAGTTGACCGTCCAACACAACATTATCTAAACTAGCAGGATAGAACTTATTGAGAGGTACAGAAAGAAATCTAGTATATAGAGGCCCCAGCAGGAGTCAAATGGGAAAGAGGGAATGAGACACCATCAGGACCGTCTGGCATTTGATGAAGACAGAACTTCTTCAATTCAAAAGCTACAGACCCACTGAGATACGTTTGATGGTCAATCTTGATGTGCTTAAGTCTATTCAGTGAGCAGAGCAGATCTCAGCACTGCACTGATCCAAATGATCGTTTGCTTGTTTGTTAGCTTTTACCCCACTTTTTCTCACAATTGAGACCCAAATGACTCACACTTTAAAAATGATACAATTAAATATACACAGAAGGTAAATACTATGATAATATTGGATTTGTACAACTATAAAAACAAATCCATTAATATACAATTAAAATAAATAAATACAAAACATTCAAAATACAATTCACCAAATCAATACAGAAATGACCATCAATGTGGGTACATTTCATTGCTAGTCAGTGGAGGTGTGTACCGATGTAGTTATTTCACTAGTACAAATTTCAGGGTATTCTTTAGCTGTAAAATGTTTGTTTTAAGCAAATCAAATTCAAGTGCACTTTCTCCTGTAATGGAAATTTGAATGTTAACTCTCTGTGAAATTTACTTTAATATAATTGGCTATAAAAGCTTTGACTTGTTGGGGGTTTTGTAATTGGGTTTTTTTTCGCTTACTTTTCAATATTGTGCATTGAAAACAAACATACCATAACTTGAATTACTACCAGGTTACAGTTTAGTTATAGGTTATTTGCATTAAGGGATTTTTCAAGCTCTTCCAGCCAAAATAACATTTTTTCTAACATAAGACAGGTACCCCCCTGCAACAATACTTAATCACCTACATGCAATACCTAATGCCAGTGCTGAAGTATAAAGCACAAAAAGCAAAATGAGATCACCGAAGCATGATAACATTCAGTTAATAGCAACACAAAACGCAAATTGGAAAGGACAAATTGATGAGGGTCTTTTTGAATGATGAATCTAAAGTAGCTTCCAATTACAATTCACACACTGTCAAGTTTGGAGAATTTGTCAAATTCAGTCTGTACAATGGATATTCTATTTCGGTCATTTTCATTCCCCTTATTGCAGAAGCAGAAGTGTCACCACAATGATAAGTCCCTCAGCACTCCAGTCACAAGCCCCGAGACAATTTTCCCCTCAGAACCCAAGACCTTTATGTTGAACTTGGGAAGTTACGTGAAAAGAGTAAAAGGGGCAAGAATGGAGGGAAGGCGAGACTTTTTCACATGCCTCCTCATATCTGTACAATCCTGACCTCAGGGTTTGCCTTTTCTGTTTTCAGAATCTAAATGACACCTCAGCCGTAATCCCGAGTGTAGCGCAAGATCAACTTGGAAAGCCTATCCGCTTAAAGTATTGTTGGAGAAATGAGATCTGGCAGCCTCATTCATTCTAAATAACTCTAAAACATAGAATTACATTCTTTGTCTGCATTCCAAATTGAATTTAATAATTCTTTCACTACAGCTTGCATAAGCTGGATGGGGAAAGGAACGGCAAAAATATGGCCTTTTTTTTTTTTGCATTTTCACCACTAATAAATAGTAAACAAGTTTGCACACTGTATTCCTCCTGCCAATCAGGAAAGTGTTACAGTTGGGTGTCATAGCCATCATTCTCTGTGGGCTGAGGAGACAAAGATGGAAAAGGCCTTAACGAAGCATATGCAGGGCATGTCTTGGAAACATTTATTTTATAATTGAATTGAGAAACCATTTTTATATGTTGGAATCCTCTAATATGGTTGCAGAGTGGCATGATATTACAAATCAAAGTCAATGACTCCTTCACTGTTCTGCAGCCTCTCAACAGGAATAATATAACAAAACTTGAACATCCCTTTTCCACATAAAATAACAGTATGCTTAGAGACATCATCACATGAGCTGTGGGAAATGGGAGGAATCTTCTTCCTAGCACAGCAAATCACAACGTTCAATTCCAAAATGGAATGTTTCATTTTAAGACTTCCCATCACACATATATGTTCCTGAGACTTTCTCCCATTGTGTCACACATTTGGAACCATCAAATGGGCAAATTCTGTCCCTGCCCACTCCATATTCCTTTTTATTAAAGGGAGAAATCTTTGAAATCCCAAAATTTCTAATATATGAAAAATGTAATTATGTTAAGTAATAGTTGAAAGCACCTAGGCAAAAAGAGCACTCCTTAGTTCTATGATCAAATGTAGGGAAGAAATATGAAGTTGTGAGTAGTGATTGCTGAACTTTGAAGTGATAGCAGTGGGTAAACAATTAAAAGTTTAAAATAGAGGTATTGTGGAAGCATAGCATACTGCAGAGGGAAGAAATGCAGCTATAGCCCAGTAGTGATATCTTTCCATTACACAATTTATCTCAGTGACATTTTAAAATATTTTAAAAGGAACCAGGCTCAAACAGAAGGACTTGGGATTAGAACTGGAGCATCAATGCACACCAGAAGATCACCTATAAGAATGCCCATTGCTCCACATCACTGAAATGAAACAACACTGATGAATCTGACAAATCTCAGCCCACGTGTTTTTAAGTGCTTTATCCTGAGGCACATTGGGGCCTCAGAAGACAATTCTCCCCATCTCCTCTTTTTACCATTTCACAAAATTTCAAACCTGTTTTGAGGAGAAAATGCTACAGATGATACCCAAAAGCCAAGAAACGTCATGCATGGCACTTCGACCTCAAAATGGATTTGAAATGTGGAGGGAACTGCATCTAATGAGGTCCTTACTAGGTAATGCTGGCTGTGGACTTCTGGTCAATGCAGCCCAAGTAATTAGACATCTGTCTCCAGTATATAGAGTGCCTCTATGGCTCCATCTGTACTGCCATATAATTCAGTTTGAAACTGCAATATGTGGTCAGTGTTGACTCATATAATGCAGTTAAATGCAGGTAAATTGCATTGTATGAGTCTGCACTTACCAAATAATAAAGTTTCAAACTGAAGTGTAGATGGATCTTATGTCATACAGGTAAGGCAACATTTGGCAAGGAGAAGTGCTTTTGAAAGAGGTTTAGTCTAGCACTCAGCAGAGATATGGGTATGGTGCATGGCATTGGGTGTAAAAGGTAAAGGTAGTCCCCTGACATTAAGTCCAGTCATGTCTGACTCTGGGGTGTGGTGCTCATCTCCATTTCTAAGCTGAAGAGCCAGCGTTGTCCATAGACACCTCCAAGGTCATGTGGCCGGCATGACTGCATGGAGCGCTGTTACCTTCCCGCCGGAGTGGTACCTATTGATCTACTCACATTTGCATGTTTTCGAACTGCTAGGTTGGCAGAAGCTAGGGCTGACAGTGGAAACTCACACCGCTCCCCGGAATCGAACCTGCAACCTTTCAATCAACAAGCTCAGTGGCTCAGTGCTTTAACCCACTGCGCCACCGGGGCTCCGGCATTGGGTGTAGGTATGGCCAAATTGGTAGAGACAAATGTAGGCATTTTCGCACTGAGCCTGCAAAGCATAATTCTTGTCTACTCAGAAGTAAGCCTTGTACAATAGATTTTTTTGTCTGCAAGGTAAAGTTCTATTCTATGTAAGACATTTAGAGCAAATTTAATGTAGGTTGAAATTTGAGCAGTTAACTTGAATAAATGGGAACTTGGTAAAATCGAGATGTATGTAGCTAAGACTAGCAATTTCATTTAATCCCATCTATTTAAAGCTTGATGCCTTTAAATTTTCTCTTAACTTCAATCAGCAGTCTGTGGTGATAGTTAGAAAAGTTTGAAGTCAGGATAGGGAGTTCACAAGATTAGGAGTAAAGGGCTTGAGTACCAGTTTATCAGTGGAAAGAATATAGAAATCAAAGCTGTACTTGCCTAATGATCAGGAAAACAAAACAGTTTTGAATTGTTCTTGCTGTTGATGCAACTTCTTCAGCAAAAATGAACAAGCAAAACTTTCACAGCATGGAGACTAACAGCACAAGGTATCATAGTAGTTTCTTTGAGGCTTACTCCACAACAGGATTGCATAGGATTGAATCCCATGATATCCACTGGTTAATCTCTGCAGCTCAAATATATAATAGCAGGGAGTAATAAAAGTCAACATACAGGGAAGTCTGGTGTTAGATAGTACAATCCCACACATATTTACTCAGAAGAGAGTAGTTAATACAGATCAGTTTGTTGTTGTGCCATTTTAAAATTCGGGAATGTTATTTTGCTATATGTATTGCATTATAATTGTAATTGACTGGTATATATATATATATATATATATATATATATATATATATATATCCGTATAATGCATCATGTTTATTTATAGATCACATTTAAGCTTAGAGCTAATTCCCAAGTACATGTGGATAGGATTATAGCTCCATAGCTTTTTACGAGCCTTATGGTATAATATTATGAACTTTTCATTTACCTTTTTTTAAAAAAAAAAAAATACAAATGATCATTTTCACTGTGACCTTTTTGGGACAAAAATAAACATTTTATCCGCAAACAGAAGGAACACACACTTTACTGGTTTTAAAAATGTGAGCACACAATGAACAGTACTAATAGGCGGGGGAGGGGATCTTGAAAATAAATATCCAAACTAAGAAATGTGATAGGTTGTTGGACTCTTAGGTTTAAACAAGTGCTAAAGGAAAGAGAGAGAAAATGCAAGAAGTGATTTTTTTTTTGCATTTGTTTTTATTACAAAAGATGTAATGCACATACAAAAATCTGAACTGAAGTATTCTGGATAGGCATGGAAGCAATTTGAGATATGCTGGATGAGATATGTAATACTGGACTTTATTATATTTATTATTTCATGTCAAAGGCACTGCTTAAATAAAAATGTTGTAAAGCAATCCTTTTGGGTTAGAAAGATTAGCCATCTACAAGAAACGTTGCCCAGGGGACATCCAACTTTATTTATTCAGTCTTCGAAGAGGCTCTTTCTGTACCCCCTGACTTTATTATAAAATAAATATTAACAAAATACTGATCCCATGTGGTATCCACCCTGATTTCCTTCTCTTTCCCCTATGTGGATTGCTCCAGTGCACATGCATGTTTTAGAAGTTTAAAACAGCTGATCGGGCTGTCAAAACTGGAGCCACAGGCACACAGGTGGCTAAAGGGAAGCAGGATTGGAAAGCCATTAAAACACTCTGCAACCATTCCTTTATTTAGATCTTTAAAATGTTAAACAGAGCTTGAAATAACAGTTGGATGAAGAGAGAGAATAAGAAATCCGCTTGTGTTTACATTTGGATCTCTGCATGTTCGCATATGAGGACAGCGCATCTGTCGGATGTCCCACATGTGCCCTCCATCTTGATCCATTTCAAAGGAAGGTGTGAGGATGATGGGTGACCATTTCCTGATAGGTCTGTGTGTGGTCTTGCTGGCAGATCCCAGGATTTTTACACCACTTTTAAAACTGACATTTTGACACTGTCTGGAAGTGCTCTCTGTTTTGTTTCTCTCCTTCTAATTCTAGGAGGTTTAGACCAAAGCAAGCACAGGCAGTCCCCAAGTTACAAACATTCGACTTACAAATGACTCATAATTAACAATGAGGGTGAAACAAAAGAAAGTGAGATAAATCTACCCCTAAGAAGGGAAATTCACTCCTGAAAGAGTTATTATGGGGGAAAGGGGTCTCCACTGAAGCTTTATCAACAATTCTTGTTTCCACAGCAAGTCAAACTTTTCAAAATTCAGTCATCGCAAGGACAGAAAGTGAGGTGAAATCTCACACACACACCAGCCATATATATATGGCTAGAGTTATACTTAAATGTACCTGTTCCAACTTACAAACAAATTCAAATGAAGAAGAAACCTACAGAACTTATCTTGTTCATAACTTGAGAACTGCCTATACTTTCTTACACAGCATTACCATAATATGCATTGGTGAAATAATCCCTCCAGCAGTAGACAGTAAACTAGTGCAGAAAAATCATATCCTGTCATAGGTCAGAACTAATTCATCAGCTTCGTACCTACAAAATATCTGACATGCGGGCATGGTTCACACCAAAAATTTAAAAATTGAAACTTAAGAAGACTTCAATTCTTAAGTTTCAATTCCTGCATAACTATGTGTGTGATGCAGCACTCACAGAGCAACCAAGCCCAGATTCCTCCAAAGGAATAACTAGACAAATGCATGGAGGATATCAACTAGTCAGACTACCAGTGAAAATTTCCTGAATCCAGTACTAGAGTTATAGCAAAGTTTCTAGAACACAACAAGAAAGACATTTTTCCTGTTCTTTAGAGGCTTCACTTAAACTTTTGGTTGAGTTCTGTGGAAAGTTGGCTTCAACATGTGTTTGATTTAATCTACTTCTTGTTGCTTAGGGGAATAACACAAAAACTGCCAGGAATGCTGTCAATGAACAGAGTTTTGTGCCACTAGACACCCAACACTGAGCCTTAAGTATTGTGTCATCATTTTCTTCCCAAATTAACTCAAGCCTTTATTTCTAAATTTCTAAATTAACATTAGTACCAGAAAAATGGAAAAGGAAAGAAAAGGGGAGGGGGACATCTACATTGCAGTAGTGATTCATAATAACAACACCTAACCCCGCAGGAGATGTAATATATCCACAGCCTGGGTTGCTGAAAATGCTTCTTGCGTCTGTATCTCCTGGCCTATTAATAAAATCCTAATTGTGCACCCTGGGTGGGAAGCTCTTAATCATCACAGTGATCTTAATTAGGATTGATTTGTAGTCCAGCTGAGAGTTCTACCTGTTTGCAGAGAAGTATGGCATAAATCTAAAGGGGTTTAAAATGAGGGCTTTTTCCTACTCCACTTACTACTCAATATCCTCATAATTAGAGAAGTGATGAAACCTGAGAACAATAGTTACAATTAGAAGACATCAGGACAGAAGCAAATTTCATACCGATTGCTCTTTTCCTTTCAAAGGAGTTGGATTTTACTTTTCCTCCTCCTTCCATCTTTTTGCTAGCATGGTCTCACTGTCCCAGTCAACCATTAGTCACCAGAGCTTTTCTTTTTTCAATACAACACTGAATTGCTCAGGAGTCTTTTATAAAGTAACTCCATTTATCAAGTTACAATATGAAATCAGCATCTTGCAGAAATCTATAGCAAAGCCTCCTCTTTCTTTCTTCTGGGTTTCTTCCTGTGCATACAATTACATTTTTCTCAGGGTTAACATCAATTCCTCAAAAAACGAAAATTCTCACATGTGAAAAAAGCACAAGTTATCTGCTTTGTGTGAGACCAAAGTATACCTGGTCAGTAAGTTGAAATTTGCTTACATGGCATTATTTGCTACATATGTTAATTATACAGTGAAACCGTACTGGATTTCTCTCTGTTTTAAGCAAGATTCAAAAGAAACCCCTTCTTTGCTGACTCAGAAGAGCTGAATATATTTTGTGTTATCATGATGAAGAACTGGTTTCTGGGTTCATAAGCTAAGCTTGGGTTTCAGTGTGTCTAGGCCATGTCTTGATTTGCAACAATTTTCCAGATGAGTCAGGTGCTCACTGATTTATTTAAAAAGGGTAACTAGTGAGTTTCACAGCACAGCTGGGTTACCATGGAAGTTAGAACTCAACTCACTCCCATGGTCTTTGAAGGGACAATCCCTGAGAATATCCTTCATATGTCCCATCCATTCTTGAGTGATGGAGCTAAGGAACCTAAAGGATTCAATCAAGTGTTATAGATGTTGCATGGCAAATTTGAAAGATCACCAGATTTACAACTTTGCTCATCATTTGATGGTTATACCTATGACATTTAGCTCAACAGTGCAGATGTTATCTGTCAGTGCTAAAAGGAGGTAAGATTGCAGTACTTTATCACCCTCTAATGGTGACTTGCATGTACTCGTGTTATATTCCATACTGTCATACCTTGTAGTATATGAATGTAAGGACTTAGAGGTAGATTTTGGCTTGCTCAAATGTCAGACCACGGTGTTTTTTTAAAAAAGCACCTAGACCTCATGAATGTGGACCTTGAAAATGTATAGAAAGTGAATATATTGAACATTTAAGGGAAGAAAAGCTGCTTCCTCTGCTGTCCAATATCATTGGCATTCACAATGTTGGAAATGTAGTAAGCACTGAATAAATTCTTCCCCCAAAAGCAATGTATCAATTTTCTTAAGATGGAATCTTCGAATTAAATTTAATTTTCATTTTACTTTAAACAGGTCCCATGGCATGAGATACTCCCATTAGTATTTATGGTGAAAAACAATGACTGCATTTAATACAGGGCCCAATTACCTTTTGTTGGTTTTTTTGTCTTACAGTGATATTGCAGGGAATATATTGTTGAACTGGCCACAATCCTGTTTCTGTTAGACTTGCTTCTTTTAGTTGTTGTACCATTCAGGGAGAGATTTGTCTCTCAGAAATATCATATCACCCGAGCCAAGATAAGCAAGATCAACAGTTAAATTTGCACCATCATCACATTGTTCACAAAAATATTGATTCTTTAAAAGATATAGGATTTTCCCCCTTTCTTTTTTCTTTCTCCTGAACACCACCCCACACCCCAAATTAATTCAAAGCCATTAATATATCCCTTTGCCTGTTTTTTTCACAGATATACTTAACATTACATTTTTACATTTTCCACATCTGTGTAATGACATCATACCACCCCCATATTATGCATGTTCAAATATCCATCTTTCTTTTAATGGAGAGGACAGCCTTCTTCTTCTAAAGATGCCAGCTGCTCTCCTTTTCCGTGGTAAAATAACTACTGACAACCAATCATTTCAGTACAATTTCAACTAGAAACAAAAGAATTGCTGATGCCCATAAGAATCTTTAAATGTTTTTAAGAATTGCTGTTCAAATAAAATATGATATCCCAAGTTCTATACTGCAGATATCATATTCAAAAACTCAAAATAGAATATAGCAAAGAAAAGAGTCATGAATCCAGGTACCACACGTTTTCATATTATTATAAACAATAATAGTAATTAATTAACAGGTAGTCCGTGTGGAGTTTGTAGAATTGAACCAAATGTCCACACACAAGAATTTCACATTTTTCATTAATGAACGGAAATATACAGAAGTGCATACACAGGACAACTCCATTTTAGCCAGATTTTGCACATAGGTTAACATTGCACAGACACAGATGTGTTTACATCAGCTCCTTGTCATAATAACGTCAAACATATGGCTGGGTTTGTGTATGCAACAAATAGGCTCATAAATTTAGAAGTGTGTAGTTCAGAGATATAATGCATTAAAACTCTTTTAATTCACTAAGAATGGGGACAATGTCTGAAAGCCTTTCTCTAATTTTCTGAAACCTTTTAATGATTCTGTTAAGATACTGAGGATGGGAGGAAGTGAAGGATTTACAATCCATTTTTTATTCCTTAAATAAAAGTGAATAAAAGAGTACCCATGTGACCAATACTGGGGTCAATCTGGCATATGGCATACCAGATTAGCTTCTGTTTATTGGGTGAATGTAGATCCGCCTATATTTTAAGTGATTTTATGGTCTCATCAAGACTAATTGAAAGTATTTTTGAATCAGACTCCAAAATTGTTTGAACTTTCTAAGATTGCCTATGAATTCATATTTTTCTAGCAGGAACTAGGAAGTAAATCATTGTATTATAAAATCCCCTGTTCAGAGGTCCAGTTAGCCAGGCATGCTTTGCTCCAAGATACTACAATTGAGCAATAACTCACTCTATGCCTGCTCAGTATGCTCAGTCCACATTATGCTATTGTGAGAATTTAGGTGACACACATATCAGGAGTTCTATGCAGTCATAAAACCCCTGTTCTTGTGGAAGTGACTCTATTAGTTCCAGTTAAGGAACCAGGTATCCAAAAACATAGCTGTAGTGGCCTCCTGCTTGAACAACAAAGCATGCAGAGACCTTTGTTCTTTCCCAAACAAACAGGAAAGCCTTTCTTTCTCCTTTGTTGCAGCAGTATGCAAAATATATACAAAATACACAAACTTTACAGCTTCAACTCACAGCAGCAATTCTCCAAACCATCCATCTCTCAACAACTTTAATCAAACTTACACAGGATAACTACAAGCTATATTCTACTGACATTACATTAACCACCACCCCCTAATTAAAGTGGTTTAACTATTTTAGAGGTGGTTATGCTAGAGGTATTAACTCTGCTATTACTTAGGAAATGGCAGGTAATTTCCAAATCCTGACCACACACACACACCTTTAGTACAGTGGTTCTCAAACTGTGGGTCCCCAGATGTTTCGAACCTCAACTCCCGGAAACCCTAATAGCTGGTAAACTGGCTGGGATTTCCGAAAGTTGTAGGCCAAACCACCTAGGGACACACAGGTTGAGAACCATTGCTTTAGTAGTTCTCCAACCATTGGAATTATTACCCCAGGAACAAACCTGTGTGGACATTCAGACTCCATAAGAAGCCACACGTTCCTTAATGTGCTATAGAGAAAGTAAATTCCCATTTTAGAAACATCAAAATGACAGCAGCAGTTCAACTGAGATATATGTGCTTAAATGCCTTCAATGCATTTCAGCATAATTATTTTGCTTTGGAATGTAGCTAACATGTACATTAGCATCACAGATAACACCCATTAAGTCCATGATTTTGACATAACATTTATGACAGTTACATCTTCCAAAAGTAACTTTCTCAAGGTCTCTCCCTGAGTCATCCCCATAAAGTAGGGGTGAAGTGTAATATCAATAAGTAACAATGTTGTTTTGCAAAATAGCAGTGGCTATGCTAGCTGAGGGATTCAGTTAAAAAATAATAATTCTTCCAAATTTTGAATCAAAGTGGGACAATAGGCATTTCTGTTTCAATGCAAACAGAGTAAGAGCCTTGTAGGAAGGGTGTTACAACTTGCAAGAAAAAGTATTATTGAAGTGAAGATTCATATTAGAAATTTATTATTTTTTTATTATGGTAGCAGTACTTACAAGAATCTAGACCGAGACAGATGGTCACAATAAGCAAGATGTGTCTGGAGGACCCTTCAGCATCAGATGATGAGATCAGGATGAAGAGATCTTCCAAGCAAGGAAGCACATAAAAAATGAGGGGGAGTAAGAGGAGAAAAAAATACACAAAGTGAAGAGTTGTTGTTATATACCTTCAAGTCACTTCCAGTTTATGGTAACTCCAAGACAAACATATCACAAGCTTTTCATGGACTGAGAAGTTGTGACTCACCTCATTTCACCCAGTGGGTTTCTATGGTTGAACCCCAGTCTCCTAGTTGTAGCTCAACATTCTTAAACAAGAAAAGAATCATTTTTGTTGTTGTTGAAATGCCGGATTGTAATACTAAATGTCCAGGCAGACAGGGAATATTTTCAAAAACAAACTTACACAGAAAAAGAAAAATATAAAAGGCCATCAAGTACACCATTTTCCTGACAAAACAGAATGGAAAGATCAATGTTAGGTATGGATATTTCTATAACTTTGCCCATGAATTATATATATTATCTGGTATCCTCTGATAACCTCTTTGATCATTTCTCATTCTGCTTTATCCTTGTTTCTCTTTGTGTGCAAGTGCTAGGTAAAAATTTGGTCTTTATGCCAGCTCTGATCATTTTCACATCTGTATTGACAGTCAGTGATGCTTGATTGCATCTGACAGTGAACAGTCTTGGAAAAAAGGGGAAACTAAAGAATGAGTAAAACTCCACTGAAATTCCCGAATGCCTTTTTGTTTGATGTCAGTAGGCTTTGGAAGAGACCTATGATATGCTTTGTGATTCAGATTCAAAATGATATGTGTACGTGTTAATAAATATCTTGTAAGCAGTTACAGTGGCAAGGGAAAATTAAGGGAGGAAATGAAGAATGCTTAAAACTTTCATTCCCTCAGAGATACTGAAGTGAAGAAATTGTGTCTTCTCAGATCTAATGTTGAAAAATTTTGATCCCCCAGAGCAGATAGCATATGAATTGTGTCTGACTTAATGGCAGAATAATTGAAACTTTCTGCTTCAGATCTTTATTTACATTCAGTAATAGCTTCGCTTCTCTTCCAGTTTGTGTATTATCCCATGGCACAGAATGCAGCGGCAATCACCAGTTTTGTAGATATATCAATATTCATCCAGACTTGCATCTAGAAATTACAAGGTGTTTTTAAACAAGTTTAGGTTGAATATTATAATTCATATACTATTTAATCCAGTTATAAGGCTTCTGGCATGAAAATATACACAATGATTTTGAGTCTCTTTGTGGAGAGAGAAAGTGGGGTATAAATAAAAGTAACAATAATCTCCATTGTAAAATGAATGTCACTTGACATCACTTTAACTGCCAAAACCCAAATGCTATGGAAACATGCTTTAAGATGTTCTGAAGCCATCAAAACCTCTTGGTACCTCAGCAAACTACTGCATGAAATATATCAAACAACAGAGCTTTCTTCAAGCAAGATCAGAATGCTAGGAACCAACCCTATGACCAAAATGACTTAGATTTCAATGCTGAACTTGTTTGCATTGTTAGTTTGGACACCGAAACCACTGAAGACTCAATTTTGGCTTTATCCAGGCTATCATTTCTGTATATAATACTGACATATTTACAGTCTAAACAGCCTGAAGCCTGTTTTTCAGGCACTTGAACCTATTCTCCACCCCCATACTGCACTTTCTTGATCTGAAACTCAACTAGTTCTGCAGTATGTTTCCCAATTAATGTTATTGTCCCCTGACCTACTGTGCACGTTAATGTTGACCCACATTGTATAATAAGTGTTTTAAAACCACAACTCGAAATAATTAGATGACTACTGGATTTTCCTGGTTCATGTCATCTCCAGATTGTGAATTTTTGATCAAAGAAATTCCCATCAGACTAATCATCTAGTTTTCATTTCTCATTTCTAAAAAAATTATATCTTCTATCTGCATTTGGAGGTAAATACAGTGTTCATGTGCACGAAGAAAATATGATGAGATACTTATTAAATGTTGATCTTTGGGGAACTAGTGGAACATATTAAAAAAACCCTAATGTTTACCAGCAAATCTCCTTTGGCCAATTGAAAAAAAATCATTATGTGAACGATTTACTAACAGAATGTGAACATGTAATAGAGCATAAAAACCACCAAATAAGCCTGATACTTAACTAGTTTCTGACCTTTGTTGTATAATTCCAATATTTACATTATTTTTATTGTGCCTTTAAGTTATTTTTGATTTATGGAGATCCCAAGGGAACCTATTACAAACTTTTCTTCACAATATTTGTTCAGAGGAGGTTAACCATTGCTATCATCTTTGAATGAAAGAGTTTGGCTTGACTAAAGTCATGTAGTTAGTTTCCATTTCCCACTTCTAGTCCAGAACACAAACCACTGCACTGACTGATACATATATTATCTTCATTGTCATCAATATCATCTTAAGAGTGGAAACATCCTCTTCCTTTGAGATAATTCTGTGTGCCATTGAGAACTAAGGATTTTACTATTATTATTTATACCCCACTTTATCTCTCCTGTAGGAGACTCAATGTGGCTTAACATAAAGCATCAGCATGCAATTTAAAATATACAAATATGCAAACATTAAAATAGAATCAAACATAAACAGTACTAAAAATTCCCAGTTGATCTGTAGTGGGTTTCAGAACCATAACTTCTGTGTAACATCAAAAGAGTCCTATGTGATGTTGAATCAGAAAGAATTAGAAATTTAGGATATTTTTGTATGAACCGACAATAATAACCAAATAACACATCCTAATTACATAAAAGCAATAATTGGTGTATACAGAACTGTATGCATTGTTGTATGGTTATTTCTTACCACAGCTTAAGCCAATGTAAATACATTGGCATTATTTCTCTGCAAGGAAAAGAACAGAAGATTATCCTTTTTTTCTCCTGCAAACAAATATCGGCTGTTTTCTTGGAGGATACGAGAGCTTCACTTGGCAGAGAAAATGGAAAGAAAAAACTCATGGGACTAAATGAAGAGATGAGGTTATTTAACAATGTCTCCAGAATGTCCAGAATGTGTGCTTCAGACCAATCCTATCAGACACTGGTCAGATACAGACATGCTGTCCTTTCCCTTGACGTGGCTTTGGAACAGGCTAAGACCCCTAGTTTATTTTTTTACAAGAAGTGAATTTATTATGCCTTCAATAAACTGGAGATTGATAGACCAACTTTCTTCTCAGAGAGATCTGGGGAGCAATAGAATTCTCTGGCAAATCTACCAAGTTCAAAATCAATTTAGCACTACGAAGGA
This sequence comes from Anolis sagrei, assembly GCF_037176765.1. Taxonomy (NCBI): domain Eukaryota; kingdom Metazoa; phylum Chordata; class Lepidosauria; order Squamata; family Anolidae; genus Anolis; species Anolis sagrei. The sequence continues at coordinate 210,745,855 of NC_090023.1, read as the reverse complement.
GATAGAAGCAGTGAAACCGATATGACTTTGTCTAGTTATGACATGCTGCTCCCTGAAGATTGTGGGCAGGTGGTTTTGCTTTACCCTTCTAGTTGGCAGAGAGCTCAAGGGTTGAAAATAATCATTCTTTCACAGAGTGTCAATAATTTCAGTAATTCTGTTCTGTAACCAGACATTATGCCCTTATTATTTGTTATGTCATTTCTTTTTCATTTTTAGAATTGAACACACCCTCCAACATTTCACAGAATAAAATTGATACATATGTAATAAGTGAGAACACATAAGACTGCTGAAAAGGGAAACATTCCACCTTGTCTTCTTCCCTCCATTTCTGCTACCCAATCTGGGAAGCAAGAACAGCTATTGGTTTCCCAAAATCTTACATATAATTGGTAATTTCCCCTGGCATTAGCTAATAACCCTAACTTGCAAGTTAGATTATTAAAGCATTTATATTATAATACACTGCAATCCTAGATACTTGGAATCATTGGGCTCAATTCATTTGTCAATTATGCAGACAACTTTAGTTCTTGGAAAGTGTACAAATGTGTACAAAATTGTACAAATGTAAAATAAAAAGCACTATCTTCTTCTTTAACCCAATCACTGACGATATATGTCTTCTTTAGGATAAACAAGCAAAAGTGTATGTGATTTTGTTATGCATTATTATAGACATTTGCCTTCTAGAATTTATACTGCATTTCCATATTTAACATTCATTTTCTTCCTTCTGTTATGCCACATGATAGAATCTTCCCACAGCATACATGAATAGGCTTTGTTTATATCACCCTTCTAGAGTCACAGTATTTCACATTACATAGTACTGAAACTGTAGACAACAGACAATAAATAACACATGCTACAATTTCACACAATGCTTTTGAGTTGGCACACTGATACTTTTGGAATTGTAATGACACAAGTTATTGTTTGCTGTCATGAATCAAGATATTGCCATATTAAGCTAAAGCATACATTCATTGGAATGGTAGAAGCAGTGCTGTAGTAGAGTGATGTAGCTCCATTAAGTGTGAAACACCAGTAGTTGTAAATCACTTTGCACTGCTGGGAGGCCTTTCACACTGCTCTGAAGAAACTCTACCTGTATAACTCTTCCCTGCCCACACCCAAAATATAGAAAGCCCCATTATCTCATTTTGAGAGAAAGATGTGGTATGAATTCAATAAACAAACAAACATTGGAGCTGTATAAATTGGCTGGACAGGTTCTCCAGGATCCTTACTGTGAGCTAGGCCTTGTGGATGAGATGGTCAAGGAGACTACTTGTTCCATAGAGGCATGGATGATTGCTGTATCTATGCTGCCCATCCATGTCTCACTCTTAGGAAGCAGATTTTCCTTAGGTTAAGGCACTTGGAATTAGTGGGTAATGTTGAAAGGTTGAGATAAGAGAAATTGATAGCAGTGGGAATAGTCAGATATAAGCAAGAGATTAGTTCCAGTAAGCTCAGACCCTGCTTTACCAGATAGAACTTGAAGGGTCTAAAGCATATTGCTTGTAGCCTCTGTTACAAAGAGAAGTATCCTTTTACTTGAGACACTTCACATGGAAAAGAACAGTTGTGAAATGTGTAACTATGCAAATCGGAAAACCTCCCTCCTAGACTTTATGGACTCCAATCTGCTCAGAACCAATGTGAGTGCCATTAGATTTGGCAAAATTTCTGGCTGCACAACTACAAGCCTACAATGACTATTTGCTGGACCCATTGGATCTCACTGAATCATGTCATGAGACTGTATCTTGCTATGGGGCCTTTGCCATATGCTTCTCTAATTCCCCTGTTTTTTATCAGTGACTGGATGACTAGGAACAGGGACTGTATTGTATTGACAGTGGATTCAGGAAGGGTTGAAAAGAGAGGAGCAATATAGTACCACTTGCTCAACATTTACACTATACTCTGTGATGTAGGATCTTGGACATTATAATTTTAGAGAAATGGGGGGAAATGAGAACAGTATCTGATCTCAGTTTTAACAGCTGTTCTTCAGATATTGTTGAATTGCAGTTCCCAACATTGACTATGCTGACTGGGACTTCTGCATTTAACAACATCTAGAGTGCCTCATGATTTCCACCCCATCTAACAGTATGATTGAATACTGAACTACTCAGATGTAGGGCATTAAGTTCAGTGGAGCTTACTCTCAGGCGAGTTGCAACCTACAATGACTTTTTATTTTGCCATTATGTACCACTGGGAAAGGAAATACAAAGCAGAACATAACATAGCAAGCAATCATGTTTGTCTTATATATCATAAATTGAGCTTATGTTTGAAGGCTGGTGATATCGGTAAGCTATTTCTCCAAGGGTTTTGTTTTATTACTGAAACGGTCTGGTAATAATATGAATCTCAGTCCTAGTTTACATGGTTGGTTGCCTGCTTGAGCAAACTATTGACCATCTGCACAAGAATTCTGCCAGGCAGTAGACTGACCTGAGACATGCAATGATGAACATGCAGTACTAATAGTAAAGCAACAGCAAAACAAAACCTAGGGTAGACATTTGGAGGAAATAAAATAAATGGTTTAATAACATTATCTCTAATCATGCCTATCTTTCGTTGGTGGCATTTTACAGGGAGGTGAAAGAAAACTTTGATTTCTTGTGCATAATCCAATTTTATGCAGAGTTTTTTTTCATTTGTACAAGTGATGTAAAGAACATCAAACTTTGACATTTGAATTCTCAAGGTATTGATTCCAGACTTATTTATTTATAATTTCTAATTTAATTTGAGTTCTCTGGTAAAATTCACTCTTATTGCACCAAGAAGCTTATTTCAATTGGAATAATGTGAATTTTTGAACCAACTTAGATCTGCAAAGTTCAACCAGTAACATATTAAAAAAGAAACTTCTGACATTGAAGTGCAAAAGAATCTAGAAGGAGATTGTAACAAATCATTCCCAGCTGCCATGCTTCATATCTTAAGAAAATCCCTTTGGCATCCAAAGCAATAGGATAATGTAATTGGAAAATATCTATTCCAACAATTTTATTGGTCCATGGAGGTCTATGGTGTGCTGTTGTCCAGTGAAAATTTTGCATGTTAGTTTTCTAGATAATAACTACCAGAATCTCCTAGCCAACATGTTATGCAAGCCGTACATGCTGAAATTCCCTCATCTATGCAACCATTAAAGATACAAGAGCCCTGTCCCTTTTATGACCCTAATCTTACATATTACTGAACTATGATGGACAGCCATTCAAGACAGGGCAGACATGCAGGTAAAAGATATGACTAAAGCAATAAGGAATTATTATTCCCTTTTTGAAAATAATAGTAGCAGCAAAACACCCAATGACCAATGACTATCTGTGCCCTGTTCACCCCACCAGCTCAATAGATATCTTGAGCAATGATCAATCTATTTGTGCCCAAGGAACTGGGAAATTGATGTTTCTGTTTGATGTTTGATGTTTTGTCCTATGTCTGATATAACAGGCTGCATTTTATTTAATTTTACTTGTTAAGTCATAATTTGTGGTTATATGTTGGGCTACTAAAATCGTTACTATGGATGTATTGTTGTATTCGGGCATTGAATGTTTGCCTTTTATGTTTGGAATCTGCCCTGAGTCCCTCTGGGGAGATAGGAAGGAATAGAAATAAAGTTTTATTGTTATTTTATTATTTATAGGCATTACCACTTGATTATTTTAAGAAACCTTTTATTTCTGTGTTAAACGGTTGTTAGCTCCATTTAGTTTCTGTGCTCAGAACAAATATCTAAGTTCAGAGTGCTTTGATTTTAAGTCAAGCCAAAAACACTTGACTTAATTGATAAATAATACTATGTATATAACTGCAGAACCAGCATGTTGATATTAATTAGGTTGAAGGTTAAAAACTTATGTCAAAGAAGAATTTACTTTCTTTAAAGTTGGACTAGTGCATGAGTTGAAAGGATAGTGTGCAATTTTGGGTGGGGGGTGAGAGAGAAATATAAATAGTAGATGAAAAATAGCATGGTGGAAAACAAAAGAATATACAGGGTTAGTCAAAATGCATAGGCCAATAAGCCATTCAATTGAATGGCTTATTGGCCTATGCATTTTGACTAACCCTGTAGTATGACCTCCATTTCTATAGAGTGATGTTCACAGTTCTATTATACACATCTAGCAAAATATATCCACTCTAGGCATCTTAACGGTTCTTCAGAATGATTATATGGTATTCCTGAGGCAGAAGTCCTTCAAATCAATATAATTCACTATTATCTGCAGTTTAATGTGCAAAGTCTGGGGACATATCACCTGTGGATAAAAGAGTAGCACTTTATATACTGCATCAATCAATAGAATCAAACTAGATGTGACTTTAATCATTTTGTTGACATGAACTGGAGCCCATTCTACACTGTCCTTATATCCTAAGATATGATCCCAGGTTATCTGCTTTGAACTGGATTATATGAATCTCCACTGCCAGATAATCTGGGATAAACAGATAAACTGGGATCAGATCCTGGGGTATTGGGCAGTGTAGAAGGCAGCTGGTTAAGCCTTTCCTCCATACCAATTTTCCACTATAAAGGACAGGAGACTTCCAATGGAAAATGCATATTAGAAGGAAGAGACACCTATTGCTTACCCCCATTCTGGATCATGATGACCCACCCAAAAGGTATCTTCGTTCCTTAAGGAGCTTCTCTCTACTAATGATGTTTATGTCTAGGCAAATACGCAAAGAAGTTGAACCTCTGGTTATTACCTGTATTTACTTGAGCCTAATGAATTAAGGATTTGAGCAAGGTTATTAGATGAATGGAACTATACACTTTATATGTTTTTAATTTGTATACTGTTTATGAGTATTATTGATTAACTGTTCATGGTTTTAACTGTGGGATATGTTTTGACTGTTTATTGTTGGTTTTTACCAGCATTGAATTCTTGCCTGAGCTGTAAGCCACCTTGAATCCCCTTGAGTGAGAAAGGCGGGGTAAAAATGAAGAAATAAATAAATAAAGCACCATCAAATCTAATGCACACCTCAATTTTCAAGAATCTGAAACCAAAAAAGTATTTGAATGTAATGCGCAGTGGCAAAAACTGCACTCTTTGTGAACTGGCTAAAAAGGTATGCATTACAGTAGCCGTGGGCTTATAATACCTCTTTAAAAACCAAAAGTGTTAGAATAACAAAGCTTTCAGCAATGGAGAAGAAAACTTTGGCATGCATCTGTGCTGTAGACCGAATCCACTTTAGCTGCCTTGGCTCAATGCTATGGGGTCATGGGGGCTGTAGTTCGGGATCATGGGGGCTGCCAAAAATGCTGATACCTCACCAAGCTACCTAGTATTATATAGCACTGAGCTATGGCAATTAAATTAGAGATGAATTCCCTCAATTAGGAACCCCAGGTAGTTTGCCCCTTTGCTTTGGCTCCGCACAAAGATTACCACATTATGCAAATCTAATGCATCACACACCCTAATTTTGGGAAGGTAATTTAGCCCAAAAAAAGAGCATTAGATTTGAGTAAATACGCTATTTTGAAAGGCCACTTCATATATTATAACAGACCACAATTTAGTTCTGGATGAGCCCTCCAGATGTTGGATGATGAATCTCATCACCCCTAGCTATCATAGGAGCTGCGTTTCAGTGGGAGGAGCTGCATTTCAGCAACATCTGAGTGACCATAAATTCTAAATTTTACAATATGAAGTTCAGCACATTTCAAACACTAAGAAGAATAGGGCTATGCTTAGTTCTGGGTTGGATCATGGACATTTTTTTTTGTAAGATCTATCTGTTATGTCAGGTTATTACATTACATGATGCCTGATCAGTGTACAACGTACACACCAAGGTACACACCAGGAAGATAAAACTACTTCTCATGCTAACCTGCACATATTTCCCACTGCATAATGTCTGAATTGAGAATCGGATTCATAGAATATGGAATTTAGAAACAATTGCTTCACATGTAATTGAAAACAGACAAAGAATGCTATCTTTTATCCTAAGAAGAGATCTGATTCAAGTCAAATTCTCAGAAAGAAAAGTGATGATAGAAACCTGATTTTGGATTAAAAAAATAACTATTTCCCATTTTTTTCTGAATATAAAATGAAACAGTAATCAAGGCTTTGTATTACTTTCCTCTTCATAAAATCTTCTCACTTCATACAATTAATTCAGCCCAAGCTGCTAAATCCTTCTGGTTCCATTTACTATTGTTAATTATTTTTTAACACTTGATAATTTTGTAATGGCCATTGTTGTAAACTTTCCTTCAAAGAGTAAGAAAATGGCTGCTGTCTATCCATTGCATTCACAGTTATGCTGTTCATGTGCAGCTAATGTTCACAAATTACCCCAACAGTCATGGTGGTTTTCAGGAACATAAAATCACTTCATCTGTGATATTTTTCATTACGAAATGTAATGACCTCTTGGATGCAGGCAGAAATATAAAGATACGAGTGCAATTTATTATATTCATTGTAGAGAGAAAACAAGAGAAATACCAGCAATAAGATGAATGTGCATAACAAGGGAACAAGACAAAGCAAAACAAAAAATGTATATGTGGACTTTAGTTTAGGAAACCTCACTTAAAACCCGCAAAAAAATCCAAACATAAAATCCACTGAAAATGAAATGAGTTTTCAATATTATGGTGCCAGCATCAACATTACTACAAAAATGTTATACTTTATATTTACAACAGGAGATAATTATTCAATCCAAAACAATAGAGAAAACAGTATCTAACTATTCAAATATGTAGCATATTTTCAGAACCTAAAAATATTTAATAAAGGGAGACATTTGCTACAATGTTGGCTAATTGTATAATGGCCAGGGAGTTAACTATAACATTTTATTTCCTTACTGTAATAAAAAAATCACATATGGGTTGCATTGCTGACATAAAAGTTTTCTTCTTTAAGCTGTAAGAGTTGATGATACAGGTGATAATATGATTCAAGAATGTACTCTATTTATTTTACACACCATTATTTATATTTATGTAGCCTATACCCCCACAAAACTTTAAAAACTACACTTTACAAAGAAAAAAAAAACAACCTAAAGGATGAAATATCATCAGAGGTGCAAATTAAAGGAATTTAAAAACATAATTACATATTAGAAGCCAACTTTCATAAAAACGTTTTTTATTGTCTGTGAAATGCTCAAGTTCTGACAAACTGACAAGAGAAGAAATTTGAAAGGGAAGAAAAAAGGGAGATAAGCGCCTACACAAAACATTGACTGTCCAAGCTTTCTTCCCATCCCAAGTGGCAGAAAGCCTGTGAACAGCCATAGACCCATACCTCTAAACTACTGCTTCTTAAACTGTGAGTCCTGACCCCAAATGATGTCCCCATAGTTCAATGTTGGGATCCTGAAATTTGGCAACAGTTGTTTTCTGAATGTCACCTACAACCTCATCACACAGCCGCTGAAATCACCACATGTCACAGAAAATCTGGTGACCCCCATCAGAGGGCATGGGGAAGTCACTGCCCCACACAGGGAAAGCTGATCACATGGCTTCATCCCATTGCTTCCTATGGTAATACGGGAAGGCTCCCATATTGCCATGATGGCGGCATGCACTGGACCCTCCCTAGAACATCCATGGAGCACTGCCAGAAGTTCATCTGCATTGTTTGATGGGAGCTGGTGAGTTCCATGGATGACCTAGGGCTTAACTGGCATATAGTGCCAGTTTAAGTCCTGTCAGATGAGGTAGTTAGTGGCTGTTTCAAACATTTACATGAATCTGCTGTGCAGTGTTTACAGTGGACTCTGCAGAAGATGCTTCAGGTGTGTTTCATAGAAAGGAAGATCAGCTTGTTTAGCAAGGCTTCCAAATGCTGGTTTGTTATCAGTAAATGTTAGATTTTTATACCTATTTTATATACCTATACTTCCAACGCCACATAAACATTTTTCAGGTTGAATTGGCAGTGTTTATGAAACCCTGCTCTACCCTGAATAGACCCAATGAGAATTTGGGGTGGCAATTTGTTAAATATCTTAATGAAAAGATTCACAAACCTGAAGTTTTTCTCCAAAATGCGGAGTATATTTGTAGTTAATTGTCATCATGTCTGACTTAATGGTGTCCTACTAGCAGTGCTGCTACTATCAGCCTAGCCTCTTGCCCCACAGGAGCACACAATCCCACCACCATGCAAAGTTAGTGCCATGGTGAGTGTCAATACATACCTGGTCCTAATAAATGTATTTGCTAAGCATAGATTTTTAGCATTTTTCTTATGAATCTATTCAGGTAACTTTCCTATATGAGCAATTAGCCAATTTCTCTAATCATATTTTGAAGACCGGAAAGAAAATGCTTCAAAAGAACTTACTGCTTAACTAAAAGAACAATTAGGCTGCTGAAATAATATGGGGGGAAACACATTAATTTAAACCTTGTCCAAACTGTTAATATTTAAGATGCATCCTAATTAAGAAAACGTATTCTCATATAAATTCCTATGCACAGCAGCTTCCAGCCCCCATCCTTTCAATTTTGCTCATGACCCTGAGTCCTCACTGCCTATTCCCCTTCTACACTGCCATATAAAATCCAGGCTATCTGCTTTGAACTGGATTATATGGCAGTATAGATTCATATCTAATCAAGTTCAAAGCAGATAATGTGGATTAAAAATTATGTGCCAGGAGTGCTCTGGCAACACTGTAATGGCAGCCAGGTAAGTAATGTTTACTTTTTAACCCTTTGGGGAGGGGGGGGGTTGGGGGTGCTGTTTCGGGTTCAGGAGCCAAGACAGCTGTGTGGATTGAGCCTGGAAATTGTGTGACGCAATCCCTGGGCCCAATCCACATGGCTGACACCTGGAAAGACTGGGGTCTTCATGCTTTGGGACAATTAATTCACTTTTTCCTGAGGAATCCTTGGGACACCTCAGGTAAAAATGCATGAGCTCATGCATTTTGAGTCCTGTATGGATTAGCTCTGAGTCCACACTGCCATATAATCCAGTTCAATGTTGATTTTATACAGTTGTGCGGAAGGGGGCTTTGTTAGATTTATTCTTCTCTCTGTACTCCATTACTCCATTAGCCTTTGCTAGTTGATTCATTGTGACTTCTATGATCATGCAACCCCTGGTAAGAACAACTTCAAGAATTTGCAAGCAATATTGCTTGCAAATAATCAGTACTACATCAATTACACCTAGGCCTCTTTCATATCTATACCCTTTCAAATAGAAAGTAAAAAGATACAGAATGGGGACGCCTGGCTCGAGAGCAGTACGTGTGAAAAAGATCTTGGGGTCTTTGTGGACAACAAGTTAAACATGAGCCAACAATTTGATGTGGCGGCAAAAAAAGCCAATGGGATTTTGGCCTGCATCAATAGGAGTATAGTGTCATACTAGGTATAGGGAAGTCATACTACCCCTCTATTCTGGCTTGGTTAGACCATACCTGGAATATTGTGTCCAATTCTGGGCACCACAATTGAAGAGAGATATTGACAAGCTGGAAAGTGTCCAGAGGAGGGCGACTAAAATGATCAAGGGTCTGGAGAACAAGCCCTATGAGGAGCGGCTTAAAGAGCTGGGCATGCTTAGCCTGAAAAAGAGAAGGCTGAGAGGAGCCATGATAGCCATGTATAAATATGTGAGAGGAAGTCACAGGAGGAGGGAGCAAGCTTGTTTTCTGGTGCCCTGGAGACTAGGACACGCAACAATGACTTCAAACTACAAGAAAGGAAATTTCATCTGAACATTAGGAAGAACTTTCTGACTGTGGAACTCTCTGCCCTGGAGTGTGGTGGAGGCTCCTTTTTTGGAAGCTTTTAAACAGAGGCTGGATGGCTATCTGTCAGGGGTGCTTTGAATGCAATATTCCATCTTCTTGGCAGGGGGTTGGACTGGATGGCCCATGAGGTCTCTTCCAACTCTATGATTCTATGATTCTAAGATTACTTCAATTTCCTGCACTATATCACTAGCAGATAACTTATAATTTTCTACACCACACCCTAAATTGAGGACAATCTGGTTGCTCTTTCCAAGTGTAATATGGTGATGCGGGGAAAGTTGTTTGTCAGTATATTTTGAAGCAGCAGTTTCACCTTGCACGTCCTCTTCTGTATTTTTTCAAGTGACCCTCCTTATATCAGAGATTTTGAAAGATTGCTTCTTAAAAGCACTAATTGAACAAAGCTGACTTTCAAAAATACAGAAATTGCCGGGAGAGTAAGGGAAAAAAACAACACAAAGAGCAATGAAGCAAAACGAGAGTGTGGATATCAAAAGCAAGACATGTGCAATCACTTCCTGGCTGCAATTACCTTCCTCCCCTACGGTGACTAAGTGATCTGTCAAGGTATCAAGGAAACCAAGAATGCAAGAAATTCCCAATTCCATATCAAAAACCTTCTTCCTCATGTCAATTTCCTCTGGTTCTACTAATGAAATATGCAAAGTGGCTGGCTAAGAAAGGAACTCAGATGCTTACCAACACAGATGGACAGATGGATGATCAAAAGAATCCACAGATTTTTTGCAAGATGGTCACCCTCAGGTAAGATAGGGCATTAGCCACCACCTGCATTCTCCTTTCTCCCACTTAGCTGGTCATGCAGATATTGTTTTCTCCTTCACCTACATTCATCCTTCAGTTTTAACATTCTTTTTTTCTCCAATGTGTCAAGGAGACTATAAACTTCTGATAAGGACTAGTGTATAAAGGTGGGAGAGAATTTTTTCCTACCATACCTTTCCAGACTTCACAAAATACAAAAATGGCGAGATTAGCTTCCTCTTTGCCATTGCAAAGCTGGTAGAACTGAAAGTTTTTAAAGGAACAGTTTTTAGGAAGGTTGTTTTTATTGTTTTAGTTGTTCTTTTAAACTGCTTTTTATATTTTGAGCACATATTTTAAATGTTGGTAGCTTAACTTCATTTTAATATTGATTCCTTGAATTTTTGAAGAGCATTGTATTTTAATTTGTAAATCACTTTTGTGGAAAGAACAAGTTCTTCATCAGCACTATTGCCATCTTCAACACACTTACTAACAAGCTTCAATGTCATTTTCTCTCAATTGTTTCTTTATTATTATTTGTTTCTATATGCTACTTTCCCCCTCAAAATTGGAGCTCAAGATGGCCTAGGTTTATATACTAGAGTTATTTATGGTAGATAAGATTAATTTCAACCACTAATGTAGTTTTAACCAGTAGCCTCCCCCGTTCTACAGAATCTAAGGATGTGTCCACACCGGACACGTGAGTCCAGTGATATCTGCCCTTAGAGTAACTCTGAATTCAGAAACTAAGGTCACTTCTACACTGCCAGATAATTCAGGTTATCAAAGCAGAAAATCCACATTCTCTGATTTGAACTGGATTATCATAGTCTACTTTGCCATGTATTCCAGTTTAAAGCAGATAATATGGATTTAATACAGCTGTGTAGAAGAGGCCTAAGTTGTTCAGATGGCCTGAAAGCATGTCTGCCATGCTGGACTGTTATTACTTCTGTAACTATTGCCTACTCCTAACCAATCATGGAGTTCCATCCAAACTTTTGGCTATCACAGATGTCTCTGCTGATGACAGAATGAGGTGTCCATGCAGCCAGCAAGACTTGCATGGTTGCCCCATTCTGACATGAGTAAAGCCTCCCATAATGACCAGGTGTCAGAGTTCCATGGCTGGCTCAGAATAGCAATGGCAACATGGGCATGATCCATTCTCTTTCCCTGTGCTGTCCCTTTCTGATTAGAGCAGGGCAATTTTGGATTACAGCTGAAAAATCCAGAATTCTCACTGGAAGCCCTTGTGCATCATGACAGCCAGTTGTCCATTTCCAATGAGTCTGGGTTTTAACCTAGTGTAAACAAGTCCCAAGTCCAAGAAGAATTGGTACAAGATTGTCTATAATGTATCTCTCAGGCTTTAACAGAACTATTTAAAAGCAAGCTACCTTTGATTCCTGAAATTTCATGACATACTCAAAATGGGAATGAGCTCTGGATCAAAATACATTCAATCTTTCTACTGCCATTGGAAAAAAGTCTGTTTTGCCCAGCTGTGACACTAGCAACCAAGACTACCTGACTGCCATTCTGACATTTTGATAGTCAGATGTAGATGTACACAGCTCAAAATTAGATGTACACAGCTCAAAATAGATGTACAGGGCTCAAAATTAGCCTTAAGACTTGCCCTGTCTTGGACATATCTAACACTGTCATGTGTTTGGAACAAGAGAAATAGACAACCAACCAGAATTAACATAAATGAATAGATTGTGCTGATGGCAATTGAATGTTCTTGCATAGGTCAGTCTATGTTATGGTCAAAAGTCATAAGCTGCTACTTAAGTGCACAAATTAACTCTTGTTAACTAAGGCCCCTTCTACATCTATATAAATAAAAATGTAATGTTCATTTGTGGGATTAATAGAACTCAAAAACCACTGGACGAATTGACACCAAATTTGGACACAAGACACCTAACAACCCAATGTATGTCCTTCACTCAAAAAATGGATTTTGTCATTTGGGAGTTGTAGTTGCTGGGATTTATAGTTCACCTACAATCAAAGAGCATTCTGAACCCCACCAGCTATAGAATTGAACCAAACTTGGCACACAGTTCTCCCAAGACCAACGGAAAATACTGGAAGGGTTTGGTGGGCAGTGTCCTTTGGTTTTGGAGCTGTACTTCACCTACATCCAGAGATCACTGTGGACTCAAACAATCATAGAATCATAGAATCAAAGAGTTGGAAGAGACCTCATGGGCCATCCAGTCCAACCCCCTGCCAAGAAGCAGGAATATTGCATTCAAATCACCCCTGACAAATGGCCATCCAGCCTCTGCTTAAAAGCTTCCAAAGAAGGAGCCTCCACCACACTCCGGGGCAGAGAGTTCCACTGCTGAACGGCTCTCACAGTCAGGAAGTTCTTCCTAATGTTCAGATGGAATCTCCTCTCTTGTAGTTTGAAGCCATTGTTCCGCGTCCTAGTCTCCAAGGAAGCAGAAAACAAGCTTGCTCCCTCCTCCCTGTGGCTTCCTCTCACATATTTATACATGGCTATCATATCTCCTCTCAGCCTTCTCTTCTTCAGGCTAAACATGCCCAGCTCCCCAAGCCGCTCCTCATAGGGCTTGTTCTCCAGACCCTTGATCATTTTAGTCGCCCTCCTCTGGACACATTCCAGCTTGTCAATATCTCTCTTGAATTGTGGTGCCCAGAATTGGACACAATATTCCAGATGTGGTCTAACCAAAGCAGAATAGAGGGGTAGCATTACTTCCTTAGACCTAGACACTATGCTCCTATTGATGCAGGCCAAAATCCCATTGGCTTTTGGTTCAGATCCAATGATGGATCTGAACCAAACTCTACACGAATACTCAGTATGCCCAAATGTGAACATAGTTTGTGGAAAATAGAATCTTGACATTTCAGACTTGTAGTTGCTGGGATTTATAGTTCACCTACATTCACAGAGCGTTCTAAACCCCAACAACAATAGAATTGGGCCAAACCTCCCACACAGAGCCCCCATGTGGGCCAGAGCAACGTGTGGCAAGGGACAGCTAGTAGATGAATAAAATCCAACATTATCTGCTTTGAACCGGAATATATGGTAGTGTGGACTCAGATGACCCTGTTGAAAACAGATATTTTGGGCTTTTCTGCCTTGATATTCTGAGTTATATGACTGTGTGAAAGGGACCTAAGGCTCGTGTCTTCTATATTTTTGACTTCTATTTATCCTTTCACATACACACACTCATGCTGTCCCTTTTTACCTAAGTGCCATGGGCTAATGACAATAAGTAAACTGTAAATTCTTGACTGGAATATTTTCATTTACCTTGGCTCATAACAAAAGGAAGAGTCTCATCTGTGTATGTGAATGCAATGTTAACTACCTCTGCTTTTTCATCAGAAATATGCCTTATTGTGAGTGTCATTCTTTTTAAAAGTTCTAGTAAACAATCTTCACAAACTAAACACCATTTAAGTTAACATATTTATAATTTCATCAGGCTGTTAGAGGCAGTAATTACAGAATCTTTGTCATATGCTTAATATATGTTGATTAAAATATTTCACACATTTGAAAAAGTAACATATTCTCATGTTGAAATGTCAGTTGGAAAGTCTTATAAAAGTTTTACTTATAATGGATATGTTTAATTGAAGTGACATTTTACATATATTCAGAATGACATTCAAATGCTGAAGAGCCCTGATGAATTCAGTGAATTGTTTGATAGTGCTAGTTTTGTTATTGTTGACATGTGATCTTTATATAAAACATTATCTCCCTAAAATAATTGCTTCAACACAAACAAAAATGAGCCATGGTGGATTAGATAGATCCAAGAAGACCACAGACAGGATATGAAGCAGATTCAAAGATTGAAAACTTGTACTTTTTGGATGTAGTAAGACAAGATTAGAAAGCTGCTTTGCTACTGCTATTTTAGGGCATTTTCTATAAACTCGTATGAAATGATAGAGGGAAAAAACCTTCTGTGATCCTACATAAGGGTAGAAAAAGTGCAGTCTGTTGATCTGCTTTGTAAATTTCTCCCCAGAGCCCTTTTTAAATCATCTGCAACAAATGGCTGAAAACCATTTTTAAAACATCCAAACTGCCAAAAACCATATTCATTTGGGTACCTTTCTTCATCTGCTCACATTATCCCCCCCCAAAAAAAAGTCTTTAAAAAATGCAAACATCTGCATCTTATGTTCCAGAAATGTTAAGTCAACTCACTTCAAGGCAGGTTGTAAATTACCTTGTCCAGTTATGGGTCCCACAATGCAAGCATGATATTCACAAGCTAGATCATGTCCAGAGAACAAGAAAAAATAGTAAAAGGTCTAGAATCTATGACTTACAAGGTGTGGCTTAGGTATATGGGTTTAGCCTGGAGAAGAGGTGGTTGAGAGGCAACGTGATAGCTATGTTTAAATATGTAAAAGGATGACATTTGAAGATGGAGCAAACTTGTTTCCATCTGCTCTAAACATGGAGCAATGGATTCAAACTATAGGAAAATATATTCCATTTAAACATCAGGAAGAACTTTTTCTGTTCAACACTGGATTGTGCAGCCCTGGAGTGTGGAGGATTCTCCTCTGGTGGTTTTTAATCCAAGGCTGAATGGCCATCTCTTGTGAGAGCTTTCATGGTATGTGATAGAGTTGTTTAACCATGCCTATTTGGGACTCTGGTATGCAATACTAGTATGCAACCCGCCCCATGCCTTTTACAATAGTATTCTGTCTATTAGGACAAAAAAGGTGTGTCCATGCTTTTTCTACACATTTGCCTGAGTGAAATTTCCATTGTATTACATGGATTCTAGATATACAAGCATCAGCTTTTAATGAAATGTTAGATTAACAGCTGGTACTTTCCACCATGAGGTGAGATAATGCTTCAGTCATTGAAATTCAGTTCCTAAACATCTTATACAGGAGGTTTTTGGTAAACAAAAACACAAATTCTCCAAATGCTTCCTATTTCTAGAATTTCTCTTTTGATTCAAAGAAAGTTCAGGCTGATGGCCAGTTTATTAAACTGATTGCTCCTACATTGGAACAGTCATACACCTATACTCTCCTTTTTTGAACATGGGGTGTCAGTTGTACCTTACTCCATACCTTGTGGGAGGTAATTCCATCTATGGCATACTGTGTGTGTGTGTATTACAGTAGTTGAATTGTGAATGCAACACTTTAATGATTTAAGGAGACCTCAGGCCCAGCTATATTTCCTGCAACAGGAGGTATGGCATTCTGGGGATTGTAGACTCATTGGCAATCTCTATACAAAGTCCTTTTAGCTATTCCTGTTTATCCATACTACATGCCACTTTTCTTGACTCTGCCCATTCATCAAATAACCAAAATGTCAGTCAGGCAAAGTCTTGAATGTGTTTTTGGCAGAAGAAACCAACTTGAAAAGATAAATTACCTTAACATTAAGCCTTGAGCAGCACTTGAACAGGTCAATAATGGCCCATCAAAAAGTCTGTATTGATGCAAAAGAGGCTTTGCTTTGGAAGAAATGAGCCCTTCTGTAGAAAATGTCACTACTATTTACATTTTTTATTTTAAAAAGGCCTTCTCAAACGTGGATAAGATGTTCCCCCATTTTTAGCATTCTTCCCACCCCCTTAAAATTCATTTCAGAATTGCACTAAGCAGTGCAATATAAAACCCTGAAATGCCTTTTCAGTCATATACCCTATAGACATTAAACACATTCTGCAGGGCTCATGCTGGCTAAATGCAGGTGTTTTGATAGCTTTGTGTCAGATAACTGTCATCAGAAGTAGGTAAGAAGAGAGATATGGGGAATATTCCCAGTTTATATACAATAAAAGTTAGAAACATAAAACATGGCAGGGATTTCTGGAACCTGAATGCACTGAGTTCCTAAATGGGCCATAAATCTGGTTACTTCAGGAATATGATGCTAAGTATACTAGTCCTTCCTGCGATGTGTGTTCCAGTAATGAATAGCATAACTATAGAACACACTCCCACATAAAATCATAGAGTTGGAAGAGATCACAAGAGCCTAGAATCTATTTAGAACTCCCCAAAGAAGGAAACTTCACCACCCTTCAAGGCAGTGTGGTAAAAGGAACTTGAGAGTCCCTTCTCTTGCTTTGTTAAGCCATTTTCCAACTGAGTTACTTGGGGAAAGGATAAAAGGAAAGAAGAGATTTAATATTCAGCTTCCCCCCACAGTTGCTCTTCATTCCAGATTAGACGTGGGGGGAGTCGTCAGTCCTTCTCGTCTACTGCTCAGCAGTTTAGTAGCCATCAGCTGACTAGTATGGAGAATAAATATACCACCATAGGGTGGGTGACACATAAATGTCATTTTGCTTTTGATATCTTGAAAGTTTGAAAACAGTGTGGCAGTGAAAGAGGAAGATCACGGCAGACATTGGAGCAGCTCTCCTGGCGCATAGAAATGACACGCCAGGAAAGTGAGGGGGGAGGAGGAAAATGGCTACCCCCCCTCCTGGCATGTCATTTCTACGCGCCAGGAGAGCTGCTACAAGAGGCCAGGTAGGTTTATTTTACTTTTCTGAGGGGTCTGGGGGCTTTGTGGGAGGGGGTAGCACACGCTTTCTGGGGTAGGTGTGGACAGGCCCCCAGGAAAAACCGCATTTTTAAAATGCGGATTCTCCTGGAATAAAGGCCTGTCTGGATCCGTCCTCATAGGCTTACTAAATTTGAGATCCAGATGTTGCTGGACAAATCTGAGGGCCTAGTGCTTCATTTCTAAGAGCTCTTTAACTTTGGAATGGACTTGGACTAAACAGCCCCTAATACAGAAGCTACTTTCAAATAGAGGACTGTATTCTGTAAAGTACAATACATGACCAACCTACCTGATTTTCCCAAACCACATGACATTAGCCAAGAAGGGAAGCAGCAATTCTATGTCTGGCATGTTTATTACCAGTAGCAGGACTTAGAGATAAGTTCTTCTAATGTTCTCATACTAGTTTGGGTTAAATTATAGCCAGGCAAAAGGTCTGAAGTCAAAATGTTTGTCTTCATGTTGAAGGTGACCTTCATGAATTGCTGAGATTTCTATTCCAACTCAGGCCACTATGAATGTCAGCAACATCACTTTTCAAAGGAATCCTTCAAAGCTGAATTTCAAAAACACAACCAGAGGATGTTCAGTATTCAAAAGTCCAAATTTAAATCCTGTAATTTCGCTTGTTCTTGTTTCAGATGACTGCTTTGCCAGTTCTGCCTATCTTTTCATGAATTTTATAACACATATTGGTACAGCAGATCTCCAGGCTTTGGAATAATCCTTCTTTAGGAAAGGCAAGGATATATAGCTGCTTTTTGCCTTTATATGTCTAGAGGCAGCACAAAATTTTGTTTCCAGTAGCAGGTATATGCCAACGTCATGCTTAAATTAGTGTGTATACATTGCTCAGAATGCAGTATGCAATACTGTGCATCTTCACACAAAAGCACTACTCAGACTGATAATACAGGAAGTCTTCCTAGCTTGAACTCTCTTTCTGCTGCTCTTTGAATCTCTGAAAACTATAAATTATGCACTTGAGTCAAAGAAGCACTTGCAATAAAGACAACAATGTCAATGAAATAAAATTAATAGCGCAAAATGCTAATAAAATGGGTAAACTCCCTTTCTCCTCATAAAGGCCTATTAGCCTGACTCATATTTACTCTACTTCTGAACCAAAATTAGTGTGTTTCTTGAAGCTTATGGGAAACACTAACAGTAATGAAGCAGAAAAATGATGAATGTTAAAAAATTAAGGTGATCCATAAATGGTGATAAACGTGCCCCCTCTTTGGTGCCCACATACTTTTGATGAGCTGGCAAAGTTTTAAACCTCTTTAATTTAAGACAGAGCAGTTTTATTTCTTTCAAGCTACAGTGGAAATAATTTCCTTATCTATCATTTAGAATGGTTTAATACTTTCATTAATCCACACATCATAAAGCAGAAAGTGATTTTTATACCTATTCCAATCACTCATTGTGGCCGACTGCAAATGGGAAACGGCTGTTTTTCTGCTGATTCTGAATTTAAAACTTAAGGACAGTATCTCCACTAGTCAGAGTAATTATGGAGGCACAGATTTAAAGACAGATAGAGCCTCTGTCATCTCTTCCTTTCTATTATTGGGTTTATTATTGGTTTGAAGGAAAAATAAATGAACAAATCATGGAACATAACCACAGTGACAAGAACTGAGATCTAGATTATTTTTGGAAAGGAAGCAATGCCTTTAAGGCAGGTCTGCAGCCAGCATCACATTCAGTATCTTCTTCTTTTTCAGCTGATTCCTTTAGACACACACATATTACATGTGTTCATTCTTCCTGCTGACTTATTTCAAATCCACCAAGTCATTTCATAGATTAATTAGCAATGCTAATTAGCAACACTACGACAAAGCCAGCAGAGAAGGTCAATTGCCTAGTCGTGTTCTGAAGATTATCATGTTTTATTACAAAGTATTCTCACGATTATATTGAAATGCATCATATTATCATTGTGCTATTAGCTGTTCTAATATATAAAATGTAGTCATTCTGAAAGAGAAAATCCCCACATAATTGTTGCTCTTAAATGTCTTGGTCTAAAGAAAAGCTGATACAGCAAGACAGACTGATACATATCAGATCAATCAAGTCCCTTTCCACAGATTTCCTCTCTTTTTATTTTTTGCTGTATACATTTTTTCCTTACAAACGTATAGAAATTATATAAACCACTAAATAAAACAATAAGAAATAAAAAGAAATGTCATCAGCTAAAAGCAAAGCAGAACAGCAATGTTTCCTGAAAGGATCCAGAGCAATGCCAATAGCCTGAGTTGTTCATTCAAATGGTGAAAATGAAATGTCTCCTTGTTGGCAAAAATAATAAGGGAATATCTTGCCTGCATCAAACTGTTTTGAACCACACTATTAAATGTCACCAGATTGGTAATTGCTCCGTCTTGAAAAAAAATATCTATATGAATTCTATTTCATTGTTGGCTTAACAAAGTGTGGTTTATTGCACTTGCTGAAAACTGACTTTGCATCCCAGATTGGCAATAAAATTGCAGTTGCAATAAAAGAGAACAAATTTCACACAATTCTTTCATTTTATTCATTTCATATTTCAAGTCATCTCAATAACCTCCAAAACCCCAACTGAGCTTCTGACAAAACAGATTTTAAAATATAGCTCTCATTCTTATCTTAAAATTGTTGACATGTTGTGCTATTACAGTATAAGTTTTGTTACTTATACAAAATATTATATATCAGTTTAGGGATTGTGGGTGTAGTCAGACAGTATTATCTATAATTGTCAACATGCTTAAAATTTCAAAATAAAGAATTAAAAGACACGTCTATCATTTGGGTCAATCTCATTTATCAAAATAGAGATTATAGCCAGGAAATCACAAGGCTTAAGACTTGGAAAAGCACCTGTGATTCTGTTCCTAAAAATCTGAAGTGTAAAACTGAATATCATTGTCAGATTCAGCCATGCCATACTGTTCCTGGTTTTTATGTATGGCTGGAAAAACTGGACAGTGAAAAAAAGTTGACAGGAAAAAAAATAAACTGCTGCTGGAAGTACCATGGACTGCCAAAATGACAAATAATTGGGCATAAGAGCAAATCAAGCTAGAACTCTCATTAGAAGCCAGAGTGATCAGAAGCCAAAGTGATTAAACTGAGGCTATTGTATTTTGGACATAACTTGAGACAACATGGCTTTTAGAAAAAGATTACTAAACTCTGTAAAGTGGACAGCAACAATAAAAAAGAAGCCATGATCTTATCTTTTCAATACTCAAGCAGGGTTGTTGATACCTGGGGCTCTCTGAGATCTCCTATTCATAAGGTCACCATAAGGTAAAGCTAGATTGATGGCAAATAATAAAAATATCTCTACAAAGATATTTCCCATATTTTTCATTTCACTATCGGATTCTCAGGGTACAGCATTGTTGTTTCCCTGGCAACTCAGTTCCCTATAGTTTCTGGAGAATAGATGAATAGTCTTGGTTAATAATCAAGATGAAGGACAGGAAGGAAGACCTTTTTAGGAGGATTCTATACCAAATATCCAGCTGTATAACACAACCTTTCTATTAAAGTGAATAATGGACCTGATATGAGATGATAAAATGACTCTCAAACTCCCCAAATAAACACAAAAGTTATTATTTATAGTACCTGTTTGCTTACAATCCACCTCACAATGTGGATTTTTAGGAAAAACAAAAATCTGTATCGGATGTTGTGTTTTTTTTTTTCAGTGGAAAATACTAAAATTGACAAATTGGATACAGGATTGAGCTCTGGTAAATGAAATCTCAAACATGTTGTGAGTCAGGAGGTGATACCATAAACATCTGTTAAGCAGAATGAGGTCAGTTCTACACAGGCCACATAATGCAGTTCGAAACCTCCTTGAGGGTAGTGTGTTCATAAAATATACTTTCCTAATGCACACTTGAGCACATATTAAGTCCAAAATATTAAAAATACACTCTCCCAATGTACACCATAGCACATATTAATTCCAAAATATTGTGTTAAAAACTCATCAGAAAGTTCAGAATAAGCCAAAAATGTTTTGCAGATGATCAGGGCATCTCCCATGCAGGACTTGAAACTTGGAGCAGAATATGTGGAGCACTTGTCAGGACACCATTAGGCAGAGGCACTTTACCTTCTGGGCAAAACACAGCTGCCCAAAAGGTAAACAGTTACTCTCCTGGAAATGAAACCACGTCATTTCCATGGGCGCTTTCACGTTCTGCCCCTTTCTTCTCATTTCCTGTGTCCTACCATGGTACAAAACTGATCCCAAATGAACAGGAGACCCTGACATTCATGGATGCCAAACACACACATCATTAATTAGAATAGGGATAGGCAACATGTGGTCCGTGAGGCACATGTGTCCTTTTAAAGCTATAAACCAGTGGTTCTCAACCTGTGGGTCCCCAGACATTTTGGCCTTCAACTTTCAGAAATCCTAACAGCTGGTAAACTGCCTGGGATTTCTGAGAGTTGTAGGCCAAAATACCTGTGGACACACAGGTTGAGAACCACTGTTTTAAATATTGCTACTCCACCCACATCCTTGATGCCTTCACTAACACCATCAAATGTTTTTTGTCCCGCTAGTGGAAGCATCCATAACTAAACGTTTGTGCATGAAATAAGTTGTATGTACCACAACGCCTACCCTCATTAAAACTCAAAATAAAAAATCCAGCATCTTCTGCCTTTTAATTTTTTGGAATTTTGAAAAAAAATCTGTACTTTTTTTTCCATCATTTTCCATTCTGGTGTATTGTGCAATGGGTGTTGAAGATGAAAATATGTGCGACGTGAGTTAGATCGGCAACCATTTCCAAAATACAGAATCTTTGTATGCAAATGTACAAAGTGTCTTGGGCATTTTAGAAATATGCATTTTGTTAAATGCTTTCCTTCTTTAATGGAACATAAAACATTTTTCTTGAATGATGAAATATAGAGATATCAGAACAAAAATTACATCTGTTCCCATGTCCTGCCTTGAAGGTGCAAAATTCAGTCAGCCAAAGTTAAAAGCGCAATGGAGCAAGTTTTTACAGAACCAGTTCTCCATATTCAGAACCGGTCATGTTCAAAATCCAACAACACTGGCTAGAAACTGTCTTGAGAATCAACTGGAACCAGGCGTGTATTATCATGACAAAATTTCAGCTGCCTTCCCCCAACCAATTAGCTTGTAGCAAATAACCCTATCCTTTTTACAATGGAGCAATGGGACTGAGTGTGTTCGGCTATCTATCAATACAAGTTGCTTTTTCTCTAACATTCAGCCATGCTCATCGTTAGAGAGAAGAGAACTGAAATAAAGCATTCTTTTTTTCCTGGGAGGCATGGGATGGATTAACTACTGCTACAAATTGTTCTTGAAAAATTAACTTTTCTGTCTCATATGCTAATAATTTAGAAAACCTCTTTTAAAGTCATAAACAGGAAAATAAATTATTTAAGCTCATGCTAAAATGCTGAAAGCAATCCAAATAGAAGCTACATCCATTTCAGGGAGCATGTCAAGCAATTCAAGAAGCCATTCAGTATTGTTTGGTTGCTTAATATTAATTCCCCCCAGACTAAAAGCACATCCTTTAGTCTCTCCCACCTCTGAGGCACTGATGATTTATTTCAGGGCCTTAACATTTATTTCTGTTAAGCTGTGGATGCAAAAGCCCTTAAACTTGATCAACCCCCTGGTGAGCTGATGAATTTAACAGCACCTAAAATCTGACTGGGACAAAACAAAGTACCCCAAAGGCATACATCCATATATTTTTTGGAATGTTGTTCCATCATAGCTATTTTTTATCTGTGAAGAGAAAAATTAAACAACAAGTAGCAATAACTTGGGGCATGTTTATAAATGTGAAGGTGACAATGTCACAATATACTTATATTGTAGGTCTAGTTCTATAGATTGTGCTATAAAGCATGGCTATGGGGACTGAAATAACATTTAATAACATTTGAAAAATGATTTAAAATCATTTCTTGAATGTCAGGAAGCCCTGACAAAGAGAACTGTGCACAGATAAAAAATCTTTGCAGCTTGGGACTTTTTCTAGATAAAATTTGTATGGGTTTTTTTTTCTTGCACAGAAAACAACAGGAAAAACCTGTTTCCTCCATTAAAAAATACTATTTAGTTACCAAAATATGAATGATGAATAGAATAAGAGAGTTTTCTGCACACAAAACTAAATTTTCTATGCAGAAATATTATTTTCTGCACTTGAAACATTGCCTTTTGCAGAGAAACTGTTTTATCATCTGTGAATTTTGAACAAAAGCCCCAAATTGCAAGTTGTGTTAAAACCCTCTCTGTTTTTGGAGATTTTTATGCAGCAGGAAGAAAATTGCTATCCTGACTTGTTGTAACCTTCAAGAATGAAATTAAGGAACAATTACACCACTAGTTAATAGGGCCTTGAATAATACCTTCACTAAAATGTATCAAGGCATTCACTATATTTTTTAAATTACCCGAGGTCCTAAATCCTATTCATAATTATGCAAATATAACTACAAAAGATATAAAGAACCAACTCCTGACTGCTATTTTAAATTTCAGGAAGCTTTTGATCAATAGAGCTCTGTGGTGTCATATTCATTGTGGCTTGGGAAATGGGGTGTGAATGGCATAACCTTCTAAAGCAGTGGTTCTCAACCTGTGGGTCTCCAGTTGTTTTGGCCTTCAACTCCCAGAAATCTTAACAGCTGATAAACTGGCTGGGATTTCTGGGAGTTGTGGGCCCAAAACAACTGGGGACCCACAGGTTGAGAACCAATGTTCTAAAGAATCCCACTTGACCACATCACAAAGCTACACACGGAAAGGCTCCCAGAGTTTAAGATGACATTCAAAGTGCATTTATGACCATGGCAATGATCCCACAATTATGAATACACAACAATAACTATTCAGAAAATGAAGCAGTATACATCTGTAACTCTAACTTATAAATCCATAGTTGCAATGCAGGACATCAGTCATTGTGGTGCACTATTTTGAAGCTATTCCTGTTTGTGTCTTTTTTTAAAAAATGGTGTTACTTCCCTGTTCTTTTTTAACTTTAGAAAACAATCAAACTATCTTTCTTGAAGTCATATGTTACAAACTGCTCAAAGAGGGCAAGTGGAAGATATTCTGAGACCTGTGTCAACACTGTCTTTCTCCTTTCTCAAGACAGCATAACATTGACTCTAAGAATATTCAGTATTTGGCCCAAGTGAAGAACTTAACTATAGAAAGTCATTTTAAAAATTAAAGAGAAAAGCCTAGCACATTTCACTAAATAAGAGCAAAATAAACTGCCTAGGAACTCTTGAAAATCTAGATTTTTTGCCCCCACAAATTAATTTCAAAACAATTTATTATTATTTTCCATAGCCTTCTCAAACAACCTCACCACAAGGGCAGGATTTTGATGGCATATGCTGGCTACATCACCCACAGAGCTTCCTGGCTCCCATCAAATAATGTTGGCAAGTATCTATGGGCGAAGTAGTAGAGTCGGCACATGCCGCCATGGTAGCAACACGGGAGAGTTCCTGTGCTGCCATAGGAAGTCATGTGGGGAAGCTTTGTGATCAACACTTCCCCCATAGGATCATCTGATTCGGGAGCCGAGCAATGTGGGGAGTGGAGCGCCAGGTTGCCCAAGCCCCCAATGACACGAGATGATGCAAGGCGATGCCAGCAGCCATGTGACAAGGTCAACAGTACCTGTATGGTGTAATCTCTAATAGTTCTTTTCAGACTCATGTTTCTGATCATTAATCTAACTAACAGCTGGACTTTATGCATATCTACTCAAACATAAGCTGCATTGTGTTCAAAGGGGGTTACTTGTGGTAAAATGCACACAGAATTGGCACAAATATACAGCCACTAGACTGAACTTCTTCTTTACCTGTTACAGCTAAAATGGACCAGTCCCTTTCTTTCTCATAATCTTCTGCAATCAACAGTTTAATCTGTTCCTGGTACCAAGAGTTTCTAATCAGATCTAAAACCCAGATAGAAGTCTGGAGGATATTGCTTGTATGGTCCTTCTGAAAACAACAGGCACTTGAGGAAGTGTGTGCATTATTTCCTAACCTTCCCAGTTTTTCCGCACTTGAATACTACCCACTGAGCTCTATGGAATTAGCATTATGACTATCTTATCCCTAAACTTCCCTCTGAGAAGACTAGCTCTCTAGGCAGGGATCAGATTCTCTGGTTGACTGTATTCTGCTTACGTGCTTCATTCCTCACTAAACCTGGGTTTAACCTTTGTGCTTACTTTGGGAGGCTGAGACAGACTTCCTAAGCTTTGCATTTTAAAGCATTAAAAGGTAAAGCCTATTTAGAATGTAAAACACAATCAATAATACATCTCATTTAGCTCGATGACCTGAAAGCATGTAACTATATAACGTTCATGCTCACGTGCTTTAAGGCACCGGGCAACGTGCCTCTCCACTTGATAAAGCTGCTGATAATGTGGCCTCAAGATTAGAAGGTGGTCTGAAAGGAGATTGTTTTAGAAAGAGTTTTCATTGAACAAGACAGTTTATGCAATATTTCTTAAAGAATAGGGTTTCCTGGCATCTGATCAAATTCTGAAAGCTTATGGGGCAGTCGATTCAAGTGTTACCAAAGATCAAGCTTATATTAAGATGTTTGGAATCCTGGAATATTTTCAACAATGGGGTCAGGAGGCTTTTGCACATATGTGAGCTATTCTACGAAAACAGACACAGAAATAATATTAGTAATTGATTGAAATAGAATGTATAAATAGCAACATAGAAAGCAGCATAAAAATCTTATCTTCCCAATCCCACACACTCTTGGAAGATGAATTCCAATATTTCCTTTCATTTCTGAATAATCATACATTGGAGTATTCTGTGGACCTTTATCCACAAGGAATTACTAGTTTAAAATTCAGTTTTTCATGAGCTCGTTAGATGAAGACTAGCATTCTGAAGGTGTCATGTACACATTTAACCCTAGCTATTCTTCCTATTGATTGGGATCAAGTCTAGAATTGCTGATTCTTTTTTCTCCTTTCTCTACTTTTTGAGATAGGAAATTATCTGCAAGGCACATCAGGATTTTGTTGGAAAGTCTAGACTTTATAGAATTAGTCTTAAAGCACATCTCAGAGTGATTGAAGTTTGCTATAGCTAATCATTCTTGTATCACCCAACTCCTCTTCTTGGTTTGGTTTGGTAGACTCTTACATTTGGCAATATTGAGTTCAGTTCTGGATGCTTCATTTTCAGAAGGATATTGGTAAGTTGGAAAGATTCAGGAAATTACAACAAGGTATTTAAGAGGTATGGAGAATGAAACAAGTGAGGAAAGTTTGGAGCAGTTGGGCATATTCAAGTAAAGGCTGGAAGGGTAACATGACAGAACTCCTTAAATATTGTAGAAGCTATCACAGAGAAGATGGCACCACATTTAATAGTTTTAAATTACAAGATATCAGATTTTGATGAGAAGAGACATCTTGACAGTAACAATGGTTTGGCTATTTTTTTATTTGTTTACTGTTCTTCTCACCCCAAAGGATACTCAGGGTAGCTCACAAAAAAGGCACAGTTTGATGCCACATATACATAATTGGATAAAACCAAACATATACATTAAAAACAAATAATTAAACCATGTCAATCTTAAATTAATTAAAACCACACAATCCAAAGGCTTATTCCAGGAGTCATTCCGGTCATAAATTACACTATTCTATAGTCACTTATTGCACTGAGAGTTACTGCCCAAAAGTTTGGTCCCACATCCATGTCTACACTTTCTTTCTGAAAGTCAGGAGGGAAGGAGCTGATCTAATTTTACTGGGGAGGGAGTTCCATAGCCAAAGGACCACCACTGAGAAGGCCCTGTCTCTCATCCCCACCAGTTGCACCTGCGAAGAGGGTGGATAGAGAACAGGGCTTCCCCAGATTATCTTAATCTTCAAGATGGTTCATAGAGGGAGCTTGGCTGCTGCCTGTTGGACTACTTGAAGCTTCCAAACAGTCTTCAAAAGCAACCCCACGTAGAGCAACCCCACATGGAGAAAAATGTAGCTGAGATGAATGTGGGTTTATTATACTGCTC
The DNA here is from genome assembly GCF_037176765.1 of Anolis sagrei. Taxonomy (NCBI): domain Eukaryota; kingdom Metazoa; phylum Chordata; class Lepidosauria; order Squamata; family Anolidae; genus Anolis; species Anolis sagrei. The sequence goes on along the minus strand of NC_090023.1, from coordinate 210,718,574 downwards.
ATGTAAATCTTGGGAAATATAGCTGTATATTCCTTCTGATTCACTGAATCAGAAGGTCAATGAATCAGAAGCTGAAGGTCAATGAATCAGAAGATTGTCCTGTAGTATAGACTTCTGAACATGCTCAGAGTCTCTTTCAATATGTACTTTTAAACCCCTCCTGTTATAAGATTAAGATTAAACTACCTTCTGCATAGATGACAGCAAGTTTTTTTTCCCACTTACAAGTACACACCCTTGGTCCCAAACTGTGCAGACATAGGAGAGTTCAACTATGCCTTGCATCAATATCATTGCTCCACTACTAAAATTGCAAATGATTTTACTGTTAAATATATTCTTTCTGAGGGGGAAAGAAATGAGTCTTCATTCTAAATGCAGATACAGATTTTCTTATGGAACACTTTGTTTCCTGTTCCCTATTGAATGTGTATAATCCATTCCATGTTTTTAAACTCCCTAGTGAGGCTATGTTATGAATTAGTGTATTGGACTATGATGTGAATTACGTTTTTATGGTGGTTCTATAAGCGTACCTGCATTACATCCATATTTCAGTTTTATATCACTTTCACTGTCATGATTCCATTATAAGGACACTTGGGATTTGCAGTTTGATCCAGTATCTAGAAATCTATGTTAGAGAGCTCCAGTCCACTCCCTTAGACTGCAGTTCTTTAATTCTAAGTACCTCGCCCAACTATAAAGAAATGAAATCCATGGGCTGGACCATGACAACTAAATTGGTATGGCACTTAATATAACTGTATAATTATGTCTTATATTGTTTTCTTGATATTTTTAAAGCTCACTCTGTAAATTTGAAGTGAAGGGCACACAGGCAACTGTAATCTGAAGCTGCTATCATATACACACTTGTGAGTAATTTCATAGGGGTTTGCAAGGAGTTCTCAGAAGTGCCTTTGACAGTTTCTTCCTCTGAAACATAGCCAACAGCACCAGGCAGGCTATCACCCAATTATTAACCAAACCTGGCCATGCTTAGCTTCCAAGATCAAATAAAATCTGTTGCCTTAGGGTAATGGTTCCCATTGAGTCTTAAAGGCTTTCATGGCCGGAATGACTGTGTTGCTGTGAGTTTTTCAGGCTGTATGACATTGTTCCTGTAGCATTTTTCCTAATGTTTCACCTGAATGTGTGGCTGGTATCTTCAGAGGTTCTGTTGGCAATGAAGCAGTGGAGTGTATATATATATCTGTGGAATGTCCAGGGTTGGAGAAATAACCCTTATCTGTTGAAGCAAGTGTGAATGTTGCAATTAGCGAGCTTGAATAGCACTGAGTAGCCATGAAGCTGCAAAATCCATCAGTGAGGGTATTGGTATAGAAGGAGCCTGGGCTTTGTTGGCTGGAGGCATCCTTTGCTTGAGAGGTGTTAACTAGCACTTGGTTATTTGCTGTCTGGAGTTTTTCTGTTTCTGAGTGGTGTTCTTTATTTACTATCTTGATTCTGGTGTTTTTAATTGATTTTGGTTAATATTTTGGTTAAAAGTGCAAACACCGATCTCTCCAACTGTCAGGGGACTTTGTTTTGGTTACGAATGCATGACCACGAAAATGCTCTCGGAAGCCACTGCAACGTCAACGCTTCCATCGTGGCAGGAAACGGCATAACAAGTAAGAAATACAGAAAGAAATACAAAATATGTTAAAAATAAAATTACCATTGAAACCAGAGCTGTTTCTTTTGGGAATGTATGATAATAATATAGAAAAAAAAAGATAAAATATTATTTTTAGCGATAACGGCTGCAAGGATGTGCTATGCAAAAAAATGGAGGCAAACAGAAATACCAGAAGAAGATGACTGGAGAATAAAAATGCTGGACATTAGTAACCTAGACAGACTGACTTTTCTATTACTAAAAAATAAGGAAAGTGGAAGAAAAGAAACAGACTGGAAAGAAGTCACCGAATACTTGAGGGAAAAGAAGAAAGAGACAATGACTTAGAGGGAAAAGAAGAAATTAAGGAAGAAAATCAAAAAACAACAAAAAAAAAGAGGGGAAAGAAAACTTAGAAGAGAAGAAAACTTAGAAGAGAAGAAGAAACAAAAATTTGGATCTTTTTCTTTGTTGTTTTCACTTTTATTGTCTATTCTATGACAAGATGAAACCGAATGAACAGAAGATTTTTGGAAGACACCAGGAGGTCGCAACACTCCTATTTTATTTTCCTCACATTTTTTTTTCTTTTTACTTCTCTATCCTTTTCATTCTTCAATACGTTTTTTTTTCTTTTTCTTTTCTTTTCTATTTCTCTATTTCTTTTTACCTATAAAAATACTTTGTATGAAAAAACTTCAATAAAGATTATTTTTTTAAAAAAAACAAGTAAGTTGGCCTTTTGGTCCAAAGCGCACCGCACCGTATTGTTGATTTTGTTCATTTTCATTGTTTCCTCCTTTCTGTTGAAATTGTCCATGTGCTTATGGATGTCAGTGACTTCTCTTTGTAGTCTGACATGATAGTTGTCAGAGTGGTCTAGAATTTCTGTGCTCTCAAATAATATTCTGTGTCCATGTTGGTACATCAAGTGCACCTCCTACTGCAACATTCACGCTTGCTTCAACATACAAAGGTTCTTTCTCCCATCCTGGACATTCCACAGATAGATAGATAGATAGATAGATAGATAGACAGACAGACAGACAGATCCCCACTTGCTTCATTGCCAACAGAACCTCTGAAGATGCCAGCCATAAATGCAGGCGAAACGTCAGGGAAAAAATACTATTGGGACATGATGATACAGCTCAAAAAACCCATAGCAACCCAGTTCCTATTGAACTCACTTGGGCTGAAATCAGAATTGCACTGGCTTGTCATCATTAGTTTGGGATGGGTGGGCATTTCTTTGTCAATGCCTACAAGTAATTTCTGACTTATGACAACTGTTAAAGTGAACCTATCATTTGATTTCCCTGCCATGATTTATGCATGACAATCTGACCATGCCTTCCTCTATGACTTGGAGAGAGAGTGTGATTACAAACATCATCTGCTGCATTTGAACCCTGATCTCTGGAATCATAGTCCAATCCAAACCACTACACCATACTAGCTCTCTGAAAAGTACTCCCAATTGGGAAATATGTTGGGAAATAAACCTAGAAAGTCCACCCCGAAGTGAAAAAATGGCAATGCATTTGAAAATGTGTCATTGAAGTGGGGAAAGGAACCACCTTTTGATCACTTTCAGATATAAAAAAGTTTAGAAATTAGAACTTTGAGCAAAATCAGTTGCTATGCATTTTTCTAATATAATGAGATTTGTGCAAGACTAATATGACTGAATTAATTGTTCGGATATCAATTAATACCTCAATAATACTGTAATTACCAAGTGATTATAATTAAATAGTCTGCAGAAGCTTTGTGTGCAGAGAAAGAGAAAACGATATAGAAGTGAATTTAGGAATGGAGAAATGTCACTGAAAAAAAAGTTAATCAAAAATGGCAACAGGGATGATTTGGTAAATCTTCCCATTGCTAGCTTTCAATAGAGAAAAAGATCAAAGGGGTTGGTTTCTATTTGACTGTCACTTCAACAAAAATGAGTTTTCCATGTCATCGGAAACAGCTACATGGCCTTTCAGGAACGTAAAACAAAAATACCATTAATTAGTCATGAATGTCACTGAGGGTGATGACATGCCAAAGACTATGAAGGGTGTGTGAATAGCTGAGAAGGAGCATAGCACAAAATGTACCATAACTATATGAAGATAACTACAAGTGAGCAGATGGAGTGGTTTATATTTATGAAGCCTTTGATCTCTCCTTCTTGCATCTTTGAACATAGTGTGATGCAACAGAAGCCAGAAGTCCTGGTGAGCCACACACAGTTGAGTAATTTCCAAAGTGGAATGTTCACAGTAAATTATCACATTGCTTTTGATGGGGCATCTCACCAGGAGAGTCAGAAAAATGTAAAAGTTCACTGTTGGTCATTGCACAAAATGGGGAGAGAAAAAGGACTACGAATCACTTGGTGTTCCTATCTTCTCTCATCACATATTGTCATGCCCACACCTGCTTGTCTTTTCATGTAAATACTTCAATTGCCATAGGAGGATCTGAAGAGATTGGATCAATTTACTCAATATGTGCAAGTGATGGAATGAATATTTCTAATTATTATTTTCAAAAAAAAGGGGGGGGGGAGTTTCTTTAGCTGCAGGAAAACCTCACTGGAAAGAATAATAAAGCGATGAAAAGTTTTCTGATTTTTTTCCCTGCAACTGAAAATTTTGAATTGTGATAGATATTGTATTTGGTGGAGGGAAATATATGGTCATCTTTTGTGAGGAAAAAACCCTCCTGTTTTCTGTTCAGGTAATGCACTTCTTGGACAGAAAACACTTTTTCCTGCTATATCCTGCTGATGTGATACTGCAATGCTCCAGTATGGCGGTTCTCTGTTCATGCGATACTGCAATGCTCCGTTACTACAGTTCTCTGATCATGCGATACTGCAAGGCTCTGGTACTGCGGTTCTCTGCTGATGTTATACTGTGATGCTCCGGTCCTGTGGTTTTATGCTGATGTGATACTGCGATGCTCCGGTACTACAGTTCTCTGATCATGTGATACTGCAAGGCTCTGGTACTGCGGTTCTCTGCTGATGTTATACTGTGATGCTCCGGTCCTGTGGTTCTATGCTGATGTGATACTGCAATGCTCCGGTACTACAGTTCTCTGATCATGCGATACTGCAAGGCTCCGGTACTGTGGTTCTCTGCTGATGTGATACTGCAATGCTCCGGTATTGCATTACTGCAGGAAACTTGTTTTTTGAGCAGAAAGCATTTTTTGTACCCACATATACACACACGCACACACATTAGTTTTTTCTCTGCAGAAATAATTCAAGATATTTGAATACAGAGAAAATGCTATAGAAGAATACAGTGCAACACTGTATTTAGGGAGTGTTCTTAAACCTACCTTCAAAACAGGAAACTGAGAATAGTGAACCTTACTGAAAGAAAGCAATTCCACCAGAACCTATCATAGAATCTATTCAAAAGGAGGATCTATTCAAAAATTGATGTGTCCTCCAGTGGAAGCATGCCATAAAATTTTCTGGAGGACTTTGAAAGGATGCATTTTGTCAGATGCTGGTAGATCAATCTGCAAATATGGTTCCATGGCTACAGTGATTGTGCAGTATTTGTTTTTGTTTTTTTCCTACATGAGGGGGAAAATATTGTCATTATTTGCCATTAAAAGGAAGTATAAAATTGTTGAGGATTGAGCTCTTTATGGAATATGGTAAAGATCCTCAATCTGTGTTTAAGATCAGATGAGAAACTCCCCACCGGGCACACAGAAGGCTGGGTGACTTGGAAGGTGCTGAATAGACTGTGCTCTGGGACGACAAGATGCAGAGCTAATCTTAAGAAATGGGGCTACGAAGTGAAGTCCATGACAAGAGTGTGGAGAATATCAATCCATAGACCACTTACTACAATGCAAATCTAAGCCCTGCCACATGCACAAAGGGGGACTTCTCACAACGACACCAGAGGCACTCGAACTGGCCAAATTCTGGTCAAAGGAAATCTAAAATAATGTCACGTTTTTAACTTTGTGTCATTTTTAAATACATTCAAACTGTCCCCTTATTTCATTTTTGACACGATAAATAAATAAATATAATAATCATACTCAATATACATGAATCAACAGCTGGATCTGTTGTAGAAATAGCACAAATCACAAGAATCAGACTTGCTCAGTAGAGATAAATGCTATGTAATAGTTTTATACAGATTATCACTTATCTGAAATGCTTTCAAATAGAAATGTTTTGGATTTCATATTTGTTAAGATTCTGGAATATGTATGTGTGTGTGTGTACACACACCCACACACACACACACACACACAGTCCTGGAGATGAGACTCAAATCTAAGCACAAAATTTATTTTTCATATATACGCCATGTATATAGCCTGAAGATAACTTTGAACGATACTTGCAATAATTTGTGTATGAAACATATGTAGCTGGTGTACATTGACCCAGCAGAAAGCAACTATCCGAGTCACCCATGCAAATAATTTTGTGTTTTGGAATATTTTAGAAGTTGGAATTCTGGATAAGATATGCTCAACCTTTATATTATTGATGCCTTAAGCTGAATAGTAAATAGTAAAAATTAAAGATTTTGTACAGGGTGTCCTTCTTTCTATCACCTATTTCACCTCTAGGAAATAAATCATAAGTCATACTTTTACTGAGAAGGGGAAACCCATTTACAAATCTTTCCTCTCAACTGTCATATTTATATATTATCCTAAAGTTCCACACTCTCAAGTAGTGTACCATATCCAAGATGTACACAGCAATAGCAGTTCTGAATGTGAGAATGAAAAATAATTTCCAGATTGTAGAGACCATCAGAGCTAAACCAGGCTTGAAGCTTAAGATCATAAACATTATGGAGGATTCTGGGACACTTCATCCATGTCCAGACTTGGCCGATTTACTACACCTCATCCTAGCCACCTTCTGAGCAATTAAAACCAAGATGTTGGCAAAAAGGAGCTTAAAGTCCCCCTAAAAGTCACTGCAGAAGCCAAGATATTTGTTATCTTTCACTTCACATTCAGTTTTGTTATAGATAAATATTCCTGAGCTCTGGACAAATACATACTCTGCTTGCCCTTTAGATCCCAGAAAGGAATGATTTCATATTCCTTTGTTGTAGGTACTGTATGAGAAATTGGAGCAGTCCAATTTCTTAGTTGTAGGTACAGATGAGAAATTGGAGCAGTCTTTAGTTATTGAAAAGTGAAGCCCTCTAGCTTTCTGGAAGAAGAGAAATATAATAGAATGAGCAATGTTCTTCCCTTACAAATATGAAGTTCAGTTTCTGGTGCTGTGTCAGATGTAATAGAAAGTCTTAAACATCTCTTCATTCCAGTTCAGACATAATGATAAACCATTGTTCCTATTAAAGACAGAAGCCTGACATCTGCTCGGGTTGGCTCTTGAACTGTATTCTTCCTACGCGTCTTCCTTGACAGTGCAAATATGAGACTGGAAGCTATGGACCGATTTACTATTAACCAAAGTCCTGTTCTAGCCATTTGGGAAAGTATGGTTCATTTTTTCTGTGGTTACTTAACCAACTAGTATTTCACTTGTCCAGAGATTGTACAAGGCATTTTCCAATGTTTGAGTTTATTTTAAAATGTACAGATTGAAAAAGTGAGAAGAAAAAATGAGGAGATCTAGTTTAGTACTAAGGGGCAAAGACTGCATCTCCACCTGGCAGGTTATTCTGGTGCAAATCTTCCTTGAAGCAGTCCCAGATCCACCACATACATGCGGCATTTGAGGCCAGTGATCAGATAGCCAAGCACAACTCTGGCCCCACTGGACAGCCACTTTGTCCAGAGACTTAAGATTGTCCGCACATTGTACTTACCCAAAAATCCTTATATTTCAACTGTCATACTCAGCACTTTTAATCTGTACCCATTTACACTTGGCCCGGCCTTAGTTTTATTGTGCTAGGGTGTACTGTTTTTACTGTTTAATGTTATTGCTTTAATGATTTGATTTGCTTTGTGGTTTATGTGTATTATTGTATTGTTGTTTCATTGAGGCCTTGGCCGCATCGAGTCCTTCGGGAGATGTTAGCGGGGTACAAATAAAGATGATGATGATGATAATAATAATAATAATAATAATAATAATAATAATAATAATAATGTTGCTACCATTGCTCTCTGCCAGTTAAAGAGCTCCATGCAAGCACTTGTCCACTGCCTGTCACATCTCCTAATGTTAGAATTGTGTGCATACATGAACCCCTTCTTCTTAGTAATCATATGATCACTCCATTCTAGCATCAGCAGATGTGACCACAGTGGCCAGGTGCTCACATAAAGTTCTGTGGTCAGTGCAGAGTGGCAGTTAGGACACAGGGACAAGCCAAAATCCATTCATCACAGGGACAGAAAGTGAGGCGAAATCTTCTCAAGAAGAGCAAAGACAGAAAAACAAACACCACAGGGGTATTAACCCTTTCCTATGCTATCAAAAGCTAATTATATATACAGTGATGCTTTGACTTAAGAGTTTGATTCATTCCATGACCTAGGTCTTAACTCAAAAATGCTATTGATCCACTCAACCCCCCCCCCCCAAAAACCACTTTCCCCTTTTTGTTATATGTTTTAAATAAAAAATGTACTTTATAAATAAAAAATAATATATAAATGCACATTTACATAGAACAATAAAAAATAAAGATCAACTTTAAAATTGTAGAAGCACAAAGTTGTGGCAAAGAAGCACCTTTGAGTCAACAAAATGTATGTTGGCCAGTGTAACAGCAAGGCCAAGCCTGCACATTCACATGAAATAATAAAAAAGAAAGATCAGCTTTAAAATGATAGAAGCACAAAGCTGTGGCAAGGAAGCACAAAGAAGAGAGGCAGAAGCAACATTTTCTTCATATTGTACTCTTTCCAGCCTCCCTTTCTCTCTTACTCTTTCTCCTTCTCTCACTTCATGATGCCAAACATACCAGGAGGGTGAGTCTTTTTGCACAGAGTTAAGGTAGGTATGTAACTAACATGTGGTATACATGGCATTTTTGGTTTTGTTGTGTGGCGTCTTTGCAGCAGTGTTGCCACTATTAAAGTTCCAACCCCTGTGTGTGTGTGTGTGTGTGTGTAGAGAGAGAGAGAGAGAGAGAGAGAGGCTGGAGTTACACTTTTAAAATGTACCTGTTCTGACTTACATACCAATTCAACCTAAGAACAATCCTACAGAACCTATTTTGTTCATACTTGGGGACTGCCTGTATTATCATGGTAGCAAGGCTGACCAGGAACTGTATTCAGGCAAATCAAATTTAACTAATTTAACTAATTTATGAGGCCATAAAGAAAGAAGACTCCGGGGAATGTGGAATGCGGAAGAACTTCATCGGTGTCGTTGATGGACGATGAAAAGCAGCAGCTCCCCTGGCGGCCAGAAAAAAAAAGTTAAATAGCCTTTGTCTGTTAAATGTTGTTTGTCAAACTGGCATTGAATGTTTGCCATATATGTGTTTACTGTAATCCGCCCTGAGTCCCCTGCGGGGTGAGAAGGGCGGAATATAAGAACTGTAAATAAATAAATAAATAAATAAATAAATAAAATCATGCCTGTTCCTCCCTTGCACAAGCATCTAACCCAGAAGTGGGGAAATCATCCCACATGATGCTTTTTTGTGTGACCCCCCCCCCCCCGATCCTCCCTCCCCCAGTTTTAGGGGAAAGATTGTTCCCAAATGTCCCCAAACATATTCTAGGCAAAGTGGAGGACCTATGTATTTCTCTTCATTTCCTATCATTTGCTAGTGGAAGTAGCTGTCTCATTCTGCTCAAAAGTAGGGTCATTTCTGGTTTCTTGACATACATTAGAAGAGAGTACTGCTTTGAAATCTAAGTATTCTATAAATATTGTAAATAACTATGATGAGCATGTATTGTTATCCCATAGTATTGGGTATTGTAAGCTTTAAATTAACAAATAGTAGCAAAGATTGCTGCAGAGCACATATCTTTTGGCAACAGAAAACAATTTCCATTAACTTTCATGGATCTTACAGTCAATTTATAATCAGGAAGAAAGGGGGGAAATGACGCTTTGAGAAAGAAGACTCAAAAGAAAGAAAGATTTAGACATATTTTGCAATAAAGCTTTCAGCCTGCAAATGGAAAATAAGTCTCTTATAAACAGCATAATAATAAAAGCCACATTTATCGAGGATAGATGATTTTGCACAATGTTAGGCTGCTGACTTGAAAACCTATTCTTTGTTCTTTTTTCTTTTATGCTGCAAACATTAACAATATTATAAAAATTAATAATTTATCTAAGATGAGCTGATATTTTTTTCTCCTTCCTTTGTGTATTCCCAACCAAGCAACAAAGCTGTCTAGCTTCAGAATCAATCTTAACCTTATTTTCTATTGTGTACTTCCTGTTGTTCCAAAACAAGATTAATTTTCTTATATGCAAGCCACTGAGCAGTTGATGCTAAAATAAGATTGATTTTAAATTTATTTATTTTTCTTTCCTTAACCTTCCTCTGCACTCCTTACATTATGTTTTGTTTTGTTTTGTTTTACCACAGTTAATAAAATCATGTTGACTCATACAATTGAATGTAGGGTTATATTGCATTTGCAAATTTTTATCTTCCTCTATTCACCAAACTCACTTTAGAAGACATAACTATTGTTTTGCTAAAAGAATCCAGAAACAGAAAACAAGCACCTGATTCAGGTGACCGAAATAAAAAATGGGCAATGTGCAGAAGTCACTATAACCCCCACTGACCCTAATATCAATCTCCAGGTATGTGCATATACATAAAGACAATGATCTTGAACTATTTTCCTTCAGTAGGTCCCTAAAATGGATGCTGTATTTCTATATTGGGTCTTCTTTGACAAGTAAGGGAACATATAAACAGGTAGCAAAAAGAAATAATAACAGAGAACCAAGTAATGGGCATGTATGCAGTTAGCAGGTAGAGTTTGCATTATATTATCCTAGACTGTAGTGGTTTTCAACCCGTGGGTCTTCAGGTGTTTTGGCTACAACTTCCAAAAATCCCAGCCAGTTTACCAGCTGTTGGGATTTCTGGGAGTTGAAGGCCAAAACATCTGGGGACCCCACAGGTTGAGAACCACTGCCTTAGAGCTTGTTTTAATGCTAAACATCTCACCGAGGGAGTTGGATCTCAACTCTGGGCAAAAGAACAAGTGATTTTCAACATCAGAATGGAGGGAGGAAAGCAAGGGGGGGGGGACGACAAAAGCCTGTAAGCTAAGTTAACTAAAATCAGGATGTGGTCAGACCAAGGAAGTATCCCCCTCTTCCATTCTACATACAGAAGGCATCCAAGCTGCTCATTAGGTCTGACTTCAGCACTCATGCTGGAATAGCATCTTCTCACCACAACTAAAAGGAATTGATCAGGTTAGAGCATATATAACATGATGTTCCAAGCAGTATTCTCTGTCATCAAATAGAGGGAAACATTCAGCATATGAGGTCATTGTTTTACCATGTCTCTTGGTAGGACCAATCTTCATTGTAGAAAGTTAGCTGAGGATATATTTGTTATACAGGTTCCAAGAGCGAAATGAATTGTTGGGATGAAATTGTTGGGTTGAAGGAGCAAATATGGAATGCAAAGAGTAGCTTGGCAACTGGGAGACATAAAGAGGACTTTGTTCCTTCCACATGTGTGCCCTTGCACTCTAAAAATCAGATAACACAATTGTCCCATGTTAGGACAGATGGGATTTAGAATACTTCTTGACCCTTTTATAAACTCTAAACAGTAGATGCATAAGATGCACAAGGAAACATTTATGTGTTCAAATCAGTTACCGAGCTGCTGTCTTTTTGATTGTATGTTAATACATTTCCTTGCAAAATTTTGGTTAGATTGCTTTATCACAAAGTGCCAGAGGTTGTACGCTAGGTTACTGCAATTTATTAAATATGTACACTTTATAAAAATGTACATATTATATGTCTTCAATTCTAAGACTTCATCAATTGTAAGACACACACTAATTTCAGTATTGGCAACAGAAAAAGCTTCATTTTAAAATCGCCCATTATTCTATGATGTACCAAGTTTTTAGAGATGTTTATGCAAGGGGAATGTGCGTATTAAAATCTTAGGAAGACAGCAATTTTTGTGAACACAGCTGGATGTTGAACTACAGCTGGTAGGCAAGTTTAATGTTGTTGTGATACCCATATTGAATTACATTTAAAAAAAACTGGAGCAGCCATGCAAAAATCTATAAATTAACTTCCAAGTCATAAATAACTCAAAATATGATTTCATTTTTATTTTTAGTTTATTTGGGGGACAATCTTCTCCACTGAATACTATGCTTTTAGTTCTCTTCAAGGTGTGTTCAGATTTATCATCTTGCATGTTACCTAGAGATACCATGAGAAATGGTGGGATACATATGTTTTAATTAAAGAAAAAAACTTGATTCCCCTTCAAAATTCAAAGGGACAATGGAACAGTTGAAATGTTATTTAGGCTCACTTTCCCCATTAAAAACTACAGAAAACATCCACTGCGTGTTTAATCTCATTATGAAGTTAATTACTTATCCATTCAGTTTTTATCCCACCTTTCTTCCATAAATAAGATTTAAAACATCTTACAGTATTAGTAGAACATTGCCAATGATCCACTATTACAGAGATTTTGTATTTCCACATGGAATCTAGAGGATTCCATGATCAGTGCCTGAACTTTGGACCCCACCCATGTGTCCCTACATTACATCCTGCAACCTGGAATAAAACCTTAGCATTGGGCTTAGAACAGAATGCCTGATACATGCCTTTTTTTTTTTTTTTGCCTTCTTGGTCACCCCAGGCTAGTTTTCTGCATGGGGAAAAAGATGAGATGTTGTGCTCAGATTACATAGCAAGACCAATGCCTTAACAGAATTGCCAGCTTTATCTGGTGGAAAAGTCCCCCAAATGCTTCATATTCCTTATGTCTCTACCAGCAGATCCCCATCCCTGCACGGGACGTCTGCGACTCTCAAACCAAATATTGCAAAGAAGTTATCGGAGAATGGCCTTTTTGTGTCAGGGGTAACTTGAGAAACACCCAGTAGCTTCTGGTGTGAGAGGATTGGCTGTCTGCAAGGACATTGACGAGGGGACGCCCAGATGTTTTACCATCCTGTGGGAAGCTTCTCTCATGAAAGGTTGGAGCTGACAAATGAGACTCACCCCGCCCCCCAGATTCAAACCACTGACCTTTCAGTCAGTAGTCCTGCTGGCAAAAGTGTTTAACCCATTGCGTAACCAGGGGCTCCAGGGAATGATCATGATATTGTTGTACCTACAATTCCAAATTGACCTCCACCTTAGACTTATTTGTTCAAAAGCAACAAATAAGTCTAAGATGTCCCCCCCCCCCCCAATGATAGTTATGGAAGCAATAAAATCCTGAGCAGGTCCCTTCAGGACAGCATCAGAATAAATGTTAAATTTTCTCAGAGACACAGTCCTGGCATTTTCCAACTACACCAGTAAGATGACCTCAGCTAGCAAAGTCAGTGACACCTTTGCTTTCTGATGTTTAAATGCACACACACTTTGTTTCATGCACATAATTATTGAAAATATTGTATAAAATTACTTTCAGATATGTCTATAATGCATGAATTACACATTTAGAAATGGAGCTCATCATCAAAATATCTCATTATGTGCACAAATACAGATATTCCAAAATCTGGTTCTGAACATCTTAGATAAACGGTACTCAACCTGTACTTGCTTACATTACACTTACAGAATGTAACTTACATTTTCACAGCTGAAAGTCAGAAAGAGCATCAAGCATTGACACATTGATCAAAATCTAGTCATGCTTAGAACAAGGCAAGGTGACAATTTAAATCTGATGGATTTCAGTATGTCTTCTCCAAGCATAGCCGAATCTGGATCCAACTCAAAATATGGTGAAGTATAATCTAATAATCAAATAATCAAGCACACATTTCCTATGTAAAAAGCTTAGAGAATGTGTATTCACATTAGTTTGGGGATCTCTTTAATCTAATGTAGAAAATATATGTGTCCTACAGATATTGTAGCTGAAATGTAAGAGGCAAACCAGGAAAGGAGTGCTGTATTAAGAATATTCTGTTGGAGTTGCCTTAAGCCAGTTTCACTGTATCTGGAACACACGTGGATAACAGAAATCACACATAATTTCCCATTTATCTTTATTTTTACAGACGATATGTTCTCTGTATTAATGAGGAAGCAATAACCTATTTTTTTCCACATCACTCAAGAAACTTTCTTAAAAATAAAAAGAACAAAGATGGAGGAGGATTCATAGCCAGAATGAGGAACTGTCAAACTCAACTGGCTTCAAGCAGAAAAAAGAGCATTTATTGCTGAACATGTAATGCTTGGAGAAATGCCTTTCATCACAACTAAGAAATACAGTCTCGATCTTGCAGAACTGTACTTTTGGAGAAGAATGAGAAAGAGAAAGATTCTAGGATAGAGGCAAAATAAATCTGTGTCTTCAGAATTCAGGTGGTCTCTATGAGGGTGGGCAGAAATGGCTTTTTTCTTGTCACAATACCCAGTTTCTTTTTTCTTTCTCCACTTGCACCCCATGGCAGAATTCACCTGCTTTCTATTAAATGTGTTCTTTATCCCACCACAATATCTAATACAATTCACCTTGTTTTTTACCACTTTCTAGCAGAGTCAACATTTGACAAAAGGCTCAGTTCTTTTGCTGAGCTGACAAATCTGTTTTGGAAACTGCAAGCAAGGAAGGGCGATAGACTGGATGATCTTTGGATCCTTCTACCTTGACAGTGCTGTGACTCCTATAACATGTAGAATTAAATTTAGTGGCACGAAATTGGCTTGTATATTGAAATACACCAACTCGTCTCTTTGCCACCTAATGGCCCATCTATAAAGCATTATCTTATTTCAGCTCTTAGCAATGCCTCATTTGTTGTCTTGGGTGGAATTCTATAAAGTGACTAACAACCTAATATTAAAACTGTTCTGTTGGTACATGCCCCATTGCACTGTTGTGTGTATATACACCAACAAAAAGAATTGTTTGTTATAATATGAAGAGGAGAGAGAGAGAAAAGAAAGAATTATTCACTTGCCCCTTGTTTTTATTCAGTCCCACTCCCATTAACATGAGAATTTATCCTCTTTGACCATTTTTCCATGGCACATAGCACATCCAAACTGACTAAACCATGCATAAAGTCCAGTGTTTTGCTCTTGTTCATTCAGATTTTAGTCTGGTGATGTTGTTTATTCTAAAATATTTTCTGTCAGCTCTATTGTGTAATCATAGACTTTTTATACCAGCTCCCCAGGTCAGTTTATCTTACCCTAGTATATAATGTGAAAGAACAGGAACAGAATCTAGGATCTTTCCATCAATTTGGATGGAAATATAAATGTAGTGCTTGTACCATACAATATTTTTTTAATTTATAAAATGTAGTGGCCATCAGTTTATCTCTAGTATCTACTGCACTCAAAAAGTATACTCTTCCAGAGTGTCAGGACCACACGGACAAAAGGAATAGTTTGTGAAGGTCTATTGGGGAATTATTTTGTTCAGCAATGTTTCTTATGAAAGAAAAACAAAACATTTGTTTTGTGTAGAAAACATTGTTTCCTGCACAGAAACTTCATTTCCTGAACAACAACATTGTTTTTCATATAAAATGCACATGTGTGTTTTTAAGTGTGACTACCTGTCAAGAACTGTGCAAAATCATTTGTTTTCTCCCACAACAGAGAGAAAACTATAGCAATTATTAATGTTTGCAGACAAGGAAGAATAATCTGAAAAATGTATATCCATATCATGTCTTGATATCAATGGATCATCATAGGGTGTGTGTGTGCTGCTCCACTCTGTCCACTGGAAGGATTCCTATTTTTTCCCCTTTAAAAAGGTATTTTAGAGCCACATGCAACAGATTATTCCCTAAGATGTTACACTTTAACTCTTTCACTTCCATTTTCCTTTGTTACTTCTTTGTTACTTTGTCCTCATATTCCTTCACCAGTGCTGACATCCACAGATAAAACAAAGCATAATTCCAAGGTTTTCTATAGAATCAAACATATTTGGAACAATTTAATAGTAATTAGAATCTGGTAACAACAACCTATTTCAAACTAATCCCTCAAACATCTTCATAGTCAATAAATATCTGTTCAAGAACAATAATGGCTTTAAATTGCAATGTCACATCCTGTGTTAACAAATTGACTTGACCCTCATTGTTCTGCCAGCTAGCTGATGCCAGTGATTCAGAACAGCAGTAGAAATGACTCAAATTGTTCTGCCATTGGAGGCAGAAGAGCACATAATACATTCCCTTGTGATGGCCTGTTTTCCCTACTGCTTCCTCATGATGCTCCAGAACATCCTTCTTCATCATCACCCAGCTTCCTTGGTCTCCAATACCTAGCTATGAGTAGTCTTTCCCAAAGTGAGACTTCATAAGCAAAGTAGGCTTGAAGACTTCCCATTATTCCATAGCACAGGCAAGCTGCTTTGAGTGTCCTTCGGGAGAGATAAAGCAGAGTATAAATAAATATAAGAATATTCATCATCATCATCATCTCCTTAGCTTCCATTCATGGCATTGAAGACCTACTCAGAACATCTAGGATCCAGTAAATTCTTCAGAGTTGTACTCTGATCATTTTATGTAACTCACTTGGACCTCCAGAACCCACCAAAAACCCATTCTAGATAATCTGCCACTTTGCTTCTCAGGAGTGTTCAAAAACTGGACAGTAAGACAATTTGAAAACATAGCAGTGGTCCTCCCAGCAAAAGATAGGAAAATGTTTGATGCCCCTTATATTCCACTGTTTGTAGACATACCAAACTGCCAGTTAGGAGGGCCAGCTCAGAATAGCTGTGAGCAGTGTGTAATTGTGAAAAAAATGAGAACATGTAATATAGCTCATCAAAAGGAAACCAACTATTCATCTCTTACAAGTTTAGAGATTTTAGTCCAATTGTACATATAGGTACATAAGAGGAGCAATGTGCCTCATTAAAGCAGGGATGGGAGGAAAATTCTATCAGGGTTTGTGGTACCATGTTCCATTCAAGCATTGATTAGAAAGTTGGAACAGAAAGATCACCTTTTCTTCTGTCTCCTCCCATTCTCCCTGTTTCTCCCAAATTTCTTTCCTCTTTTCTCTTTCCTTCCATGCCCAGAAGGCTGCTGGGGGAAGAAAGATGTTTCTTGCCTGAGGTCTACACTGATAACTTCTAGTCTGAAATTGGCCGAAGCCCACAGGTTAACCATCTCTGCTTTAAGAATTTGATTTCACATCACTTTATACCTTGTAGTAGAAATACACACTTACAGTATACGTTTCTAAATTCTCTTATTTATTAATGTATTATTTCATCCATTAATTTACAATTTGGCTCATTTATTGCTTTCCCATTATAACTATTCTTTGTATTCACTACCTCAGTACTTTTGCTATTATTTTTATGTGTAAGCAGCATGTGTGGGGTTTTTTTTTTGTTTGCTTTGTTGTCAGTGCATGTCATGAGCAGAAGTAGATAAAAAATGTCAGCTTTGTTTAACAAGCTGAGTTGGCATGTTCGACAAGGCTGAAATTCACTCAATTCTGTTATTGCTTCTGTTCCCTATTGAAAAATATAAAAACACCATGAAATCAAATTTGTTAAACAAGGCAAATAAATTAAGCTGAATTTTGTTGAAATGTTTGAAGCTAGGGGAATTTAAAATATGAAAAGTCCTTCAAGAAAACAAATCTTCTAATAGTTGATCCATGAACTTTAAGGGCCCTGTTTGCTTCAATTGTTGGAAAAGAACTAGCGTTCTAAATAAAATGAGTTATATTTTGAAATGATTTATAGTATATTACTTACCTTAGGCTTCACTTTGAATTAACCTTGGAAACCACAAGTCCCCAAGGGAAAATTATCTTCTCCTCCAAGGCAATGTATACAGCATGATATGTTTTACAAACATTTCTTCTAGTGATGGTGATGAATGTGGAATTAGAGAAAAGCAGTCTCCCAGTCTGGAAAGTCTCCGCTTATGACACGGTAGGTACAGATATTACTGAATTCGCTTTGCCCCTCTATTAGCCACTTGTCACCATTCTCACTGCTAACCTGCCTCTTTTTAAATGAAAAACACAAAATTTAACTGATAGAAGAAAAAGTCCTCATCCTTATTGTAGGTGTGGTTTTTTTTTTTTTTTTTTTTTTTTTTTTGCAGATTCATTCTTTCACTAAGGCTTCTCTGCACCGGTAGAAAAAAATACCTCAAATCCAGCACAGACAGTCTTCAAAATGCAGGAGGATTTCCATTAAGTACCTTGAGTTTTTTCCCCATAACCTGACTTTGCTCTGCACTACACAAAAGGAAATTCTGGAGTATCCAATGGCTTTATGGCCATCTGTACAGCTAATCAATTTTGACCTGATCCACTGTCCATATGCATGCCACCAAGCTTTTCCTGCACTGACCAGTACAGGAAAGAGCCACTGTGTTAGTACCATCAGTATCATCAGTTCTCGTCAACTCTGAAAGCACCTGGCCATTTCAGTCACATTGTCTGAGGTCTAAATAGGGTACACACATGACCAACAAGAAGGTCAAACAGGCACCTCATTTTGGCCTCTGCAGACATGATTAACACTCATGTGCTCACAAGGAACCTCATCACTGCTTTGAATCCCCTTCGGGGGAGATAAAGTGGGATATTAATAAATATAATAAATAATAGCCATTGGGAAGTGGTGGCAATGGCACAAAGGAAAAGGGGTGGCCCAGTGAGGCCAATGTAGTCTTGACACACCAATGTGATATTGCAGAGGGTTCAGTTAGTCAGTTATTGGTTGTTGGTTTTGATGCTTGTTTTATATATTGTTCTAATGTTGTTGTTTTATTTTGTTTTATACTGTTTTAATGTGATATTTTTTAATTGTGTTGATCGGGCTTGGCCCCATGTAAGCCACCCCAAATCCCTTCAGGGAGATGGAAGTGGGATACAAAATAAAGTTGTTGTTGTTGTTGTTGTTGTTTGAGGCAACTAGCTGCCATCATGGTCAGTCCGGGACCTGTCTGGAGCATAATGTTCTGGAATGACCTTTGATTAAATGGCTGGGGTAGATGTAGCCTTAGTATATATTTATATATATATGTATATATGACAAGACAGAAATAGAACTAGTCTGGTGTAGTGGACTGGGTGTTAGGGTAGGACTTAGGGTTCTAAGCCATGCTTGGCTATAAAAACCCATCAGACTGTCTTAGGCAAATCACACACTCTCAACTCCATAGAAAGACAATACCAATGTCTCCCTAACCCCAAGAAAACTTGCTGAGAAAACCTAGTGATCAAGTCACTATAGGGTCATCTTGAGTTGCAGTTGGCTTGAAGGGACCAAACAACAATGACTGCAATAGTTGTCAACTTATGAATAAATGCAAAGAAGGAACTATAGAATAAATAATAATATATAATAATAATACTTTATTTGTATTCCACCCTACCTCCCCTAGGGGACTCTGTGACCAATGTAAATCTGTGCCAGTATACTAGTTTGTAGGAGCCCCCGGTGGCACAGTGGGTTAAAGCGCTGAGCTGCTGAGCTTGTTTACCAAAAGGTCGCAGGTTTGAATCCGGGGAGCGGTATGAGTTTCTGCTGTCACTGTCAGCCTCAGCTTCTGCCAACCTAGCAGTTCGAAAACATGCAAATGTGAGTAGATCATTCGGTACCGCTCCGGCGGGAAGGTAACGGTGCTCCATGCCGGCCGCATGACCGGCCACATGACCTTGGAGGTGTCTACGGACAACGCCGGCTCTTCGGCTTATAAATTGAGATGAACACCACACCCCAGAGTCAGACATGACTGGACATCATGTCAGGGGAAAACCTTTACCTAACCTTTACCTATACTAGTTTGTATGAGAGGGGCCTTCCTGACCTCTTCTCCTGGTATGCAACATCAGCAAGGGAGTTCTTGGAAATATTTCTAGACAGCTGTGGGCATGTTCTAGATATTTACATGGCCATAGACAAGGACCAGCCTCTGCCCTCAGTTTAAAGTTACTCTTTGTTGTGTGAACAAAGGCAGCATATCTTCTCTGAGGAGACAAAGCTGCACCCAGGAGCCTCTGAACTGCTATTTTGCACCTGGTGCAAGGAGTCAGTGAATACTAACATAGAAACAATGCCTGTGAAAGTACATAACAGAATGGAGTTAGGTAAGCATATGTCACCTTCGGAATTCTAGCCAGTATCTTCTAATACTATTAATTTTGGTAGTTATACTTCTCTCTTTTTGTCAACATTTTGTTTGTATTTGTATTTGTGGAAGCATGCACTTTTTTTCCATGTCAGGAGTGACTTGAGAAACTGCAAGTCACTTCTGGTGTGAGACAATTGGTCATCTGCAAGAATGTTGCCCAGGGGACACCTGGATGTTTTACCATCTCATGGGAGGCTTCTCTCATGTCCCCACATGAGAAGCTGGAGCTGACAGATGGGAGCTCATCCTGCTTCCTGGATTTGATTTGCCAATTTTTCGTCAGCAGTCCTGCCAGCACAAGGGTTCAACCCATTGCACCACCTGGGCAATTGTGCCAGCATGCACAAAGAGAAGAAGGAGAAATCACCTGTTGCTTGTAGACTTTGCCACATAATAATAAGATTTGCAGTCATTCTTTATTTTAAGCATACCCAGGAAAAATCATGAGGGAAAAGAAAACAAAACAAAGAGACTTCAAGGCAAACCCAAGGACACTAGACAAATGGCTAATTTCTTCTTTAAGAACCTTGAGAGCAGCACCTAAATTTGATTTAATATCAAATCTCTTGATTCAGTGGAACCAAGATAAAAGTGTCTTTTCACTTAATAAAAACATATTTTGTGCAAAATTTAAATATGAAGTTTTGAATACTCGTTTCAAGCACTGGTTTCACTGATTGAATACTAATGGGAGATGGCATACTGCACATTTCAAAGGCAGTTCAGTTTTCAAATGAAAGAATGTAACAGGAAAATGTAACCAATTATAATTTATTCTTCCATATTCAGCCTTTCACAATTCACTGTAGCACAGCTTGATTCAGCAGCAAATCAAGCATATTTAAGATTTTCTCAAAAGAGGTTTCCAAACTCACTAATCAATGTAGTGAACCTGCTGATACTGGCTTTTAACTTGAGCTTTTGGCTGCAATTCTAGACAAGATTCTGAACTCATGAGTCAACAACTCACCATCATTGATCATCTTCCCAAACTTGACCTATAGATATGTAGGTTATGCCCCTTGACACTCTTACATCCCTTTTCTGCACTTTTCCTTTGGCATGACAGAAATGTCACTAAATTAACTGCTTATATCCTCCTCATGGTGGATATGTAAGAACAAAATGCTTTTTGTTTCTATTTCCCCCGCCCCCTTTAACATCCAATTTTATTACAGCTGTTACACAATTCTAGTCGGTATGCTGGACAGTGGCATGTATACAAATGTATGTCCTTTTCAGGTCACCTTGGAGATTGTTATTCTCTACCACCTTCTGCAATGATCAAAGCCCACCCGCAGATATACTTGCCAACCTCGGCAGCCATACAGAGAATGTATACTAGAACTACAGGAGCCCCACCACTTTTGTCATTTCTATGTGGCCATCCTCCTCAATGCTGAGCAAAATCTCATTTTATAAATAATTCTACAGTGGTCTTCCCATTTTAAATCATTTAGAGGGAACTCTGCCCTCCTCTCTTCCCCGCATTCTGCAGAGTAAGCAAGCACCTCAGGCAAGATATTTTGTATGCCACTAATAAAAAGCAATTTCTTGTTTGTTTTTTTAAAATTTGTTACTACATGTTAAGCATTCCTTATCCAAAACAATTGACAACATAACTCTTTTTGATGTTTATTTTATTTTAAACTACTGGCATTTATTTATTTATTTATTTATTTATTTATTTATTTATTTCATATACTTGTATCCCGCCCTTCTCACCCCCGAGGGGGGACTCGGGGCGGCCTCACAGCAAACACCATTTGGTACCATCATAATGATAAGAACAATCAACAAATTCATTAAAACAAAACATTAAATAAACAGTTGTTAAAAATGCCAATTAAAATTCGGGTCCAGGTCAATTCATTGTCACTTTGAAATTGCTTATGTCTTCTTAATACAAGCCGCTATTCAATGGTCAATTTCAAGGTCTCACAGCCATGCCTTGAGTTTCCTTCTAAAGGACAGGAGAGAGGTAGCCAGTCTGATGTCTTTGTGGAGGGAATTCCACAAACAGGGAGCCATTTTTGAGAAGGCCCTGTCTCTTGTCTCCACCAATCGTGTTTCCAACGGCGGTGGGATCGAGAGCAGTACCTCTCCGTGATGATTCGTAGTAGGAGATACGTTTGTATTTACATATATGTACATTGTTGTTTATTTGTTCAGACACTTCTGACTCTTCATGACCTCATGGACCAGCCCATGCCAGAGGTCCCTGTCAGCCATGGGCATCCCCAGCTCCTTCAGAGTCAAGCCAATCACTTCAAAGATACCATCCATCAATCTTGCCCTTGATCTGCACCTCTCCTTTTTTCCTTCCATTTCCCCCAGCACTATTCTCTTCTCCAAGATACACTGTCTTCTCATTATGTGGCCAAACTACTTCATCTTTGCCTCTACTATCCTTCCCTCCAGTGAGCAATTGGGTTTATTTCCTGAAGTATGGACTGGTTTGCTCTTCTTGCAGTCCAAGGCACTCTCAGAACTTTCCTCCAACACCACAGTTCAAAAGCATCTATCTTCCTTTGCTCAGCCTTCCTTGTGGTCCAGCTCTCACATCCGTAGGTTGCTATGGGGAATACCATTGCTTTAACTATGTGGATCTTTGTTGCCAGTATGATGTCTCTACTCTTCACTATTTTATCAAGATTGGTCATTGTTCTTCTGCCAAGAAGGAAACGTCTTCTGATTTCCTGGTTGCAGTCTGCATATCTTGGAGATATCTTGGATATGTCACCCAACCTTGTGAACAATTTTGGTTTTTGGAATATTTCAAAATTCCAGTTAAAGGATGCTTAACTTCTATCTGTGTATATGTGAATCTATCTATCTATCTAATAAAAGTGAACATATGTATGTATGTGGGTGAGTATGTATGTTTGCAACTGATTTCCTATTGGCTCCCACTTCCAGAGACCACTGTGACTCCCGCTGTATCAACTGGATGGTTTTGGGGAAACTGACCCAGCAAGGTGGGAGTTGTAGTTCATCCTGCATCCAGAGAGCATTCTGAGCCCCACCAATGACAAATCTAGACCAAGCTTGGCACACAGAACCCCCATGAGTATCTGAACATACTGGAGGGTGTTGGGGGGACTGATCTGGCATGATGGAAGTTGTAGTTCTCCATGCAGCCAGAGTACTGTGAACCCCACCACCAACTGATCTGAACAAAACATGACATACAGCATCCCCATGACCAACTGAACATACTGGAGGGGTTTGGGGGAACTGATCCACGAGAATAGGAGTTGTAGTTAACCTTATATCCTGAGAGCACACTGAACCCCACTGATGATGGATCTGGCACACATACTGAACATGACATGGAGTTTAAGGGGGTAAACTTAGCATGATGTGAGTTGTAGTCCACCCACATCCTTATGCATTTTCTTTATGGGACCATTCATAAAAAAGAACCTTTTCAAACCAATAGTGTTACAAATTACCAAACCTCTGAGCAATTCCTAAACATCTTAGGGTACCTAAGCTAGTATATACATATATATCACCAGGGACAGGCTCATGTTCAAATTGACTTGGCAAATTGATGGTATTGTGACCTTTGATTTCATAAGTGGCTCTGCATCAAGCAACAATATTTATCATACTGTCCTTGAGGGCTACTCCAGCCTTCCACATCTGATCTCCCCCCCTCCCCCACCCAGTGTTGACAGGGAAGGTTGATCACATGATATAGACAAGTTCAGGTTAACCAGAATGTATTAAAATGTTACTTTTGAGGATTTCCTAAGTCAACATTAATCAAGTTGATTGGGGGATTCTGGGATCTGTAATCTTAAAAAATAGTTTTTCCCGGTTCTGGTGTGAATACAGATATAACGATCTATGTAATTGGGAATTCTGCCTCATCAGACAAATGAGACAGCAATGTCCCACATTAATCAGAAACTAAATGGATAATCTCCAGTGTGTCACATTCAGCCTCAGGTTCTCAATGCCTTTCATTTAAAAGGTAAAGGTTATTTAAACAGTGTTTTAGGTGCTGAGTCAGAGCTGTTAACCTGAATGACAAGCGAAAAAAACACCCTCGAGTGTACAGCTTTCTCCTTGAATTAGTTATAGGATCAACTATAAATCTAAATTAAGAACAATTAAGACTCCTTCCAATGTGAAACTCCTGCTGTTTTGACTCTGAGTAAGATTAACCGCAATTCTTAACCTCCTGCAGTCTCTATCGAATAATGCTAACACTATACAGAGCTTGTCTTACAAAAATAATAGCTCACCATTTGCATGTAAATTGTATTGCAAGGCTGCCATGACAAAGGAGAAGATTTTGAAATGCATATTACTTTTTAATGCATTAAAAATCAAGTAGGGTTCCATCCAAGGGCTTCCCATCAGACGAGATTTGTTCATTGTGTATTGCCATGTCATATGTTTTAATGCAAATGCAGACAAATATTCTTCTATTCCCTAACAATTAATTTCCATGCATCGCAAATTCATTCATTCACTCCAGCTGCTTAGAACTTTGCACATATCTTTTATTTTTCCACCCAGTTTTCATGGCATGACCATGAGCCGCTTTTAACAACCATTCACAACCTGCATTTGATTTGCAAATTTATTTTGGTTTGTACTTCTTCCAGACAAAATACCCTAATCCTGCCTTTTTACCCTTCACTCTTTGCTGGGATGTCAAACCAAACAATAATCCTAGCTGAAGTTAAAGAAAATATTTACTTTGGAGTTGTCAAAGCTTCCACTCTGGGGTGGAAATTAGATGGTATAACAGTGTATTTTGCATTTTACTCTCCTACATTCTTATTGAAAGTGACATTTCTATGAAAAGGCTTTTATTTTGTAGACAGCTACTGAAGATGGTTTGGAAAAATATTATTTACAGAAATCCGCTGACCTGGCACATTCTATGTATACACACACGCACATAATATGTGTCCCTTGTTTATTTTTATAGGTTAAACTATTTCACTACAGCAAGGGATTTAGTGCTTGCAAAGCATACGGCTCTGACAATTCTCCACTTAATGATCATCCCTTTCTTTACTTGGCCATTCATCTTTTTAAATTTTTAAATGAAATTAGAGGTACAATTCACAGCACATCTTGCGTAAGCAGCTAAACTAATACAATAAGCAATTACAAACCCTAAAGTGGTTCAATTTCTACATATTCAGCAATCTAAGATCCTTGCTTTGCAGGCTCTATTTTCCATGATTAGGGGCAGCGGGTAACTCCTGACATTAGTAATAATGGCATGAAGTTACAGGTGGGGATGATTGATACACCGTTTTGGACAATTTTCCTTTTAAAATGTAACCAATCGTGACATTGAATATAACTGCTTTTCCATTATGAAATGATTGATATTTTTTGTCAGTTGTGCCACATGGTATTTCTATCAGAGGATTTGCCTTCTCCCTTAAAACAAAAAATAACAGCATTTCCCCTTGCAATTCTATAGTTTATTGTGTCAAAGGCAAGTCTAGAGTACAGTTAAAATGCATTTAAAACACAAAGTTTTAAAAACTTGGCATTATGCTAAATGTCCTTTGACCAGAAGTTGGCCACTTGGAGAGCTTCTGGTGTCACTGTGAGAAGGTCCTCCATTGTGCATGTGACAGGGCTCAGGTTGCATTGTATTAGGAGGTCTGTGGTTTCCTCTTCTCTACAATCACAGGTTACGGACTCCACTTTTTAGCCCATTTCTTAGGTTAGCTCTGCATCTCGTGGTGCCAGAGCGCAGCCTGTTCAGCGCCTTCCAGGTTGCCTAATCTTCTGTGTACTCGGGAGGGAGTTTCTCATTCGGCCTCAGCCACTGATTAAGGTGCTGGATTTTAACCTGCCACTTTTGGATTCTTGCTTGCTGGGAATCTTAAGAAGCCAGGTTTTTAAAATTATTATTTAAGGTGTTGGCATGCTGGCTGATATCTGAACAGAGGATGGGTTGGAGATGTCAATACCTTGGTCCTTTCATTATTGGCTACTACTTCCTGATGGATATCAGGTGGTGCAATAACAGCTAAACAGTATAATTTCTCCAATTGTGTGGGATGTAGACATCTTGTGAAAATGTGGCATGTATTATTAAGAGCCACATTCACTGTTTTAATGTGGTGTGATGTATTCCACACTGAGCATGCATACTCAGCAGCAGAGTAGCAAAGCGCAAGGGCAGATGTCTTCGCTATATCTGGTTTTGATCCCCAGGATGTGCCAATCAGCTTTCATATGATTTCTAGCACCCACTTTTTGCTTGATATTCAAGCAGTGCTTCTTCAGAGCATGGTCCAGAGGGACTCCTAGGTATTTTGGTGTGCTGCAATGCTCCAGTGGGATTCTTTCCCAGGTAATCCTCAGAGCTCGAGATGCTTGTTTGTTCTTAAGATGTAGTGATAGCTCCCTTTACTGCATTCTTTTATTCTTGTTTTGTTTTTCTTTCTTCCTTCATTTTTTCCATTATAGCATCTGGAAAGAAGTTTAACCCCCACTCCCACCCCATTTTATCTTGACGCATACATCACACATGATAGTTAAAAACAACATCTCACCACTGGTATCATCTAAAAAAAGCTTGGAAAACTCTTCATTTATCCAGGGGAAGTGGCTATGTCTATACTGGCTGCTTTATCTGGGACCAGTCCAGAGCACACACTGTAGGCTCAACCCTCTGTGACAGCATGTTGCTGACTAGATGTTCAAGATCCTGTCAACCCATCTTGTTGAACTCTGTCACCAGCATCATTCTTTACTAGCCACAAAGCTCTCTCTCGGCATGTGAAAATAGCATTTCCGTCTGCTGAAGTGGAGCCCCCGGTGGTGCAGTGGGTTAAACCCCTGAGCTGGCAGGACTGAAGACCGACAGGTCGCAGGTTTGAATACGTCCTTGCAGATGGCCAATTCTCTCACACCAGAAGCGATTTGCAGTTTCTCAAGTCGCTCCTGACACGACAAAAAAAATCTGCTGAAGTCATAATGGGAAGCCTGTGTGTCCAGCAAGAAAGGGGTAGAGCAAAATGAACCCAATCCAGCTTCCCAGGCAGCCACAAAACACAAGAACATTCTGGAGTTTCCTGGATGCTCTCAAATATTTCCTGACTTTGCTTAGTGCATAGCATAGTCAGATTAAGAGCTAAACATTCTGGATACTTACTAGAAGTTACTTGACATTGTGAAGATGGTCAGCGCCAGTTTTAGGTTGACAATGGGTTGTTTGTGTTGGGGGTTTTTTTTTGTATATTTTTATTAGTTTTGCAGTAAGAAGATATAACAAACATAAGCAATAACATCAGATATAAATAGTGAAGAAACAAATAAAAAAAGAGGAACCCTAAAAAGATTTCTCTACCATTCCCCTTAACCCAATCTCTCCTACAACACCTTAGAGTAGGAAGAGAGAGAGAGAGAGAGAAAGAAAATTTCATTAAAAAGTTGTGGCTTCCACTCATCTTCCTTCGCATCTTCTGTTTTCCTTATCAACTTTGTCCATTAAAATTCCTTTTTCAAATAGTCATCAAATAGTCTCCAATCTGACTGTTTCATCCCTTTCCCACTGCTATGCCTAAGCCAATAAGTCAGTTCATCAATGTCCTTGATGTCTATTACTTTGTCCAACCATTGTGTCCTTGAGGGGTTGTTTTAATTCATGTAGATGCAATTAGTGACAATATGTTTGTCAGTACAGGGAGTAGTTTATAGAAATATTTGCCATCTATTTTAAACAGAAAACAAATTCAGGAGTGGCAATTGTGGGTCACTCAGCAAAATAAAACAAAACCCAAAATCTACAAAAGAGCAATACTTCTATAGGTTATATCAAATGCAGAAATGTTTTCAAACTAAAGGAAAAGTGATTCCAACTCAAATTTAGGAAGAATCTCCGGAGAGTGAAATATGCTGCCTCAAAGTGTGGTGGAGCCTACATGGTTTGAGTCCAGGTTAGCTACAGGATCACCTTCTCTTGTACGATCCTTGTACAGTTTAAGTGCTCAAAATCCTTAATAAGAGAGGAGTTAAACCCAGTACATTAAAAAGTTTAACATTTTAGATCACAGATTATTTGGTGCAGTAGCACAGCACTAAATCAAAAAATTAAGAACAATTCAACTGAGGGAGAAAACAGATGGAGGAAATGTTCCTTATGGTAGTGCTATTTGTTGTTACAGATTTTTAAAAAACAAAGAACAACTAGTGTTGCCAGTTCATGGAACACCCAGAGGCCATTTCCAGCATGAGCAAAAACATTTTATTCCTACCTAGAGTATGGATTTTCTAAAATCCCAAAATACATTGCAGGGAAGGGAAAAAAACTTAGGTAAGTAGATTTCTTTTTCCATTTAGATATTTTTCTGGATGGAACACACAGAGCATTTATGCTAGAACAGCAAGAATTTTAAAATACTGTACTTTTTAAAAGAATGTATGATTGCCCAGGTCTTCAAAACCAATAGCAAGCAAAGACATATCAGAAATCTATGACTGACTATAGGAAACCTGGTACTTAACCAGCTTCCATCATTTTCCTGCCCTTCTTTCACGTTGACTGAAGAGATCTGTGTGGAATGAAAATCATTTTATATGAAGTCTAAAATGGCATCAAATGAAGCATTCCATTGTGGGAGATTTCACTGTTTTACAATAACAAAAAAAAACATTCCATATAACATTATGTAAAATACATATATTAAAATGTAATTCTATGAAACACATATATTAAAATACAG
Source organism: Anolis sagrei (assembly GCF_037176765.1). NCBI lineage: Eukaryota > Metazoa > Chordata > Lepidosauria > Squamata > Anolidae > Anolis > Anolis sagrei. The sequence goes on along the minus strand of NC_090023.1, from coordinate 210,689,930 downwards.
AGAACAAAGGTCAAAACACAGTAAACACAGGACATGAGTTTAAAAATCACACTTAAAAATTAACTGGGTAGGTCTGCCCGAAGAGATAGGTCTTCAGTTGTCTCTTAAATTCCAATAGCATATTTCGTTGTCAAATCTGTTTCAACAAGGCAATCCACAGTCTTGGGGAAGCCAATGAAAAGCTTTTCTGGGTGATGGTTGCATCAGGTTTTGGCAGGCTGATGTAGCCACCACCCAGAGGACCCAAGTGTCTGGGGCAGATTGTATGGCAGAAGGTGATCCTATAGGTAACCTGAACCCAAACCATGCAGGGCTTTAAACATCAAAACCAACACTTTGTATTTTGTACAGAAATTAATTGGCAACCAGTGGAGTGAATGTAGTATAGTTGTAATATGCCCACCTCTGGATGTTCCTGTAACTAGTGATGCTGCCGTGTTTTGAACTAATTGAAGTTTCAAACAGAGGTAGCTCAATGTAAGACTCATTACAGAAGTCCAACCTTGAGGGTACCAGAGTGTGTACTATCAATTTAAGGACCTCCAACTCTAGGAAAGGACACAGCCACCGTATCAGTTGAAGCTGATAGTAAGCACTCCCGACCATCGCATCTACCTGGACTGACATTTGGAGAGACAGATCCAGAAGCACTCCCAAGCTCTGAACACAGTCTTTCAGGGGAGTGTCACCCTGCTCAGAACTGATTGACACACCTCCATCCTCAGATTATTTATTTATTTATTTATTATTATTTATTTGCACTTGTTAACCGCCACTCTCAGCCCGAGGGCGACTCGTGGCGGTGTACAGAACATAGAACATAGAAAAGACAACAGTTTACAATAGATCAAGACCATAGCACAACATCTTACTAATACACAACTAATTAAACTAAAAATCCGCTTCGTCTTGTTTGGGGTCATAATCAATCTCATAGTCATAGTCCATTCCGGTGGTCATTCCAAAAACATAGCACTTAGTTGAAGGCCTTTTCGAAGAGCCAGGTTTTCAGGCCCTTGCGGAAGGCCATGAGGGAAGGTGCCTGTCTGATTTCAGCAGGGAGGGAGTTCCATAGCCGGGGGGCCACCACCGAGAAGGCCCACTCTCTTGTCCCCGCCAGGCGTGCCTGTGAGGCAGGCGGGACCGAGAGAAGGGCCTCCCCAGATGATCTCAAGGTCCTCGTGGGCTCGTAGGCCGAGATGCGGTTCTCAAGGTATTTTGGGCCGGAACCGTTTAGGGCTTTGTAGGATAACACCAGCACCTTAAATTGGGCCCGGTAGCAGATCGGCAGCCAGTGGAGCTGGGACAGCAAGGGCGTTGTGTGTTCCCTGCGTCCTGCTCCGGTTAACAACATGGCTGCCGCGCGCTGGACTAGCTGGAGCTTCCGGGCCGTCTTCAAGGGCAGCCCCACGTAGAGAGCGTTGCAGTAGTCGAGGCGGGATGTGACCAAAGCGTGTACCACCGTGGCCAAGTCAGACTTCCCAAGATACGGGCCTCTAATGGCAAGCACCTCTGTTTTGTCTGGATTTAGTTTCAATTTGTTTTTCTACACCCTACCCATCACTTCCTCTAGGTATTTATTTAGAGAAGACATGCTATTCTCAGCCAAAGCTGTTTTTAAAGCATGAAGAAATATATTTGAGTGTCATCAACATACTGACAGCAACCCGCCCCATGCCTTCAGATGATCTCTCCCAGTAGTTTCATGTTAACATTAAAAAGCATTGAGGATATAATGGCATTCCTTTTTTTTTTTTGTGCAGTTATCCCCAAGCACTACCATCTGGAAAATGCCTGAGTGGTACAATGGGCACCACTGCAACACAATGCCTCTGATTGTCAACCCTTTCAGGCATTCCAGAAGGATACCATGGCCAATGGCATTGAACGCTGCTGAGATAGCTAGAAGCACCAACAAGCACCAACACATGCACCCTGTCAGTGTTAAAACAGAGATCATCCATGAAGGTAACCACAGTAGCCTTAACTCCATATCCTACTCTGAAGCCAGTTTGAAATGGGTCAAGGAAGTATGTGTCATCCAAGACTGCCTAGAGTTGGAGGACATCTGCCTTCTCAATCACCCAGCCCAAAAAAGAAAGCTTGGAGAGTAGTCTGTATTTATTAAAGTCCAGGGGATCCAGGGAGGACATTTTTCAGTGGTTTGGACCTGTTATTTTATTATATCAAATACTAAAGGTTAAAGGAATTAATATCCCTTAATAATCAATGTTTTTCTAATATTGCAATTCTAAACCAATCTACATTTTGCAAATGAATTCCACTGAGTTCAATAGAGCTCACCTAGGTAAGGGTAGTATACGTGTAGGGAACACATCTTCGGTCTTCTAATACAATGTTGTTTTCTTATACAAGTATTTTACAAAGTTTATCTAAGGTGTGTATACTCTTTCCTTTGTTGTTTCCTAATTTCCTAAATTCATTTGCTTTTCTAAATCAATAACTGACTGCAATTTCTCCAAACCCATCATGTCATCAGATATACCGCAATGCCTCTCAATTCCCTTTTAAGTCCATGATGTCATTAATGTTTGCTTCACCTTAAGCTTTTTTGGGTCCAAACCATTATTGCAATTGTCATATCTCATGAAGACTAGTAACATTTTTTGATAGAGGTCTTGAAAATCCCTTTACCATGTGCAAGTTTTTTTTTAATTTTCCGTTTATAGTATGTCTTGCCAAAGCCACTTTCAAATCAAATTTTCCTACGACATAGAAAGGTATGCCTGTTTTAGCGCCTATAAAATAATTCCACAGGCATTTTAACATTTTTTTAATAAATCCCATGGGGAAAGTCACAGCATCATTTACCAACAATTCAGGCAACTTTATATGCAGGAGAATGCTGTGCCTGGACATTGTAAAGGTAAAGCCCAGCTAAAGTGTCTATAGGATCTCCCTTACCCTCCCACCTCTATGTCCAAATACAAATTATTAATTTAGATAAGGCACTTCAATCCTGCCATCCCAGTTTGGATATGAGGTTCCAAATCCCATGATTTATATCACCAGTGATTCACTAAACAAATCATTGTTTTGCTATTGCTTTTTTAAGGGCTAAATTCAATGGTTAGTCCCAGCTACTATAAAGCCATTAGGGGCATACCTAAGTGTTGACTTTCAGGGGACTTTATCATATGAGATAGACAAACTGGCTGAACTGTGATCTTTAATAATTTTCACTTTCATATAATACTGTGTGCATCCCACTACTGGTTAATCTTGCAATTGATTTTACCCAAGGCTTGTTCACTGGTGGTCCTCTTCAATCGCCTGACTTTCGGGTTAATCTTCCCACCCCATGATCTTCCATCCCTATACTCCTGCTAACTATCTTAATGCAATGAGTTCCTTCCACATCTGTGCCGGCATACCAGTAGTCATGAGACATCAATGGGCAGGATTCTCCTCTTCGTCCCCTCTACCCTCACTAATCCTATTAAATTGCATTTAAAATAAAAACAATTAAACATTAAACAAACCACAAGTTATGCTGGGTAGTTGAAGGAATAAAGAAAGGTGCAATGCTGAAGATGCTCAACTCAGTATGTGTCCATTATCTACACCAGTGGTTCCCAACCTTTGGGCCTCCAGGTGTTTTGGACTTCAGCTCCCACAGTTCCTAACAGCAGGTAAGCTGGCTGGGATTTCTGGGAGTTGAAGTCCAAAGGTTGGGAACCACTGATCTATACTATCACAACTATTGCAGCACTATAGGTTTGTGTAATAGTGTTTCCATGGATGCAGCAGGGCTGTTCTAAATGGCACTATTGGATTTAGCAACAGATATTGGATTTGTATCCTGCTTTTGTTTAATTCTGTTTGATGTTTAAGGCATCTATTCTATTTTTAAATGTTTTTTAACCTTTTCTTGTTAACAGATCAGAGGATACTACTGATTGTGAACCAAACAGATATACATAAAATGCCACCCTTCCTCATTCTATACAGTTCACCCATGAGTGCAGATGTCAGCATTGTCCTAAAAATTGAATCTTTTAAAAGCCTTTAGAGGAAGGCATGGATAAACATATTGATTGGGAGAACCACTGAATCCTCATCTACATCTTTTCAGGTTAAATTCAGAAAGACATGTTACTATAATTAGTTGCTTCTTTCATGCAGAGAAGCAGCTGATGGAACTCTGAGGATAGCATAAAATAGTTCATGGAGAAAATAGTTAAGCAGTGATTTGTTCAAATCAATAGAAATGAATTAAAGGTTAGACACAAAAGAGCAGCCCCAAAGCAGGAAGAAAAGGTGTTTTGCACGGTAGGTCTTTATAGTTAGAACTCAGTAGTCAGATGGATATCACAAGACATCAAATGTTCATCTTGTCAAAATAATGTTTTCAAGTTTGGTGAGGTTGTAAATGCTGAATTAGTTCACCTTTGTGTGCTAAACAAAAAAATTTAAAAAAAAATTCACTACAACAGTGAGAATGTATGTAAAATGTGAAAAAATCAATGACGGTTACTTTGCTGTATAGTCTAGTAAAGGTAGTAAAGTGGATGGATGTTTTGTGCTTTTGGGGAAAATGAGCAATTTTTTGGTGTGCAGATACAAAGTAACAAGGCCTGATTTTGCATGCAGAGATTTTGATAAAATGATAAAATACAGTTGTGCTGTTTTAGTTGCCAGTATGAGATGAAATTGGATTTTCATGGTGTTGCGTTGGAGGTGAGATTTCTTGCAAAACTCAGATTCACAACAGACTGTTTTACCTCACATATGGTTGACTTCTTAACTGTAATTTCAGTTAAAACAAGAGTCACTGGTTTCTCAATGCACTTTATGTGTGCATGAAAACACCATATTTTGTGAGCTCTCCATGTGTAAAATGGAAATTTTTGTATTTAGAGTAGAGATGAATGTTTATTAGTTGAAGTAAGTAACAGATCAAATAGAGTGTGGCCCTTAATAGCAATAATACACAATTCCTCAATAGCTAGAGATACAGAATCTACAGTAATCGAATGAATTGGTTGTCTTTCAAGCTCTTATAGATATGTCATTGAAAACCATGCCTGCAAGACACTAATAAAGAGAAAACTCGATAGTGTTAGCATGATAAAGTGAACACAATTAATAAGAAAAGCAATCCCATCATGCTCGTTAGAATGGAATGAAGAGAAAATGAATGTAACTAGAGACTGGAAAAGAAAGTATATTGCCAGACCAATCAAGTTCTTCATTGACTCTTTTGTTGTTGTTGTTGTTGCTTTTTGTTAGTCAGTAATTAGTATAAATAATGCTGACTGTATTTAAATATTATGGATAGGAAGAAAAATAGAGTGGATGTTAGTAAGCAGATGGATCATTTGATTTATTTTCCAATTACAGTTGACGCATGGGGTATAAAAATATGCAAATTATGTATTATTTTTATGGCCCATTTACAACCGTGTTTATTGTTATAATAAATAAGTACATTAGCTCATTAGGTTAGTATAGTAAAAGCTGTATGAGAAACAAATACTGCATTTTATACCACTGTTTTTCTATAGCACTTGCAAACATTAAAAGAATGAGAAGGTATTTTCCCACACTTTAAGGTGACTTAGAAATAACTGTATATCAATGTGACAGTCAGTCATTCCAGACAAATGTTAATCTCTATTGATGTCCATTAGCTAAGAATGAAAAAGAGAAATATAGTGTAGATGCAACAACACAGTTATTACAGTGGATTCTCAATATCCTCTGAGGTTTGGTTCAGGATACCAAATTCCATGGATACCAAAATCCATGGATGTTCAAGTATTGTTATGTACAATGGTGTAGTAAAATGGTGCCACTTATATAAAATAGCAAAAATCAAGGATTTAAAAAACATTTTCAAGCCATTGATGGATGAAACTGTGGATACAGAATCAGTAGATATGGAGGACTCCAGTTCATCTTCTCTTTCTCTATTTATTTCTGGGCCCCTCTCAATATTGCTTAACCCTTTACAGGTACCATAGAGAAAGAGAAATGCTGAACATATTATAGAATCAGAAAAATATTCAGAATTACTGGGTGCAAACCTATGCATAGATAAATAGTAGTTACTGGAAAATGGTATGACATTGAACGCGATCAGTACACTATGCATCCATTATCTACTTTCACGCGGCCGTTGTGAAATAGTGGATAAGATTGATAAAGTTGTAGGAATGTTGGGCCACATACTCTGGTACATAAAATCCTGGTGTAGATTTTGATTTGAGCAGAGAAGAATATACATTTGTTCTAATTGGAAAAAGAAATCATATTTCAGCTTTTTTGAGATGGCAGACCATGAGCAGCCCTGAAAGAGGACAAGGAGGTTACTGTTTGCATATTTGGAAAATAATACTATTTCAAAGCTAACACAAGCTGCCTTGACATCACTTTGTTTCCAAGTTTTCCTGCCTATACAGTAGAAAGACAATTTCCTAACATTCTGTCCTCAAAAGAAGAAAATGGAAAATGGAGCACAATATAATTTGCTATTTGCATTTTCAAATTCAGATGTAAGCACAGACAGTTAAGACAGGTGTGTTGTGAAACCATGGTTGACAACTTGAAGCACTGCAATAATTTTAGTCACAGGTACATTGACCTATACCTTCCCTTTTTACTTTGATCTGATCTGCAATCCTCATAGGCACTGTAGGAGGAAGGAGTTGATTTTCCTAACATAACGATAATGTTATGTGTCGTTATAATGCAAAGTAATTTGGCATTTGTCTTAAAAGGGTAATAATCCTGTTCCTCCCCCATATTTAAGCCGTGGATATCTTTTTGTCTTACTTAGCAGAGAGGAAGAAGCTTGTCTGACTACAGCCTTCTGGGAGAGAAGAATTCAAACCATTAGAGGCTAGCATACCCCTGGCAGGCCTCATGCATCTTTAAGTTCTTCTGACCAGAAATTTACTATAGAATCTCTCAGTTCTTGTGGGGTTTTTCGGGCTATATGGCCATGTTCTAGAGGCATTTCTCCTGACGTTTCGCCTGCATCTATGGCAAGCATCCTCACCCTCTGAGGATGCTTGCCATAGATGCAGGCGAAACGTCAGGAGAAATGCCTCTAGAACATGGCCATATAGCCCGAAAAACCCACAAGAACTGAGTGATTCCGGCCATGAAAGCCTTCGACAATACATTACTATAGAATGTTCTGGCACATTTAGATAAATTTGGTGATCACTTTCAGGAATCTACAGATGGCAAATTATTTGTTCTTCTGGCTTCTTTCAGGGAGCTGCACACATGGACAATGGAATTTCAGCTGTCCTTGAGCTAGAGCAACTGCATTGCACATCTCAAGTTAGACAGTTATAGTGCCTAATGACTACTGAGTCCTCATTTGGGAAGTGGCAAGGACTAATGACGGAGATAGAGAGAGCAGCCTCATTTGAGGCTTGGAATTACCCTTTGTAGGTTCACGTCAAATCAAGCATTCCACAGTGTTGGATGTTAGCATGTGCTTAGTGTGTTCTTGGTTGCAGTTAACCTACCTTTAATGATGTTTTCAGCTGTTCCATATCAGTTAAAGCAGGCATGGGCAAACTTTCAACCCTCCAGTGTTTTTGACTTCAACTCCCACAATTCCTAACAGTCAGTAATCTGGGTGAGATTTCTGAGAGTTGAAGTTCAAAACACCCAAAGGGCCAAGGTTTGCCCATGCCTGATGAAGTCAACTATTCTGATTCCTGATGGGTCAAAAAAAATTGTGTTTTTAAATTATTTATTTATTTACCGTTTTTATATTCTGCCCTTCTCACTCCACAGGGGACTCAGGGTGGATTACAATGTACATGGCAAACATTCAATGCCATAGACACACCACATATAGACAGACACACCTTTTTCATGAGGGGATTCTGGCCACCAGGGGAGCTGTCGCTTCACCGTCTATTTGTGACACTGATGAAGTACTTCCTCATTCTTTGCATGCTTGCTGGAGATTTTTATGGTGTTGTAAATTTAGTTAAATTAGCCTCCCCACATAAGCGGTACCTAAATTTCCTGCTTGACAGATACAACTGTCTTTCGGGTTTAAAGGTCTACAACAAGCTACACAAATTGGTCGAAAGCTCAATCTCACCCAGGCTGGCTTCGAACTGATGACCTTTCAGTCAGTAGTGATCTTAATGCAGCTGACTCCCAGCCCGCTGCGCCACAGTCCAGGTGCCATATCTCCTCCTAATACAGATGATAGAACAGATTTTTTGATATGAACCACTACATTCTGCTCTCTGGGATATGACAGATATGGGTGTTGACATTTCAGAATCATACCCTATATAGGAAGAATATTCTTTCGCTATTCATTTTCTGGTGATGGAAAGTTTCTCAATGCTTGGAAAAACTTCTGGGAAAAATCCAGGGAACTATAAGACTGCTGTACAACTCTTTTCACTTTGGGAAGGATTTGTGCAAAACTACATCTGATTTACCTGTGTAGAAAAGTGTTTTCTGTACAGAAAGCAATTATTCTTCATAGAAAAACCAGGTGTATTTCTGCACAGAGAAAACTTTTCAAAATACAAATAATAATGAGGAAGTCTCCGTTCCAGGAATGGGGGCTGCAAAAATTGTTAATTTTTACCTGTGATGATCAAGAATTCATAGATTTACATGGTTGTCCCCAATACAACCACGTGTTACATTTCTTTCTGGCATGTTTTGTTGGGTTTCCTTAGGAAGTCATTTTTGAAAATAATATTTGACATTTTTTCTTAGCAAGATATTTATTTATTTTGTTATTTACAACATTTGTATACCACTTTTTTCACATCTGTAATGCAAGGAAAAACCAAAGATCACAATTTGGCAATAAAAATTATCATTGAAATTCCAGATTATAGATAAAAGACCAATCTCTATTATGAACAGCACCCTTTCACCCACAGCAAATAAGAAAAGTGTAAAGTTTAAAAGGTATTTTAGTAATGAGTAGATCAATGGGTACTGCTCTGGCGGAAAGGTAACGGCACTCCATGCAGTCATACCAACCACATGACCTTGGAGGTGTCTACGAACAATGCCGGCACTTCAGCTTAGAAATGGAGATGAGCAGCAACCCCCAGAGTCGGGCATGACTGGACAACCTTTACCTTTAACAGGTTGTATATGTATTGAAAGCATCTTCCATAATGTTCTATGAATTTCAGTGATCGGAAAGCACATGGAAGTTCTGATTAAATAGAGCACTTCCTACCTTCTTCCCTATGTAAGGTTTATTCTTGGACAAATTCAAAACCATTTTCAGGGTTTAGCCCTCAAGGGTTGCCATAAGTTGGCAAGCAGGTTCAAGGCACATACCGTCATATCTAGATGAATACAATAGGTATAACAACCATTACAAAAGGGCTTTTTGATGCAGAAATTGTGAGGGTTTTTTTTTTCCTTTTGAAGATACCTGCAGAGAAAGCAAACAAGACTTGAGTCACTGTTTATATTACTTTAAAAGAAAAGGTAGTCTTTTTCTAATTTCAACTGGTGTGCTTTTAAATGGCTTATTAATTCTGATGCATTTTAATATTATAATTTGCTTAAAGACATTTTAACATCTGAATGTTTTGGAAGATTTTATCTCTTTTTATGCATATTTACTTTAACATGTCAGTGAATTGCTTTGAATCCCACCTCTGGGGAAAAGATGAGATGTAAAAAGAAATTTGTATAGACATGATTCAGAATCAAAGTCTCAAGCTATATAGCATTTGAGAAAGAGAAAATTCCAACCAACTGGTAAATGTTCCATCTTGACTGATATTATGCACCATTAAAATAATGTTGCTCAGTCCCAGATATCCTTGGGTGGGTTGACCTTAAGAATCCATTGTTACAGCCAACATATGATTGGAAGCATTCATAGCATTTGAAGCTGGAGAGTTGTCAAAGAGCCAACAATAGTCTTGTAGTCTTGTTTCTGTGGAGTGACTGAACATGATAAAAAAGGATTAGCAACCCTACACCTTGTTTATTCCTCTATATCCCTAACAGTGAGTTGCTCTATGTTGTTACATATTTTCTCACATCTATTACCAGAAGACTATGAGGTGAAGCAGAAGTTTGAAAATATAAAGGAAAAAATAACATTAAAACATGTTGCATCAGACTTTACAGGGGAAATATAAACCTGGGAATTTTGTGTTGATTGTAACATTTTGCTTTCTCTCTTACAGGATAATTAAGGGATCCTTCTGTACACAGTACACCATGTAAGGTGAAAAAATGAATTAGAATTACCACAGAATTCAACTGTGGCAGTCTGTAACATTTTTTTTATTTCCAAAGTTCCATTATATTTTCTCTTTTTTACTTTCTTCCACCAATACATATTCAACTCTACTCTGAACACAATAATTTCCATCTTACATGGGCAGAAGTTACAAAATCTGGTGATTTGTGTAGATACCATATTTGCAGCCGGTATTGTTTCATGACTACTTCCCTATCGAAGGCCATAGGTTCCCAGATACAAATAAAACAACTTGAGGTGAGTAATTGGTATTTAGAATCATAAAATCATAGTGTTGAAAGGGACCCAAAGAGCCATCTAATCCATCCTTCCCACAAAGAAGGACTATATGACTAAAGCACTCTTGAGAGATAGAAATCTGATGTCTGTTTAAAGACCTCCAAAGAAGATTAACAACTCTTAACATCAGGAAATTGTTCCTAATGTTTAAGTAGAACCTCTTTCCTAGTAATTTGAATTCACTGATATATGTCCTAGGCCATATCTGCACAGTGCAGTAAATGCATGGTCGGTTCAAAGAAGAAATGATCTGAACTTGCTCCAGAGGCAGTCACAAACACCCTCCTAAAAGTCATGGCAGCAGATGGTTAAAGTCCTCACAGTCCAGCCAGGGTGAGCATGTATAAACCTGCTGGACCTTCACCTCAATTTCCATATTGTGTCACAATTCCCCACTGGCCACTGAGCTCCATTTGAGCTCCTGGCCAACAGCAGCGACACCTATGTGAACAGAAAGAATATGAGCTGATCACCTTCTTCTTTCCGATTGCACAGGCACCTCTACTGATGTCAGCACAGGACAACCAGGACCTCACAAAAAGTTCTGCAACTAATTAGAAATGGTTAAAATAATGACAGAAAACCGATCCCTCCACTTTTCCCTGGGTTGGTGGCAGTGTTCCATGTGGGCAGTGGGCCAATCTGAATTAGACCTGATTGAGCTGTCCATACTGCCCCAAAGCTAATATGAATATGCGGGAAATTTCAAGCAAACTCTGGAGCATTTCCTGAAATTTCCTGAAGCATGGCCAAGTATAATTGACAATATTTATTGGAAGTGGAGCAACATCATATAGACAGACAACCAGGAACCAACTCAGGTGAATCTGGGTTTTAATGCCCATGTAGACAAGTCACTACCACTGAAACAGCAGGAAACAAGATGGTCCAGAACAGAGTTCTCACAAACATTGTAATGTTATACATTGAGAAATTTTCTGCTTCCTGTCTGTCCTTCCCCACTATCTCTCTTCATCACTCTTTCTCTTCTTCAGTGAACTAGTGGGGGAATGCTAGATTACTGTTTCCAATGCTCTGAACTGATCATATGAAGAAAGACTTTTAGATTAAGTAAAAGGTTACATGAAACTAGGCCAATGACACATTTTTCCCATCCTGTTTCATACTATCTAGCTTATCATGTAGAAGGCCAGTGTTTATACATATACACAGAAAGCTCAGCCAAACACACCTCTGCAAATATATCTTGACCCCATCCTTTCCCACATGCACAGCCAATTTACCAAAGCTGTCCCTATAAATTCTGTGGCTGGAAGAGAACATGTGCCACCCCAAAGCTTTCCTCTGAATTTCTCAGAAGATAATTTTCCTTGTGCTCCCAGTTTCAGAAATATTGCCAGACACTGACTGGGAATCCCTGCCCTTCTCTGGCCATGAACGAGCCAAATGGAGACATGCCAGAACCTTACAAGTCAGCAGCACACACAGTAGAATCACAACAGAGCTATTCCCTTCTATATCAACCTTGAAATAATATATGTAGGATTAACTAGAGTTTATTTCAGCCTATGTAATCAAAAGGCCCCCTGGTGGCACAGCAGGTTAAACTGCTGAGCTGTTGAACTTGCTGGCCGAAAGGTTGGGGATTTGAATCCAGGGAGCAGGGTGAGCTCCTGCTGTTAGGCCCAGCTTCTGCCAACCCAGCAGTTTGAAAACATGCAAATGTGAGTAGATCAATAGGTAATACTCCAGTGGGAAGGTAATGGTGCTCTATGCAGTCATGCTGGCCACATGACCTTGGAGGCATCTTTGAACAATGCTCTTCAGCTTAGAAATGAAGATGAGCACCACCTCCCAGAGTCAGACCAGATTGAACTTAATATCAGAGGAAACCTTTACCATTACCTAATCAACAGGTTTCTAGCCTCTACTCTGTCTCTCTTGTAGAGGATGCCAGGAATTCCCAAGACTTATAACAATGGATCAATTCAGTGTTTCAATTGTATACAAGCCCTCCCTGTGCTTCTTGCCTAAGTGAATCTGCACTTCTTTGTGGAAAACACAGGGCACATAGGTAAGACTTTTCTTGCATTAGTTGCCTGATGATCATACAAAAGGTCAAAAGTAAAGTTGGAAACAAATCCAGAGGAATGAAATTGTTTTGACACATGAGCCCATTTCACTGTGAGAAATTTGAAGTGGAAATTCTGGACCAACAACAATATACATAGTTAAAAAGCCATGGGATTGTATGTTTATTTAGAAAGAACTGGTTAATACCACATTTGAACTAACAATCCCTGATACAGAAGTACCTTAAACAAGATATAGTTCAAGTGCACATTTAACTTTAATTTTAAAAACTCTCTTGTTGCTTATATGATAGGAAAAGTTTTGAATGAACATTAGTACTGAGTGCATAGACATAGATATTAGCAAAAGGCCCTTGCTTCAGGAGGAATTCCATGAATCCGTTGGTACGCATGAAGACAGCAATCAGGCAGAAAGTATTCTCATTTTCTAATAACAAGCTTCTGGTAGGATTTTTTAAAAATCATCTCTTTTCAAAGTAAGAAAGAATATGCCTTGCTATTCCTTGATTTCCCCGTGGAAATAAATATTTATACATTTTGAGTAGGTGAAATTAATGTGAACATTTCAATATAAATTGAATATAAATGTGTCAGTCTCAAAAAAGTACGCTATTCAGGCAATCTGCACCTTTTCAGGAGGCTTCCCTTCTTTAAAATATATCTGATGAGAACACATATTTGAATGAAATAAGATTCAGTCTTGAAATATGCTGCTACCTTTAAAAATGGCGGTCTTGCTACAAAACTCAGTACTGATGCTATCTGACCTTTTAGAAATTGTGCCACGTTGCCAATAAAGTCCAATATAATGAGGTTGGCCAAGATCCTACATGGCATTCTGGCATATTTGCACAGGAGGAGGAGAAAAATGTAATAAAAACACCTATGACCCAGAAAGAAGGTGATAATGTGTGGAGGTGGATGAAGCTGGTTTGAGCCACCTGTTTCTTAAATGCCTGGCTTAAAAAGTTCCTCAGAGCCAACACACTATGGAAGGATGCCCTGAACAATCACCTCCATCTCTCGACTAAATTGTCAGACTGCTTGTTCTATGGTCCATTACTTGAGTGCTTTGCCACAGTAGGATCCTGGGAAAAGTTTTCTTCTCCAATACTCTAGAAGGATTATCACTCAGCTGTTGCAATTTCATTTGAGTTCACTTAAGAGCATCTGTTACTTTTCTGAACTATAGCAGTTTATTTTTATATGCCATCTGACGAGCGAATGCATCTTCACTTTTTGCTCATGTCCCTTGCATTTTAAATATGTAATATTTTCCTTATAATTAGTGCTAGCTTTTAAAATTAGCCTGTCATCCTTTCAGTTCTTCATTATGAAGTTCAAAAGTGTCTGGGAAGCATAGGTTTTCTTTTTTAAAAATATTTTAAAACATTACTGCGAATGGTAGTATCAGTGCAGGTTGCCCCAGGGCAATACCAAACCAATGCTTCAGACTTGAGAATGATGTGTTAATAGCATTATAATATGTTTCCATGGGAACTGCTAGACCATCTTCATTAATAGCCCTGCCTCCCTCTAAATTATGACCCATGCTTCTATGAAGACAACAAGAGGGAAAGACACAGATAGGTGAACAGATAAACACAGACAGCAAGGGGCAGTAGACCAGAGGGACAGCAGACTTCAGTTGTCTGATTGTCTAAGCTCTATATTTATTAATAAAAATAAATATTACTAAATGTGGCATCAAATAGATAAGAAATGCTCCCCCATAAATGAACCACACACACTGATCTTTTAATGCAGTTTCAACATGGTTTTGAAGAAAGAGATTTTACTTTGCAGATGATTACATAAGAAATCCTCCCACGGATGGGCAGTTTGGATCCATTGTTCCTTTTTTTAAGTTTCTGGAGTAGCAGAAAACAAGTTTGCCCCTTCCTCAATATGATATCCTTTCAAATATTTAAAAATAGCTATTATGTTCCCTCTCAACTTTATATTCTCCAAGCTAAGCAGCTTCCTTAGCCATGCATCCGAGGTCTTGGCTTCCAGAGCTTTCAACATTTTGGTCACTCTTCTGGATATGTTCCAGCCTATCAATATCCTTCCTGAATAGCAGTACCCAGAACTGGACAGAGTATTCCAGGTGAGGTCTGACCAAAGCAAAATAGGATAATACTATTACTTCCCCCAATCGAGGCACAATATACCGACTACAATCACACTGACATTTCTAACTGGTGATTCACACAGTTGACTCATTTTCAACTTGTGGTCTACTAAGGATCTCATGACATGGGCCGCTGGAATTGCCACATGTCATGGCAAGTCTGACAACCGTCATGGGGGGCATGGGGAAGCTAATCCCACAAGGGGATGAGTCGACTGTGTGGCTTTCCCCCATTTCTTCTTGTGAGGGACAAGAAACCTCATGTGTTGTGGCCACAGCAGCAGCTTACACCGCCCCTGCTCTAAATGACCCACAGAGTCCTGCCAGAAGTTCCTCTGCATTGTCAGATGGGAGCTGGCAGGCTCCGTGGATCATCTAGGGTTCAACTGGCATATGCCACTGGGAAAAACCCCATATGATGAGATTGTAAGATTCCTAGATCCCTTTAATGTGTACTGTTGTCAGATCAGGTTTCACTCATCTTATACCAGTTTCCCTGAAGAGTTTTCAGAAAGAAAGAAAGAAAGAAAGAAAGAAAGAAAGAAAGAAAGAAAAGTAACCAGCAGGGGCAAATATGGCATTTTTTTTTATAATTGCCAATCCTCTACATCAGAAAGCCTGAGAAGTACTAGTATGATAGGCTCATTTTCAATTACAGTAAACTGCAAGGTTCTAAAATGGAAGAATTTCAATTACCAGAGTTGAAACAAGGATACATTTTCAAACTTTCCCAATGGGAACTTGATTATTCTAAGCCAAGTGTGGGACGGAAACAAATATAAAAAAAGTAAAATTCTTTTTCACCATGTGTTTTTTAGTAATAGGGGATAGATAATATTGTTACTTATTCCCGTTTTTTAATGGCAGTGATGGAACTTTTCATTTGGGGGCTGATAAAGTAATGTTTATTCATTTTTCCACTTGTTTCTTTTGAAATTTAATTCTGCATTTTTTGGCATTTTCATTTTGAAGTGGCAAATTAAACCTTTGAAATAAAATGTTGGGAACCAAGTGTAGTGTGTGTCCTTTCCAGAACCTAACAGGTACAATATCCCATGAACATTCACCTCTACGGGATACATGTGGCTTTTTCTGCAAAGTTAGCATTCCAGGACATTTCTGGGAAGAACAAATAGACTTTTAAACAAGGTTCCTGAACCATTCTACCTTTCTCAGAAATTAGTACATTTGCAATGTTTATAAAGTAAAAGATCTATATTTATGTCAATTTCCATCTAGTTATGGAGAGGCAGGTGATAAACTATTATTATTGTTATTGTTATTATTTCAAAAATAGACACACTTAAAATGTGCACAGTTGGAAAATATATGTTTACTTTATTCAATGTGATAATGGATACAAGTACATTAAAATACCAAAAAATGTGATTTAAAAGAGAGAGAAAGGAAAACTCCATGTTAAGGGGGAGAAATTCACAATCTGATATGATAGAGATGGTGCAGACTGCATGCAGCTCCCTTAAGCCATTCCCTCAAGTCTGCCCTGAAATTTGGGTGGTAAAACCCCTCTGCCCTTCAATGGATAATGGTGCCCGCAAGCCATTTTGTAATAACTGGGGGCACTTATTAATCTTCCACCAGGGAGGAAGATTAATATTTTCATTCAATAGTACCACATATTCCCTGTCCCTGCCCTGGAGGAAAATATTGGATAAATACATCAATTGTTATTGCATTTACCTTTATCTTTTACGTTATTTCCCCCACACCCAGAAACATTTTAATATCTGGTGTGTTCCAGACATGTCAGGAGTTTATGAGATTAAGTCATGACATCTAATCCCAAAAGCTAAAGTGGACTTAAGCAAAATTCCACCAATTACTTCTCATTGATTAATGAGATTTGCTTGAGCTGCAGTTTTGGAAAAGACAAGAAGAAAAGCAGCATATGGATGATCTGGAGGGAAAAGCTCCTTTCCTTTGATTATACTTCTGACACATCTGTTCAAAATCCCCTTTCCCTCAGATTATTACTGATTGCAAAGGAGAAGCATCAATTTGGAGGCTCTAAAACTCCAGAACTGAGTTAGAAAACCACCCTCAAATGCTTGAGCTGTTCTTAAAACTGAGCTTGATGCTGGCATTTTCATGCACAATGAATAATTTTAAACCTTTGCCAAACAACATCATTGCCAAAGTTAGAAGAAATGGTTGGCCCAGTTTGCTGCTACTCTACTTCACTCTGAAGACTACTATTTTATGTTCACTCTCACAATAATGTAAAGCCTAGGCAAGACTGAACATGATCCATTTTCCTCATTATAATATTATGGGTTTTTTTTAAAGATTACTCTACACCAGATCTTGTTTTTCCCATAGAAAAATAAGATTGGGGAATATAATTCTTCACTAATAAATATAGCATTGAAATGAATTTAAAATATTATTACTGGTTATTTTTCTCTGAAGAAGGTAAGAGTTAATGGAACTTTCTGCAGACATAATTTGGTTGGCTTTTGTTATTTTTCACCTCAGAGAGTAGGGGAAGGACACCCACAGCAGCAAAATTATGTTAGGGTAGCCCTGACCTCCTTAATCCTCAGTAATAGATTGAGAAACTATGGCTTATTCAATCAATGACTTTGAGGGTTGTCCCTGTCTCTCCTTCTCAAAACAAATCAATAGTCTGACCCTGTCCAATGCATTGTCTCCTGAATTCTGGTCATGATGAACAATTGTTTTGGTGGGATGCCAAAAAGGGGTAGTAACATTGAAACCACAGAAAATATCAGAAACACCTCAAAGAGCTAAACAGATGGTTACTAGGCTTGTGCACTTTGGCTGAACCTTGATCTGTTTCTGTGGGCTGAATTTTGGAAGACTCCCGAATCCATTTTTGCATGCCTTCCAAAAATGGGTGGGTAGCCAAATACCTCCCCTTCCTGTCATTTTTAGGGCTATTGGGATGAAAATGGCCACACTTGGAGGACACGTCTACCACCATTAGACCAGCAACTTTCATAACATTTGAGTCTTCCCTTGATTTTTAGGAATTTCTTTTCTTTTTAGAGCACAGAGAGAAATATAAACAGAGAGAATTTGTTTGCAAAGGAATGAAATTATAGGTAGGTATAGGTAGTAGTTTCCTGAGAATGAGACTTTTCTGTTTTAATTGATGATGATGATGATGATGATGATGATGTTGACTTTATTCTTATACTTCGCCTCCATCTTCCTGAAGGGGTTCGGGACAGCTTAACATGGGCACAAGCCCAATCAACAAAGTTAAAACATAGCATATACAAATACATAACATTAGTATAAAAACAACATGAAACAACATAACAGTATATAAAACAAGCATCAGAAACAACAACCAATAGTATAATTCAAGTCTCATAGTTAGTCTTTTTAAAGTATTTTCTGAAGAAGAGGAGGGGAGGAGAAAAAGAAGCTAAAAGGTGACTTAAATCTCTCAGAGCCCCCCAAATATTTTTTAAAGAAAAGCACATCATGAGTAAAAAGATGTTATTTCTTTCTCCCAAGTCCCCAAATGCACGCATGCATACACCCAACCCACCCATCCCACACTTTCCAAATTTCCGGTCCCACTAAACAAAAAGAATAAAGAAAATAATGGAAAATAAAAGAAAATTCAATACGAGAAAAAGCCAAGCCAAAAATAAAGCTAAAAGTGAGCAGCAAGCCAGAACACAACTGAGAGAATGGAGGCAGTCACCCCATTAAATAGACACCGCTTGTGTAAGACACATCACAGCATTCTTCTATTCTGATTGGCCCAACAGGCAGGGCTCACAGGGAAACCCCACGCAAGCATACAACAGCCTCTTCGCATGCCCTGTGATGTTGAATAGGAGCTGTGACCGGCTGCTTGTGGCCCAATTTGGCTGAAAAAACATGTCAGCTGAGCCCTTGCTGTTATGGCCAGCTGAACAAGCCGAACAACCAGATTGGCTGAACTGAACCAACTAAACTAAATCTGTGCACAAGCCTAATGGTTACTTCAACACAGATAAAGCCCAACATGTTTCAGCCTAAATCTCCTGGGATTTGGTTCCAAAATCTGTGTATGCTCAAGCCTCATTATATAATGGTGTAATAAACTTTTATAAACCTGCAAATCTACAAAATGGCCAAAAGGAGAGAATGGTTGAATCAATGGATGCAGAATCCGTGGATATGGAGGGCTGACTATATCTATATCTATAATATATTTATATCTACACACATACATGCACACACATGGAGATCGGGTTCTTTAGGGGCTACATACAAACATAAAAGTAACTATAAAAGGATGACACGTGATATCATAAAACATAAATGATACTACATAAGAAAAGGCATTTTAATCTTTGTACCTTGTTTAAGGCCTGATTTGACATTAGATTGCAGACATTTCTGAAGCAGAAAACATCATTCCATGTGAGTTCAGCTGCTGTGAATTATAAGTCAACATCTGGAAGATTGCATGAGGCCTAGTGAAATGGCCTTGAATGACAGGGCAGGACTTTTTAGAGAGAGAAAAATAAATAGATAGTCATATTTTCACATTTCTTATTGGGACTAGCTGGTGATTGATGACACTGATATAGAGGATTCTCATAGAATAATGGTTTGCTAGGTGTTTTACAATATTATTCATTAAGTACTGCACTATAGAAATAATTTCAGCAGCCACATTATAGTGTCTTTTAGGTATGAAGCAGTCATATGCACATTGCAAGATATGGTTTGGCTTGAACTAAAGCCTGCTTGTTCTGCTCATTCTTGCAGAGAAAAACAGAACATAAATATTAAATATTTAACAGTACCAAAGAAGCTAACACAGGCAAAGAAAGTTATGCAGTAATGTTTATATCTGGAATGCAGAAATGCAGTCATCCATTGCAAGGACACAGCACTGTAAATCTCACCACATGAAGCTGAGAAGGGTACTATATCCAATTAAGTTGAGAATCTCGGAAATAATGCTCAAAAAAGGCCACCATAACTGCTCAAAATGGAATGTGGCCAAGACACTGCTAGCTAATATCTTGAGAATTTTAGAAGTGGCGTAAGGTCAGCACACCAATTTTAGAACTCAGCTGTATTATTGTAATTTTCAGCAATAAAAGACTTTTCCAGGTCATGTGTTTTTAAGCAGAAATGACACTGTATATTTAAATGGTGATCAACATTGCATCTCGTAGCACGGGCATAAGAATGGGCAGGATTCATTTATACCTTTGCCACATTCACGAGAATTTCCAGAAGAACTGCAGCAGATTACAAAGATGTTGAGAGCTCAATGAAAACAAAGAAAATGTGTATAGTTCACTATCAGTGATACTGCACCCTTCTGTCCCATTTAGACACATTAAAACAGCAAACCTCATAAGGGACACATGAGAGATTGTTTACCTATTTGTGGGGCAAACCAAATGATGTTTATGCAATCAACTCAAAGCTATGGGGAAGACAAAGGTATATCAAGACTCAGAGAAGTTCGGAAGATAATTAAAACTCCTTCCACTCAGCTTCAACCTTGATAAAAAATATCTCCCTAAAATTATTTGCCTCATGAGATAAGCTTCCATTGCTGTCAAAATAAGATTCTCTCCCCACAAAAACTGCTGATCTGTTGGTACTATGACAGAAGGCATTAGACTCTCTTCAACCATGCAATTCCTCGATTACTCTGGGCTCACTACAATTAATCTTTCTTTAAAGGTGCATTTTAGTTTTGGTACTTAGACATGAGCAAGGTGCTACCTATGGGCCCCATGTGGTCTTTGGTATGTCTACGTGAAGCCCCTTGCAAACCTCTTTTTCCCCTAGACTGACAAAATGAGACCAAAGTGAAGAAGTCTGCTCCTTTTAATTCTCCAAAAATCCCCCAGAACTCCCTAAAACACAGAAGAAAGATATTCTCTTCAAAATATGAACTTTATAAAATTATCCTAAGCAAAAAGAACAGAATCTGACATTTTTTTAAAAAAAATAAAAGGAAAGTCAGTAAATTAACACTTGTTCATTGTGACGTATAGTAATTTTTTTAATTCATGACCAATGCCCAATGCAAGTTAGATGTTATATGACCTTCCAATCATTAACAATAGAGAGAAGATCAATAATCGGAAGTATTACACCTTATTATGCCCTGAAGAAGATAAACTGCAAACTGAGAAAGCCAATGCCATAAAAAATTCTGTCTCTGTTTAATAATTTATTCTCTCTAAATTTTGATAAACATCTATCTACATTTAACATTTTCAGTGTGACCCAAATGTTTCAAAACTTTTCTCACTTTTGTTACTTCTCACTGGTGACCTCATCAGACACAGTATTCTCTGTGTCTTCTCCCTGTTTCTCTATGCTGCCGAAGTGGACTCCCACAGAGTCCATCACATGACACAGGGCAACTGTCGGTGGGACTCTTTGGGGCTCAATTTCAGCAATGTGGAGAAACTGAGTCCAGAGTGTCTTTTAAGGAGTTGTGTGTCACCCAACTCCAAATGGCACCACGTGGAGAAATGCAGGGGAAAGACAAGCCTGAAGGGGGAAAGAATGTTGATTGGAAGTGTAACGGTTTGCAAAGGAGCCACCACTTTGTAAGGACTTACTAAATTGATAACACAACTAATGACTTGCAATATTGAATTGGTCTTTCTTCAATGTGTAGCATGGCCTAACTTGAAAGTATTTGTAACAGAGACTTGGCTTTAGAAGAAACTAACAAATTTATTGAAGTATAGAAGAAGCTTGATGGTTTCAATGTTTCTTAACTCTTAGAGGCACATATCTTCAGAGGTTACATTTATAACTTTTCATAAAACAACTCTTAAGAGGACTATTCTTTCCACTAAACAGGTTTCAAACTTATTTTCCTTCAAAATGTGTTTCTTTCTTTAACAGATTACTTCAGGCACAAGCTTATTCTTTCCATTATGTTATTTCAGTTGCAGTAAAGGTTCTTATTAGGGTTCTCTCCCCCTTTTGCTCATACACTGACTAATAATATAAATAAGTCAACTCGACCTATCTAAACTACACAGGCTAAAAGCCAAAACCTTCCCGATTCACAACACAGTAGAATCAGCCTTTCCCTGTAGTTCTTAGATTAGACTACCTTACTGATTCTCAACACACAACAGAACCAGCCTTCCCTGTAGTTCGCTGACTACAGACTGTTTTAAAATGGCTGCCCTGCCAAGTGGTTTTGGCTCTGCCCCTTTTTCCATGGTAACCCAGCTCCGAGTGAGCTAAGCTGGCCACCGCCCTCCCCAGTTATGCTAGTTTAAATACTTACCCTTTTAAACACCTATCTATAATTATACATAACTGTAGATTAAAATTCACACTTCACCACAGGTCCATCTGGACAGGAGGGAACAGAGTAAGATAGTTTCTTCCGTTGTCCCACGCTATTCCATGCTTTTCCCCACTTTCCCTCCACTCATGTGATGAGGTCTTTTGTTTCTGAACCAGATTTTATTGGTACATTTATTTTTCGATGCAGCTTAAATTATTTGCCTTCCTAGAATGTGTGTGTGTGTGTGCATGTAATAAATCAGCATGTAGAAAAAGTTAGAATTCCTGTTATGACGTTATTTCATCAACAGACAGGAAGGAGACACAGAGAGCAAAATATTAGCACATGTGGCATTTCATTCACAGGTTTATGTCAATGCACACATTCAACTAGAACAGTGTTATAATCAGACTAAATAGAGATGGTTGCCCAAAAAAACATACTGTGGCAGTTGTTTAGAAACAAACAATTTAGTGTTTTGGTTCTTGAAGCCTTTCTACCTTTGAGTAAATTATTGCCTCAAAGCAACACATAGCTGCCGTGCCTCCCAGTGCTTAAATTCAAAAGTTCAAAACATATAGTTTTGAAATTCTTGGTTTGCTTCTGTCCTCTAATAGACTTCTATTATGTACTGGGCATTTGGCAAGGCATGAACATTGGTTTCTGCTTTCCACTGAGTCAAACTATTGGTCCTGATAGCTCCTTATCATTAAACAGTCAGGCAGCAACTCTATGGGATACCAGACAAAATTATTCTATATCTAGAAAGGACAAGGACTGAAATTCTGCATACAGAGCCTTTGTTCTGTCATTGACTGGAAGTGTGCCAATTTGAAATGTTCAGGTCTATGGAATGCAAAAGTTATTCTTCAGACTGATTAGTTATACTTGACGGTATTTCTAAACAGTAAACATAAAATGGAACTGCAAACTTTATACACTGCAAAACATAATAACCCTTCAAAGAATATTCAGGCATAAAGTTCCCAAGCTGACCTTAAATGGCCATTCTCTCTAAACCTCTGGCCCTTTCCCACGACACAATTATAGCACTGTGATTCTGTTTTAACAGCCATTGGAATTTGCAGTTTAGGATGGCATACTCTCAGCCAGAGAATTCTAACACTTCACCAAATTACTAACCTCAGAATTCTACAAGATGCAGTTCTGGTAGTTAAATGGAGTCACAGTGCTATAACTGCATAATGTGAAGGGGCCCCTATTTCACAAGCAATAAAAAGCCCATTTATTAATTGATTATTTAGGGCATTTGTATCCCGTCCTTTCTCAACCTCCGCAAAAGAATTCATATTCCTACCTTAGGGGTGTAATTAACATGTAATTTAGTATAATAAAAAGCTCTGTTTTTCTGGCTCTGTTAGACAACATGACCGATCGTAAACATGACCGATCGTGTGCCAGCTGCGCCTGTACCTTGGGAAGTCAGACTTGGCCACAGTGGTCCATGCTCTTGTTACATCCAAGATAGACTACTGTGATGTGCTCTACATGGGGTTGCCTTTGAAGATTGTTCAGAAGCTTCAAATAGTCCAACGAGAGGCAGCCAGGTTAATAACTGGAGCGGCATACAGGAGCACACAACTCCCATGTTGCGTTAGCTCACCTGACTGCCTGTTTGCTACTGGGCACAATTCAAAGTGCTGGCTTTGGCCTATAAATCCCTAAACGGCCCCGGCCCAGTTTACCTGTCCGAATGCAACTCCCTTTACGAACAACTGTGGAAACTAAGATCTTCTGGGGAGGCCCTGCTCTCAGTCTGGCAACCTTCACAGGTACATTTGGTGGGGACGAGAGACAGGGCCTTCTCTGTGATTGTCCCCCGGTTATGAAACTCCCTTCCTGGCAATATTAGATCAGTCCCCTCCCTCCTGTCCTTCAGAAGGATGGTGAAGACCTGGCTGTGGGACCAAGCCTTTGGGGCAGTGCAATGAGGCAAAATGATGTCCTAAGATGGTTTTTAAACAACTCTTAATGTGGATACAAGTGATTTTAATGTTTGCATATATTTATGGTTTTATATCCCGGCATTGAATGTTTGCCGTATATATGCTGTGCTCAGCTCTGACTCCCCTGTGGGGTGAGAAGAGCGGAATATAAATGCTTTAAATAAATAAATAAATAAATAAATAAATAAATGTATCAAGCAGAGTAAACAATTGGCAAGACAGACATTGAACAACCACGTATCTAGCAAAGAAAAAATGAATTTCTGGTAGTAAGAGCTGTTTGCCAGTAAGATACACTGCTTTAGAATGTGATGGACTTTTCTACTTTGGAAGTTTTTAAACAAGGCTGGATGGCATTGGCCACTTGTTGGGAGTACTTTGTGTATTCATGCAAGGCAGAATGAAGTTCCTCTCAGTCCCACCTCCATCTCAAGTGTGGTTGGTGGGGACGAGGGAGAGCGCCCCTCAGCTTTGGAATGCCCTCCTCAGAGAAATTAAATTAGCCCCACACTTCAATGTTTCCAGAAAACCAGAAAACATGGCTCTTTAAGAAAGTCTTCAAAGATGGTTAAAGCATCAAATTGAGAACCAAGCTAATTGTTTTGACTCCGACACTTTAATGTGACTGAAACTGATGTGGCCCATTTTAATCCACTGGCCTTGAGCAGGGGGAAGGGGGAGGAGGATGCAGCCCAGGCCTCTCTGTCAGTGACTGTGCTCGGGCAAGGTGGACCAGACCTCAGCCAGTCACAGTTGCTATGGCAGCCATCGCCGTGCACCAGCAGCACAGCAGTGGAGATGGAGAGGCCTCCTCCTACTCCCACTCCCTGGATCAAGGCAGCCTTGGGGCTGTTCTGCAGGTCTTGAGCAAGGCGGGAGGTGCAGGAAGAGGCCTCTCTGCCTTCGCCTCTGCTGGTTAGGCTGGTGCTTGAAATTAAGGATTTTTAGTTCATCTTCAATCATTGAGCATGCTGAACTCCACCACTGACAGAATTGAACAGCAGGGGAAGGTGAGGTAAGGTGGCCTCCTCGGTGTTCCTAGCCACCCTTGACTCTTGCCCTGATCCAGCAGTGAGGGAGGATGGCCGTTGGTGCCTCTCGCACTGGCTGTGCCCACGAGGCGGGGGGGGGGGGAGAAAATGGGTTTGCACGCATGCGCTGTGTTCTCTTTTTCATTTTTTAAACATTAAAGGTCTTATTGTTTTTTGGGAGGAATTTTTTGAGTGAAGGACATAGATTGCTTTTAATGGTGTCTTGTGTCCAAATTTGGGATCAATTTTCCCAGTGGTTTTTGAGTTCTGTTAATCCCACAAACAAACATTACATTTTTATTTATATAGACTAGCTGTCCCCTGCCATGCGTTGCTGTGGCCCAGTTTGTGTATATGTGTTTTGTGTGTGTACAGGTGTGTATATGCGTGTGTATATACTTGTGTATATTTATTTTTTATTTAATTCAATTATTTGTACCCTGCCATTCTCAACCTCCGCAGGGGGACTCATATATGTATATACACATATGGAACTGAGCACCAACCTCCGAAGTCGGACATGACTGGACTTAATGTCAGGGGAAAACCTTTATCTTTACCTATGTGTATATGTGTATATATGTGTGTTTGTGTGTGTATATATATATGGTTTGGGTCATGTGTTGTAATGTCTTTTTTATTTTTTGGCTTTTTAAGTCCCTTCCGCTGTGTTTTCCAGTGTTTTTATGAGTGATTGTCCCTTCATTCAGTGGTTTTTGAGCTATGTTAATCCCACAAACAAACATTACATATACATACACACACACACACACACACACACACACACACATATATATATATATCTTCATTACTTTAACTTATAACTTATTGTAAGATAGGTAGGATATAAATACAATCATTAGTGTTATAGTTTACTTTTGCACCAAAAAAAAGCCTCTCTGAAGTATGAAAGCAACCAAAGAATTCCAAAGGCCTTTAAAAAAATCAAGCATTTCTTTGTAGTTTAGCCAGTATCACTGCAACCATTATTGCATTACCGTCTGTTTTCCCCAGTGAATGGATTTTATTGACAATGCCCAGCAGGTGTTTCAGCTTGACAACATAGATGGCCTCATTCTAGGCAGCAGTACTTCATCTCCCAAGTTTTCAGACAGAGAATATATCCAAATATTTCCTATCAAAAGGGCAAGGAGAAGGAAGGCAGCCTACTTAATTGTTAATTATTATTTTTTATTATTACTATTATCCAAGACCTTTAAAATTATGATTTAGTCTCCATTGCAATTAGGTTAAAATCCCCTTTGTGTTACTGTCTCATTTTCTCTTTAACAATTGACTAAACAGCAGAGTGCACTCTAGAAAGTACAAATCTCTTTATTAGCATGAGGACAAGCTGCCTTGTACAACACTAATGAATCTTTCATTGAAGCATTCTGAATTCATTGCCGTTACAAGCAAAATGGCAAGGAGAATTCATTTGTCCTTTTTTCCCCCAATGAATCTATGAGGACACTCTGAAATCCTAGGGAGGTGGAGATACTAGGACAATGGTTTCTTTTAATCACACAAAACAATCACAATTTCTTTCTAGAACCATACTTTAGCACTGAAGAAGTCAAAGGTGGGCATTACCTTGTGTTCATAAGAGGAGTTAATTCAGTGCCTTAGCCTTTCTTGGACTGGCAGTTTGCTTACTGTTGTTCATTCGTTCAGTCATTTCCAACTCTTCGTGACCACATGGACCAGCCCATGCCAGAGCACCCTGTCAGCCGTCACCACCTCCAGCTCCTTCAAGATCAATCCAGTCAATCCTTCAAGGTCAATGATAGTAAATGGATAGGATAGTCCCTTTTTCCTTTCATTTTCCCCAGCATAATTGTCTTTTCTAAGCTTTCCTTTCTTCGCATGATGTGGCCAAAGTACTTCATCTTTGCCTCTAATACCCTTCCCTCCAGTGAGCAGTCGGGCTTTATTTCCTGAAGTATGGACTGGTTGGATCTTCTCGCAATCCAAGGCACCCTCAGAACTTTCCTCCAGCACCACAGTTCAAAAGCATCTATCTTCCTTTGCTCAGCCTTCCCTATAATCCAGCTCTCACATCCGTAGGTGACTATGAGGAAACCATTACTTTAACTCTGTGGATCTTTGTTGCCAGTGTGATGTCTCTTCACTATTTTATCAAGACTGGACATTGCTCTCCTCCCAAGAAGTAAATGTCTCCTGATTTCCTGGCTGCAGTTTGCTAGTGAAAGTCAAATTAAATGTTATGCTAACCAAAAATGTTGCATACTTAGCTCTCTACCACTCCAAAATATCTGTTTCTTGATATCAAAACACATATGGGTAGAGTATGGCCTCCGGACAGTCTCAAGGGCCTTAATAGTCATCTTAACACACACACACCCCAACCCCCACCTCTGATTTTTTTTAAACATCTGTGTGAATTTCAACAAGTCTTTATTACAAATGTGGGGAAAATATGAAAAAAAAACATACTGCCCACCACGCAAACCTGAAAACCTCCTAAAATTTCACTTTTCTCCTGTAGTAAGTCTTAAAATAATTACAGAATGTTATTTAACATCAATCCTGGTTACAATTCTGATAGGAAAATGGAAGTGTTTGGGCATATTGTGGAGGAGATGCGCATCTTATTGAGGTAGATGTTTGGTTCCTTCCCCCGCTGCAATTCCTCACTCTCAGTGTAAGAATAAAATAGACAAGGAATGAACAAGTATTATCAGAAGATGTGGTAGCTCCAGTGGCAGTGAGGTAATAAAGCTGCTCAAGGTTCCATTAAGGTTCCATTCCACTTCAAAGGGGCTTCCCAAAATGCTGAGATAACTCCAAAATAGGTTCAATGCCATGGGATGCCTCATTAACAATGGAGTCATCAGCTTTCAGATCAAAAGCACCCAAAATATCTACCCATAGGGTGACTTTGACCTTGCCTTTAACTTTGACCCAATTTATACTGCTGTTTATAATGTTTATAATGCCTTTTTAGAAAGGAGAAAGAACAGACTATAGAAATTACCAAGGTATCTCCCTTTTATTATTTATTTATTTATTTATTTATTTATTTATTTATTTAAAACTTTTATATCCTGATCTTCTCTACCTCTGCAGAGGGACTCAGACCGGCTAACAGCAAAGATTCAGTGCTAACACTGAAAATCTAAAACATAATACACAACATTAAGTTACCAATTACATTACATAAAAATATAAATTTTAACCTCTGCCAGGAAAGTCTTCACAAGAATCCTCGCAAACCATCTTTTACCTATATCAGAAAACATCCTCCCTGAATTTCAGAATGACTTCTGCCCCTCCAGAGGAACAGTGGATATCATTTTCACTGCATGACAGCCCCAAGAAAAAATGCCTAGGAAGCTTCCCACCAGTGTGAAAATCCCCTATCAAATAGATGGCAAGCTGTTTAACCTAAGGAGGCTGAAAACCATAAGAAAAGTCACAACTTCAGTTATAGAATTCCAACATACTGATGAAAATGTAGTCTGTGCTTATTTGGGTCTCTCATTGAACATTAAGAAAACCAAAGTGCTTTACCAGCAGAAGCCAACCAATCCCTCCACAATGCCAGAAATAAAGCCCAGTGGTGTAACACTAGAAGATGTTTATTTATTTATTTATTTATTGCAGTTACTTATACCCCGCCCTTCTCACCCCCGAGGGGGGACTCAGGGCGGCTTACAAACAAAGGCACAAATTCGATGCCTGTCATATATAAAACAGTATATATAAAACAGTATAAACATTTAGCAGCATTAAAACACATCACTACATAATATAATAAAAACAATTTCATGCACAGTGAAATTCAGAGTTCCGAAATGTCCATTCATTCCAACAATTCCTGCTCATCAATGGGTCCTTATTTTAGCTGCCAGAATGTCCAAAAGCTTGGTCCCAGATCCAGGTCTTCAGTTTTTTTCTGAACGACAGAAGGGAGGTCGCTGATCTGATCTCCCCGGGGAGTGAGTTCCATAGGTGAGGGGCCACCACCGAGAAGGCCCTGCTCCTCGTCCCCGCCAGCCTCGCTTGGGATAGAGGCGGGGTCGAGAGCAGGGCCTCCTCAGATGATCTTAAACTCCGAGGTGGGACGTAGAGGGAGATCCGTTCGGACAAATACACTGGGCCGGAACCGTATAGGGTTTTGTAGGTTAAAACCAGCACTTTGAATTGTGCTCGGAATTGGATCGGCAGCCAGTGGAGCTGGCATAACAGGGGGGTGGTATGCTCCCTGTATGACGCCCCGGTGAGCAATCTGGCTGCTTCTCGCTGGACTAATTGTAGTTTCCGAGCAGTCTTCAAAGGCAACCCCACGTAGAGTGCGTTGCAGTAATCCAACCGGGATGTGACAAGAGCGTGGACCACCGTGGCCAGATCTGACTTCCCAAGGTACGGGCGCAGCTGGCGCACAAGTTTTAATTGTGCGAAAGCTCTCCCGGCCACCGCTGAGACCTGGGGTTCCAGGCTCAGCGATGAGTCCAGGATCACTCCCAAGCTGCGAACCTGCGTCTTCAGGGGGAGTGTAACCCCGTCTAACACAGGCTGTAACCCTATACCCTGTTCGGCCTTACGACTGACCAGTAGGACCTCTGTCTTGTCTGGATTCAATTTCAATTTGTTAGCTCTCATCCAGTCCGATACAGCAGCTAAACACCGGTTCAAGGTCTGGACAGCCTCCTTGGTGACAGGTGGAAAGGAGTGACAGATTTGGACATCATCTGCGTAGAGATAACATCTCATTCCGAAACTCCGAATGATCTCTCCCAACGGCTTCATGTAGATGTTAAATAACATCGGGGACAGAATTGAACCCTGTGGGACTCCACACAACAACGGTTGTGGGGTCGAACAGGTGTCACCCAGTAACACCTTCTGGGTCCGTCCCTCAAGGAAGGATCGGAGCCACAGCAAAGCAGTGCCCCCGAGCCCCATGTCCATGAGGCGACCCAGAAGGATACCGTGATCGACGGTATCGAAAGCCGCTGAGAGGTCCAGCAGAACTAACAGGGACACACTCCCCCTGTCCAGTTCCCTGCGAAGATCATCTACCAAGGCGACCAAGGCTGTCTCAGTTCCATGTCCCGGCCTAAAGCCAGACTGTGCCGGATCCAGATAATCAGTGTCTACCAGAAACCCCTGGAGTTGTGTTGCCACCACACGTTCCATGACTTTGCCCAAGTAGGGGAGATTGGAGACTGGCCGATAGTTGTCGAATTGAGTGGGATCCAGTGATGGTTTCTTCAACAGCGGTTTTATAATAGCTTGCTTTAAGCTCGCTGGAAATTTTCCTTCCTGTAAGGAGGCATTAACCATCACCTTCACCCACACCCACCCCTGCGGAGGTTAGAAGGCACAGTTAGTCTAAAACTGATCAGATGGTGATCGGTCCATGGCAATGGAGTGATGGTCGGCTCCTCCATCCCGTCACCTTCATCCCATCCCTGGGAGAAGACCAAATCCAAGGTGTGCCCGGCGCTATGGGTGGGACCAGATATTAGCTGGGACAGGCCCATGGTTGCCATGGCGGCCATGAAGTCCTGAGCCGCGCCAGAAAGAGAGGCCTCAGCATGGACGTTGAAATCACCCAAGACCAAAAGCCGTTGGAAGCTCAACGCCATGTCTGAGATCACTCCTGCTAGCTCAGGTAGGGAGACTGTAGTGCAGCGGGGTGCTTGACCATTTCTGCTACCTAGACAGCCACCTCTCCACAACAGTTGACATCGATGCCAAAATACAATACTGTCTGAGCTTTCCCTACACAACATTTTTTAATAAAAAAAGAGATTTTTGTGGATCAGGACACTCATAGAGATACCAAAATGCTCATTTATAAAGCTATAGTCCTTCCAACTCTATTGTATGCCTGTGAAACGTGGAGCATCTACATACTGAACTCTCAACTTCTGGAAAGATTCCATCAGCATTGCCTTTGAAAAATCCTGCAAATCTCTTGGGAACATAGGTGAAAGGAAGAAACTTGTCAAGAGTAAGGCATGTCATGCAATCCCTTGTTGGGACTTCTTCCATCTGTAAATCTATGTCTTCATTCCAAAACACCACACAGACCCAGAATAGGTCTCTACAGTCACTTATAGACCCACTAACAAGATTCTACCCTTGGAATACAATCACACTCAGCAGCAATTGATAGCCTGTGGTGATTTCTAGGATACTGGATACGAGAAAAACTACTTTGAATTTATAGTAAATGGATAGGATAAATGAGATCCAGGGTGGTGTAGTGGTTTGAGCATTGGAGCATGAATCTGGAGACTAGGGTTTTATTCCCCACTCAGTTATGGAAACCCACTAGAGGCTCTTGAGCAAGTCACACTAAGGCCCCTTCTACATTGCCATATAAAATCAAGATTATCTGCCTTGAACTGAATTATATGATAGTGTAGATAATAGATTCCAGATCAAAATGGATAATGTGGATTATCTGCTTTCATAATCTGGATTATATGGCAGTGTAGAAGGGACCTCAGAGGAAGACAAAGGGAAACCTAATCCAAACAAATCTTGCCAAGAAACCCTCATGAAAGGTTCAAATTAGGGTTACCATAAATTGCAAATGACCTGAAGGCACACAACAGCAACAATAAGAATAAATACTTAATAGCAGTGAGGCAACTACTCACAGAAAATAAATGACATGGAAAGTTATAAAACCACATGGATGAGATGAAAGCAAATTACTCTACACACTCTTGTATAAGTCTAGAAATTGTAGTCAAAAGTCAAGTAATAAAACCTGGATCAACTTATTCATGTGTCAATGTGAGTACTGTAACTCTCTCAACCATGGCACTGCTTCAGACCATTTTAAATGCCTGGGTGGGAAAATGCCAGCAATAGAAGCCAGTGGCCGCTGCCCCTTCAGGCAGCATTAGTTATGTTTCCTCTCTGCTAATGACCCTCAACTTATTTATAGGTCATATCAAAATCCATCATTTGGGCCCCAAATTTTTCTCTCGATTTATACATGCAGTCAACTTATACATTAGTATATATAGTAAGCAACAGAGAGAACATAGTTTATAATGACTGTGAATGAGTTTATAACCCCAGCCACTGTATGAAATCCTTGAGACTTTTTCTCAAAACCAAAGGGTATTGTGTTTCCAATGCAACAGAATAATTTTCACACTAGTGCCCTGAATGCCACAAATGCAAAGGACAACCTACAAATGAGGTTGTTTACTTATGTCTGAAATGTATACTAAGCCACCACATTGGGGCTATTATGGTGAGGTGCAAGCTCATTCATTGTTAACTCAATTCTATTTGGTATATCTGTTCCACCAGCCTGAAAGCTGTTTAAATTGACTGTAGAAGGAGCTGGGGCTGAGCCAAAATGTTTGCATACAAACCCTTTTTGCGTGAAAACTGAAAGGCGATGCAAGGGAGAGCCAGAAAAACCTGTATTTTCTTAGTCCAAACATCCACGGATGTTTTCTCATAGCTTCTGCTACCTGATTGTCACCTTCTTCAGTTCCACAGCCACTAAAATAAGAGCTTCTTTTTCCTGGCTATATATATATATATATATATATATATATATATATATATATATATTGATATGTTTTAATATTTAGGCCCAAAACCCAAGTAGCATCAAAGACGAAACTCCAAAGACACCCACACAGACCCCAATAGATGAATTCCTTCTTATTGATGCTGCCAAATATGTTAAGTCTCGTTTGCACTACAGAATTATAGCACTATCATTACACTTCAACCACCATGGATGTATGCTATGGAATGTTGGAGCCTATAGGCACTAGAACTCTGTGAGTGGGAATTCTAAATGTCTCTTCCAAATTTCACAGGCCAGAAGCATGACAGTTAAAGTGAAATAATCAAGCTAAAATTCTACAGTGTGAATGGTCCCCATGAGTGCCCCACAGCTCAGTACAGAAATTTTACAAATGAATTAATACAGCTAACTAAAATTAAGTGAAGCAATTATTTTATCATCATCCAGCATAATGGCCAGAACCCTCTGGGTACAATACAGGATCATAGCAGCAATAGTATAGAAAGCACTGGCAGGAATAATACGACATCAGAAACTATGGGGAAGATAGGATTGAGCTAGGTACTGGCTGGTTTTTTCTGTGTTGCCTTGCCACCAATGTATGACCAATAAATCAGTTTATTCAATAAGTCGTTTGCCTTGAGTCCTACTGGCAAAAAGCATGATCTAAATCAAATAAATAAAATCAATAAAATTAGTATTAAGGATTTCCTTCCCTTGCTACTGGCTCAGCATATTAATCTCAGAGGACACTGCTAAAAGGTTGGGCCACTGTGTAGGAGCAAAGACATTGAAGCTGAAGGTTCTCAGGTCTATGTCTGAGGGCTGTGGTTAAAAATGTACATTGTCTGTCTGTACATTTAAAAAATGTCTGTTGTTGTTGTTGTGTGCCTTCAAATCATTTTTGACTTATGGTGACTCTAAGATGAAATTATCATGAAGTTTTCTTTGTAACATTTGTTCAGAGAAGGGTTACCTTTGCCTTCGTCTGAGGCTAAGAGGGATTGACATGCCCATTGCCCAAGGTTACCCAATGAGTTTACATGGCCAATCAGGAATTCAAACCTTGATCTCCACAGTCATAGCCCAGTCCTCAAACCACTGTACTATGTTATCACCACAAACATATACACCTACATTATTCTGTCTGGGAGCAATGATTTTCCACTTTGAAGTCGATTTTTACAAACCTGAAGAATTTCATAGGTAGAATAAGAAATATACCAGGAAACATACTGGTTATAACATTGGTCAAAATTCTACTTTGTGGGATGCAAATTTGGCAATCCCCAAGTGCAGTGGTTACCTTCCTAGTCATAGATCTTCATAGATGGAAAAAGGTTCAATTGTAAAATGTCAAAACAGGATTCTGCCACCTGCCAAATCTACTCTGTGCTTTCAGAATCTGATTGCTAGCTGAGACTATTACAAAAGGAGAACAAAAACACCTAGTGGCTGTTCAGTTACCACACAAAACAGAGTTGTCGGCAAACTTGGAATAGCAGTGATTACTGTCAAAGCAATTTGCTTTTATAACAATTTGGTTGTGAACCATTGCCTTCAGCTTTTGCTTTACTTCCAGGCATATTCTGCAAGAGAATTAATATTGCCCTCAGTCTACAACCTGTTCAGAAGTAGCTAGGGCCTCAAAAATGGGCATGTGATGAATCTTGTTCATATAACAGAACCCTTTAGATCACAGCAGCCATTTGTGTTCTGCTCCATATAGTCATTAGCTTTCCCTTTGCTTCAAGCCACCTATTCTTCAGATGCAAAACAAACAGCTTGCTATCTGCATGGCAAGTAGGTGCCTGCTACTGAAAACTGATTGCAGCCAGTTGCCTTGAGCAGATGAACTGCAAACATAACAAGGTTTTGTTGCTGGTGATTTCTGGAAAGTATTAATACATATAATGCTGCATACATTGGACCCTAGCAAGCAGTTCATCACAAGGTCATAATTGGGTTCAGACATAGGAAAGAATGCAACTCTCACCCCTCTGATTTTTTTTAATACATGAAATTATGTATTTTGTGGCTGAACAAGGAAAGCAACATTGTTTGATAACTTTATTCACTCCAGTTTCCCGGCATCATTGCTAAATCTGCTTTAAAAGGAAAATTAATTAATTATTAATCTTCAGCAAGAGGGTAGCAAATTACCAATGAGAGCCACAATTCTGAAAGGGTGTTAGTTGAACAGACCACACTTGCACATATAGGATCCACAAAGCTAAACACAGAACTGCCAAGAGTATAATGTTGCTGTCCTTGGATTGCAAACAAGGGTTGTCACCATCTGTGACCAAGGGCAGTAGGTAACAATTTCATTCCACCAATGCCAATACCATTGCTCTCGTGGAACCATAATCTCAGGCAATATTCAATGGAGGAGTCCAGCACAGTTTCCATTTGTACAATCCAGTATGGAACATTTCCACAAACAGATGCAGAACAATGGGCATAACTGTTTGCACAGGAATGGCCTCAACAGCTGCATGCCAAGAGACTACAAGAACAAGTGAACTTCCACTTGCCAACATGAAAAAAGAGAAAATAGAAAAGGTTAATACAGATACCTTGTGCCAGTATCATGTTGTATTCAGACAACCCTATTGTGCAAACCTCAGATGGACAATGGTCCCATCTATGCTGCAATATAATGCAATTTGAAACTGCATGAAATAGTCAAAGTAGACTCATAGAATACAGTTTAACTACATTGAACTGCATTATATGAGTCTACACTGAACATAAAATGCAGTTTCAAACTGCATTGTATGGCAGAGTAGATGGGGTCTCTATTTTAAGGTTAGGCAAATAAAATTATGTTAAACATTGTAACTGTGCATGGATATCCTACAACACCCTGGAAGCATGAGGAAGAAAGTTCCAACCTTGCTTCTCTTCAAACATGGACAAAGAATATTATCAAAACCATATGTGTTATTTCTGTAACCAAAATACTTCATTGTACATGACAAATATATCACATGTTACATGATCTATATATTATGGTGCTATATATCATATTGATATAGTCATCAGACAGTAAAATAAGCTGTTAAAAAACATATATCATATTCCATTATGTAGTATCTTGAGCAGCCTAAAATGTGTCTAGATAGTTTGAAAGATCTCAGAATAGAAAAGTTAGCAATTTTTGCTCTTCCAAACTGAATTTTGAACTTGATAACCCCTAGTTATAGCTGACAGTAGTGACTGGAATCAGGTAGAAAGGATGTTGTGACATTCTTGCTGGGCAAAGCTCTCCTACATCAAAGATATTGTTTAAAAACAAGTCTGTGGAAATTCATTATTGCTGTTCTGCTAAAAAGAGAAAATAGATTGTACTTGCTGTTTGAACCCACTCTCACCTCAAAATATCTCATTTACATCAGACTTTTTTTTACAGTATATTAATCATGATTCTCCATTTTCATGTCCTACTAAAATTGAGCTCCTTACGTGAGAAACTGAGTGTATTTTGGGGATCTTCAAATCTTTAGTAAATTTTTATGTCATCCAAAAAGAAAAGGTTAGATTCTACTGTTTCCAGCCTTTGGCATATAGCCAGTTTCAGGTGAGATACAAAGAAAGTAGTTCATATATAATAAGAAGAAAAAGATGGTCATTGAGAAGACTATCAACCTCAAAGCTGAACTGCCTGTTTGAATTGGATGTACAACCCAGCACATTGATGTGCTCTTAATAGCAGCTTTCTGTCAACTGCATTTGATGTATAGACTGCATTACCTCCAATGATGTATCTGATGTCTTCTTTCAAAACATCCAGGGTTAAGTGGATAGTGACACTGCCACCATGGAAAGCATATGAGCAGCGGTGTAGTGGGGAAGTCGGTGTCCACATTATTATTCCATCATATAACTCAAAAGGAAGAGGTATATCTGACTGTTTGGATATAGTTGAACTGCCATCCCTATAATCCCTTCTCACTAACTGCAATGATTAGGGTTGGTGGAAGCTGTAGTCAATTAACTGAAAAATCTAATAATAAAGCAGTCAACAGCAAGAGGTGATTACAGCAAACAGTGATTCTTAGCCTGGCATCAAAATCCCAATAAGGTTGGTGCCAAGGATACCACTATTTCATTTTACCATCCAGTGTGTATTGCATAATGGAAAAGGGGAAAACTCTACTGGTTTCCAATTGGGAGACTTTTTACTAGATACTTGTTCACCAATTGATTTAGGACTTTGTAGTTGAACACTAGCATCTTGAAATCAACCTGAAAAGGGGTATTTTATGATTGGGCAATGCAGTTCTTTCAAGATCAGTTTGACTCTGTGTCATTTTCCTACCGGCCACTTTTTGTACCCATTGGACCTTCTGGGTTGTTTTGAAGTCCAGAACCATATCACATGCACAGTAATCTATATGGAAGGTTACCAGTTCATGACTAATCTTTTTCTATACAGGAACAGCCAAGGTTAGATAAAGATCTTCATTTACATGGAAGTTATCCAGCCCTCCAACTGGATTGAAGGATATCCTCATACTAGACAACAAATTTTAGGACTAGTACTGACTCACCAAGAATGTTGGGCCATCTACCAGTATTATGATAGCTAGGATGTATTGAAAAAGATCAAATGGCTTCTTGAAAAAACAATTGAGCCTTCTTTTTTGTCACTGCAATGAATCTCACAGACATTATAAAGTAATTTTAAGATTTGTCCTCCTTCTACATATGGGAGTTTGAAATCACTGAAGTGGGGGCACTGAATCTTGAGGAAGCCTTTGGATTTGTACATATTTATTTAAATGAGTAAAATGAGATGAAGGGCCCTTCCAGACAGGCCTTATATCCCAGGATCTGATTTCAGGTTTTCTGTTTGTCCCACATTATCTAGCAGTGCAGACTCCTACGTATAATCCAGTTTAAAGCAGAAAACCTGGTATCAGATCCTGGAATATAAGGCTGTCTGGGAGGGCCCAAAGATGTTCTTTTTTTCATTCTCCTACATCTATCCTGTTTGCCTTTCTCTAGCCAAAGACTGACTGCCTAAAGTTCTCTCAAATTGTTAAGATTCTGAAGATTCATTATAGCCTTCTAAAATCTTTGCAGATTCACCCTTTGCCAGTTTTAGTATCAAGACAGCAAACATGTAAATTGTGAAGTTGAATGAAATTGTGTATGTGTGTGTTTTTAATGAAAATAAAAACATGATTAAATTATATGAAACTGCAGACATGGACACAGCTATGCCAGCTGTCCAAAGAAATTAAGTAAAATTAAACTGTTTTTGAATTACACATGAACTGCAATTTTTCAGCTAGCTGTGTTGTCCATTACATTTCCTTGCATATGAAATAAAATGGGGTGTTTAAACAGCCAGCAAGTACCTTTTTATAAAGGTTGCTATCAATCAAATAGCAGCCTGAAAACGCAGTTCTTTCAGTTCTCAAACTCCTTGCAATCATTTAGTTTTAATAACTCTCTTCATAACCTTCAACTTATTTCCTATGAAATGGGAAACCTAGCAAAATATCCTAAACAAATTAAATG
This sequence comes from Anolis sagrei, assembly GCF_037176765.1. Taxonomy (NCBI): domain Eukaryota; kingdom Metazoa; phylum Chordata; class Lepidosauria; order Squamata; family Anolidae; genus Anolis; species Anolis sagrei. The sequence continues at coordinate 210,651,862 of NC_090023.1, read as the reverse complement.
CAACCTATTCTTTGACATGCAAAATGGATTTTAGATTTGCCCCGGTGAGGTCTTATGTTTCATTATTATTAAAAATGTCAGCAATATTTTGCCTGCTGGGAGCATAGCTTTCCCTCTTCTTTTTCCAATCTCACTCCAAGCTTTTTATTGCATATTTTACCATTCATATCAGCAGAGTCTAATAGCTATTTTGTTTTCATTTTTAACCAATTTTGAAGCTCCTGGTATCACTTAACTAAATGTTTTTGCTCAAGTTAAATTTCAAACTATTCTAAATAAATTAAATAGGACATCTATAAAAGATTTTCTGATTACAGTCCATAAACCAATTAAACTGGAATATTTAGATTTAGGGTTGGAGGATTAAACACATTCACGTCAGCATTCTAATTTCCCTAATTTTTCAGGTAGGGACTGGTATTATATTGGGTTTTTTATTCCAGCTGGATCAAATGGGGATGCGTTATCTGCACTGTAGAAGTAATGCAGTTTGACACCATTTAAACTGCCAAGTTCAATGCTATGGAATTATGGAAGTTACAATTTTACAAGGTGTTTAGCTTTTTGATAGTGCTGGTGCCTCTCAAAAAAAAAATGTCCAGGACTCCATAGCATAGAGTCATGATCATTACAATGATGCCAAACTGCATTAATTTTATAGACTAGATGCAATCTGGATGAAATATTGTTGAAACTTTTCCTCTGTGGACTTGAAACACTGCCTTATAATCCAAACATACTTGAAATATTTTGCCAGGATTACGATATTCTTTTGATATTTATTTATTAATAGCATGGGTCACCTGTTTCTCCACCAAGGAAATTCAAAGAAATGTATGCAAAATGAAAACAAGAAATATATCATCAATATAACAAGATAACAAAAGTATAAATACCTGAACAACCAAAATATATGATTTAACAGAATGCCATAATGTACTCATCCAAAATAATCACAACAGACACCAATAATCTCCATCATCTAACCAGAATGAACACAAAACCCCATACCACCTGGCCCTTTAATAATAATCAAATGCCGAAGTAAATGAGTACAGTTTTGACAGGTGTTGAAATAATGCAAACAATGCACGGTAAATGCACATTGCAGAATTCTGTAGAAGTGGGACTACAATAGAAAAGGCCTATTACAAAATTTTCATGTAATTTAGGGCCCTTCCAGACAGGGCACACAATGTGGGTCCTGTTGAACGTTTACTGGAGGCATCCAAATGACATCTCTGGTAAAATAGGACTAATTCAGGACAAAGCAGGTAAACCCTAATTAGTCCCGAATTAATCTGATAGTCCTTTAGACCTAGCCCTTCCTGAAAGTCCCAGGTCTAATGGGGTATAGGCTCTGTGGGGCCTGACCAATGGGACTGCTTTTGCAGTTCCAGGGTCAGTCCCCACAGCCCATCTTGGTTCATCAGGTTTCCAAAAGCCCAGAGAACCGAAGAGGGCACTCCCCAATCCCCCAAAGGCCTTAAAATAAGAAAAAAACTCACCAGGTTGCCATGACAACTCTCCAGAAGCCTCCTGGCACATTGAAATGACACACCAGGAGGTGGGGTGGCAAATCACTCCTGGACCTCCCTCCTGGCATGTCATTTCTATGAGCCAGGAGACTTCTGGAGAAGTGTCATAGCAGCCAGTTATGGTTTTATTTAATTGTAAGGGCATTTGGGGGGTGGATTGGGGGTGTCCCCATGCCATCACGGTACTTACCACACTGACATGTGAACCTCCCCCCCCCCCCCACCCCAGGAAAGACCAGGTTTTTGGCAAGGGCTTGGGAACAGAAATATGGGCAAAAACTGGTTAGTTAAATTGCTGTATGGAAGCACTTTAAGGTGCCATGGAAAGTAAGGCTAAGGAGTTCATCAGATGTAGCCCCATTTCTATACATTTTAAAGGTTTTCCCTTGACATTATATCTAGTTGTGTCCGACTCTGGGGGGTGGTGTTCATCTACATTTCTAATCTGAAGAGCTGGCGTTGCCCATAAATGCCTCCAATGTCATGCAGCCGGCATGACTGCATGGAGCACCATTACCTTCATACTACACCGGTACCTATTGATCTACTCACATTTGCATGTTTTTGAACTGCTAGGTTGGCAGAAGCTGGGGCTAACAGTGGGAACTCACCCCACTCCCTGGATTCAAACCAGCAACCTTTCGGTCATCAAGTTCAGCAGCTCAGTTGTTTAACCCGCTACACCACCAGGGGCTGTATATCTGTACTAAAAAATTAAAATCGTTTCGCTATGTTTTCAAGTTGAAAACTACCTACTGAAACATTCATAAAGCTTAAGGATACCTAATCTTTGATCCTCATAGTTATCAAAGAAAGGTAAAACAGATCAGATTACATAATAATTCACAAAGAAAAAATATTTTAAAATAATCTTAGACCCCTTCTACACAGCTGCATAAAATCCACATTGAACTGGATTATATGGTAACGTGGACTCAGATAGTCTAGTTCAAAGCAGATATTGTGGCGTTCGGATCCGAGCGAGCCAAATCGAACACGGTTTGTATCCTTTTTAAGGTCATATGCCGCTGCAATAAGAGCCACAAAGAAAACTTTCTTTGCGGCCACTATTGCGTCTGCAAAGAAGCGTCCGGCTGAACTGTTCCGAGTTGTCAGAGGCCTGTTAAAACCCACCATTCAGGATGGGTGCCCTGATGACTCGGCAGCTCGCTGTGAAGCCTTTGCTCAGTTCTTTGCAGACAAAGTCGCTTTGATCCGCTCTGGACTGGATACCATATTAACGGCAGTTTCTGAGGATGTAACACGAGCATCTGCTTGTCCAATTTTGATGGATTCATTTCAATTAGTTCAAACCGAGGATGTGGACAAGGTGCTTGGAGGAATGAGAGCTACCACATGCATCCTAGACCCCTGCCCATCCTGGCTTCTAAAGGAGGCCAGAGGGGGATTGGCCGAGTGGGTTAAGGTGGTGGTTAATGCCTCCCTTCGGGAAGGCATATTTCCAGCCAGCTTAAAGCAAGCTGTGATAAAACCGCTGTTGAAGAAACCATCACTGGACCCCACTCAATTCGTCAACTATCGGCCTGTTTCCAATCTCCCCTTTTTGGGCAAAGTCATGGAACGTGTGGTGGCCTCACAACTCCAGGCATTCTTGGTAGACACGGATTATCTGGATCCGGCACAGTCTGGCTTTAGGCCGGGGCATGGTACCGAGACAGCCTTGGTCACCTTAGTGGATGATCTCCATCGGGAGCTCGACAGGGGGAGTGTGTCCCTGTTGGTGCTACTCGACCTCTCAGCGGCCTTCGATACCGTCAACCACGGTATCCTTCTGGGACGCCTCGCGGGAATGGGTCTCGGAGGTACTGCTTTGCAGTGGCTCCGGTCATTCCTCGAGGGTCGGTCTCAGAAGGTGTTACTGGGGGACTCCTGTTCTACCCCACAACCTTTGTTTTGTGGGGTTCCTCAGGGTTCAATACTGTCCCCCATGTTGTTTAACATCTACATGAAGCCGCTGGGCGAGATCATCCGGAGTTTCGGGGTGCGGTGTCATCTGTATGCAGATGATGTCCAACTCTGTCACTCCTTCCCACCTGCTACTAAGGAGGCTGTCGAGGTCCTGAACCGGTGCTTGGCCGCTGTGACGGTCTGGATGGGGGAGAACAAATTGAAATTGAATCCAGACAAGACAGAGGTACTCCTGGTCAGTCGCAGGGCCGAACAGGGTATAGGGTTACAGCCTGTGTTAGACGGGGTCGCACTCCCCCTGAAGACACAGGTTCGCAGTTTGGGTGTGATCCTGGACTCATCGCTGAGCCTGGATCCCCAGGTTTCGGCAGTGACCAGGGGAGCATTCGCACAGTTAAGACTCGTGCGCCAACTGCGACCGTACCTTGGGAAGTCTGACTTGGCCACGGTAGTCCATGCTCTGGTTACATCCCGCCTTGATTACTGCAACGCTCTCTACGTGGGGTTGCCTTTGAAGACGGCTCGGAAGCTCCAACTAGTCCAACGGGCAGCAGCCATGGTACTAACAGGAGCAGGGCGCAGGGAGCATACAACTCCTCTGCTGTACCAGCTCCACTGGCTGCCGATTAGCTACCGGGCCCAATTCAAAGTGCTGGCATTGGCCTTTAAAGCCCTAAACGGTTCTGGCCCAACATATCTATCCGAACGTATCTTGGCCTATCAGCCCACCAGGACCCTAAGATCTTCGGGAGAGGCCCTTCTCTCCATCCCGCCTGCTTCACAGGTGCGGCTGGCGGGAACGAGAGACAGGGCCTTTTCTGTGGTGGCCCCGCGGCTTTGGAATGCCCTCCCTATAGAGATAAGATCAGCCTCCTCGCTGATAGTATTTCGGAAAAAACTCAAGACATGGATGTTTGAGCAAGCATTCGGCTAATCCGATGCGATGAAATCTCTGATCAAGGACTGGCAATCACAGACAACGAAATTGGATTATGATTTTAATTTAAGAGATGCATTGGTCTGTATTGGTGGCCCAATACTGTGTATTGTATATGTATGTGTTTTATAGTTTTAATTGGAATATTGTTGTTTTTAAATGTAAACAGCAATGAGTCGCCGTTTTAGGCTGAGATATTAGCGGTATACAAGTGTACTAAATAAATAATAATAAATTATCTGCCTTGATATTCTGGATTATATGGCTGTGTGGAAAGGCCCATGCAGGAAACTTGCCAAGGGAAAACAAAGGAATTTAGCCACACTTACAAAACAGAGATGACACATCTCTCAGGCATATCAATGGATACCCTTCATGGATATGGTAGTATATGAAGTATGTTAGACAAATGACTATTTTTTATCCAAAAGTTCCTGCTCTCAGCTCTCTATAAAATGTTAACTAACCATCAAGAAATTACTCAGTTTCTCAATAAATTACATCAATAATGACTCAAACTCATTCCTTCCCTCTTCTTTTCCTACAAGCCTGACCATTTTACAGAAATAAAAACATACTGTTATGTTTTTAAGACTGTCATTGCATGCCCCACCTTAAACTCTGAAGTCAAACTTCACTTCTTGTAACTTTGGAAGGAAGCCTGCTTTGCCTCAAGCATCAGAATGGGTCCAAAGGCAGTGAATTCATCTTGTACTTGATGGTTCATTTGAATCAAACCTATAAATATCCTGAAATTTACATGAACAGTCTTCATGGATACATTACCATATGAAGAAACGCCTGTTAAAAAGCTACTATACGTGGCTATGACAGTTTTCTAAACTGAAATCATAGAGCTTACTGTCAGTAACTATAATGTATTTTAAGTCCAAGTCAGAAACAGATTGATAAAGCTCTTGGAATATATTCAAATAAATGTTTCTTTTCTCCTGATCCACATATAAGAATAAGTGGGATTTGAAGAATGGTAGCATATGGAAGATTAAGCACCTTCCTTGACCATAACTACAACATGTAAGAACCCATTTACAGGTAAACTGAAATTAGGGTAGAGCAGAGACAATGTTTCTGATCCATTATTTAATTCTTATTCTTATTTGACTCTCTAATACTAATGACAGCAACAATCCTTATAATACTGCATATTTTATAAAGGAAGAAAATAGGTTTTCCTCCAACAGGTTTTCAATTATTTTGTTCCAATTCCTGAATGTTTCTTTCATTAACTGCATTCCCAATGAATTCCCTTTGATCTTCAAATAAAGTCTGCAAGGCAGCAAGTTCACATTCATGAAACTAAAGAAATGGTTTTCATCTTTGTTTATCACCATATTTCAAAAAAAAAAAAACCAAGCAAGCATTTTGTGTCACAAAGAATGACAAGTTATGTTTGGGGCAGAAGTGAATTCTAAAAGCTTCTTTATGTAATTAAAAAGAAATAAAAAATACGTTGGATTATTGCATGTTGGACAAAGAAATTCACCTTCCCTGAGGAGTGCCATGAGATGCTTTTGTGACACTACCTTCCACAGAGGAATGGAATACTTTTTGAGAACAGGTTTATCCAGCTCTAAAATGGTTTTGTGGACTGCATCATGAGGTTTTCTCAAAGAGCTTTCAATGTTTTCCTAACCTTTTACTGCAATCTTTTGACTGTGAATCCATTTTATTACTAACATTCCACATTGTAATACTAACAACAAAATGGGTAGATTCACTTGCTATGGAACATACTAAGTACAGTCACGCTTTGAGTCCCCCTCGGGGTGAGAAAAGCGGTATATAAATGCTGTAAATAAAATAAATAAGTACAGGAAATGATGAGGCAGAAGATCTGTGCTTAAATAGCCCTACTCCTGTGTTAGTGCTTTTACTATTGGAGAAATGGCCATGAGTCTGGAAGACTCAGGCTAACTTGGAGGCCGCTTATCTTTATGGTCTTCATAACTTTAAGTTGACCTCATGGCATTCAACTTGCATAACAACAATAACAACTTGTATTTCTTTTGTAAGAGTTCTAGCTATCTCAAGCAAAGAAGATAATTTTGGAAGAAAAGTCATTGGATGATAGATGTAAGATCAGACTGAATGATGAAAATATACATGATCACACACCAAGTGAAGAGATGTCTCATGCTTCAGGTTGTCAATCAACACAGCAGAGGTCTTCTTATTGCATTGGAGAAAGACAGCAGGTGGTATGAAAGACTGCTGAGCAGCAGCCTATTAAAAATGTTGTACAAAACTAGCTTTTTTACTTGTGGTCTTAGAGCAAAGTTAAGATAACATGGAACTAAATGAAAAAGGATCCTGCCTTTCCCACTTTGACCCTGCTATCCAGGTTTGCCAACACTTTTTGCATGCCTGCTCCGGCCAATTAAAATACACAAACCAGTCCTCCTCCTCCTCCTCCTCCTCCTCCTCTTCTAGGTAGAGATCTTTCACATACTTGTTGTCATTAGACATCCTTGGGCACTGTTCTTCACAGTCTCTGAGTACTGTCATCTCAGTGGCTGACTTCGAGGAAAAGCCTTGCTCTAGCAAAAGATACTGGGCACCCTGGAGATGAGAATACTGCATCTGAGATGAGAAGACCTCATCTCTCTGACTGAGAGCATTGGTGGAGTCTTGACCTTCACACTTGTCAAAGAGACCAGACTCGGAGTTTCTTGCTTATTTTGCAACCTCTGTGTAGTTTGGCATAAGAATTTTTTTTTTAGAAAACATGGAACAGGCTATAGATAATTGCAACAGCAATCTCTGGGACTCCATAGACTCAGAAATTAGTAATGAGTATGAAATAGAGAAGGACAGGCTCAGAAACCATAATATGAAAGAGATTCAGTTGTAGTTTAATACATAGAAGAAATTAAGTTAAGAGCATAGGTCAATGAAGCTATGTCCCTGAAAATGTCAAATATCGTATTGATTTCAGATTAGCTTTTAGAACCTTATTACATTGGCATATGGATTTGCCACACATCATGGTGAATCTAGGGGGTCCCAGCGGGGGGCCTGGAAACCCCGTTGCCCAATGCCTTACATTGCCCTACTTACAGCTGGTTTCATTCCATGAGGGGAAGCATCTACTACCTGGCTTCTCCCTATTGTTTCAAAGGCAACACAGGGAGCCTCCTGTGTTGGCACCATGGTTGTGTACACCACTTGATCTCCGCTTTCGCCATGGAACCCAGTTGGAAGTAAATGTGCACTACGTAAAATGCTCTGTGGCAGAAGGGGAGAGCAAGTGTGTACAATGGGCAAATTGCCTCATCTGATGAGGTCGGCAGTCTCACTATCTTGGTCTTTTTTTTCATTCTTTACCTATCCCAGTAATTTCTTTCATTCACTGTCTCCCAATAGAACTACTAAGTTGGTTCAGCTTGACAGACTTGACAACTTCACCCAGAACAGTGAACTCAAAGAAGACATGTCTGCAACTCAAAGATCAAATGGATGAATGATGCTGATAGGCTCAGCCTCAATAATTCATGTAATTCTACAATAAATAGGCAATGACAATACTGAATGTTTGCTGTGTATGTGCCAATGCATGATACGTGAAAAACAGAGTGACTGAAAGAAGCTTATACAAAATTCTCTTCATATTCTACACATCATGCATTGACACACAGACACAGCATATGTCTTGACTTCATGAAAAATACATGGCTATAACCATGGTATGTATTTTCAAGTTTCAATTAAATTGAGTAAAACCACACTTGGACCATTTTCATTATTAATAGCATGTCAAAAATCATTTTGTTTCTTGGAAGAAAGGAAGTTCTTCATTTTAAAACTTGCAACTCCTCCATTCATACATGCCTCTAATGAACAAAATGCAGCCCTAAGGCCATGCAGCCTCCCAGGTCAAGTTTGTGGCTCTTGTTTTTTTAATTGCCCCCAAATATCCCCCAACAGTTGGGAGGGCATTTTGTCACCTTTTGTTGGCAAATTTAGGCCCAGGAGAGACTTTTTAAAAAAATAGGAAATAAAGAGGAAATGATCACTACAGTTCCCCGGGTTAGTGCAGAAACATGGGAGGAATGCCTCTGTGCTCCATAAAGAGCATTTGGGATCAAACTGATATTTTATGGCAGTCTATAGGAGTCTTCAATATCTCTTTATGGATCACAGAGGCATTCCTCTGTGCTCCGATATACTGTGTAGGCTACCCTCAGTCAGAGGCAATGTAGTATAGTAGTTTTGAACATTGGACTGTGAATGGAGACTAGGGTTCAGATCACGCTCAGCCATGGAAGCCCACTGTGACCTTAGGCAAATCAAACCCTCTAAGGACCTCATCAGATGCAGGGTTCACCCTCCTCCACCCCAGTTTTTACATATTTTTAAAATAGTTTACAGAGTACCATGGAGCCCATCATACAATGTCAAACTATTTCCTCTGGTTGCCCATGGGACTCCATCTGCAAACTATTTCAAAAGTGTGTAGAAATACCCTGGGAGCAATCATTTTAAGTGTCTCTGATTTGCCTGGAAATAGCTGAAGGTGTTTAATTTAATGTATGATGGGATCTGTGAGATCCACCTATGTTAGATCCCTTTAGTGACGTTGAAGAGTAAATTTTCCTGTGGGTGGTCTCCAAATGAGCATGCATGTTGCTTTTCTTAAATTGCAAAATTGGGCAGGATATTTGAAAGATACTGGAGAAGAGTTTACCTTGGACTCACTAGAAAATAACAACAACAACAACAGCTTTATTTTTGTGTCCCACCATCATCTCCCTGAAGAGACTCAGGGTAGCCTACATGGGGACCAAGGCCAGTCAGACAAAAATTAAAATATAACAGTAAAATTCAAATACAAAACATCATAAAAATATAACCATCAACAATCAAACTATCAAAACAAGCAATAGTCTAACCTAGAGGCCATATACTGAGCTGAGGGGCGAGGCAGGGCCTTGTGTAAAGCATCTTTGCACTACTCTGGAAGATCATATTGTTCAAAGGTTCTGTTTCTTTCTTACTTGTAACAGTTCTCTGCATTTGCACAGGTTATCATTATGGCAACAGTGACTGAATTTGAGGCTCTTTCTCCTCCTCTGTCTTAACCCAGTGCATTACAGCTGAGTAGTTTTAATAGGCACTGCATGGAATTTCAGTCAGGGCCAGATGCTTATTATATTACTTTGATAGATAATATATCAGACAAGGTTCATCTGTGATAGGTTTATTGTCAAGTACAGTCAATCCCAGTTGCTAAAACTCTAACATGAGAAATTAAGGTTTTTATGAAATCTTATTCGCCAACAGAGGTTGTTGAAATGTGGAGATGGACAGCAGTGACTCAACAATGATTTCTGTATGAACATAAAAGTATTGTCACTTGTAAACAGGATGATAACTACAGGGGAAAATAGATAGGCATTGCTTTAAGAAAACATGGATTTAGAAAATAGGGGGAAAATAGATTTGGAGGAGTCATTTATCGAATGCAAAAATCAAAATGACTTTTCAAGAAATTTATGCCCACTCAAACAAGAAGCTAGCAAGAAATTGGAAGCTATCCCAGCATACAAATTCAACCACCAAATCAAACTCTATTGGGCTCTGTCAGTTAACCTCTGTAATACCAAACAAACTGCAGAGTGCACTGAAAAGATGGCTTGAGATGTAGACCAAATTTGTTCCACTTAATGTGAGTTCAGGAAATGTGGTCATTCAAGCTAACAGATGGCTATATATTCTGCTATAAAGTGATTGGGGTATTAAATTTGTAGTAGAACATATTTCATTTTGCTGACATCACGAACTTATCACACCATAGACAACAACGTAAGGCCAAATGACGCCTTTGCATTTGAACATCCTCTTGAATAAAAAAATAACAACAAACGTTAAAAATGAAAATGTACATGAGAAATTAATCATTCTGGCTCACTGAACACTCACATAAGTAATCTATAACAAAACAAGAATGTTGCAAAAATTAAAAATGGGCTACATTTCCCATCAAGTAATGTTGAAGAATGGTCACTACTTAAATGAATGTATATCCAAGATGTGTTCCTTAAAAAAAAGGCTGATTCCAGCAGAAATTTCTCTTATTATTTAAAAGGTAGGCAATAAAGTTACAGACATGAATACTAGGACATAGAGGACCACAGGTCTACATGATAATTTGTGCTTGTTTATAAAAGTGTAGTCATAAATCTAACTACATTTTGTATTTTTAATTTCCAAAAAAGATAATTTAAATTATGATATGCCATCTATATTTCCATGTACTGTATATTTTCTATAGGAATATGCTTTTATTTCAGCTTGAAGTTCAACAGAAAAGATCAAGCTATTGATAGCTAGCTATATAAAAGTGTTTATCGGCTTTGTTCCTACTTTTTCAAAAGCTGTGATTTCCAAGTTTGAAGATGACATAGGGTATATAGAATATCACAGTTCTCTTCTTAATAAGTTAGGGAAACTGTAAACAGTGCACTGCAATTATGGTCACACATATTTTTCAATTCTTGACTGTATTTAGATAGGTAAATTCATAACACAAAGTCAGAATATTCCATAGAGCTCTGTTAAATTGAAAAATACATACATTGAAGAACACCGCAAAACAAATTAGTTTATCTATCATCTATATATTTAATTTATATGTCGCCTTTATCCCAGTGTTGGGCCCAAGGTGGGCCCAAATTATACTAAAGGGGAGATGTGTGCACAGTGTTTAAGCTAGGAAATGTGCATAAAACATGAGCATATTAGAATAATTACATTTTGTTTTATTTATTTTTACATTTTATACCCCGCCTCCATCTCCCCGAAGGGACTTGGGGTGGCTTACAAAGGGACAAGCCCAGAGAGCACAGAGTTAAAAAATATAACACAGTAAGATAAAATCAAAACAAAACCTAATAAAAACATATCACAATAAAACATAACATCATAAAAACAGTACCATACAGAGTAATAAAAGTGCTGAGTTCAGAGGGCTCTGAGTTAGTGCAAAATTCCTAGATAGAGCTAAGGGAAACTGCAAAATTCAATAAGGCAGGGCTGGGAGGATAATGTCTTTGGGTGTTAAAATGTGCTGGAACTTAGGTAACATTGGGCCAACTCTTTGGAACTGCCTAGTCAACTGCCTAGAACTGTGCATGGTTATTTTTGTGGAGTTTATTGACAGATTTTGTCAAGTTCACAAACTGTTGTGAAGGAAGGCCACAACAATTCTATAGTCTAAGAAAACTGGCAAATTCTTAGGTTCGTTACTATCCAGGTGCACCATTCCCAAATGTCAAATTGAAAGTTTAAAATCCTAATTAATACTTAATAATTTTTGATAAAGCATTAGTATATATATCTTTTCACCCTAGCCCATATATTTATGAACTGGAACCACAAAGCTCATCATCACCCTGCAAGAATGCTAAGGGATCATCATGAGTGGACACAAAAAGCTTTTAAGCCCAATTTGAATAAATATATAGTAGGCTACAGTCTGTATAATTAAGATTGTAAATTCAATAGTACACCCCCACATTCTCAGCTTCTATCCCACTTCTTTCCTAAAGATATTGAATATTATATTAACCAGAATTGTTCTAGCCAGACAGCAACTGTACATTGTACAGTAAGATATTTAATGTGTTTGTATGAGAATGAGAGAGAGAGAGAGATGCAATTTTGTAAAACCTAGTTTGTGTGTAGCCCAGTAGTGCACATTTTAGCTAAGGAAAAATGTTAGGATACTTGAAATCTAGTTACTAAGCAGAAGGGAAGATTATAAGACACTAGGAGTAAAATTTGAAATGGGCCCCTTGAAGGGGATGGGAATTTATGTAGAGTTTCTGGGCAGCTGTATATGGAAGAGTTGTGAAGACAAAATGGGATGAACAGGTAGACTCCTAGGAATGTTCTGCTTCTGAATTTCTTGGGACCACTCCTGATGTTAGGAAATTCAGCTAAGACCAAAAATTGAAAGACTAAATTGAATTTTGGGGAAAGATTCCAAAAGATAAATTCTATATAAGATTCTGAATGTTGTTGCTGTTTCTCCTTCTACTTCTTATTCTTATTCCTAGTTTTCTAACTTTCCTTCAGCCCAAGGAGCTTGTGGATTAGACCATAGCATAACCCAGGCCAGCACTTTCCCATTGCAAATCATCAAACTTTAATGGAGTGGAACATACTTAAAGTGTTTATGTTTTGATGCAGGTCAGAAGTAATGAGACATGTTGTCAACAGGAATGCAAAGATGACAATTGTATCCCCATTAAGGAACATTACTGGGTGCCCTTTTCTACAGTGGGCTTTTTCGAGTGCTAAGCAATTTGAAAGAATACCAGCAAGATGCCAGGATCTAAAACACCTGCCGTGAAGCTAACTAATGCTTCAGTGTAAAGCCAGTTTAAAAAATGCTTGCATTAAAGAAGGGAGAGAAAGCTAACATGTGGTGCAAATTTCCAGGAAGCTGAAGAGTGACGGGTCCTAAAAGGGGGAATGAATACATCAGCCTCTGAAGCACCTTTGTGCCCACTTCAGCAGCTAAAAAGCGCAAGCACAGCAGGTCTTGGTCCCTTAGCAAGTAAGAAGTTCAAATAAAACGCAATTAAGTTTAACCCTTCAGTTAGGGCATTCTCAATGCAGTCAGCCAAATGAATGCTAAGTAGCTCATTGACTGTTCTTTATGTTAAGCATAGAGCTGTGAGAAATAAACTGGCAAAGAAGTATTCTTTTTCATCAAAGGCTTCCCAAAGCAGATACAGGAAGTAGCTAGAATTCACCGCCTGAATTTCTTCACCAGCTCAGGCCAGCTTTTATGTATGGCTTGATTGACCGAGAAGGAAATAAATCTTCTCAGTATAGCAAAACTGTGGAAGATGGGTTACTGTATGGCTCTTTCTTTAAGCATGGTTTGTATTCTGACAAGATTTGTATGAAACCTGTTTCCATTTAGCCAAGACCTGCACCAGTGTGTAAAAAATGCACCATGCCATTGTTTTCTTTAAGCCTGGTTTGCATTTTGACAAGATTTGTGAGGAATATGTTTCCATTCAGCCAAAACCTGCACCAGTGTGTACAACAACAAGACTTTATTACAGTCCACGATCAGTACATTGTGTGGCACAAATGTTCTTGGAGGGGGAAATGCAGTTCCCTGGAGAGGCAGTCATAAAAAAGATTATAAAACAGTTTTAAAAAGAAAACCAACACTGTTTAAAGGCATAGCAGGTATGGGATTGAGAGGGGGGTGTAATAGGAGGAGCAAAACATTAGGGGAGCATTAGCTGGAGAAGGAGGGGCACATTACAAGTCCAGCAGCACCTCAGCTGAAACAGTTTGTTTCAGCCATACTCCTGTCAGGGTGCTGCCCTGGAGAGTCGATCATAATTCGTCAAATGTTAAGTGCTGCGGTACACAACCTAGCAACACTGTAAATTATTGTAGTGCTAGAGTCCGAGGGCAGCGGGGTGGTATAAAAAAATGGTACACCCTGGTATTTAAGAAGCCATTGTGAAATGAGATTCATCCTGATGTCTTTGTAATGCATGCATTGAAGGAGGACATGTTTGGTTGTTTCTGTGTGTCCGGATTCACAAGGGCATAATCTCTCCTTGAAATGGATCTTCCGATACTTCCCCTCCAATACAGCTGATGGGAGGGCATGGCATCTTGCCAGGGTAAAAGCCCTTCAGTGTTTGGGCACTTCCAGGTTTGTTAGCACCAGTGTGTAAAAATGCACCATGCCATTGCTTCCTCTTCACTAAAATCACAATTAATTCCTTTGAATTATATTTACCATACTTGACAAGGTTAATTTCATTTCATGCACAGACAAGTGTGGCATCCACTAGCTGTTAAAGAGTAAGGATACAAAGAATATTCACAGAGGCTCTTGTCCTCAATATATTAAAATATTAATATTATTAATTAGAATCATAGATCATAGAGTTGGAAGAAACCAAAATGTCCATCAAGTCCAACCCTGCCATGTAGAAACATACAAAGAACTCCTGACAGATGGCCTCCCACCCTTTAAAATCCTCCAAAGAAGGAAAATCCACCATATTCCAAGACAAGCATATTCCACTGACAAACAACTCTTGCTGCCACAAAGTTCTACCTAATGTTTAGGTGGAATCTCTTTTCCTGTAGTTAGAATCCATTGCTTTATGTCTTGAGCTGCATCTACACTGTAGAAACAATCCAGTTTGATACCACTTTAACTGTCATGGCTCACTACTATAGAATCTGTTGTGACTCAGCTGGAATCACAGAGTGATAGTGTCAATGATTCTGATGAGGATGATGGGATTCAGTTTCACAATCAGGTGCAAAGTGATGTCCCTGTGATAGACAACGAAGAACAGGGTACAGAAGTTCAGTTTACTACAGCAAGGGATGACGCTGTTGATAGTGAAACTAGCCTGAGCCAGGTGTGTGCTGATTCAGGAAGGGAAGACAGTTGTTCTCAGCCAGATAATGAGCAAGAAAGCACTAATGAACAGATTGACCTTGATGAAGAAGAGACTTTAGATCAAGCTGGCCATTTGGAATTCAAGGTCCAAAGGAGTGTGAGAATTGCTAACAAGCGGGAAGCTAAGGATCAGAGAAACGCCTTCATGTTTTGCAAAGGGTATTAAACAGCCTGTTTGAAAATATCCCAGTGTCAGAGCAACTTCTCATTTCAGTCAAGAGGTTTACATTTGTTTGCCTGGATTTATCTTACAGTTTTCATGTTCATGGTTTCAGGACTTTGTCATGGTCTCATGGGACTTTTCTTTGCTGGTGCCTTCGTGGATCTTGCTTTCAAGTGTTACCTTGTTTTGATCTTTGAAACATTACTTTTGCTTTTATGAACTTTTCATCTTTTACTTTTAATAAACCATAAAGACTACAGTCTATGTGCTGTTTGGTGTCTTAAGCAAGGTGATTCTACTCTGAAGTGCGACAGAATCATGGGAGTTGTAGATTTACAAGGTTTTAGCCTTCTGCACTGAAGAATGCCTTACCAAACTACGGAACAACAAAATACAATCCAGCTCCATCTATAATATGACATACTTTCAAATATTATAATACGGCCATTTTGTCATCTCTCAACCTTCTCTTCTTCAGGCATAGCATGCCCAGCTTCACATTGGGCATTGTTTCCAGATCTTTCTCCATTTTGGTCATTTTCCTTGACAATCTTGAATTATGATGCACAAACTGTACAAAGTATTTTAAAGCAGAGTAGTGTGGTACGGTTATGTCCAGTCATTATACTTCTATTGATGCACCCTAGAATTGCATTGGCTTTTTTAGCTGTTACATTATGATTATGACTAAGCTTATTATGATTTATATTTCTACGTAGGTGTGAATTTTATCTCCACTATGCTAGTAAGTTTCAAATCTGTTCTATATTGATATAGCATGCCATATTTTGAGACATTATCAGGTGAGAATAACATTAAAATTGGAAACATCTGAATGGAAAAGATGGTAGATCTTCTCTGGTACTACAGGAAGTTGAGACCAAGCCAAGCCCTCAAAAATGAGGTCCATCTCCTACCCCTCATGAACTGTCCCTGAGTACTCTCCTTGGGCTGCTGTGAGTTTTCTGGGCTTTATGGCCATGTTCCAGAAGAAATCTCCTTGCTGTTCCCCTGCAATATTTATTATTCGGTACAGTTCCCATCATAATCAACAGTCAGGGATGGTACATGTTCTTCACCAGAAAATATGGCACAGGGGAATACAACTTTCTTGAGTGTTTTCAATGTCCTGAAGAAGCAGGAATGGAGGGGACATGCCACATTCTTTTCTACCATCTACAGATCTCAAAATCAATCTCGAATAATGTGGTCTTCTTATACAGCACACACCAAACCACATTTCCTAAGACAGTATTTCATTAAACAGTTGAAAAAAGCCTTAGGAAATGACATCAACATTTTGCTAAATACATTTTCCCAACAAGACCACCAGATTCTTAAAAGAAAACACAGCAGCAAGTTCACAACAGAAAATATATTCAGGACAAACTGCCTGTAGCAAAAAAAAATTAATTGAAGTTGTTTTGATTCAGATGCCGTCATAGGGAAAATGATATTGGGTAGAATCATCTGAGCGGATGTCAGTTTTATAGTTCTTTCAGAATAGTACCTGAAGGGCAGATTATTGTCATTTGCATATGACGTTTCTCAGTACATTTTCTTCTTCCTTTATTTTACTGTCCTTCCTGTATTACCTTCAAGATTCTTTTGATATATCAGTATACAAAAAAACAAAAAAAAAACAATCAGGGCTCATTTGCTTCCATTGTATTTTGTACTATCAAGCTTCATATTTATTTCCCTAGTATTGTTTGCACATCCATACACCACACAGAATCTTTTCTGCTTTCATTATCACATCACTACCAATGAAGTGCTAAAATGTGCTGTGAAGAGGAATTTATTTCTTCTTTTTACAAAAATGCACATAATAAGGACTCCGGGTAGCTTTTCAGAATCATACCTTTGCCTAAAAGTGCCTAAAAGTGCAATTTAGGATCATGGTAGATCAGAGAAACCGATTTACAAATATGAGGATGTCTTCTTCCCAGAAGCAACAGATACTAAAACAATTTATCTCCACAGAGTACAGGCAATTCCTGTTTCAAATGGCACAGGTAAGGGTTAACACCCCTGTCATGTTTGTTTTGTTGTCTGTGCCACTTTTTCAGAGGATTTCAACTCACTGTCCCTGTGATAACTGGATTTTGAAAAAAAAATGGCTTGTTGTGGAAACAAGGATTTCCCATCCTCAGCTGACAAGGGCTGAAAGGAGTTACAGCCCAACATTTGAAGGTCTATATATTCCTAACTTCTGTTTTAAAGCATTTTATGTTGATGCTTTTAAAATGTAGTCGTTATCATGCACATTAGCATCTCCCAACTTTGTTGTTGTTTGACTTAAAGTTGTTTCTGACTTATAGTGAGTCTAATGCAATCTATCATGTGACATCCTCGGTAAGATTAGCTAACAGGGGGCTTGCCTTTGCTTTCCTCTGAGGCTGACAGTGTGCAGCTTGCCCAAGGTCATTCAACGGGTGTCCATAGCTGAGGAAATTTGAACCTTGGTCTCCAGAGACACAAATCAACCCTCAAACCATTTCACTACATTGTTGTTCATCTCCTAACTACTATATGGCAATGAGGAAAAACTATCTAATCTTAGCAAAATTCAGGGCCCTTCTACACAGTCCTAAAACTGGGGCTAAAACAAGATTAGCTGGAGGAGTCTAGATGACATTTCTGGCGAATCCATTTCAAACTGGAGTAAACTGAATTTATTCAGTTTAACCCAGGCTTTAAAAACACCTCTAAAGATCCAGATCTACAGCTAAGGTCCAGAATTTTGCAGGCGATAGGGGATTGTCTGCTGGGACTGCTTCTGAAGTCCCACAGGTCATCCATGCAGGCCCTTCTGGAGAGCTCTCTACTCACATCAGAATGGATTTTCAGGAGGTGTGAATAATGTAACAGCTAAAAATGCCAATGCAATTCTAGGGTGCATCAATAGAAGTATAATGACTGCACATAACAGTACCACACTACTCTGCTTTAAAATACTTTGTACAGTTTGTGCATCAAAATTCCTTTCCGTAGGAGCCTGCATGGCTGGCAGTCCCCTCAAGTAAGTTTTGGGGTAGGAAATGTTGGGCTGGAGGGTGGCTGGATGCCCTGCCAGGTCAACTTTGATTGACCTGGGTAGGCATCTAGTCTTCCCCCTGAAGGAAAGCCCAGGTTTGGGGGCTGGAGTGGGGACAAAGTCCCAAGAGGAATTGGCATTTTATATTCCGATTCCTTTTGGGAATTTGATATGTCTGGAAGAGACCTCTGTATGTCTTGCCAGAATTGTCAATACGTCACCTAGGAAGGCTTTCTGCCAACCACCAAATCTATTGTGTTATTGTAAACACTGTCCTTAAAAACTAGCCAGCAATCCTGGATCACACCCTTGCAATTCCACCTGTATGTATCATAAGAAAACAGTCACGTAGATCACTATGATCCAGTATATTAAACAAAAACATCACCTATGCATCCAGCAATCCTTTCTCTGTAATTAAATAATATGTGTGATACAGAATGTCATTTTCACTATGTGGGGGAAATGAGCACACACCTGGATGCAAGTCTGCAATCCTGACCAGTAATCTTGAGTGGTTAGACATTTTAACATGGGATGCCATTGATTCTTGGTTTGTTTGTATTTGAATTACTGCACAGTATCTTTCAAATATTTTAGATAAAAGAGAAAGTTTTGAATTCACAGACAAGATTTTTAACTTTGGATGATCTTAACCTGTCAAATATTTTAATACCATCATCTACTTCGAAACACTGATGTTAGAGTGTTGTGAACTGCCATCTTGAATATGTGTGTGTGTGTGCGCTGTGAAGTGGCATTTTAATTTATGGTGTTCCCATTAATTCCCTAGAGATTTTCTTAAGCAAGAATTGTTCAGAGGTGATTTTGTCAGTTCCTTCCTCTGAAATGCCTGGTATTCATTGATGATCTACATCCAAGAACTAACCAGGGCTGGCCCTGCTTAGCTTTCTAGATCAGAAAGGCTCTCGTGCCTTTAGGGTCAATGAATTAGCAAAATGTTGCTCAGAATAAATGTGAGCTGCCTCCACCTTCCATAGAGCTTGCATTTATTCTGAGCAACACCTTGCTAATTCATTTATAAAGTTCTGTTGGTTAATCACAGTAATAAATTAGTATTTTAAGTGATTAACTGCATCCTTCAGGGATCCAGAATAAATTTGTCAGAAGCGCTTTTGTTTGTTTTTAAATCCCCCCCCCTCTCTCTCTCACACACACACACAACTAGAGTTTCAATGTTGTTACTTTTGTCAGTTCTGGTTAGAAAGAGTATGATCTGCACAGTTATATTTATTTAGCATTAGCAGTGATGTGTGTGTTCTACAAAATGCAGAATAGTTTTGTAAGCCAAAGGCTTTGAGTCTTCAACAAACATAAAAGAAAAGAAAGGACAGCGTGATGCCGAGTCTTGGAATGATTAGGAAACTTCCAGGTGCTGTGGAACAGCTGGCAAAAAATCATGAAGAGAACAAGAATGAGTTTTGAATGAAGTCTCAAAAGAGGGGAGAGAGGCAGCTGGATGAAGACAGAGGCAAAGATTATAATGGGCATAAGGGACAACATGTCAGAAAGGAGTGAGAAAAAATGGGGAGGAAAATGAAGAGCAAGAAATAATGACATTAGAAAAGTGGAAAGTGAAGGGAATATAGTTGACAGATGGAGGATATCCAAAGATAATCTGAATACTTGTCTCTTTAAGCTTCTGTACATGATACTGATATAGTTTTGAAGCAAAATAAAAATCCCTGGCTACGGAGAAAAACATTAATGCTCTTAAACCAGATAAAGCAGAAACTCTGGTCATTGGAGGAGCATGTAGAGGAGGGACATCTCACACTGAAATGAAGGAACAAGGTTGGATCTACACTACCCTATATCCCAGGATTTTATCTCAGATTATCTACTTTGAACTAGATTATATGAGTTTACACTGCCAGATAATCTGAGGGCCCTTTCAGATAGGCCTCAATCCCAGGAGGAACTGGGATATTTTATCCCGGTTCCTCCTGGAATTGAGGTCCCACACCCACCCAAAGCCTGGGCTTTCCCTGCAGGGTTGACCACATGCCATCCTGAATCAACCAGAGGGTGATCCTGCAGGTCATGGAGCCTTTCCCCACCCCCACCCCCTCCATTTACCTAAAAAAATTACACAAGGGCTTTGGCTGCATGCTCAGGCCACTCCAGCAAAAGCTCCTGGTGCATGAAAATGATGTATTGAGCGTTGGGAGGGGAAGAAATACCTCCTCCCCCCAATTCCCAATGTATCATTTTCACATACCAGGAGCTTTGCTGGAGGATGCTGAGATGACCAATAATGCTCCTTTGCTTCTGCCATTACCATTTGGACACCACGGAGGAAGGATTGGTAATTTATGTTCTTGTCCTAAACTGAGCAATTTCAAAATTAAGCTAATTTTAAAGTGCACCCCCCCCCCCGGGCTTTCCTACCCTCGTGGGATGAAATCCTAAAACAAATTGCACCTTTGGTGTATGGCCCTTCCTTTGTTATTTGAACACCAGTGAGATCTGAGTCAAGTTGGCTCTACACTGCCATTTAATCCAGTTTCTGAAATCAGAATATCTGCTTTGAACTGGATTATATGCATCTACACTGCCATATAATTCTGATCAAAACAGATAATATGGACTCAAAAGCTGGATATTATGGCACTGTAAATGGGGCCTTAGCCCTAGCTAACTTGAGGACTGCTACAGCATCAACTATTTCCCAAATCAGACACCAAGCCTTTATTTATAAGTTCAAACCACTTTAGAATCCTTATCTACAGACTACTGAATTCATCTGATCAGTCATAACATTAAGTCTAAATTACATTTTAAACACCAAGGTGCAGGTCCATAGGAAAGACTGAGCATGATTCTAATGCAGGATGCTCCTGCAATATTTTACATGGTTATGGTATAACTCCACTTACCAAGTATTTGAACTTTATGAATGCAAATTATATCTCTCCTTTTTTAAAAAAAAGGCATGTAAAGCTGCCCTTGTTCTCTCTTCTCCTTCCTTTCACTTTATCCTGTCAGCACTGCATATATCAAATCCAAGCTCAGGGCTTTAACTAGGCTTTACTGTTTCATTCTGCTTCATGAATTTTTCAGTGTTTACACTTATGCTTAATATAATAAGATTGATAGCACACTGCTTGATCGGTTCACATTCAACCATCTCAGCTAAGAAAAAGATGTTTGTTCTTTTCCCCTAATTTCCTGTAATACCTGGAAGTTCGTTTTCACCTTTTGCAACCTGATGCACCATCTCATCTTTCAAATATCATTTCCTTGAAATAATATGTTTCAAGTAACATTTATTCAGAGGGTTTATTTAATTAATATTCAGCATGATGTCTAAACTACTGCAAACTCATCACTGACTTTTCATTGCAGATATACCTGACAGTCCACATGCCAAGGAAGGCAAAACAAGAATGGTATTGTTAGGATACAAGTGTAGGAAGGATGAATTTTCCTGTTACATTCTGTTTCATTGTTCCAATCTAAAATTCATATTCAAAGGAACACATGTGTATGGCATGTCTTTTATCTTTTTAAAGTACCTGGTGCATTGATTAAGCAATAGTGCCTAGAAAAGAAGGTGTCCTATGTCTTCTTAGATCTTGTTGAACTATATTATATGAGTCTACACTGACCACATAATGCAGTTTCAAACCACATGTTAGGAACCACATAAAGCAGTGTTTCCTAACATTTGCTCCTCCAGGTGTTTTGGACATCAGTTCCCACAATTCCTAACAGCTGATAAGCTGGCTGGGATTTCTAGAATTTGATATCCAAAATAACTGGAGAATCAAAGGTTTTGAACCACTGAGCTACAGGGATGCACACAAACGCCAACTTCTATTGAACACCCAAGTGAGAGCAAACAGATGTCATCCTTTCCTGAAAAGAATAAGACTACTACTCCTTCCCCTTTTATACAGCAGTAAACAGAATGGCTACTGGGTACATTCTCACCCCTAATCCGTAATCAAGACAGAGTTGCATTGCAGATCTGGGTGGCTTCCCTGCTATTCAGAAATAGCATCTCAACCACTATCCTAAGTACAATGGCAACATTTGTGTTCCCCCAATGGACAAAAAGGACCTGGGCCATCAAATCAAGGACACTGATGTTCAATCATTTGCACAATATCTAGAAATGGTGGATCATCAGTGAATTCATCTAATGCTAGGTACAGAAGGACCCAATCTCTGACAACTTTATATTGTCAAATCATTTTAGATTTTTCTGGCAGCTTCCCCCCTCCCCCTCTCTTCATGCCTTTAGTGGACTTGTCTTGAGGTCATGTGAGATCTTTCCCAATGAAAGTATCTTGCTAATGACTGTCACAGGAGTATCCTTGATCATGAGGGCTAACTGCTTGAAAGGGCCATTTTAATTCCAAAGCCAAAATGGGAAAACACTTGGCAAATGAAACCATTTTATCTAAGGGAGTATGATATTTTATTCGGGTAATATTTCCCTTGATATACATTTTGGGATCTTTTTATGAAAACAAAGAGATGGGTGGCATTGTATGATTTGCAATGATGTATCATGATATGGGTTTTAAGACAGTTGTTATTTATTTTTTCAGTCACTTCTGACTCGGTGACCTCATGGACCAGCCCACGCCAAAGCTCCATGTTGGCCGACACCCTCCAGCTCCTTTAGAGTCAAGTCAGTCACTTCAAGGATTCCATCCATCCATCTTGCCCTTGGTTGGCGCCGCTTCCTTTTTCCTTCTATTTTCCTCAGCATCATTGTCTTCTCTAAGCTTTCCTGTCTTCTCATTATGTGGCCAAAGCACTTCATCTTTGTCTCTGATATCCTTCCCTCCAATGAGCAGTCGGGCTTTATTTCCTGGAGGCATGGACTGGTTGGATCTTCTCGCAGTCCAAGGCACTTTCAGGATTTTCCTCCAACATCCCACTTCAAAAGCATCTATCTTTCTTTGCTCAGCCTTCCTTATGGTCCAACTCTCACATCCATAGGTTACTATGGGAAGTGCCATTGCTTTAACCATGCAGATCTTTCTTGCCAGTGTGATGCCTCTACTCTTCACTATTTTATCAAGATTGGTCATTGCTCTCCTCACAAGAAGTAAACATCTTCTGATTTCCTGGCTGCAGTCTGCGTCTGCATCTGTCACTGCCTCCATGTTTTCTCCCTCTATTTGCCAGTTATCAATCAGTCCGGTTGCCAGAATCTTGGGGTTTTTATGTTTAACTGCAACTCAGCTTTTCAACTTTCTTCTTTCACCTTGGTTAGAAGGCTCCTCAGCTCCTCCTCACTTTCAGCCATCAAAGTGATATCATCTGCATATCTAAGGTTGTTAATGTTTTTTCCAGCAATCTCCTGGTGCCTTGTTATTAGCAATGCTTCTTAAGGCCCTTTCAACTTCACTCCTCAGGATGTGTGGTTCTAATTCACACACCACACCATCAAAACTATCCTCAATACTATTATCCTTCCTATATAGATCTTCTGTATAGTCTCACCACCTTCTCTTGATCTCTTCAGCTTCTGTTAGGTCCTTGCCATCTTTGTTTTTTATCATGCCCATTTTTGCCTGAAATTTACCTCCAATGTTTCTAATTTTCTGGAAGAGGTCTCTTGTTCTTCCTATTCTGTTGTCATCTTCCACTTCCATGCATTGCTTGTTTAAAAATAGTTCCTTATCTCTTCTGGCTAACCTCTGGAATTGTGCATTTAATTGGGCATATCTCCCCCTATCACTCTTTCTTTATGTTTTCCTTCTTTCTTGGGTTACTTCCAGTGTCTCAGCAGACAACCATCTTGCCTTCTTGGTTTTTTTTCTTTGGGACGTACTTTGTTGCTGCCTCCTAAACAATGTCATGGACTTCTGTCCATAGTTCTTCTGGGACTCTATTTATTAAATCTAATCCCCTAAATCTGTTCTTCACCTCCACTGCATATTCGCTAGGAATGTTAATGAGATCATATCTAACTGGTCTGTGTGTTTTCCCTGATCTCTTTAGTCTGATTCTAAATTGTGCAATACAAAGTTTGTGATCTGAACTAAAGTCAGCCCCAGGTCTTGTTCTCAATGACTGGATGGATGTCCGGCACCTTTGGCTGCAAAGGATGTAGTCAATCTGATCTCGGTGTTGACCATCTGGTGAAGTCCATGTATAAAACCATCTTTTAGGTTGTTGGAAGGGAGTGTTCGTTATACACAGTGAGTTTTCCTGACAAAATTCTATCAGCCTATGTCCTGCTTCATTTTGTTGTCCCAGACCATGCTTTCCTGTGATCCCAGTTGTCATTACCTTAGCAGTCCGCTCTCCTGTTATGAAAGCAATGCCTCTTTTTTGTTTATTATCCAGCAGGTGCTGCAGATCCTCGCAGAACTGATCTATTTCTTCAGCAGCTGTGGTTGGCGTGTATATTTGGATCACTATGATGTTAAATGGCTTGCCTTGCACTCAAATTGAGATCATTCTGTCATTTTTTGAAATGTATCCAAGCACTGTTTTAGTGACTTTATTATTAATTATGAAAGCTACTCTATTTCTTTGGTGTTCCTCTTGTCCACAATGGTAGATCTGGTGGGCATCTGATGTGAAGTAGCCCATTCCAGTCCATTTCAGTTTGCTTACCCCCAGAATGTCTATCTTTAATTTTGACATCTCACCAATAACAATATCCAATTTGCCCTGGCTCATAGTTCTTACATTTCAGGTTCCTATGGTGTGTTGATCTTTAGAGCATCGGATTTGTCGTTCATCTCCAGCACCATTGGCCGCTTCCCTTCCTTTCTGCTTTGAGCTAGCTGTGTCATCACATCTGGGGCTAGTTAAACTTATCCTCTGCTCCTCCCCAGTAGCATTTTGGCCATCTTACAACCTGGGAGTCCCATCTTCCAATGACATACCAACATATCTCTGGTTGTACTGATCCATTTAGTTTTCTTGGCAAGAATACTGGGGTGTGTTGCCATTACCTTCCCCAGAAATCGCGTTTGGTCTGACCTCTCTGCCATGACCATCCTGTCTTGGGTGTCCCATCACAGTTTCGCCAAGACCATCCTGTCTTGGGTGTCTCTTTACGGTTTCGCTCGTGGCATCATTAAGGTGTTCAAGCTCCAGCACCATGACAAGGCAACGATCCTTTCATAGAAATCCTGGCTAAAAGTTCATGAAAATGATTACTGGAATGTGTTATAAAAGTAATAAAATAATAGAAAAGCAAAATTTAAAAGTGGTAAATGCTCATAAAAGAAAAGGAGCCATAAAATTTAGCATAGATTAGAAAATGCCAAATACCTAAAGACAAAAGAGGAAAAAGCTAATATTGTCATTTTATATGTAAACTTCATAAACTTTTGCACATTTGTTTGTTCCCTCTAGTTTCAGAGCGTGCATCTACACTGTGGCATTAATGCAATTTGACATCACTTTAACTGCCATGGCTTAATTTTGTGAAATCATGGCAACTGTAGTTCTACAAGGTCTTCAGCTTCTCTACTAAAGAGTGCTGGTGCTCCAACCCATGCAATTCCATAAGATTTAGCCATGGCAGTTAAAGTAGTATCAAACTAATTTTACAGTGCAAATGCACCCTGATGTTCTCAAGCACTTCACACTGAGGAAAGGAAAGACTATATTTTGATGCCAGAAAATAACTTTGAGGCCTTAAATAATTAAACCTTGTCATATAAAGCCTACTTTCACATAAAAGCGACTTTCAATAGGATTCAAGGGTCTTCCTGGAGCACACACTAGTCGTTAATACACGCATACACTGATACTGTGATGGTTTACTGCCAAAAATATTTCTAATCAAACATTCTTGGATGATATCCTGGAACGTACTTCACATTCTCCTGGGATACCAAGTAAGACACAGAATATGTTTATATGTTTTGACAGAACTATCTACTCTAATTCCCAAGATGGCTAGAACCTACAGTGTGATGAAAACCACTCTGATTTTTTACTCCAGTATTGGGTTTGTTAGAAGCAGAAGGAAAGAATCAAAACAAATCTTGCAGACATGTCAAGATGCTATAAATTAAGAATTCTGTATATCTTGCCATTCCACAAAATTGTGGGCTTTTTTAGTTTCTCTCTTTCCCACTTCCATAATTGCATCTTCAGTATCATCATCATCATCTGTTGAGCAAGTGGGCTAATTAACAAAATTGCGGGGTAACCTGACCAACTGCAGAAATTTGAGATTAGCCCCAGTTGTTAATTCACCAATGCCATGCAATTCCCATTCATGATCCTATAGGATATGCTATTCCCACTATTCATAGGGCCTTTTCACACAGCCATAAAATGAAAATGGAACCAGCATCTACACCAGGCTTCCCAAAACCACATCTGCGATTGAAGAGTGGCCAGACAGTCCAGACTTGTTGGAGCCAGTTTGGCCGATCTGGGCATCAGCTGGCTTTCTTATCCACCCTGCACACCCATCCCAGGGGGAAAAAACCCTACGGATCTGAATAATTAGGCAGTAATGGAGCCCAGGAGCAGAGAGCCCCTTCCCCTCCTTCAAAGCTCCTATTGCAACCTGCATGAGGCAGGTTCAAGAAGGGAAGTGCCTACAACAATAGTAAAAGAATGCTTTTCCTTTCTTTTTTTTGCTGGAATGGGGGTTGCTGGGGGGTCAGAAAGCCACTGTCATCCCACCTCCTTGGGCTCCGTAAGCCCAGAGAGAATGAGATGACTGTAGATACATGATCTGGGATTGTACACGGTGATCCAACATGGCAGTGCCCATTCAATAAACACCAGGAAAGGTTGAGATCTTCCTGAAAGATTTGGACCTTTCTGGTGGTTTTTCAAAACCAGGGTCAAGTTGTATTAAATGACTTACCTTGGGTTAAAGCGCATTAACCTATGTGCATCGTGTGGACACACCAGGCTAATGCATTTTCTACACTGCATAATATGGCAGTGTAGATGCAGCCTATGCAGAACCTGTCTGTCATGTTAGTCATTAAAGATAAGGATTCTATCGTGGGGGAAAACACTCTAAAACTCCAGTTTAGCACCACTGATAAACAGGAGCCCATTTCAAAACCCTGAGGCATCATGGGTGAAACTTGTCCATTTTTCGTTCTCCTGCATTTGAATTTTAATCTCAAATTCTTTGCCTCAAATATATAGAAAGTTTTTAATCTTACAGGATTTATTATGAAATGCAGCCAAAATCTTTTTCACCGAACCCTACTCTTCTGTAGAGGTTCTTTTCTACTGCAGAAGCCCTGCTGTGCTCACTTCCTGGATTCTACAACATTAGCCAGCTAATTTATGGAGCAAATCATACCTTAAAATGTGTAACTAGGTTAAATCAGACAGTTATTAACATATTTTGCTCAAAGCTAGGAATAGAGAAAAAAAACTTGAAAATTTTCTCTACCACAATACATCATGACATATCACTGGAAATAAATGGGAAAGGGTATTATTTTCTGAGGATTTTTTTCCAGAAAAAAATGTTTGTACTAAAATACAAAACTGGCACAAAATCAAAACAGCATTTTCACACAGGAAGTATATTCTGGGGCCACAATTACCCGGGCTCTCTGCGCCCCTTTCTGATGGTTCTTAAGGCAAAGGTGTTCCTCATCGCTTTGTATGGAGCTGAAATATGGGGTGAGCAAGACCCTTTATTGGTAGAGAGATTCCAACTGCGCCACCTGAAAAATGGCTTAGGGGTGAAGAGATCATCCCTGTCAGCTGCAGTGAGAGCAGAGACGGGAGTACCCCCAATCTCCACCACAATTCTGAAGAGGCAGATCAATTGGTGGTACAAAATAAGACAAATGCAACCACACAGACTCCCAGGCCTATGCCTTCTAGAACAAGAAAACCACAAAGAGTGGTCATCTTGGCTTAGCAGATTTGGCCACACAGTTAGTAGGTTAGGTTTTGTCCCCTCCCCCCCCCCCATGAGTTAACAAATTTTGGGGCAAATGTATGCTCAATTGTATACCAAAGAGCTCTCGACATTGCTGCACAAAATGATCTAATGAACATAGTGCAAGCTAGAGCCACTCCATACCTGGCCAAATTTAAATGTAATGTGGGCATGGAACCTTACCTCTCTTTTATACTTCCACTCTATATTAGAAAAAAATTTACCCGGGCTAGATTTGAGCAGCTCAACATTAAGTCCAAGTTGGGACGACATCAGAATATTCCCTACACGAGGAGAACCTGTGGGTGCCGTGAGGTAGATGCAGAAGTGGAGGACTCCGAACATTTTTTCTTAAAATGTCCCTACTACAACAGGATCCGGTCTTACTACCTAAAGCCTCTGCTGGAGAACCATACTTATTCAGAGAATAAGGAGAAATTGCACATCCTTTTTCAAGGTTCAGATAAAAACTCTATTTTAAAATTGACCCTTTTTACCCAAAAAGCGCTGGCCATCCGTGAGAAGATGGAAGCTGCCATCAACAAAACTCAAACTTAAAAACTTAATATGGACACGCCACTAGTTTTACCTACCCATGCCCCCACCCTAACCCTATTTTAAGGAATTAATCAATTTTTAATCTTTTAACCTTTTTATCTTGTAGTTGCTCAATTATTTAGAAGTGGGTCGGCAGGCCAGTAGGCCACGATGCCTTGTATTCATATATGGTTTTACTGTATGTGTATGTTTTGTATGTTTTGCATGTTTTGATATGGTCAAAATTGACTAATCAATAAAGAATTGTTGTTGTTATATTCTGGGGTGCTTGTAGGGTGGGTGGGACTATTTCCACAGGTTATCCTGCATTTGGGGAGGTTTTCTACATTGTTTTAGAGCAAAAATTATGTGGGAAAGGGGTTTCAGATACAACAAATGTAGGGTTCAAAGTGCCTACCCACACAGTCTGTGGATAGAACTGTACCATCTGCCAACTTTAAAGGGTTAGATAAATTTGTGGATATGAAGAGTTTTTAATCAGAATACCTGTAGATCACTTTCAGTATCCAAAGCAATTGTCTCCTGCATATTAGCTTCTGGGAAATAAGAAAAGGAAGGTGCAGTTGCATGAAATAGAACAAATGGTTGGCCATGATATGGACAGAATGCTAGAATAGATACCTGTTTGGTCCAACATGATTCTCTTATGTTCGCTTATACAGGAAGCAGGTCTGTACATATTTAGCTATACCAAATATGTGAACATTCCACTTGATGTGCCAAGTTTCAGAATCATATACTCAGCACCCGTTACTGATTGAAACATATTTCCTATCTTGTTGGTGACTTTACAGCAAACGTATAAGAACATTTTCTTGGTGAAATTTGGTCACAGTGGATTTGCCCTCACATTCTTCTGTGTCCGAGGACCTCATCACACTAGAGAATGAATCCACTTTGAATCCGGTTTCTGCCTCCTGCAGAATTCTGGGGTTTGTAGTTTAATGGGGCTGTTAAGGCTCCTCTCTAAACTACAAACCCCAGAATTCTGCAGGAGGCAGCAACTGGATTTAAAGTGGATTCATTCTCTAATGTGATGAGGTCCTGAGAGAATATGACTTGCTGGTATCCTCAAAGCTAGTTTATTCCCTATTTATCCAACACTGTCCACACAGCATTGTGCTTTCATGCACATATGGACTATGGTTGGATCGGAATGACTACAATTCAATGGAAATTACACACAGTGTAGTTTTAAGAACTTTCCAGAAGATGATTTGCAACTCAAGTTCAAGGCAACTTCTGTTCAGAATGAAGCCTCACATTTCCACAGCCATTCTCAGCAGTGTATTAATGCTAATTAAAGAGGCACAGATGGAGAATTTGGGCTTGAGCTGGTTTCAATCATTTGTGTCATTTTAAGTTGCTTGCCAACATTATACCTGCCATGTTAAGTGCATATGCAAGCATAATTCTGGGTTGTGTCATTTACTTTTTTCCAGAAAGGCAACTCTTCTGTTACTTTACTCTGATCTGATCATCCATTTTTTATCTGGATGAAATTACCGAAACATTTTGGATACAAAAAAAATGATTTTTAAATGAACTCAGCTTGTATTTGTTTTCACTGCCACATGAGTTGATAAATAACCCAAAAGAACAAAAAGCAGAATTCTGCCTTTTGGAACAATAGTAAACGAAGAGCTAGTTTTAAAAATGGACAAAGTGCAACTTATGAATACTTCTTCAAACAGTGTTCATAACACAAGTAATCAAATCCAATTGTACTTTTTAAATATAAAAAAATCAATAGCAGGATACGAGACATGCCTGCCCCAAAGTTTAGTTGACAACCTGAGGCTGAAAACTACTTTTCAACTGGGCAGTACCTAAACTGAAGTTTCTGAAATGCTAGCGATTGGGTGCTAGGAAATGACATTTCTAGCACTTTACCAGTTTGAGGGTGCTCTGAGAGAAACAGTTGCAATAGGACCCCAAGGAAAACTCTCCTTAATAAGCCCAGAGTGTTACGATTATTGTTTCCCAACACCCCAGTCTGCAGTCTCCCAGAAATCCTTCTGTTGGAGTGCCAAACAGTTAGGTTGGAGATTGGAATGAAAATGTGATTACGTATAACTATGGCAATATAAATGTATTTATATCTATAGGATCTTGACCTTTGTTTCAGGGAATTTATTTAGGCAAATATGTATATGACTGTTTTTAAAAATAATATTATAATATTATTAGTTTCTGCAGAAAATTATATTTCCTGTGTGCAGAAAATATTGTGTGTGCCAAGACAAGCCTATCACAGGTTCTCCGTGGGGTCATCATAAGTCAAAAATGACTTGAAAGCAAAAAAAAAAAACCAAACAAACAAACAACGTATCCTTCAATGCTTGTGACTGAATAATTCTTTTGGTCAGTAACCTTACCATCACTGACTTTGCATCCCATGATATTAAAACTTTCCTAACATTGAACTGAGAACCAATGCAGTGAGTGACAAGAATAGAATGTGTCTTATTATCACCAGTCCATGCGGATACTAGTCTGTTTACACTTACACAAACTTCACAAATTATGCCTTATATATAAGTCAAGGGCGGGTTTGGGGACCAAATTATAAGTCAAGGTCATTCCACAATTATAATATTCAGTACATGTATTGACCACTGGCTATGTTGACCCAGGAGCTTCTGAGTTGATAATTTTAGTACAATTTTTAGACATGTTGTTGTTGTTCATTCGTTCAGTCGTCTCCGACTCTTCGTGACCTCATGGACCAGTCCACGCCAGAGCTCCCTGTCGGCCGTCACCACCCCCAGCTCCTTCAAGGTCAGTGCAGTCACTTCAAGGATGCCATCCATCCATATTGCCCTTAGTCGGCCCCTCTTCCTTTTGCCTTCCACTTTCCCCAGCATAATTGTCTTCTCTAGGCTTTGCTGTCTCCTCATGATGTGGCCAAAGTACTTCAACTTTGTCTCTAGTATCCTTCCCTCCAGTGAGCAGCCAGGCTTTATTTCCTGGAGGATGGACTGGTTGGATCTTCTCGCAGTCCAAGGCACTCTCAGCACTTTCCTCCAACACCACAGCTCAAAAGCATCGATCTTCCTTCGCTCAGCCTTCCCTAAGGTCCAGCTCTCACATCCGTAGGTTACTACAGGGAATACCATGGCTTTGACTAGGCGGATCTTTGTTACCAGTCTGATGTCTCTACTCTTTACTATTTTATCGAGACTGGACATTGCTCTCCTCCCAAGAAGTAAGCGTCTTCTGATTTCCTGGCCACAGTCTGCGTCTGCAGTAATCTTTGCACCTAGAAATACAAAGTCTGTCACGGCCTCCACATTTTCTCCCTCTATTTTCCAGTTGTCAATCATTCTTGTTGCCATAATCTTGGTTTTTTTGATGTTTAGCTGCAACCCAGCTTTTGCGCTTTCTTCTTTCACCTTGATTAGAAGGCTCCTCAGCTCCTCCTCGCTTTTGGCCATCAGAGTGGTGTCATCTGCATATCTGAGGTTGTTAATGTTTCTTCCAGCAATTTTCACCCCAGCTTTGCATTCATCAAACCCCACACATCCTATGATGTGTTCTGCATACAAGTTAAAAAGGTTGGGTGAGAGGATGCAGCCTTGCCATACGCCTTTCCCAATCTTGAACCAGTCTGTTGTTCCGTGGTCAGTTCTTACTGTTGCTACTTGGTCCTTGTACAGATTCCTCAGGAGAGAGACAAGGTGGCTTGCGACAATTTATTATGATCCACACAGTCAAAGGCTTTAGAATAGTCAATGAAGCAAAAATAGATGTTTTTCTGAAACTCCCTGCCTTTCTCCATTATCCAGCGGATATTGACAATCTGGTCTCTCGTTCCTCTGCCTTTTCTAAACCCAGCTTGAACATCTGGCAACTCTCGCTCCATGTATTGCTGGAGTCTTCCTTGCAGGATCTTGAGCATTACCTTACTGGCATGAGAAATAAGGGCCACTGTACAGAAGTTGGAGCAATCTTTCGCATTTCCCTTTTTTGGTATGGGGATATAAGTTGATTTTTTCCAGTCTGATGGCCATTCTTGTGTTTTCCATATTTGCTGGCATATGGCATGCATCACCTTGACAGCATCATCTTTTAAGATTTTAAACAGTTCAGCTGGGATCCCGTCGTCTCCTGCTGCCTTGTTGTTAGCAATGCTTCTTAAGGCCCATTCAACCTCACTCCTCAGGATGTCTGGTTCTAATTCATTCACCACACCGTCAAAGCTATCCTCAATATTATTATCCTTCCTATATAGATCTTTTGTATAGTCTCGCCACCTTCTCTTGATCTCTTCAGCTTCTGTTAGGTCCCTGCCATCTTTGTTTCTTATCATACCAATTTTTGCCTGAAATTTACCTCCAGTGTTTCTAATTTTCTGGAAGAGGTCTCTTGTCCTTCCTATTCTGTTGTCTTCTTCCACTTCCATGCATTGCTTATTTAAAAATAGTTCCTTATCTCTTCTGGCTAACCTCTGGAATTGCGCATTTAACTGGGCATATCTCCCCTTATCACTGTTTCCTTTTGCTTTCCTCCTTTCTTGGGCTACTTCCAGTGTCTCAGCAGACAACCATTTTGCCTTCTTCGTTTTCTTTTTCTTTGGGACGTACTTTGTTGCCGCCTCTTGAACAATGTCTCGGACTTCTGTCCATAGTTCTTCTGGGACTCTGTTTACTAAATCTAGTCCTTCAAATCTGTTCTTCACTTCCACTGTATATTCGCTAGGAATGTTAGTGAGATCATATCTAACTGGTCTGTGTATTTTCCCTGATCTCTTTAGTTTTATTCTAAATTGTGCAATAAGAAGTTCGTGATCTGAGCTACAGTCAGCCCCAGGTCTTGTTTTCACCGACTGGATGGATGTCTGCCACCTTTGGCTGCAAAGGATGTAGTCAATCTGATTTCGGTGCTGACCATCTGGTGAAGTCCATGTATAAAGCCGTTTTTTAGGTTGTTGGAAGAGAGTGTTTGTTATACACAGCGAGTTTTCCTGGCAAAATTCTATCAGCCTGCGTCCCGCTTCATTTTGTTCTCCCAGACCATGCTTACCTGTGATCCCAGTTGTCATTTGACTTCCCACCTTGGCATTCCAGTCTCCTGTAATGAAAATAATGTCTCTTTTTGGTGTATTATCCAGTAGGTCCTGCAGATCCTCATAGAACTGATCTACTTCTGCTTCTTCAGCAGCTGTGGTTGGGGCGTATATTTGGATCACTGTGATGTTGAAAGGCTTTCCTTGCACTCGAATTGAGATCATTCTGTCATTTTTTGGGTTGTATCCAAGCACTGCTTTAGCGAATTTCTTATTAATTATGAAGGCTACTCCATTTCTTTGATGTTCCTCTTGTCCGCAGTAGTAGATCTGGTGGTCATCTGATGTGAAGTGGCCCATTCCAGTCCATTTCAGTTCGCTGACCCCTAGAATGTCTATCTTTAGTCTTGACATCTCGCCAATAACAACATCCAATTTGCCCTGACATATAAATGCATATATAGGGTATATATGCAAGCAGTCTCTGAGTTACAAACATCCAATTTACAAACAACTCATAATTAAGAACAGGGGTGAGAAAACAGTACGCGAGAGAAATCTACCCCTAGGAAGGAAAATTCACTTCTGAAAGAGTTATCAAGGGGAAAAGGAGTCCCAACTGAAGCTTTATCACCAATCCATGTTTCTGCAACCAGCGATTTTTCCCCCCAAATCCATTTCTTACAGGGGCAGAAAGTGATGTGAAATCTTCTGAACAGGGGCACAGACAGCAAAACAAACACCACAGGAGTGTTAACCCTGTCCTATGCTATCCAAAGCTTGTGTGTAGCTGGAGTTGCACTTAAAAATGTACCTATTTTGATTTACAAACAAATTCGACTTCAGAACAAACTTACAGAAACTTGGGTACTACCTGTAACTGAGGGACTACATATATAGATCTGCTCTGACTTACTTCTGAGTAGGGATTCAAAGATTATCAACTATGTTTGAAAAAATGGTTAAATGTATTTCTTGAACATTGTAAAACCCTGATGAAAAACATCACAAATTGTTTAGAATTTTCACAATTTGGGACTTATTCTGTGCAAAACTTTGTGTGTTTTGTGTGTGAAGAAAACACAAAATTCTGTACAGAAAACATTGTTGTTGTTGTTGTTGTTATATTTATAACACATTGTTTTTAGCATGTAAAATGCTGTTTTCTGTACAACGTTTGTTCAGAATAAGTCTTGACCTGGAAATAATCTTTAAGCAGTGTGCAATATTCTTGGAATCATTAAAATTTCTCTTCTTTTAAAAGCAAAATTGGTGAAAAACTACATCTCTACTTCTGTATGTATGTGTTTGTGTTATATGTATACACAGAGAGAGAAGTAGGGATGCAGTTTCTCTCTCACACACACACAACATTACAGTGATTGAATAAGAAATGCTTAGCCAGTACTGTGTTAACCAGCCAGAAGGTGAAAGTCCAGTTACTAACCTTGTATTATTTTTTATAAAAACATATCAAGAAGCATCTGTGTGAGTAAAAATAATCTTAGTAGATTATCCTGCTTATCCAAAGTATCTGACTGTATCCAAGGTTTTTTATTATTATTATTCATGTGTGTTTGAATTTTATTTTATAGTGTGGCTTGAGGTATTTGCAGGATTTAAAATGCCTCCAATTAAATATATCTTATTCTTAAAAAAAACACAAAAATAAATTTCCAGATTGGGTTACCAGTAATTTCCATAAATTACTTGATGCTTTCAATAAACTTGATGGAAACAAATCAGTTTAGTTACATTTAAATATTTTGTGTACATCCTCCTGTCAGATATGACAGGAAAATATGAAAGCAGCCAAGATATTAATTTAATGTTTCAGTCTGTGTGATAGTTTATGATATGTTTGAGACTAATTTAATCTGTCTTCTATTATTGTTAATCAGACTGTTGGGTAAATATTTTGACGGAAGTGACTAAAACATTGAGATTGTAACCACAAACCTCATTCTGTAATGCTACTTCCTGATGGGAACACTTCTGCTGATTCATCTAAATCATCATATATTTACTCATTGGTTAAGAAACACTCCAAATGTGATAGCAGATAGATGCCATGAACCAGACATTTTCAGACTTCATTATATGGATAAAAATTGTGATTGGACCCTATCTAGCACAACAGGACTGTGGTGATCTGCTGGAAGAAAAGTGCCATGGGTCACTATGATGATTTAAAGAAATTGATAGCTTGGGTCCCCACATGTTGCTAGATTGCAAAACTCTCACCAGCCTTCACCATTGGCTAAAAATGCACATTCCCCGCCCCCCCCCCCCCCCAAAAATATCCATGGATTCTGTTTTCAGAGATTCAGCCATCAATGGCTTGAAAATATGCTTTGGGGGGGAAAAAAAAAACCTTGATTTTGCCTTTTTATGGAAGGGACACACTTTTCCCATGCCATTGTATATTATGAGGGTTCAACAACCACACTTTTTATATTCCTGGAAGCAAACTGCAGTAGATATCAAGGTCCCACTGTATAAAGGGATTCACTCTCTCAACATAGTGAATTCTCAGTCTACAGAAGCAGAGAGATATGAAGCTGGTCATGGAATTTACAAATGCCACTCTGAGTGCACATGTGGATGTGTTTTAAAGAGCCATTTACATAAAGTTGTGGTTGATTTAATGACAAAGTGTCACCTCAATAGAAGAGAGATTCATTGGGAAAGACACATGCATTGATACTTGAACTTTTTGCTAGACCATTTCCATGTGATTCCAAACTACAGGTGCAATAAAGATATCGCACGCACCCTGCTTCCCCACATGGAATAGCTGGCCAGCCAGCAAAGCAACCCAAGATGAAGTGAGGTGAAATAAGGGAGCCCCTGGTGGCGCAGTGGGTTGAAGCCCTGAGCTGCTGAACTTGCTGACCAAAAGGTCACAGGTTCGAATCCAGAGAGTGGGGTGAGCTCCCACTGTTAGCCCCAGCTTCTGCCAACCTAACAGTTCTAAAACATGCAAATGTGAGTAGATCAATAGGTATCACTCTGGTGGTAAGGTAACAGCACTCCATACAGTCATGCTGGGCACATGACCTTAGAGGTGTCTTTGGACAATGCCAGCTCCTTGGCTTAGAAATTGAGATAAGCACCAACCCCCAGAGTTGGACATGACTGGACTTAATGTCAGGGGAACACCTTACCCTTTATGTCCCACCATTAAGAATAGTGCTGCCACCGCCCATTTGACGAGGTTGTATATCTAAGGATTCCTATTGCATGAAAAGTAACACTTTAGCTTCAAATATTTTTGTGTTCTGAGGTTTGTCAGTGGTGGATGTTTTTATTAGCAGCAGCTTTTTTTCAAGCATGCTGGGTTTAATTGAGCTTGTTGAAATCACTAGTGGTGAATAGGTCTCTGCTGATTTGTACAGTCAGATTTAAACCTCTATGTTCTTTACTTTTATAAGCATTTAAAAAATACACACACACAATTGTTCGCCTTAAAAATATAGACCAAAATCCTGCATTATCAAAATGACTATGACAGCTGAGACCTATCATTGTAATTACACCCATTAAAAAAATCCTACCTTTGCAATCCAATACTAACCCAACCAAAGCATTTCCTAGTTGTTAAAGAAATAATTTTGAAGGAAAGGTCAAAACCATCTATGAGTATTTCTTGTCTAAGAAAATACTGTGAAATTTATGAGGTCATAAGTCAACAGACAACATGGAGGCACATCTACATTAAAAAATTATGTCTGTAGCGCTCTCTTGGTTATGGGGTAAGCTGAGAAGAAGCACCAGGAAAGACCCTTTGAGATCATGGTACAACTGCTTGTCAGACAGTGCCTTGCAACTGAGAAAATGCTGTAGATGTCATTTCCTAACACCCTGATCTACAGATTCCTAGAAGCATTTTTGTCAGAATGCTGCCAGACTGCAAAGGTAGATGTTTAGGCTTACATTATTGACCACAAATGTGAATCCTCAGCAATCAATTAGTCCATTCTATGCCCTTGTAACAGGCTGAACAAGCTATGTGAGGGAGCCATTAGCACTATGCCATGTTGTTGTTGATGCCTTCAAGTCATATCTGACTCAATCCAAGCCCAAGGCAAAACTGTCACAAGGTTTTCTTGACAAGCATTGTTCAGAGGAAGTTTGCCTTTGCCATCCTCTAAGTCTGAGACAATGTGACTTGCCCAAGGTCACTCAGTAGGTTTTCATGGCTGAGTGGAGATTCAGGCCCTGAACATCAGGATCCCAGTCCAAGATTCAAATCAGTAAGCCATGCTGTCTCACAATGCTATAACTGCTGACAATGTAACTATAGGTGATCCTGAAAAAGCTCCTCACAGAAAGCATTTGTTTTGTTCAGGGTTGCCAAGGACATACTGTTGCCTCCAGGGAAGAAGAGGATGGTGCTCTCTTCTAGCACCTACACAAACAAAAGCTATAGACTAACATAGAGGGTACAAAGTAGGCTGTCTAGAGCACACAGTTAATCCTTCAAAAGGAAGAAATCCCATGGATCTACAATCCTGTTTCCCCATAAAGCGAAGCTTTAAAAGGGGAAAAAGCTTTGCCTCCTCCCAACGAGGAAGAAAACCAGCCCAAAGTAGTTCCGGCCGGAACTACTTTGGGGGCGGAGCCTGGAGGGTGATAGCCTCCCTCCAGCTCAGTCTCTTGCCTGACGGCGAGGACAACAGACGTGAGGAACAGGCCTCCAAAGAAGGCCTGCAGGGGCGGCAAGGCATTTGGCTCTTGCCCCTATAGGCGACATGCTCACACCATCCGGAGCTGATCCTGTTGCCAAGCACACGGACGGGGAGATCGGATCAAGACGCAAGTAGCCAAGGGTCTGGCAGGGGCGAGTAGGCCTTTGGCCTCCTGCCCCTGGGGGCCCAAGTTTTTGGTGCCGCACGCTGCGCACAGGCGCGGTTTTTTCGGCGCCGCTCGCACTGGGGTGGTCGGCATCCCCTGCCATATAGCCGTTTTGGCTGGCCTCGGGCCTTGCAGGCCCCATTTTCAAGTGGGGATGCCCTCCTCTCCCCTCTTTCTTCCTTACCCCATTCCCCCCTCACGGCATCAGGGGACGCGCACGACCTAGGGTGGTTGGGCCGGTCATTTTGTAACTGGACGCTGCCTGGCCGGCAGTGGGACTCGGCCGTATGCCTGTCTGTCCCCTGCAGTGCTTAATGGCGGCATGGATCACACACGCTTTGCACGGGGGCCTTGCGGAGCTAATTAGCTCCGTGGACATTTACGGCCTTTAATGTCTCACGTGTTACAGGATGGGTTTGTACCCTTACCTGACTTACATCATGAGACCACTAGTGGCTACACTTAGACTCCAACAGTCAATAACCCCCACCCTCCCCAAGCCCAAATTAATATTCGGCTACATATGACATCAGTATTTAATTTCATGCTTAGGTTTATATTGACCCATTGGATACTCCCACCGCCTCCAAACAACGAGGTTTTTGGGACCCCCATTGGTTTCTCTGGGCCTAATTGGCCTTCAATGTACATTGACTTATGGGGTCTGTGGGTTTATATATACATATATGTCTTTAGGTGTATGTTAAATTGCTCGAAACTGAAAGAGGGCCTGCCTCATGGCTGACGGCCATTTTAAATTGCCTCGTGGCCAGCGGCCATTTTGTGAGCTGCTGATAGTCACGTTGCTCTATAAACCGGCGGCCATCTTGGACTCGTAAACAAATCAGTGCCAGTTCGCTAATTAACTATCTGCCAGCAGATGCTAGCTACAGATCACACTACTTGGATAACAATTTTCACAGTTTCAGAGTCATTTGTTAAGCCCAGGCAGGATTACAATATAGTACCAGCAATAATAATAACAACAACAACAATGATGAAATTAATGTGTATGTCACCCCTTACGATAATGCTATTAGTGTGTTCATTCAACTACGTCGCTGTGTCTGTGGCTGTGTTGTGTGTGAGGGTGTGTTTATAGGGATATATATTTATGGGTGTGTGTATATATATATGTGCATACACATATATATCCAACAAATGGTTATAACCAGTCACTTATCTGGGATGGGAGCTCAGCTGGACGAAGGTCAGCCACACTAAGATCACTGGAGATCAGTGGTCAGGAGTTCAAACCACCCGAGGCTGAATAGAGCTTCCAGCCATTGTGTACAGCCTGCTGTCGACCTACGGCCCAATACACCGGTATCAGGCAGATAAAAAGTGGGCTACTTTATATAATAGGATCTACACAAATATAGAGTTGAAAGGCTCCATAGGTCATCTGGGCCAACTCTCTCTCTCTATATATATATAAGTTTTTCTTTCAAAATAACCTTCATAGCTGAACTCTTTAAATATTATGTTAACTTCTTCCCACACCAGGACTAAAAGGTTAGTCCATCAATGAGAGGGTTATACAACAAATAATATTACCTAAATACAACATAAAATAGTGCTGGTCGGACCAGACAGGTGCCCCCAGTCGGACTGAAGACCAACAGGTCGCAGGTTCGAATCCGAAGTGAGGTGGATGAGCTCCTTCTATTAGCTCCAGCTCCTCATTTAGAGACACAAGTAAGGCCTCCCACAAGGATTATGAAACATCAACCCATCAGGACATCCCCTAGGCAACGGCCTAGCAGATGGCCAATTCTTTCACACCAGAAGTTATTTGGAGTTTCTCAAGTCGCTCTTGATATATAGATGTATATATATTTGTATATATGTATATACACGGAAGGATTAGAGTGAGGGATTCCTGATTCCTTAAAAATGATTCCGGGGCCATGGATACTTTATTAATTATTTTGATATTCATACTGATTTATTGTTACAGGAAGTTACCCAAAACATTATTTGAGGACCAAACGACAAGAGTCCAGCTAATAAAAGGCCAGCAAAACGCAGTCAGTCCCTCACGGATTCGGTGCCTGACGTCACAACATCTAAGGAACTATCAACACTTTGCTAGCCCGCATCGAAGCGGTCGAAAAAATGACGGATGGTTTACCACCTGAGTATACCTTTCAGTTACCACATAACAATGAGGCTCCTTTACTTGAATCACCTCTTTTCTTGTCTCTTTACTCAGGGCTGGATGTTGATTGGGAGTCGGACCAAAACCTTGACCCATCACATCCCCTTGTCAACCAGCGGCTGAATTCGGAGCCTTCAGTGATACTGTCCGTACCTACAAGACATGTGTCATCAATAGCAGGTGCCAGCAGACGTTGGATTCAGGCGATGCCCCGGATGAACTGGCCAACCACTAGGTAATGTTGAGTTGTCTCCGCATGTCCAGAGACGACATTACATCACATAAAACAAAAGAGGGATCCTATACATATGACATAGTGGCACACTGAAGATAGTTCCCCAGTGGCCCTTAATTTTAATGATCAGACGTTTGCCGCAGCAAACAATGTAAGGTCCATTAAGGATATCGCTGACTAGACAATGGTTATAAACCACATCTCCAATGTCTTACGGGAGAGACTTCCCCATACATCTTTGGGATCTCATTTACCACAATAATCAGTGGTTGCTATTTTTGAATAATGAATATGTGGATTTAGTCACCCTATATTTGGGTGTCCCGAAGGGTCATGGATAGACCAGCAACATACAGTACCACACACCCCATGAATAGACTGGAGCTGGGCCAATTGGTTTAATTACTTTATGGTTTATGCGGGAGTGATAATACAACATGACCTGGCTTGGGCCCATGCTTTGTTCAAATATCTTGACAGTTCATGAAGCATACTTCAATTTCCCTGGAGATGCGTGGCTCAGATATGGCGACCTTTTTCGTCAGAAGCCAGCTGAGATCCCGCACTGCGCTGGGGTTTTTTGGTGGAGGGACAGCTATGGAGACTTGCAATGGCCCTCCCAGGGGGGAGTCATGGTGATGTCTGTTACATGGACAGGGAGTCGGATCACCTGAGTTGGCCAAGTCTGGCGCTGTAGACGGCACATGGACATTCAACTCATATTATGAGGCCAATCAGCTTACTTATCTGAGACTGGGTTCCACTCCCTATGAGGGGTCAAAACTGTCAATTGATGTTAACACCAAGCTGTTAACGTTGTTTTTTGTTCTATAGTTGGTCAACACCCCCCCCCCCCCGTCCTGTGGTCAATTCAGTACATGATTCATAAAAAGTCACAGTTCATTTTTATCAATTCACGTCCTAATCAGATTGAGCCCAGGTTACAGCACCTTAACTTATAATATTCTGCGATCCGATTAAAATGGTGCCAGCCATTTATTAATCAGAGATAGATAGTAGTTGGTATAACTTCAAATTTGGTTTGGAATTAAGCGCACGGGCACTTCAGCGGCAGCCCATGAACCACTACGCATGGCTCTTGGAGATCACAAGTCAGACTTGTTGCATCCGAGGAGTGTCCTTAGCACACATGATACCAACTAACCAAACAACCGAATAAATTTACTATTTGTCAAACACCATCAGGGCCATGCAACTGTTGGATGGGCTTTGGGCCTCCCTGTTAGACACAAGGCCAGACCACCATCATCAGACAAGTTATGACTACTATCTAGATTATTTTAAGAGCCATACCTAAGACTACATTCGGCTGGTGACTGTCGGCTGGTGACACTAGCCATCACTAAACGCCAAAAGGAGTCCGTAGGGACTCATATTCATAATGGCAACAGGTTACAGATAATTCACAGACGTTATTGATTGTTAAAATGTGCGTTCTTGGTTTCATAAGACATCGGTTTTAATTTAAATGGGTCAGCCGGAATTTGCTAATTCATAGTTGTACCTATGGCTTGCCCAGCTTTCACATCAGAGGCTATCACCCGTAATACTGCTCCCGTAGGGAATAGTGTTGCTGGACCTTAAGAGGAGAGCTCCAATTCCAGCCTCGGGTTTATACAATACCTGCTACTATTGTAAAGAGCCTCTTTTGTTAGTTTGAGTTAGTTATTAAACTTGCGGCAAACGCAAGGCTCACAACATTATTAGTCAATCCTAGGAGCCTCAAATAAAACCGCTATTGCAGTTATCAATCAATAATAATTAAACACAATAAAGCTAATAGGGACTAATGTTCATCGATACGGCTCCACTGTTAAATCATACACATTTGGAGGCGGACAAAAGCTCATTGGGGTTCTCATTTACAGAGATACCGCAACTTAGATTTCAACAGTGTTTATCACAATCAAGACATAATTTATATATATGCAAAATAAATAATAACACTAAGAATACCAATTACCATAAATTAAATCAAGAAATATGACAATATTTAAAAATAAAATATTCGGCTCACACTAGTTATAGAAATTTTCTCTGGATACAATACATAAGCGTTCACGTCTCTTCAAGTTCCAGTATAAATACTCCTTACTTTTCTATCTCGCTAATAGATTGGGTATTGATACCAACAAAATGTGATAGAGAATTACACATTTATCATTAGATCAATATAGCCTCTAGATAACTGGCATAACTTCCGGCACAAAAGCATCCAATAAATATCATGGACACTGGTCATTGAGGGGACTCTACAAGTCTTTATGACAAAGCGGAGTGACATTCAACAGTTTTAGATTGCCATACTTATGTAAACCTGGAAAGAATCCAGAGATGGTGATATTGCTCAGTTAAAGCTACGTAGAGTGCAGACCGCACTCATTAAACTGGTGATGTCATTGGACACAGTGTGCTAGACATTCATATCATGAGAAGGATATGGATATGCATCACAGATGATGATCGGACCCAAGGGGGTCATGGTGGCAGTTGACCTGTGAGACAGGTATGTTGCAGGCTCAGCCTGGGATATAAGACCAGTTTTGGGGGACAGAGGGGTACAACGCCCCCTGGCCCCTTTGTTTTGATCTCTGTTTGAATCTTACAGCCTCAGTTTGGCGATATATGGATGACTGACCTGCTGAACCGTGGGGTCAGAGAGATGGAGTCGTAGCTCCGACAATTGCTATTATGGCCACCACTGGAGACCTGCTGCCTTTGATACCAGCAATGAGAGGCGGAGGTGGTTTTGTTGGGACTATCGATCCCTAATTGATTGGAGATGAAGTTCTCCTTGTTATGATTGTGGAAAACTTTGTATTGTACAGAACTGGGGTAACCCCCAGCCTGTGACTCACTAACATCATTATGCACGCTGTCATGCCAAATACAAAGACAAGGTTGTTTTATCACTGTCATCATGCAAATCAAGGTCAACACATTTAACAACGGTCAACACAGACAATAAGGTGTCAAATTTTGATCATGCATACATACCTGGGCAGCTTTGTTACAGATTAGGCTAGCAGTGGGTTAAGAGCTGTTTTAAGGGTGGGGGGATGGAGCTAAGTAGACACTTGCCCTCATCCTGTGGCGGAAAAACAGCTAGAAAGAAATACATTTGGTGTTCACCCGAAGCATCCCCTTTTGGGAAAAAGCCATTAACTTAAAACATCACCGGTTGTTACTATAAACAAGGTGACTACTGGATAAATGGCTTTCAAATGGGGAGGGTCTTACCTCAACATCCTTGAGGAAGATTCCTCCAACATTGGCTAAAAGGTTACCCTGGTTTA
Organism: Anolis sagrei; assembly: GCF_037176765.1. Taxonomy (NCBI): domain Eukaryota; kingdom Metazoa; phylum Chordata; class Lepidosauria; order Squamata; family Anolidae; genus Anolis; species Anolis sagrei. The sequence continues at coordinate 210,607,765 of NC_090023.1, read as the reverse complement.
TGTCACACGGGAACCGGGTGCTTCGCCCTATTTTAGCCGAGGGGTAGGCCGGGAAGGGACACTACCTCGGCTTTAGACAATACATGTTCATGCTAGTCTGATTATGAGATTCAGTTATTGAATTATTAGGTAACGATTAATAAAGTTGCCCAGTTTTAAAACCCATAACTGTTGTGTTGTGTCTTCATTCGGTGGGTTGGCAGGCAATCCTGTTTCCCCATAAAGCGAAGCTTTAAAAGGGGAAAAAGCTTTGCCTCCTCCCAACGAGGAAGAAAACCAGCCCAAAGTAGTTCCGGCCGGAACTACTTTGGGGGCGGAGCCTGGAGGGTGATAGCCTCCCTCCAGCTCAGTCTCTTGCCTGACGGCGACCCACCGCACCCGCCCATTAACAGTATAATAGTTGGTTGCCTTAGAGGGGCCGGGTAGGAATTTTTTCCCCTTCTATGTTCTAGGAGGGTTTTTTCGCCTACCCTATACTGTTACTAGAGGGCAGATTGGGTTTTCGGTGGTTATAAATAGGTTAGCGGAAAAACAGCTAGAAAGAAATACATTTGGTGTTCACCCGAAGCATCCCCTTTTGGGAAAAAGCCATTAACTTAAAACATCACCGGTTGTTACTATAAACAAGGTGACTACTGGATAAATGGCTTTCAAATGGGGAGGGTCTTACCTCAACATCCTTGAGGAAGATTCCTCCAACATTGGCTAAAAGGTTACCCTGGTTTATGTCACACGGGAACCGGGTGCTTCGCCCTATTTTAGCCGAGGGGTAGGCCGGGAAGGGACACTACCTCGGCTTTAGACAATACATGTTCATGCTAGTCTGATTATGAGATTCAGTTATTGAATTATTAGGTAACGATTAATAAAGTTGCCCAGTTTTAAAACCCATAACTGTTGTGTTGTGTCTTCATTCGGTGGGTTGGCAGGCAATTAGAGTTCTCTCCATTTCGCCCACAAGTATTGACTGTATTGGCCTAATGCAAGAGTTGGCCCTGGTGATATCACCTATATAACTCTATTTTAAGCTCTGAAAATTTCCCAGCTGTCTTTTTCAAAGTTCCTGCTGTCAGGCAAGTTCATTATAGTTTACAGCAGTTAGATTTTATTTCCTACAGCAGCAAAGCAAAGTATCCATTTTATAATGCTTCACTACAGTACTGTGAGCTGGCAACAGCAAGTTAATAAAATTGAAAATTTGTGTTAGACTTGTTTTGGGTTTCCCCATTGAGAGTTGAGGAAATGCAATTCAAAACAGAACAATAACCCAATTTTGCCATACATGTTTCTTCACCTTATAACATTGTATTAATATTTCTTCTTGAGAAATAAGTTAACTTCATGCCTAAAATTGGATGCTTAAATTTTTTCCTGAGATACATGCATATTTAGATTTATTTTATACTAGCTTTGGTACCCAGCAATGCCTGGGTTATTTGAAAAAAGGCATTGGGGTTTGATTTTTTGTTTTTGTTTTTTTGATGCTTTGAATAGACCCATTAGAAGTTGCTGAAGATTCATGGCCAATGGGTTTTGCAGTAATCTCTGGATGTGGGTGAAAGTACTGCAAATCCCATTGCCCAGGGCCAACCCTCCCCTGAACCTCTCCAGGACATAACATCTGTTGTGGGGGGTCTGTGTGCCAAACTTGATCCAGATCCGTGGCTGATGGGGTTTACAGCAGTATCTTGATGTGGGTGGATGTATGGCAAATCCCTTTGTCTGTGGTCCAACCTCCAGCAAACCTCACCAGGATGTAAAGTGGATCATGGGGGTGGGGGGCTGTGACCCAAGTTTGGTGCACATCCATGGATGTTGGGATTTGCAGTAGTCTCTAGATTAGAATGAAGGGACAGTAGAGACTCACTTATCCAACCTTCACTCATCCAACATTCTGTATTTTCCAACACAGTCTGCCTCCTGCCCGGATCCACAGCTGTCCCAATATATTGCAATGTTTTGGTGCTAAATTCATAAATACAGTAATTACTACATGATGTTACTGTGTATTGAACTGCTTTTTCTGTCAATTTGTTGTAAAACATGATATTTTGGTGCTTAATTTGTAAAATCATAATGTAATTTGACATTTAATAGGCTTTTCCTTAATCCCTCTTTATAACACATCATTTTCACTTATCCAATGTTCTACTGGCCCATTTATATTGAAGTTTTTACAAACAATATATAAAAAAAGCAAAATACAAAAACTGTTTCCTTGAATTTTCTATAAAATGAACAAGATAATATGGGAGCATTCTCCCCAAGTTTCAGAAAGATTTGGACATCTACTGATTTTTGGATTCTTTTACAAAAACTTTTTTTTATTTCAAAAAGCCACAACACAACATAATCCACAGAATTTCAATTTAGGGATTTCCTCTCAGTCCAGCACAGATTTACTTACTAGTATTAGTCAGTCTTCTTTGCAGATTCAGTAATTTATTGGAACTCTGACTGCTGCTACAGACAGACATTGGGGATGTGAGCAGAATTCTGGGAAATGTAGTTTAGGGCAGGGCCTTTTGAATTCGCTGCCACAGGGGTCCTCACTTTCCCAAACTACATTTCCCAGGATTCTGTGTTCTCTGAGTCTCCTTCCCAGCTCGCTCAGCTCCTTTAAAAAGGAATGGCAACCTTTTTGGCTTTATCTGATTTGCTTGCACTGACAATGAAACTGGCTTTTGGAAGCTTCTGAGGTTTACAGAATTTAAACTAAAGGTATTTGGAGAGTTTCTGATTCTTAAGTTTTTGCGTGGGTGCCCCCACCCCTCGATGTTTCTTAATGTCTGTTTGTATATACAAATCATACAAATTAGATACGACAAACAAATTACAAAGTTTTGAACAACCCTAGTTGCTGTAGTGTGAGAATCCAGGCCAATCTAGAAAAATCATTTCACAGTGCTTCTTGTGTGGCACCATGTACCCTGAACTTTTGTAAGTGATATTGGACTTTTTCCTGATATTTTCTGTTGTGTATTCCTCATTATGAGACATTCTGTCCCTGAACCCTCAGAGCTATTGATTCTTTACTGCTGGCTGACTCGGGCCTAAGAGGCTAGATTTGCTCTCAGTCCTGCAAAAAAAAAACAACAAAAAAACAACCAAACAAAGATATGTTTAAACTCTGCTGAAGCCAATAAGATATGCTGATTTAGCAAGAATGTAGATGTACCTGATTTTACCTGTTGGTACATCTTTGAATGGCAGATTGTGGCCTGGATGCCTTTGTTCCATCATTATTTTCCATTTCTTTTACAGTTGAGATAAGAATAAGTTCTTTCTAAGAGGTCTGACCAACAATAAGCTGCTGGAGGCTGAGTAAGGGTGACATTCATTTACCACTGTGCTTTACTTCTAGCTATCAAGTTCAAAATTTATGTCAGCATCAGAAAGGAGAGTTTCTGAAATACTGTCAGGCAATTGGATTGGTAGTAGGTCTGATAATGGAATGGGCAAAATGGGGGCATGGTGACTGGATAAAACCTGAGGGAGGGAGTGATGTATAGTTACAGTCATTCATAATGGCACTACCACTGGGATGAAAAGCAGGGGTATACAAGCAAACAGTTTGAAGAGTCCAACATGTTGGATTTGCTATTGAAAGATGTGTTTTTGCTAGTTTTCCAGGCAAAAGTTTTAAAAGGTTTATAAATGAAATGTTTGAGTAGGTTATTTTTTAGTAACCTGCCATGAAATTTCCAAAAGATGCAATAATTACATTGCCATAACAACTTAGTGAATCCTGAATAAACCTCTTTAAATGTTACACAGCTCATAAACATAGTATAGCAATAAGCCAAGGACTCTGTGAGTCTCATTTGTGCTGGCTGGCTGGTTTTTGTCTATGTTGTTTATTTCATTAAACAGCAATACTACAAATGTAGAGGCAGTCTGTTCTACGAGGAAGATCTATAGTCAATAACTGCCCATATAAACAAGCAGCAGCACAATCACATTTTAAACTGTAGCCTGTATTTGTTCATATCAACCAGATTTACAGGAGTACAGGGTTATAATTAAGGAATATTTGGGGTGTTTACCAGGCACATCCTGGTCACCCTGCCCTTCAAACTGTCTGTACTGATTTATATCCCTTTGCATTAATATACCATCCAAGGTGATTTCTTAGTAAGAAAGTGCAGCTGACAGTTACAATTGGCTTTTGTGCCTCCCAGAGGAAACCAAGATTGCTCTCTGTTCGGGTTTTTTTGTGTCTGTTTTTAATTAAGGCACATATGCATTACCTGTACTATGATGAGAACTACCCAAGCATAACATCTCCAGCTGTTTGCTTTCTTTGCTTGTAGACTAATACCTAGGATGTTGTTTATGTTTTGCACGGTCCCAAAGTGAACATACAGAGCCTGTGTAATTATGTATGATTCCTCATTCTCATACATTCATTCTATACAGGAATGAAAAGGACTTTTACAAACTACATAAACTGTTGTTGCCTTTCTCTCCCACATAAAGTTTTTTATTCCCTATCAACAGTATTAGAATCAGCAGCTGTCAATTTTCATTAATAAAATGTTAAGGTTCCCAACACTCTAGACACCACCTGATATCGTGCAAAATTACTATGCTTCCATGGGTCTCCAGGTAGAAAGTCAAATAATTAACTAGGCTATAGTGGAGGAAGTTAAAGTTTGATTCTCCTCCTTTCACTTTATTCTTTTATCCTCAGTTTACTTCAACTGTAGCAAACTGAGTGATCTGGATTTAAAGCTAAAGTGATGAGATTGTGCCAATAAGAATTCTGCTATCAAACTAAAATTTTCCTTATGTCCCCAAATTTCTTCAACTTCAACTTAGGTGATCCCTCGTAGCTCAGGATGATTGTCTTCCAGATGTGGTGTCTGTAGGTGGCTGTGGAGCCCTATTCTTGATCCGCATGTTCTCCCACAGTGATGACATTGGTTTCCAGGCAGAAAGCAGTCCTGGACAGGGTTAGTTTGACATTCCTTCTTCTTGGCATGTTTCTCCCTTTCACCCTCCATTCGCGCCTCTTCAAATTCTGCAGCACTGCTGGTCACAGCTGACCTCCAGTTAGAGCGCTCAAGGAACAGGGCTTCCCAGTTCTTCGTGTCTATGGCACAGTTTTTGAGGTTGGCTTTAAGCCCATCTTTAAATCTCTTTTCCTGTTAACCAACATTCTGTAGCATTACAGTAACCCCAAAATTCAGTTGAGCATATAGAAATTGGCATTCAAAGAAAAGGAACAGATAAAGGTACCAAAGAAATGTGGACACCAGCAATACAAGAGTTTCAGGTGTGAATTATTATCATTGTCTTACTCTGTGCAAAGGTAGAGATTTGGAGAATAAAATAAAATGTAATTTCGGGAGGATAATTTTTATTGGGAGAATACTGCTTTGAAACCTAGACACCCATTTCCAGCCATTCTTAGTTGGCACCAGGGCTCTGTAACTCAGTGCAAAGATGTGTGTGTTGAATTTGTGTGAAAGCATCAGGGATGAGGCATAAGTGTATCCACCTGGAACCTTAATGACATTTGGAGCAACTCAAGAAGTGAAAGTGCCAGCATTATAACTTGAAACTTCTTGTTGTATCAGTCCAGTCTTGCAGCTGGAACTAAAACCTTCCAAGAATTATAGATGAGCCTTATAACAGCCCCAGGAGCCATACCAGATCTGAGGATTGGGGTTTGGGGGGAATGCCTGTTTGTCTGTGGGAGGTACAGCCATACCCTCCAACAATCCCAATATGGTAGAGATTAATCCTCTTCCATCTCGCTTTTCCAGCTGTTTTTAAAATATTCCAGATTTTGTGGAGGGATATGTTTTGACAAAAATATCTTCAGGTAGTTTGCGCACTAAGAGAAACCAGACTTAGTGGGGTTAAACCATAGATATGCAATCCTAGAAAGGGATCTTCCAGTCAAGTTGATGTGGTGTCCAGAGGTTCAGAAAACTGATAAGGAGTAGTACAAATTTTCATGTGCACTCCCATTACTCTCTCTCTTTTGTTGTGACCTTTTGCTGTGAGTAACCCTGTATATAGACATTTGTGTAAATAAAGCAATTAGCCGCTCGGCTGAGCTGAACTTAAGGGTTACATCTTGATTTATTGATGGGCCAGCACAGATGGAGAGCAGGATAAATCAGGTACTCCAAAACCAGAAGTTTTGTGGATCACAGAGGGGAAAAGATTTTCCAGTCCCAGCTGGCAATTTGGGGACTCCTCCTTTCCATATAACACCTTCAGTTTCTTTCTCCTCCTTTCACTTTCCCCATTTATCCTCGGTTTACTTCAACTGTAGCAAACTGAGTTCAAAATAAAAAAGTAGCTCATAGTTAATTAGCACAGTAGGTGGAGAGGAAAGGATTTTTGTTCTTCTCAATAGATTCAGGCAAAAACAACCTCCTGCAGCTTCTCATAATGTGTATGTTTGTCCTCATATGCTCCAATTACCATCGGTGAAATGTTGGGCAGTATGAACTAAAGCTATGCAAGATGTCAGCTCTGGCAAATCTGGTAACAGGTGCTGCAGCAGATGAAGGTCTTTTGTTGCTTGCTCAACCACATTTCATTGTTATTGTTTGTCCTGGCTTTATTTTGCCACATTACCTGGTCAATTAAATATTGTCTAAGTTCTGTGCCAAACCAAAAAAAAATATGATTGCCTTCATGAATGTTCCCACAATCAGCTCACATAGAAACAGTCCTGGCCCTCCTTCCAAGATACTGATGAAGGGCAACTCTAATCTTAACAGGCAGAGAGAAGCATATGGATGTAATAACTATCAATACTGTGAAAGGAATTTGTGTAGCTAGGACCAGTTTGTTTCACTTTCAATACCTGTCAATAACAGACTTCTGTACAAAATAAATTAACATGATGGGCCCTTTGGCATCTGCTGGGTTATGATCATGGTATGTATGTGAGACAAAACCCATATTTCTATGTATGTGGGGAATGGCTCCTCCAAATGATGCATTGAGTCCTGAGAACAATTTATGCAGGTGATCATATTCCACTATGTTCAGTGATGCTTATTCACAAATAAGTATGCTTAGGATAGCCATTTTAATTATGTATTAAAGTTGACCTTCTGTATCCATGGATCTTATATCCATGGATTTCACCATCCATGGCTTGATTTTTAAAAATCCCCCAAAGAAAACCATTTTGCCATTTTACTAAACTCGTGTATATAATGGGACTTAAGCATCCACAGATTTTGTTTCCACAGAGGTCCTGAAACCAAGCTGAAGCATATGCTGAAACCCCACTGTAAGTAAATAAATAGCTTTCCTGAATGCAGGTATCTTTTGAATGGAGGTATGCTATATCTTACAGAAGGGTGGACCATGTGACTGAAATCCCTAAACCTTGGTATTCTCAAGTCTCTTAATCATTCTATTATTTTATTGAGACACTAACCTGTCCTCTTCAAGATGGAAAAATTACAACTTCTTCCCACTTTCTTCTGCATTTGAAGACATTATTGTTTTCTGTCTTACCTATCTACCGATGTAATTGGATGGAAATTTATCGTTTGAAGGAACACTACCACAGTAGTCATCTCCACATCCCCCTCCCTAAAAACCTGTGATAGCTGAAGGGAAGCTTGCAAAGAAATTTATATTCACTGTTTGCATACACCACTATATTTAGCTGACGGCTATGTAGCTCCAATTAACTTGTTTAACAATATGGGTGAAATGAGGTTATTGGATTATATTTGCAGCCAATTAGAGTTGCTACGGTTGAATTATTTCTCTGGTTTAACTTTATTTAATGTTGAAAAAACACAATGAAAGTAGAGGCTACCTTCCACTCCCTGCTTTGTGAGAATAAAATAATGCTTCTATTATGCTTCACAGTCAGACCTAATACACATTTTTCATTACAACAGGATACAAAAAAGTCTCATGAAAATTCTCTTATATACGTCCCTTAAAACAACTTTTCTATCAATGGTAGAAAATCATGCTGTTCACTGTACTGTATACATGCATGTACAATCAATCCAATCTGTCAGGCAAGGCCTTTGAAGCAACCAAAAAGATGTTTCTGAAAAAACTGCACTCTACCGCATGCCTGCCTGCCCAGATAGAGGTGAATGAAATCCTATGAGTACTCATTTATATCAGAACAATTCTTCTGATAGGTTAGAGGGCATAATGGCTCCAATAAACAAATGACTGGGTGCCAAAGCTGCCAAAGAAGAACAGAAAACAAAACTCCATTAATGGAACTTGTAGATGTGGTGGATAAAAGTCCCTGAACATGATAAAGAATTTAAAAGTAATTTGAATCCCATAAGAAGTAAAAAAATATGAATCTAGCGGTCAAGCAGTGACATTTAAAACTTGTATTATATTTCTCTGCAAAGGCTTTATTAAAATTCAAGATTTCTCACACTAGTTTCCTCTACTTTACACTCTGCTCTCCCTTACTCTCCACTTCCTAGCCTCCTTGACTATTTCCCCTTTGCCCTTGTCTGTTGCTCCAAGAATTCTGCCCTGCTCTAATTGCTTTTTTTCACATCTCCCAAGTCCAACAGAATCCCAACAGGATGCAATCTGTGCTCCTATCATTCTGATACACATACAGTCCTATGGATGCTCTTATGCAGCTACACCTTATCCCAGGAGCTCCCGGTAGCACAGTGGGTTAAATCCTTGTGCCGGCAGGACTGATGACTTGAAGGCTGGGTTGCTGACCTGAAGGTTGCCGGTTTGAATCCAACTCAGGGAGAGCACAGATGAGCTCCCTCTATCAGCTCCAGCTCAATATGGGGACATGAGAGAAGCCTCTCACAAGGATGGTAAAAACATCAAAAAAACATCCGAGCAGTCCCTGGGCAACATCCTTGCAAATGGCCAATTATCTCACACCAGAAGTAACTTGTGGTTTCTCAAGTCGCTCCTGACATGGAAAAAAAACCCTTATCCCAAATCTGTTGTCTCCTTGAATGTCTGCCTTTTCTTTAACTCTGCATTAACTGCAAAGTTGCCTCCCAAATGACATAGGATTATCTCTGACTAAAAATAACAATATGTTATCTATCTTTTCAGTTGTTCCCTCTCTCCCACATTTATGTCATTGTTGTTGTACTTCTGTTATTTCCCAGCAAGATAACTGCAGCAAATCTTTTCCTGCTTCCCCCACTGGTATTAACGGAAATGAAATAATTTAATATGTCAGTTTAATATGACAACTTATGGATGGGGTAATTCATTGCTCCACTTCATTTATGTGGAGAGCTGAAATATAGTTCTGTAGCCAGAGATTAAAACTTCAGTTAAAGCTAGAAGTCAAAGACACTTTAACCCATAAGGACAGTATTTGCAAGTAAGCCAAGAAACTATGGGAGGCATAATTCTTAAGTACACCAACCCTTATTTTGTTCTCACAGTAGGGTATTTTAAAACATTTTTTCAAACCTGAAGTTTGTTGTGTGTTTGGTAACCAATTGCCTTCAAAGCTAAAGAATTAACAAATTCTACTATATTTATCCCCATTACCTTTCCTATAGAGCCTATTTCATAATAACAGCTGTGTGCTGTTTAATGAGCAAAGGGCTTCCCATGTCAGAACATTATCCTGTCCACATAATTGTGCTCTTTCTTACATTTGTTAAAGGGCTGGAACATTTCCTACATTACAAGCCCACCCATTGTTCCCAAGAAAAGGTTATCGTGTTGTTCTCTTTCATCGGGAACCAACAACAGAGCATTCATTGAAGAGACCACAGTGCTACCCTTTGTCGGTTTTGCTTAACAAGGTCTGGGAACACAAACTGGAAAAGCCTGTGTTCATGAAAGATGAGAAAGGTTGTGGAATAACAAGTCTGCTAAGAGTCTATAAGAAGGTTACACCCCAGTAGTACATCTCAGATTATATCTTATGGGTTTTTCTGTGTTAGGTCAAATGTAGTTCACAGAAATGTTTATTTAAACTATTTTCTTCCCAGGCTCAGAGTAGCTTAAATTTGAATATAAAAATCAAAGTGAAACAACCAATTCAAAATCATACTAATATGCTGGAAATAAAAATAAATGTATTTTATTTCAAACTAGCTTGAGTACCCAGCATTGCCCAGGTTATTTGAAAAAGTCCATTTTTTATTTTACAAAATGCATAAGGTTGTGGTTGAAGTTCAACTCACATCATGCCAGGTTAACCCTGAGAAACTCCATCAGTACTTAGTTTGTTATGTTGGGCAAGCTTGCTCTTGATGCATCATCAGTGGGGTTTAGTGTGCTTTCTGGCTGCAGGGAAAACTACAATTCCCACCATTGTGAGTCAGGCTCCTCAAACCCCATATTCAGTTGGTCATGGGAGTTCTGTGTGCCAAGTTTGGTCTCGGTTTATTGTTAGTAGTGGTCACAGAGTCAGAAACACTGAGAGTCAGAAACACTAGGATGAAAATGTCCCTGTATAAAAGTCTTTGCTTGGGTGGTGGGCAGTATGGTGTTTGGGGAGGACATTGGCAGGGTTCTTGGACATGTTCATGGTGCTCACTATAACCTGCAATGTAACTGGAGGGAGTCCCTTAGGTGGCTATAGCTGTTTGTGGAGGCAGGAGTTTATCTATGTAAGTGATACCCCAGCCACATACAAATAGACATATTTTCACTTTTATTACATGTATAAATAATAAATACCCTCCCACCATTCACAATGGGTCTGATATTGCCATTTTCCTAAATGTCCATATTCCTTTATTAAAAGCTTAACTTTACACAATCATGGAGAGATCAGAAGAGATGTACTAAATCATAGATCCTGTCCATGGCCATTCCACTATTCACTGATGAAATACTTGTTTCTTGCTAAAGATTAATTTAGTTCCTATGCAGACTAGACATGAAGCAAAGCTTTTGAAAAGAATCTTAATAGGTAGTATGATATATAAGAAAGTGGAAAATCCAAAGTTTCAGCTTGTAAAGTTTATAGGAAGTCAAATATGTACTCCTTATGTTCCTTTCCTTCCTTACCAACTCATTACTTCTTAGTCATATGCTATGCAGTCATCTGCTGCCTCATGAATAGGCATAAACACACTTTGAGTGTGGTTCATTAGGATGCAATGCCTAGGTCTTTAGAAAAATCTTGTGTGTCATACATTCTGAATGTATTCGCGATGCAAAAATCCCAGTAGAATGGAAGCATCTTTGATTTGGCAAGACAAGGATCAACAGTAATGAAAGAGCTATCTGATCTGCCTTCTTACCACAATCTACATTCTATGTGATTTTGGCAGTAAACAGCTAGGGGAATGGATCCAACATGAAAAGGAGAGGCAAACTAGAACATACAGGGATATAGAGCATAAAGAGGAGATGTGAGTAGACTACTCAACATAACAGTGGTAATGAACTTTATTTATACCTACCTCTGTCACAAAACTAGAATTCAAGGTGACTTGCAAGTTTAATGGTTAAAAATATATGGAAGTTCAACATTTGAACAGAATAGATTTCAATAATCAATAAGTCATAAACCAGCTTTAAACATACAGTTATGCAGATTACAACAAACTAAGTTCACAACATCATAGAAAACATTAGAATACAATGGCACAAACTAAATGGGAGGCCAAGAACTAAATTCAGAGGGATGTCTGATATGCCTTGGTTGCTACCTATGGAGATCATTGAACTACATTATATTGTCAGTGTAGACTCATATAATGAAACTGCATTATAAAGCAGTGTTGATGAGGCCTAAATTAAACTGAAAGATAGTTGTGAGCCAATGTGGGGACAGCTTTTAGATCCTCAAAATATCACATTCTTTTCTAGAGAAAGAGATTATTCTATGTTCTGTTGAGCACTACAGGGAGAAAACAGTTGTATTAATCTTCAAGTGAACAGAAATCTTGCTGTCACTGTGCACTTGGAAGCTAATCCACCTTTCTGAAACTAAGCAGTGTCTTGTTGGGATTGTAGGCCCAGCTATCCTGTTTCATCCAGGATAAGAGTTCACTATTACCAAAGTAAGGTTTTCAAAAAACAGTGAATGCATGATGACAAGTAGATGCATAGCAGAATCTTAATCAGCAACTAATCATATTGGAAACAGACACAGTTATATTTTCAGAAGACGGTTTCCTGCTACATTTATATGCTAGAGTGGTGCTCCAGACTTCAACTCCCAGAAGCCCCAGAGAGTTGGTCAAGAATTCTGGGAGCTGAAGTCCAAAACCTAGAGTATCAAAGGTTACAAATCATTGTGCTAGAGGTAGCATGTTGTTTACCATACTTACAGTAAATAGTTGCCAGTTTGCAAGTCTTTCTATGATTTAAGGTAAATTAAATTATAGAATTTTCTTGGCAAAATTTATTGAAAGATTTGTTCAATAAATCAGCTCAGCTGTCAGAATTTAAGACACACGTGAAGACTTATCTCTTCTGGCAGGCCTACTCAGACAGTTTTAATGGCAATTTTAAACTTCCATTCTATGTCTAATTTTTGTTTTGTATATTTGAATATGTATTTTTTTGGAAGTATGCTTTAATAAGTGTATTCTACATAATATTTTTAAATGATCATGTGTTCTGATTATGTGTTTTTGCAATGTTGTAACCCACCTCAAGCTGTGAGGAGAGGCAGTTAAGAAATAAAATTATTATTATTAGTAGTAGTAGTAGTAGCAGCAGCAGCAGCAGCTTTCCTTTTAGGTTAAGAAATCACCAAGCTGGATTCGATTGCTGAGCAGTAATTCAAACACTGTTTTCTTGGGGGTCTTAATCCAACACTCAATCCAGTGGCTCTTTAGGGTAGGCTTGTACATTTCGGCTGAACCTTGAGCCATTTCTGCTTTCCAGATTCCATGAGGCCCATGGATCCATTTTTGCGCCCCTCCCTAATACGAATGGGTGCCCGGATAACCGGTTTTGATTCTCAGCCAGAAAATGTGGCTCAATCTGACCCATTGGCAGCAATGGGAGGGGGGACTTCCCGTCACTTTTAGGGTTATCGGGGTGACAATGGCCGGGTCCTAGAGAAGTACACTTGGAAAGTACCAGACGCAGGGCTTTTTCTATTTCTGCCCCTGCCTTATGGAATTCCTTGATACCCTATATGAGAGCCATGCGTGACTTAGGGCCTTTTACTCTCGCACTTAAGACCTGGCTTTTTACTAGAGCATTCGATCTCTGTTAATTTTTAAATTCTGTATGTATGTATTTTATCTTATACAATTTAGCTGTAAATCGCCTAGAGCATTCTCGGATGGAGGGCGATTAATAAGTAATTAAATATGATGATGATGAATATGAATTGCAGGACACATCTACCTCTGCTAGCCCACCAAGTTTAATAATGTTTGGGTCATCCCCTGAATTTTAGGAATTTGTTTTCTTTCTAGAAATAAAATCTTCTTTAAAAATTACCAAAAAGGTATCCTTTGCTGGCCCCACCCTGTAACATCTCCAGGAGCATAAATAAATTTCATGTCTAGATATGGGTCCCATCTCCAAGATATCTCATGATGTACGGTATATGCAAGTTCAAGAATCCAAAATACTTTTTATTCCAAGCATTTTGAATAAGGGATGCTCAATCTGTATTGGTTTGTGAGGCAATACAGGAAATCCACATTGTCTATCTCACACTCTTAGGCTTGTGCACAAACATGCATGCACACACATACACATTATCTCACAGATGTTATAAAATGCCTGTCTTCTGTGGCATTACAAACTCCCAGTCTAAGGCTTTGGGCTTGAAATCTTAAAGAAAAAGAACCAGCTGACCTGGCAATTCCAGACTGCATGTATGCGTAAGTGTATTTGTACAAAAGTAGTTTGTGTTTCAAGGAAATAAACTACAAATAAGGAAAAAGGAGCAAGATGGTTATGAGAAATGTGTACAGTTGAACTATAGATGATTGAATAAGTGTAACTACTTTTAAAATTGTACTTTAAGCATTGTTCCATATTAGCTGAACATTAATTAAATATGTTCTAATTTTCTTGTTCTGTTGTTTTGCTCCATTGTTAGTTTGTTCTATTATTTTCTTCCATTTCAATGAGCACTTTTTATAGCAGGTTTGAGAACTGACTTCAACAAATTGAATTATAATACTGATTTCTTTAGCTGATTCTTCTGGCTTCTTAAGACTTTTCATGTTATGGAAATAATTGAAGTAAGTACTCATTTTCTTTATTCACTTACAACAGTAGCACATTATTTGGGGAAATCTATTTCCAGGGCTGTCAAAGTGGAACCACTCAACACCATCTGACACTTAACTTCTAACCTCATGACTACCAAACGTCTTCATTTTGAGCTCTTTACAAGTAATGGCTTCATTCCAGGGTTTTGCTTTTTCATTTCCTACTGGCATCTGTACTGTCAAATGAAGGATTGTGCAGGGAGTCCCCAACCAGCCCTGCAATGCAAAAAGGTGGGTTGCAATGGTGTGGAAGAGTTTTAATGCTCTCCCCACTGGGAACTGGGTCACTGGCCTCATCACTTGCCTGCTGGTCACCAGTGGATCTGATGTTTGGATAGGAAATTCTTAGCACCACCGCTGGCAGTTTAACATCGATCTATCTATTTAATGCCAGTTTAACCTCGTGCCACGTCCTTGTGTATGACAAATCCCACTACCGTGTTGGTTGAAGTTTAAGGAGCTTAGCTTAATGATCCAAGTGGCATAATCCTTCTGATAAAGAAGATTAAAACTATGTCTGGAGAGATGAATGTATGATTGTGGGAATAAAGCTTAGTTTTGTGTGTGTGTGTGTTTAGTTTGAATACCAACTGATCTTCTAGGAGGGTGACTCTCTACCATTGCAACAAAGGGATTAGAGCACCCTGGTTAATTTTCAAGCACTTGAGAAGGGAAGTAATAATAGTGACTAAAATATAAACAGAAGGTAGCTAAACTTCTGCACATAACATTTTAAAGATGTCATTGCAGAAAGCTTAGTCAATCAAGATCTTTGAAAAATTACCTTTTAGGATTGGATCTCCAGTCCTTAAACAGTGTTAGGTAAAATTCTAACTATGATAAGTTGAATCATAATTTCATATATGTAAACAATACTGGAAGTCAGTGATAGAGAAAGAAGAGTACCTGGGTGAATAAAGGAACCACTGTTTATGGAACATTTAGGGCTTTATAGGCTAAAGCCAGCACTTTGAATTGTTCCCAGTAGCAGACTGGCAGCCAATGTTGCTGACGCAACAGGGGAGTTGTATGCTCCCTGAGCGCAGCTCCGGTGAGCAACCTGGCTGAAGCTCGCTGGACCAGTTGGAGCTTCTGAACAGTCATCAAAGGAAACCCCACATAGAGTGTGTTGCAGTAATCTATACAGGATGTAACCATAGTGTGGACCACCATGGCCAAATCAGACTTCCCAAGGGTACGGGTGCAGCTGGCACACAAGTTTTAATTGTACAAAAGCTCCTCTGGCCACCACCAAAACCTGATGTTCCAAGCTCAGCAATGAGTCCAGGATCACTCCCAAACTGTGAACCTGCACCTTCAGGGGGAGTGTAACCCTATCCAGCACAGGCTGTAACCCTATGCCCTGTTCAGCTTTCGGCTGAACAAGAATACCTCTGTCTTGTCTAGATTCAATTTCACCCTCATCCAGATGGTCGCAGCTGCCAAGCACCAGTTCAGGACCTGAACAGCCTCCTTAGAAGCAGGTGGAAAGGAGTGATAGAGTTGAATATCATCTGCATACAGATGACATCGAACTCCAAAACTCCAGATGATCTCTCCCAATGACTTCATGTAGATGTTAAACAACATGGGAGACAGTATTAAACCCTGTGGGACTCCACAGGACAATGGCTGTGGGGCCGAAAAAGTTTCCCCAATAACGTCTTCTGGGAACAACCCTCCAGGAAGGACCGGAGCCACTGCAGAACAGTATCCCTGAGACCCATTCCCACCAGGCATCCCAGAAGGATACCGTGGTCTACGGTACTGAAGGCTACTGAGAGGTCCAGCAGAACCAACAGGGTCATACTCCTCCTGTCCAGTTCCTGACGTAGATCATCCACTAAGGTGACTAAGGCTATCTCAGTTCCATGTCCTGGCCTAAAACCAGACTGCGCCGGATCTAGATAATCCATGTTTTCTAAGTATACCTACAGTTGTGAGGCCACCACATGTTCCAGGACTTTGCCGAAAAAGGGGAGATTGGAAACTGACCGAAGGTTGATGAATTGAGTGGGTCCAGTGATGGTCTCTCTTCAGTCTTTCTCTTCAGCTCTGTTAATTTTCTGCAATATTCTTTGTCAAGTTATTTTAAGAAGAATAGTTTATTCTTTCATGCTTTATTTGCCTATGCAAATATAGGCAAATATATTTTGCCTATATAAAACATAGCTGTTCATAATTCTCTACAATCGTAATGCATCACTAGAGTCCTCTGTGTAGCTCAAAAATAACAAAGAGAAAAGCTAAATGTGACTGTAGCAAATATTATATAGTATAGATTGAACATCCTTTATCCAGAATTCAAAAATCCATAATTATCCACATGGGTGGCTGAGATAATGACACCTTCATTTTCTCATGGTTAATTGTACACAAACTTCATATCAAGTGCAAAATTATTTTGAAAATAGTATAAAATTACTATCAGACAATTGGTATAAGGTACATATAAAATGATTTTTTTTGTTTAAACTTGGGTCCAATCTCCAAGATGTCTTATTATGTATGCGTATGTAATTACAAGCATTCCAAAATTCAAAAATGTCTGAAACCAAAAACACTTCTAGTCCCAAGCATGTTGAAGAGGGTATACTTGACCTGTATGTTATACAGTTGAGCTTAGTATATTAACACAGGCTGTACTTATTTAAGGATCGAATATTATGAGAAACCTCTTGAACAAGAGTTTGTGGGAGTAGTCATGTTAGCTAGAACTTCTTACAAAAGACAAAGGAGGTGTGTACATGAAAGACAACTTACAGTAGCATATGCCTCAAGGTTGAATTTATATCAGCCTCCCTAAATTCCAGAAGCAGAGAAAGAAATTATTCTCTGATTTTCTGTTGATAAATCATTGCATTTCTGCTGTCTTAATTCAAATGCACTGGGTTGTGAAATTTAGCTAATATAATTAATCTAGCAATATTGTAAATCTGTCACAGACAGATAACAGGAAAATATTAACTCCATAGTTCTATAGTATAACAGAAGCCAATAAACTGTGGGGACCTCTACAATCTGTTTTATTAGTATACAACATACATCCCTCAAATATTCAACAATTTGGTGGAACTGATTTCCAGACAACCTGGGGAAAGAAACATACATGACATGTAATAGTGTGTTTTACAAGCAAAATATTGGTGTCTTTTACCAGTAATTATCTTATATATGTTTAAGGCAGAACATTAATGACTGAGTACAGCTCTCTATGTAATTTTTCCATTCAGTTATCAGATCAACCTTTTATATTAACTAAGACTGAAAATATATTTTTAAAATGAGGGGGAAGAAATAGCAAGAAAAGCAGAGGTAAAGTCAAAGCTGTTCTTTTTCCCACAAAGAAATTATGCAGGATTCTTATCCATTTTTTCTCTATGGTAATTGGAAGCCATGAAAACAAGTAGTCCTAACAAGAGACCAAAAAACAAAGCAAAGAACCATTCAACATCTTTGTATCTGTTTTCTCCTAAAGGAAAACAGTGCTCAATCTTTAAGAAAGGAGGGGAGGAGCAGATGATGCTGTAGTGGAAATGCAGCACAGAATAGGTAAGGAGGTAGTATAGGAATACCTAGCTACTCTAAATGAATTCAAGTCTCTGAAAGTTGATAATGGTACAAGAAAAGAACTACCTTCTGTTGTAGGTTCTAAAAGTGGTAGTTTCTCCACCACTGACCTTTTTCAACCCTCACTTTAGGAATATTCTGTAAGTTAGAGTCATCATGCACTTGTTATCAAAACACCTAAACCTCAAAACCTGAAGCTCTGAGAGCGCCCAGACACAGAGACTGTAAATTACCAGTTCCAGGTGATTTCCAGGTGAACTCACCAAAGTTGCACACAGCCAAGGAAAAATCTCATCATTTCATCCAGGAAGGAACATAATTCCTTGACAATATCCCAGGAATGTCACAATGGACCTAGGAAGAGCCACAGGGTTATTCCCAAGATACTATCAAACCTTATCAAAGGGAACACTTCCTAATCTCAATCACTCAATCTCACCCCAAGCAGACAAGGACAGAGCTACTGGCCCCATTAGCACAGACCCTGACACATTATTTTCCTTCTGCACACCTCCATAGGCAGACTAAGAAAACAGCCACAGACTTGAAATTAAGCAGTAACTGTTTATTAAAATCCCCACCAGACCTATGAGTCACTCAACAACAATGGCAGAAGGCACTTCTCAAGCAATCAGCAAGAAGGATTCTAGCTGGTCCTGGTCTCAATCAATCAGGATCCAGTTCCTTCTTTCAAATCACTATCAAAGTGTAATAAATAAATCTATATTAGCAATTGTCCTTATATCAGTCTTTGGAGTGCAAACTCTGTTGGTATCCACTTTGGCCAAGGTGAATAAATGCCTCTGCTCCTTTTGCCTTCAACCCATCTGTGTCTTATTTGGTCTTTGACACGTTACCAAAATTGTCGACTTAGAGGCAAGTCTCACTCAGTTCAAAAGGGCTTCCTTCTAGTTATGTGAGTGCAAGACTGCAACCTCAGTCAACTCAGTGTTGCCCTTATGTAGGAAATTGATGCTCTGATCCCGTTCTACACTGGGATTTCTTTGTGCTGCTTTCAAACAGTACACTGGGATGACTTGAGCATCCCATTTCATGCCATTTCAACTACTTTATAAGTTAGTTTTTGTTATAAATGAGGCAAGAATTGAAAAAGCACTGAATGAGCTAACTGAAAGACACTAGAGAAATTATAAATAATTAGTGGTTGAGTCAGAACTCCTTGGTCCAAGCTTCTATAGAATATTTATACTAAAAATCCTTGAGTTAATTGGAGTTGAATTTATCTGACTGAGAGCTATAAAAAACATGGTGCAAAATGAGAAATGGAAGACCACCCTGACATCAGGGACTGAATAACTCAATGCATTATTGATAGGCTACAGAGGCTTTTATCTCCAAGTCATTAACATTTTGAATCAATCCCATACCAGAAGGAACCTAAGGTCATTACCAGCATCTTAAAATTGCCTTTACACTAACAGAAAATGTATTTTGCTATTCTTGTTGTTTTGGTCTGCACCTTACACAAAGCCCCTCAAATATATTGTTGTTGTACCCAACTGTTCGTTTGTTTGTCTGGTGTTTGTTTGTTGGGGAGGGAGTGAACAGGGAGGCATAAAATGTTGGAGTTTGAATTTCTAAGAAGATATCAAATCTCAAAAGTATGAGCACTGTTAATCCACTAAAGGTATTCTACATTTAAATCTTCACTTCTATTGACAGCACCCAGCAAAGGTGGAACTGGTCCTTTCTAAAATGAGACTCTCTCCCCAGGTTTCTATCTCTTGGTGGTTTTATTCTGTTGCCTTTTCCCAAACCACCATAAGAAAACTTGGCCCTTAATGTTACTGTGTGTGTGTGGGAGAGAGAGTGAGACAAACAGAGAGAGAGAAATAAGGAGAGAGAGATGCAAAGCATTTTGGCTATACAAAGGAGATCTACAACAGTTTTGTGACACTTTATCAATAGAAAGAAAACAAGTGTGTACTAGTGCATCTGAATTAACTTTTCAAAAGTCAATTTACTTTTAATTACTATGTACATTTTTTTCTCAAAAGTTCATTTATGCCTGAATACTGATCAACTGATGCTGATTCTTCTCTTTTTTATATTACATCTACATTGTCTAATAAGTGTGGTATAAGGCCCTCCAGGGAGCTAGCAATTTGAGTCCTGGACAAGGATTCCAGGAACAAGGGTTCAAATTGCCTCTCACCCATGAAACTAATTGTTTCTAAGTCACAGTCTCTCAGACTAAGAGGAATGTAGTGGCAATCCTTCTTTGAATAAATCTTACCAAGGAAATCCTGTGACAGGGTCACCTGAGTAAGGATCAACTTGGAGACACACAACAACAAAAACATCTTGCAGCATTATCCTAATTTGATGTGGTCCTGTGACATTACTCCTAAAACTCTTTGTAAGCAGTTAGTTCTGACCTTTTCCTCACAACCTGAGTGAGAGGAAAAAAGAGAAGAACAAAGGAAAAGAAATGTGAGCCATTGTAGAGAGCACCAGTAAAAAGAAGAGACACACCAATAGACTAGGCTTGTTGTCTACATTTTACATCTGTCATCTTAAGGAGCCCCCAGTGGCGCAGTGGGTTAAGCCCTTGTGCCGTCAGGACTGGTAACTGATAGATCAGCAGTTCAAATCCAGGGACAGTGGGTTGAGCTTCATCTGTCAGCTCCAGCTTCCCATGTGGAGACATGAGAGAATCCTCCCACAAAGATGGTAAAACATCAAAACATCTGTGCATTTCTTGGGCAACGTCCTTGCAGACAGCCAATTCTCTCTCACCGAACATTTTCTCAAGTTGCTCCAGTCATAAAAAAAATCTGCCATCTTCAGCTATGCCCACTGCAAGCATATCCCCCCCCCCCAAAAAAAATTACACTTAATGGAATAAAATCCCTCAAAAGTGAAAAAGTTGCTTAATTCTGCTTGAAAAATTTATTGCTCCTTTTGGGAACTGCATTTTATTCCTCTGTAAAAATTGTAGAAAGCATTTCCTTCCTTGTGAAAGGATGTTTTTGCTCTATTTAGGCCCCACAGAGGGCTTTCTGCCTGCATGTGACTATCCATCAAAAATGACATTATCAATTGCATTATGCACAGCTATATAGAAGAAAAATAACCTTGTTTATTGTTACTGTCATTCTTGCTTGTATCATTCTCGGTACACACTCCTAGTTACAATTTTCTCCCCCGCTACAATCTGATAGGGCTAAACAAGAAAGTCAACTTTGAAAAGTGGCTGTTCCAATACTCCTTTCTGGAGTATAATACTATTTGACCTACACCTTGGACTTTGAAAGAAAAGAATAGATTTGATGTGTGCAAGAAAACAACACACGAGCACTGAATGTTAGAGCCATGCCATCCAAAGGCAAGTACATTGCACAAAAGAAAGACAAAGCCTCTCCATTTTGCAAGACAGCGACACAAAGGAGATGTTCACTTAAATGATCTTTCAGTCCTTCCCTTCTCTGTGTAAAAACAACAAATTGCACTGATTTAATAGAAGCCCAGGGATCTGCATTTCTTTATCTTCCCTTGACAAAATTCTTTCTGGAGCATAGGAGAGATTGCACTACAGAGCCAATGACATACTACTGTCTTTAAATAACACTTACTGTTTTAAAGGAAGCAAATGGTAGTGCAATGTACATTCCTGTCCAAGAATTTCTTCAAAAATTAATGCAACACCAAACAACAGATAAGCTATGGGTTTATTAGCATGAGTCAGCATGCATCAACATAATGGAAGGGGGCGGGGGGCAGAGGAGAAGTATTCATCTGCATTCCTAGATATGTTCAAAGATATAGCAGCCCTGCATTATATTCAGCCTAGCAATGTAATTCAATGTTAGTATTGTCCTTTAAGTTGTGTATAGTTGGAATTGGATTTGATATTTGAATTCAAAACTCAAATGTAGGAATACAATTGGAGGAGTCACAACTGGAGGTGAAATAAGAGTATTATATTTCCTAAACAACATGAGAAACCCTTTTGTATGTGATTGCTTTGCTATGATTGCTTCTCCCTTCTTTAAGATATTTATTGCAGTACACTGGGTTTTTCTGATAGCATATTGCTCTCTGTCCAGGCAGAAAGATATACAACACTCAGACCTCAAGATTTTGCCATTACTCTAATCCAGAATGGCAGAAATAATACAATGACAGAAGCAGCTGCACCTACAGTACGCTTCCTCCTGTCATAGTAGTTTTGCAAGAGAACCACAGAATCTAAAGAATCAATGGATTTCAAGATTGACTTTGTGTAGACGAGCAGACAAATGGAGACAAGAAGGTGAAATCCTGGTAATGTTACACAATATCACACCTGAATGATGCTTCTTCCATCATCACCATGCTTGAAGGACCAGCCTGACCATGCTTAGTCATCATGCTACAAATATATTTTTATGCTATGAAATATATAGTAGTATCCAGCTCTTCGGAAATATTACACTACACAGATAAAGCTGCATCAGCTATTATTTATTTATTTATGAGATTTGTACCCGCCTTTCCCCAATCAAGCTATTCAAAATTATTGAGATAAGAGCCAGTGAGGAAATGACTCAATGAATAGATAGAGGCTGGAACCTATGCTTTGTTTTAGAGGCATGATGGGCGAAGTATGGCTCGTGAACCACCAGTGCCCCCTTATCTTCAGACAGTTGCTCATCCCTTAATGATAGAATAATGGCACTTCCCAAAACATCCAAGTGGAACAATTTCCTTTAAAGCAAAGTCTGTGCCCCCAAAATACTTTGTCTGGTGGTAAAATATTGTTTCCATGAAACCAAAAGTGTTTTTCTCTCTCTGGCTGCTACATGTTCCTGGGGTACAGATGTAGTCCACAGTGAAATCCAGGGGAGCTTGAACTGGGCCCTAGATCTGTTGAAATTATTTACGTACTCTTTACCTATGTCATTCATACTTTTAGATTGTGTGTTTGTTCATCTTGGTCCATGTAGTACTTTGACATTGATTGCAAAAACATGAACAGTACCAAATGAGTTCACTTTGCTAGGTTTACAGCAAGAGTAGATGCCCCAAAATCTCAGCACTGACACATATTTTTGAACTGTTCTCAGTAAATTACCTTAACGTGCTTAATAGTATGATACTGTGTGTAAACTAGGGATGGTAGTCATGCAGATTTCCAGATGATGTTGGATTGCATTCCCTAGGACACATTGGACATTTCCTCACCAGTGTTAAAGAATGAAGACCAATTGTCCGATCTGTTCCTGCAGAATTCTGGGAAATGTAGTTTAGGAAAGCCAAGGACTTCTCTAGCTGAGAATTCCCAAAATTCTGCAGGAGCAACTCGGACAATTGGCAGACAATAGCTTCTGTTCTACAATGCTAGAAAGCATAGTCAATAAAGAATGTCCAGGCTTCAACATTATCTGGTGGGCTGCATTATTCCCATCTCTAATGGACATGGATTTCTTACATGCCATTCTCCTTCACTACCATTTCCACCTCATTGATTGCTATGTCTTCTTTGTCATAACAATTAAATGACACTGGTCATGACTAACATTATACTGGTGATGCCCAAAAGCTGAATCTATCTACTAGTTGACTACTACCCACGAAAAGGCCTAGTTTCCTACCCCATTTGCTAGTCCTTGTAGTATTTGCATTGTGCAGTAGTAAAGATAGCAAGATGTATGCACCACATATACAAGTACATTTAAAAGGGAAAGTATTACATTTGACTTTACTTTGGCCTTATTTACATTAGTAGATAGATTCAGCTTTTGGCCATCACCAGCATAGGTGATGGTCATAGGGTTACAGCTCGTTTTTTTAAAAAAAAATGTTATGGTAGATTTTGTGGCAGAATGAAAATCAAGTCTAGTTCACATATTTACTAATCCACACACTGTCTTGTTAGAGAAAATGTATGTCATAGAGATGATCAGTAAAGAACAAGGTGTTTACTCTTTGTTATGCAGAGCAACATATATACAGGCATGAAAGCACAGTATAATTTATGCATTGACTTACACAATGTCCTTTGAGAGATTCAAATGTCCATGTGAGACGTCTTCTTCCAGCAGACAAAAAGGAAAAATTCAAACTGTCTTGGCAAGCTCCTGCACAAAAAACTTAAACATGTAACTGTTGCTAAAACTCCCAGGCTCAGCTAGCTTCTGGTTATGGCCCAACCAATTAGTGCTTTGCATTTTTCAGGTAACACACTCACCAACTGATTTTTGCATGCTCAAAGAGATTTTTCTCTTTTGCTTAAGAAATACTCTTTTTCCTGACACATACATTATACAAAAAACACACTGGGATCCATATATTAAAACTACATTTTATTGGCCGGCCAGAATGTTAAAATAACATATAAAATGGCTATTTTTCTATTTAAAGCAATACAGCTGAGAACTGCATATTTAGAGTCGATTGGGGTAAACTGTAGAGGTGATGCAGATATTCGATTTGGATCGGGACCTTGTTAACAGCTTGTTTATTTTAATTTATGTTGTACTGTATGTGTATGTATTTGTGTTTGTCAAATTTTTTGATATGGCCAATGGGCTAATCAATAAAACATACTTACTTACTCTTTTCCTGACACTTATTTTAATTAGGTTTCACATTTTTCACCACCTTTGTCACTGAGGAGCAGGGAACTATAAATGAAATACGACGATGACTACTACTAATTACAGTAATAATAACAATAGTAGCAGCAAGAGTAATGGAGGTCATGCAAACACATTCAAAAATGTATCAATTTCCCCTTTTAAAGAATACACTTTAAGAATGCTAGGGTAAGTTGAGCAGCAATTAGCAACTCAGGGGGCTTGCAATAAAGTACAAATTGCTTTACAGCCACCTTAGTTTAGCAAGGAAAAGTGCCCAAAGAATGATCATACTGAAAGCTAAAGCACAGTATAATTTATGCAAAAGATGGGTTTTACACTTTTCTTAGAAAGGAGAAATGCTGCTAATCAAGACATATTTTGAAAAAAAAACTTCAAACGAATGAAAAGGAACTTTTGCACATATGTATGATTAGCTCCTGGGACATGTTCACATATCTTTGTTCAGGAAAATATTTTTCTGTTCATTCTTTACTTTGACCTGACAATGATGTTTTTGCAGGTTTTAATCATCTTGGAAAATGTCGGAGCCAAATGAGAATGGCTAACACAAGTTATTTTCTTTCCAGCATTGCTGTTTTCCTGTTAGCTCCCCCGCAAACAGCAGTTATGGTTCTTCACAGTTATTTCATTCCATCTGTCCAGCCTACAAACAAGTAATTTACAAAAATCTAGCCTTAATAATATCTGCTAAACGAAACAAATTATGCTACAGCTAGTATTACAGACATGTCTGAAAAGAAAAGCAAAATGCATGGTCTCCTAACTAATTAATATGTTTTTCTCCTGAATAGCAAATTATACACATTTAAATTTATATAATATAAAATGCTATAATATTTTTACATGTAGCTTCCTATAAAAATTAGCATTATTAAATGAATATCATGCACTATGAACATATAAACTAAAATTATGGACATGTCCATGAGAAATTATCCACCTAGCTTAATGAACAATTAAGGTGGACTACTTGGATCTAAACTAATGTCATGAATTAACCCTTTCAACGTGGCATATCCAATGTAATATTTAACAGAGAGCAGAATTCTGACAAGAAACCTGCCCTTGCTTTATGAATGTTCAGCATATGCTTAAAAAGTCTCAATGCACACAAGATTGCTGTGAGTTTTCCGGGCTGTATGGCCATGTTCCAGAAGCAATTTTTTTTTGTTGTGTCAGGAGTGACTGCAAGTCGCTCCTGGTGTGAGAGAATTGGCCGTCTGCAAGGATGTTGCCCAGGGGACGCCTGGATGATTTGATGTTTTTATCATCCTTGTGGGAGGCTTCTCTCATGTCCCCGCATGAGGATCTGGAGCTGATAGAGGGAGCTCATCCGCCTCTCCCCAGATTCAAACCTGCGACCTGTCGGTCTTCAGTCCTGCTGGCACAGGGGTTTAACCCACTGCGCCACCGGGGGCTCCATCTCTCCTGATAATTCTCCCACATCTATGGCAGGCAACCTCAGAGATTGTGAGGTCAGTTGGAAACTAGGCAAGTGAGGTTTATATTCTGTGGAATGTCCAGGGTGGGGGAAATAACTCTTGTCTGCTTGATGCAAGTGTGAATATTGTGATTGACCCCCTTGATTAGCATTTAATGAACTTGTAGCTTCAAATCCTGTCTGGTTGCTGCCTTACAAGAGTTCTTTCTCCCACCTTGGACATTCCACAGATATATAGACCTCACTTGCCTAGTTTCCAGTCAGTAGGCTGTTAGGAATTGTGAGAGTTGAAGTCCAAAACACCTGGAAGCCAAAGGTTGCCCATGTCTGATCTAGCATGTCTGCTGGGTACACCATTGGGATGACAGAATTGAGATTCTACATGAGTGCAAACCACTGAATTGTTTCCCATCATCTGGGGATTGGGAAACCTGACACCTCCTCTCAAAGTTGGGCATGACTCTAGCAGAACACACTTTAAGATCCCATTACAGGAACCTAAGTGTGTCAGACAGGTATCTATGAATTGCCTACCCCCAGCTAGAACTCAACATCAAGCTAAATGCCAAAAGTTGTGACAGTTATATATATACAACAGCCATGCCTCCACATTTTCTGGTGTTAGGGTCCCCATGAAAGTGAAACATTGTGAATAAACACATTGCTATTTTTAATTACCTGAGAGACACCTTTCTAAGAATCTCTAGGTCCTCCAGAATGATGCTATGGTTAACTTCCACTAGAAACTGCCCACAGAATGAGTTGTTGTAGGTTTTTTCGGGCTATATGGCCATGGTCTAGAGGCATTTTCTCCTGATGTTTCGCCTACATCTATGGCAAGCATCCTCAACCCATTTTCCTACTTCCAACAGACCTCACTACCTCTGAGGATGCTTGCCATAGATGCAGGCGAAACGTCAGGAGAAAATGCCTCTAGACCATGGCCATATAGCCCGAAAAAACCTACAACAAACCAGTGATTTTGGCCATGAAAGCCTTCGACAATACATTGCCTACAGAATCATACTGGGTGCCTAAAGATAACATTTTGATCAATCTCACAATGGTTTTCTTATTGTCTTCATTTCTTAGTGTCTTCCTGGAGTTATTTGGGGTGCTGATTCCAAAAACTGCATTGGATACACAGCATCAGTTTTAGTTCCTTAGATATGGTTATCATTATTATTATTTTGTGGACAAGCAGATGAAGATTGGTAATGGCATATGTTTTGTATCTCAAAAACTAGAGCTGAGGGAAACTGGTGCCAGTTTTGGAATCAGCAAGTCAAAAATGTCCAGAAGCATATCTAACATTTGAGGCACCAAAATGTGGGTTGGCCAGAGAAATCAAATCTACAAAAGTCAGCAAATGTGGAGACAGGCTGTATAAAGATTCACAAATGCTACAAAGAAATCCACAAAGCCTCCTTTAACTTCCTTGGACAGAATCTGTGGCGTGTTGCAGGCCCAAGACAGAAAGTGTCTGCACCTGCCTGCAGCACCTCTCCTCCAGAGTAGAAACAGCTTAAATGACTAAAATAATGGGAAGTGAAGCCTGGGAAGCCCTCCAACTACCCACCCACCCACCCACCCAATAATGGATTGGATAGAAAACGAATCTTTCAGCACTCCAGAGCAAAAACAGATACCTGCCCTCCCAAATTCAGGAGGCTCCCAAAAAATGGATCAGGGCCTCACCAAAATTCGGGACTCAGAAATGGATCATGGTTTATCCTGCATGCACAAGCCTATTGGGAGGAGGGCAAGAGACTTTGCAGAAGTTTGCAGACTGGATTCAAGCCTCTACCTGAACCCCCAGTCATGCCCACAAATCAATGTTAAGACTGATCTGTAGGTATTCCTGCCTCTCCCCAGAAACTCCTTAAGTTTCTGAAAAATGAAACCTCCATCAGTGAAGAAAAATAGGCCATGTCTCACCCTTCTTTGTCACGATCAGCAAATGGCATTCCTCTGTAAGCCTGGGAATCCTCTTCCTTCAAATATTATATAACAAATATTTCATAAATAAGCACAGTTTACTTTCTAATTGTCTTTCACCTATTTGACTTTAATTCACTGTATATGATAAGTAGCTCATCTATTCTAGGATGTTTGTACTCCCAACTAATTATTATTTCACAATGTCACTTCAGGTACTGATAAATATTTGCACATTGTATATTTACATTATCTCTCACCTACTGATCACATCCTCCTGCCCCAACGTATTGGGAACTTATTTTCTGCCCAATAAGAAATATTTATGTGCATAAAAGTACAATTTTCTGTGCAACTCCCATGTGTATTCTTCATACAGAATAAGTTCTGAACTGCAGAAACTCTAATATGTCAATTATTCTCCTTATCAGTGTTTCCTGACATAAAAGAAATCCATTTTGGTCTGAGATTTGAATATTTGAGTGTAGATGATCCAGTTTCTGTCAATGTAAAGGGTAATGAGACCTTTGCTTCCAAGGAAAAGCCACTCAAATAGTAGGAGAGAAAGCATTCCTGTCTCCTGAACCTATCAATACATTATTACTATTATTACTATTTTTATTTTTATTCTTATTATTCTAGCCTGATTTTTTATTAAAAATAGAGACCCAAAGGAGCTTGTAACTGGTCAAAAGTAATTCAGTCTGCTTTTGTCAATTCTGTAGTTTCAAAAGAAATACAATAAAAAGCATATCCACTGCATTCAGCCTGACAGTTCCTTCAGCTCAGTCTCTTAGATATATGCCTAGTTCACCATTAGAAACATATTCGGGTCTCAAAAGGCCCACCACACAGTCTATTTAGGATTACTGAAGAATTCATTTGGCATAATCATGATTGCAGATTCTCTCAATGGTGTAGCACCGAAGGAGACCGGTTCTTTTTAGAGATGGAGCAACCATTGGGTGGAAGTGTTCTGAAGCCATGATGACCTCCCCCTGATCTATAGTTTGCCAAGGACTCCGCAATAAGTATATTTTTATTATTTTTAAATACTTTTTTGAACGTTCACTACTTTGAAGTAGTGGAGAACAGGAGCCAGCCAACAGCAAGCTTCTTTCCCACAAAGATTTAATGTCTCAACCCTTTAATAAAATACATCTTTTTATTCTGGCTTTCTGTCTAACTTGCATCTCTCTCTCTCTCTCTCTCTCTCTCTCTATATATATATATATATATATATATATATATATATATATATTCTTTCTCTATAAAATGTATAAGTTTTGTTAATGCAGCAATGCATAATCTAGAGCAATCGTCTTTTTGTAACCCCACTGAGGCATTTCCTGAGCAGGAAAGGTCAGGCAAATCCCTCTGGCTGTTCCCAGACAGAGCGATCACCATAATCCATTGTTCAAGTATATACAGAGATAGATGATTTCCCTGTGAGCACATATAAACCCAAACCTGTTTGTCTAGTTATATGGTTCACTTGAAACTGAGAGATTGCTGCCTGCAGAAACAGAGGATCAGAGTATGTGCATTTGTTGACAGCCAAGCTTTTGACTTCCCAAGAGCATCAACTTTTGTCTCACGAGCCCCACACCTTTGTTCTCTGAAGCACCTGTCTTTGTTTGGCACAGAACTGAATATTTGAGCTCATCAGAAGCCCATCAGAATATCTTAACTATTTGTTTTCTTTGGACTATGCCCTCCCAGGGGGCATCTCTGCAGCTGATTGGTCCTTCACTCTGACCAATCCGTGGCTGCCATTCTCCCTCCCAACAAATCCTGGCTTAGATCCTAGCCAGTCTTTTTTCTGGCCAATCAGAGGAGGTGGTGGTCTGAATAGCCATCAGAGCTATAAAGGATGTCTTGTATTTGTATGTTTATGCTTGTACCTTTGAAGTAAAATGCTGTACTTGTATCCTTTTTGGCCAAATCTTAATAAATTTCTGTGGCTTGTCTTCAACTTGGTGAGTGGTTTTATCTGTCCTGGCCTATTTGGTTTAGCATACGCTCACCAGGTATGGACTCTCTTATTCACAGTCTTAGTTATTCTCAACAAAAGGAATAACATATTTATTAAGTAGCAGGTAAACCATAGAGATGCTAAGTAAAATGTCTCTCCCCAAAGCAACCCCCCCCCCCCCGAACAACTAACAAGTATTAATCCATATTCTTTCCTCTTTTGTACTGTAATTTACTTATTATTTCTGGAGTGACCAAATAAATGGATTTAAATAAAATAAAAAG
The DNA here is from genome assembly GCF_037176765.1 of Anolis sagrei. Lineage (NCBI taxonomy): Eukaryota > Metazoa > Chordata > Lepidosauria > Squamata > Anolidae > Anolis > Anolis sagrei. The sequence goes on along the minus strand of NC_090023.1, from coordinate 210,577,787 downwards.
TTTACTGCTTTTTCTGGCCATGATAATGATGATTCCTGAAAATATTTTTGTCATGGGCCCTAAATAACTTAAATACATCTTATCCAATCTGACCTTGGCAGCTAAGCATGTCAGCCCTGGTTAATACATGGATAAAATGGGTTTCATGCCTTATTATAAAGGAAGGAACTGGCAAAGTAATCTCTTAGTATTCCTTGCCAGAGAAAACCCTATGAAATATATGGAGTCGGCATAAGTAAACAGGTCACTCAAACACACATGCACACATATAACTATGCAAATGAGTCTCTGCTCCTGAAAATCCCCACATAATCTATGGCACTTAGGTTGCCATTTATCCAAGATTTGGAATGCTTTTTAGGGCTAACACCATTATGCTGCTTAGCAGGAGATGTTTGTGGTCTCCTGCTTTTTATCATTTTAACTGTGTTAGAAAATACAGAAAAGCCAATTATTTAGCCCCTTATTCTCTGCCTTCTTAATTGTTGCCCTTGCTGTGTTGGTTTTTCCCACTCTTCTCTGCTCAACAACTTTTTCTTGAGGACCTTTTCATCAGTTGCCCCAAGACTGTGGAATGACCTGCCAGGAGAGGTCCAACAGCTAAATGAGCTGTCAAGATTTAAAACATAACAGAAGGCCTATCTCTTCCTGTCAATTTTAACGATGAATCTTAAATTTGTGTTTACTGTATTTTACTCTTTGTTCTGTGTATTTTAATATATGTATTTCATAGAAATACATTTTAATATGTGTATTTTATATAATATTTTATAATGATGTGCATTTTAGCTATGTTGTGCTCCGCCTTGAGCCACAAGGAGAGGTTGTTGTTGTTATTCGATAACCTGCTTCATTCCTAATTTAGTACACAGGCCCAACTCTGAAATAACTACTTTTATAACATTTCAGCTCTCTTCCAATGGAGAATGTCCATTTGTGTCCCACTACCTCTCTCCTTCTTAACATTTAACCATGTGGTTCAATGCTATGGAATCATTAGAGCTGTAACTTGATGAGGCACCAAGCACTCTTTGCCAAAGAAAGTTAAAGACCTTGTAAAACTAAGTATCCATGATCCATAGCATTGATCCATTGAGATGAATATGGTATGAAATTATATTAATTCTACATTGTAAATACACCCTTTCTTTCATTTTTACAGTACTTAGAATATGTCTGGATGTCTTCTCTTATTTTATAGATATCTCTTGGATTCCAGGCTCTATTTATCTGAGACAGTTTTGAACGTTATCAATGCAAACTTACCAGTTGTTGACCTGACATTCAACTGGCTTTTTTGACAAATTGTCCCCCTGAACACACACACACATACTAGTGCACACATATTATAATGTCAATTAACTTTTATAATATTTTTCTTAAATTCACAAAATAACAAACTAGAATCCACAAAATATATCATGCAAGCTTTCAAAGCTTCACTGGATTTTTTTAATCATAAAAGAGAAAATTAAAAAATGACAATGTTAAAGTTACAGGCCTACGTTTTGTCAAGATGTTATGGTTGTTGTTGTCCATTAATCTGAAAGGAGATCCATGTAGACAGAGTCCAATCCCATCTTTGGCCATGTGGACCAAAGAGTTGTAATCCATGTAATAAAATTAGCAACAGTAAAAATAATTTCCCTTGAAATGCAAATTGTTTCTATCTTGCCATTTTCTTAGGCAAAAACCACTGGATTTGTCTTTTGTGAATTTTGGATGTTATTGTGTTTTGTTTTATGACCAATACAACTACCCCTAGAAATATTTTTCTATGAACTGTTACAATATGGTTCTAATGCGTAGTGTTCTTTTAGCTGTTTATTTTCTTTACCATATGTTTTGTGTATAAATGTTTCAGATGAAAATGACACCAAAATGAATCGTGGCTGTTCTTAAAAGTTTATTGTGTACCTTCTAACATATTTGTGTATGGTACAAACACAACTATTATTTTTAGCATCTGGCTCACATAGGAAATACCATACTTCTTTCACAGCAGAAGGTGGGAATAACACAGATCTCTGTAGGAACATATGGAGACTGAAAGCAGAAACAACAACTTTTCTTTGAAGCAGATTATAAAAAGACAGTGAGGGGGCTCCTGAAATCAAAATACTCTTGGGCAATAAATGTGAGACGCTAAGCATTTCAACACACGTTGTGGAATAATCAGGATAGGAAGGGAAAGTAAGATAGTGTAGGAGTTAAACCAAAGGTTTTCAGATGGAGAACTATAGGTTTCAAATGCTTTGCATCTATAATTAAATTTGGCTCATTAAAGTTTCACACATATTTTATCTGCATTAGGCATCAAAAGAAAATAAGTATTCAGGAAGAAAAGAAAAATTAATGTACACAGCATGCATGTCACAAAAACCCCACAATGTTGTAGAAACTAAAAAAGAATACTTTAGTTATTTAAGTGAACTCACAGAACTGGTAGAGTGCAGTGCAAGACAATTCAGGCAAAAAAAAAAGAGAGAGAGAGAGAGAGAGAGAGAGAGAGAGAGAGAGAGAGAGAAATGGAGAAGAACCACACCAGGGTAGCATAATGGTTATATGTCATCGTTTAGATATTATGCTTAGGTTTTTATATGTATGTTGGAATTGAATGTTGCGATTATTGTTGTTCACTGCTTTGAGTCCCCTCAGGGGTGAGAAAAGGGCATATAAATGCAATAAATAAATAAACATACGGCAATGAATCAGGGTTTATTTTTCTGGTTGCAATTCCCAGAACCCCCAGGCAGCTTGACCCTACTGGGAATGTATTACAATTAGTGATCTCTTTCAAATTCTGGTGTCAGTTCAATAAGTTGACTGAATAGAAAAAGAAAAGTTTTGACAAAGCAAACAAAACACTTTTTAAAAATCCTTCTAGCCCTAGATCTCATGATCAGACAGATATTGATTATGAATTCAATAATGATCCACCATCATGAGCCTTGTTCAATGCAGAGACCAACAAACTGCCACAAAACACAGGATTGGGGTGAAGTATGCAAGGTGGAATATGGCACAAACAGATTCATGTCAAGGACCAAGGCCAAGACCAGAAGAAGGAGAAGGAGAAAGAGGGGGAGGGGGAGGGGTAACCTTGATCACCACCACACAGCTGTCAGCATATAGTTGTCATTCTAGAGATCAAGTCTGACTTGGAAGCTTTAATGGGAGACTTTGTATTGTCAGAGTAGAAATCAACATAATTCCATAAATCACAATTTGTGGGGTGAAAGATGCTTGCTGGGAGTTGTTACAGGTAGGTTCACATCAAGAACCATGACCAGGAGGAAAGGGGAGGAGGAGAAGGAGAGGGAACAGAGAGGAGGAGCTAGAACAATCATCACCACTGATTTAATCAATCCAAAGAGCAAACCTGATTTGAAAGGTTAATTATCGACTTGCCTTTTGGATGATCTTTTCTATCATTTTTGCTAAATAAGAAGTTTTCTTATTGAAACATCTCTCATAGCAGAGGCATGGGATGCATCAGCTGCTATGGAGCAGATTTGTAGCCAGGCTTCAAAGTCCATCTTTCATGGGTGCTCAATCTAAGATTAATCACCCCAGATGGAGACCTATGGGAGCATAGTAACCTCCTAAGATTTCAGATTGATCCCAGAAATTTGGCAACCCTGAAATTAATCATTGAAGGTTTCTATTGAATGGATTGTGTATTCCTGCAAGGCAAGAGGTTGGACTGAATGGCCTTTGTGATTTCTTCAACCCTATGATTCTATGAATTTGGAACCTTAAAATCTTAGAGAAAACTCACAAGACAATCCTGGATTGTTTCATTGCAAGGAGGTTATTCAATACATTTTAAACCTGTAGAAAATGTGTTTAGGATTGTGATCCTAACGGGTTAAATGTACAGAATAGAGATATTAAGAAACTGAATGTCTTTCAACAACAGCAAAATGGACTATTCTAGTACAGTTTTGTAATCCCTTAAATATAATAATCATTTCCATGGGATTTTTCACTTATTTTCTTCTGTTCAACCTTTCCCCCCATCCTTCACTGTAGTTAGTATCTTGTAACACATTTCATTCTATGTATCTGTCTTATCTGGCACTTCTCATAAGACTTAAGGATAGAAAAGTTAGTCCTTGAATCAAGGCATTTCCACTTAAGAAGTCATTATCCTGAATTCCACATGATGCAAGGAGCAAATCTTGATGAAAATTGTGCTGAATACAATCAGATCTGTTTCTGACTAAAAGTATTCAGGATAGATGTGTAAAATATTTCTTCTCTAAGTTACAATCTCAGATAGGGTTGCCATGCCTACAATGCCATACTACTCAAAATCTAGGCTTCTTTACCTGCTTCCCAAAATGACAAATATATTTGCATCTACCAATTTTCAGGTTTTTCTCCCAGCTCTTTCTCCCAAATGCTTTCAAATGCATATAAATGCATATACAGTATATGGCTTCAAGCATTTATCTCGATTACAGTCAGATTCTTGCACTGATAGACATATTTGAACCTCATTTGTGGTTGCAAAGGTGAAAGACTACTCATTTCCCAATGGTGCATTTCAACAAATAAAGAGGCTGATTACATTTTCTTTATACAAAATTGTGTGCAACTTGTAATTTGGACTCAAATGCTGCACTGTTTCCTACAGAATACTTCAGGAATTATAGCACCGTGGCTCATCATTAATTTCAGACATTTAAATAAATTCAGAAAGTCAGGGACTTGAACTGATAGCTCCTAGGGATGTGTCCATATGTGATATCTGTCAGGGAGATATTCATTCAACATGCTTTACAAGCTGCATGAAAAAGCATAGAGGAAGAGGAAGGGCAGTAGAATGGCACAGAACACATAGAAAAAAGATACAAAAAACATGCAAACTGATGCATCCTTTTCTGAGATCCTGTTTATCTTTCTCCCACTCAAACCCCCAATCAATAATATTAAAGCTGAATGTATATGAGAGCAGTGGAAGTTCCTATACATGCATTCTTTTGAGTCTAGTTTGGCAATGTTTTAGGAATGAAGTCTCTATAATACCCTACCATTTAATTAGAGTCTTTAGATCCTAAATGTGGAATGACTGGATTATGTAACATAATGGAATTTACAGGAACTTTGAGATTATTACATGAATGGTAGCTAAATTATGTATTGTAATTTAATAGTTGAACTTTCAATGGTCACCTGTTCTTTTCTGCTGTGAGTAAAAACCACAAGGTCACATCATTAAAGGAACTCAGGAACATGGATATTCTCCTTTCCAACAATCTATTTTCAAGTTATGGTGATATAATAACTTAAATTAATGCAGCAAATAAAGAGTGAAAAGATCTATTTTTTTCTTGGTTATGCTCTTTATTAACCAAAGTTTACTACATATTATACACAGAAGATAATTGACACAATAGGAAGAAACAATCCTTACATATATTTGGAAGAGGTAGCATGATGTAATGTTGTAAATATTGGAAGATGAGTCTGGAAAGCAGGATTCTAATCCCCGCTCAGTCATAGAAACCCACGTAGGCAACTCACACCATCTCAGCCTCAGAGGAAAAAGACAAAATCTCTCTTAATAAATCTTGCAAAAAAAAACCCACACAATAGGTTTGCCTTAGGGCTGCCATAACTTGAAAGTACTGGTCCAAACCACTCTGTATGTTTTATTTGGTTTCTTTGATATATAGGCTTGATCTGCACTGCCCTGTATCCCAGGATCTGATCCCAGATTATCTGCTTTGAACTAGATTATATGAGTCTACACTGCCAGATAATCTGGGATAATCAGATATTCTGGGATCAGATTCTGGGATATAGGTAAGTGTAGATCCAGCCATAGTGATGCTTGCCTTAGAAATATCTTTGTGCTCAAAGGCCTCCATCTTTTACCTGGAAACTATGAAGCAAAGCATTATGTCATTTTCCTATGGACATGGCTGAAAGCTTAGTGCCAGAAGCTAGGATTTGATCTCCTTCTCCCATCATTTTTTCTCATATTCATTTTATATCCCTAACCCAGAAATGTAACATGTTCATATCCAAAGTTGTATACTCTGTGACTGTAGTATAGCTTTTGCTTTGTGGTTCTGTAAGGAAAATATCTCAATGAACACATCTGGATAGATGAAATGATATGAAATAAAAGGAGGAGATGTAAGCCATATCCAATACAACAACAGGGAAGTTCCAGAAATGGTAAATAAGAGCACATCTCCTTAAGCATATCTGATCTATAAATAGCTCTTATATTTTGCAAAACACTGAGAAACAGATACAACCTCTCACACAGAGAGACACAAAACTGTCCATTCCTATTTGTGTGTTCCTCAGGCCAGTTATAAGGAAGCTCTTTGTGTGGTTCCCTTACAACACTTGTAGCACTAAAAGAATCTTCATTCTGTGGTTAGCCCTGTGGAAAAAATATGTGGGGAGGACCCTTCTCATGAATGGCATTCCAAACTCTCATCGGCCTGAGTGGCTTTCCTAGAAAACAATATCATCAGCATCTGAAAGGATTGCAGTGGGTTGTAAACAAGTAGATTTTCTTCCCACAAGTTCCAGATGTCGTTTGAATTTGGCTGCACTTACCCAGTTAATGGGAAAGAAATGAACACAATCAATTATATTGTTTTATATCCTTTTAACCATGGGCATTAGCTTTGCCAAGAATGCATTTCCTTAAATACAAAGGAGCATTAAAATCACACAATGCAATCCTGTAGATCAGAGTTTCTCAAACTGTGCTCCTTCAGATGTTTTGGACTTAAGCTCCCACAATTCCTAACAGCTGATTATTGTCAGAGTGGTCCAGCATTTCTCTGTTCTGTAGCTGACCACCAAACACAGAGCTCAGACACAAATCAAAGAACATGAAAGGCACTGCAGACTAATTCAAACAGAGAAATCAGCTATAGCAGAGCACTTGATGAACCAACCTGGACACAGTATATTATTTGAGAACACAGAAATGCTGGACCACCATCATGTCAGACTACATAGCTTACCAGCTGTTAGGAATTGTGGGAGCTGAAGTCCAAAGCAACCATTATGTCAGACAACACGGAGAAGCCACTGAAATCCACAAGCACGTGAACACTTCCAACACAAATGAGAAAACCATGAGAATGAACAAAATCTGGTTGCCAGCATTAAAAAGCACCAGAATAAAGACAGTAACTAAGGACCACCACTCAAAAACAGGAGAACTGTTTTGATAATACAAAACTATATTTAAAAATAAAATAATAATAATAAGATATAAAAACACAAATCTAAAAACTGTTTACTAAATATGTACATCTGTGATAACCCTCCATAAACTAACATCCACAAGCAAACTTACTCAGGCATATATAAGGCTTACAACTTATTAGTTTATGATAATAAGATATCCATTCCTTCCCTTCCTATATGCTGTTTGGAAATGAAATTCAGCTGTATGATATTTATTTACTATAAGTATTACTTCTACTTATGAATTCATCCATTAAAACCAAAACTTACTTCTCTTTTCCAGATTTTTCTCATAGATTCAGTCACTAATCTCAATTCTTCTTTAAACTTTTGCAGTGCTTTTTCTTTATTTAAATATGTCAATTTCAGAAAAATAATGTAACTTTGTTAGCCAGTTTGTGCAAGTACAGCTGTATCCTTCCATCTTTGTGCATATAATGATCTGGCTGTAGTTATCAAGTATTCTTCCTAGTTTCATCTCATTCTTCTCATTGAGCCACAGTAATTAAAGTAGTGTCAAAATGCATTGATTCTAGACTGTAGATGCACACTTAGACTCAAGGATTAGAGGTTCTAGACCAGGCATCCTCAAACTGCAGTCCTCTAGCTGTTTGAGCCTCCAACTCCCAGAAGTCCTAATAACTGTCAGGAATTCTGGGAGTTGAAGGCCCAAACAGCTGGAGGGCTGCAGTTTGAGGATGCCTGTTCTAGACCTTGCACAGTCAGAATACTCATGACTATGAACTAGTCACCATTTCTTAGCCTAACTCTTTGTCATAGTGTTGTTATAAGAAAAAAAGGGAAAGGGCAAAAGCCTTGGTTTTTTGGAGGGAAAAATCAATGTAAGTTGGATGACAAAAACAAAACGGAGTAACGTTGGGTTGTTAACACTTTTTTGTAACTGATGCCCATGTAATAATGATAAAAGGATGCCACAAGTTTGTTCTGAGTTTCTTTGAGCTCTGTGAACCTAGTGAGATTCTGGGGGGGGGGGGGGGGGCAGGACTTGGAAACAAAGCTGTTATGCATCCCCCCCCCCCTTTGTGGCCTCTTTTATGGGAACATTGTCCCATTGTTCTCTCTCTCTCTCTCTCTCTCTCTCTATATATATATATATATATGGCCTGAAGGCACCAGATCCCATCTGAAAAGTAAGCAAGATCTGGCCAGGTGAGTTCATGGAAAATAATATTAGCTGCTATATGCTATATAGAAATCCACCCGTGAATATTAAGAAAACCCTTTGAAATTTATGGGGACACTAATTTTGACAGGCAACTTGAAGACATATGCTATATCTTACCAGTACATTACTTTCATTCTTATATGTGAAACAAGGAGATGGAGTTGAAGAGAGCAGAGAAACAAAGGACCCTTTGAGACAGGACCAAATCCTGGGATATTTAATCCTAGTTTCTCCTAGGATTCAGTCCCCAAACCTACCCCAAACCCTGGGTTTTCCCTGGGGGGGGGGGGGTGGCTACATGCTATCCTGGTCAAACAAAGATTGACACGGGAGGGCATCCAGCCAACCCCTAGCCCCTCCCCCCCCATTTACCTCCAAAACATACCTGAGGGTGTCTGGCTGCATTCTCCTCTTTCGTCCCAATCTTCCAATACATCATTTTGACATGCCAGGAGTTTTCCACAGAGGGGCAGGTTCCTCAGGTAAGTATTGGGGGTAAATGGGGGGGGGGTGCTGAGAGGGCAGGGGAGGCACTATTTCACTCCTTTGGTCTCCTGGAGCCCGAAGAACCGGGGCTGTGGGGATTGACCCCACAGAAATCAATCCCCACAGGGCCTACACCTGGAAAGATCTGGACCTTACATTAAAGTCCATATTTTTTCCAAGTGTCCTATCAATCAGGTGTCTAATTATTTCCTGCTGTCTAATTAATCCAGAGTAAACTGGGAAATCCCAGTTTACTCCAGATTAATTTGGGTTTATCTGAAACATCATTTGTACACTTAGGTAAACCTGAGGCAGGTCCTGTGTTTTGGGCCTGTCTGGAAGAGCCCAAAAACCAGCTAGGAAGAGAAGGATGGAAGAGAAAGGAAACAGAAAAGGAGATGTAATGGTCACACCAGTCCTTCTTATTTTCATTTCTCCTTTTTAAAAATAGCTCTCTTTTTATTACCTATTTTCTCTCCCAAGCTATGGGTCTAATCATCTTTCCTGCTTAGCGGTTATAGCTGTGTGTAAATCTATAAACAATAGCAAAATGTCTCAGGTGCTTCTCAGACTTAAATAACTCAAGGCAGCAGAAAGCGCATTGTATAAATTATAGAAAACAAGGGTTGAAGTTGTTCCATGGTGAATAAATTAAAGACAAATAACAGCAGGGGAGAGAGACACTCACTCCTACAAAGGATAGAGATTTGAAAAGAGATGGCTAGTCAATGAGGCAGAGAGATTTAGGAAGGGAGAAGGCAGTAACAGAACATGAATCATTTCTCTAAAGACAACTGATGATGCTTGGAAATGATACACTGAAAGTGAATATTTTAAGTTAGTTAAATCCATTGCCCAAGAGAATTAAGGAGGACAGATACACAGTTGGTGTCTGCCTTTGGGACTTCAAAAAAATATTCCCACTATTTCAAAGATCTGTCCTTTCTTCTTTGTTGTAAAAATTATTTATTATCAACTTAGGTTGTCCATATTATACCACAAATGTTTGCATAATTTTTTTCTGGAATTCATGCTGAATATGCATGCAATATTTATACGATCTGAAGAGAAAACAGACTATTTATTTATATCATCATGGTCTGCTATTAGATAGATACTATGCTAAGTAGAAAATTCACCATTTGAGCATGTTCAGATGGCATACATAATGTTTTCTTATCCCAACAAGTGACCCAAGCCTGTTTCTATTGCTTTGTGATAAGGTAAGAAAGTTTCTGCTTAAAGATCTTCCTCCAGGGGATTATAATGTAAATGTGTATTTAGTAGGGTTGGAAAGAATATTCAGAAGTATTGGTAAAAGAAACCCACCCAAAACCTGCTATTTGATGAGAAGAATCCTAGAGTGACAAGAATATTTGCACAAAAATAATATTGACTTGTGCAGAAAATACTTCTAAAACACTACAGGTAAACATTACACATAATAAGTATTTGACCTTGATCAAAAGTAGTTTTGGAAGTTTTCATAGATTTACAGAGTTTTAAAAATGCTAATATTGTTTGTTGGTTCAATCAAGTAAAAAGGAAAAGAAGAAAGAAATAACAAATGACATTCTTTGTGTATAGAGCCTACTCTGCAAAATTACAATTGTGGTGGATATTATGAGATAGTGGCAACAAGCCTTTCACATCAATGTGACAATGAATCTACTCTTTTTTAGTTTGAATGTGAAATGAACGTTTCATAGTGCTGAATCTATTTGAGAGTTCAACACTCAAATAGATGCTGAACACTATAAGTATTTGAGTGTTCAGCACTCAAAGAGTGTTTAGCTCTTTCCTATTTCAGGGAAATAGTCAAACATCTTAGTTTACTAAGAATGTGCAATTTAGGTAAATCCCATTCTGGTTTTGGTGTCTGATTTTTAGGTGCCCTGTTCCATATATATATATAGAGAGAGAGAGAGAGAGAGGACTGCCTGAATTCAGGATGGAGGAAATACCGTTTATTGATCTGTCAGCTAGAAGTTCCAGTTTCGCTCCAGGAAGATCTGGCCCATTGGCAGCAATGGGGGAATTTCCAAGGCTCCCCATTCCATCATTTTAGTGCCATTGGGACAAAAATGGCCACACTTTGAGGACACATTTGCCACTACAAGCCCACCAAGTTTAAGAACATTTGGGCAATCTGCTGATTTTTAGGAAATTCTTAAAGTTTCTAGAAGTAAAATCTCCATTTCAAAACACCAAAAAGGTATCCCTTGGAATTTCTCCACAATGACAGTATAGGAGCAGTAGCAGGGCATCATTCCTGATAGCTATCATAAAGATCCATGTATCCCACAATTTATAGAAAAATTTAAAAGTATTTTTTACTAATAAAAATAAATGCTGTTCCTAAGCTTTTGCATTTCTACATGGTTGTCAAGCCAGGTGAACTGGGGCAGGAGTACACACATGCCAGAAGGTAGGACAGGGGAGAGGAATAAATGACCTCTGTCCAGGGGTGGCTAACACATTATGCAAAGTAAGCATTTGCAGTATAGTTGATTTTGCCCAGGGGCGCTCTTGGGGGAAAATAGACCTTGACATATGCGAGTTGTAGTTACTGGGATGTATAGTTCACCTACAATCAAAGAGCATTCTGAACTCCACCAATGATGGAATTGAACCAAATATGGCACACAGGACTCCCACGACGAACAGAAAATATATATCAGTGATTGGTTGGGGGGGGGGGAGGGCGCCAAAATACTGTTTGCTTACTGTTGAAAATTACCTAGGGCCACCTCTGCCTCTGTCAAAGAGTTGAATAATAAGAAGAAAGGGCATTTTCAATAATGGATACAACACAAGGAGAGAATCAGGACTTAATATTATTCAGATCTGCAGTGAAACAGTTTCCTAGCTAGACTACATATTTCATACTTAAATCAAGTGAAAGCAAAGTACTACTTTACCTCTATTATTAATACTTCTTTGTTCTCTAAAAATTAGTTCTGTACAAAACAGTTCAATAGATACTATTTATAACATTTCATCTAAGAGTGTGTGTATAGAAATACTGTCAAAATTCAGTAAGAAAAATCAATTAACTTGGGGCTATAATTTATACCATGCAAGCTGTGTATATATGCATCCACGTGTGTATGTATGCAAATGAATGGGTGGACTGATAGTCAGACATACGGTATATTGTGCAAGATATTTTCTATGTGAAAATGCTGTCAAAATTCATTAAAAAGAGAAAGTTCCTTCCTTTTCCAAGCCCTCCATTTTTATTCTCATTTACATATCTGCAGCTTAACACAACTCATTTCAAGTAATTAACAAGAAAATAATCCAAGAGTTTGCATTTTGTTCCCTATGGATTTTTATCCCCCTTTGTTTCCCCAGAAATGCTGCTGGTATCTTGCCTTCTAATTCATAGGCACATATATGTCACTGCCTTGGACATTTTGACTAATTATGGTCTTACTCGGTGAGCAGTCAAAGCAAAGAATTGTTCAGGGTGTTCATCTTAATTTTTGTCTCTAGATCTTCCCACTCAAAGGAAATTGCATTGCCCCTGGATGAAACACTAGCAAATCAATAGCCATTTCAGACACTGTTGTGTTGGTTAAAAAGATATTTTATTAAATTAGGGCAGCTTGTAGCAGCGCTGTCCTTTGTTTTATAAATTATAGGACTGCTGTTTTCCTGTTAAAACCGAACACCAACTTTCTTTTCAAAGATAAAACAGAAGACCTTGATTTCTAGCAACTCTGGTTAGCAGTCCTGATGACTCAGCTGAAGTGACAGTCCATCTTCTTAGGGGAAATTCCTGCTGCTCAGCTGTTTAGTAATTGGGTGTAACAGCAAAGTTTGGTTAACCTTTGGGCCACAGATTCCAATTAGAGATGCCCCCAAACTTCCCACAGAAGATGTTGGGTGACTTCTGTCTTACAAACGCTACATCCGAATGTACACATGCTTCGACATATCACCGTATCAGAGCTTGAAAGTAGTCACAAGGTTAGAGTCTTGTAAAAATTAGAATTTGAACAAAATATACAAAAGTATCAAGATAGACATGAGCTATGCCATATATTAGAAACAATATCTAATTCTCTAGGAATTAGCCTCTGCCCAGCATGAGATGGAGGTGGTAACCCTCTTTCATAAGTTCCTCTGATTACATTGTTCTAAAGAATGAAGAGTATTTTCTCTTTCCCACAAAAAATGTTTTGTGGGAAGACATGTTGGAATGGGAGCCATAGGCCAGACTTCATAGCTAGATATCTGAAATAATACAGTAGACCACCATATCTGCAAGAGGCACATTCCTGGACTTCATATGGATATGTGAAAACACTGATCAACTGTGCTGGAATGAAGGAATTCTAGCCCAGGAATACCATAAAGTTGGCCTGGAGGATCTAGAAAATGCCCAGAGAGGGCATATTTGGTTGGAAGTGGATAAATGAATCCACAGGCAATGGTCTCTCAGATATCAGGATCATACTCTATTTCTCCAAAACATCATCTTGTTCAAGGACAAGTGTTCATTCCTTCAAAGAAAGAAACTAACTAGGACCTAGTAAAGGACTATTTTAAACAAATGAAAATAGATCTCATTTGCTGAAAAGAATCAGTCTTATGGAAAGAGAAGGCGGGAGGGAAGCAGATAAACATTATACATTACCACATTAAAATAAACTAAATGACCATCAAAAGCAAGAAGAAAGTCAACAAACACTTTTTAATTTTCTATTTTCTATTTTTCCTTTTTTACATCTTTTTCTTTTTCCTCTCTCCTTTCCTACTTTCTATAATGTTCTCCCACTTTCAGTGTAAAACACATTACCTTCTCAAATCTCATATTCTTTCAATAAAAATATTTTTTTTAAAAGACTAGTGTTCCTTCCCAACATAAGCCAAGCAGATTGGCATATATACTGAAGAAAACAAGCTATACCATTAGTGTGAATGTTTTGGACCGGATTTGGTCATTAATGTGAAGCTGAAAGCATTCATGAGACTTTCTTGGCCTCACTTCTTTGTTGGCTTCAGAATCCTTGAATGGAACAGAATCTATATGCTCAGAATCTCCAATAAATGTGATTTATCCTGACTTGAAAAATGAATCAAACCACTATATGTCAAACAAGAATGATTGGAAAAGAGCAAGCAGAACCCTAAAATGCAGCTATTTATTTATTTCCAGCATTTGTAACCCGCCCTTCTCACCCCCATGGGGGTGAGACACAACTTTATTTACAAGGGACACAGCTTTATTTACAAAATGGAAGGGCTGAAAACTGCCATATGCATAACTTTTAATGTTGGGTTTGCTCGATACCAATCTACTTCCACTGCCTCAAACAAGGAAAGTCAGCACTCATGCCCAGTAACAAACAGAATATTTATGCAACTCAATGCCCTCATTACATGTAACAATCAGTGACTGGGAAGACACCTTTCAAACACCAAGTTTGTCTCTATGCTTTGTTTTTTACTTGTTCTAAGCCTTTTCTATCTCATTTGTAGCATAAAAGTATAAATCTGATGCATCTCTTCTCAATAAATCTCTTTCTGTCTCAGACTCCACTGAGCAGTCACCATTCCCTCTTTAGTCAGAGATTCAGTCACTGAGCTTTTAACTGTTTGCGCAGATCTGTACTTGAATCTGTTAAACTGTATATTCAAAGCCCAATTTATGTAGCTTATCAAATGAGATGAATATATCACAATATAGCATTTTCGGCTGGAAGAGCCATGGTGGTGCAATGGGTAAAACCTTTGTGCCATCTCAACTGCTGACCTGAAGTCCTGAAGGTTGGGGGTTCAAATCCATGAAACTGGGTGAGCTCCCATCTGTCTGTCCCAGCTTCCCATGTGGGGACATGAGAGAAGCCTCCCACAGGATGGTAACACATCCAGGCGTTCCCTGGGCAACATCCTTGCAGACGGCCAATTTTCTCACACCAAAAGCAACTTGCAGTATATTCTCAATTTGCTTCTGACACGCTTAAAAAAATCTTTGGCTGGTACTTTTCACACAATGTCATTCCCATTCTGCTGTTTCTTTCCCAAACACACAAAAATCTTTTCTTTCCCACCACTGTTTTACTATAATTTGTAACTCAATTATACTTTGTGCTAATTTGGGATGGTCTGGGGTATTCAGTGGCTGTGCTCTGGCTGTGGCTTAGGTGCTTTTTGCTTACATTCTTACATTGGGAAACTTCAGTCTACCTCCAGTAAGCAGTGAGAAGGAGTGGAAATTTCGAACTGAGTTCATCCATGTGCACTGTTTGCGCCATCGCATCATCTTTGACTTATAGTGAACCAAAAGATAAGAGACTTCCCAGAGGCTATATCATCAACAGCTCTTCTTAAGTATTCAAGGGTACAGCTTTCTTGTTTGAGTCAATCTATCTCTACAGAGGTCTACTTTTACTTCTGACTTCAACTCTACTACGTAATAATCTTTTCCAGTGAGTCATAAAAACTCAGGATATGTGCAAAGCACAATAGCCTCAGTTTACTCATATTGACTTCTAATGTAAGTTCAGGCTTCAATTGCTCTTGGATTCATTTATTTCTCATTTCAGTGGTCCAAGAAATCTATAGCACATGTTTCTTTTACCAAGTTATAGGGGAAGAGAATTAGAGAATGGCAGTCTGGAACAGGCATTTTTCTTTGTAACATGTACTGCAACCTCAACACTTCTCTATTTCAAATTCCTTCTCTATTTAATAAATTCTGCAAAGAGATTATAAAACATGTCTCTTCTGAATGAGTAATATTCTGTTAAACATGGAAAACGCAACAAGAAGCTGTTGTCAGAAAAGAAATGAGTGAAAGGTTTAAGTTACATGGCCCTATAAATCTGACAGGCAGTACTGACTTGCACATATATTAAAAATATTGGCTGTTTCAAAGAAATTTGTCTGTCATAGAATTAATGTCTAACTGTTATATGTAAGATCCCAATTTAAAGCTGCTGATATGCTGCACTTTTTATCATGGCAACATCCATTGATTTATCAATTCTTTTTTGATCCAATATGTAATAAAATATGAGGAAATCATCAGGCTATAATTAAGTGACTAATAGAAAACTGCCAGTCATAGACCATCTCTCCCCAAATATATAATTGGGAGGTTGGTTTTAGTGCTTCGTTTTTGATGTGGAGATTCTCTTAGAAAATGTTTAATTATATTGATTTTCAGAAATGCATTTTCTTCCTATTGAAAATCATAGTAAAGGATTTTCTCCCAGCTTGAAAACAATACTCTTATTAGCTCACATAATTCAGGCTGGATCTACTCTGCCCTATATCCCAGGATCTAATCCCAGATTATTTACTTTGACCTGGATTATATGATCCTACACTGCCATATAATCTGGGATAAGAAGATAATCTGGGATATAGGGCAGATCCTGGGATATAGGATAGGTTCCACCTTGCATCTATCTTATTGGCTCATTACAATAACACTGATCACCTTTTGTTTTAAAGTAGTAGCACATTGGGATATAGATATACACAAGCCTACCCCCCAAAATGAATACAATCTTACCAATTTTGAAAACTACTCCACAGGGATGGATGTAGGATACACGCTAGAAGCACATCATGAGTACAGAAAGCACTTACTTTTAAAGACAGGACTGGATTATCCACCTCATCACAAAGAGCTAAAATAAGTAACATGCACCAGTTTAGACCAAGTCACCCACAGAGCCCACCAACTCCCATCAAATGACACTGGTGGGACTCCATGGGTGAGGTAGGGTGGAGCCGGCATATGCCACTGCCGTGGCAACATGGAAGCCTTTTGATACCATCGACCATGGTATCCTTCTGGAACACTGGGGGGTGGGAATTGGAGGCACTGTGCTGCAGTGGTTCCAGTCATACTTCTCTGGCAGGTTCCAGGTGGTGGTGCTTGGGAATAGCTGCTCCTCAAAAAAGAAGCTGTTATGTGGCACCCCAGAAGGTGTCATTCTATCCACAATGTTTTTAAATATTTACATGAAACCCCTGAAATATATCATTTGTAGGCATGATGCAAGGTGTTCATAGAATCATTGGAGACCTCATAGGTCACCCAGCCCAACCCCCTGCCAAGAAGTAGGAAAATTGCATTCAAAGCACCGCCAACAGATCCAGCCTCTGCTTGATACAAACGCCTCTGTGTTATCAGTATGCTGATGACACTTAAATATATTTCTCCATGTCTTCAAAAACTGCCTCAGCTAAGGATAGTGTTTATCTTCTGCATGAATACCTGGAGGAGGTAAAGGGCTGGATGAGGAAAAACAAACTGAAACAGAATCCAGACAAAACAGAAATGATTGCCATCAAGGGTCCTAATCTGGGGATGGTGGTGTGTCGGCCAGTTCTGGATGGGATTACACTCCCCCTGGAAGACTGTGTTTGTTGCATTCCAAGGCTGAGAATCACCTCTGCAAAATAATGTAACAATCAATGTCCAATAAACAGGAATAATCCTCAGAGTTCAAAGTACATGAAATACATCAAAAACCAGGAATACAAAAGCAGTTAAAGATCAAACATTCAACACAAGAACAATTTACAGGAACATGAAACATGGAATCAGGAAGCGTGAACATGAGGAAACCTGAAACAAAAAATCCCTTGGAAGACTTGACTTGGCTCCAAAATCAGTGTTGTCTGGACTGAGGGAATACTTTGTTGGCCTTTCTAATATAGACAGAAAACCACACATTTGCCCTTCCAGAACTGATAAGGACTTCTTCCTTATTATAGGTTTTAATGAAATCTAATGGCCTTTCTAATATAGATAGAAAACCACACATTTGCCCTTCCAGAACTGATAAGGACTTCTTCCTTCCTAACCTGATACCGAGATACCCTATGTTGATGCAACATTAATCTTCTATCTAACTGTTCCTCATTAGCTCATCCATCTGGAGTTGTATCTTCCTCCCTTGCATCTTCCTCTCCTGAGCTCATTTCTGCCTCTGACTTTGCATCTCTAGGGAACTGCCTTTATGGAATGTGGCCTCCCTCAGACAGAAAGCTTTAATTCTCAGGCTTAAAATCTCCTCATTCTTTTGCTGATCTGCAGGCCCAGAATCCCCATTGTCATCATCAGGCTGCCTAACAGGCCCAGAATCCCCAGTGAGATCAGGTACAGGCACAATCAAAGGCTGGACTACAACAGTGTTCACAGCTCCGGAGTGTAGAAATACGTTTTAATATGTGTATTTTGTAGAATGTTTTTAGATGATTGTATGTTTTTAGTACTATTGTAACCCACCTGGAGCCACGAGGAGATATGGGTAAGAAATAGAGTAAAATCATTACTATTATTATATCCCAGCCAATAATAAGTGGGTAAAGCCAGGACAAAGTGATAGTGATGACAATTGCATTGATTGTATAAGCACTTTTACCTCTTTTTTTGCCACTTGCCAAAAAAGTAAGGCAAAATATTCACAAAAAGCATTTCTCTGCTTTGTTCTAATTATGGCTTGTATTTTCATGCTTCTTCGTTCAATTCTAATGCTAAAATGTGCAAAGTGTGATTTGCAGATTTCATTAAAACTTAGATCAATGAGCTCTAGAAGGGTTCTGGAGCTCAAAAATTTAATTGGAGATGAAAATTGTAGCCAGCCACTCTTCATAAATTACAACCAAAGCAGATGAAATACAAGTTACCACTACTTTCCGTGCTTCTATACAGCAAATGAATAGACTTGGAGAAGGCACTTTGCCATTGCTATTTAAGATCTGTGAAGATATGATGGAGTCTCTGGGGAAACAGTCTTGAGTTGGGAGGGACATACAAGTAGTGGAGGGACATTCAACTTTAAAACTGCATTATATAGTCAGTGTGGACTCATGATGCCGTGTTAAACTCATATCATGCAGTGGGACCTGTACAGATGCCAGTCAAGGGCAGTTGGAACAAGAAATTATCTGAAAAAGTAGGTAATAGGGGAAGATCAACTATATATATTATGCAAGTAACAGGTAGGAAATCTGCCACAACTAAACCAAAATCTCATAATCTAGTACAGATACTGCATGTGCCAACCCCAAATTCTCCTACACTTCACTTAAGCCCGTGTAGTCTTGCATTCTGTGAAATCAAGTGGATGGACAATATGTTGAAAATGCATTCAGGGAAGCAGGATATGGCCTTCTTAAACCATTGCAGCAATGCCTCCTTTGAACTGCAACAATTGTTAACCAAAAGGCACATCTTGTGTTTTGACCTTTCTAAATTGCTTCCCTACGATGACATGGCCTAGAAAATGCATTTCTAGCTTGTTGTTGCTGCTGTTGTTCTTCCAGCAATATAAGACCTCATTATACAATTAAGAATGTTGGTGGTTATGTTAAATATTGCTTATATTCTTAACACATCCCATCTAAGCTTTAAAAAACCATAAAAAACCTAAACCATACCTACCCACTTTCCTCCTACCGATTCTAAATTAAAAGAAGAAAAAGTAAAGACATATGGTAAAAAGCATCTAAAATTGACTTCTCACCTCATTACTTAAAGACATATGGTGAAAATATTGTTATCATCCCGCTGGCTTTTTATTTTAGCAACTTCCCTGTTTCTACATTACAGTCTCATTACTCTGTATGCTTTATCTTCCAAACCCACAAGTGTTTTTACATTTTGTTTTCTCTTTAATAGTACAAATAGTTCCTAGTGGTCTAAAACAAACCCACTCCCCTAATCAGTAAACATGAGGCAAATGTCCATCATAATATAACAGAGATTATCATGTAGTAGGAAAGTATTAGAAACAAAATATATTTGAGTAATAGTCTGAAGTTTTGAATTGAAAATCTGAATAACGTTCACACTTTTATGAACCAAACTTACAACTTAGTGCTGCATTAATTAGTCTACTCTAACAATTCTATTTAAGAGAATAGCTATACCATACGTACAGGCTCAAATATATCAGGTTTATATTTTTGTTTTTGCAGGGTTCCAGGAAGTCAACATCAGCCAATGGCAACCCTATGATTCGGAGACCTCCAAAAGGCCTGGTCACTAACTGCCATGCTTTCACTTCCTTGATTTAATTAATCCACCTGTGTTGGGGTCTTCCTCTTTTCCTACTGTCTTTTACATTACCAATTACTAGCATCTTTTCCTTTTCTGGAATTAGTAATTGTTCTCAGACACACAGCGCCTTTTGGGACACTATGACTCCCAGAAGATTTATAAATGTGACAACAGAGTCCTTCTCATTTCCATCACAGTGAGCTCTGCAAATTAAGAAATACTGAAAATAAATCTAATACTGCTGAAGTTATTGATGAAAACTGAAGAAACTGAAGTTACTGAGATGAAGTAAATGAAAAATCAAATTCTCAGAAGACACACATTCATACTGAATCATATATTAAAGAAATGGATGTGATTTATGAATATGAAAAACAGTATTTGTTTTCAGCTTAACAATAGTTATACTTTTCTGATTAGCATTTTAAATTTAATGTATTAAATGATATTCTGGAAGTTTTAGCCATGCAAAAGTCTTTGGGGACAGCATGGATTAAAAATCTAAATAAACAAGTTGCCTTCAAGTCTTTAGGATGCAACAGTTAGAAAAAAATGTATTAATACGAAGAGTGTGAAGCAGATTTAACCAGGTCTTTAAGCTATCTCCAAAACTCTTCTCAACTGAATTATTTTTAATGAAGCATGCTTAAGGGAAATGTTAAACCACTTATATGATACAACAAAACTATACTGATAGGAAAATAATTAATATGCCAGTAAGAAATGCATTTTTCTAGAAATGAGAAAAATTGTTTTTAAAATGGCAGTTCAATGTTCCATCAAATCTGGATATTCCTTCATCCTCCTTACTCTAAGCTTGTCCTCTTTCTGCCAAAAGATTTTATTTAGACTTCACAACTGAAATGTATCTGGCTTATGCAGCCAGATAGTGCAATAAATGTCACAATTATATGAATTGGCCTTTCATTGGGAATTAGTTTTGTGACTATCCTGATTTTATCTTGGCTTGCACCAGGACTATGTCTTTCAAAGTTTCTCTAGTTACTTAATGCCCATGATGATGATCTAATAACATTGGCCAACATTATAGGTTCGGTGAGTCCAGAGATAATGTATTTTTGAAGCTCTTTCAACAGCAAAAGGCTTTATGTAATTAAAAGCTAATCTCATTTGAAGCTTTTGCAAGAGAAACATCAAGACTGATCATCATGGTGACATTATCTGATTATGTTAATAAGATTCTGAAATCTTATTCCATTCTCAAGCACAATCCAATCCAGTCCCTCAAGAAGGATGATCACTAAGAGAGAGCTCATGCACATCTATGACAAAAATAACCCCACTCTGTATATCAGACAGAGGTATGGGAACAGAATTGCAGCACCCATAGCATCTTACCTGGCATCTAGAAAGAATCACTGTGTACTGACAACTTCTTCCAAACTGGAAGAAAACCCTCTTTTGCAGTGCACATGTGCTTTTAACACAATAGGGATTTACTGTCTTAAGGAAATTAGAATACTTGCACATAATATTTTACTTTCTAAAAAAATTCTGAAATTATGTTTTCTTAAAAAAAAAACCTGTCCATTGTTTAGCAAAATTTTTTGGCTCAACCTTCTTAATGGCTTCCCTCATGCTGAGGAACTCACTTCTCTGTGGGTTGGTCCAGTTGGCTCCATCTTTATTCCAGTAGTTGAAGAGATTTTTATTCAGTCAGGCCTTTGTATTTTAATTATGGAGTAGCAGTGTGTGTGTGTGTGTCAAGTGGTGTGCTGTATTTTAAACCTTTAACCAATAGATTATGTTTTTTAAAACTTTTAAATCATAATGTAATCATATTTTTGGATATTGTTATTTAATACTTTTTAAAATTTTTGTAAAAGTAAAGTTTTAACTTAATTTTTTAGATTGTTGTAATTTATACCTTGAATTAAATATCACAATAAAGGCATCATACCGATAAAAAAATAACCAGAAAGTATCCCCTATATATTTAATTTATTATGTGAGTTGCAATAAGAAGATTAAGGATGACTTTGAAATGATCTGTTTTTAGTGAGAAATGTATTTATAGATACACAATAGTTCCTTGTGTAACCCTAATGCTAACCCTTCAAGTAAAGAAGGGGGCATCAAGATTGTCAAAGGACATCTTCACACCGGGCTAAAATATGCCCATTTTGCCACTTTTGGCTGGGCTGGGCTGGGGTCTGCTGTGTGCCATCACACAACGCATGGCAGTGCCCTCCAACATTCCGCCCAAGAGAAGTGACAAAATGTGCTTTTTCAATCACTATGGGGAAAAAAGTGTGTTTTGGATAGCTCCAGTGGAGCTACCTGCACTTTCCTCCCCTTTCCCCCATATGATGGGGGAAAGGGCAGTGGGGCAATGTGTGTTCTCACCCTTACTCATTGTCCTGTCTCCACCGTATGATGGGGGAAGGAGGGAGGGTGCATAGGGCACCACAATCTGTCCTGTGCACCTTCCCTTTAGCTGGTGATTGCCGGTGAAATGGCATGACCCAAAAGGGCATGTGAAAAGGTCCCAAGTCAAGACTGAATAAAGTGTAACCTGTAAGTCACATGTTCAAACCAAGGGGCACTTTGTGTCCCATCAGCCCCCACCCATGTGAAATAAAACTAAACAGTTAAAAGGGTGGAGGGTTGAAACAAGAGGTGAAACATAAATTACTTCCAGATCATTTTCTGCTTTAAAAAGGGACTTTTCTAATAAAATAGTGAAAACATGTTTAAAAATCTCCCATCCCCACTGGAAGAGTTTAAGGGTGTTTAGGGGCAAAAATAAATGAATTTACATTGCAGGGAATAAAGTAGAGTATGGTGTTCCCTCAACATTTTCTGTATAGCCAGTGTTCCTCTAGCTCAGTGCTTCTCAACCTGTGGGTTCCCAGGTATTTTGGCCCACAACTCCCAGAAATCCCAGTCAGTTTACCAGCTATTATTTTTTCTGGGAGTTGAAGGCCAAAACATCTGGGGACCCACGGGTTGAAAACCACTGCTCTAGCTTAACCATCCACTTCTTTGCAGAAATAGTATTTAGTTTTTTTGTTTGCTTACTGATCTTTTATGTATTGACTTAGAAAAAAGTCTAGTTATTCTAATGATGCTCACTTCATCTAATAATGCTAAAAGCAGCAGCCCTGTAGCAACAGTTAAGTGGCTTGAGGGTAAGAGTGGGGATCTAAGTCAATCCATACCTTCCTGTGTTCCTGCTGGAATAGTTCTTATTTAGTTTATATCTTGCATCACTGAAGGATCAATTGTTAATCCAAGTAGAGAGGCATCGGCATCTACATAGTAATGCAATAAAAAAGAGCTTAACTTTTGTTTTTTCTGGAACCATCCACTTGTATGTAGTATTTTCCTCAGTGATTTTGCTTCTTAGCCTAAGTATATACTAATGGTTAGCCACCCTTCAGCCTACTCATGTAGTCAAAGACAATTAGGGACACAGAAATGCCTTAGAGTACATTTTAGTTTTAATTGCCTTCATCCTCGTAAAATAAAACCCAAACATAAACACTTTAGGGAAAGAAAGAGTTAAGGCACTTAAAATGCATTTATGCACCAAAAAGCATGAAAGTTGTAAATTAAGCTGTACCTCTTAACCACTGCACCATGAAACCAGTAAAACACTTTACAGTCTCGTATATTTTGTTTACTTTAGCTATATCTATTTATTCTCCAGAGGGATTAACTGCACTGAGACCCAATCGGCTGCCGGGTGTTATTTACTGCATCTTAATGTGAGTATTTATATCTCATCCATATAATATCTATGTCAACCCAAAAGAAAAGAACAATTTTACCCCTACGTTATCAAGATACATTGGCTTTCAGTACTACAGTTACAGATTTGTAACCTAGAGCCCTTCTACACTGATCATATAATGCAGTTGAAATCTAACTCGAGGTCGCAATGATCACAAACATGTACTGCCAACATGCACTGCAACATGCATCTAAGCATATACCACACATTTTTAAAAAGCTAAGGAAAGTCTGCATTCAGCCAAAAAATATATTGCAGCAGATGCTAGTGTATCCCAGATCTCAGCTGGAATGTCTCTGCAAAATGAAGAGCTCAATGTATACATCTTCCCCTACTAAAGTGCAGTAAAGAATTCAGAAGTGGCAGGGCTGGACAGCAGGGCGGGGGGGGGGGGGGCGTAATTAACGACTAGGGCTGTGCAATTGATTTAAAAATGTTTCAAAAGACATTGCAAAATTAGGGGGTGCCAGTGTTTCATCTCAAAAGTGTTTCTAAAGTATAGTTAGTGAAAATTTCATTAATATAACGAGAGTAACAAAGTTTTGTTACTTTTTTGTTATAGTAATTGTGTAAGTGGGGAAATTTCAGGGGATTTTCCCCCCACAGTTTTATAGCTGTTGGCATTAAACTTCCTACAATGACAGAACACATTTATTACTGTTAGCCCATCAAGTTTCAGAAAGTTTCACTAATCCATGAATTTGTGGGGAATTTTCAAAGTTTTTATAAACAACTTTTAAAATAAAACAAGAGCTACCTCCTTGAATTTTCTATATAATGACACAAGATAACATGGGATAATTCCTCCCCCCCCCCCCAACTTTCAGAAATATTCATACATCTACTGATTTCAGGGTATTGTTTAATGTTTTGACAAAAACTTGTTTTTTGTTGTTGTTTTTAAACCACATCAGCTATCCAATTGACTGTCTCTCATATTAACCAATAGAACTTCCATTTCCAGCCAAGCACAGAGATTTACTTACTAGAAATATCCGTCAGTCCTCCTCTTTGGCTGGCTACTGCTTCAGAGGGACAAAACTCTCCCCTATCCTGATTGGCGTTTTCTGATGCTTAGCAGAATTCTGGGAAATGTAGTTTAGGGCAGGGCCTTTTGAATTCTCTGGCATAGGGCTCCTCATCTTCCCAAACTTTGTTTCTCAGATTTCTGTGCTCTGTTTTCTCCCTGCTGCTTCCCTCTTCTAATGGCAAGAGGCCATTAATTTAAAAAAGGAAAGGCATCCTTTTTGGCTTTGCTTTGCTTTTTTGCACTGAAAATGAAATTGACTTTGCGAGGCTTCTGAGATTTACAAAATTAAAATGAAGAAATATTTGATAAGTTTGATTCTTAAGTTTTTGGTGCGGGCCATGCCCACGCATCGGATATTGCATTATAAATATGACTTTAACTAATTTGATGCAACTTACAACAATGAACTAAAACATTACACACCAATAATCTTGTAACTGTCATTTTCTCTTTTTTTTTCACCCCATATTCATCTAGTGCATTGATGCAGATTTCTCCAGAAATGGGAAAACAACCTACAAAGCAATTTAAAATCAGGTTCCGTGTTCAATGTAATCACTTTCTTGGACTCAAACTGGTTCCAAGCATGATAATCAACTTGCAACAAAACTATTTTCCTCTCATCCAGTTCCAAGATGGATTATAGTGTCAGTGTAGAAACACCTCTAGTTATAAATCTGTAACTGTTTCATCTCCACTGACTATGGGCTTCCCTACAGGAGCTCAAAAACCCAAAGTGGACTGGAGGTCATTTCTGGATGTCTACATGATGTGCAGGGACTTCCCATCCTTAATGCAGATAAGGAAAATTGGGGAATCCTCCAAAATGTCAACAAAAAAGTTTGGGCACAGTGTGGACAGCATATTGGTTCCAATGAGAATCAGTCTGCTGTCCATATGGATCGGCACTTTCATCATACAGACCCCCAAGCCAGGAGGAAGAACTTGATGAAGTCTTCTGCCAACAGTTGACCAAACAGGCACAGAAAAGAGATGTAGTAGTCATGGGCGATTTCAACTATCCCGATATTTGCTGGAAAACAAACTCGGCCAAGAGTACAAGGTCCAACAAATTCCTCGCTTGCCTTGCAGACAATTTCATGGTCCAGAAGGTAGAAGAGGCAACAAGGGGATTGGCTACTCTTGATCTCATCCTAACAAATGCGGAGGACCTGATCGATGCGGTCGAAGTGATAGGATCCTTAGGGGCAAGTGACCATGTGCTCCTGCAATTTGAGGTACAAAGGAAGGCCGAAACTAAGACAAGTCAAACCCGCATTTTGGACTTTAGGAGAGCTGATTTCCAAAAAATGAAGGAAATGCTGAGCAGCATTCCGTGGACACAGATACTAAAAGACAAGGGAGTTACGGATGGATGGGAATTTCTCAAGAGTGAAATACTCAAGACGCAATTGCAAACCGTGCCAACAAAGAGAAAAAATAGGACAAGTGCAAAGAAGCCAGAATGGATGTCCAAAGAACTTCTAACTGTGCTAAGACACAAAAGAGACATGCACAAGAAGTGGAAAAAGGGAGAAATCACCAAAGAAGAATTCAAACAAATAGCCAACACCTGTAGGGAAAAGGTCCGCAAGGCTAAAGCACAAAATGAGCTCAGGCTTGCCAGGGACATTAAAAACAATAAAAAGGGCTTCTATTCTTATGTCAGTAGAAAAAGGAAAAACAAGGAGGCGATAGGACCTCTTCGCGGAGAAGATGGGGCAATGCTGACAGGGGATAGAGAAAAGGCAGAACTACTTAATGCCTTCTTTGCCTCGGTCTTCTCACAAAAAGAGAGTCTTCAACCTCAGCAAGATGGAGTGGATGAGGGATTGGAGGACATCCAACCCCAAATTGGGAAAGAAGTCGTCCAGGAATACCTGGCCGCTCTTAATGAGTTCAAGTCCCCAGGGCCAGATCAACTACACCCCAGAGTATTGAAGGAACTAGCGGAAGTCATTTCGGAACCATTGGCAACCATCTTTGAGAGTTCTTGGAGAACGGGAGAAGTTCCAGCAGATTGGAGGAGGGCCAATGTGGTCCCAATCTTCAAGAAGGGAAAAAAGGATGACCCAAACAACTACCGTCCGGTCAGCCTCACGTCGATACCGGGCAAGATTTTGGAAAAGATTGTTAAGGAAGCGGTCTGCAAACACTTAGAAACAAATGCAGTCATCGCTAATAGTCAACATGGATTTATCAAAAACAAGTCATGCCAGACTAATCTGATCTCTTTCTTTGATAGAGTTACAAGCTGGGTAGATGCGGGGAATGCCGTGGATGTAGCGTACCTGGATTTCAGTAAGGCCTTCGACAAGGTCCCCCATGACCTTCTGGCAAGGAAACTAGTCCAATGTGGGCTAGGCAAAACTACGGTGAGGTGGATCTGTAATTGGTTAAGTGGACGAACACAGAGAGTGCTCACTAATGCTTCCTCCTCATCTTGGAAAGAAGTGACGAGTGGAGTGCCGCAGGGTTCCGTCCTGGGCCCGGTCCTGTTCAACATCTTTATTAATGACTTAGATGAAGGGCTAGAAGGCATGATCATCAAGTTTGCAGACGACACCAAATTGGGAGGGATAGCCAATAGTCCAGAGGACAGGAGCAGAATTCAAAACGATCTTGACAGATTAGAGAGATGGGCCAAAACTAACAAAATGAAGTTCAACAGTGACAAATGCAAGATACTCCACTTTGGCAGAAAAAATGAAATGCAAAGATACAGAATGGGGGACGCCTGGCTCGAGAGCAGTACGTGTGAAAAAGATCTTGGAGTCCTCGTGGACAACAAGTTAAACATGAGCCAACAATGTGATGTGGCGGCAAAAAAAGCCAATGGGATTTTGGCCTGCATCAATAGGAGCATAGTGTCTAGATCTAGGGAAGTCATGCTACCCCTCTATTCTGCTTTAGTTAGACCACATCTGGAATATTGTGTCCAATTCTGGGCACCACAATTCAAGAGAGATATTGACAAGCTGGAATGTGTCCAGAGGAGGGCGACTAAAATGATCAAGGGTCTGGAGAACAAGCCCTATGAGGAGCGGCTTGGGGAACTGGGCATGTTTAGCCTGAAGAAGAGAAGGCTGAGAGGAGATATGATAGCCATGTATAAATATGTGAGAGGAAGCCACAGGGAGGAGGGAGCAAGCTTGTTTTCTGCTTCCTTGGAGACTAGGACGCGGAACAATGGCTTCAAACTACAAGAGAGGAGATTCCATCTGAACATTAGGAAGAACTTCCTGACTGTGAGAGCCGTTCAGCAGTGGAACTCTCTGCCCCGGAGTGTGGTGGAGGCTCCTTCTTTGGAAGCTTTTAAGCAGAGGCTGGATGGCCATTTGTCGGGGTGATTTGAATGCAATATTCCTGCTTCTTGGCAGGGGGTTGGACTAGATGGCCCATGAGGTCTCTTCCAACTCTTTGATTCTATGATTCTATGATTCTATGATTCTATCTCCTTTTCCCTATGCTTGTCATCACAAACAAAATGGAATGGATTCGGCCAATACCACCTTTATTGCCATTACAAATGCCCGAAGAGCTCCGGGGAATACCTAACCATTGGGGGGCACCTTTGCTGACATCGACAGCTGTTAGTTCTTAAAGTACATTGGTGAGGTTGAGCCAGGACATGTTATTCAATTAGGCATATGTCACTAAGTATCCATTATGGAACATTAGCATGTACCTGCATAATTTCAGTTACCAAAAGTTGGATGAAACATTGCACAGAATTCTTTTTTTCTCAGAATGAAAGAAGAGTTCCTTAGGTTTGTGACCACTTAGGTCAAGAGAAAAAAAACCTCCACCAAATAACAATGACATTTGCCTTAAATGTACTACTTAGTCAAAGAGATATTATCTTAACTTGTCATGTTTCAAAAGTAATGATGGGGTTTTTTTTAAAAAAAAAGTATGAGGCTATCACTTTTTAAAGCCCTTGATGGTGCAGTGAGTTAAACCACTGAGCTGCTGAATTTGCTAACCAAAGTTGCAGGTTCAAATCGGGTGAGTGGTGTGAGCTCCCACTGTTAGCCCCAGCTTCTGCCAACCAAGCAGTTCGAAAACATGCAAATGTGAGTAGATCAATAAGTACCACTCCAGCAGGAAGATAACAGCACTACATACAGTCATGCTGGCCACATGACCTTGGAAGTGTCTATGGAAAACGCCAGCTCTTCGGCTTAGAAATGGAGATGAGCACCAACCCCCAGAGTCAGACACAACTGTCAGGAGAAAACCTTTATCTTTATCACTTTTTACCTTCATATAGAGGAATGTTCAGACTGCTACCTGGCCACTAACAAATAAAAAAATACTCCTTGTACTAATTTTCAGCCTGTGAGAACTTTTGTTTAATATGAAGGCAAACATTATTAAACATGTTTCTTTGACCTACAATCTAAATCAGGCCTACACAGCAGCCTGCAAAGAAGTGCACTAGAAAGCTTAGTGTTTCCCCGGAAAGAAGTTTTTTTTTTTTTTTTAGCATTTTTTATTATTATTATTATTATTGTATAATACATAGAAACATACCATCTTTGAAAATAACATACAAAATACCAGTTTTTTCCCCAATCCCGCCACCAGCACCCCCCCCCCCCCCCCCCGGGAACAAATAAATACTTTAGCTGTGTTTATTACAATTGTTCTATCATGAGAATAGTTTTGTTCAACACCGTATATTTATCTTTCCCCTTTATTCTATATATGAGACCCTTCCATTTTGCTTTCCATGTCTTTTTGCTTTGACCCGTCATATAGTAACTTTTCCTTTCGCTAATATAATCTTGAAGAATGTAATCTGCTAAATATTTGTACCAGGTTTTTGTATCCCATTTCTTGTGGTCTTTCCAGCCCAGGGCCACTGAGGCTTTAATTCCCTCTATCATATGTTTTATTATTTCCTCACTTTCCTTATATTCCTCTTTATTTTCGAATTTCTGAGTGAAAAATTGGGCCTTATTCCATTCTATCTTGATCCCTAATAGCTCCTCCATTTCTTTCCTGATTATTTCTTGGAACTTTTGGATTTTTTCACATTCCCACCACATGTGGGCATATGTTCCTATTTTACCACAGTTGTGCCAACATAATTTTGGGCACGTTTTTGTGATATGCGCCAGTTGCACAGGAGTTCTGTACCATTTTGTCAATATTTTTCGTTGCATTTCTTTAATCTTTAGGTGTTTTATTTTATTGATTGAATTAATCCAATTGTCTATTTCTCTCTCACTGCAACTTAATTCCTCCTTCCAGACTTCTATTAGGGTAGATTTTGTGTTGTATTGTATTTCGGTGATTGTGTTATATATAAATCCCATGATTCCTTTCTCCCTCTCTACTTTCCATTTTATTATTTTGTCGAGATTTGTTTCTGAGGTTTCCTTATTCTTCAATTCTATTAGCTTTTTAGACAGCCCTCCCCATTGTAACCAATTTCCATGCCCGCATTTATCTTTTATTTCCTCCCATTGAATTACAGTCCCGTCTGGTTTTAGTAAGTCCTCAATCTTTGTTATTCCGTTTTGTTCCAGTTTCTTTAGCATGTTGCGATATAGCTGGGGTTTTCTGTTGTCTAAGGAACCTATTGGGAGCTTGTCTATTTTATTTACTGGGAGTTTATTTTGCCATTTTCCCCAACAAGTCATTGTTAATGACAAGGGGCCTCCTTTTATGTTTTTTAGTTCTTTTCCCCCAATTTTCCCCATAATGCAAGATCCATATTCCCACCCGTTTGTTAATTTCTCTAACCTAACCCATCTTTTGGGCTCACCGATATCTAATTCAAGTAACCTAGCCAATTGACAGGCTTCGTAATAGTTCTGGAGGCAAGGTGCTCCCCAACCTCCATTTTCTTGTGGAGTATAAAAAATTGAATTTGCAATTCTGGTTTTACTAGAACCTACTACCCATGTTTTAATTGAGTTATCCCATTTCTTTATTATTTTGGGAGGAATGCTGCATGGAAGGCATTGAAATAAGTACAAAAGTTTGGGCAGTATCATCATTTTATATGTCTTCACCCTTGTTGTTATATCCCAATTCCATTTTTTCCAATTGTTAATCTGTTTGCTTATTTTCTTCCATAGTTGGTTATAATTTATCTGAATTATGTTATTTAGATTTTTAGGTATATACACTCCTAAGTATTTTAACTTCTTTTCCCCCAGTTTGACCCCTAGAATAGATTGGACTTCTTTCACCTCCTTCCAGTTCATGTTTTTAGGTAGGATTTCTGATTTTTCAATATTAATTGTTAAGCCTGAGATCTTTTCAAATTTTTTAATTTCTTTCGTTACTTCAATTACCGAATTCTCCATTGAACCTATGAGCACTACTGCGTCGTCTGCATACAAATTTATTTTTATTTCTTCTCTATCTATCTTATATCCTTTTATGTTTTTGTTCGATCTGATTAGATTAGCAAAAGGTTCTATTGCTAGGGCAAAGAGAAGGGGAGAAAGAGGGCAACCTTGTTTGGTTCCGCTTTTGATTTCAATAGTTCTAGAATTGGATCCGTTTACTATCACTTCAGCTAGATTATCTTTATACAGTTCCTTAATTACTCCACATATCTTTTTTCCTAAGTTACTCTCCTCGCATAAGTTAGCCAAATAATTATGATTTATTGTATCGAATGCTTTGTAAACATCTAATTTTATTAGAAGTAATTTTGTTTTCTCTCTAGTTGCATGGTCAATTATATTTATGATATTTCTAATTGGGTCCGCTATCTTTCTTTTTATAATAAAGCCGTATTGATCTTCCTCAATTAGAGTGGGTATTACCTCTTTCAGCCTATTAGCTATTATTTTTGTGAAAATTTTATAGTCCACGTTGCATAAAGTAATAGGCCTATATGAGTTGGGGTCAGTCCCCTCTTTGTTTGGTTTTAAAATTGTTATAATTTCGGATTTTTTCCATGTTTCTGGAATTAGTTTATTTTCCATGATTTCATTATATAGTATTAGTAAATTAGGGGTGACTTCCTTTTGAAAAAATTTATAGAAATTTGTAGTGAGCCCATCGGGGCCTGGTGAAGAGTTTATTTTTAATTTCTTTATTACCTCCTCTATTTCATTGCTAGTGATGTTCCTGTCCAGTGTTGCTTGGGATAGAGGGTCTAATTTTTTTTGGAGTAGTCCTTCCGATTTCACTGTATCCTTACTCGTGTAAAGCTTTTCGTAGTAATTGGCCATTATTTCCTTTAGGTCCTCCTCGCTTGTTTTTATTTGGCCCATCTCGTCTTTCAAATTAAAGATTTTTGTTTTCCCTTGTTTCTTTTTTAGGAAATTTGCTAATTTCTTTGTGTTATTTATGGAGTTTGTCTGAAAGTCGTTCTTGACCCAGATATATTTCTTTGTACTTTCAATTTCCTCCAGGTTTTCTAGTTGTTTATTTAACTCTATCCATCTCTTTTTCCCCCCCACTGTTTGGTCTTTTTGAAATGATTGGAACGCTTCTTCTACTTCAGACCTCAATTTCCTTAATCTTTCATTTTCTCTTTTATTTATTCCCTTCTCGATTGTTATACACTTTCCTCTAATTACTGCCTTGAAAGCATCCCAAACTATGTTTTCTTTCATTCCAGGGGTTCTGTTTAAGTTAAAATACTGAATAATTTGTTCATTTATCTCTTTCCTGTCTGACTCTTTATAAGCAACTTTTGGGTTAAATCTCCATTTTTTCACTTTGTTTATGGTATAATTTCCTAATTTTAAGTAGAGAGGTGCATGGTCTCCTGGCCAATAATTGCCCACCAAAAGTTCTTTTATTGGCATTGTGTTGTTGATTCCCACCAGGAAATAGTCTATGGTAGAAAATGTTGAGTGCCTATGTGAGTAGTGTGTTGGGGTATCTGCTCTTTCCCCTATTCTATTGTTGGCCTCTATTAAGTTCCACTTACTGAAATTTATCTTACAATTTGTACCTGAATTTCCAGTTCTATTACTCTTCGTTTTTTTGTACAATTGTAAATTTAGGTCCCCACCGACTATTATATCTCCTATTGCATGCTTTTCTATTTTTGAGCAAGTTTTGTTTATAAATTTTATTTGTTTCTGATTTGGGGCATAGACACTTGCTATTGATACCTGAGTATTGTTAATTTTACCTATTATCATTATGAATCTACCTTCAGTGTCTTTAATGACCTTTTCCAGCACAAAGTTTAGATTATCCTTTATTAGTATGGCAACTCCTCTGGCTTTGTTTGAGCCCCTTGATTCATACTGTATATCCCAATTTTTATCGTAAAGCAATTTGGTTTTGTCCCCCATTTTTTTGTGTGATTCTTGAATTAATGCAATATGTACTTGTTTTTCCTTTAACAATTTGGATAATTTGTGCCTCTTAACCGGTGTCGAAAGCCCGTTCGTGTTTACCGACATAATATTGATACCATCATCCATCATGATTGGTTTGTTCTTTTGCCACTTTCCACAAAATTTTATAAGTCCATGTTGCTATTCTGTTTTTAACTGTTCCTTTTGTTCCCTTCCCTATAGCCCTACCCGCCCTTACCCCCTTTACCCCCCTCCCCCATCTGACCTCTGATTCCCACCCCTGAAGTAAGGGAGGAATGGCTGAGAATAATATCCTCGCCATCGGCCAGAGTTTCATGAGGGCAGAGTCCCCTGCTGCAACTTCCCCCCTTCCGTGCATTGACCTTTAACCTATGAACCACCCACTAATTCTATATAATAAAGATTCTGCTGTACCTTCCAATAAATAACAATATAATTTCTGAATTCATTTTGTAATCATTATTGTGAGAGCCACTTAACATTAATCCCTTAAGGTAAATCCACTATTGCTTTTCCTGAAATCTGCTTCAGCTTTCCCTTTCCAGCTCCTTCAAATACTTAACAGTATAATTTATGAATTTACATAGTGATCATTATTGTAAAAGTGCCTTAACATAAAAACCTTAACACAGATACCCCTTTGCAATTTTTAGATGCAGATAGTACTTTTCTATTATAATGTTCTTCAGTCTTAGATGTCTTACAAAGTTATGAAGGTTCTAACATTATAACTAGTGATTTAATATATACTTTCTGCGCTTCTTCAGTCTTCCTGTACAATCACTCCTGTCGCACTATTTGTTGTTCCTTCTTGTTCGTGACCTGTTTGAGGATGCATGATGTTTCCCAGTTTTTTTCTTTGAGGCCTTTCTTGTTTTTAAATGTGAGTGTGAGCCAGTTCCTTCTTCCTCTCCCTCAGTTGTTGGATCAATTTCCCCATCTGATTCTGTTTCAGCAGAGTGTCTCTTGGGTGAAGGAGAAGTTAAGTTCAGGTCCCTAAGAAGCTTGATTCCCTCTTGTGGAGTTCTCGCAGTGAGTTTTTTTCCTCCTTTGTAGATAACAATAGTTGCTGGAAAGGCCCAGGTGTACATAATCTTCTCTGTTCTGAGTCTGTCTGTTACGACCTTGAGGGAAGCTCTTTCATCCCTAGTAGATTTTGCCAAGTCCTGAAAGACTATCACCTTGTTTCCATTATACTTTAAATCCTGTACTTTCCTCAGGGATTTGTAGACTTTTAAACAAGTAGATTCTCTGGCAAAGGCAATTATCACTGGCCTTGGTCTTTGTTTATGCTGGTTTTTATCTTCCTTTACATATGACGGTATTCTGTGTGCACGTTCAATGTCATCAGGCGAAGCTGGTATTCCAAGTTCTTCCCACCATTGGGTCAAGGATTTGATCAGATCTTTATCGCTTATATACTCTGGTATGCTTGTGAGAATAAGATTTCGGCGTCTCTGACGATTTTCCAAATCTGTTATTTTTTGATTGAGAAACTGTACATTTCGTTCTAAGGCTTCAATTTTCGCTTCAGACCCTTTCTGCTTCTGAAGCAAGAGCTGTACCTGCTCTTTAGTATCTCTGACCTCAAGGGCAAGTTGTCCCATTGAGTTTTGTAGCCCCTGAACCATTTCCATCAATTTATCCAGTTTGGAGTCAGTGGAATTCAGGGCCTCTGAAGCCATTCCGAAATGCTCTCCTCCTGCAAACTGTTTCCTCTCTCTGCCCCACTACCAGAATAGTCTTTATCTCAAGCCGTTCCTGGCAGCAGAGTTTGCTGTCTCGAGAAGCGTTCTGGACTTTGGAGCTCTTTTAAAGTCTCTAATATTGCAGGTTTGGCATGAAAGAAAAATCAGTTTGTTATATGGTTCATTAGCTGTAGATCAAGTTATTTCCACCACTTATGACCTTGAGTAAGTTATATTTTGCTGCTCTATAGCTTGCGCTTCTATTTCCTGTCCGCTCGGATGGCCGTTTATCACAGTCTATCACGGCGACTCCCGGCAGCTCCAGGCAGCAGTGACTGCTTATCTCAAGAAGTGTTTTGGAATTTCGGAGATAGCTTTTTAATGCCGCAATTATTTCAGATATGGCAGAAAATTAAGCAGTTTGTTGTATAGACTCTTAGATATGCTTCAAGTCTATTTTCAGCTCTTTCAGCCTTGGGTAAGTTATATTTAACTTACTTTTTCACGGAGAGGTTCTGCAGCAGTCCGATCAGCAAAAGAGCATGCTCCTCCCCCCTTCCCCGGAAAGAAGTGAGTTTAAAAGTGTGGCGCTCCCTTCAAAGATTGTGTGGTGAAGTAGGGTACTTCTCTTGGGTATGTGGAGGACCAGTCGAATTCAGCCTGTGCTTTACAAGCTTACACTTTGGATTTGGTGGTAAACAAACAATGGCTGATTGAAATATGTATAAAATACATTGTGAATTGAAACTGTTTTATTGTTCAGTTTCAGCTAATAGTGCTAATAGAAAAAAAGTTTGTTCTGCACCCTTCCCTGAGGCAGGGAATGTGACTCAGTCAAGACAACCATTTATCAATAGCTAGGTTTTGTACCCAGCATTGATCGAATATGCATTTTCTAATGCTAATTATTAGAAATATTCATTGTCAGCATTATAATTTTATGATTGCTAAGTGGTACAAATTTGAATAGATTTATCAGGTTTGCTTACTGTTTACAGTTAGTTAATTTGCAAAGCATTTTTCACATTAATGTCATTTCATAATAAATAAAAATCTTCTCTAATAAGTGTAATTAATTTATATTAATTGAAATTGTTTGTTTTCACAGTACTTTATTCATTAATTATATCTTTACTTGGAAAGTGAGGTGCTAAAAGCTATCTGCTGCCCAAAGAAGTTTTCCCTATGTTAATTTCAATTCCTTGCTACTGTCAAGTTATGCAGACCTGATATA
Organism: Anolis sagrei; assembly: GCF_037176765.1. Classification (NCBI taxonomy): domain Eukaryota; kingdom Metazoa; phylum Chordata; class Lepidosauria; order Squamata; family Anolidae; genus Anolis; species Anolis sagrei. The sequence goes on along the minus strand of NC_090023.1, from coordinate 210,541,832 downwards.
CTATAATTTCTCAAACTTTCCTGGGTCGTGTAGGAGCTCAAAGTAAGTAGGAACTGACATTTTAACTGGGTATGGCAAATAGCCCTTTCTCACATGCATGCAAAATCATCTGGCATTGGCTTCTAGAACATTCCTCTGGGCTTGGACAATCATACTACTATTCTAGAAAGCTACTGGACATAGTTTTATATATATATATAAAAAGATATTCATAATCTTTTGGGAAAACTAGGAATCTCCACAGGCTTTTGGAAATGTGACCCTTTTTGGAAATTAATTAGCATTCACTCTATTTGGAAGAATTATAACCTTTTAGAAAGGCATGACCTTGTTAGAGATTGTGAGATTGTAACTTTTTTGTAAAGTATGATATTCCTGTGAAGAGTTAAAATCTCGCTTGAGTCAACCTTCTCCTTAGTGGCAATATCCATTAGTATTCATGCAAGGCAATTAGGTTTCTCGGCTGTTAGACTGATATACCTATAATCTCTTTGAACTCTTAAGAACAAAGATATACCAATACACAAAACAGCAGTTTCAGGTGTTGTTTCAGTTGCCCAAAAAACATCAACTCTCCCTTAAAACATCTTAGTCTAAATCATGTTCGCAAGAGACCAAAATAAGTAGTCTTTGTAAAAAATAACATAGTTGGTTTACTTACAAACTACATGTATTCAGCATATAAGTACATTGCTTATCAATGCAGTTACAGATAGGATTTGAAGTAATTTATCTGTACAGATAACACAGGGCATATTTCATATAATCTTAACAGTCCATCTCTCCAGTCTGAGAGTCTAATGGAGTTTATATATTCTAAAATGGAGTCTAAGATCTGAATAGTCCCAGATCTGATCACATGGTCTGCAGTCCCTCCCACAACATAGAGTTAAGGAAAAAACTGCATACCAATACACACATATGCAATACAATAAGCCATCTGAATTACACATGTAACAAATTACTAGTGGACACTTGAAGAAGGTTGTTATTTCTAACAGTTTTTAGGAGTAGACCTCCAAAGGGAAGTTCCTTCTCTGGTCCACTTGTTAGTTGCAAACTATCTCTTGCTGAGCTCACTGGTTCAGCTTTCATGAGCAATTTGTTTTATTATCTTCTACCTCGTTCACATTTCACATAGTTGCATGGTTAGATCAGTCATTGATTTATGAAAGTTAGAACCAGAGATGGCTGGTCAGTTATGTATGCAATTAACTTTCAAATTATTTTCTTTCAATGATGCAGCACTGTTCCCGCTTCCCAAATAAAAGGGTTTAGATACTTTGTGGATAAGGCCTATGATATAAAAATCTTAGATTTATGTCTGCAATAAGAGTTGCCACGAGGCTTGTAAAGAAAATATGGTGTGTGTGTTTTTTTAAAAAAAATTGAAGTGCTGCATTCCTTTTCAATAAAGTGTTTCCTCAACATTACAAATCCTGCCAATACAGCCAAAAAGAGAAAAAAGGAATATTGTGCTAGTGGAAAATTGGAAATGAAGTTACCAAAAAGGGGACAGTAAAGCACTCATAGTATTAAGTGGAGGCTTCATAAATGTCCTTGGAAAGGGAAGCACGGAGGGAGAAATATGACATCTACACTAATGCCAGCTAAGCCTGAGCTCATTGAGATAAATCCAGAGCCTGGGGAGTTAGGGAGTTAGGTTAGAAAGGAACAACACAGAACTGCATTGCTAAACAAAAATGTTGGATCATTTGTGAGCAATAAAGCTGGAACAAAAATATGATGAGGTAAAAGGATCGATTGAAGATCACTAGAGAACAGAGCCAAACTAGTAGGGCTTGGATAGACAATCTGTACTCCTCCAGATGTTGGACTGTCACTGCCATCATCCCTTGTGTTAGGTAAGACTGCACTCCCACAACATAGCTCAGCATATAATGTAGGGCAGGGCTTCTTAAACGTTTTCCACTCGTGACTGCCTTTCATCCGAGAAATCTTACATACCTATATAACCCGGTTATATAGGTATGTAAAATAGATATACAAATCATTTAGTTATAAATCATAAAGAAATTTATTTTAAAACAATTCTTTAATATACAGTTGTTTAGGAATTCAGGTCCCAGAATTCCTGATAGATGTCCAAGTTGGTTGGGACTTCTAGGAGTCAAATGTTGCATTTGCACTATAGAATTAATACACTTTGACACTACTTTAAATGCCATATCCAAATGCTATATAATCATGCAAGTTGTACTTCTACAAAGTTTTTAGCTTCCCTTGCCAACTAGTGATGGCACCATGGCAGTTAAACTGGGGTCAAATTGCATTCATTCAACAGTATAGATGCATCCAAAGTACCAAACACCTAAAGGACCAAAGGATATGACCATTGCTGCAGGAGAAAGCAAAATCACATTTTCTTGAGCATTAACACAAAATTCTGTCATGTAACACTACTGGTGACAGACCACCTTTGAAATCCTGGGAGGAGATCATTCCATTTTGCAGAACCATATGGCTCAGCACAATAATCTCTCCAGGTTTAAGGTAGTTTCTCAAGACCCCATCCCACAGCCTTTTCATGTTTTATGGGGAGCAGGCAAGAACAGATAGCCAAATGTTTCTTTCTTCCTTCCTGCTCCCTAGAGCCAGACACAAAATTATTACATCAGTGGTGAGAACCATCAGGGAAGAGCTTTCCAAACTTTGTGTCACACTATGTTATTGTTTTGGTTGCAATCGTAGGTGTGTGTGAATATAAGATGAAACCCCTGAGTCTATAAGTAATACCAACTTGCATGCATTTTTATGTAGCTAAGGTCTCAATTATTGTGGTGCACAAAAAATATAAATGAAAGATTTTCATGGGCTATGTTGTGTTCCCATTCATTCATTTATGTATGTGTCCATATCTATTATAAGGTTTAATCTCCAGTTTGCTAGTTAAAATAAATTATTGTGTAGTGAAATGATGAATGTTCAAAAAATGTATCATCAACATATCACCAACATGAATTGTTTGGCAAGTTCTACACCAGGGTCTTTCAGAAGTCACAGTACTGCTGTAAAAATTTACCTCTTGTTACAGAGACCAGACACACTTCTCTGATCCTTCCCACATCAAACAAGTTATAGAATTGTCAACCAATAGGACTTCGGAGGCTGTATTTTAAATCTGGATAGAGGAAAGAAATGCCTTCTTTTGTAGGACATATGCACACATAACAGAAATGCCTTGTGCATATGCCACTATAACTGAATGCAAGACAAAGTGTGAATGCAAAATACCATAATGAAGGCATCAGTTTGAATGGCATCAAAAAGCAATGTCCATCCCATTCTTATTTAGCAGAGTTTAAGATTTTAATCCTATGGTTTTTTTATATGTCTATTGTCTTTTTCTAAGCACATTCATTAATTTATTAATGAATGACATGTCACTGTTGTTGATTACATTTTAAAAGAATAATGAAGATAAATAAATCTTCCATTGACAATTTCCTCGCAGTGAATCCTTGGGACTCTTCAGATTACTTTTCATGCAAAGTCAGGATGAAATTTCATGGGTGGATAGAAATTGGCCCACTTTCACAACAAATATATAGTTTTTAAAATTCTTTTTATCTCTGCAATGAACTCACACTAACCTTTATCTTGAATTCTCAAGTAGTATTGCTTTTCTGTCATTTGCCAGCACATGGCAGGTTATGTCCCCAGGACAGCCTGAATGCTACATTACTCAGTGTTACTAGCATCATTTATATGTCATCTTTTCAATAATAAAAAAAATTGCCTGAGAGGGCATAAAGGGGATGAACCTGCAGCTAGTGCAAATCATTTGAATTTCTAAAGGCTGCAATTTGAATGAAACAAAACTATGGATTTGCTTTGTAACCTTAGGCAAGGCACTGTCACCTGTCTCTAGTTGTCTTGACTAGTGGTGACATACATGCCTCGTTCTACCATAGATAGAAAAGGTATTGATAAAGTGATGCAATATTGTATTTATTTTGAAATTGAAAAACATGTCAATTACATTTATATTAAAAAGGGGAAACATAATATCTATGTTAGTTCTGCCTTAATGTTCAAATGTATGTTATGTTATTACACTAAAAACCTTGCCAGAATCAGGATGAAAAATCTCATTTCTGATTCTATTTCTCTCTTCTCTTCCTTATCCTTGTTTTGAACTTTTGAGAAAAGGAAGTATTGATTTTTGAAAACCCCTGTTTTGAATGTCCTCCCACTGAAAATAATTTAGAAAATTAAAATTAAGTAGAGATAGACAAGAAAGATGCAGGATACAAAAAGCAATGAAACCAGTAGGTGAAAGGGAACTCAAATAACAGAGAAGTTGCAGTTCAGTACTACAAGTACCAAACAAAAGACCATTTGCAGAACTTCCCTCTGATGCATGGTTTTGCATCACTAAAAAGGTTTCGAAGTCAAAAGTATACCTCCCTCTTACAAAATACACATAAAAAAGAAAGGCTTTCATAGAGTCATTGAGCTAGAAGAGACCTTGTGGGCCATCTAGTCCAACCCCCTGCCAAGAAGCAGGAAAATCATATTCAAAGCACCCCTGACAGATGGCCATCCAGCCCCTTTTTAAAAGCCTCAAACGAAGGAGCCCCTACCACACCCCTGGGCAGAGAGTTCCATTACTGAACAGTTCTCACAGTTAGGAAATTCCTCCTCATGTTCAGGTGGAATCTTCTTTCCTGCAGTTTGAAACCATTGTTCCATATCCTAGTCTCCACGGCAGAAGAAAACAAGCCTGCTCCCTCCTTCCTAGGACTTCTCCTCTATCATATCTCCTCTCAGCCTCTCAGGCTATCATATCTCCTCTCAGCCTTCTTTTCTGCAGGCTAAACATACCCAGCTCTTTAACCTGCTCCTTATAGGGCTTGTTCTCCAGACCCTGGATCATTTTATTCGCCCTCCTCTAGACACATTGCAATATGCTTATTTATTAATATTTAAAATGTTCATAGAGACTGTGATTCAGTACACTGAAAATGATGCTGTATGGGGAAGATTTGTGGTAAATGGATTAAAAAATAAGGAAGGAAAATTACCGTCACAAGAAGAAATGAAATTTTGGACAGATGAAATGTAAGAATGGTGGCTTGAGACGGGTGGAGGGGAGCACTGTGGTGAAAAAAGGAAAAAAAGAGAAAAGGGGGGGGAAATGTCAGAGCAAAACAACAAAACAACATGTTAAAGAGGTTGATGTACAAAATGTAATAGTATGTAATAAATGTGATAAATCAATAAAAAATTTAAAAAAAAAAAAGAAAATGGGGAAGTACTAAGGTGCACAGCTGTGAACCTTTAAGAGAGTACCGAACTGTGAACATTTAAGAGAGCACCGGGACTGTGGCTGGGAGTCAGTTGCATTACAATTACTACTGACCAAAAGGTCATGAGCTTGAAGCCAGCCTGGGTCGAAGTGAGGTTCCGGTCGATTTTGTGTAGCTTGCTGTCAACCTTTGCAGCCCAAAAGACAGTTGCATCTGTCAAGTAGGAAATTTAGGTACCGGGTTGTTGTAGGTTTTTTTGGGCTATATGGCCATGGTCTAGAGGCATTCTCTCCTGACATTTCGCCTGCATCTATGGCAAGCATCCGCAGAGGTAGTGAGGTCTGTTGGAACTAGGAAGAAGGGTTTATATTTCTGTGGAATGACCAGGGTGGGACAAAGGACTCTTGTCTGCTGGAGCTAGGTGTGAATGTTTCAACTGACCACCTTGATTAGCATATAATGTTTCAACTGACTACCTTGATTAGCATATAATTAGCATAAACCACCTTGATTATATGCTGAGATGAGCCCCCAGTGGAGCAATGGCTTAAACCCTTGTGCCAGCAGGACTGAAGACCAACAGATCGAGGTTGGAATCCAGGGAGAGTGCGAATATGAGCTCCCTCTGTCAGCTCCAGCTCCCCATGTGGGGACATGAGAAAAGCCTCCCACAAGGACGGCCATTCTCTCACACCAGAAGTGACTTGCAGTTTCTCAAGTTGCTCCTGACATGGAAAAAAAAGCAGAGGAAGATAGTCTCCCCACTGTAAACAGTGTAGCTTGTTCAGGAAAGACTCCTCATCACTTGTTTTGCTGCACCATACAAACAACAGTTTTGCCCTTCCACTCATTCCCTTTCAGCTATTGTGCTTCACTCACCTGCACACCTACCTGCTTTTAACCTACGGCACTTCACTTGCCTGAGTCCAAAAGCATTCAGCTGAAGAGCACCAGTATTGGCACTCTCTTCAGTTCAGTACTTTGGACTCAGACAAGTACAGTGCTGTAACTAAAAGGGGAGCGTGTGTGCTGACAAAGCTGTTGTTTGTACAGTGCAGCAAGACACATGAAGAAGGAAGTCTAGAGTCTTCCCTATACTAGCTAGTTATTTACAGCAGGGAAGCTGATGACTTCTCTTGGCTACACTATATACATATCATCTGCCAGCAATATGTTGGGGTGATGAATCAAGGCTGCAACGATTATGTGAGGAAAAGAAAAATACCAATTCTGAAGGCCAAAAAAGGGTGTGTGACTATTACTCAATGACACCTCTTATGTGGTGAAATACGGTAAGCAAGGATTTTGGTTGCTTGCTTCCATTGCTTGTTACTGTATTTTGAATAGTTATTTCTATTTTTTATTTTAAATATTCATAATATTATATAAATAGTTTCAGGCTGGTTATTGTAGATTTTTATAATTTGTGATATTATGCAAGCTTTCAGGAAATAGGCAAGCATATAATTTGTCTTTGACTATTGCTTGTTTTTATTGCTTCTACTGCATTTGAATATTTTTTTACTTTATGATTTTAAATATTTGTAATTTTAGACAAGTAGTTTTAGGATGGTTAATTTAGGTATTTGTAATCTGTGACATTATTGGTGTTTTTATGTTAGGTTGTAAAGTATCTGAGGTTCTTCTGAGTTAGGACAAGTAGTCAATCAACACAAATAAATAAGGAGCAACAAACTGTCTGCACTTTTTACTGTTACTGGGCTCATAGAATTGAGGACTGTGAAGATAAGCACCTGAACCTCAAAATTTACCACCACACCAGAAACAACACTTTAAATAAACCTTGGTACATTACTCAGACACCTCTCCCGCCTTTCTTTATTCTTTCCACCTCTCTGCTACCTGAAGCAGATCATTCTGCCCTGAGGCATGACCAAGCTTAAGTAAATGTCACTGAAAAATCACCCAAGTCCTCCTTGTTTACTCCTGCCTCTATTTCTCAGACCTACTTCTGTTGGTTCTCACATGTCAGATTTTTTTTTATCGCATCCTGAAACTCTGCAAAGTATTATCCATATCTATAAAATGATAATGTACAAACATTTGTGCTAACGGTAACATTGTAACAGTGAACAATGTAGAAATTGTATAATATTTCAAAATTAAAAATGGCATATAGATCAACAATTGGCAGGACTATCTAAATCAGGAGTGGGCAAAGTGTGGTACCCCAGATTTGCCCTTTGGAAGACACACAAAAATGTTTCCCATGTTTTGGGGGGAGCTGCTGTTTTATTCCCAGGAAAATCTCCTTAAAAGAGGAAGTGGCCTGCAAATAAAAATCCCTCTCTCTCTCTCTCTCTCTCTCTCTATATATATATATATATATATAATGTAATGTTTGTTCGTGGGATTAACATAACTCAAAAACCGCTGGACAAATTGACACCAAATCTGGACACATTACAAGTATCAGGCTAACAAGTGACCATCACTCATAAAAGCACTGAAAAACACAGCAAAAGATACTTTAAAAGCCAAAAATAATAATAACTACATTACAACTCATGTGCAAAACCATATATATAGTTTTGTGGGCCGGGGACAGTTCCATCTTGTCTCCTGCATATGTCATCAGTTGAAAACCCCTCCCCCCAGCACCAAGTGCCAGAGTGAAGGGGGGGGGGGGCAGAAGACAATTCCACCTTGTCTCCTGTGCTATGCTAATAATGTTACAATATAATGGTATAGTACAATATAGTAATATTTAATACTGATATTGTACTATGCTAATAAAATAATATATTGTATGCATATATATCTTGTAAGCCGCTCTGATTCCCCTTCGGGGTGAGAAGGGCGGCATATAAATGTCATTCTCATATATATATATATATATATATATATATATATATATGGAAACACAAGTATATACACATATGCACAAATATATACACACACAAAGCACATATACACAGACTGGGCCACAGAAACGCATGGCAGGGGACAGCTAGTAATAATAATAATACTTTATTTACATCCCCTCCCCACGGTGACTTGGAGCGACTTACAACAGGAAAGACAATATAAATAATAATAAACACACGACAATTCGGGAAAAATTAAATCAACAAAAGTAAAAACAAATCATAATACTTAGAAAAGAATAAATAACAGTAGATATATTACTCAAGCAAAGCTAGAAATGTGGGGGAAAGCACCATTCCTCTAGAGTGTGTTGGCGGCCTTTTCTGCAGGGAGGTGGCCCTCCAACATTTCCTGAAAATTCAGTGCAGGCGCCTAATCTATGATAGTTAGAGCTCTCCTCTAAATGATCAAGACTTGATAGATATCAGATACAGAAACAATCCCAGAGTTAGATGAAAAACTAACATCATTATAGATGTTGATTTCTCATCCGACAATATCACCTATCCAAAATGGATTAAATGGATTGTAATGAACAAATGAAAAGTTAAATAGAAAAATTTAAATAGAAAAGTTTGTGTTTTATATTAAGAATAAAATAGTAATGTTTGTGGCATGGATTTAAGGGATCCATTTGACTTTCTAGTTCCTCTCTCAATAAGCAAAATTTGGCATTATAGTGATTGTAAATTCTATCCTCCTTGAACACTCCCAGACTCTTCTACATCAATGTATCTCTTTGTTCATATCCTGTCCAAGAGCCAGATATCTTCATTTAAAATAACTACCTGGGGAGAAGAGAAAAAACCTCTCTAGAGTGTTTGATCCCATCTGCTTGGTTTAGCTTACCGCCAATAAACCCCTGGGGGGAAAGTGGCATTCAGAATGAAGATAAACGAACACTCCTTGTAAAGCACTAGCAGATGTGAAATGGTAGCCATTTGCCATTGTCTGATTAGGTAATAGTTCCAGTGACTTTCTACAGGTGAGGCAATGTACCATTTGCAACAAGACTGTGGGTTATAAAATTTATCCCAACTGTATGTCTAAACAAATACTCCAAGTCTCAAGGCACCAAATCCTATCTGATCTTGAAGGCGAAGCAAAGGTGTGTGTGTGTGTGTATGTGTCAGGAGTGACTTGAGAAAATGCAAGTTGATTCTGGTATGAGAGAATTGGCTGTCTGCAAGGACGTTGCCCAGGGGACACCTGAATGTTTTTTACCATCCTTGTAGGAGGCTTCTCTCATGTCCCTGCATAGGGAGCTGGAGCTGACAGAAGGAGCTCAACCTACTCTGCCTGGATTTGAAACACTGACCTGTCAGTCAGCAGTCCTGCTGGCACAAGGGTTTAACTCATTGTGCCACCGGGGGCTCCAGCTAAGCAAAGTCAGCTCTGGTTAGTACTTGAATGGGAGACCTCCCATGGCAGCTACACAGCACAAGGCGCTGATCCAGGGTAACCCAGGACAAGGGCACCTTAATGTGAATGTCTAGGTCAAAGGAAAGCTGAAATCCTGCCATGAGTATCAGGCTTTCCTCTGACTTAGAGGCAGTGAGGACAGTTGGGCCGGTTCCCAGTCCCCTCCCCCCCCCCCCCCCCCGCACGGCCACAAAACATCACCTCCCTTTTCCCGGGGCTTGGTCCAATGTCCCAAGCACCAGGAAGGGAAAGGGGAGGAAGAGGATTTTGTCTTATCCCCCTTCCCTTCTCTCTTCTCATGTCATTACTCTGCTTGTTATCACTGCAAGCACCAGGGGAAAGGTAGGTGGTGTGGCATGGTTGGGGACCATTATGACCACGTTGGCTGTCCAGTGGTACTGAATCATGGTTAGTACCACTAGACAGTAGAGACTCCTTTCCACTTCCACAGCAGCTGGAGGTGTCCCTGTGCAGACTCCAGTCAGGTCTGATCCAGAGTCCAACATGACAGAGGGTGAACCTGAATTTGGGTCCATGTAGACAGGGCCTAAATTGCTGTCCTAGATTACAGTCCAAGACCATTTGGAGGACTGCAAATTCTTTAAGTAGTTTTAGAATTTTGCAGCTCTAGAAATGCTATGTTTATGCTTGCTGCAGTCTTTGCTTCCAGTTGTTTCCAATGGGTTAGAAAGACTAGGTGGAAGACTTAGCAAGTCTACATATCTGGCAGAATATTTGTAAGTTTTCCTTTGTCTCCAAGATGTTCAACAGATGAAAGCAAACCCTGATCATGGATGTTCTTCTTCTCAGGAATAGCAGTAATAACCCTAGCAAAGAACAAACTTTTTCACATGTAAGTGAATATTTTGAATTTTCTCTTATGCATGGTTTCTAAGTAGAGATGGAAAGAATGTTTGTCTCTCACAGGTAAAAAAAATGGTTTTCCCAAGTGAAAGCTTGCCTGATGAGAAGTTCCAAACATTGAGAATTTTCACATTTGATTTTTCTGTGCAAGAAGGTGGGGTGTGCATACAACTGCAGTTTGTGCATAGAAAACTTGTATTCTGCAAGATGTAGTTTTGCAAAATGCAAGTCCTGCAAAATGCAATTTTTGAACACATAATTGCAGTTTCTTGAACACCCACTGGATGTTTTCAGCACAGAATTGCTAAAAGCCTGAAAACAGCATTGTTTTTGAGAACTTTCTTGAAGCAAGGAAGAAAATTGTTTCTTTCCAGAATAAAAAATTATATCCCTCCCTTTTTGTTGTTGTTATAAGCTACCTTTGGATTCAAAGAATTTTGACATTTTGAAAAGTACTAGCAATACAAGTTTCTTTATTGTTTGATAAGGAAAGTAAGCTTGCTACATATTTTAATTGGCTGAACAGGAAGCAATCAGTTCTGCAACTGTATTGTTTTTTACTTTTGCTCATTTTGTTTGTCACCTGTGATAGATGTAGTTTCTTTCATAGTTTTTCATTGTTTCAATCTCAAAGACAAACACAAGATTTTAATTGTATCACACACCCTTTTTATTTGAGTTGTGGCCACTTCACCCATGGATGAAAATTAATCCCATCACATGATGTTACCTCCTTTCATAGACAAATAATAGATGAGCAGTATAATGCATAATTCCTGTCTTTTTTCTGTGTGATGGGGCAGATTTGCTTTCTTGATGCAGTATACTTCCAGAAAAATGAAAATGAAGTGATATCCATTGTGGTCTGAGCTTTTGTGTAGAAAACCAAAAATTAACTCTTTCTTTGTGAAACTACAACTCTCCAGGATTCCAACCATTGAGCCATGGTAGTTAAAGGGGCATCAAACTGCAAATTCTATTGAAATCCCAATTAAATCTGAATGAATTTTTTATTCCAATTGTACTTGCAGCTAATGAGAGGAGAAAGGGCTAATTTTTGTGCAGTAGCCCAGAAGAGACGTCAAATTTCTCCTATCACACACCACTCACCCTTACACTCAGTGCAGCTTCACCTCATTGCACAAAGGATGTGTGCAGTAACATGCGGGGTAGCCAAGGACCCTTCTGCCCCAGCCTAAGATGTATTCCCCATGGGGTTTTTCATGGGAGAACCCATTTTAGGAGACACATATGATAATGTCCACACTAGATGTGACTAGAAGTACAAGCTCATTGTAGCTAACACAAGCAGCATATCTAAAACAGAAATAAGGCTGTTGGAGCTTCACAAATAAGTCATTAACTGTGGAGGTTAATTGCACATCATACTTCTATTACATTGTAATAGGCCTGAATTTGTCAGACCACATTATATCTCCTGTCTATTACCTAGATCTAGACTGAAATGTATCTAGATTATCTAGATTAATTTCAGTCTGGTTTCAGGCCTAGTTATGGGACAAAGATGGCTTTGATTGCCTTGGTGGATGATCTACACAGAGAACTGAACAGGGGGAGGGTGTCCCTATTAGTTCTTCTCGACCTTTCAGTGGTTTTCAATACAATTGACAATGGTGTCCTTCTGAGTCATGCTTCTGAGATTTGCCTTGGAGACACTGTTCTTCGATGGCTCTGTTCCTTCCTGGGAGGATGTTCTCAGAAGGTGGTGCTGTTCTACTCCTTGGCCACTTGCCTGTGTTGTCTTTCAAGACTCTGTGTTGTCCCCCATGATGTTCAGAAATGTACATGAAAGCACTGGGAGAGGTCATCCAGAGTTTTGTAGTACCATCCATATGCAGATGACACCCAACTCTATTATTCCATTCCAGCTAATTTTAAGCAGTTTCTGTACTAAACTGGTACCTGGCAGAATTAATGGACTGGATGAGGTAACTGAAGTTTAATCCAGACAAGACAGTCAAAAGACATACCTGGGAATAAGGATTCAGCCTGTGTTAGATGGGGTTACAACCCTCACTGAAAACACAGGTATGCAGTTTGGGGGTACTCCTAAACCTGGAGGCCCAGGTATTGGCAGTGGCCAGGAATGCTTCTGTATAGTTAAAGCTAGTGTGCCAACTATGTCCATTGTTGGAGAAGTCAGATCTGGCCACAGTGGTACATTCCATGGTTACATCCCAGTTGGGCTACTGTAATGCACCCAATGTAGGGCTACCTTTGAAAAGTGCTCAGAAACTTCAGTTGGTTCAAAGAGCAGCAGCCAGACTGCTGACTGCACATCAAGTTTCCAGACACAATTCAAAGTGCTGGTTTTGACCAGCAAAGCACTATACAGCTCCAGTCCAGGTTATCTGAAGGACCATGTCTCTTTCTAGGAACCTGGTAGACATGCTAGATCTACCAGGAAGGACCTCCTCTCAGTCTTGTTTGGAGAAGTCCTTTTCAGTAGCTGCTCTCAGACTGTGAACTCCCTCCCAATAGAGATCAGGACAGCCCCATCTCTCCTGGCCTTCTGCAAGTAGGTCAAGACTTTTTGGAGAAAGATGTGGGGTACATTGCTGGGGAGGTTGCAGGAGGGATTTGGGAATGGTTGGGTGTTTTAAAATGCATATTAATTATATTTATTGTATTTTTAACCTAACACACACAATATTGTTTAATTTTTGTAAGTTTTGTATTTGCTATGTTTTAAATTGATCAAATTGTGTGGTTGTTATCAGCCTCGAACCCCCTCAGGGAGAAGGTCAGGATATAAATAAAGTTAACAAATACTAATTTTCAAGTCACTGATGTTGATCGTGTTGTCTGCACTGGATTCCCCTAACCAAACACTAGCTGTCGGAAATAAAGTAATACAAACGTTTCTTTCCATGCACATTGCTATGGACAACATTGAACTGGATGCACAGATGCCATATGGCCCTGCCCTTGGATTCAGAGGAGAAGAGGCACAAAATAGCTATTCTGGAAAAGGAAATAAGGTGTAAAAACATTGTTTTTCTTTGTCCTTTTTTGCATTCTGTTAGGTTAATGGTAACTTCTCTAAAATGAAAAAGTATCATATAATTTGTCATGTAAAATCAGAAAAACCCTGTTTGTATATCCTTAGTTACCAAAAGGTCACATATCATTGAAGCTTGCTTTTAACAGGTTTTGCATATTAAAAATGCAATAGATACTACTAAGTGATGATCCTCCTCCATCAACTTCACTGGACTGGCCACATTGTCCAAATACCTGATCACTCAACTCAAGAATGGAAAACGGAATGTTGGTGGACAGGAAAAGAGATTTAAAGCCAGCCTTAAAAACTATGGCATAGACACCAAGAACCAAGAAGCTCTGGCCCTTGAGCTTTCTAACTGGAGTTCAGCTGTTACCAACAATACTGTGGAATTCGAAGAGGTACAAATGTAGGGCGAAAGGGAGGAATGTGTCAAGAGAAAGGCGCATCAAGCCAACCCTGATTGCCTCTCACATAGAAATCAATGTCCTCACTGTGGAAGAACATAAGGATCAAGAATAGGTCTCTACAGTCACCTACGGACCCACCGCCAAGACATTTCACTTGGAAGACAATCATATTTGGATACTAAGGATCGCCAATGATGAGTGTAATTGAATACCATCGGAGTACTGCTGCAGTTTTGCTATATTCCTAGTGCTGTTTTAAGTAAATGGTTATTTTATTTTTCCTCTATTCCTTTACCTTTCCATCTTTCTCCCACATAGAACTCTCAAACATTGCTTTCATTAAATTCCCCATTCATTATCATAGATTGCTTTCAGGCATGGTCCCTATGTCTATTTACAACACATGTTTGTTGTCATTGTACATCATCTCTATATTCAGATTGGTCATACAGCTCCTTATTCCTCTGCAGCAGATGAACGTGAACAGATTTAGGCATTTCAGATTCTATTCACTGAGCAAAGATACAGCCAGTTTGCCAACACAAGCAACTGACAAAAAGTCAGCCAGTATAAGACTTGCACCTGCCTGGCAGATCAACCTGTATCCCATGGCTTTCTGATGGCAAATTCATCTTTTCTTTTCTCCTTTAGAGTGTTTTTCTGGTTTCACTTCTGATTCTCTTAAGGCCTTGGTTATCTTCCAGCACTCAGTTGGCTTTCAATATTATTTTTAGTGTTAAAATACTGCTATTCCCTCCCGGCAGGGACTTGACAAAAAACCTCCCCGAGCATTGACCTGACCAAAGAAGTCTTTACAGGAAGCTACAGTGTTTTCCTGTATTGGATTGCTTTGTCCTCTATTATCTTCTGCTCACTGTATAGACAGAGGGCTTCATATACTTGGAAATGTATTTTGCTATTTCCTGAGAATATAATTACAAATAACAGAAGCCACTGTTACCTACGTGGTGTGGGAGTGTAGGGCTCCTTTCAATGTATAGATTTATTTTGTTTATTTAATTTGTATCATAGAACTTGCCCAAATTCTTTTCCTATAATGTTCCTAAATATGGATTCGTCTTCAAAAGTAATACAGAAACATAAAAGACTTAGCCATAGGGTACATCCGTACCTTAATTGCATTATCATTAATGCAATTTGGTACTACTTTGACCAACATGGCTCAGTGTTGTGGAATCATGCTTCACCAAACTACTGACTCTTGGATTCTACAGCATTGAGCCATGGCAAAATGGTGTCAAACTGCATTACTTATACGATGTAGATGCAGTCATATATGTGAATAAATCAAGGAAATAAGAAGTCTTATGTACAGCTAGCATCTTAAATGATAGGTGATATTAATCAAAGTTGATTACTTGAACTAAGTTTCCCTCTATAATTTAAAGTATGAAATCAATAAATGTAAGTGAAAATGAGTAGGAGTGTTAGAACGTGAGCCAATAAGTGAAATTTAGTAATCCAAAGTAAAGGCACAAATTAAGGGAACAGCAACTAAAATAAGACAGAGCACAGGAGAAAGTAATGTACTAATCTAAACAAAGCTTGTTTTAATTTTTAAAACCCTTTATTTTACATCATTTCAGCTGGAGTGTTTCATGGTAACAAACACAATTCAAATTCCTATGCTTATATCCTTATTTACCAAATCTGATTTTTAGAAAAAATCATCTCCTTTCTGCACTCAAGTCTTCTAGTTGCATTTACCTTCTTTGCTACTTCCCCTCCCTCTGTGCCATCTTCTTTCTCCACCTCCTCCAGCCTCCCCAGTTCTCCTAGCTATCTTTCCCTCCTTTCTCTTTCTTCTATTTTTTTCTCCTCCCCCTCATTCTTCTTTGAGAACTTCATCAGATATAGTGAAGGGAAAGTGGAGGGAATGACTTTACCCATTCCCTCTCATCTTTCCCCATCTTGAAGGATGGCCAGCTATTCGATGTAATTATCTGTCTTTCCCCCAATTTCCCCAAGTAACACTGACTCCTGAAGATGGACTTCAGGCTCTGTTTTAATGCACTTCGGAAACAGAGCTTCACGAATTCCCACCAGAAATTCCAACATCATATAACATCAAATTCCCATGAAGCTCTATTTCTAAAGCACATTGTCCAAACAACATCTGATAAGGTCCTTATTCCACCCTCACTTCTTCTAGCTAAATCCATCATTTTTGTTCTCTTTCTTGTCAGCTCTGCCTCTTTATCAATTTATTTCTTTGCCCTCCCCTCAAAACACATTGGTATCATTATCAATGGAAGTTAAGATGTTCAGCATTTTAAAGTTATAAGACCTGTTAAATGTGATAGAATTTGCTTCTGGGTGGAGTCATTGTTATCACTATTATCTCTTTCTCCCCAAAATATTAAATAATAGCATGATAGATGTTATTATTTGGGGTATGAAAGGATTCCAAAACAGGGGAAGGAAGGAAGGAAGGATAGAAGGAAGGTAGGTCCAGATGGTGATCACACAAACCACAAAGCATTGCTGTGCATTAAGAACTTTCTTTCATGCACTTTCATGGGAATTTGTTGCCTGGCTACTTCTTTTTGAAGCTAGCTTCAAAAATGCATTAAATGGTTAGCGTAGATAGGACCATAGTGATATATAATTTGATAGCAACGAGGCCAAATTCACAGCAATCATTTTCCAAACTGTTGTTCATATTCTGCTCTTCCAAATGTACTTCCCTGACCTCCTAAAATATATGCTGTTTGACACCTCAAGAGCACAATTTACATCTTATTGTCTAAATAATTCAGTAGGTGGGCAAGACAAGATATTATCATTTTGATCTGACGTAGATGTAATAATCTCAAGATGGAAAACTTTTAGAATCTCAGTCAGCCATTTTTTTGTCAAAGTGGATCAACCAAATGCAATTCATAAATGCCATACAGTCTTTTTGGGGTTTTTTGGTCTTAAAACAGCCAGGGTTAATATTGCTATGAACTTGCATTTTGTAGTGACTATTAAATATGGATGTCAGTTATAGCATTTATTATTTGAAATATGGGAGTCAACTTTGAGCCTATCCAGACTTTAATAGAGCCAATGAAGCAAAAGCAATTACTTGACATCCCTCTAAAATTCAAACAGAATGTCAGAATTCAGATTAATCCTCAGTGTAATTGAAATTAAAAATTCTTCTTGCTTTTGCAGAATGATTTTTGTTCTTATATTTGAAAGCTACAATCTTTTTAATCCTTAGGAATCAGCAAATTGAACCTATTATCAGACCATAATTTCCTCTTCAGTGCAGGAAGACTATTTAGCAGTTATTACGTCAACTATGGATCACTTGCCACATTGGTATCAAATCCCAAAAGTTCATAGATCACAACAGAGCAACTGCCCTATAAACAATATTTGAGCCTACTTAAGTGTCCTTCCTCTTGCCATAATACCCCTTACATTTGTAGTCAGTTGGTAATGAAGCAAAGTATTTTTCACATATTCAGCAACTGTCACAAAGTGATAGACTAACACATAATCAAACCCAAAGAATTGCCTTTACCTTTCATTATCTCACATGGGAAGTGAGGCACTGAGTGACCAGAAGTATTTTGAGGCCTTCTGAGGGCCCATCCAGACAGTACCTAAACATAGATATCCTATGTTAAAAAGGGGGTGGCTAGATGACGTTAGCACTAAATACGTACTGATTCGCTGCAACAGCTGAAAAACATGGGATAAGAATTTCCCTGTTGTAGCTCAACCTCAACCACAGACTGATGATGGAGATGCTCAGGACAATGTTTTTAAGGCTTTGTGCGGTTTTTTATATTCTTATATTTTATGCTAATGTTTTAACAGTGTTTTATGATTGATTTACTTGTTATAATTGTTGAGGCATCACATTGTCTGGGCTGAGAGGGGCGGTATATAAATGTGGTAAATAAATAAATAAATAAATAAATAAATAAATAAATAATTTACTGATGATTCAGGAGGGGTGTGGGATTTCCTGAGGTTCAAAATGATGCAGATTCAGGCCACGTTCAAAGTGTTGAAGATTCAGGCCAGGGAAATGAAACTGGCTCAGATAGGGTTGAGCTCCAAGGTCAATCACAGGAGCCAGAAACAACATTGTTAGATAAGTGGTTGATTGAAGAAGAATGAAGTGAAATGAAAAATTCTCAAGGGAAAGCATCTGGTGTTATGGAGATAAGAATAAGTCTTCATTTACAATTCACAGCAGAGAATCAGCTCCAAAGGTCCAAGAGAATACATGGGAAAGAGAGAGAAAATTCATGGGACATGACATGATTTCATGAGTGCATATTAACAGACAGTTGCTTACCTTATAATTAGTTCAGGAAATGTTGGCTTTCAAGGAAGAAGCTAGACCTGAGTTCTTTGGGCCTTGTGTCAAGTCAAATTCTGGTTTTGAATTCAAGTATCCTGGAAGTTCCCCATATCCCTGTTTTATTATTTCTGCTCAAGTTTTCTAAGTATACCTTTTGTTTATGGATTTATGGTGTACTTAAAAAAAACTTCACTCTGTTATGCGCTGAACCATATATGTGCACATGTGACTCTGCTTATACAGGGTTAGTCAAAATGCATAGGCCAATAAGCCATTCAATTGAATGGCTTATTGGCCTATGCATTTTGACTAACCCTGTATTTATATTAAGATATTTCCATGTGCACATATATGGTTCAGTGCATAAAAAACTTTTTCCGGATGTCCCAATCCACCCTCCATCTTGTTCTGAGACAGAGGAGACCTGTGAGGATGGTGGGGGAAGAAATCCTAGGAGCCACAGGTCTGTGTGAGGACCTGTTCTGAGATCCCAGGGGTTTTTGTCCACTCTATTAAACCCACATTTTGCAGCTGTCTGGAAGTGCCCTAATACTCTGAATCTATCCCTCTGTATCCGATCAGAAATCTGGCTGTCATAGCAGTAAACTGACCTTCCCTTGCCTCAAAAAATAACTTTCAAGTCTTATAAACAAGTACATAGTCTCCCTCCCTCAATAACTACTCATGATCACTCCAGTTAAGCACTTCACCTCACAGTTCATTTCACAGTTTATATCAGCTGATATCAAAGCAAAATTGCTCTGAGGGTGGAGGATTTATGGATTTATGGAGATTAGGAAACTATTGTAGAAAAGGAAGGTTGATCTGTTGATCAGTTGTCAGGTTGATCTGTAGAGTGAGTTTGTTGCCCTTGCTAGCTAAATGTACAAATGATATCGAGCTTTACCTTTAAATGTGTAAATAGTGAAAACAGCTTCAAAGTATATTGAAAGGCTCATCTACAGCAGGCAGGTTAGTCTAGTGTAAATCTGTCTCAGAACCGTTTGAATCCAGCACATACATACTCAATCTGTGGCCTTTGTTCAGATGGGCTGAGACAACGTCAGCCCCGCTGGACTATCATCTCTTTTGTGTTGCTACCACCACTCTTGACCTTCCACGGAGTTTTGTTCAATCACCAGACTGGCGTGGTTGAGTGATGCAGTTTCCTCTTCTGGAGATTTCGAAGCAGAGGTTGGATGGCCATTTGTCAGAAGTGCTTTGATTGTGTGTACCTTCATGTCAGGGCTTGGAATGGATGGCCTCCAACTCCATGAGTCTGTTATTCTAGACTGATGTCAGAATGGGGGACCTGCATGACAGACAAGAAGGACAACATCAATCCTTCTTTATTTTTTATCATACAGGCAGATTTTTCTAACATCAGCAGACATGACTGCAGTGGTCAGGTACTCAAATAGAGGTGCATGGTTGGCAAGAAATGGCATCAGTTGCAAATAACCAAGTCTCTTTCCTTATGCTGATCAGCATAAGGAAAGGATGACAGCAGCAGTGTCCGTCTCAACAGGGGATCAAGAAGCATTGAGCCCAATCCAGCTTTCCAGACTGCCCTGAAGACTTAGAATACTCCAGAGTCATTCCCTGACTTTGCCTAGAGTGGGGCAAAGTAAGTTTATAACCAAAATACCTGTAACCATCAGAAGTTGCTATAGTTCATGAATACAGACAGAGGACCCTTCCTATATCCCAGGATCTGATCCTAGATTATCTTCTTATCCCAGATTATCTGGCAGTGGATACTTGTATAATCCAATTTAAATAAGATAATCTGAGATTAGTTCCTGCAATATAGGGCAGTGTAGAAGGGGCCAGAGGTGCCTTTGTGATGAATCCAGGTTTTTGGCCCATTAAGACAAGTCCTTGGTTGCCTGCAATTTCCTGTAATGTCAACATTTTAAATTTTAAATTTAAATACCCTGTACAAAAGTGGAGAGGGAAAGAAGCTCACTTATTATTCAAGTTGTAGCTCAAATTCCAGTTGTTCTTTGAGGGTTTTTTTTTTGTTTTTGCCTTTACATAACTTGAACTTCACCCTTTTCATTGAGATACATTATAGGATCACCTTTCTCCTAGAATTGTATGCTAATGATCTTTTTTTCAATTATACTCCCTATAGAATATCTCTATTGTTTTATGTGCACACACAATATATTGTAAAAATTTAATCTCACTCAGCTCCACAGTAGGTGGCTTGGAATCTCAACACAATTGTGTATGCATTTCTCCTAGTTATGTTCATAAATTCTTACAACAATGAAAGCTTCAAACTAAGTTAAACACCCTTAAATCACCTCCTGTTCTCACAGTGCTCCTTGTTTAGTTATCTTGCCGTGTTTGTGGAGGCTATAGTTCCAATATTTTTCATTTATTAAGCATTTCCCACATGTATATTGTATAACCCAAGCCTATTTGGTTGTGTCGAGATTGGACAAGAACTACCATGCTATTTCTTTCCCTTTCTCATTTGAGTAAAGCTAGATGGATGCTACATTATTCCAAAAAAGCAGACAAGACTTATCTGTCACTTGCAGAGCTCGTCTAATGTATGTGTCAAGCCTCTCAAGAACACTGTCTTAGAGATAGAAATATAATGGGTAAGAATATGGATGGGTGGGTATTAAATTAAATGTCAACTCTGACCTTTAGAGGTCAAAAACTCAACAGCTGGGAATGACAGATGCATTTTTGAAAGTCTTTCAGACATCTAACAGTGCTCTTCTGGACTAGCTCTGTAATAATAGGAGCTCAGGAAAAGCCTGCTCAGTTCAGTGTGCCTCACAGAGTACTTGTCTACATCAGCCAGAAATACCTGATTTTCTGCAATAGAAGATGGGCTGTCCTCATGAGGCACATTTATTTCCAATGATTATCTCAGGGTTGTTAGGTCTAAACTGGCTTTACCCCACTTTGGGAAAAGTTGGGGAATATTCTGCAGTTTCTGGAAACTCTGTATTATTCCTCAGCTTTGAGGCATCTGGATACCTGGATCAGATTTAATTCAGCCTGATCTGCTGACCAGAATGGAACACTGATGGCATGACAGTTTCCTGCCCTTGTCAGCACATGACTGTGTCACCACTGTTGTGCTAAGCTGGACATGGAACTCCATAAGAAATCCTATCCATTGTGTTGGCCCCTGTTGACATCCAAATGGTGCACACACATGACCAGGAAGAAGGAGGACAGTGCCAGAATGGAGCACTTGTGTGACATCAGAATGTGAGTGCCCCATTCTGATATCCGCAGAGGCAATTACAGTAGTCTGAGCTCTCACAGACATTCATGGCAGCAGTGGTGACATGGAGAAGGTAAGATATGTGCCACCCCAAACAAGCAACTGTGCTCCCTAGCCATGAAAATCACAACCCTGGATTTGACATGACCATGCTGGATCTGAGCTGCTCCAGGGCACATTTACACAGGCTGATCTTCCAATTGTAGATGAGCCCTGAGTCATTCACTATCCACCTATGATTGCAGAACATTTGTGGACTGAGCATCCAAATACTCATAACAGCTGTTTTAAGTATTTTTGGTGAGTATGAATATTTACATTGATGGATCCTTACGTTATTGGCCATTCAAAGTTTACTAATCACCCAGTAAATTATGAAACCTGGGGACACTGGTAGGGAAAGAAAGGAAGTATAGGGAAGACAAAGTACAAACAGAGACATTCCATTAGGGGCTCCTGGGGCATGCTCGATCATATAGAAAATGATAAGAAATATTTTGATAGATGGGATCAACTTTATATATCTTTTACATTAACATGGTAATTTGTTCAAGCTGGAAGACAAGATAGTCTGAGGGGATTTGTCAAATGTCATTACTATTTATCTGGTGCCTAAGAATGCTGGGATGTCTTTTCTTTTAAGGGTGATTCCCTTTCAAAGGTTAGAGAATTCACTTGGAAGTTTCAGAAATTCATTAAAAGCATTTTTGTTCCACTAAGCTTTTTGACTCTCTTAGTATTGCCATTTTAGTATCTTACATTGTTACCATTTTGTTCTTTTTGGTTTAAATGTTCTATCGATTTTCAGATGTAGTTCTTCAATGAACACTATATATTTTGATACTCTACCTTGCCTTGGGCCATTTGTAAATAGCTAAAATGAAATAAAATAAATAGCATCGACTGAGATTCTGCAACAATGCAGCATAAATCCCTACATGATGAGTTCCACATTGATTCTGCTATGTGATTTTTGAGTCAGATGGCTATGTCACACAACTAAATGCACAACTTCATGTGCAATGGAATGCACAAGCACATGTGCAACCAGATACACAACTAGATGTGATATACAAGTAGATATGAAACCAAAGTAGTACTTTAGGTAATTTCAGTAGGGATTGAGAATGCACATTTAATTGCAATGGCAACTTTGAATTAAAAGTGAACAAAGAACATTGGACAAAAATGTTTCAGACAACGGGAGTCTTTCATCCTTGGTCTCCAATTATTAAATGAAACAACATGGTGTAGTTATTATTTATTTATTTATTTATTTATTTCTCACATTCCTTCTCAACTCCGAAGGGGGACTCAGGACAACTTACAATGGGCCCCATTCCAAAACCATTACATAACAAATTACAAAATTAAAACCACAATTAGATATAAAAGCATAATTAACAATACATAAGCCATCGTTAAACAGTAAAACAGTCTCATCAGCCATATCGTTATTCCAGACATTCCCTTAAAGTGCTGTTTGCATCTATTGTCCAGAAGCCTGGTCCCAAAACCATGCCTTTAGTTTCTTTCAAAAAACTAGGAGAGAGAGGTGGCCGATCTTACCTCAGTTGGGAGTGTGTTCCATAGGCGGGGGACCACTGCCGAGAAGGCCCTATCTCTGGTCCCCACCAGGCATATTTGTGCTGTTGACGGGACTGAGAGCAGGGCCTCCCCAGATGATCTTAGGTTTCGAGGTGGGACATAGGGGTAAATGCGTTCGGACAAGTATGCTGGGCGAGAATCATATAGAGCTTTATAGCTCAAAACCAGCACTTTAAATTGGGCTCAGAGGTGGACCGGCAGCCAGTGGAGCTGGCACCACAGGGGGGTGATATGCTTCCTGTATGTCACCCCAGTTAGTAATCTGGCTGCCGACCATTGAACTAGCTGAAGTTTCCAAACTGTCTTCAAAGGCAGCCCCACATAGAGCACATAGCAGTAATCTATTCGGGATGTAACAAGAGCATGGACCACCGTGGCCAAGTCAGACTTCCCAAGGTATGGGTGTAGCTGGCACACAAGTCTTAGTTGTGCAAAAGCTCCTCTGGCCACCGCCAAGACCTGGGGTTCCAGGTTCAGCGATGAATCCAGGATCACTCCCAAGCTGCGAACCTGTGTCTTCAGGGGGAGTGTAACCCCATCCAATACAGGCTGTAACTCTATGCCCTGTTTGGCCTTTTGACTGACCAGGAGGACCTCTGTCTTGTCTGGATTCAATTTCAACTTGTTAGCCCTCATCCAGTCCAACACAGCAGCCAAGCACCAGGTTAAGGTCTGGACAGCCTTCTTAGTAACAAGTGGGAAGGAGTGTGTTGGACTATGACTCTGCAGACCAGGGTTCAAATCCCCACTCAGAAATGGAATCCTGCTGGATGACATTAGGCAGATTACATTCTCTCAGCTTCAGAGGAAGGCAAAGATAACCCCACTCTCAAAAAATCATGGCAAGAAAACTTTGTGATACATTTATCTTGAGTTCACCATAAGTATACTTACCTGGCAGGGGAGATACCTTGATCCTGAGTTCACCATAAGTCAGAAATGACTTGAGTGCACAAAATTACAATGGCTTTCATCATTAGCTAGTTCTGCAATTACAAAGCATATTTACTCAGGATTAAATTTCACAAAAATCAACCAGAGTTATGCCCCTGAATTCTTTTCAATCTTGGGAATGAAGCCCTCTGAACTAATTGTGACTTAAGTGAGGCTTTATTGACAATTGTACGAAGAGATGACAAATCACACAAGTTCAGTTGTGAGGTCAGACATACTATCCTACAGCCCTTCCCTAAATGATGCCCCTTTGGTGTAAGTCACTAGAGATGGGGCTACAGTTTGTGATATGTATTCTCATGTTCAAGATTATAGGCCAGTCCTAAGCACACCTACTCAAGAGATTCATTTCTGTTAACTCAATTGGGCTTACTATAGTTGTCATTAATGAGCTACTTAGATAACATTTAGCTGTAGATCTTAATCATTTTTATTTCCTTATATTAAAATGTTGAGGCACAATTTTCAAGGATTTGGAGCTTTCATGATTATAGCTGCAAGAATTTTGTATGCAAAATATTCGAAAACTAATGAGATACCAAATATCAAAGACTGGAATCAAAAATTAAACAACTGTGCAATAATGGCCAAGTTAACAAATTATACTGAGGAAAAAGAAAGAAGGTGAAAAGTAAATGATTTAGAAAATAATTAGCTACCATTTACTGAGCACTGGAATAATAAGAATCAACAGAGCAATTTAAGCAGATTTCAATTAGTATGACATATTTGTTTTCAATTCATATGTTCTTTTTCTGTTGTGTAAATAGGCATTTAAAATAGACTGTATATATCTGGCAGTGTTGATCCACCATGGGTATGCTAGTTTCTGTTGCACTGCTGCCTTTGTATGAAGCATCTGTGTTCCTGTATTTCATCATACACAAAATGTGGCTAGTGGCTACAGTCCATTATGCCCCAGCATAGCATCCACATAAGGAAGAACTGCACCAACACTAAACAATCTCAGGCCATATGCAGCTTCAAGATGACTTGAAACTATGGTGGCCACAAAACTCACACCACCAATCCATGCTACAGCACAGATTAAAGAGGTAACAGGAAATATTTCTAAATCAAACTTGCTAATAAATCTGGTCCTTTATTACTTCCTTTCCCTTGAAATATCAGATTGGATAAAGAGTTTGCTTGACTTGGAATGTAATGACACTGAGGCTTTCTTGTTTGAATAAGAAGATGACTGTTTTTGAAAAGAACTACCATGAGATAGGAAAGATTACAGAATCCTAACTCTAACTAAACTCTAACCAGGCTCAAAGGTTAGGGTGCCATGCCTACCTCGTACCATTGAACAAAACTAGAATATATTATTCTTCTTGGAGAGTCAAGGGAGACTTGACAAGAAACAGGAAAAGTAATCTCATCAGCGTAAAATCAGCAGCTTAGGTCAGATGAAAGATCACCATGGTTCAGAAGACACTATAAGAAGGACTGAAGAGATCTATGTCTACTCCGATCCATGCAAATGAATACACCTTGAATATCAGCTAATTTTTTCTAACTTTACTGATGTTAGCATGGGCAGTTCATGAACTACATGGAGAAGTGCACCACCTGCCCATACAGTTTCTTTAATCCATGAGCCTCTAATGGCTAAACCAAGAGAAATGGTTCTCCAAAAATGTAAAGCCTAAACAGACTTATAATTGAGACTTTCGCCTTCAAAATCATATAAGGTGGAAACAAGTCATTGTCCTTTCTACTAATACCCAAAGTAACATAGCTAGGGTCACCTCTTGGAATCACTATGACCTTAACAATGTGCTATCTTCATTAAAATGTAAGATTAATTAAATCTTTTTCTGCACATCTTATCAGAACAAAACTGCCACATCTAAAGATTGCATGGTTTCTTTCTTGGTTTTCTTCAAGCTAAATTTGGCTATCAAATAGGTCAACTCTGGAATCATCTCTTAGACCACAAGGACTAATACAATGTTTGATCTTGACAGAGCCTTTTCACATGTGCTAATTAGGATCAAAACTAATTTCAACCTTCATTTCAAATCCCCACCTTTATTCAAAGGAAGGCCTTAGTTTGAAACTGTCAGCATACTTCTTAATTATGCAACCTATTAAAAACCTGAGTTAATTAGGACATCTGTGTGACTATAGAAATAAACTGCATCAATGCATTCTCCCCGAAGGAGTTCTGTCTTTTTTATTATTTTCTTTCTTTTTTTCTTTTTTTGGGAACAAGATCATTTACAGCTATAATTGGACAGATATGTACAAAATAGTAAATAAGAAATTAGCAAACATTTAAGACACGCTAAGCAGCTAAAGAGATAATGAAAAAACCTTATGCTGTTTAAAAAGAATTTAAGACAAGTAAAGCCCACAAGTGACAGATGATAATAACTCTCAATTATTGCTTTTAAAGAAAATGGGTATACAAAATGTTTTCTTAAACAGAAAAGAATGAATGGCAAATACTTAACTGCTGCTGTCATGATACGTTTGTGTAATGTATCATCCTAAAGACGGGTGTGGAAGAGGAGAAAGTTCCTTCTTGATTCATTTTTTTAAAGTACAGACCCACTGAAGTCAATATACTTACCTATAAGTAGGTACACTTGAATGTCTGTATGTTTGAAAAACTATCTGAAAGACTGTGTGCTCATTTACACATATAGCAAAATGCAAGATCAGTTCAGAGTATTTGTTTCAGATCAACCCTGAACTCCATGAAGCTGTTGAGACACTCTCTGCCTTAAAGCCATCGCAGCTTCTTTCCTTTTCCCTCATAGCACAGGCACCTTTGCTGATATCAGCAAAGCTGCCCAATGATGGCTCGGAGTTCTCTGGATAGGAGCAAAAGGAGCTCCATTTGTCCCCTTTTCCTTGTGTCGTGAGCTCGGGGGAAAGGCGATAGTGATTCCAGGATGTATGAATAATGAACCAGTTTGGATTGGTTGGTCCAGCTGCCCAAACTAACTGTGAAGTGTGGGACTGCACTGGTATTTCTGCTAACTCTGTGACTTCTAACATGAAATAAAACTGTCTTAACAAGTGTTACAGACTAGAAGTCCCTGGATGTCCAGGTTTGAATTCATGTTGAAACCCGAATACAGGGCCAGTGCAAAATAAGACTCGTTCCCATGAATGTAAGCCTGCTTTTGAGGTCCTTAAGTGAGAGCTTTCTCTCAATCCCACCACAACCACAGGCACATAAGGTAAAGATACAAGAGAGAGCCTTCTCACCTGCTGCTTCCAAACTATGGGCAAATGAAGATCTTTCTGTTTACCACATCTTTGAGTGAAAACTTTCTGTTGCAGAGGGCTGGGATTTGTTATGTTTGTATTTTTATAATTACTGTTACATTTTAATAGCCTTTTAAAAACCTTTTTGGATCAAGGTTCTTAACAGGTTTAACAGGTTTTTAAAATGCTTTGGTATTGCAGTATTATTTAAACTATATTTTGTGTTAGTTCATATTTTTCCATGTTTGTAGAAAGGTGAGATACACATTAAAAGAATAATTTTATACCACCAACTTTGTTATGTAACCACCATACATAGCTTAATAGAGTATCCTGGTCTGACCCACCTTGTCTTCCCTTACTGGGTAGCAACCATAGGAAGGGACCAGGGGTCTATTCCCTTGTCAATAGAGAAGCAGCTGGCCAACATTTCTGCCCCATCCCTCGAGAAATCTCTGGTGTGACAGTGAGAAGCAGGGTCACAATTCCACCTTGCATTGCAGGTCACTCATGGAAGGGGGGAGGCCTTAATCAGATGCTTTGAAATCAACAAAGGAACAGATCCTGTTCACAGCTCTTGATGGCCAGAACATGAGGAATAGGACTCCCTACCTGAAGGGATCGTAGGGAAAAAAACATTCATGTATGCATGAAGCACTAGAAATATGTTATTAATCCTAAATAAAAGCCTGAATGCCAAGGCAAATGCAAGACGTTCTGTTCACTGAAGGTGAGGAGCTAGTGACTCTCCATCTCCAATCCAGTCAAAATGCATAGTAGCCAGGCCAAGAAAGGCAGAGCAATGCACAACTCACCGCCCTTGTAGGAAAAATATAATAACTGCTCTTTCCAAATTCTGGTTTCCCTCTCCTAATTATTTGTGAGGCCTTTCATAGCATCCTTATCCTTATCCTTATCCATACTGAACAGTGCAGCCTTCCACATAGAGCTGAATTCAAGTGCCCAATAACTGTGACTGGTAGGGAATCCTGGATGGTCCAATCTAAATATTTGGGATACTGTACCATTTGCACCCATCATGTACAGCATCAGGTTTAAATGTATAATGGTCTATCAAGGAAACTGTGACTTGGGATGAAAATAATATCTGCAAATGGAAAAGCAAATTTCAAATAAGGACATATACAAGAAAAATAACAGACTAGCAAGAATGCAGTGCAATATTCTTCTTGTATTCAACGTCCTGAAATACTATGTATAGGAATAATTCGACAGAAAAAAACACATGCTTTAGCACCCTAAACCTGAATGTTTATTTTCTCTTCCTGTGGGAATAATAGTAATAATAATAATAATAATAATAATAATAATAATAATAATTTTATTTCCAACCCATCTCTTCTCATGACTTGAGGCTGGTTGCAGAACAATTAAAGCATATAAACACTGTAAAAACAGCACAAAAACACATATTAAAATACACAAGACAGAGATCAAACAAAAGACACACATGTAGAATTCATGCTCAAAGAAGACTATCTGGGTATAAGACCACTTTATCTATTTGTTCTTATATGCAAGAATGAAATTGTAATGTATTTACACTACTAACTCTGACCAATATTGTGTTTTGTGTGGTAATGTGATTGTTCTTTTTCTAAAACCACGCTTAGGCCCCATTTGCATTGCCATATAATGCAGTTTCAAACTGCATTATGTGGCGATGTAGATTAGGCCTTAGAAGAGAGTCTTCCCATCGAAACAACTAGCAGAACAGTGAAGCACAGAACGTTCACATGCCAACCTGTTTTCCTCTGATGTATTACTGGTTCCCAACACAGTGAACTCCTTTATGTGACTGATGGTGGGAGGAGATATTTTAGGGCTCTGATTTCTGAGGAAGTAGGTCAGCAGCAGAGATCTTTACAGTCTCCCTGCAAAGACACCTACAGTTCCCAAACTGTTTCCCCATATTCACATAAATGGAAATGGCGTCTTTGAAGTTCTATCTTGCCTCCATCACTCTGTGATAAGTGATGTGAAATCAGGCTTCAGTACCAAGAACATTGCTGGCTCAACTGAAGAATGAAACATTCCTTTTTTAAAAAACCTCCTTTTTCTGGCATGAAGCAAATGGTCAGGACATTTCTTCTAGCATAGAGGTGGCGAGCATGTAGATTTGCCTCTGAATGTTGTCAGGCTATGCCTATAATGCAGGAATGTGGACTATGGACCTTTCCCTATCATAGTCAGGTTCCTTATGAACCTAATAAAATGTTGTGTGTAAGTATTCAGAAAGTCTCAAGTCTTTGTTGTTGTTGTAGCTGCGGCTGCTGTCGTTATAGCTGTTGCTTTGTATTTCAAACAAAATCAGAGATTGATAAATTATTCAGTGAGAAGAAACTCCTCTCATACTCCCCCCTCTCCTCCTCCTTCTCTGAACACAAAGCAAATTTGATTCGAGTTAAATGTGTTTTTGACTAATGGTTTCTGCCTGCATGATTTATCAGTGTAATGTGGACAGAGTATGGCAGTGGATTGGTACGGGTAATTTTTGCATTTCTAGGCTGATGTTCCGCATGCCTAAGTCTGGAGGCCTACTGAATGATACATTTTGAAAAGATTGCCCAATGTGACAGGGAGGGGGTTGCTTTGGTTGAGAGAGCATCCCACCTCCCCCCTTCCCCCGACCCGCTCTCATCCCTTCCAAAGTCATAAAGGAAACACATTTCTTCACTTTTTCCCCAGCAGTAGTCTCAATAGCAAAAACATCACAAAAGCATTAGAGATAAGTGAGACTATTAAATTACATACCATAAAGTAACTTACCAGGCCTTACAGACACCCTAGAGATGTACCCATGCAATAGGTACACATTCATTTAAATGGGACATTAAATAGTACAAAATAGTACAACTCTAAATCCCAGGTATTGACGTACAGGAGTAATAAATCCTAAAACTATGTTATTGTTCTTGTTACCACTGAACTTTATTTATACCCCAGTTCTCCCAAAAAATAGACTTAAGAGGACTTCTTAATTAATGCAATTGCAATAGTTAAAATATATCAAAGAACAATATTAAAATTGAATTAAACTCTTAACAATATGAAAATAATTTAAAAATAAAATAATAAAAGCAGTGCAAAACAATACAACATTTTCTAAGCACTCAATCCTTTAAAAAAGTTCTGAAATCCTGTTGGAATAAAAACAAGTCCACACTTGCCGACAGAAGGACAGCAAGGAGCTCTTAGACTGTATGAAAAAAATGTCCCCATAACTTGTGGATCTCCCAGTTCAGAACTATGCTGTAGCACAGAAAGAAGGGGATTTTTTCCACATACATTTAAAATTTAGATTATAATCCTCTTTCCCCTATCATACGACTTTTTGTCCTCTGCAGAAGTCCCAATTTAAATTATGAGGTTTCACGGGTACATTCAGCATTCCCACCATCCTGATTTAGTCAGACCAGTCCATATTAATCCCCTGTCACCCCACTTTTTCCACTGCTTTTAAAATGCCTCAGTTTTTATCTCCCTCTCCCACCTTTCCCTCTTTTTCCTCAGTTTATTTTAATTAATGCAACTGAAGTGTTTGAAGTGTATTAGTAATTTATACTCCTTTAATTTTGCAGGGAGGAGACAGTGGAACCTGGCCCTTCTAAATAGACTCAGGCGAAAAAGCTAACTGCTGAAGCCTCTACTAACATGTTATTTGCTATCTCCACAGTGAGGTTGTAACATGTCTCAAATTTTGTCTGTGAAAAGTTGAACAATATCATTCAGCTTTTTTAGTAGGGGAGAAAGATCTTATCCTGGTTTTCACATCTAGATGGTAGAATGTCTTGGCTGTATTGCTCCCGTTACAGCTCCACCTTGAGGGGAAGTCACATAATGCAATGATCTTCTATGCCCAAAACAAACAAAAAAAACTATCCCAGATAAAAAGCTAGATATGATAGAGAAAGGTTCTTACATAGTTTTCTTTGTGCAAGAGCCCAAAAACAACCACTCCCCTTAATTATTGAATTAGACTTGACATTTGGCACAGAACAACCTCAGCGTGTTTGCATTAAACAAAATCTAACATAGGTCCTTGATACAATTCAATCAGAACTCATATCCCCCCCCCCACACACACACACACACACACACACACAAACACACACACGCCTTCTGTGTGCAATGAGGAGAAAACGGCTTCCTGTAATTTCAAATAATGTTTGGGGATCCATTCTGATCAGGACCATGACAGGGGTAAATACACACACACCATAATGGCGACCTTTCTTCCATACCCAACAGGCCATTTCGAAAAATGTCTATTCCATGACTAAACACATAACAAACAACATATCTAGTTTTGCCTTTACCAGATCACAACCCACACATGGTTGTTGTGAAGATAATGCACAACCTAAACTCATGATCTAAAGAATACAGTCAGCCCACTACATTTAACTTTTGCCGCATTTGATTGTTCAGGGACATGATCAAAACATTATCTCCAGAAATTTCTTGATTTCACATTGTGATTCTGTGGTCAATATCTATCAAGGGTTTATCTTAGAATCATGCTGGAGGAACTAAAGTTTCTTAGACAGAACAACTAGGAATATCTAGGTCCTCCAATGCCATTCTATGGTCACCTTCTGGTGGAAGTTGATTGAAGAGTTAGGCTTGAAAAATTAGAGATTCCTAGTGAAGTATTCTGTCTGATTAAAAAAAGCAAATTTCTTATTCACAGTTTTTCACTTTCATGAGTATCTTCTAACCCAAGCAAATGTGGAGGACTAACTGTATTACTATTTGATTTGTTTTTCTAAGGCTTCATGATTACGTTAATCTGGTTTTATTAGCATAAGTGAGGCAAACTTTACTTTTTAGGATTAAGTATAAATGATTCTAAGTTTATTCCTAAACATATAAAGTTGTAATCTGGTAGACTTATGTTTCTGTACTACAAGCACAGTATTCAGTTTACAGAAGTGGAGCTTGAGTAAAGTTCTAGGAGCTGATGTCACTAAGTTCTTGTCCAGGGTGGCATGAAAAAGAAAGTTTTTATTCTCTGCAGGATGACAATGTACAGTTATGACAAGTGGGTTGCTGAGGTTGGGCTACTGATGGAACAGGGAGCAACATTTAACTTGACAAAGAAGTAGCAGGTTTAGACAACAAGACACACATGCCAAGATTCGTGCTCAGACTGTACAGCAATATGAAATAATGTCAACTTTACTAGGAAGGCATTTTATTGCTGTTCTGCTTTGTTCAGACCTCACATGAAATGCTGTGTCTTGCTCTGGACACCATAGTTCAAGAAGGATATTGACAAGCTGGAATGTGCTCAAAAAAGGGTGGCCAAAATGGTAAAAGGTCTGGGAGCCAATCCCTATGAGGAATAGCTTAGGGAGCTGGAGATGTTTAGCCTGGAGAAGAGATGGTTAAGAGGTGACAGGATCATCATGTGTAAATATTTGAAAGGACATCATAGTGAAGTGGGGGTAAGCTTGTTTTCTGTTATCCCAGAGATGAAAACATGGAGCAAC
This sequence comes from Anolis sagrei, assembly GCF_037176765.1. Classification (NCBI taxonomy): domain Eukaryota; kingdom Metazoa; phylum Chordata; class Lepidosauria; order Squamata; family Anolidae; genus Anolis; species Anolis sagrei. The sequence continues at coordinate 210,509,063 of NC_090023.1, read as the reverse complement.
GAATTCAAACTACAAGGAAATATATTTCACCTAACATTAGGAAGAATTTCTGATGTTAAAATCTGTTCAACAATGGGGTATGCTGTTTCAGTGTACGATGGAGTCTCCTTTCCTGGAAGTTTTTAAACAAGGAGTGAATGGCCATCTGTCGGAAGTACTTTGATTGTGTATTCCTGCATAGAGTTCCTTCCAACTGCATGATTCTAGAATTACAGAAGAGTCTCGCTTATCCAACATAAACAGGCCGGCAGAACATTGGGCAAGTGAAAATGTCAAATTACATTATGATTTTACAAATTAAGCACCAAAACAACATGTTTTACAAGAAATCAATAAAAAAGCCATTCAATACACTATAATGTTATGTAGTAATTACTATATTTACAAATTTAGCACCAGAACATTGCAATGTATTGAAACAGCTGTGGATTCAGGCAGGAGGCAGGCTGAGTTGGATAATATAGAATGTTGGATGAGCAAAGGTTAGATAAGTGAAACTCTACTGTAAGTATACTGTTTTCTTTAATAAAGGTTGAAAGGTAGAGTTCTCAACATTATAGCCAGGTTTCAAGATTAAAATGCATCTTGCATTATTAAAAAGCCATTGATTTGTCACCTTGTAACTTTACCAACACAATCCATAGAACAATTCACTTGCTAATAAAATCAAATCTGAAACTTGGCTGAGACCCAATCCTAATCCTCCCATTTTTATTCCTGTTATCTTGGTGTCATGTTTTCTATCTGGCCTAAAATAAATGTCCAGCCAAGAATAAGTCTGCCTAGAAAACATTTTTCTCTCCATTCATTGTAGCTCACTGGAGCCTTTCACTCTACCTGAGATGAGTCGATCAGATAAAAAAGAGAGTACATTGATTTTTCAGAAAAAGAAAACATTTAAAAGTTCTGTTATCCCAAGCCTTTTTTTAAAAAAACCAAAATCATTGAGAGCTTCTATTTTCTCTACCCCTGCCTGGCCTGTCAGATCTTATAATAAAATTAATGGGCAATGAGAAAAAGGTTCTCTCAACCTTTCAAAAACTTGAAGAAATGGAGAGGGGGTTGGAATGAGAGTAACACTTCTGTGATGACAGCCCTTTGTTCTTGTGGCATTTGGAAAACATATTTGTGAAAACAGGAAAAGGTATAGAAGATATTATAGAGACTTTGTTTTGTTTATTTTAAAAGGATGCATCAACAGCAATAAAATGCCTTCCCACTGGGGCTGAAATGTCTTTAACATCGCTGTATAGAGTGAACAATAATCTTGGCGTGTACATCTTGTCTAAATCTCAGATCCTGCTGCTGCTGCTCTTGACTCAAAAGTTGCCTGCTGTTGCATCAGTGGCCAAGCCTTAGCAATGCACCTGTCATAACTGTATATTAGTGTCCTGCAGATCGCCAAAAGTTTGTCTTTCATGCTGCCCTTTAAAAAAAGCTCCTTGACTTTAACCTTCAAAATTGTCTTCAAGCTATACTTCTGTAAACTGGACTCTGTGCATACTTCTGTAAACTGGACTCAATAGGATTCGTATAACTTCTGTGGTTAATTTCTACCAGATTTCTGAATAGAAATTAGAGGGTCATTTGGGTATAACCAATGGAACAGAATTCCATTTCCTTGTGAACAAAGTGGTAGTAGTTCTGTTCTTTCAACTCATTTCTGACTTATGGTAGCCCTAAGGAAAACCTATCAAAAGGGTTTTTTTTCAGGAAATATTTCTAGAAATTTGCTATTTCTTGCTCTGGAACTGAGAAATTGTGACTTGTCCAAAGTCCCCCACTGGATTTCCATGGCCAAGGAGGGATTCAAACCAGAATCCTTGTCCAACACTTAAACCACTGTTTACAAGGACATGGGTTTAAATTCGAATTGGTTACTAGCCTAGTTATGGGGTTAGCTCAACTTAAATTGAACTAGATATCTTAGATGAGTCATTTACTGAGTTTCCTCTTTTGTTTCTACCTACTCCATCTTGGCACCAGCATGGTTTATAGAAGTAGTCACCTGGGACAAAAAGCAACAACAAGAAAATGGTGAATCCATTGTTTGTGGAACATTATCTCCTTTTTATTTTCTTCATTTCTTAATATTTATTTATTTATTTCAAATATTTATATCCCATTCTTCTCAATCCTTGAGGGGGGACTCAGGGCGGCTTACAAATGGCAACCATTAGATGCCAAGAACAAACAACAATCACCTTACAAAGCAAATTGACATTAGATAAACACAGGAGTACAGTTTTTGTTCTGTTCTGTTCTAGATTATATGCCATTTGAGCAGCTCTGATATTGATAAACAAATGCATTCAGGGATACCCTAAAATAGTCAATAAAACACTACTGGTCCCCTGTCATTTCCATCAAAGAGTGGGATTTTATTAAACTAACTGTTCATTTTGGGATACACATGGCCGTTTTTCTTAATTATTCCTAAAGTTTCAAACATCATCCTTTTCACTTTCCCAGGAGTACAGAAACAAAAAGAAGCATTTCTTTTCCTTTTTAAAGAATGAATTCTTCCACGCTTTTCATCTGGGATCAGTATCAGTGTCTCTGTGTGACGGTTCCTCCTATTTCTTGTATCCTCTGGGGAAGACTGTAGAATGGCATTCACTGAATATATTAGCAGAAGAAATATAATAGTTTTCAGAGGATTCTCAATGACAAGCTAGAAAAATCAGGTATTTACACCTGTGAAAATCTTTCTAACATGACCTATTTAGCTCAAACTGAACCTAACACTTGCTATAGTACAGATGAATACTGTGCCCCTCCAAAGCTACTAGGCAAAACATTTACTGCCCAACCATATGATGAAATAGCAAACAGAACAATAAGTGCATTCTGAACAATTCCAGTGAAAATAAGTAGATGGACTTAGATTAGATTGATTATTCTAAATGGTTGGCATATACATTGTAGCTATACAACAAATTTTAAAAATAGCTGCAATGACATCAGTTTCTTTAAACCAGGTTATGGCATTCTTATGTTCTTAAGAAGTTTGAATATTTTTCTAAAATGGAGACATTTGGTGAAATCTGCAGCTGCCCAAAGAAGTACCACTGCAGATTTAACTATATATCAGAAGAACAAGAAAATGATGCTGTGTTATAGGAAGAGCAAGCCTAAAGCATCCCTGTTCAGATGTAACATTTCTGTTACAATAAACCAAATATTATTGGAGAAGCTGATTGGAATGGTAAATCAGTTCCAGGAAGTAAAATCAGCCCTTCACATTCTTTGAGATTAGGGATGCAGAACGCTTGTGAAAGTGAAAAAAATGTGAGTAACAAAATTACTATTCCTTTTTATCTGAGTGAACACTTCTTTATTTCTATATCTTCCAACATGACTGTATGGTAAACTTCCACTGGAAACTGACCATAAAATTGCCCTAAGAGATTTCTAAAGAGGTGTTCTCTCTTGAAATCTCTAAATCCTCCAGCATAACCAGAAATATGAATAATCAAATCCACAAAAGTCAAAACCACAAATGTGAAGGGGGAACTTTAAAGGATATATCAGCACCTTGGCTAGCTCCCTTGAAAATCAAGATCAAACACTGAACCGACAAGACAGCAGGAACCATGAATTCAAGTTCTCCCTCCTACTTTCCTTTACTTTCTCCACTCTTGCATATGACTTCAGAGGAAACACTCTTCTTTGTTAAATGAGTTTTTATCATCTCTGATTCAGGACACAATTTCAGGTGTATATCTGACTACAATCCAGGATGATACACAAGTTTGGAGATCATGAAAACATTGTTTAGCAAAGAGAAAGTAAGCAGTGCAAGTGGGAGGATCTTGTTCGGTTTATTTGATTGTATGAGGATCCAGAGCAATACATTTAAACTGAGCCAATCTGAGAGATGTCTGTTATTTACTAGAAATGCACCTGTGGCACTTACCATATTTAATAATCTTCCCCACAGAGATCAGAGGGACGCTAATGCAGAATATTCATTTATTTTAAAAATGTGTGTTTGCCTAGGATTTTGCTACCCCCTGGTGATTGTAATAAAATATCTTACTCATCATGTTTTGTTAACTGATTGTACATTATTTTGTGAACTTTATTGTTTCAAAACGCTCTAGTTTTTAATAATTAAAATCTCCTGCTAAAAGAAAGGAGGGAGCTAAAGAGGGATGACATATTCATTCTCAATATAAAAATCACAATTGTAATGCAAACAGATAATGAAGTATCCATTATCTCTGTGTTTTGTCTATAGTAACCACTACTAGCCATTTCTTAATTATGTTTGTAGATTGGTGCAGCACTTCAAACCATGAATGATGGCTTATTAAACCAGAATATGATTAGAAATGTTGCTGCAGATGGGTCATTCCTTGGACAGAAATCTATCTGAAATGGACTTCACCATTACAGTGTTAATTCCATGTGTCCTGTCTACATGTCATTTTTAAAGGAGACATTCCAAATATATTTAAAGAATAGTTCACTAAGACAAAGTTAGCATAGACACTGGCTTAAAGAAATGAGCATTCTTTGCCTCTAACTTTCCAAGCTGGCCTTTAACATAGTGAGAGAAAGACAAGGATATATATATATATATATATATATATATATATATATGAACAAGTATGGTTCAGGATTTTAATTGCTGTAGGCACTGGCACAACCCCTCCCATCTCCTTCTATTTTATAAGCAAAAGCCATCTAAAACTCTCATCTTTATTCTTATGAAGGAATAAAAGCATAACCTCCAACTGTGACAGGGACAATCCAAATTAATCCTCTGTTTTCCCACTTTTTTCAGCTGCTTTTAAAATGTTCCATTTCCCCTTTCCTCTTCTCACTTTTCATTTCTTCCTCAACTTACCTCAATTGTAAACTGAGTGCAAACAGCAAGATTATTTTCCACTCAGCTCATCAGGAGAGGAGGAAAAAAACCTTTGCCATCTTCACTTCACTGTGATGTTGCTTGGCCACACAAGTCCCAGTTTTCAAGAGTGAAATGTTGAAGGGTATGTGAGACTTGCCTCACCAGCTTCAGAATCTGATACAAAACTCCTGAGTTTCAAATGATTAATTGTCTGTTGGACAAGAAGAACATGGCGCAGCTGGCTGGGAGTCAGCTGCATTAAGATCACTACTGACCGAAAGGTCATGAGTTCAAAGCCAGTCCAGGTCGGAGAGAGTGTCCAACCAATTTGTGTGGCTTGCTGTCAACCTTTGCAACCCGAAAGACAGTTGCATCTGTCAAGTAGGAAATTTAGGTACCGCCTATGCGGGGACACTAATTTAACTAATTTACAATGCCATAAAAATCTCCAACAAGCCTGCAAAGAACGAGGAAGTACTTTATCAGTGTCACAAATGGACGATGAAGCAACAGCTCTCCTGGTGGCCAGAATACCCTCATGAAAAGTTGGAATGTTAAATTGCCTCTGTGTCTGTCTATATATGTAGTGTGTCTATGGCATTGAATGTTTGCCATGTATATGTACATTGTAATCCGCCCTGAGTCCCCTGCAGGGTGAGAAGGGTGGAATATAAATACTGTAAATAAATAAATACAAATAAAATAAAGTCTAAGGACTTAAACACATGCAACCCCCCCCCCCGCCCCACCCTATTTCCACACACTTCGAAAACTGTTCATAGACAAAGTACCATGGAGCCCATCATATGACACAGACAGAATTGCAGCTATCATTTGTGTTGTTATATTAGTTAACTGTGTCAGAAGTGTGGAGAAATGGGGGAAACCGGAGCCAAGGGGGGAAAAAGTCTTCTGAGTCCTTGATGTGCCTGGAAATGGGAGAACGTGTTAAAAACACATGAGATGGAATCTGTCAGATTTAACCATGTTGAATCATTTCATTGATGTGGAGGAATGAGATTTCTTGCCTTGAGTCTCTTCTAGAACAGAAGTTCTCAAACCTTTTCAGCTGCAGATCCCTTTTTGAAGCAAGGGTTTCTCATGCAGCCCAAGAAATATATATATATGGCATGGGCAAACTTTTTGATGCATTGGGTTTTAAAATTTGACAGATGGTGGACCGAGCCAGTGACAAATGGATGGAGAGTGTCTGTGTGAACTAATTGAAAAAAGCATGAACATTTTATGCACACTGCACATATCTCATTTGTAGTGCAAAAAAGGGAAAGAAAGAACAATACATTATTTAAAAGGATGAACAATTTTAACCAACATAAACTTAACAGTATTTCAGTGTAATGCCCCTGGAGCCATCCAGTCCAACCCCCTTCTTCCATGCAGGAAAAGCACAATCAAAGCCCCCCAACAAGTGGCCACCCAGCCTTTGGAAGAAGAAGAAGAAGAAGAAGAAGACGAAGAAGAAGAAGAAGAAGAGAAGATTAGTGAGCTGAGGAGTGAGGAGAAAAAGATTTTAGGGGCAAGGGAGGAGGAGGAGCAGGCAAACAGAAAGAAAGCTTGGAGGGGGGGAGGAGGAGTAGAATATGGAGACCCACGGTATACTTCATGGAGTCCCAAGGGCTTTGTGAAGCACACTTGAGAAATGCTACTCAAGAGTAATGGAATTAAAGGAGAAAGTCAAGGAGCTAGGAAGTGGTGTCTGTCTTAAGAATGGCATCTTGGGTCTCCTCTAAGCAGATGATTGAGATGGGAGGAGGTGAATCTTTGTGATGGAGGTAAATAAATTCTCCATCTTCTTTGAAGTTTGAATCCCACACAATGAAGACCATCCTACGCGCAAGAAGACTATTTTCCCCAGCTTCATCTGATTAAGTCCTAAGTGAATCCAATGGATGTTGTTTACTCCTGCTCTCATCTTGAATTTTTTATGCATATGTGACTGTTTCTAGTGTTTCTAATGGGGTAGGGCAGACAAGATATCATTCTTTGAGCTTAGATAGCTTCACATGGCCCTGGACTGACCTCAATCTATGCTACAAAGTTTTAATTGTGAGGCAGGGGTCATTTAAGTCCCTTTCCAATACTCCAGTTTTCACTAGCTTATTTTGGAGAGCCAGGTTTCAGATATATAATTTCAGAAAGAAGAAAATCCACTATATGTATGAATCCAGTAAATTGACAATTGCACTGAGTGATCTTGCTTGCCCTATGTCCAAAATCTTCCTAACAGGCTGATAAATGCAGGCTGCCCAAATTATAACCTTCCTGAAAGAGAGTTGTACTTGAATACCCAGCATGCCACTCGACACAATTCCCAGTTCTTGAATTCTCCTTCTAAACGCCATAATGAGGATTCTTCTTTCCTTCTCTTCTCTATGGTATAAATTTCTTTCCCATCTCTTTTCAGCTAAAAGTGTGCATGTGTGCGTGTCAAAAGCTGGCCTAACTTCAAATGTTCTTAATTATACGGCAGAGCTTCACTAAATCGTCTTAATGCCTTGGAAACCCGCTGCAAATTGCTGGACTTTGTGAACCAAAAAGAAACTGCAAATTTAGGAAAGAAAAGAAAACCGGCAAAAAGCTGGGCTCATGCAGCATAAAATGTACTTTGTTCATTTCTTTGACAAGTCTAGTTTATTTTTAATTATTCATAATACTTCACAGTACACTAATAAATGCTCTGGAGTATATTAGTGTAAGTGATGAAATTTTTGTAATACAAGGCTGTATTACAAGCTTTCTGGCATTAAATCTTTGTGGAGTCCATGGGGGGTATTTTTGTGTGTGAATTAGCTAAGTGCAGATTATCGGGGTACTAATGGAAATTCTAAGCATTTGTTAAATGTTGCCTTGTTAATATCCGCAAGCAATGTGTTCCATGGACTAATTAAAAGGAAGAAATTTTTTCCCTAAGATATCTGCAATGCTTTTCTTTTTAATAACTTTTATTAAATGTCCTTTGGCTTACTTTCCCATCACATTACTAAAGCCTAAATCACCAATAAAGCCCAATGAATAAAGCCATGAATCACCAATAAAGCCCCACGAATAAAGCTCCAACTCTGGTTATCATCTGAAAGCACTCCCATGTGATCAAGAAATTTTCCACACAGCATCACACTTTATGCAGACATGTACTATCCTACACAAAACAAACATGGTGACAATTGCTGAGGTTATCCATCCTTTTAGCATTTACTTGGTGGCTGTCAGAGCTTGGAAAAATGACCTTTTTGGAATATGTCATAGCTGTGCTGTCTGACAGATTCTGGGAGTTGTATCCGAAACAGTGTATTTCCTAAGTACCATTAGTGGGTAGATTGATGGGTTCCATCATGGACTTGAAAACATGTTCCCACACAGCAGCAATTGCACGTAAAAGAAAAATGCTGGCACAATGGCACTTCAGAAAGGAAAAGCTCCTGGCATGGCTCACACTCAGGCATCTGATATATCATTAAATTTCTCCCCTCCTTAAATTTACTCCTTCAGACACAGTTCTGGAAGAGCAGTCAATTGTATAAATGTCCAGGAGGAAGCATAACTCCTCTATCTCAAGTTATTGTTTCTACCATCAACGTCATCCTTGTTTATATTCTACTTTTTCTCCAACACTGGGACTCAAAGCAGCTTACAAATTAAAGCAAACACAGTACAGCAGATGCAATATGTTCATACCCTTTTAGATAATCTCTTCCAATATAGATTCTGGCTGAGTGATGACCTTAGGATTTAGGAGCCAGTTTCTATATCAGTTTTATGTTTAAGAACTTACAGTGGATTCTGCTCTGTTTGCTAAAATTGGAGACATGTTTCAAAGATCTCTAATTCTGGAATCTGAAAACTCAGCTCTCACAGATATCCCACGACTATACTAATTCCCAGCAACCCACACCAGAAGCCTTTATTGATTCTGTATATAAAGCTGTTCAAGAGGGTGGTGATTCAACACAAACATGATTTTGCTACAGCCCTAGTCTCTGCCCGTTAATGCTATCAGCAAGAGGAGAATGTAAGTCCAAGTGGGTGCCGTGATAATTTGGAAATCTTGCTTATACAATATTGTACCAATTTGCTTTCTTTATTTACAGCTGACTGTTCCAGCTGTGATCACAATAACTTTTCTTTCCCGCAAGAGAGCTGGGAGGAAACAGTTTCAAGGATGCTATGCCTTAAAAAATCTGGGGATAGGCAGCAGAGAAAGAAAGGAGGAACAATGAAGTAGATAAACACTTCTTTTACTTTAGGCAGGTGGAATTAATGGCCATTGAACTGTGGCTGGCTAGCTGGAAAGATGATAGATAGATAATAGATAGATAGATACGATAGGACAATCAAGCAGAAGGTCCAGATCCAAAGTAAGAATTGCAACATTTGCTCATGTCTGCTGTTAAACTATTTCCAACCAATATCTTTCTCATTCCAAATTTTTTCCCCCTGCAAATTCTCTTATGAACTCTGTGTCCTAATTGATACCTTCAGCAGATATTATGGATGGAAGTAAATTGAGATGTATAGTTATAGTCCCTTGATAAGTTAAAGGGTTGTAATTGACTAAGCCAGACATGACTAGTAGCTTCCATGTCACTGATATAGAGAAATGCATCTTGCATTTTAGTTAGCACTTGGACTAAAACTAAATGAGCTATCCATGGTGCTGAAACCTATCTACAAAATGGATTCTGTGCCTCAGATGGCTCATTTACATTTTGGGCCAAAATCTTGAATTGATTCATTGCTTTTCTGACTTGGGAGCAAACAGCTACCACGTCTTAAAGTAGATTAGCTAACAATTATCATTCAACAAAATAAATATTTAAAGTAGGTTGAGTACAGTTGAATATTCTTTGACGTCTTTTTTTATTGGCAATCATACAAATTGTTAAATATAAGAATTGGTAGACTATACATTTATCTAAAGTACTATTTTGGATAAGACTTATTTCACCATTTTATCTCAGTTCATTTATCTCTATGTTTCTCACTAAAACGATTAGAATCAACTTTGATCTTTGCTACAGAATAAAAAGTAATCTAAAGTCCTGGTCATCTAAACTATAAAACAAACAAGCAATTACACGATGTTCAAGAATGATGTCAACCACTAATTAAAAGCCCTGCTCCATGAAATTTGCATCCAAAAGGGGAATACTCGGGGGAATGTGCTGTTAAATTATTCATACTGCTTAGTGAGAACAAATAATTTAATAAAATTTCTCCCCACTGCTAGATGTAGTACAAAACTATGATGTTTTTTATGAGTTCTTGTGTAGGAAGAAAGACTGTGTCACCAATGGAAACTAGAGATCCCCCTAATATCCCCCCATGACATCAAGAGGGTAGGGAGAAAGCTGCAAAGATTGGGAAGGCCACAACCTTCTCCTCTGTCCTGCTCAATATGACATTGGGCCCATTGAGGGGAAAGTAACTGAGAATCGGAAAGGTACAGCTTTACAGATCTTCAACTGCCTTTCCCCTTTACCCACATTATGCAACATGTCTTTGGGAAGTAGTGCACTCAAAAATTTGGGATTTTTTTTTAGTTTTCCAGATTCTTGTCTGTCTTTTCTCATTCTTCCGACTGATGCAACACAGGTGCGGGCGAGGTAGCCAAGGATCTTTAGTCCATGGAGCATCAAGAGGCAAAACAACTCAGAGACCTGTTGGAAGATTATTCAGACATGCTAAAAGCCCATCTTGTTTTTCCCCTTGAGCATTTCAATAGTTTTTCATCCTTATTACCTGCTAAGTCCATATGAAGCCCCCAGGTCATTACACAGACCTCAACAAAAATAATTTATTTCTAGCCAAAAAAAGGACTGTTTATTCATTTACGTAACATGCAAACTTTCTCCCAATATAGCACCTAAGGTAGTTGAAACAAAGAACAGTTAAAATCATGGATACAAAAGATAAAAATGATGAAACAATCATATTAAAATGATATTTTTGGGAGGCTGCAGCAAATAAAGGGGATTGAAAAGTGACCCTTGGGGGTTTCCAGACTCCTTTGCATACATTAACATTCTCTGTCAGAGGAACTCATTGTGATATCTTCCAAAACCTTAAACCTCTTTCCCAGCTTCTTTGCTCCACCAATTCATTTTATTCAAAGCAGTATTTTTATATAAAGGTTTCTACAAACCAAATAACAATACAGTTACCCAACTATATATATTTAATTAATACAAATGAGTATGTTCCACCTACTTTGCCACTCAAGACAATTTTTTGACCTTCAGAATGTACAACTGAAGGTCACAAGATTTGTCACTGGACTAAACAGAGACATAAGTAATCCAGGCCAATGTCACCTTTTAAGCAGGGAGTTACTGAGAAGAAAGGAAAGTGAAACATGGAAGATGGAGATTTGTAGAATTTCACAGAATGTCTGAGGTTTCTTTGCAGTAACTAATAAGAGTGCCATGACATTCTTTTTGGGAAACACTTACAAGAATTCAGTAAGGAAATTACAAACATGTAGCCACTAGGCTTGTGCATGGATCCATTTTAGCTGTTTTTCTTTGGCCGCTCCAGCTTCTTTGGCTGGGTCAGGAGGCCATAACAGCAAGAGTCCAGCTGTCAAGGATTCCCATCCATAATGGGATCACATTGCAGCCAATCATGGTTTCTCCTCCCCTATTCAACATCACAGTGGTGTCCTGGCTTCATTGTATTTTGGGGCTTGGGTTCTGGCTTGGCTTCTCTCTTGAATCTTTTTGATTTTCCTTTATTTTCTTGATTTGTTTTATTTAATAAGACTAACTAGGAGTTGGGAACATGTGGAATGGATTGGTGGGGTGTACACGTATTTGGGGGGTTGGAGAGTCACCCTTTTAGCTTCTTTTTCTCCTCCCCTCCTTTCCTTCAGAAAATACTTCTAAAAGATAATTAGTATTATAGTAGTAATCCCAGCAAACAAAAAGAAAAGCCTCATTCTCAGAAAACTACTACCATTACCTCTCCTCTAGAATAGAAAGTAGAAACAGCTTTAAAGAAACATTAAACCTGAAGCAAAAAGGCGTAAGGGGGGGAAAACTACCACTCCAGGCAGGGCAAAGAGAGAGCTTTTTAAAGAAAGCCCAAGGAGATTGCTCCAGGTCGATCACTCTTTCTTCCCTGGGAAGTGGGAAACCTCCATAACATGCCTTGGAAGGCTGCATGCAGGGAGAGAGCGCACATGCCTGTTGCACCTATATTTTCTAGAGTAGAAAGAAACAGCTTTAATGAACCTAGTCTCCTCTACAGACAGAAAGGAATTGTAAAATGAGTGGTATCTTAGCTCTGGTGCTTTTAATCCAGGTCTTAATGAAGGATATAAAGACAAACAAAAATGATGGGAAGGGGAGTCTGGGGAACCCCCCCCCCCCCATAATGGGCCAAGTAGGGTACTTTCTTAACAGAATTACTGAAACCCAGGCTCCCTTGAGGGGAAGAATGGAAAGGGTCCCAGGAATGGAAAAGGAAGCCTCATAAGTCCCTCATTGCTGGCAAAGGGTTGGATCTAGCCAAATTTTTCGGGTGAGAACCAAAAAGGCTATCCGGCTACCTGCTTGTTTTGGGGAGGTGTGCAAAAATGGATATGGGGGTCTACCAGAATCCAGCCAGCAGAAACAGATCAGGGTTCTGTGGAAATGCCCAGGGAGGATAGCTTAAGATGATTTTTTAAAAGAAGCCCAGGGAAAATAGCTTCCCAACCTGGAAGTGGGGAAGCCTCCTTTAAATGCCTTGGAAAGAGTGTGTGGTGTGGTGCAGACCTGGGAGAGATAGCGTGCATGTCAGTCTGCAGTGCCTCTCCTCTAGAGTGAAAACAGGTAAGAAGCCTCCTTAAAGCATGCTCACCTGTCTGCAGCGCCTCTCCTCTAGAGTAGACAGCTTTAAGAAGCCTCCTTTTAATGCCTTGGAAAGTGTGTGTGGAGTGGTGCAAGTCCGAGAGAGAAAGCACGTGCGCTTGCCTGGTCTGCAGTAGCTCTCCTCTAGAGCAGAAACAGCTTAAATGCCTAAAATGATAGAAAGGGAAACCTGAGAATCCCCCCTCCCATAATGGGCTGAATAGAAAATGAATCTTTCAGTACCCTAGAGTGAAAACAGATATCTGCCCTCCTAAATTCAGGAGGTTCCCGAAAAACAGATCAGGCCCCATCAAAATCCGAGACACCGAAACAGATTATGGTTTACCCAGACTGCACAAGCCTATTGGGAAGTACTGATTGACATTATCAATCCCTCCCCTGAATGATCTCTGGCAAGATAGTCACAGTCCAGCTGCATTCACCCTCACACCAAAGATTTCTCATCTAAGAGGAGGTAGAAACAGGTACATCTTTATTGACAGGATAACAGAATCTCATCAGTTGCTGCTGCCTGATAAGTGATGACTAGGTGGCCTTCGTGGTCTCTACATATCCCCTAAAATAGGGAATCTGTAGGGGTCTTAATTACAAAGCAGTCATGAATGTGTAACTGCCTTATAGAATTTCAGCCACTGTTCCCAAATCAGTTTGTCAGTCTTCTGTGCAAAGAAGTCACTATTTGTCTTGATACTAGTAGTTATTACAATCATGACACCTAAAATGTCACTTCTCTTACAGGCCTACTGGAAAACTCAGTATTTTTTAAAACATTGCCAGTCTCTTGAAAATGTATAGGCATCAATTACTAATTGAGGCTAGAAATTGATTTTTGGGGAGGAAGAGAGGAGGAAAGTGAGAGAAGACACTTCCATCATGATATAAACACAAAATAGAGAGTATCCATATTTTCACAGCTTGAAATATAGAAGTGAAAAAAGTGTACTTTATAAAATATTGTCCTAACTATAGGACCAAGAAGGGACAAAATAGGAAATAATTTTCTATGCCTGCCAGCTGCCAATTTGCTACTAGTACCAGTCCCAGAGCAGTAGGTACAGAATTAGCTCTGTCATGCCTGCTATTAAGCTATTCCTGACCAATATTTCTCATCCCAAAACATGGAGGCCATTTTACTCTGCAATTTATCTCATAGACACATTGACTTGACTGATGCTTTCAGCATATATTATGGATGGAAGTAGATAAGATTGGATTGGGAGGGGGAAGGAAAAGTACTTTGTGGTAGGGAAAAAGTACAAGGAACCAAGGAGGAGTTTGCTTTCTTTTTCAAGAGAAAATAAATTTCTGCAGCTGCAAATTTATCGTTGTGCAAGATGCCATGTCTAATTCCAACTTTTAGCATGATTTACATGACCAGCAACACATTTATTGGAGACAGCCAGCTTTTTCATGTCGTTGATTTGGGGGCAATTAGTTTTTAAAGCTGAAAGGGTTTCACTGTCCTTGATATAACTTTTGGCAATAAACATATCATATTTTTAAAAGCTAGGATCTGAGATGAGGCAGAAAAAGTTTAAACATGGACACTCCTAAGCATATCACTTTCACTGCAAAGAGTTGTAGCTCTTAAATGGCAAATCAACTCCATAAATGGAAATGTTTCAACATATCCCAAATGAATTCTACAGAAATGCCCATAATCTAAAGACTTGAAGACATTTCCAAGTATCCAGGCTGCCTCGGTGTTACACTCTGGTATTGTCTGCCACTCAACAGCAGATCATCTGCACTTTTGGGGAACATCTATGAGTAATCCTGGAACTGAATGCCCATGGATCCAGAGGACCCACTTTACCCTTTATCCTAGACATCAGAAACACCCCTCAAGATGTCCCGATACTGTAGGAATCCCTGTTCCCACATCTTTCATTGTTTTGTCACATGCAGAAAGGACATTATTTCAGCAATATCACCCAACAGCCTCCTCCCAACAAATGCCTCTCTGGACATTTTTGTTTGAAGCAATGAGGATAGGTCAGATTTTGGTTCATTCCTAAGAACATCTCTCATTTTATTGATAATATTGTATATTTTATTGTCTATGTTTTTATTTTAATTGCTTGTACTGTTGCTGTTTTGCTTGTATTGTTGTATTCGGGCTCAGCCTCATGTAAGCCGCACCGAGTCCCTTGGGGAGATGTTAGCGGGGTACAAATAAAGTGTTATTATTATTATTATTATTATTATTATTATTATTATTAGCCAGAAAGCCAGGGGGAAACTAGGATTGCACGGTGGGAAATGAATTACCTGTGAACTATGTTTTATCACCCTTTCCTGGAAGTGGGTTCAGCTAAAATAAGAGGAAATGCTTCATTGAAAGTAATGCATTTTGATGCCAAGGTGGTTCCAGGTGGTTGGTTCCTAGACAAAAAAATGCAATGTAAAGGATGAGCTGAGTGAGCTGGGAAAGTGACCGAGAGAGCACAAATTTCAAGGAGCTCTATGGCAAGGAATTCAAAAGGCCCTGCCCTTAAACTACATTCCCTAGAATTCTGCTCAGCATCAGAAAGCTTCAGTTAGGAAGGGGAGAGATTTTTCCCTCCTAGCAGCAACCAGAATTCTAAAAAATTGTTAAATCTGCAAAGAGGACTGACTGACAAGTAAGTAAATCAGTGCTGCACTGGGAAGAAAGCCCTAAACTGAAGTTCTATGATAGACATTCAATGTGATAGCTGTTGTGGATTTTTTAACTTTTTTGTCAAAACGTTTTTAAAATTCCCCAAAACAGTAAGTATATTAATATTTCTGAAATTTGGAGAAATTGACCCTTGTTATCTTGTGTGATTGTATAGAAAATTCAGTGATATAATTCTTGTAGTTTTTAAAATGTTGTTTGTAAAAACTTTGGAAATTCCTCAAAAATCCATGGATGAGTGAAACATTCTGAAACATTCTGAAACAATGTTGGGCCAACATTGGTAAATATGTTCTATAATTATAGCAAATTTTATGCCAATAATTCTAATGAGGGAGAAGGGCACCCATGAAGTTTCCCCATTGGCACAATTAATTACTTCACAAAAAGTAATGAAAAGGAGTTAACTCGTTGTAGTTACCCCATCCATTTTCAAAAACACTTTAGAAACCATTGTTCCCCACACCCTAGTTTCATAATGAGTATTAAAACCTATTTTTCATTGATCTCACAAGCCTAATATATTTTGTAGAAGCACTTTCAGACCTTTGAGGTTTCACATAAGGCTAATGCAGTCCCCTAGTATTCCATAGTTGCCCATCCATCATACAGGGGGTTGCATTGTTTTCCCCAAACTCCACCAGTGCTCACATTTGGGCATATTCAAGTTTGGTCGAG
The DNA here is from genome assembly GCF_037176765.1 of Anolis sagrei. Taxonomy (NCBI): domain Eukaryota; kingdom Metazoa; phylum Chordata; class Lepidosauria; order Squamata; family Anolidae; genus Anolis; species Anolis sagrei. The sequence continues at coordinate 210,492,997 of NC_090023.1, read as the reverse complement.
ATCCATCATTGTTTGAGTCCACAGTGCTCTCTGCATGTAGGTGAACTACAACTCCCAAACTCAATGTCAATGCCCTCCAAACTTTTCCAGTATATTCTGTTGGTCATGGGAGTTCTGTGTGCCAAGTTTGATTCAATTCCATCATTGGTGGAGTTTAGAATGCTCTTTGATTGTAGGTTAATTATAAATCCCAGCAATCCCAAATGACAAAATCAACCCCCCCCCCCCAATCCCACCAGTATTCAAATTGTGTCAAACTTGGTCCAATGAACAAAAATGCATCCTGCGTATCAGATATTTACATTATGATTCATAACAGTAGCAAAATTGCAGTTATGAAGTAGCAACAAAAATGATTTTATGATTGGGGGTTCACCACAATATGAGGAATTGTATTAAGGGGTCACAGCATTAGGAAGGTTGAGAACCACTGTCTTAAAGACTTCTCTTTGTTGTCTACAAGAATGATGGAAATTATACCCAAATGGAATAAATACTGTACCAAGAATAGTTGTTGTCTGCCCAAGGTTTAGCTTTATATACTTAAAAGAAGCATAGAAGTGAAGGGAGTAAATCATAAAACCCCTATTTAAAATGTGCAGGCAGCCTCCTAGAAAATAAGGTATTTTGTCCAGACTAGAAGTACCTTAGATAAAAATCATTTCCAAGTGGTTTCCTTGCCAGAGAGAATTTCTTCTATGAGTAGAATGCATTTTTCCTTCCTACTTTTTCCCTTTTCACACTGTTTGGAGATGAGAAATGCAGTAATACTGGAATCCACTTATGTAACCCATGTTTTGTTCAGCAAGAGATGATGCAGTAAATGAAAGGCCTTTATTTCTTTACTTCATTGTGCTGTGGGCGCTATTTCTTGCTTCTCAAAATCTTCCCAGCCTTGAACCCAGCCACAGATGCTGGAGATCTGCTTTAGAAGGCACTATTAAAGGAGAGGGATTAGTTTTAAAGCTATGAATACTGGTATAGTAACAATATTAAAATGTTGATGCCAGAGGGGAAGAGTCGAGCATCAGTTCCTGAGAACATGGAACAAATGATGGTGGGACCTTTATACTAGAAGTAGAATATCCATAACAGCTGGTACCAGTTTTCTTTCATTTTGTTTTTGTTTTTTTGTTTTTTTGTTTCATTTGATGTGATTCACTCACCCTATTTTTCACATTTGTTTGTTTGTTTAGAGCCTGTGTCCCCAAGCAGAAACTGAAAAATAAATAGAAAATGCTAACACATTAACCCAAACTAAGGTTAAATATTGAAAGCAATGGGGCGCAGTTATTTGAGTGTTTGACTATGACTCTGGAGAACAGGATTCAAATTCCCACTCAGCCATGAAAACCCAGTGGATGGCCTTGGGCAAGTAACACTCTCTTAGTCTCGAAATGCCTCATGATAGATTTGCTTTATGGTCACTATAATTTGGAAAACACTTGAAGTCACACAATAAAGTTTAAACAGCTAATTTGTTTAGGCGGGGGAGAAATATAACACATTTATTCGCCATTATATTAACTATTCATATTTGCAACAATAGTATTGACAGAGAAAATGAGATATTCTACTTTGGTTGGAGCAATATCTACATGTATCACATATTAATATTATTTTTCTTTTTGTCTCCTTCAAAGGGGCTTTTTGGAGAATTTACAATGTCTTTACCCATACACCTTCCACAAACATACAGCTAGGTAAAAGTAAAAGTTTTCCCCTGACATTAAGTCCAGTCGTGTCTAACTCTGGGGTTGGTGCTCATCCGTATTTCTAAGATGAAGAGCTGGCATTGTCTGTAGACACTTCCAAGGTCATGTGGCCAGCATGACTCCATGGAGTGCCGTTACCTTCTCGCCAGAGCATTACCTATTGATCTACTCACATTTGCATGTCTTCAAACTGCTAGTTTGGCAAAAGATGGGACTAACAGCGGGAGCTCACGCTGCTCCTCGGATTCGAACCTGTGACCTTTCAATCAGCAAGTTCAGCAGCTGAGCAGTTTAACCTGCTTCACCACTGGGGCTCGTTACAGCTATTGTAATCCAAATACTGGATGGAGCTGGTGAGGTTTGTAGTCCAACAAATCTGGAAACTGCTAGGTTTGGGGATGACTGTCCTAATAAAGACCAATACTGAAAAACCATTTTTGTCATTTGCTGTCTCTCTTCCTCTCATCCCATCTGCCCTCAGCAACAGGATGGCCTGCTTAAAAAGGCCTTCCCATTTCGTTGTTGTTAACTGATGTCAAGTCGACTTCAGTCCATGCCAAACTTATGGATGAGAGATCTTTCCACATAACTTTTGCAATGTTTTTGTTTATTTAATGAAATATTTTAATAAACAACTTATGCTTTGTTATGTCCAAACAGCCAACACTGTAATCACTCATGGCATTATTTCCAAAATAGGACTCCATTCTGCTCTTGTACTCGCTGTTTGCATTTCAGTCATTTCTGGTTTACTGCAACCCTTGGGCAAACTTACCATGGGATTTTCTTGGCAGGATTTGTGGCTGAGAGCATGTGACCAGTTAATTTCCATGGTTGAGCAGGGATTCAAACTCCAGACAACAAAGTTATAGTTTAATGTTCAAACAACTACACTACGCTGGTTCTCCATGCCATTGCTATGCACATACAAAGCTTGAGGAACCTGCTACAAGTAACTCATGTTAATTCATGTCTTATTCTTTGAGCCATGGTATTTTGAGATAGCGATGATTGAAAAGATTGTTAAATCAGGTCTTCAGAAGACACATGGCCTACTGATTCCTATCATAATTTCAGCCAACTCCTCCATAGGTGCATCTACTAAACTATATAATTAATACAGTTCAAAACTACTTTAATTGCCTTGACTCAATGCTACGGAATCATGGGAGTTATCGTTTTATGAGATATTTATCCTTCTTTGTCAAAGAGTAGGAACAATGTTCTTACAGCTGCAGAATGCTGAGAACTGAAAAATCTTATAAATCCACTCCTTGTTCAATAATTTACATTGCCATGCTGCCACAACTCAGCAATTATGTTCATCCTTTTTAACTCCTCTGTGGTGGCCATCAGTTCAAAAACACAACCTTCTTGCTGCTGTGAAGCTGCCAAAAATTCCACTTGCCCCATTAGACATAAGAAGAAAGTTGTTGACGAAGGAGTGGGGAATAAGAGAAATCGCAAATATTCCTTTGGCTAATACAATCTGATTTATCGGCTGTCAACTGACCACCCTAACATATTATCTTATCTCCATGTTCTTTGTCCTAACAGCTGGCCATTAGATACTCATGTATCAGTAGGACAGATTTTGGGGTCAAAATTATGGATTTTAATGATCTGTTGATAAATACGAAGAGGAGGAAAGCAACAGCACCACCTCAAGGGACCAATGATATCTTGCAGCTGCCATTTTCCTACCCAGGCATTTAAAAAGCCCCAAAGTGGTGCCACTGCAGAGAGAGATCAGAGGGGATGGTCCTTTTTTAGGTTCTCCTGGGACATATCTTTTACCACACTACTCAGAGGTGGTTCATTTTCTATATAAGAAAAGCAATACTTACATTGACCCAGGTTTTTCAAATTATCTTTTTTTAGTAAAATGGCTAGTCTTATACATGAGTATATTGCTGTGCCTTCTTTTCTTAATAGTTCAAAGAATTTAACCATGAATTGTTTTTGTTTGTACCACACGAATAATATATTGTGGAGCATTGAAAAATTTATTTCTTTGGACTGAAACTACTAGAATTATAGAGTTGGAAAGAACCACATGGGCCATCCAGCCCAACCCCATACAAGTCAGCTGTGACCAGAAGTGCTGCAGAATTTAAAGAGGCATGAATGGAGGGTGAAAGAGAGAAATGTGCCAAGAGGAAGGCGCGTCAAGCCAACCCCAACCGGGACCGCCTTCCACCTGGAAACCAATGCTCTCACTTTGGGAGACGATGCAGATCAAGAATAGGGCTCCATAGTCACCTACGGACCTACCCTGGAGGATTATTCTACTCGAATAATGAGGGATCGCCTAATTCAAAATTTTAAAAATGCAGGAAAAGCACAATCAATGCATCCCTGACAGATGGCCATCCAACTTAAAAATCCCCAGAGAAGGAGACTCCACAACAATCTTACCATCAAGAAGTTCTTTGTAATGTTTAGGTGGAATCCTTTTTCCTGCCATTTGAAACAATCAATCTGTGTCATTGTATTACTATGTTATTATTAAGCATTATTATTTGATGTTATTGTCTGTTTTATATGTACTTTTGCTTTATTGTAATTATTTGGGCTTGGCCTCATGTTAGCCTCCCCGAGTCCCTTCAAGGAGATGGTGGTGGGGTATAAAGTTATTATTATTATTATTTAGTCTCCAAAACCGAAGAAAACAAGCCTTCCCCCTCCTCAATGTGACAATGTGACATCCTTTCAAATATTTAAACATGGCTATCATGCCCCCTCTCCAAGTTAAACATACACAGCTCCCTTAGCTGTTTCTCATTGGGCTCGGTTTCCAAATCTTTGATCATTTTGGTCCCCTGTATCTGGACACATTCTAGTGGATCAATATACTTCTTGAATTGTGGTGCCGAAAACTGGACAAATTATTCCATATGCTGTTTGACCAAAGTAGAATAGAATGGGATTATGACTTCCCTCAATCGAGCCACTGTACGCCTATTGATGCAGTAGCTTTCAGCAGTTTCTAGTCATGCTAGCTGATGGTGGTTTTGAGTTATAGTTGAAAAAGTACTTTTTCCAAGATCCAGAATCTTGTGCATTGCACCATGTGTGCACTACTGCTACTGAAATGAATTACCCCAAAGCAAGATAACCTCTCAGCTCTGCTCTTTAGATTCTATAATGCTCTAATGCATTCTGTCTGCCTATTTCCAAGCTCAAGGTCAAAAAATATTGCAGCATGAACTGCGTCACCTTTTGGGAGGGTTGTGGAGTTGCCTCTAACACAGAAGACTACATTAGTTTATCTGCATTAGAGAATTAATGAGCAATGGAGTGGCATGTATGCACTCCTGCCAGCTGCTAACACAATCAATTACTGCCTGTGTAGAAAGCAAGAGACTTGTTGTCAGACTAGAGTTTGTCCACATTCAGAGAAACAAAAGAGAGCTTCATCTTGACAGTAGACATCCTGAAGCGAGGCCATGATTGAGCTTCATTTCCCTTCTGTAGGGAGAAGAATGTCTCAGCAGCAGGTTACAACCATGAATGGTTAAGAAACTGTAGTTTACCTTTGTATCTTTTTACAAAAGCCTTCCTTGTTAAGAAAGCAGCATCGCTGCCCGTCTCTTTTCTCAGCCAATTAGCGCCTCATTAATTGTCCACCCGCAGAGCCTTAAATCTTAAAACGTTTTTATCTTTATTCTTTACATATCAAACAGATTCACAATTACTTCTGCAGGGGGCTCTTTAAAAGTTCCACTTTGCTTGTGTATCCAAAGCTTTGCATGCACAATTAATTTTGGCTGTAGTTATAGCATGGTGATGGTAGCATGGGTGTTATTAATTCCCATCAAGTTCACATGACTAAGAACTATGGCAGATATTAACAATGAGTGCTTCGATGGTGCCCCTGAGAGCATTTCCTCACCAACTGTTCATATCTTCACACAACTGGCGGAGCTGGCTTATTAAGGCTGCAATCCAATTGACACTTTCGAGCAGAAAATGAGTGACTTCATTTGCATTCATTCAAAACTGAGAACCTGAACTAATTCAGAATAAAATAAAGGTCATAATATGTAAACCTGCTTCAACATTAAGTCTCTAAAAGATGAACAAGGTCTTTTTCTGTAGCCATATCTAGATTGTATACAACCTTCTTCTTTATTTTGTACCCAAACTGTGCTTTGTCTAACATTGTATTATTATTGTTTTGCTTTGTCTAGCCTTTGGCCTTGATCAATCTGGACTTGTTCTAGTTTTCTGTTATACTTTTAAAATATTTTATAGGCTTTGGTCCATTGTGTTTGCCATTTTGTTTTGTTAACTGACACTATATACATGTATGTGTGTGTGTTTAACCTTGTTAGATGTTTAAAAGGACCATTAGCAGAGAAAACTCTTAGATATATTATGATGTAACAAACACATAAGGGGAAAATATCCCATTCAACCTTGGAAAACACAGATTTATACTGTGGTGAGAATTTCTGTTAGTAGTACATCATTTAAACACAGTTTCCATGCTACATGCAGGAAGGTCACTGATTTAATGTTGATTTACTTCTGAATGTTGATTTACTCCTTAATGTCGATGCACTACTTAAAGTTAATGTACATAATAAATCAATTAAAGTTGTGATTATTTGCATCCAGTAATTATCACACTCATAACCAGACCATAAAATACCAGACAGTTTGGGAACTTGCTGCCCTATATTATTCAGCATTAGCTATTCTTAAGACCACTGATTTCAACTCCCTTGAAATATAATTCTCCATAAAATCAGGCTGTAAATCTGTGGCCATATATATATTTGACTTCAAGTAAATTCCATGGAAAATGTGCGTAGGATCTAGTCATGTCTGCAGCTGTTTTCCTACATATGCTTATTAGTCTTATGATCTCACCATACTGATGAGTTAGTTGTCCTGTTTTGCCAGCAGTCACTAGTGAAATGGAAGGCACGTATGGCACCTCATGGCAAGCTGCGTACCCTCCCTCCTTTCCGTATCACATGGGGACATTGGAGAAAGCTGCATTGGCACCCTGTCCCTTCCCCCATTACACAAGAGAAAGGTGCATTGCTGCATTGTTGTGTTGCTACTTTGCTATGTTATCCTTTCCCCCATATAATTTCTTACCGTGGTGGCAAGGAAGCAAAAATGTAACACTTTCTCACCACTTCACCAACAGATGGAGTGGCCCCTCTGCCTGCGTTATCTGATGGGGCACATCTACAGCTGTTATCGAAGAAGAGCCCCAGCATGGTAAGGAGCAAATGTGTGATGAAGTCCATAGTCAATACAAATTCATTAACTTTATGGTATTGTGTACACAGTGCAGTCTGAACCAGTCAAAGACTAAAGAGCAGCATTAAATGGTTTAGGTGGGAAACATCTAAACATCTAAATTATAATCCCAGAAGCATCTAGTCAAAACACACAAGATAAATTCATGCATAAAGTCCTATTCTGTTGATTCATCACATTGCGCATGTGACCCTCCACTTCCATGGGTTATGCAAATTAAACACCAGCTCTGGTAGGTTTTATCAAACTGATAAAGTTTCAAGTATGACCCCGTAGGTCTTTTCTCCAAGGACCAGCCCAACTTCAATGTGGGTCACTACCAGAAGCCTAGCCCCCAGGTGATGGATTGGACAGAGCAATTGTGAACACAATGGAGTAGGTTTGCCAAGTCAGCAATGTACCATTTTCTGAGAAATCGGAATCAAAGCCTGAAACTACAATGTGCATTCTTCTGATGTTACAGAAGCAAGTCAGAGAAAGACTGGAAATGTGGAAATAAGAATGGGGATAAATTCCAGCAATCTGGCCACAGAATATAGAAAACACTGACTAACCAGGAAATATGTCAACTCAAACCTGGGAACAAGTTTTCTTATGGTCAAGAAGATAGCAAAAGTGAATGCTAACATAGAATGTGCATCCCACATGGTCTCTTGTACAGTATACATGCCTTGTGGAGGGTTTGCAGCTGGAATGTGTGAGAGACTCAGCACCAGCCCATTTTTTTCATGTCAGGAGTGACTTGAGAAACTGCAAATCGCTTCTGGTGTGAGAGAATTGGCTGTCTGATGTTTTACCATCCTGTGGGAGGCTTCTCTCATGTCCTCACATGGGAAGCTAGAGCTGAAACGGGAGCTCACCCCGCTTCCCGGATTCAAACCACCAACCTGTCAGTCAGCAGTCCTGCAGCACAAGGGTTTAATCCATTGCACCACCGGGGGCTCCTAGTACCAGCCCATAGGGATATACTTCTAGGCCATATACTTTAGCCAAGGCTTCTGAAATAAAAGGCTTATAGTTGAGACACTTTTTATTCCCTGCCTTGCTCCAAATAGCACAATGGGCACAAGTGTATGAACTCACAGGTTCTTTCTCCTTGGTCCTCTACTCTCATTCCTATTTATTGAGGGGGACACTGTGTGTGTGTGTGTGTGTGTGTGTGTGTGTGCGTACTGATATGTGTTCAAATGGAACAATAATGCAAACACTCTTCATATTGAACCAATGAGCTCTGTTGCCAGCTACATAATTTCCAACTGACCTGATTTGGTAGGGACAGTCCTGATTAATGTTCTTTTTCAGTTGCTTTTAAAATGTCCCAGTTCTCTCTCCTCTTTCCACTTTCTTGTTCTGAAAACTTAGTTCAAAGTGCAAAAGTAATTTGCTATAAGTTAACTCAGAATGGATAGAGGAGGAGATGGAATCAACTACACAGCCAGCTCAAGCAAAAACAAACTGCTGCAGCCGTATCTAGCTTGTGCATTCTTCCTTGTTTATTTTTTGTCATCTTGATCACACAACGATGTCCCAATTTTCATCTGAAAAATCTTGAAGGATTTTCAACTGGATAAAGATTGATATCTGGGTATTCCAACTTTTTCCTTACTCTGAGAATAGTCTCCTGACCTAAAAGCCTCACTAGCCTCTAATCCCTCAACCAAAACCTTGAGACCTATGTTTATATGCATACACAGCTATGTATGCAAAATAGCTGTGATTTGGATCTGTATTGATATCACAGACCTTCAAGTATTTGGGCTAATAACAATTTGTTTCCCCTTTATGACATCAAAATCAGTATCTTGAAATGGTGTCATACTGTAAACTCCATCTACAAAAATTAGCCTCATCAACAGTTCAAGGAAAGAGAAGTTCTACATAGTATACCTGTAACTTGGCTAATTCATACCTGTCTTTAAACATCACATAATATGGAAAGCCAACAAAATGGCTCTCCTATTCTCCTGAATAACCCTCCTCATCTCTGAGCACCTCACAAGGCAAGAGGAACAAAATAACATGAATCATATAAGGAAATAAATTCAGGCATATGGTGACAGAGGACTCAAAAACATGGCTTTGTTACCAAGCCTTTGGCAACGAATACAGTGCAATAGATGATTTGGATTTGTGTGTAACAATCATTGGAATGGCCTGACCTTGATTGTGGATAACATGATTTTATTGCTCTAAGTTTTATTGTTTATGTTTTAATTGCTTTTAACCTCGTTTAGATTTTTAACTAAATGTTATTTAATTGTTGGATTGTTTAAAGCATGGGTCCTCAAACTAAGGCCCAGGGGCCGGATGCGGCCCTCCAAGGTCCTTTACCCGGCCCTCACTCAGGGTCAACCTACGTCTGAAACGACTTGAAAGCACACAACAACAGCAGTAGCAGCAACAACAACAACAATCTTATCTCTTCAGTCAAAAACAGGCCCACACTTCCCATTGAAATATGAATAAATTTATATTTGTTAAAATTGGTTTTTGCACTACAAACAAGGTATGTGCAGTGTGCATAGGAATTCATTCATTTTTTTCCAATTTATAATCCGACCCTCCAACAGTTTGAGGGACTGTGACCTGGCCCTCTGTTTAAAATGTTTGAGGACCCCGGTTTAAAGCATTGAATTATGTCTCTGCTGCAAGCTGCCTTGAGTTCAAGAATGGTGGGATATAAATATAGTAAATAAATAAATAAGCCTTTTGTTTTTTGCAGGCTTCCCCACTTACTTTGATTTTCTCATGGTTGATATTACTGCAGAGATTTACAAGTAACCATGCTTCTGTTGATGAAATTGATACTAATTTCTCAGGAAATGGATGAGCAGCTTTTAAGGTGAATCACCAACGGCTTTACAAACAGGTCATCAAACTCACAGATCTATACAACAATATATGAATACTGTAAAAAACCTGAAACATTGAGAAGAATAAAGGTCAATGACATCTGTGCAGATACATCCAGGGATAGTCACATTCATCACCAACACATGTTCACCCTTGAGCCAAACTACAGCAGGAGATGTAAGATAGATGATAAAAAACTGGACAAGTTCACATTTTAAAGCATGATGACTTACCACACAGCAGGCTGGATAGCTGAGGTGATTTATTGACATGGAACCAGATTTCACTTTGTTTAAAAGATGGAAAGAGAAGCAATACTGAAATAGATAGTGCTAGACCCTGGCCTGCTAAAGCAGATGAAACTAGTAGGAAGATGCCACTGTTCAAAGCCCAAATTAAACATAAATTTGTAGAGAATGCATATATTTATCAGGACCTTTCTTTTGACTAAGTGCTGGTTCCCCTATAGGTACAACATCAACCAGTGATTTGAATGTATGACGCAACCATCATAGATCAAGCTAGTTCAAACATTCCTTTGTCAGTCAAAAAGTAAAATGTAGGGAAGGAATGTGTACATCGCATGTGAACATAGCATGGATTTCTTTGAGGGTAAAAAGACAGAAAATTGTGGATTTCATGGATACATTGTAAGTGTCTTTAGATTAATCAGGCCATTTATTCATCCCATAATAGTAGTGTATATCGGCTCAAAGGAATTCTCCAGGGCTCTTAACCCCACCTGGAGATGGCATTGCACTTAATTCCCGGGGCCCCTAGAATTTTGGGGCTTGCACAAATCTTGGCCCAGCCTTTTAAATTTTTAATTGCCTTGAACAGGCAGGATTACTTTTAATATATGTGTGTTATGGCGACAATTTCTATGCTTATATATTTTTTTGTTAATCTTATGGTTATGTCATTTTACTTTGTATGTTTTGTGATGTTACCTGGGAACCGCTCTGAGTCCCGTCGGGGAGATGAAGCGGTATATAAATAAAGGTCTTTTATTATTATTATTTATGGCAGAGGCTGAACCTAGTACTGAGCTATTGGTCTTTCCCAAGTGAAGATTTTTTTTTTTTAAGGAATACTGGCATAAAATTGTGAAGGTTTCTTGGGAATTAAATATTAAGCATACTCCAAAGAACACCTTGGTGCATGAGACATATACTTACTTGCATTTTTTTTATTAAACTAGTGTTGGAAGTCTGTGGCTTTTCAAATGTTATTAGAATTTAATTAACATCAATTTATGCCAGGATAGACAACCATCAAAATAACGGAAAATATAGTTCAACGACAACTAGAGGGCCACATTTTCCCCATCCTTGTATTATGCAATACCTACAATGTGTACTTTTTATAATCCACATTTTATGGGTTGTATGACGGAACTTCATTAAAATATAAAGTTGCTTCACAACTGAAAAGAAGTGAATACCTTGGAGTCTTTTGTTTTTGTTAATGGTAAAAATAATAACACATATTGTTAGAATATCCATGTTCAGTTAACCTTCCAAATTTGAAGGTTTGGCTTTTGTAGCTTTGATTATTCATGGATTTGATTAAAATCTAGGTATATTAAGATACTCCAGTGCAACTAGAAGAGAAGCAAAGTCAATTCTATCAATGGATAATTCTTTGATCATACATACTTTTAGTACTTGCATGTGGTCTACAATCATTTGTTTTGAATTATTTCCACAGAGTCATGCTAGAGGACCTAAAGATTCCTAAACAGAACACCTCTCTAGGAATCTCTAGGTCCTCTATGACAATATTTTCTGTAGGTAAAATTGTGGAAAAAGTTTCTGTGTACAATATTTTTCTTTGTAAAAAAATATGCGCGCACACACACACACACACTAAAAATCCCAAAAACTGACAATTTACAAGGGTTCAAGGAAGAAAATGAATTATTTCCTCTTTTTTTGCCAACAAAATGAAATTAATACAGATTTATTTATTTTCTACTGGGGAAGTTAAAGGACATAATGTTCCTGTTATTCTAAGAAGGGGAATTGTTTTTAGAAAGGAGAAAGCAGTCTTGCTAATTACTTTGAAAGGTAGACCCTGAAGTTATTATAACATTGGGTTTTCAGTATTTAATACTTTATTCAATGCAGAGCGGATTATAAAAGTATTTAGAAAATTTAATGTCATTCATTAGTGTTCTTTATCTCTCAGGTAGTTAGTTTTTGCTGGCCTGTCATCTGAGGACAAATTAATAAATTCCTTGATAATATGAGCTGTGGGACTTGCATGAGGCCTACAATCATGTTATTGGCTCTCCACATACTTTTAGTCCTAGTTTTGTATTTGTGGCACATTGCACCAATCTGCATTATTGTAGATTAATAGTAGTGCCTTGCATGAGGACATTGTTGCAGTCCAGCTGCTTACTTGATCCCTTTTTTACCCAAACACCACACAGATGAACAATAATAGTAAGTTTATTAAGGAAAGAGTATCTAATATAAAAACAGTTTCAAAATGCATCCATGAGCTAGATTTCCAGAAGCTTAACAAAAAGCAATGACCAACTCTGAACAAGAATTCCAAAAATCTTAAGGCAAAAGCAAGAAACTGTAAATCAAGATTTGTTGCACTTAAACTAGAATTATATCCAAAAGGTTGAAAGCATGAACATGACCATAATCCAAAGGCTTGATACTTGAACTTGACTATAATCCCAAAGGCTTGAAATTTGAAACACGATTTATAATCCAAAAAGGAGGCATGGAACTTAAACAGGTATGTTTTTGTTTTAGATGTGTGACATACTATTTTTATTCTATGTGAGGCATTAGATTTTTGCCATTTATTTGATGTGAACCACTTTGAGTCCCCCCAGGGGTGAGAAAAGTGGTATATAAATGCAATAAATAAATAAATAAATAAATAAACAGACCAAAGAACACAACACCTAAGTCAGAGTTCCCAAGACAGGCAACTTGACACATGTAAATCCAACGTTGATCTCCCTGCCAAACATTGACTCTAATTCCTTAAGAATACTCCCTTTTGCCCGTGATATCACTCTTTCTTACACCTAGGTTCCCTTTGTTTATCTTTCAGTCTCTGGGAACACCAGATTTGTCTCTGTTTTGCATTATTCCTTCTGATCTGTAAACGCTGGATTATCTGTAACCCTCCTGTTGTCTTCACATTCCTTTCAGAGTCCATCCCTGGCCAGTTCTCATGAGAATCTTTGCGTGTTTCCCCTACAAAACATTCCAATCATCTCAAAAAACACTTTTGCTTTCCCCCACAGAAACACCAGGCTCCACCAGAAAATACTCATCCTCATCCTTATTGGCTTCACAGGCCTCAACAGGCACAGCTTCTTCTTGCACTAGAATGTCATTAGTTATGGCAGCAAGGATATATACACATGGATTCTGGAAAATGGTGATGAACAACTATGTGGGAATTAGGTGCCAACTGTGTTATCAGAAGTACTGAGGAACATTATGGTGTTCTGTGATGCTGCTGGAAATGGGGTATTTCATGTATTTTCATGTGTTAAGTCTCTTTTGCATGATTTGAGGACAATAAAATGTGCTGACATTTTTTTTAATGGGGGAGGTTTTGGGGAAGAGTTTGGAGTTTTCATGGCCATACAAATAAGGTCTGCGAGTTGCACTTTCCCTGCCTCATGTCCTTTTTTGTCCTGAAAATATGTGCTAGAGAGTCTATCAAAACTCTAAAAGACAGAGGTATGCAAAGAATTTGGATTCTCTTTGATTTGAAATTTAACAAGATATTGAACCAGTCTTTTGAAATCTAAATACATGCTGAGGATAAGGGCTATAACAGGCAAAATACTGAATTTTGTAGAAAACTCTGACAGGCAATAAATATGGGATTCCTTGAGAAAATATTTTTAAAGTTGATGACCCTTTAAAAAAGACTTAATTCCTGAGTTAACACTCCTGTTTCTAACTGCTTTGTTCTAGTATGGCCAGACTTCACGTAAAGTCCTTATTTTCCCTAACATCAGCACCTGGATTTATTTTTTATTAACTATTAGGCCCTCTATATACAAAAAAAAATTAAACCCCCTTCATAGCAAATCCTCTAGAAGTGGAAAATAAACCTGCCAGAGTCAGAGCAGCTATTGTTCTTCTGGGGAAATCTCATCATCTTTAAGCCTCTTCCCCATCTACCTTTCCGAAATGAAATAGCTCTTTTTCTATTGGTCAGGCTAAGAGAAAAGATGCAAGCACCAATATGTAGTGCATGCCATTTTCTTCAAAAGGTGCCTGTATCAAATTATTGCCTGATCAGCACAGTTCAAAGGGTGGCGTGGATGATTTTTTAAACAGGACTTTTTTTTTTTACTATTAATAGTACTACCGGAACGTCTTTGAGAATGAGGCAAAGGATAAAAATATGTTTTCATTAGCTGTGGGGAACAAACCATGTAAGAATGTATTGTTGAAGGCTTTCATGTCCAGAATCACTGGATTGTTGTGAGTTTTCTGGGTTGTATGGCCATGTTCCAGAATGCTTCTGAATATGGCCATACAGCCCAGAAAACTCACAACAAACCAAACCATGTAAGGCTGAATAATATAAGCCTACATCTTTTGTTATACCCCTTTTAGACATTCAAGAGAAGCTTAGTGAATTCATGAATGTATTTGGACTGAGTCAGATTCACACCAGTGAACATCATAGTCTATGTACTATTTGGGTATCCAACAGAGGAATGAGCACATCCTAAACACCTGAAAGATATGGAGTATATCTTCATTACAAACTATACACCAAGTTAATGTTCATGGCTCACTTTCAACCCACATCACTCAATTCATTGAATTTTAGCTGGATCAAGACACTGAGGGCAATTTCTGATGAAGCTCTTATTATGGGACCTCACTGTCAAGTTTTCTCGATGTTGTGGATGTTTTATATGACCTTCTTGTCTGCTCCCAACACTCCCTTGCAAAATGCCTTGCAGGTTTCTCTCACTTCCTGTTGTCTAACCCTCATTCTTAACTACGAGTCATTTGTAAGTCAAATGTTTGTAAATCGGGGATTGCCTATATAGAACTCCACTGAGGAGTAAGACTGCCCTTCTCCATTATCCCCATGCATATGGCTACCTTTTATACCTTAACACGGTATGGACAGCCAATGTGGGGTAGCGGTTTGAGTGTTGGATGATGACGCCGGAGATCAGGGTTTGAATCCCCACTCAGCCAAGAAAACCCAATGGATGACCTTAGGTAAGTCTTACACCTTGAGCCTCAGAGGAAGACAAACCCCTCTGAACAAATCTTATCAGGAATGTCTTGTGATAGTTCACCTTAGGGCTGCCGTATATCAGAAATGAATGCAAGGCGACAACACAAACAACAACAGGCATGGAGTTCTCGGAAGATCTTTTTAAGCACATTCATGTGGGTACACTGATTGAGTTCTTGTGATCGAAAATTCTTGACACATTAACTGATGACAGCAGCATTGGTTACATGATGGGACAAGTAGCCACCTGGGACGCACAATATTCCTGACATTCATCACATTATATGGATAGAGGATGTAATATTGGTTAGAGCTCAATAAAGAACAATGGGATTTCTCTTCTATTTCCTTCCATCCAGGGCCCCTTCTACACTGTCATATAATCCATTATCAAAGCGAATAACCCACATTACCTGCTTTGACCTGAATTATCTGAGTCTACACTGCGATAAAATCCAGTTCAAATCAGATAATCTGGATTTTATATGGCAATTTAGAAGGGGCCTTGGACTACACTTGTATTTTGGTCTAATTATAATCTTCTGCTTTAGTCTGACAGCTGGCTTTCAGTCATGGTGCCTGTTTTTATTCCTGATAATATAATTACTGACACTGCAACACTCAATTCCTTTAAAGTTTCACTAGTTTCTGTTTATTGCCCTACAAAGTGGCAGAACTTCCTGATTCAGTTTTTTTGCTTATAAATAAGAAGATAACGACAGATCTAGTACTCCTACCAAATTGCTATAGAAGGCCACAAAAAGATAATTCAAAGCAGCCTTCATTCACCATCTAAAGTGAAGAAGCCTTAGAGTGTGCATATCATGAACAAAGCTAGTAGTTGTGGACAATTCTGTAACTGCCCTTTGGAATCATTGCTTTGAATTTCTTGTGCATGTATATGAATCGTGCATACTCTTTCTTCTGTTCTCCCTGGTTTGCCCCTTTCCTGGTGATTAATAGTGTCATTTCTGCGTGGTTGATCTTCCAGTTTTTGTCAGATAGGTATCTCTACAAAGCTTGCTTCATTGCCAAAATAATCTTCACATCTCTTGCCTGACCTTTTCTTTGTTGCAGATATAGAAAAAGGGGGAGAGGAATCAAAGGGTGACAAAGGGAGATATATGTGTGTGTTTGCTCTTATCTAACATTGAGTGCCTTCCTTTCTATTCATGAATCATTTCTGCATTTCGACATTCCTTATTGTTGCAAACCGTAATGAAAAGATTCATTTTTCAAACACTGTGATGTGGCCCCATTTCAATCCTTCTCAACTTTCAGCTGACACACTCCATTCCTTTTGCTATTTCTTTCAACAAAAAGAAGTCTTCTTGTGTGTATCAAAGCAGAGTCTTCCTACAGTGCAATTCATTTGGCTTCTGTTAAACCTGTCATTGTGAATGTCAAATATACAGGTTCATCTAAAATATACAGGAGCTCTGATCTTTCAAAGAGTTTCCTGTTCCTTTTGCTCACACTGGTGTTTGCCAGTTAAACAAACCCAGCTATTAAAGAGATGTTAATCCCTTCTCCGGTTCCCCTTTGACATTGATTATGGCTAATGGATATATAGATAAGACACTGAACCAGAGCTCCTCCTGCACCTTTAACAGGAAGCAAGACAGGCAGATATTGAAAAACATGAGCCTTCCCAAGCATGCTGTTGGAGAAAGAGACTAATATATCTAACAAGCAGAATTATTAGTATTCACAAGCAGAAGGTGAGCAACAACCAGTTCCAGACCACCCAAACATATACACATGGATACACACAAGAGGAATAAAACAATCTTAGTCTTCTTTATAAAAATGCATGAAGTCAATTCACATAAAAATACTAAAGGTTTCATAACATGGTGAGAAGCTCTGTAACATGTGCTCTTTAAATATGAAGGAAAGAGGGAACAACTAAAAGTACAAAGATCCTGGGATATAGGGAAGTGTGGGTCCAGCTTACGCTAAAGGAAACAGCAGTGCCCTGTTACAACTTCTTTTTACTCAAACCAATTATGTAACAATACACATTTTTGCCTCCTGCCCCTGCAAACCCACTCCAAGCTCATTACTTTTTAGATATTCATGTTAGCACTTTCCATGCAAAACCCAGGAAGATCATTAAGTTCTAAACAGAGAGGTTCCTATCAACTTCCCTACAACTGAATATGGCAAATTCTGCTTTGCTTCTGTCAAAACAAGAGCTTATTTTCTGAAGCGTCCTTGGTGAGGTATAAGAAATTCTTCTATTTTTAAAGCAGATTGGTTCTGCTTTAATGAACAACCAAATGTTCTGATATTTTATTTAATACTCTGAATTCTGCATTATTCTTCACTGCATTGCAATAAGTATGCGGAGGTTTCGAGAAAATTAAGGGAAATTGCTGTTTATTCTAATAAATGCTTGACTTAACAATCCAATAAACACTCTTAATAAGCTCAGGTTTAAGTCATCATTGGATTAAAACCAACAATATTATTAGCCAGCTGTACACCTCAGCAATTAATCAAAGCACAATTACTTGAAATGTAAAAAAAAATAATTGCTGGAAATTGGCTAAGATCTTACACTAGAGTGCAGCTCTGCCCATGCAATTCTGTATCCCCCAAGCAACTATCAGTCAAGCCCCAGGAAGGGCTGCTGCTGCTGCTACTCATACATGGGGAGGGCAGGGGGGCAATTTAATCCATGAAGTAGCACTTGAACTCTATGTAGTGTGAAGAAGTGAGGAAAAAACAACAATGCATATACAAATGGGGGGCGGAGGCAGAGGAGGAGGAGATGAGAAGGAGAAACAAAAGCAGCCCCTCTCCTGCACTTGAGAGATACTAGGGAAAATCTTTGGCCCGGAGCACAAAAACAAGAGAATACCCCTTCCCCTACCCCGATGTCCTAAAAAAAAGAGAGCAATTATATACATATGTATATGTCACTAGCAAAATGTCTTCAGGAAGTCATTGAAACAGCTAAAAGCCTAGCCTACAGAGGAGCTAACTTAGGGCCCTTCCACACAGCCATATAACTCAGAATATAAAGGCAGAAAATTCCACAATATATAGTTTGAACTGGGTTATCTGAGTCCACACTGCCAAATATTCCGGTTCAAAGCAGAAAATGTGGGATTTTATTCAGCTGTGTAGAAGGGACCTTAGAGCTTGAGACTTGGGGTAAATGTGTATTTGCCTTTAGAGGCCGGAATCCTGTTGTAGACACATGCCAACATAATGCCAGCATACATCCTTTTTATGGTCATTGTAGGGTTTACTGACATCTTCATGAAACAACATCCATCCCAAGATTCTTGTCATTCCCCCTCCACAAAAGGTAGGAGAAACGAGTTAGGGTCACAATTAAGTATATGAGGGAGATCCTTTTTCCTGCTGACATCTTCATCCCTTGAACAGAGTATCCAATTAATTGTTTAGAGGGGAAATTTCAATACAGATTAAACTTCAATCCTGGAAGAGAAGATACTGCTGGTTTCTTTTTTTTATTCTGTAATTAATGGAAACTTCTGAGACAGGGTTATCTGTCTCTATCTATATTCTAGGGGAAAGGGTTGAACAGTGTAACACAGTTCTGATACATTCCTAGGCATTTCACTCTATGCATCAAAAAGGCAGACTCGGGGTGGATTTAAACTGAACCACTTTACAAGCAGCCAATCTGGCATGTTATACACTGGGTTGGCCCTGGGATTTATTTATCGTATCAAGAGTGAACCAAGGGCACAGTTGTAATGTATTTAAAAACAAAATAACAACAAAAAACCCACAGAGTTTGAAAACTTAGTATTATATTAAATGTCCTTTGACCACTATCATATGAAAGCTGACTGGCACAACCTGGGTATCACAGCCAGATACTTTGAAGATATCTGGCCTTGCAATTTGCTACTCTGCTGCTGAGTATGCATGCCCAGTATGGGACACATCTCACCACGCTAAAACAGTGGATTTGGCTCTTAATGAGACATGCCACATTATCACAGGGTGTCTGCGACCTACACTACTGGAGAAATTACACTGCTTAGTCGGTATTGCACCACCTGACATCCGCCAGGAAGTAGCAGCCAATAGTGAAAGAACCAAGGCAATGACATCTCTGGCCCATCCCCTGTTCGGATATCAGCCAGCACACCAATGCCTTAAATCAAGAAATAGTTTTCTAAGATCTACAGAGATACTCACAAGAACACTTCAGCAAACAAGAGTCCAAAAGTGGCAGGCTAAAATCTGGAACTTCAATCCATGGCTGATACCAGATGAGAGACTCCCTCCTTGGCACGTAGAAGACTGGGCAACTTGGAAGGCGCTGAACAGACTGCGCTCTGGCACCATGAGATGCAGAGCCAACCTTAAGAAATGGGGCCACAAGGTGGAGTTCACGACATGCGAGTGTGGAGAAGAGCAAACCACAGACAACCTATTGCAATGCAGTCTGAGACCTGCCACATGCTCAACGAAGGACCTTCTTACAGCAACACCAGAGGCCCTGGGATGAGCCAGATTGGCACTCTCCTGGCTGCTCCAGAGGCAGGAGGGAGTCCCAACTGCCCAGTGGCTATGCTTACCGTCCCCTCCCAACCCCTGTGTCCACAGTGGTCCCTGGCTGTGACATCGGTCCTACCAGTCAGTCGTCAGCTACAGTGACATCAGACATGGTTAGAATTACCTGCTCCTTTCCCTCCTTCCTTCCCCAATCACCCTGTTGTTATCAGCTGATGTTATTGCAGAGAACAGATGACAAGTAGGGCCTATGTCACAGCCAGAGACCACTACAACACAAAGGATGGGAGAGGACATTCAGTGCCATCTCATATCCCTGAGCATCCCAACCCAGGAAACACGGGATGGCAATGAGAACAGTTCCAGAATTGAACCAGCCCAACTACTTAGTCAGGCCCAAAGTCAGAGGATACTTTTAATTCTGGGCCAGAATTTGGATTATCCCCAGACTTTGACAAACACAGGGCAAGGATATGTGAAGGTGACCTTGCTCCTCATTACCCCAGATCAACTCTGTGTGTCATCTGGATGCCACAGATCTGATATGGCCCCATTCTGGCCTAAGTGGTCAGTTTAGCTGTGGCCCATGTCTGAGAAAACTTATGCTATCAGCTTCGTTGTCTCCCTTAGGCCTCAAAGGTGCTACAAGATCCCTTTGCCTGCTGATATTCTAGAGTAGCATGGCTGTTTTTGAATTTTGAATTAATGAATTTTAATCTCTGCTTACTCTGCCAGACACTTTAAATGCATTAATCTTATGTTTGTTTTTTTCCTTTAAACTCCCACACTGATTTCACTATCAGCACCTACCTCCCAAACATTAGTACTTCCGAAAGCATTTCACATTCCTCAGTAAATAGATGTCTTTCCTATTAGTAACTGTACTTAAGAACTTGGAAAGAAGGTTTCCATTTTGAATTCCAGCCCATCCTTAATGACAGGGTACTGTGCCTTTAAACAATTTTAAGGATGAGTAGAAACCTGACACTGGAGTAGGCTCCTGGGACCTTCAGGATATTTGGTCTTGGCAATCCAAAACATGTGGGAAATATTGAGTACTTAGTCTCTATATCACACATTAACACAGGAAAAATGAAGAAGACACACCTTCCCTACACAGGTTTAATGACTATAAATGATATTGCAAATTTTGTCACATGTGTTTTAAGTGCAAATCCTTCACTTTATGTCACTGCTTCTTCGCTTCCTAAATTCAGAAATTATGCCATGGAACCAATATTAACTTCTGCTTGCTAAATCTGAAGCCATTTCCCTCTTTTTTTAAGCTAACGCAGTCATGATTCCTAACTAATTTTTCCAAGACGTTTGACCTGAACCCATCCAGAAAGTGGGTTGACTCCTAACCCCAATAACCAGATAGGTTACAATGCCATGTTTTTCAGAACAGTTCAGGGTTAGAAGTTGATCTATTTAGATCTTTTGGGAAAAAAAGCAAAACCTGGCTCCTTGCATCTGAGTAGCAAGGTTACTCTACTAAGAATATTCATGTGCAACAAATTTTGTGTCAGAGCAAGAGTATACTAGACCTTGTAGGAAAATCCACACTCGGGACTGTTTTTCATATACTTTGTCCACCAAGATAGTAAGTAGTAAATCCCATAGTAGATCTCAAACATCCTTAGATAGCAATCATAGTTGATAACTTACTTCTGATTGCACATGCACAGAACTGGACCATTGCTAAACAAAGATAAACATGGAAGGCTTCAGCACAGAATACAGCTACCAAGCTTTTTTCCCTTCTGGACCCATTTTTGTAGCTTTCATAGCAGGTAAATGCTTTCTTGTAATTGTGTTGAAAATTTCCAAGCAAATCCATACTATTAGTTCTGCCTTCTCAAAGGTCTTGTCATCTCTTTCATTATTCAAGTTGCTGATATGTTTTTACAAATGATAACTTACTTCTGATATTTCGAATTCTGTGGAATATGAAGCATTAAAATCAAGTTTCATAGTTACATGGAAGTCGGGTTCCCTGGAATGTCTTCTCCAGTCCTCAAAGCAGTGGAAAGGAATCTCAGAGTGAGAGCATTGTCAAGAGAAAGAGGGTGCATCCACACAGCCCTTTATCCCAAAAGCATCCGTGTTATAAAAACATGGATGTTTTGGAGGGCTGTCCACACCCACCCCAGAAAATGCGTGCTTTCAGGGGTGGACTGTCCACACATTCTCTCATGACTAGCCCGAGATAACATTGAGAGGCCGTACCCCCTCCTCCCCCCCCCCCAAGGCCCCAGACCTTTTAGAAAAGTAAAAAACTTACCAACCTGCAGTATTCCCTCCAAGCAGCTCTCCCAGCAGATACAAATGATGCACCAGGAGAGCAAGGGGAAGAGATTTTCCTCCTACTTCTCCCCCCCTCCTGGCATATTATTTGTACGTGCCAGGAGAGGTGCTTGGAGGGAACACTGCAGGTGGTAAGGTTTTTTTTGTTCTTTTCTAATGGGTCTGGTGGCTTGGGAGAAGGGGGGTGGGTATTGCCACAGTTTAGCGGGCTTCTTTAGTCTGGTAAACTGTGGGAATGGTGTCTGGACTGTAGTCCAAACACCCAAAATAGTGCATTTATTCCGCACCTTCCAAGAAGGCATGGAATAAATGCACTAACAAATTAATTTGCTACAAACCAGGGTTTTTCTGGTTTGTACTACTATACAGTAGTATGACTCATTGTCTTCTCATCTTATTTGAAAAGAGTTTGTATTGCATATGTGTCCCTGAAACCTGTATATATTGGGATCTTACAACTGTAATGTAGAGTGGTTGCTCCTTTATAATTTACTTTATATGATTGTATTACAATTATTATGTTTGAGAGCAGTTGCTCCTTTTCATTTCACTCTATGTGAATACATTGAATTACACTGAACTATATACTGAATATCATATGTTTTATGCTCCTTGAGTATTTTTTCCTGACATAGATTATTTTGTGTATTTTTTTCTGGTTTGTAGCAAATTAATGCGAGACTGCCCAGAACGTGGTCAGGACAGACCCTTTTGATTGTGGAAGTTTCCACAATAAAGGGGCTGTCTGGACAAGCTCAGAGAGCCTCCTACAAGTACTATGAACAGTTTTATTTCAATGCAGAAAACTCCTTCTCTGGAGTTTTTTAGCATTGCTATCTGTTGGGAGTACTTTGATTGTGTGTTCCTGCATGGCAGGGGGTGTGACTGGATGATCCTTGTGCTCTCTTCAAACTCTATCATTCTGTGATTAAATATGTATAATAACTGGTGCTTTGAATAAACAGTAAAGATCAAATAGAGTAAAAGAAAGAAAGAATAAAAGAACAAAAGAAAGAAGAAAGAGATAGGAGAGAGAGAGAGAGAGAAAAAAAAAGAAAGAAATCTTTATTGCAAGAATATCCTCTAGAGACAGGGGGACAATATTGGGGCACCCTGCTAAGGCACATTTCTGAGAGGCAGAAAAAGGGTATGATATAGGAAGATGTGAAATTGCTTGGGGGAAAATATCAGGTTACATAACCTGGAGAGAGAGCTGACAATGTAAAATATGCCCACGTGACACTAATTATTTTTCTCTACTACTTAGCTCTTAGTGCAGACATTGCTGCTGTCAACTTCCAACAAGATAGTAGAAATCACACCCATTTCCATAAGTGTGTTATATCAGGGCATTTTTTCCCAAACAGCTACATATGTTCACTAGAGAAAAAGGAAGAAAGGGGAAGCCTTTAAGATTCAATATTGAACTTCCATGTGAGAAAGCATGAGGGTTTGCTAAGGATAAATATCGCTTTCTTGAGATTAAAAAAAAATGTATTTGTCACCACATTTTATTTCAATAGCTGGTTTCTCTGTCCCCAGATATAAAATGAATGAAAAACAAGATATCCATGCCTAATGTAACCATATGCATCCTGCTATTTTCAGTTGTTTTTTCAGAGATGAAAAAGCCCATGCACAGCTGTATCTGTGTTGTTTACTGGCTAATACGTGGCATCATATTCCTTGCTTTAATGTACAGTGACTTAAGTGCTCAGATGCAATAGAGAATGTCTCACTTCATGTCAGAGAGAGGACTCAGAAATTTCTCTGCTGAGCATCATACATTTAGCGTAATGGCCCTGTCACGGGCCTCACTGCATCTGATATCCCAACCACAGTATGGCTTTGTTTTTCACCAGGTCTTCCTACCAAATGTACCCTGAATAATGTGATGGAATTTAGCACAGCTGCAGAGTTAAAATGAAAACACCAAAATATAGTCTCTTTTTTAAGAGCGCCACCCGCCTACCTCTACTACTGCAAGTGTTTCACCTCTTCCACACTAAATTTTCATTGAACAGTTTACAAAACAGGAAGATACAGATATCTTTTAATTTAGCAAACAGCCACTTTTGCTACTGATAATATTTATCTGCAGCTGAAAAAGCTGGAATGTCCTCATGAGTGGCAGTCATACTGACACATTTGCTTTCTCGTAGCTCAATGTACATAACATTAGTTCCATATGCAAAATTATTTTTAAAATATTTATAAAATTACCTTCAGGCTGGGCGTATAAGGTGTATATGAAACATAGATGAATTTTGTGTTTCCCTGGTCTTCAGTCTGTATCATTATGTATGTATTTGCAAGCACAGAGTATTTCAAAAACCAAAAATAAAATCTGAAATCCAAAACATTTCTAGCCCCAAGCATTTCAAGATAAGTGACAGTTAACCTATACAAAATTCTAAATCAGATGTGGGTAACCAAATTCTGCTCCCCACAACAAGCATTTAATCCTCACATGGAAGTTCAGGGCTAAATACATATGAATTGGTGGCCTTTCAGTGGCATACACATTTAACCTTGCATTGCAGACATTGCAGAAGGATATCTACAGTACCTCCTTGTTCAGTGTTCACTTCCCACTTACCTGACATTCACTACCAGGGTTATTTATTGGAGGGAAAATACTCCTTCCAGGCCTCCAAATGTTGTCCTGGAAAACACTGTCAACTCTCTTCTTCAAGGTGCAGAACTGAGTGCTATTTAGGCACCTTCCACCATCTTGTCAAGCCCACCCACTGACTATGGTTCAACAATAGCAACGCACACTAGAAGCTTGGAAGTGACTTATCATGGGTTGGGGGAGGAGTAAAGTATCAAAGCTTGCATGATGCATTATCACTTATTCTGTGCATTTTGTTTTTTCAAATTCTGTGTCAATGATGAAAAATCTGTGATTTACCAGATATTTTGGGATTACGGTGCCACCATCCCATTCATCCCTGGTGATTGACCATTCTGCTAACATTGGTGGGGATTTAAATCCAGCAACAGCTTGAAGACCATAGATTCCTAACCTCTTGTCTGACAATCCCTTGAAAGATAAAAGAAGAAAACAACTTCAGTGTCCCAAAACCCATGAATGTATATCTAAAGAAGACTTTCTTCTCTTCTACTTTATTCTACAGAATCCTGCTGTTGAGTCACTGCATGGAAAAGAAGCCACAATAACTGTGAATTGGTTTTAACATTTAAAAGATTTCTCTTCTTGTGAAAATCTTTTTAGTACTATTGACTTTCTTAGCATGCAGGAAGCATTTGTTTTTATTAAACAGTATTTAGATTATGATGGTGTTTAGTCCTAAATTTGTTCACGTGTAATAAAATGCTTGGCTTGGAAAACACCAAATAATATTCCTTGAAAGATTGTCCCACTGCAAGAATCCATTCACTTTACTTAGGAAACCTTGTAGTCTAAGGTCACATGCTATTAATGATTTCTGCTGGCATAATCTTTAGTTACACCAGAATAAATGGTTTTTTAAATCATGGCAGGAATAGAAAATTTCCTTTACCTCCTTGGACAACATGTTCACCAGAGGTGGACAAGGCAGCAGCACAAATAGCACAAAAAAGGAAGAGGCTATTGCCATCAACTGAACCAATAGAATATGTACATGTAAAGAACCTGCATGGTATGGTGATTTAAGCATTGAACTATGACTCTAGAGACCAGGGTTTGAATCTCCTCTCTGTCATGAAACCCACTGGATAACCTCGGCCAAGTTGCACTCTCCCTCAAGCTTGAGAGAAAGACAATGGCAAACCCTGTGATAGGTTTTCTCTTGTGTTGACATAGGTCAGTAATTCCTTGAAGGCATACAGCAACAACAACAATAATACATTACCGGCCATGTATATTCATAAATAACCCCTTCCACGTTGTTGTTTCATATCTTCTATGGCAACAACTTCTGAAGCTAAACTTGGGTGAAAGTTTTACATGCAGAGACAAGACAACACTACACAAAGCAAAGACTTGACTGTTCAGGGAGGCCTTGGGTCACTGATCCCATGGCTGATGAAGATGCTTTAAACCAGGTGGATGTTATGTTTTATTATATCAGGGCATTTTAAATTGAATTTTAATCTTCTATGGCCTTGCTGAACATTTTATTGCTTTTATTTTGTTCTATTTCCTTGTAAAGCACTTCTGAGTCCCAGTTGTAGGGAGAAGATATTAATCCAATAAATACATACATACATAAATACATACCGGTTCAAATTAATCCTCCAGAGGTCTCCGTAGTCACTTCCCCACTCTTAAATGTTTGTTTGCAATTTGTTTCATCTCTGACTTTTATCCTCTTTGAATATCTCTGCCAGGGAGGGAGAGTTGATTTGGAAATTCATCGCAGAAAGGAAGGGGTCGATATTTACAAAGAGCACTGGCAGAGATGCAGGGAAAGCTCTTAATGAAAAATAGGGCATAAGAATGAGATGCAGGGAGCCATACCACCAATGCCGTTCTGGAAAGTGCTGCATGGCGTGCCAGCCACAAAAGCAATGCCGTACCTACCTCTTCAAAGATGGATAGGCTAAATTGTCAATTTGAAACTTTTATTAGGATGGGCTCTTATTCTTTATGTCAAGTGCATTAATGGATCCTTATTCCTGAAGTTTCTAATCTATTGGAAAAGAAATTTATCGCAAACCTATTAGTTCAGTTTTAATGTCTCATAAGCATATTATTTGTGCATTTGAGGATCAGCCATCAATAAACCTTCTTTTCCCTGAGGACAATTACTAAATGTGATTACACATTTTTTTAAAAAAATCAATTTGGAATAAAGTAATTTTTTTCCTCACTTAGGAGATGTATACAAAACTGTTAATGGAGATTATTTTTATGTAACTTCATTTAACTTCTCTTCACGTACAAACATACTGATACCACTCTTAAAAGGATCAAATACTAGGTCTAATCTACGTTTGTCACTGTGAAAACACTTAGTTTTATAACACTAAATGACACAATATATGGTCTGCCATAGAATCTTGAGATGTCTCCCATAAATCTGCATCAAAAAGCATTAGACCCTGCATTTTAAAACCCTCTAACTTATACTAACTTTTAAAAAATCATTAAATGGCATTAGGATGTTAACTGTTAAATAATACTAAAAAGAATCTAAGTGACTATTTTGGTCTATATTATTGATTTTTAAATTTAAAAAACTACCAAATAGCATGTGCTCTCAGTTGTTTAAACTGGGAAGAAAATGACTTATTTATCTGAATGTACTCCTTTTGAACTTTCTTCAAGGCTTTTTTTTTCATTTCGTAGCTTATGAAAAAATGGGGGAAAGGCTTTATTAAATAGCATTTATGACTATGGTCGTTCTAAATTTGTTCTTGTATAAATAAAATTGTTGGCTTATATGTAAATTAAACAGCAGGGGGGTTGACTGGATGGTCCTTGTGGTTATTTCCAACTCTACAGTTTTGTGATTCTATGGTTAAAGGGGAACCTCAAGATGAATAAACCTCTGTAACATGTGAAACTTATTCAAAATCACAACTATAGAAGTTCAGCTAACATACATATCATAAAAGCATCACCAGGTCCAGTACAATATCACCATGGTTTATAGTAGATGTTTTACAGAAATTCCTTCTTGCACTACATCTAATAGAAACTTCCATCAAATGATTGTTGCCTTGTCACAGTGCTGGAGCTTAAGGAAGGTTGAGAGAAGAAAGATAGACCCTTTTGAACTGAGGTGCTGGAGGAAAATTCTGACAGTGCCTTGAACCACAAGAAGATCAAACCAGTCCATATTCCAGGAAATAATGCCCTACTGCTCCCTGGAGGGATGGACATTAGAGGCAAATATGAAATACTTAATGAGGAGACACATAATGAGATGACAAGAAAGCTTGGAGAAGAGAATGATGCTGAGGAAAATAGAAGAAAAAAGGAAGAGGGGCTGACCAAGAGCAAGATGGATGGGTGGTATCCTTGAAATGACTGGCTTGACCTTGAAGGAACTGAGGGTGGTGATGGCCAAGAGGGAGCTCTGGCATGGGCTGGTCCATGAGGTCACGAAGAGTTGGAAACGACTGAATGAATAAACAACAACTACTAGAATCCCCCAACCAACTTAGCCACTGGTTAAAGCTAACTTTCCTCAATTCAGTTCAGATGCCA
Organism: Anolis sagrei; assembly: GCF_037176765.1. Lineage (NCBI taxonomy): Eukaryota > Metazoa > Chordata > Lepidosauria > Squamata > Anolidae > Anolis > Anolis sagrei. The sequence continues at coordinate 210,464,920 of NC_090023.1, read as the reverse complement.
TAAAACTTTCTAGAACCCTATGCCAGCTATATTTCTTGGCTAATTATCACCCCAGTCAAAGATTATTTTAAAAAAACAACCCTGATATCTCAAATCCAAATAGTATGTGTCTAAAGAATGAGCATCCCTTACCTGAAATGCTTGGGACCAGAAGTATTCTGTAGTTCAGAGATTTTTTTTCAGATTTAAAAATACTTGTATAATCACGAGATAGACACAAATTTAAACACAACATTCATTTATGTGTCATGTACACCTCATGTTCACAGTCTGGAGGTAATTTCATGCACAATATTTTAACCATTTTGTACAAAAAAAATTATGTATGTTGAACTATCTCATGGGTTTTGGGGGGATTTTTTGTTTTTGTTTTTGTTTTTGTTTTGTTTTGTTTTGTTTTGGATGCTGGAGAATTTCAGATTTCAGAATTCTGGATAAGAGATACTCAACCTATATTCCTTTTCAGAGAATAAGACCAAATAAGAATCACAGATGACTGGGAGAATTTAGATCAAATGTGCTCATGTAATAATACATTGGAACTCTCACTTTTATTCCATTGGAGGACATGAATTCGTCTGTCTATTTCAGCACAGCTGAAAACACGTAAGATCCAAATGCAGATATTCTTTGATTGCTTTGAGAAAATAATAGAATGCCCATGTAAGGTTAAAGTCATACAATGGAGACAAAGGGTGCATCTACACCAGGCATGGGTGAACTTCGGCCCTGTCGGTATTTTGGACTTCAACTACCACAATTCCTAACAGCCTACCAGCTGTTAGGATTTGTAGGAATTGAAGTCCAAAACACTGGGAAGGCCGAAGTTTGACCATGCCTAATCTACACTGATTGTTTATGTATGGTGTTTTAATGATTTTTATTGTTAGCATTGAATTCTTGCTGTTAACTGGTCTGGGTCCCTCTATGGAGGTAGAGAAGATCGAGATTGAAAAGTTTTAAATAAATAAATAACAATAAATAATACACTATAGAATTAATGCAGTTTGACACCATTGTAACTGCTGTGACTCAATGCTATGAAGTAATGGAAAATGTAGTTCTACAAGGTCTTCAGCCTCCTCTGCCAAAGACTACTGGTGCCTCACCAAACTATAAATCCCAAGATTCTATAGCATTGAGTCATGGTAGTTAAAGTGGTGTCAAACTGCATTAATTCTACATTGTAGATGCACCCAGAGTTAAGAGTTTTTCCAGAACCACAGTTTATTAAGAAAAACATATATAACCCATTCCTTGGGAAGGCAGAGATAACGAGTGACAGCTAAATGCACAGCAGTGCTCTGAACCTGTGATCTCAAGAGGATGCAGAAGGAAAGAAATATTACCAGGGCTTAGGACATGTGAGCAGGGAGGCTTAATGAGAAGGGAGGTGTGAGCGTTACTACCGGTGTCCTACTTTTATCATGTAGTTTCCTTACTTTTGTTTTTACACTTATTTATAGTGCAATTCTTTCCATATGTACTCAGAAGTAAGTCTCACTGTATCTAATGTGTCTTATTTTTAACAGGTATATTGAGAATTGCAGTGGCATTCCTACTTACTAGGATGCAAGTCCACAACCATCCTATGAAGTCCCCGTGTTTAGGATTGCTCCACAAAGCATACAATCTGGGAGGCTTTCCTTGTTAAAATAATCATTGGCAATCTTCACAAAAAGGACAAAGAAAAGAGTAACATTCCTTTGAGATGCTTTTATAACACTTGCTTCACAAACATCAAGCAGTGAAGGGAAGAAAAACTTAAAATCTCCTCGTGCTGTTACCCCATTGTTTCCATCAAAAAAGCCACAACCACCTCACAAAGGTGTAATAAAGTATTTTGGGAAAATAGATTTTCAGGTCAGTCTTGTGGTACCTCAGTGCTGTTGGGACCTAATTATATATTTGGATGTTTTTATCGCATGCAAGCACACATCTCTTGTCACTTTGTGCTGGTTTTAAAAGTTGGTGATATCTTGATATATGTTTTTTCCCCTCATTGATGTGAGAATATCTAAGCTTGACAGAGTAAACACAGTGATGCGGATCAGAATACAGGCTGTTTTCTGATTCCTAGGGGGGTGAGAACAAAGCTTCTTCTTTCATTAATCAAATATCAGGCAAAATGTTGACCTGCTGGGCTGGAATTTCACTCTAAACCAGGGTGCCTTCTTTCTTCACGGCATGCATTGCGGGTTCCCTACCTCCCCACTACCTACATAAATTCTTTTAGATTTTATTTTTGAAATGTGAATCTTTTCCAGTCGGCACTTTCTCCTCCAGCAAGTTCTCCTAAGTCAGCATGCTGTACAGGTCGGATACACTCATAGGAATTTTCCCTGCCTCTGATTAGTGCTTTCCAATTTCATGTGCCTTCAACCATTACAGATACATATTGTGCTGCTCCGCAGCTCAAATCGCCAGGGCTTTTTGTAATTGAATGTCTCTCCTATTTCTCTTTTGATTATCTTTCTGAAAACAAAACTCTGTAGCTAAGCATTACCTTTGTTTTATGCCACATCTGCTGTGTGTGGCCAATGATATTAAGTCTAGAGGCACATCCATGTATGTGTGTATGTGCATCAAAAGCCAGAAGTTGTGAGGCAATGACTGATCGTGAAAAGCAGGCCAATAGCAGGAATTTATCCTATAACATCAGCAGAATAAGTTACCAAACTATTTTAGGCCATCACACCTTACATTTCCCACCTAGCCTTGCTGGCTGGAGATTTCTAGTAGTTATGGTTCAGAAAAGTAACTCTTCTGAGCTCTGCTCAGAACTGTAGTGCACAATTCCTCTGTTAGCAATATAAAACTCTGGCAAGCAACTTTCTCTTTACCAGTGCAAATCCATGTTGGACTCTGTTCCAAAGAAATATTCCCCAGTACTAAAGAGAAAGTGGCAGCCCAGTCAAGTGGAGAACTCTGTCTTCAGTTTCCACACTGACAGTGGCAATGATCACTACTAAGCCAAGGATGAGAGGAGGAAGGTAAGGGTAACATTATAGAGGCACTGAACCAAGTTAAGTACTGCTGGACCATGCAGGCTGTGTCCAGCTACTGGTGAGGCTCAGTGCCACATAGTACAGACACCTTTCAGCTGCCAAACCAGCTCAATAGCTGGTTGTACAGGCTCCAGTGACGCTGATCCGGAGTACCCTATTCTGGATCAGTATCAATATTTGTGGCCCATGTACGATGGGCCGTGGGACACAGAGCTATGAATTCAAAGTGCAGGAAATTATATTCCACCTAAATATTAGGAAGAGCAGTTTGATAATGGAATACACAGCCTCATAGCATGTTGGGGTCTAATTATTTGGAGGTTTTTAAGACTGGGTTGTCATGTGCTGGGAGTGCTTTGATTTATATTCCTACATGGCATGGTTAGACTGGACTCCCTTGTAGTCTCTTCCAATGTTATGATTCTATGATCTTTTGAAAACCTTGGGAGCCCTATAAATGGGGGCACTACACAGAGTTGTCTACAGCTCTCTGGAAAAATGACTAGCCTAGTCTCATACCCAATCTCATTCAAAATAAGGGACATTTCAGAGTATGAAATGACCCTTATTTTGAATGAGATTGGGTATGAGTCTAGGCTAGTCATTTTTCCAGAGAGCTGTGGAACTCTGAAACTCTCTTGATCATGAAGATATATTTAAGATATATTTCTTGCCTTGTAAGCAATTTCCCTTAAAAAAAGGTACATTGGGATTATTTATGTTTTTGTATTTGATATGGAGGAGGGGGGAGAAGTAGCTGATGACACTATTGCTGTTATCTAGATAGAAACAGTTCTAGTTAAGAATAGTTTACATGGATTTTCCTTTGAAAATGTCTTAAACTCGAGTGAATGGCAAAGTATGTTATACTTATTTTGTACAAGTTACCATCTGCATACAGATCTAGACATGTTTCATTATTTCTGAATGTATATTTTCTGATTATATATGAGATTGTGTCAAATAATTAACAAAAAATAAAGGAAAACAGGAAAAAAATAAGGGACATTTGCCATCTAGTAACTACAGATGAGAATGTGGGCTCCGTTGTTAAAAAAAATAAAGGACCCCAAGATGCATATCCCTGGCATCCTTTAATACTCAAATAAATTTTATATATTTATTGTTTCCTTTTATCGTTGATTGTTGTTGTGGCTGTTATATATTAACAGAGCATCCATATGCATGTCAAGTTAGAAGCAATCTCCTTGCTGTTTCATAAGATTTACTTCCAAATAAGTACATTTAGCTTGTTTAAAGAATATGTACCTTTTATATATTGTTGGACTTCGTTTCCCATCAGCCCCAGATAGCCTGGTCAATGATAAGGGAGACAGGCATTCCCCACTTATAGGTTGTCACATAAATGAATCTACATGTGGTAACAATGTACACATCTTTTCAAAGGTGGAAGTGACTGTTTCTCTTTCTGTCCGTTGTCTCTCACACAAAGATGAGAGAGAGAGAATTCTAGTAACTGTAATACATTTTAAAATGAAAATAATTAGGGCAAACTGTTCATTAAAATAGTATCTTCTTCACAGGTCTTAGATCTTGAATATATGCAAGTGTGAGCTTTGTGGTAAATCACTTAATTCCCAGTGAAATCTCTTATCCTGCCACAGCAGATATATATATATATATATGCATCTTTACTTTAGTAACAACAATAGGAAAGCAATCTCTCTTTAGGCTGAGTCTAGGGAAAAGAAAAAGTAACTTTTTTCAATATAACATAGATGAGTTTTTATTTGGCAGAGATTGCAAGGAAGGCTGGCTTTTTCAGCAAAGAGGCCGATCGATTCTTGTCCCTTCTTCTTGTGAACACGTTTGCTTCCTCTGAAAATACTTTTTTTTTTTTGCAGTGCCTGCTCATGTTCAATTTTGCTAGCAATGTAATTTTTTTAAGGTGAATTTATCCCCTGGCTGAAAGGTTCTGGGGGGAAATGGAACAACATTCTTTGGTATGAGAGGAGATAGGGATGCCAGGGCAGGAGTGTCCAAAGTCCTGAATTTTCAGGGACAAGACCTGTGAATTAGAGTTGACTCCCTTGTGGCGTCATATAATGTTACAAGGATGTTGTTATAAGGGGCAGCCTCTGGTGATGTCAAAAAACAATATGTTAAGTATCACACATATTTGCAAAGAATATGCCATTCAATACACAACACTGTGCCTAACAAACAAGGAAAATAGCACTTTTCAAGGAAGTGCTCTTGCCCAGCAATTCCTCATGCTAAGGATTGTGTAAGAGAGTCCAACCCAGACTCTTGAGATCTAGGAGATCTAAGGCTCTGGAAAAAAAGACTAGAATGAGTGTCACCCACTTAAGCAAATAAGCTGTACTTGGAAGAGGTGAGAAATATTAAGAGGTTAAGGGAAGTTATTACATATATCATCTAGAAATGCAAGTCATGTCACATTAGCATTGGAAACTGACATGGTCTCAAATTGGGTTCAATTCCAAAAATGACTATCACTCCTGAAGGACAAACACAGGAACTCTTTATTTTGAAAGACATTGGTCCCCCCTCTCTCTCATATGAAAAAGCAGCAAAAGTGGGCATTAAGGGACCATCCTGGATTGGAATCCTGGATGATATGAAGTGGTTTTTAATTAACTTCCATCTTTCTCAGAGCCTTTGCATTGGCAGTCATAGGAAATTGTTTTTAATTAACCCTTTCCCCAAGCCTCTGGATTGGCAATCTGGGGAAATGGGCATTCCGGCTTCTCCCACACAGAGCATCACTGTTTTATTTACAAGCAGGCAACAGGGATTAACATCATATGGGGAGATTGGCCATTATGCCCATCTGTATGAAGGGAGTTTTAAAATAAGTCAATTGCCAACCAGCTTAGGAATCGTTAGAAAAACCAACATTTTAGAAACAGCAAAATACCTCACCCCACAGTTGAAGCGTGCGGCATGTAGAGGGCACCGTGGATTGCCGTTTCATAAATGTGTAGAAATGCTGTGTGTGTGTGATGAAGTCCTCAGTGGTAGTCCCAAGTTATAAACAAGATAGGTTCTGTAGGTTTGTTCTTAAATTGAATGTGTGTGTAAGTTGTAACAGGTACATTTTTAAAGTGTAACTGCAGTCAAAAATATATATTTCTTAGCTTTGGATAGCAAAGGAAAAGGTTAACACCTCTGTGGTATTTGTTTTGCTCTCTGTGCCCCTTTTCAAAAGATTTCAGCTCACTTTCTGTCTCTATGATCATTGGATTTTGAATCATTTGGCTTGTTGTAGAAACAAGGACTAGAGATTAAGCTTTAGTGGAGACACCTTCCCCCATGATAAGTCTTTCAGGAGTTAATTTCCCTTCCAAGGGGCAGGTTAATCTCACTTCCTGTTGTCTCACCCTCGTTTTTAACTATGGGTCATTTGTAAGTCAGATGTTTGTAACTCAGGACCTGCCTGTATATTGTGATTCTTAAGGCTGTTCTGAAACTATATACAGAAGATATTGGTAGATCCAGATCACCCATGTTAAATATGAGGCTCACATGCCAAATCTGGCCCTACATCATTTTATGTGGCCTGTAAACCTTTCAATGCCAGGGCAACATTATACATTCTTACAATTACAAATGGCCCTTTGAAGATAATCATAAGGCTGACGTGACCCTCAATGAAAATGGATCTGACTCCCTTGATTTAGAACTTGCAAACTTTACTTTTCAGATCAAAACTCCTAAAATCATCCAACCAGCCCAGGCTCTGGTAATAGATCGACAAGTGATTTTTGTTTCCTGAGCTCTGTATGGCTCTAAGTGATACCTGTCATCTTGGTGAACCCAGTTAACTTTTATTATGATAAACTTTGTGTTGTATCTTGCTGAATGATGTACTAGTGTATAAGTCTAGTTTCTGCCCAGGAAATATATCTTCTCTATTTTACAACTTAGCAATGAAATACATCTTTTCAACAAAAAAGACTGTGGTATTGGAAAAGCCTGTGAACATGTGGACTTTTTAAAACATCTTGATTCACTTTTAGTAGAAAAGTTCACAGAGGGTGCAATTTGTAAATGTAATTAGTATCTCTCCTGTAAACACAGATGTTTGGCATCTTGATACCAGTGTCATTGAAAGTGACATTTATTTAGATAACTTTTTGGGATGCCAAAGAATCACCAACATGTCATGTCTGACTGTTCTGCTCATGGAGCCAAAGAGAGCCATGCAGCTGGAAAATTAGGTGCAGGTGTTTGCTGGCAAAGATACAAAACTACTCTGCTTCATCATTAGTGTGTGTAAACCTAATACGGTCCAACGTCAAAGATCAACCAGCCTCAAAAGAAAATAGTGCAAGGGACAGTTCTGAAAGGCAAGGCTGAACAATGGAATAATTCAAATACCTGGGAGGAGTGTGATGATGGTAGGTAACTGCTAGATCTTGATGGCAACAGATGGATTTTGTATCCAGTACGTTCAGGTGCAATGGAAGGCCATGTCCTTTTATCTGATTGTGCTCTGAAAGACAACTATCCAATAAGAACATTGATGAGGGGAAAATGACTCTGCCTTTATCCATTATGCTGATCAATAATCTATTAAGTCTAGCCTGGTGAGCATTGGGAATTAGTAGAATTTACAGCCTTTCCTTCAGATGATTACTTCTCTCCTCAGATTAGAATATGGCAAAAAAGAAGAAATATTAAATAGGACAATTCTCAGCAGACAAATAAAATAAAGAAGTAGTCTTCTCAGTAAAGCATCTTATTAAACTTTATCTCTAGCATTTGCTTTTTTCCTTCCACTTCTGCGGTGGGATAGCATTACATTTCTAAAGACCATCAAGATGTGTTTCATTTCATTCGGTATTGATTCTTAAAGCAAGGCTATTGATAGAAAATAATTTGGAAAAGTTGAAGAAATGGTTGGATCATCTTGTTTTAAAGTTGGATAAGTTTGTGGCCTCCCGAGCCTATAAGGAAGGGGCAATGCTGTTAGAATTGTTTTGTTTTATTCTACAGAGAAAAATATCAGTGGAAAAAGACTTGGAAAAGATTGTACGGTAACGTGAAACCGTGGATTCAGTGGGAAAGATTTCTTCTTATTTCACTCATGTGTCTTGAAATTCAAATAAATGACATAATGGGCTGAATTAATGAAATAGAAAGCTCAAAACTCAGGTCTAATGGCTATTAATGGAACTTTCCTAAGCTAAAATTTTCTCAGTACAATTCCATTCTGTGCCGTGTTTCATCTTTAGGTGATGGAAATAAGTCATCCCAGTTATCCTTTGCTTCCTGTTTGCTTTGAGGGTACTATTCTGTGCACCCTGTACCAGGACAGGAAAAGAGATTTAAATATGGGCTCAAAGGCAACCTTTAAAAGTGTGGCATAGACACAGAGAACTGGGAAGTCCTGGCCCTTGATCGCCCTAGCTGGAGGTCAGCTGTAACCAGCAGTGCTGTAGAATTTGAAGAGGCACGAATGGAGGGTGAAAAAGAAAAATGTGCCAAGAGGAAGGTGTGTCAAGCCAACCTCAGCCAGGACTGCCTTCCACCTGGAAATCGATGTCCTCACTGTGGGAGAACATGCAGGTCAAGAATAGGGCTTGTAAAATAAACTATTTTAATTGTACTCATTTTGACTCTGCTACATAAGAACTATACTGACTACATGCACAATTGTTTTCCAACTATACCAAGGTGGGGCAAACCTGGTTTGCAGTGCAAAAATAGCTAGAAAGGAAATTTATTTCAACCACTGAACTTTAAAGGACCTATCCAATATGCTACCATCCAAATAGGATCAATATCTAAGAATCTAATTTGAATGAATTCACTATGAATTCCTTGTCTTACTGACATGGAAGCCGTCACTTGATTCCCTTTGTCCGAAGTCCTATCCCAACAGACACCTTGGTTTCTGCCTTTCTTAACTTCTGCTTAGATAAGGTTATATCAGGCATGGGCAAACTTTGCCCTCCAGGTGTTTTGGACTTCCTAACAGCTGGTAAGCTGGCTGGGATTTCTCGGAGTTGAACTCCAAAACACCTGGAAGGATGAAGTTTGCCCATGCCTGGGCTATATCAAGAATGGGAAAGCTGCTGTTATCCAGATGTTGTTGATTTGTATTTCCCTGTATCCTTCACCATTGACAATGCTAGCTAGGGCTGCTAGGAGTTATCCAGGAACATTTGGACAGGAGCAACTGGTTTCCCAACAAAGTGCAGTTCAGATATTGGTGGGAATCAAATAAGACCCACCATAATAAAATTTAATTTATGAAGAGGTAAGGGAAACGTACATGTCTGCATTAAGTTTTGAGTCCTCTGGGGTTATAAAAAGCATCACAAACACTTTGAATTGGACCCAGAAGGAAACTGGATGTGCAGGTACACAGAGATGACTACATGACCTAACGCATAGTAACATACACTTTGTCTAGCACTGATGGCTAGCACTGGAATTTAAAAACCCATCTTGCAATTCTTCCAACTCTTCTGCCTTTGGTACAGTCTCATATAGTTATGACATTACAGATATGTTGGCTTCATTTACCAATTACTAAGCAGCATCTGTAGAAAACACAGATAAAAACAATTGTGATGACCCTAGGATGCAGCTTCCCATTCTCTGCTGTGCTGTAGCTTTCAAGTTTTGGAAAGCCCCTCTTTCCCTGGAAGGCCTTATTGACCTCATTTCAGTGCCAAGTTAAAACCTGGCTGCTGAACTCAAACATTTGAGCCATTCATGATTATGGCTTGGGTTGTGGTCGGTCAGGCTGTGGTTTTTATTTTGGTGTATTTGACTGTTCCGAATCGCTTGTGTTGTCTTTATTGATTGTGCTGTTCCTTAAAGCTTTCTAATCTAAGATGAGACAAAGGTGAACACAACAAATTGCCTTTATACTGCTTTGTTTTTGGTAACTGCCATAAAGTCAACTTCAACTGATGGCAACCTTATGAGATCTCCAGTTCACTTGCAGATTCAGGGCTGTACCTTCCTTGATAGAGTCCATCCTTTTTTCCTACTGCCTTACACCTCACTAACCATTAATGCTTTTTTTTTAAAAAAAAGTCCTCTCTTGTCATGATATGGCCAGATTACAACAATCTCAGTTTTCTCATCCCATTTTCTATGGAGAGTTAGGGCTTGATTTCCTCTAGGACACATTTATTTGTCTTTTGAACAGTCCATGATATCCACAAAACTCTTCTCCAATACAAATGAGTTGATTTTCTTCCTATCGGATTTCTTCACTGTCCAGCAGGGACATTTTTATTAGACTTAGTTCTAATTAAGCCCCATGGTTTTTAATGGAATGACAGCAGAGGGAGGTAAAGTACAGCAATGCCTGCCAAAGTTAGAAAGCAAGAGCTATTTTTCTTAGCTCCAATTAGGCCTAAACTGGACTGATGTGTTTAATTTAAAACATAACAGATTTTAAAGATGCAAATCAAATTAGGAAGGGCTAATACAAACAAAGAGGATAAAAGAGTTAAATTCAGTATTAGAACTAGAGGATTTATAAAACCTAGAAATAGCACAAAATTGTAATCCTTTACATATTTACTCTGGGCCTTTCCAGACAGGCCGTTATCCCAGGAGCATTCATGTTTAAATAACACGAATGTTCCTGGGGACCTATCTACAATCACCCCAGAAAGTGCGCACTTTCTGGGGTGGGTGTCCATATTTTTTCCCAATAGAACACCAGGACACTTAACCCTCTCCCCAGAAGCCCCCACCCCCCCCTAAATACAGTAAAAAAGGAAAAGAACTCACCCAGCCTCCATGGGACAGCTGTCCCATGGAGGCCAGGTGAGTTTTTTTCCTTTTTTACTGTGTGTAGGGGGCTTCCGTGGAGAAGGTTGGTATTCCCACAGCTAAATTAGCCCGGAAAACTGTGGGAATACTGTCTGGACTGCAGTATTCTGCAGTCTAGACACTGGAAGTAGTGGGCTTATCCTGTGCCTTCCAAGAAGGTGTGGAATACACCCGCTTGGTTTGTGGTGTGGAATAAACTCATTGGTTTGTGGTGAATTAATCCCAGGTTGCCCAAAACATTCTCTGGATAACCCCCCTCCCCTTTTATTGTGGAAATTTCCACAATAAGGGGGCTGTCTAGATTCGCTCTCTGCAGCAAGTTCTATGGACTTCATAGAATTTATGACCAAGGTAAGACAGTGTAAGGCTTCCATACATGTAAGGTAAAGGTTTTCCCCTGACATTAAGTCTAGTCGTGTCCAACTATGGGGGTTGGTGCTTGTAAAGATCCCTTACCTTTTTCAGCCTGGATGGCAGGGCCTAGAAGAAGTCAGCCAGCTAGTTTGCAGCTTAGGTGGGCCTGGCAAAAGCAGCAGTAGCCATTTTAAATCAGGGAAGGCATCATTTTAGAGAGGGGGAGTGTCTTAGGCCCGAGTCAGCATGAGAACGGCCAGGATTGGTTTAGGAAAAGGGGCGGAGTTTAGAGAGACTTGGAGGGGAAAAGAGCCTTTTCAGTGAGAAAGAGACGGGTTGGAGATTAGAGTAGGGAGAGAAAGGGTGTTTTTGAGAAGTTCGTGCTTGAGATAGTTTAGGAGAGGGCAGTTTGCCATAGGTTTGCCAGCAAAGTCAGCTGTAGCAAACGGGAACAGCTATTAGGGGAACATAGCTGGATTGTAGTTAGATAGGCCATAGTTTAGGGTAGCTAAGCTACAGAAGTAATCTTGACAGAGATTCAGTTCATGTTAGGTTTGTTTGTTAAGGAAGAGAAGAAAATCTCTGTATTGTAACAAAGACAGAACCATTATATGTAACCATTACGCATTTCAAGACAAAAGCCAAAATTTCTCTGTAACAACCAAGATATTAAACAGCACTTACTTTCTTGTGTTTTTATCAATAAACTTTCATCGATTATTCAAAATTTTAAAAGCCTGAGTCAAGTGTGCCTTTGTGGCTATAGTTCCTTAAACAGCCTCAACTGTTTGTTTTTTTTAAAGAAGAAATAATAAGACACAGTGCTTGGTGGCCTTAAAAACACCTTTAATATTTTGGGCAGCTAGGGTGTTCCCTTGCATTACAAATTGGTGGCAGCGATGCGGGATTGATCAATAGCAATATCTTTATAGTGCTCATCTCCATTTCTAAACCAAAGAGCCTGTATTGTCCGTAGACTCCTCAAAGGTCATGTGGCCAGCATGACTGCATGGAGTGCTCTTACCTTCCCACCAGAGTGGTACATATCGATCTCACATGTTTTCAAACTGCTAGGTTGGCAGAAGCTGGAGCTAACAGCGGGAGTTCACTCTTCTTCCCAAATTCAAACCTGCGACCTTTTGGTCAGCAAGTTAGGCAGCTCAGCACTGTAACCCACTGTCCTCCATACATATATTGAAGGAAATAAATGAAATAATGAAAAGTTTCCAAGATTTTCCAAGTATTTTTTTTTCTAAAAGTGAAGAAGTATGGAAAGGCTGGCAACAGTGGGAGAGCTGTTTTGGTTGCCATAACAAATTTAACAAAAATCCTTCAAAGGGGATAATAAACATCATGCTTATGAAACAAAATGGTATGGCTAGGGAGGGACCCATTCACACTATACAACTGCAGTACTGTGTTTCCATGTTAGCTCCAAGGCAACATTCTATAGAATTCTGGGATTTGCGGATTAGGACAGGGTATTAAGAACTCTCAACCAAAGATCTCTAGTGCTACCCAGAATTACAATTCTCGGGATTCCCTAGGAGGTAGTCCTAGCAGTTAAATTGGAATTAAAGCATTGTAATTGTGTGGTATAAATGGGTCCTAGGGTGCTGTTGAACAGCAATAAAAATAAAAGCAAAACATCTCCCCCCATTCTCTAGGCAGAGGGCAGGAGAAAGGATATATCCTCAACAATCAACAAGTTATGTTCATCTTGAAGCCCAATATAAATTCACAGTGGGCAGATTATCAGAGTTTTTTTTAATGGTCAGAATATGGTAATTATGAATGTTTAAATGAGAACTATCCACTTGAGGCTGTTATGTTTTCATGCCCCTAGGTAGCCCCATGAATGTCCCCCAATCTCTACTTACTACTAGACAGTAATACAATCAGCATAGGTCTGTTCCTCTGTTGATCGAGATGCAGCTAATCCCACCTCCTTCCCTTGCATAAGAAACCTTAGATATGAGAAGGAATTGAAAGAGGAACCCTGAATCTGTTTGTTGCAGGAAGAAGTGGAAATGGGAATCAGACACTCCCTGGTAACAAGGGAACGGGCTCCAATTGATGGCAGTGGCTGGATATTGGAGACATCATACCAACATTCACTATGTATCACTGTACTTTTGTATCACTGTACCTGTATCATACGTATTCCACAAGGTAATTGTTTTTTAGACTACAATTTGTAGAATTCCCAAGGCAACATGGGCTGACTCTAGGGATTGTATCCTTACCTTTTTCATACCAGGAGCAACTTAAGAAACTGCAAGTCGCTTCTGGTGTGAGAGAATTGGCTGTCTGCAAGGATGTTGCCCAGGGGACGCCCGGATGTTTTGCTGTTTTTTTCATCCTTATGGGAGGCTCCTCTCATGTCCCCACATGGGGAGCTGAAGCTGACAGAGGGAGCTCATCCATGGTCTCCACGGATTCGAACCTGCAACCTGTCAGTCTTCGCTCCTGCTTTATTTATTTTATTTATCGTGTCAGGAGCAACCAGACATTTGTATTACATTTTTAACAAAACAAACAAACAGACAAAACACAAAGTTTACAAGCTTGGTAGCTGATTAAATGTCCTTTGACCAGTATCTGGCCACTTGGAGTGCCTCTGGTGTTGCTGCAAGGAGGTCCTCCATTGTGCATGTAGCAGGACTCAGGTTGCATTGCAGCAGGTGGTCAGTGGTTTGCTCTTCTCCACACTCACATGTCGTGGATTCCACTTTGTAGCCCCATTTCTTCAGATTGGTTCTGCATCTCGTGGTGCCAGAGCGCAGTCTGTTCAGCGCCTTCCAAGTAGCCCAGTTTTCTGTGTGCCCAGGGGGGAGTCTCTCATTTGGTATCAGCAATTGATTGAAGTTCTGGGTTTGAGCCTGCCACTTTTGGACTCTCGCTTGCTGAGGAGTGTCTCTGTAGATCTTAGAAAACTATTTCTTGATTTAAGTCGTTGACATGCTTTGATACCCAAACAAGGGATGAGCTGGAGATGTCACTGCCTTGGTCCTTTCACTATTGGTTGCTACTTCCCGGTGGATGTCAGGTGGTGCAATACCGGCTAGACAGTGTAGTTTCTCCAGTGGTGTAGGGTGCAGACACTCCGTGATAATGCAACATGTCTCATTAAGAGCCACATCCACTGTTTTAGCGTAGTGAGATGTGTTCCACACTGGGCATGCATACTCAGCAGCAGAGTAGCATAGCGCAAGGGCAGATGTCTTCACTGTGTCTCGCTCCTGCTGACATAAGGGTTTAACCCATGTATCCTTACTGACTTTTGCATATCATTACAGATAGACAAACATGGGGCAGGTGAAATGGAGCAAGCCTGGACGGACGGATGCTTGGCAAAACCACTGCTGTGTCCTAGCTACCTTTGGCATGACCTTCTCTCATAGTGCAGGAGACTTCCCCCAAAACACTGTAGGGTAACAATTACTAAGCTACAAAGCAATAGACATTATGTTGTTTTCAGGTCCACTGCCATACATTCATAGAGCCCTTCGCAGTAGCCGCTTTAGTGCCTTATACGTCTTTCTCTGCCAACACTCTATTTGGAATCCATTTGGAACAAGTCATTGAAGCCACTTCATTTTACTTAATGCATTTTTCTAGCCCAAATGCTTTTAGTTAACTACCCATATTAACAGCCAGCAGAGCACACTGAAAATACTTATTTGTGTTTATTATCATTGAAGCATTGGTTAGCTGAGACATTGCTTAGCCCTTGCGGATCAGCACTAGCCCTTCATTTCTTACCTGTAACTGTGCATTTACAAAGAAGCAAAAGAGAGTCCGGGTTTGATACAGTATTCTGTACTAAAGGAAATAAATAAGTTTATTAGCAAAAGTCCGAGATGCTGAACATGTAGGAACGATTTGAAGTGGACAGTTTGCTTAGGAATAAATCACATGATCCATTAATAAACTCCATCTGTGTTGCAACTGCATAAGTGGGCATATAACTGAGTTTTATATTTCTCTTTTAAAGGCAAATACTTTGCACAGATCATTCAGAAGCCAATCATATGACTCCTTAGTGCTCACGTAACTGTCTGATTGCTTGTTCAAGCTACATATTCCTATGATCGCCTACTAATAAAAGGATAGAAAAAAAGCATCTGAACAACTTGCTAATAATGCTACAAATAGTATTCTGTATCATAAAAGCCATAAAAGTTGTGAATAGGTCCTCAATACTGAAATGATAGTGCCTCGATACTGCCTTTCTGGAATTATATAATTGTTGCTCGAGAGCCTACTTCTCTTCATGATTGTTTCATTTTAATATTGGCGCTTCTTGATGTTTACCAGCCAATTCTTTTAATCTGTAGAAATTCTAAATCAGCCACCACTTTCTAGCTCTACTGTGCGCATTCATTGCTTCATTGTGACAGCAAATATGGTACATCAGTGTGAGTGTGGCATTTCAACTATGGAGACCAGGGTTCAGTTCCCTGTTTGGCCATGGAAATCCACCCAGTAATCTTGGAGGAGTCACACATTCTCAGCCTCAGTAAACTCCATGATAGATTCACTTTTTGCTCGAAGAAACATTAAAACCCTTAGATATGCAGATGATAACACTTTGATGGCTGAAAATGAGGAGGAGCTGAGGAGCCTTATAACCAAGGTGAAAGAAGAAAGTGCAAAAGCTAGGTTCCAGTTAAAGATTTAAAAAATCAACATTATGGCAACAAGACTTATTGATAACTGGCAAATAGAGGGAGAAAACATGGAGGAAGTGTCAGACTTTGTATTTCTAGGCATGAAAATTACTGCAGATGCAGACTGCAGCCAGGAAATAAGAAGACGTTTGCTTCTTGGAAGGAGAGCAATGACCAATCTCAATAAAATAGTGAAGAGCAGAGATATCACACCAAGGCACTCTCAGAATTTTCCTTCAATACTACCATTCAGAAATGTCTATCTTCCTTCACTCAGCCTTCCTTATGGTCCAGCTCTCACATCCATAGGTTACTACGGAAAATTCTGAGAGTGCCTTGGACCGCAAGACCACACCAGTTCATACTCCAGGAAATAATGCCCGAATGCTTATTGGAGTGAAGGATATTAGAAGCAATTTATAAGTACTTTGGCCACATAATGAGAAGACAGGAAAACTTGTAGAAGATAATGATGCTAGAGAAAATGGAAGATAAAAGGAAGAGGGGCCGACCAAGGGCAAGATGGATGGGTGGTATCCTTGAAGTGACTGGCTTGACTTTGAAGGAGCTGGGGTGGTGACAGCCAACAGGGAGCTCTGGCGTGGCCTGGTCCATGAGGTCACAAAGAGTCGGAAGCAACTGAACAAATAAACAACCACACTCATCTTCTTTGGCCAGTACCTACAACTGTATCTAGAAATTGATTTTACATTTTTAAGCAATGGGTTGGGATTTGAGTGGGGGAGGGGAGGTTAAATTAAACCAATGGGAGATGACTATTCGATTTCACATTTTGACCACTGAATGGGTCAAAGATATCATGTTCAAGTAAGTTATCGAGCTGTTAGGAATATCTGTGTGGTGGCAGCCTGTCTCTCATTAAAGCAGTGTATTCAGATTAGACAAATGAATACATGTGCTTCATGATTAAAACACTATGAATTTATATTGACAGAATGACCACTTCAGGGTTATACTGTTCCCCTCCTCTACACAGACATCAGAGACACAATAATTTGTGAAGGGGAAATAGTTGGACACTGGGCATCTGGAGCATCTGGAGAAGTTATTCTGACTTGTTAGAGCTGCAATAAATAAGAATTTTCATTGTGCCAAATTATATTTTATTGCAGCTGTCACAGTAGAAATCCAGGCATAAGACCTTAGATATTTCATAATCATACTTGAACTTTAAAATTTTACATGCAATGCAGGGACAATGGCCACAAGGTTCATGTTTTTTCAGCAGGCTTCAGCATTGGGTATTTGGCAGCTATTGAACCCTCAGTGAAGAGCTATATGGCCCTACATGAAGGCAAACTTCCAGCCCTGCAGATGGTATTTGGTCACAATTCCCATAATCTCCAACCAACAGGAGTTGGACATAATATTGGGGAAAGATGCATATTGTCATAAGAAAAGCAAAGGATTTCTGTCATTCAAAATGAAAGAGATCTTGCATTCATACATTGCATCCATGTTACCTTATGAATCTCAGTGAGCACAGTGTGACAGTGCCCAATGGTAAAGGGTGCTGTCAGGCTACTTAGTGCAGATCCACAGATCAGTGCAGATCCTGCCTGAGTGGTACCTATTCAAAGGGTCTAGAGACACTGACTCCGTTTAGCGAATTCACCTACAGGTTAACGGAAAATGTGTGTACAATCCCAGCTGAACTCCCCTTCTCGTTGCACTATGACTTTTGATATCACATTTGAAGGTTACTCTCTTAGGGACAGTGGGTGAACTTTAAAAGAGCAAGTTTGCCAACCTGTTGGGATCACTGGTTAATAACAGACTGCTTGAAGGTCACAAATGAAATACTACATGGACACGTAGTTCCATTGGAACTGCTGTATGTATAGTAAAGATAAACTTCACTAATTCGGGCTAATTCAGAATGCAGCCTCAAGGCTATTCAGTTTATTTCTGTTTATAGGCCAGAGGCTATTTGAGAGAAAGGATATTAGAACAGCAGATGGTAATTCACCTACAATGAGAAAACAAGAAAGGAAGGACAAGGTACAATTACAGGAGGCTTCATTATAGCAAAACCAAACCAAACCAAGTTCCAAATGAACAGAATTATAAAGAAACTATGGAAACACACATTATAGACGTGCCCCTTCACAATCAACTACTCTGCCAAAAGTGCTCTTGAACCACCTACCTTCACAATTCCTTTCATTATTATTTTGATCTTCCTCTCACATACTCCCACAAAGTATGTATTAATATTTTCCTTCACATATTTCTTCCTGGTAAGACAGTCAATAATGTGCAGTGGTTACAGTGTTAAAATAGAATCTGGAAGACCCAGATGAATTATTGCAATGTGCTCTATATGGGACTGCCTTTGGATGCGTTTTAGACATTTAACTTGGTCTAAATAGTTTCAGCTGGACTACTCAGCTAATAAAAAGGAGCACAAATTCCATTTAGACACTTCCACTGACTACTGGTCTGCTTCTGGATACAATTCAAAGTGCTGATTTTGGCCTCTGAAGCCCATACTGTTAGACTCCAGATTACTGGAAGGATAAAGTTGTCATGTACATGTCTACCCAGGTTTTGAGATCTTCCAGAAACGCTTTTCTTTCTGTTTCGGTATATTCTCAGTTATGTCTGGTAAGAACATGAGAAAGCCCTCTTAGAGTTCTAGAACCCCTTTTCTAAGAGGATTATGTCTACACATACCAAAACCCCCAAGATGTCTGCATATGCCATCATATACACACAGCTACTTCCAGCAAGTATCTCAGGATTTTTAGCTTTAAACCAGGCAAAATTGGGGGATAATCCAGAGTTGGGTGAAAACTCTGGAGAAACTCTGGCTTTAGGTAGCTGGATAAGGTCCAATCCAGCCTGAT
The DNA here is from genome assembly GCF_037176765.1 of Anolis sagrei. NCBI lineage: Eukaryota > Metazoa > Chordata > Lepidosauria > Squamata > Anolidae > Anolis > Anolis sagrei. The sequence goes on along the minus strand of NC_090023.1, from coordinate 210,446,227 downwards.
CTACTATCCCAACAGGACATCACTCTTCTCCCAGCTTGGCTATATGGCCTCCTTGAATCCTGCACCACATGCTAGTGGTACCATTCCTTGCCAGCCACAAAGTTTCATGAGAGCTTCTGGTCGTTAGGGGCACTTTTGTGCATTCAGTAAGAAGAGGAAGGTTATATTGTTTACATTGTTTTACTTTTTAAATAGATATTTTTTCATATTGTTTTTAATTATTTTGAAGGTTTAATTACATATTATCTTTCTCTGCTTCACAAGGTTGTTGTGAAGATAAAAACTGGGAAGAGAACTATATTCACTGTCTCCTTCTGCTCTTTGTAGGAAAGGCCGTTTATCAATAAAATAAAGCAATGATTGTTTTTTCTTCCTCAAAATAGCAAGTGTAGGACAGATACTACAGGTTTTGCTTTCCATCACTGTGGGATAACTGTGGGATAGGAGGGTCCTACACTACCTGTCTTTGCCACATCTGCATTGTTTTGAAGGCTGCTGTTTTGTGGCAGTGTCATCACAGCAGCCCTGCTTGGAAAAGCGGCTATATTAGCAGGAAGGGTATAAAACCTCTGATCATTACCACAATTTTGCTACTGCATGTGGTGCAACAGTGAATGATATGTTTCATCTTCCTCTGCCACTGTTTATGCTAAGCCTGAAGTGCTTGGCAGAAATCAGAACACACGGGGTTCTACTGCTTTGTAAATTCTGCTTGTTAAATTCAAATTATTTTTGTCAAGGCATCAAGATAATTATATTCAGAAGGTTATTGTGGCTATGCTTTAGCACCAATATACCAGATAAAAAACAGTTTCTTTGTAGGTATATTATGGCAGTTCAGGAGAGTGGAATTGTGCCAGAGTGGCAAAAATGACTAACATAATCCATTGCAATATTACTAAAACTGGCAGCAAGTGAAAATACCCATAAAGCCCTAGGCAACTACATAGGCATATGGCATTCTTTATCAACCTTTGCCAATCTACTGACTCCAGATGTGAAATATGCATATACCTTTCAGTTTAGACACTTTTCCAGCTCTAGTACAAATTCCTCACACTCTAATCAATATTGTATTAATTGCCATCATTGCCAACAAGAGAAAACATTGTAGCGTCATTCATCTGCAAGATGCCTGCCATTCCATATTGGAAATAAATTGGATTTTCATTATAGTTCATTTTAGTTTCTATAGGAATTTATCAAAGTTTGCAGATTTCTTCATATTCAAGATACACCAAATTTGATTGACAAAGAAGTAGTATCGCTGGAATGTAGAAAATAAGAATCTGACAGATTTTCATCTGAGTCCATAAAAGTTTGCAGATTATTCCCGATGTGTCCAGACAACATTATACATAATGTTATCTGGACACATCGGGAATAATGTACGAGCTAGAATTCCATTGGGAAAATGTATGTGAAAATGCAATAGTTATGTTGCAATGCAATGAATCACATCCTGATCCCCCGCCCCCACTACCACCACCATTAACTGGGAAGTAGCCCCTGCAACAGATGGAGTCAGAAAATCCCACCTCCTCCTGTGAGTTATTTCTGTTGCAATAGATAGGAGGATCCCTGTTGCAATTCCCATTATGCCATAGATAGCTCCTATCAGCAGGTGGTGGAACAATCAGTCAGTTGCTTCCTGATTGGCAGATCCCATTGATCAGGCATTATGAATTCAAAACAAAAAAAAGTCCATAACTCCAACAGGAATCCAGTTGACAGTATTCGACCATATTTATCTTTCCTTAGAAGGTTCTACAACTTTACATATTTATACAGCAGACAGGTAGATGGCTCGTTTCCAGGCTGGGAATAACTGTATTAATTGAAATCAGACAGTACCAATACAGGAGAATTTTGTTTCATGTAGTGACCAATATCCTGAAGTTGAGCGTAGAAATAATTTCAAATTTGAAGTATTCAATTGCAAGGGGGGGGGGGGGCAAAGAGACATAGTTTCTCATCCCCCTGTTACTTACATGATCTTTAAGATCAAAGTGCTTAGATCAAACAGTGCCACAAAATTATTCAAATTGCACTAAAAGCCATTTCCCTCCTACTGACTCAATTTTGCTCTGTCCCATTTCATTACTGTTATCAAGGTGACCCATGGAAATGATTTATTTGGGTATTCAAATAGCTATTGATAATATCCCCATAAAACATTATTATGTTATATTTACGAGTATACATTTATGACAAAGAATTTTACTAGGTTGGCATTGTTCACATCATTTTGGAGCACAAAGAAGAAGTGCAATCTCTAGATCAGGAATGGGGAAAGTGTATGCTATGGATTTCACTTGAGGCCCCAATTTGTACTCCTGAAGCCTCCAAAGTGCTCAGACTCCTAAGAAATTAATTAGAGGTGGCAGTTTTGCTCCACCCAAGAATAACATAAAAACACCACAAAACATCATTGTTTGACCTGGAAAAACATTTCCAAGACACATTTAAACACCATATTTCACAAAATCAGAAGAAGATAAAAGTGAAAGTGACATGTCAGTGATTTCCACTCTGCTAAAACCATGTGTTCAGGGCCCGGTGTATACAGCTTTACAGAAGGCCAAATGAGACAAGGGCAAAAATAGATAATAACTCAATGGTCGGAGAGGACATAAGTGAAAAAGTACTCCAAAGAACTGACATGCTGCAATAACAAACACAGAACATTTTAATTCATTTTGACAGCTATTCAAGAAATCCATGCCAGTCTGAGTAGGATCTGCATCCCAAGTGGTTCAGGACTCCACCCAAAATCATCACTGATATCCTCTTCGTGGTGGCAGGAAATTTAATAAACTGTCAATGGAGCATTTGAAGTGTCGGTCCATTTATTGATCGACATCCAAGAGGAGTGCAATTGGAAAAGGAATGAGGTGTGGTGATTGGTCTTATATATGATCATCATGGTTTTCTATGGACAAGCAGATGGCAACTGAGAGATGGCATATGTTATGTATTTCAAAAACTAGAGCTAATGGGGGAAACTGGTGCCATTTTTGGAATCAGTAGGTCAATTATAGCCAGATACAGGTCTAACATTTTGAGGCACCAAAGTATGTGTTTGCTAGTGTAATGCCAGGCAAAGCCTGGAAAAGTTGACTTCGGCCACTAGCCATGTTAGCTGGCTGAAGATGGGAATGTTTTCTAAAAAGTATCCCCCCCCCCCCCCTCTCAAGCTTTGATAAATGTGAAGTCAGTCTGGCCTGATAAAAAGCAGCATCATATGTTCCAAAAGATGTCTAGCACTGTCAAATCACTGGAGCTGGAATTATTGGTCTAGTAACAACCTGGTTGACACTAAACAATTTCTAGTCTGTAATGCCTGTTCCATAGTTCTCATCTCACTGATATGTTGTTGATTTCAAATGAAGAAAGCTATGATCTAAGCCAATTATCTTTACTCTACAATTGTTCAATCACATACAGATTTTAATAATCACATATATCTTCTAAAATGCCTCTCTTCGATGTATTAAAATGCTGGATTTGGAAGGCATTCGTTGGAAATGTCATTTTCCTAAGCTTTTTACAAAGTCACAGAAGCTATTTGCAGTGCCCTAGCTTTCAAATTAAGATTTTATTTCATTTATGAGGATATAAGGACATGCAATTTAAAGGGGGAGAAATGTCAGGTTAATTGCCTGAAAGCAAAGGTTTCATATTTTAATTAAGCTTTAAGTGGAGTTGCTTAATTGCGCTTTGATTTTTTTTGCTTTCAGATACGATGATATGAAGCTGGTTAAGGAATATCTTTACTGATTAAGTAAGAACAATAGCAACTTAGCAGCAATTGTAGAACCAAGGGAATTTAACATGGTGCACTTCTTTCTCCTCCAGCAGTTTTCAGATCATAAGATTCATATAACTGAACCTGTTTCACCAGCCTGCATAGCAGTGAATTGCTTCTGGCATGACTTTTGGATTATTGCATTATAGCCTCAATTTAAATGTTGTATCAGGTATATAACAAGAATAACCAAGATGCAGCATGTACAAAATTAGCACACCAATCCAAATTATGATCAGGTTGTGAATCCCTGGGGGTCAGGCATTAGAAAAGTTATTTTTTTGGATACCTTAATGTTCCCGCAAGCATCTCCCAGACAGCATGGCCAATCACATATCTGGGGTTTCAGGAGCTGTGGACCAAAATGTAATTTTTTTTAAGCTCTGCCTGCAGATTAGCATGACCCAGTTTAAACCAGCTACCAAAAAGCCAAGAGAAAGAAGAATGTTTTTCTTACTTAACTGGGACCAGATGTCATTATAATTTATTTTCCTTTTTTCAAGGTCTCCATGAGCCAATCTAACTATGATTATGCACTCGTGTAACCTCCAGTTGTCTTGGTTCAGGTGGAGTGCCCATTATTCTTTTTCCTTCGCAATTTCTCATCTACTTTTTAAATGTCTTTGATTTTTTTTTCTCCTCTTCTTCCCCCCTAACCCTAACCTCCTACCCCCTCTCCTTCCTTTCCTCCTTCACCTGCTGCAAACTAAATTGTACACAGTTAATGCAATGTGTTCAGGAGACAAGAAGGCAGTGAACTGCCCTTCCCAATAGGAACAGATAAAGGGCAACTGTTTCAAAGTTTTAGACCAGAAGGTCTGTGCCATGTGACTACTATGTACTTCATAGGGTAAATAAAGGAACAAATGTGGCTTTTAGAAAGGAGGGGAAGTGGGGCTTTTCTTGTGGAGGTCCCATTCTGAAGTATAGTACACATGCACAAATACATGGACAACTGTCAGCCCTGCACATTCATTGGTTTCTCTTTCACTAATTTGATTATTTGCACGTTTGTAACTTCTGCTTAACTAACTTGACCTCTTCTATCCACTCTTTCTGCTGGCCCTCAGCCTGGTCTTCCATATCCTGCCAAAAAGCACCAAATCCTCACTCCATTTACTATTTTTCCACCTTGAAGATTCAGCCAGAGTTTAAACCCCTTTTCCATCAACTAACCTCCTCATCTTACTTTGTCCATTCCAGACAGGACCAAAACGTGGGACCTATCTTGCTTTTATCTGAGGAGTCCAAACAACACCTCAGGTAAAAGTAAATTAATGCTGAAAAAACTGGATTTCCCCAGTTTACTATGTGCTAATTAAACACCTGGAAAGATCTGGACCTTAAGCTGATTACGCAGTCCCAGAGGTCAATCCCCATAGCCATCTCAATTATTTGGTCTCCTGGAATCCAGTAAAGTGGGAGTGCATGCACCCTCTACCCCTAACCCAGCCCCACATTTCCCACCAAAAAAAATACCGAAGTGATACATCAGGAGGTGGGGAGGAATGAGGGATTTACCTCCTCCCCTCCCCCACCTCCTGGCACATCATTTTCAAGTGTCAGGAATACTTTATGGAGGGAGGGGGCTGTACTGCTGGCAGGTCACTCAGGTAAGTTATGGGGAAGGGGATGGAGGGCTGGTGGTGTGACTGGATGCCACCCTCTGAGAGAAATCCCAGGGTTGTGGAAGAGTGTGGAGACAGAAACCTGGGAGAAAGCGGGTTATTTTAACCTGCTTCCTCCCAGGTTTCTGCCCTGTGTAAAAGGGCCCTCCTTCTGCAGCCAGATTTTGACCACCTTTCCCAGAAATCCACCTCTTCACTCGACATCTTCTTCTGCCTCTCCATCTGCCCTTCCATTCCTTGCCACCTTCCCAATACAAAGACTCACTCAAGGTTTAAATTTGTTTCCTTTCAATTTAACTCCTCAATTCACTCCTCCTGCTGCTGGATTTTAAATGTTTTTCTGTTTCCAAAGAAAGAGGCAGCAAAAGGAGTTAGGTGAATTGGGAGGAAAGGGTTTAAATGTTAGGTGAGTCTTTGTGGTGGGAAGGTGGAAAAAGGAATGACGGGTTGAAGTTGTTTCTGGGAACGGACTCTGTAGCAGATATGTTTTGGTCCTGTGGGAGGGGGGCGACTGTCATGTATTGTACGGGCACATTAATTCCGAGGGTTTTCTGCTTTAAATAGTAGGTCAGAATCCTTCAGGCAACAACAAATGTGTAACTTGCAGTTACTTATGGTTGTTGTTACATATTCACAATTACTGTGTAGGCTGTGTAGGAACTGTAAAAGCCCTCTAATCTCAACTAACCACAAATCAGCTATTGTGATCAGTTGGGGTCTATTCCCCATCCTTTGGGAAGCAACTGGCTTGTGCTAGCAATCCCGCCCTTTCACAAGCAGTGTGTGGACTGAGGAGGAATTGCAACAGAGATCCTATTTCTGCCTGTTGCAATAGTGAACACTCATAGGAGGGGTGGAAACCGCAACTGCTTCCGATGCAAGAGGAGAGGAGACCCCCATCAATCACTGTTTTGTTGTTGACCAATATGTGGAGACTGAGGTAGGGTCGAGTAAGCATTCACTCTATAGCACTGTAACTAATGTCCTTATGCATACATAAAGACTATTCAGGATTACAGCTGTCGTTCTGTGCATTCTTCTTCATTAATAACTGTTGCCTTTCTGCATTCCTGTTTTCACCTGTGAAATGTGGAATCGTCTATGCAACCAGGGGTTTATAAGCAATCTCTTTTGAACGCAATAAAGACCAGTTCCAGGCTTTTATGAAAACAGAGAATTGGTGTTATATTTATAGTTAGTATCACCTCTTTCTCTTCTAATATCACCATTCATTTCTTGTAATTACACCCCTTCCTTCTTTGGAATGTTTTTAATATACATTTTATTTGAGACATCCCAACAATTAACAAACTTTTGCCATACAGGACTTATTTCAGTATACGTTATTCCAAAAGTAAATATTCTTTAAATGACACTGTATACATACCTTAGCTATGTATCACCCTTCACCCACACCCTCCCCTTCTTTGGAACGAAGAAAACACAAATATCAATAACCTGAAAATGAGGTCATCCAGATGTTTCATAAAAAGTAAGCAAATCAAGTTGCAAAGAAAGATCTTATAGTGTCAGTTAACTGTTGGTTCAGAAAACTCAGAGTAAACTTGGAGGGTGCTGAAAAAACAGTGATGTAAAGAGGAGTTTTCAAAGTTGTCACGTTCCTTCCTCGGGTGTACAAAAGCAAAGGCAAGTTGTGAACTGGGAGCTTCATGATATCACCTTCGGGCTGATATGGGCAGGGTAGAAATAGCATAAATAAATAAATACATCTGAGCTAGACTCTTAATGACCTTATCACATTGAGAAGGGAAAGCATGAGTGTCTGTCCCTTTAAGAGGAAAGAATCGCTCTACCTACATCATCAGCAGTCCCTTTTCACATTCTTCCTCCCCATCACACTCACATGTGGAAACTTAAGAGCTGGCAATACATTCATCTTACATTCATCATAAGGCCAGTATTACTTTTTTTTGTTTTTAATCAGGAGAAAAGAACAATATGTAAAAACCATGAGATCCCTTGCCCTGCCCAAAGCCACTTACATTAAAGAAAACTGACACCAGTTTAAAACTTTATCTTCCCATGGGAAAGATTGTTCTGTCCCAAACCCCAGAAGATTTTAGAGACAGTGATCCAGGTTAAAACCATTGCTTTCCATAGGATCCTATTGATCTGCATCGAACCCCAGAGGATACAAGAGGTAGTGTTCCAGGTTAAAACCATTCCTTTCCATAGGATCCAATTTATCTGCATTAAGCCCCAGAGAAAACAAGAGACTACTGACAGCTGGGCAATTAAACAGGACAGGAACCATTGGTGGTTTCCATCACATTCTTTTTCAGTTGTAAAGATGTAAGTAAAGTGTGATAACAGGTAGGAGCTCTGAACACGATTGCTGGCCCATGTTCAGAATGCCCTCCTTTCAGGACATTTCAGCCTCTTTTCAACCCTGGTACACGTGTTTCTCTATGCTAGAAAAGAGGCTTAAGTGTCCTATGAGGGTGAAATTTCTCAATGTGATGAGTGCTGCACTCCAGGACAGGAATAACCCTCTGACTTTAAAACACCACACGTTGAGTAGGAAAACAATCCTTTTTTTTTTTTTGAAGATAAGTGAAAACAGCAAGGTAAAAATATGCTTTAAGAAATAAGGTAGGAAGATAAGCAGCAACAAAGTATTCCAAGGCAGGGTTCAGCAAAGTTCAGACTTTTGTAATACAATCCAAAGTACCAGGAAAACATTAATACACAGAATGAGTATAGAAACACAAGAGACAAGGAGTCAAACCATGAGCAAGAAATCCTTAACATGAATCTTCCAAGCAAGGCTTCCATAGGACAAGAACAAAGATTTTGCAGGATTCCGAAATGGTGCTTCATCTGACTGTATTTTCCCTGGTGGGAACTTTATATCCCTCCGTTAGGCTATTCCCAGCACCCAGAAATTGGTGTCATTTTCCTTGACTGCCTCTTCCCCTTATCTCTTGAAGCCTAGTAGACCAGCTAAGACCTTGGCTGAGCTGTCTGTTTTGGCTAATTTCCAGCCATCTGTCTATTTTCTCACTATCTATCTGCTCATTAGTTTCTCCAGGTGCCAAGTTGCTTTCAAACCCCAAATCCTGGGAACTCTCTGGGTCAGGGAGTAAACTATCATCCCTATACCCTGCAGGAACATTCTCAAGGGAAACTACACTTTGAACCGGTGTCCCTATGTCATTCTCTACATTAATATCATTGACCAGACCATTCCCGCCTTGACCCTCAGTGACATCATTCCCTACATCTAAAGCACCTAGATCATCTTGAAACACAATCACAGGCTGAACTCCAACAATAAGGTTGATAGCCAGACTTCCTTCCTTCCAGGACACTTCTGCCTCTTTTCAACCATGGAGGGCTATGCATGACTGCCAGAAGTAGTTTAACTCATGTGGTGAGCTCAGTGCTTCTCTATGTTTGAAAAGATGCTGATGTGTCCTACGACTGAGAAATTTCTTAATGTGATAAGGTGATAACACTACACTGCCACTTGCTCTGTGTACTAGGAAACAAGAGTAAACTCCTTGGTGTTATCATTTATTGATAGATCAGAGGAATTAGGAAATTTTGTAAGAATAGATTTTTGTAGTTCTTATTAATTGCCAATGAACACTGAAACTTTCTAATAGTGGCAACTGACCCCTCTTGCTGTTAAAATAGCTGGTAAAATGTTGGTGTTTCCTGAATGTCTGATTATCACATTGTTCATATCCTATTTTTTTCAATATGCAGAAAGAGGGAGAGAATATATGGCAATCTCTACTAAAATTCAGTGGATCTTTATCAGAATCTAATATCAATGTACTCTGCATAACTGGGATTATAGTGTTCACAGTGTGGATTAGAGACCAGTGATTCATTCAGTCATTTTTATTGGCTACTGAATTGAGTCATATGAGTTGCAACTCATCAAAAGCCTTCTGTTGTTCCCATCCTGGATCAGACTGATTTGTGAGTAGAACTTCCAAAGAGTTGTACCAAAAAAAAGTGGTTTTGTGAGTTTTGGGAAGATAACAAGAACTTTAAATACCATACAATGTTCTGATTCATGCATATGTAACAATAGTTCAAAGTTCCTGATTCATTGTGCTTTAAATGTTGTAATGTTCTGATAAATTTCAGTAGGCTTCAGACACTTTGGAGCAACTTTATGGGTGATCTGAATAGTAATATTTTAAATGAACGCTAGAAAGAAAATTCCAGGGTTTTCTTGGCCAGATTTATCCAGAGGAGGTTTGCATTTGCCTTCATCTTAGGCTGAGAAGATTTGAACCCTGGTCTCCTGTAGCCCTGCAATGAAGACTGTGTATCTCATGTTTGAGTTCCGATATCAGGAGAAAGGTAGGATAAAAATAAAGTACCTAAATAAATAGTTCTTGTGACAAATATTAAGATTCAGATAATTAAGTAACTTTTTTAAAAAGCCTGGTCTAATCTAGTTTAACAGGGCATTCAAGATTTTGTATGAATTGGACTGCATAGAATTGTTTTCTTAAAAGAAATAAAATTATGAACATACACTTGTATCTTTTGCTCTTCACTTCCGGTGAACCTTAACATTCTTTTCAGTGTCCAAGAGGTCATGAAACTAAAACCAGACTTACCTCACAAGCTCAGCATAAATGAATGTCTAGCTCAATAAACAGAGAGCTACTCTGGACCATTTATGTAATACATGAATATATTTCTGCTTTGGCAAATAAAAGGAAGCTACTTCATACCTCCTGGGTGCTGCTAACTGCACATTTTTACAAGACAATTCTAGGAAACATCTTTTGATGCCAGAAAATATCTCAGATCAAAACTTGACATCCCACGCTGGGATGGTAGGATTTTCTTGGCCTCGTGCACTCTTTATATCAAAGCTCCCGTTCCTTTGAGGCATGCACATCCACACATATTATTCCAAATCTAGCAACTACCGGAGTTCCTTCCTTCACTCTTTGCTTTGGTGTACAGTTTAATAAGTGGGCTTATGCATTCGGGTGAATCACTATCCGCTTCTGCTTGCTGGATACCGGAAGCCCGCCATACCCATTTTTGTATGCTTCCCGAAAATAGGTGCACAGCCAAATGGGCATTTTTGTTCCACATCCAAAAAAGCAGCTCTTTTCGGCCCATTGGTAGCAATGGGGAACTTAGGAGGCTCCCCTTTTCCCTTGAAGCCTTTCCTTTCTTTCCTTCAAGGGAGCCTGGGTTTCAGCAATGGGGTTAAGGAAGCACCCTTCCTGAGAAGCATACCTTTCTTTCCTTCAAGGGAACCTGGGCTTCAGCAACAGGGTTAAGAAAGCACTCTATCCAGGTTCCTCTTCTATATCCTACATTTAGTCCTGGATTTTAAAAGGTATCAGAGTTAAGATATCACTCCTTCTGGATCCTTTCCCTTCTGTTTGTAAGAAGATCAAGTTTAATGCTTCTTAAAGCTGTTTACTCTAGAGGAGAGGCACTGCAAGCATGTGTGCTACATCTCCCAGCACCAGCAGCACACCACATAGCTTTCCAAGGCATTTTAAGGAGGCCCAGGGAAGGAAGAGCAATGACCTGGAGCTCAGTGGAGGTATCCACCCCAGACTACCTTTAAAATCCCTTCATTTCTCTGCTGTTGGCAATTTCTTTTCTGCTTGGGATTTTGCTTCCTCAAAATCTGTTTCTACTTTCTACTCTAGAGGAGAGGTAGGCTTCTCCTTTTGTTTGCTGGGATTACTATTATTAATAATTATTATTATCTTTTAGAATTATTTTCTGAAGGAGAAGAAAAGAAAGAGAAAAAGAAGTTAAAAGGATGACTCTCCAAGCCCCCAAATGCACGTTCCCAACTCCCAGTCAGTTGCACTAAATAAAAAGAATCAAGAAAATAAAGGATATAAAGGAAAATAAAAAACATTCAACTGTGTTGACGAATAGGGGAGAAGGAGCAGTGATCCGCTGTCAAGTGGTCTCTTTTCAAATGGGAAACCCTGACAACTGAGCCCTTGCTGTTATGAATGCTGGATCAAACTGAAGATGCCAGATTGGCCGAAGGGAACAGCTATACATGGATCTGGGTTCAAGTCTATTAACAAGCACTGCAAGCTTGGGCCAGGTGTCCTCTTCTACAATACATACAACATAACAAAGGAGAAATAAATACATACTGAGTTCTTCTTTCTAAAAAAAGAAAAACCTAGAAGTGTTTTCTTCATTTCTTAACTATGAGTGCATCTACACTGTAGAATTAATGCAGTTTAATACTACTTCAACTGCCATGGCTCAGTGCTATAGTATCATGGAAGTCAGGTATACAAGAACTTTAGCCTTCTTCTCTGCCAAAGACTGCTGGTTCCTCCCCAAAGGACACATCCCATGGCAGTTACAGTGGAGTCAAACTACAATAATTCTACATTGCAGACATACCCACAGACACAAAAAACCACCAGGTGAACTTGGATGCATCACACACTCTCAGCTTTTGAAAAAGCTTTAGAGAAAGCAATGACAAGCATCTTCTGAATAAAACTTGCCCAGGAAGCCCTCTGACAGGGTTAGAAAAGTCAGAATCAACCAGAAGGCACATAAGAACAAGAACTTATCTGCGTAATCACTGCTATTGTTGCTGTGCCGTTCCAGCTGCCCGTCTGCCTTTATGAACTTCTGGTACTGCATAAAGGAACTAGACATGTCATGCTCTGGATACGCTTGTGCAATTGGCCCACTGTGGAACAAGCTGGCATGGCTGCATGAATTTATTTGTATCATTGGCTGTCTGCTAATGTGTGCATTTCACCGCCGGTGAGCAGCACAGCAAATTGAAATGAGTAAATGAAACAATAAATTAAGTGCGTCCAGCAGTTTCCTTCCCAGGCCATTGTCCAGCACTGTCATTTTGGCCCATGCTGCTGTATTTTTAGATTATCGCCCAACTAAGTGAGCTAATAAGCATCTGCCTGTGAGGTTTTGCCCTCATCAGCATCACACGAAGTAATTTTGACCTCTGCAAACCTGCCAGAGAGTCTCTGATCAGGAGAAAAAAGGGAATCAATAAAAAATGCATCTCATACATAGAATTAAAGCAGATTTACTCCCAATTCTCTGTGGCTGCGGTGTTCCGTCCTGATTTTCCTTCATTAATTTGGATTAATTTAATTTTTTGCTGAGAAATGCTGCCTTTTATCTGATGCTCATTTTCAAGATCCTAGGAGGACCTCGTGTGGTTTTGTCAAAGCAACTGTGATGGGCGTTCCCTTCTGATTGTTATGTTAGAAAGCTGCTCTGAAGCTGAAGCTTTTCAACCATCCTTTTTACTACCACAAATCTATTTTATACCTCATCCAGGCAAGCTAATTTGTTTTTTTATTGTTTTCGTTTTCTAACCCAACTGACCATTTACCCTTGAATGGTCTATAACTATATTTACACACCAAAATCAAATAGATGACTGCTATTTGTTATCTTCATGTATCACAAGCTAAGGGAGTGGGTTCATTTTGCAGGTTTTCAGAGTCATTATCACTGATATTCATTTGGGGTTGGATCTAAAAATCCACCAGTGGAATGAAAATAGTGCTCTAACCCTGTTCACCAAATGTTTTCAAAGACACTGGTTTTAGGTTTATGTGGTGTTTTAAGGAGCACTGTGCTTCTCTTATCTTACCTTCCTCTAAAGGGGAAGGTTTTGAAAGAGGGGGGTGATGGAGGAATTCTTACACAAGAATGACCAACTGTAGCCCTCCAGAATTTGAACTACAGCTGGAAGGCACATAAGAACAAGAACCTATCTGGAGCAACTCATAGCATCCCTCAGCAATCGAGCAATAATATGGGGGTTCCAATATTTTTTCCTTGTTCCAAAATAAGAAGTGAAGTAGCCTAAGGGATACTTATGTGTACAGAAAGCAATATTAGAAAGCAATTAATTTTGTAATGCTCATGCTCAAAAAGCAAGGTTTTTTCATTGCTCTTGGATGCCCCTTCAACACATTTGGTGCATTTTTCTATTCGGGGCTGATGTATCATTCCTTCCTGCTACCACTGTTCTTTTTCAGGAGAACCAAAGTATAGCAGCTCCAAGTTTTTACCCAGGACACAGTTCATTCATGGCAATTCTGAGATACAAGATTTCTATAAAGATATATAAAGATTGAACAGAAGGACTTGCATCCGCTTGATAATCCCAATTAGAGAAGGTTCATTGAATCAACTACTAAATGGTGAATCAACACATAGTTAAGTGGATATGATGGATTCACTTTGGATATGGCAATATTAATTATCCAACAATTTATCCGCTTTATCAAGAGTCCAAGAAAACCCATAGCTTCAGAAGATCTCCTACAATGAGCAGAATCAGATGTCCTGCTAATTTCTGACAGACACAAGCAGTAGCAAACAGACACTTATGAGACATCATAAAGGGCGCCAGAGTAGCCACACATCATGGCGATTCCAGCAGTGCATGTTGGGGGGCTTGGGGAACCCATCGCCCCATGTCCCACATCGCCCGATTCAACCAAGTGAGCATTGTTCCTAGAGCAACATGGGAAGCCTTCTGGGTTGCCACCATGGTGACATACTCCATTTCACCACTGAGCCCCGCCAGAAGTAGTTGTGCATTGTGTAATGGGAGCCAATGCGCTCCATGCTTAAAGGGACAGTAAAGTGGAGCATGCCGTCAATTCTTCCCCCATCTGATGCCATAAGACACCATTCTAACTACCTTGGCAACACTGTATGGAATTCTGGTATTTGCAGTTGAGGGAAGGACAATTAGGGAGGCCCCCAGGCCTCACTTAACTACAAACCCCAGAATCCAACAAGGCATTGCCATGACAGTTAGCTTTGTAATTTGGTGAGGCACCAGCACTTTTTGGCAGAGAAGGCTAAAGATCTTGTCAAATGACAACTTTCATGATTCTGTAACCTTGAGACATGGCAGTTAAAGGGGTATCAAACTACATTAATTCTATAGCATAGATGCAACCCAGAATTCCTCAGTTACTAGGGCTGGTACCTGGTGAATTTTGGGATTTGTGATCCTATTGTCTGAAAGTCAGAACCTCGAAGTCAGAACCCCAAAACTGGGGCTTGGATGGATGATCTCCTCATCACTTACCCTGATAGTGATTATTGTCATGATTGTCCTCAACCAACACCCATTTCCCCAACCAGAAATTCCCTGCCAGTGGAAGAGATGGTGAGCAGCAGCACAGATTCAGATTTCTTCCAATAAAGTTATATTAAAGTTCCTGCCATACACAACCTGCAAATCACAGCTGTAAAACTTGAAATCAATGAATGAACATCCTGCCATTGAGAGACTGGATTATACCTTTTCACCAATCAAAATGATGTCCATTATTTTGAATGTCCTTAAAATACTGGTGTCTGTGAATTGAAGGTATATCAGATCTGGGACTCCCCACAGCATTCTTCTGTGATCAACAGGCAATAAATGTGACCTCTGATTCTGCCCTTGTCCATGTCTTAATTAGGAACAATTGGAGCCTTTTGTGTGTGTGTCAGGAGCTGGCATGCCAGAAACAAACCCTGGGGTTCTGGATAACAATACCAAAATAATTTCACCAAACTGTGGATGACAATTCCTATCTTCTGTAGGCAGTATAGTCATTGGGTGGTAAAATGGGAGTCATAACCCAATATATCTGGAGGGCATATGGTAGGTGAGATTTATTCCCCATGACCATGGTATTCTTCTGCTTTCACCTTCATTAAAAGGCAAAACCTGTGGCCTGCAACAAATTAGAGTCAATAATTGAGTCAATGAGAACTTGAAAAGTTAACAGTTATATAAGTTTCACTGTTGAAATGAGTTTGCTGTATTTCAGAGTAACAACTCGATTTAGGCCTGGATTTTTTATATAAGTTATTAGCCACTCCAAATTCTTAAGAAGAAGGGAAGGGTCTAAATGAGATGATGATGAATCACCCATATGTTTTATGCTTCTGCCTGTACATGCAAAAGGATCTGGTTTTTCCTTTCCTTTTTCCCCCCAGCTGTCAAACTCACTGGTGGTGATATCAGCAGCACCACTCGCTTGCTAAAGCTCTCGAAGGGAATGAATTTCAATCCAAGCATTAAAAGGAAACAAACCCTTAAAACTGTTTCACAAATTGGAAGCTCGTATCTCTTCTGCTTCGGGGGGGAAGCTCCATCGAACCAGAATGAAAATGAATGTGACCCTCGTTACTCTTTTTCATGTCCCAGATTTCTGTTTGATTCTTGGAGTCATATACACTACGCACGTACAAAACCTACACAGGGTGTTTTTTTTTCCTTTTACCTTGCCTTATAAATGTCCATGTTTTAAATTTGCTCCAAAATCAGGAGTGGGTGGGGGAAAATAGCTGGTCTCTCAGGGGAAACAATAAGCTGGTAGCAAAGCCACAGCTCTGCTTCCACATCTCTGTCCTATTCCTCCATTTATTCTTCTCATGTCTTTTGGGCGGGGGGAGATAAACATTTTTCTCAAATTTTGTTGTTACTGCAAAGGATAAAGAGAACATATTCTCATATAATCTACAAATGTGGCGGGTGAATCAATCCAAATAGAACTACCACAGCATTTACTTCACTGAGATCTGATTGTTTTATTCAGTGACTTGTATAACTCAGAGAAGAAAAGAAAGTAGATCTGTTAAGTAACTTGCAATTATTAACCCCTAATTGTCCCAGCAACAACGAAGTGGTCACACACAGTTATAAAATGGAAATGAAGGTAGCTTAAAGTCACCAAGAGTAGGCTTTGTAGCTCTGCCAAATTGGTCTAAAGAAGTAGTTGAACCATCTGGAGAATCCTTTTATCTACCAAAAAGCTCATTCTCTCTCTCCCTCCCACACATTAAAAATGTGAGTCACCAGCAACTCATTCAGACTACAGAATTATGGTACTATGAATCCATTAAAATTTCCTTAGTCCTGTTCAATGGAATCCCATGAACGACAAATTACAAAGGGACATTAAGCAGCCGGAGGATTCTAAAGTCTCACCAAACTACAATCCCCAAGATTCCATAGGATGTAACTGTGATGGTTATAGCACTACAATTCTGTAATCTGAATGGGTCCCAAGTTTTTGGATGCAATGGGAGTTCTGTCCCTCTGCTACTCCGACTTAAGAATGATTTCCCCGATGAGGGTCCTAATCTCACATTTGGGTTTGAACTACTATCTCTGTAGATATGACACTGCAAAAATAATTTCAGCAGATTGATTTAGGCTAGGTTTTCCTGGGCCTCCACTCCAATCTGTTCCAGTTTACAATGAATTGTTGTGTGAATACTTCTCATACTTTAGGGATTATAAAAGGTGAGTGAGTGTGATACAGCCATCACTCTGTATCCACAGATTCTACATCCACAAATTCAACCACCCACAACTTGAAAACATTTTACTGTTCCATTGTATATAATAGGTCTTCAGCATCCACAGACTTTCATATCCACAGGGGATCCTGGAATCCAGCCCCAGAGGGTTTCTATCAGGATTTCTGGATGTGACTATATATGCAGATTTGTATGTGGGTGTTTATGTGGATCTGTTTATGTATTTATGCACCAGTGTCCTCCTGGGGTGTTTATGCCACAGTATCCTCCTGGGGCACAGACTCTCCCCCCACCCCTCGCTGCCCAGACCCTTTTCCTTGCTGCCCAGACCCGACCCCCACAATCACACACTCTCTCTTTGTTTCCAAAACCCTATTTCCCTCCCAATGCTCAGGGGTGCTTTGATTGTGTTTTACCTACATAGGAGAAGAGGGTTAAACTGGATGCACCCTGGTGTCTTCCACTGAAATACTGTTAAGTTTATGTTGGTTAAAATTGTTCTTCATTCTAAATATTGTATTGCTCTTTTTTTTTCTTTTGCACTGTGTGAATTACATCACACAAACTCTTTTCATCCATTTGCCACTGGCCTGGGCCATACCTGATATATATACATTATATATCATATCATACCATATCATGTATACTGTATATATTATATTATATTTAAACATTTATTGAGGCCCTATGAAAAACATTTGCTTCAAAAAGAGTTCCATAGCTGAAAAGGTTTGAGAACCTGTGATCTAGTAGCTTGAGTTTGGAGAATGTGGCTGAATTCCCTGCTTGGCCGTAGAGATACACTGGATGAACCTGGTCAAATAACACATTTTCATTACATGCATCCTGGACCCCTGCCCATCCTGGCTTCTAAAGGAGGCCATAGGGGGATTGGCTGAGTGGGTTAAGGTGGTGGTTAATGCTTCCCTTCGGGAAGGCAAGATTCCAGCAAGCTTAAAACAAGCTATAATAAAACAGCTGTTGAAGAAACCATCACTGGACCCCACTAAATTCGACAACTATCGGCCAGTTTCCAATCTCCCCTTCTTGGGCAAAGTCTTGGAACGTGTGGTGGCCTCACAACTCCAGGTATTCTTGGTAGACACGGATTATCTAGACCCGGCACAGTCTGGCTTTAGGCCGGGACATGGTACCGAGACAGCCTTGGTCGCCTTAGTGGATGATCTGCACCGGGAGCTCGACAGGGGGAGTGTGTCCTTGTTGGTGCTGCTGGACCTCTCAGCGGCCTTCGATACCGTTGACCACGGTATCCTTCTGGGATGCCTCGCAGGGATGGGTCTTGGAGGTACTGTTTTGCAGTGGCTCCGGTCATTCCTAGAGGGTCGATCTCAGAAGGTGTTGTTGGGGGACACCTGTTCAACCCCACAACCATTGTCTTGTGGGGTTCCTCAGGGCTCAATATTGTCTCCCATGTTGTTTAACATCTACATGAAGCCGCTGGGGGAGATCATCCGGAGTTTCGGGGTACGGTGTCATCTGTACGTGGATGATGTCCAACTCTGTCACTCCTTTCCACCTGCTACTAAGGAGGCTGTCCAGGTCCTGAACCGTTGCTTGGCCGCTGTGACGGTCTGGATGAGGGCGAACAAATTGAAATTGAATCCAGACAAGACAGAGGTACTCCTGGTCAGTCGCAAGGCCGAACAGGGCATAGGGTTAAAGCCTGTGTTGGATGGGGCCGCACTCCCCCTGAAGACGCAGGTTCGCAGCTTGGGTGTGACCCTGGACTCATCGCTGAGCCTGGAACCCCAGGTTTCGGCGGTGACCAGGGGAGCATTTGCACAGCTAAAGCTTGTGCGCCAGCAGAGGCGGCCCTAGGTAATTTTCAATGGTAAGCAAAGAATATTTTGGCGCCCCCCCCCCAACCAATCACTGTGATACACACACACACACACACACACACATATGGGCATGGACAAATTTTGGCCCTCCGGGTATTTTGGACTTCCTACTGGCTGTTTGGATTTGTGGGAGTTGAAGTCCAAAACACATGGAGGGCCAAAGTTGGCCTATGCCATCCATATATATATACACACACACACACACACACTAGCCGTCCCCTGCCACGCGTTGCTGTGATCCAGTCTGGTGATCTTGAAAAGAAAGTAATGAGAAAGTTGGTTTCTAATCTATGTAATGCCTTTCTGCTTGTGGGTAAACAGTATTTCTTCTTTCTTTGTCAGTGTTGATGTGGAGATTGTCTGGTTTGCCTACTCTGGAACATGCAACATATCATTGTCCTTCTTTAGGGATCCCTTTCAAATCTATGATATTATTTCTTCCATATGTGTGTGTGTGAGAGAGAGAGAGAGAATCATATAGATCTATATCTATGGCTGGATAGCTCTTTGTCAGGAGGACTTTATGTTTTCTTGCTCTGGTGAAGGGAGTTGGTCTGGATGGCCATGCAGTACATAAATATCTATTTGAGGCAGAATTTCCAAGCTAACAATCATCTAAGTAAATGCAGCCGGACCACAACTAAGCAGCTCTGTTACATTATCTGACTAACAAGGTTATCCTCTGATCAGATTAAAGTGTTTTAAATTGTTGTTGTTGTGTGCCCTCAAGTCATTTCCAATTTATGGGTACCCTAAGGCAAACATAACAAAGTGCAATTTATCAGGTATCAAAGGGCCCTTCAACACTGCCATGTAACCCAGAATAACAAGGCAGATAATCCACATTATCTTCTTTGAACTGGGTTATCTGAGTTCACACTGCCATATAATCCAGTTCAAAGCAGAGAATGGATTTCAGGAAGGCCTTCGACAAGGTCCCCCATGGCCTTCTGGCAAACAAACTAGTCCAATGTGGGCTAGGCAAAACTACGGTGAGGTGGATCTGTAATTGGTTAAATGGACGAACCCAAAGGGTGCTCACCAATGCTTCCCCTTCATCCTGGAAAGAAGCGACGAGCGGAGTGCCGCAGGGTTCTATCCTGGGCCCGGTCCTGATCAGGATCTTTATTAATGACTCAGATGAAGGGCTAGAAGGCATGATCATCAAGTTTGCAGACGACACCAAATTGGGAGGGAGAGCCAAGACTCCAGAGGACAGGAGCAGGATTCAAAGGGATCTTGACAGATTAGAGAGATGAATGGCCAAAACTAACAAAATGAAGTTTAACAGTAACAAATGCAAGATACTCCACTTTGGCAGGAAAAACGAAATGCAAAGATACAAAATGGGGGACAATGCCTGGCTCGAGAGCAGTACGTGTGAAAAAAATCTTGGAGTCCTCGTGGGGAGGAAGTTAAACTTGAGCCAACAATGTGATGTGGCAGCAAAAAAAGCCAATGGGATTTTGGGCTGCATCAAGAGGAGCATAGTGTCTAGATCTAGGGAAGTCATGGTCCCCATTCTCTATTCTGCTTTGGTGAAACCACACCTGGAATAGTGTGTCCAATTCTGGGCACCACAATTCAAGAGATATTGACTCTAAGCTGGAATGTGTCCAGAGGAGGGCGACTAAAATGATCAGGGATCTGGAGAACAAGCCCTATGAGGAACGGCTTAAGGAGCTGGGCATAGTTAGCCTGAAGAAGAGAAGGCTGAGAGGAGATATGATGAGAGCCATGTATAAATATGTGAGAGGAAGCCACAGGGAGGAGGAGGGAGCAAGCTTGTTTTCTGCTTCCCTGGAGACTAGGACGCAAGGGAACAATGGCTTCAAACTACAAGAGAGGAGATTCCATCTGAACATGAGGAAGAACTTCTTGACTGTGAGAGCCATTAGGCAGTGGAACTCTCTGCCCCGGAGGGAGTGTGGTGCACGCTCCTTCTTTGGAAGCTTTTAAGCAGAGGCTGGATGGCCATCTGTCAGGGGTGATTTGAATGCAATATTCCTGCTTCTTGGCAGAATGGAGTTGGACTGGATGATGACCCAGGAGGTCTCTTCCAACTCTTTGATTCTATGATTCTATCTGTATTTTATATGGCAGCATAGATGGGGCTGAAAACCCTTTCTACACTGCCTTATACCCTGGGATCTGAACGGACATTATTTGCTTTAAACTGGTTTAAACACTGCCAGATGATGATGATGATGATGATGAGCTTTATTTATTAATGTGGGATAAGAAAATAATCTGGGTTTAGATCCTGGGTTATAGGGCAGTGTAGATCCAAAACCCCTTCTACACAGCTGTATCCAGATTCTCTGCTTTGAACCGAATTATATGGTACTGTAGACTCAGGGCCCTTCCACATAGCCCCATTATCTCAGAATATCAAGGCAGAAAAACCCACATTATCTGAGTGTGGACTCAGATAACCCAGTTCAAAGCAGGTATTGTGGGATTTTCTGCCTTGATATTCTGGGTTATATGTTTGTGTGGAAGGTCCCTGACAGGTCCTATATCCTAGGATCTGATCCCAGATTTTCTGCTTTGAACTGGATTATATGAGTCTGCACTGCCAGATAATCTGGGATAAACTGATAACCTGGGATCAGATCCTGGGATATAAGGTCTGCCTGGAAGGGCCCTGTGACAATCCAGTTCAAAGCAGATAATATGAAAAAAAAATAAGAAAAAGAAAAAAACCCCTCAACTCTGGGGTTTTTTTGTTTTTGTTTGTGCACATCCCCCTGCCATTGATATTCTGGATTATGTCGTTGTGCAGAAGGGCTCTAAACCTCCCTCTACACTGCCGATACTCACAGGGAGTGGGTGGCTGGGAGTGGAGTGAGGAAGTCGGCGGGAGAGGTCGCCCCCGGCTGCTCTTGCCCTGCCTGCCCCCATGGATGCTCCTGCTGCCGCTGCCCAGGCACTCCAAGCTTGAGAGGGAGCGGGGGGCGGGGACAGCTCAGCTGGCCACCACCCCACCAGTCTCCCTGATAACGGGGCCTGCCGCTCCTCCTCCTCTTCCTCCCCCCTCGCCCTCGGCATCTCCGAGCAGCGCGGCCTGAGGAGGAGGAGGAGGAGGAAGAGAAAGGGACGGAAGATGGGCTGGGAGGGGGAGGAACGGAAGGCCCCATGACCAGGGAGACTGGCGGGGGTGGTGGCCAGCTGAGCTGTCCCTGCCCCTGGCTCCCTCTCAAGCCTGGAGTGACGGGGCGTGCCGGCAGTGGGAGGGGCCATCCACAGGGGCGGGCAAGAGCAGCAGGCTGCGCCGCTCGGCGGGGGCGGGGAGGAAGAGGGACTCTGCTGCTGCTGCTGCTGCTGCTGCTGCTGCTGCTGCTGCTGGTAGTGGAGGCGGAGAAGGAGGAGGATGGGAGGAGGAGGAGCAGCAGGCTTCCATACCACCACCAGCAGGGTCCCTCTGGCCTCTGCTAGCTTCCCGCGTCCCTCGCTCGCGGCGCCCCTGCCAAAATAAAGTGTTCCGCGACGGCTTACTTTGCGTAATGCTTGAGCCGCCCCTGTGCGCCAGCTGCGCCCGTACCTTGGGAAGCCTGACTTGGCCACGGTAGTCCACGCTCTGGTTACATCCCGTTTAGACTACTGCAACGCTCTCTACGTGGGGTTGCCTTTGAAGACAGCTCGGAAGCTCCAACTAGTCCAACGCTCGGCAGCCATGATTTTAACAGGAGCGGAGCGCAGGGAGCATACAACCCCCCTGTTGCGCCAACTCCACTGGCTACCGATCTGCTACCGGGCTCAATTCAAAGTGCTGGCGTTGGCCTTTAAAGCCCTAAACGGTTCCGGCCCAAGCTACCTATCTGACCGCATCTCTGCCTATGAACCCACCAGGACTTTGAGATCTTCCGGGGAGACTCTGCTCTCGATCCCGCCTGCTTCTCAAGCTCAGCTGGCGGGGACGAGAGATAGGGCCTTCTCGGTGGTGGCTCCTCGGCTGTGGAACGCCCTTCCTACGGACATTAGACTAGCACCATCTCTAATGGTATTCCGCAAAAAGGTGAAGACCTGGCTGTTTGAGCAGGCGTTCGAATAATTAGTGCAATGATTGGTTAATGAACACTGGAATGGAACAATGGATGACGAATCTGGAACATATTTTTGATGACAAGACGACAGTGAATGGGTATTGTAGTAACTGTTTATTAATTGTGTAATGTGTTAGGTTGTTAACTGTTTCTATACTGTAGCACTGAATTTTTGCTGTTCGTATTTGTTGTGAACCGCTGTGAGTCGCCTTTGGGCTGAGAACAGCGGTATATAAGTAAGGTAAATAAATAAATAAATAAATTCTTTGAGAAAGTCAAATCCTGCCAGGAAAACCCTATGATAGGTTTGCCTTAAATTCACCATAAGTTGGAAAGGTTTTGAAAGCACACAACTACAACAACAACAACAACAACAACAACACAAACAAATATATGGTCATGGTTGTGCTTATGGATATGAACTTATATATATATATGCATATATGCATATGCATATACATATACATATATATATATATATATATATGTATGTATGTATATATGTGTATATGTTTGCAGAAAGACAGGCCCCTTTCCCCAAAGTTTTTTCCTGTTCAGACAATGGATCTCCCATCATGTGGGTGGCAAATCTACCATTGTTTTCACCATCATTCCTCTCACAGTCACTCAGGGTTGAATGAGAGCTGTGCTAGAGCTGAGTTAATCCACTGAATTGAGAGCAGATGCACGAGAGGCTGATGTAAAATTCAGGCTGCATTTGCCATCCCTGCAGCAGCAGATCCACCACCCATTTCCTGACTTATTCACATCTCAATATCCCACATTTGACTTGGATTTCTTACCAACACAGTAAGATGTGTAGGTACTCAAAAGGTTCTCTCTCTCTCTCACACACACACACACACACACACACACAAAGTTAATACCAGAAACAAACTAGACAAGAAAGTTTTCAAATTAAACCTTTACAACTTTCTATCACTCCAAGGTGGCTGCTGGTGGTGACCCCTGTTATTTTCCATCCCCATAAATTCTTTTAATTGGTTGCCGATATTGCCGCTATACCACAGGCTTTTCTGTCAAATACTGTTAGAGTGATCCCTTGTCTGGAGACAGTAATGGGCAAAAGGTCTCCCTTTCTATGTAGGGAAAATGCTAAGTAATCAATTTTCAATGAGATCAGATGTCAGATAGAAAAGTGTGTACCAGACTGTCTGCTCAGGAAGACAGGAAAGATGTCAAACCAGAAGAATATTGGTTGAACAAATCAGATGAGATATTCCGCTTCCCTCAGTAAAGTAGTGGAGAGTCCAGTAATGGCCGCAGAGATCGTGCACATGCAGAGACTCGCGTTATGGCTGAGTCAAAATTAAGCATATTGCATAACATTGATTTTAGAGAGGACATTAATTATGTGCTACATATCCCTCTGTAACTAAAATCAATAGGTTCTAAAAGTATACAACTCTGGCTCAATCATGCCTGTTGTTGTTTTTCAGGTACCAAATATATGATTTGAGGTAGACATCTGCATAAAATGATGGCATAAAATGCCTTTGTAAAAACCATGAGCTGTCATCCTGTTCAATATTTATGTGAGTGCAAAATGGATTTAGATCTCATCACTTTGGGGTTTTCTGCTTATCATTCATTTATTTATATATAAAGCAGCAACAGTGCACATGATGAGCAGTTTACAATTGTTAATTTGACAGTTCCCCATCCTCGGGTTTACAGTGTAAAAGGGCACAAATCACAAAGAAAAGCATAAGGTGCTTGGAAGGAGATTATGTTCAGTAGATGTTGGCTGCTCTTATCTCACAGAAGTTGCTGGTCAAATGAACTTCTGGGACTAGACTTGATGAAGCTGTACCTGCCTCTTTATTATCATTAATGAATGACACCCCCCCCCCTTCTTAAAAAATCTACCATCCAATCTATTCCAAAGAGCTGCAGATCAGGTGTTGGCATGGCTGGGAGGGCCTTTGCACAACTCAAACTTGTGTGCCAGCTGTGACCATACCTTATGAAGTCTGGCTTGGCCAGGGTGGTCCACGCCTTGGTTACATCCAGACTGAACTACTGCAATGCACTCTACATGGGGCTGCCCTTGAAGATGGCCCAATTGCATTTCCTTCTTCGAACCGGCGCGAACTCTAAGATCTTCCGGGGAGGCCCTCCTTTCGGTCTCACCACCATCACAAGTATGGTTGGTGGGGGCAAGAGAGAGGGCCTTCTTGATGGTGGCCCCCCACTTCTGGAATGCCCTTCCAAGAGAAATAAGGCAGGCCCCATCCCTCCCCTCCTTTCGTAAGAGCTTGAAGACCTGGTGGTTTCAACAAGTCTTTGAGAATCACCAGATCTAGTCCAACCTAAACAGTGTTGAACATGCTCTTGCACTCTTACTTATTACCTCAGTCATCCCTCTAATAGGCCCTGGAAATGAGCAGCCACAGACCCATACCTGCTATTGCCGTTAGCCTGTTATGGCTAAGAGTGCAAACTCATTTTTTGAGTTTGCATTAGCCTTGGCCCAGCTGTTTAATCGCTCTAAATAGGCAGGATTATTTTTAATGTACATGTTTTGTTGTGATGATTTTATGCTTATGTTGTTTTGTGAATTTTATGTTGTGCTGTTTACTTTGTATGTTTCGGTGATGTTACTTGGGAACTGCCCCGAGTCCTCCTCAGGGAGATAGAGCAGTATATAAATAAAGTTTTATTTGTATTTATTATAAGGAAGGGAGGGAGGGAGAGAAAGTGGGAAGGAGGGAGGAAAGAGAGAAGGAAGGAAGGGATAGTGAGACAGAGGAGGGCCTGAGAAAAGAGCCCAAAGGGCCGCATCCAACCCCAGGGCCTGGGTTTGCCCATACCTGCCCTATGGTATGCTTCTGTTTGAAGTTGCATACTTCAGTTGTTGGCAGAAGTATCCTCTCTAGGCATTTCCTAGACCCCACCACATGACTGTATGTTACGCTTTCGCTGGAAGTCATTGGTTCAAAAGGACTCACTATTATCCATGATTATCACTAACCACTATAAATCTAAGCATGGATCCCTCACTGATCCAGGGGTCATATTGTATTAGCTTTGACCTAAAAATCTCTAAATAGCTTGAACCATAGAAACTATCTTATTTTCTGTGCTCTTTTACGCTTACTAAGATTGATGGATACTTGTTTTTATTTTCCTTTTATTTTCAATGTTGTTAACAGCCTAAGTGTTTGGGATGGATACAAACTATTTTAATAGTGTATTAAATCTTTTCACAAAGGTAAGCAGTTTTTATAAGGGAAAGAGTCTACAATTATATGGTTATATTTTCTTACAGCTCTTTTGCTTTGATTCATTTTTTTAAATTACCAAGGGAATGCTGATATATGTATTTGTCTTTGGTGTCTCTTCTAGACTTTTCTTAACATTGAAGAATTATAAATATAATGCAAACCTTTGCAAATCAACAATAAAGTTGTATTTCTTTGCTCCTTTGTTATTCTGTTTTGTGCCAGTTCCAATCATTAGAAACAAATAAACAAACAAAAATGAAAGGAAGAAAGAAGGGGAAAATATAAACAATTACACGAATAAAAGCACAGCCTGCTAGAATACCTAGGTCTATTTATAAAATATAAGAATAAAGACATTGCAACAGATGCCAGCCCTTTTCTGAAGCTGTGGAAAGCATACTAAGTAGCAACTCAAGGCTTAGATCTCCTTTGAAATTTTGGCAGAAAGCAGGGGGAAAGAAAAGAATCCACAAGGAAGGGAACTGTGGACTCTGGGATTTTCCATCGATGTCAGCTTTGCCCTCCCCATTTCAGCATTTCTCTATTATCTCAGCCTGAAGAAGAATTCTGAACAAATCTGCTCTCCCCCATCTCCATTTGTGTTACATTCAGCCCCAGTTGAATGCTGGAGCATGCAAATATCAGCAGACACCCACGGCTATTTCACGCTACGCCATTATTGCAATTATTTCATTCTAACTGCCATGGCAACAACCTATGGAATCATATGGTCTGCAATTTAGAAAGAGTTCTAGTGCCTCACCAAGCTACAAATCCCAGGATTCCATAGGATGTGGCCATTGCAGTTAATGTGGAATCATTGCTCTAAAATTATACGAAGTGAAAGGACCCCAGAATGCTGTGACACCACCACTGCTGCACAACAGATCTTAGAAGTGTTATTATTGTGGACCAAAATGATCATACGACCTCATCAAATGGGCCAAATACAGTGGCATATGCCAGTTCCTCTTCAATTTTACCACAGAACCAGCCGGCTCCCATCCCACAATGAACATCTACTTCCATTGGGGCTCTGTGGCAAAACTGAAGAGGAACCAGCATACGCCGCCACAGCAACAAGGGAGGCTTTAATGTTTTGTTTATCCATTGGTGTATGTATACATGCAGCATTGAATTCATAGAATCATAGAGTTGGAAGAGACCTCATGGGCCATCCAGTCCAACCCCCTGCCAAGAAGCAGGACAATTGCATTCAAAGCACCCCCGACAGATGGCCATCCAGCCTCTGTTTAAAAGCCTCCAAAGAAGGAGTCTCCACCACACTCCAGGGCAGAGTGTTCCAGTGCTGAACATCTCTCACAGTCAGAAAGTTCTTCCTAATGTTCAGATAGATTCTCCTTTCTTGTAGTTTGAAGCCATTGTTCTACATCCTAGTCTCCAGGGCGGCAGAAAACAAGCTTGCTCCCTCCTCCCTGTGGCCTCCTCTCACATACTTATACATGCAGGCATGTAGCCGGGGGGGGGGGAGGGCTTGAGGGGCTTCAGCCCCCCCCCCCCGAAATTCTCAGGGTGGATCGCGAAAAGGCCTTACTGGTGCATTATTTAAACTGCTATGTTTATTCATATCATGATCTGATCACCATACTCAATATATCCCATATGCATGGGGGTATTGGGGTAATGATACAAAAGGTTTGCTAGGCTAGACCCTCTTTCACTCAGACTCAGCCCCCCCCCCGAAACTCAGCCCCCCCAAACCCCCCTTAAAAAATTCAGCCCCCCACCCCCCACCCCCCGGAATGAAATCCTGGCTACAGGCCTGTATACATGGCTAACATGTCTCCTCTCAGCCTTCTCTTTTTCAGGCTAAACATGCCAGCTCTTTAAGCCACTCCTTATAGGCCTTGTTCTCCAGACACTTGGTCATTTTAGTCTCCCTCCTCTGTACACATTCCAGCTTGTCAGCATCTCCCTTCAACTGTGGTGACCAGAATTGAACACAGTATTCCAGGTGTGGTCTAACCAAGGCAGAATAGAGGGGTAGCATGACTTCCCTGGATCTAGACACTATACTCCTATTGATGCAGGCCAAAATCCCATTGGATTTTTTGCGCCGCATCACATTATTGGCTCATGTTTAACTTGCTGTCCACGAGGACTCCAAGATCTTTTTCACAAGTACTGCCTTCGAGCCAGGCATCCCCCATTCTGTATCTTTGCATTGATTTTTTTTTCTGCCTGAGTGAAGCATCTTGCATTTGTCACTCTTGAACCTCATTCTGTTAGTTTTGGCCCATCTCCCCAATCTGTTAAGATTGTTTTGAATTCTGCTCCTGTCCTCTGGAGTATTGGCTATCCCTCCCAATTTGGTGTCATCTGCAAACTTGATGATCATGCCATCTAACCCTTCATCTAAGTCATTAATAAAAATGTTGAACAGGACCGGGCCCAGGATGGAACCCTATGGCACTCCGCTCATCACTTCTTTCCAGGATGAAAAGGAAGCATTGATGAGCACCCTCTGGGTTCGTCTATTTAACCAATTACAGATCCGTCTAACCATAGTTTTGCCTAACCCACATTTGACTAGTTTGTTGCCTTTATAAGGCTGCCTTGAGTCCTCTTCAATGTTGAGAAAGGTGGGACACAGGTATGGTAAATAAATAAATAAATAAATAAGGCTCAATGGGGTGAAGCTGGGCAACAGACGCTTTCCCCTGTGAGATAGTGTAAGGAGGAAGCTGGGCAATGCAGGGCATGGGATGATAGGTTTTCCACAAATCATGGCAAATCCACACACCGCACTGGGCACTACTGTTTTCACCATGATTCATGGCAATTCCAGTAGCAAATGTGATGAGGTCCATATTGGGGGGGGGGGGGGGTCCACATCTCCTCTCTTCTGGTATCAGACTACCCTGCAGTTATTTTTTTTCTTCTCTCTCCATTAAACCATTTATTTGATTTTGCACAGCAGTTTATGAGTAAAAGGACAATGTTGGCTTCATCACACTAGAGAAAAAAATCCACTTAAAATCCAATTTCTGCAGAATTCTGGGGTTTGTAGTTTAGGGAGGAGCCTTTAACAGCCTCCCTAAACTACAAACCCCAGAATTCTGCAGGAATTCTCAAGTGAGATGAAGTGGTACTATGTGCTTTAGAAAGAAGACTGAGCTTGTTCCTTGTTCTGCTAGAACTTATGTGTGCATACCCATAGTAGTAGTTAAATTATTGTTGCCAACTAATTATTTTGCTTGAGAAATCCACTGCTGTTTCTCATCTTTCCCAGCATAATATAGAATGGGGAATGGTCTGCAAGACAAAATTACTACTGAACTCCTTCCAACTCAAGGCCACATTAGGCTTGCCCTGGTTCTACTACATGGCTCCCCACTTAAGGAATCTAAATGTAAAATATCTCCCAACAATCAATGGAGAGGCAGTCTAAGAATGAATTAATTTGGGACATTTTATATGTTGCTTTTCTTCCAAGGAGCTAAATGTGGCTGCACATTTCCTGTGTGTAAACACACTGGCAAAACCTGCAGGTTCAATTGCCTTGCTTGAATCAGTTGGAGCTGGGGAGAGTAAATTTCAGTCATGACTAACATAAAGTATAGTAATGGCCAGAACAGGGGAGCTGGCAGGTTCCCTAACAGCAGAATTGAGGTACCACGGATTTATAATACTATAAAAGTGAATCCGGCATCTGAATCCTAGGGTGCCTATCTTAAACTTGACAAGGTGATGTTCCTATGTATTTCCTTGGTACATATGTGCTCCTGTGTTATTCATACACAGAGAGACTTTTTTCTGTCATGTTAATGGAACAGAGTTATACAGTGATATAACTTCAGCAATTCCACTGATCAAGTAACTGGTGTGGATAAATGGCATATACCTGATAGAGTACCTACTGAAGAATGTTAAAACTATCCATCATCACAGTTCTATTACTGCTGAAGACATTCATGCAGTACAGCCTTGGTGGTGGGAAGAAGGAGAGTGCTGTAACGTGCCTAATAATAACATACTATTTTTCATGTACACAATTTTTCAGTTCCATTCTACTTATGAGATCTCAGCTAGTAGTCTGACAGCCATAGAAATTTAATATATAGTTAATTGACAGTTAATTCCTATATAACAGACACCTCTTGAGAATAATTGTTAAGCAGGAAAATCTTCTTTTTATATAGAGTATATCCATTTTGTTCAACATTTGTCATTTAGCCCCTGCTTATATGCACACTTTGCACAATCTCTATGTTGGATCGACTCACATACATGAGCACAATCTGGATTTATTTGATGATGCAAAGTTATCCTTAATTTCTGGTCTTGAAGCCAAAATGATCTCACATAATGGAAAATTGCCTTGTTCATATCACCATGATAGTCTTAAAACAAAGACAATGTTTTTATTGATGTGATTGAATGTGGATAATATACACATTCTTTAGTCATGGCTTGGAAGAAAGAAGCTGTGTTTAAGGGGAACTGAGGGATTATCTATGTAGAGATTGAAATTGATTCACCGCCCATTCAGCTCTCTTTTATCATAATATGAAAAATCTGCCAAAGAGGAGAATTAGGTAATACAATGGTAAATATAGGTTGGGTAGCTGGCTGAAAAATCCTGAAGAGCAGGCTAGGCATAATCCTACAGTTACTCACATCCAACATCAGGAGAGTTTTCAGATTTTTACAGTGTTCCAAGAGGTTTTTCCCAAAATCAGAGAAGCAAATTCAAGAATATGCATTCATTGAATCTATTTCAACAGATGCAAACAATGGATGAGGAACAATGGCTTCAAACTATAGGAAAGGAGATTCCACCTGAACATTAGGAAGAACTTCCTAACTCTGAGAGCTGTTCAGCAGTGGAATCTCTGGCCCAAAGTGTGGTGGAGGCTCCTTCTTTGGAGGCTTTTCAGCAGAGGTAAAGGGTCCCTTCAATGAGATTTTCCTACTTCTTGGCAGGGGGTTGGACTGGATGGCCCACAAGGTCTCTTCCAACTCAATGATTCTATTTCTGGTAACATCTTCATTAGGATCTTCAAGAAAGTTACTCCAGATTAGAATCAATCAATCTTCTACCCCTCTAGGTATTTTATCCTGCTTCCCTTGTCTCTAGAATCAATAGTAAGTGTTTTGATGCTTCCATCAAAAACTATGTTAAAACACACTCATTTGAAGCAGTCCTCCACATCAATGGCCTTACAAAACAGTGCATTCTTGGCAGCCTACCAGAAGCATAAAAGGAATTGAGCCAATCTGTTGTGTCTTGGAAGTGAAGTCCACAACCAAGATGCTACTGAGAAAGCCCTTTCTCGAGAACTCTGAGTCTAATGCTGAGCATTTAGGGACTCGTAGTTCTTGAGATAAATGTTTACATATAAACATGTAGGAATTCTGAACTCTTTCAAAGTACAATTCCTAAAACAACTGTACAAGCCCAACCCTTCCGTTCTAAAGAAGAATCCAGCACTTCAATTCATATGTAACTTTTTGGAATGGCAACAACAACAACAACAACAACAACAACTGCTATCGTCTGTTTTGTATGGACTTTGCTTTATTGTAATTATTTGGCCTTGGCCTCATGTTAGCCCTCCCGAGTCCCTTCGGGGAGATGGTGGGGGGGGGGGGGGGAATAAAGTTTTATTATTAACAACAGCAATGGATTTATTTCCTCCTTCTCCTTATGGCTCAAAGCAGGGCACAACATAGTTAAAATACATCATTATCATAAATAAAAGCATATACTAAGACATGTTTCTATAAAATTTCATGTATTAAAATACATGGAGCAAATATCAGAATACAATAGACATAGAATGTGAATTTTAAAATCATGGTTTTTAAACTGATTGGGTAGGCCTGCTAGAAGAGAGAGGTCTTCAGTTGTATCTTAAATTCTGGCAGCTGATTTAGCTGTCAAAGCTCCTCCAGCATGTCATTCACAGTCTTGAGATGTCAATAAAAAGGTCTTCTAGATGACAGTTGCCATTCAGTCTCTGGAAGTACATGGAAATAAATTTCACACAAACAAAATCAGACCACACTTTTTCCCTGTGGTAATGGGGTTGAGATTTGGATCACACACACTTAGATCTCCTGGTAGACTGTACCCGCATGGCCCACAGTTTCATATCTGGGTGTTGCTAGCAGATTCAGTTCATCACTTTCATATTCATCAATCTTATAACTAGAAAACAACATAAGATTGTTTTCTATTTTACATTATTGGATTGATACAGAGTCATTCACAGAAGAGTTAATGGAAGCAAACATAGCCAATTTGTTTCTGTCAATCACTTAGTTTGGCATCAGCTGTGATACACTTGTTGAGCAGATGCAGCCATCGTTATACATTTTTTGCCACAGTATTTATTTGCAGAGACAAAATTACACTTTAAACTAAGCTTTCTAAAAAGGTTAACATCATTTATAATTGAGTTCATTTGGTTTTAATAAATATAGCCAAGCTGTATTTCTATTGCAGCACAGAACTCCAGACTTATTGTATGCATGCTATTATTAATAGTAGTAGTAGTAGTAGTGGTGGTGGTGGTGGTGGTGGTGGTAGCAGTAGTAGTATACATGCCTTTAAATTGGCTATTGACTTATGGTTCCCCCATACATTTCCCAGGATTTTCTTTGGAAACAAATTCTCAGACCCACACAGCTGTATAAAACCCACACTGAATTAGATTATATGTTGGGGTTCAGCCTGAGTTTGAACTTGAACCTGATTCTCTGTTTGTTCCTCCTGATGCTAATGAAAGTATATTTACTGATGCTAGTGGAAATGTACCTTCTGATGTCAATGCTCCTGAAATTAGTGAGGAAGAATCTGCTGTAGGTTTGGAAAATGCCAATGTTCCTGAAATTAGTGAGGAAGGAACTTCTGTAGATTTGGAAAATGAAAGTACCAGTGTTAATGAGAATGTTTCAGAGGGAGACCTTGAACTTTCCCTCCCTTCTGCACCTGTTAACTGTAATGACAACAGAAGGAGTCAAATCTGGGAAGACAGAAATAAAACACTCAGTTTGCGTCGTTCCTCCCGAATTCAAGAATTAAAAACATTGGCCTCAAAACAGTGGGCAGGTTCACGGAACCGATTCTTGAGTTTTAATTGCAATACGCCAGGCTGATTCCCTCAGTTCAGGCATCGTTTCAGAATTGATGAAGACCTTGGCAGTTCTCCCGGTTCCCTGACCATAGTATGGAAAGATTTCTAGGATATCAAGTACGGTTACTGGATTGCTAAGAGCTTCAAGTATTTCTCAGAGAGGCTTGTGGTTTTGCCTTGTCCATTTAAATTTATTTATTTATTTATTTATTTATTTATTTATTTATTTGGGGGTTCTTTTACCCCGCCCTTCTCACCCCGAAGGGGACTCAGGGCGGCTTACAGGAGCAAGGCACAATTTGATGCCTGCATTATAAACAATCGTACACAAAATTACACAAAATTACAACAATTCACAGTTGACATGCATACAATATAACCATAAAATCAATAAAATCATTAAAACCAAATACAAACCCAGTTTCCCCTCTTACATGGTCAGTGTTTGTTAACACCTAGATCTAGTTTTTCGTTCCATTCATCCATCCTGCTGGTCTTACCTGCCTGATTGACTGATTTAATTGCCAGAGTGCCCAAAGGCCTGGTCCCATAACCAGGTTTTCACCCTCCTCCTGAAGGCGAGGAGGGATGATGATGCCCTAATCTCCCCCGGGAGTGAGTTCCACAGGTGGGGGGCCACCACTGAGAAAGCCCTGCTCCTCGTCCCCACCAGCCTCACTTGTGACAGTGGTGGGGTCGAGAGCAGGGCCTCCCCAGATGATCTCAGACTCCGGGGTGGGACATAGAGGGAGATACATTCGGACAGATACACTGGACCAGAACCGTATAGGGTTTTGTAGGTCAAAACCAGCACCTTGAATTGTGCTCGGAACTGAATCGGCAGCCAGTGGAGCTGGCACAACAGGGGGGTGGTATGCTCCCTGTATGTCGCTCCGGTGAGCAATCTGGCTGCCGCTCGTTGGACTAGTTGAAGTTTCCGAGCAGTCTTCAAGGGCAACCCCACGTAGAGAGCGTTGCAGTAGTCTATTCGGGATGTAACAAGAGCATGGACCACCGTGGCCAGATCAGACTTCCCGAGGTACGGGCGCAACTGGTGCACAAGTTTTAGTTGTGCAAAAGCTCTCCCAGCCACCGCTGAGACCTGGGGTTCCAGGCTCAGCTGTGAGTCTAGGATCACTCCCAAGCTGCGAACCTGCGTCTTCAGGGGGAGTGTAACCCCATCCAGCACAGGCTGTAACCCTATACCCTGTTCGGCCTTGCGACTGACCAGTAGGACCTCTGTCTTGTCTGGATTCAATTTCAATTTGTTAGCTCTCATCCAGTCCGACACAGCAGCCAGACACCGATTCAAGGTCTGGACAGCCTCCTTGGTGACAGGTGAGAAGGAGTGACAGATCTGGACATCACCTGCGTAGAGATAACATCTCAATCCGAAACTCCGAATGATCTCTCCCAGCGGCTTCATGTAGATGTTAAATAACATTGGGGACAGGATCGAACCCTGTGGGACTCCACACGACAACGGTTGTGGGGCCGAAAAGGTGTCACCCAGTAACACCTTCTGGGACCGTCCCTCAAGAAATGACTGGAGCCACTGCAAGGCAGTACCCCCGAGACCCATGTCTATGAGGCGTCCCAGAAGGATACCGTGATCGACGGTATCAAAGGCCGCTGAGAGGTCCAGCAGAACTAACAGGGACACACTCCCCCTGTCCAGTTCCCTGCGCAGATCATCTACCAAGGCGACCAAGGCTGTTTCCGTTCCATGTCCCGGTCTAAAGCCAGACTGTGCCGGATCAAGATAATCAGTGTCTACCAGAAATCCCTGGAGTTGTGCCGCCACCACACGTTCCAGGACTTTGCCCAAATAGGGGAGATTGGAAACTGGCCGATTGTTGTCTAATTGAGTGGGGTCCAGTGATGGTTTTTTCAACAGCGGTTTGATAATAGCTTGTTTCAAGCTCGCTGGAATCTTGCCCTCCTGTAAGGAGGCATTAACCACCACCTTCACCCACTCTGCCAAACCCCCTCTGGCTTCTTTTAACAGCCAGGATGGGCAGGGGTCTAGGATGCATGTGGTGGGCCGCACCTCTCCAAGGATCCTGTCCACATCCTCAAGCTGAACCAATTGAAATGAATCCAATAAAACCTGACAAGCAGATGCTCTCGTTACATTCCCAGAGACTGCAGGTAAGGTGGTGTCAAAAGCCGACCGAATCCGCCCAATTTTAAATTCATGTTTGCTGATTTTGCTGTGGCTTTTGACTTGCATTTTTCCTTTATTTTGTAACTATTTTTCTTCAATTAAAAAAGGATTGTTTTTCACAGCCAAGTGTGGTGGATAGTTATCTTAGGCCTCGTTCTCTGCTCTGGATTGCAACATTATATGACAGTGTGGACTCAGATATTTCAGTTGAAAGCAGATATTGTGGATTATCTGACTTGATATTCTGGGTTATATGGCTGTGTGGAAGGGCCTCAGAGGTAGTTTTGCCAGTTCCTTCCTCTGAAATGCAGCCTACAGCAGCTGTTTTATTGGCCATCTTCCATCTAAGTACTAACCATGGCTGACCCTGTATAGTGATACAGTGAGTAGTAGAGAAGATTTTAATTTAAATTTATAGATGGGGAAAATATATAAAAAAATAATCCCAACGCTGCTTAGCCAAATTATAACGATATAAACCTCCACTACAGACTTGCTCACCAAAATATAGAGGGAGTATAGTTGTTGAACCAACTGTCTATTTAAAAGTTAGGAACTGGGAACCACTGGAAATGAGAGATGTAAAATGATTCTTCAAAAGATTTCCGCTGCCACTATATTAATAATAAACAGGCTGGGGTATTATTGAGAGGTTGTTCAGTAACACACTCTGTGTCACTATAGTTTTCTTAGAGGCTGCTGAAAGCTGACTTGAATAATGCTTTGACCACAAAGATATTCACACTGAGGCTGGTAGAAGTTGATAAAATAACAAGAATGTTTATTGAACAGGCTTGAAATATTCAGGTACAAATGCTTGATGGTTTCAGTAAAATACTGGCCTAAAAAGCTTGTGGTTGCATTTGAGTAAAGATCTTAAAAACTTCTGAGTTACAAGTCTTAAAAGTTTCAACACCGAAAATTACTTCAGGAAATGAATCTCTGAAAGTAACTCACAAAAATCCCTCTTAGGAAACTAGCCAAAAACCTGAACTAGCCTTCCTTAGGAAATGAACAGACCACTAAAGGGGTACTGCTCCACAAAACAGTATTCCAGCTATTTCCTGAATAACTGTTCTGAATACTAAACAAAAGACTGACCCAAACGTCTTCAAAACCCAAACTGCTCTCGCCAACACCCACACTTCTTCTCTCCCCCGTTCCAAATTCCAACTCGCAAACTGACACCTCAAACCTCAATTTAAAAGACACTTTTTCCTTCAGACCACTTAGGCTCTGCCCCATCTTTCTAACCAATCCTAGCCTTCTGATTTTCCCTCCTAGACTTGAACACGCCCCCTTAAGGCAAACCTAACCTAAGATGGTGTCTCCCTGTCTCCTTTTCCTAAAATGGATGCCATGGCTTCACCAGGCCCACTCCCTTAGGCTTTTGCCAGCTAGCTAAAGTAAGGGATTCATTATACCCTGCTTAGCTTCTAAGATAAGATGGGATCTAGTACATTTATTTTTAGTTTTAAGCTGTGATAACATTTATCATCCGCAGTCCTGTTGCAGGGTGCATGTATGGACCATAGTCTACACTTTCCACATCCCTGCCTTGAAGGCACCATGGGAATCAAGAGCCTCCCACTGGCATTTAGTCTTTAAAATGTGCAGAAGCAGGTATGAGTGCTTCCGTTCTCCCAACACCTGGTCTCCTAATATTAATGGCAAAAGTCTACAGTGACAGTGCACCCATGGTATGTACTGCATTAATAGTTTGACTCCACTTTAACTGCCATGACTCAATGCTATGGAATTTCAAGAGCTGTAGGTTGATGAAACAAGCATTCTTTGGCAGAGGAAGCTACAGACCTTGTAAAACTGCCACTTCCCAATTACCTAGCATTGAGCCATGGCAGTTAACGTGAAGTCAAACTGCATTAATTCTACAGTGTAAGTGCACCCTGGGACATCTGAAGGTAAACCATATAATCTCTCAGTGAGATATCATCTGCCTTTTATTGAAATAGATAGATTTCTCTATTTTAAATTAACTTCTATTTCATTTTAGCTCCTTCTATTAGAATGAATTAGTTGAATTAGTTTTAAAGCCTCAGCGTGTCCAGTGATTAACTGCAACTCCATTTCACTTCTATTTTATATCCCCATGCCTGACCATGATCCCTTATGTTGGTTTCTGGGTTTTATAATTCCCATGTCACAAATATCTAGCTTGGGACTGTCCAGATTGCATTTAACTGACATGAAAGACATATTTGTTTTCTTCCTGAGAATAATCAACGGAAAAGCTTGCTTTCATTAGCTTTATCAAACCATTGTTGGCTTACATCCTAAAGTTTCCATACAACATCTGCAAAAGTATTAAAACTAATTATGAAGCCATCTGGAAACACAACAGAGTAGAATAATTTTTATAAAGAACCCGGCATGAATAGTGGGCTCCATAATAAATGGGATGTCAGAGAAAACAGCGGCAATATCATCAAGAAAGGATTCACGGATGTTTACATTGAGGAAATTGTGGTTCATTAAGAGAGAATCATCACAGACACATTGCAGTCCATCATATCTAGGGTCCACTAGATTTAGGAGCTGGACGTCTTTCTGGATTACGAATCCTAGAATCACCCAAGTTACTGCCAAAAAAAGGTCAAGTTTTATTAGTGTGTTACTTAAAATAGCATAGTTCCTGCCATCCTGTGGTTGCTCACTGCCCTCTCTTGGACTAAAGAAGCCTTCAGGAGGATGTGGAGAAACACAGTAAAACAAGCAGGAAGTATCAGGCAATGCTAAATGAATACAGAGAGCTGGCAGCGATTATGACAGACAGAAAGAGCACAGTGGAAAATACACTGCCTGCCTGCATAATGTCTGTGGAGCTTGGATCACTTCCTAGGAATTAACCTCCAGACCAGAAGAAATTAATTTTACATAAAAAGTAGAAGACCCTGAGGTCTTAGAGCCAACCATTCCTTTGGCACCCTGTGTTTTCTTGGTGGACCAGATAGCATTTTAAGTATGCAACGATAGGTCAAAGCAGTTCTTTGAAGGGATCAGGCTTCTGGCTGACTCCCACTTGTGGTGCATAGTTATCTGCCTAGGGACCCTGTTATGTTGCACAGCCTTAGCATTATGATTTTCCTTAAACTGCTGTAGCAACATGCTAAGAAGCTCTGGGATTTGCACTTTAGGGAAAATTATTTAGAATTCTTGAGAGCCAGCATATTGTAGTTGTTTCAGCATTAGACCATGACTCTAGGGACCAGAACTCTACAACACTGTGTAGTGTGAGGTTGTGTGTACAGGCTATCATTGCAATTCATTAGCTCTTTCAATGGGCAAAGTGATAAGAGACCAGAAGGATATCCTGTTGGCCTATAATACTCACTGCAGTACCATTATTTTCAGCAATTCCATCTGCTTCTTAGAAACTATTGCGACCAAGCACCTCGGGTCCATTGTCAGGAAATCTCTGAAATCCTACAATATATAAGCTAAAACTACTTTGCAAGATTAACTCCTGAGAGACTTGTAAGTATACATACCTAAGAGGGCATGGCTAACCTGTAGTATAAATCAGGTAAATAGTAATCACCGCAACCATGATATATTGGTTGTATCTGCTGGATTATTGAAGTCATGTCTACCCAAGCGATGCAAAGCTTGTGCTCCAAGCAATTCATAAACTAATGCCAGGTAAGTAGAATAAGTATACAAAAATACCAGATAATTCCTGAAGGTTGAAAGGAGAACTAGGAAGTGGTTCAATCAAACTGTCATCTCAATTTCTCTTGACCACCTCTACCCCATCCAAGATACACAATTCACTCCCAATCCCATTCCATTTGATGAAGTATGTGGGCTCTATGCAAGCATTTCTCAAACTGGGGGTCACAAACCTTGGGGGGGGGGGGTCAAATGGACATTTCAGAGGGGTTGCCAAAGACCATCAGAAAACACATATTTCTGATGGTCTTAGGACTCCTTTGGCAGATAACTCTTTGGTAAAGAAGGCTAACAATCTCTCAGTCTGTTTGTCTGTTCCTTTTTGGAGTCAGACGCAAATCCTCCCACCAAAAACCCTCCTCCAGTGTCATTGGCCGGCTTCTCAGAGAAGAAAACAGGCATGCTCACACATGGCAGTGTGGTGTGCATGCACAGGTGAGGGAGAGTGTGTGCTGGAGGGAGGCTCACGCCAGCGAGTCCCTTCAAGGCAGGTAGAAAAAGCATCCACAAAACGTGGGACTCAGATTGGCCCAGTTGCATCAGGAGGAAAAAGAGCAGCAGCAGAAGCAGCATAGATATTTTGTAATGCTATTTATTGGCGCAGTGGGTTAAAGCACTGAGCTGCTGAGCTTGTTGATCGAAAGATCGCAGGTTCAATTCCGGGGAGCGGCATGAGCTTCCGCTGTCAGCCCTA
Source organism: Anolis sagrei (assembly GCF_037176765.1). Taxonomy (NCBI): domain Eukaryota; kingdom Metazoa; phylum Chordata; class Lepidosauria; order Squamata; family Anolidae; genus Anolis; species Anolis sagrei. The sequence goes on along the minus strand of NC_090023.1, from coordinate 210,406,662 downwards.
GCTTCTGCCAACCTAGCAGTTCGAAAACATGCAAATGTGAGTAGATCAATAGGTACCGCTCCGGCGGGAAGGTAACGGCGCTCCATGCAGTCATGCCGGCCACATGACCTTGGAGGTGTCTACGGACAACGCTGGCTCTTCGGCTTAGAAATGGAGATGAGCACCACACCCCAGAGTCAGACATGACTGGACTTAATGTCAGGGGACAACCTTTACCTTTACCTTTATTTATTAGAAAAAATGCATAAGGATGTGGGTGAACTACAATTCCCAAAATCATGGATCAAACCTCCCTAAAACCTGCCAGTATTCAAAGTTAACCATGTTGGGTCTATGTGCCAAATTTGGTCCACAACCATCATTATTTGGGCTCACAGTGCTCTCTGGATGTAGGTGAACTACATCTCTCCTAAATCACTGAAGTTCCTCCCAAATCCCAATATTTTCTGTTGGTCATGGGGGTTCTGTATGGGAAATTTGGCCCAAATTTATCGTTGGGTGGGATTCAGCAACTACAACTCCCAAATGACAAAATCAATCCCTCCCCCTCAACCCCACCAGTATTCAAATTTCAGCATATCAGGTATTCATGCCAAGATTGGGCCAGATCCATCACTGTTTGGATCCACAGTGGTCTCTGAATGTAGGTGAACTCCAACTCCAAAACTCAAGATCAATGCCCACCAAACCCTTCCAGTATTTTCTGTTGGTCTTGGGAGTTCTGTGTGCCAAGATTGGTTCAATTCCATCATTGGTGGAGTTCAGAATGCTCTTTGATATTAGATGAACTACAAATCCCAGTAACTACAACTCCCCAATGTCAAGCTCTATTTTCCCCAAACTCCACCAGTTTTCAAATTTGCACATATGGAGTATTCACACCAAGTTTGGTCCAGTAAATGAAAAACAGAAATTTACATTACAATTCGTAACAGTAGCAAAATCACAGTTATGAAGTAGAAACTAAAATAATTTTATGGTTGGGGGTCACCACAACATGAGGAACTGTATTAAGGGATTGCGGCATTAGGAAGGTTGAAAACCACTGCATGCAGAAGGCTCCATCTCCAAATGTTGGAGCTTCCTAAAACATCAAAATGCTTGGTTCTTTTACATGCAGTTGGGACTCTTATGGTAGTTGAATATCCTATAATCATTTTTAATATACAAAGATTTGCAACACTCTTTTTTGTCATATAAGATCTGGTCATGGAATAGATTCCTCCATTAATATATGCATGTGTAATGCAGACACAAAGGTCTGCATTATTTCATTGGAACATTTTTGGAGACTGTTAAAGGCGATACTATTCAAGTTTATTTTTTCATCCTTGTACATAATTAAGAGACTGACTTCCAGGTATATCTGTTGAAAGTAAAGCAACCCACGATAACCCAGTCAATCCTCCTAGAATCATACTCATAAATTTGTATAGAGCAGTAAATACTGCAAAATATAACATAGGATAGGACCAGGTGTACATTCTTTAATCCTTAAACAAGCACAACCTTATCAGTAAGTCCCCAACTTTATTTATCAAGAGGTTATTTCTAAATACCAACCTACCCATCCTGCCAGCACCTGTTCTGAGGGCCAATTCACTCATTATATCAGAGCAAAATAAAGTCTGGCAATGAACAAACACTTCAGAGCTCTCCAAGGATGCACATATTTCTGAGTTTATTGCAGCATTCCTAACTTGCATTTTTAGGTGCATTCGGCAAAAATATTATTTGATGTATGCTAAAACATCTTATGATTAAGTCTTTTTAAAATTTGTTATTGATTTTATATTATTTTTGTATTATAAAATCATCCCTGATTTCCTCCTTCCCTCTGACAGCAATTCAGAAAATTAATTTTCAATTAGGTTACACAGCTATAATACCAGAATAAAATATGTCAAATATGTACACAGTCAGCCAAAAAAAGATCTGAATGTGTTTGGAATAACAATATTATCCCACCCACACTCAAACTATTTCACAAAATAATTCCAAATCACAGTAAATTTGCATTGTCTTTCCTTTTTATCATACCTTACAATCACCACAGCTAACCCATTTAAAACTTACCGGAACTGTTAACCAACCTGGCAACAACTAACAGTTTAAGCATTTCTGATTTGGTTTTGCATGGTCTTGAAAAAAAGTATTTCTAAGGTACTCATTACCAAATTCATTTATTTCAGAAGAGACTGCATCTCAGAATTTAGATATTTTATTACCATGTTCAAAGTGTGTGCGTGTATGTGCTTTCAAGTCACCTATCAACTTATGGCAACCTTTGAATCCTAAAGGGTTTTTGGGCAAAGAATACTGGTTTTGCCAATGCATTCCTCTGAAGTATAGCCTCCAGCTCTTGCTGTTCATTGACAGTCTCCTATCCAAGTGCTGGCCAGAACTGTCCCTGCTTAACTTCAAAGATCAGAAGATCTGAAGCCTTATTTAGGCCTTAATTAGAGCCCTTAATTGTACAACCTCACCAACAAAGAAAGAGTGGAGTCTATATATGACAGTCACACCAGAGTCAAATGCCATTTTCTGTATGTTATTGAAACAGAGATGCTTTTGGAAGGATGTCCGAAAAACATATTCTCCTATTTTATCATATTTAGGCAAATATCCCCACCAGTTTCCCTTACCTTCTGCACCCATCTGAGATCATATTGAAACCAATCAAGATCTTATTTCCATAAGAGACAAATCCTTTAACATAGCTATGTTAGCTTATGAGTTGGTCAAAACTATGGCATTTCAATGTATAAAAAGTTATATAGCTTCTCTAGAACTCCTCTAGTTTCATGAGGAATATGAAAGATTGATGACAAAGAAAGAGCCAATATAGACCATGCGGTGCCATGCATCTTAGCTCTAGGCAATTTCTCAAATCTTCTCTGGTTTGCCTGTCATTTTTTCAATTCCTAATGCTGCTAATTGAACAAAGAAGGGAACACACCACACATTGTTTGCCATAAGACTGATTTCTGATGCATAAGTCATAGATGCAGCTAGAAGAACATTAGCATAATCATCCCTCCATATAAATGTTTCAGATGTCACAGTTCAGGCCTCTTGGCTCATGGCGAGACGCATGCTGCTAGGTTGCTGCCTAAATGCATTAATATGGATTTCCCCCTCGTTGTAATGAAGTGATGCTCTCAAGGTGAAAAAGAGCAGGAGCATATGGAAGGAGGCATGCCGTTCACTCCCGAAAAGGAGACTACTGAATTAGCAATGGTACTTGGCCTGTTCACCCAGCATGCCATTCTATGATAAATGCCTAGGCGAACCCAAACTGTCAGCACTGCTCGGGACTGCCTTTTCCACTTGATATAAGAGACCAGAACTGCTATCAATAAAGAACAGATCTTTGCTTGCACATAAGTACAGGTATTTTAACCACTAGAGGAAGATGAGCCAGTGGTGTAGAAAACAGCAGGAACAAATCAGCATCTTCTGTCATATCACCATACTCCAGGAATGATGGATATAGAGGCTGAGCACAACCGTGTGCTTTACTAAAGCTCTGTGATTGCTGCTCCTTTAGTGAATGCATCATTAAGAAGCTATATTAATAGCTGAAAATGTCCTTTTTCATCTATTTTTAATGTTTTGGTTCTTTAGTAGCAGAGATGGTTTATTAATATTGTTGAGAGCCATAGACCGGAAGCAACTCTCTGGATACTTTTCCCACTTTATCCTCAAATAGCTGAAGCTTTCCACCTGTGGGTGTGTACCTTCAAGCCATCTGTTGACCTACAGTGACCCAACAAATTACATAGGGTTTTCTTCAGCGAGGAACACTTAGAGGTGGTTTTTGCAGTTCCTGTCTCCATGCAATAAGTGCTGGCAAATATGGGAGCTGATGCTTCAAATCATCACTAAAGGCTGTCTTCAGGAGAACCCCATTATTAAGGTGAGAGTATATACTTGGCAGAGAAAAAATATAAAGAAGAGTGTAATGCAAGGCATGGGAGGAAGGGAAGTTAAGATCAAGACTGCTATCATCAAACCAACAAAGCAGCCCACAGGAAAGCTAAACTCTTTTTCTATTGCTTCCTAATGACACCCTGTCATCTTGTTATGGAGCATGGCAGGCTGATGCTCAAGCAAAAAAAGAGTAAGTCTTAACAGGACAAATTTCTTTATTCACTAACCACTTTATCCAGAATTACAGTACAATGAGAGCCTTTGGACTTGAGCACTTTCTTCCAGTGTGATCAAGGAATAGGAGTTAATTGGGAGTATGTTTCAAGATCCTTGATGAAAACCTAAAACTATAAATAATTGCAAATACTTAATTTTATTATACTTGTTTTGGAAGCATACCATAGAATTGCACCAAGAGGCTTACAACCTCATCACATGGGCAGAATTGTCCATCCTATGACAGTTTCACCTCAGTTCAGGGGCATGGGCCCACCAAATCCCATTAGATGACATAGATCTACTTCCAGCAGGTTAAATTGTCATAAGAGGGAGCAGCGAGAATACAGGAGGCTTCCTATATTCTCATTGAGAAGAACAAGGGGGAAATGGATGGCAACACTTCCCCACGTGGGATGAGCTGAGGGGTGGGGCAACAGGTTCCATGTGCCCCATGCCAGATTCACCACGATCCATGGCAAATTCCCCCAGCTTACTGATCTAAATGTGATGACGTAGCTAGAGAGGCCCCTATATCCCAGGATCTGATCCCAGATTATCTGCTTAACCCAGATTATCTGGCAGTGTAGATTCATATAATCTAGTTCAAATCAGATAATCGGAGCTCAGATTCTGGGATATAGTGCAGTATAGATCCAAACAACCAAATTAACTAAATGTATATATTACACATACACATATTTTTTTAAAAAAACAGGACTGTCACATTCACATTAAGTAAAAACATCTGGTCTTCTCTTGAAATATAAAACACAGTCTTCGTGTGAGTAAATGTCCTGTTCTTTATTCCATATGAGTAGACTCCAGTAGTCACATGAATTGACTCCAACCTATGACCGGTTTCGAATCGCAAGAGCCTTCGTCAGGTGGTTGGGTTCAAATTATCACAAAAAGCTCAACTTTTGAGGTGAACAATTCACCTAATGTCTTCTGGAGGGGTGGATCAGCTAGTCTTTGTTGAGCAATATACCCTGCAAGAAGTTTTATTCTGTGGCGAGTCATGAAGACATTAGGTGAATTGTTCACCTCAAAAGTTGAGCTTTTTGTGATAATTTGAACCCAACCACATGACGAAGGCTCCTTGCGAGTTGAAACCGGTCGTAGGTTGGAGTCAATTCATGTGACTACTGGAGTCTACTCATATGGAATAAAGAACAGGACATTTACTCACACGAAGACTGTGTTTTATATTTCAAGAGAAGACCAGTTGTTTTTACTTAATGTGAATGTGACAGTCCTGTTTTTTTATATGTGTATGTGTAATATATACATTTAGTTAATTTGGTTGTTTGCATATTCCCACAATCAGTGGATTTTGGTCTCCACAGTGTCAGGGGAACCCATATTTCTTTTCTGGCAGTATAGATCCAGCCAGAGGTTCCACAAACATTTCCAGGAGGGTGTTGTTGTTTTGAGTGTAGTTAAGTAAAACTGTAGATATCAAATATGTGGATAAGAAAGCTATACCATATAATAATATCTCTTAAAAGTGGTAAACAATACTAAAAACAATGCAGTGTACAACCTAAAACCATCCTAAAGCATATAAACATTAAAATAGAATTAAACAAGAAACTATTAGAAGTAAATAGTTAAAACCATCAAAAACCAATTAAAATAGATCAAACACTTCACAGCGCCCCCTGGCTCAGTCTATGTGGGGGCTTTCTTCCACATCATTTGTCTTGTTGCACTTTGATAAGTTGACACTGCTCTCTTATGACCTCAGCAGATGGGGGAAATTGCCTGTCATACGATGCTCCCTCTTTATTTGTGGCACGAAGCATGCCGGGTCTCATCCCATGATGTAGATCTACTTCCAGCAGAGCTCCATGGCACAAGTAAAGAGGGAGCGTCATAAGTCACCACAGCTTCCTGTGTTGCACAGGGAACAATGGGGGAATCCAGGAGGTTGACACTTCTCCTCGTGAGATAGGATGAGGGGGGAAGCCAGGTAATGCAGAGAGTGGGGTGATGGGTCCCTTATGCCCCCTGCCAGGCTGCATCAGATTTGCCACAATGTGTGGCAAAACCTGGTCTTAATATGATGAGGTCTTTACAGACTTAGCTGGGAACAGTTATAAAAAAAGAATAAACAAGTAGAGGTTTATAAATACACAGGCTACACAAGAATTTCTGAACTACAAGGGTTATCCAGAAAGTAAGGTTACAAGATTTTTGTTAAATACAAAAAATGAATATACTTTAATAAAACGTACATGGATTGTAGCATAGGCATTATATTATTTTTCCACATAATCACCATTCAGTTTAATACATTTTGTCATCTATGGGATGAGTTTTTGATGCTGGCTGTATCATAGAAGTTTTCCTCCACCTTTTTTAGCCAGTTTGTCACTTTGATCTTCACCTTGTCATCATTGGAAGTGTATTCCACCAAGGTGTTCCTTCAATTTAATGAACAGATGATAGTCACTGGGTGAAAGATCAGGACTGTGAGAGGGGTGGCTTAAACATCCCAACCAAATGATGCCAACAAGTCTTGTGTTGCATGAGTGGCATGCAGACACGCATTGTCATGAAAGAGACAGACACCCATCATCAGCATCCCACAACATTTGTTTTTAATGGCTCTGCAAAGTTCCTTCATGGTCTCCAGGTGGAGCATAGATTACGCCACCTGAAACACACCACCAGAGGACAGACATGCAGACTTCATACTCCGTGTAAATCTGTCACCCATTTTGTCACATGCTATCTTGACATTATATCCTCTCCATAAACTGAAACTGAATTGCAGCAGCGTTCATGCCCTTAGCATTTAGGTAGCATATTACAGCCCGAAATTTACACTTGGAAGGAAACAGAATGAGGATGTGCATCTATAACCTTCACCACAACGCCAGTCTATGAGCTACTGGCAACTGGCAGTGCTCGTCTGCTTTCACTGGCTTCCTGCTACACGGCAGTGATACCAATTTTCCCCAAGAAAATTCCCTGTGAGAGCTACATGCCTTGTAACCTTACTTTCCAGATAACCCTCGTATTTAATAATTCACAGCTCTGCAAAAATCTACCCAGTTCTTACTTCTGGCTCATACTCCCTAGGTCTTATTTCAGTTTTCCCCATCTCTTTGCCATCTTTCTCCTACTTTGTCTTCTGTCAGAGACAATTTTGTACCTTTATATTCCATAGGACCTCTTTTACAGCATCATCTGAACTGTGATTGGTTGTCACCAACTAAGCTTGCCCAGATCCTCCCTTCATAATATTGGTGTTGTACATCTGGCTATAAGGACATGGCTGAATGTGTATCCACCCACTACTGACTTCCAAGTGAATAAAGATAAATCCTAGAGGATAGGAGATAGATATTAGCCATAAGTCTCAAATATTGCTACTGAACACTTTTAGTACATATCTGTTCTACAAAGGTTGCCCTTCACAGGATGGTTGAGGGCAAACTGTGAGCTTGTTCCAGGTGGAGCATAGATTACGCCACCTGAAACACACCACCAGAGGACAGACATGCAGACTTCATACTTTGTGTAAATCTGTCAATCATATGAACTGGCAAAGGTAATCATGGGCTAAAGCTAGTTGCTCCTTTTCTATCCACATTCAGTGACAACATGCTGGATTCAATGTGAAGAATCAGAGCAAGTTCTTAAAACATTCCAGAAAGAAAGAAGAACCAGACAGTATAGACACATTAGTAATTTCTCCTGAGTGATCTGCCATGCATATTTATGCAATCTGATTGTATATCTGACATGCAGGCCATCTACCATATCATAGAGATGTCATGGGTCATTGAAAGAGCTGATGAGCAATTGGCTCTTGGATTTGCACTGGTGCAAATGTAATCTAGAAATCAACAGACTGCAAAGATTGTATTTCTTACTGGGAAGTGTGAAGAACGGCAAGAAAAAAGCAACTTCTACACACTCTATTATTGAAACTAAAGAAAGCTATTGAATTAAATTGTTCCTTGGGGTGCTTAACTAATTTGGAATCCTTCTTATTTATATATATATTAAATGTATATCTTGCAATTTTGCCAAGAATGGCAGTACAGCTTGAAAAACATACTTAAATTAAAATGTGTTACACAAAAAAATAATTTAGTTAAGGACAATTCAAAACATACTCTACTCATGCACTAAAAAGGCAATTAAACAACAGGTTAGTTTATTCCGATACTGTCAACAAAGGCAGAACTAACTAGAACCCCTGAGCAATAAATATGAGAGCCTGGAAGTAGACACTGAGAAGAACTTCTGTCTCATTTCCACCAGTCATGTCTCAGATGGTAATAAGAGAATGGGCCTCTCCCAAAATTCATCATCTGGAAACATTATCTTTGGGGAAAGTGTAATATGCCAAAGATGAAGTCATAAAGGGCTTTATAGATCATAACCAGCACATCAAATGTTGTCTGGAAACCAATCAGTTGCCAGTGAAACTGTTTTAACCTCTGGGTCCCACACCCCCTGTGATCTGCCTGGTCAAAACAGCAGAAGTTTCTAATACATTTCAAATACGGAATGTTATATTGCTCCAGTTTCAAGGATTCCTTTTTCTCACGTTAGCAGCAAAGAGACATTGCTTCTGGCCTTTGAATATTAATTCTGCACAAGAGAGAATTTCAGAGAATAATTTCCAAAATTGTCAGCAAATGTGGGAACAGGGCAGGGCTCCTGAATTTTGTGTAATTTTGTAGAAGATGGAATTGCAGAAAGGAATTTGGGGGGAAATTGGATCTTCTATTCAACTTGCTGACAGAGCCAAGCACCCAGCAGCAACTGGTGGCAGAGCAGGGAATTTAGGCTCCAATGCATACAGGAGATATTCAGTTTTCCCCACATTTGGCTACTCCAGTACAACCTGGAGCAGCTGTGGAGATGCTGATTTAAAACTGATGTCTGCCATTGAAACCAAAGGTGAATTATCTACCCTATAATAACAGAACCACCAGCATCCTCTTTGGGAATCTGCTGACATCTGACAATTTGACAAAAAGTGTGCCACCCTACAAGAGAAAGAACAGGGGGTGCCTGTTAAAATGTGGGGTATTTTTAAAAATCTTCTCAGATATCCAAATTCTTTCTTTTGGTATCAGAGTATTGTATATCAGTATCTTCAAATTACCTATCATTTCCTGTAGGATGAAGCCAGGTGCAAAACAAAACAGAACATTTAAGAGCAAGGAAATCACTGCTGAGAAGCTAATTGACTGAGTTTTTAAAGCTTCTGTCAGAATGTATAAACTGCATCCCCTCTTTAGTTACTTAATGCTCATCTCTTGATATATCTGTAGCCCAAGGAAAGCTCTGCATGACAAACCAATTAACATCAAGGTGGAAATTAAGAGCCACTTACTTAGTAATTTTGTGTTCTAGACCCTACATCCAATCAAATTAACAGCTCAGAAGTGTAAGATTTTTTTATCAAGTAAGCAGAAGTTACGGGGAAAAAACTGAGCAAGATCACATTGAAAGAGAAAGAGAGGACAATTCTAAAGTCCAAAAAAAGGCATTGAAGGGCATTGGATCCTGTGAACCTTCCCTTCCACCAGCAGAGAAGAAAGTCCATAGGCAATGAAAGAGGTCTTCCACCAAAGGCTTCTCTATCGGGATGGTAAAGGCTCTGCTGTCATGGTTACTGTATCATCGCTGCTCCAATAATCAGGGAGTGGAAAGAGATAGGCATGGGAGGTGTTGAGATCACATGATCAACATTTTCCCTGACGCCTCCAAGAACATGTCTTTCATAAAAGGGGGAAATATACTTTTTTAAAAGGTAACGGTTTGGTCAAAGGCTCCCAGAATTCCCCAACCATCAGGGTCATTCAGAGACATGTAGTCCCAATAGTAAGCGTTCTAAACTTAACTTTTCTGTGTTCATAAACTATACCACCCTGGAGTTGCTTTCCTTCCCTTTGAATCTAGTGAGAGGGAAAAGTTGTTGAAGGAAGGAAGGAAGGAAGGAAGGAAGGAAGGAAGGAAGGAAGACTTCATGTGTATTACGCCACCTTTCCCTCCTTCTCATGGAGTTTAGGTTTCTCTGCTTTGAATTTTGTCTACCCTTTTATAGCTTTGTTTTGTAAATCTAGCAGAAAAATCTGAGCCCAATCAAAACTGAAAGAAGCCTTATAGAATTCAATTTATTTCCAAATAAGTGTGTACAGTATTATATTGTAAATCTACAAAATAAAAACTGGATCTAGTTTTAGAGGGAAAGGCAGAAACATAAGTGAACATGAACTGTCAGGGACAGTTAGTTCCAAAATGTATTGATCTAAGATCTACAGGCATTTCAGGATGACTTCCTAGCCACCTGCTTCTAGGACAGTATGCCTTTTCCATCAACCAGAAAAGTCTACAGGTTCATTTACATTCTAAGATAGGAGAACCAGTCATTTCCTTTTGTTGATCATGTCAAGTTAGATTGAAGTATGTTGGAAACACAACTAAAGCTGTTTGACTAGACGAAGTCCCAAGACAATTTTCTGTCACACACACATATCATAATTCATGAGCTTCTATACACCCGATTTGAACTGACTTGACTTTGGACAGAAGCACCAGCATATCAAGAGGCTGGCAGGACAACCTGGGAAAGGAGCAAACCATGACATAGATTTCAAATATCTATCCCTCCTTTTCTTTACCTGCCATTTGCATCCCACAAATCATTCCTCCCTCAGCCTGAGATTATACCAATAATAAGGGCACCCTACACCTCTCTCTTCCTGAGATTCACTCAAGGGCATAGATAAACAAAACAAACATAACAACGGACAATAAGCAGTAGAGTGCCATTTCAGTAGGTCAGACACATCAGCTACAGCCCTCAGTTCTCATCTGAGTGACCCTGACTCTTCCTTCCATCATTGCCTCTCATCCATCAGTTCTTGAACTGGTTTCATCAGAATCAACCCCCAGACCCACTGTGGGTGACACTGTTTTAATGGATGCTCTCACCCAAAAATTTATGCCCATTTAGCAATCTAAGTAGCAATCTATGCCTATGCCTACATCTCCATATCTCCCTGAAGACTGGCACTAGCCAATCCACCACTGGGAACCAACATCTATGACTATCACTACCCTATAATGAAGGTCCTGGGATGGGAGGAATAAACTGGCTAGATCAGCAATCAGTTTTGATTATCCATCAGTGAGCAAAAGCCCTGATCTGATAGAGAAACAAGCACTGCTGGTAGAGGCAAAGATGAAGTTATGCTCCTTGCAGAATCATGCAATACAGAACATTTTTACCACTATAATTATCTGAATATAAGAGCAGTTGCTAATTAGTATTTGCAGTGGAATTGTCCTGAAAAAGTAGCATTACTAGATCTGTGAACAATTTCTCACTTTTCTAAGAATCTGTCTGACACAACTGGGTTAGTGAAAATCGCAGCCATGTGTGTCTCTAGAACTCAAGTTTAAGGCCATTTTATCTGGTCCACCAGCCTTTTCAATTTCCCTTTTCTCTTGATTTTTTTAACGTAAGCAGAGGACGTATTTCCACACATTTTCAGGGCTGGCTAACTGCCGAGCAGCTGAAATGCTCAAAGAGGCCTTATCAAAATTATCCACATTTCTCACATTGGCAATGATTCTCTGACAGCCCTCGGTTATCATCTATGTTATTAAGTCTGTAAAATCTTGGAAGAACTTTCCAACTAATCTTTGGTATGGATCTGTGTTATTTAGTTTGGTGTGTGTTTCCTCTGCAAAAGGAAACTTTTGTCCTTTCATTGAACTGGGGAAAGGCAACTTTTGAACTCCTTTTTCTGAAAAAAAAAAATTGGCCTGATCAACCGTCTAGCTAAGGAGAGCATCTAATGAAGTTTAATACTGTTTTGGCTTTGGTTTATTATTAATAATTTCTCTTCTTTTTGATATAGCAAATTAATGCCAAGACACTAGCCATCTTGCCTTTACTTTGTGTTACTCAAAACAATATTTTTCATTGTTTCTTAAGGTCCTCCCCACCTCCCTTGTCTGTGCCCAAGTGTTAATGAACATAGATTCAGCATTTTGCCAAAGCTCTAAAAGCATTCGCCTTTCACTCTCTCACATTGGCTGTCTGGCTTTGTCTGATTAATGAATTTTAGTTAATGGTCCATTGGCTTGTTTTGGAGTTTCTTCTCCATGAAACAAATAAATTGGAAAGTCCAAGACCATCAGGCCAAGTACTACAATGTAAAAAGTAAAACTAACTATGCAGTTCATATTCTGCAGTCTAGAAAGAACAGTTAAATCTTCCTCAGGAAGAAATGTTACAAGAAGAGGCTAAAGCTTGAGTTTGATTTCCAACAGCAACACAATTCTAGATCAGCTACTTATGTTAAATAGCTAAGTAGCATCCCTCACCTTACCATCACCACCACCATACATCCACACTTACTAGGCAGGAACTACTGCAAGTGACAAAAATCTGCACTCATGTCAATTAGGATGCAGTGGACTGATATTCCCACCCCTTTCCTGAAAAGCAATCTGGTGCAACAGTAAGAAGCAAGACCCCTATCACAATTCCTCTTTGCACCACAGATTGCACAAAAGACTTGGGTGGAAACATTGGTCTGCTGCATCCCAAACAACATGACATCAGTCTTGGGAGGTTTCATGATCCCTAAATATGTCTTGTTTTGTTAACTGGATAGTGAATACAAGCCAGTTATCCAACTGTGATAATGAATTCCAACCACAGTAGGATAGAATGGGAGGCTTACATGACCCCTACATATTCCTCGCATTTTTGACTGGATTCTGCATACAAACAAATTATATAACTGTAATCATGAATTACAACCCCATTTAGATAGAAAACGGATTACACAGAATACAAGGGATGTGTAGTACCCCTATTATGGAGTACCCTTGGAGACATAATCCATGACAACAATGCCCTTATTTTCATGACACACGGATATCTGGCTACCTGAGCATTTGAGCTCTAGCGAAATGATGGCTTTGTTCTCAGTTGACCAGCATGTGGGTTTTGTTTTGCTTGTGTTGTTAACTTTAACAACCCAACAACCCAATTTCAGGACAAAATCTAGACAATAAAATCACATCTAACAACTTTGTTGGATGTGATTTTATTGTCTAGATTTTGTCCTGTCTCCTAGTATGTTGGAGTGGAGACAACAAAGAAATATATATATATTGTTTGCTTCCTTGTGAGATCCATAGCAGTGTAATGTATCTGTTTAGTGAAAAAAATCACAGTAATAGCAGGGCAAACTACTTAGCTTAAAAATCCAGAACAGTAATTGGAGTGGGGCTTTTAGGATTACTTGCCTCATCTGAGGCAAGCTGCACTGACTTATGTTGAAAATATTAACTAATACAGTTTGAATTCTATGTGGTCCCCACATACCTATTAAATTCGTGGTTCTCTGACACTCCTAGAAGACAGGCATGTAGCCCCCCGAAATTGTCATGATGGTTCGCAAAAAGGCCTTACCGGTGCATTATTTAAACTGTTATGTTTATTCATATCATGATCTGATCACCATACTCAATATATCCCATATGCATGGGGGTATTGGGGTAATGATACATAAGATTTGCTAGGATAGACCCTCTTTCACTCAGACTCAGCCCCCCCCCCCCCGAAACAAACTCAGCCCCCCCCCCCGAATCGAAATCCTGGCTATGGGCCTGCTAGAAGATCCCTCCAACAAATAACTAGAAAATCAAAACACACTAGACATGTCTGATTAGGGGAAGAATTCACTATATGTAGAGTTTTTCCACAAGTGGCCCAGAGTGGAGGGTTTTTGGTTTTGTTTTGGGTTTTTTGGAGAATTATACTTTTTATGTACACCTATTTTTTACTTCTCTTTCTATCCAGGTTATAGAAGGACGAATGGGTTCCAAATTATCATCTAAGAGGCCAGTTATATTACAACACTTGAGGGAAGAAAATTCCTTGTTTTTTATTAAAAGGTTCTTCTTTACACTGAAGGCTACAATGTGCCCTGTCCTCAAAATATTTTCAGTACCTCCCCTGCATGCAGCTATCATTTTCTTTTCATCTATGTCCCTCCAAATATTTTTAACTATCTTCTATCATACCTGGCCATCACAACCAATGAAGAATCAAAGCAGTGACAATACAAATAAAATGTAGAAACCAATAGAAAACAATAACATTGCTGTAGGAAATGCAGATTAGAACTTTTCATCTCCAAGCCCTTACAAAATCTCCTTGGCACCACAAGGCATTGTCAAGTCTTAGTTTTTGGCCCTGATATAATCTTGACCTGGCAGTCCTAATTAGAAGGAGATGTTTTCCTGTGGTGAAATATGAAGGCAATCTTGTTTAAATCCAGAAATTATATTAATGAAACTAATATAACATCTCTTTTTCACTAAGTCAGGCATGTCCAAAGTCTGGCCCGGGGACCAATTGCAGCCCCTATTCAAATTTCTATTGGGCTGAGAGATTGCTGACTGCAGAAACGGAAACCTGATATGTGAATTTGTGGACTTTTTTATTTTAAACCCAGGGTTGATTGAAGAGATCATTAGTAATTCCAAATATGGAAACAGGTCTTCTAGGAGCTCACCTCCTCCCAAGACAATGTCTCTCTCAGCTGATTGGCCCTCGCAGACCAATTCTCTATCATCTTCTCCCCATCAGAGGGAATCCCAACCTGATGGCAGCAGCATCAGTGGAGCCCCAGCCAATCAGGGCATGGAGATAACCCAGCCCCTTTTTTGGCCAATCAGGGAAGGGAGTGAGAGGGTTGAATAGCTGTCAAATGTATAAAATCTTTGTGTGTTATTGTCTATATGTGAGTTATATTAATTGTATTGTTTATTTGCTTATTGCTTGTTGTTTTTACTGATGTGTTGTTGGGCTTGGCGTCATGTAAGCCACTCCGAGTCCCTTGGGGAGATGATGGCGGGGTATAAATAAAGTATTATATTATTATTATTATTATTATTATTATTATTATTATTAAAAATTCATGCCTCTGTATTCATATTATACTTGTATGTTTGAAAGCATCTTCTTGTGCTTGCATGCTTTCTGGCCAGATAGAATAAACCTCTGTAGCTTGTCTTCATCCAAGTGAGTGATTACTTTGTACTGGTCTATTTTGCTTTCGCTGAAATGCTCGCTGGATGCAGATCTTCTTATCCACAATCCTAGCTCTAAACTACAAGATCACTAAGCATCTTCTTTAAAAAAAATAAATCTATAGAAATGCATAGCATGGGGTGTATATTAAGAAATGAGCACGTCTGTACATGCTTTCTTAGATATATCTCATTAAGTTTAATGATCAACTCCAAATCAAAGATGGACTATAGTTGTAACCAGCCATGCTCCATGGTTTCATTACTCAGTTTCTACCAGAACTTTCAGCTTCTTCATGTTGGCACAAAAATGCAGTAGTAGAGAAAGACTGAAAAGAAAACTTTCTTTTGGCATTACTATCTTGTCGGTATCACTCCATTGCTTCTTTGCTAAACTGTTATGCAGGGGACAGAGAGCAGAGATGAAAGACAAATTAAATTCTCTGAATGGGGGAAATAACAAAAAACACTGGAGTTTTCTCAAGTGAGGTGTCTGAAGGCTGTAAAATGAGATAGGATGTGTAAGGAGCAAATGGAGCATGACAGACTCATGTAAGGAAATACCTTTTAAAATATTTTGCTCTCGCTCAGAACAGTGGAAGGGAGGGGTTTCTTGTCAGATGCACAATACATTTTCAGTGCGATGAAATGGTTAGAAGCTAAGATGCATTTGCTACTGCATAGCTCAGGTGCTCATATATGACACAGAGAGGACCCATCCTAGCCTTTAAAAAATTGGTGTAAAAGGTACTTCTACACTTTGAACCCAAGCTGTACCAATTGAGGTAAGATGAAAATTTCATGCATAATATTTTAAAATTAAAGGGGTTAAAGAAGTGGTTCTCAACATTTGAGTCCCCAGATGTTTTGGCCTCCAACTCTCAGAAATCCTAACAGCTGGTAAACTGACTGGGATTTCTGGGAGTTGTAGACCAAAATACCTGGGGACCTACAGGTTGAGAACCATTGATTTAAACAGTCAACTGCATTGGCTGTGTTGCAGTGCAAGTCTCCTCTGTGGGCACCTCACTTTAATGGAAGGACCCTTTTCTCACACTAAGGAAGAGAGAAACAAGATGTATTGTCGAAGGCTTTCATGGCCGGAATCACTCAGTTCTTGTGGGTTTTTTCGGGCTATATGGCCATGTTCTAGAGGCATTTCTCCTGACGTTTCGCCTGCATCTATGGCAAGCATCTTCAGAGGTCTGCTGGAGCTGGGGAAAAGGGGTTTATATATCTGGTTTATACAGATATATAAACCCCTTTTTCCCAGCTCCAGCAGACCTCTGAAGATGCTTGCCATAGATGCAGGCGAAACGTCAGGAGAAATGCCTCTAGAACATGGCCATATAGCCCGAAAAAACCCACAAGAACTGAGAAACAAGATGGTTTGGGATTCTTAGGGTCAGCTGCAAGGGGCTTTTTTATGGGCAAATGCAAAGGGGGATAGAAAGAGACAACAGCAGGAAGCAATGCATCAAGCTAAGGACAACTACATGGATAGAAGTGGGTACAGGTAGTATGTGGGGAAGCATTACTAAAAATCAAGGAAGGGAGAGAACGAGTAGTAGATTTGGAATACCATTAACAGGCAGTGTATTATTTTGTATTGACCCTGCATATTCTCTGTCCAGATCAGGCCATGTGCCAGTTTTATTCTGAATATTATTCCCTATCTGCGTGTTGCCACTCCCAAAGGGTTTTGTTGGCAGCAAACAGAACTCTGGAAGCCAAAAATAAGAAACTTGAAGTAAGAAATTATCATCAGAAAATCAAAGTGGACCCTGTTCCAAAGCATGGCTTCGTGGCTAGTTTTTGTCAATTGTAAAAAAAAAAAAAGTCAGATTCAACACATCTACTTACATATACTGTGTGCTGGTACAGCTCTAAGCCTTATGTTAGTCAAAAATATCCTGAAAAAATCAGTCCCAGAATGACATAATATGGAACATTGCGAAATCACTCCTTTAAGCCTCTTTCCCCTTCTAGCACTTCCAGTGCAATTTGTCGGCAAGATCTCTTTAAACAAAAATGTAATTAAATGAGAAGAACCACCATAGATGCAGAGCTTGTCAAACAAAAGAAAAGCATGCTGTGCAAAAATATAATTAACTTTTTTAAAAAAAAATCAAATTATATTTAATTAATATCTTAGGGTCTCCTTTAATATCATTGGGAGAATAGAGGTTGAGTAATATTTTATCTAAAACTTAGGCCCTATCTGCTTGTTCTTTTCTATTAACATTAGATGTCATCTTTAAGTGGCCTCCCAAAATGGAATCCCCATCAATTTTTCAAGTATTTCCCAGGGAAAGCTGGATCTCAGGGGAAGTTACTTTTCTGTTGTTAACAAATTGAAATTTTATCTGTTTTTTGTACCCAGTCCCTCTCATGGCCAAGACAAGTTCCCTTTGTCTGCATTGAAATCCCCCCAGTATCATTAACTCAAAGCAGAACATCTGAGACAGAATATGGGACTATGACTCTAACATTGTCAACATTGTAACAACTTTGCCTTTTGAAAAAGTCAGTGAAACTTCAAAAGCTTGCATAATGTACTTTGTGCTTTGGAACTTGTCAAATAAATGTTTCACTGCTTTGCATATTTTTGGATTTTGTTGTAAGTATGCTAAAGAGAGGGAAATAATGAGGTCAAGTGATTTGGGCACTGACCTATAGAGACCAGAGGATGATTTCCCATTCAGCCATGAGCACCTTGAATGGGTCACATACTTTCAACCCCAGAAAACTCCATGATATGATCACCTTAGGAAACACAGTCATTCACATTTTTTCATATCTGCATGAGGTCCCAGAATCAAACTGTCAACACAGCAGCCCCACCAAAGTACATATGAAGTTATCATTGTCACAAAGAAGAAAACAAACCCTTGGGTGGGCTGGATCCAGGAGCTGCCTGTTGTGGATAGAACATACATATGCAAACATCAGCCCTCCAGGTGTTTTGGACTTCAAATCCCTCAATTCTACTTCTGCTCATGGGAAACTCAGTAGAGTCCCCTGAACATCTGAATACCATTTTAGAAGGGCTGACGTGGGAAGGGACATTTAAGCCAAAACAGCTGCATATTTCTAAATCTTGATACCATCCATAACATTCATGTTTTTCCTTCTCTATAGGTTTTTAAAGAAAGGGTGGATGACCATCTATGGCAGGATGCATTCTTTGGGTATATTCCTGCATAGCAAGGGATTAGTCCGGTCCTGTTGGTTTCTTCTAATTCTATAATTCTATGATTAACATTTCTTGCTTTGTCATTGTATTTTAATCTTGTTTTTCAATATTTTATATTTTTGACCTTCCTAGAGAACATTATATAAATATATTGAATAAATAAATGAAAGGTTTATGTTGTGCTGTTATTCCGGGAGCTCAATACTTCATATATATTGTTGATCATAATTCTTTAAATTAGATCACTACTTTAATTCTTATATTATAGATGTGGCTTTGACAGAGAAATGTGTACATAGTACAGAATAGCAATTTCTCAGACTTTTAATAAGGATATTTCCTTTCATTTTTCTTAGCCCTGTCCTCAGTTTCCTCCATGATAGTTTGAGGTGAGAATGGTGTTCCTCGTAGCTGATCACCAGACCTCGCTTTTCTTTCAAGATTGTGGAATCCTTTAATGCAGATTGGCGAAAGCTCCAGTCTATTCCATTTTGAGTCATGGACTTAACTTTAACAGGGAATTGAGGAGCAAATTAGAAATAATAATAGTATCTTCCTCCAATGCTAAAAAGAAAGCCACTCCACCAAGTTTCAGCAAATGCTTTAGCCAAAATTAATAATATGCATATATTAAATGAGACAACTCATGAAGGTAAGCTTTACTTAAGCACACTAGAGAGACAACTTGAGGACATCTTCCAAAACGCCTGTAGGGATTTTAAAAAAATCTCTTTCATCAGTGTTTTTCCTGCCATGATTTACACTTTGGTGTCCAAACTTAAAGCTACATGTATTTTTAACACAGTGGCGATAACTGATGAAGCAAGCTTGCCTGCTCTTCCCTTTTCTGCTCTGTGATTCTATTCATGAATGCTAAGTAAGGGATTCTGATGACATCTAATACAGTACAGTAGAATTGGTTAGAGGAAAATCACATTCTTTACTACCTTAAACTTTATTGCTTGGTTTACTGCAAACATGCTGCTAAAACCTAACTGGAAATCTGTGTTTCTCCATCATTGTCTCCCAGGGCCAATGGTTCTAAAAGTCTTCCAAACAGACAGAGGAAGACGATGAAAAGGCAAGTAAGGCAGACGTAAAAAAAAAAAAAGACTTGCTAAAAAAGAAGTTTTGTTACCTGTTTTAAAAAAGGAAAGATTTGTTAAAGGGAGGAAGGAAGAGAATAAAGAGGGAGGGAGGAGAGAGTAAAGGTGGGTAGATGACAAAGAGGCTCCAGGGCCCTACCTAATAATTTGTTATAGTTGTTATTTTATTTCAAATTTCTGCTCACTGAATCCAGTTTCAAGATGGACATTCAGCAGCAGATAGCATATGAAATAGAAACAATTGTCTATGGCAGTGTTTCTAAAACTCTGCTGCTCCAGGTATTTTGAAATTCAGCTCCCAGAAATCCCAGCCAGCTTATCAGCTGTTAGAAATTGTGGGAACTGAAGTCCAAAACATCTGGAGAACTATGGCATCCTTGAAGCCAACCTGCATACTTTGGAGCAATTTGCATATACAAGGGCAGATTTACTGAAGAATTACTGGAGGGTGCCCGTGCCCCTGACTCCCTTTCTCACCTGCTCTAAATCATTTTGTGGATATCCCGAAAAAACCTCAATTGGAAGATGTTGGCTTATCTTCTACCATCACCACTTGAGGCATATTACATATGTTTTCAACAGTTAATTAGTGACTGAAGAGAATCACCAAAATGCTTATTTGAAAGCATTACATACATATCAGTGGTTTAGGTTGGCTGTGGTTGTTTATCACAATATGTTCAGAGATACCTTCTTCTGCAATCTGTGCAGTGAACATATCAAAGTCCTATCCTCTTGCATGAACTGTTGAGGACCAACCTGCTGTAGCAGTTTGAATGCTGGGTCAGAGCTGTACCTACACCTGGCAAAATACTCTGGAGTAGTCTGCTCTGGAGCTGTTCCAGATACAGCATGGGCAATCCACATTTATTTGTTATTTATTTACTTACAGTATTTATGTACTGCTTTTCTCGCCCCTGGGTGAAGTCAAAGTGGTTTACAAAAAATAATGGCAAAATTTAATGCCTTACATACATAAACCAAATCATAAATCAAACAGCATATAATTAAGCATAAATTCAATAGGACAATTCACCATAAAATAAGAGGACATTTAAACATGAAACATAAAAATTAAAAACACCTAATAAAAACGTTCCCCATAGTAGCCTATGTGAGCTGGACCATAAAGAAGGCTGAGCAAAGGGAGATAGATGCTTTTGAACTGTGGTGTTGGGAGGAAAATTCTGAAAGTGCCTTGGACCACAAGAAAATCCAACCAGTTCATACTTCGGGAAATAAAGCCTGACCACTCACTGGAGGGAAGGATGTTAGAGGCAAAGATGAAGTACTTTGGCCACATCATGAGAAGACAGGAAAGCTTAGAGAAGACAATGATGCTCGGGAAAATGGAAGGAAAAAGGAAGAGGGGCTGACCAAGGGCAAGATGGATGGATGGAATACTTGAATTTATTTATTTATTTACTTACTTACTTACTTCACTTGTATACAGCTCTTCTCAGCACTCAGGCGACTCAGAGCAGTTAACAACCAATTCAACAGTACAAAACAGATCATTGGTCAATTAAAACAGCAATATCAATTAATTAACATCAAAACATCAATACAGCAATAAACAAAATAACAATCCATCACGTCTCATCAATAGAATCAGCATCCACTCTCATTGTCCATTAATCCATATTCCAATATTCAATCAATTGCACTGCTTAGTTGAAAGCCTGTTCAAAGAGCCAGGTCTTCACTCTCTTCCGGAATGCCAGATAGGAGGGGGCCGATCTGATGTCTGTAGGAAGGGCATTCCACAGCCGAGGGGCTACTACTGAGAAGGCGTGCTTGTGAGGCTGGCGGGACCGAGAGCAGGGCCTCCCCAGACGATCTTAACGTCCTAACTGGTTCATGGGAGGAGATGCGTTCGGACAGATAGGTCGGGCCAGAACCGTTTAGGGCTTTAAAGGCTAAAGCCAGCACTTTGAATTGTGCCCGGTAGCAAATTGGCAGCCAGTGGAGCTGGTGCAACAGCAAAGTTATATGCTCCCTGAGTGCCGCTCCTGTTAGCAACCTGGCTGCCAATCGTTGGACCATTTGAAGCTTCCGAGCAGTCTTCAGAGGCAACCCCACGTAGAGAGCGTTGGAGCAGTCTATACGGGATGTAACTAGAGCATGGGCTACCGTGGCCAAGACAGACTTCCCAAGGTACGGGCACAGCTGGCGCACAAGTTTTAGCTGTGCGAATGCTCCCCTGGTCACCGCTAAAACCTGGAGTTCCAGGCTCAGCGATGAGTCCAAGATCACACCCAAACTGCGAACCTGCGTCTTCAGGGGGAGTGTAACCCCATCCAACACAGGCTGTAACCCTATGCCCTGTTCGGCCTTGCGACTGACCAGGAGTACCTCTGTCTTGCCTGGATTCAATTTCAATTTGTTCGCCTTCATCCAGACGGTTACAGCGGCCAAGCACTGGTTCAGGACCTGAAGTGACTGGATTGACTCTGAAGGACCTGGGGGTAGTGATGGCCAACAGGGAGCGCTAGCGTGGGCTGGTCCATGAGGTCACGAAGAGTCGGAACTGAGTAAATGAATAAACAACAACAATAAAAACATTAAAATCGCATGTACTGGTATGGAATCACTCAAAGCCCTTTTAGAATCCACACTGCTGGCCGGATCAACAGAGAATCATCATCGGTACCCTGTTCCCTTGGGTGCCTGTGCCCCTGTTTCAGTAGTCAAAAACAACTCCCTGAGAGATATCACTTCTAGTGTGGCTACAATAAGGCACCCAGCTGTCCAGTGAAACAGGGGTGGGTCTTTCGACATGTTGACAATTGATTGCTCCAGATCTAGCCCAGTCCACATATCAAAAACATGATGGAGGGACCCCAGAGTTTCCTGAAACCTTCAGAGTAACCTGCAGTTTGTCTTCTGACAGATTAATAGTTGGAAGCAGCATTTATGCTGAAGAATCAAGGAAACATCATGTCAACTGCTCACAGGAAAGTTCCAGGTAAGTAAGGCAAGTGTTTTATTTGGCCGATGTAGACATGGGACTATGGAAACCCACTGAGTGTCCTTGAGGTATTCACACAATCTCAGCCAATAAAACCCTAAAGCATGGTCACAGTAAGTTTAGAATCAGCATAGCAGGCTTTCACATACTTGCCTTTGTTACCTGATCCATCTTATTCAATTCAATTACTTTTAATTCAAAAAGTAAACACACACGGCTTGTTGCCCTTTAATCTGCAAGCTTTCATTTTAATCCCCATTCCCTCAAAGACCAAAAGAATAAGTGTGGACACCTTTGAGCATAATTTATAATTACGGGGTAAAAGGGGTTTAGGTAAATGTCAAAAAGAACACATAGAGACAGAAATACCCCAACACGCTGGCATTTTGTATATTTAGGAGTTTAATCTATATGTAAATTTTCACCACATCCTTAAATGAGAAATAATACACAACAATTTATGCTTACAAGTTACCATGCAATTCTTTATGTCATCAACTGAAGCTCTCACAAGAACAATGCTATATTATATAAAACAGCCTTGATGCGTTGTCTGATGAGTTGCAAAACTATATAATGGCTGGGTACTGTGTCGTGCAGATCAACCTTTGAATATGTACCATTTGCGATTCTTATTCACTGTGAATAAGGTAATCGATGGTATTAAGTCATGATGGCTACATTTTATGTAGTTCCAAAGATACCATACCTTTGTTTGCCAGTTTCTGAAGACCATGGGTCAAATGGTACTATTGCACTTGTGCTCTACTTGTGAGCTTCATACTGGTTTTACAAGAACAGGGATCTAGATAAATTCTTATGGAAGATTTATGATCCTCAGTGGAACTCAAACACCCAGACTCAAATCCAGCTACATATGCAAGCAGCTATAGTCAGATAATTCATTAGCACTGATAGTTCTACAGGATGAGGCTAAAGTGGACTGGTGGCTAAATCCAGACATCTCCTAAAGTGCTGAACCACATACTGTTTTAGTTTCACCCATGTGGTATTGTTAGAGTATAAGAGAGTTAGAGTTAGAGAGTCCCACCTTCAGTATGAAGACAGGATACTTCCTTAATCCTAAAGAAACAGAAACCAGTAGTGGATCAAGACTTGTGGATGAATGTCAGCCGCATGATTGGGAGTGTGTGTGTGAAGGGTGAGGTTGATGGATTATACAAGAAAAAGGAGGGGAAAGTCAGTTGGATGTGACTGTGATGCAGTAACAATAAAGGACTATTGTAAGCACTTTAACAGCTTGCCTGCTTCTACTTGAATGCTATTATCTTGTATTTATCTTACTCATGGCAGAGGAAAAGACTGTTATTTGTGCATTCCAAAGATTATACCATGCCTCTGCCAAAGGAAGAGGGAAAAACTGGGTTGTTTGGAATTATAAGTTGGGTAGCCATTCATTTACAAGGCATATGGACATGGAAAACATGCTTTCAATTGTGTTTGTTCCTAACAGGATAAGAAACCGAGACTGAATTCTAATGCAAGCCAGAGACACTGCTGATGGCCAGCCCCAAGTTCAGAAAGCAGAGAGGTAGCCTATTCTGAACACTATTGTATTTCCAGCTAGGCACTTTTTTTGGCAGCCATCTTTGTTACTGGAGGCTGAAGCATATATGCATATTGGCTAGGAATAATCTCTAGCTATAGTTGCCAGCTTCCCCCCAAACTAAAATAATGTACTCACATTGATCCATTTCTTATTAGAATCAGATATGAAGTACTGTAATTCCTTATAGAGATGCCACTGAAGATACTTCAGAAAGTCTGCTTTTACAATAGTGAATACATATGTTCTCTGTAATCCTCATTGATACTGGTAACTAAATTGGTGTAGATATGGTGAGATTTTCTTCAGAGCTAAGTAGAGACAAGTTCTCATCTTCCTGATGCAGTCAGTTATAAAAGCTGTTGAAGACATTTGAACTTTAAATACCCTGCTATTTAAATCTTAAAAACACTGAGCTGTGTTTCTCATGTCTGAAAGCTATAACACTAAGGCTGGTTTCTGGGCAGATGTGCAAATAATGGAACTGTGCTGGGAAAGAAAACATAGAAAGTGCTAACTGTGCCTTTGAGACCCCAGACATAGTCCTCGTGGCCAAAACGTTTGTACACTTTTGGTGTAAGCAGTTTGTAGTATGCACTGTTGTTCTGGTTGTATTATAACAATTTTATTAGTACCGCATGTTGAATGTCTACATTTAAAAGATTCTATGCATTCATTAAAATGAAGCAATTATCTACATATTCCGTATATACATATATAAGTGCTGAAAGCGACATGGGAGTATTTGTAAATCTTTATTTTAAGAATGCCTTCTCTAATTTCCTCGTTTAATCACTTAAATGTTTTTGGTCATACTTTCAAATGCATCTGGTTCTGCAAACTGTGGAGGAGACAGCACAGAAGATAGAAAATGTATACAAAAGAAAAAATAAAATACATTTGCAATAAACATTTGTTTATTTTTATTTACAGTATTTATATTTTGCCCTTCTAACTCTGAAGGGGACTCAGGGAGGATCACAGAACACATATATGGCAAACATTCAACGCTGATTATACAGGCAACAGGTAGAGACATATATATAGGCTTTTCCAATCTTTTGGCATCTTTGGAGGTTGTGCTCAGTTCTGGCCACAGGGGGTTCTGTTACTTCATCTCCTTGCCTCAGAGCTTTCTTTGTTCATAAATTTCACGTCGTGCCTAAATACCTCCCTACTTTAATGCACTTCCTATTTATCAACTCACATTGCTGTTTTCAATCCGCTAGGTTGGGCAGGGAGCTGAGCTAAAGGTCAGGAGCTCACCCTGACCCAGGCTTTGAACTGTCAATGTTTCTGTTGGTAAGATTTACTTCAGCCACAGCTGGTGATTAGACTGCTGTGCTAAAGCCTGGCCCTATATCAGTATTAACTTCTGTAATGTCTTCTACCTTCTTTCCATTCTCTTTCCACTGCACATTACATTTGTCAACAAATCCCTTTTTCTTGAAAACTGAGGTGTGTTAGATTCAATGGTTCACTAGATTCAAGTAAATACAGTATTTACATTGTTTCACCTGCAGTCCTCTCCAAGAATGTGCATAAATATCTGCCAGCTGAAATGACAGCATAGACATTTGATTAAGTGAATTAGAGCCTGCCAAAGCTCATGATAAATAATGCTTATTTGTTATTAAAGCGCTGTAAAACTTTGGTGGTCAACATAAGCTTCACCATGACCCGGTAATACAATCATCTGCTTTGCTTGAATATGCTTTTTAAAATAAATTCACACAGGTGAATAAGAGAGTCATGAAAATGTTATCTGGGGGTACAGAAAAATTGGATGATTGCAAAGGAGCTCTAAATTAAATGAACTGAATTAGAGTTAAATGTTTTGTAGAAGGGATTATCTAAGAATAAGACACAGAATACCTACTTGGTTCTTCTGAAATGAAAAGCATATAAAGTATTATAAA
The DNA here is from genome assembly GCF_037176765.1 of Anolis sagrei. Lineage (NCBI taxonomy): Eukaryota > Metazoa > Chordata > Lepidosauria > Squamata > Anolidae > Anolis > Anolis sagrei. The sequence goes on along the minus strand of NC_090023.1, from coordinate 210,380,660 downwards.
TACTTTCTTTCTCTCCTACTTCCTTCTCTACCTATTCTTGGACTGTAACTCCCAGCAGAGTCCTCCTGATTGATCTATCTACCTACTATCTATCTCTATCTAATCTATATATCTTATCTATCTGGAGGATTGCTGGGAGTTGCAATTCAGGAATAGGAAATAGGAAATATGTATGGATTGGGATGTTCTCAAAGAAATCCAAGGAACAACAAGCTTGCAGCTTTGAAGCAGTGCATTTGGAGCATCCTCTTCCCCTAAATGGCCTGGTCTAGGGGATGCTGGGAGCTGTCATTTTGTGCATGCGCTGTATCATCATTTAGCTTTTGGGTGGTTTTAAGTCTTTTATGGGAGGGGTTTATGAGTGATGGTGTCAGTTAGGGATGTAGTATCCAACTTTCATGTCAATTTGTCCAGTGGTTTTTGAGTTATGTTAATCCCACGAACGAACATTCCTTTTTGATTTATATAGATTATTATTATTATTATTATTATTATTATTATTATTATTATTATTAAATTCAGGTTGCTGTAAGAGACCAATAGTAACCAAGGTAGGGAATCCCAGAAGTGGTTCTAGGGTAACAATCAGGTTTCACTTAAAGCACACCAAAAATAATCCAAGGAAGAAAATGTTGTCACATTACTGTTGAGGGACAAAATGAAAGCAGAAAGCAGCTAATCTGATTCGAAGGATCTATATTTAGGATGCAAGTGAAACCTGCCCAGCAATCTCCTATCCCAGGAGAAAATAGTGTGATTGTCATTTTAGCATCAGTTTTCCATCTGACATCTCAGAAATAAGACAGGTGGGAGGAAAAAGCACGAGAAGAAGAAAAGTCTCCCGAGCCTTGTTCACACATTGTACTGAGGTTTGTGATGCCTTGTTTTGATCAAATCGACAGGCAATGAAAGTGAGCCATTTCTGTACGCTGAAAATGTTAGAATCCTCTTTTTAACAAGAAAAAACCTAAAACCCTCCAATCCTCTGGAGCAGACACAGATTCTATCCAAATGTGAAAAAGCCCACTTGGTCTCTGGTGAGAGTAAAGTATTTTGTTACTTTGGATATAAGAAAATTCTCCAAGGTTCTAGTATCTGTAGATTAAGCCAGTCATTGGCATTTTTCACTTACACCAGATGCTGCTAACAATTTTAAGAGGCAAAAGAAGAGGAAAGTAATGGATTTATACTGATACCAACACCCCCCTCCATATAGACATACACCAAAAAATTGCAAAAGTTGAACACCCTAGGAGGGAAAGTGAGGAGGGGTAACTTAATGGAAAACAGAGTGGATCTCAGCACTTTGAAGGTATTTTGACTATAGAAAGAGGCTTAATAAAATGTCTGGCTTCTTTGTGACATTCAAAAGACATGTGAAATATTACAGCTAAATGGATGAAGGGAAGGATACAGGATAAGCTTTCTAAAGTACCAAGAGAGACTGTATGCAAGTGAAAATCACACTGTGGAACACTGAGTTTGTTAAAAGGAGATGTTTTTGTTTGTTTGTTTGGGGCTGTTACAAGACTATTTTTCAGTAGATGGAAAGTCAAAATTTTAAATCTGGCAAAGGATTGAGGTGTAGAAAACAAAGTTCTGCAAACCTTTTCTCCAAGGTAAGGGTCTCCATAAGACACCATTCCTTTCAACTAGCATACAGGTATTAAGCATATAAAAATCAGAATCCTGTGCAATTTTGTTGTGCTACAGTGTATTAGAACATTTTGGGAACACTGCAGAAATTTGGCAAGCCTACTCAACCAGAGATGGAAGTGAAGTAACAGAGATAAGCATATCTATCCCAACAACTCCTTCAAGATTCCGTAAAATATTTAGCCTAAGAGCATCGTGCAACATGGCTTGTGAGATCCAAACATTTAACATACCTGCACCACAGTAAATCTGGATTGTGCCCAGATAATTCATAATTATTGAACTCTTGACTCAAGAAGGCAAACAACGCCAAGTGGAACTGGGCTGATATTGTGGTTTGAGGTTGCAAGAGGATTGTTCAGTGCAAATATCTGGTTGCTGCACCAACTGAGCTGCAGATGTGCCAAGCCTCTCCCAAAACACTTCAGTCCTGATAAGAGCATCACATGCAATAAAATCAGCATTTTCACACATTTAAGAAACAGCTACCAACTGAGCCCATCACATGAGACAAGCTCATACCATGGGTTCCAGGTGTTTGCCATCTCTAAAGTGTGTTTTTTTCCCTATGCTTCCTAAGTTGATTGGCAATCAAATTATAAGGCATGTAAAAATGCCCAATTAAACATGTGATGGGAATTTCCCCTTGACCACAAGAAGACATAATGATGATGTCATCATGGATAGAGAAGCCAAGATGGGCAGTACTGATTACTTTCGTCTGCCATTACCATTTTGGGATCAAGGAGGAAGAAATGGAAAAGTATATATTTTTGTAAACAAAAAATAAATAGACTTGTTTTTTAATTAAGAGCTATATATAATAAAGAGAAAATGTAATATCCAAAGAAAATGGAGGAGGAGACAGTGGGAGGAGAATATGTCTCCTGTGTGATGGGATGGCAAACAGATTATTAGAAAAGAAAACAGAAAGAAGGAAACCATGTGATGGGCTAAGAAAATCATCAATTTAATTTCAAAATGGGGTGTTGCAAAGCTTAAAGGAAAAAATAACAATCCCAAACACTTTACTGATCTTGTGGGATGAAATTCCTAATATCTACAAAAGAGATCCAACCCTTTTTCACTACACAGTTATAGCACTATAGTTCCACTTTACATATCATGCCAATACACTATGGAATCTTGGGATTAGAAGTCTAGTGAGGCATCAGAGTAGCTGTGTTGCTGAGAACTCTGAACATCCCTCTCTAAACTGCTGATTCCTTGGGATATCACCATGGCAAAGTGGAATCACAGCAGTGTAATTTTGTAATGTGAAAGAGGCCTTGTAGAGTTAGAGTAAAAATGTTCTTTCTCTGAACTATAGGAAGACATACCTGCAAGCTAAAGTAGGCAGTTTTGTGCCCTCCAACTGTTTCAGATCACAACTTCCATTACCTCGAGTCAAAGAGGCTGGAGGTAACAAGAGTTTGAAGGGTGATGGATGCTCCTGTCTGAAACATCCGGAGGGCATAAAACTGCATTAAGTCCAAGTCATACTGCAAAAGTTTCTGTGTGTTTTTGAAGTCCTATGTTCATTGAGAACACTGCTGACAGTAATTCTGGAAATCTGGAAATTTTCCAGATATGCACACCTTATCAATAAGATGCAAACACCATATAAGTCATTTTTAGGATACTGGAGTACATTAATTATAACTTAACATTTTATTCATTTCAATAAAGGTTAGAAAAGTATGTTCTAAAAATATAGAAATGCACATTGAAAACACCTTTGTTGAAACATTCCTTTCCCTCTGTCATCTCTAATGTCATGTGCCCACATAACTATTATTGCCAAAAAAAATTAAAACAGTAGCATCATAACAGCATGCTTACTGTCTTGATTGTAAGAACAAATTTGGATGCCCCTGATCTGCTCTCTTTGGTACTCCGAAAGTGGTTGAAAGGGAAGAGACTTTTAAGAAAGCAAACTTCCTCTGTATTTTATGGTGTTTGGTGAAAATCAGTTGAATTCTAATCAATGATGAAAAGCCAAGTATCTGAAATAGAGGTGAAAAGAATACTTAAAGCATTTGAATGATGGCTTTTCTGAATATTAGAAATCCTCTGACAAATCTGGAGCGACAAGAGTCTTCATGGCTGATAATTTATTCTTATGCAGGGTGGGTTGCACAAAATGATTCATTCTTACCCGCAAGAATTACATTTACAAAGATTTACATTCCTAGTATGGAAATGGGAGTAGAAAGTCACAAGGGGGAAGAGTGAGGAAAATAAGTAAGGGAAATCATTTTCTAGTCTATTTCTTTAAGGCACATTGTTATAACAAATGATTTGTGAGCTATGCTTGGTAACTGGTTTTTTCTATGTGTTGTCCTGTAAAGCCAAATATTAACAGGTCAGAGGAGGCATGGAGGACCTACAAGTTCAAGAAACATAAATGATCTTTAAATATTAGAGCCTGAAAGCTCTTGGAATTAAGACGCACTCACAATGAAGGTAACTGGAAACAAATTCTTTATTTTCCTTCTTGCCAGTAACCAAGAAAGTCAGTTCTAACTGTCCCCTCCCCTTCCTCTGGTATATATCAAGAAACTAATCCCCACCCCTCACCTCCTGGCCAGTTTGTATTCCCAAGACAACACTTTCGATTCCCAGAACACAGACTACACAGACTACAGTCATGACTATACACAATTTCTACATTACTGAATAAGATGTTAATCTGAAAAATAACACCAACCTAATAAGGTTTCTAAGGTAGTAAAAAAGAGGGGAATGTAGAGAATTATGAAACCTATCTGTTTTACACTGGGTTTTGTGGATCCAGATTTGTGAGCCACAAATCACATGGAGCTGGCAAGAGTTCCATTCTAAGTAGGGATTTATAAAAGTACTGCATAAGAAAATTACATGCATAAGTTTGAGTTGACCTACATATTATCTCATTTTATAAGACAATCAGGTGATACCATTAGAACGGTTACACCAGATGGCTACTGTAATCCTAACCATATCAGAGGCAAACAAGCCGAAAAAAGAAGCCCACTCCATCAACCAGTGTTACCAACAATACCGCTTGCTTTGAAGGTATCTGCTGCAGCCATGGTTGTAGCAGAGCATAGAACACCTAATGTTAGGGAGGACAGTTGCTCATGCAGGCCCTTAGTCTGTTCACTGCTGTTATTTGAGCTTTTGATCTGACCAGTGCTGCCTTCTGGGAGCAAAGATGGGTGGCGGTAACAGCAGCTGTAACAAAAGTGCCTCTGCTAGATAGCTGATCCATGGCTAACAGTGTTGGTTCTACTACAGAAGGATATGATCCTGGTGTCAAGGTTGACATTGCCATTGGCTAGGATAGTGGTTCTCAACCTGTGAGTCCCCAGATGTTTTACCAACTGTTAGGATTTCTGGCAGTTGAAGGCCAAAACATCTGGAGACCCACAGGTTGAGAACCACTGGGCTAGGGGGAGCTTTTCAGTGCTCTGAAGAGAGAAAAAAACATGCAGAACATTTATTTATTTATTTATTTATTTATTTATTTATTTATTTATTTATTGAGAGCATTTATTTTCCACCCTTCTCGCCCTGGAGGGGACTCGGGGTGGAGAACAACATACAAACAGTAAACATTCAATGCTGGGACATAAATAAATTATATGCATACATAAACATTAAAAAAAACATTTGTCCCAACATTAAAATCCACTGCTTAAGCCAGGGGTCTTCAAACTTTTTAAACAGAGCCAGGTCACAGTCCCTCAAACTATTGGAGGGCCGGATTATAATTTAGAAAAAAAAATGAATGGATTCCTATGCACACTACACATATCTTATTTGTAGTGCAAAAAAACACTTAAAAACAATACAATACTTAAAATGAAGAACAATTTTAACAAATATAAACTTATTAGTATTCCAATGGGAAGTGTGGGCCTGCTTTTGGCTGATTAGATAGGATTGTTGTTGGGTGCTTACAAGTCATTTTAGACTTAGGTTGACCCTGAATGAGAGCTGGATAAATTACCTTGGAGGGCCATATTCGACCCTCGGGCCTTAGTTTGAGACCCCTGGCTTAAACCGTCTTGATCATCCACAGCTCACCAAAGGCAAAAAGACAGATATGCACAGAGAAAGGCCAAGCACAAGAGCCTATGTGCCACTACAGGGAGAAAAACGTGTGCCTCTGAACAATCAAAGAGGGTGGATTTTTTCAAAACTGCTCCATGAGGTTCACAAAGAATCCCAGATCCAAAACAGTAACTGCCACAGCAGAATCAGGACTGAGCATGGCAAGGGATTGAGCAATCAGCACAAACACAAAACAGTCTATGTAGAATGTCAAAATATAATGTCAAAAGAGCATATAGTATGCTAATTAACAAAATCCCGAGTATATAGCTCAATTCAGTGGCCCAAAACAAAATCAAAAGGAGCAACCGCTCTCAAATGTAACAGTTCCAGGTCTAAACAAGGGTACCACTGTATATAGGCTTCAGGGATACATACAATGAGGTAAATCATACACAAAGTAAGCATAGAGTCATGAGGCTATATTGAAGATGGAGCACCACTCTCAAAAATCTTCATGGAATAAATCCAAATTAAGTCCAGTGAAAATGGAGCACTGCTTCTCAAAATAAGTCTCTGTAGGAAAAGTCCGAATGGCATTCAACAGGGGTGCCCGGGTATTTTTGTACCCTGTTTCGGGGAAAGAGATCCCCTTCTTCAGGAGTTGAAGTAATCAGCAACTCTAGACTCTTATCTATAACAAGATATAACATAACATAACATAGAGTAACAAGTATTCTCCAGCAAAATTACAGAAGTAAAAATAATCCATACAACAAACATATATACTCACATCATGCCAGATAGCATTTACAACAAATGACTATGCTAGTAGTACATTCACACTGCGAGTACTTCTGTAGGTTCATCCACAGGTTTATAAAGGGTAATTAGAAACTTAAAGGAAACAGCTAAAATTAAGTGACTCATTAAGTCCCTGAGGGGAAAAGGTTTTCAACTTAAAGGTCCAATACATTTCCCTTTGGGATAGTAGTTTTTCTAAGTCCATATGGGGTTTTGGAATGATGCATTCCAGAGCACAAAATTTAAAGGAGTTGGGTGAATGTTTGTATTGTGTAAAGTGTGAATATAGGAGGGACTCAGTAGATAAACATTTTATTCTGGATTTATGTTCAGACATTCTCATTCTCAAAGGTCTGGTTGTTTTTCCAATATACCACAAACCACAGTCACATGTTAGAAGGTAGATAAGGTTACTGCTATTACAATTGGAAAAATGTTTGAGTGTGGTGCCCACTTTGTTCCTATAGTTGTGTACCTCCTTAGTTTTCCATGATTGCGGACAACATTTACAGCGTCCACAGGGGTAATGGCCTCTCAAAGTGCTTTTAGGTGTAGTAGTAGTAGTGGTTAAATCTGTATGAATTAACAAGTCTCTTATGTTTTTAGTACGCCTATTACCAAAAATGGGTGGTTTTTGGCAACCTGGAATATCTTGAAGAAGATGCCAGTGTTTTTTGATGATTCTGGTAATCTGTTTGGAATAGTGCGATAGTTCTTGTGTCCAAATAATTTGATTTTTTATGGGTTTGGGGCATTCTTTCAGTAAGGTGGTCCTATCTATTTTATCAGCTTTGGTTAATGCTTTCCTTATTACATGTTTGGGGTAGCCTCTATTTCTGAACTCATGGCTTAAAGTGACACTTTCCTGAATAAACTGTTCCTTGGTGCTTGAGTTCCGTTTAAGTCTGAGGAGCTGTGAAAATGGAAGATTGGTTTTTAAACTAAAATGGTGGAAGCTGTTGTAATGAAGATAAGAATTTTTATCTGTGGGTTTTCTAAAGTTCTTGACTAAAAGTTTATTGTGATCTTTATAGACTGTGACATCCAGAAAATTAATATGTGCCAGGTTGAAATGGCTGGTGAACTTAATAAACATATGTATGGTGTTGATCCAATTAGAGAAACCTACTGCGGCCTCGGTTGATTTAAATACCATGAATATGTCATCAATAAATCGTCCATAATATATAATATTGGTGTGATACATATTTGAAGATGGATTTAATAATACAGTGTTCTCTAAATTTGCCATAAATAAATTGGCAATTGAGGGGGCCAATGGACTGCCCATTGCCACACCAAAGACCTGAAAGTAAAATTGATTTTGAAAACGGAAATAATTTTTCTCTAAAACTATATCCAACAGGTCCATAAGGAAATGTGTGGGTGGATGTAACTTGGTTCTGTTATGGAGGACATTCTCTATGGTGGTACGGGCCTCATCTAATGGAATGTTGGTGTAAAGTGAGGTGACATCAATAGTTACTAAAACACTATCCTCCTCTACTTTGAGGTTTTCTATAATATTAATGAAGTGCTTAGTGTCTTTGATATAGGAATCACAGAGAGGGACAAAGGGTTGGCAGAAAGAGTCCAGATACTTAGCGACTGGTTCCAACACTGAAGAAGAACCTGAAATAATGGGTCGGCCTGGGGGGGGGGGGGAATAACACCTTTATGAATCTTTGGTAAAGTATAAAAGATTGGTATTCTAGGGAATTCTTTCTGAAGATATTTAAATGTAGAGGAAGAGATAAATCCCAGGGATAATCCCTCTTGGCACACAACCCTAATAAGGGACTGTATGTGTTTAGTGGGGTCTGTAGCAACAGGTTTGTAAAATTTACTATTAGATAACTGGCAGTTGATTTCCTTAATGTAATCTTTTTTGTTGAGTAGCACTATAGCTCCCCCTTTGTCTGCTGGTTTCCAGACTACCTCTTTAAGGTTACTCAGTTTGTTCAAAGTGGTTCTTTCAATGTCAGACAAATTAGAATGGAATGGTTGTCTGTGGGTGATTAACTTATTGAAGTCCCTCTCTACTACTTTTTCGAAGCACTTGATATGTATGCTGTCTGTGGAGGGGCAAAACTTGCTTTTAGGGTTGAAGGGATCTATGGTGGAATTGGGTATGGTGTTTGTGAAAACCTCTCTTAGGCGGATGGTTCTAAACAATTTAAATAAATCTATGCGTGCTCGGAATGCATTAAATTTTGGGGTGGGAACAAATGATAGACCTTTATTTACTACTGACCTTTCTAAATCTGATAACTTGTAATCGGATAGATTGACAATCAAGTCAGGCGTCTTCGATTTTGGCCCCGTCGAAAAAAAGTAGTAGTGGAGGAAGACCTGGAAGATGATCGGTTCATATTTCTTTGTCTGTTAGATCGTCTTAAAGAAGGTGTGTCAGAGGCTTCAGAGCTTTCAGTTGTCCTCCCTGGGTCTTCCTCTGTGGAGGAATCTGCAGACTGAGGATGAAAACTGACTCTTCTCCTAGAGGGGGCTTGTTCTTTGTCCAATAGCCATGGGTAGACTCGATTGGACAGATAATCATTGCGGTCTCTATCAAATTTTTTGATTTTAAATTCCTTCACCTGGTTATATAAATCACTACATTTTTTGTCAAGAGTCTCAAGCATGGTAGGAGAAGTTGTGTCTTTCATAATGTTTTCCATAAGATTAGTAATTTTAGTTTCTCCTTCCTTAATAGTGGCATTGGATTTCATAATTAGTAGGGCCATCAAATCCAAAGAGCATTTATTTAGAATCTTAACCCATTGTTGTAAGAAATCCTTGTCTTCTTTAAACATGCCAGGTGGTTTATATATCCTTAGTCCTCTAGGGATCATGTTATGTCTTATATAGTCAGCTAACGTGGAGGCATGAAGATCCAAGCGAATATTTCTTTTTTTCAATTTTTCTAAATCATGAACCTACAGAAGTACTCGCAGTGTGAATGTACTACTAGCAGAGTCATTTGTTGTAAATGCTATCTGGCATGATGTGAGTATATATGTTTGTTGTATGGATTATTTTTACTTCTGTAATTTTGCTGGAGAATACTTGTTACTCTATGTTATGTTATGTTATATCTTGTTATAGATAAGAGTCTAGAGTTGCTGATTACTTCAACTCCTGAAGAAGGGGATCTCTTTCCCCGAAACAGGGTACAAAAATACCCGGGCACCCCTGTTGAATGCCATTCGGACTTTTCCTACAGAGACTTATTTTGAGAAGCAGTGCTCCATTTTCACTGGACTTAATTTGGATTTATTCCATGAAGATTTTTGAGAGTGGTGCTCCATCTTCAATATAGCCTCATGACTCTATGCTTACTTTGTGTATGATTTACCTCATTGTATGTATCCCTGAAGCCTATATACAGTGGTACCCTTGTTTAGACCTGGAACTGTTACATTTGAGAGCGGTTGCTCCTTTTGATTTTGTTTTGGGCCACTGAATTGAGCTATATACTCGGGATTTTGTTAATTAGCATACTATATGCTCTTTTGACATTATATTTTGACATTCTACATAGACTGTTTTGTGTTTGTGCTGATACCCTACAAGTACTCTGGGATATTGTATAGCTGTACTACCATATTAAAGGGATTGAGCAATACCAACTTCACAAAAAAGAAACAAATAGTCAGTCCATAACTATCAATATACTCAAGGTATTATCATTATGTGTGTTTTTTCACCATCTTGTCTATCATGTCAATATGTTGTAAAATTGTTTTACTTTTGAGTGTGCTGCTGCTTCAAAGATCACTCCCCCTGCACGCTGGAGTTATAGCTGAAGAGTGATATTAAGCACAGTTATCTCCTCTGTTCCTTTTCTTTCACACCCTGAATTAGTCCCTACATAGTTCACTTCTTCTTGGTTGATTTAAATCTGATGGGCTTGCATCCCATATTCTTACCACCACAGGGCAAATAGCATATTGCTTTCAACGGATGAAACAAAACATCCCAAGACATTGATTTCTGAAGAGACAGCAGCCGCTTATATTATGCTGTAGTACAGAACCGTCCAAAGAAATGACTTCATAGGATCAATACGCTGAAACAGATACTGAACTGGAAGTGTGGGGGAGAGGGGGCTGTCTTTGTTAAAGCTCGTATTGTTGTTTTTTGCAATTTAGGGAAAGCATTTCAGATATACTTAACTTGCTTGGGGAAATGAAAAGGGCCCTAACAGCTGTAAAAAGGCAATTCTGAACTCCAGCTTCATTATTATGTGAACTCCTTTCATCTGCGGTAACTATAATAATCCCCACGGTCACCTATCAGTTAAAGCTTCAACTCAAGATTTTCTACAGAGTCAAGAGCAAGGCTGTTACCTCCGAAACAAAAGCAGTAATGTTCAGCCAATATCAATAAAAGACCATTATCCTGTACCTAGACGCTAAAGGATGCACACAATTGTTTTGTTAAAGTACTTTAGAGCTATAACCAAGATTCTTGCTCCAAAGATCACACAAAGGTAATTTACAGTCTCCACCAGGGAAACTGTGATTTCAACAACTAACTTTGTGGCCCTACACTAATGAGCACAGCTTGGAAACATTTTGGACTGAAATTCCCATAATCCTCCAACTATCATGTAAAAAAGTAATTTTTTGCAAATTCAGCTGATGTGCAAATGAGACAGATTTTGTGAAGGGCTTCGGTACACTGCATGAAGTCCTTGGATTGGGCAGGGGAGGTATAAATACCAGGAGGCACAAAATCTGTAGACTGATAGAAATTTTTCACAGTAGAGCAAAGGTTCTCAAACTTTTTAAACAGAGGGCCATGTCACAGTCCCTCAAACTGTTGAAGAGCCAGATTATAATTTGAAAAAAACATGAATGAATTCCTATGCACACTGCACATATCTTATTTGTAGTGCAAAAAACCCACTTAAAAACAATACAATACTTAAAATGAAGAACAATTTTAACAAATATAAACTTACTAGTGTTTCAGTGGGAAATGTGGGCATGCTTTCGGCTGATAAGATAGGATTGTTGTTGTTGTGTGCTTTCAAGTCGTTTCAGATTTAGGTTGAGCCTGAGCGAGGGCTGGGTAAAGGACCTTGGAGGGCCGTATCCAGCCCCCGGGCCTTAGTTTGAGGACCCCTGCAGTAGAGGATCGGCCCCAAGCTTTCTCCCCCTTCTCACCCACAATAACAATAAAAGGGGTGAAAGACAGAATTTTATTCAAAATAGGAAATATTTGTCACAAAGTATGACTGTACTATCTGTCTTTACACACACACATATATACTGGAGTTTTTTCACAGAATATCAAGTATATAAACAACATGTCTTACAAAAATACAAGAAAAAAGAAAATAAAAAACAAAATATAATTTCTCATAGATTAGTCAGCACACACTAGCAGAATGAAAATCAAACAGACATTGCTTTTGATGTCATACATAAACTAATTTGTTACAAGTTAAAGCTTTTCTCCAGCCATTGAACATTGTGATTCCCTTCTTCCTATTACACATATAATATATGAATGGCTTGTTCTTAATGGTCATCAAGTCGACTTCGGTATATGGTATATCATCTATCACATGGCTTTTTTAACCCACAATTAACCAAAATGTCTGCCTTCTGTGTCTCATAAATCACTTTGATCTTAGTAATGAAATTATACCAAACTCATTTTTTCTGAAATTCGGAATTAAAAAAACAATTTTAATTATCAATTTTTCAGCATTTAAAAATATAAATACTGCTTCTCATGGTGACTTTCTATGTATTTTTCAAATCCAAGGCACATCTTTTAGCTAAAAGACCACAGTAAAATAATCTTCAGTGTGAGAATCTTGGAGTCATTACTCAATAATGTAATAGGTCTATAATTCTTTGTCATTGTCATTCCCTGACCCTGGTTGCTTTCTTGCATGCCACAGACATTTTTCCAATCAAATTCATGGTTTCTATAAAGGTGGTAAAAGATCTTCCTCAAAAATTAATAATAGACAGCAAATAGACCACCCAGCCCAGGTGCTTTACCACTCTTAGGACTTTTCATTTCTCAACACTTAGAATCCATTGAGGGTACGATTTATTACTGAGAACTTCTCATGTTGCAACTTCCTATCAGCTCCATCATGCTTCATTAGGGAAATGTTTGAAACCATCCAGAAACGAAAGAAGGGGAGAAAACAGTCAGAGAACATCTTCTGAACTCAGGAACCAGGCTATATCTGGGGGAAAACACCCAAAAACATGTGGGATAGGAGGTGTCAAATTTGCCTGGGTTGAATCGCTTCAGTGACGTTGTGTAAGGGATGTTCCTATGAGCAGTTTGCTGCCAAGCATTACATTTCTCTCCCAAAATCCTGTTTCATGAGCTTAGCATAGTAATTTTTTTAAAGTCAGGTTTCCCTTCAATTGTATCTATCTATTTATTTATTTATTTACAGTATTTATACCTCACCCTTCTCACCCTGAAGGAGACTCAGAGAGGCTTTACAGAACACACATATGGCAAACATTTAATGCTGATGATACAATATGAGGACAGACAACACAATAGAGGTAAAGGCAGTTTTTCCATCTTATTTTTGGCATCTTGGAGGCTGCGCTCGACTCCGGCCACCCGGGGGGAGGGTGCTGTTGCTCCATCTTCCATGCTGAGGAGCTTTCCTTCAACCAGTGTCCATAAAGCCACCTTTATTACCTCCCCACTAAAAGCAGTACCTATTTTATCTACTCACATTTCTGCTTTCAACCTGCTAGGTGCGCAGATGAGCTGGGGTTGACGGAGGGTGCTCAACCCAGACCCGGATTTTTCTGCAGCACAGTGGTTTAGCCTGCTGTGCTAAACCCAGCCTCTGATGGCATCTAATGTAAGATCAGCTGCTTGGGTCTACTCTAGAGTTGTGGGATCTGAGGGGAAAGTCAAGCATTCCATAAGCTTTTTTCCCAGGTTTTTTTCTTTTAAAAATGGCATGGGCAGGGACTACACTGGTTCATGGGATAAATCTGAAAAATTATCAGTAAATTTGGCAAGAAAAGACATATATAAAGAGGAATGAAAAATGGAATAATATTCTTTATTATGCTATGAGACATATGGCCATGGTAATATGATGCTTCCCCCCTCCCCACACACACACACACACACACACACACACACACACACACCCTGTGGGATAAAGTCCTTCAAATATCTATTTTAGATATTTAGAACCAAGGGCTGTAAAAAGTCTTGTAAATGAGGTGGTACACTTGCTACAAGGATAGGTGCCTGCCCAAACATATTGACATCTCTAGATAATCTGGTCTCAGGAATATTCATTCCTGATAACAATCATGGTGATTCACTAGACCCTGAATTTAAGTTCAATTCCTACCTTTGGCCCTTCCTCTGTTATAGCTATGGGTAGGGAGAGATAAGAGCATCCTCCTCCAATAAGAATTGTGCCAACCCAACACAATTTTCCTCCAGTCACCATATTTCTAACATTGCAGAGAGTCCAATATTTTTTTAAAAATCACACCGGGTGTGGCGCAGCTGGTTGGGAGTCAGCTGCATAAAAATCACTACTGACCAAAAGGTCATGAGTTTGAAGCCAGCCTGGGTCAGAGTAAGCTCACGACCATTTGTCTAGCTTGTTGTTGACCTTTGCAGTTCGAAAGACAGTTGCATCTGTCAAGTAGGAAATTTAGGTACCACTTATGCGGAGAAGCTAATTTAACTAATTTACGATGCCATAAAAATGTCCAGCAGCATGCAAAAGAATGAGGAAGTACTCCATCGGTGTCACAAGTGGACAGTGAAGTGACAGCTCCCCTGGTGGCCAGAATTTGATCATACCCTAATGAAGCTGGAAAGTTAAATAGCCTCTGTGTGTCTGTCTATATATGTTGTGTGTCTATGGCAGTGAATGTTTGCCATGTATATATGCATCGTGATCTGTCCCGAGTCCCCTGTGGGTTGAGAAGGGCAGAATATAAATACTGTTAATAAAAATAAATAAATGAGAATTCTTACATTTGCTGTGTTTTCATTTCCTTGAGAAAATGTGCTTACCCTTTCACTTTAGATGTTTAAACTGTATTTCTAAATTCTCCACTGATGTTTTAGGTTACCATAATGCTAGAAATTTAGGGGCTGAAATAAAATTTCAGTGGAGAGCAGTATTTTTCATTGGAAGGGGCAATGCCCTCATTTTGCCCCCAGCCGCATAGCTACACCCCCATTCGTCCCCTGCTCTGAACAAGACAAAGCCACCTTGTGAAAAAGGCAAATGCCATGATTCCTGTTTTTCTTTGTCAATTCCTTTCAGTAATTGCACTCAGCGCTGTAGAATGTCTTTTCCTGTTCAAAGTCCTCACTGTCTTCAATTCTTCATAAAATCACAGTTCACTGGGAGGAGAAAAGGAGCTGGCATTCTCTGAGAGAATAGTAATAAAAGTAAAAAGTAAAAAATAATGACATGAAATATTTTTGCAGCTCACAGGCAAATGAAGGCTTTCAGTGCCAAACATCTCTGACAATGTGAATAGCAAGAACTTAAACAGTACGATGAGATCAGAGTGCCTTTCGGCTGTGCTATAGAAAGAAGTTTCTCATCTTTTTTACCAGCTTTTCTTTCGGGGTTTTTTTGTGCAGGATGAAAGTGTGATAATTGCTAGCTATAGAAACTCTTCAAAAGGTTAAATGTGGCAAGTAGGGCTGGTTGATGAATTCACCCTAATTCAACATATCTACACGGGTGCTGGAGATATAAACAGCACCATTAAAGCTTTAGGTGGTTGGTGATGCCATACAAGGGTTTGGAACCAGTCAAAGATCATTGGCATCTCAAATACACAAGGATTAAAATGTCTATCCACCTTTGGAATCCTATTTGTTATACAGGGAAGGCATTTGATATGAGAATAAGGGCACTTCCACACAGCCCTATACCCTGGAATATTAAGGCAGAAAATCCCACAGTATCTCATTTGAACTGGGTTTTCTGAGTCCACACTGGCATAAATCCTAGTTCAAAGCAGATAATGTCGAATTTTATTCAGCTGTGTGGAAAAAGAATTAAAGTCAATTTCAGTTTTATATTCATATCATCCATTCAACCTAAGGAGTACAATCTTAGGCTTCATTTTGGAGGATGCTCCATTAGATTTTCTCTTCAGAGTCCTACCTGAAAGTTTACAGACGTTTTATATGAAGTTGAATGCTCCACGTGTTGAATGGAGTATTACAGTATCCATGCCATCATGCCCTCTCAGGGATCTTGGACTCTGTAATCCAATACATCTCGCTTTTAGGGTCCTGGTCCCTCTTCTCTGGAGGAATAGCAGAGCAAGAGTGCTACCTGGAAAGTGTCTGTATGCATATTTCTCTCATGTGTTGCTCTAGTGTTCTTTTATTTTAATGATGCTATGGTTGTTGCTTCTGCCAACCTAGCAGTTCAAAAACATGCAAGTATGAGTAGATCAATATGTACTGCTCCGGTGGGAAGGTAACGGCACTCCATGCAGTCATGCTGGTCACAAGACCTTGGAGGTGTCTACAGACAATGCCAGCTCTTCGTCTTAGAAATAGAGATGTGCACCACCCCCCAGAGTCAGGCACAACTAGAATTAATGTCAGGGGAAACCTTTACCTATGGTTGTTGCTAAAGGTATCATGCTCTATGGCAGTATCAGGAACTGCCCCTCCTACATCACCAGGACACACCCCTTGTTACATCACAAGAGGTTGTCCCTTGGTCTCAGACTTTGACACTGATATTTAAGGATCTAGGCTTGTCCTGACTTGGCCACCCTACATAATGTTCTTCCAAGACACACACAAAATTCTTTTGTGTTGAAATATCCTCATAGTGGCAAAAAGGTTTTCATCTGATATCTGCAGATTTAGCAATAGGAACAGTAGATCAGCAAACTAGTAAAAATAACACGGGATTCTAAGAAATGAGTGCTACTAAGCAAGAACTAAATTCTAAAATCCCTTCTTCTTGCAATTTCAGCCAAGAGCAATGAAAGAATAGGATATCTTGTAAAATCCAGCAGGTTTTTATCAAGTATCCAGCTCAACAGCTGGTTGGCCCTGGTAAGAACTGTATTCCGGCAACAGCGGAGGGTCAAATATTCCCCAGCACTCATAGTTTCTGTTCTCCTTTCATCAACCCAGCAGTGCCACTGTGCTCCCAGGATCACTTGTGTACAGGATGATCCAAGAAGAATCACAGGGGTCCCAAGCATTGATTTTGCTTCTTAATACTTTGCAACAGCTGGGCCTTTTCATACCACACAATTATTGGGCTATGTTTTTACTTTAACTGTCAGGGTTGCCTCCTATAGAATTCAGTTTCAGTAGTAGATATTTGAAATTACCAGCCGGTTCTTGTGCACCCAGCAACTTATGACCCTTAGGGTTCCATACAATGATGAAATGGTGACTAAGGCCTCATCTACACTGACCATTCAGTGCAGTTTGAAGTTATCTACACAGCAAAACCACTTTCTCCCATTCTGTTTTGAAACTGCACTGAATGGTTGGTGTAGATGGGGCCTAAATATATAGAATATATCAGTTAACTATGCTGCATCTAACATAAAAGGCTGGCTCCTGTTGGAAATAGCAATCTTCTTAAGCTTCCACTAGTTATTTGTTATGTGTGTAATACAGATTTCTTACTATATTGTATGTGTGTGTGTTGGTTTGGAATTTTACTTAACCTCTTTGTTGTGGAAGGAGCTGCAGACCATGCGATCAGAACTGAGCATGTTCAGGACTCTGACTCCATGTTAGATACCTTTAGACTTCAGTAAGAACAGTTTGCTTTGAGAAACCATGTAGAGAAGTGTGTGTGTTTGCATCAGATGCAGTGAGTACATTTTAGACTACAGTGCAGGAAAAGTATGGTTTTAGAGACAAGACAGAGACTTTATTAGACTCTCAAAACAGAGAGATGTTTTGGACTGTGAAGATGCCCTGTGTTACCTACACAGAGAAACTACTTAAAATCCGGTTGTAACTGGATTCATAAGCAAAGTACCTCTCTGCTGTATACATGAAGTTTGTGGGTAAATAAAGTCTGTTACTTTTAAATAAAATTGTTTATTTTGTCTCTTGAGAGCATAGTTTAAAGCCAAATATATTTTAAGGGAGAGTAGATGTTTTGGGGGGAACTAAAGGAACACTTCTGAAACTCTGCTGTATATATTTCTAAAAGGTCATTTGACCAGTGGTTTTCCAAAAAGGTTATGAATCCTGTTTCCCAAATGGTTATGGAGATTCACATTTTCCAAAAGCTCCTGTATTCACCTTGTGCTACATGGTGTGTTAGAAAATGATGCCGGGAGGGAGGGTGTTTGTTTTGTTTTGCTTTTTTCATCAACAACTATATGTATTTCCTCACAATAATCATCAATGCAAACAAGCTAGGCCTGTCTTGACCTTATAAAAAGGAGGGCATTTAAGTGGTTGATCATCAGTTTACTGCTCAATAAGCCTGTTAAATGTTATTGAGATTTAAGGGCACCTTTTTACCAGCATTTCAATGTAATTTTGTTGTACAGTGTACAATGAGAAGGTTATTCTATTTGGTGCCCTTGTGTTTTTGTAATGAAACATTTTAAAGTGGCTCTTTTAAAAACAACAAGTAACTTTTGTTCAGTGACTCAACAGCTGCTCCACACACTCTCTTTGGAATCAAATATAATCCATATTGAGATTTTCATAAAATCCACATGCATTTACATTTATTCATATAGCTGATTAATCACTTGCATTTTAACTTATTCCCTTAACGAAGCATTCTTTAATTGATTTCCAGCCCAAGTAAAAGACTGGTTTGAGCTTGTTGTTATGCCTTTTCAGAGGACAAGTAAAAGTGCAAGGCACATATAAGGCAACCATGCTTAATCTTGATCAATGCAGTGGTGGTCTTACCTTCAGTTGCTCTTCCTTACCCTGCCCCCAGTTTCCTTTTAACTTGTCCTATCCTCTCCTCCTCCTTTATCTTTGTTCAGCCATAAGCTAACCCAGCTCTGATTTGTCTCCTTCAGAGCTGCTATTTCAAATTCTCTCTTTGCTCAGTGTGACACTGTTTTGTCAGTGATAATGGTCTTTCACTGCCTGCGGCGTCACTGTTTTGAGGGAGATTCCAGATGTCTGTTCAGACCATGAATATTTAGAATTATGTTCTTCTCTCCTCTGTTTCTATTACTAAGGGTGTAAAATACCTAGAAGTCTCTGGTGGACAGTCAGAATTAACATTTAAAAATATAAAACTCATTTTCCTCTCATACTTACGCATGTAATTCTGTCTGACAT
The DNA here is from genome assembly GCF_037176765.1 of Anolis sagrei. Classification (NCBI taxonomy): domain Eukaryota; kingdom Metazoa; phylum Chordata; class Lepidosauria; order Squamata; family Anolidae; genus Anolis; species Anolis sagrei. The sequence continues at coordinate 210,361,859 of NC_090023.1, read as the reverse complement.
AGCATTGCTGGAGGGCCCTCTTCTTTTTCTTATTCAGGGTTTGAGCCCCAATGATGGGAAATAGAGGATTATTTTGATAAGTCAAATATTAACTTAACGATTTAAAAGACTGTCCACTTTCGAAAACAATATTTTTCTCTATCAACAAACCTTTTCTCTGCTTTTTCCTAATCTCTGTTTCCAGAAGATGACATTTCCATCATATCGTATAAGGCTTTGCAATGGAGCCGCGTTGGCACAACGGGTTAAACCCTTGTGCCAGCTGAATTGCTGATCTAAAGGTATGCCGTTTGAATTCACAAGATGGGGTGAGCTCCTGTCTGTCAGCTCCAGCTTCCCATGCAGGTATATGAGAGAAGCCTCCCACAGGATGGTAAAACATCTGAGCATCCCCTGGGCAATGTCCCTGCAGACAGCCAATTCTTTCACACCAGAAGCAACTTGCAGTTTCTCGAGTCGCTTTTGACATGATTAAAAAAAGGCTTTGCAATGGTGGTAGAATACATGAACATCAGGTAGCAGCAGCTTGATCTGTTGTAACCCTCCAGTGCACTCCAACTTGGTTTCAATAGGATTGCTTTGTAATAAATCAAATGTGTACTGAAAACTTATAACAACCACGTTTGGTGGGCTAATATTGACTAAATCATCTTCCCTGCAGTGTAATTTCATTGCTTGTAATTTCAAGAAGCTTTACAGTGAGTCAGACTATTGATTTAGCTTAGTATCATCTACACTTAAGGTGGGCAATAATGAGAGATGATGGGAATTGCAAAGATACAAACAACATCTGGTGGACCACACTTTGTTTATTCCTGATCTACACTGACCAACAGTGTTCACTTTCTGAGTTTCAAGCAGAAGTCTATCATATCCCTACTTGGAGATGCCCAGCATTGAATCTTCCAGGTTTGCTGACAAGTCATACTGCCACAGCTTTAGACAAGATGAAGCTATTGCCTAAGATAATAGATGATGATGGGAGGTGGAGTTGGGGAGCAAAATCAAATTTTAGAGAAGACAACAGAATGCACCATACAACCTGTCCCGCTGGCAGAGTGTGGGGCATTTATTTTGAGACAAATTAATATCATGAAATGAACACATCCCATATCCTTCAGCATTTAACAAATGAAAATCAAGATATATGACCAAGCAATGCATGTCCCTAGTGAGATCAGATTAGCCCCTTTCCTCCTGCCCTTTAGAAAAAAACTGAAAACTTGGATGTGGTACCAAGCTTTTGGATAATTGATTAGTGCAACATGTGAATATGGAATGGTGCAATTGATAACTAGAATGGCCTGGATTATGATATTGGATTATGTGATTTTAATAATTTTAATGTTGAAATATTTTTAGTGGGTGTTTTAATTATATGTTTTTATTTGCTGGATACGTATTGTATATATTGTATGGCAGCAAATTGTGCTTTTATGTGTGCTGCTCTGAGTCCTCATTGGGGTGAGAAGGGTGGGATATAAATATGGAAAATAAATAAATGAATAAATAAATAATATCAATATGATCAAGATAGCAAAATATATTAGGAATGGAATCCACACAAGCTTGGAAAGGCTACAAGATTTTGTTTTTGCCTGAGCCTACTAGGAAGCACAGTGTTCTGCCATCCTCTGTCTTTACTCCTGCAGAACTGCATCTTCATATACAAACTGGCCTGAGCTTTGTGATATGTGAAGGATGCCCTGCTCTCAGTCCCACCCCCATCTCAAGAACAGCTGGTGGGAACAAGAGATGGGACTTCCCCATGGTCGCACCCCACCTCTGGAACCCCTCCCAAAAAGAATGAAAAACTACTCCCTCTCTCCTCATCTTCTAAAACACTGCTAAAAACCCATCTATTCACTCTGACATATGGAGAGGAGGAAGACTAAAATGCCTGACTTACACCCTGACCTAGATATGTTAAATCTTGTGTAGAAACTAGAATTGACTTCAGCCTGTTGGTTGTTGCATATCATGTCATTTTTATAAGGTTTTAGCTATTGTTCTTAGATGTTTTTATCTTGTCTTAAATTTATATTCAGCATTATGTTTGTATGGGTCATTTAAGTTTTCATTGTCAATTATTTTATCTGTTATTAAGTTTAAAGTTAGGTTGCTTTTATATTGCTCAATGTCATATGTCCTGGTGTAATTTGTTTGTATGTCTTCCCTTTTGGCATTGAATGTTTGCCATACATGTTGGAAACCAACCCAAATCCCTTCAGGGAGATAGGGTGGTCTACAAATAAAGTATTATTATTATTATTATTATTATTATTATTATTATTATTATTATTTGAAACACAACAAGATGAGTCCACAGCAGACACTCTACTGGCTGTTGAATTGGATCACAAATTCGAGACTTCCCAAGTGTCTAGGACTGTGTGATGTATCAGTGAATGATGCGTGCAGATCCCAGTAAGGTGGCCTTCTGCAGCTGGCAGTTGGTAATTTTGTGTTGAAGTGCAGGCCAAGGTCTTTAGGCACTGCACCCAATGTGCCGATCACCACTGGAACCACCTTTACTGGCTTGTGCCAGAGTCTTTACAGTTTGTGTCAGCTTTTCCAGTTGTTTCTCTGCAATCCTGCTGTCACCTGGGATTGCAACGTCGACAATCCATACTTTGTTTTTTAACACGATTGTGAGGTCAGGAGTATTATGCTCCAATACTCTGTCTGTCTGAATCCAGAAGTCCCAGAGGAGTTTGGTGTGTTCATTCTCTGTAACTCTTTCTGGCTTGTGATCCCACCAGTTCTTTGTTGCAGGCAGATGGTATTTGTGGCACAAGTTTTAATTAATCCTTTGAGCAACGGTGTTATGCCTCTGCTTGTAGTTGTCTGTGCAATCTTCTTGCAGCAGCTGAGGATGTGATCTATTGTTTCATCTGCTTCCTTGCAGAGTCTACATTTGGAATCTGTTGTCGACTTTTCAATGCTGGCTTTGATGCCAATGGCTTGTTCTTGGGCTGCCAGAATCAGGCCCTCTGTCTCCTTTTTTCAGAGTTCCATTTGTGAGCCACAGCCATGTTTTTTCTTTGTCAATTTGGCTCTCAATTTTTCCCAGGAACTGTCCATGGAGTGCCTTCTTTTGCCAGTTTTCTCTTCTGCTCACAATTGTGTTTTTACGGTATTCCCTCTTGTCTTTTGCACTTTAAGCAGTTTACTACTATTGACTTCCCTCAATGTTGGTTCTTGACTGCCTTTCACATAATCTGCCAGTGCATGTTTCTCTTCTTCTACCGTTTGTTTCACTTGCAGAAGCCCTCTGCCTCCTGATTTTCTGGGCAGGTGAAGTCTGTCGACATCACTGCGTGGGTGTAATGAGTAGTGGATTGTCATCAGTCTTCTTGCTTTTCTGTCCAGATCATCCAGCTCTGCTTGCGTCCAGTTCACAATTCCAGCAGTGTATCTGATGACGGGGATGGCCCAGGTGTTTATAGCCTTGATTGTATTTCTGCCATTTAATTTGTTCTTCAAAACCTTCTGACTCTTTGGATATATTCTTTGCTGACCACATTTTTCACTTGCCCATGCTTGATATTGTCCAACTCTAGTATGCCCAGATATTTATAGGCTTCAGGCTGATTGCACTTTATGGTTTTTATTATTTATTATTATTTATTATTTATGGTTATTATTATTATGAATTTATTCAGTGCAAACTACTTTTATTCTTTAATCTCAGTTTACAACAACTGGGATACATTGAGATCAGAGGAGGAAAGTGGGAGAAGAAAACTGGAAGAATACCATCAGGTATTCTGAGAAGCAGTAGATAGCATTGTCCTGTTGACATTGTTGAAATAATATGGTACTGTCATTCCACTTGGCTTCTGTAGGGGAAGCAAGGGCACAAGCCTCCACTGCAGGAAGAAAACTGTTTCCTTTCAGTCCAGCCCTGACCAAGGCCTCTCCTTCTCCTATCCTATCATTAAAGCAGAAGCTGAATGGAGGTTCCCTCTTTTCTTCCTGCAATACCTTTGAATAGAACGTGTTTCAGGCAGTTACCTAATGAGAGACTCATACTTGTAGCATTCTGGGAATTCAATGGCTTGCTTCAAAGTCTATTGCAAGGCATCATCCTGTAGCAACTGCCAACCATCTACCAACACTCCCTTCAGGCAAGTATGTCAACAAGACAAACCATGAGGGGACTCGTGTTTTTGGTAATATTCCCATCTAACTAACTCTGCTTCAGAGCTTTGGAAAATTACTCTTTGGGACTAGAGTAATTACTCATGGCCATGCTAGCTGGAGGATTATGGGAGCTATAGTTCAATGCCTAAGTCAAATTCTTAGTCCCATGTCTAGAGTCATCATTGTTATTGGCTATCACTTGGAGTTGAGCATGATTGTTTTCCAAGGGTAGAGTCTTGGTACATAAGCAACTGTAGAGACCTATTCTGGATCTGCATGGTCTTTCACAGTGAGGACATACATTTCCAGGTGGAAGGTGGTCCCAACAAGGGTTTACTTGATGCACATTCTCCCTTTTATCCTCTATTCATGCCTCTTCAAAACCCACAGCACTGTTGATAACAACTGACTCCAGGTTAGAATGCTCAAATGCCAGAGCTTCCCAGTTCTCTGTTTTTATTACACATTTTTAAGTTACTAGCTTTCTTGCCTTGAGCTGAGAATAAAGTAACTGATTGTGCATTCAGAGAATGTAGCCTGTCCAGTGAAGCTGATGGTGGAGGATCATTGCTTCAATGCTAGTGAAGATTGTTAGGACTAGACTGAATCTATTGCAAAATAAGTCATCAACAGTGATGGAAATCCTGTTTCCTCAGTTGTTCTCATCTAGTTGCGGCTGACAGTTGGATTTAGACATTCAAAAGTAACTTCTCCAAGCTCTGCCAGATGGTGAGATAGATAGAGAGCTATATATATATATATATATATATATATATATATATATATATATTAGAGAACACAACACACCAGTTCCTCTCCCCACCAATGAACAGACAAGTCTAAAAGACAAATAGAGGCCACATCTGAAACATCTTTAGATAGCCTTTGCTAACTGTGATATTTTAAGCTATAAAATGGAAAGCATTCTGTGAAGGTTGTTCAGCCTTGGGAGGCAACAAACAGCCATGGGTTTATATATATTTATTCAATCTTTCTTTCCCCTCATTTGCTCCTCCGATTTCAGACTTCGTAACAGGAGCTCTACAAGGACTCACTTGTCATACTTGGGTCAATGTTTTCAGGACTGACATTTTCCTTGCAAATTCCAAACAGGCACTTTCTCATGTTTGCCAGCTTGTACAAAATAAAGGGGAGGGGGGCAGGGAGAGAGATATAGCTTCATAATGTAAAAGAAACAACAACAAAAAACAGGTAATGGTAAGAAACCAATACAGAAAGCATCAGAGGTGTCAAAACCAAAAATAAATATGATTGTTGAAATAGAATAATATATTCAAAACATACAGCAAATAGAAAGCTAAAATAAAAACAAATAGGGAGTCCCAAAATATATATAACACTGGCCAACACAGAGACATAGCCTCAAATGTTAGCCCTTTTCCTGGGAATATTTATTCATTTATTTATCTATTTATTTACTGCATTTATATACCACCTTTCTAACCCCTGGTGGGGCTCAAGGCGGTTTACAACACACTAATGGCAAAAATTCGTTGCCAACATACAGTACACAAAGAAATCATAATAACTAATTACTACATATAACTATGAACTTAAAATCAATTAAAACCATTAAACATAAAACATACATAACATTTAAACATTCAGACAAGCATAAAATCATCCTAGTATAAATATTAAAATCCCATGATCCAGAAATTTTATACCATCACAATTCCGAATTGTCATTGCACATGTTCCTTAATTATTATTTGTACTGCATTATTTATTAGCCAACGGCTTGATCCCACAACCATGTCTTTGTTCTCTTTCTAAAGACCAGGAGGGAGGATGCTAATCTAATCTTTCTGGGGAGGGAGTTGCAGAGCCAAGAAGCCACCACTGAGAATGCCCTGTCACTCGTCTCCACCAACAGCACTTGCAACGGAGGCAGGACCGAGAGCAGGGCCTACGCAGATTATCTTAACCTCCATGATGATTCATAGAGGGAAATACATTTGGACAGGTAAGCTGGGCCAGAACCGTTTATTTGACCTGCTGATTCCAAAAATGGTATCATTCTTTCTGTAACAGCTCTAGCTTTTGAGATACAGAACATATGCCATATACCAGTCTTCATCTGCTCACTAATAGAAAATCATGATAACCAGGCCCATAGCCAGGATTTCGATTCGGGGGGGGGGGGGTAGTTTGTTTCGGGGGGACTGAGCCTGAGTGAAAGAGGGTTTAGCAAACCTTTTGTATCATTACCCCTATACCCCCATGAATATGGGATATATTGAGTATGGTGATCAGATCATGATATGAATAAACGTAACAGTTTAAATAATGCACCATTAAGGCCTTTTCGCAAACCATCATGAGAATTTCGGGGGGGGGGGGCTGAAACCCCTGAAGCCCCCCCCCCCCCCCCCCCCCGGCTACATGCCTGATGATAACCATTAATAAGAAACTAGAGCTGATGTCATCTATTCAATGCAATTTTCTGGATCAGCACCCCAAATAACCCCCAGGAATAGGGCTGTGTAAGCTTTAACAGTTAATAGTAACTGTGATTATTTGAAGGCTATGTAAATACATTTATATTGAAGAATAAATGTTATAATAATGTTTTGATCAGAGTTACAAAAACCATCTTAAATTACAGTCCTGGGAACAAACTTTTATCTCAGTACATAAAATTCCCCTAATAGGAGCAATATTCTCACAAGCAAGCTATTGAGTGAGTCAAACAACGATAGAATAATAAAAATGCAGATAAGCAACATAATATCTATATAACAAGAAGGCACCCACAAAATAAAAAGAGAAGTAAGTGCCTTCCAAGATCTTCATTCTTCTTGAAGGAATTTGTCAGTGGATACTTACTGCTTACACACAAATTTGTGCCTGAAGGTTGGTAGCAAAAGTCAAGATTTTCACGAAATTTCCAATTAAGTTATCAGTCAATTCCAGGATTCTGTCAGTTCATGCAACAGAATTACCGATTTCATTAATCCATTGACAGTTAAAACAAGCCAAGTAATAAACCAGGCTATTACTAGCCATACCAAAGGCTATGCAGGGAACATTGACTGATTCTACTAATATCTAGTCTTAAGTGCTAGTTTACATAGCTGGAGAGAACAAATCCTTCTCTTTATATGTATGTATATATGTATATATATTTGCTGAAATGTATTCAAAGGTGCCTGAAGAGGAGCAATGGATCAGATTTGACAAATAGTTAAATTGACAAAATCCTAAAATGGTTAGTTGCAATTTCTTTCTTTAAAAAAAAAACCCTCAACAAAATAAACAATTTTTCCTAGCCCTGTAGCTTGAAGAAAACCTTAGCAATGTGTTATGAAGGTAATTTGGATGGAGTGTCCTGGGACTTCATTCTAAGATTGTAGAAGGCCAGTTGGGATTTATCATTCGATTGGCCTAATAAGAGAGTTAATGAAAGGTCACAACCTTTGACAAATGAAATATTATCTTAGAGTGTTTCATAATGACTGTGGGATGTTTTCCTGAAATGAAAGCAGCTGTGCTTATAGCGGTGAAAGTGAGACTAGCTTTGGTGTATGTAAGAGACTGTAAGCTGAAATTGGAGTGGGCAAAGAGTAAGAGAAATTGGAAACATGTCGCTGGAATGGGAAAATGTGGTCTAAGTGACCTGGCCAAATAGCTCTACATGTGAGAGTTCGGGGTTTTTTTTCCCTCTACACCTATCTTGTGCTTGTATATTTATTAATAAACAGGTACTACAACAAATTTTATCCTTTCACCTCACCCTGTATTCTTCCAAAGACAACATCCAGATATATATAAACGCAACTGGATCAGGAGGTAGTAGATCTAGCTCAATGACCTTGCACTATTGAAGTTTCAGGACAACATAATCATTTGCACTGTTTGCTTTACCATATTCAGTTTTAGTATCTGCTGGAGTGTAGTTCTAGTACCTCTGATGGATATCAAAATCCATGGATGCTCATGTCCCATTATCTGCTCAGATATAACATGCACCCAGCATCTCAAACAAAAAACCATAAAAACACACTAGTTTGGAGAAAAAAGGCTCTGACTTTATTTGGGTAAGTTATAGACAAGAGTTGGCTCATACATAGGTCTGGATCCAGACATAGACAAAACTGGCTGTTGACATGTGATATTACAGATTCAACCCAGTGCCAGATCCCCCAGGAATGTCATGAGAGGAACAGGATCCAGTCCTGATCCCATACCCACTGAGGAATGTGGAAATTGTCTTCATACCACTGAGCATGACCAACTCCATAAAATATCTCTGGAGTCTTGTCCCTGGGACCAGCTGCAAAGATCACTCAATCCTGGATCCAAAATGTGTGCCAGTTGCCCCATCAAGTTATGACAGATAGATAATAAAACGCATGTATCTTAAGGAAAGGGAGGATTACAGGATGAAACTCGGAAGAAACTGCTCACAATAGGATATGCCTATTTATATTTAACTACTCAATTCAAGTGGAAATCCTTATCCAGGTTTCTCTGGCTGGGATTTGAATGCCAATGTGTAGGCGTCACACAACTGCCAGCTCATTGGCTGGCCTTCTAACCAATCACCATTCCTCATGGCATGAGGAAATGCCTGGAGGGAGACTACGATTGGTCTACATGCCTTAGATCCCAATACACAAACTCAACTGCCTGGGGAGTCAGCATCACACTTATACACAATGGCATGCTAAAATGACATCTCTTATATAAAATAGCAAAATCAAAGTTTGCTTCTTGGAGAGAGGGGGGCGGTAGAGAATAGATAAACAGAAAGAAAGAAAGACAGATAGATATTTCACGTCATGGATGGTTGAATCCATGGATACAGAATCCACAGATAGAGAAGACTGACTGTATACTTTTGTATGTAGTGTTGTTAATTTATGTAGCTTTCTCCCTGCTGCAGAAGAAATGAATATTTCAATTGAGTTTTTACTCTAAATTTGCATATTCTGAAGAAACACACATGGGGCTTTTTTGTGCAAAAAAAATGAGAAATTTTTATTTTTGCAAAAAAAAATGTGTGTTTCTGGGGAAAATATGCAAAAATTGATTTTACAGAAAACCCTTTCTTTCTTATTACTTTTTTTGGTTAAAGCCTCATGTTTGTATACTGGACAAAAATGTGCAAAATTCTTCCTGACTGGATTTGTCAAGTACTAGAAACTGCATTTTCAGCCAGGAATCACAAAAATGCAAAGATTATTTTTGGTAGGAATCAAGGTCATTTTCATTTCTGGATGCAAACTAGCACAATCAAATGAAAACAATTAAGAAGGCCAGAGGGACTAATAGCAGAGGAAAATAATGGCCATGCAGAGAGTAAAATTCTATTGTTATAAAGGATTGGATCACACAGCACTTACAAGAGTTTTATGCAATATCTAGAGAGGCAAAGGCTGAATGAGTAAACCATGCAGAAAAAGGGGGAGGCAAGTTTCTCCCGTTCTCAGATTATTGCTTTATCCTCCTTGCCCATTCTATCTCTCAACCACTACAAGAGCCTTGGTGGAACATTGCTTTCTGACCTTTCCAATAATTACCTAACACTCTTGCAGAACATATCAAAAAAGTCCGCCTAGCTTTGAAGCTATGATCTTTATCAAAAGGGGAAATATAGAATAGAATAAAACCAGTCAAGAAACATCTCGCTTTTGGAGAATGAAAAGATGTTCTGGATAAAAAATTCATTAATCAACATTGCCTTGTCAATTTACAAAAATTCTCTCCTCGCTAAGCCTGCCAGCCGGCATATCCCTTAAAGGCCGGAGCAGATCAAAGACGTGGCAGGCCCAAACTCAGCTGTAACCTCCTGAAAAATGAACTCAGCTTAACTTTTATGGCTTTCATAATTATGTAACTCATTTTCACGTGTAAATAATTCAGCACAGATGAAAGGCACAACGCGGGAGTGGGGTAGCTGTCCCCTTGCTCATCCTAACGATAAGATATGAGTCTATTAACCTTTGCAAACAATTTTAGAGGGGAGAAATCTCTCTCTCAGGCAAGCTAAGCTAACCCTTCATTTCCAGCTGACATTTGTTTTATTTTTAATCTAGGCGTTTGTCTAATTAAGGAGATAGATTGGCAGCTTAATTTTCATATAAACTCTTTAACATCAATGGGGTTGCGTTCGGCAAACCAAACTAAGATTTATTAAGGCAATAAAGGAGGCACTTCATAAAAATTTAAATGCCTGCTTCACGGCATCCTTTACATGCATGGGGAGAGGCTCGGGAAATCTCTTAAACTGGAAAAAGGTATCTGTAGGGCACTTAAAGTCTTCACAAGCTGCGTGAGAGAAAGAGAGAGTGACTGAGAGAGATTGAGTTGCCACATTGAACTATGTTTTCCACGTTTCCCCTGAGAACTCAGAGAGATTCTGGATATCTGCCGGCTTTGCACCTTTTCATGCAAAAGGGTGCACTGGTTCAAATTAATTGACTCATTTACAAGGGCCTCGAAGATGACGATGGGAAGAAAGCAGATTAGATTCTCTCTCTTGTGCTGCATCATCTGTTTACAGCAATATAGTAAATCAAAACCAGAAGAGCCCTGGCACATTTTCTGCCTGTGCCGTAGGAAATGATGGAGAAGCTTTAATTGACCCCTTGAGAGACTGAAGCAGAATATTTTACAGAAAAGGCTTCAATGCAGGGATATGGTTTTCCCCTTCATGCCCAAGGAATGAACTAAACAAGGACCTGCAGGATGACTCCAAGTGCCCTCGCACCCAAATCTTTACATAAATAGTGTGAAGAAAGCTACTTTTATGCATTACTCGCATGCTGATGACCTGGATCTGTGGTGAATGAGGGAAAGGGGTTAGGGAGCAGTTACCCTATTTTACACCCTGTGGGCTGTATTGTCTCACATCACCACCTTTTGACAAAATCAAAAGGTCTAAAAACAAAATTAGTCAAGTATGCCCTTTAACAGGAGAAACATGCCCCTTAGAGGCTTCAGTAGGCTTAATTTTATGCCTTTATATCATAAGTTTTATTTGTTTATTTAGCGAATAAAGAAACATTTCTACAGCTAACATATGGGTCTAAAAGAGGGTTGAGAATGGTGTAATCTATGGGACACATACAACCCAATGAAGTCTTTTTTGTGTCCTAAAATGGAAAAAGGGGTCTCATTGGGTTGTATGTGGCCCATAGATTACACCATTCTCAACCCTCTTTTAGATCCATATATTAACTGTAGAAATGTTTTCCTATCCGCTAAATAAATAAAACTTATAATATCAAGAGGATTTTTGAAATCAGCACATTAACTTATTCTGTACTCCTTCATTAGGATCATAGCTTGGAAATGTTACATTTTTGGACTGTATCTTCCCGTCTCTAGCCATGTTGGTAGGAATCCTAGAAACTGGAGTCCAAATCGGTAACTTCCTCGAGTTCTGATTTAGACTGAATACTGGCCATGATACTGGGTTCAGAGATACAATGTTTCTCACAGGAAGAATTATGACCATCTCACCTCTTCCATCAAAAACCTATCTTTTTCGCTGCTTTTACATATCCTCTCCTGCAAAAAAAAGTGTACTGGCTGGTGCAAAGCAACAGAGCAGTGGAGAATTGTCAAGACATGTCCTAAAGCTGAATGCACAGCAAGAAGGCATCCTCCAGGAGTTTTTGGACATCCTCCAGGAGTTTTTGGATGGTATCAGTGTTGTGCATCCATCTTTAGAAATACAGCTCGATGTTTCCTCTCACTCTCCCCTCTCTCCACTGGCTAATGAACTGACAGGATGACAATTGCCATTTGCTATTCATAGCTTTGCAGCTTCTGGAAGGTGTTACCATTGTTCTTTCACACTTCAAACTACATTTTACAAATCTCTTGAAGCAGAATTGGTATTGGTAATTTTGAACACTTGTTCAAAATTTAGCACATGATCAAGGAATAGATTTCAACATCCATTGTAACAGTCACTTTCTCATGTCCGTAACCCTGCTGGTGACACACACACACGTTCTGTAAGCAAATGTCCTTTTATGTCAATTCTACAAGGAGTTGCCTATTATCTTTTTGTGTAACTTCTAACTGCAACCAGATGGTTCCTGTGTCCTTCATGTCCTTTCCAGATCACAAAATGCCCAAAGAAACCTCCACCTGCTTTGTCAAGAAGGCTAACATGCCTGAAAACCTGGTGGCTAGGCAGAACTCCATAGACAAACATTGTGATTCACCCATACACAGCAGAGAACATTGACCTATTTGTTTCAGTTTCAATGAACTTCAGTTTTTCTCATGGCCATCAGTAATGCTTCTCTCTATTGTTAAAGCAATTATTTAATTTTCAGCTATTAAAAAAACAGGGGGGGAAACAGCTTCAAATGCCCAAAGAACTTGGCTGAACTTGGATACTGATTGAACTGGTGAGAGGGTTTCATTTGCTGGTTATCTTCAGAAAGCAAAGTGCTTTCTGCTGGACCTGATTTTAATCTGGCTGAATGGTTTTCTCTTTTGTCATTATGCAATATGCTTGGTTTCTAGGTTCAGTAGTGATATGGCAATTTGAAAGAAGGGGAGGCTGACATTCAAATACACAAGGAGTAGATGCCATTTATTACCGTGTATGTACATTAGCATCATGGTGCAATCTTGATGCCAAGAAAGCCTATCCAAGAGAATCTTCATAAAACAAAGGGCGGTTCCAGACAGCCCTTCATCCCAGGATCATTCACGTTTTTAAAACGTGGATGTTTTTGGGGGGCTGTCTACATCCACCCCAGAAAGCACGTGCTTTCTGGGCTATGTGTCCAGACATTTTCCCGAGACTGGCACGGGAAAACGTCGGGAGGCCCTACCCCCCTCCCTCGAAGCCCCCAGATCCCTTTGAAAAGTAATGAAAACTTACCCAGCCTCCATTACAGGCTTCGAGCAGCTCTCCCGGTGTGTAGAAATGACGCGTCAAGAGAGCAGGGGGGAAGGAGGAAAATCACTCTGCCCCGCTCTTCTAGTGTGTCATTTCTACACACTGGGAGAGCTGCTTGAAGCCTGTAATGAAGCCGGGTAAATTTTCATTACTTTTCAAAGGGGTCTGGGAGCTTTGGGGAAGGGAGGTGGGTATTCCCACAATTTAATGGGCTCATTTTACCATGGGAATGGTGTCTGGACTGTAGTCCAGACACCGGAAGTAGTGGGTTTATCCCGCACTTTCCAAGAAGGCATGGAATAAATTCACTGTCTAATTATTTCGCCACAAACCAGGGTTTTCCTGGTTTGTGTCAAATTAATTCGGGACAGTCCACAATGTTGTCTGGACAGCCCCTCCTTTATTGTGGTAGATACCATAGTAAAGGTGCTGTCTGGACAGGCCCTAAGTATCACACCAAAATGCTGAGAACCTTCTACAGTTTAGGACACAGAGAAGATGAGGGAAGTGCCGGTGTCATTGATAATGATGCAAACTTCATATTAGAGCATTAATTAAGGATTCTGATACTGGACAAGCACAAAGCTGATCTTTAGCAGAAGATTCTTTTAAGGTGACACATTATGAATTATTATTACATGATATCTCATTAAATCTCCATAGAATATTCCTGGATTTCCCCCAAAAGCACATTTCTGAATTATCTTTCTATTGCATCATTACGATGATTACCTCTTAAGCCATAAATCTTAAAATCTTCCTTATTTTTATGGCTGAGGTTTTATTTCTTTACTCTCCTTGCCCCTGTCCTGTGTCATGCAATTTATGTCCTTAAAAACATACAGATTGCCATTCGGTGTTCCAACAGCAGATGAATCAATTCTCCTATCCTTTCAGTCCAATCATCTTTTATCCTTCAGACAGCTGTGGTTATCTCTTAAAAACCACATTTCTCCACACTTATCTCCATCAGTGTGTACCTGCCTTCAGTCAGCAAAAGGCTGTAATGAAGCTATTAAAAGCCAATGCAGAGCAGTGACAACTCTGCAGCTGAGGTCATTGAAGATGAAAGGACACCAAACGCCAATGCAGCATCAAAGGTTTGCTCAGCTATAAAAACCATAATCACCCAAGAGGTTTCCAAAAGAAAACAGGAGAGTCCAGACCAAATGGTGCAGCTGTCACGAAGTAGGGCTGACAGGCACCTACAGTGTTTCTTGGTTGTCTTTTCACGGAATAACACATTAATTGATAAGGGTAATCTAGATGTCTTTAGAACTGATAGTTCTCAAAATTGGAGAGAAATAGGCTCACAAAAACACTTAAAGACCTCCAATCTAATCTGATGTTGGAAGCCCTGGGTGGGATTTAGATGAGAGACTGCCAACAAGCACCAGGTGCTGTAGACTATGTTTCAGAAGAAGAAACTGGCAAAACCACTTCTGATTATTCCTTGCTTAAGAAAACTGTGTGAAATGTATGTGGTTACCATATGTTGACAGGTGAATTGAATGCACATAAACATATTGAGCCTAAATACCCTAAAGTCTAGGTTGGACTTAATGCAACAAATAGTTGTTTAATAGATGTAAACTGGTAACTGTCACACACACACAAACACCTCAAGTATACCTATCACCTAAAACACATCAAACTCTGCTTTTTCTGTAGAATCAATTCAGGTGTTTAACTGCTTCACATCAAGTCTAGATAAACCAAAGCATCATAAACATGCGGGTGTGTGCCAGTTTTAAATGTCATCCTAACTCTGCTGGGACACAGATTTCTTTAAAATGCATGCAGTTTTAATCCTAACACATACAATGACCAGGCTTCAGGGCTGTCATTATTACAAGCAATTCCTGAAATCAGAAATAGCCAGTTTTCCAAGTTGTTTAGAGTGCTGGACTACAACTCTGGAGTCCAAGGCTCAATTATGTGTGAGAATTAAGTACTGCAAACCTCCTGAAGACCTTGAGACAATCACATACTCAGCCCCAGTAACCATTGTGATAGCTTAACCTTAGGGCCACCATAAGTCTATCCATATTCTAGTCCTTGGTAAAACCAAA
Source organism: Anolis sagrei (assembly GCF_037176765.1). Lineage (NCBI taxonomy): Eukaryota > Metazoa > Chordata > Lepidosauria > Squamata > Anolidae > Anolis > Anolis sagrei. Next base: position 210,346,748 of record NC_090023.1, on the reverse strand, counting down.
TGGAGGCACTTCAGCCAAAATGATAATATAGACATATAGACAATTTGAGCATGAAATGAGATAAGGGCATAAAAGAAAAAGATGATCACTGAATATCAAAAATCAGGGTTATCCTTGCCATAGTATTTCTGATTTCTATTTATGGCTGTGAAAACTGGAGAGTGAAGAAATCTGTTAACCACAGAATGAACTCATTAGAATTGTGGTGCTGGATGGGCGCTTGCATTGCCAGGATGACAAATGCAGGGTTGAGCAAGCCTAAACTCTCTTTCTTTCTTGCAAAAATAATTCTTGTTGAAACAATATCAGACCAAGAACTAAAATCCTTTCAATACTCCATATTGAATAATGTTTCTAGTAGGTTAGCCATTTTCCTATAGAGTTACCATGATCCAATTGCTGGATTCTAAAATTGGGAGTTAAAGATATGCTGCTTAGACGGAGCATTATAGTTAGTTCTTCTAACAGATGATCATCCAACCTCTTTTTAAAAATCTTCAAAGAAGTCCACTACACTCAGGCAGAGTACCTCACTGTTGAACAGCTTTTACCATTGGTGAACACACACAACGCATCTCTCCCCTCCACAGCTGTGCACTCAAAGGGACTATTATGAAGGGGAAAACCCCTCATAGGGGATTATGAAAATATAAATATAAATATACTTTATTTATATCCCACCCTATGTCCCCAAGAGGACTCAGGACAGATTAGAGTACACTTATACTGTAAACATTCAATGTCATTATATGTACAATTAACAAAGATAGACAGTACATAAACAGAGGTAAAGCCTTCCCATCTTTTTCCATCTCCAGCATCTGGAGGCTGTGCTTAACTCCAATCAAGGAGAGAGGGCCTGCTGATGCTCCATCTTCCATGCCGAGGAACTTTTTTGCTTGTCTTTAGATGCTCTTCCGATCCAATTGCCAACACGTTGGTATACAAATATAGTAAATAAATAAATAATGTCTGCATGGGCACCTTTTATTACCTCCCTACCAAAGTGGTACCTATTTATCTACTCACATTACTTTTTTTGAACTACTAGGTGAACAGAAGCTGGGCTAACGTTTGGGTGCTCACCCCAACCTGGGCTTGAGCTGTTGACCTTTCGATCAGCAAGATTTTCTGCAGATGGCAGTTTAGCCCACTGTGCTAAAGCCTGACCTACTGCATAATAGACACATCCCTGCTTTCCCCAAATAAATAAATGTATATATGTATATATGTGTGTGTGTGTGTGTATATATCCACTCCAATTTTGGGATGTTGCTATTTTTATGTACTACATTTCCTAGAACCATCCATGGTCTCTGGAAACTTTAGTGTTAACAGATAATTTGTCCACTAACTTCAACAATGCCCCTTCATGCTGCTGTTTTTCTTTCTCCCATAAAGCTTAACAGCAGCCGCAAATCCTCTTATTAAATGTAATATGAACCAGCTGTACTCATTTAGACTTTCTCAGCATATGCATGCTTTAAGATTAAAAATATGGTTGGTTTTCTACTTCTTCCTCCCTACCTCACCTTGATAAGGCCTCAGGGTCATCCCAGAAAAGTTGTCTTAGCCTCAGTCATCATCAAATGAAAGAGCTGTTATTTGCTGCTAAATCATACATATTCATGCCACACACAAAATATGTCTTGTTATGAAGTTTTAACACAATTTGGGAAAGGGGGATGTCCAAATTTAGGTTATTCTTGGCTCAGTTGCTCATGTTTATTTAAGCAGATGCACAGAGTGGCATAGCAGCTGATCTTCTGACAGGCTGCAATTTCCATTGAGGTAAAAAATCCTGGTGGGAAGTTCAAGCTGTGTCGGCAGATCAGACTTAAATAATGTTTTGTAGCTGATGGAAATAGTTCAAAACACAGCTAGCAGGCTATGTTAGTATGGAGAGCTTACTATCTTTTAAAGATTTCGACATGAAGGGTATTTTGTTTTGGAGCTGCTGTGTTATTGTTTCTACATTTCTGTGTTGCAAGATTTGTGCTATGCTTTGTTCACACATTATAGTTAGGACTCCCAAGATGTGACCCAGTTCTGAACAAAGTGAACATATGCAATTTAATGAACACGTAAGCTCTCATATTTGTGTGCAAAGTATCCTACATCGAGGAGAGAACATGCTAGCCTTGCTACTTTTCATATGGGAAGTAGTCTAAAGAGGAGAGTGCCTTCTAGGTGTGAAGGCTCTCTGCGTGAGTTTTCGTTATGTGGAGAGCCTCTATGCATAGGGAAGACCCTTTCCCTCAAAGTGCTGCTCTCCAAGTGAGGAAAGGAGTAGAGGTCATGATGGAGAGCAGAACTAGCATCCCCCTTTCTTACATGTTAGTTTAACATAGATTATTTGATATGTGTATAGGACTCTAAGTGATGGCGAGATATCTTATTTATATACCACAGCTCTGATTCTAACCCCAAGACTGACTGCTGAATTAATAACCTCACAATGTCTTCCTAGTAGGAAGCCACCTCATGATCATTATACTTCCAGTTACAGTACACTTCCTTCCTGGAAGGAACATAGTACACCATGAACACACATAGGGAGGGCTCAAACTCTAAGCTTTCTTCTTTAATGGTTCATCCTAAGCCACACTCTCAACTGCAGAAGAAAATTCCATTTCTAAAAGTCAGAAAACAATCAAATAATCTATTTAGGAAAAATTATGTCCCATCTAACTGTCCGTATATGTGGATATTGAGTGTCAGTCTATATGCAGTGGATACTGCTATCAATGCAGACTCAGGGCAAATAACTCAAAGCTTTGTTTTTAGAGCTTGGACGGTTGTTGTTTTTAAAAGAAAAATGAATATAATGATCTACTAAAGCCATCCAGGGTTGATCTATGAGGGGGTGAAATCCTGAGAACCCAGAACACATCTACCATTAATTAGTTATGGATGGCTTCCTCATGATTGCACTTCTTGAAAAATAATTTTCCTGGTTTGGTTTTTGTTTAATATTTTGATGATTCTTTTCTCTATTCTACCAAGAAAATGAAGTTTAAAACTGATGCAATTCTGGAAATTTATTAACTACACTCGGTGCAAAGAAGGTGCAAAGTGTGGACGAAAAGACCAAATGTGCACAGAATAGAAGGTAAACAATAAACATTGGTTTGAGCCCTTTTGTTAAATCAGTTGTGGTGTTGACTTACTAAACTACCATTGATGTAATAGGACTATTCTATTTTTCCTGTACTCCTACTTTAAAGAAAACTGCAAACATGCTTTTTCTTGGTCCCACCACAATCACAGGAATACTTATGGGGACACAGATGAACACTTTCCTCCCAGGCAGTTTAATTTCCTCTCATGGAAGGTTAGGTTGGCCTTCTCTTCCTTCTCTTTCTGCCTGTAAGCAAAGACTTCTTTATTCAGGCAAGGCATTCGATTACACTTCAATTTTGAAAAGTTTTTTAATGGGGTTCTGCTTTTATCTTTCTTTCTTACTTACTTTTTTGCATTATTTTTGCTTTGTATTTTTAACTGAATAGTTGTTTAACTTTTTACACTTTAATGCAAATAATTGTGTTAATGCAACCTATTATAAATTAGTTGTAAACCCCCTCAAATCCTATGCAAGGAGAAAAGTGGGATATAAGTTAAAAACATGTCAATAAATAATAGATGCATGTATAAACGAAGGGGTGTTTTCGTGCAATTTCATATACAAAATATTGGGTTTCCCTTATTCGGAATTTTGAAATCCAAAATACTCCAAAATCTGAATAGTCCACATGGATGGCTAAGATAGTAACATATTGGCTTTCTGGTGATTCAGGGCACTTCCAGACAGGGCTTAAGCCCTACTGAAGCAGGTTTAAGAAACCCACTTTGGCGTGGGTTTAAGTCCCCACATCACCCCAAAAACCCAGGCCACATCACCCCCAAAAACTGCATGCTATTCCAATAACTATCAGGATGGCATGCAGCCACCCTGAAGCCCCCCAATATAACCAGGAGAGGGGGGCTAAGGAAGAAAACCCCTCCTCAGTCCCCCCCCCCCATTTCATAGCGCATCATTTCCTGGCACCAGGAAAGCGAAAGGAGGGATGTAATAGTGGCCCTGTAAGTTTTATTTTACTTCTGGGAGTTATTTTGAAGCTTGGGGGAGGGGGTAGGTGCCCAGAAGCCCAAAAAGTGTGAAATGGCAATTAGGACTCACCCCCAGGTAGTGAGTCCCCACAGGCCCAATGCTTTTCAGAAAGGCATGGATCCAATGGGGTATCTAATTTATTCTGTTTTACGGGAGGCATCATTTGGACACCTCTGGAAAAACCAAGTCAGGTCTTGGTTTTAAGGCCTGTCTGGATGGACCCTTAGGGTACACAAACTTGTTTTCATTCACAAAATTGTTTAAAATGCAATTTTCCAACACATTTTCTTCATGTGGATGAAGCCTTGGTCATTAACATTTGGTCATTGACTTTCCCCAGTAACCCTGGGAACAGTAGTGCTATGAGGCACTTCTATAAGAAATCCCAAGCTGTGAAACTTGTAATTTTTTAGATGTTGTTGGACAGAAACTTCTATTATATTTGGCCAAAGAAGGTAGTAGCAAAACATGATCAGATTTGCAAGCTAGTGACATTTGGAGAGCTCCACATTTCCCTTCCCTGTAATATTCTTGACAGCCTCGACAAACAACAGTCCACAGGGCTCTTTGAGGCTAGGTATGGCCATTAAACTAGTACTACAAACATTTAGTATAGATATGTTCTAACAGAGTATAAAATGATATGAGAGAACCTTTGTTGTCCTTTGTTTATACACATGCACACAGTTCCCTTCTTCACTTTCTTTCATCCCACTGCCATTCCTGATCAAAAAGTCTTTGTGGCTTTCTGAGCTTCCCAACTGTTTACTAGATTTACAAGTAAACTACCTTCTGGCAGTGATGCCTCTCTGATACTATATTCAGCTCAGGACTGAGAACAAAAGGAACCAACTTTCTCTGGCCTTAATAATTATGTCAAGGCAGGATGTCAGCAAAACAGCTTGGCTGAGAAAATCAAAAACTGCCAGAATCCCACCTATTATAGCATAACTATTAAAAATATAACTATCCCCTACTTTTTAGCAGACGGCTTTCCCTTGTTTTGCCATATTATCCGATCTGTGGGCCCTTCTAGACAGGCACAAAATGCAGGACCTGTCTCATTTTTACCTGAGAGTGTCCAAACAATGCCTTGGGTAAAAGAGAATGAATACTGAGAAAACAGGGTTTGTCCAGATTGCTCTGCATTATTTATTTATTATTTATTGTATTTATACCCCACCCTTCTCACTCTGAATGGGATTCAGAGCGGCTTTACACATAGGCAACAATTCAATGCCATAAAAAACAACATACAATGTAAATAAATATTTACATTAAAACAGAAAATTAAAACATCTAAACATAACACCAACTATTAAAACCACGCAATCCACAATCGTAATCTGGAGCAATTCCAACAGTCATTGCACATATTCCGTATCTATTTATTGCACTACAATTATTATCCGAAGGCTTGGTCCCAAAGCCACATCTTCACTTTCTTTCTGAAGGCCAAGAGGGAAGGTGCTGATATAATGCCACTAGGGAGGGAGGTCCACAGTCGAGGGGCCATCACTGAGAAGGCCCTATTTCTCATCCCCACCAACCACACATGCAAAGGAGGTGGAACCAAGAGCAGGACCTCCCCAGATGATATTAATATCTTTGATGGTTTAATTGAGAGAGATAGGTTTAGACAGATAAGCTGGGCTGGAACTGTTTAGGGATTTATAGGCTAAAGCCATCACATTGAACTGAACTTGGTAGCAGACTGGCAGCCAGTGGAGCTGATGTAACGGGGGGGGGGGGGATACTCTCTGTACGCTGCTTCATTGAGGAATCTGGCTGTTGCTAGTTGGAGATTAATTTGACACCTGGAAAGATCCGAACCTTAAGATCTGGATCATTCCAGATGCTGGACCTGTGGGGATTGACTCTCGGGACTGCTTCCCCGCAGCCATCCCAGTTCTTTGAGTTCCTGGAGCAGAAGGGAGCCCACACCCTTCCCTCCAACCTTCAATTTCCCCCAAAATAACTTATTGGAGGGGCCTGCCAGCAGCACAGGCCCCTCTGCACAGTACTCTTGACATGTGAAAATGGAACATCAGGAGGTGAGGGGGCAGGAGGGATTTCTTTCTCCCCATCACCTCTCGCCCTCTGGTAAGTTTTTTAGGGGAAGTGGATGGGAGGGGGCTGGATGCCATCCCAGTTCAATCTTTGCTTGACCTAGGATGGCATCTATAACCTGAAGGGTTATTTCAACCCATTTCTTCCTGGGTTCCTGACATGTCTGGAAGGGCCCTGTGTAAGTCACTGAAATTTGACATGTTGATGATCTCAAATACAAATGTAATTGCATTGTGGAATTGCATTTGCAAACTTCTGCTCTCAGGAAGGTCAGTTACAGCAATGCTTCTCCTCTCGTTTTGTGAGTTTGAAGGGCATTAAAACATTTTACAAGCTTTCTTTCCCATCTCCAAAGCATCAAAAATGTTTGAGCTGAATGCTATTGTTTCTTGTAAACAGTGACAACTTTATAGCCAGCCAAGGACCAAGCAATTTCGTAACTCTGGTCTCTATTTGCTTGGTAGAGTCATTTCCTTTCTTTGCCATCTAGTAAAATTTGTTGTTCCTGTTTCTAGGTAAGCTCCCTGGGGTTTCTTTACTTCGTGCTTGTGGGTATATTTCTAATCCTCACAAGACCCACGGCAGGGGGCAAGCTAAAGAGCTGTTTTAAAGTGAGCAAGAGTGCCTGCCTGTATGCATTGAAAGGATAAGGATGGGAGGGGGGAATTGGGGCTTGGGAAGTAAAAGCAGCCATTACTTTTGAGATGAAGCAGCCTGTCCCACAGCTGGGGAGAGCATTTGAATACACTCCCCCACCTGCTGAGCAAGCGAACACATTTTCAAACATATTGAACAGGGATTGCAACATGTAAGTACTGTAGGGGCAAGCACTGAGTTTAAAGCAACGTGATGTAACAAACTGGTGAATTTTATCTGTGCTCCTACTTTAAAGAAAAGAGCGAAAGCGAGAGGCATGATTATACTGGTTGTTTATTCCCCAGCACTATCTTTGATTAAAACACTTTCACGGGAGCCTCATTTAGCAAAAGATTTGTTACAGAAGCATCAGCAAACAATTAACATGATAAGATCTATCAAAAACCAGGGATAAGCTGAACTCAAATCCCACCAATTCCCAGCATCAGTCTTGCTGCTGAAATGCCTTCAGCTGTTACGTGTTCTTTTTTCTTCTCAGGAGGAAGCTTTAAGAAGGAAATGTCAAAACGACATTATTACTGATCCTCAAACATAGTGTCCTGATATTCAAGGTGTCTGTTTAGCTTTGGCACGAACTGGCAAATAACAACAAACATCCATCTTGCCACAAAGCTTAAGTGGATACCTTATGGCCAAAACATGTGCCCTAACTTTCCTGTTTCTTTTCCCACTCCCTAGTTTTGTGACTGGAGGTTCTGATTGAGAGTTCTGAAGAACATGCACATTATTCTGATATTTTCGTTGTGGAGAGATCATCTAGAGAGGCCCTGATCTTGACCGCCATCGCAAATGCTACTGGTGGGGATGAGGGACAGGGCCTTTTCTGCAGTGCCCCCCTCCCCCCCCCCCCATCTGTGGAACTCCCTCCCCAGGAACATCAGATTGGCCATCTCCCTTCTGTCTTTAGGAAACTTAAGACCTGGCTATGGGACCAAGCATTTGACCAGTAATAACAGCAAGTAAAAGAAGTTTTAAGACAATAAATTGACCCGGACTGGACCTTGGACTCTGGATTTTGGATTCTGATTTTAACAGGCATGTTTTTAATCAATTGTTCAATTACTGTTCTTAATATTTTAATGTATTGCCGATTGTTGATTGTTTTTATGATGTCGACATCCTATGATGCTTTTGTGAGGCCGCCCTGGGGGGTGAGAGGGGTGGGGTAAAAATATAGGAAATAAATAAATAAATAATGTGGGTTTTATTTTTATTCCTAAACCAGCGAGAAACTTTTGTTTCCCAGGCCATTCAAGGCAGCAGCTTGAACTGAAGTTCATTTGACTGGGCATCTTAAAGTGGGAAAATACAGTGATCCCAGCTGGCATAGCCCGTTTGTGTGTATGGCAGGGAGAAGTGAAAGGGGCATAATTTACAGCAGGAGAGAACAGCAAGTAGATCTCTGGGGTGATTTCCAATCAATTGAAAAGGGTTTCTGACTCATTTTTCCCCCAACAATACCAGGAAATGTGAGTAACTTCTTTATCACTAATCAACCTGCTGAAATGATGGATGGGGCAAGGGCAGGGACCAGGAGTTGGTTTATGGGAGATAGAGAAGTGAGTTCACTTTTAGTATTGAAAACAATTTCTCACTTTCCTATCAGCATAATTTGCAGAGAATCACTAACTTCTTGGAGGCATTAGAAATGGCCACGTTCCTGAATTTACTCTAGACTGTTTGGCAGCTGCAATAGCATGATCTTAGTGAATCGCTAAAGACTTTGAATTTTTGAATTTTATTGCTTTAAAAAGTCAAGTAATTGTTCTGAAAGTACCTGGTACAGGAATCTATTGAAGTTATATTCTAAATAGCCCCTGAAGAAGGCCTAAGAGCATACACAGGCTACAATGCACTGGGATTTTTAAATGAATAAAACTACCATTTTTGAACATTTTTGATCATGTAGTTTCTTTTGCATGGTCCAAAATATATGAAAATTACTACCAGCCTAAGAGGTGTCTGGAGCTCATACATGAGATTGTTTTCAACAAACTTTCATGGGTCCCCATGGGTCACGTACAGCCAATAGCCCACGTATTCTTCTAGAATATTGGTTATGGCTTTCAAATGGGGATGGTCATTAGTCTTGTGCACCAATTCGGTTTGGTCAGTTCCCTTCAGCCAATCCAGCATGTTCAGCTTGTTTGGTTGGTCGTAACATTAAAAGCTCAGCCACCATGTTTATTTTGCTCGAAACAGCCCACATGGCTGCCAAGTGTATGCTTCCTTAACTCCATTCCTCAAAATCAGGTTCCCTTGAAAGAAGGAAAGAAAAGAGTTCCAGGAAGGATGCTTCCTTAACCCCGTTCTTCAAATCCAGACTTACTTGAAAGGAAGATAGGAAAGGGTCCCAGGAATAGAAAAGGGAGCCTCATAAGTTCCCCATTCCCACCAATGGGCTGGATCTTCCTGGGACTTTTGGCTGCCTAGCCAAAAACAGATTTTTTTTCCATTAGCCGATATTCAGGAGGCTAAAAAAAAAAACCAGATCTAAGAACTCAACAAAATTCAGATACCAAAAACAGATTGTTCTCCAGCTGAATTGTACAAGCCTGATAGTCATTGTGTGGTCTTCTAGATGTTGCTGGATTGCAAGTCCCAACATTCTTCACCATAAGCTAGCCTGCATAGTCTAGGTTATGGTGCAACAATATCTAGGGCAATGGTTCTCAACCTGTGGGTCTCCAGGTGTTTTGACCTACAACTCCCAGAAATCCCAGCCAGTTTACCAGCTGTTAGGATTTCTGGGAGTTGAAGGCCAAAACATCCAGGGACCCACAGGTTGAGAATCACTGATCTAGGAGCTGCATGATTTTCACTGTTGCTTTAAAGTAATGTCTAATAAGGACCAATGACTTCTGCCCATGCCATCTATTAATGGAAGTAAGAGTGTCTCACAGCCAGTGTCAGGCAACTTTGTTACTCCCAATTTGGTCCACAGGGCTAAATGGGTAAGAATTCAGAAGTTGTTGTAGTTGTTCTATTTGTTGCTAAAATATTCCTACTTGTGGTGGTAAGACTGACAGGAGCATAACCTTGAACATTAGTGAACTTTTTTTTTGGTCTGGCACTTGACTCAACTGACAATCTGAGTGGTTTTTTTAACAAAACTACATATTCCTAGGACGTCATCGACAGGGCTTTCTTCCTGTCCTAGGATGCTGCTGAGAGGCAGCCAGAACGGAGTCCCCGAGAGCCCATCACATGACACAGGGCTACTTCCTGCAGGGCTTTGTCCTGGCTGCATCTCTGCTGCATCTTGGTAACATGTTGAGCGGCTGCCCTAAGAACATAGGTGACTACTCATGTTCTCACAAACTAAGTCAGGGACAGAGTGGGACGATTCTTCAGTATTTCAAATCAATTTCCTCCATACATCCCTGTAGTTGCCAGGAATTAAACCTGGGATTACTTTTGGATGCGGAGCATATTCTCTCTTCCATTGAGTGATGACTCCCCTTTATACACCATACAACATAGTCTTGACAAGCTTGTCCATGACTCAGTTGTAGACTGTATAATATAATTTTGATTATAAGGAACTTTTGTAGTCTTGCCCCCATCTCAAAGGGGCTGTTTTATATTAGAAAAATGGCATGGGAGTGGGAGACAATGAAATATGAATGCTGCTGCAATTGAATTTTGGAGACCTACAACCTTCCTTTTAGATTTTTTTAAAAAACCCAGGTGGTTCAGCTACAAATCTCCACAGTGTGTAGTTTGAGCCATAGTCACAAACATAATTTCAGTTTAATAAATCTCCCTCCCTCATAGCAGAATACTTAAAGCATGTTTAAAATTCTCAATTTTCTTCCCAGCTATATGTCTGTGTATTTGTGCCTGTACTTGTGTATCTCCTTGAGGCTCAAGGAGCAATGTGATTGCAGACAGTAGAGAAAATATGTACATGAAGCTGGAAGTTTGTGTGAAATGGAAGGCGGTATGAAAATACAAGCCACTCTGATCCTGTGGGACAGGGCAAAATATAAATTGAAATAAATAAATAACATGCATCCCTTCTAAGCATAGTTCACATCTGCTGTGGTTAAAATACTCCTACGGAATACTGATGGACTGAAACCGCAAGTCAGTCGCTGGTTGAAGAAGGACCCCTTGTGGTTATTTGGAAGGGAGCTGAACGAATGCATGCTAGGAAACAGGTTCTGTTCTATTCAGAACAATTTTTGAAGGTCAATTTTTCAGGAATATTTAACAGGAATATTTCACTGTCCATTACTAACTTGAAGGTTATGTTGGAGAGAACTAATAGCACAATGTACAGTGACTAAGGGATAATCCCCTAATTCTTATAGAATTACTGCCTTGAATTGTTTATGTGTAATAAAACTATAGATTGATAAAGTTTCACTGTATTGTGAAGGAGCCCCTGGTGGTGCAATAGGTTAAACTCTTGTGCCGATAGGACTGAAGACTGACAGGTTGAAGGTTCGAAATCGGGGAGAGTGCAGAGGAGCTCCCTCTGTCAGCTCCAGCTCCCCATGGAAGGACACGAGAGAAGCCTCCCACAAAGATGATAAAACATCAAGACATCTAGGCATCCCCTGGGCAACGTCCTTGCAAACGGCCAATTCTCTTACACCAGAAGCGACTTGCAATTTCTCAAGCTGATCCTGACATGAAAAAAAAACTGTATTGTAGTTGCTTCATGTTGCTCTCCTGTATGAGATGTTAAAGGAGGGGTTTGCTGTTTTATTCTGATCTATTTCATGAATATTTAATTAATTGTAATTTGGGTGCTCTCTCCTCAAGAGTGGTGTGGGAGTCAGAGACAGGGAAAGGCAGGAAGACTATTTGTATGTGGAGCAAGACATGCGCAAGCAAGCTCATGAAAGTTAAACTGTATTATCTGACCAGAGCTGATTAATATCCTATAACATGTTCCAGATATCGATAAAGCCATCCATATTGTCCAAAAGCTGAAGTCTTATTTGCTAACAACTGAAATATAGGAAGATACATTATCTTCTACAAGTGATAATAAATCAAAATATGGATCTAAATAATAAGACCTTGAAGTGCTCCCCTCCAGTCCCAGGCTTTATGTTATCTCATGCTAATACCTCCCAGAAGACTAGGAGTACATTTTGATGAGATTGCTGAGACGACAGTCTTTTATTTTTACAATAATGCCAAGCAACTTCCACTCTTGCAGCTGCTGAATAATCAAGTTTTTTTTCTGGTGCCTCCAAGATATCGTCTATCATATGGCATAGAAGGCAACCTTGGCACCAGCTTGGGTGGTATAGTGGATCTTCATACTGAACCTAGTGAGTTAAAAACCATCAGCAAACTATCACACTACAAGCATAGGGTTGCTATAAGTTTTTCAGGCTGTATGGTCATGTTCCAGAAGCATTCTCCCCCGACATTTCACCTGCATCTATGACAGGCATCCTCAGAGCTTGTGAGGTTGTGACCTCACAGCCTCTATGGATACCTGCCATAGATGCAGGTGAAACGTCAGGAGAGAATGCTTCTGGAACATGATCATACAGCCCAAAAAACTTACAGCATCCCAGTGATTCTGGCCATGAAAGCCTTTGACAATACACTACAAGCATAGTTTCTTGTGTGCAATTAATGAACTATCCATCAAGTTCAATGTAGCATCTTGATGCATGCCAGTCCATCTTGATGCATGTCAGTGCGGACTTGCTGGTTGGAATAAATGCATATATCCAACTCTTCTACTCTCTGCCCTAATGAAATTATACCAGTATGCTCAAAAAAACAGGGTTGAGCAGTGTTTGTTCCATGCTATTAGTGAGGCATGTATTTTCCCTGGTTCTTCAGTCTGTATTATATATTTATCTCTCTTTTTTCACAGCATCTTCCCTTCTATGATTAAAGCCAAGCTTTCCTTGCTGGTGTCTGCACTATCCCCCCTTTCCCTCTCTCCCCATCTTATTTTCCTCCACACAAACAGTTCATAAACACTACCTTGTAGTGTTTTTCCCCCTTCCTTCTGGATTTTGTATGTATACATAAACTATATATGCAGAGGTCTGCTAGGTGATTTTACATTTCAGACCTGTTCATTTCTTTATAACACTAGGAAAAAGAAAAGGACATAAAAAGGGAGAAAACACGCTTTATTTAGTATACTTCCTTTTCATTAAAACTTCATCAACTCCTGTCTTGCTTTTAACAGCCTGTATGAACCATGCCTTGCTCCTGGGACTGAATTGTTGGCATTTCTTAGGAACCATTAGATTTCCATCCGCCAGCTCTGTTTCTTGAAAATCAAGATGTTCTGCTTGGGAAATTTAAGGACCCCAACTGTTTGCAAGAGATTGCGAGAGATTGAGATAAGACTGGCTCCTATGCTTCCACATTGAATTCCATATTTTTGTACAGATCAGGCATTGTACTCTCACATATATTACTGACTTGGCATGTGCAAATTGCAATCACTTACACCAATTCTGATGGTTCTTGGAGAGCATATCCATAACAAGCTTACACATATTGTGATGCTGATAGTCTGAGATATGTGACTACACACTTAACTTTTATATCAGAGGAAATTTACAATGAACTATTCCTAGCACTTCATTAGAGACAGTTCATCCCTTTTCCTTTATCAATCTGAGCACAGAATAAGGCTGCTTAACAGAAGGTTGGGGAATATATGATCCTTGAGATGTTGGATTGCTATTCCTAATCAGCTTGACCATTTGTATGGGGAGATGGGAGTAGAAGGTCATCAATATCTACTGTGGCACAGTTTTCCTACCACCACCGTCATCATTTATCAAAAAGATGTTTCGCCATCACCCACCAGTCTGGATTATTGCAATACACTCTACATGGGGCTGCCTTTGAAGATGACTCGGAAACTGCAATTGGTACAAAGATCGGCAGCCAAGCTACTAACTGGAGCCAGCTATAGGGAGCACATGATGCCCCTACTAAAGCAGCTCCATTGGCTGCTGATAAGTTTCCAGTCTCAGTTCAAAGTGCAGGTTATCACCTATAAAGCCCTAAACAGCTCGGGTCCTGCCTATTTCATGACCGCATTCCCTCCTATGAACTGGCACAGGCTCTAAGATCTGCCATGGCAGCCCTCCTCACAGTCCCACCACCATCACAAGCATGATTGCTGGGAACAAGAGAGAGAGCCTTCTCGTTGGTGCCCCCTTGGCTTCCAAGGGAGATTACTTTACTTACTTACTTACTTTTACTTACTTAGGCAATCTCTCATTGGCCGAGTAGGATAATCTTCCAGGCTCAGTATTCTTGTGGATCCGTAGGTGACTGTGGAGCCATATTCTTGACCTGCACCTTCTCCCACAGTGAGGGCATTGGTTTCCAGATGGAAGGCGGTTTCGGTCAGGGTTGGCTTGACGCGCCTTCCTCTTGGCACGTTTCTCTCTTTCACCCTCCATTCATGCCTCTTCAAATTCTGCAGCACTGCTGGTCACAGCTGACCTCCAGCTGACATGCTCAAGGGCCAGGGCTTCCCAGTTCTCAGTTAATATGCCAGAGTTTTTAAGGTTGGCTTTGAGGCCATCTTTAAATCTCTTTTCCTGTCTACCAAAATTCCGTTTTCCGTTCTTGAGTTTGGAGTAGAGCAACTGCTTTGGGAGACAGTGGTCGGGCATCCAGACAACGTGGATGGTCCAGCAGAGTTGATGGCGGAGGACCATCGCTTCAATGCTGGTGCTGGTGGTCTTTGCTTCTTCCAGCACACTGACGTTTGTCCGCTTGTCTTCCCAAGAGATTTGCAGGATTTTCCAGAGGCAGCAGTGATGGAATCGTTCCAGGAGTTACATGTGACGTCTGTAGACAGTCCACGTTTCGCAGGCATATAGCAGGGTTGGGAGGACAATAGCTTTATAAACAAGCACCTTGGTATTCCTACGGATGTCCTGGTCCTCAAACACTCTGCTTCATTTGGAAAAATGCTGCACTCGCAGAGCTCAGGCAGTGTTGTATTTCAGTGTCAATGTTGACTTTTGTGGAGAGGTGGCTACTAAGGTAGCAGAAATGATCAACATTTTCTAATGTTACACCATTAAGCTGTATTTCTGGCATTGCAGAGGGATTGGCTGGTGACTGCTAGAAGAGTACTTTGGTTTTCTCAATGTTCAATGACAGGCCAAGCTTTTTGTTTTTATTTTCCTTGGAAGACGCCTGTGTGTGAGTTTTTTAATGTGTGGAGATCAGTGCACAACTGATCAATACACAGTTTTCACAGAGTGAGGTTCCACTGGTGACATAATTTAACAGGACGACCGTGGCTTCTCAATCTGTTGCAGCCTTCTTCCGCCTTCACAGCTGTTGTAACATGTACCATATTATCCTCCTCCTGCTCTGCCGTTGAGGTTTTTGGGTCTTCGGACTGCATGGGGGAGGTCTGGAACCTCCCCCGCGGCCACTCCTGGGAGTGCATGACTCCAGTCGTTGTGCCTGCAAGTTCATTGGAACACGCAAGCTCCCTCACCATGACAAGGTGACAGTCCATTGAGGGTGTACGCTTACATGCCACCAAAACAGAGGACATGCAAAACCATAACATAAGCAGAAAAGGACCTAGATATGCATAACATTTGCTCATTCTGTTGTACATATATTTGGAAATAATGTAAAACTCTTAATGCATCTCACCAGAATAGGGATGTCAATGGGGTTTTTTAACTACTAGAAATGTATATTGATAGTGTTAAATAAATAAATAAATAAATGCCAGAAATCTAATTTCCTGAAGCAATTGTATTACTATTGGCCATAATGACGAGGCTTTCATTTTTATGCTGTGCAGTCCATCAACAACTACTGGCAAGCAGGACTACAATTATTTCAGTCAGACATATCTAGACATTATGTCTAGGTATTAGATATAATAGAATCATGTATTTGATTGCCCCCATTTTTTCAGTAGCTGGTCCTCTCTTATTTTGCATTACAGAGAGACAATGCTCATAACGTATATTCGAGACTTTATATGAAATACAGTACTTCATCAAAGTGAGTTGTTACATTTATTCCCTCCATTTGAAGGCGGAGAATAAAGACTGAAGATGAAGAAGAATACAGTTCTCGGGAAAGACTGAACAACTTCTTGAAGAGGAGCATGGTTCCCATATCAACTGCATAAGATGTGTTCTTTTAAAAACTGGCAGTCTATTTCCCTGAGAGACACATAGCAGGAAGGCATATACTTCGTGCATTAGTACTTCAAGGTCTTATGGAGTTTTTTACTGAAAGCAGTACAGAACACAAAAGGAATATGATACTTAACACGTTTTCCTGTCTATCATTGCTTGACCGATAGCATCAGAATGCCAACACAACCACTTTAACACATCAGGCCACACAAGGTCATAATTGTGTCAAGGAGAGAGATGCACTTTAGATTACAGATCCAAAAGACCTCCGTTCTTATACCACTTAACTGAAGGACCAATTCAGTTGTGGTATCAACACTGCAAAAGAGATCTCATTGTTTGGTTAGGACAAATCAGTCACTAGTGCAAAGAACTAGGGTGCTTAGTCTATTCCAGTGGCCCCCAGATTTTGGTCCCAGGATGCTACTCAATTTCAAGAGGCCTCATCCAGCATGGCCAAAATTCTGGAAGAAGAAATCCAACAATGCCTGGAAACTAAAGCATGGGAATCATGTTTTAAGACAATCGTGGAGCAAACCAAAGGTCTATGTAGTGCTTAATCTTATTTCCCATTGGGAAACTGATGCTTGGATAAATAATATCCATCTCTTCCTGTTTCCAAATGGATTGTATTATGATTTTTTTTTTAAAAAAATCTAGATTAAAGCTAAATTTGTTGAAATCCTCAGCAGGAGTGAGGGAGAGAGGGTTAGTTCTGCTCCAGGATGGAGCAAACATCATGTCCCAGAGAAGGCTCTGAGTCAGGACTAAGCTGCTTCATTTGCTCCATGGGGTAAAACTGCAGTTCAAAGCACTAACTGGAGCATGAAGGAAAGAGAGATGAGAATAGAAGGGAGACTCCAACACCGCTATATGAATGATAGCGCCAGCCCTCCACACTTCGGGTTTAACTTTTGCAGATATGATTATTCATAGATTTGATTAATATGATACCTCTAGTGATCTCCTGCTCCTCCAGTGTGATTTAGAGATTTCTACAGTGATGTTTCCTTGGGTTTAAAAAAGTGTGGGCTTTATTCACTTTTTCCTCACTTTCGTGGGGTCCAGCACTCCTAACCCCAGAAAATGAGATGAATCTACTGTGTTTTCTTTTTATTCATTTTTTAAAACAGCCAAATAATCAAGAAAGACCATGGAGGAACAATTAGAAAATATAATACAACAAACATAAAATGTATTTCATGTTAAAAGCATTGCATAAATAAGTATAAAACTGATAAAAATAGAGGGAACAAAAGTGGGTAAACAATTTTTGATCAAAAATGGGCAACAGTGCATTGTCTGTAGCATTAAACAATTCTCCCTCTGTGCATGGGGCAGGGCATTTTAGGCAAGCATACAGGTGCAGAGTTGTTTGTTCTGCTCCACAGTTGCACAAGGTGGAAGATTCTTCTAGGTAGTGCCATTTTGCCAGGCTGTCTCTTGATCTGCTCACTCTACTTCTGAGTCAGTTCAGAAACTTCCAAGTTGCCCATTCTTGGTTTGCCCTTGGAGACAGAACCCCATGGGGGCCATCCAATTGGGATTTCCTGGTTTAGCTGCCCAGAGGGATACTCTTGCTGTTACTGGGGGAACATTAAGAGGAGTGGTGGTTCTCATGAAGCTTTTCCTTGATTTGAGTCTACTGGGAGGAGGCTGATAGTCATGCAGAGGATGGCTTTTACAGTGTTCAACCTTATTTCTCTCACAGTTAGGAACAACTTCCCATCACACATTGGGGGGGGGGGGGTCAATGCCAGCTAGCTTGTAGAGTTTATCAACAGGTGTAGATATAACACATCCTGTGATTATTCTGCATGCTTCATTCAGTGTTATGTTCAGCTGCTTCTCATGGACAGACTTGTGCCAAACAGGGCAGTCATACTCAGCAGTTGAGTAGGACAATGACAAACCTGGTGTTCTTATTAATTTTGGGTCTGCACCCCATGCGCTGCCAGTAAGTTTCCTCAGGATGTTATTGCATGCAGCTACTGTACTTTCATACAGTATTTCCTAAATATTAGTGTTCAGTCAAAGGTGACACTGTGATATTTAGGATGGAAATAAGTAGTAGCATAAACTGACAGAGCTGAGTTGTATATAACACTATGCGAATGATGGGATAAGGGTGGGAGTAGTACAGATCTGGGAATAGACTGAGAACTTTAAATATATGAATGTATGTGTATGTGTATGTGTATATAAATTTTAAAAACCATCCAAGACTCTCTGAAGAACCTAAAAGTATAAACAGAATTTTGCAAAACAACAATGCCAGAACAACATAAATGTGTCCATTACAATTCCAACTGAAGCATATATTGGTAAATCAATAGTTGAATAATGTTAGGAGCCCTTTGTCTGAAACACCCTTTAATTTGGATCCAACCCATTAACCTGTGTTTCGGAGTATCAAATTTACTTTTCCTTTAAGGAGTCCAAGTGAAGCTACTCTCCTGATGTTCCCTGCCATCATACAGTGTTGTTTGGAAGAAGTTCTCTTCGAGCTAAAACTTGAGAAACACAGGAAATGAAATTCTTATCTCAGTGTCTGGGGAAGTTAAGTAAGTGAAGCTGATGGCACTTGAAATGAGGAAAAACAGACCCTGGAGAAATGAATCATTGATACCAGTCCCTAAATATTAATAAGATACAAGAAGAGAGGGTACTTCATTCAACTTTGCACTTAGCCCAAATGTTCAAACTGGAGGAGAAACACTCTTGCCTGCTGGATGAACTATTCAAAACCAATCAAGAGACAGTTCTCTGCAATGAAGAAATTGGGATGTAGATTATTTATTCAAATCTGAAAAGGCAGAAGCAGTGCTCTAGGCTTAGCAAGGTTTCAGTATCAAAATTTCAGTTGAGAATGGACTCCCAGTCCCTCGGGGACAGCTGAAAGACCCCACATGAGGAATGGCCAAAAGAAATCCAAAATAACTGCAAAATAGCTTAAGCATCTTCGGCCTGCTTTTCACATTCATATCACTATCAGATGCAATTTGACACAAATTCAATTTCCATGGTGCATTTTATTTATCTGATTACTTTTGTTTGGTTGGTTGCATACTGCAAGTCGCTTTTGGTGTGAGAGAATCAGCTGTCTGCAGAGACATTGCCCAGGGGAAGCCCAGATGTGTTACTATCCTGTAAAGAGGCTCCTCTCATCTCCTGGAACCTCAATCAGTGGCTGATACCAAATGAGAAACTCCCTCCTGGGTACACAGAACACTGGGCGACTTGGAAGGTATTGAAAAAAAATGTGCTCTGGGGTCACGAGACGCAGAGCCAGCCTTAAGAAATGGGGCTATAAAGTGGAATCTGCGACATGTGAGTGCAGAGAAAAGCAAACCACTGACCACTTGCTACAATGCAGCCTGAACCCTGACACATGCACAATGGAGGACCTTCTTCCAAAGACACCAGAGGGACTCCTAGTGGCCAGCTTCTGGTCAAAGGAAATTTAGCATAATGCCAAGTTTTAAATGTTGTTTATGGTTTTTAAAAATACATTATAATTGTATTTGCTTCTGACACAATAGATAAATAACCCTACTTTTCTCCCAAAATAGCCCATGCAATGATACTGTTTTCCAGCCTACTTTTTTCTGATAAGGTGGACGTACTGTTGTCCTTTGACCATGTCAAAAGAGTGGTTTTTGTCATATCGTTCTTTTTTATTAGAGATCTTGAAAACAGCAGGGAGACAATAAGGAAGATTTAAAGTTTTAAAGGGATTGTGTCTATCTCTAAGATTATAATGGGAATTCATGAAACAAATAAAAGGATTTTGCACAAAATCATTACAACTCAAGAAGAGGAGAGAGAGAGATATAATGGCGAGATGTGTTATTTCATATTTGCATCGAATGTACACTTGAACAGAACTTTTATTTATATATATTGATTATATAAATGGAAAACAGATAACATCAAAAGTGTCATTATTGAGCTTTAATGACAAGGATGTCTTTTTCTACTGCTGCTTTTAATAGCAATCAGAAAGAAACTTTGGGCGAAAGTTCTCCTCCTCCTCCTGCATTTATCTATCAGAAAACATGGATTAAAAAAGACAGTGACGAAAAACTTCCAGATAGTTCCAGAATGCTCTTCTGTATCCGAGTAATGCATTTATTCATACAATTGTAAAATGGGCACGCTAATATTCCTTTGGGTCAATCCCATGATAGACAGATTGAGGCAATTTTAAATGGCAGATTTTGATGGTCATGAAAGAGCACCCAAGTTTTGGCTGCTTAATGTGTTGTTGTGCTTTTTGTTGATGGGAATGGGAGAATTACTTCTGGAATGTTCTTCCTTGAATGCCAAAATATCTTGGCTGGCTCTGATATCTTAGGATGAAGGCTGGCTCTGATATCTTAGGATGAAGGGCGAGAATGCCATTTCCTGTTCTGTGGTATATCAATGCTTTCATAATGATTGCTAGTGTGTATGTGCATACAATAAATGGGCAAATGGAACTTTTCCCCTTGAGGAGCTTCCCCCCACCCCAATTATATCAGTATGCATCAGCTGCAACAATCCAAATTTGGAAAACTTTTAATGAGAGAAACAAAGAAAGCAATTTTTTTCAGTCTGAGCTGCTTTCAGTGCCTCTGGAAATCCCCAAAGGACACGAAATGGTGAAGAGATAGGCTCTAGTTTTAATTATTGTATTAAAATTCTTCCAAGCTAGTACACACCACTAGAAAGGCAAGTTAATTAGAATGCCAGAACAGTTCCTCTCATACTCTGTGAAGGTTTCTGTTATATTTTCTTCATATTCCTACCCTAGCAACTTTTACACTCAGACGTCTGTCCTAAATGGGTTGTTGTAGGTCTTTCGGGCTGTATGACCATGTTCTAGAAGCGTTCTCTCCTGACGTTTCGCCTACATCTGTGGCAAGCATCCTCAGAGATTGTGAGGTTTGTTGGAAACTAGGAAAATAGGGGTTATATATCTCCTAAATGTATTTACAAAACTCTTTATACAAAGCTACTTTCCGCCCATAAATATGAATGGATTTTACTGTTTTTGAGGTGTAATGATGAGGATACGCAACTTGCAACACCATTGAAGGGGAAGGAAAACCTGCCTCATTCGGGTGGAAGGAAGTCACAACACTTCTTAAATGGAAGTGAATCACACTTCTGGAAGAAAGAAACAAATGTTGAGCATCATGTATCTGAAATTTCAAAATCCAAAATCATCCACATGGGTGGTCGAGATACCTTTGCTTTCTGATGGTTCAATGTACACCATTTGTGTTTCTTGCAAAAAAAAATGTTAAAAATATTGTATAAGATGAACTTCTGGCTACAAACTATATATCAAGCATAAATGAATTTCATGTTTAGACTTGGGTACATATATACACAAGTATTCCAAAACTGGGGGGGAGGGGGGGGTTGAAATCTCAGATACCTCTGGACCCATAAAGGATATTCAAACTGTACATGGGATCATACATTATACAAACAAATGCTCTCCTAAGCAGGTACAGGTTGGAATGCAAGTTTGGTAGCTGACATGAACTCAGCTCTTAAGATTGCTTCAAAATTAAGCTAAGAGTACTTTCAGGTATATATTTTATCAGTGCCACAGATTAAGAAACAATTCAGCCAAATCATTTTTCCATTCTTAACTAATGCCCTGTGGTTAGATAAAAAAAGATTGGTGGGAAAGTACCTGTCTAAACTTATCTCCCTCTATGAGCCAGTTTGAGCATTTAGATCTGCTAGGGAGGCCCTGCTCTCAATCCCACCCCCTTCACAAGCATGGCTGGTGAGGACAAGAGACAGAACCTTCTCAGTGATGGCCTCTTGACTATGGAACTCCCTCCCCAGTGACATCAGACTGGCCCCCTCCCTCTTGGTCTTCAGGAAAAAGTTAGAGACCTGGCTTTGGACACAGGCGTTTGGGGAGTAGGGTAATATGAAATCCGACTTGAATGTAGCAGCATGAACGATTATGAAATTAGGTTTTTAATCTGTTTTATTGTATTTATGTTTGAACTGTTTTATTGCTTGATTTGTTGTATTTCTTTAGTTGTCTGTGTAATGAGTCATTGAATTATGCCATAATTGTAAGCTGCTCTGTGTCCCCTTCAAGGTGAGAAGAGCAGGGTAGAATAATAATAAATAAATAAAGTACAGAGAATTACTATACTTTCCCCGAAAATTCCAAGAAAAGACAGAGTGATGCCACAACAAAAGCACAATCTGGAACTAGGTGCTTCACTCCCTGGTGAGTTGTGTCTTCAACTCAGCTCTAACTTATGGCAACCCTTTCCTAGGGCTTTGTTAGCAAGATTTCTACAGAGAAGCTTTTGTACTGCCTTCTTCTGAGAAAATGTGCCTTGTCTAAGGCCACTCAGGCCCCGTCTACAGTGTCCTTACATCCCAGGATCTGATCCTAGGTTATATGCCTTCAACTGGATTATATGAATCTCCATTACCATATAATCTGGGATAAACAGATAATCTGGGATCAGATCATGGGATATAAGGACAGAGTAGAAAGGGCCTCGGTGTATTTCCAGGACTAGGGATTTGAATCCTAGTCCTTCAGAGTCTTTCTCTTGCACTCAAACTGCTTCACTATGCCAGCAAAAGGATGGAGAAAGCCCTTCCATATCCCCAAATCCATTGTACATTTTTCTGCCAGTCTCTTGCCTGTAAAAAAAACATTGAAATTAATATTTATGTAAACTAACATGGCAAAGTACCACCCTTCTCCACTAGGCTTAGGCAAAAATAAACTGCTGTAGCCTCTCCTAGCTCGTGACTTCTTTCTTAATGAAATTTGTCACCTTGACCACACTATAATGTTGCTTGGCCCAGTTTTCATCTGTGAAATGTTGGTATATCACCATGATTCCACTTTAAATATCATGGCTGAATACTGGGCTTTATCATTTGGTGAGGCGCCTCAGCAATTTGGCTGAGAACAAGAAATGCCTCATGACACCAAAAATCCCAGGTTGTGTAAAATGGAATTATTATAGTCATTGTGATCTGTGTAGTGTGAAAAAGACCCAAAGAAAACATCTTCCCATGTTCATAGGGCAAAAGGTAGGTATGGTTAGGTTCGGTCGTAATCTTCGCAATTTGGAATAAATTCAGAAAGATTTCCTTTTTGAAGCGATTTCAAAGTTTTTAAGGAAACCGGAAGTCCCTTTGCCCTTCCAAAGCTTTTTCTGCCATTTCTCTTATGAATCAGTAAGGGAATTGGAAATGATTCAGCTTTTCCCTCGCTTCTGTTCTGTTCCCTGGCCTCAGTTCAAGCCAGAGAAGCGTTCTAAACCAGTGTGGATGGATTACCTTCCTTTCCTTTCCCTCTCGCGTCAGTTTAAACCAGTGCGGATGGATTCCCTTCCTTTCCTTTCCCTCCCTGTTCCTTGGATAGAGATTTTCCAATTGGTAAGAAGATTCTAAGTTGGAGAGTTGGCAAAGGTGAATCCTGATGTCACATGCAAACTCCAGAGCTGTTACTGCAGCCTCCAACACCTCCAAACCATGTATTTTCTGCCCAAATGCCACTCTTGGAGCCTTCCAGGACAGGCAATGGAAATAGACTTCTGCCCACATCTGGTTTTGGTTTTTATTTTTGCGCAGGATGGACAATCCAAGGAAGCTCCCATTTCTACTACAAGCCATCATGGGAACTTTGCCTTTCACAATTGAAAAGACTATTAATTTTAATGAAAGGATGCCCACTCGGTCCAATCACCTCCAATTACATGTGTCTTTTTTCTCTTTTCTGTTTATGCTCAACTGCTTTCAAACATTTTGTACTGCCTCAAAACTGATAAACACACACAGCCATTTCTGAACTATTCCATGCTCCTTTTTCGTTTGTTTTCACACCTAACGCACATTATATCGGGCATGTCCCTTAAAAAATGTTATTTCCCTGCCTATCGAAGCTTTCAAATTTTACAGTTACAACATACTCACACTGAGAAAATTTGGCTGCGATTCCACAGCCTCCAACTAATAGTAGGAATTTATCTGTGTCTCTGCCCCCAAATTGTAGACTTTGAAGAACTGAACACAGCAGTAAAGTAAAGTGATTTTATTGGCACTTGGAGTTCCTGTGTTTGGGCAATGTAAAAACAGGAGGAGAATTGATCCAAAGTGTATAAAAGATCCATTTGAACATTTAATGTCCTTTACACACAGCACTGTTTTCTAACATCAGTTTTGTTAATGCATCTATCCAGAAGTCCATACTCTCAACGGTTTCAAGAGCTGGGAGAGACGCAGGCAGAGATGATACTGGAGGAGGCCCTGTTGTGTTATACTGCAAGCTTTCACAAGATGGTGTCCAAAACAGTTTCACAAAAAGCAATTTACATTGTGTTCTCAAAAGTCAGGAGTGGAGGGGCAACCACTTTTCAAGATTTAAGGGTCATTGACAGACATCTGACAGACATTGTGAACTGCATCTATGAAAAATTATTTTGTTCAAGGTGAATCGGGATCATGGAAGCTTATCTGAATGCTCTTAGCAGAGGCTACCAGCTTGTATACCGGGGAGTAAGACCTACTGAATCCAAATGGTCCTATTCGTGGTAAAAAAAAACAAAAAAAACACCAATGTACATGAAAGTATGACCCACTGAACTAAACATGACTTGCTTCAGAGTAGACATGCACCATATTGCACTAGGTGGTGTCTGATTTATGGCAGCAAAGCATCACTTGATGTTGGAAGTCACCAAGTAACAAACAAGTGTAGGCAAATCCATGAAGTAGTTACGGTTATTAAATGGCAGGTGGAGAAAAGCTAGGCTTAAAAACCTTTTGATATACAGCCATGCTAAGATTACCAGTCTCAAGGACCCACAAGAGGTATATTTTATTACTACTCTGCTACAGCATAAATAGCATATGCTCTCTATGGTGGTAGAATACAAAGGTAAAGAAAGATGTTTGTAGTATAAGCTTTTATAGACTAGGGCTGTGTCTTCATGGGTCAAATAAAAGAGATTCACCTTGTAACTGCTGCAAGGAGTCCACGCTGCTTACAGCTGGTTTCACAGCAGAAATGTTTCCATCTATTAATCCGGTGCAAGAAAATCTGCAATTTACTTTGAAACTTCCTGAAAGCTTCAGAGTGATCCCGGTGTTTCTTAGGTGTTAACCTCTGACCAGATTCAGTGTCTCCAGGTCAAACAACTACAGGGTGAGGCAGCATAACTTCCTTTTTTAAAAATGTGTGTCATTCAGTCGGTTGAAGACTTAGCGGAGCGCTAGTGGTCTCGTTCAAGAGGCGGGAGTATAAAGTTTTGTCCTGACACAGTTCAGTTGCCATCATGCGTTGGAACAGTGAGGAGTGTGCTTTTGCCGTTGAGGCCTACTTTTCGAGCAGATTTGGAGTGGCTGGCCCACTCTCCAGATTTGACCCCTTGTGATTTTTTTCTATGGGTTTTTTTGAAATCCCGTGTTTATGTGAACCATCCAAGATTTGAAGACCAACATCCAGGAAGAAATTGCCAATATAACACCTGGTGTGCTGGCAAGAGTCATGACAAACACCAGAAATCGGTTTACTCAGTGTATGGAGAATGGAGAAAAGGGGACGTCGCCTACCTAATTTGATCTTCAAAACTATGTAAAACTAAACTTTAGGTATGCACCTACATTATAAAAAAAATTCTGATTCATACAATGGATTTTATTAAGTTTTGAAAAAAGGAAGTTATGCTGCCTCACCCTGTAGAAGCAGTTACTTGGCAATGCCTTGCTGGCAACATTGCTTCTGCTGATCTCACGGCTGGGTGCTTCATCAGAAACAAAATCTGGGTTGCTGTGAGTTTTCTGGGCTGTATGGCCATGTTCCAGAAGCATTCTCTCCTGATGTTTTGCCCACATCTAGGG
Source organism: Anolis sagrei (assembly GCF_037176765.1). Taxonomy (NCBI): domain Eukaryota; kingdom Metazoa; phylum Chordata; class Lepidosauria; order Squamata; family Anolidae; genus Anolis; species Anolis sagrei. The sequence continues at coordinate 210,320,891 of NC_090023.1, read as the reverse complement.
CAGGAATCTCCAGACGTTGTGAAGTCTGTTGGAAACTAGGCGTGAAGTCTGTTGGAAACTAGGTAGCTCACTTGCCTAGTTTCCAACAGACCTCACAACTTCTGAGGAAGCCTGTCATAAATGTGGGCTAAACATCAGGAGATAATGCTCCTGGAACATGGCCATACAGCCCAGAAAACTCACAGCAACCCAGTGATTCTGGCCATGAAAGCCTTCGACAACACACAGAAACAAAACTGTCAGCAAAATGGCTTTTGGATGGCAAAATAGCAGCAGGAGTCCCAATGCCTTCTTGGCCTAGCCAACCAAGTGGACACCAATGAGTCCTGCGCTGTTCCTATGCTGCATTTGGAGCTGCTCGGGAGCACAGTACACTAGATTATTTTGGTAGATTGAGCCTACAAGAGCTTATGCTACCCATTTCATTCTCTCTGAGCGTCTCAAAATTGCTGCAAGAACCCTTTACATAATAACATTTTTCGTTACCACTTGGCTGGATTGTCAGAGGCGAACAACTTATATCATGGTAGGTTCTCTCTATCTCTCAAGCAATTTGGTTAAGCTTGGAATTAGCATAATAAACAATGCAGTCATTTAAACCCTTTGGGTTTACAGCATGATCATGCATTCATCCCACTTGTCCTGTCCTCTCTCTAAAAGTAAAAGATTTCATAGCTCTGGATTTATTTTTTTCATTATCACAAAGGGGGAAAACTAATATTTGGGAAGGAAGTGCTTCTAAACAAATCCCATCTGACTCCCATTTTTCTGTTAGTCCTGATCATTATAGGAAAGGATTTTTTGCACACACCTCTCCCCCCCCCCCCCCCCAACTTTCTACCAGTATCATCAGGCATATTGGCACCAAGTATAATGTTGTGAAGCTCAACCTGTCCCGTTTTTGCAATTTTAAAATGAATTGGATTATTTTGTTGTTGTTTTTTAAAAAGTACATTAATGCATTTTGGAGATTGGCTCTGTTTCCCTAAGGAGCCACTGGAGAGCTTCGTGTCGTCCTTGTCGTTCAAGTTCGGCCCCAACCACCTCTCTGCATTTTCTATGGTAGTCATTCACCCAGTCACACTAAAAAGTGAGAAAAGATAAAAGAATTATCAGCCAACAAGAAAGGGGAATTGCACCTTAATTTCTGACCAACATTACTGTCACTTGGAAGGGAAAGGAGTGTGAAAGACACCTTCAGATCATCTTCTAAAAAGCTCAAACAGCTAAAGTTGAAGGCAAAGACTCATAGTCCTTGTCTATCAAGACTGGCAATCACTTGATCACTGTCCTTACTCTTCCTTCTTTTACAATACTTAGGAAATATTTTATGTCATGTTTCCAAATTTGTGTACTGCTGTTGCTTTCACTTCAACAGTTGATGCTGGCATTTCTAAAAATCAGTATCAGTTACTAGAAAAATAAGAATGTCAGCACTCATTTAATGCTAAGGAGTTTCCGTGAGAGTATGTGCTTCTCAGCAGAAAACCATCCTGCTCTTCCACTTGCAACTAACTGCAAATGACTGGAGCTATCTATAAGACTTGGCACTTGGCTTATAGCCTTTGGGCATTTATGTAACTCAGAGGAAAGCCTTTGAGAAATGTTGGGTTCTGCTAGTTGACTTGCTGTATTACATATAGGTATGTTTCTTTTTCACTGTTGACATGATGTCAGATGGAAAGAACTTGGCTCTCCAAATATTGTTAAGTTGCAGGTACCAATACTCTGGCTAAGTTGGCTAAGACTGTCAACAGCATCTAGATGAGTGCACATTTCCTAATCTATATAAATAAAAATGTAATATTTGTTTGTGGGATTAACATAACTCAAAAACCACTGCACAAATTGACACCAAATTTGGACACAATACATGTGTCAGGCCAATGAGTGACCATCACTCATAAAAACCCTGAAAAACACAGCAGAAGAGACTTAAAAAGCCAAAAAACAAAAAAATACATTACAATGCATGCGCAAAACCACACATATATACGCAAACACACATATATAGCCATATACACACACATATATACACATAAAGCACATATACACAGATTGGGCCACAGCAACACGTGGCAGGGGATAGCTAGTTATACAATAAAATTTAAAATATGATTGGCTGACAATATTTCTTTCAAATATCCATTTCTATTTTTCTTAGTTCTGAATGTCAGATCTATCCACGTCATGTCTGTTGTGAGTGAAAGCAGTTTGTAACAAAACGTTGTAGTGTGGAATGTTCCTATTCAAGTTAAGGCCAAACAGTCATCCTCCCAAAACCCCTTATGCTTCATTTTGTGAAGTGGCTATACTTCCACAAACATGGTGGTCTTCCAAATCTGCTAATACCTCTCTCTTGTATATCAATTGTTTGTTGTAGTTCTATGCCTTCAAGCCATTTCCAACTTATGGCAACTTTAAGCTATCACAGGATTTTCTTTGGCTCCATCTGAGGCTGAGAGAAGATCATTTGCCCAAGGTCATCCAGTGAACATGCCCACTGTGCTAGGCTTCTGGTTGTTGGTTGTTGATGGTTTATGTTTTTGTGATGTTTTGTATGGTTTTTGTCTTAATTTTTGTAATGCAATGTATTTTACTGTGCTATATTTTATATTTTGTTGACTGGGCTTGGTCCCCATGTAAGACGCCCCAAGTCCCTTTTCAGGGAGATGGTGGTGGGTAAAATAATAAAGTTGTTGTTGTTGTTGTTGTTGTTGTTGTTGTTGGGTTTTCATGATTGAGATGCAATAATGAAAACACTACACCACACTGGCTCTCTCACTTGAGCATAACTGCTGTCATTTTGACTACATAAGAATCTACAGTTGGAGAACTGAGTTCAGTACGGCTAGCCACAAAGATATTTTGGTATGGTATGTAATATTGTGTAATCAAAAAAAGAAAGCAACTAAAGCAGTGTCATTCTGAATGAGTTGCATTTTATACCCTAGATAAGATGATTGGAAAATATCAATCACTATCATCTGCAAGATATTGAAGTCATTTTGGAACTGTTTGTAAACCTGGAAGTCCTCCTGTCAATCCAAGCTGCAATTTTCTCCCAAGCAGCCATTAAATAACCTCCCACTATCTTCCAGTTAAGTTTGATAAGAAATACGACTATGACAGATTTGCTTCTAAATAAGTGCTATTGTGTATATTGCCATTTTAATATGTCCTATCTGGGAATGAGGGGAGCCAACTTGACAGCAAAAACCTGAATATTTATTTTTGAAAAGGGCAATTTATTCTTTTCTTACCTCTTTTTGGGTCAGCAAGTGAACATTTATCATTTTGGTCTGGATTGGAACCAGGGTCAGAGGTTCAAAAGTCAAACTCCCTCTATTACTGAAGTTATACTGTTAAGGGAAAAGAATAATGGTTATTGGAGAAAGCTGCTAGCTGAATTATAGTGCTGTTGCTTTTTCCTCCTGTAGACTTCACAAAGAGAATATATATATAGTTAAGGGGAGTTTGGTTATTATACCAATCCGGGCATGTCATCTGTCTCTCTGAAAAGTTCCTCCTGGAACACAGAAAAGAATAGCTCTGCAAACCCATTTTCACTGAGGAAACAAGACACAACTAGATAGATAAGTCTATCAGGGTGCAGCACATTTAGTAATGTTGGGTGGATCTAAATCCGACTGCTATCCCCACTAAAAAATATTCTGGATGATAATTAAATCCTTAAACAAGGGTTTGTTCTTCAATACACTTCAGACAGACAAGGGCACAGAATGGGGCATCCAAAATATCCTAATACCAGCAAATCAACATTCATGTAAACCCATTGTTTTAATGTAGTGGTTCCCAACTTGTGTTCCATGGACCACCAGTGGTCCACAAGAACTAAAATACGGTCTGCAGCCTCACCGTTACTACACAGTTGCAACAAGAGCAACTGGTCTCACAAAACCTTTTATAGTCCCTAGGCTTATTAAATATGGTTTTCTGTGGGCGAGCAGATAGCGACTACTGGATGGCATATGTTCTGTATCAGAAACTAGAGCTGATGTAGTCTATAGAATCATAGAGTTGGAAGAGACCTCATGGGCCATCCAGTCCAACCCCCTGCCAAGAAGCAGGACAATCGCGTTCAAAGCACCCCCAACAGATGGCTATCCAGCCTCTGTTTAAAAGCCTCCAAAGAAGCCTCCATGATACTTCAGGGTAGAGAGTTCCACGCTGAACAGCTCTCACAGTCAGGAAGTTCTTCCTAATGTTCAGGTGGAATCTCCTTTCCTGTAGTTTGAAGCCATTGCTCTGCATCCTAGTCTCCAGGGAAGCAGAAAACAAGCTTGCTCCCTCCTCCCTATGCTCCCTCCTCCCCTCGTATATCCAATGCAGTTTTCTGAATCAGCACCCCAAATAACCAAACCGTATCTAAAGTTGACCAAAAACAGATTCGTAATCATTTTGGTACTAATGTTGGAGAGTGATCCCTGCTCAAAATGGTCCTTGTTCAAGTGGTCCCTGGTCAAAAAAAGGTCGGGAATCACTACTTTAGCGGGTCTTGTATATATAGCTGAGGTAAGAAACAGATTTTAAGGTCCATGCTACAGGTTCATAAGCTCCCTTTCCATTTATGTATATATTTTACTTTTGCCAACAAGACAGTACGAAGGTTCAAAGACTCTTTCCAAAGTTAGACTTAGATCTTTCAGTAAATAGCAACAACCATATATACTAAGAGAGTAGAGGAATGGCTCGAAAGGAAACATGCCTACATGCTAAGCCGATGAAACAAGTAAAAGGTTTCATTCTAGCAAGAAAGCCGTAATGGCTTCATTCAATGTGGTAATAAAAGAAGAAGAATTAATAGACCTGGCAAAGCAGGAAGTCTCATTTCATCTCTATCCTATAGCTAAAAAACCCCTCTTGAGAGCAGATAATCCCATTCTGACACAGTGACTGCTATATTCCAGGCAAGGGTGAAAAGAAGGCTAAGAGATTTTTGTGTTCTATGATGGCAACAATATCTCACAGCAGCTGCACAAGTTAATTATTTTGTGCCATGGGGAAGCACCATTTCAGTGTAAGTGCAACATTCACAGGCTCGGTCCACAGAATCTATGGCCAAATGAGAGCTCTCCAACAGAAAACATCCAATCCTATCCTAAAATAAGGTGTGTGAACTCTGTTCTCTGTCATGTTCTGTTCTGACTGTTCTTTAGTTGGTGCTGGTGTTCCTTTTTACATTTTAAAAACTTCAAAAACATCCCAAAGCGGCACAGCTCTTTTTAAGCATACTAAAGAATCACTCACCTTCGTTTTGACTGGAATGACTATGACCACATTTTCTATTCGGACCCCAAAAGAACCATCTTCATAATAGCCAGGTTCTGTGGAGACAAATTTATCAGAAAACAGATCCCACCACATACAAATTTCCTAACAACTACAAAAACAGTAAGTTTAGATTTACTGTTTAAGAGCCTGAAGACTTTAAAGGACAATGGGATAAGGAAACATCAACCCAAATACATACCACTTTTCACAGAAAATAGCAGCAAAGACTGCTATTGCAGCCTGACCACAGAAATCATTTTGGAGAAGTAGAAAGAACTCCAAGTAAGAGTTCAGAAATCTTATTTCTTGGGGTTACAAGTCCCAAAATCTTGCCAGGAACATAGTTTACAAATTCTCCACCACAAATTGCCTAAGTAACCTCCGCCCACATCTCTCGGTCACAACATAATGCTAGTATGGCACTACCTTATAGTGTTGTCTCTTGCTCTCTGAACACTTGTAAGCATGATATACACACTACATAATTGTATAATCATATTATTATATTATATTATTATAAATATGCATAACAGGAGCCATGATGGCACAATGGGTTAAACCCTTGTGCCAGCTAAACTTCTGACCTGAAGGACAGCGGTTCGAATCTGTGAGACGGGGCGAGTTCCCGTCTGTCAGGTCCACCTTGCAGGGACATGAGAGAAGCCTCCCACAATTCTCTCACATTCTCTGACACCAGAAGCTATTATGTTTCATGATTTTTTTTCATGTTAGGAGCAACTTGAGAAACTGCATGTTGCTTTTGGTGTGAGAAAATTGGCTGTCTACAAGGACGTTGCCCAGAGAATGCCCTGATGTTTTACCATCCTGTGGGAGGCTTCTCTCATGTCCCTGCATGAGAAGCTGGAGCTGACAGACAGGAGTTCACCCCATTCCCTGGATTTGAACCGTCGATCGGCAGTCCGGGGTTTTAGCACAACTGGTAAATCACCAATGATAAGATCTACCAACCGAAAGGTTGCCAGTTCAAAGCCCTGGGTCAACATGAGCTGCCGATTGTCAGCCCAGCTTACTGTTGACCTAAGCAGTTCGAAAACAACTTCAGCTGTAATTAGAGAAATTAAATACCACTGAAACAAGCAGGGGAATTATTTTATGACACCATAAAGAAAAACTTTTAAAATGCCAGTGACCAAAAGGAAGAAGGAAGTCTTGAGGGCTCTTCGTCATAGAGGATGGAGTGACAGCACCCCTCTGTGGCTGGATTCAAGCACAACCTTCCAAGTTGCCAAAAAGCTGGACTTTGGACAACATACCTCCTGCCTGTTCTGTCTGTCTCTGTATTGTCTATTCAAAACAGTTTTGAATGTTCGCTGTGTATGTGTACTGTGATCCACCCTGAAACCCCTTGTGGAGGTAGGGTGGAATATAAATAAAGTGTTACTGGTATATTATTTATTTTTATTTACAGCATTTATATTCCACCCTTCTCACCCCGCAGGGGACTCAGGGCGGATTAGAATGTACACATATATGGCAAACATTCAATGCCAAGACACACAACATAGACAAGACAGTCAGAGGCTATTTAACTTTTTCTGGCCGCCAGGGAAGCTGTCGCTTTCATCGTCTATCTGCGACACTGATGAAGTACTTCCGAATTCCCCGCATGCTTTTGCTGGAGTGCATTAGTGGAGTCTTTTTATGGCCTCGTAAATTTTGTTAAATTAGCCTCCCCACACATAGGTGGTACCTAAATTTCCTACTTGACAGATGCAACTGTCTTTCGGGTTGCAAAGGTCAACAACAAGCTACACAATTGGTCGGACACTCACTCCGATCCGGGCTGGCTTTGAACTCATGACCTTTTGGTCAGAAGTGATCTTAATGCAGCTGACACTCAGCCAGCTGCACCACAATTATTATTATTATTACTATTATTATTATTATTATTATTCTGCCACCATAAGGGTTTAATCCATTGCGCCACCGGGGTTCCTTCATGTTTAATGACAATGGAGGTATTATTGAGATTCCTGGTCTTGCCTATAAAACACAGGGAACCAAAAGAATCTCAAATGCCTATATCAAGCAATGTTCCTGAACTTAAAAGAGGCAAAAGAGCATGGTAGTTTTCAAACTAGGTCACAAAACAGCCAACAGTGATGAAAATATTACCATCAGAAACAATCATGCCGGCTTCCAAAGGTTCATCTGCGAATGTTTTGTAACTAATGCCACATGGGCCTTCATGGACATTTAAGAAAGCGCCAACTCCATGTCCTGTGCCATGCAGGTAGTCTAAACCTTGATCCCAGAGAGCAGACCGGGCAAAAGAGTCCAGGAGATGACCTACAAGTCGCAGTAGGAAAATGTCAATGCACAATGCACTAATAATACAAACAGAGACCAAACATGACACACCGGTGCTTTTTCTACACCACAGGCAGGAAAGAGGAACAATAAGGAACAGACTGTTTACTTTGCTTAAGGTTCAGAAATGGTAGGTTTGAAAGGGCAATCACCTCTCTCTTCTAAAAAGCTCTGCTCATTAGACTCAAATAGTCCCCAGATACAAACACCGCTCTCCTCTGAAAACCTGCATTCCCCAGACTACCATAGACTACAAATAAAACCATAGCCTGCAAATATAATAATTTTGTAATGAGGAGGAAGGCAAAAGCAACTAACCTTTGGTTCCATTGGGAAATATGGCAGCACTGACAGCTATATGGCCCTTTAAGACATACGTAAAACACTCCTGCAAAGAATGGAGCAGAATGAATAAAAAGTGCAAACATGGGAAAGGTCCAGTCCACAGATTACCTACATCCCAGAATAAATTAACATATAGCTTTTGAGCCAGGGTTTGAAATTGTGGCTTATTTTGATGGTAAGAGATGGTGATTGGTGTGTCAAATCAAAGCCCAGAGGTGAAGGGTTGATAATAATGAGCCATTTTTGGCAGCATCAAGGCTTTTGCATTCAGTCTCCATATGGACTGTACCACAGATGCCTCCACTGGCCTCAGGAAACATTTGCATTCTGAGCTTTTTCTGTCTCACTGGAAAAAATGGTGCAGCTGTATCATCAAAGAAATATGAGCACAGTTTTGACAGACCACGGTCCAAAGCAGTACAATCCCACCTGCTCAAAACTAACTGCTAAAACAGGTGGTTAGTTATTGCCAAATAGAAAAGGAAACCTGTCAATCTGGACTGAGTTTGGTTTCAAAATACAGTCCTTTTTTCAGAGCCAAATATATATATCAAAGGAATCAAAATGTATGAGGTTGGGGTTGCTTCTTTAATGTTCAGTTCAATTTTAAGACCTACAATTTTTTAAATAATAGACCAGATAAATTTTCAAAAGACTGCTATAAAATTTAAAAACTACTGCACACTGTACCAAAGTGATAATTCACAAGCATGGTTTTCTATTCTGTCACCCTCTGTGATCAGGGGGCATTTAAAGTCTGTTGCTTCCGCCTCTTTTAAGCCTTACATAACTTCTGCAAAAAAGAAAATCTAAAATCATTTATTCAGAAAAAAATCCCCTCATGCCCTTTGGGGCTGTGAGGGAATCATAGGAACACAGAGTTGGAGAAAGCACAAAGACCATCCAATCCGACCCCCTGCCATGTGGAATATACAATCAAAGCACTCCCTGAAGCTTTTGGATAGATTTCCCCATAAATTTTCATAAGCTAACAATGTGCCAAAGGATCAGTTAGTCCCCTCCTTGCTCACTTTTTGCCAACAGGCAAAGTTTGGCTTATCTGAATAGATCTGCATCTTTTATTGGTTGGGGGGTATAAATATGTACTGCTTTTTTATATGTGATATGCTTTTAATGTCAATTTATTGTTTTTCATTAATGTTTTGATTAAATGGATTGTTTGACTTTGTGTGTGTGTCGCATAGCATTTTAGCTATTGCGTTTTCACTTACATGGTAAGCCATGTTGACTCCTGCAGTATGAGTAAATTAGAATATAAGTCAAATTTAAAAATTAAACCACTGCTCTTCAGGCTATTTGTTGCGAGGGTCCAGTAACAATTTTCTTCTTCTACAATACTATACTTGCGCCCACTGGCCACAACTATTTCTTTCTCTAGAACTCCTTGTGGATAGGCAACCAATGATTTATTGACCAGCGCCAGTCCAAGGACCAACATTTTGAGTAGCATTGCTTTTGTTGGAGACAGCAACCTTCTCAAGCCTTCTTTATTTTAATGTTATGTATGTTTATAATGTCTAATTTTATTTACTGAAGTATATGTCTTCTTTGGTTTGCAGTTTCCTTAGCTCTATATACTTGAAGCAGTGGGAGGGGCTGCACATCACATGACTGTTTAGAATGTATTTTTCAACAGGGATGATAATTAAGGCTTGAATCAGAATACAGACGTCAGTGTTAGAAGTTAGAGGACAGTTAAGGCTTGTGTCAGCTTGAGTACAGAAGTCTGCTTTTCAGTCAAATGTCAGTGTTAGGGAGTTGATGCTTGAGTTCCTTTGAAAGTATGTATGTATTTATTTATTTATTTATTTCGAGCATTTCTACCCCGCCCTTCTCAACCCTCGAAGGGGGACTCAGGGCGGCTTACAAAAAGGCACAATTCGATGCCAGCAATGCACATAGTAAGATAAAATACATAGCAGCAACACTTATAAATAGTTAAAACAATCCAAGTAGACCGCTATGAAAGAGAACTGTACAGAACAATATAGTTTTTGAAAAGACTGTTAAAGACAATAAGTCAAAGATACAAACTGAAACATTTTAAAGTTTAACCCAACAAGAAATGTGCCTGTGTATTTCAATACATGAAGTTATGAGTAAACAACCATGTTACTCAACTTGAAACTTTGTCAACTTGAAACTTTGTCTGCTGAAAGCATCAAATAGAAACAAGATATTGACGAGCCCAGTGATCATCCATTACTCAATAAACTAAAGGAACACCTCCATAACTCTGCTACTCAATAGGTTATGATCCTAACAGGTCATAATCCATAATCACCAACAAGCTTGTAATCCTAACAGATAATCATCCTTATCCCAATTAGTTATGATCCTAACAGGTCATAATCCATTATCCCAATTGTTTTAAATGAGCTTTTTTTCTTTTCCAAAGTAAAAGTGCTTAGAGTGCCCAAGCACTTGGTAACTTTTAAGAGCAATTTGATGTCTTAATCTCATTGGATCTAGAAGCCTGCCCACTGGCTGTGCTTCTTCTTTCAAAGACTGTCCTATGAGAGGAGCAAAGGAAAATCGAGTTTGTCCATACCTTTTCGTAAGCCGAAGGGGCACCAAAATGCATAGTTCTTGTCACATCAGTGGTACCGTCCCTTCCAAATGAAACAAAACAAAACATATTTACAAAAGAGAAGATGAAAGCATCAATAAAGGGGAGAAATCTGTTTAAGTTATATTTATATTAAAGCAGGCTCATGGGAAAATACACCTATTTCTTCATATAGACAAAGAGCATACAAAATGAGACTCTGAAAGTTTTGGAACTGTTTTATTCCTGTATTAACAGATTGGCTTTGGACATGAAAATGTGATAAGATTATCCAGTCCTTTACCCCGTCCTCAACAACTGACAAAATATTGCATCTGCAGGAATTTGAAGTACTGCACTTGCAATTTAAAGTGCAGTAATATCCAAGAGGCAGCTGATTCTGTGTTGATTTAAGATTAGTTTCTGATGGTTTTATATTCACAGCATTTATACCATTTTTAATAAATGATCTGATCTTCTTGAAACCATGTGTGCTCTTGACACATAACTTTTGTAAATTAATCATAATTGCTGATGACCAGTACAGAATAGTTAAAATAAAATTAAATAAAAATCTACACAGAGAAGGCAGAGTAGCATGAAAAAACAAGTTAGGAAGGTAGCCATGACCTTCCACACATGGCATCAATCAATGCCTAAATTGCACATAGCTGAAATATCAGTAAGATTCTGAGAGTCGTAGTCCACAAAGCATGTTTCCCACACTGATAAACACAAATGTATCTTGTTTTTCCACCCTTAGCCTTTCCTACAGGCATCAGTGGAACCAAGGGCTCTCTTGAACAACATTCCAAAGAAGACAGATTAGACTCTGGCCACAAATTGGAATACAACTATGTTCTTTGTAAAACTATTGTACTTGTTTGGAAGTTTATCATTCTCCAAACTACACTCCAAACCTACTGAAGGCTTGCATACTCATGCAAAATCAAAAGGTCTCCAAGAGTGACAATAAGCAACATTGGAAGCAGCACTTTAGAGGAAATGAACTCTGCTGTAGCAGAACTCTTCTGTGTCCCTTTGGATTTTCTGGCACTGAGGTCTCTTGGCTCCTTCTGCTCTTTGCTTGTGGAACATTCCAATCTGGATAACCATCTGCATTCTGTTTTGGCACAGGCCAAGCTGTTTGGAAAGTTTAGGTGAAAAAGATTTGGATTCATCGCAAGATACTTTGCTAAATGACCTTCAGCTCCCTGCTAGCTTTTCTCTCTGTGTGTAAGACTCAAGACAGAAGCACTCTATATAGTAGGCATGGGCAAACTTTGGCCCTACAAAGTTTGCCCATGTTTCAACTCCCACAATTCCTACAGCTGGTAGACTCACAGATGCAGGCAAATCGTCAGGAGAGAATGCTTCTAGAACATGGCTATACAGCCCGATAAACCTACAACAACCCAGTGATTCCGGCCATGAAAGCCTACCACAATACATTGAAGCATAAAACACCTGGAAGACCAAAGTTTGCCCATGTCTGTTATATATTCATGTATATGTTTAGAACTTAAATATTAAGCCAAAAAACCTATGCAGACTTATGTACTGGTCAATGTGTGCTCAGTACCTTAACTCTTATTTTAAAAAAGAATACTCCTTTTCTCTGAGAGCAAAAGCTTAATTCAAGCCTAGATACATAGTGCTCAGAAGCATTTTTAGAGAATAAGAACAGCAAGAGTTAGTTATTCTAGTTCGCCAGATAATTCAGCCCCTTGTTCACCAGATAAGACTCCGCTCTCTGCACTTCTTCCAATTCCCCGGCCCTATGTTGCACTGTTTTGCACTATCCCATGTCCAGTCCTTTTTATAGCCTGATCATGCCCATCTTAGTATTTCTGGTTATTCGTATTTGTTGTGCATTGTTTGAGCGAGTCTTAATGTTGTTGTTTCATACCCTTATATTTACTTAATTGTATTTTTATCTGTTACGTTTTGCTATTTTTTATTTTAATTATTTTTTTTAATTGATTGTTTTGCTTTGATGTTTTATGGACATTTTGTCCCATGTGTAAACCTCCCCAAGTCCCTTCCAGGAGATGGAGGTGGGGTACAAAAATAAAGTTGTTATTGTTGTTGATACTCTCCTTATGTCGTATGAACAAAAAATGGGGAAACATAGATGCAGGCGAAACGTCAGGAGAAATGCCTCTAGAACATGGCTCTATAGCCCGAAAAAACCCACAAGAACCTAATGGGGAAAAAAATTCTATCAATTCAGAATTTACAAAACCTAATGCAGCAATGTGGATTCTGCTATTATCTATATGCAGGACAAGTGTAGAATTCAGCATTCGAAAAATGACAGTAGTGACCCTGATTTGAAAGCACATAGGGAATGCATTGTGAAATTTCCAAAGGCAGAGAATAGGCAAGTATTCATCCCTCCTGGCCTTCAGAAAAAAATTGTAATTTGCACCATAATGGACATTAACTGGAATGGTGTTGCGGCAGATGACATTGTGACTTTGTTTTATTGTTTTAATTAATGTTATATGTATTGGTCTTAATGATTGTTTTGTATTTGATTGTGATTGATTGATTCTTGTAATTGTGATGTATCGGTCCTGTACCATTACTAATATAAGCCGTCCTGAGTCCCCCTTCATGGGTAGAGAAGAGATGGGCTGAAAAAGCCATAAATAAATAAATAAATAAATAAATAAATAGGATTTCCACTGATCCATGGTGCTTTTGGGTAACTTCTACCACCATGTCAAGCAAACAAGAATATTATCTAGATTTTTTTCCAGGGTGACTATCAAGAGAGAAAATGTTAGGAAACTGAGTAAGAAGGAGTTTGAATCCAAAAAGGAAATCCTCCACATCTGCAAGAAGAAGTTCAGGTAGCAGTGTGCAAAGTTAAAATACCACATAGGTATGTCTTCTCAGATATAAGTCTTACTAAACGCAATGGGAATTACCCAGGAAAGTGTGTTTAGGATTACAGTCTAGGATCTGTAATTCTGTGACATTGGCTTCTTGGCCAAGGAAACCTCTTCCAGCTCTAAAGACCCCAAAATGTTTGTTCAGATATCCAAGTTAGTGGCATGTTGCATCTGTAATAGAAATCCTACAAGTCCCCTGAAAATTAATAACACAATCCACTTGAATGTTCTCTACTACAAGCTGCATCAATATTAATGGATTTGGGGAAAAGCAACAGAATCTCATCAGCAAAATATGCACAAAATCGTTCCTATAGGGTCCAGACATTCTGCCCTAGCACATGACATTGAAAGCAGTCAAATTAAGGCTGCAGCTTCAGCCCATTCAAACCCACTGTCCTCAGAGTCCGGAAAAATATCACGGATGGCTAACTCATTATACTCAAGTGGCTGCTTCTCACTGTGACACGGAGGGAGCCGATCATTAGGCTGTCTGGGAAGAAGGATCTCATTGTACAAGCCTTATCAAAGAGCATTCACACAGCTCCCGCTGAAAGGGCCCATTACAAGCGCTGGGAAACGAAAATGCCAACTCTCTCTAGAAGCAATTCCCTTCAGAGGGCAGACCAGGTCTGCTACATTCCTTGCTCAACAAAATGTTTTTTCACTCTCTAGTGGAGCATATATTGGCTGCAAGACTGTGCTACAGCCCTGAAAGTCCCAAGTTTGAATCTTGACCCTGCAATTAACTCCCTGGGTACCTCAAGTGAGTTGTTCTTTAAGCTGCAATTCTCTGCCCCATCTCAAAGAGAGAAAGGACATAGTACTACTGAAGGTACTTGATGACATTTTTGTAATTAATACAGCTCGGTAATTATCTTATCTTACAGTTAATTCACAAGTGCTCAGATTGGTTGAAGATGCTACATAAGTGTTAAATTTTATTTCATACAAGCCGATCTAAGTCAATCTTGCACTTCCAGATTTGTTGGACTATAACCCCCATAATTTCTAGTCAGCATAGCCATTAGAGAACTGGCATCAAAGGGTTCTGGAGAGCACTGAAACTGGGAAAATTGGATCAAAGATTATCCTTTTAAAAATGCAGCTATGGGATTTTGCACTAAGCCCTGCTAAAGCTACTCTAGTAATAAAGAGTTTAGTGAATGTACACTCTGTGTACAGTTGCGGTAGTTGAATCCTTTAATTACAATGCTTCTTTCCTGAAGAATCCTGATGTTTGCTAAATAGTTAAAATTCTCTCTTGTTGTTTATTCATGTTGCCGCCTCTGACTCTTCGTGACCTCATAGAGCAGTCCATGCCAGAGCTCCCTGTCAGCATCACCACCCCCAGCTCCTTCAAAGTCGAGTCAATCATTTCAAGGATAACATCCATTTATTTATTTATTTATTTATTTATTTGGGGTTCTTTTACCCCGCCCTTCTCACCCCGAAGGGGACTCAGAGCAGCCTTACAGAAGCAAAGGCACCCTTCGATGCCTGCATCATAAAACAATCATACATAAACTTACATCATATCATAATATAATTCACAAAGTGCATGCATTAATTATCATAAAATCAATAAAAACAAATACAAACAAACAAACAAATCCATCCATCTTGCCCTTGGTTGGCCCCTCTTCCTTTTTCCTTCCATTTTCCCCAGCTTGTCTTCTCTAAGCTTTCCTGTCTTCTCATTATGTGGCCAAATTACTTCCTCTTTGCCTCTAATATCCTTCCCTCCAGTGAGCAGCCAGGCTTTATTTCCTGGAGTATGGACTGATTTGATCTTTTTGCAGTCCAAAGCACTCTCAGAATTTTCCTCCAACACCACAGTTCAAAAGTGTCTGTCTTCCTTTACTCAGCTTTCCTTGTGGTCCAGCTCTCGTATCCATAGGTTACTACGGGAAATACCATTGCTTTAACTATATGGATCTTTGTTGCCAGTATGATGTACTCTTAGCTATTTTATCGAGATTGGTCATTTTCTCCTCCCAAGAAGTAAACGTCTTCTAATTTCCTGGCTGCAGTCTGTCTACTACATATATACAATTCTGTCTACTATATATAATTCAGGATTCTACTGCACACAGCCAAAAAAGTTAAATTGGTTAAGCTGTTGTGTACTGTGGACAGCTTGTCAAAGCTGGGAACAGATGACAATTTTTTAAAAAACCACATAAAACTAGTTAAAAACAGGAATTGAAATGGAGAAATTCTACATAAATCATCCATAGCAATTAGAAAAAGATAAGGGGTGAGGAGAAGGAACACCTGCATTCTTTTGAAGTATATGGGATTGTTGCAGATTTCAATGGAAGAAGATCCCAGCTACCCAGTGCCAGTACGACAGATGAATCTGTTATTGTGAACTTCATTCTACTATACTAAATTAGCAAACGAATGATACAAATAATGATGTCACTCAGCTGCTTTACCTTTTATGGACTGTTGACATATTTTACCACAGCTTGTTTGCTGAGGTTATACAGTACAGAAAGAAACAGGGCACTGTTGCTGACTTGGTATCATCAGAATACATCTCCATGCTTGGAAAAATAATTCTTTTTTGGACATGGGGGACTACAACTCCCAGAATTTTTCCAGCCAATCCAATGCTGCTAGTATATTGTTTTAGCTCATCCTTGGTCAACTTAGCACCTCCCAATTAGTTGGGCTGGAAGTGGAAGAAAGGACTGAGAGATTCAGAGAGATGTAATAATAATAATAATAATAATAATAATAACAACAACAACAACAACTTTGTTTTCTCCCACAATGGTGACCCAAAGTGGCTTTCAGCATGTTAAAATACAGTAAAAAGTCAAACAGTCAACATATAAAAATTAAATAATATAACAGTCAAGCAAAACAGAAATAGACTATTAAAAACGATATACATTATACATTATTGTACTGTCTTGTCATGTCATATTGCACTTAGCTCTGTCCAGTGAAGTTTGAACCTTATTTATTTATTTATTTATTTACAGTATTTATATTCTGCCCTTCTCACCCTGAAGGGGACTCAGGGCAGAACATAGAACACATATACAGCAAACATTCAATGCTGGTATATACTGACAGGATAGACACAATACAGATAGAGGTATATAGGCTTTTCCCATCATTTGGCATCTTGAAGGTTGTGCTCAATTCCTGCCACGGGGAAGTGCAGTCAATCTGTGCCAAAGAGCCCTGTTCACAGAGTTCCTCCTTTTGATCAAACACCAGCATTTTTTTTAAATATTTCCTTATGGTGCCATTAAAACACCTCCCTGCTAAGTGGTACCTATTTATCTACTCACAGCTGTTTTCAATCTGCTAGGCGGGCAGTGAGTTGGGCTGAAAGTTGGGTGCTCATCTCCAACCCGGGCTTTGAACAGCCAACCTTTTGATTGCAGCTGGTAGTTAACCTGCTGTGCTAAAGCCCGGCTCATCTTATCTCATCAGCATATGATTTCTTTGCTGAAGGCTTGTCTGAATAGAAAAGCTTCCAGCTGTTGTTTAAAGGATGAATGGGAGGGTGCCACTTTAATCTCCCTGGGGATTAAAGTGCCGCAGAGAAAGTCCACTCTCTCGTCACTATGAACCATACTTGGGATGGTGGTGGAAGCGAGAGTAGGGCCTCTCCTGATGAACTTAGGATTAGGGCAGGTTGGTATGAAGAGATGCAGTCAGATAAGTAAGTTGGACCTGAACTGTTTAGATTTATGTAATCCAAAACAGTAACTTCCTGCACTCACTGCTAAGCTCCTGTAAAAAAAATCCACTAATCTCCTAAACTAATCATTTGCCCAGTTTTTAGTGTTTTGAGTCCAACAATACTACCAAGAAATCAAAATGGTACTGAATGTGAAATAAGGGAGAAGTGACTCCTCTGTCTTTGCCATTAAACACTGCTATGAATCAAAAATTTCCCCATTTTTCTCTAGAAGAAATAAAAGGCAAACTACATTTTTGTCTCTACCTAGAATAAAAGCAAGGTTGAACTGAGTAAATTTGCCCACTTACTTGTACTGAGCACCAGAATCTAGGAGATAGATCTCATTCATGGATAAAGTCCTATTAGTCTCAGGTGTAGGCCTATAAAACAAAAAAAAATGTCTCAACATCTGGATCACTTTTTCAGGTGTAGCTACACATTTCTTCTTAAATTATATAATACATTTTACTTTAAAGATATCTAATCCCATATTAGATCAGTACAGAGTACCTGAAAGCGTCTTCAGACAACACTCTTACTGTTTTAAAGTTCTTGAGCCTTTATATGGCACCCCTTAGATGGAGAATGAAAACACACTTTAAATGCACAGGGACTAATTTCTACATCGGTATACTCATGTTTGACTTGCATGCATGCATTGGTTTGCCAGGAATTAAGTTCTTGAGGTTTGCAGACAAGGTATGGTTTGATGTAGGCATACAAACCTGATATTAGACATGTCTGGTTCTTTCAATCATACACAAGAAAAAGAAGAATGGTCAAATAGTATGTGCACAGCTAGATACAGGTCTTTCCAGAGATTTTTTTTTCTTGCCTGGGGGAAAGTGTAATCCTGTGATCCACAGGAAAACCCTCAACAATTCAACAAAATCTATAAATATGAAATCAGCTTCCTGGACACAGGCATCCTGCTTCTTTAATATTTCACCATCATTTTAAGAATGCATGATTGACATAGTTTTCAGAGCACCATACTGAAACATGTGCTCTCAGCTAGGTTCAATGATTCAGAGCCAGCAGCTAAGTGCAGAGACTTGATTATCCTTACTTGTAGTGAATGATGGCACCATTTGGGCCCGTACTTGAAATGGTAGCAAAGCTCAGATCGACAAAGTCCTCTTGCTGGCTGAAAAAGAGAGGTTTCATGAACAAGACAACATAGGTTGCTCAAAAGAGACATAATCGTCTTACAATCATCTCCTGAACTGAACTTTTGCCTGCTCACTCTCTTCTCTTGGGTCTAGGATGCCGATCTCTCTGCTGAACTTACTAACAAGAAGGCACTTGTTAGTAAGAACATAGGATGAAGTCAAAGAAGGCCAACTTCTGTAAAAGGAGGGTACAGCATATCTGATGTGACTAATGTGCTGCTTTTGTGATCTGTCCAATTGAGTCATTAGTGCTTGGACTTTCTTGCTTTGATCTTGTCAGACAAATGGTACAGAATCAATCAAGTTTGTGGACCAATGCAATGATTTCTAGAAAACAGAGTTTAACCTACCTCAACAGTGACCTATATACAGCGCCTAATCTATCTAACATAGATTTGTTAGTGTGCTGAAATATTTGAAGTTTGCATACTTTCATAATAAAAATAATAATAAACTGTAAGTTGCCTAGGGGAAGCCCAGATGTTTTACCATCCTGTGGGAGGCTCTTCTCACGTCCCCATATGAGACACTGGAGCTGACAGATGGGAGCTCACCCAAACTGGCGACCTTTCGGTCAGCAGTCCTGCCAGGTTCTCAGTGGTTCTCAACCTGTGGGTCCCCGGGTGTTTTGACCTACAACTCCCACAAATCCCAGCCAATTTACCAGCTGTTAGGATTTCTGGGAGTTGAAGGGCAAAACATCTGGGGACCCACAGATTGTGAATCACTGGTTTAACCTATTGCATCACCGGGGGCTCCATCATATTTATTTAATGGTATTATATTTATTTTATACCCTGCTTTCTCTCTCCCACAGGAGACTCAAAGTGGCTTACATAAAAACATCAGCATACAATTTAAAATATACAAATGTAGAAATATTAAAACAGCATTGAACAGCATTGTTATTAATAACAATTCAGATTAAATCCATTAAAACATAGAAAACCAGTACTGTGCAAAACAAAAGATTATCTAGCCAAGTCAAGCAATCATCTATCAGAAGCAGGGAAGGGTTTGCACAGAGTGGACCATGGATACATTAAGATACAGCTGAACATAACAATCAAGAACATGGTCTCCTTGTTCCCAAACCTTGTCCAAGGCAAGATAGCAATAAGGAAAGGTAAATAGGACAAATGATGGAGATGTCTCTTCTCTCCTCTAAATTGAATGGCTTCAGAGACACAATCCTCCTTTCTGTTTTTCCATAAACTTTCATATAGGCTTGCCGAAACACGTAACAACTACAAGGACCAACACTCTTTGCTTTTTCCTTACCTACGGAATTCTTCTGCTTTATCCGCTGCTCTAATTTCAGAAATATTTCCTTTAGGAACCTAAGAGACAAAGTAGGGAAAGAAAGAAAAAATATATTGGATTGTATTTTTATTCAGTTCTACTTTATGGCTCTAATCCTAGCCTTTTCCTTTCAAGCCACCTCTGCTGTGCTATCCCAACATATTGATATCAGGGCCACTGATTTGCATACATCTTGACATCTGCAATGACAAAACAATCTTCTCTCTGGATGATTTCATAATGTTTTTGACTAAGAAGAAGTGTTCTTGCTAATCAGTGAGAAAATCATGCAAAATTCCAAGGTCATGGCTGGAACCGATGAACACCTGCTGATCAAGATGTACATCATTAAGCATTCCTTGTCTCTAGCAATACTATCCCTCTCTTGCAAATAAATAAAAAGAAAGAAATAGAGAATGGTGGTAATGAGCCTAAGTAATTGCAATGGGGAGCAGAACACAATGCTGAAGCTTTAGGGGAATTGCTAAATTAAATTTAATTACTTCTGCAATTCAAGTTTGTTTATTTACAGTATTTATATTCTGCCCTTCTCACACCGAAGGGGAGTCAGAGCAGATCACAGAACACATATATGGCAAACATTCAATGCTGTTATACACTGACAAGAAAGACAACTGTACATAGATAGAGGTATATATAGGCTTTCCCATCTTCAGCATTTTGAAGGCTGTGTTCAGTTCCGGCCACAGGGGGTGCTGTCACTTCTTTTCCGTACCGAAGAACTATGTTTGTAAACTTCCTCTTCAATCGAATCGCCAGCATTTTTCTAACATTTCCTTATGGGTGCCTTAAATGCCTCCCGCATTAAGTTGTACCTATTTATCTATTCACATTGCTGTTTTTGAAACTGCTGGATAGGCAGAACGTGGAAAGGTCAGGAGCTCACCCTGACCCAGGCTTTGAACAGTCAACCTTTGAGTTGGCAAGATTTACTGCAGCTGGTAAAACTTGCCAACTCAACTATTTAACTTGCTGTGCTAAAGCCCGTCTCCTTTTCAATTGTTTTCCTTTCACCTTTATTGAAGGAAGTAGTTTGGAACAGGGGTTTTTTCACACTGCCCAAAGGGAGCTGAAACGGTAAGGCAGCAAGGTAGATGGGGAGCTGATCACCCAGCCTTACCATATTTGCAATCAAACCTTTTTCCTAAGGAGAAAAGGATGCAGGAAGATGACCTTTTCCCTGCCTTCATGTTATGAATTTCTCTCATCTGATGCAAAGTCAACCACAGGTTATACAATGTTACTTGTCCATTATTATAGTTGCATTTGCAGGGACCTCAAAACCTGGATGTTCTAGTGTGCGTTTGATAATAGTTAGGCCTCTGTCTATGAATGTCCAGCCCAAACTGACCATTACAGTGAACTCAGCACTTTGACCTAGCCCAACTCCTGCAATCTGCTTTTTGCATAAGCCCATGCACAGCACTCTCCAATTCTGAACTTGCCCACCTTAACCCTGGTTCTGGGGATTTGTTTTGTTTCATTTTAATGGTTGTTTTATATTCTGCTGTTTTTAATTGTTTTAATCAGATTGTTATATCTGTATTATATTTTAAATATGTTTTTACTTTGTAAATTTTGTTGTGTTGAGCTTGGTCCCACTTGTAAGCCCTCCGCCCCCCCGCCCCCCCCCCCCCGAGTCCCTTCGGGGAGATGCTAGAGGATATAAAATTATTATTATTATTATTATTATGTTGTTGTTGTTGTTGTTGTTGTTGTTTTATCAGTGAAAAGAGCCACTGTGGTTCTGTAGGTCTGATCTTAACTTGAATTTGTATGGAAGTCAAAACAGGTACTTTTTTTTAAGTAACTCCAACCAAAAAACTTTTTCAAAAAAATGGATATCATAGGAAAGTTTGTTTTGCTATCTGTTCAGAAAATTTTGCCTCACTTTCTGTTTTTATAAAAAATATTTTTTAAAAAAATTGGGTTGTTGTGGAAGGATTGATAATGCTTCAATGGAGTCAGCTTTTTCCCACAATAACTCATACAGGAGTGAGTTTCCTTCCCTAGGAGTAGATTTCCTCTCACTTCCTGTTGTCTCAACACATTTGTAAGTAGAAAGTCTGTACTAGAAATATTCTGGGTACTACATCAACATTGGGTCAAATGAAAGTTTAGAAATGAGACTAACCCAAGTGAATCTTGAGTACCACCTTCTTTCTCATCTTGTGCAGCTTTTCCTTTCATCTTCACTTAGTAGTGGTTTAGTATCATATATCTGCATCAGAAACTCTAGTTAATCCTGGTTATGTTTTACTGAAACAATGCTGTTTAATACATGAATTTTTGGAGTTGGCGGTTTCAGTAAATTTGTCAGGTTATGGATACAACACTGAACTGTGGTTTGTTGAAAATGGAAGTGAATGGTTCTGATTCCCTCTTCCTAGCCAAGACAGAAAGAGAAATAGGACAGTTTGAGCGTATCAACCAATCAGTGTTCTGTCTGAATGAGGCCAGTGAGAACTTTAGCATGAAAAATGAAAAACAGAATAAAAGTTAGTGTTGCCCAGATAATGCTTCACTAATGATCTCTCTACAGTGTTCTGCAGCTCTCCTTCCTCCATACAACTGATGTTGTATGTTTTAAGGCACCATGGAGGTGCGATTGTAAGCCGCCTTGAATCCCCCTCGGGATAGAGAAAGGCGGGATAAAAAATAAGATAAATAAATATACTGAACAATAGTTATATTTTCCTTCATTTACACCTGACAATTGAAAACTTCTCAAAAAGGATTATTTCATCTTCAAAAAAAATCTGAATGGCACCTAAAGCTTTCCCTTGACATCCACTCCAAAACACAATTTTAAAACAAATATCACCAAGGCCAACTGGTACAAAGATCGGCAACCAGATTACAAACTAGAGCTCCTTACAGGGAGCAGACAACTCCCCTATTATGGCAGTTCCACTGGCTGAAGATATGCTTCCAGACTAGATACAAAGTGCTGGTCATCACCTTTAAAGCCCTAAATAGTTCAGTCCCAGGCTATTTGACAAATCACATCTCCTTTTATAAACCAACTCAGACATTGCTGCCAGCGGAGGAGGCCCTGCTCTCGGTCGCACTCCTGTCCCACTTACAGCTGGTTGGAACGAGAGAGCCTCCTCCGTGATCTCCCTCCACCTCTAGAACTCTCTCCCCAAAGAGATAGAAATGGTCCCCTCCTCTCTTTCAAAAAACTATTAAAGATTCGCCTTTGCTCTCTTTGCATATGGAGATGATTATGTTCAGCCAATACACCACAGTCTGAAAATTGTTTTATACTTTGGCTTGGTTGGCCTTGGTGATTATAATTAATTTTAACATTATTCTAAATGTGAATTCTTTGTGAATTCAGGTTCATGTTTGTGTATTAGATATAATTTAATTTTATTTCAGGTTGTTTGTTTTGTTTAACTTGATTTTACATGTCGGTTCAACTTGATATATGTGAGTCTAATGTGGTATATGTCGGTTTACTTTGAGTTCTGGGTGGTCTGTTGATGTGTTTGTAGTTCTTATTGTATTAGGCATTGAATGTTTGACTTTTGTGGTTGGAACCCACCCTGAGTCCCCTTGGGGAGATAGGACTGAATATAAATAAAGTTATTTATTTATTTATTTAAATATTCATAGCTTATATTTATCTATGTTTTTACTATATGGTAACCCAACTTTTTCTTTTTATAAAATCCTGAAGTCTTACCTCCTTCTCCAGCCAATTAAATAGCTCACAAAGAGCAACAGCATCCTTGATCTGTAATTAAAATCAGAACAGAATAAACAAGGCAATTGAATATATACACTTAGAATACATGCCATTAGCACTCTTTAAAATCTGGCCACAAACATTTAAGGCAGATATTTATCAACCAGGATTAGCAAACATTACCGAAAACATTTATGTTCCCTGCCACTTCGCCAGCAGGGCATCTGTGGATCATCATTGCTTGGATCAATTAAAATCTATAATCTGCCATTATTTTAGTAGAAGTCACTTTATTACATTCAGGAAGTCACACTTACATGAGCCTTTCTCATGCCTTCGGCCTCAGATGTATTCTTCACAGCCTTTGCAATGCATATGGGAGTGTAGGGCGTGAGATAGCGATGATCCTGAAAAAAAGGAATACAACACAAATTTTGTCAATAAGTCCAATAATCTATTGAGCTGGGATTGTCTGGGCACTATGGTATAACTATTTCAGACCCTTCCAAATCTCCTGAGTCAGATAGAAAAGATATACACCACACAAGCACTTTATCATATGGTGGCTTATCTCTCCCCAGATTATCCCCCTTCATCACATTTATGTCTCACCATTCTTTAAAAAAAAGGTTTAAGGCAAATTCTTGATACTATCCAATTTTAATCATGATTTTTATGTATTTCTTTATTTCCCTTTTGGCTGAAATGCCACTAACACAGCACACAATAAATCTAAAATTCAACAGTCTGCTGAACAACCGTAGGAGGCTGATTAGGTTGATGTGACCCAAGATGTTTAACAACATGCTGGGATTTGAGTATGTCTTTCTTCATATCTAGTCCCAATGCAAATCCAACACTATTTTTAACCTTTAGACAGTACTACTTCCAAGAAAGAAATGCTATCACCTCTTGTGTCCCCAAAGTTAGCTCTGGAGGGCTAGGAAACCTTCCACACCACATAACACTTTGTAACAAAATTTGGAAAAAAAAGAGTTCTGCTCCTGGTTTGAAAGTGTTATTTCCTGTTTAACTGTGTGGCAAGTAGTTATAAAGTAGTTATACTGTTCAGTTTTTGGCCACCACAAACTATGTTGAATTGGTTGAGACTCTATGAGATATTCATCGAAAAAACTACAGCAAAATGTGCTGCAGGGTGTTCCCTAAAAACAAAGTTTTTGAAATTCAATAAACTTTTCCCATATTTTTAGGATCTAGTTCTGTATAGGCATCTCTAACACACAGCTTCCACACAGCTGTATAAAATCCACATGAGGAGCGGCTTAAAGAGCTGGGCATGTTTAGCCTGAAG
Source organism: Anolis sagrei (assembly GCF_037176765.1). Taxonomy (NCBI): domain Eukaryota; kingdom Metazoa; phylum Chordata; class Lepidosauria; order Squamata; family Anolidae; genus Anolis; species Anolis sagrei. The sequence goes on along the minus strand of NC_090023.1, from coordinate 210,296,241 downwards.
AAGAGAAGGCTGAGAGGAAACATGATGACCATGGATAAATATGTGAGGGGGAGTCATAGGGAGGAGGGAGCAGGTTTGTTTTCTGCTGCCCTGGAGACTAGGATGTGAAACAATGACTTCAAATTACAGGAAAGGAGATTCCATCTGAACATTAGGAAGAACTTCCTAACTGTAAGAGCTGTTCAGCAGTGGAACTCTCTGCCGCAGAGTGTGGTGGAGGCACCTTCTTTGGAAGCTTTTAAATTGAGGCTGGATGGCCATCTGTTAGGGGTGCTTTAAAGGTGATTTTCCTGCTTCTTGGCAGGGGCTGGACTGGATGGCTCATGAGGTCTCTTCCAACACAATGATTCTTTGATTCTATGATGTCATGGCTATGACTGGTACAATAAACAATTCATTCATTCATAAATTTAAAAAAAATATTAATAAAGATAAGTTTTATATTAATGCTGATGCTCCTGAAAAAAATGCACTCTGATGTTACTTTTTGTGCTGCTCAGACCTGACTACTTTTATTTCTAAGGTTCCTGCTTCTGCACTGTGTTCCTAGCAAATCCTTTCTCCGACTGATTTTTTTCTGCTCTGCTGATCACAAAAGCTAACCAGGCGAATAGGCTTCTAACCGGTAAAACAATCTAGTCCCCAAACAGTGCCAGGTGTCACCAAAGACAGACTAGAAATAGACCAAAGAGAGCAGGTGAGCCCTGCAACCTATTTAAAGGGTGATTTGCCACTCCCTGACCAAAAAAGGACAGGTAAAGGCTGAAAAATGAATGTTTCTGATCTCCTGATCAATTAGAGCGACACTTTTTCCACCTCTGCTACAGAAGAAGCAATTTTTAAAAATCTTCACATAAAGATAACAATCCAGACCTTGATATATTATGCTGCAGTCACATTTTCCCTTTTTCGACTGGAGAGACCAAATTCTTGTTGTATCCTAATTTGACAGGATATTGGGGAACCGTTTGCACGTTTAACACAATTGACTGTTGATATTTATTTTATTTTATTTTTGAAATTGAACAGTTTTTAAACTATATTTTGCTTTAATCTTTGTTTGTGTGATTTATACTCTTTTCTCCCAGAATGGGATCTTAAAACTGTAAGCCTTGGGTCCCATATTGGAAGAAAGGTGAGACAGAAATCATAGAATCATAGAGTTGGAAGAGACCTCATGGGCCATCCAGTCCAACCTCCTGCCAAGAAGCAGGAATATTGCATTCAAATCACCCCTGACAGATCGCCATCCAGCCTCTGTTTAAAAGCTTCCAAAGAAGGAGCTTCCACCACACTCCGGGGCAGAGAGTTCCACTGCTGAACCACTCTCACAGTCAGGAAGTTCTTCCTAATGTTCCTAATCTCCTTTTTTGTAGTTTGAAGCCATTGTTCCACATTCTAGTTTCCAGGGCAGCAGAAAACAAGCTTGTTCCCTCCTCCCTAAGACTTCCTCTCACGTATTTATACATGTCTATCATGTCTCCTCTCAGCCTTCTCTTCTGCAGGCTAAACATGCCCCACTCTTTAAGCCGCTCCTCATAGGGCTTGATCTCCAGACCCTTGATCATTTTAGTCACCCTCCTCTGGACACATTCCAGATTGTCAAGATCTCTGTTCAATTGTGGTGCCCAGAATTGGACACAGTATTCCAGATGTGATCTAACCAAGGCAGAATACAGGGGTAGCATGACTTCCCTGAACCTAGACACTATGCTCCTATTGATGCAGGCCAAAATCCCATTGGCTTTTTTTGCTGCCGCAGCACATTGTTGACTCATGTTTAACTTGTTGTCCACAAGGACCCCAAGATCTTTTTTACATTACATAATAATGATATGATGGGTTGGCCCACTTCTTCTCATTGTAGTAACCTTAAACAAGACAATTGACAGCTTGTTTTTTCCCACAAAGATTAAGGGTTTTACAATTTCACAAAGAAGAAAACCTGATAGTACGAGGACTAAACATAAATGCTTATAAGGAGAAATGAGCTGGATTCAAATTGCAGGAAAAGAGATTCCACCTAAACATTAGGAAGAAGGAGCTGTTATGCAGTAGGATGTGCTGTGTGGTGGAGTCTCCTTCTCTGAATGTTTCTAAGCAGAGGCTGGATGGCCATCTGTTGGGAGTGCTTTGATAGAGTGTTCCTGCATGGCAGAATGGGGTTGAACTGGATGGACATTGGGGTCTCTTCCATGAGTCTAAGAGGTGTGATCTCTCACTAAAACATACTGACCTTAGGGATGGCCTGGGTCAGAGCATAGCTGGATTTGTCACTGAGCCAAACTTTCTCATGAGGATTTAGGCTCTCGCAGATGGACTTCAGAACCGCGAGGATGGAGTCGTATGGCAACACTTGGATACTCAATTCAGCATCTTGAGGAGAATTCTGCAGAAGATGTTCTCTCACAGCTGGGTCTCCCATGCGGTCACCATCAATAAACAATCTGGAAAAATAAATGGTGAGAGAAATTATAAATCCATACTAAAAGGGTGTTTTCAGAATTAAAAGTATCCAGAAATGCATTTTTGCGACAAAATATGTTCTAAATTTTATTTTTTCTTTAAATAAATTGCAGGTTAATAGATGTCGTGAATGCCAACGTATTGGCAGCTAACACAAATGTAATTATACCTTACCTCAGAAATACAACAGATTCATAATCAAATATATAGAATATTAATGCAAACAAGAAATAGCCTGATCCCTTCATTCCTTGCTGAAATATTCACCCAGCATTAACAAAGGAGGAACTTTCAAAGGGAAAAGGAAGGAAAAAAGATATACAACTGAAATTCTCAACTGAAAAAAGTTAGGATTCCTAAAATTCTGTATTTCAATATGCCCACATTGTAGCATATTTATCAGTGAATCCAGCCCTGCGGCCAGTTAAATAAGGTTTGCATTATATTTTATAACTAGTACTGTAATGCTTAAATTCTTCATAGGAATACTGAAACATGAAAGTAAATAAGATTTTCCAGACTGCATTGGCAATCTTCTTCAAAACATCACATACTGACATCACATTGGTATGAGAAGCAGAAAAGCTTCACAAGAAATAAATCAAAATTATAAATTTCTCTATCATAAATACCTCCTCAAACCATGAATATGAACTTCTTGAAGGAAAAAATGTCAACTGCCAGAATGAAATCAACATGAAACAAACCTGAAAGCAACAGCACTCATTACCTGATGGTATTGATACCTATGATGGCATAAGCAAAAAACACCGGGTTGTATTCAACATCAGAGCCTCTGAGATTAAAGAGCCCTACAAAAGAATGAAGAACCTGGTATTACCATCCCAAATAAAATTCCGTATTTTGTTTAAATGAAAAGAAAAGGAAAAGCAGATGAAAATGTATCATTGAAGGCTTTCGTAGCAGGAATCACTGGATTGTTGTAAGTTTTTCAGGCTGTATGGCCATGTTCCAGAAGCATACTCTCCTAACGTTTCACCTGTATCTATGGCAGGCAAAATGTCAGGAGAGAATGCTTCTGGAACATGGCCATACAGCCTGAAAACCTTTCAACAACGTAGATGAAAAATTGTTAAGTTCTGGGAACTTAATAAATAGTCTGAGCCACAAGATGGCACTAGAAGCCCAGCTGAAAATCTTGTTTATGGGGTTGAAGATTTGTTCAAATTTGTTTTTCCAAACATTCACTACAAAACATGTGCTCATGAGCATGGTCACCAAGAATGAGGTAACATGTAACAGTGTGTATATTTTCTTTGTAAACATATAACTGGCAAATGAAATTGTAGCAACTCCCCAAAGCCAAAAGAACTACTGTTGCCAAATGTATGAGTAATGGCTGCGAAACAACAGTTCATATGTTATCTTTCTTCACACAAATGCAAGAATTGGTGAAATCAAGAATTGTGGTATATAGGAGGGTCTGGATTTTGGACTAAGACACTGAAAGACCAGGGTTCGAAACACCACTCAGGAATGGAAGCCCAGTAGGTGTCCATAGGCAAATCTACACTGACTATCTGATGCAGTTTGAAACTAGTTTGTGACAGTTAGACAAAAAAAAAAACTCCCACAAAAGCATGTGAAAAAAGCACTTAGTGCTCTGCAATTTGTGCAATAATTGTTTGGACCCCAAGCTGGTTCCAGAATTTCCTATGGAACCAGTTTCTTTAATACCAGTTTGAAACTATATTAAATCAGGGTAGATTGGGTCTAATCCTCAGAAGATGAAGAAAGGCAAACCCCCATGAACAAATCTTACCAAAAATAAAATCATTATAGGTTCACCTTAGGACTGCAGTTAAGTCAGAGACATGAAGACAAATAACAACAAAGACTGATTTTTAAAAACATGTTTTACCAGTTCAACAATTTATTACAGTCCACAAACCCATCAGTGAACAGTCATTAAAATTATCCCATCTAATTGTCCAAAATAAAATATGTCCTATTGTTTCTACTTCATTTCCTCCACAGGGGCATAGTTTTTGGGAGTAAGGAGTTCCAGACAATCTGCCTCTTAGCAGCTCGGAGGGAAATACATTTAATCTCACCTTTGTAAAGAATCTTCTATACTTTATCACTGTAAGACTTTTAAGGTATACGTATGTCTTAAATGGCTCTCTGTATAGCAAGTTGAGCACTCTGGGGGAGCATGGGAGATTTGAGCTTTCCCGGAACAAAAGGGATGCGGGTAGTCCAACTGAGGCCACTTTCCTTTCAATCCTCCTTGCCCAAAGGGGTTTGGAGGCTTCATAGGGGATGTGATGTAGTAAACCTGTTCACAGTTTAAATCCCATTGTTTTTAACTATAGGTTCATTTGAGAGTCTAGGCCTTGCTACTCAAGGGACAGTCATCCGTTTCTAGGAGAAAGACTGTATTTGATACACAAGAAGACACATTTAGAAGATCTCTTATAAACCTTGCTTGCACTCTGTCTAGATTTTACCAGTTATGGAAGTCTGCATTTGTGAAGCCAATATTGGCAACAACAACAAAAAAAGAGTTGAACCTCAAAATGAAACAGAAAACTACAGTGGCAAAGAGTCACAAAAGGCATATGCAGGAAGACTGGAAGTCATTTGTCAAAGAAATTAAATGCTTCTCATGCTGGAGGAGGAAAACATAATCCTTTCTGACAAATAAGGGACAATTAAAAGGACAAATTTCATATTTGGGGACCCAGTTTTACACAGGGCTTGGTTCTAAGGGCACTTTGGAAATGTGTTTTCTACACAACAGAGATTAGCTTCCATCTCTCAGTTTTGGCAGAACTGTGGACTTTGTAACCACAGTTCTAGCCCTGAAACAGGGAAATAGACAACAGACAGAGCAATTTTGTTATCTGGGCAAGAATTCAACTCCTTCCAAGGTTAAAAACTCCCTGGGTGACTTCATCTAATAAAAGACATTTAATGAAGTAAGGACTCAAACTAAAAGGCAGTGAGTGATTTGCAGAGTTTGGAACTAACCACTTAAAATAACACTTATGTCCAATAGTACAATTTACAGATGTGATGCACTGTAACTGTTTCCTATACTGCATTAAGTACTACTGAATACAATATACAGTATACACAATATATACAATTTTTGAGTGTACTGTAGATTTATGGGCTCTGGGTCCATGATTTCCACCAACCATGGATCATTATAACCTATACATAAAGTGGCAGCAGTTTGAACATGGACATACTGAAACTTCTGCAGACACATCACTGCCATTTAATAATATGTGACACAATTATATGCTTTTTGGTCATAGAAACAAATCCTTGCAGAGTCAGAGGATCCACTGCATCTATAGCAATTAGCTACTTTCACAGCTTCAAGCATGGACATACTGAAGGTTCTGCGCACACATCACTGCCATTTAATAATATGTAAAGCAATCATGTGCTTTTTGGTCACAGAACCAAATCCCTGCAGAGTCAGAGGGGCCCACTGCATTTAAAACATTTAGCTAATGTCATAGTTACAAGCTGTAGCCTTAGGAAATTGTACAGGAGGACTAATACATGTTTCAAATGCTGTCTCATGCCTCACGTTGTTCTACTATACATTGAAACAAAGTTTTGTTAAAATGATATATTTTTCAGCAGGTGTTGCTTGTTACACAACTAGGTATGAAGCAACACCATCTCTAAATCCCTATTCTATACAACTATTAGAAATATGGGTGCTATTTGTCATTACGCACAAAAAGAATTTGGAAAAGTTACTTTTTTGGACCATAACTCCCACAATCTTCCAGCAAAAACTATCAGTTCAAAAATAGATTTTGCTGGCTCGGCCCACAACGCAGGGTAGCAGCTGACTTATCCAACCATCCTGCATGAAGAATAGTTAACAGTTAAGTTACAAGGAGGGCAGCCAACTGTCTAACTTTCAGTGAAATGATCCAGGTTTAGACATGAACAGCCAACTCCTCTAAGTCTTCAGATTTCAAAGAAAGTAGTAAATGCAAACCTTCACTGAAAGAACAGTATCGTGCAAGATAAGGCTATCAATGGCCACTATTCATGATGACAATATATTGTCTCCACAGCACCAGAAGCAGCATTCCTCTTGATAACCGTTTGAGGGTTGAATAAGAGAGAGAACAGCTTGATTGGCGACTATAGAAATGAGAACACTAGACTAGGTAGACCTTCGCCCTGTTCCATTATAACTTTCCTTGTGTTCTCATACTCTTACGACTTGCCATTTTAACAGACTTTTATGCAGGCCGCTACATTGCTCATTTCCAACCACACAGAGATCAACAACCTGAAACAGACAATGCCACAGAAACCAGACTGATATGCATACTCACATGCCACTTCATCCAAGGCTGTCACCACAAACCACAGAGCTTTCCTCTCAGCCATTTTCCCCCGCAGAGATGTGATCTTGTCCTTCCAACTCATCCCTGCAACACACAATAAATGGCACTCAATTAAGGTGAAGATCCCAGAGTAGCTATTGCTACACGAAAGGGCCATTCACCTTTGCCTAACACAAAATGCCCAACAGATGTCATGCCCTTGTGCAGATATTAAGAGATCACTCTGCTTTCATTTTTTTTTCACGTGTCCTCATCATCTTGAAGGACAACATCATTTACCTGTGTAGTTCAAGCTCAGGGTTATCAGAGGTTTGCAAGGCCGTGTTGGTCGATCTGCCCAGATGGCATCAATGAGATTGTCCTTCACTGGCAAGAGAGCATGCCCAGCACTTTTCAAAACTTTGGACATCCTCTTCCATTGATCTGAAATAAACAAACAGATACATTGAAATAATGTTGCTGAGACTGCCCACCCCCCCCCCCAAACTGATCATGATTCTGTATTAACTGTGTTAATAAAGTCATATTTTAGCTGGGTCCCTCCAGATGCTTCAACATCATTTTCGGAGAGGGAAATGGTGCTTTGAGAAGAACTACTATACAGAAAAAAATCAGATATATTTGAGCTAACTAAGGAAGGGTGCAGCCTAGGAGTCTGAGAAAACTTCCTCTGACCCCCCAGAGAATTGCCCAGCACCTGATAATGCAAAACTGAAGAGTTGATTCATTCATGCAATTAAGAATATTAGCAAATTAACCTGCTGGGATAATGAATGGGTCTACTCCAACTCTGGAGCCCTCGGGAAGCACACTGACAAGCCAGTCCTCCTGTGTGGGAGTGTCCTTCAGACCTGAAGATGGAAAGGAATGTGGTAAATGCCTCTTAGATTGAAGAAAGGAATGCAGACAAGTAGGCCATGACAGTGAGGTGACAGGGGACCATTATAATATCTATCATAAAGTGAAGTAAATATGCTCTCAGGTCCAAGGGAAACCAAACAGACCACTTCAAAAAAGATGACCTAAAAACGATGACTCCTCACCACTGTATCCCCTCGCCATGAAAGCAGACAACTAGACTGGCTCCTCTTACTGCAAAATTAAATGCTACTTGGCATCTCTCCTTTTCTTGTTCCATGCAAGCACTCCCAGTTTTAAGCTAAATTAACTATTAAGCTTGATACAATGCTGAATAGATAGTACAACTCCAAACATTCCTCACCATTCTCTACCATCATGCCTACCATCAGCACTTTGGACGTTGAATCGGACTGGAACTGGCTATATTGTTTGATAACAATTTTAACTTGTTTTAAACTTTATGTTCTATTTATAAATATAAACATTTGTTTATATTTGTCTTATGTTGCGGCATCGAATTGTTGCCGGTTGTGAGCCATCCTGAGTCCCCCCTCGGGGGTTGAAAAGGACGAGATAGAAATGTTGGAAATAAATAAATAAATACCTTGGAAAAGGATGGGAATGTCTTATGTAGATCGACCAAAGTCACCTAGTCTTGCTAAGAAGTGTCACTCAAAATCTCGGGGTATTGCCAGCTTTGCTTAACAATGTCCTTAGAACTGTTCCAAATAGAACACCTGTTTTCCAACCCTGAGCTATGGTTACTCCTATCTCCAAGAGCAAAAGATCTGGGAATTAGTCATTGAATTTGTTTTTCTTGTCTACACTGATTCCTTGTCCTCTACATTTCTGGGTTGAATTTTTGTAGATTTGATTATTCATGGATTTAATAAACAAGGAATCTCTAGTCCTGTAATGAAATTCTATGGTCAATTTATGGTTACATTTGACTATCGAGATGGACTGGAAAGCCTAATGATTTCTAGAGAGATGCTCTCTCAGGTAAATTTGCAGTTTCTAAAAAAGTAGGCACCTGCAAAACCTCACTGTCGGATTCTTCTTCCTCACCCTCCAAGACCTGAGCACCTTCCTGCTCCCCTTCCTCTTCTGACGATGAGGAATCCCCAACAGCTGTATAGCCATGTTCCAGAAGTATTCCCTCCTGACGTTTCTCCCACCCTGGCCATTCCACAGATTTATAAACCCCACTTGCCTAGTTTCCAACAGACCTCATAGCCTCTGAGGATTCCTGCCATAGCCCAGAAAACTCACAGCAACCCTGTGAACAAATGTTTTATGGGCCGTCCTCTAGTTACAAACAGATTCTGTAAGTTTGTTCTTAAGTTGAATTTGTTTGTAAGTTGGAACAGGTACATTTTTAGGTGCACACTCACACACACACATATACACAAGATTTAGATAGTATAGGGAAGATTTAACACCCCTGTGGCATTTATTTGCTTCCTGTGCCCCTGTTCAGAAAATTTAATCTCACTTTCTGGCCCCATGATAATTGGATTTTGAAAAAATTGGATTGTTGTAGAAACAAGGATTGGGGAAAAAGCCTCAGTTTAGACAGCTTTCCCCATGATAACTCTTTCACGAGTGAATTTCCCTTCCTAGAGTCAGATTTCTCTCCCTTCCTGTTGTCTCACCCCTGTTCTTGGAGCCCCTGGTGCTGCAGTGAGTTAAACCCTTGTGCCGGCAGGACTGAAGACCGATAGGTCGCAGGTTCGAATCTGGAAAGAGCACAGATGAGCTCCCTCTGTCTGCTCCAGCTCCTCATGCAAGGACATGAGAGAAGACTCCAATAAGGATGGTTAAACATCAAAACATTCTGGCGTCCCCTGGGCAACATCCTTGCAGGCGGCCAATTCTCTCACACCAGAAACAACTTGCAGTTTCTCAAGTCGCTCCTGAGACTACCAAAATCCACAATATCAAGTCACTCCTGACACACACAAAAAAACAACACCCTGTTCTTAACTATGAATTTTTTGTAAGTTTGATGTTTGTAACTCAGGGACTGCCTGTATTTACTTCCATCGATTAAGACCCCACCACTACATCTACCTTTCCTTCTTCCACTGGCCATTCCACACCACAACTTTTCCTGTTCAGACCAGGAAGCAGGAAATAAGATAAACAGCCATCGCCTTATTGAAGCAGTAGCTGTAAGTTATTAGAGGACAAGAGTGACAGAGGGAGCTACAGCACTCAAGGTGACTCAAGGAAACTAATTGTGAAATAGAGTCCAAATCAGGAAAGTGAAAACATGATGCAAATCTGGGAACTCAGCCATACATTCCCTAAGCTTTAGTTTTGCTGCCTTCAGTGCCAGCTTTTTGGTGGCTCAAATGATTTGTGATTCAGAGTAAGAAGAGGAATATAATACAAGGCTTTTATATTTCATCCCTTTCAAGTCCTTGGTCTTTACCTATATTTGTGTTGCTCTTGTTATTATTATTATTTTGGTCGTGTCAGGAGTGACCTGAGAAACTGTAAGTCGCTTCTGGTGTGAGAGAATTGACCATCTGCAAGGATGTTGCCAGGGGACACCCAGATGATTTGATGTTTTATCAATCTTGTGGGAGGCTTCTCTCATGTCCCCGCATAAGGAGCTGGAGCTGGAGCTGATAGAGGGAGCTCATCCGCCTCTCCCCGGATTCAAACCTGCGACCTGTCAGTCTTCAATCCTGCCGGCACAGGGGTTTAACCCACTGCGCCACCGGGGGCTCCTGCTCTTGTTATGTGCCTTCAAAACTTCACCTTATGGCAACCGTATCAAGGGCCAGCAGGGCCCATGTGCTCATTCAAGACAATTACTTTTCTCCTTTCTGGAACTCATCAGGGACTAGCAGCCAATGGCTAAGGAAACATCATTGCTCTAGGGGGCACCGTTATGAGTAGCACTCCTCTAGACCAGCAGTTCCCAAACTTTTTTGGTCATGGAAGACTCTTTTTACATGTGGAACACTAGCTCTGTCCCTGATTTTCCTGCAGAACCATAACTCTGTCTCTAAGCATTGCAAACTCTCAAATCCTTCTTTTTTTTCATCTACTCCTATTGCTTGGGTATTTTGTATAATATAGTAGGTTTGAAAATAAATAAATTAAAATTTCATTTTTAAAGTAGAGGTACATTGAATTTCAGTAAGATCTTCGTTCTGGTACATGTCTTTTTAAAAAAAACATGTTTTAAACATTTTAAAGGATTTTCACAGAACCCCTATGATGCTTTTGGAGAACCCTAGGGTTCTACAGAACACATTTTGGGAACTTCAAATGTGGCTCTGGTTATTATTGCACTTTGGATGATTCTCTGGATCTGCACTGCAGACAAAGTTAGGCCTGGCTCTCCTCTACCCTAATGCAAAATATCTCTGCCTTTGAACAAATCACTGCAAAGGAGGGCCAGAGAATTTCTTCATCATTAAGGAGTGGCTGTCTGTCAGCCTGCTGCAATCCAGTGAAGACAGGTATGTATTTCTGATTGAAGGTATGTATAAACTTTGCACCATTCACAGAAATTTAAGTACAGTTGGACCTCCACTTTTACAGATATAAATCCAGATGTTGTTTCAGCCCAGGGCAACAAAGTCACTGGTGGGGGAGGATGGGTACTGACATACCTCATAATTTGGATGGCCATAAGTTGCCACATTAGCATAATTTTCCACAGAAGTACCTTGTTCAGTGAAGTTTGCTGAATGTGATTTTTTGCTTCCTAGATGAAAATAACTGTTTTCCCATTGATAGGTGAAACCATGCTGGGAAGGGATGATAATGATGATGGTGGTGAAGGTGACAACAATATTTATTTCTAAGCTGTTTTTTCTTTCTGCAGCAGTTAACAATGCTAAAAACAAGACAGAAAAAAGGCCCTATGCCTATCCATCTTCACACAAAGGAACACTGCAAAACCTCTTTAAAAAGCAATATCCTTCATTTTATCAGGAGAGAAAACACACATATGAATGAATTAAGGATCCTGAGTGCTTAATTAAATCACTGTTCGAGTGAGGTAAAGTAAACCACTAGTTTGGACTTGCCACACACCCATCTTCATGAGCGTCCAGTTGCTATCCATTTGCTGGGCACCTTGCAGAAAGTACCGTCCATCGGTCCACATGGCTGCATGTTGCTCTGTAATAATGGCAGTTCCTGTCAAGAAACACAAGTAAAACAGGTGGTTGGCATCATGAAGAAAATATATAGGAATGGTCTTCGGCTTAGAAATGGAGATGAGCACCATTCCCCCAGAGTCAGACACAACTAGACTTAATGTAAGGGAAAACTTTTACTTTACTGGGTTGTTGTAGGTTTTTCCAGGCTATATGGCCATGTTCTGGAGGCAATTTTTCTCCTGACGTTTCGCCTGCATCTATGGCAAGCATCCTCAGAGGTAGTGACCTCACTACCTCTGAGGATGCTTGCCATAGATGCAGGCGAAACATCAGGAGAAAAATTGCCTCCAGAACATGGTCATATAGCCCGGAAAAACCTACAACAACCCAGTGATTCCGGCCATGAAAGCCTTCGACAATACATTTTACTTTACTAGTTTTACGGTTATCCTTACCAGGAATACAGTACTGGGACTTGGAAAAGTTACTTTTATTGGAAACTTAGAGAGTGATTAGTGAAAGGGGGTCTCTATAGAGCATGCCTACCTTTTTGTTTCATCTCTCTAATTTAGTTTTGGTTGTATGTATGTGTGCGCCTAAAAGCTTTTCATTTCCTCTGAGGTCACTTATCCCTTCCCCAAAACATAGTTAGTCCTTTGTCTCCCTTTGTCTGGGATGGGAACATCCATAAAGCTACCTCTTCAGGATGAGCACTAGTCAACATCTTAGAGGTTGATATAAGCAACCTTAGAGGTTTTCATATTGAAATTTATGTAATCTTCTTTTGTGTATCTCCATTCCTATCCCAAGGAGGGCTTCTTAAAAAATGTATCGGTTTTTTTCCTTTTCACCATATAAGAGCATCCTGAGAAATTTCTCCTGTTCTTACCACAAGCTCATATTGCACTGACTATGCTGTGCTCTACTTGATATTGTGTGTATCGAAGTTGTTTCTCACTAAATGAGAACTGAAGACAAACTACAAATATCAAGAATTGCTACAATTTTTGGCCTACAATTCCCACTATCTCCAAGGGAAAATTGTCACTAATCTTGCTGGCTGGAAGACTTTGGGAGTTATAAAACTAACGTCCCCTAGTTTTATTGTTACAGTGTCAAAAGTTACATTACTTTTCAGTATAGGCCTGGCATAAAAACTCTTTCACCCCTGAACATTAAAAGTAGGATAGCACATGTCATCAGTGAAATGACTTTTAAAATAGTTTGCCCTCCTTAAAAAAACTTTTTAAAAAACTCTTTAAAATTCCTGATATATTTTTTAAAAAAAAGAAAAGACATAAATTTAAAATTATTGAGTCTTAACTGATCCAGGATATCTGAAAAATATGCTCATGTGAGAGAAAAATCTGCTTGTGTATATCAGCAGCAACCGACATTGTACACAAGCCAGGAAGCAGATCTGATCAAAAGGGTCAAGACAGTCATGTAGGATCAAAACACAAGCACCGTGCAAAACAAATGCTATTTGTTTGGACAGCATAAAAGGCACACACAGTTAAGCCAGGTGGCCTAAAAGATCAACTTGGCTCCTTGCTTTTTAGGCCATTAATAAATCATTGTATTCATAGTTAGGCACGTTTACACCTGGTCTTAACAACTTGTTAATTTCCATTTTACCATAAGGGACAAACAGGACTTTCACACAGTAGGTAACCTGACAATGCCTCTGTTAATCGGTGGCACAGCTTAAAATGAAACGTGCATCTTTTAGCTGCAGTTTCACATTCGAAATCATAGGACGTGTGGTTGCTAAAGAGAACATCTTGTCTCCATACAAGATAAACAAAGGCTTCTACCATACACTACTAATTGAGGTTTGACATGAACAGATTTTAGATGCCAAAAATATATTGTTGGGTTTTTTTTCTGAAAGACGATTGCCTTTGGATAACCAACAACGTTCACTGCTAATTCCAGATATGCCAGGGCTGCAAGCAATCTGTTTTGATTGGCCTCATAGAGAGAGAAAGGAAAGCTGTAATCGCTGGATGAAATGGTTAAGATTTTTACTGTACTGGAGGGTCATCTGGGGGTCGAGAAAAGCTCATTACTCTACTGACATTACATCACCATTCCAGCTGGTGTAGATTGCACAAAAGGGAAAGGACAATCAAACCTTGCTCTTTCTACCCAGCAATTTGTTAGAAGTGAGCTGCCACCCACACACTCGTGCTCACGGAGAAACCCCAGAAAGGAGTGAAAATCCTTAGCAACACTGCAATACACTTGAGGGAAGAGACGATATTATGAAACATTCTAAAGATTAGTTGTTACTACTTGAGATAGTTGTGACTAACAACTAATCCCACTCATTTCAATGGGTCTATTCAAAATAAGACTAGAGTTCTCCCTCCACTTTCACAAGGGTTACAGGCACAGTTCCCCCTCCAAATTGGAAAATCCAATGATGACTCCTCTTCCTGTGTGCCATGGGTACCTCCCTTCTTTTCCCCAGGCAAAACAGACATTTGCGGAACATAGAAGAGGAAGATGAAATGAAACCATGGGGTATGTGGAGTGATGGAGAGGCCAGCTTCTCCTTTTCCTGTGTGCCACAGGTGTCAGTTTTGCTCCAGCAAAGGAAGGGAAGTATCAGGTGAAACACAAACACATGGTATGCCCAAATTCTAAACACTCCTGAGGAATGTTGGCATGGCAGCCCTAACATCTGGGCGTCCCCTGGGCAACGTCCTTGCAGACAGCCAATTCTCTCACTGTAAGCACTGATTATAAATGGTTCTTAAGTATGTAAACATCAGTTTAATGCGACTTAACCAACTGATGTTTACATACTTAAGAACCATTAATAATCAGTGCTTACAGCAGTAAACATTTGTTTTTTCACTAGATATAGATATCTGTGCTATTAGAAGCCAATTCTCTCACACCAGAAGCAACTTGCAGTTTCTCAAGTTGCTCCTGACAAGAAAATCCCTAATTTCAGGAAGTGGTGGCGGTGGCACTAGCTTGTGAATAATTGAAAGTGCAAGTGTGAAACTCACAAAACTGGAAGGACCACTCTAATGTTGGATTTAGCCTCAGGTCTGAACCTGGAACCAGACTCTTGAGACTAGGATTCAAATTCCTATTGGCCCATGGGAACACACTGGGAGACCTTGGAAGAAGTCATAGTCTCCCAACCTCATAAGAATTAGAAAGCAAACCCTTTCTGAACAAATCTTGCCAAGAAAACTCCATGATGGCTTCATCTTAGGATCAGCATAGGTCAGAAACAACTCTGTGAGGGCGATCTGGCTGCAACATCTGTCACCCCATTGATCACCAGGGTTGAAACAATTCGAGGACACACAATTAAATAAATGCATCTGAGCAAACTACCTATTCTACAAGAAGAGACTGGTTTCACACCCTTAAAAATTATAGTCAGTAGCAGCCAGGTTGTTTGGACTACCAATTCTCTCTCCTAGTATATAAAAATACAAAGAGCCTGACTTTCAGCATCTATCCCCAAAGATGAAAAACAAAATCCCAGAAACAAAGCTGTGAAATTATGTCTAATTATGACATTCATCCCCAACTAAGTCCCAATAAATTTAATTGGGTTGACTCCTAAGGAGGCATGTATAGAATTTCCCTGCAAGGCAAAATCCCATGAGCACTTATCATATGTTCCACTTAACATAATTTTGAATAAATATGTGAACAACTGCACTGTAAGGGTGGGGTGGGTGGCGTCGACTTTAGAAGCAGGAGCACATATGAAAGCATACAAGTGGCTTGGAGAAATAAAGATCTATGTAGGCTCTCATATCGTTCAAGGCATGAGAAGATGTAGCACCATAACAAAGCAAGATACAATGAAGATATGGGTTGTGGAATATAACGCAGAACTGAATTTTTTTGGAAGCAGCATCAGAGTGACAGTTTAGAGTATTGGCTCCCAACCTTTGGTCCTCCAGGTGTTTTGGACTTCAGCTCCCACAATTTCTAACAATTGGTAAGAGTGCTGGGATTTCTGGGAGTTGATGTCCAAAACATCTGGAGGACCAAAGGTTGGGAACCACTGGTCTCGAGGATTCAGGGCGAAAAGCAGATCAACCAATACAGAGTTGCTGCTTCCATGACATTTTGACACAAAAGTAACAAAGGAGGCATGTTATCAGTTGTGAAGTTCAGGAAATTTATTTTACAATCAGTACCTGGGGTTGCTCATTTCAAGATGAGCAGTAGGCTTTCCTGCTGTATCTATTGTTGGACTCAGCCATTTCAGACAGAAGGCAAGGGGATCAAATATCTGAGTGCCTAGCAACACAAATAGCTTGCATGTGGGGAGCATTTTCTGTGGGGAGTCTGCACACATTTGATCTTTCAGCTGCAATTCTGAAATGGGACTAATCTAGAGAAACGAGTATATCTGCTTTAAATTGTGTTTTGTGAGCAGTGATCTACAAACTTCTGCCTCTGCAGAGATAAACTTGGGCAAACTCCTTCCCACAAGAAAGGAGCATTAAAATAGTTAAAATATCTAGACTGCATTTAAAAATAAAAATAAAGCACAGCAAAAACAGCCTGAAGAGTGGCTTGGCATTCACAGCTGAAGGAGCTGCCAAATTTGATGGGTCAAATACAGTTCTGGAAACATACCTGCTGAGCCGTCAAACCCGCAAATGAACTCTCTTCTGCAGTCACAAGGTGCAATGTATTCACTCTGGGGAAACATTTAAAAGAACCAAGAAGTGAGAATAATGAGGAACAACAGCAGAGAAGCAACAAAAGGAGTGAAATCATACAGACCAAAATTAGTTCTTTTCTACTTGTGTTATTTCAGGCTGTTTAAGGGGGGGAAATATTTTAAAATCTTGACATATTCTTCATCAGAATATCATTAAGAATCAAGTTCTTCCACTTCTAAGCTTCCACACAAAATTTTCTTTTTCTTACACTGCCTTTTACTCCGACGTTTCCCAAAGTGTTCATGTTTATTTCACTTTTGGTTACACCACTGGCTGGATAAACAAGCCAAGCCTTTGATGTGGCAACATGAGCAGAAGAAATCCTCTCCTATCCTCTGATCTTGCCAGTTGTAAAATGGGAGCCTTAGATCTGTGAACTTTGCTTGGCTTTCCGACATTCTCTAACTGGATTTTACATGAACATTTAAAAACATGCCTCACCCAAAGAGATTCCCACTCAGACATTTCCGTTACTGTTTATTACCTGTTCTAGTTTTTCATCTACATTCTAAAAATGTATACACATCTCTAGAAATCATCACTGCTCTAAACCAGAGCTTTCCAAACTGTGTGTCGCAACAGTGTGTGGGCTGCAGCATGAAAGTGTGTTGCATTAATATTACAAGAAAATTCTGAGTCTACATGATATGAGAAATAAATCATTCATAACTAATGCCTCCAAGGAAGATGGACGTTTTTGGTGTTGGAGGAAAATTCTAAGAGTGCCTTGGCCCACAAGAAGATCAAACCAGTCCATACTCCAGGAAATAAAGCCTGACTGTTCACTGGAGGGAAGGATATTAGAAACAAAGATGAAGTACTTTGGCCACATAATGAGAAGTCAGGAAAGCTTGGAGAAGATACTGATGATAGGGAAAATGGAAGGAAAAAAAGAAGAGGGGCTGACCAAGGGCAAGGTGGATGGATGGTATCATTGAAGTGACTGGCCTGACCTTGAAGGAGCTGGGCGTGGCCATGGCCAACAGTGAGGTCTGGCATGAGGTATTTATTTATCGTGTCAGGAGCAACCAGACATTTGTATTACATTTTTAACAAAACAAACAAACAAACAGACAGACAAAACACAAAGTTTGCAAGTTTGGTAGTTAATTAAATGTCCTTTGGCCAGTATCTGGCCACTTGGAGTGCCTCTGGTATTGCCGCAAGGAGGTCCTCCATTGTGCATGTAGTAGGGCTCAGGTTGCATTGCAGCAGGTGGTCAGTGGTTTGTTCTTCTCCACATTCGCATGTCCTGGATTCCACTTTGTAGCCCCATTTCTTAAGATTTGCTCTGCATCTCGTGGTGCCAGAGCGCAGTCTGTTCAGCGCCTTCCAAGTCGCCTTCCATGTCCATGAGGTCATGAAGAGTTAGAAGCGACTAAACGACTAAACAACAACTAATACCTAAAAATCAGATTGAATTCTTATTTCAGATGGGAGTTCTAGAGTCCTTTCACACTAGCACTGTAGCACTCTGATTCAACTATAACTGTCATGGCAACATCCGAAGGCATCCTGGGATTTGCATTTTAAGAGTCAAGAATTCTCAGCCAGAGAAGTCTTGTGCCTCATCAAACTGCAAACACTAAGAGTCCATCACATGATGCCTTGTTGGATGAAGTAGAATCACAGTGCTATAATTATTTTGTGTGAAAAGACCCATCGTTAACATCAATTATGGTTAGCAGTAATTATGGTTAGTATTTGTGCATAATCAATTTTAAATGTGTAAATGTGGAGGCCTCTCCTTTGGAGGCTTTTAAGCAGAGGCTAGATGGCCATCCTTCAGGGGTGCTTTGAATGTGATTTTCCTGCTTCTTGGCAGGAGGTTGGACTTGATGGCCCATGAGGTCTCTTCCCACTCTACGGTTCTATGATTCTCAAAATGGCTACATTCTTTTGTAATTTTGGGAGAGGCTGTAAAAGAAAATTTGAGTTTGCTAGAGGTGAGTCCGTGGGATAATCTGTGGAGAAATTCACCCTCAGCCTCCACGCAGCTGCCTGCCCTTGTCTAAACCTATTTTACCGCTAACTGAAACCAATATAAGATTGTAATGGTAAAGAAAATACACCACTGATGCATTTATTCATCATTATATTTTTATCCAAGAAATTTGGGGGGTTGTCTCCACAATAATTGAGAGAAAATGACTGGCTGGATGCCTCCATCTGAACTGCATGACAAAGGCTGCATCTACACTGTGGAACTAATGCAGTGTGACACCACTTTAACTACCACGGCTCAATGTGATAGAATCATGGAAGTTATCTAGCAGATACACAAGCAATTATTGGGTTAATTCAAGTCTCTGCACATTAAAAAATGAACCCGATGAACTGTACCAGCAGGAAAAGCATAGCATAATGTGTCTGCACTACTGCATTCCTCAAATAAAGTAAAGAATCTTGCAGGTGCTATTCCAGAGTTAACAGAAACATGTAAAAAGCTTTGCCAAGTGTAACCAGAGCTGCAGAGAAACAGATGCCTTGGGCAAGAGAAAAAACAACATGTATCAGCTGCAAAAACAATCAAAGAAAAAAAAACCTTCTCTCTAGCACCTGAGAGTGGAATTAGCAGCGATACATGCGTTAAGGTAATGAATGCATGGTAGCAACAAATGGAGACAATGTTCTTCACATAGACAGAGATGCTAAGGAAACCAGTTCTATGCTCACACACACCCACACAGGTATCTAGACAAGGGAGATTATAAATAAACTAATTGGGGGTAGGGAGAGAGAATGCCACAGTATTGAGGTCCGACTGATACTGTTCTTTTCTTCATAATCAGAGATGGTCAACCTCTAAGTATCCTGGGACTATTTACGCCTCCAAGACTTTGGAAGGTCATACCTCCCAAATACCTTTAAAAATGTTGCCCCCAAGGCATTATGCTCCCAAGACATCTCTAAGGAGGTAATTCCATTTTAGAACACAATCTGACAAGACTCCTAAGGTGTAATGTATGGTCAAAGGCTTTCATGCCAAGGAATCACTGGGTTGTTGTGAGTTTTCTGGGCTGTATGACCATATTCCAGAAGCATTCCCTCCTTATGTAGTTTTTAACATTGGGAGGGAGGACCTTATTTTTTTTATTAAAAAAGAGGGAAATAGGAAGTGGCCATACCTTTTTATGATCAACACTGCAAACAGAAGAGTCTATGCAGTGGTTCTCAACCTGGGGTCCCCAGATGTTTTGGCCTACAACTCCCAGAAATCCCAGCCAGTTTAACAGCTGTTAGGATTTCTGGGATTTGAAGGCCAAAAACATCTCGTGACCCCAGGTTGAGAACCACTGGTCTATGGCCTCTTCCACACAGCTGAATAAAATCCCACATTATCTGCTTTGAACTGGAATATATGCAGTATGGTCTCAGATAACTCAGTTCAAAGCAGATATTGTAGGATTTTCTGCCTTGATATCCTGGATTATAGGACTGCGTAGAAGGGCCCTAAGCACCCTTCCAGACAGGCCCTATATTTCAGTATCTGATCACAGGTTTTCTGTTTTAAACTGAAGTATATGAGTCCCCACTGCCAGATAATCTGGGATAAACAGAAAACCTGGTATCAATTCCTGGGCCCGTCCACACAGCCATATAACCCAGAGTATCAAGGCAGAAAATCCCCACGATATCTGCTTTGAACTGTGTTATTGGGATTCCACACTGCCATATAATCCAGTTCAAAGCAGATAATGTGGGATTTTATTCAGCTGTGTGGAAGGAGACTCGGGGTCCAGCCTAAGTTCTTCCAGTAGTTGCAGGACTTCCATGAACCCCAGCAAGTATGGACAACTATCAGGAAAAGAGGACAGGAAGTTCATTAAAATCTTGAAGGCCATAGGTCCCTATATTTTTTTCCCCTGTTATTAAGATTTTACAAGTACAAATTAAATCATTCACATCACTTTATCTGCAGGAATATGTTCTTAGACTTCATGCGGATATGTAAAACCACAAATAATAGAAAACCCTATTAAATTGAAAGACTTCTGGCCAAAGAATAACACTGAAGGACAGAGAACATGTCAATTTGTCAAACATTGATTTAAAAAAACACAGATACTGGTCCCATGGATACAGGGGTGGTATTGTAAATGCACTTTTCTATGTCTTTTGCCTTCTTTCCCATTCTCATCCCACTTTTGTATTTCTAATCATCTTTCTACCTACACTCTTTACAGAGTGTGTGTTGTTTATGAAATAATGTCATCATTTTAAAAGATCCTGTACAGCACTTGCTAACGTCTTGCGTGTTTTGCCCCAAGTATACCTCAGTTTAAAAAGCCTCTGACAAAGAATCTCCTTTTTACAAGAGCCCAACCCAGACCCATTTTTCTTGACTTCTGTTTAGTGTGAAGTTTAGTTTTTGTTTTTTGCAGGACTGGCTTAGAAGAATAGTGAAGGAGGCTAGAGGACAGGCTTTAGATGTTCGGTTACAGCAGTGTAACAGAAGTAAAGAATGTAATAAAGCTTGACTTGGGAAAGAATTGGATTCTCTTTTAGGTGATCCTACTGTCGCAAGGGATATTTCCGATTAGAATCTTTGCACAGTTCTTTTCAAAAGACATTTCTACCAAAGACCACACCTGGTGCGCATCTCCAGAAGGTACAATGTAGGCTTGGATTGGCTCCGGAACATATCTGGAGTTTTTCATTGCTTGCCGAAGCTGTCGAAGCAGATCTGTAGTAATCTTTGGAGCCATGTTCCTACACAAACAAAAGAACAAGCATGTGGTTACAATCCTGTGGGTTCTGATCCCAAATATTTCAAAACCCAGTATGAAATGCCAAAATCTTCAGCCAGACTTTACAAGTAAAATTCTCATTTGATCTATGTCATTATACCTTAAACTACAGAGATGGGGGTGGAGATATGTTAATATAATGCCTCTTGGTTCCATCTGTTCCTTGCTGCCAGCACTCTGGCTTACACAACAGGACCTTACCAACTTGACGTTTGTATGTTTGGATTGTTTGGCAGGAGGTGGCTGATAGATGACAGATTGGAGGAAACACTGTGTATGGGAAGCACTGGGAGCAACAGATGCTTTGAGGCATTTGAGAAGAAGGACAAGGGCATAGGACAGGAAGGAAACAATTCACAAGCTGCCGCTGCTGCTTTCCATCATGAAGAATGTTCCCAGAGCCAGTCACTACTTCCTATCTTCTTTCTTATTATAGTCACTTCCGAGGAACAGCCAGTTGGTCCTACAAAACCTGATTTCTCAGTGATTGTTTCTCAAGAAATGGGACATGTTTACATCTAAATCTTGGACAAGAATTCCTAACCATTTTGTATTGATCCAAGGAGGCACAGCATGGTGATAAGCTAAGGTCTTCATTCTACCTCACCCCAGTCATCTGCATCTCATCCTAATCTATCTCAAAGTGGTGTTGAGGGGCCAAAATGGAGAAGACTACTTTGAACACTTTAGAGAAATGGTTCTCAACCTGTGGATCCCCAGGTGTTTGGGCCTACAACTCACAGAAATCCCAGCCAGTTTACCAGCTGTTAGGATTTCTGGGAGTTGAAGGCCAAAACATCTGGGGACCCACAGTTTGAGAACCACTGGTTTAGAGGAGAGGCAGGATTTGTTTTTAATTGCCATCAAATTGATTTCCTTTTATGGAAATCCTTTGAAAGAGAAACCTCCCAGTCAACAGCTTTGCTTGGGTCTTATACATTCAGGCCCAATGTTTGATTTATTGAGGCTATCCAGCCGTAATGTGGTCTCTCTTTTCACAGTGCCCTCTACTTTACCAAACTTTATTGTATTTTCTAATGAGTCAGTTTCTATCATAGCATGCCTAATCTACTATGGATCCTAGTTAAATCATTTTAGTATCTAGGGGGGAGCCCCCAGCGGCGCAGTGGATTAAACCCCTGAGCCAGCAGGACTGAAGACCGACAGGTCGCAGGTTCAAATCCGGGGAAAGGCGGATGAGCTCCCTCTATCAGCTCCAGCTCCTCATGCGGGGATATGAGAGAAGCCTCCCACAAGGATGATAAAAATATCAAATCATCTGGGCGTCCCCTGGGCAACGTCCTTGCAGACGGCCAATTCTCTCACACCAGAAGCGACTTGCAGTTTCTCAAGTTGCTCCTGACACGACAAAAAAAAGTATCTAGGGAGAGTTCAGGCTTGACTGATCTTGAACCCATTCATTTGTCTTTTTTGGCAACTGATAGTATCCATAGAAGTCTTCTCCAGCACCACATTTCAGATGGGTTGACCCTCTTCCTACCAGCTCTGTCCACTGCCCAGTTATCATAGCCACACAGAGAAATAATAAATATTGTAACATGGAGAATCCTGACCTTGTTATTGAATGATAAAGACACATAATAAATAAAGGAAATAAATGAGTGATTTGCTTTATTATATTTCAATTGCTACATTGCTGTTGAGGGCAAAGAAATCTCAAAAGGATTGTTTTAGCGTATTTAGCAAGTATAAAAATTATTTAATATGATTTTTCTCCAATCTAGCCGTACAGCAGGCTAAAACGTAAAGCAGAGATTTCCAAATGTTTCCAAGTCCACTCTTTCTACAGGTTTAATTTTATAAGAAATGTATCATGTAATTTAATTTAAAAAGAGCAAAGTCTTGATAAAAAGCCAGCATGGTGCAGCCGTTTGACAGAATCCACTGGGTGACCTTGGGCAAGACTCAGAGAGAGAGGCAAAGGCAAACCTTTCTCTTAAAAACCCAGTTTCCTGACCCAGACATTCAAAAAGGCCAGAAGCATGCCATGGTAGAGAAAGTTGAGGGATTCAGCTGTCCTTTTAGGTTATTCCAGGACAGATTAAGATTTTGCTTTACGTCACTCTACTTAGAGTAAGGGGTCCCCTGGTGACACAGCAGGTTAAACTGCTAAGCTGCTGATCTTGCTGACCAAAAGATTGGCAGTTTGAATCTGGGGAGTGGGGTGAGCTCCCGCTGTTAGCCCCAGCTTCTGCCAACCTAGCAGTTTGAAAACATGAAAATGTGAGATCAATAGGTACCGCTTTGGCAGGAAGGAAATGGCGTTCAATGCAGTCATACCATCCACATGACCTTGGAAGCATCTACGGACAACGCTAGCTCTTCAGCTTAGAAATGGAGATGAGCATCACCCCCCAGAGTTGGACAGAACTAGACTTAATGTCAGGGGAATCCTCTACTTTTACTCAGAGAAGGGGATGGTTCCTTTGTGGATAAAAGCTAAAGTACAGTATTCATATTGACCCAAAAGTTGACCCAAAGCTTTTTGGGTTGATTTTTGACTATTTTTTTAAATTTCTACATAGGTATATAGGGTAGTTTTTTCATCCCAGTAAACAGCACAAAATCCACTGGGTGACCTTGGGCACTGCAAGACTGGTATATCATAACTGCAGAAAAATTCTCATTTTCA
This sequence comes from Anolis sagrei, assembly GCF_037176765.1. Classification (NCBI taxonomy): domain Eukaryota; kingdom Metazoa; phylum Chordata; class Lepidosauria; order Squamata; family Anolidae; genus Anolis; species Anolis sagrei. Next base: position 210,272,319 of record NC_090023.1, on the reverse strand, counting down.
ATCTGACAGCTTTATGTAGCGTCTTGTGTGGCAAAGGCTGTTTTCTTTTAGAAATTCATGTTCAGCAAAGAAGAAAACAAAAGGGTAAACACACTTCTTAGGAGGAGAGCAATGACCAATCTCGATAAAATGGTGAAGAGTAGAGACATCACACTGGCAAGGAAGATCCACACAGTTAAAGCAATGGTATTCTACGGATGTGAGAGCTGGACCATAAGGAAAGCTGAGCGAAGGAAGAGAGATGCTTTTGAGCTGTGGTGTTGGCGGAAAGTTCTGAGAGTGCCTTGGACCGCGAGAAGATCCAACCAGTCCATACTTCAGGAAATAAAGCCCGACTGCTCATTGGTGGGAAGGATAGTAGAGGCAAAGTTGAAGTACTTCAGCCACAGAATGATAAAACAAGAAAGCTTAGAGAAGACAATTATGCTGGGGGGAAAGGAAGGAAAAAGGAAGAGGGGCCGACCAAGGGCAAGATGAATGGATTGTATCCTTGAAGTTATTGGCTTGACCTTGAAGGAGCTGGGGTGGCCACAGCCAACAGGGAGCTCTGGCGTGGGCTGGTCCATAAGGTCAGGAAAAGTCGGAAGCGACTGAACAAATGAACAAAAAACACCCTGAAGTGTCATACTTGTTTACATAAACTGAGTAGCATAACATTAAAAGTATCTTCGAGGCACATACATTTCCTCCACTAATATCCATTCCAAAAATGTAATTCACTTGGCAAACCTATCTGTCGCATTCTAGCAGAGACCAACAGATATAATGTGATGCTCCATAGTCAGCCCCTCACTGTGGGTCTGGATCCAAAGGAAACAACAGTCACAGAGAGCAAGTGGGATATAAAATTGGACTGGGGTACCAACCTCTTATATTCATAGTAGCAAGAAAAAATCATTGTCAAATACAATATTATCAAGGTCAAACTCTACTAACAGCAACACTCAAGTGAAGAGAACTAGAAGGATGTTTCTTCATGAAAAAAAAACCCTAAATCTATGGCCCTCTGCTAGAGTTAATAATAATAATAATAATAATAATAATAACAACTTTATTCTTGTATCCAGCAACCATCTCCCCAAAGGGACTCGGGGCAACTTACAGACAGCACAAAGTGCCCAAAAACAAACATAAAAATGAAGTACAATATAAAATACAATAAAATAAAACATATACATATAAAAACATCAACTCAGACTCAACAAAACTGAAATCATCAACCAGTGGCGGTAAGCTAATATAAACATGGCCATGCTATAAACAGGAATGGAATAAGTGCCAGCCGCAACACTGGAGAGAGGGCATAGGATAAAGTGCAAGGATGTGCGACTACTGCGCAGAGCAATTAGGGACTAAGCATTTTCAAAAGCTTATTTTAAAAGCCACGTCTTCAAATCCCTATGAAAAGAGGACAGTGTGGGGGCCTGTCTAATCTTCCTGGGAAGGGTGTTCCAATGTCGGAGGGCCACCACTGAGAAGTCCCTCTCCCTCATTCCCACCAACCATGCTTGTGACGGTAGCGGGACCGAGAGGAGAGCCTCCCCGGCAGATCTTAAAGCCCACACCAGTTCATGGAGGGGTTCGGTCACCAAAATAGACAGGACCCGAAAATTAAGGTGATAACGTGCACTTTGAATTGCATCCGGAAACTTATCGGCAGCCAATTGAGCTGCTTTAATAAGGACATTGTGTGCTCCCTATAACTAGCTCCAGTTAGTAGCCTGGCTGCTGATCTTTGCACCAATTGCATTTTCCGAGCTGTCTTCAAAGGCATCCCCACGTAGAATGCATTGCAATAATCCAATCTAGATGTAACTAACACATGGACCACCGTGGAAAAGTCAGGCTTTTCAAGGTACAGTCGCATCTCGTGCACAAGTCTACAACCTATTATTATTATTTTATTTTATTTCCCTATATGCAACAAGTACTCACTAATATTTTCCATCTGCCACTTCAAACCTGAATCTTTCCACCAGGAAATATGTCCCAGTGAGTTCAATCGGACTTATTTCACAATCAAGATGCAAAGAATCAAGCTAGAACAGATTTCCCTTTCTCATATATCTTTCTCATGTTAACATTCTATTTTGAGGGGGGGAAATCTTTACTTTTTAGCCCAACTTTCTTTATTGTGTGCCTTTCTCTCTGATTCACACACACAAAACCAGACTCCTACCTTGAAAGGGCCAAAGAAGCAAGAACTTCAAATGGTATATTTCTAAGGACTTTGACCTTCAACCTCAGACAAAAGGGCTGTTCTTTTTCTCCCTCTTATGTTCTTTGGATAGCCATTTATTCCATTTTCACTGTGGATTGAAGGGTACAGATTATTCCCTGAACTTCAGCAATACTAAATATAACCAAACATTATGGTTTATATCTTTTGTGTTCTCTTAGGATTTAAAGTTAAACAAGCTGAAATAAAACATGCTCCTCAATGTCAAAGGCAGGCTGTACATCCACAGTGTAACAAACAGACCCTCGCTGTCTCCTAAACTGCAATCTATATCTCTCCCATTACCTTTCTTGAATAGTCTTCTCGTCCGAGCTCAACTTCCTCAGTCTATGGTAGCAAAACTTTTGTTCCTCTCTTTTTTCTTTGCTTTTTATTAACTCAGCAGTGCCTGACAAACCAAAGGGCAAAACTTCAAAGGTACAGAGACTTTGGCCACAATAACCTCTCCCTTTCCACAATGGTTAATTGTGAGCAAAGATTGCTGCAGTGATAGAATTGTGCCTATTCACAATTGCAGAACAGAAGGCAGTGTGACATACCATATTTACTCAAATCTAACGCTCACCTTTTTGGCTAGATTAAAAAAGGTAAAGGTTTTCCCCTGACATTAAGTCCAGTCATGTCTGACTCTGGGGGATGGTACTCATCTCCATTTCTAAGCTGAAGAGTCGGCGTTGTCCATAGACACCTCCAAGGTCATGTGGCCGGCATGACTGCAAGGAGCACTGTTACCTTCCCACCGGAGCAGTACCTATTGATCTACTCACATTTGCACATTTTCGAACTGCTAGGTTGGCAGAAGCTGGGGCTGACAGAGGAAGCTAACGCCGCTTTCGGATTCGAACCTGTGACCTTTCGGTCTACAAGTTTAACAGCTCAGCGGTTTAACCCACTGCGCCACTGGGGGCTTCTTTGGCTAAATTACCTTCCCAAAATTAGGGGGTGTGCATTAGATTCATGTACAGCAGAGTCTCATTTATCCAATCTTCACATTCTGTATTATCCAATGCAGTCTGCCTCCCGCCCGGATCCACAGCTGTTTCAATACATAGCAATGTTTTGGTGCTAAATTCATAAATGCAGTAATTACTACATAACATTACCCTGTATTGAACTGCTTTTTCTGTCAATTTGTTGTAAAATATGATGTTTTGGTGCTTAATTTATAAAATCATAACATATTTTGACATTTAATAGGCTTTTCCTTAATCCTTCAAACATTTTCGCTTATCCAACGTTCTGCTGGCCTGTTTATGTTGGATAAGCAAGACTCTACTGTAATATGGTAATCTTAGTACTGAGCCAAAGCAAAAGAGGAAGCTGCTTCAGGAACAGCTTTTATTAATTTATTTACCATATTTATACCCCACCCTTCTCACCTCGTAGAGGACCCAGAGCAGCTCACACATATAGGCAACGATTCAATGCCACACGAACATACATCCGGCTAAATAAACATATACATTAAAACCACCACTAAAAATACCGAACATTTAAAACCACTTATTTAAAATCATGCGATCTAATATCATAGTCCGAGGCTGTTCCAATTGTCATTGCACTATTCCTTGTTCACTTACTGCACTGATAAATTACTAACCAAAAGCTTGGTTCACAACCATGTTTTTAGCTTTTTCCTGAAGTTCAGGAGGGAAAGTGTTGATTTGATTTCATTAAGGTGGGAGTTCCATAGCTGAGGAGCCACCACTGAGAAGACCCCATCTCTCCTCCCCACCAACCGCACCTGTGAAGGAGGTGGGACCGAGAGCAGGGCCTCCCCAGAAGATCTTAACCTCCTAGCTGGCTCAGAGGGAGATATGTTCAGACGGGTAAGCTGGGCCAAAACTATTTAGGACCAGCTTACATTAGGCCCAGGTGCATTGGCCTATGACTCCCAGAAATCCCAGCCAGTTTACCGGCTGTTAGGATTTCTGGGAGTTGAAGGCCAAAACATCTGGGGACCCACAAGTTGAGGACCACTGCTTTGTAGGTTAAAGCCAACACTTTTGAATTGTGTTCGGTAGCAGACTAAAAGCCACCTTGAACTAGAAAAGATTCTGGTTGAGGGACATGATCTCTAATTAATTGCCAAAGCTATGCAACGCTGGGATTTATGGTTTGGTGAGACATCAGCATTCTTTGACAGCCCAAACTACAGTCCCTGTGAGTTTTGAGCCAGGGCAATTAAAGTGGATTCATTCTATAGCACAGATGCACTTCAAGGGTTTTTTTTTTTTTCCATTGCTGAAAGTTTTGGTATTCTAACACTTTTGTTTTCAGAGATGGAATTATAATCAGGCAGCAAATGTAATACTCACCTTTTTGGCCAAATGACAAAGAGTGTACTTTTTGCCACCACGAAATTAATGCAGTTTGACACCATTTGGCAAAAGTATGATAGCTGGGATCCAATGCTCGTTGCACAACGTGGTCAGAATTAGAGAAGCGAAGATGTGCGCGAGACAGCGTTAAGTTTATAGCACGCTTCATCCACATGTAATTCAGTTAAGTTTGCGTTAAAGTGAAGAATGGTTAAAAAAATGGCAGTTACCAAGAGCTGAGAATAAATCTGCCGTGTTGCCCACGTCTTTGCTTCTCTAATTCTTTTTTTTTTAAATAGTCTTTATTGATTTTCCAGTATAGAAAACATTGAACAACTACACATACAAAAGGTGCTTCTCTAATTCTGATCTGCGTCACGCAACTAGCATTGGGTCCCAGCTATCATACTTTTGCCCACATTTTAACTGCCATGGCTCAATTGCATATAGTGTTAAGTAGTTCTTATGGGCTGTTGGGAATTGTGGGAGCTGAAGTCCAAAACACCTGGTGGACCCAAGTTTGCCCATTCCTGGTGTAGCAGCACCCTTACACACATTCACACATGCATCATTTTCTCAAAGGTGATTGTTGCAGACTGTGTATGTTTAGGTGAAGGTAAAGGTTTTCCCCTGACATTTAAAGTCCAGTTGTGTCCAACTCTGGGGGTTGGTGCTCATTTCCATTTCTAAGCCAAAGAGCCGGCATTGTCCATGGATACCTCCAAGGTCATATGACCAACATGACTGCATGGAACACCGTTACCTTCCCGCAGAAGTGGTACTTATTGATCTACTTACATTTGCATGTTTTTGAACTGCTAGGTTGGCTGCTCACTCCGCTTCCCAGATTCAGACCTTGGTCAGCAAGTTCAGCAGCTCAGCGCCACCTGGGGACCCATGTGGAAGTTTAGCTAATATTTAATGTAGACCAGTTGTCCTTAACCTGTGGGCCGCAGACCCCCAGTCGGCCATGAGGATGAAAATCTGGTCCAGAGCGGGACCTCCTGATCTACTCACATTTGCATTTTTTTTAACTGCTAGGTTGGCAGAAGCTGGAGCTGACAGCAGGAGCTCACGCCGCTCCCCGGATTCGAACCTGCAACCTTTTGGTCAACAAGTTCAGCAGCTCAACGCTTTAACCCACTGCCACCATGTTTGCTATACACAAAATTGCTGCCAATGTCCTGGATTCTGCTATTCTAGGGGTGCATCTACAATCACTGTAGAATTAATTCAGTTTGACATTATTTTAATGGCCAAAGGTGTATGCAATGGAATCATGGGAGTTGTAGTTTGATTTCCTAGCAGTGGGCCATGGCAGTTTAAAGTGGTGTCAACCCTGCACTCCTAGAATACAGATGCACCCAAACACTTGAGAGAGGAAATGCAAACGTTGCAATTTCCTTAACACAATGGATCCATAAAGCAGGCAGGCTTTCTTTGACAGATCTGTTCAGTGCAGCATGTGGCCCATTGTTCCTGGGCAGCCTCCATACCTCCTGGCTCCCTTCCTCTCTCCCTCCCTCCCTCGGAATGAGGTCGCCCTCATTTGCAATCCTTTTGGGGCAGCCTCCAAGCCTTTTGCATGGCTCACCTGGTCGTTTCCCTGCTTCCTGCCCGGCTCCTTTTCCTAAAGCACCCACTTCAGCGCTTCCTGGAGGCTGCCATGCAAAGCTGACGTCTGCAGTCCCCATGAGCCTCTGAGGCTAGAGGAGAGGAGGAGCCTCCAGAAAGCAAGCAAGCAGGGCTGGCTCCTTGTTTTGCAGCCTCTCTAGCTCCACATCACTGAAGCTCTTGTTCAGACAATCCCCAGAAAGTCGGATCAGGGCGGGTTTGGAATCGGTTTTCTTTCTGTCTATAGGAAAGGTGACCCAGGGCCCTTCCAGACAGCCCTATATCCCAGAATATCAAGGCGGAAAACCACACAATATCTGCTTTGAACTGGGTTATCTGAATCCACACTCAGATAATGTGGGATTTTCTGCCTTGATATTCTGGGACATAGGGCTGTGTGGAAGGGCCCCCAGTTGCATGGCAGATTGGCAGAGGATTGCATTGGATGCCCCTTCTGGTTTAGATAGGTGCATTCTACACCATAGAATGAATGCAGTTTGATACACTTGCCCAGTGCTATGGCATTATTGGAGTTGGAGGTTTTACAAGGTCTGCCAAAGAGTGCTCCAGAAAAGGATCGCCGCCTTGTCATGGCGCTGGAGCTTGAGTACCTCAATGATGTCACGATTGAAACCGTGAAGGGACACCCAAGACGGGACAGTCGTGGCAGAGAGGTCAGACCAAGCATGATCCCAGGGGAATGGCAATGGCAAACCACCCCAGTATTCTTGCCAAGAAAACTAAATGGACCAGCACAACCAGAGATATTTCAGTATGCCATCGGAAGATGGGACTCCCAGGTCAGAAGATGGTCCAAATGCTACTGGGGAGGAGCAGGGGATAAGTCCAACTAGCCCCAGATGTGATGACGCAGCTAGCTCAAAGCCAAAAGGAAGGCTAGCGGCCGACGGTGCTAGAGGTAAACGATGAATCCAATGCTCTAAAGATAATGGAAGGAAAATGGAAAGAAAAAGGAAGAGAGGCCAACCAAGGGCAAGATGGATGGATGGCACCCTTGAAGTGACCGGCTTGACTTTGAAGGAGCTGGGTGTGGTGACGGTCGACAGGGAGCTCTGTGGAGTGGGCTGGTTCATGAGGTCACGAAGAGTCGGAAGTGACTGAACGAATGAACAACAACAAGCCAAAGAGTGATGGTGCATTACCCAACTACAACCTATATTATTCCGTGCCATTATATTATTATTATTATTATTATTATGTTGTTGTTGTTGTTGTTGTTGTTGTTGTTGTCAAAGGTTTTCATGGCCAGAATCACTGGGTTACTGTGAGTTTCCCGGGGTGTATGGCCATGTACCAAAAGCATTCTCTCCTGATATTTCGGCCACAGGCATCCTCAGAGGTTGTGAGGTTTGTTGGAAACTGGGCAAATTTCCAACAAACTGAGAGTACAACAAGGCTGTATACTCTCACCCAAACTATTCAACTTGCATGCAGAATACATCATGCAATGTGCGGGCTTGACGAATCCAAGGCTGCAGTTAAAATTGCTGGAAGAAACATTAACCTTAGATATGCAGATGATACCACTTTGATGGCCGAAAGCAAGGAGCAGCTGAAGAGCCTTCTAATCAAGGTGAAAGAAGAAAGTGCAAAAGCTGGATTAACCCATTGCAGCCCCTGACTGGATCTTGAAACCCTTCTTCCTTAAAAGCCTACCATTGTGCCATGGCGGTTGAAAGTGGTGCTAAACTGCATTCATTCTACAGTGTGTAGATGCATCCATAGAAATGGAGTGGAAACACATATTTGGGATTCAAACCCTGATCTCTAGGGTGCATCCATACTGTAGAATTAATGCAGATTGACACCACTTTAACTGCCATGGCTCAATGTTTTGAATTATAGGCATTGTAGTTTTATGAAGTCTTCAGGCTTCTCTGCCAGAGAATACTAGGGTACATCCAGCATGGATAGAAAAACGATCAAAAGTCCTTAGCAGACTAATTAATCTTTTATAATGGCATAATGTTTATAAATGTGGATTCTAGGGCCACACACCTAGGCTTGTTTCCCACTTGATTTCTCAAGTTACTTTGCTATACATGAAACCAGTTCCAGAAACCAAGCATGACATAGATGCAGATCTCTTTTCACAAGGAAAATGTACCGTCAGGTACTCCCAAACAGAAGCATCACTGTGAACCCCAGCCAAATCGTGAAGGTAAATATACAAACAGAACACACAGTAGGGAGCCAAAGCCAATCAATAGTTTCTTGCTGTGTTGCTCTTGGCTGTTCTTCACCTTATGTATCTTTAGCGCAGCATCACAAATGTATTTGCTTGGAAGAGTACCTGAAACATGAAGCTGGTAGTTCAAAACAACAGAAGAGACTTAATGGTTTCTTTATGACAAAGTCAACAACAACAACAACTCCACGTCTATCATGTCTAGCAAGAACTAAACAATGCTGTCTGAAATTATTGTTGTACAATTCCATACAGCAGACTTCTATACAACAAAGGGGAAGAAATTGGCTTTTGGATTTGAAAAAAACTACAAGCAAATAATATTTGGGGGTTTAAGGTAAATAATAATAATAATAATAATAATAATCTTTATTTGTATCCTACTCCATCTCCCCGATGGGGACTCGGTGTGACTTACATGAGGCCAAGCCCAAAACAACAATTACATGAAATAAAACAAGACCGAAAGGTTTCCCCTGACACTAAGTCTAGTTGTGTCCGACTCTGGGGGTTGGTGCTCATCTCCATTTCTAAGCCGAAGAGCCAGCATTGTCCATAGATACCTCCAAGGTCATGTGGCCAGCATGACTGCATGGAGCACCGATACCTTCCTGCAGAAGTGGTACCTATTGATCTACTTAGATTTGCATGTTTTCAAACTGCTAGGTTGGCAGAAGCTGGGCCTAACAACAGGAGTTCACCCCGCTCCCCAAATACAAACTGCCAACCTTGGTCAGCAAGTTCAGCAGCTCAGCGCCACCAGGGGAACCATGTGGGAGTTTAGCTAACATTTAATGTAGACCAGTGGTCCTTAACCTTTGGGCCGCAGACCACCAGTGGGCAGCGAGGATGAAAATTTGGTCCATGAGCCTCCTTCCTCTTTATTTTTAAATTTATTTCCACTCCTTTTAAGCCACCTGCCACTCCTTGGCAGGTGACCATGGCATATGTTCTGTATCGGAAACTAAGGCTGATGTGGTCTATTCAATGCAGTTTTCTGAATCGGCATCCCAAACCAAATCTAAAGTTGACCAAAAACTGATTTGTAACCCTTTTGGTAATACTGTTGGAGAATGGGCCCAGGTCAAAGTGGTCCCTGGACAAGTAGTCTCTGGTCAAAGTGGTTCCTGGTCAAAAAAGAAGTTTGGGAACCACTGATATAGACGAACACTTATAACCATTGGCTAGAAAGCTGGAAGTCCCTGATTTTTTTCCTTTTCTTCGTTATGTTAAAGATATTTACGTTTTAATCTAATTTATTATTTTAGTTTAGTTTGATGGCTTTTTAATTGTTTGGTGTAGCTGTATATGTTTTATATATTTGAAAAGTATGGGTGTCAATTAAAATATTTTAAAAATAATATTCCATATAAATCACATTGTTTTTCTTTATATCTCAGCAGATATGATAATCAGATGTTTGAAATAAATGTATATAGTGTTCCCTGTCACACGCGCACACACTTCTCCCCCTCTCAAATCCGTATAGCTTCAAAATGAAAGGGGTAATTACAGAGGAATTTGATACTTTCTCTGATTGTTCCCTAAAGTGTAACAGCTTGTCAGTTTGTTTGGCCTTGGGCAAATTTTCACAGGTGGCTTTTCACTTACACCCTCTCTTTCCCCACCCCACTTTAGGAAGAGGAGATTGACCACAGCCATACAATTGCAAAGTGAAGGCAAAAATATTTAGTTGGGGGGCGGGCATAACAAAAAGATTCTTAGAGGTTACAGCAACTTTGCTGGGATTTGGGGTTACCCACAGGATGTGCAATGTGGTTTGTAGAGAAATCCAATCATGTGGCATGCAGCAGCTCCCATTTACAACTGCCAAGGAAAGGCATCTGCTGTGTTTATTGCTAACAGGCTAAATCTGGGAGGAATTTTCCTTCATCCATCAAGTAAGCAGCAAGTGCATTTCACAGTTCTGCAATAGGAAAGCTTGATCCATTGATGCCTAGGGTTTTTGTTTAAATGTCGACTTCCACTAAAGCAGCGTTTCTCAACCTGGGAGTTGGGACTCGGGGGGGGGGGGGGGCTTGCGAAGGGGATGTCAGAGGGGTCTCCAAAGATCATCAGAAAACACAGTATTTTCTGTTGATCATGGTGGTTCAGGATGCTCTTTGATTGTAGGTGAAATATAAACCAGCAACTATAACTCCCAAATGTCAAGGTCTATTTTCCCCCAGAACCCACCAGTGTTCACATTTGGGCATATTGACTATTCGTGTCAAGTTTGGTCCAGATCCATCATTGTTTGAGTCTACAGTGCTCTCTGGTGAACGACAACTCCAAACTCAAGGTCAGTGCCAACCAAACCCTTCCAGTATTTTCTGTTGGTCATGGGAATTCAGTGTGCCAAGTTTGGTTAAATTCCATTATTGGTGGAGATAAGAATACTCTTTGATTGTAGGTTAACTGACCAAGGAAGTTAAGCAAAGTCCATTCAGTGTGGACCCAAGTAATCTAGACTGCATATACAGATATCTGTCTGCTGGAGGCTGTGTTGGATAGAAAGAACAAAGTCATACACTCCTCAATAGCATCAGACCAGTATGTTTTAGGATCACAGAAACTCCCAAATAAAAGTTAGTAAATTTTTAACAATTCCTCTCCAGTATCAGGAAATAGATAATGTTTACTTGCAGAGGAAGTAACTGGAAGTGAAAAAAACTAGCTGAGCTTCACAGGCACTACTTGTGTTCTGACATTGTTCTTGCAGTGACTGCATTTTAACTTCTGTTTTAAAAGGGTGCTGTTTGTGTGTGTGCAGAAATCCATTTCCCGCATCTGTAGATTGATTTTAAAATGATTGGTTTTCTACATGAACAACACTCTTGTGTAGGAAATATGATAGCACACAAAGCCATTTCCTTGGTCTACCTAGGGAATTTGGCTCTGAGTTGAAGGCCAAAAAAAGAGAACATGGTGTTCACATCTTGCATCCGATTCCTCCCTGATCTGAGCAGAAATATAATTACCATAAATAATACAAACATGACTTTTTTTCTAATGCCAGTTTGGCATCCAGTACATTTGGGGATGCTCTGAAGTAATTGCTTCAATGAATGAAAATGCTATTTACACAAGGCTACAATTACATACTCAGGCAGAGCAGCATCAATGGAAACTAGGCATCTGTAGAGATATCCTAGAATGGTGAAAAGAATCACCATCTGAAATATACTGTACTGAGATGAAAGTGACTACTTAGGTCAGTTTGGAACTAGTTTAGCAGAAACCAGTTTCACTGTGCATTTGATTAGACCGACATGTGTGGGAACAGATTTGAGGCCAGATTGGTGATTACATTTACCATGGAAGGTGGCCTCAAACTGCTGTGCAGGTTTTGTTTTCCGATTCCTGGGAGAGATTTGCACCAGTGTACTTGAGGCATGTTGTTGTTGTTTATTCTTTCAGTCGCTTCTGACTCTTTGTGACCTCATGAACCAGCCCACATCAGAGCTCCCTGTCAGCTGAGGCCACCTCCAGCTCCTCCAAGGTCAAGCCAGTCACTATCCATTCATCTTGCCCTTGATCGCCCCTCTTCCTTTTTCCTTCCATTTTCCCCAGCATCATTATCTTCTCCAAACTTTCCTGTCTTCTCATGATGTGGCCAAAGTACTTCATCTTTGCCTCTAATATCCTGTCCTCCATTCAAGCTTTATTTCCTAGGGTATGGACTGGTTTGATCTTCTTGCGGTCCAAGGCACTCTCAGAATTTTCCTCCAACACCACAGTTCAAAGCGTCTATCTTCCTTAGCTTAGGCTTCCTTATGGTCCAGCTCTTGCATCCATAGGTTACTACAGGGAATACCATTGCTTTAACTATGCATATCTTCGTTGCCAATGTGATGTCTCTACTCTTCACTATTTTATCCAAATTGGTCATTGCATATGAAGTGGAAAAAAGGAGGGGAAAGTGACAGCAGTGGTGATCAATTATCCCTCCCAGGGGATCAGTTAGCCCCTTTCTGCCCATCTATGCCCATGGGGTGTTTTTCAGCCACCTTCCACCTCTGCATCCCAACTTTTACAAAGCACTCCAGTGTAGCTGAGTGTCTATAAAGTGCTTCACATTCTGTGGAGCTGATTTCTCCATGCAGTGTGGTTCATATCTGGGGCTTGCTGATGCACATTCAACAGCTTTCCTCAAACTTTCCCCTGACTTTGCTTAATCACTTTAAAGGCGTTAAATTGTGCTGAAAAGTTGCTAGCATGTATTTTAAGCCACTGGGATATATGGTTGGTTTAGATGTGTTCATTGCTAGAATACAGGCATATGAGGAATACCCAGAATGTCCTCCCCAGACCTGAAAAGAGCTAAAATCCAACTCCTAAGAGACTTATCAATCTGATAACCCAACCATGCTTGATCCATTTAAATTCACAACCATCGACATGCTCAAAAGAGAGTTTGTTTTGAAACTGCTTGGAGGCTTCAACAATCTTTATCTGGTCTTGATCTCTTCCCTGACTGTGACCTAGTATGATAGCTGTAGAAGCACTTTTTTGTTATCTTCCTATGAGGTCTCTAATAGAATGTCATCCTCTATTAAGTCTTAGAAAGTTTGCTCTGCTTTGCATTATTTAAGGCCTACTCTAAATTTAGGGTCTAACAAAACATGATAGCAAAATGCACCATCTTTCCAGCTGAATACAATATAGGGTAGCAAAGAGTAGGGATGTAAAGACTCCCCAAGTCCCTCTTCAGAAGTCGAGAATAGGACGAGATATAAATGTTATAACTAACTAAGTAAATAAATAAAATCCTCAACTACTGTATTGAGTGCTTGAGTGCAAGCAGAAACATTGCTGTAGTTTTGTTCCTAATGCAGAGAAAAATAATACTTTTCCACATATTCTAATGTCTTGAACTGTTCTGCAGGAATTACTGTGCAGTTTTTTTCCACGGAGAACATGCTTTTGTATTATTTCTCAGCAGGATAACCCAATTGTCAGGAAACCTGTTTTTCAATCTGCAAATGAATAACTTTGAGTATTCTTTCTATCCCTTGCAATCAATAAAAAGAAAACATTGGGGAGGAGGGTAATTAAATCATGTTAAGATTAAAAAATTACCCAGCGCAGAAGAAACAGTGTTATAAAACAACACTGACTGTAATTATTTTATCATACATTTATTTATTTAATATCTATGGACAGGACTCAATAGATATTAGATAAATAAATTAATAATAAAATATTTAATATCTATGTACAGGACCCCGGAGTCCCAGATAGCACAGTGGGTTAAACCGCTGAGCTGCTGAACTTGCTGATCGAAAGATCAGCAATACAGATCCGGGGAGCAGATTGAGCTCCCTCTGTTAGCCCCAGCTTCTGCCAACCTAGCAGTTCAAAAACATACCAATTGAGTAGATCAATAGATACCACTCCAGCAGGAAGGTAACAGCATTCCATGCAGTCATGCCAGCTACATGACCTTGGAGGTGTCTACAGAGAACGCCAGCTCTTCGGCTTAGAAATGGAGATGAGCACTACCCCCCAGAGTCAGACATGACAAGACTTAATGTCAAGGGGAAACCTTTCTCTTTACTATGGACAGGACCCAAGGCAATTCACCTCAAGTTAAGAACTAAATATATTAAAGCCTATTTAATTTTTAAAAGTCAGCTCCATTAAAAACCACTAAATGATGATATTGTAAAGAGATAGAAACATGATATACCACATCAAAAAGATTCCTCTGCCACAGTAACTTAAAAGCCAAAAACCTGCCAAATTAAAAAGATCTTTGTCTTCCAGCAGATAAAGAGTAGGCAGGGAACCAACTGAATCTCACTAGCTGTTTAGAAGTTGTTTTTTTTCTTCATGTCCTTACCACATGCACCTGCAATAGTTGTGGGACAGAGATAAAGTTTCTTTCCAAGGATCTAAAAATTCACATAGGAGATGTGGTCTTTCAGATAGTCTGTACTTAAGCTACACAGGCTTTTAATGTCATCACCTGCCTTTTGAATTCTGTATAGAAATGGACTGGTAACCAGCATAATTGTATTACATGTGCCCTGTAACCAGCTCCCATCAGAATTCAAACATGGATCTGAGTTCAAGAGTATGTCTGAGCAATGAAACCAATATGTTAGGAGCACATGCACCTTTTCCAGCACATGCTGGATCCCTATCCCTTGATCTGCCTTCTGACTGACCAGGAATATCAGTTGGATTAAAATTTGCTCATCTTAATCCAGTCTATTACTGACAATAGACACTGGTTTAGCACCAAAACAACTTTCTTCGGGTTGGCTGGAAAGGAGAGACAGAGTCAGGTATCAACATACTGGTGACACTGAACTCTCAAACACAGGATGATCTCTCCCAGTGGAGCCATATAGATATTAAACAGTGTGGGGCCAAAACTGAGTCTTTAGTCGATCCCAGTGGCCAAGGAATAAAACATAAATCCCTACAGCATCACCTTCAAGCAGGACCCCAACCACTGCAGAGCAGCACCTCCCTAGAATAGCAAGCAAGAAGGATATGACAGCCAATTGTACTAAAAGCCACTGAAAGGACCAGGATAAGTATGAATATATTTCCCTTGTCCACTTCCCTGCATAGGCCATCTACCATGGTGACCAAAGCTGTCTCCATCCCATAACCAAGCTTAAAAATGGATTGAAATAGATGTAAGTAATCTATCTCATTGAAGAACATCTAGAGCTGGAAATGTGTGTGCTTTCTATCATACCTCCAGAAAGTAATGCAGGACAGCAATTCCCCTGTATGGTGAGGCCCAGAGAGTTTATTTGTTTCACCAACATGTTTTATATGCAGCTTTTCCACTATTCTCTTTACCCACTTGGCCAACCTCCCTTTGGATGCCTTCGTGCATCAGAGAGGGCATGAGTCCAGTATCCACATGGTGTCTCTCACATCTCTAAGAATCCTGATCATATCCTCAAGCTGTCCAACTGAAATATACCCAAAAATGCAGGACAAGCAGGAGCCAAGGTTACACCCACTGGACCTGTATCAACTACAGTTTCCAAGCCAGTACAGATCTTTAAAAATTGGCTTACGAAGTGTTGTGCAAATTCTTCGTAGTGGACTGTTGAGAGGTCTACAATCTCTTGAAGTGGATCTGAACACAGAAGGCCTTTGGTGATTTGGGACAAGACTTTTGGACTCCACTCAGGCCCGTAGCCAGGATTTTGTTTGGGGGGGAGCTGAGTTTGATTCGGGGGGGGGGGCTGAGTCTGAGTGAAAGAGGGTCTACCCTAGCAAACCTTTTGTATCATTACCCCAATACCCCCATGCATAGGGGATATATTGAGCATGGTGATCAGATCATGATATGAATAAACAGAACAGTTTAATGTACCAGTAAGGCCTTCTCGCGGATCACCATGAGAATTTGGGGGGGGGGGGGGGCTGAAGCCCCCCAAGGCCCCCCCCCCCAACCCGGCTACATGCCTGACTCCACTGCAGGCACAGTGGTGACAAAGAGATACAATCTCTTACGATTACCATCACCACCGCATAGGCTTCCCAATGAGTTTAGTCCATATTCATTCAGACCCTCTTTGAGTTTTCTCCGATTGATGCACGGTATCCTTCTGGGGCGCCTTGCGGAAATGGGCCTTGGGGGCACTGCTTTGCAGTGGCTCCAGTCATTTCTGGAGGGCCGTACCCAGAAGGTGTTATTGGGGGACTCCTGTTCAACACCACAGCCTTTGACCTGTGGGGTTCCTCAGGGCTCTATATTGTCCCCCATGCTGTTTAACATCTACATGAAGCCGCTGGGTGAGATCATCCGGAGTTTCGGGGTGCGGTGTCATCTGTACGCAGATGATGTCCAACTCTGTCACTCCTTCCCACCTGCTACTAAGGAGGCTGTCCAGGTCCTGAACCGGTGCCTGGCCGCTGTAATGGTCTGGATGAGGGCGAACAAACTGAAATTAAATCCAGACAAGACAGAGGTACTCCTGGTCAGTCGCAAGGCCGAATAGGGTATAGGGTTACAACCTGTGCTGGATGGGGTCGCACTCCCCTTGAAGGCGCAGGTTCGCAGCTTGGGTATGATCCTGGATTCATCGTTGAGCCTGGATCCCCAGGTTTCAGCGGTGACCAGGGGAGCATTTGCACAGCTTAGGCTCGTGCGCCAGCTGCGCCCGTACCTCGGGAAGTCTGACTTGGCCACGGTGGTACACGCTCTGGTCACATCCCGCCTTGACTACTGCAACGCTCTCTACGTGGGGCTGCCCTTGAAGACGGCCCAGAAGCTTCAGCTAGTCCAGCGCGCGGCAGCCATGTTACTAACAGGAGCGGGACGCAGGGAGCATACAACGCCCTTGCTATTCCAGCTCCACTGGCTGCCGATCTGCTACCGGGCCCAATTTAAGATGCTGGTGTTATCCTACAAAGCCCTAAATGGTTCCGGCCCAAAATACCTTTCGGACCGCATCTCGGCCTATGAGCCCACGAGGGCCTTGAGATCGTCTGGGGAGGCCCTTCTCTCGATCCCGCCTTCTTCACAGGCACGTCTGGCGGGGACGAGAGAGAGGGCCTTCTCGGTGGTGGCCCCCCGGCTGTGGAACACCCTCCCAGTTGACATCAGACAGGCGCCCTCCCTTATGTCCTTCCGAAAGGGCCTAAAGACATGGCTATTTGAGAAGGCATTTAACTGAGTGCTACATTAATTGGTAATGACAATCTGGAACGGAATATGGATTACGAGATTGGTTATGATTTGACGACGAGACGGAGCGGATTATTTAGTGTAATTATATTATTGTGTATTAGTGATATGTTGATTTTTCGTTATTGCCTTATTGTGAATTGTCTTTTATATGTTGTACACCGCCGTGAGTCGCCCTAGGGCTGAGAACGGCGGTCAACAAATGCAGCAAATAAATAAAATAAATAAAATAAATAATCTGATACAATTGTTTCATCACTGCTAAGTCTCTAGCAAATTGGGGGCTCAACTGGCTTCAATCCAAGGGAGAACACACTTAGGAGTGATCATGTCCACTACTGTTGTTATTTCTCCATTCCAGAGATCAGACAGAATAGCAACAGGACCACCTGCCGAGTCAGCAGGAAACTCCTTGAGATAAATCAGAAATCCATCTGGATCCGTAAGATTTCTAAGGTGTACTATCTTAATGGGCTGATCAGCCCTGCAAAGGCTCCACAGAACAGTGAGTCTAAACTCCACCAATGCACCTATGGAAAGTTCCACCACACCTAGACTGGCTTTACAGTAGAATGAATGCAGTTTGACACCACATTAACTGTCAAGGCTCAGTCCTATAGAACCGTGGGATTTGTAGTTTGGGGAGGCACCAGCACCCTCTAGTGGAAAAGTTGAAAGATCTTGCTGATAAAGTCCTGAGCCAAAAGAATGATTTCACTGAGGGTGTTGAAGTTCCTCAGTGCAAGACATTGGGAGAGGTGTGGAATCCAAAACTACTGCCAAAGCCAAGCCAGCCAGCTTGGGAAGGAAGACTGTTGAGCAGCAGGATTAAACGAAGCAGGGTGGGATACACTAACAGAATCCCTGTTCTGTTTTGGCACCCACTTTCACATCCAGCTAGATTTCTATAATTCAAGCCATGTCAGCATGCCTGTCCTGGAACATCAGGTCCTAGATCAAGAGTGTTTTTTCCCCATTTGGCATATTCTATTATATTGCAAACAAATGTACCTAACACAAGGCAAATAAACAACAGTCTAGGAACAAAGCAATGGGGTGGGGGGGGGTGGTATGGAGAGGAAGTGGGAGAAAGTAAAACCATTACCTCCTACCATTTCCCACTCTGTCTCTCTCCCTCCTAAATCTTCTTTTTCCTGGGAAAAGCAGCCATCTGGATTTTGTTATATGCATATGCAAGTGACGTGAAGTTCCGCCTTTTATAACAACATTGCATTAAGACTGTCACTTAAAATAAATTCAACCTACCCCCACATACACATACACTTCAGCTTTATGACTCATCATTATTCCCAGTCTTCTTCTGACATTTTGCTCCTGGCCTTGATTTAGTGAGAGAAATTCTGGATCTCCATATTCCAGGAAAGTATTAGGAACAGCTGGGCAAATCAAGAATAAGATTTTATCAAAGCCTCAGAATTATTGTACGATTTTAGCAAACCATGACAATGAGCAAATAGCTACATACATTCCTTGAAGTTACATAGCTTCTTCAACATGTATTTGTTCATGGTTTGGAAAATTAGGATGTTTCTGGTGCATCCAATGCTCTGAAATGAAATAGTTTGTTTTCCTCTGGCCAAGGCAGTTTCAAATTGTAAACTGATATTCTGTGATGTGATTCATATGTCTTTTCTGTGTGTTTTGTGTATTTCTTGTTCACTGGTGCCAGCAAAAACGGCAATAGTTTTGGTTTTGCCTTTTTCAACTGGAGAATCTTTGCATGATTAAAATAAAAACACAGCTTAGCAAACAGTTTGGGTAGAGGAGGCACCTGTGTGGTCCTCCAGATGCTGTTCAGCTACCATTCCCAACATTTCTTTCCATTGCCTATGCTGGCTACGGCATATAGGACTTGCAGGCCAATGGAGTCTGGAAAAGCCCCATTAAATACAATGGCATAGTAAAATGGCATCCCTTATATAAAATGGGAAAACACTCAAATGAGTGCTTGAGGTAGCCTAAGGATCTGTACAATTATAGGAAGTTACAGAAGAGTATGCCTAAATGTCAGCATAGTGGCTCAGAGCAGGGCAAAATAATCAAGGATTCTTATTGGATCCTTCTCCACCCCAAATATTTTCAAGCCATGATTGGTTTAATCCATGGATGCAGAACTCTTGGATAGAAAGGCTGACGGCCTCATTGAAGGAACAAATTAATCTAAGGGGACAGAGAATCCAAATAATCTAAAATAAATCTTTATTCATTACAGGTTGAGCATTTCGTACCCGGAATCCGAAAATCCAAATTACTTCAAAATCCGAAATGACCCATATGGGTGGATGAGATAGTGACACCTTTGCTTTCATATGGTTCAATGTACAAACTTTGTTTCATACACAAAATTATTACAAATATTGTGCATAAAATTAACCTAAGGCTTTCTTTATAAGGTTCATATGAAACAGAATGAATTTCATCTTAGACATGGGACCCCTCTACAAGATAACCCATTGTCTATGTATACAGGTATTCCAAAATAAAAACAAAATCCAACACAGTTATGTTCCCAAGGCATTTCGGAAAAGGGATAATCAATCTGTTCTTCAAAACTTTCTTAAATAGAGCAAAATACAACAGATTTCATGTTCCCTTGGAAAATGAATGGGAACCAGTATTGAGATGATGGGTTGCCAGATTTCAGATCTCCAGTTTTCAGTGGTCATCTCCAGATGACAGAGAGAAGTCTCCAGTTTTGGCAGTTTGCTAAGTGTAAACCTGATTCTTCAATAGGAAAGCAGCAGATTGCTACAATTTCCAAGGTTTCACTGATTTATTGCTACAATTTGCAAATACTCTGGAGGAAAGAGTTCATGTATTTACTTAGTTAGCCCACTCCTTCCTTTCCAGCTCGGAGTCCATCTTCTAGTTAGAGGCATGTAGGCTAGATTAAATCCTCTAGATCTCATTTCCACAAGTAAGTGAGAAGGAATAATCCCCTCATTTCACACTGATCTGGGAATAGCCCCCAAAAGGAAAAGGAAGAACAAACAGAAGTAAATTGAAACACTGAAGTCATTTCATATACATTTTTTGTAAACCAATTCAATATGGTTTTATCTCAAAAGACGGTATAACATTTAAAATAAATAAAAAGACTAAGTGAAGCAGAGCTAGAGAAGCAACCAGGTTGCTGCTGCAGTTTTGGTTGCAGTATTGACCATATCCTCTACCCAAGTTGCATTACAAGCAATACTATCCATATGTGTATGACTTCTGGGAACTGGGGGGAAAGATGGACCTGAAAAAAGGTTGCCTGGGAACAGTGAAATCTGAAGGGGGTGAATCCCATCCTTTTCTTATGTATAATAAAAGCAGCAGGAGGGGAGAATGAAAGAAGCTGGCTGTAAGAGGTAGCACAGAAATTAAATGTGTGTACAAAGAGAAACGAAAAAGGAATGAGAGGCAGAGGATGCTTTGAAAAATGTGTGAAGTGGAGGAAGAAAAATATTTTACTTAAAACTATTATTCTGAACCTTTCATTCCCCAAACACAGTGAAGACATCTGACCTTGTGCTTTGCTACTCTGCTGCTGAATATGCATGCCCAGTGTGAAACATATCTCACCACATTAAAACAGCGGATGTGGCTCTTAATGAGACACGTTACATTATCACAGGATGTCTAAGCCCCACACCACTGGAGAAATTATATGTTTAGCCAGTTCGCATAAACACATCTGCAAGTGAGAGTCCAAAAGGAGCAGGCTAAAACCCGGAACCTCAACCCATGGGCTGATACCAAATGAGAGACTCCCTCCTGGGCACACAGAAGATTGGGCAACTTGGAAGGCGCTGAACAGACTGCGCTTTGGCTCCATGAGATGCAGAGCCAACCTTAAGAAATGGGGCCACAAAGTGGAATCCGCAACATATGAGTGTGGATTATTACAATGCAACCTGTGCCACACCCACAATTGAGGACCTTCTCACAGTGACACCAGAGGCACTCCAAGTGGCCAGCTACTGGTCAAAGAACATTTAGTATAATGCCAAGTTTTTAGACTTTGCTTGTGTTTTTAAATACGTTACAACTGTACCCTCGGTTCACTACTGACATGATAAATAAATATTTCCTAGACATTTCAGGCTTCAACTCACAAAATTCGCAGTCAGCATAGCCAGCGGTCAGGTATTCTCGCAGTTGATATAAAAAACACATGGAATTCCAAAGGTTGGGAATTACTGGTTTTGAGGCTCCAGGTAATCAAATTCCAGCTTATTATGTTGTATCCAGAGCCAAAGTATATGCTTCATTTAAAGGAGGCTGAACAATGAAATTCTCTGTCCCAAGGAAATTGCTCTGACAATGAATTTAGCTGCTTCCAAAGAGGGATTACATGTCAATTTCAAATAATACTAGAAGCTGCCAAACTCCAACTCCATCTGCCTCCATTTTATGACTGGTTTCACACCTGCCCTACAGTTTTGTGACTCGTAAGCCTCATTCGTTTTCAACATTCTCAAGGGACAAAAAGGAGAAAGTCTGAAAATGCATTTAGGAGAATTGTTTTAATGATCAGCCACATCAGGATTTTAGTGATTTGGAAACTCGGTTTTCAGAACAAAATTTTAAAAGTCCTCAATTTTTGTTCAAAGCAGACAAAAGACAAGTAACAAAGTTAGCATTTCACTCTCCTTATGAATTGGTAGTTCCAACTCTTAGCAGCATCTTTTTTCAAATAGGTTTGTTTTCTAGTTGAGTGATAATCAACTATTTTCATGTGCTCATAGAGAAGAAAGGTTGTAAGTAATCCACCTAACTCTAAAGCAATAAGCCTTTTTGATATATGTAGTACATTATTTAGCCTGTCATCTATGTAACAATCTTGAATAGCTGAATGACATTTATAGACTTTCAGCACTGTAACCATCTGGTTTTGGAGCAGGACATGCATGCTAAAATCAAGATATTATTTTAATATTGTAGGAAATTCATATTTAAATAGGTTGCCTAGACTGGTGGCACAGCGGGTTAAACCACTGAGCTACTGAACTTGCTGACCTAAAGATTAGCGGTTCGAATCCGGGGAGCAGAGTGAGTTCCCACTGTTAGGCCCAGCTTCTGCCAACCTAGCAGTTCGAAAACATGCAAATGTGAGTAGATCAATAGCTACCGCTTCTGCAGGAAGGTAACGGCACTCCATGAAATCATGCCAACCACGTGATCTTGGAGATGTCTATGGACAACGCCAGCTCTTCAGCTTAGAAAGTTGGACATGATTAGACAATGTCAGAGGAAACTTTTACCTTTACCTTTTACTAGACAGGTTTGTATGCATTTTCTTGGTTTAAAAACAATACTTGATTCAGAACTTCCTAATCTTTTGCTTTTGATATTAATCTCTTGAGCTGCTTTTGGAGTTTTATGTGTTAAAAGTGAGGATAAGAACTTATGGTCAGTTATCAGATATGATCCATTTGGGTTGAAAGCCAGCATGATGTAGTAGTGGTTTGAGTGTTGGACTATGACTCTGGAGATCAGAGTTCAAATCACTGCTCAGCCATTGAAACCCACTGGGTAACCTTGGGCAAATTATACTCTCTTGGCGTCAAGAGGAAGGAAATGGCTAACCTCCTCTGAAGAAATTGTGCAGACAAGCAAAAATGTGATACAGTAGCCTTAGGATCAACATAAATCACAACCCGAAGAAATTCAACAATAACATCACATTGCATCAGCAAAAGCAGAAGAAAATATATTTGGAATACAATTGTTAAGTACAGCAACTGAGTTGGCTGCTCCAGCTGTACACACAGCCACCTGAAGTAATGCAGCCATCACAATGCACACAACTTCCATTAAGTATCCCTTTCTTTGTTGTTGCTTTGTTTTGTTTTGTTTTTATTTTAAACTGTCTCTGCCCTGCTTTAGGCAAAGCTGGGGAATACACCAGACTTTCAAGCAAACTCTGGAGTATCTCTGGGCCATAAACAATAATATAAAAATAATTTGGTTCAGTCAGTGGTGACAGATGAGGCAGAGAATCTGCTCTAGATTTTGTCAGACCTTTCAATCAGCCAGACCTATTTGGAGAGTATGGTACAACAATGGATAACAGTTTTAAGTTACAATTAAGATTTAGGTCCCTTCTACACTGCCATATAATCCAGATTATCAAATCAGATAATCCACTTATCTGCTTTGAACTGGATTATATGAGTCTACACTGCCATACAATCCAGATCAAAGCAAATACCCTATATACTCAAGTATAAGCCGGGACACCTAATTTTGCTACAAAAAATGGGAAAACTTATTGACTCAAGTATAAACTGAGGGTTGGAAATGCAGCTTCAGTTTCAAATATAAAAATAGATAACAATAAAATAACATTAATTGAGGCATCAGTAGGTTAAATGTTTTTGAATATTTACATAAAACTGTAATTTAAGGTAAGACTGTTTGACTCTGATTAAATAATTAATCTAACCTTCTTCCATGTAAATGTGCTTATGTATCCTTCCAATAATCGCCACCATTTATTTTAACTATACATTTTGGGCGAAATTCTTTGTGTATATGAATAAGGAAAAGTGGGAAAGACTGGCGCCAAGAGAGGAGGAGAGGAAGGTGTGTGCTGTGCTGAGAGAGGAGGAGAAGAAGGTGACCGCTGCACGAGAGAGGAGGAGAGAAGGAGAGCTGGGTTTACTGTACAGAGAGGTGAGGGTCCTGGCAGGAAGGTGTGGGAGTGAAAGAAGCCCATATTTCAGCCCCACGCCTTCCCACCAAGACCCTCACTCAAGTATAAGCAGAAGGGGTTTCAGCCTTAAAAGGGGGCTGCAAAACTAGGCTTATACTCGAGTATATACAGTTATCTGGATTTTATATGACAGTGTAGAAGGGACGTTAGTGATAAGGATCAGTTCCAACCCATCTGATATAATTATGACAGTGAATCCAGGAACTGAGGTTCTATATAAGACAAATGTTTTCATATTTCCCTTCCCAACTACTATCACTTCCTTATTACAAACTTGGAAACAACCCAAGCTATTGAAATGCAGCAGGACCTAAAACATTTTAGTGCCTGATGCAGAATATCCAAATGGTGCTGTCATAGTGTTAACAATATAGTATGTGACAGATTTTTCCCCCAGCCTTTAACCATTCTTTGAAAGCTGCCTGCTCAGACAGACCCGGAATGGGAATCATGTTGTTGTTGAACCACAAGACATAACAACTCTAGACAATATAGCCAATGGTGAAGGATGCTGGCAGGTGCAGTACAGCCACAATTGAAACAGCTGTGCTATGTTATGGCAAGGCTTGACCCTTAATGTGCCAGTTTTAAAAGCCTTTCAGTTAGTGGTGGAGTTGAGTTCTGACATGAACATGGGAGTCCAATGCAGTCCTTAGCATTATTACACCAGAAAATGCTATGTTCGTTCAGGGGCTCATGGGAAGACATTTAGCAGAAATTGGATTTTGGATTACCATACTTCTTTTCAATTTTAACTACATGGATAATCCTATTGGCGACAACAGGTCCACAGACACACATGGATGTCTAATGGGTATAAGAGCCCATTATACTCAATGGCCAGACAGCTATTTCGAATGAGCAAGATGGATACGAAAGAGTGATCAGCATGCTTGCAAATTGCGCTTGCTGAGATTAATGTTCTTTTTGGCAGCCTTACTTCTTGCTATATTTGAATAATGCATGGAAAATCATTAAATACCAAGGACTGGAAATGGGATGAAGCTTCCTATAAACTCCATGATAATTTTATGCTAAATTTTGGCCTCTTGAGAGCTTTGGTAATCCCAAAACTACTCCCTTCATCTAATGTAAAATATTTAATAATTAATGTATCAAACATATTACACTTGAATTATTTAGGATATGAAAATAGTACTTATAACAGTTTCATCGTGGTGCTTAGTTTTTAAATGATCATGTATGCATGTAGTGATCAAACACAAAAAAAGAAACAAACACACATGCACACATACATACGTGCGCACACATGCACACACTGTGGTATGAGTTTGGAATCTTTTTTCTGTTTGCAGTTTTTCCATTCATTTGAATCCTATTTTAAAAATTCAGGATGTGACATCAGAAGATACCAATGCCTGACATATGACAAAGGATGTTACCCTTTTGTTATCCTATCCATATCAGGAAATAAACATCCCCTTATCAGGATTCCTAAATGTCACACCTTGGAGACCACTGCAAATCTCATTTCCCACATTTTCAAACTTTTTAAAAAATGTATTATCAGCCCACTTCTAAACACCACTGTCCAAAGTCAACACAGATAAATAATGATTTAAAAAAACCAAACATTTTTGGATAAGTATTGGGGAGGAAAATGACTAAGAGTATAGCAAAGCTATATATCTGTATTGTGCATATGTTTGTGGAATTTGGCTTCAGTCATTGACATTAACATCCTGAAAATCTAACCTTTCCGAGCCCCTGTCCCAATCCATATACATTTGCAGAGAGATGAAAACATGCATCCAAAGAGAAAGAGGAGGTAGATAAGGAGAGTTGCCAGAAAACAGTGAAGAATATAGTGTGATATTGCTCAGAGCCAGAAGGTAAAAGTTTCCCATGCCAAAAGCATAAGTTTTCATCTAATGCCACATCACACAATCTTAATTATTTATTGGATGCGAACTCAGCTCTTCTTCCAAAGAATACCCAAGATATTTTATATATTTGTCAGGGGTGCTTAAAATCAGATGTTGGAAGCCAGGCTTCAGTCATATGCTCTCAGACCTCTCTCAGAACTAACTCAACATATCTACACATGTCACACATATATTTCCACTGGTTCCCATGTAAGCTAAAATTCTTCACATCCATAACTCTCTGAAGGTTTCATATTGATATTCTAGAATATCATACATTCCAGAACCTTCAGAATCAGAGATGGTACCAGACTATGTAGGCCAGGAGTGGCACTAGACTTTAGTGGGGCTGCAGTATCATGCAGTTCATGGGAGCACCACTGAACGTCAACCTGGGTCCACAGGTCCTGCTGTGTTACAACCATTGCTTGCTATATCTCAGTCATGAGCAGATGATGGATCTGCCACTCTAGGGTTTGTGAATACACCACACATTTTACTATGCACTTCCTAAGCTTCTGCTAGTTGTCTCTCTGTAGTGATAACATCCAAAACCCAGAGAGGTCTTGTACAACTTTAAGCAGTGGCAAGAGGAATAACAGTAACATCATGAATGGATTCACCATCCTGAAGGATTTTCCCACCAAGCAGCTGTTATGAGCAGTTCTGGGAGTTGAGCTTCCTATTCACTTATGTCAGTGGTTCTTAACCTGTGGGTTGTGGACCATCATTGGGCTGATGTAGTTTATCCAAGGGGTCGGGCTGATCAGGGAAGGAGTGGGAGGTGGCACAAAAGGAAAGGAAATAAAATAAATAAATAAATAAACAGGAAGGAGGCTTGCAGACCAGATTTTCATCCTCACAGTCCAATGATGGTTCTTACTTACTTAAGTAAGTAAGTAAGTAAGGACCATCATTGGGCCGTGAGGATGAAAATCTGGTCTGCAAGCCTCCTTCCTGTTTGTTTGTTTGTTTGTTTATTTATTTTCCGCTCCTTTTGTGCCACCTGCCACTGTTTCCCTATCCCTCATCAGCCTGACCCCTTGGATAAACCACATCAGCTCTAGATGATTAAATATGGTTTTATGTGGGCAACCAGATGGCGACTACTGGATGGCATATGTTCTGTATCTGAAACTAGAGCTGAGGTGATCTATCCAATGCAATTTTATGAGTCAGCACCAAACCCAAATCTAAAGTTGACCAAAAAAACTGATTTGTAACCCTTTTGGTAATAAAGTTGAAGAGTGGTCTCTGGTCAAAGTGGTCCCTGGTCAAAAAAATATTGGGAATCACTGACTTGCGCCAATAGTTTTCTCCAAAATTGGCAAACTAGAGAGATAAGAGCCAAACTCCCACCCTTTTTCTGACAAGAGTTGGGGGGAAATTAAACATCAGCCAGATACTTTCATTTTGTTCTGTTTCCTTAGCAACCCTACCATCAGATCTAACCTATAAGAACCAAAAGAAATATCTTCTTTCCATTTTAAAGCTACCTTTCATTAAGAAATAATAACAGATGCACTTAAGCACGTTTATTTATCTTATTATCTCATCACATTCCCATAAATTGTACCCAAAGCCCAGCCATTATTAACATTTCAGCACAAAAACTAAAAGTCACAAGATAACCTTCCTGTTCTTTTCCATTCATTCCATTTTAATAGAGATTTAACTGTAGTGCATACAAAGAAAGAATTAATTGTTGGAAGGGGTTGGGAAGAGAAACATGTTGCTGTGCCATTAACAATGTCAAACTTTTTTCCTACTCCT
Organism: Anolis sagrei; assembly: GCF_037176765.1. Lineage (NCBI taxonomy): Eukaryota > Metazoa > Chordata > Lepidosauria > Squamata > Anolidae > Anolis > Anolis sagrei. The sequence continues at coordinate 210,244,888 of NC_090023.1, read as the reverse complement.
CTTTTCTCTTCACAATATGCCTTTGAGAGAAATCTTATCTTTCCCCAGATCGCTTCTACCTTCATTCATCTTTTAATAAACGTCAATGTGAATGCCTAACAGACTGATATATATATTTAGTAATTCCATTCCTCTTTTTAATGAGCTTCTGCAAAAAGGTTTTAGAGTAACTCTGCTTTTTTATATCCCAGATAAACCCAGAAATATTATTTGCCTTTAGAAGCATGTGGTTGATTTATTTGTTTTTAGAAGAAAAGCTTGCCCCACATCATCAAGGTTGCTAGGTTGCCATGCACACTCTTAAGATGCATTCAAGAAGAAATATAATGTAACTGTCTCCAGTCCTTTTTGGCGTTGTTATCAAACAGCCTTTAAAAAGCAGTATAACTTGTTCAAAATTGTGGACTTTGATCGCCTGAATTACATCTGCTCCTCCCTATACCACTTCACTTTGGCCTACCTGCACTTTTAAAATGCAATATAATTCCTTGTTCACTTTGTTGCTTGGGAAACAGATATTCTGTAGACTCTGTCCACAATGCAAACAGAAACTTAGCACAGTTGGGAGGAGTACATGGAGCATTGCAAACTCAAGATATCTGCATTTTTTTACATATCTATAGCAAGGTCGGTGGGATTCTGAAGCAGGACCTTCTCACTAACAATAATCGGAAGTATCCACATGAGACTGATGCTATAAGACCAAAGTACATAGAAAGGTTTTTTGTCTTTTTAAGAAAACCAAACCTGTGACATAATGTAAAATAAACCACACGTAGTTCACATTTGATCAGCCCACACACTTTCTTGTCAAAGAAAGAAAATATGCCACGCAGATGAACAGTAAAGAACAGGTAGTTTACTCTTCATAGTTCATGTACAATGTGATCAGTTGCATCAACTTATATAATGTCATTTTATGAGAGATTTAAAGTGGTCTTTCTCTGTCAATGTGGACAAACTCCTTCAGCAGCTCATTAAGTGAGAGCACACTCCAAACTCTCTCTCTCTCTGCTTCTCTCTTCTTTTCTCTCTGCACCTGCATAGTTCAAGCTAGAACAAAAATGTAATAGTATCCAAAAGTCCCAGGCTCAGGCTGCTTCCCAGGCATTGCCAAACCAATCAGCTTAATGCATCTTATTTTACAGTTGACACACACACACACTCACTGATTCCTTGCATGCTCCAACAAAATCCACCCCCTTTAATCTGAATTTTGAGTTTGAAGGTTAATATTCTCCCTTTTTCTGTGTGTATGTACAGTTGGTTCTTCATATCCACAGATCCTGCATCCATGGATTAAACCATCCACAACTTTAAAATAATTCCCCAAAAATCAAAAAAGCAACCTTTTATTTCACCATTATATAAAATAGGCACCATTTTACAATGCCAATGGGACTTGTACATCCATGGACTGAGTTATCCACAGAGGGTCCTAGAACCTGTATGTCTGTGTGTGCATGCATACCTTTGCAACTCTTTACTCCAACGTTTACATGAAGTGGGAAGAGACCTGAAAAATGTAAACAAACTGGAGTAAAAACAAACCTGAACTTAGATGTAACAGATGGTTTATTATCAAGGACATTTCCTGATCTCATGCTAAATCCTCGCTTGCCAATGTCTTATCATACCACTGTGAGTTTATGAGGTACTATTAAAGTTCAAAAATCAGCCTGTATGCCAACTGTTTTGTTTTCAATGTGGAAGCTTAAGTTTCTAAAACTGCATGATATCCTCAGTCAGAAACGTACTTATTAATAGGACTGCTCAAACAGAAAGGAGTTCAGTGTAGGTGAGAAAGGGGCTTAATCCATCTTCTAGGAAGGCAAGTCCTCAATGATTCACAACCCAGTCCATCTGCAGCTTCCTAATCCTTATGTAGTGTCACTGGACCATGGGAAGCAGTCATTTATCAAGTGAGATTATTGGCCTTTTGTGTTCAGTATAGTAAACGACTAGCAGTAGTTCACTATGGTTTCAGACAAGGTCTACCTAGAGATGGTAGGAACTCAATCTGGACTTGCCGCTTGCAAAGCACTTTCCCCACCACACCAAAAATGTTATCTGCATTATGCCACACCTTAAGAAAGATGGGATATAAATAAAATACAGCAGACTCTCAGTCAACTGACACCCATGGGGACTGGTAGATGCTGGACAAATATACTTTCTGGTTGCTTGAGCGTTACTATTAAAAATGGGCTTTACTAATACTATACCCCATACTATAGCATACCATAAACTCTATATTGAAATACTGAGGAGTATGTTTATGTTTGTATCTGAACAAAATTATGATATCTTTCCTTGAATTATAATATTTTTCAATCAGGTTAAGTGCTGTAATTTAGGGATTATCCCTAACAAATCGGAATTATTAAGGCAAGATGCCATATTGCCACTGATTTAAATACAGCGTGACATACACAAGGTGACACCTTGTTGCCTTGTTAAATTGAGGAAATCAAATATTAATCAAATATTGAATAGTGAAGTTAACACATAGGTAGATCCCACAAACCCAGTGGGTCTACTTTAGTCAGGAAAATCAACAGATTTAGATCATAATATATGCTACGAAATTTATGGGGTTGGTACAAGTTGACAAGTGACTTGAAGGCACGCACGCAAGGATCCAAGTGTCTCTTCTCACTCATTCTCTGGATATGTTTTGTTCCGGTTTCATTAGACTGTACTGCTATCCAGGCCCAGAAGTGGAAAATAGTCACTTTGCATAACAGAGCAGCACATCTGTAACACTGCTAATAATAGCCTGTTCAGAGCTTTCAAGGCCAATTATCTCCCTATTAACTTGTTAGTTCTGACATATGCGAACAGCTGATTAGCACTGATAGCAAAACAGCTGTTCAACAGCTCATTAGTGCTAAACATGCACTCAGCAGAAAAAATAAAATATAAAATAAATTCCAATATTCTCTGCTCCCGTTGAATAATAATACTTCAACAACACCTAGGTTCACATAGATTATTTATTTATTTATTTGGACAACTTTTTAAAAAGGGAACAAGTTATAACCTCACATGCCAAATTACTGCCACTTTGGTGAGGGTGGTTTTATTGGAAATTCCATAACCTATTGGAAATATGTGCACCATAACCTTATTGAAAAGGTAAAAATGATTTCACATCTGTTTGGCAAATGTGAATCTCCATGAACATGTGGAGACCACCTTTTGAAAACCACTAGTTAATAAAAGCATCACCTTGTTAGAAGTCAACTCTTTGAACAAGTGATATTCATGTAATGGCACACAGATAACTCAGCTGTTAAACTGGGGGGGAAACCCGTGTCTTTAAACTGCCAAGGATAAAGACATGCCACTACAAAAATATATTTGGTTAGCAGAGGATGGTTGTTTCTTTGAAACAGAATTTGCAGCTACAATTGCCCAAAAGATATACACTCCCTTGAAGCCTCTTGTTTAAAATATGCACTCAAGAAACAAAAACAAAGTAGTCTTCTTTAAAAATAACATCTCAGGTTTACTAACAAACTTCTTGTATATATTCAGCATACTGGTCTATAATCTGATGTCTTTAAGCATATAGATATAGTCCCAATGGTATAACGGTACTCACTGAAGTCTGAAAGGAGATAAACTATATCCATCTCCATTGAGGTATAAAAGCATACTATATACACAAACTGAGTCCTGTGTCCCTCCCACATCAAAGAGGTATAGTCAAACTGGCAAACCAAAATGTACATAAAATATAGGTTAACAATTATACACATTTATTAAAAGTTAGTGGAGGCTTGGAAGGCTGCTATTTTCAACAGGTTTCCCCACTATTTTTGGAAAGCACCATGTTCTATCAACCTCTTCCAAAATTCTAGATTGACAGTTACATACTATTATTCTAGTGTCTTGATTTCATGCTTTCTGGTACAGATTTTCCTTGCAATCTGTTTTGGATTCTTCCAACTATACTGGGAAAATGTTGTACTAAACTAGTGTGCACACTCTTTAGCTCCACTGAAATACTAATGGAAAGAAAAAGAAAAAGTGAATGGGAATATTTGTGGGAAATTGGAATATGGAGATCGAGATAATAGTAATGGTCATGATGATGATAAAGATTATGAAGATTTGCACACACGAAATAGCTGTCATGGACAGACCTACCCTACCATAATTTTTAATGTACTGTTCGATGAAGATTTTTCAAATGTTGAGACACAAATCCAAGAGAATCATAGTCACCCAGTCCTAAGAAACAAGCAAGCCCCACTAGATTTCAAGACAGTGTACTAAGATTTTGTTGTACTGAGATACTAATTTTATTTCTTTCTGTGATATTTAGACTTTACTTTTTTGTAGGAAGTCCATGACTTTCTAAACCACAGCTCTTACATAGAAATTAAATTCTATTGATTTCAATAAAACTTACATCCATCTAAAATTGTTACAGATAAGAGCAGGATGTTATAGCAATATTTCTTCAGCTCATAACAGGCAATATGTTTAAAATAGAACAACTGCCCTTTCAGACCTACATTAATTATCCCATTGCCATGAATATTTCCTGCCTTGGGGTGAGGAGAACTTTGTTCAGTAAGAAGAAGGAAAATGTAGCTTCTTTCCTGTTCCTGTTTGCAAACTTAAGCAACACTTGAAACATGCTGCATCCTGTCTTATGGCTGGTGTCTTATATTTTGAAACAAACGTGTCCATTGTTCAACTTTTTGACTTTTGAAAATTGTTGCCTGGAAGAAAAGTTTGACTGTGGCGTGGTCAAGACGGAAAATAAATATACGGATGAACCATTGTGCAAAGCAGTGGAAACAAGATTGTCTTGTACAACCCAAGTGGATAAAAACCACAGGAAGTTCGTGAAAACAAAACAAAAAGAAGCTGAAAGCCTTTTTTATTTTGATGCAAAATGATTACAGCCATATGTCTGACTTATTTTGTAGAGGGAGAGAGATGTACGTTCACTTCCACCAAGTACAAATGGAGAGGGGAAAGGTATACCTATGTGCCGTTGACCATGAGAGACAGGCAGATCTACAGTGCATGAATAGAGAAATATATCATGCTCTAAATTTTTGCAATTAAAACTTTCCTTTAACCAAAATGGTACTGGTCACACACAACAATAGGAATCAGGGGAAACACAATAATAATCTTTATAATAATCTTTATTTGTACTCCACCACCATCTCCCCGAAGGGACTCGGGGTGGCTCACAGAAACACTCCAAGTGCCATATACAGACAATAAATAAGTATAAATATGACATAAGTATAATCAACAGTGCATAAAAATCTCATTGATAAAATTATTTTTAAAAATGAAAATTATAAAATTCTTAAAACACAGTGGAACCTGCGGGCCGGCTATCTGTGATAACAATCTGTGAGCCAGTACAATCAATGATTCATCACACTGGCCATGGATTACTCAGGATCAAAGGCCTGTCTGAAAAGTCATGTTTTTAGACTCACCTGGAAGGCCTGAAGAGAGGGGGCTAATCTAATTTCTTTAGAGAGGGTATTCCAGAGCCGGGGAGCCACCACCAAGAAGGCCCTCACTCTTGTCCCCACCAACCGTGTTTGAGACAGTGGTGGAAATGAAGGGAGGGCGTCCGCAGCAAATCTTAATGCCCACACCGGTTCATAGAAGGAGATGCAGTCTCAAAGATAGGTTGAACCCAAAGCATATAGGGCTTTATAGGTAATCACCTGCACTTTGAATTGGGCCCATAAAGTTATCGGGAGCCAGTGGAGCTGCTTTAAAAGGGGGTAATATGTTCCCTAAAGCTTGCCCCAGATAATAATCTGGCTGCCAGTTTTTGCACTAGCTGCAGTTTCTGAGTCATCTTCAAAGACAGCCCCACGTAGAGTGTATTATAATAGTCCATTCTGGTTGTAACTAAGGCGTGAATCACGGTGGCTCAAGGATTGCATATGTACAAAATACTGGGGGTGGGGAAGGCCCGTAGCCAGGATTTCGATTCGGGGGGGGGGGGGGCTGAGTCTGAATGAAAGAGGGTCTACCCTAGCAAACTTTTTGTATTGTTACCCCAATACCCTCATGCATATGGGATATATTGAGTATGGTGATCAGATCATGATATGAATAAACATAACAGTTTAAATAATGCACCAGTAAGGCCTTTTCACGAACCACCATGAGAATTTTGGGGGGAGGGGCTGAAGCCCCTCAAGCCCCCCCCCCCCCCCGGCTACATGCCTGGGGTGGGGGGAAAAGGAACCCCATGAGGGTAATATTTTCCCACAACAACCTAGGGGTGCAACCATCAAGGTGGAAATTAACTATAAGAATTAATCATCATGAAAAGCCATAGAAGCATTATGACTGAGCATGCTCAGTGTCCCCAGAAAGCTCTTTGTCTGTCAGAATGGGAAAAGAATACAAGTGTGGAGGAATGAAATGCAGTATGTTGGAGTATGCAAACTTGGCAGGCTTTCCCCCACAGTACAGATCATATCCATTATTTGCATTCTGTGCTTTGAGAACCCTGGGAGAAATTCCCTAAAAGCTTTCTGTGGTTTTCTAAAGAAGAAAAGTTCTGCTTAGTATGTTCTTCCAGAATCCCAGAACAATTGTAAGCAAACATGAAGAGAGATTTCTAGGTACAATCAGCCCTCCTAATCCATAGATTTGGAGGTTTAGTCATCCATAGTTTGAAAAATTCCAAAAAAACAATTATTGATTTAGCCGTTTTATATAGCAAACACAATTTTACTTTGTCATTGCATATAATAAGATTTGGGCATCTATGAATTTTGCTGTTGGGGACGGGGGGTGAGTAATCTGGAACCAAACTCCTGCAAATACCAAGGAGCCATTGTAAATATACATTTAAGGAGTTCTATATATACAAAAAAACAAACCCAAATGTGCAGGGTTTAATCAATGTGGGATATTTGCTATTTGGAGACATCTACAGTCACAGACCAGAAGCTCCAAAGCAAGAAGCAGATAAATCCTAGTGCCAGATCCTTACCTAAAAGTATTGGGGAGTTGTATGTCAGTTGCTTGTATCACTCACTACATTGCATAAGGAGGGAAGCAGGAGAATGGTTTATTTATTTATTGTGTTATAAGCAACTTGAGGGTACAGTTAAATGCATTTCAAAACAAACAAAATTTGCTAAATTTCCTTTGACCAGTAGCTAGCCACTTTGAGTGCCTATAGTGTCCCTGTGAGAAGATCCTCCATTGTGCATGTGGCAGGGCTCAGACTGCACTGTAATAGGTGGTGTGTGGTTTGCTCTTCTCCACACTTGAAATGGGGACTCCACTTTGTAGCCCCATTTCTTAAGGTTAGCTCTGCATCTCGTGGTGCCAGAGCGCAGCCTGTTCAGCACCTTCCAGGTTGCCCAAACTTCTGTATACCCAGAAGGGAGTTTCTCATCTGGTCTCAGCCACTGATTATGGTGCTGTCTTTTAACTTGTCACTTTTAGATACTCGCTTGCTGAGATATTCCTGCAAATCTCTCTCTCGATCTTAGGAAGCTGTTTCTTGATTTAAGGCATTGGTGTGCTGGCTGATATCTGAACAGGGGATGGGCAGGAGATGTCACTGTCTTGGTCCTTTCATTATTGGCTGCTACTTTCCGACAGATGTCAGGTGGTGCAATACCAGCTAAACATTACAATTTCACCAGTGGCGTGGGGTGTAGACATCCTATGATAATGCAGTATGTCTCATTAAGAGCCACTTCTACTGTTTTAATGTGGTGTGATGTATTCCACATGGGGCATGCGTATTCAGCAACAGAGTAGCAAAGCACAAGGGAAGATGTAATCACTGTTTCTGGTTGTGATCCCCAGGTTGTGCCAATCAGTTTTCGTACAATATTATTTCTAGAACCCACTTTTTGCTTGATATTCAAGCAGTGCTTCTTATAAGTCAGAGCATGGTCCTGAGTGATTCCCAAGTATCTGAGTGTGCTACAATGCTCCAGTGGGATTCCTTCCCAAGTAATCCTCAGATCTCGAGATGCTTGTCTGTTCTTAAGATTACAAAGCATACGTCTACATTTTAGATGGATTAGGAATCAGCTCATTTTTCCTGTAATAGGCAGTAAGAGGACATAAAGCTTTGGAGAGCTTCTGTTCAACCATTTCAAAGCTCCCTGCTTGAGCAGTGATGGTATGATAGTCAGCATAGATGAAACTCTGTCCCTTCTGGCAGTGGCTGGTCATTTGGGTAATTGTTAAATATTGATGGCACAAGCAAATTCCTCTGAGGTAGGCCGTTCTTCTGTTTTCACCATCTGCTTCTCTGGCCCTGAGTCAGGTTCAGCACTTGTGATGTGGAGCTTTTGCCATTCCTGAAACCAGCTTACTGAGAAATCATACATGGATCTATTTTTTCCATAATTCTATGTAAAATAAGTCTCTCCGGAACTTTGTAGAAATGGCACAACACTGAGATTGGTCTAAAGCTTTTTGGATCATTGTGGTCTTTGCCTGGTTTCAAAATGGCTATGACTCTTGCCATTTTGAAACCAGGTGAAGAAAGGTGAGGAGAGAAGGAAAAAGGGCAGGAGGATAATAACAACAACAATCATAAGCTGAAAGCTTACAAATAAGTCTTGTGTATAGAAAAGCAGAAGTACCATTATATAAAAGGATTTTGAGCATGTCTACAAAATATTTTCTTTCCAGACTGATAAATGTTGGGTAAATAGCATCACTTTCAAATCCACAATTCAAAATCAGATTTGCCAGTCCAGATATAATCTAATAAACCTCCAATGTGTAATCATTTTTAAATGCCCGGAGTGCATTTCTGAAAGGAAACTGAAGCATGACAAGAATGAGCCCATCCACATTCTGTGAATACCCTTCGATATTTACTTCTTCCTCCAGGATGGATTCTATATTTCTTGTGTGATACTCACATTCCTGAATTTATAGTCATTATATAAACACACACACACAGTAACCTCTCGCCAGTTCTTTAGCATTTTCTCTGTTTAATATTTGCTCGATATATCATGGACTAATGAACCTGTAGGCAGGCATTCTGCAGCCTATGATAATCTCAGAAATGGTAAATGTTACAGCATTGAAAGCCAGGGAGGTGAGGTTACACAGTGAACAGCTGTCACGGCAACCTGATGTGTTAGTGAGTAAAACATGCTGCGTGCGTTTTTTTTTTATGGACCTGGACAAGTTCAAAGCTGGTGCTTCACTGAAAATCTGGTTGCCAAGGCAATGCAACAGAGTGACTAAAATGAATACCACAGATGTCTTTGACAGCAGAATTTAGCTGTTTAGAAAGAGAAGTGTTAAAAGTAATAATCTAAAGAGAGCACGAATAGATTTGGAAGGAGAAATGGTGTGGGAAGCTCTATTCAAAAAGAGACAAAGTAGATATTGTGAAAGTGAATATCAGGTGACTTTTGTCAGTATTTTGTAATACGATGACGTGTTTTTAATTGTTGAAAGTGGGAGTGGTGTGTATGCAATAGAAAGACGTGATTTAGGATAGGAAGCTTTAAATATGTATAGTGGACCCTTGGTATCTACCAAGGCTTAGATCCAGGACTTCCTGTGGATATAGGGGAAAAAAACAAAACAGGGATGCTCAAGTCCTGTTATATGCAATGGCAAGGTAAAGTGGTATCCACTATATAAAATGAAAAATGAACAGGGAAGAGTTTTCCAAGATCTTTTAAAGTTGCGGTTGGTTGAACCCATGTATATGGTGGGCTAATTGTAAACCTTTTTAAAAAGTGGGGGGATGCATTGAGCAAGATTCCACAATTCTCTAAAATATAGCAACTTGAATTGTGAGATGAATCTTTAAAAATTATAGATTTTTGTGACTATGGGAGTTCAAATTGTTGTAAAAAATGAAGATTTAAGGCTTTAAGAAGATGTTTGTGTGTGTTAATAAACACAACATTACAGGCAATTTTAGCTGTTGAGGATTGGAGCTGAGAGGTAAAATGGATAATCTAGATTTGCAATGGCTTCCCACAAATTATTTTGATAATATCGGAGAATAAGCACAACTTTTACCCACTTGAAACCAGAAACAGCTATGGTAATAAACAGAAATAATGTTTTATGAAGTATAAAACCAGTCTGGGAACCTCACTGACATAGCCTTGGGAAAAGCTAGAACAATAAGTATATCTCACATATGCAAAGTCAAAAGAATGGGTGATATAAATATCAGTCTGTCAGATGAGTTAATTATCTATAATCTCATTCAAAATTGCACTGGAGATGTCCCATACCAGTTTGTGCTATTGTACTTTGACACCTTTACTCCTGGCCCTCATTAGAGACTGAATATTGGGCAGAGGAACCATAAGGTAGGATCAAAAGATTCAGCAGAAACAGGAAGTGGTGGTTCTCCTTCCCTGGGGAACAAGGAAACCTTGAGAAGGTACTTTTTGGGGTGGCACAGAGAGCTATGGGGAATAGAAAAGGAGTACTTCTGACATTTCAGCTAGATTTAGCCCCTGATTTGCTGTGTCCTAGCTGGTTGGCCTGTAATGTGATTGATCCAGATAAGCAGTGCTGATGCTGGCTGAATAATGGGAAGTGAGAATATGAGGAAGGGAGAGAGAAGTAGTGAAAACAAATAGACCAGTTTCTAATATAACTAGTACCTGGATAATTCTAGGATACAGAGGCACATTTCAAATAGTTCCTGAATTATTCTAGGTGACATAATCAATGAATCCATGATTAATTTTACTTTATTGCTAGGGAAACAAGTTCATCAACTCTTGGGAGGCCTGACAAAATAAACAGGAATGCAAAAATGATATATGCATATAAATACATATGTTCAGTGATAGTTATAGTAAATTACATCAGTTTATATCAGCCAAGTTCTGGGAAATGGGTGGGGGCATTGCTACAGACAATAGGAAATTAAATATTTCTCCACTATAGGATACTTAAAAGCATGCATTTCAAATAATTTAGAATTTCCATTTGAGACGAATCACTTAAACATAATACATGGAAGTAAGCTCTAATGATTTCAGTGGATTGTACTGTATTTCCAAATACGTGATTTAGGACTGTACTCCAGAGGTGATGTTCACTTATGATATTAAAAGTGCTTTTTATATTTCCTAAATATACTGTTGGAACATAAACCTCAGAATGGTTCATTTTTCATGCATAAAAGGCTTTCTTCCTATCTCATAGTAACAGAATTCACTAGTGCAGTAGTGCAGCACTCCTTCCTCTGAACCCCTACTGGTAACCTGGAATAATAGATATCTAGTAGGTTGGTTTCCTAGACATCCCAATCTCTGCAGTAAAATGGCCACTTATTCCTTTACACATCCCCCCTGGAACATGAATGGTAAAATGAATAACAATTTGATTCAGTTCTGCCATTAGATTTGAGATGCATGTAGCTTTTCATACAGCCTTTAGAATCTTGTTGACCATAATGGAACACTTTGTCCCTTCCTTTCCAAATATATTGTTTTAAAAAGATACTGATGTGATTGTTCCCTAGCACTTCCCCTACAAAATGACAAATCAGCACAAATGTGACTGTCCAGCCTATGACCTTGAACTGGAATTGTTCTTACTGTTCTTCCTTCAATCCACCTAACAGCTGTAATTCTGCTTCTCCCAACCACCACAAATAACTGGTTTCCTGGGTAAAACACTGCATGAGATACACCCTAAATGCAGATGCTGCTTTCCTTCAGCATCATAAACTAACACTCAGAAGATAACAACTGGATATTTTCACTGCTGGACTGGTATGAACTCTCAGCTAAGCTTACGAGAGGCCAAGAGTTTATAAGCAATACATCCAGTGTTCTGTTTTTCTCTTATTACATTTATGTAATTTGAAACCAGGATTAGAATTGTCTTTTCTTTTCATATAGTTTCAAATTGATTTGATCCCCCCTCCCATGTTATTATAAGAACAGGATGTTCTTTCCTGCCCCGCGGGAGTTAGCAGGAAATGAGAACTAGGTTTTCTGGCATGATATGAGCTGTAAAACTATTGGGACAGTAATAGTACCACAAAAGGATAAGATATATGCTTTATTATTTTCATAACCTTGGAGTTTAGTTTCTTCCCTGGAAAAGGTAGGCTACACTGTGAGGCTGAATCTAGATCAGGATTCAACTGGCGATCTCTGATTTGTAAGAGTATCTGGAATTCACATTGCTGCTTAGGTGGATATTATGTAGCATATATCCTTCCCTGTCCACCAAAGAAGAGCAGTGTTGCTGGAGGAATTTCAGAATGAAACGCAGAACACTGAGATATCCTTGAAAATGTGAAACATGCCTTGTGTTCCCTCAACATATCCTCATTAATCCCAGGAGAGGTTACTACTGGCTTCCTAGCCAACTGGCCTTGGACCTTTTGGGCATAAATGCCAGCCAAGTGTCATCATTTGAGGGATGCGAAGTGTGAATCACATCAGGTGACACTATCCAAGATAGTGACATCATAACAACTGTTATGTACGGTGTTTCAGAGGACATTTATTATTATTTTATATGAATATCCCAGAAGTTAGAAATAACTACAAAAACATTTTTCATGAGCACAGTGTACATGTGGATGGCATGGTTTTAATAGTGAATGCAATGTTTTAATGTGTATTAGGTAAAGGTAAAGGTTTCCCCTTGATATTAAGTCCAGTCGTGTCCGACTCTGGGGGTTGGTGCCCATCCCTATTTCTAAGCCAAAGAGCCAGCGTTGTCCGTAGACACCACCAAGGTTATGTGGCTGGCATGACTAGATGGAGTGCTGTTACCTTTCCACCAGAGCAGTACCTATTGATCTACTCACATTTGAATGTTTTCGAACTGCAAGGTTGGCAGAAGCTGTGGCTAATAGTGGGAGCTCACACCGCTCCCTGGATTCAAACAGCAAGTTCAGCAGCTCAGTGCTTTAACTCACTGGATCACTGGGGGCTTAAAACAACATAAAATTAAAATAAACATTTAAATTAAAAATAGTATTAATACACATTAATTAGTATTAATGTGTATTAATACTAATTTTAATTTAAATGTTTATTTTAATGATATGTTGTTTTAAGGCATTGAATAGTTGTCTATATGTAAATAGTTGTCTGTATGTAAAACCGCCCTTCAGGGTTGAGAAGGGCAGGGTATAAATATGGTAAATAAATAAATAAATACATATACTGTAACAATTACCTACAATGCTATAACTTTATGTTTATTTGCTTTTTAGACCTTCAGTCAAAGCTGTCATTACCCAATTACAATGACACTTCATATCACATGGCTTCATCTGCAGGCATTACAAGCACATGCTGCTGTTTTTGTTGCTGGTGATTTTGACAAATTTATTTGTTACCTCCAATATTGTGATATGGCCTAGTATGGGAAGAGGTCCATGGGAGTGACACCATGAGTTACTAGACTGGGTATACCAACCATAGTGCCACCATTGTGCTAGCCTCTCTCACATCTGGCCTACCACATTGTGAATGAAGAGCAACGCTGCCAACAGGAACCAGCATGACAGTAGCTATGTTGCCAGGGAGAGAAAACAGAGGATTCTTTTTTCCACACAACTTTTTTCTTTTCTCCATAAGACAGGAAAAGAGGGAGTTAGAGAGACACTCAGCTGAGAAAAGAGAAAATGGAGGGTAGGGCTGTTGTTTGATGTGTAACAGGATCCAACTTTCCTTGTGCATGCCAGCCCTGGAGGAAGTCTCATCTATCTCTTCAAAACTCATAGGATAAAGTGGCCAAGACAGGGTTAACATGGGTAAGGCTTCTCCGAGCATCAAACTGGAACTACATTTGGCATTTTTCCTTTCAGGGTTTAGTTATCTTTACATTGATTCTTATGTTTCCTTATAGCAGGTGTCTCGCTAAGGCAAATGTCTATTGCAGCGACCTTATGCCCACTCACCAAAGAGTAACTCACATTTCTCAAGAGGCCAGTATATATGGCTGTCAATGGACTCATCTCTATTTCAGTGGGTCTCAAGTTGCGTAGGCCTGTAGATCTGATGTGCAAATCTACTGGTGCAGTTTTATATTATTTTGGTGCTGGAATTCAATGGGATTGTAAAATTATAATAAATTGGATTGTGCTGTTAATTTTCAGCAAGGAGGAGTAGGTTTTCATTATTTCACCACACAGGAACTTTCAGAAGTGAGCTCTCTGAAGGGATCCATTTTTACCTTTAGCTTTCATGAAAAATAAAATACATGTAGCCTGCTCATAAAAGTCAGTACCCAAGGCTGGTTGCAGTGTCCAGAGATAAGAGCAGAAAGCTAGAAACAAAGGCAGAAAAATAACTGAAGGTGTTGAACAAAAGCTTCCAATCAGTAGCAAAAAATCCCCAAATTTGTAAAGGTTACAAAGTGTCCTTTCCCTTAGCTTTTCTTCTTCTAATTGATTTATCCCTCTCCCTCCACCACAGTACCCACTCAGCTTTTTCCAGGCAACAGGACTTTCTCCTTTCTCTTGAATCTCTTGAAGAGTTTAGAAGCCTTCAGAAAAGAGGTCCTGCAAACTGAGGTCCTGCAAACTGAGAAATTAATACGACAAGATTGCAGTTTCATTTCTAGAGAAGGTTAGAAAAAGCTGTGACTTCACAACTATAGATGGTACTACCATCCATCTGCGTTATTTTAATGAACTATAATTAGCTCATTAAAATTAATTAGAAATGCACACCTCTAAGACTCCCTTATTCTCCATTGCATGTTTCATATTCAAGACTTAATAGTCTTGAAGCTATGGCAGAGATAGACACACAGAGAAACATGGCTTCCCTTATTATAGACAAAAGGGTTTTGTAAATGGAAAATTAAAATGCTCAATTTTAAAACTATTATTCATTTCATAAATGCCTTCAAACAGGCATAAGGAAAGTTGTTTGCCTATTATTAATCTTCTAAAATGTCTGATTTCTTGTTAATCATGGTATTCCTTTTCTTTTCATAGTTTATTTTTAGTTCCAAGTTTGCTTGTTTAGAGAACTGTAGACATAGACTTCCCAAATCATAGTTGTGACAGACAAAACTAAAGCACATCTTTTTTAGACTCAACTAACCAAACCCAATGGAAGTCAAGAAGGGGGTATAATAAGAGAAGGGTGGGAAGAAAAAAGGAGCAAAAATGCTAAATAGGAGTTTAGCCAACGGGCAAAAAATCAGTAGCTGAAAAAGTTCAGGAAAAGGTCAAGATATGATTGGTGATGTTTTGTTTCGTTCTAGTTTCATCATTACCTTGGAGCTGGGTAGTTGCCAATAGAAAAAAAAAACAGACTTAAGATTTATCTATTCACAGGAACACACACATGGATTATAGGCAAGATCAAGTATCATGCACCTGAAGCTATCATTCATTGTTAGAAGTACCTAAATGGCAACCGGTAATCTCTTCACAAAATGAGAGAGTTGAAAAAAATCTGAAGAATTGTCTAGGCTTACCTCCTAACACAGGTAAAACACCTGGAAACACCTTTCCTTTTAGCCAATGAAATTATAATGGACAGGATAAAGAGAAACACTGCACTTTTGCCAACATGATGCATGCATATCAGTAGCACCATTGTTCACAATACGGCTTGGCCTAAATCTCATTCCAAGTTTTAGGTTAATCTAGTGCAGTGGTTCTCAACCTGGGGTCCCCAGATGTTTTTGGCCTACAACTCCCAGAAATCCCAGCCAGTTTACCTGGGAGATTTCAATGTTCATGCCGAGACCTCTCTTTCAGGAGCGGCTAAGGACTTTATGGCCGCCATGACAACCATGGGCCTGTCCCAATTAGTATCTGGTCCCACCCATACTGCCGGACACACACTGGATTTGGTTTTCACTCAGGGATGGGGTGACAGTGTCGGGGCGGAGGAGCTGACCATCGCTCCATTGTCATGGTCCGATCACTACCTGATTAGGTTTAGACTTACTGTACCTCCTAACCTCCACAGGGGTGGTGGACCCATTAGAATGGTCCGCCCCAGGAGGCTTATGGATCCAAATGGTTTCCTGACGGCTCTTGAGGAGTTTCCCACCTCCTTGACTGGCGTCCCTGTTGATGCCTTGGTCTCTCATTGGAACACCGAGATGACTAGGGCAATCGACACAATCGCTCCGGAACGCCCCCTCTCGAGTAACCGAGCTAACCTGGCCTCTTGGTTTACTGAGGAGCTGGCAGCAATGAAGTGAAAGAAGAGGTGGCTAGAGCGCATGTGGCGCAGGAGTCCAACTAAATCAGCCCAAACACATCTGAATGCCTTTCTAAGGTCCTACGATGTGGCAATAGTGGCAGCACAAAAAACATCTTTTGCTGCCAATATTGCATGTGCGAAGAATCGTCCAGCTGAGCTCTTCCGAGTTGTCAGGGGTCTGTTAAACCCGCCGAAAAGCGAGATCCCTGACAGCTCTGGAGCTCGCTGTGAAGCGTTTGCTCGATTCTTTGCAGATAAAATTGTGCGGATTCGGTCGGTTTTTGACACCACTTTACCTGCAGTCTCTGAGAATGTAACGAGAGCATCTGCTTGTCAGGTTTTATTGGATTCATTTCAATTGGTTCAGCTTGAGGATGTGGACAGGATCCTTGGAGAGGTGCGACCCACCACATGCATCCTAGACCCCTGCCCATCCTGGCTAATAAAATAAGCCAGAGGGGGTTTGGCAGAGTGGGTGAAGGTGGTGGTTAATGCCTCATTACAGGAGGGCAAGATTCCAGCGAGCTTAAAACAAGCTATTATCAAACCGCTGTTGAAAAAACCATCACTGGACCCCACTCAATTAGACAACTATCGGCCAGTTTCCAATCTCCCCTATTTGGGCAAAGTCCTGGAATGTGTGGTGGCAGCACAACTCCAGGGATTTCTGGTAAACACTGATTATCTTGATCCGGCACAGTCTGGCTTTAGACCGGGACATGGAACGGAAACAGCCTTGGTCGCTGTAGATGATCTTCGCAGGGAACTGGACAGGGGGAGTGTGTCCCTGTTAGTTCTGCTGGACCTCTCAGCGGCCTTCGATACCGTCGATCACGGTATCCTTCTGGGACACCTCATGGATATGGGTCTTGGGGGTACTGCTTTGCAGTGGCTGCAGTCATTTCTTGAGGGACGGTCCCAGAAGGTGTTATTGGCTGACACCTGTTCGGCCCCACAACCGTTGTCGTGTGGAGTCCCACAGGGTTCGATTCTGTCCCCAATGTTATTTAACATCTACATGAAGCCGCTGGGGGAGATCATTCGGAGTTTCGGACTGAGATGTTATCTCTATGCAGATGATGTCCAGATCTGTCACTCCTTCTCACCTGTCACCAAGGAGGCTGTCCAGACCTTGAATCGGTGTCTAGCTGCTGTGTCGGACTGGATGAGAGCTAACAAATTGAAATTGAATCCAGACAAGACAGAGGTCCTACTGGTCAGTCGTAAGGCCGAACAGGGTATAGGGTTACAGCCTGCGCTGGATGGGGTTACACTCCCCCTGAAGACGCAGGTTCGCAGCTTGGGAGTGATCCTGGACTCATCGCTGAGCCTGGAACCCCAAGTCTCAGCGGTGGCTGGGAGAGCTTTTGCGCAATTAAAATTTGTGCACCAGTTGCGCCCGTACCTTGGGAAGTCTGATCTGGCCACGGTGGTCCACGCTCTTGTTACATCCTGAATAGACTACTGCAACGCTCTCTACGTGGGGTTGCCCTTGAAGACTGTTCGGAAACTTCAACTAGTCCAGCGAGCGGCAGCCAGATTGCTCACCGGAGCGACATACAGGGAGCATACCACCCCCCTGCTGTGCCAGCTCCACTGGCTGCCGATTCAGTTCCGAGCACAATTCAAGGTGTTGGTTTTGACCTACAAAACCCTGTACGGTTCCGGTCCAGTGTATCTGTCCGAACGTATCTCCCTCTACGTCCCACCCCGGAGTCTGAGATCATCTGGGGAGGCCCTGCTCATGACCCCACCACTGTCACAAGTGAGACTGGTGGGGATGAGGAGCAGGGTTTTCTCAGTGGTAGCCCCCCACCTGTGGAACTCACTCCCCGGGGAAATCAGGGCATCATCATCCCTCCTCGCCTTCAGGAGGAGGGTGAAGACTTGGTTATGGGACCAGGCCTTTGGGCACTCTGGCAATTAAATCAGATAATCAGGCGAGTAAGACCAGCAGGATTGATGTAGCGGAACGTAAAACTAGATCTATGTGTTAACGAACGCTGACCATGTAAGAGGAGAAATTGGGTTTGTATTTGTTTGTTTATTGATTTTATTGATTTTATGGTTATAATGCATGAATTGTTGTTAACTGTGAATTGATGTAATTTTGTGTATGATTGTTTTATGATGCAGGCATCAAATTGTGCCTTTGCTTTTGTAAGCCGCCCTGAGTCCCCTTCGAGGTGAGAAGGGCGGGGTAAAAGAACTCCAAATAAATAAATAAATAAATTGTAGGCGAAAAACATCTGGGGACCCCAGGTTGAGAACCATATAAGAAGTAGTCTGAAGTCCTTAGAACAATGATTCTCAGACCTTGGCCCGCTAGATATTTCAATTCAATCTCCCAAAATTCTTAACCTTTGGCCATGTTGTCTTGGTCTTCTGGAAACCGAGATCCAAAACATTGAGAAGACTAAAGGTTGAGAACCCTCATCTTAAACAGTAACCATTGAACATCTTTTTTGTGTATGTCAGGAGCAACTTGAGAAACTGCTAGTCACTTCTGGTGTAAGTGAATTGGCCATCTGCAAGGAAGTTGCCCAGGGGACGCTTGTCTCATGCCCCTGCATGGGAAACTTGAGCTCGACAGACAGGAGCTTACCCTGCTCCCTGAATTCAAACCTCCAACCTTTCGGTCAACCAGGTTTAACCCATTGCACCACCAGGAACATCGCTGGGAGATCACTAGCTACAACTACTTAACCCAGTTAGGAAATTAATTTAGCTTTTAGATAATATGGCAATTTATAAAACCTATAAGCTATTATTCAAAAGACATTTTCCAGCAATCAGATGCTCTTTTGGTATATACAGTCATTAGAAGCAGCAGCAACATGTATTATCCTAGGAAATTTCTTGGGGTCATTTGTACAAAGAGCACATTTTACAATGTTACAATCTGGCTTTGTGCCATAAAGCTCTCAAAGCTATAAAGCCAGAGAGAACATAAAGCACTGGAACATAATGCCTTTCATTTGGAAAAATGGTCCTTGGGAAACATTGTGGTATTTTTATTATTGTTATTGAACATGGTCAAGTGATTGCTGGGCATATATGCTATGTAACACACAGCTGTGAGGCAAACTATCAAGTATTTTGCTCAAAGAACCCTTCCATAATAGGGATAATGTATTTTCCTAATAAATTTCTGATTAGACTCAATGCTTCAGAATAGGATCAACCATCTTTTTGTGATTTTTGTACAAGTAGTTATCCCTTTTAAAAATATAAAGTAAAATACATCTTTTCTTGTTAGAAATATTAGAAGCAACTGCCCCTTTGTACTGAAAGCACATATCCATTAAATGGGATGTGCAGCTCAATTCTATGTTTATTTGCATATAAATCACAATGAGTTCAATATTTCCAAGTACATGTGAATTTAAGATAATTCTTTACAGCCAAAGGACCATCTTAAATGATATAGTTCACACAAAGATACTCCCAAACCACATATATTACAGTAAGTATTACATGTGGTAGATGCAATTTTAAAGACCCACAGACCATTGGTTTATACTTATGCGGCCACTAACTCAGTCAAAGAATTATAGTTTGCAAATGGATTGGCAAACTGCCAAAGAGCCTTGAAAAATAAACATGACACACGTGTACCAGTGAGTTTTGGTGGATGCCATATGGCAACTATCATGTTTCACACAATCCTAGAATATCATAATAAATGAAACTCCCAGCATGTAAACAATTAAAATTGAAATCATGGCTTCTTGTAGAGGGGTACAGTGACCTGCAGATGTAGTCATTTCCTCTCCATTAACTTTTCCAGATTTTGTTGTGTTAAATCTGGAATCAAAAAGGATTTAATTGGCATGATTATCACTTGAAGTACACCAAATGCTCAACACTGTGAAGGTGCAAAATTGTTTTATTGTGGCATTTAAGTGTAAAACACTGCAGACCATGTGTTGTGGCCTTTTGGAAGTCACATCTACCATATGGCGCATACATTGAAATAAGTATGTTTTGAAGCATTCTTGGAAAGCTGTTACATTTAAACTGTCCCATCTTGTGCGTATATGTGGAAATAAACTCTACTTCCACATATATGCACAATATGGGACAGTTGTGCATATATGTGGAAAAGGAGGTTGAGCTCCCTCTATCAGCTCCAGCTCCCCATGTGGAGACATGAGAGAAGCCTCCCACAAGGATGGTTAGTGGGGACGAGAGAGAGGGCCTTCTCGGTGCCCCCCCCCCCCCGTTCTGGAACTCTCCCTAGATTAATTAACACCTACCCTTTCCGTAAAGAACTACAAACTTGTCCACTTTCCGTAAAGAACTACAAACTTGGATGTTCCGATGTGCTTTTGATTAACCCAGTTCATTAGATGATACAAAAATAAAGTAGTAGTAGTAGTAGTAGCAGCAGCAGCAGCAGCAGCAGCAGTAGTAGTAGTTATGGCTCAACGCTGTGGAATCCTGGGAATTGTAGTTTGGGGTGGCACCAGCCTCTTTGGCAGAGAAAGATGAAAAAATGTAAAATCTATAGCATTGAGCCATGGTGATTGGAATGCCATCAGACTGCATCAATTCTAAGTGTAGTTGCATCCCTAGCCTTTTTTCCCCTATGAAATATCATGGGGTTTTCTATTGTGCATTATTTATTTATTTACTTACTTCACGTGTATACCACTTTTCTTACCCTCAAAGTGGGGGGACGGGGACTCAAAGTGGTTTCCAACATGTTTATGGCAAAATTTAATGCCTCGCATATGTATGAAACATAACATAAAACAACAATAAAATACAACTATCCATTAGATCATAAAAATGTCACAACATTTAAACATTTAGTACATTTTATTGTTTAGCCCATTGGCCACATCAAAACACTTGACAAAGAACTCCCTGTCAGCTGTGGCCAACCCCCAGCTCGTTCAAAGTCAAGCCAGTCACTTCAAGGATACCATCCATCCACCTTGCCCTTTGTCTGCCCCTCTTCCTTGTTCCTTCCATTTCCCCCAACATCATTGTCTTCTCCAAGCACAACTCACAGTACTATCAAAGTTAAAATAAATCAGCTGTTAACAATGGATCAAGATCCCGATCCCGATCCAATATCTGCATCATCTCTACAGTTTACCCCAAGCTACTCCAAACTGGCACTTTTTGAGTTGCTTTATATAGAAAAAGGGCAGTTTTTTGTGTGTTATTTTAGCATTCTGACCGGTCAATAAAGATGTAGTTTTAATATAAGGATCCCAGTGTGTCTTTTGTATAATGTATGCTCATTGGAGAGAAGACTATTAGAGGCAAAGATGAAGTACTTTGGACACATCATGAGAAGAGAGGAAAGCTTAGATAAGACAACGGTGCTGGGCAAAAAGGAAGAAGGGTCGACCAAGGGCAAGATGGGTGGATGGCATCCTTGAAGTGACTGGCTTGTCCCTGAAGGAGCTGGGGGTGGTGACGGCCAACAGGGAGCTCTGGCATGGGCTGGTCCATGAGGACACAAAGAGTCGGAAGCGACTGAACAAATGAACAACAACAATATGGTCCAAAGTATTGATTTCTCTCCAAGTAGTACATGTGTGATACTGACGCTCCACAAATACAAAATAGTTCATTGTACGGAACTTGGTTAAATCTGTCATGTTGGACCATTGTATTCAGCTGTTCAAATCTAGTTCTGGTAAATACCCTCCTGAAGTGTTCAGGCATTTCTGTCTTTAGATATTAGACTATGTATGGTCGAAGGCTTTCATGGCCAGAATCACTGGGTTGTTGTAGGTTTTTTTTCGGGCTATATGGCCATGGTCTAGAGGCATTCTCTCATGATGTTTTGCCTGCATCTATGGCAAGCATCCTCAGAGGTAGTGAGGTCTGTTGGAACTAGGAAAAAGGGTTTATATATCTGTGGAATGACCAGGGTTGGACAAAGGACTCTTGTCTGCTGGAGCTAGGTGTGAATGCTTCAACTGACCACTTTGAAAAACAAGCCCTGAAAACAGCAACAAAAAGCCCACTATATGGTTCAGATATGTGAATGACACTTTCACCATTTGGAGCCATGGAGAAGAAGAACTAAACAGGTTCCTGGACCATCTTAACAGCATCCACCCAAACATCCAGTTCACCATGGAAAAAGGAAAATGAAGGAAGACTGCCTTTTCTAGATGTCAGGCCATTATAGGTGGTCAGTTGAATCAAGGTGGTCAGTTGAAACATCCACACCTAGCTCCAGCAGACAAGAGTCCTTTGTCCCACCCCGGTCATTCCACAGATATATAAACCCTTTTTCCTAGTTCCAACAGACCTCACTACCTCTGAGGATACTTGCCATTGATGCAGGCGAAACGTCGGGAGAGAATGCCTCTAGACCATGACCATATAGCCCGAAAAAACCTACAACAACCCAGATAATTGGACTGTTTGAAAAGCATGTTTAAAACAAACTGCATTGCACTATTTTATGTAGGTTTAACTACCATTTATTTGGCATGTGGAACAGTTGAATGATGTAGATTTTAAACCTCTGTGAAACCTAACTGTCCCTGCGGCTCTAACATTATTATTTATACTTTCTGGGACAGAACTCCCCCTCAAGTCAGTGAGATTTCAAGTCTCTAAACAGGTGAAGTCCCCTACTTTCTTTGATCCTAAATGGTTCGTGTAATTAATCCTCAGTCTGAACTTTTGCAAAATGCTTCTGCCACTGCAGGTCTTTGGATGAGGGTTCCTGTATCCCAGATAGCAGGAAATAGTTGAGAAGAAGAGAATCAGTGAGCTTTAAGGAGGGGAAGATGCCTTTTGCTTCTGCCAGCGCCTAGTGGCAATATCGAGCCTCTCTAGGAAGGAAGAGACTTCCCTGCCTTTTGGCTTCAGAGCTGCTGCTGCAGTGTGTGTGTGTTTCTCTCTATGCAGCATTGTGTGATTTAATACTCCTGCAAAAAAAGGGAACAGGGAAGCGTGCAGGGGAAGCAGGAAAGCTCTCTGGTAAGGAATCCTTTTTAAGAATATAGAAGTGGTGATGGGGAGGAAAGCAGGAGGAATGCTCAGCCCCCCTCGGAGTCTGTTCTGCTGCATGCTTTTTATGTAAGACTTGGATGATGATGATTATTTGATGGTCCGACTGGCAGGAGAGAGACACCTCCCCTTTCCTTAGCCTCAGAGTGCTGTTTTGTGCAGTTGATTTACATAAACTTGCATGCAGGAAGCAATTAAGGCTGTGTTTTGTTTTGTTTTGTTTTTTATTGGCATGGGAATAGGCAACTTGTTCTTTTCTACTTTCAAGATTTCAACCACAGTAAATTCCCAAATGATACATTGCCCTAATGGAGCTGGCAAAAGGTACATATCCTGCAGCACTACAAGGCTTAGGCTTCTTTGAAAGCATGTTATTAAGGTGGTGGTGATGGTGATGAGATATATATATATAAAATCTGGAAAGGTAAAGGAGAACCCAAAGCAACCCAACTCATCCCTTTACTATAATAGCATTTTTAAAAGGTTCATCTAAGGTTTTTAAATAGAAGAATCTGCTTGTTATACAATGTGGTTTTGGAGAGATGAAGGGAAAAACTAAAGGTATAGAGTAGGAGATGTGGGTGTGTCTGGCTAGCTTTACAGTGAGAGGGAGAAATGGAAAGCATGTTATGTGTGCGGATACTGGAAGGGCTGGGAATGATAGGTAACATGTCTTTAAAAGACAACCTGTGGATTTTATTCTATAATAATTGTATATATTCAACTGAAGGGAAGAGGAAAATTCTCATAAGTGAAATCCATGAAGTGCAATAGGATTTACATTCAGGGAAGTACATATAGATAGAATAGCAAGCATTACATGCTTGGAGGACTGGAAATGATCGGGAAAATATCTTATTTTATTCTGAAATGGTAACTGGGAGGGAGAGGAAAATCTTCCACAGTGAGACCCATTGAGTGCAATAGGATTTACACCCATGTAGGTGTGTATAGATGGTATGACAAGCATTACATACTGGAAGGGTTGAGAATGATAGGTAAAATGTGGATTGTGTTATGTAAAAGGTAAAATATACTGAGCTGGAAGGAAGAGAAGATTCCACATAAGTGAGATCCATTCAGTGCTGTAGGACTTACATCCAGGTAGGCGTGTTCAGATAGCATTGCAAGCATTACATACTGGAAATAATAGTTAAAATGTCCTGCCAAAAGGTCTTCTTGTGGATTTTATTCTGTACTTGTGAATATACTCAACTGGAAGGAAGAGGGAAACCTTCCTAAGTGAGACCCATTGAGTGAGATAGGATTTATTTCAGGTAAAAATGTATGGCATTGTAAGCTAAACCCATTTGAAGCCAGTTGCATTCACTGCAGAATAAACATAGCTAGGATTGGCTTTAAAATGTGTGTGTGTTTAGACAGACACACACACATATATATACACACATTTCAAGGCCAGTCCTATCCATGTTTATTCTGCAGTGAATGCAATTGGCTTTGAATGTGTTTAGCTTGTAATGCCATACATTTTTATCTGCAATATGTCCATTTCCCTCAATGGGTCTTACTTAAGAGGCGTTTCTTCTTCCTTCTAGATATATATAAATAGATAGAGAGATGGAGATATATAACTAGATTCAGGGCCCTTCCGCACAGCCATATAACCCAGAATATCAAGGCAGATAATCCACAATATCAGTGGCGCAGTGGGTTTAAACCCCTGTGCCAGCAGGACTGAAGACCGACAGGTTGCGGGTTTCAATCCAGGGAGAGCGTGGATGAGCTCCCTCTATCAGCTCCAGCTCACCATTGTAGGGACATGAGAGAAGCCTCCCCCAAGGATGGTAAAACATCAAAACATTTGGGCGTCCCCTGGAAAACATCCTTGCCTACGGCCAATTCTCTCACACCAGAAGCGACTTGCAGTTTTTCAAGTTGCTGCTGACACGACAAAAAAAATCTGGTTGGAACTGGGGCTCCATCTACCCAGCTGAATAAAATCCCACATTTTCTGCTTTGAGCTGGGATATATGGCGATGTGGACTCAGATATTCCATTTCAAAGCAGATATTGTAGGATTTTCTGCCTTGATATCCTGGCTTAAATGACTGTGTGGAAGGGCCCAGGGTTATCTGAGTCCACACTGTCATATAACTGAGGCCACACTGCCAGTTCAGTTGTGGATTTTATACAGCTGTGTGGAAGGGGCCTCTGTTGAATATTACTTTTGCATAAACCTGCATAGACTGAGACTGTTTGGCAGGAGCAGGTGACGGGGGCTTGTTGGCAGGGATTGAAGATAGCTGGAGTTTGAAGAGGAGCGGCTGATTTATATCTGTGATGGTTTGCATGTACTGAAGCAGATTGATTTTTCCAAGCCACATCCTAAAGCAGCCCTGTAGCAACCTATTTGTAGCCTCCCCTTCTTGGGGGAAAGCGCTGTACAGTAAAGCAATGCCATGAGGTAAAACTTAGACTGGATCTACACTGCCATAGGGGAGTACATTGTGTAGCAGGCATGGTGAAACTTGGACCCTCCAGGTGTTTTGGACTTCAACTCCCACCATTCCCAACAGCCCCAGGTCTCCCCCCCCCCCAGCCACTTAAATTGAAATGTGTCCTGAGGCTGTTAGGAATGGTGGGAGTTGAAATCTAAAAGATCTGGAGGGCCCAAATTTGACCGTACCCTGCTGTATAGGATCATTGTAGAGACCATATAATGCAGATATACATCCCATATAGCCCAGAATATCAAGGGAGATGATCCACAGTGGGTTAAACCCCTGTGCCGGCAGGAATGAAGACTGCCAGGTCGCAGGTTCAAATCCGGGGAGAGCACGGATGAGCTCCCTCTGTCAGCTCCAGCTCCTCATGCGGGGACATCAGAGAAGCCTCCCACAAGGATGTTAAAACATCACAACATCCGGGCCTCCCCTGGGCAACTTCCTTCCAGACGGCAAATTCTTTCACACCAGAAGCGACTGCAGATTCTTAAGTCGCTCCTGACACGACCAAAATCCACAATATCTGCTTGGAACTGGTTTATCTGAGGCCCCTTCCACAGAGCTGTATATAACCCCACATTATCAGCTTTGAACTGGGTTATATGGGAGTGTGGACTCAGCTAACCCAGTTCAAAGTATATATTGTGGGATTTTCTGCCTTGATATTCTTGGATATAGGGCTGTGTGGAAGGGCCCTGGGTTATATGGTAGTGTGGAAGGACTTTGAGTCCACACAACCCTATAGTCCACTTTAGTGTGGATTTTATGCAGCTGTGTGGAGCAAGGGGCCTGAGCTGTATTTTATGTGTAGAACAGGCATCCTCAAGCTGTTTGAGCCTTCAACTCCCAGAATTCCTGACAATTGAACAAGCTCATTAGGGCTTCTGGGAGTTGGAGGCCCAAACAGCTGGAGGGCCACAGTTTGAGGATGCCTGGTGTAGAATAAAGCTCCCCCAAACTGCATTGTTTGCCTGTGTGGATCCAGCCTCAGAAGCCGGGTCTGCAGCTGTGGCAGAATGCTGCGAGGCCAATGGGAATGCAGACAATGGGATCCAGGGGAACGTGAGGGGAATATGGAGTGGAGGGAAAGGGAGGCTGCTTTGAGGAGCAGTGAGGTTCAGTGGGGACTGACTGGGGGCCCTTCCACACAGCTGAATAAAAACCCACATTATCTGCTTTGAACTGGGTTATATTGCAGTGTGGACTCAGATAACCCAGTTCACAGCAGATATTGTGGAATGTTCTCCCTTGATATGGCTGTGTGGAAGGGCCCTGAGTTATGGGACTGTATGTGAGGAAGGGCCTTGGGAGCAACTTCGCCTCGAAAGGGTGGGCCCTTTGATCCGAAATGGGCTCATTGTGACCCAGTGACGGTTCATTTTTGCTTATTTTGTTTTGTACAGTAGCTATGTGTTTGGAGTGTGTGTGCCTACTGACTCTTTGAATCTCACTATTCTTGAAAGGATGGGGCGAGAGAGAGTTTCAAATGGGGGAAAGACGTTGCCTTGGGGGCGGGGCCAAAGCGCGCGCGAGGGAATCAATGAGGGGCGGAGCCTTTTTGCCAGATAAGAACGTGACGCGCTCGTTTAAGCCCCGCCCCCTGCTAGGAGCCAGAGGGGCGAGAGAATGCGCCGAGGGAAAGGGGAGGAGCCTGTGAGGACCTTTTTTTGCTTGATTTGAACGTGACGCGCCCTTCTTAGGCCCCGCCTCTTGATAGGCCCCGCCCCCTCCCTTGAGAAAGAAATACTGGTGCGGCTGAGGCGAGCCAGCCAGAGCGGCGGAGGCAGCAAGAGGGAAACACAAAGGGGGAGGAGCCTGTGGGGCCCTTCCTGCCGGATTAGAACATGACGTGCCTCACTTAGGCCCCGCCCCCTTCCCAGAAAGAAGTGTTGAGGTCCCCAGCTGTTTTTGGCCTTCAACTCCCAGAAATCCTAACAGCTGGTAAACTGGCTGGGATTTCTGGGAGTTGTAGGCCAAAAACATCTGGGGACCCCAGGTTGAGAACCACTGTGCTGGAGGGAAACACAAAGGGGAGAAGCCTTTGAGGCCCTTGCCACATTAGAACGTGATGCGCCTCAGGCCCCGCCCCTTGCTAGGCCCCGCCCCCTCTCTAAGTGCTGGAGGGAAACACAAAGGGGGAGGAGCCTGTGAGGCCCTGCTAGATTAGAACGTGATGCGCCTCGCTTAGGCCCCGCCCCCTCCCCGAAGGAGGTGCTAGAGGGAAACACAGAGGGGGAGGAGGCATGTGCGGCCCTTCCTGCCAGATTAGAACGTGACGCGCCTCACTTAGGCCCCGCCCCTTGCTAGGCCCCGCCCCTCCCCGAGAAGGAGGCGCTGGTGCTGCTGAGGCGAGCCAGCCAGAGCGGCGGAGGCAGCAAGAGGGAAACACAAAGGCGCGGGAGCTGTGGAGGGGTGAGCCGGGCTTTGCGCCCTTTTTCTCTTTGGGGAGGCTGTTATGAAGCGGTTTAGGGCATTGAAACAACTGGTGTCCATTTGTGTTGTGTGTTTGTGTGTGTTGTTTCAATGCACCACGTATCCCTTTGGCTCTAATTCGGGATATGCCTTGCAGGGCTTGCTAGAATTCCCCCGGTTTTCTCCCCTCCCCACTTTTTGGGAGAGGGAAGGCATTTTGTTTGGGTTTTTTTTGGAGGGAATAGGTGGGAATATCGTTGCTATGGCGACCGAGCTCAGCGCCAATCGGCTGCCCGAAATAGTTTTCATTGCCCCCTTCCCCAGCTGCTATTACATCTTTGAGGTGTTGCATTTCTGCATGTGGAAAGCTGGAATTAATGGAGAATTGCATTCCCGTCATACATTATTGTTAAGGCGAAATAATAGATATCCTTGTTCCAACTTTAGAGTCACCTTTACCTAGATTTGGTGTGTAACAACACCTGGGTGGATCTGCCCAGCTCCCAAGTGTGTTGTCTGTTCTTCCTCTCGACCCCATTAAATCTCATAGGGTTTCTTTAGGCAAAGAGTGTTCAGAAGGTGGTTTTGCCCGTTTCTTCCTCTGAAATACATCCTAGAGCAGGCATGGGCAAACTTGGGCTCTCCAGATGTTTTGGACTTCAACTCCCATCATTCCTAACAGCCTCAGGCCCTTTCCTTTCCCCCCTCAGCCGCTTAAGTGGCTGAGGGGGGAAAGGAAGGGGCCTGAGGCCGTTAGGAATGATGGGGGTTGAAGTCCAAAACACCTGGAGGGCCCAAGTTTGCCAATACCTGACCTACAGCATCTAGTAAGTAAGTAAGGGGCCTTCCACATAGCCCTATAACTCAGAATATCAAGATAAAAAACCCCACAATATCTGCTTTGACCTGGGTTATCTGGGTCCACACTGCCCTATATTCCAGTTCAAAGTAGATAATGTGGATTATTTATTCAGCTGTGTGGAAGGGGCCTCAATAAATCCTTTACTTCTATCCCACCCTATCTCCCCATGGGGACTCAGGACGGTTCGCAACATAAAAGGCAACTATACAATGCCATAAAATACAACAATAGACTAAAACGATTCAAAATAAACATAGCAGAGGATTCGTCAATAAAGCAAATCACATGAACACATCTAGTGTTCAGTTGTGTTTCATCCAGTCACCCACCAGGACTGGCCCTCATTATTTTCCAAGATGACATAATATAGTAATAACAACAGCAACAACAACAATAATAAAACAATTCAAAATAAACAACAGAGCATTCATCAATAAAGCAAATCACATGAATACATCTAGCGTTCAGTTGTGTTCTCTCATCCAGTCACCAACCAGGACTGGTCTTCATTATTTTCCAAGATGAGATAATATAATAATAGTAATAATAATATTAATAATAATAATAATACTATTCAAAATTAACATAGCAGAGCATTCGTCAATAAAGCAAATCACATGAACACATCTAGTGTTCAGTTGTGGTCTCTCATCCAATCACGACCAGGACTGGCCCTCAGTATCTTCCAAGATGAGATATTATAATAAAACTTTATTTATAAACTGCTGTATCTCCCTGAGGGGACTTGGGAGATGGGATCTGGTGCCTTTATGCTCAGTTTGCATATCTGCCTTCAGGTTTCCTGTTGACTTATGACAACTCCATGAATCTCTGTGTGTTTCCTTTAGCAAGGAAGTACACTCAGGGTGGATTTGCCAGTTCCTTCCCCTAAGAGATAGCCTACAGCACCTGGTATTAATTGGTGGTTTCCCATCCAAGTATAAACCAGATCTGTCACTATTTAACTTCCAAGATGAGACAGAGTCTAAATGTGCATGTGTGTACATTCAGGCTTTCTGTTGACATATGGCATCCTCATGGAGTTTATTGTTTTCTTTTGTAAAAGGTGGTTTTGCCAGTTCCTTCCCCTGAAAGATAGCCTACAGCACCTGGCATTTGTTGGCAATCTCCCATCCCAAGTACCAGCCAGGGCTGACGCTGCTTGACTATCAAGATTGGATGGGATCTGGTGCCTTTAGGGTATTTAGCTTAAAGTTTCCAGTTGATTTATGGCAACCCCATAAACTTCATTGCATTTTCTTTGTTAAGGAATTACTAGGAGATAGTTGTGGCAGTTGCTTCCTCTGAAGAATACCTACAGCACCTGATATTCTTTGGCAGTCTCCCATCCCAAGTACTAAGCAGGCTGACACTGCCTGACTACAAAGATCGTATGGAATTCTAAACTAATTGGACAATCACTCATCATCTCAGTGGGTAGGGGGAATCATCCATATGTGTGATCACGCATCAGGTTTTGCAGAATGGGTGCTGGTATTTCAAGTTTGGGCAGTTAGTTTGTTCAACACGGCACTGTTTTAATGTGCTCATTGCATTTGGAGTCACCTTCCTGCATCCTTTCAAAATTATATCCCAAATGATGACCACCAATTGGTTTGGAACTACTACAAACAGGTTAATGTCTTAGCCTCTGGCTAATTGGCACTGCATCCCTTCCCTTTGTGTGTGGTCCCTTCACACTGATACTGGGCCAATATTCAGTTTGTTCATCTGTTTCCTCTGTGTTTCCCATTGTGTGGCTTCCGTCACATTCAGGACATCTGTTGTTGTGTAGGGTTTTGTATGTTTTATATTGGCTCATGTCTGGTGTTGGTCATTTGTGTGCATGAACTGGACTACACCTTTGAACTGACAGAGATTACATTTCTATAAGACTATTGTGTTCTGGAGTCATGTGTGTGCTTGTATGTCAGTGGCAATATTGTATTCCTGCATTGTGGAAATCACCATCTTATTTTGTCCTGCCCATTTACACTTCATGCATAAATCTTCATGAATTCTTTGCACTCATGTAGTCAAATGAGTATAATAGGGAAGCTGAAATTTCTTGCATCTGGGTGGAGGGAATTAGGTTGCAAGTGGTTTCTAATTGCCATGGAACAGCTCAAGGCATAAGTATAGAAAGCAAGTCCTGCTTTATCTAGTGAAGCACGAACATGAATAGTATTACAAGCTTATTCAGCATCATATCCAGCAACTTGAAATTTGGAGCTTTGAAACTTGAGGGAAACATATTGCTTTTCTTGAAAATTTGCAATGTACTGTTTTCATATGTGTGCTGTAGAACATATAAGTAAGGTGCTCTCAAAGGGGCATGCCTAGAGTGTAGGCATTTACTATAAATATATTTGTCAACTTAATGTGACAGCATTTCTAAAAAAAATGTTCCCATTCTTTCTTCTTGATCTTTTACATCAGCTTTGATCATGTTCAGTTTTCTTTCCCTAATTAGAATATTATGTTTGTTGACTTACTTTGTTAGATGAAATTGAATGAAGTTTCATCAGGACTTTGGATGGATAATACTCAATTTTATCCGTCTTTTCTCCTCTTGGTATCTGTTTCAAATAATGTCTAGTAAAGAATTTGATGGCCTACTTTTTCATATTGTATGCCAGCATTGTTGAGGTGGGTTTCAACTTAAACACTCTCGGGGCTCATCTGAATTTAGACTAGAATCGGATGCCAAGCAAGAGTAGAAATACTACAAATCTGTTCCAGGAGCACCATCACTATCTGTCCTGCAGTTGCAGCACGGTCTGGACAACCATCCATGGGGCCAAAACCAGTTGTGCCCTGCTGGATTGTCACCTTACTTTTGGTCCTCATGACCACCACTGGAGTCCATAGAGCTAACATTAGCTAAGGGACCGGCATAACCAGGGACAAGGAGAGTGGTGATTAGGTTCTTGTGGTGATTCTTTTTCCTTGTCACACACCTCTGCTGAAGTCAACAAAGGTGCTTGGTGATGGCCAGAAACTCTCTGAAGCTCCATAGCCATTTACTGCAGCAACGGGAAAGGGATGATAACACTGTCCTGATCCATTTCCTTTCCCTTGAACCCACAAGCACAGGGAAAGGGGGATGGCAATACTAGCTTGTGTGGATAGTAGACTGGTTTGGATTAGTAGTGTGGGGCTGCTTTTCTTGACTTTGTTTACATAGGGTAAAGACTAAAAGTCCTTGAATGTCACTTAAAACATCTAAGTTTGACTTCTGGTCAAATGTAGGGTTTAGAGCCAGTGTAGATAAGAACTTAATCTCCTTCCTTTCAGATCTTATAGTACAGCAAGCAATTTCAGACCCGGTGAAAGATATATTTGATTTGCCACTCATATCTGTTCTAATTAATTTAGGCCAATGAGGGGGAGTCCACTAACACCTGGAGGTCTACAGATTTCCAACATCAGCCTTAGTAAATGCCATGTTGTGAAACAGGTCTACCAACAGATCCAAATACATTTATGCTAAGCATGCATTGTGACTTGCCAAATAGTTTTAAACCCCTTTTTGGAGGCCATCTTAGACCTACAGCAAAAACAGAACATTTAAAAAGTTTTTCGGCTGCCCACAATACATAGGTGCTGGGCAGTGTTCATCTGAGTATGTGGCTGCATCCTTTTTAAATACATCTTTTAAGTTTAGTCAGTGTTATTCCAAGAAGGATCTGGTATTTGTATTTGCATGTTCATATTTCTGAAACGGTTCTTTGAGCCATTTTCATATATTTTAGAAAGCAGTGTCTATTATAAATTGGTTTAATTCAGGACTGACCACTGATGTCGCAAATTCAGTATTACCAATGTGAAAAGTTTGTGCGGGCACAAAAACCTAGAGATTATAATGAAACTGAGACACAGCATTTTGCGCATATATATATATATATATATATATATATATATATAAGATCCAAATACCCTTTTGGTCATATATTGCTTTTATATTCTTTTTTTCTAGTTGTATGATAGAGAATGTGGTGAATTGATTTTACTGGAGTACAATAAAGCTAAAACAAATCAAACTTCATGTTCAAATGTGCAGCGTACTTCCCTTTTCATTTGTTTTTACATTCTCTATTGCAGTCACAGAAGTGAGCTGAAATGCCTCTGTTTGTTTTAGTACGTAAATTATGGGATAAACATTAAAAATAGTGTTTATCTGTGAATTGATCTTGCCCAGAGAAGGAAGGTTACTTTAAGTAAAAAGAGCAATGCTGTTAAATTTCCATTCTGTTTGAACCCAGTCCTCTTAAGAGAGTGTCATTTGAAAAATAACTTGCTAATTGAGTCATAGTTAATGTAATGCATATTATCTCTTTTTTTAATGTAGATGATATTTTATATAGTGTGGCTATCAAGCAAAGAGTTATCAACTATGATAAGGATTATGTGTATATGTATACATGTCATAGCCAGTGGAATTTGAAAAAACTGAATATTCTTCTGTTTCTTTTTCCAAGTTTTTTTTAAAAGCAAGCTTAACAAGATTTTCCTAATTTCTTCTGCCCATCCCTCTTAACTATGTGTTTTCAGTTTTATATTACCGTACATGCTTTCTCTCAGAGCAGATTGCTTCTTACAGCCCCAATTTTAATGGGATAGCTAGGTCAGGAATGTGAAGTGCGTAAATAAAGAGTCCTAAATTCAATATCCAAAGTGGTAATACTTGTGTTAGGCCACCCTTCCCCCCCCCCCCCAAAAAAAAAACCCTAAGTTTTTTTCATGTCTGGAGCAACTTTAGAACCTACAAGTCGCTTCTGGTATGAGAAAATTGGTCATCTGCAAGGACGTTTCCCAGGGAACGCCCAGATGTTTGATGCTTTGCCATCCTTGTGGGAGGCTTCTCTCATGTCCCAGCATGGGGAACTGGAGCTGACAGAGGGAGCTCAACCTGCTCTCCTCAGATTCAAACCTCTGACCTACCGGTTAGCAGTCCTGCTGACATAATGCTCGAGTCTAACCCATTGCGCCAACGGGGGCTCCAACAACCCAAGTTATTAATTGGTTTAGTTTTTGAAGTTTACAGAAAAATTGGTAAAGAAACATATAGGAAGGAAAGACTTTGTGTTAGATTCACTGTTATCTAGATTTTGCTTTCAGGCAGTAGAGAGAAAGATTATAAAGCCACACACCCCAGTCCTATTCCTTGTTTGTAACTTCTAGTGCTAATTCTTGAAAGAGCAATGGTTAGTATAAGGAAGGTCTGGTGTATAAGTATTGTCGTGCAAGTCAGGTGGTATGAAAGGCTGTTCCCTGCAAAGAGGACTTTGAAGCTTCACTGTGCACTTGAAAATTCCCCATGTGACTGTTTTGGATTCTGACCAACATTAGCACATCTTTAAGTAGTCTGTGTGACAATAAATGAGAGTCCTGCTTTTTAAAAAAAACAGCTCTGATTGCCACAGTTATAGGCTGCCAGTTACTATGCCATGGTGAATCAAAATTATTTTATTTGCATTGCAGTCACAGCCATGCAGATGTTCAGACCCCATGACCCAGGCTGTTGGCCAAGATAGTGCATTCATCCTTACCCTGCAGGTGTCCATGATCCTCTCATTGATGGAAGCTGGGAATGAATGGCAGAGAATGAATCACTCTGTAATTGTTCAGTTTCCTGCCAGGTTTCTTGGTGGTATTTGGTACTTGGTAGTATTTGATAAGCTTAGAAGAACGTAACAGAGGCTGAAGGAGTTGAGTAGGCTGTGTAGTGTCCATCATTGCATTTATTAAGATGAATTTAAATCTGTTCCATAGGTTATTGACATTTCATGCTCCTGATTGAGTATTACAGTGTAATATACTCAGTGTGATGTTCTGTAGCTTCAAATATGCAGTAGACTATAATATCTGAAACCTTGTAGTGTGTAATGCCCATTATTGTAGCAGCATAGCATGATTCCACCTTCTTTCCTGATTCTTCAACAGTCTTCAAAAATAATACGTATCTTGCAAGTAG
This sequence comes from Anolis sagrei, assembly GCF_037176765.1. NCBI lineage: Eukaryota > Metazoa > Chordata > Lepidosauria > Squamata > Anolidae > Anolis > Anolis sagrei. The sequence goes on along the minus strand of NC_090023.1, from coordinate 210,210,001 downwards.
ATGATAATTCAAAAGAGGAAAGGAATGATGGACTACAATCTTGCATGTAGTTACATGAGAATGGGGATAATTGGGTCAGATGGAATTACTTCTGTGTAAATAGGGTTGCATTGTAAAAATGATTAAGGTTCTGCAATGTGTTTGCATTTAGATGAATAGAAAATGTTTAACTAGCTTGAATAGTTGTTTGTTTTTAAAGATATAGGTTTAAAACAAATAGCTATTCTTACCTCCAGATGTAGTACTTTCTGATCCAAGGATTTAGCAAGAATTGATGAAAACCTTTCTGCAGGATACAAAGATATTTCAGCAGATACAGAGAAGTGAATAGAGAATAATCTAGTTGATTATTATTGCCTTAGTACTAATCTAATAGGGAGGTATACAAATTGTAAGACCAGCACATAGGATTTTAACAACATCAAACAGACACAATTCAATAGGTTACGAATTTACCCATTTTTGCTTCTAGGTCAGTGGTTCCCAACCTTTTTTTGATCAGGGACCACTCCAACATTAGTACCAAAAGGGTTACAAATCAGTTTTTTGTCAACTTTAGAATCAGTTTGGTTATTTAGGGAGCTAATTCAGAAAATTGCATTGGATAGACCACATCAGCTCTAGTTTCTGATACAGAACATATGTCGTCCATTAGTCGCTATCTGCCCACCCACAGAAAACCATATTTAATAATCTAGAGCTAATGTGGTAGTACTAATCTTTCGACGGAAGTCAGCTCCTCCCCTCCCAACATCCCCGTTGTTTCATCACTAGAAGGGTTTTGCGAGAGCAATTGCCCTAGTTGCCGCATTGTTTTGAGGCAACGGTGGAGTAATGATGAGATTGTGGACCATATTTTCATTCTTGGGGACCACACGTTGGAAACCATTGATCTTGATCCAGGTAGAATTATACTAAGCAGTTAGTGTTTACTAAAAGTCAAATCTGTAAAATGTCACATTTTTATTTATTTATTATGAAGTTTTACAATAAGTAAAAATATTTTCTTTTTAGAGATCTAAAATTCTTTGTCTAAAAGGTATACTCCCACCAGCCCAGGAGATAGGAAGCTAATTTTCTTCTGAATCTGATCCAGATTGGTGCCTCCAACAGCTACCATTTATAATGAAAAGAATGATAGATATGAATACTAGGTTAAATGACATGCTGAATGTCCCATGATATTTGGCCCTAAGCAGATAGCATTTCTGATTCCTGCTATAAAGGCTTAAATTGCATTTCTTTGGTTAATTTTATATTTTAAAGTTACTTGCACATTACCTACTTCAGTGATGCCATCATTGCAAGGGAGCTGGGACGCTTCAACATCGACATAGCAGCCCTTCAGGAGACCCGGAGAGCAGGAGAGGGACAGCTGAAGGAAGAAAAAGGAGGCTACACCTTCTTCTGGAAGGGACTGCCCGAAAAAGACCAAAGAATGCACAGAGTTGGCTTCGCCATCAGAAATGATCTGGTGAAACATCTGTCCGAAGCACCCACTGGCATCAACGAACGACTCTCAACCCTCCGAATCGATCTTGCCAAAAACCAACGGGCAACCATCATAAGTGCCTATGCACCAACACTAGATGCTGACGAAGACATCAAGGAGAAATTCTACTGTCAGCTGGGGATACCTAAGGGGGACAAAATCATCCTCCTGGGGGACTTCAATGCAAGAGTCGGGCGAGACTTCGACCTGTGGCCAGGGACCATTGGAAAAGACGGGGTTGGAAACAGCAACTCAAATGGCATCCTGCTTCTCACCAAATGTGCGGAGCACAACCTTGTCATCACCAACACGCTCTTCCGCCAGAAAAACAAGTTCAAGACATCATGGAAGCACCCCCGGTCAAAGCATTGGCACCTCTTAGACTATGTAATCACACGCGCCAGAGACCGCCGTGACGTGCTCCTCACAAGAGCCATGATAGGTGCTGACGACTGCTGGACTGACCACAGGCTAATTCGATCCTCGATGGCTATCAAGATCGCCCCCAAGCGCAGACTCCAAGGAAGGAAGACAAGGCGCAAAATGAACACCCAAGCCCTTCAGGAGCCCTCCAGACGCCCTCCAGACGAGCCCATCTCCAAACAGCACTCAAGGACCATCTACCCACAGAACACCCCGAAAATGTTGAGGAACATTGGAACAAACTGAAGACCTCCATCATCCAAGCCTGCGAAGAAACTATTGGATACCAAGCCAAGAAACATCAAGACTGGTTTGATGAAAATGACATCGAGATCCAACAGCTAATTGACAAGAAAAGGAAAGCCTTCCAAGCATGGCAGAGAGACATCAACTGTGCTGCTAAGAAAAAGATCTATGCTAGTGCAAAAGCTGAGGTCCAAAGAAGGACAAGAGAACTCAAGAACATCTGGTGGACAAAGAAGGCCGAAGAAATCCAACACCTGGCAGATACTCATAATGCTCAGGGATTCTTCAAAGCCACAAAGGTCATCTATGGACCAAGAAACCATGGCATACAGCCTCTACGCTCATCAGATGGAACCAAACTCCTGAAGGACCAAAACTCAATTGCACTACGTTGGAAAGAACACTACCAAAGCCTCCTGAACCGCAGCTCCAATGTGGCCGAAGAGGTCCTCTCACAAATCCCACAACAACAAACCAGGGATGAGCTTGCAGCACTGCCTAGTTTGGAAGAAGTCAGCAATGCCATCAGCCAACAGAAGAATAACAAAGCCAGTGGACCAGATGGGATCCCTGCTGAAATCTTTAAAGAGGGAGGACCTGAGCTAACACACCAACTCCACCAGCTCATAGAAAAAGTGTGGGTGACCGAGAAAATCCCAGCAGATTTCAAGGACGCCACCATCATCACCCTCTTCAAAAAAGGGGAAAGAACAGACTGCGGAAACTATCGAGGTATCTCCCTTCTAACCTCCGCTGGGAAAATCCTCGCAAGAATCCTTGCAAACCGCCTTCTGCCCCTCTCAGAAGACACCCTCCCAGAATCCCAGAACGGCTTCCGCCCCTCCAGAGGAACCGTGGACATGATCTTCACTGCACGACAACTCCAAGAAAAATGCAGGGAACAAAACCAACCCCTGTACATGGCATTCATCGACCTTGCAAAGGCATTTGACACAGTGAATCGCAGCGCTCTCTGGACCATCCTCCACAAAATCGGGTGCCCTAACAAATTTGTGAACATCCTGCGGCTCCTCCATGATGACATGATGGCAACAGTTTTGGACAGCAGTGGCTCCCAAAGTGACCCATTTAAGGTGGAATCCGGTGTCAAACAGGGATGTGTTATCGCCCCAACTCTATTCTCCATCTTCATCGCTATGATACTTCACCTTGTTGATGGGAAGCTTCCCACCGGAGTGGAAATAATCTATCGGACAGATGGCAAGCTATTCAACCTCAGCAGACTGAAAGCCAAAACCAAGGTTACATCAACATCTGTTATAGAACTCCAGTATGCTGATGACAATGTCGTCTGTGCGCATTCAGAAGAAGATCTACAAGCCACCTTCGCAGAAGCATACGAGAAGCTCGGCCTGTCACTGAACATTGAGAAAACCAAGGTGCTGTTCCAGCAGTCACAAGCCAATCCCTCTCCAATGCCAGTAATACAGCTTAATGGTGTAACATTAGAAAATGTGGACCATTTCCGCTACCTTGGCAGCCACCTCTCCACCAAAGTCAACATCGACGCCGAAATACAACACCGCCTGAGCTCTGCAAGTGCAGCATTTTCCAGAATGAAGCAGAGAGTGTTTGAGGACCGGGACATCCTTAGGGAGACCAAGGTGCTTGTCTATAAAGCCATTGTCCTCCCAACCCTGCTATATGCCTGTTAGACGTGGACAGTCTACAGACGTCATATGCAACTCCTGGAACGATTCCATCAGCGCTGCCTCCGGAAAATCCTGCAAATCTCCTGGGAAGACAAGCGGACAAACGTCAGTGTGCTGGAAGAAGCAAAGACCACCAGCATTGAAGCGATGGTCCTCCAACATCAACTCCGCTGGGCCGGCCACGTTGTCCGGATGCCTGACCACCGTCTCCCAAAGCAGTTGCTCTACTCCGAACTTAAGAACGGAAAACGGAACGTTGGTGGACAGGAAAAGAGATTTAAAGATGGGCTGAAAGCCAACCTTAAAAACTCTGGCATAGACACTGAGAACTGGAAAGCCCTGGCCCTTGAGCGCTCCAGCTGGAGGACAGCTGTGACCAGCAGTGCTGCAGAATTCGAGGAGGCACGAGTGGAGGGTGAAAGAGAGAAACGTGCCAGAAGGAAGGCGCGTCAAGCCAACCCCGACCGGGAACGCCTTCCACCTGGAAACCAATGCCCTCACTGCGGAAGAAGATGCAGAGCAAGAATAGGGCTCCACAGCCACCTACGGACCCACAAGGAAATCCATAATGGAAGACCATCTTACTCGTCCAACGAGGGATCGCCTAAGAAGAAGAAGATGGTGAACCTTTTAGAGACGGGAGTTCCCAAGCTGAGAGCGGGGGAGCTTGGGCACCCAGGGCATTGTGAGCGGGCGGGCAAGCAAGAGGGGCAGGTGCCCATTCTGGCACACGTACCATAGTTTCACCACCACTGACCTATATGCAGTGTTGTCAGTAACTCAAATTGATACTAGAACACACAAATGTATCAGACATTTCAGTGAGTTTATAGCAATTGCCTTTCAGAGGGTTTTCCATTAAATTTATTTTCTTCCTGTCCACTTAGACAACTTCCCCAGAAATCTTACTTGGCTTTAGAGTAGTGAATAATAATGACTCGATTTAGTCAGATATTTGCCTGAATGGGAGCATGATTGGTTTGTGTAAGTGGTACTTGTAGATAATGTTAGAGATACCATATCCTTAAGAAAACATATTGTAGCTAACTACTAGACACATTTTTCTGCATTATAGTATGAATTTTCATCTCATATTTAGTTGACTCCTTTTATATTCTACCCATTAGCTTAGGAAAGTTAACAATAGTGCGTTCTTGTTGACACAAACCTATAACTACCAAACAGTATCTGAGGGGTTTTTTTTTAAAAAAAAAAAAATCTGACTGGTTCAAGGCCAGTCCAGAAGGGGATTTGCTCATTACAAATAGAAAGTCAGTATTATATTTTGCTATTTAGGGAGTAATGATGATATAATGCCTTTTAGGAATGTTATAGGACACTTTATAATAGTTCACACCCCTTTTTATGCTCGCACATCAAAGCCGTTTTTGTACTATAACCTTTGCTTTAAAATAGTGGTGGTAATATAATAGAATTCAAAGGTCATCATAGTAGTTACTTGTTCCAGATCTGCCAGAGATCATTGGCAATAAGAAAAATGTACTTCAGGGACACTGCATTTGGAAATACCGCAAATGCTCAGCCAATTGGACAATTGAACGGCTTCCCATTCTTCCTTGTCTCATCTCTCAGTCCCCAATTCAATTTATAAAATTACTATATAATTTTCCCTAACAGAAAGGGTTGGTGATCATTTGTTTTTGTCAAATTGGAAATGAGTGTTTGCTTACTTGGGTTTCCTCAATATGTGATTTGAAGTAACAACTTGTTCTGAATGTATTGCATTCCCTCTGGCCAAGTTTGCCACTTGGGGGTACAGGTGGCTGCTTTGGTCATGAGTGCCCTCATAGGTTGGTGTTGGAGAGAAGGATCTTTGGTCACAGCCATCCATCCATACTTTCATTTTGTCTTTGTCACACTAGTATGCTTTGGGGCTGTTCTTAAAAGATGTTTGGAAGCTACACCTAGAAGCTAGTATGCATATAGCTGGCCGGTACAGAACTATGCTCTAGTTTCATTTTTTCCAAACTTGGTTTTAGCCTTTAAAACCCTAGAAAACTTGGGAGCAGAATATCTGAAAGACTGTCTCATCTTGCATAGACCTTCTAAGAATCTTTTTCAGTTGTATATCTCCAGAGATTGGGTTAGTGGGCACAACACACAGGTCCATTATGTCTCTTGTAGCTGCGTCTCAGTTCTGGAAATCAAGCTTGTTCCATATACTATACTGTGTTTCCAACAGGCAATCAAAACTTTATTACTTTGTCTGACCTTTGGATTTTAAATTTGTATTTAGTTTGGTTTTTCCTTTTCTTCTTCAATTGTGATTTTATAGAACATTACATTGAAAGCCCTAGGAGGCATGAAAGAACGACCTTTATGTGTGTTTCTCCTGCTAGTTTGCATTGTTACGTATTTGAGACGTGAGATCGGGATTGAGGAGGGTACATGCAAGAAAAGGTAAAGCTAGTGAAAAGATTAAGGAGATAGCATGCAGGTATCTATGCAACAACTCAGTTAATGTAGTTGGTCCTGCAGTGGAAATATTCTCGATAACAGGATTCATTGTTAAATAGCTAGTTAATAACAGCCTTTAATCATAACTGCATAGGCTGGATTTGACACACAGTTGTAGGATTCATGCCCTCAGAAGTGGTGAAAGGCTCACATGTTTGCCTCCTTCCTTTCTATACACTACTCAGCCATATGGGGTGAGTTCACAGGAAAGCAGCTCCCACATGGCTTTGACTTGTATCTAAAGGGCATCTTTTGAAAGATGTGACAAAGAGTGACAGGAGAATCTAGGCTTCCCAAGATGCTTGAGGCAAACTGAAGGAGGAAAAGATACCTCTGCTACTTCTTCCATACAGAGAATACATGTGTCCTGCTGATGCAAAATGGCATGTTCCATCAGGGAAGAGCATGCATGCATAAATACCAAGTTCTTCAAGCTCCAGTGGCATTGCTGTTCTATAGATCCATGGGCTCTGGGCTTTCACATAATGTGAATTTCTCAGAATAGGTGGACAGATAGAGAGAAGGATAAACAATTCCTAAAGTTAAAAATTTCCTTCCCTCCACTGTAGGGGAAGAAAGGAGAAATGAAAAACCCACCCCCTTCCATATTCCCTAATAGTAGAGCACGGACACAGGTACATATAGAGTTGTAGAATTTGAGATTTATGTACATTCTCATGTTCCCTTACTCAAGTTCCTACATGCAAAATATAGTCATCAAATTTTAAGCACTTTCAGTGTCCTAGGTAGCATTTAATTTACATCCCATTTGTAGTTTTATTATCATGGACTTCTTACTTGTAACCTTACACAGACCCTGTGCCACTTAGAGGCTATCTTTAGAGTTCATGTCAGAATTATTTTAACTCTTACAGATATACGTACATATATTTCTATGAGCTTGTTTGGTTTGGGCTCAGAATTTTTAGGAATTTAGGTGAGAAAAGGAGATGCCTCTTTTGTTTCTCAGAAATGCTATGCTTTTTAGTATACTGAAAAAGAGGGAGAAATGTTAAATGCATTTGACAATTAACAGTTTCCTTCAGTTAAAAACAAATAGGAAAAAAACAGTTAACAAAAAGTAATAAACATGGTTTGTATACTATTGTCTTAAGATGCAGCATTTTCTGAATAAGACATTTATAATTTGCCTTCAGTAATGTTTCTTTTATTTTTTTAGCCAGAATCTGTTCCATGCTGTTGTAGTTTGACACCTGTATCCACAGGATGATATCTGCAACTGTGGGTAATAGCAAACACTCTAGTTTTCACACTGGAAAACAGCCTTCACTACCCCCACCCCTCAATGTGCTCATCCTCACTTCCTGGCCCATGCAAGGGAGAGCAGTGAATGTTCTCTGCTTCTTTGCTTACCTCCCTCTAATCACAAGCACTTCTGGTGTATATACATTTGCCCAACAGCCTTGAGCAATGAATATGAATATTATGTGTCACAACCTTGGTTCTTGGTAGAGAGTCAGTGGGGGGGGGGGGGGTTGCAATTTTTCCAGGACTCCCCTCTTGAAGCCCAGGGCTGTTATGTGAATGTACACATAATCGTCTTGGTCTTCAGGAGAGAATTTGATGCACACTGAATCTTCATGCTTTCTGCTCCCCACACCTAGCCCAAGGCTGTTATGTGAACAGGAGATAAATGAAACCACACTATAGGATCTGTGGATATGGGGTGGTGGTGGCTTACTCTACTGTAAGTTATTAGTGTTTACTAAATAATAAATAAATAAAACTGTGTTTCTAGGCTGCCCTCTCTCCCCGAAGGGACTCAGGGCAGTTGACACACAAAAAAGGCAATCATTCAATACCTCAGGTGAGTACAAACCTATCAAAATAATACACAATAAAGTACAGTAATAAAAGTGAGCTTACAACAAAGAATTAAGCATTGTGGTGAAAAATAAAACAGAACAATCCAATAAGACATAGTTAATTAAAACATAAGTAATCATTACAACAAATACTCTAAATGCAATTTAAATACAGTTAAAGTAATGGAACAAGGGATAACTGAATTGTGTAATGTTGTGTTTAGCTTATGTGGGTGAAAAAGTCTGAAGCGATCAATATTCCTACACAAAACAACTTAACTGCAGGTGATGTCATCTCTTAGCTTTGTAATATAAATTGTGTGCTGCTTCCGTTGCCTAGGGTTAAATAAAATACTATCTTGAGTTTCTTCTACTTGAACAAAGCATTTGTACAAGTACTTTGGGGGGTGGGGGGTGGATAAACGTCTTTTATGCAAGGTGACCTTTGATATATTTTGGTTTCAGGTTTCACAAGGGTGTGTTGTAAAAGATGTTGGTTAGAACCCTCACCTGACTATAATATGCTGGTGGTTAATTGTGAAAACATGTTTGAAGTAGAAAATCAAAGCATGCTTGCCTCATCCATTAAAGTTCTGTGTGGAGGTAATTAGTTCTTTCTTCAATAGATTATTCTTTTCTCATAATCTATTGATTCATGCTATCTGATACCTGCTTTTGACTAAATACATGCTTGTCAGGGGTAATTTTTTGAGTGCACAATAAAAATAAATTCAAGAGTGTGCGTTGCTTATTGATTAACTTGGAGGAATGCATACCCTGCATGTATTTCTAAATTGGGAAGGACTGTCAAGGACAGGATGGGCCTTGGGCAAAGGACCACATTACAGCCAGTGGATAAGACAGATTTGCATACTGTTGACAACTCCTACACTAAACACCTTGACTTTTAACTGTCTGGGAAATCCATAGATCTGATACTGCTAACCAACATTTCCAGATTCTCAAGTAATTTCTTTCTAATTGGAAGGAAACATCTAGATAACATGAGATCTGTTAACTAAGGCAACAGTGATGTACATACTGATATACATCAACTTGAGTAAATATAGTTTCATACTGCTAATGCATTAAAAGTGTTAAATATTTGGCTTCAACTTAATCCATTGCAAGAAATGAATTATCATGGTTTCATGTTCCTTATGTATGATAATTACACAGAGGAATGTGAGGGGTTTTTTTGTTTTAAGCACACTGTATCATGTGTCTGATAGAAACCTGCAAGTCTTCCCTAAAACGTAACAGTTTGGAAGTATTGTTAGAGGTAGCTTGTTTCTAAATTGATTTTATTTTGTATTGTCGAAGGCTTTCATGGCTGGAATCACTAGGTTCTTGTGGGTTTTTTCGGGCTATAGAGCCATGTTCTAGAGGCATTTCTCCTGACGTTTCACCTGCATCTATGGCAAGCATCCTCAGAGGTAGTGGTACCTCTGAGGATGCTTGCCATAGATGCAGGCGAAACATCAGGAGAAATGCCTCTAGAACATGGCTCTATAGCCCGAAAAAACCCACAAGAACCTAGTGATTTTATTTTGTTTAATATCTTACCTACTACATTAAAACCAGGGAAGGAATGTTTTAGTAGCTGTATGTTGATTTAGCTTATTGACCCAAAAGATACAGGGAAAAGTGGACTCGTAAAAACTTTGGTATTTTAATTTTGTTCAAATACATTTGCCAGATTGGATTGTTTAGTCTATTTTAAATTAATCTTTAAAAGTTACTGGAAATTTAATTAGGTTGTCAAAGACATCTTTTGCTTCTTGAAATAAGATTTGATATTTTTGTGTCCTTTTCTAAGCTTCACAATTTGAGGGATTGTAGATTTGAATATTTTTTTTGTTGTTGACCTACTTGCAGCCTTCAAGATTAGCATGAAAACAAGTTATCTATCCAGCAATCTTTATAAAATTTATAAATATTTGTGTTTAAGAACTTACTTGCAGAATCACATTCAAGCAAACACACATATTCTCTAAACCAGGAATTGTAATTGCACAGGCAACCAGAAGTGTTTTAACTGCAGTTCCCAACGTCCTTCACCATTTGCAGTGCTAACTACTGGAAGATGCCGTTCAACAATATTATGTAATATACATTCCTCAAATCAGTAAAAAAAAATCTACCTACTGTCTAGATATTCTTATGTAATGGGATAGTCTTTTTACATTTTAAAGACTAACATTTCTATTTAAAGTTGGGTTTAATGTCTCTCAGGAAATTGTTTGGCAGGTTTGTGGCTTTGTGTTAAAGGGCATGCAGTGCACTTCAAGAGTCGTTTGTTCAATCTCCAGTTAAATCAGTGGTTTCCAACCTTTTTTTCACCAGGGCCCACTTTGACTAGGGACCACTCTCCAACATTAATACCAAAGGGGGTGGGGCTGGTCAGTTCTGCAAAAAGGAGTGAAAATAAAATAAAGAGGAAGGTTTCCAGACTTTTTCGTTCTTGTGGCCACTGCTGGGCTGCGGCCCACAGGTTGGGAACCACTAGGTTAAATGGACTAGATAGGTGATCCTCGTGTCCTTTTTGACTGACTTTCAGACAGAGTAAACATTATTTCTCTTGATGGATGAGTGATGAGCTTTGTGATTCGTATAAAGGAGCTTCATGATGATTTTATACCTTTACCTGACATAGGAGAAATTTTATAATGAACTTGAATAAAATGTTGTCACCAAATTTGTAATGGGATAAAATATCTTTGCATTCAGATAATATTTCTTGGAAATTAACAATGTCCTTTTTCATTTCTAGTATTCCATTCTTTGAATATTTTCATCAGTATGTCTTTGTATGATGCCAGGGTAAAACCCTTGCAGTTCTGGTATTCAGTGCCTTGTAAAAGTACTCAGACTTCAAATTTTTCTACATTTTTGTTGTTTACTTTTTATACCACAGTAAGATCATTTGATACTGTCACAGTTTTAAGTATCTTGTATAAATCAAGCGGAAACAATGACTATTAAATCCATTTCAGTTCCATGTTTCAAAATGACAATAATTCCCATTCACCTCCATTCACAGAAAATCCATGTAGCAACTAGAAAATATGAACTAACAAACAATGGAAATGTGTGGTGCTTCATTATCTGACTAGGGTAATCCTAGAATAGAACTTTCCAAACACATCAAGTTGGTGACACACTTTATAGACATGCATCATTTTGCGACACATTCAGTTTTACTAGCAAACTAGAGGTTAAACCAACCTCTTATAAGAGATATGGACAAAACATGAATTGTCATAACGAAATGTGTGGGGACACAACATGTATCTCATTAAAACTTTTCATTTATAAAATTTTAAAAATATTTGATTTACTTATTATTTCACATAGACTCTGAAGTTTCTCCTTCATCCACATGACACACCTTCACACTGCAGCCATCTCCCTATCATATCACAACACAGAGTTTTGAAAACTTTGTCCTAGAAGTTTTCAGATAACATATGCCTGTTTTAGAATGTAATCAAATCTCTAATTTTCTGTTTCAGTGTATTAGTTCTTTGTACTCCTGATTCTGTAGTTACTTATCCCGATCCTGAATTTCACAATTATTTGTACCTCTCAGGGTCCTAGTTTTGGTATGGCAGCTACTTAACGCCATGTGGAAGCCTAATTCTATTCCAAATCTAGTGTCTACTCACTGTTCCTGAAAGACCAAACAGTGAATAGATGACTTCTTTTGACATCTGTCCTTCTTTTGACATCTGTCCACTCAGACAATCTCTTACTAATGTTGGGACTTAGATCCCTGAAATAATGAGCCAGCCAACTATGAAGTAATGTGACTTGAGGGCTGATAAATGCAATCAGGTAAAGTGGCAGAATTGTTATTGTCTTCTGTCGAGTTTTCCTTTGGTGCTTGTGTCATGTTTGGGTGGAAAATTTAAACAATTTGGTATTGTCCACTCTTCCCATGGGGTATTAGCACTTGTTAATAACAGTATATTGTTATTATTTAGTTAAGGGATGCCCTTGGACAAAGGTATCTACCAACATGCTGAGTAGTTGTCTTGCTGTTAGGGAAAAAAATCTTACTTAAAAATTGAGATTTAAAAGCTGTTTGAGATTTAAAAGTGTTATTTAATATAGTAGAGTTATTGCCAGAAATGCATATGGCTGTTTCTCCCAAATCCTTGTAACTTTTTCAGAATGAGAGAGATACTGAATGTTTATGTCATACAGTTTTAATGTGAGGCTTTAACATTCAGAATGCATTTATTGATTCAAACTCTTTAAAAAATATTATCTGTCAGTTAGCTTGACATTTTTGTGCATAGCTATCACTTGATCTGTGGCACTTGGTACTTCAGCATACATCTAGTGATCAGAAATAGATTAGATTTGGAAGCTTTTAAACAGAGGCTGGATGGCCATCTGTCAGGGGTGATTTGAATGCAACATTCCTGCTTCTTGGCAGGGGGTTGGACTGGATGGCCCATGAGGTCTCTTCCAACTCTTTGATTCTATGATTCTATATATTAATTCATCACATAATATAGTTTAATGATTGGATCTCCATATTAAATCATTATGCTTTAGAAAGAAACATATTTTTTTCTTTTAAACAACTCACTTGATTGGGGTGGCTGGCACCTCTCCAGATATAACTGGACTGTATGGCTTCAGGGCGAGGATCACGTTATCCCCATTGAATGAATTAGTGAGCAATTTTTCTGTTTTTAACATTTTAACTATTTTTTCAATGATTTTATTTTAGTGATGATTTTAATAGGTTACAATATTTCTGGTTTGGTTGTTTTTTTTTGTTTTTTTTTTAATTGTCCCTGCAAGTTGCCTTGGTTCCAACTCTGGGAGAAAGGTGGTATGCAAATGAAATAAGTAATGAATAAAATAAATTGAATTCATTGAATTCACAGGGAGAAAAAAGTAAGACTTACCCTGACATGGAATGCGAGCATAATTTATTTGCTCAGCGGGAGGCCCTGAAGTCGCCAGGGCCTTTTAGTTAAAAGGCTGGTACAGGCAATCCCCAAGTTGTGAACGTAGATTCTGTAGGTTTGTTCTTAAGTTGAATTTGTATATAAATCGGAACGGGTACATTTTTAAGTGTAACTCCAGATAGATATAGATGGATAGATAGACTGAGCTTTGGATAGCATAGGGAAGGGTTAACACCCCTGTGATGTTGGTTTTGCACTTTGTGTCCCTGTTCGGAAGATTTAACCTCACTTTTTGTCCCTTTGATCATTGGATTTTGAAAAATGTGACTTGTGGAAACAAGGAATGGTGATGAAGCTTCAGTGACTCGGGGACTGCCTATATTCCCTTTGTGGGTTTTTTGGGCAATTTGTGCATTATAGTTTTTGTAAATTCCATTGTATTGCTTTTATTCCAGTATCTATGACATTATATAATGTAAATGTTCAGTAATGTTTCAATATTGGTTTTTTTATGAAGTGTAACAAATATCTGTATATCTGTATATATGCTCACTTTTAAACCGAGGCTGGATGGCCATCTGACGGGGGTGATTTGAATGCAATATTCCTGCTTCTTGGCAGGAGGTTGGACTTGGATGGCCCATGAGGTCTCTTCCAACTCTATGATTCTATGATTCTATGTAATGTGTTTAGTGTTGCTTATATAGTTCTAGGCCTTAGGATTATTAAGTGGAAAGTTTTTATTGACTCCTCTCAATTTTTCTCCTGTCTTCTCTCCCCCCCCCCCCCCCACACACACAATCTCCACTCACTTCTCCTTTATAACACCCCAGCATTAGTGAATCAGATGCTTTGAGGGATGTGGTTGTAATTATTATGGGTGGTTTTAGTATTTTAATAATCATATACATTTGTCCTTGGGCTACTTAAATTCCTCCTTGATGTTTTGCTATATATTTTTTATATGTGTCATGTGAAAGAGAGAAAAATTTGTGAGTGGAAGCACCACTTTATTTTATTAGCCTTATAGTACAAGGTAGATAGAATTAAGCTGAAAAGTAATAATGTAAGTTACTTGCTGAAAATATCCAAGTCCAGATTTTCTACATATGCCAGATGCTTTAGAAGAATTGATACCATCTGATGGCATGCATTATGGTGTTATTCTGTTACATATGTAACTGGGGATGCATGTAACATATATATGGTCAATGTTTCCCTCTATTTACAGTTGAACTTTTCTTATAGCCAAAACAGCACCATCCACTCACAAGGGTTTTGTCAATGTTTGGCTAACCCCTGTTTTCACAGATGCCTGACATTTTCAAAAAGGGAAAAAGCTTGAGGGGAGGAAAACCCCACAAAAGATGTCCACAAAGATTAGTAACACATGAGAGAGAGGATCCATCTGGGTGGTAGGTAGAGTGGATTGAGTAGAAAGAAAGGATCATATAATGCTGGGTATCTAATCATGTCGGTAGGTCATTTCTTGGTTCAGATACTGGTTGATATGTAGTTATAGTCCCTCAAAAACTGAAAGCATGATTCATCTTGAAATCAGGGGTCAAGTGCATGCAATCATATTAGTAGGCTCTTTCTTGGTTCAGATACTGGTTGTCTTTTAACTGAAATACTTGGGACTGGAAGCCTTTTGGATTTCCCCTTATTTTAGAATTCCCATATTTGCATATCATTAAAACAAAGCCTCAAGGTGCTTTAGCCTCCGGCTCATAGTCCTCACGCCTGCCTGCACAGGTCCCTCACAGTTATAGCTATGCTCCCCTCACAGCCAGATACTTGCCCACATGCTGGGGTGGAGTGGGGCTGGACACTAATGAATGGGAGCGGGTAGAAAAAGACAATGTGAGATGTGAGAGCCCTCTTTTCTGCCTAAGCCACTTCTGGCCTGTAGCAATGGAGGTGGTGTCACCACCATTGCTGGAGTTTCCACTAACTGTTCCTGCTTTCCTTACTCCTCTCCCATTGGGTCTTGCTGGGAGTGTCATTTTTCTCACTGGTAAGGAGGAGATGATGCTGTTGGCAAGGAGGTAGGAGAAAGGAAGCAGGCAGCTGGCATAAAAAAAAATCATATTTTGGAATACTTCAAATTTCTGCATAAGGGATGCTCAACCTGTGTTTTAAAATGCCGCCAATAAAGACTTGCCCTTAGCATTCACTGGAAGCATCCAGGACAGTAGAAAAAGAATATTGAGTAGGGAAGTATCCAACCCCAGAATATTGTAATATGGACTGAGGATGCTCATTGGGCATGACACGCTGAAGGCTCAGGGTAGATTAGAAGAGGAACAGCATGAAATGAAAAGGCACTCATTTCAGCACAGTATTACAGGAATCTACTTGTATAATCCTCTTTTTAGTAAAGGTCAGAAGGAATGATAGGACCATCTTTTTACTCTGTATTGTTTATCTTCTGGAATGTAAACAAACAGAAATCCTTCCTCTTAAAATGAAGACAACTTGGAATTCAGTGATGAATAAAATGGGCCAGATAGATGGTTCTGGAAATAGTCTTATTTTGTAAGAGTGTAAGAGTATAGATTTTTATGGAGCTTCACTGAACATTGCGATTAAATTTTCGCAGGAGCATACATAGCATTGAGATGTGAAGTCTTGCCTGCTCCCAGTGATACATGTCAGGATATGCATCCATTCATTCTGCGGTTCAAATCCATGAAGCAGGGTGAGGTCCCGCTGTTAGCCCCAGCTTCTGACAACCTAGCAGTTCGAAAACATGCAAATAGGTAATAGGTAGCACTCCAGCGGGAAGGTAACAGCACTCCATGCAGTCATGCTGGCCACATGATCTAGAAGATGTCTACGGATAATGTTGGCTCTTCAGCTTAGAAATGGAGATGAGCACCACCCCCCACCCAGAGTAAGATTCCACTAGACTTAATGTCAAGGGGAAATTGTTAACTTTACCTTTATGTTTGTGTGGAAAGAAAGGGTGAATTAACACAGAACATCTAAACTAACACACAAGTATTTTAATATGCTTCAGGTATTTAACGGCTCTAGATGTTCATAAAAATAGTTGTCCAGATATACTGGTAGCCATTGACCAGCAGGCAAAAGAAGCCATCCTTCTTCCAGTTGAATAGAACATTGCCTCAACTCTTTGCTCAGCATCTCCCCAAATGAAAATAATCTAGCCATACCTCACCTCTCCCTTTTCCACCTTTTTAAAAATGTGAGCTAAAAATATCCCCAAGTTAGGCCCACATAGCTTCTCTGTGGTCAGAAGTTATTGTAACTGTCCTTACATTATTGTAACTATCTTTATGTGATCACAGCCTAGAGAATGGTTTCTTTGATTATTCTTCATGTTATTTTTAATTACAAGCTGACCGGTTAATTTGATGTTGGAAACCTTTTGTCTTCAGTGGAGTCTCAGAGTCTGAATACTAGATGAATGAAAAGAGAGCCTCTTAACTTCCTCCACCTCCACCCCGCCTTATTGTACTTTTGTAGTTGCTGAAATAAAGTATAAATACAGAAAATAATTGTCCTGTTTTGCTCCAGCATCTGAGACACTGCTTCACTCAAACAAGAGAGTTACAGATAATATATTCTAGCTGTAAGAAGGGAAACTCCTCACAAACTGTTCATGAAAAATAGGACATTATATGTAATGTAACTTATGTATGTATGTAACTTAACTTCCAAGATGAGACTTGAGGCCCTTCCACACAGCCATATAACTCAGAATATCAAGGCAGGAAATCCCACAATGTCTGCTTCCACACAGCCCTAAATCCCAGAATATCAAGGCAGGAAATCCCACATTATCTGAGTGTGGACTCAGTTCAAAGCAGATATTGCAGGATTTCCTGCCTTGATATTTGCCCATGTCTGGTATATACAGTAACTGTAAAGCAAGGAAGGCAGCAGCGGTGACTCCACGGACCACTTTTCTGCCTCTTGGATGTTCCGGGGGCTGCATAAATGGCAGGAGGGGAGGTAATGTGGGAAAACAAAACCAGAAAGGCCTGGGTGCCTACTTCTGTTTCTGAAAAATACATTTGTTTTTTGAATGTAGAAACAGTGCAGGGGATCATGCAACCCATCTAAATGGTTAATTGCTTCTCCTAGAGACTCTGGAAGAAGCAATTCAATCTCTTCCTTTTCTTTTTCCCATTTTCATTAGAAAAAGGAGAGTCCAGGGAGACTGAAGGGGTGTAGAGCCACAAAAGTAGTGCTGGGTGTTGGAGAGGTCATGTGAAATTCTGTTTGTGTTAAGAGTTCAGCAACCACGCTATTATCAATGTCATATTGCTGTTTATTGAGAACAATTCTCCTGTAAGTTGAAAAGAGCAGGTGGTTGTTCAAGAAAGCTTATACTATATAGACTGAAAAACCTGCTTACAATAAAAGAAGCATTTATTTCTTGCAGAGCTGTTAAACTGGTTTTCTCACTGAATAAGGAATGTTTTTTGCCATCACATTCTGCTTAATAAGAGATTGGAGTATTTATAGCAGGACAATTCAGTACATTATATGGAAACCATTACTTACATATTCCTGACATAATAATCGGGTACTATGATGAGCAACACATGTGCAGTATGTATTTATTTTTTCTAACGTCAACCCTGTGATTTACAATCCCCTCACATATTTCGGATTCATGTCTTCCAGAAATACAGAGTTAATCCAGTTGGCTTTCTCTCACCCGATATTAAGAGTTCTGTCATACAAGGGTTTGTTTTGGTCTACCCGAAAAATACTACTAGCTCTGTCTCCTTGAACTTTGGTTATTTAGCAATATTGTAGTTAGTTATAGGAAGTATAACTAAGACATTTCTTAGTGGGTTATTCTGGTTGCCCACCACTGATCTAGTGAGATTGAATGGATGAATAGGTTAGCTATTATTGCTCTTTAACCATAGGCCACATAAAACTTTTGTAATTTCATGGAACTAACTGGGGTTTAAACATGTCTAACTTTGTGCCTTGCTGTATGAGTTTAATATATGGCACACCATGTTTATTTCTTGTTCGCCATAAGCCCTTTGGATTGATCTTACCAACAAAAATAAATGGAAATGGAAAATTATTGCATAATTTCATGTTCATATCTATGGCAAAATTCTAAATACCAGAGAAAAAACAAAGAAAAGTAGAAATATTATATAAAGCAACACAGGGAAGGATATGTAGGTCCCTATAGACAAAGGGATGACAGCAGTGGTGTCCGGTGATTTTAACATTTCATTCATTTAAAGTTCAGGACCTATTTTTTGCCTCGTAGCAAACAAACAAAACATACTGAACCACATCTTTTCTGCTGCAAGGCCATGTAAACAAAGTTCACCATGACAGAATAAGTGAGAGTCATAAGAGGATTATAGGGAAGAGTCAACTGAGGGCAAAGCTACGACATGATTACAATGTAGCTTGACGCTTTGGTTATTTCTGTGTGCATAATTTACTCATCCAGTCCCCACTCCCTTCTCATGGCTAAATAACATGCACGTTTTTTTGCTTTCATATAGAAATAAGAGTAGGAAGAATTTGTGCTTTGTGCAAATAAGCAAGGAAACTTAATTTCAGTTATTGAGAGATTTGTCACTTTCTCATGGTCAGTTGTTGTTTTACTAAATTGAAGCTGTTATGCTGTATTGTGCTTATCTTGTACAGTAGTCATATTCTGACCTGGAAGCTGACATTTCCCTTCTAGAGTTGGTTATGTTGGAATAGCTGTGGTATGACTCGTTTTACAAAAGTATTGGAGAAATGTTCTCCCACCAAAGAGCACTATCTATGAAAACAGACAGCAAATCATTAAATTGTTGGACATAGTTTGGGATGTAATTATATGACATGCATGATTGAATTTTCCAATATCTTCACTGCTGTTTGCCTCATTGCCAATATCCCTTCCCTCAACAAACAATGACCAAGGAGAGATTTTGATTGGGACATGGCACAAGGGAAGTGCTTAATATCTCTACCCCCAGCATCATTATGGCAGTCAAATTGTCAGGGCTCTGGCTATTTTTTACTTATAAAGCACAATCTGCTCAAAGATCTCTCAAGTAAAGTGTAGTTTTGCTCTTAGCTTAATTTTGCCTCCTAACTTTTGCCACCCTACTCCTCCCAATGATAGCAAAAACCGCAATCAAGTTTAGCAAACTGTCATCATATCTCGTTTGTGTAGAACTCCTTGATTAGAACTACAAAGCAACTGCTTTTCATTTTCCGGTTTGATAGGTGTGATGTATACTATTTAATTCAAGAAAATCAATATAATTTTGAGCCCACTGAACTGCGTCTTTTCTATAAGTATACAGCTTCTGATTGTAGTACATATTGTTTAACCTAAGGTATGATTTGCATGTCATATCAAATATCCAGTCAGAAGAAATACCTTGTATGGAAACTAAACCGTAATAGTTGGGTGTTGTGTGGTTTCTGGGCTGCTGAACTTGCTGACCAAAAGGTCGGCAGTTCGAATCCGGAGGGTGGAGGGTGAAGTGAGCTCCCACTGTCACCCCCAGCTTCTACACACCTAGCAGTTCAAAAACATGCAAATGTGAGTAGATCAATAAATAGGTAAAGGCGCTCTATGCAGTCATGCCAGCCACATGACCTTGGAGGCTCTAGGGACAATCTTGACTCTTCGGCTTAGAAATGGAGATGAGCACCATGACATGACTAGACTTAATGCCAAGGGAAAATCTTTACTTTAGTGTACTTTCTGCTCTAGTGTGTGCTGTCAAAAGCAGCCTTTCTTAATTTTAGAGTGATACTGTCATGGCTGATATGTGCCTTCAAGTTGTTCCATACTTATGGCACTCCTAAGGCATGTCTACCATGCAGATTTTCTTGGCAAGATTTGTTCATAAGGGATTTGAGGCTGAGAGACCTTCGTAAGGTTACCCACTGAGCTTCCTTGGCCAAGCAGGAAACTGAACCCTCATCTTAAAAGTTCTAGATCAGTGATTCCTAGTTTTCCAGATGTTTTAGATTCCACTTTCCAGAAGCACCAGCTGTCTTTCATAATTGTTAGGGGATGATGGGGGCTGAAGTCCCAAATACACTGAAAAACAGAGTTTGGGGAACATTCACCCAAACCACTGTATCTCCCAGGATCATGATCTTCAAATCTAATCGTCTCCAGTCAATAGGGCCTGTGGTCGGGTATAGTAGGGATTGTAATCCAGTGACATTGGGAAATCCAAAAACTGGGAGGAAAGAACCTGTTGAAGCTGAGTAAAATTAAAATTACTGTAATTGATTAAAAATATTTCATAATCAAGCGTCTATTACCTACATTTTGTACAGGCATTCTTTTTATTCCCCCCCCCCCCGCGCTTTACTGTTTTTGTAAAGCCTTTCTTAATTTGTATAAGCTGGAAGGTAATGATGTCTACAATTTATTTTAGAGGTTGTACTTGAACTTGTGTTCCCATTGTTTTTTAACTGAATTTGAACTCTTTAAAGAAGTCTGGACACTGCGAAGATATCAAGGCTTTGCTATGGTTACTTGATGGAATGCAGCCATGGGAATGTTGACAAAGGCAAGTTCTGGGCGGATGTTTCATTTGCAGCGATCAGAGTGCTGCACAGAAGAGCTTTCACCAGTGGGTGTGGAGAGTGGACATGTATGTCACGCCAGACTATCTTGACAGAAGGTTTCAGAGCAGCCAAGAAGCAGTTGATAATGGAAATACGGTGTTTCAGTCCAGGGCTGTAAGCTCTCATTGTGTTGCAATGCAGGCCATTGGAGAAACCTTATGAAATTTTGTGGTTTGTACATAAAAATAAAGATTTGATGGTAAATTTTAAACTGGTGAGAGTTTTGGATATTGAGGCTTCATGCTTAAGATCCTTATCCAATTGATCATCTAACTTTTAAGCTTATGTGGAGTTGGCTAAATGAATTGGGACATCATTAGTGCTTCAATAGCCCTTTGGTGATACTGCAAGATGTTTTACAGTTTGATAATTTAAAATACTTTTATCTTCCATTCTCAGGAGTAACACATATGAGTTAAATGTATTCAGAAGTAATAAGTATGCTCAGAAACAGTCTCTCTTATCTAATCTTCCAGTGAAAAATTGAAGCTCTGCTTCATATAGCCTTTCTGCTTTGCCTGGAGCTGGAAATGAGAAGCAAAGAGCTGTTCCTGCAGTTTTGTTGTACTTTAGGGCAACTGCTAAGAATATCCTCTGTTCACGTACATGCATGGATACAACTTGTCTTCATTAGCTTGCCATGTGGACAAACTCCAGAATTTGGAAAGCATTATTGATCTCAGGTTGTGGATATTTTGAGCTTTTGTTAGTTCAGTTTGACATGAGAAAAGACTCCACTGTTCTGGAAAGACAAACTGACAAACCACAAATTCTAAGGTTTCTAACATTTTCTGAAGTTATACCTGAATGAAATGTAACTGGTGCTAAAAACCTTTATTTTATACTGATTTGGTTTTTAATGAAGCAAGCTATTTTAAAAAGAAACAATTAAATACATTTTGATTGAATGTTTTTGCAAAAAACCCAAAATAACTTTTGAATTTTTTTAAAAAAAGAGCCAGAATGTAACTGCCTGAATCTCGTCTGCCCCCCCCCCCCCAAAAAAAACAACAACACCAAAATGTTTATGCACACTAAATTGTACAGTTCTTTTCATGGGTTCTGCCAGCACTAGGGAACAAACAACAGAATGTTCTTTAATGTTAAGCAAATCCTATAAAGTTTCTGCTTTAGAGAAGTATGTGTAGTACCTACATGTGAATGTATTAAACTCTAGAGGTTCTTTTCACCTGGATCCTTTTTCAAAGTAATCTTTGCAGTCTCATTCTTTTTATGAAGAATCCTGCCTCACTTATGCATAAATGTAATAGAATTGTAAACTTGCATTCTATCTACCTTCCCCCCTTTCTCATTGCAAGTTGAATGCCTTCCGTTAATTTATTTAGCTTGCTTCGGCCAAATCTGTACTTACTGGCTTCATCCACACATAGTCCATTGTACCCATTTGAGGTGCTTGCCTTGAATTTATGATTCTGGGGAAAGTTGCCAGAACCAAGGCATCTTCAGTCAGCTGGAAACAATAATATAATTAAGAGGTATTTACTGACCACATAGAATAATAGAATAATTCTGCATAATTGAAACTGGTAGTAATGTATTTGGCTATAGTTTTTGATGATGTATTTGTAGACATTTGCTTTTTCTCTTATTTCTTAAGTGGTATTTCAGATTTTATAAGGATGAGGGTTCAGAAGAAGCTGCTGGACCATTCCAAGTGAGTTATCCCACTCAACATTGAAATACTGTATTGTGCTTTTAGATGCCAGTTGCCAATTTTTTCTTCAAATCGAACTTCTTCAGTAGACAGCGGAAAAGGTTTTATTTGACAGGGAACATCCAGTGCAGTGTTCTGACCTCCCATATCAAACTCTTACAAATATTCACTTGTATAAGCTAAAAACTAAAGCTGCATTGTAGAGAACTGAGATACTGCACTACTTTTTCCTTACTTGTTTTCATAGGTATTCCCTCCAGCATTCCCTTTAGGTATTCAGTGAGTAATGGTTTTACTTCATTGTTCTAACCCCTTGAAAGGTAGTACTTGAAAGTGTCAGGAGATATAAATATAACTTTGTAGATCGACAAGATGAAGTGTCCAAGTCACTGAGCACTCAGCTACATTCACAAGGGCTGTGGATTCAGTTCACTTTATCATTTAAGCTTCTCAGTCGTCCCGTTCCCAGGAAGTTGAAAGAGAAGCTCCAAACTGATCTGCAGGCACTTGAGAGCCCTTGTGTCTTCTGAAAATATATTCCAGATACTGTCAACCTTAACCTAAGGCTATAATAATACACAGTCCAGGAAACTAGTGAGTTTTGTAGCTAGATTCTTAGACAAGGCTATGTGGTCTCAGTGCGGTGGTACTGTCCTGTTTATAACATTGTATTATACACACCCCTTTGTATTATACACTTGCTTTCCCCTTTGCAGAAATCCACCATTAAAGCTTCTGGTCTTCCCATGATGATTATTTTCTTTTTATTGGTTAAGTGGTTATGAGCCAACTATTCCAATGTCACAGGTGACTTTGACCATTCTGCTTTTTCATTTATATTTGTGCCTAATTTCTCTTTACTTGGATTATAGTAAAAACATGTTACATGTTTTCTCAGAGATCCCACTGTCTCCAATAAGGTTTATTTCCAATAAATAACTGTGCATTGGTTTGAAATCTGGGTTGCTTATCTATATAAGGTCACTAAAAAGGGTAGAAGGTAAAGGTATCCCCTGACAGTAAGTCTAATCATGTCTGACTAAGCTGATGAGCCGGCATTGTACGTAGATAACTCCAAGGTCATGTGGTTAGCATGACTGCATGGAGCGCCATTATCTTCCTGCAGAAGCAGTACCTATAGATCTATTCATATTTGCATGTTTTTGATCTGCTAAATTGGTAGAAGCTGGGCCTATAAGCAGGAGCTCACCCCGCTCCCTAGATTGAAACCACCAATCTTTCAGTCAGCAAGTTTAGGAGCTCAGCGGTTTAACCTGCTTCGCCACCAGGGGCCCAAAAAGGGTAGAAGTACCATCTTAATTACCATACTGCAACTTAATGGCGCAGCAAATGCTTTTAATTTTTTATTATTAAATTGAAAGCCTCCTAACTCATTCTTCTTTGTAATTCAATTGCTCTTTCATGTCAAGAAATGTTGCAATTCTTTTATAATTGGCTTTTTAATGAACTTTCTGCCATATGCTTTTAGTAAACAATTTTGCTCTTAAAAGGCTGGGAAAACCATAATTGCTGTGATTTCAACCAAAAGGTCGGAAGATTTAGTCATGGCAATTTGCTGATTTAGTTAACAAGTATCTTAAGTCAATTTAATAGAAGTCAAATCAGTTACCTCAGGAATGAAAATCACTTTAAAATTAAACATGTAAATAATCTAATTGAAATTGGGAGTTGTTCTGATTACAGTATAAAAGGCAGTGATCAACATTTAACTGCTAAGATGTCAAAATATGAAAAAGCAATTGATTCCAATTTACATTACTTCATACTTTCTAGGATTCTATAGAACCATCATGAGACTATCCAGCATGTGTACATGGTGTATACATTTTTTTCTAATTATAAAGATGTGTTTTGATATTGATATATGGGATTTTGTAACTTTCTGTTCTTATAACCTTGTATATATGCTGGCAAAAGAAAAGCAACGGATTTTTCAGCTGTCTCTTGAGGAAATAAAACAGCATATATTTCCAGTTTCTTTCTTGCCTTTATGCCCCTCAAATTTCAAAGACATTTCAATAACTGAAGGCAATGGGAGAGAAGAAATGTTACACACTCAGTATAGCACCAATGTGAAGGTCATAAGGTAATGGTAAATGTTTCCCCTGACATTAAGCCTAGTCATGTCACACTCTGGGGGGGGGGGGGGGGGGGAGGTGATGCTCATCACCATTTCTAAGCCAAAGAACCAGCGTTGTCCATAGATACCTCCAAGGACATGTGGCCAGCATGACTGCATGGAGCACCATTATCTTCCTGCAGAAGTGGTACCTATTGATTTACTCACATTTGCATGTTTTAAAACTGCTAGGTTGGCAGAAGCTGGGCCTAACAGCAGGAGCTCATCTCGCTCCTCAGTTTCGAACTGCCGACCTTTCGGTCAGCAAGTTCAGCAGCTCAATGGTTTAACCTGCTGCGCCACCAGGGGCCCATTAATAATAATAATAATACTTTATTTATAACCTGCCCTAACTCCCCAAAATGATTCAAGGCAGTTTACAGACAAAAGTAACAAAGTGGCAAACATTAATTCCCATAACAAACAAACAAACAACAACAACAACAAATGAACTGGAGCCACGGCAGCCTGGAGGAGGGCAATGGCGAAGCCCTACTTGGGCCCCTTTTGTTCCACAGTGGGTGGGAGGAGGGTGATGGCGAGCACATATTTATTGTTATAGGATGCAATAGTCAAAATAGAGAAAGCATCAGAGGACAAAGAGAAGACCAGTAAATAAAAATGGAGAGAGTGGGGCTTGTCTTAAAGAAGTGGGGAAGGGTTAGTCAGTGGGAGGAACTTAAAATATATATAATGCTGAAGAACTTTAAGATCTCAGAATTCAACTGAGCAACTTTCAGGAAACCTAACCTTCGAATATCGTCGCAATTGCTGTGGTGAAATGGGTGTGCTATTATTTCAGAATAGAATCCTGAGAGAGAAGGAAAACATCAATTTGGATTATATGTAATCAAATATTCACAGCGCTAACAAAGACAAAGCACATGTGAGTACGAGTATAATTTTACCACTAAAGACTTGTTAAACCTTAATAAGCAACTTTTCTTTTAAGAACTTACTATGTCGCAAATTGACTATGCTGCTTGAAAATACACTATACTTTGATAACTGCTAAGGGATGCAAAAGAGGCCTTTGTAACAATCATGTTCCATTTTTTCTCAATTTGGGAATTCAAGGCTACTCTCTTTTTAGTTAAACATGATATAGTGCTCTCCAGGGCAGTGAGATGATACCTAATTCAAGTTTAGAAGCTGATTCTGTGTTTAGTTGGAATGTGCATATTAGAACCATAGTTCCCACCCATTCCTGGTATTTTGTGAGAATAAAGAAATAGTTAAGAGGATATCTAATCAATTTTCAGGCTGCTGTTTGCCTCCCTTCAAATTATTCCGCACATTCCCTTCCTATACACATGCAAACTTCCAAACTAAAGCCACTCACAGACACAATTAGAGTAAAAGGACATAGAAACTGAGTTGAGCAGGCATCCTCAAACTGCAGCCCTTCAGCTGTTTGGGCCTCCAACTCCCAGAAGCCCTAACAAGCTTGTTCAATTGTAAGGAATTCTGGGAGTTGAAGGCCCAAACAGCTGGAGGGCTGCAGTTTGAGGATGCCTGGAGTTGAGGATGTAGGATTAGGAAGAAGTTGCTAGACTGGGAAGAAAAAAATGACAAACTATTTGTTTAGGACCCCCTGGTGGCACAGTGGGTTAAAGTGCTGAACTTGCTGACCGAAAGGTTGGTGGTTCGAATCTGGTAATCGGGGTGAGCTCCCGCTGTTTGCCCCAGCTTCTGCCAACCTAGCCTAGCGGTTTGAAAATGTGCAAATGTGAGTAGAACAATGATTACCACTTCTGTGGCAAGGTAAAGACGCTCCATGCAGTCATGCCGGCCACATGTCCTTGGAGGTGTCTATGGACAACGCTGGTTCTTTGGCTGAGAAATGGGGATGAGCACTACACCCCAGAGTCAGACACGACTAGACTTAATGTCAGGGGAAACCTTTACCTTATTCATTTATTTAAATATTTACAACCCCGCTTGCTATTGTGAGACTATAAAATAGCATAGAAATAAATCCATGTAAGCAGATTAAAACAGTTTAAATCTATCACATAAGCAAAGTCAAAACGTAGTAAACAATTTAGAGGTTGAAAACAGGTTTAAAATGTTTAAAAACATATAAAATGAGAGGCTTGTTTGCAATTCAGAGTAACTTTGATAAGAAATGAGAAGGAGTATGTAGCACTAACATGTTGTATGCATTTGATTTAATGTTTGCTTCTCCATATGTTTAAACCCCTCAGGATTTTGATAATAGAGAGAATCAAAGGTAATAAATGGCAGGATTTGGTTAAGAGCATCTGTTTTCTAAATATTGGCAAGAGAGGTAGAATAAGTGTTAAAACTAACGTCTTTGGAAACTCTTAAACCATTTTCTGCGAAAGGCATCTGGTTGCACTTTTTGTGTTATTTGAATGGGGAGGGGAAACACATCGCCAATTATGTGATATATGTCTTTATTTTATTAAAACCAAAGATACCCAATGAGTACATACTCATTAAAGCCTCCCAACCTGTCCTGTTTTACATTTACTCAAGATATTTTAATGTATGAACTTTCAAGTAGCACAAAATTTAATTCTAAAAACCACTTGTTTACATAAGTAAAATCTGTAGCCATACAACAAACATATGTTATGTAGCCAAAAACTTTTTACAGCATTTTAAACCCCAGAAAAATTGATATTTTAAAAGGAAGTTGATTCAAACTAGAGTTGTTTTTAGTCTTGAAGTTTAACAAATGATGGGCAAGGGAATGGATAACTATTCTGTGGAGGCTTTTTTAAAACTAGTTTTTATTTTACTGTTGAGTCACTAAAGTGCCAGTTTAAGTGAAAGTGGCATTGAAATAGTTTATTATTTTCCAGCTGATGTATAAAATGGACAATATAATGCTTCACTGTGACTCATAAGATATCCAGCCAAGTACTAGCTTTTCTTGGGAGTGGTGACTCTCTTAAAGTCATTTGCAGCTTGATCCAGCTGGCAGATCAGCATTACAGAACAGACATGACTGGTCTCAGGAGAACTGTTTTTTTTACAATTAGTATTGGTAATGCATTAGTATATACTGTAATAATCCATTATTTCTTATATGAGAACTGTGTATAAATATATACAGCATTTGTTGGGAACAAGCCATCATATGAAAACTCACTTGATAGGGACAGTTATGCAGTGCCTCGCAGATAACTAGGATTCATAGAGTGCCTTAGGCTCTTTCTACACTGCCACATAATCCAGTTCAAAGCAGATAGTCTGGATTTTATATGGCACTACAGAAGGAAGGGACCTTAGCTTAATTTAGCATACTGCCTTTGTAGAGGAATGAAACAAGCATGATCAGGTTGTACAAATGCACACGATCAACGAATATGTGACTTAGTTAAGAGCAAACAACTTGAATAAGAGTTATACGTTTTAATACTAATGTGAATAAAAGTTAGACAGGGGAAATTAATACTGTGTGTAACTTGCTTGCTTGCGTACTTACTCAATCCCTCGTAACCCAGGGATGATGGTCCTCTAAGTGTAGTGTCTTGGCGGTGGGTCCCTGTTCTTGATCCACATGTTCTCCCACAGTGAGGACATCAGTTTTCTGGTGGAAGGTGGTTCCGATCAGGGATTGCTTGGCACGCCTTCCTGTTGGCACATTTCTCCCTTTCTCCCTCCATTCATGCCTCTTCAAATTCTGCAGCACTGCTGGTCACAGCTGACCTCCAGTTAGAGTACTCTAACATGAAGTCAGCCGTGTGTAACTAGCAGTTAAAAGAAAAGCTAATAGAGCTTAATAAATCACAAGGTTATCTTTTGAGAAGCAGTGTGGTGTGGTGGTTTGGACTGGGACTCTGGAGGCTAGGATACCAATCACTATTTAGCCATGGAAAATAGCCTTGATTGAGCCATACTATCAGCTTCAAAGGAAGGCAATGGCAAACTCTTCAGAAAAAATTTGGCCACAGTATTATTGTGTTTCCTCAAAAGGTGTATATGGGGGGGGGGGGGGGGGGGCTGGTGACTGCAGGAAGAACAGAAAAGAGCCATGTTATTTTTCTCTTATAAGAGTATTTATCTCTTATATACACAGAGATCCATTTGGCATAAGCATTAACACAGTAGCCATGTATAGATGCACTCACAGAAATGCTGACATCTGCTTGAATGTAAGCAGGCCTTGATACCAGATGATACTAGAATGCAGCTGAAAAGGTGACTGTTTTCTGGAATCAGCAATTTAAACAAACAGTGTCAATTCACTGAATAAGGTTTATGTGTTTCAGATCTGAATTGGACGTAGGTTGGGAGATTTCTAGATTTTCTTAGAACTGTGCATTTTAAACATTTAGTTGCATGTCAATTCCCTCTTAAATTATATTACTAGTTAAAACATTTATAGCAATGTCTTTTTATTTCCATTCATAAAATAAAGCAAATTATTATGACATCATTGCGTTGTATGTTTACTTTTCTTTAGTAGGCCCTTAGCAGTTTAAACTTTTCAGGAGAGTTATAATCCCTCTGTTGGTTTAAAAAAATCACCACTGCAATAGCCAACTTTCATTATAATAGCTATTACAAAAGGTACCAGAGATGAAGAGTCTCGAATTTTCCTGTGTCAGCCTTCACTACATTAAATTCTGCAAAGTCACAACTTTTGCTGAATTAGTTGCTGTTTTTCTAACCTACCAGAAAATTGTAGACTTATACATTGCATAACTGTGTTTTGAATTAACCAGGCTTGTGGGAAGGGTTTAGTATCTGTATATTTGCTGATCAAAGGATAAAGTGGTACAGATTGAACCCAATACCAAATAAGGAAGCAAATTGGACTAATTCAAACCGATCAGATTCACACACATGGTCATCCAGCTCAAATCAGATTGTCCAACTTGGTTCCAGAGTGGACCAGCACAATCTGAAAAGATTTAAACTGATCTGTCTGATTAAGTTTCTCAGACTCAAGAAAAAGCTTACATTTTGTGCATATGTATGTATGCGCACATTTGTTTCTTTACAGTATATTGGTCTGTGAAAAAATATTTTAATTTACAAAATACATATTGCATGCTTTATTTATACTATGCAATAAAGCAAAACATAATTTTATTGCCCATTTGATTTAGAAAACAAACCACTACATTTAAAATCAGTTAATTATCCCCATTAGTTAAACTTAAATATATTCAGTTTTAACTATTGATACAATTACTGTTATGTACTCTGCATGGAACTGCCTCTGAAGGGGACTTCCAACACCTAGGTTTCTGACTGGAATGTAGCATAGAATCTGTATATTCCTGTTCTTAGTTGAAAGTGCATTGGCTCTCAATACACTCTGGTCTGAATTCAAGATGTAATGACTTTCTCAGCCTTAAGTGGCCTGGGACCCCAGTTTCTTTCTATGTTTCCCTACTTGGGGATTTAGGTATTTTGGGCAACCATTTTTCTGTGACCAACCAGTGGCAGCAGTATACTTTGAGAGATCATGGGAAGGGGTCCTCTTTTTGCTGTAGTGCCCCCACTTTGGAACACCTTCTCGTGCCAACACTGGTTCATTCAGGCAGAGAGCAAAAACTCTTTGAAGGTCTCTCTGTGTGTAATGTATTCATATGTATATAGTTTTAAATCGTCTGGAAACTATTTGTACCTGAAGAGCATTTTTTGGGACCACTTTGAGTTAAGTGTGATCCATGAATTGCTCTCTGCCTTCTCTGCAACCAGCAAATAAGCAAAAGTACATTACCAGGACATGAAAACATGAGAAGCTGCTTCAAATATCTGGCTAGGCATTATCAAGCAGTGTTATTCACAGTACCAACAGCCACGCAGCTGAGTGAAGATCTCGCCTTTCTGAAGAGGCTTATGCAGGCAGCTATGGAAGAAGTGGAGCGGGGAAAAGATGCTATGAAACATATATTTTCAGAGCTAGATCAAATCATCTAATACAACACAACCCCCTTATCCACAAATTGGATATGCGTAGTTTCTTACCCATGTTCCAAAAAAAAAAAAAAATCCTTCCCCCCTTCAAAAGTGTTTGTGAGCTTCTCTGAGTCTGTCAGTGCAAATCTATGGTGTTTCCAGCCCGGTTATAGTCAGAATATATATTATCCATGTTTTCAAGTATCCACATGGGGTCTTTGAACTTATCCTCCATAGACACAGGGGTCGTACTGTATCTTGGAATTCTTATAAAGCATCCCTCCCATTTTTATTTCTTTCTGAAGTTAAATTTATCAGTTGGGTTGCTGGAGCTAGCATAACATCATGGTTTGATCATGAAATGATGACTAGCCATCAGGATTTGAATCCCTGTGTAGCTGTGAAAATCTGCTGGATTATCTTTACAAGTCACAGCAATAGCCTTAGAAGAAGGTAAGGAGAAACCTGTTTTGTGCAAATCTTGCCAAGAAAACCTTGTGATAGTTTCACCTTAGGGTTACCATAAGGTACACAACCTCTCTTTGCTCAAATAAGCTGCCATTTTATTACATTTTATCAGAAATTAAACTTTAACAGGCTTAGCCAGCTGGTGTTCTGTGCTCGCCATCATGATTCAAAAGTGAGGATATTCTGAGAAGTCACGTCCCATCTCTTTCAATTCAGTCTTTCCCCTTGCATTGGCTCCCAGTGAAAGAAAGGTTAAATTCTCCTTCTCTTCTTTTGGAGCCTGAGTCTGACAGGCTTTTATCCATCTCAGTTGGCAAGGAGGAGGAGGCAAAGATATTTATATACAGTAGAGTCTCGCTTATCCAACATAAACGGGCTGGCAGAAAGTTGGATACGCGAAAATGTTGGATAATAAGGAGGGATTAAGGAAAAGCCTATTACACATCAAATTATGTGATGATTTTACAAATTAAATACAAAAACACCATGTATTCCAACAAATTGACAGAAAAAGCAGTTCAATACATGGTAACGTTATGTAGTAATTACTGTATTTATGAATTTAGCACCAAAACATTGCAATGTATTGTAACATCTGTGGATCCAGGCGGGAGACGGACTATGTTGGATAATACAGAACGTTGGACGAGCGAAGGTTGGATAAGCTAGATTCTACTGTAATTTGTCTCCCTGGTTGCATTAGACACACTCTTGACAAAAACCATTTAAACACTGTTTAAAAATGGTTGTGCGCTGAAAGTAACAAATTGACTTTCAGAAAAAGAATATTGTAAGTTTATTGGCTGCTAATTATTGTGTTACATGGTGGGAAAATAAGGCACTAGCTATAACTGTGAATAACATTACTACTATCCTCACTGCTTTTTGGTACTGAAAATGTTTTATGGGTCTTTTACTCTTGACTATTTTGTTTAATCCATAACTGTATGTACCTGTTGTAAAGTGGTTAGTTACCTGCCTAAAGAGACTTTGAAATCTGAGAACTGCAGCCATCAACCTAGACTCTTTGGGCAAAGATAAACAGGAATGAGATCTTGCTTATACAGAATGCTTTATGTCTTACTTTTTCCCTTGAGAAATTAATCTCTAGAATAAAGCTTTTTTCATGTTCCCATTGCGTTCCATCTTCTGCTTAACATCAAAGGCTTATGTTGTCAGACACACAATCTATTTATTTCTGGCCAAGGCATCTAAAAACAAAGAGAAGTTCAGATGTAAAATTTGGGTACTGGTGAATCACTCATCTTTCACCCCTGGCTAGTTCTGTCTGCTTTTTGACGGATAGCAAGAATAGAGTGGTTCTTTGAAATTCAGCTTTTGTGCATTTTAAAATAATACTTTTAGAGAGTTTGGTGTGTTCTCTGTGAAAAATGCTGCATTACTTCACTGATGTTGGGACTCTTAACAGTTTGATCTCTCAAATAAAAACTTGAGGGTTTTGCAGTGCTAGTACTACTTAAGCATTTTCCCAGGGGTAATTGAGGAATCCCTTTTCTGTTACCAAAATTGTTTCTAAAACATAAAATGGTGAGTAAGAAATGGAATGCAGACTTGAGCAGAACGAGGAGCTGAAAAACTGACACCAGTTCTCCATGTACCATATTGAATCTACCTATTTTGCCCTGTGTGAATTTCTTCATGTCCTGCCAGCATCTCTAGATAAAATCTGAGAATGGAAGGTAGCATAAAGACAAAGCTATGAAAACAGAATTCCCAAGTTTTATTTCATCTCTCCGTAAATTTTCAGGATATCCCTTGACAAGCTATTCTCTATTTTCACTGCCCACTCCTCTCTCTTCCAGTATTGTAGAATAATGAGAGTGACTTATTTTTGCAGAATTATTGTAGGGAATATACCAATATGAGCTGTTCAGCAGTGGAACTTACTGCCCCGGACTGTGGTGGAGGCTCCTTTTTTGGAGGCTTTTAAGCAGAGGCTGAATGGCTATCTCTCGGGGGTGCTTTGAATGCGATTTTCCTGCTTCTTGGCAAGGGGTTGCACTGGATGGCCCATGAGGTCTCTTCCAACTCTGTGATTCTATGATTCTACATTAAGCTCTATTAATATTTGTTATAATATGAATGGCTAAATTGTTCAGGGAAGAATGTGCACCATGCAAGTTCAATTCGTAATGAATAGGTTTCTCTAAATTTGCACCCGGGTGGGACCAAGAGAGGTATTTTGTTGTTGTACAAATGAACTCAGTCAAGGGAGGTCAGTTAGACGTTTCCATTAACGTCTTAAAAATAGATTCCTGGATGCCATCAAGTTGTAAAGTGCATTCATAATCTGCACTGCTTTGTAAGTGCAATAGTATCCTGAAATAAGCCGTGGCATACAGCTGCACATATATGCAACTTAGTCTTGAACTGTTGATCTCTTCTCTCCGCCACTCAACTGGAAATAGAATGTTATCACCAGCTTTGCCAGACTGCTTTGAAATGTGTAGAGGAATGGGATTCACCACACCCACACAATGCTAACATTGAGATTAGTGTCCAAATGTAGAACAAAAACTTGAAGTTGAGTGTGGAATGCAATTAATCTGGAGTGGAAGTAGCTATGCATTTTATTTTCTCTGAAGAGACTTCATTGAAACCATTAACAAAACAACACTTCAGACTTCATTTCCTTTGCTTCTTGCTCCCATTGAAATGAACTCTTGTTTTAAAGGAGCTAAAGAACCAGTGGTGAGGGGAAGAGTTATTGGATTTGGAAGGGGCGAAAGTAGGTCTTTGCGGGCACACATGTATCTTATCAAGAGCGATGAACTAACAATTGAATGAGGAGTTTAAGTTTTATTTGTATTAATTATTGCAAGGATTTGTTTTAAAAAGACACTACGCTGTTTATGAGCAGCTGAAAAATGCACCAACACTTTAAAAGCTTTGAAAACAAACTTGAATTCTATTGGGTATTGGTTATATATAATCATATTGCAAACAGCATGTTTGAAAAATATCAGTTTAGGAAAATACCTATACATCCCGGAATTGTGCTCCCCTTTTGCCAGTATGTAAAGACTTCTTGTTACTCAAACAGGCATTTGATTATTATTTAAACAAAGTTGTGACAGTGAGGAGCAGGACCCCTCCCTCAGTTCCTTATTGTAGCTTCACTCAATGGTGGGAGGAAGCTGAAAACATTCTCCTACCTTCCATTGCCTTGTGTGATATGCAGGCTAGGATGTATGTTAGTTTAATATATACGTAACTTGGGAGGTTATGTAGTGTCCTTTCAGATATATATTTTTGTTAAACGTAAGTGGTCTCCTAATAATTAATGAAATAATTAAAAGTATTTCATTAAATAGAAATCCACATAAATAATTGAATTTAATATTTAAACCGAAAATGCTAAACCAAAATAACATTATTTAGATCATTGGGAACATTTTTAATTTTTTCCAGACTTCTTTCCTAGCTTGACTTGCCTAACATTTCTTTAGTCTATATTTTTAAGCCTAATACGAGTATGAACCCTCTACTTTTAAAGCAGCTTCATGATTCCATAATATTATCTGCCCTATAATGCCAAAAGATTGTCCTTACCTTACCTTGCTCTCCATCAGGGGTGTGGTGGACTTGGTGGTCCAATATTTGTTTGACGTAAAGTCCCATTAGCCCTAGCCAATATGGCCACTTGTAAGGAAGCTCCAGTGCAATAGCATTCAGGGTTGCCTCTACTCAGCCCTGTTTTCTTCTATTAATATTGTAAAATGTTTTATCATATAATGTGTCGTTTTACAATATGTTTATTGGTTTTCTTTCCCTTTGTCAGTGATGTTTGGATAGTTGTTGTAATATGAATTAAATTATTTGGCCTTGGTGAATTACAAAAGTTGGTGTTTTGTTTCAGAGTGTGAAGATGTTTGTCAGTTCACTTAGTTTTCTCTACACGGCTGTTTAGTTTAACAGTGGCTTTGGAAGAGTTAAAGGAATATTCATTTAATACATGTTTATCTAGTTGAGCTGATGGACTGTGAGAAGTTATGATTGCCTGGGGAGAGGTTTGGTGTGTTGAACAACTTGCAGAAAGTGTCAGATGGGGAAGGGGGGTTGTGATTGCAAGAATGAAATACTCTGTCGTATAATCAAGTTATTGTTCATGGTCACTTTGCTAACTTAAAAACATTAAGAGGTCTGTTGTGAACTGAAAGAAACGTTGGACAAGTTTGCAGTTATATTTCAAGGTATTTGTGTCTTTGCCTCTGCATATGAATAATGACTAGATAAATAAAAGGTGTGAGGGTTGCTGCAAAGAGATAAGGATATGTCTTCTACAGATCGTTTGTGATAGAAAAATAGCTATATAATTTCAGGATCAGAAAGGGTAAAACATTAAGATGAAATCTGGCTTTTTAAAAACTGTCAAATTCAGTTGTTCTCCAGTTTAGAATGTGATTTACATTTTTTCCCCTCAACATTCTCACTACTTCTGCATAGTTTTGGACGATGTTGGCACTTAGAATTTAGGGTACTGTTCCATTATCCAGGTGGAGGCTATAAGGGGGCGCTAGAGAAAGATACGACATTTCACAGGAAGGAGTTGCAGGAGTAAAACCATTTCCCCTGTTACCCCTCCCCATTTCCTATAACATAAATGCGGGTTGTTTCCACGACGGGGACATGGGTGGGGGAAAATAACAGGAAAACGGGGAAATGGTTTCACTTCTTCAACCTACCTTCCCTCTCATAAAATAGATTATCCTCCTCTCTCTAGTACCCCCTTATGGCCTCCACCCATATAATGGAACAGTACCGAATTGAGTCATCCCTTGTATCTCCTTTGCCTTTTTCATGTTTGCATTCTGTTAAGAGTGTAAAATTACAATCTTCTATTAAAATTATGCACAAAAAGTACTGTCTTCCCTCATGGAACGTCAAACTTAACTTATGTTTAACTACTTCTGAAATGAAAATCAAAAAACACATGTAGTAATGTTCAGGACTCAATGACACTTTGAAACAGAGTTTCTCAAACTGTGTTTTGGACTTCAGCTCCCACAATTCCTAACCTTTGGTAATCTGGGTGGGATATCTGGGAGCTGAAGTCCAAAACACTTGGAGGAGCATCCTTAAACTGCAGCCCTCCAGCTGTTTAGGCCTCCAAATCCCAGAAGTGCATGTTCGATTGTCGGGAATTCTGGGAGTTGGAAGCCCAAACCAGCTGGAGGACTGCAGTTTGAAGATGCCTGCTTAGAATCAGGTTGGAGGATCTACCAACAGCTAGAAAGGTAGCAAAAGTGTAGTGTCCACAGAGTTTCTCAAACTGTGCTCCTCTAGATGTTTTGGACTTCAGCTCCCACAATTCCTAACAACTGGTAAGGTGGCTGGGGTTTCTGGGAGCTGAAATCCAAAACACCTGGAGGAGCACAGTTTGAAAAACACTGTGCTAGAGGATCTAGAAATTCCTAGAGAGAACATGCTAATCAATTTTGCTAATAATCAAATCCGCAAAAGTTATAAACTGTATTGCTTTCTTTGAAGTGTAAGAAGCTATCTGGTAGTATAAGGAACCCTGTATTGAAACTGCTTAGTGATACTGAGATTGACATAAACTTGTACCTAACACCTGTTCACCCTTACAATACTATCCAAAGCTTGAAGAGTTAAGAGTTGCTTGAAATCAGAACCATTTAGCATTGTGAAGGAGTTACTAGAGGCTCACTGTGATACACTTGCAGAATGTTCCAAGAATGAAATTGCTAGCATCTGCTGGATAGAACACTTGAATCACTTCAGCCAGTTGAGGTTTTCAGAACATGGTCTAGTCCAGGGTTGTTGTATGGGTTTCAGTTACTGAATGCTAAGGATGCAGACAAGGTTACCTGGGCAGGTTCAGTCCAACTCATGTATACAGGCAGTCCCTGAGTTGCAAACAACTGACTTACAAGCGACTTATAGTTAAGAACAAGGGTGAGACATAGGAAGTGAGAGAAATCTACCCCCAGGAAAGGAAATTCACTCCTAAAAGAGTGACCATTGGGAAACTGTGTTCACACAAGCTTTATCACCAATCCTTGTTTCCACAATAAGCCAATTTTTTTCAAAATCCAATTATTACAGGGACAGAAATTGAACTGAAATTGTCAGAGCAGACACCAGACAAACACCACAGGGGTGTTAACCCTTCCCTATGTTTTCCAAAGCATTATTTGTTTATTTGTTTGGAGTTGCACTTAAAAATATATCTGTTCCAAACAAATTCAACTTAAGAACAAACCTACAGACCCTATCTTGTTCGTAACTTGGGGACTGCCTGTAGTTGACTCTTAGCCCTTTTACTCATTATGTTGAGCAGGGACCAGTTGCTTTCTTGTGAAATAAAGAGAAGGTAGTGTCACTGTTTCTGAAGATTTTCGTAACTGACTAGTTGCTAATAATATCCTTATCAGCAAGGTGCTTGCAATGGATAGGTCTAGACAGTTTTCGATAAGACTTGAGTACTTTGACCAGGCAATTCTTTGAGCTTATTTTTTATTGTTAATTCTTTGGTTGTCCTAAAAGAGGAACAAAGATAGGAAGAGTGTGGCTCTATGGAGTCTCCTAAATTTCCTTGCAGCTTTTGATACTGACTGCTATTGTAACTAATGTCACTAGTTCTGTGATTCCATTCTTACCTAGATGACTACTTTGTAGAAGGTGAGGCTTAATTTGCAATCTCTTTGGCATCTATACCATGTAGTATGTAATCTGCAAGATTTGATTGTATCACCCATGCTATTTAATATTTATATGAACATGCTGAAGAAGGCCGTCTGTGTAAGTGGACATATGTCTCTACTTCTTTGACAGGCTCTTGTGAAAAAATGGAAGTGTTACATCAATACTCAGACACAATAATGAGCAGCATGGGAGATATTAAATGAAGCTCCAATCTAGACACATTGGGAAATACTTTAGGAAAGTGGTTAATCTGTTACAGATATGGTGGCCATTGTAGCCTAGCTGGGTCTGCGTTTCCAGATGTGCAGTCTGGGAAATATTCATTAATGCATATTTATCATTAGAACTACAAGTTGTTTCAGTGGTATAGAGTGTCATTTAACATCGTAAATTAGTATGTCAGTTGTCAACCTATCTAAACATGTATAACCTAGCTTTTACAGCCATGGCCAGGTAGTACCTAGAGCAGTGGTTCCCAACCTTTTTTTTGACCAGGGACCACTTGACCAGGGATCACTCTCCAACATTAGTACCAAAAGGGTTACAAATCAGTTCGTGGTCAACTTTAGATTCGGTTTGAGGTGCTGATTCAGAAAATTGCATTGGATAGACCACAGCTGCTCTAGTTTCTGATACAGAACATATGCCATCCAGGAGTCTCCATCTGCTTGCCCCTAGAAAACCATATTTAATAAGCCTCGGAACTATAAGAGGGTTTTGCAAGACCAGTCTCTCTTGTTGTAATGGTGAGGCTGCGGACCATATTTTAGTTCTTCCGAACCACTGGTGGTCCATTGATCACAGGTTGGGAACCACTGACCTAGAGTTAAATTACTATGGGTATTTTATGTGGGCTGCCCTGACCTTGGGTAAGCTATACTCTCTCAGCCTTAAGAGTAACACAGTGGAAAATCTCCTCTGGATAAAGGTTGTCATGAAAACTGTATGATCAGTTGCCACAAGTTGAAGTCAAC
Source organism: Anolis sagrei (assembly GCF_037176765.1). Taxonomy (NCBI): domain Eukaryota; kingdom Metazoa; phylum Chordata; class Lepidosauria; order Squamata; family Anolidae; genus Anolis; species Anolis sagrei. The sequence goes on along the minus strand of NC_090023.1, from coordinate 210,171,500 downwards.
TTAAAGATACACAGCAATAGCAAATGTCATGTGCACTGGTACAATTCCTAGGGCTTTGGAGTTTTTAAATGCCTTCACAATTTGGCTTTTAAAGCCCTGCACAGTACATATCTACTCATTAAGACCTAACTTCCATAAAGTATCAGATTCCATGTGATCCTTGAAACTAAGCAGAGTCAGCCCTGGTTAGTACTTGAATGGGAGACTGCCAACAAATACCAAGTGCTGTAGGCTATGTTTCAAAGGAAGAAACTGCCAAAACCATTTCTGTGGATTCCTTGCTTAAGACAATCCTATGAGATTTGTTGGCATCACCATAAGTCAACCAGGTATTTTTACTTATTCATTTTGCTAGTTTGAGATCTGCTGCTCTATTTCTGTTTTAATGATTACCATTTTTATATGTTTTTAGTTTTATATTAGTGTTTTATCAAAATCATTCTGGGAATTTTATTTTGAAGAGCAGCATATAGATATCTTAATCAAATTAATTTGTTAATCTGACATAGGATCAGAGGTTTTATAATTTGCTTTAGATATCTGTCTACTTTGCTTGAATCTTGAACAAACAGGTATTATTACAGAGTTATTGTTCAATGCTGTTTCTTATCCAGAGAAAGATAAGCCCTATAGTGCTGGCCCTGAACTTCTTAGCCTTGAATAAATTGGACAAGGGTTTAATAATGCGAGTTGTCACAGGACCAGCTCAGCTTTTCCCAGTCTGGTACTATTCAGATGTGTTGAGCTACATTCCCAGATGCCCCTAGCCAACCAATTAGTGATAGTCTTCATCTTAAATAAAAAATGAGTTTGCGTTTGGTTCCTGGAAGATATATTTGACAAATGCGTATTTTGAAATTAAACAATTTTGTATGTTTTAAGAGTGGTTTAAATCAGATTTTCCCACTGTTCTTTGACTAAACAGCTCACTCCGCTTGCCTAACAGCTGCCAGTTAATTCTGTTTAGATTTAGATGATACAATTCTGTAGTGTTTGTTATCAAAATGTGTAATAGCTTCCAAGAGTTTAAGGCAGCTAAAGAATTAGTGTAGACCGATCTTTAAAATCTCTAATAAAATCCTCTATAATCTCAAGCATTTCTGTGTCCAACTGCCAAAATCTTAGCCCTTAATTGGACTATGAACAAATGGAACCTTGCCTGCTCATGAGCGACATACAGGGTCTGTGTTCAACATAGTTGGAAATAGATGTGCAGATTCAGAGAAAATAATGAGAGCAAGTCTTGTTGAACTCATTAGGGCTTAAATCTGTGACTGCACACAGGATTGTTGGCCAGAACAGAAAACAGTAAGTGACTTTTTGTGTTGACCTTCCTTTGCAGAAGTCTGACTTTTAATATAGTTTATATTGGTTTGCATTAAGATCCGGGAAAATAAGTGAATAATGACTACATAGTTAAGACCACTTGTGCTGGAACTTCAAAAGTGTGCATAGTGAAAACTACTAATACATCTCCAGTGTTAGCACCTTGTAACAGGCACGTGTCTTGTTTGATTTTCCTTTAGTGCTGCTCTTAACATTAGCCTATATAGAACAGTTCTTGTTTCTCTGTTGATTATGGGACATTGCTCTTTTTGCCCAGCTGACATTCCAATCAGTACTGTTCTATTATCCAGGCAGAGGCCACTAGGAGGTACTAGAGGGAAAAGGATAGTCCATTTTATGGGAGTGGAGGGTGGGTTGAAGAAGTAAAACCATTTCCCCCTATTTTCCTGTTATTCCCCCCACCCATGTCCCTGTCATAGAAACAACCCTCATTTATGATATGAGAAGTGGAGAGGAGCACAAATGGGATACATGTGTCCCCCCCCCCCCCCAATGGATTATCCTTCTCTTGCTAGCACTCCCTAGTATCTTCCACTCCAATAGTTGGGTCATCATCAACATGGTTTCTGATAGAGGAACCATGGTACCATGTTGCTTAGTAAAAGATTTCCCTGTAGTTAAAATACACCCTAATATAAGGATTTTTGGTGTATAGGCTTGCACTATCTATCCTGTACAAGACACTCAAGCATATTGAATTGTTTTCTATGATGTATTCTGTTTCCTCTTCTTGCATTCTGCATGCGGAGGACTTTGGCAGAAAATAGGATGGAACAATTGTTGGGTTAATTGTCAGTTGTTTCCAGTGAGGAAAATCTATTTGGTAAAGCTGTTTGCATTCCTTTGGTCTGTGGTATAAGGAAATACCATGTTATAAAAATTTCCAATTATTTCCCTAAGGATATTTTTTTTTCAATTTCCGAGTACTTTGATGCCTTGGGGCGAGAAGCGTAGAAAAGACAAGTAAAGTAGAAACAGAAATTTAGTTCTGAATCCATTATTGTGCAATCTCATACTTTCTGTTAACATCTGTTGATTTTTTCCCCCTTTTCTAACCCAAGTTGAGGAATTGTACTAGAAATGTCTACTTTGATTTTAGTTGTTGTTCACTCCAGAGCACATTTCTTCAGCTCACTTCCAAATGCTTAATTTTTGGAGATACTGTACCATATATTTTGGGATACTGTTCCACTAGTAGGTGGACCTCTATCCCAGTCCCCAGTATTCTTGTAGATTGACGTAGCCTTTCTCCGGGAATGATTATTTAGCTCCATTCAGCTTGCCCTGAATCAGTTTCCTAGTTCCTTCTGAAGAAACGTATCATTGTGGTGGTAGTGTCCTCAGGGCAAGTCACATTTTGTGGCAGAGCTAAAAGAGTTACAGGTAGTTTTGATTTCAACGGTCTACAGAATCTTTTATCCCTGTGTTCACTCGGTCTTGTATATTCCTTTTGGCAGCTTCAAAACAGGCTTTGTTTTGTGTTTCATTCAGCAATGACTTTCTTCTTGCCATTCTTCCACTCATCTCAATTGTCCTTTATGGACCTTTATGGACCATCCAGATGATAGCCCCATGGATAGTGCATTGTATTTCCCATGCAGATCTCTCCAGCTTCTTCGGAGTTTTTGGTGTTCCTCCAAGTTATTTCTGATTTATGCCAACCCTAAAGCAAACCTATCACAGGCTTTTTTCTTAGCAAGATTTGTTCATGAAGGGATCTTCCTCTAACACTATGAGTTGACCAAGGCCATGTGGTGGGTCTCCATGGCTGAGCAGGGATTTGAACTTTGGTTTCAAGAGTTGTAGTCTCAATTCTAAAACCACTACAGCATGCTGGTTCCCTTCAGAGTTTCCACTAGCCTCTTAATTGCTTTTCTGAATATCCCTTCCATTTTCTTTAGGATACGTTCATAGATGATCTTCTGTCGGACCTGTACCTATAGTTTCATCTACCTGTAACTGACAAAGTATATCTTCATTAGATATTTCCTAGGTCCTTTAGCACGACTATATGGAATACTTCTGCTGAGAGTTTAGCATGGAGTTACACTGGAGAGCTTAATGATAATCAATTTTGTTTATATTGTTCTGATTATGTTGAGTTTTGATATGATTCTAAATAGACAATATATGTATTATTTTTATTTTAGATTTATGTATTATGTATTGTATTTTTCATATATTTTCTACTGTTGTCTAATTTAAATAATAAAATAATCTCAAAAATGGTTAGCAGACATTTTCTATGTTCGTTATACCTTAAAATGTCAAGTTTTCAGTGTTTATAGATCTGAGAATACTCATTTGTCCAGGGATTGGCTTGGCAAAAAAATCAGCAAGACCCCACAGGTTATTGTTAGCTTTGTTTACATACAGATCCCCATTTCTCAAAGTGTCTAAAATTTGTTAAGGTTTACTAGTTAACACCTAGGAGGTAGCCAATGTAGTAGACCAAACATCTCTGTGTACTATGTTAAAGAACCTTTTCAGTCTGAGGGTTAAGAGCCCATGCTAGCCATGTGTGTCAGCCATGGATAGAACCACTTCTGATCTTGCATCTTAGACCCCTCTGTTTGTTACATATGTACACATACTCTGTTCCTCTAACATTTACATACATGCTGGCTGTTACTATGAAATGTTGCCAATTTGAGTGGTGCTGGGGGAAAAAACCCGCAATTATTGATGGTTATGTACTTACATCACCAGAGAAAATGACTGTATATCTTCCCAAAACAACAGATGCATATGGAAGTACCCACTGGAATACTTAAAGAAGTGGCAATAAAAATTCTAATGAACTGCAGCATTTTACATGAAGTTTTGTGAAAAGAATGAGCAAAAATGATATGTCTCTAGAAGAAAACAATGGATGAAACTTGAGTCTAAAGGTGCACATGTTGCTGCTTTGGTTAATGCATTTTTAGTGAGATGGTACTGGTATTCTAGGAATAAAGGAAAATCATAGGATATTTTTGTAATAGCCATCTAACTTTAACCTCATAAAAGAGGGCAGAAAAATCAAAATGTTATTCTGTTCAGCCTTCTTAATGTACTGCAGGTTGGCACACATAATGTAAAAAACCTGAAACATGTAACATCCATGTAGTATTCCCTAAAATGAGTGAAAATACCTAGTGTTCTGTAATGAATAAAAGTCTATAGCATACCCTGCTTCTTCTATAATATACCCTTCTTTTCTTCATGAAAAAAAATCAGAAACTTTCAGACCTCCACCATCAATATGGATCCCAGTTCAGCACTCTCCACATCTCCCTTCTCTGAACCAAAGGTTACTAGATGATAAGCTTTAGTTCAGTGAATGAGCAAGAAAAAACAGGCTTCTGGGGTTATCTGAACATGTTAGAAGATCAATGGGAGGGGTTTCACTTTATAATAGACTTTTTGCAGAATCAATTCAGATGACATACTGATTCTGCCTTCTACATAGATAGAACTGTGGAAAATCAGCCCCTGTCCTCAGGATTATCTATACTACCGTTTACAGAAAATTTGTGGCGTGAAACAATTTTTAGATAAATCTTGACAAAAAAGAAATCTGATTTTTGTGGTGGTCCCTTCAGTAGCATATGGTTCATTCATTCTTTTTTGCAACAAATTTTTTATTCATATTTGAAGATTTGTCAATAATGTTCATTGTATAGATGTTGAATGGGGTCTATTAAACTATTAAATATGTTGAACTTGTCTTGATTTTAAGTATTTGACCTTGTAGCTGTATTTCAGCCAATTCTGAGCAGCCAGAAGAGTTGAAAAGTTCACTTTTCTAAACACCTGGTAGTGTTAGTTTGCTCTTGTTTTATTCCTTTACATTTTTGTATTATATTTGCTCATGTAAAGTGGTAGTAAAGCTTATAATCCATGCATGTTCTGTCTTGAGATGACATGCTTTGTTTTATTTTTATTTGCAGGTTAACTGCTTTAAGAGGAAAAAGACAACAGTGGAGAAAACATCCAAGTAACAAGTAGGTTTGTGGTGGAAATAATTAGTACAAAAATGAATAATTTTTAAAGTTTGTTGATTTGAAATAAAAGTGAGCCTTTGCAAGGGTTATTTATGTGAAAAGGGATGTAGTAGCACCTTAGAGAGTAACTGAGAGAACAAAGTTGGTAGCATAATTTTGTGTAGACTAAGTCTGTACACTCAGATGCATGGTGGCATGGGGTTACACTCAGATGCATGGTACACTCAGATGCATGGTGGCATTGAAATTAGGTTTCGCAGTTTTTAAGGGGCTACAATAGAGGTCCTCAGACTTTTTAATTAGAGGCCTGGTTCATGGTTCCTCAGACGGCTGGGGGGCTGGACTATAGTTTGGAAAAACTGAAAACTAATTCCTATGCACACCACACATATCTTATTTGTAGTGCAAAAAAAAAATGAAAGCAACACAATATTTAAAATGAAGAACAATTTTAACTAACATAAATTGCCAGTATTTCAGTGGGAAGTGTGGGCCTGCTTTTGTCTGATAAGATAGTCAAGTTAATTAGGATTCTTGTTGTTGTCATGTGGCCTCAAGTTGTTTCAGAGTTAGGGTTGTGCTCGGGTAAATGACATTGGAGGGCTGCATCTGGCACATGGTCCTTAGTTTGGGGACCCCTGGGCTACAAAATTCTTTGCATTCTGATATTCCACCTTCACATGACTATGTCTATGAATTCTAGTTGCAGATGTTGTTTGTATTTTTGATTATTATAAACTGGAGACATCTATAACCTGATATTCTTTTGGGGAGGTGTACCTTTTCTGTGTCTGTTTATCCCCATTCATTTTTACATAGTACTAACTGTATGTCCGTGGCTTTAAAAAAAACTTCAAAATGAAAACTTCAAAATCCACATTTGTGGGTAGAGCATTCACGGATTTCTTATTCATAAGTTAGCCAGTGCCATTCCCTCAAAGCTTGCCGGTGTGTGTGTTTCATGAGGGAGTTGGCTACCTCTTTGCTGTCCTTGCCCCCACTCCCAGTGGTTTTGTGGAGAGGGAAAAGCAGTAAAAGGCTTCCCAACCATCCCCACTCCCAACGTCTACAAACCAGCATACCTTGGTGAAGGGTGGTTGGTGACTGAAATCATCAGTTCACCTTTTCTTGAAGCTGCAGGGAGCATTGTAGTGGCGATTTCAGTCTTCCTTCCTCTTACTGAAGTCTGCTGGTTCATAGACTTTGATGAAAGATAGATGGTGACTTATATTAGTGCTACTCAACTCCGTGAGATTTTAGGGAGTGGAGTAGCGATGGTTTCGGTCACCAACAACTTTAGGAGGAGCTTAATACATTTATTATATTGAAATAATTCTTTTGAATCTAAAGAGAAAACTGGATGAATATCAAATGCTGCTAGTCATTCAGTTCATTTTATAAAACTCACCAATTCACCTGGGTCAGATCTCTTGTTCCAACTGTGCAGTCTCTCCAGCTGCTATGGTTCATGTCCTGCAAAGATTTTAAAGAAGAGTTTCTTTATCGTGGAAGTGATGAATTACATGTAACCCCTTCCAAACAGAAGTTGGTTTCTCCTATCGTTTTATTGAGACGTGTGTAACTAGGAAGTTCCAGAGGAGAAAATAAAAGAACTGTGTTCTTTCCTTTATGTCCACACCACCCTTCCAAAACGTAGCAATTATCCAGGGAGAGCTGTTTGACTGCTTCTCAAATAGTGAGTCATGACTCACCGGGGGTTTCAAGAACCTGGTGAAGAGCTTTTAAGAATACCATTAAGAACAATAAAACATAGCATTAAGGAGAATAAAAAACCGATATCTAGTACGGTTTTGTTTTGGTTGGAACGTATGAGTCCTAGACAAAAGTAAAATCCCATGATTGAGGACATGACACATTTATAGCACTGGTAAAATATTTATACACATATATTAAACATTATTGAAATCTAGGTTCTTGTGGGGTTTTTTCGGGCTATAGAGCCATGTTCTAGAGGCATTTCTCCTGACGTTTCACCTGCATCTATGGCAAGCATCCTCAGAGGTATTATTGAAATCCATTAGCAATCAAGACTTTACCCTGACATGCCAAAATGACATCATGGTACAAAACTAGCAAGCCTCTCTAAGGACATCATTTTTTTCACCTTAGTATTGAATACATATCTCCATGAGATAATTTTATTCAACTGCCATGTATTTTGTTGTTCCCTCTCTTTTATTTGATATATGTATTTTAATTATGTGGTATTTAGGTATTGTAAGCTGCCTTATTAACTTTGTTGAAAAATAGTATGTGAATATATAAAATAAATAAATAAATAAATAATTCAGAGATGCAAAAATAAAGTTAATGGCATTTTATTTGGTAAACACAGATGCTAATGTAATTGAATCAGGATGGTCTATTAATGCTTAAGTGACAATTACAAAGCTCAATCAATAATTTTCTTATACTCTTAAGCAAATAGACTTTAACAGTGAATTTGTTACAGGCAGTATTGAAAGATTTAGCAAATATGGTAATGATTTCTCATTATAGCTTTGCTAATGTGTGTAACTTTCTGTAGTTTGGCTAGCAGAGTGAAAACAGGATATGTTGATTGTTCTATCTCTTCAGAAAAGGAAAGGAGCACTGTTTTCGTGGTTGATTCTGTAGATGTTCTTTTTCCCATTAGGTCACAAACTCATCCCTCTCTTGCCTGACTGCTCACAACTGCAATTTAACAAAATGGCTCTGTTCATCTCCTCCCTCTTTCCTAGCCATTCTTCAGAGCTGATTGTGTTAATTTATTGAACTGTTTAGTTTACTAAAACTATGAAAGACTGGAGCATTGCCCAGATGCAAGTGCAAACACTCCATAAATATTATCAAACAGTTAGGTTGTATTCTTCAGATAAACATTAACTCAAATATGTGTATGAATTCATGGCAGTTGTAGATTAAAATAGGGGTTTTTTTCTGTAACAGAAGGCTTCCCCCAATCATTCAGAACACATTTAAGGGATAAAATGTCCTGCTGGAGAGAAGAGTAGCAATCTTTTTTTTTCTTTTTTTTTTTTTGGGTGGGTCTGTGTTCTTGTCCTTTTTTTGAACAGCACAAAGAAACTAGTTAGATTTTGCCAAGTGAATTCAGATTGACCCGAACATAGAAGTGGGGAAGGTAAACCAAGTGAAGGATGGAATCCCGTTGTTGTTGTTGTTGTTGGTGGTGGTGGTGGTGGTATTTCCAATTTTCCCTGTAATCTTTACCCATTTGAAAAACAAGTGGACTAACTCCCCCCCCCCCCCCCCCAGTTCTCTGCTTTTACTTCATGCTGTCCAATAGAATGCAAAAGGAACAGAGGACAGAACTTTTCAGTGTAGAGCAGTTGTTCTCCACCTGTGGGTCCCCAGATCTTTTGGCCTTGAACTCTCAGAAATCCTAGCAGCTGGTAAACTGGCTGGGATTTCTGGGTGTTTTAAGTTAAAACACCTGGGTACCCACAGGTTGAGAACCCTGGTGTGGAGAGAGGCATGGAACTCAGTGATTTTTCTGCGCTGAGAAAGAGGAAAAAGATACTCAGAGAGGAATATAAGTAGATAAATGAGATTATCAGTCCATTCACAATTCAAATTCAGACATGTTTGCTACCTCCTCTTTTTCCTTAGGCAAGTCTTGGAACTGCCTATGCAAGTGGTGAAAACTGGATCCCTTGTCAAATCGACAGAATTTGTCTGGAATTTGCAAGCATTAAAAGGGCAACATGTCAGAAACTGAGGAATAAAAAAGAAGGGGGAAATTGTAGGTTTTAAAAGGTCACATTTACCATTTTACAAGTTACATGCCTTCTATTAAAGTCATTTGCATGTTGGAGATAGCTGAAATCATGCTAAGAGATATAGCTAAAATAAGTTTAAGGAGATCACACTGCTGTTATTTACTTGACTCTATCCCTCCCATCTGTTGAGCTGCACTTCAGAACATCTAAGATATATATGTGTGTGTAGGTGTGTGAATGTGAGTGTATAAAGAGGGGAGGGAGGTGTTAGTATATATGCTACTGTGTTATACTGAATCCTGTGTTCAAGTTTTGACTAATTGAGGCCAGCCTTGAAAACGCAGCTAAAGCAATAAAATCAACTCTTATATTTGTATTATCTAGTATCACCTGCTTTCCTTACACTAGCTTTTAACTCCTTTTGGTGTAGATTCAAAACGTTAATAGAAAGCGGAGGTGTAGCATTTTACCAGTTTGTTATATGATTTAATTTGTTTTTTAATCTTTCTAATTGATAGCAAAAAAAGCATGATCAAGTGATGGAATGGCGGGATCTAGTAGGAGAGAATAATCCATTGCATCCCACTGTTCACCATCAAAATTGGATTGGATGGGTTGAGAAACCCTCTGAAACTAATTTTCAGGTGGCACTTAGGGCTGCAGCAAAGAGAGGAGAGGAAGACATTTCCATGGAGACTGGCTGGAACATTGCATTTAGCCTGAAGATTGCAAAGTAACCGAGCAAGCATTTTAAAGAAAGAAAGAACAGGAGCTTTAAAAAACCCAGGTTTTGGATGCTGTCTTACAAGAAACATTTATACTTTTCAGTGTCATTGTACTTGTGTTTTTTAAATGTTTCATTAATGTGCACATTTATGTATCATGTTTAGTTCATCTATTAAGACTTATGCAGTTTATCCGTTTTCTTACATCTGGTAACAACTATTCAAGATATCTTCCTTACTGCTGACTCTTAGCTCCATTGAACCAGAAACAATCTTAATATCCCACCCCACCCCACCCCCACACACACATACATATATATGGAGTTTCTACACCATGGCTAATACTTTTCTTACAGTGTCTGTATAGTGTTAAAATACTCTTTCCTATCTCACCAACTGCCCCTCCTCTTTCGCTAGCATGCAGGCTGTGTTCTGGCAACAGATAAATTTCCATATCGCTTTCACTGTCAGATTCCTGGGCCATGAGATAAAGCAGTTTAATGCAACACAAAAAAGAGAAGGTTAAGGTTAATGTAAAGTTTCTGATTGCACTCATGAGTAAGAAAACCTTGGCCAGTACTTTGAAAAATAATGATGCAAGCCTGTGTTGTTTGAGTGGTAGCTGAAAGGTTCAGGGTGCCCCCCCCCCCAAAAAAAAAACTTTGGCAAACCTGTATCGTCTTTTTCACTTGCATTCTAGGGGCCTTATTTAAGGTAAGCAATTCATACCCTGTTTTCCCTTGCACATTTAATGGCATGAGGGCTTTGTCTCAAGATAAGCAATTACAAGGATGATTTAGGTGGGACAATTACTTGTGGAGGAACTGAGAACGGGTTTTTTTTTTCATATTATTTTCCAAAGGTAATATTTACACTACAAATGCTGACTGATCCACTTTTACTCCTTGTAGTTGTGATCTACTTCTACCCTTGTAGAGCTGTTAAATTTAGCATATCTAGTTTTGTCAGTTAAGTAAAAAAAGTTGAGGTATGTTTTATTAACACACAAAATTTCTCAAAGAGGATTTGAAATAGAAGACTGTTTTTCAGTAACCAGTGCTCCCCAAAGAGACTTGATGAACATATTAAACAATTGTATCAACCTCATTGTGCAGATTTAATATAGGACCTTTAAAAAAAGAAATGAATCTGTTTGGAAGAAGTAGGTTTAACTTTCACATTGGTGTTAGTGAAATTATCTTGGCACGTTAACTGAAACTGAGGTCATATTTGTTCATTGAATTAAGTCATTCGTACCGAGATGCCTCAAGGATTATGATTTTTTTCCCTCCTGCAGAAAGTTACTCTTTTTCACCCAGTCCCACTCTAGAGTAGTTTTCTTCTACTGCTTTTAGAGTTTAGAAACAAATGCCATTCAATTAAGGCTTTGTTACAATATGTGATTGTTTAGTTGCTTTTAAGAGTAACATATGCAAGGATCAGAACATTTGCATCTTTGAGGGATCCAGCAGCTTTTGCAGCAATAAATATTTGCCTTGTCAGACATGTTTTGATTGGGTGGACCAGATACCTCCACAGAGAGGTTGTCTCCCAGCCAATTTTATTAAGAAAGGAAAAAATGCTTACAGCTTGGTTGTAGCCCTGTAGAAGCTTTCTTCTGGTCTAGTATCCATGTGTATCGAAAAGGTCAAACGTTAGTGAGACATGTAGATTTGCATAGAAACATTGAACACTGGGCATTTTGTGTATTTTTATTAAATCATACTACCTGAGTGATGACCCATTGCTTGCTGATGGGTCACTAGTTAGGAATAATTGCCTTGTCCTTTTTGTACTGCCAGCTTTCTCGATATTTAACTTTGTCCTCTTTATGATCCCAATTTCTTACTCATAGTCTCCCAGCCCCCAGAGAGAATTATGGTGACTTCAGACCCACCTTTTATCTTGGCACTCTCTGTACCTTCCCATCTTGACCACTTCTCTTTTCTGTTGTAATGATTGTTTATAATGTGTTTTGTGACTAGATTTAGGTATTCCCTAATATAATATATTCTACAGTGGCGCAGCAGATTAAACCACTGAGCTATTGAACTTGCTGACTGAAAGGTCCGTGGCTCGAATCTGATGAGCTCTCACTATTATTATTATTATTATTATTATTATCTTTATTTGTACCCCACTAACATCTCATGAAGGACTCGATGCGGCTTACAAAGGCCCAAGGCCTCAATAAAACAACAATACACATAAACCATAAAGCAAATCAAAACATTAAGCAATAACAGTAAACAGTATTAGGCCCAGCTTCTATCAACTTATCAGTTCAAAAACATGGAAATGTGAATAATCAATAGGTACCGCTCTGGTGGGAAGGTAATGGCGCTCCATGCAGTCATGCTGGCACGTGACCTAGGAAGTGTCTACAGATAACGTCAGCTCTTCAGCTTAGAAATGGAGATGATCACAACCCACAGAGTCGGGCACGACTAGATTCAATGCCAGGGGAAACCTTTACCTTACTGCTTTGGGAAAATGTGGTTCCAGTGGACCTTATAGAAACAAAAAAGAAAAATATGCTTTTAGTAGAATACAATTTGTCCATAATAGTCTCACTACATACTTTAACTTCGTTCCAGCATAGGGGGAAACATTTGTTGACAAGTGCCAACAATTAAAATAGCTTCCACAACTGGTGCACATGTATTTGTTCCCCTATTTTTTCCTAATGACCTGAGATCAGAATAGATTTTTATTTTTTTATTTCTTTATTAAAATGTTTATATCTTCCCACCCTCAAAAAGCCCAGGATCTCAAGGCAGAGTACTCACAAAATTAATTTAAAACAATAATAATTAATATTAAAACCATGGGAAGTAATTCAAGCAGAATAAAATATATTAAATGGTTTATGAAATAAGATATTAAGCAACCTAACAATTAACATAATTTAAAGCATACAAAGATTTGGACAAATTTGTTAGACCTCAAAGGGCTTCATTGAAAACCACATTATAACCCAATGTTAAAAAGAATTGACACCAGTACAGGGCTTTAGAGGTGCCACCACAAAGAAGGCAGTCTCCAACATCATCATAGCCAATCATCTGTGTCAATGCATTTACTTCATTTATATGCAAAACAGAAGGCAGGGTTGTTTGTGTTTCAGAGATAGGATCAAAGTCCATATTCTACCTCATGTACTTAGTCAGTTTTCCTAGCCAATCTGTTCTCTTCCAATATTTGAGACAGGATAAGGAGATGAAAGGGATGGAATAACACCATTTGTTTTAAACCAACCCTAGATTATATGTGAATGTAGCAGAGTGTTTGCTAAATTGTTTGATTTTGTTCTGCTTTAAAAATCAAAATAACTGTAGGCAATGTTGGTGACTTATAAACATGCAGAGACATATGCATGATTGCTTGAACAGTTATTCCTCTCTTATTAATGCAAACACGTTTTCCAAAAAAAAAAATGCAGAAAAAACTAGTAGTTTTTACAAATGGAGGTGACTTTTCTATCCTAAAGTAGATGTTGAGTTTTTCTGTTCCTCTTGCAGATGCTAATCCTATCTCTAATATATACATCAAAGCAGAAAGCTGTATTTCTAATCCTACTATAGGTGTTAAAGAAATAGCTAACTGTTGGTAGGATTGATTTTCTTATCCTAATTATCTTCTGCTCATAAAAATATATGCTGAATGCCTGTATGCCATTTTAACTCAAAGGAGTGGAACACTACATACACATTAAACAGAAGGACAACATAAGCTAATTTTAAAACAAGGCAGAAATCGGAGGTTCAGCAGGATTAAATGTACTAAATTAAAATAGAAAAATCTAAAGTACTGGGGAGGTAAAAAGATCTCTTACTACCAGAAAGACACATAGGACTCATTGTGGGAAAATATTCAAAAGACTTGGTGTTACCACTGAAAAGACTATGTGTCTACTGCTCATCTCAATTCTAAACATGGTAGAGAAACACTAACATCTGGAAATTTTTATATGGAAGTAGTCAGCGCTCAAAAATGTAATAGTTCCAATGTAGTATTAAATAAATGTACAATTATTCTAATTGATCAGAGATATTGTGCAACTTAATTCCCACAATCTTGTATGGAAATGGCTACAAATGCTTCCTGCCTTCTAAAGAAGTACTGAGGAAGATTTAGATTTATTGATCCATCTATTTTGGAACACTTGACAAAAACACAGCTTTACTAGCTCTATAGGATATTCAAATTACTTTCCTGCAGCATTACTATTTTGTCATTTTTCTTGAGAAATCCCTGCAATGCTTCATTTTGTTTTTCTTGAGAAATCTGAAGTGAAACAGTACGTGAAACAGTTTCATATTGGACTAATGGAGCCTGAAGACTGAAAGCTGTTTTCTCTCCATGTATATTCTGTACAAACAGATAGTAGGATATGGATTCACCCATTTCCTTGTTTTTACAAGTTTTTTAGTCTTCTATGCCAAAGAGTTCCTCCCCAAAGTACAACTCCTACAATTCCATAGTATTAAGCCATGGCAGTTGTCAAACTACATTAATTTCGCATTGTAGATGCACTTAGAATTTACATTGTGATTAATAAGTTGCATTCATTCTAATGGTTGTTCTCTGCAATGGCTAATACTAGAATTAGCACATAGAAATAAATGTGTTTTCTATCTGGGTAAGTTAAATTGACCATGTAGCACTTGTACATTCAAGTGAAAACTAATTGTAAAGATTGCTCGTAGACTAGACCATTTGTATTAGGTTTGGGGTCTGCAGAATTATATGCTCGCCAAAGGGTTTATTTATTTATTTACAACATTTCTACCCTGCCTTTCTTACCCCGGAGGGGACTCAAGGTGGCTTTACATACAAGCAACGATCCGATGCCTTAAAATACAAAATATGGGACTAAAGACATACTCAGAAGTCCTAGACTCTTCCATTGTGAGGATCTTGTGGCATGTGAATTTAGTTAGGCAATTATTAATAATTTAATTATTAATCATGGAATTCTGCTTGTCAGTGCTACTTTTCTAATGTTTCCATTAATGTTAATCCTACTAATTTATGTGAAATTAGATCTGATTCAGGAAAAAGCTGGTCTCCCTCTTTGCATCAGTTTGTCCCATGTCTAGTTTGAGAATTCAGTACAAAAATATAATAGTGATGTCCTCTTAATATACAGCCTCTTTTGGAATTCTATTGAAGTGGCCCCATATTCCTCCATGTTGTTCATGTCTGTTACCACTGTGAAAGTTCAGTTTCAGGGACTGTGATAGAATTATATCTTGTTAGTTCTTGCTGTCATTCTCTAAGGAAAAAAAGATTCATTCATTTCTGATTTTTGTTATCTTGATGAAATAAGACAAAACCTTACTTCAGAACTGGGAACTACAACTAGACTCACTAAATACATTCTTTGTTCATTCTTTTTTGGCTTGTGTTTTGTTTTCTCATATTTATCTTTTTGTCACATTGCTTGGTTACAAACACTGGCTAGCAATAAGCAAGCTGAACTTCAGCCTTGTCATATCACTGATATTGAGCAATGTAAAAATATCTCCTAACTCTCAGTTGAGACAACTTCTGGGATCTTTGACACTCTTGAGACACAAGGCCAAAGGAGACGTCTTGTTTGAGATCTATGATGGACTCTCACTTGAGATAGACATGTCAGTGTTCACCTGCAGTGTTGGTTTTGTTCAAGCCACTTTTGTGTGGACAGTGTCAGCAAAATGTTACTAGTAATACTATTTGTTTCAAGCTTACGAATGATACTGGAGCAAGATACTAATGGTCTAGGAAACACTATGAGTATTGACTAGAATTAAGTGCATCATTTCAGTTATGCATAATTCTGACAGATAATTTGTCACATCTATGCAGAGCATATGTCTTGCTCATTGATTTTGTTTTGACATTAGTCTGGCATGTATTGTTCTATTTGTAATTTCCATTGACTTGCTAACAGAGACTAATAACCAATTCATGACTCCCAACCCCCCCTTGAAGAATAGTAACTGATCTTAAAGGTTTACCCAAGATGTGGGAATATGCCAGATGATCTACGATCTAGATATGGGAAAATGCCAGATGATCTACGATTTGATTGATCTTCATGAAAATACTACATCTTGAATTTCAGAAATGTAAGATTAGGACTATGCTTCAACTTTGAAAAGCTGTCTTCAAGAGGAATTATTATAAATTGAAAGCTACAGATATACTATTTAGTGGAATTAGATATAGTCTTATTTGACACTTAGGATTACATCTTTTTTTTTCCTGTGGATGCTTCAGTAATTTCCATTGACTTGTCACAGCAGGAAAGAAATTATAATTTAATGTTACGGATATGAAAAAAGCAACAACATTGTGATGATGCATACTGTTTTGCCAGTGTTCAGTACATATTGTAAGGAGAATAGATATCAACCAAAATAATCCCAAGGACGCACCTAAGAATCGTATTTCAAAAATTCTTTCCTGTATTTCTGAGAAACACCATTCTTTTAAGAAGTAGTTACTTATATTTGCAGTTATAACGTTTCAGTTCAGCAGATAAGGAAGAGAAAGGGTGTGTGGAGTGTGGAGAAGGTTTATGAGCGTATTTTGAGCAAGAGCAATTTTTCATACTCAGCTGGTTTTATACCAAGGAACAATGAATTTACATAAGTGTGTGCAGTGCAAGAATTTGGCTGGGCGTTTAACTTGATTTGTGCTTAGGAGTTATTTGAAACTATTCTGTTTGGCTAATAAAATCACCAGCAGATTTTGTTATGTGCAAAACATGCTTTTAAAAAGACATACATATAGCTGTTACAGTGGAATAAAATACTTGGCCTTCTCATCTGGGATGACAGACACCTCGTTTGTGTTGAATAATGCCTGTGCCTAGCTTAGGTATAAAGTGAGTCATCTCAATATCCAGTTTTATATAATAAGCCAATTCCATTCATTGAAATTTAATAGGTCAGAAATAGAGGGATGTGGTTTTGGCAATGAATTGTATATAGCAAGCATGTACCTTTAGCATGTTCAGTACTTATAACTTGCACGACAGAAGATCTTGTGCACTATGCACTCTTGCCTCACTCTACTAAGGAATGGCCAAACCAACTCTTCATCTTCACAGATTCTGTATCCACAGATTCAACAATCCATGGCTTGAAAATATCCCCCATCCCCCGTTCAAAACAAATTCCAATAAGCAAACCTTGATTTTGCAATTTTCTATAAGGGATACTACACCATTATATATCATGGGGCTTGATTTTGGTACCCATGGGAGGTCTGGGATTCAACCCCAGACGAATACCAAGGGTCCACTGTGGGTTAAAGCCTTGTGCCAGCTGAACTGCTGACCTGATGGTCGGCGGTTTAAATCTGCAAGAAGGGGTGAGGTCCCACCTGTCAGTTCCAGCTTCCCATGCGGGAACATGAGAGAAGCCTCCCACAGGATGGTAACACATCCGGGTGTCTTCCTGGGCAACGTCTCTGCAGACGGTCAATTCTCTCACACCAGAAGCAACTTGCAGTTTCTCAAGTCACTTCTGACACAATAAAAAAAATCATACCTTATTATGCCAACACAAACAGGGTGATTCTAGGTGTTAAAGGCATTCAGTTTTGTGTTATAATGTGGGAAACCCATTCGCAGTTGAATCCATTATATCATTCAGTGTAAAACTGATACAGATGAGTAGAAATATTGTGCTGCTAGATGTTTCTTCATGAAACTAACCATGTCAAGTAATCCTGTCCGCCACTGGTTCTGAAATACCAATACACTGGATGCTTTTTATATGCCACAAAAGGTAGAGTTGTGTGCTGTACTTAGCTTTTAGTAAAGCACAACTGTGTCCACTCTGGACACATAATCTGACTGAGCTGGCAGTTGTCCATTATTTTCAAGGGAGTAGAAAGGAGGAAGGGGCAGAATAACTTGATCCTCTTAGTTGAGACATGCAACACACGCTCCAAAGACGGCTAGATCTGGATTTGATTTCTTCATCTCTGTGTGATCCAGTGTACATTCCTAACATGTTACAAACAGCTTGTGTCTCTGAAAGTACAAGATCAGTTTTCAGTGGCGAGAGCCCCTAAAGGAAACAGACTGATTCCTCCATGCGCAAACATCTGGCCAATTGTGGATGGATTTAATTGCTGATCTCTGCTGCCTGTGTTTTTCTTCTCTTGTCATTTCCTTTGCAGCTGTGAAAGGCAAGTTCTAACCCTGAAAGCAGCATGGACATTTCCAGCAATAGTTGTCTAAAGTTACAAATACTATTGGTTCATTTGATTTAAATACTTCCTTCAAGAGTACTGATTCTGAAAATTTAAAGAGTTGTGAGGTTATTTTTTGGTAAGGGGTGCCTAAGTTCCTGAGAGGGCTTGTAAGAAAAGAGAGAGTAAAAAAACAGAAATTAGTATTTCTTTATTGAGGCTTTCTATATCATTAACAGATTAATTTGTGAATATAAGGTACATCTATTTGCCAGGATGGAAATTTCAGAATTAAGTCATCCAACTTTTTTATTTTTTATTTTTTTTATTGAATAAATACCCATGTTTTTCAGTGGTGCTGAAATGGTTTTGCTGTTGGTGATTGCAGAGCCCTCTACTGGAAATTCAATAAGTTATGCTGTAGCAACTCCATTCCCTGTATGACTATGTTTATTTCAGTTTTGTTTTCTTAAACGGCAGTCACACTGAAACTAGGAACTCCTGTAAAAGAAAGTCCATAGATGTTATTTAAGAGGAAGGGCGTACAAACGTAAAAAAGTGGGCTCTGTGGTCCTTTTTTGGCTCCCTACCTGTTGCACAAGCTTGTCTGTGGCAATGACATTTTGCAAGTTACATGCACAGCATGTGGTTTCTCTATCTCAGTTGTGGTCATGGCCGCCTGCAAGCATGAACTGGAACTCTGAATTGTATTCTGATTTCCCGTCTACTCTTTTCTGCCATGGTCCTGGATCACATGGCTATCACAGAAGTAATTAGCAGTAAATGCCATTTATTTTTTAGCAACCTTATAATTTTATAGAGACATAGTATCACTTTCATGATGAAAAGTGGCTGTCATTAAAGTCATTTTGTTGCAGGCATTATGAGATGGGAAATAATCATCCATGCACGGTATACTTAACAAATGTATCTGTCAGAATTGCAAATGAAAAGCATAGCATTCCAAGGACAGCACGTCATGTGATCCTAGAGCAGCTTGTCGTACTGTTAACCCTCACCCCATTTGTCTTTGGCTGTCTGTCTTATGTAACACAACTGAATATACAAAGTCACACAGGAGCAAAATAAAAGGTAACAAAGACCATACTGGTATGGATGACAAATATTTGCTGGTCTGTTTTGGTACTGCAAACCTTTCAAAAACACAGAAATATTTAAGTGGATGTTTGAAAGGTTTGTGATGCCAAAACAAACTTGTGATGCTTGATGATAAGGTGTGCAGTCAGCAGTTAGAAATATAAATACTGCTGCTGACAATGTATTTCTTCTTCACAAGTATTTAATGCAGTGTTATGAACATTGTTAGGGTTACGGACATTGTTAAGAGCCCCCAGCGGCGTAATGGGTTGAACTCTTGTGCCGGCAGAACTGCTGACTGAAAGATCGGCGGTTTGAATCCAGGGAATGGGGTGAGCTCCCATCTGTCAGCTCTAGCTTCTCATGCAGGGACATAAGAGAAACCTCCCACAGGATGGAAGAACATCTGGGTGTCCCCTGGGTAATGTCCTTGCAGACTTCCAATTCTCTCACACCAGAAGCCACTTGCAGTTTCTCAAGATGCTCCTGACACGAAAAAAATGGACATTGGTCCTCCGGTTCTTTCAACTCGCCAAAAGTTTAGATTTTTTAAAAAAATGCTTTTGACAGAAGAATGTCACTGTATCAGAGAAGGAAGTTGCCACATTATTCCATTCTTGTGTGTGTGTGTGTGTGTCAGGAGCAACTTGAAAAATTGCAAGTCATTCTAGTAAAAACAAAAGTGGCATTTTGAAGACCAACACATATCTGATATTGGAGTGTATTTCAAATAGCTAATAGAAAGAAATCCATTTTTATCTTTGCCACAATAATAACATTCTGGTACTGGATTTGAAACTAGAATCCTCAGTAACTGTCAATTTTTTTTTGCCTTAGAAAGCATAACTAAAAATACTAATTTTTAAGTTCAAGATAGTGTAGGATCAGGATTCTTCCAAATTAGAAAGGATGTTAACCTTGTATGGATATCTTCCAAGTCACCTGTTGGCTTATGACGACCATCAATTTCATGGGTTTTCTCAGTTAGAGAATACTCAGAGGTAGTTTTGTCGGTTCTTTCCTACAGCGTCTAATAGTTGTTTGTCAACAAATATTACATGCTGTAGGAAGGAACTGACAAAACTACATTTGAGTAGGAACTGAATAAAATATTAAATACGTACATCTAAGATCACCAGGTCTAAAGGCACCAGATCCAATCCAATCTTGGAACTATGCATGGTCAAGTTTGATTAGTACTTGGATGGGAGATTGCCAAAACCTAAAACCCTGCGTATCTTCCAAGAGCGGAAGGTGTATGTAGTATTTTAGTTTGCTCATGGTTTCATGTCCTAGTGCACTGATGATTTTGTTTAATATGAAAACTCATTTTTTCTAAGTCCTTTCATTTAAGCTATTTACCATTGTCTGACAATTAGAGGAATATTTTTGATCATTCTGTAAGAGAATTTGATAGGGATGCTGAACTTGAAGGAGGCAATCTCAATTTATCCACTCCCAGTTCTCTTTACTGCCCCCAAAGTAATAGAATTAGAGCAGAACTCACCAGGGTAAGAAAAATTGAACCTAAATCCAATAGAAAATATCCTCAGCAATTATCTACATCTTTTGAGGTGTGTTTCTTTTCCTCCTAAATAAAATTTGCCAGGGCAGAAGTTTTTAATGTTCTTCTAATTCATTACACAATCATGGATTTTGCGTGTTCTCTCTCGGCTATCTCATATTAAGTACTTTTTGGCAGACAGTGAGAGTTATGGAAACAATTAAAATTCCTATGCAACATCAGCTCACTTGTTTGTTTGGAAGAGTGGGTGGTGGTTGGGAAATAAAGGGCAGATCCTTGCTTTGAAACAAAAGTAATTTGTTTTGGAAAGGATTTTCCATTAAAAAACCTTGGTTTTGTCATTGTGTATATGGGTGTGTGTGAGAAGCTTTCTGTAAAACTAAACATCCTGAATACCAAGTCAGACACCTTCTTGACAATATTCAGATTAAACTGTTGCCTTATCTGAAGAGCTATAGTGTAATGTGAATATATGACCGGAGCATGGTTTGAAAGCGTATGGTGACAGCGAGGCAGCTATTTCTTTGTTGCTATAGTAATGGAGAGAAGAGATTACATAGTCCTTAAATTGAGAACACATGAAACCTATTAATGTCCAAAATGCAGAAAAAAGAGAGGATTATATCCAGTGGTTTTCAGTGCCTATCTGCAGAGCATGAGAGCCTTGTTTCTCCTCAAAGTATACAAGTAGCATGCCAGGCAGGGAAAGTCTTGACCAAACAGAAGAGGTCAGGTAAGCTGGGATCCAGGACTTGAACCTATCTTCAGTTCCCTAGAACAGTTTTAAACCTCAGTGTTTTGGAATTTTATTTATTTATTTTTGTAGATTTTGTAGATGTTGAGCTCTCATCATTTCTTACTGTTGGCAGAACTACCTAGGGCAGTAGTTCTCAACCTGTGGGTCCCCAGGTGTTTTGGCCTACAACTCCCAGAAATCCCAGCCAGTTTACCAGCTGTTAGGATTTCTGGGAGTTGAAGGCCAAAACATCTGGAGATCCACAGGTTGAGAACCACTGGCCTAGGGCTTCAGAAAGTTGAAGGTAAAGCACGCAGAGAATCAATTTTTGCTAAGAGATAAGTGAACTTGAGAAAAACATTCAGTTTACCCTCTTGCTCCTTTATATTAACCAATAAGTTATTAAACATTACTCCCTTTTTCATAAACAATTTCCTTTGAATACATCCAGCAAAGTCTTCAGGCTAATGTTGAAAAAGATAATACAGATTTAATTTACCAAATCAGCATTATAGTTCTTTTCAATTATACAGCTTTTAAAAAACCCACCTTGAAACCAGGAACTCAAGCTATCTCTTCCAGATAGCTGAAACAATCTGAAACGAAGCATCATATCAGTTCAGGCCATCCTGTTTTTGTGGCTGTTGACGTTTTATACAGAACTAACCAAACATAAATGCTTTTAGGCATTTCCATTTGAAACATCCTGGTGCTCTCTCAAACAATTGCTATTCAGATGAGGCAAGCCTATAAGGAACAAATACTGTATTAAGGATAGGTCAAGGTTTCCCCTGACATTCAGTCCAGTTGTGTCTGACTCTGGGAGCTGGTGTTCATCTCCCTTTCTAAGCCAAAGAGCCGGTGTTGTCCAGAGACACCATCAAAGTCATGTGGGCAGCATGACTGCATGGAACACCCCTACCTTCCCACCAGAGATCTACTCACATTTGCATGTTTTCAAACTGCTAGGTTGGCATAAGCTGGGGCTAACAGCGGGAGCTCACCCCACTCTCCGGATTCAAACCGCTGACCTTTCAGTCAGTGAATCTAGCAGCTCAGCAGTTTAACCCCCTGGATTGGATATTTGTCAGAACAATCCACTTTAATTTTCATGAGACTCTTTTTAAGGAGATGGGGGCTAGATTTCATAAAGGCACCACATCCCTGCTGATCTTTGAAGCTAAGCAGAGTCAACCCAGGTTAGTACTTAGGTAAGAGACTACTAACAAATACTAGGTGATGTGGGTTATATTTCAGAGGAAGGAACTGACAAAACAACCTCTAGAAACCCTATGACATTAATGGGATTGCCATAAGTTGACAGGCGACTTCAAATGGACAATGTTCATATTTATCTCTTTAGAAATTAATGAGCTGGATACTGTAGACTGTTCAGTGTCCAAAACACAGATCTTCTTGCTTCATATACTGGAATGTGTAGACTTTGCCAATATGGAGTACAAATGACTGTGCTTTTAGCGTTTTTAATAGTCGTCTTGTGCTCAAGAGGGAGTTCCACCCTTGTCCTTCATGACATGTATTACAAGAGACTTGATGGAAGAAAAAGAGGTCATTGCCAGGGCAAGATTTTTTTCAGTATTGCTGTCAGCTTCCTGAATTGTTTTTCTTTTACATATAAAGCATCGGATCAACTGTTGCAGTGTGTATGTACTAGGGAAAAGTTGTCATGTCTTTTCAACTTTTCAAATGTAGCAAAATGTGTTGTTTTCAGAAGCTACCATGTAAAAGAACTGACTTTCTTTGCAATGACATAGGAAATCGTTTAGACAATGGATCAATCTATATTGAAATCAAGGCAGGAAAAAAGAGACCCTTTGTGGGCAACATCTAAACATCCCTTTTTATTATAATGTCAAAATAAATGACCATGTGATTATTGGTATTCTGCAGGGAGACAAGTTCAGAATTCGGAAAAAAAGACCTAAGTCAAAACCTGGCATAATAAGTTTTGGGTGACGCTCTCAGTTGAAATAATTGTGAAAAAGCCTTAGAGACAACTTCAGTATTGTAGGTGGCATAAAAAAAGGAAATACTTAACACAAGTAAATAGTTGAATGCTGTCTACATATAATTTACAAGAATTGGATGATAACTTGTGATCTGGCAGTTCTTCTGTTCGTGACATCGTGGCATGAACTTTGTGTAAGAGTGGGTTCATTCAATAAAAAATAAATAAAAGGGCGTTTAAAGAGCCCTTTATTCCACCCATAAAGATGCATTGTGCAGTGGCTGCTGTGTATTTGACAGACCAATTGAAGAGTGATGCAACCAAAGACTGTTTTGAAGCATGTTTCAGGGCTCTTCAGCTAGAAACTGCACTTTCCTCTTTGGCTTCATAATGAAGATGGTGAGTTTGAATTTGTGCACATAATTCAATGCTTTGCTCTTATGAAGTCTTTTCCCTTAGTTATAACAGCACATGATTTAATATAGTTGCTTCAAGAACAAGATGTAACTTTTACTGTGTAATCTATGCTAAGGATTATCTGCTTGGAGGTGGGTTGGCAGATGCAGTTTTCAATACAGTAGAGGATTATTCTGGTGTCATGATAAGTCAAATCTGACAGTAACTGTGACAATACACTCACAATGCATATGAAAACAACCAAAATTAGGGCACTGAAATAATAGCAGTGTGGCTAGAGCAGCTAACATAATTGCTTGCCAATTAAAATACTAAAATGCTCCTTTTCTCTGTGTTCAGCAACAATGAGGTTGCTAATTTTCTCCTCTCACAGAAAATTGCACAACAGTCTTTTGATGCTGAATACTGTGGCCAGAAAATGCTTGGTAAATCAACAGTTCTACACTACAGCAACGATTGAATGGGAAATTAGATCAGTACAGGCAGTCCCCAAGTTATGAACAAGATAGAGTCTGAGGTTTGTTCTTAAGTTGATTTTGTTTGTAAGTTGGAACAAGTACATTTTTAAAGTGTAATTTCAGCCATATATATATTCCTAAGAGGTCTCTTAGGAAGACAGGCAAACAAATGTCAGTGTGCTGGAAGAAGCAAAGAACACCAGCATTGAAGAGATGCTCCTATGCCATCAACTCCACTGGACTGGCCATGTAGTCCGAATCCCCAATCACCGTCTCCGAAAGCAGTTACTATACTCACAACTCAAGAACGGAAAACAGAATATTAGTAGACAGGAAAAGAGATTTAAAGATGGACTTAAAGCTAACATTAAAAACTGTGACATAGGCACTGAGAACTGGGAAGCCCTGGCCCTTGAGTGCTCTAACTGGAGGTTAGCTGTGACCAGCAGTGCTGTGGAATTTAAGGAGGCACAAATAGAGAGTGAAAAGGAGAAAAGTGTGAAGAGTAAGATGCAGCAAGCCAACACTGACAGGGACAGCCTTCCACCTGAAAACAGATGCCCTCACAGTGGAAGAACATGGGGTCAAGAATAGGGCTCCACAGTCACCTACGTATCTACTGCCAAGACACTCCACTTGGAAGGCCATCATATTCTGACAACGAGGGATCGCCAAAGAAGAAGAAGAAGAAGAAAGAGACGGACAGACAGATAGATATGCAAGCTTTAGATAGCATACGAAAGAGCTAACACCTCTGTGGAGTTAACTGTGCCCCTATTTAGAAGATTTTGCCTCACTTTCTGTCCCTGTAATTGGATTTTGAAAAAACTGACTTGTTGTGGAAACAAGGATTGGTGATAAAGCTTCAGTGGAGATACCTTTCTTCCCTGATAACTCATTCAAGAGTGAATTTCCCTTCCAAGGCATAGTTTTCTCTCACTTTCTGTTGTCTCATTCTCGTTCTTAACTATGAGTCATTTGTAATTCGGATGTTTGGACCTCAGGAACTGCTGTATATTGATAAATAGTTTGGTAAATTGCAATCATTTATATCATTTGAAGGAACGTGAGATGTGGCTTTGTAACATAAGTAGTAAGTACATATTGACCAAAATCAGAAAACTTATTCCAAATCTGCTAGTGTATACTTCAGACTTTGAAGCAGCTTCAATCACCCTATAACTCAAAACATTCAGTTTGGTCTAAATTTTAAAAAATCAATTAAAACCTTTTAATGCACTGGAGCATATAGAGAGGAGGCGGCATAGAAAATCAATGCTTAGATACTAAGGAACGGAAATGGCTTGCCATTCTTGCTACGTTGGCTTTTAAATTTTTTAATTTTTTAAATCTCTATTGGTGTTTATCCTCCAGTCTGTTATTAATATTTAACTATGAAAACATAACTTAGTTATGTCATTGTCTAATGTTTGGTGTAGTATTTATTATTATTTTGATGTGGATGTTGGGTATGATTTGGATGGTTTTGGTTAGTTCGTTATTTGTTTAGTATTTTATGGCATTGAAGGTTTGCCGCAACTTGTAAACCGCCCTGAGTCCCTACAGGGAGATAGAGCGGGATGTATATAAAGTTTTATATTATATTATATAAATTGGACCTTGGAGAGCTGCTTCTTGTCACAGTTGGCAATACAGGCAAGATAGACTACTAGTTTGATGAAGTACAATAATTTCCTATGTACTCTTTGTAAAACTGGTAGATGGGATATGTGAAGCTTTCAGTTTCTATTTTCATTGCATTCAGGTCCTACAGGCAGTCTCAAACCAGCCTACTTCATACTAGCCAGTGAAAGTTGTAGTTTGAATATTGAAATATGTGCATATTTTGGCACATATTTTCCCCATTAACTGATGTGTGTTCATGCACATTTGTCTAATTCATGCATTTTTACTCTGCATATGTTTAAAAATTATCAATTATTTGAGTATGCCAGAAAGATACAGATTTTTGAAGTAAGCTGTGAACTTGACCTGCAAAAGGTGAATGATAGAAAAGTTCACATATCTCCTGTTGGAAAACCTTGGCACTTGATGTGGAACTTTGGATTGCTTGTTTTGTGTTATTTCCATCTTTCAGTTTATAATCCTGTTCTGTGCTTCATTGAATGCTGAAAATGACATTAATTGACATGACATAAGACCTTTCTCAGTGGTGTTAAGGAAACAGAATGAGAAGTGAACTTTAACCTGCCATCCTGCCAGCAACCATACATTGTTGTGAAAGCAGGAATTCACAGTGTCAAGGATATGATGTTCGTAAAAATGAGTCATACTTGATAATGTATAGATGTTTGGGTGATCTCACTGGTATATTTGCCTGAGAAAGGTGCCTAGAATGCAAGATTTCAGCAATGATTTCATCAGCTCCTATCCTAGCATAGATGCTAAGTAAGACAGCTGTAAGTATATGTTCAAATACTAGACTAATTGCCTGAGGCAACTGTAAATTAAGTGCAAGCAGCCAAGGTATGTTAGAATCTTGGCAAGTATAAGCTTCAGCTGGCGTTTTCACATTTGCAGGTTTAACTTCAGTGGATTTAATTATTCATGTATTAGATTTATATGCTTGTTCTATGAATCTCTAGGATCTTCGGTGTGACTCTTGAGTCATCCAGTAGAACACTGCAAGTGGACCATAGTGTCACGCTGGAGGACTTCGAAATTCATAGAACGAACATTATTCTAGGCATTTGTAGTCATCTTCTTGTATATAAAAAGGTAACATTCAATGTTAATTGAATCATTATTCATTTCAAAAGAGAATTACCTTGCTATAAACAAACTCACACCATAGGTTGGTAGGCCTTTTTACTTAGGAGAGAAGTCATGACCAATTTTTTACTAAAAGTTAGTGATATTGTTATATCCTTGTACAATGCAAGTTCTCATAAAAGATTACAGAATCAATTTGATAATTTGAAATATAATGTTAATGGTTTGTTTATAGTAAAATAAAATGTACCACTATTCTCTATCTGTAGATCTTGGTAGGATTGCCTGAAAATATAGTGCAGCTTACTGTTGTTAGGATCAGTGAAAACCTGAGCCAACAGCTTTCTGGTATGTATGCCAGTTTTGCTGAGAGACAGCGAGAGAGAGCATTATTCTGACTGTCACAAAGGGTTGCAATACATTGATTGATAGAAAGAGGGTTTCTAACAGTAACTTCAGCAAGGTTTTTGTTTGTCACAGTGTGTACTTGGACTGCTACTCTTCGTTTGAAGCAAAATGTTGGCTGAAATCCTATGACACAGTGGGAATTCACTTCCTATCAGGAAATACTGTTTTCACTGTTTTATCTTATTGAGGCAACCATGAGTGAACAATGGGCTATCAGAATAACAAGTCTCTTCGCTCAGCCAATATTGTTCAGAGCCCTCTCCAAAAAGAAACTGCTGATTTTAAAAAAAAATGGAAATAGCTTGGGAAATGACAGATTACATGTAGGGTGTTCTCTCATTTTTATCCAAAACGTTGTGATTCATTGAACCTTCAGAACTTCCTATTACTATTTCCTGTAGTAAAAGAGACAAAAATATACATAGTAGTTTTAGGTGTACAGTAGGGTCTCGCTTATCCAACCTTCGCTCACCCAACGTTCTGTATTTTCCAATGCAGCCTGCCTCCCACCCAGATCCACAGCTGTTTCAATACATTGCAAAGTTTTGGTGCTTAATTCGTAAATACAGTATTTAAGATAGAATGTTACCGTGGACTGAACTGCTTTTTCTCTCGATTTGTTGTAAAACATGATGTTTTGGTTCTTAATTTCTAAAACCATAATGTAATTTGACATTTAATAGGCTTTTCCTTAATCCCTCCTTATTATCCAACATTTTTGCTTATCCAACATTCTGCTGGCCCATTTATGTTGGATAGATGAGACTGTACTGTACTTCATAATCGACATGCTAAAATGACCTTATTTTAAAAAGCTCATTGGAAAGTTTCAATTGCATTCAAAATAAAATGTCTGACTATTTACACAGACTCGGATAGTTTTGCTTTTATCACTTGTGGTTGCCAGCAATGAAGCTTTTATAGGGAAGACATAAAACATTTCCAGAGACTTAAGAAATCACATGTTTGGTTTTTGTTGTCCTCATTTCTTCTCAGGAATCAGAAATAATTACAAGATAAGAATATTAAATATCAGATAAGAATATTAACTGTCTAGCTCTTCTCGGAATAAACTCAACACATGCACATACAAGTATGTTGCCTCAAAGTGTTGAAACTGTGTTTTACTGCAATGCACATTCACCAGCCAGCATAGTGTAGGGCAGGGGTTCTCAAACTTTTTCAGTCGTGGAGCCCTTTTTTGAACCAAACATTTCTTGTGGAGCCCCAAGAAATGTTTATATATTTTTTTTATTTCATATCAAAAGCATTGCATAAATTAGTATAAAACTGATAAAAATAGAAGGCATGTAGGCGGCTAAATATCTTTTAACCAAAAACGGGCAACAGCAACGGCATTGTCAGTAGCCTCCAACAATTCCTCCTCTGTACATGAGGCAGGGCACAGTGTACAAGCATACAAATGCAGGGTTGTCTGTTCTGCTCCACAGTCACACAAGGTTTGGGGTTCTTTTAGGTATTTTATATATATAAATGTATATATAAATGTATATATATCAGGCATAGGCAAACTTTGTGATGCATTATGTTTTAAAATTTGACAGATGGGCAGTGGCAGATGGATGGGAGAGTGTTTGTGTGAACTAATTGAAAAAACATGAACAAATTCCTATGCACACTGCACGTATCCCATTTGTAGTTCAAAAAAAAAAAAGAGGGGGAGGGGAGAAAGAGCAATACAGATAAAGCTTTAGTAGAGACATCTTTTCTCCATGGTAACTCTTTCAGGGGTGGATTTTCCTTCTTAGAGGTAGATTTCTCTCACTTCTTGTTGCCTCATCCCTGTTCTTAACTATGAGTCATTTGTACGTCAGATGCTTGCAACTCGGGGACTGCCTGTACTGTTGATTCCATGAGTCTAGTCTAAGGTGCATCTATACATAGAACTAATACAGTTTGACACTACTTCAACTGCCTGGCTCAATGCTATGGAATAATAGGAGTTGTAGTTTGGTGAGGCACCAGCAGTCTTGAGCAGAGAGAGCTTAAAAACCATTGTAAAGCTACAGCTCCCAGGATTCAATTTCACTGAGCCATGGAGTGGAATTGGTGTCAAAATGTAATAATTTTACAATGTAGATGCATCGCTACTTGTGTCTAACAGTAGGACTTACGCCACTGTACTTCCTCCAGAGCTCTTCAGGCTATTGAGTAATCTTCCTTCTTGTAACATGTTGATGATTTCCAATGAAAAAGAATAATGCACGAAGGGCTCTTTAAAAGTGTTTTCTCTTTGTCAGGAAGGATGAGTGAATGCCCGGCCTCCCCTGTGTTGGACATGATAGAAGTAATTAGAATTTCATTACGTGGCTGGCACTGGCTGTTGATCTTCATGGATCCTCACAAAAGAATTTCTGTTCGGAATCCCAACATAGCAAGAAAACTCATATGTTTGCAAGCGGTTGCCATGGCAACTTTGTAAACTGATGTGAACAGACAGAAAGAATAATCATACAATAGCAAGTGTTCTCTATTTTCTCCGTGTTCTGCAGTTTGTCATTCTGATTCAACAGAATACAGGCTGTTTCTCTTCATCTTAGCAACAAGCTTGACTGGATGGATAAATTGTAATGCAAGAAAAGCATTCCATTTTCAGTTTAATAGATATTTGTTGTAATCTTTTCCCCCATCTTTGCTGTCATGAACCTCAGTTCCACACCAGTGTCAGTTTCCATTGCCTCCGTATCAGTTCACTTAGTAAATACGTCACTTTGTTTGCCCTGTAAGTAACAAGTGAGTTGGCTGTAATCTTTTCTATCTTTTCTAAAATGTTCAGAAGTGAAGACTGCTACACATGGAATCAGTGAAGTCTTGCTAATTGTTGAATGGACATAAAATTGGGTAGTCATGATTGTTGGCATTTGAGCTAAACTCGTATATCTTCCATACTCACTACCATTTTGAAGAAATATAAGTTATTTCCTAATTTAGTCAAATAAATCTCCACCTTTCCACCTTCTTCGAGAGCGTTTTTGCTTATCTCCCCCCTCCCTTTTTTGACGATTGAACAGCTATTGTATTTTTTTCTATTAATAGTATTTATTAATCACTTTTCTGCAATGTGCAATAAAATATATCAAACATGTTCTGTAAAAATAGAGTGGAAACTCAATTTAAAATTCATGTTTAAAACCAAAGAGCACACAGAATAATGCAATTTTAACCACTTCCAGGACATCGTATGGAAGGAGATTACAGAATTGAGCTATTGCTGCAAATAAATCCTTATGTCATGTGCTCTGAAATCTGGATATTAGGAGCAGGGACTCTGCTGAAGATCTCAAACAAAGCTCTCTCCTCAAAGCAGGGCGGGGGGGGGGGGGGGGTTATCACATCTCAGACCTGAATCTACCTATGACCATAGCATCACACAGAAGTCCAAGATAGAAGTGAACAGTTTATTGTAAAAACACACACAAGATATACTGTATATACTCGAGTATAAGCCTTGTTTTTCAGTACATTTTTTATGCTGAAAAAGGCCCCCTTGGCTTATACTCGAGTGAGGGTCCTGATGGGAAGATGTGAGGCTGAAAGAAGCTGTGTGCCTCCTCCCCTTTCTGCACAGCAACCCAGCTGGATCTCTGTGCTGAGATAGGAGGAGAGGAAGGCTTGTGGCCTCTCCTTTCAGCACAGCAACCCAGGTGGGTTGCTGTGCTGAGAGGAGAGGAGTAGCTGTATGCCTCAATTAATGTAATTTTGTTGGTATCTATTTTTATTATGAAATTAACTGGTGGCTGCTGCATTTCCCACCCTCAGCTTATACTCGAGTCAATACATTTTCCCAGTTTTTTGTGGTAAAATTAGGTGCCTCGGCTTATGTTCGGGTCGGCGTATACTCGGGTATATACAGTATATAGAACAAATCCAGAAAAAAGGAAATCAAGTGTATAATCCAAATAATTGGCAATTAATTGTCTCTTGTAAATCCAAGGGTAGAATAGTCCAGAGATAGTCCCAGAAGACCAAGACAGCTTAAGTCCTTAAGCAAAAATTGAGCAAGAATACAAGGCAAGAACGTGAAATGCTTAGATCCAAAGCCATGAGCAAAATTCAAGCAAAACTTCAGCAGAAATACAAAACAAGAACATGAAATACTTAGATCCAAAACCAAGACTTGAAATGAGGGAGCCAGGCTTAGCTGTTAACTTGAACGCTACTTTACCTAAACTGGAGTCGGGGGGAACTTTAGTCCCTAATATACAGACATGAAAGCATTCTGTCTGCCCTGGAATTTCTGCTTCTCACGATGCCATGTTGTACAAAACTGGCTATCTGCTGTAATCTGCAAACATGCTTCCTTCTTAGGTCAGAACAACCAGGTTCTTTCCCATGAAGGTCCCTCATTAATTCATCCCTGCTGGAGTCTTTATCTAGGGAGAATGATTCTAACTGGCCTTGAGGTTCAGAGTCAATTAGATTCTCAGCCTCTGCTTCTGGGCCTGCACCTCTATCTGAAATAGTTTCATTTTCCTGGCCTGTATTTCCTGGTCAGTGTCTGAATGAATTCCAGGAAAGCCCACAATTCCATGGGACTCTTAAGTCACTAGTGAACCCATCAGCCCTGGCTGCTATGACTGTTGCTGAGCTACCACAGGGGTGGTCTTTCTTGATATTTTGTTCCCTAGCCATTTAGGACCTTATGGGTCAATACCAGTACTTTGATGTAAGTGTTGAATATGAGAAACGCTTTGAGAAAGAATGGGAAGAGAAAGGCAGGAATTGAGGGAGATTTCTGACAAGCTCTGAAATACACTAAAACTGCATCACTTTAAAAGAGTACAAGAAAATGAAAATTAGAAATCTGCAAATACATTCTAAAGAAAAAAATGTCACCTCAAAAAAGCAGTGAAATGAAGCAGATGGAAACCTCCCAGACAGTTTTTTTTCCCTTCCACTAGCATAGATCTGCTATAATATTAAAATGCAGCCTGAAGGTTCTAAACAGAGAGGCTGTGAATTACT
This sequence comes from Anolis sagrei, assembly GCF_037176765.1. Taxonomy (NCBI): domain Eukaryota; kingdom Metazoa; phylum Chordata; class Lepidosauria; order Squamata; family Anolidae; genus Anolis; species Anolis sagrei. The sequence goes on along the minus strand of NC_090023.1, from coordinate 210,139,179 downwards.
GATGGGTTGGATGTTGCTTATACTACATATGGAGAAGTAGGTTTCTATTCACAAGAGCTCATGCTAAAATAAAAAGTTAGTCTTAAAGGTGCTGCTATATTCTCTTTTGCATTTTCATACAAAGGATGCATTTTTGCTGTGTTGTATATAATGGGCTTTGGTATCTGCATGGGTACTTGAACCAAACCCCAGCAGATATCAATGGCCCATTAGTCAAAATAATTGAAATTACAAAAAGAAATATGTCAATTTGGATGTGTGCTTCATTTGGCAATTTTATTTATAAGGGCATATTGATTCAGCATATCTTTCCTCAAAATTATTTTCATATGTGTTTAGGGCAGTTCTCTGTACAGAGTGTACCATAACGGGATTCTGATCAGAGGTAGCAGTATCACTGTAAAGGAGATAAGCAACTGGGCTCATTAATGTCGTTCTTTACTGTCTTAATAATATGAGATTGTATACCAAAGAAAAGTGGGGTTCAGAATGCTTTTCATTGTAGGTGAACTATAAATCCCAGCAACTACAACTCCCAAATGTCAAGGTCTATTTTCCCCAAAATCCACCAGTGTTCACATTTGGGCATATTGAGTATCCTGCCAAGTTTGGTCCAGATCCATCATTGTTTGAGCCACAGTGGCCTCCGGATATAGGTGAACTACAACTCCAAAACTCAAAGTCAGTGCCCACCAAATCCTTCCAGTATTTTCTGTTGGTCATGGGAGTTCTGTGTGCCAAGTTTGGTTCAATTCCATCATTGGTGGAGTTCAGAATGCTCTTTTATTGTTGGTTAACTATAAATCCCAGCAACTACAATTCCCAAATGACAAAATCAATCCCCCTTAACCCCACCAGTATTCAAATTTGGGCATATTGGGTATTTGTGCCAAATTTGGTCCAGTGAATGAAAATACGTCCTGCACATCAGATATTGACATTATGATTCATAACAGTAGCAAAATTACAATTACGAAGTAGCAACGAAAATAATTTTATAGTTGTAGGTCACCACAACATGAGGAACTGTATTAAGGGGTTGAGAAACACTGCTCTAATGCCTGGTGTTATATCACTTATATGCCTTTTCTTTTGGTAACTCACAGAAATCATCTTGCAGTGGTCCCTTGGCTGAAAATCATAGACAGTTCTTTACTACTTGAAGCCTTTCCCTTGGGAACGTATAGTTCTTTTCAATGACAAGAGTAGACCTCCTGCTTTTATAGTAAACTTTGTAACTGAATCTACTTCACTCCAGGCCATATAAGCCTATCTAACAAATCTTATCTCTCTTTCTACCCAGATTTTACCTTACCATGATTGCTTTGTACTCCCTTAGAGTTGGGCTGCAGCCTTAGATAACAAGCAGATCCGCCCAGCTTCCCAGGACTAAATTTTATAGCCAGATTATGTTTGACCAAAGGAGCAAAAATAATTCACTTAACTTGTTCTTCGCTGGATTGAATGTATAACCTTTCTTTAAACAGGAGCTAAAGTCTCAACTTAGCATCTGTTCTGTTTCACACACAGTTATGTAAAATATTTATTTAATCAAGGCTGGTGGGAGGTTTAATTATGTCACAGTTAAAGGTTGAAATTCAATATTATCTTCTACTTTAATGTACTATTTCCTCTTTTTTAAATTTCTGGTGAGCAGTATTGCTGGGTTAGGACAATGATTAATGGTACTTACAAGAATGCAGTAGAGTGACGGCATTAAATTGATAAAGAATCATAGAGTTGGAAGAGACCACATAAGCCATCCAGCCCACCCCTCTGCCATGCAGGAAAAGGACAAAGCACCCCCAACACATGACCCATCCAGCTTGTTTAAAAGCCTCCAAAGATGGAGCTTCCACCACACTACAAGGCAGTGAGTTCCACTGTTGAACAGCTTTTGCAATCAGGAAATTCTTCCTGATGTTCAGGTAGAATCTCCTTTCCTGTCATTGAACCCATTGTTCTGAGTCCTAATCTCCAGGGCAGCAGAAAACATGCCTGTTCCCTCTTCCTTGTGGCATCCTTTCAAATATTTCAACATGGCTATCATGTCTCCTCTCAACCTTCTCGACTTCAGGCTAAACATACCCAGCTCTTTAAGCTGCTCCTCATAGGGCATGCTTTCCAGACCTTGATCATTTTAATCACCCTCTTCTGGACACATTCCAGCTTGTAAATATCCTTCTTGAATTATGATGCCCAGATTTGGACACAATGTTCCAAGTGACGTCTGACTAAAGTAAAATAGAGGGTCAGTCTGACTTCCGTTGATCTAGACACTATACTCTTTTTGATGCAGCCCAAAAGCCCATGGCCTTTTTTAGCTGCCGCATCACATTGTTGTCTATAGGTGCTCTTCTTCCGGGCAGCCCTGTAGCTTTGCATTCCCACCAAATTGTATGACCTATATAGGATTGCAAAACAATGTAACAGACCCTGGTGCTTCTCTGTTTTTTCCCAACAATGTCTATTAAAAATGGTCAGAGTGACTTTTTGTTCGGCTTCTACATGCATTCATAAAGTGACGGTGGGAGACGATTGAAAGCTTTGGCACCAATGGGAGCCTGCATACGTGCTTCCCTGCATGTGGCCAAAAAAATAATGCCGTCTGCAGTTATAATGTCAGTGGTTTTCAAAATAATACGTGGAAGGGGAAAGCAGCCACTTGGCACTTGGCACTTAGCTCATCTTAGTACGACATTCAGCTCACGTATTGCTTTAGAGAAATGCTCACCTTGTCCACTCCTGAAGCCAGGCCAGGTAGTGCCCTATTAACAGGTCAGCTCTTGTTGAATCTACATTGTTCGCCCAAGTCAGATTTGACCAGCCGGCTGTCCTCTGTATATCATAGACAAGTTGCCCAGGTGGTTGTATTTAGTGATATTCGATTCATGTGGTACTTTATTCTGTGCCTTCAAGTCATTTCTGATATAAGATGACCCTATCACAACATTTCCTTGGCAAGATTTGGTCAAAGTAGGTTTGCCTTTGTCTTCCTCTGATCATTGTATATATTAGTCTTTCTTCTACATTTAACATGAATTAGGATTTAATTTATAAATAGAATAACTTTTCGTGCTGCCTAGTATCTTCAGTTCAATTGGTAACATTTTGTGGTGTTTCTTTTTTAAATTCAGTCATCAAAATTGTGCCAATAAAGCTTATTTTGTGGAGAAAAAAATTAGAATGGGATAGTAAATGTTATGGTCAGAAAAAGCGAATTAAGGTCATCATTAACCAATGTTAATGACTTACTGTTCACCAAGGAAATGCTATTTTTCTTAGCCGTTTTGTTTTTGCTAGTTTGAAGCAAGTTAGAAGAAATATTTTTCTATATATTATGGTGCCTTCCCTGCTATCCTTTCATAAACTTTGACAGATCCTTGGTGGTGGATTGATTAGGGGAGAAAGGACTTTCAGAATGTGCCACCTATATTATTTATTGTTGTTTTTAATTGTTTTTCTTTTAATTCTTTTAATTTTGTGTCATAAGAATTTGAAACTGTTACTTTTTTAACCTTTGCAAACCACCTTGAATCAAACCAGCCTGGGAAAAATATAACCGCACATTGTGGCACCTTGTCAGGGACATCATTAGTGCAACTGACCTTCATACTTGGAAAAACTTCAAGAAACAAACCAGAAAACAATGTGCTGTTGTTGCGGTTATATTTTTATATGGAAACATATAAACAGGACTTGCAACTTTACTATCTTTTTTATTAGAATGCAATGTTTTGTGGCTGGCTAGAGATTTTGAGCCATTCCAAATAAGTTAGGGGTTATGTTCCAGAATCCATTGGCAGATATGGTGCATAAGAGGTGGGTAGCTATAGCTTGATCCAAGATTATGGCTGGTACTATAGGACAAGTGTGCCATAGTACCAGTCAAAATATTGTCACCTGAAGACTCGCACAGTGGTACATAAGTTATATATAGGGTGGATGTGTTGCTGATATCAGTTATTTAGTACATGTATATATTTATTGCAAATATATACACATGGATAACTTGTATACTTAAAGTTATTTTGCAGTGATAATACCAATTTCAAATTGCATGATACAGCACAGTCCAGAGAAAACAAGATTCTTTTGAATAGAAAAGCTGGGCTGGTGCAAACCCTTGGTGTATTCTTCATCGTGTCCTCATTCCAGCAACTGCCATTTCCAGATGGTTGAACAGTGAACATGAACAATAACATCAGACACTTCCTTCATGTTAGATTTGGAAGATTTTGGCTTGCTCGGCTCACAGCCCTTTCAGGAGTCCTTTGCAGTTTTCTCCCTACTCTGGGTTCTCAATTACAACTTTTGCTTTAAAATACAGTATTGGCCTTCAAGATGGCATACATCAGTAATGAAACGTCAGAAAGTTCACAAGGTGGCAGCATTTCAGAAGACTTGGCAGCCCTTTTGTCTTGGTAATCTTATTGGTGACTTGTAAAAGTTAAAGATTAGCCCAGAGAGTATGTGGGTAAAGAAGAGGAAGTCCAAAGGCTTGTACTATAAAAAGAGTGTGGTACATTCTACAGCAGTGTTGTCCACGATCAGTTGTTCATGTAAACATTTGCAAAATCTGCCAGTTGCTATGCGCCTGTTATCTGAGTTGCTTGTCTTTCCCAACTTTTGAACCTGCCCTCTGAACAAGAAGGCAGCTGTTTCTGCTGTGACATTTCTAAGGATGGGCAAGACCACTGTAAATCATAAGACTTTATGATATGACAGTAATGCAAAAGGTAAAAGCATACTGCTAGAAATATTGAGAGAAACCAGAGCATTCCTCAATATTGCTCTTATTATTAATTATTCCCAACAGAGAAAGTTAATGTATAAGGCATGTGTACAAAGACATGACATTTGTTACAAAACCAATCCAGTCAACTCTTGAGTTAGAGCTAATATAAGAGTTGCATGTTTATCCAAACAGCAAATGGATCCCCACCTCCATGCCTACATAAACTTTGGACAGAACCAAAATAACTGTTCTTAATTTTGCAAAAGGTTTTAGGTATCTAGAAAGTTCTTCAGAAAAAGGATATATTTACCAACTTCCTAATTCCTGACATCTAAGAACAACCTAATTATTGTTTTGTACTTCTTTCTTCTATTTATTTCAGTGGAAGCAAATTATAGCTGTAAGAATTTAAGAAAATTGTTATTTCAGTACAAATTTATCTACAGATGAACACATGCTAAATTATGTAAAATGGCATGCTGATACAAAATAAAATTGCCAGCAATATTTTTTATTTACTAATAGTGAGAAATTGCAGAATGCAAACATGAAAGTATTGGGGGGGGGGGGTTATATAAAAAACAAAAAAAATCACTAATTTGAATACTTTTGTTTTAAATGATAGATGTAATGTTATTCAATAAGAGATGCAAAATGTTCCAGGAAGTTGGAAGAGTTCAAAGACACAGTTGGGTTCCCGCACCCCACCCCTTTGTCGCTCCAATCTATTTCCCCCTTTCCTTTCTTTTATGTTTACTTTTTGTCCAAAATGAATTAAGTACAGTGAAAATAAAGCTAGGTCATGAGAAACAAAAACTGAAACTGGCAGTTTCCGTGCGCCAGTGCTTCTGCTGCCAAGACTGCAGCAAATTCTTTCTGTTCAAGCAAAGAAAGATGCTGCCATCTCTGAAAACCGCCTTTCAAGACACTGAACTGCTAGGATCCCCTGTCCCGTCTCCCAAATGTTCACATTTGAATTTTCAGGTGCTTTATATTGGTTTTATGTCACATAATTTTCCATAAATTATGTGACCTGCACCACATTACTGATGGCTTACTAGTCTGAGATGTCTGAATCAATGTTTTTGCAGGAAGAATGAATTAAGAGAGAATGAACATTATGCCTCATTCTAAGGACATTTTATGTTAAGATCAGCACCAAAAAAGCTAGATGTTTGTTTCAGAACTGTGCAAAAGTAGGTTGTCTTCTTTTCCTTGACCACTTTGAGTCAACCTAATGGGGGAAAACACCAAGATAATACTTTACCCCCAGTTGTTAACTGCAAGTGGTTTTGCCATCTCACGCCTATTGCTAGAATGATGATATAAGGAGGATACTGAGAGACATTACTCCCCACAGGCTGATGTCTGGCTCCTTTATTTAAGGCAGAGCAAACGAGAAGTCCACCTCTTTGCTCTTCTGCTTCTCCCCACCTTTCCTGCCTATGAACTGCATCTAATTGTCTTTGGAGTTGTGTAGCATTTTTCTTTTACCATGCTTGGATTGGCTTTAAATATAGGTATTTCACTGGTCCCAGTTCTGTATGAGGTTTCATGCATTATAACTGGTAGAGTGTCAAGGTACTTCCTGAGTTATCGTAGGGTGAGTTGTCCATGAGGGGTGAAGCAGAAGATTCCTTTTTTCTAGGCTTGATCCCTCTTCAAAATCACTAATCAGCATTGCTTAAAGGAATCACTGGCATCCTCACCATACTTTAAAGGTGTTCAGTGATGATGAACAGAGAAGGGCCCCTTCCCTGTTCAGAACCGGAGGAGTCAGCTTACCTCAGAAGACTTGGCCTAACTGGGTCTCTCCTATTCCAATGTCTGCATGGAGGTGTACTGCATTGCAGATTTCTGTTCTTAAATAAAGTTTTGTGGCCAATTCTAACCCAATATTCTCCTGTGTCATCAGTCACAGTTCTCGTAAATAATTTATTTGAGGGAGTAAGAAAGTAGCAGAGTCCAAGAGCTTGTGGCTTTGCTACCTATACGCATAATTTTGCTGTGAACACTGAACTGTTTTGGGGATTCTTGTCTTAAATTCTATTAAACAAAATCATTTATGTATTATATTACTAATTCATTCCTTTAGCCTTAAGATGGGAAAACTGAGAAACTGCAAATCTTTCAAGAGAAACAAACTTTTGATAGCTGTTCTAAGATACTGAAATCTATTTAAACATTTATCATGTGTGGCTCTTCACTTTACCTATTCAAAGAATCCAGACCTTCTTTTAATCATGGAGCACTGTGGGACTGATGCAGTGGCACTTTTCTTCTCTTTGAACCCAGATCTGTCCAAATGAATCTGTGTCGTGTCTTCTAGCATATATTCAAAAATGATATGCCAAGTGTTGTGGCAAGACTTTAGGACACACATTAGAGCTAAGCATTTCAGTGGTCTCTGAAATCTCAAAGAAAAGGTGGTTGTCTGCAGGGCTGAGAGATTGTCTTCCCAGATATGTGAATCAGGTCCTTAAGATGTATGAAGGCTACAACAAAGAGAGGTGGATGAAGCAGTCTAATGAAATATCACCTCACTTACTTAGAAAATATATCTCTAAATGTTTCAAATTACTCTCTGTATATCAGTGGTTCCCAACTTTTTTTGACTAGGGACCACTCTCCAACATTAGTACCAAAAGGGTTACGAATTAGTTTTTGGTCAACTTTAGATTCGATTTGGTTATTTGTAGTGCTGATTCAGAAAATTGCATTGGATAGACCACATCAGCTCTAGTTTCTAATATAGAACATATGCCTTCCAATAGTCATCATCTGCTTGCCCACAGAAAACCATATTCAGCCTCTTCGCTCCCGACATCCTTGTTGCCTTGGCACTATAAGAGGGTATTCAAAGGAAACTGAATAGCCACTTCATTTTTTGAAAATCAAAAAACAAGTGGTTTCAGGAATTATGAAGCAGCACTATATGTATTTGAAGAGCAGCTAACAAGAGACACCTTTGTAATAGTTGAGCTAGAGAAGCTATTGAGTTTTTCTAGGATTAGTTGGTTCAAGTCAAGGATAAATAGTAAGATTTTAGTTCCATTATGTAAGAAATCAAGTATCTCTATTATTTGAGTGCCAGCTGGAGGCAAGGAAAATGGCCATAACCAAGGAACAAAACAGCAGTGCTGACACATCCCTTCTTTGCTTAACCTGTCTCTGTGATTAGTTTCATGAAGTACTTGAGAACAGAGCAAATGCTTTCATGGTAGATGCTGAAACAGAGTTCCTGAAAGCTTGTCACCTGATTAATGGATGTTTTGTAACAATAGGTACTGCTCTCCTGATAGTTGTGATTTGTTTGCTGGCTTTTGTTTGCTCAGCAGGCAGCCAAGCATAAAGCAAAACTTTTACCCTAGAGCAGAGTGAAGGAAAAATGCTTGGGAGAGAGAGGTATGCACAAAGAGATGACCTATTACTATTGATGGTCAGTTTATTTGTGGCCGCAAAAAGCAAAAATTACATAACCTCTGATTTTATTATGTATTTTTACAACAGCATTTTGTTCTCAGTTAGATTGCTTTTCTTCCTCTCCTGCTGTGAAGTTACAACTGATTGTCCGTGAGCTACAAGCAAGTTTTAAAGTATGAAATGCTTACTTCTTCAACCCAACAAGGGATTTGCTCAAGCTTGCTCAATTTGTAAGACTTCCGGAATATAAATATACAATTAGTGGAACAAGTTCACCTACTATGACTTGGCATTCAGTCATGTTTCTGAAAAACAGTATGCAAATCATACTAACTGCCTGTAAGCAAATGAGCAAAGTAGAATACTGCCTTTTGCTGATGCTGTGAAATTTTTCAAATTTTTTACTCTCTTGGCATTTAGAAATTGGACAGGTTTTAGTAATCATTTGGTTGAAGTATAATCAATTCAGTGCCAGTACAAGAAAAAGAAATGAAAGAAAAGAGTGAAAGAAATGTAAGCAGTAATACAAAGGAGCATACCTTTCTTTTTAAATTATTCTTCTCAGCTGAAAATGTAGTTGACACAGAAAACAGTTAAAAATGGCAGTTGTTTATGTATTCATGAGATAATCAAACTAGGACCAAATACATAATGAATCCAGAAATGCAAGAGTCTAACAACTGTGATTTTTTTTCCCTGTCAGGAGCGACTTGAGAAACTGCAAGTTGTTTCTGGTGTGAGAGAATTGGTTGTCTGCAAGGATGTTGCCCAGGGGACACCTCGATGTTTGACGTTTTTACCATCCTTGTGGGAGGCTTCTCTCATGGTGCTGCATGGGAAGCTGGAGCTGACAGAGTGAGCTCAACCCTCTCTCCTTGGATTCAAATCTTTTTCAAAGAAATTGCCATCCTTCCATAACATAAATTTAAGTTTAGATATTAATGTGGTGTCCCAAGTTCTAGAATATCAGTTAAATGTTTAGAAGGCTGACTTGGTTCCTAGTGAAATAGAGAATTCAGTTTTGTGCAGGACAAGAGCAAGAAAATAACATCTAAGATATTGTATTACAGCATGAATATGTTCCAGACATCCACTAGTTCATAGGCATTATTAATGCCAAGTATGCCCGTTGTGGTGGTGGTGGTAGTGGTGGTTTATTCGTTCAGTTGCTTCTGACTCTTCATGACCTTATATACCAGCCCACGCCAGAACTCCCTATCGGCCAGTTGACTCTGAGTGTTGGCTCCTCTTCATTTTCCCTTCCATTTTCCCCAGCGTCATTGTCTTCTCTAAGCTTTCCTGTCTTCTCATGATGTGGCCAAAGTACTTCATCTTTGCCTCCAATATCCTTCCCTCCAATGAGCAGTCGGGCTTTATTTCCTGAAGTATGGACTGGTTCGATCACCTCGAAGTCCAAAGCACTCTCAGAATTTTCCTCCAGCACCACAGTTCAAAACGTCTGTCTTCCTTCGCTCAGCCTCTCTTATGGTCCAGTTCTCACATCCATAGGTTACTACAGGGAATACCATTGCTTTACCTATTCGGATCTTCGTTGCCAGTGTGACGTCTCTGCTCTTCTCTGTTTTATCGAGATTGGTCATGGCTGTCCTCCCAAGAAGTAAATGTCTTCTGATTTCCTGGCTGCAGTCTGCATCTGCAGTAATCTTCATGCCTAGAAATACAAAGTCTGTCACTGCCTCCACGTTTTCTCCCTCTATTTGCCAGTTATGTCCGTTATCTTTTGTAAAATAGTTTTCTAGTGTTGGCTGACGAATAGTGCATTTTAAAACTTTTGCAAAATGAATCTCTGTTGTACTGCCTCTTGAAACTGAATGTGTTGATTCTAAAGATCTTATACAGTTTATGTGAGGGGTCATTTATATATTATAGAACAAATTGTTAAGGTTTGAATAAAATTACCCCCTGAATCCACTGTCAGATATTTAGCACTGTATAGTATGTCCTTTTTGAAATCATTCATTACATTGGGATTTTTATTGTGCATCATACTCAAAAGTTTTCCAGGCTGTGGAATTCCCTAACAACGGAAGCTAGGCCTGCCTACCACCTGTTGTCCTCCGCGCAGCCAAGGAGATTTTTATTTGGATAGACAGTTGTCAGTTAAGTGTAGTAGCTGTAGAAGATGCATCTCGGGATTCACAGATGTAGATTGTTTGGCAGCTGTGCATTGTCTAAGGAAGGGTTTCAGTAAGTGCAATACCATTCTACCTTCTACAAGAAGAAGACATTAACTAAATACCTCTTTCATTTCTAACCAGTGCTAGAACTAAAATACATTGGTGCCCTCATTATACTGAAGTAGTTTAGGATTGTCGCATTTGTTTCACCATAGTTCTACATGACATATGTTTTCGTGTTGCCATCAAACAGCCTTAAGGCTGGGTTCAGACTGAGTGGTGGTTGTACTTACACCAACTGTTTTCCGGGATTGCAGTGCTTTAGAGCAGTGTGGGCAATAAGCAGGAGTGGGAAAAGTAGCTGAATTTTCAACATTAACAGCATATTTACCACCCCTTCAATCTTTTCCTCTTCAAGGATATTCACCATGAGCTATCAAATGCTTCTGCCAGGCTAATTTCCTTTCCTTCTCCCACCTCCACACTGCAGCCTGGTAACATTCTGTATGATTCATGCATCCTGGGAGGACTGTTGGGATGTTCATTATTTATATTCTTAATTTTCAAATTTGTGCATTCCTAGGGTGTCCCCCTAACCCAGTGCTTCTCAACCTGTGGGTCCCCAGGTGTTTTGGCCTACAATTCCCAAAAATCCCAGCCAGTCTGGGAGTTGAAGGCCAAAACATCTGGGGACCCACAGGTTGAGAACCACTGCCCAAACCTAATATGTAGAAGCTACTCTTTATTTTGAGGTGGATCCATTGCATTGGTAGACCAATGCTTGTTGACTATCCAAGTTCACTATTACAAGTAAGTACATAATGACATGTTTCATTACTTTAATTTTAAAAAGTATCGCATATAAGACGACCCCCAACTTTTCCAGTTAAAATATAGAGTTTGGCATATACTCGCGGTATAAGACCACCCCTCTTCCAATGCACACTAAATAAAAAAATTAAAAAATCAGATTTGAATTCAATATGGTAATTTTAATTCCAATGGTTATGACGTGCAGATTCCGAGGAGACATTGTACCTTACATTGTACATTACAGTTGCTCTTTCTCCCTTGAATTTCATTTACACTCTGGGTCCTTTACATCATGCTGGCAATAAGTTGAAATAAATAGTTGCATTAAATAATTCTCATTTAAAGCAATTAAAAAACCAGCCGAGGTAAAGTGTCAAGAATTTGAGGGGTGCAATCAGATATGCCGATCTGTAATAAAATATTTTGGTTTTCCTCTAGTGCAGCATTTGACTGTTTGGCCTTTAGTTGCAGGGAAAAATAGATACGTGTCATGGAATACAGTTTTCTGACTGTAGTGAAAAGTGTCTGGATAATTGATAAGGCCAATCACCTACTGACATCTTGCTAAAATGGCATTTCCCTCCTCCCCTGTTTCTAAGTCTGCTGGTCTCTGTGAGAAATGGTCAGCAAATGGGGAAAGGGATAAAAGCTCAAATGCTAGTTTGATCTCATAGGAAAAGCTGCCTCCTTTGTAATAGAACTTGTCATGTGGTTAGTTACATATCCTAATTAATTTTGTAGAGATGTGGGGTTCAAAGGGTAATTAAATTGAGTACTTCTGCTGTTAACAATTGCATAACTGAACCTAGTAGTCATAATTGGAAAATTTGTAATTGATTTGAAAGGGGGTGGTTGTGGGGGGAATTGGCAACCTTAACCTCCTAGAAAAGTCCTCAAAGATAGCAGAGGTTGTTTAATGAACACACTGGTCCAAATTCTGAAAAAAAAAATAGGGCATATTCACAAAAAAGAAATAGTCACAAAAGAGAAATACATCAGATTAATGCAGCAGCTTTTCAGTTATAGCTAAAATTGTTTGGGGTAGGTGTTTAATGCCGAGTGTATATTAACAAGAAAATTCCTGCTTCCACTTTTCTGTTGTAGAATTGCTGATTTTACAATATTTGAAATCTGACCCCACTCCACTTGTGACAGAACTTAACAAGAAGTGCTAACTTTCTGGTAATCAGACAGACTAGATTTATCATCACTTGTTAATCAGAATAATAATTGAATAAGAGACAGCTCTCCATGTAATATGCACCATCTCAAATAAAGCCAGGATGAGCAACCACCCAAAGTCAGGACTGTGTGCTTGCCTGCTCCCACATTAAAAAAATAAATTTAATACTGTGTGCTTGCCTGCTCCCACATTAAAAAAATAAATTCAAAATGTCCTGAAGCCCGGGGGTCATTTTATCATATATTTATTTATTTTTATTTATTTACAATATTTATATTTTGCCCCTCTCACCCCATAGGGGACTCAGGGCGGATTACAATGAACATATACATGGCAAACATTCAATGCCATAGACACACAATACATATAGACACACACACAGGCAATTTAACATTCTTGCTTTCCGGTTTCATGAGGGTATGCTCGATTCAGACCACAGGGAGAACTGTCGCTTCACCGTCCACTTGTGACACTGAGTCCTTGATGGATTACTTCCTAAATCTTACCCACACTGCTGGAAGGTTTTATGGTGTCGTAAATTAGTTAAATTAGCCTCCCCACATAAAACAGTACCTAAATTTCCTACTTAACAGATGCAACTGTGTTTCGGGCTGCATTGGTCAACAGCAAACTAGATTATTAATGGTCGGGAGCTCACTCCTACCCAGGATAGCTTCGAACTCATGACCTCTCAGTCATTAGTAATTTAATGCAGCTGGCTACTAACTAGCTGCGCCACAGTCCAGTCCTATATATCCACACACAGCCAGTGTATTTTAGGCCTTAAAGAGCTCTTCTTCTGAAGAAGGAGGCATACTGGAAGTGGCCAAGGGAGAATTTTATAAACACCCCCCCCCCCCCCCCGCCCGCTCTCAACATAGGTGGGCATTTTGAGCAAGGGCCTCATTTTACCATTCTTAACTATGTTTAGCTGAGCAAAGAGAATGACTGAGATGCAAGAAAATATGAATACCAACATTTCTAGTTAGCAGTATCAAGAAATTTTGAGGTCTTTAAACATCTTAAAGACCAATCCTTTGGGGATTTAATTGTCTATTCCTCCACAATGGGGGTTGAACTAGATGGCCCTTCCAGTCTTTTCCTGTTCTGTTGTTCTTTGTTTTTTGGGGTGTTTCACGGAAATGACAGATAAAATATTTTATTAAGAATAAGATTGTGTATTGATTCTTGAACACACATGTATGGAAAATAAGTGACAGTCTGATGTATTTCTGTAGAAAATCTGTCTGCCAGTCCAGGCCTATATATACCAATATGAGGATAAAGATGATATAGCAAGATAAAACTTGTTTTATCTGCATTGTAAGCCATGCTGTTAGAAAGAGTTATACATTGATGAAATAAAATAAAAGCAAGTAATGTGTATGATTCAGAATACAAGAGGAAAAGATTTCAGGGGCTGAAGTAGTAACATTAACAGTCAAATGTCTCAAACAGGAAAAGGTGAAAAAAGTGTGGAATTTGGAGGTGGAATATGGAGTTAACCCAAAGGTAGAAGAAGAATACGCATTAATTTTTATGGATATCTTTAAGCATTGTTACAGTGTGGGGACTAAATCTGTAATCAATTTCTATTAAAAATACTTCTTTGTTAACATGGGAGCTGTTTTCAAAAGAAATTTTCATTTTATGTCTAATTTTTTTGGTTGCTATTCTTGTGTGTCTTCATGTCGTTTCCAGCTTACGGTGACCCTATCACAGGGCTGAGACGTGTAACTTAGACGTGGTGACCCAGTAGGTTAATGAAGATTTAGCAAAAGGTTCTCTTGTAATATTAATTTTACTCAATAGACATTTATCAAGAGCTGGTGTAGATGACACAGTAGAGGCATGTTACTTCACTCAGCAGTTCTTGGAGTGCATTTCAGCCTCTCAGAACAATGGAATGGGCATTGTAGGATCAAGTTGCAGTGTGTCAAGTGAGGAATAATAAAAGTGCAAATTTAGAAAGAGAATACTTAATGTTCTTAATATTTTCTTATAATATTGACACATCCAAATGAAACGAAGAATAGCATGAAAACAGGGAAAAACGTTAAGCAGGACATGAGGCTTCCTGTTCTTTGGGGTAACTGGTATGCTACTCAGGTATTTGTATTGTTATTACATACATTCATGTTGACTGACATATGGTGAAGCTTTCATTGGCTTTTCTTCACATGGTTTATTCACAAAAGCTTTGCCACTGTCTTCTTCTTTGGCTGAGAGAATGTGACCTAAAGTTACTCAGTAGTTTTTCATGGCTGATTGGAGATTCACATCCTGGTATCCCAGAATCCTTCTCCAACACTCAAGCTACTGTATTGTACTGACTCTCATATAGGCAAAAACATAGGTAATGATGCGCATATTGGTAGGAATTAAAAATGATATACAAATGCAAGAAATGAAGTTATATAAGTAAACATCATGCCAATGTTCTACAATAGTATATTTAAAATTCAAACTATCTTTTCAATTGCTGCCAGGGCAAAAAAAAAATCTCTGGAGCAATGCACAGGTGGGAGGAAACCATTCTATATAAACATACTCAGAAATGTAGCTACAGTTCAGTTAAACTAATCATTCCCAATATCTGAGCTGTTTTTTTGATTAAGTACTTTTCCGGGCTTAAACACCATCTGGTGGTCTCCTGTGAGTTTCTGGCAGCAGTTTACAGGAAATAAATGTTTTATTCCACTGACGCTACAGGCGAACTTAAAAGTGGTGCTGATAGAAGTTTGTGCATTGCAGGTTCCAAATAGAAATTGTGAATAATATCTGTGGTCTCCACATAATAGCTTGGTTTAACAGCCAAGCCATTGTTTGTGATCAGGTTGCGTCGTTTGCCTACCTACACTTCCATGTCATGGAAACTGCAGAGAAGTTGAAATCAGGTGAATTAGAAAGAGGCATAAAGGTTACTTACATTACAAGGCACTATAATTACTGTGCATGTACAAAATTTGGACAAATCGGAGGGGACTTGCCTCTCTTCAAAAAAAGTGTACGATTTTCTCACTTTTCTGACCCCCTACACATGATGGTGGTGTTGAGAACTCAAGTTAGCTGGACACCACAGAGACTTCTGAGGATGGATGAGGTCAATATCATGTGCTAAGTACAAATATGCTCTTGATTTTTGGGTTCTTATGAGTCAATAAATATCTTGTTCCTGAAAGGGAGTCACTAGAGCCATAGTCCTGGGGGTGGTGTGTGAACATCATGGTCACAAGACACCCAAGTACTACCAATGTTCTTCTGGCCTGTCAGAGCAGGATCAGAGTAAATGCTTGTGTGTTATTCTTTATTGCTTATTGTTTATTTTTGTTTATGTTATTTATATTAATTGTATTGTATTGACTGTTTTTGTTATTGCTTTTGTTTATTGATGTACTGCGGGCTTGGCCTCATGTAAGCCGCACCGAGTCCCTTGGGGAGATGGTGGCAGGGTATAAATAAAGTATTATTATTATTATTATTATTATTATCATTGAGTAGCCATTGATTTCACTTGATTGTGTTGGCTCTGCCGGCATATTGTCTCCATCATGAATGTTGTGTAACCTATTTAGTAATTATTTACAAAGATTGCTCATCACCTACTTTTCAGTGACTGTGCTCATCAGCACCTTCATTACATTTCGATTACCCTAGCCCAGAATTTCTGATTTGAAGCCAGGACATCCATATTTTAGGCCCTTGGTTGAAGGGTGATTAGAGAAAGATCAGTTTCAGCAGCCCTTTTCACTTGTGAATTTGTTTTGCTAGATAGTTGTGGCATTCATATAACGGCTTAGTGGCTGGTAGTTTGCAACAGACATTTCAGATAGTTGAAACATTTTGTGATCCTGCTTAAGTCTATAACTTAAGTACTGGTTATAAAGAAAATTCTTCAAGCAGACAGAAAACGAATGTCCATTAATGTTAAGACTGGCATCTAACGCAATACTTCTGTAAAATTTGGGGGTTTTTTTCCTTTATTTTAGTACAGTTTTTTACTAAATGTCATTTTTAAATGACATTATTAAAGAACATCTTTTCCCCCCATCTGCTGTGCCTGAAACCACTCCTGAATCTCTCTTTTAAAAGCTGGTGGTTCTGGCTGCATTTCTGTCTGATTCTTTCCCCTGAGGAGGAGGGAAGATTTTAAACATCTATTCTTGTAAAGTTGATATGATGGCTTGTTTTTAAATGCCATTAAATCTCCCCTGACATCTTATTGTTGCAGGTGAAGAAAACAGTATAAATTGAAACATGAGCACGGAGACCAGCCAGGGGGTAATCACAACCCCTCCACCACCCAGCATGCCTCACAAAGAGAGATATTTTGACCGCATCAATGAAAATGACCCTGACTACATCCGTGAAAGAAATATGTCTCCTGACCTCCGGCAAGACTTCAACATGATGGAACAAAGGAAGAGAGTCACACAGATACTGCAGAGTCCCGTGAGTTGGCTTCAACAGGGAAGGGAACTGCAACAGTGTTTCTTTATTTTTGGAGACTTGCATCTTATGTGCTTATTTCAAAAATATGCATAAAACAAGAACAAATGGAGCAAAGAGGTGAAACCTCCAGGGCTGCATCACAGCAAGAGAAAATATCTCAGGACTGTAACTTTTCATGAGCAGATAGTTTGTTCATTTTTTATTTGCACAGTGTTTATGTGCAAACAAACAGCCCTTTATCTGGAGTTTCCCTTTTTTTTCCTCTTAATGCTATGCTTCATTAACACTGCACAAAAGTAGCTTCCCAACTACATGGCATTTGGTTGCTGCTGAGACACAAGCAAGAGAGGGGGAAGTCAGTGACTAGATAGAAACTGTTGGGAAATTTACATGCAGATCTACGTTTACTTTACATTCTGTTCAAATACTGCTTCAAATGCCTTGACATGATCTTTTTTGTTGGTAAGGCTAAACTATATTTTACATTATCCTTTAGAGAATATTTTAGAACACCAGTTTAATGTCGCCTCCATTATGACTTCACTGCATCTACTAATTGTTTTATAGAAATTTAAATTCTCCCAAGGGTCAAAGAGAAATGGTAGTTTGTCATAATGCATAACAGATCTTGTTTTTCTGCTCATCAGCTCATGCACATTATATCCAATCATAAAGCATAACACCATTGAAATGAGCCATCCTATCTATATAAATAAAAATGTAATGTTGGTTTGTGAGATTAACATAACTCAAAAACCACTGGATGAATTGACATCAAATTTGGCCACAATACACCAACTAAACCAATGTATGTTTTCACTAAAAAAAAAAAAAACCCAAAAAAATTTAACCGAAAAGAACTTAAAACCCACAAAGCTAAATGACTACACAGAGCATGTGTTAAAACAACCCCCCCCCCCCCCGCCGCCCCTTTCTCCTGCATGAGAAGAGAAAAAAACAACAGCTGAGAGAGAAGCAGCTTGAAAGAGGGAGGGAAAGGTGGCCCGTATATCCCTCTTGCTACCCCCTGCCTCTCTCTTCCCAAAGGATTGAGAGGGAGGGAGGGAGGGAGGGAGGGAGGGAGGGAGGGAGAGGACACCCTCCTCCAAATTCACCCCCTCCTTCCTTTCCTTTCCCTTCCTCTTGGCTGCCTGGGATGCGGGGCTCTATGTCCGCAGCATGGAGGCACCTCTGCTGGGCTGCTGGGAATTCTCATGGGCGGGATTGTGTGTGTGTGTGTGTGTGCGCGCACCTGTGTATGTGTAGGCACACACACACACCTATATGCACACACATATCTCTACATACTTCAACTCCCAGAAAGCTCACCCATATTGAGTTATGGGAAGGAATTCTGGGAAATTCCTTCTCATAACTCAATATGGGAAGTATTCCAGTATTCAAAGAAAGGACAAAAACAGGAAATGCAAGCTCTGTGAGTTATGAACGGCTATCTAGGAAGGCACAATCAAAACACTCCCGAAAGATAGCCATCCATTTTTACTTTATAGCAACCCTGGGCTATAATATCTACAATAATAATATTGATATATCTATCATAAAAATATCTATAAGTCTATGTCTATAACAATAGTATCTATATGTCTATAATAATATCTTTATGTCTGTAATAATAAGGTCTATATGCCTATAATAATATCTATAGGTCTATAATAATATCCATATGTCTATAATAATAATAATAATAATAATAATAATAATAACTGTCAATAATATCTATACATCTATAATAATAATACCTATATGCCTATATCTATATCTATAATAATAATATCTATATACATATAATAATATGTATACATCTAAAATAATAATGATAGTTATATTATATCGATAGTAATAATAATATCTATATGCCTATAATAATATCTATAGGTCTGTAATAATATCCATACAATTGTTGCCCGTTTTTGCTCAAAAGATATTTAGCCCTGTGCTCCTTCTATTTTTATTAGTTTTATAGTTTATGCAATGGTTTGATACAAAATAAATAAATAAATAACATCTATAATAATAATACCTATATGCCTTTAATAATAATATTTGTGTCTATAATAACAATATATATATGCCTATAATAATATCTATACATCTGTAATAAGAATAATAACACCTATATTATATCTTTGAACTGGGTTATATTGCAGTGTGAACTCAGGTAACCCAGGGCCTTTCCATACATCTATGTAACCCTTTGGCCTCAAGGAGACTGAAATGGGCCTATATTAGGTTGACACTTTGCAACTTCAGTTGTGTATTGATAGCTTAGAAACCAGCTTGTCCTCTTTTCTTTCTTTACCATTTCTCCACAATGAGCCACAGCAACACGTGGCCAAGTACAGCTAGTTATTATATAAAATGCGGTTTTCCATTGCAGCTATGTTTCTATGTGCCTAGTACTGCTGCCTAAATGGACAGTGGAACATCATGAGCCTTGCTTCTAGGTTAAGGTAGATAGGATTGCATTGTTAAAGTAGTGTATTTGAACTGTCATTTTAAAAAAACTTCTGAACGTGTAAATTATGTTTAAAAATTCAGTCCTCTAATTCAAAATATGAATTTTGTTATGTTACTGGATGTAAAATTTTTCATGCTTTGCCTTGTAAAATGATTACATTCAGTAACGTAAGAAAATTCATACTCTGAACTGTGTGTGGTAATACTTGTCAGTAGTGCATTATGATGGTTGTCCGGTATGTAAGAGGCATTTTTCCCCATGTGATGTACTGTTTGAAGGAATTAAGAAGAACTAGTGATCAGAGGCAACATTTAAAAGGTGCTAACAAATGGACTGAATAATCTATTTTTAATATGGAGGGCTGGTCAAATGGAGGAGAAAATAGTCAATCTGTGTATGTTATATTGGGAATCCCACTGAATATAGAAGGATTTTCAATACTCCCAATATGTTTGCATCATTGGGACAGTACCTGAAATGTGTAGGCTATTGATCTTCTTTGAAATATTTATGATTATTAGGTACGGTAAAATCGATATACGTTGCTCGCTGTTATGTGCCTTAAAATCATTTTCAACTTATGGCATCCTTAAGGCACATCTAGTATAGAGTTTTCTAGTCACGGTTGGTCCAGATGGGTTTGTCTTTGCCTTCCTCTGGGGCTAAGAGAGTATTATTTGCCTACATTCGACCTAGGGGTATTCTTTGGCAGAGAGAAGATTAAAACTCGAGTCTAACCACTACAATGGCCAATTATAGTATTAAGCTTATAGGGTAGTTATTTAACTTTTCATTTGCTGCTAGCAGTAGGGCTCTTTGGATTGAATTCAGCTAACAGGGAGAATTCTTTATTTGAAATTAATATTAAAATGCCCTTCTAAATTATCAGTGTAAACTCATTCGATTTTTCTGTATTTTTTTTTTTACTTTTAGGTGAATTTTGTCAATACAATGCACATCTCATTTAAGCATGGATTTGCGTATCCGAAATTGGAGTTAGAGCAATCCATACACAGTGTCACCCTAAAGCTAGTATTGTACTCTGTGAATTTAGTAAACATGGAGCAACACTAACTCAGTTGCTATTGACAGAAATCTCTTTGGAGGCAAAACACATTTTGTTATGTGCAGCCCTTATCTTGAGCAAGTTTTACTTGTGCGCAAATTTTGCAAAATGGGTAACAAGAGGATCGTAAAGTGTCATTCAGATAAACCAAAGGTGTGTCCATAGGGAATCTGTAAGTGTACACAAGATCTTCTCCTTTGGCTTCTCTTTATTCATTATTAGATGGTACTGAGAAAACTGTGAGGAAGTTAAACCTCTGCTTTTCGATGCTTCCTTCAATTCTTAGAAAGTACTTGCATATATTCATGCTCCTTGCTTTACTGCAGGGAAAACAGCACAGGCGTCCCAAGTGTTTATGGACATGCATCCCCCCCCCCCTCTCTCTCTCTCTCTCTCTATATATATATATATAAACAAACAACAGTAGATCAGGGGTTCTTGTGCTGTGAAGCATAAAGCAGCACATTCCAACAAATCAAGTGAATTCCAAATTTTATTGATGTCGTTGCATTAGTTACATTCAGTAAAACTAGAGAACCTATAGTTTGGTAAAAATTATTCATGCTTTGACTGTTGTAATAAATGCTGTTATTCTTTGGACAAAAGGGGTGGACAAAATACAGCCTGTCAACCATATGTATCTCTACATGGCCATTTTTGTGTACCGAAGGACTCCACTGTGGTATATATGTGTGCATATATATCCTCTTCAAAATACTGCTAAATGGACTCAGTGTTGTGTGGAGGGAATTTCCACTAGATTTGGAGACTGCCGGGGCCTGCCAGAGAGTAAAAACAATTTTTGCAACCCAAAAATATAGTAAAAATACCTCCATACATTAGTTGAGGTGCGGTCCTCAGAGGTTTCCCAGAAAACAAAGCTTTCCACAGTTGCCCACACCTGCTTTGGGGTGTCTAAAGTCTGTATTTTCCATGGCAGACTAATATACTCTTTCCTCTCGAATTAGATTTTTAGTCATAGGCTTTTTTATTCGTGAGCTTTCAGGGTCCAGGCCCACTTTACCAGATGCACAAGAAACTTTGTTTTATTTGACTGACACCAACATTCATGCAGGCCGGCACGAAGAAAAGGGTAGTTTTATTAACACAAAATGAGTTCAGAAGGCCCAGCAGTTCAGGAGATACAGTATGTGTCCTTATTATGCCGAGACCAGTGCAAACAATATCCAGTTAAAAGAATAAAGGGTGTAAAAGAGTGCTATTCCTCCCACTCTTCAGTTGAGTACTATAGGTTCAGATATGCAAGAAGAAAATTATTTCAGTGTATAAACTAGTTCAAGCACAGGGACAGGTGCTGGTATGAAGGAAGGAAGTTCTCAAGACTGCCCTTTTAATTGATCTATCTATCTCTACCAGACAAAAGAGCTACACATGAGAAAAAAATGAGAAAGGCTATTTTGTTAATACAGGTATGGCTATGATGGAATATTGAGGTGCCAGCAACACTGCCGACTTGTAGGTGGTAGGTGGCATTGCCATGGGATTGCCTGGGATAATGCTTGTCTGGCTGTGTAGCCTGTCTTTGGCCCCTTCCACACGGCAGAATAAAATCCCACATTATCTGCTTTGAACTGGAATATATGGCAGTGTGGACTCAGATAACCCAGTTTAAAGCAGATATTGTGGGATTTTCTGCCTTGATATTCTGGAATATAGGACTGTGTGGAAGGGCCCCCAGTGTAAATTGTTGGTTTATAGCTAGAACAGTGTGTTCCAGTAGAACGTCAGTGGACTGTCGCTTTCTCAGGCAGCCTGTAATCGTGTCCTACGAATAATTAAGACTCTTTGCTGAGTAGGGCCTGAGGACATTATTCAAATGGCTAGACATTCTGTCTGTGAAAATGCCATTGCCTAGACAGTGGGATATCCAGAATTCCTTGTTTTTGGTATAGATGGCAGATTGATCAGCTACCTTTTATTTTACAGTGGCCAAATATTTTACAAAACCAAGAATGTGAACACTTAGGTGACAATTTGTATTTTAATGTTTGGGACTTGTTGACTTCATTGCTTGTCGAGAATAT
Organism: Anolis sagrei; assembly: GCF_037176765.1. NCBI lineage: Eukaryota > Metazoa > Chordata > Lepidosauria > Squamata > Anolidae > Anolis > Anolis sagrei. The sequence goes on along the minus strand of NC_090023.1, from coordinate 210,116,842 downwards.
GCCTTTTGTTTTTGTTTATAGAGAAGCTGTCAGATAACATTAGAGAGTCTAAAGCACAAGCAGTCATGACCCCTTCATGCATAAATGCTCATTGCTAATTGAATATATTTTGTTTATTGTATAAACAAAAGGTAGCAACAATTATAACTACCATGACATTACATTGAATTTTAGAAAGACACATTGTAGATGAAAATTTATGAAATTTTGGCATTTTGAGTTACAAGATCTCACAGGTTCTACAAAGCTTTGTTCAGTATGACTGTACTGGACTTCATAGCTTGTTGGGAATATTCCTTTTGTTTTTGTTCCTTTGTGTGTCTTTTCATTTTGTGTGTGTGTGAGACCTGGTTTGATCCTTTTTGTTTTATGGTAGCTGGGAAGTTTTAGGCAGGGAAAAGGCATGAAGATTGGGAATCTGCTGTCTTAGCCTGTTTACACAGTTTAATAGCTAATGAGTGGACGATAGAACAGACTTGCGTACTTGGTATTGTTTGCTTATGCACTATATAACCCTTGGAAATCTCATCTTCCATAGAACACATCCTGAAAGGGAACATGCTCACAACCGTAGGGGTTCCACATAGCCAGCTATGGAAATTGAATTGGACCCAGCAACCATGGATAGTCTGGGTAGAATTAGTTTGGGGACTTGTGGCCCCTTTGAAACTGAGAGAAATTAGTTGTGGCATATGTCTTTGTAGCGTAGAGCTCATCTCCACTGGTCATTTTATCTGGGGGAATACACAGCAGAGATGCTTGTGCAAACAGGTAGAAGAAATGGGATGATCACCCCCATTCTTCTCCCTACTTGTGCAGATATCAGCACAGTTCCCTCGCAACAGCCAGGACATCTCATGGAGCTCTGTGGCTGTCTGGCAGCAGCAGCAGTGGCACAAATGACTAATCTGTCCCTGTGGCAGTAGCCCATAGGACAGCAGGCAAACTCCGAAGCATCCCCCGACTTCTCATAATGAAGGACTAAACCTGGCTAACCTAAGTGACAAAACAGCATGAAGAAACCCAGGGGTGACTTCAGGTTGAGTACTGATTTTTAAGCTCATGTAGACAAGCCCTTCATCTACTTCCTCAGATGCATTACCTTTTGCTATAAGAGGATGGAGGATTCCACCAGCAAGAGCTGGAATGCTTATCAGCTGTACATCAACTTCATCATTTGCCAACAATAAAGCTTATCTTAGAGCTGTAACATGTGTCAGTGTTTGGCACCAAGAGTCTGCTTGGAGAGGCCAAGAACTACACCCACTTCCAGAACAAGTACTGTATTATAAAAATGAATTAATGACTCTGTAACACTCACACTCATTAAAATATGTATAATTGAATTTCTTTATTTCATGGACAGGGCTCTTGTTTGTCCAGTACTGAGCTGCTTCTTCATGTTCCGGTTTTTTAGTTTCTGTTTCTCATCAAACTTCAGTTATATGATACACAAAGACAGGCTGAATGAGACTGTGCTCATGGGGATGGAGGTGGGGGAGGCAAGCCTGAAGTGTTAGTTAAGGCAAAGAAACAATACAAGAAATGGAAGGAGCCCCAATATATGTTGCAGACTTTTTAATTGAGTTGTAAATTAACATACTTTAATTATCATAAGTGCACACTACTGTTCAGGCAATACTTAAAAGAGGTATCAAGTGATATATTAAAGATTTCAATCAGAATTTTGTTTGGTTACTTCTCCACCTTGCTTGGAAATCTCATCTCAATGTGATTTGAAGTTCTGATTATTTTCATTGGATTTCTTATTTTGTAACTATAGACTGATCCTAGTGATCGGTTTAAAACAGTGGTTCCCAATCTTTTTTTGACCAGGGACCACTCTCCAACATTAGTACCCAAAGGGTTACGAATCAGTTTTGGTCAACTGTAGATTCGGTTTGGTTATTTGGGGTGCTGATTCAGAAAATTGCAAACAAGCTCTAGTTTCTGATACAGAACATATGCCATCCAATAGTCACTATCTGCTCTCCTACAGAAAACCTCGGTATTATAAGTAGGTTTTGCGAAACAAGTCACTCTCATTACAACGGTATAGTAATGATGAGGCCACAGGGGGCTCCCACAAGGATGGTAAAACATAAAACATCCGGATATCCTCTGGGCAACATCCTTGAAAACGGCCAATTCTCTTACACCAGAAGTGATTTGCAATTTCTCAAATTGCTCCTGGCACAGGAAAAAGTTGTTGTTGCTGTTTTTGGTATTTAGGTATGGTGTAGGTATAACATGCCAGTTGTAGTCCACATGAAAATGTTTTACCTTTGTTAGAGGTCAAAGTGCTAAATCTCAGTCCCTCAGCTTTTGTTTAGGGTTCCCTGTTTGTGGTTTAATCCAGTATGTTCAAACCTGAGGAAACCTATTCAGGGATAGCTATATTAGCTGTGCAGATCTCCCTGTCTCAAAAAACAATGGTAAGTTTGCCTTGGGATTGCTGTAAGCCGGAAACAACTTGAAAGCACACATCAACCACACTATTTTCCCACCTATTCAAACAATGCAATATAGGCAACACTTGATATGGCTACAGTTTTACTCAGATGTTTATTAGTGGAGGTAGCCCCTCCCTTTCCAACTTCACATGAATTTGTGTCACCTCCTTACATGTCTAGCACATATGTCTGAAAAGGAAGTTTTCATTTACACAACCTCACTTTTGCAGATGTTTGCATGATAGGCATGAATATTGGAAGAAGGAAGTGTTAATGTAATGCATGGGGTACATGGGGTGCAAATATTGAGATGTCAGAAAGGGTGCTTGCTTGTAGGGAAGCATTGTTTTGTGTGTGTGTGTGTGAGAGAGAGAGAGAGAGAGAGTGCATTTTGGTTCATAGATAACAAAAATAAGTGATGGCATTTAGATGGAGAGAAAAGATAGCAGAGAGTTTTCGGACTGAATCCATATTTGAGTGGATAGATGTATGAGAGTTTTAGATAAGCCGAGGGAACTGAAAATGGCTTACATCTATAAGTAATTTATGATGATGTCTTAGAAAAGACATTCGCTGGTTCTTTCTTGCTTTTTCCATGTCAGTTAGGGACTCCCCTTGCTCCTTCTGTGTTACATAAAATGTTTTGTGGAGAGCTTTTAGTTACCTCTAATTTTAGACTGGCTAGTGAGATCTGGTTATCAGCAATTTCCAGAGAGTAAGAACTCTGAGCCTTTATTATCTGTTATACTGGTACTAGCACAAATTAACCAAATTTTCCTCCCTGTGTTCCTGACCTCTCCTTTCTTTTTCCAGACTTGGAATAATCTAATAGTTTTAGTAATGTCCCATTGCAGAAAATTAAGACTTTAGATTATTACTTCCTTCAACATTTTCCACTTATCACCCCTTTATTTGTGGTTTCCCCATAGTTTTACTAAATAATATGGTATTCATAGCCAAACCACTTAGAATGTCTTACATAGACATAGTATAAAAAGGTTGGGTTTTGTTTTTTTGGTTTTTTTGCTGTTACTAAATCCAGATGAATTACATTTAGTAGTATTTATTTCATCTTTATTCATTTAGTTGTCAACATTCAAGTGTAATTTAGCTGAGAAAATCAGGCCAGTTAAAACTATTACTGCTTGTGACTAATAGAGCAATTCAGTGCCCATGAATGCGGGAAGGGGCTCACTCAGTTCATGAGCTCCAAGAAGCTCCATCTGAGATTGTAGCTCCATATATATTAAATTATTGATTAGTCTTCAAGATATTTATGGAAACGTATTTATGTACTTAAATTGTAGTCGGAGAAAAAAGTAGAGATGAGGAGCAGCTGATGGGGGAGGGACCGCACGACATAGTATACAGATGTATTAATCCCAAGAGCAATGGAACCCATGTTCTTAGTAGGATTTCCAGCCAACGAACAATGTGTGAACAAATCACTTGTACCCACCATATTGCCCACCAGCATTGATTACTTTTGGTAAGGCTAGCCAAGTTTTCCTTTTAACCAAGCCATATTGGTCACACCTATGCAGAAATGAAGGATACAAACTAACCAAATAAATCTAATGTGAAACCACATGATGAAAGATTTTGTTCAGGGAAGGAGATAAAGCCCTTCAGATCTTCTGAGCTCTAAAAATTAGGTCTTGTGCAACCCACCAGTGTCATTTTTAAAGCTCACAATTATTTGTACTCATAATGACTCCTTCACATTTTAGCAGGAATAGAGCAATTTTACAACATTTTGAAGTGGTGGATATTTTAGACACAAAAGATGGAAGGGTCCCATCTGGATCTTGCACAGTTAATCTTTTAAGTAATTTTTTAAATGATGGGGGTGAAAGAGGTGTAGTGGGGTAAAGCGGACCTCTGAGATGTAGTACCTGGATCTCAGATATTTTCCAACCCCTGATTTAGATAATAAAGTGAAGTAGGAAAGAAAGAGAAATGGATGAATGATATAAAAAGTAAGTAATACAATGTTTCCACCAGATTTTCCAAATACAGGTTTCTCAGGTGCCTTTTGAATATTTACGTGGTCCTCCATATTTATATGTAGAGACACTTAACAAAAAGTAAGGATTGATTCCTACAACAAGAAAAGAAAAAAAGCTCAATATATTTCAACAAATGCTGTATTTAAAAACTAATATGCACTTGTGAGATGAAGCAACAAGGTTACTTTTAACAACGAGATAATCAAAAATAACTTTCCAGCCTTAATTGATGTCTCTTGATATTTATATTAAGACAGTAATTCACAACCAGTGGGCCCTCAGATGTTTCGGTTTTCAACTCCCAGAAATCCTAACAGCTGGTAAACTGGCTGGAATTTCTGGGAGTTGTAGGCCAAAACACCTGGATACCCACAGGTTGAGAACCACTGTATTAAGACAAAGCATTTCAGCAGCATCATGGAGTGTCACAGTAGAATTCACTTCAAAGAGAATAATCACAAAGCAGCTGCAGTACGTTGCTATTGTTTAATGTACTATAATTCCAAACCCTCCACATTTGTGGGTTTGATTTTTCTGGGTTTGATTAATATATTCCCTCTGGGAATCTCTAGATCCTCCAGTGTGACTCTATAGTCAACTTCTGGAGGTGGACCGCTGGAGACTGATCATAAAGTTGAACTAGAAGACCTAGAGATTCCTAGGGAGATGGTCTCTTGAGTTTTAAAAAGTGTTGTTTTTTATTTGTGTGTTTTCCCCTCACTTTTATAGGGGCACTGCACCTCTACACTGGTGACTGTAAAAACTCATATGGCACTGCACCCCTATGCTGGTGACTGTAGAAACTCACATAAGAATATTCTTGTCTTTCTGACTTGTACATTTGATTTCATTTAGAAATGCCTTCCAGTATTTTATCAGTAGCTGTTCTGTTTGTGGAATAGTTCCAAATACTTGAATGTAACTGTTTTCAAGTCTTGTGTTGCAGAATATAGCATAATATACATGTGTTGCTTATTGGAGTTAGGAGTAGGAGGACAGGACAAAATGTCAGCGCGAGAGAAAGTGACATTTTTGGGATAAGTTGATACGTTACACAGAGAGATCTCTCCTCGGCCCCCTCTCTTGCCTTCCTTCTTGTCCAAATATAAGGACACTCATCGGCCAAAAAACTACCACAAGATATGTGTGTTCTACTTTCTTTTTTCCAGTCTTCAAAATCCTTCTAAAGCAAAGGACACTGAAGAAAGCCCAGTTCATGATCTTTCTAGACATTACCCTCTAGTTAGACTAGTTAAATTTGTTGATTGGTAACTATTTTTATCATTGAACATGAACTCTATCACAGGAAGCAAAAAGATACTGAAATAAGAGTACTTTTTCAATATGCTACCAAACAATTTCTTCTCCTTCTCTTGGACTCTATCTACTGCAATAAATTAGCAGCAACCAAAGTACAGTCAACCCGTACTAAGGAAAACTGCGTTGAAGTTCAGTACAAGATCTTTTAGGTTTGAAGTGAACATAAAAAGTCAACCAATTAGTATCAGTTTTGGAAAGAAGAAACTTGTAACTGGTGTTTCTTAAGGGATATGTTAAGTGCTGCTTTTCGTATCTTCACAGGCTTTTCGGGAGGACTTGGAATCGCTTATACAAGAGCAGATGAAGAAAGGCAATAACCCAAGTGGATTGCTTGCCTTGCAGCAAATTGCTGACTATATTATGGCAAGCTCTTTTGCAGGATTTTCCTCCTCCCCTCTAAGTAAGTATGCAATTTAATGAAAATCCCAAGATTTTCTTTTATAGATATGCCTATCCTATTAATTTGCTGCTTTTTTTTTACATTGTCTTGATTTATGATCGTGGCAAAATCTTTAGAGAAATGATATCAAAAAGAAATAGGAAATTTGAAATAATTTTCTCTTCTGTATTGGAAACTTTTTCGTCACACCAAACTACTTGTTGATTAAGGGCTAGGAAAACGTTAATGGAGTGGCTTCTTTATGTACTTAATGCCGTCAGGAGGCAGAGAGATAGAATGAAATTGTGCAGTGGCATCTTCAGGCACTTTCTTTCATCCACAACTTAAAAGAGAAATTTTGTTCAAAATGATTTTCAGAAGCTTAAAGTACTAAACAGTATTAAGATATTGTATGTCATGTTATTGATTTCTAATTGTTTTCCTTGGAACCAATATCATTATTAAATGCATACAACTTATTTTAGGTACTGGACTGATCACAGCCATCAATGACCTAGCTGGGATCGATACCACTGCATTTGTTAAAGGAGAAAAACTTATTCGTTGTAAATTAGCCAGCTTGTATAGGGTGACAGATTTGTTTGGATGGGCACATTTGCCAAATTCATATATTACTGTGAGTATCCTTCCTCCTTTATCTGTTCTAACCCACTCAACCCTTTGAATTACATATGAATTAAACATACTGTTTTGATGATATGACAGCAGTGTTTTCATATTTATTTCCAGGTAAGAGTAAGCAAAGAACATGATCACATCCTTATCATTCCAAGAGGCCTATCATTTTCTGAAGCTTCTGCTTCCAATTTGGTATGTGCTTGATAAACTAGAAAATGCAGTTGTTTTGGGTATGTTCTTTTAAGCCACCTGTTGATTTACGGCAACTCCATGAATTTCATAGTGTTTTCTTAGGCAAGGAATAGTCAGATGTAGCCTTGCCAGTTCTTTCCTCTGAAATATAGCCTGGGGTTCATTGGATCTCCTGTCCAAGTACTATATGACTCTTTCGAGGCATATGACCAAGTTTTCGGATAGCAATGTTTTTTAGTGCAAGAAGAGAATAAGGAATAGTGAACAGACCAATTGAATGCCTTCAGATTATGATTCTGGATGGTATGATTTTAATAATTTTCAAATTGTGTTCTTTTAATGGGTTGGTTTTAATTTCAATGTTATTGTATTATTGGTGTTTTAATTTTACGTTTTAATGTCTAAATGTTGTTTATTCTTTATGTTTTAATATGGTTAATGTTTTTAATTTATAGTTAAATGTTATTGTCTTGATACTATGTTTTGGTTTTTACATGTATGTATAGCATTGAATTTTGCCATTATTATGTTGGAAGCCACTTTGAGTCCCCTCATGGGTGAGAAAAGCAGTATATAAATACAGTAAAAAAAAAAAAACTAACTGGATCTGGTGTGCATGTAGCTCAAGTCAGATCAAGGAGGACCAGTTCACAAGATGCTGTCTATCCTAGGTTTTACGTTTTTGAAGCATCTTATTGGAAAGCACACATATATCAGGATTTTCTTTGCTTTCATCTAAAGCTCTGCAGAAAGGTTTGGTGCTCAAGGCTTACTTTTAATCTAGAAACTCCTCTTGGGGTATGACACATGTTTCATAATACAGTAGAGTAGTTTTACCTGATTGAAATCCTAATGCAAGCCAGGTAATACTGTACTCATCGTGAAAGACCTACTCGTCCAACGAGGGATCGCCTAAGTGCTGTACATTTGGGGGACTCTGTGGTTTCTTCCTGAAGGCTTGTTCTTTTTATCAAAGATATAGCACATAAAGTAGAATTTAAGTATAATACCAACTAAAATTGCTTGTGCTCTTAGTAATACATTCTTCTGTTTTTCCACTTTAATATCTGATAAAAGCCAAGGTTCATATATAATTACAGATGTTTTCCTAACTTATTCCGTACCTTGTGTTTCCAGGTAAAAGTAAACATCATAGGAGAAGTGGTTGACCAGGGAAGCACCAATCTAAGCATTGACAGTGCAGGATTCAGCCCTCACGCAGCTATCTACTCCATGCGCCCTGATGTGCGATGCGTGATCCACATACACACTCCAGCAACAGCAGCTGTAAGTGTACTCTTAACACAAAGAGGATTTTTGAACATTTGTGATTACTTTGGAAGCGAACTGTTGTAGAATCAGGCATAGGAATAATTTGTTTCATAAATTCTTCAAGCTCTAGGAAAACTGAAATGGGTCACAGATCTTCGGTATTCTTCCCTATCTCTCTCTAAAGCCATTGCTCTTGTCTGCATCTGCTTTAAAATCCATATATTGGCAGTCTACCTATAAGACTGTGTTGACAGGTTCTTCTCTACTGAATAGGAGTCCTTGTCTTTCTGTATTGAAATGCAGGGTGGCCAAAAGTCACAGAAGGGTTCAGTATTTAATAACTATTTTTATTTTTGTTTTTAATTTAAATACAATAGCATCAAATACAGTATATATAAGACAATACAGTACAGTGGAGCCCCCGGTGGCGCAGTGGGTTAAAGCACTATGCCGGCAGGACTGAAGACCGACAGGTCGCAGGTTCGAATCCAGGGAGAGGCGGATGATCTCCCTCTATTAGCTCCAGCTCCTCATGCGGGGACATGAGAGAAGCCTCCCACAAGGATGATAAAACATCAAAAATCATCCAGGCGTCCCCTGGGCAACGTCCTTGCAGACGGCCAATTCTCTCACAACAGGAGCGACAAAAAAAAATACAGTACAGTACAGTGCATGTAAAATCTTTTCCAAAAAAAAAAGTCAAAAAGTAATTAAAATATCAGGTGACTTTTGGCCCACCCCTTAGTTTTGGATTTCATTCACAGGGTAAATGCTTTGCATATATACATCTATATCTTGAGATCTTACATTGTTTTCGAATTTCTTTTATTTATTTGAAACAGGTTTCTTCCATGAAGTGTGGCATTCTACCCATCTCGCAGGAGGCTCTTATTTTGGGGGACATTGCCTACTACAATTATCAAGGATCTCTAGATGAACAAGAAGAGCGAATTCAACTGCAGAAAGTTATTGGGCCAAGCTGTAAGGTATTCCACTCTAGTTAATGTTTTTCTTTAATTTTTTCCACTACGTGCCCAGTTTTTGTCAGTTATGAGCATTTCCGTTTCTTAGGTGCTGGTCTTGAGAAACCATGGGGTAGTTGCACTGGGAGAAACATTAGAAGAAGCCTTCCACTACATCTATAATGTGCAATTAGCTTGTGAAACACAGGTGAGAGATTTTCTGTGAGATATTTTAAATATTTGAAAATGCTGTTTAAATGCAATCTTTTGGTGTTAGTGTGTGTTTTAAGAGGATAGGTACTAAGCAGTGGGTACTAAGCAGTTATTTAAAGGAAATCTATGAAGTATAGAGAAGATGTATGCAGACACCCCACTTTCTGGTGCTGCTTTTCACCTATTATTTTCAGTTAAACTCAGAATCTGTATATGTGACACTTGATTCGCTTTTTGTCCTGTTTGCACACCCCTTTTGCAACCGTGCAGAGCTTCTTTTTTTTACCTTTGAGTTGAGTCAGCATCATCTTTTTATTTAGTCTGTATACACTTATAGAAGTCATTCCTACTGAGTCTCCTAGAAATTAAGGGCAGTGAATTTCTTTTACGGTATTTGTGCTTATAATACAGTAGTAAATTTAAAGGTTTCCCCTGACATTAAGTATAATCGTGGCCAACGCTGGGTGGTGGTGCTTATCTCCATTACTTTTGGTCAGCAAGTTCAGCATCTCAGCGGTATAACCTGCTGCTCCACCAGAGGGCCTATAATACAGTATTCACACCTATATTCTTGCTTGTAAGCACAATATTTGTGCTTATAATATGTAGATTCTGACAGTACCCTGGTCTCTAAGCCATCAGATAAACAGAGGATACCTGTATATTTTAGGGGCCCCTGGTGGAGCAGCAAGTTAAACTGCTGAGCTGCAGAACTTGCTGACCAAAAAGCCAGCAGTTCAAATCTGGGGAGTGGGGTGAGCTGCCGCTGCTAGGCCCAGCTTCTGCTAACATAGCAGTTTGAAAACATGCAATTGTGAGTAGATCAATAGGACCACTCCAGCTGGAAGGTAAGGGCACTACATGAAATCATGCTGGCCACGTGACCTTGGAGGTGTCTACGGACAACGGCGGCTCTTTGGCTTAGAAATGGAAACGAGCACCACCCACAACAGTCAGACACAACTAGACTTAATGTCAAAGGGAAACGTTTACTTTTACTTACCTATATATTTAATTTATGGAACATCAGTAGTTTCTCAGAACACAAAAAATTACAGCTCTTGCTCTAGTATTTATCTAAACCAAACTTTAGAACAGGAATGGAGGCTAATTTTCACCACTCCACACCGTCTTCAAAAACAGGCTGCAACTGGAAGTAACTTCTGCTTTTTCATTATTGTGGGTTGGAGACATATTTAAACTATCTACCATTCCTAGGATTGGGCAAAGTTTCGGTGTGGGGAGTCAGGATGGGTACAGAAAAGCACTTTGAGCCTTCAAATATTATTTGTAAAAGTGCAAATTACTGAGTAATTTTATGTCACAGGTACATGCCTTGGCTGCAGGCGGCATAGACAATCTTCTTACTCTAGACTTGCAGAAGTATAAACCAGTCACACACTTTGTGGCAACAGAAATAGGAGTTAACATGGCCTCTCAGGTGAAATGGAAAGTCGGGGAACTCGAGTTTGAAGCGCTGATGAGGATGCTGGACAACCTGGTACGTGCACTATCATTCGTAGTTCTGTATGGTGCCAGAAAGAAATTGTGATATCTCTTCTTTTTCCAATAAACAGGGACCATTATAAAGTAGGTTTAGCCTGCATTCACAATACATTGTTTCTAATCTCTCTGTACAACTGCTCTCACTATTTAGATATAAATGGGTTGACTCAAGCAAGTATCCCCTTATCTATAAAAGTCTCAAGTTTTTTGTTAGTAAGTTTTTTAAAAAAATAACTCACGTCATAAATAAATAAAAATAATAATTTTAAAAATACATTTTAAAATGAATTAAAATAAAAAGAGCATAGCAAAAACAAATATAGATTCAATAAAGTATATCAGATATAACTGGATGTCCCAAAAATAGTGGGAGGAGGCTCCTGGCACAAAGTGACATTAAGATAGGTGCTAGGCAAGTCTTCCTTGGAAGAGCATTCTTTAATTGAGATAATATCACTGCAAAGGCCACCTTGTACCAGTGGCCAACTTGCCATGGGTAGCATGGGAAGGATGCAGATCTTGATGTACAAATAGAACATATGCTGTACAAACTAGCCAATTACTTCTTTTTATGTGCTGTAAAACAGTTCTTTTTCCTCCCATAAACATTGAAAATACATATTTTTCTTCCTCAGTTAGCAAATGCATCACTTTCTCCCATGTAGTATCTTTTCTACACTGATAGCAGTACTTGTAAGAAAAAGAAATGCAAACCTTGAAACTGTTACATTGTTGTACACGTCTGTATACTTTGTTGGATACACTTGCAATAGCACATGTATAAATGTGTGTGTGTGTGTGTATATATATATATATATATATTGTTATAAACTAGTCAATGTACGTGCTGGCATTAACTCATAAATTGGATTTTTCACCCTTTTACAATTAGAACATTGGACCAATTTGTAGAGTGCCTTTGGTATGATTGGAAATCACAAAGATGGAAACAAAGCTTCCATCTTTTTTTTAAATAACCAACAGATAACTTGATTTAGTTGAGATTGAGGCAATAATTAAATATTTAATTGAGAATATTTTATTCATATATCACTTTTTCACCCTCTTTCCCACAAACCAGTGACCTCCAGACATTCAGAGACAGATCCCAACAACAAGAGCCAATATTGGCCAGTTGTAATGTTTGTTTAGTTCATGAAAAGCATTACGTTGGAAGAAAGTAAAGATTCCCATCCTTTCATGAGGCCTGTGCTCTGAAGTTCTTATACTGCTGGGTAATCATGGGCCCAGTTATTGTTCCATTTAATTCGTGTTTTCATACGTTTTGTTCATTTGGAAGGCAGGAAACAGTACACCCCTCCCCCTCCGGTACGGAAATATCAAGTGAAATGAAAGGAAAATGAGAGTGGTAACCATTCGGTTGGCTGATTTTCGGTACTTTTCTATAGACCCTGGCAGATGCAGGTGCTTTGGGCCTGCTCCCCACACACATACTCTCTGACAAAGAGAGTTCATATGTCACGAGCAGGCCCAAAGCACCAGGGCCTGCAGCCAAGCACCGAGCACTAGCCCTATAACTGAGGGGAAGGGGAATGTGGGAAGCTCGCCCCTTGCTGCCAATGAACCAAAATATTCATTTTTTCAGACCTTGGACAAAAAAGCTCATTTGGAAAGGCGCCCATTTTCAAGAGAGATGCACAAAGATGGGGTCTTACAAATGAAACAAACAGAAATGGATTGTGATTCTATACAAATGCACAAGACTACTGTTGGGCTTGTTCTACTTCCAGTTTTGTGATAGCTCATTGGTGATGGTATAGATATCTACGCTATAGATTGTCACAGATGATAAGCTTTCCTTTCTATATATATATATATACACACACACACACATACATATATACACACATATACATACACACACACAATATAGATTGTCACATGAAACAATGCTAGAGTACAATCTTGAAATATGTTGCTTTTATTCTTAAAACTGTGTTTAAATTAATGTTGAAGACATTGATTTTGCATTCACAAGGGGGTGAAATTTTACACTGACAATCAAATGAATTAGCATTTATGTTATGATCAAGATGATAAGCTTTCCTTTCTATATATATATATATACACACACACACATATACATATATACACACATATACATACACACACACAATATAGATTGTCACATGAAACAATGCTAGAGTACAATCTTGAAATATGTTGCTTTTATTCTTAAAACTGTGTTTAAATTAATGTTGAAGACATTGATTTTGCATTCACAAGGGGGTGAAATTTTACACTGACAATCAAATGAATTAGCATTTATGTTATGATCAAGATGATAAGCTTTCCTTTCTATATATATATATATACACACACACACATATACATATATACACACATATACATACACACACACAATATAGATTGTCACATGAAACAATGCTAGAGTACAATCTTGAAATATGTTGCTTTTATTCTTAAAACTGTGTTTAAATTAATGTTGAAGACATTGATTTTGCATTCACAAGGGGGTGAAATTTTACACTGAAAATCAAATGAATTAGCATTTATGTTATGATCAAGGTTTTGGTGTTGAAGTACAATAATTGTATTTTTCTTCCATTTTTCTGCAGGGTTACAGAACAGGCTATGCTTATCGGCAACCCTTAGTAAGGGAAAAACCAAGGCACAAAAGTGATGTTGAGATCCCAGCCACCGTGACTGCCTTCTCCTTTGAAGATGATTCTATCCCAATTTCCCCTCTCAAATTCTTAGCACAAAAACAGCAGCGGGAGAAGACAAGGTGGTTAAACTCCCCAAATACATATTTGAAAGTGGATGTTCCCGAAGAATCCCGGAATGGTGAAACAAGTCCCCGGACTAAAACCACAGTAAGCTGTTTGTAGTGATTTGTACTGAATATTCTAAAAGAATGGGGCTAGGATTTGGGATTTCAGGTTTTACATGGCAACAGTGATGATTTGAATAATGAGCATGCAAAACACATTCTCTGCCCATAAAATGCTTCACTTCTCTCAAAAAATGAAAATCTATGTCAGACTGAATCAAAGTATGATCTCCTTAATTTACATGCAAATCATTATAGAGAAAATAGGATTAGATTCAGAGGAAGCAGGCAAGAAAATTGGGAGAAACATAAGCCACGCCATATTATGCATCGGAAAATAGCAAAGAGTTGGAATGGCTGTTGATGAAAGTTAAGCACGGTTGTGGTTAAATATTAGGAAGGCAAAAATAATGACCATGGCTGATTTACAGAATATCAAAGAGTCTAACAAAAACATTGGCATTGTCTGTTTATTTATTTATTATTTATCATACTTGTATCCTGCCTTTCTCAACCTCGAAGGGGACTCAAGGTGGCCTTACAAAGGCAACAATTCAGTATCGCATTCATCAGTGGATAAACAAAACATAAAAACCATCCAACTAAAACATAAAACTGAAGCAACAATTAAAATCAGATAGTCCAGGTCATATTCCAAGGCCAGTCATTACATCATTACAATTAATTCCTAATCTCTTATTGCCTTGCTCCCATTATTGACCAAAAGTCTGATCCCAGAGCCAAGTTTTTAGTTTGTTTGTTTTCTAAAGGAAGGGGGCCAATCTAATTTCACTGAAGAGTGAAAGGGCCACCACTGAGAAAGGGCCACCACTGAGAAAGCCCTGTCTCTTGTCCCCACCAGTCACGTGGAGAGGGAGGTGAGACCGAGAGCAGGGCCCCCCTTGACTATCTTAGCCTTGGAGGTGGATCATAGAGGGAGATACGTTTGGACAGATAAGCTGGGCTGGAACAGTTTAGTTAAGGATTTCTTGTATCTTGACTCAATCATTAACCAAAATTGAGAGGATTAAGACATATTAAATAGCGAAGTCAGAATTGTTCGTATTATTCTTTTGCCAATTTGTATGTATGGTTGTGAAAGCTGGACAATGAAGAAAGCCTTAAAAATGCCTTAAACAAATTAACTACTGAGGATGCAACACTATTGCCCATGGCAATTTCTTTAGTTCAAAATGGAAATGGCTGGAAATCTTGGAAAATATATAGCTATATATTTAAAGATGAAGCACACTAGTTACAAAAGGAAACAAGTGAGAAGTTATAAGATATATGTTAATTTAAAGCAGACTCATTTATCCCACACACGTCATCATGCAGAATTCTGATGTGTGGTAACTAAGATTACATCACTTGGAATAATGATGTTGTTTGCCTTATTTATAAAGTGTTTAGTTTCCCTCACAACGCGAGTCTTTGAAGGGAAAAAAAGAGGCAATATATGGGAAAGGGATTCCAGCACAGAGTTAAAGTCAGAAATTGGGGGGAGGAGTGGTGTTAGTATGTAAATGACAGGTGCCCAGGGATTCAAAAGAATTTCAAGTGTGAACTCATCTATAATGACCCAAAAGAGAAGCCTCAATCATTATATTGATCATGGAATCATTTTCTTTTCTGGTATCCATCCTCCCAAAAGTTGATAATATATAGCCTCAGAAGTTGCCTCAGTCTTTTGATGGTATTCAGCCCTGATCACTGTTGATTTCTCCAGGCTTATCAACTTCATCAATAACCAGCACTAAATTATTAGCTTCCTTGAAGACTTTATGCCAATGGTTCTCAACCTGTGGTTCCCTAGATATTCTGGCCTTCAACTCCCAGAAATCCTAACAGCTGGTTAACTGGCTGGGATTTCTGGGAGTTGTAGGCCAAAACACCTGGGGACCCACAGGTTGAGAATCATTGTTTTATGCCATGTTCTTCTCAAAAGAATTATTCAGATTACATATTTTTGCCATGAGCAAGGATTGATAAAATTTATCAATCCTATCCTGTATTCACTTGGAATAGGTTGGCTTCAAGTATTAGCTGAGAGCAGGTTTTAGGGTAAACATTACGGATTTTTATACAGTCCATGGATATGTCAGTGGTCATTCTGCAGAGAAAGGAAAGCACCATCACCACCTTGAGAAGGCCAGCTGCCCCTAGCTCTACCATTTTATTGTTCAAGCATTTAAAAAGGCCTTTTGCCACTCTGGTCAGAAAAGGGAATATTTGCCTTTTTGATGAGTATTTCACTCTTCATTTTCTTAAGCGGAGTGTTTCACTTTTTCAATATTATACAGTCAGCATGTCTAAAAGAATTGCGTATTATGTGGAACAGGACAGTAATTGATGGCAGCATACACTTCAAAATAGCAGTTGTAGTTCTCCACCTGGTGGTCAATAAATTCCATTTAAAAAAAATTAGTACTCAGAAAGCAGGACAATGAGACAAACTGGAGGGAACATTATCAAGGCAGTGACTTGAGACATACCAGGTTATGTTTAGTCTATTGGGATAGTATTTTAGCAGTGAAATTTCTACAAGTGTTTAAAATGTATACCTGCGACATTAAAATTTAAATGATACTTAATATCACAAAGCTGTTCAAACTAAAGCAACATTAAACATTGATGTCCTTATAAAGTGTCCTTGGCTTCCACAGTGGAGGCTAGAAATGGAAACAGCGATAGGTTGGGATGATACAAATCAGACATTTGATATTATTATTGTTATGTCACTGCTACTATAATTTGAAAGAGCCAGTATATAGAATAAGTTTAATGTTTATATTGGAAAGTGCTTATTGCACTTTTAAAGTTTGTATATTATTTGGTGTCATGGCTTATGGCTAGTACAATAAACCATTCATTCATTGATATCCTTATGAAATGTAATACTGCAGGTATGGGAAATATGCAGCTTTCTGGATCATATTGGGCTGCAAGCCCCAGCATTTCCCACCATTGGTTGTGTTGACTATGACTAATAGGAGTTGCAGTCCAGCAACATCTGGACTACATGCTTCCTACTCTGAAGTAATTGGAAGTATAGTTTTGTAGCTAAGTGCAAATTGTAGGCCATGTGGCCCAAAATTTTACCTAAACATAACCTCTTATAACTTTACATTTTTGTTTTGTTTTTTTTTTAATTATCCCAGTGGATAAAAGCTGAAGATTCATCTAAAATTACTGGAGGGACCCCAATCAAAATTGAAGATCCAAACCAGTTTGTCCCTATGAATACAAACCCAAGCGATGTATTACAAAAGAGGAATAAGGTACAACAAGTTTCATGATAGATCTACTTCATTCAATTCTGAGCAACAGACTAATAAGGGAATGTGGTTACATTTTCCTGTTTGGAATACCATTAAAATTGTTTCATAGTGTTTTAAGTAAGCTAGAGTTTTACGTTTAGATTGAGTGCTAATAGAACAGTTTACTGCTGGCCCCCCATGTTTACAGGAGTGCAGTTCCCCCATGAAAGTGGAAAAATTGAGAATATAAATCAAGATCACAAATGTTGTTCTTTTTTACTTGAGAGAGAACAGCTCTCGGTCCTCCCACATGATCATACCTCAACTTCTAATGTAGAATTGTGCCAGAGGACCAACAGATGCCTAAAGAAGTGTTCTCTCAGATAAAAGTATTATTTACAATTCTATTTATACATTAATTCACAAATAATCAAACTCACAAATACTTAACCAACAGATGTGGAGGGGTGACAGTAGTGCCCTTAAATATTTCTATAAACATTATGGGAAATCCATAGTTTCAAGCCCTATCCAGAAATCCCAACCTAATTATGAAAGCAAACGTTTCGTGTTACATTTTATATACTCGTTTTTTAACACTCCAGTAGTTGGAGTTTTCCTCTTCCTTTTTAGTATTTGGAGAGGAGGTAGTCAGTTCTGTGGTCCCTGCTGTTCTCGGCCTCCTTCATTCCCAGTCAGCTAATGTACTTAACAATAGCAGTGAGGAATAATGACAAGGGATTCTTTATAAGCCCAGACTGCTGGCTGCTTTTTCTCCCCAATGTATTCTTTGATATTCATACAAATTCGAGCTACACCCTGGGAAATGATTGTTCTGCCAGATACATAATGTTTCATCCAGAAATTCTGAGAACGTCTTACTTCACATCTGCTAGTGATCAAAGGGCTACGCCACTACCCTGAGGGAGGCAACTTGGTTCAGAAGAAATGCTATCCCTTACTTGGAAAAGATCAACTCGGCAATGTCACCCAGACATCAGCTTAGAATAGTATTATCAGTTCTAGGCACACAGCTTTCTTAGGCAGATGGAAGCTGGCCTGTATTTCTGAGGAAAGAACTGGCAAAACCACATCCAAATATTCCTTACTCAAGAAAACCCTATAGAGTTGCCATAAGTCAGCAGGCAACTTGAAGGCAAAATAATACCCTAAAGATACTAAATCCCACCTGATCATGGAAGCTAAGCAGGGTCAGCTGCACTTAGCACTTGGATGGAAGATAGCCAGTGAATACCAGGTGCTGTAGACTATATTTCAGAGAAAGGAACTGGCAAAACCACCTCTGAGTATTCCTAGACTAAGAAAACTCTAAATTCATCAGGTCGAGCATACAACTTGAATGCACATATACACACAGTCATAATGTCGGAATGGGAAGCTATAGAATAATGGGTTGTTGTAGGTTTTTCGGGCTGGATGGCCATGTTCTAGAAGCATTCTCCCTTGATGTTTCGTCTGCATGTATGGCAGGCATCCTCAGAGGTTGTGAGGACCTCACAACCTCTGAGAACCCATGATTCAGAAATATGAATATGAAGGAAAACTAATACAACAAGGTTAATGTTGAATTATTGTGAATATACAGAACACTGCAAACAGCATGTTCAAGCAAAAATATTCAGATACTCTGTATTGACATTTGTAAGGATTAGCAAGCATTATGACCGTACTATCTGGAATAAGAGCAAATAACACTAAGTCGGTAGATTGGACCTAGCATTTATTTTCTAAAGCCTAGTTCTTTAATTCATGTTTCAATGAGATTTTGAGATTGAGATATTGGGTACTTTGAAAAAAATGCCTTTTTTTCTTCACCAGATTCGGGAGCAGAATCGGTTTGACTTAAAGACTGCAGGCCCACAGTCTCAGTTGCTTGCTGGGATTGTGGTGGATAAAAAGCCTAGTGCTGTAAGTATATCCACTGTACAGACTAAAAACATGAACCAATGAAACCTGTGCAGCATTTGTCCTTGAACTTGGTTTGGAATTATAGTAGAGTCTTGCTTATCCAACAGAAACGGACCAGCAGAATGTTGAATAAGTAAAAATGTTGGATAATGAGGGATTAAGGAAAAACCCATTAAATGTCAAATTGCATTATGATTTTACAAATTAAGCACCAAAACATCATGTTTTACAACAAATCAACAGAAAAAGCACAGCAACGTTATGTAGTAATTACTGTATTTACGAATTTAGCACCAAAACATTGCAATGTATTGAAACAACTCTGGATCCGGGCGGGAGGTAAACTGCATTGGGTAATACAGAACGTTGGATGAGCGAAGGTTGGATAAGTGAGACTCTTATCTGCAAGCATCTACCTCCTTGCTTTTTGAAAGCTTGTTCTAACAAACATGTGGGGAGGCAACATGATGAATGAATTATAATTACAGAATTATAATTACAGAAACTTCTAACCATTGTTTTATAATGCAGTCTTAAAAAGAATTTGAACGTGGGTTGTTGTAGGTTTTTTGGGCTACATGGCCATGTTCTAGTAGCATTCTCTCCCGACGTTTCACCTGCATCTATGGCAGGCATCCTCAGAAGTTGACCTCACAACCTCTGAGGATGCCTGCCATAGATGCAGGCGAAACGTCAGGAGAGAATGCTTCTAGAACATTTTAAATAGCCCGAAAAACCTACAACAACCTAGTGATTCCAGCCATGAAAGCCTTCGACAATAGTTTGAACATTCTTTCTAGGTTTTTTATTTGCAACCTAAACTTTCTTTTGACTTAGAACTGGTATGACGTACCAGTTAAATCAGCTTCCATGTCTTCATAATTATCTGTCAATTTATGTCTTGATGGCTGCATTTTAAATGCTTCAGTTCAGTCTTTAAGATTCCTCTTTAAGCAGTGTTTCTGTGTATGTTGTAATCCACTCTAAGTCCCCTTGGGGAGATAGAACAGAATATAAATAAAGTGTTGTTGTTATTATTTATTTATTTATTTATTTATTTATTGTTATTGTTATTATTTTCAAACTGCTGCTAGATTTGGGGATTTAATGGACTTGTTTGTTTGCCTGTATTGGTTTTTTTTTTCTTGAGTTGAGTTCTACTTCCTGGAGTATTTTCTTTTTCTGTTCCAGCCCATGCAGTTTGAAGAAGATGAGCATGCCCCACCAGCCCCTCCCAACCCATTCAGCCATCTCACAGAAAAGGAACTGGAAGAGTACAAAAAGACAATTGAACGCAAACAACAAGGGATAGAGGGTGAGCTTTCTGAGCACCTGACAGTTTCCAGGAGCAATTTGGTTTAAGGCGAACACAGTTTGGCGTGACCGAACTGAAAATAAATGTCAGATGTATTTCTAAATTACATTTCATTACGCTAAGCAGTGATCAATGGCAGCATTACTACATCATTTTTAAGAGTTTTGTTTACTCATTTGTGTTTTAGGAAAAACTCTCATTCCTGTATGCCTCCTACATATGTGTGTCCTTACATACTTCCTAATCCATGTCCATTTGTCTTTCTTTGGAAGACAAAGTCTAATGCTGACTTCCTTTGGCTAAATTACATTGCCAAAATTGAGGTGGATAAAGGAGCAGGAAGTGTCTCCCTTACTGCATCCTGGTGTAGTCCTCATGCGCGCTCTCTTTCCCTTTCTCTCTCTCTCGCTCTCTCTCTCACACATGCACACACACAAGGGCTCACTTCTACATGATTCCCAACTGACCTCATTTATGACGCTCTTAAAACAGAGGGGGAAATTTTGAAGATCCATTATACTCAAGTAAATACAATACATCTGGTGACCTTCTGAGGGCATGGAAAAAAAATTGATTGGCCAGGGTCCATCCTTGCATGTTCTTTGTACAAGAAAAAATGTATGTGGAGACCACCGCATCATAGCAGTTACCAGGATTAGCCGCCATGGCCCCTTTTATTTGGATAGGAGGGGGTTATGTGTTCTCCTCTCATTGTGACCATTATGATTTGAAAACTATATATTAGAATCTGTTTCAACCAATGAAGATTAAAATATGAGATTAATAAATGTGATCTGTGGTCCCAGGAGGATTATTAATTTGGACACCAGGGTCTCCACTGTCCCAGAGCAATCATTACTGAAACATCAATGATTTGGAAATACGTTTATATATCTTCATACAAGGGGCCACTGGTGGCGCAGCGGGTTAAACCGCTGAACTGCTGAAGTTGTTGACTGAAAGGTCGGCAGTTCAAAACAAGGGAGCAGGGTGAGCTCCTGCTGTCAGCCCCAGCTTCTGCCAACCTAGCAGTTTGAAAACATGCAAATCTGAGTAGATCAATAGGTACCACTCATGCTGGCCTCATGACCTTGGAGACAACACCGGCTCTTCGGCTTAAAAATAGAGACAAGTACCACCTCCCAGAGTCGGACATGACTAGACTTAATGTCAAAGAGAAACCTTTACCTTTTATCTTCATACTACACCATTGATGTTTATTTATTTTCCCATCACCTTTCTCTTTCTGTTCAGACCACTGTTTCTTTGCATTATAAACTTGGGCCAATTTACATCATGAACTTTATCCACTCTAGTCTCCTTACTTTTCTCTACAGCATCTCTCAATGACCTAAGCATTGCATATTTTCCCCTAACCTTTCCCTGTTTCCTCTGAACTGGTGGCTGCTTTCTCCTGGGCCTTTCTTCCAAATCATGCTTCTTTATTTTCTTTCCTACTCCATTTAATCCTGCTTCCACCTCACTGTTTCCATCTGCCCATCACCCCAAAACCTCCCCTTGGACCAACCTCCTCTGCAATATCATTCTGTGTGATCCTCACCTGCAAATTCCTGGTGCATATAAAAATGTATGGCAGCATTTGGTGGCATCTGATCTGCGATTGTATTACTTTCCCATATTACTAGTGTGAGATCATGTCAGCACGTTTTTTAAAAAGGTTAATTGTAATTGAAACCAGGGTTTTTTAAACAGTTTAATCAGGTTTAAAGGTAAGCAAACCGTTTGTTATTAGTCTGTTCTCTTGCCTACAATTTTAGCATTATAGCTAGCAGCCTTCTAACTTGCCAATTTCTTATTTTTGAAAGCATAAAGATTCAAAGGTAAAAGTATTGTATTTCAACCAACTTTTTCACCCATCTCCATTCAAAGCATCTGATAAGGTCTAACAGGAACTACTATTTACTATTACCTAACACTAGCATTTCCAGCACTAACGTTGCATAGATTGCTCTGTCTATTTTGTAAGCAACAGTTCCATGGTTTAACCAAAGTATGTTTTCATGGAATGCTTTCTTCTAAATATTTGGGGCCATCTTTTGTGTACATTTAGTAATAGTTAATAATCGTTGTTGACTAATACCATGAAATTTGTAACCTAAACTCATTCCGTGAGATAACTTTAGCATGGTCAGGTCAGTGCTAACAAAGTTGCTTGTGTTTTGTATGCACTAATGTGTACTGATCTTTTTGCATTCCGTTATTTTGGCATGGCTTTACTAACTCAAGCTCTTGTCCTACAGATGCTGATCAGGAAATTTTCTCAGATGGCGGGTCATCTGTTTCACAAATTAACTCTCAAACTCAGTCCCCACAAAATGTCCCTGACAAATTAGAAGGTACACAGTGTAAATGTCCTCTGCAATATTGTGAGCCAATTCTACACTTCTTTGCCAGTTAATTATTTCAAGGAGACAAAGAAAATAAAATACCCTGATCATATATTTTATTGCATCTTGTATTTTAAGAATCCATTTGGATTTATCAGAACTTCCCTAAGGGTCCATTTCTGAATTACAGTAGTCTTACTCATCCAACATAAATGGGCCAGCAGAACCTTGAATAGCAAAAGTGTTGAATAATAAGAAAAAGCCTATTAACGTTATGATTTCACAAATTAAGCACCAAAACATCATGTTTTACAACAAATCGACAGAAAAAGTAGTTCAATACATGGTAATGTTATATCACAATTACTGTATTTACTAATTTAGCATTGAAACATTGCAATGTATTGAAACAGCTGTGGATCCAGGTGGGAGGCAGACTGCGTTGGATAATACAGAATGTTGGATGAGCGAAGGTTGGATAAGTGAGACTCTACTGTATATGAATTACTGGATAGATTTTATCTGTAATTTCATTAATCATCCAGGTCAAGTCACTTAGAGATAGTTCCCTACATTAGATTGATGGTATACAATTTCTAGCTTTGAGGAAGAAAGCAAGCACATTTCTTCTCAACATTATTTGTGTACATTGGCTCATGATGCCAGGCAGTTACAACAATGAGCTTATCATTGCATCACATTCTAAGCAGAGGTTCAATCTGAATGGCCTAGTTGTGTGCAGGCCATGGCTGAAAACCTTGATTCGAAAGTCCCACTTTTACCCTGTATACTCATGTATTAAGTCCAGAAGTTTTAGACAAAATTTTAACTGAAAAAATCTGGATCGACTTACAGTGTGAGTTCTGTACCTTAAGTCTGATCAAAAAGGAGCCTTTTCTTGCCTCAGCAGAGAAATGAAAGGCAAGAGCTTGGTCTATCCTAAGAGAATCTAAAAGAATCACCTATCCCTCTCTATTCTCTTTGTCATGCCACAGATTCTGGCCTTTTTGAATACCTGGATGGAGAAATGGCATCTGCCCCCCTGAGGCAACATTGATGCTTTCCCCTCTTCACAGAAGTACCCTCAACTTAGCTATACGCCAATTAAAATTCCATAATTTTGGCCCCTCTCAACTTATACATGAGTATATATGGTAATATATACTTCGTAGAGTTGCTGCATAACAATCGCGGAGACAAAGCTTCAAACATCTCCCTCTTGTCTTTCTACAGAAAATGATGATTACCTACAGGATGCTAACCTCATCTCTATGGATCTCCCAGTTGTGATGAATGGCAAAGAAGATGCACACGATGTAGAAGAGGATCTTGCACAGAGGGTCAGCCAGTTAACTACTGCTGTAGAGAACGTAGAGATTACAATTAAGACATCTGAAAAGATTGAGGAGGCCCTTTCTCCTGAAGGCTCTCCTTCCAAATCGCCTTCCAAGAAGAAGAAGAAATTCCGTACTCCATCGTTCCTAAAAAAGAACAAAAAGAAGGAGAAGGTGGAAGCCTGAGGCTACCTGGCACAATTCAAATCCACATTTTAGTCAGCCATTAACATGGTCAAGTTAGGTAGGGTTATGCGGGAAACTGGGCCTTAACCTAAGTACAGAACTGGAAAAAATAGAATCAGTTTTTTCTGTTAATTAAGCAAAGATTTCATCTCTTAATTAGTATGAGGGTTTGAAATATTGAATAGTTCCACCACAAATTAACACTGGCAGGTGTTCCAAGATAGCACTATAGTTATTTCAAATACCCTTATGGTATCAAGTTATACATGAAGATTTCTCCCAACTAGAAGTATCTTCAGCACAGTTTCACTAAGGTAGCTGTTGAGTTATCTGATAATGTTTGTTTGTTTTAATCTACTGCCTCACTGTGTAATTGGATGAGACTTCTTTGTATTGTGATCTTGACCATCGCGTTTGTGTCGTCCCTGCCTCAGAGGGTGCCTCTCACCACATCTTTTCAAAGAGTAAGGTCATTTATTATACACTGGCACATAATATTAGAGGGGAAAACCTGTAAAAGGAATTGCATATGGAATTTTACAGACTCTGTAAAGATTGCATTCATCAACAATAACTTTTGCCAAATATTTCATTTTAGTAAGATATAATTTTTTGAAAACTTTTTTTATTCTATCAGTTGGGGGAGGGGCAGGGAGAAAGCCCTTATTTTTCAATAAAGGGGATTTTATACGCTTAACATTGATAACTTAGTTTAACTATGGCAAAACAGAAAAAAGAATTTTATATGTTGAGATTTTGTATACCACTCAGTATAAAGTATTATAGGCATGTAAAACCAAGCATTTAACAGTAGAACGTATTCAAGGATGCTTGGTGTAGAGTATACTTAAATATAATTCAGGAATCCAGAGCCTCTGATACCAGATGTTGAAAACTTATAAATTTAAATGGGTTCAGGTTTAAATCTTACTATATTTTTTTCCTCATGGTATTGCTATCAAATGAAGAAAAATAATCTTTTTAACATATGGCATGTGCCGGCTTCATTTTGGCCTTTCTAGGTTATTCTTGCCACAAGTCCAGATAAAATCTCAAGACAGAGTCTTGGAGACTTGATGGTTAAGTTGAAACCACAATGAGTTTTTCTGCTCTTTGTTTTGAGACTTTTCGTTCCAGGTCTTCTGTCATCTTAGGAGACATAAAGCTGGCATTCAACTCACAGAATGTCATGCCCGTAATGTGACGTGTTGTGTTGCTGATGAGCAACACATAACTGACCACACTCAGGTCAGTAACACCTCAACACGCTTGTGATTCTTGTGGAACCACATTCTGGAGGCCACTTTACGTGGCAACAATCCCACTAGCAGGGAGAAGAATAGTGTTGTTCAGTTGGCACTATGTAACTGTTTGGGTGCAGCGGAAATGCGCTATTTCCCCACGACAGATGTGCTTCTTTAAATGGAGTCAGGATCCAATGTAGTGAAGTTAGAAACAACCGAATACATGTTGCACTATTGACTAGAAGGGCCCACAACCAAATGAAGGAGACAAAACTGAAAAAAAGGGAAAGTGAAATGAATGACTAAAGAGAAGGCGTTAAGGAGAGTGGTCGCTTGTGGATTATTTTTCATAAAATATATGGTATGGATTTGGGGGTATTTTTTATTAAAAATTTATGGAACGACAAGTTTCATATTTTTAAAATTATAAAGTAATGTCTAGCAGCGTCCCTTTTAGGAGATTGTAATAGGGTCATTTAAATCTGAGTTTTGCCTTCTCACCAAATCTTAGAACCAATTAGCGTAGCACTGTAGGTGCCGATCTTACCACTTGCTCTTTGTAATTGTAGTTTTATTTTTCTTTGGACTTTTTGCAAAACACAAAAAAGGAACCTTGTAAATACACACTAAAACATGGAAAATAACAGGAGGGCCTTTGAACTGCCCTTCTACATCAATAGCCAGAAAAGCCAAATACATCTCAAATATCAATGTGACTTCCAGATTGCCAGTTGAAATATATACCGTATATAGATTGTTAAATATGGCCGGGGGGTGGTTTGGCATGCCAAAAAATGACTATAGCATGTTACAGGCTGGTTTAGCTTTGACTGTGTAAGTGTGACAATGCAGCACCGGAGTGACTCTGGAAATGATATTCTAGATATCTCAAAATACTGGAATCAGTGTGTTCTTTTTTAAAAGAAAATTAGTGGGAATTTCTAAGTTGCTTCATTTTGTTTTGTGTTCTACATTTTTTTTGTGTTGTATTACAACATATGTAGAAACAGTAACCTGTGAACTATGCTTTTCATAACTTTTAAAAAATATATCTAAATGAATGCAATGTGCATAAATATTTTTTAAAAAATGCAACCGTGAACTATTTGCACCTTTTTTTGCTAATGCCTCTATTTACTTGCTTTGGCATAAAGAATGAGCCAGCCAACTCTTGTGTCCTGTGGAAAAAGATATATAAATGTCGTTGGAAATTGCTCATAGATGTAATGCTAATTAATGTTAAATCACAAATAAACAGTATTTTAAATAGATGTATTTTGGATGCTGCCTGTTTTTTGTAGCATTCTTCAACACAAGAAAGTATATCATGTGTCTCATGAAAATATCAGGTGTTTCAGAAAGGTGGAACTCGTTTGAAAATACCATATCTCTGCAACCAACTTTGGAACTCCCTCCCAATGAAGATTAGGCAAGTCCCTACATTGTCCTCCTTTCGCAGGGATTTGAAAATCTGGATGCTTCAGCTTGCGTTTGAGAGTGCCTCATCCCTAGTTATAAATGCCCAGCGCCCAGGTTCCTTAATAATATTTTGCTCTCTGCATTTCATCCATTACCCAGCCCTACGATATGCCACTTGCACTATCCTCCCATGCAATGTTCACGCCCATTGTACTACTGGCTATTGGTTTTGTTGAGTTTTGTTTTGATTGAGTTTTAACACTGCTGTTTTATACTCTTACTTTTTATTTTTGTTTGGATTGTTATATTTAACTATGTTTTTATTTTAATTGTGTTTTTGCTTAGATGGACTGTTTTGTATTTGTGTCTGTGGCATTTTGTTCCATATGTAAGCCGCCCCGAGTCCCTTCGAGGAGATGGTGGTGGGGTATGATAATAAAGTTTAAGATTAATAATATTCTTATTACTAATAACCATCAATTAATGAAACTCTTACCAGTTGAAAGGGTGGGACATAAGAGTTTCAAAGGATTACCACTAGATACCTCTCCCAGCACAAAGAGCCCCTTGTCCCAGTCTTTTGCAAGATGGTGACTCCACAACATAAGGCCTAGTGAGATATATTCCACATTTGCGAAGTTACAGTATATTCTGGCGTATAAGACTACTTTTTAACCCAAGCCAGACAACCAGAGATTGAGAACAACAACCTCCATGAACCCTTTACATCTACTGAATTGGACATGGCTCTCAACAAATGTAAGAATGGCAAAGCAGCTGGCTTGGATGATCTACGGATGGAACAAATCAAGAACTTTGGTCCAAAAGCAAGGCGCTGGCTGCTGGAGCTGATGAACAACTGCACTGCATCCTGTCAGATCCCCAAAATCTGGAGGAAAGCAAGAGTCATCACCATCTTGAAGCCAGGCAAAGACCGTAATGACCCAAAAAGCTACAGACCAATCTCCCTGTTGTGCCACCTCTACAAAGTTCTGGAGAGACTTATTTTGCATAGAATTATGGAAAATATAGACCCCTGTCTGATCCCACAGCAAGCTGGCTTCAGAAAAGGCAAAAGCTGCACATCGCAAGTGCTGAACCTGACCCAGCACATAGAAGATGGCTTTGAAAGGCAGCAGATCACAGGAGCTGTCTTCATAGACTTGTCAGCAGCCTATGATACTGTGAACCACCGCCTCCTCCTGAGAAAAATGTATAATATCACAAAGGACTACCACCTCACCTGCCTCATAGGAAACCTGCTACAAAACAGGAGCTTTTTTGTTGAGTTCCAGGGCCAGAGAAGCAGATGGCGGAAACAGAAGAACGGCCTGCCTCAGGGGAGCGTGCTTGCTCCATCCATGTTCAACATCTACACAAATGACCAGCCACTGCCAGAAGGGACAGAGAGTTTCATCTATGCTGACGATCGTGCCATCACTGCTCAAGCAGGGAGCTTTGAGATGGTAGAACAGAAGCTCTCCGAAGCTCTAGGTGCTCTTACTGCCTATTACAGGGAAAACCATCTGATCCCTAATCCATCTAAAACACAGACATGCGCCTTTCACCTTAAGAACAGACACGCATCCCGAGCTCTGAGGATTACCTGGGAAGGAATCCCACTGGAGCATTGCAGCGCACCCAAATACCTGGGAGTCACTTTGGACCGTGCTCTGACCTACAAGAAGCACTGCCTGAACATCAAACAAAAAGTGGGCGCTAGAAACAACATCATACGAAAGCTGACTGGCACAACCTGGGGATCACAACCAGACACAGTGAAGACATCTGCCCTTGCGCTATGCTACTCTGCTGCTGAGTATGCATGCCCAGTGTGGAACACATCTCATCACACTAAAACAGTGGATGTGGCTCTTAATGAGACATGCCGCATTATCACGGGGTGTCTGCGACCCACACCACTGGAGAAATTACACTGCTTAGCCGGTATTGCACCACCTGACATCCGCCGGGAAGTAGCAGCCAATAGTGAAAGGACCAAGGCAGAGACATCTCCAGCTCATCCCCTGTTTGGGTATCAGCCAGCACGTCAACGACTTAAATCAAGACATAGTTTTCTTAGAACTACAGAGACACTCGCTGGAACACCCCAGCAAGCGAGAGTCCAAAAGTGGCAGACCCAAACCCAGCACCTCAATTCATGGGTGATACCAGATGAGAGACTCCCCCCTGGGCACTCAGAAGACTGGGCGACTTGGAAGGCGCGGAACAGATTGCGCTCTGGCACCACGAGATGCAGAGCCAATCTTAAGAAATGGGGCTACAGGGTGGAATCCTCGGCATGCGAGTGCGGAGAAGAACAAACCACTGACCACCTGCTGCAATGCACCCTGAGCCCTGCCACATGCACGATGGAGGACCTTCTTGCAGCAACCCCAGAGGCACTCCAAGTGGCCAGATACTGGTCAAAGGACATTTAACCAAATACCAAATTTACAAAATCTGTGTGGTTTTTTTTCTTTTTCTTTTTCTTTTTAATCTCTGTGTTTGTTTTGCTCTGTTAGAATTGTAACACAATGGTTGCTGATGACACGATAAATAAATAAATAAACCCAAGAAAATCTTCTCAAAAGTCAGGGGTCGTCTTATACGCGGGTGTAGTCTTATGCATGGGAGTCGTCTTAACTCTATATTTTAACTGGAAAAGTTGGGGGTCGTCTTATACGCCCAGTCGTCTTATATGTCGGAATATACGGTATATTTTAGCTTTGTTTTTGGCGCAAAATTGTTAGCAAAGCTTGATAACTCATGAAAATGTTTGTAATGTTTTGTGTAACATGTTAACGTCATTAAATACGCTGCTTTGAAATTGGGACCATCCATCTGAAATGGGGAGGATGGCCTGCTGGCTTTAAGTAGATAATCTGAGAACAAAACGTTTTTTTAAAAAAGGAAATGTTTAACATTAACATTTTTAAAGGAAATGTTTAATAAATGCCAGTTTTTCAAAGCGAAGCATAGCCCTACCAACACTTCTGTTTTTCCCCATTTTTGATAGCCCTCATTGATTCCCTGAAATTGACCCCGAATCTATCCATTTGCCTATATCTATTACATATAGTTTAAAGGACTGGAGACTATAATAAATGTAAATACCCCACAAAGAGTTTCCATTGTAATAGAGGAACCTGAAAATGTTTTATTGTGGATTTGCATCTTCATGTGAACTACTTAAGCTCAACCTACCATAGTATTGGTTTGACAAGATTTATTCAGAGAAAGTCAAACATTTCCAGAAGTGGATGCAGCTGTCATACTAGGTTTAATTTATTTATTATTTATTTATTAACAGTATTTATACCCCGCCCTTCTCACCCTGAAGGGGACTCAGAATGGCTTACAGAACACACATATGGTAAACATTCAATGCTGCTTATACAGTAAACAAGGACAAACAAACAAACAGAAGTAAAGGCAATGTATTGTCGAAGGCTTTCATGGCCGGAATCACTCAGTTCTTGTGGGTTTTTTCGGGCTATATGGCCATGTTCTAGAGGCATTTCTCCTGACGTTTCGCCTGCATCTATGGCAAGCATCTTCAGAGGTGCTTTTTTTTTCAATTTTTGCTATTTTATTTCCAGCATCTTGGAGGCTGTGCTCGACTCTGGCCATGGGGGGCGGGGGGGCTTCCGCTCCATCTTCCATGTCAAGGAGCTTTCTTCCAATTGATATCCTTTTTTAAAGGGTGCCTTTACGACCTCTCTGCTAAATAACAGTACCTATTTTATCTACTTGCATTTCTGCTTTCTACTTACTAGGTGGACAGGTGAGCTGGGGCTAACAGCTGGTGCTCACCCCACCCAATATCAAACTGCTGACTTTCCGATCGGCAGGATTTTTCTGCAGCACAGCAGTTTAGCCCGCTGTGATAAGCCCAAGGTCTGCAACTGCACTCTGGTTCATTGATGACACCTGGTCCTTCAGCCACAGGACTGAATCCAGAATACTCAAACCATTAACTTTAATTTTCAGGAGCATAACCCCATCCAGGATAGGGTGTATCTTTATTCTCATCTATCTTTCAATAGACCACAAGCTCTTCTGTTCTTGTCTGGATTAAGATGCCTTTTGTTTGTTCCAGCCCATTACAGGTGTGAGGTACCAGTTTAGTGCAAAAACAGCATACCTGAGGCAAGGTAGAAATGAGTAAACGTTGGTTAACTTTAGCATTCTGATGACACGAGGTTTCAAAAATACAGAAAGCCTCTCCCAGTAGTTTAGTGTGTATCTTAAACATTATGAGTAGTGGCCAATAAATAAATCACCTTGTAGCATCTCTCAGGAGGAATGAGAGTTGCTGTAAAATTGTGCCTTGAAGGCCCATCCCAGTGAGGCGGTCCAGAAGGATACTACAGTTGATGATATTGAAAGCTGCTGAGATCCAGTAGAGCCAACAGAAACACGCTTCTTCTAATCAGTTCCCAGCCTAGATCATCCCACAACTGGGCCTCAAGCCATGAAATGGATTTAGATAATCTGTTTTATCATCTCATCCCTGGAGCTGAAAGGTCACTACATACTTGAGTGTATGTGTGCGTGCCTTCAAGTAGCTTGTAGACTTAGGCTAACCCCAATGATTTTATA
The DNA here is from genome assembly GCF_037176765.1 of Anolis sagrei. Classification (NCBI taxonomy): domain Eukaryota; kingdom Metazoa; phylum Chordata; class Lepidosauria; order Squamata; family Anolidae; genus Anolis; species Anolis sagrei. Next base: position 210,085,442 of record NC_090023.1, on the reverse strand, counting down.
GCTCCAAAAGAGAATAATGGAAGGTAGTATCCAATATAGAATGACCCCCTCCCCCTTATCTGAAAGGGATGAATTACCACAGTTAGGAAAAATCACTGATAGAAGTGAATATTATGGTCAACGTTTTGCAGAAGCATGCTATAGAGTTATGCTGGAAAACCTAAGAAAAGTATAAAGATTAAATATTTTCTCAGATGCAGGTAAATGAAACTGAAGGTAGTAGTCGTGTGGAGAAGTTCAAGGATTTATTCAACAGATGAGTTATTTTAAAGTAGCGTTAACCACTCTTTGCCCAGTCCTCTTGTTGTCTGTTTAATATGGAAGGACGGATCTAGAGCATATTTGGTAGCTCTCTCCCATCCAAAACTCCTATCTTCATTCCTGGTTTTGGGGGGGGGGGGGGGCAAGACTAAGGAAAGTGACAGCAGATCAAAGGGAATGCCTAATTCAAGAAGTTGTTTGATAATACTAGGCTTTTAAGGAAAGCTTTTCCCAACCTGTCATCTAGATATGTTGGATTACAAACCCTTCAAGTCACAGACATCAATAGGATTGTGCAGTTTGTACACATTTGGAAAACGATGGGCTGCGGAAGGCAGTTTAAACTCCACAAAGAATCATTTTGAAGATGCAAATCCAAAATGTGGAACTTGGAGGCAACAAAGTCAAAGTACCATATGCCATTTTCTCTGTCATTGTAAGGTTAAAAGTAAATATGGTAGCAAGTCAATGTGTTCAAAATATTCTGTGCATCATACTAAGCATGGCTGATGTTTGAGTTCATATATAAAGAGTTCTTTTACATCACAACATCATGGAAGAAAAACCATACTGTTTGGTAAATGCAAAATTCAGTGCAATTCACTCATGCTCCGCAATTGCAACGGCTGGCATTCACACACGCCCCTTTGATTTTTCAACATCTTGTAATATTAACAAAATATTTTGTATCTTCAAAGTGTTAAGCATTTCATGTGCATCAATTACACAGTAAATGCAGTTCAAGACTAGGTTATACCACAACAAAATGTGAGAAACAGTTGGATACAAATACTTTAGAAAGGCATTGTCAGAAGGCAATAGATTGTCAGTATAACAATATGGCAAGGCTTAAATACCTAAATGCGCCAGATCCTGTCTGATCTGAGAAGTTAAGCAGAGTCAGCACTTGGATAGGATACCACCAATTTAAGGCGTAGGGCCCCCAGTGGCGCAGGGAGTTAAACCGCTAAGCTGCTGAACTTGCTGACCAAAAGGTTGGTGGTTTGAATCTGGTGAGCGAGGTGAGCTCCCATTGTTAGCACCAGCTTTTTTGAAAACATGCAAATGTGAGTAGATCAATAGGTACTGCTCTGGTGGGAAGGTAACAGTGCTCGATGCAGTCATGCTAGCCACATAACCTTGGAGATGTCTACGGACAAAGTTTATTATTTATTTATATATTTACAGTATTTATATCCTGCCCTTCTCACTCTGCAGGGGACTCGGGGCGGATTACAATGGACCTATATATGGCAAACTTTCAATGCCATAGACATACAACATATATAGACAGACACAGAGGTGATTTAACATTCCAGCTTTCAAGCTTTGTGAGGGTATGCTCGATTCCGGCCACAGGGGGAGCTGCCACTTCACCATCCACTTGGTGACATCGAGTCCTTTGATGGAGTACTTCCTCATTCTTCTACACGCTGCTGGAAGGTTTTATGGCATCATAAATTAATTAAATTAGGCTCTCCACATGAAGCGGTACCTCAATTTCCTACTTGATAGATGCAACTGTCTTTCGGGCTGCATAGGTTGATAGCAAGCTAGACTATTAATGGTCGGGAGCTTACTCCGACCCAGGCTGGCTTTGAACTCATGACCTCTCAGTCAGTAGTGATTTAATGCAGCTGGCTGCTAACTAGCTGCGCCACAGCCCGCTCCTCAGCTTAGAAATTGAGGCTCCTCAGCTTAGAAATGGAAGTCACCACCACCAACCACCCCCCAAGTTGGACACGCTAGACTTAATGTCAGGGGAAACCTTTACCTTTTTCAGATTATTTTTCAGAAGAAGAAACCTCTCAAGTATTCCTTACCTAACAAACCATATGAAAGTTATGGTGTCATCATAAATTTGAATGCACATAGTAATCCCGGAGGTAGCATAGTGAGTTATATAGTAAAAGATGAGGGTAGAATTCATAGAGATAACCATATTGGTTTGGAATATCAGTATGCAAAGGGATCTTTGTAGCACCTTAAAAACAGAAACATGCACTGCAAGTGTAGCCTGTGACCATTAGGTGGCACCAGCTCCCTTTGACATTCTAATAATTGTGGGATTAATCCCTTGAAAGACAATTAGCAAGCTGCTTTCAAAGAAAGTATTTTGGTGAAGGCTCTGTGGGCATTATTCCAGCTGCGCTTCAAACAGATGAAAGAGAACAGCTGGCTTTTTTGGACGTTTGTATTTATCAGCTCGGTTAGAAACCCAGAAATGGAATGTTTATCTCGAGAGGATTTCTCCAACATACATATACATTCACATATTTTAATTAAATATTAGTATTATTATTATTATTATTATTATTATTATTATTATGTAATTATTCTTGCGTGTTAGGTCCCAGAATAATTCTGGGCTTTTTACAAATGTTGTACTCTTGGGCAAAACATAGAATGATTACATTTAGCATGCCAAACTAGGTTCCATTTTAGGGTCCATGCATATAAAAATGTTCGCATGGAAGATAGTAGCAAGTTGAAATCACTGTTTTTCTTTGTCATCCAGTTGTGATCGCCTTTGAGCACATACTTGAATATCAATGGTTCTCAACCTTCCTAATGCCGCGATCTCTTAATACAGTTCCTCATGTTGTGGTGACTCCCAACCATAAAATTATTTTCGTTGTTACTTCATAACTTTAACTTTGCTACTGTTATGAATCATAATGTAAATAACTGATATGCAGGATGTATTTTCATTCACTGGACCAAATTAGGCACAAATACCCAATACACCCAAATTTGAATACTGGTGGGGTTGAGGTGATTGATTTTGTCATTTGGGAGTTGTAGTTGCTGGGGTTTATAGTTAATGTACAATCAAAGCGCATTCTGAACTACAACAACAATGGAATTGAACCAAACTTGGCACACAGAACTCCCATGACCAACAGAAAATACTGGAAGGGTTTGGTGGGCATTGACCTTGAGTTTTGGAGTTCACCTACATACAGAGAGCACTGTCAACTCAAACAATGATGGATCTGGACCAAAATTGGTACAAATACCCAATATGCCCAAATGCGAACACTGGTGGAGTTTGGGAAAAATGCACCTTGACATTTGGGTGTTGTAGTTGCTGGGATTTATAGTTCACATACAATCAGAGAGCATTCCGAACCTCACCAATGATAGAATTGGGCCAAACTTCCCTCACAGAACCCCCTTGACCAACAGAAAATACTGTGTTTCTGGTGATCTTTGGCGACCCCTCTGACGCCCTCCTTGCAAAATGCTGTTGTATATGCTTACACCACATGAAATAATACAGCATTCCCCAACCTGTGATTTTCTAGGTATCTTGGATTAAGCTAATTGAAAAATAAACTAAGATTGCTTGGTTATAATGTTAGAAATCTTTTTCCTGCGTTAATATCTACAGTAGATTTCACATGTAATTCAGTTTGGCAAGGTGTTTGTAGCAAAGCGGCTGTACAACTGTATTACCGGAATAGTGCTGACAAGTACAAGACTGCTATCTCAATAATAATTGAAACCATGTTATTTTTGATGGAACAGCATCACCAAGACACAAACAGTCTTGCAAGTTGCTCAAATAATGGAAGAAAATAGGAAATCACCATTCAAATTATATTGTTATCCATTATAAACCAGACAGCAATAAGAAGGATGCTAGAAGGGTCCTTACATGCAGACTATGCCATTCTTTCCTGAGCAAGAAGCATGGTCATTGTAGTTTCTTGCCCAGGAAAGAATTGCATAGTCTGCATGTAAGGTAGAATTACTACTGCTAGCACTGCACAGACAAATATTTAAATTTTATGAAATTTCTCTAATTGATTTTTTAGTATGCTGTCCTGAGATGTTTCAATATAGGATTAATTATACATATTTTAAAGTAAAGCTTTTCCCTGACATTAAGTCCAGTCATGTCCAACTCTGGGGACTGGTGCTCATCTCCATTTCTATGTCAAAGAGCCGGTGTTGTCCGTAGACACCTCCAAGGTCATGTGGCCATCATGACCATGGAGCGCCGGTACCTTCCCACCAGAGTGGTACCTATCAATCTACTCATATTTGCATGTTTTCGACCTGCCAGGTTGACAGAAGCTGGGACTAACAGCCGGAGCTCACCCAGTTCCCCGGATTCGAACTAACAAACTTTCCGTTAGCAAATTCAGCAGCTCAGCACTTTATCCCAATGTGCCACCGTGCGCTCCAAATATTATTAAGATACCTATTTTAATAAAGAAAATGTTTTGTGTCTTTCAAAGAACAGTTGCATTGCATGACTGTATTTGATCATTGCAAAGGTTTTTCCTTGCACCTCTCTAAACAGATAGTCTGAAAAAAAAACATGCCATTCATTTTAAGATTATAAGATTAGCTGGGGTATGTAAAAGGTTTTCCTATTTCCCTGTTTTGATGGTCTATGTTTGAAAAATTCTGTATGATTCAGGCTCTAATGCTATATTCAGCTGGAGTCAATCCATTACAGGAGCCTCCAGTGGTTCAATGGGTTAAACTCTTGTGCCAGCAGGACTGCTGACCAATAGGTCAGCAGTTTGCATTCGGGAAGAGCAGGTTGAGCTCCCTCTGTCAGCTCTAGCTCCCCATGCATGGGACATGAGAGACAGGAAGATCAGGTTGTGCTCCCTCTGGCAGCTCCAGATCCCCATGCATGGGACATGAGAGAAGCCTCCCACAAGGATGGTAAAACAAACATCTGGGCGCCCCCTGTGCAATGTCCTTGCAGACAGCCAATTCTCTCACACCAGAAGCAACCTGCAGTTTCTCAAGTCACTCCTGACATGAAAAAAACTCCATTAAATTAATTTGGGCTTACTTCTGAAATGTCATTGGTAAATTTTACCATCAAAAACCCTACATGCAACAGCAGTAAAAGCATCACTTCAGATATGAAGGACCAACACATCTACAAATAATGGCTCTTCTTGCTTGATAATGTCTCAATGGGCAAAAATTGAGTGATTCAAGACAGTCCGCAGTCCAACTTTTGTCTGAGCAACACTAGCATTATTTGTCTTTTGGAAGCATAGTTTAAAGTGATCTGATTGATTTCTGTTCTACTTAAACTTCATTTCCTTATAACTTCACTTACAGCCTCCTCACACTTCACAACTTTCTCAAAGCTGACTAGCTACTTATTGAAAGTTGCTAGTTATAGTTACTGTTTGAATGGGCCCCCAAGTAATTACCATTATAGTTATATATGTTTTTAATTTGGGGTTTTCCTGGCTCTCAAAAGTAATTCAAGTATTAGCCAGTGTTGATGAGCTCTAAAAGAGCCTGAGGATTAATGAAATGTTGAGAATAATTCATTTGTATTGCATGAGTGTCTAGTATATGCACAAGAGGACAGCAATGGCTGCGTTGTGGAAAGGACAATCACTTCACAGGAAGTATAAGGCATCACTCACTCTTTTCTTCCTTGCTTGCAGTTTTGCTACACATTCACACAGGGCTTGAGGAGAGGAAGATCTACCCATGTATCTTTCTGTTGGGCCAAAGCAGGACTTACTTCATCCAAGTGAAACAATGTTGGGGTGAGGCAAGGAATACTATATTGACTAAGTCTTCCTTTCGATAATCAGTGTCTAACATGAAAAGCAGATGAGGATAAGATGACTAGGTAAAGGTTTCCCCCTGATATTAAGTCCAGTCGTGTCCAACTCTGGGGGTTGGTGCTCATCTTCATTTCTATGCCGAAGAGCCGGTGTTGTCTGTAGACACCTCCAAGGTCATGTGGCCGGCATGACTGCATGGAGCGCCATTACCTTCCCACCAGAGCGGTACCTATTAATCTACTCAGATTTGCATGTTTTTGAACTGCTATGTTGGCAGAAGCTGGGGATAACAATGGGAGCTCACACTGCTCCCCGGATTTGAACCTGCAGCCTTTCGGTTAGCAAGTTTAGCAGCTCAGTGGTTTAACCCACTGCGCCACCAGGGGCTCCATAAGATGACTATCTAGCCAATATGTTATCAAAAGCTATCAATATGGTCGTCTTCCCAGGTAGCAGAAATGGCACTGATTACTGCAATGCACTCTATGTGGGGCTGCCTATGAAGATGGTTCAGAAATTGCAATCAGTGCAGAGAGCAGCAGCCAGATTTTTAACAGGAGCTGACTACAGAGATCACACCACTCACTTCGTTTAAGCAGCTCCATTTGTTGCTTGTGAGGTTCCAGGCCCATTCATAGTGCAGGTTATCACCTATAAAGCCCATTACGATTCAGGTCCTGCCTATTTGTGTAACCACGCCTTCCCTTATGAACCAACTCAGACCTTAAGATCTTCCAGGGGGCCCTTCAAATGGTCCCACCACCCTCACAAGCATGGTTGTTGGGAACAAGAAAAAGGGCCTTCTCGGAGGTAGCCCCCTGGCTCTGGAATGCTCTTTCTAAATAAATCAGACAAGTATCCTCTTTAGTTAACTTTAGGGAAGAACTAAAAACTTGGATGTGGAAACTGGCCTTCAAAAATGGTTGTACTTGTGACATAAGTTCCAATGAATCATTTGGACCACAGAGTTGTGCCTCTGTTTGTAGTCTGTCTGTGAGATTTTCTTGCAGCAGCTGAGGATATGATCCATGGTTTCATCAGCTTCCTTGCACAGTCTGCATTTTGGGTCATCAGCTGATTTTTCGATCCTGGCCTTAATTGCATTTGTTCTGATTGCTTGTTCCTGGCCTGAAAGAATCAAGTCTTCTGTCTCCTTCTTCAGTGTTCCATTAGTGTGAGCATTATTATTATCATTATCATTATTATTATTATTATTATTATTATTATTATTATTCTGACCCATTGGTTATTCTGAAATGGATGCTAGAGTCAATTTTAACCCGTGGATGCTTTTACTATTCAATGTTCAAAAGTGTATATTCTGTACACCTGCTGAAGAATTCAACATTTTATCCCGGAATGGAAAGCTGGAAGTTGTTTCATTGTCCCTGAAAATTACACCCAATATTGACAGTTTTTGTTTTTAAAAAATAATCCATCATAATTTAAAGCTCGGGTGGACTATATTTTATCCTCCAAATATTGTTGAACTTCAGTTTCCATCAGTCTTAACCAGCACAGCCAAGGGTGATGGATCATGGAAACTGAGGTCCAAACACAATTTCCTTCCCCTCATTTAAAATCATGCAACACACACATGCACACAAAACCAAGTCCTAAACCTATTTGCATGCACTCTTTCAGGCATCATCTCCTCTCCTGTAACTACCACACCCCCAAATTTTATTCAAGAACAAACAAAGATTTTTTGATAACTAGTGACAATCAGTGGACTGCACAATAGGGATGGAAAAGTACTTAAATTAAAAAAAAAACCACCAAACAATGGTGGAAAAACAGGTTTCATGACACTTGGGGCTGACTAAGAACCAAATAGAGGCTTACCTAGAATACACAGCAATGATGAAAAAAAAACCTGAAGTACAAAGTCCAAGAGGTAACCAAAATGGCTAACAAGCAGTCTAGAGGAAACAATTAAAAATAACAAAGGCATCCTTTTGCAAACCTTGTTCAAAAGGACACAAACTAGAATATAAGGGGGGGGGGGGGATGACCAAAAAACTTGAGGCTACAAAAAAAAAAAGGTTTTGAAGAACATCAAAACCAGCCATTAAAAGTGTATTTAAATACATCAGGAGCAGGAAACAGAAGGAAAACTGTTGGAAATTAAAGGAGGAAAGAGATTGCAGAGAAGCTGAATGAATTTTATCCTTCTGTCTACACTGCATCATTTTGTTAAAGGGAGTATCTACACTAGTCAGATTAGCCCACTGTAAATCTGTCTTAAGAACAGTCACAGATTCCTCACTAGGACCACATCAACCCTACTGGACTGTCACCTTCTCTGAGTCACCAACACTGCAGCTCCTAGCTGGCCACAGAGCTCCATCCAAGCCCCACGCTGATAAAAGCAAGAAGGAAGACAGTGACATGGACACGGTCAGTGCACAGGAGTGATCCTGTAGTAATTGTCTATTTAGATTTTCAAAAGTCCCACACCAAAGACTCCTCAGCAAACTTAGCACTCAGTCTATTATGGGCTTAAAAAACCGGTTAAAACTTTTAAGGAACAGGATACAGAGAGCAGAAGTAAATGGTCTTCCAAGGAGTAACGTAAGCTGCGGGCCCCTTCAGGGACTTGTACTGGAAGTGGATTTTGGAGTCTTAAGTCAAACTTCGATCCATACTTAAATCTTTAAAGCTGCGTTTCTCAACCTGGGACTCGTGACCACTGGAGGGTCAGAGGGGTCGCCAAAGAAAACACAGTATTTTCTGTTGGTTATGGGGGTTCTGTGTGGGAAGTTTGGCCTAATTCTATTGTTGGTGGGGCTCAGAATGCTCTTTAGTTGTAGATGAACTATAAATCCCAGCAACTACAACTTCCAAATGTCAAGGTCTATTTTCCCCAAATTCCACCAATGTTCACATTTGGGCATATTGAGGATTCACGCCAAGTTTGGTTCAGATCTATCATTGTTTAGGTCCACAGTGCTCTCTGGATGTAGGTGAACTACAACTCCAAAACTGAAGGTCAATGCCCACCAAACCCTTCCAGTATTTTCTGTTGGTCATGGGAGTTCTGTGTGCTAAGTTTGGTGCAATTCCATCCTTGGTGGAGTTCAGAATGCTCTTTGATTGTAGGTGAACTATAAATCCCAGCAACTACAACTCCCAAATAACAAAATCAATCCCACCACCACCACCACCACCACCAGTTTTCAAATTTGGGCGAAACGGGTATTTGGTCCAGTGAATGAAAATACATCCTGCATATCAGATATTTACATTACAATTCATAACAGTAGTAAAATTACAGTTATGAAGTAGCAACGAAAATAATTTTATGGTTGGGGGTCAGAACAACATGGGGAACTATATTAAGGTGTCACAGCATTAGACAGGTTGAGAATCACTGCTTTAAAGGAAGTGTAGACAATCTGTGACTTTGTTGAGCATCAACTCCTAACAGCCTCAACCCTCAACCAATGATGAGGGATCATTAGAGCTACTTAAAGGGCTCATGTTTCGGCTGCTTGGTCTTCTAAAGCTGTAAACATCTCAGAGCCTAAAGGACTGTTCGTCTCGCTGTGAATCTGCCCTGTTATTAAGATCTACAGAATAAGCTATTTTTGAGGATATCATGCCTCATGGAGATCCATTAGTTAGACCCAAAATAAATGGGTTTTTTTCCTGGCCATTCCTAAACAGAGATCATAACTCTCCCCAAGAGAGAGTTGGGGTGAGATAATGCCAGAAGAAATGTATCCAAGATTACAATTGACCCTGATGCTCTTCTTTCAGAAAATGCTGCTGAAACACATTTCTTTAATTTATACCTTATCTTTATTTAGTTTATTTAGTTTTATTAATGTTTGTTCTTTGGTTTTATTGCTTTCTTTTACATGTTTTGCAAATGACTTTGTTAGCATCTCCTCCCATTCACACACACAAAATAGGATATTAAAATATTAGTAATAAATAAATACTACTTATGTATATGGGAAAATGGCCTATGTTTCTGCATCTGGAGACTGGAGTTTAGATTTTTGTTTCTTTTCGCTGTAGTCAGTGTTCAGGTTTCAACTTAACTCTTGGAAAAGAAAAATGTAAAGTAGAGGTGTGTGTGTGTACATGTGTGTCCACCCAGTTGATCTTTATGCTTAACCATGAAGAAGCTAATTGCCTCTGCATGACATAGAAATGCTTTAAACAAGAACCCCTGGAGGCCCAGCGCAAGGTTGGCCTCTATAGTCTTCCCTTTCAGTGCCTTATGTTGGCAAGAGCCCAAGTTTAATTTAACATAGATCTTTGATAGTATAACATGCTTAAGTAAAAGAGGTCATGGTTGCAGCTTGCACAGATGTATCTCACTCAACTAGGGATGAGTGTACAATTGCTGAAATCAGCAGAGGCAGGCAACCTAGAGATAAGGGGCTTGTTTACCCTGGTACTCAACTGTCAGTCTTAATCATAAGGCGTCTGCCCTGGTGAGATAATGCTGGAGGAAATGTATCTAATTTTATGTGTTGTTCCAAATATAGATTTCTCTCACCATGACCACAAAGCATACATACACCCAACTCCCTACTATGCTAGACCGATACCATATGACCTGTGGTCCTGACCAGAATTTTCTCCCCAAATGGTTTGTTTGTTAAAGCAAAGGTCAGAGATAGCTGACCTGATGAGAGACTGAAAAACAACTGACCTGATGTGAGAAGGCACTTGCATTCTTGCCCCAAAAGATCCCGGGTGGTTGTTTATCATATAGCCTTCTCCTTTAAGCAGTGCCAGAAGTCTGCGGGATACTATTGGCTCCCTTCTGTAAAGTCAAATCCTTCTTTGAAAAGCATCTAATCTGCAAGTTAAGGGGAAATAGAATAGGACAGAGTACTAAGTGCACAGAGGTTATTGCACGGGTACATGGTATAGGGAGCTGGTTCATTTCTTAAAAACAGCCAAAGTTTTGAATGTGAGTTGGAAGCACTACATTGTTTATTTTGGTTCCTTCAAGTAGTCTTCATTTACGTTCAAATCCATGAACCCGTCCAACTGAGTCTGGAACAAAACTTCACAATTTGGACTGAAAATCAAAACCGCCTGGTTATGTTTTATTTCAGCTTCACATGGGACTCCTTTTGATGGCATGCCAATCAGCAAATCAAAATATAGATACCACCTTCGCCAAAATAATTTACATTTGCTTGCAATGTCACCAGAAGGTCTCAAAATCTGCTTGGCCACAATTATGTTTCACATCTATGGTTGCCGGATCACAAGTTCTGTCTCTGAATTTCTAGTTTCTGTAGGTTGTGTCTAGGCAGGAGACAAGGTGCAAATACTCCAGTTTCAATTTGCAGGATTGATTGATTTGGTACTGTAACTTGAAAAACGTCTTCCAAGAGTCTCTGTATTTATTTAGCTTACTTTTTCCTTCCTTCCCAGTCATTGCTTTGAGTCTTAAGAGAGTTAAGTGGGATATAAATAAATATCATCATCTCACTCTTTACTCCACCCTGCATTCTGGCTAGAAGCAAGTTGTTGTTGATGTTTCTGTTGTGGTGGTTGTGCCTTCAAGTCATTTCTGACTTATGGCAACCCTAAGGTGAAGCAAATAAGCTACATTAAATGTTCCTTATCAGACAGACTTAAAAAAATAGAAGGACTCCCTGTGTCTTTCTGAATGGCAAGCTGTGACTAACTGTGGTTGATAATTACTGCACAACACTTAGGACTTCATCACATGCTAGTTCTCCCTGTTTCCACAGACTTCTAAAAGAGTTCATGGAGAAAACAACACTGATGTCAAAGGGAATTCTGTCTCTCGCCTGTGCTGCTTTGTCTATGAACAGCCTCTGAAGTATGGGGAAATGGAGAGGGATGAGGGGGGACTTGTGAGATTCTAATGTGCATGGAAATAGAAAAAAGCGGAAGGAAACACGTGGGATGAGGTCTGTCAAATTTGCCTGTGTTAAATTTTAAAATCATGAGTAGATTTTAAGGGTTAGTCTGAGGACTTGGCAGCTACACTTTGGCACTGGGTTCATTAATCAAAAACAATCCGTTTTATCCGCAGTTATGAATTTGGAATTTTAATTTTATTATGTGATATTTTATGAATGTCTGCTCATGTTTTTATTGCTTTGATGTCTATGTAATTGTTTTTATTTTATGTGCGGTACTTTGGTATGCTTTGTTAGCCACCCCGAGTCCTTTCAGGGAAATGGTGGTGGGGTACTATTATATGATGATGATGATGATGATTATTATTATTATTATTATTATTATTATTAAATCACTTCAGTGGCATGGGGTAATGAGTGTTCCTATGGGCAGTTCTCCCAAAATCCTGCTTCATGAGTCTGGCACAGTAAAAAATTTTGAATTAATGTAGTCATTAGGAAGACGCAGTTTCAAGATATCACCACTTTGTGATGTCTGCCAAAAGAACAATGCCATCTGTATCTTTGAAAGTAAGGAGATTGGTAAGGAAAGGAGAGGAGCCCAGAGAAGTGATATTTGCCTTAAGAACGATGCTTTCTGTCTCTTTAAGAGTAAGGAGATTGGGAGGGAAAGGAGAGAAGTCCAGAGAAGTAAGAACAATGCCTACTGCCTCCTCTGTGGATGGTTGAGCTGGAGGCAGGAGGAGGCGATCCTGTGTGATGGAGATGTAAATCTTCTGTTTTTTTAAAAGGTGAAACACTATAAAATGTCACTCAAAGAAGACAATTTTCCCTCCTTTCCCCAGCTCCATTTGATGAAGTCCTTAATGACCTGAGCCTTTAGGTCTCATATTTTGGTCCAGAAATCTCAGACAGGGCCTGAGATGATCCTGAACACACAACCCTCTTCACATCTGAAAATCTGACTTTTAAATTCTTGATACTGACATGTGAATTGACCCTCTTAAAGCATAAATGTTGCAGCTTCAATAAGACTACATCTATGTTTGCTTGCTAGTTCTCAAGAGGGAAAGGTGACATTCTGCCCAGTAACAGCCTGAGCAATCTTATACATATCAACTCAGGAATACATCCTGTGAGATTTACTTCCATGGAAGTGTGCATAGGGGATTGCAGTCTGAATTTGGAAGAAAACATAAGAGGAGTTTTTCATATCACCCACAAGCTTTACCTTTGCCTTGTTCCAATATTAGGTAAAACATATATTATTTCTTGCTGTTTCTCAATAATCTTCTAAAAGCTGGCTAAAGAAAAAAGTAAGGTGGCTAGAAGGCCCAACTTTGTGTGCCAAATGGAAACAGTCCTTTAAAAAAAATTCTTAATCCGCATGGAAGGTATGTAATTTTTGAGAAGATAAGCATAGCCTGAGGGATCAGAAACTAGGGGATGCAGCTTTTTGCTTCTCTTGTGTTGTTGATAATAATAATTTCCATGAAGCTGGCCTCAATTTACCTTTGACTTATGACAATCCTATCAATGAGAGACTTCCAATTCACTCTTTTATCAGCAGGCCTGCTCAGGTCTTGCAAATCCAGGGCCATAGCTTCCTTGATTGAGTCTATCCACCTGTAATGTGCTAGTCTTTCATATCCCTGTACCCTTATAATTTCTCTTCAACCATATCAGTCCCATCAGATGATTACGACTGGCAAATCAGGGGGCTCTATACGTTCAACTGCAGAGAAAACTACTCAAAGAACGGCCATTCTAGGTCAGTCATAGTATTGTATTCTGTCCTATAAGCAGCTTGAAATATTAATAAGGTGCCATTAACACATTCAAATGAAACACAACCAAATATGCTGGAACATGAGAAACTATCTGCAGTGTACTTTATTGAGCGTCCCCCTGCAATGCAATTTCTACTATTTCACATTTCCCGATTATTTTATCATCAGGGAAGATCATTCTAGTTCAGCAGAGGCCTAGTGATTTCTTTAGCTGCCTACCCTTCCCTCCTGGCTTTCTTCTCAAAGAGCAATCAAACATAGATAGCCCTGCTATGGAGGAATATAATCTGGCAGGAGAAAAAACAGCTCATAGGTTGTTTTACTTGTTTCTTTCACCTGCTGAAATTCTTTCTTCTTCACAGCTTTTGTTTTTCTTCTGGCAACCCTATTCTATCTGTTCTTCCATAAGTCAGTTGATAACATTTATCTGGAAATGAACAGATAAAAACAAGGCTCTGACTTCTCCTAAGTCAGACCACTGGTCCAACTTGCTCGACACTGCCAGGCAAAGGCTTCCCAGCTTCCTAGGAGGAGGTAAATATTTGACAAGGGACCTTCTGCAGGACCACTTGAATTTATGGCTCCTTTCTGTTTGCTTTCACACAATTTACATGATATGTATAGGAGACCTGAAGCTTTTCCATCACTTAAGGGGCAAGCAAACCTAGCACACATAGAAATAAATGGAGAAATTGAGGGATGTATTTCTGAACCACCCTTATGCTCAGTGGCCACTTCAGATAATTTACAACGGAACAATAAGAGAAACACAATACAGCAATTCCAAAGAAACTGACATGAAAACTGGGCAAATACATGTATTGCACTCAAAGACAGCTTGTGAGCTTCCATAAGCATCTGAGCAACCACTGTGTAGATAGAATATTGGGTTAGGTTGGTATTTGATTGATTTCAGCACAGCTCTCATGTCCATATAGGCTCTATAAACAACAAAACACAAAAGTATTAGGTTCCCCATTAGTAAATTCTAGCTAACTTTCAGTCAGTAGAAAGAGTTTAGCTGGGTGTCAATAATGGGAAATCAATGGCCCTATTACTAGTCTCATCCAGAGCAGTCTTTCTGAATCAATGAGATTTACATGTGTGTAGATTTATCATTCATCAACGGATTCAGTGGTTCTACTCTAATTGATATAGGTTAATGAGGCCAAGATGATTCCCCAACAAATGCTCTCTAGTCAGTATCTAGAATCCCAATCAAAGATCAGAGTAGGGCACTTTATAAACCGAAGAACAGGACTAAGGGGTGGGAGGAAGACTGATTCTTTGGAAGCACAGGACAGAGAAGAAATGAAAGGGAGCAGGCAATCATCAGTTGCTTAAAAATTCAGGGTGTTGGTATAACCCTAGTAAGTTATAAGGTGGTACTTCAAAGGCTTATTGCCTATTACAGGGAAAACTAACTGATCCCTAATCCATCTAAAACACAAATGTGTGCTTTTCACTTTAAGAACAGACAAGCATCTCAAGCTCTGAGGATTACCTGGGAAGGAATCCCACTGGAGCATTGCAGCACACCCAAATACCTGGGAGCTACCCTGGACTGCACTCTGACTTACATGAAGCACTGCTTGAAAATCAAGCAAAAAGTGAGTGCTAGAAATAATATCATATGAAAGCTGACTGTCACAACTTGGGGATCACAACCAGACACAGTGCAGACATCTGCTCTTGCGCTTTGCTACTCTGCTGCTGAATACACATGCCCAGTGTGGAACACATCTCACCACGTTAAAACAGTGGATGTGGCTCCTAATGATACATGCCGCATTATCACAGGTTGTCTACACCCCACACCACTGGAGAAATTATACTGTTTAGCTGGTGTTTCACCATCTGACATCTGCTAGTTAGTAGCAGCCAACAATGAAAGGACCAAGGCAGTGACATTTCCGGCCCATCCCCTGTTTGGATATCAGCCAATGCGCCAACATTTTGAATCAAGAAATAGTTTTCTTAGATCTACAGAGATACTCATAGGAACACTTCAACAAGCAAGAGTCCAAGACCCAGAACCTCAATCCATGGCTGATACCAAATGAGAGACTCCCTCCTGGGCACACAGAAGACTGGACGACTTGGAAGGCACTGAACAGACTGCACTCTGGCACCATGAGAGGGAGAACCAACCTTAAGAAATGGGTCCACAAAATGGAGTCCACAGCATGCGAGTGTGGAGAAAAGCAAACCACAGACCACCTATTACAATGCAGCCTGAGCCCTGCCGCATGCACAATGAAGGACCTTCTTATAGCAATACCAGAGGCACTCCAAGTGGCCAGCTACTAGTCAAAGGGCATTTATTATAATGCCAAGTTTTTAAACTTTGTTTGTGTTTTTAAATACATTACAACTGTACCCTCGGTTCACTTCTGACACGATACATAAATAAGTACTTCAAATGTTAGCTGAGAAGTTATTGTTATGATGCCCTGACATGAGCTAATGAGAGGCTGTTTCTAGACAATCATTCCCAAGTATTATTTGCTAGGAGAGATTCTGTAAGAGCAAAAGGTCCAAAGGAAAGCTGACTTTCCACAGCCATTTGGCTTTGTGGTAACCATGTGCAAAACATCTCCCTTTGACCTTTGATCCCACAACTAACCAAATATATGCCATGTATAGAAGATCTCTATTTTTAGTGCAAATTTCATTTTAGCAATTAACAGCATGCTTACACCTACACCCTGCATATGGAGTAGGCTGTGCATGAGCTGGTTGCCATACGTTGGGAGGTAGTGAGAAAAGGCAAGAACTAGTGTTCCTTTTTTGGACTACAATTCTCAAAATCTCTTACCAGCATGATCAGTGAAAATCAAAGTCTAGGATGTATAGTTCCCAAAAAGAACTGTTCCAGTCTCTGACTGAAACTTTTCAAATGTTTCTTACATAGGTATCACTGCCTTGATGTTGTGCTCAAAAACACCCAGTGACAAAAAAGGGGACTCTCGAGTACCCAGTTTATTTCTAAGTACTCACTCCTAGGACGTTTTGCTCAAAAACACCTTAGACTGTAAACAACAAGCAAACAAACCCTTTTTGTCTGGCTCTGAAGTGCTTTTAAAGTCCACTAAGTGTGAACGCTCACCAGACGAGATTTAAAAGCAGTCCCGGCTGACCTGCAGTGCCCCAGCCAAGGCAACCCTCTGTTTACATGCATCCCAGCATCCCGAATCATGTGCCAGGTCTGAGGACATGGTTATAATTTAGAGCAGCAGAACCATGTGCCAAATATATGCACGCCTATGCAAAGTCGCTTGCACAAAAAGCCCTCTGTCCCAGAATAGATCTTTAGCGCAATTATTACTAATTATGGGGCTCCCCGAGTTTAGACTGAAAAAAACAGAGAGGGACGAAGATTGACAGAGAGCTTTCTTGCAAAAGTGTGAAAATGGCTATCAACTATGGAAAAAATAATAAAAGCAATTAGGTGCTGAATTGGCTGCTGGCATGCCCAAAAAAGCTTTTCGCTCAAATTGCTTTCTGGCCCAACAGTTTCTGTAGCTAGCATTCAAGTCTGTTTCTTCAGGCTGGCTCAGTTTCACCCACTATCACCACCTCTTTGGAGTTTATTTGTGAAAATCTTCCTGAGTTTAAAAGGAAAGGACGGTTTTTGACCATCTCGGGTAGTGGCTGGCCATCTTAGGTGAATTCCCTCCCTCTGCCTTCTGTGCCAAACAAGTGACTAAAGAAAATAACCAAAAACAACTCAGAAGTTTGCTACAGCCTTCAGACTGGTGCAATCACATTCTTCAGGTCAAAGTCTCTCACTTTGGAAATGTATTTTGAAGTCTGTACTGAATCTCTAACCTAGATCTTGGATTCCTGCGGTAACGTATGTTTTGGCACACAGATGCATTTGGACTCTGCTGAGCAAGGATTTTACACAACTCCAGCTGGATTTCTAAACGTTTCTTTAGCCCATAGAATCTCTTCTTGAAAAGAAACTAAATTCAAGAACAAAGGGAAAACCAATTGTACATGCACAGCCCACAACCCCTTATTTTTCTTAATTAAGAGAATTATGCGTGTTTGCTTAATTCATGTCATTCTGACTGCAGGATTTGCCTCATGTCAAAATCTATTTAGGGTTTTTTCTTGTCTTAGATTTCAAACTTCAGAGCAAGGGCTTAGGGCAGCTGCTAAGAATGAAAGCAGTGAATTGTGACACATGGCAATTTTTCACAGTCACTTGCTAAAAAATAAAATAAGAAAGTAACTTATCAATTTTGGTAATGGAAAGGAAAGATAATAACTAGCCAGATGACAGATTTCCATAAGTGCCCATATGGGACATTCCATCTTGGACAAGCATAAATTATTCAACTCTTTCAGGAAAAAAAGACGACCACGGTGAGGGAACAGGCTGCAACTTTGATAAGTTGCTGTGAAAAAAGCACTATTTCAAGGTTTAGCCTATAGATCAGGGGATATATTGAGGTCCATAAGCCATAATCTAATAGGAGCAAGCAGACTTAAACCAACTGAAATAAATGTCTTAAGAATATTCTATAAGCTTTGTTGTGTGGCTGCCTTAAGGCCGTTTCTGACTTCTGGCAACCCTAAGGTGATCCTATCATGGGAGTTTTCTGGGGCTGAGAATGTATGATTCACTCAAGGTCACCCAGAGGATTCCCTTGGCTAGGCATAGAATTGAACCCTGGTCTCCAGAGTTATAGTCCAGTGCTGAAATCACTACACCAGCGTTTCTCAACCTGGGGGTCGGGACCCCTAGCAAGGTTGCGAGGGAATGTCAGAGGAGTCACCAAAGACCATCAGAAAACACAGTATTTTTTGTTGGATATGGGGGTTCTGTGTGGGAAGTTTAGTCCAATTCTATCGTTGGTGGAGTTCAGAATGCTCTTTGATTGTAGATTAACTATAAATCCCAGCAACTACAACTCCCAAATGATAAAATCAATCCCTTCCAACCCCACCAGTATTTTTAAAAATGGGTTCATTGGGTATTTATGCCAAATTTAGTCCAGTGAATGAAAATACATCCTGCATATCAGATATTGACATTATAGTTCATAACAGTAGCAAAATTACTGTTATGAAATAGCAACAAAAATAATTTTATGATTGGGGGTCACCACAATATAAGGAACTGTATTAAGAGGTCGTGGCATTAGGTGGGTTAAGAACCACTGCTCTTGATGCTGGACTACAACTCCTTTATTCCTCATCATTAGATAGCATGACTTGAGCCGATGGGGGTTATGATATAGTAGCGTCTGGAAGGTTGCAGTTTGTTCTCTTAAATCAGAAGGCATATAATGTTATGGTTGTGGGTCCCCACAACATGAGGAACTGTATTAAAGGATCGCAGCATTAGGAAGGTTGAGTACCACTGTCCTACACCCATCTTGTCCCTTCTTGTGGCAGTTGGCTTGGCACAGAAAATTCTAGATCCTCTCCCTTGGGCTCCATTATGCGGGGCATTAGCATGCATGCCATGCAGAAGGGTAGTCTGGGCAATTCCTTGGCATCATTTATTTATTGTGGGGAAAACCAAAAGGCTAATGTAAATGTAGCCAACTGGAGAGGGGGAAAATCATCAAAAGACTGATGGGGGAAGAATTTTTTCCCCCTCATAACCAAGCTCATAGGAACTCTGTTTCTAGTTGCTCAAACTGCCTGCTGTTTGCTGTTATTAGTTGTACACACTGCCCAATATGACCCATGTCTCAAACTGGTGAGAGCAAAATGTTTCCTCACCTGGATCTGGCTTACCCCATGTTGTAAGAGGTTTTACCTGCCCTCCCTACCTCCCTCCTTCATGCCATAGTGATTTTATCTGGACATCAAGCCTGCACTTTGTGGCAAGGTTGACTCAGACAGCTAGACAGGCAGGCGAGCCACTCTCTGGGAATGTGGCAGAGTGCCATTTGCCACTTTAGAGTGACTCCCCCACTCCGCTCCAGCTCTCAATCACACACGAGCCTGGCTTTCTGAAACATGTCTCCCAACTGTCAATTAACAGGCCTCAACATACTGGGAAGAAAACATCAATTGCCCCACAACAAGGATGCATTCCCCCCAATCACCCAAGTGCTGCCGGGTGGGAAGTCCTGTCACCTAGCATATGAGCTGTGAAATGTAAACCTTCAACGCTTGTGACCTTAAAAGAATCCCAGCCTCTTGATGCTTTTAATGACCCCTCACACCCCACTCCTTGCTTAATGAAAAACTGCATTGTGATTTTTTTTATGCAGCAAAGAAGTTGTGATGATCTCATAGGTCTAGGTGAAAGGGACTGTCGTTACTCAGAACCATTGCAGTGATCTCATGTGTGTGCCAGGCCCAAGAACTCACCAAGCCAGTCCCTGCCATTATGTGGCATGCAATGCTATTTTTACCTGTTTCTTTTTTTAAAAAAATCAGTAGTGGGAAACTGTTTGGCAAAAAAAACAGAGCGCAAGTGGAGGCATGGCATGGGGAGCTCCCTCCTTCCAGTATCAGATTTTATTTTATTTTTTCATGTCAGGAGTGACTTGAAAAACTGCAAGAAACTGGTGTGAGAGAATTGGCCATCTGCAAGGACATTGCCCAGGGGATGCCCAGATGTTTTGATGTTTTACCATCCTTGTGGGAGGCTTCTCTCATGTCCGGCATGGGGAGCTGGAGCTGACAGAGGGAGCTCATCTATTCTATCCCCTGATTTGAACCTGTGTTTTACCATCCTTGTGGGAGGCTTCGCTCATATCCCAGCATGGGGAGCAGAAGCTGAGAGAGGGAGCTCATCCACGCTGTCCCCGGATTCGAACCTATGCTTTACCATCCTTGTGGGAGGCTTCTCTTGTGTCCCTGCTTGGGGAGCTGGAGCTGGCAGAGGGAGCTCATCCGCACTGTCCCTGGATTTGAACCTAGGTTTTACCATCCTTGTGAGAGGCTTCTCTCATGTCCCTGCATGGGGAGTTGGAGCTGACAGAGGGAGCTCATCTGTGCTCTCCCTGTATTTGAACCTCTGACTTGTCGGCCTTCAGTCCTGACAGCAGAAAGGTTTAACCGATTGCACCACTGGGGGCTCCTCCAGTATCGGATGAGGGCTGGAAATACAGTTTTAGAGCTCAACACGAAAGTATCTTTCTATGTGAATACTTGAGGCAGAATGCACAATTTAGAACAACATTTGCAAGCCTGGAAGGCTATTTCTGCGTAATAAAGCATACCCCAGAACTGGCATATTTTAAAATGCACTGTCTTGAAACACAGTGTGAACTAAGGGAAGAAATCTGAGGAAACAGACTTAGTCTACACTAGCTTACGCTACCAACTTGGTTCTCTCAGTTGGTCTCTAAGGAGCTACAAGATCCCTTTGCATACTGATATTCCAGACGAATATGTCTACGTCTTTGAATTACATGCCTAAGGGAAGAAACGGCAGATTGGAC
The DNA here is from genome assembly GCF_037176765.1 of Anolis sagrei. Taxonomy (NCBI): domain Eukaryota; kingdom Metazoa; phylum Chordata; class Lepidosauria; order Squamata; family Anolidae; genus Anolis; species Anolis sagrei. Next base: position 210,064,548 of record NC_090023.1, on the reverse strand, counting down.
TTGGGGAAACTCAGTAAAACTCAGACTGAGAGATTTTCATATGCCTAAAACAGAATAAGGCACTTTATTGCCTGAAGGAAAGAACCGTGTTGCATTTCAAGCTATCTCTATTCTAAGTATGGATACCAAGTGGTTTGGAAACTAAACATATGCAAAGGGATGGCATCCTCAAATGCATTGGAGAGCAGCAAGTTAGCTGAAGAATATAGGTCAGACCCCACATATTACATTAAGCCAGTTGGCCCCCAGATGTCTTGGCCTTCAACTCCCAGAAATCCTAACAGCTGGTAAACTGGCTGGGATTTCTAGGAGTTGTAGACCAAAACAGCTGGGGACCCACAGGTTGAGAACCACTGCATTAAGCTCTCTGCTGCTCTCTACCCCTTAGGATCACTATTTGTTTCCTCAGGGCCCTTCCACACACAGTATAAAATCCACATTGAACTGGATTATATGGCAGTGTGCACTCAGCTAACCCAGTTCAAAGCAAATATTGTGGCCTTAATATTCTGGGTTATAGGGCTGTGTGAAAGGGCCCTCAGGCTGCTTCACCTGCATGTCAGCCACAGAGGTATTGCTACAATCCAGGAAGGTTCAAGTACAATAGAAGAGTTTTGTCATCCTCTCTCTATCATGGATTTTGGTTATTTAAGCTCTCATTTTTAGATTCCCGATCTGTAGCAACTTGTAATTAATTGTAGTTAGGTCACCTACTTTTAAGGTAACACTGACATTATACCACAGTCACCTCATATCCTCCTGGTGTTCTTCTGTTGTTATGCAGCTATCATGAAAACAAGGTAACACACAAACACCTCCAAATTTTTGTTAAGTGTGTTCAAGTCCTTTTCAATTGATGGAGATCTTGAAGTTCGCTATTGTCTTCTTCTGAGAGAGTGTGCCTTGCCCAAGGTAACAGCCTGAGCTATCTAAGGGCCCTTCCACACAGCCCTATATCCCAGAATATTGAGGCAGGATATCCCACATTATCTGAGTGTGGACTCTGGGCCCTTCCACACAGCCAATGTCCCAGAATATAGAGGCGGGAAATCCCACATTATCTGAGTGTGGACTCTGGGCCCTTCCGCACAGCCCTATGTCCCAGAATATAGAGGCGGGAAATCCCACATTATCTGAGTGTGGACTCTGGGCCCTTCCTCACAACCCTATATCCCAGAATATCAGGGCAGGAAAACCCACATTATCTGAGTGTGGATTCTGGGCCCTTCCACACAGCCCTATGTCCCAGAATATAGAGGCAGGAAATCCTACATTATCTGAGTGTGGACTCAGATAACCCAGTTATCTGAGCAGATATTGTGGAATTTTCTGCCTTGATATTCTGGGATATAGGGCTATGTGCAAGGGCCCTTATACATACCAATTGGGCTCTGTACTCTGGGATTCCTGGCTAGACATGCAAACCGCTACACCATACTGGCACATAGTTCAGCTATATGAATAAAAATATAATGTTCGTTTATGGGATTAATATAACTCAAAAACAACTGGATGAATTTATACCAAATTTGGACACAACACACCGATCAGGCCAACAAGTGACCATCACTCATAAAAACACTGAAAAACACAGCGGAAGGGACTTAAAAAGCCAAGAAAGCCAAAAAATACATTACAGTGCATGTGCAAACCCACATATATACATAAACACACATATATACACATATGCACAAATATATACAGAAATATATATACACACATATGCATACACAAAACACATGGGGGAAGGAAGGAAGGAAGGAAGGAAGGAAGGAAGGAAGGAAGGAAGGAAGGAAGGAAGGAGAAAAGGAGGGAGAGAAAGAGGGAAAAAAGGAAGGATGGAGAGAAGGAAATAAAAAAGTGAAGGAAGGAAGGAAGGAAGGAAGGAAGGAAGGAAGGATAGAACCAAAGAGCAAAGGAAGTGAGGAAAGAAACAGGTAGAGAAGGAAGAAAAAAGAAGGGAAAGAAAAAAGATGGAAGGAAGGAAAGAGGGAGGGAAGGAAGGTGAGAAAAAAAGAAAGAAAGAAAGAAAGAAAGAGGGAGGGAAGGTTGGCCACAGCACCGCATGGCAGGTACAGCTAGCTAAAAATATATATATGGACAAGTCTGTTGAAAGGATATGCCTTCAACACCTGAATATGCTTTGTGTGATGATCTAGAAGAGAAGGTGGGAAGCTCAGGTGTCCGGGACCTATATCAAGAGATATTGTCTTACCAAGCAAAGGACATTGTCTTGTATATCCCATCTACTTGCAGTGCTCTGTGCAAGCTGGCACAACTGGGTGAGTATACTTACGTGGAAAGCTAGGTACAGCTTGTTGTTCAACTCAGCACATTTATATCATTTCTCTCTCACACCTCTCTGCAGTGGTTCTTTGCTGACATTTCTATATGCAGGTAGCAGATGCATAAAGAACAGCACAGGAAATATTGAGGAAAAACTAAAAAAAGAATGAGTGGCAAATGAGGGACCCTAGGGTTTTTAGTCAAAACACAAACTAAAAAACAAATGGAGCAGGAAGAAGCAAGGAAAATGTAAATGCCTGGACAATTTCAAGGTGAAAGAAAAGGAGAGTGAAAGCAAAAGTGGAAAACAACACTTTTTTTAAACTTAGGAGGCATGATTCAGGATGAGACACTTCAGAGGAGCTGGCTTCAACTTGAGGCCGCTCTAAATGTGTTGGACAACAACACCCATGAATGCCAATCACATAAGATGTGACTAGTGATAGTTGTACTCTAGCATATCTAGAGAATGCCAAGTTGTGAAGGACTTCATATGACATTCTGCAATGAGCATTAATGTATTATATACCAACATGTATATGCATATATAGCAATATGGTATAGTGCAGTGTTTCTCAACCTTCCTAATGCTGCGACCCCTTAATAGAGTTCCTCATGTTGTGACCCCCAACCATAACATTATTTTTGTTGCTACTTCATAACTGTAATTTTGCTACTGTTATGAATCATAATGTAAATATCTGATATGCAGGATGTATTTTCATTCACTGGACCAAATTTGGCACAAATACCTGATAGGGCCAAATTTGAATACTGGTAGGGTTGAAAGTGGGGGGTGGGGGAGAGAATTGGTTTTGTTGTTTGGAAGTTATAGTTGCTGGGATTTATAGTTATCCTACAATCAAAGAACATTCTGAACTCCACCAACTGTGGAATTGAACCAAACTTAGCACACAGAACTCTCATGACCAACAGAAAATACTTGAAGGGTTTAGTGAGCACTGACCTTGAGTTTTGGAGCTGTAGTTCATCTACATCTAGAGAGCACTGTGGACTCAAACAATGATGGATCTGGACCAAACTTGGCATGGATACTCAATATGCCCAAATGTGAATCCTAGTGGAGTTTGGGGAAAATAGACCTTGACATTTGGGAGTTGTAGTTGCTGGGTTTATAGTTCACCTACAATCAAAGAGCATTCCGAACTCCATCAACAATAGAATTGGGCCAAACTTCCCACACAGAAACCCCATGACCAACAGAAAATGCTGTGTTTCCTGATGGTCTTTGGTGACCCCTTTGACACGCCCCCTCAACCCCCAGGTTGAGAAATGCTGGTGTAGGGCATTCATCTCAATTTCATACATTTCTTACCTATGGATTGCAATGTCTTGTAGGGAGGGGGCAGGAATGGGAGCGATTGGTACAGAAATGCAGGAACCCACAGAAAACAGCTTCAGAAGCTAAAACAGTTGGGCGTGATCCAAAGCATATGGAATCAACTACTGTTTCTCAAGATAATGAAATACATTTCTTTTCAAAATTATCTGTATTGGACATATGTTCTGAATGGGAAAATTGGTTTATTAGATTATTTTCAAAATCTTGGATATTTTAAGCCTGCCTGACAAATGTTCTAACATTTCCTTATTGTGTCTTGGGGACACATGCTTTTTTGCAGTCTCCCAGATTTCACTGACTACTTGCCCCTCTCTTGATCCCAACAATCTGCCATTCAAGAATGGGATTAACAACAAAATATAAATGAGATGAACATGTGTCAAGGGGGACAGTCTGCAAAATGTTTTTCATCCTTAGCCCCAAAAACAAAGCTTGAGATGAGAAGGTCTGACCAATGTAAACAAAACAAATAGTTAAATAAAAAATTGTATCAATTCTCATAGCTGAAACTTTAATAGAGTATAAAGGTAATAAAGAGGAAAAGTGTTATTGCAATACATCAAGGGAATCACTGACCGCATAAGAAAGCTGATGAAGAAACACAACCTACAAACTATCTACTGATCCATGAAGAAAATCCAACAAATGCTACATTCAGCAAAGGACAAGAGGAATCTTCTCACATCTGCAGGAGTTACTGTATACTATGCAGCTGTGGAGAAGTCTACATAGGGACCACCAAACACAGCATTGCCGAAACATGAATCAAGGAACATGAAAGGCACTGCAGACTAATCCAATCAGCCATAGCAGAGCACTTGATGAACCAACCTGGACACAGCACATTATTTGAGAACACAGAAATGCTGGACCACTCTAACAACTACCATGTCAGACTGCACAGAGAAGCCATTCAAATCCACAAGCATGTGGACAATTTCAACAGAAAGGAGGAAACCATGTAGATGAACAAAGGCAGGCTATCAGTATTTTAAAAAACTATAAAATCAGGACAGTAAATAAAGAACAACATTCAGAAAACGGGAATTCCAGACAAGAAACAACCAGGGCCTGCTAAAACCTCCCAACAAAGGATTCCCCAGGCAGGAAACAGCCAGGCATTGAAGCTGCAAGGCCATCCAATGCTAATCAAGCTTGCTAATTGCAACATTCACACTTGCCTCCAACAGACAAGATACCTTTCTCCCACCCTGGACATTCCACAGATATATAAACCTCACTTGCCTAGTTTCCAACAGACCTCACAACTTCTGAGGATGCCTGCCATAGATGTGGGTGAAACGTCAGAAGAGAATGCTTCTGGAACATAGCTATACAGCCTGGAAAACTTACAGCAACCCAGTGATTCCAGCCATGAAAGCCTTCAACAGCACAGAATAAAGATAATTTTATATATACATATTTATCAATCTGTTACAATTTGGCAAGACGAAAAGGATGCATGAAGCTGTACTGATGAGTCAAAGACCATAGCTTATCTGTATCACCTCTAAACCATCTAAAGGCAATGTTTCCAATGGATTCATTGTTGAGTTAATAAAGTATTGTTCATATGCAAAGCCAGCTTCCACAAAATTTTCCTGATATAAGATATTCTGATACTGCCATTAGTGTTTTGTCATCTGAATTGCCAGATGAACGTCTTGGCGGCCCAGATATTTTCTGATCCCCACCTTTCCGTGCTTCGCTTGATTCCACTGTGGCTCCAAATGTATCATAACAGAATAATTGCCAGGTTGAAGTGTTGCCTTCTCTCCCATTATTTGGCAATGTGGTATTACTTACATGTCACAGTCAAGTGTATAATCAGATCTTCAAACCTCTAATTATATCCACTTGCCATTTCACAATTTACTCTGGACTAAAAATCAGATGCCAGACTTAAAAGTAAAATAAAAGCTAGGGACTATAAAATCAGATGCCAGATAAAGCTTTTCAAAACCAGAGTTCAACAAATTGCAGGATGGTTTCTTTTAGTTTGCAATGCACTTATAAACTACAGATATTCAATTACATGGAATTTTTACTGGAACAATGCATAATCTGGTGGCATTTCAGGCACTATTGGGATGTGTAAAGAATAGGGAGACAAGAAGGTGGGCCAAATTATCAATATGACCACTCAACCTCATTAAACTAATGTAATACGCAACATATTCTGGGGATTGAGATGGTGTGATAGGACATTTTATTTGGTAGCACTGAGGCCCCTTTACACTACCATATAATCCAGAATATAATTTTATCTACTTTGAACTGGAATGTATGAGTTTACACTGCCATATAATCCAGGTCAAAGTAGATAATCTGTATTTTAAGTGACAGTATAGAACTCCAAATGAAAGTTCTGTACTTTTATCTACTGAAAGGCAGTGTATTGATATCTTTTGGACCTCTGAGGATGCTTGCCATAGATGCAGGTGAAACGTCAGGGGAGAATGCTTCTAGAACATGGCCATATAGCCAGAAAAACCTACAACAACTCAAATGCTTTTGTTCCCAAGCGTTTTAAATAAGAGTGTGACGCAGGCAGTGGTGTCTTCAGAGTTTCATCAGATTCCTTCCTTTTTAAAGCAACTTTCCAACAACCCTAGGTCTGATTCTCCAGGCCTCTTAATATGCACTTAAGTTATCACATATCAAAAGAATGCCATAGAGTGTTCCAAATAACTAAAGATACAGCAACACTGAAGAATTAATGAAGTTTGACACCACTTTGCTATGGCTTAATGGTATGAAATCATGAGTCTTTAGCCTTCTCTGCCAAAAAGTGCTAGTATCGCTTCAAAAATAATACCATTGTTGTCCAAGTATGATGGCCTTTCAAAAACAGTGGCATAGAAACCGAAAACTGGAAAGCCCTGGCTCTTGAGTGCTCTAACTGGAGGTCAGCTATGACCAGCAGTGCTGTGGAATTTGAAGAGGCACGACTGAAGGGTAAAAGGGAGAAATGTGCCAAGAGGAAGTCGCATCAAGCCAACCTTGACTGGGACTGCCTTCCACTTGGAAACCGATGCCCTCACTGTGGAAGAGCATGTGGGTCAATAATAGGGCTCCAGAGTTACCTATGTATCCACCACCAAGACACTACACTTGGAAGGCCATATTCCATCACATTGGGCCATAATAGTTATAGTGGTGTCATACTGCATTAACTATACAGTGTGAGCGTAGCTTAATATGGCTTTCTTACCTCCACCTCACACACATACACTTGCACTCTCACATTGCCCCAATTGTGCAGATACAGCCCTGATTAATCCTCTATCCTACCACTTGTTCAGTTTTTAAAATGTCCCAGTTTCTCTTTTGTCCTCCCTGCACTTTGCTCTCCTGTCCTTGTTGCTGCAAACAGAGTTCCAAGTGCAAAAGCAGTTTGCACTCAATTAATTAAGTGGGAGGAAGAGCAGAGAAGGGCGTGAAATCGTCTCCTTCCCAGAAGAATTAGGCCGAAGCAAACCGCTACAGCCTCTCCCAGTTTGTCTGTTCTCCCTCAGTAATAACTTTTGCTATCTGGAGCACGCCTTGGTGTTGCTTGGCCACATGAGTCCTGGTTTTCACATTGGAGGGTATATTTGTAGTTGAGGAATATAACAATGTAGCCAAGGTGAAACGAGTAATTTGCTGGATCCAACCTTTATTCTGTTACAAAAGGAAATAAAACATAAATGTCTCAAGATCTGTTTTTAAAATACATATTTTAAGTGAATGTTGCAACAAACAATGTTGTAAAGTGTGTATGCATTATGTGTACATCCTTTTCAGTGTGTGTGTGTGTGTATGTGTGTGTGTGTGTGTGTGTATATATATATATATATATAAATGTATAACAAAATATAACAGTTGTCATGGTTTTATTATTAGTTCATGATTATGAACCATTAGTGTCTACTCTTCTTCGGGCCCTTCCACACAGCCATACAATCCAGAATACCAAGGCAGAAAATCTCACAATATCTGTTTTGGACTGGAATATATTGAAGTGTGGACTCAGATAACCCAATTCAAAGCAGATATGTGGAATTTTCTGCTGTGATATTCTGGATTATATGGCTGTGTGGAAGGGCCCTTAAAAGCAAATAGAAACCAGCATACATTATAGCTAGTAAAAGATACAAAACAATAGAAAAACTAGTCTGTTGTACAAGAAGAATCCTAACCTTTTATATGTTTGCTTCTAATCTCACCTGAACTACTACACCTGACTTTTCTGAGAGTTGCTGTGCATCTATAGTGCAGAATGACTGCAGTTTGACATCACTTTAACTGTCATGGCTTAATACTATGGAATCTTGGGATTTCTAGTTTGATGAAGCACCAACAGTCTTTGGCAGAGATTACTATAGACTTTGTAAAACTACATGTCTTTAGTCTTCCATAGTACTGAGCCATGGCAGTTACAATGATGTCAAACTGCATTCATTCTACAATGTAGATGTACCCTTAGGGCCCTTCCACATAGCCATATAACCCAGAATATCAAGGCAGAAAATCCACAATAGCTGCTTTGAACTTGGTTATTTGAGTCTACACTGCCATATAACCCAGTTCAAGGCACAAAATAGGGGGTTTTCTCCAGCTGTGTGGAACGGGCCTTAGTGGAAGGGAACAGTTAGTTTGGTCAGTTATATGTCCTAATTTATAGCTGATGTCTTCTACTAAAAGGGGAGGGTCACAAGGGGGTGTTAGAGGGGTCACCAAAGAAATCAGAAAACAGTATTTTCTGTTGGTCATGGGGGTTCTGTGTGGGAAGTTTAGTCCAATTCTATAATTGGTGGGGTTCAGAATGCTATTTGATTATAGGTGAACTATAAATCCCAGCAACTACAACTCCCAAATGTCAAGGTCTATTTTCACCAAACTCCGCCAGTGTTCACATTTGGGAATATTGAGTTTTCATGCCAAGTTTGGTCCAGATCCATCATTGTTTGAGCCTACAGTGCTCTCTGGATGTAAGTGAACTACAACTCCAAAGCTCAAGGCCAACGCCCACCAACCCCATCCAGTAATTTCTGTTGATCATGGGAGTTCTGTGTGCCAAGTTAGGTTCAATTCTGTCATTGGTGTCTTTAATTGTAGGTGAACTATAAATCCTAGCATCTACAACTCTCAAATGACAACTCCCCCCCCCCCAACCCCAGCAGTATTCAAATTTGGGCATATCAGGTATTTGTGCCAAATTTCGTCCAGTGAATGAAAATATGCATCCTGCATACCAGATATTTACATTGCAATTCATAACAGTAGCAAAATTATAGTTATGTAATTAAGTAGCAACAAAATAATTTAATGGCTGGGGGGTCACCACAACATGAAGAACTGTATTAAGGGGTTTCAGTATTAGGAAGGTTGAGAATCACTGACCTAGAGAGTCAACTGAATGTCCACATATTTGAGATGTTACATTATTTTTTCTATTTAAATAGTCGCAATTTGTTTTATAGATGCATCTGTACCTAAAAATTGGAACTTCATTTGCTCACTTTTAAACCTATTTATTTCTTCTTTTTGTCCACACTTTAGCTATGGGATTTGGGAGTTTCAGGGCCCTTCCACACAGCCATATAACCCAGAATATCAAGACAGAAAACCCCACAATACCTGATTTTAACTGGGTTATCTGAGTCCACACTGCCATATCATCCAGTTCAAGGTAGTTTTTATATAGCTGTTTGGAAGGGGCCTCAGTAGAAATCAGTTTGCATCTGTAAGTCATTTTCAGATGAAAATTTTTCCACGTACTGTAAATGGAGGAAAGGTTGTTTCCTACTTGCAAATTAAAGACTTTAGTTCCTTAACCACCTGGTGTTTTTCTGCGACAAGGGCCATGCTGATGGCATGTTTCATACTTTGCCCTTTAGACTTGTTGTGAACAGAAGTAGTTGTGATAAGACTAAACGCATCTGAGCATCAGAGCACCTGAGGTTCTCTTCTGCAGAGCAGTTGAGAGTAAAGATTGTCCTGAAAATACCATTCCAGAGGCAGCCAGCAGACTGTGGGTACATCTGCACAGTAGAATTAATGTAGTTTAACACCACTTTCATTGCCATGGCTCAATGTTATGGAATCATCAGAGTGGTAGTTTTACAAGGGCTTTTGCCTTCTCTGCCAAATAGTACTGGTGCTTCACCAAACTGTAAGTCCCAGGATTCCATAGTATTTAGCATTAGTTCTGCAGTGTATATGCACCGTTGGGATATCGGTTCTGCAAAGAATCAGAGACACACCAAAGGTGTCACTGTTGCTCTTAATAGTCTTCCACACAGCCATATAACCCAAAATATTAAGGCAGAAAATCCCACAATGTCTGCTTTGAAGTGAGTTATCTGAGTCCACACTGCCATATATTTCCATTCAACACAGGAAATGTGGGATTTTATTCAGCCTCATGGAAGGGGTCTTAGTGCTGCTATTGTAATGACATCATAAATGCCCAGACAGGGAAAAATTGCGGTACTTTTGGGTTACAGGTCCCATAATCTCCAGCCACCATAGTTATTTGGAACGGTAAATCAAATTTTTGGGAGGTTTTAATCTATAAAAGTAGCTTCTGCAAACTCTAATTCTACTTTCATAAATGTGAAGCTTGAACATGCTCCTTTTTGCACTACACCTTTCAAAATCCCCCAGCCACTATGACATGCTGGCTGGGGAATTCTAGAAGTTGCAATCGAAACAGTAACTTTTTTGACGTGCGGTTTAGTCAGATTGTGGAGAAACAGGCTAATTCCTATTCCTCTAAACCTGGGCAGTTTTGTTTTAGTTACGCTTTCGGTTTTGGTTTTGCCATTTTAAAACTTCACTTTTATTGCATGTGTTCATATGATCATTGACAGATGGAAACTTTTTGAAGGCAGTTTATTCCCACTCTGCATTGCAGTAATAAAGAAGGGTTATTTGATGGCATTAGTCATCGTGGTGTTGGACAACGGGGCTGGGCAATGTGCAGAATGTGAAGACAGTGCTGGTTTTATAATCTCTGGATCACCCCAGGATCATTTTTTTAAATTTTCTCTAGACTCCATCAGTTGCCTAGCCCTGTTTTAAAAGGACTGCATCATGTTACATCTTATGTCAGAGGTGTCAAACCCATTTTCATTAAAGGCCACATTGACCTTATGGTTGCCTTCAAAAGGCCATTGGATCTATGGGCAGAGAATCCATGGATACAGAGGCTAACTATGTATGAATAAGTATATTACATATAGTGCTCTATAGTTTTTACTCAATTTGGGTTCCGAGATATGATTGCACAATAATTCCCATAATCTTTGATTATCTGCGATGTGGACTGGGGATAATGGAAATTGCAACCCAACAACATCTGTGGCTTTATGGTTGTGGAGAGGTTAAAGGATATTTTCAAGTCAGACATCATATCCACAAGCCTTGTCTCTAAATTCAAACCCCACTCTTCTGATTTAAAAGAGCAAACTGCAACCTTCCATATCATAACCCCCATTGGCTCAAGTCATTCTATCTAATGATGAGGATACAGGAGTTGTAGTCCAGCATCTAGAGCAGTGGTTCTTAACCCTCTTAATGCCATGACCCCTTAATACAGTTCCTCATGTTGTGGTGACCCCTAACTATAAAATTATTTTTGTTGTTACTTTATAACTTTTGCTACTGTTAAGAATCATAATGTAAATATCTGATATGCAAGATGTATTTTCATTCACTGGACCAAATTTGGCACAAATACCCGATATGCCCAAATTTGAATAGTGCTGCAGTTGGGAGGGGGATTGATTTTGTCAGTTGTTATTGCTGGGATTTATAGTTAACCTACAAACAAAGAGCATTCTGAACTCCACCAATGATGGAATTGAACAAAACTTGACACACAGAACTCCCATGACCAACAGAAAATACTGAAAGGGTTTGGTGAGCATTGACCTTGAGTTTTGGAGTTGTAGTTCACCTATATGCAGAGAGCACTGTGGACTCAAGCAATGATGGATCTGGACCAAACTTGGCACGAATACTTAATATTCCCAATGCGAACATTGGTGGAGTTTGGGGAAATAGACTTCGACATTCAGGAGTTGTAGTTTCTGTGATTTATAGTTCACCTACAATTAAAGAGCATTCTGAACCCCACCAAGGATAGAATTGGGCCAAACTTCCCACACTGAACCCCCATGACCAACGAAAAATGCAGTGTTTTTTGATGGTCTGTGGTGACCCCTCTGATTCCCCCCTTTTTCTATCTCCCAGGGGTACCGACCCCCAGGTTAAGAAACGCTGATCTAGAGTGCCACATAAAATGACATGGTGGGCCGAATTTGGACCACAGGCCTTGAGTTTCACACATATGTTTTATGTTATGCATTATCATTTCAATGCTTTTACATGGTAAGCTTTAAATGTTAGGATTGTAAAGTGATTGGCATATAATTTAAGAAACTACATTAATACATTCCTTTAAACTGCCCTTAAAAATAAATGTAAAACCTGTGGCAAATGCAAAGGCCATTTTCCTGCCCTGGGACTCTGCAGGGACACCACAGTGACTGCCAAAATGCCACAAAACAAAACTCAACAGAACCATATAGCTTTTGACATTCCACAGCTAAAGACCACATCACACGTGGCCTAGCAAGATCAGAGTGTGGTGCAGATGGTAAAAGTTATTGATGGGAAAGAACACCCAGGCAAGGAGAGGGTAGATCACAGCCAGCATGCAAGCTGAAAAAATACCACCAATACCACCTGCATCACTGACAGAATTACCCGCTCAAGAAATACCCCCCAAACACAAAGCTGATCTTTTAGGCGGATCCCAAACCTGCTCCAAGTAAACACAAATCACATGGTTTCCCCGTTCTGCCAGCACTTCTGCCTTGTCCCAACAAAGTTTCTGCTTTTTATGTTCCTTAACATGGACAAACAGTGGCCCACAGTATCAGTTTCACATTCTAAAGCTGATTTGGGCAATAAAAATCAAAGGCATCACATCATTATAAATGCTGTTTGATATGGAAGCGAATGACAAATGCAATACATATTCTGAGCAAATATCTCATTTTCTTATATAGAAAAGATGAGCTGGCAACCTGGTGTAGAAAAGGTAAAATTATATTCTGTGTATCCAAAGTCTCTAGAAGATAATTTTTGAAGTGAGGATATTGTAGTTGTGGATTTTTTGACTGTAAATCAGTGGTTCTCAACCTTCCTAATGCTGCGACCCCTTAACACGGTACCTCATGTTGTGGTGAGCCCAACCATACAATTATTTTCATTTCTACTTCATAACTGTAATGTTGCTACTGTTATGAATCATAATGTAAATATCTGATATGTAGGGTGCATTTTCTTTCACTGGACCAAATTTGATACAAATACTTGATACGCCCAAATTTGAATACTTGTGGGGTGTGGGTGGGGATTGATTTTGTCATTTGGGAGTTGTAGTTGCTGGGATTTATAGTTAACCTACGATCAAAGAGCATTCAGCATTCCACCAATGATGGAATTGAACCAAACTTGGCACACAGAACTCCCATGACCAACAGAAAATACTGGAAGGCTTTGGTGGGCATTGGCCTTGAGTTTTGGAGTTGTAGTTCACCTACATCCAAAGAACACTGTGGACTCAAACAATGATGGATCTGGACCAAGCTTGGCACGAATACTCAATATGCCCAAATGTGAACACTGGTGGAGTTTGTGGAAAATAGACTTTGAAATTTGGGGGTTGTTGTTGCTGTGTTTATACTTCACCTACAATCAAAGAGCTTTCTGAACCTACCAACAATAGAATTGGGCCAAACTTCCCACACAGAACCCTATAATTAACAGAAAATACTGCATTTTCTGATGGTCTTTGGTGACCCCTCTGATGGCCCCCTCATTACCCCACCAGGGGTCCTTACTCCCAGGTAAGGGATTCGGCTATAGAGTTCAGCAGTGTGGAGAAATACTCCACACATGTCCAGAGGTATAGTCTTATATAGACATTAAATAAATACACAAGAAGGCAGAACTAGTTTTTACATGTTTAAGAAGATGAAGGTTCTCAAAGCCTTTTTGGGCCTGGAAATCCCTGATAAAAAAACCAAGAATTACAGTTGGTTTTTCTATATTGGTAGCATAGGAATTATCCAGCTATCTCAAACCAACTGAAGCAGATGTTTTACTGATTGTTGGGAATCAACCTATATTTGCTTACTCAAAACTGGCAGGCAGGTGCTGTATTTTTGTTGGACAATGTGCTTTCAATTATGCTAGTCTTTATCATGAAATTGCCATAAATATACTCATGTGCACAGTGAGAGGGGAATGCAGATATATATATATATTATTCAGAAACTCCTGAAAATTGGGCATAATGTTTAATTAGTAGTCCACAAGCTACCTACTTTGAAGTAGGCCCATTGATATTCATGCAACTGATGGATTTGCAGAGGAACAGCACCATCCTCCATACACCCAAAAGAGCTTGCAAAAATTGCTTTTTTAGACATACATTCCTAGAATATTCAACCAGCAGACCATTGGGATGCTGTGATTCAGGGAACTGTTTCCAAAATGGTATTGTTTCGAAGCTTTGAATGCCACTAAGAGATGAGTCCCATTAAAGGTGCAGAATTAATGACACCACATTAACTGCCATGACTCAATGCTATGGAATCATGGGAGTTGTAGTTTTCTGTGGCACCAGCACTAATTGGCAGAGAAGGCTAAAGACCTTGTAAAATTATAATTTCTCAGATTCCATAGCATTGAGTCAGGACAGTTAAAATGATGTCAAATTGCTTTAATTATACAGTGTAGATCAGGTATGGGCAAACTTTGGCGCTCCAGGTGTTTTGGACACGAACTCCCACAACTCCTTACTGCCTTACACTTCATTGGGAGAAACAGATACAGTACACAGTTTAAAAGATAGAAATGACACAAAAATCATCAAATCAATACAATTTATTAAAAGGTTAGGTACGATATAGTTCATGGGGTACAACTGCTGCCTGCTGGGTTTATTCCTAATCTTCTAAAACCTTGAACTTGCACAACTCGGGACCCCCCCCCACCCCCCGAAAGGTATTTCTAATAAAATGAAAAAAATCATATATTTATTCGTTGTTTCTTAGTGAACTTTAAATCATTTGGAGTGGAGTTTTACCATGGCCCAATAACCGTGGGACTGAAATAAATCCTTACTTAGAACACAGTCAGGTTCATATTGGGAAACAGTCTTTCAAACAGTCTAGACTCAAGCCAGGTGAAAGGTGAAAGCCAATACTGAATTCTCCCCAGAAATGTATCGACAGCCAGTGGAATTGTTTCAGCTCCAGTGATATGTTCCCTATAACATGCCGCAAACTGGTTGCAGCATTTTGGAACTGCTTGAGTTTCAAAACAGTTTGCAACCTCACATAGTGTGCTTTACAGTAACCAAAAAGGGATGTAATCAGGGCCACAGTAGCCAGATCAGACATCTCAAGGAACTGGCAGAGCTAGCACACCAGTTCTGGCTGTGCAACTTCTAGTCACTGCTGAAATCTAGGCATCTAGGCTCAGCTTTGAGTCCAGAAGTATGCCCAAGGTGTGAAACTGTGATTTTAGGAGGAATGTAACTCTGTTCAGCAGAGTCTGAATGCTCTTAGAACTGACCAGAAGCACCCCATCTCTTCTGGATTAAGTTTCAGTTATGGGAAGAGATAGTCAATTGTGTATGCAATGGAAGGACATATGAGGTAATGGAATAGAGGGGAAGGAAATGGTGCAAGCAGAAGGTACAAGAAGCAGAGTGCAAGAAGCAAGAAAGGGCCCCATTGTTAGGACACAAGGGATGGTAGTAGAAAGGAAGGGTAGTGAATGGTATAAGCAGATTAAGAAGGGGTTTACTGAGATGGGCCGCAGTAAGATGATAAATTCCATGACTTGCAGAACTTGGGACTCCTTATTCCAAGCCCAATGTTTTAAACATTACTTTGAATTTTTCCCCAGATTAATTTTAACAGTAAAAAAGGGATATAAAAGTTGAAATATACTAGAAGAAAATGCAGCAATCAATATGCTGAATTTGCACATTCATAATAAAAACTGGATTAATTTGCATGAATAGAATAAATTGCACAGTTTGCAAATTGAACACCTGTATTTGAAGAATTGGAAAGTGTGGCAACGCTAAGTTAGGAACACTTTTACATTACCCAACTAATTGCTATGATAGCTTCTTACGGAATCTTGAAATGTTCAGTTTGGAGAGGAGTATTTATACTTTCCAGTCAGAGAGTTGTAGTACCTCAGAAAACAAATCTCAGAATTCCACATAAAATGGAATCATAATCATATAATTATATAATATGAAAGATCCCTTGGAGATATATAGTTTTTTTTTTATCATGTCAGAAGCCATTTGAGAAACTACAAGTTGTTTCTAGTTTGAGAGAATTTGCCGTCTGTAGAGAAGTTGCCCAAGGGACGCCCAGATGTGTTACCATCCTGTGGTCAATGACACTTATTCCAGCCTGATGAATACATCCAAATTCTTAATAGAGTCCAAGTATTATGTCCCTTTTTAGTCTAACGTGTTTATACATGGGGATGTGTGTGCCTTCTATATCATTGGTTCTTAAACTGTAGATCCTGATTGCAAGTGCAATCCCTTTAGCCTAATGTTGCCCCCCTCCCCCAATGACAACAGTAAATGTATTCTGAATGTCACCTACGACCTTGTCACATCACCGGAATTGTGTTATTTTGCTGTGTCCCAGTGGCACTCGCACAGAGTGTGTGGGGATCTGTCACCTCGTGCCCTGCTACATTGTGGCTTCCTCCCTGCCTCATCACATGTGGGGAAGCCTTATTGAGGCAGCTCGATATGTCTTTCCTAATGGAAAGACAAAGAGTCCGTTGTTGTCTGCTGGTCCAGAAGTAATTCCCCAGGGTGTAATGGGAGCCACTGGGCTCCTTGCCTGATTTAGAAAACCCCCATCACACCGCCAAAAAAAAGGTAAGTGTGAAGAGGTCCAAAGTGGATGTTTCAGACATTTACATTAATCTGTTCTGTCATGTTTACAGCGGACTCTGCAGAAAATGCTTCAGCTGTACTTCATAAAAAAGGAAGCCTTGCAAATGCTGATTTGTTATCAGTAAATGTTTGATTTTTATACCTATTTAATATACCCATATACCTAAGGTCATGTGAACATAATTAGCAACCATGTCTCATTTGGGTGTGGATGTGAGGAAAGGGCAGCCTTAGAGCTGCACGTAGTTCCGAGAGGTGGTTTTATGACCTAAACATAGAAGTTCTTTCTAAAGAACCTACAAGAGAGGTAGTTCGTTTTTGAAATAGTGAACAGATTTCTCCAGTAATGTTTTCACATTTATAAAATACCCATGTTTCAAAACCAGAGGTAAACATTCAGACCCTCTGAGGTTTGGGGTTTGGGCTTATTTAGTAGCCTGTATATTCCTCAGGAGATCCAGGGGCAGAAGAGTAACTCCCAGATCTGTTAAAGTTAGCAATCTTTGCATATTTACAGTGCAGTAATTGCAAGACTGCTTGTTTACAAAGTTTGCTTGTTTGCAGTTTTTCTGATTGTTTGCTTTATCACACACTCTCTTCCTCCTTCTCTCTAACCTCCAGTTGTCTTCCCTTGTCTCCATTTGCCTATATATTTAGTTATAAAAATATTTGTACGAAAAGCTAATTTTATATGTCCTGTAAAGACAACATGTGGGGTTTTTTTCTCTCTGCCTGAGGGGGCAGGTGGGACTGGTTGTTATTCTATTTCTGTCTTGCCAGTTTAATTACTCTTCTTCAGTATTATCCAGTACCAAGCCCATAGCCAGGATTTTATTTGGGGGGAGCTGAGTTTGATTCGGGGGGGGGGGGCTGAGTCTGAGCAAAAGAGGGTCTACTCTAGCAAACCTTTTGTATCATTACCCCAATACCCCCATGCATATGGGATATATTGAGCATGGTGATCAGATCATGATATGAATAAGCATAACAGTGATCAGCTGAAACATTCACACCTAGCCCCAGCAGACAAAAGTCCTTTGTCTCATCCTGGTCATTCCACAGATATATAAACCCATTTTTCCTACTTCCAACAGACCTCACTACCTCTGAGGATGCTTGCCATAGATGCAGGCGAAACGTCAGGAGAAAAATTGCCTCCAGAACATGGCCATATAGCCCGGAAAAACCTACAACAACCCATGAAAGCCTTCGACAATACATAACAGTTTAAATAATGCACCAGTAAGGCCTTCTCATGGACCACCATGACAATTTGGGGGGGGGGGGGTCTGAAGCCCCCCAAGCCCCCCCCCCCCGGCTACATGCCTGTCCAATACAGTCTCTCACATTTTCCAATATGACCAGATACAGTTACAGAGATCCCTAACAATGACCCCCCCACAAAAAAAATAAGGTTGTCTTTAAATAATTAATATTAGAAAAAGGATCCCCTCAGCACAATTTATCTCAACTGATTTAGCCCGCCCATTGTCACTGTGATTGTGTTTATTGTAATTTTATATCATTATGCATTCATATGTTTTATGTAATTATGATGTTGTTGTTTATTGTTTGCGTTTTTAGTTTTATTCTGCTGTAATTTGTTGTTTGGGCTTGGCCTCATGTAAGCCGCCCCGAGTCCCCATTGGGGAGATAGTGGTGGGGTATAAATAAAGTTTATTATTCTTTATTATATTATCTATAGTCTATTCCAGTAGCAGACAATAGATGTCCCACAAGTTTCACATGCCCTTCTGGCATTTCTGTGGTCTCTGCTGCTACCCCTTGCAAGCATAAAAGCCAAATTTAGCAGCAGCGGCAGAAAACCCCAGTATTTTTCCCTCTTGTTTTGGAAAAGAAGGTATGGACCACCAGTTTGCAGGACACTATAGTGTGATCTAAAATCCACTGGTACTGTATAGAGCCACCAGCTGTTATCTCCAGGAACTTCCCAAAATGGCCAATGTCCCCCCCCCCCCCCCTCTAATTTACAAGATGGAAAATATAGTGAAATTCACTCGAACAACAAAATCTGCTCCTGTAATAAGTAATTTATATTTAATCTAGTTACTCTAAAAAGGAGTATCCCACATATATCTTTCAACTGCTGTTATTACCAAGGGTCTAGGCAAGACATAATATAGCCAATTATCCAGCTTTTCCAAGGCTACTCCCCTGAGTCTCTTTCGATTATATTGCTCCCGGGCTTTAACAAGTCAGTTACTGAGCAAATGGCTAAGTTTTAACCATTTAGTTATTTTTACACACAGCATAATTATTATTTTTAATGCCCGGCATTATTTTTTATAAATGCTTGATTTGTTTTAGATGTAACAGTATATATTATATGCTCCTTAAAAACACACAAAATGAATGCTTTAATACAGTGTCTGTATTGAAATGATAGTGGCCGGATTGCGGTTGCAGTAGCCACAACATTTTGCAGCAGTAGTTTATCCCCTGCTAGTAGGAAGTCATCCACAAATTATTTGCATCCATGAATGTAAGAAAAGACCTAAGTCATCAGACTGTGGATTCAGTGTTAAAAACTGTGGCCAACCACATGTTTCAAAAGTAGAACATGTCAACGTTATTCCTTACTCTATTCTTTGTCCCTAGACTTGGACATTCAGAAGACCTCGTCACATGGGGCTTTTGCCCCGTCGTAGGACGCTTTCAACACAGAGCTGGTGCAGAGCCTGCCGGAGCCCATCGTATGTTATAGGGCTACTTCCACGGGGGTTCATCCTAGCTCTGTGTTGAAAGCATGCTGGGAGGGGAGAGAATTCAGGACACTGGTGACTGACCATGTTCTCACTGAGTAAGCCGAGGACAGTGCGGGAGAAGCAGGGCAGCAATGACTTCCCCCATATGATGGGGAAGGGACCGATGCGGCGCACAAAATGATTATTTCCTCCACTGCCCCATGGATTTGTCATGCTGCCCTACAGATTCCCCTGCTGTCATCCAGCTTTAGGACCTCAATGTGGACCTCAGGTCCAGATGGTTCCTTTGCTACCATCTCATGGTTTGTAGATGTAGATTGGAGCTTGGAAATGTTAGCTTTTTGGATTGCGACCAGTCTATTTTTCTTGCTTTAAGAATTTTAGAAGCAGAGCCTCAGAGACCATTTTTTCCCTATATGAATGATGCCTGGTGCTGTCTACATACCTTCATTTTTCTGAGGGATCTGACATGATGTCAAGATAGTCCAATTACCACCACATTAAGGTGATAGAATAACCTTATAGGGGGCCTTTCTCTTCACTATTGAGCTAGTTTTCACTCCATCATACAGTAATTCCCAGACCTGTTCCTGAATGCAGGACAAAATGGAGATGTTGATAACAGAAATCTATTTCAACAAAAATCACTATATTAACTGATGTATATTGGTTGTTTCCTATATTCTTGACTAGCAAAAGTGTTCCCAGCACTCCCTCGGTCTGTACCTAATAGCCCCAAAAGTGATCCATTTTCCCAGTTTAAAAAAATCTCAGGAATCTTACCAGCTCAGAAAGCCCTTTTTCATTTTCTTTTCCCCCTCTCAGGAATCTTACCAGTAGTTTCTTAACCTCTCCTGTTTCCTTCCACATTTTTCCTTGCTTCAAGAATTTTAGGAGCAGTGCTTCAAAGAAACAGGTTATTTTTCTGTATGAAATGTGCTATTACACACCTTCATTTTTTGAGGGATCTGGCGTGATGGCCAGATGCAAATAAAGCAAAAGATGTATATGAAGACTGAGGGACAGGTGTGGATTATGCTGTAGAGCAGAGGTATCAAACTTGTGGCCCTCCATATGTTTGGGCCTCCAACTCCCAGGAGCCCTAGCCAGCTTGTCCAATGGACAGGAATTCTGAGAGCTGAGGACCAAAACACCTGGAGGACCACAAGACTGACAACACTGTTGTACAGAGTGTGTTTGCCTTTGGTTGATGAAAGGTTGACTGAGGGAAAGGAGTGGGGTGCTGTGATAAGAATGGCAATGAGAGAGGCAGGATACCTCTTTTTTTGTTGTTTTTTTTGTTGTTTTTTGCATCTAGACACAACAATCAACCACATACTTGAAATTTCACCTTGAAAGTTGGCAGTGCAATTTGGACAGTTACCAACAGCATTCTGTCAAATTTTGAGGCATCAAAAACAACATCAGGAGAAGTTATGATAGCCACAAACAGGTTGTTGCACAGAAGGACAGAGACACACAGTATTTTTTTTTTGTTCTCATAAATCTGGAGTGACAAGAGTGGCAGGAAGGCTAATTTTTGCCATTTGAGTCACCATTTTCGTATGTTTTCAGCTGCAGTAAAGGTTAAAGGGGTGAAGCTAAGGCATGCCATCTGTGCACAATTTTGGAGTTTTTCATGCAGAAATTCATTCCCAAATTGACTTGACATATTTTTAAAATGAGTTTATAGATGCCTTGGAACTTCAAGAGCACTCATGAACCACATTTTCCTCACCTCCATTAAAGAGAATCTGTGATCCCTAATGACAGCAATTTAGGTATTGAACAATGACTCTGAAGATCAGAGTTTGAATTCCTGCTCAACCATGGAAATCTACTCAGTGACCTTCGGCAAGTCATTCACTCTCAGCCTTAGAGAAAGTCATTCAGTTGAATGTAACTAGGGCCCCTTTCACACAGCTGAATGAAATCCCACATTATCTGAACGGGAATATATGGCAGTGTGGACTCAGATAACTCAGTTCAAAGCACATATTGTGGGATTTTCTGCCTTGATGTTCTGGGTTATATGGCTGTGTGGTAGGGCCAAAACTGAGACTCCAAAACTAACCTCTTCTGAGGAAGTCTTCATGTTGGGTCTAACATCCAACCACCTGAGCCAAGATGTCTTAATCTGGATCTAATCGGCCCTATATCCCAGGATCTGATCCCAGGTTTTCTGCTTTGAACTGAGTAATAGTTGTCTACTCTGCCAGATAATCTGGGATAAGCCGATCACCTGGAATCAGATCTTGAGATATAGGGCAGTGTACATTCAACCTTAGTAAAAGGCTCTTAGCTCTCTTGATTGCTACTGTCAATGAGGCTTTCTTCTCCATCCCTCTGAGAAAGACCCTCCTCAGACTGGATCTATACTGCCCTACATCCCAGGATCTGATCTCAGATTATCTCTCTGAGCTAGATTATATGAGTCTACACTGCCAGAAAATCCTAGGATAAACAGATAATATGGGATCTGATCCTGAGATATAGGGCAACGTAGGAGTTCTTTGCAGGCTGAACTCCACAGAGAAGGACTTCTTTTGTGTTCTTCATGTGCCTCTGAAGGTGGTAGGACTTCCCCAAATATTTTACAGGTTCATATAATTCTTATCAGTGTGGACGTGTTTCCACCATGCCTAAAAGAATTTCTGAAAGGAAGAGTAGAGCCTCAAAACTGCCTTGTCTCGAAATAGCTGACTGGAGGAAGCAGTCCATGCCAAGAGAAAAACCAAACTGAGAAATATTCTGCAAAGGTTCTGAAGGGTTTTTTTTTTTAGTGCATTGGATGCATAACAGACAACAAGTGGGTAATATGATGGCCAAAGCTTTAATAATAGTCTCAAATGGATTAGATACATTGAAACAATATGATTTATGTATGTATTGATTTATCAACAATCATCACAATTGGTCTGCTCCGATTGAAATTATCAATAGGATTCAAGCGGATAATGATATATGAATTATCTTATGGACTGACTTTACATCATGACACATTCTCAAGATGAAACAGTACCTGTGTAGCATAGTTTTGTAGTGAACATCGTCAAACTCCAGTCTGCATTCCTTACAAACAACACCCCCTCCCCACTTCTAACTATATGCAATGACTGTAACTTCTGCCCTATGAGAGTTGCAAACTCAGGCAACATCCCATAATAATTCATAGCAACACTTTTATTAAAATGGTCAGAACCTTTTCAACAATCCAGAATTGTCATCTGATTACTTATTACTCAGACGTGCTTAGTGTTGTGTACATAAAATCTCATCAACAGGGACCAGAGAGGATAGCACAGGCAACAGGAATGCTATCTGATATTGCCAAAGAAGAGACAGATGAAATCAGATAAAATACGTTGTAGTCTATTAAATTATCCACACTGTCTGGATTTGTAGATTATAGTGGAAAGTGTGGTCTCTTGTTTTCCCATGAATGTCTCCCATTGTTTTGTGGTAAATACAGAGCACAGCCAAACTGGGATTGACTAAATAATCTCATTCCCTATGGTTCGATAATTGAAATGAATAAGGTGATAGGAAAATAGGGAAGCTCAGGTCTATTTGTTAAGTTTCCTTTGATTTTTTTGCAAGCGTGTAACTCATGTTAGGTGTCCAGAATCTGCAGCATGCTTCAGGATAGGAACCCAAATGGGATCTTCACTGAAACTTTAAAAAAAACACACAAAAACAAATGATGGTCTTCTCCCTGTACAGAGTGATGTCAAATGACCTTCTCTCTATCCTCCAGGCTAAGATGCTTTTCCAGACAGTGGATCAATCATTGTATTCCTAGGAGTGGTGTAACATTCACCTTTTAGTAGATAGGCTGAGTTTGGCCCAGTCCACCAGGGACCCAAACTGTGGACGCTCAAAGCAACATTACATCAACCTAACAGGAGAATTGATTCTCCCTGCAGTGTAAAGGGACACCAAACAATTAATTCCTTCTAAGGGGAAAAATTAATTCGTTATATGGTTTGCTACAATCCAAAAGCAGTTTGGTCTCTCAAAATATTTGTTGATGCTCATAAAAATGAAGAACGAAAGGGAAAAGCGGGGGGGGGGGGGGGAGTGTAGCAGCACCTTTAAGACTAAGTGGTTTTATTTTTGCATGAGCTTTTTGGCATATAGACCCTCTTCTTTGGTTGCAGTACAGATAGAAGTAGTCTTAGGAGTACTGCTGTATTTTCTCCCCTTTCTCCTTTTTATGCTCCAAGATACTGTGATGCTTTTTTTATCAATCCCAGTGTTTTTCTTCTTTACAATAGTTTATGGTCCTGGTTTCTCTGATGAGAAGCTGGCTCATGGGAGACAGTGGTGGTGTATAAATGTATCTCTGCTTCTCACAACAGGAATATAGCATCCAGTGAAAAATGATTGATGGTTTATACTGACATTTTCAAATGATGTATCTCTAATGAAAATCGTCCCTAAAATGTTCTTTGATACTGGGTGTATCCAAATTATGCAATTACAGTACAGGGTGTTCCAAAATGATGGACTCAATTTCAAAGTTGTATATTTCATGGAACCAACGTATTACAATTATAGAAAATTTACAAATGGTTTAATGAGTTATAAAGTTGTCAAGTTTTACTAATCACTTTGAGCCAAAAACAAATCTTAAAAAATAGCTCCACAAATGGAAAATATCTCATTAGGCCTTATGTTTCAGATTCACTATCTTGCAAAAGACTGAGACTAGCAGCTATATATGTACTGGGACAGGCATTATGTTTCTGGATTATGTGAGTTTAAGTAATTTTTTTAATTGATATGTTTTAATCATGTGATTTTAATGTATATGTTGTTTCATTTTTATATGTACTTGAGGCATCGAATTATACCTTTGTTGTAAGCCACCTTGAGTCCCCTTCGTGGTGAGAAGGACAGGATATAAATGTTGTAAATAAATAAATCCTTTGAAACCCTATGTCCCCTCTTCCAAGGGGTAAGAGTTTCGTTCATGGGTGATGTGTAGTTGCAGAGATATGGCAATTTCAAATCAAGTCCCTCTTTTTGAAACACTCTGTAGTTTGATGCTATTGTTAAGTGCCATGGCTATGGAACCCTGGTATTAGTCATTTGGGGCTATAATACTACACTGCTTCAGCAAAGAAATCTAAGCACCTCTCCCCAAACTACAAATCCCAAAATTCCATTAACTGCCAATGAAACTAAAACCTAGCTTGTAATTTGGAAGCTGTCTCAGTGCTTCATCCCTTGGCCTTTTATTAATTTTCCATTTTCCTTTTAATGTAGGGTAAGGGTGAAACATATTATTGCTGCCTTAATCATGTATCCTTTGGATTTATGGCAAGTACTGTGTGATCAACACCCCCAATTAAAACTTCTCTGAAGGTCAGCAGTTCGAATCTGGGGAGCGGGGTGAGCTTCCATCTGTTGGCTCCAGCTTCTCATGTGGGGACATGAGAGAAGCCTCCCACAGGATGGTAAAATATCTGGGCATCCCCAGCAACGTCCTTGCAGATGGCCAATTCTCTCACACCAGAAGTCACTCCTGACAAGGAAAAAAATCCTCCATATTTGAACAATGAAGTTCGATTTCACAAGATGGTGAGGTAGCTGTCAATGCATGTAGGTTTGAAAAGGTATTCATGTAAAACCAAGTTATCAATAGTTCAGGGACATGTACTCCCTCAAGAATTAGTCAGCTTACCATCAAATACCAATAACTATAGAACAACAATAGGAAAGGCGTCTGGCTTCATGTCTTTGGACAGTTTAGAGACATCTGCTGGGCCACTACAAGACACAAAATTGGGAACTAGCCACAGGCCCTTTGGCCTCCTGAATTATTTTTTGTCTATTTCCTTCTAGCAGAGTTTTATAGCACCATCCCCTTCCCCATTTGCCCTTATTCTCTCCTTGTATGCTAGGTTATGATGAGTCTGACACAAAACCACCCTATAAACTTATTTATTTTTGTTTGGAACATTTCAATCCTGTCCTTCTCAACCTCTGAAGAGGGACTCAGGACGGCTACCAACAGGCACTATTCAATGCCGATACAATATAGTAATATAGCACAAAATACAATCAGCATAAATTAAAACAGTTATATACATTAAAACAGTTCGCCGGTTCAAATTGTCATCAAAATCAATCTATTGTAGTCCACTAAAAACATCATCTAAAGAGACTTAATCTCTTTAGGGAGGGAGCTCCACAGCCAAGGGGCCACCACAGAGAAGGTCCTGTCTCTCGTCCCCATCAAACGCGACTGTGGTGGGGCCTAGAGCAGGGCCTCCCCAGATGATCTTATGGTCCTTGGAGGTTCGTAGAGGGAGATACATTCAGACAGGTAAACTGTCTGAATCGTTTAGGGCTTTATAGGCCAAAGCCAGCACTTTGAATTGTGCTTGGAAGCTAATAGGCAGTCAGTGGAGCTGGCATAACAGGGGAGTTGTACACTCCCTGTACCCTGGCTGCCGAGCATTGGACTAGCTGGAGTTTCCAAGCAGAGCCAACCCCATGTAGAGTGCATTGCAGTAATCTATATGGGATTTAACCAGAGCGTGGACCACCGTCTTCATTTATTTTATTTCAACTTCATTTATTTTATTTGTTTATTGAAGTCATGGTTGAGCAAGAGCTTTGAATCCATGCCTCCCCTTTCAAAGACAAAAATGGTATCCATCAGAATATGGTATCAATCTAAATTCGAAATATGAAAATTCCCAATTTAATTGCTTCAGTAATGCATTAACCGAGCATGTTCTCATTTAGACAGTGGTCCTATTTATCTGAGAGTTAGTCCTATGGAAGTTAGTGGTGTTTGCTTCTGAGTAGGTAAGCGTAGGCTTAAGCTGCCCTCCATCTAAGAGCATTATGTATCAATAGACTCTCTGAAATGGATAAACCCCAAAGGGTACATTTAAAAGAAAACATTCATTTCCCATTTTGGCAGCAATTTGACCTGCTCCTTCAAAGGGCATTCTCCATAGTGTATATTTCTACATTCTCAAGGGTGGAGTGAGCTTCTTGTTCTTCGCAGTATTTGAGAATATGTCATGAAAGAGAATGAACTACCCATCACTCTGTGTAAAGTCATTTCCTTCGTACAAAGGATTTAGGTCAATCTGTTGAAGAAGGAGAGCCCGATAGATTGCACATGGGGCATAAAAGTAAACTTTGGTTTCCACAGCTGCCTTCTGGCAGTCTAGTCTGGTAAATGCATTTTATGGAGCAAACACCAGCTGACCCCACAGCAATTAAAGCAATATCTGAAGCCAAGCAAGAAGGGAGAGAAGTAATCCACTACAGTCCTTTTATGACCTTAGAAAACTCTTACACTAGTGTTGCCCGAAATGGTGTTCACCAGATGACTTCAATTCACATGATCCCTCCTAACTGGCAACATTAGCCTGTGCAGATTAGAATTATAGTCCAAAATTGTTGGAAGACATCGGGTTGGAAAAGATGAAAAGTTTAAACAGATACTCATTGGTGCACCAAATTTAACCTATCTAATTGATTTGTGTACCCCCTTTTCATTTTTGTATTACAAGATTCATTGCAAGGCAGTTTCTTATGGCTATTTGTCCAAAGAACCATATGAAAATTGTAGAAAAAGAGAGGAAAACTAGATAGGAACCAATTAGAAGGCATGAATATGCTCTTCTGAATTATATGTTCTGTTTGTCAGGTAATTTCATACCACAGGTGGCTGGCAAGTGCTTCAGGAAAAGCAAAACAAAATGAACTAATAAGAACTGCTTGTCAGGACCAAACAATGCTATCCAGTAAGAGAACATGCTGTGATACAGAAAAAGGCAGGTTAGAAATGATGTGAAGCAAACGTTTTTTTAAAAAAAATGGAGTGAGCACCAGCAAACTTATTCTTGTTCTCCAAGTAAAGCCTCACCATTTTGTGAATCTGTTGCTTTTATTTATATATATTTTCTTGAGCTCTTAAAAGCATCACATTTCATTCAGGATAAAAGAACTCATTAGAGACCAAGGAAAATTCCAAAAGCTTTTTCAGGTAGTTTTTAACACAATACATGCGCAATTTTTCTGCTTCTTGGCAGCGGGTTGGACTGGATGGCCCACGAGGTCTCTTCCGACTCTATGATTCTATTATTCTAATTCAGGTTTCTTTTCTGTGGGTAGAGATTGTGCCAAGTCGGATTGTGCAATTCAACTGGATGGCGATCCGTTTTTGTATCCGAATTTCATTGAGTACCCAAATCCATTTTTCAAGAGCCTCCCAAAAATCAGCTAATGGGAAAATCTGTTTTTGGCTAAGAACCTGAAAGATCCAGGGAGACCCAGCCCATTGGCTGGAATGGGGAACTTACAAGGTTCCCTTTTCTGCTCCTGGGATCCTTTCCTTTCTTCCTTTCAAAGGAATCGGGGTTTGAAGAAGGGGGTTAAGGAAGCACCCCTCCTGGGACCCTTTTCGTTTTTTCTTTCAAGGGAGTCTGGGTTTGAGCAATGGGGTTAAGGAAATACCCTTCCAGGCCTCCTTTTCTTTCTTCCTTTCAGAGGAGCCTGGTTTTGAGGAGCGGGGTTAAGGAAGCATGTGTTGAGTGCTCACAAATAGAAGGGAAGAAGCCGTGCCCCGCAGCCATGCAAGTCATTCCAGGAAAAAATAACATGGCGGCTGAGCTCTTACCATTATGGCCAACCAAACAAGCTGGATTGGCTGAAGGGAAATGACCAATCCGAATCTGTGCACAAGCCTAGTACTAAGTACTGAGTGCACTATGCCAGCTATTTGAATAAATACTATCTTTCCCCATTTGACCCCCTAGATATGTTGAATTGCTCATACTCTTTGGAAAGTAATTGTACTCTTTAATATTTTACCAGTGCTCTGTTCCTAACCACTTTCACTATTTTACTTTGGCCTTCCTTCCTTCCTTCCTCTCATTGTTTCATACAATTCAGATTGTGAAACTTCTAACAGGGTTCAACTTCACTTAAACCCACAGATTGTCAAGTACCTTGATAGCACTCCAAGTGCCTGTGGGCAAAACCAGCTAGGGTCACTTGCTTCCAAACTCAGGGTGGAAAATGAAATAGGCTTAACAGTGATTTCATGAACTGAAAAGAGGGGATTTAAAATAAAACTATGTTGCCATTTTAATATCATTCACAATGCACAGAATGAAGTACTTTTGGAAGTCTGACTTTCATGATGGGAAGCTATCAACTTTGCAAAGAAGCTAGAAACTGTTAAAAGGATCTAGGAAATATTAGTCCCGATATGAACACAGGTGTTTCAGATATGTTTTAAAGTTTATCATTTACAAATTAAATAAATGAGTCTACCAGCAGGAGGTAAAAGTTCTCTGAAACAGACAGATTTCGGTCATTTAGTGTATTAGGTTCCAACAGAGCTTGCTCAGGAGATTGTTGTTGTTGTTGTGAGCCTAACATGAGCATTTTATTGCCAAGATTTGTTCAGAGCTGATTTGTCTTTGTTTCCTCTGACATTTATTAGAGTAACACACAATGGATATCTGTGGCTGAGTGATGATTCCACCCCTAGTCTCCAGACTCTTGAGCCCCATCCTTTAGGTCAATGCAGATTCGGATCAGCCCCACAGTGGTCAAATATTGATCTGGGGTAACACGGGGCAAGGCCAACTTAACATAGTCTTGCACTGTGTTACCTAAAATGGAGGAAAAGTCCAAATTCTGCTACAGGATTTTGGTTTTCCCCCAACCTAGGGCCTTCCTCCCCTCCTCCATGTTGTGGTGGCCATGACATGAGCCCTACCTGTTTGCTGTCACATGCCATAATATCAGCTTAGGCAACAGGTGCACTTGGAAAGGAGGAGGAAGAGGAGGAGAGCTTTCCTCCTTTACCCCTCCCTGGGTGCCCAGTAGCTCTGCCTGACATCATAGCATACGATGATGGACAGGTAGGACTCATGTCACGGCTGGAGACTGCTACAAAACGGTGGGCAGAGTAAAGGCAGTTATGATGGCCACCCAACAGGGCTGAACTGTGTTTGACCCCACTGAGCATTGGGGATTCCCTGGCCTCTGCAATGGCTGGAGGAGTCTTTTCAGGGACCATACCCGAGGCCAATCTGGTCTTCACCACACTAGATTAATTCCGAGTTACGTGTTTGAGTAGATCCATCCTCAGGAGAACTTTTCACAAAGTGGGCAAATATTTCCAAATTGGAAGTATTAATTTCAAACCAAATCTTCACCTGCTTTGCTGGAATGCCCTCCCAAGAAAGCTTTGTTGGATTTAAGCACTTTATTCCTTTTAGACCTTTGACTACAGCCTGCCTGTCTCAGAGAGATCTGAGTGGATTATTGTCTTGCCTTTGCTATTTAGTGTACTGACTTCTCTGATCACTCTTGGGTTGAGGGGGATGTCAGATTATATTTCATGTGCTTATATGTATTACATATTTTTTATCATAAAGGCTGTTTTGAATTTATCTCAATAAAAACATAATATAGCTAGCTAACTTACTGTACACCTACATTTCTAATATGCCATTAATGTTTGCATTTAATTTGCTGGAAACCAAGAAAAAGAGTTGAGTGCCTGTACATTTTCTCTATAAGGACTTAAGCTGATTTTGCAGGATCAGACTAAACATCTTTTTTTGGGCCAGGATCTTCTTTCCATTGATGGCCAACAACATCCTTCTGAGAAACTAATGTTACTATGTCATTAAAGTCATTTCTGACCTATTACTAGTAAAGATAAAGGTTTCCTCTGATATTGTCTAGTCGTGTCCAACGCTGGGAGGTGGTGCTCATCTCCATTTCTAAGCCGGCATTGTCCGTAGGTGCTTCCAAGGTCATGTGACCAGCATAACTGCATGGATCACCATTACCCTCCCACAGAAGTGGTACCCATTGATCTACTCACATCTGCATGTTTTAAAATTGCTAGGTTGGCCAAAGCTGGGGCTAACAGTGGGAGCTCACACCTCTCCCCAGATTCGAACTGCCAACCTTTTGGTCAGCAAGTTCATCGGTTTAGCTTGCTATGCCACCAGGGGGATCTATTACTACCCCAAGGCAAATCTATCACAGAGTTTTCTTGGCCATTGCCTTCTTCTGAGAATGTGAGTTGCCCAATGGGTTTCATAGCTGAGCAAGGATTCAAACGCTGGTCTGCAGAATTATACTGCAATGCTGAAACCACTAACTGTGCTGGATATAAATGTGAGAACTTTTTCCATTTGGGATTGAGAGATATATTGCCTATGATCCTGAAGGTTCCTTTGAGCTATCATGCTTAATTAGTTCTAACAAACTACTGCTGATGAATTTGTCCAATCTCTTTTTAATAGCACATAACCAGTCTAATGCCCACATCTAAACTATTGGATGCCATTGCCCACAGAAGCAATGAAAGCCATAAATTAATTACATTGTGTAAAACAGTGCTTTGTTTTTATGTTCTGAAAGTGTTCAAGAGTCATTTCATTGGGGTTACTAATTTTATTATTGATGATGAGATGATGATGGTGGAAGAAAGGGGTCTCCATTATTATTTCTGAACTTTATCACTTTTATAATTATTTTACTATGTCCTCGGGTGCATCTCAACTGTAGAATTAATGCAGTTTGACACCACTTTAATGATCATGGCCCAGTACTATGACATCATGGGGGTTTGTAGATTGGTGAGCCACTAGGACTCATGGACGGAGAAAATTTTGTAAAATTACAACACTCAGGTGCTGACATCTTCAGTCCATCCTTTGTTTGGATATCAGACAGCATTGCAACACCATAAATCAAGAAATAGTTTCTTAAGATCTACAGAGATACTTGGAGGCACACCTCATCAAGCGAGAGTCCAAAAGTGGCAGGCTAAAACCCGGAACCTCAACCAGTGGCTGAGACCAGATGAGAGACTTCCTCCTGGGCACACAGAAGACTAGCGACTTAGAAGGCACTGAACAGACTGCATTTTGGCAACATGAGATGCAGAGCCAATCTTAAGCAATGGGGCTATAACGTGACATTCATGACATGCGAGTGTGGAGAAGAACAATCCACAGACCACTTACTACAATGCAACCAGAGCCCTGCCACATGCACAATGGAGGAGCTTCTCATAGCAACACTAGAGGCACACCAAGTGACCAGCTTCTGATCAAAGGATATTTATTACAATGCCAAGCTTTTAACTCTGTTTGTGGTTTTTCTATACATTATAACTATATTCTCAACTCGCTTCTGACATGATAAATAAATATGAATACTCATTAATTTAGTCAATTGTAACAGTGGAAATTCAACCTCTCTCCGGGTTGATTTGCCCAGAATGGCCCTTTGTGCTAAAGCCCATTCTTAAACACAGCCATCGTAGACCTATCAAATCCATGGAACCCAGTGAAGGTTTTGTTGTTGTTGTTGTTTCTTTGTTCAGATGCTTTTATCCCACCTTCTATTGCAAGATGTCAGGCTGGCATACAATTGAAACAATATAAACAGTTTAAAACAATTCCAGATTACAACAGCTGAATAATTTCAGGAGGGCGAAAGCATATTCAATAAATCACGAGTTATAACACATGATATGTTGATGTTAACAACTCCTATTTATTCTGTCACTGAGATTAACTTGTTTGGGCCCATAAAGCAAAGTGGTCCTAAATATCAAAGCAAGTGGAACGTATTTTTGTATTTAGGGAGCATTTCCACTCGCAATTCATTTGCTGAAACCTGCTACTGAAATTGAGCTTATCAATAGAAACACATGGCAATATTTGGGAGTGTAAATCCCTTAGTACTGGCCAGTTTCTGTCTTTCAGAACACAGCGTTCTATACAATTAATCCATCAAAACTGTCTCAGCTTGGAACAAAGATACCACTTTATTTATTACAGCTCACCTCTGGAAACATGTTCTACATGGAATCCAAGCCAAATCTACTGCTCCTGACACACTGCCTATTTATATGAAAACTAGATGCCACAATATTGATATCAGTAGGGAGCTGGGTCAGGTCTTTCAGCATCATCCAGGCTGTGCTATGCAATATATAGAACTAGGCTTCCGTTAATCTTCTTCCCCGGAGCAGATTTGTAACCAAGACCCAATTCAAAAGCAGTTATGTATCTGCATCTGAATTATTTCAGGCAATGCAATACATATGTGCCAATCTGCAGCTGAGACAGTGGATTCGTCATTGATAATAAAGAAGGAATGTTTCTAAATTAATCTGGAGATGCTTCTATCTAGTTGTCTGATAATTTTCTATTCAATGGGTATATGCATATATATTCATTTGCCTTGTGTATGTTTCAGAGTCACACACTATCATGTTATGGGATACTGGGAAATCACAATCCGCTCATTGACTTTCGCTATTTTCTGCAAAGATGAAATCATCAACAGTGATATCAGAATTAGCACTGAAGTTCTCTGGCTGATGTCTTGCAGCTGACTGGCAGTCATCCACGAGTCTCTCGTTTAAATGGCAATTAAAAGGCAGTTGCCATCATGATGGGCATTTTCATGTAACCTTTGTACTGGACATCTTTTTTAAAAGAAAAAGATGACAAGGAGCAGGGTGAGCTTTTGGTGTATCTCTCTCAGAATACCAGATGAAGATAATTGCTATGGACGTCGATATCCCTTGAATTTCTCCCAAAACACCAGATTAGGACAATTGCCACGTGCACATCTATATTCCTTGTATCTCTCCCCAAATACCAGATTTGGACAGCTACCATGACCATCTACCATAACCATCCATCTGTGCTGGATTTATATGTAAGCTATGTGATCGATAGTTACATAAAAGACGAGAAACCTCTAAACAGAATATAATATGCATTTGAGGGCAGTGCTCTTGAATGAGACATTGCTTCAGGCCCCAGTAGAACTACAATAGGTCCGTAGCTGAGTTTGATTCGGGGGGGGGGGGGGGGAAGAGGGCTGAGTCTGAGTGAAAGAGGGTCTACCCTAGCAAACCTTTTGTATCGTTACCCCAATATCCCCATGCATATGGGATATATTGAGCATGGTGATCAGATCATGATATGAATAAACATAACAGTTTAAATAATGTACCAGTAAGGGCTTTTCGCAGACCACCATGAGAATTTGGGGGGGGGGGGGGTGAAGCCCCCTAAGCCTCCCCCCCCCCCCCCCCAGCTACATGCCTGATCATGGGTCAATGCTATGGAATCACAAGACTTGTAGTTTTAGTTTTCTTTGCTGGTGCTTCACCAGGTTACTGTCAAAAATATTAACATTAGAAATTAAAAATATTAAAAACTAGGTATTTTTAATTACAAAAATGTGAGTCAAGCACTGAAAGGGTTAAATGGATGCAATGTCTCAGCAAAAGCTGCAGTTCAATATAAGCAGGTGTACCTGCAGCTTAGTAGCCCTCAGTCTGAGGGAGGCCTCAGTCTGAGGTAGCCCTTAGTGTGAGAGAAGGCCTCAGTGTTAGTTCGCTGCAGTGGGAGAAAGGCCTCGAAGGCCTTAGTGTGTTAGTATGCCTACTAACACACTAAGCCCTCGGTGTGAGAGATACAACTGGACTTAATGTCAGAGGAAAACCTTTACCTTTACTATAGTATGGAGTATAGTATCATTTAGTCCTAGTATTTTAATAGTAACTCTCAAGCAACCAGAAACAACATTTACCAGCATCTACCAATCCCTTTGGGTGCCAGTTAACTAAGAGTGTACTGTATTATCATTTATGTATCTTGGTGTATCTGACACTTTACAAAGTGACAAGAGCAAACAGCCAATGGGATGCTGTCAAACACACACACAAGAGGATGGAAAGAGTGTTACAAATATAAAATTATCCAGTAAGATTGTAAACAAATTATCCAAATGGAAATACAAAAACCAAAGTAATATAAAATGAAACAAATGTTCAGGGAGGCAATTCCGGAGCAATGGTGCAGCAAGTGAAAAAGGACAAAGCCAAGCCAAGGAAGAGGAAACCTTAGATTGAGTGAGAAGAATACAAACCCGAGAAAACCAGAAAAAGGACATAGGGGGATCTAGGTTGTGTAATGCTTTAGTTTAGAAGTTAAAACAATTGTATTGAATCCAAAGAAGAATTGGCAGGGTTTTTTTGGGTGCAATAGTTTTCCTATTTCTCCAAATAGACACATGAGTTCTGCCGGAGATTTTGACACAAATGCTTCAAGGAGGTGGAAACATGTAGGATTACAGTCTTAATGTAAAGGTTTATCTATGTAGAGGAATGTACAATGTCTAATAAAGGCTCTTCTTGACCAAATGCATCAGCCTCAAATAAAAGGCTATGATTTGTGCCAATTAATATTTCAACATTTATTGTTGTTTGTTGACGCTTCTTCTCGCCTTTCCATATAAACATTCTTTTGACTAAAAAGAGGACATTTTAGTTAATTTGCATATATCTTGTTTGCAACCTGTGTTGTGATTGCAGAGGTGTGCATATCCAAAACCTTCACCTCCATCTTCAAACATATTTCCAGATGTGTTGAAATCTTCATATGACCCCTTCTGTTTCTCCCTGGTGCCTCTTCTATACAACAGACTCTCAGTTAACTGGCACCCATGGGGATTGGTATATGCCAAGTAAATTTCATTTCTGGTTGCTTGAGAGTTACTATTACAAAATAAGCCTAATGAATACTATATCCCATACTATGCCATACCATAAACTCTGCATTGACTTGATATTCATATTGAAATGCACTAGTTAAAAGCAAAGTAAGACCAATAGAGACAAACTTAATGTAACACAGTTTTAATGTAACAGTCTTACCACTTCGTCACACTAGAGAATGAATCCACTTAAAATGCACTTTCTGCCTTCTGCAAAATTCTGGGGTTTGTAGTTTAGTGGGGCTGTTAAAGGTTCTTCCCTGAAGTATTATTATATTCTGTCAATATAATATAATATAATACAATATAATATATCAGTGTTTCTCAACCTGGGGGTCAGCACCTCTGGGGGGGGGGGGGTCGCGAGAGGGTGTCAAGGGGGTTGCCAAAGACCATCAGAATACACAGGGTGGTTTTTTTTTTCAATTAGTCCTGGGGTTTCTGTGTGGGAAGTTTGGCCAATTCTCTTATTTGTGAAGTTCAGAATGCTGTTTGATTGTAGGTGAACTATAAACCCCAGCAACTACAACTCCCAAATGTCAAGGTCTATTTTCCCCCAAACTCTGATAGTGTTCACATTTGGGCATATTGAGTATTCATGCCAAGTTTGGTCCAGATCCATTATTGTTTGAATATACGGCGCTCTCTGGATATAGGTGAACTACAACTCCCAAACTCATGGTCAATGCCCATGAGACCCTTCCAGTATTTTCTGTTGGTCATAGGAGTTCTGTGTGCCAAGTTTGGTTCTATTCCATTGTTGGTGGAACTCTGAATGGTCTTTGATACCAGCAACTACAACTCCCAAATGACAAAGTCAATCCTCCCCACAACCTCACCAGTATTCAAATTTGGGCGTATTGGGTATTTGTGCCAAATGTGGTCCAGTGAATGAAAATACATCCTGCATATCAGATATTTACATTATGATCTACAGCAGAATTAGCAATGAAAATAATGTTATGGTTGGAGGTCACCACAACTTGAAGAACTGTATTAAGGGGTTGCAGCATTAGAAAGGCTGAGAACCACTGTATTATATGAAGTATTATATCTTCATTTTCTTTTTGCCTGTTGCTTGGGAGTTCAGACTGCTTGAGTTCCAGTTAGCTGAGAGTTGGCTGTATTGTTCTTTAGTGACACTATAACAAACTATAATAGTACTAATGCTGTGTTTGTTTCCTTGTAAAAAGATCCAGTTCCCACACTCCCTTGTAGACCGAGTCTTTCAATGCCCCAGTTCAAATAGGAGGGAGTGTATATCTGTGTAGGTGATCGTGTTGCGTGGAAACAAACAGAAATATAGTAGTAGAATTACAGTTTACTGCTTTCGTACTATACCACTTCAGATTTTTTAAAAAAAATATTGCAAAAGGCTATTGCAAAAGAAGTACTTTCCTGCACTCATATACCTACACTAACATGTCCTCTAGCTGTACCAATTTGGCAGAGCCAGTCCCAACTAATTATTTATATTTCACTTTTTTCAGATGTATTTATTTCTCTCTCCTCCTTTCTTATTACCCCGTTGTCCTCTGCTTACTTCAATTGCGGCAAAATAAGTTCTGAGCCCAAAAACAGTTTAACCCACTGTGCCACCAGGAGCTCCATACTATACCATACCATAAACTCTGTACTGAGTTGCTATTAATATTGAAATACAGTAATTAAAAGCAAATTAATACAAACTGAATGTAACACAGTTTTAAACTATTTTAAAACTATTTTTGCCAGTTGTTTGAGAGTTCTGGTTGCCTGAGTTCCGTTTAACTGAGAGTTTACTATAATAATAATAACAATAAAAAGAATATGATCTTATGCTTGGTCCTGCATATATGGCTTGCATCTCTACTGCACTACATTGAATTTTCTATTTGGAAAACCAGGAATCTCCACAGGCTTTTGGAAGCATAACCCTTTTGGAGATTAATTGGCATTCACATGATTTGGAATAATCATAACCTTTTGGAAATGAATTGCTTTGTTAGTTATTAACGTGGTCCAGCATTTCTGTGTTCTCAAATAATATGCTATGTCCAGGCTACCATGTCAGGCTACACAGAGAAGCTCTTGAAATCCACAAGCATGTGGACAATTTCAACAAAGTCTAGCTAACAGTATTAAAACATTCTAAAATTATAACATCAAATAAAGAACAACACTCAAACATAGGAGAATTCCAGACAAGAAACGATCAGGGACAACTAATCACTTCTCAACAAAGGATTCCCCCAGGCAGTAGCAAGCCACACCTAAAAACTGTCAGGCCATCAAATGCTCATCAAGGTGGCCAATTGAAACATTCATACCTAGCTCCAACAGACAAGAGACCTTTCTCCCACCCTGGACATTCCACAGATATATAACTCCAATGTTCCTAGTTTCCAACAGACCTCACAACTTCTGAGGATGCTTGCCATAGATGCAGGCAAAATTTCAGGAGATAATGCTTCTAGAACGTGGCCATACAGCCCGAAAAACCTATAACAATCCAGTGATTCTGGTCATGAAAGCCTTCGACAATACAATAAAATATATTCCTTTTAAATCGTGTTCTTAAGAGACGAAAAACATAAGTAGTCTTTATTAAAAGTTAACATATTGATTTACTCATAAACTTTGTGTATTTAGTATATGGGTACATTGCTTATTGGTTTCATGTTAACTGAATGATATATCAACTGTACTATACTTCTGAAGTATTTCAACATTAACTGAGCACCTCACTGCAGCATACTGACTATACTTCTACTCTAACTAGCATCAACCAACTCAACTGACTTCTAACTTCTAACTGACTCAAACCTTAACTCACTCCGACTGACTTCTGATTCACTTGCATTCTAAAATGGAGTCTCACTCTGAACAGTCTAAGATTTGGGTCACATAGTCTGTAGTCCCTCCCACAAACTCTAACAATATAGAGTTAAGAAAAATACTAAATATACATGCAATATAGTAAGCAATCACATAACAAATAACTAGTGTAGGAGGTTTGTAGAAGGTTGCTATTTCCAACATTTTCTCCATAGAGCTAACAATGAAAACTAGACAACAATTAGTACAGACTAGTACAGAATGGTACCAACTGAAGGTTGACTGGGATACAGCATGAAGATTGCATGATCCTCTTGGACATTATTGCATGCAATAACACGCAAACTGCATTCTGTAGTGTTCTTGATTGCAAGGTAGCATGTACTTACCATCTTGTGATAGGCCACATTGTGTTGCACAAACACCATTAAGGACAGGTGGAGAAAATCCATATTTTAGAAAGAAACCACCATTAAAGAGAGGGAGAGTAAACTGGGAATGAGGAAACTGGGGTCCTCCAGATGGTATTAGATTCCCATCATCTCTCACCACTGATGATGCTGGCAGGGGTGATAGGAGTTAAATTCCAATGGCACCTGAAGGACTGTCTTTTGCCTATCCCTGGTGTAAAGCCATTGAATGCACAAATGTCAATAGATTGACAAACACCACCCAAAATTAACATAAATGCATCTTCCTGGGTCATCATCTAGGCCTATTATACATATCATAGTCTTTCAACACAGAGCAAATTGTTTTTTAAAAGAGCTGTATTTACTCATCTGCTTGGATCCTACATTGGCTTACAACAGTCTCTCCCTGATTTTGCATATTTATAATTGAGAAACTAATAGATCTAAGGCTGAAAGTTTTTAAGTAGGCTCCTGCTGTTTCATTTATTTTTATGAATAGTTGAGTTTGTGGCCAAACCTTGAAGTTGTGAGAAGAAAAGGTGACCTTTTACCACTGGCCTCAGTGCTTAAATCACAGGTTTGTGGTTGTGATAATAAGCTGGTTTTGCTCCTCCTAAATGTGTAAGGCCCAAGGTTCATATTTGTGGGCTTGTCTAAACCCTAACTCTTACCTACACCCTGTTATGAAACAATATTTGGATGTGCTTTCTGTGTAGAAAGCTTATATTGTTCACACTTGCTCCTCTAGCACTTCCTCGAATTGTGAAACTGCAATGACTATGAGTATTTTACTATGTGTATCCAGATGGAATAATACAGACATTTCTATGTATGTATTCATTCTTGATCGTTCTCCCATTTATTCTATTTCTTGAGAGCTTTATTTTCTCTTTTTAAAAAGTTGAGGTTTTGAATGACACAGACACTCTGGCTGGATCTACACTGCCAAAGAAAATCCAGATTATCTGCTTTGAACTGGATTATATGGCAGTGTAAGGTAAAGCTTTCCCCCTGACATTAAGTCCAGTCGTGTCCAACTCTGGGGGTTGGTGCTCATCTCCATTTCTAAGCTGACGAGCCAGTTTTGTCTGTAGACACCTCCAAGGTCATGTAGTCGGCATGACTGCATGGAGCGCCGTTAACTTCCCACCTATTGATCTACTTACATTTGCATGTTTTCCAATGGCTAGGTTGGCTAACAGCAGGAGCTCACCCTGCTCCCTGGATTCAAACCTACGAGCTTTTGATCAGCAAGTTCAGCAGATCAGCGCTTTAACCCACTGCACCACTGGGGGCTCCATATGGCAGTGTAGATTCATAACCCAATTCAAAGCAGATAATGTGGATTATTAGTTTTGATAACTTGGGTTATGTAGCGGTGTAGAAGAGGCCTCTTAGGAGGTTGGTGTTTGGAGTTGAAGAGTCACAATTGTTTTGTGATGTTTAAAAGGTTTTACAAGTTAATGGGTGGTCTTGATCAGAGAATTTAGCAGCAATTACCTGGTTAATCACCATCAGCAAGGAAGGTTGGCAGTTCAAAGCCCAGGTCGGGGTGAGCGCCCTACCTTCAGCCCAGCTTATGTCCACCTAAATAGTCTGAAAACAACTGTGAACTGTGAGGGGAGAAATTAGGCACCGCTTAAGCGGGGAGGTATTTTACAGCACCATAAAATAAATACCAGAAAAATGCCAGCAATCGAAAGGAAGAAGTCTGTGATCAAGGCTCTTTGTTATAGAGGATGGAGCAACAGCGCCCCCTGTGGCTGGAATTGAGCAAAACCTCCAGGACAACAAAGATGGGAAAATTGTCAACATAAAACATACCTCTATCTGTTGTCTGTCCTATCTGTTTAACGGCATTGAATGTTTGCCATGTATGTGTTCTGTGATCTGCCTTGAGTTCCCTTCAGGGTGAGAAGGGCGGAATATAAATGCTGTAAGTAAGTAAGTAAATAAATAAATAGACTTTGGCTCAAAAGGAAGCAATATGGCAACAGCTTAACTGCATACAGTGGGCCCATACTATTGGTTGGAGTTTAGTTCCAGAACAACCCATAGATACCAAAATCTATAGATGCTCAAGTTTTCCTCTTCCTCTTCCTCTTCCTCCTCCTCCTCCTCTT
Organism: Anolis sagrei; assembly: GCF_037176765.1. Lineage (NCBI taxonomy): Eukaryota > Metazoa > Chordata > Lepidosauria > Squamata > Anolidae > Anolis > Anolis sagrei. Next base: position 210,024,226 of record NC_090023.1, on the reverse strand, counting down.
CCTCCTCCTCCTCCTCCAAGCCTTCATCAAGGCTTGAGGCAGGATACAATAATACATAGATTAATATAATAAGATCATTAAAACACATGTATTAAAAGACAGGGACCCATGATTAAAATATAAGCCAGGGATGACTGAATCTGTGAATGGCTGAATCCACGGACACAAAAGGCCAACTGCAAATGGGTTCTGAAGTGCAGTGCTTTATTATCTTTTAAAAAATAATAGTTTGAGTGGCCTTCACAAATGATACAATATCTACTTAATCTTGATAGAAAAAGAAAGAGGGAGACAAGGGGGGAAAGGAAAAATGCAAAAAAAATCTTTCAATTCTATGCTGCTTTTTACACAGAGAGAGACAGAGAAAAAGGGTGCATTTACAATATGGAAGGAATGCTGCTTGCCACCACTTTAACTGAGGCAGATCGGTAGAGTCCTGGGAGTTGTAGATTTACAAGATCATTAGCCTCCTCTGCCAAAGAGTACTGGTGCCTCATGAATCCACAACTCCCAGAATCCCACAACATTGAGCCATGACAGTTCAGGTGGTGTCAAACTACATTCATTCTATGGTGTAGATCCACCCAATATTGACACATTCCTTCGACCGAGAAACTTACAGTCCATATTCAACAGCCCTGGCCCAATTTACCTGTCCGAATGCATCTCCCTCTATGAACCACCACAGAGATTAAGATCTTCTGGGGAAGCCCTGCTCTCAGTCCCACCACCATCACAGGCGCATTTGGCGAGGACAAGAGACAGGGCCTTCTCAGTAATTGCCCCTCAGCTATGGAACCCCCTTCCTAATGAGATCAGGTCAGCCCTCTCCCTCTTGTCCTTTAGAAGGATGATAAAAACGTGGCTGTGGGACCGAGCCTTTGGGACTGTGCAATGAGGCAGCGATAGGAACCCTTAGTATGCCAACCATATTCCATATGGTTGTTGAGACAGTTTTGACTAGTGGATGTTAACATCAAGATAAGTGATTTTAATGCTTTTGTATGTGTATGGTCTAATATGTTTCAGCATTGTATGTTTGCCATTTATATTTTGTGCTCCACCCTGAGTCCCCTTCGGGGTGAGAAGGGCTGAATATAAATGCTTTAAATAAATAAATAAAGCAGAGAAATGCCTTGCTATGTCAAGTTGAGTGAAAGAATGGCCAGATAGACAAATAGATGAAAAAGAAAATGTGTGTATGAGAGATTTGGGGATAGATAGATGGATAGATGAGAGAGAGAGAGAGAGAATGGGATAGATAAATAGATGAAAGAAGCAGGGAGGTGTGTGTGTATGAGAGAGAGATGGGAATAGATAGACTAATAGTTGAGAGAGAGAATAGCCAGATAGACAAATAAATGAGAGAGAGAGAGAGAGAGGTGTATGAGAGATAGATGGGAATAGAGGGATAGAGGGATAGATAGATAGATAGATAGATAGATAGATAGATAGATAGAGAATGGGATAGATTGTCAAATAGATAAGAGTGAGAGAAGTGTGTTTGAGAGAGGGGGGGATAGATGAAACAGAGAGTGTGTGTATGAGAGAGTTGGCAATTGATAGATGGAAGAGAGAGAGAGAATTGGATAGATAAGTAGATGAAAGAAGGGGGAGGTGTGTGTGTGTATGTATGAGAGAGAGATGGGAATAGATTGACTAATAGCTGAGAGAGAGAATGGCCAGATAGACAAATAGATGAAAGAGAGAGAGGGGTGTGTGTGTATATGAGAGACAGATGGGAATAGACGGATAGATGAGAGAGAAAGAGAGAGAGAGAGAGAGGATTGAATAGATTATTAAATAGATAAAAGTGAAGTGTGTTTGAGAGAGAGATGGGAATAGATAAAAGAGAGTGTGTGTGGGAGAGTTGGGGATACATAGATGAGAGAGAGAGAGAGAGAGAGAGAGAGAGAGAGAATGGGATGGATAGATAAATAGATGAAAGGGGGGAGGAGGTGTGTGTGTATGAGAAAGAGATGGGAATAGATAGACTAATAGTTGAGAGAGAGAATGGCCAGATAAACAAATAGATGAAAGAGAGGTAGGTGTGTGTGTGTGTATGAGAGAGATGGGAATAGACAGGTAGATGAGAGATAGAAAGAGAATGGGACAGATTGTCAAATACATAAAAGAGAGAAAAGTGTGTTTGAGAGAGAGATGAAGATAGATTAAAGAGAGTGTGTGTATGAGAGAGTTGGGGATAGATAGATGGAAGACAGAGAGAATGGGATAGATAAACAGATGAAAGAAGGGGGGGGGGTGTATGAGAGAGAGATGGGAATAGATTTACTATTACAGTGGTTCTCAACCTGTGGGTCCCCAGGTGTTTTGGCCTACAACTCCCAGAAATCCCAGCCAGTGTACCAGCTGTTAGGATTTCTGGGAGTTGAAGGCTAAAAACATCTGGGGACCCCAGGTTGAGAACCACGGGACTATTAGTTGAGAGAGAGAATGGCCAGATAGACAAATTGATGAGAGAGATGAGTGTGTGTGTGTGTGAGAGAGATGGGAATAGATAGACTAATAGTTGAGAGAATGGCCAGAGAGAGAGAAATAGATGAAAGAGAGAGAGAGAGAGAGAGAGAGGTGTGTGAGAGAGACAGATGGGAATAGACAGATAGATGAGAGAGGGAGAGAGAGGGGGGGGGGATAGATAAAGAGACGAAAGAAGGGGGAGGTGTGTGTGTGTATGAGAGAGAGATGGGATTGACTATTACAGTGGTTCTCAACCTGTGGATCCCCACGTGTTTTGGCCTACAACTCCCAGAAATCCCAGCCAGTTTACCAGCTGTTAGGATTTTTGGGAGTTGAAGGCAAAAAATATCTGGGGACCCACAGGTTGGGAAACCACTGGACTATTAGTTGAGAGAGAGAATGACCAGATAGACAAATTGATGAAAGAGAGAGAGAGAGAGAGAGAGAGGTAAGAGAGAGAGACAGATGGGAATAGACCAGTGGTTCTCAACCTTCCTAATGCCGTGACCCCTTAATACAGTCCCTCATGTTGTGGTGACCCCCAACCATAATATTGTTTTCGTTGCTACTTCATAACAGTCATTTTACCACTGTTATAAATCATGTAAATATCAGATATGCAAGATGTATTTTCATTCACTGGACCAAACTGGGCACAAATACCCAATGCAACCACATGTAAATGCTAGTGGGGTTAGGGGAGGATTGATTTTGTAATTTGGGAGTTGTAGTTGCTGGGATTTATAGTTCACCTATAATCAAAGAGCATTCTGAACTCCACCAGCGATGGATTTGAACCTAATTTGCCACACAGAACTCCCATGACCAATGGAAAACACTGGAAGGGTTTGGTTTGTATTGACCTTGAGTTTGGGAGTTGTAGGTCACCTATATCCAGAGAGCACTGTGGATCTGGACCAAACTTGGCACAAATACTCAATATGCGCAAATGTGAACACTGGTGGAGCTTGGGGAAAATAGACCTTGACTTTTGGGAGTTGTAGCTGCTGGGATTTATAGTTCATTACAATCAAAGAACATTCTGAACTCCACCAACGATAGAATTGGCTCAAACTTCCCATATGGAATCCCCATGACCACCAGAAAATACTGTGTTTTCTGATGGTCTTTGGCGACCTCTCTGACATCCTTCGCGACCCCCTCAGGGGTCCCGACCCCTAGGCTGAGAAACACTGGAATAGAGGGATATGAGAGAGAGAGAGAGAGATTGTCAAATGCATAAAAGAGAGAAGTGTGTTTGACAGAGAGATGGGGATAGACGAAAGAGAGTGTGTATGAGAATAGATAGATGGATAGATGAGAGAGAGAATGGGATAGGTAGACCAATAGATGAAAGAGAGAGGTGTATGTGTGTGAGAGAGAGAGACTAGATAGACCTACGGATAGCCGCGCGAAAGGGAAACCCAGCTCGCACTAGGACCTGCGGGGAGTCTTTGAATGAAGAGGTCCCTTGATTCATTCAATCTCTCCTAGACATATACACACTGGCTGGCTCGCTGGCTGGCTCACACAGGCAGGCGCGCGCACGCACGCAAGCACACACACACACAAACTGCAACAAGAGGAGGAAAGTCGGCCAAAAGGGCTTTAGAAACCCCAAAGTTTCCACCCGCAGGAGCGACATGGGGAAACGTGGCAGGCCGAGGAAGGAGCTGCGGGGCGAGGGGGCTGCTGCTGCTGCTGCTGCGGTGGTGGTGGTTGCGGGGCATCCTCCTCCTCTTCCTCTTCCTCCTCCTGCGCCCCAGGCTCCGGGTCTGCCTTCGGGGTCGGAGGCGCTGCCCAGGTGGCCCTTGAGTGACATCTTCAACCACCCCAGCAGCGAGGAGGAGGAGAAGGACTCCATGGAGCGGATCAACACTTTCCTCCAGAATGTGCAGATCCTGCTGGAGGCAGCCAGCTACCTGGAGCAGATCGAGAAGGAAAACAAAAGTAAGTGGAGTTGGGCTTGGGCTCCTGCTCCTCCCTGCCTGCCTGCCTGCCTGCTGCTGCTGCTTCTTAGAGGAGGACAAAAAATAACAATAACAAGTGATAAAGGTGGAAAATCAGTCAGAACATCACTCTATCCAGTGACAACAGGAGGTGGAAATATGAAAATATGCAACAAGACTGAACCAATTGAGCCAGATTAAACTGTGGCTAGTTTCAGGTCCAGCAGAAAGAAAGAATGCACTGGGCTGCTGTAAGTTTTCCGGGCTGTATGGCCATGTTCCAGAAGCATTCTCTCCGGACGTTTCGCCTGCATCTGTGGCAGGCTATGCCTGCCACAGATGCAGGCGAAACGTCAGGAGAGAATGCTTCTGGAACATGGCCATACAGCCCGGAAAACTTACAGCAACCTAGTGATTCCGGCCATGAAAGCCTTCGACAACACAAAGAATGCACCATTTAAAGAAGGGGGGAAGGGAGAGTGAGAATGATCCATTTAGGGAAACCTCTCTTGGAAACAAAAACACCCTCTTCCCCTTTTTTTTCTCTCTCCATGTCTTCATAGGATTTTTATGACATGTTTTGCTCTTCAAAGGAGGCACTTAATATGTCAAGAAATGCCAGGAAACTGACCAAACTAGGCAACGGGAGGGGGGGGGGATCTGGAGCAGGGAATGCAAAACAAACTTTATGACTCTTTGCAAAGGGAAATCCAATATATATATTTAAAGGAAGGGAGGAAAAAAGGCTTGTTTATATTGGTCAACTCGCCTCCCCCTCCCTTTGCGAGCTTAAGAGGAGAAAATCCAGTGAAATGGAACAAAAGGGGGGACGAGATAGACAGGCACGGATAGGATCTCCCCCTTTTGCCCCCCTTTGTGGGGGGAAATCTTAGCCAAATATTGCTCTCTCCCCTTTCTTTTTTTTCTCCTCCCCCCTTCCTTTTTTTTGGCTCATGTTGCCGTCAGCGAAAAAGAATAATCCGCCGAGAATGGCTCGTTTTGCAGCGTCTGTCGAGAACAATAACAAGCCGGGACTCAGTGGATGCAGCCAGTTTAATCACCCCGAAGGTCAGGAGGAAAAAGAGAAAAGGAAGAAGGGAAGGCAGAAAAGAAAGAAAGAAAGACAGGCCCTTACAGTGGTTCTAATTGTTCCATAGGGGGGTCCTTATTTTTTTTTTAAAGAGCCCCTCTTCTGTCCCCCCCCCCCCCCAAATCCAAGCATTTTCCCAGCCTATTTTATAAAGCATCTCACTTCCTTGGTCTTTAACTTCATTGTTTACATGCTTCAAACTGTGTTTTGGTATCTCAGGTTGAAAAGCTGGGAAATGGGATCATGATAGAAAGAAAAATAAGGATTCCCCCTTCTGTCTCCCTCTCCTTCTCTCCCCCCCCCCCCCCCAAGAAAAGCCAGGTATCATCTTAACCTGGTCTGTTTATTTCAATATCTAACTTCCTTGGTCTTTAACTTCATTGTTTGCATGCTTCAGACTGTGTTTTGGTTTCTTAGGTTGAAATGGGATCATTATAGGAAGAAAAATAAGGATTCCCCTTTCTGTCTCCCTTCCTCCTCCCTCTAAGAAAGCCAGGTATTATCTTAACCTGGTCTGTTTATTTCAACATCTAACTTCCTTGGTTTTCAACTTCATTGTTTGCATGCTTCAGATTGTTTTTGTTTCTATCTCCTTGGGTTTAGAAGAATAGAAAGGGGTTCCGTATAGGAAAAAGCAAGGCTCCCCCTTCTGTTTCGCTCCCCAGCGCAGATTTTTTCCATTGCAGTCCAACTCCGCTGCTTCGCCTTTGTTGCTGGCTTGCCTTCTTTTATTTATTTATTTATTTATATTTCCATGAAGAAGTGGCTCGCTCTGGGTATTGTTTGCGGGTGGATGGTATGGAGCGCAAGGCCAAGACTTCAATAAAGGTGGTTTTATTTTTAAGTCTTCCTCCTCCTTTCTCTCATTTGAGTTTTTGCAAGGGGGCAAAGCAAGGCCTGGCTGGCATCAAGGGGTGGATGTGGAGAAGGCAGGCTTGCTGGTCCAGCCAGTTCTTTGCCCCAACCAGACTTTTTGTTTTGTTTTTTAAGGGTGACTTTTGGTGTGTACCTTCCTCCTCCCTTAAGGAAGAGAAGCCAAGTGAATGGAGGACAGGTTTATCTTCAGCACCACCACCCTGTTCCTTTATTTCCTTATTAAGTCAGTCACGTAGGCAAAGGAGTCATCGCCAGGTAGACCAGGGAGCCAGTGGAAGGAAAGAGAAGCCAGTTGTTGTTGTTAGGTTTCTGGCTTCTTTTCTAGAGGACTTGGCCAGAGTAGGGCTAATCAGGTTAAACTGGTCACCTCATTTCATTCAAGTAGGTGATGTAGTGGCAATAGATATATACATATCTGGGTCAGCCTTGCAGTTGTCCTCCTCTCACTACTCTTTCTCCTTCTCTTCTCTTTCTCTATGTTTCTCTTCCCCGTCATTCTCTCTATTTCCCCTTCTCATTGTGTCTTTCTTTCTCTCGCTCCCCCTTCTCTGTCTTTCTCTCTCTTATCTCCCCTCCTCTTTCTATTTCCCCTTCTCTTTCTCTATCTCCCCTTCTCTCTATATATATTTCCCAATTTTTCTTTCTCTTTCTATTTCCCTTACTCTCTCTCTTTCTCTTGCACCCCTCATCTCTCCCTCATGTCTATTTCGCCTCCTCTCTACGGCCCAATCGAGCCTGCCATATAAAGCAGTTTAAAACTTCATGATACAGTCAGTGCATTGAAGAGTATTATATGACTCTACACGCGCCATATATTGCAGTTTCCAAACTCATTATATGGCAGAATAGACTATCTCTCTGTTTTTCTTTCTCTTCTCTCTTTCTCTTTCACTCTCCTTTTCTATCTTTTTCATTTCTCTCTCTGCTTCCCTCTCACTCTACTTTAAGCTCAGGAGGGAAAAATAAAAGCAGATGCACCAAGGGATTCATCCCCATCAAGTTAATTTTAGAGCATGTTTGTTGATTCCTTGGTTCTTTCTTTCTCCACCTTCAACCAGCTTCTCCCACTACCAACATAATGTTGTTGCTGTTTTCAAGATCCAGAAATAAAATACAGGGAAAGGCAAGCTGCCCTCCACAATTTCTCACCCCAAATGTAAAACCTTTACATTGGGTAGATTTCAGGGGAAAACAGTTATTCTTGTATGGGTCGGGATGCTACCAGACAGCATTTTTTTCACTTACAGGAGAGGGCTGTTTATTGTGAAATACTAATGTCTATCTAATGATATATTTTGAGGTCTGCTTACCTCCAGCCCTTTAAAAGGGGGAATGATTCCCTAGGAATCTCCCACAGAAAGGTTTGTGCTGATACCAACAACAGCAACTCTATTAATCTGTTTTTATCATCCAGTATTTTTATATATTTTTGGACGCTCTCCAAGCCATTTGGATAAAATAGGGATAAAATTAAGCTTTTAGCCAGAGAGATATTAATAACACCTCAATGGAGTCACAAGCGCAGTCTCCATGGGCCCCTTTGAAGCCTGGGGGTTGCCAGATTGTCACCTCCATGGTTGGTTTATGGGAACTGGAGCATGTTTTGCTCTGTCTCCTCTTTGGTGGGGAGGAGGGCATTAATAATAATAATAATTATTATTATTATTTATTTTCCTTGTACCTTTTTCATTATTTATTTTCCTTGTACCTTTTTCAGATCTAGGGAATCAGGATGGTTTACAATATATACTATGTCAATGCATTACATATTATAAATATTATAATTATAAATATATATGAAAAACAATGAAACTCTTGTATTGTTAAAATATTAAAATACATTAAAATTCCACTCCAATTCAATCTCAGTCTGATTTGTTACCAGCAAATCAGTCCCTTTTCCCTTGGATTTTTAGACTCTTCTGCCAAAATAAAAAAAAAAAAAGGGGGGGGGGTAAACTGGTTTCTTCTTCTCTGGGTACATCTACATTGCAGAATTAATGCAGTTTGATATCACATTAAGTACCATGGCTGAGTGCTATGAAATTCAATGAGCTGTTGTAGGTTTTTTTTAGGATGCATGGCCATGTTCTAGAAGTATTAATACTCCGAGAACATAGCCATACAGCCCGAAAAACCTACAACAACCCAGTGACTTTGGCCATGAAAGCCTTTGACAATTCAATGAGTTGTACTTTGGTGCACTCTTTAGCAGAGAAGGCTAAAGACCTTGTAAAACTACTACTCCCATGATTCCATAGCACTGACTCATGCCGGTTAAAGAGGGTTCGTGCTGCATTATTGTCCACACTGCAGATGCAGACCTTCTGGCTTTTAATCACTCCAATCTCTGGCCTTTTAAGTGTTTTGGACTTCAGCTCCCAGAATTCCCGTCCATTGGCCAAGGCAGCTGAGGCTTCTGGGAGTTGAAGTCCAGAATACCTGGAAGGCTACACTTTAGGAGCCAATAATAAGGGCAACCCAAGCGCTCACGCCTGATTCTAAAACTTTTCGATTGGACTCTTCAGTACAAATTTGCACAACTTTTTTAAAAATCAAACGTAAACAAAGAACGATGAGTATTTTAGCCCTTTGCGGCCACCATCCCTCTTCCTCAAAGTTTGACCGAGGCTCCGCCGCTGCCTCGGCTGCCCTCTTATCCGCTTGGCTGGCTTACAGTATCATCAACTTAAGCTCCGCCTCCTTCGGAGAACCACATGGTTTCCACATGGAGACAAACACTTCCCTTCTGATTGGTCCAGGCTTGACTCGGAAGGCGTGGCTAGCCTACTCCTTTCCGCCAATGGCAGCTTCTGTAGTCCTTATGATGTCACGCGTTGCTGAGCCTGGAGATCACGGGGCGGGACTTGCGGGCCAGCCAGGGTTCCTCCTTGGGAGTTTGCACTCGGGTGATGTCATAATCTCCTCTTAAAGTGACAGCGCCGCTTTAACAGTGGGTGCATCTACACTGCAGAGTGGGTGCATTTTGATACCACTTCGAGCGCTGTGGCTCAATGCGATGGAATTTATTATGCAGTTGGTGAGGCGGAGATTGGGTGTCCAGAGGAGGGCGACAAAAATGATCAAGGGCCTGGAAAACAAGCTCTATGAGGAGCGGCTTAAAGAGCTGGGCATGTTTATCCTGCAGAAGAGAAGGCTGAGAGGAGAAGTGATGAGGGCCATGTATAAATATGCGAGGGGAAGTCATAGGGAGGAGGGAGCAAGCTTGTTTTCTGCTGCCTTGGAGACAAGAACGCAGAGCAATGGCTTCAAACTGCAAGAAAGGAGATTCCAACTAAACATGAGGAAGAGCTTCCTGACTGTGAGAGCTGTTCAGCAGTGGAACTCTCTGCCCCGGAGTGTGATGGAGGCTCCTTCTTTGGAGGCTTTTAAGCAGAGGCTGGATGGCCATCTGTTGGGGGTGCATTGAATGTGATTTTCCTGCTTCTTGGCAGGTAGTTGGACTGGATGACCCACCTGGTCTCTTCCAACTCTATGATCTATGAAACCTTGTAAAACTACAACTCCCATGAGCTAATATAGTTAAAGTGGGTTTATGCTGCATTAGTTCTACAACAAGGGCATGCATGGGTGCCAAACTACAGTGGCTATCTGTCGGGGGTGCTTTGCATGTGATTTTCCTGCTTTTTGGCAGGAGGTTTGGACTGGATGACCCACCAGATCTCTGAGCCCCTGGTGGCACAGTGGGTTAAAACCCTGTGCCAGCAGGACTGAAGACCGACAGGTCGCAGGTTCGAATTCAGGGAGAGCGCGGATGAGCTCCTTCTATCAGCTCCAGCTCCTCATGCGAGGACATGAGAGAAGCCTCCCACAAGGATGATAAAAACATCAAAAACATCCGGGCGTCCCCTGGGCAACATCCTTGCAGACGGCCAATTCTCTCACACCAGAAGCGACTTGCAGTTTCTCAAGTCGCTCCTGACACGACCAAAACTCTATGATTCTATGAAACCTTGTAAAACTACAACTCCCATGAGGCAAGATAGTTAAAGCGGGTTTATGCTGCATTAATTCTACAATGAGGGCATGCATGGGTGCCAAACTACAATTTCCAAACTACAGTTCTCAGGATTCCATAGCATTGAGCCATGGCAGTTAAAGCGGTATCAGAGTATTAATTTTACAGTGTAGATCAGTGGTTCTCAACCTTTGGCCCCCCAGATGTTTTGGCCTTCAACTCCCAGAAATCCTATCAGCTGGTAAACTGGCTGGGATTTCTGGGAGTTGTAGGCCAAAACACCTGGGGACTCACAGGTTGAGAACCACCAGTGTAGATGCACCTTTAGATTGGTCCTTTTGGAGCAGGGAAAGAGGGGAGAACTCTTTTTAAAAAATGTATTTATAAATTGATGTATTTTATACTCATCACGATATCAGAAAGCAATAAGGCTGGATAAATTTAGATTAAAGTTTCCAGGATGTAGAGGAAGCCTTTGTCAGACTTTTGTCGCTTTGCTTTTGCTTTACTGGAACTTCCAAGACTGGCCCAGCTTGTCCCTTGCCGTAAATCTCAGAGTCGAGGCGCATCTCGAATTAGGAACCATCACTTGTTTACCCGCTGCAGATTCCTAGTGGCGTTTTTCCCCCACGATATATGGTAGGGGAGTTTTGGAAAGGGAAGCCTGAGGATGCCTGCCATAGATGCAGGCAAAACGCCAGGAGAGAATGCTTCTGGAACATGGCCATACAGCCCAAAAAACATGCAACAACTCAATACACATTTTGTTCATTGCAACTTCATCCTTTGCAAGTTTTTGTGTTGTGAAGGAAAATGGAAGCAACACCAAGCAGCTGAGCTGCAGAGTCCAAGAGTGCATTTAGACCAGTGGTTCCCAATGTTTTTTTTTTTTTCACTCCAACATTAGTACCAAGAGGGTTACAAATCATTTTTTGGTTAACTTTAGATTTGGTTTGGTTATTTGGGGTGCTGATTCAGAAAATTGCATTGGACAGACCACATCAGCTCTAGTTTCTGATACAGAACATGTGCCACCCAATAGTCACCATCTGCTCGCCCACAGAAAACCATATTTCATAAGCCTCAGCATTATAAAAGGGTTTTGCGAGACCAGTCGCTTTTGTTGCAACAGTGTAGTAATTGTGGTCCATATTTTAGTCCTTGCGGACCACTGGTGGTCCACAGACCACAAGTTGGGAACCACAGATCTAGACTGTAGAATAAATACAGTTCGATCCCACTTTAACTGCTGTAGAATCCTAGGAGTTGTAGTTTGGGGAGAAACCAGCCAGCTTTGGTAGAGAAGGCTAAAGACCTTGCAAAAACAGCTGCAATGCTACTTCCATAGCATTGAGCCATGGTAGTTAAATTTATTTATTTACCCTACTTATACCCTGCCTTTATCAACCTTGGAGAGGACGTAAGGTGGCTTACATACATAGGCAACAATTCAATGCCATGTTAACATACATTCATAAAAAAACTAAACAAATGTATTAAAACAATCATTAAAAACATATCAAATCTTTAAAACACTTATTAAAATCATGTTTCCAACACTGTAGTCTAGGCCATTCCAAAATGTTGCACTATTCCATTACTAACTGAATGATTGATCCTAGACCCATGTCTTTAGCCTTTTCCTGAAGGTCAGGAGAAAGGGGGCTGATCTAATTTCATTTGGGAGGGAGTTCCATAGCCCAGGGGCCACCACTGAGAAGGCCCTGTCTTTCGTCCCCACCAACCGTAAGGTAAAGTAGTTTCAAACTGTCATACCTTAATTCTACAGTGCAGATCAGGCATGGGGAAACTTTGGTTCTTGTGAGAGTTGAAATCCAAAACACCTGGAGGGCTAAAGTTTGCCCATGCCTGGTGTAGATGCACTCAAAGAAAAAGGAAAAATTAAGGTTAGGCAGCATACTTCAGCCCTATTGACTGCAAAAATAAACATAAAAGAATGTGGTCTTGTGAGAATTGTGAAGCAGTGGTTCATATATATATATATATATATATATATATATATATATATATATATATATAAGATCATCTGGGAAAATAATGTATTACCCAAATTTGTTATAAATCAGTTTGCCAGGGAATCGGACCCCTTGGAGATTATTATTGAAATCAAAAGCATGATCATATTTATCTCTCTTTCTCTCCAAGAGAACAAATATTGCAATAGTATAGAGATCCACCAAAGTTAATATTTGAGTTTTAAGGAGTTAGTGGTTGATTAAAAGTGGGACCCATCATTTCACTATATATTTGGTTTATTCTGCATCAGGAGTACAGGTAACTGTCTTATTTAATGAAAAGTCAAGGAGATTTTCTGTCCCTTTAATGTAGTTTTATAGTCTACAGATTAAGAGACTCACAGTTCCTTTTACGGACACTTTTAGGACCAACAGTATATTGAACAAACGTACAAGCCATGAAAGCTTTTGTACGTAAATAAAACCCAAAAGTGATATCATTTCAAATAATAGCCACAAGGAACGGAAATGGGGATCTGGGATTAAACTGCATGTCTTCTTGTTGTTGTTGTTGTTGTTGTTGTTGTTGTTGTTGTTGTTATTTACTTTATTTATACTCTGCCTTTCCCCCCGTGGGGATTCAAAAGTGGCTAACAATTACACACTTTAGTCATAGTTTTAAATGCACAATACCAAAATGTGTTGTCAAAGGCTTTCATGGCCAGAATGACTGGTTTGCTGTGATTTTTCCAGGCTGTATGGCAATGTTCCAGAACCATTCTCTCCTGATGTTTCACCCACATCTATGGCAGGCATCCTCAGAGGTTAGAAACTAGGCAAGTGGGGTTTATATATCTGTGCAATGTCCAGGGTGGGATAAAGAACTCTTGCCTGTTGGAGGCAAGTGTGAATGTTGCAATTGGCCACCTTGATTAGCATTGAATGGCCTTGCAGCCAATAATAGAGTGTTTATTAAGGTAAATAACAGATAACAATATAATAAATACACTTAACACAGCCTTTAAAACTCACAATCCCTCCAAGTAAGATCCAATTATTAAACATCGTTAAAGAGACGCTTCATTTCACAAAAGTCAACACATGTATCCAAACTGTGTGTGTGAGTGTGTGTATACATAGAGAGAGAGAGAGAGAGGGATATGGAATTACACTTTTAAAATGTGTTTTTCTGACTTACAAACAAATTCAACTTAAGAACAAATCTGCAGAACCTATCTTGTTTATAACTTGGGGATTGCCTGTAGTTATATCTCACTATGGAGCATCTTAAGTGGCTTTGTAACCTTACAACCCCATACAAAAACAGCAACAACCATACCACCAAATTATCAGGCCATCTCACAGTTATCTGTTTGTTTAACATGAGATGTGATTCTGTCCCACACATTCTGGTGCGTAATAAGTATTAGAGGCCTTGTCAAGTGATAAATTTTATCACATTGCCATGTGATTATTTTATTGTTTGTACCACTGATCCAGGCCAGAAGATAACACTGGACAAAAGATGTCGCATGGTGAGAATAGTCTTGGAACAGATTGTCTTTTCTGACTTTTCAGCATAGTTTTTCGGACCTTAAATTTAAAATTTCTGTACTTTGAAAGATTGAGATAGTTGCACTTATACGAGGGCATTTTTTAAAACATTCAATGAACATCTATTGCTTTCGAGTGAAAAATCCCTCTGGAATTATCCATCTGTGGGGTGGAACAGCTCTAGTTGTATATCTGATCTTCACTAGAAGGTATCAAGCAAGCATTCTTTCATTATTTGTTTTTGGCCAGATTACAATGTGTACATATATGCACAAATGCACATATGTTCCATAGTTCTTCATTGTTGATTATAATAATAGTGAAAAAATACAAAGAAAAAAGTACTGTGAATCAAAAGCTGTGGCTGTAGTCTAATGATAGCAGAAGGACCCCTACTTCTGAAAATGCATATCTGTGTTCATGTGTCTATGCACCAAGCATGGGCAAACCTTGTCTCTCCAGATGTTTTGGAAACTTCAGCCCTCCAGGTGTTTTTGACTTCAACTCCCACCATTCTTACCAGCTGGTAGACTGTTAGGAATGGTGAGAGTTGGATTCCAAAACACCTGGAGGGCTGGAACCAAGTTTGCATCATGATTTAGGTGCTATGAGTGGGATAATTTGAATCTCAGTATACATTTTATACAGTTGTGGTAGGTGTCAGGTTATAAACCTGTTTATAATTTAATTTTCTCAAGCAGGTAATGCTGAGATGTGGTTTTGCCAGTTCCTTCGACAAACAATCTCTTAAAAGACTTCCCCGTCACCAGTGCTTTAGTATCTCAGTTTATTGCACAGACTGGATGACAGGTTAGATAGGGCAGATAGAGAGGCACAGCATAAAACATTATGGCGTTATACACTACAATTCTCTTCCATTAAAAACATTATAGCCAGAGAGGTATTTTAGTGTTAAGTTAAAAATGGTGTAAAAATAAAAATAGACGGGCAATAAAATCACATACAAGCCTTGAGTTTTAATAAATATGTACCAAATGGTGATAGTTTTACTTTCCAAATATATCATTGCTCACATGAAAGCCTAATGCTTTTGAAACATGGAAGAATGGGGCTAAAGGTATATATAGCTGGAAATAATGGATGATTCCATTTGCTACAAAGCAAAACAATGGAGGAGAAACAGGATGATCATGAATAGATGCTGGTGTAGTATGGATGTTTCCATAAAGGCAAGCTAACAAAGCCTAATCTAACATGGAAGTAGCTTTCATTCTTCCCCCAAAACAGACCATAAAACCAGATGTGTTTCTCTGTGCTTTAGCATATATTCAAGAAATGGAAGATATTAACAATATGATTAGTTAGCTATCTATATTTACACCCTTTGAATGTCTGCAACATGGACACGATTTTCACAGTTCCTCAGTCTGCCCACAAATGTCACTTTCAAGGAGTTTTTTTTTAAAAAAATGCTTTTATGAAGTGTGTTTAGTCAGTGACATTCTGAAGGTGACATTTCAAAGTCATTACGAAAAAATCTCATGGCTGGCTTTTTCCATTGAAGTGCATTGAGTTGACCAAATTACAACTATTTTAAGTGGAGAATTGCAATCAGGAAAAGACAGGCAGGGATACAGGGGATAAGGTTAAAATTTGGTGGTCTTCAGTGGTTTGTCATGGTCTGTTAGCTGTTTTTGTGCAGCTTAGGGTCTACATACAGAATAGCATTGTTTATATTCTTGAAGCAGAAGCTTTTTGCTTTAGTAAACAGATTGTCCAAAAGGAATTGCAAAAGATTTTGTGGTTGGGTTCACAAAGCTAACAATCAAGGCTGACATTGCTTGTTCCTTTTGTGCTGATGGAAAGCATAAGATAAGTTCTGTATTTCTTCCCAAATCTAGCCAATGAACACAAAAAAGGAACATTGGGTTATATTATTCTACACGCATTAGGATAGTTTTAATATTTACCCGTCTAGTATGAAACTGCATTGGAATCAGTAATTAATTAGGAAACGTATTAACTTCTCATTAGTAATACCTGGTTTATATTTAGGCTCTTGCAAATGCAAACAGAAGACTGTTGGTCTAGTTCATTCTCCTATTTTCTTAATAAATAGGTGCTAAAATCTTGAGAATATCACCCGATTTTCCCCTTCCTTTCTTAGCTACCTGTCTTCGGTGGTAACAATAATAATAATAGTCTGTGCTCAGCATAGCCTAAAGGTTTGGAAACCAGATGGCAACTAAAAGCAATCTAAAATGTCTTATTTCAAGCCTCACGCTATATAAGCCTCCCATGCAATATGGATGAGGATGAGAGTAGACTTGCTTTCCTGAACATCAGGAGTTGGCAAACCTGATTAAGGAGGCAGATAAATGAAGGGCTTTGAGTGAAAGACAACAGGAATGTGTCTGACGCAGAAGAAGAAGGGCAGGCGGAGCAGGGAGGGGCGGCCTTATTGTGCCTCCAGAATCCAGATGTCATGTTTAGCTTGCATCATTGACAACCAACATGGAATAAAACTTGAGGACTGCCTACAAAGGTGCTAAGCGCTCGCCTAACTGCTTGGCTTTTTGACATGCCCCCAGGAGCATTTTTGAGAACCTCGTCCCTGTGGGAATCACTAGCAGCAAGGACTTGAGGGTTTTTAAAATTAAACTTTGATCATATTTTCCATTTCTGCTTGCTCATGTAATGTGAGAATAGACAGGTTAAAAAGCTTAATGGCTTCTCTCTGTCTTTCAAGGCACTTCCAATGGATTCCTAGACACATCCTGAGTAACACAGAGAGGAATGATATGTGTGGGTGAAGGGTCCCAACAGAAAATGACCACAATATTATTCTCAGGTGGTGTCTAAACACTTTCTAAAGATTAATGTGCCATATGAATAGTAAATGTTCGTGCTGGGTTTTTTTCTTAACAAGACTTCCTTTAGGGAAAGTATTTGGTAGAAGGAACAGGATAAAAGATAAAAATAAAGGTTTTCCCTTTACATTAAGTCTAGTTGTGTCCAACTCTGAGGGTGGTGATGCTCATCTCTATTTCTAAGACGAAAAACCGGCACTGTCCGTAGACACCTCCAAGGTCATGTGGCCGGCATGACTACATAGGATGCCGTTACCTTCCTGCTGAAGCGGTACCTATTGATTTTCTTAAATTTGCATGTTTTTGAACAGCTGTGTTGGAAGAAGCTGTGGCTAATAGCAGGAGCTCACCCCGCTCCATGGATTCGAAATGCCGACCTTTCAGTCAGCAAGTTCAGCAGCTCAATGGTTTAACCTGCTGCATCACCGGGGGCTCCAGGGTACATAATGGAAAAAAATGAAATAAAATTGATAGTGGTCATCCAGAATGTGAATTTTTCAGGAAGGCTCTTCTAATGGGGTACTGGATCCTGAACAATTTCTGTTGGTGACTATTTCGAAGAATCTCTGTGGCTGTCCCATTATAACAGAACATTTCTTCCACTTTTATCTTCAAAGGAATAATGGCAAAAGTTGTCCCGTATGGATATTACAGTAGTTGCACTAGAAGATTCCCAAAGTCACTTTGTTTCAAGCAACTTCCTTTCTTTCCCAAAAGTCCCTTACCTAAAAGGCAATTAGAAACTATTTACTGCTGGGACCCAGACAGAAATTATAGGTGGCTGATAGTATGCTTACTTGTATGTTTTTTGACATTTAATTGCTGCCCAATACCAAAAGCCCGCTGGGTAACTAACATCAAACAGGAAAAACAACTAAATACAAAAATAAATCCATATATTCCAGAGTAATGCAAAACCAGCAACTGTGGATGCAATCAATACAGCAAAAGTGAGCAGCACCAAACATTTCACAGATCTGAAAGCTCCGAAAACACTGAGAGGATCTATAAGTTCTATCAAACTACTGTTGTAGCACTATTATTCTACTTTAACTGCCATGGAAACGTGGCATAAGGAATCTTGGGATTTCAAGTTTGGGGAAGGGCATTTAGTATTCTTAACCAGGAAGCTCTAGAACCTCTCTAAATTACAAAGCCTATAAAATTGTAGAATGTTGTCATGACAGTTAAAGTGGAATAATAATGCTATAACAATGTTGCGTGATGGTATCTATAGGCACTTGTTGGACGACAGACTGGAATCCACTGCTGAGTAAAAATGAATAGGATTGTGTTTTACAAAATTAAGATTAGCAAACATAAAAATATTTTCATTTTGGCACAAGAAAAAGAAGGAAATGAAAGGTAAATCTGTTTGGGTAGTATATTCCACAACCAGAATTGCATCACTAAAAAGGTCCTGTTATTATGGTCATCTACCAAAGTATCTGGCATATACCATCAATGAGGAAATATAAAAAACTAGAATAACTAGTGCCGTATATTCTTTCAGACCCCACCTTGTTTTTTGTAGTAAACACATTCGTGCTGGAACAAGTTTTAGAGATCCGCAGTGAGGAATACCTCGCCTGCCCAACTGTTCAAATTGGGCAGGGACAGACCTTATTAATCCTTGGTCATCCTACTTTTTCAGCTGCTTTTAAAATGCCCCACTTTCGTTCTCCCATCCCAAGTTCCTTCTTTGTCCTGGCTTACTTTGATTGCTGAGTTCAAAGTGCAAAAGTAGATTGCACTCAATTAGCAATTGCCGTTGCTTGGCCACAAATGTGCAGATTTTTATCTGTCAGATTCTGGAGGGTATGAAATGCTACACACCATTAATAGAACACCCCAGTATGGTCATATGCAAATACTGCCAAATGAAGTAGTGTCTGCCTCTGGATAACCATTTATTTTATTGTTTCAAATATGGTTATTGTATTTCAAGCAGACAGGGACTGAGGAGAATAGACAGGTGGATGTATGATCCACTGAGTAGCAATGATGGGGGAAGGCTGGTGTGCAAAAACTGCTTAATATATGTGGTGCAAATGTTCAAATTTATCAGCACTGTGCCCTAGGGCCTATGTTAAGGGGGAGAAATCGCACAGACTTTTTTTTTTTTTTTTGAAAATGGCATTCATCACCATTTGGGAAAACTGGAATCTTCACAGGCTTCTGGAAATGTGACCCTTTTGGAGATTAATTGATATTCATACTATTTGGAATAATCATAACCTATTGGGAAGGCATGCTCCTGTTAGAGATTGTAACCTTTTGTAAAGTATGATTATCCTGAGAAGAGTTAAAAACTCACTTCAGTCAACCATCTCCTTAGTGGTAAATATCCACTAGTATTCATGCAAGGCAATTAGGTTTCTCAGCTGTTAGACTGATATACCTAAATATCTCTTTGAACTGTTAGAAGCAAAGATATGCCATTGCACAAAAAGCCAGCAGAGTTTCAGATGTGTTATGTCAGTTGCCCAAAAAAAAACTACTCTCCCTTAAAACATCTTGGTTTGAATCATGCTTTCAAGAGACCAAAATAGAGTAGTATTCATTAAAAATAACATAGTTGGGTTACTCACAAACTTCACGTATTCATCATACAGGTGGCGCAGTGGGTAAAACCCCTGTGCCGGCAGGACTGAAGACCGACAGGTCGCAGGTTCGAATCCGGGGAGAGGCAGATGAGCTCCCTCTATCAGCTCCAGCTCCTCATGCGGGGACATGAGAGAAGCCTCCCACAAGGATGATAAAAACATCAAATCATCCGGGCATCCCCTGGGCAACGTCCTTGCAGACGGCCAATTCTCTCACACCAAGAGTCACTCCTGACACGACAAAAAAAAAAAAATCCAGTTACAGTTTGGTTTGAAGGAGTTTTCTGTTTAGATAATACAAGGCATCTTTCTTAGAATCAACAGTCCAAAGTCTAAAGCATCTTTCTGTTCTGAGATTAATGGGTTAAATCCTTGTGCTGGCAGGACTGAAGACCAACAGGTTGTAGGTTCAAATCTGGGGAGAGCCTTGATGAGCTCCCTCTGTCAGCTCCAGCTCCCCATGTGGGGACATGAAAGTAACCTCCCACAAGAATGGTAAAACAGCAAAACATCCAGGCATCCCTTGGGCAACATCCTTGCTGATGGCCAGTTCTCTCACACTAGAAGCAACTTGCAGTTTCTCAAGTCGCTACTGACACGGAAAAAAAAATCTAAAGTGGAGTCTGAGATCTGAATAGTCCCAGATCTGATCACATGGTCTTCAACGCACAATATAGAGTTAAGGAAAACTGCATACCAATACACACATATACAATACAGCAAACAATCTGAATTCTATACCAACAAATTAGTAGTGGAGGCTTGAAGAAGGTTGCTATTTCCAACATATTTTGTGTATTTGTTTATTACTATATCACTCCTCGTAAAATCACTTCATTAACCTGACAGTTTACAATGCACTATATAAAAAACTGTAAAACTGGAATGGTAACATGTTGTCCAAAGTTAAATTACAAAAACTATTGCTATTTATACTTAGTCATATTTATCAATGTGCCTGCTGTGACACATTTTCATAAGATTTTAAATGACTACGTCAGAATCTCAGTATAGCTTCTTTTCCTTTTCCATGCTGAGACTAGCATTTTGTCTAAAGTGCTTCTTGGACTTCCTCACCAAAAAAAATCTTCCTTAATTCAAACCGGGCCCAAGTTATTCTGTTTGGCAAGTTGGGTGTGTGCTTATGAATCAGGTTTCTGTCAGGTAGGTGCCTTCTTAATTTCCAGACACTGTTACAGATAAAAAAGGGCTTGGCTGCTGAAATGCCATTTAATAAGGTATAAACATTCCCTTTCTCAAAAGGTCAGGAAGGAGAACACAACCCACTGATATCTCAGATTCTGGAGGAGATGCAGAACCACAAACATTTAAATCCGAAACTGAATTTCACATAATACTGCTGCCCTTTACACACACACTTCTTTTTTTTCTGATTGAAATAATGCGTATTTCTTGAGTGCCCTCTAATTTGATGTTGATTTGAGAATTCCAGTGGTCCTACTTAGCAGCTCATATTGTGATACTAAGTGGCTCTCCATCAATAACTATGAATCTTTTCATTGAAATCAATGAGAAATATAGTGTTTTTAAAGCAGACACAAGAAATACGTAGTGTTCCAAATGTAGTGAACTATAGCTCCCAGCTTTCCTTAGCATTGGCTATGCTGGCTAGAGCTACTAGAACTTGCAGCCCAACCATATCTGAAAGACCACATGATTACTATCCTTGGTTTAAAGGAAATGGAAATGCTACTTGTGATGTTTCAAACATCCCTCTTAGGGAAGTAATTTAATTAGGCCAAAGGAATAGTGCCAAAATGTGCACATTTTCAAGACCTCCAGATCTCCTCTGGTGTGATGTTGCCAAAAAAACGTAAGGAAGGAAAGATGAAGAAAAGAGAAAGAGGCAATGTTGAAATCATGAGGTCTGCATGGATCTTCAGATGGGATGTGGGAGGAAGTTGAAGATTTGCTCGTTCAGATCTGGTAGTTCCAGGTTGCACAATCACTGAAACGGGGGGAAAAAATAAACCAATAGCTAGTGATCTAATTTTGCATTATAAAATACATTTAGTAAATGAGACCACCAGTCTTCTCAGGTTCCTTGTCTGATAAGGCAACAGAAGCAATTGCACAATTCATTGTTAGAGGGGAAGAGTGTTTGGGATATCAGAATAGAAACCTTTGAATATCTCAAAAGAAACCTCCCAAACATAATATGCATTGCTTAAAAACATTACGAGTTTAGGATATCATGTTTAGTATGTAAATTAGTTAATAACACAGATTTCCTTAATTCTTGGGAAACTGTTTCCGCACAAAATTGCCCCATTTCTTAGATGGAGGGTTGAACTGAGAAGACAATGATTTACCAAAGAATTCTACTTTCAGCTGCTTTTAAAATGCCCCACTTTCGTTCTCCCATCCCAAGTTCCTTCTTTGCAAATAGAATTATAAGTTAGCACTGAGAAATACTGCAGTCTAGTTTTGCCTATTCTTGACCTCTGTAAAATTTGGCCCATATTTTCTAGCATGTTTGAATTTTTAAAATCTTTTTATATACATATTTCTTGATTTCTTCTCTATAATGTGGAGTGAGCCTCGGAATTCAATAGGACTTAGTTTTAAGCTCCCAGTGGCGCAGTGGGTTAAACCCTTGTACCAGCAGCACTGAAGACCGATGGGTCACAGGTTTGAATCCGGGGAGAGCATTGATGAGCTCCCTCTGTCAGCTCCAACTCCCCATTTGTGGACATGAGAGAAGCCTCCTACAAGGATGGTAAAACATTAACAACATCCAGGCATCCCCTGGGCAACGTCTTTGCAGATGGCCAATTCTCTCACACCAGAAGTGACTTGCATTATTTTTGCTAATTTTACAACTACAACATGATAGGATTTACTGGGAAAATAAACTCTACACCCAATTCCCAGCATGCCAAAAATGGCGTAATATTGGGGCTAGACCATGAAAAACGCAACTTTCTATCTTCTTCCAATGGAGCATCTTCCCCAAGACCAGATCAAATGGTTGGGGTCCCAAAGCAGTTCCAAAAATAGAGAACATTTTAGCGATTCTGGTAGAAATTAATACATGAATATTAAAGTGCAAGGTTGTTAGAAAGCAGCACAGGCATCTTCATTTATAACTTCTTAGTCCTTCAGAGACATGAATGGATTGATTCCTATGCCTTGTACTCACTTACTTACGCAACACACAAAGTGTTGATAATGGTTACATAAGAAAAGGAAGGCGGCTACGCCTGGATCAATTGCACCAAATGACCCATTTATAATCTGACCCTGATTTTGCCACACATATCTCTGTGTCCTGAAAAGAAAGGCCAATGTTTCCCAACTACAATGAGATCATTTCAGTGAAGACTGTAGTGTTCTGGCCAGTGCTGGAAGTGTGACAGCAATAAATGTGAATGGCAGCCCCCTTAAGGCCCAAATTACAGAGTCATAAATGTCAATCTATCTGTTATACTTGTAACCCTGCTTTTCCTCAAAGAACCTTGTGTGGCCAACACTTTATAGGCACAATGGTGACAATCATGATGAATGATCCTCCTTTCTCATAAGGCTTACTTCTGTGTATTGAAGTTGTACACATATGATTTATACTGGCCACATTGATCCCAATGCACATAGATTCTAACCACATGATCTCTACAGTGAAAATGGTGTTGGGGAGGGATTGTGTAGTTGGAATGGCTTTGTATACATAGACATTTTCTTCCATGTATGGCAATTGGGCAACTTTTATGAGGCAGGACCAGTAGATACGGTATCTTTTCCCTCATAAGAATGATATGCAGAGTGTTACAGTAGTTTTTGTTTGATTCTCAACTGGACTCTCAAGCTCTAATAGTTGGATTCAGTATTGTCAACTTCTGTACTAGTACTATTCACAGGTCTTTAGTCCAGTTTATGGACTAACATATACCCGATAGCACCTGAAAATCCAAAAATATATAGTTAAGTGCTACTCAAAGTGATGATGGGACCCATAATAATTCTCAAGCCACAGGTCGCCAGTTTGTTTTCAGAAAAGAAAGAAACAGTTATAGCCAAAGGGCACAAATTATGAGACTTGTGTCTGTTACATTAGCAAAATAATAGTAATAAAAATGTTACCATCCCATGTTTAATAGCCAGGAATGTAACTATAAGGGGAAAATGTGGGAAATTCCCTCCCAAATAAGTATGCTGCATGAACAATTAACATTTCCTTTTACTCTCCAGATTTTTAACATTGCAGATAGTGAAACATTGAAAAATTATTCAAACCTAGGATCCTTCTATTTACAGTATTCACAACCCCTTGGTAACTTTGCTCCTTTTCTTTCAGCACCTAACCTTTATTTCTAAATGCTCAGCAGAAATTTTAATTGTTGTCAATTTCTGAAATGTGAGCATTGAAAGAAAATTTCATTACATGCAGAATATTTTAGATGGAAGTGCCTTCATTCTTCCCACATTCCATAGGTAACTGCTTCCAACCACTAACATTACATTTTTTTAATTTCTACTGACCTTATAGTCAATGTGCCACCTAAAATGAATCTTCTACTTTGTTGGTATAAGGAAAACCAACATTTTCCTTAGCTCTAATTTTGACTAAGGTAACAGAGAATAGCTTTTTAAAAATGTTTCAGAAGCGACTTGAGAAACTGCAAGTCGCTTCTGGTGTGAGAGAATTGGCCATCTGCGGATATGTTGCCCAGGGGATACCTGGATGTGTTACCATCCTGTGGAAAGCTTCTCTCATGTCCCTGCATAGGAAGCTGAAGCTGACAGATGGGAGCTTACCTCATCTCGTGGATTCAAACTGCCCAACTTCAGGTCAGAGTTCAGCTGGCACAAGGGTTTAACCCAGGGGTCCTCAAACTAAGGCCCGGGGGCCGGATGCGGCCCTCCAAGGTCATTTACCCGGCCCCTCGCTCAGGATCAACCTAAGTCTGAAACGACTTGAAAGCACATAACAACAACAACAATCCTGTCTCATCAGCCAAAAGCAGGCCCACATTTCCCATTCAAATACTAATAAGTTTATATTTGTTAACATTGTTCCTCATTTTAATTATTGTGTTGTTTTAAAGTGTTTTTTACACTACAAATAAGATATGTGCAGCATGCATAGAAATTCATTCTTTTCTTTTTTTTTTCAAATTATAATCCGGCCCTCCAACAGTTTGAGGGACTGTGACCTGGCCCTCTGTTTAAAAAGTTTGTGGACCCCTGGTAACCCATTGCACCACCACAGGTCCTAAAGAGAATAGCTGATAGCTTTTATATGCAACACATTCATGTTTATCTCTACACAATTTGCAAGAGTAACAAGTACGTCATTATTTAATTACAAATGTAATCTGGTGCACATTTGCCTTGGAATAAGATACTTTGAACATAGTAGGTCTTGCTTTTGAGTAAATATGCACTAGGTTGTGGTGCACATCTCTAGTCTATCTTCAGGTATTAGCAATTGCAGATATTGGTTTTGCATAATCTGTCCTTCCTCTGCTGCAACTCTTTGTGAGGTATTTAAAAAAATGTAATATCTGGTTTGCAGAAAAGTCCTGATCAACTCAAGAGTTTGCTAAAATTTTTTGTGGTTTGACACTTGGTCCTAATAAAATATGCTTCTACTGTTGCTTTTGTATTTTGTTGTGTTTTAGTGGCAGCCCTTGTCCCATATGTTAGATTTCTGAGAAGTAACTACATTTCACATTGACATTCCCAGCCCAAACGTATTTTCTCTGAAGTATGTCCAATTGATTTTGATAGAATTGGCTTTCAAGGTAAACATGCTGAAGGCTGCAGCCTTCTTATATTTCCAGTTGACGATGCAGTTTTTTAATATCTGAGAAGTTTCCTTGCTCTAAGTACAAATTCTGGAAGTACAGCCATTGGATGAATGATGGAGGTTGCCCTTGCTTTCCTTCACACTTCACACATTATTCTTCACAGTGAGATTTTCATTAATACAGCTAAATGAACAGTTCTCGTCCACTGTTTCACAAACAGCGGATCGTGACTCCAAATGCCATCTCCTTAGCTCAATGTTAGGGTTCCAAAATTTTTGTCACGAGTGAAAGTTTTCTGAACATCACTTAGTGGCTGTTTTAGACATTTACACGAATCTGTTCTGCAGAGTTTACATTGGACTCTGCAGAAGATGCTTCAGCTGTACTTCATTAAAAAAAAATAAAACAAGCCTATTGAGCAAGGCTTTCAAGTGCTGATTTGCTATCAGTAAATGTTTGGCTTTTATACTCATTTATGTACTTATACATCTTGGGTCGCAAGTGGAAAAGTTTGAGAAGCCTTGCTCTAGAGCAGTAGTTCTCAACCTTCCTAATGCCCAACCCGTTAATACAGATCCTTATATTGTGGTGACTCCCAACCATAAAATTGTTTTTGTTGCTACTTCATAACTGTAATTTTGCTACTGTTATGAATTGTAATTTAAATATCTGATATGCAGGGTGTATTTTCATTCACTGGACCAAATTTGGCACAAATAACACTCAAATTTGAATACTGGTGGGGTTGGAGGGACATTGATCTTGTCATTTGGGAGTTGTAGTTGCTGGGATTTATAGTTAACCTACAATCAAAGAGCATTCTGAACTCCCCCAATGATGGAATTGAACCAAATTTGGCACTTGGCTCTCCCATGACCAACAGAAAATACTGGTCATGGGAGAGCTTGCGTTTTGGAGTTCCAGTTCACCTACCTCCATAGAGCACTAGACTCAAACAATGTTGGATCTGGCACAATGTTGGAACTTGGCACAAATACTCAATATGCCCAGATGTAAACACTGGTGGGGTTTGGAGAAATTAGACCTTGACATTTGGGAGTTGTAATTGCTGAGATGTATCATTAACATATGGTCAAAGAGCATTCCAAACCCAGTTACAATAGATCTGCACCAAACTTGGCACAATACCTACATGACTAACATTGAATACCGGTGGGATTAGAACTCTGGAAGTTGTAGTTCACCAACACCAAAAAGGAAGAGAAAGACAGGCAGAGAGATCTTCTCTGTCAAAGGGGTTCCTAAGACGATCAGAAATATGTGTTTTCTGATGATCTTTGGCGATTCCTCTAACCCCCCCCCCCTTTGGGGTCCCAACATCCAGGTTGAGAAACACAGCTCTAGAGGAAGATATTCCTGCCTCCAGAAGCTGAGATTTGGCAGGCTGGTTCTGAATATGCTTGACCTTGTGCTTTTAACGCCACCTAGAATGGATTAGCAACAAACATCCTATCTGACTAGCTGCCTCTCTACTATTGTTTTATTTAGCAGCACTGCTACACACACAAAATACGATGTGTCAGGATACAGTGGGCCCTATCATGTTGTAAAATGGTACCCCTTGTAAAGGGAAATCAAGTATTTTTTTGGGGGGGGGGGGTTAAATAAATGAATATTTGTTTATTTAAATAAATAAATAAATAGTTGAATCCATGGATTTAGAATCCATGCATACAGAGGATCAACTGCACATGGATTTCCCTTGGAAATTAAAGCCCTCACAGATTAAGTGGAAACGTAACAACTGTTTCCTCTCTATTGGCTTATTTTTTTTCATAGCTTCTTTTTGTCTTTTTAAATAACATGGATACAGTTAGCTGTCATTTTGTATACAAAGGAATCATGCTGTATATATGTTGCATACTAGCAGTCTCCATTATGCCAAAACATCCTTTTGTCCAGACAAATCTGTGCCTTTGAACTAGTGTTGTGATGCAGCTCTCTCTCCCCCCAGTGTAGCAGGTAGAGATTGGGCTGTTATGACCTTCATGGCTTAATCCATAAAAAATAAAGGACCCTTAAAATAAAATGCCTATAAATCCTTGACCCTTAAGATGCCAATGCACTTCCATATGGGATGTTTATACATTCCTAAAACTTTGGTATATGATAAATCCTAAAACGTTTTCTTCTTCTTGATCCAATGGTATTGGTATTCTTGACTAATACTGACATATCTTTGTGTGTATGCATGCGTACACTACACATACATATATATTGGCTGGAGGAAGGAGCACCAATGGAGCAAGATGCTTATATATATTCATTATACTATCAATTAACCAGCACATGTGGCGATTGGTAGATGTTGGATAACTGGTATTTGGTTGCTTGAGAGTTGCTATTTTTAAAAAATTGCCTAACTCATACCATATCCCATATTTTGCCATACTATAAACTCTGTATTGACTTATGGATATTGAAACAGTAATTAAAAGCAAATGAAGACAAACACAAATGTAATATAGCATGGCTTTACTGTATTATACACGTATTTTGGAGCCCCTGGTGGTGCAGTGGGTTAAACCGCTGAGCTGCGGAACTTGTCAACCAAAAGGTCAGCGGTTCAAATCCAGGAAGCGGTGTGAGCTCCCGCTGTGAGCCCCAGCTACTGACAACATAGCAGCTCAATAACATGCGAATGTGAGTAGATCAATAGGTACTGTTCCGGCAGGGAGGTAACAGCGCTCCATGCAGTCATGCTGGTCACATGACCTTGGAGGGGTCTACGGACAACAGCGGCTCTTCAGCAAAGAAATGGAGATGAAACACCACCCTCCAGAATAGACTTAATGTCAGGGGAAACCTTTAACCTTACCTTACGTGTATTTTAATTGTGGAAGTATTTTTAAAATTATAACTTGCTCCAGTATCTATATCTTGCATGTATCAATCTATATCTATGTATTATATGCATATGTGTGTGTATATGTGTGTGTGTGTGTGTGTGTGTGTGTATATATGCATCTGCTCATATCCTGCTGTTATATCTTGGTCATATGTGTGTGTAAGCATCTTACTTACATCTTGCTCCAGTATCAATATTTTTCGTATATATACATATACAGTAGAGTCCTGCTTATCCAACCTTTGCTCATACAATGTTCTATATTATCTAACACAGTCTGCCTCCTGCCCAGATCCACAGCTGTTTCAATACATTGCAATGTTTTAGTGCTAAATTCTACATAACGTTATCGTGGACTGTTTTTTCTGTTGATTTGTTGTAAAACATGATATTTTGGTGCTTAATTTATAAAATCATAATGTAATTTGAAGTTTAATAGGCTTTTCTTTAATCCCTCCTTATTATCCAACATTTTCACTTATCCAACATTCTGCTGGTCCATTTATGTTGGATAAGTAAGATTCTATTGTATGTATGTATGTGCAGTCAGTTTCTGACTTATAAGCAGCTCATAGTTACAAACGGGGGTGAGACAACAGAAAGTGAGAAAAATCTACCCTTCGGAAGGGAAATCTACTCCTGAAAGAGTTATCATGGGGAAAAGGTGTCTCCACTGAAGCTTTCTCGCCAATCCTTGTTTCCAAAACAAGCCAATTTTTTTTCAAAATCTAATCATTACAGAGCGATATATATATGGATGGAGTTACACTTTTGAAATGTACCTGTCCCAGCTTACAAACAAATTCAACTTAAGAACAAACCTACAGAACCTATCTTGTTCTGTAACTTGTGAACTGCCATAAACATCTGCTCCATTATATAGGTCTGTGTATACACATCTTACATATATTTTGCTCCAATATATATCTATGTCTTATATATGTAGTTTACTTCACTTCCTTCCTTTATTAAAGAATATGTATAATGATAATTGCCCCCTCCCATCCCTCTATGTCTCTAATGATACAACAGATTTATGTACAGAACTAGTTAACTAACATGGCTCCACAACTCACATATTATATCCTTTTATGGTCCTTCTTTTTCCCCCTTTTGAAAACAAAATAAAACTTACTAATTACAAGGCACCCCCAGCCTTTGTAGCAATAATAATAATAATAATAATAATAATAATAATAATAATAGGTGTGCAAAATAAAACTTACTTATTACAAAGCACCCCAGCCATTGTAATAATGATAATAATAGTAAAGGTAAAGGTTTTCCCCTGACATTAAGTCCAGTCGTGTATGACTCTGGGAGTTAGTGCTCATCACCATTTCTAAGTCGAAGAGCCGGCGTTATCCGTAGACACCTCCAAGGTCATGTGGCTGGCATGACTGCAAGGAGCACTGTTATCTTCCCGCAAAAGCAGTACCTATTGATCTACTCACATCTGCATGTTTTCAAACTACTAGGTTGGCAGAAGCTGGAGCTAACAGCGGGAGCTCACCCCGCTCCCCAGATTTGAACTGCCAACCTTTCGGCCAGCAAGTTCAGCAAAAATAAAACTTACTTATTACAAAGCACCCCCAATCATTGTAACAATAATAATAAGGATAATAGGTGTGCATAATAATAATAATAATAATCAGAGGCATTAATAATAATAATAATAATAATCAGAGTTGTGCAAAATAAAACTTATTACAAAGCACCCAAACTTTTGTAATAATAATAATAATAATAGAGGTGTGCATAATAAGAGATGTGCAAAATAAACTTACTTATTACAAAGCACTCTCAACCTTTGTAATAATAATAATAATAATAATAGGTGTGCATAATAATAATAGAGGCATGCATAATAATAATAATAATAATAATAATCAGTTGTGCAAAATAAAACTTACTACAAAGCACCTAAACCTTTGTAATAATAATAATAATAATAATAATAATAATAACTACAGAGGTGTGCATAATAAGAGATGTGCAAAATAAAACTTACTTATAACAAAGCCCCCTCAACCTTTGTAATAATAATAACAACAACAGAGGTGTGCATAATATGAGATGTGCAAAATAAAAGTTACTTATTACAAAGCCCCCCGACCATTGATTATTATCATTATTATTATAGGTGTGCATAATAATAATGAGACATGCCGCATTATCACAGGGTGTCTGCGACCCACACCACTGGAGAAATTACACTGCTTAGCCGGTATTGCACCACCTGACATCCGCCGGGAAGTAGCAGCCAATAGTGAAAGGACCAAGGCCGAGACATCTCCAGCTCATCCCCTGTTTGGGTATCAGCCGGCACGTCAACGACTTAAATCAAGACATAGTTTTCTTAGATCTACAGAGACACTCGCTGGAACACCCCAGCAAGCGAGAGTCCAAAAGTGGCAGGCCCAAACCCAGCACCTCAATTCATGGGTGATACCAGATGAGAGACTCCCCCCTGGGCACTCAGAAGACTGGGCGACTTGGAAGGCGCTGAACAGATTGCGCTCTGGCACCACGAGATGCAGAGCCAATCTTAAGAAATGGGGCTACAGGGTGGAATCCTCGGCATGCGAGTGCGGAGAAGAACAAACCACTGACCACCTGCTGCAATGCACCCTGAGCCCTGCCACATGCACGATGGAGGACCTTCTTGCGGCAACCCCAGAGGCACTCCAAGTGGCCAGATACTGGTCAAAGGACATTTAACCAAATACCAAATTTGCAAAATCTGTATGGTTTTTTTTTTCTTTCTTTCTTCTTTTTCCTTTTCTTTTTAATCTCTGTGTTTGTTTTGCTCTGTTAGAATTGTAATACAATGGTTGCTGATGACACGATAAATCAAATAATAATAATAATAATAATAATAATAATAATGTGTGCATAATCATATTTAGAGGTTTGCATAATAATAGTAATTAGAGGTGTGCAAAATAAAAGTTACTTATTACAAAGCACCCCAACCTTTGATTATTATCATTATTATTATAGGTGTGCATAATAATAATATGTGTGCATAACAATATTTAGAAGTGTGCAAAATAAAACTTATTACAAAGCACCCCACCTTTGCTGTAGTAGTAGTAGTAATAATAATAATAATATGTGTGCATTAGACTGTGTACACACACAGTCAAGCAGTATGCGTATGCATGCATATAAGTATGCATATATACACTCACATTCCTCAGTATATTGTAGGAATGCCAATACACAGAGAGAGAGAGAGAGAGAGAGAGAGAGAGAGAGAGAGAGAGAGAGAGAGAGAGAGAGCTCATAAAGGGAAGCAATGGAGGAGAGGCGCCTTGATGCCTGAGCAGCCTCCTCCTCCTCCTCCTTCCCTCGGCCAAGCCCCATCCCGTCCCAGTCCCTCCACTTTCCCCAGAATGCAACGCCGGCTGTTTTGCTCCCTTCCTCGCACGCGCCGAGCTCTCCAAAAACTCCATTTCCCAGGCGCCGCCGGGGCAGGGTCTCGTGTGCCTGGCTGTCCCTCCCCCTCCCCTCCCTTCCCCATGATTTCTAAGCAGAGGTAAACAAACTGTGAAAGAGGCAGGGACCGACAGGATCTGCTGCTGCTGCTGCAGGAGGCGGAGGGAAAGAGAGAGAGAGAGGCAAAAAGAAAGAAAGCGGCCAGATCCCGAGATCAAAAACAAGAGAGAAAGAGATTGAGAAAGACCTGGGACCATGGAGAGCAGTCTAGCCTTGAAGTGGAGAGGAAAGGTGTAGGGTCAGGAGAGGAAAAGGGCTGCAAGAGGGGGGAAAATGCAGGGTTAGTGGGAAAGAGAGGGTGGGGGGCAAGATCAGGGAGATAGGTCAGGACTTGGGGTGTATAAAAGGGGGGCAAAGAAAATCAATGGCAAGTTAAAGAGGGAAAATCAGGAGGAAGGGGTCTGGGGGCAGGGCAGAAGCAAGTCCTTTAGAGGCAGCCTCTGGTGGAAGGAAGGAGTTGAGGCTCTGCAGGAGTGGGAATGGTGGTGCCTCTCCAAGACCTCTTTCCCTGGTGAACTTCTAGGAAGCAGTAAAAGTGGCAACCTCTAGTTTCTTGCCTGCTCCCCTCCTCTTTCCCTGGTAGGGTGACTTGTTGTGAAGAGGCCAGTGGCAGGGCAAGGAAAGGGAGAGGCAAAGCTCCTGCCCCATCCAGTGCCCAAGAGGAGGGTTGTTCCTGCTCTTTGGGGTGGCAGGGAGACCCATCCGCCTCCAGGGCTATGGAGCGGGTGGAGATGATCAACATCCAGCGCCTTCTGGAGGCCGCTGAGTACCTGGAGCGCAGAGAGAGAGGTAACTGGGGGCAGGAGGGACCCCTCCTCATGGAAATCGGGGAGGGCGAATTGTTCTTAATGGGAAGGAGAGGTTTGGTGGGGGACAAAACATGGGTGCGAGGAGGCGCAAAGGGTGCATCTACACTGTAGAACGAATGCAGCTTGGCACCACTCGAATTGCCGTGGCGAAATACTATGGAATCCTAGAGGTTGTAGTTTTAGGAGGTCTTTAGCCATCTCTACCAAAGACTTCTGATGTCTCTGATTCCATAGTCATGGGAATTAAAGTGCCATCG
This sequence comes from Anolis sagrei, assembly GCF_037176765.1. Taxonomy (NCBI): domain Eukaryota; kingdom Metazoa; phylum Chordata; class Lepidosauria; order Squamata; family Anolidae; genus Anolis; species Anolis sagrei. Next base: position 209,991,680 of record NC_090023.1, on the reverse strand, counting down.
AACAGCATTTATTCTACAGTGGAGATGTACTTGTATTGGCGGATCAACCTTCCACACCTCCTTTGATGCATCCCAGATGTAGCAGACCTCTTAGACCTGTGGAATCTGGATGCTAAGAATGCTAGTCAACAAAGATGGAAGGCCTTGGATTCATTAGAGAGATTTTTTGTTCCATGTCAGAAGCAATCTGAGAAACCTCAAGTCGCTTCTGGTGTGAGAGAATTGGCTGTCTGCAAGAATGTTGTCCAGGGAACACCGAGACGATTTTACCATCTTATGGGAAGTTTCTCTCATGTTCCTGCATGAGAAGCTAGAGTTTGACAGACGGGAGCTTACCCCACTCCCCGGATTCAAACCGCCAACCTGTCGGTCGACCAGTCATGGCAGTACAAGGGTTTGACCCATTCTGGTGTGAGAGAATTGGCCATCTGCAAGGACGTTGCCCAGGGGATGCCTGGTTGATTGACGTTTTACCATCCTGTGGGAGGCTTCTCTCATGTCCATGCATGAGAAGCTAGAGCTCGACAGATGGGAGCTTACCCCGCTCCCCGGATTCGAACCGCCAACCTGTCGGTTGACCAGTCCTCCCAGTACAAGGGTTTGACCCATTGCGTCCCACTGGGGATCCTAGTAGAGAGAGGCTCACTGTGTGTTGAAATCTCTTTCCAGTGTTCTGGGTCCTTCTGTGGCAACTGATATTAAGCTACACATCTTTTTATGGAAACACCCCTTTTGAAAGCAATATGTCCATAATCCACGAGTTCTTGTTTTGTTTTTGTGGTTGTCTTAAACCCAGAGAACTCATTGAGGGTTATTTGAGCATCCCCCAAGCCTGGTTGTCCTTGGGATTTCCAGTTTGCATCCCTGTTGACTGATTTTCTTTCTCTCTCTTCCTCTTTGCTGATGATTTTTGCAGAATGCGAACATGGTTATGCCTCGACCTTCCCTTCCATGCCGACCCTTGGACTGCAGGACCCAAAGCCACCGCAGCGGCTGAGCCGAGCAAGGAAGCATAGCAGTGGAGGGAGCAGTACGGGCACTGCTAACAGGTACAGCCCCAAGGAAGTCCAAAAGGGAGCTTGGGAGGCCATAAAGGAGAGAACGAGCCAAGTTCTTCATTCTCCCATTGGGCACGATAGGTGATGTTTTACTTGGCATATCTGCTGAAAGTTGGTTTCCTTTTCCTTTGCAGTCTCACTTCCCCTCGGCCCTTGATAATCTGCAGCCTTGTGCCTTTTAATAGATGTTTCCAACGTGCGATTGAGGGAACTGGCTCTTTAAATCTAGCAGAGCCAGCTTGCTAACTGGATACGTAATGCCTAGCCTTCTGCAGGTTGTCTGTGCCATGCTCCTTTTTATGTAACTTTCATCATTCATTCTCATGGAAAGCTTTTCTAAATAAGGACAAATTTCCTCTAGGGGCATTGAATTGATTTTGACCCCGATTCTATGCATGTTTACTCAGGAATCAGTCCTTAATGCAATCATTTGAGCTTCCTTCCAGGTAAGTATGTTAGGAACACAGTTACAATATTTCAAATTCAAGACAGCATAGAGATCTAAGATGCAGGATCTGGTCATATTTATTTGAATACTACCAACAGAAATGACTGCGAGCTTCTTGTGTTGCTTTTTTTGTAGCATTGTTATAACCATCTGTTTGGTACATTACCTTGAATGTCGATGTGCCACAGAGACTCAAAACTACATTACCAGCATGGGAATGGGTTGCCAAGTGGTAAAATCCTGCCTTCCTTTGTTTGTCTAATATCTACTGTGCAGTTGTGATTCTAGGCTAGTGGAGTGATTGGCAGAACATAAATAGAGCCATGCACAACAGGACACTGCAGCATTCTGTAGGATCCAAGTCATATTTTGTAACCCAGTACACCACATTCATAATTTCACTTTAATAATGATCTTTTCCCAAAAATAAAATTATTCTAGTGATCTTTACTGAAGTAGGATCTGCAGTAAAGAACACTAGAATAATTTTTGTATATTTGTATGATTCGGGGATGAACCACCTTAACCAAATGTACCCCAGAGAGTGTGACAGTCAGTAATTGTATCATAAAATGTATGTGTGTGCGGAAGGAATATTGCACTAAGGTTAATTGTTGTGTGCTTTCAAGTCACTTCTGACTTTTGGAAAGCCTATCATGTTTGTATGTGTGCAAGATTTGTTCAGAGAGGACGTGCATGGCTTCTTCTGAATCAGAGAGATTATGTATTGTCGAAGGCTTTCATGGCCAGAGTCACTGGGTTGTTTTAGGTTTTTTCGGGCTATGTTCTAGAGGCATTCTCTCCTGATGTTTCCCCTGCATCTATGGCAAGCATCCTCAGACCTCACTACCTCTGAGGATGCTTGCCATAGATGCAGGTGAAACGTCAGGAGAGAATGCCTCCAGAACATGGCCATATAGCCCGAAAAAACCTACAACAACCCAGAGAGATTATGATTTTTCCAAATTCACCCAGTGGCTTTCCACCAAGGATTTGAACTCTGACCTCTAGAGTCGTGGTCTTAACTCCCAAACCACTTCAATAACACTGCCTCAGTCTTATCAGAACCAAGTGATGCCTTCAGAATTAGCTACGTCATTGTGTGTTTCTTGTGTGGATACCATTCCAATCGAATGCCCTGTCACACTAAACAGAACATACAGATTTTGTCAATTTTTGCCAGTTCCCCCCAAAATTCAGGCTACTTCTGCCTGGGCTTTTGACTTAAATGCTTCAATGGGGTGGGAGCATGCAGGATTAGTACCCTAATCTAAATATTATGTATAGGAATGTAAACAGGATAAAGTAGATTCGGGATTGTGACGGAAAGAACAGAAGCTAAGATTGGAAGGAATCAGGTATAAAAGGAAAGATATGATTCGATGTCAGAGGAAGAGGATATGTTAAAATGAAAAGTCTGAAGACTTAGGCGTGTCGGTGATTCCAATTCTGACACCCAACAGCCCAATTCTATGCATGCAAACAGACATGCATCAGTCCTGTAAATGTCCTGAAACAAATTCCTAAGTGAGTAAATAAAGAATTGCAGCCTCAATTCCTTTGGTGCCATGCAGTGTTTTGTAAGTAAAATTTTGCACATAGTCTATAGACATACATTGTTGGCAAGAAGATTCTGAAGTGGCAGAAGCCACATCATTCTCGTGTCGTATTGGAGTTGTTTATATTACCTGCCAAGGCTGAGTTTATTACCCAAACAATTCTGTTTAGAAGAAAATCTCACTGTACTTGTGTGTGTGTGTCTTTGCATGTGTCTTAATGCTTGATAACAGAAGTGTGTAAGCAGGTGAAGAAGGCTGAACTGAGAATAAACCATTCAGTCAACCTTTGTCATCGTCATGTATTTCTTTCTGAATATCTAATATGGCTTGAATCATATATTTTTAAAGTGCATGCTGTATTTTGTTTAAGCAAAGGGGTTTTCACGATGAGGACGGCTGAAGTTGGGACAATTATTATTTCCTTGCTTCTGTGTTACTTCGGGATAAATGTTTCATTTGGCACCATTTTGCTTGCCTGCTATGAAAGAGTTGTCTTCACTGGATCGATTGTGAAGTTATATACCTTTTAAAATATTATTTTCAACACTGCTTGGTTTCTTTCCCTTTCCTTGTCTTTTTACTGATTACAGACTAACGGCAATTTTTGAGTATCATAACACTCCCAGCATGGAAACCTGTACTTGTTCCAAAATGTCAAAAAAGAACTGTAAACTGGACAGACATGAACTGGTTCTCTTTTGCTATTTGTATTGTACTATGCATAATATATCGCAATTGCAATATATTCACTATTTATCTCAGCCCTGGTCTTGTTTGATTCTCTGTCAATATGCCTGCATAGACTAGAAGGTGAAGAATATTGTTCCCAAAATCCCTTTGTCTTTCAGCATGACGTGGACATGGATGAGGGCAAAGGAAACCTTTTTAGTCCTCTATCTTGCACTCCTGTGTTAAGTTACCATCCTGCTTCTGATATTAAAAGTGAATTGGGTTAGGAGAGATGTATTAATTGGTAAATTTAATTAACACATTCCTGTCTTTTTGCCAAGATAGCACTTGAGGTTGCTAATTAGATAACAAATAGAAGGCATAAAATGAATTTTAAAATGCAATTAAAAACACATGAATAAAGTGAACCAGCAGTACCTGACTAGTCAAAGACTCGGCAACAAACCCAATGTGAAATTCCAAAGACCTGTCCAAACAAAAAGTACCTAAATTGATAGAATACAAAGTTAAGTCAAAGGACTTGGAGACATGGCTTCCCTTGACAACCTTCTTTTACTTTCTTAAAAAGAGCTTTTCCCACTTGGTGATCTTGGTTGAGTCACATATCCAGAGCCTCGGAAAACCTCATGATTGGTTTTGACTTAGGAGCACCATGAGTCAGATGGAACTTGAAGACACACAGCAACAATGTAAATCTACAGACATGTACAGATACCACCACTTCAGATGAAAATTGTACAGCTCTAAATAGCCAGACGTGATCACTCCATCACATCTGGTCCAGCCTTGGCCTCCTTTAGATAATGTAATGAAGGACTGTGTGTTATGTTCCCCATGTGGTGCACGCAGTGCTCTTCTTTCACTTGTCATCATATGTTCATAAAATCATGGAAGAGGTCACAAAGGCCAGCCAACCCCTTCCATGCAGAAATACAAAATCCAAATACATATAGATTTTTTTTGGACTAAATCTCCCAGAATCACACTGACTGTAGGATTCTGGGAATTATAGCTTTAGCCAAATAATACGAAGAAGAAGAAGAAGAAGAAGAAGAAGAAGAAGAAGAAGAAGATGATGATGATTTTTTAGTCCAAAACTCTATAATTCCTGAAATCTCTATAACATACCAATTATAGGTTTGTCACAACAATAAGGTTTATTTCAGTAGAATAATCTGCATGATCTGATTAGTTAGAGACAGTAAGATGGAATAAAGTACTGTATCCATAACCTCTGTATATGAGGAAAGGGGGCAGGAAATATATATGCACTTGCTATGCTCTCCTTCTGTCCCCATTTTCCTTGTAGCTGTGGGAGGGTGATTGTAGCAGAGAACCACCTGCTTCTTCTCTGTGCTTCTATATAAAGTCTCTAAAAATCCTGAATAGGACTAACGTCTTGGAGTCTCTTGGAGAACTTCATATAAAACACTACACTTGGTGGTCATTTGTGCTGTAGGAGTTCCACTGAGTCCAGGTTTCCACAAGTTCTTTATTGACAATAACTGAATCAGTCAAATAACCTCAAAACCAATTTGTAGCACAGCGTTCTCCATCATGGTGGGTTCCAGATGTTTTGCCATTCACACGAGTGGTGGTCCAAAATATATGGAAGATACTAGTTTGGGAAAGGCTGCTGCTGTCCAAGTAGATGATTGGGAATTTTCTTTGTTGCTTGAATGGCAATGGGTGCAAGAACATCAAGTTCCTTCCTTCAAGAATTATTGTTTGGGTACTACATGTACATGTTAATTTTAAGTGTAGAGAGCTAGACTCTGCTGCATGACCTCTGCATGTTTTAGGGCTTGTGGGAAAGCCAGCGTGTTGTAGTAGTTGACTGTGGAATATGACTATGGAGACAAGGTTTTGAATCCCACTCAGCCATGGAAACTTATTGGGTGACCTTGGGTACTTCACGCTCTCTATGTCTCAGGGAAAGTCAAGGGCACCCCCCCTTCTGAGCAAATTTTGCCAAGGATCACTATAAGTCAAAAATGAATTGAAGACACAAAACAATAACAACAACAACAGCAAGGTTGTTGTTGTTTTTTTTTATATATATCCCACTTTTTTATCTCCGTATGGAGACTACTAGCAGCTCACAACTAAAACCATTTCAATACAACTTAAAATATACAAATATTAAAACTGTATTAAACAACATTAATATTAAAACAATCCAGGTTAAAACCATAAAAGCATATAAAGTCACATCACAAAAGGTTATACAGATTTACTGCCATCAATATTGTACAATCATCCTCCCACATTAGATGGCTTGGGTTTTCTGGATTTAATTATTCACAGATTTGATTAAAGTGCTTTCTCTAGGAATCTCCAGGTTCTCCAGTGTGGCTTAGTTTCCTGTGGTCATGCTGGGGGACGTACAGATTTCTTGTGAAAACTACTCTCTTGGACTGTAGGCCAGTGGTTCCCAACCTTTCTTTGACCAGGGGCCACTTTGACCAGGGAACACTTTGACCAGGGATCACTCTCCAACATTAGTACCAAAAGGATTACAAATCAGTTTTTGGTCAACTTTAGATTTAGTTTGGGGTGTTGATTCAGAAAATAGCATTAGATAGACCAAATCAGCTCTATTTTCTGATACAGAACATATGCCATGGTCAGCAACAGGGTAGGAGTGGCAGGTGGTGCAAAAGGAGCAGAAATAAAATAAAGAGAGAGGAGGCTTGCGGACCAGATTTTCGTCCTCACGACCCACTGCTGCTCCGTGCCTCACAGATTAAGAACCACTGCTCTAGGTCCTTGAGTGTAATTCTATAGTCAACTTCCAAGAGAAGTCCAACAGAGTCACGTTAGAAGGCCTAGAAGTTCATAGGAAGGTGTTTTCTTAGTAAAATTCATAGCAAATTCTTTATTTGCATTTTTTCTCACTTTTGTGGGGTCTTGTGTTCCCAATCCAAGCAAATGTGGAGGGCTGACTGTATATGCTTCCCATTTCATGCTTACTCATGATAGATTGGACTTGGGCTTGGATTTTATCTTTTTTCTAAACAGATGCCATTTTGTCTCGTTAATAGTTTGTTTGCCTGTGAATCACTTCTTTAACTGTGTACACCAAAGCCGTGCCTCATCAAGTCCTACTCCTACAGAGCCCTTAATTGTTTCAATAGGACTTGTGTGGGAGTAGAGTCTGGTGGACGGCTGCCGCAGAGGTTCTTCCATAGCCAAAGCATTATTGCATGAGCAGGAAATCAAGACAACCACATGCATGAGAACGGGTGTTTTTTCCAACATATAATCAGGTTAATGAAGTTAAAATGGACTGTTGTGTAAGCCAACAATCTAACTGGGTTCATGAAAGGACACAACAAATTGGGGATAAGTGCACTGGTGGCTATTAGTAGGCAGGGTCAGGAGGTGCAGCTTCATGCCCAGATTATGCAGGAAAATAGGAGCAAAATATTCATGGGGGCCAGCTTAGTTTTTTTAAAAACATCTCTTCTTTGATGAGACCGAGTTGATGAAACTCTTTCACACAGCCATATAACCCAGAATATCAAGGCAGAATAACTCACAAACTGGAATATCTGAGTCCACACTGCCATACATCCCATTTAATAATGTGTGATTTTATTCAGCTGTGTGGAAGGGCCATAGTTGCTTGGTGTATGAAGCTATGGCATTTTGGCCCATGACTATATTTCTATTTTGTTAAAACAAGCCATATAAAGTGATTGTGTGCCAAAGGAATATCATTTTAAAGGTCTGAAAGCAAAGTAGATCTGGGAAAGATGTAACTTTTCTGGGGTTGATGGGGAAATAGCATGTTCTTCAGTACCCCCTTTCCTCTCTCTCTGGCTGTTTTCCTTCTCCTCTTGCTCTTCTTGTTCTTCTTCATCCTATTTCTTCCTCCTCTTCTCCCCCTTCCCCTTCCCTGCAAAAACCAGGACTGCTAGCATCCTTTTTGTGACACATTGTTTTGAAAGGCACGTAACAGCAAATGTTGCCTTCAGAACAAGCAATTCAGTATTGAGAATACTCGTGCAAATATAATGTTTCAGAATGCAGAATTTGGCTTTTTAGAGTCTTCCATATTTACCTGACAATGAAGCTGCGCTGAACACACACCGGGATTTGTTTCCAAGCAGATATGCATGAGGTCATGCTTGGATTTGGAGATAGTTGTGAACATACTAGTGAGGAGGAAAGACTACAAATGAGCTGATTGTGAAAAAGAGCTACAGACAAATGAAATGTACCAGTATGTGAAAATACCCTAATCCCAGTAGGTGTCACATTGGTCTGTAATAGAGAGACATAAAACATCAAGGGAATGAATAGCTTGACAGGAAGATGAACTCTGCTGTATCCCTTATTTCATAGGCTCTAGGGAATTTGTCAGACGTGTATGATATCCTGCAGAAGGATCTATGTCGATATACATGCTGCATGGAAAAGCTTACAGAGGAGTAAAGTCGTGTAGTTTAAGAGTGTTCAAAGAAAAAAAAATATTGGCAGCAGGAGGAGCATTATTGCACCGATAAAAATAAAGTCTTCCCATTCTTATGAATCAGTTGCTGAGGGCAATGTCTGACATCACTCTATTGTCCTTTTTCTGAGAATATATCTGCAGTAATGGAAACTAAAAGACTTGTCCATGTCTGCTGATACATGCAGACCTCATTCTTATTTATTTCCAGGCACACTGTCGTGGATATTCAGGGCATAATTCTGAGTAATTTGAAATAGCTTTGAGTCAAAATGGAAGGTGAGATCTACATTTCATGTGAAAGAAAACCCTCTTGTAGAAATTTTTCATGACCCTTGGTGAAAAGGGTATAAAACTATTATTTTGGCAGGCAGTGGTTGAAGTAATGGAACTTTATTGCCAAGCCTGATATTCTTCTGCCCCAGTTCAGCTACATCTTTAAGAAAGCAAATGGCTGCCCAATAAACAGACATCCCAATGAAAGTAATGCAGGGTGGGAAGATGGTTTTTGCACTGGAATGAATGCTCTGACCTGGCTTGTGATGTGTTGCAGGAAGAGAGATGGGGCAAAATATTAATTCATATATTCAAAAAGTAATTCTGGAGAAAGGATATCATCTGGTTTTTTGTCCTATGAGCCTGTTGTCCTTTCTTTTAGGTTCTGCAGAGTGAGAGCATTGGTCTTTCATGAAGTCATCATATACTCCCACTTGGTGCTATGGAATTGTTCAGCTGTGTTGGCTGGACTGCTGGCAGTTTTTCATTTTATCGTGTGACTGGCTTGAGTACCCAGCATTGCCTGGGTTATTTGAAAAAGTCATTTTTAAAAATTGCATAAGGTTGTAGGTGAACTACAACTCACATCATGCCAGGTTAACTCTGAAAAACTCAGTATTTAAAGTTTGTTATGTTGGGCAAGGTTGCTCCAGATGCAACATCGGTGGAGTTCAGTGTGTTCTCTGGCTGTAGGGTAAACTACAACTTCCATTATGGCAAGTCAGTCCCCTCAATCCCCTCCAGTAGGTTGAATTAGTCATGGGGGTTCTGTTTGCTAAGTTTGGACCAGGTCCATGATTGGTGGAAATCACAGTTTTTCTGGTTGTGGGTGAACTACAACTCCCAGGAAGAAAGTTCTCCCCAAACCCCTCCAGTAATCAAATTTCAGCATTTCAGGTATGTGTGCCAAGTTTGGTCCAGATTCACCAGTGTTTGGGTTCACAGTGCTCTCTGGATGTAGGTGAACTACAACTCCCCCAAATCAAGGTGAATTTTCCCCAGTCTTTCAGTATTTTTTGCTGGTCATGGGGGCTCTGTGTGCCAAGTTTGGTCCAATTCCATCTTTGGTGGAGTTCAGAGTGCTCCTTGATTGCATGTGAACTATAAATCCCAGTACCTACAACTCCAAAATGTCCAGGTCAATTCCATTCAAAACCCACCAGTATTCACATTTGAACATATCAGGTATGTGTGCTAAGTTTGGTCCAGATCCATCATTGTATGGGTTCATAGTGCACTCTGGATGTAAGTGAACTACAACTCCTATAAATCCCTCCAAATTCTCAATTTTTTTGTTGGTCATGAGGGTTCTGTGTGCCAAGTTAAGTCCAGGTCCATCATTGGTGGAGTTCAGAGTGCTCTTGGATTGCAGATGAATTATACATCACAGCACCTACAACTCCTATAAAGAATGGTGAATTCTCCCCAAACTTCTCTAGTATGTTCAGTTACTGATCAATTCCTGTGTTTGCTGTGTGCTATAGAAAATAATAGGGAAGGGCTATGGGATAGGCAGTGGACGGGGTCATGCAAATCCACACCAGCTGAAAGTCAGAAACACTGGGATGTCTGTGGTGGAGGAAACAGAAAATCTAGGATTAAATTGTCCCCATATGAAAGCCTTCACTTGGGTAGTGGGCAATATGGTGTTTGTGGAGGACACTGACTTGGGTCTTGTACATGTCCATGGCACTCACTATAACCTGCAGTGTCATTAGAGGGAGGGCCTTTGGTGTCTCTTGAGCTATATCTGTTTGTGGAGGCAGGAGCTTGTTTGTGTAAGTGGACACCTCAGCCACACAGACACATACATTTTTATTATTTGTAAAGAGTAGAAATAGGGTGTACGAGTGACTGGGTGCATTGTGGGTGTATTGGAAACCCTTTTACCCACTCCAATGCATCCTTTGCATAGTGTTCGCTTTAAATGCAATGAAGGTTTTGCACAATTCTGACCCAAGTCTCTATTGTCTCTTCCATTGCATTGTGTGCTGTCTACAGATTCAGGCTGTATGCACTGACATCTCCCTTTTCGTTTTCTTGTTAAAACTGGAAATACTATTGAGTGCATATTGTGCTCATTGTAGGGAATGGCAATTGTGTTACACAAATAGTTACTTTGCACCATGTCACCACAGGAATGTATATATATATGTAGACTGATCTTATGCAAGCTTATTCCAAAGTAAATTTCACTGTCTTAGGCTGGACCAACTCCCATGTAAGAGGACAAAAGATTGTTGTCTTCACGGATTTGCTTTATTGTTGGTATTTGTATCGCTCCTTTGGATAAACTAGGCGTCTAATAAAATAAGTCATCCTGAAACAACAGCAAACAAAAAGCAATAAACAAATAGAGAACGGTTACATAAAACAACAAATAAAATAGCATTTTGTTGTTCTTTAAAAGCCTTGATGACTACATCTGGTTTGGCTTTATTTCAAAAACAGTTTAAGAACAGATAACAGTTGAAAGCAAGGCCCTGTTCTTACAATTCTTATGCATTAATCCATTGGAGCTTCTCTTCTGGATGTCAGAATTTGCAGTATTTATCTGGTGGGATTTGAGAGGGAGAAGGATAAATTGAAGCATTTGGGCAATATTAAATGAATTCCCTAAAAATTGTTCAGAATGTATTAGAAGATAATATTGGTGTGGATTTTAGCTTCCTTTTTTGACTGCTCAGAAGCAAAGAATTCCCAATCTTCCTTTTTAAACAGATACTGTACATTAAAATATATATTTGCCTTTCTTTTTTGACCGAAACACCCCACCTTTCTCTGTTCTTTCTGTGTTTAAAATGTAAATATTGACATAGCTTCATGGGATCATTTGTTCTATTACTTAATATAACATAATTTAGCATAACTTCATGAGAAACTTATTAAGTCATTTTTAGAAGTGCCAATTCATCTGTATTTTAAAAAGTCTTGCAAATCTAACCACTGGAGTGTAAATAAAGTATAATTGTGGTGCCCTTGGTTATGGGTGATTCACAGATGTTTAAGTGATTAGATTTCTCTGCAATAAACAGACTTGGGATTCAGCTCCTTACTTCTTTGTATAATTCCTCATCGTTTCGGTGTGGGTGCCCGTAGATTTATTGCAGTGTAAATGCAAGTCACCTAAACTCTGCTTGGACCCAAATATATGTTTGCAAATACATATGTATCTATAGCAGTGATTCCCAACCTTTTTTGACCAGGGACCACTTTCCAACATTAGTACCAAAAGGATTACGAATCAGTTTTTGATCAACTTTAGATTCGGTTTGGTTATTTGGGGTGCTGATTCAGAAAATTGCATTGGATAGACTACATCAGATCTAGTTTCTGATACAGAACATATGCCATTCAGTAGTCATCATCTGCTCTTCCGCAGAAAACCATATTTAATAATCTATAGCCACGGACCTTATTTTAGGTCTTGCAGGCCACGAGTAGACTGTGGCCCACAGGTTGGGAACCACTGATCTGTAGAGACATAGTTAATATTTGTACATTCTGTTCTGTGAAAAATGACTAAATCTTTGGATGCTGATAGGCAGATGAGCCACCACTGTACTTGAACATCAATGAAGCACAACTGTATTGATGGCATTAGTGTTACTCCAATTTTCTGTGACTGCATGAAGAGTTTGGAAAGGTACATTTTGGGGCTTTAATTCCCAGAGTTCTTCCAGCCAGCACAGCCACTTAGAAATAACTTAGAAAGCATCAGATTATTTGGTACTGAGTCATCCCTAAGACACACATCTTTTGTCTCTGCCTCTTTCTGATATGACAACTTAAAAGGGGCGAAAGCCTCTGAATTTTTTATCCTATGCCGCCCACAAAAATACGGATGCTGTTCAGCTTCTAGTAATGCCTTGCAAGTGCAAATATTTGTGGACTGAGAGGGTTTCATGGTAGGAGGCAGATGTGCGCTCAACACAAAATACCTGTTCTGCTTGAACTTTCATTCCAGATCCCTGTGGCAAAGGGAGAGTCTTGCAATAGGTGATGCTTTCTGACAGAACTAGGCTGCTCACTTCTACCCGTATATTGCTCTTCCTGTTGGCCAAGAAAATAGGAGTGGTGTATATTGTGGAAATACATCTTGATGCCTTTCAATGGTTTCTAATCCATCTTGAAAGTACTCAGTTTCAGCTGCCGCCCAAATGGATGGGCTGGATATTTTGGTTGTGCAGCAAGATGACTGGATCTTTCTGTTATTCCAGCACTAGAAGTTATTGCACTAGAAATGACTGCTTTATAACCAAGGACTGCTGTAGAACTATTCAATACTACTGACTCAAAGATGCTCTTCTGGTTAAACCCACCCTTTGGAAAAATCATTGGTGCAGACAGTATTAGATAGAGGTTAGATGAGAGAGGTCCGTGCTCATATGGTCATGCAGTCATAGAGCATCCCAGCTGACATTGGCACACTCAGACATTTTTTTTTCAATTTAACAGTGTTTGAGTGCCTTGATCCCCCCAAATTATCTCAAATGACCTCTTTTAAGGTCTTATAGTTGGAGGCAGCATAGCTTTCCTGTAGGTCTGAAAACAGTCTGATATTCCTATCAGGTTGATCACAGGAGGCCAGCTGCAGGAGCCGCCTTCATTATCAGAAATGGACTTCATATATTTCTTAGAAAAGGGAACATCGCTGTTGCTAGGCTTTCTAGCCAGAGTTAGTGATTGGTTGACTGGCTTCATGCCTACTTTTTTCCTTCAGTGGGCCTGACTTACCATAGTGTGCTTGATCTTACGGTTGAACAGATAGTTGTGGCTGTTGCTGTTGTTTTATTATATGTCATCAACTTGTCTCTGACTTCAGATGATCCACTCCAAGAGTTTTCTTGGCATTTATTTAGAAGAGATTTGCCATTTCATTTCCCTTAAACTTAGACTTGCCCAAGTAGGTTTTCGTGGCTGAGCAGAGATCCTAGTCTCCTGCGATCTTAATCCAAGGTTCATGTTATTGTTTATATTTGTTCTGTCGCTTCTGACTCTTTGTGACCTCATCGACCAGCCCACGCTAGAGCTCCCTGTTGGTGGTCACCACCCTCAGCTCCTTCAAGGTCAAGCCAGTCACTGGCTTGAATCCATCTTGCTCTTAAGTCAGCCCTTCTTCCTTTTTCCTTCCATTTTCCCCAGCATCATTACCTTCTCCAAGTTTTCCTGTCTTCTCATTATATGGTCAGAGTACTTCATCTTTGTCTCTAATATCCTTCTCTCCAGTGAGCAGCCGGGCATTATTTCCTGGAGTATGGACTGGTTTGATCTTCTTGCGGTCCAAGGCACTTCTTCCTCCAACACCACAGTTCAAAAGCGTCTATCTTCCTTCATTCAGCTTTAGGTATGGTCCAGCTCTCGCATCAGGCATGTAGCCGGGGGGGGGGGGGGAGGGGCTCGGGGGGGCTTCAGCCCCCCTGAAATTCTCATGGTGGTTCGCGAAAAGGCCTTACTGGTGCATTACTTAAACTGTTATGTTTATTCATATCATGATCTGATCACCATACTCAATATATCCCATATGATACAAAAGGTTTGCTAGGGTAGACCCTCTTTCACTCAGACTCAGCCCCCCCCTGAAACTCAGCCCCCCCGAACCCCCCCTGAAAAATATTCACCCCCCCCCCCAAAACGAAATCCTGGCTACGGGCCTGTCTCGCATCCATAGGTTACTACAGTGGATACCATTGCTTTATATCACTTTATATGTTCAAATCACTGCACAAAAAAGAGTAGATCATTGGTCTGACAAATATTGGTCTGACAAATGTTTCTAGTAGCTGAGCATCTGTATTTAAAGACTACTGTCCTGGGTTATTTCAGGCTAAAAGTGCACATCAGAAGTGTACACAATGTTCTTTATCCTAAGAGATATCAGGGGCATTTCCCTTTTATAAGGAAAATCGAAATAGCTCAAATAAGCTAAGCATGATGTACAAAATTCTTCACTGACTAACTCTGAAAAGGTCTTTAAAAAAACTACTTAAAATGATGATATTTAAATTCTTAGTGGGAAATCAAACTACAAAATAAAGTTGTTGCTGCAGCCTAGAACTCTTCAATGTGGCTCAAACCTCTCTACTCCTCAGTCCTGAATATCTTGATTCGAGAACATAGGATATAAATCCTTCTTCTTTTTTTGAAGCCAGCCCTGCATGTGTGGATATCGACTCTTGGCATGTTTTGTCTTGGGGAAAATACTACCTTTTCTCTGGCTGACCCTTGCTCCATTATCTTTCTCCCCTTTGAGGAGGAAGAATGTGGGCTGCAAATGACCGCATTTCTCTTTCAAGTGTAAAAAAAAGCCCAATGTTTTACAGATGAAAACAAATCCAAGCGAGGGCAGGTAATATCAGCCTGTGGTCAAGATGGAATAAGTTATTCCCGAGAAAGAGCACACAAACAAGGAGTGGTTGCACCAGTTTGCTTTTCCTGGAGCCTACTGGGTAGGGCAAGCTGCCCTCCCTTTCTCTCCTTCCTGTTGAGTGCAAATTACTCAGTTTGAAGAAAGTGATGTAATCTCAAATTGAAGTGGAAAAGTGGAAGTAAGAGAGAGAACCTGGGACATTTTTAAAGCAGGTGAAAAAGTGGAATGGCAGGGGTTTAATTGGAATTTTGGCTCCTACCTCACAAATACACTTTTTCCACTTCTATCTCATCCAGGGTTTTATCATTTTATCTTGTGCATTTGGCCCGCCCTTTGTGTTCGACTTTTCATTATGTTATTTTGCACTGTGTATTTTGTCTTGTTACTTTATGTATTTTATTGTGATGTAATTTTTCATTGTTTTGTATTTTATTTTGCTGTATTGTATTTTCAGGCTTGGCCTCATGTTAGCCGCCCTGAGTCCCCTTTGGGGAGATGGTGGTGGGGTATAAATAAAGATGATGATTATTATTATTGTTATTATTATTGTTATTATTATTATTTGACACACAACAAGATGAGTCCACAACAGACAAGATCACTCTGCTGGCTGTTGTATTGGATCACACGTCGGACACTTCCGAAGTATCAAGGACTATGTGATGTATCGGCGAATAATGTGTACAGATCCCAGTAAAGTGGCCTTATGCAGCTGGCAGATAGTAATTTTGTTAGCGCCGATTGTGTTTAAGTGCAGGCCATGGTCTTTAGGCATTGCACCCAGTGTGCCGATCACCACTGGGACCACCTTTACTGGCTTGTGCCAGAGTCTTTGCAGTTCGATCTTTAAATCCTCATATCATGCCAGCTTTTCCAGTTGTTTCTCTGCAATCCTGCTGTCACCCAGGGTTTGCAATATCAACGATTAATACTTTGTTTTTCAACACGATCGTGAGGTCAGGAGTATTGTGCTCCAAAACTCTTGCCTATCTGAATTTGAAAGTCCCAGAGGAGTTTGATGATGATGATGATGATGATTATTATTATTCCATTATTAAGCTTTCCTATACCATTCCACAGCTTCTGTGTTTACATCAGTATTTGAACTTTTCTTTCTGGCAAGCTAGATCAGCAGAAAATGTAAAAACAGTTTATATCGTGTGACAAGAATTCTAGCTGTTTATTTACTTAAGGGTCTTTATACCACTTTACTGCAAAATCTACCCAGTGGAAGAAAAACAAAGACAGAAACATGTAAGCAAATGATAAATTATTCAAAACAAGAAAACCAACCCACTAAAATATTTTAAAGCTCATGTTAAAAGGCTGTATCTTGTCACCTTTTGCAAAACCCAAAAGAATGAGTTTTGATTTGTAAACACATTTTACTATTTGAGAGGCACCCAGAAGAAAACTGAGCTTAGAGAAGTTACCTTTTTGGAGCCTGCAGTGGCGCAATGGGCTAAACCCTTGTGCCGGCAGAACTGGTCGACCAACAGGTTGGCAGTTCGAATTCGGGGAGCTGGGTAAGCTCCTGTCTGTCGAGCTTTAGCTTCCCATGTGGGGACATGAGAGAAGCCTCCCACAGGATGGTTAAAACATCAGTAATCAGGGCGTCCCCTAGGCAACATCCTTGCAGATGGCTAATTCTCTTACACCAGAATCGACTTGCAGTTTCTCAAATTGCTTCTGATACAGAAAAAAACCTTTTTGAATCTATAGCTTCTTTAATGACTTACCTAACTTGTGGCACTGGCCAAACTACCTGGGTAATTCTAGAAATTGTAAGGGGGGTGGGGAATCCAGGCTCTGGGGAAATGTCATTTCATGCATGCCCACGAATGGATCTGTGCAAGCAGTGGTACCTTCCAAAGTATTGATGGCAACAAGGTTTGCCCCTTGAAGAGGCTTCTGCATGTGGCATAGCACTCCAGGGAATTTGTAAACCAATACTTGTAACAAATTGCCAGGATAGGTTACTGCTCCAATCAAGCATTGCTTTCTATGCCACTAGAAGGGTTAACTTTGGGTCTTCACAAGACTATATTTCTAAAGGTCGTTTTTTCCATCCCTAGAAACAACATATTTTATTCAAATAACGAAACTGGGTTAAGCAGATGTATTATTTACATTGTCTTGCCTGTGTTGAGATCTTGACGTTGCTTAATATTTCAACAGTACATTCAAGTATGACCCCAGTATTTGTAGGGAATACATTGTCAGGCTTTGTGTGGATATGCAAAACGGCTGCTAATACAGAGCCCTATTGAAATGAAGAACATGTCCCAAGAATACCATCGCGTTGGACTGGAGGACTTAGAAAATGCCTAGAGAGGGCATATTTTCTCAAACATAGAGGAATGAAACAACAGTTATTGGTCTCATGGATAGCTGGAAAGCACAATGTTAGCAAAGTTATACATTGGCAGCACTGCGCAAGGAATTTTTTGCATAGAGTTTCAGCATATGGAAGTCCAAATGTGGCTTCTCTTGAGTTCCCATGTGTTTCAGTGAATCTGGTGCAGGCACAGAATTAATGGCATCTGTCCCATTTTTGACATTCACACATTGCTGTGAATATGTGCAGAAGACTTTTCTTCCCCAGCTAGAGCTTTGTGGTTTAATAGGGTGGAGCAGGGAGAGAGAGAAAGACTGTCTGACCTTTCTTTTTTACCACATATTTCTGCAAATGATATGATATGCAGTGATTTTAAGCTACCTCCCAGCTGATGTAGATAAGCAAGTTTCCTGCCTTACATAATAATATCCAAATTGGAAAAGACAATGGATTTGATACAAAGAAACACGAGTGGAACAAGTTGGCTTGTTGATGCCCTTCTGTGAACTTTTGTGCAATCCCTACCAGAAACACTTGGTGCAACAAGGAATCTAGAGCTTCAAAGGGATCACGCAATTATGTGCCTGTGCAAGCTGAAAAAGTTGAAGTTTGCAGGGTGGAATTTTGAAGCACAAACGGTTCCCCACTATGGGAGCTGTTTTTTATGCCCAAATCTATAAGATTGTAAAGCAGTCTACTTGCAAATATCTCCAGCTCCAACCTAGTGAGACACTGAATGCATTTGCTGCCATTTGACTTTGAATCGCTCGTGGTTGGAAAAATGGTGATAGCAGCGTTGGTTTTTATGTTGCCAAAATAGCGTCAATGCACAAAAGGAAGGTGTTGCCATGCTAGGATGGACCCTAAGAAGTGAGGAAATAATAGAATCATAGAGTTGGAAAAGACCTCATGGGCCATCCAGTCCAACCCCCTGCCAAGGAGCAGGAAAATCGCATTCAAAGCACCCCTGACAAATGGCCATCTAGCCCCTGTTTAAAAGCCTCCAAAGAAGGAGCCTGCACCACACTGGAGCAGAGAGTTCCACTGCTGAATAGCTCTCACAGTCAGGAAGTTGTTCCTAATGTTCAGGTCAAATCTCTTTTCCTGTAGTTTGAAGCCATTGTCCTAGTCTCCAGGCCAGCAGAAAACAAGCTTGCTCCTTCCTCCCTATGACTTCCCATCACATGTTTATACATGTTTATCATATCTCTTCTCAGCCTTCACTTCTTCAGTGTAAACATGCCCAGCTCTTTAAGCTGCTCCTCACAGGGCTTTTTCTCCAGACCCTTGATAATTTTAGTTATCCTTTGCTGGACACATTCCAGCTTGTCAACATCTCCCTTGGACATAGTATTAATTGGACATAGTATTGGACATAGTATTAATGCAAAGGACCTGGTGGATAGGGAAGAACTACAACAGCCCAGTAGCTTTGCCAGAGTGAAAACTGGAGAGGGCTCTTGGACCACTGACAGTTGCGTAGAAGGGAGGATTTCAGCATATGTTGCTTGTCACACAACCACATAACAAGCAATAACTACTATATCACTGCTTCTTAAACTTTCAGTCCTGGCCACAGTTGGGGTTCCCTTAGCTCAGTGTTGAGGCCACAAAAATATTTGGCAGCAGTATGTGGTTTCTGAATGCCACCCTTTTACAAAATCCTTCAGCAACAACATGCAGTGTTTGCAGTGGACTCTGCAGAAAATGCTTGAGCTGTACTTCACCAAAAAGAAAGAAAAGAAAAGAAAAGAAAATCAGGCTGTTTAGCAAGCCTTGCAAATCCTGATTTATTATCCATAAAAGTTTGATTTTATACCTATTTTATATACCTATGTACCTGGGGTCATGTAAATTTTTCTCGGGCAGAAAGGAGTTGCAAGTATAAAAGGTTTACAAAATGGTTCTATACAACCATTAGAGGTTTTCATTCAGGCAACCCCATAGCCAGTGAGGACTGAGAATGCTCTGCAGGAACAAAATGCTAAATGATTAAATGGAAAAGGGACAGAAAAACAGAATAGAATGTCTGGGTGTCTGAACAGAAGCTGTGCAGCTGCTACATTATCTTTCTAGGCCCACTGGTTTCTACAAGAAACAGTCCCGACCTATGAAATCTGGGGAAGGGAGAGAGAAAATGATCTGGTGCATACTGAAAAAACATGTCTGGATTTCAGTTCAGTTTCTGCTCACAAAGTTCTTCCACTAAGAAGGTCAGTTTGAAGGGTGAGAAGAACTGAAGGAATGACTATACATCTGCAGGATGAGACCAGAGAGGAATTCTTTCCAGTGGGATCATTTTTCCTCCCACCCTTGGATATACTGTGATGAGATAAAATGTGGTCCTAATTCTTATAAAGATTATAAGATATAATATATCTTATAATCTATAATATATAATATATAATAATATAATATATAATATATATAATATATAATAATAATAATAATAATAATAATAATAATAGTCGAAGGCTTTCATGGCTGGAATCACTAGGTTCTTGAGGGTTTTTTCGGGCTATAGGGTCATGTTCTAGAGGCATTTGTCCTGACGTTTCGCCTGCATCTATGGCAAGCATCCTCAGAGGTACCTCTGAGGATGCTTGCCATAGATGCAGGCGAAACGTCAGGAGAAATGCCTCTAGAACATGGCCCTATAGCCCGAAAAAACCCACAAGAACCTAATAATAATAATAATAATAATAACAACAACAACAACAACAACAACAACAACAACAACTTTATTCCTAGATGGCTCTCTTTCCCCAGAAGGACTCAGGTCAGTTTACACATAAAAAGGCAAACATTCAATGCCTCAAAATAGGTATAGACAGACGCATCAAAATAATACAAAATAATGGAGAGTAACAACAGAAAACTTACAACAAAGGAATTAAGTATCAAAATAAAATAAAAACAAGAACAGTCCATTAAGACATAAAAACTGAAACATGAACATTACAATGTACACCCTAAAACCAAGTTATGTGATATTACATTTAAAATGGCTGACAATGGTGTTTCATTTACATACACAGAGATTAGCCAGCAGTCCTAATCCTCCTCCTCGCAATACTCTAAAGTGCATATATGTTTTTCAAAGGAGAGGAGAGTAGGAGCCATTTTCATTTCTTTAGGGAGGGTGTTCCAGAGATGGGGAGCTATCACAGAGAAGGCCCCCTCTCTCATTCCCACCAACCATGCTTGTGACAGGGGTGGGACTGAGCTGAGGGCCTCCTCTGTAGCTGGCAGTGCACATGATGGTCTATACAATGAGATGTGATTTGACAAATAGTCTGGACCCAAGTTGTTTAGGGAATTTATAGGTAATGAGCAACACTTTGTATTTAGCGCAGAAGTAGAATGGCAACCCACAGAGATACACACATTATCCTTTTTTCTTCTTTTGATCAGTGTGCTAATCAGTACTTCACCTACTTAGTTTCAACAGCTCCACACTGGATGATTTCAGACTCTGTCATTGATGTGATACATTGTTAAACTACACCCAAAGATTACAATAGTGTTGTGTTGGTAAGGGAGTGCCTTGCCTGAGATATCAGTTTCTGGAGCAGGGTTGTTTAGCACCTCCTTAAGCAGTGGGCTATTTATCCTTCTTGAATGTGCTGCTGCATGGTAAAACACATTGAGGAACAATACATTTTTTATTGGGGTTAGCCCTCAAGATCAGCATGGCCTTGTAAAAATGGTAAGACCAGAGTGTAGAACAACATAGCAGAATAAAGTGACAAAGTGAACTGTTGGCACTTTGTGGACAGAATGGTGGCATATAGATTGCTTTGTTCTAAGACAGGAGGGGAATCTGAAAATTATGGTGGATCGTGACTAAATGTTCGTAAGGATCCTGCACAAAAATTAAGGATTTTGACCTTGTCTGCTCCTAAACCACTTTGCTACTTAGACATAATGTCTAACCATTTCTGTAACCACACATATGGAGTGCAGTTGGCCCTCTGTATGAACTTATTCAACTGTTCATGGCTTGAAAGCATTTCAATAAAAAACCAAAAAAGCAACCCTTGATTTTATATAAGGAACACCATCTTACTGTGTCATTGTCTATAATGGGGCTTGAGCATCAACGGGGCTCCTGAAACCAAGCCTAAGTGGATTCCAAGGGGCCACTGTGCTTATAAAATGTGTGTGATGTCATACATCATTTTAAATCACTACATAGACTTTTTCTAACAAGAATATGAATGTCACTGCATTAAATGATTATATAGGCACAGACAGCCCTGCAGGATGATCAAGACTTTTGATTTTGGTTGCTGCTCAACATACAGATTGAACATCCTTTATCTGAAATTCCAAAATACACCAAAATCTAAAATGATCCTCATGAGGAGGTGATAGCGGCACCTTTACCTTCTGATGGTCCATCATGCACAAACTAAGATTCATACATAAAATTATTTAAAATATTTAAAATTTAAAATTAACTTGCAGGCTATGTGTATAAGGCAGGCATGAACAAACTTTCTAACTTGGGGGTCGTATGGTAGACTAGAACTGAGTGGGCGGGCCAGGAGGAGGGGGTTCTCTTCAAGTCTCCTCCCTGCCCTTTCCTCCCTTTCTTCTTCTCTTTCGGAGGTAAAAAGTGAAGGAAAGACGGGAAACGTTTGGATTCCAAAAGGGTTGGTCTTGTTCAGATGAAATGGTGGACAGAAGAGAAAAAGTGTATCCATTAGACCCCGTATTGCCTACTCCTGATATAGAATCCTAGAATCCTAGAGCTGGAAGAGATCCCCAAGGGCCATCCAGTCCTGCCATGCAAGAAGGCACAATCAAAGCACTCCCGATAAGACAGCCTCAATGGAAAAGCCTCCAGAGAAGGAGACTCCACCACACTCCCATGCAGCCTATGCCACTCTCCAATAGCTCTCACTCTCAAGAAATTCTTCCTCATTTTTTCACTTGAATCTCTTTTCCTGCCATGTGAATCCACTGTTCCCTTTTGCTCTCTAGAGCAGCACAAAGTCAGTTTTTCCCCTCCTCCACCTCAATGGGACACCCTTTTAAATCTTGAAACATGGTTCTCATGTTTCCTCTCTATCTTCTCCAAGGTAATCATCCCCCAGGAAGTAAGGAGGAAGGAAAAAGAGGAGGGAAGAAGAAAAGGAGGAAGAGAAGGATGGAAGGAAGGAAGGGTAGGAGGGAATGGAGGGAAAGAAGGGAGGCAGGAAAGAGAGAAGAAAGGAAAGACAGAGGGGGAAGGAGGGAAGAAATAGGGAAGGAAGGACGAAAGGATGGAAGGGAAGAAAGTAGGAAGGGAGAAAGAGGGAGGGAGATAAGGTAGGAAGGAGGAAGGAAAGACAGGCGGAAGTAAGGATAGGATTTGTCCATAACTGGTATAAGGTGTATACGAACCATAAATGTGCTTAGATTTGGGTTCCATCTCCATGATACTTCATGGTTTCCAAACATAGCTATTCCAAAATATGAAGAAATACAAAATGCAAAACACTTCTGCTCCCAAGCATTTTGGGTAAGGGATACTCAACTGGTACTGGAGGACAGCAAGATTTCTGACCAGAGCATTCCAGATGCCCCTGAAGTTGCCAAGGAGAACACTAGATGTATTTCAAAATGTTTTCTATTTTAAGGATTGTGCCTCATAAAAGACTGGCAGGGTGTATTTAGCAGCTGCAGAAGTCCACCACCACCATCATCTCCCCGCTCCCCCCATTTCCTTGTCTGGGAAAGTTCTTACTATTTTATTTGGTGCCAATATGGTTATAAATCACAGGATAAATTAGCCAGCTTCATGACAAGATGGCGACCCTCCTCACTTGTGGTTTTTTTTGATGGAAGGAAGATAAGTAATAAAGAGTCTCCTGTGTGTGAGAAATGGGGAGAGCCTGCTGTTTTAATTTTGTTCCCAGCGGTGGACCGAACTTTGTTCTTTCAGCGCCAACCTCAATGACTGGCTTCATTATAATGTTGGAATTCAATCCGTTGCATATCTTTGGGCTTGTAACGCTTAATGGAGTCTCCAAGAAGACTGAGACATATGGTAAATAAAACTAATAATACACTAATGAAATTTACACACAGATTACTCCAAATGAGTAAGTTCACTATGGTGTGAGTTTTCCTTCTCAGTCTTTAAATACTGGTGTTTGATGTGCAGTACGAAGGGGTTTCATCTGGACAGAAGCAGAACAAGAGTGTTTCAACCCTTATTAAATATTTGTAGTGCATAGATTTTAAGACAGCACCTTGTCTAGGCATTGGGTCCCCCCCCCCCTTTTTTTTATTTTTTCCAAATGGAGAGTAAAAGGCTAAGGTCTTTATTCTGGTCACCATTAGCTATTGTGCGGGCAGATGAAAAATTGAGCAGAAATGCATCTGTTACATGCCAGACATTTTAGGAACCAGTCAAATAGAGCTCAAAATGGTTGAGAAGAATTTCCATTTTTCTGTTGCTTAAGTGGACTCCAAAGTGACTCTGTTCCCTTCTTCTTTAATTTTGATGTTTCTGCATAACACAAACCATAAGAAAACATAGTGATTATTGTAAAAATGAGATCATTTGTTGTTGTTCAAGTTCTTTCTGACTTGTGGTGACACTAAGGTGAACCTATCCCAGAGTTTTCTCAAGAAGATTTAATCAGAGGAAACTAAATAAAAGGGTGTGACGTGCCCAAGGTATTTATTTATCATGTCAAAAGCAAATTGCAGTTATAATGTATTTAAAAATACAAATAAAGTGAAACACTTGGCATTATGCTAAATGTCCTTTGACCAGAAGCTGGCCACTTGGAGTATCTGTGGTGTCACTGTAAGAAGGTCCTCCATTGTGCATGTGGCAGGGCTCAGGTTGCATTGCAGTAAGTGGTCTGTGGTTTGCTCTTCTCTGTACTCGCATGTTGTGGACTCCACTTTGTGGCCCCATTTCTTAAGGTTAGCTCTGCATCTCGTGGTGCCAGAGTGCAGCCTGTTCAGCACCTTCCAAGTTGCTCAAACTTCTGTGTGCCTAGGATGGAGTCTCTCGTCTGGTATCAGCCACTGATTAAGGTTCCGCGTTTTCGCCAGCCACTTTTGGACTCTTGCTTGCTGAGGTGTTCCTACGATTATCTCTGTAGATCTTAGGAAGCTATTTCTTGATTTAAGGCATTGGCTTGCTGACTGATATCTAAACAGAGGATGGGCTGAAGATGTCAATGCCTTGTTCCTTTCATTACAGACTGCTCCTTCCTAACAGATGTCAGGTGGTGCAATCGCGGGTTACCCAATGGGTTTCCATGGCCAAGCAGGGATTTAAACCCTGGTCTCCAGAGTTGTAGCCTAATGCTCAAATCTCTGCACCAGCTCCCAAATGTTACTCTACCATTGTAAAAATATGTGCAGTCCTATACACATTTAAAAAGCATTTAATGGTTGTCACTACACATGTACGTTTCGATAGAGCTTTGTAATAACTTGGATAGCAGGAGAATACAACAACATCTTAAAATCCACAAAACAGTGATACCTTTATTTAGTGAACTAAAATGCACACAATTCATTATGCAAGCTTTCAAGCTTCACTAGCGTCTTCACCAGATAAAGATGTTACAAATCATACTGGAGCGGAGAAGTGTCACAGGCCCACATTTTCTTACAGATGTTACTTCTGTTGTTAGTTAGTTCTGCGGGGCAAGTATATAGTACAGAGCTTCTCAAACTTTTCCACTCATGACCCATTTCTGCCAAAGAAATTTTCAGGTATATGGGTAGATAAAATAAGTATAAAAATCAAACATTTACTGAAAACAAATCAGCATTTGCAAGCCTTGCTAAACAGGCTGGTTTTCCTTTTTATGGAGTGCAGCTGACACACCTTCTGCAGAGAATCATAGAATCATAAAATCATAGAATCAAAGAGTTGGAAGAGACCTCATGGGCCATCCAGTCCAACCCCCTGCCAAGAAGCAGGAATATTGCATTCAAATCACCCCTGACAGATGGCCATCCAGCCTCTGTTTAAAAGCTTCCAAAGAAGGAGCCTCCACCACACTCCGGGGCAGAGAGTTCCACTGCTGAACGGCTCTCACAGTCAGAAAGTTCTTCCTCGTGTTCAGATGGAATCTCCTCTCTTGTAGTTTGAGCCATTGTTCCGTGTCCTAGTCTCCAAGGAAGCAGAAAACAAGCTTTCTCCCTCCTCCCTGTGGCTTCCTCTCACATATTTATACATGGCTATCATATCTCCTCTCAGCCTTCTCTTCTTCAGGCTAAACATGCCCAGCTCCTTAAGCCGCTCCTCATAGGGCTTGTTCTCCAGACCCTTGATCATTTTAGTCACCCTCCTAAAATGATCAAGGTTCTGGAGAACAAGCCCTATGAGGAGCCCACTCTAAACTGCACAGATTTGTATAAATGTCCACAACAGCTAGAACAGGGGTTCTCAACCTAAGGGGACCTATTAATCCCCCAGCAACAACAACAAAAAAGGTTGACCTTCAACTCCCAGTAACCCTAACAGCTGGTAAACTGGCTGGGATTTCTGGAAGTTGTAGGCCAAACATCTGGGGACCCACAGGTGTAGAACCGCTGACCTAGAAGGCGACATTCAGGAAAAATGTGACCCCAGTATTGAGCTAAGGGGTCCCATTTAGGGTCAGGACCCACAGTTTAAGGAGCAATGATATAGTACACATTCATTTCTCGTGTAAGAACAAGGGGTAGTATTTTTTGAAAATTCTTCTTTACATATAGTGGCACTTACATTGGGCCAGTGATTCATCTTCAGGCTGGAGGAATGGGGCATTATCCAGAGTATTATTATTTTTTACAGTTTCCTTTTATGTTTTACTTGTCTAGTGCATTCAGTGAAGGGTCTTTAGTAGTGTTATGTGCAGAATTTGTTTCTCCCATCTCATTTGTTTCATTTGTTACTTTGCGAGCACAGAACGGGAAGACCCCTCCCAGTACAAAAATCAGCTTGACACAAAAGCAAATGGGAGCAAGTACAGGTTCCAAGCCTGCTTTTCAGCATCACAGTTTAATCTTTTTTTATTAATCCCCTAGCAAAAAAAAAAAGAAAAGAAAAAAGAGTAAACCCTCATTCCCTGAAAACTACTCTCCTCTTCAAGGAGGTCATTTCTCTTCCTTACCTGAAAGTGGGGAGCTTCTTTAAAATGCCTTGGAGAGTGCTAGGCTGGCTGGCGTGGTGTAGCCCAGGAGAGAAAGCGTACATGCCTGCAGCCAAATGCCTTCCCTGAACTTGCCTCCTTGCCTTGGAAAGTGTGTGTGTGTGTGTGTTGTGCAGGCCCAGAAAGCACCGGCACCTGCCAGTGCCTGCATCTGAGCATCTCTTACTCTAGAGTAAGAGGCTTTCCAAGAAGATTGTGTGTGGCATGCAGGCCCAGAAAGCACCTGCGCCTGCCAGTGCCGGCAGCCAAGTGACTCTTACTCTAGAGCAAGAGGCTTTCCAAGTGTGTATGTGGTGTGCAGGCCCAGAAAATGCCCACACCTGCCAATGCCTGAAGCCAAGCACCTCCTCTAGCATAGAAACAGCAGGTAAGAAGAAGCCTCCTTAAAGCATGCGCCTGGAAGAGAAGCGTGGGTGGGAAGCCTTCCCCCCAGTAATGGGTCATTAGAAAACGGCTCCTTTGACCCCAGAGCAAAAACAGATATCTGCCCTCCCAATTTTGGGAGGCTCCCAAAAAATGGATCGGGGTCCCCACTGAAAACTGGGACAGAAAACAAGTCAAGGTTTAGTCCAAATGTATAACCCTAGTCTTTAGCATCTATTCACCACTTCCCTTACCACATTTCCTTGAAGAGTTTTTTTTTTATTAATATAAAATTTCTTTTTGCATTTGAACTTGGAAGTCACTGTGAGTTCACTTTAACAATCATTTGGATTCCCTGGAAAAAATGTCCAAGCTGATGTTAGAAGATATTTGTCTAAACTCAGTTGTTCGCGCCAACTGGAGGAGGCCCACAGAGCTAATGGAAACTTGGTAAATCAATACTTATGGAGATTACACTTATTCAATGGGCCTGTTCTACTTTGGCTTAATAAATGGATTTAGGCCATTATTTGGCCTAAATCTCTTTCGAAAACACCATCACAGACCTTTTAAGAGATTAGCACAGCTCCTCTTCCAGAGGTGTAGTTTTGGAGGAAAGGGTCATGAAATTTTGCTGCAGTCCCCACATTTCTCACATTTCACATTGAAAATCATTTGCACCTGGAACTCTTGTATTTGCTGCATTCACGTTCCCTCGGCAGATTTGCCTGTTCTTTTTCATTGGATGCCTAAAGTACTTTTGTAAATGATCATCTGAAGTTTTTAGATATTGCACTGCTAGAGATTTGAGAGTGGAAGAAAAATGCCTTTGGAGGGGGGCTCATCTTGTAGCTGCACCCCTTTACTCCTCTGGAAGCGTGTCATAAGGTAGTTTATTGCAAGAGACTAATTTGACTCAAATTGTTTTGTTTATAATCTTTGTCATATTTGTTATCATGTTGGCATTGACTTATGGTGACTTTATTAATGAGTGATCTTTGAGATCTCCAAACTCAGAGCTCCTTTGCTTGAAATTATCCAGCTGTAGTGCAGTCTCCTTTTCCTACTGCTTCCACATTACCAAGCATTATACATTATAATTTCACAGTTTCCATATATATTCAGGTTTTCTTGCTTTGTTATGTTACCATGCGTCAAACTACAATTTTAGAGGGGTAAAAAATGCAATGGCTCCATTTCTGGATAATCGAGCTATGTAAACAACATTATAGTTGCAATACTAATTGGATGCAGTTACTTCACTCTAAGTACTGATGGTGACTGAAGCAATGGGCAAAATGGATATAGTTAGAGCAAAATTCTGAAGAACATTGAGTTTAATAAGAAATACAGTGTAAGAAATACAGTGTTGCAAATAGAGGTTAATTGAATCTGTTGAATTTGTTACTCTGATCTATTATAATGGAGAAAGAAAGAAAAAGGAAAAGTCTTGTGTTATAAGTTCACAGTTGGCTAATTTTCCCCCCTTTGGTTTGTCTTCCAGGTCTACGCACAATGAACTTGAAAAGAACCGGTAAGTCACCAATTAACAGATTTCCAAGGAATGCAAATGTTATCCATGTGGGGGCTTCTTTTTGAAACTTGGCCTATGGCATCTATTCTGTTATGGGGATAATGGGAATTGTAGGCCAACATATCAGGAGAGTGCCAAATTCAGGAAGGCTGTGCTTTGGTGTACTCTTGCAGGTGTATCAGGTGAGTGTTTAAAAAGCAACAATAACAGAAGTTCTGTAATGGTTTTATTTTGGGTGTGTGGGGTGGGGGGCTGACTTCCCCCACTTTTCCAGAAATGCAAAGAAGTGACCCATTTTTGATGCTAATCTGTATGCAGAGGAAATACTGTTTCTCTTCTCCTTGAAAACTGAAATCTGATTGGGTCAGTGGCCATACACAAGGTTGCTAGGGTATTGGATTTCTCCAGCACTGGCACATGTTAACTAAAGCACTGTGGCTTGTGTGTGTTTAGCCCTTCCCTTCTTTTCTCTGCCTATCAGGCCTGTCATAATCCCTGCCTCATTACAGGAAAACGGCATTGTCCAGTGGTCTCTGGAGTCTGGCAAACTGTTCGCTCCTGTGGAGTGGTGCTCTTATAACCTACTTTGGGACACCGGGTTCTTTTTTATTATTATCCTTGAGCCCAAGTTTCAGCAAGCTGTGCAGTTTTGTTGCTTGGCTAGTTCTACTCTATGACTCATCTCCTTTGTAATAAGAGTTAGAGTAATATAAATACTACTGAGACAACAGGGAGTTAGTTCACACGCAGATCAGGTTGTAGCATTTCTTTCAGGATGCGAGTGTTGTACCGGGGTTTCCTATTTATAAATTTATCCTCGGGATGGGGAGGCTGGTTGGCTCTACGTTCCCAGGCTGTAGTCTGTTGGAAGGGAAAACATTCATACAGAAGGAAGGTAGACTTATTTAGGACCTGTTGAGAATATGCTGATAAGGAGGAAAATAAAGAGTGTTTTGGTTTAGTGTCCTAGTTGGAACAGTAAAAGTTTGTGTTGAAAAGTTTGCATGTGCTGGTTTCCTTTCATCACAGTGTTTTGTAACTGTTGTTTTGTTTTGGTGTCCTAGCTTGTCCCATTACTTCGTAAGACTGTTCTTAGTGTGCTTCCTGTATGTGTTTACTTTCTTCTGTCAAGAGTTGGTGCTGAGCTGGTGCTTCTACTGAGTTCAGCTATGACTAATGTGAAATGCAAAAAGCTCTCTCACACAACATTATTTTATTGGTGTGTGTGAGAGAGAGTTGGGGGAGTTGTGACACATCTGCTGTGTTTGTGGAAATCCAAAGAAGGCATGAATCTATAGAAATAAAACTAAATAAATAAACAAAATTTAAAAAGCAATTGTGTACTACTACTACTACTACTACTACTAGTAATAATAATAATAATAATAATAATAATAATAATAAACATTATTTATATTCCATCCTATCTCCCTGAGGGAACTCAGGGTGGATTCCAACTAACAAAAAAGGCAAACATTCAATGCCCCAGTCAGCAACAAATGTCAACGTAATATCCCATAAGAACCCCACATGTGAAAATAACATATAACATGAAATGTATAGATTAACTAAAATGCAATCTATCTAAAAATATTCTAACATAAAACCTAAATATATAACATCAAATACATCCACATTAATTTACAAGAGCCAACAAAGGTTCACTCAGATTTTTGGGTTGGTTTTGTGGACGGTGATGTTAACTAGGCCAACATGGTCTTACGAAGCCCAAATACAATGATAGTTTTCAATCCGAGGTCTGGTAGCGGCCTCTCATCATCTGATCTTCCTCCTCTCCATACGCTAATGAGCAAAAGTAAGTTTTAAGTTGTTTTTGAAGGGGAGAAGGAGAGAGGGCATATTTATTTCTTTAGGGAGGGAGTTCCACAGGTGGGGGCATTCACGGAGAAGGCCATCGCTCTTGTTCCCCCCAACTGGACTTGAGATGGGGGTGGGACCGAGAGCAGGGCCTCCTCCACTGATCTCAGTGCCCAAGTTGGTTTATAGGAAGAGATGCAGTTAGTCAAATAGCTTGGACCCGAGCTGTTTACAGGATTGGAGCAATACATTTCACTTTCTGAGGACAAAATATTTCCTCAAACTTAAGCTGAGCGAACAGCTAGCTAACTCTTATTACTGTTGATGCAGGAATATATCAACATTGAGTCTAGGAAATATTTCCTCCTTAGGTTACAGTTCCAAGAATCTTGTAGCCATGCACCATGCTAGCAAGACAATTCTGGAGTTTTTAGTCTCCAAAATAACCTTTACAGGCTCTGAGGTAGCAGGCCAAATTAGGGGATCAGAATAAAACTATGTGGCATGCACATCTCTTTTCCTCCAAGACGGGAGAATGGCCAGGGAAAATCAAAGGAACAGCCAGGGAATTTGGTTGCTAGTCCACAGCATTTGCCCCGAGGTCTGTGTCGTGTTCTGTCTCGTGTTAGGGTTGGTTCTGCTGCACAAAATGTTTTGGAGATGAAACGTGGGCAACTGACACAGAGCAAGTTGCCCTTCCAAAGTACGGCACATTGCAAGAAGTGTACTTGTGTTCCAAAATAGTAATATGTTCCTGCTAAGAAAGCAACAAACTGAAGCAGGACACTTCTGAGATTTAGGCAATATACCTTGGGATAGATAGCCACAGATATTAGCTGCAGTCCCAAGTTGGGAACTGTGGCATTTTAGAGGCCCATTTTCTGCCCCGAGATCCTGCAAGAGACTACTTGAGTGTCACGAAAATCTCATCAAACCAAACTAGGAGTGACCAGAAGCTATTTTGGCAACAGGTTTTTATTTTGAACATTTTGTACTTCTGACAAAAAGGTATTTTTTTTAAGTTGAACATTGCAAGAAGGCCCTTTGAAGTGTTTCAAAGGTGAATCACAATTCCTGGAAGCTTTCAAAAAAGGCAATTTGGGGAGGGTCAGAAAACATGATAATCCTGGGAATCTGGACAGGTCAAGGGTTGCAAAAATATTTGGTTGAGGGGCACATGCAGCTTCATGACCAAAGTTTCCTACTCCTGCTGCAGGCATTCCTGAATAATACCCTTTCTTAACACACTAATCGGTAACTTTCTTTCCCCCTTAGGTAGTTAAAACTCATGAAGATTGTTGTACCATTGCATAGTGTGGGATTTATTTTTATAATCAGGAATATGCTTGTCTGGTTGAAATCCAGTCTTCTCCTTTTTGGGAGCTGTTTAGGTGGAAAAGTCTGCTGTTTTTTCCATGAAAAAATGTCTACTGAACTATTTTTATGCATGGAGAAATATGTAGACAGAGAGCAATGCTACTTATAAATCCCCACTGTAAACCACATCTTTGCACATTGTGTTTCATTTTCTTGTTAATGTATGTGTGCACAGTCCTTGGTGAGTATGAGATCTGTTGCTTCATGTAGCCAGTGTAATGCAGCAGCAGCAGTAGCAAAATCAGGGTTTGGCTTTGCCATTAATGTTGTTATGTCCTTTCTGGAGTCTCTACTGTCCCAACACAGCCATAAATCTGCCAAGATTAGCATGCTGCCATCCAGGAGTTGAGCAACTTGTTGTTTGATCTGTTGAATTAACTCCCTTTCCTTTGTGTTGCTTCCATACTCAAAAGTTGATTTCAAAATCCCCGAAGTCTTCCCCCCCCCCCCTTTGTGTTGTGTATCAACAACGGTAGACTTTGAACACTTCATAGTTTGTACTCTCACTTTTGCTTTTGATTTCAACCTGGCCTTCTTCCCTGTTCTGTGCAGAGTTTAGGAAAATTACTTTTCTAATTTACAACTCCTATAATCCTGGTTGCCCACAGGAGTTACATTTCCTCTACTATGTATGAAAGCATTCCTTGTCTTGTTGCTGTATATACTGCAGATATATCACTAGGTAACTTGGGCTAATAAACGAATAAGGATTTGGGCAGTACTTGTTTGTCATATATTTATAACATCTACATTGTGTTGTTGAAGGCTTTCATGGCTGGAATCACTGGGTTGCTGTGAGTCTGCAGTGCCATACATTTTCCTTGAGTTGTGTTTGGCCGCTGCGTTTGGTGGTCCCTATGAAAGGCACTGCAGACTAATTCAACCAGAGGAGTCTGCCATAGCAGAGCTCTTGATAAACCAACCTGGACACAGTATATTATTTGAGAACACAGAAATGCTGGACTACTCTAATAGCCACCATGTCAGACTACACAGAGAAGCCACTGAAACCCACAAGCATGCGGACAATTTCAACAAAAAGGAGGAAACCGTGAAAATGAACAAAATCTGGCTACTAGTATTATAAAAACTCTAAAATCTGGATAGTAAATAAGAACAACACTCAGAAAACAGGGGAAATCCAGATAGGAAATAATCACGGCCAGCTAACATCTCCCAACAAAGGATTCCCCCAGGCAGGAAGTAGCCAGGCTTTGCAGCTGCAGGGCTATTAAATGCTAATCAAGGTGACCAAGTGCAACATTCATACTTGCCTCAAACAGATAAGAGTTCTTTCTTCCACCCTGGACATTCCACAGATATATAAACACCACTTGCCTAGTTTCCAACCTCTGAGGATGCCTGCCATAGAAGTGGGTGAAATGTCAGGAGATACTTCTTCTGGAGCATGGCCATACAGCCCGGGAAACTCACAGCATCTACACTGCTTTGCATCTGGAAGTGGTCTTAGAATACCTTTTCTGCCTTCTCCTCTCTTAACTTATGTCAAGACCTCAGGCATATAATCAAAGAGGAAACAATGCAAAAGGCAGAAGAGCCTGGGAAGGAAGAGGAAAGCTTGCTGAGATGAGTTTATTGGAAGCCTTTAAAAAACTGAGATGTCGGTTCAGTTGGGATTGAGGCCCAGTGTCCCACTGCAGGTCCAGGATTCTTCTGCAGTGTTGTTTCTCAGGCCATTCTCTCGACTCGTTTCTGCCAAGAAAAGTTCTCAGAAGTCCTGCTGGTACACTTAAAAGCAGAAGTAACCCAAAACAAACAAAGCAAAACAAAACAAAAAACCCCTGAGAACCAGCCAGAACATTTTTATACTACTGGAAGACTCTACTTCTGGGCTCCAAAGCAAACACAAGGATTGCTTCACCTTCCAGTTTTCATTGCTTACCATTTGCATAAATATGCTTTTTTTAATTTTCAATTTACACATTCATTAAAAACAGTGAAACAAATCTATATACATGTATATATGCACGAAGCAGTACAATACTTCCCAACATCTATTACTATTTGTAGCATCTTTAAGTCTGCTTCTGTCTCCTGACTTAACTCTGGCAAGATAAAAGCCCAGCATCTAATGGCTTTGTTGCATCTCATTTTTTGGGGGGATGATTACTTCATTTTAAAATCCTCCATTATTGTCATACTCTGTAATTTTGAAAATTGCCCACTTTTAGATACCTGGCTCAGTTTCTTACTTCTCTCTTGTCTGCAAACAGTTGCTTGGCTGATGTAGGATTTAGATGTTTAGCAAACTCAGAACAGATAGGTGTGGCCTTTTTTTTTTTAATTTAAAGGCACATTTGGAAATCAGTGAGACATTAAAGCAGGCATGTTCAAACTTTCCAACTTGGGGGCCACATGGCAGGCTGGAGCAGGGAGGGTGGGCTGGGAGGAAGCAGGTTCTCTCCAAATCCCCTCTCTGCCCTAACCCTCTTCTCTTTCAGAGGCATAAAGTGAAGAAAAGACAGGAAACGTTTGGATCCCAAAAGGGTTAGCCTTGGTCAGGATGAAATGGTGGATGGGAGAGAAAAAGTGCACTCATTAGACCCAGTATTGCCTATTCCTGATATAGATTCCTAGAATTGAAAGAGATCCCCAAAGGCCATTCAATCCAACCCCCTGCCATGCAAGAAGGCACAATCAAAGCACTCCCAATAGATAGACTCTACAGAAAAGCAGAGAAGGAGACTCCACCCCACTCCAAGGCAACCTATGCTACTCTCCAACAGCTCTTGATCTCAGGACATTCTTCCAAATCTTTTCAGTTATATCTCTTTCCCTGTCATTTCAAACCATTGTTCCCTTGTGACCTGGTCTCTAGAGGAGCGGAAAGTTAGTTTCACCTCCCCGCTCCTCCTCAATGGGACACCCTTTTAAATCTTGAAACAAGGTTCACATGTTCTCTCTCTACATTCTCTTCTCCCAACTAAATACCCCTAGGAGAAAAGGAGGAAAGGAAAAGAGAAGGAAAGAAGGAAGAAAGGGAGGAAGAGAAGGGGGGAAGGGAATGGAGGGGGGGGAGGGAGAAGGAAGGAAGGAAAGATAGGAAGGAAGGAAGGAAGGAAGGAAGGAGAAAGAGAGGAAAGGACAGAGGAAAGAGGGAAGGAAGGAAAGACAAAAGGGAAGGAAGGAAAGACAAAAGGGAAGGAAGGAGGGAGGAAAGGAAGGATGAAAGGGTGGAAGGGAAGGAAAGGTAGGGGAGGAATCAAGAAAGAAGGAGGTAAGGAGGAAGGAAAGAGAGAAGGAAGGATAGAATGGTGAGCGAGAGAAGGGCCTGAGAAAATAGGCCAGGGGGCCGCATCTGGCCCCCAGGCCTGGGTTTGCCCATACCTGCATTAAATGGTCAAGTCTATTCCAAGGCTGATATTTTAATAAAACCACTTCAACAACTTCTTTTAACAAGCTTTTGCAAATCACTTCCATCTTTTCATTTCTGCCAGCTTTGTTTATTGAAGTATTCATATTCCTTTTTAAAAAAAAGAAAAAGAAGAAGAAGCAGATGTTTGTTTTAGGCTGCTTTAAAAAACAAACAAACCACAATGCTCTAATACCTTGGTTGTCTTTTTAATGAAATATTTTGGTTTAATTTAAACAGGGTAGCCAATCAAACATGGACCCCTCTAAATTGCAATCAAATGAAAACAGAATAGTTCATTTGTCATTTTTCATGTGGTATGCTTCAGAAAATTGTGAAAGTGTCGCAGTTGATGTTTTCTCTTGTTTGGTCACCTTCTGCCAGTTTCTTTTTCCAATTTCATTGTTTGCTTAAAAATATCTGTCTCAAAACCACAAAATTTTGTGTGATTAACCTGAATAGACATTTTGATTAGAGTCAACATGTTCTTTTATACTCTGTGCCCATTTCCAATCTAAATTCATTGCTAATGTTCTCTGTATATATCTTTTTGCCAGAACTAAATGGGATGATTTCAATATCCCAGAACCAAATGGTCTCCCTAAGTCATATTTTTTAGGAAGCGAAATCAAATTGAAGTATAGTTCATGGTCAGGTTGCTACAAATTCAGATTTCATTAAGAAAGCAGTCCATTCCTACAATTCCTAATAGGAATAGAGCATACATATTCAATACATGTATGCTTTTGAATGCAATGGAAGCTGACCTAGGCCTCATGTACTGTGGTTTTTTGCCATCACAATTTTGCGTGGTAGGAAGACCCAACAGAGATTCTGCCCTCGACCTCACTGATTCATTCTGAAAACGAAACCACTAAAATGAGGTCAACTATTTTGCATTCTCAGCCAGACTACATCAAATGTACTTCTTAAAATCTAAATATTTGTTTTAGGTACTTAGTGTTGCTATGTTGTAAGTAAGCATACTGAATATAAAAATATTGTTGAAAATATTGGAGACTTTCTGTCGAGGCTCAAAAAGCTCAAGAGATTTCTTTGAATTTTGATCAGATGCCTTTATTTCTGCTATGTGTGGCAGAATGAAAATCACGTGTAGTTCATGTCTTTACCAATCCACACACTGTCTTGCCAGAGAAAAGGTATGCCAAATAGATTATCACTAAAGAATAAGGTGTTTACTCTTTGTTACACAGAGCAACATTATAAGTAAATTTCCTTTTACCAGAAGCTGACCACTTGTGCCTCTGGTGTTACTGTAAGAAGGTCCTCCTTTGTGTATGTGGCAGGGCTCAGGTTGCAATGTAGTAAGTGGTCTGTGGTTTGTTCTTCTCCGCACTCGCATGTCATGGACGCCACTTTGTAGCCTCATTTCTTATGGTTAGCTCTGTATCTCATGGTCCCAGGGCGCAGTCTGTTCAGCGCCTTCCAAGTCGCCAAGTCTTTTGTGTGCCCAGGGGAGAGTTTCTCATTTGGTATCAGCCACGGATTGAGGTTCCGGGTTTTAGCCTGCTACTTTTGGACTCCTGCTTGCTGGGGTTTTCCTGCGAGTATCTCTGTAAATCTTAGGAAGCTATTTTTTGATTTAAGGCATTGGTTTGCTGGTTGATATCCAAACAGAGAATGGGCCAGAGATGTCCATGCCTTGGTCCTTTCATTGTCGGCTTCTACTTCCTACGGATGTCAGGTGGTGCAATACCAGCTAAGCAGTATAATTTCTCCAGTGGTGTAGGGCGTAGGCATCCTGAAGACATCCGCCCCTGCACTTTGCTACTCTGCTGCTGAATATGCATGCCCAGTGTGGGATACATATTATCACATTAAAACAGTGGATGTGGCTCTTAATGAGACATGCTGCATTATCACAGGATGTCTATATTGCAAGTGATTGGGTCAGACTCCTTGTGTAAGGAAGCGCAGGATGCCTTCTTACATAAACATATTGAAAGCAAAAACATCATGCTTCATTAAGGGATATGACTTTTTGGTAAAACTTTTCATCTTAAGGAGATTTATCCCTCCTCTTCCCTGTGTTTTCCCCAAAATGCCTTAGATCAGCATTTATCAGCCTGGGGATCGTGAACCCTGGGGAGGGGGGTCACGGGTGGTATCAGAGGGGTCACCTAAGATCATCAGAAAACACAGTATTTTCTTTTAATCATAGGGTTTCTGTGTGGGAAGTTTGGCCCATTCTATGATTGTTGGGGTCAGAATGCTCTTTGATTGTAGGTGAATATAAATCCCAGCAACCACAACTCCCAAATATCAAAATCTGTTTTCCCCAAACTCAAGCAGTATTCACATGTGGGAATATTGAGTATCCATGCCACGTTTGGTCCATATCCATCATTGTTTGAATCCACAGTGCTCTCTGGATGTAGGTGAACTACAATTCCAAAACTCAAGGCCAATGCCCACCAAACCCTTCCAGTACTTTCTGTTGGTCATGGGAATTCCGTGTGCCAAGTTTGGTTCAGTTCCTTCGTCAGTGGAGTTCAGAATGCTCTTTGGTTGTAAGTTAACTGTATATCCCAGCAACTACAACTCCCAAATGACAACCCCTCCCAACGCCACCAGTATTCAAATTTGGGCGTATCGGGTATTTGTGCCAAATTTGGTCCAGTGAATGAAAATACATCTTGCATGTCATATATTTACGTCACGATTCATAACAGTAGCGAAATTACAGTTATGAAGTAGCAAAAAAAATAATTTGATGGTTGGGGGTCACCACGACATGAGGAACTGTCTTAAGGGGTTGCAGCAGTAGGAAGGTTGAGAAACACTGCCTTAGATCTTGAGAAGGGAATGGGAATTGCCTCTGCCATGTTCTATTGACGGAAGAAGCCTTTGCAAGTATAGCTTGAGCTAATTGTATATGATCCTTTTAGAATTAAATAAATGATTTATAGTACTGGAACAGAGGGTGTTTCTTCCCCGCTCCCCTCCTCTCCCCGTATGTTTCTGTTTGGAGGTGAATCAGACTGTTTCTAAGTGATAATTCTCCCTTTGTGACATCAGAGTGTGTAAAAAGGTTGCCTCATTTGTGTGGTAGGCGGGAATGTGTTCCGCACGTTTTGTTTAAAAATACCATCTTTTCTTAGTCTTGTTTAGGGGAGGCCCGTTGCATATGTTTTCACAGCAGAAACTAGCTAGAGAATGGTGTCACGAATCCATCCTACTCCTTCTCCTCCAGAAACAATTTTTCAGTTTTCAAAATGATTCTGCTTTTACACATGTTGTTGAACAAATGGACATGCAGCTCTTTGAAATAAAGGCAGACAACGAGCCTGGAGCGTTAGCAAAGAAGCCAGAAAGACGACTCAGTCAGTATTTTGAGTCACTGACCAGTTTATATGTCAAATCTGCTGTAAATATGGAAGGAAGCCAATTCTGAGTGATGGAGGTGGAGGAAATGGAGAATCCTGATTTGCATGTGTGTTTAGAGCAGTGGTTCTCAACCTTCTTAATGCCACGACCCCTTAATACAGTTCCTCATGTTGTGGTGGCCCCCAACCATCACATTATTTTCATTGCTACTTCATAACTGTAATTTTTCTGCCATTATGAATCATAATGTAAATATCTGATATGCCGGATATATTTTCATTCACTGATCCAAATTTGGCACAAATACCAAATTTGGAGTTGGGGGGGGGGGATTGATTTTGTCATTTGGGAATTGTAGTTGCTGGGATTTATAGTTAATCTACAATCAAAGGGCATTCTGAACTCCACCAACGATGGAATTGAACCAAACTTGGCACACAGAATTCCCATGACCACCAAAAACACTGGAAAGGTTTGGTGGGCATTGACCTTGAGTTTTGGAGTTCAATTCACCTACATCCAGAGGGTACTGTGGACCCAAACAATTATGGATCTGGACCAAACTTGGCACGAATATACCCAAATGTGAATACTGGTGGAGTTTGGGGAAAACGGACCTTGACATTTGGGAGTTGTAGTTGCTGGGATTTATAG
Organism: Anolis sagrei; assembly: GCF_037176765.1. NCBI lineage: Eukaryota > Metazoa > Chordata > Lepidosauria > Squamata > Anolidae > Anolis > Anolis sagrei. Next base: position 209,952,860 of record NC_090023.1, on the reverse strand, counting down.
TTCACCTAAATTCAAAGAGCATTCTGAACCCCACTAATGATAGAATTGGGCCAAACTTCCCACACAGAACCCCCATGACCAATAGAAAATGCTGTGTTTTCTGATGGTCTTTGGCGATCCCTCAGGTTGAGAAACACTGGTTTAGAGGCACCTTGAACCCCCCCCCCCCTAAATAATGTAACCAGAGGAGTACTTGAAGACGAGCAGAAAAGAAAGGAAAGGACTTCTGTGGCTTTTGTTACCTTGTGAAATCAGAGAAGGTCACGCCCTATGAAATTAATGGGATTGCTATATATCAAGAGACACTTGAACACACACAATTCTGCTGACTTGTTGATGTTTTCCAGAAAAATCTGGTATAGTGGGATTTGGGAGCACTGGTGAAATTGAAATACCAGGGGTTACATATTGGGCACTGTAAGCAGCAGGGAAGGATTATACTTTACTATGACTACTTATCTGTTTGGCCAAAGGAAGCAAGGAAATGGATTTGAGGGTGATAATCCGTCCTTTCATGCACTGTAAATGAGAAATTAAGGGAAGGTCTATGCATTGGCTTCTGTAAGCCCTAATGAAAATAGGGAAAGAATTACGTAAATGTAAAAAGAAAAACCACACACACACACACACACACAACCAAAATGCACATTACAACTGAGGGAAGAGGCACAAGTGTGTGAAAACTGGTGTCCAGAAGTATGTTTGCACCAGCATTTTCATCTCTCTGATGATCTCTTCTCAGTTGCAAATTGATTAGCACATACTATAGGTCAATTTCAGAATCTGGAAAATTACTTTTTGACTATGAATCATAACAAATTATGGCAAGTTCTTGGTGGTGTGGGGATCCCAAATCACCTTGTCTGTCTCCTGAGGAATCTGTGTAATTACCAAGTAGCAACAGTAACAACAGACCATGGAGCAACCGTCTGGTTCAAAATTGGGAAAGGAGTATGGCAGGGCTGTATACTCTCACCCTACCTATTCAACTTGTATGCAGAACACATCATGCGGCATGCGGAGTTTGATGAATCTAAGGCTGGAGTTAAAATTGCTGGACAAAACATTAACAATGTTAGATATGTAGATGATATCACTTCGATGGCTGAAAGCGAGGAGCCGAGGAGCCTTCTAACCAAGGTGAAAGAAGAAAGTGTAAAAGCTGGGTTGCAGTTAAACAGTAAAAAAAAAAACCCAAGATTATGGCAACCGGACTGATTGATAACTGGCAAATAGAGGAAGAAAAAAAATGTGGAGGCAGTGACAGACTTTGCCTTTCTAGGTGCAAAGATTACTACAGACGCAGACTGCAGCCAGGAAATCAGAAGGCATTTACTTCTTGGAAGGAGATCAATTGCCAATCTCGATAAAATAGTGAAGAATAGAGACATCACACAGGCAACGAAGATCCGCATAGTCAAAGCAATGGTATTCCCTGTAGTAACCTATGGATGCAAGAGCTGGACCATAAGGAAAGCTGAGCGAAGAAAGAGACGATTTTAAACTGTGGTGCTGGAGGAAAATTCTGAGAGTGCCTTGGACTGCAAGAAGATCAAACCAGTTCATACTTTAGGAAATAATGCCCAGCTTCTCACTGAAGGGAAGGATATTAGAGACAAAGATGAAGTACTTTGGCCACATAATGAAAAGACAGGAAAGCTTAGAGAAGATAATGATGCTGGGGAAAATGGAAGGAAAAAAGGAAGAGGGGCCAACCAAGGGCAAGGTGGATGGATGGTATCCTTGAAGTGACTGATTTGGCCTTGAAGGAGCTCAGGGTGGCGATGGCCCGACAGAGCTCTGAGTGGTCCATGAGGTTACGAAGAGTCAGAAGCAACTGAACAAATAAACAACAACAACAATTTTTTGGACTCTAACTCTCAACCCCTTCCTCCCCAGGAGTGTCCAAGAAACTTTCAACCAAAGATTCAGTTTAATAGAATATTATATGCTAGCTTCAGAATGCAGAACATTTAGCTTTCTGGATAAGCATTCCAAATCTGGTTATGTTGTCTGGGTTTCTGGGTATTGTTGTCCAAAAGGAACTTTCCCAAGTTCTCATTTTTCTCAAGCTTAGTGTCCTCCAGTTCAGGAAAGTTGTAGTTACCTGTCATCCTATACTGGCCCCTTTACAGATTTCCCCAGGAACGTGAACTGAGAGGGTCTGTATTTTCCTCTTTGGATACATCCTTGCTAACTGGTGAGCCAGAGCACTGCTGTTGGTTCAATCTCTGTTACTTCATTTCTTCATGTGTTGCCATGAAAAGTTCTTTGTTTATACATAAACAAACACACATATATCCATATAAATTAAACAGGATTTTCTGCATTTCTCTGGCAACTATCATTCCTAGGTACGTGGTGCTCAATGTGTAAAAGGTTGACGCTCAAAGATTGAGTGGTTTGGTTGTAATTATTGAGTACAAGTCCAAATTCTAAATGAGGGCTCCTTAAAGTACATCTACACTGTAGAATCAATGCAGTTTAACATCCTGTTAACTATAATGGCTGAATGGATTTTTAGTTTGCTAAGACACCAGCACTCTATGGCAGAGAAACCACAGAGAACTCTCTGAGGCACTGCTGTTACAATTTATAAGGCAAAAAAGAAAAAGAAAAGAAACAAATGGGAGAACAGAAGGCATCTACAGTTATGGCAGTTTGATGCCACTTTTACTTCCATGGCAACATCATATTAATTCCTGGTATTGTACATTTGTGTGGCAGGAGTGACTTGAGAAACTTCTGGTGGGAGAAAATTGGCTGTCTGCAAGGACATTGCCCAGAGGACACCCGGATGTTTGATGTTTTACCATACTTGTGGGAAGCTTCTCTCATGTCCCCACATGGGGAGCTGGAGCTGACAGACAGAGCTCAACCCACTCTCCTTGGATTTGAACCAATGACCTATCGGTCAGCAGTCCTGCTGGCACAAGGGTTTAATCCATTGCCCCACCAGAGGCTCCTGGCATTGTAGTTTGGTAAGGGGTACTTGATTTCGTTTCTTCCAGGTTGCTCTGGTGTTGCAGTTCAGGGGGCTAAACTGGAACTCTTATATAAGAATTCCAGGTATTCCATCAGATTACAAATCTCGGGATTCCATTTGATCAAGTGACAGCTGTTATAGTCGGATCGAACTGCTATATTAGTACAGTGCTGAAATACCCAGAGAAATGTGGCCACAACTTCCTTCCATTCTGTTCCAGATATGGAATTGAATATTTGCCCTGGAAATTAAATTGGATTTGCTTTTGACACATGGCCAGGTTCTATTTATAAGCGGCTGGAACTGAAGAGAACAATCCAGAGTGAAAGAACAAGGATCTCCTAGCCTCAATTTTCTGAAAAGGCAGGCCAGTACTTCAGCCGTTTGGCTACTGTGCATCTCATTAAATACATAGAAGATTTTTGTAGGCAACCAATCTATTTTATCCATTGTTACAATGATGGTATCCTTGATGTGGGAGCTTGAGAATTGTCCATTGCAAACATTATGGAAAGGCACAATCCCCGCTACCCAATTCCTGATTGGAACTATGCAAAGCAGTTGTATGCAAGTTGATGATTGGAGTGTTGCAATTGACGTCTTGGAAAGGTCTCAAGCAGTTTTTCGTCTAATTCATTTTGTTCTCAAGGGAAAGCATTTAAAATGCAGCGGGGAAATGGAAAACACACTGTTCGAAGAAAATGAATTTTGAAAATAAGACTTCTTGGAATGGCGTGATATTGCTTGAGGCATAGTATGATTGAACAGCGGATATGCGCACATCAGGTAGGTGGAAGGAAGGAGGAGTGCAAATGGTACTAGACTTTCCCCCATTTTCTCCTCCTTCCAGTATAGCCCCCCACCAATTTGCTCTAGGGTGTCCCTCAGTTTTCCAAATTAGATTTAGAAGGCTGTAGGAGGAAAGTTAACTTCATTGGATTTCACCCCAGATGCCCAAAGTGTAGGGGACCAAAGATTACTGCCTGTCTCATTTCACAAATACCTCAAATATATCACACAAGGCATCTAATACTTTATGGATGTTATCGTTTTAGCAAAGGAGTCTGAGAGTTGAGCTTGTGGGAGGAGGAACATGTGCCAAACAGACAATAGTCTATAAGCCAGGGGTCCTCAAGTTTTCAGTTCACAGTACCTGTTAGGAGCTGGACTATAGTTTGAAAATAATATGAAAGAATTCCTATGCATACTGCATATATTTTATTTTGAGTGCAAAAAACATAAAAGAACAATACAATGTCTAATATGGAAAAACAAATACCAGCATAAACTTACCAGCATTTCAAGGGGAAGTGTGGGCCTGCTTTTGCCTGATAAGATAGTCAAGTTAATTGGGATTGTTATTGTTGCGTGCCTTCAAGTCGTTTCAGATTTAGGGTGACCCTAAGTCTAAAGTTTAGGGCAGGGTTTGGGAAAATGACCTTAGAAGGCCGCCTCTGGCCCATGTGCCCTAGTTTTGGGACGCCTGGTATGCACCTTCAAGTTGTCTCTCAACTAATGGCAACCCCATTAATTTCATAGTGGTTTTAGGCAATGAATGTCCAGAAATAGATTTGCCAATTCCTTCCTCTGAAATATATGCCAGGTGTTCATTGTTGATCTTCTAGCCAAGTACTAAGAAGAGCTTAGCTTCTGGAATCAGAAGCTAAGCCCTGTGGTTAGACCCAACTACAGGCTCATGCATGATCTTTTTGGAGTACTAAGATTTGGGGGGAAAGCTTTCTCTCCATCCTACCTCACCAGCTTCTCTAGTAAAGAGAGGGCCTTTCTGATATCTGCTCCTGGACCATGTACCTCCTAGCTCTCTTCCTTCCCGTAAGCAATGAGCTTCTTATTTAAACAGGCTTTTAAGTGGTTAGGGTAGAAAGATATGCAGATAATTGTGTTTTAATTGAATTGGTTATTTAATGCTTTTTTCACTTTTGTGAAACCACATATTGTTTTAGCTACTGATATTTTAATTTATTTTGTAAGTGGTTTGGGCACAAAATTGGCAGAAAGGCAGGAAATAAATAGATAAAATATAAACAAATAAATAGACACAGATGCATTGAGTGAGAATAGTGAACTAATATGTTGTCGAAGGCTTTCATGGCCAGAATAGGAGCCCCTGTTGGTACAATGGGTTAAACTTTTGTGCCGGCAGGACTGAAGACCGACAGGTCGGAGGTACAAACCTGGGGAGAGTGTGAATGAGCTCCCTCTGTCAGCTCCAGCTCCCCATGCGGGGACATGAGAGAAGCCTCCCACAAGGATGGTAAAACATCAAGACATCCAGGCGTCCCCTGGGCAAGGTCCTTGCAGACAGACAATTCTCTCACACAGAAGTGACTTGCCATTTCTCAAGTTGCTCCTAACACCCCCCCCCCTCAAATGGCCAGAATTACTGGGTTGCTGTGAGTTTTCTGGGCTGTATGGCCATGTTCCAGAAGTCTACTCTCCTGACGTTTCACCCACATCTATGTCAGGCATCCTCAGAGGTTGAGAGGTCAGACCATGCCTGCCATAGATGTGGATAAAACATCAGGAGAGAAAGCATCTGGAACATGGCCATACAGCCCAGAAAATTCACAGCAACCCAGTGAACTAACATGTTTGTAAATCTCATCAATTCAAATGATATATTCTAGTTTACACTAGGAACTGGATTCAGACCAAAATGTTACAAGTTCTATCATTCGAGAAATTATTGTAAGAATGAAACACTTTTTCCAAGATCAATACACCCCAAAAATGACAGCATCCCAAAGATGTGTGAGCATTTAATGTTTAATCTGTTTTTGTTTTCTGTTTTTTAATAAGGCTAGCAGTTACTTTCAGTCCAGTGAAACATGGACATTCCCTTAATGTGTGCATGCATAACTGTTCATGTTTCTGCATTCAGTTGTGATCTTGAAAGTGTTGACAGTACCATTTTCTCTCCCTTTTCTTCATAACTTGGGTTTGTGTCATTGCCCATGGCAAGGTAAAGAGGGCAATGAGCCAACCGTTTGGTTACAGGGAAAGAGTTATAGATTGATAACAGGCTATTAATATGCAGCAGAGTCTCAGTTCCAAACCCTGGAAATCCAGTGTTTATGAGCTGAATAACTACCTTCTGTAGCAAGAATAGATTATATCTCTTCTAAAATTCATATACTAGCCCACTTTGCCTAACTAGGACTGGGAAGTCTTCATTTTTCATTGTAGGTGTGGGTTTTTATTTTATTTTTTTAATGCACTGTGTTGGTGGCAAGCAATGGAATGAACATTATTGTTAGGGAATCTGAATTGATCAGATTCTAGAAATACTTGCCTGAAACCCATGAAGTTCCAAACGCTTGCATGATGTGCTTTGGGTATTTCGTTTGGCCAGTAACCAAATTGTGGACTTATATTTTGCTGTATAATCAATACGACTAATCCTGAATATAACTCCTAAATTTTCAGTATCTGTTTTATTGGTATGGGAATAAAAGTTAATCCACCCCTACATGAGTGTGTGCTTTAAATCCAGTTTAAAGCAGAAAACCTGAGATCAGATCCTGGGATATGGGGCCTGTCTGGAAGGGCCCTAAGAGTCAGTCTGTGCAGGTTCTTCTTAACTATCACACTTGGGAGACTATCAGTATTTTTCCCAATGGCCAAGGATGGGTACCATATTGGTGTCCATTGGTTACAAGTGTTTTTCTTTTCTGGAAGCTCTACAGCAATGGCTTTCAACCTGTGGTTCATGGAGCACCAGTGTTCTGCAAGAACTAAAATATGGTCCGTGGCTTCACTGTTACTACACTGTTGCAACAAGAGTGACTGGTCTCGCAAAACCCTCATATAGTGCCAAGGCTTATTAAATGTGGTTTTCTGTGGGAGAACAGATGCCAACTACTAGATGGCATATGTTTTATATCAGAAAAGGTAGAGCTGAGGTGGTATATCCAATGCAATTTTCTGAATTAGCACCCCAAATAACCAAACCGAATCTAAAGTTGACCAAAAACTGATTCGTAACCCTTTTGGTACTCATTTTGGAAAGTGGTCCCTGGTCAAATGTTGGGAACCGCTGCTCTACAGGAACCATCAAGTGGCTAAGGGACTAGCATTGGAGCATGAACAGTCCCACTAGTTGTGTTTTCACCCTTACTCTCACAGTTGTAGATCACAGCAGAATCCTACATATTTTCTGTAGTCTTCTTTCCTCAGACTGTTCCCTTTACAACATAAGGAAACGGGAACACAGGAGGCTACTCTGCACTCACAACTGGAATTGCATGACTTGACTATCTACAGAGAGTTTACGAATGTCCATCAAACTACCTTCATTGAAATATATTAAATAATCAGGTTGGATATGTGGTAGATGTTTCACATGCAAATATTTTACTGGTTGCAGTCATACATGTATCTCTTTGCCCACATGGACATTTGGGGAGAATTGTTTGTGGAGCATCACAGATGCTGAGGTCTTCACCATTTTCCCTCACCTTAGCTCCATATTTTGCTATCCTGCCAATAGCAGTGTTTCCCCATACTTGCCCATAGAATGCAGCTTGTGCGTGTGTTTGATTTGTTTGTGTGTGGTCAGACCACTAAGTAATTGTTGTTCGTATGAAGCAACAGTACTGTAACTGTGCTCCACAAAGGGAGAAGCTTTTAACAGAACCTATTTTAAATCAGCCTGGGGAAGAAATGGAGGAAATCAGAAACTGCTTTTGAGAGAGATTATTTATAAGGCCTTGTTATATCATTTATAAGGCCTTGTTATATGTTCTAACACTTGATTCTATATGAAGTTTTGTGTCTTCTGATTTTTTTTCTCTGTTTCTGCTAGGTAGAAGTCTTCTCTACCTAGCAGAGAAGTAGAGAGATGGTTTATATAATAGCACATGGGATGGGGGCATTCTGGTATCTACTTTTCTGCTAATACATCATGCAGTCTATCTATTTGTCTGTGTATCTGTCTACTCTTGGAGGTCAGGGTGTGACAGTCTGATTGTATTTAGATAATATAATGCTATAATTAATACATACAGACACCCGGTATAAATATGAAGACTGGCAATCTGGAATGCTACTCAACATTTCTAATAGCCTTCTAAAATGTACAATACTTCGGAAAATCATATGGCTCAATTCAACATTAATTCTCCTTAGTGTAGGCTTGTTAAAATGAATACACTTTAAAATCCCAACTTTGAAGAAAAGAGGGAATATAAACAATGGAACTGAATGGAGTAGAATGGAATAGGGCTTTTTAGTTCCAGCTAATTTAAGATCTACAAATTTCAGTGAGTCTATTCTAAGTAGGACTGGTGTCAGATTTAGTTCATGATGCCCACTATTTGCATTGGCTCTGTTTTCAGTGCTTCTAACTAACACTAATCTGAAATACAGGAAGTATTTGTATTTGTATAGCTCCCTGTGCCATTACAGACATTGCTTTTTTTTGGACACATAACCTTTTGGAAAACCAGAATCTTTAAAGCCTTTTGGAACTGTGACCTTTTGGAGATTAATTGGCATTCACTACCACTTGGAAAATCATAACCCTTTGGTAAAGTATGATCTTCTCCTTGAGAAGAGCCAAAAACTTGTTTGAATCAATCTTCTCTTTAGTGGTATATATCCACATGTACTTATGCAAGGCAATTAGGTTTTTCAGCTGTTAGACAGATATACCTGGATATCTCTTTGAACTGTCAGGAACAAAGATATGCCAATGCACAAAAACAGCAGAATTTCAGAAGTGTTCTTTTCAGTTGCCTAAAAACATCTACTCTCCCATAAAATATACTGGTTTAAAATCATACTCTCAAGAGACAAAAAGAAGTAGTCTTTGTTAAAAATGGCATAGTTTGTTTACTTACAAACTTCATGTATTCAGCATACAGGTGCATTGCTTATCAATCCAGTTCCAGATAGATTTGAAGTGGTTTCTCTGTGTAGATAACACAGGGCATCATTCTTTGAATCATGAGTTCGTTCTTAACAGTCAATAGTCTAAAGCAGATGTTTTTGCCTTCAACTCCCAGAAATCCTAACAGTTGGTAAACTGGCTGGGACTTCTGGGGATTGTAGGCCAAAACACCTGGGAACCCACAGGTTGAGAACCACTGGTCTAAAGCATCCCTGAGAGTCTAATGGAGTCTATATAGTCTAAGTCTAATGGCACCTCTGTACACTAAAATAGAGTCTCAGATCTGACATTGAAAGTGGTGGTCCTTGGATTGTGAAAAACTGGCTCCCCTATAATCCTAGTCTGAAATACATACCTGGCTCCGATCTCCTGATGTGGTGGAAACAAGCACACAATCCAATGTTTTTAGAATGTTACAGAAAAAAAATATTTAGTGGTGCTTTGTTGCCTTACAAACCCAAATCCATTGACAGAAATAGGTTATAAAAATTCTTGAAAGCAGAATTATTTCTGGAATTGTATGAACTCTTGCAACATAGAAAAGCTGATTTGAGGTACGTTGTTTAACAGCACAGTCTTATGTGTTTTTATTTAGAACTGTGTCCAGTCTAATAACTCCGTTCAGAGCCTTTAGCATTGTAGACTACCATAAATAGTTCTATTTTTACCAGAAATTGCAAGAATATCCTCCCTCAAAATATTTAGTCTTTTTCTTTGTATTTGATAAAACTTTTTAACGATGATGCAGCAGGTTACACCGCTGAGCTGCTGAACTTCCTGACCAAAAGGTTGGCAGTTCAAATCCAGAGAGTTGGGTGAGCTCCTGCTGTTAGCCCCAGCTTCTTCCAACCTAGCAGTTCAAAAACATGCCAGTATGAGTAGATGAATAGGTACCGCTTTGGCGGGAAGGTAATGGTGCTCCATGCAGTCATGCTGGCTACATGACCTTGGAAGTGTCTACAGTCAATGCCGGTTCTTCAGCTTAGAAATGGAGATGAGCATCACCCCACCTCCCCACCCCCCCAGAGTTGGACAGGACTAGACTTAATGTCAAGGGGAAACCTTGTCCTTTACCTTTACCTTTACCTTAAAGGTATTCATTTTGGAGGGGCGCTCAAATTTCTGTGTACCTTGTCTTTTATTATTTTTGAAGAAACAATCTTCTTCTCTGAGTAGACTAGCAAAAGGACTTTTTGAATGCTTAGATGGTAAGCGATAGGGGCCACATTGTTATTTCTCCCTCTCTGTGGAATGACCCTCTACTTATTCATGGGTCATACCAAAATCCATACTTTTAACCGCCAAACCTATCATCAATCTATACATGACATCAATTTACACACTCACACACACACATATAATATAACTTCATTATCTTCAGATTAAGTTTTTTTGACATAAATAGCCTTTTGCTGCCTTTTGAGCGATTAAAAATAGATTCTACCTTCAAAATAGGACATCATGCAATTGACTTTTTCAAGTGTTGCATTTTCCGTTTACATCAGCCATAGACAAACTTTGGCCCTCCAGATGTTTTGGATTCCAACTCCCACCATTCCTAACAGCTGGTAGGCTGATAGGAATGGTGGGAGTTGAAGTCCAAAACACCTGGAGGGCCAAAGTTTGCCCATGCATGGTCTACATGTACTGTTTACCCAGTTATGATAAACACATGTTGGAAAAAACATATTGTGTAGCAAGATTTTTTGCTGATTTTGTCGCAAGAATATTGCATAGAGCCAACATGGATATAATGTTTTTGAGAGTTGTACTAGGACTATGGGAGGGCAGTGTTTGAATCCGTTTTCGGCCACGGAAACCCACAGGGTGACTCCAGCAAGTCACATTCTGTTCTAATCTCCGAGGAAGGCAATGGCAAACTTCCTCCAAAGAAAGTTTGCCAAGAAAACCTCATGATAAGTTCATCTTCGGGTCATCTTAAGTTGGAAACAACTTGAAGGCACACAACAACAATACAACGTAGAAATTTTGTATTCTAAAGCTAGAAAAAAAGTTTTAACTGCCTGAAACAGAATCCTGTGCTTGATATCTGCAAAGCATAATGTCTGAGATACCCAGGAAAACATGTCCCTAGTTGGATTGGCTGACAGTAGATGTTGTTTTCTTTTTATTTCCTTGTAATGTGGATTGGCTCACTTGCAGGGACTGCTTTGAGTGTGCTGTTCTCTAACTTTTCTGGACCACTTAGGGTTAGAAACTAATAATAATAATAATAATAATTATTATTATTATTATTATTATCATCATCATTATTACGATGATGATGATGATGATGTAGAAGTTGTTGTTGTTGTTGTTGTTATAGTCATAATGTTCATTATACAATAGTAACTTTCCTTTATGTTCCTCATAGGAATTAAGACAAGTAGAATCTATAGTAGAAAATAACAAATCCACATAGGTATAAGTTGTAGCCTATGATTATGCAAATTATCATACATTTCTCTTTCCCATCCCACAGCCTCTAGCATTCCACACAAGTCCTTTTCGTTAGTTATACGGAGCATGTAGCATTTGCAATTATGGTTAGTCAATTTTCAATCACCATTCAGGATGTGTAGCACATCTGCTTCCATGCAGTCCTATTTCTATCATAGATTTGCATCATATGGGATTCCTCCTCTGACTTCAACAATACTCCCAGCCTGGACTAATTTCATCACACATCAGGAAGTTTGAAAGAGTTGTCCAGGAATATATAGTCATTAAAATTGTTAGACTAGATTGGGAAGACTGTTTTTAAACCTAGGTTGTAACAAGGGGCTGTGGTGGCACAGCAGAACTGCTAAGTTGCTAAACTTGCTGACCGAAAGGTTGGCAGTTTGGTAGTGGGATGAGCTTCCGCTATTAGCCCCAGTTTCTGCCAACCTAGTAGTACGAAAACATGCAAATGTGAGTAGATCAATAGATTTAAAAAAAATAGGTACTGCTTCAGCAGGAAGGTAATAGCGCTCCATGCAGTCATGCTGGCCACATGACTTAGGAGGCGTCTATGGACAACACCAGCTCATTGGCTTCGAAATGGAGATTAGCACCACCCCCCTGAATCGGACTCAACTAGACTTAATGTCAAGGGGAAAACTTTATCTTTACTTAAGTTGTAATACTCAATGAGTGACCTTTGGCCAATTGTTGGCTCTCAGACTAAGATGCTTCATAAGATTATGAAGTATGTTCAGGAAAAAGTTGCTATAAATGTAATAATAAATGTATAAATATAATGGGAGACATACATATAATTTTCCATTATTCAGTTATACATACTCTAGTGTGCTCTCACTGAGAATTAAACAAGTGACAGAAAGAATGTGTTTACAATCCCAGAATCGCTAGTGAACTAGAGGTCCCTGGGAAAATCATAATGGGACACCAAAGACTAATTAAAGCAAATGCCAATAGAAGGAAGACTTTGTAAACAACAATGTTCATAGGCCTGCATAATGATTCTATGATGATGACATAAGCACAGATTTCAGCATAGCAATATATTCATGCTACTCCTCCCATAGCGCACAACTTTGTCCTCTCGGTGCCTGAAGAAGTCATAAAGCAAATCTAAATAACAACCTGTCCCGATAGGATATCCTTGGTCATATGACCCTTTTAGGAAATGTACAGTGACTATGTTCTCCAACTGACTCCTTCTAAACTTTTGTTGACTAGGAACATTACGGTAACTTGAAAGCTTTCTGTTTGCTATGTAATGCACATGTGCAGAAAACATTTTAGAATTATACACACACACAAACAAACAACCCAAAACCAAGGACTTGAAAGGTTGGAACGTGACTGCATGGCATGAACAACAGAGTGGCCATAGCAGCCTCTGCAGTCCTGTGTACATACATAGGAATTGTGTGCTACTTTGAGGAATGTCCTTCTCTCTGCTTCCTGCAATAAATAGGGGTTTTAAAGGCATTTTGTGTAGAGTAGAGGTCCTCAAAGTTTTAAAGCTTTGAAACTTTTAAGATTAACTTGTAATCCCTCAGGGCAGACTATAATTTTAAAAAACATGGACAAATTCCTATGCATGCTGCCCATATCTTATTTGTAGTGCAATATATATATATATATATAAGAATAATGCAATATTTATCATTAAAGAATAATTTTAACCAAAAATAAACTCACCGCCGTTTCAATGGGAAATGTGGGTCTGCGTTTCGCTGATAAGATAGTCAAATGGATTAGGATTGTCGAAGGTTTTCATGGACGGAATCACTAGGTTGCTATATCACTGGGTTGTGAGGTCTGATCTCACAGCCTCTGAAGATGCCTGACATTGATGCAGGTGAAACGTCAGGAGAGAATGCTTCTGGAACATGGCCATACAGCCCAAAAAAACTTACAGCAACCCATTAATTAGGATTGTTGTTGTGTGCCTTCAAGTTGTTTCAGACCCTAAGTCTAAAGTTTAGAGCAGGAGCCAGGTAAATAACTTTGGAGAGCTACATCGGTTAGGGCAGCGTTTCTCAATCTGGGGGTCGGGATCCCTGGAGGGTCACGAGGGGGTATCAGAGGGGTCGCCAATGACACAGTATTTTCTGTTGGCCATAAAGGCTTATGTGTGGAAACTTTGACCCGATTCTATCGTTGGTGGGGTTCAGAATGCTCTTTGATTGTCAAGGTCTACTTTCCCAAACTCCACCAGTGTTCACATTTGGGCATATTGAGTATTTGTACCAAGTTTGGTCCAGATATATCATTGTTTGAGTCCACAGTGCTCTCTGAATTTAGGTGAACTACAACTCCAACACTCAAGATCAATGCCCACCAAACCCTTCTACTATTTTCTGTTGGTCATGGGAGTTCTGTGTGCCAAGCTTGGTTCATTTCCATCGCTGATGGAGTTCAGAGTGCTCTTTGATTGTAGGTGAACTATAAATCCCAGCAACTATAACTCCCAAATGACAAAATCAATCCCCCCAACCCCACCAATATTCAAATTTGGGCACATCGGGTATTTTTGCCAAATTTGGTACAGTGAATGAAAATACATTCTGCATATCAGATATTTACATTATGATTCATAACAGTAGCAAAATTAGTTATGAAGTAGCAAGGAAAATAATTTTATGGTTGTGGGTCACCACAACTTGAGGAACTGTATTAAGGGGTCACGGCATCAGAAAGATTGAGAAACACGGGGTTAGGGGAATTACATGAAGCACTACTATGAAAAATGACTGTCCCTGTGAGTGTGTTAGGCTGGGTGGACATAGGACCTTGGGGTAGCTGAAGGTGACAATATGATCAGATTATTTTTTAAGCATTTTAGTCATATTTTGAAATATCATATCAAGAGGTTATAATGCCCATCTTGATGAAACGGGATCACTTTTCTCATAAGACGATTCTCATTCCCATTCAATGAGCTGTTTGTTCTCTTAATATAAAACAAACCGGATCTCTAAGATGTGGCTCTTTTTTGTCGTTTGATGGGACAGCTGGCCTACTCCCTTTTATAGAGGCATCCTTCCAGTTGGTGTTTAGATTTCACTGTGTATTAAGGTAATAGAAGTTGTCCAATACCAGGTGATAAGTATCTTAATTATTTGGCTCTTGTTTGCAAGGTGCTTTGCCTCCCTCCCAGGAGGTGTTGTTTTGTCCTTCATTTCTACTGCATGAACTATATGTTCTCGTCTATCCGCCCCCGCCCTTCCTGCCCCTTGGGTACTCTTTTGTTCCTTGCAGGCTTGAATCTGAGCCAGTCCGTGGCAGAAAGTTGCAAATGAGGTGTCGTGACTGACGCTGTGAGATTGCTAACAGGTCTATAAGTGACTTTCCTCTGCATGAATTCAAGGATTTTCACTGTAGTTGAGAGTTATTTTGCAAATTATATCAAGGTATCCACTAGAAAAAGATATTCTGCTCGTTTTAAGCATGCCTATATAGAGTTTTATCCCTGCATGAACAAACAAAGCAATATCTTTCTCGCTCATTCAGTTGCTTCTTTGGTTCAAGATATTCAAGTATTTGTGCAAGCAACTAATTTTGTAGAGAATTGATATGAGATGGACAAGGGTTTAGGCTTAGAGGATTTAAGAAACTGTGGCTGCTGATAGTAAAGATTAGTAAATTTTGTGCATTCCATTGGATCTTTGAATCAGAACAGTTTCTGAAATGGAAAATGTAATGACTTCTAAATTTAGGCACAATTTAGACTCAGGGCTGGCTTCTTAATATTCTGACAAGTATTGCATTTGAAAATCAGAATTGTTTTGCAAAAAACCCAACAAACAAACATGGAATGGGTTCTAGAAGAGAATTGATATAATGGGATTAACCAGAATGAGGACACAGGATATATGGCCAACTATTTACAGGGTAAGTCCTTTTTTATTTTTAACTTAAAGATAAAACTTCATTAGGCTAATCTTGGCTTTATGGTTGGCAGACTTTTCTCCTTTGCCCATCTTGCTTTGCAGTTCTCTTCAAAACTAAGGAAATGGGAAACCTGATCAGAATAACAGGCAGAAGTCTTGAGGGGAAACCAGAAATGGATCTTTCTTATACAACACACAGTTGACCTACGGATTTGGCTCCTTTAAAAGGAGCTCAAAGGCAACTGGGTTTTTCCCATTGTTATCTCATATGGATCTTACCAAGTGATTGGGTTTCTAATATGATGATGATGATGATGATGATGATGATGCAGAAACAACAACAGTAACAATAACACTTTACTTATATTCTTCTCTATCTTCCTGAGGGGACTCAGAGAGGATTACAGCTTACACAGATAGGCAAACATTCAATGCCTTTAATACAATGGAATCATAATGGATCTTACCAAGTGACTGGGTTTCTAATATTATAATGATGATGATGATGCCGAAACAACAACAGTAACAACAACACTTTATTTATATTCTTCTCTATCTTCCTGAGGGGACTCAGAGAGGATTACAGCTTACACAGATAGGCAAACATTCAATACCTTTAATACAGTGGAATAATAATTACACAGAACAAAGATAAAGGCTTCCCCTTTCATCTCCGGCTTCTGGAGGCGCTGCTCAACTCTGGCCATGGAGAGGTGCTCTTGTTCCATTTCCACGCGGAGGAGCCTGCTTTCCGTAGACACCTCATGATCGTGTTGCCGGCATGGCTACATGGGCGCCTTTATTATCTTCCCACCAAAGCCGTACCTAGTGGTCAGCACATTTTTTTATTCTGGGTATTTTTTAAAACAGTGCATGTGGATTGACTGGGTTTGTTGTTATACCATTCTAATAATACATTTCTACTTTGTCTTCTATAGCATAGAATCATAGAATTGGAAGAGAGCACAAGGGTCATCCAGTCCAACCTGCTGCCATGCAGGAACACAGAATCAAAGCACTCCCAACAGATGGCCATCTAGCCTCTGCTTTAAAATCTCTAGAGAAAGAGACCGCCATTCTCCAAGGCAGCATATTCCATTGCCAAAGAGCTCTTATCATCAGGAAATTCTTCCTAATGTTTAGGTGGAATCTTTTCTCCGGCAATTTGAATCCACTGTTCCATGTCCTAGTCTTTAGAGCTTGCCCCATCTTCAATATGATATCTTTTCCAATATTTTACCATGACTATCATGTCCCCTTTCAGCCTTTTTTTCTCCAAGCCAGGCATGTAGCCAGGGGGGGGGCTCGGGGGGCTTCAGCCCCCCCCGAAATTTTCATGGTGGTTCGCGAAAAGGCCTTATTGGTGCATTATTTAAACTGTTATGTTTATTCATATCATGATCTGATCACCATACTCAATATATCCCATATGCATGGGGGTATTGGGGTAATGATACAAAAGGTTTGCTAGGCTAGACCCTCTTTCACTCAGACTCAGCCCCCCCCGAAACTCAGCCCCCCCCCGAAACTCAGCCCCCCCGAAACCCCCCCCCCCTGAAAAAAAATTCAGCCCCCCCCCGAAACGAAATCCTGGCTACGGGCCTGCTCCAAGCTAAGCACACCCAGCTCCCTAAGCCATTCCTCATAGGGCATGGTCTCCAAACTTTTGATTGTTTTGCTTGCCTTGTTAGCAGAAGCTAACACTTCCTTTGTAATGTTCTAAGGTAGTTAAAGAGATGTAACTAAGTAATGCTCAACTCTTCACCCTGGTCTACCTTAAGAGCCTTGTTGGGTAGTAGGAAGGTGTGTATTGGAAATCCTCCAATTGCCAGATGAGCAGAAGTCCTTTGCCAGATTTGACAGTTGGCTTTCCACCACAGGTTAACAGTAGGACTATGTAGTCTTATGAATATAAATCTTTGTGTGTGTGTGTCAGGAGCGACTTGAGAAACTGCAAGACGCTTCTGGTGTGAGAGAATTGGCTGTCTGCAAGGATGTTGCCCAAGGGATGCCCGGAGTTTTGATGTTTTACCATCCTTGTGGGAGGCTTCTCTCATGTCCCTGCATTGGTAGCTGGAGCTGACAGAGGGAGCTCATCTGCACTCTCCCCAGATTCGAAACTCTGATCTGTCAGTCTTCAGTCTTGCCAGCACAAGGGTTTAAGCCATTGCACCACTATGTTGGGCTCCCAACATAGATCTTAAATTCTTAGTTATGAATCTGTAACTGCCATACTGAATACCAGCCATATTCTTTATTTCACTTGCTGTTCCTGTGAGTCCTCATTGCCTCTTTGACGCTGGAGCAACTGGCTATTGCTACCCAGTGAAGGGCTGAGTAAGGTCAACTCAGGATTCCAGGCAAATTGCATTTCAGCCTGGTGTTGGACTCACTGTTCTGCCCGCTGTGTTGCACTGGACAGTTAGCTGTAGGTCATCCAGCCCTCTGAATTGCTCAGTTGTTTTGAAGCCTAACCAAATACAAACAAGGGCTAGACCTTTCAATAGCTATCTTGCATGCTTGCCAAAAAAGCTCTGTGATAATGTCCTCCATTAGCAATTTAAGACTGATCTCAGAAGTAGGTTATTCTTTGCCTTTGGTGAATGGCAGCATTCATAGGAAAAACATGTGTTTGGAAATAAGATTCTCTGTGGCACCATGAAATTGTTCCCTTATTTGCAAGGAAATCTGTGTGTGTGTGAGTGTGCACTTAGAGCATAGAAGTTTAAGATCCAGTTTGCTAACACTGACACCATTGACTTTAGTTAGGACCTGCACTAGAGAAATCTGAGCAGGAGAAACTGCAGCATGAGGGCACAGTGCCATTGCCTGGTTTCATTTAAAATTCACTCGCTCCCCTTTGAGGGGAATAACTCGGTCAACAGCAATTGTTACAGCTGAAGAGAACTGTAAATAGAACAGAGAAAGCAGCATGGGATTCCCTCTTCTCTCTTTTGACTTTCAAGGATCGAGTAGGATACAAAAAACTTCCTTTTGGAGGATAAACAACAGGACTGTATAGATTTCGCATTCCTAAATCCATACTGTTGCAGTAAAAAAAAGGAGCAAAATTGTCTTAGGCAGGCTGGCAGAACGAACATTGTTTTGAGAGGAAAAGGAATCAAGGTTTTCATAGACAAGAGACTGGGATGAAAAGGGGTTTCCTTCCTTACTTTGTTTTTAAATCACATTACTTAGCAGTGCTTGACATTGGAGAAATTGACAGAGGATTCCAAGGTGTATGCACGTATATTTTCACCCTGCTTTTTTCTTGCAAAAGGTTGAGAGTATAAGAGTTTTCCTTTGTTTCCAAGACTGAGCATGATCGCACCCAGCATAGTCTATAATTTGTTATGTACTTTGGAAGGAAAGATAGATAGGAGAGCAGGAGAAAGACAGTGTTACCCCTGTTTGGTGTGGTTGTTATGTGCCTTTTTGTGGCAACTCTTGTCCTTAAAGATATATTCAGAGGAGGTTTGCCCTTGCCTTCTTTTATGGCCAAGAGCATGCAACATGCCCAAGGTCACCAAGTGCAGAGTGAGAATTTGAACTCTGGTCTCCAGGATCCTGGCACAACACTCAAGCTACTGCACAATTCTGTCTCTCCTTTCCAATTAACCCCTGATGAGAGGAGATCTCCTTTCTTATATCATTGCATATTGCTTCCATTTTAGCTATTATTATTGTTGTTGTTGTTGTTGTTGTTGTTGTTGTTATTCATGGTGCTGAACCATACGTTTATATAAACTGGCATTTTAAAAAATGAATTGTTTTATGGTTTGCCCTAGAAGCTGAAGTGTGTCATGTACATCAAGGAAAACCTTTCAAGTGGTTTCTTCCTCTTTAGGTACAGAATATATTTTATTCAACTGTGTGAGAATTAAATGAGTCTTCCTGATGTACACTTGAATAAAACCATACTTTCCTTCTGGCACTAATAATTTTGCAAAGAGGATGCAAGCTTGTGGTTTTGAATTTGGTTTTTGTTTTTGTTTTTTTGGGAGGGGGAGGTTGTTGTTTTACATTTGAAGAAGCTGAACAGGCATTGCCAGATGTATGGTGCCAATAAAAAGCTGTGGTTCAGATGCTATTGTTTTCTGACTTTGCCTCTGAGAGCATGATACGCCGATGTGCCGAGTTTGGTAACTGACAAAAAGCCACAGCAGTTTTTGCTGTGTTTGACAAAGAGAATGCAAGCTTGTGGGGGTTGTTTTTTTTTTTTTGGGTGGATGTTGTTCTACGTTTGAGGAAGCTGAGCAGGTATTGCCAGATATGTGATGTCAATAAACCAGTGTGTTTTAGATGCTGTTGTTTTGCAACTTTGTCTGAAAGCATGATGCACCCATGTGCCGAGTTCCCAAAGACTGGCAATAAGCCACGTCAGTTTTGCTGTGTGCCGCGGCTCAAGGGCTCAGTGTGATTATGTAATGCTGCTGGAGCAAAGGAAGTGCAGGCTCTCTCTATCCCTAGCAATTGACTGGCTCTCCATTTCTGGGTTTGTTACTTAGGGGAAAAAAATCTTGTTTTCATCCTTTCGCTGCTTGAGAACAAACTGTCCAATCGGCGAAGGCAGTGATGCAGCCACCGCCAATGGAAAAGTGGATGTGGGCAGGAGCGGGGGAGAGATCCGACTGCCTTTTGGGTTGGAGGAGAAGCAAACCCTTCCAGTCATATGATGGCTTTACAAGATAAGCATATGACCTGGGGATTGTTTATGAGAGGAAGCGCACTGCTTGCTTTTCCTGCACTCTGTGGAAATAGGCCAGCTTTATGCAGATGCCTGTTATGACTTGGCCCCCAAACGAGTCTCTTGCAATGATGTATTATTGACACAGGCTTGGCGACTTGTCTCCAGCAACTAGTTTCTTAAATAGTCTTCCCCTACAGACAAATGCGTGCACATGCACACTATTTACTTTTTCTGGAACAATTTTATATGTTAAGTACAGCTGATTTCCTGAAAACGCAGTGTGTCTATTTATAGGTGTTTTGCTCCTTTAACTATTGCATAACAAAACAAATCAGCCCCGTCCTTTGCTCTCTTCCTCTTCTTTTAGTTCCTGTTCAAGTGAAAAAAATAATAGCTTCTGCTTTCAGGATTAAGGTAAGCTGGATGACGATTACAAGGGACAAAAATTATCTCTTCAGGGGCGTTTCTCTCCCTTCTGAATAGTATCTGTATTTTGAATCCTTACCGAGACACATCATTGCCTTGCAGAATCAGGATTCGGGAAATTACTTTTAGAAAGTGTAGCTCTGTGCTTCTTCCTCCATCGTGAATTATTTTTAAAGCACGTATTTTTGAAAAGCAGCAGTTTACTAACCCATTTTTCTAAAGTAGCAGAAAAGCTATTTTTAGTTACTTTTTTAAAAGTACCAGAATGTGGTCTGTGGGTTCAAAAAATATAACTCCATCTCATCACCCAGAGTATGAATCAGCAGCACAAGCCACAACTTGAACTGTGTTGTATTCTTTTTCTATCCTTTGGTTAAACCAGACACTCCTAAAGTATTACATTAAATAGAATTTTATTTTTATTTATTGTATCAGGAGCAAACCAAGGGTACAGTTATAATGTATTTAAGAAAACACAAAGTTTAAAAACTTGTGTTTTCTGGTGTTGCTAATAAGAAGGTCATTGTGCATGTGGCAGGACTCAAACTGCATTGTAATATGTGGTTGCTCTTCTCCAGACTCATATGTCATGGACTCCACTTTGTGGTTCCATTTCTTAAGGTTGGCTCTGCATCTCGTGGAGCCAGAGCATAGTCTGTTCAGCGCCTTCCAAGTCACCCAGTCTTCTGGGGAGGGGGGGTCTCTCATTTGATATCAGCCATGGGTTGAGGCTCCAGGTTTTAGCCTGCCACATTTGGACTCTTGCTTGCTGAGGTGTTCCTGCGAGTATCTCATTTCCCCCCCCCCCTTTTTTTTTTGTTTTTTTTGTTTATGGAGATATATAAAGTAAGCTTATTTCAATGGATTAGATGGATATAATTACAATAAAACATTAAAAAATAGATCTTAGAACATCACAAAAAGAGTTAAGTTGTTAACTTGGGGTGCATCTACACTGCAGAATTGATGCAGTTTGACACCACTTGAACTGCCATGGCTCAGTGCTATGGAATCCAGGGATTTGTAAGTTTTGTGATCCACCATCACTCTTTGTTTCTTGCCTAATTTCATAACCATTTTGGTTTAATTTTATTTTAAAATATAAAGCATATATTGTTCAAATGATTCCTGATTTAGATTCATTCTTATTGATTATGTTGAAGTAAAAGTATAATGAATACACACACACACAGGCTAGACAATATAAGATAGCTTCTTCTCTTGAATGCATCATTTCAGTTTTTAAATTATAAGCCTTAACTTCTAATTAAGTCTTCCCTATCAAAAACATTTTTCTTGTTTGTTGCAAAATCAAACAGTAAATGAAATGGTGCTTCCTACTGTATTTAAAGACTAAAATTACTGCAGCATTTTAATGCAAACCATGCCATTTCCAAACCAGACACAACTGCTATTATAGTACCTTGCTTAAGTTTGACACGTTATTCAGATGATTGTTTATTCACCTTCATGTTAGAGGACTGTATGGCTCCGAGATTTGGGCAGGGTCTAAGATGCATTTAGGAAATTATAGCAACACTGAAAAGTCAGGTCTGCTTAACATCAAACAGAAGTCTTTATGAAACAAATCCACATGGATATCTAGCATGAACAGTAAACAATATCTTATGATAGGTTTGAAAAAGCTGGGGTGTGACAAGTGATTCTTACATTATACTCATCATGTAGAAAACATATTTCTACATTGTATGGTTTCAGTCACCAGCCATAATATGACAGTAATGTTAGCTTGTAGAACAAGAATACAACCAACCCTCCACATTTGCTGGGTTTAGGGGCAGAAGAACCCTATGAAAGTTTTTTAAAGGCTATCTTTTGAGATAATATCTATCCAGAAAAATCTATGTCCTCCAGAGTGGTGGCCAAGGACTAGCGCTGGCCCCGGAGGGGGGGGGGGAGAAAGAAAGAGCTATAACCAATGTACACAAACATGATACTGATGTCTGGCACGTGTGTGTAGACCCACTAAGAAAATCCAATAAATGCTAAGTTCAGCAAAGGACAAGAGGGTTCCTCTCACTTTGGCAGGAGTCTACCATAAACCACGCAGCTGTGGACAAGTTTACATAGGGACCACCAAATACAGCAATGGCCAAACACAAATCAAGGATCACAAAAGACACTCCAAACTACTTCAATCAGAGAAGTCAGCCATAGCAGAGCACTTGATGAACCAACCTGGACACAGCATGTTATTTGAGGACACAGAAATGCTGGACCACTCAAACAACCACAATTTCAGACAACACAGAGAAGCCATTGAAATCCACAAGCATGTGGATAATTTCAACAGAAAAGAGGAAACCATGAAAATGAACAAAATCTGGCTACCAGTATTAGAAAAAACTCTAAAATTAGGACAGTAAATAAAGAACAACACTCAGAAAACAGGGGAATTCCAGACAGGAAACCATCAGAGACAGCCAACACCTCCCAACAAAGGATTCACCCAAGTAGGAAGCATTCAGACTTTGAAGCTGCAAGGCTATTCAATTGCAATATTCACACCTGCCTCAAGCAGACAAGAGTTCTTTCTCCTACCCTGGACATTCTACAGATATTAAAACCTCACTTGCCTAGTTTCCAACAGACCTCACAACCTCTGAGGATGCCTGCCATAGATGTGGGCAAAACGTCACGAGAGAGTGCTTCTGGAACATGACCATAGAGCCCAGAAGACTCACAGCAACTCTGTATGTAGATTCCTGGTCACCCAGGTCAGATAGCTTGAGATGGTCTAATCATACCCACACCTTAGCAGCCTTCAAGAAGGATCTCAAAGCTTGGCTTTTCCGTTGTGCCTTTGGAGAGTGATCAGATATTTCCTTCTGTTGCTCCTCCCATAATGTTTGTCCTCATATTGCACTTCCCCCGCCTGTTTGAAGGCCTGTCTCCACTACTCTGTCTCCTATGAGCTTCTCCAACACAAATATTTCTTTTTCATCTCTATCTCATCCTGAATTTTATCATTTTATCTCGCACATATGGTATTGTATTATTTTGTATTGTTTTATTGTATTCTTATGTTTATATTTAGTTAATTGTGATGTTTGTTTTGGTGTTCTGGTTTTATTTTATTTTATTCTGTTGTAATGTACTGTTGGGCTTGGCCCCAAGTCCCCTTTGGGGAGATGGTGGCAGGGTATAAATAAAGATGATGATGATGATTATTATTATTATGATTATTATTATGATTATTATTATTATTATTAGTAGTAGTAGTATGGGATATGATTGGCAAGTATAAGGAACATGACACCTGCATTACTTCCTACTAGGAACATGTTATGGAGACTTTATGGATAACTCTGCAAGGTTGAATTAGTCCTTTTACTGCCATGGCTCAATGCTGTGGAATCCTGGAAGCTGTAGTTTTACTTAGTCTTGATTCTTCTCTGCTCAAGAACTCTGATTCCTCACCACACTACATACAAACCCACCGCATGGAGCCATAGCAGTTAAAGCGCTGTCAGACTGCTTAATTCTATAATGTAGATGCACCCTTAGTCATTGGGGGAAGGGGTAATCTATATTGCGACTGGGGTTTGCATGTTAAAGCTGCCCTTGAAACTAATCATAAAAAGAAGCATTTCAACTCCTTTGGAGTGGCAACTGTAATGTGAGAATGAGTCACGACTGCTACCCCAATGCAGTCTTCTCATGCTAGCTTAATCTTGTTTAAACCTTCCAGTGGTAAACATGCTCACTGAATTGGTCCCTAGAAATCCCAGCTGAGGAGTTGCAGTTATCATTCACAAACTAAGGGCTTCTGGCAGAATTCTGCCCTTCCTTGTGCAGAAGAGACAGAGGATGCCGTTTCTGGCTCTCGGTCTGCATGGTACAGTAAGACTCCAGAGCGATGCAGCAAATGCTCATAAAAATAGGCTTGCTCCCAGAGCATTATATAATCAGAGGGAATGATGTCATTGGTAACTGTGGAGAGGATCTCTGAAATTGCAGGCCTCCACAGATGGGCAACTGCTCACCAAGTATGAGGAGGAGGTGGAGGAGGAGGCAGCTCTGAGTTGGTGACATACTGCAGTGTGGTGCTGTATGCTTTGCGGGAAGGACAAAACACCAGCCGGCAGGGTGAACAATCCATTTCAAAACACATGCACACCCACACAAGTCATGTACACTTCGTTTGAGGGAGGCATAGGATAATATCTGTGTGTGGCACCGACACAGGGGAATTCAATGGGCATAGCTTTTCTTTGTATTGCAACTGAATACCCTCTATCTTCTTAGGAGTTTGCATGTGATCACCTCCATGCAAACTCTTGGGGGGGGGGGTCATTTTAAGTTGATCTTACCATCTGACCCTTTTTGCTTTTAAAGACTGCCCTAGAACTGGTAACGTTTTCAGTTTGTGAAATTCCAGCTGCGATAATTTTGTGCTGGAGTTGAATGTGACCCTCCTTGCTGCAGTCATATCTGTGTTCTCTTAAATATAAGAGTCCTTTGAACATTCCAAGTGCATTCCTTGGAGAGAGACAATATGAACATGGAGGCAGGCCTTTGGCATTCCTCCCACACTCTTCTACTTCGTAATTATATCTTCCAGCCCTACAAAGAATCTTGTATTTATGAACTGGTACTTCTTGTCTCGGGCACACACTCATACTGAAAGGGCCTTACCTCAGCTGTTCTCACCAAAACAAAAGGCTCGGAGTGAGGATGAGAGGCTGCCAGATAATACCTGTCTGCTCATATCAGTGGGAAGGGTGTAGTATCTGTTGCCAAACAAATATGATCTGAAAGCTGTAATCGTTGGAGTGGTATGACTCCAAACTCCCCCTAAGAAGTGAAAATGTGAAGTCTCTGCATTTCACTTATACGCTGCTTCTGTTGTGGGTGGAACCAGGCAGAAGGCTCATGGTACAACCAGTTAAAAGTCAGACTATTGCCAATAAGTTACAGGGCCCTATTCAAGGTGCCCAGGAACTTATTGGCAATTGGACCTATATAGCCTAAACGGCTCGGGCCCTACCTATCTCTGTGATTACATCTCCCCCAGTGAACCAGCACGGACAGATCTACTGGGAAGGCCCTTCTCTCGCTCCCACCACTGTCTCAAGTGTGGTTGGTAGAGATGAGGGAGACGGC
This sequence comes from Anolis sagrei, assembly GCF_037176765.1. Classification (NCBI taxonomy): domain Eukaryota; kingdom Metazoa; phylum Chordata; class Lepidosauria; order Squamata; family Anolidae; genus Anolis; species Anolis sagrei. The sequence continues at coordinate 209,927,373 of NC_090023.1, read as the reverse complement.
TTTCTTAGTGGTGCCCCCCCACCTTTGGAACATCCTCCCCAGAGTAGTAAGACAATTTCTGTCGCTAGCCTCCTTCCATAAAGACCTGTGGTTATGACTGATATGACTGCAGCAAGGAGGGTCACATTCAACTCCAGCACAAAATTATCGCAGCTGGAATTTCACAAACTGAAATTTTGCCCACATCTATGGCAGGCATTCTCAGAGGTTGTGATGTCTGTTGGAAACTAGGCAAGTGAGGCTTATATATCTGTGGAATGTCCAGGGTGGGACAAAGAACCCTTGTCTGTTGGAGGCAAGTGTGAATGTTGCAATTGGCCACCTTGATTAGCATTGAATAGCCTTGCAGCATCAGAGCCTGGCTACTTCCTGTCTGGGGACCTGTGGGCATTCCACAGATATATAAACCCCACTTGCCTATTTTTCAACAGACCTCATAACATCTGATGATGGGTAAAATGTCAAGAGAGAATGCTTCTGGAACATGGCCATACAGCCTGGAAAACTCACAGCAACCCAACTTGTATTCCTGATCATATCCTTCAATTTCTGACTATTTCAGTGGTCCTCAATGTTTTGGCCTACAACTCCCAGAAATCCCAGCCAGTTTACCAGTTGTTAGGATTTCTGCAAGTTGAAGACCAAAACATCTGGGGACCCATAGGTTGAGAACCACTGTTCAGTTTCTTCTGTTAGATCCCATCTGTACTGCCATATAAACTGCATTATATTTTAGGGCTGTTTCAAACTGTATGGCTACGTAGATGGGGTCTTAGACCTTAAGATATAAGCTGTTTCCAACTTATATCTGCCTTTTGTCTTCCATTTTTTATACTCGGTCATTTCACAGTCCAAATTGTCCAGTGCATAGAATATTTAGTGAACTTTATTGCATAAGCTATCAAAAAGTTCCAGACACAAGAGGAAAACTGAAATTTCCAGAATACAAGTAGCTCCTAGGCTTACCAAGTAGGGATGTTTGATGGACAGGGTAGCTGATGGCTCATTTGCCTATGAAACATCCTGTTCCGCTTGAAGTTGAGTTCTTTCTAACATCAAACTCCACTTGGTTGACACCCATCCTGCTTAGATTCCAGAATGCCAGAAAGTAGCCCATTCTATGCCAACTACTCGTTTGGGAACACCGCAGGAAATCATCTACGTAGGTTGCACAGCATGAATGCTGCAAAGGAGTTATTCTTAAAACAGGTATAAGCTGCTGCGATCCCTTAGAGTTTGCTGGCTTCAGGTTTCATCATCCTTAACCATTTCATGGGAATTTTGGTCCACCAGCCTCAGCTGCCCACTCAGTTCTAAAAATTCATGATCTTAGGGTGTCACTGGAAGCAAAGGTACTTTAAAAAAACACATAGAACTAGCACATTACCTGTTGTCTCTTAAGGTCAAAAATGGCTTGGGTAGTTTTCAATCCTCTGGTAAGCTGCATGTTGGTGTCCCGCAATGTATTGTACATGGGATGCTATTTAGTTCCAAGTACAGCTACTGCTCAGTCTAAATTCAGTTTTAAAAATCGGTGCCTACATCATTAAAACCCAACATAGATGAGATTCAAGTACTTGTTGGATTGCCTTGAAGGCAATCTTTCCGTCTGTCACCCAATACTTTTCTCTAGGTGCTTCTGTCTTCAGAGGAAAAGCAGTTGGAAAACAGAGAGATTTGGGGTTGTGGTTCTGGGCCTGAAACATTTTTTTTCTGTTGGGTTTTATTTACTCCCCGAAGCAGGGCAAAACAAATGTCCTTTCTCTTCTCCAAGGTCTTTTAGGAGTTTCAAAACTATTGTGTGAGTTTTGATCAATGCTTTTGTGGTACTTAATATGTAGTTTTAATCTGCTGTTACTCAAGACTTTGTGTTGGGTTTTATCCCTGGACTGCACAAGTCCTTTGTGTCATCAAGTTTCTCGTCCTCAATTAGTAGCTAGACTAGAGACAGGGCTAGCTCAGGGATTCCTTTCCTCATATCCCTATCCATATAAGTTTCTTTTGGTTATGGAGTTTACTCCTGGTACTCTGCTATATTTTGGTGGAATTGCCCTAATTTTTGAGCCTAACAGCTCAGATTCCCCAACACTTTGGATGCTTTGTTTATCTTTTTTTTTTTTTGAAAAACCATGCTTTTTTGCATCAGTGCAAGCACATTCAGTGGTGCTATACAAAGACATTTGTTTGTTTGTTTATTTATTCATTTTCCATGTCAGGAGCAACTTGAGAAACTTCAAGTCACTTCTGGTGTGAGAGAATTGGCCATCTGCAAGAAGGTTGCCCAGGGGATTCCCAGATGTTTTGATGTTGTACCATCCATGTGGGAGGCTTCTCTCATGTCCCTGCATGGGGAGCTGAAGCTGACAGAGGGAGCTTATCTGTGCTCTCTCTGGATTCGAACCTTCGACCTGTCAATCTTCAGTCCTGCCGGCACAAGGGCTTTGCCTATTGCACCATTGGGGGCTCCTGTCTCTGTTTATTATTAATTAGGACAACATGCTAATAGACTATGCATAGTTAGACATGCTAATAGAGCATGTGTCAGCCTGTTACATTCATATGAGGGATAGCAGAACTTCCCAGTGTTTCCCGGTTTAAAAATTGGCACCCCTGGCCAAGATTGGTAAAAGCCGCATCTAGGAATAATGATAAAAGTAACTTTGGCAGGCATTTACTAGCATACCTATTGCTTCTGGGGCAGGCATGGTTAATTAGTGTAACCCTCTGAGGTCAGCAGCTGTCAACTTAAATGTATTATCTGAGTTGTGAGCTCGGCTTGATGGCAATATAGATTAAATGCCAAAAGCCTCTTCACTGTTAGGGGAGGTTGCTAAGGTTAGCGCAGGAGACGGGAGTTCAGGCGGAGTTCTGAGTTTGGTAATTTTTCCATACAAAACAATAAAAAGGGGGAAGAAAAATTCAACAAAGACATTCCTGAGCAAAAGGCCTTGTGTGCCAAGTCGGTGCCTTGGGGCTGTTTTTCCAAGTGAATTACAGTCCTTTTGTAAAGGGAGTTTCGAATGCAAACATTGACAGGCTGTCTTCTCTAGTGGGTGCTGCTGTTCTTCTGACAGTTCATCAGCCAAACCCCTGACCCTACAACCCTTAATCATCCTTGCTTGTCAGTGATATAATTGCACATTTACCCCGTATTCCCCTCTCCCCATTCCTTTCAAGCGGCTCACAATAGTGGATCTGGAATACAAAATGTAAATGAAGGACCCAGACTAATTTTTGGGCCTTCGTTGGGGTGGATGGGGTGGATGGGGCTTGCCTCCTCGTCCTCCTCACACTTTGTCTCTGAATGTGACCGGCGAAGGCTTTCAGGAACCGGGATGCCTTCAGTGAAGCCGGAGAGGCTGACGTCATTATGTTATTGATTCAGGGATTTCAGCTTCAGTCACAGGTTGTGAATGAGCATCAGGCAGATTTGTTCAGGCGGAGGCAGATAGGGACACAAGAACAAATGGATATAAAAAGGGAAAAGAATCTGACGTGAGTCAGTTTTAGATGAGGTGATATATTCTAGCCATTCATTCTTAAAATATGGCTCCAGAAGGGAGGCCCAAAAATGACAGCACACCAATGGGAAAACAATGTTCTTCTACCTGGTCTCTCCTTGCTGTTCCTTCTTTGCTTCGTGGAAATTGAGGAGAGGAATCTTACATTACGTTCCATTGCTGAAAACACCCATCTATTTGGATGTACAGTAGAGTCTTGTTTAACCAGCATTCGCTTATCCAACATTCTGTCTTATCTAACGGAAGATATGGAAGGCCTTATTTGAAAAAGTCAATTTTTAATTGTACAAAATGCATAAGGTTGTGGGTGAACTTCAACTCACATCATGACAGGTTAACCCCTTGAAACTCCATCAATACGTACTTAAAGGTCTCTTCTTCCCTTTTGCTTTGCACCAGCCGGAGCATGCAGCCCTTAGCCACATCCTGTGGGGATTTGTTAAAAAAAAAACAACCACCATGATGAAATGGGTTGACTGGAAAGGCATGCATTGGCAGCTGATTGGCTGAGCATGCCAGGAGCCAGAATTCTAATTAGCTACTGTCTCTGGCTTGCTGCTGAGACAAACGGTTTTAACTGCCACTTTCACCTTGGAGAGTGAAGAGAGCACTGACTGGAAAAAGCTAGGAAGGAAATGCCTGCCAATTCTCTGAAGCCCGATCATTTCTAAGGCATGAAGCATATTTTAAAGACTATTTAAAAGGACTTTATTACCTGTCTGTTAGAATTCAGAGAGACTGCTGTATATATTGTTGCTCTGTTTGACCTTTTGAACTGAAATAAAGTTACTGTTACTCATTACACAAATCTTAATGACACATTATTATACTGCAAGGCATATTTTGGTTCAGAAACTGCGGTAAAGCTTCTGTTTATTTTATATTTATAACCTCCAACTCACCCACCAGGACAACGTGGTGCAGAGGAAAGGGAATGAAGCAGGTGCTCCTCGGAGGGTGGGCCCTCTTTTTCTTATTGCCCCCCTCCCCAATTATTAACCCCCTCCCAAAAAATTGCAAACTTCTCTCCAAAGAGAGAGCGAGAGACTCCTACACAATTTTCCTTGGTGTGTCTTCGGTAAAAGGATGGCACACGGCTCCCAGATGGAAGAAAGAAGCAAGAGGATCCAGAAGGGTTTCAAGTCACCAAGATCTCGGCCGAGGACTTCCCAAGGATCCAAGGGAAGGGGTTCCTGGCCCAGGGGGATGTGGGTTGGGCAGCTTTGGTGACCATCTCCGCGGCTGTTGTTGCAACCCAAGGAAGGAGGGTGAAGGATCAGCTTCCCTCCTTAGTGGGAGGGAAGCTGTTGCAAGGAAATCCTGGGCTGGAGAGGCCAGTAAGGGAGGCAGAGAAGGAAAGGGAGGGAGGGTGCCCTTCAGGAATGGCATTAAATTAAAGCCCCCACTAGTGGTGAAGTTAGTCAGGTGGGCCAGGAAGGAAGGGAGAAGAGGGAGGACAAAATGGGGTTGGGAAAGAGGCCCTTTTTTAAGCCCCTCGGAAAAAGAGGTGCACATGTTTTATACCCCTCCATATTATCCGAAATTTTTATTTATCCGACGTTCTGCTGGCCCATTTATGTCGGATAAGCGAGACTCTACTGTAGCATTAAATATTGTAATCAGAGTTTGAACTGGTGGCATGATGGCTGGGGAAAATAATGTGAGTTATAGTAGTCAAAAAGCAACTTTTTCAAAGTTCTAACATTCATGGAGCAACCATCAATTTGCTTATTAACTGAATGAAAAATGAGTTGCAGCCGCTTTCTAGGTGTGTGTTCCCTTGGTGTGGCACAGCTTGATAGTGTCTTCATTGAATTGGGGGCGGCTTTATTTTAATCTAAGAATGTACAGATCTTTTTTGATCTGCTGAGAGGGGCCTTGCATGATGTGTAATGTGTGTGTGTGTGTTGTGTCAAAGACGATGGAATTCCTTTCATGAAGAGGCTCTTGCTTTCATACCACAATCCCAACCCCGGCAATTATACTGGCACCAAAAGAGTTGTTGTAGACAACAAATTGTATGACTTTGTATTTAGCACTTACAAACTCAGCTAGTTCACAGTGTAAGTAGCCTCAGCAATTCTCCCAAGCGCATAGCATATGTTGTGTTTATCACTCCTAGATTTAAAAGGGCTAAAGGAAGGAGACTTTAGGCCCTGGGTGTAGTTTTCTTGCTCAATGCTTTCTTGTAGTGACTTGAGTTGTGTGCTTCAGGAACAAAAGATTCGGGAATGACTTCTGCCATAAAAGGGTGTACATATATACATACATATCTCATCATCCGCATTTTATGTCTCTTGGCTCTTTGTAGCCCAAAAGAAAAAGCCCACACACATGACTAGTAGTAATCAGTCAATCTTTCTGCATACTTTCCTTCTTCAGTGGTCCATGTGAAATTGCAGGAATGGAGGGAACAAGAGGACAAAGGTGGGAATGTGTTGTCGAAGTTTTTCATGGCTGGAATCACAGGATTGCTGCGAGTTTTTCAGGCTGTATGGCCGTGTTCCAGAAGCATTATTTCCTGATGTTTCACCCACATCCATGGCAGGCATCCTCAGAGGTTGTGAAGTCTGATGGAAACTTGACAAGTGGGGTTTATATATCTGTGGAAGGTCCAGTGTGGGAGAAAGGACTCTTGTCTTAGAGCTAGGTATAAGTGTTTCAGTTGGCCACCTTGATTAGCATTGAATAGCCTTGCAGCTTCAAAGCCTGTCTGCTTCCTGCCTGGAAGAATCCTTTGTTGGGAGGTGTTAGCGAGCCCCGATTGTTTCCTGTCTGGAATCCCCCTGGTTTTTTAAGTGTTCACCTTTATTTACTGTCCTGATTTTAGAAGTTTTTTTAAATACTGGTAGCCAGATTTTGTTCTTTTTCATATTTCCTCCTTTCTGTTAAAATTGTATAGTGTTCAATGGCTATGCTGTGTAGTCTGACATAGTGGCTGTTAGAATGTTCCAGCATCAATTGATGCTGGAACAAGATGGCATCGATGACTGTTTAATATGTAAATATTTCAAAGCTTAAGCCTGGCTTTGGCTGGAAACTAGGTGTGGTTAGGTCAATTTGCAGACGAGATCAAAGTCCATTTGTTTTGCGGACGTGTCAAGAAGATAGGCATACAGAACCCATAATGGCTGGTGAAATTCAGACTCCTCAGTGCTAGTCTAGCCACAACAGGAGCAGGCCTGCATATTTGGTTTGCTTGTCTGTTCTTTCAACTTGTAAGGCTGGGAAAATAATGAGAAAGAGGAAGGGTTGACTTGTCCCCCTGTTATGTCACTTTAAATCTTTAGCTGGTGGGTCAACTAATGGGCCAACTAATGGGCCAACTTGTTTCAGGTCTAAGTTTGGAGGAAAAAAGATCAAACAGGGAAAGAATTGGTGTTCATGCTCCTCCCCATATGTTCCTTTTCATAAAAATTATTGATGTATCTCACCCCCACTTTACATGTGGACAGGACAAATCTATGGGTGGCAGCCACTTCCCGTCCAGTATTTTTAGAGTGATGGCTGTTTCATTCAAAGGCTGTAATTCTTTGTATCTAAAGATGAACTGGCAATCAGGAGTTATATCAGGATAATGTTATGACGGCACTCCATGCAGTCATGCCGTCCACATGACTTTGGAGGTGTCTACGGACAACGCTGGCTCTTCAGCTTAGAAATGGAAATGAGCACCAACCCCCAGAATCGGACACAATTGGACGTAATGTCAGGGGAGAACCTTTACCTTTACTTACCTTAATGTTAAGATTGGGTTAGTTGAATAATGCTGTTGAATATATCCATATTACTCAAATAATAGCATTTGATTCTATTTCCAAACACTGTGTTTTCAACTGATGGAATCCTGGGATGTGTAATATAGGATAGCATTTCAAATTCTCCAGTGTATCACCAAACTAGAAAGCTGAGATTCCATAGGATGTAGTTGTGGCAGCTAAAGCAGAATGTAGGGCTGTCTAGTGCTCAGAAAGTGTGACTGGTCCAAATTCACCTGTTGTATTTTATCATTCAGTGAGTATTAGCACCTAGGTTTCCTAAGTCAAATCCTCTAATTACTATACAACAGTAGCTAAAAGTTTTTTTAAAAAAAATCAGTAAAAAAGTTTTAATAAATCAGTATAGAAGGTGGAAGAAAAATGCAAGTAGTAGTGCTTGAAGGTGCCTTCTGAGTTGAGTTGCCTTTATCATGCATTGGCACTGCATTTTCAAGGTTTTTTGCTGCTAGATTTCCCATTTCCAACTTAATGGGCATTACATCATTATTTGGCCCCGGGATAAGATGTCTCTCTACTCCAGTGGTTTTCAACCTGTAGGTCCCAAAATGTTTTGGCCTTCAACTCCCAGAAATCCTAACAGCTGGTAAACTTGACTGGGATTTTTGGGAGTTATAGGCCAAAACACCTGGGAACCCACAGGTTGAGAACCACGCTCTACTCCTAAGCATGGGATTAGCCCTTAAAAAAAAACTTTGGCTGATGAATTATCTCAATAATCTGTATTTTGGGAGCATGTTTTCTATTATATATTGCTTTTCGAAGAATGTTTGGATGTTGTATTTTGAAGAAACTGCAGGTCTTTTTTTAAGGAAAAGAAAATAACACAAAAGCTGAACATTTTAGGAATGCTAAAAAAAAGTTTCATGTGCTGAATACTGTCCATCTGTGACTAGAAATGGCTCTTATCCCAGGCTAGCACTAAAGATTGGCATCACTGTCAGTCTGCAGAGCATAACTGGGCACCCCATAATGGAGTCCAGTGATGAGAACCTTCTGGACCTCTTCCTCTTCCTTGCTGTTTCAGCCTATATCTTCATCCTCTTCTTGCTGTGGCAAAGATAATGGCGGTTGTACAAAAGTGGAGTAAGAGATGCCACTAATTTTTTGGCTTGTGAGTCTTCTACCTGGTAAGCAAGCAGGTGTCGCAATGTTGAGGGAAGAGGAGAAATGGCATCAGCAGATGGCAACTAGGTCGGTGAGAAAATGCTCACTAGAAAAGGTATCTTGCATAGAGTCCTCCAAAGCAGAAGCTAGTGCTGATTATCATACAATACCGAACTATGGAAAATTAGTGTATTTACTTTTCCTGTACTGTATGGGTCAGTTAATCACTTGATTAATTTCCATGAGCATATGAAATTAGCAATCAAGAAGTACTGTGATTAAGGTAGTTGGCTTTGTAAAATTCTATACTAAAGTTGGTGTAGAACCAACTGGATTCCCCATTTCCCTTTTATTCCTTTTCTTCACCTTTTTATCTGCAGTATGCAACGTAAAGCATTTCAGCAAAGAGATCTGTGTTGTGCAATATTATTTCAACAATGACATTATAGAATGTGACGTTCTTACATTACATTTCCAGGTAAAAATACAGCCAGTTCATCTTTCTATCTCTTTCTATCGCAGGGCTAAATTATACTAATAGGTAATATGATGGACTATCCATCTAATATCAGCATGTGAAGATGGCTACTACAGATTCACAGGTGTATTGTGTGACATTGACAACACAAAATATGGGAGGATTTTTGTTGCAGCTGGGCATGGGTCAGGGAGCAGCTGGGACCTTTGAGAAGCCTTGACTGTGCAGTGTCACCGCTGATGATGGAAAACATTGCAAGCAATCTTAGAAATATGGTTGCAGTGATGGAAGTAAACTGTGGAATTCTTTATGCAAAATTTCCCCAAACACTAATATAAGAACATACTACAGGAGAAATCATGCTTGTATTTTGAATGTTGAATTGCACAGCATGAATGCTGTTGAATTTTGAAGATTGTATGTTGAGTCGGGGGGGGGGGGGGACCAGCCGCCCTCAGTTCCGTCCCCCCCGGGATTGAGAAGGACGGGGTACAAATATCTGAACTAAATATCTGAAATAATTCTTGTTTTTTTCTTATATACCACAATAAACATTTATACAAAAAAAAATCCCTAATATAAGAATATACTTAGCACTTCACTTGTTCACATGCCTTACTGATATTCCAAACTTCCTTGTGTAGTCAGGAAACAGCGAAGAATGAAGGCAATATTGCACCAAAATTTACAGGACAACTTTCTACTTTTTTGCTTATTGTGGATATGGAAACACACTCAAGGTGCCTGTATTTGAATATGTATACAAGGTCCCCCTGGTGGCTCAGCATGTTAAAACGCTGAGCTGCTGAACTTGCTGACCAAAAGGTTGGCGGTTCGAATCAGGATAGCACGGTGAACTCCCGCTGTTAGCCCCAGCTTCTGCCAACCTAGCAGTTTGAAAACATGCAAATGTGACTAGATCAGTAGGTACTGCTTCTGCAGAAGGGTAATGATGCTCCATGCAGTAATGCTGGCCATATGACCTTGGAGGCGTCTATGGACGCCAGTTCTTCGGCTTAGAAATGGAGATGAGCACCACCCCCCAGAGTCAGACACGAGTAGATGTAATACCAAGGAGTAACCGTTATCTTTACTATATTTGTACAAGTTCATATTGTTGAGGCAAGAAATAAAAACGTGTCCCCAACATTTTGGGGCCTCTGGGCACGTTTGGAAATTTTGAGAAAGTCCTATTTCAAAGTGGCTGCTATGAAGAACTACAATATGGCAGTACTTGTATGACAAATAGTATGACAAACAATATGACAAATCCCTGATTTCAAAGAATGTGGAATTAGTGACTCCAAAAGCAAGCAGGTTGTTGAAGAACTTTGGTTAGAAGGCAGGAGGAAGACATAAACCCTTTAAAAAAAACATTACTTTGAATCCTTCAAGTACTTTCTCTAAAAATTGCCTCATATATATACATGTGCACCATTTCTTATCCTTACCCAAATAATCCTTGCCTTCTGTTTTTTCTTTTACTCGCTGTGATGTGCCTTGTCATCTTTCACCAATTGTTACCTTGCCTTCTCATATCTTCTCTCAGTTCATATGCTCTTCTTCTAATAGTATCCATTTTTCCCTCCTCCTGTCTTTTCTGAATCTGACAAATCTCGAGTAGTTGGTGGGACTGAGCAGACAGTTCGGATGAGTGTGAACAGAAAAGTGGAGCTTGACAGTCATTTAATTTACAGCCCAGCTATGAGGGCAGCGGAGAGCCTGGATCTCATGGTGCTTTGACATTGGATTCTAGTCAGCCACATATAGATGAATATGGATGAATGTCAGTTATTGATGAAACAACTGAATATACCAGGAAGGATGATATAACTAATGGAACTGGTGTCAGGCAATCATCTGGTGAAAGGACACTTTAATTTCATGAGATATCACTGATGTCTATGACTTTTCCTTCACAGACGAGCTCACCTCCGCCTGTGCCTAGAACGTTTAAAAGTCCTGATACCATTGGGACCTGATTGCACCAGACACACGACCCTGGGGCTGCTTAACAAAGCCAAAGCACATATCAAGGTAACAAAAAATTCCCATCTTGCCAGTCTTTTCTAGTACCTGTCAATTGGCATGTTTGTGCTTGCGTTTCAATCATCCGGAAGGCATCATTGTGCTATGCTGCTGAATTAAGGAGCCATAACTACCCTGCTTTGTAGAGTTTGTATCATGCTATTACTGTAATCTGACTGCATAAGATAGCTGCCTTATTTGGGTCCATAAGTAAATCTGATAACTATAAAGTATCAGTGCTGAAATTCTTACTCTTTAATTTTACAGAAATCTTTTACTCGTGACATTTTCCATAAAATGCAATATTGTGTTGTTAAACATTTTTATGACCGGATTCACTGGGTTGCTGTGAGTTTTCCAGGCTGTATGGCCATGTTTCAGAAGCATTATCACCTGACATTTTACCACATTTATGGTAGGCATCCTCAGAGGTTGTTGGAAACGAGACAAGTGGGATTTATATATCTGTGAAATGTCCAGGGTGGGAGAAAGAACTCTTGTCTGTTGGAGGTAAGTGTGAATGTTGCAAAATCAGGACGGTAAATGAAGAACAACACTCAGAAAACAGAGGAATTCTAAACAAAAAACTATCAGGGCCAGCTAACACCTCCCAACAAAGAATCCCCCCAGACAGGAAGCAGCCAGGTTTTGAAGCTGCCAGGCTATTCAGTGCTTATCAAGCTGGACAATTGCGACATTCGCACTTGCCTCCAACAGACAAGAGTTCTTTCTCCCACCTTGGACATTCCACAGATATAGAAATGTGACTTGCCCAGTTTTCAACAGACCTCACAATCTCTGAGGATTCCTGCCATAGATGTGAGCAAAATGTTGGGAGATAATGCTTCTGGAACATGGCCATACAGCCCAGAAAACTCACAGCAACCCAAATGTAATATTAATATTCTACCTAGAATTTTTTCATCAATGACATTAAATGGAGCACTTTGTTAAAGACTCTTCATTTTGCAAACTATTTAGTTCAATCCAACAGAAAAATACTTATTTTGCAAAGCCCATTTTCTTTTTGTTTTTTGTGAGATTGCTCCCATTGCATTCCTGTTGTCTTAAAATATCCAATATTTTAAAATAAAGAGACATTATCATTATATTTCACACTAGACCAGGCATGGGCAAACTTCGATCCTCCAGATGCTTTGGATCTCAACTCCTACAATTCCTAACAGCCTGTCAGCTGTTAGCAATTATGGGAGTTAGTCCAAAACACTTGGGAGGCCTGAAGTTTGTCCATGCCTGCACTAGACCCTTGCTTCTGTGCAAAGGATGTAGGTTGAGGTCTTTTTTCTTTTCCTTAGCTCCTTTTTTCCATTTCCCTGATATTTTAATTCAGATATTTCATTAACTACGACCAGGATTTGAAATTACCGCAACATTGGTAATGGAGTACTTAATTTTAATGTTTTAATTGCCCTTCAAATTTGCGATTGAAATTTTGATTATCTATGGATTTGATTAATCTGTTCTCTCTGGCAATCTCTAGATCTTCTAGGTTGATTCTTTGATCAGCTTTTGGCAGAAATTGATCATAGAGTTGTCCAAGGGGATCTAGGGATTCATACAGAGGTGTTCCTTCAGGTTTACAAAAACTGTTTGTTTCTGTAGTGCAGAGATCCTGTATGCCTAACACAGCAAAAGTTGAGGGTCTATTGTAAACATAATATATAATATATAATATATGAACAAGAGAATTAAATTGTGTGGAATAATATACCTTGCTGGTGGTGTGATTTGGAAATTGTTCCTCTCGGGGACCTTATGTAGAACACTGAGTTTACATTGGATATTTTTGATGGAAGAATTGGAACTAAGTAGTTAATTTTTTTTGAGGATGTTTATTTGGCAATTTCATTTTGAAATCAGTATAAAACAAATGTTGCAACCAAGATTCCTACACCATATTAAGGAGGGACAAATTTGCTCAAATTAATATAAGGAGTAGGAGGGGTAACAGTTGTGGTGTTGGGTGATACCTGTTCAGGCCTAGTTCAGTTCACAAAGACTGTGAAAAAGAAGCTGCTTTTTATCAAGTCTTTTTCTAGTCACCTGTTCCGAATCTATAGAGTAATATGTATGAATCCACATAAACCAAGAAAGGATGCTTTGGGAATGTGGTCAGTTTGCATGGATTAACTGTTTAGATTATGCTTTAAAAAATAATGTAATGGCTTGAGCATTGGGCTATGCTTGGGTTTGAATCCTTGCTTAGCCATGGTGAGTCACACTCTCTCAGCCTCAGAGAAGGCAATGGCAAGCCTCTTCTAAAAAAGTATTGCAAAGAAAACCCTGGTGTGGGTTCGCTTTAGCATGACTAGAGGTCATAAACAACTAGAAGGGACACAGCAGCAATGACAATATATGAAAACTGATGGCCAGGATACAAAATGTAAAGCTGCAATGGGAGAGCAAGTGCCATAGTCCATTGCAAAAGACAAGGGAGCCAGACTGTTTATCGCAGCCCAGCAGCAGGTGCCCCGTCTGCAGGTCTGCAGCATTTCTGACTCGTCTCCTGGCGGCTGGATTTCACAAAGGGTTAGTGCCAGGCTCACAGGGATCAGGATGTGCTTAAACACACTGGAACAGCTCAAGCTTAGCAAGGGAGGGGAACCCTGCTTGTTTAAATGGACGGCATTAGCCTGAGATGACTTTGGAGTTATGCAACATGCTGGCCATCAGGAAGCCCTGTGCATTGGCCTGGTAAGATTTCCCAGCTGCGATCAAAGGAGTCTGCAGCAGATTACATAAACCCCAGCTCAAACGGGAAACTGCTTTGAAGAAATACCTAATAAACCAAATTGACACGGGTGTTCCAGTCTTTTTATTCCTGATGCCTTTTCCATGTAAATAATCTGAACGAGGTCTGCAGGTTTCTAGGTTAGGAAACGATGGGAGGGAACTGGCAAGTGCGTCTCATGTTAATTAAGCACTTCGCTCAAGCTCCCCTTGACTTTCCCCATCTTTTTGTTTTGTTTTGTTGTTACGAAAATCCTGTCCGAGGCACATGCAATTGTTTTGGAAGGGGGAAGGGAGGGTGCCACTGGCAGGTTGATATGGTGCCACAGTGGGAGCAGAGATTTGTTTCAGATGTTAGTAAATGAGCAGGGATTTTTTTTCTCAAATCAAGCCTAAGGGGCCACGCAGAAAAATTGCTAAGGAAATCCTGAAAGCAAAAGGTGACTGGGCTGTGCTTTTGTCCTGGCAGAAACTTGAAGATGCAGACCGGAGAAGCCAGCACCAGCTTGAGAACCTGGAAAGAGAGCAGAGGTTCTTAAAGCGGAGATTGGAGCAGCTGCAGGGCACTCAGGACATTGAGCGAATACGAATGGACAGCACTGGATCAACCATTTCCTCAGATCGCTCTGATTCAGAGCGGGGTCAGTATTGGTTCTGTGGTCTTGATGTTATCATAATTGTGTTAAGTTAAGCAAGCAAATGTTTCACTCTTCTATCCAGCCAGTCCTTCTTCTCACCATAGACTCTGGCCCCTTCCACACTGCCCCTATATCCCAGGATCTCATCTCAGATTATCTGATTTAAAAGGAACCATGGTGGCACAATGTGTTGTGCTGGCTAGGTTGCTGACCTGAAGGTTGCTGGTTCAAATCCGTGAGATGGGGTGAGCTCCTGTCTGTCAGCTCTAGCTCGCAGGGACATGAGAGAAGCCTCCCAGCTAACACATCTGGGCGTTCCCTGGGCAATGTCTCTGTAGACAGCCAATTCTCTCACACTTGAAGCGATTTGCAGTATGTTCTCAAGTCACTTCTGACACTATAAAAAATCTGCTTAAACTGGATTATATGAGTCTCCACTCCCAGATAACCTGGGATAAACCAATAATCTGAGATCAGATCCTGGGATATAGGGACAGTGTGGAAAGGGCCCCTGAGTGCCTTTTCTTTGATTAAATATTGCTGTTCATTGCTAGCATTTCCCCTTAACTATATTCACAGATGGAGTCAGGTAAGGATGGCTTCACAGGTCACCAGAATTTAGAAAAGTTATTCTTTTGGGCTACAAATCCCAGAATCCCTCAAGCGCTGTTGTCCAAAATCCATGCCGCTCAGCTACAGCACCACATTTGTTTAATACTACCTTTCGATTCTCTAACCTGAGACAGAGGGTGCTTCCAAATATAACTAAACTAAAACTACAACTATAGTTGACAAAACTATACTGAAAACTCTACAAGTATATCACACAATACAAAGATACAAAAAGGTTGGAAAGACAATGACTTTCCAGCTAATGCTTATAGTGTTTTACCACTCTTTCCTTTAGCTATATACCTTAACTTTCTACATATTATTTAATCCTATTATTCTTCAAATTCTCATACTGATAATCCCCCATCAATGTTCTCTTTCAAAAACAATCCAAAGACTTACTGGTTCTCAGTCTTTATTGAAATCATGTATGACCATAATTAAAGTCACGTTTGTCAATTTCCGAAAAATCACACAACATTGCCTCAAAAGGTAGTGTAGAAATATTTGATTAATATAGTAATAAAAGCATGAATTTGCACCTTCATTGTAGCTGTAAGGGGCCATAAAGCCCATCTTACAAATCTCTGAAACTCATGTGTTACAGCCCACGTTGGGCGTAATTGGCACCAAAGTTGTTTAAAAAGGAAAGAGATGCACTAATGGTTTTATGCAAGAAAGACATTTACAACTCCTATCATGTGGCACATTGTGGGACTGGGAAACTGCTTGGCCAGTTAACACAATTAAACCTGACCCTTCTTTTTGAATAAAATCCATGTAAATATGGGATCTTTTGGAATGATAAACAGGATTGTAAAGCACCACAACCCAAATAATTATGTACGGCAGGTACAAAAAGTAGTAATTGCTGAGGGTGGAGAGATGAATGAGCAGAAGATAAATTCCTGATGTTTTGAGATGAAATGTTCGTAACTCAGAAGTTGATCTTGTTCAACCTGAAATACCTTGATTAATTCATTATTCTAGGCTGTATTCTCAAACCTGATACAACTCGTTAGTTTTGCTCCAATTTTTGCTTGCTTTAGCAACCTTCATGAATACTTAGATGGCATGGTGTTCAAGATCTAGATTTTTTTTATATACCTGGCTAAACATTCTAATTTTGCATTGATACTAGGGCTAGTCCTTTCTTCTACAGTATGTGTGGTTTTTTTTTTAACTGCTTGAGTCAGTCTCTGATTTAAGTGGTCCACCAGCCAACTTCATTATAATGTCCTACAGTTGATCCTAGTGTTTCATGATTTCTGTCCTCAACCAGCTTTGCCTTGGCAAATGTTATATCTGAAACCCAAATGGTTGCAATAGGTTTAGTGAATTAAGCAAGAATATTTTAATTGACTTGGATGGCCATCTGTTTGGGGTGCTTTGAATGCGGTTTTCCTGCTTCTTGGCAGGTGGTTGGACTGGATGGCCCACGAGGTCTCTTCCAACTTAGTGATTCTATGATTCTTCTGCTGATTATTTAAAGCACTGAATGTTTTACAGTGTACGTAGTGTTTGTAAAGTACAGTTTGCAGCAAAGGTTTTCCATGTGGATTGGGAAAAGACAACCTCTATTTTCTCCAATGGCACTAGTCCAAATTTGGAATATTGTTCTGACCACAATCAATTTAATTCAAGGCAAGGCTACTCTATATGGATATTCAGCCTTGTGTGCCCCACTGAAAGTAGTAATCCAGTCAAGAGCCTTCCAATTGATGTGACTAAATATGCTCCAAACAGTCTAAATAATGTCTGCCTTTCTCTTGCCAAGAGCAGAGGTAGGAACCATGCTGCCCGACTTACAACATCTGCAAGTTGACTATACTGTAGTCCCAACAGTTTCTTGGAGGGCTACACAATTTTCACTTCTGCTCTAGAATCTACAATAATAACTTATGTTAATAATAACTTTCCTGGCTTCTGTTGCATTATAAGATCTTGTTAGGAAATGTTCCCTCCCTCTTTGATATGGAGGATCTTGTCCCATTATGTAAGTAACTAGCATGGCTGAGATCTTTATTGTCTCCCACCTCCATCTATGCCACCGGTGTATGCATGGGGCCCCTAGTGTGGGTTAGTGGGGACAACCCATCCAGTAATTTTCCCCACAGTAGATATTGACCTGAAGTCTTCTGTCCCATCATGAGATCTTGACATATTCTGCCATTAAAGCCTCCTGATTTGGCACCAACAACATTAGACTAACGCTGCCCACTTGTCTTTTTTTGCAGAAGAAATCGAAGTGGATGTGGAAAGCACAGAGTTCTCCCATGGAGATGTGGATGATATCAGCACAACCAGTACAAGTGACATTGATGACCACAGCAGCTTGCAGAGCATTGGGAGTGATGAGGGTTACTCCAGCGCTAGCGTCAAGCTCTCCTTCACTTCCTAGAGCATGGTGCTAGGGGCAGTACAGCTGGTTTCTTTGGGGCAATTGACGTTCACCTGGCAGAGCTCTTAAGACACAGTATTTTTCTTCTCCAAACCACACTTCAACAGCTAAGCTTGGAAAGATGCAACTCTAGAATAGCACCATGGGTCCACAAGAGGGTGGGAACCTAATTGGATAGCCAACTAATATCTACACTGTCACAGTCCTGAAATCCTGACTTAGTGCTGAGCTCATAGCTATTCTGAAGTCAGAGACAGCACTCCAGTTGTGTACTGCTGGACTGAGATTAGCCCATGTATAATGGATAGCTTTGCTCAGAGATTATTTCATTGGACATGGGATCTTGGCTATTGGATTCTTAAATTGTCAAAACTTCTTTCTTGATTTGTCACAGCTCCTGAGAAATTATCCCCACAGTGGCCCGTTTTTCCATTCTCCCATGGAAATGGTGCTAGTAAGAAAGAAGTTTGTCCAGTTATCTATAATAGAGCACACATGGGATAGCTGTGTGTCTGTTCCACATTTTGGGACAAAAGTAGCCAAGGTGATCATAGTTTATTGGATCAGCCTCTCCCGATGAGTTTGCACAATATCCTGAACTACAGAGCTCCAGGCTCTTTAAAATGCTGTCTTGCAATTTAAGCATTTTCTTTTCTTTAAGAAAACTATGAAGTTGGACAGTTTTTGTGTACTCTCACCAGCAGAAGCTAGTCCAATCAGCGCCTTCTACCCTTTGGGTTTCTCCAACCAACTTTGATCTGTACGTACCTAAGAAATAACAGTAAAAGTGAAAAGCTCTGCTCATGCCCTGTGAAAAGAGGTGCTGCAGATCTGGAAGCAATTCTCATTCAGTACAACTTTCTGCTGGACATTGTTTCAAGGCAAGAGCTTGGGCCGCATGATTTTAGCACTAGAGTATTGAGCTGTAAAATACCAGCACGACCAGCTCTCTGGATTCAATGGCTACAGCAGCTAACTCCTTACTAGAATGATGCTCCTGATGCAGAGGCAGACAGACAGAAGCCGGTGAAAGATGGAGATGATGATGAAGATGATGATGATGGGGATGCGCAGGAAAGGCACAGCCTCCATTCTGAGCCACAATGATCTTTGATCTTTCTTTTCTTCTTGCAAAAGTTTTTTTCTTTTGCAAATTATTTTGATAAATGTTTGTAAAAGTTGTTTGGGTGAGAGAACCTACATGCGACAATGTCTTTTTAGAACTCCGAGGCATGATTCTGCAAATGTCTTTTATAATTGACACCAACCAATGGAAAGGAACCTGCTTTTCTGCTGCCAGGCACAAAAGAAACGGGGACTCTCCTCAGGCTCGATGGCTCTTCCTTTTGGTTTCCTTTCTGGACTTCCTTTCCCATTTGGATCCTTCCCATAGTCTTGGATCCATAGTTAACACATAGCACGCGTCTCATTGTAACAGCCGGCCAGCACTTGGTCCCCAGTGGGGTATCTTCACTCCCATCTGAGAGGAACGCTTGCTCTTGTCTTGCTGTTAACAAGAAAAAGATTGTATCCAATGTTTTTATCATATTTTTTTCCCCTTCAAGATGAGCTTTCTAACCTGCACTTTGAGGTCTTTGCTTTTCCTTTAAGCTTTTTAACCACAAGGATTCTTATTAATGTTCCTTTACCACATTTAAACTTTACTGTTTCATATTTTTAGAGACCTCATTTATGACACTTGTTTGAAACTTTTAAGTAATTTGTCTACCCTTCCCCCCATTATTAAGGGACAAAAAAGAAAAAA
Source organism: Anolis sagrei (assembly GCF_037176765.1). Taxonomy (NCBI): domain Eukaryota; kingdom Metazoa; phylum Chordata; class Lepidosauria; order Squamata; family Anolidae; genus Anolis; species Anolis sagrei. The sequence goes on along the minus strand of NC_090023.1, from coordinate 209,908,296 downwards.
AAAGAAAAATGCTTTATAAAATTCATAACTTATTGCTGATTATAATTACTGGGTTGTTAATTTCAGTCCTGTAGATTTTTAATTTTATTGTTTTTAGATAGGGCTGGGCAACAAAAATTTAAAAAGACAAAATAATTAAAAAAAAACAAGGTAACCTCATTTAGCTGTGCAGTGGAATTGTGTTTAAATGTTGGCATATGGTTCTGCTTATAGTAGCACTTTAACACCATTAAACATTTCTGTATTTGAAATGCACTGTGTTCTGCCATTTTGGTCACTCATGAGACTTTAGAATACCTATGTTATTTGTGCCTGGAATTATTATTTTTAAACTAATTATTTGCCATGTGATTAGATGACCCCAAAGGACTTCTCACATAGATCTTGTCTCAATACTGATACGCTGTGTATGCTTGAAACCCACATATGTTATCCATTCAGCCCAAAGCTATTATTGTGTTATATAATAACAAGACACAAGTTTAGAACCTGTTTCGTGAAATAGAACCATAATATCTCCAGGGCTATATCGTATGTTCCTAGTTGGGGTTTTAATTTTACTGTTCATTAAAGCCTGGATCCAGTTGTTATTATACATCAATCTCCCCCTGTGACTGTGTAACACTCTGGTTTGCTGCATGCGGTAATCTCTCCCTCTAGCGGTGGGACTAAGAGCTCATTAGTTGTAGTGAATGGGAGATAAAACTTTCAACTGAACCAATAGGAACTATTTTTTATGGTATTGAGGTCTGCTTGGCCCATAAATCTGCATGCGTGAAGCAATTGTGCCTTAGCACAATTCTATGGGGCAGACTCTCTGATGAAAACTCAAACAAACAAAATAAGTAGCATTGACTCACATTAGCATCCATAGTTAATTTCACGTTTCACAAAATCAGCCAATGTGAATGTGATTCGAACTGGCTTGTGAGTCAGGAGAGGACCCCACAGGCTCATATCGCAAAAGCACATGTTCTGTAAATAAAAGCAGTTGTAGATGAGCAAGGTAAAAAGCTTTCTCAGGATCAACAATTCTGTGCTATATTGGATCATGTTCTGGTTCAGTTCTTCACTCTGTATTAAAAGTATGTGTTTTAAGTTTATGGGAGGGTGGAATAAGAAGTGTGAGAACTTGGAAAGTTATTTTTTCAGAAGGCAGGCTAGCTAGGACAGGCTAGCTAGGGGCATCTGGGAAATATAGTCCAAAACACCTTCTGAGATCTAAACCAAATTCAACACCCTTCATACCTTTTATTTATGATGAACATAATAGGATTGTTAACATATGAACTGCTGCATTTTTCAATAAGCTATCAATCGGTAAGCAATCAGGACCAAACTCTATGGGTGGCATGCTACCCATTCTGGGAAGAAATGTATCAGTGCAATGTACATTGAGTAGTGTTTTCTGTAGCAAATTAATGCTAGTTTAGTGCCTGAAAGTAGATCAAGCTTCTTTATAGCACATAAGAGGTGTTTTGCTTGATGAAATCATGTCCCTCATATTCTGTTCTTCCAAGTGTTGATAATTATGAAAACAGCTTGTGATTTTGTATGCTTCTCACACTTGGGATAATTTTATTCCATTTCATCCCTGTCCAAAAACATGAATGGTTGTTTCTACAGCAATCATGCATCTTTTCTTTGGCATAAGTCCTACTATGTTCAGTAGGGCTTTCTCGCAGATCAGTGGACATAGCTTTGTGGCCTTGTGGCAAATGTCATGCCAGGTTAAATGCCTTTTGCTTCTAAAATGCAAATACTCTTCACTGCAAGCAGTAGGAATGGGGAGAAAGGCTGGAACAGGATGCCACCAAGCAGACCAGAGAGAGGAAATTGCATTGTAGGATTTGCCTTGGTGTAAAATTCCCCATTGGTGCAAGCTTCAAAACTGTATATGCACCTTGATTTCAACAAACTCAGATGTACCGCCAGATCTTCATTCATGGGAGATGCATGCTCTAAAGGCTGAGAGTTGTAAACCTATAATGAATCCATAATACCATAGATACTTGATTGGAAATGAGATGAACTGGACCAGAATATTTTGCATGTAAATCATGAACTCAGTTTTGGAGCTGTAAATGCTTCTCCCAGTTTCCCTTCTAAATCTGAAAGAAGAAACTGTATATTCCGTCATTGTATACTCAGGGGCACATTTTCCTCTCTGTCATGAGTGAAGCCACTGGATTGCATTTTACCTTAATCTCGTACCCCGTGACAGAGCACTTCTGATTCCCCAATAGTATGACTTATGCTAATGGCATTGGGTTAATACAGACCATAACATGCAATGAACTGTAACTCAAGATCCTCAGAAACACAATCATCCTTGAGTCATCATTTTCATTTCGATCTTCATGCACTGAGGAGTTAGAAAAGTCTGTGATTTTAATATACATGTACTTTTTTCATACTGCACAACAACTGAATACTGGGACTGATTACTAATGTTAAGGGAAGCAATGAAACAATCATTAAGGCAGCTTCAAGGAGCAGGGACATCAGGAACCATGGTCCCTTCTCAAACCAAACCTTAGGAAACTCTGTTAGAAAGAAGTAGCAATAGTTGGTGTCACTTTTCTCATTTTTTCACTTGACTAGAAACCTGTCCATCATCATACTGCTCTGGGTTGAAGATGTACACCTGATAGGACAGTGTGCACAGGTTCCTTTAATGTATGTAATGGTTGAACAATTAATAGAGAAGAAACAATGGAAAAAAATTATCAATGTTTCTTTGGAATGGTCTACTTTTCTTCTCTGCAGTGAAAATGCTCATAAAAATCTCATTGTCTCATAATGAAGGCTATGCAGTACTAGTACAGTTGGTCCAACGGCAGGGTATTATTATTATTATTTAAAAAATTAAGAAATCTAAAGGTTCTTTTAAAAAAGGGGGAATGTGTGTATGCTTATTAATAAACAGGGTAACAGACCGAAGTAACTGAAGTTACAGCACTCACGCCACACCTAAGCATTAAGTTAGCCACTCATGGTAACTTTGTTACACTCACAATCCACTACTATGTATTTCTGATACATCTAGCATTCACATAGTTACCATCTCTCCTCACAGCACTTCTTTATACATAATACAATTTATGTTTCACAGCATTAAAAGCTTCCATTGAATATGGTAGATCCTGCTTCTCTGAAAGAAAGCAAACCGGGACAGAGATTTCAGGGCCTAGTCATATGATTGCTGGACAGAGAAAAGGGCAAAGAGATCCTTCCCTAGTCAAACCGTCAACCCAACTTTTAAGCAAACAAAGATTTCTTGCAAAGATAGTAAGAAGCTAGAAGGAACATGTGCAGGATTTTGTACTGGATACTACCATCAAACCTACTGCATTCATGCATCATCCTTTACTATCTCTCCCATATTCTCTACATGTGACATATTTGCAGGGAAGGTAAATACTTAACAGTGAATAATCAGGATGAAGCCCAATGACTGCAGTGCGCCCAAAGGATGCCTATCTTTATTTAGCGTGATGGAAGGTCCTTCTCCCTCAAGGGGCTTTTTCGACTAAATTCAGTTATAAAGGCTGCTGCAAAAATGACTTCATATAAGAAACAAAATTAAAATCTACAAGATATGGCCAGCACAGAATGGCTGAACCGCAATAAATCAAACAGGAAGTACTGTTTCTAGAGCACACTGCAAGCCACAGTTTTAGAACCAAGACATCACTTTGTAATTGTTTCAACACACAGCAAAATTATGTATTTCGGGAAGCTAAAGGTCTGCTTTTCTACAGCCTTTCATACACTGGCTTCAGGTGAATTGCTGTGGAAGCAAAATATTTCTTCTGTATTAGAGAAGCTTTTTTGTGTCAGGAGTGACTTGAGAAACTGCAAGTCACTTCTGGTGTGAGAGAATTGGCCGTCCAGACGTTGTCCAGGGGATGCTTGGATGTTTTATGTTTTACCATCCTTGTGGGAGGTTTCTTTCATGTCCCTGAATAGGGAGCTGGAGCTGACGGGGAGCTTAACCTGTTCTCCTCAGATTCGAACCGCTGGCCTATTGGTCAGTGGTCCTGCCGACACAAGGGTTTAACCCAGTGGTTCTCAACCTGGGGTCCCCAGATGTTTTTGGCTCTCAACTCCCAGAAATCCTAACAGCTGGTAAACTGACTGGGATTTCTGGGAGTTGTGGGCAAAAAACATCTGGGGACCCGAGATTGAGAACCACTGGTAACCCATTGTGCCACCAGGGGCTCCATCAGAGAAGCTGAAATTGCCAGTGAGAAGGGGCAGTTTCGACACAGAATGGATATGTTTATCACAGGTTAGCAGGATTTTTTCCTTGGCTACAAGAGTATCTGAATGAAGTACTTGCCAAGTACAGCAATGAAACACCTGGAATGTATAAAATGCCTTAGCCATTATTTTTAAAAAAGTAATCAAATTTTAACCCAAATAGTCCAGATTGAGTGCTTCTCTGGAGACTTTTCTGATGTTGCTTATGTTGAGATAAGCTATTGCCCCAATTCAGCATGTGACATGCTACATGGATTGACTTGTTTCAAGCTCAGAAAAAGCAGCTTCATTTTTCTATTGCAATTATTTCACCAGCCCAAGTGTCACATTATGTAGCTCTTGGATTTTAAAAGTTTACAGTCTTTCTAAACTTTAGTATATACACATGCATCCTGCACAAAAAGAATGCAAAAATTCTGGCATGGCAACTTAGCTTGTTGATCCCATTCCTTGTCTTCTGAAGCTTCTTTTACTTTGCTATTTTAACAGAAAGGAATTACTGAAATTGCAAGTTAACTTTCATATTACTTAATTTTGCAGCTATTAGTTATACTCCAACATAAAATGCAGCTATTATATTCTGGTGTAAAATAAATTTGTTGCAGATTTTTAGACACAGTAAGTACATTCTGTTTCTTTTATTCCATTAGCCAATATCTGATGCACAAACTAGATATGTGCCATTATCATTTTCCCCAGCTATAAAGAAAAAAATCTATCAGTAATATTTCAGCCTTCACTAAATTATGGATTTTCCTTTGCAATTTGTATATTAAATGGGAAACCGAATGTACAGTGCTATGTTTCTATGTAGTTGACTGTACCAATCAAGGCATGCAATTCCAAGTCAAACTATCCTTTGGCACATATTTTCAAATATGTACATAGCTTGGCACAAGCTTATTTTTAATAATTTCTCAGATCACTTCTGTGTTTTTTTTCCTGAAATGTGGTGCAGTTACTATATTGGTGCTGTAGCCAACTGCTACTTTGAAAAAGTGAAAGATAACAAAACAAAAAGTCCTAACTAATCTCTGACTGGTGCTCAGATTGACTAGTACCAGTCTTAAAAAAAACAAAAACGAACTGTTGAAATGCTGACCAGAGCTCTATCTGTAATGATGCAGGGATGGTGCTGACAAAGATGTTGCATTTTTCATCACTGTAAACATTCTTCTTTTGTTTGTGGCCATCTATATTTACTTGTTTAAAATATACAAATAAATTTTATGAAATTTTACTTCTAGTAAGACTGTTATCTTCCTCTTGTCCCATATCTTAAATCTAAACTGCCAAAGAAGTTGCCACAAATACCACTATGTGCTGAACACAGGTTGTATTGCTGGCTCCATCTTCGAAGGGTGCAGTAGTATATTCCTTCTGTATTGGAATTTCTATGTGTTCTGCATTTTTAAGAGCTGCAATCCAATTTTTCAAAGTGGAGCACATGCTTCTGCAGGGAATGCACAAGAGGGCTCTTCTTGGCAGACACTCTTTCTCGTGAGAACTGCACCTTTAATGGATCTAAAGAACTACTTTTGAAGCAAAATGAAGGGCATACAGACTGTGGTTTTTTACTGTACTTTTTCCACTTTCCTTTGGAATATTCAATCACATTCTGAAATGTGATCACATGCTTTTGAAATGTGATTCAATTTCAATATTAATTGTCTCATACACAACATACTTTTAAAAATACACATAAAACTTGATGTAACTTTTATTTGGGCACTTCCTCCACTGAATTCTGGTCCTGCCTGTTATTCAACAGGAAGTTCGGTTTTATCTGTTAATTAAATTATAAATTTTCCTTATGGTTTTTTTCCCCTCAGAAACTCAAAATATAGTCAAACTAATTTCAGAACACGTGCAGCAAAACCTCCAGATAAGAGTTTGATAGCCCTTAAGCCAAATTTGGCTGAAGAATTTTTAAAATAACTGACCATACATAGGTAAAGGATTTCCCCTGACATTAAGTCCAGTCGTGTCCAACTCTGGGAGTTGGTGCTCACCTCCATCTCTAAGCCGAAGAGCCAGCGTTGTCCGTAGACACTCCCATGGTACCTATAGATCTACTAACATTTGCATGTTTTTGAATGGCTAGATCGGTAGAAGTTGGGGCAAACAGCGGGAGCTCATGCTGCTCCCCAGATTTGAACCTGCGACCTTTTGGTCTGCAAGTTCAGCAAATTCCTGTTTCTTATGGCTTCCATGATTTTTTGACAATGTCATTTCAGATGAGCCCAGTTCAAAAAAATTTACATTTTCATTTTGGGAGGACATAGCCAAAAGGTTTTGAACACTTTATTTTAATAAAAGTCAAACATACAAAACTGAAATCAACACAGTAATAAAAATTACCTCCTCTTTTCATTGACAGGAAGTCCTTCTCTCTGGATGTATTCTAGCCTACTAAAAACAAATTTTAGACTCGGGTAAACTGACAGACATGTTCACTAATCTGTGCATCAACGAATCCTGATGGTACCTGATCTTGTTTTAACTCCAAAAACCAAATTACAAAAGCCAACTACAGTCTAACATAATATACATGGGGAAACGGAGTTCAGATTAATGAGCAAGAATTACTCTAGTAGAAGAAAGAATGAAATCCAGTCTTGTTCATTAACTTAACACCATATTTTACAAAAATAATTATCTACATTGCATACAGGGCTATACATTAACTTTTTGCTTCAAACACATTTCAAGAGTGAGAGATGGCACTACCACCCTAAGCGATACATACTGGCAAAGGGAAGCAACTGCATCCACAAGATACAAAACGGCCAGAACTTTGTACACATGGTTTCCAAAATAAAAATCAAAGTGGCCCAGCAATACTAATGAAGTCAAAGTTTGCAATTCTTATGAGGGGAACGTCTTGATGCAGTTAACCAGCTGGATATACAATAAAATTGGTTCAGCACGTTATGTGTAAAATTTCTGTGTATTTATCAGTTATATTAATGTATCAAATAGCTCAATTCTTCCATGGAAATAACTACTTCTCTGTGTGAAATTTAACTCTTCCAACATCTAAAGTGCTAGCCTATCTTGGAAAATAACAAACAACTCTTACTCAGCCCATGGTTACATTATGAGCATAATATAAAGTTCTGCTGAGATACACGCAAGCACATTTCCCAGCCTGAGACTGAAAAAAACTCACTTTCTGTTCTCTGAAATCTCACAAAAAAAGGGGGGGGGGTTGTCAAGACCTTGTATGGAATTTAGAATGTGCAAGTGAATGAGATTTCCTTCAGCACTTCTCCATACTTTCAAAGGGCAGGCCTAGCCTTATCCTTGGGAAGCAGCAAGAAAGAGATACTGGTGTCTTACAAATCCCTCCAAAATTTATGTGAGTTCTAGATCTCTCTACTCTTTTACCAACCTGTGGTCATACTTTGCACTGGCTTTGGAAAGACAGTTATTACGTTTTGTTGCCTTTTCAGCATCTCTGAGTTGCGACATAAAAGCAATGAGGCTCTCTCTCAATGCTTTCTGGTCTGACAGTAAAAGAGAGGAATGGGGCAAACTCCTGCAGCGGAACCAACACCAGGACTCTTCTGAAATCGAGCATGACTTCACACCAATCTTTTATCTTTAGGAAAGTAATAGAATTAATGGCAAGAAAAACTAGTTCAAACTGGAAGACCCTCCCAATTATAAAAAGGGAGGCTTCTGGCTAGAATCCTATATAGCATAATGCAGCATAGTAATGTCATGAGGAATGAAATAGGGAGGAAAACCAGCTACACAGAGAAGAAGAGTGCTCAGTATTTGTCCATGCGGTAAAGTAATGATTACAAGTACATGAGAAGGGCCAAGAAAGCTGGGATTACTATTTTAATTACACAATAATTTAATTCATGTGAGTGAGGACACTCTAGAAATCAGAGTTGTTGGGTAACACAAAGAGAATGTCCCCATTAGTCTGACTTGTGCATATTCAGTTTGAGAACAGCAAAGGGGTCCTTCTGAACTAACTCCCATTGTTTTAACTTAAGGCTTGTACCAGCATAAGCCAACTGATGGCAATGACCATTTTCACTACGCACCGTGTTTACTTTTAGAAAAATATAACAATAAAAAGGTAAATGTAAAGCCCTGCAGAGGTGATGTTTAGTCATTTCTCCCCTCAATTACTGTGGCATCAAATGTCTGACATTGTACTTGGATGTATCTTGGTACTGCGTCATGGGCTTGTCTGCAATTCCACAGGTCCCGACTCCAACTTTCCCTGTTACACTCTCAGGAGATGCAAAGATGCTCCGCTTTACCTGTGAAACGAATGTTAAAAAGCCATTTGTAGATATTTTTAGATATCATGAAATCACAAAGCACTATTACTAATTGTACAGATGGGGGTAATTTTAAAAAGTAAAAAATTGTTCATTTTTATCCTACATTAAACAATAATAAGTTATCTTCATACTGCAGATTGTGTAACATTGATCTAAACATTATGTTGTAATAAATATGTCACAACCTTTATAAATCTGAACTTTTAATTTTACAACTAGTATCCCAATTTATCTCCCACACATCAGGCCAGTAACAACGTTTCCTCTCTTTCCTTTACTTTCTACCTCCGAAAGAGAATAGGAAAGGGAGGAAAGGGCAGGGACAGGCCTTGGGGAGAACCCCTCCATCCTGGCCAATCTATCCAGCTCCAGCCCGCCATGTGGCCCCCAAGTTAGAAAGTTTGCTCGTGCCTTCTTTACAGTGACTATACTTTCACAATACAAAGCCATAGCATACACATACCTGTCCCTTTTTGTTTTTTGAGTAAGCTCTGTTGTTGAATTGTTGCCATTTGACTTTTTGATCCTCTCGCTCCTGCTCCAGCTCTTTGATGCGCTGGGCCTTTTTCAAGGCTTTCTTCTTTTTATATTCTCGTTGTTGAGCAATCATTTCTTTCCTAAAAGACAAATGGCACTGATTGTTACTTATGTACCTCATTATGTTGTATCTCCTTTGCTTTAACTTCATTATTGCTCTCAGAACATGTAGACAAAAGCAAGAATGCACTGATTAAGAGAGCCTCACCTTGGGCTAGGTGAATGTAAAGATAAACTCTCAGTACAATGGAGTTTCAGCTGTCCAGGCCCATTTCATTCTCCAGCTGTAGAAAGTGCTGCCATTCCTTCTGTAAAGCAATCTGTGCACTGCAAGTTTCAATAAAGCACAGGAATCCTACTTTCATGCACTATAAAGAACAAAGGCTGTCTTTTAAGAATTGTAGCTAATCTTTTTGCTAAACACAGAACACTAAAATGTAACTCAAGAGTTTATCCAATAGAAGTGCACTACAGTCAGAGTGCAGTTACGAAGATAAAACAAAGGTACTGTCTTTAATTGGTCTCATTAATGCTGATCATGCATTAAAGTTAACAGCACAAAAATGATATAATTTTTCACCAGAATCCCAATCCATAATTTAGGTGCTACGCATTCACAGTAGCAAGTAAATTCTGGAATGGTTAAAATGAAGTTAAGTAGAATTCTCTACCCTGGGCCTCCAAAAATGGACAGCCAAGCTAATATTCTAAACTCCACTCTAACTGGATAGATGGAAAAATAGCAAACCTGCAACTCTTTATCAGATCTGCAAGAACTATGCAGAACATGACACAAGAAAATAGAAGAACACAGATTTTTTAATTGCTGTAAAATTATCCCTGGGGGAGACAATTCATCAGCAATGGCAGCCTAAGCACAGAATTTTCTTTATACCATACCACTGAATGCTGAAAGTTAATTTCAGCCACTTACTTGGACATGGGCTTGTTGCCATTGTCTTCTTTTGCTTTCCTTCCCTCTTCCACAGGTTTCAGATTGAGCAGAGGTGTGACTTCCGCATTACCATATCCCGAAAAGGTGATGGCAGCTGTACCATTCTCTTCATCTATCTCTTCAATTTCCGCTTCATAACACCTGTAAAGATATCATGGCTGTAAGCATGTGAGTAAAGGTTTAAGACTCAGCCCTAGAAAACTTGCAGCAATTAATATCATGCTTTAGGACATTTCTGTTCAATTTTGTACTGGCATCTCATGTCAGCCTTAGACATGCATTCTCCCTTGCTTTCTAAAACAATAGCCAAATGCCTAGTATATACATAACACAAAATGCTGGTGATCTTACAAGTTAAAGAGCTCATAAACTGCATTCCCTTTCAAATTTTTGGCAAGATAAAGAATTTTTAAAAGAATATAGCCAATTATATTTTTTATGTATTTACTGCATTTTCATTCTGTGTATTGTTTTCTTCTTATACATGCAATTCTGACTACAGCCTTATATAAAAGTATATGGGAATAAGCTTCATGGAACACAAAGGAAATTTACTTCTAAGGCGACAGATACTGTCTATCTGTAATTTGACACCTGATCCGCACTTCCCATATAATCTATTTCTGAAAAGAAATAATGCAGTGCAAACACTAAGGAAGCATTTAGAAGAACATGTATTACTGGTAAACGTGTTCTGCAACAGTGACACTAAAAGACTACAGCTATTATCTAATATCTTAACCACATCATTCAATGTAGATAATATATCAATTTAAAAAGGTATATGTGTTCACAAGTGGTCAGCCTAAATGTATTTCATTTCCCAAATTATCCAAGCTGGGGGGTAGGCGTGGCACAAATCCCACAGTCCTAAGGGGAAGTCCCTGACAATGACACCAGCTCAAATGAGCTACCCCTAGGTCTTGCAGAAAAATTGTGCTAGTTGACACCTTAGCTCTCTGTTCTGCCAGCACAGCGTACCCATTACGATGACTCTGAGAAATTTGTTATGTTAGAAATCATTCAAACTGTAGTCCCTACTCTTCCTAAAGTAAGTACATACAGCGGACTGGTATTTCCTCTTGTGTCTGAAAAGCCTGTCATGAGTCCAGTCCATATCAATGTCAAAGATGTTCTTTGCTTCCTTCACTATACTTATTTCCTCTCTAGTTTTATGGTACCCCATCATTCTGCATAACCCCAAAAAGGCCTCAAGCTTTTATAAGCAAGTGGCTTTCCTGTTTTCTTCCTTTTCCAAATTAGTGCTGAAATGCATATACAGTTGGCTCTCTATATTCATGGATTTGATAATATTTGCCTTATTTTTTAAATCCAAAAAGCAAACCTTGATTTGGCCATTTTGTAAGGGGACACTATCTTAACTATATCACTGAATAGTACTTGAGCATTCATAGATTTTGGTATCCACAGAGTCCTGGAAACAAATCCAATGGATATTATGGACCTACGGTACATAATTTTACTTATTGGATATCTATATAGAATAGGAAATTTAAAAGGACATGAGAGGCCAAATTATATTTCACAATATGTATGCGAAACTTTACAAAATTCAATAAATTTTACACCCAATAAATATTCTTTGAAATTTTAAATGTAAAATCTCTCAAACCAAGGGTGATATGTTATTGGAATGCAATTCCCAACAGCCCTATCCTTCAGTCAATTGGGGGGAAATGCTAGGATTTGCAGTCCAACAACGTATGCATTGCATAATTTCTTCAACTACCACACTTCCCAAGTTAGTCCTCACCAGGATGCACATAGGTAGGGTATAAACTAAGTCGAAATGTCTTACCATGGAACTGTATTATTTCATGTAACGGTTACAGAAGTTTGTTTTCTACACTTACTGTCCATCTTCACTCCATGTGGCCATACATCTGTCACCAACTTTCCAAGTGTGACTTGGGGGAGCTGAAGCAGAACTATCAGAACTTGCAAGCGTTTCTGAAGGTTGTGTTGAAAGGAGATCTTTGGTTAGTTCTATCACTTCCTGGGAGAAGAAAAAAGGAGAGAAATCTTCACATACTGCTACCCACCCCATTAACGTCTTTTCACAACTGCAACGGTATTATAAAGGGTGGCAAACTGAACAACAAATGAACTCATTTGTACTTGTCATCTTAGCAAATCTCTCATATAGCTCCTGAACTGACATCCATAGTACTGTAACACAATTTCAAGGAAGTCAGCAGGAACTAACATTGAAACAGGGACATTTCCTAATTGCTGAGTTCTGCAGTTTTAATTATATTTATATTTGCTAGAGATGTATAATTTCCAGAGCTTCTGAAACCACAAGAGGAAAAAAAACTTTTATTTTTTACATAAATATTTGGAAAAATTGAAAATACACAGTATAAACTCTGTTTACTATTCAACATCATTTTGTTAGTTTAGGGGATCTGTAATTCAGCTTGTTGTGTATAATCTGGTTAGGTACAATTAAAAGATTTAGCTGTGTCATTTTGGATCAGTATGCAAAGGGATTTTGTGGTACCTGAGATAAGTTAAGGCGCATCTACATTATTGAATGCAATTTGATACCAGTTTAACGGCAATGGATCAATGCTATAAAATCATGAGAATTGAAGATTTGCAAGGTCATTAACCTTCTCTGCCAAAGACTGCTAGTACCTCACCAAATCCAAGATCCTATAGCATTGGGTCATAGCAGTTAAAGTGGTGTCAAACTGCTGTAATTGTACACTGGAGATGTACCCTAACTTGGTAGTGTAACCTTTTGTAGAATTAAACCTTCCTCATCAGATGTACCTTCATGATTATGAATGAGCAGGGAGCATGTGTGGATAGTAACAAAACTTGTGACTTGTGGTGATGAGTTGACAAATTCTATTTTAACATTGATTGCTGGGGGTTAAGAGCAAGAAGAAAGATGCTGGTTGAAACCAAAGTGAGAAGCCAACTATATGAATGGTAAAGGCGGGTTTCTGGAATGTGATACTGGCTGGGAATGGGAAAGGAGATGTGATAAACTGATCAAGAGACTTCTCGTGAAGCTGCAATGTTAATTAGTGTTACAATATGTGGAGTGTGCCACTATATATATTATTTACATTTTAATATTGACACCTGAAAAAGCTAGATATGGCATAGCACCATTTTAAAAGTGGTAATTGAGTTGCCACTTTTTAGTATCCCCAAGATGTCAATCCTGACAAGGTAGAAAGCCTTCTTCACTATGTGAGAAAATATGAATATTGCAAAGTTGTATATTTTGAATTCTCACCTGTAAATCCTTCTTTAGTTTTAGTAGGTCTTCATTATCTCCATTCCCCGTCAAAGCAGCTTCCACTTGCTGGAGCTGAGCTTTATAGCTAGCTAGCTGTTTTGCAAGATCTTCCGACATCTAAAAATAGGAAAGATAATTCCAGAATCAGATATCATAAGACGGTTTGAATGAAACTGTCTTATGAAAGTAACATTTAGAACTTAAATGACTTAGTCATTTACTAAGAATTCTGCCACAAGTGTCTAAGTATTCATCCATTAAATAAAGCAAATGTGATTAACAATCATAGTAGTGAGCCTCAAAGAACACAGTATTCTTGAAACAATAATATTAAACGATATATTATTATGAGGTCTTTCTTATGCCACTCTCAACATGTTGCTATCTCAATAACTTTGAAGAGAATTATTTAAATTTTTTTGTATCTTTTATCAGAATTCCCAAAGAGTGCTGGAGCAAGAATAGGTAACCTAGGGCTCTAGATCAGGCATGGGCAAACTTTGATCCTCCAGGTGTTTTGGACTTCAACTAACACAATTCCTAACAGTGCAAGTTGAAGTCCAAAATACCTGGAGAACTGAATTTTGCTCATGCCTGAATAGGAAAACAGTAACTATTTATTTTGAGATATGCTGTAGGAGAAATGTTATTTGAGGAGTAGAGGGAACATTCAAAATATTTCCTCTGAGGAAATGAGGCTTTCAAAATTTTTATATATATCTCCACCAATTTTTGAACCAGGAGTAAACTTGGAAATCCAAGTTCATTTCAGGTTAAACCAGATTAATCTGAGGTCTTGTTTGGACACCTCAGTCCCAAATATGTGGTTCTAAAATACATTGTTTTGCTTATATGTTATTTTGGGGTGCTGGCCACACATAAATATGTTGTTCTGATGTGAGATTCCCAATAAATTGTTTGATATATGGTCCAAGGTACAAGATTCTCATCTTTTGATACAATTTACAATCAAATAATATGTGTGCTATAGCCCCAATTTCAGGTGCCCTGCAGATACAACTCCATTCATTATAAGGGATACTGTTAAAAGCTTTCATTGTCTATTTTTAAAGCCTCCTATTCTGATTTGAAGCCAAAGGACTTCACTATAATGTTATTCTGTTGTTTCATACATTGTACAGTGTCCTGTTAGTCCTAGACTGGCTTATAAATTGACACATCAATGTTTTACACACAAACACTCATTTATAGTTATGTGTTCAGAAAAGGGTCAATTCTGAGTAAACATGCCCCTGTCACAATGCTTAGTTCTCTGCAAGCATTTTAGTCACTGTATCATTCTAAGCCTTGCATTGGACAGCCAGATCCATTGTTGGGTTCTGGCCAAATATTTCTTTTGGCATTCGCTCCTATCAGAAAATCACCGAAATTAATGGATTGATCAGACTAAATCCAATATTAGTCCTGACCACAGTAGACCCACTGAGATTGGGTCAATAAATTCCACTTCTCTCAACACAAGGATGAAGTAAAAAGTGTTGGATGTCTATGAGTAAATTGAGGTATACACCCAAGCCATAATTTGTCTTTAAAAACTTAATATCCAGACATAATCCAAAGTTTCAGGACTGTATTAGTTACTAGTGACAGGCCTGACAAGTCTCATTTTGGGAGAAAAGTAAAGTACAGATAAAATAAATAGAAACAAAGGTTTGCTTTTTTATCCCCTCCCCTGGAAAATGTTCAAGCCATGGATAGTTGAGTCTATGGATACTGAGGGAATTAATTTTACATGATCTATGCTGTAGAATTAATTCCGCTTGACACCACTTTAGTTTTAGTTCACTGAGGCACCAGCACTCTTTGGGAGAGGAGAAAGCCCTTGTACAACTACAATTCTTGGGATTCCATAGTATTGAGCCATGGTAATCAAAGTAGTATCAAGTTGTGTTAATTATACAATGTAGATGCACTGTAAAAAGCTCTTGACATACCAGGATACGATATGGCTATTAGCTTGTTAACCACACTAGAACCATGCACACAATCCCTCAACATTATTAACACAGGGAAGAGATATCTAACTGTTCCTGCATAATATTTAGATCACATCCTTACATAGAGGTTGCACTTCTCACATGGTCTTCAAAAACATTTTTTCACAATATGATGTTATGCTATACAGTAGTAGTAGTAATAATAATAATATTTTATTTGTATTCTGCTTTTCTCACTGAATGAGACCCAAAATGGCTCACAGCACTTTAAAAACAGTACAAATAACAAACACATAAAATAAAACAATCTATGACATAAATATTCTAAAATTGTTTTACAATTACTATTATTGTGTGGGACAACACTTTGTACTTTGCCCAGAAATCAACTGGAGTGATTTTAATATAGCTGTGATAAGATCACACCTAGATGTCCCTGTAACCTATCTGACTGCCATATTTTGAACTAATTGGGGTTTCCAAAGTTGATACTGAGGTAGCCTAATGCACAGTGCATTATAGAAGTCCAACTTCAAGTTACCAGTCTGTGCACTACCATAGTTTTTGTTCCATTTTTAGGAAGGGTAGCAACTTGCATATCAATCAAAAATAATAAACACTCCTGATTGTTGCATCGATCTGGGCTGACATTTGGAGACAGTACGTTGAAAAACAGCAATGAAAGTGGTATTCCAATGATAGTCTTGAAAGCTGTGTCAATGTCTCACTTTACAACAGGGGTCCTCAAACTTTTTAAACAGAGGCCAGGTCACAGTCCTTCAAACTGTTGGGAGGGCTGGATTATAATTTGAAAATTTTTTAAATGAATTCCTATGCACACTGCACATATCTTATTTGTAGTGCAAAAAAAGCCACTTAAAAACAATACAATAATTAAAATGAAGAACAATTTTAACAAATATAAAATTATTAGTATTTCAATGTGGAGTGTGGGAAGTGCAATGACTGGTAATTTGACCATAGGAATGGAACATCGGAAAATGATACTGGATTGTGGGTTTGACGATGAGACGACACGGAATGGCTTTTGTAGTAATGTTGATGTTTTTGATGAGGATGTTTTTGATAATGAAGAATTGTGGATTATTTTACATTATGTCTTGTATTTTGCACTTGTTTTTCTATGTTGTACACTGCAGTGAGTCGCCCCTGGGCTAAGAATTGCGGTATATAAGCGAAGTAAATAAATAAATAAATAATACTTTTGGGTGCTGAGATGTATTTATCTGTTTGTTTGTTTAACATATTTATATACCATCCCTCTCAGCCCGAAGGCGACTCGAGGTGGTTTACAGTTGGCAGTCAATGCCCCCAAATAACATAAAACACAGCTAAAAACATTACATATAATATAAACCATATAAAGGCAATAAAACAATAAAAAACATACAACACAAGTCATCAGTGTCTCATCACTAAAATCATTTTTTCCGTTCTTGTTGTTGTGTGCTTTCAAGTCGTTTCAGACTTAGGTTGACCCTGAGCAAGGGCCAGGTAAATGATCTTGGAGGGCTGCATCTGGCCCCCGGGCCTTAGTTTGAGACCCCTGCTTTACAACCTCAGACCTATTCTAAGGCCCCTTCTACATTGTAATATCCAGATTACCTGCTTTGAACTGGATTGTATGGCAGTGTAGACTCATATAATCCAGTTCAAAGCAGATAATGTGGATTATCTGCTTTGATATTCTGGGTTATATGGCTGTGTGGAAGGGGCCCCACATTATCAGTTTTGAACTGGATAATATGGCAGTAGAGAACTCTCTTCAAATCAGATAAAGGGTATAACTATCTTTCATAATCTGGATTATATGGCAGTGTAGAAGAGGGATAAACTGTTCCTTGGGAAATAAGAGACCGTAGCTGGTTAATATTAATAAACAACGTTCACAACAATGATTTGGGGTGGAAAGAAAGTAAGATGGTTTCAGGCTATGCCATGCAATCTTTTGACTCAAGAGTGATAAAAACCATGTAAGAGAATAATAATAATAACGATATGTTAGAAATCACAAAAAGATATTGTTTTTGTCTGCTAAGATGGTCTAGCGGCAACAACAACAACACAGTTTGACAAAATGTCGGCCTGTAACTCTCACGTCCTCCTTTTTTTCCCGCCCTCTTCCTGTATGATTGTAACACTGGTGATGCCCGATAAAGGCAGTACATCCTACGGAAAGGAAGAATCAGGATTGGGATATATATATATATATCTCAGGAGGGAAAGAAAAAATTAAGAATGCAAGAAAGGAGGCGCGCAAGGGCCTGCAGGCCAAGGAGAAGCAGCTGAGGCGCCTCTCACAAAGGAAGGCCGAGAGCGAGGGAGGGAGGGAACTGCGAGGAAGGAGGGGGATTTTCAGGCCCGGACCGGACGACCTTGGCGGCACAACAGGCCGGTGGAAACCCGGCCAGGCCGCCCCCCGCTTTCGCTCACCTTGGCCTCAGGCGCGGAGGAGGGCCTCTCGACGCCGGAAAGCTGCCTGGCCTGCCTGCCTGCGCACGGCACGCTACGTTACGTTACGTAGGAGCGCTTCCCTTTCCTGAAGGGCGCCTTAGCGACGACGCACGTAAACCCCGCCCCTCTCCCCCCGTCGCCGGAAATGAGCGTTCTCGCGAGAGGTGGCCGAAGGGAGGCGGGATGAGAGAGAGAGAGAGAGAGAGATCCGCGCTGTCACGTGGTGTGTGTTTGTATACAAGAGCGCGCGTGCTTCCCTTGCTTCCGCTTCTGAACCATAAAAGTTCCCCCTTCTTTCTTTTATCCTTCCCCTTCCTTCCTTCTTTCCCTGTTTTCTGCCCCCCCTTCCCCTTGGAACCCCCGGTGGCGTTAAACCGCTGAGCTGATGAATTCGCAGGTTCGAATTCGGGGAGCAGCATAAGCCCCAGCTTCTGCCCACCTAGCAGTTCGAAAACATGCAAATATGAGTAGATCAATAGGTATTGCTCCGGCGGGAAGGTAACTGCACACTATACAATCATGGTGGCCACACGATCTTGGAGGAGTCTATGGACAGTGCCGGCTCTTCGGCTTAGAAATGGAGATGAGCACCAACCCCCAGAGTTGGACACGACTAGACTAAAAGTCAGGGGAAAACCTTGGAAATAGTATGATAGCTGAGTCCGGAAGCTCCGAGCGTTTAGGTTAGAGTACGGGTTAGGGTAAGGTTTAGGTGCCATATCGTTCTTTAGGAGCGCTGCTTATGCCAGAGGAACTTAGCTAATGTAAGCCAGGCCGGAGATAGATAATATAGAAGGGGAATGTAAGAGTTCTTTAATAGAGAAACCCTAACCCTTACTTTAACCCTGAACTGTACCCTAAGCCTAACCCCTTACCCTAACCCGTACACTAACCTAAACTTTACTCTAACCCAAACCCTAAACCTTACCCTAACCCGTACTCTAACCTAAACCCTAATCCTTATACTGACCCAAACCCTAAACCTTACCCTAACCCATACTGTAGCCTAAACCCTAAACCTTACCCTGATCCGTATGCTAACCCAAACCCTAAACCATACTCTAACCCAAACCCTAAACCTTACCTTAACCCGTACTCTAGCCTAAACCCTAAACCTTACCTTAACCCGTACTCTAGCCTAAACCCTAAACCTTACCCTAACCCGTACTCTAACCCAAACCCCAAACCTTGCCCTAACCCGTACTCTAACCCTAACCCATATGCTAACCCAAACCCTAAACCTTACCCTAACCCATACTCTAACCAAACCCTAAACCTTACCCTAACCCGTATGCTAACCCAAACCTTGCCCTAACCCATACTCTAACCCTAACCTGTATGCTAACCCAAACCCTAAACCTTACCCTAACCTGTATGCTAACCCAAACCCTAACCCATACTCTAACCCAAACCCTAAACCTTACCCTAACCTGTACTCTAACCTAAACCCTAAACGTTACCCAGTTTGAGGGACCATTAAAAATTGGGAGGGGGGTTGAATTTTTTTTAGTGAATCACAAAGAATAGTTCCATAACATAAAATGATTTAAATAGTATAGTTCATTCTATAGTACATTTTATATAGATTTAATTAAATCAATTTTCTATTTTAGTTACAAAGTTTCGAGTCTTAAAATAACGGAAAATGACTGTTAATTGGTAGTGTATAGTTACAAAAGAATACTACGTCTGCTGGAAACATTTGAAAAGTGTGTCAATACACTTTGACAGAAATCAGGCTCCATTGATAGACTTTGGTGGACACTCAAGAGTGCAAGTCCAATCAATCTTTCTTGCCCCATTTGCTGCTTATGTATGTTTTCAAACATTTAAGAGTTGAAAACAATCTATACATAGGCATAGCAATGGGAATCGTAGTATCTGGAAAGTGGGGAGGGGGGGAGCAAGGGGAAAAAGGTCTATTAGGAACCTGCCTCCTACCTCAAGCTGTGGCAAAGAGCACAGCAGGGGGACAGAGCAGCCTTAAATAGCCTGCAGCTCCTCCCCTGTCAACCACCCTCACCAGGTCTGGTCTCCTTCAAGAGGGCCTTCAAATCCTGCCCCCCCCCCCCCGGCCAATGCCTTAGGCTTTGCTTGCCATTTATGGGTGTCCCAACTTGGTTGTTTCCACTATATTGGCTATTGCTGCAAGTAATGGCATGTGAGTAAACTCAAAATTTGCTTGAAATAGTACTTGCAGTTCTGGAGGGGCTCGTTTATTTGCTTCCCATAGACTTAGCATGGGAATTTGGTTAACCAATTAAAATTCATATGTAAAAACCAGGGTGGTTTTTTAACCTGAAAAATTATCATCGGGATAAAGTAAGATTTTAGATTGTGACTTGTTGCTCTACTATGCAACCATGATATTGTACATATTGTACCTGTTGAAATTTAATACAAAAGCTTAAAATCTCCATCCAATGGAACTCCAAGAGTTTATAGTTTCGTAATGAGTAGTAGGAATTAAGCTCTGGTGCATAATCCTGAGATAAATAAGAAAATATGAAGTAATCATCAAAGTGCATGTCACAGGATTCTTTAAGCCATGATAGTTAAAAAGATATAATGTGGATATGATGAGTGATTTCAGCTATCCACTAAAGATTGGTGTTTGGAATTTGGCACACTTCACTACTCCGAAGGTCAGATTAAAACAAACTAGGCAACAAGAAGTTTGTTCTTTTGGAGGTCAGAATAGAGTCTGCACTCAAAGAACTGACCTATCCCAATCCAAAATATAGAACATTTGTACACTTTTGACAACTATTCATAACACCCACAGTCCAGTGATTGGTCCTCCTGGTGGCCGGAAATTTAAGGAGCTGTCATTCATTGGTTTGAAGTGTGGGTCCTTTTAAAGGTCCGCCCCCAAGGGATATGTAGACCTTCAGAATGAGGTGTGAAAATATGGAAAAATTGTTAATATATCGGGTTAATTCCTCAGTCCAGTTTATAAACAGTGTCCTGTGAACACAATGGTCAGTTATGTTGATGTAACGGCTCAATGGAAGATATACACTGGCAATCTGTGTGCCCATCCCCAGGAGCAGATAACTCTGAATCCTATCAATAAGTTGGAAAAACCCTACATGATGGTTTTAGCTTCACAATGAATGGGAAACCAGACATAAACAGACATATTATTTAACAGGTACACAAACAGACATATTATTTAACAGGTGTTAATTTCATCCAGGACTTATGCACTGGATCAAATAAGCACACATCTCCCTACACATCATCAGTGAACACAGTTATATTTTTATCTATGAACATATTACCATGTAAGAATTATGAATGAAGTTGTATAGAGTTTATGAATCAATCTCAAGAGAGTACACAGACAGATTTAGTAGTGAAGAAAATCCCTTTTAAATGGCTCTTAAACATTCAGGGAAAATACCAGTCTGGGGGTTGGGAATCATAGAAGCATTTCCCATGGAGCCTTTCCTTGAGGCGATCCACTTATTCACAGGGCAATATGTTAATGTCTCTGAGATGTGCAAGTCAGCCTTCCATGACCTTCTGGCAAGGAAACTAGTCCAATGTGGGCTAGGTAAAACTACAGTGAGGTGGATCTGTAATTGGTTAAATGGACGAACCCAGAGGGTACTCACCAATGCTTCCTCTTCATCCTGGAAAGAAGTGACGAGCGGAGTTCTGCAGGGTTCCGTCCTGGGCCCGGTCCTGTTCAACATCTTTATTAATGACTTAGATGAAGGGCTAGAAGGCAGGATCATCAAGTTTGCAGACAACACCAAATTGGGAGGGATAGCCAATACTCCAGAGGACAGGAGCAGGATTCAAACCGATCTTGACAGATTAGAGAGATGGGCCAAAACTAACAAAATGAAGTTCAACAGTGACAAATGCAAGATACTCCACTTTGGCAGGAAAAACGAAATGCAAAGATACAGAATGGGGGACAATGCCTGGCTCGAGAGCAGTACGTGTGAAAAAGATCTTGGAGTCCTCGTGGACAACAAGTTAAACATGAGCCAACAATGTGATGTGGCGGCAAAAAAAGCCAATGGGATTTTGGCCTGCATCAATAGGAGCATAGTGTCTAGATCTAGGGAAGTAATGCTACCCCTCTATTCTGTTTTGGTTAGACCACATCTGGAATATTGTGTCCAGTTCTGGGCACCACAATTCAAGAGAGATATTGACAAGCTGGAATGTGTCCAGAGGAGAGTGACTAAAATGATAAAAGGTCTGGAGAACAAGCCCTATGAGGAGCGGCTTAACGAGCTGGGCATGTTTAGCCTGAAGAAGAGAAGGCTGAGAGGGGATATGATAGCCATGAATAAATATGTGAGAGGAAGCCACAGGGAGGAGGGAGCAAGCTTGTTTTCTGCTTCCCTGGAGACTAGGACGCGGAACAATGGCTTCAAACTACAAGAGAGGAGATTCCATCTGAACATGAGGAAGAACTTCCTGACTGTGAGAGCCGTTCAGCAGTGGAACTCTCTGCCCCGGAGTGTGGTGGAGGCTCCTTCTTTGGAAGCTTTTAAACAGAGGCTGGATGGCCATCTGTCAGGGGTGATTTGAATGCAATATTCCTGCTTCTTGGCAGGGGGTTGGACTGGATGGCCCATGAGGTCTCTTCCAACTCTTTGATTCTATGATGGTAAATGAAAGTAGGAAAAAGGATGGCAAAAGGGGTAACCACTTTCTTGGAATTGCAAAGTTGTATAAAAATTAAAATAAAATAAAAATAAGACCATGAGCCTGGTCCAATTTCTCGATAACAGATTTACCGTAGTCCCATTATAAAATTCTTCATTTTACTTTCCATGGTGGTGCAGTTTTCTCCATTTCTCCAGGTTCCCCATCCTGGTTCCTTAATCCATTCTGTTCAGGAGGCTCCAGTCCCACCAACAAGGCTTTAAAGAGAGAAGTGGAACAGAAAACCTAGCTTACGTATCTTTTTGCTTGTAACATAGGGTTCGTTGTTGCTGTTACTATTTTCTGGACTGAGTAATTATATTTGTTGTATTTCAGAGTTGTATATTCTCATCACTCCAATACCAGAAGAATAAAGCTCTTTTGGAGGGAAATAAATGAGAGACAATACCAGTTTTTATTAACAAAAGCAATTGTTAGACTAAAAAATGCCAACAGAATAACTTTTTAGAAAGAGCTAGGAATGCGTCTTAATTTGAGACATATCTTTTGTAAATGCCTCCAGCCAGAAGGAGGGTTAGTGTTAAACAAAATGCATGTTTTAAACTTTATATTCAGATTAAAGAAAAAACAAATACGTCACTTCAAAAAAGAGAACAGTATCTTTTCAGATGCAGTTGTAAATATCAAGCACTAGATGGCATCTAGGCTGCATTGGTGAAAGAAGAACTCAACTAAGATTCCATGGCTCCATTTGTTTACAGCCCTTATAAGCTCTTTCAGGATTTTAAAATGTGCACATGCTCACATACACAGTGCACACCTGTGTATAGCAATGAAGTCACATGTTTTTCTTAAGTGCAGGAGTATATAGTGAAGTGACCTCCCTCTCTTGGGTTCAGGTGAGTCTTTTTCAGGTGGGCTCCCAGCAGTTGGCCAGTAGCTGATCAGCACAATAGGTCGGACCAGCTAAAATCTTCACATTAATAACATAATAACACTTTAATTTATATCCCGCTCTATTTCCCTGAGGGGATACAGAGCAGATTACAACATACACATATAGGGAAACATCCAGTGCCTTTAATACAGTGGAATGACAATGAAATAAAAATACACAGAACAAAAGAAAAGGCTTCCCCATTCATCTCCAGCTTTCTGGAGGCGGTGCTCAACCCTGGCCATGGGGAGAGACTCTTGTTCCATTTCCAAGCCAAGGAGCCTGTTGTCTGTAGACAACTCCTGGTCATGTTTGCTGGCATGGCTGCATGGATACCTTTATTACCTTCATACTGAACTGGTACCTGTTGATCTACTCACATTTGCATGTTTTCAGACTGCTAGGTTGTCAGGAGCTAGGGATAACAGCAGGAGCTCACCCCAACCGGTGAATGAACTGCCAACCTTTAGGTCAGCAGGTTCAACAGTTCAACAGTTTAACCCATTGCACCACCGTGGCTCCTTTTTACATCATTATTATTTTCCCTGAAATTCACCAAAGGATGTCGAAAATAATGAGCAAATAATGATACTACTGGGAAAGTCAAAAGTATATGCAACATAGTTGGGACATGGGCCCACTGTTCACTGGCAAGTTCCAGTATTTGGTACCAGCTTCCTCTCCCTCATTGGCCTTGGCAGGGATGCTAAGTTTAATTAGCAGGCTTATGCATTCATATGCATAATATATCAGAAAAGCTAGGTAAAACTAGTAAATTTTAACAGGCTTCAGTGTCAGGTTCATGTCTGCTGCTCTGTTCAGCTCAGACCTTAGAAAGACTACTTTTTGGACTTTGGTTCTCAGAATCTCATCTTCCCCATGCCAGTATGCCCAACATCAGTCACAAGTTTTTGCTTTGTGCAGACAGTGCACAAGAATATAATCAAATTCTTAGAAAATGATTTTAAAGTTATGCAGACTACTTGAAATTAAATGCTTAGGCTCATTTAGATGCTTTTTAAAATAAAAAATCATTCTTCAAATTAACACACTGGGGAGGAAGCCATGCTAGAACTTTACTACCCACCATCCAGCTCCCAATGCAATCAGTCCTCATTATTTTATTTATTTATCGTGTCAGGCAACTGAACAGTTGTATTACATTTTTGACAGAACAAACATACAAAAGACACAGAGTTTGCAAGCTTGGTAGTTGATTAAATGTCCTTTGATCAGTATCTGGCCACTTGGAGTGTTTCTGGTGTTGCCGCAAGAAGGTCCTCCATTGTGCATGTAGCAGGGCTCAGGGTGCATTGCAGCAGGTGGTCTGTAGTTTGCTCTTCTCCACACTCGCATAATGTGGATTCCACTTTGTAGCCCCATTTCTGAAGGTTGGCTCTGCATCTCGTGGTGCCAGAGCGCAGTCTGTTCAGCGCCTTCCAAGTCACCCAGTTTTTTGTGTGCCCAGGGGGGAGTCTCTCATTTGGTATCGGCCATTTTTTGAGGCTCTGGATTTGAGCCTGCCACCTTTGGACTCTCGCTTGCTGAGGTGTTCCAGTGAGTGTCTCTGTAGATCTTAGAAAACTATTTCTTGATTTAAGTCATTGGCGTACTGGCTGATGCCCAAACAAGGGATGAGCTGGAGATATCTCTACCTTGGTCCTTTCACTATTGGCTGCTACTTCCCGGCGGATGTCAGGTCGTGCAATACCGGCTAAGCAGTGTAATTTCTCCAGTGGTGTAGGGCACAGACACCCCGTGATAATGCGGCATGTCATTAAGAGCCACATCCACTCTTTTAGTGTGGTGAGCTGTGTTCCATTCCTCATTATATTATTATGGAAGAAGATTTAGCAATGTACTATATACACTAATATATAAGTTGACCTCATGTATAAATCAAGGGCAGGTCCAAAATTATGACTAGGTCAATGAATATTCTATGGAGAGGGGAACTGCTAATGTCTCCTCATGTGGCCAGCCACCTCTGGATGACACTGCCATTTTCCTGCCCAGACATTCAGAAGTGGTGCTGTGGTGAAGATAGCAGAGAGTTGGTAAATTTGTATATCCTCTCGGGATGTACAAAACCTTCACCTTTCACCACTCGGAGAATAGTTCCTTTTTGATAAGAGTTAAGGTACAGTATTTACGCTGACCCATGGATAAGTCAACCCAATTTTGGGGGCTTGTTTTTTTAACTAAAATTTCTAGACTTATACATGAGTTTATAGGATAAGCCTCTTCCACCTACAGTGTGACATACTGAGGACAAGGTGTGCTTCAGTAGTTGACTAATTCACCAGTGTTAATCCAATTTTGCTGGTAGTATAGAAAATATGGGTGGAACAATCACGATTAGTCAACCCAGGTAAGTTCCCTCCCTTAACTCCACCACGGTGATAATGAATCATCCAGAAAACAGGTTGAGAGTTCCTCATCCAGAAATTTCAGAATTTTGATTCCAAGCAGCTCCTAAGGAAGGCTTTAAGAATACCAATAGACCAAAACACTAATACAAGTACCATTTTTGAACATCTTGAGATGTCACTATTTTTTTCTATGGGTTTCATTGATGCTCCTCAAGTTCCTCTTATGACCTATGAACACTTCAGTAGCTTAACTTATTTATCATCTTTGCTAGCTCAGAAGGAAATGCAACAGACCTACTTTTGAAGCAATGAGGCAAATCTAGGGGCCCAAATGGAGCCAGCGCAATTTTTTGGAAAATGCTTTATAATACTTAAGAGTGGTTAGCACCCCTCCAAAATATTTCTTTATTCTAAAACATGGTGCAATTACAATTCAGACTAGGGTGATCAAAAGAGACCATTTCTGCCTTCGGGATTAATATTGCATATCTGGCTATGACTAATAAAGAGCTACTTCCCACAGTGTTACTGATGACCAATTTGTACGGCTAAAAGGAACAAAGCTAATACAGGTCATGTTCAACAGAAAGCAAGCAGCTCCCAGGAATGAGTCAGAGTTTGTGAGTGTTATTTCAAATAAATGAAGGGAATGGACAGAGCTATTTTTCTTATGTATACATACAAACAATTGAGTGCAAGAAGCCGTTGGCATGCACACCATTTGCTTAATATTAGTTTTGTTGTTTCAACAACAGTAACAGTTTCTACAGAGAACTGGCAAAGTTTTGGGGGTGCAGTCCTACTGAAAAGAAGTGGTAAGGAAAAGCTGCATCACAATACTTTGGGGCAGGCCCGTAGCCAGGATTTCGTTTCGGGGGGGGGGGGGGCTGAATTTTTTTCAGGAGGGGTTTCAGGGGGGGGGCTGAGTTTCGGGGGGGGGGGCTGAGTCTGAGTGAAAGAGGGTCTAGCCTAGCAAACCTTTTGTATCATTACCCCAATACCCCCATGCATATGGGATATATTGAGTATGATGATCAGATCATGATATGAATAAACATAACAGTTTAAATAATGCACCAGTAAGGCCTTTTCGCAAACCACCATGAAAATTTCGGCTACATGCCTGCTTTGGGGGTTGTAGGAAGAATGGATGGAGGCAGCCATCTTAGTGGAAGTACAGACAGCCCCAGCATCTGGCCAGGAGCTCCCAGCACACTCTGGGTGTAAGCACTTTGATACCACTTTCATGTCATGGCTAAATGCTATGCAATCATGGGATTTGTAGTTTTACAAAGTTTTTGGCCTTCTCTGCCAAAGAGGGCTAGTGCCTCACCACCCTGCAGCTCCCAGGATTCAATAGCATTGAGCCATGGCAGTTAAAGTAGTGTCAAACTGCATTGAATCTACAGTATAGACACACCCTCTGTGTGATATCACTGTTGCGGATGGGCAGAGTTGCATCCAGGAGCTTTTTACTAAGGATTGGGTTACCTTAATACTATAGTTTAAATAGGGAATAAGAGTACCTGATTTGGCACCCAGAGGGTTGGATTTGAAGTTTGGGGATGTAGAGTTCTCTAGCACGGAATACTCCAAACTGCAACTCCTAGGATAGCTTGAGCCCAAAGCTGATAAAATGGTTTGAAACTAACAGAACTATGTAATGCAATCCTCAATTCATTTGGGAACACTGGCCACAATACTCCTATTTCCCCAAGAAGCCAGATTCTGTCTAATGTGGACTATGGTCTATAAATTCCACCCACAACCTTAACTTACAGGTTTTTGATTATTTTAAGATTTTTAAAATGTTTTAAGGGATTTTAATTTACTGGTTGTTTAATTTTTTAAATATGTTGTGGGTTTTAAATTGCACCTTCTTAATGTTGTGAGCTGCCTAGCGTCTCAATCTAGAAATAAAAGCATGATACTACTACTACTACTACTACTACTAATAATAATAATAATAATAATACAGCATTTATATGCCATGGCTTTAGCTTCCTGGACATGATCTTCATGTATCTACACCACAACTGACTTTATCACTCACTTTCAATCATTCCTCCATTATATAATGGATCTTACCACTTTACTATAAAGACCTAGCAAATGAAAACAATTCCATAAAATAATAGCTATCATGTTAAAATTCCAAAGGTGGTGATAAGAAAAAGAATGAATTGACTTCATTCTCAGCTTTTCTTGTGTGCTCAACCCAACTATATTACTTTATCTGGACAACATTTTCTTTGTAAGATATACACAGGAAAAGATGGATTATTTTTTATTGGCAACGTGCACAAATATCCTTGCTATGGAGAGGGACCACATGGAACAGATGAGCTTGGAGCATTGTAGTTGTTTGGGGACTAGTTGTGTCTAAAATAGCATCAAGTCATCATGATGCTCTGCTGTGGTATTCATAGACTCTGCTGTATACAAGCTGTTCTCTTCTGCCATTCTGCTGGCTTCATTAATACATGCTACTTCAGTATGATCTCTGAGCAAAATACTACATTTCATTAAAATCCCCAGACAAGTGGTATGGCATGACACTGGATTATTATAGCCAGAAGGTTCTGAAGCTCCATGACTTCAGATAAATCTGACTTCTGCAACATATAATTCAATGAGATCAGGTAAATCTGTCACTTTAGAGGAAACTTGGGGGTATTTATCTCACAGCTATGACTAATCCACTGCACAGTGACTCACCCAGTGATGCATTATCAGAAAACTCTTAGACCCTCTAGCGTTTTGGTTAACAAACCCATAAATACAACAAAAAAAATCAATTTTCTCAAACTAATTTAATTCCTGAATCTGCTGCCCAACCATCTAGTAACCTTTTGGCCTCCCTAGAACTGTGTGAAACAGTAGGTTCAGTGGAGATGTAAGCCTCAAGGAAATCTACTCCGTCAACTTTTGACTCTTGAGAGTGAATGTTATAAATAGTGCAGCGAATTTCTAAAGAAAACAATACATATGGCAGAATCTCAGTTGAAATTTGGCAAGAACTTAATCTGCTCTGGTAGCTCAGAAAATGTTTGAATTTCAGCAATTCCTGATTAACTGTTTGGGATTGGCATTAACTACTAAATAGTTGCATTTCATATAACTCTAGTAATACCTTGTTTAGTACAGCATCTACATTAATTGACTACATTAAAATAAATAAAAATTAGAATTAATTATAGTTTTATTTGTACTTGAGGTTATTTGCAACATTACTTCCCTTTCAGCTTAACACTAAAATAAATATTTAGTGTTCCTGAAATTAAATGGGTGTAACCATCCTATAAACATGAATAACATAGGTCTGCTACATCTCTATGATCATCTGCTCTGCTAAATCACAGGTTCAGGAGCCTGGTGTGCCTAGCTAATTCAGAAACCCAAATCAAACATAGGCAGATTCAAAGGCAAAAATAGAAGTTTTTATTCTTCCTGGCCAGAAATGATGTCAGCAGAGTCTGTGCTCCCAAAGACTGACATACCACACATTGTAATACAGAGCATTTTTATTTTATTTTACAGCTATTCAAGAAACCTGTTTCAACTCTTGATTGATTGGAAACAGTCCATCAAGGATGTGTGGTCCAGTTGGAGCAGCTTCGTTGATTGGCCCTTGCTGGTGGCAGGAAATCCAATAAACTGTCATTGGAGCATTTGAAGTGTCAGTCTGTTGGAGCTTCTATGAGCTTCTCACATTTCTGGAATTAGGAACTGAGAAAAGATGGATAACAAATATCAGTGTGAACCTTCTCCCATTACCTCAGCCGAGTAAAAAGGAGGGTGGTGCCATTTTTCCAGCTGGCTGCTGTACATCTATGCCTTTCCACTGCCCTCTGTCCATGACAATTGTCCATGGGGACAATTGCCCTCCCTCACATTGTCATTGCATGTTGCCATTCTGTTGTGCATCATGGCAATTGCATAATGACCATACTGTTCATTCTGCTTGTGTTATAATTCCAGTTATCGCAACATTGCCTTGCTGGGAATATTGCCACTGAGTAATGCCTAATCCTAAAGAACATAATTGTAAACTGCACATTAAGTTCCAAGGGGATGTCAGTCCAATTTTTCAAAATCAGACATGGAGTTCTTGTGATTTGGGGAGAGTTGGCAATCCTGTCTTGGGTCCCAAGACAGAAAGCTTTCAATGTATGTTGTAAGTCACATTGAATTAGGAAAAAGCTAGGCTAAAATTTAAAAAAATCCAAAGTGACCTTTGGAGTCATTATATTCATACACCCTGGTTTTACAGCTTCTTTAAGTACAAAGATAAACTTGTTCCTCCTCCAATACTGCTCACCCTGAAAATTGTTACTTCAATGCATGGCAGTTGCTTAAGACTATAACCTGTGCGTGAAACCTAGGAATCCCAGCAATGCACTGCATATTAACTGCAGCCTAGTTACATGTTCACTGAAATTCATCCCATAAAAAGTAGCTAGGCTTTATCTATTTACAGTTCTGAATGACTTGGTATTCAAGGAAAGCTAAGAGATGTTTTCCTTGAGAGTGCCTTGCTCAAGTGGAGTAAGAAAGAAAGGCTGCTGGCTTTTATCTCTTGGTATCTCACTCAGTTAATTTCCCCTGCTTTTCAATTGCAATTGAAAATTAGTGGAGTAAGATAACAAGAGATTAAACACTCAGAAGTGAACACTGTTTCTCTCTCCATCTCTCTCAGGAGAAGCAAACACCTTCAAGTTTCCCTCAGGTTTCTGGAGGACATGCTCAGCAGTCAAAAGTTGGTTACATTCATGTGTTTAATGAAAGTATAGCCAGGCTCTTGAGAGAACTGAATTTTGGATCATACAATTAAAGAATGCCAATACTCGTATCTTGTTGATGTTTGTACCTTCAAGTCCTTTTAAACTTGTGGTGGCAAATCTATCAAAGCATTTTCTGAGGCTGAATGTCACCCAGTAGTTTTCATGGCCAAATGAGAATTCAAACCATGGCCTCCAGAATCATATTATAAGGGAGGCCATAAGGGAGGCATGGTGTAAACAAAGACAGGGTCACACCAAATCTTTCAGTTTGAATTACTAATTGATTACATGCAGAGAATATTTATTTATTTATTTATTTATTTACCTACCTATCTACTTACTCAATTACCTACTTGCTTACTAGCTGTCCCTGAACAAATGTTTTCTGGGCAAATCTCACACATGTACAAAAGACTCCCAAAAAATTAAACAAAAATATAAAACAATAGTGATTATTACTTCAGAAATGCAAAATACGTTTTTTGGAACTCAGTTTTCAATACTATAACATTTACCTACAGTCTGAATAAGTAGTTTTTAGAACTACAAACTCTTATTTTGCACGACAACTAGATCACATTACACAATTCACATTACACAATTACAACACTATGATTCCATATTAGCTCTATCCTCGAAATCCTAGAAACGGGAGGATTATTTCCATTCTCAGTCAAAGAACTGTAGTGCCCAAACTACAAAATTCAGGATTCCATTTGATGACACCATGACAGTTAAAGTGGAATAACAGCAGTATAACTGTGTAGTGTAAATAGATCCCAGGTAAATTGTTATGCAATATACCACTGTGAGCATGAGCATGAATGCAGTAGAACCATTGTTCATTTCTAACAACTGATTCTATCTTTCAATAACCACAGGCTTTAAATTAGCATACAATATTGCCAGACATTGCCATTAATGTTAACTTTTTTCAGCTATAATATTTGTTTGTTTGGCTAGCTGTTTAGTTTATACATCACCCCTTTTTTCTGATGTAAAACCCAAGACCTGCATTATGGAAACTTGGTGATTGTGTTTTTTAAAAAATACTGTTTCCAAATCAAAAAAATGTAATGTTTAAAATATCTGGGCACTCAGGGCCATGTTTTATATTTACATTCGGGGTGCTTTGGCTAACATCTCCAGATTACAAATTCTGGTGCCATAAGATTGAACCAGGGCAGTTAAAGTGGAATCATAGTGCTATAACTGTGTAGTGTGAAACAGCCTAGGTTTCATGCACAGTTTTTATTGACTATTTTTACAGTGGCATTTAGTATATCTCTCATCAGTATGGCAATGAATCCGTCCCAGACTGAAGTCTGAACCAAACTGAGCTATCTCTAAGTGTTCTCTAATATCTTAGGATTCAGCACATTGGATAGCTCCTTTAAAGTCTGGAAAACTAAAACCCAGAATAGATTAATCATACCTTGGCACAGAAGTTAGGCTTGTACACAGATTTGGAGTGGTTGGTTCCCTTTGGCTAATCCAGCTTGTTTAGCTTGGCCAGATGGCTGTAATGGCAAGGGCCAGCCATCACGTTTTCCAGTGTGTAATGGGACCATGTGACAGCCCATCACAGCTCCTCCTCCCCTACTCAGCATCACAGTTGCGTCCTGGCTTCTGTGTATTTTTTGGCTTGGCTTCTGGATTGGCCTATCTCTTGAATATTTTTGATCTTCCTTTATTTATCTTGATTTTTTTTAATTTAGTGAGACTGACTGGGAGTTGGGAACATGCGGGACAGGTGGATGGGATGCATACATGTGTTTGGAGGCTTGGAGAGTCACCCTTTTAGTGTCTTTTCTTCTCCCCCATCCATCAGAAAATATTTCTAAAAGATTGTTGTTGTTGTTGTTGCTAGTAATCCCAGCAAACAAAAAGAAAAGCCTCATTCTCAGAAAACCACTACCACTAAGTTACCTCTCCTCTAGAGTAGAAAGTAGAAACAGCTTTAAGGAAGCATTAAACCTGAAGGAGAAAGGCATTGGGGGGGGGGGGGCACTACTCCAAGCAGGGCCTGCAGTGCAAATCAAGAGAAAAGAGAGTGCTTTTAAAAAGAAAGCCCAGGATAGGACAGCTCCAGGTCATCACTTTTTCTTCCCTGGGAAATGGGAAGCCTCCTTAAAATGCCTTGGAAAACTGCATGCAGGGAGAGAGAGAGTGTGCACCTGAGCACTTGTAGCGCCTGTCTCCTCTAGAGTAGAAACAGGTTTAACGAAGCATTAAGCCCAGGTGTCCTCTATAGACCAAAGGGGAAGGATTGCAGAAAGAGTGGTAACTTAAGCCCTTTCTTTAAGCCCAGGTGTCCTCTACAGACTGAAGGGGAAAGGATCGCAGAAAGGGTGGTATCTTTACTCTTATGCTTTTTAATCAAGGTTGTAATGAGACATATATGGACAAACGATGCCATTGCCTAAAATGAGAGGAAGGAGAGCCCAGGGAGTGCCCCCCCCCCATTGCCGCCAGTGGGCAGGATCTGGCCATATTTTCTGGCTGTGATACGAAAACGGCTATCCAGCTACCTGCCTGTTTTTGGGAGGCGCGCAAAACCAGATACGGGGTCTATTGGTATCCAGCCAGCAGAAATGGATAAGGGTTCAGCCAAAATGCACAAACCTAACAGAAGTCACCATTTGCCCCTGTGTCCTGAGCAATTAAGAAGGTATTCATCATAGAAAATATGCAGTATGGTATTTTACATGTTTACTCAAGTAAAATCCAATGTATTTGATCATATTTATTCACTTGCGACGGAGCCTACAATTCCACTCTCCAACAATCTTACCAGCAAACAACATGATAGGTAGCTTGAATTTAACCTTGCTTCTAATAACAAACAAACTTTGTATTATCCTAACTTTGGAAATGATAAAAACTACTGCAGTCTTCCCCCTCTACAAGAATTACAGACATTTCCTGGCAACCTTATTCTTTTCCATGTATGTACTTACATTTACATTTCCCGTCTATATTTGTTATTCAGCCCACACTGCTATTGCTCCAAATGTGTCTGCAGGGAAGTTGCTGAAAACACTTTGCTATGAAACATGATAAACATCTATCAAACGACTGTATTATTACAGCACATGAAATTGTTTGGGGATTGTGCATAACAGATCCAGAGAAAGAATTTCATCTGACACTCATCAAAAACAGCAATGACATTTACTATACAAACAATCTTTCCTTTCAAGCATTTTTTTTTACAATTGGAATAAAATCACAGCTGTATAGATTTTAGAAATAACATCGTGCCATTTCTATAAGTAGCGAAGTCTTGTTCGAAACCTCAGATGCATACAAATTTCCAGTCATTTATTAGTGTCATTTGCAGAGCAAATTAATGCAATCGTATTAGTTGTCAGAGCATAGTGGTTTAAGTGCTATACTGGAACCCTGGGATACCAGTGTTTGAATCTCCACACAGCCATGGAAACCCACTGAATCACCCTGGACAAGTCATATGCACTCAGCGTAAGAGGAAAGCAATGGCAAACTTTCCCTGAATAAATATTGCCCCAAAGTCCAAATAATGGAATCATAAGCTGGAACTTGAAGGCACATGACAAAAGAGGTTATAGTTAGAAAAGCAATATCTGAACCATTGTTTCTTCCTTAGGAGTTTGCACAAATAATGGGATGCTCCTTATCTTCCTTCATTTGTGGTCAGTGAGGACCCCAAGACTGTCTGAAACATTCCCTAGAAGCCCCATTTGCATTTTTCAATACTACTGTGTCTCCCACTTTGAGAAAACAAAATGTGCTATGTGTTGCATTGCTGTGTCCCCAATGAATGGTTCAGATGAGATGAGCATGAACAAACGGATTGTGCCAATCATAATACCATATGATTCTCACCTGTACAATGTAGCTGTGAACAAGTCTACATAGGACCACCCAGCGCAGCACCGAAGCACGAATCAAGGAACATGGAACTGAAGACTAACTCAGCTAGAGAAGTCAGCCATAGCAGAAGACTTGATGGACCAGCCTGGATACATCATATCATTTGAGAACACAGAAGTGCTGGACCACTCTAACAACTACCATGCCTAACTACACAGAGAAGCCATTGAAATGCTCAAGCATGTGAACAATTTCAAGAGAAAGGAGGAAACCATGAAAATGAACAAAATCTGGCTACCGGTATTAAAAAAAAACCCTCTAAAATCAGGACAGTGAATAAAGAAAAAACACTCTGAAAACGGGAATTCTAGACATGAAACAATCAGGGCCAGCTAACACCTCCCAACAAAAGATTCCCTCAGGCAGGAATCAGCCAGGCCTTGAAGCTGCAAGGCTTTTCAATGCTAATCAAGGTGATTCATTGCAGCATTGTTTCTCCCGCCCTGGACCTTCCATAGATACATGAACCTCCCTTGCCTAGTTTCCAATATACCTCACAGCCTCTGAGGATGCCTGTCATAGATGTGGGCAAAATATCAGGAGAGAATGCTTCTGGAATGTTGGCCATACAGCCTGGAAAACTCACAGCAACCCAAAATACCATAATCAGGTCTGAAGGCATATGACACAGAAGCAGTGCTGAAGCTAGCTAGACATCAGTTTAATCAGTCACCATGCGAATAGAGCAGATCCTCTATAAAATTGTTCTCCTGGTCTTATTCTAGATATAGTGGCTGATGGAGTCAAAAATCGCAAGAGAGTTCCTGCAAAAACAACAGCAACAAACGTCCCTGTTCAGTTCCTGTTGAGGTGACTGAAAAGTTATCAATAGTTGCTAGGAAAGCATTCAGATTCAATAGCCTTCTAGCAACACCTATCTGACTTGGTTTTCTATCCATGCAGAGCAGCCGAGTTGCACTTAATCTAATGCACATGAAGCAATGACCTGTCCAGGGAACTGTAGATCATTGTACGCCCAGATCACCACCCTATTGCCAGAAACAAAACAGACTTATGTGGTATTGTCGAAGGCTTCCTTGGCCAGAATCACTGGGTTGTTGTAGGTTTTTCAGGCTGTATGGCCATGTTCTAGAAGCATTCTCTCCTGACATTTCGCCTGCATCTATGGCAGGCATCCTCAGAGGTTGTGTGGTCTGTTGGAAGCTAGGAAAATTGGGTTTATATATCTGTGGAATGTCCAGGGCGGGAGAAAGAACTTTTGTCTGTTGGAGATAAATGTTCCGGTGATG
Organism: Anolis sagrei; assembly: GCF_037176765.1. NCBI lineage: Eukaryota > Metazoa > Chordata > Lepidosauria > Squamata > Anolidae > Anolis > Anolis sagrei. Next base: position 209,872,631 of record NC_090023.1, on the reverse strand, counting down.
GCGAGCGGCAGCGGCAACGCCGAGCTGCGCTAGCCATCTGCACAGAATCCCAAGGAATCCCAAGGAATCCTTGGAAACCCCCCCCCCCTCGAACCATCAAAAACGGGGGGAGGTGAGACCGGTACCAAAGGGCGAGGTGTCGAGGCCCAGAAGAACTCGAAAGAACCAAGGGCCGAGGAGACGGGGAGAGGCAGGAGGCGGAGGAAGGGAGCGCCGCGACTGTAACCGGCTCCCTAAGGAAGATACCTACCAGCGCTGCTGACCTCCTGGTGAGCTGACTGCCTGGGCGTCTCCTGTCGGCGGTCCCGCCGCCGCCGCCGCCTGGGCCTGGGACCCCTGCGGGAGCTCTGTTTGGCCCGGCGAGGGATCTAGCGTGGTTGCCGTCCCGGCCGCCATCTTGCCTGCCTCCGGGCCTTGCTGCTGCCGCGGCCGAGGGAGAGACTGCGTGCAGCCCCTGGGGAGAGTGCTCACTGGCGCTGCTGCGGGCCTCCTGGCTGGCCGATTGCTTGGGCGGCCTTGCCGGTGGTCCCGCCGCCGCCTGGGCCTGGGGCCACTGCGTGGGCTCCGTCTGGCCCGGCGGGAGCTTTGTTGCGGCCGCCGTCGCGGCCGCCATCTTGCCCGCTCTGGGTCCTAGCGCCGCCGCGCTTGCCCGCTCTGGGTCCTAGCGCCGCCGCGCTTGAGGAAAGCCTCGGCGTTGGGGCCTCTTGGGATCAGGGAGGACTCGGCCGGACGCCTCTGCCACTGCCACAGCCGCCGGACCACCACCAGGCGCGGCTGCCGCGGCTGCAACTACCGCGGCCGACACCATCATTGGGCCGCTGCCGGCGTTGCTGCCCGGAGGAGATCGCTGCCGCCATCTTGCCCACTCTGGGTCCTAGCGCCGCCGCGCTTGAGGAAAGCCTCGGCGTTGGGGCCTCTTGAGCTCAGGGAGGACTTGGCCGGACGCCTCTGCCACTGCCACAGCCGCCGGACCACCACCAGGCGCGGCTGCCGCGGCTGCAACTACCGCGGCCGACACCATCATTGGGCCGCTGCCGGCGCTGCTGCCCGGAGGAGATCGCTCCCGCCCGCCCGGAAGAGACCGTTGCCTTGCAGCGGTCCCTGCCACCGGGAGTGTTGCTGGGCCGGCCAGACCATCGCCAGGCCGCCGCTGGACCGCAGCCACCAGGCCGCCACGGTCAGTACCATCAGGCCGCGGCTGACACCATCGTTAGGCCTCTGCTGCCTAGGCCGCCGCCCGACGAGACTATCACCATCCCGTGGGACTGGCCGAACGATCGCCGGACCGTCGCCATTGCCGTGACTGGGGGGCCGTTGCCACTTTCCATCTTTATGCTCCAGCCCCCTCTTCCATCAGGCGGCTGTTGAATCACGGCCCCCTCTCCGGCCCAAACTCCATCAGGGCAAAGCGACGATTTGGGTAGATCCTTGTGCTGACCGTTTTTGTGTGGTCCTCTATAAGATACTGTGTTCTGACCTTTTCGTGGAGACCTACGTGTAGACCCTTGTGCTGCCCTTTTATGTAGATTCTTGTGTAGACCTTTAAGCTGGCCTCTCTTACGTTGTTACTCGTTGAGTAAGAGTGTGATTGACCATCCGTGCTGCCCCACCCCCGAGTTATCATCTCCGGAAGCCCCATCTGCTTGTATACCAACCGTCTAGAGACTCACCGGGGTCATAGCAATATTTAGCTAACTAACACCATTCCACCCCCATAAGAGGGTGATCATATATTACCAACTAGTACTTTCCTGGTTGTCATCTGTTATCTGTCGCCAATGTGATAAGAACGAAATAGAGCACTCAGGCGCCTGCCATCTGCTGCTAAATTGCACCAGCACTTACGCCCCTTCCCCGTCCCTCTGTGCCGCACTTTAATTATCATTGAATAGAGCACTTTAGATCTAGCACTTTATAATGTGTTGCTGCTGACTGAATACGATTACTGACGGGTTGCTCCTAATCTGTGCACTTTAAGAACTATCCCATTGGAGTAGCCGGAACATTGACTACCACCTGTATCGCTGCTACCCATGTGGTCCCCCGTCCCCTTTTGTGTACTGTCTCTGTTGCTCTTGTGTAGCGGAGGGGGCAGAGGAGGAGGTGGGTTGGAGCCTGTGAATGAAGGTGTGGTGGGGAGGGGGGAGGAGGGGGGGAGAGGATGCTGGCAAGTACCAAAAAACCTAATAAGGAGCAAAGTAGAAAGTAATCTCTTGGCTCCGGACTGCGGCATGGAGGGGGGGAGGTGTTCCACTAGCCGAGGGGCCCCCATAGAGGTCGTGGTGGGAAGGAGGAGATGCGGTAAAAGGAGACCTCGAATTCGGCCTAATTCGGAACGCTTATCCAAATTAACAATTCCCAATCGGTCTCCTAAGGTAAATTGGTGTAACCAGGTGAGCGGGCCCTCTGGCTTGAAGGTGGTGTTGTTGAACGCCAGATCTGTCAACGGAAAAACGACCTGGATCCAGGATTTAATCCTGGAGGAGCGGGCAGATCTGGCGTGCATCACGGAGACCTGGCTGGATGAAGCGGGGGGCGTAAACCTCTCCCAGCTTTGTCCTCCAGGCTTCTCCGTGCAACACCAACCAAGAGCCGGAGGACGGGGAGGCGGTGTCGCAGTGGTCTATAGAGATTCCATCCATCTGACCAGGAGCCCCATCCCGCAGACCACAAATTTTGAATGCGTCCACCTGAGGGTGGGTGACCGGGACAGAATAGGGATTCTGTTAGTGTACCGTCCACCTCGCTGCACTACAGTCTCCCTACCTGAGCTAGCGGGGGTGGTCTCGAGCCTGGCGGTGGAGTCCCAACGGCTTCTTGTGCTGGGGGACTTCAACATCCATGCCGAGGCAACCCTCACAGGAGCGGCTCAGGACTTCATGTCCACCATGGCAACCATGGGGCTGTCCCAACGAATAACTGGCCCCACCCACTGTGCTGGACATACATTGGACTTGGTCTTCTGCCAGGGATGGGAGCAAGGTGGCGGCGTGGAGGAGTTGTCTATCTCTCCGTTGCCATGGACCGACCACTTCCTGATTAGATTTAGGCTCACTGCGCCCCCTAACCTCTGCAAGGGTGGAGGACCCATTAAGATGGTCCGCCCCAGGAGGCTAATGGATCCGAATGGATTCCTGACGGCTCTTGGGGAGTTTCCCGCCACTTCGGTAGGTGACCATGTCGAGGCCTTGGTCACTCTCTGGAATGGGGAGATGACCAGGGCAATTGACAGGATCGCTCCGGAACGTCCCCTCTCAAGTAACCGAGCTAAACCAGCTCCTTGGTTCACTGAGGAGCTGGCAGCGATGAAGCGAAGGAAGAGGGTTCTAGAGAGCGTGTGGCGCTCGGACCCAAGCGAGCCAAATCGAACACGGTTTGTGTCCTTTCTAAGGGCATATGCCGCGGCAATAAAAGCCGCAAAGAAAACTTTCTTTGCGGCCACTATTGCGTCTGCAAAAAACCGTCCGGCGGAGTTGTTTCGGATTGTCAGAGGTCTTTTAACTCCTCCTATCTCAGGTGGGAGCCCTGACAATGCGGCAACGCGCTGTGAAGCATTTGCTCGGTTCTTTGCAGACAAAGTCGCTTTGATCCGCTCTGGGCTGGACGCCACATTAAATGCAGTCTCCGTGGATGTGACACAAGCACCTGCTTGTCCGATTTTGTTGGATTCTTTTCAGTTTGTGAAACCCGAGGATGTGGACAAGATACTTGGAGGAATGAGACCCACCACGTCCATCCTAGACCCCTGCCCATCCTGGCTTCTGAAGGAGGCCAGAGGGGGATTGGCCGAGTGGGTAACGGTGGTGGTTAATGCCTCCCTCCGGGAAGGCAAGATTCCAGCGAGCCTAAAACAGGCTGTTATAAAGCCGCTGTTGAAGAAACCATCACTTGACCCCACTAAATTGGACAACTTTCGGCCTGTTTCCAATCTTCCCTTCTTGGGCAAAGTCATGGAAAGCGTGGTGGCCTCACAACTCCAGGTATTCTTGAGAGACACGGATTATCTGGATCCGGCACAGTCTGGTTTCAGACCGGGACATGGTACCGAGACGGTCTTGGTCGCCTTAGTGGATGATCTGCGCCGGGAGCTAGACAGGGGGAGTGTGTCCCTGTTGGTGCTCCTGGACCTCTCAGCGGCCTTCGATACCGTCGACCACGGTATTCTTCTGGGGCGCCTTGCAGAGATGGGTCTTGGGGGCACTGCTTTGCCGTGGCTCCGGTCATTTCTGGAGGGTCGTACCCAGAAGGTGTTATTGGGGGACTCCTGTTCAACGCCACAGCCGTTGATCTGTGGCGTTCCTCAGGGCTCCATCCTGTCCCCCATGCTGTTTAACATCTACATGAAGCCGCTGGGTGAGATCATCCGGAGTTTCGGGGTGCGGTGTCACCTGTACGCAGATGACGTCCAACTCTGTCACTCCTTCCCACCTGCTACTAAGGAGGCTGTCGAGGTCCTGAACCGGTGCCTGGCCGCTGTAATGGTCTGGATGAGGGCGAACAAACTGAAATTAAATCCAGACAAGACAGAGGTACTCCTGGTCAGTCGCAAGGCCGAACAGGGTATAGGGTTACAGCCTGTGCTGGACGGGGTCGCACTCCCCTTGAAGGCGCAGGTTCGCAGCTTGGGTGTGACCCTGGATTCATCGCTGAGCCTGGAGCCCCAGGTCTCAGCGGTGACCAGGGGAGCATTTGCACAGCTTAGGCTCGTGCGCCAGCTGCGCCCGTATCTTGGGAAGTCTGACTTGGCCACGGTGGTACACGCTTTGGTCACATCCCGCCTCGACTACTGCAACGCTCTCTACGTGGGGCTGCCCTTGAAGACGGCCCGGAAGCTTCAGCTAGTCCAACGCGCGGCAGCCATGTTGTTAACAGGAGCAGGGCGCAGAGAGCATACAACGCCCCTGCTGTCCCAGTTCCATTGGCTGCCGATTTGCTACCGGGCCCAATTTAAGGTGCTGGTGTTATCCTACAAAGCCCTAAACGGTTCCGGCCCAAAATACCTTGCAGACCGCATCTCGGCCTACGAGCCCACGAGGACCTTGAGATCATCCGGGGAGGCCCTTCTCTCGGTCCCGCCCGCCTCACAGGCACGTCTGGCGGGGACGAGAGAGCGGGCCTTCTTGGTGGTGGCCCCCCGGCTGTGGAACGCCCTCCCTACTGAAGTTAGACAGGCGCCCTCCCTGATGGCCTTTCGTAGGAGCCTGAAAACATGGCTCTTCGAGCAGGCCTTCAACTGAGTGCATCATTGGAACGATATTGGAACGATACTGGAATGGATTATGACTACGAAATTGACTATGACCCCAGGATTTTGACGAAGCGGATTTTTAGTGTATGTTATGTAGTAGTAGTTTTGGTATGTGTTGTCGTGATTTGCTGTACACTGTCTTTTCCATGTTGCTGTTCACCGCCACGAGTCGCCCTAGGGCTGAGAGTGGCGGTCAATAAGTGCAAATAATAAATAAATAAATAAATTAATAAATAATATTTCAATTGGCCACCTTGATTAGCATTTGATAGCCTGATAGTTTTAGGTGTGACTTGTTACTGCCTGGGGGAATCCTTTGTTGAGAGGGGATTAGCTGCCCCTGATTGTTTCTTGTCTGAAGTTCCCCTGTGTTTGAGTGTTGTTCTTTATTTACAGTTACAATTTTAGAGGTTTTTTTTTTTACCAGTATTAAACATCAGGAAAAAAATGTTTCTAGAACATGACCATACAGCCCCAAAAAACCTACAACAACCCAGACCTAGGTGGTGCCCTGTGAGATAAAGATAGTCATGAAGGCTTTGAAGTCCTGCGTCATCCCAAACAAGTTAACTTCAACAAGTATATTGAAGCCCAGCACCCTTCTGGAAACCTGGTTCAGGATGAGTGAATCCAGGGCAGGGCCAGTCCAAGACATTTTTCTACCTGACCTGAGCAAACGAATGATATTCACATCCAACCAAATCAAGATGCAAATTATACTGAGTCAGGTAATTTACGTATTTAGTGCGTGAAGCAGAACATTGCTTAAGCACCTGTCTTCCGTCCCTAGCAATAAAAATAGCACAACCATCAATTAAGTGACTAGCAATTGCTTGCCCTTTCACGATAGCCCAAATCTGCTGTGCATGACACCACTCTGCCAAATGGTAGGGCTGGTCATGCTCTGGATCAGTGAAATGAGAAGTTCAGCAGCAGAATCTTTCATCCATCCAAAGTAACATTTTTAGATATGCATGTCATTTCAACTCAACCTTTTGAGCATTCTGGTCCATTTCCTCATCACAAGGACTCCTTCCCTCTTTCTTCACATTCAGGACTGCAAATTTGCATGATAGGATACACGGTTATGAGGACAGAATCATAATGGACAACTGTATAGCTCTGCTTCCCTGCTTGCAGATCTTGCCTCCCACTGCCCAAAGAATTGAATAGAACAAAGCTGGGAAAGACTGAACACAGGTTTGTCCAACCATGTATCATACTCATAAAGGATCAAGCTATGGATGGCCATTATTGTCTCATTCATGATTACTGGGGTTCAGCAGCTGTATCAGCACCTTGGAAGGATTGTCACCAAAACCACTTCATGAACTAGACCAGGGGTCTTCAAACTAAGGCCCGGGGGCCGGATACGGCCCTCCAAGGTCATTTTCTTGGCCCTTGCTCAGGGTCAACCTAAGTCTGAAATGACTTGAAAGCACACAACAACAACAACAACAACAACCATTCTATCTCATCAGCCAAAAGCAGGCCTACACTTCCCATTGAAATACTAATAAGTTTATATTTGTTAAAATTGTTCTTCATTTTAATTATTGTATTTTTAAAGTGTTTTTTTGCACTGCAAATATGATATGTGCAGTGTGCATAGGAATTCATTCATGTTTTTTTTCAAATTATAATCTGGCTCTCCAACAGTTTGAGGGACTGTGACCTGGCCCTCTGTTTAAAAAGTTTGAGGACCCCTGAACTAGATGGTTCTGTGAACTGAAACATTGGTCTATGGAGACATTCACCCCTAATCTATTGATCGTGGCAGCAGGAGCAACACAGCTACTTAATTGCACTCAATTACACATGAGATTGTTTTGTTTCTTTCATATTGCATGTGTTCCCTTTTTCTCTTGAATCCACTTTATGAATTTGTACATGGACAAAGCTTACATACATTGCTTTTTTGGACTAGTTACCAGAAACACTCTATTAGAGCAGCTCCTGCCATGCTAGCTGGGGGATTCTGAGAGTTGTAATAAAAAAAGTAAGCTATCAAAATTACAAAACTGGGACTAACCATGCAGAGTTTTGATTGTCCAAGGATCATATCCTTCAAGAGACAAACTGCTGGTTTTGTTGTGCCATTAAAAGCTGGTTAAACCATCAGCTACAGAAAATCTTGCTGACCAGAAGGTTGGCAGTTCAAGCCACGGCTCAGGGTGAGCTTTTGCCGTCAGCCCTAGCTTCTGCTTACCTAGCAGTTTGAAAACAGCACATGAGTAGATCAATAGGTACTGCTTTGGCGGGGAGGTAAAAGGTGCCTTGAAGAAGTCATACTGGCAATTTGATCAGGAAGGTGCCCATGAACAACAGGCTCCGTGGTATGGAAAATGGAACAACAGCACCTCCTCATGGCCGAGTAGAGCACAGCCTCCAGATGCCAGAAATGAAAAAGAGGGAAGCCTTGCTTATGTCTTTGTACCGTCCATCTTTGTTCATTATTAATTGTATAATGGCATTGAATGTCTGCCATGTATGTGTTCTGTAATACACTCTGAGTCCCCTTGGGGAGATAGATCAGAATATAAATAAAGTATATTATTATTATTATTATTATTATTATTATTATTATTATTAATTCAACTTCAAATTATTGTTAATGCAAGACCTACAAGAAATCCTTTTGTCACTAGCTCTGATCAGCTCTTGCAAACTCTGTCTCATTATTTTCTTGGCTGATTCAATCCATCCTTCTCTTCCTACAGCCTTTCAACTTTAATGGGAATTATACTCTTTCAGCTCTAGTGTGATACCAGCCTTGTGTCAGCATTCAGAGTGTAATGGCCTCATTTCACTTCTAGAGAAAGTTCAGGTTTAACATGCTCTCAAGCTCATTTTATTTGTCTTTCAGACAATTGACGCTATGGTTATTACTGTAGGTGTAGAGTGGGAATCATTGTTGAACAACAAGTCCTAGATTTTCTTAGCACTGACTAGGGCTCAACAACACCAGGAGGACTGCATGATTCATCTGCTGCTGTAGAGAAAAAATGGTGGATGGGTAACAAAAGAATTAGCCATCCATTCTAGTGTTATCCTTGCCTGAAGCTCTTGTGATCCTTACTTCACATCCAAAAGTCAGGATGTTGGGGCAAAAGAAATGTGTACCTTGCCATGACAACTGTGGGACTTCTCCCCACGCACATCACAATCATGCTGTCTTTTAGAGAATATGTGGGGAAATCTGAGCTAGACCTTCCAAACATTATTCAATTCTGGATCTTGCTATTAAAAGCTGCCACACAAAAATTACATCATTTCATTATATTCAATTGCCTGTCTTTCTCTTTAGGATTAATTGGACTCCTATTAAATGGGAGGCAGTTTTTTCCCTTGTATGTTTTCATTTGGGTGTGCGAGATAGCAGGCTGTCACTTTAAACTGCAGCTGTGAATGTAATGATAGTACAAATGAAAAGCTGTTGGTAATTAGTTTGCTGGGTGTTCCAGAAATTATAGGCAATGTAAAGATTTTTTTTTTAAAAAAAAATCAATTTGAAAATTAAGAAAGTGCTTCTGGGAAGGAAAAAGGAGAATTTAGAAAGGGTTTCTTTTTCTTCCACCTAGGTAATAATAGATTCATTTGGTGTAAGAAAGAAAGGCCAGGAATATAGCTACATACTAAAGTGGAGAGGATGCTAATACCAAGATTTATGTGTTGGCTGTATTCTCATCTTGCTAAAGTACTTCTGCAAACCACTACCTCGCAAATGAATAAAACAGGTGAAATGGGCTGATTGTATATGGACCTGGGAAAGACCAAAAGAAGTTGTTTCCTTGGGAAAAGATATATGTGATTGGTCTCATATCTGCCTAGGTCATTCACCTACTTTTTCACTCAGAGAACAGCAGGATCTGTTCAGTTACCATATAGCTTGGGAGACACTGAAATGGCATACCATAAAGCCTTGGCAAAGATTGAATGCCCCAGAGCAAGGGTTCTCACTGGGGGGATAGGGTTTTGGAAGCAAGGAATGTGGAGGGGAAATGCTTTTTCAGCCACAGAGCCCTTTTTGAAATAAAAGTTTCTTGTGGAGCCTCAAGAAATGTTGTTATGTTATGTTATGTTATGTTATGTTATGTTATGTTATGTTATGTTATGTTATGTTATGTTATGTTATGTTATGATATGATATGATATGATATGATATGATATGATATTATTATAATGCAGGAAAAGCACAAACAAAGATTGTCTCCCAGCCTTTGTAACAAATAATAACACAGTAGAGTCTCACTTATCCAACATAAACGGGCTGCCAGAATGTTGGATAAGCAAAAATCTCTGACAATATGGAGGGATAAAGGAAAAGCCTATCAAACCCAAGCAAAGGCAGCTTTGGGCTCCCCTTTACCCACACAGAGGGTGCTTCCCTGAAGTGTCACCTGGGCTGAATACGAGGCCCCAAGAAGGAGAGAGCCAGCTAGGAGGGAAGCAGAGTCTGAAGCAGGAACCAGAGAAGGAAGAGAAGAAGGTAGGAAGAGGAGCTTTGTTGCAATTCTTTGAGGAAGAGGAAGAGCCTTGTTTTCACTTTTCCAAGCCAAAAGCAGACAAGGCACATCGGATAATATAGAATGTCAGATAAGTGAAGGTTGGATAAGTGAGACTCTATAATAATAATAATAATAATAATAATAATAATAATAATAATACCAGAAAACCCAGGGTCATTCAGTTTAACTCCCTTCTGCAATGCAGAAAAAGCACAATCGAAGCACCCCTTGAGCACTGGGGGGATAGGGTTTTGGAAGCAAGGAATGTGGAGGGGAAATGCTTTTGGGAGTGAGGGAGGTGAGTAAAAAAGGTTTTGGGGGGTGAGGGAAGCGGGGAAGGGGAGGAGCAGAAAAGAGGAGGGAAACCTTGGAGTGGGAGGAGGGTACTGTGGAGCCCCTCAGTATGCTTTGCGGAACCCCCAAAGGCTCCACGGAGCACACTTTGAGAACCCCTGCCCCAGAGGAATATCCTTTTCCCCCTTTTATTCTAGCATAGCATGGATATGACCTTTTGCAACTCACTTCCCAAAATGGGAAACTGTTTTTTTCTCTTATATGTATAGACAAAACCCTTGAGTGTTGTTGTCATCCTTCATTGCAGCCTTGTACAACTTGTTATCTTGCAGATGTAGTATAGTACAATTCCTATTGTCTCCAAAACACGATGGGCTTTGAAGTCCAACATATCTGGAGAGTGCTAAGTTGAGTTCTTCTCATACTCCAAAACCAGAAAAATCATCACATTGTAATCAGATGACCTTTTTCTCTTTCCGCCTCCCACAAAACCATGGTTCTGTTTACCATGGCCTTTTAGTTCCTTCTAGCCAACGTCCCAGCCAACCTACAGTAAATTCTGTACATCTTATGAGTTTCAAGAAGAGAAAGAGGGAACTCTCTCTCTGTGTTTCACATTACAAATGATTACTTTTCAGTTCAGATTCAGTAACTCATGTTATTAGTATGTATATAAAAGAGATTCCAGTGAATCCTCCTAAAATATGCTCTGCAAATTCTCATATTTCTGTGTAAGTCTTTTTTGAAGTTTTGAGTCTAATGAACCTTCCTCCTGCCTCTCTTGTCCTAAAAGGGATAAATATCCCACATTTATGGGTAGAATCAAACTACATTTCACATCTGATAAATCGAAAAAGGGACTTATGGGGATCATGTCGCACATCAATGATATGTATATCTCAAACATAACTTTTCTTATTATAATTAATACAACATTTGGATTTGTAGCAGTGGTGGCTCCTTGTCTGAATGGAAGGCTGATCACCATTTTATTATTTCAATGCCTCCAAAAGCTTAAACTTCACAATATTTAGCCCTTCAACTTCTTTATAAGACCTACATATCAAGCCTTTTAAACTTATTCTCCAGTTGCACACACAAAAGTTCTCCGCCTTTGAAAAAAGTTTTAAACCACAGTGTATCTTCCATTACTCATTTTTAGGCAAGCAAAAATATGTCTCACCCAGATCATGTAAAATTCATCTTATTAGAGTATGCCACATACTCACTGTGTCATCCACTAAATCATTATTTGGGACTAAGGAGCTGTAATGTGGGTTGCAAAGAAACGTTGGTTCTTTTCTCTCTCCTTATGTGGCAATTATGCACCTAACTTTACTCCTACATGCAATAAAGAGGAGAAAAGGTCTTGTGGAGATATGATTCAGCTTTTTACCCAAGTAGGTAGTTCAGGCGTAAGCAGAAGAATGACTTGTGCCACATTCATTTATCTTTCCCCAAGCTGGGGTTCTCCAAGGGCCCTTCTACACAGCCATATACCCCAGAATTTCAAGGCAGATAATCCACAATATCTGCTTTGAACAGGATTATCGGAGTCCACACTGCCATATAATCCAGTTCAATGTGGATTTTATACAGCTGTGTGGAAGGGTAGACAGCCATGGAGGAAGCTACCGCATTGAGTTTGAAAGACCTGAACAGAGATGTTGATAACTGGTGGTCTCTCATTCACTGGTTCAAAGTCAATTTGATGGCAACAACTAACAAACAACTCTACTATCAGTCTTTTCCCAGAACCTACAAAAATATCAGAAAATGTGTTTCACCCAAGTAGCATCGGTTGGTATAATGAGCCCTTGGTAAAAAATCTTCCAGCAGCGTGCAGAAGAACGAAGAAGTACTCCAGGCATGTAGCCGGGGGGGGGGGGGGGCCTCGAGGGGCTTCAGCCCCCCCCCCCCCGAAATTCTCATGGTGGTTCGCAAAAAGGCCTTACTGGTGCATTATTTAAACTGTTATGTTTATTCATATCATGATCTGATCACCATACTCAATATATCCCATATGCATGGGGTATTGGGGTAATGATACAAAAGGTTTGCTAGGCTAGACCCTCTTTCACTCAGACTCAGCCCCCCTGAAACTCAGCCCCCCCCCAAACCCCTCCCCCCGAAAAAATCACCCCCCCCCACCCGAAACAAAATCCTGGCTATGGGCCTGAAGTACTCCATCAAAGGACTTGGTGTCACAAACAGACAGTGAAGCAGCAGCTCCCCCTGTGGCTGGAATTGAACCAGAATTGAGCATACCCTCATGAAAGCCGGAAAGCTGGAATGTTCAATTGCCTCTGTGTCTGTCTATAAGTTGTAGGTCTAATTGGCATTTAATACATGGCATCTAATTTGCCATGTAGATGTGCAGTGTAATGCGCCCTGAGTCCCCTGAGGGGTGAGAAGGGCAGAATATAAATACTGTAAATAAATAAATAAATAAATAAATAAATAAATAAATGGTATCCACTGGAGTTTTGTTCCATGATACTAAAATCCATGGATACTCAAATCTATTATATTCAATGGTGTAATAAAATGTTGTCCCTAATATAAAATAGCAAAATCATTGATTGCCTTTTGGATTTTTTTAAAGAATTCAAGCCATGGCTGTTTGAATTTGTAGATACAAAATTCATGGATACAGTAGGCAAACTGTGTTGTTGTTCATTCAGTCAGTCGCTTCCGACTTTTCGTGACCTCATGGACCAGCCAACGCCAGAGCTCCCTGTCGGCCGTCACCGCCCCCAGATCTTCAAGGTCAATCCAGTCACTTCCATCCACCTTGCCCTTGGTCAGCCCCTCTTCCTTTTTCCTTCCATTTTCCCCAGCATAATTGTCTTCTCTAAGCTTTCCTTTCTTCTCATGATGTGGCCAAAATACTTCATCTTTGCCTCTAATATCCTTCTCTCCAATGAGCAGTCGGGCTTTATTTCCTGAAGTATGGACTGGTTGGATCTTCTGGTGGTCCAAGGCACTCTCAGAACTTTCCTCCAACACCACAATTCAAAAGTGTCTATCTTCCTTTGCTCAGCCTCCCCTATGGCCCAGCTCTCACATCCATAGGTGACTACGGGGAATACCAAATTGTATTATTATACAAATATAAATAGAATTTTTTTTTTTTTGGTATCAGCCTTTCTCCAAGCTTCTTAGGCAACATGCACGGTTTCTCCCATTCTCCTGACCTTATTATTAAAACAACTTTCCAGGATCGATTAGGCGGAGAGAGAAATTCCAAGGAGATTTAAAATGAAGGGAGATTTGACTTTGGGTCTCCTTGACCTTAATCCAGCATCCCAACCGTTGTGCAGTACTGCCTCTTGCAATGAATTATTGAGACTCAAGACAACATGACATTTCTCTTGCATGCCTGTTCCAGCTGATAAAATTTTACAGATTTTATTTTTGTCATTCAGTGCTACGTGTTCCACTGTTTGGACAACTCCAGGGAAGTGGCAATAATCCAGCAATTAACACACCCACACAGCAACAGCAAGAATAGCCCCTTTTGTATCAGTTCTCCACAGTTCTCCTAATCTGTTGGGTTATTAATAATATAATAATATTATTATTACAATATAATTATTTTACATTTTAAAGGGAAAAATTTTAAAAAGGGAGCCGTCACTCTAATATCAAGTTCATGTGGGAGTAAGTGCAAAACACTGTAGTATATTTTGTCATTCCTTTTTTGACTTTGAGACCAACAATTACATCTTTAGAGTAAAGAAAAGAAAGAGAAAAGAAATAAAAAACCCACGACATAAGAGCAGGCAAATAGTGGTAATTTTATAGAGCCGTGACTCACTTCTGTGCTTTTTGTGGATTGATTCCAATAGTACAGTAAAATGGATATTGATGAAGGAAAGAAAAATCCATAAATCCTGTATTTTGATTTATACAGAACATTACCAAGAAAAATTCTTATGAGTTGCACAGGCTGCTATCTCTCTCTCTCTCTTAAAGACATCTGATGGCTTCGTGTCTTTCGTCTCCCCACCACTACTCCTTTTCCTACCATTCTTAATTTAAGTGTCTCCTACACAATGTTTCTTTGGTTTATTAAAGTTTACTGAGAAAGGAGTTGGAGTGGGCTGAAAGCATTGAGAAAGAGATGACTAACAAAGTAATAGGCATGTGATTAAAGTGTGGGTTGCCAGGCATAGATTAGTTCTCCTCAAGTCTCCCTGCTTTTATCCTGGTTCTGTAGTGAAATAATTCCCTGTTAATGATACTGGAGGTCTCTCATCCTGTCTCTTGCTTCAGAATGAGCAAGACCAAAAGAGGCTAGATTGCAAAAGCCACCGTTTCCTGGTCTGCTCAGATCATGGATGATTACATAAAGCAGGCGGCTTGGTGGATGGAGAGTTCAGAGGAGTGTGGGAGGTTGCAGTGAGCACACAAAGGCAACTGCCCCCTCCATATGCCTCATAGGCACCCACCATGTTTCATCATCTACTCGTTACCAGTTAACATAGTGGGAGTATGTGATGCACTGGTGGAATATTGTGCTTGTGGATAGAATCACCAAAATGTACTTTCAATATGTACTTTCAATGTACTTTCAATATGGGAGCCCCCCGGTGGCGCAGTGGGTTAAACCCTTGTGCCGGCAGGACTGAAGACCGACAGGTTGTAGGTTCAAATCCAGGGAGAGAGTGGGTGAGCGCCCTCTGTCACCTCCAGCTCCCCATGCGGGGACTTGAGAAAAGCCTCCCACAAGGATGGTAAAACATCAAAACATCTGGGCATCCCTTGGGCAATGTCCTTGCAGACTGTTGCACTCAAACAGGTTTCAGTCAGGTCCAATGCAGAAGACACAATAACAATGCACACAGGCAAGAGGAAAATGAACAGAAAAAGTTTTACTCTTATCAGCAGAGTTAAAACATAAACTTGCAGTACAACAAACTTACATAGTCCTTAATACAAAATACAAAATAAGGCTTCTTCATTATTATTTGAAAGACAACAAGATGAGTCCACAGCAGACACTCTGCTGGCTGTTGAATTGGATCACACGTCAGACACTTCCCAAATAATGCGTGCAGATCCCAGTAAGGTGGCCTTAAGCAGCTGGCAGATTTTAATTTTGTCAGCGCCGATTGTGTTTAAGTGCAAGCCAAGGTCTTTAGACACTGCACCCAGTGTGCTGATCACCACTGGGACCACTCTTACTGGCTTGTGCCAGTCTTTGCAGTTCAATCTTTAAATCCTCATATCATGCCAGCTTTTCCAGTTGTTTCTCTGCAATCTGCTGTCACCTGGGATTGCGACATCGATGATCCATACTTGGTTTTTTAACACGATTGTGAGGTCAGGAGGATTAGCTCCAAAACTCTGTCTGTCTGAATCCGGAAGTCCCAGGGGAGTTTGGCGTGTTCATTCTCTGTAACTTTCCATTATTATTATTATTATTATTATTATTATTATTATTTGCACAATTAAGACTCGTGCGCCAACTGCGACCGTACCTCGTGAAGTCGGATCTGGCCAGGGTGGTCCATGCCTTAGTCACCTCCAGATTGGATTACTGTAATGCACTCTACGTGGGGCTGCCCTTGAAAACGGCCCAGATATTTCAACTGGTACAACGAGCAGCAGCCAGGTTACTAACTGGTGCTTCTTGCAGGGAGCAGTCAACCCTCCTGTTTAAGGAGCTCCACTGGCTGCCATTCATTTTCCAGTCCCAATTCAAGGTGCGGGTTCTTACCTACAAAGCCCTGAACAGTTTGGGACCCGCCTACCTGTGTGACCGCATTTCTGTGTAGGAACCCACACGTTCTCTTCTATCATCTGGAGAGGCCCTGCTCACACTCCCACCTCCTTCGCAGGCGCGATTGGTGGGGAAGAGGGAGAGGGCCTTCTCGGTGGGCCCCTCAACTCTGGAATTCACTCCCTAAGGACATCAGACATGCCCCAACTCTGGCAGTCTTTAGGAGGAGCCTGAAAATGTGGTTGTTCCAGTGTGCCTTCCCAGAATAAGGAAAACTCCTAGCAATATGTCCTCAAATGCACTGTAATACTGACTTAGGATTGTCTACACGCCCTCATCTTTCTCTGAAAACCCTATTCTAATTTGCCTTACCTTGTTCATGCCCAGCACTTTTTGATTTTAAAATTGAATTATTACATTTGGCCCGGCCATAGGTTTTTAAATGCTGTATGTTTTAATATTGTTATTGTCTATTGCTTATTGTGTATTTTCTGTTTTTGAGTTTATTTTAACTGTTTTGTATTGATTATTGTTATTGCTTTTGTTTATTGATGTACTGTGGGCTTGGCCTCATGTAAGCCGCACCAAGTCCCTTGGGGAGTTGGTAGCGGGGTACAAATAAAGATTATTATTATTGTTATTGTTATTATTATTATTATTATTATTAGACCACCCTATCTCCCCAAGGGGACTCAGGGTGGCTTCCAAGCAAAAAAAGGCAAAAATTCAATGCCTTGGTGATGAACAAAAACAGTCAACTGTCCTTTTAGATGTGCAGATGTAGAGTTGTATGTTGTGAAATGTTCATTTGTAATGTGTTTACTTGAATTTTAAGTATTGCCTTGTCTCTGCTTTATCTCTGCACCTGGAAGCAGGTTAGAATTGGGGCTGAAAATACATATCGACTTAGGGCAGTTGAAGTTTTGATGTTCTTTCATAAATTTCTGAATGTCCAATTTACTTGATCTTCTGTAATGAACAAGAACATTATTACCACATTTGGGTTAAGAGCTTTAAGATAACATGACAACATCCCATGAATACAATTACCATTGATGGTCAAAACAAGAAATAAAAGTACAGTAAAAAAAAGTTCCCAGCATGACTCAGGCCACATGGAGCTTTCAGAATTACTCTTCCACTTTGCTAATATGGTGACTGCATTATTGCACAACTATAGATAATAGATATATAATTATACTTAGATATTGGATGATAACAGTTTTTTTACTGCTTTGACTTGGAAGATCTCTTTTTGTAACTTTAAGTTTTACACATTTGTATTGTTTACAGCCATCTAATTAAAGAACAGGTCAGCTCACATATTTCAGCTGAAATTCACTGTTGAAATCCACTGAGAGTCTGAATTTGCTTCACAAGAGGTTTGTGACAACTGTTAACTTGTTAATGGATGTGTTTGATAGCATGGATAGCCTACTCTTCATCTGGAAAGAATCCCAGAGTAGATTATATTTTAAAATCACTTTCTGTGCCATCAGGTTTACAATCTAAAAAGACAACAACAAAAAGGGGATGGGGTATGTGTGTGTATTTTCATACCTCTTTACCTGCCACAGCCCAATGCTATGGAATCCTGGGGTTTGTAGATGGCTGAAGGACTACCACTCTTTGGCAAAGAAGTCTCAGAACTATAGAACTACAACTCACACAATTCCATAGCATTGAGCTGTGAGAGATAAAGCGTTCTCAAACTGCATTGAATCGACAGTCTCCATCCATTGCGAGAAAACAAAAATAAGGAAATTCAGTCACAATTGTTTACTACAACATCTGTTCTTACAAAGTTCTTGCTCAAAATGTTCAAATTTTGATGGAGACATATTGCTCTTGGTTCAAAACAGGCTTCAAACAGTGTCCAAGAAATATCCAGGAGACCTACTGACTTTCCCAGACAGGCTGTAATGTGGCTAGAAATTTTTGAGGTTATTTGGCTTCTCAGCCTTCTGGGCTTTGCTGGATTATACTGGTTTCATGTCACTTCCATTCTTGCAGGTAAAACGTTGCTCCTCCTTCTGGAAAAGTTGGATCTGGCCCTGGTGGTTATTCTTATTGACAGTTGGTTCCAATTTTTTTTTTGTCATGTCTGGAGCGACTTGAGAAACTGCAAGTCGCTTCTAGTATGAGAAAATTGGCCATCTGCAAGGATGTTGCCCAGGGGACGGCCGGATGTTTTTTGATGTTTTACCACCCTTGTGGGAGGCTTCTCTCATGTCCCCGCATGAAGAGCTGGAGCTGATAGACAGAGCTCATCCGCACTCTCCCCGGATTTGAACCAATGACATCTTTGAATGGACAGGAGAGCTTGTAAATGCCTTAACAAGTCCTAATAGTTTCTTCCCCATCTGCTGCGCATTTTCTCCAAATCACAAAAGTGATGCAGTGCAACTTGGTCTTCTGAAATCAAAGCACTCCTTCTGCAATGATAAAAAAAATGTCTGTAATGGGTTATGACGGCAAAATATTGAGACCATCCGCTATCATCAGATGCTGTGGGCAACATTTCAGAGGAAGGAACTGGGGAAAACCCCTCTGGGTATTCCTTGTCCAATGAAATGCATATCGTTGCCTATTGCCAGGCACTACGGGTGTTCCCCTGTAAGGTTTCCTTATTGTCCAGATTTCCCATGCTAGCTGGCAAATTCAAAAGTAATAGCAAAATTTAGATGCAGCGATTGTAACAGAAGCCCATGACTGTGCTCAAATGTCTCTATGAACTGTTACATTGACAGCTCTCTTCTTTCTTCGTGACATGAATGAAAAGTCATGTTACAGACACCCTCTTTCCCAAAAATTTTGCGATCCCTCTCTTAAATTACCCTTATTTATTTTTATTTAAAATATTTATATTCCGCCCTTCTCACTCCGACTCAAGAGACTCAATTACCCTTCTCTAATAGGAATCCAGGAGCCATTATGGTGTAATTGTTTGAGCATTGGGCTATGATTCTGGAAGCTAGGGTTCAACTCGCACTATAGGTAATGGGAACATTACCTATATGAAGTCATACATGTAAGCTCCGGTGACCTTAGGCGAGGGAATTTATGTACTTGTTTCAAGAGTGGGTTTCATGGCACTACATAACCATTGCTTCTATGCAGCAGCTTCAATGGATAACAGTACTGTTTGTGGGTGCTTAGAGAGGTAAGTAAGAAAACACAACCACCCTAAGTTAGAAATGACTTGAAGGCATGCAACAACAAATAGGAATGCAGGAAGATTTTGTTCCCACATCCCCCTGTTATTAAACCTCCTTCAGTTATCTTGTGTTCATGTTCATATCTAAGTCCAAGGGTTGGCTCTGCCTTTAGGCAAAACAAGGCAGCTGCCTCAAACACAGATGCTAAAGTCCTCATCAGAATCCAACCCAATCATTTCTCCAGGGCTCATAATCATACCGATTTACAACAAGCTTTCTGTCTTCAGAACTGTGGGTCCTTTTGTTGTGGTTATTAAACTTGTTTATTTGCAGTTATATAACTTCACTGATGATCATCACTTGATGGAATTAAATTTTAAAGGCTGTGAAGAAGAAGACTTTTATAACTATCTATTTATTTTGAAGCTACTATTAATAAGCACAGAACAAATTTATTTACCACAAAAAATGAAAGCATGTTGTTAACAAGCAAGTCGCTTGTCTATAACAATCTTTCATCTCTATCAGAAGTTGGCAAGCAAGAGGGCTGATGTGTTTGGCAAGGAGTGGGAGAAAGATTTGGCTGTTAATGGGAGGGTGAATATGTAATAATGTGTGAAACACCGGACACAGGATGTGTATGCATCACATGGGCCTTTGTGATGGATAATGAAGCAAATTTTGGCTATGCATTAAAAGGCATTAGCAATGAATCACATCTCTTTGCTGCAGTAATGTAACTTTTCGGTCAAATCTAATGCCTCTCTGATTCAACAAAACAAAACAAACCCAGAAACCTAAAGATAACCACTAATTCCCTCATTTTGTGTAAGTGTCTCTCCTGTTCCAAGTCTGAATCCCATTACATGCACTTTATATTATCAAAATTACCTGGTTATTTTACTTTCAATTGAGTAGTATTAAAATAGAGGTGAATCTACTGCTGTGGAAGACACAAATCCCATCTGAAGTTTGCGGTGACTCCTCCGACAGAAACATCACCTTTATCAGTGTTTCTCAACCTGGGGGTTGGGACCCCAGGGGGGGGTTGCGGGGGGGGGGTGTTAGAGGGGTCGCCAAAGACCATCAGAAAACACAGTATTTTCTGTTGCTCATGTTGGTTCTGGGAAATTTGGCCCAATTCTATCATTGGTGGGTTCAGAATGCTCTTTGTATAAATCCCAGCAACAACAGCTCCCAAATGTCAATTCTATTTTTCCCAAACTTCACTAGTGTTCACATTTGGGCATATTGAGTATTCGTGCCAAGTTTGGTGCAGATCCATCATTGTTTGAGTCCACAGTGCTCTCTGGATGTAGCTGAACTACAACTACAAAACTCAAGGTCAATGCCCACCAAACCCTGCAGTCTTTTTTGTTGGTCATGGGAGTTCTGTGTGCCAAGTTTGGTTCAATTCCATCATTGGTGGAGTTCAGAATGTTCTTTGATTGTAGGTGAACTATACATTCCCGCAACTACAGTTCCAAAATGGCAAAATCACCACCACCACCCAACCCCACCAGCATTCAAATTTGGGTGTATCTGGTATTTGTGCCAAATTTGGTCCAGTGAATTAAAATACATTCTGCACATCATATATTTACATTATGATTCATAACAGTAGCAAAAATACAGCTATGAAGTAGCAACAAAAATGGTTGGGGGTCACCACAACATGAGGAACTGTATTAAGGGGTCCTGGCATTAGGAAGGTTGAGAAACACTAATCTATATAAAGGAGCTGAACAGGAACATCACCTATATAAAGCCATACCACCCAACATTTGACAGATGAAAACTGGGATGTTTATGGCCAAGTAGCATCAGAGAGTGGTCAAAATAACAAAAATAATTAGGAACCACACACAAGCTGGGAAAGACTGCAGCAGTCGTGTCCCCCCCCCCCCCCGGAACAAAAGAATAAGATTCTTCTATTCTACTCAGTGTTGAGTTACTTTAGTACAAACTGCTTCTGCAACTAAAACAAACTTAGGCCAAAGGAGGAAAGTAGATGCAGCCAAAAGACTTGAGGTGATAGAGGATGACTGGGGACTGTCACAAACACTGTGGAGGAGTTATAAGACCACCTCAAGTCTTATAAGAGGAGCGGCTCTCATGAGGGTTTCAGGCTCTCCCTTGGCAAGAGATTTTGTGGGAGTTGGATTTCTCATGGGGGTCCCTTCTCTCATGAAACTTGAGACACATTTTATATAGGCCAGCCTCACATTACTACCTGCCTCAAGTCATTTTGGTCTGCAGGGAACTGAGAGCTGAAAAAGTGTGCATCAGTGACACTCAGAACAAATACACCTCTGCAGTATTTGGTATGTAATTTGAAGCCACTGGTTGCCTATCAAATGATTAGGAGTTGGTCTATTGCAAGTGTGGTCGAAGTCTGCTTTTCCTTCTCCCACTGAATCAAAATACAGACTCTAGGGCTGCAAAATGATGAGGTCCCCTGCCTCCTTCCAGATCTGTAGACTCTGGTCATTTATACTGGCTGCTCCCCCATCCACTCTGAATCTGGTCTAGTATGCATAAATTTCGAGTTTCATCAAAGATGTGCATATTCATACCGATTTTTAAGACAAGGAAACATTCCATGAGTCACCTGCAGGGCTCCTATAAAGTTTGGGTTGCTAGTTCAAGATTATCCCATATCCTGAATTTTCCAAGCCAAAACTGGGGAAAGCTCTTGTGGTGTCATTGAACATTATGCATATAGTAACATCCACAGGTATTCATACCTTGCCATTCAAATACCCATACAGAGAGAAAATAAACTTTTCTTAGTTCAATGAGATCTCCCCAAATCAAGGTATCATGTGTTTTTTTCATTCTTTCTCACTGACATAAGGAGATGAGCTAGATCACATAAGCTATCTTTCTTCTAGATTGATGATGAATTCATGAAGAGTGAGCTGTGGCACAGCAAAAATTGGGAAGAAGTAGGAAACAAACTAAAGAAATACATACACTCCTTGAAAAGTTGCCTTAACCTTTGTCTTCCACCTGGAGATTACTCATGAAAACTGTAGACCCTGAAAGCTGGCAACCCTATTTGTAGGCCACAATCCAGATTTATGTTGAATGGGTTTATGCAAGACTGTTGTGAGCTGGTGAGATGGAGTAGAGATTGATCTCATCCCAACAGAGGGACAATAGCCTCGTATTTGAGAAATATTATGAAAAATAATATTTAAAATTGAAAGGAGAATTTTTGTAGGCAGAAACAAAAGGAGAACATGAATTGGAAAAATATCTGGAAAGCAGAAAGAAGAGGGGAATGAACATATCCAAATAAAACACTGGTAAAGGTCTGGTAACCAAGCACCACGAGGAGCATTTTAGGGAGCTATGAATATTTTGCTTTGACTATATGAACAATCTAGTTGCTGAATTGAGCTCCCCTGATCACCATTAGAAGGTAATAGGAGAAATCAAATCTTATTATACACTGATGATATAGTCCTCAGGTCAACTACACAAATAGGACTTAGAAGACTCTTGAGGACACTAGGTAGAATTTGTGATCAAGAGATGTTGAGGATTAATCACTGTAAAACCAAAGTGATGGTATTCTCCAAGAGGAAGCAGATACATAAATGGTAATTGGATGGCCACTCAATAGAACAGTGTCACAGCTTTAAATACCTGGGCATACACTTCTCATATAATTGTAACTGGAAGAGTCATATAGAGGCAGCCAACTTATTCACCTGAAGGTCAGCAAAATCAGTTCCCTCCAACTTTATGATTATGTGATTGCAAGCCATTCAAAAAGCAAGGACCCCCTCTTTGTTTTCCCAAAGGCTAGAAATGATTTTGCTGACCTCCAGGTGGATAATTTGGCTGCCTCTATATGACTCTTCCAGTTACAATTATATGAGAAGTGTATGCCCAGGTATTTAAAGATGTGACACTGTTCTATTGGATGGCCATCCAGTTGCCATTTATGTGTAATCTTCCTCTTGGAGAATACCATCACTTTGATTTTAGAGTGGTTCAAAAATGTTGAGGAAGGCGATGGAAAAACCAAATATCCTTTAATTGTCAAGATATTGACTGCATCTTAGAAATGCAAGTAATAAAGCCCCATAGTTTCTGGACTTATTTCCCAGGTTGAATTAGTCCAATGGCTGAATTATACCCATAACAAATTTCTAATAGGCCTGAGATGGTCAAGGTATTTGCTCCCACTGGCTTTAACTTGATGTGATGGGATGGAAACATTCTCTACTATACTTTCTCACTCCTCCTCCTCCTCATGCCCACATCTCAGGGCATAGGGATGGGGAGATTTTAGCCTCCCCTTCATGCCCATGAAGATCTAGAAATGGACTTTCAATAGGGAACTTTCCATCCCTCCACACCCATCGATTTGATCAGGAAAAGATCCTGAGATACAGGGAAATTGTATGTGTAGTAGAGAACCTCCAATTGTAGCACCCATTGAATTTTCCATCTCCATTTCCATTTACAATTAGTTTCTCCAGCTTCCCAGGACTTTCCTCACAACAAGTAGCAGAGAGAAACTATTTTAGTGAGGATTGAACAAATGTGTGCACGTGGGGGTGTGAATGCATGTATGCATTGATATGTCTGTGTCCCTGTCCTTTTTTATCTTGTGGTCCCCAAAATTAGTAGCATGGAAAAAGTTATATCAGACACATCATAAATGCTGCAGGGTGGAAAATGGGACAGCCCCCCCCCCCCCCCCCCCGTTCCCAAGAGATCCTAACAGACAAGACTGCGATAGAATACAGTAGCAACTCTTGGTACAAGCCTCCCGCTGTAGCAGAATGAATCATACTCTCACCCACCTACTGAGACCATGGGCCACTGGTACCAGCATTAATGACAGCAACATGGGAGTAACTGTTTTTCCCCTGCAGCCTAGTTTGATTGGCTGAGCTGCCAGGAAATGTGGGTGGATTCCCCTGATATCACAGGCCATATGGAGATTGGAAGTGGAGCTCAGGTTGACAGGTGTTCTGTTCCCTGCTACACAACAAGATGGACTAATTTCTTCCTCCACTGCAAACAGAGAATGAGATAGTGAACTCTCCGATTTTAGATTTCATGTAGTTCAAGACAGACTCATTCTTTGAAGAAAAAAAGACACCCACGTTGATACTACTAATGCTGTTGGTACTAATTCATAATCATAATTCTGAAGTCAGATGCAAGAAGCATGTAGCTGTGCAACTATAATACAGAGGGGATTTTCTTATTGTGAATACAAAAACCTATAAGCAATCAGGTTGCAAACAAAATGAAAAGATGTAATTCACATTTTCTAGGAATGTGAACATAGCTATTAATGTGTAAATGATGCTGTTTCCATATGAAAGGGAAAAGATTTAAAATACAGCCTGGATGGCATAAGGAGTCATTAGGATAGTCATTATACCAGGAAACACAGGCTCTTAGATTTAAAACGGCACATTAACACTTGTTAACGTAGTTAACATTAGATTGTGATATGTTTTTGAAGTGTTCCAAGAATATGCTGAGACTTCATAGAACAGAGAATATAGCTTGATTGTATACAAAATTCATATTACATACACAATTATATATTGACTACACAGGAGCATCACTGTGATGAACAATGTCTGAGATGTCAGGAGCCAAAATGGTGTAACAGCATAAGTGTAGGAAGAGGACTGTGGGGAACAGTATTCGAATCCCTGCCCAGCCATAAAAACGCACTGACTTTTCTTTGTCTCAGAAACCCCCATGATAGGTTTGTCTTGGGATTGCCATAAGTTGGAAAGGACTTGAAATCATAAAGCAGCAGTAACAACAACACGACACACTATACTGTCCTTAAAATGCTTTCTTCTTTCTTCTTCATTAGACACTGAAATAGAATAAAGTGTTCCAATATGATATCTTCTGACAGCAAACTCAAGTGGTAAGTGTCCACAGGATGGGGATGAATGAACAACACTGTAAGGCTTTTTGTTTATTTTTTTTCTTTTTAGTTGGGCACCAACATCAAAAACAGTGCAGTTGGAGAGGACTGGGTGATGGATAGGGAGCATATAGCAACTAAAGCAGGTGGGCCCAAATATCCAGCATTTTCCAAAGGTATGTTCTCCCAGCAGAGGCGGCCCTAGGTAATTTTCAATGGTAAGCAAACAGTATTCCCCCCCCCCCCCCCGGCCCAATCACTGATATATATTTTCTGTTCGTCGTGAGAGTTCTGTGTGCCATATTTGGTTCAATTCCATCATTGGTGGAGTTCAGAATGCTATTTGATTGTAGTTGAACCATACATCCCAGTAACTACAACTAACCTATGTCAAGATCTATTTTCCCCCAAGAGCGTCTCAAGAGCGCCCCTGGGCAAAATCAACTATACTGCAAATGCTTACTTTGCGTAATGGGTTGAGCCGACCCTGTCTTCCAGTTCCCACCGACTCCATCAAAATGTTTTGAAAAGAGAACTAGTAAAGAGCATTGAATGTTGGACTGTGACCTGTAATTTCAACATCTGCTCATCAAAGCACTGAGATTGGAGAGCCATGGTAAAATTGTTCATTGTGATTGGACTCTGGAGGTACCAGTTACAATGCCACATACTTGTCTTTTTCTTGGCCCCTCTACTCTCCGTAGTCCTATATATCGAGGACATTCTTCTGATAAACAGACCTTAGAGCCACCGCAAACTAGCCTCCTGCGGGAGCAAACTGTGCCAGCAAGTCCCTGACGTCATGAGACTGCGCCTCTCTCTTCGCCACTTTCTCCGCCTCTTTCTCCATGCCAGAGTGGTTTTTCCTTTGCTAGGGCACCATTGCCAGCGTACTCTCGTTGTTGACAGAATGAGTCGCCCTTGGGCTGAGAAATGCGGTATATAAGAGCAGTAAATAAATAAATAAGAATTCAACAACGAGAGTACACTGGCAATGCTGCCCTAGCAAAGGAAAAACCACTCTGGCACGGAGAAAGAGGCAGAGAAAGGGGCGGGGAGAGAGGCGGAGTCTCATGACGTCAGGGATGTGCTGGCACAGTTTGCTCTCGCAGGAGGCTAGTTTGCGACGGGTCTTATGAAGGAATGTATCAGTTTTGGGAGGCAAACTATGTCTCTCTGTCCCTCTAAATAAAAATTATAAATAATTTTTCACAATGGGTTAAATGCTTAGATTTTCAGCCTCATCATATGGGGCTAATGTTGGTGGCAAACACTCCAGTCATTCATGAAGCTGGCGAGCTCCCATCAGACGACACAATGCTGGCTCTGTGGGTAAAGGAGGGCAGAACCAGCATGCCACCACCACACAACACAAGAGGCTTCCAGTGTCGCCATTGACTTTCATGGGGGGAAGCAGCTTCCCTGCATGAAATCAGCTGCCAGAGGAGCCCGGCAATGTAGGGCATGGGGTGGCAGCTTCCCCACACCCATTCCTGGTGAAGCGGAATGACGTGGGACACTTTTGCCGGTTGTGATGAAGTCGTTACATTCAGATCAAAGAATTTGTTGATTTAGACATATCCTAGTTCTGTTTAAAGCAGTGTCTAAATTTGGTGGCCCAATGGGTTAAACTCTTGTGCTGCTGAACTGCTGACCTGAAGGTTGGCTGAACTGCTGGCCTGAAGGTTGGCAATTCAAATCTGCGAGACGGGGTGAGCTCCCATCTGTCCGCTTCAGTTCTTGCCAACATACCAGTTCGAAAACATGCAAATGCGAGTAGATACATAGGCACTGCTTCAATGGGAAAAGGCAAAGAGACACTCCAAGCAATGTTTCCAGTTTCACCACCAGGAGGTGACAATGCAGGCTCCTTGGCTTGAAAATTGAGAAAAGCACCTCCCCAGAACTAGAGATGAGCACTGCCTCCAGAAGCTGGAAAGGAAAGGAGAAGCCTTTGTTTGTATTTGTATCCACTTTATTACAATAGAGAAAAATCCACTTAAAATCCAGTTTCTGTCTCCTGCAAAATTCTGGGGTTTGTAGTTTAGTGAGGCTGTTAAAGGCTCCTCCCTAAACTACAAATTCTGGAATTCTGCAGGAGGCAGAAACGAGATTTTAAGTTGATTTTCCCCCCCACTTTTAGTCTCGTTGTATATGATTTCACAGGCATTGAATGCTGGCCTGTTTATGTATATGCTGTAATCCCCTCTGAGTCCCCTAGAGGAGAAGGGTGGAATATAAATAAAGATTATTATTATTATTATTATTATTATTATTATTATTATTATTGAATCTAAAGTATCCACCTTTTAGGTGCATAAATGTAAAAAGAAAGTCAGTGCCTACGAACAACCAAGAACCTTGTGACTACAGAGAAAATGTGTTTCCCCTGTAATATCTACTTACCTATCCCATTATTTAGACACTGACTTCCAGAACCTCTTTTGGCATGCTACAAATGATGAGGGCAATGATAGTGGGACAAAGGGAATCCAAATGTAATGCACTGCAGCAGAGAAATAGGCTCACTTTTCCAAACATCAAGAATGGAATATGAGCAATTCTTTTTCTCTAGCTTGAAAAGGTAATTGCACAACAGGCAGAAAATGTGTAATGTACCATTCAGAAGCCTGTGGGTGGATGCTGAAAATCAAGGGAGAAACAGTCTGAAAAAAGGAACAGGACAAAAGAAAGACATGAAAGAAGTGAAGGTTTCTCTCCATCTCAGTGTGCTGATGCCAACCTCTGGATTAGGGTATCTTCATTCATCATCTTGCAAAAATATCCTCCAACAGTTCCCAAATTGAAATCGTGACTTGTGACTAAGAAACATCAGAGTGTGGTCAAGATGACAAAAAGTATTACAGAAGCTAGGAGAAATGGGCAATGTATGCACAAGGTGCTAGAAGCTGCAGCAGGTTGCTTTTGCCTGACCTTACTGGGAAGGGCAAGATTCTTCAGCCTGCTCTCTTCTCTTCCTTGCAGAGTTGAATGCAAATTACTTTTGGACTTTGAACTCCATTTTTACCAGTGGAAGTAAGCCACTGACAAAGCGAGAAATTGGGGGGAGAAGAAAGAAAGTGGAGACATTTCAAAAGCAAATAAAAAAGTGAAACAGACAATTAGTTGGACTGCCATTGCCAAATCAGGACAGCTGGAAGGTATGCAGTAGATATCTCTTTCCACTTAGCCCTTAACTGGAGTCCCGCAGGGCTGCTAGGAAGAGAGAGAAACAGGGAGGGAGGAATGGAAGGAGGAGGGAGAGATGGAGAGAGGGAATTGGTGGCCATGATTTTTTGGCTCATCACTAAAGCTGAGGAACAGTGAGGGCAGCAGGGGAAACTGATGCCCCGTGCCCCACATCATCCACATCACCTCCTACCCCATCAAAAAGTTAAAACCGTTGCTGCTCGGCTTCCCCTCATGCTTTCCCCAGCTAAGTGAATGACAGCACAGGAAGCCTCCTGTGTTTTCAGGGCTCCATCCTAGGACACTTCCAGCATAAAGCCCTGTCAGAAATAGCCCTGCGTCATGTGATGGGCTCTGGCAAGCTCCCTAGAAAGCATCCTAGGACAGAGCCAAAGACCAATGTGATGAGGTCCTTATCCTAAACCAACTTGCTCTGAACTCATAGTTCATGTTGATGCAGTTGCTTATGCAAAGGCAGATATCTCCATTTGCCAACCAGATGGACAACAGTTACCTCAGCAGTACACAATGTGAAATGGAAAAGGGAAATTGGCTTGGACTCCCAACACCTAGCAAGCGCATCTGATTTCTGCTGTCAATGGTAACAACTGTTTAATACTGTCTGCATGATCTCTACCTATTGTGGATGATCAATAACACTATGCAAGGAAGCCCCTGTTGACACAGTAGGTTAAACTGCTGAGCTGCTAAACTTGTAGACCGAAAGGTTGCAGGTTCAAATCCAGGGAGTGGTGTGAGCTTCCGCTGCAGCCCCAGCTTCTGTCAACCTAGCCATTTGAAAACATGCAAATGTGAATAGATCAATAGGTACTGCTCCAGCAGGAAGGTAACAGAGCTCATGCTGGCCACATGACCTTGGAAGTGTCTCCAGACAATGTCGGCTCTTAGAAATGGAGATGAGCACCAGCCCCCAGAGTTGGACATGACTGGACTTAATGTCAGGGGAAAACCTTTACCTATGTAACAAAATTTGAAAAAAAATCTGTTTCTGGTTTCAAAGTGTTGTTTCCTGTTTAATTGTGCAGTACTTACCTTGAAAGCAGTTGTATATTCCAGAAACTTTGTTTTTGTGGCTGCCTTCAACTATGTTGAGTTGGTTGAGACTTTATGAAATATTCATTGGAAAACTATAGCAAATTGTGCTGCAAAAATAAAGTTTTTGCAGTTTAATAAACTTTTCCCATGTATTTAGATAGAACCAATTAGGAAATGTCATTTATTAACCCAGGAACAAAAATCATGTTACATAGTGTAATGAAAGCCATTATGATATTTTTGTTATCAATCTGTCTCAATTTCCACACTTTATTGCATAAGGTATTGAAATCCCCTGAAATGTTGGAAGATATGGGGAAATGTGATATCATTGCTGGTGTGCTTCATTTAGCCTCTTTCTTTCTGTATTTACCCATCCTTCCAGAAATTACTGACGATTATTCAAAAGATGATTAGTAAGTGCTCTCACCATGTTCGTTTTGGAGAGCAAAAGCTATCCAAAGTAGATGAAGTGGCATGTTTTGCCAGGTCCAAATGATAAATGACATGAAAGTCCAGATTAAGATCTACAAGCAATCTTCTTTCCTTCCTCTTCCTTTTTCTTTTCTTTTCAGAAGAAATAACATCTGTAAGGAACTGGTAACACGGGGGTAGAACCTGAAAAGAAGGAAGTGGAGAGATGCAGAAATCTAAAGAATACTACTTTTTACAAATGGCCTAATGAACTCAAAATACCACTTCCTTTGTGTGGTTGGAAACCTACTCATTTCTCAGTAACCAAGCAAAGGGGCGCTTCCTTGTAATACCAAGAGGAAAACCTCTAGTTTTCTGAATAACTCCCACAACAAACATACTGACAACTGCAAATTTGGTCATATCCGATCTAAGTTGTCCTAAAACGTTGTTCAGCATGAATGGTAATGGGTACTAAAAATAACTACAGTACTGTAAAAATAATAATATCAAATCATGATTTGATAGCTGGAAGGAATCCCAAGAACAGCCCCTGTCTATTTAAAAAGTCCACATGTAAAACATACCACCCAGGGTCTACACAACCTTAGTTTAAAAACCTCCAATGAAGGAGATCCTTATACCTAAGGCAGTCCATTCTATTACCAAATAGTACTTCTTATCAGGAATCCCCCTTCCCTAATCTTTAATCAGAACCGTCTTTCTAGCATTTTGAATCCACTGGCCATTATTTTGCCTCTCAGTCTTCTCCGTGCTAATCATACTGAATTTCCTCAACTTTTTTCTCACAAGGCTTAGTTTTCAGACTCTGTACCATCTTGGTCACTTCTTTTTGACATCTTCCAGTGTACCAATACCCTTCTTGAACTGTGTTGCCTAAAACTGGACACAATATATCAGATTAGGTCTGACTAAGGACCTCATCACACTGAGGTCCAAATTCGTGGGGCAGCAGGAGGAAACTCTTGTCCCACAGTTCACACCACCCAGCTCCCCCCACCCCATTCTTCTCTATGGATTACAGGAAGCCTCGCATGTTCTCAGGGAAGTGTTCTAGCATGCTGCCAGGACACACTGGAAATAGCCTTATTTCATGTGATGGTGTCCAGTGAGCTCTGTTGAGCATCCTGACAGTATGCTAGAACGCTTCCTTCTCTCTGTAAAATGAGGTGATAAGTCAGAATAGAGTGGCACTTCCGCATCTCCTGAACTGTGCACAGCAGTTGTGTTGATGTTGCCAAGCATTACATTGTTTTTAGTGGGATGGGATGCACTTTGCTACTCTGCTGCTGAATAAGCATGCCCAGTGGGGAATACATCTCACCACTATAACAGTGGATGTGGCTCTTAATGAGACATACTGCATTATCACAGGATGTCTACTTCTTATACCAGTGGAGAAATTATACTGTTTAGCTGGTATTGCACCATCTGACATCCTCCAGGAAGTAGCAACCAGCAATGAAAGGACCAAGGGAGTGACATCTCCGGCCCATCCTTTATTCGGATATCAGCCAGCATGCCAATGCCTAAAATCAAGAAATAGCTTTCTAAGTTCTACAGAGATACTCACAGGAACAAGCGAGAGTCCAAAGTGGCAGGTTAAAACCCAGAAGCTCAATCAGTGACTAATGCCAGATGAGAAACTCCCTCCTGGGCACACAGAAGACTGGGCAACTTGAAAGGCGCTGAACAGACTGTGCTCTGGTACCACGAGATGCAGAACAAACCTTAAGAAATGGGGCTACAAAGTAGAGTCCACGGCATACAAGTGTGGAGAAGAGCAAGCCACAGACCAACTATTGCAATGTGATCTGAGAACCTTCTCACAGCGACATCAGAGGCACTTCAAGTGGTCAGCCTATGGTCAAATGACATTTAACATAATGCCGAGTTTTATGTTTTTATGTTTATATTTTTATATACATTATAACTGTACCCTCAATTTGTTTCTGACACGATAAAAAAGTGGGATGGGAGAAATGATTTTTAAAAGACCAGTGGAATCATTTGTGTGTGTGTGTGTTTGTATCAGGAACGACTTGAGAAATGCAAGTTGCTTCTGGTGTGAGAGAATTGGCCATCTGCAAGGATGTTGCCCAGGGAACACCTGGATGTTTTACCATCCTGTGGGAGGCTTCTCTTATGTCCCTGCCTGAGAAGTTGGAGTTTACAGACAGAAGCTCACCCTGCTCCCCGAATCCAAACCACCAACCTTTTGGTCAGCAGTCTTGCTAGCAAAAGGATTTAACCCATTGCGTCACCGGGGGCTCCAGTGGAATAATATTAGATTAAGATACTGAAACCACCATTTACATTACTGTCTGTGGATCATTATGTATTACTTTTAATATAATATTTTCACACATCTAAATTTTTGCCCCAATTCTTGGTTCCATGTTCATTCACAATACTCATGCACGTGGTAAGGATTTAGGAGCTTAAATCCTTGACAAGCTGATGGCCTAGCAAGTTTTATCTCAGAGGAATTATTTAAAAATATCTAAATAAGTTTTATAGCAACTAATTAAGTTTCTGCACATAAAGGGAAGCAATCACATTGCTCAAACAACACAGCTCATAGCTTCAAAAGAAGCAAGTAGCTGCGCATCAATTAACATGTAGAGAGAATATGTCAAGAGTGACGTTGATGCTACCCAAATAAGTGTTTGCATATTTTTTGAACCAATATTGTAGCATGTCTGAGAATTTTGTGTAATTAGTCTTGTGGGAAATCTTTAGCTCTCTTGTTACTCAGAAAATGTCAACTTTCCCCAGTGGAAGAGAAGTGATATTTCGCTGTCACTGGGACAGCTAAAATATCATTCCCTAGTGAATTACTCTTTATGTAAGAACTCCATCTAAACTAGAAGCATTGAGTGCCTGAGAGGTCTAGGAATCTCCTAATCTTCCTGCTCTTCCTGTTTATTCTTGCTGATAGCTTACCTGCTTTCTCCAAGTGGCATGGACTGAGTCTAGAGGAAGAATCAAACAGAATAGACAGTAGAGATGTGGAAGGCAAGATTCTCAAATCACTATAAATAGAACAGTTTTGGCCCTGATGAGAATATTTGTCCTCCCAAACTTCTCCTGAACAAGCACAGATTCCACCTTTCTGATGCTGTACATCAAGTACAGCAATGCCCAGTTTTGTAAGGTGACTTTATACAACTAGACCAACTGTGTTGCTACCTGCCATTGCTTTGATTAATCTCTCTCTTGCAGGCTCTGTGTTAGATAAGTAGCAAGTACAGGAACGTGATCCAGCACGTTTAATGGAGAAGAGATGTATAAATAGCTCCCTAAGAGATAACATGCCCACTCTGATCCTTGCTTCCTTTTAGCCAAGCAGCAAAATCTGTGTTATTCAGTGATGTATTAAGTAAAAAGTCATATCGAGATAAGACTGGTTTTATATTATACTAGCAGTCCCCTGCCACACGTTGTTGTAGCCCAGTCTGGTGATCTAGAAAATAAAGTAATGAGAAAGTGCTGGTTTTAATATATGTAATTTCTTTATGCTTGTGGATAAGCAGTATTTCTTGTTGTTTCTTTGTCAGTGTTGATGTAGAGATTGTCTGGTTTGCCTACTCTGGAACATGCAACATGTTCTTTTGGGGTCCCTTTCAAATTTATGATACTATGTCTGTCATATAGGTGTGTGTGTGTGTGAATTATATCTATCTATCTATATCTATGGCTGGATGGCTCTTTGTCAGGAGGGCTTTGATTATGTTTTCTTGCCCTGGTGAAGGGAGTTGGACTGGATGGCCTTAAGGCAGCATTTCTCACCCTGGGGGCCGGGACCCCTGGAGAATCACGAGGGGGTGTCAGAAGACTACCAGAAAACACTTTTTTTTTGTTGGCCATGGAGGTTCTGTGTGAGAAGTTTGGCCCAATTCTATCATTGGTGGGGTTCAGAATGTTCTTTGATTGTAAGTGGACTATAAATCCTAGTAACTTCAACCCCCAAATGTCTCTGGATGTAGGTGAACTACAACTCCAAAACTCAAGGTCAATGGCCACCGAATCCTTCTAGTGTTTTCTGTTGGTCATGGGAGTCCTGTATGCCAAGTATGGTTCAATTTCATAGTTGGTAGAGTTCAGAATGCTCTTTGATTGTAGGCTAACTATAAATCCCAGCAACTACAACTCCAAAATTACAAAATCATTTTTGTAATTGGGTTAGTAGGTGTCTTGTGGCCAAATTTGGCGGCAATTCATCTAGTGGATTTTGAGTTATGATGTCACTCCAAATGAACAGAGCATATATATAGATTTTCTGCACTTGATGATGCTTTATGCTATTGAGTTGCATTCTTTTTAGACTGCCTTGGCTGTATGATATATAGAAAAATGGGTTAAACTGTTTTACTAAATATATAAAAAATAATCAGCCATGGCTCCCAAGAGCTGCCATACACACAAAGTGAGATGTAGCTTCTATCTTTTTCTTGCCTTCATGTGGAAATTGATAGTTATAGATCTCAGAGTGATAATAAACATTCAACTAAAGATTAGAAAGAACATTCAGACAGTATCAGAGCTGATTAAGAGTGAAAAGCCTACATATGGTATATATGACATATACATACTATATGACCTCTCCTTGCACTCCCTTCAGGATGTATTGCACTCATAGACCCTGGACCTCAGCTATGTTCTTTTTCAGCCATATTGTTTTGATATTGTTTACAATTGTGATTGTTTTTATATTTTATCTGATGTTTTTAATTGGTTGTGTTCTATTTGTAATTTTTGGGCTTATCCCTTGTAAGCTGCTCCAAATCCCTTTGGGGAGATGGTTGGCACGGTATAAAAATAAAGTTATTATTATATTATTATTGTTGCCAAATGTGTCAAGGATGCATAGGCTGTGGATGTCCAGTATTGGCAAAAGGATGGTTAACCTTAGGTCCTTCCAACTCTGCAGTTCTATGACAATAAAATTATGCATCAGCCTAGAAACTTAGCAGGTATCCTCAGATTCCCGTGAAGTAGAATCTCGAGTCTTGGCCTTGGTATGAACTCACCAAGACGACTTATATAATGTACTTTCCCTAGCCTACCTTTCAGATTAGTCTTTCCAGTCTTTTGTCCTATCAGAGCTACTTTGTTCTTGTTTGTTTTTATATTTTACTATATAAATTCAGAGAATTAAGGGACAGAGAATATGCCTCAGAGCATATTTTGAACACATCATGGATGAAATAAAATTATATTGACCCCCTCCCCTCGCCGCGCTTTGCAGTATGTCTGCATCCTCTCCTGCAGTGATCCAGTCTTCCAGAATAGGGGCACAAAAGACCACAAAAATCAACAAAAGTAGCTCCTCATCCTTTCCTTCAGTACAAGCAAGGTTCCACTAAGAGTATGGTCAAGACTTTGGGGGGATGTACTGCAGTTTCCAGAATAGTCCATCCAATATGGCCATGAATTCTGAGGGCTATAGCCCATAGTATTATTTCCAAGTTTTGGTAATTACTGGATTCCACGTTATATAAGTGCTAGAGATAGAGCCCCATGTTAGTGCAGCAGGTTAAACCACTGAACTGCTGAACTTGCTGACTGAAAGGTCAGCAGTTCAAATCCAGGGAGCAGGGTGAACTCCCACTTTTAGCCCTAGCTTCTGCCAACCTAGCAGTTTGAAAACATGCAAAATGTGAGTAGATCAATAGTTATCGCTTCTGTGGGATGGCAATGGCGCTCCATGCAGTCATGCTGCCCACATGACTTTGGAGGTGTCTATGAACAACACAGACCCTTCGACTTAGAAATGGAGATGAGCATCACCTCCCAGAATCCTAGACTTAAGTCCGTGACTAGACTTAAGGTCAGGGGAAACCTTTACCTTTACTAGAGATAATGGCAGCAGTGATCATGAAATTATATATATATATATTATATATTATATATTAGACTGCAGAAGTGCAGAATGGTCAGTTTCAGTTGATTTTATTGCATAAAACACCCCCCCCCCCCATCTGCTCTCCTTATTGCTGGTAAAATATGTGACTCTGAAACAGAGAGTTAAAAATGGATCACTGAAGAAACAGAAAAAAGGCCCCTGAAATAAACTGTGCGAAAAATGCCTGCATTTTGTGCAACTGAATAGCTTCCCTCCCACACAGTCACGTAGTAGAGGCCCCACGGAAGACTGAGCACTCGAAGTATGGAACTAGGACTCCAGAGGGTGAAATAGAAAGATCTTTACTTTAAGTTTTTAAAAACCCAGCCAAAATAGGGTTCTTCACTCTTTTTTCAGCCAATTATTCTAAGGACTCCCCCCACCCATCTTTTTCCCTTTATTAGGGCTGAGCAGGTACCCCCAGATTCCTCTGCTGTGACAAATTCTCAGCTTGCTCCTCCTTAGTGATAATGACAATTCTTTCAGATGACTCATATCAGACAGCCTTTTGTAGACACCTTTAAATATACACACAGGATAAGATATAAAGAGGTTATTACTGCTTGTGGCAATGCTGTTTTTTAAAAAAGAAAAGAAAAAAGAGATTCTGCAAATGTGTCACAGTCTTCTGCGTTGTCTGTTTCCTTTCAAGACTATTATCTATGTACAGTTTCTGTAAAAAAATTAGGCACTATCAATCAAGTCTTCAGCATACTCACCTACTACTATCTCTAGCATTTCATAAGTGTACTTGGAGAGACAGCTAAATATAGCCATTTATTCTCAAATTACAGTTTAAAAAAAACCCAACCCAGAATGAGACAAAATGTAGTCTGCAGGCTCTTTCCAATATTTTTTGTGAGCTGTCTGAAACTTATCAGTAACACTTTCCAGATTTAGAAAACAAATGCTAATCCATCTGTCAGAGGTGCTTTGTTTGTGCTTTCCCTGCATGACAGGGGGTTGGACTAGATGCCCCATGCGGTCTCTTCCAACTGTATTATTCTATGATTCATACAGCTTAAACTAGCTAATTTCTGCGGGGAGAGCTTCTTCCTATTCCTGTCAACGTGTGTCCCCTGCCAACTGATCCCATGGTAGAGGAAGTAGATATCTAATTGCAATGCCTATCTAATGCCCAGCATCCCAACAAGGAAGAGGATGCAACAGTCAGATCCCATCTGTTATAATCCCTACCAGAGGAAAAGAAGAAGGCAGCACATATATACATCCTGGAGGGAGGAACTGCAGGAAGACATAGCAGTTGTAATGCCTGCCCTCTCCATTTCCCCAGGAAGAGGGTGAGGATGGAGTGCCTTCACCCTCATGCCCTGGTATGTCACAGAAAGAGGAGAAGGGCGTGGTGATGAGTTGATGCATTCACCCACCCACCTCAGGAGGAAGAGGAATGTCTCCCAAATGGGAGGAAGGGACGAAAGTAACAACATTTCCCTACACAACTGTACCCTGGCACTGTACAATATATGGACTTTCTGAATGCAGGCTCTGTGGGGTCTTCTGAGAGACCTTACAAGAGAAATAACTAGAAAAATCACATGCCACACTGCTGGTACAACATACGAATTAAAATACAGCTGGGTTGCTGTTAGTTTTCCGGGCTGTATGGCCATGTTCCAGATGCATTCTCTCCTGATGTTTCACCTGCATCTATGGCAGGCATCTACAGAGCAGGCATCTTCAGAGCTGAGGGAATCCTTTGTTGGGAGATGATTAGCTGGCCCCCAGGCAGTATGCAGCCAGACCTTGAAGCTGCAAGGCCATTAAATGCTAATCAAGGTGGCTAATTGCAACATTCACACTTGCCTCAAACAGACAAGAGTTCTTTCTCCCATCCTGTATGTTAGCTTCCAACAGACCTCACAACTTCTGAGGATGCCTGCCATAGGTGCAGGAGAGAATGCTTCTGGAACATGGCCATAGACCCTGGAAAACTCACAGCAACCCGTGTTTCCGGCCATGAAAGCCTTCGACAATACAAAGATGCAGCTGTATGCTGACATCACTACATGGCCAGTCCCTTGGAAGACGCCTGTGCGTGAATTTTTTTAATGTGTGGAGGTCAGTGCACACTGATCAACACACAGTCTTCACAGAGTGAGGTTCCTCGGGTGGCATAGTTTACCAAGATGACCGTGGCTTCTCAATCTGTTGCAGCTTACCTCTGCCTTCACAGCTGTTGTAACATGTACCATGTTATCCTCAGCCTGCTCCGCCATTGAGGTCTTTGTATCTTCGGACTGTGGTCTGGAACCTCCCCCGCAGCCACTCCTGGGAGTGCACAACTCCAGTCGTTGTGCCCGCAGGTTCATTGGAACACGCAAGTCCCCTCACCATGACAAGGTGACAGTCCATCAAGGGGGCATCGAGGACTGGGACATCCGTAGGGATACCAAGGTGCTTGTTTATAAAGCTATTGTCCTCCCAACACTGCTATACGCCTGCGAGATGTGGACAGTCTACTGGCGTCACATGCAACTCCTGGAATGATTCCATCAGCACTGCCTCTGAAAAATCCTGCAAATCTCTTGGGAAGACAAGCAGACAAATATCAGCATGCTGGAAGAAGCAAAGACCACCTGCATTGAAGCGATAGTCCTCTGCCATCAACTCCACTGGACTGGCCATGTTGTCCGGATGCCCAACCACCGTCTCCCAAAGCAGTTGCTCTACTCTGAACTCAAGAATGGAAAATGGAATGTTGGGAGACAGGAAAAGAGATTCAAAATCATGCTCAAAGCCAACCTTAAAAACTCTGGCATAGACACTGAGAACTGGGAAGCCCTGGCCCTTGAGCACTCCAGCTGGAGGTCAGCTGTGACTGGCAGTGCTGCAGAATTTGAAGAGGCATGAATGGAGGGTGAAAGAGAGAAACGTGCCAAAAGGAAGGCCAACCCCGACCAGGATCGCCTTGGTTTGAGGGCTCATTCTAGCATTGAGTCCCACCTGGGAGGATATAATAGGGCTGATATTTCAGTTCTATGTAATAATAATAATAATAATAATAACAATAATAATACACTTTATTTGGCCTTTCTCTCTAGGGACTTTCTTTCTTTCTTTCTCTAGGGACTCAGAACAGATTACAACATTTACATACACAGGCAAGCATTCAATGCCTTTACAATCATATACAATGAGACATAAAAGCACAATCAAAGGCAGAGGCTTCTTCTTTCATTTCTGGCTTTTAGAGGCGGTGCTCATCTCTGGCTCTGGGGAAGTGCTTTCTCTATTAGCAAGCCGAAGAGCCTGCATTGTCATCTCCTGGTTGTGTGGCTAGCAAGATTGCTTGGAGCATCTCTTTGCCTTTTCCCATCGAAGCGGTACCTATTTATCTACTCACATTTCGAACTGCTAGGTTGGCAGGAGCTGGAGCTGACAGATGAGAACTCACCCTGCCTCGCAGATTCGAACTGCCAACCTTCAGATCAGCACTTCAGCAGCACAAGAGTTTAACCTATTATACCGTCACAGCCCAAGCTTTTCAGAATCTTTCTGAGGAAGCAGAGAGGAAGACCTATACTCTCCCAAGACAATATTTGATGTTACTGATACGGTTTTGCTCCCCCCCCCCCCCCCCCGCCAGTATCTGGCTGCAACTTTTACATGTACTTCAAATGTGCATGTGGAGAAGCATAAGGTCTTTGATGGCTTGGAGAGTACTACAAGCAGGGTGTGGATAAGTTGCTTTTTATTTTTTTACTACTGCCGACAGCCATGGGCAATTCTATGAAAAAGTAACTTTTCCATGCTCTGATCATGACATAAACAATGTAATGACACAGTTTGAGGAGAATCACGGCACCCCCTACTGCACATATATTTTTACCAACTGTGGCTTTGCCTGAAGTAAAATGACTTTATGGTTAAAATATATTTACACATGTCACTTAGGAATGAGTTTTGAAGGTTTTGAGGGTGGGTCATTTTTATTCTGCTCAGTGGTGTGCAGGGTTTTACTTGCAAATTCATTTTGTTTACGCTCAATCAACAATGTGCTAAAAATACCCAGCATGATCATTTGCTCAGTGTCATATCAGATGACTAAGACTTGCCGTGACCTGTTAATCTATATAATTTCACCAACATAACAATCATTTCCCTGACATAACTGTGGTCCATTATTCATCCTTGTAGGATAAGACAAAGGAAAATATTCCTTCTGCTCAGTTGGCATGACAAAATCCTTCCAAGCTGGACCAGTTTATGTGGTTCTCTTTTTGCAACCAACTACCCAATTACAACTTTCCCAGTAAGCATTCATGTTTTCTCTTAATCTTTGGGTCTGAATAATTTATTTCTAAAGTCACTGCTAAAAGTCCAATTCTATTTATTGTTGTTGTGTGCCCTCGAGTCATTTCTGACTTATGGCAACCCTAAAGCAAATCTATCATGGGATTTTCTTGGCAAGATTTCTCCAGATGTTACAAGGGAAGTCAGTAGTGCTGCCATTAATCATAATGCATTCAGCATCAACTACAGTTGCACAAACCATGTCATTCAAATACATTAATACTCTCACTTTTCCAGGAATTGCTCTCACCCTGAGATTCCTCCTCCTTTCTATGAAGAATGACAGAGAGGATCTAGGCAAGCTTACATGCAATGGAAGAACAATGATGGACACTAGTACTAGGAGCCTGTATGTCACTGTGTTTTTCAAACTCTCGTCTTCCAGATATTTTGAACTCCAGCTCCTAGAGTTTGCTCTTCTACAGACCACCTGCTGCAATGCAACCTGAGCCCTGTTACATGCGCAATGGAGGACTTTCTTGCGGCAACATCAGAGGCACTCCAAGTGGCCAGATACTGGTCAAAGGACATTTAATCAACTACCCGCTTCGATGGGAAGGTAACGGCGCTCCATGCAGTCATGCTGGCCACATGACCTTGGAGACATCTATGGACAACGCAGGCTCTTGGGCTTAGAAATGAAGATGAGCACCAACCCCCATAGTCGGATACCTTTACCTTAAACCAGTGGTTCCCAACCTTTTTTTTTTACCAAGGACCACTGACCAGGGACCACTTTGAGCATGGACCACTTGAACAGGGACCACTGTCCAACATTAGTACCAAAAGGATTACGAATAAGTTTTTTGTCAACTTTAGATTTGATTTTGTTATTTGGGTTGCTGGTTTAGAAAATTGCATTGGATAGACATCAGCTCTAGTTTCTGATACAGAATATATGCCACCCAGTAGTCACCATCTGCTTATACACAGAAAACAATATTTAATAATATAGACTTGATGTGGTAGTAATAATCTATCCTGGGTAGTTTGCCTCTCCCCTCCTGACATCCCTGTTGCCTTGGCACTATAAGAGGGTTTCATGAGACCAACCACTCTCGTTGCTGAATGATATAATAATTGTGAGGCCCCAGACCATATTTTCGTTGTTGCGGACCACTGATGGTCCATGGACCACAGGTTGGGAAACATTGCTTTAAACAGATAAGAGTTATGTGTATTGTCGAAGAACATTTCACACACACACACAAACACACACATATATACACAGTCTGCTTGCTTCACTATCAACAGAACCTCTGAAGATGCCAAATGAAATGCCAGGAGAGAATGCTACTGGAACATGGCCATACAGTCTGAGAAACTCACAATAACCCTATGTGTATAAGGTTTGTATAATTATGTATATAAAGATGAATGAATTCAGGTTTAGAATTAGGTTCTACAGCCAAGATCTGCCAATATGTTAATGCAAATGCAGGCATTCCAAAATCTCCCAGAATTGGAAAACCCCAAACATTTCTGGCCTTATGCATCTCGGATGAGAGGTACTCAACCTGTATAGGAATCAGAATCTGCCAATTGCCATGGCTTTAAAAATAATATAAAACCAAAGCAACAATTAAAAGCAATTTGAGGCCACAAAATATTTTCTAGCTAAAAATATGTGCTCCCCATATGGCAAAACAAAAAAGCCTGCCTTTAACACCACCACAGCCGTCTGTTTAAAGATATGAACTTTAACAAATACCTAAAAATAACTGACAACGGCCCTTTTCACAGAAAGAAATGTTCTTCTGGAGATTTTCACCACCACCTCCTCTCCTTCTGCTTAAAAGCAAAACCTATATTGTTATTTGGGTGAGATGTACAGTGAAAATGTGAAGAAAAAAGTACAAATATACAGTAAGAATATCTTACAATATCTTTCAATCCAGTGGTCCGCAATAACAAAAATATGGTCTGGGGCCTCACAACTACTACACCATTGCCTCAAAAGCATGTAGCAACGAGAGCGACTGGTCTCACAAAACCCTCTTATAGTGCCGAATGTCGGGACTATAAGAGGCGGGAATGTCGGGAGGGGAGAGGGTGACTACCCACGAAACATTACTACTACCACATCAGCTCTATATTATTAAATATGGTTTTCTGTGGGCGAGCAAATGGCAACTAGTGGATGGCATATGTTCTGTATCAGAAACTAGAACTGATGTGGTCTATCCAATGCAATCTTCTGAATCAGCAACCCAAATAACGAAACTGAATCTAAGGTGTTTTGCAAAATAGGCGTCAGAATCTTTTCTTCGCTTGGGGTGGGGTATGTTTATTGTTAGATTAGAAATCCTGGAATGATGAATGTGTGTGTTTTTAAGACCAAAGGTTACAAATGAATGAATTAAACAGTAGAGCAATATGATTCCCTTTCTCTATGTTTGGTTCTCTTATCATCCTTCTCTGAACTTCCTCCAACTTGTCTACTTCCTTAAAATGAAATGCCCAGAACTGAAGCCAGTGTCCAAGAAAAATCCTGCGTAGTGCAGAATATAGTGGTACTATTACTTCCCTTGAGGGAGCTGCACAAGGGAAGTAATTAAACCCTTGTGCCAGCTGGACTGCTGACCCGAAGTTCAGTGGTTCAAATCCATGAGACAGGGTGAGCTCCCATCTGTCAGCTCCAGCTTACCTTGTGGGGTCATGAGAGAAGCCTCTCACAGGATGGTAAAGCATCTGAGTGTCCCCTGGGCAACATCCTTGCAGATGGCCAATTCTCTCACACCAGAAGTGACTTGCAGTTTTTCAAGTCACGATTGGAAAAAAAAAAAACCTTCCCTTGTCTTGAAAACGATCAGAGCAGGATAAAATTTTATTTGCATTCTTTGCTGCAACAACACACTCCTTAAACATGTTCAGTTTATGATAACCAGTAATCCCAAGGTCTTTTTTACATGCACTGATCCTAAAACAAGTATCCCTTAAACTAGAAACCAAAATAGAAAAAAGAAAGACTAGAAAAACTAGTTGTTTCTCTTGTCACTTCTTATGTGACTCTTTAAATGCCTTGCTTCCCTCCTGCCTCAAAAGACAGGTTATGTGTCACACCTCATATGTCACACTGATGTGAGAAGCGAACATTGTGTCTCGGCAGATCCTTTTGAAACCAGATTGCAAAGAAGGCACACCCCAAGAAGGTATGCTGTGCACTCTTCTCCTCACAATAGCAAAAGCTTGGTTTATTATGGCTCCAACGATGTGAGTGAAACCAGCTCCTTTTAATAAATACAGAGTATTCCCTCAATAAAGATGTTTGAGTCCTGCAAGACATGACAGTGCCACTGACAACATGTGTCATTGCTGTACGACTGTGAAGAAAAAGTTGAATGGTGGAAGATAATTAGCATCATGCACGTTCAAACATGTTGTATGAGGAAGTGACACCCCACATCACTCATTTCTGATCTGACGGAAGTGTTTCAATTAGCAAAGAGCAATTATGAAATGAGTCAGTTTATCTGTTTAAGGGTGATGGTTTGGAACAGGATGTTTGAGACCACTGGCTTACAGCCAGCCCAAAAGAGAACAGAAGGACTGAAGAAGGCAAGACCGAATGTGGCTCTGTTGGGGACAACCTCAGAGTCCTTTGTGGATGCTCAGACTGGTCTCATGGGACATCCATCAAGAACCCATTCAGTGGCTTCTGAACCTCAGTGTTTCTCTGCTGCTTCTTCCATCCTCTTTTTTTTAAAATGATGGATTTAAGCAATATCAGATACCAATTGCCTGAATCCTATTATAGTACAAACTGGAATATTTATTTATTTATTTACTATATTAATAGACCGCCTTTCTCACCCCAGGGGGGGACTCAAGGAGGTTTACAACATATTAATGGCAAAAATGCCAACATACATGTAGAAAGAAATAATAATAATAATAACTAAACACTAACATATAACTATAAATTAAAATCATTAAAACCATTAAACATAAGGCACAAACAACATTTAAATATTAAGATAAGCATTAAAACACCCTAGTATAAATATTAAAATCACATGATCCAAAAATCGTACACCATAGCCATTCCGATTGTCATTGCATATATATTGTAATTGTTCTTGCACTGCATTATTTTACTGGCCAAAGGATTGGTCCCAAAACCATGTATTTGTTTTCTTTCTAAAGGCCAGAAGGGAAGGCGCTGATCTAATTTTACGGCGAAGACAGTTCCAGAGTCGAGGTGCCGCCACTGAGAAGACCCTGTCTCTCGTCCACACCAACCGCACTTGTGACGAGGGTGGGACTGAGAGTAGGGCATCCTCAGAAGATCTTAACCTCCGTAATGGTTCATAGAGATACGTTCAACAGGTAAGCTGGGCCAAAACCATTTAGGGCTTTATAAGCTAAAGCCTATGAATTATGTTCAGTAACAAACTGGTAGCCAGTGGAGTTGATGTAACAGGGGAGTTGTATGCTCCCTGTATGCCGCCCCAGTTAGAAACCTGGCTGCCACTCATACACCCATTGAATCAACTGCTGAATGGTAAATCAACATTTGCATACATTCAATTTATTTCAGTTTGTTTCTGCCCCAGTTGGGATTACCAATATTGTTCAGGCTAATATTAGAATCATTATATTGTATTATAATACATCCTGCACACAACTCCAAAACTGTTTCCAAAAGCTCTGTTCATACTCAAACCTCCATTCAGATCTCATGGTCGGTTCCAATATGACACTAATTTAATCAGAATATCTAAGGGTACATCTACATTGTAGAATCAATGCAGGTTGACACCACTTTAATTGCCGTGGCTCAGTGCTGTGGAATCCAGGGAATCCTTTGGTGTTTAGTGGGGCACCAGCACTTTTTGTCAGAGAAGGTTAAAGACCTTGTAAAAAGTACATGCCCCATGATTCCATAAGCACTGAGCCATGATAATTAAGGTGGTGTCCAACTACATTAATTTTATTTATTTATTTATCTATCTATCTATCTATTTATTTATTTACATTTCTTATATTCCACCCTTCTCACTGCAAAGGGCACTCAGGGAGGATCACAGAACACATATACGGCAAACATTCAATGCTGATTATACAATGACAAGACAGAGAATTCTACAGGCTAAACATACCCTAAGTCCAAGAGTTTTGCATGCAAATCTCTCATTTCT
The DNA here is from genome assembly GCF_037176765.1 of Anolis sagrei. Classification (NCBI taxonomy): domain Eukaryota; kingdom Metazoa; phylum Chordata; class Lepidosauria; order Squamata; family Anolidae; genus Anolis; species Anolis sagrei. The sequence goes on along the minus strand of NC_090023.1, from coordinate 209,827,732 downwards.
GCCATTTTTGTTAGAAATGATGTCTAAAACTATGATAATTGATGTGTGACTGAAGTCTTGTCCATGAGGTTCATTCAGTTGATCTATGGGCATATACCTTCAAGCTGACAAAAAGTGTCTTTTGATTTGAGAAGTACTACTTTCATCACAGCCAATACTTTAGGATCTAGGTTATTATTATTTTTCTCCTAGAATTGTATAATTATTGCTCTTCAGATCTATTTTAAGTGTTCCTTGACTTCTTTGCATTCTTGTTCCTGGGTTATAAATGTCATTTCCTAATTGGTTCTCTTACAAAAACACGGAAAAGGTTTATTAAACTGCAAAAACTTTGTTTTTGTGGGACATCCTGCAGCACATTTTGTTATAGTTTTTCAATGAATATCTCATAGAGTCTCAACCAATTCAACATAGTTTGTGGCAGCCACAAGAACAAAGTTTCTGGAGTATAACAGCCACTTTCAAAGTAAGTACTGCACAATTAAACAGGAAATAACACTTTCAAACCAGGAACAGAAAACTTTTCAATTTTTGTTGCATAGTTTAATTCTTCCACAATTTTTAGAACAAATTTTCATATGAATTTTATTCAGTCACATCTTACCACTTAGAAATGACAAAACAAGCTATATAAATACTGTATGTGAACAAATCACATACAGATTACATTTGGATTTGGAACAAAATTCTATAAAATCAGCATACATTTTCAATTTTACAGGCCTGTGAAATGGATGAAAGTCCTCACTCTGGTTTGTGGAACTATACAAAGTGCTGGCTTTATCCTATAAAGCCCTAAATGGTTCTGGCCCAGTTTACCTGTCTGAACATATCTCCCTCGATGAGCCAGTTAGGAGGTTGCAATTATCTGAGGAGGCCCTGCTCTCGATCCTGCCTTCTTCTCAGGTGCGGTTGGTAGGGATGAGAGACAGGACCTCAGATATGGAACTCCCTCCCTTATGAAATCAGATCAGCCTTCAGGAAAAGGCTAAATTTATGGATGTGGGATCAAGCATTCAGCTAGTAACCAACTAGAGAACTATGGAATAGTGCAATAACAATTTGGGACGGCCATGGATTATGATTTTGGATAATGTGATTTTAATAAGTGTTTCAAGGTTTGATATGTTTTTAATCATTGTTTTAATATACGAGTATATGTTTATTTTATTATGTATGTATATTTCCATGGCATCGAATTGTTGTCTATATATGTAAGCCACCTTGAATCCTCTACAGGGTCGAGAAAGGCAGAGTATAAATAGGGTAAATAATAAATCAATATTAATACAGCTTGCAACATAGTAGATTTTCTCTCCTCCTAGCCTTTTCTCCTGGCCCTTCAGGGATTCTTTCTCCTCTACTTAGATTTAAAAGTGACCACAACCTCTCTTATTAAGCAGACTCTACATTCCTATTCTAATGTTTCCTGTTTTTGTGGTCTTTGTATCTTCAAAGATTCTCCATCTTTCATTCTGCTTTAGCATATATATTTCCATCCCAGCATCATCCATCCCTCACCTACATGGCTTTTCTTGAATATCTGCTCTCCTTGTAATTTTGTCACTACTTTTCATGTCTGACCTGTAATATTCACTTTCGGTGATGATGGGTTGTGGCTGCCTACTGACTTTTTAGGCAGCTACAGAGTTTGTGAGATTTCAGTCCTGTGATAATTTCTTCTATTGAAAAGGTAGTGTGCTTACTGGGGTGCTGATCGTCTTTTGTTGGAGTGACAAAGGATGAAGAGAGTTTGCAAGGTTTCTCTGCCCTTTGTCTCTCCACAACGCAGCCTGGCACCCCAGTGAGCATACTAGTATTACAGCGATTTCCCGATAAAAACTTTGAACCATGAAGCCTCTTTCCCATTGATTTGTCAAAGCTTGTGCATGTAATTCTCTTTGCTTTTGATGACTGCTATCAACGGTAATCGTGATGCCATGCTTCATTGAGCAATCTATCACAGTACGTGATGGGTCACTCTTGGAATGACATCTGTTGTGTTTCATAATACAATGTATGTGTTTGTCCTGGAACTCTTTCCTACCATCTAACATGGTGGGACTTTGAAAATATTTCAGATTGTTGTTTGCCTTGAAGTTGCTTCTCATTTTTGGCAAACCTAAAACAAACCTGTAATTTTTTGTTTGTTTGGGGGTTTGTTTTTTTTTGCCAAAATCTGTTTAGAGGGGTTTGCCCTTATCTGAGGCTGAGAGAGTGTAACGTTCCCAAAGTTACTCAATGAGCTTCCACGGCTGATGAGGGATTTAGGACATAGTCAGAATTCTTGCATTTTTATCTGGCTTCAAGTTTACTTGGGTTTCATATATAACATTCAAAAACAAGTTGTGCACTAACACATCTGGAGAGTAGGATTAAATAAAAGCCACCTTAAGAAAAGTCAGACCTAGCTCTTCAAGGGAAGCATATGGCCTTCTAAGTCCATGCTTTTTAAACTATGGGTCTTCACCCAAAATGGGGTCCCTTTAGCTCAATATTAGGGTCCCCAAAATTGGCAACAGTGAACATTTTCTAAATGTCATCTAGGATCTCATCCTATGCATTATGGGTGCCACTTCCATACACTTCAGATAAGGAGCCCCACAGAGGAACATCACATGACATAAGGGCACTTCCAGTGGGATTCCATGAGACTCCATTTCCACAACACATGGAAACAGAGCCCAAAATGCATCTTCAAGAGTCCGGTGCTACTTGAATCCAAATGAAGAAATGGGAAATGGGGGAGAAAGGATGTGGGATAGCCGGCCATCCCAGAAGACAAACCTCAGTGGTAGGAAACGAAGTAAAACAGTTTCCTCTGCTTTCCCTCCACTCATGGGATGAAGTCACTAATGGCTGTTTTAGACATTTACACGCATCTGTTGAGCAGTGTTTACAGTGGGCTCTGCAGAAGACACAGCAAAAAATTTGCAGCATATAAAGGTTAAAAAATAAGTAACTATAAAAATAGAAACATGCAATTTTTAAGAAGCAAATATAAACAATGCAACACATTGTGACAGGCACCCTTCTAAGAGATCTGCTGCAAATAGTTGTATCTGTCAAGTAGAAAATTTAGGTACCACTTATGTGGGGAAGCTAATTTAACTGATTTATGAGGCCATAAAAATCTCCAGGAAGTATGCAAGAATGAGGAAGTACTTATTAGTGTCACAAATGGATGGTGAAGTGACAGCTCCCCTGGTGGCCAGAAGCTGGAATGTTAAATAGCCTCTCAGTGTCTACCTATATATGTTGTGTGTCTATGGCATCAAATGTTTGCCATGTATATGTAGATTGTAATCCACCCTGAGTCCCCTGCGGGGTGAGAAGGGCAGAATATAAATACTGTAAAATAAATAAAAAGTATGGACCCACTCATAAAAGAGACTACGTCCTTCATATGCTCTCCCAGATTTCACAAATAAAAACTGGTGAATGTGCGGCAAAGCAACATCAGAGTGTGGTCAAGATGGCAAATGATATTAATAAGGAAGAACACACAAGCAAGGACAAGCTTCAGTAGTTTGCTTTTGGCTGATCGTACTGATCGTACTGTCCCTTCCTCTCTACTCTTTGTTGAGTTCACTGACTGCAAGCTATCTTTGCATTTTGAACTCATTTTGCAGCAACTGAAGGAAACAAAGTGGGAGGAAGAGCGAGAAACCTGGATGTTTTAATACCAACTGAAAAAGTGGAGCTTATAGAGAATGAATTAAGGCTCTCCCTGCCAAATAGGAGAGTTGAAGGGCATACCTTCAAATAACCTAGGTGAGAGCCATATAGGGTTTTATAGAACATAACTGATAAGGAAATTCAGCTCATATTCCAGATAATTATCTTCCACAAAAAGGAAGTTGTCTCTTATAATGGAAGCACATAGACTCACAGCAGCATTCTTTCTAAAAGCAACATAATGTAAAATACAGGCGGATGGTGGCTGCTCTTTCTGTCTCATGCTGTGCAAATGCCCTGAAAACTCCATCACTCTGATTTTCTTCTTTTTTAAAAGAAAAAAAATCAACAGGATGAGACCCTCTGAAAGGTCAAGTACACTCTCTGTCACCTCAGGACACCTTTATGATTCCATTTGAGAGGGTTCTTAACTTTGAAGCTCCCCCATAAGCGAGCAGCATGATAGCCATTAAGACCCAAATGGAATGGGGAAAAGAGCTTCTGTGAAAACGTCTGAAACAGAAACACAAAATTAGCCAAAGCGAGTTCCTCAGTGGCCCAAAAGCCATCTTGAATGTTCTGTTGTTCTTGAATATTCTGTTGATTTTCCTACATAAGCCAAATATATATATAAGTTCTCTAGGATCTATTTTCCCCATTTTAAAAATGCCCCTTAAATGTGACAACCAACCATCTGATTCTACCAAATCCTAAAGGAACTTTCAGTGAAAATGCCTCTGAAGATGCCAGCCACAGATATTGGTGAAATGACAGGAGAAAAAGCTGCTAGAACATGGCCATACTATCTGGAAAGTAGGCTTGTGCACAGATTCGGAGTGGTCAGTTTCCTTTAGCCAATCCAGCTTGTTTGGCTTGGTCAGATGGCTGTAACGGCAAGGGCCCAGCTGTCATGTTTTTTCGTCCATTACGGGACCAAGTGGCAGCCGATCATGGCTCCTCCTCAACTATTTGGCATCACACAGCGAGCAAAGAGGCTGCCGTGTGCTGCTTGCATGGGGTTTGAGTTGTTATTTGTTTTATCTGATGTTTTAATTGGTTAAAGTGTTTTACATGTGTGTTTTAATTGTAATCTTGGGCGTGTCCCTTGTAAGCCGCCCCAAGTCCCCTAGGGGAGATGGTTAGCGGGGTATAAAAATAAAGTTGTTGTTGTTGTTGTTGTTGTTGTTGTTATTTCACTGTGAGCCCTACCTGTTAGGCCAATCAGAATAGAAGAACACCATAATGTATCTTAACCCCGCTGCTGAAACCCAGGCTCCCTCGAAGGGAAGAAAGTGAAGGGTCCTAGAAGGGTGCTTCCTTAACCTCAATTCTCAAGCCTAGGTCCCCTTGAAAGAAAGAAAAGGATCCCAGGAACAGAAGGGGGAGGCTTATAAAGTCCCCATTTCCACCAGTGCGCTGGATCTAGCACTATTTGGCTACCTGCCCATTTTCGGGAAGCATGCGAAAATGGATATGGAATCTACTGCAATCCGGCCATCAAAAATGGATCAAGGCTCAGCCAAAAGGCACAAGCCTACCAGAAACCACACAACAGTCCACTCTCAGTAAAAATTCAGAAATGAATCCTAATAAATTTGGTGGATCCTACCTCTGGGTTAAATATGCCATCCTGCCACCTTGAATTTCAGTTTTGGTGATAAAAATTGGGTATACCTCAGTCAGCGAAGTTGATGTGTTCCTGGGCATTACTTCGTCTACAGAAAATTTGACCCCAGGAATAGAAATAACTTGTAAAAATAGTGATAGAGTCCCACACCACAAACAAGAAAAGTACTATAGTTCTACATGTTCAACTACCCCAAACCAACTGTAGGAATAGGTTATTTAATAATAATAATAAAACAAGTAAGGTATATGGAAACAAAAACACTCTCTATAGATATCCAGCAATGTTTTTTTTTCTTTCACCAGTCTCCAGTTTTCTTATGATTTCAGTTTAGACCACTATCATCAGGACAAGGAGAGGGAGTTTAGAAGGATGTGACTCGACTGTGCAAAAATGAGGGGCTTTGTTATGCCAATACTCTGCAATTAGAATAAAGCGAGGTTCTTCCTCTTTCGCCACCATCTTTTTGACTCAATGCATATAGGACTTCAGTCCCAATTTTTCCCAAATCTACCAAAACCTTTTTCCTTCCAGTTTCCCTTCTCACTGAGTTTTTGTTCAGAAACTTTGTATCTTGCTTTTCATCTGCAAGAGCCCCAAGGCAGCTAGTATAGGTTACCGCATGATCCCACTTCCTTTTTAACTGCGTTGCCACATGATCACTTCATCCTGTTTCCATACAAAGACCAGCATGTACACATAGGACAGTGACAAATTTCAAAGGATCAGCTCATTATGTGGTGAAACAAGTTATGAGTCCACTTTCTATTCTTCTTTTTACCACTGGCCCATATGATGCTTCAAAGGACATATAGCTTTAACAAACAAGTCTTTAAAAGTCTACAGTGTTATACATTTTTGTAACTATATTATTTTATCCTAAACAGGACATAGCAGGATTTTGGGTATGCTTTGTGCTTTTTTCTAAATGGAGTTGTATTGTGCTGTTTTTCTTCAATGTAATGCATCTATCTCAAATACCAAACCTTCACCGCACATTCCTTTCTGAAACTTCCAAAACAACTATTTGTGTTTGTGAATGGCTTTTATGCAGCACATATTGCACAATGGCATTTCTTTCTTGTGTTATCAGAAGAGGACAACTAGTAGAAAATTTTCCCATAACAGTTGCACTACTGTTTTGGGAGGAAGTTTTATTTGTGTGTGTGTATATATATATATATACATTCATTCTTCTACTCTAATCATTTCCTTCCAAGCAACACTGAAGGGAAAAGGAAAAACAATTGAATAAGAAGTACATTGCTGCCAAAATTCATAGTAAAGTTCTTTTCAAAATTCTTAATAGTTGTTTTGGATGGGACGAAGGAGAAAACTGATCTCAGAGATATGGAAGCCTTTCTCCAATGTCTTGGGTGACAACTCCCATGACATTATGTAACAAGATTTTTGTTCCTGGGTTATAAATGACATTTCCCAATTGGCTCTATCATTAAAACATGGGGAAAGCTTATTAAACTGCAAAAACTTTGTTTTTGCAGGACATCCTGCATTACATTTTCCTAGTTTTTCAATGAATATCTCATAGAGTCTCAACCAATTCAACATTGTTTTGTGGCAGCCACAAAAACAAAGTTTCTGGAGTATAACAACTACTTACAAAGTAAGCACCACAGAATTAAACAGGAAATAACACTTTAAAACCAGAAACAGAATTTTGCATTTTTTTAAATCCTTGATCACTTGGTGTACTGTAATCCCAAGCATCTAGATCAGTGGTTCCCAGCCTTTGATCCTCTAGGTGTTTTGGACTTCAGTTCCCACAATTCCTAATAGCTGGTAAGCTGGCTGGGATTTCTGGGACTTGAAATCAAAAACAACTGGAGGACCAAAAGTTGGGAACCACTGGTCCTAGATGGAGTTTCACTGGGCAGAGTTCAGCAAAGTGCATACTCACAGCTGTGATTGAATTGTCCCTCCCAGCATGTCTCATCATTGTCTGTGGTGGTAAGACTGATGGAAATAATGGTCCAACAATCTCTGGAAAGGAAGCTGCTGCAACCATATTCAATCTTCCCTCTTTCTCAGAAGTGGGACTCAAGACAGTTTGCGGAATAAAAAGAGATACAAGTAAAACATTTGTTAATAAATCCTCAGTCAAGCAAGCTTCTTTTTACAAACCCTTTTTCTGCCAGCCAGGCTCTCCATCTTTTCTTCTTTCTCCTTTGTCTAGCTCAGTGGTTCCCAATCTGTGGTCCACAAGAACTAAAATATGATCCACAACCTCATCGTTATGATATCGTTACAATGAGAGTGACTGGTTGCCATGTAATATGTTCTGCAGTTGATGGTGATTGGTGGTGGTAGGCCTAGCAGTTGGTGATGGAAGGGTTAATGTAAGTCTTAGTTCTAAAGGGTTGAGTAATCTGTAAGTAAGAGTTCATGGGTGAAAGCAATTAAAGGTGGAGGCATGCAAGAGATGGGTTGCAACTGGGTGTTTCTGAATATAAGGAGCTAGCTTTGGAACTGAACTTCAGGAGAAATGTATTTGTTTTATTTTGGTGGTAGATGCTGCTGGTTTTTCCCCAGGTTTGTGGGGACTCTTGGGAACCTTGAATCTTTGGACTGGCTTTGCACTACGGTAACGACTCTTGATCCCTGGACTTTGCTCATTAAATTCTTAGCATTTGACCACTGGACTGGACACTTTGACTACGGTGTAGCTTTTTGCTTATTCAGTTTTTGTTTATTCTGTGGCTGAATGCTATTTTTATGTTTTATATTTTGGACTATTAAAACAGCCAGAAAGTAAGTGCTGTTTTAATTAAATTGTTTAACACAAACTGGGTGTTTGCTTGATTCACTTCTGCTGCAAATAACGGCAGAGCCCTGGCAACATGACACTGGTCTCACAAATCCCTCTTATAGTGCCAAGGCAACGGGGATGTCAGAAGGGAAGAGGCTGATTTCCCACATAAGGCATTACAACAAGCCTCCTGACTGCTGCTTCTCCTCCTCATCTTCCCTTCCCCTGAGCAGAGCTGTTCCATGTGGCACCTGAAAGCTGGGGCACCTTGGTGTCTTCGTTGTTATGCCTGTTCCTGGGGTTATTTGGGGTGCTGATTCAGAAAATTGCATTGGATAGACCATATCGGCTCTAGATTATTAAATATGATTTTTGTGGGCAAGCAGATGGCAATTACTGGATGGCATATGTTTTGTATCAGAAACTAGGGCTGAGGTGGTCTATCCAATGGAATTTTCTGAATCAGCACTCCAAATAACCAAACCAAATGATTCGTAACCCTTTTGGTACTAATGTTGGAGAGTGGTCCCTGGTCAAAGTGGTCCCTCGTCAAGTGATCCCTAGTCAAAAAAAGGTTGGGAACCACTGGTCTAGTTGGACGTTGCTTTTTTTCTTTTTTTTAAAATTTTATTTCGAAAAAATATCCCTAGTCAAAAAATATCCCAAGTCAAAAAAAGGTTGGGAACCACTGGTCTAGTTGGATGTTTGCTTTTCAATAGCATCAGCAATGGGAAGGTGATGAAGGGCGACTGCAGAAACACATAATTTTATTGTCAGCAGTATGTCTGAAGTAAATAATACAAAAAAGATAAACTACAAACAAACAAACAAACCCCATACCTTGATCTGAGAAAAAATAGAAACCTACTCTTGTGGATGCTACTGTAGTCCTGTATGCCTGCCTACAACAGACAAAGTAAACAGCAGCCACTTCCAGAATTGCTTACTAAACAGGAGAGGGAGAGCAGATAAGCCTGCATGCATTTTGAAAGAAGGGACTTTAGAAGGTTTCAAATGTCTTTGCTCATTCCTGCAAGGCTTATCGGGCATGGTTATCTCATTTTGCATATGCAAATGTCTGCTTTATATAAAACGTTTGCTGAAAATCAAGGAACTGTTATATTTTCCTCTAGTGTATGAAACTATCCCTATGCTTTGCTTGTTATTTCTGCATCTGGTACCAAATTTTCCATTAAAGAAGTAATGTTCAGGAAAATAAATAAATACAATCAGGATATTTTAATGTAGCATTTAAATTAATATCTTTTAAGCATGAGGGAAGCATACTAAACATTAAACGAAAAGCATACTACATAAAAATCTGCTTATTTCATATCAAAAGCACAGATTTATGATACAAACTTTCTAGTCATTTGATACACCAAATCTAAGAAACTAGAGCTGATGCAATGCAATTTTATAAATCAGTGCCTCAAATTACCCTAGGAACAGCTCTAAAAACAAAACATCAAGGTTTTTTTCTTATTAGCAGTGTTATAGAATGTCAGTTCAGCATAATTGTGCAAATGAAGTGAGGTGTGATATTGAAGGTGCTCAAGTTGGCATGTATCCCTCAGAGGTGTCGATTCTGTGGCCCTCCAAATGTTTGGAATTCCAACTTCTGTAAGCCTTAGCCAGCTTGTCCAATGGTTAGCAATTCTGGGAGGTGAAGTCCAAGACACCCGTAGGGCCACATGTTTGACATTCATGCTTATTTGCACTAACACAACTGTAGTGGAATAGAAGGTTAGTGTGATAGTTCTGTGAGGCATTGTTACTTTTAAGACAAAGTTAGTACAGTGCAAGTGAGGCAACCACCTTCAGGAAGTAGATTTTGGATATTATGAAATGTTAGAATGATTAGTTATTTAATTAAGTATCTACTTCTAGGAAAGTTATTCTCTGCCTCAAAATATATTAGCTGCCTAGAATATTCAATTTTGGCATGGAGGACTTCATATGTTGCTCTGCCTTGGGCAGTTTCGGTCCCAATTCAAGGTGCAGGTCATTATCTATAGTGTTCTAAATGTTTCAGGACCTGTCTATCTTCGTGACCGCATCTTCCCCTACAAACTTGCACAATCTTTAAGATCCTCTGGGGAGGCTCTTCTCTCGCTACCACCTCTGTCCCAGGTACGATTGGTGGGGATGAGAAAGGGCCTTCTCAGTTGTGGCCCCCTGGCTCTGGACTTCCCTCCCCAGGGAAATCAGGCTAGCACCCTCCCTATCAACTTTCTGCAAAGAGTTAAAGACGTGGATGTTCCGCTGTGCTTTTGACAATTCCCTAGATAGATGGTCCCAGCTAGGACCCAAAATCGTGACCTCGCATGTTACTATTGTGCTTATCCTTACTGTTGCCATATGACCTATGCACTTTATTCATTAGCCTATCCTTTAAATTATTGTGGCACCAGCTTGCCCATCCATGATGATAATTTGTTGGTTTGATATTTTGTTATAATGTTGTTGTTTTATCTTGTTTTATACTGTTGTTTGTATTTTAATGTGTTACATTTTTAACTGTGTTGATCGGGCTTGGCCCCATGTATGCCGTCCCTTCGGGGAGATGGAGGCCGGGTAGAAAAATGAAGTTGTTGTTGTTGTTGTTGTTGTTGCTGTTCTTGTTGGAATGGTCTTGATTTCTCTCTTGGATTCATTCTGATCGTATGAAAATCAATAGCATATCTAGGCCTTTTATTTCCTCTTCTTCCGGTGCCACCAATTCTTTGGATGAGAGACACAAAATGCAGGTGTAAATTCTAACTTGGATAAATGTTATCTCTAGCTGTGAGGTGAAAGTCTATCAAAGCTAGATGTTGAGAGCAGTCAAATAAATAAAATTATTCTGTGAGCATTCACAGAAAAAGCTTCAGGATTATTTTTTTTAAGCAAAGCTTATTTTAGCCGCACAATGGCAACAAAGAGAATAACCCTGGGAATCGTTCTGCTGTGCTCCTCCATTGTGCCTTCCTGCATGTCACTGCTTCTCATCTGCTAACTGGAGAGGAACACCAAACAAAAGTTCCTTTGTCATGAAAATCAGCCATGAAGTTCTGCCAACTGTCAGTCACTGAAACAATTGGATTTCCAACCAGATGTGCCACTTGCCAAACCAAAAAAAGGATGGGAGGGGGAGGAGAGAAAGGAAAGGGGAAGAATACTGTTGCCCATAAATTCCTTTCTCAGCTGAAAGAACAACCTGTTTCAGGCTGCAATCCTGGAACCAAAACACCCAAAGAGTAAGTCCTACTGAATATGGTGAAACTGACCTTTGGACAGCAATTGCACTGTCAGACATATGGGAAGATATATACAGGATTACACTATTAGGCTGCAGTTATAACTACTTATTTCTTATACAAAATTCTAAACACTGAAATTCTCCAAAATTCAAAATTGTTCCCATGGATGGCAGAGACAGAAACACATTTGTTTTGCGATAGTCCAGTGTACACAGCCTTTGTTTCATGTACACAATTATTAAAAATATCATATCAGATTAGCACCAGGTCATGTTTACAAAGGGTTTTTTTTGTCATGTCAGAAGCAAATTGAGAATATACTGCAAGTCACCTCTGGTGTGAGAGAATTGGCCATCTGCAAGGATGCTGCCCAGATGTGTTACCATCCTGTGGGAGGCTTCTCTCATATCCTTGCATGGGAAGCTGGGGCGGACAGACAGGAGCTCACCCCATCTCATGGATTTGAACTGCCAACCTTCAGGTCTTCAGGTCAGCAGTTCAGCTGGCACAAGGATTTAACCCATTGTGCCACTGTGGCTCCCTATTTTTACAAGGTATATATGAAACATATATAAATTTTGGGTTTAGACTTGGGTCCAATTTCAAGATATCTCAAATTGCATTTCATTTAGTCCAAAAAAAATTAAAAATCTGAAATCCACAACACTTCTGGTTCTAAATAGTTTGAACAAGGGTTAGTTTTGAATAAGGGATAACTGTCTTGTCATAGTTGTAAATTGTCCCTAAACCCACCCTAAAAGCCAGTCAGCCATCCTGAGTAACAAAGTTCTGCATCTGCATTGGTGAGTAGGGTGCTACAGGATGACATGATCAGTCTATTCCCACTAGTGCCTTCCTGGTGGGAGGGGGCTGGTTGCATCATCCTTCAGCACTCTCCTTGCCAGCACAGTAGACCCCATTCACCTGGGATGGTTGACGGGCTCTTAGGTGGTTTCAGGGGCTGGATTAGGAGATGGGGTGTAGCTACAATATCATGGCTATGTCACTGGTGTAAGATCCCAGCGAGTATCTTGTCTGTTTACCTGAACACTATTTCATTGATGGTGATGATGATTTTATTTACTTTATTTATACCTGTCTTCTTCCCTGAGGGGACTCAAGGTGACCAGTAGTCACACACTTTGATCAATTTAAAACAAAGCACATACAAAAATTAAAAAAAAACAATTACCCTAGACAGTTTTTTTGTGTGTTAAGTTAAAAGTACAGTTACAATACAATAAATACAATTAAAATGCATTTTAAGATCCCCCCAAATGCCATCCACAACCTCTCCTGCAATGTGCCCCTTATCCTTCGCCAAAGGCCTGCCTGTAGAAAAAAGTATTGATCTGCTTGTGGAGGAACAGCAGGGATGGGGTCCTCCTGGTCTCTCTTGGGAGGGAGTCTGGGAGCAGCCACTGAAAAGGCCCCCTACCATGTTCCCAGCAAACGCGCTTGAGCAGGTGGTGGGACAGAGAGAAGGCTCTCCCCAGTAGATCGTAGATGTAAGTTCATAGAAAGAGATAGATCCATTTAGTAATGTAGTTCACATTCTGTGAAAAAGATGCTACGAAGGGATGTTTTTCTGGATCTTTTGGGGTGAAAAAGATATCTAATCAGAAAGTCTCTAGTGTAATGTTAAAAGCTATGCAATGGAGACCTTGCACCATTTTATGATGTGTTGGAAACTATCCCAGGAGTCAACTTGGGAGAGAATGTTAAGGACTGAAAAGAAAGCAATTTATAAAATTTTGCTATTATGGTGCACTGAAAGGGAACAAGTCAAAGATTGCATGACAAAATGGGCTAAAAATATAGGGAGAACAATTATGATGAAGGAATGGAAAAGTATCTGGACCAAAAAAATAAAATACACACTATCATATGATATTCAAGAAAATTGGCTGAAAATGATATATCAATGGTACATAACACCCAAAAAAAATATTGAAATTTAACAAAGAGATGAATAACAATGGTTGGAAATGCCGAAAACAGGAAGGGAATTTCCTACACATGTGGTGGTCTTGTGAAAGGGCGAAAATATATTGGAAAGAGATCCGCGGAATTTGCCAAAAAAATTTAAAGACAAAAATTCAATTTAGACCGGAACATTTTCTTCTGGGCATGATTAATATGGACTGGGACATCAACAAGGATAAAATATTCTACTATTTAATGATGGTGGTGAGGATTGTATACGTGCAAGTGTGGAGAGAGAAGGAAACACCTTCCTTAGACCGATGGATAGCCAAAATACTGGATATAATGAGTATGGACAAACTGACCTTTGTAGTAGCAAAATCACAAGTTAGATATATAAAAACAACGGATTTGGACACTACTTAAAGACTATCTGAAAGAGTTTAAAATCAACATGAAGATATAAAATAAATACGATGGATGATTTAGCGAAATAAAAACGGAGGAGGAAAAGATGTTAATATACTATCAGAAGGAATAATTTGTAACCACAAAGAAGAAAATTGGGAAGACCAACTAAAAAATACTCATTTTTTCTATATATTTTTTCCTCTCTTACTTCTCCTTCTTCCACTTTTTTATTTTTTTCTCTTTTGCATCTCTTTTTTGAGACTATTTTAACCCACACTGCATAAAACCCCCCAATAAAAATCTTTTTTTTAAAAAAAAGAAACTATCCAAGTTTCAAGATCTAAGAGACAAAGAGGTCCCTCTGAGAGTACTTGTAGGTGTATCTATAAACCAAAACCATACATTATTAGAAAGATAAATATGCTTCCCCCCTTAAAGTTGCACTATTACAAGTACTAATAGTCCTTTGTGCTTCCTAAGAGGGGCATTGATTTTTCCCTCAGGTGGAAAATATAATGGTGCCTCGTGTCTCTTGTTGTTTTCTCTATGAAATCGAGAGTACAGCGGGGTTGGCTGTCTCTCTCCAAAGGGACCTGTGACTCTAATTAACAACAGCCAGTCTTTTCCAAATGCATCTCAATTAAAATTGTTCAAAGAAGCACGGGCGCTAGGAAGTGGTCCCTCGCACATGGAACAAGCTGTTGTCATTTGCAAAACAAAGTGATGCTGAGGAGGCTTATTTTTGTTGTTGCGTTTCAGAAAACAATCTCACATGCTTCAAAAATATCTGTAGAAAACTCATGAATGCCTTGCTTTTTTTCCTCAAAGAAGGTGATATATACCAAAGAAAACATTTTTAAAAAGGCTTTCAGTGAAATAAAAAAGGACAATCAAAAGAGACAATTGCACAGAGATAATATATAGTATCCATCAATCACATTGCTGGCGAATTAATCTCCAATATCGACAACATGTAATTTTCCTTCAAATGAGAAACATTCACCATTAGACCTTACTACACGATGTAAGGGGTTATTATGAAGGTCCAATATTAACTGATTTTTACTGGCTATCTGCTGTCACTATATTTGTTATGTAAGTATGTTATATGGCATGACAATTCCAGATATCCTCAAATTTTCAGGGCTATGAATCCAAAAAGATCTAATTAGAAAATCCATGGCAGTTGTAAGGTTGGTACATGTGAATTATTAATAGTTCTATTATATAAGTGAGGAAATAACTGTTTACAAGAGTAGCTTTGCTTTGAGTCTTCATGGCTAGAAGACAGGAAAAAGTGTCTTAAGGAGAAAGGGGTGACTTAGCAATCATTTTTTTAAAAAACAAAACCATCCAAGTTTCAAGACTTGAATTCCCAGTTAGAAAACAAAACCTACCAAAAGAAATATTCTCTGTTCTTCAGTTTAGACCTTTCAGCATGATAAGATTTCACTGCAACATATATTCTGCCTTTAATCATTTACTTATGGGATCTGGATGTCTTCCACTGAAATAATCACTGTTTAAAAAGCTCATTGTGAAGTATGTGGCATGATGATTATGATTGGAGACGTATGAATGTCATAAATGTCTTATTGATAATATGATGCAGAAGAAAAAGGAATGCACAAGATGCCCATGCAATCTGATTTTTTTATTGATCAACACCCAAGTTATATTTCAAGGAAAACTGTAAATGTCAAGCTTGTTTTACATCACACTAGAGAAAAAATCCACTTAAAATCCAGTGTCTGTCTCCTTGGGGTTTGTAATTTAGGGAGAAGTCTTTAACAGCCCCACTAAACTACAAACTCTAGAATTCTGCAGGAGGCAGAAACCGGATTTTAAGTGGATTTTTTCTCTAGTGTGATGATGTGGAAAAAGAGCTCCAAAAGCCTCGGCCAGAATCCTCTATGGCAGTTTTGCACCTGTGACATAATCACATATTTACCAGTTTAGGGGCTATGTAGGGAGGAATCAGTGTAGACCTGTTCTCCTGTTAATTGAGAAGCAATCATTTTATTGAATATGTTACTAATGAAATCATTGATACTACTGTTAAATAACTATGTGTACCTTAAACTCACCTGTCAATTTTTGGTGATATCTTAAAGTCTTTTAAAACAAAAACAAATGGTTTTGTCAGTTTCTTCCTCTGAAATACAGAACCTTGCACATATTGTGTAGTCTGACATGGTAGTTGTTAGAGTGGTCGAGCATTTCCGTGTTCTCAAATAATATGCTGTGTTGGTTCATCAGGTGCTCTGCTGTGGCTGCCTTCTCTGGTTGGATTAGTCTGCAGTTCCTTTCATGTTCTTTGTTTCATGTTTGGGCATTACTGCATTTTGTGGTCCTTATGTAGACCTGTCCACAGCTGCGTGGTATACGGTAGACTCCTGCAGAGGTGAAAGGATCCCTCTTGTTCTTTGCTTGTTCTTTGCATTTGTTGGACTTTCTTAGTGGGTCTGTAGATTATTTGCAGGTTGTGTTTCTTCATCAGCTTCTCTATGCAGTCAGTGGTTCCCTTGAACACTTTTTTCTCTTGGTGGATCTTTGTCTTTATTCTCGTGGCTTGTTCTCAGTCTTGCAGCTCTTCTGATGTCTGTGGTGAAGTATCCATTGGCCTGTAGTGGAGTACCCATTGACACAGAAATGCTGGACCAGTCTAACAACCACCATCTCAGACTACACAAAGAAGCCATTGAAATCCACAAGCATGTGGACAATTTCAACAGAAAGGAGGAGACCATGAAAATGAACAAAATCTGGCTACTAATATTAAACAACTCTAAAATCAGGACAGTAAATAAAGAGTAACACTCAAAACACAAGGGAAATCCAGACAAGAACAAATCAGGGCCAGTTAACACTTCCCAACAAAGGATCCCCTAGGCAGCAACCAGCCAGGCTTTGAAGCTACAAGGCCATTAAATGCTAATCAAGGTGGCCATTTGCAACATTCACACTTGCCTCCAACAAACAAGAGTTCTTTCTCTCACCCTGCACATTCCACAGATATATAAACCTCACTTATCTGGTTTCCAACAAACCTCACAACCTCCTGAGGATGCCTGCCATAGATGTGGGCAAAATGTCAGGAGAGAATGCTTCTGGAACATGGTCATACAGCTCAGAAAACTCACAGCAACCCACTTGCACATATTCATTGGCCATCTTAAATTTAAAGAAGAATTTGTTTGGATGACACTGTGTAACACATTTTTGTTCCTGGGTTACAAATCTCATTTCCTAATTGGTACTATCATAAATAAAAAAAACATGGAAAAGGTTTATTAAACTGCAAAAACATTGATTTATAGGGGAAATAGAAGTCTTCATGATTTTTTCTGGGTTTTTTTAGGCATAATGAAGAAAGTAATAAATGAAAGGAAGATGAATGGAAGTCAACAGTTACCTTACTCACCTTACCTTTCCCCTGTCCTCAACATCCCTTCTCCCCCCCCCTTCCCCCTTTTTTTTTCTTTTTTACTTCCCTGCTTTTACCTTTCCCACACACAACCCCAACCCCTATGGTTGTCCTATGGTGGGTTTTTTTGTTTTTTATTTGTTGCTTTTTATTTTATGCATATTGAAATATCTTATTTTTTCAAAAACTGTAAAAACTTTGTGTTTGCAAGATATCCTGCAGTATATTTTGCTATAGCTTTTCAATTAGTATCTTATAGATTTTCAACCAAGTCAACATAGTTTGTGGCATCCACAAAAATGAAGTTTCTGGAGTATAACAACTACTTTCAAAGTAAGCACTGCACATTTAAGCAGGAAATAACACTTTCAAATCAGGAACAGTTTTTTTTTCAAATTTTGTTACATAGTGTAATTGGGACTATTCTATTTTATTATGGACTCTGTTACTATAATTTTATATGATGTTGCAAAGACTGTAAAAGAATTAAATTTACCATCATTTTAAAAATTCTTTTTGTTGTAATGTGGAGTATCAGTCCTTAAAATGATCCATTTGCTTGTTGCTGTCCAATAATAGCCTAATTTTACTGTAGAGAAGTTCAGATATTTGTAGAGGGAGTTGTTCTTCTAAAAAAAAGGCCATATTGACTAAAAACAGCACCCAGATCATTGTGTTCTGGAAAATGTGAGCTGGAAAATCATCTCTTCTCAGCATGACTAAAAATCAATAGGGCTGACAGTTTTATATCCTTTTTTATTCACTTGTGAAGGTGGCTACCCCTTTCTCCCCGGCATAATTTGCAGAACCGGAAAAACAAGCTGCTCTTCTCCCCACAGACCTTTCTTTTAAAAAACTCTCTGGGACTTCCTCCATTCAATTGCACACTAAATAAGCATGACCCAGATACTTTTTCTCACCTCTCCTTCTGGAGGGAAACTACGTGAGAGAGAACAGTATATACAACCCACTCATTTACCGGAGGAAGTGATGCCCTGTCATTCCTCCTCAGTTTATCTGATGGAGGCACCAAAATAAAACGAGGAAGTCAGAAATTTCTAATTGGCCTCACTCTGTGGTTTTAAACAGAGAAGTGGAAACAGTAATATACAGAAACAGAAAAATGAATTATTATTGTAAACTCAAGTTTTTAGAAAGCAGAGCATGAGATGGTTCAAATCAACACTTTTTAAAGTGAGGATGTTTTTTCAAAAAGACATCTGTTGATTATGCAGAGATAGTAAACGTTGTGTAGTGGTTGGAGCACTGGATCATGAGTGGAGACCAAAGCTGGAGATCAGGGTCTGAATCCCAGTTCAGCCATGGAAATCTATTGAGGAATCGGGCTAGAAACACTCTCAATCTCAGATAAAGGCAAAGTAAAAACAATTCTGATCAAACCTTGACAAGAAAAACCTGTGTTGGGTTAATCAGAGCATTGCCATCAATCAGAAACGACTTGAAGGAACAAAACAACAATGAAGCAGAAGCAGCATTTTTTTTCCAGTCTGGTCTTTGATATAAACATTTCCATTGAAAATGGTAAAGCGTTATAGCACCAATTCCACTTTGCTTACCATTGTTGTGTCCTCGGATTTTTAGTTTGCTGAAGGGTTAAAGTTCTCTGTCTGAGAATTCTAAATGTGTTTCCATGAATTGCAAATGGCAGAATTTTACAGAGTGTTGCAATGATTGTTAAAGTGAAATAATTGTGCTATAATGGTGCATTGTATTGTATTATACAACTCTATACAATATCAGTATGTGAAGGAGCACATACTGATATTGTGTAGAGTTGTACAATAAAATACAATACAAAACTTTATTACCAGCACAAAGTGGGGCACAAGCATCCTGGGAAGGGGAAACACAGCTCCCCAGCAAGGCAGATTAGAAAACATACCTGTTACATTATCCTGTGTCTTTAAACTGTGATTTTAAACTGTGTAGAGTTGTATAAAACACCTGCATGCATGCCGCCAAATTCTAAGAAGGGATATAATAATATTAATTATTATTTGTTTATTTGTCTGTTTGTATTCCGCCCTATCTCTTGAGAGGACTCAGGGCGGACTCCAGCATACACAAACACAAAGGCAAACATTCAATGCCTAGAAACAACGAAATACAGATCAAGGTAAAGGCTTCCCCTCCCAGCTCTGAGGTGGTGCTCATCTCCATTTCTAAGCTGAAGAGCCTGCGTTCTCTGTAGACACCTCCTTGGTCATGTGGACAGCATGACTGCATGGAGCACAGTTTATGTTCCTGCCGAGGCGGTACTTATTGATCTAATCACATTTGCATGTTTTGAACTGCTAGGTTGGCAGAAGCTCATCCGTCCTGTGGAAGTTCAACAGCTCAGTGGTTTTTAACCTGTTGTGCCATCGCAGCTGTGTTGGTGCAGTGGAATAATTCACTCACTTTGCTCAAATTTAAGGGGTTTGTCTATAACTTGGAAAAATCCTAAAGACCTCTTACAAAGCATCCATATGACACCCCATGTAAAAGCAACTGCTTTCAGGACAAAGCAGGAAAGCCCTGCTTTGTTCTGAAATAATTTGTCAGCTGGAAAGACCTGGGTGTAATCTGGACTGCCCCTTCAGAAACCCTGGGACTTCTCAGGGGGCCATCCACACAGCCCTCATGCATTTTCCAGGCACCATGAGCCTGGAATATCCAAGAGGGCTCTAATGCCCTCCCCAAACTCCCCAGAAAATCATTTAAAAAAGAAAACAACTTACCTGGCTGCCATTCCTCCTTCTCCAGTGCTCTCCTGGCACATAGAAATGGCATGCTAGGAGAAGGAGGAGGAGGAGAAATACTCCCCCCCCCCTTTTCTCCTAGCGCATCATTTCTATGTGCCAGAGAAGGGAGAATGGCGACTGAGTAAGTTAATTTCTCTTTTTAAGGCTTTTATGGGGGGGGGGGTTCTTTTGTGTCTGGTACCCTGCTGGAAAGCCCAGCAGGGCATGTGGACCCCCTCCCCCCAAAAAAACATGCACTTTCTGGGGCATGTGCAGACTTCAACCCAATGGCTCCCAGATTAAACTGCTCTTCAATCCAAACACTGATTCAACAAGAAGAGCAAGTCTGCACACATACTCTCAATAGTAAAAAGGGAATTAATAGAAGCTACAATTTCTATGAAAAGTTTTTCAGAAAATAGAAAAAGGGTTGTGGTACTTTTTGCCAGGTTTCATTAAAGATTGTCATCAAGATGTTTCTGGTGTGAATCAAGCTTAAAATTAAGCATATGGTGAAGCAACCCAATATATATTTATTGAGAAATGAATCATACTGCTTTTAACTGGACACTCAGGGCAATAATTTGGAGGATATGATGAACTGATACATCTTCATCAGCATCATCAACATTATTTTCTTATTTCAGAATGATACATTTGTGAATAAAAATCATAAATATATATGCCTCACAACCTCTGGGGATGCTTGCCGCAGATGCAGGCAAAAGTTCAGGAGAGAATGCTTCTAGAACATGGCCATACAACCCGAAAAACCTACAACAACCCAGTGATTCTGGCCACAAAAGCCTTTGAAAATACATAAATATATATATTACACCTAAGATTTATTTAACTAAAAATTAAGGTTTCTTTTCTTCTTCTCTTCAACATTGTTTTATTGAGGAACAGGCATATCTGTAATAACTTCCTTTCCTTTCCTTCCTTCCTTCCTCTCTTTCTCTGTCATTCTTGATGCTTTTCTTGATAAATTTCATCCGGCATCAAGTCTCTAGTTACTTTTGCTTACGATCCTCTTGCTGTTCAGCCCTATAAATTGTTTAAACATTTTCTATTTAAAACACAGGAATGTTTAAACACATACATTTTTAAACTCCTTTTCATTGCAGCTTGCTTCTCTTCTCTAAACTGTTTTAGACCTTAAGCCACAGCCATATCTGCAATACTCTGAAGATGCCTAGCTTTAGGTCTTGAGAAACAACGGTCTTGGCACAGTTTTTGTATCTAACTGCATCCACCATTCTACCTGTTCTTTTACCTCTTTGTGTACTTCTTTAAATCAACCCAAAGTCATGGGTATTTCATGGGAATATTCTGGTGCATAAATGGATCCACATGATCAAGGAGCAGCCAAGATGTACCCAGTGACATTGTTGCAACATTAAATGTGGCAAGGGGCAAAACAAGTACAAGCAGTCCCCGATTACAAACGTCCAAATTACAAACAACTCATTGTTAAGAACAAGAGCGAGACAATAGGAAGTGAAAGAAACCTACCTTTCAGAAGGGAAACTCACTCATGGGGAAAAGGTGTCTCCACTGAATTCATTTTTTCCCCAAAATCCAATTATCACAGGGACAGAAAGTGTGGCAAGATTTTCTGAACAGGCGCACGGACAGCCAAAAAAAAAAAAATGTCCCAGGGGGAGTTAATCCTTCCCTATGCTATCCAAAGATAGATGATAGATAGATAGATAGATAGATAGATAGATAGATAGATAGATAGATATGAGAGCCCCAGTAGGTTAAACCGCTGAGCTGCTAAACTTGGTGATCAAAAGGTCACAGGTTTGAATCTGCGGAGTGGTGTAAGCGTCTGCTGTCAGCCCCCGCTTCTGCCAACCTAGCAGTTCGAAAACATGCAAATGTGAGTAGATAAATAGGGAAAGTAATGGTGCTCCATGCAATCATGCTGGACACATGACCTTGGAAGTGTCTACGGACAATGCTGGCTCTTTGGCTTAGAAATGAAGAACTGGAGAAACTGAGATGAGCACCAACCTCCAGAGTTGGACACAATTGGACTTAATGTCAGGGAAAACCTTTACCTTAATTATATATCCATATATATTAACCCTTCCCTATGCTATCGAAAGCACTCTTTCTCCCCCATCTCTCTCTCTCTCTCTCTCTATATATATATATATATCTGTGTGTGTGTGGATGGATAGATAGATATAGATAGATAGATAGATAGATAGATAGATAGATAGATAGATAGATAGATATCTCTGTGTGTATAGCTTTGGATAGCATAGGGAAGGGTTAATATATATATATATATTATGGATATATGGAACTAAAGCTAGGCATCTTCAGAGTATACATGGAGTTACACTTTAAAAGGTACATGTTTTGACTTAAAAACATATTCAACTTAAGAACAAACCTATACAACCTATCTTGTTCATACCTTGGGGACTGCCTGTACTTACACAGACTCCAACAAGGACAAGAATTCTGGTGGGACATCCACATGCATAGGTTTCCATTATGTCCTTTTTCAGTTACTCTGTGGGTTAATATTCCCTTCCTCCCTGCACAGGGCAAAGTCCCCACAATCTACCAATAGGACTCTGATGCTACCAACATAGCCATTCAAGAATGGTAAAATTCAATAGAAATTATATAGAGAAGAGAAAAAGTTGAAGGGTTTTGAAAAAGAGGATCAGCTGCCAGTCAAAAGCTCATCAAACACCCTTTTTCTAATCCCTGCAGATGGTTTTAAAGTTCCCTGAAGAAAGGAATTAAATATTATAAGCCAAAACACACTGGGCTAATAGAAAAATAAAATGATCTCTTTCAGCACATCAACACTTTGTCTCTTTTCTCAATCCCAACGTCCCCCATAGCCAGATGCAAAATTATAACCTCAGAACTGAGATCTACCCGGGTCATATCTGATTATGGGGGAATGCATTCACATGCATCTCATAAGGGGGCATCTTCTACACTGTAGAATTAATGCAGTTTGACACCACTTTAACTACCAAAATGGGAGCCTCCGGTGGCGCAGTGGGTTAAACCCCTGTGCTGGCAGGAATGAAGACCAACAGGTCGCAGGTTCGAATTCAAGGAGAGCGCAGATGAGCTCCAGCTCCTCGTGCAGGGACATGAGAGAAGCCTCCCACAAGGATGGTAAAAACATCGAAAACACTGGGCATCCCCTGGGCAATATCCTTGCAGATGGCAAATTCTCTCACACCAGAAGCAACTTGCAGTTTCTCAAGTCGCTCCTGACATGACCAAAAAAAAAAAAAACCTACCAAAACGCAATGCTATGAAATCCTGTGAATTGTAATTTGGCAAGGTACCAGCAAGCTTCGGTGCAAAAGGCTAAAGACCTTGTAAAACTACACATAACATGAGTTATGTTAAACATGTTAAAATGGTATTAATCTGCAGTGATCCTACAGTGCAGATGTAGACTTAGAGCAGCATTTGGCTGTGTCTCCCCATAGCCAGGGGTAACCCTGGTCTTAGTTGTGATGTGATCATTTCATGTCTAAAAAGCATACCAGGGGATTATCAGTATGTGGGTGAAAAGGTAAATATCTATTTGAAGTGCATGTCTGCATTCAGATATTTATGTTACATTGGATTGAGACTACTCTGTGATGAAAGTATGTCCTTGGAGATTTCACTCTCATGCTACTGGCGTATCTTGCATTATTAAAAGGAACTCAGCAGTAGTCTAGTAGTAGCTGTAGTCTATAAAGTTGTGCAATACATTAATTGATGTCACCTCTACTTTTACTACTTTTTTCCAATGATGCAACAACAACAAAGCCTAAATTTGAAATGTCAACATACAGCATTTTAAGGAAATAACTTAGGTCAGTTTCTCCAGACAGATTTTTGGAAAGTCACACAGAAAACTGAGCACACTTGTTCTCACCTCATCTATGAGAAGTATGATTAAGATCTTGATGGTGAGAGCTGTTCAACAGTAGACCAAATTGCCTTAGAAAATAGTTGACCCCTTGTTAAAGTTTTTTAAAGCAGATACCGGATGGCCATTTGTCATGAATGCCTTAGCTGTGGATTTCCAAAATCAACAGGACTATCCCATCCCACTCTACAGTTCTATAATCTCCAATTGTATAAATGTAGAAGAAACTTATTTATTTATCATATCAGTGGTGAAGCGAGGGTATAGTTGTAACGTCTTTTAAAAAACACAAAGTTTTTAAACTTGGCATTATACTAAATGTCCTTTGACCAGTAGCTGGCCACTTGGAGTGCCTCTGGTGTTGCTATAGGAAGGTCCTCCATTATGCATGTGGCCGAGCTCAGGCTGCATTGTAATAGATGGTTTGTGGTTTGCTCTTCTCTGCACTCGCATGTCGTGGACTCCACTTTGTAGCCCCATTTCTTAAGGTTAGCTCTGCATCTCGTGGTGCCAGAGCACAGTCTGTTCAGTGCCTTCCAAGTCACCCAGTCTTTTGTGTGCCCAGAAGGGAGTCTCTCATTTAGTATCAGCCATGGATTGAAGTTCCAGGTTTTAACCTGCCACTTTTGGACTCTCACTTACTGAGGTGTTCCTATGAGTATCTCTTAGAAAACTATTTCTTGATTTAAAGCATTGGCATGCTGGCTGATATCTGAACAGGGGGTGGGCCAGATATGTCACTGCCTTGGTCCTTTCATTATTGGCTGCTACTTCCCCGGCAGAGGTCAGGTGGTACAATACCGGCTAAACAGTATAAGTCCTCCAGTGGTGTAGGGCGTAGACATCCTGTGATAACACGGCATGTCTCATTAAGAGCCACATCCACTGTTTTAGCATGGTGAGATGTGTTCCACACTGGGCACACATATTCAGCAGCAGAGTAGCAAAGCACAAGGGCAGATGTCTTCACTGTATCTGGTTGTGATCCCCAGATTGTGCCAGTCAGCTTTTGTTGTGTCTAGCACCCGCTTTTTGATTTATATTCAAGCAGTGTTTCTTATAGGTCAGAGCATGGTCCAGGGTAACTCCCAGGTATTTTGGTGTGCTGCAATGCTCCATGCAATGGGGGACATGAGAGAAGCCTTGCCACAGGATTGCAACACATCTGGGTGTTCCCTGGGCAACGTCTTTGTAGATGGCTAATTCTCTCACACTGGAAGTGACCAGAAGCAACTTGCAGCATGCAATTGTTGAAGAAACTGTCAAGAACAGAATGGCATTGGAAAGGGGATTTGAAAAGAGCAAATGTTTAATTGCACATTCTCAGTTTGATAAGACAAACAAGATCCTCCCATTAAATCCATGTCTCAGTGCAGCTCCCTATTAAATCCAGGGTTTGAATTACTTAGCTGCCCCTATGGCAAATCATCATTGCATTGCTAGAAATGTCAGTGTCTTCGCGAGGCTTTGTTCCACAAGAATTTGTGACAGAGAAGTGCTCTTGGATCCTTGGAGGTTCATAACATTAATTATAGCAAACCAGCAGTAACAGGATTTGCATCCCTGGTCCCATAGGGAGAACACTTGCTGCCTTGCACATATATTCAATGTACAGGTTTGTACATTTTGATGCCTGTTATCATCCCTTGTCTTCCTGAGGGGAAGACATGAACTGCTGATTTTTCGAAAATGCCCTCCCTGATGCTCCACTGGTGTCAGCTCTTACTGCCCTCATTAAACTAACAAGGATTGTTTAAGGAATGCAAATGACTTCTGTTTTTAGAGATGATAAATGCGCATCTGTAGGTATATGTAATATTGTTTCTTCTTTTACCAATACCTGATGTGTGAAGAGCACCCACTCTCCTCTTGCTGTGGTCTATAATAATCATGGAAACTCTTGTTCAATCTGATGAGTAGTGAGCTGTGTATGGGTGTCTTGTCATATACCATCTCCCTTGAGTAGAGTAGCTCAATTAATTTATCCTCCTCCTCCTTATCATATTATTATTATTATTATTATTATTATTATTATTATTATTATTACCCTGCTTCATCTCCCCCAAAGGGCACATGCTCAGTTGGATTGTTGCCATTTTGCATTCAATTGAGAGGAGGATTGGAAGATGGGGAGGAATCATGCCCCAGAGGCATCAGCTATTCCATGGTTTTACAGTTGGCATCTGAGCTGTTCAACCGTGGAATCTGTTGCCTGGGGTTTTATTTATTTTGTGTCAAAAGCATTGCACATGATCACAATCTTGCTGTGTACAAACTATTGTGTGACATCGTTGGCCAACTATCTGGCAACAAAGAATTGGTAACAAACAGAAGGAGATTGGGTACTGAAATTGTGGGCAGATTGTAAAACATAATTTTAAATAATCCTAAATTTTCAATTAAAGACATGCCCATGTTGAGTGTCATAAAACTATCTGCCACTTCATTCTGAAAGGTGGTTTGTGGAACAGAAAGGGTTAAGAACTGCTGCTTTAGACATTGCCTTCCATGATACTCATACTCTGGGAACCTTGAATCTTTCTCTTTGAGAGACTTTCAGCCTTAAAGGTTGGGGAAAAAATAGCAGGAACCCAGGGATTGGTAAGGAAGCACCATTATTCTTCCATCTTTCTTGAGGCCGTGTTATTCTAATCCATCTTAAACATGAAAATGACATCTGAAATGTATTCCATTTGGATAAACTTGTTTGGATTGCAGCAACCATACACAGGACACAAAGGCAACTGATGATTCGCTCCCATTTTTGCAGAATGCTCCCATTGCAGCCCTATGCAAAGGAAATCTCCCTTTCCATAACTACTTAATAACAAAGATTAACACTCTACTACAAATTCCAGCCTGGTAGAGTTAAATTTGGAACTGAGGAGCTTCTGAGCTTCATATATTATTAGCTTTCTCTGCCACTCAGTCTTTAGTGTTAAAGACTTTGATGGAAGTTAATTGCTTAAAGTACAAGACATTCATCCTAAGGCAAAGTCATGTTCTGAGGAATCACTTGTGTGGTTTGGTCATCATAACCAGAAAAGAATTCTGCAAGTCGCTCCTGTTGTGAGACAATCAGACGTCTACAAAGACATTGCCCAGGGGACGCCCGGATATGTTGCAATCCTGCGGGGAGGCTTCCCTCATGTCCTGCAACACCTTAAATCAAGAAATAGTTTTTTAAGATCTAGAGAGATACTCACAGGAACACCTCAGTAAGCAAGAGTACAAAAGTGGCCTTAAATCAAGAAATAGTTTTTTAAGATCTATAGATATCAGCAAGTGAGAGTCCAAAAGTTGCAGGCTAAAACCTGCAACCTCAAGCCATGGCTGATACCAAATGAGAGACTCCCTCCTGGGCACACAGAAGACTGGGAGACTTGGAAGGCACTGAACAAACTGTGCTCTGGCATCACGAGATGCAGAGCTAACCTTAAGAAATGGGGCTACGAAGTGGAGTCCAGGACATGTGAGTGTGAAGAAGAGCAAACCACTTATTACAATGCAGTCTGAGCACTGCCATCTGCACAATGGAGGATCTTCATATAGCAACACCAGAGGCACTCCAAGTGGCCAGCTAGTTACTCGTCAAAGGAAATTTATATATAATGTCAAGGATATTTTTAGTACATTAATATTGTACCCTCAGTTCACTTCTGATATGATAAATAAATAAATACCAGGATAGAAGTTCTCTATAGAGGTTAAGGGATCTCCAAGAAGACCAAGAACTAAGATAATGACAAAAACTGCCCTCTTTTTAAAAAGTCATTGTGACTCATGTCACCTGAATTGAGTATGGTCAGATCCAGCCAGAAGTTTCTAGCCCCAATTTAATGCCAAGTGGCATAAAATACATACTCCCCCATAACTGTTTTTTTTAATGCCCCCAAAATTCATAGGTTTAGCTTTTGTGGGCAGACTACTTGAATATTTTCCAAAGGTAAATGTTTCCCCTTGACATTATGTCTAGTCGAGTCCAACTCTGTGGAGTGATGCTCATCTCCATTTCTAAGCTGAAGAGCCAATGTTGACATAGACACCTCCAAGATCATGTGGCCGGCATGACTGTATGGAGCGCCGTTACCTTTTTGCAGAAGCGGTACCTATTGATCTGCTCACATTTGCATGTTTTTGAACTGCTAGGTTGGCAGAAGCTGGGGCTAACAGCAGGAGCTCACTCCATCCGGTGGATTTGAACAGCAGCCCTTCCGGTCAGCAAGTTCAGCAGCTCAGCAGTTTAACCTGCTGAACTGCATCCCTTGAATATTTTACATCCTAGTAAATTAAATTGGATCTTTTCCCCTCAGGTAAATTAGCCACAGAGTTGCAACCAGGCTTTGGAAATAAATATTTCAAACTTTTACTCAGACATGAGCTGCCTCAGCAATCAGCACTCAAGCACGACTTTTCTACTCCAATTTCCTCAAGCCTGTTTCTTTCTAAAGTAGTACTTTCTGTAATTTTGCCTCTATTTTACAGCCCACATTTTGCCATATCAGGATGATGGGATGGCATTTTAGGCTGAAGTCATTTTAGCCCCAGTGAATCAACGTACTGTAATTTGCTGGAACAAATGCAAGCACTTATGTGTCATTGTATCTTCTGTTGATGAATTTTATGCATAAGGAATTTGGCTTCAAGGTGGTTCATACCAAGCTTATCCATGGCCAACTTTGAAGCGCACAAAAGAACTGGCACACACTCCTTGGTCTCCAATGTGATACTGCGACTGTATTTATTGTAATGTTATTTTGTTATTGTATTCATATTTTTTAATGTAATTTTGATGATGTTGCTAGTTTGTTTATGTTTTGGTTTTATTTTGATGTAATATGTTGTCTGGGCTTGGCCCCATGTAAGCTGCTCCGAATCCCCATTGGGGAGATGGTGGCAGGGTATAAATAAAGATTATTATTATTATTATTATTATTATTTTATTGTGTCAGAAGGTTGAGAAACTGCAAATCGCTTCTGATGTGAGAGAATTGGCCATCTGCAGATATGTTGTCCAGGGGAAGCCCGGATGTGTTACCATCCTGTGGGAGGCGTCTCTCATATCCCCACATGGTAAGCTGGAGCTGACAGATGGGAGCTCACCCTGTTTCGCAGATTCAAACCACTGACCTTCAGGTCAGGAGTTCAGCTGGCACAAGGGTTTAACCCATTGAACCACCATGGCTCCTAATTTTAGGAGATACCAACCACTCCTAATTATAGTAGATACTGTGATATTGACCACATAATATTTGGATACATGACTTATTGATTTACTTTGCCACAATCATTAATTTAGCTTGATTTTGTTATTGTTTGTTTGTTACAGTGGAAAGAAAAAAAGAATTTTTAGCAGCTGTTTGTAACTCTTTCATAAGACTACAAACTGGATTGCTATAAGTTTTTCAGGCTGTATAGCCATGTTTGGGCTGCAAACTGCTTCCGAGCTGTGACAAAGTTAAGCCCCATTTCAGCTTTGGAAAGAAGAATGTTAGCTGCTTATGTAAGCGTTTTTTAAAAGAAGGAGGCCCCCTGAGCTGGCATTTTTGTTATGTCTATAATACCTGCTTGCAAATTTGAATTTGAAATATTGACTTCCAGGATCAAGTGAAAAGGAATAAAAGATCCAGCTGTTAAGGCTAAAGCTTTTCAGCCTTTCCCTGTCCTATAAAGGGAAAGATGAGGCTACTGTAATTAACTGAGAAAAGAAAACCCAGGAGCTGAGAATGTTGGCCAGGTTCCAAAGACCTCCTTTAGGTTCATACCAGGGTTGGGATGTGCTTGCTGGAATTTATGATTTTTCTCTTTTGAATGGCAACAGTCCTTGGGCATAAATCAAGAGGATGGACCCTCTTTGACTTGGAAAAGTGTTTGCAGATGTCTGCAGAACATAAAAGTGTAAGAGTTGCAGCCCATGATCATTTCTGAAATTGGCAGCTCTTCAACCTGGAGCAGCCAGGTGGGAAAAAGGAACAATAATTATATTTTAAAATGACATTTCAATTGGTTAACCAGCTAAACAACTTTTAGCGACAGCTGGTGATTCTATGACTACATCTATACTGACTCTATGGCTGGATCAACACTGCAAAATAATGCAGGTTGGTGTGTTTTCAAGGGCTTTCATGGCCAGAATCACTGGGTTGCTGTGAATTTTCTGGGCTGTATGGCCATGTTCCAGTAGCATTCCCTCCTGACATTTCACCCACATCTCTGGCAGGCATCCTCAGAGGTTGTGAGGTCTGCTGGAATGTCTAAAATCAGGACAGTAAATAAAGAACAACACTCTCTCACACCAGAAGTGACTTGCAGTTTCTCATGTTGCTCCTTACACACACACAAAAAAAAAAAACCCACTGAAAAAAGAGAAATTGCAGACAGGATACATTTAGGGCAGTCTAACACCTCCCGACAAATTATTCTTTTTCTCTTTTCTTCCTTTTCTCTCTTCCGCTTCTTTTTTCTTCGCTTTAACTTTTTTCTTTTGGAAACCTTTAATCTATTTGTATATTTTAAGAAAAATTCTAATAAAGATTTTTTTTTTTAAAAAAAAAAGGAAAACTAAAAACAAAAAAAAATGATTCCCCCAGGCAGGAAGCAGTCAGACTTTGAAGCTACCAGGCTATTCAGTGCTAATCAAGCTGGCCAATTGCAGCATTCACATTTAACTCCAACAAGCAAGAGTTCTTTCTCCCACCCTGGACAATTCACAGATATATAGACCTCACTTGCCTTGTTTCCAACAAATCTCACAACCTCTGAGGATGCCT
Source organism: Anolis sagrei (assembly GCF_037176765.1). NCBI lineage: Eukaryota > Metazoa > Chordata > Lepidosauria > Squamata > Anolidae > Anolis > Anolis sagrei. The sequence continues at coordinate 209,797,230 of NC_090023.1, read as the reverse complement.
GCCATAGATGTGGGTGAAACTTCAGGAGAGAATGCTTCTAGAACATGGTTCTGGAATGCTTCTGGAACACATATATATATAAACCCCACTTGCCTAATTTCCAACAGACCTCACAATCTCTGAGGATGCCTTCCATAGATGTGGGTGAAATGTCAGGAGAGAATGCTTCTGGAACATACACTCCAGAAAACTCACAGCAACCCAATACAGTTTGAACTGCATTATACGATCAGTGTTAACCTATATAATGCAGTTTGAACAGCATTATATGGGTATAAGCTGACTATGTAATGCAGTTCAAACTGCATTATTTGGCAGTGTAGATCCAGCCTCTGTCACTGAAGTAATGAATTTATTCCAAGTTTTAGTTTCAACTTTAAATGTGCTGTCCAGGGTGCTATATCTATTTTGATATTTTGAGCTTGAATAACTATTTTAAGGTTCAGACTATAACCTCAGGTTTTGGATCTGTGAAATACCTATTTGTCATTGAGTTTTTCATTCTTTCCCTTGTTACCATGGGACATTAGTTAATCAATTAATAACCTGTAACAAAGAATAGGACAGAAAAATACAACAGACAGCTTCCAAAGGATTGTATTTATTTATTATTTACTTCTATACTTACATTGAAATATATTATCAAGATAACTTATGATAAAATATTGATAAATTGATTGATTTTAGCTGTCTGCCAAGACTAACAACATTACAAATTCCAGTGCAATTAATACAGTATATAGATCAGCAGAATCCAAATAGACTACTACAGGAAAAAAACCCAACAATCCCTACAAAGACAAATCCCAGGATACAAAACTAAAGGGACGTTTTACTAGCTGTGTCCAGATCTTGCCGTTTCCCACTCTATAAGATGTATATAAATATCTAGTGACTTACAAGGCAAAGAAATAAGAAGAGGACCAGGAGTTAGTTGCTAATAAGATGGTGAAAGGGGGAAGACATGGTCCGCAATTTTTTCTTTTCATCATTACATGGACAAACCATCTTTTAAAATTATTATTTGTATTTTAAAGATTCTGTGATAATTCTACAAGAACAAACACAACAAACGACACACCCAAGATCTTGTACAATGAGGCATTTCAAGTTTGTGATTCACTGTTATCCAAGCAAACATCTTTAGCCTTCACAGAGTTACCAAGTTCCTCAACGTTGTGAGGATTTGTAAAGAGACACCATGATGTGGTGGGATGACCGGAAAGACATATGTCAGCAACTGATTGGCTGAGCATGCCAGGGGCCAGAATTCTGATTGGCTGCTGTCTCTGGCTTGCTGCTGAGACAAATGGTTTTAACTGTCACTTTCCTCTCAGAGAGTGAAGAGAGTGATGACTGAAAACAGCCAGGAAGAAAATGACTGCCAGCTCTCTGAAGCCTGGTCATTTCTAAGGTGTGAAGCATATTTTTAAAAGGACTGTTTATTCCCTCTGTTCTCTGTGTGAATTCAGAGAGACTGCTGTATATATAGTTGCCCTGTATGAACTTTTGAATGGAAATAAAGATACTGTTACTTGCTACACAAGCCCAAGTGACACTTTATTATACTGCAGGGTATATCTTGGTTCAGAAACTGTGGTAAAGCTTCTTTTTATTTACATTTATAACCCCCAACAAACATAACTTAGGGAAGCAGAACATTATGTTTGGCAAAACAAATATGAAATACCAAAGAAAAGAACTGATATAGTAAAAAAAATAATAGCATTTGGTTTTTGTAAACATTTAAAGATCCTTGGGAAAAGTTTTGATTTTGGCATTCTTCAGCTGACAAAATCAGTTACCTTCAGGTTCCTTGAGAATCTTAATTTATTTTCTATCTTAGAGTCTAAACTTTATGTGGTAGAAAAGGCTCATTACTTTCTTAAGCCGTGCCCACAGTCTGCCAAAACCTGGGATACTGTGAAGACTGACGTTCCAGTGATGCTCATTGCCCACTGGCAAAGCAGTGCCCACTTGCCTCGAGGTATTTTTTTTATAATTAGTTTCCAATTAGCATACTTCGAACTTCCTTCCTGTTTGATTGCTGCAGTTTAGAAACTGGGTCAGTCTCTGTGGACTGTTACGTAGGTTAGTCTTGATGGTTTTATTTTTAATAACCACCTCAGGCTTTCTCCCTTTGAAATATTCACTGCAACGCTCGTGAAGCAATGATGTAATTATGAGGCCATAAAGGTAAAGGAGGTATGCATTTGGAAAGTAAGCAGATCAGGAAGCATCATCTTATTGATCAATACAAATTGTATTTATTGAATTATTTAACAAGCAGACTTCCCTAATTAGAGATAATGACTGATGCACCCTGCCAAGACTTTCCCCCTAAAATAGATTTCATATATATCACAAACATTTAAAAAAACCAAGTTTATGGCAAACTGATAACTGGCAAATAGAAGGAGAAACCATGGCGGCACTGACAGACTTTCTATTTCTAGGCACAAAGATTGCTGCAGACACAGACTGCAGCCAGGAAATCAGAAGATGTTTACTTCTTGGGAGGAGAGCAATGTCCAATCTCGATAAAATAGTGAAGAGACATCACACTGGCAATGAAGATCCGCTTAGTTAAGGCAATGGTACTCCCTGTAGTAACCTATGGATGTGAGAGCTGGACCATAAGGAAGGCTGGATGAAGGAAGATAGACACTTTTGAACTGTGGTGCTGGAGGAAAATTCTGAGAATGTCTTGTACCACAAGAAGATCAAACCAGTCCATACTTCAGGAAATAATGCCCAACTGCTCACTAGAAGGAAGGATAGTAGAGGGAAAGATGAAGTACTTTGAAAGCATAATGAGAATACAGGAGAAGATAATGATGCTGGGGAAAATGGAAGGAAAAAGGAAAAGGGCTGACCAAGGGCAAGTGACTAGCTTGACCTTGAAGGAGCTGGGAGTGGTGATGGTCGACAGGGAGCTCTGGCATGGACTGGACCATGAAGTCATGAAGAGTTGAAGCGACTAAATGAATAAACCACAAAATATATCACAGAAGGCAATGGCAAACCTTTTTTTTTTATTAATTTTGCCAAGAAAAACTTACTATAGAGCTGCCACAAGTCAGAGCCAACTTGAAGACATGTAACAACAACAAACATTGTGTGTATTCCGAGTTCAACCATTCCAAACATACCCACCAAATTTGGTATAATTTGATGTTTTTGTTGAATGTGCTAACACAGAAACAGGCAAAAATTTAACTGTATGTATATAGATGTTGGTTGGCATCCTATTAAGCTATTATGATGACATAACAGACTGTGGTGTTGCTGTTAACTGTCATCAAGGTGGCTTTGACTTCTGGTGACCCATGAATGAGAGACCTTCACGTCACCCTATCATCAAACCTTGTTCAGGTCTTACAGACTCAGGGCTGTGGCTCCCCTGGATGAGAATCCATCGGTGGCTGCCTTCTTTTCCTTCTCCCTCCTATCTTACCAAGCATAATTGCCTTTGCTCGTGAGTCATGCCTTCCTGTGATACAGCCAAAGTATGACCTTGTATGTCTTTTGTATGCACACTTACAATCATTACACCACTGCCATGACCGGTGTAACAAAATATCTAATTATTTTAGAAGGTGTTTATTAATGTTAGTATATGGCAAGTGCAGGCCAGCCTTAGCTACAGCTGATTGGTTGGTGCGTTGCCATAGTGGCGAAGCTCCTGTAGTAGAAAGGTATCCATTTCAGAAGAGCCAGGAGGAAAAAGGGGCAGAGCTAACTGACAACAGGAGAGTGGACATTTTAAAAATATGAGCCAGTCTTTAGCCAGGTGAGCTAAAGGGAAGATGTCTCTGGCTACATGGGAGCTGGAGTAAGGAGTTTCCTATTATAAGTAAAGTCTTCAGCCTTAATTTTAAAGAGTTAAAGGAATCAATTTTGAAAAAGAATCTAGCCTAAGCACTAGGCGAAAAAGTTCTCAGTATTATATTGTGCCTTCAGTGACAGAAATGTGTGCCTAAGTGTCAGTCAGTGGGACTGAGGAGAAAAGTGTTCTCCGAGAAAAAGAATTTACAGTTAAACTATTGATAAGAAGAAGAAACTACAGTATTTAAGATACCGTCAGGAGACTGAGAAAGAGTTACATCTTAAAGATTTCATGTGTTCATAATAATAAAAGTCAACTGTAACAATATCCAAGAAGTACTGAGAATAAAAATACTGTGTAACCATTATGCTTTATGTGCCTGAGAATCTATAAATAAACATTTCTTTGCTCAATCTTTATAATAAAGACTTGTGTCAAGTTATTGAAGTGAAGATATTCTACAGGAAGACGGCTGAAGAATATATTGGATCTGAATACAGTTTATAGTACTGGGTTACACATATTAAGGAGACACAAACAAGCATTTTAAAACTCAAGCCTCTCACAAACATAATATAATACATATAAATATAAAAATGCTCAAACACAACTACCCTCCTCTTTACCACACCTAGTTGTCGTCACATATTTTATTGGTGTTGGTTTTGTCGTTCCAAATAGCTCTAAAATCTACCAAAAATCCTGACAGCCATAATGAAATATTTCTGAAGCACTAGCATGATTGCATCTAGCCCACTCCTGCCAGCAAGCCATAGAATTTTGATACAATCCCACAATATCCTATTTCTATTATGACTCACTGGTGAGAAGGGTAAGTGTCCAACACTGTAATCCATGACTGGGAATCATGCGTCCTCAAAATGCTGATGGACTTCAACTAACAAGTGTCCTTGTTATTAGCAAAACAGTATTACTTTCCACTTAAGAATAACAAAATTAATATGATCAAAGTTATTCTGGAGAGAATGCAACAGTTCACCAACTAAAGACCTTGTAGCACTGTTGTTAAGTGCTACAAGATTGTATGTGTTTACGCCTTTTCAAGCTGCCTGTTGTCTTATGGCAACTTCATGTATTTCTCAGGATTTTTTTTAAGGCAAAGAATAACCAGAGGTGGTTTTGCCAGTTTCTTCCTCTGAAATATAGCCTTAAACACCTTGTATTTGTTGATAGTCTTTAATGCAAATCCTAAATTGTGAGGATCCTGCTTAGAGAGGCAGTGTGCCATAGTAGTTTGAGTGTTGGACCAAGACAGTAGGAGGCCAGATTTTGAATCCTCATTAAATAAACCAATTTGGTGGCCTTTGACAAAAACAAACCGGGCTTCTCTTGAAAGGAATATGTGTAATCATTGCAATTTTTTCCCACAGGTGAAACCAACCACCTAATAATTAAATAGTTACTGTAACAACATTACATGAGTCGCTGAGGTTGTTTTCTAAACATTTTGAAATAAGTTTTCCTGTTTGTCATGAATTTCTCAGTTCACATTTCTCCTGTCAATGACATAACATAGGCTCTATCTTGCTCCCTATGTCGAACCACTCCCCAAAACTAGAAAGAGAGAAGAATGCAGCTACTGCTGAATCATATTCTCAGCATTCCTGAGAAGCAATGCTTTTTATTAGCTGCTGTCTCATGCTGAAACAACAAGGACTGTCATTTCCAAATTCAATGGACTGAGTCTATTGCTCTATCTATTTATGGCTTTATGAGGCGAAATTGTATGGAAGCATCTCTAGCTACAAAGGAGTCTTCAAAGAATGTTTAAATACCATAATCTAGAGACAGATGGCCAATGGGTGTGGATGTGGGTGTGTGAATGAAGATTATAGCATATCTCCACTAGTTGCTCACTCGGTTAGTTGGTGGCTGCTATCCAAAAGTTTAGGAAAATGACATAAGTTTTCCATGTTGTGGTTTTGTGTCTCCAGGAGTTATTATTCAGTATATTCTCACAGCCCTCAGATGTGAGGAATCCTTATCTTAGCTAGCATGGTTAGCAGTCATGGTGGCTGGAAGGATTCTGGGAGTTGTACTCAAAACAAACTGTTTACTGGTTGTCTCAGTGGAACTAGACAGCACTGAATCAGTTTTTGAATAGTGAATCAGTGTATTAGTAAGTATCTTTTATTTGAGGGATCTACTTTTGTTGACATCAATTGACAGTATTCGGCCTCCATGGCTCTGCTAGCTAGAAATGATAACAGATTATTTTTAATTATTTTTATTAGTGAATTTTAGTTACATAAGTGAAAATAGAAGAAAAATAGAAGAAAAAGTGGGGTTAGCATAGTGCCATCATACTCGGACAATGAGGGATTGCCTCAGTAAGGAAGCAAGTCTGGACAACAGAATCATCATTCAATTTTAAAAAACAGAGGAATATAAGAAGAAATATTGTGGCCCCCAACAACATATGTGATCCAGCTGGAGGAGCCTCGATTATACTCAAGACACAGACTCAATTATTCTATTCCATAGTGAGGATAAAGAGAAAGTAACTCTCTTTCAAACACGCAATTGATGAGGACAGCTACTGCTCAGCTAATCACCAGGGCATCTATCAAGCTAAACTTGCCTGACTGGTTTAACACATCTTTAAAATTTCCTTTAGCAGATTGTGAAAGAAGGAGCTTGAGAGGTCATTATTAAACCAGTTTTCAATACACAACTGTTCCTACCTGTTATACTTCACTTCTAATGGGCATGGTGTGGGTAATGTAGGTAGCAAGGGTAAACCATCTCAAGTTACTTCATTTATTTGTATCCCGCCCCATCTCCCCTTGGAGACTCGGGGCCTTACAACATAGATGGCAGCCATTCGATGCTGCACAAATACACAATACAAATACAAATACAAATACATAATAAATTAAATACAAATAATGAATACAAACAATACATCATTGTTCTTGTTCATTCATTCAGTCGTTTCTGACTCTTTGTGACCTCATGGACCAGCCTGCGCCAGAGCTCCCTGTTGGCCATCACCACCCCCAGCTCCTTCAAGGTCATTCCAATCACTTCAAGGATGCCATCTATCTAGCCCTTGGTCAGCCCCTCTTCCTTTTTCCTTCCATTTTCCCCAGCATAATTGTCTTCTCTAAGCTTTTCTTTCTTCTCATGATGTGGCCAAAGTACTTCATCTTTGCCTCTACTATCCTTCCCTCCAATGAGCAGTCGGGCTTTATTTCCTGAAGTATGGACTGGTTGGATCTTCTCATGGTCCAAGGCACTCTCAGAACTTTCTTCCAGCACCACAGTTCAAAAGCATCTATCTTCCTTCGCTCAACCTTCTCTATGGTCCAGCTCTCACATCCGTAGGTGACTATGGGGAATACATTGCTTTAACTAAGGAGCCCCCGGTGGCGCAGTGGGTTAAACCCCTGTGCCGGCAGGACTGAAGACAGGTTTGAATCTGGGGAGAGGCGGATGAGCTCCCTCTATCAGCTCCAGCTTCTCATGTGGGGACATGAGAGAAGCCTCCCACAAGGATGATAAAACATCAAAATACCCGGGCGTCCCCTGGGCAACGTCCTTGCCGACAGCCAATTCTCTCACACCAGAAACAACTTGCAGTTTCTCAAGTTGCTCCAGACACGACGAAAAAAAATTGGAACCAACTGTCGATAAGAATAACCACCAGGGCCACTTATAGCTACTTATAGGAAAGATAAAAGCTTTACCTTTCCTATAAGTAGCTGCCCGGCATCTATTTGAAGAGGCCTAGCGAAGGAGATCTCATCATCTCTTTATGCAATTGCCAAACTGCTCTTACTGTCAAGATGTCCTTTCTAATGTTCAATTGAAATCTATCCTCTTGTAACTTAGACATTATACCCGGTCCTAATCAATGGGGTGGCAGATATCAAACCTATCCCCTCTCCTCTGTGACAGTCCCTGAGGTTTTTAAAGAGTACCATCATGTCATCCCTCAGTCAGCTCTTCACCAGTCACAAATTCTGTTTTGATCCCAATGGCCAACTTATTTCTATTGGTTCAGATCATGTCCAGGATTTCTGGTCCATTTGTTCATTCTTCTACCTTTTGAAAGAAGAACACCTCTGCATGACACATTCTGATACTTTGGGCTTCAACTTATTTGTTGTTTCAACAAATAAAAACCAATTTCTCTCTAATGGCATATCTGGGTACTGGACTGACGCAAACATATAAAATTGTAGGTTGCTTTTGCATTTAGTTTCCCCTTAGAAGGGGAAACAAACAAATGATATAAATTGTTGTTAAAGATTCCCACTGTGTGTGTGTGATGATTTTAGTATCATCATAATATTATTATACTCAGCAGATCAAAGATGTGGATTAATGTTTGACTCAATACTATGCATTTCCTGAACAGATGAATCATCTATTCTTCCAGACAAGCAGAGACCGGAATTAAGCAGTGAGATGCGCAACATTTTGAGATCTTGCATTTTACCTTCTTGCACTTCCAGAGCCCCCCCCCCCCTCCACCTACGCTAAATAAAGTAATTTTAAGCACATTGTATTATTATTATTTTTATTCTAGTTCCTGCAATATAAATATTAAAAACACTGACATTATTATGCACCCTTTCAGCCACAAATGCAAGAAATTGGTTTTCTATTCTGATAAAAAGCTGTATAAGGCCCTCCGGAAATTATACAACCCTGGTCTAAAGAGACAAAAGTCCAATTCATATGGCCCTCCAGTCACATGTGGGCTTTTTTGTAGGGGAAACCATTCATGTCCAGATACATCTTGCTTATGTGGATATGCGGTGAATGTGGATATGCGGTAACATCAATGCCTCACCATACAAAAATATAACAAAAGTATCTCTCTTGCCTCTGCTTTAACAGAAATGGTATGAGAGAGTGTCATTTTCTAGATTTCATGGGGCTGCTGTAATGTTTGAAGGTCTAGCCACACATAGGTGGACCCAATTGAGCAGAAGCCTTGCCTATGCAAGCATTAGTCCAGCTAGTAATAAGGGAAAAGCAGCTATGGGGCCTTCCATACAGCCATATAACCCAGAATATCAAGACAAAAAATCCCACAATATGTGCTTTGAACTCGGTTGTTTGAGTCCACACTGCCATATATTCCGGTTCAAAGAAGATAATGTGGGATTTTATTCAGCTGTGTGGAAGGGGTCTCTGTCAATCTAGTGCTTGTCTTTTGAGTGTCATAGCCAAGCTATAGGATGAAGCCAAGATGAAGTACTTCATACCATTGTTTTGTATACATGTACTATGCCCACCAAATGTCCCAATTTGTCAAGGACAGCTGATTTACTGTCATCTCACTTTTTCAGCTCCTTTTAAAGTGTCTCAGGGCCCTTCCACACAGCCCTATATCCCAAAATATCAAGGCAGGAAATCCCACATTATCTGAGTGTGGACTCAGATAACCCAGTTCACAAAGCAGATATTATTCTGCTTTTCTTGATATTCTGGGATATAGGACTGTGTGGAAGGGACCTCAGTTTCTCTCCACTCTTTCTACTTTCCCCTTTGTCCTCAATTCATTTCAATTTCTACAAACTCAAGTCAAATGTGATAAGCTGTCAGCTAAGCTGACAAATGAAAAATCATGTTTCATAAAATGAAACCTTCCTCTGTCTGTCCTGTGATGATTTTGTCTGTGTTGCTTCTTTTCTCCATGTTGCACACTGTCTCTACGGCATAGCAAAGAATAAATTTGTGAACGCCCTACCAGCTTGTAGTAAATCATTTAGTAAACTACAAGTCTTTCCCAATTTTGTAAACCAATAGTAAGCTGCTGAAATTCAGTCATGCTTCTTTGCTTGCAAAAAAAGGATGGTGAATCCTGAACCCATCAGGTTAAACATGAGCCAACAATGAGATGCAGCAGCTAAAAAGCCCATGGGATGTTGGCCTGCATAAATAGGAGTCTAGCGTCTAGATCAGTGGTTCTTAACCTGTGGGCTGCAGACCACCAGTGTGCCATGAGGACAAAAATCTGGTCTGCAAGCTTCCTTCCTCTTTATTTATTTATTTATTCTCTGCTCCTTTCATGCCACCAGCCACTCCTTCCCTGTCGCTGACCATGGCATATGTTCTGTATCAGAAACTAGAGCTGATGTCCTCTAACCAATGCAATTTTCTGAATCAGCATCCCAAACCAAATCTAAAGTTGACCAAAAACTGATTCGTAACCCATTTAGTACTAATGTTGGAAAGTGGTCCCTGGTCAAAACAAGATTGGGAACCACTTTTCTAGATCCATGGAAGTCATGCTACCTCCCTATTCTGCCTTGGTCAGACTTCACCTGGAATATTGTGTCCAATTCTGGGCCCGCAATTTAAGGGAGATGTTGACAAGCTGCAATGTGTCCAGAGGAGGGTGACTAAAATGATCAAGGGTCTGGAGACTAAGCCCTATGGGCAGCTGCTTAAAGAGCTGGGCATGTTTAGCCTGCAGAAGAGAAAGCTGAGACTTGATAGCCATGTATAAAAATGTGAGGGAAAGTCATAGGGAGGAGAGAGCAGGCTTGTTTTCTGCTGCAATGGAGACTAGGACGTGGAGCAATGGCTTCAAACTATAGGAAAGGAGATGCCACCAGACATTAGGAAGAACTTCCTAACTGTGAGAACAGTTCAACAGTGGAACTATCTGCCCCAGAGTGTGGTGGAGGTTCCCTCTCTGGGGGCTTTTAAACAGAGACTGGATGGCCATCTGACAGGGATGCTTTGAATGAGATTTTCCGGCTTCATGGCAGGGGGTTGGACTGGATCGCCCATGAAGTCTCTTCCAACTCAGTGATTCTATGATTCTTTGAATGTAGTAAGTGCTCAACTTTGACCTGAATATAAAGATTGCACCATGGATAAACATTGCACTTTAAAAATACTCTTAAGTTGTTGCTTCTCAAGCTACCTAATGTGGAAAATCGCCAGGTTTTTTTATAGTGTGCTAGGGAGCAGCATCTTATTTCTATTCATTGTCTACATTTGTTTCTTTATTTCCTGTAAATATGTAAGGGGTCTGGCTGCCAATGGTTCACCAACATCAAAAAGGAAAAGAGGGACAGGCAGAGAGTTCTTCTGCCTTCTCTGCCAAAAGTGTTCCTAAGACCATGAGAAATATGTGTTTTCTGATGGTCTTTGGTGACCCCTCTGAAACCCCCTTCATGACTCTCCCAGGGGTCCCGATCCACAGAGGCCACCATTTTTGAGTCACATTGATCTGGTCTTTGTCTTTTCAGCTGGCTAAAGAACTGAAGTAGGGCCCAAAAATTGGAGTAAGGTTCCAGTATCATGGGATTTTAATCAACCACCTGATGGTCACATTTTGACAAACTACTGAAACATCAAAGGGCTCTTTGGCTGTGATTTCCACATAAACCCTTTCCAGCATGAGGCATTTTAATATAAGAGAATGCTAGAAACAGGTAATAACAAGATGCCAGTTTTGTTTCCACAAGTGCCTGCTTGTTTGGTGGCTTTGCCTCTCGATCCAGTCATGCGATACAATGACACAAGGGCATTTTAAGCGTGAGCGGATGAAGGGCAAGGAACAGAGAAGAAACCGCCTCAGGGCAGGCATGGCCAGGCCAATTTGCAAAGCAGGCTGATGATGCCCCTGCAATGGAACACATGTCCTCCATCTCCTGTCTCTGGAGAAGCATGTGATTTGGGATGATCCAAAAATCACTCAGTGAAAATAGTCTGCTCAATTACTTACTATGTTGTTTCCAAATATAATAATTGGTCTACATATACATTTATATTTTGATACAGGAACTACACCAAATGAAATGAGTGAGAGAGGTTTTCTTGTAGAGACAACATAGGACTGTATATATGAATTCACTAGCCGTCCACTGCCATGCGTTGCTATGGCCCAGTCTGGTGATCTGGAAAATAATGTAATTAGAAAGTGTTGGTTTCTAATATATGCAATTTCTTTATGCTTGTGGGTAAACAGCACTTCTTGCTGTTTCTTTGTCAGTATTGATGTGGAGATTGTCTGGTTTGCCTACTCTGGAACATGCAACATATAATTGCCCTTCTTTAGGGGTCCCTTTCAAATCTATGATACTATATCTCCATGTGCGTGAATCATATTGATCTATGTATATCTATGGCTGGATGACTCTTTGTCAGGAGGGCTTTGATTACATTTTCTTGTCCTGGTGAAGGGAGTTGGACTGGATGGCCTTAAGTATTTTCTGTTGCTCATGGGAGTTCTGTGTGGGAAGTTTGCCCCAATTGTGTCGTTGGTGGGGTTCAGAATGCTCTTTGATTGGAGGTGAACTATAAATCCCAGTAACTATTTCCCCCAAACTCCATCTGAGTTCACATTTGGGCATACGGAGTATTCATGCCAAGTTTGGTCCAGATCCATCCTTATTTGAGTCCACAGTGCTCTCTGGATGTAGGTGAACTACAACTCCCAAACTCAAGGTCAATGCCCACCAAACCCTTCCAGTGTTTTCTGTTGGTCATGGGAGTCCTGTATGTCATGTTTGGTTCAATTCCACCATTGGTGGAGTTCAGAATGCTCTTTGATTGTAGGTGAACTATAAATCCCAGCAACTACAACTCCCAAAATCAAAATTTTTAGAGTGAAGGAAATACATTGGGTTGTTATATATATGCTGTCCAAATTTGGTGTCAATTTGTCCAGTGGTTTTAGAGTTATGTTAATCCCACAAACGAACATTACATTTTTATTTATATAGATTTGGGAGGGAAGAGAATTGGCCGTCTGCAAGGATGTTGCCCAGGGGACACCTGGATGTTTGACCTTCCTTGTGGGAGGCTTCTCTCATGTCCCCGCATGGGGAGCTGGAGCTGACAGAGGGAGCTCAACCTGCTATCCCCGGATTTGAACCACTGACTGATCAGTCAGCAATCCTTCCAGCATAAGAGTTTAATCCACATTTGTTGTGATGGAGTTTGTCTTTGCCTTCCTCTGAGGCTGAGAAAGTATGGCCCTTCTACACTGCCATATAATCCAGATAATCTACACTGCCAGATAAGCAGTGAGTCTACACTGTCAAATAGCTTTCATGGCTGATTTGTCTCCAGAACCACAGTCCAATGCTTAAACTCTGAGGGGAGGGCATTTCATAATTGGGATGTCACAGCATAAAAGGCCCTTTCCCATGGTTCCCATAGTGTACTGCTCCACTTGTGGAACTCAGAAAAGCCCATTTGACAAACCTGAAGTCTGGGGCAGGCATATATACAGAGAAAATGGCCCGTCTACAGAAATTAGGATCCATGGTTTTGGGACTAGTCAAATCTAGTTGGGGATGGGTTTCTCTCTAAAATACATAACATTTCACAAAACAAAGTTCAGGTTCTACTTGAAGCTACATCTCCAGAGGAATAGCATGAACCCTGTTTTTGAGCATATGGGAATGGAATCCTTGCGCTAAATAAAGCCCATTTAGCACAGGAAATGCACGGAGGAGGGAGATGTAGCTCTTTATTCTATGTAAACAGTCTAATCCTCATACATCTCTTTGGATAAAGGAAGCAATTAGAAGGAAAAGAGCCAAATGCTTAACAGTTATCACTTTCATCAGCCAGTTATTATAAGGTAGCCAAGTTGATTCTTCTTTCCCATTATGTAAGAGAAAGTGGGCTTGTAGCAGATAATTAACATACAGCCTTGAAGAGGCTAATTATTTCTATGGTTCTGAGCAGAGAAGTGCCACATTAATTCAAGACACAAGACGCAGCGTTTTAATTACATCCTATTTAGCCATGTCTATTATCAGCTACCGAAATATGACAATCAAAATGTTCCCAGGAGTTCCAAGCAGCGCAGATACATGTCACTCTCCTGAGTTGTCTTTCAGAATAACAATTCCCATCTGGAGCTTCAAATAGCCAATAAATTCTCTTTCTTGTTTTTGAGAGTGGTGGGATGAAAAACATAAAAAGCAATGAGAAAGTTGGGGATATTTTTGCCACATTTCCTTTGTGTCGATGTCTTGCTAGAAACAGAAAAATCAATGGTGCATGGTAGTGTCTGTTTATTACATCTCAAGCCCACACTTCGTCCAAAGTTCTCAGTGTTATGCAGGTGGTTTATCTGCTCCTTTCTCCACAGAACAACACGTGGGCATAGGTCAAGCTGGATATCAGCAGAGTTCTCACAACATGAGGTAGTTGTTAGTCTCATGTGTAGTATGTTGATATTTGACATCCTCCCCCATATTTTGACTACATAATTTCAGATCCATGAGATCAGAGTGTCCTAGTGATGTGGGAAAGCAAGCAGGGTGTTGAGTATCCTGGTTATTCAGGAGCTGACCATTTGAAATTCCTGAGACCAGAGTGTTCTGTTTTAAAGTGCTGAGTATCTTGATGATTCAGGAGAGCAACCAGAGGGAAAAGTAAAGCTAGACAAGGGTCAAAACAGAGGGTCCATAACAGTAGGAGTGTAGTTGATGCAAGTCAGGGTCTGAGCCCAAAAAACATTCCAAGTGGGGCATGAGATCATTGAAAAGAGTCCACAGAAAAAGCTGAAAATCAGGAAGCAAGAGAGCAGGGACTGTTGCTCAATGTGTTGTCAAAGGATTTCATGGCCAGAATGACTGGGGTGCTGTGAGTTTTCCAGGCTATATGGCCATATTCTGGAAGCATTCTCTCCTGATATTTCATCCACATTTATGGCAGGAATCCTCAGAGGTTGAGGGGTCTTTTGGAAGCTAGGCAAGTGAGGTTTATATATCTGTGGAACGTCCAGGGTGGGAGAAAGAACTCTTGTCTGCTTGAGGAAGGAGTGAATGTTGCAGTTGGCCACCTTGATAAGCATTTAATTGCCTTTCTGCTTCAAAGCCTCGCTGATTGCTGAGGAATCCTTTGTTTGGAAGTGTTAGCTGGCCCAGATTGATACTTGTCTGGAATTCCCCTGTTTTTTGAGTATTGTTCTTTATTTACTGTCCTGATTTTAGAGGCTTTTTTAAAAGCTGGCAAGCCAGATTTTGTTTAGTTTCCTCCTTTCCGTTGAAATTGTCCAAATGCTTGTGGATTTCAATGTCTTCTCTGTGTAGTCTGACATGGTAGCTTTTAGAGTGGTCCAGAATTTCTATGTTTTCAAATAATATGCTGTGTCCAGGTTGGTTCATCGGGTGCTCTGTTGTTGTGCAAAACTGTTGTTGTGCAGCCTTGGTTGGGGCAATTTATGTTGTTTTATTTTTTCAAATCTAGCATGGGGTTTTCTGGGCCTGAGAATATGTGACTTGACGAAGCTGGGAAGTGAACCCTCATCTCCAGAGTCATAATCCAACACTGAGAGAAAGAGAGTATTAACTCATTAGCCCAGTTGTCCTTCTCAAAGAATGGCATGGTGGATCTTGCTCCTTTGCTGCTACTTCTCTTATCCCAACATTCAAACATGTTGTGCAGTTGTGTAGAAGAGGATATTTCAGCAGGTGTAGCTTGTCATGCAGCCATGCAACAAGGGACAATATCTACTGAAATTGTCTCTTCTACACAACCATTAAAGATACAACAGCCATTTCTAGTTTACAGTCATGGAACCTCAATTTGGCACCAAAATGTAAACCTATGATCTTGTCCAATGTTACAATCAAAAGGATAGCTTAATTCTTACTCTGTGCCCCTTAAAAGAGGAGGCAGTAAGGATCTATGCCTGAAAGCTACTTCGAGCCCTGCCAAACTGCCTCTTGTCCCACGTTTGAGGAACCAAAACAGTGTAAACAAACCAGAAAGCAAGCACACGCTGCTTCATTTATTTCCATGGAGAGGGAACCTCTCCAAAGCAGCACTAAAGCAAGCAGCAAGTGGTTTCTGTTCAATGAGTTTAATTAAGCTGCACTCAGGCACTGATCCATTTAAAAAGCCATTTGCTTTTCAGCTTAAATAACAGAAAACAACACGGGCCCTTGTAGGAAAATGTTGCTATATATTCCCAATGCTGAATCCATTAGGGCTGGATTCACACCAGCAAAATCATTCAGCTCCAGTGTGCAGTATCCTGTCCTAGCTTGACCCCTGTTTGTGTCACAAAGACCCCTTCTAATATGAGCTGACAGCCACACAGACCACCCCACCCAAAGTAACATTGGGACAAAAGGGAGTATCTTACCATAGCCACGTGTTCATTGCATTGAGTTATTTTGCAAAATTGTAATTTTTCTTTATGGCATGCTTAAAACTATCAACCAACAGGCTTTCTTTTTTTTTTCCCTAATATTCTTGCCACCCAATGTGCCTCTGTCCAAAACCTTTTCCTGCTTAATGCCCCAGCGAGTGGTCATGAATGAGCAAGGGGACTTTAAATGTCTCCTGAGAGAACAGAGGGTACTGTACATGGTAATTTAAAATAAAAGGCTGGCATCTTTGTGGGTGCCTTCAGGGATTGGGGTACAAAAAAAGTTGAGGCTGTAGTGCACCCACCCATGTTTTAGACTGCTTGGGTGCATGCCGATGGGAAAAATGTAGAGAGGGGAAGACACATAACTCGTTTGGCTTGGATGACCTCCCAATGTAGTGCCATTAACAGTTTCATTAAAGGCTTTCATATTATGACCTGTCAAACCAGGAATGGCATTTTAGACTTCCTCTTGATTTCAGGTTATGTGTGGCCTGGAGGCAGAATGGAAAGTAATTCAGAAGGGACAAAAGAAGTCAGTTTCTTTATATAAATAGAAGCTTTAGAGCAGTGGTAATCAACCTTCCTAATGCTGCAACCCCTTAATGCAGTTTCTCATGTTGTGGTGACCCCCAACCATAAAATTTTTTTTGTTGCTACTTCATAACTGTAATTTTGTGACTGTTATGAATTCTAATGTAAATATCTGATCTGCAGGATGCATTTTCATTTACTTGACCAAATTTGGCACAAATACCCGATATGCCCAAATTTGAATACTGGTGGGGTTGGGGGGGGGGGCATTGATTTTGTCATTTGGGAGTTGTCGTTACTGGGATTTATAGTTAACCAACAATCAAAGAGCATTCTGAACTCAACCAACAATGGAATTGACCCAAACTTGGCACACAGAACTCCCAGAACCAAGAAAAAAGGGTTTGTTGGATTTGGTGGGCATTGACCTTGAGTTTTGGAGTTGTAGTTCACCTACATACAGAGATCACTGTGGACTCAAACAATGAGGGATGTAGACCTAACTTGGCATGAATACTCAATATGCCCAAATGTGAACACTGGTGGACTTTGGGGAAAAGATGTTAGTATATATAGTTCACTCAATCCAACCCACAATGGATCTGCACCAAACTTGGCACACCACCTACATAGCCAACATTGAATATTGGTGGGGTTGGGGGGGGGGGGGGGCGGTTGCCATCACATTTAAATGATACACTACTATAATGTCAACCTATAGCCTTTCTACACATTTAGCCTTATCCTTATCCTGGACGGGGAAGATCCACTAAACAAGCAACTTTGTGTGTCGTAATTAATATGTGTGATTTGGGTACCAGGCACCCAAAACACTACACAACACTACTGAACTATAAGGAAGCTTTTTAAACAGGATGAAGAATGAAATCGTGTCTCCTCATACAGCCGATCATGTTGCAGGATGCTGTATGAACATGCAGCACAGCCCTACCTCTTTGGTTGAGCATCCTCCCTTCTCTCCTTGGTACATTTCCTGTTATTTTTCCATCTTCCTGCTACAGGATGTAGCATTCATTACAACAATAAAACAATCTACAACAGGGAAAACAGTCTGAAAGGTTGTCCCCTGGTTTCCCAGTGCCAAATGCCATTGTTTAGAAAATACCAAAAAATCAACACACCAATGAGTCCATAATCTATTCCTTCTATTGTGGCTTATTTTATCTCCAAGTACCCTGTAAGAGCTAGTATAGCATTGTGGTTTGAGACTTGAACTGCAGGCCCTTTCACACAGCTATATAACTTACATCAAGGCAGAAAACACCACAATTTCTGCTTTGAACTGGGTTATCTGAGTCCACATGGCCTCACGGTTCGGTGGGGACAAGGGAGAGGGCCTTCTCAGTGGTGCCCCCCCCCCCCCGGCGCGCTCTGGAATGCTCTCCCCAGTGAACTTAGATAAGACCCTACACTACAACACTTTAGGAAAGAGTCAAAAACTCCATTTTTCCAGCAGGCATTTGATAATGTTTAGACAGTAACCAAAATGGATTGCCAATCACTTCGCACTTTATATCATCTATATTCTGTGCATTCAGCTGGGCTGCTATATTGATTACATGGATCTTTTAATTGATTCTATTTTTAATAGAAGTTGTTTTACCCTATTTATATACCTGGTTCATGTAATGTATTTTTTTTCATGTTGATGTATTTTATTTCATAGAATCAAAGAATCATAGAGTTGAAAGAGACCTCATGGGCCATCCAGTCCAACCCCCTGCCAAGAAGCAGGAATATTGCACTCAAATCATCCCTGACAGATGGCCATCCAGCCTCTGTTTAAAAGCTTCCAAAGAAGGAGCCTTCACCACATTCCGGGGCAGAAAGTTCCACTGCTGAATGGCTCTCACAGTCAGGAAGTTCTTCCTCATGTTCAGATGGAATCTCCTCTCTTGTAGTTTGAAGCCATTGTTCCGCGTCCTAGTCTCCAGGGAAGCAGTAAACAAGCTTGCTCCCTCCTCCCTGTGGCTTCCTCTCTCACATATTTATACATGGCTATCATATCTCCTCTCAGCCTTCTCTTCTTCAGGCTAAACATGCCCAGCTCCTTAAGCCGCTCCTCATAGGGCTTGTTCTCCAGACCCTTGATCATTTTAGTCACCCTCCTCTGGACACATTCCAGCTTGTCAATATCTCTCTTGAATTGTGGTGCCCAGAATTGGACACAATATTCCAGGTGTGGTCTAACCAGAGCAGAATAGAGGGGTAGCATTACTTACCTAGATCTAGACACTATGCTCCTATTAATGCAGGCCAAAATCCCATTGGCTTTTTTTGCCGCCACATCACATTGTTGGCTCATGTTTAACTTGTGGTCCATGAGGACTCCAAGATCTTTTTCACACGTACTGCTCTCAAGCCAGGCATTGTCCCCTATTCTGTATCTTTGCATTTCGTTTTTTCTGCCTAAGTGGAGTATCTTGTATTTGTCACTGTTGAACTTCATTTTGTTAGTTTTGGCCCATCTCTCTAATCTGTCAAGATCATTTTGAATCCTGCTCCTGTCCTCTGGAGTATTGGCTATCCCTCCCAATTTGGTGTCGTCTGCAAACTTGATGATCCTGCCTTCTAGCCCTTCATCTAAGTCATTAATCAAGATGTTGAACAGGACCGGGCCCAGGACGGAACCCTGCGGCACTCCGCTCGTCACTTCTTTCCAAGATGAAGAGGAAGCATTGGTGAGCACCCTCTGGGTTTGTCCATTTAACCAATTACTGATCCACCTCACTGTAGTTTTGCCTAGCCCACATTGGACTAGTTTCCTTGCCAGAAGGTCATGGGGGACCTTGTCGAAGGCCTTACTGAAATCCAGGTACGCTACATCCACGGCATTCCCCGCATCTACCCAGCTTGTAACTCTATTGAAAAAAGAGATCAGATTAGTCTGGCATGACTTGTTTTTAATAAATCCATGTTGACTATTAGCGATGACCGCATTTGTTTCTAAGTGTTTGCAGACCACTTCCTTAACAATCTTTTCCAGAATCTTGCCTGGTATCGATGTGAGGCTGGTTGGACGGTAATTGTTTGGGTCATCCTTTTTTCCCTTCTTGAAGACTGGGACCACATTGGCCCTCCTCCAATCTGCTGGAACTTCTCCCGTTCTCCAAGAACTCTCAAAGATGATTGCCAATGGTTCGGAAATGACTTCCGCTAGTTCCTTCAGTACTCTTGGGTGTAGTTGATCTCGCCCTGGGGACTTGAACTCATTTAGAGCGGCCTGGACGACTTGTATCCCAATTTGGAGTTGGATGTCCTCAAATCCCTCATCTACTCCATCTTGCTGAGGTTGAAGATGACTTTCTTTTTGTGAGAAGACCAAGGCAAAGAAGGCATTAAGTAGTTCTGCCTTTTCCCTATCCCCTGTCAGCATTGCCCCATCTTCCCCTCGAAGAGGCCCTATCGCCTCCTTGTTTTTCCTTTTTCTACTAACATAAGAAAAGAAGCCCTTTTTATTGTTTTTAATGTCCCTGGCAAGCCTGAGCTCGTTTTGTGCTTTAGCCTTGCGGACCTTTTCCCTACAGGTGTTGGCTATTTGTTTGTTTTATTTATTATGCATTTTATGTATGGCATCTTTGTGTGCTATTTTGTAAGCCATGTCAAGTCCCTATGGGAGATGGTGGCGGGGTATAAATAAAGTTGTTTATTATTATTATATTCCAGTTTAAAGCAGGTAATATGGGATTTTATTCAGCTATGTGGAAGGGCCCTGTGTTTCTGGGGACCAGGTTTGGTATTGGATTCTTGAACAGCTGGGTTCCAATCCCAAATG
The DNA here is from genome assembly GCF_037176765.1 of Anolis sagrei. Lineage (NCBI taxonomy): Eukaryota > Metazoa > Chordata > Lepidosauria > Squamata > Anolidae > Anolis > Anolis sagrei. Next base: position 209,776,962 of record NC_090023.1, on the reverse strand, counting down.
AGCCATGGAAACCCACTGAGTGACCTTGACATGGGACACTCTCTCAGCCTCAGAGGTAAATTTCCTCCGAACAAATCTTGTCAAGAAAACACCATGGCAAGGTTGTCATAAATCTGGCCCCTTCTACACTGCCATATAATACAGATTATCAAAGCAGATAATCCACATTATCTGCTTTGAACTGGATTGTTTCAGTCTACATTGCCATATAATCCAGTTTTAAGCGAATCCCTCTTTGAAGGTGAGAGAGTCGGTATATAAAACCTCGAAATAAACAAATAAATAAATAAGCAGATAATGTGGATTTTATATGGCAGTGCAGAAGCGGCCTCAGAAACAACTTGAAGGTGCACAACAACAAAAACTCTGCATCCATAGTGAAAACATCCAGTGTTACAACTACATGGTATATAAACTAATATGAGGTCCCTTCTACACTGCCAGATAATCCAGGTTATCAAAGCAGAAAATCAGAACATTATCTGATTTGAACTGGATTATCTCAGTCTACACTGCCATATAATCCAGTTCAAAGTGGATAATGTGAATTTTATACAGCTGTGTAGAATATCAGTAATACAGTGATTACTGATACTCAGTGAGAAGGAGTGTAACTGTGGGGTAACAACAGTGGCCCTTCCACACAGCCCTATATCCCAGAATATCAAGGCACAAAATCCCACAATATCTGCTTTGAACTGGGTTATCTGAATCCACACTGCCATATATTCCAGTTTAAAGCACATGTGGGATTTTATTCAGCTGTTTGGAAGGGGCCACAGGAGAACCTATCACCGGATTTCTTGTCAAAGGAGTTGCTTTCCGTAGAGTGGAAGCAGAGGAAGTGTGATTTACTCAAGGTGCTCAGTAGAGGCCCTTCCACACAGCCCTATATCCCAGAATATCAAGGCAAAAAAAAAATACTACATTATCTGAGTGTGGACTCAGATGGCCCAGTTCAATACAGATATTGTGGGATTTTCTGCCTTGATATGCTAGGATATAATGCTGTGTGGAAGGATCCTTAGTTTCCATGGGTGAGCAGGGATTCAAATCTTGGTCTCCTGGAGTTCTGTGTCCAACCAAACCATTGCACCATTCTAGATCTCTGAAACAGTGGGTAGGGATTATGCATCACTTCCTCATCACAATTTCTTCACTTCCACCACCCACTTTTAAATGCACTGGGGCACTGTCGTATTGTGCAATATTTAGAGTACACTTTCATTCATTCATAGTAAAATTAACAAGTTAGGCATTTTCTAATGAGCCTAGACAGCGTAGTTTAATCTAATGACTAGGTTTCTTTTCTCTTTTGTTCAATTGCCTATTTGATTAACTCTGAACATAAGTAAGAAAATGGTCTATAGAGCAAACCATTGGATAACTTTAATATCTTGTAAAGCTGTCTTACAGGTGTCACGATTTCAATAGCTCTCTTCACGTACATGCCTAAACGTCTGAACAAGGAAGTGCTGTAATTGAGTAGGAATGCACACAAATAGCACTTTGAATTGAGAGCTGCATAATAGGTATTGGGCACATTTTAAGATGATCTTTGCATATGCATGCTTTTTAAAATCCTGTACAGTAGGGCCTCGCTTATCCAACATAAACAGGCCAGCAGAAAGTTAGATAAGTGAAAATGTTGAATAATAGGGAGGAAAATCCTATTAAAAGTCAAATTACGTTATGATTTTACAAATTAGGCATGAAAACATGATGCTTTACAACAAATCAACAGAAAAAGCAGTTCAATACACAGAAAAGTTTTGTAGTAATTACTGTATTTATGAACTTAGCACCAAAACATCACAGTGTATTGAAATAGCTGTGGATCCAGGCAGGAGGCAGACTGCATTGGATAATACACTACGTTGGATGAGCAAACATTGGATAAGCGAGACTCTACTGTATTTATAAAAGAAGCAAAAGTGTATGTAGTGGCTGTATTTATGCACAAGTTTAAAAAATTAAACTTGTGCATAAATCTCACATGCATAGTTTCTGACATACTTCACAACCTCTGAGGATGCCTGCCATAGATGTGGGCAAAACGTCAGGAGAGAATGCTTCTGGAACATGGCCATACAGCCCTGTAAACTCACAACTACCTAGGATCTGAGACTCTTGTGTTGTTCTTTAGCCATATCAGGAGAAGAGGTGACTCACTAAAAAGACTGAAAATGCTTGGTAAAGTGGAAGGCAGTATGAAAAGAGGAAGATGGATAGACTCAATCAGGGACGCCACGGCTGTGAGTCTGCAAGACATGCACAGTATTGTTGAGGATATGGTAATCTGGAAGTCTTTCATTCACAGGGGCACTTAAGTCAAAGTTTATTTGAAGGTAGTTAACAACAGTAAAATAGAGAATTGCTAAGTTACAGGCAGGATGCAGGATATCCTACTGTAGATGGGCATACAACCATATAGAATGTACTACTTGATTTGGAAGCGATTTTATGTCTCCTGTGGTTTTTCCTTTAATTTTCAGCCTACTACTCCATTAACTTATATGACCAAAGCAGCTAGTAAGGCAAGCCGCAACAATTATATAATGTCTCCTTACAGGAAACACCCTCGACTACTTGATTTGATTGAAGCCCTGATATACCCTGGCGGAGTGTAATATATGGGTTATCAGGTTAGGTTAAGTCACAATTTAAGATGATCCATTATCATAAACTTGCCATTTAATCCAATGAAATCATTGTGGGCACCGCTTTTAGACAGGATCTGAGTTGGTCATGTTCAATTAAATTTGCTTTGAACGGGATGATAGCAATCTGGGTATGAGAGAACAATATGTGTCATGGACAGATCACTATCTTGTGGAGTTTAGGTTTACAGGAACTCTTAATCTCTGCAGAGGAGGGAGACGTATTAGGAAGACCGATGCTAGGAACAAGATAGAGACAAATGCTTTGGGGGAGTTACCTGTAGCCTCAGTTTATAGTAAAGGCATAGTCAGTCTCTGGAATATACCATATTTACTTGAGTCTAATGCTCACCTTTTCTTTTTCTTTTTTTTTTGTTGTTGCTACGTAACTTACATAGCTAAAATTGAAATGTGCATTAGATTCAATCGTGTGTTAAAATTATGCACCTAAATCCATCTGCACTGCTGGGCAAGAGATCCCAGCTGGAGATAATAATAATAATAATAATAATAATAATAATAATATCACGATCTGTCAACTGCAAAAGGCCACCTTACTTTGATCTGCACGCATCATTTCAAAATATATCACACAGTCCTAAACGCTTGGGAAGTGTTTGACTTGTGGTTTTGTGATACGAAACCCAGGATATGTATCTTTTTAACTGTGTAATACTGTGTTTTTGTGTCAGTAAAATAATAATAATAATAATAATAATAATAATAATACACTTGATTTATGTTCTGCTCTATCTCCCTGAGGGGACTCAGAGTGGATTACTGTATACACATATATAGGCAAACATTCAATGCCTTTTATATAGTGAGCAATAGCATACAATACACAAACAATGGCAAAGGTTTCCCTTTCCATCTCTGGCATCTGGAGGCAATGCTCAACTCTGGCCATGGGCCATACTCTTGTTCCATTTTCCATGATGAGGAGCCTGTTGTCCGTACACCCTCCTGGTTGTGTTTGCCAGCATGGTTGCATGGGCACCTTTTACCTTCCCTTATTGATCTACTCACATTACATGTTTTCAAACTGCTAGGTTGGCAGAAGCTAGGGCTGACAACGGGAGCTCACCCCTACCCACAGATTCGAGCTGCCAATCTTCCAGGTCACAAAAAGGCTTGTGGGAAGACAAGGTGGAGGGGCATGATTCCCCACCAGAATTTTCGTCGTCACCACTGTCTCGCATTACATTTAACGGACAATCCTTTTTTGTAATAAACACTCTCAAAATTGAGCGGTGCATTACATTCGATGGCACAATATATTGAAGTAATTATAGTATATTGACACCATTATACTGATGACACATACTTCTGTTTCTTCTTTTTCATCCACATCCAGGAAAACTGCTGATATTCTCAACTAGTGACTAGAAGGATTAACAGGATGGAGTTGGCTAATGATATGAGACATGTTCCTCTTTAGATGGTTTCTGGAACAAGATTTCAACATTTTTGGATGAAGTGTGATTCTTCTTAAAGAATCAGGAACACTTTCAGCCTGTGGGTACTTAAATGCTGCTGTATGAAAAATCCCTTGCCGAGCTTAAACTGCTGCACCAACAGCATTGGCTATTGATGAACTTATGTCAGTGTACATCTACACTGCATAACTAATGCAATTTGACATCACTTTAACTGCCATGTTCCATTGCCATAGAATCATTTGAGTTATAGTATTACAAGGGCTTTAACATTCTCTACCAAAGAATAAAAAGTAAAGGTTTCCCCTTGACATTAAGTCTAGTATATCCAACTCTGGACGGTGGTGCTCATCTACATTTCTAATCCAAAGAGCTGGCGTTGTCCGTAGATGCCTCGAAGGTCATGTGGCCAACATGGCTGCATGGAGTGCCTTTGTCTTCTCACCAGAGCAGTACCTATTGATCTACTCACATTTACATGTTTTTGAACTGCTAGGTTGGCAGAAGCTGGGCCTAACAGCTCACCCCACTCCCCTGATTTGAACCGCTGACCTTTCAGTTAGCAAGTTTAGCAACTCAGCAATTTAATCCGCTGCGCCACCAGGGCAAAGAGACATCATCAAGGTCCAAAGAGTATCAAACTATAAACTATAAACCCCTGGGTTCCGTACCATTGAACCATGATACTTAAAGTGGTGTCATTTATTCTACAATTTAGATGCATCCTCAATTACATTTAGCTCATAGCCTGAATTTCTGCAATGTCCTTCACATTGAACTCACATCTTTGGGCCCTTCCACACAGCCCTATATCCCAGAATATCAAGGCAGATAACCCCACATTATCTGAATGTGGACTCAGAGAACCCAGTTCAAAGCAGATATTGTGGGATTTTCTGCCTTGATATTCTGGGATATAGGGCTGTGTGGAAGGGGCCTTTGAAGCATCTTTCAAAACTATAATTGGTCCAGAATACAGCAGTGAGCTCTAAAGCTTTTATGGCTTACACAGATGGTACCTGCATCCATACCAACTTGCTATAACCCTTCTTTGTATCACAATAGATGGAATCAAAAAGGGTTACCAGGACAGAGGACCATAAACTGTGGCAACTTTTGGCCCAAGAGGCTAGTTTTTCACATACTTTGGTAGCATTTTATCATAGGATTAAACGTTATTCTTTAAGCTTAAGTTGTTTTTTCTAATATTTCATCTGCTGCATTTGTCAGCTCTATTATACAGTTCTAGTATACATAACAGTTATAATATACACATATACATAATCCCTGGATACATTGTCCATATCCATGGATTCCACTATCTTCAGCTTGAAAATATTAAAAAACAAATTCCAGTGGCAAACCTTGATATCGCCATTTTATATAAGGAACACCATTTTACTGTGCCTTTGTAAATAATAGGACTTAAGCACCTTGGTGGGATGGGGATTTTTAGTCAAACCTTAACTGATGCCGGGGTTTGGCCAAAATAATAGAGTGGATCCAGATGCTGGGTCCACTCTATTATCATTACTGTTTTAGGAAGATTATGTCATTAATGATAAATTGTGCTGTTAGCTAAAAAGAACCTCAATCTATCTATTAAAACCAAAAATGCTCCATTCCTATTGACTCTATCAGGACTAGTTAAGATGGCACATCAGCTATGGTAGGAATCCTCAGGCTTTTAATGCACGGTCCCTGAGACTGTTTGAAAACAACATGAACAAATTCCTATGCACATTGAATGTGTCTTATTTGTAGTGCAAAAAATGAAAGAACAATACAATATTTAAAATGAAGAACAATTTTAACCAACATAAACTCACCAGTATTTTAATGGGAAGCATGGTTTGCTCTTGGCTGATGTGATAGTCAAGTTAATTAGGATTTTTGTTGTTGTTATTGTGTGCCTTCAAGTCATTTCAGATTTAGGGTGACCCTAAGTCTAAAGTTTAGGGCGGGGGCCGGGTCAATGACCTTGGAAGGTTGTATCCGGCCCATGTCCCTTAGTTTGATGACCCCTGAGCTATAGAATAAATGAATATCCATCACAGTTTTGCATTCTCATAATATTAGAACTAGGACCATGAACTGCAGTACCAGAACCCCTGGTAGTGCAATGGGTTAAACCCTTAGCCAGCAGGACTGCTGACTGAAAGGTAAGCAGTTTGAATCCAGAGTGTGAGGTGAGCTCCTTCTGTCAGCTCCAGCTTCTCATGTGGGAATATGAGAGAAGCCTCCCACAGGATGTTCCTTGCAGACGGTCAATTCTCTTGCAGTTTCTCAAGTCACTCCTGTCACACACACAAAAAAAATGAACTGCAGTGGAATGATTGTACATATAGAATGGACAATTGGAGAAATTTGCTACTACACAATGTAAGGATGGTCACCAGTTTGGATTATTTTCAAGAGGGATTAGAAAAATGAGTTGAGGTTACCAAGAGCAGCTAATGATAGCCATAGATTAGTTCATGCTGTTGAAGGTCGTTTCAATACCAGATGATGGGAAACAGTTTAAGCAGTGCTGTTTTGTCTATGCTGTTTGTAGCCTTTATAAAGTACATGTACAGTCAGGGAGCTAGATTGGCCTTAGAAGCCAGCAAATCTGTCATGTTCTTACTTGATGGCTTCAACATCCAGCTATGACTCACATTGAAGAAAAGGCCTTCCCAGATCTACTAACACGTACAGAAATTCATATTACAACATACAGAGTACTTTCCACATTCACTTGCCAAACATCACTGTAATTGAAAGTAGCAATCACTATTATTATCACTGTAAGCATATTCTCATTGCCTCATCATCTGAAAGCAGATGGAGAAGAAGAGACCCTCAAAAGAGGTACTATTTTTTTTCTTTTTCACATATTTCCACATCTGCATTTTTCAGAAGAGGTTTAAATTATCTCATTCTCCTTTTCCTGTAACACTGGCATCGGGATAAGGCCGTGCATAGGTTACAACTGCTTGCATGTAGGAAGTGATTGGCTACACAAAAGGAAATATGAGGGACTTTGCATGCTCACACAGACTGAAGTTAGACTAACCTTTAAATTGAGGCTTAAGACTAGAAATGTGCGAGGTACATATTTTAGGTCAGGTGTAAGCAAACTGGGTGGATCTAGAACAATGGTTCTCAACCTGTGGGTCCCCAGATGTTTTGGCCTTCAACTCCCAGAAATCCCAACAGCTGGTAAACTGGCTGGTATTTCTGGGAGTTGTAGGACAAAACACTGGGGACCCACAGGTTGAGAACCACTGGTTCTGAGAGTGTTTAACAACCCCAGGACCCATTGGAAGCCAGCCAGATGTCCAAAACATGGAAAAAAAAATAAAAATAGAAGTAGGATTTGGAAAATTACTTTTGTAGTAAAGGTACAGGTTTCCCCTGTACCTTAGTAGTAGTTTAGTAGAGCCCCTGGTGGTGCAAAGGCTTAAACTCTTGTGCCGGCAGGACTGCTTACCGAAAGGTTGGTGGTTCGAATCCAGGGAGCGGGGTGAGTTCTTGTCTGTCAGCTCTAGCTTCCCATGCAGAGACATGAGAAAGGCCTCCCACAGGATAGTGAAACATCTAGGTGTCCCCTGGTCAATGTCCTTGCAGACAGCTAATTCTTTCACACCAGAAGCGACTTGCAGTTTCTCAAGTTGCTCCTGACATGAAAAAAAATTAAGTCTAGTCGAATCTGGAACTCGGGGGGGGGGGGGGGTGCTCATTTGCATTTCTAAGCCAAAGAGCCAGCATTGTCCGTAGCTGCCTCCTAGGTCATGTGGCCGACATGACTTCATGGAGTGCTGTAACCTTCCTGCCGAAGCAGTGCCTATTTATCTACTCACATTCGCATGTTTTTGAACTGCTAGGTTGGCAGAAGCTGGGGCTAACAACAGGAGCTCACCCCATCCTACAGATCCAAACCTTCTACTTTCTGGTCAGCAAGTTCTGTAGCTTAGGGGTTTAACTCATTGTGCCATCGCGGCCCCCTTGAGGGTTTTATCAGGGTTCAAATCCCTGCTCAGCCATGAAAATTCACTGAAGGACCTTGGTGAAGTCACACACTCTCAGCCTCAGAGGCATGCAAATACAAAACCCTCTATACAAAACTTGGCAAGAAAATGCTGTGATAGTTTTGCTTTAGGGTTACCATATATTAGAAACAACTTCTAGGCACACAACAGCAGCAGAGGCAAAGCATTGAGGACTGAAGCACTGCCTTTTTTTTTTTTTTGGCCAGACAAAGAATGGCCTGGGTGAGTCTGGGAAATTATATAAACATAAGCCTTAAGCAGGCAGAATTTTTCCCAGCCTTGTTCTAGGTACAAGATCCTAAGACATTTATGGCACAATGTTTTTACCCCCTGTGATCTCCACATAAGCTCATCCAGCTTTAGTCTGCAGTGCTTTTCTTCTGTCCCACAACTTACGTACGGTACAATAAACCCCATTCATTCCAGTTCTAGGTTTCAGGCTAATTCCAGGGCTGCTAATTCCAGTTTTTCTTAAAACGTAAAGGGATAAATTAGAGATGAATGATCAGTTAAATACTTTATGCAGGCAAAAGACACTGAGCTTCCTAATGTCTTGAACCAATGCGGCTTATACTTGATGAAGCTGGTCTGTAACACTGAAAACAGAGAGTGTGCAGTTGTAATTGTGGTCAGGCAGCAACCCAGCCCAGCTATTACAGAAATGCCCACTCAGCGCCAACACACCTAAACCTCATCCTCCGACTTCCTCTGCACCCTCCATTGTGCAGCTTCCAAACCTTAATTGCTGCCTGTTGGCTGCCTAGCTTTCTTCCTGAGTGCTCCCAATCCAAAAACAAAATGAACTCATAATACATTTGCACAACAAACACTGGGAAAGCTGAGCACACTGTGATCTGATGGAGACAGAGCCTTTGGTCAGGGCAGAAGAATTTAGCAAAACAAAAAAAAAAGGGGGGGGGGGGAATACTGTAAAAAGCTGATGCCAATGCACCTCTTTTTTCTATTATTGTACACTATCCTGGCCTACAGTGTCTCTTTCCAGTCAGTGGCGGCATTGCAAATCTAACAGGAGCCTCAGTGTCTTTTTTTATTTTTAGGCCGAGTCACGTTGCTCTCTAATGTACTGGAAACAAACATGGGCTCCAGGAGAACCCTTGGCTAGGATGGTAGGTTTCAGAAGACGTCACTGGGGTTGGCACCTAGTGCAAATCTTCAGATCTACTTTGCTTGACGTAGCTGTGCATCTGTCGCTGCTTAAGCAGCCAAGCGGAAACTCTTCCCTTAGACTTGGCTCGGATGCCTGTCTCCTCCTCTTGGCTCCCTCCCTCCTTCTCTTCCCAGCTTTCTTCATTGACAAAATCAGCTCTCCTCCCTGCAGCTTATCCACTCTGCCCATTCATGACTGCTTCTTTCTTTTCATTGGGTACCAGAGGCGGCAGCAGCAGCAACAACCTTGCTCTCTGGCTAGACTCCTACAATAAAGGGCTAACTGGAGGCGAAGCCCTCACTCTTGCCTTGGATTGTATATAACCAGTCCGGTAATCCAGCCTTAATTCCTTTGTCCTTGAATCTTTTGGTGCCAAATGTGAAACTGCGGCTGCAAGGAAATCCTGTGCCCTGGTCAAGAGGCCCAGCACAAGGGAAAGAAATCATTACATAATGGCCTAGCAATGAACTAGGAGGTGTGCCTTCAGTTTAAAGGTACAGCTACTTTGTGTCCTTGCTAAAGTGATGCTACATTTCTCAGAGCAGCCCTGTTAGCAATGCAATGAATGGTTTTTTCTTGGTGTTACATCTGTCATGTTGCAGAACATGAACCATTTACTTTTTTGGCATCCAGCCCCATCTTTCATCTCCCATCCTACCACTCCTGTTCCATCCTTCAGACTCATCACATGACTTCCCCCAACTTACAGGGTAGGCTCCATCCCCCAACCAGCATGGAAGCGCCCAATGATGCTACCTCATCAACTCAGGATCTACAGAGACACTCGCTGGAACACCCCAGCAAGCGAGAGTCCAAAAGTGGCAGGCTCAAACCCAGAACCCCAATCAATGGCTGATACCAAATGAGAGACTCTTCCCTGGGCACACAGAAAAATGGGCGACTTGGAAGGCACTGAACAGACTGTGCTCTGGCACCACGAGATGCAGAGCCAGTCTTAAGAAATGGGGCTACAAAGTGGAATCCATGACATGCGAGTGTGGAGAAGAGCAAACCACTGACCTCCTGCTGCAATGCAACCTGAGCCCTGCTACATGCACAATGGAGGACCTTCTTGCGGCAACATCAGAGGCACTCCAAGTGGCCAGCTACTGGTCAAAGGACATTTAATCAACTACCAAGCTTGCAAACTTTGTGTTTTGTCTGTTTGTTTTGTTAAAAATGTAATACAACTGTCTGGTTGCTCCTGACACAATAAATAAAATCAACTCAGGAAGGATCCTGGGTTGTGCTGGCTTCAGTGGAGCCAACCCACTTCTGCCCTGGTTGGGCGACACGTCACCTGTCTGCTGGTGAAACCATGAATTGCAAAAATGTATATAAGAACATTAGTAAGCATGTCCATTGCTCATTGAATTATAGCTGGCATATGGATGCACACTGGCTCCATTGTGCATCAGTTTCATTGTCTTGTTGCACATTGGTCACATTATGCATTGGTTCCAATGTGCATTAGCCCATGGCAGCTCCTTACTAAATAAAGTAAAGGTAAGAGTTTCCCCTTGACATTAAATCTAGTAATATCAGACTCTGCGGGGTGGTGCTCATCTCCATTTCGAAGCCGAAGAGCTGCCGTTGTCCATAGACACCTCCAAGGTCATGTGGCCAGCATGACTGCATGAAGCACCGTTACCTTCCCATAGAAACAGTACCTATTGATCTACTCACATTTGCATGTTTTCAAACTGCTAGGTTGGTAGAAGCTTGGGCTAACAGTGGGAGCTCACCCACTTCAAACCACTGACCTTTCGGTCAGCAAATTCAGTAGTTCAATTTGCTACTGTGACACCAGGGGCTCTTACTAAAGCTTTCTAAAACTATTCAGTTTTGTTTCTCACAGACATAACTCTATTTATGATGAAGTAAGTCCTATACTGAATTCTCGCCATTCACTTTTTAAAAACTGGTGGGCTGTATTCCTTCATGTTGTACTTCTTGTTCCAGAAGGCCACACAGGGTAAGTTCTTGTTAGAGCAGTGGATTTTTTGGTGCTGTACTACTTCAGACTACAGGTGAGGTTTCATGAGATGGCATGTTCTTCTACAACAAGATGAGGGAAAGAAAGAAAAAGGAGCAAAATCCTTGCAGACAAAACTGCAATGTCAGAAAATCAGGGGGAAATTTCAAATTGAACCTTCAAAAAACCTCATTTTTCTATTTATTTATTTATTTATTTACTTTATTTGTATACCGCTGTTCTCAGCCCTTAGGCGACTCACAGCGGTTAACAACAGAACAGCAAAAATACAGTACACGGTAAAAAACAGTAACATCATAACACCTAAACAATCCTATATAATTAACAACAATAGCCATTCACTGGCGTCTCATCACTGAAAACATGATCCAAATCCGTCATCCATTGTTCCATTCCTATGTTCATTACACTCATTGCACTAACTATTCGAACGCCTGCTCGCACAACCAGGTCTTCACTTTTTTGCGGAATACCAATAATGATGTAAGGACATTTTCTGAAATATATGCAGGAACAGTTAGATATGTGAGTCCACACCTGCAGTCTCAGTAAATGATATATAGCTCGAGTCTAGCAGGCAAGACAGACACATAGATACATAGATAAGCAGCCAGACACAGAGCCATGGGCGTGTTCTTTCTCTCACACACAAAATTTTGGAACTGTGACTGGGATCTGAAACAGAAGGCAGCCATGGAAGGAATCAGACTCTCAATTCTCCTTGAGCCATTTTCCCACAAAAATCTTATAGAAAGAATCCCAACCTTCTCCCCAGATACTATTCTCCCCAGTGGGAAAACATACAGATATTTGTGTTATTTCTCAAGAGTTGGTGGGTGTCAACAGAGCCTGGGAGAATAGTTTTCAGTGGAGGAAAAGGAAATATGCATTAAAACCCTCCTCCACACTCCTACATGGTTCTCTTCTGGTTCAGACTGCAGCCTCAGGGGTGGCATTTCTCTGTGTTTGTGTATGTATGTGCACAAGAAGGAAGCAGAGAACTATGCATAAAATGTCATTTCACCTCTGAGAACTAGGCCAGAGTTTTCAAAAGAGAGAGTGTTGATAGAGGATAGACTTTGCAGCTAAGACTTTGAGGAGACTGCTGTGCAAATACCTATGACGCACATTAAACCATTTTGCTTCCTGTGCCATTTGACTATGCAATTGCTTTTAATGAACTGTGAAAATTGTAGCATTCGTATCTTTTGCTTTGTCCCCTGAACTTTTGTTTCTCCACCTTTTAACGTCAGATAAAATATATTAAACTACCAAATAAAATCAGGTCCTTTGTATAAATTGGGGAGGAATTAGCTGGCAGACTTTAATCTAACAGCTCCTAGTTAACACTGTCTTTGCATGATAAGCTGATTAGGATAAACAGGCAAGCCACATCTTAGAAGGTGGCTGAAATCAGATGAGGAAAAGGCAGGTGGCCAGTCATGCATTTAAAGCAAACAGAGAGAGAGAGAGAGAGAGAGAGAGAAGTCTGAAAACATCTCAGTAGGATTTGAAGAGACAAATTGATGGACTGACGTCACTTGTCAGCTAAGTTTGGAGGGCAAACCAAAAGTAACCCATGACATCAATAGCCTCTCCTACTGTTATCATTGTTTTTGTTGACCCTTGTTCAGAAGTGTAAAAGCATGTAAGAGTCATTACCCTTTATTTATATATGTAATGAAATGTTTTTGTGTGTCTTTCAATTCTCATGGCAGTATGCAGTGTTGAAAACAATAGCTCATATCAAAATCATCAGTGGAAGAAAAACATTATTTAAAAAAAAGAATCAAAGAGTAATATTTGAACTATTTCAGTCCAGGTACTTCGACGAGACCTGGACTGAAGGGGTTGGAGCATTACGCTACATCTCTGGAGACCAAGGTTTGAATTACTGCTTGGCCAAGGAAATCCTCTAGATGACACTGGGCACAACACCCCTATTAAAGAAGCTCCACTGGCTGCCAATAAGTTTCCGGTCTTAATTCAAGGTGCGGGTTTTAACTTACAAAGCCCTAAACAGTTCAGGCCCTACTTATTTTCATGATGGCATCTCTCCCTATGAACCGGCATGGGCACTAAGATCTGCTGGGGAAGCCCTCCTCTTGCTTCCACCACTGTCACAAGTACGGTTGGTGAGGATGAGGGAGAGGGCCTTCTTGGTGGTGACTCCCCGGACTTTGGAACACCCTCCCCAGGGAGGTTAGCAAGCCCTCACGCTGTCCTCTTTTTGTAGGGAACTGAAAACCTGGATGTTCCAGTAAGTTTTTGAGAATGATTTATCCTTAGGCCCAGTCCCTAGGTTGCCAGATAGTCCTCTGTTTTGCACTTCATCCACTTCCCCGGCCCTATGATACACTGTTTGCACTATCCCTCGTCCAGCCCTTTTTATAGTTGATTAGGTCCATTTTTAGCACTCCTAGCCATTACTGTTGTTGAACCCTGACTGATGGAGCTCCAATGTTTTAGAGTGTATATTTTATTTTTAGTGTGTTTTATCAGGGTTTTTTTTGTATTTTATGATGTTTTAACTTTTTTATTTTATTTCTTATTTTTATTTCTTGCTATTTTGATTATTAAGATATCATTATGTTGTTTTATAATGTCTAATGTGTCTTGTCCTGATGTTTGTACGGTTTTCTTTTCGCATTGAATGTTTGCCATATTTGTTAGGAACCACCGAGTCCCTTCGGGGAGATTGGGCGATCTATAAATAAAGATTATTATTATTTGATACATAACAAGATTAGTACGTAGCAAACAAGATCACTATGCTGGCTTTTGTATTCGATCACACGTCGGACACTTCCCAAGTGTCTAGGACTGTGTGATGTATCGGCGGATAATGTCTGCAGATCTGTATAGGGTGGCCTTTTGCAGCTGACAGATGGTAATTTTGTCAGTGCTGATTGTTTTTAAGTGCAAGCCAAGGTCTTTAGGCAGTGCACCCAGTGTGCTGATCACCACTGGGACCACATTTACTGGCTTATGCCAGAGTCTTTGCAGTTCTATCTTTAAATCCTCACATTGTATCAGCTTTTCCAGATGCTTCTCTTCAATCCTGCTGTTGCCTGGGATTGCAACATCGACAATCCATACTTGGTTTTTCTCCCACGATTGTGAGGTCAAGATTGTGCTCGAAAACTCTGTCAGTCTAAATTTGGAAGTCCCAGAGTAGTTTGACATGTTCATTTTCCGTAACCTTTTCAGGCTTGTGATCCCACCAGTTTTTTGTCGCAGGCAGATGGTATTTGTGGCACAAGTTCCAATGGGTCATCTGAGAAACGGTGTTCTGCTTCTGCTTGTTGTCCGTCTGCGCAATCTTCTTGCAGCAGCTGAGTATGTGATCCACCGTTTTGTCTGCTTCCTTGCAGAGTCTACACTTGGAGTCTGACATTGACTTTTCAAGTCTGGCTTTGATGGCATTGACTCTAATGGCTTGTTTATTATTATTATTATTATTATTATTATTATTATTATTATCTCTCAGCCTCAGGAAAAAAATCAATGGAAAACCTTCTGAATAAATCTTGCCAAGAAAACTCCATGATAGGTTCACATCAGAGCTGCCATAACTTGGAAATGATTTGAAGACACACAAAAATAACAAACAACCTTGTGTACAGTCGGCTCAGGGCAAGCGCATCCATGAAGCAGAGTGATCTCCCGGGTGGCATTTGCTTTGGGGAGCAGATGTGCCATCACCAAATCTGTTTTTCTTGTGCCTCCTGATCAAATGACTGTGCTGGAGACAACAGTTGCATATCCTACACAATATGTGCTATATGCCAGAAACTATCCTGCTGTCCACAGATTTGGTAAACGGGCAGCATACCTTCCAACTGTTCCAATCCGGCAGGGGCAGTTCCAATTATTTCTCTATCATCCAATTTTTTTTCAACTGCCTAAAAATGCCCCAATTTTCTTTTTCCTCAGCTTACATAAATTGCTGCAAGCTGGTTCAAAAGTGCAAAATTTAATTTGCACTTAATTCTATCAGCAAGGGGATAGGAAGGAAGGGGTGGCGTCCTGCCTTTCCCAGTAGGTGCAAGCAGAAATAAACTGCTGCAGTTTCTCACAGCTTATGGGTTCTGACACATTATGATTTTTGACACCTTGACCACATTATCATTGCTTGGCCACATATCCCAGTTTTCATCTGTGAGATGATGGAGAATATGCATTCTGCCATTATCCATGCTATAGCTAGCTTCTCGACCTCAACTAGGGAATGAAGCATTTTCTCCTTCATCTCCAGCAGGAAGCCGTCTCCTAAAAGCTTTGGGTACAATTCCATGTCCAACTGCTATAGAGCACAGTGGCTTTGTCTATCTATATCTGGCCGCACATTTAGCCGCTTTCTGTGATGTTAAATGAAGCATCTCATATCTAAAATACTCTTTCCCTTCAGATGGCTGCCCAACTTCATTCTGCAAAATGCCTTTTCCTCTAACAGCACCCAGAGGATTTGCAGACAGAGCAGTTAACAGACACTGTGCAACTATTCCTTCTTGTTTTCTCCTTAAGAGATGCTGCTTAGGAGAGAGAGAGAAAAGACCCAAGTGGAAAAACAAGAGAGGACTAGGAATGGAGGATGTTGTCAGAAGCCCCCATGAAATTCAGTGAATGATCATGTAATAAAAACCACATCTGGAACCACCCACAGCCTCATATTGAGGAAACGCCCAGGGCTGGCCTAGATATACTTAGCTTCAGAAACAGAACTCCAGCCCACACAATCAGATGATTTTATGTACAACTCTCCCCTTCCTTCCTGGTGCAAGCCCGTCTGGCATGGTTCTTATTTTAACACAGAAGTTGCACCACTGTCTGGGTACACCTACCCAGGAAAAGATTTTTGCATGCTTCATTGTTCCAGATTGCTTGTTTGCAACGGGATAATTTCTTGGAAATGGTGGGCTGCACTGGCCCCTCATAGGACTATGGGGCCATTTTCCATTGCCATCAAACCTGCTGTCCTCCAGATTCCAGCGATTCGGCTAGGAAACAGAGAAACATGGTGCATGAGAAGGGTATACCTTGTTTCTTTGAAGAATCACTTTCCTAGCAGCCTGCTGAAAGTGTAGCTGTGCTGGAGATCACATTTCCTACCAAAATAACTGGGATATTTGTACCAATTGTGTCAAAAGTTGTAGTGTTCGTTTTCAGGGCTGTGTGGTCTCTTTCAACGCTCTGATTTCATGATTCTATGTCCTACACAAAAAAAATATAAAATCCATTCAGGGCAATTTGAACAGTGAAGAGGGAAGAAGAGAATAAACTAATTCAGCACTATACCAATGATTCATTGGCTAATACACATTTTGGTGTCCCAAATGTTAGACCTGTTTCTGGCTATATTTTGTTAGAGCAAGAAAGGAATCAGTGAGTGTGTGTGGGGGGGGGGGGGGTGTCAGTAAAATAAGATGCATGAAATTGATTGGTTGAGCTTTGTGTGGGGACATGGCTGAGCCTGGGACTTTTGGATACTGTTACATTTTGTTCAGGACATTATGTGAGTTGATGCAACTGACCACATTGTACATATGTTGTTCTGAACTACGAAGAGTAAACTACTTGTTATTTCTCAGTTCTTGTGGGTTTTTTCGGGCTATATGGCCATGTTCTAGAGTCATTTCTCCTGACGTTTCGCCTGCATCTATGGCAAGCATCTTCAGAGGTCTGCTGGAGCTGGGAAAAAGGGGTTTATATATCTGTGGAATGACCAGGGTGAGACAAAAGGCTTTTGTAAGTTGGGCTAGGTGTGAATCTTTTCAACTGACCACCTTGATTAGCATACAATGGGCTGACAGTGCCTGGAGCAAACTCTTCTTGAAAGGTGATTAGATGTCCCTGCCTGTTTTTTTCTCTGCTGTTTTAATTTTAGAGTTTTTTAATACTGGTAGCCAGATTTTGTTCATTTTCATGGTTTCTTCCTTTCTGTTGAAATTGTCCACATGTTTGTGGATTTCAATGGCTTCTCTGTGTAGTCTGACATGGTGGTTGTGAGAGTGGTCCAGCATTTTTGTGTTCTCAAATAAAGTGCTGTGTCCAGGTTGGTTCATCAGGTGCTCTGCTATGGCTGATTTCTCTGGTTGGAGTAGTCTGCAGTGCCTTTCATGTTCCTGGATTCTTGTTTGGGCGCTGCGTTTGGTGGTCCCTATGTAGACTTGTCCACAGCTGCATGGTATACGGTAGACTCCTGCAGAGGTGAGAGGATCCCTCTTGTCCTTTGCTGAACGTAGCATTTGTTGGATTTTCCTGGTGGGTTTGTAGATTGTTTGTATGTTGTGTTTCCTCATCAGCTTCCCTATGCGATCAGTGGTTCCCTTGATGTATGGCAGGAACACTTTTCCTCTGGGTGGATCTTCATCTTTACTCTCGTGGCTTGTTCTTGGTCTTGCAGCCCTTCTGATGTCTGAGGTGGAGTATCCATTGGCCTGTAGAGCCCAGTTGAGGTGGTTCAGTTCATCTTGGAGGAGGTGGGGTTCGCAGATTCTTTTTGCACGGTCTGCCAAGGCTTTGATGGTGCTTTTTTTTTGACTTGGGTGATGGTTGGAGTTTTTATGTAGATATCTATCTGTGTGTGATTTCTATTATGTAGATATCTATATGTAGATATCTACTTGTTATTTATTGTTCATCTGTGTAGCATATTTTCTTTCTCTGGCAAGGCAGTGTGTGGGCTGATCAAATGTGAACTACACATGGTTTATTTTTACATTACGCCACATATTTGACCTGCTGGTTCCAAAAATGTAATCAGTTTCACTCTATCAGCTAAAGTTTTTGAGCTATAGAATATACAGAATCTATCAGTTGCCATCTACTCACCCATAGAAAATGATGATAGCTATATCTAACAAACGAGAGCTAATGCGGTCTATCAAATGCCATTTTCTGAACCAGTATCCCAAATAACTCCAGGAACAGGCCTAAAAACCAAGAATTTATTTGTGTGGCTGTGATTGGTCATATCTGATAGAAATCCGGACTTCAATATGTAACCTTTTCTGTTTTCATAAAAAAAAATCTGTCTTTTCCTATCTAGTTCTTCAGATGTGGTTGAAATGTGAGATAAGCACAACCCTCAGAAAGTTTTGTTCCAAAACAATGGCTCTCAAGGTATTATAGAGCCAAAACATAAACCAGGGAAATCTAGGAGGATATTAAACAAGTTTGCCCTCCCTAGTTAGTTTACATTTCTAAACTGGTTCAAAACAGGACTAGCTCATCTGTATATTTCACAAAATAGCATGCTAAGACTAAATTAATAGTGTGACACTGCACATACCTAAAGAAGGGATGTGGCTTTGCTAAGAGTCCTATAAGACTAAGAGGTCTGTATTCTTATTTCAGAGGAACTTCCAGAAAGCTCCACCTAGCCATTCCGGAAATTGAAAACCAAAATTATTTTTTGTACTACAAATGTGTGTGTGTGTGTGTGAACAAAACATGTTCTATAGGGGGAAATGTATAGAGTATGGCCTCCAACTCTGGACATTCTTGAACTATTCCAATGCTTTATTATCTATTTTAATATTATGTAAATGATCTGTAGTCATTATTTTTGTTTTCATTTTCAACTGTAAGCCTTTCCATGCATTTTCTTCCTTCAATTTCTTTCGTAGTTGTGTGAAGTTTTTGTTATTTTCTGCTAGTTGGAATGGTGTCATTTCCATTCTTAAATTGTTGGTGTTCCTTCCTCCAGTTTTCACACCTCCTTCTTCCAAGTCTAATCCTGCCTCAGCATTCAAGTTTAACAGATAGTTTGATAAACTACAGTCTTGCCAAACGTGTTGTCAATTGGAAACCACTGAGGCCCATTCCACACCACTGAATAAAATCCCACATTATCTGCTTTGAACTGGGGATGGATCCAGACAGGCCTTTATCCCAGGAGAATCCATGTTTTAAAAACATGGATTTTCCTGGGGGCCTGTTCACACTTACCCCAGAAAGCGCGTACTTTCTAGGGTGGGTGTACAGACATTCTCCCAGGATTAGCACAGGAGAACGTCTGGAGGCCCAACCCCCTCCCCCAAAGTCCCCAGACCCCTTAGAAAAGTAATGAAAACTTACCCAGCCTTACAGGCTTCGGCCAGCTCTCCCAGTGCGTAGAAATGACATGCCAGGAGAGTGAGGGGGGAGCGATTTCTATGTGCCGGGAGAGCTGGTCGAAGCGTCTAATGGTGGCTGGGGAAGTTTTCATTACTTTTCTAAGGGGCCTGGGGGCTTCGGGGGAGAGGATGGGTATTCCCACAGTTTACCAGGTTTATTTAGCCCGGTAAACTATGGGAATACTGTCTGGACTCCAGTATTCTGCAGTCCAGAACCGGAAATAGTGGGTTTACCCCACGCCTTCCAAGAGGGCGCAGAATAAACCCATTGTCTAATTAATTCGCTACAGACCAGGGTTTTCCTGGTTTGTAGCTAATTAATTCAGGACTGCCCAGAACGTTATCTGGACAGCCCCTCTTTTATTGCAGTAGATATAGCAATAAAGTTACTGTCTGGGCGGGCACTGGAATATATGGCAGTGTGAACTCAGATAACATAGTTCTGCCTTGATATTCTGAGTTATATGGCTGTGTGGAAGGGCCCTCTGTTTTGTATTCTGTCTTAACAGCAGCCTCTTCTCCTGAGTACAAGTTACACATCAAGACAATCAAATGCTGTAGAACACCCATTTCTTTAAGAGTGATCCATTTTTAGTGATTTCCCCGCCAGACCCAGAGGAAAAAATAGAGAGCATCAAAAACTGATTTGCACTGATTGATGCTGGGGGTTTTTTTAAAAGCAGTTCTCTGTTGTATTTCCTGAGATTTCATAGGATAGCAAGGTCTATTTACACATACATATGCATGCACCACAATGTGATTTTTCATAGTTTGGATGTTTTCAGAGTCAGCTCTTTGTATTTACAGATCCTGCATCAACAGATTCAATCATCCAAGGCCTGAAAATATTGGGAGTGAGAAGTAATTCTAAAAAAGAAACCATAATTTTCCTTTTTGGAGCCCCCAGTGGTGCAGTGCGATAAACTGCTGAGCCGCTGTGCTTGTTGACCGAAAGGTCGCAAGTTTGAATTCGGAGAGTGGTGTGAGCTTCCACTGTCAGCTCCGGCTTCTGCCAACCTAGCA
This sequence comes from Anolis sagrei, assembly GCF_037176765.1. Classification (NCBI taxonomy): domain Eukaryota; kingdom Metazoa; phylum Chordata; class Lepidosauria; order Squamata; family Anolidae; genus Anolis; species Anolis sagrei. The sequence goes on along the minus strand of NC_090023.1, from coordinate 209,756,525 downwards.
GTTCGAAAACATGCAAATATGAGTAGATCAATAGGTACCGCTCCGGCAGGAAGGTAATGGTGCTCCATGCAATCATGCCGGCCACATGACCGTGGAGGTGTCTACGGACAACACCAGCTCTTCGGCTTAGAAATGGAGATGAACACCAACCCCCAGAGTCGGACACGACTGGATTTAATGTCAGGGGAAAACCTTTACCTTTACTGTACCTTATATAATACTTGCTGTTTTACAATGCTGTTGTATATAATAGGATTTGAACATCCATGGATTTTGATACCTGTGCAGAGTCTGCTGTACATATATTTTAAAATTAATACAATTGGCATTTTAACTCACAGCAAATGAAAAGAGGAGGAAAAAATACAACACTGGAAGATTAACCAAAATTGAAGGGAAATTTTGATGTCTGACCAAAACTCAAAAGTGTTCTCCATTGGACTTTCCTATGTTGATGAAAGCAATTAGCTTTTTTTTTAACACAATAGGAGTTTGATTGTATTTCACAGGGGAGGCAAAGCAAAGCAGAAAGGAACACAAGATGAAGACAAGATTAATCAGTATAAAAGAAGCAGCTCAGAGGTAAAATTTCCTGTTGACCACAGGAAAATCCGATAAAGCTGTTTCCTTCCTCCATGGCTTTGATGTAGAGTGGCAAATGTTTGAAACATCTGTTTGTTCCCTAGCAGCTTGGAGTGTTGCTGAGCCAAGTAGGTAAACATGCTGCAGAGCTTCCTCCAATATCTCTGATGTCACGCAGATTATGCAGAGCACCTAAGACTACCACTGACTTGGTGGCTCTCACTAAGCCCTCTCTGCTTCCTGCAGCTTTTGCAGATGGACAAGATGGGTGAGGGGCATAGCTTGGGCACAGCAAACAGGCACCATATTGGTGCATTTAAAAAAATCAATTTTCATGGCTCTTGCAGCCTCTGTAATGGAGGATAATTTTTTTTAAAAAAAACTCTTGTGTGTTATTGTCTACTTATGAGTTATATTAATTGTATTGTTTATTTTGTTTATTGCTTGTTATTTTATTATTGCTTGTTGTTTTGATGTACTGTTGGGCTTGGCCTCATGTAAGCCGCTCCGAGTCCCTTGGGGAGATGGTGACGGGGTATAAATAAAGTATTATTATTATTATTATTATTATTACTATTATATGTTGGCTTATGGAAACAGAATGCATGCCCCAGTCACACAAAAAGTTCCTTTGATAAGTTACATAGGTGATCCCTTATAGTCCCAGGATGATGGTCCTCCAAGTATAGTGTCTTGGCGGTGGGTCTGTAAGTGGCTGTGGAGCCCTATTCTTGATCCGCATGTTCTCCCACAGTAAAGACATCGATTTCCATGTGGAAGTGGTTCCAGTCAGGGTTGGCTTTACATGCCTTCTTGGCATGTTTCTCCCTTTTGCCCTCTATTCATGCCTCTTCAAATTCCACAGCACTGCTGGTCACAGCTGACCTCCAGCTAGAGTGCTCAAGGGCCAGGGCTTCCCAGTTCTCAGTGTCATAGAATCATAGAGTTGGAAGAGACCTCATGGGCCATCCAGTCCAACCTCCTGCCAAAAAGCAGGAATATTGCACTCAAAGCACCCCTGACAGATGGCCATCCAGCCTCTGTTTAAAAGCTTCCAAAGAAGGAGCCTCCACCACTGAACAGCTCTCCCAGTCAGGAAGTTCTTCCTAATGTTCAGATGGAATCTCCTTTCTTGTCTATGCCACAGTTTTTAAAGTTGGTTTTAAACCCATCTTTAACTCTCTTTTCCTGTCCATCAACATTACGTTTCCCGTTCTTACGTTGGGAGTATAGCAACTACTTTGGGAGATGGTGATCGGACATTCGGACAACGTGACCAGTCCAGCAGAGTTGATGACAAAGGCACAAGATAAGTATCTAACAAGAGCATAGGTTGAGTTTTCTCTTCTGAATGACACAACACTGTGACCTCCAGATGTATTGGACTACAACTCTCTCTTTTTTAAAATAATTTTATTGATTTATCACATTTATTACATACTACTGTATTGCATTTTGTACATCAGCCTCTTTAACATGTTGTTTTATTGTTTTGCTTTGACATTTCCCCTTTTCTCTTTTTTTCCTTTTTATCACCACAGTGCTCCCCTCCACCCGTCTCAAGCCACCATTCTTACATTTAAAAGCTTTTTTGTGGCTTGAAACAACGCGATGGACTACAACTCTCAACCTGTGTAGGAGTACCACTTTCCGCCAACTACAATTAATGAGAATTGTAGGCTGGCGGGCATCATATTAATGAAGGCAGGTTTAAGCATTGCCATATCCTTGCCCTTTGCAAAAGTTGGAAACATTATCATTTTTAAAATACACTTCCCGGAAACCTTAAACCAGTATTCTCAATGGTCATGCCATCTGGTGAATTTTGGAAGATGCTAATCAAGGTGGCCATTTGCAACATTCACACTTGCCTCCAACAGATAAGAGTTCTTTCTCCCACCCTGGACATTCCACAGATATATAAACCTCACTTGCCTAGTTTCCAACAGACCCCTCAACCTCTGAGGATGCCTGCCATAGATGTGGGTGAAACATAAGGAGAGAATGCTTCTGGAACATGGCCATACAGCCAAGAGAATTCACAGCAACCTAGTGATTCTGACCATGAAATCCTTCGACAATACTTTGGAAGGTTGTATTCCAAAAAGGTAACATAGCAAAGCTGCAGCCACTTGCTACTTTTCCTTTCAAAACTAATTTCTGCTGCAGGTATTTTGTTGTTCTGTCTGTTGATAAAGAGAGATTTGACAATTCGGCCTAAGAAAAACATAGCCAACTGTGCCCAAGCAGCTGCTACCACATATACATTCTCAAAGTTTGCGTTTCTAAAATAGAATAGCATACAATTTTAGACTCTCTCTCAAATAATGAAATAAGTTTTTCCTAGCCTCGTTGCCATGGCTGCATTCTCACCTCTTCCTTGATTTGAACCTCAGCCTGATGGAAGAAAAAATACTGTTTTGATTCAAGTGGAATCTCTATATAAGTAATGTGTGATATTATAAGGACAAGAAACGTAGGGTGTATTATGGCTTTAAACTGGATTATATGTGTCCACACTGCCAGATAATCTGGGATAAACAGAAAACGTGGGATCCGATCCTAGGGTATAGGGCCTGTCTGGAAGGGCCCTATGTAGTTGAGGAATTTTCTGCAACATGAGCCCCATCAACACTTCCATATAATGCAGTTCCAAACTGCTTTATATACAGCATAAAATCATATAATGCAGTTTAGCTGCATTGAACTGCATTATATGAGGAGGCCCTGTTAGCACAATGAATTAAACCCTTGTGACAGCAGGCCTGCTGACTGAAAGGTCGGGGGAGCGGGGGGAGCTCCCATCTGTCAGCTCCAGCTTCTTGTGGGGGGACATGAGAGAAGCCTCCCACAGGATGGTAAAACATCCGGGCGTCCCTGGGCAGTGTCCTTGCAGGCGGCCAATTCTCTCACACCAGAAGTGACTTGCTGTTTCTCAAGTCGCTCCTGACACAAAAAACCTGCATTATATGAGACTCCACTGACCGTATAATGCTCATACAAACTGCATTGTATACCAATGTCAATGGGATCAGGGACTTGGTCCAAAAGCTTTTTAGCTCAATGTAACTACACTGGATCTCTCAGTTCTGTAACTGATTGTGCAATTGTTTTGTGCCTTCAAATCCTTTCTAAGCTATGGCAACCCTAAGGTGAACCCATCACAGGGTTTTCTTGACAAAAAGTGGTTTGCCATTGCCTTCCTTTGAGGCTAATAGAGTGTGACTTGCCCAGGCTCATTCAGTGGATTTCATGCTGAGCATGGATTCATATCTGGTCTCCAGAGTCATAATCCAATACTCAGACCAATAAACAATGGAAAGCTTTAAACTCACGCCTTGTGCAACCTAGCCTAGCTCCAAATATATCCAAAGAGAGTTGCCTGTGCAACTATAGCAATGATGGCTGCACTTTTGATCAACAGTGCTGTCCTTTGCTTGCACTTTGTGTGTGTGAACTTAACAAAGGGGGAAGGAAATTAGTTTTACAGAGGGATTTCTTCAGCAAAGTGTGAAGAGCTTAATGAAGGGGCCTTCTGCTTAGCAGCTGGGGTGAAAACTCTCACTGAGGTTGACATATTTTTCAACAGGGTGTCCCAAGGTGTTCAAGCATCCTTTCTCATCACTGATGAAGGCATTTGTGAAGAGTCTTTTCATCCCTCATATGTATGACTATCCAAAGGAAGTAGCTGCTTTGGAACAGCCGCGTCCATCAGTCCTTTAAAAAAAGGAGAAAAGGAGAAAAAAAGATCCCTTCCCACCTGCTGTAATTCCATAAGACTGGGCTAGTTATTTGATGCTGGTGAGAGGGCAATTGCTTTTTGTGTTTCTGTTCAATTATTAAAATACTAAAATTGGTCACATTTGTTACATAATTTCTTATAGAATGTATTTTATAATTTGTTACACTTTTATAATGGGTTTAAGTATCTTTCCGTTTAAAAAATTGTATTTTATTTGTATCTGAAGTTTGGTAGAAGGAATTTTTTTCCATTTTTATAATTTTGTCCATGGAGTCCCTGTGGTGCAGCAGGTAAAACTGCTGAGCTACTGAACTTGCTGTCCGAAAGGTTGGCAGTTCTAATCCGAAGAGCGGGCTGAGCTCCTGCTGTTAGCCCAGCTTCTGCCAACCTAGCAGATCAAAAACATTCAAATGTGAGTAGATCAATAGGTAACCTTTGGTGGGAAGGTAACAGCACACCATGCAGTTATGCTGGACAAATGACAGACAACACCAGCTCTACAGCTTAGAAATGGAGATGAGCACCACCCCTGAGTCGGACACGACTAGACTTAATGTCAGGGAAAACTTTACATTACCTATAATTTTGCCGTCTATTTTGATAGACAGATTTGATATAAATTATTATTATTATTATTATTATTATTATTATCTTTATTTATATTTTGCCTTAAAATTCACATCAGACAAATAAATGAGCACTTTTGCTAATTCAATTTAAAAAGCATTCACATTAAGTCACGTCTAGTTTGCTTAACTAGGGGCGTTAATCCAAACCATTCCCCCTTTCTAGACACTTTGAAAACAGAAATAACAAGGTATGACACAGTGGGACTTCCTTTCTGTTCCCATCATAAATCATTCGGAAAGTGTCTCAGAAGTCCTTGAAAATGGGGAGGGGGGAAGAGAGAAAACAATCAGAGATCATCTTCTGAGCTCAGGAACCGTGATATAACTGGAGAAAACACCAAAAACCACGTGAGGTGGGAGCTGTCAAATTTTCCCATGTTGAATAATTTCTGTTGAGCAAGGGGTGGTCCTGTACCAAGCATGAACATTTCTGTGTTGTCGAAGGCTTTCATGGCTGGAATCACTGGGATGCTGTGAGTTTTCTGGGCTGTTCCAGAAGTATTCTCTCCTGATGTTTCACCCACATCTGTGGCAGGCATCCTCAGAGGTTGTGAGGTCTGTTGGAAACTAGGCAAGTGGGGTTTATATATCTGTGAAATGTCCACAGAGAAACCATTGAAATCCACAAGCATGTGGACAATTTCAACAGAAAGGAGAAAACCGTGAAAATGAACAAAATAAGAAACCATCTTGGGAGCCTCAAAATCTCACAACAAAGCATTAAGTATGGACAACGGAGGCAGAAATCCAGGGACCAACAGGTCTCTATGTGGACCTCTTCTGAAATCTTGGGATTTTTTTGCCCCTGATTAAAATGTGTGAATTATTGCTGTCTGGAAGCGCCCTAAGATTCAAAATCCCACTCAGTCATAGAAACACCATAGTTGAGCTCAGGCAAGTTAAACTCTCTTCCAGCTTCAGAAGAAGGCAAATGCAGACCTCCCTTGAATAAATCTTACCAAGAAAATGTTGTGAAAGGTACCATAAATTGGCGTCAGCTTGAAGGCACACAACAACAACACCAGCAACAAGTCTCTAGAATCATAAATGGGTCTTGCAAATGGCCTGCAGGAAACCCCTGAATTGTTTCACCTTATAAAATGCCAGTTGTTCACCATCAGAAGTGGATTTCTAACTGCTTTCATTTTATTGTTGTTGGTATGTGTGTGGCATTTTGGCAGTCCATGCAGTGGGTCGTGGAGCAGAAATGTCACACCTGAGACACCCCACCCTGGTAGAAAAAACGGTTCAACCCAGAAGAAAACTGACAGAATTGACTGAAAATAGTGTAAATCCCTTCCTAATCAGAAGTGCCCTGAAGTTACTCAACAGAAGCAGAGCCTGCTAACCAGCATCCATTGAAGCATCAGTTTATGTCATCCAGCCTTCTAGGAAGTTGAGTGAGCATCCCTTGTTTTGCAGTTCTAATAGCAAGGACAGAGCTTGGGAAATGACTGCTCTTCTGGGAATTGTAGTCCATGAATAACCTGGTATATGAGTGGATCTGTTGTCTGGGGAACTCTGTGTGTGTGTGTGTGTGTGTGTTGTTTAAGCATCTTTGTCTGTATACATGATGAAATCACTGCTCTCTCATCTTGATATCCGGATGCATCATTAATTCAGAAAGAGCGCACTGTCAACCCCTGGCCTCCAGCCCAGCTATCTTTACCTCTGCTGACTAATTTCCTTTTCCCACACCTTCAGCTGCTTGCCTAAATCATAGGAAAGGCTGCATTTCATCCACCATGCCTCACTGCTTGTTTTGAAAATCGATAGAGAAAGGAAATCCAAAACACAGTGACACTTCAGCAAGATTCCCACAGCTACTATTCTCAAGATAACTGCCCTGGTTGAACATTATCAGCTGGAAAAATCCAAATTACATGTATGGTTCCATAAATCTAGGACACTTCTACACTGCCATATAATCCATGTTATCAAAGCAGATAATCAAAGCAGATAATGAACTGGATTATATGAATCTACACTGCCATATAATCCAGTTCAAAGTGGATAATATGGATTTTATACGGCAGTGTGGAAGGGACCTAGGTATTTTGCACTAGCCACACGAATAGACACCAGTTCCATCTGCCTCAGCTGAGTTTGCATAGCCATTGAGTTCAAGAAAATGCAACAGTATACCTATCAAACCTGCTCTAGATGCTTCTTTGCACTTGGATTAAGGTAAATTAGTTCAGGATGTCTCCTGATGCTGATCTTGCTAGACTCATTTGTTAGGGGATGCTTATTAGTGTGACAGATAGTATACGGACAATACTATTGGAATGCTATTGGTGACTTACATTACCATACATACTATTTCACAAGTGTTGCACTTTCCAAGTGCTATCCTAATAAAAAGCTACATAGCCATTGTACAATAGATGAAAGTGAGGCATTACAGTCCAGTGTAATCTAGTACAAGGTTGTATACTATTCTGACAAAGTAGCTACACTGTACTTTTGAGGGGTGGTTTCAAGTTGATTTATGGTGATCCTATGAATCTCAACAGGTTTCAGAGGTGATTTTGCCAGGTTCTTCCTCTGAAATAAACATTACATAGCCATAAATGGTATCCTTGAAGTGACTGGATTGACCTTGAAGGAGCTGGGGGGTGGTGACGACCAACAGGGAGCTCTGGCGTGGACTGGTCCATGAAGTCACGAAGAGTCAGAAATGACTGAACAAATGAACAACAACAACAGCCATAAATGGCACCTCAACTTAAATTTCATAGTATACATGTCTGTTGACTTAAGAATGACATGGGAAAAGGTCCTACTTATGTTACCTGGATCTAGCATCATCTGTAGTTACAACATAGACATTAACTCTCCTTGGTGTTAGCTAAACTCTCCCCCTAATCTTGCACATCTTAATCCTCTGTTTTCTGAAATGAAATCTTCTCTGCTTTCTTTGGAAACTCTTGTGTGACAATGATCTTGTATGGCTATCTGATAAGGAGTTATTTCTGTCCATTTATTTTTAACTGATTTGTGGTTGGTACTTTCTGGGCTTCGGAAGATGTTCCACTGTTCTCAAGGTGTGTTCAACATTTGCAGCCTATGCAACCCATTTATTACAACAGTAATAAATTATAGTTTTACAAGGTCTTTAGCTTTCTCTGAAAAAGAGTGCTGGTGCCTCATCAAATTACAAGTCCTGGGATTCCAGAGCTTTGATCAATGGCAGTTAAAGTCATGTAAAACTGCATTAATTCTACAATGTTGGTGAGCCCCTAGTTTGTATAATCTTCCTCATTAATAAGTTTCAGCAACATGACCACATCTCTGACTTTGCTTGGCTATACTCTCTGAAGTGGCAGAGAGTGGTATATCTAAACAGAAGGTATAACCTTCTGACATTTGAAGTATGAGTATCCCTCAGATTAGAAAATGATATCCAAGATGTCTAAAAACAATTGCATATGTGATCTTGTCATCTATGTAAATAACTTTCAAAAGAATCTCCAAATACATAATCCTGAACAAGATGAAAACCCCTTAGAATATTGTGGCACTAATATATATTATTTGGTATGAATTTTGTGAGGATTGCAGCCCTCATTATGTTCAACTGTCTCACACTGTTGCATGTAGAATTGTAGATGGTAAATCATATCTGTGATGCATCTGAAGAAGTGGCCTACGGACCACAAAAGTTTATGCCAATTAAAATTATTAGTCTTTAGTTAAAGTATTATTTCAATTGTTAGGCAAGTCACATATTCTCACCCTTGAAGGGAGGTAAAGACAAACTTATTTCTGAAAATAATCTGCATCATCTGAATTCTTGTGGTTCTACTTGGGCAATGGATCCCAACCTTTTTTTGACCAGAGACCACTTTGACTAGGGACCGCTCTCCAACATTGGTACCAAAAGTGTTACAAATCAGTTTTTGTTCAAATTTAGATTTGGTTTGGTTATTTGGGGTCCTGATTCAGAAAACTGCATTGGATAGACCACATCAGCTCTAGTTTTTGATACAGAACATATGCCATCCAGTAGTCCCTATCTGCTTGCCCACAGAAAACCATATTTAATAATCTATAGCTGATGTGGTCTATCCAATGCAATTTTCTGACCCCAAATAACCCCAGAAACAGGCCTAACAATGAAGACACCAAGGCGCCCCCACTTCCAGGTGCCACAAGTAACACCTTCGCACAGGGGGAAGCAGCAGTCAGGAGGGTTGTTGTCACACCTTTCATTGGTAGTCAGTCTCTCCCCTCCCGACATCCCTGTTGTTTAAGCACTATAAGAGGGTTTTGCAAGACCAGTCACTCTCGTTGCAATTGTGCAGTAACAGTGAGGCTGTGGGCCATACTTCAGTTCTTGCGGACCACTGGTGGTCCACGGACCACAGGTTGGGAACTACTGTACTAGGGGTATAACTATGAGGAGGAGGAGATGTGAATATTGCATCCTGCCCCTAATGAAATCTCCCTTCAATCTCCAAATTTCTAGCATTGCAGTATTTTAAAACTTTAGAAAAGCATTTAGGCATCCAAAGGAATGCAACAGACAAACTTACCAAGGGATCATGAATATAGCAAATACAAGAGATCATATGTGCTTTTTTTCAATGGCTCATGCTTCACAATGCAGGACATTTGGGGACTATATGAAAATATTTCTTACTTACTCATTCTCCCTCCCCATAACTTCAAGCCCAGTATGATACCACAGTAGGTGTGCCACATCATGTTTCCTGCTGAGACCCATAGGACACCTCATAGTCAGGGGGAAAGCCATTCAGAAATCGGCAGAAATGAGTCACCTTGACAAATGTTCTGTGGGCAGTTTCTCATTTCTGGAACACCTGAAGGCGGCATATCAAGGGGCTGAATTCCCAGCCCTCACCAGCCTCAGTATTAACCCTACCATCAAGCACAGCAGCTGTATCTTTGAGTACAGAACAATATGGTTGTATTGTATTTGGAACTATGTAACAGGATTCAAACCTCTTAAGGCAGCCAAGTGTGGGTTTCTTTACTTTGACTTGGGCCTGGAAAGGGGCATGCCGCATTTGCTGTTCTCCTTCAGGCATGCTGCGCCCCTTGTGACTATCGATCCCTTTGTGAGTGCTTCTTGCTTCTTTTCTTTTGACTCAGAGTCACCAGGGACCCAGGGTCTGAGTCAGGTATGTGTGCCACATCCTAGCACTGCATGAAGAGGAAGACACAGCTTTGCAGTTTAGGCATCCCAGGAAAGGGGGCAGGCACTGCTAGCAAGGGAATGTGAACATAGCAAATAGAAAAGTTTCTACATAATGTTGATGATTTTCAATGCCCCACTCTCTGGAATGCTATATATTTGGAGACTGAAAGAACATATCACTGAGGGCACCATTCTTTTTGAGGGGACAAAACCATCATCTTTTCCCCAACTCCACCAACACAATTTCTTCTGTCCTTGATATAGCTTACCAGGTATGTCACATCATGTTTCCTGCTAGGACCTCATAGGGCAGCTCAGAGTCAAGACAGAAGACTTTTAAGCAGTCAGAAATCAGCAGAAATGAGTCACCACAACAAATGTGCTGTGGGCCGTTTCTCATTTCTGGAATGGAGACAGCAATACTTGAAAACAGCATGTCATGGGGCTGAATTCCCAGCTGCTCATGCCCCATTACTGACCCTGTCATCACACAGAGTACAGCAGTGTCAGACAGGAGATTATGGCCTAATGTTCATACTATCTAGAGAAGACTCATTGGATCAATAGAATTTAGCTATTCTTTGACTCACTATTTCATCCATTCACTTATTTTATTTGTGTATTGTACTTGGGACTAGCCAAGAGAAGCCAGGCCTCTCCGGGCAGCAAGTTATGGGCTTCTTTCCTTTATTTACATCTGGAAGGGAACATGCCATTTGGGACTCTCACTCAGGCTATGTGTCTGTCCAATTGGACAGACACCTTCCCGGTCTTCTTGATTAATCTTCTTCTGTCCCATTTTAGCAATAGTTTTTTAAATGTTGCAGTTTCCTTATCCTCCTCCCGCTTTCCCCCTCTGATCACAACTTATTTTAATTGCTACACACTGAGTTCAAAATGCAAAAGTAGTTTCTTCCCAATTAACCCAGCAGGGTAAAGAGGAGAAAGGGAGCAAGAGTCTTGTCCTTGAACAGGCAAAAGCAATCTGCTATAGCCCCTCCCGGAGCCCAAGTGGCGCAGCGGGTTAAACTGATGAGCTGCTGAACTTGCTGACCAAAATGTCAGCAGTTTGAATCCGAGGAGGAAGATGAGCTCCTGCTGTTAGCTCCAGCTTTTGTCAACCTAGCAGTTCAAGAATATGCAAATGTGAGTAAATCAATGGTTAGCGCTTTGGCAGGAAGGTAACAGTGCTCCGTGCAGTCATGCCACGTGGCCTTGGAGGCATCTATGGACAACGCTGGCAATTTGGCTTAGAAACAGAGATGAGCACCACCCCTCAGAGTTAGACACAACTAGAATTAATGTGAAGGGGAAAACCTAAATTTTTACCTTTATCTAATATGCATGTTTGTCTTCAATAATACATTTTGTTGTCTTAACTACATTCTGATGCTTCTTGTCCATTTGTGTCCTGGTTTACAATTTGAAAATGTTACAGGGTGTGTCTTTTATGAAACTTTTCCCCTTTTGTAAATCCTTTGGTTGCTTTTTTCTTTGTTTCAAGTGCAGTTACTTGGGAATCGTGAGCCCAATCAGCATTTTAAAAGCAGCAGATAGTCAAGTTAATTAGGATTGTTGTCGTTGTGTGCCTTCAAGTCATTTCAGACTTAGGGTAATCCTAAGACTAAAGTTTAGGGCGGGAGCCAGGTAAATAACCCTGGAGTGCCGCATCCAGCCCACGGGCCTTAATTTGGGAACCCCTAATCTAACTGCAAGGAGAGAAAGACCCATCCACCTGCACAGGCCACTGATATTCCAGTGCTGATCCTTTGTCTGGGTCTATGAAAAGGGCTGAGATGCATACGTCTAAGCAAGCGCCCCGATACCTTGTGCTGGATCATTACCCAAGTGGACCCATACAACCAAAATATTCTGCATAGTGATGCCTTTGGGCTAGACAATCTCCATGACCAAAACTAACATGTAATCTTTTTTTCCTAAATAATTATGAAGTACATCCCATTCTCCTGTTCCTGGTCTGACTAAGTAAGACTAACATGGGAACTCTGCAGGCACAAAGTGGGAAGCCCTGGCCCTTGAGCACTCTAACTGGAGGTCAGTTGTGACCAGGAGTGCTGCAGAATTCGAAGAGGCATGAATGGAGGGTGAAAGGGAGAAACGTGCCAAGAGGAAGGCACGTCCAGCCAACCCTGACCGGGACCGACTTCCACCTGGAAACAAATATCCTCATTGCGGGAAAACATGCAGATTAAGAATAGGGCTTCACAACCACCTACAGACCCACCACCAAGATACTACACTTGGAGGACCATCATCCTCGAGCTACAAGGGATCGCCTAAGTAAATAAGTCAGTAAGTAAGGTCAATCTTCATGACCAAAACTAGCATGCGATCTTTCTTTCTTAAATAATTATGAAGTACATCCCATTCTCCTGTTCCTGCTCTGACTAAGTAAGACTGACGTGGGAACTCTGCAGGCACAAAGTATCATCCACGCTCAAGAGTTTTTCATTGACTTCAGTGGCAACATTACTCACAAATCAGCAAGTCATTGGGATGCTGTAGTGTTCTCCTTCTATGCTTCGGCTCCGCTCCTTGCCATTATTAAGAGAACAGGAACAAACACTTCCCACATGAGAATTTGTGTTGTTGGCACTTGGTTTGCATGTCAATGCTGTTCAAGCCTGAAAGAATTCAAGGTGGAGCAGTTCCCACTGAACAGCAAATAAATACCTGCATACAATCTCTTATTGACTAATGAGCTTCTTATCCCATTGATCTTCTGGGTTCTCTTGACAATGAACCAAAGAGGATTATGAATTCCTGCTACAGCTACGCCAAGGTTGGAGAAAATGAGTACCCCCCTCCCACTGCAGCTACTCCTGGAGCTCCTCCAAAATTGTCATTCAATTATTTGGGGTACAAAGTTTCTCTCAAAACACTAGATGTACTCCATTGACATTTGACTATGGAGATATACTTGCCTAGGAAAGGAGAACCTCTCTAGGGGCCTCATCACACTAGAGCTTCTATCCACTTTAAATCTGGTTACTGCCACCTGCAGACTTCTGGGCTTTGTAGTTTAGGGAGGGGCTTTTAAACTGCTCATCCAGAGAGGTCTTGTGCCTCACTAAACTACAAAGCCCAGAATACTGCAGGAGGCAGCAACCAGATTTAAAGAGGATAGAAGCTCTAGTGTGATGAAGTCCTAGGAAGGGAATTCCAGAACTGAAAGCTGAGAAGACCCTCTCCATGTCCCCACCAGATGTACCTGTGAGGATAGGGGGGAAAGGCCTCTACAGAAGATCTCAAGACACTGGTAGGCTGAAATCGGAGGATAGCAAGATAATATGGACCTCAGTACTGCCAGGCTCTGTTGGTCATTCTATCATAGATTTGGAAAGGGTCTCATGATCCAACAAGTTCAATCTCGTGCTCAATGCAAGATCCTCATCCTCATCCTCAGTAGGTAGCTGTCTGGCCTCATTTTGAAGACATCCAAAGAAGTAGATCCCACTATCCCTGACAGTTGGTCAATCTAGCTGTGCCTTCTGGGAGTTGAACGTATCTCCTGTTAAGAACCATCACAAAGTTTAAGATTTTCAAGAGAGGCCCTGCTCTCAATCCCACCACTATCTCAAAAGCGCTTGGTGGGGATGAGAAACAGGGCCTTCTCAGCAGTGGCCCCCTGTCTGTGGAACTCTCTCCCCAGGGACATCAGGTTGGCCACCTCTCTCCTGTCCTTTAGAAGACAATTGAAGACATGGCTTTGGGACCAGGCATTTTATTAGTGGACAGCAGCAATTGGAAAGAAGACTTGGGATATCTGTGACACTAAATCTACCCAGACTTGGATTTGGTTTTAACTGGCTTGTTTAATTTACTGTTTAATGAATTGTATAATGTGTTTTTAATGATTTTTAATGTTTTTAATGCATTTCGGACTGTTTTGCATGTTGATAGCAACATACGGTGCTTGTGTCCCCCTTTGGGGGGAGAAGGGCGAGGTAGAAATGCACGAAATAAATAAATAAAAAACTCCCAAACACCTGGGGACTCTAAACATGTGGCTCCATTGACAAGTTTCTCTTAGACATCTTCAGCAGCAAATTCAGGATATCATCAAGGGGCAGGAAATTGTTACCATTTAATTTATAATTGCATGATGTTTATGACCATAGAATCATAGAGTTGGAAGAGACCTTGTGGGCCATCCAGTCCAACCCGATGCCAAGAAGCAGGAAAATTGCATTCAAAGCACCCCCAACAGATGGCCATCCAGCCTCTGTTTAAAAGCTTCCAAAGAAGGAGCCTCCACCACACTCCAAGGCAGAGAGTTCCAATGCTGAACAGCTCTCACGGTTAGGAAGTTCTTCCTTATGTTCAAGTGGAATCTCCTTTACTGTAGTTTGAAGCCATTGTTCCACGTCCTAGGCTCCAGGGCACCTTCTTTGAGGGTTCAATAGAAAAACAGGTTGTGTATCCCTTATCTGGAATTATGAAATCCAAAATATACCAACATTGTCCAGATGAATGGCTGAGATAGTATCATGTTTGCTTTCTGGTGGTTCAGTGTACACAAACTTTGCTTCACTGCCCAAAATTATTAACATTATTGAGTATACAACTACTTTAAGGCTATGTGTATAAAGTGTATATGAAATATACCATGTACAAGTTGACCTTACATATAAGTCGAGGTCAGGTTTCAAGGCCAAAATTATGGATCTTGATGTGATACGTTAATAATTTGAAGGTCATTCTGAGAAGAAGGGAAAGCACCAATGCCACCTCAGAGGCCAGCTTCCCTTGGCCACCACTGACATTTCCCACCCAGTCATTCAAAATTATCAGAAGCAGCACGACGGCGAAGAGAGTAGAGGTGGGTTGGTACTTCTTTTAGGTTCTCCCAGGATGGACTAAGCTTTCACCTTTTACCACCCTACTCAGAGAAGGGGATGGTTCCATTTGGAGAATAGTTAAGGTACAGTATTCACATTGACCCATGGATAAGTCAGCCCAGATTTGGGGGGGGGAGGGGGAGGTTGAATTTTGACTACATTTTTGAGACACATGTTGTACATAGGATACATAAACTTGGTGCTTAGACTTGAGTCCCATCTCCAAGATATTATATTATATATTTCATTATATTTCAAAATATCTCATTATATTACGAAATGAAAACACTTCTGGTACCAAGCATTTCACCTAAAGGATATTCAACTTGCATATATAATAAACACATTGAATTGTGCCATGAAACAGACCAGCAGCCAGTGAGGGGTTTGTGCTCCCTGCATTCCCTTTTTAAGCCCCATTTGGGTCTTTAAAAAAATGGAAATGGTTGTCTGAAAAATATGACCTCCTCAACCATTGTAATTTCTCAGCTCTGAACTCAAGGCGCCTGAGAATCGTTCACATTAAAAATGGCTGGCAGACCAGCTGTCCCTGAAATCTCATTGTTCACAATTGGTGTATGAAGTGGGCAAACCATTTGGCAAATAAGCCATCATCCAATTGGTGTCATTTTAAATGTGATGCATTTCCTACACTTCATGTTGACGTGAGTAGATCGTGACACATGATGACTGAGTATGCATCTATTTCACTGTGGTTATATGCATTAAGAAGCCATGATTGGTCGTAGCTCTCCGGGTCATGGATGCTTGCATTTGTGTGGGATGAAATAAACGCTTCTACTGTCATCACATTTGATATTTTGTATATGATTTGTCTGCTTTCTTCTATGTAGATATTTCACTTTCTGTACAATAATCATGACTGAAGTGGCTCTTTGTGAAATTGTAGCCGAGAATTAAGGATTGACACCATTTCTTGGTGGTTAGGCAAGAGAAGTCAATAGCTATTACTCATTGGCTGTTTTTTCCTTTTCAGTTGTGAAGTCCTTTGGTGGCTTTGTCTCTAATGCTATGCCCAAATATAGTTATATCAGTTGCTAGCTTGGGGTATAATATGATATATTTTGGATTATCCATTTTTAATTCTTTTTGTCTATTAATATATTGTTCAGGAATGTTGTATTTAATTATTGAACTGATGTTTTGTAAATCTCGAATGGAAGGCTTGCATGTATGCGAAGAGGTTGAGTATCCCTTATCTCAAATGCTTGGGACCAGAAGTAGTTCAAGCTTTTTCAGATTTGGAATACTTGTATTCACATATATGTACATAATGAGGTATTTTGGAGATGGGACCAAGTCTAAACACATATATCATTTATGTTTCTTATACAGCTTATACACATAGACTGAAGGTAATTTTATACACAACTTTGAATATATTTTTTCAAGGTTTGTGAATGTTGAACCATCATAAAATCAAACTGTCACAATCTCAGTAATCCCTGCGGCCAATATTGGATTTTGGTGCATTTCAGATCTCAAAATTCTACATTCTTGATTTATATTCCACATTTTTCATTGTCACTTAATGTTTTATATCAGTGTTTTTCAAAATTGTCATAATCATACTATTGTATTTGGGAAAGCTGATGGGATTTTGTTAGTTGCTTTCAAAAATGCTCTTGAAAAGAAAAAAAACACACAATTCATGGTAGTGTGATGGCAAGATAAGACACCTTTTGAAAAACATCATATAAATTCCTAAAAGCATATAAGGGGCAGTCCAACAAAGAGAATGCCTGCTACATTGACCTTCCCTATAATACATAACTGAGATAATATAGTGAAAGTTGGAATTGCTATTTTCTTGAGCTACGATTTCCAGAAGCATCTTGCAACCATAGCCACACTGGGAGATTTTACAGTCCAGCATAGAGAACTTGGGACACATATTGGGGGGAAACGGAGGTATAAATTCAATCAATCAATAAAATAATGGATGATGTTGTTTTCTTGGATGACACCTTCCAGAATTAGACATTGGAATGGGGAATTCTGGGAATTATAGTCCATTAAAATGTCTGAACTTTGAAACAGATAACTGGGATACATAGAGCCTGATCTGACCCACCAACATTTAATTATTTATATTTAATCTCATTTTGAAAGAAATGTTAAAATACAACAGAAAGGAAACACATACATAGTAAAACAACAAGTTAACCTATCCTAAGAACTCCTACCTGTCAGTCAGCCCCTTGAACTCAATGGAACATATTTATGAATAGACAGGCATAGGAATGCACTATAAGGGAATACTAGCAGTCTCCAAGCTACATCTGACAAATGACTCATAGTTAAGAACAGGGGCGAGACAACAGGAAGTGAGATAAATCTACCTCTAAGAGGGGAAATTCATTCCTGAAAGTTATCAAAGGGGAAGCTTTATCACCAATCCTTGTTTCCACAACAAGCCTTTTTTTCCCCTCAAAATCCAATTATCACAGGGACAGAAAGTGAGGTGAAATCTTCCGAATAGTGGCACAGGCAGCAAAACAAACCCACAGGGGTGTTAACCCTTCCCTATGTTATCCAAGGCTTTGTTTTGTTTTGTAACAAAAGCATTGCATAAATTAGTATAAAACTGAAAAAAATAGAAGGAACACAAGCGGCTAAATATCTGCAACAGTGATCGCATTGTTTGTAGCCTCAAACAATTCTTCCTCTGTACATGAGGCAGGACA
The DNA here is from genome assembly GCF_037176765.1 of Anolis sagrei. NCBI lineage: Eukaryota > Metazoa > Chordata > Lepidosauria > Squamata > Anolidae > Anolis > Anolis sagrei. Next base: position 209,738,838 of record NC_090023.1, on the reverse strand, counting down.
CTGCGGACAAGCATACAGATGCAGAGTTTTCTGTTTTGCTCCACAGTCGCAGAAGGTGAAGGATTGTTTTAGCTTATATGTATGTATGTATGTATGTATGTATGGATGGATGGATGGATGGATGTATATAGAGAGAGGGGGGGAGGGAGGCTGGAGTTACACTTTAAAGATGTACCTGTTCTGACTTACATACAAATTCAAATTAAGAACAAACCTACATAATCTATCTTGTTCATAATGCGGGGACTGCCTGTATATAAATATGCTTACAAAACAACCAAAATTAAAGGAGAAGCTCACAAAGAACATAAAACTCTGAGTTGATGTATAATACATGATAAAGCTGAATCATACTGGTGAAACAGAGGCATCTATTAACTAGAATGGGATTTGAACAGAAAATTGAATGACTTATACAAAGGAAATGACTGAAAACCTTGGTGGCATTGTATCTCTTTTATCGTTCACATTCTTGGCTTGTTTCACTCGTTAAATTTGTACAGAATATCATGAACCCTTAAATTTGATCAGAATGCTGCTATTTAGAAGGCTACTTGGGAGATTCCCAATTACAAACTTTTCACGACTTTGCTGATATATACAATCATTTAAACAGAGGCGGGATGGCCATCTGTCAGAAATACTTCGATTGTAATTTTCCTGCATAGCAGAGGGTTGGAGTAGATGGCCCAGGTGGTCTCTTCCAACTCTATGATTCTATGACGGGATGTGTGCAAAATGATTCTTATGTCTAAAAGTGACAGGATCTCATTTGTCTTACTCGATACAGACAGGTCTCTTTATCCACAAATTCAGTGTCCATAGATTTTTTTCTCCCCCCTCCCCACAAATTCTAAAACCAAGCCATTTACAAAAAGGGACACAATTTTACTATTCCATTGTATATAATGAAACTGCATAGCATTTGGGATCAATGGGGGTTCTGAATCAAACATCAACTGATACCAAGGCCCCGCTATACGCATATGATACTGCAAAGATGTCATTTCAAAACCTGACTTCAGTAATCAGCATAGAATTCATATTTTGTATATTGTTGCACTATTGAGTGCTTTTATGAGTTGTCCCAAGTCCTTTCGGGGAGATGGTGGTAGGATACAAATATTTATTATTATTATTATTATTATTATTATTATTATTATATTAATAAACAGCTGTCTATATTAATAAATGTCTATTTTTCCCATATTCATCTTTGCATAGGACTCAGTGCAACTGATGTTTCAGAACTGTAAAAAAGAGCATAGGGCAATAATGAGGTAAGTCATTTCCTGATATTAGTTACAGCTTCCAGAAGCCTTAGGCTAAAAGGCATCTTACGGAAAAGGTGCTCTGCATTCATCGCCCTTATTATTGATAATTCATATTGCTGCACTCAGTGTCCTTATTTGAATCTACTGTAGTATGAGCCATCACCGCATACCTGGCTGGAGAAACTGCACATGCCGGTATTTTCGCGCATAAACTGTTCTTTGTCTGGTGTCTTTGAAGCTAAGAATGAACCATTTATCCCATACTTGCCCTTTGGCTCCTTATACATTTCCTGTCCTATCTGATTCTAGCTGACACTGGAGACAGGAAGCTGATCTAGATATACCATTGGTGTGACCCAGTTATTATGGCATGCTGTATTATCCATTTCCTTTCCCATCCATCTCAGTTTATGGCACAATATCCTGTAGGACTCAATGACATAAAGACTGTAACTGAAAGAATATCTTGCAGATGTAACACATAAGGCTGTATATACATGTAGCCAAGAGTAAAACCTTGCTGAATCCAGTAGGGCTTGCTTTTGAGAAGACATACACAATGTTTTCACTATGAATCAAGCTTCTTCAGAATTACCTGGGAAGGAATCCCACTGGAGCACTGCAGCACACCAAAATACCTGGGAGTCACTCTGGACCATGCTCTGACTTATAAGAAGCACTGTTTGAGTATCAAGCAAAAAGTGGGTACTAGAAATAATATTGTACGAAAGCTGACTGGCATAACCTGGGGATCACAACCAGAGACATTGAAGACATCTGCTCTTGTGCTTTGCTACTCTGCTGCTCAATATGCATACACAGTGTGGAAAACATCTCACCACGTTAAAACGGTGGATATAGCTCTTAATGAAACATGCCTTATCATCACAGGATGTCTACGCCCCATACCATTGGAGAAATTACACTGTTTAGCTGGTATCGCAACACCTGACATCCGCCAGAAAGTAGCAGCCAACATTGAAAGGACCAAGGCATTGACATTATCGGCCCATCCTCTGTTTGAATATCAGACAGCATGCCAATGCCTTAAATCAAGAAACAGCTTCTTTAGATCTACAGAGATACTCGCAGGAACATCTCAGCAAGTGAGAGTCCAAAAGTGGCAGGCTCAAACCCAGCACCTCAATCAGTGGCTGAGACCAGATTAGAAACTCCACAGAAAAGTGGACGGCCTGGAAGTTGCTGAACAGGCTGTGATCTAGCACCACGAGATGCAGAGCTAACCTTAAGAAATAAGGCTACAAAGTGTAGTCCATGACATGAAGAGCAAACCACAGACCACCTACTACAATGCAACCTGAACCCTGACACAAGCACAATGGAGGACCTTCTCACGGCGACACCAAAGGCACTCCATGTGGCCGGGTTCTGGTCAAAGGACATTTAGCATAATGCCAAGATTTTGTAAAAAAAAAACTTTGTGTTTTTAAATGCATTTTAACTGTACTCTCAACTCACTTCTGACAAAATAAATAAGTAAATAAAGTGGTTGAACAGGTTATGGGCACCCTATGATAAAAGCAATATATGCAGCCAGCCCTCCATGGTTACAAATGTGATTATATGCAAAAGTCGACCACAGAGTCATGCTGGATGACCCAGGCCGGATCTACACTGTCATATAATCCAGATTATCAAGGCAAATGGTCCATCTGCTTTGAACTGGGTTATATGAGTCTATACTGCCATATAATCCAGTTCAAAGCAGAAAATCTGGATTTTATATGGTGCTGTAGATGGGGCCCTAGAGATTCCTAGGCCCTATAGCACTGCCATATATTCAGATTATCAAATCAGATGATCCACATTATCTGCTTTGAAATGAATTATCTGAGTCTACATTGCTGTATAATCCAGTTCAAAGCAGATAATCTGGATTTTATATGGCAGTGTAGAAGGAGCCATGGAGAGGGGTTCTCTCAGGTGAAAACAGCAGCTTTTTCATTCATGGTTTTTCACTTTCAAGAGGGTCTTTTATCCTTAAACCCTGAAAATATGATTGTATCAATTTAATGAATTGTGTGTCAAAGATAAGATGATAGGTTTCATGCAACTTTATTGTGGGTTTTTGAGCTTGCTTGTTAATGTATTTCAATGCTATGCTACCTGTATTACATTCCTTCAAAGTTTTACACAGAAAGGCAGAATAGAAATATGTTTTTTTTTTTAAACCCAAGTAGTATCTTTAGGAAAAATCTGTCACTGCTTGTCTATGGGATGTATCATGTGTTCAGTATGATTCTGACAACTGGGATTTCAAGTAATACTTCATTTTCAGACATCCAGTTTGGCCGCTCCTTTTTCATGGTTTTCCCACACACTTTGTCAAATTTGTTTTGCTTTATCCACCTTCAGGATGCAATTTAGTGTTCTACTTAAAGATACTGTACTGGGTAAACCAACGTTATGAGAGCCTGATGCATGAAATAGTTTTTAGCAAATACGAGTGCAGTGTTTGCAGAACACTTTATAAATTCATGGCATGTATTGTGGCTTTCAAATTGAGTACAGTAGTTTGAAATACTTTATATTCACTTAATTTTGTAAGGCTGTGATGTTCTGGATTAAAATACAAATAGAAAGTCTGGAACAAAAATGGAAATACCCAACAATCATGTGTAACTCCAGAGTTAGTAATTTTTGGATTTCCAGCTCCATATGTCTAGAGCAGATATTAATGAAATGTTCATGAAACCATGAAACTGCATTTCTTTAGCACAGAATGGAAGAGAAGTCATTACTAAACCTGAGCAATACAATTCTGTGGTCAAAAATGGGAAAGGACAGAGATTACTGTCCTACACATGCTTCTTCTGGTGCCTTCAAGTTGTTTCCGACCCACAAGGGATCTTCTTGGCAAGATTTGTTGGCATCGCCATTGCCTTCCTCTGAGGCTGGAAGAGTGTTGCTTGCCCAAGGCTATCCGGTGGCTTTTATGGCTCAGTGGGGGTTTAAACCCTGGTTTCCATAGTTGTAGTCCAACACTCAAACTACTAGATCAATGAGGACCACAGGCACACCGGGAGCAAGGAACTTAGAAATAGGTTCCAATTAGCATAGTTAGATTTTTCTCTCCTCCCCCCCCCCCCCCCCACCTCGCTCTCACACACACACAAATACAGAGAACATAGAGGGCAAAGTGAAGTTATAAGGACAATAATGTAAAAATACTACCTATGAAATCATGGTATCCTACAAAATAAGTGGATGATCCAAAAAGCCTAATTCTTTCTTCCAGTGCACTGTTTCCTTTTATCCAAGGCCAAAAATGGTGACATTGCTCCAGATCAAGGCTGGACATAGCATTAAGAAAAATGAAGTAGCCACCTTCAGCAGCAGATTCAGAATATCATCAAAGGGCAGCAAATTGGTACCATTTAATTTATGATTGCATGATGTTTACGACCACAGAATCATAGAGTTGGAAGATGCCACATGGGCCATCCAGTGCAACCCGCTGCTATGCAGGAAAAGCACAATCAAAGCACCCCCAACAGATGGTCATCCAGTCTCTGTTTAAGAGCATCCAAGGAAGGCGCGTCCACCACACAGTCAGGAAGTTCTTCCTAATGTTCAGGTGGAATCTCCTTTCCTGTAATTTGAACTCATTGTTCTAGTTTCCAGGGCAGCAGAAAACAAGCCTACTCCCTCCTCCTTGTGACATCCTTTCACATATTTATACATGGCTATCATGTCTCCTCATGGGACTACAAAGTGGAGTCCATGACATGCAGATGTGGAGAAGAGCAAACCACAGACCACCTATGACAATGCAGCCTGAGCTCTATCACATGCACAATGGAGGACCTTCTTATAACAACACTAGAAACACTCCAAGTGGCCGTCTACTGGTCAAAGGACATTTAATAGACTGCCAAGTTTTTAAACTTTGTGTTTTCTCAAATACATTGGTTCACTCCTGATATGATAATTAACTAACTAACTAAATAAATAAATAAATAAATAAATGTCTCCTCTCAACCTTCTCTTCTGCAGGCTAAACGTGCCGAGTTCTTTAAGACATTCCTCACAGGGATTAATGATCTCCAGACCTTTGATCATTTTAGTTGCCCTCCTTTGGACACGTTCCAGCTTGTCAATATCTCTTTTGAACTGTGGTGCCCAGAACACAGTATTCCAAGTGAAGACTAACCAAAGCTGAATAGAGAGACATCACGACTTCCCTCAACCTAGACCAGTGTTTCCCAACCTGTTGGCCGTTTCCCAGCAGTGAGCCACGAGAATGAAAATCTGGTCCGCGAACCTCCTTCCTCTTTATTTCATTTTATTTCTGTGCCTTTCAGCAGAGATGACCAGCCCTTTTGGTACTTATGTTGGAGAGTGGTTCCTGTTCAAAATGGTCCCTGGTCAAAGTGGGCCCCGGTCAAGTGGGCCCTGGTCAAAAAATAGTTGGGAGCCACTGATCTAGACACTGTCAATTAACCTTTCCAATTAACTTCTGATTAGAGGAGATCTCCTTTCTTGTATCATTGCATATTGTTTCCATTTTAGCTATTGTTGTTGTTATTCCCAGTAGTGAGCCACTAGAATGAAAATCTGGTCCACGAACCAGATTTGGATGCAGCCCAAATTCCCATTAACTTTTTTAGCTGCTGCATCACCCTGTTGGCTCATGTTCAACTTGTTGTCTGTCCACGAAGACTCCCAGATCCTTTTCACATGTACTGTTCTCAAGCCAAGCATCACCCATCCTGCATCTTTGCATTTCATTTTTTCTGCCTAAGTGTAGTATCTTACATTTGTCCCTGTTGAAATTCATTTTGTTAGTTTTGGCCCAGCTCTCTAATCTATTAAAGTCATTTTGAATTCTGATCCTGTCCTCTGGAGTATTAGCTATCCTGCCTAATTTGGTGTCATCTACAAACTTGATAAGCATGGCCCCTAAACCTTCATCTAAGTCATTAATAAAGATATTGAACAGTCCTGGGCCCAAGACTGAACCCTGCAGTACTCAGAGAGGATAAGATGCAGTTGTGTGGTATTCCTTCGGAGTGCTGACTGTATAAAAATAGCACTAGTTTAAAATTGCCTCTGTCCTACCTTACTATTTTCAGACTACACAAGAGATAACTTTATGACGCAATCTTACATGGTTTCTTCAAGGTTGGTTTAGAGTCAGAAGGAGCGCAGACTACTGTTTTCTGATAAGTCTCCTTGGCAGGCAAGCAACATAGAACTGGATGTTGGCCATAAAGGCCAAATGTTGGATTTGATTCAGGATCCACGAGCATTTGCGACTTAACGTGTTGATGTAGCTCTCAATCAAGCTGTTAGTCATTATTGTGGCTGCCTGTGGTGACAGATTCTCTTGACTGGAATAAACAGCATCGTATGGACTGCTTGTTCTTCATACAATTAGATGGAATGCACTCTTTACACTCCCTATTTCCTGCTCCTTGTGTGTGAGAGAGAGTTCTGGGAGTTCAAGATTCCCACAACCAACCCCCAAACCATTAACAACAATTTCCACCCTTCCCACTATTTCTGAACTCTCACCCTTGCAGAATCCCTCTCCCACATCATGCCTTTTCAAGCAGTTTCATGCAGATGAGCCTCAAACTATCCTTAGTACTTTTAACTCTGGGGAACACCTATTAATATGTTAAAGAAAGAAACCTTTCTGCAGAGGATTTTTTTTTTTGGCTTACTGACGCCCACAGGCAAAGCATTGGGTAATTGAGTCTGGGAGCTCATCAAACCAATCTGGCACTTCCTCCATGAATAATTGCTTGAGATAACCACATTGGATCAATCCCAGACAGGGAGGCCTTTCTCACTTCCAAATCAGCTTTGCCCTAAATGAGACTGGAAGATAATATTGTACCCTTTGATAAAGGATGACACATCTATTTTGGCTTCAGCTCTGCCGGGCTGAAAACAAACCACTTTGGCTTAAAAACCTGAGAAGAGTGACTTGCTAACTTTAATCTTTTGCTTTGCTTTCTTTTTTTAACCTTGCCATAGCTTACTGCTCTGAAATGTCAAAGAGACATATCATTCCCCTGTTGTGGCAGACAAGAAGCCGTTGTGGCAGATATTAGGCTTAAACCGGGGCTGGGAATTGTAGTCCAACAATATTGAAGTAACTGTGTGATTCCCACCCCCTGCTCTTAATCTAGATGTTAATACCAACTGGATTAGACTACTTAAAGTAATGAGATGCACAGAAATGTTCATTTAGCATCCATTAACTGATTCAAGTAGCCCAGTGTTTCTCAACTTTCCTAATGCCACGACCTCTTAATACAATTGTGGTGACCCCCAACCATAAGATTATTTTTGTTGCTACTTCATAATTGTAATTTTTTCTCCTGATATGAATTGTAATGTAAATATTTGATATGCAGGATGTATTTTCATTCACTGGACCAAATTTGGCACAAATACCCGATACGCCCAAATTTGAATAATGGTGGGGTTGGGGGAGATTGAATTTGTCATTTGGGAGTTGTTGTTGGTGGGATTTATAGTTGACCTACAATCAAAGAGCATTTGAACACCACCAATGATGGAATTGAACCAAACTTGGCACATAGAACTCCCATGACCAACAGAAAATACGGGAAGAGTTTGGTGGGCATTGACCTTGACTTTTGGAGTTGTAGTTCATCTACATCCAGAGAGCACTGTGGAATAAAACAATGGTGGATCTGGACCAAACTTGGCACAGATACTCAATATACTCAAATGTGAACACTGGTGGAGTTTGGAGAAAATAGACCATGACATTTGCAGTTGCTGGGATCTACAATCAAAGAGCATTCTGAACTTCACCAACTATAGAATTGGGCCAAACTTCCCATATAGAACCCCCATGCGTTGAAGGGACCTGCTGGCGCAAGGCTTCCTCCAGCCTCACACACTCTCCCTCACCCAGACATGCACACCACGCTGCCATGCGCTGAACATGCCTACTCCCCCTTCCCCACTTAGAGGCTCAGAAACAGCCCTCCCCTTGGATGATAGGCTGGGTAATCAATGGAGGGGGACTTTTGGTGGGAGGATTCTCCGTCTGTTTCCAAAAAGGAAGAGAAGGACAGTCAGAGAGATCTTCAGCCTTCTCTACCGAAGGGGTTCCTAAGACCATCAGAAATAGATGTTTTCTGATGGTCTTTGATGACTCTCTGAAACCCCCTCATGTCCCACCCAGAGGTCCTGGCCCCCAGGTTGAGAAACACTGATCTAGATGTTAATGCCAACTGGATTAGACTACTTAAAGCAATGAGATGCACATAAACACTCATGTACCATCCATCAACTGATTCAGTTAGTCTGCTGTAACTGGGATTACCAATTGCATTCAGACCTTGCTGCCTTAGAGGAACCATAATGCAAATTAATAATTTCCCCAAAATCTGAACAATTTCATAACAGCTTTTGGGGATATCCCTTTTTTGTTGGTCAGCTATTATAAGATCTCACATGAACGGTACAGGCAGTGGTATTCACTGTGTACCAAATGTTCAGAGGACATCTGTGTGGGTTCAGAATATACACAGAAACAGTACATTCTTCTATCAGGGCGTATTTTTGAGTTGGTTTCCAAGAGAAACCCGTGGGTTGCTTGAAAGGAAATCTGCATATTTGCAGTTCACAAAGCAGCAGGGCTGTGAGGACAGGGATTCAACATTTGCCATGGAAAATCCTTTCACATCCTCAACCCCCACTATCTTTCCTGAACCAACCAAGCACCCAAAGCAGCATGCTAAGTTGAATCACTTCAGATCTGCCCTCTTTTAAAATTAAGGAAGAGTCAGCATGATACAATGGTATGGGGCAATTTAGGGGTACACATATGCAGGGGTTTTGTCAAATAAATATTCTACCTTCCCAAATGAAAAAAAATCAGTCTTTAAATTTCTAGCATTTCAGGGAGTGAGATATTGAAAATCCTTGTTGACTAGAACTTTTCCATTTGTTGGTTTTCTATTCCAATAGTAACTTTGTCTGCCCTTTTTCTTGGATGTCTAAACTGTACAGCTGAATAATTCTCCTTCTGAAGTTTTAGGATCAGGCTCATATAGCGGATTTGGATCATGGGTCACTGGTGACTGTATTTGATTCAAAAGAAAAGACGCAAGATGATTCACGAAGGGATCAAGATTCACAAAAGGGCACAACAGACACATGGCTGCCTGAGGGAGAGCAGCAAATGTCATGTCCCCTTCCATTCCCAAGACAAGGTATAGAAACATACCATTTGCTGCTCTGAAAGTCCTGAATCATACCAGTTAGACCCTATTACAGTAGACCCATAACATCAATTCTCAAATGGTGAGTCAACACATAGTTAAATTGTATTGATTCAACAGGTCTTCTCTTGTTAGTGTTAACATTGGGCCAGAAACTGACACTTAAGTCCGCTTGATGCTTTCACCATGCTGCTTTCAATTCTTGCTGCTCTCGGTTCCAGAAATGAGAAACATTATTTGAGGTGACTCATTTCGGGTGATTTCTGAGTAACTTCAAATACTGGGTTGCTGTGAGTTTTCTGGGCCATGTTGCAGAAGCATTCTCTTCTGATGTTTCGCCTATATCTGTGGACAGTAAAGAAAGAACAACACTCGTAAAATGGGAATTCCAGACAGGAAACAATCAGGGCCAGCTAACACATCCTAACAAAGGATTTCTCCAGGTTTTGAAGCTGCAATGCTTCAGTGCTATTCAAACTGGCCAACTGCACAATTCATACTTGCCTCAAGTAGACAAGAGTTGTTTCTTCCACCCTGGACATTCCCCAGATATATAAACCTCACTTGCCTAGTTTCCAACAAACCTCACAACCTCTGAGGATGCTTGCCATAGATGTGGGTGAAATGTCAGGAGAGAATGCTTCTGGAACATGTCTATATAGCCCAGAAAACTCACAGCATCCCAGTGATTCTAGCCATGAAAGCCTTCGACAATACGTTTAACTTTAAATACTATTGGGAACTTCAATTGAACAGAATCGGGAGAGGATGGGTTCATGAGTCCAATACCTAATCAAAATGGTACTTAAGAGGATGAGATACTTCAAAGCTGGCAGCCTGGTTTATAGCTACCTTTATGGTACTATTTTGGCATTCGTTGCAATTGAACTAAGCTAAGAACAAGGGGGGAACTGGGAGGAAGAAAAAGAAACCAGAGAATTTTAAAAGCAGGTGGAAAAAAGTGGGATAACAGAGGATTCATCAGCACTGTCCCTGCCAAATCATGACAAGATGCTTGTGTTAAAAACTGTCTTTCCACCCTATGACAATCCTAGGATTTTCTTGACAAATTTATTCAGAGGGAGTTTGCCTTTGTCCCCTTCTTAAGTTGAATGACTGAATCTTATCATTCATTTATTCATTCATTCATCTCAAGTTGAGAGAGTATAACTTGCTTAAGGTCACCCTATGGATTTCCTCGGCTGAACAGGGATTTGAATCCTGGACTCACATTCTTAACACCCAACCGCTACACCACCATGGCTTTTTGAGATGGTTGGATTTTTCATCAAATCCATGCTCAAATTGTAAGCCTCAGGTGTGCTGAAGCTTTTGTCTCTTTTTAGGAAGTGTTGAGTTCTTTGTGATTCATACCCATGGACTGTGATGAAACTGAGCAAGTGAGCTTTTGTGTTTGGAATGCAAAGTATGCCTTCAGCAGTGCAATGGGCAAGGCATATCAGTTCTGAGATATTTGGCAAAGGTGTTATACAGCACCATTCATTTTTCAGGAATGTATTCTTTTTTAATGCCGTACATGATGAATTATGATGACCAAGAAGTACCCTTGCCAACATTTCTTTACCTTGCTATTGTGTCACCCTGGTGTTTTTGGCCTTCACCCTGAAATTGCTCTTCTTTTGTTTCATTTAAGATCTATCATTGCATTGAGAGTAGACCAAGGTCTTCTGCTCACACATGCAATGCTTCATATTAGCTAATCTGGCTCTGATCCCCATTGAATTTTTAGCTTGATGGGGTGCTTTTTAATAACAAGGAAGTTTACTACTATGTGAGGTTCATTGTGATATGATGTGAGGCTCACTGCAAAATGTAGCAGCAACCAAACAAATATTTGGCTGTATTGGGCACAACCATGTAGGTGTTGATCTACTACTTTCTTCTTTCTCGATATTATATAAATGATGTAACTGTGACATTTTTGAAATGCTAGCATCATCATGACAGTTTCTAGAGCGGTGGTTCCCAACCCGTGGGCCCGGGCTGTGAGACCTAAAATAAGTCCACAGCTGGGTGTGTGTGCCATCATTGGAGGAGAGAGTGAAGGAGAGGGAGAGAAAGAAGGAAGGAGGCCACCATCCTCACAGCTTCCCTAGTGCCGTTGGAGGAGAGTGAGAGAGAGGAGAGTCTCCCAAAGTTGTTGTTGTTGTTGTTGTTGTTGTTGTTGTTGTTATTTACTGTATTTATATACCGTTTTTCTCAGCCTGAAGGCGACTCAAGGCGGTTTATAGTCAGCACAATTTGATGCCCCCCAACTGCCATTATTAGCTGCTATTGCTACACATCAGTTGTAAAGGGAAAGCAGCTCTTTGTAAGACCCTGTTTAGTCCCCCAAAGTAGTAGTAGTAGTAGTAGTAGTAGTAGTTATTATTATTATTATTATTATTATGAAAGCTATTAGGGACAGTTTCTTGTGTCTTGTGCTCCGCTTTTTGTATTTTTTTCAACCTCCTCCCCCTCTTCCCCCTTTTTAACCCGAGCGTTATAAAAATCCACAGATATCACAGCCCAACCAAAAAAAATTTTTTCTTGGTGTCATTGTTTTACGCCTATTCCTGGAGTTATTTGGGGTGCTGATTTAGAAAATTGCACTGGATAAACCACATCAGCTCTAGATGATTAAAAATGGTTTTCTGTGGGCGAGCAGATGTGACTACTGAATGGCATATGTTCTGTATCAGAAACTAAAGCTGATGTGGTCTATCCAATACATTTTTCTGAATCAACACCCCAAATAACCAAACCACATCTAAAGTTGACCAAAAACTGATTTGTAACCCTTTTGGTACTAATGTTGGAGAGTGGTCCCTGGTCAAAAAAAGGTTGGGAACCACTGATCTAGAGCTGCAAACCCAAGAAAAGTCCAAAACTGCGGCCAACCTCATTGATTTTTTTTCTGCAAATTGGTTATATCAATTTTTAATCTTCAACAGTAGGAGCAGTTGTTTTGTAAAGTTAAAATAATGTAGTTGCTTCTTCAAGATCAAGCTACCTCAAAATATGTTGGGTTAAAATTGGGATAATTCAGAAGAAGCTATTGTTTCTGGAGAAATCCAAAAAACCCTCAGCTATTGTGAAAATTGAACTCATGGGGAAGAAGGAAGTGGGACTGAAGATAGATGATATTATAATTCCCCAGAATCATAGGAGCACCCCTGGCTCTTACATCACCAGGAGTCCTTGAGTCACAGTTACATGAAGCTGAATAAGATTACATGTGAAACTGAATAAGATTACATAGCTAAGGCTTTGTACTTCTCCTTGATTCCTCCAACTTCCTTTCCCCCAGATATTTTGCTTTGTTTCCTCCAGAAGAATGCATTCTACTAATCTGGCTATTTAGGTAAAAGTTAAAAAGTACCAATTATATATATAAAAACTAGGACCAGTATTAAATAATTATCATGAATCAAACCTGCTTCTATATGCATAGCCCTATGATCTCCTATGGTGGATTCTGGTTCTTGATCACCCTGTGCCCTTCCACACAGCCATATAACCCCAAATATCAATAATAATCCACAATGTGTGCTTTGAATTGGGTTGTCTGAGTCCACACTGTCATATAATCCAGTTCCACAGCTGTGTGGAATGGGCCTCGGAAATCTGACAAAATATTTAAACATGCCAGACTGTCAGTAAGAAAGATTTGAATCACCTCACTTTTGGCCATTTCATGCCAAACAGTGTGTTACAGTTGTCCATCCCTAATATATACCAATGAGTCTGAAATTCCAGATCCTTTGCTCTATTGAATGTTACCCTTTACTTTATTAATTCCATTCCATTCCCTTTCATTTCATGCCTTGATTTCCTAAATATTCAAGCATAAGAAAACCATACAAGTATTTTTTATAAGATTAACACTAGAGTATTGTCTTTTTTCATATGGCCCCAAACTCTGATTACAGTATATGCACTACTGTATTTCTGCACTACTGAAGCTCTTCAGTCCTGTTTTTTTCCCAAATTTTATTTTATTTTAAATGCCAAGATTCCTACTATATCTAGACTTTGAGTATTTCTCCTTTGGCAATGATGTTGGATTAATGTTTGCGAGACTACAGATTGGGGTGTGCGAGTTTTCTTTCTCTAAGAAAAGCCACAGGGCAGAACTAGCAAATCCAGTTTTCCATGGAGTGTGTCAGGGTTTGCTGGAAAGAAGAGGTGACCAACAAAAATAATGTAATATTGTTGCATAACTCAGGTGACATCCTTTCCTGATATTAAAATGTGTTGTGTTATTAGATTTTAATTTGTGGGCCTGTATGTTAGAGAAAATATTCTTAGATTGTATTATTAACAATGTCATGATGGACATGTAGAGTCAGCTACATGAGCTTCACAGGGCCAGCTTGTCCCTCAGTATATTCTGGAGGGATCCATAAGAATACTCCAGTGCTAAAACATCGATATCTTTTCATTTGCAAAATACCACTTCATTCAAGCACCCTAATATAAACTTAGATATTCAGTGGGCTACAGCTCCCACTCAAAATGGTCAATGGTTGTTGTAGCCTGGTCAGATTCTGAGTGCTCAGAAAATGAGGAAGGGGGTGCTGGGATAGATTCGGAGGGCCCAGAGGATAGAAATGGCCTGAAGAGAGTTGTTTTGCAATATCCTGGCAGTTCCCATGAGACTGGCGAAAGCAATATCAGTTCTCATGAGAATCTGCCAGAAGTGCACACTGACAGAAATGTGGGAGATGAATGTTTGTCCAGATCAAGGTACCTGGAACTTCGAAGGCAGAGCATACAACAGAGACAAACTCACTTTTCCCAGCAGCTGAGATAAGGGAGAGGAAAAGCAGGTGTGTGAGGAATGATGTCATGGGAGGGTTTGAGGCCTTTTCTGCTGGTCAATCCTTTGTGAGAGGATCTCACATCTCACGGTTCCTGGTCCTACGTTTGTGCATTCATGTATGTACGTTTCTAAGTTTGTTGCTGGTTCTAGTTTCATGTGTGGCATAGGCTGCCTGCCTTAGATTCATGCTATTATGGTAATGGATGTATCTGGGGATTGACTCTTGGGATTATATTTGAAAGGATTTTCGGATCTTGGCTGTCTTGGAAATAACTGCTTGAAGTTTGAACCTCCTTTTAGATTTGCTTATTTTTATATACTCTTCTCTTAATAAACTTTTACTTACTGGATTACCTGGACAGAGTGTGGTTTGTGGTGAAAAGGTGTTTCAGGGCTGTAGTGCAACAATGACTAGATCAGAAGATTCTTGGAGTTGTGGTCATCAAAAGTAACTTTTCTTGTGTCAGACACAAGACGATTTGCTTATGAAAATAAGTGAACTTGGAGAAATGGATAAACTTACTATGTTAATCAAGGGAAGATCTCATAAATCAATAGGTGTTAAATTCTTCCTTGTACACCTCCCATGTCAAAAGTCAGAGGAGCCCTGTCATAGGAAAAAAATAACCACAAGAGCAAAATGAGGAAGATACTACAGGCTGTTTTTACATCGAAAGAATGAGGAATTTCCCACCTACTTCTGGGTAATTTTCATACATAATTTTCCATCTTAAAAAAAGACCTTTTTCATTTCTCAGTTTTGAAACCTATTGGAAGTGAAACACAAGAACAAACTAAAAGTGAAACACCAAAGAGGAAACATCTGTTACAGCCCAAGTCCTTGGTTCTCCTCACATGCTACTTTAACAGCTAGCTTGGCCTTTGGAATGAAGACAAAGCTCAGCCATGATTTTCTAGATAATATACAGTAATAAAATCATAAAGTCACAAAACACTGATAAGAACAAATTCCTGGGTTTTTTCCCTTCCCACTCACTACATCATAATAGAATTTCATGCCTGAAATCAATCGTATTTGGTGATACTCTGGATACTCCATGTTGATTCCGGCACTTAATGTGACTTGAAATTGATATTGCCCATTTTAATCTGCAGCAACTGCTGTGTTTTATTGAGTGTTTTATTTAAATTGAGCGGGGGTTTTGTATGCTGCTTTTTATGCAAATCTGTTTAATGTTAATTGATATTGTTATTGCTTTATAAATATTTATGTATTTTACTGTATTTGTATGTACCTGCATCACTATTATGTGTTTTGTAAGTTATCCTGAGTTCCTTTTGGGAGATGGTGGCGTGATATAAAGATGATGATGATGATGATGATGATGATGATGATGATGATATCAGTAAGTCAGTGAATGCTTCCAATACTTGAAAGTACAAATTTTCACAGAACTAGCCAAGGTACTGAAAAGTATTTTCAGGCTAGGGTTTAGTACCTTGGATAGGGCCTTTAAAGTTCAGATCATTATTTAGAATGGATTCTCTAACCTTTTCCACTCATGACCCCATCCTGCCTGTGAAAACTTTATGTGACCCCTAGGTATGTATAGGTATATAAAATAGGTATACAAATAAAACATTTACTGATAACAAATCAGCATTTGCAAAGCTTGCTAAACAGGCTGATTTTCCTTTCTGTGGAGTACAGCTGAAGCATTTTCTGCAGAGTCGTCTGTAAACACTACACATTGTTGCTAACAGGTTTGTGTAAGTGAAACCTTTTACTGTTTCCAAATGTTTCACAACCCCCAATATTGAGCTAAGGGAACCCATCTGGGGTTGGGACCTATAGTTTAAGAAGCAGTGATCTCGAAAGCATTTGCTGAGAACAGATATGGAAGCCACCAGCCATCACTGATAATTTGGGATTTTTATTGGAAGGCCTGATATTAATATGTTTTTAAAGTGAGAGATGAAGGTTCATCCCTTATATATTAGTATGATTTTGCTCTTCATTGAAGAGCATGCCTTGTCTGGTAGCTCTTAGATGAAGCCATTGAATTCTGATTCCAAAAAGTTAGGAGTGAGCTTTGAACAATATAATAATATCCACAAAGCAAATTGAGTGGACTGTAGCAGTTGAAAGACCCCCAGAGCTCAAGATAACCTCAAAATGTTAACTGGAGGCATACTCCAGAGAAAGAAGAGAGTGACATGTATATATTATTAAAGGTTTGCATAGGAGTGTATGGCCTCAGAAGGGAGGCCCTCACAGAAAGACTTCCTTTTACAACTGGTTTCTTGGAGCACTGGCAACAGTTACAGTAGTGTTCATACATCTCATTAAAGAACTAGTCCAAGACAGGAACAAAGCTTATGGTACACTTTGTGAAGGATCAGCCTGCACATTATTTAATTGGGATGGCAAATGTTAGATGAATCATGCTACCCGATGGTGGTGACAGAAAGTCCCAATTTCAGTCCTTGGCATTTCCAGTTATCTCCAGCAACCGATCTGAGATATGCTTCTTCTTGAGACCTTTTAAGGAGGCACAACCATCTGTGACTTTTCTTGGCAATAGTTTGCTTACTTTAAAGAAATAAGTTTTAGAAGGAAGATGTTGCAGTGACCATTGAGGATGCAGTATTGTCTACAAGGTTCTCCAGATCTTAACTTGGAAGTCTATCTGAAGGAATTCTTCCTATGATTTAAAAAGGAAGATGTTGAGGTGATCATTAAGGATGTACTATTGTCTACAAGGTTCTCCAGATCTTGACTTGGAAGTCTATCTGAAGGAATTCTTCCTATGAGAACCTCCCTTTGCCCATCTTCTTGCCTTCTTTGTCTGGAGGTAGCAGATGCCTAGACCACCCATTCAATCACCTGTGTGAGAACTTCAGAGTCATCTAGGAGAGATAGTGAGCCAACAAATTGGACCCACAATTGGTCAGCATACATGTCTATTGCAGCACCTAATATTTCATTTAGTATGCACATTTAATGACATTCAAACTATACACATTTACCTGCTCATTTTCTGATGTGATCTATGTAATGTGCCAGAAGCATCCTTCCGTATTGTCCTGCATAAAACAAACAGGCCAAATTCTTTGTGGCCACAAATCTGACCTAAAATTGCAATACTCAGAAAGTACAAAAAGTCATTTCAGGCAACCACAAAGCTCTGTTACTAATCTTGAGCTATCCTATTGAAAGGGATCTCAAAAGTAAACTATCTGGTTTTAAATTCATCAGGTTTCCTTTCCTTCCATGGAGGAAGGAATAGAGATAATAGTTTCCTGTCCCAATACGGATGTTAATGAACTCATCATTGCTAAATTTGACTATGCTCACTCTTGCCCTGAAGGTTATATGCACGTATTTTGCATACACTCAAGCTCTAATTGAATTGACAGGATATGTATCTTTTGTATTTCATATCTTTCTGATTGCCTTGTTTACAATTGCCATACCCACTGCTTCTACCCTTCCTCTGCATCTTCATGCAACTGGTGAACTGGATTCTGTTCTCTTTGGGTTTCTGTTACAACAAAGATTTTAGCCATTTTAAAATGCAATAAAACTATTGGTGTTTTTTGTTTCATATAGGTATTATTTTTGAGGTTGTTGATCCATGATAAGATATCATGATGTAGTGGTTTGAGTGCTGGATTCTGGGAGACCAGGGTTCAAATATTTATGCAGCCATCAAAACCACTGAGTGACCTTGGGGAAGCCACATTTTCTCAACCTCAGAGGAAGGCAATGGGAACCCCTTCTGTCTAGATCTTGCCATAAATACTCTATAATAGGGTCACTTTAAGCCAGAGTTAACATAACAACACTATCACAGGGGTACACTCCCCCTGAGGACACAGGTCCACAGTCTGGGGGTCCTCCTGGATTGAGTGCTTGAAGCACGGGTGTCAGCAGTGGCTGGGAGGGCCTTCATACAGTAAAAACTGTTGCACCAGCTGTGACTGTACCTCAAAAAGTCTGACTTGGCTATGGTGGTCCACACCTTAGTTGCATCCAGATTGGACTACTGGGGCTGCCTTTGAAGATGGCTCAAAAGCTGCAATTGGAGCATAATCGGCAGCCAGGTTGCTAACTGGGGCTAACTTCAGGGAGCATATTATGCCCCTGTTAAAGCATCTCCAAAAAGTTCCTGGGCCTAATTCAAAGTGCAGGTTATTGCCTATAAAGCCTTATACACTTCGGACCCAACCTATCTTAGAGACTGCATGAGCCAGCATGGGCTCTGAGATCTGCTGGCTCTGCTGCCCTTTTCTTGGTCCCACCATCGCCCCAAATATGGTTGGTGGAGACAAGAGAGAGGGTAATCTTGGTGGTGGCCCCCCAGCTCTGGAATGCCCTCCCTAGAGAGATTAGGCTAGTCCCCTCACTTCACGCCTTCTGAACCAGTTTTACATAGATTTTTAAGGGTTAGTCCAAGGATATACTGTTGGTATCACTTCGGCACTGGGTATGTGTCAATTGGAAACAACCTGTTTTTATCCACAGTTATGACTGTGTTTTATGAATATTAATGCTTTACGATGTATTTATGTATGTGTGTGATTGTAATTTCACGGTTTTATCATTTTAGATCTATATATTGTTTATATGCTGCACTTTGCTGTATTTTGTGAGCCGCCCCAAGTCCCTTCAGGGAGATGGTGGTGGGGTAGAAATAAAATAATAATTATCATCATCATCACATTCAGCAATCTCCTTATCATTTTCCAGCCCCATTCCCAAGTGTGTGTCTTAGTCATCAGAAGGGAATTTTTAGGAGCTGTAACAATCAACCTTTTGAAAAAAGTAGCTGAGGCAATTCTCTTAGAAGGAAGAGTTTGGGGGTTGTTTCCTGCCATTTCAGTCATGCTGAATGTCAGGGGCCATTCACTGTTATATTCACATAAGATCTTCCTGTGCTGCCAGATTAAGTTTATACCTGGAAATGAGGAAAGCAACAAAAAGGAAGGAACCACCTTCTTGCGTAGGAATTTGCCTAACATTCTTCTGGGTAGACAATGACCAATGTCAAACATGGGACATGACGAGTTGCTGGACTTCATACATGGATGCCAGATGAATCAATATGCCTTTAACTGGTTCGTTAAATCAGAGAATGGCCAAGAGAAAGGTTGATTTATAAACCTTTGAATGGTGGCTATCCTGTGTTTGGGGGATCATCTTCTGTCCAAGCTGCATGTTGAGTCCTTCCCCATAGCACAAAAGTGGCAACTGTCAATGGCCAGGATCCTCCCGAGGTTTTGCAGCTTGCCATAAATGCCACAAAATGGGAGACCCCTTTGAATTTCAGAATGGTTATTGTGAAATAGTTTTGTTGAAGGTGCAGTGCCTTATGTAATTTCCGGGAAGACTTCAAGAGGGGCAATTCGCACTTTCTTTTGCCAGAAAAAAGACAGTTTATGAAGTTGAAAGCTACCAAAACATCCCAGGGGGCACCTGCAACTTAAACCACCTGAACGTAGCATTTCCTGCTAGTAAAAATTGTGCCTGGAGAGGGTTCAGTTTTACATTTTAACTTCACCTTGCATATAGGTGCTCATTTTCAGCAG
This sequence comes from Anolis sagrei, assembly GCF_037176765.1. Classification (NCBI taxonomy): domain Eukaryota; kingdom Metazoa; phylum Chordata; class Lepidosauria; order Squamata; family Anolidae; genus Anolis; species Anolis sagrei. Next base: position 209,718,952 of record NC_090023.1, on the reverse strand, counting down.
CAAGACATATTTACAAGTCATATAAGCAAAATACAGAATTTGGAATTTGCCTTCTGGGCAAATGCATTAAGAGGGATATGGGACCAAATGGCCTGAAAGCTCCATTTGTTTATTTTTAATCTATGTGTGCCCATATTCTGCACATGAACTGAATCTGTAGTTTTCTGGTCCTTCCTTACAATGTCTTGAAAAGTCCCAGGATTTCTCCTGAGATCATTTTCTGAACTGCAAATTTGAGCTCACTTGGACACAATTTTATCCTTTGCTTTTAAATAGAAATGTTTTAAATGGCTTTAATTCTATAGATGGATTAATTTCATTTTTAGTGTGACTGACTACAGTATATGACTTTAATCTACATGCATTTTTATGTGTTATTTCTTTTTTTATCTTATAAGCTGCCTTGAGTCTCAGCTTTAGGGAAAAGCCAGGAAATAAATGTAGCAATACAATACCTTTGACCAAAATGATCAAAGGGTTGGAAATCAAGCCTTATGAGGGTGATGAGTAAGTTTAACTTGGAGAAGAGAAGATTGGGAGACCCCATCTTTAATTATCTGAAGGTATGTCACGTTAAAAATGTGATAGGAGATTCAAATTACAAGAAAAGAGATTCCACCTGAACATTAGTAAAAACATATTTCCTGTAAAAACTATTCAGGAACAGAATACTGCCAATTCCTGAGTAACAAACATCCGACTTACTTTTCTTTTTAATTGGGTCAGAAGCGACTTGAGAAACTGCAAGTCGTTTCTGGTGTGAGAGAATTGGCCATCTGCAAGGACGTTGCCCAGGGGACACCTGGATGTTTTACCATCTTGTGAGAGACTTCTCTCATGTCCCTGCATTGGAAGCTGGAGCTGACAGATGAGAGATCACCCCACCTCATGGATTCGAACCGCTGACCTTCAGGTCAGCAGTTCAACCGGAACAAGGGTTTAACCCATTGTGCCACCGCAGCTCCTTACAAATGACTCAGTTAAGAATGGGAGTGAGATGACAGGAAGTGAGAGAAATCTGCCCCTAGGAAGGGAAGTTCACTCCTAAAAGATTTATCATTGGGGAAGATGTCCCCACTGAAACTTGCACCAATCCTTGTTTCTACAATGTTTCTACAATGTTTCTTCAAAATCCAATGCTCGCATGTACAGAAAGTGAGATGAAATCTTCTGAACAGGGGCTCAGAGTGCAAAACAAACACCATCCTTTCATATGCTAACCAAAGTGTGTGTGTGGCTGGAGTTACACTTTAAAAATGTACCTATTCTGATTTGCATACAAATTCAACTAAAGAACAAACCTACAGAGCCTATCGTGTTCGTAACTTGGGGACTGCCTGTAGTCTGCCTTGGAGAATGATGGACTTGTCTTCTTTGGGCTCTTCCACACAGCCCTATATCCCAAAATATCAATGCAGAAAATCCCACATTATCTGAGTGTGGACTTAGATAACCCAGTTCAAAGAAGATATTGTGGGATTTTCTTCCTTGATATTCTGGGATATAGGGCTGTGTGGAAGGACCTATAAATATCTTTAAAGAAAAGTTGAATGGACATCGTTCAGGAACACAATAATTATAAACTCTTGGCTTGCAGGAGGTTGGACTAGATGGCCTTTAAAGCCTCCTTCAGTGCTAAGACTTTTTAATTCTACATCACGAACACATGAGAAGAGGTGAAATACTAAATAGACAACCAAAGCTATCATTGACCAAGGCCCCTTCCACACAGCTGTATAAAATCCACACTGAACTGGACTATATGGCAGTGTGGATTCAGATAATCCAGTTCAAAGCAGATATTTTGGGTTATCTGCCTTAATATTCTGGGTTATATGGCTATGTGGAAGGGCCCCAGGCTGCTAGCTTTGCAGAATGTGACACTGAAAATCATTCATGTTTAGAACTTTTCCATTTGCTGGGGTTACTATTCCCATAATATGTTTGCCTGCTCTTTTTCACAGAATTGTAGAAAAGGTATAGCAGAAAAGCCATATGCTGGGATAAGCACGAACATCTAATGAGATAAGCATGAGTCCTGGGGACTAATGTAGTGTAGTAGTTCAAGTGTTGGAATATGTGTGTATGCCTTCAGGATGCCTATTGACTTATTGCATCCCCATAAATTTCATAGGGTGTTTAAGGCATTGAGTATTCAGAGGTGGTACTGCCAATTTCCTCCTTTGAAGTGTATAACCTAAAACACTTGGTATTGATGGTTTCTCATCCAAGTACTAACCAGGGCTGAATCTGTTTAGCTTTGCAGGGTGCATCCAGACAGCCTCTTTATTGCGGTAGTCCCCGCAATAAAGAAGGGGTTGTCCAGATGACGTTCTGGACAAATACAAATTAATTTGCTATAAACCAGGAAAACCCTGGTTTTGAAAGGCTTGGAATAAACCCAGTATTTCCAGTGTCTGGACTAGACTCCAGACACCATTCACACAGTTTTACGGACTAAATTAGTCTGGAAAACTGTGGGAATATCCACCTCCCTCCCCCAAAGTCCCCAAAGCCCTTTGAAAAGTAAAGAAAATTTACCTGGCCTCCAGTACACTTTTGCAACAGCTTTCCCAGCACACAGAAATGACACACCAGGAGAGGGGGGGAGGGAGGAGCAATTTTCCTCCCCGCTTCCCCCCCCCCCCCTTCACGCTCTCCTGGGACATCATTTTTATGTGCGTGGAGAGCTGCTGCAAGTGTACTGGAGGCCAGGTAAGTTTCTTTACTGTTCAAAGGGTTTGGGGGGCTTTGGGGGAGGGTCCCCAGATGTTCTGCTGGCCTAGTCCCAGCAGAACATCTGGACACCCACCCCAGAAAGCATGAATGATCCTGGGATAAAATGCAAATGATCCTGGGATAAAGGGCTGTCTGGAACTGCCCCAAAACAGGACTAAATCTGGTGTCTTCAGGATATTGACACTCAATGTGTTTGTGTGTATATGTGCCTTCCAGTCACCTGCTGACACATGGCAATGAATTTCATAAGGTTTTCTTAGGTAAGGGATACTCAGAGGTGGTTTTTCCAGCTCATTTTTCTTAAATACACCCTACAGCACCTCATACCATCCAACTATTAATCAAGGGCTGATCCTACTTAGCATCAGATGGAATAGACCAGTGTTCAAATCACCACCCAGCCATGGTACTGGTCAAGTCACTCTGCCACCTTCCACACAGCTGTATAAAATCCAGATTATCTGCTTTGAACTGGATTATATGGGAGTGTAGACTAGGGGTCCTTCCAGACAGGCCCTACATCCCAGGATCTGATCATAGGTTTTCTGCTTTAAACTGGATTATATGGGTCCCCACTGCCAGATAATCTGAGATAAACAGAAAACGTAGGATCAGATCCTGGGATATAGGGCCTGTCTGGAAAGGTCCTAGGGTCCCTTCCTCACAGCTGTATAAAATCCACATTGAACTGGATTATATGGTAATGTAGACTCAGACAGCCCAGTTCAAAGCAGATATTGTGGGAGTTTCTGCCTTGATATTCTGGACGATATGGCTGTGTGTTAGGGCCCTAAGAGGAAGGCAAGGGCAAATCTCAGCCCCCTTTTACACTGCCATATAATCCAAATTATTAAAGTTTTGATCTGCTTTGAACTGGCCTTCATGAGTCTACAGTGCCATATAATCCAGTTAAAAGCAGATAATCTGGATTCTCTGTGGAAGTGTAGAAGAGGCATGAGACTAAATCTTGTCAAGATAAAACTCTATGGTCACCATAAATCAGACTAAATGTGAAAGCACATGATGCCAATAAATATGCATAAACCGTGAAGCTACCTTGGTTCCTTCTTCTTAACTAGCTGAAGTGAGAAAAGCAGAACTCCCCAACAGTCACGGAAGTTGGAGAGGATTCCCAAGTGATAATTAAAGTGCTTTGAAATGCAGAGGTGATTTCCACCTAACACATCTATACTAGCCATCTGGAATTGAACTGACCTGTGTGTAAGGGGGGAGGGGTAATAATGATTGAAACACATTGCTTTTCTTATTATTCCACATTGGCTTTTATACAACATGATTTATTAATCAGCTTATTTTAGCAGATAGATAATGCAATATAAATGTAATTGCTACCTGGACAAACATCCCTACAGATAATACCCACTCTCTGACATTTGCTACCCCAACACCTGACATGGCCCCTTCCACACAGCTGAAATCCCACATTATCTACTTTGAACTGGGATATATGGCAGTATGGACTCAGATAACCCAGTTCAAATCAGATATTCTGTCTTGATATTCTGAGTTGTAGGGGTGTGTGGAAGGGCCCTAAAATGCTGGAAATGTGAACTTAACGTTGGAATATTTTATCACATGTGGTGGCCTTTGCAGAAAGGCTCGGAAATAATGTACTCAAATACATCTGATGCTGGAAGACATTCAACATATGGTTTATTATTTTTTGAAAAACTAATTATTACTATATTTATACAGCAGCAGGTATGAACATGGCGTTTTACCAGTAAAACAAGCCAAAACACTGGGTCCTGCCAAAGCCATATAATCTAAAATAAATGTATGCACTCACAGAGGGAAGAAAGGAACGATAACATTTTGTTTTTGTGTGTGCTTTTAAGTCAGTTCAGACTTATGTTGACCATAAATGAATCATGGTTTTTCTTGGCAAGAATTGGCCAGAGGTGTTTGCCATTGCCTTACTTTGAGGCTGAGAGTGTGTGACTTGTTTATGCTGGTTAAGAAGAAATCTCCAATTAGCTTTAACAATGGAACATCTTAATTTCCTTTTCCCAACAATGATGTGGCCAGATCAAAGCAGATATTGTGGGATTTCCTGCCTTGATATTCTGGGATATAAGGCTGTGTGGAAGGGCCCTGAATATGGACTCAAATAACCCAGTTCAAAGCAGATTTTGTGGGATTTTCTGCCTTGATATTCTGGGATATAGGGCTGTGTGGAAGAGCCCTGAATATGGACTCAGGTAACCCAGTTCAAAGCAGATTTTGTGGGATTTTCTGCCTTGATATTCTGGGATATAGGGCTGTGTGGAAGAGCCCTGAATATGGACTCAGGTAACCCAGTTCAAAGCAGATTTTGTGGGATTTTCTGCCTTGATATTCTGGGATATAGGGCTGTGTGGAAGGGCCCTGAATATGGACTCAGGTAACCCAGTTCAAAGCAGATTTTGTGGGATTTTCTGCCTTGATATTCTGGGATATAGGGCTGTGTGGAAGGGCCCTGAATATGGACTCAGGTAACCCAGTTCAAAGCAGATTTTGTGGGATTTTCTGCCTTGATATTCTGGGATATAGGGCTGTGTGGAAGGGCCCTGAATATGGACTCAGGTAACCCAGTTCAAAGCAGATTTTGTGGGATTTTCTGCCTTGATATTCTGGGATATAGGGCTGTGTGGAAGGGCCCTTAATATGGACTCAGATAACCCAGTTCAAAGCAGCTATTGTGGGATTTTCTGCCTTGATATTCAGGGCTGTGTGGCAGGGCCCTAAGGACTCTTTGACACTGCCACATAAAACACAGATTATCTGCCTTGAACCGGATTATATGGCTGTGTGGACTCATATAATCGTGTTCAAAGCAGATTATGTGGATTATCTGCTTTGATAATCTGGATTATAAAGCAGTAGAAGGGGCCTAAAACGACAACTCGCAGGATTTCATGCTGCATAGTGTCAAACCGCATTAATCCTGCAGTGTAGATGGTTGCCATTCTCTCCTTTCTGCTCCCACCACTTCCTCCCCTCCAGCATTACTAACCCGACGGAAACTAGTGATGGGGTGAGTGTCAGGAGGGCTTTTCTGGTGACTGGAGAAATGTCTGAGCTCTTCTTCAACTTCCTTTCCTTCGAGAAGTCTGACTCAGGGCCCTTTCCGGGGCGGGAGGAGGCGGAGGAGGAGGTGGGGGAAATCTTCATTCACTCACTTCAACAAGGAGGCGTGGCTTAGGGGAAAGGGGGCGTGTTGAGCCGGTGACGTCACTCTCCTTATATGGACACCGCCGGGCGGCTGCGGCTCGCGTTCATTCAATAGCGAGAAGAGGGCAGCAGGAATCCCCTTTGCTCGGGGTTCCAAAGCGCATGCGCGGCGGGAGGAGAAGGGAGGGGCGCTATTTAAAAGCCCGAAAGGGGAAAGCAGAGGAAAGCACAAGCTGTGGAAGATGAAGGTGACGGCGCTGAGCTCCCGGCAGCTCCGCCGGCTGGTGCGGAAGGAAGCCGGGCGCTGCTTGGTTCTGGATTGCCGGCCGTACCTCTCCTTCGCAGCGTCCTGCCTGCGCGGGTCGCTGAACGTCAACCTCAACTCCGTGGTGCTGCGCCGGGCTCGCGGAGGCGCCGTGCCTTTGCACTTCGCAGTCCCGGACGAGGCGGCGCGAGGCAGGCTGCTGCTCGGGGCAGGAGAGAGGCGCGAGCCCGGGCGCGAGGCGGCAGACGAAGAAGAAGAGGAGGAGGAAGCCACAGCGCAAGCGCGGAGGCTCAAAGCGGTGGTGGTCCTGGACCAAGGCACGCGGCACTGGCGGAAGCTCAAGGGCGGCAGCACGGCCCAGATCGTCCTCAACACCCTCCTGGCTGCCTTGCCCGAGCCCGGCGCCAAGGTCTGCTTCCTCAAAGGTAAGGCCAGCCCTGGGAGGAGGAGGAAGAGGCGCTTTGCAAGGTCTCCAGCAGACAGGGGCAAACTTGGGCCCTCCAGGTGTTTTGGACTCCAACTCCCACCATTCCTAACAGCCTCAGGCCCCTTCCTTTTGCCCCTCAGCCGCTTAAGCGGCTGAGGGGCAAAAGGAAGGGGCCTGAGGCTGTTAGGAATGGTGGGAGTTGGAGTCCAAAACACCTGGAAGGCCCAAGTTTGCCCCTGCCTGATCTATAGCCTCGCGTACATTGGTAGTACTATATCATGACTTTGTTTTGACCCCACTTTGGAAAGTCTCCGTGCAACGGGATCGTGGGAGTTGTAGTTTTCCAAGGTCTCTCTCCTTGGGAAGCAAACAAACTTATAGAATGGATGTATATTGGCACCTTTTTGTTTTGGAAGCGTGCAATGCAATGAGATCCCCGGGGAGAGGTAGTTTTTCAAGGTTTACACAGCCTTTGAGTGCATCTGCAGTATTATCACACTATGCAATCGCGTGAGTTGTAGTTTTACGAGGTCTGCACAGCCTTGAGTGCATCTATATTGTGTCGTGAATGCGGTTTTAACACTCCCTTTGGCTCAGTGCGATGAGATCCAGGGAGATGTAGTTTTTCAAGATCTACACAGCCTTTGAGTGCATCTTCAATATTATCACACTATGGAATTGCGTGAGTTGTAGTTTTACAAGGTCCCTAGCCTTGAGTGCATCTGCACTGTGTCATGAATGCGGTTTCAACACCCGCTTTGGCTCAATGCGATGAGATCCCGGGAGATGTAGTTTTCCAAGGTCTCTCGCCTTGGGAAGCCAACAAACTTGTAGAATGAATGTATATTGGCACCTTTTTGTTTTGGAAGCCATGAGATCCCCGGGAAGATGTAGTTTTCCAAGGTCTCTCGCCTTGGGAAGCCAACGAACTTGTAGAATGAATGTATATATTGGCACTTTTCTTTTTTGGAAGCGATGAGATCCCGGGAGATGTAGTTTTACAAGGTCTACACAGGCTTGAGTGCATCTGCACTATTATCGCCGTTTGGGCGCAATGCTACGAGGTCGTGGGAGTTGTAGTTTTGCAAGGTCCCTAGCCTTGAATGTATCTGTACTATGTAGTGAATGCGGTTTTAACACCCGATTTGGCTCAAAGCGAGGAGATCCTGGGTGCCTCGTATCCTGGGAGTTGTAGTTTCCCACGCTCTTTAAGCCCTCTCTGCCCTAGAGAGCTAGTGCCTCGCCTCGCCAAACTGCAAATCGCACTATTCCAGAGCCCAACCGCTTTGGCGCAATGCTATGGGGTCGTGGGAGTTGTAGTTTTGCAAGGTCCCTAGCCTTGAATGCATCTGTACTGGGTCGTGAATGCGGTTTTAAAACCCGCTTTGTGTCCATGCGATGAGATCCTGGGTGCATCGGATCCTGGGAGTTGTAGTTTCCCACGCTTTCGAAGCCTTCTCTGCCCAAGAGGGCTAGTGCCTCGCCAAACTACAACTCTTAATTCCATAGCCTTCAGCGGGAGCTAAACGGCATTAGTTCCACAGTGAGGATGCATTTGAACTCTGCCAAAGGGATGGGGACAAGGGAAGAAGCGGCATCCCGAATGTAGGGAAAGGTCTCCCAAAAAGTGGGAGCTGCGGTGGAGCAATGGGTTAAGCCCTTGTGCCGGCTGACCTGAAGACCCTGATGGTTGGGAGTTCGAATCCCCGAGACGGGGTGAGTTCCCGTCTGTCAGCCCCAGCTTTCCATGTGGAGACATGAGAGAAGCCTCCCGCAGGATGGTAACACATCCAGGCGTCCCCAGGGGCAACGTCCTTGCAGATGGTCAGTTCTCTCATACCAGAAGCTACTTGTATTATATTCTCTTTGCTTCTGACACGATTTTTTTTAAAGTCAAAAAGTAATTCCCTCCCAGCTATGGTCCAAGGGGTTTAATAATAATGCCTTTGAAATAATGCATTGCTAATGAATCCCCCCCCCCCCCCAAAAAAAAAATTGTAGTAAAATTTGGAATGTAAACAAATAATGGCTTTGGCTTTGACTGCCTTTAGTTGTGCAGACTTCTGTCAACCTGGCTGGATTGTTCTCAAACAGGAATTGATTTGTTTTGGAAGGCTTTCATGGCCGGAATCATTGGGTTGCTGTGAGTTTTCTGAGCTGTATTGCTATGTTTTAGAAGCAGTCTTTCCTGACGTTTTGCCCGCATCTGTGGAAGGCATCCTCAGATGTTGTGCTCAGTCAGGGCCAGCTAACACCTCCCAATAAAGTATTCCCTCAGGCAGACCTTGAAGCTGAAGGCTGTTCAAACCAGGACAGTAAAAAAAAAAGACTAAAAAAATGGGAATTCCAGACAGGAAACAATCACGGCCAGTTAACACCTCTCAACAAAAGATTCCCTCCAGGTGGGAAGCAGCCAGGCTTTGAAGCTGCAAGGCCATTCAATGCTAATCAAGCTGGCCAATTGCAACATTCACACCTATCTCAAAGAGATAAGAGTTTATTCTCCCAGCCTGGGCATTCCACAGATATCTAAATCCCACTTTCCTAGTTTCCAACATACCTCACAACCTCTTGAGAATGCTTATGCAGCTGAGAGAATAAAGGAAGGGGCCTAAGGCTGTTAGGAATGATGGGAATTGAAGTCCAAAACACCTGGATATAGAAGTTTCTGCACTCCGTTGCAAAAGTTTATAGCTGATCTCAGACACTTTTGAGAGATAAATGTAATTTTGGGTTTTTTGCCAAAAAGAAGGGATTCCGGAGGTACAATTCAGCATGCCCAAAACCCAAACACTGGTGCGTCCTCAGTCTGTACATCTTTGGAGTTGAAATGTAGCTTTATTTAAGAGTAGAGATCCTTAAGGCTGTGGCTAAGTGAGAACACTAAATAGGGGGGGGAGTATTTCCCCCCTAAAAGTTTTGCAATTGTGGAATCGAAGAGGAATTTGAAAAGGAAATAGCTTAATATGTTAGCTTGGCATTAAAGTCTGCCATTTGGAAGTGGCTGATTATGATTAGTATTGATCCTGATTGAAAAAAAATTCCAGTCTAAGGTCGCTTCTCTTTAAAAATAAAACATGTCCTTGAAGCAGTAATTTAATTATGTTTGTGTGGATAAGTGTCCGTAATTCCAATATTCTGGGGTCTTTTTTCTAATGTTGCCTTTTAGCCATTCCACACAGCCATATAACTCAGAATATTATGTTGTAATATGTTTAATATGGTTTTAATTTGTATTTATATATATTTATGTGTCTTTATAATCGTGTGTGTGTTAATGTTTATACTAGGATGATTTTATGCTTTGTCTGAATCTGGGCTGATGCATGTTTTATGGGCTGTATGGCCATGTTCCAGAAGCATTGTCTCCTGACATTTCACCTGCATCTCTGGCAGACATCCTCAGAAGTTGTAAGGAGGCCTGCCATAGATGCAGGCAAAATGTCAGGAGAGAATGCTTCTGGAACATGGCCGTACAGCCCGTAAAACAGGCAACAGCCCAGTGATACCGGCCATGAAAGCCTTTGACAATACTTTGTCTGAATGTTTGAATTTTATGTATGTCTTATGTTTAATCGTTTTTAATTAATTTTAAGTTCATAGTTCTATGTAGTAATTAGTTATTATGATTTATTTGTGTACTGTATGTTGGCATTGAATTTTTGCCATTAGTATGTTGTAAACCACCTTGCATCCACCCAGGGATATAAATACGGTAAACAAATAATACAATAATAAAATAAATAAATATCAAGGCAGAAAATCCCACAATATCTGCTTTGAACTGGGTTACTTGAGTCCACACTGCCATATATCCCAATTCAAAGCAGATAATGTTGGATATTATTCAGCTGTGTGGAAGGGACCTTAGACTCGGTCTAGGCAATTTGGTAGCTTTGGTAAAGATACCTATAAATGGAAGAAATGGGAAAGAGACCAAGATGATTGCACTTGTCAAAACACCAGAATGCATTGAAGTGAAAGAGAGTCTCATGTAAACCCTGCAGTGCCACCTAAAGGGCAGCGCTCTGCAAATTACTAAATTAAGTATCTTACTAAATATACTACTACTTTGCTCTATAAATTGAGCACCTACTCGGCAAAGGAACAAGTAAATCATTGCCTCTTTGGAGGTGGCAGTGGGGTAATTCTTTTTGTGAGGACTCATTTAAAGTCTGTGCTCATCCCATTAATGGTATTAAGTGGACTACGTGGGTTTTTTAAATGTAGTAAAATAATTGGATTTTTCCTCCTCTGAGCTGACAAGGTAATTCGTTTTTTAAAAAAATATTTTCTTCAAGTCCTTGTGCATCTTTTCCAGTATGCTGGTGCTTCCCATCTAGAAGATGGATGCAAACAGGGTTTTTTTTTAATGAGTGCAGTGCAACTCCATAAGAGGATTGCTAATACGGTTCCCTCTCAGCAGTCATTTAGACAATATAAGGATTTCCTTCTTTTGGTATTCACATTCTGGTTCAGGGTTGGATTGTTTTTGGCTTTAGGAGGAAAGGGGGTTGAGCTCCCCCTGTTGGCTTCAGGTCCCCATGTGGGGATATGAGAGCAGTCCCCCACAACGATGGTAAAACATCAAACATCTGGGCATCATCCTTGCAGACAGCCAATTCTCTCATACCAGAAGTGACTTACAGTTTCTCAAGTCACTCCTGTCATGAAAAAAAAGTGGGTTGGTGTGAATTTTCCAGGCTGTATGGCCATGTTCCAGAAGCAGTCTCTCTTGACATTTCACCCACATCTATGGCAGGCATCCTCAGATCTCACAACCTCTGCCATAGATGTGTGTGAAATGTCAGGAGAGAATGCTTCTGGCACATGGCCATACAGCCCGGAAAACTCACAGCAACCCAGTGATTACAGCCATGAAAGCCTTCGACAACACAATGCCAACTCAGATGCCAGCCACTCCTGCCCAGTTATTCAAAAAGCCCAGAAATGATACTACTGTAGAGAGAATACAGAAGGTCAGTTCTTCTTAGTATGGACTAAGCTCTCTATTTAGAAAAGTGGATTGTTCTTTTTTTGTAAGAGTCTAGATACAGTACTCGCATTGACCCATGGATGTCAACCCAGGTTTAGCATTGATCTTTTGACTAAAATTTCTAGACTTATACATGAGTATATACTATATAGCAGGCATGGACAAACTTCGGCCCTCTGGGTGTTTTGAACTACTGGCTGTTAGGAATGGTAAGAGTTGAAGTTCAAAGCACCTGGAGGGCTGAAGTTTGCCCATGCCTGCTACATAGGGTACATCATACACACCATCATTTAGCCACCCTGAGTATGCAAGAGTGACTGATTCTATTTATTCTTTGGATCATTCCTCTTTCATACAGTGTGTTTTTCTGGTCTACAGTTATGGAGCGAGAAGTTGAGCCATTCATATCCAGATTATCTTTGAAACTGGTGTTGATCTTCCAGTTCTTGTTTAGAGCAAGAACATTTACGCATGTTCTGTTGTAATAGGAAACTCTCAGCATGTGAGAGAAAGAAAATATTGTGCTTTAGTCGGAATGTATGCCTACCCTTAACCTGAATGCAGTAATTTTCTGCCACTGGCTGTTTTTATCGTCTAGAAACTGGCTGCGTTGAGAAATTGTGTCTGAGTCACAAAACCAAAACTGTTGCTGTCCTCCAGACTCTTGCTATGTTTTTTACCTTTCTCTGGATGTCCCCCATAAAGTAAGAGGATTTATCCCAAAGGGTTTTGTCTGCATAGTGATGAGAAAGTAAATACACTGTGAAGTTCCTAAGTGGGGTTGGACACAGTCATAAGGAGATAAGGGCATGAGTCAGAATCCATGTCAGCTACCAGCTACCATAAGCAGCTCCTGTCCTGCACTTCGGGGAATTACTTTTACTGCTCAATGGCATGATTCTTGTTTTCTTTTTCCCCTTCTCTACTGTTTTTGAAAGCTTTCAGGTTTTGTTAATTTAGTGGCTCCGATCTGTAGAAAGGGGGGCAAATGCTGTGTGTATTTTTACTTTTACATACGGGCAGTACCAAGTTACAAAAAGGTTCTGTAGGTTTGTTAAGCTGTATTCCTTTGTAACATGGAACAGATACTGTACTCTTTTAAGTGTAACTCCACATAGTAATGGTAAAGGTTTCCCCTGACATTAAGTCTAGTCATGTCTGACTGGGAGTGAGTGCTCATCTCCATTTCTAAGCTGAAGAGCCGGCGTTGTCCATAGATGCCGCCAAGGTCATGTGGCTGGCATGACTGCATGGAACGCCGTTACCTTCCCACCAAGGTGGTACCTATTCATCTACTCACATTTGCATGTTTTCAAAATGCTAGGGTGGCAGAAGCCGGGGCTAACAGCGGGAGCTCACCCCACTCCCTGGATTTGAGCCACCAGCCACATACATACATATATGCACAATAGATATGTATGCTTTGAGTAGCATAGGAGAGGGTTAAGACCCCTGTGGTGTTTGTTTTGTTGTTTTGTTGTTCACCTCACTTTCTGTTCCTGTGAGAACTGGATTTTGAAAAACATGGCTTGTTATGGAAACAAGGATTGGTGAGAAAGTTTCAGTGGAGACACCTTTTCCCCATGATAATGCTTCCGGGAGTACATTTCCTTTCCTGGGCGTAGATTTCTCTCACTTCCTGCTGTCTCACCCTTATTCTTAACTGTGAGTTGTTTGTAAGTCGAATATTTGGAACCTGGGGACTACCTGTATTTTCGTGGGTCTGAAGCCAAACTGGGATTCAAGCATGCAATTAACTTTTTTTTTACAAACACTGATAATTATGAGATCTACCCTTGAGCTATAGACAATATAGATGTGACAGTTGTTAACAGGGGAAAAATCTCAAATGGGAATGTATTTCTTAATATGAGGGTCAGAAAGTATTAATACAATCAGACTCATTTATTTATGGAGCCCCCAGGGGTGCAGTGGGTTAAACCCTTGTGCCAGCTGAACTTGCTGACCAATAGGTTGGTGGTTTGAATCCAGGGACAGTGGGTTGAGCTCCCTCTGTCAGCTCCAGCTCCCCATGAGGGACACGAGAGAAGCCTCCCACAAGGATGGTGAAACATCAGACATCCAGGCATCTCCTAGGCAACATCCTTGTAGACGGCTAATTCTCTCACAGCAGAAGCGACTTGCAGTTTCTCAAATTGCTCCTGACACAAAAAAATTACTTGCTTTATATATCTTTTTATCATCTGGTTAGTTCTACAGCTACTTTGTAATTGCTCTGCCTAGAGTTTTCATCTCTGGTTGTGAAAATGAGACATCCCTCTCTCTCTCTCACACACACTCACACACACACAAACACCCAGGATGAGTAATGTCCTATTAGCAGAACTAATAGAAGCAGAGTTCAGCTCGTGGGGAGAACAAGTGTCTGAGTGCCAGCGAAAGCTACAGGGCTTAATGAAAAGGTGACTCATCTTTAAGAACAGCCTGCAAATCTCTTGATTCCCCAGGGCTTCTGGTTACTAGTCACCTGCTAACCCCACACCTATACTTCCCAAACCAATGAGGTGGACAGGTTGCATAAATCCAAGCACAGGAACATAAAAGTGATATCATGGTTAAATGGCATCTTTGAAACTCCTGTCTACGAACTGTCTGAAGGTTAAGAAAAGGTTAGAAGCCTTTCAAAGCAAAGTTGAAGAAGGAGGCAGTCAGTGTTTTGTCACGAGGATGTTGAGGTTCTTAGAGTTCATTCTGGTCACGGAAATTCTCAAGAGCACACCTGTTTAACGCAAGGCCCACGGGCCAAATCTGGCCTGCCATATCATTTTTCTGTGGCTTCAAGGCTTTAGTTGCATTTAAAGTTTTGCAATTGTAAAACAGGCATTTAGAGGCAACCATAAGGCTGATGTGGCCCTTAGTGAAAATGAGTTTGATCCGCCTGCTCCAGAGGGTATTTTTACTGAGATCAATTGCATCTCTGTGTGGTGTGTTTTAAATAGCATTTTCAGTTTCCTGAACTGTCATTCATAGATAAATATACATTTTGGGGGCTTGTGTGGTAGATTCTAATAAAGCAGAATAACATTTGGGAGTCAAATGGCATTCATAAAATAGCCATGTGGGAATATCTTGAATATTGACTTCAGAGTGAATCCCTAGACAATTTCCTCTGTCAATATCCCTTTAAGAAACTTTGAGTATATAATTAGGCCCTCTTTTAGAAGATACAGTTATAGTACTATATCTTCCAAATGGCCACGGTAACATAGTAGTTAAAGCCACCAGCTGCAGGAAAGGCTGCTGACCAGTGGGTCAACAATTCAAAGCAGCGAGTCAGGGTGAGCTCCCAATTGTCAAGAGCCCTAGCTTTTGTCAACCTAGCAGTTCAAACGCATGCAATGTGCGTAGATCAATAGGTGCTGCCTTGGTAGGAAGGTAAAGGAGTGCCCCTTGCAGATATGCCAGCTAAAAGATTGGAGATGTCTATGACATTGCATCCAGATGCTGGAAATAATGTTTGAATTGGAAGGTTTGGTGAAGATGTACTTGATGGTGCATGTTTTTCTATTTAGATCAATAGCAAGCTCTGACTTAGAACACAACAAATGTGTTTTTGTGCTGTGAGCTTTTGCAAATCTGTTTTTATAATCCGAAACCACTCATTTGGGGCTATTTAGCTGTCTGAGCCCATCATAAGCTTTCATTAAGTTTCATGGCACAGAATGGCTCTGATTCATTTGCAGAAAGCAGAATAGTAGTATACTAGTCAATACACAGCAGTGTGCCTTTATCAGAATTCCCTTAAAGATAGATAATTGTGAGGCTATCTTACAGTCATTTGAAACTGATCCAGTTGGTTTTCCTTTGTGTTCACTATAATCAATTTGTAAAGGGGTGCAATTGTGTCTTCTATCTTTTTTTAATTGATTGCTCTTTAGTTCTAGCAGAAACCTCTCTTGACAAAACTTAAAATGTCTCAAGATTTAATTAGGTATCCTGCACAAATGAGTGACTTCCCTGACCCCCAAAGCCCTATTAATGTGTGTTTCCTTCTTTGTTTTCTTTCCTTCCAGGAGGTTATGAAACCTTTTATTCCCAGTATCCTGAATTCTGTATAGATGTAAAGCCTATATCCCAAGAGAAGCCGGAAACGGAAAGAAGCGGCAACAGCCTCAGCGAGAAGCAGTGCATCCAACACAAGCCAGCATATGATCAGGTGTGTTTCAGGGAAGATATGACTAATCCCACCCACGCTTGGGCTCCTTGGGGGCTCGTTCTGTCATCACCCTCTTCCTATCTAAGTGGTTCACTCTTTCCATTCATGTCTGGTAATGTGGGGAGGGAAAGAAGTCAATATCCATCTTTGTCGTGTTTCAAATAATGGTACAGAGTGCGCAATGCACTTTTGCAGACAAACAGCCTTCAGCCAACAGACTGGAGGAGTGGCCTGAAATCAAAGGTGCATAGTAGCATGGTATTTCCCCTCTTTTCCCATATACTGTTTTTCTCAGAGAGGTTAAAGGAAGTTGCTTATTGTGTTCTGAGCATGAATTAGCCTTTTCATTTTCTGCAATGACTTCTGTGCTCTCAAGGTTTGGTAATACCCTGGTTGCTTCAAGTCTTCCATCCATGAGTGGATTAGCCAATAAGGTTGCTATGCAAGTCCCACTCATCCAAATCTTTTAAAGGGCAGACCTTCTACTTCATTACACTAGAGAATAAATCCACTTTAAATCCGGTTTCTGCCTCCTGCAGAATTTCTAGGGTTTGTAGTTTAGGGAGGCTGTTAAAGCCTCCTCCTTAAACTACAAAACCCAGAATTCTGCAGGAGGCAGCAACTGGTTTTAAAGTGGATTCATTCTCTGGTGTGATGAGGCCCTCTGACGCCATTACCGAAAGCATAGCAGCAGCTCTGAACTGCCACCTTGACACAAATTGCCATCTTTTGCAAAGTGCTTCCTGTCTAGTTTTCTGTTCTCGCTGATTGTAGTGATGTCTGGAAATCACCTCAAATGATTCCCTACAGTCCTTTGACTGAGGAAATTAAATGTCGCAAAGCAGCACTAGTAATTATGTGGGGTTTTTTGCTTTCCAGGGTGGCCCAGTGGAAATCTTGCCTTTCCTGTATCTCGGCAGTGCCTACCACGCTTCCAAGTATGAGTTCTTAGCCAATCTGAACATCACTGCACTCTTGAACGTCTCCAGGAAGAGCTCTGAGCCCTTTACAGGCCAGTACTGCTATAAATGGATTCCTGTGGAAGACAGCCATACAGCAGACATCAGCTCACACTTCCAGGAGGCAATCGAATTTATTGGTAAGTGAGTTTTTTTAAAGGGTAACACCCACATCACTTGTGGCCACCACAATCAGGAATAGTAATAGTCTTGTTTACATTAATGGCAACAATGAGGGACAAGGAACTTAAAATCAGTGCTTCAGATTTTTTAAAAAATATGTCAGAAATGATTTGAGAGCATACTGCAAGTCACTTCTGGTGTGAGAGAACTAGCCATCTACAGAGAAGTTGCCCAGGGGACACCTGAATGTATTAGCTTGGAGACTTCTCTCATGTCCCCGCAAACTAGAGCTGACAGACGGGAGCTCACCCATCTTGTGGATTCAAACCAGCAACCTTTAAGTCAGCAGTTCAGCCAGCACAAGGCTTTAACCCGTTGCGCCACCGCGGCTCATAGTGCTTAGGATCATTGTAAAGGAAAGTGTTACCAATGGGAGATTCCATCTGAACATGAGGAAGAACTTCCTGACTGTGAGAGCCGTTCAGCAGTGGAACTCTCTACCTCCGAGTGTGGTGGAGGCTCCTTCTTTGGAGGCTTTTAAACAGAGGCTAGATGGCCATCTGTCAGGGGTGCTTTGAAGGCAATATTCCTGCTTCTTGGCAAGGGGTTGGACTGGATGGCCCATGACGTCTCTTCCAACTCTATGATTCTATGATTCTATGAGCATGATTCTAGAAATATTTTGGTCACTCACATGGAAACTCCAACTCTTTCCCAACCTACTGGCTGTTAGGAATTGTGGGAATTGAAGTCCAAAACACCTGGAGGGCTGAAGTTTGCCCATGCCTACAAGAAACCATTTTGAAAAGAACTTAGTAGTCCTACAACAACAAAAGTTAAATGATGCTAAGCAGAATACCTCATGCGGTGTCCATCTAATAAGTCTCTTTGACAGTATCCAAAACCTTGAACATTCATTTCTCAAGATAGCCAAATTAGGGCAAGTTCTATTTTTCATCCGCACATATACCGCCCAAGAAGCTTATTTTCAGCAATTTCTTTTTTAATCTTGTAACAATAATTGAATTGTGTGAGTAACCTTGAGGCCTCCTATTGCGTAAAATGGTACTTCTGCCTAAGCCATTTATAGCCTGACTTCAGTCCAAGTACCACTTATCATGGGTTGTAATTAGAGATTTAAGACTCGTTTATTGTGCACTTTGTAGTGGAAACCCCAGCAACCTGGGACTTGACATCCCTGCTTCAAACCCATGCTGAGTGCCTAGTAAAAAAGCCCACAAGGTGGGCACAAAAGCGCCACTGTTCATGCTCTGAGCCAACCAGAAATGTCCACATGTCTCATGTTATTGGAGGGAGTGTGCAGTACACCCACACTTTTTACTGCTGTGCTGCCTCTGAAAAGATCCTAGATGTGCTTTGTGGTATTGTAGTATTTGTCCTCTCCTGCTGCAGTGGGGGAAGGAAAGCTCTTATCTTCTCCACTACTACATATCTACTACTACATGAGTATTGGGTATTGACCACGGTAGTCCACACTCTAGTTACATCCTGAATAGACTACTGCAATGTGCTCTACATGGAGCTGCCTTTGAAGACTGTTCAGAAGCTACAAATGGTCCAGATTGCTCACTGGAGAGACGTACAGGTGAGGAAGGGGAGCATACAACTCCCCCTGTTACGTCAGCTCCACTGGCTGCCAATCTGCTACCGATCACAATTCAAAGTGCTGGCTTTTTCTTATAAACTGGTTCTGGCTCAGTTTATCTGTCCGAACATATCTCCCTCTATGAAGCACCACAGAGTTTAAGATCATCTGGGGAGGCCCTGCTCTTTGTCCCACCTTCCTCACAGTCACGATTGGCAGAAACAAGAGACAGGACCTTCTCAGTGATGGCCCCTCGGCTGTGTAACCACCTCCCCAGGGATATTAGATCAGCCCGCTCCCTTCCTGACCTTCCACAAGAGAGTGAAAACATGGCTTTGTGACCAAGCCTTTAGAGAACTTGTTTGATAGATAGACTCAGAACAATGTGCAATGACCATTGTAACAGCCTGGATTATGATAGTGGATTATGTGTTTAACTCTGAATGTATTGTTTTAAAATGTTTTAATTGTTTTCAAGTACTTTTTAATTCTATTTTAATATTTATTTAAGTGTACATTGTGTTTTAAGGCATCGAACCATTGCCTGTATGTAAAGCCGCTTTGAGTCCCCTCTGGGGTGAGAAAGGCGGGGGAGAAATGTCATAAATAAATAAATATCAAGATTAGTTATTTGAATAAAAATGATAAGTGCCAAAAAGTAAAATTCATTTTTTGGCTTGCTGAAATGAACTTCCATTTATGTTTTCATTGTGTGCACACAACCTGTATGAAATCAAGTTGGGAAATCGGATTTAGAAAAATCATTTAAATAATGATAGACTATCATTGCTGTGTGACAACAACCTTCATCAAGCATTTTACTATTTTTTTATTTCTCCAGACTGCACCAGACGGGAAGGAGGCAAAATCTTGGTACACTGTGAAGCTGGCATTTCCCGCTCTCCCACGATCTGCATGGCGTACCTCATGAAAATGAAGAAATTCCGATTGGAGGAGGCATTCGATTACATCAAACAACGTCGGAGTCTGATCTCACCAAACTTTGGCTTCATGGGCCAGCTCCTCCAGTACGAATCAGAAATACTCTCTTCAACTCCAAGCCCTCCCGTCTCTTCTTGCAAAAGGGATGCCGTGTCTTTTTTTGCCGACGAGCTGACTCGGAGCAAAAGTTTTGAAGGCTCCTGTTTTGCATTTCCTACCTCAGTTTTGAATTCTGTGCCCCTTCACTCACCGGTCCATCAGCTGAAACTGAATCCAATCACTGCGACGTCACCCTGCTGGACCATCTTGGGAGCAAGGGACAATACAATCCCATGAAAGACTATTATGAAGACATTTCATCTATGTCATGTTTCACCCAAAACTAGAAACTTTGAGCAGGAAGAGAATATGTGGTTTCACATTGGCATGGAGTCATGGTTCGATGCATTTCAGCTTGGGTTAGTTATGCCATTTCAAGCTGTCTAGCTAACTCCTGCTTTTCAGCTTATCTTATTCTAGGATTTTAGTTTGAACTCTTTAAGCTATTCTTCCTCCACTTCAACTACTATTCATTACGGTTATGGATACATATTTAGCTCACGTAGGTCAAACTTTTCAAAAGAGTGAATGTCACTAATGAAAGAAAATGTGTACATTTTCAAGGTTATTTAAAATGATTTCTGGAGTGTCTGTGCATCCACTACTGTATTTCCATACCATGCTGGAGTATAGAACCACGTTTTCAAAAAGTCACTCAGATTGTCCTGTTGCTTCTAAGTTCATGCTTCCCTCTCTCACAAAATCATAGCCTTGTTTTAAAGTGCAAGCAATAAACAGCTGTATCAGGAGAGCAAAGCTATAATGCGAAGCACAATGTCCAAGAGAAGCAAAGCCTGACATCTTTGGTAGTGGCACAAAACTTGAACCTTTGCCGCCTTCTTTGTGTGGATTCTTTTCTTTTTTAAAAAATGTCATGTGCTGTAAGAGATAAGTGGATTTGAAACTGGGAAGAAAAAAAAATCATTTTCTTCGCATCCACCAATTCTATATCACTTATTGCTGTACAACTGTGGTCAGGGTCTGAAGTCCATCCTTCCCTGTGACTGAGTTACATACTTTCTGTGTTAGGTTAACAGACTGCAAAGCAGGACTACACAAAATATGTCCAAAAAACTATGTAAAGGTCCTCTAATTTAAGGGTCTGCCTAAGGAGCCCCTGGTGACGCAGCAGGTTAAACTGCAGAGCTGCTGAACTTGCAGACTGAAAGGTCAGCGGTTCGAATCCGGGGAGCAGGGTGAGCTCGCACTCCTAGCCCCAGCTTCTGCCAACTTAGCAGTTCAAAAACATGCAAGTGTGAGTAGATCAACAGGTACTGCTTCGATGGGAAGGTAACAACGCTCCATGCAGTCATGCCGGCCACATGACCTAGGAGATATCTATGGATAATGCCAGCTCTTTTGCTTAGAAATGAAAATAAGCACCAACCCCCAGAGTCAGACATGACTAAATATCAAGGGGAATCTTCTACCTTTACTTAAAATATTTCAGTCATACCAAAATTAAGTTGTTGGATTGGATTTTGTTTGAATACCACACGTAGAACAAGTTATGCCTGGCTGAAATCACATTGATTTGAATGACTTCAAATGGCTTCAAATTAGTTTCTTTTTTACTTATCTTCAGTCCATAGGGAAATAACTATAAATTCATCCTGCAAACAGTGCATTTCGAAATGCTGGCATCTCTAAGATGCCCCAATAGCTAGATGTAATGGGTTTGTTCCCATTTTGTCCTATTTGGCAAGTAATGCTTGCAGTGTTGGTGAGGAGTGTGATGCTTGAATGCTCCCAGGTACTTGAAAGATGTATTGATAACATAAGTAAAGGATAGACCACTGTGATGATCTCCTTTTTTTGGAGGGGAGATTCAACTGCCATTAGCTTTAGCCAACTTAGCTAGTAGTGAGGCATTATAGAAGTAGCAGGCCAAAAACACCTCAAGGGGAACATTGTTCACACAATTTGCTATGCTTATTTCATTCCTAGCACCTAGGTCTGGAAAAGACCAGGGTGGATTCTGCAAAACATGAGAATATGTTTTGTATTTGGCACAGTTAGAACTGATAACACAAGCTGCCATTTCCTTTGAGCCAGGAGTCTGCAGGTGTTACCAGATTGTGTCTTCATACCATTTTTACATATTTGTGGCTCAATACACAAATGCAAAGGCAATCCCATAGTGACTGGCTATTTAAAGAAATATCTTATGAAGCGCACATATTTATTTACCCAGTGGATTCTTGTGCAATAATTTGGATTTCTGGAAAAGTTATGGTAAAGAAGATTGTGGCCGGAAGGGCCTTTTGCCAACAATGCTCCTTCCTTAATGAAGTGTTACCATTCTTGTTGTACTATGTGGTCTCCTCAAACGCTGTGCGGCTTTCGGATCCATGTGTTGATTTCTTCCATGTTGCAGTTCTGGATAACTTAATTCTTAGGCAGTCAGAACTTTTTAAACTGGACAGCAGTATATCCAGTTTTTGTGTCTTCAAGTGGCTCTATGTTCTGCTGTTTGTTCCATCATATTTTCCTAAATATGGGAAATGGCAATAACTGCCTGGAAAACTTGTGAATGTGAATACAGACTTTTAAACAATAAAGTTGTAAAATAATAAAAGTGAAACGTTTGCTTTGTGAATTACATGCATCACATCATCTCGTGGAAAGCATTCTGCCAGACTTCAGCTTATAGGACTTGCCTGGCCCAGGAAATGCCTTCCGTAGGAGGAAAGTCTTAGCTTACACAAAATGTGTTACTGCTCAGTTTTGAGTCACTTTGAGCAAGTCACGTTTTCAGCCTAAAAGGAAGGCAATGACAAAACTTTTATGAATAACCCTTTCAAAAAGGATTGCCTTTGATTAGAAATAACATGACGAAACACAAGAGCAACAGATTGCAGCACAAGTCCCTTTTGTTTTGTTTTTCTGCATCACTATCACCTCAAAATTGATTTCAAGGGAACTTCAGATAACACATAGAATCGTAGATTGGAAAAGACCTCACAGGCCATCCAGTCCAACCCCCTGCAAAGAAGCAGGAAAATCGCATTCAAAGCACCCCCGACAGATGGCCATCCAGCCTCTGTTTAAAAACCTCCAAAGAAGGAGCCTCCACCACACTCCAGGGCAGCTCTTACAGTCAGGAAGTTCTTCCTAATGTTCAGGTGGAATCTCCTTTCCTGTAATTTGAACCCATTGCTCTGAGTCCTAGTTTCCAGAGCAGCAGAAAACAAGCCTGCTCCCTCTTTCTTATGACATCCTTTCACATATTTTATACATAGCTATAATGTCTCCTCTCAGCCTTGTCTTCTAAAGGCTAAACATGCCCAGCTCTTTCAGCCTCTCCTCATAGGGTTTGTTCTCCAGACCCTTGATCATTTTAGTCACCCTCCTCTGGACACATTCCAGCTTGTCAACATCTCCCTTCAATTCCAGTGCCCAGAATTGGACACACACTTCCGTTCTTTGGAATTTAAAAGAACGAGATTATCTGATACTTCCTTTTTTTGTAAGGCTTGGTAAGATCCAACACAGGGAGAAACAGGATATAAATTAAATAAATAAAATGAAGATTACAAGTCAGAAAATGGGAAAAGACCAAGTTCTGTGATAATTTCTAAACCAGCTGCAGGCCAAGAACAGCTGTTTCATGTAGGAAGAGAAAGACAGATGCCTAAAGAGATAGTATATCAATGTATGCACACATGGAAACCAGAAAGGGGACTTTTTGAATCTCATGAAGTTCATGAATATTCATTTGGAGAATTTCAATTCCTCATAGGGCTTGTTCTCCAGATCCTTAATCATTTTAGTGGCCCTCCTCTGGACACATTCCAGTTTCTCAACATGGGTTAAACCCCTGTGCCGGCAGGACTGAAGACAGACAGGTCGCAAGTTCAAATTCGGGGAGAGGCGGATGAGCTCCCTCTATCAACTCCAGCTCCTCGTGCGGGGACATGAGAGAAGCCTCCCACATGGATGATAAAAACATCAAAATCATCTGGGCATCCCCTGGGCAACATCCTTGCAGATGGCCAATTCTCTCACACCAGAAGCAACTTGCAGTTTCTCAAGTCGCTCCTGACACGACAAAAAAAAATCTCCCTTCAATTGTGGTGCCCAGAATTGGGCACAGTATCCAGGTGTGGTCTAACCAAGGCAGAATAGAGGGGTAGCATTTGACTTCCCTTGATCTAGACACTATACTCCTATTGATGAAGGCTAAAATCCCCTTGGGGTTTTTTTTTTTTTTTGCCACCCCATCACATTGTTGGCTCATGTTTAACTTGTTGTCCATGAGGACTCCAAGATCTTTTTCATACATACTGCTCTCGAGCCAAGCGTCCCCCATTATGTATCTTTGCATTTTACTTTTTCTGCCTAAGTGGAGTATCTTGCATCTGTCCCTGTTGAACTTCATTTTGTTAGTTTTGGCGCATCTCACCAATCTGTTAAGATTGCTTTGAATTCTGCTCCTGTCTTCTGGAGTATTGGCTATCCCTCCCAATTTGGTGTCATCTGCAAAATTAATGATCATGACTTCTAAGCCTTCATCTATGTCATTAATAACGATGTTGAACAGGACTGGGCCCAGGATGGAACCCTGTGGGACTCCACTCATCACTTCTTTCCAGGATGAAGAGGAAGCATTGGTGAGCACCCTCTGAGTTCGTTAGCTTACATGTTGGTTTGAGGAGGGGAATAATAATAATAATAATAATAATAATAATAATAATAATAATAATACATGGATGTGGCTCACAAATGGAACTCTGAAAAAGGAGACGGAGGGCCTGATTCTAGCAGCCCAAGAACAAGCCATTAGGACCAATGCCATCAAAGCCAGAATTGACAGATTCCCAAATGTAGACTCTGCAAGGAAGCCGATGAAACAATAGATCACATCCTCAGCTGCTGCAAGAAGGAGGTGAAGCAGCAGTCAGGAGGCTTGTTGTCACAGCCTCTCTTCTTCCGACATCCCCGTTGCCTCAACATTATAAGAGGGTTTCACGAGACCAGCCGTTCTCATTGCAACGGTGCAGTAACTGTGAGGCCACGGACCACATTTTAGTTCTTGGGGACCACTGGTGGTCCACGGACCTCAGGTTGGGAACCACTGGTATATGGTCAAAGCAGTGTTTGAATATAAACCCAAAATTGAGGAGATAATTCATTTTCTGTCCTGCAGTTCCCAGAATCCCCAGACTGAGCCAGCTGGAAAATCCCAAGAGGTATAGGCCAAACAAAATAACTTCTCCTGAAATCTCAGTTTATATTCTGCTATATTTTTCAATATATCACTAGAGATAAAGATGAGGAAGCACTTGTACCATCACCACCCTTTTAAGGTTAGTACCAAGCGGGTGGAGAGAAATAGTGAACTCATCCTTTCTGCTGAGGACAAGCATTTACCACACCACACAAATTGGGGTGTTGAGTTTGTGCAGAGGAAGTCTTCTCAGCAGTCATACACACTTCACTTCACTGACATTTGTGCTCTATTGCACTGCTGGTTTGTGTGGAGAGATGAGTAAATTCGCTAAATAAAGAACATGAATACAGCTCAGGAAGTTGGTTGAGTCATCCAAATGAATCAAAATGAGATGCCACCACCAATAATTTGGAGTCCGAACAGCAGCATCTCATTTTGTTCTATGGCTGCAATCTTTTTAATGGATGGGGCCATTTTCCTATTACAAAGAATATCGCTACTCAGCTATTCATAGGATACAGTAGGCCCATGGGATAAATTCCATTTCCCCTTAATGCATTTCCCCCTTGTCAGTGTCCTAGTATATGTACAAACTATACAGGCAATTTGCGATAGATACAGTGAATTTGCTGTCTCGTCACTATCAGAACCATGGCTGGTTTCTGCTTTTCCATTTCATCCTCAAGAGAGTTTTAAATCTTTAAGAGCAACTTTTAAAAATCCTTCCCTTTTGCATGTTGCCAAAATGTATGTTTTCATCCTTTCACCTTTTGAAGTGACTTTGTAATAAATCCCGGAGCCCCTGGTGGCACAGTGGGTTAAACCGCTGAGCTGCTGAACTTGCTAACCAAAAGGTCACAGGTTCGAATTTGGGGAGCGACGTGAGCTCCCGCGGTTAGCCCCAGCTTCTGCACACCTAGCAGTTCGAAAACATGCAAATGTGAGTAGATCAATAGGTACCGCTCTGGTGGGAAGGTAACGGCGCTCCATGCAGTCATGCTGGCCACATGACCTTGGAGATGTCTACAGACCACACAGGTTCTTCAGCATAAAAATGGAGATGAGCACCAACCCTCAAAGTAGGATACAATTGGACTTAATGTCAGGAGAAAATCTTCAACCTTGTAGTAAATGGCAAGCAGTTTGCAGGGTAAACACAGAGGGTAATTTTCAGTGCTGCTATTTAATTACATAACTTAAAGATACAGTCTATATTTACTTGAGAGATAACCCTATTTAACTTCATGGGAATTCCACTGTCTTTAGTGTAATCAATTAGCCTTCTTCAAGCAGCTGCAGAGTTGCCTGATGGTACGGCTCCTGCAGATGATTCAATGAGGCATAAATACCCTAAAGACATCAAATCCTGTCTGATTTCGGAAGCTAAACAGGGTTAGCTCTGAACTGGAGACTAGCCATGAATATTAGGTGCTATAAGCTTTATTCCAGAGTAAGGAACTGGCTGAACCACCTCTGACTGCTCTTGCCTAAGAAAACCTTATGATATTCATGGGGTCACCATAAACCCACAGGTAGCTTAATAAGATGGCAGTTGGTGTTGCATCCCAGGCCTGAGAGCATCTATGACCACAGCACTACACAAGAGTCCACAATATAAGCAAACACTTTATTGTAAAACCACATTGAAAAGTATAGGAAAAAATCAGAAAAAAACAGAAAAAAAGAAAAAAAGATATATAATTCAAAAAGATTAGCAATAGGTGATAATCCAACAAGAATCCAAAAGTCTTTTTCAGATTCAAAGGCTGAGAGGAGACATGATAGCCATGTATAAAATATGTGAAAGGATGTCATAAGAAAGAGGGAGCAGGCTTGTTTTCTGCTGCTCTGGAAACTAGGACTCAGAGCAATGGGTTCAAATTAAAGGAAAGGAGATTCCACCTGAACATTAGGAAGAACTTCCTGACTGTAAGAGCTGTTCAGCAGTGGAACTCTCTGCCCCTGTGTGTAGTGGAGGCTCCCTCTTTGGAGGTTTTTAAACAGAGTCTGGATGGCCATCTGTCGGAAGTGCTTTAAATAAGATTTTCCTGCTTCTTGGCACGGGGTTGGACTAGAGCCCACAAGGTCTCTTCCAACTCTTCACTTAGGCAATCCCTCGTAGTCTGAGGATGATGGTCCTCCAAGTTCGGTGTTCTGGCGGTGGGTCCGTAGGTGACTGACTGTGGAGCCCTATTCTTGATCTGCATCTTCTCCCACAGTGAGGGCATCGGTTTCCAGGTGGAAGGTGGTCTCAGTCGGGGTTGGCTTGATTCTATAATTCTATGAACTTCATGAGATTCAAAAAGTCCTCTTTCTGTTTCCATGCATGCATACATTAATATACCATCTCTTTAGGCATTTGTCTTTCTCTGCCTACATGAAACAGCTGTTCTTGGCCTGCAGCTGGTTTAGAAATTAACATAGAATGTTGTGGTTTGGCCTTTTCCTGTTTTCTGATTTGTAATCTTCATTTTATTTATTTAATTTATATCCTATGTTTCTCCCTGTGTTGGATCTTACCAATCTTTACAAAAAAAGGAAGCACCAGATAATCTCAATGTTATTTTAAATTCCAACGAACAGAAGAGTTCTTTGGAACACTACAAACATTAATTTAAATATGCTTAATTGAGTAAGTTAAAGCTGGGGGAGGGAGGGGAAGCTGGTAGACAATTAGTCATACATCTTACCATGAGACCGGATGGCTTTGGTCATCCCAGCTATATGATTGTATTAGACAATGATTCAAATATGCAAATTTGTTTGATTTACATATCACCTTTTGGGAAGTGAATTAGCTGTTTTTTATGAAACAGTACACAAACCTGAAACTTGTCCTGTGTTCCAAGTGCTGGGGCAGTCCAAAAAAAAAAAAAAAAGAAAAGCAAATGAACATTTTCAAATTAAAAAATCAGAATCTTCAAGCGTAAATAACACATTTTACATATTTCAATTTTGCTTTGACATTTAATTTTTGACATCACAATCCAATTTTGTCTGATACATCCTTCTTCTTGAGCATTAAACACAGGGTGACATCCTATTTGGCAGTAATGATATCATAAGATAGACTGGGAAACTGTTTGTTATTATTTATTTATTTATTTATGGCATTTGTATACAGCCTTTCTCAGCCCAAAGGCGCCTCAAGGTGGTTTACAGTCAGCAACAATTTGATGCCTCGAAAGACATAAAAATATAATTAAAACGTTTAGCATAAATTAAAAAACCATACAAAGCTACTAAAACACAATAAAAACGTAAATAATCAGCGTCTCCTTACTGAAATCATATTCCAGTCGCATTGTCCAGTTGTTCTGTAGTTCCATATTTACATGTTATGCTGCATTTGCGAAGGCTTGTTTGAAGAGCCAGGTTTTGAATTATTATTTTTTGGTGAAATGTCAGGAGATAGGGGGCCGATCTAATGTCCCTAGGGAAGGCGTTCCATAGCCGAGGGGCTACCACTGAGAAGACCCTGTCTCTCATCCCCGCCAGACACATCTGCGAAGAGGACGGAACCACGAGCAGGGCCTTCCCACACAATCTTAGAGTCCCAGATGGTTCATAAGGAGAGATATGTTCGGACAGGTAAGCTGGACCGGAACTATTTAGGGCTTTATAGGCTAAAGCCAGCACTTTGAATTTCACATTGTTCACATTTATTATTGTAGCACCATTGCCATGACTGTAAGTGCCCCTGAAACCTATTTTAAAATCTGAGATCCAATACAAAACAACAGAATTTTATAGTGCTCCTGAGCAGAGCACTGAAGGGTTCAACAAAGATTATCGCTAGTAGAAAAGGATAGAAATGTCATTCTGCAGCGCCCTGCTCACCAGCCACCTGTCCCTGAGTGATTAGACTTTAAGGTAAATTCTGGGAGACAGATTTATAACCACAACATCATGACTACATGTCTGATGCAGGATCTCTGCCAACATTTATAATATCCAATAAATGCATATCTACTTTAAATGAATGCAAGTGATTCTCAAACTAATTTGTTTTGTCTCCAAATATAACACTGCTCATAATGATATATACCGTATGCTGTGTTTAATGTAGGAGAAATAAAGCACATATGTTAAAATATCTGTTGCTCATTTGCTGCTCTCCTTCTCATGGGGAAAACCGCAAGCAGGAGATTTTGTATATTGTTTGCCTCCCCATGGATATTGATGAATATTGGTGAAAATTCAACTATTTACAAGATGTTCCATGCCAATGCATGGGGCACTGCTAAAGTCACATTCTCCCAGAATTGTGGCTATAGTAATAAACAGGCCAAAGTATGCAGCACTCACATAACATCCAGTAACATTTGGTGAGCACTTTTGGATTATCCTTCTTCCATTCATAACCTTTCCATGTTACTCCTGTCATTTTTCTTTCTTTGGGAAATGTATTAAGGAAAAAAATAACGGTTGTATAGTGCCTTGTAATGGCTACACCATGCTATAGTGCAGCTAGTTAGTAGCCAGCTGCATTAAATCACTACTGACTGAGAAGTCAAGAGTTTGAAGCCAACCTGGGTAGGAGTAAGCTCCCAACCATTAATAGTCTAGCTTGCTGTTGACCTATGCAACCCGAAAGATAGTTGCATCTGTCAAGTAAGAAATTTAGGCACCGCTTTATGCGGGGAGGCTAATTTAACTAATTTACGTCACCATAAAACCTTCCAGCAGCACGCTAAGAATGAGGAAGTACTCCATCAAGGACAAGTTGATGGTGAAGCAACATTCTAAAACTCTAAAATCAGGATAGCAAATAAAGAGCAACACCTATAAAACAGGAGAATTCCAGAAAGTAAACAATTAGGGCCAGTTAACACCTCTCAACAAAGGATTTCCCCAGGCAGGAAGCAGACAGGCTTTGAAGCTACAAGGCCATTCCATGCTAATCAAGGTGGCCAACTGCAATGTTCACACTTGCCTGAACAGACAAGATTTCTTTCTTCCAGCCTGGATATTCCATAGATATATAAACTTCACTTGTCTAGTTTCCAACAAACCTCACAACCTCTGAGGATGCCTGCCATAGATGTGGGTGAAACATCAGGAGAGAATGCTTCTGGAATATGGCCATAGAGACCGGAAAACTCACAGCAACCCAGTGATTCCGGCCACGAAAGCCTTCGACAACACAACTTCAGTACTAATTGTTGTGTTACTTTTCCATTGTATATAAACCACCTTGGGTCCTATGCAAAGAAAAAGTCAAATTCATTAAATAAATAAGTATACCCAGAGCACATTATCTAACAGACCTTAATAATACTAACAATTCCCACTTCATAGTTTCATTAAGTGTGTGTCCTGCTTAATGTCTTACAGAGAGGATTTATTGTGCCCATTACCCATGCAATTTGCACGGACTCCAAATATAGCCACACTGTACACCTGCCTGGTTATAAAGCCACGCACTCGTTGGCTGAATTTTCCTGTAAAACTCCACCATGTACTTTGAATCAAAAGGCACCAGGCAACAGTTCCTATCGTGGCTTAATAGTCTATGCAGAGCATGTCCTGAGCCGCTTAGCAGTTAAGTAAACAATGCCAGTCCCTAGGTGGGCTGTAAAAAGTGCTTTTGCTACTGAGCACTAGAGTTGACACAGTTCAGCTTGCCAAATCCAGCTGTGAAGAGCAGCTGGTTTTTTAGCCTTTAGCAGAGTCTATTGCAGAGGGATCTACTTTGGTGAATTGATCAGGGGGCCATTCCTAGGGAAGTTGAAAGACAGGAGATGTGTTGTTCTGATCTCTGTTTCAGGGCGATTCCAGACAGCACCAAATTGTGCACTCTAGTCAGGGGCAAAAAACAAAAAACAAAACAAAAAAAAACAGATACAGACATATTGGTCCCGGGATTTCTGCCTCTGTTGTCCACACTTGCTGCTTTGTTCCGGGATTTTGCAGCCCCCAATATGGCCACCGCGGGACTTTTGGTGTTTTAGGCATGCAGAGAGGACATGGTGGTAGTGGAAGAAAAAGGCACAAGAAAGGGGGAAATAAAAGAATCAACTAAGCCGATCTAGCAAGCAAAGTAAATGCATCGATATTCTTCTTACACAAAGTTACCAAATGATCTGCATCGCTATTCCAGTCTTCTGCCATTTTTTATTCTTCCCTTCCATTATATTGTGACCTAACTCATGGCTGGGAGTATTAAGGCCTTTCATTTGAATTGTTTTTAACTGTAAATTGTTAAATATGTTTATATTTAATGCTGTTTTAATGTTTGTATATTTTATATTTTAAATATGTTGTTCCCCATAGTCACCTACGGATGTGAGAGCTGGACCATAGGGAAGGCTGAGCGAAGGAAGATAGATGCTTTTGAACTGTGGTGTTGGAGGAAAGTTCAGAAATTGCCTTTGACTGCCAGAAGATCCAACCAGTCCATACTTCAGGAAATAAAGCCCGACTGCTCATTGGAGGGAAGGATAGTAGAGGCAAAGATGAAGTACTTTGGCCACATCATAAGAAGAAAGGAAAGCTTAGAGAAGACAATGATGCTGGGGAAAATGGAAGGAAAAAGAAAGAGGGGCCGACCAAGGGCAAGATGGATGGATGGTATCCTTGAAGTGACTGGATTGACCTTGAAGGAGCTGGGGGCGGTGACGGCCGACAGGGAGCTCTGGCATGGGCTGGTCCATGAGATCACAAAGAGTTGGAAACGACTGAATGAATGAACAACAAATATTTTAAGTAGGGTGCTAATGCTTTTGTGTTATGCCACATTGAGTCCCTTTTGAGGGAGATAAAGTGGGGTATAAATAAATATAATAAATAAATAAATACATTTCTGATATTTCTGCACTGCTACTCCCAGCATTCAGTGCAGTGGGTTAAATCGCTGAGCTACTGAACTTGCTGACCGAAAGGTTGGTGGCTCCCGCTGTTAGCCCCAGCTTCTGCCAACCTAGCAGTTCAAAACCATGCAAATGTGAGTAGATCAATAGTACCATTTCGGCGGGAAGGTAATGGCACTCCATGCAGTCATGCCAGCCACATGACCTTGGCGATGTCTACGGACAACGGCTGCTCTTTGGTTTAGAAATGGAGATGAGCACCACCCCCCAGAGTTGGACACGATTGGACTTAATGTCAAGGGGAAACCTTTACCTGTACTTTTTAATTTTGCAGATCAATCCTTATGTAAATTCCACTGATTGAAATCCTGTAATCTAGTTGAGATTCAGTCTTATGTTTGCACCAGCTACATTTTTCCCATTCAATATTAAAATGGAAAGGGGAAAAAAGTCTATAATGAAGAAAGTTAGGATATAGACTTTACTGTATCATCACAATATGGGTTATATGTAAGATTTGCATGAATTTTGCACTTGAGCCTACGCTAGTGGTTTGCGTTCCCCTTTTCATTGGCCAGATTGCTCAAGTGCCTCAACAAATTACACCTTCCAGGTTTCTATGGGATGCAGCAAGTGCCTGTCAAAGTGGAATCACTATGTGGTCTTAAAAGCTCCAAGTTCTGAGTGAAAAGTAAGTGTGTAAACTGGATAAACAACTAGGAGTCCAAAATAATTAATGACAATTACTTGCTCTTATTTAATAATAGTCTCCAGTCATGTTTCCTGCAATTTGGGGGCAATAACATTTGTCTGCAGCCTGATAAACTACTGAGTGCCATTACTAAATGCAGAAATGGAATCAATATAAAAACATTCATGTAACGCATTTGGGTTTCCTGGTTCTACTGACAACTAGAGTCCAGCTATTGGAGTAATATGTAAAACTAAAGTGAATTGACCTGTCTGAGAGCTTTCTTTTCAGTCTGCCTGTGGAACGTGCACACTGTGTGCCCAAGTGGTTAAAGTACCCATGAGGATTAAGTGAAAAGATTATGCTAGCCTAATAACACATAATACATCTTGAAGTACTCTGCTTAGAATTATACAAACAAGCATAAGCACATTTGGGACCAACAAGCAGCCAAGGAAATGAATATAAACACCCTAACTTGTCTCAGCTAGACAGATTTTTTGTTTTGTTTGTTAAACGCCTTCAAGTTGACTCCGATTTATGGCGATCCTAGGATAGGGGCTTTCTGGGCAAGATTTCTTCAGAAGAGGTTTTCCATTGCTTGTCTCTAAGACTTAGAACATGACTTGCCCAAGATCACCCAGAGAGTTTTCATATCTGAACAAGATTCAAATCCTGACCCCCCAGAGCATTAGCTCAA
The DNA here is from genome assembly GCF_037176765.1 of Anolis sagrei. Taxonomy (NCBI): domain Eukaryota; kingdom Metazoa; phylum Chordata; class Lepidosauria; order Squamata; family Anolidae; genus Anolis; species Anolis sagrei. Next base: position 209,686,069 of record NC_090023.1, on the reverse strand, counting down.
CACTGAAATTATTATACTGTGTTGGCTCTCTGGTCTGTTTCTACATGCATAAGATATGAGGTTGGTCCTGGCCAGCATGACAGTCCTGAGGAAATGGAGGGAAGTTCAGTGGCCATTGAGACTCGTAACACAAGGATGATGGTCATCCAACTGTAGTAAGCCCGTAGGAGGCTGTGAAGTTCTATTCTTGATCCGCATATTCTTCCACAGCGAGGACATCAGTTTCCGGGTTGAAGGTGGTTCTGGTCAGGGTTGGCTTGATGTGCCTTCCTCTTGGCACATTTTTCCCTTTTGCCCCCAATTTGTGCCTCTTCGAATTCTGCAGCACTGCTTATCACAGCTGACCTCCAGTTAGAATGATCAATGGCCAGGGCTTCCCAGTTCTTGGTCTCTCTGCCACAGTTTTTAAGGTTGGCTTTAAGCCTATCTTTACATCTCTTTTCCTGTCCACAAACATTAGGATTTCCATTCTTCAGTTGGGAGTATAGTAACTGCTTTGGGATCCAGTGATCTTTGGGCATTCAGACAATGTGGCCAGTCCAGCAGAGTTGATGGCATAGGAGCATCGCTTCATTGCTGGTGGTCTTTGCTTCTTCCAGCACTCTGACATTTGTCCACCTGTCTTCCAAAGAGATTTGCAGGATTTTTTGGAGGCAACGCTGATGGAATCATTCCAGGTGTTGCATGTGACGCCTGTAGCCAGTCCTTATTTCACAGGCATATAGCAGGCTTGGGGGGACAATAGCTTTACAAACAAGCACCTTGGACTCCCTATGGATGTCCCGGTCCTCAAACATTCTCTGCTTCATTTGGAAAAATGCTGCACTCGCAGAGCTCAGCCGGAGTTGTATTTCAGTGTCAATTGTGACTTTTGTGGAGAGGTAGCTGCCACAGTAGTGGAAATGGTCAACATTTTCTAACGTTACACTATTGAGCTGTATTTCTGGCATTGCAGAGGGATTGCCGGGAACTGTTGGAAGAGCAATTTGGTTTTCTGCCAGTCTTCTCACCTGTACCCCTGTTCATACCCCTTGTACATTTGAGTACAGCCCTTTTAAAAATCTTGGCATCAAGAATCATAGAATCATAGGATTGGAAGAGCCCTCATGGGCCATCCAGTTCAACCCCCTGCCAAGACGCAGGAAAATCGCATTCAAAGCACCCCGGGCAGATAACCATCCAGGCTCTGTTTAAAAGCCTCCAAAGAAGGAACCTACACCACAGTCTGGGGCAGAGAGTTCCACTGCTGAACAGCTCTCACAGTGAGGAAGTTCTTCCTAATGTTCAGTGGAATCTCCTTTCCTGTAGTCTGATGCCATTGTTCTGCATCCTAATCTCAAAGGCAGCAGAAAACAGGCTTTCTCCCTCCTCCCTATGACTTCTTCTGACATATTTATACATGGCCACCATGTCTCCTCTCAGTCTTTTCTTCTGCAGGCTAAATATACCCAGCTCTTTAAGCCACTCCTCATAGGGTTTGTTCCTGCAGACCTTTGATCATTTTAGTCGCCCTCCTCTGAACACATTCCAGCTTGTCAATATCTCTCTTCAATTGCGGTGCCCAGAATTGGGCACATTCCCACAATTAGGAAGTTCTTCCTAATGTTCAGGTGGACACTCCTTTCCTGTAGTTTGAAGCCATTGTTCCACATTCTAGTCTCCAGGGGAGAAGAAAACAAGCCTGAAAGAGTTTCAATCTTTCCCAAATTTTCTAAATTATGCCTATGGGTAAAGCATTCATATGGCAACTCATTGCCTTGGTACTGAGACAGGGAATCAGATTTGTTACACAATATCTTTATTAGGTTTAAAAACCAATAAAAAATGATAACTAAAGGGATGCCAGTATTCCAATTATGGATTTGAGAAGAAGACCAATAAATGCAACCCAACCCCCCTCCTGTTCTCTTTCCCCCAAAATCTTAACTAAATGATAACCTTCATGTAGATACAGCAAGCCCTTCCATTCACAGAAGGGCAACTACATCAGATCTTGTAAAAGTTACTAGTGGTGATGGGGAATGCTGAAAACTATCATCCTCTACAGTATCTTTTCCAAAACCTGCATTTAAGCCTGTAGATCTTTGTATTTTCTCCCAATATGGGAATCAAAACTACTGAAATAGAAGAAAATAGCTAAATTCATACATGAACGTATGAACTGGGACATTTGGAAAGTTTACTTTTTTGGCCTCCAGCTCCCAGGATATCACAGCCAGTGGGTAGGTATAGCCTAAAAAAAGTAATGTTTCCAATACATCACTCCAAACCAATGTGTAGTTTTGCTGTTGAACAAAGAGACAGGAGCTTCCTATGTTTACAGGAGTTTTTAGAAGCCAGACATTCTGTTGTATGAATCGAGGTTGATGAGTTGGTTGTGGAAGAAAAAGAAAAATAACATAAACATATCCTAGCAGCCAAAATTTCATGTCTGGGGTCCAGAGCTTGTACTCATACATATTCTCCCCTTCCTCCCCATCCGCCTCTTCCTCCTCCTCCAGATTTCCTCACCACAGAAGCTTGTGAAACATTTGCCAGGGCCAGCATTACTGCTGAAGATTCACTCCTGAGACGTGGGAGGGATAACTACAGGACACGGCTACTGTATGCCTCTAGGGAGACAAATATAGGGTAGAAGCGGGAACTATGCATAAAAATTCTCCTGGGTTTCCAACAATCCCACTGGCTGGTAGATTTGCAGCTCACATCAGCAAAGTAGGAAAGGCGCCCACAGTACCTGGAAGCTTGTATCCGCTACCCAGGGAGTATTTATTGGCTTTTCAGCAATCCCACCCCCAGCTCCAGCTCTGCATAATGTCTGAAGATGATTCCTTTCCCAGACATTTCAGCATAAACAACCGCCATGTGTTCCTTGGGATGTCTACTGAAGCTACGCGGAAGAAGGTGATATGTTTTTCGTTCTGTCATGCTCCCTAAATGATCTAATTTGCTTCCTCTCCACGTCTCGTTTTCCCATCAAGCTTTATCTTGTCTTTCATTATCTATCATCATCTTGACAGATCCTACCCTCCATCTGCTGCTGGGTTGTCTGATGAAAAATCAGGACAGGTGAGAGAAGGGGGTCAAAAGTAGCTTCAGTTGGCTGCATAATACATCACTTAGCCAAATATGTATAAGTCAACACCTGGTAGCACAATGGGTTAAACCTTTGTGCCAGCAGGACTGCTGACTGACATGTTAGCAGTTCGAATGCAGAAAGAGCAGGTAGAGCTCCCTCTGTCAGTTCCAGCTCCCCATGCAGGGACATGAGAGAAGTCTCCCACAAGAATGGCAAAACATCAAACATCTGGGTGTCCCCTGGGCAATGTCCTTGCAGATGGCCAATTTTCTCACACCAGAAGTAACTTGCAGTTTCTCAAGTCGTTTCTGATATGGAAAAAAACTCTCATGTATAAAATGGGGGCAGATTTGAGAAGAAAATTATGGATTTTGATATGACCCATGGATAAATCACTGAGTTGAAAGAGACCTTGAGGGCAATCCCGTCCAACCCCCTGCTAAGAAGCAGGAAAATCACATTCAAAGCAACCCCCCCCCCCCAAAAAGTCAATGTACCCCATTCTGTCTGCCATCATTTCCTTTCTCAGAAATTCAAAAAGATCAGAAGCGACATTACAGTAAAGAATTACAGGGGGTTGGCACTTATTTTAGATTATCATAGGACTGACTAAACTCTTGCCTTTCTTCAATGTACTCAGAGAAAGGAATGACTCCCTTTTAATATAAGAGTTAAGGTAGAGAACTTATTCTGATCCATAGATACGTTGACACAGGTTTTTTGGTTTCATTTTTGGCTTAAATTTCTAGCTGTACAAATGAGTATATAGGGTATGTTTAGACCGCCACTAGTTCTCCTTTCTGTAAGGGACATGAGTTTTTTTTAAAAAAAAACCTTGAGGTCCTTTCACATTACAAAGTTTGATTCCACTTAAACTTTCTTAGTTCTATCCACTGGAATTCTGGGATTGATATGTATAGAGCAGGGGTTCTCAAACTGTGCTCCGTGGAGCCCTTATAAATAAATTAATAACTTTATTTTTATACCCTGCCTCCATCTCCCCGAAGGGACTCAGTAATTAAGTACAACATAAAAGTATAAAACAACAGCTTTAAAACTTGGTCAAACAATGCACAACAAAAACCAATAAACAGAAATACTAAGATGGGCATGATCAAGCTATAAAAAGGATCAGGCATGGAATAACGGAATAATGGATGACGAGACTGGATTCTGATTTTACTGTTGAGGCGCTAATTATTGTTATACTGATGTTAATGAGTTATGTTATAATTGTTTTTAATTGCTCTATACTGGTTCTGTGATGTTTTGTATTGATGTTGTTCACCGCTTTGAGTCGCCTGAGGGCTGAGAAAAGCAGTATAGAAATAAAGTAAATAAATAAATAAATAAATAAATAAGGGCTCCACAAGTGATAGTTAGGGGCTCTACAGTGCCATGCTGCTTCCTGCCTCCTTTTTCTTCCTCCTCCTCCTCCTGAGAAATGCAGAGAAATTGAAGTTTGGAGCTGCCGAAACAGCAGCAGCAACATCTTCGTGGGGCACAGACCCTTTCTCCCCCACATCCTTTGTTGTCCACATTTCTTTCCTTTCCTCCCACATCCTCCCCCCAATTGCCTTCTTTGCTTTCAAAACCCTATTTCCCTCCCACTGCTCAGGGAATACTTTGTGCTTTTCCTACATGGTGGAAGGGAGTTGAACTGGATGGCCCCGGGGTTGCTCCTATTACTATTATTATTATTACTACGACTACTACTTTTTCTACAGAGGCTGGATTGTCATCTGCCAAGGGTGCTTTGTGCTTTTCCTGCATGGGGGGGGGGGGTTGTTTATTTGTTGAGTCACTTCTGACTCTTCTTGACCTCATGGACCAGCCCACACCAGAGCTCCCTGTCCGCTGTCACCACCCCAGCTCCTTCAAGGTCAAGCCAGTCATTTCAAGGATACCATTCATTCAACTTGTCCTTGGTCGGCCCCTCTTCCTTTTTCCTTCCATTTTCCCCTGCATCATTATCTTCTCCAAGCTTTCCTGTCTCTCATTATGAAGCCAAAGAACTTTACCTTTGCCTCTAATATCCTTCCCTCCTGTTAGCAGCCAGGCATTATCTCCTAGAGTATGGAGTGGTTTGATCTTCTCGCGGTCCAAGGCACTCTCAGAATTTTCCTCCAACACCACAGTTCAAAAGTGTCTATTTTTCTTCGCTCGGCCTTCCTTATGGTCCAGCTCTCACATCCATAGGTTACTATGGGGAATACCATTGCTTTAACTATGCAGATCTTCATTGTCAGTGTGATGTCTCTGCTCCTCACTATTTTATCGAGATTTGTCATAGCTCTCCTCCCAAGAAGTAAACATCTTTTTTCTGGTTTCAATCTGCATCTGCAGTAATCTTTGCACCTAGAAATACAAAGTCTGCCACTGCCTCCATGTTTTCTCGCTCTGTTTGCCAGTTATCAATCAGTCTGGTTGCCATAATCTTGGTTTTTTATGTTTAATTGCAACCCAACCGTTGCACTTTCTTTTTTCACCTTGGTTGAGAAGCTCCTCAGATTCTCCTTGATTTCAGCCATCAAAGCAGTATCATCTGCATATCTAAGGCTGTTAATGTTTTGTCCAGCAATTTTAACTCCAGCCTTGGATCCATCAAGCCCCGCATATCGCATGATGTGTTCTGCATACAAGTTGAATAGGTCGAGTGAGAGTAGACAACCCTGCCGTACTCTTTTCCCAATCTTGAACCAGTGAGTTGTTCTGTGGTCTGTTCTTACTGTTGCTACTTTGTTGTTATATAGATTCCTCAGGAGACAGACAAGGTGGCTTGGTATCTCCATACCACCAAGAATTTGCCACAATTTATTATGTTCCACATAGTCAAAGGCTTTAGAATGGTGGTCAATAAAACATAAATATATATTTTTCTGAAACTCCCTGCCTTCCTTCATTATCCAGCAGATATTGGCAATTTGGTCTCTTGTTCCTTTGCCTTTTCTGAACCCAGCTTGTACATCTGGCAACTCTCTTTCCATGTATTGCTGGAGTCTACCTTGCAGGATATTATTATTTGAAACACTACAAGATTAGTACACAGCAAACAAGATCACTATGCTAGTTGTTGTACTGGGGCAGGATATTATTATTATTATTATTATTATTAATGCTATACTTGTATAATGCGAAGGGGCCTCTGTTAACAGAGCTTAAAATAAGCACATTCTTTGCAGCTTTATCATCATTCTCTTTAAGATAAGGGATATTCAGTCCCAGACCGGGGGACTAGAGAACACTTAGTATGCCTGGAGACAATTACCAGGTGCTGTTTTTCAGAGGAGACTGTTTTATGTAGCATCCTCCCACGTTTCATGGAAATGTGCTGAATGAGTGGAAAAAGGAACAAGCATTACGTATGTAAGCCTACATAATCTTAAGATCTACATCTCCAAATGCCTACTTCCTTTCTGCCTCTTCATTTGCAGTGGTTTATTCTTTTTTTAAAAAAAAAATGCGTCTTTGATGACACAACCTAATTCTTACTGTTTAGTTTACATGTGAAATGGGCTTATGCTGACTCAGTCCACAAACAATGATGCCGCTATATAATTTTAGACATGATCTGGAATCAACAGTCTTATGGCTGGGTGGGTGAGGACTTTTGATGACCAAGTGTTGTGAGGCTCACCATTACCATTTCACTTCCACTTATGATACATCTACACTAATCTATACATTAATGCAGTTCAACACAAATTTAAGTGCCATAGTCCAATGCTATGGAATCCTGGGATTAGTAACTTGGTGAGGTAACTCTTCAGCAAGAAGGCTAAAGTCCTTGTAAAACTACAACTCCTATGATTCCACAGCATTTAGTCATGGCATTTAAATTTATGTCGAACTGCATTAATTCTACAGCGTAAATGCACCTCCAGTCTCTGTTGTCATCCCATATCTTGCAACTGTTTAGATAGTTAATAACCTAGGAAAACAAAAGAAAAATAATTGAAAGGCAGAATACTCTGAGTGCTCTTTCACAAAAAGCATAACATTAGCATAACTACTAGGATGAAATCAAGTTTGCTGCTGCAGCCATGATGCTAAATAAAGTTACTGGACAACTAAGCACCACTGTGTTGTAGAATTAATATATATTGTTGCATATATCCACAGAAATAGTAAATACAGTAAGTGTTGTGAAATACTATATATTTATGCCCCTATATCTCGCAATGTAGATGTTATGTAGAAAATGGAACAAATTTGGTTTCAGTTGCTGCAGGGACTACGGTACAAACCTATGAATTCAAACTGCAAGAAAAAGAATTTCATTTTAGGAAGACTTCTTTTAATGTGTCAGCTGTAATGTGGTTCCCATAATGGGTTCCCATTAATCCTATACCTTCCCACTTCTTGTTTGCTTTTAAAATGCCCTGGTTTCTATTGTCTTCTCCCATTTTCTGCCCTCGTCCTCAGCTTTTGTCAATTGCTGCAAGCTAAGTTCAAAGTTGCACTCAACTATAATGTAGCACGAAAAAGAGGTGTGTAGGGGGACAACTCTTGTCCTTTCAAATAAGCACAGGAAAAAGCAAACTACTACAACTCTCCTAGCTTTTTGTGTTCCTTTTCATTCACAACCTTATCCTCATGTTGCTCAACCATAAGTCAGTCAGAGAGTATGGAATTTTGTTTTGTAAGAAAACTTCACCTCAGCTTGCATTAAACATCTGGGGCAAAAAGATGGGGGAAAGTCATTCTTCTGAGTGAAAGGAAAAGTACCATATTCTATCACATAGTAGTTATACTTTTCCCCCCTTTTCAATTAAAAAAGGGGTGTGACTTTTAACTCGCTTCCTCCCTCCAATGCTTGCTTCCTTCCTTCCTTCCTTCTCTGAAGGCAAGGAAGTTTAAAAAAACTATAAAATGAAGGTTGCTGAAGCTTCACTCTTCTCTCCTTTCTCTGCAACAAGGCAGTTTTAAAAACCTGAAATAGTAGTCTCTGGAATTTGAATCATTCTTTCTTCCTCCTTTCTCCAAAGAAATCAATTCTAGGTTTTGTAAACTGTCTTGCCTCGAAAGAAGGAGGGAGGAGTAAAGAGTGGAGCTTCAGAGACCTCAGTTTAATAATTTTCAAACTGCCTTGTCTTTGGAGAAAGAAGGATGGAATGGAAAATCAGCCCCAAATGCGGGTGCCACAATTATAAAAAGAAAACAAAAATACCATTTTTGGCATCCCAAAAACTATTATGAGGTGGCAACTATTATGCAATAAATACAGGTAATACAGGCCTGTATGTAAAAATAGTTTGTCATGAGCAATCTCTATGACTGTTGATATTATACTCGTCTATCTACAGGCAGGAAAAATAATGCACATTAAATAATCAATATCTTCCCTTTATTCCTGATATTATCATTCTGCACTGTTGTTATTATTCATAGCTCTCATGAGGTGATGGGATCAGGAAACAGTTGAAGTAGTTAAAAGAACTGGTCCTATTAAAATTAATCTAATAGTTTTCTTGACAACCAGAAGTTATATTAATGTTGTGAATACAGTCTCAGTGGCTGCAGGCAAACAACAAAGCATGGTCATAGTCCTACAATATTCTTCCGAGCTTTTACTTCACTGTAAAATAACAATAACTTTTGGCTGATTAATTTAGGGAATTGTTATGGCTCTCATAACAATTGATATCACCTCACTTTCACCACCCCCTAGGGCCAGGGCACAATGGAATCTAAGCACTTGTCATATTAATATCAAATACCGTAATTTAACTCAGCTTCATATTGTACCTGCATACCAATGTGTATAATAACAGCCTTAATATTCGTCATACTTCTCTTAAAAACTACAGTATGTAATAAATAGTGATAATGAAACTAAACTAAAAAAAAAAACCACAAGGAAAAAAAAGAATTCTCCCTTTAAAGATAGAAGGTGAAAACTCAAGCCAATTTATCTAATTTAAACATACCTGGAAAAAATTATAATGTATATCCTCCAAACTTAATTTCTTACCATATTTCATAGAATATAGAATAATAGAGTTGGAAGAGACCACATGGGTCATCTAGTTCAAGCCCCTGACACGCAGGAAAAGCACAATCAAAATATCTCTGAGAGATGGCCATCCAGCCTCTGTTTAAAAGCTTCCAAGGAAGAAGATTCCACTGGACTCTGAAGTAGAGAGTTCCGTTGTTGAACAGCTTGTACGTCACCTAATGTTCAGGTGGAATCTTCTTTCCTGTAATTTGAACCCATTGCTCCTAGTCCTAGTTTCAAGGGCAGCAGAAAACAAGTCTGTTTCCTCTTCCTTATGACACCCATTCACATATTTATACATGGCTACCATGTGTCCTCTCAACCTCTTCTGCAGGATAAATGTACCCAGTTCTTTAAGACGCTCCTCATAGGACATGATCTCCAGACCTTTATCATTTTAGTTGCCCTCCTCTGGACACCTTCCAGCTTGTCAATATCTCTTTTGAACTGTGGTGCGCAGAATTGGACACAGTATTCCAAATGAGGTCTAACCAAATCAGAATACAAAGGCACCATGACTTCCCTTGATCTAAGTCAGGGGTCTTCAAACTTTTTAAACAGCAGGCCAGGTCACAGTCTCTCAAACTGTTGGAGGGCCGGATTATAATTTGAAAAAAAAAATGAATGAATTACTATGCACACTGCACATATCTTATTTGTTGTGCAAAAAACACTTTAAAACAATACAATAATAAAAGGGAAGAACAATTTTAACAAATATAAACTTATTAGTATTTCAATGGGAAATGTGGGCCTGCTTTTGGCTGATGAGATAAGGTTGTTGTTACTGTTGTGTGCTCTCAAGTTGTTTCAGGCTTAGGTTGACCCTGAGTGAGGGCCGGGTAAATGACCTTGGAGGGCCATATCCGGCCCCCAGGCCTTAGTTTGAGGACCTCAGATCTAAGCACTATACTCCCTTTGATGCAACCCAAAATCCCATTGGCTTTTAAAGCTTCTGCATCACACACTTTCTCATATTTATTTATTTATTTATTTGCTGCATTTGTTGACCGCCGTTCTCAGCCCTAGGGCGACTCACGGCGGTGTACAACATATAAAAGACAATTTACAAAAAGCAATAACAAAATATCAACATATCAATAATACAACAATAATATAGTTACACTAAATAATCCGCTCCGTCTCGTCGTAGAATCATAACCAATCTCATAATCCATATTCCGTTCTAGTCGTCTTTACCAAATTATTGTAGCACTTAGTTAAATGCCTTCTCAAATAGCCATGTCTTTAGGCTGTTACGGAAAGACATAAGGGAGGGCGCCTGTCTGATGTCAACAGGGAGGGTGTTCCACAGCCGGGGGGCCACCACCGAGAAGGCCCTCTCTCTCGTCCCCGCCAGACGTGCCTGTGAAGCAGGCGGGATCGAGAGAAGGGCCTCCCCAGACGATCTCAAGGCCCTCGTGGGCTCATAGGCCGAGATGCGGTCCGAAAGGTATTTCAATAATATTCAATTATTTCTATTAGCATATGAAGTTGTTCTGGAATTATTTTAACTTTGAAAAGTTTAGAAAAACTGACTGCTTTAAAATGGCCATTTAAAGGTGTTTGTAAAAGATGATCTTTCCAAAAGCGTTTGAAAAAACTGGTTTCAAAAAACACTTTAATAGTAATATCATTATCATAATAATGATAATAATATCTTAAATTGTCAGATTTCAAATTTATTCCAGATGTAGAATATATTCCATTCTTTTGCATTCTCTCCCTCTTTCATTATACAACAATATTTTCTCAAGATGAACCTCAAGGGCTTGAGATATAGCAGAATCCTATAATCCATTTTATAAAAAGGGTGCAGAGTGCCACCTGCTGAATTACTGGCAGTACTTTCTATATCCACCAGCACCAGAAATAGCAAACTTTTGGCCACTCTGATGTTGACTGTCAACATAATTTACAAGCATAGCCAATCATTAGGTATTATTGCTATAATAATATTCATTTATTCCCTGCTTTATCTGCCCCAAAGAGCACTCAAAGCAGCATAACAATGTTCAAAGCTAAGAACATCTGAAGGACCAGAGATTGTCTGTTCCTGATCCTGTAATTGGAGAGCCTGCAAGTCCTACCTCCTGCTCAATACAGAATCTCCAGCTACAACATCCTGAGCAGGTAGCTGTTTTGTCTAGTCTCTTTTTGAAGATATCCAAAGAGTCCTCATCAATTTCTTAAGTAATTGTTCCATCGCTGGACTGCTTTTACTGTTAAGATGTGTCTTCTAATGTCTAATCAAAATCCACCATCCTGTAATTTAGAACTTTAAGATTCAGTCCTACCTATCTTCCAATGCATTAATTATTCCTCCTATTTTTGTATCAGGCTTGATAAGGATTCCCTCTACCTCATCTCCTCAACATCATGTGCATTCACTCGTGGCCAGGTATGATTGTCTTCAGAGACAGTCTTGGCAGTGGATCCATAAATGATTGAAGACCTATTCTGGATCCACATAGTCTTTTACACTGAGGACATAGATTTCTAGATGGAAGGGTTCCCTTTCACTCTCTCTTCAATATCCACAGCACAGTTGATAACAGCTGACCTCCAGTTACAATCCTTGAGTGCCTGGGCTCCCCAGCTTTCAATGTTTATAACCCCCTTTTAAGGCTATTTTTAAGCCCATCTTTCAATCTCTTTTGCTGTCCACTGACATTCCATTTTCATTTCTTAAGCTGAGAGTAAAGTAACTGCTTTGGGAGATGGTGATCAGGCATTCGGATGATGTATTCTGCTTAGCGAAGTTGATGGCAGAGAATCATCACTTCAGTGTTGATGGTCTTTGCTTCTTCCCAAACACTGATGTTTGTCCGTCTGTCTTCCCAAGAGATTTGTAGGATTTTTCAAAGGCAATGCTGACGGAATCTTTCCAGAAGTAAAGAGTGATGTTTGTAGATGGTACATGTTTCGCAGATACACAACAGCCCTCATCCTCTACTGCACAGATAGTAAGGGATGGACCCAGCACCCAGCCCTATAGAACGTCATTGAAGACTTCCTTCTACTTCAAAGAACAGACATGGATTGTGACTTTTTGAACATAGTTTTCCAACCAATCACAGCTCCATTTCACAGTGTTTACATTTATTCCACATTCAATCAGTTCTCTAACTAAATAATCATGAAGAAATGTATAAAATGCATTGTTGAATTCCAGATAAGACATCTAGGGCAGTAGTTCTCAGCCTGTGGGTCCCCAGATGTTTTGGCCTTCAACTTCCAAAAATCCTTACAGCTGGTAAACTGGCTGGGATTTCTGGGAGTTGTAGGCCAAAACACCTGGGGACCTAGATCATTCTAGAGCATTCCTAACACCTAGTGAACTAGTGACCAGATCAAAACGAGTATGATTAATTTGGCTAAATTTGCTCTCAACAAACCCATGATAGCTCTCAGTAATCATGCAGAGTCATACAAACCCTTGCAAACAGACTCCTTTATAATCAATTCATTTTTTTTCTCCTGATAGTGCAGTCATGCTGAGTGGTTTGCAGTTCCCTGGATTTTTTTCAACCTCTTTTGAAGAGAGGCACAATGTTTGCTCTTCTCCAGTCCTCTGGCACCTCTGTTCTTCAACATTTCTCAATCTTTCAAAATAAATTATACGAGGAACCTGTATTTTTTCCAAAATACAGTGTTCCCTCAGTACTCTGCAGTTTGCTTCCTGTGGACTCACTGTTTCACGGTTTTTCCAAAAAAAAATTAATTTAAAATACAAGTCCTGAGGGAACACTATATACACAGATCTATAAACCCCACTTGCCGAAGTAGCGCTGGTGAGAGGTACGGAGAGGGACGCCAAGGCAGCTTCCACCGGGGCTTCTTCTTCTTTCTTCTGAGGTGGAGAAGGCCACCGCCAAGGCAGCTTCCATCACGGCTTCTTCCTGGTCGCTCTTCCTCGGGTGACCAGGTGAGAGCCCCATGCCAGTGGGGAAGCGGGGGGGGGGGGGAAGAAGGGTGGCTCCAGCAAAGGGATGGGCAGGGAAGGAGGAAGAGAGGGGGAAAGAGGAGAGGAAGAGAAAGAGAGAGGAGGGGGGGGGAGAGTAAGTGGAGCGATACTGTACATATACAGTATAGCATCCCTACATCGTGGTTTTTGGACATATTCTTTGCTGACCACATTTTTCACATGTCCGTGTTTGATATTGTTTGGCTGTAGTGTGCCCAGATATTTATAGGCTTCAGGCTGATTGCACTTTATGGTTTGTCTATTTAGCATCTCTATGCCTGTGATATCGAGCTCTTTTGGGAGGGACTTCCCAGCGGGGAAGATCCCTGGAGATCGCAAAAGGGATCTTTGACCTTGGTGAGCTGCCAGCAAAAGCCAATCCAAAGCGCAAAATATTAAGAATTAATCCCACCAGAGGCTGAAGAGGTATCCAGTGACCGAAGCGTTTATTTAGCGATTCAGCTGAAAAGGATGCATTACAGGGATATTTCCTCTATAAGCATGCAGTACAGTGAATTTCAGGTATATTTATACAGGCAAAACAAAGAAATCCTGGTTTGAATCTCCCGCCCGCCTCCTGTCAGTTCCCTCTGTCCTGATTGGCCGGCTCCAGAACAGCTGGGAGGAGGCTTGGCCGCTGGTCCCGCCTTCCCTCCAATCGCCGGCCGCTGTCGCTTCCAGGGGGCCAATCAGAGCCCTTGGAGCGCCTCCGGAGACTGTCCAATCAGCGGCCAGGAGGCGGGACGTATCTTGACAGCGCAGAGGGGCGGATTTGCCTGGAGGCGTCCGCCAGCTGATTGAACACCTTTTGTTCTTCGCACGGCAGGGAGGCGGAAGGGGAGACAAGGGATTTCCTGGGTTCCGATAAAGGATGTGTATAGGAAAAAAAAGGGTGGCTATGGGTGGTGTCTGGATCTCAACCCTGTGGCGAAGGGAGTCCTTTGTCACAGGGGAGCGTACACAAAACACCATGATTGATTTAATCAGTCTGTTTTTCCGGGCCTTTTGGCTGACAGATTTCTGGCTTTTGTTCGTCTGACTCTGAAAACAAAGCCATAGATCTGCCAGTCTTTGTCCATGCAATGTAAATATGAATGGAGTTTCTTCCAAGGAAATTGGATTTCCTTAACTGTAATCCCAGGTCACATACTTTAGTAGGGTAAAGTTCAGAGGGAGAAAAGGTGGGGGAGAGGGTCAGGGTACATTTCATAGATTTCATATTTTTCCATATCATATACATTCTTCATAAACTTTCATAAGCTCATAGATTTCATAAAGGGGGGTCCCCATCCCATCCCCATCCCCATCCCAGCAAAGTTTATTAGAAGCAACAACAATTGGCAAAAGCAATTCATCAGAGTTCCTGAGGTATGATCTGCTTGGCAAGGACACACACACACAGGCGGGGGCCATTCTCCCCAAGCGGCTTGGCCTTGAGTTCGTAGAGGAAGTTCGTGATAATAGGACATCAAGTCAATCAGTGAGGGCAGAAAGGTCCGCAAAGAGTCTAAAATGGTGGAGAGTGGGGCAATGTCCTTTGGGGAACTGCATTTCCCTGATCAGGGGCCAGGGTCCAGTGCACAAGCCAGAGAATTCACAGAGAGGAAACAGGAACCCAGTTATGTGTGCTGGGTCAGGAAGCAGCAGAATCCATTTTCCGGCCCTTGGTGAACTACAAATACTTGGGGGGGAAGATGCTCTGCATCACCTGCACTGTTAGGTGATATTAGGCTTTAATTCGATATTAGGTTTTAATGTATTTTCATATATGTTGGAATTCAAACTGAGTCCCATCAGGAAGATAGACGAAATACAAAAAAAGTTTATTGTTATTGTTATTATTATTATTATTAAGGTAAAGGTTTCCCCTGAAATTAAGTCTAATCGTGTCCGACTTCGGGGGGTTGGTGCTCATCTCCATTTCTAAGGCAAAGCCAGTGTTGTCCGTAGACACCTTCAAGGTCATGTAGCCGGCATAACTGCATGGAGTACCTTACCTATCTACCTACTAGACTGGAATAAGCTGGGCCTAACAGTAGAGCTCACACCGCTCCTCGGATTCGAACCGCCAACCTTTCAGTCAGCAAGTTCAGCAGCTCAACGGTTTAATGTGCTGTGCCACCAGGGGGCCCTATTATTATTTTTATTATTATTATTATTATTATTATAACATAATAGTACACAGCAAACAAGATCACTACGCTGACTTTTGTTTTTGTTCACACTTCGGACACTTCCCAAGTGTCTAGGACTGTGTGATGCATTGTCGCATAATGCATGCAGATCTGAATTGGGTGGCCTTTTGCAGCTGACAGATCGTAATTTTGTCAGTGCCAATTGTTTTTAAGTGCAGGTCAAGGTCTTTAGGCACTGCGCCCAGTGAGCTGATCACCAATGGGACCACCTTTACTGGTTTGTGCCAGAGTCTTTGCAGTTCGATCTTTAAATCCTTACATTGTGTCACTTTTTCTAGTTGCTACTTGTCAATCCTGCTGTCACCTGGTACTGCAACATCAATGATTCATACTTGTTTTTTTCCCACGATCGTAAGGTCAGGAGAATTGTGCTCCAAAACTCTGTCAGACTGAATTCGGAAGTCCCAGAGTAATTTGACGTGTTCATTTTCCGTAATTTTTTCAGGCTTGTGATCCCACCAGTTCTTTGTTGCAGGCAGATGGTATTTGTGGCACAAGTTTCCTATGGACCATCTGAGTAATGCCTCTGCTTGTAGTCCGTCTGCACAATCTTCTTGCGGCAGCTGAGGATGTGATCCATTGTTTCGTCTGCTTCCTTGCAGAATCTACACTTGGAATCAGTGGTAGACTTTTCAATTCTGTCTTTGATGGCACTGGTTCTAATGGCTTGTTCTTGGGCTGCAATAATAATAATAATAATAATAATAATAAAGCCATTCTGGCTCTTTTGGAACTTATGGAAGGAACTCCATACTGATGTCAGTGCTGAAGATTCTGACCATGTTGGTCAGTGACTGGATTTTCAGTAACTGCCTTACTGTTGTTGTTTTTTTGTATCCGAAACTGCAAGTCGCTTCTGGTCTGAGATGATTGGCCGTCTGCAAGGACGTTGCCCAGGGGACGCGCTGATGTTTTTGATGTTTTACTGTCCTTATGGGAGGCTTCTCTCATATCCCCACATGGGGAGCTGGAGCTGACAGAGGGCGCACATCCATGCATTATTGTTGTTGTTGTTGTTGTTATTGTTGTTGTTGTATGGAGCCCCCGGTGGTTAAACCCCTGTGCTGGCAGGACTGAAGACCGACAGGTCGCGGGTTCGAATCCGGAGGAGGCGGATGAGTTTCCTCTATCAGCTCCAGCTCCTCATGCGGGAACATGAGAGAAGCCTCCCACAAGGATGATAAAAACATCAGTTCATCTGGGCGTCCCCTGGGGAACGTCCTTGCAGACGGCCAATTCTCTGACACCAGAAGCGACTTGCAGTTTCTCAAGTCGCTCCTGACACGACAAAAAAAATGTTGTTATTCTGCGAGTCGCAAAACAGCGCCCTCTGGCGGCAGCTGCGCTCCCTGCAATCGCGCCGCCTATTCCTCCCTGAGGCTCCCCCTCCTATTGGCCGCACTGGCTTTGGCGCCCTATTTCGCTCATGCCGGGCCGAACCAAAATCCTACCGAACGGGGAGGCAGAGATGGTGCTTTATTAGCTTCGATTTTAAATAAAGGGCAGTCACCACAAGTACAGCAACCACTTCGTCTTTTGGGAAGGTCTGACCCGTTTCCTCTGCCTCTTTCCGAGGCTTTTGCTGCGTTTTCGCCAACGATCCTCCCCTCTTTTCCTTTGCAGAGTGGTACGTTCCACAGCGAACGGGAGGGGGAGGCTTTGCCGCCATTTTGTTCTCGGTGGGCGCAGTGACGGGGAGGAGGGAGCTTTTCGCCGCCGCCATGTATATCAAGCAGGTAGGAGGCCCTCAGGTTGTGAGGGGGAGGCTTTTTTTTTCTTTGGAAACAATAAAGGACGGTTGGGAAGAATTCATGGCTGCAAAGCGAGGGACTGGTGGGGTAAAAAAAAAAGGGGGGCTGGGGGTGTTGAGGCGACGAAAGCCAGGCCCTGAGACTCAGTTGAGGCCCTCGTTCTCTGTAGAATGACAGCATCAGCAGGGGATTCAGCCTCACCGGCGGGCCTTGTTTACTTTCTGTGGTAAAATGAAGTGGTAAACAAGAAAAGTTGAGGCCTCGGCTGGTTGATCTTTTATTTTATCTCCCACAATAACCTAAAGTTTCCAAAATGTAATGAACATTGGGAGGGGAGTGGGACGACGACGGCGACACGCAGGCCTCATCTACACTACCATGCGATGCAGTTCGGTGTAGTTAAACGATTATATGAGTCTGCACTGACCATATAACGTAGTTTCATACTGCATTATATGGCATTGCAGATTAGGCTTCATCTGATGCTTGTTGGTGCTGGCTGAGGGCCCTTCCACACAGCCCTATATCTCAGAATATCAAGGCAGGAACTCCCACATTATCTGAGTGTGGGCTCAGATAACCCAATTCAAAGCGGATATTGTAGGATTTTCTGCCTTGATGTTCTGGGATATAGGACTGTGGAAGGGCCCTGAGTGTGGACTTAGATAACCCCCAGGATCCTTCCACACAGCCCTATATCCCAGAATATCAAGGCAGAAAATCCCACATTATCTGGGGCCCTTCCACACAGCCCTATATCTCAGAATATCAAGGCAAAAAATCTCAGTTATCTGGGGGGCCTTCCACACAGCCCTATATCCTAGAATATCAAGGCAGAAAATCCCACATTATCTGAGTGTAGACCCAGATAACCCAGTTCAAAGCAAATAATTGCAGGATTTTCTGCCTTGGTATTCTGGGATATAGGACTGTGGAAGGGCCCCGAGTGTGGACTCAGATAACCCAGGGTCCTTCCACACAGCCCTATATCCCAGAATATCAAGGCAGAAAATCCCACATTATCTGAGTGTGGACTCAGATAACCCAGTTCAAAGCAGATAATGTGGGATTTTCTGCCTTGATATTCTGGGACAGGGGTCCTCAAACTAAGGCCCAGGGGCCGGATATGACCCTCCAAGGTCATTTACCCGGCCCTCGCTCAGGGTCAACCTAAGTCTGAAACAACTTGAAAGCACACAATAACAACAATCGTATCTCATCAGCCAAAAGCAGGCCCACACTTCCCATTGAAACACTCATAAGTTTATATTTGTTAACATTGGTCTTCAAAGGAGTGGATTATAATAAAAAATGAATTCCTATGCACACTGCACATATCTTATTTGTAGTGCAAAAAACATTTAAAAACAATATAATATAACCAGAAATTAAATAATAACATAACCTGTCAATTAATTTACATCTAACGTAAAAAATAAATATAAATGTATATAAAACCTCAAGTTAACATTCATTTAAATTAGTTATTAAAATCATTATGCGACCAATAAAATCAACAGAGCCAACAGAACCAATATCTGCTTTAAACTGGATTATCAGAGTCCACACTGCCATATAATCCAGTTCAATGTGGATTTTATACAGATGTGTGGAAGGGGCCTGAGTCTCCACTGCCAGATAATCTGGGATAAGAGGATAATCTGTGATCAGATTCTGGAGTATAGGGGCATTGTGAAAGGCACCAGAGGCCAGAGTATTTCTTGTCCAGAATGCTTAGGATCCAGAGTTAATATACCACTATATAACCCATGCATTTCGACACCACTTTAACAGCTGTGGCACAGTGCTATGCAATCATTGGAGTTTCAGTGTTATAAGGTCTTTGTAAGTCTTCTCATCAAACTATGAATCCTAGAATACTGGAGCATTGATCCATGCGAGTTAAATGGGTGTCAAATTGCAGTAATTCTGCAGTATAGATGCTTTTGTACCATGCTTTCCCCTTCTAGAAGATTAAAATAACTCTGAAGCTTTAGTTAAAAATCATGAGTTTTAATCTAAAAACACTGATATATCAAGACTTTCTGTCTCAACTACAGCTGAAATCTCATTCTGAAGATTTTGTTAAAAACCGAATTTAACATTTAATCTTAACGAGATTGCACACTCATAGTTTTGCTTCACCTGTTCTTGAAGGCTGCATAATGAAAGTGCAGGAAGCAGGCTACCATCACAACGTGGTACCTGGTAATTGTATTGTTTTTGTACGTACTGTGGAAATGATAGAAATGAATATAGCAAATTTACTTCTTATCCTTTTTGAGACATTGTACTTTTGAAAGCTGTAGTTGATAATAAATTGTATTTATGAAAGTTTATTTAACATAAATGTGTTTATTTCAGGTGATCATCCAAGGATTTCGCAGCTACAGAGATCAGACTATAGTAGATCCTTTCAGTTCAAAGCATAATGTCATTGGTAAGTTCCTGTAATACAAAGGCTTATGCAGCATTTAAGTATAACTTTTAGAGATGAAATTGACATTTGATATATTTCTTCCTATTCAGAATGAAACTGATTGCTTTTTCTTATCTGATTGCTTTTTCTTATCTGGCACATTTGTTGTTATTTTTAATGTTACATAATTTCATGGGTTAGTGCCCCTAGATCAGGGGTCCACAAACTTTTTAAACAGAGGGCCAGGTCACAGTCCCTCAAACTGTATATTTGAAAAAAAATGAATAAATTCTTATGCACACTGCACATATCTTATTTGTAGTGCAAAATCACTTAAAAACAATACAATAATTAAAATGAAGAACAATCTTAACAAATATAAACTTGTTAGCATTTCAATGGGAAATGTGGGTCTGCTTTTGGCTGATGAGATAGGATTGTTGTTGTTATGTGCTTTCAAGTCATTTCAGACTTAGGTTGACCCTGAGCGAGGGCCAGGTAAATGACCTTGGAGGGCCGTATCCGGCACCCAGGCCTTAGTTTGATGACCCCTGCCCTAGATTTTCATACAGTGACTAACTAATGTCTCCTCAATATGCTTGTAGATCAAATCCTTCCACACCATAGCTGGGAGATACTGAAAATTATTTCCGGATTCTTTTGTCTGTCAGTTAGCCACCCTGAACAGATTATATGGCAAAAGAGGAAAGAATCAAGGGTTATCCATTGCTAGTGTAACTAGAAGAACTATTGGCACTTTTATTAGGTCATGCATTTACTATTGTGTACACTTCCAGATATGCTGGTCTGCAACTGCTGTTGCTTTCAGCCAGCATAATTCTGCCATTAAACATAATGATAGTTGTCAATGTGTCTAAAATGTAATGGTGGAAGTCAGGCTTTCAGACAACTGAGTACCTATTTGAATTATGAGACCCTTAATTCATTATTGATTTGCTGTATGGTGTCAGGAGGGGGGGGGGTATATGTGTTACACAATTCAGTGGTTAGATGTGAAGTATATGGCATGAGATGACAAAAAGTAAGATGGCTAACAAAAGGAATAGATAATATAAATAGGTCAAAATGTTACATAAAATACCTTTTCCTTTTTGTTCTCAGATGTGGAATGGCAGGCTGTTGATTCAGGTGTTGTTCAGCCTGTCACATCTGAAGTAGTCACCTTACTCATTTTTTTCTTCTGCTAAGATGCAGAAGTGATGGTCCATAATACTGAGTTCTTTTAAAAGGTCAGGGGATTATTAGACCAGTTGAACAATTTTTTTATATGTCACTTTATGCATCAGTATACCAAAATGAAAAAAAAAATCATTCATGAAAAATATAATTCAACATGTAACTTCTGCTTATTTTCAGTGGGTAGAAATGGTTCTGGAAAAAGCAACTTTTTCTACGGTAAGTACACAGCTACACATAAAATATTGTTTCTATTATTGGAGCCACATTTCTTTTTGATTGCTATAATTCAAAGGGCCTTTCAGTGCTTTTATTCCACAATCTTTATTTCTACAGTTCATTTTACACAACAGAAATGAATCTTTCAAAATGTCTGAGAAAAAAATGAGTCAAATTTTGAAGCTGTAACTAAATATCAAATCAGATAATCATTTTTTTTGTTTGCTAAAATCAGTAGTTTTATTTTTTTCCTTTTTAAATTTCTTCAGTTTTAATTGTATACCTTGCTGGCACAAGGCATTGTTTGCTGGCATTGCTGGCACACAGAGCAATAATTCCTAAATTATGTGCCATGAAAATTGCCAAGGTACCACAATAGAAAGATTTAATTAACAGCTGTAATTTATTAGCAAATCCATATTCCTCACTAATAGAGAGGCCTGCGCTTTGCATGAGTTCTCTACATGATTCACAGTTCTAACCTTCTCTCATACCTATGCCGTTTGAGCAATTCAGCATTTGTTCATCTAATATGATTGGAACAGTCTGTCAGTTTAGTATTGTAGTAAACTCATTTACATTAAAGCAAGCTCAGAAGTATTGATAGTGAATGCTAAAATACTTAATTAAAATTTGCAATGCAAGTCATCTATTTTAAAGAATAATACAGTAAACTGCAGTTCTTCACAGAACTTCTATTAGAAAAACCTATATTGAAAGATTATGTGGTTGAATTGAATCTTTAAAATTAACAAGTCTTTCTGTATTTTCTTCATTACAGCAATTCAGTTTGTTCTCAGTGATGAATTCAGTCATCTTCGTCCTGAGCAAAGGCTGGCATTATTGCATGTAAGGAAATATGAGAGATGTATGTAAGCATGCTGTTACAAAACAAATGACCAAAAAAGCTGTCTTTTAGTTGAGTTTATTGACCTAATCCAAGGGTCTATACAATATATTCCTTTTTTGTTGTTGATTGCAAGTAAGTGATTATTGTTTTACACAATTTTGTAAATAACATTTATCATCTCTCTTAGGAAGGCACAGGCCCTCGGGTTATTTCTGCTTTTGTGGAAATTATTTTTGACAACTCTGACAACAGATTACCAGTAAGTAAAATGTACTTAATATCATTAGGACATTCAACACAGGTTGTGCAAGTTAATGCCTTGGCTATTAATTCTTTGCTTATATCTTTTCCTTAGATTGATAAGGAAGAAGTTTCACTTCGCAGAGTCATTGGAGCAAAAAAGGACCAGTATTTCTTAGACAAGAAAATGGTGACGTAAGTCTACTCCCCCCCCCCCCCTTTCATTCTTCCCCTTTTCATTAAATCAAAACTGGGTTGGATGTAATCTAGTTTAACATCTAAACCTGTTTTGTTTTCTGTGGAATCTTGAACATTTAATTTCTCATTTCCAAGAGAAGCCATTTCAGTACCATTTTTTTGTTTGTGTTCATATGTTGTGAAATATTACATCATTCAGTTTAATTTTCAGAAATAGAGAAAATATAATAAAATTGAACATGCTCTTAATCTCTAGTTGACATTGCAGAATATTTGGAACTAAATTAAATAAAAGTTTGGGGACGGCAATCAGGATTGCTGTCAAGGTTGCAATTAGTAAGAGAGAACTAATTGGAAGAATGTTATTTAATAGTCATGAATGCTTGTTCTTAAACGTCACTGCTGAATAATGTACAGTTTGCAAATTTAATTCTAGGAAAAATGATGTGATGAATCTTCTTGAAAGTGCTGGATTTTCTCGCAGCAACCCCTACTATATTGTTAAACAAGGAAAGGTATGATGAATGACTATTATTTGCATTTAAAATGTTGGTAACATTAACTAGACATTTCCAAATAAATATCATGGAATTGCTATATTTTACATTACAGTTTACTTGATGAGTAGAGCCTGAATTTCATATGTGTTCAAAATTGGAACATCATCTTACATGACCACTGTGTCTCCTCCCTTCCTAGTATGCCTCACTTCTTATGCCCTTTTTCTTGTCAGTTTTATGATACTAATTTGTGGGAGAAAAATAGCGACAGTGATAGTGTAACATGAAAATTTGAGCAGGAATAAAACAATATATGTCATTTGTGAAAAATTTCAATCTACCAAATTAAAAAAGAATCCAAGCAATGATTGAGTAGAACTGATAGACTGACTAGTTTTTTTTTGACAGCATTAATCACTTAAGTTGCACAAGTTATAAGACTTGTTGTGTTTTAATATTTAATAATTGACAGAAATACCTGTTTCCCTGTGTGGTGTTTGTAGTGTGTTGTATCCCTTCACAATGAATGTAGCCAAGATCAACGATTAATTGACACATTTGTTAATATAATAGTTTCAAAATTGTGGTTGTTGGATTTGAATTCCCTCCATTTCTGGTTAGTATTCTCAGTGATCAAGAATCACGAGAGTTGTACTCCAATAGCATTTAGAGTAACGAACAGTAACTGGCATCGATTTGGCTGTGTCTTGTCGTTATTACTTATATATTTGATTGCTGTATATAAACAAAAGTATAGCAACTGAGTTATATTTTCCTGCTTCTTTTTAGATCAACCAGATGGCTACAGCTCCTGACTCTCAGAGACTAAAATTGTTAAGGGAAGTAGCTGGCACTCGAGTATATGATGAACGAAAAGAGGAAAGTATCTCCCTCATGAAAGAAACAGGTAAAAGTGGTTTTTATTTATTTGAGATTTCAGAGTCTTAGTGCTATGCTCATTCTTTATGTTTCATGTCTTTTTAACTTAATAGCATTTTGTGAAATATGCTTATATGGTAAATATGGAACCATAAGCTAATATTTTAACAGTCTTGTTTCACTAGGGCATATTCTATGTTTATGTATATATTGCTATGTTAAAAGTTGCAGTTGAATCAACCCGATTTACACACTTAGTCCTATGAAGAAGTAATGTTGATCTGTTTCCAAAGTGCTGTGGAAGTTAATTCCCCTACTCTCTCAAACTATTGCTCATAGTCTGATATGTCTGCTTGCTAGGTCAGACTGGGGAACTGCCCCAAACAAGTAATCACACAGCAGTTAATGGTTTCAGTCTATTTTGTGTGGACATGTTTTCACTATCTTCTCTTAAACTTAATTGGGGTTTTTAAAGTCACTTTCCCAAAAATCTGTTTGGTCTTGAAGATCACGATCCCTCGTAGATAGTGTTTCAGGAACTGCATGCCAGTAGTAGGCAAAGCTAAAACGAGTGCTTGATGGAGCCAGGCCTAAAAGTCTGAACTCATCTTTTCTTACTTTTTTCCTGTCATCTGTCTTGTTCTTCCTTTTTCTTTGCATCCATCCAATTACTAAGGCAGAATCAGATTATTCTTGTATGGGCCCAACTGGCAGACAGCTTTTAAAACTGGGCCAAAGGCAGGTTGCTCATTCCTGGATTTCCACCATAAAATTTCAATTTAGCATGAGAAAAAATAAAGCCACAGGATATAAATATCAAGAGTAAATAAACCATATACAATTTTTAAAACTATAGGTCAGAAGTAATAGAAATGAATACACAGCAACATAAAATTAATTTGAACTAAGAGCCAGTATACCAAAATTAAAACCTGTCTTGAAACCAGCAATTTCAAACACCTGCAATATAATTAGATTTTCTCAGACACTGAATTCAACATAGTTTTTGTATGCTAGGTCTGAGCCAATGTATTTCCCTTCCAAGGAACTTCATAAATTAGTGCCTATCACCAAGCAGGACTTCCAAGTGTGTAAGTTAAAGCATGGAAAGAATTAATATGAATAAATGTGTTCCTTCAAATATTCAGCCTTGAGCCATGTAGAGTAGTAAGCACACCCCTTTCTGCTTAGTGATACTTTTCTGTTCTATGTATGAATGTTGGCAAGAGAACCAAAAATATTTTTTAAAAGCAAAGCCATTGCACCAGAGCTTTTTCGTAATGCATGCCCTCCTCCTAAACACACAAAGAATTCCAGCTATCAGATCTGGACAAAGAAATCGTTGTGTCTTGGTCTAGGCAGCTCGCTTGGTTTCAGTGCTTGGGAAGAGAAAAGAGGTTTGTTTTTCTTCTCAGCAAGCATGAAAATGCACATGGTTGTCAGGAAAGGAACAACGTGGTCGCTTTTTAAAACTAGTCTAGATTAAATATGCCCTATGAGGATTGGCTTGAAGAACTAGGTATGTTTAGCCTGCAGAAGAGAAGGTTGAGGGGAGACATGATAGCCATGTTTAAATATTTGAAAAGAAATCATAAGAAGGAGCAGGCTTGTTTTCTGGTGCCCTAGAAACTGGGACTCTTGAGCAGTGGGTTCAAATTACAGGAAAAGAGATTCCACCTGAACATTAGGAATAACTTCCTGACTGTAAGAGCTGTTCAGCAGTGGATTTCTCTGCCTTAGAGTCTGGTGGAAGCTCCTTCCTTGGAAGCTTTTTAAACAGGCTGGATGACCATGATTGTGCTTTTCCTGCATATGGCAGGGGTTTGGACTGGATGGCCCATGTGATCTCTTCCTACTTGATACCATCTTGATATCATCATATTGTCTGGACATTTCAGTTTTGCCACCTCTGGGATAAGCAAATTACTTACATATAGCCTACATATCTGGATGATATCCTCTAAGCTTTCACACGCATGTAGAAAAATGTAAGAGATAAAACTGATTATTCTTTACTGGTTGTCTGTAGAACTTAAGTCATGTTAATGCTTCTTAAATAACCTTTAAAGAGGGAAAACGGGAGAAAATAAACGAGCTGCTGAAATATATTGAAGAGCGCTTACATACCCTGGAAGAGGAGAAAGAAGAACTGGCCCAATATCAAAAGTGGGATAAAATGAGAAGAGCCCTAGAATACACTATTTATAACCAGGAACTGAATGAGACCCGTGCTAAACTTGATGAAGTAAGTCATTTTGTTTAACTGCCTGTTTAAATTATCAAACCAGTTATTATGTGTCGTTTAATTCACACAGTTGCAAACTGTTCTAAAGCAGTTGATTGGATTATATGTTTTGTAGCTTTCAGCCAAACGGGAAACCAGTGGAGAAAAATCAAGGCAATTAAGAGATGCACAGCAGGATGCTCGAGATAAAATGGAGGTAAGATGATGACTCGTATGCGCTACTGCTGTCTACAAATAGTTGCATGCAGCAACTTATTGTGGTTAGTGGTCCCAAATGAATTGAAACTCACAGAAAAAGAGATGGATTCCCATTTTCATCCACATGGCATAGTATGAATAGAGGTGATATTAGACGGTGCTAATCACATGTGTGACTTTCCTAGACAAGTTCATCTGTTTCTAGATCATGAGAATAAGTATTGCCTTAATTTGGAAATATACACAGACTACCTTTATTTCTCCAGCCATTTCTTGATGTCTCTATGTAGGAAATTGAACGTCAAGTCCGCGAACTGAAATCAAAGATTTCCGCCATGAAGGAGGAGAAAGAGCAGCTTAGTGCTGAAAGACAGGAACAGATAAAACAAAGGACCAAACTAGAACTTAAAGCGAAGGACTTGCAAGACGAACTGGCTGGAAACAGTGAGCAAAGGGTAAGGGCTGGGAAGTGAAAGTGGATAATATCTCAAGCATATGTATTGTATTGTGTGCATAATATTGCCAGTGTGGAGTTTATGGGGGGAAAATAACAGTTGGCATATAGTGTAAGTTGTGTCGTCTGCAAACTTGATGATCCTGCCTTCCAGCCCTTTATCTAAGTCATTAATGACTTATTGTAATTGTATTATTGTCGCGAATGACTTATTGTAATTGTATTATTGATATTGATGTTGTTGTTTGATGTTGTTTTTGATATTGCTAGTTGATGTTAGCTTATGTTGTGAAGTGCACCTTATTTTACATGTTGTACACCGCCGTGAGTCGCCCCAGGGCTGAGAACGGCGGTCTAGAAGCACAGTAAATAAATAAATAAAAAATAAATAAGTTATGTTATCAGTTTATCTAGATTTCTATAGTGGAAAAAGTTTTACTTGTTTGAAGTATATTTGGTGTACATTGAGAGAATTTGAAGTCCATGGTACGTATTTTAAATTGCAGCATACTAAGTTTGTATGGTCTCTTTATATAACACACTAAGAGCCTTTCCTCGTATTACTGTGATTGTTCAAGAACAGTTTCTAGCATCAGTTGTATTGTAGAAGAGCACTTGTTCATGAATTCTGCTTTGGAATTAAGTAACATGTAAATTATGGGTCAAAATCTTTTCTGAGAAGTCCTACTTTTGTTACTTATATAACTTCTATTTTTGCTTCTCAAAAAGAGCTTAGGAGTAGCTGGCTTATCAAATAGGGCTGACATTGTTACCTTGATTTTCAGAAAAGACTCTTGAAAGAAAGGCAGAAACTTCTTGAGAAGATTGAAGAAAAACAGAAAGAGCTGGCAGAAACAGAACCCAAGTTTAACAGTGTAAAAGAAAAGGAAGAAAGAGGAATTGCCAGGTCTGTATGTCCAGCACTGATTTTAGGGGTGTGCAATTCAAGTAAACCCCGTGCTGTTTGCGGTGTTGGATTTTTGTTTGGCCCTGTTTTATTTTTTTCAGGAGCTTCCCGAATTTGGGAAGGCAAATGCTGTTTTTCGTTCCAGCAGCCAGGAATTCCGTTTTCACTCCGGGAAGATCCAACCCATTGGCGGCAATGGGAAAACCTCCAATTTTTCCCTTTCTGTCATTTTTAGAGCTATCGGGACAGAAATGGCCACACTTGCAGTACACATTTACCACTCAAAAGCCCACCAAGTGTCAGACCGTTTGGGTCATCAACCAATTTTAAGGAAATTCTTAACGTTTCTAGAAATAAAATGTCCCTTTAAAAATCCCATAAAGATATCCTGTGGATGTATCTGATTGAGATTCAGTATCCCTCCCTCTGACTTTCACTCTGCTGAAAGCCTGGCCACTTGACCCAGCACCAGCGCCACAGAGAGAGAGATATATTATTTTTGTATATGGGGGGATAGGCTCAGGCTTCTTGGGCGAGAGAAGTAGCACACACAAATAATAAGAGTCGAAGAGGTGAACAAACAGCTTACAAGGGCTTTAAAAATACTTAAAAAAAAATAATTCTTTGAGTGTGGGGGAGGAAGATGCAGCATAGAGTACACAAGCGAGAAGGCCTGGGGAGAGATTGAATTCTCCCCATGGGGATTTAAGGGAGTCAGGCTATCCCCTTCCTACACTAAACCACCCCAATATTTAAACAGAAATGCCTTTTCACATCCCCCCCCCCTCAAAAAAGTATGCCCACTCTCACTTCCCTAGCGAAATTGTAAAAAGAAGCACTGAAAGATATTAAACTAAGAAAGTTTAATTAAATTGCCAAAGGAAAATATTGAAGTTGAGTCCAAAAGTGATCCTAATCAACAATTGCACTGAGATAGAACATGGAACTAGATAGCACACGATCTCTCAGAAACCAGGATGCCACAGGAAAATGGAGGTGTTCGTCCTGGTATATATAGATCAGCTTGGCAAAAAGACACATAATCCGCTTTCTTGTTCTGGCTCAGACAAGGGAGGGGGGGGGGTGCTGCATGTGTGGCTGTTGCCACGGCTCAATTGAAAGGAACCGAATTCAGCCATTTTGGGTTTCCACATGGTGCGTTTCGGTCGAGTAAATTCAAACCCTGTCACCCGCCCCATTTCTGGACATTTGGTTGCCAGATTTGCCGAATGTCCCGGAACCTGTTTTGAATATTGGTACCGTACACAGCCCTACTAATTTGCCATATGAAAGGGAAGCACTGCATGAAGGAACTGGGGATGCCATCAGGGATGACAAAATAGGTTGTAGCCCCAACTGACGGAAGCTATCCTATTTTAAGAAAATCTAAACTGGACTTTTGGTGTACTTTTAGTCGCTTCCTGTTTCAATTTCTTTGGTTTTTTGAAAGTAGTTTCATCCTTTTCGGGACTTTAATAGTCGTGAACATCAGAGACAAAACATTGATCCCCGTTTCTACCAGAGTAATTTATGTTGACTCTTGTAACTTATATGATAAGCCAGAGGATATTCAAGAGTGGATCTGTATCATCTACAACTTGCGTACAGGAAATATGTGAGAATAAGTGCTTTTCCGTATGAGCCTAACAGGATAAGTGAGTTTGCAACTTAAATAAGGTAGTCAGATAGAAATGAGAAATAAAAAAAGGTAACCTATCTGCAGGAAAGCACAATGGAGTCTATAAATTGTGCCTTGGATGTAGCCTTCTTAACTTCATGCCCATCTGATGTATTACACTACAGTTCCCAACACTACTCTAAGTATGAGGGAATCTGGTAATTGGAGAGGTAATGAGAGTTGTAGTCCAGCTCACCTGAAAAGCCACAAATTTGGAGTGGCTGTTCTGGTGTCAGGAAAAATAGTTTTTGAAGTTTAAAACTTAATGATTTATAGCCCTTTTAATTTCTTTGGAACAGAAATTTTCCTAGAATATTGAATAAAATCTCACATTTGAAAAGAACATTAAAATGGAACATTATTTCTCAAAATAGTTTGCTTTAGGTTTCCTGACAGTCATGCAGTTTACCGAAATGAATTTACCTTGGCTTGGTTACATCTTTTAAAACATCTTGTTACATCTTGTTACATTTCTCTTTTGAAACAGATTGGCACAGGCTACCCAGGAAAGAACAGATCTTTATGCAAAGCAAGGTCGAGGAAGTCAGTTCACCTCCAAAGAGGAGAGAGATAAATGGATTAAAAAAGAACTCAAATCCCTTGATCAGGCCATCAATGACAAGAAAAGACAAATTGCTGCGATACACAAAGATCTGGAAGACACGGAAGCTAATAAAGAGAAGAACCTGGAACAGTACAGTGTAAGGAGTTGAGTTTGATGGTGGTCAGAAATATTTGAACCAGGCTTTACTTTGCACATGGAATAAGTTTTATGGTGTTCTGTTTAAAGTAGATATGCTATGGTTTCATAGTTCATTTACATAATTAGGTTGTGTTCCACACAAGGCATGCACAAGTGGAGCCTGCTTAGATGCAGAACCTTTTCTGAAGTTTGGGAAATATCGGATCTGTGGAGTGTATAGCTTCAGTGAGTGGGATGCTAGGAGGAAAACACTTGTATAAATGGACTGTTTATGGCTCCAAGAATAATAGTAGAGGACTGATGGAACATACTTTGGCAACCTTTTTTTTTTTTGGGGGGGGGGGGGGTCTTTGAATGTAGCCATTGTGTTGACAGTTTGGTAATGCTGCAGAATTTTACAGGTGTGGTTGGGATGTAATGAATTACGCTATAGGCTTATTTCTTTATATTTTTGAAACAAAGGTCTCAAATATAATAATGATGGATAGACTAGGGCTGAAGTCAAATTCTCTATAAATGTGGAGTGAGGGATTTAATTCTGCTGTCCCATTTTGTCTTTTAAGATGCATCTCTTTGGGATATGTGTTCCCAGTTTTGCTAGTTCTGTGAATTGGGTCATGTTCCATAGGGCCCTGTCTAACATGTATAGAGGCCAGAATTCAAGAAGGAGTGGGCATAATGTAGTATAATTCCAGTGCTTCACAACAAACGGATGATACCTTGCGTAGTCTTGGGCTGTGAAGATACAAATTGCAATGTAATTGTCAAATTTTATTGTAATTCAATATGTAATTATTTGCCTGCACTGAAAGTAATGAAACATCTAAAGCAGTGGTTCTCAACCTGTGGGTCCCCAGATGTTTTGGCCTTCAACTCCTAGACGTCTTAACAGCTGGTAAACTGGCTGGGATTTCTGGGAGTTGTAGGCCAAAACATGTGGGAACCCACATGTTGAGAACCACTTATCTAAAGCGATTCTTTGCTGTCTAAAACCTACAAATACCAGCTTGTGGTTCATTTAGTCTGTCAAAAGAGTGAAATGCTGAATTTTAAAACATTTTTCCTTATATACATTAGAAACTGGATCAGGATCTCAGTGAAGTGAAAGCTCGTGTGGAAGAACTGGACAGGAAATATTATGAAGTGAAAAATAAAAAGGATGAATTGCAGAGTGAGAGAAAGTCAGTAATTTTATTGAGTTTTACTACTTTCCTTATGGTTGTTCTGTTTGCTGTGTTATAGCTGGGTACTAATGCTATAGACAGTAAGCAGAAAACAATAGCCATGGGTCATAAGCTGCGCTTATTATCTATGGCATTAGTACCCCAGCTATTTCAAAAATGTTGTGCTATAAATAAATATAAGGTATTGCATGATTTACAGAACTGGAATGCTGTTGATATGAAATATCGAAATTGAAATATTGAAATGATTGCAAATAGGAGGTGTCCTGTGTCTTATTTGCTAATCATGGACATGTATTTTAGTAATATTGAAATGAAATAACAAATGTCATTAAAGTGTGTTGCTGTTGTATGTCTCTGCTACAAATTCTAAATCAGTAGGAAATGCTGGAAATTGCAATAAGAGTATAAAATTGCGAAGTTTACAAAACAAGTCTTTGAATAGCTTTAGATGAGACTTATCCAATCTGGTGTCCTCTAGATAAAACGTCAACTCTTTTTCAGTTACTTGTGGCGAGAAGAGAATGCAGAACAACAAGCTCTTGCAGCAAAGCGGGAAGACTTGGAAAAGAAGCAACAGCTTTTAAGAGCAGCAACAGGAAAGGTGGGATTTTTAACATACTGTTACTATTAAAGATCCCTCTCCCCCTACCCCCAAAGAGCTCTTTGTCTCTTCTTCCTACCAAATCATGTCAGAAATTGTTTACCTGGAGATAAGTACTACCTTAAACCAAAATTATATTTGTAGCTTATCAAAGTTTGAAAATAACAATGCAATCAGTATGTTGAATCCATTTTCTTGGAATAGGCAGTATACTTAAATGTATGTGAGTGCCCTGTGGCTATGCTTCAGTGGCATCATAAATTAACTGGTTCAGTATGTTGTATTGACAATATTCTAATTGCAGTATGAAGTTGTATCAGATCAGAAAACTTTCCCCTCTTATGCATATAAAATTGAACTGAAGGGTAGTATGAGGGATTATAGTATTTTTCACAAACTGTACATAGCCCAATTAAGTCTATTTGATTATGCAGGCTATTCTAAATGGCATTGACAGTATCAACAAAGTTTTGGAGCATTTCCGTCGTAAAGGCATTAACTCGCATGTTCTGAATGGCTATCATGGAATAGTAATGAATAACTTTGAATGTGAACCTGCTTTCTACACTTGTGTTGAAGTTACTGCTGGAAACAGGTATGAGAATATGACTTTTTCTTTTAGAACTATTTGTTTTTGCCATATAATTGCTGAAATTACCAGAAGGCACCTACATTGAGGAATTTAGCTTTCTGGGGCATATTTGTGTATAAAATTTCCCTTACATTTTTTGTTGTTGTTTCTTTGGTTGGGTTTGAAAGAATGCAAAGATGGGTCTTAGCTAAGTACTGTTCTGTCTTAATTATAATGAAAGTACTAATTCTTTATCTTTTTAATGCTAGGCTCTTTTATCATATTGTGGACTCTGATGAGGTTAGCACCAAGATATTAATGGAATTCAACAAAATGAATCTACCTGGAGAAGTAACTTTTCTTCCTCTTAACAAACTGGATGTTAGAGATACTGCATACCCTGAAACCAATGTGAGTTTTTCTTGTTTAAAATATAATTGATAGGCATACAGAATTACAACAGTTTAAAATTCTCTGCTGCCGTCAAATAAACGGATGGAAGTGACTTGAAGGCCATATGATTTCTAAGTGTTGTGACACTAAATATCTGTGGCTTGTTTACATTCAGAATTAATAGTATTCTACCTTCATTTTGGTACTACAGGTTTGGGTTGTGTTCCTTTTGTGTGTGTGTGTGTGTGCATATTATAACTGAAGGTGACTACAGTATTGATGCAATTCTGTTACCTATTATGAAATCAACTTTTTTTAATTTTCAGGATGCTATTCCTATGATCAGTAAACTCAGATATAATCCAAGATTTGATAAAGCCTTCAAACATGTTTTTGGAAAAACCCTAATTTGCCGTAGCATGGAAGTGTCCACACAGTTGGCCAGAGCTTTTACTATGGATTGTATAACTTTGGAAGGTATGTTTTGGGTATAATTTTCTTGGTTGGAATTTCTAATTTTCTTCTAAGCTCTCACAATTATTTTAACAAACTTTGTGAAATCTAAAGCCAGTTTAACATGGCACACCACTACCGTTTACCTTTAATTTCCCTAAAGTATGACTTATTCTTGTGTTTGAATAGATAGTTTGCATTTTATGAATAACTCATGATACTATCATTTTTTAAAGCCAGTACTGGCACCATGGGTTAAGATGCTTGTTCAAACAGTATAAATTATGATCCTCAATCCATGTGCAACTTCAAACCAATTTCTGGAAAGTAGGCTCTCTGGAAAGAAGAGAAAGAAGCAAACATTAGCCTCAATTCAATTGGTGCAAGTTTGTTTAACAATGTCTTAGACCAGGCCTTTCCAAATCTTTTGTGTTAATGACACACACTTTAGACATGCATCCTTTTGCAACATAGTAATTTGGTTTTACTAGCAAGCCAGAAGTTAACCCAACCCCTTATAAGAGTTTTATACTCTCTCCCTCCTCTCTTTCTCTCTCTATATATACTGTATCTATATTATAATATACAAACAGGCAGTCCCCAAGTTACAGACAAGATAGGTTGTTAGTTTGTTCCTAAGTAGAATTTGTATGTAAGTAGAAAAAGGTACATTTTTAAAGTGTAACTCCAGCAAAAAATATACATGATTTTGGAAGAGTTAACACCCATGTGGTGTTTTACTCTCTGTTCCCTGTTCAGAAGATTTCACCTCCCTTTCTGTCCCTGTGATAATTAGATTTTGGAAAAAAATGGCTTGTTGTGAAAACAAGGATTGGTGATAAAGCTTCAGTGGAGACACTTTTTCTCCATAATAACTCTTTCAGGAGTGAATTTCCCTTCCTGGGAGTAGATTTCTCCCACCACTTCTCGTCTCACCCCCGTTCTTGACTATGGGTCATTTGTAAATTTTATGTTTGTAACTTGGGGGCTGCCTATGTATGTAATTTTCATATAATCTTTACTGTATAAAGGGGGGGGGTCTCTGAACTCATCCTCGTTCTCTCCCTCCCCCCCCCCTCCGCTGGGGCTACTGTTTGGGCATTGCCTGGGGAGGGGGGGATCAGGTGTTGGTCAGACTGAGCACAGAGAAGGATGATGGGCCCCTAGGTTTGAGTCTGGATTCCGTGCCACCTGAGTGACTGCTCCTGCCGTTGCTCCCACAGCCGCTTCCTCTTCTTCCTTCATGAGCAGTCAAGCCTGGATGTTTTGGCCACGTAGCCTTTGTTTGCCCAGGGGACAGGGAGGGGGCACATTTTTCATGTGGTGGGACTACAGGCCACATGCTAGCATGTCATGACACACAGCTTGGAAAACTCTGGTTTAGAGGTGCAAAAATGGTTAGTGTGTTCTGATGAGCTGTACCATTTTCCTTCAGTTTAATCTGAGAAAGCTTCTCCATAAAAATGTAATTTATTTGTCATTGGAACACATCTGTACTGTGAACATGTTTTTGAATGGTATGAAGTTTTTGATATTGTATATTACAACTGATGGATTGAGTATAGAAACACTTTGTTTTCTTCACTTAATGTGCTAATACTGTATTATTCATATCTTTTGGCAAACTACCGTGAGTAGTTTCTGTGGGTTAGTTCTCATTCTTAACAGAACAAAATTCTTCTAGGTGATCAAGTGAGCCACCGGGGCGCTTTGACAGGAGGTTATTATGACACAAGAAAGTCTCGACTTGAACTCCAGAAAGATGTCAGAAAAGTGGAAGTAGAATTAAGTGAACTTGAAGCAAAACTCAATGAAAACTTACGCAGAAACATTGAAAATATCCTTCACAGAATGTGGGCGCATGTATGGGTAGTGGTGGATTGGCTCATTTCTTATCTCCAAAATATTGTCTCTGTGATTATTGTGTGAAATAATGGGTAAATAGAATTCAAATGGGGTGATTTGTGTACTTTTGTATAGCAGAATCACTAGCTGTGGACTAAATACAATATGCCAGTACACAGTGCCATCTCCTGCTTGCATCCAGAGTATCAAAAAATGGATGTAGCTGTCCCCTTTAATATGAGTGCTTTCTATAATTTTGGTTAATTTTGCTTGAATATTTTTCAGCCTGTATATAACGTCAAATCACACTTTGGCTTCTGGTCTTGCTTATAGAATATGGCACATAGCATCGTTTCTGTTTTAAGATGCTGCAATGTATAAAATGTTTTTAGAGAGTGACTAATCTCATTGTAAGTCCTACTATCTATGAATTTAATGATGAACTGAACAGAAATTTTCCTTAACACATTGCACGGATTAATAATGAAATTGATCAGCTCATGAATCAAATGCAGCAGATTGAAACCCAGCAAAGAAAATTCAAGGCTTCAAGAGACAGCATTTTGTCAGAGATGAAAATGCTGAAAGAAAAGAGACAACAGTCGGAGAAAACATTTATGCCTAAGGTATGGGATATTGGGGAACATTTGCAACATAGCAGGCATTTGTTCTAGTTTCAATTTAAAAGACAATTCAGGATATGTGGCCCATCTGGAAAATTCTTGAATATAGAACACAGTGTCATACTATTTCATCACACTGGAGAATGAATCCTCTTTAAATCCAGTTTCTGCCTCCTGCAGGGTTGTAGTCTACTGAGGCTGCTTAGGTCCTCCTCCCTAAACTAAAAACCACAGAATTCTGAAGGAGGTAACAACCAGATTTAAAGTGGATTCATTTTCTACTGTGATGAGATCTATAGAATAGTGTTATGTCTAATAGGTTAAATAGATTTTTTTAAAAGCCATTAGAGGGAAAATAGAATGCAATGTATCTGTTTCGTAAGCCATTTTTATATTCTACCTTATTTATTTCCAAGGTGGAGCATGCTTTGCGTATACATGCGTAGGATTGTAACGAAAACCTATGTTATCATGCAAGAGTATGTTAAATAGCTGTTGTATTTTTTCTTTATCCATCGCAGTTAGCTGCTTCTTAAAGAACTAGATAAATTAGAAAGTCACTTTTAAAATACATACTTACATTTGATTTATTTTCCCATTAGCAACGGAGTTTACAAAGTTTGGAGGCAAGCTTGCATGCCATGGAATCAACGCGGGAGTCCTTAAAAGCTGAACTGGGAACAGATCTGTTATCTCAACTCAGTTTAGATGACCAGAAGCGTGTGGATGCACTCAACGATGAGATCCGGCAACTACAACAAGTAAATATACTTTAAAATTTCAGAGTTAAGTGTATTTGAGAATAATTGATTTTTAAAAGCATAGTTCAGAAGCATATCTCTGAATAATACTCAGTTCCTTCACTATTTAAATGGAAGTGTTACCAAGTGAACATTTAAACCCGAATTCCGGTTGGTTGGTTGGTTGGTTGGTTGGTTGGTTGGTTGGTTGCTTTCTTTCTTTCCTTTGCTTATTTTTTTGTTTGATATGGAATAGTGTTTCTAAAGTTGAGAGTGAATGAAAGGTAACAGAATTATATTGTGCGAGTACTATAGATCCAAAAATCTCAGTTGTGTTAGTGCCATATTAACTGCTGTATTTAAGTGAATAAATTGTACAGGAGTTAACCTATCTGAAATATGGCACTAAACAACAATACAAATTAATTCGCTCATTGCCCCCCTCCCCATACACATATTCAAATACATTTGGGGATACAATAGAAGGTAAACTTGTTCATGAACAGATAAACCAGAAACCTCTCTGAAAAGTGAGCATGAAACATGCACGTGTTGATTAGATTGTAAGCCTTAGCAGAGGGTACTGTTCTTTTACTTCTAAAACACCAGTGTTCAGTTAAAGTGCTATATAAATTGATGGTGATTATTAGTGGTTTCACAAAGCTGCGGAATAATGTCATCTTAATATTTTTGAAGCAGTCAACGGAATATAAACATGGCCTCTTATGTTTTATAGGAAAACAGGCAGTTGTTGAATGAGAGGATCAAGCTTGAAGGAATCATTACACGAGTTGAGACATATCTCAATGAAAATTTGAGGAAACGCTTAGACCAAGTTGAACAGGTAAGGTTTCAGGCCCATTATTTAACAAGTTTGCATTCAGTATATTTGGTGAATTTCTTAATTGCAGGAATAAAGTAGCGTGTTCAGAAACGTGAACATCTATACCGCTTAGAATATTCTATAACAATGGTATAAAATACTCACATATTAATGTTGACAATTCAAGATGAATTTGTGTGTCAATGTTCTTTGATGCTCTGCTTTCAGGCTAAGCATTAGTGAGTGTTAAAACAGTCTCATTGAAATTACTGCCAGACTTCACACTAGTATTTTGAACTTTTGTGGAGTTTCTACACAGTTTTTCTGATGTGGTTGACAGTCAACAAATTTTGGACTTTCAGCGAAGTACTATAAGAAGTTAAAGTGCTAATAAGTCCCTCTTAGTTTACCTTCCATTTCTATGCTTTTTAACGTGAAGGCGGGGTAGAATTTTTACTCAATACATATATATAGAACAAAATATAGAATACTTTGAAAACAAAAAGTGTATTGAAAGCAGTAATGTAATCTTTCTTTTCAACAGCATTGTTTACATTGTGGTGATTTGCTTCTGCATAAAGTATATGTCATTTATGTTGTAGGAGCTAAATGAGCTGAGAGAGACTGAAGGTGGCACTGTCCTTACAGCGACAACATCTGAACTTGAAGCCATCAATAAACGAGTAAAAGACACACTGGCACGATCAGATGGTTGGTATTTTTATTTAACCAAGCAGAGACTTAGGACCCTTCCACACAGCCATATAGCCCAGAATATCAAAGCCGATGATCCACAATATTTGCTTTGAACTGAGTTATCTGAGTCCACACTGCCATATAACCAGTTCAAAGCAGATAATGTGTGGAAGGGGCCTTACTTAAACATAGTGTTTTTGTCTAGTTTTGTTTAGTGTATTTAGCATAAACACAGTAAAATGCAAAAAAATGTACTTGGAACAATGATAGATTAAATGTGGTTTAAAACTATCTTCAAAGAATTTTCAGGTAGAACTGCTGGTATTTGGATTGAGTCGTGGCACAAGACTCTATTTTGACTGCTTTTTAATATGTGTATTCCATAGAAATACATTTTAATGTATGTATGTATATAATGAAAATGTATTTTAACAGTGTTGTGTCCCATCTTGTGGAGAGGTGGATAAGACGTAAAGTAATTATCATAATCATCATTTCCCTTCTTCATAACCAGGAGGGAGTTTTTTTTATATCCTACTTATAGTCTTATTAGTACTTTTCAATATGTTTGTTAATAATTTGCATTTCTATGTGTATCATTTTACAAGGTTCTCCTATTTTTATGCTTTTCTTCAAGCTTACCTTCCTTTGTACCTCCTTTTGCACAATAGATCTTGACAATTCAATTGACAAAACTGAAGTTGGAATAAAAGACTTCCAGAAAAGTATGGAACGCTGGAAGAACATGGAGAAAGAGCACATGGATGCTATTAACCATGACACAAAAGAGCTCGAGAAGATGACTAACCGGCAAGGAATGCTTCTGAAGAAGAAGGAAG
Organism: Anolis sagrei; assembly: GCF_037176765.1. Lineage (NCBI taxonomy): Eukaryota > Metazoa > Chordata > Lepidosauria > Squamata > Anolidae > Anolis > Anolis sagrei. The sequence goes on along the minus strand of NC_090023.1, from coordinate 209,647,621 downwards.
AATGTATGAAAAAAATAAGGGAGTTGGGCTCACTCCCACAAGAAGCTTTTGAAAAATACCAGACATTGAGCCTGAAGCAGGTAGCAAAGATTTTCATCTTTCATATCCAGTGACAATAATAGATGTTTGTGCAATATCCTAACAGTCTGTCTTCACTTTTTTTATTAGCTGTTTAGGAAACTGGAGCAATGCAACACAGAGCTGAAGAAATACAGCCATGTCAATAAAAAAGCTCTGGATCAATTTGTTAACTTTTCAGAACAGAAAGAAAAATTGATAAAACGTCAAGAAGAGTTGGACCGAGGCTATAAATCTATTATGGAGTTGATGAATGTTCTTGAACTTAGAAAATATGAAGCTATCCAGCTGACTTTTAAGCAGGTATTATTTGCAGACTATTGTAACAAGGCTGTCTGGCTTTTTATTTCCACCCTAGTTCTTACGATAGTTATGTAGTAGGCCCTTGGTATCTGCTAGGGTTTTGTTATAGAATCCCCATTGATAAAACCTGAGGGTTCTCAAGACCCATTATATAAATGGCAAAGTAAAAATGTGTCCCTTACCTTATGCAAAACAGCAAAATCACAGTTTGCTTTTTAAAAAATATTTTCCAGCCAAGGATGGTTGAATTCACAAATACAGAGGAACTACTTTATGTATATTGCCTTCATGTTATGTCAGCTTTAGAAATACATTCCATTGCAATATTAAGTTTAGATAGAAGTGGAGATGTGTCATAGCTTTGTGGAATATTTGGTTATAGTATTAGGGTTTTGAAAGCTGCAAATAATATAATTTTGAATTTTAACTACATATGCTACGTTGCTGCAAGCTTTGAATGTGCTTTATTTTAAATGTATATAGTTCCAGTTCACTTTCTTTTTACAAGAAAGACATATTGGCTGAAATCTTACATAGTTTTCAGCATGTGATAAGACCAGATTTTGAATTTACAGTAAGGTCTTCTGTAAACTCAAGAAAGCAAAGGTGTATGTTTACACTTCATACATTAATTTGATAGGCATTGGAATAAGTTAATATGACAGTATTTTAGCCCCTTTTTACAAAAACTGAACTGAATTCTATTTTTCCAAGGTGTCAAAGAACTTCAGTGAGGTCTTCCAGAAGCTGGTGCCTGGAGGAAAAGCGACCCTTGTGATGAAGAAAGGGGATATAGAAGGGAGTCAGTCTCAAGATGAAGGTGAAGGCGCCGCTGAGAGTGAGAAGGGATCAGGATCCCAGAGCAGTGTCCCATCTGTAGACCAGTTCACTGGAGTTGGGATTAGGGTAAAGAACATGATCTTTATTTTGCCTTTTAAGGACGGCTAATTGGCTTCTTTGTAACCAGCATATGATGACAGTGCTCCCTAAGTACCAGTAACTAGCATTCTCTGTTTGTTTTTTCAGGTCTCATTCACTGGTAAACAAGGTGAAATGAGAGAGATGCAGCAGCTTTCTGGCGGACAGAAGTCTCTAGTGGCTTTAGCCTTGATTTTTGCCATCCAGAAATGTGATCCGGCTCCCTTTTACCTTTTTGATGAAATTGATCAAGCCCTGGATGCTCAGCATAGAAAGGCTGTTTCAGGTAAAGGTTGTTCTTGTTCTTGTTGCTTTTTACCTTTTTGATGAAATTGATCAAGCCCTAGATGCTCAACGTAGAAAGGCTGTTTCAGGTAAAGGGTTATGTTGATGTTGATGATATTATTATTTATTACCAACCTCTCCCTACAACTTGGTTAAGACTGACAAATATATCGCCATTGAAATGCATAGAAATCAGCATAGATATTATATATTGCTGTCTTTGTTCACATACAGAACAAGCATCCCATACTAAAAAAAACCAGTAATGAATTATTGCTGTTATATACCAGCTTAACCTGAGGAACCTGTACAAGGACCAAGTAGCAACAGTCAGAACTGACCACGGAACAACAGACTGGTTCAAGATTGGGAAAGGCGTACGGCAAGGCTGCATACTCTCACCCAACCTATTTAACATGTATGCAGAACACATCATGCGATGTGCGGGGCTGGATGAATGCAAAGCTGGGGTAAAAATTGCTGGAAGAAACGTTAACAACCTCAGATATGCAGATGACACCACTCTGATGGCCGAAAGCGAGGAGGAGCTGAGGAGCCTTCTAATCAAGGTGAAAGAAGAAAGCGCAAAAGCCAGGTTGCAGCTAAACGTCAAAAAAACCAAGATTATGGCAACAAGAATGATTGACAACTGGAAAATAGAGGGAGAAACCGTGCAGGCCGTGACAGACTTTGTATTTCTAGGTGCAAAGATTACTGCAGATGCAGACTGTAGCCAGGAAATCAGAAGACGCTTACTTCTTGGGAGGAGAGCAATGTCCAGTCTCGATAAAATAGTAAAGAGTAGAGACATCAGACTGGCAACAAAGATCCGCCTAGTCAAAGCCATGGTATTCCCTGTAGTCACCTACGGATGTGAGAGCTGGACCTTAGGGAAGGCTGAGCGAAGGAAGATCGATGCTTTTGAGCTGTGGTGTTGGAGGAAAGTTCTGAGAGTGCCTTGGACTGCGAGAAGATCCAACCAGTCCATCCTCCAGGAAATAAAGCCCAACTGCTCACTGGAGGGAAAGATACTAGAGACAAAGTTGAAGTACTTTGGCCACATCATGAGGAGACAGGAAAGCCTAGAGAAGACAATTATGCTGGGGAAAGTGGAAGGCAAAAGGAAGAGGGGCCGACCAAGGGCAAGATGGATGGATGGCATCCTTGAAGTGACTGGACTGACCTTGAAGGAGCTGAGGGTGGTGACGGCCGACAGGGAGCTCTGGCGTGGGCTGGTCCATGATGTCACGAAGAGTCGGAGACGACTGAACGAATGAACAACAACCAGCTTAACATAGTATGTGTGCAGCTTTTGGTTGTTTTTTTCCCAGACATGGAGAGAGGAGCTGCTTCACTGCTGCTGTGATAAGAGCTTGAAAGCAACAAAAGTCATATTCTGCCTATTAATAATTGGTGTCTTGATTATATTTTAATGTAGTGGTTTTGTATTTAACATGTTAAGGAAGCTTCTGTATGTTACTTATCACCCACTAGCAGGTTTTTCTTTCTCCTCAGATATGATTATGGAATTGGCATCACATGCTCAATTCATCACCACAACTTTTAGGCCTGAACTGCTTGAATCCGCTGACAAATTTTATGGTGTGAAATTCAGAAACAAGGTATGCCATCTATAATTTGGTGAAACCGAATACTGTTGCAGTCTAGCTGTAATTCTGTGATGCGTGAATAGACACAATGTCAAAAATAATTAAGGAAAGTTGGTTTTAGGTCATTATATTTCGGGTACAGATACATGATTTTAACATAAATATTAAAATATTTAAAGTGACATCATGGGCTATATGTTCACTTAGATTTCAATTTGATCTGAGTGCCTTTGGTGACCTGGAAATGTATATCTTAAAACATTTTAGAACACAGTAAATAGGAGTCCTCTTTGTAGGTTGCCTCTGAAGTTTATAACCAGTTTATATGGCACCCTTTTTTAATAGAAAAAAGCCTACAACAAGATATATTTTTGCTGGTTGTATAAATTATACAAAACTGTTAAGTTTGTATTAAACACAAACACACATACCACATATGTGTTTTGGGCTTTGTTTTGATGTTTACTGACGCTTATCATGGGATCAAACATAGTAGACACTAAATTCTTGATCAATTGAAGTGTGATTCTATGAGAGTTGCCTCGGCTGGATGGGTATCTGTTGAGAGTACTTTAATTGTGTATTTCTGCATAGCAGGAGTTTGGGCTGGATGGTCCTTGTGGTCTTAATCAACTCTATGGTTCTTGGGATTGTCTAGCCCAGTGGTTCTCAAAGTGTGCTCCAAAGAGCCCTTGAGGCTATATGAACCATACTGAGGGTCTCTGCATATCCCTCTTCTTCCACTGTCCTCCCCCCTCCCTCCAAGCTTTTCCCTCCTCCTTGCTCACAAAGCATATGGGGGGCTCCATGCTTCTCTCCTCTTCCTCTGTTCTCCCCCTCAAAGCTTTTCTTTCCTCCTTCTTGCTCCCCCTGCTTCCCTCACCCCTAAAACCTTTTTCCCCTCAACTTCCTCGCTACTCCAATCCTTTCCCCCTAGCCTTCCTTGCTTCCAAAACCCTATTTCCCATGGCCATCTGTTGAGGATGCTGTGATTGTGCTTTTCCTGCATGGCAGAAGGGGGTTGGACTGGATGCCCCCTCGGGTCTTCCACTGAAATACTGTTAAGATTATGTTGGTCTAAAAGTTTTCCCATAATATATAAACATTTCTTGAAGCCCCATGAGAAAATTTTGCTTCAAAAAAGGCTCTGCAGCTGAAAAAGTTTAAGAACCCCTGGTCTAGTCACTTCCAAGTGTAGGCAGTCCCCAAGTTACAAACAAGATAGATTCTGTAGGGTTTTTTTCTTAAGTTGAATTTGTATGTAATTCAAAACAGGTACATTTTATAAGTGTAATTCCAGCCAAAAAATATGTTTTTCAGATTCAGGTAGCATAGGGAAGGGTTAACACCCCTGTAGGATTTGTTTTGTTGTCCGTGGCATTGTTCAGAAGATCTCACCTCACCTTCTGTCCCTGTGATAAGTGGATGTTGAAAATCTTGACTTGTGGAAACAAGAATTGGAGATAAAGCTTTAACGGGGACACATTTTCCTAACTCTTTCAGGATTGAATTTCCCTTCTTAAGTATGACTCGTTTGTAACTCGAGGACTGCTTGTAAATCTTTGCAAATACACGTATTAGAAATCAAAATGGAGGTTCCCAGAAAGCTGGAATTCAGAGCTGTGAAGGACTGAAATCCAGGCATTGTTTAGATCATTCAAAACAAATGGAGGCTCCTAGGCTTATGCTTTAGATTGATTCTATAGAGCTGTGTTGTCATCAATTACACATTTACATTCTTTTGTTGATTTAGGTCAGTCATATTGATGTGATCACAGCAGAGATGGCCAAAGACTTTGTGGAAGATGATACTACTCATGGCTAAGTGGAGAAAACCTGTTGATAAAATGTGCAATGTGTAATATATTTCTGACTACAAAGGCAACTGTATAAATTTAAGAACTCATTGTTCAAGAGCTACTTTTAACATAGTTAATAAATCATTGTTAAGACTATGCTTTTCCATAGACCTTGGAACCATTTTTCTGTGTGGTGTTGTGCTCTTTTGTTAAACACCTGTTAGTTTTATCTTCATACTATATCTAGTATGGAGACTGTATTTGCTTGGATTTTTTGTAAAGTTTCTTTTTGTTTCAATATTTTTTAATGTCAGTTCTTCCTTCCTATATAAATCCTTTTATCGTTTATATTGCCTCACCTGTTTTTTTAAAAAATAGTTTCAATAAAACAGTTTCTTTTAATGGTACAGTTGATACATATGTTGCTTCTTGTGGGCTTCTGGGCTATCTCCCATCATTTCATACATAATGCAGTTTGGTTTTGCATATGGCAAATGGGGAAAGACAAAATCTGCTGTAAATCAGTGTTTGGCAATGCATTTCTATGAGAATTTAGGTGTCTGCCATTGTTTCCGTTTGTTTCTTGGTTATGAGAGAGTCCTTTTGTTCATAAGTTGGAATTTAAGCTTCAGTTTTTGATTCATATGCTGCATCTGCTCAAAGTCAAATTGATTTTCTATGTAGCCATCTTTACGCTTTTATAATAACCTGAATCATCTATGAACTCTATCCTTCCATATTCTCACAGTTTCTTGAACTCTCCTCCATCCAAGTCTAATTACATGCACAATATCTGTTTTGGCCAAAAGTGTTTCTCATCTACCAACTTTTTTTATTACATGAGTTAGGAATGGGAAAATGTGATATTAAATCAGTGCTCAATGTAACAGAGATATAACAGTTGGATCTGTGTATATTTTGTACAATAACAATAACCGATACAAAGTCAGGATCGTTTATGAAACACATAGCAGAGAGGCAGTTGGCTGAACATATAAGGGATGGGAATCATATGGCACTTCAGATTTTCCAGTATTCCTCACCATTGGTTGTGCTAACTAGGGTTGCTGGGAGAGATGCGTAATTCCCACCCCAGATGTTTTAACTATTTTTGTGCAGTAACCTGAGCCTGGTTGTCTGAATTCTGTTTTGTGCTATTCTGAGAATATTTAGACATTATGGCAGACTATTATTTTTAATCCAACAGTTATTTTATTCCATTATGGAGCAAATGCCTCCATCACGAACACGAAATATAGGAAATATGTGAGATACAACATATTTTCAAGCTTTAACCCTGCCATACTGTGTAAAATGTAGCTCTTAAGTAAAGAAAAATGAAGAACAATTTTCTATGTTTGATAAAAGGAGTTGTTTGAATTTATTTATCTTTTCAGTAAAATGGTGCATTTTGTGAACTTGTTTGTTCCCAAGTACTGTAGACCCACTGTATCCACAGGCTCATAAAACACATTCACCCTACCATTGATGCAGATGTACACAATACTGTACATTTTATTCTGTGGTGAAGGAGCACTCACAGTTTCCTGCTTCTGCCGTCGAGATGGAGAGCTTCCTTTGAAGGCAAAAGCAGGAGGCTGCTGGGGCTTACTGCTGCCGGCTACTATTTTTAATAGGGACATAGAGGGCTCCCCTTGCAGCAGTGGAGGGGACAGGGAGCTACTACCACCAGACATGTAGCTTTTAATGAGACATGCCCCATTATCACCAGATGTCTATGCCCCACACCACTGGAGAAATAATACTGTTATTGCACCACCTGACATCCATGGGGAAATAGCAGCGAATAATGAAAGGACCAAGGCAGTGACATCCCTGGCCCATCCTCTGTTCAGATATCAGCCAGCACGCCAGTGCCTTAAATCAGGAAATAGCTTTCTAAGATCTACAGAGATACTTGCAAGAACACCTCAAATGAGAGTCCAAAAGTGGCAGGCTAAAACTCAGAACCTCTATCCATAGCTGATACCGGATGAGAGACTCCTTCCTGGGCACACAGAAGACTGGACAACTTTGAAGGCGCAGAACAGACTGCACTCTGGCATCACGAGATGCAGAGCCAATCTTCAGAAATAGGGCTACAAAGTGGAGACCATGACATGCGAGCATGGAGAAGAGCAAACCACAGACCACTTACTACAATGCAGCCTGAACCTTGCCACATGCAGAGTATAGGACTATCTTACAGCGACACCAGATGCACTCCCAAGTGGCCAGCTTCTGTTTGTGTTTTTAAATACATTATAACTGTACCCTCAGTTTGCTTCTTACACAGTAAATAAATATGGGCAGACTTCAACCCTCCAGATGTTTTGGACTTCAACTCCCACCATTCCTACCAGCTCACTATATGCCATATGTAAGACCAACATAGACATAAAACTGTCCCTGCAATGCTCCTCCTTCCTCACTAAATTGGGATTTCTCAAAAGTTCGATTTAAGAAATGGTATTTTGTGCACATTTATTCTACATGCAAGCTTTTACAATACTAGCTTCCTTATTTGTAGCCTATTCAAGATAGTGTTGGATTGTCCAAGGTCAGTTGGGATAGTCTTGAGGTATGTTAAGAACTTCCCTTTCAGTATCCTGTTCCAGTGCCTATTGAAATAGAACTCTTCCAGGATTTTCTGTTGTTCCTGAAAGAAGAAACAGAATCCTTTTAGGAAGTTAACTCCCAAGTAGCAGATAAGACACAACAAGTGGTTCTAAGGCAGGCAAAGGAAACAAATATCAGGCCCTTCAGATGTTACTGAATTACAACTTCTATCATGCTGTATGTAAACTGGCAGGCTTCAAGTTTCCAATCATTTCTGTAAGGTATGAGAACATCTCCCAAGATTTTTTGTTGCAATGTTTGGGGTGGGGGTGGGGATTCCAGATGTTGTTAGACTGCAAAGACCCATTGATCCTAGCAAGTGTAGTCAATAGTGAGAGATGAGAGGAGTTGTAGTACATACTCTAGAGAGCTACATGTTCTTTATCACTGTTATAGGAGACTTCACAAAAGAATATATCAGTAAATATGTAACAAAAAAATTATAGACCACTCCTAAAGCAATGGGTGTGCCACATTTGATCGTCCTGGTGGTTAACCTGCTCTCATTACAAGAAGCTACAGTTAGGACAGAATATGAAGAAACAATGGCTTCCTAATGGCATTCAACTTGTATGATCATGTAAAGCAGAACTGGATTCAAAAGGAAGAGGTGAAAATTGGAGTCAAGAGCATTAGCATTGTAAGAAATGCAGATGGCACCATGTTCCTAGCAGAAGACTTGGAATGATAACTGAAGAAAAACAAGGAAGGAAGTGCAAAGCCAGGTTTACATTTGAAAACAAAAATAATGGCCTCAGATGGTTTACGTAACTTTAAAGTGGACGATTAAGGCATCGAAATATATTTTCTGTACCTTTGCTTAGGCATGAATCAAAATGGAGACGGCAGTCAAGAAATTGGAAAGAAAGGATTGGGAAGAACAGCTAAAAAAGATCTAGATGAGACCTTGAAGTGTAAAGATATACAACTGAAAGCTAAAGTTAGAATTGCCATGCCATCATAATTCCCATTTATATGTATGGTTGTGAAAACTGGGCAGTGAAGACAGCTGATAAGATGAATCAACATATTTGAAATGTTCTAGAGAAGAATTGCCTAGGTACCTTGGACTGTTAGAACAAACAACAATAAATAAATGGATTCTAGAGCAAATCAAACCTGAACTTTGGTCATATCATAAGAAGCTGTGACTTATTTAAAAAAAACAACAACCCAATAATAAAGTTAGAAGGCAGTAGGAAAAGTGGAAGACCACATTCCAGATGGATAGATGCAATAAAGGAGTAACATCCCTGAATCTGCAGGACCTGAACAGGGCTGTTTATGATAGGATGACTTGAATGCCTCTCATTGATAGGAAAAGGTAAAGGTTTCTAGTCATGTCTGACTCAGGGTTGATGCTCATTGCCATTTTTATGCCGAAGAGCCAGCGTTGTCCATAGACACCTCCAAGGTAATGACTGTGTGGAGTGCCATTACCTATTGATCTACTCACATTTGCATGTTTTTGGACTGGTAGATTGGCAGAGGCTGGGGTTAACAGCAGGAGCTCACCTCGCTCACCGGATTTGAACCGCCAACCTTTCGGTCAGCAATTTCAGCAGCTCAATGGTTTAACCCACTGCGCCACCAGGGGCTCTCATTCATAGAGTCACTATAAGTTGAAGTCAACTTGAGGCAGTTAACAACAAATGTGTAATGAGAAGGCTATCAAGACTGCCCCCATAGATATCAACCTTGAATCCAGTAAGCATATGTACAGTCTTGTTGTGTGATGTCAATTCAACCATGTTTCGTTCAATCATTTTTTTTCTCTCCAATTATTTTTAGCAAAAACATTTTACGTACATACCAAATTTAACACAAAAGTATTTTCTCATTTTTAATGTTTGTTATCATCAGCTCCCAGGACATTTTTAAGGCTCATTTTGGGAATTTCTGGGTCATTTCTGCGATACAGACACATCTACATTGGTTTTCCCACTGATTACAGCTAATTTCAAAATCATGAGTTATTCTTATCTATGGCATAGGAGCCTCCGCAGGCAAATTGGGTTAAACCCTTGGACTGGCAGGACCACTGAGTCAACCCGCTTTCCAGGATTCAGTGGTTTGAATCCTGGAAAGCGGGTTGAGCTCCCTCTGTCAGCTCCAGCTCCCCATGCAGAGACATGAGAGAAGCCTCCCACAAGGATGGTAAAATATCAAACATCTGGGTGTCCCCTGGGCAACGCCCTTGCAGACTACTAATTCTCTCACACCAGAAAGCACTTGCAGTTTCTCAAGTCACTCCTGACACGAAAAAAAAATCTATGGCATGTACATGATAACAGTTCTTGGGTTTCTTCCATGTATTATGATACAAAGACTTACAACCTTCCCACATCATTTCATGACAGATGTTTATAGTAGGAGTACTTCAAGAACAAAAATTATTTACTGGGAATTTGCCTTGTGCTACTTCCAATGTATGGAGCAAATGACTGGAAACAACCTTCCAGATACTGATACTGAGGTATACTGACATTTTAAAAAAGGGAGGTGTCTTGTTTCTTACTCGGTCCCACCCATGTCAGTAATTTAGAATTGCAAGCCAAACTCTAAGATGGTTTTCATGGTTGTGTCTGTCTAGATGCAGATGGACTGTCCAGAATATATTCTCCACTATTGGCAGAGCCAAAGTAGCAGCTGGTGCCATTGTAAGATAAAACTCCTTGAAATGCCAGGCCAAGCAGACAAGCCAGGGCTTCATTTAGTGCTGATCTAGTAAACAAATCCCATAATATTCCAGACTCATAAAATATGTATACAGAGTTCCTCTTCTTCTGTTTTGCCAAAGAGGGGACAATTTTAAGGAACGGATCAAGTGTTGTTTTTAATAATAGCAATTTTGGCTAATTCTTGAAAGTGCTTTGTATGAGACACATTTTAGGTTGCCTTACTATTGAGGTTGGTCTGTTGCCAGTAGGTGGTATCATTTTGTTGTTATCATAGCCCACTGCTAACCTAGAACATGAGTAGAAAGCACAAAGCTAACCCAGGATATTTTGCTGCTGGGGTGGCAAAGAATGTCCCCAGTCAAATCAAGGTATGTATATACTCGAGTATAAGCATATATTTTCAGCCCTTTTTTAGAGCTGAAAAAGCCTCCCTCGGCTTACACTCGAGTGAAAGTCCCGACAAGAAGGTGTAGGGCTGAAAGAAGACCTTCCTACAGCCCCACACCTTCTCACCAGGACCCTCACCTCTCTGCACAGCAACCCAGCTCTCCCCTCTCTCGTGTGCTTGCCTTCTTTCTTCTCCCCCTCTGTTATGCACCTTCCTTCCTCTCCTCTCTCTCTCGGTGGCCCTGGCCCCCGAAATGGGAGAGAAAGGGGCACATGGCCGCCACCTCTCTCCTTTGCAAAGGCGGCAGCTCCTCAGAAGCTGCTTCTCCCTCTTGATTCTGGAGCACAATGTATGGAGTGTTGGCATGGAGTGTTGGTGGTAGAAGGGGAGAAAGAAAGAAGGAAGGAAGTAAAAGAGAGGGAGGGAAGGAACAAGAAAAGGGGAAAGGAGAGGAAAGGAGATGGGAGGGAAGTTAGTGGGAAAGGAAAGATGGGAAAGAAGGAATCAAAGAGAAGGAAAGAAAGGAGGGAAAGAATTCACCCCCCACCCCCCACCCTTAAACACTCTAAACTGAGGTCTTTCTCACTTTTCCAGTCCTCCTTTCCATCCCAATCCTTCCCAGCTTCCAGCCTCCCTTTCACACCTCAGGTATTCCCCTTCCCACCTCAATCTGTCCTACTTTCCAGCCACTGCTTTTCCAGCTTATTCCCCCTCTTTTTGAACCAACCCTTCCCATTTCAACATTTTCATGTTTCCAATTCTTCTTTCCAACCCCCTTCCCACACCAGTCTTTACCACTTTTCCATGTTCTTATACACACAATATTTTCCCCAAAATGTATAGTTAAAATAAACTATGGTGATTATTGGAAGCACATTTACATTGAAGAAGGTTAGAATCATGATTTAATCAGAGTTGGACAGTTTTATGTAAACACTCAAAAACATTTAGCCTACTGATGCCTCAATTAATGTAATTTTATTGGTATCTATTTTTATATTTGAAATTGACCAGTAGCTACTGCATTCTCCACCTTTGACTTATACTTGAGTCAATACAGTTTCCCAGTTTTATGTGCTAAAATTAGGTGTCTCGGCTTATATTCAGGTCAGCTTATACTCGAGTATATATGGTACATAGCAACTGGGATGAACCAAAATATTTTGGCAGATGGAAAAATCTCCATTCCTTGACAACAAAACAAGAGTACAAGTTGCCACCTCTTTCCCATGTCCAAAATCAACTGTCTGAGGCACATGACTCAATTTACTAAATGGCAAGTGCAATATTGTCAGCGTGCCAAAGCCTTAATGATTACATGTAGAATATGCTGGAGGTTGTTATTTCAAGCATGGAGTTTCTGGTCAAGATCTTCCATCTTGAGATGTAGCTATAGATCAATGGTCCTCAACCTGCGGGTCCCCAGATGCTTTGGCCTTCAACTCCCAGAAAACCTAACAGCTGGTAAACTGGCTGGGATTTCTGGGAGTTGTAAGCCAAAACACCTGGGGACCCAAAGGTTGAGAACCACTGCTATAGATACATAGCTATATCTATTGCCATACCCCAAAATATTAAGATAGTGCAGCACTGTGTTTTCATATTACCACACAACAGGAGATGAGCATGGATGCATTCAGCTCCTTTTCCTGCAGATGCCTGTTGCATAGGTCCAGCTAATGGGGGGGGGGGGGAAGCTGGATGCCTCTCCATCTCCTCCCCTCTGGCAATATGGAAATGTCCATTAGGTTCGTCGGTGTTTTGTTTCTAAGGTAAGTTTGGGGATGGGAGAGCTTTGGGTTCTTGTAGTTGGAAGAGAGACCTATGACGTACAGAACAACCAACAACCATCAAAGAAATGGGCAAATTCCCAGCCCGTTTCTAGGAATAAAGTCCTGTGCTAGTGATACTCATTATTAAATAGCTGACATGGGTGTAAAGATTAACCTGATAGCATTTGATGAGTTAACATGCTGTGGTATGAAGCTCTGATGATGACCATATGAAAGATTTCATAGTTGATCTGCCAACATCAAAATAATCAAGAGGTGTCGAACAGGCTAAAAGTTTTACATTTTAACACTTGGTTGAAAATGCAAAATTAAAATTAAAATTTCTTTCAGTATTTTCCCTTACGCAACCATTAAGAAACACACAACAGTCAGCAAACCTTTCATATTTGTTGATACTCATGTTAGCCTTCCTTGTTAAATGTTTGGGCAGCCACTAGATGGTGTCTCTAACCCAACCAACATACTCAAAGTCTGCCTTTTCTGTATGCTATTGGCAGCTGTTTCATATTAGTCAAATAGCAACATGTAACTTCAAAGTATGGTTTCCTTCAGGTTCCATTCTTCCTAAGACTAATGGACAAAGTGTGAAGTAGTTTATGCTTCTAGAAGCAAGCGGTTGCTTTTAGCCAGCCTACTTATAAGCACAGCGGGTGAGCATCAATTTTCAGTGCTACTGGAAGCTTGACACAGCTGTTTCAAATTACATTTCATCCACTGGTCATTATCTGTTTTGCCAGTTCCAAAAATGCTACATTCTTTTACCTCCTTTTAATGAGTATTTGCCTTTATCCGTGTAATATATACCAATATTAATATTTCCTAATAGGTAACAAAACCCTAGCTTTGTGCAAATCATGATGGAATGAACTGGAAAGCAAGCTGCGATACTTGAGACAGAGAGACGCCCAACTGTTCCTTGCTTTATAGACGTGTGATCCTTTTAGCTCAGGAAGCATCACCATCCAGAATCTGTCTGTTATAGCTACTGAACTATGTAGAAATCCCAGTAGCTGTTAAGTGTCTGATTTGTGTTTGGGTGAGCCTTTGAGAATGTTTGTTTTCAATAGCAGATATTTTATAAGTAGATAACTTTATGTTCAAAATGGGACCCATAGATGAAATGTTGAACATTGCATACATAAAAATACAAATTATAAATTCATGCGTGAAAAGAAAGAAGAAACAAATACCATTCATGATGCCTTAAATTGCAGGGGCATTTTGTGTGTGTGTGTCAGGAGTGACTTGAGAAACTGCAAGCCACTTCTGGTGTGGGAGAATTGGCTGTCTGCAAGGACATTGTGCAAAGGATGCCCGGATGTTTTTTGATGTTTTACCATCCTTGTGGGAGGCTTCTCCACACTGTCCCTGGATTCGAACCTCTAACCTGACTGTCTTCAATCCTGTGGTTAGACTGATGAGTCTTAGTCAACCTTTGCTCTCCAAAGGAGCCGTTTATTACATTCCCCAAAAGCAATTTTAGGTAATTCAGAAATTTTAGATATCTAAAATTGCTGGAAGAAATATTATCAACCTTAGATATGCAGATGATACCACTTTGATGGCTGAAAGTGAGGAGGAGCCGAGGAGCCTTATAACCAAGGTGAAAGAAGAAAATACAAAAACTGGATTGCAGTTAAAAAAAATTTTTTTTAAAACCAAGATCATGGCAACCAGACTGATTGATAACTGGCAAATAGAGGGAGAAAACATGGAGGCAGTGACAGACTGTATTTCTAGGCATGAAGATTACTGCAGACACAGACTGCAGCCAGGAAATCAGAAAACGTTTACTTCTTGGGAGGAGAGAAATGACCAATCTCAATAAAATAGTGAAGAGTAAAAGCATCACATTGGCAATGAAGGTACGCATAGTTAAAGCAATGGTATTCCCTGTAGTAACCTATGGATGTGAGAGCTGGACTTTAAGGAAGGCTGAGCGAAGGAAGATAGACGCTTTTGAAATGTGGTGTTGGAAGAAAATTCTGAGAGTGCCATGGACTGTGAGAAGATCAAACCAGTCCATACTCCATGAAATAATGCGCAACTGCTCACTGGAAGGAACAATATTAGAAGCAAAGATGAAATACTTTGGTCACATAATGAGAAGACAGGAAAGCTTGGAGTAGATAATGTTGCTGGGGAAAATGGAAGGAAAAAGAAAGAGATGCTGACCAAGGGCAAGATGGATGGATGGCATCCTCAAAGTGACTGGCTTGACCTTAAAGGAGCTGGGGGTGGCGACGGCCGACAGGGAGCTGTAGCGTGGGTTGGTCCATGAGGTCACAAAGAGTCAGAAGCGACTGAACGAATAAATAACAACAAACGGATATTTTCATTCCTAAACTATTTTCACGGTAACATTTCTGTCTTGGGACTTAACATCTGACTAATTTAGTGAAAAATAATTTAAATAATTATTAAATAATTTAAATAATAATTTTAATTTTTCACTAGCAAGTAATTTAAATAATTCCTCAATTGAGGCAAAAAGCCTCATTGTGGGCTATCCATAGGAGTTAAAGAAGCCTTCTCCATCCTGGCATCAACATCATCCACAGCCGTCTTGACCAGCAGTTGTGCTGACTGGGAATATTTTGAGTTGTAGTGCAACACATTTGGAGAGCAACGGCAAAATGTTGTGTTAAGGTATGAGATCAAATAGCTAGAAAGTGGTTTCAGCTGTTGGAATCATATACAATTTGATAACTATTTGAATTCAAGGGTTTGGAAATGGTTATACATGGTGGAAAGTGGATGAGTGTTAAAATCCAATTATTCAGTAGAACTGTTCTGGATTCCCTTGTATGAAATACAAACACCCCAAAACAAACATTTCTTGGCCTCCTTTTCCCCACCAGCTGTCTCACCAAATGTCAATTTATATGTGTCCGTTGTGGCTCGGGCTCCTCTAAAATCTCATAAAATATTTTTAAAAATTATAGAACACACCACTGGCTTTGCATCAATACCAAAAGGAATAAATCACACAGTATAAATGGTCTAATATCCAACAAATATGGGAATGCAGCTTTTTTGCTATCAGCCTGCCTGCAAGAACAGGAGAGGGTCGGCGTCCTGGCTGCATCTCCCCCACACTGGTGAGAAAGCAAGCCAGGAAAGGAGGCTTTAAGAACTTCTGTCTCCCAGCTACACCCTGCTATCAGCCTGCCTGCAAGAACAGGAGAGGGTCAGCGTCCTGGCTGCATCTCCCCCACACTGTATCTCATTCTGCATTGTCCTGGTGTATCATCTGTGGAAAGCCATCCCTTTACTCTAACACTGAGAGATTTCGGGATCTACTGTTTCTACATTCCAGCTTGGATGCTGAGATTCTGCCAGTCTTCCATCAGAGGCATTACCCAAAGTTGTACGTAGACGATCCCTTTGGGTTGGTTCTCTTTTCCCCCCGGGGGGTTCCTCCTTCCCCCTCCTGGATTCGGCCGATTGTGCGCCCCGTGGGCTTGGCCGCCGGCCGCCGACTCTGGCGTGGAGGCCGAGCTGGGACGCCGCTGGGGCCGGTGGCTGCTGCGGCTGCTGCGGCGGCGCGGGACGCGGCAGATTTCGACGTCTCCGCTGCTCGGCGTCGGTGCCGCTGCTGTTCCAGGGTTGCTGGGGTTGCTCAGCGTTACCGCTGCCGCCTGTGGTGGCCTCAAGACTTCCTTCAGGACTTCCTTCAGGACTTCCTTCGGGACTTCCTGGTTTGGCTGCCCCGCTGCCTCGCTCCGGCGCTGGGTTACCTGGCCCCCGGGGCTGTGGTTACCGCTGCCGAGCGGCTCTACCGGCGTTGCTGTCGTGCGGGTGCGCTGTTGGTTGCTCTGGGCTGCTTGGCCTCCTAGGCGGCGGACCCCTTTGCGTTGGCTGACTGCTGCTCTGGCTGGCGCCGGGGCCGACTGTTCCCCGGGCCCCGCTCCGGCTTGTTTCGGCTGGGTTTCGGCTGGACCGCCGTGGGGCGGCGTCGTGTCGCCATTTTGAGCTCCATCTCGCCGGCCTCGATACGCTGCCGCCATCTTGAGGGCCAGGCTGCTTCATCAAAGCCTTAGTTGATCTTCCTAACGCTCTGGCCCTTGAAGAAATTCCATCTCCGACGGGCAACAGATAATAGAGCCAGTTTTTAAATTAACAGCTACCTGGCCATTACCCTTCGCTGTTTGCCCGGTATCCACCACCTCCCGGAAGACTGAGTCGGCCACCTGTGACCAAATTACTGCTACCTTTGCATCTCGCTGATCCAATTTTGGACAAACCGTGCTGATCGTTGTTAATCCGTCTGTCAGTGCTGATCCTTTTGACCTTGCAATCCATTTTTCGAGGGTGCTGACTATCTATGATTGTATTGACCATTGTCTTAAACTGTGCTGATCATCTTAATTGTGCTGACCTCCTCTGATGGTGCTAACTACCCTGATTGTGTGACCACCTTCTCAACTGTGCTGACTAATTTCAGTATGGTTGTGCGGAGTACTTTATTAATTGCGTGATCTTAGCACTTTACTCTATTAGCACTTTAGATTACTATTCTGTGGCACTTTAACCAACTTTAGCACTTTAATTGATTCGATACATCTAGCGTTGAATTAGGCCTCCATGACGCACTTCATTAAGCACTTTGGGGTTAATTGTTAAGCCACCGCACTTTAATTGTTATTCCATCGTGTGTGTTGACATAAGTCTCCATCTGTACTCTAAGAGCCTTAACCAAACCCCCTGATTGTGTTTAACAGCTGCTATTTATGTCATCATCCACTCCCTGGCATTTGTTAATCTGGTTGCTAATTGCATATGTGGGTCAGAGGGAATGGAATAGCTCAGGGGGACCCGAATATAACATAATAGGAACGGGAAATGATTGGAAGGCAAAGCCATGGCAAATTGGAGCTGTAATATGTCAAACAGTCTACAATGATCCTTGGGTTGTTATTATGGATGTTGAATGCGTCATGGAGGAGGGAGAGGCTTCCGTTAACCGAGGAGCCCCCATAGAAGTCGTGGTGGGGAAGGGGAGATACGGGAAAGGGAGACCTTTAATTCGGCCTAGGGAACGTAGAACAACATTAGTAATCCCAAATCGGTCTCCTGATACGGTAAGTTGGTGTAACCGGGTTGGCCGTCCCTCGGGATTGAAAGTGGTGCTGTTGAACGCCAGATCTGTCAATGGTAAAACAACTTTCATCCAAGATTTAATCCTGGATGAACGGGCAGATCTGGCGTGCATCACAGAGACCTGGCTGGACGAAGCGGGAGGTGTAAATTTGACCCAGCTTTGTCCACCCGGGTTCTCTGTGCAGCACCAACCGAGATCCGGAGGGCGGGGAGGCGGGGTTGCAGTAGTCTACAGAGATTCCATTCTTCTGACCAGGACCCCCATCCCGCAGTCAACAAATTTTGAATGCGTCCACCTGAGGGTGGGTGACCGGGACAGATTAGGGATTCTGCTAGTGTACCGTCCACCTCGCTGCACTACAGTCTCCCTACCTGAGCTAGCGGGGGTGGTCTCGGACCTGGCACTGGAGTCCCAACGGCTGCTTGTGCTGGGGGACTTCAATGTCCACGCCGAGGCTGCCCTAACGGGAGCGGCTCAGGACTTCATGTCTACCATGGCAACCATGGGGCTGTCCCAACAAGTATCTGGCCCCACCCACAGTGCTGGACATACATTGGACTTGGTTTTCTGTCAGGGATGGGAGGAAGGCGGCGGTGTTGAGGAGTTATCCATCTCTCTGTTGCCATGGACCGACCACCACCTGGTCAGCTTTAGACTTACTGCACCCCCTAACCTCCGCAGAGGTGGAGGACCTATTAAATTGGTCCGCCCCAGGAGGCTTATGGATCCGGAGGGATTCCTGATGGCTCTTGGGGAATTCCCCGCCACCTCGGTTGGTGATCCTGTTGATGCCCTGGTCGCTCTCTGGAATGGGGAGATGACTAGGGCAATAGACACGATCGCTCCAGAACGTCCCCTCTCAAGTAGCCGAACTAAACCAGCCCCTTGGTTTACTGAGGAGCTGGCAGCGTTGAAGCGAAAGAAGAGGGAACTAGAGGGCGTGTGGCGTTCGGATCCGAGCGAGCCAAATCGAACACGGTTTGTGTCCTTTTTAAGGTCATATGCCGCGGCAATAAGAGCCGCAAAGAAAACTTTCTTTGCGGCCACTATTGCGTCTGCAAAGAACCGTCCGGCTGAACTGTTCCGAGTTGTCAGAGGCCTGTTAAAACCCACCATTCAGGATGGGTGCCCTGATGACTCGGCAGCTCGCTGTGAAGCCTTTGCTCAGTTCTTTGCAGACAAAGTCGCTTTGATCCGCTCTGGACTGGATACCATATTAACGGCAGTCTCTGAGGATGTAACACGAGCATCTGCTTGTCCAATTTTGATGGATTCATTTCAATTAGTTCAAACCGAGGATGTGGACAAGGTGCTTGGAGGAATGAGAGCTACCACATGCATCCTAGACCCCTGCCCATCCTGGCTTCTAAAGGAGGCCAGAGGGGGATTGGCCGAGTGGGTTAAGGTGGTGGTTAATGCCTCCCTTCGGGAAGGCATATTTCCAGCCAGCTTAAAGCAAGCTGTGATAAAACCGCTGTTGAAGAAACCATCACTGGACCCCACTCAATTCGGCCTGTTTCCAATCTCCCCTTTTTGGGCAAAGTCATGGAACGTGTGGTGGCCTCACAACTCCAGGCATTCTTGGTAGACACGGATTATCTGGATCCGGCACAGTCTGGCTTTAGGCCGGGGCATGGTACCGAGACAGCCTTGGTCGCCTTAGTGGATGATCTCCGTCGGGAGCTCGACAGGGGGAGTGTGTCCCTGTTGGTGCTACTCGACCTCTCAGCGGCCTTCGATACCGTCGACCACGGTATCCTTCTGGGACGCCTCGCGGGAATGGGTCTCGGAGGTACTGCGTTGCAGTGGCTCCGGTCATTCCTCGAGGGTCGGTCTCAGAAGGTGTTATTGGGGGACTCCTGTTCTAACCCACAACCTTTGTTTTGTGGGGTTCCTCAGGGTTCAATACTGTCCCCCATGTTGTTTAACATCTACATGAAGCCGCTGGGCGAGATCATCCGGAGTTTCGGGGTGCGGTGTCATCTGTACGCAGATGATGTCCAACTCTGTCACTCCTTCCCACCTGCTACTAAGGAGGCTGTCGAGGTCCTGAACCGGTGCTTGGCCGCTGTGACGGTCTGGATGGGGGAGAACAAATTGAAATTGAATCCAGACAAGACAGAGGTACTCCTGGTCAGTCGCAGGGCCGAACAGGGTATAGGGTTACAGCCTGTGTTAGACGGGGTCGCACTCCCCCTGAAGACACAGGTTCGCAGTTTGGGTGTGATCCTGGACTCATCGCTGAGCCTGGATCCCCAGGTTTCGGCGGTGACCAGGGGAGCATTCGCACAGTTAAGACTCGTGCGCCAACTGCGACCGTACCTTGGGAAGTCTGACTTGGCCACGGTAGTCCACGCTCTGGTTACATCCCGCCTTGATTACTGCAACGCTCTCTACGTGGGGTTGCCTTTGAAGACGGCTCGGAAGCTCCAACTAGTCCAACGGGCGGCAGCCATGGTACTAACAGGAGCAGGGCGCAGGGAGCATACAACTCCTCTGCTGTACCAGCTCCACTGGCTGCCGATTAGCTACCGGGCCCAATTCAAAGTGCTGGCATTGGCCTTTAAAGCCCTAAACGGTTCTGGCCCAACATATCTATCCGAACGTATCTCGGCCTATCAGCCCACCAGGACCCTAAGATCTTCGGGAGAGGCCCTTCTCTCCATCCCGCCTGCTTCACAGGTGCGGCTGGCGGGAACGAGAGACAGGGCCTTTTCTGTGGTGGCCCCGCGGCTTTGGAATGCCCTCCCTATAGAGATAAGATCAGCCTCCTCGCTGATAGTATTTCGGAAAAAACTCAAGACATGGATGTTTGAGCAAGCATTCGGCTAATCCGATGCGATCAAGGACCGGCAATCACAGACAACGAAATTGGATTATGATTTTAATTTAAGAGATGCATTGGTCTGTATTGGTGGCCCAATACTGTGTATTGTATATGTATGTGTTTTATATTTTTAATTGGAATATTGTTGTTTTTAAATGTTGTAAACCGCAATGAGTCGCCGTTTTAGGCTGAGATATTAGCGGTATACAAGTGTACTAAATAAAATAAATAAATAAATCAACAATTGATTAAGTATTCAGAATTGGAATTTTAAAGTATAGGATATTAGCTTTTGTCCTGTTTTGCTGCATGAGGATTTCAAGTTACATGGTTTATGCAGGTTACGGTCCCTTTCAGGCAAACCCTATGGGTTTTATCCAGACTTAGCCATGCTTAGAATAGATTCACGGGGGAAAATGAACACAATAAAAGATGAGGGAAGAGTTTGGTTTTGAAATTTGTTTTGCCTTGCAAGTATCCTGGAGATCATAACACTTTAAGCTCAAACAACAAATATGGTTTTCCACCAATAAAAATATCTGTTTGTTGTCTACCATCAAGTTGTTTCTGGTATATGGTGAACCCAAAGCAGGCTTGCACAGTATGTGGCCCGAGGCCCGGATACACATTTGGTGGAAAGCGCAGGGCCTCTGAGCCTAAGCCTTAGAGAGGGAGGTCACATGCAGCGCTACAGGAATCCGAACCTCCCATTAAATGGTATCAGATCTTTATTCAAGGTGGCTGGAATCTTATTCAAGGAGGTTATATTAGAATGTAACATTAAATTAGCCATTTTAGAGGAAGAGGAAGGCGACAAGGAAGAAGGGTCTCAGTTCTTGCCTTTGCTACCCTCTGCCACTCTTTACCTCTATGGTTTTCCCATCTGGAGCCCTCCGGTGGCACAGTGGGTTAAACCTTTGTGCCGGCAGAACTGAAGACTGACGGGTTGCAGGTTTGAATCTGGGGAGAGTACGGATGAGCTCCCTCTGTCAGCTCCAGCTCCCCATGCGGGGACATGAGATAAACCTCCCACAAGGATGGTAAAATATCAAAACATCCAAGTGTCCCCTGGGCAGCGTCCTTGCAGACGTTGCCCAATTCTGTCACATCAGAAGCGACTTGCAGTTTCTCAAGTCGCTCCTGACATGAAAAAAAAAATCTGGTAGCAAAACCACCAACTCCTAATTGCTATTCTCCCTTTTTCTTTGCATGTGGGTTGCCTCTGTCATCTCCTCCACTTCAGAGGGAAAAACCTCCAACCCTGCACCATTCATTTCCCTCACTTGTGATGGAGAACTTTAGCTTCACCGTGAAGACCCCAGAATGACTTCATGGCAAAGCTAAGTTTCTCTTTTTCTGTGAGGGAACTTCATGCTCTTGCAGAATACAAAATCCATGAATTTCATAGGATGCATTCATGACACAATGTGGAATTCCATTGACAATATCTACAGATTCTTTATCGGGAGTATATTCAATGGCTTGAATATCTCTCTCCCCCCCCCCGCAACCCAGCAAGATTGACTTAGGTGAAAGGGAATACATGGGAAGGGGAAAATATTGAGACAATATATAGAAGATGAAATGACAAACATTGGAAATTTTAGGCAAAATGATTACATTGTTTGTACTAATATTACTCATGAATTCATTTTGAGAATTTGAAGCAATTAGTGAAATAGAAGTACTTATTTATTTATTTATTTATTTATTTATACCTCACCCTTCTCAACCTCCAAAGAGTGACTCAGGACGGCTTCCAACAGGCAACTATTTGATGGCAACACAATATAATAACATAACATAAAATACAATTAGCATACATTAAAACAATTATAAATAGACATTAAAACAGTTTGCCGGTTCAAATCGTCATCCAAATCAGTCCATTGCAGTTCACTAAAACCTTATCTTCACCAGTAAATCAGTCTATTCTGCAAATACTTGGTCCCACAGCCAGGATTTGAGGTTTTTTCCGGAAGATCAGGAGGGATGGGACAGATCTAATCTCATAAGGGAGGGAGATTCACAGCCGAGGGTCCACCACAGAGAAGGCTGTGTCTCTTGTCCCCACCAAACATGACTGCAGTGGCAGTGGGACCGAGATTAGGGCCTCGCCGATGATCTTAAGGTCCATGGTGGTTCACAGAGGGAGATACGTTCAGACAGGTAAACTGGGCTTTAGGGCTTTATATGCTAAGACCAGCACTTTGAATTGTGCCCGGAAGCTAATAGGCAGCCAGTGGAGCTGGCATAACAGAGGAGTTGTACTCTCCCTGTATCCTGCTCCCGTGAGCAACCTAGCCGCCAAGCGTTGGACTAGCTGGAGCTTCTGAGCAGTCTTCAGAGGCAACGTTGTAACGTAGTGCGTTGCAGTAATCTATTTGGGATGTAACTAGAGTGTGGACCATTGTGGCCAAGTCAGACCTCCCAAGATACGGGCACAGCTGGCGCACAAGTTTTAATTGTGCGAAAGTTCCCCTGGCCACCGCTGAGACCTGGGGTTCCAGCCTCAGTGATGAGTCAAGGATCACTCTCAAGCTGTGAACCTGGGCCTTCAGGAGGAGTGTAACCCCATCAAGCACAGGATGTAACCTATACCCTTTCGGCCTTCCAACTATTATATTATATTATATTATATTATATTATATTATATTATATTATATTATATTATATTATATTACAATAGTTTGATAACTGTCTTGGCTTGAGGAGTTGTGTCTTTTTAATGTTTGTTAATGTACTTTTTAATCTTTTTCAGAATGAAAGTAGAAATGGGGTGGAGATGTTATTGAGGGAATATCATGAGATTGTCTAAGGCTTGCACAACTGGAATCACTAGGGTGTTGCATGGTTTCAGAAGATCTCTGAAGATGCCAGCCACAGATGTAGGCAAAACATTAGGAGAAAATGCTGCTAGAATACAGGCTTACAGCCTGGAAACCAAACAATCCCTTATAGTGGAATTTTTTTAATATTTGATTCCTTTGTTTTGTTTTCCTTTAGTGCCTTGTTTTTTGTTTGTTTGTTTGTTTTTTGTTTGTTTTTGTTTGTTTGTTTGCATTTTTGAAAATAATAATTAGGTTAAAAAGAAGAAAATATCCCCTTTCCCACAAATCAGAAAAACAAATCTTTATTTGGCCTTTTTAACATAAGGGACAACATTGTATATAATGGGACTTGATCATCCATGGGTTTTGTTATCCACAGGGGTCCTAGAACAGCATATACCAAGAACCCCCTGTATAGTGCTATAATTGTGTGGTATGAATGGACTCCAGTTTACCCAAGTACATGTTGTACTGTTCTGAAGAAGTGAAACACAGCATTGAACATTTTTGATAATTTCTTTCTAAAATCTGTTAGCTTTTGTGCATATTTATCAGTCTGTCATGCAAGAAGTCTGTGCCAGTTTTCATCAGACCAAAACTACTTATGTTCTAGGAATGGGGAAAATGTCATTTGAGAGCCGACTGCCATCTGAAACATTTCAGGCCATTCAACAGTTTACAAAGTCCTTTGTTGTGAGAAAAAGGGCCAGAAACGCCACTGCAGAAGACTAGGATTCCAAGCCAACCATTAGTCATTGCAAGGATTCTTTTCTGTCCCTTCACGCTGTTTTGTAATACAACCAGGCTACTCCAGAAATAAGACTGAATTTTTGGGATGTAAAGCGATTAAGGCTGTAGTCCTATTCACCATTATTGTACGTCTCGTTCATCTCAGTTGAACTTCCTCAAATAAATATATTTTACTTTATATAAAATATAAAGGCCAGACCCCCAAGAACATGTACAGCATGAATTAAAACAAAATTTCAATTACAAACCAATAATTTCCCACCTCCCAACAAATGTCAAGAAAAAGCAATCAATATTGAAACATTCAAGATTTTTTTTCTCACAAAAGATAGAAAACCCTTCACAATATTTAGAAACTGCATTTCCATGACAGAGTTTTACTCAGGATTGCACAACATTCTGAAGTAGAAATGCACCGTTGTAAGTCTGCCTCTGACCATGACTTTTTGCTTATTTTGCACAATGTTTTGGGAAAGCAGGGACAGGATAGGACACAAGAATAGATGTACTGGATGCCAGTAATTAATTAATTAAAGATGCATTGCAAACTGGAGTTTTGGGTCTGGTTTTCTAGTCTTTCTTGATAGATGTTTGTGCAGGCGTTTGAGTAATTCAGTGCAATTTTGGTAATTTGAACATAGGAACGGAACAATGGACGAACGAATTTGGATCACGCTTGGATGATGAGGCGATTGGGGATGGGATTTGTGATAATTGTGTATTGATTATTGTTTATTAGTTATTAATGGATATGTGTAACTTAATTGTAATTGTATATTAGTATTGCTGTTTTTATTGCCTTTGCTGTTTGGAAACCACTGTGAGTCGCCCCCGGGCTTGAGATACAGCAGTATACAAGAATAGTAATAATAATAATAATAATAATAATAATAATAATAAGTACCAAGAAATGGGAAAAACACATTAATAAAACAAAAACCTGCACAAATCCCTTTTCAATCTCTGATCTAAAGCACTGCTTCTTAAACTGTGGGTCCTGACCCCAAAGGGGGTCCTCTTAGCTCAATGTTGGAGTCCCTCAAAAAATTGGCAATAGTTAAAGTTTTCTGAATGCCATCTAGTGACTGTTTTAAACAATTACACCAAACAGTTTACAGTGGACTCTTCAGAAGATGCTTCAGCTAGACTACATAAAAAGGAAAATCAGCCAGTTTAGCAAGCCTGGCAAATACTGATCAGTTATCAGTAAATTTTTGGTTTTTATACCTTATCTATCTATCTATCTATCTATCTAGAGTAATAAAAGTTAACATTTGTGGGTATGTATGTATGTATGTATGTATCCAACCAGGTGGTGGGCAATGTATTTTTCTGGTTGGATCTCCAAGTTCCACAGACCACTGTGACCCCCATGAATGTCAGACCTGGACCAAAATTGACACACAGACATATGACCTACTTTACATCCTGCTGAAGTTGGGGGAAGATGGACCACGAACAATGGGATTTGCAGTAGCTCCACCCGCTTCAGCTCCACTTTCCACAAGCCACTGACACCACTACAAATGACAGACCTGGACAAAACTTGGCACACAGACCCACCCCCCCCCACCCCGCCCAATGGTCCTGTTTTGGGGGAGGGTGGACCACAGATGATGGGATTTAGAGTCCATTCACCTGATTCCACAGTCAACGGACCACTGCGACCCCCACCAGACCTGGACCAAATTTGGGACAAATATCCCCTCTGATCCACTTTATATCTTGGTGAGGTTTGGGGGAGGAGGGACCACGGATAATGGCATTTGCAGTAGATCAGAAAGAGAAGCAGGAAAGCATACATTTTCAAGGTAGGGTTACGGAAGGTGAACTTGCCAAAGCTTAAAAAACAATGACAGTTACTAAAATCAGTCAGCTAAGATATTTTCCCCACTAAACATCCATGAGCCTTGGGAATAAATATGCCAATTTTAAGAAGTCCCTGCTTTTTCCTTCTCCCCACTCAGAAACATGTGGGTTTTCTAAAACAAGCCACCTGGCAGTATTTCTTTCAGGGGAATCAGAAGAGCTGGATGCTGTTATGTCATTAGGAATCGGACACTGTAAGTAATTAGGAATCTGCCACTTCTTCATTATTTAAACAAAACGAAAACCACAGCACTGTTTGTGTAACCTATATTTGTTCAGTTGGTGTTAATAGCTTACAGAAACTGAAACTACCCAAAACTGTATCATTTGACATGGTGAAAAGTAAATAAGACCACCACTCTCACAGTATTGGCAGGAGCTGATGACTTGTAATCTACTGGCACAAGAAAAAAAGTCCAACCATAATTTGCAGGAAATTGCCATTTCAAAGCTAAATAATCCTTCTTTTAATGTGCCAATCATCCCTTCTGAGAAGCTGAAGGCAAAAAGGATCAAGGTCTCAACGAGATGAAAAAGTTACAATATTTATAAAGTCAAATTATAAATGCATTGTCATTCATTACTGGGAAAGATACTTGAATAAAAAAGTGTGATGATAAACAATGTTTAAAGTATGCTGGCTGGTCTTTCAGACTTAAATCCCACTTTGAGTCCCCATTAAAAAAATAAAACAATAGACTGAACATATTTTTTTACTTATCATTCAGCAAATGGATCTACTTTAATTATGACTAGCAATGGAATTCAGACCTCCATGCCTTATAGAAGAGCACATCTGTGTCTTCTAAGAGTCTTATAGAAGAATGTAGCCTCTGCCTTCCAGTCAACTATTGACTTATATTGACTCCAATCATTTCATAGAATTTTCTTAGGCAGGGAATACTCTGAGGTAGATACTCAGAGGGAGTTACACAGAGGACATGGAGGAAAAAGTGTGCTAATGATAGTCTATTGCTAAGGGTCAATTGTCATTTTAAAATGACATAAAATTATAGTACAATTAAAATGGCATAGTCTTCAAAGTTCATGGTTTTGGCCAACCTTCTGCCATATTTTAGTCATTCCAGTCCTTATAGTAGTTTGCCTGACTAACATAACTGTTACATACCTAGTAGTACAGTTCCTTTCACTTTATAATGACAAAGTGCACTGACATCAGTTCATTATTTTCAGAGCAGTGACTGATTTCCTCCAATTAAATTAACTTGACTGATGCTACATAGTTGAAATGGTCTTCAAGGTCATTTCTGCAGTCATCCACATTTTCTTTGTCATCCCATGTCTACTTGCTCTGGCATTAATGCCATCTTTAAAATGCTGGTGCCAAAGTAAATAAAAAAATAATATTGTGATTGGTCTACCGCTAAGCAGTAGGTTTGTGCAATTCAGCCAAAAGACATGCCATTTCAGGATCCATTTTTGGCTAACCTCTGATTCTGTTTACCAGGAAGTTGCCCAAATTGGAAGGAGTGTTGCCGTTTTCATTCAGAAAAGATTCAGCTCATTGGCTACAATGGGAAATTTTAAAGGCCCAAATCCTCAATCATTTTAAGGCTTATCTGCATTAAACTTACATCAGTTGTAGACCCCATTTACAACTGCAGGCCTGCCAAGTTTCAGAACAATTCACCAATCTACGGATTTTTTAGAATAATTTTAAGTTTTTACCATAACATTTTAAAAAAAAATAAGACAAACCGCAAGAGAGAGTTCTGGGAATTGTAGTCACCAGTTGTGTCCATTCTCAGCCAATCAGACACAACCAGGCCTTTTATTGGCTGAGAAACAGAGAGAGAGGAAAAAACTTCAATTCCCATCATGCTCCGAGAGGAACTCAGAGACTTTTTAATGCCCATCCCATGCAAGTGCAGCTGGGAAAACAAGTTCCCAGCAGGCCCCTCTTTGTAGGAGGAGCCTAGGGAACTTTTCCAAAAGAAATTGACAATACACTTTGCTGCTGGGAAGGGAGGAAAACACTCCAGGTAATCCCATCTTCTCCAGGAGTCCCGCAGCAGACCCCCTGCCTCAGGTATATTGTAAACTTAACTCCATCCTCTCTTGTAGCTGATAAATACGGGCCTCTTGATCCATTTTGCCGAGCTTTTGTGTTCCCTCCTCCCCATACTTCTTTTGGGGGGGGGGGGGATTACACGAAACAATAAGATAAAAATAAAACATATATAAACAGTAATTAAAACAATTAAAACTATCCATTATACATCATAATCCATAAAAACAATCTAGTGATCAACGTTTGCCAGCTCAGAGTCCGTAAATTCAATTCCATATTGTCAAATCCATCAATTCTAGTCTATCTGCCAGATTACCCAAATCCATGTTTTTAATTTCATTCTAAAAGAGAGGAGGGATGTCGATGGCCTAATTTCCCTGGGGAGTGAATTCCACAGGTGAGGGGCCACCAGGGACGATATTGCAGCTTCCGGCCACCAGGGGGAGCATGCTTCTAAACAAAAACTTTGCTAGGTCTTACTTTCAGAGGAGGCCTTATATTTAGCAATTCAGCAAAACCTCTACTAGGTCTTATTTTCAGGGATAACAGGGTATGGTGTTATATCCTTGCAAATCCTGAGGTTTGTAATTTGGTGAAGTAATTGGAGAGCTGTACTGTCTTAAGTATCCCACATCACATATTATCACACATCTATCACGAACCCTGCCTGTTTGCTGAGCTAGATGTGCAAACTACTGTGAAAATGGAAAAATCATGAATTTTAGAAAGCTTGGACAGATGTTGACCATTCAGTTGTGCTGGAAGACCTAGAGAAAAATCTTTAGGAATCTCTAGATCCTCCAGTGCAACTCTGTGGACAATGTCCCACAGAAGTTGACTAGAGATTCTTAGAGACCATATTAATCAAAACCATGAATAATCAAGTCTGCAAAAGTTATACCCGACAAATGTATTAGCCAATTAATTTTCTACAATTTAATGTATGGATGGTCCAAATTAAACTGTAATTTAAAGAGAGAGTTTCTATATGAAACAGTTATAGTAATTGGATACCATTTTAACTGTCCTATGAAATCCTGGTACTTGTAGCTTGGCAGGGCATTGGGAATTCTCTGCTGGATAGCTCTTGTACTGTAGTTCAAGGGGATGCACTGGAGCTGTCTAACAGAGATTCACAGTTAAAGTGGTATCCAATTACTATTACTGTGTAGTTTAGAAACACTCTTTGTAATAGTTGGATTTTGATCTTCCATGCATCAAACTGTAAAAAAATAAAAAGGCTATTAGAAAGTATTGTCGCAGGCTTTCATGGCCGGAATCACTGGGTTGTGGTGTATTCTCCGGGCTGTATGACCATATTCCAGAAGCATTCTCTCCTGACGTTCCACCCGCCTCACAACCTCTGAGGATGCCTGCCATAGATGCAGGTGTTATGCCAGGAGAGAATGCTTCTGAAACATGGCCCAGAAAACACACAACAACCCAGCTATCAGAAAGGTTTGAGAAATCTGTCAGAGAGGTAAAACTGTACAGTTGTCCAAATCCATATTTTTCTCTAAACTTCCTGAACTCTTCAGATCTCTGAAGCATTCACTGTAAAAGATAGATGTCACTGGCTAGTATATATTTGATGGCATCTTTCGCTACCCTCTTTTTGGATGATGTTTTGAAATTACTTCACTAGTCTCAGAGCTCGGACAATTCTGAAAGAATTGTATACTAATTCTTAGTATACTGTAACAGGCAGCCTTGAGAACCCTGTGAAGGAAATATTAAGCATAATCTCCATTGTCATCTTATGTGCATTTGATCTGGCACATGACTGTATTTAACACAATGGCTATTCATTGAAAGTGGTGCCAGTGGAGAATCTTATTCAACAGAGAGGTAAGAAGATGTATATCTCCCCTATCAGTGTATGAGTGTCCTGACATGGGTGCTTATTTGAAGGAGGAAGTGGGTGCATCACTGTAGAATTAATGCAGGTTGATACCTATTAATTGTAATTACTCAGGAACCCCCCGTGGCACAGAGGGTTAAACCACTGAGCTGCTGAACTTACTTACCAAAAGGTTTGAATCCGGGGAGTGGGGTGAGCCCCCGCTGTTAGCCCCAGCTTCTGCCAACCTAGCAGTATGAAAACATGCAAGTGTGAATAGATCAATAGGTACTGCTTCAGTGGGAAGATGCAGTCATACCAGCCACATGACCTTGGAGGTGTCTACAGATAACACCAGCTCTTCGGCTTAGAAATGGAGATGAGCACCAACCCCCCAGAGTCGGACACACTGGATTTAATGTCAGGGGAAAACCTTTACCTTTACCTTTTACTCAGTGCTATAGAATCTTGAGAGCTTTAGTTTTACAGGATATTTAGTTTTGTCTACCAAATAGTGCTGGTGACTTGCCACACTACAAATCATATATTTCCATTTCATTGAGCCATGGCTCAGGAGTTGTATTTTGGTGAAGCACCAGCACTATTTGGCAGAAATCACCAAAGTGGTGTCAAACTGCATTAATGCTATATTGTAGATACACCTAGAGAGAGAGAGAGAAAGAACTGTACCGATCATGTTGTATATTTAATTAACCAATCATCTTTAAAAAATATTACATCTGCAGGTTTTTATATGTGAATTCCTGATCCAGACTCAGCTCAGCATACACTGGCCAGCACTGGGGAAACTTTCCTGTCACTGGCTTCTGGTTATACTATTGCCACACTGCACAAGCTGCCATTAAAAAAAACCCATCACAGCCTCAGCTTCAAATGGTCTGCAAATGAGTCAAACCCAAATCTGTCTGCTTCATCATGAAGCTCCCAGGCAACCAGAAGCTCCCTCCGTCTGAGCAATGTGCAGCTTCAAAGTTTTCCCATTCTAAAGTTAGGGATGATACAGGTGGATCCTGTGAGTGGTAAAATAAACAATGGCAAAGTGCTTTCGGCAGTTCCCCACATAAAATGAGCTAGCATAAAGGCAGCTGCTTGGAGAACACAATTGAATTAAGCGACTGTGTAATTGCCAAAATAATTTGTCAGTTCGGTCTCCTCTCCCTGTTACCCCTGTTCTTGCTATGTCAAAATGCTGTCGTTCTTTAAATATTTAAATTTCAACATTCAGCTCTGGGAGGAATGATGTTTGTCTTTACTATCATAGATGGAGATTGAAGCCAGTCTCTTAGCTCCTTCATGATCCATCCATTCTTTGGATATGTGAGAACTACCCAGGGAAATCTCAAGAGGTAACCTCAGGACTCTGCCATTATTTTCCTGAACAGAAAGAAAAGGACGGAGACCTTGGTCTGAGCCCTTGACCTTAGCTGACAGCCTTTCGGCGCCGACAACATGCCAGCAGGGGAGTGGTGGGGGTGGACATGAAAGACAGATGGCCTAATTTATCATACCCTCGGAATAAATAAAAGCCGTTCCAAGCATTACAAGTGCAACAGTTGATTGTACACTCCACAGACATGGAAGCCTGCCAAACAGTTATAAACACAAAGGATAGTATGACCAGCACAAAGCGAGCCTAAGAAATAATAGAAGGTAGAAGGGGCATTAAATGCAATTCTCTAAAACGATTGCCTAGTATTTCTATGAATCTGATTCATGCTGGCACAGTAGTAGCAAGGAGATCTATTTCTTCTGGCTTGTATGTAAGACAATCAGAAACAAGCATGGGTAGAATGAATTATAGTTGATCCTCTACATTTGAAGTTTTGACTTTTGCATATTTGATTATTCGTGGATTTGATTTAAAATGTTCTCGAGGAATTTCTAGATCCTTCAGTATGATTCTGTGTCCAATATCATCCTGAGGGCCAACACTACTCCTGGAAGGACTGACCCCTCTGGCTGCTAAATGGAGTGTAATTTGACCAACTCTCCAAAAGAACCAATCTTTCTTATCCACTTCAGGCTTGTTTGTTCAGTCTATGAGAGCTACCTGTTGAGGCTCTGTAGACAGTACCTTTTTTTTTTTTGGCTCATGTGACAGCAGGAGATGGAAGACACAGCTGGGAAAGACAGCAAGGATGAAGAAAGAGTGGCACAAGTATCATTACTGATTGATATTTTAAGATTTATCTTTTACCCCTCATTAATTTAATTGACACGGCTATGCTGTGTCTAAAGGATGGGATACCATATTTCATCACATAACAGTCGCTATCGCATAATAGCCACATCCTTCTTTTGGGGCCTCAAAATTGGTATCTTGCCTTTCCTCGCTTAATTGTTGCATTAGAGCTGGCTAGGTCTGGGACAAAGCCAGCTCTAATACCTCCTTGGAGGGAAGGCAATTCTCTTCTCAGACAACTCCACACAACATTTTTCTACATAATGGTCTCACTGCTCCCTCTCGTGTAATAGTCTCATTAAAAGAGTGACTGTTGCGTGGTGAAGTACAATCTGCAGTATTACAAACTTTTCATATGAAGACTGTTGATTGCAGAACTGGATTTTGATGATCCTAGGGCCCTTCCACAAAGTCCTATATCCCAGAATTTCAAGACAGAAAATCCCACAATATCTGCTTTGAATTGGGCTATCAGATAATTTGAGATTTTCTGCCTTGATATTCTGGGATATAGGGCTGTGTGGAAGGGCACTTAGAGAAATAAAAAAAGCAGTAGAATGTTGACCACGTGTATAAAAAATGAAAAAGGGACTGGAATTTCAGAAAAAAGAGCTAATGTAGATGCAAACATCTGTAGCAGAAACATCAGAGATTGGAAATATGCTTTCTGTGTGACATTACACTATTTTCTGACAAGAACGCTATTGATAGACTGGAATTTTTAGAAACTTAACAGGATTTTTGTTACTATGTGATAGTACAATATCATATTGTCTCCACATTTAAAAAGAAGTCCTTGATTTTAAAGAAATAATATAGAAAGCTTTATATTGGATAAGCAAACTATCGAGTTGCTATAATGAAAATTAAGAGGTTGCACGTTACATAATAGTGATCTGCAAATCACAAACTGAGTGCAGTGGACTGAGGGTGCACAGTCAACTGAAGAATTAAAGGTAGAAAAATTGCTAAATGCAAGAGAAAAAACAAGTAAAGGAACAGTGGCAAGAATATATAATTTATTGGTAGAAGATAAGGAATTTATGATCAGAGCAATATATAACAAATAGAATGGAGTTAAATCATTAATGACACAAGAAATAGAGGAAATAATTAAGAACATGAATAAAATAAAAACAGAAAAATATAACAAATTAGAAAAAAATGGTATTAAGATGGTATAGAACCCTAGAACAACTGGCTTATACAATAAAAGAGAAGAATTCAAAGTGTTGGCATTGTAATAAAGAAAAATGTACTTATTCACATATGTGGTGGAAGTGTTCTGAAGTAAAAAAAATTCTGGCAAATGAAAATTCATGAGATATTACAGATTAAAATTCAAATTAATAATGATTTACTATTATGGGGAGTGCTGGAACACCTGAGTATAAAAATCAATTGCCAGAAGTGATTTAAAGTAACAATAAGAGCAGCACAGGCATCGATCACTAAAGGATGGAGAGACAAATCTAAATAGACGTTAAGTAATTGGAATGTTTATATGTATGATCAAGTGTTGTTAGACTTTATGGGAATTATGACTAAGCAAGTAACAAAAATGAACAAACAGAAGAACATTACAAATAGATGGAAGGTCTACTTCAACTGGGTGAAAAATGGAGGAGCCAACGATCATGTCAAAGAGAAAATACAAAGACTTTATCAGTGGCTGGATCTGCAATATCAGTAGAAATGTACTGTGGTTGAGGAGGGAGGGAGAAAAAATATAGGAAGATTTGGAAGGTAAATGTTAAAGAATGGGAAGTGCTATTGTGATGATTATGATTATAAAACTCAATTTAAAAATGGGGGAATAAACTGAGTGCATTAAGGTTCATATTGGGGGAAAATATTATAGACTCTTTGTTCCTATAATATCATAAAACAACAAATTAATACTAATTATTTGGAAGAGACATAAAAAAACTAACAACTCTAAAATACCAAAATTTTAATTATTTTTGCTAGGACCTAAAACTTACCACCATCTAAAACCTGAGGAAGAAAGTGAAAAGCGTGTCTTATGAGCTGAGCTCAGCTTGTGGGACCTTATGTCTAAAGCTGTTGAGAATTATTTTTACTTTTAATATACGGTATATATATACATTTTCCATGTATATTTAAGTAAACAACCTAATGCTTTATACATACATACATACATACACATATATATATATATATATAGAGAGAGAGAGAGAGAGAGAGAGAGTTTTATATTACTTTTTAATCATTGTTTTCTCTTGAACGATTTGTAAGCTCATGTACAGGTGGTAATAGTAAACCAAATGTTTACAGAATTTATTTGCTTAACACAAGCAGTTCAGCAAACAACAAGGAGAGGGGAAAAGACACCAATAAGGGAAAAGGGAAAAAATAGTAAACATTGGACTAAGAGGATGAGATGCTTTCTGGTGAAACGTAATTATTTGAACAAAGTCTGTGTTCTTTCAGGAGACTTTTAGTGATCACCATAGGAGGGTCATCCAAACTGCGGCCCATGGGCTGATGTGGCCCAAGACACTGATAAATGTGGCCCAACACAAAATTGTATGCTTTCTTAAAATATTATGTTGGAAATAGCAACCTTCTCAAGCCTCCACCAGTTATTTGTTATGTATATAATTCAAATTGCTTACTGTATTGTATATGTGTGAATTGGTATGATCAGGTCTGGGCTTGTTCAGGGTTCAGACTCAATTTTTAGAATCAGTTTGTTTTAGACTTCAATAGGAACAGTATGCTATACAGAAGCCATTAGACTCCATTGGACATTCAGACTAGACATAGACTCTATTAAACTCTCAGAACAGAGAGATGCTTTGGACTATGGAATATTGATTCTAAGAAAGATCCCCTGTGTTACCTACACAAAGAAATTTCTTCAAATCCTATTTGTAACTGGATTGATATACAAAGCACCTGTATGCTGAATATATGAAGTTTGTGACTAAACCAACTATATTACTTTTAAAGAAGTCTACTTTTTTTGTCTCTGGAGAGCATAATTTAAAGGCAAATATATTTTTAGGGAGAGTAGATGTTTTGGAGCAACCAAAAAGAACACTTCTGAAACTCTGCTGAATATATATGTGTGTTTTTATGCATTGGCATATCTTTGTCCCTAACAGTTCAAAGAAATATCTAGGTATATCAGTTTAAGAGCTGAGAAACCTAGTTGCCTTGCCTGAATGCTGGTGAATGCCATTTTCCCCAAAAGGTTATGATTCTAACAGGTCATGATTTTATCAAGAGGTTATGGCATCATCTTTAAAAAAGGTTATGACTTCTAACAAGCTCATGCCTTTCCAAAGATCATAAAATCTCCAAAAGGTTCTGGAGATTTCCATTTTCCAGAATATTAAGGGGTTTTTGCTTTTTTTTGCAAACTTGATGATGCAATTCTCGAATATGAACCGGAACGGAATGGAATAATCAGAGTATGGGCTACTGTGAGTTTTTCAGGCTGTATGGCCATGCTCAGAGTGCTACATCTACAAATACTGGTGTATTATCTGTAATTCATATTATAATTGCAAATAGTTTAGCTAGGGGAAATGAAAACTGTTAAAGTTAACTTATAAAATATAGAAAAGGAAAATTGTTGAAATGTAATGGAATTGTGAAAAAAAAAATCAAATGTGTACTCTGTATTAGAATTTCCAGTGGGCCAGAAGGCTAAGTCGCTGAGCTGCTGAACTTGTTGACCAAAAGGTCACAGGTTTGAATCTGGGGAGTGGGGTGAGCTCCCGCTGTTAGCCCCAGCTTCTGCCAACCTAGTAGTTCGAAAATATGCAAATGTGAGTAGATCAATAGGTACCGCTCCAGTGAAAAGGTAATGGCGCTCCATGCAATCATGCCGACCACTTGACCTTGGAGGCATCTACGGACGACACTGCCTCTTCGACTTAGAAACGGAGATGAGCACCAACCCCCAGAGTCAGACACAACTAGACTTAATGTCAGGAGAAAACCTTTACCTTCACCTACTGTGTATTAGGCATAATATTGCTGTGCATTGTATGTCCTTGCTATTTGTGGCCCAGGACAACCTAACACAAAAAATGTGGCTTCGTTTTACTGCATTGTGAGGCCCTTCTTCTTCCAATGTGGCACAAGGGAGCTAAAAGGTACATACTCAATAAAAAAAAAAAAAAAACAGTCCTCATGAAACGTGTTGTTTTATCACTTATCCATTACATCAAAGAGTTTAATATTACTTTTCCATTAATGGCAATTAGTAGTTCTTCAGGGACCATAAAACAACACTCTTCGTTTGTTTATGGAGCCGCAAAATCAAATACGAACCTAGTAAAGTGGGTCTCTTCCTTTTATACCAAGATGGATAAAGTGCAGCTCATGGGCTGCCTAAGGTCACTAGTCTCATATTAAATTTCATTTTATTGGGAGATTTGGCAGTCATACACAGGGTCAGCACCCCCGCCTCCCCCATCAACTTCAGAATGTTGCCCATACACACAACACATTAAAGTGTTACTATCCCATCTTAAATTCGATGGCTGCCTCTACTTGAGTTCTGGGTGTGAAGGTTAGTGGGCCCCAGGACCTCCTTAGCTGAGAATTTTAAAGGCTCCTCCCTAAACTGCAAATCCCAGAATTCTACAGAAGGCAGCCATAGAATTTAAAGTGGAATAGCAGTGCTTTAACAGTGTAGTGTGATAATCTCCAAAGTATACATGATAGTCCAAGGTGTTCTGTGCATTCATTTAGAGAAAAGAACATGTTGCTATTATTGTTGCCACCAATGCTGTGGTCGTTTGTTGTTATTGGCAGAACTCTAGACTTGTAGGCATCCTCAAATGGTTTTTACTCTGACTGTGTTACAGCTCATCAACACCTGTGTTTTTTGTGGTTTTGCCATTCAGCTAGCAGTCACTTGAAAGATTTTTGGAAAGCAGACAGATGAACTATGACTCTAATGAAGCAGTTACTCAATGGATGGTGTATTTCTGGAGGGTTATGCGAGGCCTTGGACTTGTTATAAGACATAGGGCTGAAGGCCAAGTACATTCAACCCCCTGCAAATGCAATAATCCAACAAAATGCTTCGCCTGATTTGTACCCTCTTATGACGGGCTCTAAAAGAAGAATAATTAAAAAGGGTGATAAAAAAAACAACAACCAGACTGCCACGCGTAATGGGGATTATCGGTATTCATCCAGAAAGCCTGACTTGTTCACACATATCTAATAATATTCCATTTCCTAAATCATCGTTTAAAAAAATGAGATGAGACTTTATGGACAGCACTTTGCAATAAAACTTTTTTACAAGCCCTGCAATCCACAAGTCGTTTTGATTGATGTGTCTATGACAGCACAGAATTTCTTGGCATGCGTGTAAACTTTTCATCCCTTCTAAGGAAATGCCATAAGCAATTTCTCAGCAGTTGCTTTGGGAACCTCACCCAGGGCAAAAATATTCTCAAGGTGTATGCATTGGTGATGTCTTGGATATGAGAATTGTCTTCCAAAATTCCAACTCACTACCTTTCTCAGTTTATGAGCCGCATCGTTCAGTGAGATGGAAAATAATGTCTCATTCTTCCAGTTTGAAAATTAGCCAAATAATTACCCATATTTTGAAATGTATAAATGTATAATTCACATTACCAAATTTAAGTCCTTGGAGTCCAAGAATGCACCTACACTGTAGGATGAATGCATTTTGACATTACTTTAACTGCTAGGTCTCATTGCTATGGAATCATGGGTTTTGTAGTTTGGTGATTTACAAGAACTCTTTAGCAGAGAAAGATAAACACCTTGTAAAACTACAACTCTCGGGATTACATAGGATTAAACCATGCCCAGCTTATCTGTCCAAACGTATCTCCCTCTATAAACCACAGTGGAGTTTAAGATCATCCGGGGAGGCCCTGCTCTCGGTCCAGCCTCCCTCACAGGTGCAATTGGTGAAGACGAGACAGGCTTTCACAGTGAGGCCCCTCGGCTATGGAACTCTCTCCCCAGCAATGTTAGATCAGCCCTCTGCCTTCTGACCTTCTGTAA
Source organism: Anolis sagrei (assembly GCF_037176765.1). Classification (NCBI taxonomy): domain Eukaryota; kingdom Metazoa; phylum Chordata; class Lepidosauria; order Squamata; family Anolidae; genus Anolis; species Anolis sagrei. The sequence continues at coordinate 209,609,658 of NC_090023.1, read as the reverse complement.
GAGAGTGAAAACATGGCTTTGTGACCAAGCCTTTAGAGAACTCGTGCGATAGGTAGACTTGGAACAATGTGCAATGACCATTGGAATGGCCCTGATTAAGCTAGTAGATTATGTGTTTAACTCTGAATGTATTGTTTTTAAATGTTTTAATGTACTTTTTAATTCTGTTTTTATATTTATTTAAGTGTACATTGTGTTTTAAGGCATCAAATTGTTGCCTGTGTGTAAAACCACATTGAGTCCCCTCCGGGGTGAGAAAGGTGGAGTAGAAATGTCGCAAACACTTTAGTATTGTCAAACTCCAATAATTCTACTGTGTAGATGCACCCCGAGAGGAATTTTGGCAATTATAACTTTAGCTCTCCCTTGAATTTGAAATAAATAATGTAAATAAATAAGGTAAAATGTGTAGCAATAGAAGAGCCAGTTCTCTCTAAGCTTGAAAAGTGCCTAGCAGACTAGTTGCCATACAGGCATTTCACATGAAAATGGAAGATCTTCATTTACCTTTTGAGCTTCTAGAATTATTTAGTTACTATTTGGATTTGTAGTCGTCCCTTTCCTCTCTTTGTTTTATTTGGTCTGCAGGGTCACAAATAGCAAACCACAATACTGGGAAGATTGTTGTTTGTGTTAACCTTTCCAGGAGGGGTTTATGCATGTGCATTGGGAATTATGACATTGCATACTTCACTACTGAAATGCAGTGTGAGGATTATCAGACTCATGTTTTGTTAACCTATAGCAGTTCCAGGACCTGGCTGGCACATTAACAGAGTAAGGCTCTTGTTGCAAAGTTTTTGAAGCATTAGCGCTTAGTAGTGGGGAATGAAAATAAGAAACATTTCAGCATCATGTCAGTGATGTATGCCAATCACTCTTCAGTTCAATCTGCTGTGTGTATGTCTCAAATCCAAATTGGGATCTGGATATATCATGTCAAGTTATAGCAAAAGTACTGTTTTGAAGCAGATATTCCTGGATTTCAGGGCACTTCCAGACAGCCCTGTAATCAGAGACCTGCCTCAGGAAAACTTTAATTAATCCAGAGTAAACTGGGATTAATTAAACACCTTAATGTAAGGTTCAAATCTTTCCTGGTGTGGGCCCTGTGGAGACTGACACCCAGGATTGCTTCTGCAACCCTGGGGGTCAATCCCCAAAGCGATCCTGGAGATCCTGCAGCCAAGCTTCTGGAAGGGCCTGGTTGCATGCTCACATCCCTCTGTAGAAAGCTCCTTGCTCATCAAAATAACCAGGGTGGCAAATGAACCTGAAACCCATGCCAAAACATGTCTGGAGTGTATTTGCTGCCGTGTGGACTGCTCCAGATGGCTGACTTGCTTTTTAAGCTGCACTTCAAATGTTGGATGGGGAGTTAAAGCATGGCTAAACATTGTTGCTATGTATCTGATGCAGGATTTCAGCCAATACTTTTGTTGTGCTGGACTATTTCCATGGCACCATATTCCCACGATAAACCGGGTGTCTTTTTCATTTTGAGACATATAACCCCCCTCCCACACACACTTTTATAGTATGTAACACATTTTTTGTTCCTGGGTTAGAAATTTCATTTTCTAATTGGTTCTATCATAAAACATTGAAAAAGTTTATTAATCCTGCAGCACATTTTGCTATAGTTTTTCAGTTAATATAGAATCTCAACCAATTCAACATACTTTATGACAGCCACAAAAATGAAGTTTCTGGAGTATAACAACTACTTTCAGGGTGAGCACCGCACTATTAAACCCTAACACTTTCAAACCAGTAACAGACTTCTTTCCAAATTTTGTTACACAGTGTTATCCACTTTTTCATTCAAAACAATAGTTATCATGCTGCAGTGCACCACTGTATCAGTAAAATAACATTTTGTACCATAGCACTACAATTAATAATTATCTGTATTTACTCGAGTCTTGCGCACCATCAATTCTTAGTGCACACCTCAATTTTCAAAACATTGAAACAAAAAAGTGAAGTTTAGTCTGAGGAGTGGCCTCGAGGTTGGCTGCCTCTCTTCCTTGAGCCAAGCATTGTTGGTTCCTTGGGAGGATGATTGGCCTAATGGTAAAAGCAAAGAGGAGAAGGTGGAGGGGCACCTCAGAGATACCTAAGAGTCCAGGGCACTGATCGTGCCTTGCCTCAGCTCGGGGAAGGAAGGCAGCCAGCCTCAGGGCTGTTCCACTGAGTGAACCTGGTCTTCCTCCTCCCCTACTCTTCCTTTTGCCTATACTTTATCCTGGCTTCCATGCTCAACAGAGGGACACTGCTGTTAAAGTCCCACCAGCTGGCTGGCTGACCTGGGAGGATAGATCATGGGGGGTGGCGAAGCAGTTGATCCGGCAGGTGGAGCCTGCCTGCTCTATTCTAATGTGCCATCTAATCTAATGCACACCCTAATTTTGGTGACATAATTTAGCTAAAAAAGGTGCACATTAAAATCTAGAAAATACTTTTTTTTAAATTAGCAAACGGAGAAATTTTCCCTTTAAAACACAGCACACTTCAGCAAACTCCTCAAACATAAAAAAAAAATTCAAAAGAGCCTAGGTGCAGATCCAAAAGCATTGCTACAAACATCCCCACAAGAGAATGGGATTGATGGGTATAATAAGGCAACAATAACTGGCCAAACTTAGCAAAACCCAAGGAGATATACTGGAGATATACTGGATAACTCACACTTGTTTAGACCAGAAATATTTAGGTATTTATTGCAGGGCAATACAAGCTCATTTGCGGTACCATTTGTGATTCCTATTCTGAGCTTTCTAGTAATTGTTATTACTATTTCTATTTGTAATTTATTAGTGCTCTGCCATTTATATAGACAGTTTATTAAAGTGATTATATATCTAAACATTGCATGTGGAGAGGACTGAAAATGCCTTACAGAATGATCACTACTTTAATTTGAGTCTGGAACTTCAGTTTTTGAAAGCTGCCTATTTTTATTTTGATACACAATGGTTATTATTTAAACTGACTCAAACAAATCCTCATGCAGAGTAATGAAAATTCTCTCCTTATCATCAAAGGAAAGCAAAGGCCAAGTTAATGCATGTTATGCGTATCTTATTTCTCCTGTGATCATCTCATAAAAATAAATCGCAACAGATGTCATTTAACATCTATTTCATTGTTTAAATGGGTAAAAAAAGGGAATGTGCAAAATCTGCTCCAGGAATCTCATATGACTATTAAAATTGTACTTGACAATCAGATATTATATAACACATACTATTAGATATCACTATCACCACCCCCCATCTTTATTGTTGTATTGTGTTAAACTTTAAACCTACCTTTCCCCCCAAAAGTTTATCAAAAATTGTGCTTGGCAATCAGTATTACATCTATTTACAAATAATAGTCAACACTTTTATTATAAATAATAGGATAAACCAAGTTGTAATGTTTACCCCATCTCCACTTCCTTCTTATTCTGTTCATAGTTGGAGACTTTGGAACCCTAAAAAGCATAATTCACATTGGTGCTATTATATGAGTTATGATGTTTCCAAACAAATAATTACAACAACATTTTCTGTGAATAGCATTCTAGGTTCTATCAAAATCATACAAAATCAACATTAACAGGAAACTGGAAAAATGAAAAATCAGGAATGACAAAATAATTAAATATTACATAATATTATAATATTGCATTATATACCTATGCAAAACCTTGACCTTGCAAGTTCCTATAGATCAGTGTAGAGGTCCCAAATACCCTTAAAGGCAGCAGATCCTATATGATGTTGTAAGCCAGTAGTTCTCAACCTGTGGGTCCCCAGATATTTTGGCCTTCAACTCCCAGAAATCCTAACAGCTGGTAAACAGGCTAGGATTTCTGGGAGTTGTAGGCCAAAACACCTGGGGACCCACAGGTTGAGAACCACTGTGCAGCAGTTTGCTTTTGCCTGAGTCTACTGGGAAAGGCAAGCATTTACCCTCTCCTATACTCTCCTTACTACTGAGCTGAGTGCATCAGCCTTTTTCACTTTGAAGTTAGTTTGCAGCAGGTGAAGTAAACTGAAGACAAATTGGGGTAAGAGATGGGTTAATGGCAGCTGAAAAGTGGATTGATGGATGATTAAGTTTTTCTTAAGCAAGGGATGCTCAGATGTATTTTACCATTACCTTCATCTGACTGGATCTAGTGTCTTTAAGGTGTTATATCTAGCAATCCAGAAGGAAGACTGGGAGTTAAACTGGATAATTCTCTATCAATGTCTAGATCAGAGTAGCAAATACATAGGATATGGTCTAATGGCAGCTCTCTTCCAATAATCTCTCACAAACCATTAGACAACTGCTCTATCTTGTTGCATCCCAATCAGCATAATATTGCTCAGTGTGGCTATTGGTTGTTAAAGTGAGTTTGGGAAGTTAAAGAAGGCGACAATGCCTAAGCAAAACTGTACATAAGTATTTTGTTGATCTTGTCCAATATTTGTTATTAGAAAAATGACTCATGAAGTAGAATGCATTCATTACAGGCATGTAGCTGGGGGGGGGGGGGGGGGGGGGGCTTGAGGGGCTTCAGCCCCCCCCCCCCCGAAATTCTGATGGTGGTTCGCAAAAAGGCCTTACTGGTGCATTATTTAAACTGTTATGTTTATTCATATCATGATTTGATCACCATACTCAATATATTCCATATGCATGGGGGTATTGGGGTAACAATACAAAAGGTTTGCTAGGATAGACCCTCTTTCACTCAGACTCAGCCCCCCCCTGAAACTCAGCCCCCCCCGAAACCCTCCCCTGAAAAAAATTCAGCCCCCCCCCCCCCCCCCGAAACGAAATCCTGGCTACGGGCCTGATTCATTATATTACAGATTTGTCTCAAATATTTCCAGAAGACATATATATGCCCTACTACACCACTCTCCCCTCACTACAACCTAGTAAGATATGTTAGGGCCCTTCCACACAGCCCTATATCCCAGAATATCAAGGCAGAAAATCTCACAATATCTGCTTTGAACTGGGTTATCTGAGTCCACACTACCATATATTCCAGTTCAAAGCAGATAATGTGGGATTTTCTGCCTTGATATTTTGAGATATAGAGCTGTGTGCAGGGCCCCCAGGGAGAGAGAAAACAGTGCAAGAAAACCCAGAAAATCTGAGTATAACACTAACACTGTACTATGCTGTCACTCAAGAAAAAAATACTGAAAATACTGTTTCAAAACAGAAAATCTACACTTTTTAAGAGTGATGTACACAACTCTCTTTTATTAAGACAGAAGCCCTCAGAGCAAAAATACAAGTAAACATTAAAAGTTTATTTAGAGAGGATTCACCGATAGGCTAATACAAATAAATTGATTTTTTAGTTGGGAACCAAGTAAAATCTAGCAAAGAATGCAAATGGTGTAGCTACAAATCTAGAAATCTCACTTTGCCCTTAAAATGACCATTGGTAACTAAAGTTCATTCTGATGACAAGCTTTAGAAATGCTTAATAATATTTATGAATACTAATATTTTATTTTCCTAGGTTCTTTACCTTTGGTTACCTCACTAGAAGTAGTGGTGACTACTTGTTGTCTCTGAATTGTAAAAAGGAACTGGAAGCCAACCACTCGTGACATAAGTCAGTATTTTGGGAACACGTATAAGCATTTGAAGTATGATCAGTTGCACATCCCAGACTTTTCTAAACTTCCAGAATGTACATCAAGGATTATGCTGTCACCAGCTTCAGGTAGGGGGTAAGGCAGTAATATCTTTTTATTATATTTGCAAAAGATAGTATTGCTTTAGTGAATGCTGTCCTAAATCAAGAGGAGACAGTTAACAGTAGGTGCTCTTTATCAGCTCATTATGCTTCTCTTTTGGGGAGTTACCCTTGACAAATATGGAATATGTGGGCGAATACTTTACAGCTTGGTTTCCATAAAATATCCTATAGCATCATTATAAATCTTTAGCAGTTTTTGTCTTGATGACGCATAACGACAGTCTTAAGGTTTCACTCCAACTTTGAATTCTTGCCGAGTTTCCTCTTAAAGCAGGTTTGTAATTTATATCAGGTATTTGTTTTACTGTATCTGAAAAGTAGTTTTGGTGTGTCATGTATATCCTATGACACTGATCAAGGGTTAAATATAGAATGTTTACAGCAAAATCACAAGTACGTAATTTCTTTGACTCTCAACCTAGGCAGCTCTTTCACCATGTTGGAAAGCTTCATTGCACTTACCAGTGAACCTTAAATATGAGCTGTATGTATGTAGTCTCATAACTATTCTATACTCTTGGAATCAACTTCTCTGTTCTACCTAACTGGAAAATAGGAACATAGCCTTAGACATGTCACTGAGTATAAAAGCTGCAATCCGTTCCCCAAAATGATCAAGAAATAGGTACACAGTAATCGCTTTGTTGAATTGATAACTGACCTATCACGAAGGTTGCAGCTCACAAGTCAAGAAAGTGAGTGAGTCACTTTCATCACAACACTTGTGAGCCCAACAAATATTGCCACAGAATGGCTAGTAATCAGGTCAAACCAAATGATGCTTTTCAAAAACTTTACTCATTTTTCCCTAAGTTGAAAATGAAATACTTTCCTAGACTCTACAATGCTTCAGCCAAAGACTAAAATACTAAAGAATTTCTTCATTGATCAAACTTTATGTTCTACTATCAAGCATGTAACACCTGTTAAGCCACTAGAACTGATAGATTTATAACTGAATTTTATAAAACTGTCAGGATTTAACCTACCTTCTTAAAATGCTATTTTAAGAATGGGTTCACAGTAAGGGTGATGTTCATAAGAAGTTCAGGAAGTGACACTTGAAAAATAGCAGTTTACTGTTTCACAAGTTAGGGTCTTCACTGTTGTGTGCAGTCCTAACCAGATGTATTAATAATGTCATTCCTATATATATTGCTTTTAATTAAATGGGAATTATACCCAACAGCCAGATGATCTAAAGCAGGGGTCCTCAAACCTTTTAAACAGAGGGCCAGGTCACAGTCCCTCAAACTGCTGAAGGGCCAGATTTTAATTTGAAAAATGCATGAATGAATTTCTATGCACATTGCACATATCTTATTTGTAGTGCAAACAACACTTTAAAACAATACAGTAATTAAAATGAAGAACAATTTTAATAAGTATAAACTTATGAGTATTTCAATGGGAAGTGTGGGCCTGCTTTTGGCTGATGAGATAGGATTATGATTGTTGTTGTTGTGTCCTTTCAAGTAGTTTCAGACTTAGGTTCACCCTGAGCAAGGGCCAGCTAAATGACCTCAAAGGGCCATATCCGGCCCCCGGGCCTTAGTTTGAGGACTCCTGATCTAAAGGATTTAAAATGTGATTCATTATAGTAAAATGCACAATGAACTATTAGTCCTTCTGATCCTGGCTCTTCTTGAAGCATTCGACCATGTTTAATGGCTCTACATGATCAGATTGCTTGAAGCTTGGATTCTGGTGAACATTATATTTAATTGATTATGAAAATACCTTAAGGGGTTCAAGGTGTAAGTGCATGCCAATAAGACATAAAAAACCAAAGAGGACCTAGAAAAGAATTTTCCACAGTTACATTTGCCATATATTAGACAAGTTAGTCAATTTACTGTGTTTAGCCCATCAATAAAAATGCAAACAAATGAGAAATCCCATTTAACATTACTTGCTGATGACATCCGCCTCTTCCTTTCAAACCCAGGACTAAACACATACACCTCAGAAATGCTGAAAGAAGCCCAAGCTTGTGTCTGTGTGCTTTCAAGTCACCTATCAAGTTATGGTGACCATATGCATTTCTGCAAGTTTGAAAATAGAAGATCCTAAATCTTAACTCCTGTGCTTTCACAGCCTGCTGCTAACATAGGACAGACTCCAAGTTGTGCCTTTGCTTCAAGTATTAAGTATCTTGATACTTTATCCCAAAGACTAGTGACAACCTATTCCTAGGAATTCCAAACCTTTAGTGATGCAGGATAACTAAAAGCCAAAGGCTTGGAATACACTTTTAACTCTCCATGACATAAATCCAATTGCCTGTTCTACTGAGAAGAGGCCTATTGAATCATAAGGCAACACTGATGTAAATCCCATTGATTCAGTGGTGTGTTGTGGTTGGGACTAGCAATTGAATTCAGGCCAATATTGGGTAAAATAGCAGTCTTCAAGATGTTTATTCTCCTTAAATCCCTACCCTTATTCTCCTTAAAGCCAGTTGGCAATAATCACTACAGGTAGTTGTGGGGACAATAAAGGAAATTAAAACTGCAACATTTTACAAGACTCCACACATAGTGGTAGCTATGGAAAGTATAAAACAATACCATATGCCCTTGCTATTAAATCAGTTAATTTAAGTAACAAGAGATAATAAAAAAGATCCATGGGTCAGCATAGAATAAGGCAATCAAGCTGAACCACACTAAACCATGCTTTTTACACTCTCCAGCAAATTGCATACATGTAAATTGGCTAAACCTTTCCTTGTCTCTACACTAACAACCTTGTGAGCTTTCTCAACTCCTGCCCCTAGCATTGTACCTGTTCCACAATTACACTCAATTCTGCTCCTGTAATTAATTGACACAAAATTAACAAAGCATGGAGACTACATGGCTTGCTTCAGGGTCTCACCTTCTTCTCCAGAGGAGCTCCCATGTTGTAGGAAGACGGAACTGAAAGACAACAGGAGATAAGCCAGAACATTGTAAATTTGCGCATTTGCCATTTTTTCCCATGCACAATATTTAAATCCATGACAGGGGTTGTGCAATTCTATGTCATCTCCTCATATGTGAACATGTGTCAGACATCTAACATTTATTGTTGGTGAATTGAAGAAATGTATGTAAGTGCTGCAGGTTCAAAAAAAAAGGAAAAGAGTTCTAGAAAATAAATTAACAAATTCCAATCTTACCTTTTTTGTTTTAGTAGAAATATATGAAACTGCACTCACAGTTTTGCAGTATTGTTAAGGAACCCAATTAACATTTCCCAGTTAAAGCAAAATTTTCATTGCACTGTATCTGTGGGCAAGTGAAAAGACTGGTGTATTCTTATCCACATTCTTGACTTTTGGGAACAAATCGTCAACATAATGACCTTAGTGACAGGGCAGCTGGCTGTAGCATTTAATGTACTTTCTCTATTTACAAAGGACAATGAAACTACATAAATATCTGCTATCTATGATGGATGCTGGCAAATTCTAGACAGTCTGAAATGTTACACAATGAAAACAGAAAAATGAATACTTGATATCCCTTTATTTTACACGCAAATAAAATGTACGCATTTATTGGCTTACAGGGAAATATGTTTTGGAATATGTTGAAAATTATGCTTTCCTTAAGAAAAACAAAAGGGCAGTGAGAACTAAACACTTCCCTCTCTCCTAAAGTTTTAAGTGCCAGGTGACAGTACTGTGAAGATTAAAAACTCTCCTCCACATGTTATGGGGTAAGGAATCAAAGCTTCCTGTGCTCCAAACATTTCTCATATGTCTGTATCTGTAGCTTTGTTATCTGAGTAGGGAGCGGGGAAGCGGAAGTAGGCACTATTGAGTCATGTATCCTATATCTTCTTCCCAAGGATGCTTGTGATTGTTGCAAATTCCCCACCACAGGCAGGGCAAACAATCAGTATTGGACTGGTAGTTGTTGTTGGTGGGTTGACTTCACCACACAAAATTTTTAATCCAGGATGGAAGGGGAGTATTAAAGCAGATCTACAGCTGGCTTAGGTTCAGTTGCGGTCTGTGACATTATTCTCTCCCTCCCTCTATTGCTCCTCCCTCCCTTTTTTGTTATTTCTGGGATGTGTGGGTTGTTTTAGAGTGCTTGTCACAACTTTTGGGTACTTTGAAAGCATATCCATTGGAGTGCTCTGTGGTTTCCGGGCTGTATGGCCGTGTTCTAGAACCATTTTTTCCTGATGTTTTGCTTATATCTCTGACTGGCATCTTCAGAGGATTCATGCTTTTTTATTCTCCTATGAAGAAGTAAGTAGGGTTTCCAAAGCCAGCTCTGGTTAATTCTGTGACTTTTTGATGATGATTATGATGACGTTTATAACAATAACAATATATGTATCATGTATATTAATGTATAAGTCAACGTCATGTCTAAATCAAGGGCAGGTTTTGGGACAAAAATTATGGATTTTGATATGACCTATAGGATCATTCTGCAGAGAGGGGAAAGCATCAATGCTGCATCAGGGGGCCAGCTGCCCTGGCTACCACCATGGCCATTTCCCCACTCAGGCATTTAGAAAGGCCTGAAGCAATGCCACTACAAATAGAGTAGAGGGGCTCAGTGCTTCTTTTAGGTTTTCCTGGGATGAACTAAGCTTTTGCCTTTTACTGCTCTACTTAAGAGTACGGATGGTTCCTTTTGTGATAAGAGTACTCACATTGATCCAATGAATAAGTCAACTTAGGTATGGGGGTTGATTTTTTGATGAAAATTTCTAGACTTATACATGAGAGAGATGGATGGATGGATGGATGGATGGATGGGCGGGCGGACGGGTGGACGGACAGGATAGACATGAGAAACTACAAGTCACTTCTGGTGTGAGAGAATTGGCTCTCTTCAAGGACGGTCCCCAGGGGGCACCCAGATATTTGATCCTTGTGGGAGGCTTCTCTCATGTCCCTGCATGGATAGCTGGAGCTGACAGAGGGAGCTCAACCAGCTCTCCCCAGATTCAAATCACTGACTTGACGGTCAGCAGTCCTGCTGGCACAATGGTTTAATGCATCGCACCACCGGGGGTTCCACATGATTATACAGGGTAATTTCAGTTTTGCTTTATGATCAAAACAGCTACCAGTGCATATTTTTAATAACAAACAACATACTGTGTATTTATTTAGCCAGTATTTTGGATCCAATTTCTCAGCTAGTGCAGTTGATTTGCAAATGTCTCCTTGATGTAGCATAGTCATTTGATAGGCACGATCTGTGTAAACCTTGTACTCACCCACAAATAGATGCTAATCCTAAATTTATATTTTCATTCTTTCTGGAGATCAGTGAACTACTAATTATTTCTTTCACATCCTATTAGATGCACACCATCAAAAAGAAACTCTATTTACATATTTTAAAACCCACTGAAGTTGTATAATCAAATGCACATTATTTTATTTAGTTAACTAAAAATGGAAAAATTACTTTTAAACTTTATTTGGATGTTGCCTACAACCATGCATGAAACCTTCTCTGTGTGTGGTTTTAAGTTCTACTGCTTTATAAGATTTAAACTTAACCGTTTATTAGGGGTTATGTGAATTAAAATATTTTGCTGTTCTTTCCCCCACCCCTTGCCTTTCTTTTTGCATATGGTAAAACTCACTTGCTTCAGCCAAGTGAGTTTAAATTGCGTAAAATTGAAATGTTCCACTCATTCAGAGTGGTTATCATATTTTTACAGCCGCTGTACAAACTTCTTGTACAGGTGCAAATGTCCAGACCAGATGCAGAGCAGTTGGAGACTTGTATTTCACAGAAGGATAAGCACTTAAAAATCTGTTTGGAAATAAAGAAAAATAAAAGTCTAAAATATATTTTGCTACAGAATGTTGAAACCAAAGCACAAGACTAGAAAATAGAGATGCCGTTATGAGTATGTATGTTCTGCTTCTGTCTTTCTTTGTCTAGGTTCTGGTCTTTCCCCATTTTTCACAGACTTGTAAGAGTACAACTGAAATTTACAAGTTCAGGAATCATAGGGTTGTTTTTTTTTAGATGATCTGATTCAAAAGTAGAGCTGAAAGTAAACAGATTAAAGATTATTTTCCCTTTCTTAAAATGATGACAAAAAAAGAAAATTAGGTCCCACCTACATGTGCAATTAGGTCACAACTACTACATTTGTTGGAAATTATATCAGCGTGTGACAGATTAATAATTGGGCCCATAACGTGCAAGGAAAGGAGGTTCAAAATGCTTTCCTTGGCAACTGCAACCTGGGTGGGACACCTCCCCCCCCCCCCCCGCCTTTAGCCTTAGGAGAGAGAAGTGTGCAGCAATTTTGATCCTCCAGGTGTTTGGGGCTGTAACTCCCACAAACCTAGTGAATATGACCAACAACAACAAGAGTTGCCATTCAAAACATCTGGAAGGCCAGAAGCTCTCCAAACTTGCATGATGCTAAACCTTGCCACACACACTCCATGGCCATGATCAGTGTCATCCCCAGAAGACTAATGAAATTATCAGTGAACAACAACACCAACCATAAAAACCTGATATAACTTGTAATTACATATCTAGTTTAAGGCTTACAATGGTCATTTGTACCTCCAAAATCTTCTCCTAATATCTCTTAAGTATTTTGCTGCAAAAATGATGATGATGATGATGTTTTGCATATACTTTTATTTTCAGATAATAGGTTTCCTACGTAGAAAAAGATAAAATAGGGATTTAGGGACATCATTTTTACCCCCAACCCCCTGTTCTTTTCTTTAGGGCAGTTATTTTACAAACATTTAGGATATTAAAATACAGGGGGGGAAATCCTGCAGAGGCATATTTGCTATCTCCTGCATTAGGTATAAAATTACATTTTTTGTTGTTGTATGTGAAGACAAAACAGTTGAAGATTACATTTTTATTCTACATATATATTTAAAGGAAAGGGGAAATAGTTCCAAGGCTAGTCTAATTTTATTCTGATGTGTTCATATTATATGTGTAGGGATTTGTGTAAGTATTGTGTATGGATATGTGGATATAATAACTGAGCATTCAATTATATCAACCCAGTCTGAAGCACAATCTGAACGTATCTCTGTCTCTGTCTTTTAAAAAAGAATGTGTCCTTCACTATATCTTCAAAAGCTATTATTGTTTCCATTAATTCTGGCAGAATTGCTTGTATCTGTACACTGTGCATGTGTGTTGTTGCTTTTAAGTCTCCCCTTATGGCGCCCCATGAACTGATGTGGTTTCTCTAGTTACTTCCTCTGAAATACTGATACATTTTAAAAGGCTTTCTTGACTGACTACTAGCGCAAGAATATTTTCTAGTTCCTCAAGTCACATCCTTACCAAAAAAAAAAAAAAAAAAGACGATAGAGTGAGAAAACATGCATAAAAATGAGACTTTAGAATTGCCTGAAGCTTAGAAATGTTATTTTTCTGACCATAACTCTGGGTTTCTATAAAAAGATTCAAGGAACTATAGTTCAAACAAGTTAACTTTTCCAAACTCTGGAACTGAGAGAAGCTTGGGAATAGACAGTGTGGAAAATAGATTGCCCCCATCTACTAGCACTTTCCTTTTAGGATTGCCTCTTTCCGTGAAATCTTAATGCCGCAATTCTATGCACTTTACTGAGATTAAGCACAAATGCCTAAGATTGCATCGTAAGAAGGTTAAAATACTAAAACTACAGGTTAAGCCCTTAGAGCTGGTAATCCAATCTGAAACAGAGAGTAACTATCCGAAAACAAAAGTTCCCAGGATTCTCTACAAACAGCCAAGAAAGTAAAACAAACTGATACAGTTTTGCAATGTGGATATGGTTCTAATAAGAAAAAAAAAAACATTTCCTGGAATGGACAAATAACATAGGTTTTTAAAAATGTACAGCAAAATTATATTTGAATAGAGTTTGACTCATTTGAATTTTCTAAACATTATTGGGTTTAAGAAAAGAAAAAGTCACAAGCCAATGATAAAGTGATGAAAGATGAGAAATATATTTGTAAAACCGAGTTGTAAATCAGGCATACTCAGTGGTGATTACTCCTTGCGGTCTGCCGTGCCTACCATATTTTATGCAATAGTTCTTAAGAAATTCGCATTCTTCTTTAAATCTGTAGAATAAATTACCAGTCAACTGAAATATGAACAAAAGTATAGCTTTTAAAAAGTCATCTGCCAAGTAAATTGCACTTTTTGTTTCAACTCCAATGCCATAGTTTTTTTCTATTTGTGTTAATGATTTGTACATGGTTCTTTTTTTAAATATTATTGAATGAGATCACCTTTAAATATGTAAATATTTCATATGTGAAATACTATCTTCCGACTATTTTAGATACCTGTATTATACATAACTGGGCTGCCTTTTATGTGTATAATACATGGCAGTAGAGTTCAAATTTGTGATATTACGTACAGTAATTATAGGCATTACTTTTGTAGATACAATTTGTAATATTATGTACAGTAATTATAGGCATTACTTTTGTAGATACAAATAAGTATTTGTTTGTAAACGTCCTTGTAATAGTTTAGAATTATTAGATGTTGCAAGGCAGAAGCAGAAAAATCCATGACTTTGACACAGACCTCTGTACAGAATATTTTAGAAAAAGGAAGAATATGGCTCCTATACAAATAAACCTGTAAGGATTTGTTACGTGTTTGTTTGGGATTTACTAAATAAATACTGGTTGTTTCTTTATAGCAGTGGTTCCCAACCTCTTGTCCGTGGACACCAGTGGTCCGCAAGAACTAAAAAATGACTCACGGCCTCACCGTTACTACACCATTGCAACGAGAGCGACTGACCTTGCGAAACCCTCTTATAGTGCTGAGGCTAATTAAATATAGTTATCTGTGGGCAAGTAGATAGCGAGTACTGGATGGCATATATTCTGAATCAGAAACTAGAGCTGATATGGTTCTATCCAATGTAATTTTTTGGATCAGCACCCCAAATAACCAGACTGAATCTAGAGTTGACCAAAAACTGATTGGTCACCCTTTCGGCACTAATGTTGGTGAGTGGTCTCTGGTCAAAAAAATGTTGGGAACCACTGCTTTATAGTGAACACTATACTCTTGCAGAAATTATACAAACTTCCATATTTCTTACCTGCCTTTCACTGCCTTTTATTTCCCATTACACATTAAAACATTTTGCTGTACTGAGAAGACTCTCTTAACCAGTACCTAAACCATGTTGAAGATGAGAAGAGGATAATCTTCTCTCATAGAATCTGTTCTGTACATTCAAGTCTTCTGAGAAACATTAACCGAAGCCAGACGGGATCAGGCTGGCAACTGTTAACTAGAGGACTTTTTCATCAGCTGCCCCCAAATTGGGGAATGACCTGCTGGAAGAGCTTTGTTAACTGGATATGTAGCATGCATTTAAAAGGCATAAAAGGTCAATCTCTTCAGGGGTTTTAAAAATTATTGTTTTTAATGTGTTTGGTTCTTCAACCAATATTGTACCCTTTAAGCTGATTATTAATGTTTAATGAGTGTTTGAGTTTTTAACTGTATTAGATGTCTGTATATTTTGATGTGTTGTTCCCCACCTTGATCTATAGCAGGCATGGACAAACTTCAGACCTCCAGATGTTTTGGACTTCAACTCCCACAATTACTAACAGCCTCAGGCCCTTTCCTTACGCTGCTGAGGGGGGAAAGGAAGGGGCCCGAGGCTGTTAGAATTGTGGGAGTAGAAGTTCAAAACATCTGGAGGGCCAAAGTTTGCCCATGCCTGATCTAGGGAAGATGCAACAACAACAACAACAACAACTTTATAGTGAACACTATACTCTTGCAAAGAAGAGATTATACAAACTTCCATGATTCACGTTGGACCTTTTATATTTCTTACCTGCCTTTCACTGCCTTTTATTTGTCATTACATGTTAAAACATTTTTCTGCACTGATAACTCTCTTAACCAGTACCTAAACTATGTTGAAGATGAGAAGAGAATAATCTTCTCTCATAGAATCTATTCTGTACATTCAAGTTTTCTGGGAAACATTAACCAACACCACAATTTATTATTATTATTATTATTATTATTATTATTATTATTTACTGAATACATTTGTTACAAAATATAATTGAGTGATAAAAATGAACAACAAAACAATACACAATCCAGCAATTTCTTTTGAAAGGAGGACTATAGTGGAGATAATAAACACACAGCCATAATAACTAGTTCTATTTTCCATGAATTTGCACAATCTCTCCTTGAAAGCTGATTTTGCAGCCATTGGTGTATTTTATGGCAGTCAGTTGCAAAGTTCATGTGTTCTTTACCTGTTCTGAATTTGCACATCGTTCCGTTTTATTAGATGGCCCTGGGTACTAGCATTTAGCGAGTGAGAAAAGTGTCTTCACAGGTGCCACACACCAGGCATAATTTCATCTACTTCTGTTGCCCGTTTTTTGTCTAAAATTATTTAGTTGCTTGGGCTTCCAGTATTTTATCCATTTTATACCTATTTATGTAATGTTTTGACATGAAATAAATAAATAAATAAATGCATCCCACTTGCTTTTCTTCAAAGCTTAAAAACTTGTGTACAAACATTGGGAACTGATTTCAATTTCCAGCCCCCTGATGCAAAGTTTGGATACAAGTGAATGTGCAGCCATCATATCTGTGATTCTAAGAGCAAATTTGAAACTGGATTGGCAACAGGGGAAACTTAAATTGATACCTGAGGTAGAAGTAAATGAGCAGCCATCACTCCAATAATGCAGTATGCAGAAGGTTGGGAACTGGAGAAGAAAGAGACAAGATGTTGTGTTTGTCTGTATGTCATCAAGGCAAGAGGAAAAGGGAAAACTGTCCCTGCTGTTTGTTATTCTGGATTCAGACACTGGATTATATGGCAGTGTTGATCCAGCCCCAGAGGAGGAAAGTGAGGCTTCTGTTTGGGGAAATGGGAATGGAGCAATTAGTCACTTCTTTGTCTTAGGGTGCATCTCTAGAGCAAAGGCATTTTAATAGCACTTGAGCTTCCATGGTTCATTGCTATTTTATTATGTCAGGAGAGACTTGAGAAACTGCAAGTCGCTTCTAGTGTGAGAGAATTGGCCATCTGCAAGAACGTTGTCAAGGGGACGCCCAGATGTTTTACCATCGTGTAGGAGGCTTCTTTCATGTCCCCGCATGGGAAGCTGGAGCTGACAGACAGGAGCTCACCCCGCTCCCCAGACTCAAACTGCCTTTTGGTCAGCAGTCCTGCTGGCACAAGGGTTTAACCCATTGCACCACCAGGGGTTCCGCTCACTGCTATGGAACTATGGGATTTGTAGTAAGGCAGAGGAGGCTAAATAACTTGTAAACATTACAGCTCACTTGATCCTCTAGCATTGAATAGTTCAAGTGGCAACAGTGTAGGAGCATCCTGAAGTCCCCTGAGGTTCCCACTTTGCTTTGCCTTAATTTATCAAGAGCCAGCGAAGCTGGGTTTTAGAACAAGAGGTGGGCAATAAGGCTGGATGGAAACTCCAAAGACCCTCTCACCATAGGACAGGCCTAATGGGCATTGCCATCCCACAGCTTCTACAGAGCCAAGTATCATCCTCTCTGGGTTTGAAGGGGGGGGGGGAGAGGAGCTACATATGGCCACTTTAAAATATAAAAAGGTAAGCTGAGGGGAGGAAGACAAAAAAGTGACTCCTCTCTTCAGAAACACAACCCTCCCTCAGGAGCACACATGAACTTTCAAGTACTTTCCCAGGCACCAAATACCCTGCCTTACTCCCCAGCTTCTGAATCCAGATTATCAGCTTTGACCTGGATGATATGAAAGTGTAGTTTTATATAATCCAGTTCAAAGCAGATCATCTGAGGCCCCTACCACACAGCTGAATAAAACCCCACATGATGTGCTTTGAACTGGAATACATGACAGTGTGGACTGAGTTAACCCAGTTCAAAGCAGATATTGTGGGATTTTCTGCCTTGATATGCTGGGTTATATGGCTGTGTGGAAGCGCCCTCAATTCAGAAATCAGAAATGTCAATCCATCCTGATTTATGGCGACCTGCCAAAGTCGGTTTGCTTTTGTCTCCCTGAGGCTGAGGGCCCTTCCACACAGCCATATAACCCAGAATATCAAGGCAGATAATCCACAATATCTGCTTTGGACTGGATTATCTGAGGTGCCTTCCACACAGCTGAATAAAATTCAAAGTTATCTGCTTTGAACTGGGTTAGATGGCAGTGTGGACTCAGATAACCCAGTTCAAAGCAGATATTGTGGGATTTTCTGCCTTGGTATCCTGGGTTACATGGCTGTGTGGAAGCGCCCACAATACACAGTCAGAGAATCCAGTTCAATGTTGATTTTATACAGCTTTGTGGAAGGGTCCTAAGGGCACTTCCACACAGTCCTATATCCCAGAATATCAAGACAGAAAATCCCACAGTATCTGCTTGGAACTGGGTTATTTAAGTCCACATTAAGGGCCTTTCCACACAACCCCATATCCCAGAAAATCAAGGCTGAAAATCCCACATTTTCTGAGTGTCGACCCAGGCCTCTTCCACACAGCTGAATAAAATCCCACCTTTTCTGCTTTGAACTGGACTATATGGCAGTGTGGGTTTAGACAACCCAGTTCAAAGCAGATATTGTGGGGTTTTCTGCTGTTATATTCTGGGTTATATGGCTGTGTAGAAGGGCCTTCAGATATCCCAGTTCAAAGCAGATATTGTGGGATTTTCTGCTGTGATATTCTGGGTTATAGGGCTGTGTGGAAGAGTCCTCAGATATCCCAGTTCAAAGCAGATTTGTTGTTCATTCGTTCAGTCGCTTCCGACTCTTTGTGACCTCATGAACCAGTCCACGCCAGAGCTTCCTGTTGGGCCGTCACCACCCCCAGCTCCTTCAAGGTCAAGCCAGTCACTTTAAGGATGCCAGTTCAAGGCAGATATTGTGCGATTTTCTGCCTTGATATTCTGGGATATAGGGCTATGTGGAAGGGCCCTCAGATATCCCACTTCAAAGCAGACATTGTGGGATTTTCTGCCTTGATATTCTGGGATAGAGGGCTATGTGGAAGGGCCCTCAGATATCCCAGTCCAAAGCAGATATTGTGAGATTTTCTGCCTTGATATTCTGGGATAGAGGGCTGTGTGGAAGGACCCTGAGAGAACATGATTTTGCCCAAGACAGGCCTTCTGTGCCTGAGGCTGGTTCTCCACTGCGACATAATCCAGTTTGAAGCGGCTAATTTGGATTTTACATGGCAATGTAGGTGGGACCTACACTGAGGGGTTCACCTGTGCGTCCCAAAACCCCATCAAAAAAGAAAAGGGCAGGAATTGTGAGGAGGGCCCTTCCATACAGCCCTATATCCCAGAATATCAAGCCAAAAAATACCACATTATCTGGTGTGGAGTCAGATAAACCATTTTGAAGTGGATATTGTGGGACTTTCTGTCATGATATTCTGGGATATAGGGCAGTGTGGGAGGGCCCTCAGATATCCCACTTCAAAGCAGACATTGTGGTGTTTTCTGCCTTGATATTCTGGGATAGAGGGCTGTGTGGAAGGGCCCTCAGATATCCCACTTCAAAGCAGACATTGTGATGTTTTCAGCCTTGATATTCTGGGATAGAGGGCTGTGTGGAAGGGCCCTCAGATATCCCACTTCAAAGCAGACATTGTGGTGTTTTCTGCCTTGATATTCTGGGATAGAGGGCTGTGTGGAAGGGCCCTCAGATATCCCACTTCAAAGCAGACATTGTGGTGTTTTCTGCCTTGATATTCTGGGATAGAGGGCTGTGTGGAAGGGCCCTCAGATATCCCACTTCAAAGCAGACATTGTGGTGTTTTCTGCCTTGATATTCTGGAATAGAGGGCTGTGTGGAAGGGCCCTCAGATATCCCAGTTTAAAGCAGACATTGTGGGATTTTCTGCCTTGATATTCTGGGATAGAGGGCTGTGTGGAAGGGCCCACAGTTCAAAACATACATTGTGGGATTTTCTGCCTTGATATTCTGGGATATAGAGCTGTGTGGAAGGGCCCTCAGATATCCCACTTCAAAGCAGACATTGTGGGGTTTTCAGCCTTGATATTCTGGGATAGAGGGCTGTGTGGAAGGGCCCACAGTTCAAAACATACATTGTGGGATTTTCTGCCTTGATATTCTGGGATAGAGGGCTGTGTGGAAGGGCCCAGAGACGTTGGGGCGCGTGGCAACTGTTCAAGCAGGGCGGGCGGCGCGTGAGCGGGCAAGGCCGCTCCTGTGGGGCGCGCGAGGCACTCTCCAGTCCACACACATAGACAGACGGTTCGGGTCCCCGTGTGGGACATGCGTGGCGGTGTCCTCCAGTTGGGACTCCCTTCGTGCTGAGGGGGGAAAAAGGAGCGCCTCCTCCTCCTCCCTCCCTCCCGCATTGGCACCACCGCCATAAATGCTTCTCTTGCTCTCCGCCTCAGAGGCGCGCAGCCGAGGAGGAGGAGGAGGAGGCGGCGGCGGCGGTGCCTTCTTCTTCCAAAAGAAGGAAGGCGAGATTGAGAGAAGGGCCTTGGCCGCCTCCTGCCAGCGGGCCTGAAGGGTTCCCCGCGGCCGCCATGAACCAGGCCCCGCACCCCGGCAAAGATGCCCCGGCTGGAGGAGGAGGAGGAGGAGCCGCGGCAGAAGGAGGAGGCATGGGCCCGGCCCCGCCGCCGCCGCCCGCCACCTCAGGGATGCCGCCGCCGCCCAGCCTGCCCCAACTCATCCAAAAGTAAGCCTCCCCACGCGCGGAGTGTCACCCAACGTGTTCCCGCTACTCGTTGCCTCCTCCCTCTGGGCTGACAAGCCTCTGCGCTTTGTGCCCTTGAGGCAGGCATGGGCAAACTTCGGCCCTCACACAGTTGTGGGAGTTGGAAGTCCAAAACACCCGGAGGGTGTTTTGGACTTCCAACTCCCACAACTGTGTGAGGGCCGAAGTTTGCCCATGCCCGCACTAAGAGTAAAAAGCCTCCACGGATGGTGGTTTGGTTTCAAAGCCTCAGACCTTGAACTGAACCCGGCAATCTCTCCTGAAAGAGATTATTTGGATTTGTTTCCTGAAAAAACATAAACAGAACCACGAAATCGGCTTCCTCTCCTTTGCCCTCTCCCTCCAGAAAGGCCCCACGAATATGTCCTCAGGAAGGTGGTCTCAAATGTTTGTTATTTTCCTCACAAAGTGAGAGGGAAAATTATATTTATTTGTCGAAGAACTCACAACTTCTTTAGGGAAGCAAATGTAAAAGAGAGGAAGCCTAAGGGCCCTTCCACACAGCCCTATATGCCAGAATTTGTTTTGAACTGGGTTATCTGAGTCCACACTCAGATCATGTGGGATTTCCTGCCTTGATATTCAGGTATATAGGGTTGTGTGGAAGGGCCCAGAATCCACACTCTGATAATGCGGGATTTCCTACCTTCATATTCTAGGATATAGGGCTGTGTGGAAGGGCCCAGAGTCCACACTAAGATAATGTGGGACTTTCTGCCTCTATATTCTGGGATATAGAGCTGTGTGGAAGGGTCCAGAGTTATTGAATCAGCTCAAAAGCCACACTCAGATAATGTGGGATTTTCTGCCTTCATATTCATAGGGCTGTGTGTAATGGCCCTGGCTGTGAGTTTTCCGGGTTGTGTGGAGCATTAACATTTGGAACAATACTTTTTGCAACAACCCTCCTAATAAATACTGTTTTGAAAAAGAGAAGGCTGCAATTTTTTCTTGAAACTTAAACAATTTCCATGGAGCCTTTCCTTGGGGAAGCAAGTGCCTAAAGCAGAGGAAGCTTGGGTTGTTGTGAGTTTTCCGGGCTGTATGGTCCTCTTCCAGAAGCATTCTCTCCTGATATTTCACCTGCATCTATGCCTGCCATATATGCAGTCGAAACATCAGGAGAAAAGGCTTCTAGAACATAGGCATACAGCCCGAAAAACTTACAGCAACCCAAAATTATATTTGCTGATTAAAAGAACGAAATAGGCTTCTTCTCGTATTGTCAAAGGCTTTCATGGCCGGAATCACTAGGTTGCTGTGAGTTTTCCGGGCTGTATGGGTAAGCATTCTCTCCTGACATTTCGGCTACATCTCTGGCAGGCAACAACCCAGTGATTCCAGCCATGAAAGCCTTCAACAATGCGAGAGGAAGCCTTTTTCGTTCTTTTAGGAAGCAAATATAATTTTGGGTTGCTATAAGTTTTCCGATGTTTATAATGTTCTAGAAGCATCCTCTCCTGATGTTTCACCTGCATCTATGGCAGGCATAGATGCAGGTGAAACATCAGGAGTGGATGCTTCTGGAACATGGCCATACAGCCTGGAAAACTCACAGCAACCCAGGCTTCCTCTCCTTTACACTTGCATCCCCAAGGAAAGGCTCCATGGAAACTGTTTAGAATAAATTGCAGTCTCCTCTTTTTCAAAACAGTATTTATTAGGAGGGTTGTTGCAATAATATTGTTCCAAATGTCAATGCTCCACACAAAGTGAGACAAAAGTGTATTAGGCCCCTTCCACACCGCTTTGTAAAATCCACATTGAACTGGAATATATGGCAGCATGAACTCAGGCCCCTTGCACACCACTGAATAAAATCCCACATTATCTGCTTTGAACTGGAATATATTGCAATATGGACTCAGATAACCAGGTTCAATGCAGATATTGTGCATTATCTGCCTTGATATTCTGGATTACATAGCTGTATGGAAAGGCTCTAAGTTTCCCAAAAAGTGAAATCGGCTTCCTTTCCTTTGCACTCTCCTTCCAAAAAGGCTCCACTAACATGTCTTCAGGAGGGTTGTTTCAAATGTTTTTTATTCTCCTCACAAAGTGAGAGGGAAAATTGTATTTGCTTCCTAAAAGAACGAAACAGGCTTCCTCCCCTTTCCTTGCTGCTTCTCTAAAGAAAGGCTCCATGCAAGTTGTTTAGGTTTCAAGAATAAATTGCAGCCTCTTCTTTCAAAAACAGTATTTATTAGGAGGATTGTATTAGTTTCCTAAAAATTGAAATCGGCTTCCTCTCCTTTGCATGTTCCTTCTAGAAAGGCACCTCTAACACTAACAGGAGGGTTGTTTCAAATGTTTGTTATTCTCACAAAGTGAGGGGAAATTGTATTTGCTTCCTTAAAAAATGAAGCATGCTTCCTCTCCTTTGCACTATCCTTTTAGAAAGGCTCCATGGAGGGTTGTTTCAAATATCAGTTCTCCTCACAAAGAGAGATTTTGATTTGTTTCCGAAAACAATGAAACAGGCTTTCTCCGTATTTTCTCCAGTACAAAAGTGACTGATAGGGAGCATATTTCTCTCTCCAGACACTGTTCCCATGTCTCAAGAAAGGTAATTGAAAAGGTTATTTCATATTTTAAGCTCCTTCTTGCAAAGGACTTTGCCCAGCAAAAGGGACACTCCTGAGAGGGATTTTCTTTTATTTGTAGGCATTCTTCATCTTGGGAAGCAAAATATATACAGGCAGTCCCCAAATTCTGAATGAGATGGGTTATGTAAGTTTTTTCTTCATTTGAATTGGTTGGATAGCATAGGGTTAATACCTCAGTGGTGTTTGTTTTGCTGCCTGTGCTCCTGTTCAGAAAATTTCACTTTCTGTCCCTGTGATAATTGGATTTTGGAAATACTGGCTTGTTGTGGAAACAAGGATTGGTGTAAAAAGTGAACTGGGGGACTGCACTGGCTGTATTTCTTTGACACGGACTCTGGAAACTCCTACCGCCCTTTTCTTTAAAATTAGTATTTATTTAGGTTTCAGCAATAAATGTAGTCTGCCCCCTCTTTAAAAACAATATTTACGCTGCGTGGTGTATTTGGCGTTGGTTTTCTTTCGCTTTTTAAACCGAGCTCGTCCAGAGGCCTCGACTTTGAAGAGATGGGTCGAAATACAAAGAAACTGCATTGATTGAGCACTGTCTGTCAAAGAGGAATGTTTTTTGAATCTACAAGTCTTGTAATTAGTAATTTCAGTACCAAGACCACTAATAAGACAATTTATAGTAGGTCGACTTGTGTTGTTCTAATGTGAACTTATTTCCATTCACAGCGAAGGGAAATGAGTGTACTGTGCAAAGTCAGTGTATTCCTTTTTCTTTTATTGAGAGATAGCATCTGAAGATCAGTCAGATGAACTGGATTATTTTTACCTGGAATCATAGATGATAAAACATGCAAATATGATAATTACATGTGATATAATGCTTATATATGTAGGATAATAATAACGCTGACTTTTAAACAATATAATAAATCCTTATGCTTCACCTTCTATTTCTTTGTAGTCATCATAGCATTTATGGATCTTACAGCAATGTTTGTTATTCTACTAATTCATAATTTGAAGAAATAGAATTACTGACCAAAACAGAGCCGGGATTTGTCTTAAGGATATTGCTATGAATAGACAGATGAATGCTTGCCCACATTATTATTATTACTATTATTATTATAAATGCTATGATGACTACATCATATGAGTAAATCTCACTGTACACAGTGGGATTATTTTGGATTATATCTCCATAAATGGCTATAGGATTGTAGCTTCTGTGTAATATTTTGAAAATCAAAGCATATATTGATTGGCTGTAGATAAGAAAAGTGTTTATGAAACTAATTATGCATATTGAATTAAAATAAACTTTGGAGTAGGTCTTAAAATTCCTCATACCACTGATTATTTTTCATAAACAGATAAATTGCCAGCAGGACTGCAGATCAAAAAGGTGAAGCATAAGGATTTATTATATTGTTAAAAAGTCAGCGTTATTATTATCCAGCACCTCCTGCTGGAAGTATATTTGTGTGCTTTTATCAAGAAAGAAAACAGACCTGTTTGTATTGCAAAGTCAAGCTAGACCTCTTGATTAAGCTGACGCTTAAGCACTTTATCATAGGAAGATAGTTAAAGAGACCCCAGTATCTTGATGGTTGGTATTTGGATGCCAGAGGTATTATGTTAGAAGGAAAATTCTGATTCCCAGAGATATTTAAAAATGTTTCCCGTTAAAACAGTTTCAAATAAATTTAAAGCGGTTGATGCTTGCCTTCTTTCCAAATATCCATAATATAGATAGTAAAGGATAACTTTAGTTTGATGCAGTAATGGGTGCTCCATAAACTGATGCTGTCTGTGAATATGCATTGTTATTTTGGTTTTGGTTTTTTTTGCCCTCAGCATTTTGTATGTTGCATGGTTTGATTTGAAAACAATTTTTGTATGCTGAGTCATTATGATAAGGACAGAAGTATTATTAGCTAAGAAGTCCTTATCAGTTTTGAAGGGGAGAATGCATGGTTTTCTCTCTATATTCGCAGGAATCAAGCATTTCAGCAGTAGATGTAGCAACTAGGAAAATATTGTTTTAAGTGACCGACTATGGACTGACCTGGACCATGAGTTTGAACTGGTGGACTGTCTTAAATTGAATGTACATACATTTTTAATTGCTGTTTTAATTGTGATATTTTACTTTTATATTGCTGGCATCTAATGGTTGCCATGAGTTCCCCTCCGGGGGTGAGAAGGATGGGATATCAAGACTCTAAATAAATAAACAAATAAAATATATTTATGTGTCTTTTTGTATGAAGGATTAAGACTGAATACATTTCTACTGTAAATATTTAATTTCTTGGTGTTTGTGTGTGCAATATCACAATGCTAAGTAATATCCAAGAAAGCAAGTTCCAGTGGGATGACTTGGACTTTTGACTTGTTTTGAGGAGGATGATCTTCTAGGCTTTAACAATGTAATGTGGTATATTAGCGCTCAACACCTAGGTACTATAAAGGATTATAAATGGTCACACGATTGAAAAATGATAGAGCAGGAGAAGAAAAAGTATATATCAATAGTATTTTGACAGCTTTAAAGTGCTGTTCTATTCATGTTTACTACGAACTTCCATTGTGATTAATGGGCTTACTCAGTAGTAGGGGCATTTATGTATAGAGCTTCAGAGAACCCTGTGATAGGGCGGTTTTAGGATTGCTATAGATCAAAAAGAACTTGAAGGTACATTATATTAACAACAAAGTCTACAACATTAGAGTGTTCTAATAGCTAATTTCTATGCATGTTTCCGCAACGATAAGTCACATTAAGTTCTTTGAGATACGCTCCACGGAAAATATGTGTGTAGGACTGCAGTCTGAAACTATATGAGAAGCATTTTGTTTGTAAAATGAATATCTACTAATATATTTGTCTTTAAATATTTGAAAAACAACATGGGGTGTTCCAACCATTCTCAGTCATGGTGGCATGGCATAAAGTAACAAATGTCAGATACTTCCATCTATAGCAGTGGAAACATGATCGCAGAATATGTAACTGCGCTGCATAATTTAATCTCTTCAAGCATGTTGATATACTAAATTTGCTTTAATCATAGCTATTGTAAATAATAACTACATAGTTGTATTTTTTTAGGTTCAGTATTTGATCTACTCATATCACAATCCTTTGCAGATGATGATGATGATGATGTATTTTTATTATCTGCCTCAGGAGTAAATCTCACTGTACACAGTGGGATTATTTTGGATTATATCTCCATAAATGGCTACAGGATTGTAGCTTCTGTGTAATATTTTGAAAATCAAAGCTTATATTGATTGGCTGTAGATAAGAAAAGTGTTTATGAAACTATTTATGCATATTGAATTAAAATAAACTTTGGAGTAGATCTTAAAATTCCTCATACCATTGATTATTTTTCATAAACAGATAAATTACTGGCAGGGTGAGCTCCCATCTGTTAGCTCCAGCTTCTCATGTGGAGACATGAGAGAAGTCCGGGCACCCCCTGGGCAGCGTCCTTGCAGACGGCCAATCCTCTCACACCAGAAGCGCCTTGCATGGAAAAAAAGTCGCTCCTGACATGGAAAAAAACCCAAAATTACTTTGCTTGTAGGGACTTTATAAATATGTTTTGCTGTATGAATATTTATATGGTTGAAGCAGAAGTTAACTGCGATACAGATGTATTGCAAATACTATTATATACAACTGTACAAATATGAAAATATTGATATTTCTGGTTTTAAAATTTGATTTGTACAGTGAATAAATTCAATAAATTATATTATCTGTATTTTAAAAATGTGTATTTTGTGAAATCACTAAGGTTATATAGCTAAAATTATTTATTGATTTACATAATTCTGGCAATTGCAAGATTTATTTGGTAGTTTTAAAATTAGATTGACAAATTATGTTTCAGGCAGAATAGTCTTTCCATTTTCTATGAAAGGCTGTTTTTAGTCTGTTGTTGTTGCTGCGGGATAATAATATGTAAGTAAAGGAGAAAGTGTTATATTATGAAATATGAATGCATAGCAAGTAAAATTATTACATTTCAAAACCAAATTATAACATTTTACTCTGATGTCTCAACATGAGAGATGTAGATTTTAATTTCCACTCAGATACTGAAGCTATGAAGCTGACTGAGCTTTGGGTGAGACATAATCTTTTAGGCTAACGTGGCTGTTGCAAAAAAAAAAAAAGCGCCTGGTGATTCATTATAAAATTGATTAATAATATTTCTTCAAGTCTGAATGGTAACTGGCATACTGTGTAGATTATATATATACTTGTGTGAATATTATGGTAGTGATATGTATTTTATTTATTATGTTAGAAACAAATTGAGGGTACAGTTATAATGTTTTTTAACACAAGTTTCTCTACAAGTTTTTAACACAAAGTTAAAAACTTGGCATTGTACTAGATTTCCTTTGACCAGAAGCTGACCACTTGGAGCGCTTCTGGTTTCACTGTGAGAAACTCCTCCATTGTGCATGTGACAGGGCTCAGGCTGTATAGTAGTAGGTGGTCTGTAGTTTACTCTTCTCCACACTCGCCATGTTCTGGACTCCACTTTGTATCCCCATTTCTTCAGATTAGCGCTACATCTTGTGGTGCCAGAGCACAGTCTGTTCAAGTTGCCCAGTCTTCTGTGTGCCCAAGGGGGAGTCTCTCATTCAGTATCAGCCATGGATTGAGGTTCCGGGTTTTAACCTACCCCTTTTGGACTCTCATTTTCTGAGGTGTTCCTGCAAGTATCTCTGTTAATCTTGGCAAACTGTTTCTTGATTTAAGGCATTGGCTTGCTGTCTGATATCTGAACAGAGGGTGGGCCGGAGATGTTAATGCCTTGGTCCTTTCATTACTGGCTGCTACTTCCCAATGGATGTCAAGTGATGCAAGACAGTATAATTTCTCCAGCAGTATAGGGCGTAGGCATCCTGTGATAATGTGACATGCCCCATTAAGAGCCACCTCCACTGTTTTAACGTGGTGGGATGTATTCCACACTGAGCATGTGCACAGTAGCAAAACACAAGGGCAGATGTCTTCACTGTGTCTGGTTGTGATCCTCAGGTTGTGCCTGTTAGCTTTCGTATGATATTATTTCTAGCTTCCACGCTTTGCTTGATAGTCAAGCAGTGCTTTTTGTAAGTCAGAGCATAGTCCAGAGAAACTCCCAAGGTATTTTGGTGTGCTGCAATGCTCCAGTGGCATCCCTTCCCAGGTAATCATCAGAGCTCAAGATTCTTGTCTGTTCTCAAGGTGAAAAGCTCATATCTGTGTTTTAGATGGATTAGGAATCAGCTGTTTTCCCCTATAATAGGCAGTAAGAGCACATATATAATTTTTATGTGATACGCATATAACATTTCATTTTTATCAGATTTATTATTTTTGCAGTTAGACATTTAGTTTCTTGCAGGTGGAAGCATACTACAAGATGTAAGTCCTGACTGTAAGATCAATTTGACAGTGGAATATGCTGCCTTGGATTGTGGTAGAGTCTCTTCCTTTGTTTGTTTTTTTAAAAAATAGACTGGCTGGCCATCTGTCTGAAGTGCTTTGATTGTATATTCCTCATTGGCAGCAGGTTGAAGTGAATGGCCCTTGGGGTATCTCCCAAATTTATGATTCTATTCTATTCAATTCTTTGAAACAACAAAGTTTTGCAGAATGAGAAGTTCAGATGTAAACGCTAGGGTATCAAAAGAATGGAAGGGACATCTGTAATGTATGTTACAGATGGGCAAAATTTAAGGAAATGTCATCCCTCTAAGGTACAAGTGGATACCAAGAGCTCTCCAGATGTTGGTGTATCCTACTTCCATCCTCGTAACATTAACTAGGCTGCTTAGACTGACAGCTAGAGTGCAAGATCATGAAGATCATAGACTTGACAGACTTGCATAAGAAGTAGAACTTTAATCTTGGCTTTCTAAGGGTATTTGCTACAATTGTATATTAAAATACTCTATGATAATACAGAATATATTAGATACACAGGCAGACTTCCAGTGCAAACATCCAACTTACAAACGACTTATAGTTACGAATGGGGATGTCACAACAGGAAGCGAGAGAAGTCTACTCCAAGAAAGGGAAATTCACTCTTGAAAGAGTTTTTAAAATCCAGTTGTCACAGAAAATGGGGTGAAATCTTCTGAATGGGGCACAGACAGTAAAGCAAACAGCACAGGGATGTTAATGCTTCCCTATGCTATCCAAAGCGAATATATGTGGCTGGAGTTAACACTTTAAAAGGTATTTGTTCTGACTTACAAACCAATTCGACTTTAGAACAAACCTACAGAATCTATTTTGTTCATAACTTGGGGACTCCCTGTATTCTAATCTGTTAAAATATGCTTGGAAGACTTTTTATTTTATGTATTTTTGTCTTGCGAAACAACAAAAATACAGTGGTTATATAGTAGAATACGATCAGAATATGGAAATACCCGATACAGACATCCTTATTCTTGTCCCTTGATCTGTGCATTGTAAGCAAGTTTGTTGGGAGAAAGGGGTTAATAATGGGGGAATTGTGCTCTCTCATAGTTGGAGGAAATAAGAAGAATGCATGAAGAGACTGGATTGTCCTTTTACCAATGAATTTAGTTCTCTTTAATTTATATCTTCCAGTCGTAATATACTTTCTTTAAAAGTGGTGACAAATTCTTTCCTGCAAATGTCAAGATTTAGTGTATTTAGTGCATTTCTCAAAAGCATTTATTTCAAGATCAGCTGCATACTTTACTGTTGACATATCCACATATCAGTATGTATGTATGTATGTATGTATATTTTAGCATTTGTAAGACTTGAAATGAACACTGGTCATAAGTCTCTTTAAGTGGTTTAACGATCTATTCATTTAAACTGCAAAGGAAAGGATATGCTTTCTGGGTTGTAAGTTTTCGGTTTGTATGGCCATGTTCCAGAAGCATTCTCTCCTGATGTTTCGCCTGCATCCTCAGAGGTTGTAAGGTTGTGAGACCTCAGTGATCCTGGCCATGAAAGCCTTCGGTGATATGCTTTCTTTTTTCCCCAATGAAATGGAGAACCAAAATGTCTCAGCTAGGATAGTAAGTGCCTGAATGTTGTTTAAAATATTGTTCTAATTTTGATGTAAGAAAGACATCCTGCTTTTTCGTGTGCAGTATTTACTTCATACAGTGATTTTGTGGACACTAGGTTAGTTTCATATATGTTTTTACGATGTAATGGTCCAGCATTAACATATTTGGAAAGAACATGCTTAAGGTCATATGATCCCCTTATGCTTTTAAACTTAGATAAACAGGAGGTAAATCTCTTGTCATAGAAAACCGTGAAAAGAACATATTACAGTGAAAAGAAAATATTAAAAAATGACACTTGGTAAGACTAATAAATGGCAGAACTAATGGGAAGCTTATTGAGCTACATTTTTCTTTATGGTAAGCTGTACATCTCATTCTTTCTCACCATATGTTAATGTGTTAGTTTTGTTCGTCATGCACATGATATTGTACACTTTCTTATCTGCTATATTGACAGTGATTAATAAAACAATTAAGCACAACAAAATGATTTTTAAGCTGGATAGTATCAATGAACATGGTAATTCAGACTGAAATGTGCTGTATTTAAAAGAAATATAGGATTCAGGTTCAAATTTTGGTCCACTCTGATTTTTTTTAATCTTATAATTTTCTTCATCCTCTTGCTGTTCAGAAAAACATATGTGACCTAATAGTTTCAGTGCAAGCCTGGACATAATGGATGACAGAAAGAATTGGTTTATGTTGAGATATTTTGTAGGAAGTATGAAATATGGTTTTCCTGTGGAATGTGAGATTAAATATTTTTTAAAAATATTCTGTAGGATAAGATACTGACCATATCATAAATTTAACTAACATTGTGGAAATGTTAAGAAAAGGCAGAAATACTATAATAATAAAATAATTGTTTTTCTTTTAAAGCATGTGGAATCATCAGAATATAAGTACCCTTTCTATCTCATGTGTATATTTTTGTTACTTCCAGTCACTATGTAATTTGGAATAGCTCTTGATTTTTCAGGTTGCAATCAGGAAGAAGGAATTGGCAAATTATCTCTAAGAATTCCTCACCAAACAAAACTGTATGAAATTCATGAGATAGCTGTAAATTGACAGGCTACTACCTTCAACTCAACGAATCCCTTTGAGATTATAGAGGCTGGATCTACACTGCCCTGTATCTCAGGATCTGATCCGAAGTGGCAGTGTAGGCTCATATAATCCCATTTAAAGCAGATAATCTGGAATCAGATCCTGGGATATAGGGCAGTATAGATCCAGCCTGAGCAGCTCAGGAATTCCAACAGACAAGGGTTTTAATTTCCTGGTATCATTCAGATGCAAAAATGGAAGGAGAGAAAACATTTAGATAAAATTCAAATAACTCCTTTGGTTGGAGGATTGTACAGAAAGCAGTTGCGTTGGACAAGCCAATCTGTTTTAAATTGTGGTCAAGAAAGAGCTCCTTGAAAGAATTACCATCCCAGACGTGACTTCCTACTGGAAATGGCAGGATATCCCCAACCTGTCAGAGATTCATCATTGAGAATGTATGGTGTCTGAGCCAATCAAGAGGAATGATACAAGGGACAGTAATTTGTACAGTGAATATTCCTTTTAACATGCCCTTCCCTGACCACAATTTAAAACAGATTGGCTTGTCTCTTTTTTTTCTGAATTCTTAAGTCACTTGGTTTGTATAGATTGCTTTCTTGTAGTGTATGAAGTATCTGTTCTATGTCATTTTTTTGTACTCTAAGGGCCCTTCCAGACAGGCCCAAAATGCGGGACCTGTCAGGCTTTTATCTGAGGCACCCAAACGACACTGACACCTTGAGTAAAAACATATAAATTATAAACAAAGCAGAGTTTACCTGCTTTGTTCCAAAGTAATTAATACCCTAATAGATCTAGATCTTCCTGAAAGACCTGGGTCTAATAGGGTATTGTACCTGTGGAGACTCACCCACGGATAGTCTGGGACTACCTGGGGGTGAGTCCCCACTACCATCTCATACTCTCTAGGCTCTTGGAGCCCAAAGGTGCAATATGGCACCCACCCCTGCCCCCAAGCCTCCAAAAGAGACCCTCAAAACTTTTTTAAACTTACTGGGCCATTTTAGGGTAGTTTGGGAGGAGGGTTCAGCTGGCTGGGTGCCATCCCAGTAGTTGCTGAGATGGCAGCTAGACACCCCACTGGAAAAGCCCATTTTAGGGGGAGGGGAGTGTGGGGACTTAAACACATTCCAAAGTGGATTTTTAAACCCACTTCAGCATACATTTACCTGCAGTGTGAAGTGCCCTAAGTAAGCATGACATGATTTCAGAGAAGTATAGCTGTATATGTGTCATCTGTTTTTTGATATTTCTGTTTGCATTGGTGCACTTGTTATAGTCTGAGTGCTAGTTGGATCCATATTTTGTAAAAATTTAAGTCCCTGCAGCATAAATATTATGGAAATAAGTGTTCTGTTTAGAGTAAAACATATATGTGTGTAAAACATATCAATTTATCAGCTACTTATGGATAAAACACTATCTAATTTAAATCAAATATTAAGCAAATATAGCCCAATAGAAGAATATTAAACAAAGGACTGGTGTATAAAGAAATAAAAAAGTATACAGCATTGGCATGAAATGGTTATTACTATCTGATGGTTAATGAAATTCGAAGCAGTCATCTGATAGCAGTCAGCCAGAAAGAGTGGCTAGTAACAGTTTTAAGTGATCGGTCCTTCAAGTAGCTTCATATAAATCTTACTTCCTGTTGGTAAATAATTGTAGACATAAAAAGAGATCAGTTAGAGCTATTTCTGATTGGACATATAGAGTCTGGAAATATTTTAAGTGGAGAGTCGATGCTAAATTGTATTGGGCCACAAATTGAGAGCCCAGGCGACTTGAAGGTAACAAGAAGGACTCCCAAACAGATACAGAATATGGGTTGTTGTAGGTTTTTCCGGGCTATATGGCCATGTTCTGGAGGCAATTTTTCTCCTGACGTTTCGCCTGCATCTATGGCAAGCATCCTCAGAGGTAATGAGGATGCTTGCCATAGATGCAGGCGAAACGTCAGGAGAAAAATTGCCTCCAGAACATGGCCATATAGCCCGGAAAAACCTACAACAACCCATGGATTCCGGCCATGAAAGCCTTCGAAGATACAGAATAGCTGATATATGGTAAAGAGTCCAAGACATATGCCCAGTTCCTCAGTCTAAGTAGACAGTGGTGATGAATCATTGGTTGGATCTTCACTGACTCATTATCCTAGGGTCATATCTGGTGTGACATATGCTGGATTGGCTCTGGGATAACTTACACAGCCGCCCCTCTCCAGTCACTGTGGAGGTGGGAAGGAGCCCTCACTGCTCTGTGATACTGAATCCAGTTTAGTGTGACTAAATGGCCACCCTTACCATCCCCCCCTGTTCTCCTTGTCACAGCTGTCTCCAGACACAACAGGAATCCTGCTGGTCGATATCTGCCTGCAGTGATGTCAGCCAAGGGCCAGGCCAGTGAGGTGGGGGAGGAGGAATAACACCCCTCCTCTCCCCATATTCCCCAGTCACCCCAGCTGAAAAGTGATGACTGTCTGGCATGGCCCATTTTGTGCCTGGAGACCTCCACAACAAAGTGAATGTGAGGAGAAAGTAAGGGTCGTCCTGTGTTCCCAGGCTGTCCAAGACTGGGGAATACAGGATGGCTGTATGAACAGTTCAAGCTGGTTCAATTTCAGAACCAACCCAATTGTTTATATGGCTCAAGGTTTTTGGTTGCTCTACATTCTGGGGTAGAGTTCAAAGCAACTTATGACTTTGTTTAATGCAGGTCAAGATCATATTAGGGTGGCTTTGACCTGCATTATACGGGGCCGACTTTGTGTGTAGTTTGGCTACCATAGAGCAGTAGTCAGGGTCGATGTGCCCATTGTCTCAGCAACTACGGTTTGAGACGGTAAGGTTATGGTAGTTGGTCTATTTCCTCCTGTTCCCAGTAATACTCTTTTGAGGTGGTGCTGTTGTTGAATACAATTGTTTTGGTGTATATCTATTGGGAGAGGTCCATCTCAAGGTGAGCCACTGCAGTAGAATTTCTGGTATATTTTAAAACTTTCGTGGTGGTGCATCTTGATTGTAGGAATTCATTCTTGTGATGATTATTATTTTTTGTCTTTCAACTGTTGTGGGTTTCACTGGATAGCATTTTCCCTATCTTTAACACAACATACTATTGGGCTGTAATACAATAAATGAGAAGAATCTCTAGATAGAGATTTAGTGAACAGTGAGATCTCAGGTAGCTGGGCCAGAGTATGAATTGTGTGGAGAACTTGTAACAGAGAGAGACTATAGATTTTTCAGATTACTAAAAGCTACTGCCAGATGTATTTCCTTTAGCTCATTGTTTTTAATCCTTAGAAAAGAAGGATATGCTGGATTGTTAATGCATTTGTTCATTGTAATTATATCTCTAAAAAGTATTTGAGAATGGAATATCTAAATAGATAGATAATTACAGTTTAAGATCACCTTTGGTTTATCAACCAAGTATATGTTCCCTAAAGAAAATGTTAACTAAAAAACCTAGGACCAGTTTCCCTTACACAATTCATGTATTTCTTACCTGTTGAAAAACAATATATGCTGCTCAGATGAAGTATAATTATTCAGAGATTTATTAGAGAAAAAGCTAGACGCATCAAGAGTGTTGGAGACCTTTTAAACAAATTAGAAAAAATATTATTAATATAATTGTCAACCCATGTCCCTGTTAAACTCTTTTAAATGGTTTGTATTAGCACTTCTTAACATTCACACCCTGTTCATGTCCTTTAACTCACCTATTTGTACTCCACTCTTTCACCACCTGGACATTTGGCACATTCTATGCCATCACCACCCTGCTCCCATCTAGGAATGATACATCATGCTCTTTCTCCAATTTATAGCTTTATTCAAGGTCATTATAATATATACAGCTTTCTTTTGTATCTTCAGTATGAGGGTCCTTTCGTGATTGTGAGTTTTACTTAGTTCTGAATTAGAAATGAACTTTCTGAAAATAATTTATGAGTCTCATCTTGTTCATTCTTAGACTCCAGATATTTTTGTTAGAATCCTGTCCTTTTAAAGACCATTCTGTATGTTAATATTTACATTAGTCAGCAATATAATATTGTAGTGCTTACTTTCTGAATTAGTTATGCAAAATACTCATTTCAGTTCTGCATTCTTTTTAAGGAATTACTTTTTAACTTTTGCAACATTTGTAGTTTGGCGGTTTTCTGAGTTAAAAAAGGTTTTGGTGCCCTCCCTTTACTGTTTCTCCCATATATTTACTAAATTATTGATATACTGATAGGATTATTTGTCTTAATATAATGTGTTATGGATATCATTTTTAACAAATGACCTTCAGCAAAATAGTGCAATTTATCTTTCTTTTAAAGGGGTTTCAGAATGCTATCTTCCAAAAAGGATTTTTGTTCACTTCCTCGCTCCCCCTTTTTGTAATGTCATTATTTGTTCTGTGTCTACTGAATATGTTCAGTTCTCAGTGAATGCTGTAAACCAGAAATTACACACCAGAAACAACAGAAAAAAGTCAATATGCCAGATAAATATAATTTCTGGTTGTTCAGAGTTACAATTAAAAGTAGGCTTAGCTAACACTATACCCTGTACTATACTGCTCCCAATGAAAACACAGGACCACGCTCTGGTATCAGAGAGAAACTTTACTCCTGGAAACATAGACATGCAAAAAGTCGAGATTGCCTGGCGCCAGCCGGCACCTCCTTATATACCCTCCTCACTCAAAAATGTCAGCATCCTACGTCAGAACCCTGGTTCCTGGCGCCAAAACCAAGGCCCTGGAAACTGGGTCCTGACACTATACCATACCAAAAACTCTGTGTTGACTTGATATTAATATTGCAATGCAGTAATTAAAATCAAATAAAGATAAAGACAAACTTAATGTAACAATTTTACTGTATTATATATGTATTTTATTTTTTATTTAAAGTCTTGTTTCTTCAATTTTTTGCCAGTTGTTTGAATGTTCTGGTTGCTTGTGTTCCGGTTAACTGAGAGTTTACTGTCTCTTATAGGGGCTTCTCTATAATACAAGTGGAAAGAGGATAGTATGAGTGTAAGATATGTAGAATAGAGGTAACTACTCGACTGCTAATCCTATAAAAATTCTTTATATAAAAAGAGGTCTTAAAGTCTTTTGTGATCACTGGAAAGTATGCCTTGAACTGGACTAGCTTTTCTATTTTATTCTATCTATACATGAATGCTGGTGTTTCTAGGAGAAAAGAGTGATCTTAAAACCTAGGAAATAGTGTGTTTTGATGGCTTCGGAACTTTATAAGAAGCTACCACAGTCCACATCAGTGGTTCTCAACCTATGGGTCCCCAGCTGTTTTGGCCTGCAACTCCCAGAAATCCTAGCCAGTTTATCAGCTGTTAGGATTTCTGGGAGTTGAAGGCCAAAGCATCTGGGGATTCACAGGTTGAGAACCACTGGTCCACATGATGCCCCAGGGCTGTTGCTTGGTCATAACAGATCTAAAGCACAGAGACATCACAGCTCAAAAATGTGCTGTCGAAGGCTTTCATGGCTGGAATCACTGGGTTGCTGTTAGTTTTTTTGGGCTGGATGGCCATGTTCCAGTAGCATTCCTTCCTGATGTTTTGCCTGCATCTGTGGCAAGCATTCTCAGAGATTTGTTCAGAGGTCTGTTGGAAATGAGGCAAGTGGGGTGTAACTCACAGCAACCCAGCTCAAAAATGTTAGCTAGAATGAATGAAAAAAAATCACTCACTTGTATACTATTAATTAAGTACAGTGTTCTGTGTCATAACATTATCAGTTATAAGGGAAAGGGAAGTGTAGCCTGTGGGGTACATGTTTTTAAAAATATTTGAGTGTTTTGATTTTCAAATATCCACTAGGGAGCATGGAGAAATCCTGTCATGTTTTTGATTGCCCTCCACTACTGTTTTAAGTACAGAGCAGGTCTATTTTTGAGAGTCAAAATGATGCCCCAGGGCTGCTGCTTGGTCATCGCAGATCCAAAGCACAGAGACATAACAGCTCAAAATGTTTTGTCGAAGGCTTTCATGGCTGGAATCACTGGGTTCCTGAAACAACTCAATCAAACTCTAGAAAGATCTTAAGCAGAATAGTAGTATTGCTAAGAAGTCTGTTTGGCTATTTCTAGAGTTTGATTGAGTTGTTTCAGGAGATTGACAGATAATACTTGCATAAGCATAGCGTTTGCATGTGCTATACTGATCTGTATCCAGTGAATTTTCTTGTTAGGTAATTGAATTTGAACATTAATGCATAAAATTTCCATTTTCAAACCATACAGATAAGCCAAAACACAACTTGCCAATATCTGAATTTAACAATGTGTACAAAATTCCAATGCTAAGGGAAAGCTGCATGTAAAAGTGTACATTATAAACGTGCAGACAAAAATACTTTGGTTTAAATGCAGTTTAGTTCAACTAGGAGAGAACTGTTGAAGAAATGGAGTTTACATAGTTGTTGACATATCATGTAGCAATTGATTAAATTTGTCAACTCTAGTTGGAAATAACAATTGAATTTGGGCTTTTATTTAATGAAAATCTTGAATATTTGGAAAACAAATATTGGTATTTACCGTATAAGGTTAAGTGCACTTGAAATTTACATGAAGTTTACAAACTGATGAAGAAATAGGACACAACATACTTAAGATTTGAAAAATCGGTGAGTGGATGAAATTATGCTTGACGAATTGTCTGTTTCTATTCAAGTTAAACAGAAGCTGTTGCCCTTAGAGACCTTTCCATCTTAGCAGCTTTTTATTAGCATATGGACAGTGAACAAAGGAATTTTGTCTTCCCCTTTGAAGGTTGACAAAGAGAAATAACTTTTTATTAACTGTATCTTAATTTGAAATCCCTTCAGTCCTTTTGCGCATAAGGTAAAACTGAAGCGCTTCCATAAATCCATTAAGCCCTGTTTCTGTATTTCGTTACATGTGAAAGCAGTGGAAAAGATACCATCATATATCAATCAACAGAAAGAAAGAAAAAAGATAGCTGTCGTTGACCTTTTAACTTAAATGTTTAAATTATTCTCTGCATCAGCAAAACGTGATGCCTTTAGCAATAGTTGCTATTGATAAAATTCTGTTTTAAGAGACTATTTAAGAGAAATTTTTGTTTCATTTTGGACAGTTTATCAATTATTGTACTGATAAAGATTCCAAGAAAATAAAAATAAGTCCTTGAAAACTAAGTATTTTCTTAATGAATGTGGTTATTTAGATGTTTTATCATGCCAATTATAAAGCATTATCTTTGATTAAGAAGGGAACCCAATGTAAAAAAAAAATTAAAATGCATATTGTTACCAATTGTTGCAACAGTAGGTTAAGTAGACACCATTACTCTCATACCAAAAACATGATGTTTTCAACATCTTAGTAAGGATGAACAATAGTTTTGTTCTAAATCAGCGTTATAGGAAAAGATTGAGAGAAAACCCTTCTGTGCAAGTTCAGTTTTCAGTCAGTCATCAGTGAGTGTCATTAGCTATTTATGATGTAAGTAGGGAAGATGCCTCCTGTTGAAATTATGAAGCTTGTAAACCAGCCCTTGATCTGTGAAGTGTCAGATCTTGTAATTTGTAATCAAATTAGTAAGGTCAAGGAATATGGAAACAAACAGGTGCCACAGTGGCAATTTTAATTTGGATCAAATGGATTTGTGCCAGAGTCCGTTTGCAGTGTCATTGTGACCATGCTAAGTTGGTGGAAACACTTGTGTAATTCTCTCTTTAGAGAGCTTAGACTGACAATCTCTGTTCAATTTCAGGCAGGCAATTAAAATATTTTTGTTCTTTTCAAGCTTTAATGATTTTAAAGATGTGGTTCATTTAGTCTCTGGATTGCTTTGATACATTGCATAACTGTATTCTATGACTTTTTTTTATCAATAGAAAAACTAAAAAATGGAATAATTTTATTAAATACTTTGTAATTTCAGAATGTTCCACAATTGTATTTGCATTTTGAGACTGATTTACCTATAGCAGTTAGCAAGACCATTCTCCTAATGCTGGGGGAATACAGATATAACTGCAGCTACAGGAGTTATTAATAGAACTTGCTGCATTTCTTTCATATAAACATACGGTGAGTACTTTGCTGAGGAAAAAGAAACTGCTGTGCCTTTCAGTATTTAGGGCCAGTTCATCATCTAGCTAAAATTAAAAAGTGAAGTCATGCAGTTCTTGTATTCTATTTTTATTCTGTTTAAGCATGTGAATGTGAATGCAAAATCTTTCTTTAGGATTCTGCTAATTCAATTAGCCACTTATTCAAAACATTCTTTTCTCGTGTTACTGTGCTGCAGTACTCTAAACCTGCATGATAAATATACAGAAAAACTTTTTGTTTGAATAGGCACTTGTCACTTCTGCTATATTTTTTATTATAGTTAAGAATGAGAATTAAGCACCAGCACTGTATTCTGCTTTTATATCCCCCCCCCATCATAGGAATTTAACACTGAGTAATTAGTCTGCTACACGTCATTAGAGGGAGGATGGATTCTGTTCATTTAATAGGTAGTCCGAAACCCTCTATAGGTCTAATGGCTGCTGCTTTCTTATTGCTCATTGATGTCTTGCCTTTGTTCTATGAAAAACATAACTACAGAAAAGATAGTTCATTTCCTCTCTCCAGTTGTTGCATGGCTATAGTAGTCTTTACAGGTGGTACTTGGTATCACTATCGTTTGGTTCCAGGATTCCCCATGGATAACAAAATCCATGTATGCTCAAGTCCCATTATATACAATGGCATAGTAAAATAGTCTGTCACAACCTTTTGTAGTGTTGGCATAAGTCAGTTGGTATTGGGGATCCATTCAGGGAGCTAGGAGATATAGGGCTGGAGGCATCGATGGAGCGGCTATATGGGCAAATGCCTTTGCTGCATCTCATGGTGAATAGGGCGAGGGGGGAGGAGTCAAAAGGAGGAGTACACTTGCTTTCCCTATCATGCCATGGGATCTAGCTATAGGCCGGATTAAGAGTCCAATTGAACAACAGGCAGGTTGGCCGATACCTTGATACCAATATTGTGGCCTTATATTGGTCAATATTTGTCAACTTATAACATATGTCAATTATTTGTGTTGGCTGTCAATTATTCATATATGTAATTGCATATGCAATATCTACCATGACAGTGTGGTGTGTCATTTCTGGTCTGAGCATCTCCACCCTGTCCAAGTAACAATGTAGCATTGGATTCTTCAGAATGTGGTTTATTTAATTTTGTTTTGAAAAATGTGAGTTGGATTCGAAGCTCGACAGTAAATATTTATGATGAGACTATACTATGAATCTCATTTGAAGAACTGGGGAAAAGAATATCATATTGCTACCATCATCACGGCCTTTCAGCTCACAGGAGTATGCAATTCTCTCACCACACAAAGGTTGTGCCATGATGGATCAGACAGACTTTTTCAGAGGATCTGAGGATCAAGATTATATGTTCTAAACAGCTACAATGCAGTAGTGGGGGTGTGACAGTGGTGGAGGAACTCTCAAAGGCAAAGCAGTTCACCACAAAGAATGTTTGTTAGTACTGTGCACAAGAAAACTATGGTAAGCCACATCTGAAGCAATCTACCCCATGATGAGACAATCCATAATGAAACAAGAGATAGTGCCAGAAGTTGAGAATCCCAAGTCGGAAGGAACTCAGTGAGCTACTGGGGAAGAGCAGATGACAAGTATGAGTAGTGCTGTGTCTAATAAAGAAACTGGACTCATGTGGAAAGGACATTCAGCTGTTGACATGCTGAATGTCCTTGATTACAAACAAGGAAAAAATTGAAAAATGTGAAAGAAAAGTTTGCAATCACACAACACATATTATAGGAACATGGAATGTGAGAAGTATGAATCAGGGGAAGTCTGACGATGTAAAACAAGAAATAGAATGCATAAACATTGCAGTTCTTGGAGCAAATGAGTCAAAATGGAGTGGGATGGGATATTTTGAGCCACCTAATTACAGTGTTTTGCCCAGAAAAAAAAAGAATAACTGAGGTGGGATTAATAGAGATGTAGTAAAGGCTCTCAAAGTGCAAAATCTGACTGACTAATTTCAATAAGGGCCCTTCTTCACAAGCCTTAAAACCTGTGATGGGTAATGGGTTTACCTGAAGCATCCAAAGAATGCCTTAGGTAAACCCAGATTAATTTGACAACTCAACAGATCCGGACCTTACTGACAGGATTGACTCCCCACAGGTATCTCGATTCTTTGGGCTCCTGGAGCCCGAAGGAGCAGGATGGCTCCTCTCCCCTCCCAGCCCCCCATTTAACCCCTAAACTTACCTAAGGGGCCAGGTTGCATGCTTAGCCCCACCCCCCTGTCCCGAGCTCCTGGTGCATCAAAATGACATGTCAGGAATGTGTGGGGGGGATCCTTCCTCCCCCTCCCAACCTTCTGACATATCATTTTGATGCACCAAGAGCTCTGGACAAGAGGGGCCTGAGCATGTAGTCAGGCCCCTCAGGTAAGTTTAGGGGCTAAATTGGTTACCAGAGTCAACTCTCTGGTTGACCCGGGCCACCCTCCTCCCCAGAGACTAAATCCTGGGAGGAACTGGAATATAATATCCCACTTCCTCCTGGGATTTAGTCATGCGTGGAAGGGTCCTAAGCATTAAGGGGAAATCCATCAATATTACCGGAATCCAAGTGTATGTTCCACAGGGGCAGAGTAGAAACAAAATTTAGATTCTTTGCTGATGTCCAGTAGAAATTTGTTCACACATTAAAACAGGACATATTGGCAATCATGGATGATTAGAATGCAAGGAGCAGATTGTGGAACAGACCATTAATTCTTAATATAATTTTAATGACACTAAAGAATAACACTAAATATGTGTGGATAAATAGAACCTGAAGAACACGCTTTTAGAATTTAAATGTAATGTGAGATAAGTACTATTAAGCCTAATTGACCGGGAGTCAGAACAACTCTGAACTGAAGCTAGGGATATTGTAAGGGAAGAATGTAAAAAAGACAATATTTGTAAAGAAAAAGAAAGAATACATGAGAAATGAACCTCTTCAAGCAGATAAAGACAGAGAAGCAAAGGGAAGAGAAATAGGGTCAGAGCCCTGAACGCAGCTGTTCAATGGCTCGTGCACAGGCACAAAGAAAATTCCACAACAGTCAATGTGGAATAATAGAAGACCATAAAAAACCAACAACCTAGAACAAGACTTCTTTCACAAGATATGAGAATTCAAAGGGAAAATTAAACCAAGAGTGGAAAACTCCACAACCAGCAAAAAGCCATTGGAAACAATATACTGAAGAATTACCTTAAAAGAGATTAAAAGATTACAGAATAATTAAAGGAAGAACTATTTAAACATGAACCCCCAATTTTAGAAAGTAAAACCTCTACTCAAGAGTAATAATAATAATAATAATAATAATAATAACAACAACTTTTTTTTATACCCACCTCCATTTCCCTGAAGGGACTCGGAGTGGCTTACATGGGGCCAAGCCCAATCACACAGAGTTCAGGCTGTCTCCAAGTTATGAGCAAGATAGATTCTATGCATTGCTAAAGGCTTTCACGGCCAGAATCACTGGGATGTTGTGTGGTTTCTGGGCTATATGGGCCGTGTTCTAGCTGCATTTTCGCCCGATGTTTTGCCTGCATCAATGGCTGGTATCTTCAAGGGCCCTAATGTCCTAAGGATGTGAAACTTTCTGCACAACTGGTTTTTCAAATAGAAATGAATCTTTCAGAAGAGGATTCTAATGCCAATTTTATGAGATGATGACTTGGATTTATAGGTACGCCACTGGGAAGAGTGGATGTAATTTGACTTTCCCACCCCTCCATTCTCTTACAGTTCCCTAGTTTCTGAAAACATTTGGAAATTCCTGAATAGAGTGCTATTTCATAATGGGAAGCTTGCTGCTGCCGCCGCCTTTCTGATTGCTGAAAATCATGT
This sequence comes from Anolis sagrei, assembly GCF_037176765.1. NCBI lineage: Eukaryota > Metazoa > Chordata > Lepidosauria > Squamata > Anolidae > Anolis > Anolis sagrei. Next base: position 209,566,464 of record NC_090023.1, on the reverse strand, counting down.
AGGAATGCTTTCCTGGAATGGGAATTCTGCTTCAGGAGGTGCTCCCACTAGATTTTCAGTTTCTGTGCATGCACAAACCTTTATAATAATATACACATCACCATATTTTAAACAGACACAAAATTGCAGACAGTTTACTGATAATCACCTAAAAATCCAAGAACTACCTTTGTCTCCAATGTTATGTGAACAGCTGTTTCAATAAAATCAAGTGTCTTTGAGAATCAGCATGATGTAAGATCCGACAGTATGAATGGTTAAGACCCTACTTTTAACCTCACTAGGTAGTTTTTGAGTAGCCATTATCTTTTAGCCTAGCTAATAGAGTGTTTCAATGTCTTCAGGTTACTTAAAGTAAAAAAAAAAAGTTGATCTTTGGGGAGTGATCATCTTACTAGTAAAGAGATTAAAACGGATTAACAGTTAAGGTGACACTGGAAGGTCTTCAGTAAGAATAACATGCTATTTAGGAGACATACTCACAGTTTTTATTGATTTCAGTCTGTCTAGTGAAGTGGTATAATATAATGGAAGACATCACCAGAATGTAAGAAGTGATATCTGCCTTTTAAAGCATTTGCATTTCTGTTTCTATGCTGTACTTCTGATATAATCTAGATAGAAAGCAAAATATGTGTGCGTCTTCAGATTTGAATGTAAAAGCATTTCTGTCAGATTTGAGATATATCAGAAACATGCAACCAGAGAATCAAAGATATACACAAAATTTCCCCCTTTCCACATTATCTCCAGGGCTTTTTATTTTACTTTGTTATTTTAGAGTTGTTAAGTCACAAATGGTTGAGTGACTATAGAGACCACTGGCTAACATCTGTGGTTTCTTTGATTCCTAATCCCCTAATCCAGGTATACACAACCTGTGCCCCTCCACATATTTTGAACTTCAGCTTCGAGAATTCCTGATCATTAGACAAGCTAGTTAGGGTTTCTGGGATTCTGAAACCCAAACACCTAGAGGGCCACAGTTTGTGCAAGTCTGTCCTAATAATATTTTTGTGTAATTAATACATAACCTTAATTTTTTACCCTTGGATCAATTAAATTTTAGAAATATGACTTTAACCCGGATTACTTCTATGATTATAATATTTTAAAATACTACAATATTGTGGTCAACTTTTAAAATAGATTTATAACCATACCAGTTCATTTTGTTTGCTCCAGTCTAACTTTGGCTCTTCCTTTCTTCACATCCTTCATTTCACCTGTCACTCTCTATGGCCCTTCTACACTGCCATATAAAATCCAGATTATCTGCTTTGAACTGGATTATATGGCAGTGTAGAAGGGCCTTAGTTTTTTTTGCCTCCCCCACTCTTTTCTTTCAGTCTCATCTTTCACACAAACTTCTTTCTTCTTCCATGGCCTAATTTTATTCCTTCTTCAACTGCTGCCTCTGTGGCCCCATCTACACTGCCATGAAACAACCAGATTATTTGCTTTGAATCAGATAATATAGCATGTAGATTCATATAATCCAGTTCAAAACAGATAATCTGGATTATCTGATTTGATAATCTGGATTATATGGCAGTATAGATCTAGCCTGTGATGCAACAGAGGATGCAATAACTTCCTGGTGTAATTTGCGTGTTGTGAATAGAGTAAATTGAAATTATTGCCCATAACTGTTGATTGGGAGGTGGCAGAAGAGGAATTGTGCACTTCAACCAGCATTATATAAAAGTGCAGCTAGTATCTTGATGTGTGAGTGCTATTAAGGTCAATAAGGTCAGAAAGCTAATTGATAACTTTCATTTCTATGGTGTTTGACAGAGGCTGGATCCAAACTGCCATATAATCCAGAATATCAAACCAGATAATCCAGGGTCTTTCCAGACAGGCCCAAAACATGGGACTTGCCATGGGCTTACCCAAGGCATCCAAACAATGCCTCAGGTAAACCCAAATTAATCCAGTTTAAATTGGGATTTTCCTGTTTACTGCAGATCAGTTTGACACCTGGAAAGATCCAGACCTTAATGTAAGGTACGGATCTTTCCAGATGTGGGTCTTGTGGGGGTTGACTCTCGGGACTGCCTCTGCAATCTCGTGGGTCAATCCTCTCTGCGATGGAATGGTGTAGCACCACCACCCTCCTCTCCCAGCCTTCCATTTATCCCAAAAACTTTACATGAGAGGCCTGGCTTCATGCTCAGACCTCTCTGACAAAAGCTCCAGGAGCATGAAAATGATGCATCGGGAGGTTGGTGGGAGGAGGGGGGAAGGGAACCCCTCCCCAACCTCCCAAAGCCTACAGCCCCCCCCCTCCCCAGGAAAACCCAGGGTTTGGAATGAGTATCTTTTTATTGATTTTAGCTGAATTGTTAGCATATGCTTGATTTCTTACCCTTGGAATCAATTAAAATCTTAGAAATTGGACTTTAACCTGGATCACATCTATTATTATAATATTTAAAATACTGAAGTATTGTCAACTTTTAAAATAGATTTATAATGATACCACTTAGTTTTAAATTAAGCACCTGCTTATTCTTTTTTGTTGACTTCAGTTAGAGTTAACTTTGGTTAGACTATTCTTAAGGCTTTTAACAGAGGATAAGCAAGGAACCAAAGGCAGATTGGTAGCTCACAGTTTCCTAATAACAATTGTGCCTTTCAGAGTAGTTTATTCTGTAAATTCTCGATTGTCACTTGAATTGGTAGAAATAAGGTTTGTAGAACTGTTTGGTTAAATGCTGTAAATTACAACAGTTTGTTGCCAATACAATTTGTAACAGTTGATATATTTTGGAAAATTGTTATTTTAAAAAAACCAGCACTTCTTGTGTAACATGTCATAAATCAGTTATACATAATTTCGTTCTAACATTTGTTGATATTTTTGCACATTTTTCTTTATTGCTTGTATAATGAACTAGTGAAATATGTTTGGCATATTTTAGGAAGAACATCCTCTAACCTTGGGCAGCCTCTGATTGTCCTGTGTGGGTTTGACTTAAGTACCCTCCAGTAATGGAATAGCTTTAAGGCCCATCTAGTCTCAACAGTCATTCAAGTACGTCAGATTCAAGAGCTGTTCCAAAAGCATTATGGTGCTTCCATAACCCATGGTGAGATGACTGAGGTGTTTTAAAAGTGCCAGAAGTTAAGAACAAAGGACAAACATAAGGACAAGGAAACTGCTTTCTGGTCTGTTATATCAATAACTGTTTCTCAGAAAGATTGTCCCAGCTGTTGAGTTCTAAGTTTGTCTACACACCCCGACACATCTTTCCTTTTCTGTTTCTACCCTAGAAAAGGAATAAAGGGAGCTCACAACACAGCTTGAAGACACACAATTTATAGCTTCCTTGTTAGAAGGGGAGATCTTGAAATTGTCTCCTCATTGATACTCAACAAAGAAATATACATATAAATAAAAATGTGAATACATGGGTTTTAGATATATCATAGATGTGCAAATATAGGTTAACTACAAGTTTTGTAGCAGTTTCAAATAATATGAAAAGTTCTAGGCTGAATTGGAATGATTAACAATAGTATTGTGGCAAACTACTAATATAAAAGAATTCATTTGAGGAATTTGGTAAGGATTCATTATGAAATTGATATCTGGGCAAATTTTCTGTGTTTTCTGTATTATCTGTGGTTTTCTTATGTTGCCAAGAACAATGCAACTTTATTGTGTCATTTGTTTCATTATATATGGTTTATATTCATTGAGTGGGAATTAAAACATGCTTTGGAAGCTCAAGAATTTTGTATAACTATTGCTGTTTCATTCAAACAGCCACTACTACATAGATTAACAAGTCAGCAGGCAGTGAATACCAGAAGATTGATTACCTCTTAAATCTCTCTTATAACAAGAAATATTGAGTAACGCAACTGTTCTGTAGTTGCTAAATGGCAATATAACAAATTCTCAAATCACTTGTAGCCGCCATCCTATCAACAGCTGGGCTTCTTAATGAATTTCAAGATATTCTATATCTGAAGTACCCTGATATTTTTCAAGTTTTCAGTATGTGCAATACTGTGTATGTGGTTCTGTTTTGAAGGCATGCGTTTTAATTTTTAATATTTAATAAGTGTGTCTACTCATATATATTACATTTTATGGGCTGTTCCTATGTATTTAATATTAAAGGCAGTGGTTGTTTTTTAACCATGTTCAGTGACAAAAGTGTAATCCCTAAGGCTTTGTAATTTTGGAAAGAGCTCTTTATGAGTCATAGTAGTGCTCTCATTGTAGTTAGAACAGTTAATTAGGAAAGATTTCAGCCTCATTCATATAATCCTCCATATGCATCCATAAGCAGCAACAAAGCCATGTTCCTCAGTGTCTGACATGAGGTTTTTAAAAACGTTTTCTTCCATAGATTAACTCAAAGTATTTTACTTCTAATTGTTTAAACACTTCCCATCCTTTCCCCTTCTGCCAGTGCACTGAATATATGTTTCTAAATGTGCCCTTACAGTTCTAAGAGTGTCCATTTGTAAACAGTTGTACACTGTTTAAGAAGCATTTAGACAAACTGGAACATATCCAGAGAAGGATTATGAAGATAGTGAAAGGTCTGGAAATCAATGAGGAATGGTTGAGCAAATTGTGTATGTTTGGTCTGGAGAACAGAAAACAGATGACAGAGTTAGATACAATAGCTAAATCTTAAAACATTTGAAAGGGCAAAAGTGGGATTGAGCTTGTTTTCACCTGCTTCAAAGGACATGACCTGAACTGCTGGATTCAAATTAAACGAAAGGACATTATGACTTCCAGCTTATTTGGTTTTCAAAACGGATTAGACAAATTAATAGGTATTAAGAGCATCTGAGGCTAATAATCACATATCTTTGTATTATCTCCAATATCAGAGGCAATATGCCTCTGTATACACACTGCTGAGGAACAGGAGTGGGAGGGCGCTATTGCATTATTTTCTAGTATTTTTCACATCCCATAAGTGACTAGTTCCACATAATTGTAACAGAATGTTGGGCTAGGCTAATCATTTGGTATCATCCAGAAAATAACAACAACAACAACAACAACAACAACAACAACAAAACAGCACTTTATTTATATTCCACCCTTCTCTCCGAAGGGACTCAGGGTGGATTTCAGTATATAAACAGACTGGCAAACATTCAGTGCCTTGATTACAGTGACATACAATGAGACACAAATACACAGTGGGAAAGGATAAGTTTTTCATAAGTTCTTACTAACTTTAAAAATCCATGCATCTTTTGACATTTTCATTTTTTAAATTATTTTACAATTTAATCATCATATAACAGAAGTTATAAAATAAACAAAGACATTGAATTGAAAACTTTGGTAAACTGCAAGCTTAAAGGTGAGGCATCCATATATATTTAAACAATGTTAGCAATTTCCCTAATCAATTTTCTGAGGGCAAATCATTTAATGTTCGGTTAGTTTTTATTTAACCTATTAGTTTATGTCAAAACTATTATTTAAACAGAGAAGTATTATAACAACAGTAGAGAATCACCCATAAAAGAGCTCTCTGAACAGGAAAATCTCTTATCAGCTTCCAAAAATTTGCATAGAAAGACTAGATTTCCAGGTTCCTGGTAGAGATACTGGAAATACCATCTCAGTAGTCCCTCTGGTGATGATGGACTGTACAAGAGGACCTTAGTGGGTGGGCCAGTACATATGAAGCTGTCCTTGAAATACCCTGATAAGAAAGCTATTCAAGGTTTTAAAGGTTATCAGTAGCATTTTAATTGAGCACAGAAAGAAATTGGAAACTAGATAGCCTTTTAAAAATGCTTCCTGCACACATAATCACTGTATAGAGTACTTTCTAATAGTAACATTTTTGGAACAATTTTCATTTCTAAATATGTTTTGAAGGCTGCACTGTATAGTGCACATTGGATTAATTCAGAGCTAGGTCATCCTACTTGGATCTGCATCTTTCAGGAATGGGCGTAGTTGTGGCACCAGCCTTAGCTGGCAGATACATTTTTGACACAGCTGAACATCCATCAGGTCCAGAAGAACCTCGAAGTGTCAAGCCTTTGCTATCAAGTAAGTTGTGCTATTTCATACAACACAGTCTGAATCTCAGTTCCCTGATAATGATTTATTTACATAAATGTCAGAATGTGTCCGCTGAATCTGTTGGATGCATATATCTGATTCATTTGAAATGCATTTTTTCCAAAAGTTCTGCATTTATTTATCTGTCCTTGTCTTCTTTGGTAATGAAAGAATGTTGATAATTCCACAGTACAGTAATTGTTTATATGTTGTAGTTATCATATGTCTGTAGGTAGGATGATGATGATGATGATTTAGTGCATGTAGGTCAACTACCTATCAGCCAAAGTATAAGCACTAAGCACTTAGTCATTGGAATTCCATATATGGAAAACATAACATTTCATTAACCAAAATTACTTTTTTTCCAAGCCCAACTTACCTGTTTGAATGTATCTCCCTTTATGAGCCAACTAGAGCCTTAAGATCTGCTGGGAAGGCCCTGCTCTCAGTCCCACCCCCTTCGCAAGTGCATTTGGTGGGAATGAGAGACAGGGCCTTCTCAGTCGTGCTCCTTCGGCTATGGAACTCCCTCCCGAGTGATACCAGACTAGCCTCATCCCTCCTAGTCGTCAGGAAAAAGTTAAAAACTTGGCTTTGCACACAGGCTTTCGAGGAGTAGTAATATGGAATCTGACTGGAATTGTAGCAGCTTGAATAATGACTATGGGACTCATCACAATGTATGTTTTTAATCTGTTTTATTATATTTATGTTTTAACTGTGTTTAAATTGATACATTATATTTATTATTGTACTAGCTGTACCCGCCACGCGTTGCTGTGGCCCGTTGTGGAGAAATGGGAAAGAAAGAAAAGAGGAAGAGCTGGTTTCTAAGCTATCAATACACAACGAAAGTGGCAAAGTGTCAACCTAATATCGGCCCATTTCAGTCTCCTCGAGGCCAAAGGGTTCTATGGATGTGTGGAAGGGCCCTGGGTTACCTGAGTCCACACTGTCATATAACCCAGTTCCAAGTTATTATATAGGTATTGTTGTCATTATAGACATATAGATATTATTATAGGCATATAGATATTATTATTATAGATAGAAATATTATTATTAAAGGTATATAGGTATTAGTATTATAGATGTTATTTATTTATGAATTTCATATGAAAAGCATTGCATAAATTAGTATAAAACTGATAAAAAATAGAAGGAGCATAGGGCTCAATATCTTTCGAGGAAAAACGGGAAACAGATGTATGGATATTATTACAGACCTATAGATATTATTATAGACATATAGCTGTTATTATTTTATTGTTATTTTTATAGATCTTATATAGCTATTATTATTATAGATGTATACATATTGTTATACTTCATATAGATATTATTATTATTATAGACATAGATATTATAGGCATATAGGTATTATTGTTATAAATGTACAGATATTTTTGACAGACAGATATTATAATTATAGTCATATGGATATTATGATAGAAATGTAGATATTATTGTTAAAGACATATAGATATCATAGACATATATGTTATTATAGATTGATAGATATTATTATGATAGATATATAGATATTATTATTATTGTAGATATATTATAGCCCAGGGTTGCTATAAAGTAAAAATGGATGGCCATCTTTTGGGAGTGTTTTGATTCTGCCTTCCTGGACAACCTTTGCTAACTCACAGAGCGTGCCTTTTTGTCCCTTCTTTGAATACTGGACTTCATTTCCCAGAATGCCTTCCCATAACTCAGTATGGGTGAGGTTTCTGGACACACACACACACACAGAATCCCTGTGAGTTCCCAGCAACCCAGCGGAGGCAGCGAGGCAAGAAGGAAAGGACCTCTCTCTCTCCTCCCCCTTTCCTTCTTTTGTGCCGCCTCTCTCTCTCTCTCTCTCTCTCTCTCTCTCAGCAGTTGGGTTTTTTCCCCTCGTGCAGGAGCGAGGGGCGGGAAAAGGGTTCTTTTAACACAGGCTCTATATAGGCATTTAGCCTTGTGGGGGGTAAGTTCTTTCCAGTTAATTATTATTTATTTGTTTTGAGTGGAGAACATAAATTGGGTTGTTAGGTGTATTGTGTCCAAATTTGGTGCCAATTGCCCCAGTGGTTTTTGAGTTCTGATGGTATCACAAACGAATATTACATTTTTATTTATATAGATGTGTAATGTGGCATTGAATTTTGCCATGGTCTGTAAGCCACTCTGAGTCCCCCTTGGGTTGAGAAGGATGGGGTATAAATATAGTAATTAAAATAAAATAAAATAGCTCAGTATTGAGGATTGTAGCTATGCTTAGACCAGTGGTTCTCAACCTGGGGTCCCCAGATGTTTTTGGCCTACAACTCCCATAAATACCAGCCAGTTTACCAGCTGTTAGGATTTCTGGGAGTTGAAGGCCAAAAACATCTAGGGACCCCAGGTTGAGAACCACTGGCTTAGACTGTCTTTACTTTAGGACACTCAGTGTGTTCCTTCACCTGGTGAAGTCTGTAAGCCTGAAGCTTTATGTTTATACAGTTGTCCCTCTTTGTGAGCTTTGGATTTTGATTTAGCCAACCAAGGATGAATTCTTTTTAAAAAATGAAAAAAATACAGTACTAATTTTTTTTAAAAGCAGTGTGGGAATGGTGGGATGGAAGGGATCGGTTGACACTCGAGTTCCATTCTTGTTATATATACATATATAACAAGAGACTTGAGAACTTGTGTTTTTTGGTATCTGCAAGGGATCCTAGAACTAATCGTCCTTGAATACAGAGGGCAGACATTTACTGCAGAGGACCAATATCAATAAAGCTTCCTGCACTGGCATTTTAACTAAACTGTGACTCCTCATTGATGCTAACAGTGTTTCCTCAAAAACTGCATTTTAAATTCTATGATATCATTATTTTTCTTAGGTTTTTTTCCATAAAGGATATTGTGAGATAATGATAGTATCCATTATATCAAGTTCATAATGATTCTCATAGAACCATGTCTGAAATAGCTGTGGAAATTGTGTTGCTGATCTTTGAGCGAGAGTATCTATTTTTGGCATTGAAATGATTAACAAGCCCTGGCTTTTGTCAGATCAAGTAGTAGAACCTTATCCTTTTTTTTGTTGACAGCATATTGTTATTCCTGGCAGGTCACAGGGGGTGAGTAGATAGTCATGGTATTTAAACATGTAGATAATGTTGTTACTTTTCACATTTCTATTTTTAATTTTACTGAAACATGACTGTAGTCAAATTCTAAACAACTTGCATTAAAGATGTGGGCTGGGAGAATATGTAAAAATATCAGTAGGAGATTTGAAAGTGCACAGAAAGGTATATTTTATTTTCTGTTTAATAAGGTAGTTTGAAAGGCAAAGCTGCTGGATATATACAAATATGAAAAGCAGTGTAGAAAAATGCTATTTGTAAAAAAATGTATCCTATACATTAAAATACAGTAATCTTTAAGTTGTTTACTTCCTTTTTTGGTACATACTTTGAAATAGATATACTTGATGTAGAAGTGCATTAGATAAACATATTAATTAACTGCTGAAACGATAAAATGCTCTTGCATAGGATAATTACCACCCCAAATATTGCAGACTTTAATTGCTGTACATTTTATATCAATTTATTTATTTGATTAATTTATATCCTGACTTATTCTTGATGGGATCAAATCTAATATTTTGTCCTTTGTGTAAAATACCTGGTCAAATATTTATCAGTTAAACTAAATAGTAAAAGGAAATATCTAATTAAATAATATGTATTTATCAACACCATTTTATAATCTTCATGTCTTTGCCATTCACTAATAGCATGGCAAAATACTTTCAGTCTGTTTCAAATTTGTTGGAATCTAAAGGGTTGTATAACTGTGCTTTAGGTCAGCTTTGTTTTTAGATAGTGCCTTTTAAAAGGAACTATTTAACATATACATTTCATGGTTATGTTTACATTTTACTTTATGCAATATTATGAACATAGTTTGTGAAGAAACACACACACACACATATATAGTTCAGTGAGGTGATAATATTAAATGACGATAAAGGGAAAAATCTTATTTCTTCTAATTACATTTTAATTGGAATGCAATAATAAAACAATATATCCTTATTAATTATTTAAAAAGTAAAGGAAAAAGGAAAATATGAAATAAATACATTAATTTTAATGTGTTGACAAAGATTAATTATACCTATGGAGGAAAAATGATATCATTTCTCTTATTAAATACATCCTAAAAAAAACAGGGAGAAAACCGTTGCTTTTTGTTGTGAGGTCTGGGCATAGTTACTTTATTTTCAGAAAATTATAAATAATTAGGGACAGAGAGTTAGAAATCTGGGTCCTGTTCAATTATCCAGGCGCAGGCCACCAGGGGTGCTAGAGAGAGAAGTCTAGTCCATTTTATGGGGGTGGAGGGTGGGTTGAAGGAGTAAAACCATTTCCCTGTTTCCCTATTATTCCCCCCACCCATGTCCCTGTCATGGAAACACCTTTCATTTATGGTATGGAAAGTCGGGAGGAGTAATAACCTGCAGAAATTGGGGAAATGGTTTTTCTCCTTCAACTCCCCCCCCCCCCCATACATAATAAACCAGTTAAAGGAAAAGTACTGAGGTTTGTTTCACTGGTAAAGTTTTTAATTATATATAATTGGGCCATATGCTTTTTAAGAAAACTTTCAAATGCCTTCTCAAAGCAGTTTGTAATTATAATTTATTCCTGTTGGTGTCCTGAGTTATGTGAAACATCGTATCTGAACAAATGGTTGGACTTAATACACCTATGAGGACCAGGTAATTCAGTAAATGAGGTCTCTTTACTTCAAATAAATTATTAATATTTTACCTAGAATTGAGGGGACAGACTGACTTTTTCCCCCGCAAAAAATGCTTTTAGTTTTATAGTTTAATCTAAAACATATTGCTTCTGAGTTTCCCTGGCTTTTTTAAAAAAAAACCTTAATGGCCAGGAAGTCTAGTAACTTATGTGAATGTACATTCCAATGCATGTACATTTTCTTTAAAAGTGCAAACAAGCTTCTCCAGGTTAAAACTAATGGCTTATTATGATAATGTAGTTACAATGCGAAAAGTTAAATTTTTAGAATAAACCTATACTGAAGAAATGGTAGATACGATACCTGATTTCTAAAGGCTTTGTCTGGAATGATTGTGTAATTTGCATTAAAGCAGATTATACATGCATATCATTTGCTAGATTCAAAACCTTGTGTTTGATGTAACTCCTGTATCTGCAGAACTAGCACTTACGATTACACCTATCAACATCTGATGAAATATGTCTTCTCTAGGAATATTCTAAGTCCTTCTGGTGATTACACTACATGTTACAATAGAGTTATCTAGGAGATTCCTAGAAAGAATACCTCTCTAGCTAGAGATGGTGCTTTTGTTTACTTTTGATTTGTTAAGAAGTTATACAGTATTTGTAAAAAGAATGCAAAATTTCAAGTATTTTTCTGTTTTAATTTCATTTCTTTCATTTAAGAAGCTCAAGATAGTGTACATCCCACATCTGCATTATGTTGGGATAGTGGCTTTTTGAAAGTAATGCTAAAAAGTCAGGATGGGCAAAAGGTGAAGAAGTGAATTTCATAGCTAAGGTAAATTCAGTCTGTGTCTCTAAGTCAAATTTGAATCTTAAATATCATGCCATACTGCTTCTTCATCAGGATGTTGGGAGAGACTATAGGAAAACATATTTGAATAGATGTTGAAATGTGTGCTTGTGTATCACTGAATGTTTTTGATACTTGGAATTTAAGATACATTAATGATCAATTATTAGTTCACCAATATACTTCAACAGTTCTATTTCTGTTCCCTTATTAGAATACATTACTGATTGACTTGAGATACCCAGCTCATGTAGATTTAAAGACCACAATTATAATTTACACCAAATAAAACACAGGTGCAGAGAACATAAATAAGATTGCACATGTGCTAGTCATTCTGTACTCGTCATTCCGTATAATGAACTGGATAATTACAGTATATAACTTCTCCACTTGTAACTGAATATATCTAAACCAGGCTCATGTTTATGAACAGCAATGAGTGATATTTCATATGACATTCCTTGATGAGTTTACCATATTGCTTGTCTAACAGCGCTTTCTTCTGTGACTGACTAAATCTGCGGCCTCTTTCATGGCTCAGTTATATTTGGCATTCAGTTTTCACTTGAACTAGCATCTCTCCCACTCTGGATTTTTGTACAGTGGTTAGATTATTCCTTTATGCCGTGCTTCATAATATGATTTTTTTTATAATAGTCTGTGCGAGTGAAAGCTAAAATGGATATCATTCAACTATCTATATCTATAATAAAAGTGAAAATATGTATGTGTGTGTGGCTGGGGTGCCCACTTTCATAGACAGGCTCCCACTTTCACAAACAGCTATGATCTGCACCCATGAGAAGCCACCAAAGGCCCTCTCTCCAATGACATTGCAGGTTATAGCGAGTGCCATGAACATGTACAACTGCTGCCAGTGTCTTCCACAAACACAACACTGCCCACCACCCAAGTGAAAGCTTTCATACAGGAACAGTATCATCCTAGATTTTATGTGTTTCTTCCACCACAAACATCTCAGTCTTTCTGACTCTCTCCATTGGTGTGGATTTTTCATGATCTCACTCACTCCTTCTCCCATAACCCTTTCCTAGTCTTTTTTGCAGGGCACAGCAAACAGAGTGGAATTGATCAGCAACTGAACATACAGGGGGGAGTTGGGGGACTGACTCAACATGATGGAAGTTGTAGTTTACCCTTCATCAAGACACCAACAATGGACCTGAGCTACATTTGGCACACAGAACCCCCATGACTGGCAAAAAATACTGGAGGTCTTTGGGGAAAATTGACCTTGATTTATAGGAGTTGTAGTTCACCCACATTGAGAGAGCACTGTGAACCCAAGCAATGATGGATGCGGACCAAATTTAGCATGCATGCCCGATATGGCCAAATTTGAGTACAGGTAGATTTTGGCGGGGGGATTGACCTTGACATTTGGGAGTTGTAGGTACTGGAATTTATAATTCATTTACAATCAAAGAGCACTCTGAACCCCACCAACGAGGAACCTGGACTTAACCTGGCACACAGAACCCTCATGGCCAACAAAAAATACTGGAGTGCTCTGGGGGGAATTCATATTGATTTGGGGGAGTTGTAGTTCACTTATATCCAGAGAGCTCTGTGAACCCAAATGACGATGGATTTGGACCACACTTGGCAAACATATCCATTACACCCAAATCTGAATACTGGAGGGGTTTGGGAGGGACTGACTTTGATTTTTGGGAGTTGTAGTTCACTTACAACCAGAGAAACTGTGAACCCCACTGACTGAACATGCCACATCTGAACATGAGGAAAACTTCCTGACTGTGAGAGCTGTTCAGCAGTGGAACTCTCTGCCCCGGAGTGTGGTGGAGGGTCCTTCTTTGGAGGCTTTTAAACAGAGGCTGGATGGCCATCTGTCAGGGGTGATTTGAATGCAATATTCCTGCTTCTTGGCAGGGGGTTGGACTGGATTGCCCATGAGGTCTCTTCCAACACTTTGATTCTATGATTCTATGACTATGGACCTGGATCAAACTTGGCACCCAGAACCACCATGACCAACTGAACATACTGGGGGGCGGAGGCTGACCTTTCTTTCTGGGATTTGTAGTTCACTTACATCCAGAGACACCTGTGACCACCACCAATAATGGATCTGGACAAAACTTGGCATACAGAACCTCCGTGACTAACTGAATCTACTGGAGGGGTTTGAGGGGACTGACTCACCATGGTGGGAGCCGTAGCTCATCCTGCAACCAGAGACTCCACTAATAATGCATCTAGAGAGCAAACTTGTCCAACATGACAAACTTTAAGCACTGATGGAGTTTCAGAGGGTTAACCTGGTATGATGTGAGTTCTAGTTCACCCACAACCTTATGCATTTTGTAAACTTTTTTAAAAAAATGATTTTTTCAAATAACCCAGGCAACCCCGGTACCCAAGCCAGTTACTAATAAATACACCAGAACATTCGTGACAAGTTGCAGATTGTTCTATGTTGAAGCTATAACTCTAAGGTCACATCTATGGAGTGATAGATCATCAGTATTTTGGAATGTAGATAGGCACTAATATTTCCATTAATAAATATATTTTCATATCATAAAATGTCAGATAAAAGTGATGATTAATCTGTGTTAAAATCTGATGAAACTATGCAGGTTAAGTATTTTAGATTTTGGAATTGCAGATAATCTCAAAATTGTCCACATGGGTGGCTGAAACGGTAACACCATTGCTTTCAGAAGGTTTGGTGTACACCTCACATACCAAAAGTGATTTTTTTTAATATTCTAATTTTTCCCCCAAAACTGAAACTTCAAAAATGGGGAGCACCATAATAATAATAATAATAATAATAATAATAATAATAATAATAATAATAATTTATTTATACCTTGCCACCATCTAACATAGGGACTCAGGGAGGCTTACAGAATAGCACATGAAGATGCTATACATAAAATAAATACTACACAAAATAAAATACATCAACATAAAAACAATAATAAATTACATAAACCAGGTATATAATTGGATAAAAAACCTCTATAAATATTGAATCAGTTAAAAGATCCATGTAATCAATATAGCAGCCCAGAATGTAGATATAAAGTGCTAAGTGATTGCTAAGTGACCTTATATTGATGGTGTTTTAGATGCATTGAAATATGATATTTAGAATTTAATAATATATGATCTTGAAATCAAATTCTACAAATTGGTTGAAAATAGTATGTTTAATTAAAATAAAATAACAAATATTCAGCTGTCTTGAGTCTCCTTATGGAGAGAAAAAGTGGGGTATAATAATAATAATAATAATAATAATAATAATAATAATAATAATTCACCTTAAAGAAGAAGATAGGATAACTTGTGACTTATTAGATATACATTTAAATTATAACTATATAGTTTAATGAGAACTACTGCTTAGGACTAGATTTTCAATAAAAATCCAGAAGCCTCATGGAGGAAAGTGTGCAATGGCTTACTTCTGATCCAAGCATTAGTGAGATGCCAAGCAAAAATGGGAGAACCACTTACCCTGGCTTGGACCAAGAGCCACTGTTGTTTACATCTGGTATTTTGAGAAACGTGCTTTTAACCACGCATCCTCCTTTACTACAACACAATTGTGTGAGATACATTCTTCCATAAACAGGCTATAGAAAAGAAAGAAAAACACCTCTGTGTATCCCAGATGCGCATTTAATATCCCTAGATTTATGCTCTTACATTTATCCCCATTTAGACTAGGTGTAACAGTTGTACACAGCCCAGTAGTCATAGGACCATAACGTTTTTGTGAAAAATTTGACTGGAAATGTGGATTGTAATTTTGAGAAGGTTTTACCGTGTGTGTGTCTTGTGAGAATGGTGAGTGTATGAAATAAGAGCACCAGTGTTTTTATGTGTGTATGTTTGTGTGTGTATAAGAGAGAGAGCTGATGATTATATGAAATGGTGCTAGTGCATGTATGTGTTTATGGGTGTGTGTGTTTAAGTGCATGTGTGTGCGCGTCCATTTCGACCAGAGACAGAGAACATAATGTAAAATTGGAACTACTTTACATTCTTCTATTGCTTTAAAAGAAGAAGGCAGCAGATGGTAAGGGTGTCCATTTGGTGCCACTGGGCAGTTGGTCTTCCTTCCTTCCCAGCAGCTAGGAGAGTGGCTGTCAGACACATCCAAGGCTGATTTGGTGTCAACCATGCCAGATTGGCCCCAATATAACGGGTCAGTGTAGATCCGTCCTTCGATATTTCACCTAAGCAGCTTTCACACGTAAAATTTAAAAAATATTATCTGCATATAGGTCTTCAATGAAAGAAATAAATCTTAAACCTCTTTCTAAGATGTTAATTTACAGTGTATAGTAGCATTTAAGATTTTTTGTCTGTGTCAGGAGCGACTTGAGAAACCGCAAGATGCTTCTGGTGTGAGAGAATTGGCTGTCTGCAAGGACGTTGCCCAGGGGATGCCTGGATGTTTTACCATCCTGTGGGAAGCTTCTCTCTTGCCTCCACATGAGAAGCAGGAGCTGACAGATGGGAGCTCACCCTGCTCCCCGGATTTGAACCTTTGACCTTTCAGTCAACAGTCACAAGAATTTAAACCATTGCACCACCGGGGACTCCTTAGCATTTAAGTATAACCCATAATCTAGGGAAAACATTTAAATGGTGAAATATTAATTCTGTGGGTATCTATTCTCATATGGCACATATGAGAACCAAATGATATATCATACTAAGAAAAAATGGCTCTCTGAAGGTTTATGACACACATACAGGGTTTGATATAGTTCAGCCGTGTTAGTAATTTAAACTCCTAGGAGTTGCTCTGTCTTTATTCAAGGGGAATGAGACATAGCCAGGACACAAGCTGGCATTATGCATGTGTTACCATGCCAAGTCACGCACGGAGAGATCAATAAACAAGTGTTGAAGTTGCATATTTTTGTTGCATGTCTATGAACTTCGCTTTGGGTTGCATCTTATTTAGGACAGACTTATGTTACCAGCTTCTTTAAATAGATAAACAGTTAGATTTATTAATATTTTTTTAATTTAATCATGTTGAAAAGCACATAGTTTCACCATAGTTTTGTTATTCTGTATTACTATTTTTATGGCGTAAAAAGATTATTTAAAGTTGCATTTCTCCAACAATACTTTGATTTTGTGAACAACCATCCATAGAATCTACCCCCTTTTCTTCTTTGACAACTGTGTAGTAGATCAAAAAGAAAAAAAGATTTTTTTTAAAACAAAAAGTACAGTTCTGTATTTCTCACTTTACTCAGTATGGAAGCTTTCCAAGTGAAAACCCCCTCTCTTTCCATGATAACTCTTTCCTTGAAAACAACATGGTCTTTGTACTTAAAAACAGCATTTTTGTCCACTCCGGGATTCTTGTACATGTCCGGCCATTCTATCCCTATGCAGTTGAAATAAGATTGTGACCCTTCTAATAGGAGAGGAGATGGTAAATTCAGAACAGCTGTTTTCTTTGACATACATCCCTCTGTGGAATCACACAGGCTGTGACATTTCTGCTATCCCTTTCTGATAATCTGAAAATCTGCTATGCTAGATTGTTTTGCCCTAGGCCTCTTACATTGGAATGTTAAATGAACACTGTGTTTCATTTCCTGGTATGCTAGCACTTGCATTATGAGCTTTGGTGGCTTGAAAACGCCTAAGTAAAAGCTGATTTGAAGGCCACCCAGTCACTGAAAAAGTTAAGTATTCACTGATTATATTTCTGAAAGATCTGAAAGGAAAAGGCAGAAGTAAATGCTGGACCATGAATACAGTAGAGACAGCATTATTCGAGAAGGCTTTTACTAGCAATAGCATCTGCTAGTATCTCTGTGTGCAATTGGAGCCATGCAGATCTGGTTGGATTTGTAGGTGGGTATGCTGTTCAGAGCCAGGAACATGGTTTTATGGATCAGTATATGGCAACCAAGGCAATTTCTGCTTGCATGTCTTTCAGAAGAAAAAGCCATATAGATTCAGAAAGGGAGGCTTATACTAGTCTGGCATACTAGGCCTGCTTTGTTTTTTAACAACTCATTAATCAAACATTTCAGTTGCCAACATATTTTTTCATATTTTATTTATGTGTGCGGGATATTATGTAATAAAAATGGGAATGAGATGTATCTACGTCTAATGTAAATTTAGCAAGTACTTTTAAAGCATTGTAACATGTTTGACTAATTTTTATGATACACAAGCTAGACAATTCCATGGTAGAAAATATAAACTAACTGTGATATATGGTTCAGAAAAGTTGGTAAATGAAAAGGCTTCGTAAATGAAAGGGATGTTGTGGATGGAGCATATCAATAAAATCCTTGAGAAAGTATCCCAGGATATTCTTGCAAATAATTTAGTCAAATGTGGGTTAGGCAATGCTACTATTAGGTGAATTTGTAATTGGTAGACCAACCATAAAAGGTACTTACAAGTCAATCCTCCTTATCCGGGAGAGGGAATAGAGGAGTAACTAGTGGGGTGCTACAGGAGTCTTTCCTGGCCCAGTGCTCTTCAACTTCTTTATCAGTGATTTAGATGATGGAATAGAAAGGAATGTTTATCAAATTTGTAGATAACACCAAATTAGGAGGATTAACTAATATTCCAAAGGACAGGATCTGAATCCAACCTGATTTTAACGGATTAGAGAACTGGACCAAACTAAACCAATGAACTTCAGCAGGGTAAATGTAAAATCCTATACTTAGGCAGAAAAAAAAGAAATGCACAGATATTGGATAGATGACATCTGGCTTGACATGTGAAATAATTCTCACTGACCATGTCTACACTGGCTGAATAAACCCCACTGACCATGAAGTCGCTCCTGGCAGCCTTCATGGCATCCAGGGACTTTAGATCTCTATTGGGTTAATCTGGTTTATTCTTGTGCTAAAGAAAATTGGGAAATATTTTAGAGTTTGACGGCAACCCATATGGACAGAAGACCAGTTCGCTATATTATTTATTTATTTATTTATTACTTGCATTTATTAACCGCCGCTCTCAGCCCTAGGGCGATATATGTGAACTGGTCTGCTGCCCACATGAGTTGTTGCCATCCCTTCCCCCCCATACTCATTACTCAAGAAAAAGAGGACGAATTGAGCCTTGTCACTGTTTAATGGCTGCAAAGTTTTGGTAGAGTTTTCTAACCATTACAGGCACTCCATGCTGACATCCACCCTTCTTCTCCCTAGTTATGTGTGGGCATCTCTACTGTTGTCAGCACAAGGAACTCTTGATGATCAAGAGCTATCTTAGTGCTCTGTGTCCCTCTGGCAACAGAAATAGTAAGGTGACAGCTGGACTGTGTAGACTCTGCCCTGCCACCAGTTGGGTATGGAGTAAGTGGCTGCCTCCAAGGCCTTTGGCACCAGTCTGTAGAATTTCTACTCTGGACTGGTCCTGCAATAAGTGGCCAGTGTATATGAGTTCTAAAACACAGAGCAACAGGTTCACACTGCAGGAAAAGATCCCACCTAATCTTTAGGGAAAGCTTCCTAACATTAATATTGGCTCAGTGTGTGTTCCATCTTCTCTATAATTTTTTAAACAAAGGCTGAATGGCTACCTGTCATTAGTGCTTTGATTGTGTATTCCAGCATGGCAGAGGGTTGGACTGAATGGTCTTTGTTGTCTCTTCCAACTGTATGATTCTAAGTCCAATGGTAAAAATAATAAATAGGTAACTCACTACTTCATCACACTAGAGAATGAATCTACTTTAAATCCAGTTGGTACCCCTCTAGTATTCTGGAATTTGTAGTTTAGGGAGAAGCCTTTAACAGCCTCAGTAAACTACAAACTCCAAAATTCTGCAGGAGCCAGAATGTTGGCTAGTTACATTTCTAGGTGATATCATATTGACTAGCCTTCCATAAACAGCCAATTACACTCTTATGTGATTGGATAGTTAATAGCCATTACACTTGTGCAAATGAATCGTTGATCCATTTCTGCTGGTTGGATACCATTAGACCCCCATATTCCTTTTTTGTGCGCCTCATGAATATAGCTAGATCTGGCCCGCTGGCAGCAATGGGAGTGGGGGGCTCCCTGGGCTCCCCTTCCCATCATTTTAGGCAATGGCATCATTTGTCCTTACATCCTTCATTAAGACCTGGATTAAAAAGCATCAGAGTTAAGGTACCACTTTTTTTACGATCCTTTCCCCTTCGGTCTGTAGAAGACACTTGGGTTTAAAGAAAGGGCTTGAGATACCATTCTTTCAGCGATCCTTTCCTTTGGTCTATAGAGGAGACCTGAGTTTAATGCTTCGTTAAAGCTATTTCTATTCTAGAGGAGACAGGTGTTGCAGGTGCACGCTCTCTCCCCCTGCATGCAGCATTCCAAGGCATTTTAAGGAGGCTTCTCATTTCGCAGGGAAAGATGAGTGGTGACCTGGAGGTATCCTACCTTGGGCTTCCTTTTAAAAGCCCTCTCTTTTCTCTTGATTTGCACTGAAGGCCCTGCCCAGAGTGGTACCTTGCCTCCCCCCCCCCCACTTCTTTTTGCTTCGGGTTTAATGCTTCCTTAAAGCTGTTTCTACTTTCTACTCTAGAGGAGCGGTAGCTAGGTGGTAGTAGTTTTCTGAGAATGAGGCTTTTATTTTTGTTTGCTGGGATTAGTATTAATCATCAACATATCTTTAGAAGTATTTTCTGAAGAAGAGGAGGGAAGGAGATAGGCTGAGAAAGGCGGTATACAAGTATAGTAAATAAATGAAAAGAAGCTGAAAGTGTGACTTTCCAACCCCCAAACACGTGCACACACCCCACCCAACCAATCCCACACATTCCCAGCTCCCATTCAGTCCCTCTAAATAAAAAGAATTAAGAAAATAAAGGAAAATAAAAAAAGATTTAAGAGAGAGACCAAGCCAGAAGCCAAGCCAAAATTACATTGAAACCAGGATGCAACTGTTATGCTAAATAGAGGAGGACGAGCCATGATCGGCTGCCATGTGGTCCCGTTACAAATGGGAAAACGTGATGGCTGGGCCCTTGCCATTACAGCCATCCAGTAGAGCTGAAGAAGCTGGTTTGACTGAAGTAAAATGGCTAAAATGGATCCGTGCATGAGCCTAGTAGGCATGTACAAAAAGGCCAGTGAAATTATTTGCCTGTGCCTGAAGGGAAAAAGCCAGTTAATAGTCAGCCCAGAAACACAGAAGGTAAGGTGTTCATGACAGATTCTATCATTGCATCACCTAGCTATCTCTGACAGCCTTTTTTTTTTTTTTTTTTTTTTTTTTTTTTTTTTTTTTGCTGCTGCTATTCCTAGCTAATCAAAACATGTCCTTAAAATTGTGGTAATGGGAAGTGAGAGTGAATAGATTACACTTTCTCTAAAATTTCAGGCCCACAGTTTGGGTTCTCTTAGACCAAGCACTGAGCTTGAATAGCCAGGTTTCAGCTGTGGCCAAAAGTGCATTTGCACAGCTAAAACTAGTGTGCCAGTTGTACCTGTTTTTTGAGATGTCAGATCTGGTTGCAGTGAGACATGCCCTTATTCCATCCCACTTGGATTACTTTAATGCACTCTACATGGGGCTGCATTTGGAAACTGTTCGTAAACTTCATTAGGTTAAAAATGCTGGGGCCAGAATGCTGACTGGAGCTAGTTACAGGAAACATATAACCTGCCTGTAAAACAGAATCACTGGCTACCAGTTTGTTTCTGGACATAATTCAAAGTCTTGGCCATGATCTAAAAGGTCCTATATGGCATAAGTCCAGGCTATCTGAAAAACCATGTCTTCCTGTACAAATCTGCCAAAATCTTAAGATCTGCCAGGAAGGGGGGGGGGGGGTCTGGGTCTCAGTCTTTACTCAGTTCATGAGATCACAACAGAGGACCTTCTCAGTGGCTATTGCAACCCTCTGGGATTCCTTTCCATTGGAGGCCCCCTTCCTGCTCTCTTCCTGATTTCATCAACAGGCCAAATGCCTTTTATTTAAGCAAGTTTTTAATAAATAATCACTTGCAGAGAGATTTCCTGTTGGGGTATTTCTTAAGGGCCACCTTGAATCCCATTCTGGAAAGAAAGGCGACACATTAAATAGATATATACCAATATGCATGCATGCATGCCCTTGTTGCAGGCAGTCCAAAAGGGAGTCTGTGGTGTAAATAACAAAATTTCTGGCAGTGTTGGGCTTCATTGAATCTTGCTTTATAATAAATGTGACTGAGGTAAAATTGAAGTGTGCTCCAGTTATGATGTGCGCTCCAGATTTGATGTTGTCAGGAAATAAGATTTGAAAAAATGGGAAAAATCTTTTGTAGAGTAAATTCATGATACAGCATTAAGTCTAGCAAACACAAAAATAGGATTCACTTCCTCATGTGACTTTAACCTGTCTTGTGCCCTTTTGGCTCAACTTGGGTGTCTATAACCAAGTGGTCTCATTCTACTTTAGCTGCCAGAAAGTTGATGTGAGAAGCTGACAGTGGTTTGCAATCTTAGATGAAAAAGGGTGCATTTTGGTAGAGGAAGAGAGGATTCAAGTCAGGAAGAGAGTACGACCTCTTCCACACAGCTGAATAAAATCCCACATTTCTGCTTTGAACTGGAATATATACCCAGTTCAAAGCAGATATTGTGTGATTTTCTGCTTTGATATTCATAGTTATATGGCTGTGTGGAAGGGCCCTACATTGCTTTTTCTTATGGTTATGCACATGCAACTTCAGAACAGCCCTTGAAAGGGACCAGGCATGATGTTTTGCTTCCATTCTATTATAGGACCATGGTACACACTTCTCCTTTTTATAAAGTCTTTTTATGGGAGCTCAACCCATGACGGCTGTCTCTTTCTCCGTTTTTTTTAAAAGTTAGCTTAATAGTCTTACAGAATCACCATGAACATACACACAAACTCCAGTATACCCCTGAGAAGGAAACAGCATTGTTTCTTAGACCCCTTCCACACAGCTGAATAAAATCGCACATTTTCTGCTTTGAACTGGGTTATATGGCAGTGTGGACTCAGATATCCCAGTTCAAAGCAGATACTGTGGGATTTTCTGCCTTGATATTCTGGGTTATATGGTTGTGTGAAAGAGCCCTTACATGCTATTTGCTTTACACGGAAAAATGCATGGTTCTTCCTGAGTAGTGGCAGACATCTCCCTGTATGATGGTCTTGCCACTTCTCACTAGGGGACCTTCTCCGGGAATCTTGCAGTATCCTTTTAAAATCCAGTTCAGCTCAGGAATGGCATTTATTTTTTAATCCTAAGATTAAAGGGATGGTCATGGGATCTATGCTGTATTTCCCCAAGCCTGCCTTGGGAAATTAAATTGATAGGAATATAGCATAAAAACTGTTATATTTATCTTTCTTGCCACCTTCTCATATGTTGGAAATGCAAGGGGCCAGGATGGCTCACAGAGAAAGGAGTAATAGTGGAAAAATAGCATGAAATGATAGCAGCTCTGTTTTCAGTCCCTTGCTTGTTTCCTCAGGGTATAGGACATATACAGTTACCTGTGAAAGCTTGTGTGGAGGGAAGGGAGCTATTCTGCCCCTTTCTCGTGTGTTTCCAAATACAAAAGAAGATTTGTACTTAATGTTTTATTAGCCTAAAGTTTCTCTTGTTGATTGATTTATGCCAGGCTCATTCCAGCACCCCCAGCTACACCGTATCTTGAAGTGAAAAATCATGTGATGCAGATGAGGTCAGGAGCTCTTGTTGACAGATATGTGGGCCAGTGCCCTGGCTGGATATCATAGCAGTCTCCACAGGATTGTTTCTGCCGTTCTCAGATCACTTGATAATAAAGAACGAGGCTTGACAAACATTTCTCTGTTTGGGCTATTCTGATTGTTATTTATTTATACTCTAGTAGCTCATTTCTAAAAATGCTTACATATAGGAGTAGCTTTATATGGAGTAAAGCTACTGTATTTTGATTGTGTTTTGAGAGATTGCTTGTGTCAATGAAATTGAATACATGGTTTTTGCATGTGTCTTGCAAAAATACAAAATGAAACAAAGGAGGGATGAACTACTGGTAATTAATCAAGAAACATGGGAAGACCTGATTTACGTGTAAGATAACTGCCTTTCCCCTTAACTGGAAAAGACAAATCTAATTTTTATTTTTAGAACATTTTCTGCTAGAGAATGCTTTATGCTAGGAAATGGAGGACAAAATGCATGTATTCCATCTTGTTCTTTCTGTTGTTATGAAAACAATAGAGGAAATTATGGGAAAACAAGGAAGGGCTACATCCGATTAAACACATTTTGCAAAGCTTTTGTGAAATTCAGTAGATGATAGAAGCAGGTAGGTAGTATCATATCTGAAAATTTCCACATGTTGTCTTAAAAAGTGAGCAAGATTTAGTGAGAATTATTCCTAGGTAAGTGTGAGGGGGGCTTCAGGATTCCAGTACAAGCTTCAGAACCACTCTGTTCCCCCAATATCAATACCTTCAGAAATCCACCCTCCCGAGTGGCAAAATTTGCCCTCAAGAACTATTTAAATGTAATTTTGTCTTGGGGGGCATAACTGATCTCCCCTTGTAAAATTGAATGAAGCACGGAAATGACATAATAAAAGAGAATGAAGCTTAACAATGGCAATAATGCAGCCCTACAGGTGTCTACTTAAAAAGTAAGCCCTGCTGTTTGGCCATTGTTTCTCAAGACTGGGGCCTAAAACACTTGGAGGGGATTACATTTAAATGACCAGTTGTGTCCACTTGAGGTTTCTAGTGTCACGGTTTGCTACTTTGAGGCATTTTTTCCCCTTTTGGATGTGGACTTGCATGAGACTTCCAAGAGTAAACATTATTCTGGGTCCTTAGAAGTTGTCTGCTCCAGTGTATAGGATTGCATCTTAAAGTGAGACTACAAGAAGTGAGAGAAATCGACCCCTAGGAAGGGATCTCTCGCTCTGTCTCTCTCTTTCTCTGTCTTCTCTCTGCCTGGAATTGCACTTAAGATGTACCTATTCCAACTTACAAACAAATTCAACATAAGAACAAACTTACAGAACCTATCTTGTTCATAATTTGGGGACTCCCTGTACTTTTCATTTTCAGATGTGAGTAGATTTAGCATAACAAAAGATGACATTGTGGAGACTTTTATCTTACGTAAGAAGTAGATTGATTTCCCTGGGATCCATTAAAGGACTTAACAAGTGAAGTGCTACAGATTAACAAGCATGTTTCCTATTCCTTTGGTCACATTAAAGATTGTAATGTTGAGAATGAGAACGTGTTATTTATGTTTGTACATTGATAGCTTTGCAGTATCAAATTAAACTCTACAGTACGTTTAACATCTCATGAGCATAGAGGTAATCTTCAGTTATTCCAGTGCAGAATCTAAGCTTCTATTGCTGATCCTTTAAAAAGAAAAAAGAAAAAAAAATGTACAGGTTTAATTATCAGAGTGACAGATCTATAAGTTTTGTACACAGTGTCAACTGTTCAAAAGTAAATTAGTTCCCCTTTGCATCTGTTTTCTGTGAACAGTTTGCTGTTCCAGGTTATTTATATCCTGTAATATTTGCCAAATACATGATGTAATTTCCTAACTTGTGGCTGCATGATTAGTTGCCAGTGGTCTTGTTTCAGAAATAGCATGAATGAAATACAGACTTTCCAGATCTAAAGGCTGTCTCCATTCCTGTCCAATGTCTCCTCCTTCCTGATAGGCAAACTACCAGGTAGATAGGTAGACTACCAGAATTGATTTTTAAATGTATATAGTTATTGAAATACAATTTATCTTGATTTTAGCAACTGAAGTCTGTTAACAGATTCAGCAACCCAGATTCCCTTTGGTTTGCTCATCCCACGTGTCATAGTCATGCATTTTTAGAATCTAAGAGACCTTTTGCATCAATAAAGGAGAGCAGCTTTAAACGTAATGTTGCAAAAACAGTAATTTTATGGTTTATTGTTATGTGGCGTGTGCACAGTAGGTCAGGCTGATTGGTAACACCAGGACTTCCCGTGAAACCTCTGGGATTGACAGCCACAGCTTTGTATGGATGACAGATGGAAATCTGCTGTGTCTGCAAGCATTCGCACCCAACAGACTTTTAGGTTGCAGTACTGTGAAAAATCATTCATCAGGCAAAGCCAAATTTTCATTTACAAGGGTCCATTTAAGATCCAGGAAAATTAATATTTCACATTTTTGATAGACATAAAAATGCATTACATTAGACAGCTGATTGTTTAGATGGTGGGTTTTTTTTTTTTTTTGGCATTCTGTTTGTTGTTTGAGCATGCTTTCTATTTTCTGCATTTCCTCCTAATTCTTCCTAGACACATGGTTAGTAAGCTCTTCTATGCCAGTTTCCTGAAGTCAAAAGCTTGATTCCAATTTCAATGGAAAAGATTACTATTTTCTTTGATGTTGCATGTTAACAATTTACCATTTCAATTTTTTTTAAAAAGCATACATTTTTCTTACTTTTTGAAATGTTTTATCCTTTGCATCATTTCGTATTTTTAAACTTGGCATTATCTACTGTGCCTTAAGAATAGAAATTTCTTCCTTTCTTTCTTTAACTAAATGCTAATTTCATGTTCCAGTGTGAGGTGTGCTCTACATAAAACCATAAATACCGAAGCAGATACCATGATTGGAAAATAAAAAATCTACAACTTTCTTCGGTTATAGCTATAGTCAGGAGTTGGTTCATATGTGGGTCTGAATCCAGGCACCAACCAAGCCACTTGTTGATCAATGCTCCCAGAGATTCAGCCCTATGCAAGATCCCTGTAGATGGCATGAGAGGAGCCCACTGGGCTGCTTCAGCCACAATGGTATGTGTGGCGAGTGTCTGGGTCCACTGTGCAAGACTGACTTTGGACCACCTCCATTCTGAGTTCCCCATTGGGACCCTCTGTACCACCAATGGCTATAGTACACTGACCCATAACAGTTGACTTCACAGAGTTGTGACAAAACAATACAAATATGCACATAAAACATAGAGAGGTTAGGTGGGATAGAGCCTGGGGTAAACTGAAATAAATTTGCTCCAGTGCTTCCATATACAGTATACCCAGTTACTCAAGCAGAGTATCAATAGCATTCAGGCAACACTACAACTAGCTGATGGGCAGACACACATGCTGGCCAGATCAGAGCATTCTACCTCACATTCCATGAGGTGAGTAGCTCTGTGCCAAACCCAAATTACAAATGATCACCTGTAATTTGTTGTTACCAACATTATGCCACCACTTGATACCACTAACAAGCGAAAACGGTTATTCAGAATAGTGGGATTTCAAAAATACTTCGAGCTATATTTGAAATATTTCCATAAATTTTGACTCAAACGTCTATGTCCTTGGTCTTGCATATTTTTTTCTTCTCAGCTATAGTTGTGTAGTTATCTGATAACTTCTTAACAGTGACTATGCTAGTGCCTTCTAATTAGGCAAAGTGTATACTAGGAATCTTAAGATATCTGTCATAGTCTGTGTTAACTGATCTCCAGAGTCATAGACATTAGCTAACGTAGAATGATTTGTTGTTACTATATATAGAATACTCACTAACAAGTTGGTATCCTAGTCCTGGGCATAATTATGAAGGTCAAGAAGTCTGGGTGTATGTCTGCAGATCAGAAGAATTATTCCACTGGACACCTATAGTATTTTCATATCACATAAAATATTTCAGTTATTACAGTCCATTTTCACTAAGCTAAAAAATCTTTTATAACTGCTCTTGCACTCACTTGTCAGCTAATTTTGATGTCTTTGAGCTATGAATATAACTTGAATCTTGCTCATTTTCTTATACTGAAATATTATATCATCTAAACTTGGTTATCAATTTCAACACCTGTGATTCTTTCTGCTTTTGTTCAACTACCTACCATTGAATTCAGATTTAAAGCAAAGAATTTAAGTTGTACTTAGCAGTAATATAAAACTGGAGTGCACTTCAGTATATCCTCAAACGTGTGCTTTACACCATCAGAGAAGAGTTAGCATTCTATTTACTTTAAGCTGGGCAATGTAATTCACTTTGGCTTGGTTCAAAGAGTGCTTTTAATAGTGCAAAGATGCTTGTAGTAATGATTTCTGAACATTCTTTTTGCTACAGTGATATATTGCACACTCTTCAAAACAGTATCCCAGCAGTCGCAAAAACAGTTACCTATGTCTTGGCTGCAATAAGTGAGATGAAGTATTATTAGATGAGTGAGCTCCATTTAAGACTTGTTGGATAGGGGGATTTGGCTCACCATGAATGTTAAATGTAGGATTATGAATACCATGACTTTGGCTTTTTATTTACCATCAGAACAGGCAGTTCTTTACAGCTGAGAAAAACACTCCTAGCTTGAATAGCCAATAGTCTCATGGTCCATTGTGGGTACTCATAGAAAGTTTCCTCACTGATGAAGTCGGATGATACTGTAGTTAGAGAACCACGTTATTTACATTTTGTGTTGATAAAATGGAATTGGTTTTAAGTATTTTAATAAATTAGAAGCTGCAACACTATTGCAATGACAAAATTCTTTAATTTTTGCCTTGAAACACCAAGACAAGCCTGTTGTTGTTCATTCGTTCAGTCGTCTCCGACTCTTCGTGACCTCATGGACCAGCCCACGCCAGAGCTCCCTGTCGGCCGTTACCACCCCCAGCTCCCTCAAGGTCAGTCCAGTCACTTCAAGGATGCCATCCATCCATCTTGCCCTTGGTCGGCCCCTCTTCCTTTTGCCTTCCACTTTCCCAAGCATAATTGTCTTCTCTAGGCTCTCCTGTCTCCTCATGATGTGGCCAAAGTACTTCAACTTTGTCTCTAGTATCTTTCCCTCCAGTGAACAGTCGGGCTTTATTTCCTGGAGGATGGACTGGTTGGATCTTCTCGCAGTCCAAGGCACTCTCAGCACTTTCCTCCAACACCATAGCTCAAAAGCATCGATCTTCCTTCGCTCAGCCTTCCCTAAGGTCCAGCTCTCACATCCGTAGGTGACTACAGGGAATACCATGGCTTTGACTAGGCGGATCTTTGTTGCCAGTCTGATGTCTCTACTCTTTACTATTTTATCGAGACTGGACATTGCTCTCCTCCCAAGAAGTAAGCGTCTTCTGATTTCCTGGCTACAGTCTGCATCTGCAGTAATCTTTGCACCTAGAAATACAAAGTCTGTCACGGCCTCCACGGTTTCTCCCTCTATTTTCCAGTTGTCAATCATTCTTGTTGCCATAATCTTGGGTTTTTTGATGTTTAGCTGCAACCCGGCTTTTGCGCTTTCTTCTTTCACCTTGATTAGAAGGCTCCTCAGCTCCTCCTCACTTTCGGCCATCAGAGTGGTGTCATCTGCATATCTGAGGTTGTTAATGTTTCTTCCAGCAATTTTCACCCCAGCTTTGCATTCATCCAGCCCCGCACATCGCATGATGTGTTCTGCATACAAGTTAAAAAGGTTGGGTGAGAGGATGCAGCCTTGCCGTACGCCTTTCCCAATCTTGAACCAGTCCGTTGTTCCGTGGTCAGTTCTGACTGTTGCTACTTGGTCCTTGTACAGATTCCTCAGGAGAGAGACAAGGTGGCTTGGGATGCCCATCCCACTAAGAACTTGCCACAATTTATTATGATCCACACAGTCAAAGGCTTTAGAATAGTCAATGAAGCAGAAGTAGATGTTTTTCTGAAACTCCCTGCCTTTCTCCATTATCCAGCGGATATTGGCAATCTGGTCTCTCGTTCCTCTGCCTTTTCTAAACCCAGCTTGAACATCTGGCAACTCTCGCTCCATGTATTGCTGGAGTCTTCCTTGCAGGATCTTGAGCATTACCTTACTGGCATGAGAAATAAGGGCCACTGTACGGAAGTGGGAGCAGTCTTTCGCATTTCCCTTTTTTGGTATGGGGATATAAGTTGATTTTTTCCAGTCTGATGGCCATTCTTGTGTTTTCCATATTTGCTGGCAAATGGCATGCATCACCTTCACAGCATCATCTTTTAAGATTTTAAACAGTTCAGCTGGGATCTCGTCGTCTCCTGCTGCCTTGTTGTTAGCAATGCTTCTTAAGGCCCATTCAACCTCACTCCTCAGGATGTCTGGTTCTAATTCATTCACCACACCGTCATAACTATCCTCAATATTATTATCCTTCCTATACAGATCTTCTGTATAGTCTCGCCACCTTCTCTTGATCTCTTCAGCTTCTGTTAGGTCCCTGCCATCTTTGTTTCTTATCATACCAATTTTTGCCTGAAATTTACCTCCAATGTTTCTAATTTTCTGGAAGAGGTCTCTTGTCCTTCCTATTCTGTTGTCTTCTTCCACTTCCATGCATTGCTTATTTAAAAATAGTTCCTTATCTCTTCTGGCTAACCTCTGGAATTGCGCATTTAACTGGGCATATCTCCCCTTATCACTGTTTCCTTTTGCTTTCCTCCTTTCTTGGGCTACTTCCAGTGTCTCAGCAGACAACCATTTTGCCTTCTTGGTTTTCTTTTTCTTTGGGACGTACTTTGTTGCTGTCTCCTGAACAATGTCGCGGACTTCTGTCCATAGTTCTTCTGGGACTCTGTTTACTAAATCTAGTCCTTCAAATCTGTTCTTCACTTCCACTGTATATTCGCTAGGAATGTTAGTGAGATCATATCTAACTGGTCTGTGTATTTTCCCTGATCTCAAGCCTATATATCTAATATTTTAAAATAGAGTAAATACAATAGTTTTGTGCATTATTAAGTACTTGTTTTCTGGTTTAGAGAGCTATCTACAGAGCACATGCCTCTTAAGAGTAATGTTGGAATAATACTGGATTTCTTTGTCATGTTAAACAGCAAGCACTCCTTTCTTCTGTTTTAGCTGACATGCATCAACATCATGAGAACTCTGGTGATTTGTGGTATAATATGAAATGTTGGAATTCTTGGTTTCATGACTGGATGACTGACAAGATTTGGCTGCTGTGTTGACGGGTGTGACAACTCTAATGAAGGGAGCAGCTGTATATGTAAAGCAAGCACACTGTATGTAAGAGGAGCAAGCATTAGATAGCAGGAAAATTGGAGACTAATATGTTTGGGTTGGAGCCTTCAAAAAGAGCATAAGGGAGATAGAAGCTCCAAGGAGAATTCCCATTAAAAGACAAAGCACTTTCAAGAGAGTTTGACTAGAAGAAGAGAGTGAAAATAAGCTATTTTTTGTTTTGAGGTAGAGTTCTTCTTTATAACAGGACTCAAAGGAGTTCATGAGAAAATAAGGACTTAGTCTTAGTCTCCTCCAATGTTCTTGTCCCAGGAGTCCCGTCCCCCCTCCCCCTCCCCCCGACACGAAGGTTGGCTTAATTTCCTATCTCTCTATGAGTCTGCCCTTACAATTAGTTCTCCCCCCTTATCTCACCCGTATTTTTTAAATCATTTTATGTACATCTGGCCCGCCCTTTGTTTGTCTGTCATTATGCTTAGTTCCTATGTTTTGTGTATATTGTTTTATATGCTTTGATGTTTTATATTTTACTGCTATGTTGTTTATTTGATTGTAATTTGTATTGTTATATTGTAATTTTTGTTCGGGCTTGGCCCCATGTAAGCCGCTCCGAGTCCCCTTTGGGGAGATGGTGGCGGGGTATAAAGATTATTATTATTATTATTATTATTATTATTATTATTATTATCTGAACAGTTATTGCTAGTACCAAATGCTGTATTAATAATTTTTACATGGGAAACCATGTGGGACAGATGGTTATTTCTTCCCAAGGCAGTGTAAGACTTCCCAATAGACCTAACAAATACTGTACAACTCAGGTTTAAAATATAACACAATAAATATGTCAAAATATTAGGCCAATGTTTCTCAAACTTTGCTACTCCAGGTGTTTTGGACTTCAGCTCCCACAATTCCTAACAGCTAGTAAGTTGGCTGCAATTTGTGGGAGCTGAAGTCCAAATCACCTGGAGGAGCACTATTTGAGAAACACTGCATTAGGGAATGCATATTCATCTGTCCAAAGAGAAATATTTTCCACTGATCCTCAGCAAAATGTGGGTGACAATTATGTATGTTGAGCCCTACATACTTGCCTTCAAGCTCATCTGCACATGTATTAAAACTTGGAGGTTGTCTTTATGATATTCCTCTGCTTCTGATGAGTATTGCAAGTTATATTGGGTTAATCTAGCATTAAAAGTTAAGGGGTGGCCCAGAGTTTACTTGAAGCACCAGAGTATGCTGTGGCTTTGGGGCAGTGTGGACAGTTGGACTGAATCAGACTGGGACTACTTCGCTGTCTACACAGGGCACTGGGCATCTCCCTGAATACAGGGAAAAGGGGATGGATTGGCTCCTACTTCTTTCTGCTTGATACCAGCATGGACACTTCTGCTGATGTCAGTATGGGGTACCTGCGAGAGCCAGGATACTTTCTAGTTATGACAAGAGAGAGCACTTTCTGGGTATTGATACCCTGGTTCAATCTTTGTTTGTTTTTTCTAGAAATCATCCATATTTTATTCCATCTGAAGAAACCCATAGTCTGGTTTGGGAGATAGAGATGGACAGTTGGCTTGGTTGCCTCCAGTTGGGTTGAAGCTCAGTCATATTTTAGATAAAGTAGCCTGCTGCAGGGCATAAAGCACTCAAAATAGCCAGCATCTCAGGTTCTTCTCTTGGACTGAAAGTGTGGTGTTCTTCATTACAAGACCAAGTGCTTCTGTTTTTGGCATTCCTCTGCTGAGCTTTCACTCTATGTGGAGGGGTAGAGAGATGAAGTGAGTAGCATTTGCACCCTGAGAAAGAAATGAAGAGTTAGTGAGAAGGGAGGACAAAGGAATTAGTTGTTTTGAAAATGGAGCAAGGGGAAAAGCAAGGAAACACCACAGAGAAAACCCCTTTGTGGGCACCAGGAGATTTTATGTGAGAAAATCCTGTGAAAGGGCATTTAGTTTTTTGAAATTAAGAATTGCCACAAATAAACTTGTTCTCATTTCTTTTTTGCTCTCTGCAAGCCTAGAGTCCAATCATTCCCATTTAAGAATTTGCAGATTACTAAAAAAAATTATATGCCTGCACAGATATTTATGCCTCAGTTTGTCCAAGAAATATTGCTATGGTGTGGATTATGTATTTTAATAATACATATATGCAATGTTAAAGAATGATGTTGAAACTGAACTCTACCCACAGTTTTCAAATGTAAACCAAGCAGAATTTTAAAGGGCACTTCAAAATAAATGTTGCGTTTGTTGATGGATAACTAATTAGGTTTATTGGGAATTTCACCAGCATTATGTATGCCAAAATTGGCCTGGGGTCAACCTTAAGGTGGCTTAATGTTTCCTTTTTACATCAGGTGTTTTGGTGTTAATGGCACATGAATTAAGGGTTAGCTACACTGCCTGCCTTTGTCCTACTTTAATGAGCCTACCCTGTTAAGCCCCACTGGACAGTCATCCTTATCTGGAGTAGTTTTTGGTGCTGTTACAACTGGTTGTAGAGAGCTCATGGCTGTCACAGGGCACTTTTGCTGACTTCAGAAAGGCATCTATGCAACCTGAGGAAAGGAGGAGGGCAAAGGCATTTTGTTATGGCCATGAACTCTCTGGAACTGCCTTAGTGACAAGGAGAAGAAAGGTAAATATATTCCCTGTGGTGCGGAGTGCAGGGGGAAGAGAATAGTAGTACTGGCCTGTGAGGACAGTGGACCAGTGTGAATTAGAACCAGTCCTACTGTCCACACCCCCAAGGTGTGAGGTTGTTCTGGAGTTTCACCATAGCTTTAGAGCATTACCCAACTTTGGCAAAGAGGTTTAAAATGGGTTAACTATTTTACCCCACGTTACAGGCCTCAAGTCCCCGGACATCATGTGGGCATCCAAGGTGACTTCTGGCTTGTTTTAGGGTTTGTGGCCAGTTTGGACATGCCCTTAAAATTGTAACTGGTAGCATGCTTCTAATTTGTTCCGTATTCAACCATGTCATCCTTAACACTGTCTGCAACCTATAAGTCACCACTTTGATTTTTAGCGGTGATGTTCCTTTCTCCCCATCTGGTTTTGTTGAAACAGAAGGCTGCACTCAGCTGCCAAGTTCCATGGATTTCAGTGGGGTTTAGTTTTGAGTAAACAGGAATGATTAATGAGAGAGGGAAAGAAAGGGGCAATGTTTGTAGAATGCATATCATTCATACCATCTCCTATCTTACCTCTTCACAGTTATTTTTTCTCACATTTCCTTCTTTTCGTTTGGGTGATCTTTCTCACACAACTCCCAAGACTCACTCCTCTCTCACCCAGTCATAGAATCATAGAGTTGGAAGAGACCTCATGGGCCATCCAGTCCAACCCCCTGCCAAGGAGCAGGAAAATTGCATTCAAAGAACCCCCAACAGATGGCCATCCAGCCTCTGTTTAAAAGCTTCCAAAGAAGGAGCCTCCACCACACTCCGGGGCAGAGAGTTCCACTGTTAAACGTCTCTCACAGTCAGGAAGTTCTTCCTAATGTTCAGATGGAATCTCTTTTCTTGTAGTTTGAAGCTATTGTTCTGCGTCCTAGTCTCCAGGGCAACAGGAAAACAAGCTTGCTCCCTCCTCCCTATGACGTACTCTCACATATTTATACATGGCTATCATGTCTCCTCTCAGTCTTCTCTTCTTCAGGCTAAACATGCCCAGCGCTTTGAACTGTTCCTCATAGGGCTTGTTCTCCAGACCCCTGATCATTTTAGTCACCCTCCTCTGGACACATTCCAGCTTATCAATATCTCTCTTCAATTGTGTTGCCCAGAATTAGACACAATATTCCAGATGTGGTCTAACCAAGGTAGAATAGAGGGGTAGCATGACTTCCCTGAATCTAAACACTATACACCTATTGATGCAGGCCAAAATCCCATTGGCTTGTTTTGCCGCCGCATCACATTGTTGGCTCATGTTTAACTTGTTGTCCACGATGACCCCAAGATCTTTTTCACACGTACTGCTGTCGAGCCACACATCCCCCATTCTGTATCTTTGCATTTCATTTTTTCTGCCTAAGTGGAATATCTTGCATTTGTCACTATTGAATTTCATTTTGTTAGTTTTGGCCCATCTCTCTAATCTGTTAAGATCGTTTTGAATTCTGCTCCTGTCCTCTGGAGTATTGGCTATCCCTCCCAATTTGGTGTCGTTTGCAAACTTTATGATCATGCCTTCTAACTCTTCGTCTAAGTCATTAATAAAGATGTTGAACAGGATCGGGCCCAGGACGAAACCCTGTGGCACTCCGCTTGTCACTTCTTTCCAGGATGAAGAGGTAGCATTGGTGAGCACCCTCTGGGTTCGTCCTCTTGACCAATTACAGATTCACTTAACCGTCATTTTGCCTAGCCCACATTGGACTAGTTCGTTTTCCAGAAAGTCATGGGGACCTTGTCAAAGGCCTTACTGAAATCCAGGTATGCTACATCCATGGCATTCCTCGCATCTACCCAGGTTATAACTCAATAAAAATAGAGATCAGATTAGTCTGGCATGACTTGTTTTTGATAAATCCGTGTTGATTATTAGCAATGACCGCATTCGTTTGTAAGTGTTTGCAGACCACTTCCTTAACAATCTTTTCCAGAATCTTGCCTGGTATCAAGGTGAGGCTGACCGGATGGTAATTGTTTGGGTCGTCCTTTTTTCCCTTCTTGAAGATTGGGACCACATTGGCCTTCCTCCAATCTGCTGGAACTTCTTCTTCCTTTCCTCCTTTTTTGAGGGGTTGTCACTGCAAAGCTATCAAATTGACTTCTGAAGTCTGTTTCATCACTTACTGCCTATTTGCAATATTCTGCTCTGTTTGCCTACTTGAAACTCATCTGCCGCCTTCTGTACCTCATCCCAGGGGACAAGGAGAAAAAAAGATGTCTTTTGTATACACATATGAGTATGGTCCTGTGATGGCATGAAAGTCCTTATCAAAGACAAGGTGAATGCCTTTCATGTTCTTGGTCTTTGATGCATGATTGTTTTTGTTGTTTATTTATTGATTTATTTTGCATAATTGTATCTCACCCCTGGAGGAGTTGTTGTTCTTGTTGTTCTTTTTCATGTATGGATGCAGAAGCAGCTGAATAATTCCTATACACCAGCATTGAAGTGATAGATTGGTAAAGGAGAGATGGGAGGGGCAGAAGATCACACAGTCAGCCCTCCATATCCTTATTCTTTACCCATTCAATATTCAATAATTCATGGCTTGGAAAATATTCTTTCTTTACTCTTGAAAATTATCCATTTTTCATAAGAGAGACTTCTGTTTAAAAAAGACTCCAGAAAAGAAATTTTTTATCATACTCTGGAGTAGAATATTCCATGGTCTAAAAGCTTTTAACATCAATAAGTATTCTCTAATATTTAGTGGAATCCCATTTTCCTGCAGTTTGAATCCATTGCTCCGTGTCCTATTATCTAGAGCAGCAGAAAACAAATGACAGACACCTCAATATGACACCATTTTAAGTATTTAAACATGGCTATCATGTCCCCTCTTAATCTTCTCTTCTCCAAGTTAAACATACCTAGTTTCCTAAGCAATTACTCATAGGATTTGGCTTCCAAACCTTTTGCCATTTCAGTTACTCTTTTCTGGAATGTTCCAGCTTGTCAATATTCTTCTTGAATTGTGGTGTTCAAAACTGGATGCAGTATTTCCTGTGAGGTCTGACCAACACAGGTTTGTGGATCAAATATTGAAAAGTAATGTCTTTCACACATAATTACATTTAATTAATTAATAATTTGTATTTTCTTTATATCCTGCTTTTATCCTTCAAACGCTACATATAGTAAAAATTTAACAAAAGCAGACAAAATAATATGAAGTGCAAAGTTTTAAAAAAGCATTAAGCAGTATATTGAATTAAAGCATAATTTTAAAAACATAATTAAAAAAAATAAAGCACTTAAAAATAAGATTCATATTCAAACAGCACACCAGTTACAGATCACTCCACCCTGCTCAGCCAGGGCCCCATCTACACTGCCATATAATGCAGTTTGAAACTGCAATATATTGCCAGAGTGAACTCACATAATACAGCTCAATGCAGTTAAACTGCATTATACAAGTCCATACTGACTATATGATGTGATTTGAAGCTGCATTAAATGGCAATATAGATAGAATGCCTTTTTACACATAAAGTCTTTGCATTCTTGAAAAAATAAAGCTTTATTTAAGAGTTAATTCAAAACTATTACTATTATCAATTTTATTTATAACACGCCTTTCTCCCTGTGGGAACTCAAGGTGGCCAACAATCCCACACTTTAGTCAAATTTAAAAGCGCAATACCATGTTTTTGTTTTTGTTTTTTAAAAAAACAATTAAATAGTACAGTGTGGCAAAAACAGATTAAAATGTAATAAATGATTTCTGTAGAAAATTATTCCCAATGTTTGGATAAAATTTTGTGTAAATATGGGGATGTTTTATTGTAGAATATTGGTTCAAAAATATAAGATTGCATTTTGGTAATAGGACACTCTGCTACATAGATCTAACTGTCTTTACATTGTATTGAATTCTAGATATTCAGCAAGTTTACAAGAATACAGTATTTAGAGCACCAGTGTAATGATTTAGCAAGGACTGTGATTAGAGTCTGTGCCTGGCAAGTGTATGCTAAACCAGATAGGCCAGGATAGAGAAACCAACTCATCAAGTTGAAGGCAAACCACAGAGGTTTATTATGATTTGTCCAAAAAGGATGCAAACACAACAATTTGCTTCAAAATATACAAGCATACACATATAGAGAAATAAAAGACCATCTTATACAGTTCTGACAGCTATTCAGACTTCCTGCCTCCTCCCCTGATTGGCTGAAAAAAGTTCAGACTAGGACCCACACCAGGATTGGCTGGGAAAGAGAATGACAGCCGAAGATTGGTCAGATTAAAGGACCAATCAGCTGCAGAGATGCCCCCTGTGAGGGTAGATTCCGGAGAAAACCAATAGTAAAGATATGTTGATGAGCTTTTGATTAGCTCAGATGTCCATTTTCCGTGCCAAACAAAGATATGGATCTTAGGAGACAATGATGCATGACTCAAGAGACAAAGGGAGTGATCCTGTGTAATCAAGGGCTTGAATATCAATAAAGAGGTTTAACAAATGCTTCTGTTTCTGCAGGCAGTGACCTCTCAGCTTCAAGTGAATCATATAGCTAGATAAATAGTTTTGGGTTTCTGGGCAGACAACACAAGAAGTCACCTATCTCTGCATATACATAAACGGTCCGGTGATTATCTGACTTGAGAAACAGCCAGAGGAGTTTGCCTAGTCTTCCTGTTCTCAGGGGATTAACTTTGACGAGTCATGGAGAGTTGACTGTTCTCTGGGCTATGTCTTGATACATTTTATGAAGCAGTTTATACATTTTATATATTTTGTATACAGTTGAAAGATACAAGTTACACAAAAACATGAAGTTGATGCAATTTATCAAAGGGTTTACAGCTGCTGGTGGTTTGGTCTTGATCTTCTGATGCTTTGAACTTGTGCAACTCTGGAAAGGGACTTTTTTTTAAGGAAAAACATAGTTATTTCTGAGCCTTTAGTGAACTATAAATCTTGGGGGGGGGGGGGGGGGTTACTGTGGTTCAATAACATTCGGACCTTTCTTATAAATGTGAAACAGAACATCCCGACTTTAACAAATAAGCAGTGTAACAAAGACTGGTCGTTTAAGACAGTTCTAGTTTTGCATACTTGGAGAAAAAGTGAAACTTCTGGAAGGAGATGTAAAATAACATGTTTGAGTATCTGAAATGCATGAGTTTGCAAGAGAATTGATTGTGTAGGAAGCACATATTTATGTGGGTGAAATGTGAAGGTAATTGAAATTCTGTCCAAATAATTTGAGAAGTCAAACATAAACTAGCTTATTGCTTTTAGGCCCCATCTACACTGACTATTTAATGGTGCTTGGAGGCAGTTCAAAGCGTGGCAGCTTACAATGCACAAAAGCATGTTTTAGTGTGCTTTAAGACCTTTAACTGAGATAAACAAAGTCTCCTTTCAACAAGTTATCAGGCATGGGCAAACGTCAGCCCTTCAGCTATTTTGAACTTCAACTCCCAGAAATCCCAGCCATCTTACAGGCTTCTTAGGAATGTTGGGAGTTGAAGTCCAAACACCTGGAGGGCCAAAGTTTGCCCATGCCTGGTTAAGCAGATTGATACCAACATCTTTCTGTAGCTCTATCAGTCTTGATAGATGTATGAAACCTTTGTATCTCAATACTGGAGTTTGGTTTCAAGGAAGAGTATTGCATTCATATATTATTTACAGACTTCCTAGGATTCTTTCATTTGCCTTTGCTGTAAATATGAGGCTGTTTTAGATGAGCCAATGTTCCAGTCCTGAAGATGGATAGTAATTTATGTTCAAATGTATTTGAATTCACAATTCAACTCAGTATTCATTCATGATTCAGATTGATTCTGACAGACTGTACATTCCATTATTTAAGGGAAAATTGCATTCTCTTTTTACTTCCTCTAAATACACTGGTAGCAGCAGTTGTACTGTAATGAGTCCTATGAACACATTTAAGGCTTTTCATTAACTGACTCAGAATTTTTCCATTTATTTGCCTTGAAATGCATGATACATATTACAATTCAAACATAACATAAAAACAATCCAAATGTTTTAAAAAGTTGAAATCTGTTTCAAGAAACATCAATATCTTGTGTTTTTAAAACCTTGAATATTTCCTCTAATTTGCTTGAGAAACTGAAAGGCTAGTTCTGCCGTTAAAGGCACTGAAAAAATACAGTTCATGAATTACTTTGTAATTTACATAGCAAGTCTCATTTGCACAGTAAATAAAATACAAGCTGAAAGAATTCTGAATGGCTGAAAAGAGAATTGAAGACCATCAAGATTAGGTATATTATGTATTTCCACAATTTTATGTAGATGAAACATTGCTTTAATTCATAAACACAGAATAAATAATTGTGCTCTTTTTCATAAATGTATAATATTTTCCAAATTGTTATTGTTATAGTTAGTTACCAGTTGTGTGTTTCAATTATAGTGTGTAGTCACATCTTTTTTCCCCCAACACTCCACTAGCTGATTTAGATTTTTCAGTCTGACACCTCCCTCTAGTGGTGATTCATTTTCAATTCACCACTAAGTTCTCTTTAGTACTTTACTTACATAAGAAAACCCTATCACATTGATGGAGTCACCATAAGTTGACAGAGGATTTGAAGGCACATACATACATACTTATTTGCCTGAAGTTTTTCCTCTGTATTCTTAGTTTTAGACATAGCATCATAGAGTTGGAATCTGCCCTCTTCCCCTGGCTCAGTGCAGGATCTCCAGTAGGCAGCTATCCAGTCTCTTTCTGAAGATTTCAAGAGATGGAGATCCCATCTAGCAGTTGGCTCCATTGCTGAACTACAGTTGAGTAAGACAATACTACCTCAAGATTCACTTACAGACAACAGACAATGGTGTAATTCATTACACTTACATGGTAGAAAAATGACTGGAAGAGTAATTGCAAGATATTAACATGGCAAGATGTGTAGTAAATGAGACTTTAGAAGGGAAAAACTGTTGGACCTCATCAGCCACAATAGGTCTGCATATATAGCACCAATTTTGAAGAATGCTAAGGACTTCTTTGCACTCACTCGTATTTTAGAGGCTGTCACTCAGCATGTGCCTCCATCTATAGTTGTGAGAATGAAAATACATATATTTATTTTTTTCTTTAAAAGAAAACAATGCCGATGTTCACCTCAGTGCTCAAACCTTAGTAGGAATGGACAACTTGATGGTTGTCTTAACATGATGATATGTGCCGTGTTTTGATATAATATTGGGCTGATTTTACCTGCTTTCATTATATTTTAGTCATATTATGAGCTGCTATGGGCCCTGATTTTTGGGATATATATATATATATATATATATATATATATATAAGAAAGATATATATAAAGGAAGTGAAGATAATATTTTCACGAAAGCATTGCTGCTATGGGAGAACTAATTTGGCTGCTTCAAAAGACTTTTAAAAAATAAAAGTGTGGTATGTGTGCAAATACCTTATATAAGTGTGGTATGTGTGCAAACCATTCCTCTCCACTGAAGTCATCATCATAGACTGTTACTCGTGGTCGAGTATGATTGTCTTCCATGTATAGAATCTTGGTGGTGGGTCCACAAGTGACTGTAGAGACCTATTCTGGATCTGCATGGTCTTTTACAATGAGGACATACATTTTCAGATGGAAGGCAGTCCCGTTAAGAGTTTGCTTGACACATCTTTCTCTTGGCACATTTCTCCCTTTTGCCCTCTATTCGTGCCTCTTCAAAATCGATAGTATTGTTGGTAATAGCTGACCTCCAATTGGAGTCCTTGAGGTCCAGGGCTTCCCAGTTGTCATATCCAGTTATTTCCCAGTACTGGTTTGACCAACTTCTTTAGTGGTTGGACTTCTGAGGCTTTTCAGGAATGTCAGGCAGGTCTCTTTTTTTGGTACAGACGTATCCCTACAGTCTCTTTATTGCTGTTCAGGGGGTTGAAATCATCAAAATCATCCAGGCGTCCCCTGGGCAACATCCTTGCAGATGGCCAATTCTCTCACACCAGAAGCAACTTGCTCCTGACACGACCAAAAAAAAGGGGGGGGGGTGTTTGAAGGGGTTAGATCAGTGGTTCTCAACCTGTGGATCCCCAGATGTTTTGGCCTTCAACTCCCAGAAATCCTAACAGCTGGAAGACTGGCTTGGATTTCTGGGAGTTGTAGGCTAAAACACCTGGGGACCCACAGGTTGAAAACCACTGTGTTAGATAAACTGTGGCTTGTGGGGTTAGAAGCCAAACCCTTGCAGAGAATCTGCTGAAAAACACTTTCTTGACCTTTTCCTGAAAAAAAATTACCTCCTTGGTGGATTGCTGACTATTATTTATTCCTGTGTCCATGCCTCCTTGTACCTAAGATAGGAAATTTGAATAATGTCTTCAAAACTCTGACAGTTTCCCCCTTGCACCATAGCCATAGCCTTTGTTTTTACATCTTTGTCCCTCTTACTTCTATCAACTGATGCTTCTTGTTCCTGTTGCTGGGTGACTGATGAACTGCATAGCTGCTAGTATTCTTCTCATTCTTGGGCAGCCCAGCAGCTGGAGGTCTCCCCAGGTTGGCAGAAGCAATAGATCTTAACTTGGCAGTCCCAACATTATATCTATCTTTGTGTATAGTGAAGAATTAGATGCTATGTAATATAATTGTTTGTTTAAAGTAATTTTTATTCAGGAAATAGACAAACAAAACATGTTTTTAGATATACAAATACTGCTAGCACAATTATAATGGGAACGAATTAGTTAGGAAAGAATGTTAGGAAATTTATTATTATTTATTTATTTATTTCATGTACTTCTACCCCGCCCTTCTCAACCCCCGAGGGGGGACTCAGGGCGGCTTACAAAAGGCACAATTCGATGCCTGCACAATAATACAAATAAACCTATATAGACAGCAATTAAAACAGTTATAACAGTTAAAAACAATCAATATATATCACGGTCAATAAAACCAATCTCATGCTCAACGTTTGCCAACTCAGAGTCCATAACTTCATTCCACATTGTCCATTCCTATCAGTCGTCGAAATAAAAGTATGTGCATAGTAATGATACTTTAGTAAAGAGTTTTTAAAAATCAGGTTCATTGTATTGAGGACAGTGCAACTGATGTGAGTGGCTGCCCCCCCCCCCCCCAATATGTCAGGGATTCGTGTGATATTTTTGTCCATTGGATATACTTATTTCGTTCTTTCCTGGGGTCATGATAGTCAGTGAATTATGAAACCAGCACCTCCTATGGGCCACCACTTTGAGACCACTTTTAATATTTAATTAGGCATCCTCTCTGTGTCTTTTCATCATGTTTTTTTTTTTTTTTGCAAAATTTCTTTAAATAAATGAATAAATAGGTGAAAAAAGAAATACAAAATTATTTATTACTTTCAAACTTTAATAAATATTAGTAGCATTTTTTGGGGCCCAATGACATTTGTGACCAAGGAAGAGACATCAAAGTATGTTTAGCTTCTTTCAGTCTAGCTACATTGCTACAGGCATTTTCAACATGTTGTCCATTTGGATTCAGTCTCCACCTCTAGATGGGAGCCACAGTATCTTTTTCAGTTAATGTCTTGCTGAAACTATCATATTGTATCGTATAGAAGTCACAGCTATAATCAAGAGAGTGGGTTCTCAGCTCCTCAATTATTACAGGGATCTTCTATCATAAAGATCAGATATTTGATTTCTTCCTATTTTTTATCCTTCCCATCTTCTTGTCAGTTTTTTAAATATAGGGGTTATCACTGGGATCAGTTCATCATATAGTTGGAAGAGACCACATGAGCCATCCAGTCCAATTCCCTATTATGCGGGAAAAGCACAAGCAAAGCACCTCCAATATCACATATGGCTAACAAACTAACATATGATACAGATGGATTGAACAGAGGTGTTTCCTTTGTACCATCTCTCTTGCTTCTTCCACAGTAGAAAAAAGTTAATAATAAATTGCAGAACATCCAAATAGCCAGTCTTTGCTCAGGGGTTGAGGGAACTAACTCTTGAGTTGGGAGATACTGACCGCCCATTTGAGTAGCGAAAAGTGAGGAGAAAAGGGGAGCTATCATTCCACTCCCTTTCAGTAAGCCTTTTTTCAAGGGCAAGAAGCTTTCCAGGGATTTTATGATGAGAGAAGAGGTGCATCACTCTTTGTTCCGATGTCATTCAGAAAAAAGCTAGGAGAGAAAATGTGTTGGCTTGAAGAAGCACAAATGGGAGTCTAATGAAAAGGGAGAAGAGGAACGGGTCAGCGTTTGCTAACCTTAGCTGCCATACATAACTGTACTGATCCTGTCAGCATGGTGATAAAGACAGTGAGAGCATATTGGGTGAACTATTGTTAATGTGGTTCCTAAATAAAAAGGAAGCTGGAAGTATTCAGAGTGGCATGAAGGGTCAACTGACATGGACCAATAGGACGGTCCATGGTTGCCCTCCATAGGGCACTGGTAATTACCCACACCTACTTCAAATAAAATGCCTTTGCAACTTATTTAAAATGTTTGGGTAGTTTTGACTTTATTTAAAGTAATCATTCTAAAGGCACAGAATAAACTATTTTAAGCATACCTATACTTGGGTAAAAAGATTGCCCAGACATACCAGGTGCTGTATGCCAGGTGCTATATGATAAATTTCAGAAAAACGAACTGGCAAAACCTCATCTGAATATTTCTTGACTAAGAAAAATGAAGTGAAATGAAGTGAAAGGTGCCACAGATGAATTGAACACACACACACACACTTTGTAACAACAAGCCACCAGAGGGCAGATAAGCATTATGTTCAATGAAAAATGTAAGGGGTTTTGTTGTGTGTCAGGAGTGACTTGAGAAAAGATACGGTGATTCCATTGTATGAAAGTAACACCGGTTTTTTAAGGCTGCTGTATAATTTCTGTGGATGGTTATCTCCCATTGTAAAATCTATTCTACAGCATATTCTTTTAGAAGAATCTCTTATCTTCAGGGCCAGTTTTTGGTTCATGTTTTTCACTGTCATGCCAGTAGTTTTTTAAGATGTGATACCCTGATATTGTTCCAGCTGGTTTATAGCTTGAACAGATTTTAACTGTAACAGCCACGCACCAACTTTTATATCCTGAAGCAGTCTAAAATGTGCTTCCTATAGGGCTTGGACAAAAACTGGTCAACTATTTCACCTAGTCTAGATTTCTTCTGCCACCCTCTGATAAACATTGGCTACAAGTAACCTATCAACTCATACTTACTTAGGTCCATTG
This sequence comes from Anolis sagrei, assembly GCF_037176765.1. Classification (NCBI taxonomy): domain Eukaryota; kingdom Metazoa; phylum Chordata; class Lepidosauria; order Squamata; family Anolidae; genus Anolis; species Anolis sagrei. Next base: position 209,521,901 of record NC_090023.1, on the reverse strand, counting down.
GCTTTCAGTCAGTCCAGTATTGTTTATGTGAATTACATGCCAAGTAGTTTCTGAACTTGATGCACTGTTAATTTTCTACAAATCTCAGCATAATTTGGGATTATTGTAATATTTTCTGGCTTTATAACCTTCAGTTCCCTATTAATCTGTGGGACACCGATTACAAATTGAGGGGAAAGACATATAGGCCAAATGAGTCAATAATCTATAGTCACCCTCTTTTCAGAGCCTAGGCTTCTAAGAAACAAGGCCAGAAATTCTCCTGTATTTCTAGATATAGGGATACTTATTGGGTATGCCATTTTCATGGATCAACTTCATAGCTCCTGTGCTGCTATGGAGAACTCGGTACTCAAAAATTTCTACACTGAATGAATTACAAGCTGTTGTGAAAAGAATAAGAAAAAATGTATTTACATCATTTTAACTGTTAATGTGAGATCTGGTGTGGTGTAGTGGCTTATGTATTATACTATGACTCTGGAGATCATCACTCAAACATGGAAAACCATGTGATCCCCTTGGTCAAGCTAAATCCGTGATGGTGTTCACCTAGAACTCTTTATTAGAAATAATGTTCTATTTTAGTTGGGCATATGGCAAATTTCAGGATTTAAAATGTCTCAATAGCTTTTGTGGAATATCTGCGGGTGCTTCCAAACAGTGCCAAAACCCACATCAAAGCAGGTTTTTAAAATCAGCGCCAGAGCATATTTTAAAAACCTGCGCCAAAGTGGGTTTTAAATATCCACACCAGAGCGGGTTTTTTAAATGCATGCCAAAGAGGATCCCCACTCCTACCAGGAGGGTGCACGGAAATGACGCATTGGGAGATGGGTGGGGGGAGGGAGGTGGAAGAAAATCATTTGGACGCCTCCGGTAAAAACCCAGACAGGTCTGAATGGGCGCAGTAAAGAAAGACAAAAAGATTCTTAGCTAAAGACTAACTTTTCTGAATTGCTTATGCTAACAAGGTGGGGCATAGGGTGTAGTGATTCTGTTTGAATGCAGTGTCTGACTCTATAAAATTGTAATGAGTTTTCAGAGGCTACATTTATCTTGGATTTTTATGAGTGATGGTTTGATGCCTGGATGTATTTGGCTGTATTATTTGTTTAATACATAAACAAAACATACTTTGCATAAAGTCTAGAAGTCTAGCCAAACAGAGGGACCCAACAATGAAAAGTAGAGACAAATATTTTGAGAAAGAGAAGGGAGTAGAGCAATACTTCTGTCTGACAAAACTCCTTGGTGTGCTGAGAAGAAACATAGGGAACAGAAATTGTTTATTGTCTCTGATGTCTGCTGGGTCTAAATCGAGTGGTTCCAATGTAATTATGAACATATTCACACACTGGTATCTTGTATATTTGTCTTTTTATTTTGTATTGTATGTGCAAAAGGAAGTGTTTCATAGAAGACCAGCCTTCCACCTAACAACCTGATGTCATCTTTCTGATGCCACTTAGAAAAAAATATAAAAAGTGAGAATACTAAAAAAATGATTTTTCTTTGCCTTCAAGAAAAGAATGCAATGGGCATTTTCTATGCCTTGCTAATAAAGGTGGCCATTATTCTTTTGTTCACTTTCGCCATTAAACATTTTATTTAATTGTAGTACATTTTTGTACTACAGATGGTCCTAATGATTTTCTCTTATACCCATGCAATTTAAAATGTGTCTGTGAATTCCCTTGAGCTAGAATTTGTGCAGACACCCTGTTACACAAACAGCTGGGCATGCATGCAGACAGATGGTTGACCATCTATATGGATCAAGTGTAGGTTAAATATTAGACCACAATTCCCATCTGAAAACAATTAAATGGCCCCTGGTCCTGATGTTACATATCAAGTACAAAAAGGCAGTACCATCACAAATGCATCTCTGCACTGGATTAGCTTTCAAAAGTCCAGCCAGAACCCTAAAAGGCTACATTTTGGTCATTTAATTATAGCTATAAGTGAAAGGTATTTTGAGGGATAACTTTTTGTCATAGATGAAGCAATGCTTTTCAAAAAGGAGAAGTCCATATCTGTTGGTTAGAAACTCATTGAAATCCAGAAGTTTGAGAAAGATGACATTCGATAAAGGTAAGATATACCCCTGTTCGCTGGAATGCTGTTCTTTGTGAAATCTTTTTCTCCAAGTTGTTGAGTGATACAGAAATTTAGCTGAAAATTAAAATGTAGTTTCTGATAGGGGCCACATGCACTACCCCTGTCATAGTACATAGCTGTCTATGCCAAGGAGAATGAGTGTCATTAACTTGGGTTGTTTTACTCTTTCGTCAGCCCATTTTATCACTAGGAGACAAATACTTAGTGTCCCAAATAAGTAGTCACGGGATTGACCCAGGCTGTATCTTGTCTGAGTGGCTGGAAGATAGAAGGAACCCCCAGAATCCAGACACCAGTTACGCCTTGGTGAGGATTCGTTTCTTTGTTAAACTTTAAAATCTTAACTGTGGGTCTACGTTTTTGCAAGGTTCTAGGGAGAGTTATGTGAAACGGATTTATTGTTGTTATATTTGTTAGTTATAGGATGCAAATAGTAATTTGTGTGCTAAAATACTTTCATCCAGCTATGCCTAGTGAACAGATATTTTTACACATATCTTATGGGATGTTCTTTCTTAGTATTTATTTATTTATTTAAAACCAATCTAAGGAATGTTTATTCAACAATGTTAAAAAAAGAAAAGAGAAAAAAATCATGTAACTAAAAATTAAACACAATACTAAAACGCAAGATACTAACTAACACAAATTATTCTCTAGCCCCGTAATCCTAACTATAATGAAAGGGGGAGAAAAATATTGAATCATTATATAGCCAACTGAGTAGAAATATTAGTTAGTAATAACAGTAGCACTTATGAAATGCTAAATACTAACTAACACAAAAGGTCTCTAATCCCGCAATCCTAACTATAATGAAAGGGGGAGAAAAAGAATTGTTCTACCATTTCTACTAGTTACTAATAACCGTAGCAACAGATTATTACATCTATCTATCTATCTATCTATCTATCTATCTATCTATCTATATAGATGTATATATATAGCTCAAAAACGACATAAACAATTTCTGATTCTTAAAAAAAATCAATTTTTTATCCTTTAGCACTCATTAATTGGCAATTCTAGAAGCTTTCAAAAATCTTTTGTATTGCATATGTTTACAGTTTTGCACTGCTGAAGTAGCAAAAGCGCTGCCCAAAACTATCTGTTAAATAGTCTCTAATACATTATGTAATATGATTTTTGTTCCTGGATTATAAATATTATTTCCTAATTCATTTCAATCATAAAAATATGGAAAAAGTTTATTAAACTGCAAAAATTTGTTTTTGTGTGACATCCTGTAGCACATTTTGTTATAATTTTTCAATGAATGTCTCATAGAGCCTCAACAAATTCAATATAGTTCGTTTCAGCCACAAAAACGAAGTTTTGGAATATAACAACTACTTAAGTACCATACAATTAAACAAAAATAACACTTTCAAACAAGGAGCAGATTTTTTCCCCCAAATTTTGTTGCATAGTATTAGCATTTAACTTCTTGCTAACTTTTGTTCAGAGGTAACTTCTGTTATAGCAAAGCCCCAGATCATGCCATTCATATTTTCTTTAAATATTTTTGTTAAATTATAAATAAAAAGAGCCTGCTTCATGCCATGCAAACCTAAAATATTGTAACATATAATGTATAACATACCAAAATTGCTGTTGATTACAGGTAATGGCAAGTGTGTATTTGAGTAGGTTGCTTTAAAATATATTTTTGGTACTGCAATATAAGGCACTGCAATATGCATATCTAATACAAATGGTTTATAAATTGATAATTACTAAGGTTACAATTCTATTTGCTTACATTGAAGGAACCTTTGTTGAATTCAGTAGAACTTATTTCTGAGTAGACATGTATAAAGTTGCTCTCTAAATGAGATTTGGTTTCTTAAGAGAAAGTTAACTTGAAAGAACTAAGCTGATTGGTGGAGCCAAATGCAATACCTTAAAGGGAAATAATCCTAATTGGTTGTTCAAAGAGACTGTTAATTCAGATACACTTTATTTTTAAAAACTCACCCACCCGCAACTTTCAGAATGGAAAACTATCATAACTAGTGTCTAAAAGACGAGATTTATATCTAGAAACAGATTTCTGTGACAATTAAATACAATCATAATTTTTCAAAAGCATGCCTGGAATGACTCTCCCTGTTTTTGCGTGGTAATATTAAATATTACAGTAAATTCTACTTACATTTCAAAAATTACCCACATTAATCATTTCCATTTAGAGTGTTACTAGTTATCAATGCTACTGATAGATATATTTTTTCACTATGCTGTTGATTTAGTAGGTGTGGAGAATTCTCCGGGTATTTTATGCATGCATTAGGAATATAATAAAAACATATTGCCTGGGGTGGGGGCATAAAGGTATAAATATAGAAGAACTGAAAGTTCTACTTTTTTGAGGTTGTTTGGCCAGCTAATTTCAGCGTAAGTATTCTAAGTGCTTGCTTTTACGTTTAAAAATTTGATATAGCTCTGCAGTTTCTTTTGTTGCATCAAATCTGTTAAGTTGGAAACACTTCTTCAGGATTCCTTGAAATGTGTCTGCCCTCCAGTGCTAATATGTGAGAAGACGGAACATATGGCATAAACATCAAGTGATATTGTTTGCCATTTACACTCAGTGTGTAATGCAATAAGAATGGCACCCAGAGACCATGTGACCTGTCTTCCAGTTGTTGGTGTAGTTGGATGTGTGTGATTTTTTTTGTTTAAGCAGTCGAAGCTTGTAAATAGCATGCAGAAAGCAGGTAGAATATGAACGGAATTTTGTAAGAAAGAGTACACATAACATCAGAAATGACTACTTTGCTGTCTTTTCTTACGATCAAAACTATATTCTATTGGCATTCTAGTATGCTACAAAAAGGTAAGATCCCATTATATCATCTGCTTTTTTTTGTCGTAGTAATGAAACATTTCTCATCTCCGCTGTTTTATTGTTTTATGAATTAGTTTGCCATTATCAAATTGTTTTATAATTTAAATTGAAACAAATTTTAATTTTTAAAATGTCTAATCAAATCTTATAATAAATTATTACGTAAAACTTCTTAAAAGTCTTGGCATTATCAAAAAGCTTTGATGTTTTTATAACAAAGCAATAGTATTTTATTTTGTAATTAAAAAGGCTAAAAATATGAAAACTGGTGAGGAAGTTATTAAAGATGAGTACATTTAACTTTCTATATTTGGTCATTGTTCCTCATTACTTAAAAATGTTACATTTTAACAAAAATATTCCTCTATTTGGGTGCAGGATCAGAAATCATATAAATAATACAGAATATATTTTATGCTAAAACATTTCATGTATTAATTGTCAACATGGTTTCTTTAAAAGTATGTTTATGTCATCTTTTGTTTCTGTAGAAGAAGTGCTTATGACTTTATGCTATTCTTCAATTTTAAAATATTATTGTATTTAGAATAGCAACTTTCTGCCATTTTCTGGTACTGCAGCTGTTTCATACAAATCTGTGGAATACGATATTTTGCACAAAACTAGTTGCTACTTTTCATCCATATACCATATTAAATTTCAATATCAACAGATGTACTCATGCCAAATATCCGTAATGTCTAATTAAGAATGATATTTGAAATGAACTGATAGAACAAGATTTATTATGCTTATTTAACGCAAGCTTGCTGGATTTATCTATAGTGTTGGTAGTCTGGATTTAAAATATAGAGTTTTTTTTAAAGAATATTTTAAAAAATATAGAGTAACATTTATTTCAGTATTATTGGTTTCACAAAGTTTGCAATGGTTGAGTCATATGAAACAAGAATAATACAAATACTGTGTACAGTAAAGCTGCATAAGCAAGTAATTATTACATCCCAGTATTGTCATCAGTTCTTGTTAGTAGTTTTCAACCTACTTAAAAATAGCTATGTTTAATAAAAAAAAGAGAAGGAGAAATTCATCTGGTCCCAACTCTTATCCTTATCCAGAAATCTTTCATACAGTCAACAAACAATCTTCCTCATAATTTAATTAACTCCAGGGTGACAGGCACTGGGGTTAATTATTTACATTATGAGGGAGATTGCTGGTTGACTGTATAAAGATTGAAGAGAGGATTTCTGGGCTAATGTTGTAATTGTATTACCTGCTTTTAATTCCTCTAGCCCTCTACATGGCCAGTAAGGGGAATGGCTTCTGCCTGTATCAAAATATCTCAATATGACCGTAACTAACAATAGCTAAGGGCTCATCAAAACTTACCACAATGCCTGGGAGGCAATACAGGACAGATATGCTCCAAACTGGCCATAGAGGTGACCTGTGGTTGAGGTGGAGCAGAGTCTAGACAGTCCAGTCAGACCAAAAACAATTCAGGCCACATAGATTTGCATTTACTTTTCATTGCGACAAGACAACTAGAGAGTGCCAGAAAACTCTTGACCATTATCAGCTTTTTGTTGTTGTCAGCAAAGAGGCCTAAAAATGGCCAAGAGCTATCTGGGGCCCTCTGGCCATTTGCTGTGGCAGCAGGGATATCACAGCCCCAAGTAATTCCTCCTTTCCTGCACTGACAAGGGCAAGGAAAAGGAGATGGCTGTGCTAGCCTGTGTGGGCAGTAGACCAGTTTGCACTGTTATCTACACTCTGCTAGAAATGCAGGGCTGCAGTTGAATTTTGCTGAAACTCCCTGTCTTTGCTTAACTCCAGGCTAAACCAATTCAGCCCTGGATGTCCTGGACAACTTCTGTTCTACTTCAGGTTTTAGTGCTGGGGTAGACAAGCTCAGACTGTAGCCCTGTGACTCTTAACGTCAACACTGTTTTTCTCCTGTATAATTTCTAATGTCTTTGCCTGATGAAGAAGCCATGGAAGGTCAGAAAGCTTTCATAATGTATTTTATGCTTTGGAGTTGACACAATAAAGCAGTGGTTCTCAACCTGTGGGTCCCCAGATGTTTTGGCCTACAACTCCCAGAAATCCCAGCCAGTTTACCAGTTGTTAGGATTTCTGTGAGTTGAAGGCCAAAACATCTGGGGACCCACAGGTTGAGAACCACTGCATTAAAGGTATCATTGATAGGGGATTTTGTTGTATTTTGCTGCATGGCCAACATGGCTTGCTATGCCTAAATATTTTTTCCTGGGCTTTGCTACTCATAGCTAATACATTTGCAATTATTCCTGTTATTAATGTGAGAAAATTTTATAACAGGCATGGAAGGCACTCTCAGTTCTTGGCTGTCTTGTTGTTCATTTCCCCTAGAAGTTCTAGGGGAGTCAGCCAGGAAGTTGCCAATCACTTAAACTGTAAGAATAAAAACATCTGTGCAGCTTAGAAGATGCTTGATGTGCTTTCTCTAGTCAGACTACCCATTAGTATGTTTACATAGTGTGCATAGGATTATTATAACTCTTTTCATAGCAAAAGTTACTTCTCAAGTCTCATCTCCGTGTTAGTGTAAGCAGTCCTAAGTACACCATTTCAGAATTCAATGTCCAGCATATACTCACATATAGTTTGATCTCACGTATAAGTTGAGAGCAGGTTTGGGGGCCAACATTATGGATTTTGATATGACCCATGAATACGTCGAGAGTTATTCTGCAGAGTCAGGAAAGCTGCCCTTGGTTACCATTACCATTTTTGCTACCCAAACTTTCAAAAAGGCCAAAAGCAGCACAATGGCAGAAAAAATAGAGATGGTGTGTGCGTCTTTTAGTTTTCCTGTGATGGACTAAACTCTTATCTTTTGCCACTCTATCCAGAGAAGCGAACTATTCCTTATTTGATGAAAGGTAAAGTACAGTACTCACACTGACCTATAGATTAGTCAACCCAGGTTTTGTGGGATGTTTTTTGAGTTAAATTTCTAGATTTTTCCATAGTTTATAGGGTAGCTCTGGGGCTTCAGAGTTTGAATTTATTTAAAACTTTTCCATGCTATCTTTCTTCTGGACCGTAGGGTAGATTCTAATAAACATAAAATATAAATTAATTATTTTAAACAACAGAACTGAAACAGCAACATAAAACCAAAGATACAGCAGCAATGCAAAATATTCAGTATGTACAGATAGATAAAAATACTGACGAAGCAGTGATTTACAGCCCTCATGGCCTTCCTTAAAAGGAATGTTTCTACAAGCTCATGATATGATATTAAAAAGGGTGTAAGATTGGCTTCCTTTATGAGGAAATTTGAAAGCCTTGATTTATGAATGAAATAGGTCCTCTTAGATCTCACTGAGTGTATTTCTGGACATAAGAACCTAAATGGTTTCCTGGAAGAAGTAATAAAATGTTGCCTGAAGTGGAAAAACAAACAGAAGCTGGGTTTCAATCACCATTGAATGAGATAGTCCTCCCCTTGAAAATACAGGTTTTGGGGTATTTTTAAAGCTGGCCATGGAAGCTCAGGATTTGGGATCAGCTAGGAATTGTTTGATTATCTGAGACTAGCAATTTGGGCTTTTAACATATTATATACAACTTTCTCCTGGATAAGCTTGTCCATTCATTGAAATCATTGCCAAAGATCATCTTCATATTTTCCAGGGAAGAAGATAGGACATATTAAGCTATTGTCTGCATTTTGGTGACCTGAATTCACCATACTCAAGATGACATTCCTTAAAAACATGTTGAATAGCACAAGAGATAAGAACGAGTATGAATCCCCCCTCCCTTTATTGTGAGTGTTGACTTGGCTGAATTTTGACTGTACGAAGATCAATGTGTGCTGTAATTCTGCTTGTGGAACTTTTACACTATATGCCACAATCCAGGAGTTTGACCAATGTCAGAGTTTGTAAACAATTAGTTAACATTAACAAGGTTTGTTTTTATCCCTTCCCAAATAAATACATTTGCTAAATTAACATTGCTCAATATGTGTTCATATGTACCTTTCAGTTACTTAATGACTTACACATACCCCACAACTTTCATGGGGTTTCCTTAAGCAAGAAATATTCAGAATTGGTTTTGGCATACAAAACCTAGAATTTATGGGGCCTCCCATCCAAGTACTAATCTGGACTGACCCTGCTTTGCTCCCAAGATCAGTCACTATTCATTCACTATACATCGTGGTCAATGAGTAAAGTTTTGCTTCTATAAAGAAGGAAGATATTTGTTCATCATGATTTAGAGATCCTGATCCTTGTTCACAAAACAGGTGCTGTAGTATTGATATTTGCAGAGTATGTTGCTTGTTTGTAAATGTATTGTAAGGTAGAAAATGCAGTTGTTTAGCAATGTGTAAAATGTTCTGCATATGCTCAGAGATATCTAAACTATTTCTGATAAAAATTATCTATCCTTGATTCCCCAGCATATCTTTATTGCCAATTATTGCTGTTTCAGTTGATAAGCGTTCTCTAATTAGAATGAAGACATCATTCACTAGTTCTAGTCCAGACAACATAGCCCCCTGACTAATCTGGTGAACCCATTTATGAACTCCAGAGCAATGGGGATCTGCCATCTTCCCCTCTGGTATTTTAGGCCCATGTTTTATCCCAAGCCACTGGAGATTTCAGTCCGTAAGAACCAAATATGTCATCAGAAGAGATGAGACCTTCCCAGCCAGATGTAAAAACCCATAGGTTTTCCTCCAGTCCAACAAACTTCAACACTCATCTGGCATCCTAGTTTTAACTGCCTTCTCACTGTCCCATTCTTAAGTACTACCTTATAGTTTTGCTTTCTCTACTTTCTTTATTTCTCAAAAGACCTCTGTGTCGCGAAAGGTGTGTTGTGGTGGCCATGGAAGCTATTCCAGATTTGGAGTGAAATAACACCTGTGAGTGCATCCTCACACTGGGGTTCACTATCAGGGACATTGTGGAAGCAGGTTAGGGGCTGCTGGACCTCTTTCTCTCCTAGACCGCTAGAAAACCATGCATTGGTTTGTGCTTATGCAGATTGCACAGCTGTCACTCTGTGGTTGCCCCGTAGCAATTTGGTTCGCCCAGCTGTGGAGCTGATGCCTGTTGGACAACAGGTGGCTATCTGATTCCTGGATCCATGGCTGCTGTCAAACTAGCACTATTACATCTATACATAATAAAGTTGTGACCTGTTGCTTGCAATTACATTGAGTGTGTGCATACTTGGGACTCCCTTCACACATGCAATCCTCTTATTAATATACCATGCAGAATCCATGTTTCAATATTGAGCAAACAGCTTATATGCTGGTAGAGTAAAGTAGAACTGGTGAAATCACTGATCAGATTCATATTTAAGAAGTTGCTGTATCCCATGCTTTAGAACAGCAAACTGTACCTGGAAATTTCCAGATTTGCCGTATTGCACAATTCACCATCCTCAGCCAACGGTCACATCTAAAAACTGTCAAATTGATACTAGCAACTTAAAATGTTAGAGAGCATTTTTGAAGGATCTGGCAAGAAAATATGCTAAAGTAATACCTATCTTCCGTAATCAGTGATTTCACATTCCTTGTAACACACTAACTGAAATTAATATTAACAACAAAACTTGCTCTCACTGGTAGCAGCTACTCAGTTCACAAAATGTTCTACAATAAGCAACAACATTTAAATTATTTCAGTGTAGTCATATATATGTCACATTACATTAATGAGCTCTTGATGTTATAGCATATGAATAACTGGGGCCAAGCCATTTCTCACTGAAAGAAACATGACTAGACAAGCTGAAATTGATCAAAAAAGTACTGTAAGTTACAGATAACATTTTACACATACACCAGCAACAGTGTGCCTAAAACACCCTCAAAGTAAAGTTGTTGGCAAGGCTTATTTTCAAGACGAAGTTGTCTAGAACAGGCAATGTCCTTATCTGATAGACCACTGACCAACAATACCACATTTTGATTTCCATCATTCAGCTCACTACTGAATCTAATTATCTGTTTAGGAGCTAATGTTTACATACTGAAAAAGGAAGCTGGAATTCAGGACCTGGGGTTATTCAACATCTTTATAAATCACTTAAGATGATCTCATAGAAGATATGCTTATCAGGTTTGTCGATTATGCCAAATGGGGGTAAGATAGCTAACACAAAATACAGAATCAGAATTCAGAATGCCAATGGCATATTGAGAGCTCTGCAAAAAACAATAAAATGAATTTGAACAAGGATAACTATCTAGGCACAAATATAGGATGAAAAACTTGAAAGCATGACATGTATAAGGATCTAAGGATTTTAATAGTAAACAGCATGGTGATACGGCAAAAAACCAGTGTAATTATCTGCTACATCAATGGGAATATAGTGTTCCGATCAACAGAAGCAGTGGTGCCACTCTTTTCTGCTTTGGTTAAACTGCATCTGAAATCCCATATCACAGCTGAAGGAAGGTGCCGACAATGTGTTCAGAGAAGAACAGTCAAGATTATCAAAGGTCTGGAAACAAAGGCTTATGAATAACTCCGGAAGCTTGATATGTTTATCTTGAAGAAGATGGAGGGATGGTATAGTAGTCTGAAATATCTGAAATGATGTCATGTTGAAGATGGAGTAAGCTTGTTTTCCTCGGCTCCAGAGACTATAATGAGAACCAAGAGATTCAAATTATAAGAAGAAAGATTCCCCTTAAACATTAGGAAGAACTTCTTTACTTCAGAGCTGTTTGACAATAAAATAGGCAGACTTGGGGGGTGGAGAGAAAAGGTGATGTAAGTAGGCAGTTAATTGCTTCTTGGAAAGGAGGGGATCCCAGGAAAAGGACTGAAGAAAATTAAGGATTGTCTTGTCTGTCTTTCAAAAGAACCAAAACATTTACTTGAGTTAAATGTTTTGGTTCTTTTGAAAAGGGATTGAAAGGCCAGGAATGGCAACACATGAAATATAACTTCTTTTATATCTGGACCTATTAGCCTTAGTTACTACACTTACTACACTTGAGGGAGAAGGCAGTGGAGGAGCTCTTCTCATATAATAAGGTCAACTAGGAGCTCTGTAAATATTATCTTGTTTTCCCAATAAGCACAAGAGAGAAGTGTTGAGCTCTTACATCCACCGGAATCTGGAGAAGGAAAGGAAGCTTTAATCTCTAAGGAAGGCTTTGGTGGCAGCAGTTTGGTGACTGCTCCTGCTGCACTGGGAAGAAGTGGCAAGTTTGGGTAGAGCCCAGCCATATACTGGACCCCTTTCCTCCACAAATACCATTGGATTGAAAAGTATTTATTTTAAGTATTTTTTTGTAAGCTGCCTTTCACAATGAAGCCTTTTCAAGGCAATTTGGAAATCAGAATGATAATGCTAATAATACTGGTAACAGAAATACGTATAAATACAATGAACTAAGACAGTACAGATCTTTCCTTTCAATACTAAAATATCAAAAACATACAAAAACTCAGTATATAAAATATAAACCACTACTAATGATCAAATGTGAAGTGAAATCCAGAGTGTTTAAAAGTGAAAAAGAAGCCAGTTAGGATGAAGATTATGTCTCATTCCAAAATTGTCTTGGGAATGTTCTGCCAAATGGGACAACACATTTTTCATGTCCTAAAGATTGTTTGTGCGAGATCATGCATAACCTGCAATCAGCTAACCTGCAAACGAAACATTTACTTGCAGAACAAAAATTGGTATTCATGGTAGTATTGCAACCAGATGGACCTATGGAACCACCACACTTATGTTCCTTATTCAGATTGATGCCTAAGATGGAGCCAGTGTTAGAAATTGTTTTAAGGGTTCTGCGCTTGTGAAGGAGAAGAAATGCAAGGGCTAAAAGATAGCTAACTATCAGCAATTAGCCATGTTTAGTTAAACTTGACTTGTGAGTGGACCTATCCTAATTCCATTAGTAAATTGTATAGCAATTCCATATTTTCCTTCTTAATAAATTTTCAGGGCTGAGGAGAAAAGGGGCAATGTGGCGTGAAATCATAAGATTGTTACTATAGAAGATAAAGACCCAGATGTCACTTGTAAAATTCTATGGAGACAGGACACTTGCATAGTAAAACACCTCTCTTGAAGCACCCTGTGTGTTTTGTTCCATTGTATGCACTTTATCCTATTCAGCAAGGGATGAGGAATTTGGATCTTTACAGCTGATTGTGAAGATTTGCTGGATCTCTGCAGATGCAAGGCATTCATTGATAGCAAGTAGTTATCCACCTCTGGCAGTGAAGTCAAATTTTATTTGCATCAAATCAGTGACCATTGCATTTTTTAAAGCAGAGTACATGCCAACATACTAAAACAAGAATATATATTTAAAATGTTGGGTGTACAACTGGTTGCTTCCTGGAACCAGTGTTCCGATACACACATAAGAATGAATCTAAAATGCCCATGCATCTTTCATGAAAGCAATATGTATATGAACTTCACCCATTTATTCCAGTTGACTATATGCCAAGCAATGTTGTAACAACTGCACCATTGTTACATTATGATTATCCATAATTTGATAAAATTGTTTTTTATTGCTGCACTGTTCTGCCAACTACATGGTTCTGCCTTTAGAAAAAAACAGAGAAATGTCATTGGAGTGCCGATTAATAAAATTTGTTAGACAGAACATATTTCTGCAGAACTTCAGGGATGTTGCTGCATTTCAGCCTGTATAATTCAAAGTGCTAGTTTTAGCCTATACAGTTATAAATAGTTTTGGACCCGGGTGTCCAAAGGATTGCATTCTTTCATATGAATGTGGAATTTCTTCTGTGGGCAAGTCACATCAACTAGAATGTTTAACAGCAACTGAAATCTATTCTGCATTTTACTTTGTTAGGGTGTCTTTCTTTGTTTTAATCATTGTCCAGTGTGCTCGATTGTTTTAAGAATTGTGCTTTAACTTTATAACAGAAAGACAAGTGATATTCTATTAAATGTATATAAATAGTGTTTCAACAACCTGCTCCTGAAATGGTAATATTTAAGAGAACATCAAAAAGAAACCGTATCATTCATGACAAAAGGAGCATTAAAATGCGTGTAGTATCTTCATATTGGGCATGATATCAGAACTGCACTTGCCAGAAGAAGAGCTTTGCACAGAGAGAAAGGAAAACAAGTTGCTGCCAATTTTTGAAGTGGTGTGTTGAATAGATAGCATGCTGTTAGAATTAGTGCTATGTCCACGATAGTTAAACATGACCATCTGCATTAGCCAGCGTATTTATATACAAGAGGTTTTTACAGTGTTGACTGCCATCACCTCTTAATCCTAACTGCAAAACTATTTTTTTTTGGTCTACCTTTCAGACCCTGCATTTCCTGAAGTTAAAAACATGACGTAACATTTTATCCTCTTATGTATTGGAAATCTAACTTTAAGAATGCAAAACACACAGATTAATCTATATTAGATGTGTGGTTTGATTCTCACACTGGATTGTAAAAAGTAAAATTCCTCCCTTCCCAGGATATTTATCTATACTGCAGAAATAGTACTTCAGATATAATATATTTATATATTACAATGTGGAAATGCTACTATATATTTTTTAATTCACATGCAACAGGGGTATGGATTCAGCTGGTCAGTCATGTACTGTATTTCCTTGCTGCTTACTTAGTCTTAATCCATCTGCATGTATCCATATCATATTTCAAAGGATCTGGTGCAATGTGTGTTACCTTTCTGATGTACAGTACACTACATCTTTTCAAGACAACCCAGCTGCACAACTAACTTAGTATTCTTTTACTTACTGATCAGTACACCAGTTGAAGTCAATCATGCTAGAAATGTAATTCAAAGATGTTTTGTTTCTGGAAATAGAAAGGTAGTTGGTTATTTTAGCGCACTTAATTTGCTATTTATTTTGGCTTTGAATAAGCAATCATCAGATTATTGGAGTGTCTGAAGTGGCATATTTTCTACTTAACCTTTTCATCACTTTCACAGATGGATTACTTTACTAATCCGAAGATCCTGATAACTTACTATACACAAATATAGATCCCTGTGTGTTATTGGTAACAGAAATGGCTGGATGATTCAGCTGCACTGTGTCTGCTGTATGTGTAAATTGTGTGCATTCATAATTTTCCTATTCATTTCTTACAACTCTGGTGTACTTTATATTTATTTTACTATGACAGAATTGCAATAAAAGATAAGAAAAAAACAAATAAATGCCTTAAAAATTAAATATTTTAAACATTCCACCCTCTTACATTTTGTCCACCACTTTATTAAGGTGCTTTTGTCCATGGGACACAGTTGATGCCAACCAAAAGAGATGTTGGAAAATGTGATGCCTGTCTTAATGGACAGGAGTGGTTGCAAGTTGAGGCAGGATGTGTGGAGCCTTAGCAGGCAGCATGTCATGCACATGCCACTTTGTTATCCTTTTTCTAAGGATCTTTGTGGCCTAGAGGACATATATAACTGTTGGGAAGTGTTAGCCAATTAATGTAAACCTCATTTGAAATTCTTTGGCTGGCTTGTTTCCACACCCGACCAGAGTTACTTCGATGTGAAGTCTTCATTTTGGTTGGGAGGTCCTAAATAAATTTCGGAGTGCTAAGGCTAGGTTTTTTGTTTGTTTGTTTTTGGTCGTGTCAGGAGCGACTTGAGAAACTGCAAGTCGCTTCTAGTGTGAGAAAATTGGCTGTCTGCAAGGACGTTGCCCAGGGGATGCCCGGATGAATTGATGTTTTTATCATCCTTGTGGGAGGCTTCTCTCATGTCCCCGCATGAGGAGCTGGAGTTGATAGAGGGAGCTCATCCGCCTCTCCCCAGATTCGAACCTGCAACCTGTCGGCCTTCAGTCCTGCCGGCACAGGGGTTTAACCCACTGCGCCACCGGGGGCTTCTCTAAGGCTAGTGAGACTGCTCTTTCCAAGCTTTGTCTGCATCTCCCTATGTTTTGTACTTTTATATAAGGATGCACTCATTTGTAAAGTTTGTGAGAAGCAGTTAGCATGGTTCATAGATCCAGGATTGGCAGGGGTGAGAGATAGGATCTTCTCGATGGTGGCCGCCCATCTATGGAACACACTCCCCAGTAAAATCAGGGCGACCCCCTCTCTCATCTCGTTTAGAAAAAAACTCAAATCATGGCTTTGGGGCCAAGCATTCGGATAGCTGACCTAGCAGTAATTGCAATGACTTATGAGAACTGACAATTGATAGACCTCAGACTGGAACTTTGGACTCTGATTTCGATTTGGGATTGATTGTGTTTTGACATTTTAATATTTTAGTAGATATTATAATTTTGTTGTTTTATCTAATGTGAATCTGTTTTGTACTGTTATTGTTTATTTGCTGTATGCATCTAATTGGCTGCCGGTTTGTAAGCCACCCTGAGCCCCCCCCCCCCCTGGGGGTGGGGTGAGAAGAATAGGGTATAAATGTTTGAAATAAATAAACAATAAATTGGAGTTCTAAAGGGTCTCTGGTGTCTATAAGATCACTCTGGGATCTATCTAGCTGGACCCTTATATTCTATACCAAGGAATCTAGCATCGGTTCAGAGGTGTGGGACTGTTGATTAACAAGCAGGTTACTCAGGACTAAATTCAGACCCATGTGTGTACCAACCCTGTCTACATCTGTAACCAAAATTAAATTGTGGCCTAATTCTTCCCAGTGTATGGTGTCTGGATCTCATCCTGAACACACAGAGACCTAAGGAACCATATCCCCCTTTTAGTATTTCTTCATGTTCATCTCACCAAAAGCATTCACACACTCTCTGTAAGCATTTGTGCTTGCTAGTTTGTGTTGATTTTGCCACTGTTTGGCAGTAATATGGATTTGTATTTTTAATCAAATATATGACACATACATTAATCTGGCACTTATTTCATATCTCTGAAGTAGATGGAAAATACCATCCATATTGGGGGAGTGGGAATGAAAACGTATTATAGAAGTCTTAAAAATAGAAAAATAAATTTATATATAGACTAGGCCTACTTCCAGATGCTTGTGTCCACATACTACTGTCCATCGGTCACTCCTTTCTGACACATATGCACATATTCGACCACACTCCAAACACAAACACATATGTAAATTTTTTCCCTCAACTGAAAACACCAAAACGCTAGATTTATTTTCTTTTTAAAAATTTTGAATAGAAATTCATATTAGCTTTTCCTTCTAAGATCTGCATATTATCCTTTATTTCATTCTTTTCCATCATGTCAGCAGTTTGATTGATTTGACCTGTTTGAGGATCAAAAAGCAACAATAGCAACAAAAAAAACCCATGAAAAACATCAGCATTAAGAAAATAAAGAACATTATTTTGTCTCTCTTAGTTTTCTGTAGCATCAGTCTGATGAAACACATTCATTCCCATAAAAAGGACTGAGAGAAAGAAATCAAGACCAGGAATTTTAATGAAGGGAGATACCGTATACCTAATCTTATACAAAATGCAGAAGTCATTGTCCTATCTCTGTGAGTTGTTGCCATTGCTATGAATTGTTCAAATCACTCCTGTAATGGAGCTTTGTATTGCAAAAATTAAGTCTTCATGAACAGAACCTCTCAGATTAAGTGGTCTATTTATTTATGGTGTGGAAAACTCCTGGTGCATTCACGACTACTATGTCAGCACCCAGAGGGGATGAATGATTTTACTATATCTCTCCAGTGACCATTCGGTGTGTCTAGCAGATAGTTGGATGTTTTACAGTTTCACAGCAGCTGCTGAACTATTCTAGGCTATGCTTACTAACATATGGTCTTTTATCTTGTTGAATTAAACTTTAGAAAATTATTTTCTCTCCTCAGATTGTAAAGAATGCAAAGCTAATTAAAACATCCTTATTAGGTCATGTTCACTCACACACTTTTGGTTTTGTAGCCTGAAGGACATTTAGAATGGTTAGTGGAATCTGTATGAGGCGTAAAACAATAGCTGAAATTGTTCTGACACCCACATAACAACATGCAAAATATAATATTCCAGATGCCAACTACACAATCTGTCTTTCACAGTATATATAATTAGGCGTGAGTGTGGCTAATTCTTTAGTAGGAATGATAACATGCTCAGGAGTTCCAGTCACATCTCATATGCTGAAGCACTAGAGTTAGGTACGTAATGATTAGGGCCATACTCCACATCTAGAGAGGGCTGCTTGTAGTTTCCGTGAATTGAAGTAAGTAGATAATGTATTATAGGAGGAAGTTTTTCTATGACTCACCTTTTGTAAACCTAAGGAAATCAAACTTTAAAAACCAGTTTCAATGACAGGCACAAGAAAGTTCTCATAATTTCTCTAAAAGATTTTTTTTTCAAATCTAGTTCTACAAACTACAGGCAAGACTGAAATTTATCCTTTAATTAGAAATTTCTTTTAGAGCTCAAATTATGCTCACTTTTTCTATTTTACTTCCTTGTTCTTTTTTTTTTTTGCCTGATATTTTTTATCTAAAAAACAACTTCAGAGCATAATTTTTTTAAACTTTATTACATGATTATTGTCCCTACTGGTCACCTAGCCAGATAACAAAGTAACTCTTAACTGTATTTTCGAAACTACAGTATATATGACCATTTGGCTCAAGATCCTTAAATAATAATATACATTTCATATTGTAAATGTTCAAGATAATTTTGGAACTAGTTAGCAACCATTTGAAGTATGCTGATTATGTGTTGCAAAAGACAGTACAGCCAACTAATAGTGTATATTTGACAAAAAATATTGGAAATATGAAAAGCAGCCTCTGGACTGAGTCCAAACAACAAATAATACAGGAAGTGGCCATAGAGATAAACCATAGAGATTAAAACGATGCGGCTTGAAATACAGAAAACAGGGAAACAACTTAAAGGGATATAAGCAACAGCATACTACAAGTGGCCAAAATAGGAACTACAACAAATCTTTGAAAATTAGTCATTTTTTAAAAGACAGTTTGATTACAGAAATTATTGCAATGGCAATAAGACCAAGATTCAAGGATTGGAAAGAAGCTTTTGAGAAAGGATCTCTTCCACAAGAAGAAGATCCAATGACTCAATTAAGAACCATTACAGATGGAATGACAAATTTGGAGGCCAGGATTGACAAGAGAAGATTATTTAGATAAAGGGCAGCAAGAGATGAAGAAAGATACAATGGTAGATACAATTAGTGGTATTAGTAGCAGATGGTAGATACAATTAGTGGTATTTTGAAGTAGCATGAACAGCAAAAACAGAAAATAAAGATAACTGAAGAGGTACAAAAGAAGATGCAAATGGATTTCCAAAGAGATTCATTCGAACTGCAAAGATTAGAGTACATGCAAAGAGAATACCTTTTAAGGTTGAGAGGAATACTGGAATCTGTACAGGAACTTGATACCACAGTAACAGAAGTTGTGGCTAGAATCCTTAGTAGACCAGAGCAAGTGGTTGAGACTCAAATTGACAGGATCTTTAGGATCCAATACACAATAAGGAATAAACTTCCAAGAGATGTGATTGGATTGTTTACAAGAAAGGAAGTATGAGACCAACTTTTGCAAGCCCACACCTTGATCTGATTGAAATAGGAAATACCAGGATTGCAGTATTAAGAAAACTTCCATTTCAGACAATAAAGAAAAGGAGAAAGTACTTTTTCCTGACATATAAACTTAAAGGCTACAGATTCAGATGGGAAAAAACAGAAGGACTGATAGTATCTTATTAGGGACAACGGTTTGCATCAATCATGAAGGCCCAGGATTGCTATGAGAAATTTAAAAAAGACCTAGATTCAGAGAGAGAGGCAAGGTCAGGAGACCAAGGAAAAAGAGAATATCCAAGAAGGCCAGAAGAGGTGGCAACCTCAATAGAAACTGGATAAAGAAGACGTTCAACTACAGCAACCGGCAACTCCACATTCTGTTTCAAAAATGAGGTTCCTAAAAATACTTTCTTTAAATATAAATGGATTAAATTAGCCAAACAAGAGGAGAAGCACTTTTCATTTATTTGCAGTTACTGGAAACAAAAAGAAATCCCCACTCAAGATTTATAGAATACAAAAATGATGGATCTGGCAGAAATGAACAAATCAGGTTTATACAATTGCCATATCATCCCAGATTTGAAGATGGACAAATTGACTAGGCTTATTCAATTACCAGATACTTTCAAATTTGAAGAAGAATGGCAGCCTTTTATTGACTATTTAAAAGAAGAAAAGAAAATGAAAATATTGGGTTTACTATTGAACCAAGGGAAAATTAGTAGTACAGCGATGTAGGAATAACAAGAAAAGGAGAAATAGAGAAGTCAGTGACAAAAATAATAGGATCCTCAATCGTATCCAAGGGATCCTGGAAAGTTGATCTACCAACAATAAGTTTTAAGGCAAAAAAATTAGATTTTTTGTTATGAATTGAGCAGAAGAGATAGAGTAGGAAGCCTTAGTTAGGGCTTTCATATATTTGCAATAAAATTATATGGGAAAAAAGAAAAAGAAATATGAGAAGCACCTGCAGACATTCCT
Source organism: Anolis sagrei (assembly GCF_037176765.1). NCBI lineage: Eukaryota > Metazoa > Chordata > Lepidosauria > Squamata > Anolidae > Anolis > Anolis sagrei. The sequence continues at coordinate 209,501,413 of NC_090023.1, read as the reverse complement.
CTGTATCTAATTGGTTTCATTTAAACAATAGGACATAGTGCTCATAAAAGTGTTGCTTGAAATCACCATAAAGTACATCCATTCAATTTAGAATTATCTAATTTTATTTCAATTATAAAGCATGATTTTTGTCTGTTTTATTATTTTTTCAGCTGGTGTCAGATTTTACTTCTAAAACATGTCAAATTGGCTTCATGAATTATATGACATCAGCGTCTAAAATTTATTTTAAGAATGGAAGCATGACGTTCTGTAAATTATATAAAATGTGGAAGTAAAGATGTAGTGAATTTATCGAAAGCTATATTTTATGAATACAAATCCCAATTAAATTTAAAATTAGGTAATTGCAGCGGTTGTGTTCCCCATTTTAGTTGTCTTCTGATCTTCATTAATCTGTTATTGTTCCAATCCAATTATGGATATCAGGATCCAGTACAATCCCTGCAATAGATCCCCTTGTCAGTTAATCTTACTGTAAACAAGTGGCACTAATTTAAATGGGACCAATCTGTGTGCATAGATACCCAGGTAATGTTGTTAGGATGACGTGAGTAAGTGTACCGGGAGGCTGGAAAGAGCCAACACATACTCACACATTGGGACCATCAGCACACACATACATGTACTCCAAATTGGTATCATGAATGTGTTAAGATGCCTCCATCAATTTTAAGCTTCTAGTGGGCAGCCAAAAGAGTGTGGTATTCTCTGTTTTAACTGTTTTAAAATTACATTTCATTATTCTTTTTAGACTTGTTTCAAATATTTTGGAGAACATTTGAATAAGTTTTTAAAATATTTTATCTTTGTGTTGTTTAATTGTTTTTATTACGTCACCTGTGGGCTAGGCAACAATATAGAAATATCTTAAATAAACAAATTGTTCTTTCTAAGCAAATGACATTCCAACCACCCCCTGGTTATAGCAGATGCATTTTCCTCAGCTTTTTTTCTACTGATAGTTACTCTGTTAGAGAATGGTATTAGAAGCATAGCCACTCTCTTGCATCTGGTGAGAATTGTATTGTATTGAAAGAGAGGAGTCATCCTCTCACGTCCATGTGATCAGTAACATATGTAATGTCCATTACAGTAGTTTAATGTGTAATGACTGTAAAAATTGCCAAAATGCATTGCTTGGGGTTATTGTCTCTTGAATTGCAATTCAGCAGTTCTTATAAAAGTCTTTCAAATCCCAGAAGCGCATTTTGTATGTGTAAATGCCTATTTATTACAAAAAAGGTATAATTATGCAGGTCAATATGACTTATTTTATATCTGACAAACTGCTTTTTCCTTACTTTCTTTTATATCAGGAGAGTGCTGTTCTTTAATTGTTTTGTAAAAAGCTCAAAGCAAAGCTCAGTGGATTAATGAAGTCCTTTCAGTGACCTTTAGATAGGTTTTTGGCTTGCATCCCAAATGAACATAAGCTCCTTTTTTAATCTTTGAAATACTGATCTGCTTTCAGCATCATAACTGAAATGAATATAGTTCCAAACACATTACAGGATGGGCTGGGTTAACTGTGTGTCATAAATCACTTTCCTTCCTTCCAAGGGTTTAGCAAGGATAGGTACTAGGGTAGCATCATACCACTTAGTCATGATTTGATGGCCAAGATCTGCTGTTAAATATTAATTAAAACTTAAACTATCATCTGTTGTTTTTCAGCGCTGCCAAACTTCTGGACAAGAATATATTTACTGTCAGCACCCCAAATCCACTGCTTCCTTCTCCAGCAAATCTTCAGCTTGCTCAATTGCAAGCCCAGCTTACTCTACACAGGCTAAAATTGGCTCAGACAGCAGTCACTAACAACACAGCAGCTGCAACGGTCCTGAATCAAGTTCTTTCCAAAGTGGCCATGTCTCAGCCACTATTCAACCAATTAAGACACCCTTCCATGTTTAACACCTCCCAGGGGCATGCTGGAGGGCCTGGAGTTACCAGCACTCGATTTCCACCTGGCGGATTACATTTCCCAACACAGAACCCCACTTTGGCAGCACCAGCTGTAACCTTGGGACCTGTAGGTAACCTTCAAAATCAGAACCCAAATACTGTGGTCATAAATCCATTTGGGGGTGTAATATCTCAGACAGCTGGACAACAGGCTGTAGTTATGGGTCTGAATAAAACTGGCATCTCCTCTGCTACAGGTGGATTTTATGACTATGGTAAACAAGTATTTCCTTCTGATGCTGAACAGTGTGGCCAACACAGCTTTGCAACCAGTGGGCCCCATTCAGTCTCAACATCCTCTGGAGGTGGAACATATGATGGTCATTTTGGTAAACATGACAACCCGCTAGGATTTCAGAAAGATTTTTATGCTTCTAAAGGACAACATACAACTGGTATACAATCTTTGACGTTTTCTGGTGACCCGCATAATTCTCATCAGATCATAACTCAAAAGAGTGAAGCAGGACCTGTAATTCATGAAACAGAAACAAATAATCAGTGGGGAAATCCTTCTACTTTCTCTAGCCAAAATAAACCTGACATCATGCCCAGTGCCAGCATGTGGCCATCAACAAGTGTCCCATATGAAATGCGCAATGATCTCTACAATCCTGAAGAACCAACGTCCGATACAAAATTTAATACTGGTACACCACTTGTTTTCAGTAGAGCCACAAACAATAAGCAGAATTTCAATAACTCACGAATGAGACAGCAGCAGGAACCACTTACACCTGATTTGTCAGTGAGACCTCTTCAGTCTCATGAGCTAAATGATTTTCACTGTTTAGCTCCTCTTTGCTTTCCACACATCTGTACTTTATGTGATAAGAAAGTCTTTGATATAAAGGTAAGTGTGAAATGCATTGCAGGCTACTTCTGGCATTTGGAATTATGGTTCATTAAATATAGTATATTTCTGGTAGATGCAATGATAAATACAATAATCTAAATCTAAAAGACTTTGAGATTACAACAGCAGTATTTTGCACCCCATATTAGCAAATAACAATGATGTGAGTGTGGACAAGTTCTCTCTTTATTATAGTCCATGACCAGCACAAAGGTTGAACTGTTACCATCTACATTGCTTTCATTTAATAATATGGGTGGTTTTTACTGATAAAGCTGCTTTGAGTTTCTTTTAAAGAGAGAAAGTAGGGTATAAACATGATGATGGTGGTGGTGGTGGTGATGCTATATATAGCATGGTGTCCCTCCGTCATCTTAGAGTTCCACTCATGCAGAATCCAGATTCTTGTATATAATAGGAGTAATAATTGCAATTATTGATCTCTGGAACCACTACTCTGTTCCCAGCTGCAACACATTTGATGACTGCTTCAAATTTATATGTGAAGGAATAAAATAAGTTGACCTCAGATTTCTCTGGAAAAGTAGAGCACTGCAAAATAGTTGGAAAGTTTCTGGACATTTATGGATTTTTGAGGACCTTGGATAGGAGTATTAGCAGATTGACCTTCATAACTCAAGAATTTAGGTAGGGGAAGATTACATAATTTGTGAAACACTAAATTTTAGATATCCATTGTTCTAGTTATCAGATGTTTCTGAATGTAAAGTCCTTTATTTCTTCATAGATTAATGTGGAGTCTTAAAAAGTAAAGAGATGCTACTATGTGTGTCAGAATCAATGGCTACACTGTTAATTTGCCTGTGTTGTTTCCACTATTTTATATTCTTTCTAACATTTTTACCTAGGACTGGGATCAGCACATTAAAGGAAGTCTTCACATTCAAAAATGCATGGCTTTGTCAGAAAAGTAAGTTATTAACTTTTGAGACATATTTTTGAATATAATTGAACCAATGTTATTTTTTAAGTTGCTATTTATGTATAAAACATCTGTAATAATTACTTTAAAGTGACCAAACTTTTAAAGCTGAGGACCAGTTCACGGTCCTCAGCCTGATTTTTTTTTTTTTGGGGGGGGGGGGGCAGATTATAGTTTGAAAAAAAAAGAAAGCATTGCACACTGCACATGTCTTATTTGTAGGGCAAAAAATATATGAAAGAATAACACAGTATATAAAACAAATGGGAAATGTGGTCATTTCAGACAGTGGTATATGCTGCCTCGGAGCATATTGGAGTCTCCTTCTGTGGTGGTTTATCAGCAGAGGTGGCATGGTCGTCTGGCAGGAGGGCTTTAATTGTGGCAGGGGGCTCCCTTTCCAAGGGAGGAGCTGCAGCAAAAGCAAGCCTTTTTGGAAAATTCAGGACGAAGGCGGGGCGGATAAAGGAAGGGAGGGGGGCCTGGAGAGAAACAGCTGTTGGAAATCTGAACAGGGCTGCAATTGGCCCCTGGGCTGGACTTTGGACATTCCTGTGTAAGGTATATGGTAGTAACAAGGTATGTACATACTTAGCAAAACTGACTTGAGTTGGTTATAACATCTCTTGCTATTAACTACAATTCATTTTCTTTCTTGGTGCTTAAGATATGGAGTTTTTCAGGAAGCTTCATGCAAACCAGTAGTGAAAAATAGGATGCATCACTTTACAAAGCCTCTGAGAAAGAAATTCCTTTTTACATCCCCCGGCCCCCATTTTTTCCTTACCTACACTATAGCTAGAAAGCTTATTAGCAACCAGCATTAGGGCAATAGTGAATGAAGAGAGAAGCACACCCTTTCATTGTCATGTCTGCAATGGGATCCTGCTGTAGCTGTGTGCACCTCCCTATCTCAGTGAAGCTAAACAGCAGTTACCTCCGGAATCCTGTTCATGAACAGGAGGGGAAAACAGATTGTTTTTTCATGTCAGGAGCGACTGGTGTTAGAGAATTGTGTCCAGGGGATGGCAAGATATTTTACCATCCTGTGGGAGGCTTCTTTCATGTCCCCACATGAGAAGCTAGAACTGACAGACGGGATCTCATCCCGCTCCATGGATTTGAACCGTCAACGTTTCGGTCAGCAGTCCTGCCGGCACAAGGGTTTAAACTATTGCACCACTGAGTTGAATCCTGACATACCAGCTAGCTCCAACATATTAAAGAAGAATAGATTCATAAGTCTGAACACCATAAGAAAACAAAGAGGGTGGAGGCTGGTGGAAGAAAAGGTCACCAATGCATTTTGGAAACAGTATTTGGTCTCTAGTAGGTTCAGAATGTTTTTTTGTAAGTTATGCAAAGCTGACCTGACATGATTTTATCATTTCATGTGTGTATATTATTAGTTTTACATAAAATGTGAAACTGATCTCCTCTTTTATAGTGTAAAAACCTATCCTTTCCATGTTATTTTTCTCTCTTCAACCACATTTTTTTGTTATAGAAGTAATACTCTGGAAGAGTATTGTTAATTAGAATCTTTGGTAGCTTGCAACCCAATCCTAACATGGTACTGATGTAAATGAATGTCATGATTTGTAATATTCATTGCTGAGTTTTCTGGGCTTAAACTTCTAAAATATGCTGTAGTAACTCTTAAGAATTTCTGATAATATTTAAACTGTGAGTAATGCATTTTTCATTTCTCACTTTTTTCATTTTCAGTACTGATGTTAGGTGCATGTTAAATTCTGCAGAAGGAATTATGCATTCCTCTTCTCCAAATAATACATCTGTGTTTCATCTTTCTGGTACTGAAGGTAATGTAAAAGTTACATTAAATATACATTTTTAGTTTGCATATCATTATAGCAAGCAGACATCTTTCATTGCACATTTACAAGTACAGGACCTAATGGCTATACATTAATACATGTAGGCCGAAAATTGAAGATCTTACTAAAATCAGAAGCATTTTGGAACAATATCTTTAGAATATTTTTCTATCTGTTAGTTTTGTATATGTGTGTTTATTTTTGTGTTTACAATCTGTATATTAATATCTGTATATTAATAGGTACTTAGTTGTAGTGCTTGTAGTTGTAGGAAGCTACATGTAGACGTGTAGTTTTGAACCATGACCATATAAAAGTGTGTTTGTATGTTCTATTATTTTTGTGCAAACTACGTGTGTGTGTGTGTGTGTGTGTGTGTGTGTGTGTGTGATAAAGTTAAAGATTTTCACCTGACATTAAGTGCAGTCGTGTCTGACTCTGGGGGTTGGTGCTCATCTCCATTTCTAAGCCGGAGAGCCAGCATTATCTGCAGACATCTCCAAGGTCATGTGGCTAGCATGACTGCATGGGGTGCTGTTACCTTCCTGCTGGAGCAGTACCTATTGATCTATTCACATTTGCATGTTTTCAAACTGCTAGGTTGGCAGAAGCTGGGGCTAACAGCAGGAGCTCACCCCACTCCCCAGATTCAAGTGGTGATCTTTCGATCAGCAAGTTCAGCAGCTCAGTGGTTTAACCCACTGTGCCACCGGGGGCTCCATATGTATATATATGTATGCAAAATTATTTAAATAAAAAAAAGATTATTTATGAGAGCACAGAACAAAGATACAGTTTTACAAATTTATAATTGTGTTCAAACCCCATTCCTAGGAAATCTTTTAGTAATAAGCTAGACCACCTCTCTGGTAGCTCCTTTGATAATGAATTAGATCATTTTGATTAGATCAATTTGATCCCAGGAGTGATCAGGCAAGCCCCCACATTGTTCTCCTTACAGGGATTTGAAAACCTTGATGTCTCAGTTTGCATTTGGGAATGCCCATTCCCTAGGTTTCCTAATAATATTTTGTTATTTGCACTTCATACAATACCCAGCCCTGCTTGCACTATCCCATGCCCGGCTCTTTTATAGCCTGGTTACGCTCATTGTACTACTGGAAATTGGTTTTGTTGAGTGTTTTTTGATTGAGTGTTAACGTTGCTGTTAAAACTCAGTCTTAAGTTTTATTGAATTGTGCTTTTTTTATTGTTATATTTAACTATGTCTTTATTTTAATTGTGTTTTTGCTTTGATGAATTGTTTTGTATTTGTGTTTGTGGGCATTTTGTCCCATATGTAAGCTGCCCTGAGTCCCTTCAGGGAGATTGGTGGTGGCGTATAAGAATAAAGTTGTTGTTGTTGTCGTCGTTTGCTCAGAAAGTCTTTTGCTCAGAAGGTTTCCTAGTAGTGCAATCACAATAGAACTCTCAGTAAACTATGCAAAGGGATTTTGTAGCACCATTGAGACTAACTGAAAGAAGGTGGTAGAAAAAGCTTTTGAAGCCCGAGGTGAGTCTTCAATGGCCAGTAAGGAGCAGAAGTTCTCCGCACTGGCCCCACAGGTTGCTGCATACATCCTCCTGAATTTGCAGTGCTGGCAGGTGTAAGTCTACATGGTTCTGCTGGATTGAGACTGCACCAGACCTGCTGGACTATCACCATGTTGTCCATGTCACCATCATTACTCCCAGTCTACACAGAGCTCTGTGTGAGCTATTGACCATTGTAGGTACCCTGTGCTGACAGCAGCAGAGTAGATCATACAGTGAGGAAGAAAAAGGGAGACAATTACCTGTTGCTAGTTTCAGGATTGTGTAAATGACAAAAAGGACAACCCTAGGACTTTCTGCTGTGTGATAATGCAGTAAATTCCTAGCAATACAGACCAGGCATATTTCGTGTTGTTGTTTTTTTCCAAATTTTGCCAGGCTTGATGTGATCTGTTATAGGTTTTTCTGGAAAACAATGACTTCTGGACCACTTGAAGTCATCCAGTGGTTTCCATGGAAAGAACCATGGAAACCATTTGTGTCCTAATGGTGATGTGAAGAGTTGTGTTGATTCCTATTGTCCCTAGTTGTTCCAATTCTTGTAGTATATGTGTCTGTTTGAGCAACAAATCACTGCTTTCACTCTCTTTTTAGAGAGATAAAACAGGATCGAAATAATAATAATAATAATAATAATAATAATAGTTATTGTTATTAATAAACAACTGTTTGTGATCAGGCAAGCAACTGCTGTTTCGTTTGCTCTGCTCCTTGCTTGTCCATCCTGTTCTTGTTATCTTTTCAGCCTGTTTCAACCAAACTTTGATCAGCATTACCGGGGCAAAAGATTTAAATCATTACATATATATTGATTGGACTTGAGCTAGTAACCAAGGGAGTGCTCATGAGAACATGAAGAATACATTTAAGTTGTGAGCCTGTACATTGTAAGATAGGATATACATTTTTACATTTTAAAAATAAACACAGAGAAGTGCAATTAAAATGTCAGCCAATATGGAGAAGCTGTGAAACCTCAGTTGTACTCACTATAATTCAGCAGAACAGTCCAGCATGCCACAAAGGTGAAAGACATGCAGCAAATAGCAATTAAAATTACCAGGAGATGAAGTAAGTTAATAAATGGGAAATATGAAAAAAGATGATAAAATGACAAAATTACAGTTATTAAATTGTAAGATTTTCTTTTTCTTTCAGTAATACTATGGTGTGGCATCATTCAGTGAAGCTAAATGTTGAAACTTAAATGGTGTCAAACTGTTTTCTACAAGATGTGTGTCATTTACTGTGATGGTTGCTTTATTTCCACTCTATAGTTGGGTGGCTTTAGAAGGGGAGTATACAAAGCATGGAGCATAAAGCTAGTAGTCATGGTGGACATAAGTCTTAAAAGTATTAAACCCAGGACTCAACTCTATTCAAGCAGGACTCCCACTATAGTCATATCTTGTTTGTGGACTTCCCATAGGCACCTAGCTGGCCATAATCTGAAAAATGGTGCTGGACTAAGATATATCTTTTATCTGACCAAGCAGTATTCATATGTTTGTTGTGCTCAACTGAGGCAAGTAGTGATGTTTAATTGGTGGGATTTTTTTTCATTCCTCCAGAAAACTGGTGACAGCCATGTCTAATATTAGAAAAGGGATGATTTGTTGGATAAACATGGTACCCACTAAATTTTCTTTCTTGTTTTTTTTTTTTTTTTTGGTAGTCTGAACAGAAGAAAGAAAAGTGTTGCTTATTTTTTATACATTTGCAGTTTACACATATCTACTTTTTAACTGAATGTGTGTCATTTCTTTTAGATTACCCTTTAAATGCTGCGTCAGCATATAATTCCGCATTTGGTCAGACATGCTCCGCATTATCTTCCATGGCACCTGGAGAAAATGTGAGCATACAATATACTGTTCTCTTGAAGCATTCTAGCATTCACTTCTTAGTAAATATCAATGTTTGCTTTGATAATACTATGCGATAACTTACAATATTTCTGATGAAAATTATGCACTACATTTAGCTTGTTTTTATTTCTATTTTAATGAAATGTAGAAAAGAGTCAAGAGGCATCATTTTTGTTTTGTCAGTTATGTCTTCTCTTCAGCAACCTTTTAACGCACACTCCTAAACCTGCCTCATTGTACTAGAAAGCTATTCAAAGACTAAGCGGAGCAGCTCTAACTCTTCTTACAAGGCAGAAACTCTAGCTCTATGAGATTCCTTTCCCTGAAAGTTCTGGGAGGAGTCCAATCCAGAGATTCCACTCCAGAGATGGCAGTCCACCCTGTTTTTATTTTGCGTCAAAAGCATTGCATAAATAAGTATAAAATTGATAAAATAAAGGGAACACAAGCATCTAAATAATTTTAGACCAAAAACGGGCAACATCGACTGCATTGTCTGTAGCTTTAAAGACTCTCCCTCAGTGCATGAAGCAGGGCATTGTGGGCAAGCATACAGATGCAGAGTTGTTTGTTCTACTCCACAGTCACACAAGGTGGAGGATTTTTCTAGGTAGAGTAATTTTGCTAGGTTGTCTTTTGATCTGCCCACTACACTTCTGAGTCTGTTCAGGGACTTCCAAGTTGCCCATTCTTGGTTTGCCCCTGGGGGAAGCCCCCTGTGGGGGGGGGGGGGGCTATACAGTTGGGATTTCCTGGTTTAGCTGCCCAGAGGGATACTCTGGCAATTGCTGGATGAACATTGAAAGGATTGGTGGTTCTCATGAAACTTTTCCTTGATTTAAGTCTACTGGGAGGAGGCTGATAGCCATGCAGTGGATGACTTTCACAGTGTTCAACCTTATTTCTCTTGCAGTAAGCAACAACTTCCTGTTGCACATTGGGGGGGGGGGGGCAATGCCAGCTACCTTATAGAGTCTATCAACAGGTGTAGGTTTGTGGCATTATGTAATTATTCTGCATGTTTTGTTCAATGCTATATTCACCGGCTTCGTGTGAACAGACAGGGCAGGCATACTCAGCAACTGAGTAAGACAAAGGCAGGGCTGATGTTCTTACTAATTTTGGGTCTGCACCCCATGCACTGCCAGTAAGTTTCATCAGTCCACCCTAGTGCAGCAGAGCCTCAGACTAAACAGGGAGTAATGTATGTTTGCTTCAAGAAGAGAGAGGGAGAGGGAGAAAGTAAGAGAAGGAGGGAGGGAGGCTGGAATTACAGTATGAAAAAAATGATGCTGTTTTGCCTTGCCAACACATTTTGTTGTCTCAAATGTGCTTCCTTGCCTATCTCTGAACATTTTATACATTATTTTTTATTTATAAAGCCTTCGGCAATACATTTATAAAGTACATTTTCTTATTTAAAACCACATAACAAAAACAATTAGGGTGGTTTTCAGGGGGCTGGGAGAGATTAACAGCATTTCAATGGGAAAGTTCACTTAGAGATAAGAATGTTTTGACTTAAAAACACAGTCATAGAACTAATTAAATTCTTAAGTCAAGGTATTACTGTATTTTGAATTTGCCAGAGTGTCAGCTGGGCCAGAATAGGTGTCATATGATAAAGAATAGGTGTTATATGATCAGACCATTCTGTCTCCATGGCCAGTTTATGCACTGCATTCTGTGTCAACTTGTAAGTTCCAATCCATCGTCAAAGGCATTCCCATGTGCTGTATATTGCAATAATCTAAACTGGAGATTATCAGGGGGTAAAATCATTGAAACTAGGGTTATCTGTACTTGGGTCACTGTCTGAAGTCCTAAAAAGTATTTTGTGCCGCTAAAGTCAGCCACACCTCAATTGACTAACAGATCCAGGAGAAATTGCAAGCTGAGAAATTTCAAGTGCAACCTCATTTAGAACAAACTGAACATCAGCCAGAAAACTCCACCTACAAATAGAACCTCACACTTGTCTGGATATAAAAAAAATTCCTTAAAGAACCATTTTAAAAAAGGGAAAAAAGAATTGTTTTTAGTTTGACTTATAAATATTTCCTTTGAGAAACGTACAGACTCAAAATACAGCTTATTTTTTGCCAACATAACTGTTGTGCATATTGTGTATGCAGGGTAAATGTTGCAGTCAGCATACACATAGTGTCAAGTGCTTCCATCATTGATAAATATTTAGCACAGAATATAGAGAAGCTTAAATGACATTCTGTCCTGTTAAACAAGGTGTTTATAGTTACCCTGTCTCATCTAAACATACTTTGAACACTGTATGGAACACTGGGATGTCTTTGGATATAAAATGCATGATTAGGATTACAGAAGAAAACCCAATAAGTAGTGATGAGCTAGGGAGGCAAGGTGATACCATCTTTAACATTTGTACTGATGTTCAGAACAAATTAAGAAAGCAATTCAAAATGTGTGTCCCATGCAGGTGACCGTTCTGGATCTAAATTTGTTTTTAAAAATTTCAGCTGTCAGAAAAGAATAGTACACCAGGCCGTGTAGTACACATCTGTAATCTTCCTGAAGGAAGCTGTACAGAGAACGATGTTATCAATCTAGGACTTCCCTTTGGAAAAGTTACCAATTATATCCTTATGAAATCAACCAATCAGGTATTCTTCATTTTATTGTTGTTCACAGTAAAAGCATAGTGTTTTGAAATGTATTAATGTTATAGTGATAATTGCAAATGTCGTGACCCACAGAGCACAGAATGTCTTAAACAGTAGTTGAGGTGCAAAGTAATAGTCTTTTAATGCAAAACAAACGTAGTAAGGCACTTGAAAGTCAGTGCAAACAGTTCAAGGATGTTATCAAACAGGAACACAAGATAAGCAGGCTTGAATTAGCAAAAAATACAAAACAAACAGTCTTTAGGAGTTGCAAGGCATGAGGCAAAATCCAGTAGGCAAACACGTAGTCCGTCAGTTCCAAGGTCAAGAAGCCAGATATTCACTCACGAGCAAGGGTTCCAAGGTCCGAAGCACGGCAGGGAAAACAGGATGCTGGGAATCCCAAAACAAGATTTAGGCAGGAAACAACACTTTGTCGTCTGCAAAGGAATAGGTCCCAGAGTGCTCATTTTATTCACTATCAGAGGAGTGAGCTTCATTACTTTCATCTGATGCAGCTGAAGCATTAACACCACGCCAATCCTGCCACCTTTGCTCTAGTGCCTGATCCTGCCAATCAGTACTCTCATTCCCATTATCCCTAAAACCTTCAACATCATCACTTGATGTTGCTTGATTGCAAATGTCTCTGATGTTCTGAACCAGAGTCCAGTCAACAGCCTCCTCCATCTCATCCTCACTATCACTGGAGTTATCTGCTGTGTCTCTAAGCCTCTTAGACATAGTGTCACTCTCACTGCCAGAATCACTAGCTACTCTCTTTACTCCCCTGTAATCTGCTTCCAGAGCCTCCTCTGGCCTGAATCCTGTGAAGTCTTCTTCATCACTGGGAGCCAGAAAGATGTCACGGATGCGTTTCAGCTGCTGCTGATTCTCCTCTGTTTCTGCATCACTCCTTCTTCTTCTCCTACTACTAGTAGTAGAAATGGTGTCAGAATGCTGACTCACAACAGCAAAAGTGACAGTGCATAGTTACTTTAGTCTTTGCAAATGGTCATTTAAAAATATATTAATTGAGGATACATAAACACGGTGCCTATTTTATTGTATTATATTGTAACATTCTGATGTATTTTACATGAACTTTGTCAATTTCAGTATTATTACACAAAATGGATTATACTCAAAACTATCAAAGTCTTTTGATACGTTAGCATTGCATGCCAAGGTTAACAAAGGAAAGGTCATAATGGAGATCCATATCACATGTGTTTCTTTTAATTCAACTATTCCTCAGATTTGCAAATTGTTTTCATATTTATTTATTTACTTTACTTGTATACCGCTCTTCTCAGCCATCAGGCGACTCAGAGCTGTTAACATTTCCTAATGTTTCGCTACATTAACAAATCTAAAAATACCTAAAAATGCACCATGTCTGAAAATTGGATGAACATTCTACCAATTAGAAAGAACGATGTATTCTTTTACTTTAAGCTAAAAATCAAGTGTCAAAATGCACAAGAGGGGAAGGCTCCTTTATCTTTTATAGCTATGAACAAGGTGGAAATCATTTCAGTCTTGGTGTTTTCCTTTCTTGCATGACAATAGGCATCTTCCAAGTTTCCTTAGTTTGCATTACAGTAGTATTTATTGGTATATCGTCATCTTCTGCAACTTTATTAGATCTCTAAGATCTTTGGACAGAGTATATTCAGATTATCAATGAAATTTACTTAACATAAACATATCTCAGTACAAAGTATAAGAACTTTAAACTGCTTCTGTATTATAATAGGCTTTTCTAGAAATGGCATATACTGAGGCTGCTCAGGCTATGGTGCAGTACTACAAAGAGAAACCTGCAATAATAAATGATGACAAATTACTCATTAGGATGTCTAAACGATACAGAGAACTTCAGCTAAAGGTAAAACATTTGTTTCTGTCTTCTGTAAATCTGAGTTTTTTTTTTTTTTTGGTAAATCAGTGTGTGTGTTTCAGATAAAGCTTCAAGAGGATTTTGCTATATTATTTCTTGCAACAACCATATATTTCCTGATACTTGTATGTGTGTTTTGGGAATAACTCTTTTTTCTGTTTAGACTGGTGAAGCATTCAGAATAACAAAGAAGCAAACAAAAGACTATGATTTATCTCATAGTGTCACCATTATGTTTTCACTTCTCTAGAAACTTTAACCCAGTTGATTTTGAAAGACATTTCACATAATTGTGAAACCTCTCTGAAAACCAGATTAAACTTTTGGAGGGGGGGGGGGGGAGGGTGTCCTATATTCCATTGGTCATATATTTAAAAGATCCCAGCCTGACTATTAAGGCAAATGTTTGCATTTTTATTAAGTGTTAAGGCAAAATAACGCAATGGATGAGAAAGACAAACAAAACCTTTATCTAGATAAGATGAAAAATTTGATAATTAATCCAGTAGAGCTGTAGGTAGATTTGCTTGTATGACATTTTACCGCATAACAGGAGAACACAGTTAATATAAGATATTTATAGATTTATATGTAGTTTAAAAAAACTTTAAAATTTAAAAATTTCACATGTTAAACAAATTTGTGGCTGTATTACATGTGAATTTTTAAAAGAACTTGTTGTGCTATATGTTAATTGTTCTCCTTACATTTCCTGACAATTTTTTGCTTTGCTGATTGATATACTTCTGGACTGATTGACTATCTTTGTTTAAAATTTTCTCCAGTTTTCAGTTAATTAGTGCTGCAGGAGTGTCTCCATAAGTTCCAGAACTTCCCCATATACTCCTGTTACAGAATGCATATTAACTGCATGGAACTTGATTATTTGGCAGGATAGACCCACATAATCAGTTCAATGCAATTTAATTTGCATTACATGAGTCTAAACTGACTATTATATTCCAGGTCACACTGCATTGTAAGGCACTGTAGATGGGGCATTACTGGATATTTTTTTAACTTAGGTTTTGACTGTTCCACTGTTCCACTTGAATGATTATTATTTCAATTTAAATATACAGATATTCTAATATGCCTATTTCAAGGTTGTAAATTAATTGTTTTTCTGCTTTGTCATTGCTATGTTCAGATACTAGAAAATACTGGATACAGTGAGCATAACAGTTATTTTGTATAGCTTTCAGAATATAAATTGTATTCCAAAACATGAAGTCTTCACTCTGTAACCTCTGCAATTATTTTTAATAGTGCAATTTGATTGTGCATTGACATACCACAATTATTTTCTTTACAAGGGCGTTATAGATATACACCTAGATCAGTGGTTCCCAACCTTTTTTTGACCAGGGACCACTCGCCAATATTAATACCAAAAGGGTTACAAATCAGTTTTTGGTCAACTTTAGATTTGGTTTGGTTATTTGGGGTTGCGATTCAGAAAATTTCATTGGATAGTCCACATCAGCTCTAGTTTCTGATACAAAACATACGCCATCCGGTAGTCGCCATCTGCTCGCCCACAGAAAACCATATTTAATAAGTCTTGGCACTATAAGAGGGTTTTGAAAGATCAGCCGCTCTTGTTTCAATAGTGTAGTAACTGTGATTTTGAGGGCCATATTTTAGTCCTGGTGGTCCACGGCCCACAGATTGGGAACCACTGACTACATAGAATTATTTTCATACTTTTTAAAGTTTTTTTTGATATTCAATATAATGGATGTTAATATTCTGCACAGGCAATGGAATCATTTGAATTATTCTGTATCATGTCTGCGTTTTAATTTCAATGGCTTTTAAATATTCGTTTGCATTGATTAATAGATATATCTTTATTTGGCTTAGAAACCAGGTAAGAATGTGGCAGCAATAATCCAGGACATCCACTGTCAAAGAGAACGGGGTATGTTGCGGGAAGCTGACAGGTACTTCATAATATTACTATTTCCCCCTTGTTTTGTGGCATATGTTAAAAGAGAAATCCTAATCGTACTGGGAAATGTTGGAAGCTGCATAATTTGGTTTAAAAAATGAGGCAAACAAGACACATGATTTTAAATCTCAAGCTAGCATATCTTTCCTCTTCTATAGTTTGAAATATTTCCTTTTTACTTGGAGATCGAGTCATAAATAGGTTTTTTTCAAAGCATGTTGGAATACTTGCATTTTCTACAACAATTTATGTTAGTTCTTTTTGATTATGGTATAACTTGGACTGTAAAAATGTGTGTATGCATGATGCAAAAACCATAACACTATGTAACACAATTTTTGTTCCTGGGTTATAAACGTAATTTCCTAATTTGTTCTATCATAAAAACACGGGAAAGTTTTATTAAACTACAAAAAGTTTGTTTTTGCGGGACATTGTGCAGCACATTTTGCTATAGTTTTCCAATAAATATCTGATAGAGTCTCAATCAATTCGACATATGTAGTTTGTAGCAGCCACAAAAACGAAGTTTCTGGAGCGTAACAACTACTTTCAAAGTAAGTACCTCACATTTAAACAGGAAATAACATTTTCAAACCAGGAACAGAAAATTGTTCAAATTCTGTTACATGGTGCAATTAATAATAATTTTGAAGTACAGCAACTGTGTTACATATTAGTACTATATTGGTACAATTTAGTTTCTCAAGGTACATCTGGAGACCAATGGAAAAATATAGAAACTATCGTATTCCTTTACAGACTGATAGAGACATAAAATGTGATTAATTTAAAATGTTTATAAATAAAACCCAACTTTTCCTTGCTACTGTAGGTATGGACCAGAAAGGCCTCGGTCACGCAGCCCCATAAGCCATTCACTTTCTCCAAGATCACATACTCCAAGCTTTACTTCCTGTAGTTCTCCCCACAGTCCACTGAGCACAAACAGGACAGAATGGGGGAATGGAAGAGATACATGGGATCAACCTCCTTTTTCTCGAAGGGTTGAGGAAAGAGAAATGGTGCCCCGCAGAGAGAATGGGGAAGATAAAAGAGATAGGACTGACTCATGGGTTCATGATAGAAAGCAACATTATTTACGTCATCTGGACAAACTTGACTCAGAAGAGCGTCTTGAAGGAACCAGAGGACACAGAGAAAAATATTTTAGAGGGAGTTCACCTACTGCAAAGGGAGCTCATAATTTGCCTGGACATAAGAGCAGAGAAGAAGACTACTACAGAAAGCCATCTAGGCAAAAAACAGATAAATATCAAAAACAGGCACTCGATACGGGGTCAAAGTATAAAAAAAAAGAAGAGGCAAAATTAAGAGAGCACAAACAGTCTCACTCTGAAGACTTAGCTAAGGAAGAAGCAGCAGACCAAAAGTCTAACAAGATGTTTGACAACATCAAGCAAAAGCAAAGTGATAAAGAAAGGGGCAAAGATACTAATAAGATCTCAAAAGAAGAAATATCTTGTGTAGCTGAAGAACTCAGTGTGAAGCAAGGAAGTGAGAATGAGGTAATGGGCAATTTTAAGTTACTGCTGACAATGAATATGTTATGAAACGTATTTTAATTTGCCTGTTTTGTATTTAAGAATAAATTTCTGCAATTTTGCAGAGTAAATTAAAGAGTACAGAAAAAGACTCTTGCCCAATATCAGAGTCTGTCCCACAGAATAAAGAAGATAATGCACTGTCATTTCCAGCCAGTGATTCCTACCAATTTGTATAGTTTAGGAATTAACATTTGTACAGTGTCATTTAATAACAGACATTGCTTGTTTGCATTTCCTATCTTCAAAATTATAACTTTTGTCCTTCTATTTGGTATTCAAAGAGGTGCTTTGGCTCACAGAAAGGACATTCATTTTTGTCTTCATTTTGCCCTCCATCTGAGACAGAAACTCCACTCATTTTCAAAATACTACCCTTTAGTTTGTCTGTATTTGGCTTGTACTCAGAAAATAGATTTTGTAGCTCTTTGAATTCTGGCCAGCCTTTCTAAAATATTCAGGAGTTTCTAATTTCTTGATAAAATTGAAAGCAAGTGTTATTTGCTTATTAGGCCATAAAAACAGAACACTAAGTTTGATTTGTTACTAGTTCTGAATTTCTAAGTTGAAAATTGATAAAACCGATGGTCCAGGCTTCCACATAAAGCTAGTTCTCTGTATTGCAGGTTGAGTGGTGTTCTGTCATGTTATAGGGAGGGTTTCTTTTCCCCCTCAGTCCACAGAGCAAGGTTTCTTTAAAGGATACTGTCCAAATTATATTAATTTCTTGTTAATAACAAATGAATTGATAAATGTACAGTATATGTAATGCTCATCTTGAAAATAATAGAAAAAAACATTCAGCTTTCCTTAAACACAAAGAAAGAGTGACTCACACAGCTGAACATTTGATTTTACTGTGATGGGTATTTATCAAATCAGATCGTGAACATGGGAGTAATAGGGCTCACACCATAACTAAGGAATATAATGTGAGTTCACTTTTTATACTACATCTGTCTTCACCCATAGACAATCTCTGTCTTAGGTCGAAAATAAAGATATCCATATGGAGAACAGTCCTATAAATAAGAAGATGAAAGAAACAGAAGATTCTGTAGAAAACTCAAGAAAAGAAAAAGTAAGTTGTACACACTAATGGAATTATCTCCGGTGTAGAATTTGTTTGAAAGTAACCCAGGACACTACTATATCAGGCACTCTAAAGGGATTTACAGTCAAATAACATCATATGACAATTTTAAATATGAAGACTGAAGTAACATCAAAAGTACTCTATATACTCAAGTATAAGTCTAGAAATTTCAGTCAAAATCTCAACCCAAAAAACCTGGGCCAACTTATCCATGGGTCCATGTGAGTAGGCTATATTAATTCTTATATATAAAAAAGGAACAGCCTTCATTGAATAAGTTGGTGAAAGGCAGAATCGTAGTCTTATCCTGGGACAACCTTTTTGAATGCCTGAGCGGGGAAATCGTGCTGGTAGCCAGAGGCAGCTGGCCTCTGAAGTGACATTGATGCTTTCTTCTCTCTGCAGAATGGCCCTCAACTTATCCACAGGTCATACCAAAATCTATAATTTTGGCCCCAAAACTTGCCCTCAACTTATACATGGGTATATAGTTGTTTAGAAAGACACAGCCTGTTCTTGATCACAATGAAGGAGAGCTGGCAGGAAAGAATTAAGCCTCCTCCTGTCAGTGGCAGCAGGTGGCTCCATTGTCAATAAATCCGCTATGGAATGTGATCTGAATTTTATGGGAACTATTGGAGACACAGCAAGGAAGTTTTGTTTATTACTGAGGTAGACCTTACTTTCAAGAAGAATTGTTTATTGTTGTTTGAGAGTGTAGCCAGAATATTTTAAAATTTTCTCATAGGATTTTTTCCTTTCCTTTGCTCTTTCTTCTCTTACTAGGAAAGGGATTTGGGAAGACTGGAACATAGCAGATTTGCTGTTCCAGATGTCAGTTTATTCATTCTTCCTATAGGCATTGTGACTTCTACTTTTCCTCCAAGATAAAAGGATAAAAAGTAATGGAATACTTTACACATAGCTGTCAAGGCTTCTGTGATGTCATTGCATTTCCCTCCAGATCTGTCTTAAGAAGAGGGACTAGTAAGGCCCTGTGACTTTCAGAAAAGCCCCAGCACTAGTAAAAGCCTGCATGTAAGATTTGAGGTGATACTGAATACATGCTGTTCCCTGACACTTTTTGTTGAGTTGTAATGCAAAACACAGGCTCTCCAGGTAGAAATCATAGTAATGGTCCTCTTCTAGAGCAAGAGATTGATATTGTAAAACCTATAACAGTGTATGGCACCTGTTCCTTCGTTGATCTCACTGTTTTTATTGAGGTCTGCCTACTGTTGGATCCAGCTTGCTTCTGTTTTTATGTCTGGAAATTAAATGGTAACAACTGTTAAATGGAGAAATTGAAGAGAAAGTAATTAACACCATTCCTGCCTCCTACGATTCCTCTCCTTCAAGTATTTACGATGTGAGATGAAAAGTCATCTGTAGAAGCAAAGAGTCCAACCTGCTCCTGCTTCTGTTCCACATATCTTAATGTTTCCCTTGAGATTCTTTGACTATGGGTTCATTGTGCAGTCCTTTTAAGAGACTATATTTTGGGTGGATAATCAAATCAATTCTTGTTTTGCTTTATCTTCCTCACATTAAAACATTTTTAAAGATTATATTCCTTATCCACCACCTACCCACAGATTCCCACTTGGTGTCCTTCCTGTGAAATAAAGCTCTCGGGAGACCTTCTTTTGAATTTCAGAAGACAATTCTTTGTTATCTAGAAAATTGTGCTATTTTTCATGGTTAGACTTTTCTTAAGTTCAAACTCTATTGTTATGTTTTATTGTATTGTGAAGCTATCAAACTTCTCTTTCTCAAGAATGAATTGAAAATTGCTCATGGTCTTTCTTGCCAACATAATCATCTTGAAAGTAATAGAAAAAAACATGCAGCTTTCCTTAATCAAATAGGTTTTTCCCCTACAAATCAAAATACATACCTCATTTTTCATGCATTATCTTTGACAACATTTTCAAAATGGGCACCATATCGTGAAAATAATGGACCTTAAGTCATGCCAAAGGATCCTTTAAATCAAATATTTTAGAGAGAAAAAAACTGACATTATGAAAATGACGGATTTTAAACTATCGTCTACTTAATGATTTGGCATCGATATAAATATTTTACATCTTGATTGTTGGAAAAAATAAGTTAAGGGGCAAGAACCCTTTGTCCTTACTGCACACCATTAAAATGGAACACATAGACCATTTACAGAATGTAATTTGAAATCCCTAGCGATGGGGCATTTAGGGATTAGAATGTTTAGGTTCCCAAGGTTAAAAACAACTTGAATTGGACCTGGAAGCAAATAACAATTAATGTATTTGTCAGTGAAATATTACACTGCTTTAAAAGGTTATCTTCGGGAGATTCTAAATTATCCCATCATGACCTTTGCTTCTTTGGGCACATCCTCTAAGTCTTTTTTTAGCTGCTGTCTACATATATAGATTGTGTTGAATACTTGGCACGGACAATAAAAAATTGGATATCCTTGAAAAAACTAACAAATTTGTAAACTATATCCAAAGACGTGGTTTTGACATTTTTTAATAGAAGCAAAGGTACTTGTTGTCAACATTTTTTAAAATAATATAAATATGGAGAATATATAAACTAATATTTAAATGTTCTTGATTAATTAAATAACTGAAAAGCTAGTCCTTCAGCGGAGCTCTGAAGAGACATAGACCAATGTCCTTGGATGCTTTCCAGCATCATATCTTTAGGGTCATGAGCTGATCATCAGATGTGAAAGCTATCAGTATCTGTGGCAGCAAGAAACTGATCTCCCAAAGGTATCTGCCCTCAGTGCCTTTCTAAGACACTAAAGGAATTGACTAAACAGCAGTGAAACAAACATGTTAAACTTTTATTAGATGGTAATATTTCAACTTACGGCCTTAGTTTTTTTGCCAGATAACAAGGTAATAGTTGATAACAGTAAAATTAAGTTGTCGAACAGCAATACAGCAGCAGAATAATATCTTAGGTTTTATACATATAAGACTTTAAATGTACCATGCATGGCCATTTCAGCAGAACCCGAAGATGTTCCTCTGCCTTGGTATCATTATTTTCTGAATTAATATCTGGAAGGATATTAATTAATCGGAAGATAGATGCTTTTGAACTGTGTTGTTGGAGGAAAATTCTGAGATGCCTTGGACCGCAAGAAGATCCAACCAGTCCATACTTCAGGAAATAAAGCCCGACTGCTCACTGGAGGGAAGGATATTAGAGGCAAAGATGAAGTACTTTGGCCACATCATGAGAAGACAGGAAAGCTTAGAGAAGACAATGATTCTTGGGAAAAAGGAAGGAAAAAGGAATAGGGGCTGACCAAGGGCAAGATGGATAGATGGTATCCATGAAGGAGCTGGGGGGGGGGGGGTGTGACGGTCGACAGGAAGCATGGGCTGGTCCATGAGGTCACGAAGAGTCGGAAGCGACTGAACGAATAAACAACAAATTATTCCTAGCATTTTGCTGGTCTGTGTTAGGAATAACTACTGAAAAAAAGGACTGAAAGACCATAGTTTGTTTGTGATCAGTGTAAAGCTCTGTGAGAATTAGTGCAGTGAGAAAGGGTCAACACAATGGGCCGCGGTGGCACAATGGGTTAAACCTTTGCGCCAGCTGAACTGCTGATTTGAAGGCCGGTGGCTCGAAACCGCGAGACGGGATGAGCTCCCGTCTGTCAGCTCCAACTTCCCTTGGGGGGACAAGAGAGAAGCCTCCCACAGGATGGTAAAACATCTGGGCGTACCCTGGGCAACATCCTTGCAGATGGCCAATTCTCTCACACTAGAAGCGACTTGCAGTTTCTCATGATTTCATCCCTTAGTTTTAAAAATCCCCATTTGATTTTTTAACATCCAGAACATTAGTGATTTTCATACTAAAAATTGATTTATATTTATATTACATTTGTATTGCATTCCATAAAGTTAATGCTAACATTTGTGTTTTAAATGTGGATGGAAATCGATATGTCCCAACTATCTATTGGTAAGTTCAACTGATATGAGAAGATGATGTATACATGTGTAAATGGGTGACAGCAATGGCTCCCATTATGTCACAGTGAAGGTGGTCTGCCTCAGATGCACAGGGTCTTCTCCAAAGCTGCCTAGAGAGTTTATGTGTTTGTTTAGATAATTATGCTTATTTAAGTATTAATTTTATTTTCTTCTTTAGTAATTTATGAGTGTATAATGGTGTTATCTTGCACTGTTTTTGATGTATGTGTTTATCATCAAGGCATTGAATATTTGGTTTTTTGCCTGGAAGCCACCTTGAATCCCCCTGGGAAGATAGGGTGGCCTATAAATAAAGACTATTATTCTGACACACACAAAAAAGGACAGTAAGTTGAAAACATGGCCCTCATGCTGTTGTTGTAAGAAGTAAAAGTGATATATTTTTTTAGATCCTATGATGGTTCTTTAAGGAATTTATCACTGGAGGCTGGTAAATCACAATTACTACAGGACTATAGCATCTATATCTAGTCCTTGTCACATAACATTATTTTCTTCTGCTCCCTTCACAATTTGTCTAATCGAAAGGGTAATTTGAATAGAGAGAGAAAAGATAAAAGGGCCCAAATCTGTTTCTCTGACTCTTTAAAAAATCTTTTTGGGAGGTGCAAAGCCTACAGAGAAATGAGATGGTAGTGGATAAGACAGGAAAGGGGAGGAGCAGAAGAGCACAGGAAAACCAAAGAACAGGAGCACAATAGCACAATTGCAGAGAGGGTTGGTGATACAGTTTTTGAACTAGATTGTCACTAGTTATGTTTCTGTTTGCTGAGAGACTACAGACCGATGTGATTAAAGGCCATAGACCAGCTAAAGGCATATTATACCAACAAACAGCTGATTAGATTAGCAGTTATCTAATATCCTTTTAAAACCTTAATTGTTGGGCTGATGATTCAGCACATGCTTAATAACTGGACCGAGATATCAAAACTACTGTAATGGATACTTCCATATCATTTTAAATTATTTTTTATAATAAGCAATTTATTTTGATCCACTACTTAATGTCCTAGTTACTGCAATTCATTAAATGTGAGACTAAATGTCAGAATAAAACTATAACGTTGCAAATTTGAAGCAGGAATGATAAATTCATTATGTTGGTTTTCTGTTTCTAGGTCTAATTCAAAGGGCTATTTTACTTCTTAAAGTCATGACAGTTAGGAAACAGGGCACCCAAAGTCTTACCTGCCATAGACATGCCTACCAGACTTTAATAAAACAATTCTCTAAGGCCATTTTCTGAATGTAACAGGTGACTATCAGACAAAACAGGCCTCGCCTTGCCTCAAGTGTGACATATGTTCACTAGAAAGGCTTGCTTGATTTTCAACATTAGGCACTTACACTTAGTTATATACTGCTTCAATTTTTATTGCAAATGTTTATTTTGTTGCAAATGTTTTTATTTGCAGTTTAATTGCTTTTACATTGTATCATGCTCAAATTTTCTATTATATAAATCCATGCATGAATTAATATACTGTTTACCATAAAATTACCATCACACAATTGTTAAGAGTATGGGTCCTCTTGTTTTTTACTGGGATTAAACCAAAAGAAACTATGTGAAAGGTTTATGTTTTAAGATTGCTCAGTTCAATATGGAAAAAGAGAGAGATAGAGGGTACTTCCACACAGCTCTTAAACCCGTGCTTAAGCGAGTTAAAATAACCCGTTTTGGCACAAGTTTCTGTCTACACCCACCCACCCACCAAAACCAGGACTTTTGTGGGTGACCTTGGTTTGTTCCAAATTAATCCGTTTTTACCAGAGGTATCATTTGTGTTTTGGGACTGACGGAATGGACCCAGAGAGATTCTAACTATGGTCTGACACAATCCTATTTAGTAAATCAGAGTAAACCAAATTTAGATGAAGCTTCTGTTTATGCAAAAGTAAGGATCTGCAAATCTGTTGGGTTCTGTCTGTTCTGTTCTGTTTTGGGTTGGGGTTTTTTGCTCTGTTTGGTAGTTTTTTATTGTTTTATTCTCATTTTTAATGGATAAATTATGTTTCTACAAAGACTGCTAGAGATGCTTTATATATTTTATGTGTATATCCCCAAAAGCACACATTTTGTATGCATTTTCATTCTTTAGAATATATGGTTTTGTGAGCACTTTTTCGTTGGTGTTTATATTTTCTCTGCATTTCCCCTGAAACATCTTTTGCACATTTTTTCAGATAAATAATCACATTAGTCCGATTGTCTATAAAAAGGAGATTTCAGTATAAGAGTTCATTAACTGCAGCTATGAAAAGCTACTAGAAAAACACTTTTTTGTATTTCCTGCCTCTTCCCAAGATAACAACTGCAGGATTTAGGAAAGTTACGATTTCAGAGTGCAGGTTAAAGGGTGGGAATTAAGTAAGTAAATTCACCACCATTCCTCTTCAAAATTGAAAATAGTAGTTTCCAGTCTTCCTTTTCTTGTGGATCAATGAGGCTGTGGGGCAGGAAAGTATGTAAACCTGAGTCCTGTCATCGCATGTTCTCATAACGAAAAGCTATAACTTGTCACTTGGGAAACAAAACTGTGATATTGTCAATTCTTTGACATGTTTATCATGAAGTTTAAATCTTTGTTAAAGGACTGGGAGAGTGGAAGTGAGATGGAAGCTGAGACCTGGTATCCCGCTAATATGGAAGAGCTGGTAACTGTAGATGAGGTGGGAGAAGATGACCTTATCATGGAACCTGATATAACTGAACTTGAAGAAATAGTAACAGTAGGTCAGAAAGACCAAGAATGTCCTGTAATGAGTGCTTTAGCTACCAGAGCGGAGGTGAAGAATGAGCAAAGCCTAATAAAGAAAAGCGAAGACAAATCTAAAGAAATGGAACCAGCCTTAGTGTCAGAAGAGGGGACAATAGGGAATATCAGTGTCTCTGAAAATGATAATACAACTATTAAAGCAGCACATCTAAATCTGGACACTGAGCTGCAGCCACATGAATCGCATGAAGGCAGTCCTGCAAGGGATCCCGATTGCTGTGATAAAGAAAGAAAAATAAATGAAAGCACTGATAACCATTTGAAGCTGGAGGAGCAGTGTGTTTCTCCTGGTCCTCCAAAAGAAGAGCTCTTCCAGCAGAATGCCACTTCGATAGATGATTTTAAAGCAATGCAATCATTGGAAAGTGAGAGTAGAAAAGCTATGGAGATGCTGGCAAAAAATACCCAGGAAGAAACCAGCTATGGAAATCAGGCGCTTCAAAGGACTCAGGGTAACTAGTACATTTTTTACCTTTCTCTTGTAATTAAATAAGTATTTAAGATCTTTCATCTATGCAGTATTCACCAGTGTGAATTTAATTTTTTTTTATCATCAGAATAAATATTGCCAAAAGCATTGTAAGTTTTTATGAAAAATCCCAAAAGTAATGTCAAAATTCAACTCTTGGGTTCTTATTCTTCAAGAAAATTACATATGGATGTAATGAGTATCCTGTTAATCAGGATCATCTCTGGGGTTTTTTAGAAGTTGTGTTGAATCTTTGGAGCAACTAGCTCAAATGTCAAATTGTTAATAGGAAATAGTTTATGTCTGGTTGATTAAAAATAACTTTCCCATGAAAATGCTTTTGGAATTGCTAATTATTTTTGTGCATTTGTGCTGTTCCATTTTTATCTATACAAATATATAATATATCTCTAATATTTTGGAGACAAACTGTTGCTTTTGGCTGACTATCAGCATATTTAACTGTTGATGTTAAATTGTAAATTTTATATTGTATTTTGTGAATTGTTGGGCATTGAATTGTGCCTTTTGTAAGCCACCCTGAGTCCCCCCTAGGCGGTTGAGAAGGGTGGTGTAGAAGCACTCCAAATAAATAAATTAAAAAAAAAATTCCCTTATGCATTGAGTGAGGATCAGATTGTACTACATCCTTTTTATAGAGCTTCAAGTACACAAACTTATCTATCCTTAAAATATGGGTAAGCACCCTGGCTACCAGTTGGTTTCAGAGCAAAATTCAAAGAGCTGGTTATGAGAACATAACCATAAAAAACCAGCATATCTCCCTATACAAAGCCTATCTGGGTTTTAATATCTTCAGGGGAGGGTTTTCATTTACCTCCTCATCACATAGAAGGGTTTTTGCCCCTTACCACGCTGAGGTTCCCCTTTGGCCACAGCTCCAGGTGCACCCCATCAGTGGCGCAGCCCAAGGCCCTGGTCCATCAGTGGGTGAAGTAGTGAGGATGTGTTGCAAGAAGCTTCCTTGCCACCACAGTGAGTCTCCCGTGTTTTTGTTAGCTCCAATGGAGCTACATACTGTTTCTATGCTTTCCCCCTCTCTAATGGGGGAAGTGCCAATGCACCAACAAACCTTGCCATGCTTTCCCCTGTCTGATGGGGGACACGGAGTGCCAACGTGCTTTGCAGTGATTCTGCCACTTCCCCCCCCCCCCCATGTGATAGGGGAAGGAGGGAGGGTGCACAGCCACTCACACCTTCCATTTCACTGGTGAAATGGGACGGGGTGGGGGGTGGGGCTCATCAGTGTGTTGAGGTCCTTAAACTGCGTGTATATTGCCATATAATACAGTTTGAACTTCCTCTGTTTCTGCTAAATAGTTTTCCATTTTAAATAAAAAAGACAACTTTAAAGTAAACCTTCTATTTACTTTTCTGCTAAGGTATGACAATTTTTACTGTCATTAGTCAAAAGATTTCTAAGAGCAGGTGTTGTCTCCCACACTGTGATAATAATATAATATAATATAATATAATATATTGTATATACATATAATATTTATAATATTATAATGCAATACAATATAATACCCATAATAATATGATATTATAATTATATATTTTAAATTACATGTAATATTACTAATAATATTACAATATAATGGTATATTACAATATAGTAATATATAATACTAATATTGTGCTATGCTAATAATAAAATATATTGTATTTATGGTACATATTATTTATAAGTCGCTCTGAGTCCCCCTTGGGGTGAGAAGGGCGGCATATAAATGTCGTAAATAAATAAATAAATAAATGTTGGGAAATTAAATTCAAAATTCTCTTTCAGTCTTGGGGTCACAAAGAACTGGCAGCAGGAGAGGATTTGTGAGGTCCAGTTATAATTGCTTCTTTCAGTGTTTCCTACAACTAGGAGAGAGCTGTAGAAACGATTTCCTAGAACTCTTATTTGTAGCACCTTAGAAGCCCTTCAGTTGGGGTGATCCCTGACTAAAACAGGATTTTGTGGTCACTTTCAGTCAGTAACACACTGTAAATGAGAATCCTTAATCCTGTTTATAGTCTCATAACTACCAAACAGGATTACAGATAGTGATTTTGTTATAACATAAATTTTAATATTGCTTACTGGTACATTTGTATATGCTTCTTTAGATCTGTGAGTTTCATGAGGTTGACCTATTCTAATTCTGTTTTGTCACGGTCTAGGGTGCCATCTATTGATGATGCACCTTCAATAACTGGTTGGATCCCCTTTTCTCCAATACACCTCTGAATATTTCAGAGATATTTTTCTTGAGATAGTCATGACCAAAAATGACTTTAATATTCTTAGGGCCCTTTCACACAGTCCCAAAACTTGTGATGGGTTGTGGATTAACCTGAGGTGTCAAAACAATATGTCAGGTTAATCCAGATTAATTTGGAGTAAACTGGGATTTTTCACTTTACTCCGGATTAAAAAAACATATCTGGATCTTACTGTAAGGTCTGGATCTGTTGAGGTGTTGGGTGTGTGTGGATTGACTCTTGGGACCACATTCTGCGATCCTAAGGACCAAATCCCCATTGCCATCCCAGTTCTTTGGGCTCCCCTCCCAGCCACCCATTTTCCCTATAAACTTACCAGAGGGACCTGGGGGCTAGCTAGATGCCCTCCCAGGTTGACCTCAGGTTGACCCAGGGGCATATAACAACTCCCCTCTTCCCAGGGAAAGCCAGAGATTTTGGGCCCTATGTGTGGCCTAAATCATGAAAGGAATCAGGATTTTAAATTGCGGTTATTTTCGTGATTTGGGTCTATCTGGAAGGGCCCCTCGAGAATTATACCCGGTCTCTTTGTTTTAAAATATATATACTCAAATCATGCTATAATTTAATCATCACATGGGTAGAGGTGCATGTACTTAATATTCTTGTAAAACACCTTGCATTTATACTTGCAGAGGAGAATATATAGAGCTAGAAAAGTAACTGGCGTGTACAATGTTGATGTTTTAAAGGGAAAATGCTCCTGGCTTTGAAGGATTAAAAATCCTTTTCCTTTGAAATTGATCTAATCAGATATGTTGATTCTCAGTGCAGTTTTAAAGACAATGAGTAAAATACGGCTTCTTGGTCACATACAGGCCTTGAGGCATTTATGTGCTCCAGAGTCCCAAATTCTTTGGCCAGAAACTAGGATGATCATGACACCACGTGCTTCCAGAAGTTGCTGCGAGCCTTTCCTCCCCTCAGACTGGACCATCTTTTAAAAATCATGGTTACATTTTATGCATTTGAAACAAAACAATAAATCTAAAAATTGTGGCAAACAACTCAGAAAAAAGGCAATTTGGTAACAATAACCGAGTAAGTGAACAAGATACTGCAATTTTGGAGAGACTATCTAGCATGGAAGCAGTTGTGTACTTATCTAGAAAATATTTTGGGTTGGTATTCTAAGCCATTTTGGATGTCATCAAACTTGGTTTTATTTAATATGTTCTTTTTCTTTCAAAGTAAACAGTACATATCAGGAAATGAAAACTCCTAATTTCCCAGAAGTAGAATCAAAAAGATCATATTTTTCACCATCATGGGAACAAGAAGATGTGTTTACAGAGCTCAGCATTCCCCTAGGTATGTGTCATATAACACAACTTTACATAATATTTGCCTTACAACATGATGTCATCTTCAGAAACTTCTCCGAGCCACAGCTTTCTTCCACCCAGACTAGAAAAGGGTTAAAATGTCACTAGCTGATAGGTCTGACATTCCTATTGTTCAAGTGTATTATAGCTGTCTCCCAATTTCCAGAAAGAGATGCAATTAAAATACCAAAGTCAAATGGTAGCCATGTGTATATACGTGACTTCAAATCACCTGTCAACTTCTGCCAACCCCATGAATGTCACAGGTTTTCCTTAGGCAACAACAATAAAAATAAAAATAATCATTTCATTTCGTACCCTCCTCTCCTCACGGCTTGAATATTCAGAGGTGGTTTTGTCAGTTTAAGATAAAGGTAAAGGCTTCCCCTGACATTAAGTCTAATCATGTCCGACTCTTGTGGGTGGTGCTCATCTCCATTTCTAAGCTGAAGAGCCGGTATTGTCTGTAGACACCTCCAAGGTCATGTGGCCAGCATGACTGCATGGAGCGCCGTTACCTTCCAGCAGAAGCGGTTCCTATTGGCAGACACTGGGGATAACAGCGGGAGCTCACCCCCGCTCCCAGGATTCAAACTGCCAACCTTTTGGTCAGCATATTCAGCAGCTCAGCAGTTTAACCTGCTGCGCCACTAGGGGCCCCAGTTTATTTGCCAGTTTATTATGCTTCAGTACATTGAACTGCTATTGGGATAAGTACCTCTTTAGATGATATTATTAATTAAGATTTCATTTGTTTTATCTTACTGCTTTTTATTGTTTATTGTCTTTCATTTTGTTGTTGTTGTTGTTGTCGTCGTTGTTTTGTACAGGAGTGGAATTTGTTGTGCCCCGAACTGGGTTCTACTGCAAACTTTGTGGGCTTTTCTACACAAATGAAGAAGCAGCAAAGACTCGTCATTGTAGAAGCACTGTTCACTACAAAAATCTTCAGGTAATAGATTCACACCTCCCCCTCCCCCCCAAAAAATTCTTGATGTCTTGGTTTTTAAGCTTGTTCCTGTGGTTATTGGTGGGCACCGATTCAGAAAATTGCTTTGAATAGATCACATCAGCTTTAGTTTCTTATCATAGATTTCCATGGGCAAGCATATGGTGACTGGTAGATGGCATCTGTATCTCAAAAACTAGAGATGATAGGGAAAAGCTGGTGCGATTTTTAGAACCAGTGGGTCAAATATACCCAGAAACAGGTCTAACATTTGAGACATCAAAATGTATTTTGACCGTTTATATTGATTCCCTGATTTTAAAAGCAATGCACTGAACACCAAGCACTAGTGGTTGTTTTAATCATTGGTTCCCAACCTGTGGTCTGTGGACCACCAGTGGTCCGCAAGAATGAAAATATGGTCTGCGGCTTCACCATTACTACACCATTGCCTCAAAACCATGCAGCAACAAGAGAGTGGTATCACAAAACCCTCTTATAGTGTCAGGCAATGGGGATATCGGATAAGGAGAGGCTGACTACCCACAAAAGATTACTACTACCACAGCAGCTCTAGATGATTAAATACGTTTTTCTTTGAGCGAGAAGATGGCGACTACTGGATGACATATGTTATTTATCAGAAACTAAAACTGATGTGATCTATCCAATGTAATTTTCTGAAACTGCACCCCAAATAACCAAACTGAATCTAAAGTTGACTAAAACCTGATTCATAACCCTTTTGATACTACTGTTGAAGAGTGGTCCCTGGTCAAATGGTCCCTGATCAAAAAAAAAAAAGATTGGGAATCACTGTTTAAAATGCATAGGCCCTAGTAGTGATATACCCAATAACTTTTTGATGCCCACTTTTCCCTACTGTAGTCTCCTTTTTTAATAGAGTAGATGTGACTAATGCTAAAAGTGCAGTTACCATGTCCAGTGAAACTTACAAAGGAATAGGACACAAGCAATTTCTGTTACATGGTGCAAATTTTTAAGATACTGAGATTTGCAAAGGCATTGTTGTCCAGTGTTGTGTGATAGTGCTTTGGATCAAATGTATTTTGGAAGATGAATTTTCTGAAATATTAGGAGATTACCTGACAGAAAAAAAGTCACAAAAACTTCTGGAGGAGGTTTGGAAGTGGGCTTGCCCATATTTTTCCAGGCTCATGCCACAATTTCCACCAGTGAAGAAAATCCTGGCTGTTTCTTAGCACTCTATCTTGTACATTTATCAGTCAGGCTTTCTGTACAATCTAAAGGCTAGTCAAGCCAACTAGAAGCTAAAGAGCTTTGGTTAATTCCCTCGTTGCAGATTTCAAGAGTTGTTACACTAAAGCTGTTACACATCAGTGGAAGATTAGCCATCACCCACACTTGGCTTTTCTCTAGAAAATGACATGCACACTGCAAGTTAATACAAAATGCTACTAACAGCACAGTAGCAAGTCACGCACAAACTTAAGTGAAAGGAGATATGGTAACAGGTGAAAGGCTTGCCTTGAGGATTCTTTTTCTGCCTTTAAGCCTGACACTAATCCAAGACCAAAGCAGTTTTATATAACTGGAAAAATGTACATTTGCCCATTAAAGATCTAAACATTAATGGTTTCCGTGAACTAAACAACAGATGAATCTCTTTTTAATAGCTTGAAGTAACTGGAATTTCATTGGCAGGGATTCATGTTGAGAGTTAGACAGTTGTCAGCCACCCATCATTCTCTCTCTCTCTCTCTCTTGTGTGTTCATATAGAATATAAATTTTAATTAGGTGTACATCTGGTATGAGTTCCCACAGTATCAAGAGCACTGCCCTGTCTTAGCCAGTGCAGGACTCTGATGTCATTTGGCATACCTGAAAATCAATTTTGTAATTGTGTGTGTTCTTCCCTTTTTTAAAAAAAGGACTAAAAGGTTCAGAAATAAATTATCTTTCCTGAAGGAAAAATAGGACTAGGAAGAGGAACTGGGCTTATAGGGGTTCGTGGAAGGGAGTAATTTAAATTAACTCTCTCTATCAATACCAATTACAATCACTGATATCTGTCCAAGGGAGGAGCCTTGAACAGCCTCACTAAACTACAAACCCCAGAATACTTCAGGAGGCAGAAACCAGATTTAAAGTGGATTCATTCTCTAGTGCAGTGGTTCTCAACCTGGGGTCCCCAGATGTTTTTGGTCTACAACTCCCAGAAATCCTAACAACTGGTAAACTGGCTGTGATTTCTGGGAGTTGTGGGCCCAAAACATCTGGGGACCCCAGTTCGAGAACCACTGCTCTAATGTGATGAAGTAGTAAAAGACATATTAGCCTTGACTTGGTTGACTTTCAGCCAATAGATAATTTACCAGCAGGTTCATTGCAACTGCATAGCTATGACTATGTATCTTGACTTGGTCATTGCCTGTTGTTTCAATTTATATTTGCAGTGAGAAAGCATGTTGTTATGGACATATTACATATTACAATTGTGACTGCATACATAAAACCTTCCAGGTGGGATGTACTGTATATATTGTGTTAACCAATTCTTAGATGAACAATATTACTTTGTCTTTTACTGCTGAACAGTGGCACTATGAATGTCATTGTGTGTGTGTGTGTGTATTATATCTTCTACATTTGTGATCATATCTCCCATTTTTTATTTTAGAACAAAATAAAAGTTAACATCTGAAGATTTCTCTATGTTTGCAGGGTGTTACATCCGTTGACAAGTGGAGAACTTAGCATTCTCTGTTCTTACACTTCTGAAAAGAAAATAGTGTTCTAGTTTTCAATGGCTAGTTAACATTTTGTAACACAGCCACCTTCAGACCTTTGTAGTGAATGCGAGAACAGCTAAATTACTTCTATGTACCCTGGGACCCACTGTTTTAGTTGTATGCATATTTAACAGAACTACGCTGTATTGCTTTTCTCCATTAAATTCACAGCCCAATACAAAAATATATTTCTTTGTATCTAAGGTTTTAGGCCTGTTCCTAGGGTTAAAATTGGGGCACTGATTCAGAAAAGTGCTTTGGATAGACTGTATCAGTTCTAGTTTCTTAGATATGGTTATCATGCTTTCCTGTGGATGAAGCAGATGGCATATTTCTGTATCTCAAAATCTAGAGCTGATAGGGGGAAACTGATGCCAATTTTGGAATTACAAATCAAATATACCCAGGAACAGATCTTACTTCTGTGGCACCAAAATGTGTGTTGCCCAGCATATTGATATCTGAATCCCCTGGTCAGTCCAAACAAGATGATGCCAATTCAATTAGACCAGTGGTTTTCAACCTTTGGCCCTCCATGTGTTTTGGATTTCAAGTCCCAGAAATCCCAGCCATCTAACATCTTACACAGAGAAGCCATTGAAATCTACAAGCCTGTGGACAATTTCAACAGATAGGAGGAAACTATGAAAATGAAGAAAATCTGGCTACCAGTATTTAAAAAACTCTAAAATGAGGACAGTAAATAAAGAACACCACTCTGAAAACAGGGGAATTCCAGACATGAAACAAATGGCCAGCTAATACCTCCCAACAAAGGATTCCCTTGGACAAAAATCAGCCACACTTTGAAGCTGCAAGGCTTTGTAACGCTGATCAAAGTGATGAATTTCAATAGTCACAACTGCCTCCAATAGATAAGAGTTCTTTCTCTTACCCTGGACCTTCCACAGATATATAAACTTCCGTTGCTTAGTTTCCAATATACCTCACAACCTCCAAGGATGCCTGCCATAGATGTGGGTGAAACATCAGGAGAGAATGCTTCTGGAACATGACCATACAGCCCAGAAAAACTCACAGCAACCCATCTTACAAGTTGTTAGGAATTGTGGAAGCTGAAGTCCAAAACACCTGGAGGAACAAAGGTTGGTAACCACTGGATTAGACATCTTATCGGGTCCTGCTCCAAAGTTGCCTGATTTAATCTGAATTTCCAAGTTAAGTTAAATAGGTCCATAATTTGCCAACCAGGACCCATCCCCAGTGGAAGCTAAGGAGACTAACATTAGCTTTGTTTTGTCCTGCTTCTTTTGCTTCCATTTTTTCTCACCATTGATTGCCCCTGAGAAAAGCAACCCATGATAAAGTGCCAGAAAGGTAATATGAGAGCACAGCCAGAACTAAAGGAGAAAACCATCGTGCAGGAGCCAAATAGAATTGTTGTGGTGCTTTTTCTGAAGAGCTCCCCCCATCTGTTCCTTTGTTGACAAAAGGGATCAGCAGCACTTGTAAGCAAGAAACTATCATAAGCAGTTCGAAATGACAGTATCCAGTTAGCATTGCATGGTGTGTGAGCCCTGTCAAATGCCCCGCTATATTGATTCCAGATACTGTGCCTAAATCACATTTACAAATTTTTCTTTTTCGAAAGCTGCTTTGGCGTAACAAATATTCCTGGTAGTAGCTTGAAAATATAAAATGTATAAAATACTATATATAGTGGATAATTTTCAATAATGGTAAAATATTTTGTCTCAGATGTTACTCTGTTGTGTCTCTGGTTCACCACAGAAGTACCTGTCACAGCTGGCAGAAGAAAACCTGAAGGTGACGGAAAAAGAAAGCAGTTTGGCACAAGATGATATTGGAATCATCCCTCACTTTGAAGAGAAAAAGCTATGATTTTGATTCATTTGAAAGAACATACAATTGTTTTTCTTTTCTTTTTTTTGTTATGCTGATGATGCACCTTTACCTTTTACTCTGTGGAAAGAGGGAAAGCATAATGGAGAGTTTGTTCTATGCATCTATCTGGAGAGCATCATTATGAAAAACATATACAGTGAGATAACCATGACCTATCTATATAACCAGCAGACTATAACGGGTACAGCTCTCGAAATCAGAATTCTCAGGGATTTTCTCAGTGTTAGTTATGACTTGAGGTAAAAAAAATAGTATAAATTATCTAGAAAACCTAATTGGAAATTTGAAAAATCCTGTTAAAATACTTCTATTTATTCAGGTCTTACAATCACACCCAGCATCAATACTAATAGCAATATCACTGCCTTGTATAACATAGTCCGTGATCCATACAGCACTTTTTTCTGTACCTGAACATGTTTCAGAAGACTGAAATTAGAAAGCTTCCAGCATATCATGCTCCAGGTTTTGTCCCTGGTAGAATGGATAATAAATCTCATGGGGTTTCCATAA
The DNA here is from genome assembly GCF_037176765.1 of Anolis sagrei. NCBI lineage: Eukaryota > Metazoa > Chordata > Lepidosauria > Squamata > Anolidae > Anolis > Anolis sagrei. The sequence goes on along the minus strand of NC_090023.1, from coordinate 209,466,226 downwards.
AATATACTTCTAGTTGCTCTATTGTAATCTTGTTACTGTTATATCTGCATAAATTTGCACATGGATGAACTCATAGATTTGTGTGGGGGAGTGTTTTTTCTTTGTTTCAGGCGGTATGCATGTTTCTTGTACCATCTTAGAAGACACGTTCCTTGCATGAGAAAGAGAGTAGGCCTGCCTTGGGCAAGGAGGCCCTTGGTCCTGAAGCTCAATGATGCAGCTGTCTCACTGAAGCTAAATGGGTTGCGGCTGGTCTGTTCTTTGGCGGAAAAAACTGCTTAGGAGTCCTTTGTATGTTATGTGCTGTTCCAAGGTGATAATATTTTCAACCTGTCCAAAAACGAGAACATGTTTTTGGCTGATCAGACTGATTCATTGATTAATCAAGTTCACATTGCAGCCCTAGTTTGAGCAGTATTTGAATTTCATTTCCATTTATTTTCTATGTTGATTTTATTTATATACATAATAGTATAGTGATTAAAATTTGTGTGTTCCAACAATATGTATTATTAGTCAAAAGTTTAAAACATAACATATAACTTATTTATTTATATGACTCTTGGAGTGTTTCAATGTGTAGCTCCCATAAAACTCTTCGAAGCATCTCTCCTGATGAAGGTGATCTTTTTTTTACAAATATACCAAATACCATATAAGTTGCTGAGCCATATCCAAAAGAAGAGCAAGTGTATTTGTTGCAGTTCCTTGTGTAGAGTATCTTTGAATGATGTTTCATATTTTGTAGGAATACGTCAGGAGAAAAATTATTGTTGTCATTCACTACTGTGAGAGAGATGAGGGAACCCATAACTTCAGCTAACTTTCTCTATTTTTGTGCTGTCTTAGGTCCAGGCTCCATTTCAGTAAATGGTATAAACATTCCATTTATTTACATCAGAGATGGGGCCAAGCAGCACATTTCAAGTTCATATTACTTTTCAAAGTCTTGGCCTTTGGCTTGGCACTGAAGAAGTGAGACTGACAGATGTGCCTCGGAGCTCTCTGAGAAATAAAATGTACTGAACTTTGCATATGTCTCTTTGAAACATTTAATTGCACCTTTTAGCCTAAGTAACAAACAGCTTTCAAAAGCAATGAATTGACTTTGAAGGCCCACAAAATAATGTGGAAAATTATAACACCTAAAACAGTAAATAATAAGGTTTATTGCTAATGGTCAGAAGCACATATTCAACTGGGTTGTTGTGAGTTTTTTTGGGCTGTATGTGTATTGTTGAAGGCTTTCAAGGCCGGAATCACTGGGTTGCTGTATGGCCATGTTCCAGAAGCATTCTCTCCTGAGGTTTTGCCTGCATTTGTGGCAGGCATCCTCAGAGGTTGTGAGGTCTCATGACCTCTGAGAATGCCTGCCACAGAAGCAGGAGAAACGTCAGGAGAGAATGCTTCTGGAACATGGCCATACAGCAACCCAGTCATTCCAGCCTTGAAAGCCTTTAACAATACACATATTCAACCTTCTGTAGTTACAAAATAGTCTGTTCAGCAACTTTTCTGTTGCTGTAATAAATGGAGTAGATCTTAAGTGAAAATATTCAGACTGAAAATTTCCAATGAAGAATGTGAATCCTGCTGGGAGATAAAATGCATTAGCTGTCTTTTAAAACAAACACAGCTTTCCCAAAAACAATGGGCTGCCTTGTTTTGGAATTCCTGTGCCCAAAATCTGAATCTTATGGGAAAAAAATGCCACCTGCCTTAACTTTTCACATGTGCAATTTGTATTGACAAATATATATGTATAGCACACAGCACTCTGAAATGTAACTGAAACCTATTTATTGTTGTGTAAAAAAAGCTTTATTATTTATAAATTATTGCAAAGCAGCGTAAGATTTTAATGTCTTTAGAACTTATATTATTTTCTTACTTGTCTCAGCCTATTAATGGATATTAATACCACATGTATTATTTTTTTCATTTTAAAACTAGAAAACTAAGATGCCCAATAAAACTTGACAAATCTCGCTACAGACCTGCACACTAGTGTTTAGTATCAGGTTTTCAGGGTTTTTTTCTATTTCTATTAAGTCTGTGATCTGTTGATCCGTACTTGAACTGGACCAGATGTTACTATTTATTGAATTCACACAATCTTGTTTAACTATTGGCTTGTAAACACTTGAAATGTTTTACAGTTTAAAGGAATTAGGAAGTGTCACAAGTTTTAATTGCTCAGTGTACCAAAACCTTCAAGCTGTATTTCTTAAAATAAATGGATTATTGTAATAAAAGTAATTTCAATTACTAAGCTGGAATTGGTGAACTTTTTAAAATCAAAATTACAGCAGCTTTCCTTTGGTGTTATATAGACTACTTTGCTTCTGATCTTTTCAACACACTTTGAAGATAAGCCGCCACCATGCAAACAGGTAAATCCAGATTTACAAGGTATTTGAACTTGGTTTTAAAATGAGAAGTGTAAAAACAATATAATGTCATAATAATAATATTTATTTATACCCCGCCACCATCTCCCCAAAAGAACTCAGGGTGGCTCACAAAAGCACCCCAGAGTGCCACACATAAAATAAATAATACATAAGCACAAAAGCAATAATATAAAATACAACCGCAAACACATCGAACGCACATAACATCACATAATACAATTTTTAAATTTATAAAATGCAGTAGTGCCTGTGGATAAAATTGGAGATTACTCAAGGTCAAAGGCCTGTTTAAAAAGCCATGTTTTTCAGCTAGACCAAAAAGTCTTGAGAGTGGGAGCTAATCTAATCTCTCTACGGAAGGCATTCCAGAGCTGGGTAGCTACCACCAAAAAGGCCCTCTCTCCCATCCCCACCAACCGTACTTGGGATGGTGGTGGGACCGAGAGGAGGGCCTCCCAGGCATATTTCACAGCCTGCACCATTTCATAGAAGGAGATGTGGTCTCAAAGACAGGTTGGACCCAAAGCATATAGGGCTTTATAGATGATAGCTTTCATTTTGAATTTAGCCTGGAAACTAGTCGGAAGCCCGTGAAGCTGCTTTAATAGGGGAGTGGTTTGTTGGGGTTGTCTTGCAATCAATGTAAAGGCAGATTGTTTCTGCCAAAGCCGTCTGTGAGAGGCATTTCACTCTCACAGACAGTGATCAGAAAAAGAATGAACTTAGGGAATCTGGATGGGTTGAGAGCTACAAAAACAGCCTTATGGCCTCACGACTGTATTTTGCTGGCCTCTGGTTTAAACACACCCAGTGCATTTTCATACTGTGCTTCCTCCTGATATAGGTTGTCAATTCCTGATATAGGTAGTCAGTGTTTACTGCTTGAATTGGCTATGCCCGAGTCAAAGCATGCAGAAAATATCTAAGCTTGAACTTGACTCTGTGACTAGAAAGTTAGCATAGTAATGTAGCCTTTCTGTTGTGAATGGTCTTCCCCCTGCTGGTCAGTTATTTATTGCAGCCACTGAATGCACGCTATTTTGCTCTTGTATTTTTAGGTCAAGTTATACAATGAGCTCTTTGGTTTCTACCGGGGTTTGGTTCCAGGGCCCCTTGTGGATACCAAAATCTGTGGATACTCAATTCCCATTCTATACAATGGCATAATGCAATAATGTCACTTACATGCAATGGCAAAATCAAGGATTACTTTTGAGGAATATTTTAAAGAATATTCAAACTGTGGATGGCTGAATTTGTGGATACAGAATCCAAATATACACAAAGGCCAGCTGTACTTTGGAAATACCAGCAGTAAGCTGTCCCGCGTACCTCAAAATAGATTGCCTATTTGTTAAGAACTGAATCTTTGACTTCCACAAATTATCTCACTGCACCTTTGGGAATAAATATTTCCTAGCAACTAGCTACAAGTGAGATTATGGAAATACAAATGTGCTCTCAGTATCTGCTGGGGTTTGGCTCTAGGACCCCTCCAGGACTACCAAATTCCATGGATGTTCAACTCCCATTATATACAATGACAAAGCAAGCTGAAGATAGTAATTCAGATACTTTGCACATTCTGACTTTTCTAGGAATACGATATTTGACCTATTTGTTTTTGCATTTCTGTATCTTGAAGGATATAAATCTAAGTCCTATACAGACTGTGAACCTTTCTAGAGCAGCACTTAAGATGTCTGCTGATCAGACAACTGAAACAGTAGCAATTTAAGTTTCCAGAAATCAGATTGCTATCCATGATGGATTGAATACTGCATGTCGTTATCAACATCATCATCTCATTTTCCTCCCAGTCTGGAGGCCCTTCCAGATAGAGCCTAAAATGCAGGACCCTGCTTTGTCCTGAATTCATTAGATACCCCATTAGACCCGTGCCTTCCTGAAAGAGCCTGTGGGAACTGACTCACGGGTACTCCCGGGGATCAGTCACCACACCCACCTCCTGAAGCCCAAAGATAAAAGATGGTGTCCACCCCCCCTCCAACCTCCCCCCCAACTCCCCCCCCAACCCCCCCCCCCCACACACACACACACGTGCACACACACACCTCCTGGTGCGTCATTTCTACAAATTAGGAGGCCTTCCAGAGAGGCACTATGACAGCCTGGTAAGTTTTTTAAGGGTCTTTTGAGGGTTTTAGGGTCGTCCCATTTTTAGGGTGGACCCATTCTAGCATGGTAGTTATGCTGGCATGGGGACACCCAAGGGGAAAGCCTGGGTTTGGGGGGTTGGGAGATGAGACAGAAAGGAACACCAAAGCAGGTTTTAAAAACCCACTTTGGTGTGAAGTCTGGAAGCACCCTGGGACTTACAGTTGTTTAACAGCAGTTAAAAGAAACAAAACAAAACAATTTCATCAAACAGAAGTTTAAACACCATTAAACTATCTATCACGTTAAATCCAATTTGCAAACATAGCTGTTAAAAAAACCTCAAAATATATTGGCAGTACAGTACAGTCTTAAGTAGTCTCCAAAGGCCTACCATGTTTTCAATCTTACTGCTAAAAGATTGAAAGGAGGGGGTCAATTGACCTCACTGCCTGGAAGCAATCAACAGGAAACAAGGAGGCGCGGTATTCACAATGGGTTAAACCCTTGTGCTGCTGAACTGTTGACCTGCAAGTTGGTTGAACTGCTGACCTGAAGGTTGGCAGTTTGAACCGTGAGATGGGGTGAGCTCCTGTCTGTCAGCCCTAGTTCCTGCCAACCTAGCAGTTCAAAAACATGCAAATGTGAGTAGATAAATAAATACTGCTTCGGTGGGAAAAGGCAAAGAGATGTTCCAAGCAATCTTGCCGGCCACATGACCAGGAGGTGACAACACAGGCTCCTCAGCTTGGAAATGGAGAAAAGCACCTCCCAGAGCCAGAGATGAACACCACCTCCCGAAGCCAGAAAAGAAAGGAGAAGCCTTGCCTTGTTTGTGTTTGTGTGTCTAATGTGATTGTAAAGGCACTGAATGTTTCCCTGTGTATGTAAATACTGTAAACTGCTTTAGAGTCCCCTAGGAGAGAAGGGAGGAATATAAATAAAGTGTATATGTAAGTGTATATAAAAAGGTTATCAGACCATGTTCCCACTACATTTACCTGTGAGTGTGATGGGAGCCATTCCATATAAGATGTCAAAGCATAAGCAAGCTGATATTGAAGAATACAGTCCTTCAGATAATCTGGATCTGAACCAGGTCATAATTAGCATTAAAGTAATAACTAGCTCTTAATCGTGCCAAGAAATGAATTGGCAGCAAGTGTTGCAACAAGGGAGTTGTGTACTCCCTTTAGCTGGCCCCAGTTAACAAGCAGGCTATAGCCCTTTGGACCAGCTGAAGTTTCCAAATGCTCTTCAAAGGCAGTCCCATGTAGAGTGCATTACAGTAATCCAAATGTAATGCAATGAAGATCAGACATCCAATGAAGTCCCCACTGTGCAAATACACTTCTCACCACTGTTGAAACTTGAGCTTCCAGGTTCATAACTAAATCCAGGATTATAGCAAATTTAAGGGGATGCTAATTCTTGAATTCCTACTCCGTGCTCTGCCTTTCAAGTGACCAGAAAGTCTTAGGAAGACACATTGATCAACAGTATTACAAGGTGCTAAGAGATACAGCAAGTCTCGTGGATTCAATTCCCCTGTCTATTTTCACTATCTCATTTTGGGGCCTGAAACCAGATTGAAATAGACCTGGATAATACAGGTTATCCAGTAGCGAGGAGGCTAGGCTACCACATGCTAGAACCTTGCTCAAGATAAAGCTATTGGAGGCTAGCTTGTAAGCCCCTGAAGCTGAGAGGCCATTGCACATTCCAGTATCTTGCCACTGGCCAGCTCTTTGACAATGCTGTAGTGACAGAGAGAAAATTTATTTCAGATGCTTGCACTGACCTCAACTACAGTGTTCCCTCACTTATCGCGGGTGTTAGGTTCCAGGAACACCTGTGAAAAGTGAAAATCCGCAAAGTAGAGACAGTACATTTATTTTAATATTTATACATTATTTTAGTAGTTCTACACTATTTTAAGTCTTTATAAACCCTCCCCACACACTTACACTACATAACCCTTCTTGAATGTGTTGTTCACGTAATCCTCGGCTTTGGCTTTATCCGCTGAGGCAGCACCTCTATACAGACAAACGTACTCTTCTTGTTCACCACCATCTTGGTCTTCCATTTTCTCTGCCATGCAATTGTAAGTACAGCAAAAAACCCGTGAAACAGCAAGAATACTATGATATTTTACATTAATATTTATTGAGAAAAACCGCAAAACAGAGAGTCCACGAAAAGTGAACCACGAAGTAGCAAGGACCAGGCATGTAGCCGGGGGGAGGCTTGAAGGGCTTCAGCTCCCCCCCCCCCCCCCCCCGAAATTCTCATGGTGGTTTGCGAAAAGGCCTTACTGGTGCATTATTTAAACTGTTATGTTTATTCATATCATGATCTGATCACCATAATCAATATATCCCATATGCATGGGGGTATTGGGATAATGATACAAAAGGTTTGCTAGGCTAGACCCTCTTTCACTCAGACTCAGTCCCCCCCCGAAACTCAGCCCCCCCCAAAAAAACCTGAAAAAGATTTAGCCCCCCCCCCCCCCCCGAAACGAAATCCTGGCTACGGGCCTGGCAAGGACCCACAGTATGCCCATAAGTAGGCTCTACCCTGTGTTTGTTCAGACCTAATCTAAGTTTTCTGCCAGCATCACTCTAGTTGCCATCTCACTTGCTGCATCACCACAAGTACCCTGGAGAACCAGGGATCTAGTTTGGATGCACTCCATGAGAAGGAACACTTGGGAGAAACCATGTCCACTGTCCTGAACATTTCCGCATTCCAGAGGTCAACCAGGGCATTAACTTAACCATCTGCTAAGGCAGTGAAAGTTCCTCAAGAGTCATCAGCAATCCATCTAGATCCATAAGCCTCTTGCAGCAGACCATTTTCATTTGTCTCATACCCATTCAGTAGTTCAGAGGTCTGGCAAGTTCAAACCCCTCAAGATAGTGAAATTATAGACAGTGCCTTAACCATCACCCCACCTAGGCTAGGAAATTATGTCCAGAGTGTCCTCAGCAACATGAGTCATGGTTGTCATGGCAGACATGCGTGTGTATCACTTTCTTTGGCTCTCGGGCATTAAAAACTGAAGAAACTCTAACATCAACCTAGTTAAGGAAGTGAGAGTGATGAACAGCAAAGTGGTTGATATACAGAATCCTATCTTTCTGAGCAGGAGCCCCCGGTGGCGCAATGGGTTAAACCCTTGTGTTGGCAGAACTGAAGATTGACAGGTCAAAGATTCAAATTTGTTGAGAGCACAGATGAGCTCCCTCTGACAGCTCCAGCTCCCCATGTGGGGACATGAGAGAAGCCTTCCAAAAAGGATGGTAAAACACCAAAACATATGTGTGTTCCCTGGGCAACATCCTTGCAGACAGCCAATTCTCTCACACCAGAAGTGACTTGCAGTTTCTCAAGTTGCTCCTCACACACACACACTCACACACTCTCTCACTCTCTCTCTCTCACACACACACAAAATCTTCCTGAGTCATCCAGATCCAAGTACACACATCTAAACCCAGAATACTATGGGATAGGACCCTGGTCAGGATAATAGAAATCTCATGTGAATTATCTGCTTGCTGCCGCATAGAAAAACCTGGTATACGTAATTGCGAGCATGAACCTCCCTCCTCACCCCATACACAAGGTCAACATGCTTCACTGTGGATGGCAGTCTCTTTCTCATTCACTGTGCTGGCATTCATCAATAGCATTTTCTACCAAGAGGGATTGCTGCCAAAGCAACCCAGGCTATTTGAGTTTTTAAACATGATGCTGTTGGATTCCAGCCCGTTGTCCTTGCCTATAAAGGTTCAGGGAAATGAAATAGGTTGCAGATGCTACATTTCCCATTAGCTTCTCAGCAAGCTATCATTTCCATCATTCTTTTCCATCTGCTATGGAAGAAACCCAACTCTTGGCTGCCACAGCTGGCAGGAAGGTGGTCAGTGGCAGGCATGTAGCCAGGGGGGGGGCTCGGGGGGCTTCAGCCCCCCCCCCCGAAATTTTCATGGTGGTTCGCGAAAAGGCCTTATTGGTGCATTATTTAAACTGTTATGTTTATTCATATCATGATCTGATCACCATACTCAATATATCCCATATGCATGGGGGTATTGGGGTAATGATACAAAAGGTTTGCTAGGCTAGACCCTCTTTCACTCAGACTCAGCCCCCCCCGAAACTCGCCCCCCCCCGAAACCCCCCCCCCTGAAAATTTTTTAGCCCCCCCCCGAAACGAAATCCTGGCTACGGGCCTGGTCAGTGGTCTAATGTGCTAAATTAGTATTCTGTTTTGTATTCTTGGGGACATGAAACCTAGACTAGAGGTAAGTTGTTATTTGTCTCACAGAACATATTGTACACATGTTATAATTTTCATGTTTAGATGTAGTGGGAGCAGAAGATGCAGTTCATAAATCAGATTGGTCCACAAAGACGAGGTGATCCAGGAACTGTACTCAAATCAGCATTTCCTAGCCACATACTCCATTTCCTATAGATCAGGTTCATGACAGATCAGGACAAAGATAGATAGATAGATATAAAATCTCAAGCGGCACTAAACCAGTTGCAACTTGCTCCTCTGTACTGAAGCCCTTTTAAGCAGCTACCAGTTGATTCAGGATTTCTGCCAGTTACTAGCTGGGACCTACAGTGCAAGTGTCACCTTGAAGTAGCATAATGCATATCCAGTATTTCCCTGAAAACTAAGGATAGATGAAATCTTGATTTTGAAACATCCCCTTACAGCCCCTTTAGCTTGTTTGAACGTGCTCTCTAATCTTTAAAGAGGAGAATTATGGAGAAACTAATTTTGTTGTTAAGTGAGCAAAGCAGGTTGGATTACTTGAGCTTATCTTCCACAGATAGCAGCAAGCTCATGGCAGCAAACACGTACCTTGAACCAGCAGGGAAAGTGGTGCGGCTGTTCAAGAAAACCTGGCCTGGCTCTCCGATGTGAAGAACTGCAGGTCGTCTCCCTCAAAACTCTGAAAACTGAATGTGCTGCTGGTTTCTGTTATTCTGTACCAACAGATAGCATTATCTTATCTTGATAACCAAAATACTCCAAAATTTCAAATTGTACACATGGGTGGCTGAGATAGTGACACCTTTGCTTTCTTATGGTTCAATATAATTCATACATTATTTAAAAAACATGGTATAAAATTACCTTTAGGCTACATGTAATAGGTGTATATAGAGCATAAATGAATTTTGCAATGACACTTAGATCCTGCCTCCAAGATATTCCATTAAAGAATCATAGAGTTGGAAGACACCTCATGGGCCATCCAGTCCAACCCCCTGCCAAGAAGCAGGAAAATTGCATTCAAAGCATTCCTGACAGATGGTCATCCAGCCTCTGTTTAAAAGCCTCCAAAGAAGGAGCCTCTACCACACACCGGGCAGAGAGTTCCACTGCTGAACAACTCTTACAGTCAGGAAATTCTTCCTCATGTTCAGATGGAATCTCCTTCCTTGTAGTTTGAAGCCATTGTTCCATGTCCTAGTCTCCAGGGCAGCAAAAAACAAGCTTTCTCCCTCCTCCCTATGACTTCCTCTCACATATTTATACATGGCTATCGTGTCTTTTCTCAGCCTTCTTTTCTGCAGGCTAAACATGCCCAGCTCTTTAAGCTGCTTCTCATAGGGCTTGTTCTCCAGATCCTTGATCATTTTAGTCGCTCTCCTCTGGACACATTCCAGCTTGTCAACATTTCCCTTAAATTGTGGTGCCCAGAATTGGTCACAGTATTCCAGATGTGGTCTAACCAAGGCAGAATAGAGGGGTAGCATGACTTCCCTAGATCTAGACACTATACTCCTACTGATGCAGGCCAAAATCCCATTGGCTTTTTTGCCGCCGCATTACATTGTTGGCTCATGTTTAACTTGTTGTCCACAAGGACTCCAAGATCTTTTTCACACATACTGCTCTTGAGCCACGCATCCCCCATTTTGTATCTTTGCATTTCATTTTTTTCTGCCTAAGTGGAATATCTTGCATTTGTCCCCATTGAACTTCATTTTGTTAGTTTTGGCCCATCTCTCTAATCTGTTATATATGTATGCATGTGCAAAATACAGTTACTGAATTACAAAATCCTGAAAACTCCATAGTCCAAAACATTTCTGGTCCCAAGCATTTTGGATAACAAATGCTGAACTTGTCTATAGCAATGCTGAAATTTATATACAAAAATTCTTCAGAGGTAAAATATTTTATAGTTATTATCCTTCTGGAAAAAACATAGGCTTGTCAAAGATGTTGGGAATCTGTGTAAGATAGTTTCCCAAAAGTACAGAAGAGATATATGTATGCAGAGGTCCTTTTGTGATTTACATTGAAAATGCAGTGGTTTCAGGCTGTCTACCTTTCAATTTAGTGCATGGAGTGGAGCATAAGCCATCCTTAGGGTGAGTTGGTATGATCTCGCCTACTAAGAATAACAAAAGAGTAAGAGCCAAGTACCAGTAGGAAGCTTCAGTGTTCCTACTTCCATGCCTGCTGTTGTGTGTTTATATTTAAATAATTGTACTTAGAAAAGGCCTTTTATAGTATTGCTTCCCAAACTATATGATCTAAGAGGCCAACAATTATTTTGTTCCATCATGACATGATCTGGCATCACATTTGCTTCAGATGTTTCTTTATTCCCTGGAGACTCACCAGGGATTGTTGTCCAGTAGTTTAAGGACCAGCAATGGTCAATGGACCACCACTTTGAATTTTGCTGCTTTATAATCAAAGAAATTTTTTTAGTTAATATGTAAGAAGAGAAAAGTGTCATGCTGGATCCAGAATTTATGTTCGCAGCTTGTGATCAACCAGTTTTCTAGGGGAAGCCTACAAACAATAAATTCAGCACAACACATGCCAGCAAGAAAGGAGCACCATGCTGTCCTTTTTGCTGATGTTCCCATCAACAGATGGAATTAGGTCTATCATGATTTGGAACTTTAGAGAAACTAAAACTATTCTGACTTGTAACAATTATAGACTCAGTGTGTAAGAATTTGCCCTTCTCTTTTTAAAACTGCCCCATATTGGCAGGAAACCTAAATCTGATGGTTGCGATATCATAATTTGCTTCATGCTCTTCATCTGTCATTGTTGCTCTTCTTTTCTGGAGGTTCAGCCTCACTGAATTAGTGCATTGCCTTCTGTCTTGCAAGAAGGAATAAAGCGCCATGTGCTGTGCTCTCCCAAGCCCCATGTGGAAAGCCATGCCTGCCAAAATCATGTTTCATTGTTTGTTCTCTGTGGGGCCCTCAGACATAGAACAAGCCCAGCAACACAGCACGAAAACAATTCCCTTGTTCATTTTCCTGCTGTGGCTTGCTCCTCAAGAAGCTTCCTTTCTGGCAGCACTCTCTTGCTACATGCAGGCAGGGAGGTCTCATCTTGGCAGCTGCCGAATATTGCAAAAGAGCTAGGGAAAAGTGAGGCCTGCCTCACAGCAGAAAGATGTTGTAACTAATGAGCAAAAAAGTAAAAATAAGCCTTCTGAGAAAATTATAACATGGTCTGCAGAAGCTGTTCGTGAGGCTCTTGTCTAAGATGTAGTAACTGTTTCTGATAGAAGATTGTTGCCTCTCAATATGCCCCTCAAGTCCCAACAATGCCATACATGAAGTCATGTATGAAAGAAAACAACATATTGCCTATTTGGTCTTGTGGAGTGAGCAATGTCTTTGGCCTTTTGATTGGAACTTCAGAAAGAAGAACTGAAAGTCTGATAATGTTATAACCGTTATCGCTCTCACACATCCAGAAGCTCTAAATTTAAAAGTGTTTGTTAATTTCTCTGCAGTAACTTCCTTTTTTGACCCTTTGTCACTGCAATAAGCATTAAAAATGTATCTCTGAACAGATAATGTTCTATTCTCAATACATATGCATCCCCTCCCTCAGAGATGTATTAGCTATGAACCACAGGTCTTGCTCAGGACTTTGAAACGAATACATCTCAAAAACTAGTTACTAGATATCTGTCAAAGGCCTCAACCCAAGCCCCCCAATACTTGCATGTGGTTCTTTAGCAGACAGAAACAAAGATGTTAGAAGCTGTCTCTTTTCAAAAATCAACTCAGTGGTTACATTAAAGAATAGTGAGTGGATTAGGTTGTTCAGTCTAGATCTCTTGTTGTTTCTGACTTAAAGCGACACTAAGATGAACCAATCATGGGGTTTTCATGGGCTGAGAGAATGTGACTCACCTAAGGTCACGCAGTGGGTTTCCATGGCCGAACAAGAAATTGAACCCTAGTCTTGAAAGCTACAGTCCAACATTCAAATCACTAACTATACCATGCTGGCTCTCTTTATGTGGTGGTAATTTGGCTTTAACTATTTATGAAGTCTTGATATTTAACACCTCACTAACACACTACTTCAAAGTATCCAAGTAAAGTCCGTTATCATAAATAAGGAAGTAAATACTGCAGAGGAAGGGTAGCTAGGACAATTAGCTCACGTTTGAGTGCTTTTACTTGACATTATCCTTGAACCCAAAAACTTGAGTTGGAAGAGGCTGTGAAACAAGCTTGACCACTCTGAGGATAAAGCTTGTTGAAAGCAAAAACACTTTGGAGTTCACTTGAAGAAGACGTAGCCTCATATGTTTTCATTTCAAACACATTCAGAAATTGTCAGTCCCTGTTATATAACAAGGGCAGTAAGACATTTGGCTGGAATCTACTGGAAGACCTCTGTGTGGCTTGTAATAGATCTCTAAGGACAACTGTCTCATCAGAACAGTGGTTCCCAATCTTTTTTGACCAGGGACCACTGACCAGGAACCACTTTGACCAGGGACCATTTGACCAGGGACCACTTTGACTGGGAACCACTTTGACCAGGGACCATTTGACCAGGGACCACTTTGACCAAGGACCATTTGACCAGGGACCACTTTGACCGGGGACCACTTGACCAGGAACCACTTTGACCAGGGACCATTTGACCAGGGACCACGTTGACCGGGGACCATTCTGACCGGGGACCACTCTCCAATATTAGTACCAGAAGGGTTACAAATCAGGTTTTGGTCAACTAGCTTCAGTTTGGTTATTTGGGGTACTGATTCAGAAAATTGCATTGGATAGACCACATCAGCTCTAGTTTATGATACGGAACATATGCCATCCAATAGTCGTCATCTGCTCACCCAAAGAAAACCATATTTAATAATCTAGAGCTGATGTGGTAGTAGTAACTTTCGTGGGTAGTCAGCCTCTCCCTTCCTGACAGACTCATTGCTTCTCTAACTACACAGATATCTATAAATACAATGTCAATACACAAATGTCCTATTGCTATAAACTTCAGCAACAATACCAACTGCAATAATGAGGAGAATACCAAACTAACTCGTATAGTACACAAGCATGGGAAGCAAACACATAGGGACTGTTTACAATGGTGCAACAAACATAATATTCATGTTTTCCAAAATAATTAGTCGGATCTTCCAAAGGTTGTGTGAACAAACTTCAACAATTCAGTATTGTCCCATGTGAATTCAAGATGTGATAAAAAGTCTTGTTTGTTTCCCATGCTTGTGTACTATATGAGCTAGTTTGGTATTCTCCTCATTATCCCAATTGGTATTGTTGCTGAAGTTTACAGCAATATGACATTTGTGTATAGACTCATTGCTTCAGCACTATAAGAGGGTTTTGTGACACCAGTCGCTCTCATTGCCGTGTAGTTTTGAGGCAACGATGTAGTAATGGTGAGGATGCGGACCATATTTTTGTTCTTGGGGACTACTGGTGGTCCACAGGCAGGGAACCACTGCATTAGGAGAAGGGAACCAGTCTCCATCTGTATACTTCTCTCTCAGCTTCATTGCTGTAAAACAGTAGTAAAACAGGACTAACTCCCTGCCTTTCAATATATATTGTTCTGTTCTTCTGGCCTGTTTTAGAGTGTGTATTATAATTCCTGACTCACAGGCCAATCTTCGTGTATGGTTCATTGAGTGCAGTGCATTACTAACTCCACTCAGAGGCGCCATTTTTATCTGCTTTGCTTAGCAGATGACCAAGAAGGAGGTGGAGGAGATCTAGATTTGTTCAAGGTACTAACAATCAGTTTTTAAAAATAGAAAACGCAGGGAGTCTTTTCACCTCTGCGTTAACAGTATTCTGAGAAACACAATAGCATATTAAATTATTAAGAGTCAATCGAAGAAAATACTAAGCTATTATTTTAATTTTTCATGCCTAACAGCCAATACACCGGGCTATATTAAGGGAAAGAAAAGTTGGATCAGCCAGCCTCATTAGGCTTTACCTCTCCTTGAACTGGTCACCCAGTACCAACCTGTCTTGCTGCAGCAGAGGGAGTGTTGAAACACAAGACTACCCACTGAGCTTGGTCAAAGGCAACTCAAGGCAATGTTTTGATCCTGTAATCAACTGAACCATTTATAGAATTCTTTGCAGGACCCAGAAGATGACATTTCTCACCTGTAAGCTTCCCCCTGCTATTGCACTGCCTCATTCACAAAATGGCCATTACCTTAATACCAGGAGCCTTTTCTACGAAAGCATCGTAAGAAACCATCACCTTTTGGCTCTTCCATGGTGTAACTGTTTCTATTCCAGATGGCCATTGATAAGAAAACCCACACAGTTTGTTTTTGTTGCAAAACTGCTATTGATAGGTGGTAAGAACGGTTATATCCTCCACATAGTCCGTTCCTTTTATGTTGTGCCCGTTTTTTTATCAGAGCGTTGAGGGAAAGGCCTTTTCTGTTTTTAATGATAGTGAATCACTCTGGGGACTTTGCTGGTTAACATGAATGCTTTGAACAATAAATAATGCTTGTCACATACCTTCTCCTCCTCTGGCTTTCCCCCAGGCGGTTTGGGGAGATTAGAGGTGATTCTAGAATGCAAGGGGGCTATTTCCCAACCAAGGAACCACTAAGATACCTTTGTGCATCACCTTTCCAAAGTTTACAGATAGCCTCCCTCCATCTTTTCTCTTATTCTTTCTGTAAGACTACATACTTGAGAATTTGCCCAGCTCTGACTAGCAGAGTTGCTAAGAAACGTTTTAGCACTATCTGTTGATTTGTTCAGTTAGTTGGGAGTCACATTTGTTGAGCTCTCTGGGAACCTATTTCAGATTAGATATAAATTAGTTTGGACGATACATCACATAACCAAAGTCTGGAAAAGTTATATTTTTTATTACAGTTCCCGGAACACGCACGTACCAGTCAGCGAGCATCACCTGTATAACTCAAACCTATGCACAGCTGAGCAAAGGAAAGCAGATATTTTTGAACTGTGGTGTTGGAGGAAAAATTTGGGAGTGCCTTAAACCACAAGAATATCAAACCAGTCCATACTCCAGGAAATAAAGCCTGACTGCTCACTGGAGGGAAGGATATTAGAAGCAAAGATTAAGTCCTTTGGCCACATAATGAGAAGAAAGGAAAGCTTGGAGAAGACAATGATGCTGGGGAAAATGGAAGGAAAAAGGAAGAGGGGCAGACCAAGGGCAAGATGGATGGATGGATGGATGGTATCCTTGAAGTGACTGGCTTGGCCTCGAAGGAGTTAGCGGTGGCCACGGCCAAGCTCTGGCGTTGGCTGGTCCATGAAGTCACGAAGAGTCGGAAGCAACTGAACAACAACATGCATGTCTTATTTTGAAATAGATTTAGTCAAGTTCCAAAAAGATGCTAGGCCCAGAAAGTAATTTGAGTACTTTAAAGTAATTTATGTTAGGATCATGAACATTTTATTTGAGATTCTTTAACTGAAATGAATACAATTTCGCAAAATCCCTAAATACACTGCTACAAGCCTTTACATTTTAACCTTTCTGTAAGGCCAGAGGTTATGCTATGTGCCAACGGTGGATTAGAAACTGGTAAAACAACTAGTTAAATATTATGTATTTAAGACTTACACCATTATCACCAAATGAAAGATGTGTTTGCCTTCTTTGATAATGTCCAGTGACCTAATTAAAATATCATGCTATGAATAATGATGTAAAAAAATGTGGCCAGAGTTTGCCCTTTGGAAAAATTTATTTATTCTTTCCACTACTGGGAACTTAAAAGTAACATGGTCGAAGCAGGAAAAGCTTCTTGTTTATTTCACACAAAGTGCTGATCACGCTTGGAGCCAAGTCTCAATTAAAAAAGAATGGTTACTTCAGGCAATAAGAACATTGATACTTAGTCAGGTGATGTTCACCTGGCATGGATGGTAGATCATGTGCATCTTCTGTCAATCGTACATGAGATCTTTTCCAAACAGAGAGATCCGGATTTCCTTCTAAGATGTTTAACTCTCTATTTAAGGCTCACGAGATGGGAAGGGACACAGGCATTAAATGGGGATTCTTCAGTGAAGCAGCCAAGAAAACACCTATTTGTGTAGTGGAGGGGGTGGACTCATCTAAGGCAGTGGTTCTCAACCTGTGAGTCCCCAAATGTTTTGGCTTTCAACTCCCAGAAATCCTAACAGCTGGCAAACTGGCTGGGATTTCTGAGAGTTGTAGGCCAAAACACTTGGGGACCCACAGGTTGAGAACCACTGGTCTTATGCCTTTGGGAGAAAACTGATATACAGTGTTCCCTCACTTATCGCGGGTGCTACATTCCAGAACCACCCATGAAAAGGGAAAATCCGTGAAGTAGGGACGCAGGAGCCTGGAAGAGGCAGCCAGGCTCTCGCTTCTGCAGCTGCTGCCGCCGTTGCTACCCTTTTTGCTTGCTCGCTCCCCCCCCCCCCCCCCGCTTGCTACTCACCAGGCCGAGTCCTGGTTCTGCTGCTGGGACATGGCCCAGTGAGTGAACAAGCGAGGGAGGGTGGGTGAGTGAGTGAGCAAGGGTGGGTGGGAGGGTCACCTCCTCCAGGCTCCTGCTTCTGCTTCAGTTGTTGCGCCCTCCCTCACTTGCTACTCTCCAGGCCAGGTCTCCAGGCTCTAGTTTCTGATACAGAAATATGCCACTCAGTAGTCACCATCTGCTCACCCACAGAAAACCATATTTAATAATCTGATGTCAATCAATCAATATTTATTAATGCTCCGACCAATGGTCATACACATTTACAGAAGCAGCATCAAATAAACATCTATACAGAACACTGTAAAATCCAACAATTAGAAGTAGGGTGCCAGCAGGTTAAAACAGGGCATACAAAATATACATTGTGAGGTGCAGCAACTCAAATGCAACATGTGCTGGGAGTTGCGTATTTTACTGGTAGAAAGCCAATATGAAAGTTTGGTCATTTAGAAGAAAAAGAGAGAGAGAGAAAAGAAAAAAGAAGCTTAAATAACAATCTTAGTCCAGCGTCAGTACAAAACATTGTAAAATTCAACAATTAGAGGCAGAATGCAAGGGGGGTAGAACAAAGCTTGCAAAATATAACTAGTGAAAAGCCAGTGAAAGATATCAGTCATGTTAAAAACTAGAAAGTGGAGTTTGTTTCCAAGGGGTACCAATAATGTGGTGGCAAGACATTATTGACTAGGAGCAGAATGTTATCTGCCGATCAGAACTATCAAAATGTATCAAATCTCTTTAGTACAGGGCTTGGAAAAAGTGAATTGTATAGCAAAATTATGCATATTCTCATCATGGTTTTTTTTTCTAATTCCTGTAAAATTTGTTCAGATGGATTTGGTACCTTTTGGAAACAAGTTTCATCTTGAATTCATGCATCTTGAATTCATGCTTCATCTTTGAAGGAGCCCCCGGTGGTGCAATGGGTTAGATCTTTGTGCCAGCAGCACTGCTGACCAAAAGGTCGGGAGTGGGGTGAGCTCTTGTCCGTCAGCTCCAGCTTCCCATGCATGGACATGAGAGAAGCCTCCCACAGGATGGTAAAACATCCAGGCGTCCCCTGGGCAACGTCCTTGCAGTCAGCCAATTCTCTCATACCAGAAGTGACTTACAGTTTCTCAAGTTGCTTCTGACATGCATTTTTTAAAAAAAATATTAAATACACAACTACACCCCAGAAAATAGCACTTGTGGTGATGCTTGTCACCTACAAATTAATCATGCCACCCCAATGTCATCCCAAACCAGACAGGCATGCACAGCAACCCCCCCCCCCTATTTTCCTTGAAAGAAATGATTTTTGAAAAATCACATTAAAGCCTAAAAGAAGAACTTTCACTGTTACACGTTATGTGTTGTTACAATGCTGGAACACAGATAGGTAAGGGGATTTCTTGCAGGTTGTGTAACCCCTAGGATAGCTTCAACCAGTTCAAGGTCTCGTCATCCCATCAGGTTTTGGCTCTTAAATCCCGAGGTTTGTGATCATCCTGACCTGGCAAACCTGTGGCTGGAATGCATTGGCATGGATGTTCATTGGTACACAAACATGGGATGATGTTGCACATGACCTCCACCTTCTGACAGGTTGCCAATGGAGAACAGTTCAGAGTGTTGGGGATTATCAGTAAATCCCTCAGCGGTTTGGTCCCAGGATACCTAAACATCTAAAGTACAGAAGAGTCATCGGTTATGGGAACTGCAAAACTGGCAGGGTGACGTTTTCTCTCCACACTGTAAAAAGGATAGCAAAAGTATGCCCAAAGGCCATATGTGAAACATCAGACTTTGTATTATTATCGGTTTTAACTATGCATTTTTAGTAAGTGTTCAACTCTATTTTAATGTTTGTATCAGGCATGGGCAAACTTGGGCCTTCCAGGTGTTTTGGACTTCAACTCCCACCATTCCTAACAGCCTCAGGCCCCTTCCTTTTCCCCCTCAGCCGCTTAAGCGGCTGAGGGGGAAAAGGAAGGGGCCTGAGGCTGTTAGGAATGATGGGAGTTGAAGTCCAAAACACCTGGAGGGCCCAAGTTTGCCCAAGTCTGGTATATGCTTTGGGATTTAATTTATATATTGCATTATTTTTAGTCTTAAACCCTTTGAGTTTCCTTTGGGAGAAAAGAAGGATATAAATCCATATAATACTCTTCCAACTCTGGTTACATCCAGAGTCTATATAGGCTTTTCTTCTGGCCTGGGATTTCTGAGTTTTTCCAAACTCAGAAGAGTCAGAGGTCTGGAGAAGTTGCAGTGTGACACAATCTTCAGCCTCTTCTGCCAAAGTGCAGGTGCTTCACCAAACAATAGTTCCCAGGATCCCATAGCATTGAGCCTTTGCAGTTAAAGTTGTGCCAAACTGCATCACTTCTACGGAGTAGATGGATCCCAAAGTCTAGATACATGTTCTTTGCAACTGTCCCCCATTCTGTCTTTTTTCATCTATATCAGTGTTTCTCAACCTGGAAATTGGGACCCGGGGGGGGGGGGGGGGTCGCAAGGGGGTGTCAGGGGGGGGGGTCGTTAAAGACCACCAGAAAACACAGTATTTTCTGTTGGTCATGGGGATTCTGTGTGGGTGTTCGTTTGTGGGGTTCAGAATGCTCTTTTTTTGTAGGTGAACTACAACTCCCAAATGTCAAGGTCTATTTTCCCCAAACTCCACCAGTGGTCACATTTGGGCATATTGAATATCCGTGCCAAGTTTGGTCCAGATCCCTCATTGTTTGAGTCCACAGTGCTCTCTGGATGTAGGTGAACTACAACTCCCAAACTTCCAATGCACACCAAACCTTTCCAGTATTTTCTGTTGGTTATGGGAGTTATGTGATTCAATTTCATCGTTGGTGGAGTTCAGAATGCTCTTTGATTGTAGGTGAACTACAGGCATGCAGCTGGGGGGTTGGGGGGCTTCAGCCCCCCCCCCCCCCCGAAATTCTGATGGTGGTCCGTGAGAAGGCCTTACTGGTACATTATTTAAACTGTTATGTTTATTCATATCATGATCTGATCACCATGATCAATATATCCCATATGCATGGGGGTATTGGGGTAACAATACAAAAGGTTTGCTAGGGTAGACCCTCTTTCACTCAGACTCAGCCCCCCCCCCCCCCCCGAAACAAAATCCTGGCTACGGGCCTGGTGAACTATAAATCCCATCAGCTACAAAATCAATCCAAACCCCACCAATATTTAAATTTAGGTGTATTGGGTATTTGTATCAAATTTGGACCAGTGAATGAAAATACATCCTGCATGTCAAATATTTACATTGGGATTCATAACAGTAGCAAAATTATGATGCAGCAATGAAAATAATTTTATGGTCGGGGGTCACCACAACATGAGAAACTGTATTAAGGGGTCACGGCATTAGGAAGGTTGAGATCTATATGTTACGTGTGAGCTTTTTATGGTTCTTTTTTATCTTTTACGATCTCACTCATTCAGCAATGCATTTGATGGCAAGACTGGTTTCTGGGTAAATACGGTTAAGATCCGGTTAGGCTGCAATTGAGGCTTATTGTTTACCGGACCGTGAAATCCCACACGGGACATTTCTTTCCCAATAATTGCTGGGTTGAGGTCGTGCGGAGGGACACTCAGTACTTTTCCATGTTGGAGAATATCGGGATGTTCAAAGACTGAGGGTGTGTTTGCTTCTCCGTGTTTAAAAAAGATGGCTTCAAGGATTGGGGGAGGGGGAAACAAATTTTTGAAAAGCCACTCATTCTTGGCATATGAATCACAAGCTGAAAAACGTCGGTCATAAGTTTTCTGACATTAACATGAATTAGGATGACAGATGAAGAGGCCAGTGTGGAGTGCAATAGAGTTGGTCCTCTCAACATCTGCGGGTTTCAATTTTGCAAATTTGACTATTTGTGGGTTTAATTAATAAATCTGGGGGGTCTAGAGCAGGTATGGGCAAACTTTGGCCCTCCAGGTGTTTTGGACTTCAACTCCCACAATTCCTAACAGCTTACCGGCTGTTAGGAATTATGGAAGTCCAAAACACCTGGAGGGCCAAAGTTTGCCCATACATTGCCTAGAGATTCCTAGAGACAATACTTCCCTTTAAGTCAGTGGTTTTCACCCTTCCTAATGCAGCAACCCCTTAATATAGTTCCTCATGTTGTGGTGACTCCCAACCATCAAATCATTTTCGTTGCTACTTCATAACTGTAATTTTGCTCCTGTTGTGAATCATAATGTAAATATCTGATATGCAGGATGTATTTTCACTCACTTGACCAAATCTGGTTCAAATACCTAATATGCCCAAATTTGAATATTGGTAGGGTTGGGGGGGGGGGGGTATTGATTTTGTCATTTGGGAGTTGTAGTTGCTGGGATTTATAGTTTACCTACATCCAGAGAGCATTCCGAACTCCACCAAGGATGGAATTGAACCAAACTTGGCACACAGAACTCCCATGGCCAACAGAAAATATTGAAAGAGTTTGGTGGGCACTGACCTTGAGTTTGGGAGTTGTAGTTCACCTACATGCAGAGAGCACTGTGGACTCAAACAATGATGGATCTGGACCAAACTTGGCACGGATACTCAATATGCCCAAATGTGAACAATGGTGGAGTTTGGGGGAAATAGATCTTGCCATATGGGAGTTGTAGTTTCTGGGATTTATAGTTCACCTACAATCAAAGAGCATTCTGAACTCCACCAACGATGGAATTGAACCAAACTTGGAACAAAACTCCCATGACCAACTGAAAATACTGGAAGGGTTTGGTGGGCACTCACCTTGAATTTGGGAGTTGTACTTACTTACTTACTTAGGCGATCCCTCGTTGGACGAGTAAGATGGTCTTCCATTATGCGTTTCCTTGTGGGTTCGTAGGTGGCTGTGGAGCCCTATTCTTGACCTGCATCTTCTCCCACAGTGAGGGCATTGGTTTCCAGGTGGAAGGCGGTCCCAGTTGGGGTTGGTTTGACGCGCCTTCCTCCTGGCACGTTTCTCTCTTTCGCCCTCCACTCGTGCCTCCTTGAATTCTGTAGCACTGCTGGTCACAGCTGACCTCCAGCTGGAGCACTGAAGGGCCAGGGCTTCCCAGTTCTCAGTGTCTATGCCAGAGATTTTAAGGTTGGCTTTGAGCCCATCTTTAAATCTCTTTTCCTGTCCACCAACATTCCGTTTTCCGTTCTTAAGTTCAGAGTAGAGCAACTGCTTTGGGAGGCGGTGATCAGGCATCCGAACAACGTGGCCGGTCCAGCGGAGTTGATGGCAGAGAACCATAGCTTCAATGTAGTTCACCTACATCCAGAGAGCACTGTGGACTCAAACAAAGATAGATCTGGACTAAACTTGGCACAAATACTCAATATGCCCAAATGTGAACACTGGTGGAGTTTGGAGAAAATAGACCTTGACATTTAGGAGTTGTAGTTGCTGGGATTTATAGTTCACCTACAACCAAAGAGCATTCTGAACCCCACCAACAATAGAATTGAACCAAACTTCCTACACAGAACTCCCATGACAAACAGAAAATACAGTTTTCTGACAACTCCTCTGACACCCCCCCCCCCCACTCTGCTTTAAGTGTCTGCAGGTCCTCCAGAATTCACTGGAGGATCAAAGTGCATCTACAGTGTAGAATGAATGGAGTGTAAAGCCACTTTCATCTACCATGGCTCCATGCTTTGGAATCCTGGGATTTGTAGTTTGGCGAGACTCTAGTACTTTGGCTTTAAAAAAACTTGAAAACTACAACTCCCAGCATCCCATAGTATTGAGCCTTTGCAGTTAAAAGTGATATCAACCCTCATTAATTCTAGTGTAGATGCACCCTAAGTAAGTACACCTCCCTAAACTGCAAATCCCATTATTACATTGGAATTATGACTCTATACATTACATTGGACCCCTACAGTCATGATAATTATAGAGTTCCAAAACCCTTCTTATTGTAGAATGAGTGCAACTTGGCTGCAGACTATTGGGAGTTGTAGTTTCACAGGGTCTTGAGCCTTCACTGTCAAAGAGCAGTGAAGGCTCAAGATTGGTGGATTAGTGGTCCACCAATCTACAGCTCCCAGGGTTACATAGCATTGAGCCTTGGCAGTTAAGTGAGGTCAACCCGCACTAATTCCACAGTGTAGATGCACTCAAAGCAAGTACACCTCCCTTAACATTTCATCGAAATAATGACCCTATAAATTACATAGGACCCCTAAAGTCAGGATTGTTATAGAATCCCAAGTTTCTTCTTAATGCAGCTTGGCTGAAGAATCTTGGGAGTTGTAGTTTCACAAGCTCTTGAGCCTTCCCTGTCAAAGAGGACTGGTGATCCACCAATCTACAGCTCTCAGCATTGAGTCTTGGCAGTTAAGTGAGGTCAACCCGCATTAATTCTACAGTGCAGATGCACTCTAAGCAAGTACACCTCCATAACAACAAATCCCATCATTTCATTGGAATTATGACCCTATAAAGTACACAGGATCCCTAAAGTCATGATAATTATAGAGTATCAAGTCCTTTCTGAAACAATCTTGGGAGTTGTAGTTTCACATGATCTTGAGCCTTCCCTGCCAATGAGGACTGGTGATCCACCAATCCACAGCTCTCAGGGTTCCATAGCCTTGAGCCTTGGCACTTAAAGCGCTGTCAAAGCGCATTGATCCTACATTGTAGCTGCGCCCATTGAAAGTGGCCTTACTTCCGGGAGCTAAATCCACCTGCGCCAGCAAAAATGGCGTCCTGAGGCCACGCCGCCGCTTGGGAAGGCGACACGCCCACGCCTCGTGCGGCGGGAAGGGGGCGTGCCGATGCTAATTAAAAGGGCGGCCTCCTCCAATGGCGTCCCGCCTTGAGCTTTGGGAGGCGGGGCTAGCCCTGGGTGAAACGTGGGCGAAAGCGGAGGTCTGTTTGAAAACAAGCGGAGGAGGCGGTGACCGTGGTGGAGGGACCCGCCGGGGAAGGAGGCAGCGGCCCTTCGGAGTCTCTGCAGCCAGGGGGGAAAAAAAGGTGAATTTCCAAACATTTTTGAAGTGTTGACCCCTTGAGGAAACCTAAAAGGAGCAGCCTAGGAGTGCAAAAAAAACAAAACCCCAAAACAAACCAGGGGAGATCTACACTGTAGAGTTGATGCAGTTTGATACCGCTTTAACTGCCATGGCTCAGTGCTATGGAATCCTGGCTTGCTTGGTGGGATACCAACTGATTCTTTGGCATCTAAAGACCTTTGCAAAACTGCTAGATTCCCAGGATTACATCACATTGAGCCCTGGCAGCTAAAGTGGTATCAAACTGCATTAATCCTACAGTGTAGATGCACCCTTGAGCAAGTGCTGAAAAGACCCGATGTTTTGGACTCTGTTTGTGGTACGAGGGACATGTAACTGATCGTTGGCTCTCTTGGTGTTTTGGATTGTTTATATTGCTATTATTTGGATTGTTTATATTGTTATTATTTGGGTTGTTTATATTATAATTCAAGATTTAAGGAAGCCAAGCCAGACCTCTTGAGATCTGATCCTAGAGATGCCAAGGATTGCCATGGGGTGCACCTGCACTGCAGAATTAATGCAGTTTGACATCCCTTTGTTCAGTGCTGTGGAATCTTGGGATTTGTACTTTGGCATTCTTTGTGAAACTACAACTCCCAGGATTCCATAGCATTGAGTCTTGGCAGTAAAAGACTTGTGTGCAGCCCATGTTTTGGATTGTATTTATTTCGGTGTCTCTGGTGCGAGAGATATGTCACTGATTGTTGCCTTCCTTGGTATTTCAGATTGTTTATATTATTATTGTTGTTATTATTCAAGAATTAAAGAAGCTAAGCCAGATCTCGTAAGATCCGATCCTATAGATGCATAGGATTGCCATGGGGTGCATCTGCACTGCAGAATTAATGCACTTTTGACATCACTTTAACTTCCATTGCTCAATGCTGTGGAATCTTGGGATTTGTAGTTTGGCATTCTTTACTGTGAAACTACAACTCCCAGGATTCCATAGCATTGAGCTTTGGCAGTTAAAGTGGTGGCAAACTGCATTAATTCTGCCATGTAGGTGCATCCTATGATGCAAATGGGAATCACGTTTTTGCTTGTAGTGCAAGTCCTGTGCACCTTTCCTCCTAAGTTAGCTCTGTGCCTATCTTTACAAAATGTACACAGCATTGCAGCCTTGAATGTCAGTTTTATAGGGAATGTGCTGCTTTCAATTCAATAGGACCTTCATAGGAAGCAAATTTTCTTTGAACCTAGCAGTTCAAAAACATGCAAATGTGAGTAGATCAGTAGATACTGCTCTGGCAGGAAGGTAACAGCGCTCTGAGCAGTCATGCCGGCCACATGACCTTGGAGATATCTACGGACAACGCTGGCTCTTCGGCTTAAAAATGGAGATGAGCACCACCCCCCAGAGTCGGACACGACTGGACTTAATGTCAGGGGAAAACCTTTACATTTATCTTGTAATTTCAAGTTACTCAATGGTGGTTTTAAATTGTATTGTGCTGTTGTTTATTTGTTTATGCTGTTTTATGAATTTTAATGCTTCATATTTTAACCCCACGTAAGCCGGGGAGATGGAGGCGGGATACAAAAATACAGTTATTATTATGGGTTTTTGTGAGTTTTTTGAGCTGCATGGTCATGTTCCAGAAGCATTCTCTCCTGAGGTTTCGCCTGCATCTATGGCAGGCATCCTCAGAGGTTGTGAGGTCCTCACCATAGATGCAGGCAAAACATCAGGAGAGAATACTTCTGGAACATGGTCATACAGCCCGAAAAACTTACGACAACCCAGTAGTTCCGGCCATGAAAACCTTCAAAAATATATTATTATTATTTGAAACATAACAAGATGAGTCCACAGTTGTATTGAATCACACGTCAGACACTTCCCAAGTGTCTATAATAATAATAATAATAATAATAATAATAATAATAGTAATTATTATTATTAGTATTATTTGAAACACCACAAGATGAGTCCACAGCAAACACTCTGCTGGCTGTTGTATTGGATCACACATTGGACACTTCCCAAGTGTCTAGGACTGTGTGATGTATAAGCAAATAATGCGTGCAGATCCCAGTTATTATTATTATTATTATTATTATTATTATTATTATTATATGTTTTTGCAAGGTGGTTTGCAGGGCAAACTCATCCAGCTCCTTGGTGGGACATGTATCCAAGGTGCATAGGAATGCAACTTGACTTCATATAAAAAGAAATTGGTTTTATTACTTTATGAAAAGAAGGTAGATGGGTGTGTGTATGTGAGAGAGATAATAGATGTGGAGTGCTGCTTTTCTTTAGTGGTGCCTCTACGTTGCAAATTTAATGAAGTTTAATGTGTTGTCGAAGGCCTTCATAGCTGGAATCACTGGGTTGCGTGAGTTTTCCAGCTAATCACTAATCAACAAAGGATTCCCCCAGGCAGGTAGCAGCCAAGCCTTGAAGCTGCAAAGCTTTTCAGTGCTACTCAAGGTGGCCAATTGCAGCATTCACACTTGCCTCAAACAGACAAGAGTTCTTTCTCCCACCCTGGATGTTCCACAGATATATAAACCCCACTTTCCTTGTTTCCAACAAACTACACAACCTTTGAGAATGCCTGCCATAGATGTGGGAGAAACAACAGGAGATAATGCTTCTGGAACATGGCCATACAGCCCGGAAAACTAACAGCAACTACAAGAGCTTGCCTTCCCTAATTCTTCTAATATTTGATAGCTTTAGTGTACTCAGGAATTGAAGTTTTGTCTCTTTTGTAGGAAGTCTATACTCTTTTGACACAACTTAAACTCCCAAGGCTCAGTGCTATGGAATCCTGGGATTTGTAGTTTGGTACTCTTTGGCAGAGAAGGTTAAAGACCGCAGAGAACTACAAC
Organism: Anolis sagrei; assembly: GCF_037176765.1. Classification (NCBI taxonomy): domain Eukaryota; kingdom Metazoa; phylum Chordata; class Lepidosauria; order Squamata; family Anolidae; genus Anolis; species Anolis sagrei. Next base: position 209,438,999 of record NC_090023.1, on the reverse strand, counting down.
TCCCACAATTCAATAGCATGGTACGTGCATCCACACTGTAGAATGAATTGCAGTTTGACACTACTTTAACTCATATGGCTCAGTGCTGTGGAATCCTGGGAGTTGTAGCTTTATCACAGTCATGGGAAAATTTTGGCCCTCCGGGAGTTTTGGACTTCAACTCCCACAATTCCGCTGTTAGGAATTGTGGAAGTTGGAATCCAAAACATCCAGAGGGCCAAAGTTTGCCCATGCCTGCTTTATCGGGTCGTTTTCCAAGTTCTTTTAGCCTTCTCAGCCAAATACGAGTGGTGCCTCAACAAACTACAAATCCCAGAATTCCATAGCATTAAGCCATGGGTGTCAAAGTCTTATCAAACTGTATTAATTCTATACCATGTCTCTCTCAGATTAGAAGTTTGTACATAGTTTCGTAAGATGTGATAGGCACATTTATTTGGTGTGCCTCTTTTGTTGTTGTGGTTGTTCTTGTTGTTGTGTGCCTTGGCTGACACTTGCAGAGCTCAAAGCAGGCTTCCGTGAGTTTTGTGTCTCGTGATTCCGCTTTTGGTGTGCCAGTGCAGCCACAGCAAGGGAGGGCCTCTCTCCAGCCAAGATCTCCTGGGTTGGGGGAGTGTCTCCAGAAGTGGTTCGAGGGCACATGATGCAGCCGTGGTGTGGCTAAAGTTAAAGAGATTTGGCTTTGGTGTGCTGCCTTGACTTACGTGGCAGCATTTCCTTTCCTGGTGCTGCTGGCACTGCGAGGAAGTTGGGTGGGTGAAAACATGCTTTGTAACCCAGGGTGCATCTACAGCAGGCATGAGCAAACTTTGGCCTTCCGGATATTTTGGACTTCAACTCCCACAATTCCTAACAGTAGGCTGTTATGAATTGTAGGAGTTGAAGTCCAAAACATCCGGAGGGCCAAAGTTTGCCCATGCCTGTTCTACACACTATAGAATGAATCCATTTTGACACGACAATAACTGCCCTGGCTCAATGCTGCAGAATCTTAGAATTTGTGTTTTTACAAGATTTTAGTTTTTAGCCTTCTCTGACAAAGCCTCACCAACTACAACTCCCAGGACTCCAAAGCACCGAGCCATGGCAGTTCAAATGGTGTCAAACTACATTAATTCTATGGTGTCGACACTTTATACCGCACCTGAAGAAGGGCACGCATGGAAGCACATACTAAAATAAAACCAGGTATTGTACGGAAAGGTGCTCCCACATTCCTTTTTTTCCCTTCTGTCCCTCCCATCCAACTTGTTTTGAATCAGCCAGTCAAACCTCAGGCTCTTATCTGCGGAGTTTGAGCTTGTTTATCTTCCTTGGCTAGGAAATAATATTTTGGAGGCCTAATTAGATACTGCCATTGAAGGCAGTGTAATGTTTTTCCCTATATCTTGTGGCATAGTGTTTTGTTTTGTTTCTCGGGGCCCTTCCAGACAGGCCCTATATCCCAGGATCTGATTCCAGGTTTTCTGTTTTAAAACTGGATTATATGAGTCTGCACTGCCAGATAATCTGGGATAAACAGAAAACCTGGGATCAGATCCTGGGATCTAGGGCTTGTCTTGGAGGGCCCTCTGTCTGGTTGCAACATATGTTAAGACAGAAAAAGGGAGCATCTATACCAGCGTTTCTCAACCTGGGGCGTCTTCTTTGAAAATGTTTAAGCAGAGGCTGGATGACCATCTGTTGGGGGTGCTTTGAATGTGATCTTCCTTCTTCTTGGCAGGGGGTTGAACTGGATGACCCACAAGGTCTCTTCCAACTTTATGATTCTATGGGGGAGGGGTTGGGACCCCTGGGGGATTGCAAGGGGGTGTCAGAGGGGTCAACAAAGACCATCAGAAAACACAATATTTTCTGTTGGTCATGGGGGTTTCAGTGTGGAAAATTTGGCCCAATTCTATCGTTGGCGGGGTTCAGAATGCTCTTTGATTGTAGGTGAACTACAAATCTCAGCAACTACAACTCCCAAATGTAAAGCCCTATTTTCCTCAAACTCCACCAGTGTTCACATTTCGGCATATTGAGTATTCGTGCCAAGTTTGGTCTAGATCTATCATTGTTTGAGTCCACAGTGCTCACTGGATGTAGGTGAACTACAACTCCAAAACTCAAGGTCAATTCAATGCCCACCAAACCCTTCCAGTATGTTCTGTTGGTCATGGGAGTTCTGTGTGCCAAGTATGTTTCAATTCCCTTACTGGTGGAGTTCAGAATGCTCTTTGATTGTAGATGAACTACCAATCTCAGCAACTATAACTCCCAAATGACAAAATCAATCCCCCCTACCCCCACCCCACCAGTGCTCAAATTTGACACTTGTGCCAAATTTAACCCAGTGAATGAAAATACATCCTGCATATCAGATATTTACATTACGATTCATGACAGAAGCAAAATTACAGTTACGAAGTAGCAACAAAAATATATGTATGTTTGTGGGTCACCACAACATGAGGAACTGTATTAAGAGGTCGCGGCATCAGGAAGTTTGAGAACACTGAATATACTGTAGAATAATGGAGCTGCTGAGAATAACAACAACAATATGTTTATTTGTTTACTTATATCCCACTTTCCTCTCCCAAACAACACTCAAAGCAGCTCACAACACTAAAAAAACAATGCAACCTACATCATATATATGATAGAATGGAATTGATGCAGTTTGACATCACTTTAATTGCCATGGCTCAATGCAGTGGCATCTTGGGAGTTGTAGTTCGGTGAAATTCAGCACTGCTTGTTATGGAGCCCCCGGTGGCGCAGTGGGTTAAATTGCTGATCTGCTGAGCTTGCTGACCGAAAGGTCACAGGGTTGAATCGGGGGAGCGGGGGAGTTCCTACTGTTAGCCCCAGCTTCTGCCAACCTAGCAGTTTGAAAACATGCTAATGTGAGTAGACCAGTAGGTACCGCTCCAGCGGGAAGGTAACAGTGCTCCATGAAGTCATGCTGGCCACATGACCTTGGAGGTGTCTATGGACAACGCTGGCTCTTCGGCTTAGAAGTGGAGATGTGTACCAACCCCCAGAGTCAGACACGACTGGACTTAATGTCAGGAGAAAACCTTTACCTGTTAGAGTGCTGGCTGGCAATGGGAGTTGTAGTCCAAACACATCTCAGAAGAGACCATGTTGGGGGGAGAATGAACAGGCATGGGCAAACTTTGGTCCTCCAGGTGTTTTGGACTTCAACTCCCACAATTGTGGGAGTTGAAGTCCAAAACACCTGGAGGACCAAAGTTTGCCCATGCCTGGATTAGAATGATCTTCAGTCCTTCGTGGCTTTATGAGTTGAAGGATTTTTTTTTTTTGGAGAGGCAATATCTCTGTTTTCAGTTCCTCCTTATTGCTTAGCTACAGCCTCAAGTCTTCTTTCAGAGTTCAGTGCTTCAAAAGAGACATTGTGGGAACCATGGCAATGGAATGTTTAAAGCCCTGTTGATGCAGGAGTTTAAACCCAGGCCCCTCCTGGATGGTGGTTACATAATATTTCTTGCCTTCTCATCTCTTGGAAGGAAAGACTGTCATTAGGGATGTGAACCAGGAGCTTGTTCAACATTCATTTGTGCATAAATGGAAACAGGATTTGCAGCATTTTAAAAAATGCAGCTTTTAAATCGCTGTTGGGTCACGTTGCCAGATGCTAAAGCAAAGCTAGAGAGCGGCCGGGTATTTTAGTTTCTTCTAAAGGTACATGTACACTGTCCAATGAAGTTGGCATGATACCACTTGAACTAGTGCTATGGGATCATGGGAGTTGTAGGTTGGTGAAGTGCTAGCACTCTTTGGCAAAGAATGCTAGTAAAAGTAAAGGTTGCCCCTTGAAGTCTAGTCGTGTCTGACTCGGGCTTGGTGCTCATCTCCATTTCTAAGCCGAAGAGCCGGCGTTGTCCATAGACTCCTCGAAGGACATGTGGCCAGCATGACTGCATGGAGCGGCGTTACCTTTCCACCAGAGCGGTACCTATTGATCTAGTCACATTTGCATGTTTTTGAACTGCTAGGTTGGCAAAAGCTGGGGCTAACAGAGGGAGCTCACCCCGCTCTGTGGATTCGAACAACCGACCTTTCAGTCAGCAAGTTCTGCAGCTCAGCGGTTTCACCTGCTGCACCACTACGGCCCCATATCTACTGCGGCCCCATATAAAGAAGGCTAAAGACCTAATAAAATGACAGCTCTCATGATTTCATAGCATTGAGCCCAAGTGGTTTCAAACTTCATTGATTCTACAGTGTAGATGCACCCGTGGCTAATTTCTGCAAATGAGGTGTTTCAAGAAAAAAGTAGCATCTCCCAACTATCAAATTAGGACTATATCTACTTGTTAATCCCAACTAGAGAAGATCAATTGAATCAATGGTACTTACATAAGTGTTGTCTCAAATACCGTACCTTTCATTCAGTGGAGCTACTTTACTTGAAATTAACAGTTGGATTTAGCTCTAGAGCGTAGGTGTTTGTTTATAGGCAACCGCAACCTTTACCAGTGTGGCGCCCTTTTTCAATTGCTATAATTGGCCATGTTAATGGGGATGATGTGAGTCGCAGTCCAAAACATCTGTAGGGCATTGTGAGTTGGGAAAACAACTTGTTTTTTTGTACTTCTCACATAATATAGCTATTGTGTTGTCGAAGGCTTTCATGGCCGCAATCGTTGGGTTGCTGTGATTTCCATGTTCCAGAAGCATTCTCTCCTGATGTTTCACCTACATCTGTGGGAGGCATCTTTAGATATTTTGAGGTTTGTTGGAAACTATGCAAGTGAGGTTTATATAGTGAGGTTTGAGGTTTGCAATTGGCCACCTTGATTAGGATTGAATGGCCTTGTAGTTTCAAAGCCTCGCTGATTGCTGCCTGGTGGTGACCAATTGCAACATTCACACTTGCCTCAAGCAGACAAGAGTTCTTTCTCCCACCCTGGACATTCCACATCCCGGAAGACTCACAGCAACCCAATATAGCTATTGTATAGAGAAATCCACAAGTGACTTGTTGATTCCAAGCTGTTGGAAATATGTGTTTATAGTGAAGCCATCCATGCAAGTGGGGACATCACCTCTTTTCAAACAGACATTAATGTTTTTAACAATATACTTTAAAAGATTGTAGGCATAGGCATACAAGTGCAATGTACACAGGTCAGGTGCATTATGTGACACAAATTATTACTGACTTTATCTTATGGATGAAAACCTGATGCTAACAAGATGAACTTTTCCCTTCCTTTGTAAACTACTTTCTGCTAAATCTGTTTACTGAGAAACCTTCGCTTTAAAGTCTGGATCCATAAATAGGCTGTTCTGAAAAGGGTGATTTGCAGAGTGCTCAGTAAATCCACTTTCAGGCACAAAAAGGAGACACGCCAGCGATCCCGAAAACAGCACTGACAAGGAGTGTCCTGGGAGAATCGGTTCTGTAAATTAGCTTTCCTTCTGGGAAAGCGCCAGTACTAACTGTATTTGATAATGCAAGTAATAGCACCAGACCTTCTAATTAGGAATGAGTGTCTAGCATTCAGTGCTATGCAGAATATATAATTAAGAGGGAGGCTCAGAGAATACCTCAGGCAGATAAAGCAAGCTAAATGGAAGGTCAGGAAGAGGTCCTTTGGCGAGGGTGGAGTACATTTAATCATAAGCAGTGTAGACACATTCTTAGGTGATCTCAAAATGAATCTTAAAAGCATTTAAGCCAGGCATTTCAAAGGTATTGTCTGCACAGGACATAGAGTGCATCTGTGCTATAGGATTAATGCAGTTTGACACCACTTTTACAGCTATATCTCAGTGATATGGAGTCATAGGAGCTGTTGTTTTTCAAGGTCTTTTAATTCTTCTCTGCCAAAGAGTTCTGGTGCCTAGTCAAACTATAACTCTCATATCATTGAAGCATGGCAGTCAAAGCAGTGTCAAACTGCATTAATTCTACAATGTGGATGCACCCTTAGTTTCCTAGAGGTTTTGACTAGAGTTAGGGAAAGTTTACTTTTTGATGCCAATTTCTAGAATCTTGAAGCCATCCATGGCTCACTAGTGCTATAAATTCTGGGAGTTGTTTTCTAAGTCACTTTTCCAAACAGAGATTCTATTCTATTTTGAGATCAGGTTTCTTAATCTGGTAAGAAACTATGCTTGGATAGAAAAAAATTCTTTGGACAGCAGTACTATTTACACTACTTCAGAGTAAGCTATGACCTTGTTGGCTCACTCACTTGATTTTTCTCAGTTAGTTATGAAGTAAGACCTAACATGTGGATGGATAGTTGCCACTGTAGTACCTAGCTTACAGTTCTGTCTAAAATGCGTTTGATCAGATGTAAGACCATGTGAATTAAATGAAAGTAATGATCTGAGAACCTGTGGGTTGGACTGCAACAGGGTTTGAATCCTCAGTCATGGAAACTCTGGATGACCTTAAGCAAGACACACACTCTCAGCCTCAGAGGACAGCAAAGACAAGCCTTCTCTGGACAGATCTTACCAAGAAAACCCTTTAATACAGTGGTTCCCAACCTGTGGTCTGCGGTCTCACCATTACTACCCCTTTGCCTCAAAACCACACAGCAACAAGAGGACTGTTGCACAAAACCCTCTTATAGTGCCGAGGCAACGGGGATGACAGGAGAGGAGAGGCTGACTACCCATGAAAGATTACTACTACCACATCAGCTCCAGATTATTAAATATGGTTTTCTGTGGGCGAGCAGATGGCGACTACTGGATGGCATTATGTTCTGTATCAGAAACTAGAGCTGATGTGGTCTATCCAATGCAGTTTTTTGAATCAGCACCCCAAATTACCAACCTGAATCTAAAGTTGACCAAAAATTGATTCGTAACCCTTTTGATACTAACATTGGAGAGTGGTCCCTGGTCAATCACTGCTGGGAACCACCGAGAACCACTGCTGTAATAGGTTGTCATAAGTCGTAAACAACTTGAAAAATACATCAAACTCTCCCTAGTAAACATGGTTAGGAGCACAGCCTTAAAATATTGTGGCATACCTGCTATCGTTTGACAAACTTGCAATGATACATTGGTTGTATATCCATGAGGTCATGAAGAGTATGGAGCGACTGAAAGAATAAACAACAAAAAATAGTATAAGTAAATACCCTAAAGGCACCTGATCTTGGAAGCTAAGCAGGGTCAGCCTTAGTTAGTGTTTGGATGGAATACAACCAACAGATACCAGGTGCTGTAGGCTCTGTTTCAGAGGAAGGTGACAGCAAACCACCTCTGGGTATTCCTTGCCTAAGAAACCCATATGAAGTTCATGAGGTCACCATAAGAAGACGGGTGACTTGAAAGCACATATGCACACACATTTGGCAAGGGCATTTAGACCTTGTGACGATGTTTACACAGTCATTATTGTTTTAAGTACTACGAAGTGAAAATATGGGTTTCTTTTCGTAGTATCTCCCAGCTAACCCTTCTGTGGAATATTTTCTTTGTTAGAATCTTTCTTATAATTTGGCTTCTCACCAGTTATGTTTAGGCAGTGACTCTGCTCCTGGGTTCTTGTTCTGAGAGATCGTAACATGAAGTCAATAATCACAATTATCAATGCGCCTTTATCTTGCCTCCTTTTGCTTAGTTTATTTTTTGGGAGGAGTCATAATTTGGATGCCTGTGCAGAGGGTTCATGGATTCCAAACACATTGCTCAAAATCTTAATTGTAATGAATTTTTATTTCATTTTGATCCTAGAAATTGGGTGTGTTATGTGTGCATGGTCTGGTTTATGAAAAATTTCTAGTTTTTTATATTGGTAACCTGTTGAATTTTGATACAATATACCATTGTGTCTCTGTGCCTTGGATTTACTTACCTGTTTATGACAAACTCATGGATTTCATAAGGATTTCTTAGGCAAGGAATATTCAGGAGTTAGTTTGTGATTTCATTTCTCAGAAATATAGCTTATAGCATTGGCATTTCTTCGTACCTTTAGGGCATTTAGGCAGCCCCACATGACATTGCTTTATGATTATTTAAAACAGGAATTTTTAACATTTCACAGATCTGCTAAACAGAGATAAGCAAGAACAAAAATTTCCAACTTGTTATTGATGTTCTCAATTGTTCTAGCATTTATGCTTCCTTAGCAACCTGATAGAGATGATTAATTACTGTGTAACATGATTTTTGTTTCTGGGTTATAGATATCATTTCCTAATTGGTTCTATCGTAAAAACACGGAAAAAGTTTATTAAACTGCAAAACCTTGATCTTTGCGGGGCATTTTGCAGCACATTTTGCTATGGTTTGTCAATGACTGTTTCATCGAGTTTCAACCAATTCAACATAGTTTGTGGCAGCCACAAAAACAAAGTTTCTGGAGTATAACAACTACAGTACTTTCAAAAATAAGTACTGCAGAATTAAATAGGAAATACCACTTCCAAACCAGCAACAGTTTTTTTTTTCAAATTATGATCATTGTGTTATGATCATTGGGACAGTACTGAGTCCCATGGTCTAGTGGTCTGACCTAGTATGTGATTAGTATCTCTTATCTGAAAAATGCTTGAGATCAGAAATGTTTTGGATTTCCCCCCGATTTTGAGAGAGCTCCCACCGTTAGGCCCAGTTTCTGACAACCTAGCAGTTCAAAAACATGCAAATGTGAGTAGATCAATAAATACTGCTACTGTAGGAAGGTAATGGCGCTCCATGCAGTCATGCTGGCCACATGACCTTGCAGGTGTCTGTGGACAATGCCGGCTCCTCGGTTTAGAAATGGAGATGAGCGCCACACCCCTTTACCTTTACCTTATATTCGTATCTCTTTGGATTCTGCAGCACTGTTGGTCACAGCTGACATCCAGCTGGAGCGCTCAAGGGCCAGGGCTTCCCAGTTCTCAGTGTCTATGCCAGAGTTTTTAAGGTTGGCTTTGAGCCCATCTTTAAATCTCTTCTCCTGTCCACCAACAGCCTATTTAGATATAGTATTACTAATAAATAAATAAATTAAAAAATACATAACTTTGTGTTGTCAAAGACTTTCATGGCCGGAATTACTGGATTGCTGTGAATTTTCCGGACTGTATGGCCATGTTCCAGAAACATTATCTCCTGACGTTTCACCTACATCTATGGCAGGCATCCTCAGAGGTTGAGAGGTCTGTTGGAAACTAGTCAAGTGCGGTTTATATATCTGTGGGATGTCCAGGGTGGGAGAAAGAACTCAAGTCTGTTGGGGGGAAGTGCAAATGTTGCAATTGGCCAGCGTGATTAGCATTGAATAGCCTTGCAGCTTCAAAGCCTGGCTGTTGCTGCCTGGAGGCATCTTTTGTTGGGCGGTGTTAGCTGGCCCTGATTGATTCCTATCTGGGATTCCAGTTTGTTGAATGTTGCTCTTTATTTACTGACCTGATTGTAGAGTTATTTTTTAAATACTGGTGGCCACATTTTGTTCATTTTAATGGTTTTGTACTTTCTGTTGAAATTGCCCACGTGCTTGTGGAATTATTGTGTATACATATATGGGTGTGTGTGTGTGTGTGTGTTGAGCCCTATTAAACACAAACTGTAGTGGCCTGGGAAATACCAAAATATTGTTGCAATTGGCCAGCATGATTAGCATTGAATAGTCTTGCAGCTTCAAAGCCTGGCTGTTGCTGCCTGGAGACATCTTTTGTTGGGCGGTGTTAGCTGGCCCTGATTTATTTCTGTCTGGAATTCCTGTGTATATATATGGGTGTGTGTGTGTGTGTGTTGAGTCCCATTAAACACACAAACTGTAGTGGCCTGGGAAATACCAAAATATTGTTGCAATTGGCCAGCGTGATTAGCATTGAATAGTCTTGCAGCTTCAAAGCCTGGCTGTTGCTGCCTGGAGGCATCTTTTGTTGGGCAGTGATAGCTGGCCCTGATTGATTCCTATTTTTTAAATGTTGATCTTTATTTACTGACTTGATTCTAGAGTTAATTTTTTAAATACTGGTGGCCAGATTTTGTTCATTTCCATGGTTTCCTCCTTTCTGTTGAAATTGCCCACGTGCTTGTGGAATTCTTGTGTATACATATATATGTGTGTGTGAGTGTGTTGAGTCTGGGAAATACCAAAATATCAATAGAGATAATTGGATATTGATCAATAGGGCCTGTGTTCTTTTGCAATCTTTCGGAGTCGTTAGGGTTGATTGAATGGCAGGTGAGGCCGAGGCCCCACGAACAAAGAGTGCTTCTGTTGCCTCAAAAACCGCGCCTTTTTGTTTACTGCCTCCCCCTATCCGCGGCCGAAGGTGGTTTCCCCCAGTTGCGTCACACGCTCCTTCCTCCCCGCTTTGTTTTGAACCGCCCTCTCCGAGCAGGCTGGTTTCCTGCTTTTCTATTGGCCGAGGCGAGCAGGGGAAGGGCGGCCAATCAGAATGGACGGCTTGCGGCCTTGTTGCTGGGCAGAACGGACGCAAACGGAAGTGAGCCCAATGGTCGAGGTGGGGGAGAAGGCCTTTCTGTCCTGGACTCTGCTGTGAGAAGAGGGACTTCCGGATTCTTCAAATTATTAACTCATTCAGAACAGCTAGAGCAGGCATGGGCCAGCTTGGGCCCTCCAGGTGTTTTGGACTTCAACTCCCACCATTTCTAAGAGCCTCAGGCCCCTTCCTTTTCCCCCTCAGCTGCTTAAGCGACTGAGGGGGGAAAGGAAAGGGCCTGAGGCTGTTAGGAATGGTGGGAGTTGAAGTCCAAAACACCTGGAGGGCCCAAGCTGGCCCATAACTATTCTAGAGCCCCAAAGGCCCTCAAACTGGCTTAGAAAGGGTTCATTGGACATTCTCCCTACCCTCAGGTGTATAATATTTTAAAATGCTGGCTTTATTTGTGTAGGAGCGAAACAAAAGAAGGGAGCAGTCCATTTTCCAGCTTCTGTTATGAGACCCGTGTTATTATGGTATCAATTTGCGTGTTTCTTTTTTCTCCGAACAGACTCAAAAGCGTTGAACGGTGCTAGAAACCAATGGACTGTACAATAATAAAACCTCAAGGCGATCCACGTTAAAATAGAATTAAACCAAGCCCTGTCAATCTCAGGTTCGCCTGTTGGGAACAGTCTTCCAGCTCTACTTCTGCAGGTTGAGCATCATTTCTTCAAAGTCCTTAGGATTTGATACATGATAGCCATATATAAGTATGTGAGAGGAAATCATAGGGAGGAGGGAGCAAGCTTGTTTTCTGCTGTCCTGGAGACTCGGACGCAGGGCAATGGCTTCAAACTACAGGAAAGGAGATTCCACCTGAACATTAGGAAGAACTTCCTGACTGTGAGAGCTGTTCAGCAGTGGAACTCTCTGCCCTGGAGTGTGGTAGAGGCTTCTTCTTTGGAAGCTTTTAAACAGAGTTTTAAATTGGTGCTTTGAATGCTTCTTAGGAGGGGGTTGGACTAGATGGCCCATAAGGTCTCTTCCAACTATGATACTAAGTGTTTTCAATTCAAATCTTAATTCAATTTTTATCAGAAAAAAACACACACACATGCACAGAACAATCCTTAGGTTGGTAAAGGTTTCCCCTGACATTAAGTCGTCTCTGACTCTGGGGGTTGATGCTCATCTTCATTTCTAAGCTGAAGAGCCGGCGTTGTCCGTAGACACCTCCAAAGTTATGTTGTCAGCATGACTGCATGGAGAGCTGTTACCTTCCCGCCAGAGCGGTACCTATTGATCTACTCACATTAGCATTTTTTTTGAACTGCTAGGTTAACAGAAGCTGGGGCTAACCGCGGGAGCTCACGCCGTTCCCCAGATTCAAACCTGTGATCTTTTAGTAAGCAAGTTCAGCAGTTTAACCTCCTGCACCACCAAGGGCTCAAATCCTTACACAGGGTTAAACTGCTAAGCTGCAGAATTTGCTGACCGGAAGTTGAAGTCCAAAACACCTGGAGAGCCGAAGTTTGCCCTCCAGGTGTTTTGGACTTCAACTTCCCATTGAGCTTCATAGACACCTGATTTTATATAAGGCAGATTTCCTATATTTCATAGGGGACAGAGACTGGAATTCTACAAGAAATTCTGAACGTACAGTGTAGGTTATTACCTGCAGTGGCCATCCATATCCCTCAGGAAGACCGTAGAAGGGCATTTTCTCCCTCCTATATTAGTGCCTTTCAATTGATGAATTCGTCAGTTGGAACAACATGGACAATACTTATCTAAAAGAGACCTTGTTGGTTTTGCTTTGTTGTCTACACCTGTAAGGGAGGCCTGAGAGGATGCTTTCAGCAGACTCTTGATTTGTATGAAGCACTGCTTACAACTATGAAACACTGGTTACAATTATTAGCTTGGCCTTCATTCTCTGTATAAGTGAATGTACAGCATGCTCTTAGAAGTGTGCTCACAGCTGTGTACACATTTTATGTGAAAAAAAGATTAATTAAACTTGGGGAAACAGTCCCTTGAGTAAGACATGCAGGTTCCCACATCTGTCAACTTGTGTCTGAAGAGAGCTTTCCACGTGTGGTTTCTTTGCCTCTACTATGGTGATTATGAATATATACTAAGTTGCACTGAGTTTTGTCCAATATTTCTTCTTTTTAGATGTTCAGGTGCTGTATTTCCACCTAATTTACCTGTGCCCTTATCAAATCATTAAGACTTCTGTATTGAAGTGCTTTGTTTCAGTAACATACCATAAGACATTGTTTCTTTCTTGCCACTAAAAGCTATTGTTGTATGACTTGTTCTGAAGGCTAGCTTTTCCTAATTTGTTTTGAAATTTGATGCAGCAGCCTATAGTGCTAGAAAAAAGAAGGGCAGTGGTTCTTAACCCCAGAAGTTGACCATCAACTCTCAGAAATCCTAACAGCTGGTAAACTGGGATTTCTGGGAGTTGTAGGCTAAAACACCTGAGGACCCACAGGTTGAAAACCATTGGAGTAGGGAGTGCAGTAGTTTGTTTGTGAGATACAGGAATGGGAAACCCGTGGCATTCTAAATATTGAACTGCAATTCCCGTCTGCTCTGATCAGCATATCCAAACAAAAGTAAAAGACTGGGGATTACAATTCAACAGCATCTGAATAGAAAGTTGTGGTTTCTCATTGCATTTGAGCTGGACCTGATTTTTTTAGATGACACATTCTCAATACAGGGCAGATTAACAGAATGATTGCAATATTAACTTCACCCTCCACATGTAGCATGGATAAAAAAACCATAGGTAAAAAGAAACAAATTTCCATTGGATGACTGTCAGAACTCTGCAGATGGTTAAGGACAAGAATAAGACAAAAGTAAAAGGTTACAGAAATAATGTCAGAATCCTGAATGCAACTATTTAGCAAATTGTGCATAAAGACTAAGACAGCTGTAATAACAGTGCAAAGGAGTAGAAGAGGCCAACAAAATGATAGAACAGAATACCTTTTCTACAAGAGAAATCAGATGAAAATTTAAGAACAGGAATGTTGTATGATCAACAGGAACACAATATATGGTCAAGACTAAATAAAAGAAAGATTGAAATCATACATTGAAGAACTATGTAAAGGGGAGAAAAAGATGATAGATCCCTTCAAGGAAAAGCCTTTTGACAAAATCACAATTTGAGAAAGCTAAGTAGAACCTGTCTTTAAACATTTAGGAGAAATAATTCGACTGTTACATGCTACAGAGATGGAATATATAAAAATCTGCCAATGAATAAATTAGTACTTTGGCTCCATTAATTGTCAGGATGGCAGTGATAGTCAAAAAATCAGAAAATAACTTAAGACTTGGGAGGGACTCAGTGAATGCTAGATAAAATCACCAGATGTAATACCAAAATCTGAATTGCTCATGCCATCATACTTCTGATTTATGTATATGTTTGTGACAGCTGAACATTGAAGAAAGCTGACAAGAAGAAAATTACCTCATTTGAAATGTGGCTCTGGAGAACAGTCTGTGACAAATTAGTAGGTCCAAGAGCAAATAAAGCCTGCACTCTGATTAGAAACTAAAATGAGTAAACTGAGCCTATTGTACTTTGGATGAATCATAAGACTACGTAGCTTATTGGAGAAGACAATAAGGCTTGATAAATTGGAAAGCAGTAGAAAAGGTAGATCAAATTATAGGTGAATTGGTTCAATCAAAGAAGCCATGGCCCAGAATTTTTAAGACCTGAGCAGGGCAACTGATGGCCAGAGTTCGTGGAAGTTGGGGTTATGGTGGCTTCATAAATGAGAGACCTTTGTGACAATTTGTTACTAACAGCTCTTCTAAGATTGCATGCACAGGTTTGTCATAAATTGAAGATGACATGATAGTCAACAACAATAGTTAATATGGATTACATTTATTTTATTTAACACTGTGGTGTAGTTAAAATTCTACTTGGGTAAGAATTTGTCTATACTATTGATGCTGTTAAGTATTTCAGTGGTACAGGGCTCTGACTGCCTTGAGTTCCTATATTGGGAGAAAAATGAGATTAAAATAAATAAAAGATGTCAAGAGCACAGGGCTTTTATTTGAGATGTAGGGTGATTTAAAATATTCTGTTCAAAAACACTAATGCAGCTACTAACTTTTAAGTGCTGTCTTCATGTATGATCAAATGTCTTTGAAGCCACAGTTTCCTTAATGTTTAAAGGTCTCACAGGGAATATTACTTTTAGCTTTGAAAGATCAACCATGTAACCACTTCCTTCTCTCTTTTCTTTGTTTTTAAAATGTGTGCAGAATATTGGCAGTTCTCTATAGGAGGCAGATTTTCTATATTATTTTTGATCCCCTAGGTCTTCTAAATATTATGAGCTTTTAAAGATCACATTAACTGTTCAATACCAGATGTTAGCTCATGGAGGGTCGGCAGTGCTGAACTGCTACTCATCAGTTGGTTGATTTTCTTTTCTTGTAACTAAGGGACTGTACTTGCCACAAAACCAGGAAGGTATAATAATAATAGTCTGCAATATGGGGCAGGCTGGCCTTTGTGTGGCCTGGAAATTTGTTGGCTTGATGTATTCTTAGTAGTTACTAAGGCATTTCATTGACATGAATTAGTTAAACAAATGTGATTTTCTTCCCGCTCTGCCCATTCATTTTAACATTGCTGTCACAATTATTTTGTTTGTTACAACACACTGTATCATGTCTCAGAGTTACAGTGTAGTGTACTGATGTATTTGTATTGTAAATCCTACATTTACTTGTGAACTGGAATTAGAAGTTAATTGCGTGTTTTTGCAGCAGTGGTTTGGCATTTGGGTGCAGGCTTTCCCTAAAGCCTTTTGTGTTGTTTTATGAAATGTACAAGGAAGATTTTTTCATTACATAGAAATGAGCATAATCTCATCTAGGAATGCAGATTTGCATATCCCAGCCATACTGAAAAAGCTTAGACTTTTAAGAAACCACAGTGAGATAAACAACAAATAGCAGTATACAGCCTACTGCATGGGTTAAAAATATGGATATTTCTTACATTCTATTGGATGCAGAATGGCCAAAGTTAAGTAGATAGAAAGATAAATGGAAGACAAAAAGCTACACTTTTCAGTAGTGTTAGCAAATGTTTAAGTATCTGTTTTGTGTAATGTGTATTTTAACCTTATGAGGCTGGTTCTATACTGCCCAAGTTCCATGCAATTGGGATTGCATTATATGGTCAGTATAGAACCATCCAAAGTGAAGATTTGGGATTCTTCACAGCTGCATTTTTGTGAAAGAATGTTGGAGTAGCTGTATGCACATAGTATAATGGATGTGTAGCATTTACAACATAATAGGTAGTCAAGATTTGGAAACTTGGATGTTCAAATGTGCCTTCGAATAACTAGTTTAGCTCCTGATCAGATCTACCCAGTCCTAATTTATGGTTTTGTTTTTTTGCTACACTTTCCAGCACTTTATTCCCAGCCCTAGCCTAATAAGTCCGCGTTTTTGTACAAGCCCCTGCCCTCCCCCAGTTTAAACATGCCCATTTTTTCCAGCTTCTTGTTGTCGATGTTGGTTGATGTATTTTTATGATATTTTTATTTTTCTGGTTTTATTTGTTTGAATTATCTTGTTTATTTGTTATATGTTTAAATTGCGTTTACTTTGTAATTTTGCCTATGTTGGGCTTGGTCCCCATGCAAGCTGCCCCAAGTCCCTCCAGAGAGATGTTGGTGGGGTATTTATTTATTTATTTATTTATTTAATTTACTATGCTTCTATACTGCCATTCTCAGCCCGAGGGCAACTCACGGCGGTTTACAAAATGGGTATAAGAATAAAGTTGTTATTATTATTTTAATAAGAACATAGGAAGCACCATGTACATGACCGAACAAGCCCAGCATGGTCAATCAAATTAGCTAACTAGTCCTACTTACCTTTTGAAATCAGGGCAAATTGGGTACGTTCATAATGGGATGAAGATAGGAGGAACCCAAATAGTCAATTTAAAAGGGTTTGTATAACTCCATTGTTGCAGACCTAGCTTTTTTTGGAATTTGAAGGAGAGTGGATGCAATTTACCAAAAGGAAGGAAATAAACTTTAAAACATACACAGTCAATTGCACATCTTAGACCTTTTGAGAGACCTCTCAGAGAACCTGTATAGCAAAAATAAAGGGCTTTGGAATGTTGCGTGGCTTGTGAATGATTGTCTAATGTAGTGAAGTGAAACTCTTTGCTGTGAGGTAGGATGTGAGAGACCTGATGTCATAATATTACTACCTAGCAATGCATGATGTCTGCTGGATGAAGGAGTGAGAAAAAGAAAATACATGAGACAGATGCTGTTTAGGGAAACTGATGAGATTTACCAAATACTTAATGAAAGGCAACCCAGGTAAAATTTAGGCTGTATGACCTATACTCTTGAAGGGTTATTTTATATTATATTATCTGGTTTATTTCAGATTGAAGCTTAAGTAGGCTGAAATAAAGTATATAAATGTGTCGTTAAGAGTCAGGAATTTTAACTTTTTTATGATAGTGTTGAAAAAAGTGCATCAGAAGACTTATAAAAAGGAGTTGTCCCAGAGCATTACCTGAGAAATGCCAGCGCACTTCATAAACTTCTTAATATAATTGCACTAAAATGTTCTTTTCTCCCTTTTCTCCTAATTTAGGGCTGAAGCAAAAAACCTTAAAACTTAATTGATATTCAGGTCAACTGAAATAGTTTGAATAGCAATGGAAATAGAAAATGAGCAGATGGACAACATCATTTCTGCAGGTGAGGTGTTTTTAGCTTAAAGGACATAATCATATGACAATATCAGCCCCATATCAGAAGTTTGGTTACCACATTGGATGTTATATATCAGTGTGATCGTTTCTTCACTTGGAAAGTTGTTATGTGCCATCAACTTGTTTCTGGTTTATAGTAACTCTAACTTAAACTATAATGGGATTTTCTTGGTAAGAATTGTACAGAGAACGGTTGCCTTTGCCTCCTTCTTTTGAGAAGAGAGTATTACTTGCCCAAGATCATGCAGTGGGTTTCCATAGCCAAGCAGAGATTTGAACCCTGGTCTTCATAGTTGTAGTGCAATACTCATACATCACATAGGCTGTATCACATGGAAGGAGCTTACCATTAAGATTTTACCGTATTAATTTCCCATGACAGTGTGTAGTTTTGATGGTGCCTGATGGTGAAGTGGAGACTCTTCATTGAGTTGCTGACACTGTGTATACAGTTCCTAAGTTACAAACATCCAACTTACATATGGCTAGTAACAAACTGTGGTGAGACAACAATGAAATCTGCCCCAAAGAAGGAAATACACTCACGAAAGAGTTATCATGGGGGAAAGGTGTCTCCATTGGAGCTTTATCACCAATCCTTGTTTCCTCAACAACTCAAAATTTTCAAAATCCAATCCAATCTCAAAGTGGAATTAAGTCTTGTTGTTTGTTCAAAAGTAACTCTTTAAAATGGAAACTTTGTGTATGTTTTAGGCAAAATAAGTGTTCAGCAAAAAAGAACTTTTATTAACAAGATAACAGATATGAATGGCAATTTATTTTTTTACAAATGTGTAAACCCTGGATATGGCAGTGCTTTGTAGCCTACATTAGTTTTTACTAATGTGGTAGTACAGCAATATTGTAATGATTTATCAATAAGGACTGGAATGCTATTTAGTTATGTTTCTAATTTAGACGTGTAGTTAAGTAATATCTTACCCCCTCCCCCCCCAAAAAAACCCCAACTTTTGCTGGGCATCAGTTGTGTGGAGAAAAAGGCTCTATTTTGGTGGCAATTAAAGCATCTGGTAGAGTAGGAGTGGGGAGGGGAAGTGGCAGTAGTATCACTGAATATGTAAGAACCAGATGTTATACAGTACATCCATAACTCTGCTCCCGAATTCTGGGCACTTCTATTATCTGATGAACTTATATAACTCAGAATTATGTAGGTTAAAATTTGGGTTGCATATAAACTGAGATTCACTTCATACTTTTGACAGGTCTCCTCCAAAATGTAACAGCGTTTCCATGTTATTATACAAAATACAAAGACAGATTGCATAATATTTACACTGCTGTTTTTGGTATGGTCCCAAAATGTGGGGAAAGCATGGAATTACATCACAGATAGTCCCATCATGACCATACTATCAGAACATGTTTTGTAAATGTACTTTCTATTCATCCTTGCCTCTTATCTTTCTTTTATCTCTTGCACCGCCATTTGCTTTTGTCGCTTTTAGAAGTGAAACTGTCTTTCGGATATTGTTGAAATCATCAACTTCATTCATTTTGCAAGCTGCTTAGACTAGCATTTTGAAATGTATGTTATCTGTATCAAACCTACTTCCTGTCCCATTGAGATTTTCTGTCTTTTTATTTTTGAGACTTGGATAATTTGAGTGATACTCCGTTTTCTGGCGATGAGGGAAACGGTGGGAATGAGGAAGTAAAAAATGAAATCAATGGTAACTGGATCCCTGCAACATCTATTAATGAAGCTAAAATCAATGCTAGAGCAAAGAGAAGGCTGAGAAAAAATTCCTCTAGAGACTCTGGAAGAGGCGACTCCGTGAGTGATAATGGAGAACCACCAAAAAGTGGAATCACTGTGCCAACCAGTCCAAAGGGAAAATTTTTGGACAGGCGATCTCGTTCAGGAAAGGGAAGGGGCTTACCAAAGAAAGGTAGGTGCATTCTGATCTAATGGCAAACAGAGATAACCTTTTTGAAAGCTGTTCAATTGTCTAGTACACCTGGGGACCCACAGGTTGAGAACCACTGGTCTAGTAGATATAGTTCTTATAGGTCTACAATTTACTTTTTCATCCTGAATTTCTTGATGCCCGCATTTGTAGTACGTTTATTTCATGGCATGTAAGAAGAAAGGCCAGGAGTGATCTGAATAGTGCTTTAGCATAGGTCTACATATTTAATATTCACCTTAGAATTCCCTGACAACATCTTAAGGTTCAAAATCTTAACATGAACAACTTAGTTAAGTAAGAGTGATGCTTTAATTGATTTGATTAAAACCAGTTGTTTCAGTTAGATATGATGATACTGAAAATACCACCATTTCTGCTTGTGTTTTATTAACATTTGGAGTCTTTGAAATGTTAGAATGAATAAATAAAGCAAAGTGTGTAGTCTGCCTTCAATATTAGTTGTTTTCCTCCCTTCTTTTCAGGTGGTGCAGGAGGCAAAGGTGTGTGGGGACCACCTGGTCAAGTGTACGATCTGGATGAAGTGGATATTAAAGATCCCAACTATGATGATGACCAAGTAAAAAAAATGCTCAGTTTGCCCTTTTGGTTACTCAGTGTTACAGAGAAATGTATTCATAAGACATTTTCTGGGAACATCTTCAGCAATGTATTGTCAACAATGGCTACCATTGGTCTGATATTAATTTTAAAACCCATTTAAACAAAACTATACTTTTTAGAAATATATACATTTTTTTTCTAGTTAGCTTTGTTTATTTGTTAAACTCCTTCAATATGTGGGTGATCTTTATGCCCCACCCTGTAATGCAGTTATTGGACCACAAAAAAAAAATGAAGCAGTGCTTCAGTTTCCCCCTTCTTTTTTTAGAAACCAGACTATTGATTTCTTACTAGTGATTTTCTCTGAGTCAAGTTTATCAAAGCACCTACTGTTGGAAACTGATTTATTTTACAAGGGCAAGCATACTATTGCTTTGCACACTATGGAAGACTATGCACAATGCACTGTGCCTTATGCACAAATATGGGAGAAGCTCTTGGGATTTAAGAATGTGGCTCCCAAGATAAGATTTTATTAACACTTTCCTCATGTGCCACAGCTGTATTGATTCCTTCCCACTCCTTTGCCCTGTTTGCATAAGCATCAAGAGTGGGTTTTTATTAATTTCCCCTTTCCTGGGATAGAGAGAGAAGCAGTGGTTCAACAGTGGAGACAAGCAGCTGGAAAGGAGCAAAAAGTAGAGCTTTGAGATATCATTTGATGTGCTCTTCCTTGTCTGGGGAGCTTGCAGTGTGACCTTGGGGTCATACTGAGCTGAAGTAAAGTGAAAAATACACTGTAAGCCATATTGTCACATCAGTCTTAGATGTAGCTAAAATTTGTTTTCTATCTTTGAGTTAGTATTGCAGTTTACCCGATGGTAGTCATGATGAATAGAAAACTAGAAGCCTCTTCAAAGAATAATATTTGGAAAGCCTGTGATCTGTTAATTTCAGTGGAATGATGTTCAAAGAGTTCATTGCTCTTAATCTGCACAAGGTGACTCTTGTTTCATTTAATAGTTTGTTGTACTTAAAACAGGGTAACTGTGTCTATGAAACTGTCGTTCCGCCTTTGGATGAAAGAGGATTTGAGAAAACCTTAACACCAATAATCCAGGAATATTTTGAACATGGAGATACAAATGAAGTGGCGGTATGTCTCTTGGCTTCCATTTTATAATGATTATTAATATTTAGAAAGGCATTGTGGGAAAAGTGTACTTAAGCCACAAAGCATTATCATGTTAATGTAAGATTTTGTAATATTTACTAATATAAATACAGGATTGATTAGATTGTGCAACACAGGTGGTTTAAGAAATGGAATAGTTTCTATACAGATTATTATGTGTTAAGATAGAATGCTTTATTGAATAACTATTGAGAAGTTGTTCCTTCCTTAAATTCCAACATCTGCTTCATTGGATATCTATCCCCTATCTCCTGTTGTGTGGGTGTCAGATAGAGTCTGAGCAAAAAATAGACACGGTCTATTGGCTAACTCAAATTGTTAGTACTAACTTGAGTAAACCCACTGAAAGTCAGCATTGACTCTAGTTGGGACTGTTACTCAGTTTTAGCCTCATAAATCTGTGGAGTTGGTCTGACTTGGAAAAGTAGTACTAGTCCAATGAAAGAGACATCCTTTTTCCTTATTTCCTCCCCATCTCTACTGTATAGGACATACAGATCACAATATTTGAACTAAAATAACAGGTCGCCTTACTTTTCCTGCTTATAGGAGATGCTGAAAGATCTTAATCTTGGGGAAATGAAGTACAGTGTACCAGTATTGTCTATATCATTGGCATTAGAGGGGAAGGCTAGTCACAGAGAGATGACCTCTAAACTCCTTGCTGACTTGTGTGGGACAGTCGTCAGCATGAAGGATGTGGAAAAATCATTTGACCGGCTTCTTAGAGACCTACCAGAACTAGTATTGGACACTCCCAAAGCACCACAGGTTTGTTTAAAATGATTGTTTAAAATGAAAGTGGTTGTTCTGTAGCACCTCCACTACTCACATTAATTAAAAGTGCTTTATGGCATAATACACTCAGATTTAGCTAACGTTTTGGTAGTTTGGTGAAAGAATCTGCATTTCCACCCATTTTCATAATGCAAAGTGTGTTAAGAAAAACTACCCTAAAATATGGCAGAGCATCCAAAAATCAGACAGGATACAACAATTTGAGCATCAGCTCATTAGTGAGCAGAGTGTGAAGTGCCATTGGTTGTGGCTGCAAGGAATTTACAGCTTAAGCAGGCAAAGATGCAAAATCCAATCTTTAAAAAATCACAAAAGGTTTATTTACAATACAAAAATAACTGTATTTCTTCATAATAAATAACTGGGTTTGAGCATGAGAGCAGAAACAGAGAGGAGAAAAGAAATTCCAACTGTCATACAGGAGACATGAGGGAAGGGAATTCCCTCAGCCTATACTAAACTAACTGCTCCTCGTTGAGGACTTGAGACTTGGACAGTGTGGGGTTGAATTTTAACAAGGTGTGCTTTGACACACATAGTGTTCCAGTTTTTGCTTACGTTTCCCTCCTGTCCTCAGACTTACAGCACTGTTATATATGCACATTGTGCTGATAAATCTTTTGTTCCTCCATTATTATCCATGTGTAACTGGCTCAACAGTTCCTGTATGCAAAATTTTGAATGCCCAACTTTTAAATGCTCACCTGTTCATCTGTCCACTTGGATGGGTGAGACATGTTATACTATGAGGCAATATTTTATCAAAACGTAATGATAATTGAAACTCTCATTTTTCCAAATTCTGCACAATGAAAAACCAAATTATTGGAAGGCCCTCATTTTGAAAAGTATATACATTGAAAGACAATTCATAGAAATGTGCCATTGTGTTTGTTTTGAGAAGTAGTATTCATTTCTTGCTTTGTAAAAGCCTAATTAAAAATTTGATTGTGTATGAGTACAACAAAGCAATCAGTAACAGAAGCTTTTTTAGAATAATGAATAAAATATGACAAGATGTTCATGTAGCTACTGGAACTGGGACATTATCTAGCTAGAAATGCATGTCCCTGTTCATGTTTTCATGATGGAGACAGTGGTGATATCAAGGTGCCTGGCAAGAGAGATGTGAACACTAGAGATGACAACTGCATCTGTGCTGCACATCTTTGTCCCCTTTATTTGTATATCCTTGGTTAATGATGTGATGGATGATAAAAGTAAGTAAGAAAAAAAAATCCAGACCTGACTATTTCAGATTCATTCTATAAAATATGTTTCTTTTTCATCACAGTTGGTTGGTCAGTTTATTGCAAGAGGAGTTGGAGATGGGATTCTGTCTGGCAGTTATATAGATGGATACAAAGGCACTGTGGATTGTGTCCATGCGCGGTAAGTGTATTGCCCAGTGTAGTTTAAGAAAATTTATCATATTTACTAAATAAACAAGGTAGACCTAGTTGTGTTTATAAAGATACTCAGGTTTTACAGAAAACCCATTGTTCAAAATTATGAGGATATTGTCACCACAGAACAGAGTTTATAGAATGTTTTTCCACTATAAGTAGTAATGGCTAAAAGTACAGATTTCAGAAAAGGGCATTTGACTTAGACAAAGGAATGCAGGTGTAGAAATAATAGCTTGGGATTTTCACTTGATTTGATATTTGTAGCTGCCAAAGTCTTGGGTTGGTAATATGACAGCTACCTCAAATATTGGCATATGGTTGGAGTTGGGGTTTTCTGATTATTTTTAAGCACCAGGGCTGCTTTAAAAAAAAGAAAGAAAAAATCAGATGAGAGATATGTCAGCCTGTCTTTAATCAGAAACCCTTTATGAAGTCTTGTTTTCTTTTGAAAGCAAGCAATGTTACTGACATCTAAGACAATATTGATACGATTGTTATTTCTGCTATTACAGAACCATTTATCTGTATTTTGATTTTTGTAAGCTGTCTGAGAACTTGAAAAAGATGGATTATGAAGAAATATGTTTACTTGAATTTTGAACTCATTGTAGCAAAACTTATGTGGCTGTTTTCATTCTGAAAAATATTTATAAACATGAACAATTTATATATTTGATAGTTTGTAGTAAAGTATCTATAAAGCTTGCACAAGGTAATACTGAATGTAGGATTTAGCCCCAGTAAATATTAGGTCACTTAGGCAGCAAACATAGACATATTCACTAGAATATGTGGAATACAGCGGGGCTTATTAAATAGTAAACACTGTTAGTTATGGTACTCAACTTTGTGTATAAAACATATCTTTCACACTGATTGTGTATTTCTGTACTGTAGTTGTGTTTGGACATAATGCTAAACCATAAGTTAATATATGAAGAATTGAGCCCATTTTCCCCTTATGTGTTCCCTTCTTTTTTATGGCGTGGATGCAAAGAGATTGAAACTTTCTGCTTCTATTTTAGATCAACCACAGTTTACTGTGTCAGAATTTTAAACTATGGCTTATCTTTAGTGAATAAAAACAAATCAGTATCATAAACTGTGGGGTGGATCCAATGAGGGGTTTCTGCTTCAAGGAAAAACAGAATTGATCAGAACCAGGAGGTTCTCCTCCACTGCAGCCCCCCATCAGTTTCTGGAGATGTGAGGAACCCTCTGGAACGGTTTTTGTGTAGCACGGGGAGCTACAGAGTGAAGGGTTAGTTCTGGAAGTCATAATAAGTAAGCATTAGACATAGGTCTGTGGTTTGTACTTGACTTATTTCCACTAAACATTGTTGAAATAATTCAGATGGATTTGCATGATACAGCAAGATGCAGCTAATCCAACAATTGAAACACAAGTTTCTGGATTATTTGAAGGAGGGAGGAAAATGTGCAAGCTTGGGGAAAATCTCAATTCATTGTTGCATTCGAGTGTGATTTAGCATCATGCCTAATCAACCCTGTTGTTTCAGAGCTTCAGTTATGGTTGTGAATCTTGAGGTGCTTAAAGTCCTTTATACCTTAATGAGATTTTTTATATTTAACTTTGTATTCCCTTCCTAGAGCTGCCCTAGATCGAGCTACTGTATTGCTAAGTATGACCAAAGGTGGGAAACGCATAGACAATGTTTGGGGATCAGGAGGTGGGCAACAGCCTGTCAAGCATCTTGTTAAAGAGGTAATCAACTTAAATGTAATCGTTAATGGGTGTTCCATAACATTATCAGTTTAACAAATCTGGCTCAAGGTTACAGTGGACCTTGTTAAGACTTTCTGCACACACCTCAGACCTCAACACCAATGTCAAAAACACGCAGCACGATTCCACACAGGACCTGTGCCATACCAGAACAGCAAAGACAAATATCAGCTAAGTAAAATAAACATCAAATATTAAATAACCAGAAAAATAAAATAAGGTGTAAACACTAAACTAATCTGGGAATATGCTATTGCAACACATCCAATGAAGTGATTTAAAACCAGTATTAGGTATTCCTTCTTTCTCTACATCTTTCATTCCCTGAAGATATAAATGTCTCTGCTCTCCCACCCAGACATAGTGAGCTGGTGGTGAGAGTGGAAGTGGCACTTACAAAGTACATTGGTGATAATTTCTCACTTGCTCCTTTTACATAGCACCACTAGGCTGTTCTTGCGGTGCCCTTCAGAGGAAAAACCAGCAAGCAGGAGGAGGAAGTGGTGGTTTCTTTTGCAAGAAGCGCATACTGGAGATTTGAATAGTTTTCCTGCTACAAAAGAAGTGTAGATTTTAAAACACATCATCTAATCTAGTTGTGTGTTTTTATCTATTAGATTGATATGCTGTTAAAAGAATACCTTCTTTCTGGAGATGTTTCTGAAGCAGAACGTTGTCTTCAGGAGTTAGAAGTGCCCCATTTTCACCACGAACTTGTTTATGAAGTAAGGCGGGATTAATGCTTCTCTTGTATATGGATGACATAGTTAATACAACATGCAAACCATACTGAGATTTCACCTTTGCTAGTAACAATATATTGGTTGCAAATATGAAAATGTATATGCTTCTCATAACGGCTATTGGTACATAGTCTGCACTTTTTTACACTAGTTACCTGCTTCAAAGAAGTCGCTTCTTTCCATAATTTAGTGACTACCACTAAACTTACATCAGCTCGATACCTTACTTAAATTTGAAGAAAAATGGTACATGTTAATGTTTAATTCAA
Source organism: Anolis sagrei (assembly GCF_037176765.1). Lineage (NCBI taxonomy): Eukaryota > Metazoa > Chordata > Lepidosauria > Squamata > Anolidae > Anolis > Anolis sagrei. Next base: position 209,413,162 of record NC_090023.1, on the reverse strand, counting down.
GAGACTTTCCCCCATTTTCGTTTGCTTCCTTCATATTTTAATCAATTTTCAATTTTCAATTTGTGTTGCTCTATTATATGGTGCGATTTCCACACTGAATCTGAATAATGCTTACAAAACTGCAGAATATTCTAATTGGATACTCTCCATGCTATTTCATATTCTGACTGATGGGATAGTCTATAATACATTCTTTTTTAGTCTTGTACTTTTTATTATGCCTCTGACTCTTTAATGGAGATAGTGCTCTTATATTAAAATAAGAGCCTTTACACAATTTCTCAATGAATATTCAGTTCATTTGACTTTATATATATATATGTATATTTTAGGCAGTTGTGATGGTTTTAGAATCAACTGGAGACACAAACTTTAAAATGATGCTCAGTTTGTTGAAATCCCTCTGGAGATCTGCTGTAATTACTATGGACCAAATGAAAAGAGTAAGTGTATCCAGATTTCCTTGTGTTACTATTTCACATGTGTTTGCACTAGAATTAGATTAGGTAATATAAGGATCAAGTGAGATTTTGGTAATGTGAGAGTTTACTTCTTTAAAAAAATTGGGAAGAACATAGTGACCTGTCTTTTACCAAACCAGACTATTTGGCTGGCTCATTATTATTTATGCTGCCTGGAAGGGTCTTCGGCAGAGGTGTCTCTTACTTACGGCTGGGGAATCAGACTGTATGTTAACAGATACAGAGATGCGTATTAAGATAGCACTAAGAGTGATAGGGAAGTATTTTAAGTGTACATAATTTTCACTGAGAACTGCAATACTCTGATGACAGGTGCTAAGCATTTTTTCCTAATTCTAATGTTGCAGGGCTATGAACGGATTTACCGTGAAATTCCAGACATTAATCTTGATGTGCCACATTCGTACTCTGTGCTTGAACGGTTTGTAGAGGAATGCTTTAGTGCAGGAATAATATCAAAGCCATTAAGAGATCTCTGTCCTTCCAGGTACATATTTAACAAAGTGACCCCATGCGTTGGCTGTGCATGTGTGAGAGAGATTTAACACTGACTTTGCTGCTTTGCTAATCTGAGCTCAGGCATTTCCAGTTGGCAGCTGCCTTGTTTTTTCCTTGTACTGCAGTGCAGGGCATGTTGTCCTAGAAGCAAGAATGGAGTTTCACAGCTGGGAACTTTCAGTCTAAACATCTGAGGATGTTAAACTCCCATCTGTATATGAAGCTGTGTTTTGGAACTAAATGCCCTTTGAAGATCACTATACAACTTGTGTTCTCATATTGCTTCTCTGTTCTCTCAGGCTTGTATATATGGGCAGACTTCTGAGCTATCCTGGTTTTTATTTCCACATCTGTAAAGATGATGAATAGAAGATGAAAATGCATGTGTTAAATCGGTTTAATGTCCGTATTACTGAAGCATTGTTTGATTATGCTTAAATTTCTGCAAAGTCTAACTACATTATTTTTTAAAACAAAAAAATGACTGTGAAGTTGTACTAGACTTTCTTATTCCTGTAGGACTGTGAAAGTGCGAATTGCTGCTAATTCTGGAATCTCAAGATAGTCTTTCTTAGCTTTGCAGGGGCTTTTCCTTTTGCACCTTCCTCATTCCTGCTCTTGTATCTCTTCATTGTGGTCTCTGTGCATCACATACATTTATGGCTTCACAGAAGCATTCTTTCAAACATTCTTGACCTGAGCTTTTTTTAGGGAAACCGCATTAACTTTTGTGTTGCTTATGCAATAGAGTAAACAAAACAAAAGCTACATGGCTTCTTGCTTGTAGAATTTTTTATTAGTGAAGAACTCCCACTGTCAGTAAAGCCAAGTAAAATGAGAGATTCTGAAAACATATTGTGTATTTAATTTTAGGGGAAGGAAGCGCTTTGTAAGTGAAGGAGATGGAGGCCGCCTGAAGGCTGAGAGCTACTGAATTCACAAACCAACACTTGCAACTGTAGATGTTTAAAGGGAATATACATGTATATATTCTGTAGCAAGAGTTGCTTGGTGCAGTTTGTTTATTTGTAAAAATGCACTTGTTTTGAGGCACAAATAACTTCTAAAGATTGTACAAATTTGTGTTCGCAAAGAATTTTTTAAGCATTTTCTCTTTTCTGAACCTGTAGTTCGACAAAAGTAACCCCCCTTTCTATGGAGGTTTGCTGGAATAAGCTACTCTTTTGTAAGTGCCATATTTGACCTAATCATTCCATATTTTGCATTGATACCTGTATGCCCCTCCTTTCTTTCAAGGACAGTGTTGTTGGGTTTTTTGTAGTAAAATCACTGGTTTATTCAAAGCTTTAAAAATGGGTCAAGTTAAGCTGCTGGAACCCTATTTTGGCTGCTGCTGTGAAGAAACAGTTATTTCTTAGATTCTTTAAAACAAATTTAGTCTGATCATAAGATGCATTCATCTTTTTCCAGGTAATATAATGAATTGGTGTTAAGACTAGTTCAGCAAATGGTGGCTGGAACATCTATTTTTTCTACAAAACTGGAAAAATGAACAGTTCTGGCAGAATGTATTGCAAAATAAACTTTTGTGAAGCAGAGTTTTCTTTTGTTTTTCTTAATCAGTGTTTAAATTTGTGTTCATTGACTCTTGGAAATCAGCTGAGGTTCTTGCCCCAGCCTGTGTCAAGGAAGTTCTATGGGTTTCTCTTTATTGTTCGTTTAAAGCACTTTTAATTTTGTTGTATCATAAGGTTGCACAATTGCTACATGGATGAACCATTGCTAGAGTAAACAGATGTATCCCAGAGCTTGACTGTATGTATAGTTGAGCAATAATTGTTGCCCCCCCCCCCCCCCCCCCGTTGGCGTTAGCAGAGTATCGCAGAAACTCAGAATAATGGACTCTGGAGTTTCTGGTAAAAGCAGGTTTTTTGCTTTACTTAAGCAGCTCAAAATAGACAACATACACCATCAGCGGACAGACATGAAGAACACAATCCGAAAGAGACAGGAACAAATACAAACTGCAGCTGGAAGGAAGTTTATCTCTGGCACTCCCTAATCTTTCACAGAGCAAGAACTCAGGGTCACATTCTCACAGCTTGTTACTTTGCTGTTGTGTGTCAAAATGCATCCTGGCAATACAATTCTATTACAGTCACAATCCTATCACATAAAATTACATTTAAACACACATCATACATGACACACTGACAATTCCCCCTCTTTAAATGTAATTTTCTGTCCTTACTATATACACATTATCTTAACCACAATAAAATCTTAACCTCTATAAGTAACATTCATTTGTTTTCTTAACTCTATTTATAACATCATTTATCAAACTAGACAACAGTATAGAGCAATCTCTTATCACAATCCATACGCACAGGGAATACAGAATACAATCTTATAAACGACTATACACAAACACATCTTCTGCAAAAAACACATCTTCAAAACGTCACTTTTACATTCTTTGAACAATATGATTACCATTCACAGTTATCATCATCAGTATAGTCTTTTCCTACTGGGATTCTGTGGAATTTACCTGGCTTGGACAAATAAGGAATGAGCATATATTTTGTTTCTTCTCTCTTCCCTGCACTTACTTGTTCCAACTGAACTTCTTGTTCCTCCTGCTTTACCTGTCTGTTGTTTTTGCTGTTTTATTCTTGGGTGAACTTTTACTAGGCGTTAAACTTTCTGTTTTCACTGACTGCTGTTGCTTCACTTCATCACAAGGTATCACTCTGCTTTCTTCACTTACAGTTCTCTCACTAGCTTCAGGTCTCTCTTCTTTCTATCCCTAAGTCTAGAACGTGGTGAAGGAACATTTGACACTTCCTCAATGTCTGACAACAATACCTCTTCAATACCCACATTTGTGTCTCTAGTCTCATCATCTTTATTATCAAATTGAACAAACACTTCTTTATTACAGTGTATCCTTTCCCATCCACTATGCGTTTCAAAATTAGCACTTCTGGAAAGAATTATTCTTCCATTTCCTGCATAAAAACGATACTTATTTCCTTCATAACCAGTAAACCGTAACTTTTGACATTTTTGTTGACCCTTCCTTCTTTGTTGGGCTGGAATAAGTACATATGCAAATTGCCCAAAAATTCTTAAATGTTTTAGATTGGGTGGCTTACCATACAGGGCAAAGAATGGAGTCTGATTTATTGCTGAACACCACACTCTATTCAATACATAGTTAGCAGTATGGAGTGCTTCTCCCCATAGATTACTGGGTGCCTCAGCATCTTTCAACATACACTCCTCATGCTATTAATAATACCTATGCGTCTTTCTGCTAGTCCATTCTCAGCTGGAGTATATGGGTTGGTAGTCTTATGTTGAATACCAGTTTCTGCAAGCCATTCTTGAAAAACATTACTACAAAATTCTCCACCTCCATCTGTGACTAAAGAAGCCACCTTGTGAGGAAAAGTCCTCTCAATCATCTGCACCCATTGTTTGAATACTGAGAAGGCATCACTCTTATTCTTTAAATTATACACAAATCCATACCTAGTGAATCTATCCACTATAACAAAGAAATACTTAGCTCCTCCTTCACTTTCTGGAAAAGGTCCAGCCAAATCAGCATGGACAACCTCAAAAGGCCAACTAGCCTTCATTTTACTTCTTTTTACTAGAAGGTATACTTCGATATTTGCTTGTTTACATATAGCACAGTCCAAAAACTTATCACACTTGAGCATCTTTAACTCAGGACATACATTAGCTAATTTTTCTAGACCACGAAAACTTACATGTCCCATCACTCTGTGAAAGAAATGTGCACATGAGTTATGCAAAGGTACATTCAAGTCCTTATTCGCATATTCAGCACAGTTCATATCACTTTCACCATCACCTTCATTCAGATCATTGTCTATAGCATCTCCTGTGGCTGCCATCATCGCTCTAGCTTCAGCAAAGTCCGGTGCTCCACCACCACGGCGTCCTCCTCTGCTGAAGCCCCCTCTGGCGCGGCTGCCTCTGGGTTGATTTCTCCTTGCCTTGAAGTCTCTGGCCAAATGTCCTGGTTCCTTGCAGGCATAACATCTCCTTTCAGCCTTTACTGTTCGCACGCTGGCAGGAACAGTCTCCGTTTGTGTTGACTCCCCCTCATTCCTGCAGCCTTCATGCTGTTTTCCCTCAAACAATCGTCTGCCTTCTTCTTCCAGGATTCTCGAACAGACTAAATCCAACGTGAGATCCTGGGCTCTCACAGTTTGTTGCGAAAATAATAAATGGTCCCATCCATCATTAAGTGAAGACATCAAAATATAACTTAGATTCTTGTTGCTGATATCGACACCTCTGGTTTGGCATTCCAAGAACAGCTCTTTCATCTTTTTCACATGTGCTCTTACATCTCCACCTTCCTCCAGTTTGGCACAATACAATCTCTTAGTCCATATCATTTTACCAAGTGTGCTCTCTCTCAAATGTACAGTGCGGAGAGCATCCCAAGCTTCCTTGGCAGTTTGCAGACCTCGCACATGAACCAGTTGATCGGGCATCAAACAAAGGATCAGGCTTGCCAGCCCTTTCTGATTTTTCTCTGGGTCAACTTCTGTGCCTAAAATAGTCCTTTGCAAGCCATCTCTCGCAAGCAGATGCTGCATAAACACAGACCATTGCTTATAATTATGGTCACTCAGTCTCTCAATCATTGGCATTGGATTAGAAGCAGCCATTCTCACCACAGGAGACCCTCGCGATCTGAGTTCAAGCCCAGCCGCTGATTCACACCGTCAGTGGATTCTGGCAGTCTCCCCTCTGGTTTCCAACTTTATGGCTTTACGGCTTCACACTTTCCGATCATCAATCTCTGGGTCCAGCGCGCCCCGTTCACAACTCTGCTTACTCCCAGAATCAGTCTTTCGAAGACACTCACCAGCTCTTGGTGAAAACAGGCTCCAGTCACCAGTCCAAACCACACAGCTTCGATCACAGCCTCCAACCTGGTCAGCAGCTCTGCAGGTCAGCTGGTCCAGGTTAACAAGCCCGGTCAGTGTGGGCCCATAACCTATTGTTGGCGTTAGCAGAGTATCGCAGAAGCTCGGAATAATGGACTCTGGAGTCTCCAGTAAAAGCAGGTTTTTTGCTTTACTTAAGCAGCTCAAAATAGACAACATACACCATCAGTGGACAGACGTGAAGAACACAAACCGAAAGAGATAGGAACAAATACAAACTGCAGCTGGAAGGAAGTTTATCTCTGGCACTCCCTAATCTTTCACAGAGCAAGAACTCAGGGTCACATTCTCACAGCTTATTACTTTGCTGTTTAACCCTTCTGTGTCAAAATACATCCTGGCAATACAATTCTATTACAATCACAATCCTATCACATAAAATTACATTTAAACACACATCATACATGAATTACACACTGACATCCCCCCCCCCCCCCATTATTAGTAGACTGGAAGCAAACTAGCACCTAGGGGTAAACCCAGCTTTCAAATCTTAATTAACACGCATTACTGCAGACCTGGCATTATTGTGTCTTTAAATCCAAAAGGGAAAGTATAGAGGACATTTTCATACAAGGTTGCAGGCATTAATGCTGCTAAGATATTGATGTTATGACAGGATCAAGTAATACCCAGTATTGGCTGCTCCTTTTAATATGGATGCATTCACTCTTGCATTAAACACTATGCTCTGAAGAACCCTTGACTGGCAGGAGTGAGCCACAGGAATCAGTCCCTGAATGGCATCTGAAATCATTGTTTTAAACAACTTACACACTTTTAAACGCTTCCGGCCCAGCTCACCTGTTCGAATGTATCTCCCTCTATGACCCACCTCGGAGGCTAAGATCGTCAGGGGAGGCCCTGCTCTTGATCCCACTTCCTCATGGGGACGAATGACAGGGCCTTCTCAGTGGTGGCCTCTTGTCTATGGAACTCCCTCCCCAGTGAAATTAGATACCCCCCCCCCCCCCAATCTGGCCTTCAGAAATAAACTAAAAACATGGCGCTGGGATCAGGCTTTTGGTCAATAATGGGAGCAGTGCAATAAGAAGCTATAACTTAATTGAATGACGATCCAGGCTGGCCCTAGAATATGTCCTGGATTTTGTGATTTTAATTGCTATTTTAATATGTTTTATTTAGTTGGTTTTATTGTTTTTGTTTATTCATTGATGTATGTGTTTATGCGACATTGACTTGTTGCCTGTGTAAGGCCACCTTGAATCCCCTTCGGGGTTGAGAAAGGCGGAATACAAGTATGGTAAATAAATAAATTTTATATATGGTATATCCCTTGTATTCATGGGGGATACATATCTGAATTTACTGTGAAAACAGAAAACCACTAGTAATAGAAAACCCTATTGCAGTGAACAAATTCCACCAGAAGTAACTTAGAGCCACGCTGCAGAGCCTAGAAAATGCCTAGAGGACATATTTTGGTGGATGTGAGTAGATGAGTCCTTGGATACAGGGACTGTATCATACCTAAAAGGTATGCATTTCATGTGTTACACATTCTATAGATAGGAAAGAGCCAATGTTGCAAAATGGTATGAGCATTAGGCTAACATCATGGTGCTGAAATCCCTACTCAGTCATGGAAACCCTCCAGGCAACAAATCTTTCCAAGGAAATCCCATGATGGGGTTCATCTTAGGGCTGCCTTAAATCAAACAGTTTGAAGGCACAAAACATCCAACGGGGAAAAAAGCCTGGCATCACATTTTCTGCAAATGTACTCAAAAGAACAAAGAGATTTTACTGATGTTATTTATAAATGGCAATCTGAACAAAGTTCAATAACAGAAGGTAGAATTAGAAACAATCACAGAACTCCAAAAGGAGGACATCAAATGCCATTTTAATCAAGATATTTTAAAATATTTACAGGGTTGCAATCAGCAAACAATCTATCATAATGGTGAATAAAGAATTGCTATATACATTATTCTTTATTTTTCCTATTACTCTATTGATTTTGAACTCTGCTGGGCAAGCTCTTGCTGCCTAATTGTTTCCTGTGCTTCACGCTGCATCTTCTCAAGCTTTTCCAGCGTAACTGATTTTAAGGGGAGCAGCTTTGGCTTACACAATACCATTGTAGTCACATCTTCTACTGCTAACATTCCTAGAATGAGGGGGGAAAGATAAACAATGAAATTCACATAGTCTTCTAGATTACATAGCCTGGTTCAGACAGTATAGAATCCATGGTTGTAATTGGCAAACTTACTAGCTCCTGGGCAGGATAGAGAACATAGAAGTCTCCACCAAATATTCCTTAAATAAGCAGTAATTTAAAACGGAGGGCAGGTATATTTACTCCTGTAGAATGGCTTCACATGTATTTTCAGAGGCATATACAGGGTATTTCAAAATGATGGACCTAAGTTTAAAGCAATATTTTTCATGGTGTTATAATTACACGAAAAGTTTATACAAAAAGTTTCAAAAAGTTTAATGAGTTATCAAGTTTTACTATGCATTTTGAGCCAAAAACAAATCTAAAAACAATAAAAATCCACCACAAATGTTAAGTATTTTTGTTAGACCTTATGTTGTGGAGTCACCATCTTGCAAATGACTGAGCCCTGTTTATGTGCTGGGAGAGGCATTTAGCAGTAATCCTTTGAAATTCAATACCCCACTTCTTCAAGTGGCACAGTTTCATTCATGGTTTGTGGTTGCAGCGATACAGTATTGCAAATTGGGCCCATTATTTTGAAACAATCTGTATATCATAACAATGAGCGATGAGCTAAAATCTATTTCCAGAAGGAAATGTTGATTATTCCTAAGTATAATGCATTATAGATGCTGCATTATAGATGCTGGTCAAGACTCAAAGGCAACATATAGCCTGCTTCCAATGGGAACAATGAGAACAGAAAGATAGCTTTGCTGAGAAGAATATTACTTTGTACAGAAGTAATATTCTTTTCAGCAAAGAATAGTAAGGAGACGCTGATGATTTATGCTTTTATTGGTTTTGTATGGGTTTTTATTTTATATGCTAAATGTTTTAAATTCTATTTTATGTGTTGGGGATATTGAATTGTTGCCAACTGTAAACCACCTTGAGTTGCCTTTGGGCTGAGAAAGGCGATATATAAATACGGTAAATAAATAAACAATATTCTTATGGTTAAAGATAAATGTCCAATTCAAAAAAGTAGAGTTGCACACAGCATTAAAGAACAAAAAATAAACATTTTATTGTTGTAAAGGGAAGCACAGCCATCCCTCCATATTTGCTGTTTTGATTATTCACAATTTTGATTAAAAATGTTCTCACTAGGTCCAATGTGCTGGTCAACTTTCTTCAGTTATGTTGGAGGACCTTGGGATAGAAAGCTTCTTTTGGAATAATTGGAACCTCCAATTATATTCTATGGAAGTTGAACATAGAATCTTACAGCCGGAAGATCTAGAAATTCCTAAAGAAGTATTCCTTTCGGGGGGGGGGGGGGGGAGAGATGCAATTTATTTCACAAGGATCCTGGGCCCTTAATCCTAGTTAATGTGGAGTCCTGAGCAACATTAGGAATTATTTTCTCTCTGAGATAATATCACAAACCAAATGGGTGGAAAGGGATACTATGAGATAAGGTGCCTGATCCTGTGCAACACACATTCATCTAAAGCAGTGGTTCTCAACCTGGGTCCCCAGATGTTTTTGGCCTACAACTCCCAGAAATCCTAACAGCTGATAAACTGGCTGAGATTTCTGGGAGTTGTAGGCCAAAAACATCTGGGCATCCCAGGTTGAGAACCACTGATCTAAAGATTGGCAACCATGTATTGTGTTTTATCTGTGACATGTGTTTATTTATTCATGCCAATTTTATCCTGCCTTTCCCCACTCAAGGGCCCAAAGTGACTAACAGCATTTATAAAATACACACAATATAAACATTGAAATAATACATAATGAAACCAAATATTCAATAGTGCTGAAAAATGTTAAAATCTATGTATTAATATAAAACTAAAAGTCCTAAAACAAGGGTTCCTAAAAGGCTTTGGTAAAGTTGTGGTATCGTGCTGGGAAGGGTCACTCACCTTGCTTGGGCAACACCTCGCGGAATTTTGGTTCAGACATTGTTTGGCCTCAATCTGCACTGAATGAGAAATTGCCAGAAGACTATTAATATGCTGCCCCCTCCATCATACCTTCCAGATCCAGAATCAATACACTAATTCAATCAATTCACTTAGTAAAGAAACTCCCCAAGGTGTGTATGAGGCCCCTTCCACCGGGACTGTGGCATAGCTAAGTGTCATCTGCATTAAGATCACTTCTGACCAAAAGGTCATGAGTTCGAAGCCAACCCGGGTCGGAGTGAGCTTCTGACCAATTGTGTAGCTTGTTGTCGACCTTTGCAACCCAAAAGATAGTTGCATCTGTCAAGTAGGAAAATTAGGTACCACCTATGTGTGGGGAGGCTAATTTAACTAATTTACAAGGCCATTAAAAAAGATGCCAGCAAAGCACTCTAGCAAAAGCATGCGGGGAATGCGGAAGTACTTCATCAGTGTCGCAGATGGACGATGAAAGCGATAGCTCCCCTGGTGGCCAGAAAAGTTAAATAGCCTCTGACTGTCTGTCTATATCTGTTGTGTGTCTTTGGCATTGAATTTTTGCAATATTGTACATTGTAATCCGCCCTGAGTCCCCTGCGGGGTGGAAAGGGCGGACTATAAATACTGTAAATAAATAATAAATAAAATCCGATATTATCTGCTTTGAACTGGAATATATGGCAGTGTGGACTCAGATCACCCAGTTCAAAGCAAATATTGTGGGATTTTCTGCCTTGATATTCTGTGTGGAAAGGCCCCGAGAGGTCTCCTAAACTAGGAGATTAAAAAAAACTTTATCAAAAGAGCCAAGAGAACTCGGGAAGAATAGAAACATTGCCTTTTAATGTGTGTGGGGGGTGGGTAGATTGATGAAATAACATACAATGAAATACAGCATGATACTGTATTGAAATACTGTGTAAATACGATAACACTAATCTAGATTAAAAGGAAAGAATCTGGAATTGTGGGGTTTGAAGTCCAAAACACCTGGAGGGGCGAAGTTTGCACATGCCTGGCCTAAAGGAACCAGATCCTTTCTAGTCTTAGAAGCTAAGAAGGGTGAGCCCTGGTTGGTACGTGGATGGGAGACCACCAATAGGTGGTATTTCAGAAGGAGAAACTGGCCATTTCCTTGCCTATGAAATCCTTATGGCAGGCATCCTCAAACTGCGGCCCTTCAACTTCCAGAATTCCTGACAATTGAACAAGCTCGTTAGGGCTTCTGGGAGTTGGAGGCCCAAACAGCTGGAGGGCCGCAGTTTGAAGATGCCTGCCTTATAGGGTCGTCATAAGTTCAGGAACACACGAGGCCAGCCAGGGCCTTCCAGTCTTCTCTACTTACAAGTTTAGAGCAGCCAAACACCGACGAACCCGCTTCTAATTCGCCCTTCGCGCGGCCTAGGATCAACAAGGCTCTTTCCTCGCGCATTGCCATGGCAACGCCGCCACAGGGTCAAAGTAAAACACGGAAGGACTTCTCCGCCCCAGACTTCAAGAGGCACTTCCGGCTTCCGGGCGACTCCGCTGAGTGCTGGGCTTCGAAGGGCACCATAGAGAGGCACAGATAGAGCGCCCCTCTTCGCTCCAATCGGGGCTCCTTCCCTGCAGAGGACGTCAAATAGCCAAGCGCATGCGCAGTACCTGCACGGCTCTTGTCTTCCTAGTTTAGGACTGCTGCCCAGCCGTGCTGCCATCTCCAGGCGCGTTGTCCATGTTGACGCTATCCTCATTCTGGGATTAACGTTGTTTTTGTAGCTGCCACAAACTATGGCCCCTTCCACACAGCTGAATAAAATCCCACATTATCTGCTTTGAACTGGGTGATATGCCAGTGTGGACTTGGACAACCCACCTCAAAGCAAATATTGTGGATTATCTGCCTTGATATTCTGGGTGGAAGGGCCCTGTAAGAGCTGTTTAGCAGTGGAACTCTCTGCCTTAGAGTTTGGTGGAAGCTCCTTCCCTGGAGGCTTTTAAAAGAAGCTGGATGGCCATCTGTCAGGAGTGCTTTCATTGTGCTTTTCCTGCATGGCAGGGGGTTGGACTGGATGGCCCATGTGGTTTCTTCCAACTTTAATTTGTTAGTCCTGTTTTAATACTAACTCTCAGGCAACCAGAAACTACATTTATATGCCATCAAACAATCCCCTTGGGTGCTGGTTAACTGAGACTACAGTATTTTGCAGGTTTGGTGCAGAGGAAGGTTGTGCGCTTTGCACATACAGTTGATTTTACTATACTTTTTGAATGTTACCTGTACAGTCCTTAGCTTAGGTAAAGGTAAAGCTTTTCCCCTGACATTAGGTCCAGTCGTGTCCGACTCTGGGGGTTGGCGCTCATCTCCATTTCTAAGCCGAAGAGGCGGCGCGGTCCATAGACACCTCCAAGTTCATGTGGGCAGCATGACTGCATGAAGCGCCGTTACCTTCCCGCCAGAGTGGTACCTATTGATCTATTAACATTTGCATGTTTTCAAACTGCTAGGTTGGCAGGAGCTTGGACTGATAGCGGGAGCTCACACTGCTCCCCGGATTTGAACTTGTGACCTTTAGGTCAACAAGTTCAGCAGCTCAGTGCTTTAACTCACTGCACCACTGGGAACTCCAGTCCTTAGCTTAGTGGGCCACAATCCTCTTGACACATGTAGTAAAAATACTTTTGCGTCTTCTGTACCCAGCACTGCTGAGGCACTCTGCTTGGACTTGATTTCTTTTTGAAAGAAGGGTTGTTGCACATTTAAAGAGAAGTACAAACCAGTCTTGCTAACACATAAACTGCCCTACTTAAGATCCCAGAGAGAGGCATTTTGCCATGCCAGAGGGGCATTCCAGAGTTCAGATCTAATGTCTTTATCTTTCTCTGCCTCGGCTCAAAAGTTACTTCATTCGATCCTTTGTGTACACCTGTGTTACATCATTCTTGGCTAAGAGGAGGAGGCTGACAGGGCGCCTTTCAGGACCAGGGTCATGGAGGTATGTCTTTCCTCAACAATAGGTGTGGGTTGGGTTGGCTGGGCAGGTTTCACAGGTAAGGAGCTTTTAGTATTCCTTTCCAACCTCATTAACCTCTTTCTGTGGAAGTTCCTGATCATCCTCTCACAACTTGCTTTGTTGCTTTGGAAGTCTATGGCTGAATTAGATAAGGAAACAAGTTAATCTGCTCAGAAAAAAACAAAACAGTTTACTGGCTGCCTTTAGTGAGCCAAGCTTAAATCCAATTCATTCCAATCCACAGTAATACTTCCAGCATTTGCCGAACCGGTCTCTAATCCATGAAAACTCATGTCACAATAAATTTGTTGGGTCTTGAAAGTGGCAGAAGATTCTTTATTGCATTTTTCTTGACATATCCAAAACAATGGCTAATGGTGTATCTATGGGCCCTTCCACACAGCCCTATATCCCAGAATATCAAGGCAGAAAATTCCACAATATCTGCTTTGAATTGGATGATCCGAGTCCACACTCGGATAATGTGGGATTTTCTGACTTGATATTCTGAGATATAGGGCTGTGTGTAAGGGCCCTATGTTGTTGAATTAATGCAGTCTGACCGCACTTCAAATATCATGGCTCAATGCAATTGAATCATGGGAGCTGTAATTTCATGATGCCTTTAGTCTTCTCTGCCAATGAATACTGGTACCTCATCAAACTACAACTCTTTTGATTCCATAATATTGAGCCATGGCAGTTAAAGTGATATCAAACTACATTCATTCTACTATGTAGATGCACGCTTGGATTCCATATGTTTATTTCGTTGTCTATTTTGCTCCTTTTAAGGAGAGACAATTTCAGGCAGGTTTTCCATTGTATTAATTTAATGGCAAACTTGCCCGAAATTGGACTAACTTGGTTTCCTAATTGGACTAACTTGGATTCAAGTGAACTGAAGACGGATAAATGCACTACACATAAAAAAATTATGACAATGATCTCGAAGTGGCATATAGCCTGTTCTTGTGTTCATTTGCTTCATAGTCTAAGACTCTATATGAAACAACAACTTGTGCTTTTGAGTACATATATAGGACCGTGCTGTTGTTGTATATGATGGGAGTTTGGGTATATCTGCACTGTAGAATGAATGCAGTTTGACACCAATTGAACTGTCATGGCTCAATGGTCTGAAATCATGGGGGCTGTAGTTTGATGAGCCCTCTTTGGCAAACACTCAGAGAACAGGGGAATTCCAGACAAACCTTCAAACAAAGGATTCCTCCAGGCAGCAATCAACTAGACTTTGAAGTTGCAAGGCCATTAAATGCTAACCAAGGTAGCCTATTGCAACATTCACACTTGTCTCAAACAAACAAGAGTTCTTTATCCTACCCTGGACATTCCACAGAGATATAAACCTCACTTGCCTAGTTTCCAACAAACCTCACAACCTTTGAGGATGTCTGCCATAGATGTGGGTGAAACGTCAGGAGAGAATGCTTCTGGAACATGACCATCCAGCCTGAAAAACTCACAGCAACTCAATGATTCTGGCCACGAAAGCCTTTGAGAATACATTGAGGCTAAAGACCTTGTAAAACTACAAGTGGTATCAAACTCCATTAATTCTACAGTGTAGCAACATCCTTTTTTAAATAAATGCTTGCCTAGATTGCAGGTCAAGGCTTAGAATGCCTCAGGTATGATTAAGCAGCAAGTATTCACTACTGATCAATCATATTTATCCATCAGTGTACTGCACAATTCCTTCATTAGGTCTACCCTTTATTGATCTGGTGAGATCTCAACTATTGGAACCAGTAACCTATACTGCTTTGGATTATCAATGTGCATTTAACATTTCATAAAACAGTTTGACTCCAACAGGGATTTTAATTCATAGAGATACTAGCTAAACACAGCCAAGCTTTGCTGTGGTTCAGTCTAATAGGAAATGAATGTGAAAGCAAATAAAAGTATTGTTGCGAACATAGGTTCACTGAGGAAACACATCATTCAATTCAATACCCTGCTTTGCTTTGCTGTGTCTATGTGGAATGAAAGCAAAGAAAAAGAGGGGTTTAAAAAAAACAAACAGAAATTTTTATTGTAAAGCTAGTGGATTGACTACATTTTTGGTTTGTTCTTTTTCTGCATAAACATAAAGGTCAGACAGTTTTCTGAGTCTGGACCATGTAATGTATACTTGCAATGAGAGAAACAATTGTTTTTTAAATTCAAACTGTACACTTGCAAAGATTGCCTCTGCACTTCATTGATAGCCATAGTGAACGCAAGGCATATTGGAAATTGAAGTTGTTTGAACTCAAACGCCATGTCTATCAGAATGAGTGGTATTCGTGGAAGTAGTATTTCTTCACCTTTATGAGGACCATTCAGAATTGTTGCTTCAATTAGATTGTTCATCAATTTATTATCTACTAATTGTGTGCCATTGCATAACTTTGGCCAAGGTACTGCAAATCCCATCATCGGTGGTCCATCCTCCCCCTATATATTTTCTATCCAAACATACAGCAATAATGACCAATCCCATTTCCAGTCCTATTTCCAGTCCCTTTTCTTCCCTGAGAGTTCTATTTCTGCAAGCTTGTTTTAGAGGCATCTATTTTTATCTCTCAAATGTTTTTATAAATCTCCAACAACAAAGTAACTGAAGAGAGAAATAGTTTTATTTCCAGTCTTCTGTTGTTTTATGACTCTATTTACAACTTGGCCCATCAACCAACTTCATCAGCTGCGGGAAGAGAAGATGAGGATTTCAGAAGTTTATCATGAGTAATGTGTTCTTTAGTTAGTTCTTTGTCATTTTTTTCCTTTAAGAACAATTGCTCTGCAGCTCTTCCTAAATTAAGTTATATGGTCCTTAATCTCCACAGTGCCTCAAGGGATTTTGATGCTTAAGAAGAGAATATCTAAATGCCTCGTATCTCATAGTACAAGTATAATGAATAAAATAATTGAATTGCTGCCCTTTAATAGCACTTCATGTTTTTTTGTGGGCTGTGAAAGCTATCTCATGTCCTCACTGGCAGTCACCTGTGTTCTTGTTTTGTGTTACTGTTCGGCTATTAAGTTAAAGAAAATGAATTTTACTAAAAATGCTTGCCTGGAAATGACAAATGCCAGCACTCTAGGCAAAGGGTGAGGCTAAGTTTTGTTTCCTGCCTTTGTGCAGTTCATTCCGAACAAGTTTTAAGTTGGGTGTCACAAGAAAAATTAAACAAGGCGTGCCAACACCCAGTTCTTGTGAGGTTGAAAAATCCTCTGGTCATATGTTGCTGTGGTTATATTGGTACAGACTTTCTGAAACTTCCTTTTTGCACAGGGAAAACAATGTTTTGATTATATAACAGGAGATCGTATCTTCCAAGGATGCCCATGAACACTCATTCATTGGAATTTTCCCAGCAACTAAAAACATAAAAATATGTTTGGCCTTATTCTCAGGTTGACAATTTATTTTGTCTAGAATCTACATGCTGTGAGAGCATATAGGCTTGTTTCCCATGTAGATGTGGTGTCTCTAAGGACTGAACTCACCCAGCAGAAATAAATGCACACTGAATGTGCAAGCAACATACCTGACTTGAAATCAGCAGACCAATAGCTGAACGTGAGTCAACAATGTGATGCAGCAGTTTAAAAAAACCAATGCAATTTCTAGGGTGCATCAATAGGAGTATAGTACTGAGGGAAGTCATGGTGCCCCTCTATTCTGCTTTGGTCAGACCTCACCTGTAATTCTGTGTCCAATTCTGGGCATCACAATTCATAATGGATGTTGACAAACTGGAACGGGTCCAGAGAAGGGCAACCAAAATGATCAAAGGTTTGGGAGCCAAGCCCTATGAGAAGCGTCTTAGGGAGCTGGGTATGTTTACTTTGGAGAAAAGAAGGCTGAGAGGGGACATGATAAACATGTTTAAATATTTGAAAGGATGTCATATTGAGGAAGGAACAGGCTTGTTTTCTTCTGCTCTGGAGACTAAGACACCGAGCAATGGATTCAAATTTCAGGAAAAGAATTCCACCTGAAGGAATATCTTTTCCTGGAAGAACTCCCTAGTACTAAGAGCTGTGCGACTGTGGAATATGCTGCCTTGCAGCATGGTGGAGTCTCCTCTGGAGGTTTTGAAGCAGAGGCTGGCTGGCCATCTGTCGGGGGTGCTTTGATTGTATGTTCCTGGATGGCAGGAGGCTGGACTGGGTGGTTTCTGTGGTCTCTTCCAACTCTGTGATTCTATGATTCAGGGCCTCCTTCTTTTGACATCAGTTTGAGCCAATGGCGTTCCTCTTTCCTGAGACTGGAGGAGTAACCTACATCTTCCATACCCTAATATGCATTTGGTTTATTAGTCTTTGCCAACTTGAAGCTACAACTACCTCTTGTCCTTTAGAAAAACGTAGCTATGGAACCAAGTGTTTGGAGAGTAGTTACAGCGCAAGATGCAGCTACGAAGTTAACGTGATTGGAACTGATTTTGGACTATGATTTCAGGACTATGTGCTATGTTTTAAACTGCTTATTTAAGTGTATATGTTACTGTTTTATGATTATAATGAATAACGTATTTTGTATGTTTTTATGTCTTAATGTGGCATTGAATTATTGCCAATTTGGAAGCAGCTCTGAGTCTTCTTTGGGGTTGAGATAGAGCGGAGTAAAATACAATAAGTAAATAAAATAAAATAATTTCTGATTCTGACTAGTGCTGATGGAGGTTGCAGTCCAAACATCTGGAAAATACCAGGTTGGCTGCAGCAGATGTTTGAGAAAGTAATCCAGTAAATTCTGATTATGTGAGAATTAAATCTGACAAAAGTCTGCCATTCCCTTGTTCATTTTAACTTGTACTCTCACATTAAGCCTGTCTATATGCCAAACTGTCAACCTTTGAGAAAAATAGCAATTGGTAACTGTGAAATGAAGGCGGATGGTTACTATCATTTCTTTCAAAGGGGCTGAAATAGATTGGATTCTAAAATGTTTCTTACTTGGGAGAAATGTATCCATATCCGCAGATATAAAGTGCAAAGAGACAAATTGTAAAAACTTTCTGATTTGGAATCTGCTTTTAGGCAGAAACAAAGCACCCCTGATGTAAATAAATATTTGTGACAAGGTGTGTGTGTGAGTGAGAGATTAATAGAATAAGGCATTTTAAATGTCAAATTTGAAAAGGCACTTTCTTTTTTCCTCTCTAAATAGGAAGGCTTCAGCCATCTGTAGCATGCCGTAAATTATGGAGGCACATGGAAAGTATTTGCTGGAAAGGCATTGAGCAGAGCAGGACTTGAGCAATTTTATCAGTTCACAAATCCTTTTCTTCTTCAGATCCGTTGCAGCTGGGTACTTCCTTCCTATGACAAATTAAAGTTCTGTTAACTTCCACGGATTTTAACGTGTACAAAGTACTCCAGTTTAGCAATCTCATGCTGATTTCCATATTGGCTTCATTTGGTTCCTGCAGCAGCAATTATGGTTTGGATAATGCACTGAAAATTTGCCAAAGCACAGAGGTCCATGTGTTTGCGAAAATTCCCTGCTCATTACATAGGCATCCATTGTGTTCAGTTTTTCTAACCTTAAAACCCATTCCTAATTTTGTTTTATACAATGGCATTATTCTTCTACAAACATACAAATCATGTGAAGACCCATGAGCTTTTACAGATACATTTGACCAAGTATTCCAAGGTATCTTGTTCAAGGTGACAAAAGGGCCATCTGCAGTGTTTAATGCAGTTTTAAACTGCTATTTGAAGAAAGCAGTGCTGTGTGGTGCCTATGAATAAATAGGAAATCCTGGAACCAGTTTGAGGCCCAGATAGTGATTACACAAACGACAGAGCACAGGTGTACATTAAGGGCTTTCTTTTGCATGCTTTTGTGGGAGTTTGTTGTCTGATCACTGCAGCTTGAAGCTACCTCTGAACTACATTAAATGGTCAAAACAGATAGGGCCAAAGTCCCAATTAAACTACACAGTCCTACATAGTCCCAGGTGGCCAATGTCACTATGCAGTTGGACAGACACTTAAACAGCACATGCCCTATTCCTTCACCATTTATGAAAGGACACCTACAGTTCTAAACATACCGAACAATGTATATGCCACAAATGAAGTGAACCCTTATTATGTTACAACTGAATTAGACTTAACAATGCATCTACATTGTAGAATTAATGTAGTTTCATCCCACTTGAACTGCAATGGCTCAACACTATGGAATCCTAGGATCGATAGTCTTTCAACGCCTTTAGCCTTGTTTGCCAAAGAGTGCTATCATCTCACAACTGTGCAGATTCCAATAGCATTGAACCATGATAGTTAAAAGTGTGGCCAATCTGCATTATTTCCGCAGTGTAGATGCACCCTTATTTTGAGGTACATTATGTGTTAGCATCCATGTATATTTGCCAATTAGTGCAGCAGAGGGGCAGTATTTAGAAATGAAAACTAAGATTTTTGGGAAGCAGAACTATCACATAATCATGGCACAAAGACAACACTGACTTTATATATCTCAGTAGGTTTAGGGAGGTATTTATTCGAGCTAGATTTGATCAGCTTGATACAATGGTCAGTGAGATATGGGAGGTTTAACAGCATCCCTTATAATGAACGGATTTGTATCTGCGGAGCACCTGAAATTGAGGATATAGCACACATATTATTTGCTTGTAGTCTGTACCAGAAAGTGAGATACTTGTACTTTGGTTCATATATCAAACGGACAATTTATTGGGAATCCCACACCAGAACAACATATTTTATGTGTGGCCAAGATCCAAAACTAACATATAAAACAGTTCTGTTTTTAAGCAAAGCAATATGTCTGAGCAATATGTGGGGCTGATTGGGGTAAATTGTAGGGGTTATGCGGAAACATGATATAAATATTTTACTTAACTTACTATATGGAGTGTAATCAAGTTTTATCAAGCCCTTTTGTTTGGTTTGGTATTGTGATATGGCCTAAGAGCTAATCAATAAAATTTACTACTACTATCTCAGTAGGAAGAAAAATGTCCTGGTTCTCTTGTATAATAATTGTTGAAACATCATGAATAGATTTCTGTAGTACAACAAATATTTATGGAGGGAAAATAAAACTGTTTACTCGGCTATAAAATAACAGCTTCGTGGTAGTATTGCCTAAGACATGTTGGTTTATTGCATCTGTCCTCTTTTATAATGTGTCTAAATGCCTATTTATTTGAGCGGAGAGGATGTACACTTCATTTATTATACCAAACATTCACTGACTTCTACAAAGCCAGGTGTTCAGTTGGTGAATTATGTACAAAACGTACAGTTTTCATACTCACCATCTGCATGATAAATTTGTGCAACTAATACAGCAAATGTTATTTTTTTTTTATTTCTTTTGCCAAATGGCCTTTCCAGTTCGCTTCTCAATCTGACTACTTGATTACTTACTTGCTAACTTATAATTTTTTTAAATGAGGAAGAATAGTGGGCGATATATTAAAGAGAGATGCATTTTAAAATGTTATAGCAGTAATACATAGTATTCTTGTTCTTAATGAAAAAAAGGAATTGGTTGATTTTGCTTAGGTGGATTTCTAATGGACCAATGTGCCCACTTTTCAAAGATTTTAGGGAAATGTTTGAGCCATTTTTTTGTTTTCTTGTTTACATTGAGGAAGTCTTCAATTTTATATCCCTTGTAAATGAAATGGAATCTAACTCAAAAGGACACTATTTAGGGTACACGCAGGCTCCTATATTTATGAAAGCCTGACCCCTTGTGGTTCCAGATATATTGTTCCTTCTTTGAATGTTGTTCACAAGACATCTATTGACTAAATGTAAAATGAATGCAGATTGACATCCCTTTAACTGCCATGGCTTAGTGCTATGGAATCATGGCAGTTGTAGTTTTACAAGATCCTTAGCCTTCTCTGCCAAAGAGTGTTGGGTGCCTTGCCAAACTACAACTCCATATCATTGAGCCACGGCAGTTAAAGTGGCATTAAACTGCAATGATTCCTATTCAACCCCTATGAAAATGTCACCGAATGCTTGTGCCCATCATAAACATCCTAACAATAAACCTCACATACTAAGGATGAGTTAAACATATATCAGTAAGAAGGGTCTATTAGGATTGATCCTTTTGACTCTAACATTTGGATTTTTTTTCTTTGAGGGGGGTTGCTTTCCTTATTTATTCAGCCCCTAAATAAATATACAAGGGGGGTGGTGGTGTCTACTTACACAGGCAAGCTCCTGCCTCCACAAAAGCTATAGCTCCCACTACTCCAAAGGCCTTCCTTCCAGTGACACTACAGGTTATAGTGACCACTGTAAACATATCCAAGATCTCTGTCAGTGTCTTCCACAAATGCTATACTGCCCACCACCCAAGTGAAGGCTTTTATACGGGGACAATTTCATCCTAAATTTCATGTGTTTCCACCACAACAGACATCCCATGCTTTTGATTCTCTCTATCGGTGTGGAATTTGCATGACCCCACCCATTGCCTCTCCCTTAGCCCTTTCCTATTATTTTCTATGGCACACAGCAAACAGGATTGATCTGCAACTGAACATACTAGAGAGGTCTGCGGAGAATTTACCATGATTTAAAGGAGTTGTAGGTAATGGGATGTGTAGTTCACCTGCAATCTGAGAGCACTCTGAACTCCACTAACTGGATCTAACTTCGTGCACAGAGCCCTCATAACTAACAAAACATAGTGGATGTCTTTATAAGAGTTGTAGTTCACCTA
Source organism: Anolis sagrei (assembly GCF_037176765.1). Taxonomy (NCBI): domain Eukaryota; kingdom Metazoa; phylum Chordata; class Lepidosauria; order Squamata; family Anolidae; genus Anolis; species Anolis sagrei. The sequence goes on along the minus strand of NC_090023.1, from coordinate 209,391,399 downwards.
CATCCAGAGTGCACTATGAATCAAACAACGATGGATCTGGACAAACTTGGCATGCATACCCAATATGCCCAGATTTGAATACTAGTGGGTTTTAAGGGAAATTGGGCTGGGCATTTTGGAGTTGAAGAACCTGGGATTTATAGTTCACCTGCCATTAATGAACACTCCGAACTCCACTAATGATGGAATTGGACTGAACTTGGCACATGGAGCTCCCATGACCAGCAAGAAATACTGGAGGTCTTTGGGGGAAAATTCACCTTGATTTGGGGGAGTTGTAGTTCACCTACATCCAGAGAGCACTGTGAACCCAAACACCGATGAATCTGGACCAAACTTGGACACATACCTGATATGCTGAAATTGGATTACTGGAGGGGTTGGGGGGAGGGGGCTAACTGACCTTCTTTTCTGGGAGTTATAGTTCACCCACAAACTGAGGGAAACTGTGACCTCCACCGATGATGGACCTGGTCCAAACTTGGCACATGGAGCCCCCATGACCAGCAAAAAATACTGGAGGTCTTTGGTGAAAATTCACCCTGATTTGTGGGAGTTGTAGTTCACTTACATCCAGAGAGGACTGTGAACCCAAACACCAATTGATCTGGACCAAATTTTGCACACATACCTGATTTGCTGAAATTTGATTACTGGAGGGTTTTTTTTAAAGGGGGGGGCATTGACCTTCCTTTCTGGGAGTTGTAATTCACCCACAACCAGGGAAAGTGTGCCCTCCACCCTCACCTACAATTAATGAGTACAATTAATGAGTACTCTGAACTCCACCAGACTTTGCACACAGAGCCCCCATGATCAGCAAAAAATACTGGAGGTCTTTGGGGGAAATTCACCCTGATTTGTGGGAGTTGTAGTTCACCTACATCCAGAGAGCACTGTGAAGCCAAACACCTATGGATCTGGGCCAAACTTGGCACAGAGAATTGACTTTTTTAAATAACCTGGGGCACCCAAGCTAGTACACAATAAAAAAAAAAACCCTTCCTTTCCAAAGAACACACGCAACCGGGCCTTCTCTCCTTGCCTGATGTTCCTCAGCGCCTGCCCGTTGCCCGTAGCAACAAGGGAGGCCCGCCCGCTCAAGATGGCGGCGCCCAGGACGCGCCGCTCCACCTGCCCTCCCTCCCGCGTCTCTATGGTCACGGCGGAGGCCTTGTGGGCGGCGAGTCCCGTGACGGGTTCCGCGGTGACGGTGGCCGGCAGGAGCGAAAGAGCGAAGGAACAAACAGGAGGAGCAGGAGGAGGAGGAGGAGGAGATGGCGGACGGTAAGGAAGAAAGGCTTGGTGGGAGGAAGGAGGGAAGGAAAGGGAAAGGGAGGGAAAGCAGAGGCCGGCGGAGCTGAAGGGAGCCGGAGAGGTAAGGAAGGGGCCAGGGAGGCGGAAGGGGGAAAGGGAAAGCGGGGAAGGGGCGCCATTTCACCTCAAGATCTACATGGAAGGGCGGAGAAAAAGAGCAGGAGATTGGAGGGGGGAAATGGGGGGCCTGGAGGGGGTCTGGCGAGATCTAGAGCAGGCATGGGCCAACTTGGGCCTTCCAGGTGTTGGGGACTCCAACTCCCACCATTCCTAACAGCCTCAGGCCCCTTCCTTTTCCCCCTCAGCTGCTTAAGCGGCTGAGGGGGAAAAGGAAAGGGCCTGAGGCTGTTAGGAATGGTGGGAGTTGGAGTCCCAAACACCTGGAAGGCCCAAGTTGGCCCATGCCTGCTCTATACAGTCTGGGGGGGGGGGGTCTAGAGGGAAGGTCTGTGGGGAATGGGTATCCAGAGTGGGAAATTAGGGGGAAATGGGTCTAGAAGGGGGAATTTGATCAAGGCAATTTACTGTGTTTTAACCCTGCTCTCTCTACCCCAAAGGGGACTCAAAGTGGCTTCCAAATCGGCAATAATTCAACGACACTTTTAACATAAAAACATACCTATTTATTTATTTATTTATTTCCAGCATGTCTACCCCGTCCTTCTCAACCCCTGAAAGGGAACTCAGGACAGCTTACATTTGGCCATTAAATATAACGAAGCGGGAGCCCCCGGTGGTGCAGTGGGTTAAACCCCTGTCCCGGCAGGACTGAAGATTGACAGGTCGCAGGTCCGAATCCGGGGAGAGGTGGATGAGCTCCCTCTATCAGCTCCAGCTCCTCATGCGAGGACATGAGAGAAGCCTCCCAGAAGGATGATAAAAACATCAAATCATCTGGGCGTCCCCTGGGCAATGTCCTTGCAGATGGCCAATTCTCTCACACCAGAAGCGACTTGCAGTTTCTCAAGTCGCTCCTGACATGACAAAACAACAACAACAACAACAAAGCAATATAACAACAATTAAAACAATAAATAGAACATTGATTAAAACAATAAAAACAGTATTAACCGCTGTAACATCATTCCAGTCAATTCCATATCCAAAGTGCTATCTATGTCTGTTGTCCAAAAGCCTGGTTCCAGAACCACTACTTCGATTTCTTCCTAAGTGACAGGAGGGATTGAGCTGATCTTACCTCAGTGGGAAGCGAGTTCCGTAGGTGAGGGGCCACAGCCGAGAAGGCCTGTCTCTCATCCCCGCCAGACGTATTTGTGACGCTGGCGGGAGGGAGAGCAGGTCCTCCCTGGATGATCTTAAACTGCGAGGCAGGATGTGTTTGGACAAGTAAGCTGGGCCAGAACCGTATAGGGCTTTATAGGTCAAAACCAGCACTTTGAATTGAGTTTGGAAGTGGGTCGGCAGCAAGTGGAGCTGACACAACAAGGGGGTGGTGTGCTCCCTGTATGTCACTCCAGTTAGTAATCTGGCTGCAGCCGTCGGACTAGTTGAGGTTTCCGAACAGTCTTCAAAGGCAGCCCCACTTAGTAACTCTTGTTACATCTGTTCGCGATGTAACAAGAGCGTGGACCATTGTTGCCAGATCAGACTCCCCAAAGTACAAATTACAATATACTGTTCAACCCTCCCACCCTCCGGTGGCGCAGAGAGTTAAACCGCTGAGCTGCCGAACTTGTTGACTGAAAGGATGGCAGTTCGAATCCAGAGAGGAGGGTGTTCGCCCCAGCTTCTGTCAACCTAGCAGTTTGTTAACATGCATATGTGAGTAGATCAATAGGTATTTCTTCTGCAGGAAGGTAATGGCGCTCCATGCAGTCATGCTGGCCACATGACCTTGGAGGGGTTTACAGACAACGCTGGCTCTATGGCTTAGAAATGGAGATGAGCACTATCCCCCTCCCCGAGTTGGACACGACTAGACTTAATGTTAGGGGAGCATGAAAATCATCAAACAGACAAATAAATACATTAAATAAGCTGTTAAAACAGTGCACATAGACACAAAATCATAATTCAGAAACCGTTCCAATCACATTTCTATTCACTTTTTAGATGCATATAACCCTCTCCAAAAGCTTGGTTCCATAGCCAGCATTTGGTTAACTTGGGGCCCTTCCACACAGCCTTATATCTCAGAATATCAAGGCAGAAAATCCCACATTATCCGAGTGGGGACTCAGATAGCCTAATTCAAATCAGATGTTGTGAGATTTTCTGCCATGATATTCTGGGATATAGGGCTGTGTGGAAGGGCCCTTGCTTTCTAAAGGACAGGAGGCAGGGGGCCGATCTCATTTCACTGAGAAGGGAGTTCTACAGCTGAGGGGCCACCACTGAGAAGGTCCTGTCCCTTACTCCCGTCAGCCACACTTGTGAGGAAGGTGGGGCTGAGAGTGGGGCACCCCCAGAAGATCTTAATGCCCGGGATGGTTCATAGGGGAGATACAGTTCTAGAAATGAGGTTCTAGAGGGGTTCTAGTGAGGTCTAAAGGATTTGGGTGGAAAGGTGGGTCCATGATAAATGGGATCTGAAGTGAGGTGAAAAGAACAGAAGTAGCAAATGTTTTCTGTATCTATCACATTTATAGGGGTCTACAGGGGGAAATGAGGGTCTAGAGGGGGACCTTTGGGTTCTAGAGGGGGAAATGGGAATCTACAGCAGGCATAGGCAAATCAGCTGTTTTCCTTTATTCAGTCCCGCCCTCTTGACCCATTGCCCCCAGACCCACTAGATCGGGCATGGGCAAAATTTGGCCCTCCAGGTGTTTTGAACATCAACTCTCACCATTCCTAATAGCCAATAGAAAATTGGGGGGGGGGGGAGTCTAGAGGGGAAAATTGAAGTCTCTGGGCTGGAGAGGGAGTTTGCCCATGCCTGATCAAGAGGGCCTGGGGAGTAGGTCAAGAGGGGGACACTGGATAAAGGGAAATGGTGTTCTAGAGGGGTTTGGGGGTGCCTAAAGGGTGGAAAGGCCAGGTCAGGGGAAATGGGGGCCCAGGGGGAAAGAGAAATGGGGTCTGGAGCGGTTCTAGAAAGGAAGAGAGGTAGTAAATTCTTGCCATCCACACACACACACATGTATATGTATGTATATTCCTTTATCCTTTATCTGATTTGTTGTCAATTCACTCCTTCAGGCTTCACCCAAATCTTGACAAAATATATATGATCCTGTGCTATTCCTTTCCATTTCTCACCAAATAGCTTAAATTTGGAGAATATTTGGGCTTTGATATTTTAGCAATTCAATTCTGCAGCAATATTGTTCGGGTTGCTAGCCCTTGTGACCCTATAGCCAGTTGTCCTCCCGTCTGTTCCGGGGATCAATTCCAACTGCTGATGGACGAGATACTATTGAGCTGTGTCTTCCTGGTTGCCCTCTTCATTCTGTGGCCTCAGAGATTACATATATGTACATATGTGTGTGTGTGAGAGAGAGAGAGAGCAGGCATGTGCAAACTTCAGCCCTCCAGGTATTTTGGACTTCAATGCGCGGCTGTTAGGAATTATGGGAGTTGAAGTGCAAAACACCTGGAGAGCTGAAGTTTGCCCATGCCTGCTTTAGAGGGTGTATAAAGGGTCTAGAGGGGGACATTTGGGATCTACAGGGGGAAATGAGGATCTGGAGGGTTCTAGAAAGGGAAAGTGGGGTCTAAAGGTGGAAGATATGTTTAGAGGGGAAAATGCGATCTAGAGGAGGAAATGAGCTGTGTAGAGGAGGGAAAGGAACATAGATCGGGAATGCCTGACCCCTCCCCTTTTAGAGAGGGATTGCATGAATGCCTTGGGAAGGGAAGTATCAGCTATAAAGGACTCAGTGAAGAAATTGGGTGGGGGGAGTCAAAGGAGGGAGAGGTGACAGTGTTCTGCTCCCTTTTTCAGAGAGGGATTCCACCTGTACAAAGGACGCCTCAGCCTCCCGCAAAGAAGGGAGACGTGTGTGCGTGTGTGTGTATGTCCCAGAGGAGTTGAGGGAAGGCTGTGCTTGGTGGTATTGCTGCAAAGCCTGGAGGAGGTTGGGCCTAGGAGAGCACCAGGCGGGAGGAGCTGCAGAAAAGGAAAGAAAAGAGAGGGGAAGGCGAGGAGGAGCAGCAGGAAACCTCTGGATCACAAAAAGCACCCACACCCTTTTGGAGCAGGTAGCATTGCCACAGACAGCCTCTTCAAGTGGCTAAACATGGATTTGATTCATCCCCCTATCTACACTGTGGAACGAATGTAGTGTGACACCACTCGAACTGCTGTGGCTCAGTGCTATGGTATCATGAAGGTTGTAGTTTTACGAAGTCTTTAGACTTTTTTGCCAAAGAGTGCTTGGTGCCTCACCAAACTGCAGCAATTAGGATTCCATAGTATGGAGCTATTGCTGTTGAGTGCATTCCTTTAACAGTGTAGATCAGGCATGGGCAAACTTCAGCTCTCCAGGTGTTTTGGACTTCAACTCCCACAATTGAAGTCCAAAACACCTGGAAGGTTGAAGTTTGCCTATGCCTGGTGTAGATCCACTTCTGGCATTCTCCATCTAGTTGAAGAGTGTGTGCAAGACAGCAAATCACACTCTCTCAGCCTCAGTGGAAGGCAATGGCACATCTCACTCTGACTAATTTCCTCTGACACACTATCACCATAAGCTAGAGTCAATTTGAAAACACATAACAACAAAACCACATGTGAAAATTTATAAGATACCATTGTTCAGTGAAGAAAAACTATTGAATTAATGCAGTTTGACACCATTTTAGTGAGATTGGTAGTTTAGCCTTCTCTGCCAGAGAGTGCTGTTGCTGCACCAAACTTTAACTCCTGTGATTCCATAGCAGAGAGCCACTACAGTTAAAGGGATGTCAAACTGCATTATTTCTACAGATAGATACAGAGAGTGCGACTGCTAGAACAAAATAGATTTCTGGTAAACATTTTTATTAGCCCCTTATTTGCTGCTGAATTTCAGCAAGCTATATCGGATTGACATTATCAGGTCTTTTTATTGGGCGAGGTTATGATTTGGAAAATACTTTGTTCAAAATATGTGTCTTGTAGAGATTGTGCTAGATAAGGGAGTTGAGAAGGGCATATTGTCTTTCTCGTGAGGATGAAAGGAAAATAAAAGTTGGGTAAAGACTTGAATCTTTTGATGACTTGAATCTTTTATTTGAGAGCAGTAATTCCATTTATTATAGAAAATGTATCTGAATGACTCTCCCTTTCAAAGAGATGTGTAGTGTTGCTGTAGTTATTTTGTCAATTCTGTTGGACCTGTATTGAAGTATTTTTCAGGTAAAATGTAAAGGACTTGATATCTGTATATTGCTTTTGGATTATCATTTCAGTCAACTGGTATTTGTTTTCATATGCAATTGCTCTTCCATATCTACAAATTCTATATCCATGGATTCAACTATCCACAGCTTTAAAACATGCCCAAAAGAAATCCACATAGTAAGTCTTGGTTTTGCCATTTTATATGCCAGTTTATTATGCCATTGTATATAATGGGACTTCAGCTTCCATAAATCTTGGTATCTATGAGAATCCTGATACCAAACCCTAGTGTGGATACCAAGGTTCTACTGTCCACTAAGCATATAGTCCAACATAGATTTAAAAAAATAGTTTCAACTTTGTGTATTTCAGATTTGCTCATTCCAGGTGTTTGTTTAAAACAAATGCTATTATTAGTTTTAAAAATTTTAAAAGATTGATTAGAACTCCTGTCAACTCAATATTTTATTAAATACATTTTAAAATTTATTTTTGCATGGAAAGTGAACTAGTTATTTGAAATAACGGCTTATATTTGAAAATATATACTTCCATAGATGCATCATAATTGTGAATGGATTTTGATTGTGTACTGTATTCTGTTGTTTGTAGTCATAAATTATCTTAGTTGTGAATGTTTCTTTTTCTTTTTTCTTTTTTTGTAGTTGTTATAGATTGTCAGTCATTTTCTACAAGAAGAAATACATTTTGTGTTTTTCTTTGAGATATCCATCTATCTAAATAAATAAATAAAAATAATATGTAAGTTCAATCGTGTTGATCATGTTTAAAGTTAAACTATTATTAAGTAAATGGGTTCCTGACTATGACCAAAACAATATTTGCCCACAGACACAAAAATGCAATATCAATAGTAAATAGTCTGTTATATTTCTAACTTAAACAATGCTTGTTCTATGCATAAACTTGCAGCTTGTAAAATCAATATGTTAAACTGACGACCACGGAGACCACAACCGGTTTAATGTATTGTCGAAGGCTTTCATGGCCAGAATCACTGAGTTGTTGTAGGTTTTTCGGGTTGTATGGCCATTTTCTAGAGGCATTCTAGAGAGAATGCTTCTAGAACATGGCCATACAACCCGAAAAACCTACAACCCACAACCGGTTTTATACAGACTTTCAATAAGGACAAACAGATTCAGCAGAGTCTCATCGGAGCATATGAAACTTATACACTAACCCACCATTGAAAAAGGATACATAAATACAACCTTTTGGAAGGGATGAGAAGTGTTTTTCATGAGAATGTAAAATTATAAATTCACCCGAGGGAGACCTAGAGTCAAAACCGGTTGTGGTCTCTATGCTCGTCAGTTCAATATACTGATTTTACAAGCTGCAAGTTTATACATAAAATAAGCCTTGTTTAAGTTAGAAATTATTTTATGTACAGAGCAATACTGTTGTAATTGTAAATTCTGTACCAATTGTATTTCACTTAATACTAGTAAAGTTATACTATACCATCAGCCATATTTTAGGGATAAATACCTTCCTAATCTCTGGACTGCTGCCCAGTGTTTATCAAGGACATTTTGTGAAATTTATTACATTTATGGTTCAATTTAAAATAAGCAACATTTTTAAAGGTTTGTTACTGCTGACATGGGTTTAAATATTTAGATTTGATAATGGATTAATCTATGTTTCAGTAAATCAAGAAGATTATCTAACAGATGGAAGCTGGATTCATTTTGGTTTGTGATAATCATCACATGTTAATTGGCTTTGTTGGGCTGTTGGTTTTTCTGGATTTAACAAGTGAAGTGAACTGGCTGTGGTCATTTACACAGGCTGACAGCAGTTTAGGAGATGGAGGGTGAGTGTGTTGTGCTTGGAGTGTTACAGAATGAAAATGCAGATATATAGTTTAAAATGAGGATATAATACTATGTACCCCTATTAGTTTATGCACATAGAAAATGATTTATTTGTGCCATAATGGTGATGGAAGGTTGTTGAACAGTGCAGTTTTATCTTCAGATTACAAATGTAATGCACGGAGGGATAGGCATCCAACTAGAAACTGTATCTGTGTGACATTAAAATCTGGTTCTTATTTAGGTATAGCAGACAAGTCTTCCATGCACAGATGAATACATTTTGCAACAGTCTTTGATTTATGGATGTCTCCTAGTTTTCTTCGTGTACTTCTTGCAGTTTCATTTGATTACTTTTCTAATTAGAATTTGATTGTTGATGTTATAAGAAATTATTTCAATGTATGTGGCGGCATATATTGTAATATATGACCAAGAATTGATAGTAAGACAAACATTGTAGCTTGGTTCCAAATTAGGGGGCTGAAAATACTGTTTGACGACGAAAGTCTTCCAAGAAGAGTTTGAAATGAGTTTGGGGATAGTGCAGATGCTGTAATGTTTTGCTTTAACAGTGAACATAGATTATAGGATCAGATTTCTCATTTTTCATTTCCTGGTTATATAAAGTAGATGGCAAATTGAGACTTTCTTTTCGTGTCAACTGTTCTTCTGATAGTTTGCATCACTCTTTCTTCTATATATCAGAATTGTATTTTTCTTCTCTGTTGATTTGGGTGAGACCATGGGAAAAAAGTTATGTATGAGCTCAGTCCTTCACCACTGTGTCTGCTATAAAGTGTCATATTACAGCATTAAATTTGGTATTAGATGATGGGTTAAAATGGTAGAATGCTGATTTCTCCCATTTTCATTATTTGAATAGTTTCTTTGTCTGGTTCTACAAAATGTGGGATGGAACTGGCATGCAAAATATTTGTTCAGTCATGCATTGAGGCCTTACAGGGACACCACGAGGCACCTTGACTGTGAAAGAGCATCCATACTGCCCAGCCATACCAAAGCCAGTTTGGTATCATTGGGCAGGGGTCTGAATTCCAGCCTCTATCCTATCCCATTCCAGCTTTTTTTCCCTTCATGTCAGGAGCAACTTGAGAAACTGCAAGTTGCTTCTGGTGTGAGAGAATTGGCTGTCTGCAAGGACGTTGCCCAGGGAACACCAGTATGTTTTGATGTTTTACCATCCATGTAGGAGGCTTCTCTCATGTCCCTGAATGGGGAGCTGGAACTGACAGAGAGAGCTCTCCCTGGATTTGAACCTGCAACCTGTCGGTCTTCAGTCTTGCCGGCACTGGGGTTTAACCCCCTGCACCACCGGGGGCTCTACCTTCCAGCTAAAAAGTAGAAAAAAAAGCATCTACCTCTTTGTTGGCAGTTTCTCTTACTAGTTTTGTGCCATGTGACTGGCAAAGGCACCTGGGAAGAGTGATCCCCCCCCCCCCCCGCTCTCAGGTTATTTTGCCCATCACATGGCACAGAAACAGGAAGAAAAACCGTGGAGGTGCAGCTAGGTGCCATTTCCCTCCTTCTAGGTGGCAGCAAAGGGGTGGAAGAGGGCAGGAAGAGATCGCGATCCCATGTCCCTCGGTCACCTGATCCCAGGGAGCATGGCATGGCTGTCGAGACACACACCACCAGTTTCAAATAGGAATTGGCAGTGAGTGTCTGCACTTCCCAAACACAGGGGAAAGCTTCTCAACCTCTGAGGATGCCTGCTATAAATGTGGGTGAAATGTTGGAAAATAATGCTTCTGGAACATGGCCATGCAGCCTGAAAAACTCAAAGCAACCCGGTGATTCTGGCCATGAAAGCCTTTGACAGCCCTTTGTATGTTTGAAGCAAGTGTAAATGTTGCAGTTGGCAAGCTTGATTAGCATTGAGTAGCCATGTAGTTGCAAAGTCAATCAGTGTTGTTGCCTGGAGGCATCCTTTGTTTGGGAGATGTTAACTGGCACTTGATTGTTTGCTGTCTGGAATTCCCCTGTTACTGAATGGTGTTCTTTATTTACTGTCTTGATTCTAGTGTTTGTTTTTTTAATGCTGCCAACCAGATTTTGTTCATTTTCATGGTTTTCTCTTTTCTGTTGAAATTGTCCATATACTTGTGGATTTCAGTGACTTCTCATGTATCTGACGATTTGGTTGTCAAGAGTGGTCCAGCATTTCTGTGTTCTCAAATAATATTCCATGTCCAGGTTGGTTCATCTCATGTATAGATAGCTTTTAAAACTAAACAAGCCTATTTGGAATCCCTTTCAACCTTGTTCCAAAGTTTGGCAATTTTGCACACCCCCCCCCCCCCCACCGCCCCAAAGTAATAAAAGTGTGTGTCGTTGGTGCATTGGATAGTGGGAGAAAATAAAACCTGAATAGCAGCAGTCTTCCCCACAATTCACGTAGCTCAACTGAATCACAAAATAAAGCTCCATGGTATGCTTCCCTGCTCTCACTATCAGCAAGAGTAATCTATCTGTGTGCACCAGCCCTTTGCTTTTCCCTGGTAAGAGAGTTTCGGTGGATCCTTGGGTTGGGTTTTTGTTGGAAAGTGCTCAAATAAGACTCAGTCAGTTGTCTTTGTGTTATAGTTCAAATTGCTGTGACTGCTATAGTTGTTATATTTCATTTTCTGCTTACACTGACATTTTATTAGGATGGTAAGTGTTTGGGGTTACATTGTTTCATGTCTGTGTACTGCCCACAATCCTTTTTTCCGACAGACACACCTCTAGTACGAAAATTGGCTTGAAACAGAGGAACTTTCCATCATAAAAACCTCTGTATTATTAGTATGTGTTTTTCCAGTAATCTTCTCATGTAAATATTGTATTGGTTATAATCAGTTCTGTGTTAATCCTAGACATTAACTATTTTTGTTTACATATATTATTTTCAATTATAGAGAGTTTTATACAATGTTTTATACTTTATGAAAGTTCGATAGTATGACTTATTTTGCATGGTTTAAATGCCTTTTTTTCTTTTCATGGTGATACATCAAATATTTGGAAAAATATTTGTTATGAAACAGCATAAGATTTGTGTTTAATTTATTTTCTCTTTATCAGTGAAACAGTTAAGCAGAAGTTTGTGCTAAATAAAAAAAAAACAATTTCAAATAGTTGCAAGAAAAAGTACCATATTTAGTTTAAGTGAAGCTTATTGAGGAGTGAGGATGATACTTGAACCCCACAATAGAGACAAACAATCCTTCATGTTTTGTTATGATTTGTGGGGTCTTATTCTGATTTGTTTAAGTTCTGTAGACTAGTCATGTAAGTATATATATGTTCTTCCCCCATGTTCAGTGGGAACCAAAAGTAGTTCCAAATTACCCATAGGAATTTCTTCCTGGAAGCAAAGCAGCATACATGTAGATATTTCTTTTGAGGGAACAGAGGCATAAATTGCAGAAGAAGGGTTTGCTTTTGTCATATAGTAGGGTTATGCAATTGCTTTTGATTTGCTTCCCTCCCCCCCATGGGAAAAATACATACTCATATACAGGCAGTCCCCAAGTTATGAACAGGAAAGGTTCCCTAGGTTTGTTCTTAAGCTGAATTTGTTTGTAAGTCGGTACATTTTTAAGAGTCATTCCAGCCATATATATATGTATACATACATGTCAGAAATCTTAAAAATTAACTGAGAATTTTGATTACAAAAGTGTGAGTCAATAACTGAAAGAGTAGGCCAAAGCCTGTTAGAGTCAATGGGCCAAAGCTAGTGTCATTCTGAGCAGTGTGAGGTAAACCTTGGTGTGAGAGAAGCCTTGTGTGAGAAAACTCCAGTGTGTAGGCTGCTGCATGTAAAGCTACTGTGTATTTATGTGTGTTATGGAAGCCTAGTTCTTGTGAATAGTGCAACCATATTATTTTCCTACAAAGAAAATCCTCCTAAGGAAGAGATAACATTGGCCTGTGTGTTTTTGCTGTTTTTATCACTTTGGACTACTGGTGCTGGGTCATGCTGCTGCTAATAAGTTACTCTGCTTTCATTTATGAGGAAAGTCTTTTGTTAATAGGCTCACTCGCCCAACTATACATACATACACGCAAACACACATGCATATATGCTTTGGATAGCATAGGGAAGGGCTAATACTCCTGCAATATCTGTTTTTCTGTTTATGGCCCTGTTCAGAAGATTTCACCTCACTTTCTGTCCCTGTGATAAAAAATTTAAAAATATGTCTGGTTATGGAAACAAGGCTTGATTATAAAGCTTCAGTTGAGATACCTCTTCTCCATGATAACTCTTTCAGGAGTGAATTTCCCTTCCTAGAGGTAGATTTCTCTCACTCCCTCTTGTCTCACCCCCGTTCTTAAGTAGGAGTCATTTGTAAGTTGAATGTTTGTGACTCGGGGACTGCCTGTATATAAGTTAATTTCATGTATAAGTGCAGATTTTAGGGCTGAAATTGTGGATTTTGATAATAACCATAGATAAGTCTAGAATCATTCCATGGAGAGGGATAGCACCAGTCCCTGGTTGCTATGGCTATTTCCCCATTGATGCATTAAAAACAACCAGAAGTGATACAACACAGAGGGAGTACACAGGGTCTAAACTCTTGCCTTACCTCACTCTACTCAGAGAAGGAGATGGTTCCTTTTTTGACAAGAGTTATGGTGCAGTGGTCACACTGATGTATGAATGTGTCAATCCATATTTTGGGGGTTGATTTTTTTTTTTACTAACAGTTCAATACACAAGTATGGCTTTTCACAGAACGAGAAACTAAAAAAGGTATAGAAAGCTACACATAATTAAAATATAATTGAATTAAAAGTGCAATAGTAGCACGTTTCCATTAAAATCCCCTTCCACAGCAACTGAAATAGTTGTCTCTTGGGTAAAAGGGATTTTGCTTATTGTTAGAAGGATAACAGGGAGGAGGCTGCCTCAGCATTCCTTGGTAGGGAGTTCCAGAGCTAGAACAGCCTCAAATCCCTGCTATAATTTTCCCAGACAGCACCAAACATGGTGATTACTCTTCCATCTGTTGTGCAAGATCTCTTAAAATTCTGGCCCCAAATACTCTTAAATCACCCAGATCAACTGTTTAAAGTATGACAAATTATAACAGAAAGTGCTTCAGTTTGAGGAAAGTCTCCTGTGCAAGAAACTGTCTGTACATAGGTGTGTGATCATGTATGCCCAGTGTTATGATTTTCAAGCAGCTAATAGCAGTTTCTCAGCATGTAGGCTTTTAGTGATATCCATCAGTGTATGTAATTCAGGTATTCTTATACATGAAAGTGCTTTCTGAATAGGAAACTAGTGTTTGCAGTAGTTTCGACGGAATCTTATACTGTAGCCTGCTAAGAAACATTTACTTACGTTATATTGTGTCAAAGTCACTTCACAGCCTGAGTTAGCCTGGTAGTTGTCATTTGTCAACTCCAGTTCTTTCCATAGTAGATCACATATCCTGAGGATGTAGTGTCCTTTATATGATGTAAGGACATTTTAAAGTATTTGTACAATTGTCACTTACAAAATACTGCATGCTGAACAGTTGAGTTCATGCTTGCTATATACTTGTTTATAATAATAATAATAATAATAATAATAATAATAATAATAATACCTTATATGAAGTGACTGGCTTGACCTTGAAGGAGCTGGGTGTGGTGATGGCTGACAGGGAGCTCTGGCTTGTGCTGGTCCATGAGGTCACAAAGAGTTGGAAGCGACTGAACAAATAAACAACAGCAAACCTTATTTGTAGCCCACCTTATCTCCTGGAGGGGATTCAGGGTGGTTTCTATCAAAGTGGCAAACATTCAATGCCATAAAAACAGACAAACAACAAATAATCAATACAATAAATAAAACAAGAACAATATAAACGTACAATAACTAACCAATAATAGCAAAAGTAAAAACTTAAACATAATGTCACATTTCACACATTTAAATATGTTATCTGTGTACTTAGAGATTACTATAGCTGGCAGTGTTCCATTAAAAGGTGAATATGCAGGATGCTACTTCCAAGCGTCCTGTTTGACATTTGCAGATTTGATTATTTGTGGATTTGATTGATATGTTCTCCCTAGGATTCTCTAGGTCCTTCAGTGCAACTCTAATCAGTTTCCAGCAGAAAATAACCATATAATTTTGCTGGAGGACTTAGAAATGTCTAGATAGGTGTTTTCACAGGTAAAAAAATAGTGATTTTTAAATTAGAGTTTCTTTCACTTTTGTGGGGGTCCTAAGGCCCTAATCTGAGAAGATGTAGTCCACTGTATTCCATATTACTGCAACATCACTGCTGTTCGCTGATACATTTTATCTGCTTGGAGTTTTTAAAAATATATTTTACAGTACTTAACAATACGTTACCTTAAGAGCCTGGTGGGAAGAAAAGTGGTTAATAAATACTTAAGAAAATACAATTTTCTTGAACTCTTCAGTTTCTGTATATGTTTCAGACAATGAGTAACACATGTCTGTGATTTATTAAACTCTGAAATGTCTTCTGTTGATAATCTTGAATTTGAAAGTGCTTGAGAAGTTAAGGCTATTGGTACCTTTTCTGTTGTAGACATGTTATTTTCTAAATAATTCCTTGGACTGATTTGAGCTCAAACAAATTTCAAAATTATTTTGAGATACAGTATGAATATGCCTTGCATGCTGCAGTACTTGAATGTATCTAGAATGTGTAGAGTTTATTATATATCAGTGTATGAACAATTAGATGTTCTCCCCCAATTTCCTCTATACCAGTGGTTCCCAACTTTTAGTCCTCCATTTGTTTTGGACTTCAATTCCTAGAAATGTGAGTTTACCAGTTGTTAGGAACTGTGGGAGCTGAACTCCACAACATCTGGAGGACTGAAGGTTGGGAACCACTGCTCTAGACTCATGACCAACAGAAGAAAAGACTTTTTCCAATCCTTCAGAAAGTCATTTCATATGGTTTGAGAATACTAGAATGAATAAATAAATTGCTTACACATTAATTTTTTTGTTTACATATTTATTTAAACATGAGCCAATCAGTAGGATTGCCTAAGAATATAGTATTAGGTGTACTTGCACCAACATGCTGCTATGAATATCATTTTCTGTGGCCTTGGGCTCTTCAGTTGAATGGAGACAAAGCTAGTAAAGGCAATTTTGCATCTGAGGGGCAAAAAAGTGTAAGAATTTTATAGTAAGTCTTATTTATTTATTGCATTTATATATACCACATTCTAACCCCTAAGGAGACTCAAAGTGGTTTCCAACATCATAATGGCAAAATTCAATGCCAACAAGTCTTATGAATATAAGGAAAATAATTCCAATTGAGATGTGAAAAATACAGGAAAGGTAATTTGAGAGGTGAATGAGTTGTATTTACAAAACTTGTTTCAGTTTTAATCATGTGAAAACAGTAATGGCTACATATAGTATTTATTAATACATTTAACCAAAAGTTGAAATATTTAGATTCAAATTCTGGATAAACCCTTAGAAGGTGTACTTTTAGAAGATGTGTATTACAATAATTTTGGTGCAAACAGTATATATAGACCCCTCTTTATATGCTTGGTACTGTGTGCTTAAGGACATATTAAGTATCTCTTATGTGTGTATATGTATCTTTAAGGTGACAGTAGGAATTTTATAGGGTTTTCTTAGTCAAGGAATGTTACAATTCATAGGTACTTTAACCCATTTTTTCCTCTGAAATACAACACACAGCTCCTGGAATCTGGTGGTGATCTCCCATCCAAATATTAACCAGGGGTGACAGAACAGGTGCATTTTTAAAGTGTAACTCCTATCTATCTATCTATCTATCTATCTATCAATCAAACTTTGGAAAGCATAGTGAAGTGTTAGAACCCCTGTGGTGTTGCTTTGCTGTCGTTGCCCCTGTTCGGATGATTTCTCCTAATTTTCTGTCCCTGTGATAATTGGATTTTGAAAAAATTTGGCTTGTTATGGAAACAAGAATTGGTGGGAAAGCTTCATTTGAGACACCTTTTCCCCATGATAACTCTTTCAGGAGTGAATTTCCCCTTCCGAGGGGTAGTTTTTGCTTACTTCCTGTTGTTTTACCTCTATTCTTAACTGTGAGTCATTTGTAAGTTGGATGTTTGTAACTTCGGGACTGCCTGTATACATATACATTCCTGTTTTCATGACAAGTAACATAAATGTATAAAGCAGGGGTCCTCAAACTAAGGCCCGGGGGGCGGATACGGCCCTCCAAGGTCATTTACCCGGCCCTCGCTCAGGGTCAACATAAGTCTGAAACGACTTGAAAGCACACAACAACAACAACAAAAATCCTATCTCATCAGCCAAAAGCAGGCCCACACTTCTCATTGAAATACTAATAAGTTTCTATTTGTTAAAACTGTTCTTCATTTTAATTAGTGTATTGTTTTTAAGTGTTTTTTTGCACTACAAATAAGATACGTTTAATGTGCATAGGAATTCATTCTTTTTTTTTTTTCAAATTATAATCCGGCCCTCCAACAGTTTGAGGGACTGTGACCTGGCCCTCTGTTTAAAAAGTTTGAGGACCCCTGGTATAAAGGTTCACTTCTGTTATTGATGGTCCTTCTTGTTAGTGAAAGCTATTATAGTGGAGAGACAGCTTGTTTTGCATGCACACAGTTTAGAAACATTTCTGTAAAAGCATAGAATGCCTAAAAGTCACTTTCGGAACAAGGCTGTATAAAAGTTTCCAGAGAGTACCAGTACTAAAACACTGTAAAAATGTAAGATCAGTATAGAATATTAAGAATTTGTCTTGCAAACCCACATTATCTTTGATAACAAGGGTTTTTCAATGAGAGTTTTCTTATCCTTTTCTTTTAGAATATGAAACTCAATGAAGACAGAAGTAGAGTTGCTAATTTTACTGTGTGTTGTTTGCCCCATATTTTAGACACAAAATTTTACCTTAGGCTTACTTAATGTCCAGCACAAACAGCAATTGAGTCATAAGTGGGGTGAACATTATGTTCACAGCAAAGGCACTTTCTTTCAGGTTTATAGACTCTCATTGGCCTTAATTATGCCTACCTGTGCAAATGTTTGAGGATTTGTGGTATTAACTGCTTGGATAATTCTGGTTTACTTTGAATCAGTGAGCTAGTTCTATTTTTATCTCTTGTTTTGGAAAACTCAAACAGGACTGCATGTTTTCCTTTCTCTTCTTTTTATTATCTCTTGGACCATCTAAAATTATATCTAGTTGTAGAATTGCCAACCCTAGTTCATTGCATCTCACCATTTGTGAAAAATTGCTTTTTTTTCGAAACTCAGAAACTCAGAGCCAAAGGAGGAGAGAGTGGCACCACCAGAATGGGAGAAGGTGCTAGAGAAGGAGTATAAATGCAGAGCCTCATCAGCCAAAGAGGGGGAAGTGGCAATGGCTACTGCTGGATGAGACTGGAGGTGGTCAGGGCAAAAGAAGGAAGGAGTGTGATCTAGTTGTTCTGCACCTTCAATTTTTTTCCAATTTATTGTTACCCTAACCTAGGGTTTTCTTTACAAGATTTGTTGAGAGGCTGAAAGAGTATAATTTGCCATGGCAAATTCAAACCCTGGTCTCCAGAGTTGTAATCTAGTACTCAAACCACTACACTGTAATGGCTGTCTTATCCCTATGTGCCACTTTCCTTGTATACTTATTTCTGCTTTGTTACTGTATTTGACCAGATTATGCTAACTAGTCAAATTATTTTTCATTCTCACTGAAGTCAGCTGATGTTGTGGAAGTACAGAACTAATGGTCTAAAGTTGGTAAGAGATCAGATGAGAGCCAGTAAATTGAAACTTTCCATTTCCATTCACATGATACACACAAATATCCAAAACTATTGGTAACTATTCCAGCAGTATAACTCCATCAGCAGCATTTTTTCTTTTGTCAGAAAGAGCCATGCATTTAAATTAGTTCCTATAGTTATTTTGGGTTAGGTTGGGTTTTGCTGCCCCATAATCCCTCATGCATTTTTGTTCATCTCATGTGGTGACATTCTGTTTTGTCAGCAAAGCCTTGTCTTTCCTTATTCCCTGGCCACATTTTTTGGCAGATGTGTTCTGGCTGATAAAGATCTCTCTCCACCACCAATGGGAGCCATCATGTGTAAACAGTAACATCTTCAGATTCTTCCCACTGCAACACCCTCACATTTCCATTCCTTTTACCCCAAGTAAGAGCTCCACTATTATGATTAGGCTTTTTCCTGTTTTGTGCAGGAATCAATTGAACGAGATGTTGCAGTAATAAGGAGAACCTTTCGAGGAAGGGATGTGAACTGGTACACTAATATGAAATAATGTAATGCAACTGAGCCTGCCTCCCAACAAACAAAAACATTTACAACCAAGAAAAATAGTGTATCTGCAAGTGAATTCACTTTCAATACTGCAGGCATTGAAAGTAGATATCTTGTCCACTCAGTAAGAAGTTGATCAGGTAATTTAGATAAAATTACACTATCCCTAAAGATGAACTTCATCATCTGAGAGTTCTTCTACACCCACCTTTAGACTTTAGGTTAATTTTTTTTATTCTTGTTGGTGTGATTTTATTAGCCATATTTTTACCTTACTATTGCTGTAATATGTTATTTATACATTGTTCTGAAATCTGAATTGGAGTCCACCTGGAGAAAAAGGCAGCATAGAAATTTCCTAAATAAATAAATAAAAACCTTTAAACGTGACACACAGAATGTGTTAAAACTTTGGTTCCAATGTGTTGTGTGCTATAATTATATTATAGCCCCTTCTAGGTATTCATAAACATGACACAAGCAGTTAAACATGAGTTTCTTGGGGAAACACATTTTGAAAACAAAATTGGTATTTTAATATGGCACACTGTGGGGAGCACAAACTAGAATTGTGTAAAACTATAGTACTACATACATAGACAGGCTGTGTGTGCTGAAAAGCTTGTCATGGTGGAAATATGGGGAAAGCTCTGAATTGCATTTTGCAGTCTGTAAAACAAATTGTTAGCAGCAGCATGCATGTTTACTAGACCTGCCGGCAGCTTTTACTACAGTTATAGACATCTGCTTCTCAAATTTTAATTTGGGATGTTATGATAATGTAAAATAATTTCAGCTAGCTACAATCAGTACACAAAAGGCTAAGACTTACAGTTTTGTTTACATTTGAACAGAGAGTGAATTCTATTCGGGGAAATTTTTTGGGGTTAACAATTCACAAATTTAACTTTAAGATGTTTGTAATCAATAGGATGTTTCTCAAAATGTATGCTGAATTGCAACTGTTTCCAACTGTTCTAAACACAGTTCAGATGTGGCATCTTCTTCAGTTTTACCTTAAAACTTTATTTGTTAACATTAGCAGGCTCTTGTCATCTTGAAATAGTCAATATTTAGAACACAAATTCTTTGCTACTGGGAAAAAATGAACACTCAAATGTAATCTTTTGAAAACTTTATCTGTTCTGAATAACGGCAGTAAAATGTTCTAGGAGAGGCATAGTGAGCTAAATAACAATGTTAAATTCCTCTTCCACAGTATAGGAAGCCAACTATGAAAGAAGTGGTGCAGGAAGCAGTAGTTGGTGGTACACTTTGATAGAAGAAAGAAGTCTAATGCATTTTTTCTAGCATAAATGCAGGCCTTACTAGAGCTGTTCTACTTCCTACAGCTCTTCCTACAGTAAAAGGAAACCGTAATTGCAAAAGATATAAAGAATGGTCTATAGTCTATTGTGTGGTGCAATCTAATACTTTAAACTTGGCTTGTGAGCAATTGCCCAATAAGTAGTCCTACATTGCTTTAATATTTTGCAAACAGCACTGTGGTCTAAAGTGATTCTTAGACAATACTTTATTTGTTTGACTTCCTTGCTTTGGGAAGCAAAACCAGGTTTGAAAAATATAGGAGATAATACTATAGGAAGTGCAGTGTGTTTCATGTAGGATTTTTTTGGTTAAAATATTTATGGAGAAACCCTCTCAAAACAGCTTATATAAAGAAATAACAATAACAATAAATGATCATTAAATAATATTTCATAGTACAGATTACAATTCAACTTTAGTAGATAAAGGTAACTAAAACCACCCATAGTCCATTACACACAACTCAAGAAAAAGGTAAAGAAGAAAAAGAGCCTTCAGGCCTTCCTCAAGAGCCTGTAATTAAAGGGTGCAAAGAATTTTAGATGGTAATACATTTATTTTGTAGGAATTGCTGTGAAGTCAAGAACAACCTGAGTGAATTGGATGGCCATTCGATCCCAAAGGATGTGTTGATCTACCACCAGCACGATAGCTGCTGTTCACAATACAATTACAGGGAATATCCCACTGGTCTCCCTATGTATGAAAAGTGCAGCCTATTTATTGTTCAGAAGCAGCACGTTGCCTTGAGCATTGTTATCATTCATTCTTGCATGGGAAAATAAAAGTGTGCACAGAGGACATTTTGGATAGGTGCTAAGCCTGTCCAAGGTGACTCTTAACACCTGCAGCAGGAATTAGATTTGTGTTCTCAGCTGTTTCCCATAAGTTTTTGGTCGTGCATGTGTGAACGAGCTCTATAGTGATATACCATACTGCTTGACTACATGATTAAAACCCAAGTGTGAAATAATTTGCAAAAGCATGGAACAGGAGGTTCCCTACTTTGTTCTGATATTTGTGATTGACATTCATATTGGTCTAGATTTGATTAATGTGCTTGGTTTGAGTAAGCCTCTTCGCACTGGATGCCAAATAAAAAAATTAGTACCAAGAAATTAAAATGTTCTTATTGCAAAATAGGAGAAGCAAGTCTAATTGCAGCAGATGGTATTTTTCAGCCCACACTAGCAATAAAGAGTTACTCGTTTGCTATCAGTTTTTCTTTTACATGAATTGACCTAAACAAAGAATGTCTGCTTTTTGTCACGTCACAGTATCCCCCAGATTAATTTTTTGTCTAATATTTCATGGAATAATACTTCAAAATCAAAACTGAGGTGAACATCAACTTGAGGAAGGTTTCTCCATGCTGGTAAGCTACAGATGTTTTAAATACTCAATATGCCTCAGCTAAGACAGCAATAACCAAAAGGTATTGGGAGATTTTTGGAATTGTAATTGACAAGAGATCAAGAGAAGGTGGCGAGACTATACAGAAGATCTGTATAGGAAGGATAACAATATCGAGGATAGCTTTGACGGTGTGGTGAATGAATTAGAACCAGACATCCTGAGGAGTGAGGTTGAATGGGCCTTAAGAAGCATTGCTAACAACAAGGCAGCAGGAGACGACGGGATCCCAGCTGAACTGTTTAAAATCTTAAAAGATGATGCTGTCAAGGTGATGCATGCCATATGCCGGCAAATATGGAAAACACAAGAATGGCCATCAGACTGGAAAAAATCAACTTACATCCCCATACCTAAAAAGGGAAATGCGAAAGACTGCTCCAACTTCCGTACAGTGGCCCTTATTTCTCATGCCAGTAAGGTAATGCTCAAGATCCTGCAAGGAAGACTCCAGCAATACATGGAGCGAGAGCTGCCAGATGTTCAAGCTGGGTTTAGAAAAGGCAGAGGAACGAGAGACCGGATTGCCAATATCCACTGGATAATGGAGAAAGGCAGGGAGTTTCAGAAAAACATCTATTTTTGCTTCATTGACTATTCTAAAGCCTTTGACTGTGTGGATCATAATAAATTGTGGCAAGTTCTTGGTGGGATGGGCATACCAAGCCATCTTGTCTCTCTCCTGAGGAATCTGTACAAGGACCAAGTAGCAACAGTCAGAACTGACCACAAAACAACAGACTGGTTCAAGATTGGGAAAGGCGTACGGCAAGGCTGCATACTCTCACCCAACCTTTTCAACTTGTATGCAGAACACATCATGCGATGTGCGGGGCTTGATGAATGCAAAGCTGGGGTGAAAATTGCTGGAAGAAACATTAACAACCTCAGATATGCAGATGACACCACTCTGATGGCCGAAAGCGAGGAGGAGCTGAGGAGCCTACTAATCAAGGTGAAAGAAGAAAGCGCAAAAGCTGGGTTGCAGCTAAACATCAAAAAAACCAAGATTATGGCAACAAGAATGATTGTCAACTGGGAAATAGAGGGAGAAAACGTGGAGGCCGTGACAGACTTTGTATTTCTAGGCGCAAAGATTACTGCAGATGCAGACTGCGGCCAGGAAATCAGAAGACGCTTACTTCTTGGGAGGAGAGCAATGTCCAGTCTCGATAAAATAGTAAAGACTAGAGACATCAGACTGGCAACAAAGATCCGCCTAGTCAAAGCCATGGTATTCCCTGTAGTAACCTACGGATGTGAGAGCTGGACCTTAGGGAAGGCTGAGCGAAGGAAGATCGATGCTTTTGAGCTCTGGTGTTGGAGGAAAGTTCTGAGAGTGCCTTGGACTGCGAGAAGATCCAACCAGTCCATCCTCCAGGAAATAAAGCCCGGCTGCTCACTGGAAGGAAGGATACTAGAGAAAAAGTTGAAGTACTTTGGCCACATCATGAGGAGACAGCAAAGGCTAGAGAAGACAATTATGCTGGGGAAAGTGGAAGGCAAAAGGAAGAGGGGCTGACCAAGGGCAAGATGGATGGATGGCATCCTTGAAGTGACTGGACTGACCTTGAAGAAGCTGGGGGTGGTGACGGCCGACAGGGAGCTCTGGCGTGGGCTGGTCCATGAGGTCACGAAGAGTCGGAGACGACTGAACGAATGAACAACAACAATTGACACATCTGGAGGGTCCCAGTTTAGGGAAGACTGAGAATAAATTATATTTTGGTTGTGCGGTGTGAGCAGTGAAAAAAGTATACATGTTAAGAAACTTACTTGTTTCTCAACAGTTGGGGAAATATGCCACTGAAGGTCTATTAGGGTATTGATCAACTACCTTTCCAGGGACAAGGGAGAGGGCCTTTTCAGTGGTCCCCACCCCCCCTGGCTCTGGAATTCTCTCCTCAGGGAGATCAGGCTAGCACCCACCTTGCCTCCACTCCCTGAACTTTGCTACTGTCCCCTGCCCAGAGATATAGTGTTCCACCTCATATTGTGCTTTATCCCCAATTTTGTTATTTGGTACTTTATCTATCAGCTGTTTCCTCACAACTATTTGCCGCCCCCCCCCCCCCCAAAAAAAGCCCAGAATTGTTTTGCTAGTTCAGACTACTGGTTGTTTATGATAGTTGTTTTTATATTGTGTTATACTCTTGTCTGATTGTTTTTGTTTTTATTTTGTTTCATGTTGCTGTTTTATTAATTTTAATGTGTTATTTTATCAATGTTGACCGGACTTGTCCCCATGAAGCTGCCCCAAGTTCCTTCGGGGAGTTGGAGGCGGGGTACAAAAATAAAATTATTATTATTATTATTATTATTATTATTATTATTATTATTATTCCCTGAAGATGTGAACAGGAAGCACAGAAATCCTGCTGCCAACATTATGTGCATTGCATTGCCTGCACTCTGTGAAACGGGAAATTTGTACAGTCGAGCTTATATGATCTGTGACCCCAATTATTCCAGTTTCCTTTCTAGAAGTTTATATTGTGTACTGGAAGACTGGAGCAATGGTACATCTAGATAATTTGCAAGCCATTGAAAAGGGCTGTCTTGTACATATGCTAGGTATCCTTTTTTTTAAAAAAAAAAAAAGAATTTGGGTGAGTGGCTTTTAAAAAATTGTAGTGGCTTTTCAAGCATGCCATGTTTGTTCAGTCAGGCTATACTTCTTGGGACTATCATCCCTCTGTTCATAGATGAATGGCTTAACAACCATTAGTAATGAATTCTGGGTTCTGTTTTATTTTTCTGCATGTCCAGCAATGATAACCCTGAATAGCTTCCTCCTCTAAGAACCACATTCTTAATTTCTCTGTTCTTTATATATAGATGAGAACAGCAGCCACACACACACACACACACACACACAAATTGCCAACAAAAAAAAGTGAACCTAAAGATGAATTTTGATAAGTGAAAACATACGTTGGCTTATAAAATGAGGGCTTCGGGATTTCTGCTCTTCAAGTAATAAGAGAGATATTGTGTTAATGTATGCTATAAAAAGGCTGTATTGGAACTGCATGTTATTTTGTTTCTCCAAGCTGCTTGGAACATTTTAGTGAAGTACTATTTAATAACTGTGTTTATATTAGTTAGACAGTGTCTATTTCTTAGATGTTCTGTGTTGTCTGTGTTTCCTTCACCACTGGTTTTTCTCATTCTCTGTGATCTGGTACTCATTACTTTGTCATGTTTGTTTTCTTTTATCCACTCTGTCTTTTCTCAAACATAATTCTAAAGTTTACTGTGAACCTCAAATGTAGTATGTAGTTTGGTTTAGCCAATATATACATGCAACATTGCAAATAACTGTCAAGTATCAACTACAACTTGAAGTTACACATAACTAGTGGCCATACACAAATGTTCAGAAATGCTTGGTAAAGACATTTTGTTAACAGGTATAGCTTCAACTACTAATAAAGCTGCAAGGCAAGGGTCCCCAAATTCTTCTGGTAAGGCATGTGTTGAATTTCAGCATCTTGGACTGATACCAGCATATGATATTTAGGTCAAAAGTTATAGAAAATTGATACGAATGTGAAGCAAAAATTTCATAATGAAACGTTTTGGCCAAGAAGTCCGCATTTGTTAATCTTGTGTTCATTGTGGCTCTTTGATTTTCATCTTAAATATTTTTGGTTCTGCTTCTGTTGCACCTTTTAGTCACCTTTTAGTTTACATTGTAGAATTCTGTCATTTTCTTTGCACATTTTTTCTTTCACATAGCATATTGCATGATGAAAATGCATATATTTTTGAACAAGATGGCATTTGGTTCTGCATTTAGGGCCATCTTGGAGGTTAAGATCGTCCAGGGAGGTCCTGCTCTCGATCCCACCGCCCTCGCAGGCATGACTGGTGGGAGACAGGGCCTTTTTGGTGGTAGCCTCTCAGCAATTTCCCTCCCCAGGGAAATTAGATCAGCCCCCTCTCTCCTGACCTTCAGGAAGAAAGTGAAGACATGATTGTGGGACCAAGGCTTTATACAATGATTCCCAGTGCAACAATGATCTCTCTGTACAATAATGAACAATGCAAATGACAATAGGAATGGCTCCTGGAATATGCTTTTGGACTCTTTTGATTTTACGTAATTATTTTAAGTAGTATGTTTTAATTATGTGATTTTAAAGTATATGTTGTTTTATTTTTGTATGTGCTCAAGGCATCAAATTGTGCCTTTGTTGTGAATTGCCCTGAGTCTCCTTTGGGGTGAGAAGGGTGGGATATAAATGCGGTAAATAATAAAGCCCTGTGCTGGCAGGACTGAAGACCGACAGGTCGCAGGTTCAAATCCGGGGAGAGGCAGATTAGCTCCCTCTATCAGCTCCAGCTCCTCATGCGGGGACATGAGAGAAGCCTCCCACAAGGATGATAAAACATCAAAAATCATCCAGGCGTCCCCTGGGCGACGGCGAATTCTCTCACAACAGGATGCTCCTGACACGACAATAATAATAATAATAATAATAATAATAATAATAATACAAAACGGGCAAATTTCTTTTCAAAAAATTAGTAGAATGACTTTCTTGTGTATACTTTGGTCCACCTTGTGCTCTATAGTCTATTTAGTATTTAAAATGTTGGGGAAAATCTGTAGGCATTACAGTAAAATATTTCATTTTCCAAAATGTGATAAGGTAACTTTCTGCTTCAGATTTTTCTTTATATCTTCTTCACTCTTTCTCGGAACAATCCAGCATAGCATGGACAGCAGTTTTGAAGGTAGATGAAAAGCCCAGCTAGGTCCTGCTGACAGGAAGGAAAAGAAGGAGGTTCTGTGTGGTTTTTGTTATAGTTCCTCATTTGGTTTTGTTTTTATGTTGAACTGTTTCCTTTCCATTTCAAGCAAAGGGATATTTTTTGACATGAGTTCAGGCTGGAGTCAACTCCTTTATTTGGGGCTTAATGGTCACATTTGGAGACTTAAAGGCTTTGGATCCTTCACATCCAAAGTCTCCCCTGATTTTCCCACACCTCATCCTGTTCAGACCCATCAAGTCTTTCTTGACACTGAATCTCTGGCAACATAAATGTAAGATTTGTGGGAGTACCCATGGGGCCTGGGGCAAGGGTATGTGAGATCAGTCTGCCTTCAGAGGGGAGAGCCAAAATACAGTTGTTTATATGCCTTCAGATGAACTTATGGCAAGCCTCTTACAGGGTTTTCTTGGCAAGATTTCATCACAGTAGGTTTGCTCTGTGACACAGAGAGTGTGTCTGTTGAAGGTCACGTACTCGTTTTTTGTGGCTAAGGAGAAATTCCAAACTTGATCTCCCAGAGTTTAGCTACACAATTTTGGCCCTCTCTGAGATTGTGTACTTTGTGCTATTTGTGAATTATAACGTATTTCTAGTATGTGCATGGTATTGAATGTCATGAGCGCTCTATTAATTTTGTAGTGGTGAACAAATTTGGAAGTTCTGGATGTAGTACTGCATTAATGTAGTTCCAGAAAGAAGGGTTTGAGTGACATACTTTTTGTACCTTGAGTATATTGGAGGAAGAATATTTGTATGATAGAACAAGGCTATGGAGACTTAAATCCTGTTGCTACTCCCAACTAGAATAGAACCATTGAATCAATGGTTTCTTCATGGGGTTATTTGCGCCTATAGAGTGCATTGTTTTTATTGCAACTGCAGGGCAGAACTTGTGCGGACCATGTGCTTCACCTGGTCTGGTCTTTCAGTCTGCAGGTTCCACAATCAGAACCCACGTACGGAGTAAAGCTCCATCTCTGGCTTTTCTTCCACTTTTGCCTTACCTTGTGCAGGTGATTAAGAAATTATGAACAAATCTTTCATTGATTTGGTCTACATGAAAAAAATGAAGTTGTATACACAATTGTAGAGACTAGCTCCAAATAGCTGGTGTACTATGCCAAGCTGAATTTGATAACTATGGATACTGTGCATTTTAAAACGTCACGAAAATTACATTTCAGTAAACAAAGAAGAAAAGTAAGTTTTTTTCTAATTCATATAGCTGCAGTGCCTGCAGATTTGAAAGGTGTTCTTCACAGTTTGGATATTCTGGCCTTTTAATTAAATACGGTCCCTTTCTGGAAATCATTGCAACTCTTTGTGCACTAGTTGTACAACAAGAAGGGTTTCCTGTCTTGTCTCAAAACTATCCAATGGAGTTGTGGGTACTAGTCACCTGATTTTCAAACTTACAAGAAAGCAACTTCCTGTCTGAATGAGAACTCATTGTGATGATGATGGTGTTGTATTTTTGTTTTGAGAGAGAGAGAGAGAGAGAGAGAGAGAGAGAGAGAGAGAGAGATACCACTGCACGACATCTGTAGAGCTGCTATGAAGTACCAACCTTGGGCATTAAACTTACAGGCTGGGCACTGTGTCTCTGACAGAGGCTGCATTTGTGTGTGGTGCTTTTCTCCTGTGTGGCATAACACTCCTTATGTGGCTAATCTCCACATTTGTATGAGTCATAGAGACAATGAAGCAGAACAGGTTGCTTACCTGGAACTGTGGTTCTTTAAGTGTTCACCTGTAAACCGATACAACCCCACCCATTCTCCCTTTGTTGTGTTCTGTCTGTCTTTAGATCCTTGCTTCAGCATCTAAGGAATTGAGGGTTTAGGCAGGAAGCATACTAGTATGGTGTTGTGGGATGCAGGGGGATAGGCAGAGCTACTACCGAAATGTTTGTATATTATCTCTACAAGGTTCTGAATAATATGGTAGTTGATAACCCCATGTGTGTGAGTTGGCAGAATGATCACAGTTACAGGTAAATACCCTGTTCATATGCATAAGTAACATTCAGCGAGTCTTCTTCTGTTGGTACTATTAATTGGAAAGTATATGGTGCTCAAAAGTGCAGCCTATGAACCGCAGAGGTCCTCTAACCTCCCTAATTGAAAAATATTGTAGGCTGATTTCACCCCAGATCCTCAAAATGACTCAAAAGAAGGACAAAAATACAGTGGCTTAGCCCCCCATTAGATTGAAAACTGCTGAGAGGTTTTTAAAAAGGCCAAATAGACTGAAATCAAAACTGGAAGTGATATAGCTTCCAATTTACATTTTGGATATTTTAGCCCTTTTTTGGCTTCTGGTGTCTTATCAAGACTTGGGAGTCTGGGAGAATGTAATATGTTTTTCAGTCCTTTTGAGCTTGGAGGCTTTTGGGGGTGAAAAAGTGCCTGGAAATATATATAGGGAGGAAAATGATGCTTTTGACCTACTGGTACTGCCTGCTTAGGGCATAGAGTTGTTAAACTGGCCCCCACCATTTCCCCTGTAGCCCATTCCTGGTACAGTCAGTCTCCAACGGCTATATTTAGCTGTTTGTTCAGGTCTTGTTCATCTTCTTTAGCATTGGATGCCAGCAGTATAATGTAGTATTTTTTTCATACAGATGGATCTTTTGCTTCCCTGGCAACTCTCCATTCTATTCTGACTTGCTAATTACTGTAGCAAGTATCCTTTTTGAAGATGCTTTAAAATGTCCTTGTTTCAGATTTGCATTCCAATTAGATGGTAGACTTGAACACATTGGACCTTCTGATAGACCTTCCAATGTTGTTGTTGTTATTATTATTATTATTAAATCCAAAACGAGAAGTTCTCAAGTTCTTATTCCGTATTTTATCATTTATATACTGGGTTTTTTTTTTTGTTTTTTTTAGTGGAAAAAATGGGTTCTTCAGCATCATCTTGTTAATGTTTATATTTGGTCCAAATAGATGTTAGTAGTAACCAATTTTTAAAAATATTTTTATTTCTAAAAATATTATTTGCATATATGTGTACTACAAATATATGTTAGCCACTCAACACAGCTACTTTACATTTGAAAGAATCTTGGAATATTTAAAAAGGGGGTTATTAAAATATTTTTAAAAGGTTATTGTTGACAATACATTTTTCAGCAGACCACTTAGAGAGAATAAAAATTAAGAAAGCCATTGATGAGGAAGAAATGCAAAAACATATTGTTTCTGTTAGATAGAGATAAACAGTTTTGACCTCAGAAGTTGCCTTCCATGCGTTTTGCTACCTAGCAATATCTTCTTATCCTTAGTCTGAGAAAGTGTTCTGTGAAACTTGAGCGCTAACTCACTGTTTCATCACTGTGAGCTTTGTACTATGTTTAAAAATAAAGGTTTCTTCTTGACATTAAGTCCAGTCGCATCCGACTCTGTGGTGCTCATCTCCATTTCTAAGCTGAAGAGCCAGCGTTGTCCGTAGATGCCTCCAAGGTCATGTGGCCGGCATGACTGCATGGAGCGCCATTACCTTTCCGCCTGAGCGGTACCTATTTATCTAGTCACATTTGCATGTTTTTGAACTGCTAGGTTGGCAGAAGCTGGGGCTAACAGTGAGCGCTCACCCCGCCCTCCAGATTCAAATCACCAACCTTTCAGTCAGCAAGTTTAGCAGCTCAGTGGTTTAACCGTCTGCACCACCAGGGGTTCCACTGTGCTGTGTTTACTTTTGCTCATTTTTAGATATTGCCTGTGTTTCAGTATTAGGAGCAAAAGAAAAACCTAGGAGAGAAAAAACTATTTATTTTGGTTGTTGATTATAGGAATGTAATATGCCATACCTGTAACAAAGTTTTCAGTTTTAGTAGTTTAAAAAGAAGGTGCTTTAGGTTTCATCGCAATATACACAGTTGTAGCACTTTGACACCAATTTAACTGCCATACTGCATTATGAAAAATCCTTGGGTTTGTAGTTTGGATGGAAAACTAAAGCATTCCCATGAAACTACAAATTTCAGAATTCTAAAAGGTAGAACAATGACAGGAAAAGTGCTGTCATCATGTTGTCCTTAAATAAAAGCTGTAACATCTTGTCATAGGGTATCTTCTCTGTGTTCAAAAAAGTAAATGAAGTTGCTCCCTGGTAATTCTATAATGTTGCACTTTCAACTGCTTGGAGTAGACTTGAGTTGATTAAAGTTGATAGATTTTTATAGCGGCAATCATTTAGCAGTTGTTTTATTTTATGAAATATTGTAGATGTAGAGAAGAAAGTGTAATAGTCCTTACGGTGATAAGCATCTTTGCTCACTTTGTGATGTAAAATAGGCTGTATGAGCGGCTGTTAGTTTTCTGATTTTTTTTTGAATAATCAGAATTCTGAAAAAAGGCTACCAATACCAATGATGATATCTTCTTTTGCATTTTGGGGGACAGGAAATGGGGTTGGAGGAAAGTTGAGAGTAGTTTGATGTGATTGACACAGAAAATATTATGAGGAAGAAATGGGTTTGAGCATTTGAGAGGACAGGTTTGAGGGGGCTGGGAGACTTGTGAGGCTGTGATTGTTTTAAGTCCTCCTACATGGTATATAAAAACATAAAATCTTTAGCATATAATACATTTTTTGCACCATAATAGAGGTGATGTAATAGTATTGCCAATTATGGGGTGAGTCAGAATAATATTAGAGAGTTAAACATCCTTAGTTAATGGCAAGTCATTTCTGCTATAAACACTGGATTCAACACTCTCTCATGGAACAATATTGAGCCAACAGTTCCCTGCAAACATATATGTATACACACATGTCTGTGTAACTATAATCTTACTAAAGTTTTGCCATTGCTGTTGACACATCGTCTTTCCCACATCATCATGTAAAGTCTTCATGCAGCAGCATTGGGGAAGGGAAGAATGTGCTATGTCACACTCCTCCTACAGATTGATGTGAAGTGAACATGAGATTGTGATAGAACAAAAACACCAAAGATTGGGGGAAAATTATAAAATACATGATACTTGCTGCCCAAGCAACTATGGCCTTGGTGTGGAAAGACCACAGAAAGTGGGAATTGAAAAAATAGTATGGATACCTATCAGACTTTATTCTCCAGGACTACATCCTTGAAAGAAGAGCCAAAAATATATCATGCCAAATCAAGAAGAATTGGGTTCTGAAATGGGGAAGATTGATAAAGTCGAAGGAAAAGAAAAATATAAAGAATGTAACCATTCTCTTTCTGCTATTGTTCAATTAACATAATATTTGAATGAAGGCAAGTACTGTTCTCAGAGGGTGTGGGGAGGGGTGTAAAATTGATAGACACAAGTTGGAGATAAAGGTGGAATAGGCAAGGATAAGAACACTAAGAAAATAAAATTTGATATGTATTCTGAAATGGTGATCGATTGTGATATTATTCTACCTGTGTCTGCAATAAAAAAACGTATTTTTTTTTAAAGGAGATTGTGATTTTCCTTAAAGGGAGAAGATGGTTGTCAGAATTCAGCGCAAAATAACCACTAGCAATCATATTTATGGTGTTCTGTGTTCTGATATTGTCTTACGACCCAATATAGTGTAGTGGCTTGAGCATTGAACTGGGGCTCTGGAGACTAAGTTCTGAATCACCACTTTCTCATGTGTTTCCTTGGGCAAGTCTTATTTCCTCAATCTCAGAGGAAGGCAAAAAAACCCCCAAAACCTCTCTGAACAAATTTTGCCAGGAAAACGCCATGATAAAGTCCCCTTAAGGTCACCATAAATAGGAAACTACTTACAGGCACACACCACCAAAAACCATATTGAGTTATCTTACTAAGTCACTGGAAAGAATACTGAGAAAGTGTGACGCTTTGCATCTTCCAAAGTGCCATATAAATGTCAAATTACCTAGTAAACTTAGATTTTTTTAAGAAAACTGATTTTTTGAGGCTTGAATATGATTATTTTATTGTAATCAGTTAAAGCAGTGGTTCTCAACCCATGTGTCCCCAGATGTTTTGGCCTTCAGCTCCCAGAAATCCTAACAGCTGGTACACTGTCTGGAATTTCTGGGAGTTGTAGGCAAAATCACCTGTGGAACCACAGGTTGAGAACTACAGAGTTAAATGTACTGTGGTCATGAAAGTTGTATTAACAGCTTCTTGTGGTGATCTGCTGCAATTCTAACATAGTTATGTGTAGGAGTAGGAGCGGGAGAAATGCCTAATTAGAGTTTATGCTAGCTTCTCCTTCTTCTTAGTAGTAGAAGGAGGTGTTCCTGCCTAATTCTGGGATGGTCACCACTGCCTTTGGGATCTTTTCAGATTATGTAGGGAGGATTCCAGGAACACAGCTTTCAGTTGCCTACAATTAGAAAAAAAAAGGCTGCTTATCTGTGCAAGTAATTTTTAATAAAGTCATATTCTCTGCTGCCCTGTTTGTGGTATAAAGTTAAATTTGAGCACATCATGAAATTCCACTGGCTAGATTTCTGACAAGATATGAATAATGTGCGTACAAATGTGTGTGTGTGTAAGTGTTTTCAAGTCACTTGTCAAATTAGGGTAATTCCTTGTATTTCATAGAGTTTTTTTTAAAGCAAGAGCTTATCTTTTTTCCATTTAATTTGGAAAATTAATTTAGAAAATATGTTGAGGCAGTGGAAAAGTTGCTTTTTGTCAGGGCATTTATAATTTCTCCGTGAAATATTAATTATAAATACAAAGAGAAGTACAAAGATGTTAATGTAGATCCATGCATTCAAATTATTTTTTAACTAAGAAGTATTTATGAATTTTTGATATTCACTCTGCGGTTTCCATCCTGATTAATTTAGAAACCTGAAACTATTAAGAACTATATTATGTATGACCAGATAATAAAATGATTTTAGATTTATGTGTCCAGTTTTTAAGTTGATAAACCTGTGGAACATTTTCTTAATTCAGAAGCATATGGCTTTTATATTATATGGTTTTTGTATTTTTGGACGTCTTCAGTATTCTGAAGAATGAAATATCTAACTGGCATATGGTAAGAGGACTTGCTTTTCCTCCTTCCCCACAGTAGAAATGTCACTGAACACGTTTATTCTGTTTTAAAACGTGGTACATCGTAACAGTCGTAGAAGAATCTGTTGTGAAAAGATTTTTAAGCCCTCAGCTACACTCGGAACAAGATCTTTGGATATTGCTGAGTTTCTCATGACACCATTTATTTTGTCTTAGCTTTATTAAAAACCTTTCTATACCACCTTTTGAGGCTGATGGTGTATAGCACCAATAAAAGTAGATTAAAAACAGTCTAAAAGCTCACTTGGAGATTATAGCGGTCAGGCCAAAATGCATTCACTACTATAATTAACAATACTAAAGGCCAAGTGAAAAAATGTGCTGTGTAAAACCTGTGCTTTTCCTAAAAGTCAGCAATAAGGTTTTTAAGCAACATGAGCTATTTTGGCCCAAAGGACGATCATTGAACAGCTGTGAAGGAGGTCTCCAGTGCAATACTAAAGACTATTCTGTGTAAAATATGTCTAAATACTGTGCTTAGATGAGAATTCAGATGCTTAACTCAAACTTGTAGACCATTTAAAACAAGTTTCTTCGTGCACCATCCTTCACCCTCTAAATGTGTTTGCCTGCAGCTCCTATCCTATCCTACCAATTGCAGCAGTTGGCCATGCTGGCTGGGAGAATTGCTTGCTTTAGTGGTTGAGCCAGATATTACTCCCAAGCTCTCTTCTCTGGTTGCACCCAACTACAGCATTCACAGGATTTGGGGCAAGCTTTTCTGTAGTCCGGGAAAATTTTGCTAGCCAGATTGTCCTACCCCCAAACTGGTGATAATTACACCAAAACCTTCTTGTGTCAGGCAGAACTGGTGGGGATGTCAGTTTGCCATTGAATCTTCACTTGGAACCCGTATTTCTCTTTTGTTTACTGAGCCTCAAGATGTAAGGTCATCCTATAATCTCTAATTTTGTTCAAAATAGTAGTGATGTTATTGCCAGCTACTTCTGCTTCAAGGCAGACTTTGATGAAACAAGTGAGGGTTCTGGATTCAGATGCCAGAGTTTAAATAAGCTAGAGTTCACAAGGCATCAAACCATAGATGAAATTATAGCCTATTTTGTATATACATACAGATTCTTATGTCCAGATTTCAACAGACCACACTATGGTTTATTGCATCTTGCCAGAATGGTCAGTTTTTTGCACCTATGTTCCAGTTATTATATTATGTAACAAAATTTGAAAAGTTTTCTGTTCTTGGTTTGAAAGTGTTATTCTTGCAGTACTTATATGATAGTAACAATAATAATCATCATCACCATCTTAATTTCTAGGCTGCCCTCTCTCCCCGAAGGGAATCAGGGCAGTTTACACACAGAAAAAAATGGCAACCATTCAATGCCCAAAATAATACAGACACATCAAAAGCAAAGTAATACACAATAATCACAGTAAACTTACAACAAAAGAATTAAGCATTGAAATGAAAACAGAATGAAATAATCCACTAAGACATGATAACACTAATAACATGAGTTAACATTAAAATATACGTACTTTGAAAATAGTTGTTATACTCCAGAAACTTCGTTTTTGTGGCTGCCACAAACTACGTTGAATTGGTTGAGACTTGATGAAATATTAATTGAAAAACTATAGCAAAATGTGCTGCAGGATGTCCTGCAAAACCAAAGTCTGAATAAACCCTTTCCATGTTTTTATGATAGGACCAATTAGGAAATGACATTTATAACCCAGGAACAAAAATCGTGTTACATGGTGTTATTGTTTTCTTCCTTCATTATCTCCATCATCACCTGTTGTTGTGGGCTTTCAAGAAATATCTAACTTATGGCAACCCTAATGCAAGCCACATCTAGGACATCTCAATGGTTTTCATGGCCAATCGGGTATTCAAATCCTGGTCTCCAGAGTTATAGTTCAACACTCAAGCTGGTTTCACACCCGTTTCTTTATTGTTACAGAAATTGTGATGTAACATCCATATGGGTAAATAATTTATGTGCAAAGTTCTCTAGTGATGACCTTTTCTTTTAGATTCTTTATATGGAGATAACATTTGCTACATATATGCAAAACCATTATGTTGGCCATAATTTCCTCAGCATGTCCTCAGTATTCCTGGTGATACTTTTTACAGTATATGTTTACGTAACAGGCATGATTGCTATACAGAATGAAGTAGCTTTCTAGAAATACTATGGATTTCTGAACCTAAAACCCACTTGTAAAAAGTCTGATATGCACAAAGGAGGGATTTTAGCATTTTTTGCAAAGATTATTCATTTGGTTCCCAAAATAGAGATTGTAAAATAAAAACAACCCCTAGGACAATTGGAACTGGTGTGTATTTCAAGTTAAATTTAAGAAGTGGAGCAATTTTTAGAATAGTACATTATGCTGGTCTGTTGTAAGAAAACTAGTAACGGGTCTTGCATCTGAAATATAGAAAATGCATTACAGGCTATTGTCCACAAAAGCTTATGCCATGATAAAATGTGTTGATCTCAGATGAAGGGATTTCTTGTTTTAATAATTAGAAACAGTTGCCAGCCATTCATAGAAATGCTACATCATTTTCCTTTTTTGAGAATTTGTCTTTTATTAACAGCAGAAATCTAGATAGAATATAGACACAAAGGGTGTGCCCACTTTCGTTGTGTCAGCTTCTGTTTGTTCTTTCCTATTAATATATGGATACTCTACTTTTCTTGTTCAGACATGAGCGGAAAACATTTCCTTGTTCATATTTATCCTTACTTTCTGAGAAGTATAACTTAGTGACTTTCAAGTATACAATTACAGGCAAAAAATACAAGGTGCCAAAATTTTACAGTATTTATAATCCAGAACTGACTCTAATAAAAGCATTGAATTAGGCATTTTATAGCAGATATGCTAGGAAAACAGGATTCTGTTTGCGGAGTTCTATCTGCTGAAAAAATTTAATGGGACTTAAGAGCCAGAGTAGCTTAGTTGTTTAAATGTTGTACTATGATACCGGAGTCCATATTTGAATCCCTGCTTAGCGACAGAAACCCATTGTGTGTCCTTTTGTGACTGTGTTCTCTGCTCCTGGGAAGCCATGCTGGTGAAGAGCAGTGTTTTTATTTCATTCTTTTCTACTATAGAGCTCATAACTAATAAAACCTGGCTCTCCTAAACCTGGAAAAAGAAACCATAGTACTTTAATCAATCACTTGCTTTTAAGAAATTCCAAGTATAGCACTGGGTTATAATTTCAAGGTAGTATATAGGAAATCTTTTCAGATAGTAATGCAATCACAGCAAATGTGTTTTGTGAGAACAGTGGCATCCCTGCACATTGGTTTTTTGGGTTAAAAATTTGAAAGGCTTGCTATGCAAAATGTTAAACATTTGTTATGAACAGATCCATGTTTTTCCATAACCAAGTCTCCACTTGTCCTTGAGTTACAATAGCAAGGTCAGTTATAAAATGAGTTTTGTAGATAATGTCTTTGCATAGTTACCTTTCCATAGTTACCTTTTCATAGCTTTCCAGAATTTTTACTTGGGTTTTTAAAAAACCTCCCCACATCTCAATTTCCTTACTATTGTTCCCCTGTTCTATGGTTCCATAACTCTTAAAAAACAGTAGAACACCACAGAAGGATCAGTGTTTCTTGAGGGGAAGATCATAGATTTGATTGAACAATATCTTTGTTTGCAGATAGGAAGAAGCTTAAGTGTAGTATCTGTTCAGTACAGGCTTCTCACCAGCCTTTCATCAATCCTGGAAATTATGGATTAAATCCAACCTCAGGAACTTAATTTCAGCAGATAAATAAAAGTAATGGGACCACTTAGATCATTTCATATTAAAGCATAATAAATTGGCATAAAATTTTAATTCATACATACTTGGGAGTCAGAATAATTTTGAGAAGTAGAATAAGTCTATATGTGGGAGTGCAGGAAGGGACAATTTACTATGATTTCAATCTCCAACAATAAGGAAGGCCTTTGGAAAATGTGGGAAGAGTTTTTTCATTATGTGCATTTGTTGAGATTCTCCTCAAAGTGATTTAAATTGCTGGGAACTCTTCAAGAAGAGCTAATTCTAAGAGCTAAATCCAACATTAAGAAGACCACCGGAAGTGAATGAGATGTCAATACCTCCTTCTGCCAGTAGGCATTTGGGGAAGAATAAGGGGTGTGCTGCTGGGTGGGATTTGGCAGGGGGGGGGGGTGTGAGTTTTAAAGGTAATTTAAAGTGTATGTATTATATTTTAATCCACGCTGTATTATTTTGTTGCTTTTTAGTTTTTGTATTGCACTTTTTAGAAGCCCCCAGTGGCACAGTGGGTTAAACCACTGAGCTGCTGAACTTGCTGACCAAAAGGTTGGCGGTTTGAATCCGGGGAGCTGGGTGATCTCCCGCTGTTAGCCCAGCTTCTGCCAACCTAGCAGTTCGAAAACATTCAAATGTGAGTAGATCAATACGTACCACTTTGGCAGGAAGGTAACCTTTTAAACTATGACTAAAGTGAGGGATTGTTAGCTGCCTTGAGTCCCCACAGGGAGAAAGGCGGGGTATAAATTAAGCAAATAATAAATAAATAGTCACAACAAACTTAATTTCTATCAATTTCTCTGGACTTTTGTAGTTAGGACTAA
Organism: Anolis sagrei; assembly: GCF_037176765.1. Taxonomy (NCBI): domain Eukaryota; kingdom Metazoa; phylum Chordata; class Lepidosauria; order Squamata; family Anolidae; genus Anolis; species Anolis sagrei. The sequence continues at coordinate 209,353,480 of NC_090023.1, read as the reverse complement.
GGCTGGATGAAATTGTAAATCTGGTTCATCGGTTGTAGAAGTGGATTCTTAATGTACACAACGCTGGTCTTTTGCACATGATTACATTATATTATGTGCTCTAATAGTACACATATTCTTCTTTTAATCCCGTGATACTTGGGAGAGAATTCAAAATCTATGATTCGAGATCTAAGGTGTGACTACAGTTAGAATACTGTATAAAGTTCATGTGACCATATTTCAGAATGTATATTGAACTGCATACAAATGAGCAATAAAATAATCAGGAAATTATTAGAACAACTGTCTCAGATAAGCTGCAATGTTTGAAGTCATTTCTTTTAGAAGAAATCTAAGGAGACAATCAGATGAAAATGTGTAACATTAGAAGTAGTGTAGAAAAAAGAGTGTAACTGAAAAATTCCAGTTGATTGTATGACTGACTGTATGATTGTATGAATTAGTTTTGCTCCTCATATTCTCTAACACATCTCTCTCTTTAACCCGAATGTGTTTAACTGAAATTAGTATAACTTGGTTTTGAAAACATGTTAACCTTTGCTTGCTTTCTCATATATCAACCAATATCTCAGAGCTAATATTTTTGTAATGTAGCTGTTATCAGATGGGAGTTAAGACCATCACTCATAGCAATTTATGGCTCTCAAGGTTTAACAGCTTATGCAGAATTGCAATGCACCACACATTCCTATGACAACAGTGATAAAGAGCTAAGACATGTACATGCTGAGGAACCAGGTGGTCTACTGTTTCCAATTTCCAGAAGTGTAATAATGCAGATTAGAAAAAAGGATTTGAGTCTAAAAGTTGATTTACACATTGGTTGCTGAAATCTGTACTAACTAAAAACATTTATTGTGAACATTCTAATAAAATGGCTCTGTCCATAAACAGTCATTTCTGTGACAGACTTGCCATCACATGGAGATAGAATATGTATAATGTAGGGATTGCAAATCTTGAAAACACTTGAAATGTAGAATCTTTTGAATTGTTAATAGATGTGGAGTGGTAATATCTAAATATTTCCTGATAAGTTTCTCATCTCACTTTTACTTCTGTTTTTAAATGAATTATGTTCATGAGTATGTTTATGAACCATTAAGATGACTGTCGCATTATGGCAACCTCATGGATTTCATAGGATTTTCTTAGCAAAGAAGTAGATGGTTTAGCCAAGTCCTTTCTACAGCACTTACTTTATGTTAATAGTTTCATCCAAGTACCTGCCAGGGCGGACTGTGCTAGATCAGAGAGATCTGGTTCGTTTAAGCAGTGGTTCCCAACCTTTTTTGACCAGGGACTGCTTGACCAGGGACCACTTTCCAAGATTAGTATCAAAACGATCATGAATCTATTTTTGGCCAACTTTAGATTTGGTTTGGTTATTTGTGGTGCTGATTCATAAAATTGCATTGGATAGACCACATCAACTCTAGTTTTTTGATACAGAACATATGCCATCCAGTAGTCGCCATCTGCTCGCGTGCAGAAAACCATATTTAATAATCTAGAGCTGATGTGGTAGTAGTAATCTTTTGTGGGTAGACAGCTTCTCCACTCCTGACATTCCTGTTGTCTTGGCACTATAAGAGGGTTTTGCAAGACCAATAGTTCTCATTGCTACGTGTGTTTGAGGCAACAGTGTAGTAATAATGAGGCTGCGGATCATATTTTCATTCTTGCGCACTACTAGTGGTCCATGGACCACAGGTTGGGAACCACTGCTTTAGGGTATGTAGGTCTTACTGTTAATATCTATACATTCTACTTATGAAGCAGTATTTTTTATATGGGAGAAAGGGGAATTCTTTGTTTTGGGAGGATGGTCTTGTGATACTATAATCCTCTCTGTAATCATTATATATCCATCAGTGTTGATCAGATATTACCACTGAGTATTACTAATTCTAAACAAGCTTGTATATGTTTTGCTAATTAGATAGATGTTGATTTTGCATAGTAACTAATGAGATTTATGGAACATCTTTCTGTGTTTCCAATGTAAATCCTTTATGTTAGTAGGAAAAAATTAACCATGTATTAATATCTGCTTCTTGTATCTTTACTACAGCTAGAGATCCACTGATTATCTAAGTACCAACAGCTGCCTCTTCTGATATGAAAGCTGGGAGAGAGTACCGCTGAAATCAACATGTAGCAGACAACCCTGCCATCAAATGTGCTGCTTTTAGCCAAGGTCTTTCAGGCTTTTCATCAGTGAATGAATTACTCTAGGATTTGAATTTTTTTTTTTTGGGTGGCGAATGCATTTTATCAACTAAATTTCAAATTGGATCTTATGTAGTGTTGGTTAAACTAAGGAACCATGAGTAGCAGTTTAGGCAAAGAAAAAGATTGTAAGGAGAAGGACTCCAAAGTGTCTTCAGCAAAAGAAAAGGAGAAAGAAGCAAAGGCCTCTGGTGGTTTTGGGAAGGAGGGTAAAGAGAAAGAGCCTAAGACCAAAGGGAAAGAAGCCAAAGATGGGAAGAAAGATGCCAGCAGTGCACAGCCAGGGGTGGCTTTTTCAGTGGACAATACAATAAAACGACCAAATCCAGCTCAAGCTGCTCGTAAAAAATCCAGCAATGCCGAAGTGATCAAAGAGCTAAACAAATGTCGGGAAGAAAATTCAGTGCGCTTGGACTTGGCCAAGAGGTCAATACATCTGCTCCCATCATCTGTCAAAGAGTTGACACAGTTGACAGAACTTTATTTATATGGAAACAAACTGCAGTCACTACCACCTGAGGTGGGCTGTCTTGTGAATCTGATGACACTGGCCCTGAGTGAGAACTCTCTCACCAGCCTTCCTGACTCTCTTGATAACTTGAAGCAACTTCGCATGGTTGATCTACGGCATAACAAACTCAGAGAAATCCCTCCAGTGGTATACAGGCTAACTTCCCTTACCACACTTTATCTGCGCTTTAATCGTATCACAGCTGTGGAAAAGGATATTAAAAACTTGTCATTGCTCACAATGCTAAGTATACGGGAGAATAAAATCAAGCAACTACCTGCAGAAATTGGTAAGTACTTTGTTTTCAAACCCTGTACTACATCTTTTGTGTGGGTGAGAATAGAAACAAATGCATTATCAGTATTTAGATGCCTCATGTCTGTCACTAGTGGCATTGTTGCATATTTTGGTTTTAACCGTAATGTATAATGAAAAGTACAATTAAATTAGATACACACAATCATTTAGTTGTTAAACCACATGACTGCATTTTGTTCTGTGCATTTCATCCATTTGCATTCAAATTAATTAATTATTCATTTCACTGATTTTCAATCACGTTCAGTAATTTATTTTTGTTACAAATATTTCATTCTGGAAATCATGAAATGGCTTCATTTTATCTGTGACAGTTTCTCAACTGTTAACCATAGATACAATTCTAGAAATCTAGTAAGGAGAAGAGTATGTAAAGATGAGGAAAAATGAAGTATAGTTTTCATTCCAGTTTCCAAAGAATAATTGGTTATCATGACAGTTATGTTCTTGTGAAAAGCAACTCATTTCTTAAAAATAGATTGGTACCATGTTTTTTTAAAGAATGCTACAAGCTATTGGAACTTGTTAGTTGCATAAGTATACACATCACTATTTAGTACTTGGTAGCAATTACAATTGAGACTTTTGAGTAAATTTCTGTTGATTTTGCACATAGGGATACTACAATTTCCCCATTGTTCTTGGCAAAATTGCACCAGCTCTGTCAAGTTGGATGACAGTGAACATCATTCACTGGTTCATCCATTGGTGAATAGTCTTTCTACAGATTCTGAAATTGAGGTCAAGGCTTTGATGTGTTGTTTTGGCTACATGTTTAAGTTAATTTTATCTGTTAAAGGTGAACCTTTTCAGAGGTTCCATTCAAAGATACCGTTGACCTTTGGGTTGCTTTTAATGCCCTCCTTATCTGGTCACTAGAGTTCGTTGAATGTATCTCCATTCTGGAATGATGGATTTAATAGTGATCTGGAGATGTTTGTAGATTGGGATTGTTTAACTTACTCAACTCTGATTGGTGTTTCTGAATAATTTTAGACTTCTTTTGATTGCTCTTTGGTTTTCATGATCCTGTTTGTTTAGCTATCATCTCCAATAAGTCATGGCGCCTTGCAGAAACCTTTTGTCTTTAAACTGAGATGATGTGATAGTGGAATGTTATCCAAATAGACCCTATTCAACTACTTATGGGACTTCTGGAAGCACTGGATTTATACCAGTCCTTTTATAGGCATATTACAGCAAATAGGGTGAACAATTTATGTAATCAACAAATGTTAGTTTACTTTTTCTTATGTAAAATTTGTGTCACAATAACAATTATTTTGCAACTTAACAAGTGTTGAACATTTGGATGCATTAAGTTGTAATAGTGCTAACTGAATTAACAGATTGTAATATAACAACATGTGAAAAAAATCTAAGGGACAAAGAGCTATAATATTTATGCTCGCCTATTCGTAAAAGTAATTAACTGCAAGTATATAGTTTACAAATGTACAATGGTCATTTGTAGAAGTGTTGCAAACATTAAAGGTACGAATATTGTTGTTGTTGCTAATTCTTGTCAAGTTAGCTTTTAATTTAGGGCAGCAGTAAGACTGGAACACTTCCAAGACACCTTTTTATTAAAGGCTCTACTAATTTCTTGTAAATGTGGCCATGATGTGATTTCATCAACCCACTTGTGTTCTGCTCTCTGGTTTTCCTGCTGCCTTCAGAGTTATCTAGCATCATCATCTTCAAATTCACTGGAAAAGATGATAATGCTAGGTAACATAGGTAACATTCTTTTCATGATTGTTGTACAAGTAGTTACTTGTAAATACAGGCAGTCCCCAAGTTACAAATCAGATCTTACATTGAATTTGTTTTTAACAAATGCATTTTAAAGTATAACTCCAGCCCTATCTATCTATCTATCTATCTATCTATCTGTCTATCTATCTATCTGCCTTGGATAGCATAAGGGTTGACACCCCTGTGGTGTTTGTTTTGCGGTCTGTGCCCCTGTTCAGAAGATTGCACCTTGCTTTCTATCCCTGTGATAATTGGATTTTGAAAAATTTGGCTTGTTGTGGGAACAAGGATACTTCAGTGAAGACACTTTCCCCCCATGATAACATTACATGGGTGAATTTTCCTTTCCAGGGGTACATTGTCTCAACCTCCCCCCCCCCCCCATTCTTTACTGTGGTTTATAAGTTGGATGTTCGATATTTGGGGACTGGCTGTAGTTAATTCTAAGAAGACAACTCTGCCCCCCCCCCAGCTGCTATTTAGGTGCCCCCCCTTTGTTAGGGTTTTCCCTGCAGCAGTCAAAGATGCTCCCTGCCATTGCAATGGTTTTGCTTTCCAAGGACTCATCACACTTGAACATTTTTCCATTTTAATCTACTTTAAATGCTGTGATTGCCTCTTGCAGAATTCTGGGGCTTGTAGTTTAGGGAGGGACCTTTAAACTGCTCATCCAGAGAAGCTCTGGGCCTTCCTAAACAAGCCCAGAATTCTGCAGGAGGCAGTCACAGCATTTAAAGTGGATTGAAATGGAAAAATGTTCAAGTGTGATGAGTCCCCAAGAGCAGCTCTGGGTCTGTGAGCTCTCCCCCGACCCACAAGTTATAAACTATGTCATGCTGATTAAACCTCATTTAACATTTTTAAGAATAGGAATTAGCTTCAGTTCCAAAAAAAGCTTGATCAGTGTCTCAAATAAAAATCTACATAGATAGAAAAAAATACATAATTTTTTTTTGTCATGTCAGGAACGACTTGAGAAAGTGCAAGTTGCTTCTGGTGTGAGAGAATTGGCCGTCTGCAAGGATGTTGCCCAGGGGCTGCCTGGATGTTTTGATGTTTTACCATCCTTGCAGGAAGCTTCTCTCATGTCCCCGCATGAGAAGCTGGAGCTGATAGAGGGAGCTCATCTGTGCTCTCCCCAGATTCGAATCTGTAACCTGTTGGTCTTCAGTCCTTCCAGGACAGGGGCTTAACCCACTGCGTAATTCTATGAATTGCCAATTCTGGAAAACTTTGCAAGCCTCTTCCTATAATCTGTAATATTTAAATACTTCTGTTTGGGGAAATAGTGATCATTTGACAGTATCTGTAGAGCTGGGTGAAGTTTAATATTCATGTCCACTGGTTTATAAAAGTAAGACTGCATGAGAGTAAAATAAAAACTTGTAAAATTTTTATGAAGAGTGAAAGTCTGCACAGGTACAGTCAATACAATTGAAATGTTTTCTGAACAAATTGACAACTAAGACAAGCATCTGTTCCTTGTGTTCTTTCAGAAATTCATAAAACTTTCAACAATCCTCTCTCTTTAAAATCCTTATATTTTTTCTAACGTTGCAATCAGCAATCTGATGACTGATTCAAAACATAGAGCATCTCGAGTCGCTAACACTTTAAAAATGGTCCACTCAAGCAGGTATGCTCCTTCTAATCCATTTTGACTTTCTCTGGTACAGTGAGCATGTAGAGTATGACTCAAAACCACACCAGTAAATTCCTGTAGTAATTTCCACTATTGTGAGCACTGCAAAGTATGTTCCAGCGACAATAAAAACTTCAGCTGGAGCATGTCAGTTTATACAGTGTATGCCTCCAGACAGATCTTTTGGCCGGCCCAGTTGGAAAATGTTGTTTTGAGACTACTTTCAAGTCACCTTTAGTTCTTAAAAACCTTTCTGGGGGAATAAAGTAGCCCATTTTTAATGGCCTGGAATGAAACCCATACTGTTCAAGTATCATTTTGTGATGATTTAGCTCCTTTAGGCTTAGTTTAATCTTCACATTTCACAGTAGAAGATTTCTGCATAGTATACAATTACTATGTATATCATAGTAATTATGATATACTTTCGCTGCTTATAGCAGAAGATCTACATCTAGCAGAAAATTAATCATATATGTCTGCAAGTTAGGACAAGTTAAATTGATAGCCATAACACACAACTCTGGTCATTTTGAATTCAGTGGAATAGAGGGGAGCACAGACTTCGGTAGCAATTTGACTTTCTCATATGCACCATAACTGATTTGGCCTTCTTGGTTAGGCTTCCAATAGTCTATAGTGATAGTCTTTGAATCTCGGCCAAGAGTGGTCTTTAGCATTTTCTTCTAGCTGAATTTTCCATTAGGGTGATTTTATTTTGTGCTTTGTGTTGTTATTTTGACACTGCTTCTCTCTCAACCTGAATATTTCAAGTGGTATGACCATAGGGAGTATGGTTAATATCAGTAGGTATTTCGCTGAAACTCTGGCTCAAGCTTTTAGATTGCAGCTCAGTCAAAGATAACTTGTGGTGTACCCGTGATTTCCCTGTTTGGTGAAAGTAGATATACAGTATATCTAGGAGGCTTGCTGACTGCAATTTGGTATTTGCCATCATGTCACTTGAATATGTTTCTTTTCCCAGTTGGCATCCTCATATTTGCTGGGGGGTGCTTTGAATGCAGTTTTCCTGCTTCTTGTTAAGGGGTTGGACTGGATGGCCCACGAGGGCTCAGTGTAGTTCATTCTTTTTTGTGGTGTCTGAATCACAGAAATTGAATTATTCTGCGATTGCGCAGAGCACAACTCGGGACCTTCTAGGGCTTTTTCATAAGCTGTTTTGGTGGTAACCAGACCTCCTATCTGTTCCATGTGTATGAGTGGTCCCTACCTACATCTACTGTAGAGCAAGAGGATGCCACAGAAAGACACTCCCCCCCCCCCCATTCTAGCTTTTTTTCCTTGTTTTATTCTTCAGTTTAATTGTGATGTGATGTTCCGGCAGCAGCTATTGCTGCTGAGATGTGTGTTCCCTAACAAAACAAAACAAAACAAAAGCCCTGAAGACCATGCTATTAAGGTAGATGCAGTTTGTTTTCCATAGTACTCTAAGAAATACCCGTTTCATTGATGCAGCAAAGATGAAGAGTGGGATAGAAGAATGTGAAATATTAGTCACAGACCAACTACGAAGCATATGAAACAACAATTTCGAGTGTCTGAAGAAATTCAGCTCATTTTTGTAATCTGAAATTATTTTAAGACTTCCTAATATATTACTTTCCCTATTATATAATTTTCTTTGGTGATATAGATAATATTCTTGTATTTTAAGATATAAGTAGCAGGTGATCTTGGAGTTCTAGATTGCCATTTCTTAACTATAATATTTTACAATGTCTTACCCTCCATTCCTCAACCTCATTCCTCCCCTACTTCCCTGGTGACATATTAGTTAGTAGTTAACCTACTAACAATAACTCCATTACTCCTACCCTTCCTTTTTGTTCTTTTTACCTGACTGTTCCATTTTCCCTTTTTATGTGAAAAAAATCTGAAATATTCAATAAAAATATATTTTTAAGTATTCCTAGGGATATATGGACCACATTTTGAGTTTCTACCCAATGGCAGAAGGATTGCAGACATCACATAGTATTGCTAGTCAGTGCTCCACATAAAGTAGATAGCACAAGGTAGCACAAGAAATGCTGTATCTGAGGGAAGTGAGGAAAATTGTATTCTGGTGTTTTACTAACCACTGGTACCTATAGTGGTGCTTTGCTATTTTCTATTATGTTATGCGGAACATCGTTTCCCTTCTTTCTATTGGTAGAGAGGAAAGACTTTTTCAGCTTTGACAAAAGTAGGAGATCTATGTCTTAGTGTGCTAACAAGCATAATTTGCAATAGAATCGGGACCAACTCTTTTCAGTGCTAATCAACACATTTTTTACATTGCTAATATTCATAATTCCTTTTTCTTATACATCCTAATGAAAGTACTCTGTCCTTTCCCTCTGTCATCTGGTAGAGGATTTATCACGATGTAAAGGATTTTAGAATTTTCAATCTGCTTAAACATTGTGAGCAGAGCCGACCAGGAGAATTAATACAGTGGGGAAACAGGTTGTCCTGTATATAATGTTTGCTAGCATGATTTCCCTCAAGTAAATTGTTGCAGAAGAAAATTAATATTAATCTCTTTCTCTTAGTACTAAAGTGACAAAGAACTGTCTCTTAGCTAACTGATTTTTATTAAGAAAAATACATAAGTGAAACTTGACCGAAGATAGAAGAGTTGCCATATTTGTTTGAGATCTTTCTTATTTGCATAGTCTTAAAGTTCAATCTTTAAACCTGTTATTATTAATAGTTAGCCAATAGTAAAAGTCCAGGCATGTGACATATATTGATGAAACAGTTTTAAGAAATAAGAAAATCTTCTAAAAACTACCCGTGAAAATACCATGTTGGATCAGATTTAACATTTTGTGGTTTACAAAGCTGGAGGTACAGCAGAAGCTAGTTTAGCTGATGAAAGCAAAAGTCGGAAATGAAAAATGCAAATTGTTCTGGGAGAATTCAGACACAGTAGAACTATCACTCTTTTTTCTGTTACCACAATAGTGTTTGCAATTTTTCACTTCATGTTTGTTGTCTGAATAGGGTAAGAAAACTTGAGATAGACAGTGACAGGGAGACAGAGAGAAACTGAACATGGCACAAATATTATATTGTGTAAAAATCTTGCTTTGGTATTCACTCGCAGTATCATTGATCAGAATAAATTCAGACAAACATTGGAATGTTAGACCTGTAATATTAGCCCACCATTGAAGGTCAAACATGGTGAACCTTTACATCTGTACTGATAGTCTGAATGATAATATCTTGTTACCACTTGTACTTTCAGGTGAGTTGTGTAACCTCATAACGTTGGATGTAGCACACAATCAGCTTGAACATCTTCCAAAGGAGATTGGAAATTGCACACAGATCACCAAACTTGATTTACAGCACAATGAACTTTTGGACCTTCCAGACTCTATAGGTAGGTACAGGTGTAATTAATTAAAAAAATATTTTCTGGGTTTGAAAAAACAACAGCAATTATTTTCATGATAATTCTGTATGCAGTGGTATTTCAAATCATCTGTCTTAACATTTGCGAACAGTATATATTTTTTAGTGTTTTACGGTGTGCTTTTTTAGGCTTCACGCTTCTATACGTGTCCTTTCTGTTTGAGCTCTGTAACTGCAGGTTAGGCTTCTGTTACCATGTGAACAGCTTTTCGCTCCCTATTTGCTGCTGCTTTTCCTTTAGTATTAAGACACTGATGGCATTATTTCCCATATAACAGTGGTGTTTAATCTATACATTTCAATGAATGGTATTTTGGCAATCTGTCCTACATAATTATAGCATCACACTTTTTCATTTTGGTTGGCCTATCATTGCTTAGTCACAGTTCTAACTTTCTCTTCCCCTTTTCACCTAAAATAATAAAAAAAAACAGTAAATGTTTACATATAGCACGGAAACCACACAACACCCTATTGTTTAGAATGGTTTATTACATCTTTATGCCACCTTCCTCTCTGGAGTTCAGGGAGGTTTATATACCCCTTCCCTGTTTTGTGACTCAGTTTTTACATTTTTAATTTTTGTGATTTACCTTCAATTCTGTTTAAAAGAGGAAATGGAGAATAATTTTTGCTGACTAAATGAACAGATCCTCCTTATTAATCTAACGAACATATCTTGGACCAGTGGAATTCAAAATGACAAAGGCATCAGTTATGTTTCTTACGTTTTTGTGGAAAGTAGGAGTGCACAACTTTGTAGCAGAGGCCTCATGGGCTTCCAGTACCCACACCCTTTCCTGTACTCTTTCTCTCTCCCTGCCAGGATCTGAGAGCACATAAATTGCTGTAATGAGACGGAGATGAAGGCATCTCCCCCATCCCTGATGATTTCCATTAAGAGGGATGCTTCCCTGATGCTAATATTACTAGGGAAACAGCAACTCCAGAAGTCGGGGAACATATAGAGAGGTTTTGCTAGTTTTGGGACACATGTTCACAGCGGGCCATTGAGACATATGTCCAATTATAAGTAACATGTTTAACCATAATAAGATGTGTAGAAGATTTGTTAGTGTTTGGAGAAACAATTGCATTTGTAATGACAAAAAAGACATGATGAAATGAAGAACAAAAATGATGAAAAACTTATGTGTTTGCTTATTAAATTGTGAACAACAATGTTGCGATGTTTTAATGAGCTATTGTTTCTTAATTTATTTTAGAAATAGTTTCAAGTGTGTTATTGTGTTATTTATGCTATCCTTCAAGGCTCTTCGCATTTTAGTTTGCATTTTGGGGGAGAAAGAGACTCCAATCTTCTTATTGAAGTACTGCTGAGAATAATTTACGTGACTGAATCAGTTATTTAATCCTAATGTAGGATCAGCAGAGAATATCGAATCTCTGTAGTGTGATAAATTACGATCAGCTGTCAGTCTCTTTTATATTTCAGATATCTTATAGGATTCACTTTGCATGTTTCTAAATCAGGAAGTCAGTCACTGTTTTTAAAAGCATCAGTACTGAGTTATAGGTTTACAGCTTCATTCTGCTGTCTAGTGATATAAGAATTATATACAAATTCCCAAGAGGAAAATGAGATTCAGAGTAGAATACGTTATATCACACCAATTTGTAGAATACATGGAGATAGTGATGATAGTTTTAAGGACATAAGACTGTCAGGCCATCAAATGCTAATCAAGGTGGTTAGTTGAAACATTCACATCTAGCTCCAGCAGACAAGAGTCCTTTGTCCCACCCTGGTCATTCCACAGATACATAAACCCTTTTTTCCTAGTTCCAACAGACCTCACTACCTCTGAGGATGCTTGCCATAGATGCAGGCGAAACGTCTGCATCTATGAACATGGCCATATAGCCCGAAAAAACCTACAACAGCCCAGTTGCTTTGTTTGTTCAGAGTAACGTCCATTGTATCCAGAATACTCTGTTTGAATAAACAGTGGCTAGCTACACAGATAGTAGCTGCTGGTGGCACAGTGGGTTAAACCGCTGAGCTGCTGAACTTGCTAGCCAAAGGTTGGTGGTTCAAATTCGGGGAGGGGTGAGCTCCCATGGTTAGTCCAACTTCTGCCAACCTAGCATTTCGAAAACATGCAAATGTGAGTAGATCAATAGATACCACCTTGACGGGAAGGTAATGGCGCTCCATGCAGTCATGCCGGCCACATGACCTTGGAGGTGTATACGGACAACGCCGGCTCTTTAGCTTAAAAATTGAGATGAAACCCTCCCCCTCAGTTGGACATGACGGGACTTAATGTCAAGGGGAAAGCTTTACCTTTACTTTTAACTACACAGATAACCCTTGAAGCGCAGATATGATGCCCATTCTCTACAAGGGACCGTTTGCCTAGTAACTAGAGTCACTGCTCTGCACATGAAGGAGCTGTTGTGGCTGGCAACAATTCTTGGTTCTAAATCCTTCCCCCTCCCAAGCTATCAAACCCAGTGTTCATTAGTACTCCTCATTATTGCATAATGTCAAACCTTAGTTAACAAAGTAGATGTGTTACTAGGCGTTACTCCTTGGTTACTAGGCTGTTTTTTGTATTCTCATAGGTATTCATAAGATGCTTTTAGTATCAGTGTTATTTTTAAAAGGTCAGGTAGCACCCCAAAACTTTCTATTTTTATTCCATTTTTGAAGATCATAGTCGTGAGCTGAAAGAAGTAAATACTGAACTTTCAACTTGTCTATACTTGCATAGTTTAAATCCTATTAATATCTGTGGGTGTTTGTGCACAGTAATTCACTGAGCACAAGGATTGCAGTCTTCGTTATTCGTTTACTTGCTTGCTGCAAAATGGAGAGGAGGTTTACGATCTTCTCTTTCTCTGAGAAGCTTAAAATAAAAAAGAAGCTGTGCCAGTAAAGCCTTGTAATTCTAAAACAAACCCACACAAGTACAATACATGCATCTAATAAACCGCTCTGAGCAAAGCCTTGTCTTGGACAAAGGTTACAAGCATCACTGTAACCTTGGTACCTGGTCTATTTCTGGATTACTCATGCTGTGCTAGATGCCTAGGCACAATTCAGCAGTCTGTATGAAATAGTTCTCTGGCTCCAGGAGCAGCTTAGCCTGTTTTGCTTGTTCTGGCCTATGATGCCTGCTTCAAGATTTGCTGGTTGTTTTTTTGCCTAGTCTTGGTCCTACACCCCCAAATTCCCCTTTAAAGATTACTTTCTTTAATCAAGCAGTTCATGAATAATGTCCAGGAAATCTTCAGTGCTTACTACTGTTCCACTTCTTGCATATATAGGGGTTTTTTTTACATCATGCACATACATCTGTGTATATATCTATTGAATGCTGATATTTGCTTATTAGTGATTGATTGTGTGGATTGAACAAAATTCCAGTCATTTTTTTTGTATATAATGTAGTACTGTATATAAATGTGTATGCAGATACAGAACTGTTGTGTTTTAGATGTTTCAGGCTTTTTGTAATCTGTTCTTCAAAAAACTGCACATATAGCCTTTTTTGTTTGTGTAGTTATGTCATAAACATTCAGGGAATATTATTAGGTTATGAGTGAAAACCTTTTGTTCCCAAGACTGGAAAGACTGCTATTGTGCACAAAGATGGTTCAGAGACAGACATTGACATGAAGATTTTCATGTATGGCTTGTGCAGACCTGTATTTTTATGGATTAGAAATTGCTGAGCTTGGTAATAAAGTGAGTATAGAGCTAGAAGAACATGCATGTTGAACCAAGTTATGATGACAGGAAATATATTCCTTCAGGATGGTGAGCTGAGACATAGCAGAGGTGTAAACAGATGTGATTATTTCAACATAGATAATTCTCTTTGTTATTTTATTAACAGGATAGCAAAATAATATTTAGTGATGTAGCAGTTAAATGAACACATTGATTTGTTGTCTATTAATTTGGAAATAAATAAAACTGCCAAGGAATTCAAGACTTGTGATGTGTGTGTGTGTATGTATATGTATATGTATGTATGCATACACACACACACACAAAATGAGATATCTTGGGATACAGTTAGGAATAAGATATTCGTTTTTTGTTTCATATGTACCTTATGCACATAGCCTGAAGGTAATTTTACATACAATATTTTAAATAATGCTATGCATGAAGCTACGTTTGTGTACATTGAATCACTGATGTGGTCAGTTTTGGATTTTAGAGTACAGTCAGTCCCCAAGTTATGAACAAGATAGGTTCTATATGTTAGTTCTTAAATTGAATTTGTATGTAACTTGAACAGGTACATTTTTAAGTGTAACAGCAGCCAACACTATATATTGCATAGATTTGGATTGTGATGGGTGTTTGTGTGGTGTTTGATTTGCTGTCCTTGTTCCTGTTCAGCTTTCGTCTCACTTTCTGTCCCTGTGACACTTTGCTGTTGAAAAATTTAGTTTGTTTTGGGAACAAGGACTAGAGATAAAGCTTCAGTGGAGACACCTCTTCCAGGATTTAATTTCCCTTCCGAGAGCTAGATTTCTCTCACTTCCTGTTGTTTCACCCCCATTCTTAACTATGAGTCAGTTGCAAGCTGGATGTTTGTAACTTGGGGACTGCCTGTACTGGCATTTTCATTTTGGAATTTCAAGTGGACGTTGCTGAGCCTGCATTAAGAAATTAGCTTTTCCTGGTTAAGTAAGTCCTGGCATGTAGCTCATTTTTGAGGATATTATGCTCTCTTTTATTGCATGGCTTTTGAAAGTTATTAATATTCACCCCTTTGCTCTGGTATATATCCTTTTTCATATAGTCTAAAATGTGTAAAGTGGTCTAATGTAGTGAATGTGAACGGTTTTTTAAATAAAGAATCATAGATGTATGCCTTTAGAGAACGGTTAAGAAATTAAAAATTTATGACAGAAAATAATCATACCAAAATGGGATAGTGCTTAATTTATTCATGTGTTTTTTCCTCTCTGTGAAATACTTTGAAAACATACTGCTGCTTTCATGAGATAGTCTTGTAGAAAAGGTGTTTTTTCTCTGTTTCCAATATGAACATAGGTGTTGGGAATTTGTAGATATGATCTGGTTCACTTATTCCAATTGCTCAACTAACTCTTAATAACTTTTTAAAGGAAATCTATCCAGTCTGAAAAGTCTTGGTTTGAGATATAACCGGCTGTCAGCAATACCCAGGTCGCTAGCACAGTGCAGTAAACTCGATGAACTGAATTTGGAGAACAACATTATTTCTGCTTTGCCAGAGGTAAGAAACCATGCTGATTGAACAGAGTTCTTACAAAATCAGTGTAAAAAAGACATTGAAAAGTAAATCTTTGTTGCCTATGAAGAAAGGTGTGTGTGTGTGCGCACATATTATAGTTGTAAACCCATTCCTTAAGGACTGAGTGTCATGTTGTCTTGGGTCAGATTTTGTGTGTACGGCACAGAGACAGACTTGATGTCCATATACATAATGAATGCTAACTGACATGCTTCAGGATTTGGAAATGTGTGACTAGTTCTTATGAATAATTCTTTCTATATTTTGTTTGAGTGATGATTTATTTAATGAAAGCCTTTGTTGAAAAATTAGCCAGTTGTCAGGTGAGTCCAGGGATTAACCAATAGAGTGAATTTGGATACTTAAATCTAAAGACTTACTGTGGTAAGCCTACAGTATGTGAAAATATATATTCAAAATGCTTTGGCTGGTATTTTTCAGTATTCATCTGCCTGCAAATTGTGGCATGATACAAAAATGGTAAATTTTCAAAACAGCTAGCTAGATATTTCCTTCTTCCCTAAAGAAAATAATATTTTGTTTTGTTTTGTTTTGGAGACTGCTTTCAATGCATAATTGCTTGTGCAGTTACACGTGATAATGATTTCAGCTTAATGTAATATATTGATCTGTTGCAATGAAATTGGCCTGGCTTTTAATGAGGAAAAGTGATCTAGAATTGAGAGAATGCTGAAATCTGCAAAACTTGATGTAAATGATTACTGTTACCACAGATTGGGAATGAATTAATATTGCTTGAAGAAATTGCTAATGGAAGAAACAACAAAGCTTTTAAGAACAAAGCCAAGCCACTCCTAAGTACATTATGAAAGTCACTGAAGTATAATTACACATACAAAGGAGACTGACTGGAAAACAGATTGCTCTGTTGTAAGATACATTGGCTCGAAGTGCAAAACTCTTTGAAAAAATAAAATTGCTTTAGTCACAAGTGATGCATATGTCATAATTATTGCTGAGAAGGAACCACTTACATGTTAGTATAATGTCGTAGTCCATTAGATCAAGTCTCTGTGGCGGCAGAAGAAAAGTGCAGTTGGCTTTAAACTTTTGCATGGGTTAGGTGTACAGCAATGGTTCTCAACCTGTGAGTCGTCAGATGTTTAGGCCTCCAGCTCCCAGGAATACTAACAGCTGGTAAACTGGCTGGGATTTCTTGGAGTTGTGGGCCAAAACACCTGGGGATCCACAGGTGTACAGCATCACTATGAAAGTGGACAAATCATAAATGTTTAAAAGCCCCCCCCCCCCAACACACATTCATGTTGCTGCTGCAAAAATCTCTATCTCACATTGAGGTGGCCTCTGCTGCACCTCCATTGTTTTTGCCTTTGAGGGTAGTGATACTGCTACAAAACTCTGTATGTCAGCATCCTTCTCTTCACTCTCCCCCTCTCGTCACCTTTGCTTCCTCCTTTCCACTCTCCCAGTGCTTTCACTTGTAAGCTGCCCCTTCCTCCATCTTCTTCTCTGAGTTGGAGTTGGATGCAAATTTCTTGGGCTATCATGGTTTTCTCATGGTATGGCATTGCTTGTTGGCCAAGCTGGCTCGAGGTGCACACAGAACAGGGTGCATCCATGTGTGAGTGCAGATGTCTGGAAAGGAACCCTATCAGTGGTGGTGGCAGCGGGCTGCTACTATGTCCCGTTGCCTCCTGGAATTTCTTTTGAAGATACCCTGCTCCCTCCCTGGCACAGTTTCCAAGTTGAACCCAGTCTTCTCATGACTTGACCAACCCTTCCAGGTGATTCAGTTTTAAACTTTGGTGACTGCACCTTATGGATCTTAGAATGTAGAACTTACTGTGTTGCTTAAATGATACCATAGCTTAGCTGAGGTAGTAGTGACTTTCACTGGAAATTAGATACACTATGAAATGAATTCCTATAATATGAAGATATGATGATAAATGGTGAGGATAGTATATGTTATGTCTTTAAAAGTACATCCTAGTGCCATTGATAGCATGCTGAGTTTGTTACTGTACGATAATTGGCTAAGCTATCTAGACATTACCTCACTACATAGGCTACGACTATGTTTTCATGTTGCTCACAGTTTACTTTCAGCTATTACTTTGGGGAAATATATTACCATGACAATGAGCACTGATTTATTTTGTTAATGTCAGGCATTTATTTTTTAAGTACACGTGAATCAGCAGTTAAAGAAGTGCATGTGCAAGCAGACAATGCTTCATATCAGCTTTGGTAGGGAAAATGCCAATTTGATTTCAAAACTGAATTTTAAATGCCTGAGAAAATAGAAATATTTCACCTGGTACTGAAAAGAGTACAGAACTGGTGTTGTATATACTTCATATGGCAGAATATTAAAAAACAGGGAGCCTCCAAAGAGAAGGACTTCTTTGAGATACATGCACTTCTTTCATAGCCAGAATATAGAGAAGG
Organism: Anolis sagrei; assembly: GCF_037176765.1. Lineage (NCBI taxonomy): Eukaryota > Metazoa > Chordata > Lepidosauria > Squamata > Anolidae > Anolis > Anolis sagrei. The sequence continues at coordinate 209,335,893 of NC_090023.1, read as the reverse complement.
CTCTCTTCAGTGATAAAAGGAAATAGATACATATAGCGGGAAACAGAAAAATATTTTGCTTGCATGCTATTTAGCTCTCAGAACATGAGCACTAGTTACTTGTGGGGGTTCGATGATAAATAAGGGAACAAAGATAACTCTTTCAGACTGATGAAGAATAGTTCTACCAGCATTATAGAGGCAAAACTCTGTACAATCTAAAACATCTCTATCGTTTTCAGGGAATGCCCTTCTTTTAATGTAGGATTTGGTTTACAGTTCTAGGACCATGGTAGTCATCTGTTCTTGTCAAGGAAAATGAATAGAGATAGGTTCACCCAAGAATGATGTTAGTCTCCAAGCATCTCCTCATGAGACAGTGTAGTGGTGTGTTAGAAAGGAAAATTGAGAAGTCATTGTGGTGTTTGTAAAATCAATAAGAAAAATACATATTCTATAGAAGTTGTATAACTGTTTTAAATGCTTTATTTACATTACATAAATGCTTTATTTACATTTTACTACAAAGAGGGCTTTGAGGGCCCTCTTTGTAGTAAAAACAACTAAAATATGTAAGGAAAGCTACTAAAGTTTCAGATAATATATTAAAGTCAGGTTCTATGCAACAGAAAAAAATAACAATTTAAATGTGGTGTTTGAGTGTTGAGTGCTTCTCTGAATGTATGATTTTCTTTTCCTCAGGGTCTCTTATCCAGCCTTGTGAATCTGACTAGTCTAACTCTGGCAAGGAATTGTTTCCAATCATATCCAGTGGGTGGTCCCTCACAATTCTCCACGATCTACGCGCTTAATATGGAGCATAACCGCATCAATAAAATCCCTTTTGGAATATTTTCCAGAGCGAAAGTGTTGAGCAAACTGAACATGAAGGTGAGTTATTTACCAGGATCTGATTTATATCTGGGTTGCTATGGTTAAAAAACCTCACATGTTCTTTGAAAGTACAGCCAAAATACACCACTATAAGGTTTCTTCGGTTGGTAATTTTGAGGTTTAAAAGTTGAAAACTTAGCACTATGTTTTCTGTCACAAATGTATTTTGTAAGTATAGTCATCTAACCGACCTCCCCCACCCCCAAAAGAAAACTTTACCAGGTAGCAACTGTACTAAGACATGGAGGTTTACTCAGCTTGTTACAAGTGTGCAGAAGAAGAATATTTCAATTTCCTTTCCTCCAAAAAGCAAGGTTGAAAAATTAAAAACAGAACTGCTGTCATAATTCCTTTTTCGTGGTCTCACTTGCTGGCAGGAGGAAGGGGTAGAAAACTCCTGCACCCCAGTCGCCAGCAGAAAACACTTCCATCCTTCAGTGTGGCTTCTGTCTGGTAAAATAGGTTTGGGAGGGCATTTACAATTATGGGAATAGTGCCACAATTGTCACTACACAATTGTATTAGTGAATACTGGTTCTCTACGTCTAAATTATGGAATTTGTAAATACAGTATAAAATACAAGCTACTACTTTTAACAATTCATGTGATGTTTTCATTTTATCCTTGATTTGAGGTTTGATATAAATATCTAACATGACCCAGAACATGCACTGGCATCTAACAGGAATTGGTAGTTGACACCTTTCCCATCTACATAGCTGCTACAAGCTCCTGCAAAGAACAGATATCCAGTTTAGCAATTAGCATTTAACGATCTCAGATTCTAAATGCTAATATGTTCATCCTCTCCCTTGTGAACCAAAGAACTCTGTTTTCTCCTATAAGGAGATATATCATATAATATCCTGAAATTCTTTTGAGTATATTAAGTTGTTTCAGTTGTTATCGGTAGTGTGAAAAATAGAAGGTCTTGCTTCTGCTCTAGTTCAAATGCTAAAATGATATCTTGGCATACTAGAAAATACTATGTGTGCCTTTGGATTGTAAATGGCAGTGTCAGAGGCACAGACTGTTTGGCTTGTCCATAAAAGTATAATATTCAGGTTGTGCTCTCTCCGAGAAATGCCTTTTGGTCAAAAAGCAAGCTCATGCTTGGGATTAAGTATTAAATTGCTGAAAGCAAGTTTTTATTGTTGTTTTATTTGGTGCCTCAGTGAACTCTGTTGCAGCACATTATTCCTTTCATTTGGTGAAGATCTAAATCCAAGGAGCTCTTTGCCAATTTTATTACACGAGTGAGGAGTCTTCCTTTGCTGAGAACTGATTCTTCTGAATGTAAAATTACACTTTAAATTTGTCTGAATATTAATCACCACCCAGATTTTTAGAGGAACTACCTGATATCCTTGGGTAGATGTTGTGACAAATACTTCAAATAATACATGGTTTAGATTTGATTGCAAATACTTTGTGATAGGCAGAGTATCACAACATTGATGAAAATCTTGATTTTTGCTACAAAGCAGAAAGAGGAAGTCTTTTGCCCGCCAATTACCTTCAGTTTTTATCTGTGCAGGACTACATGGTCAATGGCAAAGAATGATGGAACGTGTAGTCCAAATGTAGAAGATCCCAGATCACTTTGCTGCTCTTTTGGACCCCTTACTATTTACATTCCTTAATTAAAAAGGATGTTATTGGAATTTTATTTGTAGGATTTTCCTACATAACTGTAATTTTTATAAGCAATGGGACTTAATGAAGCGCACTGTGTTGTTTCAGGAAATTTCTGACTATTTTTTAAAAATATAATCTTTATTGAGAAGTTTTTCTTTTAAAATACAGTGGAATAAAATAGAAATGACATAAGAGAAGGGGGAAAAAAGAAAAAAAAGGAGCGAGGGAAAGAGAAGGGAAAAGAACGAGAAAAAGAGAAGAAAAAAATAGAATAGATAGATGAGTAGTTAAAAACCAGGAGAAAGATGATATATATCTCCTTCATTGACTTCCTGTGTATCTTCCGAGTGGATTTTCCTCTTCTTTCTTCCGTCTTTATTTTTCTTCCCTCTTGTTTTCTCTTCTTTTTAATATTATTGTATTCCATTCTTCTGTTTTGAGTAGTTTGTCACTTTTGTCCAATCATTTTCTCTTATTGGGGTCCCCTTATTTTTTGATATCAAATATGTTAATCTATCCATGTTTCTAATATCTACGATTTTTTCTATCCAATCCCTGACTTCTGGAATCTTTTCCTTCTCCCATAATTTTGTGTAGCAAATTCTTGCAGCAGTATTCAATAGAAAAAGGAGCTTATCCATATTTTTATCTAACTTTTGATCTGTTATCCCTAATAGGAATATCTCTGGTTTGAATGGTATTCTTATATGTATTATTTCCTGTAGTGTTTCGTGGATTTTTCTCCAATATATTTTAGATTTTGTGCATGACTACCATATGTGGAAATATGATCCCTCAATCTTTCCATGTTTCCAACATTTTGTATTTACATTCTTGTAGCATTTTCAAAGTTTTTGAGGGGTCATGTACCACCTGTGTTCCACTTTAATCCAATTTTCTTTTAAGTCTGTTGCATACGTGTATTTCATCTTTGTTCTCCATATTTTTTTCCACATTCTTCATTTTTATTGTTTTTTCCTATATTTTCATTCCACCTTTTCATATATTTCCCCCCCTCTGATTCTGTGCCCCATTCCACTAATTTTCTACATATCTTCTGACTATTAATGTAATTAATACAAATAGATGTATATCCTACTCTTTTATTTTCACATTAAATTATACATTTTAAGATACCTGTTAAACTGGTTGTACTATTACAACACCAATTAAACAATGTAAAATATGTTTAGTATTTTTAAAATTTATTGTTAGTTAAATAAGCAGTAATATATATTTTAAACCCAGCACATTTGTTTTATATTTATGGACATTAACAGTAAGTCACTTGCTCATTGTCAACATGAATATATTTATATGTTTATATGTTTTTCAATATATATATTTAAAATGTACATATCGCTCTATAAAAGAAGAAGTAGCCTTGTATTGTACTTTACTTGATGCCTGAGTGGCCATTTGCCTGTGACAGTATAGAAGGATTTTCCTTTTCCTGTCGCCTTCCACCAGCTGGTCTATTTGAAGGGGAATTGCGTCTGATGTCAGCAGTGGTATCAAGGGAGCTATTTTGAAGAAATCCACAATGATCACTAAACTGAAATAATGCTTATCTTTTACAAGTGGGAGATGAGGTATTGGTGGTGGGAAATTGCGTTTAGCCAGCAACCACTATTTACAGTTTAAGTGCTTGCAAAATCTATTTATCCAGTGGTGGAAGTGCATTTGGAAGGAAGTATGCATTCCCTGCAGTCTGTGGGCCCTGACCTTTCCTGCAAAAGGCTCATTATTTACACCCAGTGTAATCATAACTCAATATATCCCAGATGGATGTTGCATGATGATTTCATACCACATTAATACTCTAGATATGTAATAACCATAGGCTAAGCATTAGATCTCTTGGAACAACTGCTTTCTGATCATTATAAACCATAGCTCAGATTCATTTTGTTTAGTTCTGCTTATTCTTTTCCACACTCATAATTATACTCATTAGATCATACCATTAGATTGATTGTACAGCCTACTGCTATCATAGACTGAATTGGAATCTTTTTACAAGTGATAGGCAAAATAAGATGAAAATAACAGGGACAAACTATAACAACGACAACACATACCAACATTTTTTCTTGGTGTCTTGATTTTTAGTCCTGTTTCTGGGATTATTTGGGACACTGATTCAGAAAATTGTATTGGATAGACAGCATCAGCTCTAGTGACTTAAATATCATGATTTTCTGTGGCTGAGCAGATGGCATATCTTCTGTTTTTTAAAAGCTTGAGCTGATGGTGACACTTTTTGAATTAGCAGGTCAGCTATACCCAGATACAGGTCTAACATTTGAGGCACCAGAAATGTGTGTTGCCCAGTGTAATAAATAATCAAGTACTAATCAAGTAAATTTTCAATGAAAAATAATAATAACAGAAACTAAAATAACATTAGAACAAAAATAAAATAAGGAGAAAAACATCAGTGCTGATCAAAAGGGATGCAAAATTAAAAAATTATTTAGCAGTCAACAAAATGGTTACACAGAACAATAATTTGTGAGAACCGGAATGGTTTTCCTTTTTATATGTGTAATTAAATGTCCTCTCCAAGTTGTCTGTGCTTCTTCAGAAAACTTCATATGCCTTTATGTTCACCTACAGGACAATCAGCTGACATCTCTTCCCTTGGACTTCGGGACATGGACCAGCATGGTTGAACTCAACCTAGCTACAAACCAACTCAACAAGATTCCAGAAGATGTGTCTGGGCTTGTTTCCCTCGAGGTGAGTGAAAAACAGTAAAAGGCCAACTAAGCAAATTATGTCAAGGATGTTTGCCGATTTCTAACATAATCTTTCAGAGGATTAATAGAACTGTCAAATGCATGTTGGAACAACGAGTAACCTTGGAGCAAGACAGACTTCTGTGTACTCAACCTTCCTCACTGTTTTATGTAGGGCATCTTAAACACAGATTTCACAGTTGTTGATCCCATACTGTGGTACCTAGCACCTGTGTTTTCTTCTTCCATCATGTGTGGATTTTCCCTAATATGTTTGATAACCATATATACCCATGTACACATCAACCTCATGTGTAAGTTGAGGACAGCCGAAATTACAGATTTTTGTAATGACCCATGGATATATCCAGATGGACAGGGGAAAGCACCAATGCTGCCTCAGGGGGTCAGCAACCTCTGGCTTCCACCATTATCCTTTTCAGACATTGAAAAAAGTCAGAATTGATGAAAAAACTGAACATTAAGCTTGTTTCTTTTCTTTTTTTTTTTTTTTTGCAAGGCCTGGACAACTTCAATACAAACTTACTGATAGTAAAGTAGTAAAGTGAAAGTATAACACTTCCTATAACTAAAATTATGTACAGTTGTGTGTTTTCTCCTTACTTTTTATCAGTAAGGAGATGACTTATATCAGTAAGGAAAGAATCATCTTTCTTGATTCCAGTTTGCAAACGTCAATATGACATAAAGTATGTTTACCAGCAGTGAGAATCTGTCTTTGTTCACTGAAGCATACACAGGTAATATCGGGTAATTGCTAGTTTGGCTAAAAAATCTACATGTGTTTTCCCCCTCAGGTTCTTATCTTGTCAAACAACCTTCTAAGATGCCTCCCTCATGGCATTGGAAATCTGAGGAAACTGAGAGAATTGGATCTGGAGGAAAACAAGCTGGAATCCTTGCCAAACGAAATAGCTTACCTTAGGGATCTACAGGTGAAAATGATCACTTTTGCCAGTTGAAAACATTTGTCTTAAATAATGTATAAGTTGCCATATGGAAAAAAGTCCTTTTGTTTGGTTAGGTTGATGATATACTGGTAATCACTCCCATATGAAGCAGGGAATGTCAGATTGTTTGTGTTTTATAGCAGTTTGTTACCACTTTAGCTGCCCTAGTCAGAATTCTTTGCTTTACAGTTTACCTGAAACCTGAGCACCACAATAAACTTTAGTTCCCAGTTTCCTGGATGGTACATCCCAGACATTTACAATTGGATCAAACATCTACATCTGTCTAGATATGTTCTTAGAAAGTCATCAGGGATTATGATTTGGGAATAAAGGAACACTGAATTTCCAGTGACTGAATAAAATTCGCCACTTTAGTTCTGGAAGGTTTTTGTTACCAAAAAATGTATTCATTTGATGTTTGCATCTATATATTTCTCCCTCAGAGACTGATCCTAACAAATAATCAGTTGAGCACCCTTCCTAGAGGAATTGGCCACCTTATCAATCTGACACATCTTGGACTTGGGGAGAATTTCCTTACGCAGATTCCTGAGGAAATTGGTAAGATGTGATTGATTGACTTTTGCTTATGCGTGAATGTAGTATTCTTACAGCTGCCACCAAGATAGGGAGACATTCTAGAGGTGTTGCCGATGTTGTGTCTGTTTGCTATAATCCACAAGCTTGTCCTAGTGAAAAGCCCAGAGAGGTAGACATTGTGTACATTCATGGGAATACTTAACGAAAGAACTGTGAAGTTACAAACTACTCAATATTCAGCACTGCTTGATGTTATCAAAAGTTCTAAATGTGGGCAGTAAAAGTTTCCCCTGACATTAAGTCTAGTTGTGTCTGATTCTGGGGTGTGGTGCTCATCTCCATTTCTAAGCTGAAGAGCCAGCGTTGTCCGTAGATGCCTCCAGGATCATGTGGCCAGCATGACTGCCTGGAGCGCTGTTACCTTCCCGCCGAAGCGGTACTTACTGAGTTGTTGTAGGTTTTTCCGGGCTATATGGCCATGTTATGGAGGCATTTTCTCCTGATGTTTCATCTGCATCTATGGCAAGCATCCTCAGAGGTAGTGAAGTCTGAGGATGCTTGCCATAGATGCAGGCGAAACGTCAGGAGAAAATGCCTCCAGAACATGGCCATATAGCCCGGAAAAACATACAACAACCCAGTGATTCCGGCCATGAAAGCCTTTGACGGTACTTATTGATCTGCTCACACTTGCTTGTTTCCGAATTGCTTGGTTGGCAGAAGCTTGGCCTAACAGCGGGAGCTCTCCCTGTTCCCCAGATTCGAACCGATAACCTTTTGTTCAGCAAGTTCAACAACTCAGCGACTTAACCCACTGCGCCACCGGGGGGCCAAATGTGGGCAGTATGTTATTTCTAACTTTTGGAAAACACATGATAGGTTTACTGCTAATTTAATCTTTTCCAGAGATTTACCTTTTAGAACATCTTTGGCATAATGCGGACTTTAAGGGTAGAATTTTCAAGTTAAAGTGTCACATTGGTTTGCTCCTGTATGAGTTGAATTTTCTTTGCATGTCAGTCACAGAGCTCTGCTGTAATTGTAGGATAAATGTGGAGTTTGCTTCCAAAAAGTACCAATAACGTGGTGGCAGCACATTATTGACTAGGAGCAGAATGTTATCTGCTGATCAAAACTGTCAAAATTTATCAAATGTCTTTAATACAGGGCTTGGGAAAAGAATTGCATTTTGTAGCAAAAGAATGCGTATCCTCACCATGACCTTTTCTGATTCCTGTAAAATTTGTTCAGATAGATTTGTTACCTTTTGGGAACAAGTTTCACAAGTGCATCTTGAATTCACACTTCATCTTTGAAGGAGCCCCCCGTGATGCAATGGGTTAAACCCTTGTACCAGCAGGACTGCTGACTAAAAGGTCGGCAGTTTGAATCCGGGGAGTGGGGTGAGCTCCTGTCTGTCAGCTCCAGCTTACCGTGCGGGGACATGAGAGAAGCCTCCCACAGGATGGTAAAACATCTGGGCGTCCCCTGGGCAGTGTCCTTGCAGACAGCCAATTCATTCACACCAGAAGCAACCTGCAGTCTCTCAAGTCGCTCCTGACACGAAAAAAACAACAACTTTGAATAGCATAGACAAGAAGGGGTTTGCTGTCATTTGACAATTGACTGAAGAGCTAATTACCTTTGTATTAAAAAGTCACATTCATCTTTTCTCTTTCTGTTTTTAAAAAATATTAATTGCAATGTTTGGCTTTTGCAGGTACACTGGAGAATCTGGAAGAATTGTATCTTAACGACAACCCCCATCTAAACAGTCTACCTTTTGAACTTGCGCTCTGCAGTAAACTATCTATAATGAGCATTGAGAACTGCCCACTCAATACTCTTCCAGCTCAGATCGTTGCCGGTGGACCTTCCTTTATCATCCAGTTCCTCAAGATGCAAGGGCCATATCGTGCCATGGTCTGATGGATATCTGCCCTATTGATGTACAAAATATAAATGGCACTTGGGGGTGTCACTGTGTATATAGTATTATCTAGGCCACAAGGTGCCAGGATTGGAAAGAAGTTGGCTTGTCCCATACACTGTACAAAATGCAAAGAGCATTGTTGGTATTGTGTATGTGTGTATATATAATATAATATATAGGGTGTATATTATATTATATATAAAACATAAATAATATAAAACAGGCAAATTTAAGACCATGTTTATGTGTTTCTGTTTCATAGAGGAAACATAGCCATTTATTGGTTGTTGTTTTTTTTTTCATTGTAAACATGCTTGTCTAAGTTTTCTTTGCTGAACTAAATGGATGTCTGGGAAATTCGGGATACCAGTTTACTTTATTCAATTGCCACATCATTGCTGACCAGTGTCAGGAACAGGATGTTTTAGATAGAGCCCTCTTCCCATTGTGGAAAAAAAAGAAACCCAACAAATTGGTGACATGAACTTTTCCCTCAGCTTGTATTCTTAATGACAAAAATCCTTGAGATGCAATTTGTTCTTGAGATCTTTTAACTTGGAGCGAATTGTCTTGGATGTTGTTTACAGTAAGAGCAAATCACTGAATTATTGTCTTTTTTGATTTACTCTTTTTCAATCATATCTAATTTTGTGCATATGCCGAGGGCTTTTTAATTGACTGATTTTAATAGAAAAAATGGAAAGCAGGAAATGACGAAGTCCGACGAAGTCCGAGTTCATTTTAAGTCTTCAGTATCAATAATAAACATATCATATTAGAAACATTTGCTCTACATTTGGCTGCATTTGGCATACACAACGCATTCTGATTTTAAAATTGACAGATTTGTTGAAAAGCTGTATGTTCTGTTAAGGTCGAAGAGATGAGAATCTATATGTATATATAAGGTGGCATTGATGTAAAATACAACAGGCAATTGTATGAGTTTTTCCTGGTCTTTGTACAAATAATGAATGTGTCATTTTTGGAAACACTGCAGTATATGTAAGATTTACGGTTCATTGACAATGTTATTCTGGTTTTATATCTTGCCTTGCCTTGTACATCCTTCCATTCTTACGGGCCGTCTGTGTCCTAGCACAATATCTCCATGCTGTGCTGTTTTGCTGCTGAACTAAATGCACTTTTCCCTTCAGCTTGGGACACTTGCTTCAAAGTAATCAGTTCAGTACCATGATTTATTCTCTTAACCTCATTCTGTCAATCTCAGTATTAAAGATTGGTCTGTTTAAAAAAGGACACCTTTTCATTTGTATTTAGAACTTGATCATTCGGTAGAGAGAGAAAAAAACCCAGTAAAGTAGTTCACCTTTAATGGGTGTCATTTTCATGGCTGTATAAAGGGCTAATGATGCTGCAGTGAAATAGACACTTGCTATTACACTTGGAGTACCATTTCAATTTCATTTTTGGAAGCTTCTATTGCAATTACATTCCAGATAGACTTGTTTTCATTCTGTCAATTTACTATGATGGTTTCGCTTCTGGGATACTAGAATTTAGAGAGTGTGGCATCTTTTGAACAAGTATTACATCATAGTTGCCAGATGAAAGTTTCCATCTTGTGTAGGTTTTGTAATTATTATTGTTTAGTTCTTACAATATGATCTGATAATAGGCACAATCTATAGATAGTCATGCATCTTTTTTCTCCATTGATGAGATTTAAGCTCCTGCTTATGTGCTTAAGGCTGCACTTCAAAGCACAGTTATTTCTGAGTAAATGTGCTTAAGATTGCAGTGTTTCTCATGTGTTTTGGCCTACAACTCCCAGAAATCCCAGCCAGTTTACTAGCTGTTACGATTTCTGAGTGTTGAAGACCAAAACATCTGGGAACCCACAGGTTGAGAACCACTGTCTACATTATTTTCAGTGGGATTTGGATGCTCCTGAGCTTCTATGAGTTGAGCCCATCATCACTCCCTTGCTTTTGCTCTCTCTGAGGTGAATTCTAGCTTTCATTAATGTTTTCACTGGCAAGGAGGAAATCCTTAAAGGCATATAGAGATATAAAATCTTAGAAGGCTTACACTGGTAGTAAAAATGACTCTAGATTTCACCAGAGTTATCAAGTCCAAAATGGGCAGGGGGAAGTGGACTTCATGGCCTTGAAAATACTGCCCCACTGGTCCCCAGATCTTGGTCCTCCAGGTTTTTGTGGACTTCAACTCCCAAAGCCTCGGGGTCTTTCCAGACAGGCCCTATATCCCAGTATCTGAACCCAGGTTTTCTGTTTATCTCAGTATATCTGGCATTGTGGACACATATAACACAGTTTAAAGTAGAAAACCTGGGTTCCTGGGATATAGTGCCTGTCTGGAAGGGTCCTCAGACAGTTCAGCCAACAGTGAGGAATTCTGGTAACTGAGGTCCAAAACACATTGAGGGCAACGTTTGGGAACCACTGTGCTACACAAAGGAGCAGGGGACTTGCTAAATTGGGTGGACTGTGCTATGTTGGAGGGGATAAGGAGAAGAAGGAGGTGTAGACGGAGGCACCTTCCACATATGTCATGGGTGCCCAACCTTTAGGTTCTCGCACCCCAGGCCATCTCAATCATCCCAAACAGTATAGCATTTTAAGGAGGCTGCCATGGGGAGAAGTGAGTGTGGCCTTGTACTGGCTTTGCTCCTCACATATAACTGAGTTCATACTATAAATTCCACCGCTTTTAATAACAAAGTCTATTAATAACTATCTCACTCTCCGTGTTTATAAAAATGTATAGTTTCAGCTGTATGCAAAGCCTACTTGTCTACGCATTCAAATAGTGAAAATACAAAGATGCGTGTAGTGATTGTTACAAAAGTTAAAGCCCACTTTGTGCTGAAGCTGGAAACTTGTTCCATTGATTCAGTACATATGTCTTAATGTGCTGCCCACGTGCATTTTTATTTTCGGATGGGAAAAATCTTTTCAAGTCAACGGTTTATCTGTCCCTTTTCAAGAGTTTAGCCATGGACTGAAAATTGTTCTGGGTAGAGGAATCTCTTTGGAAACTTTTAAAAAATTGAATTAGGTTAGTTTGCATCTAGTTAGCGGGCTTCTTCTGCCGCTTTGTGGAACTGCAGGTAGATGAAGTAGGGTTGTATTTGTGGAATTGATTGTTTTGTCTGTAAATATATGAATACATTTGTTCATCTTGCCAAGGATTATATGACTGACTGTTTCTCTCTAGAAAAAATGCCTGCATGTTAGAAACTGGTTTTATTTATTCATTGATACACTTAGAAATAACAGGTTTTTTTAAAAAAAAAATAATGAAACAAACACACTTCAACATCATATGTGCACGGGAGTCATAATACATTCTAGCATTAAGCATTGAACCCATGCTCCCCAATCCCTCCATTTTTGTTTCGTGTTGTAGGATGAAAAGGGAACAGATTTACAAGAAGGTAGCAATGAATTCTGGGCTTTGACATTTTGCATTTCTTTCATAATGCAAAATAATTGCCATTTGGTTTTAAAACAGGGTCTTTGGATTGAAAATTCTTGGGTCGCCCAATGGTAGGTACTTTTCCTTGGCAAATTGATGGCTTTTAATCAATTTTTTCTGTGTGTAAGGAACGACTTGAGAAACTGCAAGTCACTTCTGGTGTGAGAGAATTGGCCGTCTACAAGGACGTTGCCCAGGGGATGCTCGGATGTTTTGATGTTTTATCATCCTTGTGGGAGGCTTCTCTCATGTCCCCACATGAGAAACGAGCTAACAGAGGGAGCTCATCCGCACTGTCCCCGGATTCGAACCTCCAGCCTGTCAGTCTTCAGTCCTGCCTGCACAAAGGTTTTACCCATTGTATCACCGGGGCTCTTTTTAATCAATGAGATCATGCCAACTTAAATATATGAAGGAGGTATGCCATATAGATTGAAATTTGAACTTGCTAAACAGAACTGAGAGAAATTCCTAGATCTGTGATATTGGGACACTATCAAGGTAGAAGGACATAGATTTAGTGGACTGATTTTTGGAAATCGTTTGGAGATTTGCTCTCGTAAGAGATTCCTTCTTGTAATAGATACCAATCCAGTTTCTAATATTTAAGTGAGGCTTCAGAATTGCCGACAATCTTTCCCAATCTGTCTTAAGAATTTTGGTGGAAGTCAATACATACCCTCCAATATTTAGTAAACAAGTATATTTGGAAGCTCTTGCATTCTCTTTTTGGTTAAATGATATGGATCTTGTAATACAGGGAGCAGTAGATTAATTTGAAACATTTCTAGTGTCCTCCAACTGCTGTTATGAAACAATGAGGTAAAATCCTTTTGACTGGCATGAAATGCATATGGTTATTATCACTTGGGTAATGATGCAGTGTCACTACCAATTTGCTTTGTTGGAGTTGCTGTGTACATATACTTCACATAATTTCAGAGGAAACATTATCTCAACTACAACAGTACATATCATCCTTACAGTATTGAATCAGCCATATCGATTGGGCTGTAAAGGAGGATTAATTCAATTCTGCTTTAGTGAGGAATAAATAAAATAATGCAGCACCCACCTCCTAAGATTGGATTAAAACACCAAGGCGTTATGAAGACCTAGCTGGCGTTGTGACTCCTTTTAGAAGAGAATTCATATCTTCTTACACCACTCATGAGATGTTAATGTCAGTCAAAATACTACAATTTGGGACAAGGCTGAAGAGATGGAAAGAAGTTAGGCTACAGCCTAACTCCTTGGCTCTTAAAGACATTTGTCCATTGTGTTGTCAAAGGCTTCCATGGCCAGAATCACTGGGTTGTTGTGAGTTTTCCAGGCTGTATGGGCATGTTCCAGAAGCATTCTCTCCTGACGTTTCACCCACATCTATGGTAGGCATCCTGAGAGGTTGTGAGGTCTGTTGGAAACAAGGCAAGTGAGGTTTATATGTCTGTGGAAAGTCCAGGGTGGGAGAAAGAACTCTTGTCTGGGGCAAGTGTGAATGTTTCAGTTGATCACCACGATTAGCATTGAATAGCCTTGCAGCTTCAAGGTTTGGCTACTTCCTGCCTGGGGGAATCCTTTGTTGGTAAGTGATTAGCTGGCCCTGATTGTTTCTTGTCTGGAATTTCCCTGTTTTTGATTGTTGTTCTTTATTTACTGTCCTGATATTAGAGGGTTTTTTAAAAATATTGGTAGCCAGATTTTGTTCATTTCATGGTTTCTTCAATACTAGTCAAGTTGATCAACTGCAACATTCACACTTATCTCAAACAGACAAGAGTTCTTTCTCCCACCCTGGACATTCCACAGATATATAAACCTCACTTGCCTAGCTTCCAAAAGACCTTAAAACCTCTGAGGATGTCTGCCATAGATGTGGGTGAAACATCAGAAGAGAATGCTTCTGGAACATGGCCATACAGGTCAGAAAACTCACAGCAACCTTTGTCCATATTTCTTGAGGAATGCTTTTAAATTTGCATTCTGCTGAAGGCTTGCCATTTTATTGTTTTGATGCTTCAGACTTTATTTTCCGCAGTTATCTTTGCAAATATGTCAGGTTGGGAGGAAATCTCGCTCCCCAAAATTGTTTCGCCGAATCTTGTGAAGAAGAGAGAACTGCAGGGGTTGAATTTCTGCCAGAAAGGCAGACAAATTCCGAAATAGCATTTTTGGCGTTATTCATTTTTGGGGGATGGGACACTGGAGCAGATTTGTTCTCTTCAGATATCAGAAGAAGAATGTCTCTGTAACTCTTAAATAATCTAAATTGTGCGGAGCATTTGTATAGTCAATATTGCACTTCCATTGTATCTTTAATGCGCATGTCAACCTTGCAATTGATTAGGCATACACTTGGCAGTAATTTGCACAACACACCAACTTTAAAAGGCACATGTAGAACAATTACTAATGATGATAATTGCAAAAAAAATCGGATGGCTTTTTTGTTGTTCTACAAAGTGATTTTTCTGTTTCTTATTTCAGTGTTTGGGTCTTGAACAGGACAGTGCAGGATTCTGCCTGTTTAATAGTAAGGCCTCGCTGATTTGTGATTGAAAATGAAAGTGTGTAAACAGTCTACAAAAATGTACTTTCAGAATTATTGTAATGTTGATTGTTATGTCTATAAAAACTGCCTTGCTTTTTTATAAGTCATTCTGTATCAATGTATTCATTATAAATAGTATATTTGTAAATGAGCTACATTGAGTCTTTGGGCATTTCTAATTGTGGTCTACGTTTGTCTATAGCAGTGTTTCTCAACCTGGGGGGTCAGGACCCTGGGGCGGAGGGGGGGGGGGTCATGAGGAGGTTTCAGAGGGGTTTCCAAAGACCATCAGAAAACATACGTTTCTTATGTTCTTAGGAACCCCTTTGGCAGAGAAGGCTGAAGATCTCTCCGCTTGTCCTTCTCTTCTTTTTCAGAAACAAATGGCAAATCATCCCACAAAAAGCCCTCCTCTGCTGTGATTGACTGGCCTCTGAGCCAAGGGGAGGGCTGTTTCTGAGACTCCAAGCTGGGAGGGGAGAGCAGGCATGCTTGGCGTATGGCAACGTGGTGCGCATGTGCGGACGAGGGAGAGCTGCGAGGCTGGAGGGAGGCTTTTGCCAGCAAGTCCCTTCAAGCCATGGGAGTTCTGTGTGGGAAGTCTGGCCCAATTTTATCGTTGGTGGGGTTCAGAATGTTCTTTGATTGTAGGTGAACTATAAATCCCAGCAACTACAACTCCCAAATGTCAAAGTCTGTTTCCCCCAAATTCCACCAGTGTTCACATTTAGGCATATTTATTTGTGCCAAGTCTATCATCGTTTGAGTCCACAGTGCTCTCTGGATGTAGGTGAACTACAACTCCAAAAAATGTTCACCAAACCCTTCCAGTATTTTCTGTTGGTCATGGGAGTTCTGTGTGCCATGTTTGGTTCAATTCCATCATTGGTGGAGTTCAGAATGCTCTTTGATTGCAGGTTAACCAGCAACTGCAACTCCCAAATGACAAAATCAATTCCCCCCAACCCCACCAGAATTCAAATTTGGGCGTATCGGGTATTTGTGTCAAATTTGGTCCCTTGAATGAAAATACATCCTGCATATTGGATATTTACATTACAATTTATAACAGTAGCAAAATTACAGTTATGAAGTAGCAACAAAAATAATGTTATGGTTGGGAATCACCACAACATAAGGATCTGTATTAAGGGGCCGCAACATTAGGAAGGTTGAGAAACACTGGACTATAGGTTTAATGGAGCATCATGGATGAGTGATGTTTTTAATTTCCATCATATAATTCCTCATTTTTCAAAGAAATTCCCCTCTGTCCAGCATTAAGGGTTTTTTAAAATGTGTATTACTCTTTACTTCCAAAGTTGCATGATAAGGAATTGGTCTGAAAGTAAGCAAGTTATTTAAACATGTAAATCTTTAGAAAGGAATCTTGGTTAAAAACTTCTACCTCCTGTTTTTTCCTAGAAAGCCTTGCAGTGGAAACAATTGGTTATATCACTGCATTTGGTAGAAGGGGAAAAAAAATCTCTCCAAAGGATTTTGATGTACATTGCATTCTTATATGTCTTATATTGAAAAGAAGGAACATTACCCGGAGTCAAGCGATCTTCCTTCCAAGGACACATATACAAAAGCTACTATTTTCTCTTAATACTTTCCAGCTCGTATTCATTATGTCATTTTAGGTAGTGTGGGCTGAGTCCACATATTGAAAGGTCGTTCTTCATGGAATGCTTAGGGCAATAAAACAACCCGAATGATGTATGCAGTGTTTCACTTTATCACAAGGTTAAGTGAGAATATTAGAGAAGCAAAAGCATTCCAGATTCTTTGAGGAAAAACGTGGCTGTCTCAAAACACCTTGACATCTTTTGAAACCAGAACTTTAAAGCATTCTTGTTCTAAAATGTCACCCATCCGTGCAAGGTTCTGAATTTTACACCTGCTGAAGTGTAAAAGAGTGCCTGCTATTAATAGTGTTGCCTTTTCCTCTCTGCCACTCCTTCTGTCATCCTAATGCTGGCTCTGACCTCCTTTGTGGCCTTTTGCAAATCAATTCTGTCAGTTTCCTCATTGGTGGGTAATAAGGATAATGTAGGGTTGCTGTGTGGATTTATGGAAGCTTATCGGGCACTGGGGAGATGAGTACGACATGCAAAGGAGTTATATCAGTAGAACGCAATCCTATTATCATTTGGATTAATCTCAAAATCAGAAACCACTCAACAACAGCATTTTTAATTAATTGATTTAGTTACAAATTACACTATATTATTTGAATTTAATATAGATAGATGAATTTAATATAGATAGATGTGGTTCCAAATCCAAAAGGCTATGGTTTTATTGGGGTGTTTCTAAGACAGTGTTTCTCAACCTGGGGGTTGGGACCCCTAGGCGGGTTGTGAGGGGGATGTCAGAGGGGCCGCTGAAGATCATCAGAAAACATAGTATTTTCTGTTGGTCACAGGGGTTCTGTGTGGAAAATTTGGCCCAATTCTATCTTTGGTAGGGGTCAAAATGCTCTTTGATTGTAGGTGAACTATAAATCCCAGGAACTACAACTCCCAAATGTCAAGATCTATTTTCCCCAAATTCCACCAGTGTTCACATTTGGGCATATTGAGTATTCATTCCAAGTTTGGCCCAGATCCCTCATTGTTTGAGTCCACAGTGCTCTCTGGATGTAGGTGAACTACAATTCCAAAACTCAAGGTCAATGCCTACCCAACCCGTCCAGTATTTTTTGTTGGTCATGGGAGTTCTTTGTGCCAAGTTTGGTTCAATTCCATTGTTGGTGGAGTTCAGAATGCTCTTTGATTGTAGGTGAACTATAAATCCCAGCAACTACAACTCTCAAATGATAAAATCAACCCCTCCCAACCCCACCAGTTTTCAAATTTGGGCATATTAGGTATTTTTGCCAAATTTGTTTCAGTGAATGAAAATACATCCTGCATATCAGATATTTACATGACGATCCATAACAGTAACAAAATTACATTTATGAAGTAGCAGCGAAAATAATGTTATGGTTGGGGGTCACCACAACATGAAGAACTCTTAAGGGGTTACGGCATTAGGAAGGTTGAGAAACACTGTTCTAAGAGGATGTTAAAGAGTTAGATATTTCTTGTTAGCACCGCTGCTCAAAGTAAACTGGTTGGTTTCTGTGTTGCTGTAAACTATATTATGAGTTGCATGCTAATATGGAAAATTTGGTTCTATATATAAAATGTAATATCCCTGATGTGACATTCCAGGCAGTGTTACAGGAACTTCGACAATTTATTGTGACACCTTTTATTTTGAGCATCTCACTGTTGATGTCTGCATGCCTGTTGTTTCCAGATGTTAAATGAGAAGAGGGAACTAAATGTTTCTCTCATGTGTGGAAACTTGCTAAAGTTAACAACTTGCCAAAGTTGTTTCATCCATGAATATGTCTATATAGTTATGAGTTCCATGTAGACAATTTCACATATATGGCTGGTATGTACATGTAGATCAGCACGGGAAGATTGTATAATTTAATTCATTTGACTGCAGTTCTTTGGAATGCCTTTCATTTGATCTTTGTTGCCTTTACAGTGTTGTTACTGTGATGCCAACTGATAGGTCAAACCATAATATTGCTACCTGTGCTTGTATCTAGTCACTGTATCTCTGCAGGCAATCTGCAGCTCAAAATTACCTCATACTTTACATTTTCCATTTAACCTCCCAGCATTGGGAACTTGTAGAATGACTTCCAAGTTTTTGTGGTCTCATTATCATTCCTGATAGGTTTGGAGTGGAGGATGCAACCTGCCAGTAAACATATCATTGCTGAAACAAAAACATGGAGACTAATTTCAATCACTCTCCTATGGGAATTCTCATCTTCATTGGCATATTCAATAATACATGTGCTGCATGATCTGTTATAGAAAAAAGCAGCGAAGTGTCATTGAAATTTGTTTTTCTTCTCATCAGTTGTGATTTATGTTCTATGAAAAACAATTTTTGCCAGGATCACATGTACTTGTGGTAAACCAAGCAAGCCCTTTCGCATATCATTTTTGGATAAGCATCTCTAGCCCCCAGTGGCACAGTGGGTTAAACTGCTGAGCTGCGAAACTTGCTGAATGAAAGGTCACAGGTTCGAATCCAGGGAACGGCGTGAGCTCCCGTTGTCAGTCCCAGCTTCTGTCAACCTAGCAGCTTGAAAACATGCAAATATGAGTGGATTAATACCGCTCCGACGGGAAAGTAACAGTGCGCCATACAATCATGCCAGCCACATGACCTTGGAGGTGTCTACGGACAACGCCAACTTTGGCTTAGAAATGGAGAGGAGCACCAGCCTCCAGAGTCTGACATAACTGGAATTAATATCAGGAGAAAACCTTTACCTTGTATCTTTTATCCAAAAATCTGGAAAATTTCAAAAGACTAAAAAAAATTGCCACCAACTCACCATTCTTTTATTAACATGAGACATAGACACCTCTTTCTGTGTACGTAAGGAGGCAAATGTGAGGCTAGTGCATCAAAGAAGAGGAAGAGAAAGAGGATGAGTCCCAGCCGAGTCACCCCATCTCTTTTCATGAGAGCCCCTGCCTCCACAAGAGAAGTTGGGACAAAATGTGAAGCTGGCCAACCCTGAGAAGGAGTTAGGGTTTTTCAATTTGTTGTTATCGTTGCTACTGCTTAAACTTAGGACATTGAGAGAAACTACCCATGCTGCTGAGGTTGAGTGCTGACCTGATTCTGCAGAGATCTAGCCTGGAGCTCCTCTATGCTGGCCACCTGTCCAAGAGAGGTTCTCGACCAAGAAGAGTGAGGGGAGAGAACCCGCAAAAGACCTCCCTTCCTGAACTCCTGCTGCTTCCTGTTGCTCCTCATCACTCTTCTGCCGCCTCATCCTTTTCTTCCTCTCTGACAATATTGTTGATCCTGCTCTTCACTCTGCTGATTGTGCGATGCCTCCTGGGCTGGAAGAAGGTTGAGCTGTATAGCGACTGCTGGGGTGCTTCTACTCATTCATTTGCAGTCTCCCTGGACATCTCCAAGACAGTACCACACTTTATGTATAATATACAGGTATTACAAAAATCGGGGTGAGGATCCAAAATCTGAAAAGCTTCTTATACTAAATATTTGGGATAAAGGATACTCAACCTGTATAACAAAGTCTCTGAAAAAGTATTGCCTCCCACTCACTTCCCAGGCAACGTGCAGCAAGCAAACATCAAATGCATCAACAGTAGAATTAATGTAGTTTAACACCACTTTAATTTTCATGGCTCAGTGTTATGGAATCACAGGAGTTGAAGTTTTACAAGGAGAACTTATATGTCAGGTTTTAAGGCTAAGAACAAAAATAGTAAATTTGAAGCATTTTTGTATTATCAGTACCATCCTAACGTAGAGCTCCCAGTAGCGCAATAGGTTAAACTCTTGTACCGGCAGGACTGCTGACCAAAAGGTCAGCGGTTCAAATCTGGGGAGCGAGGTGGGCTCCTATCTGTCAGCTCCAGCTTCTTATGTGGTGACATTAGAGAGGCCTCCCACAGGCTGGTAAAACATCTGGGCATTCCCTGGGCAACACCCTTGCAGACGGCCAATTCTCTTACACCAGAAGTGACTTTCAATTTCTCAAGTTGCTCCTGCCATGAAATAAAAACCATCCTAGCTTACTATTAGCAAGTTTCTAATGACATTTTATGGATGAGCTCTGGGTGCACACTTCGTTCCCAGTTACAAGAACAGAAGACCACACTTCATTTGAAGGAACAAGGGGCTATTTTGGCCATTTCTCCATTCAAAGCCACCTCTCCAGACCTGAAAAACACGGGGAGGGTTAAAAGAGTGAGTAGAAAAACGATTAAGCAACTACTCTTC
This sequence comes from Anolis sagrei, assembly GCF_037176765.1. Taxonomy (NCBI): domain Eukaryota; kingdom Metazoa; phylum Chordata; class Lepidosauria; order Squamata; family Anolidae; genus Anolis; species Anolis sagrei. The sequence continues at coordinate 209,315,333 of NC_090023.1, read as the reverse complement.
TGCAAAGAGTGAAGCCTCCTGTAGTTGCTTTGTCTTTTTATTTCTCAGACAGATTTTTGAGTGCTTCTGTTTTTCAATAGCTGAGGGCAAACTAGACATCAGAAGAGTGTTAAACTCCTGTTGATCTTGTTGGAGAAATGAAACCCTGTCTGCATCAGTGTGATCATCAAACAAACTAACAGATAAGGTTTAGAAGTAGGAAAGAGGAGAATAGCCACGATAATATTGGATAACATCTCTCCAAGGGGTGATATCCAATAAATGGATGATCACTGTAACTTCCTCAGAGCCATTTTCTAGTAGGTGTTGTTTTGTCAGCAGAAGGTTTGAAACCAATGTTAAGCAATGATGCTTTTGGTCCTTAATCTTTGTACGAACAGATGGTTATTCCAGATTGTGCTATTTAATTATCCCTTTGAATAGTTCAGCGCTATTTTCATGTGTATAGATTTTTAGCCTATCTCTGCTCCATCTAATCATATGGGTTTCACTAAGATAAGAGTGTGCCAAAATTCACCAAACATGGCATTATGTACTTAAAAGATAGCACTGTCACCCCAACATTTATAGCATCTGTGTAATCATTCATATTCTCCCAATCTTTATAATATCCTGATCTATGTGGTTCAAATGTAGTTTATAATGAATGCGACTGATCCTCACAGTTCCTGGATAAATACTCGGCAATGAAGATAAATCCTAAGTAATTAACACATTTTTGAGAACCTGATGTCTGTTGTTTGCCTGAAATATATGTTGAGGATACTGGAGGAAAATTGAAACCTTTCTCCTTTTTTAGGCTCCAGCTCTCAATGTCCCCAAGATAACATTAGGATTTGTAGTGCCAAGTTATGAGAATACATTTTTGATCTATTGAAGAATATCAGGAGATGATTGAGAACAACACTTTGGAAAGATGCATAACAAACAGACTGTGCAATTCCCTCTCTTTGTGGCCGTTTAGCTATAATTATTATTGGGATAAATGTATAAGACTGCAGCTTGAGTGAAAAATTTAGAAAATCCCTCAAACTGCTATATTTGTAAAAACAATTTTCAACATTTCCTCTTTTCATTTGCATGAAAAAATGGCTGCCATGTAGTATGTAAATTTAAAACACATTTTCTAAAAGCCCTTCATTGGTGACAATTATGTTTCTCTTATGAAACCAGGCTCTGAATTATTATCAAGTTGCTTTCTGTGTGATTAAGTCAATCAATTGTCCCAGCTCATCTTTACCCAAATATAATGTTCTTCAAACTACTTCTCCACTATATAGAATCATGGAATCGTAGAGTTGGAAGGGACCTATGATGGCATGCCCAAGCCTTTGGGAAAACTATATTGTCTGGCTTTATTCGGTGGCTATCTGATACCTTCTGTTAAGATTAAGACAGAGGCACTTTGAGGCAAGGTTAAAAGATAACCAAATGAGTTTACTGAAACAAGATGAATAAAGGGTTAACTCCATCTGGGACTATCATAAGGTAACTTAAAACAATACATGGAAAAAGGAGATTTTGCTGGTTGCAGTCATCTTTCTGGGATCTTTGAAAGTCTCTTGTCTCTGGTGCAAAGCGATGGTTATAAACTGTCTCAATCTTCTTCCTTGTGAAGCTTAGGCTGGCCAAAAGCTTCTGTTGTCCTTTGGACTAGTATAAAAATACTGCTAAATGCAGGTGCTAAGAATGCCTGTTTTTGGATTGCTTGGCCTAGGATCACCAGACAATGCCCCAAGCCTCTAGTGCAGTGGTTCTCAACCTGTGGGTCCCCAGGTGTTTTGGCCTACAACTCCCAGGAATCCCAGCCAGTTTACCAGCTGTTAGGATTTCTGGGAGTTGAAGTCCAAAAACATCTGGGGACCCCAGGTTGAGAACCACTGCTCTAGTGACTATAGGAAAGGGAGGAGTCCGGCAAGATTGCTCTATACAGGGAAATGGAATAGACCAACTAAAACTGGCCTGTGGGGGGATTTAAAGCTCCACCCAAAAACTAATACAAAGAAAGGTCTCTACACTATTGTAAAGGTCTATAAACAGGGGGAACTAAAGCAAAGGTGAGGAGAAGGCAGAGCCAAGACTTCACAGGACCACAAGGGTATCTAGTCCAACCCCTTGCTGTGAAAGCATGTAGAACTATAATACTTCTAAAAGATGTCCACCCAACCTCTGTTTGAAGACCATCACTACTGAACTACTCTTGACCTATAGAAATGTTCTTGCTGATGCTTAGATGGGATCTCTTTTCTTGTAATTTTTTTAAAAAACTTTGTGTTTTGATGTTGACAACGTCATACGAGCTAGAAAATATTCTTTGCAGAAGCTCTGTTTCAGGATGCTGCAATGATAGAGTAATCTGAGATGTCTGAGTGTGAGGTGTCCACAGGCAGCAGGGATTTATACATTTCTCAACTGTGTTAATGCTACCAGACTATCAGTTTGCAGTCCTTTTGTCAGGTGTTTGGTTTTGTTCAGGATGTGCCCACTAAGGATAGGAATGGTGTGACACTTCAGATGTTGTTGAACTGCAACTCCAAGCATTCCTCAGTAATGGTGATGCAGGTTTGGACAGCTGAGGGTTGAAGTTCAAAAATATCTGGAGGGCCACAAGATCACCACCTCCTGCTGCCTCCTTTCCCCCCCATCAGCCTCATAAGCTACTTCTCACATCATTACTGAGGAACTGGCATGACTGCCATGGTCTCTAGCAATGTCCAACCCCTAAACATGGTCAGTAGTATCCTAGCTCAAAGTGGTGTTATTCTCCCCCGTCTTATTCTAGTTGAGATCATGAGACAAATCTCAGCCTTTCTCATTCTCCCAGGGTGACTGCAACAACCTACCAAGAGAAATGCAGAAAAAAGATTGTAAGCCTCACCTTGCCTCTGATCCAAATAAATAGATGAAGGTGAACATTACCAGAAGGAGTGAGAACTAATGTTCACAGGCAGAATGACACAGCATGGAAAGCAGGCAACCAAGGTCTTTGCATAATTAACAACCAGTAGTAGCAGTACTCATTGTCCCCCATATAGGTATATCTGCCTTTCCCCCAAAGCAGAGACTTGAGGAAACTTAATAACACTTAAAACAAATACAGATAAAAGTGCATACAAGAACATCAGGGAAACCATACAAAAAGTTAAAATGCAATTAAACTGTTCAAAGATTCAAAACCATTTAAGACAAATCCATTAAGAAGCCTAAAGATAAAAATCAATGGAGCTGCACACTGTTAAAAGCCCTTGCAGTTGGTTCCTAAAAGCCTGTCACAGTTGAAAAGTTTTAACTTGCTAATGGGAGGCCAGCAACGAGGGAGCATCTTAGCCTCTCTAGGGAGGGAATTCCAAAGCCTGGGATTAATCACACAGAAAACTCTCTTCTGTTTCCCACCAGATGAGACCAAGAACTCATAACCAAGACTTCCTGACCATTCTTGGGAGTGACTGCTATCTATGCTCTCCAAACAAATGCCATTTTTAGTATTGTATTTTTGTTGTTATGCGCTTTTGAGTCCATTCTGACTTATAGTGGCCCTATAACCTATCAGCTCTCATGGTAAGTTTGAGGGATTCTATTGTTTCCCTTTGGCTGAGAAAGTGTGACTGGACCAAATTTGGCAGAATGCTGGTGGGGTTGGGGAGGGACAGATTTTTTCATTAGGGAGATGTAGTTGCTGGGATTTATAGTTCACCTACAATCAAAGAGCATTCTGAACTCCACCAATGATGGAACTGAATCAAACTTGGCACACAGAACTCTGATGACCAACAGACAATACTGGAAGGGTTGGGTGTGCAATGACCTTGAGTTTTGGAATTGTAGTTCACCTACATCCAGAGAGCACTGTGGACTCAAATGATGATCTTGCCCAAACTTGGCACAGATACTCAATATGCCCAAATGTGAAAATATTTGGGGAAAATAGACCTTGGCATTTGAGAGTTGTAGTTGCTGGAATTTATAGTTCATCTACAATTAAAGAGCATTCGGAACCCCACCAAGTATAGAATTGGGCCAAACTTCCCACACAGAACCCCCACGACCCACAGAAAATACAGTGTTTTCTGATGGTCTTTGGAGACCCTTCTGACACCCCCTCGTGACCCCCCTAGGGGTCCTCAACCCCAGGTTGAGAAACAATGCTCTACATCAACGCTCCAGGTTTCATTGCTGTTTGATGAAATTGTGATAAATTCGAACCCAATTTCTGCTGTCTCTGTGTTGACAACCAGTACATTCAGGACTCAAAGCACTGTTACAGCAAAGATGAATGGATGTATCTCTCTCTTTCTCTCACACATGAAGCGAGGCTAGGACTTAATAGGATTGAGATGACATTGTGAGGGGGAAGGGAGGTTTAATCTTTTTTGTTGCACTTTCTGTGAAGGACGTTACATCCAAAAGCCTGTTTGCCTGTATGTTTTTGCTACACAGCGGAGCAATAGTTGCCAGTTAGAGAATCCATCCATCCATCTGTTTCGCTTTTTCACACCTTGCACCCCTCCAACATGTATGGAGTTGTATTCACAACATTTTCATTGCAGTTTATTAAACCTAGTTTTGGTTCTTGTCCTTGGTTCCTTCATCATTGCTTTGTGTTTTTTTCTGTGGTCTCTTTTGCACTTTTATTATGGCCATCTCTTCTTGGAGGGAAAAATACCTTCTAGCACTTTGATTCATTTATTTTCTTGATTTAAAAAACCATACAAAGAGGAGGAAAAACCAAAGGGAAAAAAAGAAAGCTATACAATAAACTAACAATGCTTAAATTTTAATAAAATGCATCCAAATGTTGCCAAAGGATGCTCATACTAATTCGTCCCCAGTATACTAGAACTTCAAATGTTGAAAGGACTATAAAATCTTCATTGAATAATGAAGAAGGTGGCATTGATTTTTCCAGTATTCCAGCATAAATCTTTTAGCCACAGTAAGCAAATCCAGTCTTGCTGATCTGCAGTTAACTGCCAAGAAACAAGAAGACAGTTTAAAAGCATATGGGCATCTTAAAATTAAAAATACAAGTAGCAACCTCATCTTAAGAAGAAGCTGTAACCTAATCTTATATTGGAAAGATTCATCAGATGAATGACAATGCCAACCAACATAAGATTTATAGGTAGTAAATGCTATTTATTTTTATTTATTCATTTGGAGTGCTTCTACCCCGCCCTTCTCAACCCCCTAGGGGGGACTCAGGGCGGCTTACAAAAAGGCACAATTCGATGCCTAACAATTCACAAAATACAGTACAATATACAATATACAATACACAAATTTACCATATAATGTCAACAATTATAACTAATTAAAACAGTCAAATGATATACTAGCAGCAATAAAATCATCTTGTGGTCATTGTTCGCCAATTCATAGTCCGTAATCCATCTAGCATCGTCATTATCCTTTCCTACTCTGGTCGTCATTGGTTGTCTTTGTCCATCTGCCAGCTTACCGGAAGGCCTGGTCCCACATCCAGGTTTTTAGCTTCCTTCTGAAAGCAAGGAGGGATGTTGATGACCTATCAAATTCAGACTATCACATATATATATATATCTGAAAAAAATCACAAATTCATGTTTATAGATACAATGGGTATGGTAGCAACTGTTAAACAATCCAAGAAAGTAGTCTAATTCTTTATTCCATTCATTCTGAATCTTGCATATGATATTTATTACTCAACAACGATTATTTATAAACAATGACTGTAGCTTTTTTGTGTGCTTCCTTTCATGCAAGGATTCAATAAACATTTATCAGAGTGAAGCAGACACCAAAAAGCTCAAGACTGAGGAGTCACCTCTCTCTCTCTCTCTCTCTCATCTATCCATCTATCCACCTATCTCTATATCTCTGTCTTGACTTATTTAGGTGATCCCTCATTGTCCGAGTATGATGGACTTCTGAGTGTAGTGTCTTAGCAGTGGATAGGTAGGTGACTGTGGAGCCCTATTCTTGACCCATATGCTCTTCCGCAGTCAGGGCATTGGTTTCCAGGTGGAAGGCGGTCCCGCTCAGAATTGGCTTGATGCGCTTTCCTCTTGGCGCATTTCTCCCTTTTGCCCTTCATTCGTGCCTCTTCAAATTCCCCAGCACTGCTGGTCACAGCTGACCTCCAGCTAGAATGCCCAAGGGCCAGGGCTTCCCAGTTTCTATATCTATGCCACGGTTTTTAAGGTTAGCTTTAAGCCCATCTTTAAATCTCTTTTCCTGTCCACCAACATTCCATTTTCCATTTTTGAGTTGGGAGTATAGTAACTACTTTGAGAGATGGTGATTGGACATTCAGACAACACGACCAGTACAGCAGAGTTGATAGTGTAGGAGAATCAATTCAATGCTGGTGGTCTTTGCTTCTTCCAGCATGCTGACATGTGTCAAAATGTCTCTATCTATCAAGGTGAGGGACCTGTCAGAACATAAGGTTCCATCAGTGTACATCTGTCAAGTTTTCCTTTACTTATTCAGTACAATATTTTAACCCTTTTCCCATATTTGCAAATCTCATAGTGATGTTCGAGACATTCAATAACAATAATTTTGAAGACTAATATACATATTGCATTATATAGAGTGAAACCTTGATATCCATTCGATATCCAGGACCTCAAGTGAATACAAAAATCTACACAATAGTGTAGTAAAAAGGAGTCCTTTATATAAAATGGTAAAAATCAAGATTTAGTTTTTGAAATGTTTTGGGGGAGGGAATAATTTCTAGCTGTGGATGGTGGAATCCATGGATATGGAGGGTTGTCTATTACTTAAAACCAGACAACTCAAACCCAGTAAAAAAAAACCCCACCTCAATCTTAGCTTCAGTTCCCTCCATTCCCGTCCAATCATATCTTTCATAAAAATAGCCTCTTCTCAATTTTCAGATCTGGGCTGTCCCATGAAATCAATTTGGCATGGAGAAAAGGATTAGCTAAAAGCCACCACTGGACAGAATCCATATGATATAAGGAGCTGTTTTTATACTGCTTGAGATCATCGTTGTGTCTCAGCCAACTACAATTACTCTGACAACTGACTTCTAGGATTTGGGGCAAAGCTCCTGAGAATATAAGAACATCAGATGTAGATGAGACCAAAGACTTCTTTGCATTCTGCTGCATTATGGCTAACTAGATGCTCATAAACAGGACAGGAGGGCAGTAGCCGAACTTCTTGCTTGTGTTTCTTTGCAACTGTTATTTAATGGGGATACTGCCTCTGAAGCCAGAGGTAATATATAACGATTGGATTAGCAGTCCATTGTCCAGGTATTTCTTATCTGAATTCCATATTTGGAGGCGGCAGATATACCTAAATCTACCACTATCATATAGGGCTCTCTCCATGTCAGGAAATAAGCTCACTTTGAGTCAGCAAAGCTTTACTTATGAAAAACAGAAACAAGTTGTTATATCCCGGTTATTGTCAGAACTGCCATGCGTTGCTTGCACAATATAGTTATAGTACATACAATTCAGACATTTTGCACATTATTTTTTCATTAGTCAAAATACTGGCTTCTTGTTTCCTCTCTCTCTAGCCTTTCATATGTGAAAAACTTTTAAGTTACGTTGCTTTTCTAACAAGGCCCATAACTCAGCCTAAACAAGGTAGGCTTGCATTCTTAACTAATGATGTTTTGGCCATATGAGCCTGGTACCAAGCAATTATTTTCGATCAAACAGCTTTGGATATTACCTGTCACCTCTATTGCATATATGATCATTGTATCAAGTAGCATTTAACAAACAATCACAATATAGTGCAATATAAGCATATTGAGAACTGATATATACTGTAGTACAGTGTAATGCAGTGTTTCTCAACCTAGGTGTTGGGACCTTTGGGGGGGGGATCGCGAGGGGTGTTGCCAAAGACTATCAAAAACACATATTTATGATGGTCTAAGGAACCTCTTTGGCAGAGAAGGCTGAAGATCTCTCGGTCTGTTCTTCTCTTCCTTTTTGGAAACAACATGGTGAATCCTCGTTATTTGAGTCCACAGTGCTCTCTGGATGTAGGTGAACTACAACTCCAAAACCCAAGGTCAATGCCCACCAAATGCTTCTAGTATTTTCAGTTGGTCATGGGAGTTCTGTGTGCCAAGTTTGATACAGTTCCCTCGTTATTGGAGTTCAGGATGCTCTTTGATTGTTGGTTAAGTATAAATCCCAGCAACTACAACTCCCAAATGGCAAAATCAATTTCACTCAACCTCACCAGTATTCAAATTTTGGTGTGTCAGGTATTTCTGCCAAATTTGGTCCAGATCCATAGTTGTTTGGGTTCACAGTGTTGTCTGGAGGTACGTGAACTTAATCTCTCCTAAATAACGGTCAATCCCTCCCAAATCCCTCCAGTATTTTCTGTTGATAAACTGAGTTCTGTGTGTCACGTTTGGTTCAATTCCATTGTTGGTGGAGTTAAAGGGGTTCTTTGATTGCAGCTGAACTGTAAATCCCAGCAACTACAACTGCCAAATGTCAACTACCAAATTTTCCCAATCTCCACCAGCGTCCACATTTGGGCATATTGGGTATTTATACCAAATTTTGTCCAGTGAAGAAAAATACATCTTACATATCAGATATTTCCATTACGATTCATAACAGTAGGAAAAATGCAGTTATGAAGGAGCAACAAACATAATTTTATTATAAAGCAACAAACAACACGAGGAACTGTATTAGGGGGGTCACAGCATTAGGAAGGTTGAGAACTACTGGTGTAATGCATTGTGGATATGCATAGTCGATATATGTGGACCAGGGCCGTAGCCAGAAAAAAATTTCGGGGAGGGTTGACAATTTCGGGGGGGGGGGGGGTTGAAACCTGCCTCCTAGCTCACGCTGAAGCAAAGAGCACAGCAGGGGGCAGAGCAATCTTCAATAGCCTGCAGCTCCGCCCTTGTCAACCACCTCCACCAAGTCTGGCCTCCTTAATGAGAGCATTCAACACCCCCCCCCCCTCAACTTGGTTGCTTCGCTACATCGGCTATTGCTGCAAGTAATGACAGTGTGAATAAATTGTCAATATTTGCTTGAGATAGTGCTTACAGTTCTGGAGGGACTCTTAATTTTTTGCATCTCATAGACTTAGCATGGGGATTTGGTTAACCAGTTAAAATTCATGAGTAAACCAGTTTTTTTTTTTAAAAATCTGAAACATTTCAGGGGGGGGGGGGTTGGAACCCCTAAAACCACCCCCTCGCTATAGGCCTGATGTGGACATACATAGAAGGTCAAAGAGAGCATGGCAGGACCTATGGATAGGATCTTGACAACCACCGTTTTGTGGCTCTTTCCTTTCTTATTCAGCTCCACAAACTCCATTTCTGCAACAGATCCTATATTCATTCCTACAGAAGTATCAAGCCACAGAGCCTTCCTGTACATAGTGCTGAGAAAGCCAGATTCTGCTCAAGTCAAAACAGCAGTAGTTTTCCAACTTACAAGAAAGGTGCTGTTTTGAAATCTTGCTTTGTGTGTACACGAGTGCCTCCTCCAAAGGGTTCTTTCTATTGATTTATGCTGCGTGAAGCAATAAACATCTGCAGGGACTCACTAATAGCTGCAGCCAAGCCCAAAGCACTGAGTCAGCCCTCATGCCTCTTTATGGGAGGCACTGTTGTTAAGCCAAGATGGGTTATTACTCTTTTGCATGAGTGAGGGCTCAGAGGTATGCGGTCTGCCTCTGGGATGGGAGAGAAGTGCTGCGTTGCATTTGCGGGCTGTAGGGGATTATACAGGACAGGTCAGAGAGTTCCACCCAAGCTGGCAGCATGCGACCTGGTGATGTAATCCCAGCTCCTAGGGCGAGCTCATGCAAGTACGATGATAGATGGTGTCGGGGCAATGCGAAAAGCCGAAAATTATGCAATGTCTCATAACTTGAAAAGGCAGCTTCATTTTTACTTGACGGGTGGAAAGAGAGATACGTTTCTGAGTCCTCTCCTTGGAAAAAAAAAATAGCGAGCATTTCATGGTAGAATGCAAGAATTTAGACTCTTTTTTTGCACTTTCCAGAGAAATGGGTGTGCCATGAAAATTCAGGAGCAGACAGATTGCATTTAAACACTTTAATAATTTATCATTTTCTCTTTGAGGAGAGATTGCATGGCTCTTCCGTATTTCAGCTCCTGCTCCAGCTTCTTTCAGGGTCTGAATTCCACCCCAATGCCCTTGGTTTAGGCAGGTTCATCGTAACTAGGGCCCCATCTACACTGCCATAGAATGCAGTATGAAACTGCATTATATGGTAACTGTAGACTAGTATAATGTAGTTCAATGCAGTTCAACTGTATTATATATTAATGTGGATGGGTCCTCCAGTGGTGCAGTGGGTTAAACCGCTGAGCTGCTGAACTTGCTGACTGAAAGGTCGGTGGTTCAAATCCAGGGAGCGGGGTGAGCTCCCATTGTCAGCCTTAGCTTCTGCCCACCTAGCAGTTTGAAAACATGCAGATGTGAGTAGATCAATAAGTACCGCTCTGGCGGGAAGGTAATGGCTCTCCATACAGTCATGCTGGCCACATAACCTTGGAGGCGTCTACGGACAGTGCCAGCTCTTTGGCTTAGAAATAGAGATGAGCACCACCCCCAGAGTCTAACATGACTAGACTTAATATCAAGGGGAAACCTTTACTTTTTCGATGGGTCCTAGGACTTAGGCTATTTGAACTTAAATTACAAAACTTTGCCTACCCATTTAGTATGGTCTGTCTTGTTTGTCAAAGGTGCCTGATTTATCCCTTGACATCTGCAAGTGGATCTGGGAAGAATTCTGAAACTCTGGACTGTCACTATTAAACAATATAGCAGGGGTTCAAAGGTCTCTTTCATAGGGTTGCCATAAGTTCAAATTGACTTGATGACAATTAGCAAAAGCAGCATTCATTTTTCATGCAGGGGTTCTCTGAGACCTAAAAAATATTTCTGGACAGGCCCTATATCCCAGGATCTCATCCCAGGTTTTCTGCTTTAAACAGGATCATATGAGTTTACACTGCTAGATAATCTGGGAAAAGCACTTTGGTTTTCTCAATGTTCAATGACAGGCTGAGTTTCTCTAATGCTTCTGTGAAGGTGTTTAGAGTGGCTTGTAGGTCTTCTTCTGAATGTGCACAGATGACATTGTCATCAACATATTGGAGTTCTATAACAGATGTTGTAGTAACCTTGGTTTTGGCTTTCAGTCTGTTGAGGTTAAATAGCTTGCCGTTTGTCTGATAGATGATTTTCATTCCAGTGGGAAGCTTTCCATCAACATGATGAAGTATCATAGCAATAAAGACAGAAATTAAGGTTGGGGCACCAGCCAATCTGTCTGCAATGCCAGAAATACAGCTTAATGGTGTAACATTAGAAAATGTTGACCATTTCCGCTACCTTGGCAGCCACCTCTCCACAAAAGTTAACATTGACACTTAAATACAACACCGCCTGAGCTCTGCAAGTGCAGCATTTTTCTGAATGAAGCAGGGAGTGTTTGAGGACCGGGACATCTATAGGGATACCAAGGTGCTTGTTTATAAAGCTATTGTCCTCCCAACCTTGCTATATGCCTGTGAAACGTAGACTGTCTACAGATGTCACATGCAACTCCTGGAACAATTCTATCAGTGCAGCCTCCGGAAAACCCTGAAAATCTCTTGGGAAGACAAATGGACAAATGTCAGCATGCTGGAAGAAGCAAAGACCACCAGCATTGAAGCAATGGTCTTCTGCCATCAACTTTGATGGACTGGCCATGTTGTCTGAATGCCTGATCATCATCTCCCAAAGCAGTTACTCTACTCTGAACTAAAAAATGGGAAACAGAATGTTGGCGGACAGGAAAAGAGATTCAAAGATGGGCTCAAAGACAAACTTAAAAACGGTGGCATAGACACTGAGAACTGGGAAGCCCTGGCCCTTGAATGCTCCAGCTGGAGGTCAGCTATGACCAGCAGTGCTGTAAAATTTGAAGAGGCACAAATACAGAGCGAAAGGGAGAAATGTGCCAAGATGAAGACACATCAAGCCAACCCTGACCGGGACTGCCTTCCACCTGGTAACCGATGACCTCACTGTGGGAGAACATGCAGGTCAAGAATAGGGCTCCACAGCCACCTACGTATCCACCTGCAATACACATCACTTGGAGGACCATCATCCTCGGATTAAGAGATATCGCCTGAGTAAGTAAATAAAGTAATATTGGAAAAACAGAAAAACAGAAAACCTGGGATCAGATCCTGGGCTAGAGGGCCTGTCTTACCCTTAGAGTAAATTAGCTTTTTTGGTCCTTTGTAGGTTCTCTGTTAGAGACACAGATTTGAGCACCTGGCTCTCCTTTTAAGGTTTGATTTGGGATTTTCATTTTCTGCAGTTTCATTGGCATGTGGCAATTCCATCTTTCCATCAGCCTGGTTTTATGCCCTGGAGCTACAATAATCATGCAATTGATAGCAGCTAGCAGTAAAGTCAGAAAGGTGTTTGTGGATGTCCTGAAAAGTGCTTTTCTTATGATGACCCAGAATAATGTGAAGCATGAACTGTCTGCAAGTAACGTCAACCTGTGGGAGTTACAGCTATAAAGATATCAGAGGCTGGCTGAAAATTACATCTGCAATGATCTAGGGAGGTAATCCAAATAGGACCCCAAGTTGTGAACACAATAGCTTTTAAATATTTTTCTGTGAGCATGTGAAGAAGAAAAAAATCAGAAAGCAACTGTTTTTTTGACACCTCACTGCACTTGGCAGATGTAAGCAGCAAAAGGGCTGCACTCAAGGGCCCAATTTGTACAGAGGCAAAAAGAAGTTTTTACAAGTTTTCTGAAGGATAGCAAAAATATCCTATTTTTATTGCTTTTTGCTTCTAGATGGTAAAATCAATAATGACAAAGTGCATCCCAGTTAATTTTTTTTACAAGCATCTGGGTAACCTATTGAGCTTAAAACCTTCCCCCATGTGATCTGATTTGTGGAAAGCCTGCAATTTTGCACAATCTTCCCTACCAGTCTTTGTGGTCCATTAAATCGACGGGAGCTTGGTAAGTATACATTTATCTAAGTTCCATTGATTCAGTTGTATCTTTTAGATAGAGAATGGCAATTGCATTTGGCCAGTCAGCGCCTAGAAAGAAGATCTGTGTCCATGGACTGCTTGACTGAGGATATTCCTATAAGATATTTATTGTTATTTAATTACTGGTAAAGTATTTCTGTATTACATCCCAACCTGCAGGGGCTTCCAAAGTGATTGACAAATGACATTGATCAAAACAATACACAGACAAAATCATTTAAAAAAACACATTAAAATACTCTCTAAAGTGCCTAAATGCAGTCCAAAACAATCCTAAAATCCAGTTTTGAAACAGCAAAAGCAGTAATTTTAAACACTGAATGCCAAACAGAAGAGTGCTATTTTGGCTGCCCACCAAAAACTTAAAAGAGAAGGGGCCAGGTTAATGTCCTTGTGTTGAAAGTTTCATAGTTGAGGTACTTCTATATAATAAGCCTTGTTGCATGTATCCACCAATCTAACATCACATGGTTTTGGGACACACAACAGGGCCTCCTCTAAGGATTTCAAATGTCTTGCGGATTGTATGGGTGAACATGGTTTTTCAGATATCTTAACCACAAATTGAGATTTATATAGGAATGCCCCCTTCAGTTCATTAAAATGTACCTTAGATTATCCACTCACTGGGTATGTGGCTGAGCTGTGGCTCAACATGCCCTGCTACTTTGAAGACCAAATGAACATACATGTTTGAAGGCAACAGAAACAGAGGCTTATTGTTTTCAGGCCTGAGAGGATGTCTGATACAGAGTCTGCACTCAAAAGGATTAGACATAAAGCATGCAGTACAGTACAAGACATTTATTCTTGTTTACAGCCATTCAAAGCCCTCCTCAGATTGGACAGAAAACTTATCTGACCAGGATCTGGGTCTTCATTAGCTGAGGAATCCTCATGACATCAAAGATGGATGGAGTCTCCTCGATGGCAAGAAAAATGAACAGCTGTCATTTGCTAGTTTGAAATCAGATTTGGAAGGTCCACCCTGTAAGAGGGAGCGGATAGGCAAAATGTTTTGCAGTAATATGTAAAATAGTCCATGATGATATTAAGTCCTGTTTGCACAAAAGCAGAGGCTCAGAGAACACAATGGGTAGTTAGTAGATATGAACAGTTCAGTGTAAAGCATACAGATGTAATCTATACACTGTTGATTTTTGGTGGTGGCTCATTTTCAGATTCCCTCAGGAGACTATAAACTTTATCTGATGGAATTAACTTTTCTGGCTGGCATTGTCTCCTCCTGATAGACCCACCTCACAGTAGGTTGGGAGTCAGAAAAGCCCCCCAGGGGCCTACAGAAGCATGATATATTATTTAGGTTTCCCCAAAAAGCAAGCGTTGGACTGCATAAATGTAGATATGATTTCCCCACTCCAAGACATCTTAGTTATTTTTAATATGTGACGGTTCCTGATGGTTTCAACAACAGATACAGGACTTGCCATTCTGTGCAGGAGAGAGACAAGGACATTCCACTGCGGTTCCCTGGAATAGGAGCCAGCTAATTTGTTATGGGCTCTGCTCCAAGCCCTGGGGATCAAATCAATCTTACTTCAGCATCTACAAAGAGCTGGGGAGTACAGTAGTTATCAACACACAACATGACAATGTCTGAGAGGGAGGAACTAGTGGTTTCTGTGAGGGTGGATGTCTATGAATGTCTTTGTTTTCTCTGCTGGGAATTATTCAGTTGTTGGCGGACTACAACTATCTTCTCTTCTCTTCTCACCTTATGATGGCAAGAGCACCTTCAGCCCAATTTCCACCATAGTATTCCATACTTTTAAAAACTTAATTATGAAGCCTTTATTTGAAATTTATTTAATACACAGTGTAACAGTAACATTCATTCATATATCCATATGTGCTTCAAGTCACCTGTTGATGTATGGCAATCCAATGAATTTCATTGGGTTTTCTTAGGCAAGGAATACTCAGACCTTCCTTCTTCTGAAATATAGCCTATAGCACGTGATATTTACTGACAGTCTCCCATCCAAGTACTAACCAGAGTTGATCTTGCTTAGCTTCCAAGTTCAAAAAGATTTTGGTGCTTTTACAGTTAATTGGCCGGACAACCATAGTACTTAAATAATACCAACAGCAACATACACAAACTTTGTTGTTTGTTGTATTTTGTTATCAAGTCAACTTCAACATATGGCTACTCTCTGGATGAGAGATCTCCAAAAATACACTAAATACACTAATCATCAACTGTCTGGCTTTGGTTTTGCTGATCATATATTAGTATATCAATCTATATTTATACAGATTAGGGCATCTTAAACTTTTTACACTCAAAACCCATTTCTGGGTTAGAATTTGTATAAAAAATCAAACACTTACTGATTGTAATTCAACATTTGTGAGGCTTGCTAATTAGGCTGATTTTCTTTTTTTTGTGTAGCACTGCTGAAGCATTTTCTACAAAGTCCACTGTAAACACTGCAAGTTGTTGCTAATAGGTTTGTGTAAACGATAACATTCAGAAACCTTTTACTGATGCCAATTTTTTCTTGATGCCAATTTTTTCTTGATCCCAACACTGAGCTAAGGGCGCCTCATTTGAGGATGGGGCCCACAGTTTAAGAAGCACAGCAAACACTCCATTCATGTACTGTTCTCCTTCCTCTTCCCCAGAAACAACAACAACAACAACAATTATTATTACTATTACTACTACTACTACTACTATTATAATTATTATTATTACTATTATTATGATTATTATTATTGCAGCCCAGGAGCAAGCCATCAGAACCAATGCCATTAAGGCCATGATTGAAAAATCAACTGATGACCCAAAATGCAGACTGTGCAAGGAAGCAGATGAAACCATTGATCATATCTGCAGCTGCTGCAAGAAAACTACAAACAGATTACAAAAAGAGGCACAACTCTGTGGCCCAAATGATTCATTGGAACGTATGTCAAAAGTACCAACTGCCAGTAGTAAAGAACTGGTGTGATCACAAACCAGCAAAGGTCGTGAAAAATGAACATGCAAAAATTCTGTGGGACTTTCGAATCCAGACTGACAAATTTTTGGAACACAATACACCAGACATCATGATTGTGGAAAAGAAAAAAATTTGGATTATTGATATTCGCCATACCAGCTGACAGTCGCATTGAGGAAAAACAACAGGAAAAACTCAGCCGTTATCAGAACCTCAAAATCAAACTGCAAAGCTCTGGTGTAAACCAGTATAGGTGGACCCAGTGGTAATCAGCTCACTGGGTGCAGTGCCAAAAGATCTCAGCCGACATTTGGAAATTATAAACATTGACAAAATCACGATCTGTCAACTGAAAAGGGTCACCTTACTTGGATCTGCGCACCTCATTCGAAAATACATCACACAGTCCTAGATGCTTGGGAAGTGTTCGACTTGTGATTTTGTGATACGAAATCCAGCATATATATCTCATTTGCTGTGACATACTGTGTTTTTGTGTCAGTAAAATAATAATAATAATAAGGATTCAGTTTGAATGTCAAGGGTGCTTTGGTGGTGAATACTCATGCTGATGGGGTAGATTAGATGGCCCTTGGGGATGTCTTCCAAGTCTATGAGCACTGTGACTATGCAAAAAGTGGTCATAAATGTCTGTTGTTGTTGTTCATTCGTTCAGTCGTCTCCGACTTTTCGTGACCTCATGGACCAGCCCACGCCAGAGCTCCCTGTCAGCCGTTACCACCCCCAGCTCCCTCAAGGTCAGTCCAGTCACTTCAAGGATGCCATCCATCCATCTTGCCCTTGGCCGGCCCCTCTTCCTTTTGCCTTCCACTTTCCCCAGCATAATTGTTTTCTCTAGGCTTTCCTGTCTCCTCATGATGTGACCAAAGTACTTCAACTTTGTCTCTAGTATCTTTCCCTCCAGTGAGCAGTCGGGCTTTATTTCCTGGAGGATGGACTGGTTGGATCTTCTCGCAGTCCAAGGCACTCTCAGGACTTTCCTCCAACACCACAGTTCAAAAGCATCGATCTTCCTTCGCTCCGCCTTCCCCAAGGTCCAGCTCTCACATCCGTAGGTGACTACAGGGAATACCATGGCTTGGACTAGGCGGATCTTTGTTGCCAGTCTGATGTCTCTACTCTTTACTATTTTATCAAGATTGGACATTGCTCTCCTCCCAAGAAGTAAGCGTCTTCTGATTTCCTGGCCACAGTCTGCATCTGCAGTAATCTTTGCACCTAGAAATACAAAGTCTGTCACGGCCTCCACGGTTTCTCCCTCTATTTTCCAGTTGTCAGTCATTCTTGTTGCCATAATCTTGGTTTTTTTGACATTTAACTGCAACCCAGCTTTTGCGCTTTCTTCTTTCACCTTGATTAGAAGGCTCCTCAGCTCCTCCTCGCTTTCGGCCATCAGAGTGGTGTCATCTGCATATCTGAGGTTGTTAATGTTTCTTCCAGCAATTTTCACCCCAGCTTTGCATTCATCCAGCCCCGCACATCGCATGATGTGTTCTGCATACAAGTTAAAGAGGTTGGGTGAGAGGATGCAGCCTTGCCGTACGCCTTTCCCAATCTGGAACCAGTCTGTTGTTCCGTGGTCAGTTCTGACTGTTGCTACTTGGTCCTTGTACAGATTCCTCAGGAGAGAGACAAGGTGGCTTGGGATGCCCATCCCACTAAGAACTTGCCACAATTTATTATGATCCACACAGTCAAAGGCTTTAGAATAGTCAATGAAGCAGAGGTAGATGTTTTTCTGAAACTCCCTGCCTTTCTCCATTATCCAGCGGATATTGGCAATCTGGTCTCTGGTTCCTCTGCCTTTTCTAAACCCAGCTTGAACATCTGGCAACTCTCGCTCCATGTATTGCTGGAGTCTTCCTTGCAGGATCTTGAGCATTACCTTACTGGCATGAGAAATAAGGGCCACTGTACGGTAGTTGGAGCAGTCTTTCGCATTTCCCTTTTTTGGTATGGGGATATAAGTTGATTTTTTCCAGTCTGATGGCCATTCTTGTGTTTTCCATATTTGCTGGCAGATGGCATGCATCACCTTGACAGCATCATCTTTTAAGATTTTAAACAGTTCAGCTGGGATCCCGTCGTCTCCTGCTGCCTTGTTGTTAGAAATGCTTCTTAAGGCCCATTCAACCTCACTCCTCAGGATGTCTGGTTCTAACTCATTCACCACACCGTCAAAACTATCCTCAATATTATTATCCTTCCTATACAGATCTTCTGTATAGTCTCGCCACCTTCTCTTGATCTCTTCAGCTTCTGTTAGGTCCCTGCCATCTTTGTTTCTTATCATACCAATTTTTGCCTGAAATTTACCTCCAATGTTTCTAATTTTCTGGAAGAGGTCTCTTGTCCTTCCTATTCTGTTGTCTTCTTCCACTTCCATGCATTGCTTATTTAAAAATAGTTCCTTATCTCTTCTGGCTAACCTCTGGAATTGCGCATTTAACTGGGCATATCTCCCCTTATCCCCGTTTCCTTTTTCTTTCCTCCTTTCTTGGGCTACTTCCAGTGTCTCAGCAGACAACCATTTTGCCTTCTTGGTTTTCTTTTTCTTTGGGACGTACTTTGTTGCTGCCTCCTGAACAATGTCTCGGACTTCTGTCCATAGTTCTTCTGGGACTCTGTTTACTAAATCTAGTCCTTCAAATCTGTTCTTCACTTCCACTGTATATTCGCTGGGAATGTTAGTGAGATCATATCTAACTGGTCTGTGTATTTTCCCTGATCTCTTTAGTTTTATTCTAAATTGGGCAATAAGAAGTTCGTGATCTGAGCTACAGTCAGCCCCAGGTCTTGTTTTCACCGACTGGATGGATGTCCGCCACCTTTGGCTGCAAAGGATGTAGTCAATCTGATTTCGGTGTTGACCGTCTGGAGAGGTCCATGTGTAAAGCCGTCTTTTAGGTTGTTGGAAGAGAGTGTTTGTTATACACAGCGAGTTTTCCTGGCAAAATTCTATCAGCCTGCGTCCTGCTTCATTTTGTTCTCCCAGACCATGCTTGCCTGTGATCCCTGTTGTCATTTGACTTCCCACCTTGGCATTCCAGTCTCCTGTAATGAAAATAATGTCTCTTTTTGGTGTATTGTCCAGTAGTTCCTGCAGATCCTCATAGAACTGATCTACTTCTGCTTCTTCAGCAGCTGTGGTTGGGGCATATATTTGGATCACTGTAATGTTGAAAGGCTTTCCTTGCAGTCGAATTGAGATCATTCTGTCATTTTTTGGGTTGTATCCAAGCACCGCTTTAGCGAATTTCTTATTAATTATGAAGGCTACTCCATTTCTTCGATGTTCCTCTTGTCCGCAGTAGTAGATCTGGTGGTCATCTGATGTGAAGTGGCCCATTCCAGTCCATTTCAGTTCGCTGATCCCAAGAATGTCTATCTTTAGTCTTGACATCTCATCAATAACAACATCCAACTTGCCCTGGCTCATAGATCTTACATTCCAGGTTCCTATGATGTGTTGATCTTTAGAGCATCGGATTCGTCGTTCACCTCCAGTACCGTCGGCCGCTAGCCTTCCTTTCGGCTTTGAGCTAGCTGCGTCATCACATCTGGGGCTAGTTGAACTTATCCTCTGCTCCTCCCCAGTAGCATTTTGGCCATCTTCCGACCTGGGAGTCCCATCTTCCAATGGCATACCGACATATCTCTGGTTGTACTGGTCCATTTAGTTTTCTTGGCAAGGATACTGGGGTGGTTTGCCATTGCCTTCCCCAGGGATCACGCTTGGTCTGACCTCTCTGCCACAACCGTCCCGTCTTGGGTGTCCCTTCACGGTTTCGCTCATGACATCATTGAGGTGCTCAAGCTCCAGCGCCCCGACAAGGCGGTGATCCTTTGCTGGAGCATAAATGTCTAGGAGTTATCAATGTAGATGTCTTTATTTCGTAATCATTGACACATAGTTTTTAGCTTCTATTTAGTAGAGTTTAGTTCAATTCTAGATACTGAAAAATGCCCTTCTATATATAGAAGCATGAATATATCAGCTCAACTATCGTTTAGATATTGCTATTAGGTAATAGTGTGTTGGTTTATCCATCACTGCAACTCTATGTTAATTCCCTTCACAAAGGCTCCCTCTATAGGCTAGAATCCAATGCTAAAAGTTATAGGGCGGAACCACAGAGAACAGGATTCAGAAATGCTGAAGCAAGGTTTAAGGAAAAAGCTGGGAACAAGCGTATATTCTGGCATTGCAATACTTAATTCTGTAAGAAATAGCAACCAAGATTCTCAGTATTTTAACAGCGGCCTCTGATGACTATGGATTGCACCTCCACGGCTGTGTGAATCCTCTAGGATTTAGGTTATCTCTCACGTTCATGTAGCAAAACATCTCAAAGGGTGAAAAAAGAAATATTTTGGTCCAAAAATGTGACTTCATTTTCCCTACACGGAATTGAATGATGTCACTTTTTTTGCCCTTGCCAGTTTCATATGGGAAAGAACTGCGAAATACCATATTTCTTTCCATAGAAAATATTTGTTAGGTGACGCCTTTTCTGTACCAACCAGTCTGGTGAAAACAGTTCAGAACGTTGCATTTGTGGGTGATTATATTCCATCTGAAATAAAATTAGGGTGTTGTGTGGTTTCTGGGCTGTATGGTTGTGTTCTAGCAGTATTTTCTCGTTCAAAAATACAATGAAATAAAATTGTTGGGAAACTTATAGGAAGGTCAGTGTGCTTTTTATCACATTTCTTATTGTTCTAACATTTTGCCTCACCCATCCTTTGTTCATCCCCCACACAAGTGGGTTGAACTGATTAAATGGATAACATTCATTTGGATTCACTATGCTGAATCTATACTTTTTCAAGGACAATAGGATGAGACAATAGCTAGATATGGCACATGAACCAAGTCCCATTGTAAAATGATTGTCTACCACAGAAATATGGCATCTATAGCTCCCCAGACCTGAACTCCTGTCATACATATTACTGACTATGGTGACTGGGGCTGATGAGAATTGAAATCCTGGAGGTTACATATTCTCTTCCTTAAATTTGTGAGGGGATGTCATAGGGAAAAGGGAGCAAGCTTGTTTTCTGCTGCCCTGGAGACTAGGATGCGGAACAATGGCTTTAAACAATAAGAAAGGAGATTCCACCTGAACATGAGGAAGAACTTCCTGAGTGTGAGAGCTGTTCAGCAGTGGAACTCTCTGCCCCGGAATGCGGTGGAGGCTCCATGTTTGGAGGCTTTTAAACAGAGGCTGGATTGTCATCTGTTGGGGGTGCTTTGAATGTGATTTTCCTGTTTGTTGGCATGGGATTGGATTGGATGGCCCACAAGGTCTCTTCCAACTCTATGATTCTTGGGGAAGCCTTTCATTAGAGATCAAAAATATTTGTGTATCAATAAGTGCCAATCTGGAAATATGATCTAGGAGTATTTCCCAAAATATAGCCGGACTCCCTCTTTTAGAAGAACAGCAAACAAACATGAAAAGTTTGAAAAAATGAATAAATATTGAGCCTAGAACTGTAGCTATGATGACACTGCCACTACCAATAGGAATGCGGCTTCTCAGTCTCCAAATTTATAGCACTGCAGTAGTTTAAAACTTCAGTTAAGCATTTGGTAATCACATTTAAGCACTCAGAGAAAAGGAGCAAGAATGGGTGACGCCTGGCTCGAGAGCAGTACGTGTGAAAAAGATCTTGGAGTCCTCGTGGACAACAAGTTAAACATGAGCCAACAATGTGATGTGGCGGCAAAAAAAGCCAATGGGATTTTGGCCTGCATCAATAGGAGCATAGTGTCTAGATCTAAGGAAGTAATGCTACCCTTCTATTTTGCTTTGGTTAGACCACATCTGGAATATTGTGTCCAATTCTGGGCACCACAATTCAAGAGAGATATTGACAAGCTGGAATGTGTCCAGAGGAGGGCGACTAAAATGATCAAGGGTCTGGAGAACAAGCCCTATGAGGAGCGGCTTAGGGAACTGGGCATGTTTAGCCTGAAGAAGAGAAGGCTGAGAGGAGATATGATAGCCATGTATAAATATGTGAGAGGAAGCCACAGGGAGGAGGGAGCAAGCTTGTTTTCTGCTTCCTTGGAGACTAGGACGTGGAACAATGGCTTCAAACTACAAGAGAGGAGATTCCATCTGAACATTAGGAAGAACTTCCTGACTGTGAGAGCCGTTCAGCAGTAGAACTCTCTGCCCCGGAGTGTGGTGGAGGCTCCTTCTTTGGAAGCTTTTAAGCAGAGGCTGGATGGCCATCTGTCAGGGGTGATTTGAATGCAATATTCCTGCTTCTTGGCAGGGGGTTGGACTGGATGGCCCATGAGGTCTCTTCCAACTCTTTGATTCTATGATTCTATGATTCTATGATTAAGAAATGTTACCAAGGAGTGTGATCCGAAAAAGAGAAAGCACCCATACTGTAGAATTAATGCAGTTTGACACCACATGGTGGCATAGGCAAACTTTTTTGCCTTGGGGCTGTATTGCGGGCCGGCCAGGAAGGGGGGGGGCAGACACACACTGGGTGGGGAGGACCCAGGAGGGGGCAGGGCAGGATCCAGGCCATCCTCAAGTCGTCCTCCTGGCACCCATCCTTATGCAGGGAGGAAAGCAGGACACATGGCGACTGCACCAATCTTCCTTCCAAAATCCTTGGACTGTGCTCTTGGCATTATGCCAGACAGAGGGCAAGACAGGCAGAGGCTGAGAGTGCTCCGAGGGGATCTCAGCCACGGCATGCCTTCTTTGAGTGTCCTCCCGACATAAGGATGGGGCTGCTTATATTGTCCTTATGCCGTGAGGAGGACGAGACACATGATGGCTGAGAGCATTCCAGAAGGCTCTTAGCTGCTATGTACCTTCCTCCCCCATCTTTTTGTCAAAAGACATGGCAGGCCACTGTGTCCTTCTTCAAACAGGACAGGGAAAATGAGGAGGACCTGAGGTAAACACACAGGGGACCGCATCAGGCCCTCGGGTGTTAGTTTGCCCATGCCTGCTCTACGTTGGGGTATTCCGAGAGGTGCGGTTTTACAAGGCATTTAGTCTTCTTTGCCCAAGATTGCAGTTGCCTCATTATTGTACAGCTCCCAGGCTTCCATGGCACTGAGTCATGGCAGTTCGAGTGGTATCAAAGTTTATTAATTCTACAGTGTAGATAAATCCTAGGTGGGAATGATTTGCAGTCTCACTCTCTGAAATGCTAGAAATTTGCTGATAATTTTTATGGGGAAAGAACAATTCCTTCATTTTCCAATTTCCAATTTCTGCCTCCTGGTGAATACTAGTTGACAATTTAGAAGGAACCCTAATGGAGTGGCAGCCTGGAGGCCTTTAAGAAGTAAGCTATGAAATGCCTTAACCAGAAACTCAGATTTATACAGGGCTGGTTGGATGCAAATGCCTGAGTGGAAAGCAGTTTCATTCACATATGGTTCTTTTTCATCTTCATTTGGACCTTTCTTGAATGTGGTTAATCCTTGTTTGTTACTCTAGAGGGCACCTCCAATTTCTTTTGGGTATATAGTTGGCTCTCCATACTCACAGTTTCTGCATCCATGGATTCAACCCTCCACAGCTGGAAAATATTTCTAAAAAATCCAAAACACATACTTTGATTTTGCCATTTTATATCAGGGGCATCATTGTACTATGCTATTGCATTGAATGGATCTTGAGCATCTGTGGATTTTGGTGTCCATGAGAGTCCTGGAAGCAAACCCTGCAGACATCAAGGATCCTTGACCCCTTTCATGTTCTGGCTTTCAGTGGGGGCCCTGATCCATTTTTTGGGAGCTGCTCAAAATCGAGAGGGCAGATATCTGTTTTTTCTCTGGGGTGCCGAAATATTCATTTTCTATTGGTCCATTATGGGGGGGGGGGGAAGGCTTCCTAGACACCCTTCCTGTCATTTTAGGCATTTCAGCTGTTTTACTCTAGAGGAGAGGTGCTCAGCTGCAGGTAGGCATGTGTGGTTTTTAAGGTCTTCATGCCATATGCACGTTCCAAGGCAAGGAGGCAAGTTCTCTTACTCCAGGGGAGGTGCTACACTGCAGACAGGTGCACATGCTTTCTGGGCCTGCATGCCACACATGCACTCTCTTTCCAAGGCAAGGAGGCAAGTTCTCCTTCATACTCTAGATGAGGCACTTGGCTGTAGGCAGGCGTGCACACTTTCTGGGATTGCATGCCACACACACAAGGCAAGGAGCCATAGAGTGTCACGTGCTCACAAAAAGCAGACAAGGAGCTGGGAATGAGCTCCCACTCACTTTTGTGAGTAACGGGAGGGGCCTTCCTGTTACATGCTCCCCAAGGTAGCGAAAGAACAGATGATCAGAAGGAAAATGGTTCTGCGCACATCCGTAATATGCATGCAAAATGACGCAGGGAAAAAACTGAGGCCTTCCAGTTATGCACAAAGTATTTTTTGCTTCTGCATGGGAACCCTCCCTCTTCATGAGCATTTGTGAGTACATAGTTATTAGGTCAATAAATGTATGCCTTTTGTGGTTTGGCTGTGGCAGGGAAGTTTTGTAGCAGACAGTTTTTGTCTGTAATAAAATGCTGAATTCTAAGTTGGAGCCAAGGTTTCAAGCTTGAAAATCGTGCTTCGCAGCAAAGAAGAGGCTTTCAGACTATTTAAGTGTTGAACTGTGATAGCTGGAAATCCCTGTGTAAGAAAGATGGTAAAAATTGGAGAGAAATGGATAGATTCCCACCTTTAATATTGGTTACCACTCGTTCTTCATCTGCAGCTGCCTTGGCTGAAAGAGGAATATTTCACAGTACTGATTATACAATCCACACCTGCTGTGATTTATATATTTTTCTTACCTAGTGTCAGAATTAGTATAGCTTCCAGGGGTATGCTCTGTATGTAATCTCATTAAAGGAAGCGGTGCCATTTTTAAAATCTTACTAATCACCCCGTTCACCTGCATTTCCTCAATATAATTAATAATCGGGTTGAGAAGCACTCTTTAATCTAAATGCGTGTGAGAAAAATCATTGAATTGCGAACTGCTGCATGCAGACCATTTCCAATATTTGATGGAACAGGGAATCAGTGCTTGGAAAAGATATATTTGGATCACCATTTTAAGTGTCCCTAGCTTAGGGTGCACCTGCATTGTAGATTAAAGGTAGTTTGACACCACTTTAACGACCATGTCTCAATGTTATGGAATTTGTAATTTCGTGAGGCACCAGTACTCTTTGACAGAAAAGGCCAAAGACCTGGTAAAATTACATCTCCCATGATTCTATAGCATTGAGACATGGTAGTTAAAGTGATGTCAAACTGCATTAATTCAACAGTGTAGATGCACCCTTAAGGAAAAAACTAGTACAAAACAAATTAGCATAAGAGTCAATATTGTATTTCTCAGCTTCCCACCAGCCAAACTGGTTCTGCGATAAATATCTCTGGAATGGTAGGATATTATTGCAAATATACTGAAAGGGTGGATCTTTAGGATGGCTCAGACTTATCTTTGCAACACAGCTGTGTGCGTGGTGCATAGCATGTGTTTGGGTATATGCTAATTTTAGGCCAGTTTTCAGTAAAATTCCCAGGATGCCAGATGACAATGTGATAAGTAGAAAAACTTTTAAAGAATCTAGCATGCACTTAGAATAAGAGTAGACAACCACAAATGAGGAATGTGGGAAATTTTACTCTCCTTCCTGATACCATAGGTCTATCAATCTGAAGAAAAATTGTTTATTTTCATATTTAGAAGTAACTTGGTGTTGTGCACAGTGTTTGGGAGTGATCGTTTTAGGTGTTGCTGTTGTTCTTGTTGTTGTTCTTGTTGTTGTTGAAGGGCTTAAGGAAGAAAGTGGCCATTTCTAGAGAATAGGCTTGTGCATTTTGGCTGAATCTTGATCTGTCTCTGCTGACTGGATTATGGTAGACCTCTGTATCCATGTTTGCTCACCTTCCAAAAATGAGTGGGTAGCCAGATAGCCATTTTCAGTCTGTAGCCGAAAAATGTGGCTAGATACAGCCCATTGGCAGCAATAGGGAACTTATGAGGCTCCCCTTTCAATTCCTGGGAACCTTTTCTTTCTTCCCTTCAAGGGAGACTGGGCTTCCTACGTGATGCTGAATAGGAGAGGAGGAGCTGTGATCGACTGCCACGTTGTCCGGTCATGGATGAAAAAAGTGACAGCTGGGCCCTTGCCATTACGGCCATCTGACCAAGCCGAACAAGTCAGATTGGCTGAAGGAAATGGCTAAAACAGATCCGTGCATAAGCCTGCTAGAGACATTCAACATGAAATATTTCCATTTGGGGAATTTTGATACCTCCATTTATTTGTGTGGCCCAGAGACCTTGAAGGTCTAGAGAACAGCAGAAAAGGATTTGGATGATTGATTGTGCTTGGCTGGATTCAAATCACAAGAAAGGAGATTCCACCTAAACTTTAGGAAGAGCTTCTTTATGGTAAGAAAGGTTTAACAGTGGAATGGATTGCCTTTGGTAGTGGTAAACAAAGGGATGCTTTAGTTTTATAATGCTACATGGCCGGGAGTTGAAATAGATAGCTTTGAAGTCTCTTTTTACTCTAACAATCAATAACAACAACAACAACAACAACAACAACAACAATTTATGTATAGACTGCCTTCTCTCCTTAAGGGGATTCAGGGCAGTTTACACACAAAAAAGGCAAACATTCAATAGCCATAAGCTAATCTATAGTTCTGTTATGGGTAGACTCTCCCTGTCTTAGGCCCCTTCTACACTCCTTTGTGTCTGATGTTTGTTTTAAAGAAATGTAACTCCACGGCACAGAAATACCTGCAACACAATTTTTACAGCCTTTGTAGTAGGAATGGAAAGAATATTCACAATTATTTGTTATCTTGTCAAGAAGTATAATGGACCAGCAAGAGGTATTTTTTGCATTTTTGTGTGTTATTCAAGCATCCTGAAATGCTGTAAAAGAACTATTCTGCATGGGAAAAAACGTATTTATGTTTGTGCAGAAAACCTATTTTCTGTGTAGAAAATAGTTTTCCAATGGGAGTTATTTTGACATGAAATTTACCCACTTTCCTTCTCAGAATAATCAAATATGGGGAGAATACTGCAGAAAAAGACTTTTTTTCACCAGCAACTGGAAATCAATTACTGTAAGGTTTCAACCTCACACTCAAGAGCGTAACTGAGGATTTAGATCCCTACTTTCTACTGTATATGGTGTACAACCTTTACACTGGTAAGTCTATAAATTTGCTGAAAACAAAGGCTGACTGCAGGGTGTAAAATAAATAAAGTAAAGGTGAGGGTGTGGATGGCCAGGTTTATCTTTGTAACATATATCTTTCTGTGATTAAAAGTCATAACCTTTGAAATGCTAAAGCATTGAAGTAACTGGGTTTGAAATATTTACAGCTCCTTCTAAATTGGTGCAAATGGTTTCTGTGGCTTTCGCCTTCAGGTGTTAATGTAGTGTTGCCTTACAGCCATTCTCATACAGGTTTTCTTGCTCCTTTCTGCATTTGGCATGAACCCTGCTACTGATTTAGGTTTCCATTGTGTTTCAAATAACACACTTAGGTCACAGTCCACAAAAGCTCCTGCTATAATAAATTGTTTAGTTTTCACGTGCCCTAACAAGGGGTCTTAACTGTACCTTCTGAAGTAATAAGGCTAACTTGATCTTCTGCCCATGTATTGGCTAGGCTCTTTGCTTTAATTTGCTTTGTGACCTTATCTGATGAAATATTTATCCAGAAGTGCTACTGAGAAATAATAATTTCAAAGCTAGTTTATCTTTCTTTACTCAATGCTTTGTGTGTGTATGGTTGAGTAAGGGAAAAAATGCAATAGAGACTTTTAGGCCACTTCTACACTGGCATATAAAATCCAGATGATCTGCTTTGAACCGGATTATATGGCAGTGTAGACTCATATAATCCAGTTCAAAGCAGATAATGTGGATTATCTGCTTTGATAATCTGGATTATAGGGCAGTGTAGAAGGCACCATAGTCTACATTGCCATATAATCCAGTTTAAAGCAGATTATCTGGATTTTATACGGCAGTGTGCGAGGGGCCTTAATTAACTAGAACACAAGCAACTGCTATTTAAAAAATCGAAGACGTAATACTCCATGCAGAAAGCTGTTTTTATAATACAGTAAAACTGTGTTACATGAAGTTACTTTTGTTTTTATTTGTCGTATTTTGCTTTTAATTACTGCTTTTCAATATAAATATCAAGGCAATACAGAGTATATTGTATGGTATAGTATGGGCTATAGTATAAGTTAAGCCAGGAGCCCCTCGGACTAAAGACCGGGAGGTCGGAGGTTTGAATTAGGGAGAGCACGGATGAGCTTCCTCTGTCAGCCTCAGTTCCCCATGTTGGGACATGAGAGAAGCCTCCCACAAGGATGGTAAAACATCAAAACATCCAAGCATCCCCTGGGCAACGTCCTTGCAGGTGACCAATTCTCTCACACCAGAAGGGACTTGCAGTTTCTCAAGTTGCTCCTAACACAGGAAAAAAAAGTTAGGTCTATTTTTAATAGCAATTCTCTAGCAAACAAAAACATTTATCTGACATCTACCTATGCCCATGGGTGCCGAGACCCCTTTTACACTGCCATATAACCCAGATTATCAAATCAGATAATCCACATTATC
Organism: Anolis sagrei; assembly: GCF_037176765.1. Classification (NCBI taxonomy): domain Eukaryota; kingdom Metazoa; phylum Chordata; class Lepidosauria; order Squamata; family Anolidae; genus Anolis; species Anolis sagrei. Next base: position 209,286,614 of record NC_090023.1, on the reverse strand, counting down.
TGCTTTGAAGTGGGTTATATAAGTCTACACTGCCATATAATCTAGGTCAAATCAGATAATCTGGGTTTTATATGGCAGTGTAGAAGGGGCCTGAACATCTAATGTATAAGGACGCATGGACAAATATGGAAGGTTAGAAAGAGCAGAGGATAATTTCTACGGCCATTGATAATACAGGGCTATGATCTTGTCTAGAAGTGTTTTCTAACTATTGCTACTGTGACCTTAGCATGGTGTAGTGGTTTGAACAATGAGCATTGTACTATGGGTTTGAATCCTTGCTCGATCAATGAAAAGCACTGGGTGACCTTAGGCACGTCATGCCCTGTCACCTGCAGAGGAAAGCAAAGTCAACCCTTTTCAGAACAGATCGTGTCCCGTGATAGGTTTACATTAGGCTGGAAACAATTGAAAGGCAACCATTAATTGCGTAACATTTTTTAAGGCAAGTATTCTAGAACTGGCAATGTGTTTCAATTTATTATTTTATTTATTTACAGTATTTATATACCGCTTTTCTCACCCCTAGGGGGACTCAAAGTGGTTCTAGGCTACAACAATTGGAGTATAGTGTCTAGATCAATGGTTCTCAACCTGAGGGTGTGCCATAGCTGAGGGGCCACCACTGAGAAGGCCCTGTCACTTGTCCCTGCCAAACGTACTTGTGATGAAGGCGGGATCGAGAGCAGGGCCTCCCCAGATGATCTTAAAATCCTAGATGGTTCATAAGGGGAGATGCGTTTGGACAGGTAACATGACTGGAGAATAGTATTTATAGTGTAAAAGAGTTTGCACTATTCCAGTCTGGCTATACATAACAAAGCTAGCATGCTCTCAGGCCCCTTCTACACTGTTCTACATCCCAGGATCTGACCCCAGATTATCTTCTTATCCCAGATCATCTGGCAATACAGACTCCTATAATCCAGTTCAAAGCAGATAATATGGGATCAGATCTTGGGATATAGGGCATTTGAGCAGGGACCACTTTGACCAGAGACCATTTGACTAAGGTGCTGATTCAGAAAATTGCATTGGATAGACCACATCAGCTTTAATTTCCAATACAGAACATATGCCAGTAGTCACCATCAGAAAACCATATTTATTAATTCTGCACCATAAGAGGGTTTTGTGAGACCTGTAACTTTCATTGCAATGGTGTAGTAATGATGAGGTCACTGACCATATTTTAGTTCTTGCAGACCACTGGTGGTCCACAGATCACAGATGGCAAACCACTGCTCCAAAGTGAAAAGAGTTGAGTGTGGAATATGGAAACTGCTCTCTGTTTGCAAATGAATAAACTCAGTGAAGGAATGCCTGGTTCAGAATTTGCAAAGCCCAAGAAGGACTGTTGTTACCTAGGATACTTAAAAGGTCTCTCATTCAGAGTTCACCATAACTTGAACTCGACAGCCATTAACGACGACTGCTTCAGCTGGTGCTCTTTGATTTGCCACAGCTCCAAAGGCATGGTTTCCAACGTCAGGTTGTAAAACCTGTTTTCAAGATTGAGATCTTATTGCTCTCCCTGAAGTTGGCCATCACCCTCGGCTCCTTTGTTCGCTTTCACAATGATTTGATTCACCATGGTGCCTGGAGAGGCTGTATTAATCCCCGTACTTCATCTTTCCTATAAAAATATTTCTCCCTTTCTTGGTCCTGCTGTAAAGTCATTAGCTGATTCTCTCTAGCCGTAAACCTTTTGAAACGGGCATAGATTGCATCTACTTTTAAGCATTAGGCAGCCAGTTTGCTTCAACTTTAATCATGATTTAGGATTTCTGTTTATTGCTTCACAGAGGCTGCACTACTTCAAAACCTTTAAATACATGTGTCGCATTTGAAAAGGGGCATATTTTTCTGCTTACTACCTCAAACTGGGAAATTACTCCAAACCTTCAAAACCCAGGGTGCATCTGCACTGTAGAATTCAGTTTTATACCACATTAATTGCCATGGCTTAATGCTGTGGACTTCTGGGAGTTGTAGTTTCGCAATGTATTTTGCCTTCTCTTCCAAAGAATGCTGGTGCCTCACCAAACTAGAGATCTCAGTATTCCATAGCATTGGGCCATGGCGGTTAAAAGTGGTGTCAAATTGCACTAATGCTACACTTTGGGGGTGCCATTTGTCTACTGTAAATCTGTCAATAGTCATCAATTGGAGATGGATGTAACACATTTCTAGAGGTTTTAGAGGGAGGCAAAATGAAGACATTTCCCCTATAAAAATGAAGTGAAGACATCTGCCCTTGTGCTTTGCTACTCTGCTACTGAATATGCATGCCCAGTGTGCATATATCTCACCACGTTAAAACAGTGGATGTGGCTCTTAATGAGATATCCCGCATTATTTCAGGATGTCTAGATCCTACACTGCTGGAGAAATTACACTGCTTAGCTGGTATTGCATCACCTGGCATCAGTCGGGAAGTAGCAGCTAATAATGAAAGGGCCAAGGCATTGACATCTCCAGCCCATTCTCTGTTCAGATATCAGTCAACAAGCCAATGCCTTAAATCAAGAATCAGCTTCCTAAGAGCTACAGAGACACTTGCAGGAACACTTCAGCAAGCAAGAGTCCAAAAGTGGCGGGCTAAAACCCAGAACCTCAATCAGTGTCTGATACCAAATGAGAGACTCCCTCCTGGGCACACAGAAGACTAGGCTACTTGAAAGGCGCTGAACAGAGTGCGCTCTGGGACCAGGGGATGAAGAGACAGTATTAAGAAATGGGCCTACAAAGTGTGGAAAAGAGCAAACCACAGACCACCTACTAAAATGCAGTCTGAGCCCTGCCACATACACAGTGGAGGACCTTCTCACAGTGACACCAGAGGTATTCGAAGTGGCCGGCTTCTGGTCAAACGACATTTAGTATAATGCCAAGTTTCAAACTTTGTTTGTGGTTTTTCCTATACATTTTAACTGTATTCTCAATTTGCTTCTGATATGATAAACTTCTAAAACATGAATGCCCCCCAGAAATATTCCTTCAGACTGAATATACTGGGTTGTTGTAGGTTTTTCGAGCTGTATGGCCATGTTCTAGAAGCATTCTCTCCTGATGTTTTACCTGCATCTGTGGCAAGCATCCTCAGAGGTTGTGAAGTTTGTTGGAAACTAGAAAAATTGGGTTTATATATCTGTGGAAGGTCCAGGGTGGGAAAAAGAACTCTTGTCTGTTGGAGGTAGGTGTGAATGTTTCAGTTGGCCACCTTGATTAGCATTTGATGGCCTGACAGTTTTTAGGTGTGGCTTGTTACTGCCTGGGGGAATCCTTTATTGAGAGCTGACCAGTGTTCCTGATTGTTTCTTGTCTGGAGTTCCCCTGTGTTTCAGTTGTTTTTTATTTACTGTTATAATTTTAGAGTTTTTAAATACTGGTAACCAGATTTTGTTCATTTTTATGGTTTTTTCCTTTCTGTTGAAATCTACACTGGATCTACACTGCTCTATATCCCTGGATCTGATCCCAGTTATCTGCTTTGAACTGGATTATGTGAGTCTCCACTGCCAGATGATTTTGGATAATTAGATAATCTGGCAGTGTAGAAGGGGCCTTCGTAACTAGCATCACAAATAAATTAAAGCTCCAGTTGAGAAATGCATTTAGAAGCAAAGTGTAGGCATCCAAAGGAAGGAGGGTAATTGAACACAGACAAGATTTCTAGGTAAGAATAACAGTCTCTTTGTCTCTGCAGTGCTAGAAATATGGAGGCTGAAGGCAAATTTCAGGAGAGAGGCTGAAAAAGATTTCTTCTGTGGTGAGAAATGGTTTACTTTAGCTACACCCATTGAGATTCCCTCTGTTATGGTTGTAGGAGTCTGCACTTCTGATATAAAAGCAGAAAAAGAGACAGAAATGATCCACAGAGTAAACTTTACTGCAGGAACCTGATGCGGCCACTAGGTGTCGTTGCACCCTCGCACTCTTCCTGGCCATTCATTTCCTTTGCTTTCCCCAAACTCCACTAATAGGAAAGGGGTTTCTTTCCCCACTTACCCTGGTAAGAATGAACTTGGCACATATTTCATCTGCTGAGAACGTCCCTGACCAAGGCACTTCAGAATTCAGAGGTGAAAGAAAAGATTCAGTCAAAAACTGCACAGAAAGCATTCCAAAGGAACCACAAATGTAAACTTAAATATTTGGAATAGTACCAAAATGACTGCAAAACACACCACCAAAGTATAGCACGATGATCCCAATTTTTAACTGTCATGGTAACATCTTACAGAATCATGGGGTTTGTAGTTGGGTGCAGCACTAGAGCTCTTCATCTGAAACTGCAAATCCCAGGATTGAAAAGGATGGAACCATGGCAACTGAATCAGAGAGCTATGGAAATTGTATCTCTTGGGTTTCAGTTTACTGCTTTTTTTTAATCACCCAATAACCCAAACTCTGTGGCTGGATTTGTACTCAGTTACAATTGCTATTGCCTGCCTTCAAGTAATTTCTGACTTATGGAAACCCTAAAGCAGTGTTTCTCAGCCTAGTGGTCGGGACCCCTGGGGAGGTCACAAGGGGGATTGCAGAGGGATCTCCAAAGACCATCAGAAAACACGTATTTCTGATGGTTGGAACCCTTTTGGTAGAGAAGACTGAAGATCTCTCCGCCTGTCCCTCACTTTCTTTTTGGTGTTGGGGAACTACAACTCCCAGAATTCAAAAACAACCCCTCTAAGCCCAGGGTGGCCATGTAGGTAGTGTGTCAAGTTTGGTGCAGATCCATTGTGGGCTGGGTTCAGGATGCTCTTTGATCCCAGCAACTACAACTCCCAAATGTCAAGGTCTATTTTCCCCAAACTCCACCAGTGTTCACATTTGGGCATATTGAATATTTGTGCCAAGTTTGGTCCAGATTCATTGTTGTTTGAGTCCACAGTACTCTCTGGAGGTAGGTGAACGACAACTCCAAAACTCAAGGTCAATGCTCACTAAACCCATTATTTTCTCTTGGTCATGGGCGTTCTGTGTGCCAAATTTGGTTCAATCCCATTGTTGGTGGAGTTCAGAATGCTCTTTGATTGTAGGCTAACCATATATCCCAGCAACTACAACTCCCAAATGTCAAGGTCTATTTTCCCCAAACTCCACCAGTGTTCACATTTGGGCATATTGAATATTCGTGCCAAGTTTGGTCCAGATTCATTGTTGTTTGAGTCCACAGTACTCTCTGGAGGTAGGTGAACGACAACTCCAAAACTCAAGGTCAATGCTCACTAAACCCATTATTTTCTCTTGGTCATGGGCGTTCTGTGTGCCAAATTTGGTTCAATCCCATTGTTGGTGGAGTTCAGAATGCTCTTTGGTTGTAGGCTAACCATATATCCCAGCAACTACAACTCCCAAATGTCAAGGTCTATTTTCCCCAAACTCCACCAGTGTTCACATTTGGGCATATTGAATATTCGTGCCAAGTTTGGTCCAGAGCCATCATTGCTTGAGTCCACAGTACTCTCTGGAGGTAGGTGAACTACAACTCCAAAACTCAAGGTCAATGCCCACCAAACCTTTTCATTATTTTCTCTTGGTCATGGGTGTTCTGTGTGCCAAATTTGGTTCAATCCTATTGTTGGTGGAGTTCAGAATGCTCGTTGATTGTAGGTGAACTGTCAATCCCAGCAACTACAACTCCCAAATGACAAAATCAACCCCCCCCCCCCAATGCAACCAGTATTCAAATTTGGGCGTATGACGTATTTGGGCCAAATTTGGTCCAATGAATGAAAATACACCTTGCATATCAGATATTTACATTGCGATTCACAACAGTAGCAAAATTAGTTATGAAGTAGCCACGAAAATAATGTTATGGTTGGGGGTCACAACAGCATGAAGAACTGAATTAAGGGGTCGTGGCATTAGGAAGGTTGAGAAACACAGCCCTACACTATGCCAGCTCTCTACTGCTAAAATTCAAACCATGTTAAAAGGAAACTGGATATTAAATCAAGACCCAATCGGCAGAAGGGAATTTCTGCTTATTGTTAACAGAATCGGTTACCATGTAGTGAAATGTGCAGGAAGGGATGAATTGGAGGTTCTTTAGGAGCCTTCCTTCTCAGTGATTTTATGGTTGTGAGGCAGGCATCTGGATAGCAGAAGAAATCCCAGAAAATTACTTTGGGGAACTGCGATTCCCAGAATTGCCATTGGCCATGCTGCTTGGGTGATTCAAGGGATTATAGTCCCCCCTCCAAAAAAATCACTTCTCTAAACCGTGGAGTAGATATTGGCAGTTCATTTCTTTTAGCAGCGAAACTGAAGCCAAACAACCGGTGATCAAATCTGTCAAACAGGTCTGGCTTCACTGGGTAAAATAGAAGCCAAGGATATTTTCCTTCGTTACAGAGATCTTTCTATAGAATCAGAGGCTTTAGTCAGAAAGCCTTTCAGTAGTCAGAGCTATGATTCACTCCTGCTCTAGCTGAGAAAACTGACCAAAGGAAAAGGGAATTTGGCAAGTTCAAAGCCAGTTTAAGAGGGTTAAAATCAAAACAAATCTTAATCTACGTTTAGTTTCTTTCCAGGAAGTATGGTTTCCAGAGGGATACCATCCTGAATACATTTGATCTTGTCTGATTTCAGATGAGCAGTACCTGATGGGAGACCAATAGAGATGCCCAGGCAACAACAACAACTACAACAACAACAACAACAACAACTACAGATTTTGTTTATTTTCCACCCTTCTCCCCTAGGGGACTCAGAGTGGATTTACACACATAGGCAAACATTCAATGACTTTAAAATGAAGCACATGAAAACAAACAAAGGCCTTCTCCTTTCATTTCCAGCTTCTGGAGGTGGTTCTCATTTCTGGCTCTGGTGAGATGCTGTCTCCATTTTCAGGGTGAAGAGCCTGCGTTGTCACTTCCTGGTTGTGTGGCCGGCAAAATTGCTTGGAGTGTCTCTTTGCCTTTTTCTGCTTAAGTGGTACCTATTTATTTACTCACATTTGCATGTTTTCAATCTGCTAGGCTGGCAGGAGTTGGAGCTGACAGAAGGGAGCTCACCCATCTCGTAGATTCGAACCACCAACCTTCAGGTCAGCAGCACAAGAGTTTAACCCATTGTGCCACCACGGTAAGTAAGGTTAGGAGAGAATTATATCTGAACGCTCCTCAGGATGTCCAGGTAAGGCTAGGAAAGAATTCTGCCTGAAAGGATGTCCAAGTAAGACAAGGAAATGCTAGAGATGTGCAGAAAAGACTAGAAAAGAATTCTGCCTGCAATTCTTTCAGACAGTCTTTCAGGCAAAATTATTTCATAGTCTTACCTGGACATCTCTGTTGGTCTCCCATCTGAGTACTAACTCAGCCACTGATCATCTTCCAAATATGCAGCTAGGAAAGGATAGGAAGATACCTGCAAGTTATCGACAATCCAAGTTGACAGTACTGAGTTAGATCTTAGATGGAGTCTATGATGTGTTTATAAGGGAGCTTCATATCATATGATTTGTTTACGAGGAAGCTTCAAGTCATCTGACTTTTTTACAAGGGAGCTTCGTATCATCTGACTTGTTTATGAGGGAGCTTCATATGTTCCCTCCCACCCTCATTTCTCACATTAGCAGCATGGTCATCATGATGAATTCAGTTCTGAAAATTACACTTCCCACGGAATTCAGAATTAATGTCCTCTAAACCAAGAAGGGATTCTAGTATTTGCATGATCATATTGACACTAATGTTTCATTTATAATGACGTGGGGCCTATTCATGAATAGACCATCTGAAAGGGCTCTGCCAAGGACACTAACAAAACGTGTCTCAGTTTTGGATGTTATCCCACAGGAAGAGATGGGAAAGCATCATATATCCATAGTGTTATGTCCTGTTGCATTAGAAAGCAAATCGTGTTGTTCTTATGTCCCATCACACATTGTTTTTTCTTGCCTTTTACTCCCAAAACAATCCATTTTCAGATTTATCACATGAATGAGTGTGGTTCCCACCCACTCAATTAAAAAAAAAAAGCTTGAGAAAAAAACTGTGGGGATATAGACTTTCCAATTCTGTAACTCCTGAGGAGATGGAAGGCATTGATCTGCACCCCCTCTTCTCTCGGCTCCTCTCTTTCCTCTCAATCTCACAAGCTAGCCATAGCGCAATTTCGAAAGCCAAGATTACCATGAAGGAGAAATGACAGGAAGAACAAAGCAATGATAATATGAATTTCCAATGGTTAAAAAAATTACCATGCCAGGCTCATGATGCAGGATTTTGTCAGAAATATTAAAAATTAACTAGGTATTTTTAATTACAAAGATGTGAGTCAAGCACTGAAAGGGTTAAATAGATGCAATGACTCATCAAAAGCTGCAGTTCTATATAAGCAGGTGTGCCTGTAACTTAGTAGCTTGCCTCAGTGTGAGGTAGACCTTAGATTGTGAGAGAAGGCTTCATAGTGTGAGGAAGGCCTTAGACTGTGAGAGAAGACCTCACAGTGTGAGGTAGGCCTTTGTCTATGAGAAGCTTTGGTGAGAGAAGCCCTAGGTTGAAGAACACATGTGTAAAGCTGTGTGTAAAGCTACTGTGTGAAGTTCCTGAGTAAGGTGTGTGAGGAGGCTCTGTGAGGGTGAAGCTGTTTATCTGCATGAGAAAGAATCCCAGCATGGAAGCAAAGAATGAAGTATAAAGGACTTTATTTGTGCTATGAAAACCTTGTTTTTGTAACTAGTGCAACCATATTATTTTTGTTGTGGTTCAGCGTGATTCTGAGCCTGAGATGTTCTCTGATGATGAGGATGATGGGATTCAGATTCTTGGCCCTTTTCCTGTGTCACAGATTCCTGGACCTGTTCCTATGTCTTTTTCTGAGGCTCCAACAGACAGTACAGATAGTGCAGCTGGAGAGTCAACAAAGCAGTTCTCAGGAGAAAAGAATGCCAATGAATTAGATAATGAACAGGTGGAGAGGCCTTTGCCTTTCCATGGTGATAGTGCAGAAAGCCTTGATAGTGACCTGATCCGGCAAGCACGCCTTGATTTGCGGATCAGGAGGAGTTCACGCTTAGCCAGCAGAAGAGAAGCTAGCTTGGGGAAAGGTCATTGCAATGCTTTCATGTTGGCGAGAGCATAATGTTTTCATGTTAGCAAAAGGTATTTAGGCTTCCAGTTAACGAAGAGAAAGTATCAGTTCAACGTGGCTTTTGGGCATGAAAGCTTCTATGGAATAATCTTGGCTTTACAGCAGCACGCTTTGTGCTTCCGGCATCGTATTTCTTGGGGCTTGTGTTTCAGGACTCTGATTTGACCATTGCTTAAAGGATTATGTTTTATGTTTTTACCTGTGGACCTATGGAACTGTATTTTGCATTTAACCTTTGTCTTTGGAACTTTGCAGCGCTTATTCTATGTTTTTGACTTGGATTTTTTTCTCAATAAACTACAAAATCTACAGCTCTTGTGTGGTGGTGTTTAGCAGCAAGGTGATGCCTACTCTGAGTTGCAACAATTTTGCTGTAAAGAAAAGCTTCCTATGGAAGAGATAACATTAGTCTCTGTGTTTTTGTTCTTTTTATCACCTTGGGCTACTGGTACTGGGTCACACTACTGCTAATAAGTTACTCTGCTGTACATGTATGAAGCGTGTCTTTTGTTAATAAGCCCACTTCTGCGACAGATTTCAGGAGAGAAATGTAAATGTTTGGTAGGGGATCGCCCACTGGATCGCCCCTTACTCCATGTCATTAATTCAGTTCAACGGGGGGAATCTGACAGATCCCATCCTACATTTTTTTGTCATTTTCTCCAATAGTATAGCAATTCCTGAGCTCAGAAGAGTCGCTTCCAGACATTTCAGAAACCATGTATTGTTGAAGGCTTTCATGGCCGGAATCACTGTTTTTTTTAGGCTTTTTCGGGCTATATGACCATGTTCTAGAGGCATTCCCTCCTGACGTTTCGCCTGCATCTATGGTAAGCATCCTCAGACCTCACCACCTCTGAGGATGCTTGCCATAGATGCAGGCGAAACATCAGAATGCCTCTAGAACATGGCCATATAGCCCCAAAAAACCTTAAAAAAACACAATTTCAGAAACAATTTATTAAAGAGATTTTATGGATGCAAGGAGGAAGTCCATTCAACATTGTTAAATTAGTGTATTATAAGTGTTTATAAAGGGGAGGGGCAGCATGGGATAACACCCTTAGATTCTGATTGTGCCCATCAGTATCAGTTTTGCTTCTTGTCATTTTAAGTGATTGCTAGAGCTTGGGAAAGTGCCTTTTTGACCCACAAGTCCAAGATGCTGTGGTTCAAAAGGTAACCTTTTCAATCTCGAAAAGAGGTAGTAGGGAGTAAGTAAAAGAAAATGCAGAAGATCATATTATTCCATGTGGATGTGGCATATTTTGGTTTCAGTGAGGCCTTGTACAAGGTTCCCATGACATTCTCACAGTATAACCAACAGATCTGGAAGCTTGTCTTATAAATACTGGCTTAGGGAGCTACATATGTTTAGCTTAGAGAAAAGATAGCGAGAGGACATGATAGTCATGCTTAAATATCTGTGAAAGGATGTCACATTGAAGAGGGGGCAAGCTTGTTTTCTACTGCTCTAGAGACTAAGACATGGAGCAGTGATTTCAAATTGCAGGAAAAGAGATTTCACCTAACACAAGGAAGAACTTCTGATTAAAAGACAGTGGAATATGCTGCCTTGGAGTGTGGTGGAGTCTTCTTCTCTGGAGATTTTAAAGCAGAGGCTGGATGGCCTTCTGTTGAGAGTGTTTTGATTGGGTGTCTCTGCATAGCAGTGGGTTTGACGACAGCAGTACATATGAAAAAGATCTTGGAGTCCTTGTGGACAACAAGTTAAACATGAGCCAACAATTTCATGCGGCAGCTAAAAAAGCCAATGAGTTTTTGAACTGTATAAATAGGAGTATAGTGTCTAGATCCAGGAAAGTCATGTGACCCCTCGATTCTGCCTTGGTCAGACCACACCTGGAATACTGTGTGCAATTCTGGGCACCACAATTGAAGAGAGATGTTGAAAGGTTGGAATGTGTCCAGAGGAGGACAACTAAAATAATCAAGGGCCTGGTGAACAAGCTCTATGAGGAGCGGCTTAAAGAGCTAGGCATGTTTTGCCTGCAGAAGACATGGCTGAAAGGAGACACGATGAGGGTCATGTATCAAGATGTAAGGAGAAGTCATAGGGAGGAGGGAGCAAGCTTGTTTTCTGCTGCCTTGGAAACTAGAACAGGAAACAATGGCTTCAAACTACAGGAAAGGAGATTCCAACTGAACATGAGGAAGAACTTCCTAATTGTGAGAGCTGTTCAGCAGTGGAACTCTCTGCCCCGAAGTGTGGTGAAGGCTCCTTCTTTGGAGGCTTTTAAACAGAGGCTGGATGGCCATCTGTTGGGAGTGCTTTGAATGCGATTTTCCTGCTTCTTGGCAGGGGGTTGGACTGGATGGCCCCCGAGGTCTCTTCCAACTTTATGATTCTATGGACAGGATGGCCCCTTGTGGTCTCCATGAGTCTATGGTTGAATGTTTCACCCACATCCACTCCTGAACGGAAAGCAGTGGCTCCCTGTAGTCATCTGCGTGGCCCACCCCATCCTTGGAAGAGGCATGCAGCACTTTGATGTAGCACTTTGCCGAACAGAGATCATTCAATGATTCATACTATAACAGGATCTGAATATATTTTGACGGCAGCCGGAGGCATGGAGCTTGACAGATCATAGGCACGTCTCCAGAAAGAGAATTGTTTAAATATTTGAAATTGAGTTTCCCCGGACTCCCTGTGCTGGAGAAGGCTTCTTTGTGATGATGAAACTTTTCATTGTATGGCAAGCAATCCTGGCAGTTAGAGCTGGTGGCTTGCATGCCAGGGGAATCTGCTTTGGGTTTTAGTCAGAACTTCAAAGGTGCCACCCTTGGAGGAAGTTCATAAGGATAGATAGCTCTTTTAAAATTTGGAAGAAAATATCGAACATAGTTAACGTCCCATTGATGTGGAAACCACCAACTGCCACAACAATCTTACTACAATGTGGTCTTTGACTTAATCATCTCTCTATATCTGGTTTTCTTCTTGAAAATCAGGCAAATGTATGAAAAGTCATGTTTATCTCTTTCTTTCATTTCCTCCTTGTTTTGCATAAATTAATACATACTGTGGACTTCTAAATGTTTTCCTTTGTCTTCTCTGGCTTTCAAATTCTGGATTGCTTAGCATTGTTTCCAAAGCAGAACTGACCCACTGGAAATCTGACATGGCTTTCTCATCATTTCAGCGTTTTACAGAACACAGCCATCGTGTTCTTTTCAGTCTTTTCCTGTAGAAGGATAGCATTGTTAACACTGGCCCAAAGCAATCTGATTATGATCGCAATATGCTTTCATCCAGGCTTTCCCCCTCAGGATAGTTTTTTGATGTTCACAGCCCCCAAGGTAATATACAAATTTAAAAAAAACAATGCATAGCAAAAGTACAAATAGAACATAATGGTATTGAAAAGAAACAAAAGCAGAAGTCTGAATTTAAAAAACTGTGATCAAGCTAGATTTTGCAGCATCTCCAAGGACAAAATTCTGTTAGCTTCCTTGGAGATCGAATTCTCCAATAGCCGTTCAACTGTAGGAAAAGATCCTGTCGAAGGCCAATGTAAACAGTATTGCTAGACTCTAGATTCAGATCTCCAGAACCAAACTAAAGGGGTGCAGAGATGAAAAATAATGTGACGTGTAAATACATAGTGTACACATTCCTATTCCAGGAGGGATTCTTCCCATTTAAACTGGAAACCAATCAGAAGAAATCAGTGGAAATCCTTCCAAAAATGAGAGAAAAGAACAGTGGAAATCCATAAACAAAACATATCCCTCTAAAGATCTACAACATTATACCTTCATTTTACATGTTTCAGACAAAATAAAAGAAGTTGGCAGCATAAGTTTTCATAGAACGGAAGTACCCGATGAAATAAGAAAGGTCCGGGCTTTAGCACATCTGGTTAATCACCAGCAAAAATAGATCTTTCCCAACCAAAAGGTTGGCAGTTTGAGCCCGGGTTGGGGTGAGCACCCGACTATCAGCCTAGCTTACTGTCCACCTAAGCAGTTCGAAAACAACTATGATTGGTGAGTAGAGAAATTAGGCACTGCTTAAGCAGGGAGGTTTTTTTACGTAACTCTAAAAAAGTCGGTGATCAAAGAACAGAAAGAAAAGTCTGATAGAAAAAGCTAATTGTTATAAAGGATGGAGTGACAGCACCCCCTTGTGGCTGGAATCAAGCATAACCTCCAGGACGCTGAAGTTGGAAAAAATGCTGACATATATCTCTATCTGTCTGTCTGCCCTTTATGTCTAACGGAATTGAATGTTTGCCGTGTATGTGTTCTGTGATCCACTCTAAGTCCCCTTCGGGGTGAGAAGAGTGGAATATAAATGCTGTACATAAATAAACAAATAAGTAGATGTCACTCTATGAAAGTTTATGCTAGACATTTAATTCTGATGAAGTAGACATATGTCTCTGAAAGTTTATGCTGCCAACTTCTTTCTCTCTGCCTCATATGCATATTCCAAACTAACACAGGTGTATCTTTGAATTCTACCTGTGCTTCACAGTAGTATTTACTAGGCAGGTGCAATCCATGGTTCTAAATGGTTCTAAAGTACTTACAAAACTAGGAGGTGTTGGTGCTTTACCTTTAAAGTGTTTCTAAAGTTCTGGTGGTGAAAACTTTAGAACTTTAACAAAACTTTCACTATTATTTTGTTAATGGCGATTTTTATGACAGAACCAATTAGGGACTGCCATTTATAAAAAAAATGAAAGTTTTGTTAGAGTTCTGAAATTTTCACCACCAGAACTTTAGAAACACTTTAGAAGCAAAGCATCAGCGCCTCATAGTTTTGTAAGTACTTTAGAACCATTTAGAACCAGGGTTCACACATGCCTAGTTTCTTAAGTTGCAAGAGGAGGTCCATCTCCCAAAACAGCATGGATTTTGTGAATAATTTTTCTTCATCACACTCAAAAGGTCTCCAACTCCTGAGATACTTTATAGGTATAAGAATAGTCTTGGAAACCAAACTATAATGGAGATGTAACAGAATAGCCATGCAACTTTGTGTTCACAGTGTCCACTGGGGTGTGGAAAAAGGTGTTCAGTAATGTGCTAGAGTTTACTCACATATAGCAAATAATAACTTTCTCTCTTTCTCTTTCTGATCTTGACCCAGACATGCTACCTTATGACAGTCTTTTCCACACTTCTGTGCATAAGACGGCTACAGCCTCGGCTGAATAAATGATCAACATTGTAAATTCCAATTGCCAACTAGGGGAAAGGAAAAGGAAGCTTATTGTCAGCTTGGGAAAGGGAAGAAACACTGTGTACAGATGTATTCCCAACAAACAACTGATGCAACATTAAACAGAACTTTAGGAAATTCCTTTCAAGGACGATATCGTTCACAATATTCCAGTCAGCAAAGCCAGCAGCCATGCTGACTTTGAGATTTAGTGAGTTGTAGACCAAACTCCTGCTTGAAGCTGATGGAGCACAAAGTTGCCCCAACACACTTTCAGAGAAGTATGGGGAGGGAGAGACAGCCACCCAGATGGAGACATACAGAATATCTGCTAGACTAGAAGACTCATGTCCGTAAATCAGTGGTTCCCAACCTGTGGTCCATGGACCACCAGTGGTCCACAACCTATGGTCCGCAGACTCATCATTACTATACTGTTGCAGCAAGAGCAACTGGTCTCGCAAAACCCTCTTATAGTGCTGAGGCTTATTAAATATGGTTTTCTGTGGGCGAGCAGATAGTGATTACTGGATGGCATATATTCTGTATCAGAAACTAGAGTTGACCAAAAACCGATTTGTAACCGTTTTGGTACTAATGTTGGAGAGTGGTCACTAGTCAAAGTGGTCTCTGATCAGGTAGTTCCTGGTCAAAAACGGTTGGGAACTACTTCTGTAAATGCTGTAAATCATGACTTTTAAACTCACTTCTTGTGTTTACCATATTTTAAACTTTTTTCTGTGTATTTTAATATACACCTATTTACTCGGGTCTAATGTGCCATCGAATATAATGAGTACCTCAATTTTCAAGATTCTGAAAACAAACAAAATATATGTGTTGCTGAATGTAATGCTCAGTGACACAAAGTGTGCTCTCTGTAATTTGACCAAAAAAAAAAAAGTGTGCATTACAGTTGCTGCCTGCTTAGAATTCATTCATTATAAATAGTTGTGTTAGAACACTAAAACTTGCAGTGATGGAAAAGAAAAGCTTGGGGTGCATCTATGCTAGAGAATGAATCCACTTAAATTGTCTTGGTTCAATGCTATGGAATCCTGGGGGCTGTAGTTTTACAAGGTATTGAACCTTCTCTGCTGAAGAATGCTGATGCCTCACCAAACTACAAATCCCAGGATGGCATAGCACCAGGCCATGGCTATTAAATTAGGGATAATGTCCCTCAAAGAGGAGCTCCAGGAGCAGCTCCTGAAGCACCTTCCCCTTTTGTTTTGATTCAGCACTAAGATTACTGTATGACATGAATCTAATGTACATACCAATTTTGGCAAGGTCATTTAGACAAAAAAGGGTGAGCATTAGATTCAAGTAATTATCGTATATATTTTGTAGAAATGCATTTTAATATTTGCATTTTATATAATGAACCAGATTATGTGTTTTTAGTTATATTGTCATCCACCTTGAGACCTGAGTAGAGGCGAGTAAGAAATAAATTGTTGTTGTTGTTGTTGTTGTTGTTGTTATTAATTTTATGTGTGCTAGTCTCCCTTGATGGCCCTTGATCAAGCAAATTTTCTCTCATTTCTCCTACATACAACAACACTTCTTAATGCCTTCCTAAATCCAAATATTCTGATACATAAAGTGGGGCTATAATAGTATCCTCTTCTAAATCCAATAACAATTCATGAAAGACCTAGAAACCATAACAGCTAAAAATGCTTGCTTATAAGAGAAGTAATTCTTATGAAGAACAAAGAAGGAGAAAATCTCCAGCCCAAATATCCAATCCATGTATAATGCAGCAGCAACTGGTGGCTCCCATGCCAATTGGACAATGAACCCAACCTGAGTTTTAATCCAACTTTCAAAGGAGCTATCCATGATGCTTAACCTGTTTCAAAAGGATTGGGTTCACCACATTGGACAGCTGCTTTATAGTTTGGACTAAAGCCCAGAGTGGATTTACTAGTTCACTGATATGCAAATGGCGGCTGATGTAATGTCTGGTTTCATGTTGGAAATCAGGTTGTAGCATTTGACTGTTTAAGAGTTTGTATCTCAGCAAATAAGAAGAATGAACTTACTCTAAGCAGAATCTGGAGATGAGACACTGGGTTATCCAGAGCCAAGATGTTGTAAATCAACCAGAGTCTGATGTTTTAACTGATAATTTAGAGAGGATTGTGTGCTTTCCTGTAGCACAAAGTGATGGGCTCTCAAGTATGGGAAATTTAAGTCTGTGAAATAATGGTTCTCTCTGTGAGAAAACTGGCTTGGAAAATGAGGGCCTCAAGGGCATTTAGGGAAGTTAGAAGTAACAACAGCAGATAAGAAATCGAGTGAAGAGCTGTTTTTTGTGTGTGTCAGGAGCAACTTGAAAAACTGCAAGTCACTTCTGGAGTGAGAGAATTGGCCATCTGCAAGGACGTTGCCCAGGGGATGCCTGGATGTTTTGATGTGTTACCATCCTTATGGGAGGCTTCTCTCATGTCCCTGCATGGGGAGCTGGAGCTGACAGTGGGAGCTCAACCCACTCTTCCCAGATTCGAACCACTGGCCTGTCGGTCAGCAATCCTGATGGCACAAGGGTTTAACCCATTACACCACTGGGGGCTCATGAGTAATAAGGAGGGTTCCCATGATAAACCACTTGTAGCTACGGAGGTCAACAAAAGCCTTTGTTTACAAATCAGAGCTGAAAATAGATTGCATTGTTCAGAGAGATTACGTGGGAAAGTTGTGAAGAAAATTCACAGGAACCCAAAAGATTTCATGGGTTTCTATTAGATAAGTTGTTTACCTTAAGGTCAGTTCAGGTAACATTGCGTTAGAGTGAGAAACTAAGTCTAAGTTCTCTTGTTCTTGGTTCAAGTCAAGCTTTGGTTTTTGATTTAATTTATCCTGGAAGTTTTCTATGGTCCTGTTCAAGTTTTACTAGTTAGACCTTCTGGATTGTGGACTAATCTGTAGCTGTGATTTCTGGCTCTTCCTGGACTTTGTCACTTCTGGAACTTTATGAGACATTTGGATAATTGTCTGGTTATCACCTGTTGCTAAACCTTTTTGGATTATATATCTTCCTTCCTTATTCCTGATTTTTATATGCTTTTTATATGTTTTTACAATAAACTGTTTGCTTATATTCATGGACTCTTGTGTGGTGTGGTGGTCATAGGTGTTTCCAGGCCTGGAGTTCAACACAAGATGTGTTTAAATAGCTGACTGCTAAGATAGCAACTCTACTACAGTCTTATTGTATGAAAAGCCACTCTTTAGCCATATAGCTATAAGGCAGTAAAATGCTTAGTTACAATTTAACTAAGCTTGCTCAAATATCATTAATATTCACAGGCCTTGAACTGTGGATATAAATTCCAAACATTTCATGAATGGGACCTTGGTGATCCTAGTTTTTTTTCTTGGTAGCTGAAGTTTAATAATTAAATTTCTGATGAATAGTCTCCTGTTTCATGCTTTAATTGTTACAGCTAAAAGCAATAATCTATACCTATACACAACTGAGTGCTTGATTTCTTAATGCTGCCAACATTTTTACATCAGCTTAATACTTTTTTAAAAGAATTCTCTTGCCTCTACACATATTAAAGTAAGATTTATTTAATCTAGTACAGAATGCCTAAGAATTTAGGAATCTGAATTTGTATAGGGTAGCTGAGTGAGTCTAGGGTAATGGTCTGAGTAATGAATTAGGAAACTGGGAGATCAGGACTGGAAGACCTACTTAGGCATGGAAACTCATGGGGTGATGTTGGGCAAGACATCAGCCTCAGATGAAGGCAACAGCAAACCAATTCTGAACAAATTTTTCCATGAAAACCCCATGGTAAGTTCAGTTTAGGGATGATAAAAATCAGAATTGACTTGAAGGCACAACAACAAAGCTGGGATAAGAGAACTAATA
Source organism: Anolis sagrei (assembly GCF_037176765.1). NCBI lineage: Eukaryota > Metazoa > Chordata > Lepidosauria > Squamata > Anolidae > Anolis > Anolis sagrei. The sequence goes on along the minus strand of NC_090023.1, from coordinate 209,268,420 downwards.
GCATGGTAGTTTTGGGTGCAAAACAGATTTAGAATGCAATTTGTGATAAGCTTAATGGGACTCTCCTCTGAGCAGGACCCCCCGGTGGCGCAGTGGGTTAAACCTTTGTGCCGGCAGAACTGAAGACTAAAGGTTGCAGGTTCAAATCCGGGGAGAGCATGGATGAGCTCACTCTATCAGCTCCAGCTCTTCATACGGGGACATGAGAGAAGCCTCCCACAAGGATGATAAAACATCAAAACACCTGGATGTTCCCTGGGCAACGTCCTTGCAGACAGCCAATTCTCTCACACCAGAAGTGACTTGCAGTTTCTCAAGTCATTCCTAACATGAAAGAAACACCTCTGAGCAGGCTAAAGGAGGCTTAAGATTTCAGGCTATAATAGTAGGCACCTTATTTCAAAGTATGATCTTTGGAGGAAAAAAAATAGATTTCCTGAAAGTATACCTAAAAAATAGATAAGTGATTGTGTGCATGTTCTAGGGAACTTGGGAATGCACATAGACTGCCTGTTGGAACATTGTGCAAACAGGGAATAAAAAAATCAAAGAATGATAGAATTGGAAAGAAACCCAATGACCATCTAATGCAGAATTTCTCAACCTAGGGATCGGAACCCTGGGGAGGGGGGGTCATGAGGGGGTTCCAGAGGAGTCACCAAAGACCATCACAAACATATTTCTGATGGTCTTAGGAACCCCTTTGGCAGAGAAGGATGAAAATCTCTCTGCCTGTCCTCTTCCCTTTTGGAAACAGATGGTGAATCTTCGCACCAAAAGTCCTCTTCCACTGTGATCGGCCAACCTCTCTGCCAAGGGGAGGGCTGGTTCTGAGACTCTAAGGAGGGAAGGGAGAGCAGGCATGCTTGGCGCATGGCAGTGTGGTGCGCATGTGTAGACGAGGGAGAGCGTGCAAGGCTGGAGGGAGTCTCATTCCAGTGAGTCACTTCAAGGCATGAGGGGTTCTGTGTGGGAAGTTTGGCCTGATTCTATCATTGATGGGGTTCAGAATGTGCTTTGATTGCAGGTAACTATAAATCCCAGCAACTACAACTCCCAAATGTCAAGGTCTATTTTCACCAAACTGCATCAATGTAGACATTTGGCATATTGAGTATTTGTGCCAAAGTTTGGTCTAGATCTATCATTGTTTGAGTCCACAGTGCTCTCTGCATGTAGGTGAACTACAACTCCAAATCTCAAGGTCAATGCCCACCAAACCCTTCCATTATTTTCTCTTGGTCATGAGAGTTCTGTGTGCCAAATTTGGTTCAATTCCATCATTGGTGGAGTTCAGAGTGGTCTGTATTGTAGGTGAACTATAAATCCCAGCAACTACAACTCCCAAATGACAAAATAAATCCCCCAACTCCACCAGTATTCAAACTTGGATGTATCAGGTATTTGTGCCAAATTTGGTCCAGTGAATGAAAATACATCTTGCATATCAGATATTTACATTACAATTTATAACAGTAGCAAAATTACAGTTATGAAGTAGCAATGAAAAAATTATGGTTGGGGTCACCATAACATGAGGAACTGTATTAAGGGGTTTCAGCATTAGGAAGGCTGAGAACCACTGATCTAATGCAATCCACTGCCAAACAGAAATGTACAGCAAAAGCATTCCTGGAGATAGCCACCACCAAACTTCTTTTAAAGACTTCCAACGTAGGAGAGACTAGAGTCCAGCACCTTTGGCATGCCACTCCACTGTTGGACAGTTCTCACAGTCAGGAAGTTCTTAATATTTAGTTGAATTTCTTCTCTTGCAAATTGAATTCATTGATTTTGTCCAATTCTTTGGAGCAGCAGAAAACAAGCTTGCTCTATCTTCTGTTAAATATCTATTTAGATATTACAGATGGCCATCACGTCATCGCTTGGTCCTCTGTTCCCCAGATCAAACATCTCCAGTTCCCTGACTGTTTTTATAGGCTTGGTTTCCAGTTCCTTTATGATCTTCATCCTCCCCCTTGGGCAGGCTCTATCAATGTAGTCCTTGAACTCTGGCGCACAGAATTGCACACAAGACTCCTAATGAGTGAAACAGATTAGAGTGGTGCTATCACTTCCCTTGAATTGGACACAATATTCCAGTTGATACATTCCAAGAACTGCATTGGCTGCATCACAGTATTTATTCATGTTTAGCTTTTGATCTATTATTGTTTGGTCCCTTCAAGCCATTTCTGATTTACAGCTTCCCTCAGGTGAATGTCTCTCAGGGTTGCTTTGGAAAGATTTATTTGGAGAGGTTTTGCTGATGCTTATCTCAGAGCTCGAGAGAGTATGACTTCTCTATCCCCCAATGGGTTCCCATGGCTAAGCAAGGGTTCAAACCTTGTCTCTAGAATTGTAGCCCAATGCTCAAACTAGTACTTCATGCCGGTTCTTCTTTTAATCTGTCCAAATATCTAAATCTTTCTCACATGTCAAGTGTTGCCTGCCCATTCCAGCACTGCTTTATGTGAGTCTTTGTGTAATCTAATGAAGCATAACATCTGAATGGCATAATGAACCATTGCACTATCTAATCCAATTTCATCCTCAACAGAATAGCAAGGCAGAAGCCTCTACACATCAACCATGAGCTGCAGTGGTTTGAGCATTGGAATAAAACCAGGGATCAAATCTGTGCTCAGCCATAGAAACCCACCAGGTGACCTTGGGGAGGTTGCATTCTCTCAGCCTCATGACATACATACACAGAACAGCCCCGAATGAGTGTCCCATATCCAATCTGTTATGTCACGTAAATATGTAATGCACGAATACTGGAATGCTGGAATTCGGGAAACAGGATTTCTGATCCAAAGTAAGTTTACTGCTGGGCACTTCTTAATGTCCAGTTTCCTTCCAGTACCAGATAGTGCAGGTGGCTGAAAGAAAAGAACTAGACCTATCTTGGCACTCACCAACTAAGGAGAGCCAACTAATTCGGAAAAGCACATTTAAGTTCATTGACAATTTACAAAAAGTTAATCAGTGTAATCAGTACTTTTACTACTACTGTTTGCTAGTCTACAAGCAATGCTTTCTCAGTCTTGGTCATCCAAATATTTCAGACTTCAGCTCCCAGAATTCCTGAAGGAGAACTTTTGATTTCCTGTGAGAGGATAGATGGATAACCTCCATAGGATCTCTAATGAAGCAGTGCATCACTGTCAAGAATTAGGACACTTATATATGGTAGCTTATCCAGCAAGAAAAGCCCCAAATAAACAAAGTCTCTCAGAGAAAAAACACCTAATACCTCGAAAGCTGGTGCAAACATTATGAAGTGCTTTGTCAAACTCATGGATTCCTCTTAGACAGTGGTTGCCCTACAACTCCCAGAAATCCCAACCAGTTTACCAGCTGTTAGGATTTCTGGGAGCTGAAGGCCAAAACGTCTGGGCACCTACAAGTTGAGAACTACTGCTCTTAGTCAAAGGATCTCAGCTTTTTCCTTTTCAATTTCTAGAATTCTTTGCCATTGGATGGGGCTTCTGGGAAGTCCAAAGTTTGGAAACTACTGGATAGAGAATAGGAATATAGGATCAGTCACATATGCATGTAATAATGCTAACCTAAACATCATAAAAACAAAAGACAGCACAAGAAACTGAAGCCCATGATTAATTCTGTTTGAGTTTTTAAGCATGCTTTACTTGGGTTCAATTGATCCCTGTGTAAATGTTGGCAGATCCCTGGAGATGGCTGTGTTACACTTGCATTGCCCACAGTTGCATTTGAGAAGTGTTTGAAGTATCTGTATGCTTATTTACACGGGCATCTGCTGTGGCATTTGGTGAGGCAAATGCATAGAGAGATGGTTCTATACAGAGGCAATGCACAACTGCAAGTGATATGACACACAAGTACCTGGATGCAGGGTAGCTTTCACAGCAAACAGATTTCTGTTAGCAGAAGCAACACATGCAAACAGACATATCAAGGACCTGTGTCTGCCAGTGAGCCACAGCTGAGATGTGGCAAGGATTTGGCTTCCAGACCTATGCTCATTTTGGCTGCCCTTCTCTCGGATGTATTCCAGCATGTCAATACCCTTCTTGTCCCAATATGCAGCTTGTCCCAACCTTGGTGCCAGAATCACCAGGTGCCTGTTGAAACCAATGCCAGTTTGCTGTCCATTCTCGAGCTATGAAGCAGCAACGTGTACCCCTTTGCACCTTTTTGTGCTGGCAACTTTGCTGGGATGGGGCATTTATGAAGGAAGGTTAAGGAGGATGTGTGACCTATATTGTGATTGCTGTGGTGAACATAAATAACAAGTTCAGGTAGAGTATTCTTTATCCAAAATTCCCAAATTGTCCACTTCGATGGCTGAGATAGTTACTTCTTTGCTTTCTGATAGTTCAGTGTGCACAACATTTGTCTTATGCATGACAGTATTAGAAAATGTGTTGTTGAAGGTTTTCATGGCCAGAATCATTGGGTTGCTATGAGTTTTCTAGGCTGTGTGGCCATGTTCCAGAAACATTCTCTCCTGACATTTCACCCACATCTATGGCAGGCATCCTCAAAGGTTGTGAAGTCTGTTGGAAACTAGGAAAGTGAGGTTTATATATTTGTGGGATGTCCAGGGCGGGACAAAGAACTCTTGTCTGTTGGAGGCAAGTGTGAATGTTGCAATTGGCCACCTTGAGTAGTATTGAATAACTTTGCAGCTTCAAAGCCTGGCTGGTTGCTGCCTGGGGAAATCCTTTGTTGGGAGGTGTTAGCTGGCTCTGGTTGTTTCATGTCTGGAATTCCCCCTGTTTTCTGAGTGTTGTTCTTTATTTACTCTCCTGATTTTAGAATTTTGTAATACTGGACTATTAATTAGGGCTATTTTTGACCAGTAACTTTCAAATAACTGGAAATGACATTTATCTGGCATCTATCACTCCCTGTGTGTGCTGGTTAACTGCGATGTGTGGGTGTCCATATGTGTATATGTATATGTATGTATATTATATAGCTTAGGTACCTGGTGATGCCTGGACTAAGTATTTGGTGATAAATATAAGAAATCCCGATTGTTTGTTTTTGGATGTTATGAATGGTCCATTTTTTCCCATGACAGGAGCAACTTGAGAAACTGCAAGTTGCTTCTGGTGTGAGAGAATTGGCAGTCTGCAAGAACGTTGCCCAGGGGACACCCGGGTGTTCTTTTTTTTAAAAACTTATTCTTTATTGATTTTAGAAAAATAGAGACATAGATACAAATATATTTACTTGTTCCATTATACAAAAAAAAAACCTAGTACAAAATTCTCACTACCCGGTGAGGACACCCGGGTGGGACACCCGGGTGTTCTGATGTGTCCTTGTGGGAGGCTTCGCTCATGTCTGTGCATGGGGAGCTGGAGCTGGTAAAGGGAGCTAATCTGTACTCTCTCCAGATTCAAACCTCCGACCTGTTGGTATTCAGTCCTGCTGGCACTGGGGTTTAACCCGCCGTGCCACCGGGGGCTCCTATGGTCCTATTAGGAAATGCATAATGATTGTGGGTAAGCTACAACTCCCATCATCATCTATCAATGCTCTCAAACCCTACCAGTACTTAAAGTTGGCCATGTTGGGTATATGTGCTAAGTTTGGTCCAGATCCATAGTTGGTGGGGTTCACAGCACTCTTTGGAGGTAGGTGAACTACCCATGCCCAACATCCTTTCAAGCAACTGGAAACAACATTTACTTCCAGTTCCATTATCAAAATGATGCATGGGCAAACTTCGTCCAAAGGGTTGGAGGAGGATGCTGATGCTGATGATATGGATTTATATTTTTCTTCTTTTTCCCAAAGGAAACGCAAAGGGGTTAGAATAAAAGTACAGGTTTTTTCCTGACATTAAGTCCAGTCTTATCCGACTCTGGGGGTTGGTGCTCATCTCCATTTCTACGCTGAAGAGCCAGTGTTGTCGGTAGACACCCCCAAGGTCATGTGGCCAGAATGACTGCATGGAGCGCCGTTACCTTCCCACCGGAGCAGTACCTATTGAACTACTTACATTTGTATGATTACAAACTGCTAGGTTGGAAGAAGCTGGGGCTAACAGCGGGAGCTCACACCACTCTCCGGATTCGAACCTACGATCTTTCGGTCAGCAAGTTCAGCAGCTCAGCACTTTATCCCACTGCACCACCAGAGTCAAAAGACTATAAAACAATACAATGTGTAAATTAAAACCCAAAGCATACACCAAGCATGGGTCAACATTTGTCAGGAAGTAGCAGCTTGTAATGAAAGGACCAAAGCATTGACATCTCTTGCCCATCCTCTGTTCGGATATCAGCCAGCAACCCAATGCCTTAAATCAAGAAAAAGCTTCCTTAGATTTACAGGGATACTCGCAGGAACACCTCAGCAAGCGAGAGTCCAAAAGTGGCAGATGAAAACCTGGAACTTCAATCAATGGTTGATACCAGATGAGAGATTCCCCTCATGGGCACACAGAAGATTGAGTGACCTGGAAGGTCCTGAACAGGTTGAACTCTGGCACCATGAGATGCAGAGCTAACCTTAAGAAATGGGGCTACAAAGTGGAGTCCACGACATGTGAGTGCGGAGAAGAGCAAAGCATGGACCAACTCCTACAATGCAACCTGAGCCGGCATTGTCCGTAGAGACCTCCAAGGTCATTTGGCCAGCATGACTTCATGGAGCGCTGTTATCTTCCCACCAGAGCAGTACCTATTGATCTACTCACATTTGTATGTTTTCAAACTGCTGGGTTGGCAGAAGCTGGGGCTAACAACAGCTCATGCATGGGTCAACTTGGGCCCTCCAGGTGTTTTGGACTTCAACTCCCACCATTCCTAACAGCCTCAGGCCCTTTCCTTTTCCCCCTCAGCCGCTTAAGCGGCTGAGGGGGAAAAGGAAGGGGCCTGAGGCTGTTAGGAATGGTGGGAGTTGAAGTCCAAAACACTTATAGAGGGGCCAAGTTGACCCATGCCTGATATAGATAGATAGAGATGTGTGCGTGCGTTTGTGGAGGCGAGAGGCAGAGGAGAGCTCCCCCAAAGCAGGCGAAGGGCGCTCCAGGGAAGGAAGGGGAAGCAAGGGAAGGGGGCTGAGGCGCGTGGGGCTGAGGCACGAGGGATCCCCGCGAGTCCGGAGGTCCCTCCGCGAGGCGTGGCGATCCTGGCCGGAGGAGGGGCGGGCGGGGAAGCGGCGTGTCCGTCCCCACGTGGCGCTGACGCCGCGCTTGCTGCTTGCTGCCCGCCGCTGGGTTCCCGCCGATCCCAGACCCGGCGCTATAAAGGCGAGCCTCAGCGCGGAGCAGCAAACACAGGCAAGCGCTCGGGAGAAGCCACAGAGGGAGCGAACCCTCCACACCATCACTCCCACCACCAACAGCAGCAGCAGCAACCTCTCCTCGTCCTTCGTTTGGATCTTGAAGAGCCCCCAGTTGGGTCTCTTCGGGCGAAGGTAACTTGCGGGTGGGAAGATGAGGCGGAGGAAGGAAGGAGGCGGCTGAGAGTCTTCCTCCTTCTTCTTCTCCTCCTTTCGCCAGCCTTCTTTTCTTCCTTCTCTTGCTCCTTCTCCTGCCTTGCCACCCGAGCCCTGCTGCCGGGTTGATGTTCCCAGCGGAGGTCTCGTTGGTGGGGCGCGACGAGGGGGGCTTTTCTGCGGTGGCCTCCCACTTGCGCTCGGGGCATCCTCCCTTGCCCATGGAAGGCAACGGGAGCCTCAACGGGAGCCAGGGCGGGGCGCGGGAGGGGCCCTTCTCCCTCCACGTCACCCTGGCCCTCATCTCCTTGGCCACCCTACTCATGCTGGTCATCGTCTTCGGCAACGTGCTGGTCATCATCGCCATCTTCACCAGCCGGGCCCTCAAGGCCCCCCAGAACCTCTTCCTGGTCTCCCTGGCCTCCGCCGACATCCTGGTGGCCACCTTGGTCATCCCCTTCTCCTTGGCCAACGAAGTCATGGGCCAGTGGTCCTTCGGCAAGGTCTGGTGCGAGATCTACACAGCGTTGGATGTCCTCTTCTGCACCTCCTCCATCGTCCACCTCTGTGCCATCAGCTTGGACCGCTACTGGTCCATCACCCAGGCCATCGAGTACAACCTCAAGCGCACCCCGCGCCGCATCAAGAGCATCATCTTCCTGGTCTGGGTCATCTCGGCTATCATCTCCTTCCCGCCGCTCATCTCAATCATGAAGCAAGGAGAGCCCGAGCCCCTGCCTGGAGAACAAGCTGGCAGTAAGGAGCCCAAGTGCAGCATCAACAAGGAGACTTGGTACATCATCTCCTCCAGCATTGGCTCTTTCTTTGCCCCCTGCCTCATCATGGTCCTGGTCTATGTCCGCATCTACCAGATCGCGAAGAGGAGGACTCGGGTCCCACCTGGCGATAGGCCAGAGGCCGTGGAGAGGCGGCAGAATGGGCTATCCGGCAAGGAGGACGTCACTGCAGCTACCAAGTTGAATGGGGAGAAGGTGGCGGTGGCCGGGGGAAGCCACGACGGGGAAGAGGTCAACGGCATTGACCTGGAGGACACCTCTTCCTCCGAGCACAACGAGACCCGTGAGCCCAAGAAGCAGGAGAAGCCACCCCGGGGCAAGGGTAAGACCAAGCTCAGCCAGATCAAGCCTGGGGACGTCTTGCCCAGCCGGTCCGAGGAGGAGCGCAACGCCAAGGCATCCCGATGGCGGGGCAGGCAGAACCGGGAGAAGCGCTTCACCTTTGTGCTGGCGGTCGTGATTGGGGTTTTTGTCATCTGCTGGTTCCCTTTCTTCTTCACCTACACCTTGACTGCTGTTTGCGAAAGCTGCTTTGTGCCTGAAACCCTCTTCAAGTTCTTCTTCTGGTTTGGGTATTGCAACAGTTCCCTCAACCCTGTCATCTACACCATCTTCAACCATGACTTCAGGAGGGCCTTCAAAAAGATCCTCTGCAGGTTAGACCGAAAAAGGATTGGCTGAGGAGGAGGAGGAATGGACCTCCTGTTCTTTGTTGCCGAGGCCGAGTGTCTTCGAGTGGTTGGATTTTGGAAGTTGGGTGGCATCTCATTTGGTTACTGAGCTTGAACTCTTCAGAGACTTTCAGGTGAGATGAAATGATTACAACATTGGTACACAACCCCTCAGACACTGAGTGGATATGTTTCTCTACCCAGTGATGGATTGGAAGCTCTTATTTATGAGTGTTGTTATAAACCTGACACATTACAAACTGAAAAGGACCAGCTGGGGTGGGCAAGGGGGAAATTATAAGTCATATATTTCAGAAGCACTTTCTTTCTATTTCTTCCCCCCTCTCCCCAAAATGACAGTATTGCATCTTTGAGATCTGTTCCTCTTTAACTTTTGTAGGAGAGATCAGCTTTGCAACTGCTTCCGATCTTTCTTGAAAACGCAATGTGTCTCTGAAAACTTAAAAAAACAAAACAACACACCCCAGTGGACTACCGGAGCCATCTCATCAAGCATTAAAAATAGTATTATAAATACCAAGATTTCCAATGTGCAGTTGGATTTTGGGCTAAACAAAACTGGTAACATAAGCTTGGCAATAGCCAACGTTTTATCGTACTCCCTATATGTATTTTTGTTTTTTCTTAACTTCATGTTTGTGTTGTCATTTAAGCAGTATTGTTCAAAAGCTGTATCTCCCTTTTTTGCCACCTGAAAGAAGGAATGTTATTTTGAAAAATATCCATTCAGCATAGAATCGGCACAGAATCTGTCACAAGGACAAGCTGGTTTCTCATTTGCTATGCTCGAGAGGAATTAGATTCTCCAAAGGTTATGATAAAGTGCTCTGGCTTTCCTCTGATGTATGTCCGATGCTAACGTATCGCTCCGGCCCATGGTTGTAAATAGATAACATTGTATACGATGCCCTTTTGTTTTACTTCACAGTGTTACCAGATTTACACTGATTTTTTTAAACATTTTCTATTTGTGTTGCCTCTCCTGCACAAGAAAACTCCATGCACAAGGACACTTTGTAGTTGCCGTTGAGAAACAATCGCAGAAACATCCGTTTTCCTTCTCCCGGTTTCAGGTTTCATGTATCCAAATCCCTTTTGATTTATTCTAAAGCGAATGTCATGCATAAACGTAAAATGGACATAATAGAATAATTCTAAGACCTCGCAGAACAAGAAAAGAAACTGAATAATTTATGTTCATGATATTTCAGTTTGTTCTCCCCAGTGCTAATAATTCACTCATACTATAGAACAACCTTCTGAAGTGTTGTCGAAGGCTTTCTTTCATGGCTAGAATCACTGGGTTGCTGTGAGTTTTCCAGGCTGTATGGCTGTGTTCCAGAAGGATTCTCTCCTGACGTTTCTCTCACATCTATGGCAGGCACCCTCAGAGGTTGCGAGATCTGTTGGAAACTAGGCAAGTGAGGTTTATATATCTGTGAAATGTCCAGGATGGGAGAAAGAACTCTTGTCTGCTTGAGGCAAGTGTGAATGTTACAACTGGCCACCTTGATTAGCATTGAATGGCCTTGCAGCTTCAAAGCCTGGCTGCTTCCTACCTGGGGGAATTCTTTGTTGGGAGGTGTTAGCTGGTCCTGATTGATTCTTGTCTGGAATTCCCTTCTGAAGATGATTATTGAAGTGTGCACAGGGAGGGAGAGGAGTAGGAGTAAAACAGCTTCCCCCCACTATGGCGACCACCATAGGCGTTGGGCTAGATATTTCATCATCCCCATCAGTTCAGAAGTCCTGGCTGTGGGTTGATGGGAGTTTTGGTTCAGAGAAACTGGGTTGTTGTGGCCATGTTCCAGAACCATTCTCTCCTGACATTTTGCCTGCATCTATGGCAGGCATCCTCAGAGGTTGTGAGGTCTTTTGGAAACTAGTCAAGTGGGGTTTATATATCTATGAAATGTCCAGGATAGGAGAAAGAACTCTTGCCTGTTGGAGATAGGTGTGAATGTTTCAATTGGCTACCCTGAATAGCATTTAATGGCCCAAGGTCTGGCTTCTTACTGCTTGGGGCAATCCGTTGTTGGGAGGTGATTAGCTGGCCCTGATTGTTTCTTATCTGAAATGCAGGCGAAATGTCAGGAGAGATGCAGGTGAAACGTCAGGAGAGAATGCTTCTGGACATGGCCATACAGCAACGGAAACGCACAACAACCCAGTGATTCCGGTCAAGAAAGCCTTCGACAACACAGTTCAGAGAAAGCTTGAACATGAAAACAATATTGAATTAAAATATTAGAAGAACTGAGTACAGTAATGATGGTAAACACACACATGACTGTGATGCTTCCTGTTTTCTTTAAGCGAAGTTATGTGGATGCTTTGCCCGTTCACTAGAAATGCCACATGTCTGTGGAACACAGCGGAAGCCCCTTATTTCTCACTTCTCTTGAAGTCTGAAGAGGAAATCTCTAATGTTCTTGGTGCCTCTTAGGTTTGAAATATTCAGAAAGTCCTCTTCAGTTTTCAAAAAGCAGGGCTGTTAAGCAGAACGAAAGGGGGCATGTGCACAACTTTGAAACGTTATGGTTGGTGGACCTGATACAAATGTTTACATAGCATGTTTTTAATATGACATTTACAGGGTTGTTTTTTAAGTAAATATATGTAGAAAAGGAACAATTTTTTCTAGTAGGAAGGATAACTTTCTTCGGTAGCAATGCCTAAGGCTATACACAGGGTTGTAATCTCTTTCTGAAATGTGCAGAACCAGACCAGCCCTTGTATTAAGATGCATGCACAGAACTCGTAGTTCTTGGGCTACAACTCCCACAATTCCTCGAGCCAGCATGGGACTTGTAGTCTAAAAATAACTTTCCCAGAGTACCAAAAAATTGAGCCTCCGATGCCACTGTAATAACGTCGAGACGTGTATTTATAAATGGATCAGGGTACAGGAATGGTATTTATACCCTCCCTTGCATTGCTTTTTAGAATGTGAGAGTCCTCTTTTCACTTTTTTATCTTTTTGCATTGTGAAATTATGAGTCAATATCTACAAATATCTGTGTAATTTCCCCGCATCGTCTCAACTAAAATCTGAATTGTCTGAATTTGAACGTTCACGGCTTCCCAGTTAAAGAGTTGGAAAATGAGAAGTTTTGTTTTCTTTCCTTCTGAGGCAAAGCCATCTACGTCGCTGTTCTCTCCAATGACGTCTTATAGCAGGAGAGGAAGAGGGAGAGCAAGATGGCAATTCAGCTCTTTGGCTTGGTGATTACATGACCATTTCACATGACAGATTGGCCAACTTAAGCTTGGACTCCTAGTCTTGTAAGAGCTTCTGGTTGGTGTGGAGTTCAAGTCTTTAATTGGAATTCATTCTGTAATAATGCTATCACAATCCCTAGCAATGTATTTAAATTTTCCTGCTTTCTCTTGCAATGTCCCTTAAATCAGAAAGGACAATCTTTTAAATTTGCTGCCTTATGGTGTCAGAACAGATAATGTTCAAGCACTAAGGTACAAAGGTAGAGAAAGTTAAATGAACTTACACCTGATTTAGTTTGTACACGGCATTTTCTCTGGAAACTCTATAACACAGTTAATTTTCACCCGAAGTAATGTTTTTGTACAAGTGTGATATGCCTCTGCTTTGATAACAGAGCTCCTTTATCTACACCAGTGTTTCTCAATATTCCTAATGCTGCGACCCCTTAATTTAGGCCCACATGTTGTTCTGACCCCCAACCATAAAATTATTTTCATTGCTACCCCATAACTGTAATTTTGCTACAGTTATGAATCATAATGTAAATATCTGATCTGCAGGAAGTATTTTCATTCACTGGACCAAATTTGGTACAAATACTCAATATCCCCAAATTTGAATACTGGTGGGGTTGTGGGGGGAGAGGATTGATTTTGTCATTTGGGAGTTGTAGTTGTTGGGATTTATAGTTCACTTACAATCAAAGAGCATTCTGAACTCCACCAATTATGGAATTGAACCAAACTTGGCATACAGAACTCCCATTACCAATACAAAATACTGGAAGGGTTTGGTGGGCGTTTTGGAGTTGTAGTTCACCTACATCCAGAGAGCATTGTGAACTCAAACAGTGATGGATCTGGACCAAATTTGGCATGAATCCTCAATATTCCCAAATGTGAACACTGGTGGAAGTTTGGGGAAAATAGACCTTGACATTTGGGAGTTGTAGTTGCTGGGGTTTGTAGTTCACCTACAATCAACGAGCATTCTGAACCCCACCAATGATGGAATTGGGCCAAACTTCCCACATAGAATCCCCACGACCAACATAAAATACTGTGTTTTCTGATGGTCTTTTGGTGACCCCTCTGACACTCCCTCGCGACCCCTCCCCAGGAGTTCCGACCACCAGGTTGAAAAACACTGACTTACATGAATGTCTTTTTCCTCCAACTACTTGCAACAAAGAAGGTATTCTGTTACTTGCAGTCTTTTATATGTTCAGAGGTTGGCCTACCATTGAAATGAATGGAGTCAGTAAATGGCAGAGATTGGGAAATATATTTTCTGGATTGCAACTCCCAGTCTGCCACTGATTGTATTGGCTGGAGAATTCTGGGAATTGCAGTTTGGAAAAGTTACATTTCTGTATACGTGTTTAGGTATTCTTTAGCTTCTTCTTTAGGGTGACAATCTTTTTACGTTGGTTAAGTCTGTAATATCCTAAGTGAGGATTTAATCTATCCTATCCGAAGGATCTTATGTGAAGAATGCAGGGTTGCCTATTTGTAGAATTTATAGTACGACGTCCAATGTATGCATTTATGAAGCAAATAGAACATGCCTTATGCTGGGAATTCTCTCTCTCCTCCCTTTTAGTTTTCTTTTCTGGAATGTGTTTTTAAATCAGAGGTGCACCTGGTGCAAACCCATCGATCCATGCCTTTTGTGCTTTCTAAGAGAATGATAAATGTATACCAAAATGGCCATAATGTTTTTTATGAAATAAAAAAATGTTTACACATCAGAAAGCAATCCAAATCTCAGTTATCGTTTTTTTTAAGCAGTGCAGAGATCTAAAGACTCAACTTGGAAATGGAGGAAATCCACCCTTGAAAACCCCATATCGCAACAGTCTCTTGTAGTTTGCAGAAGTGATTGTTACATCTCATGTTCAGAACAATAGTCTTGTTCAGTGTACACAGAATGGCAAATAAGCCTTTGATAGTCTTCTGCTTTCTTCTTTCATGGCACAACAAACTGATTCATATCCTTCTTAAAGAACAAGGATTAGGGCTTACTGTGTGGACAATGTACTCTTGTGCATATTTAACTTGGAGTTGCCTGTGTTCTTTTTTTCCTTTCTCTCTCTCTCTCAAGTGAAATCCTGCTCCATTCTAATGTTTACATACTGCTGATATACCGCTGACTAATGAATCCACAAGTGTTGGCAGACATGTTTAAGAGTAAGAGTAAAAAAGGTAGCTGAATCCAGCCAAATGCCAGTTGATTTGGGGAAGGCAAAGGTAAAACCACCCTGAGTCCCTTCGGAGAAAGAGGGCGGGTTATAAATAAAGCATTATTTGATACATAACAAGATTAGTACACAACAAACAAGAACATAATGCTGGCTTTTGTATTTGATCACACGTCACGTTGGACACTTCCCAAGAACCTAGGACTGTGTGATGTATCAACAAATAATGCATGCAGATCTGAGTAGGGTGGTCTTTTGGAGCTGACAGATGGTAATTTTGTCAGTGCCAATTGTTTTTAAGTGCAGGCCATGGTCTTTATAAATATGTATAAATATGGGAGAGGAAGCCACAGGGAGGAGGGAGCAAGCTTGTTTTCTGCTTCCCTAGGACGCGGAACAATGGCTTCAAACTACAAGAGAGGAGATTCCATCTGAACATAAGGAAGAACTTCCTGACTGTGAGAGCCGTTCAGCAGTGGAACTCTCTGCCCCGGAGTGTGGTGGAGGCTCCTTCTTTGGAAGCTTTTAAACAGAGGCTGGATGGCTATCTGTCAGGGGTGATTTCAATGCAATATTCCTGCTTCTTGGCAGGGGGTTGGACTGGATGGCCCATGAGGTCTCTTCCAACTCTTTGATTCTATGATTCTATGATTTAGGCACTGCACCAGTGTGCCAATCACCACTGGGACCACTTTTACTGGTTTGTGCCAGAGTCTTTGCAGTTCTATCTTTAACTCCTCTATTATTATTATTATTATTATTATTATTATTATTATTATTATTATTATTCAAAACACAACAAGATTATTACACAGCAAACAAGGTCACTATGCTGTCTGTTGTACTGGATCACATGTTGGACACTTCCTAAGTGTCTAGGACTGTGTGATGTATCAGCAAATAATACATGCAGATCTCAGTAGGGTGGCCTTTTGCAGCTGATAGATGGTAATTTTGTCAGTGCCTATTGTCTATAAGTGTAGGCCAAGGTCTTTAGGCACTGCACCCAGTGTGCCGATAACCACTGGGACCACCTTTACTAGCTTGTGGCAGAGTTTTTGCAGTTCCATCTTTAACTCCTCAATAATAATAATAATAATAATAATAATAATAATAATAACAACAACAGAGTTTTGGAGCATAATAATCCTGACCTTACAATCGTGTTAAAAAACAAAGTATGGATCGTCGATGTCACAATCCCAGGTGACAACAGGATTGCAGAGAAACAACTGGAAAAGCTAACACGATATGAGGATTTAAAGATCGAACTGCAAAGACTCTGGCACAAGTGATGATCGGCACACTGGGTGGAGTGCCTAAAGACCTTGGCCTGCACTTAAACACAATCTGCACTGACAAAATTACCATCTGCCAGCTGCAGAAGGCCACCTTACTGGGATCTGCACGCATTATTCACCGATACATCACACACTCTTAGACTCTTGGGAAGTGTCCAACATGTGATCCAATTCAACAGCCAGCAGAGTGTCTGCTGTGGAGTCATCTTGTTTTTCAAATAATAATAATAATAAAAATAATATAACAAGATTAGTACACAGCAAACAAGGTCACTATGCTGGCTTTTGTATTTGATCACATGTCGGACACTTCCCAAGTGTCTTGGACTTTGTGATGTATCAGTGAATAATGCGTGCAGATCCAAGTAGGGTGGCCTTTTGCAGCTGACAGATGGTAATTTTGCCAGCACCTATTGTTTTTAAGTGCAGGCCAAGGTCTTTAGGCACTGCATCCAGTGCCAGTAAAGGTGGTCACCACTGGGACCACCTTTACTTCCTCCTCCTCCTCTTCCTCTTCCTCTTCCTCTTCCTCCTCCTCTTCCTCCTCCTCCTCCTCCTCCTCCTCCTCCTCCTCCTCCTCCTTCTTCTTGACTTGTACAATATCGAATAATATTCCTTTCAATGAACCATTATCAGGACGGGGACTCCCAACTTTAGTATTCAGGAGTTTGTTAGAACATCTCATACCTGTAAATAGCAAAGTCACTGTTGCCATAAATGTCACATTGCTGCTATTGATTTATTGGGATTTTGCCCAGTATTTTTTCTCTCATGCCCAGTGGTACTGTGCTCTATAAAAACATCACCCTCATTTGATTTAATGGCAGTTGCTGGTGATAAAGGGCAATTTGCTCAAAGCTATGCTAGTATGGATTTGCCAGCAGCACAATGGCCTCAAAGGGCATGCAATCAATGCTGGCAAAAATCATAATAATAATAATAATAACCCCAGTTGGGTCCTAGCCATAATGAAGGGAGAGCAGGATGGGTTAGCTGGCTCTGCCTTCTTCGTTATATCCTCATCACTGGCCCTGCTAGCCCTCAAAATGTCTGGAGCAAAGGTCTGGAGCAGGGAGCTTGCTCTTTGTAAGTTGGGCTGTATGTTCCAGAAGCATTCTCTCCTGACGTTTCACCCACATCTATGGCAGGCATCCTCAGAGGTTGCGAGGTCAATTAGAAACTAAGTGAGTGAGGTTTATATATCTGTGGAAGGCCCAGGGTGGGAGAAAGAACTCTTGTCTGTTGGAGGAAAGTGTGAATGTTGCAATTAATCACCTTGATTAGCATTGCAAAGCCTTGCAGCTTCAAGGCCTGGCTGATTCCCTATGCAATTGTAAGTGCCCTATGCAGTTTAAAGACATGATTGTGCATGTGAAGTGTAACACGTCGATAAGATAGAGGAGGAGAAGTCTTTACTGAGCCCATTCTGTCTGCTTGGCGAGGAGAGAAAACGCATGCGGAGAGCATTCCTATTCCTTGCATAATGCCAGCACTTCAACAATTAAGTTGAATAGTACTAGAAGCAGGACCGTGAGAAATAAGTAGTTCTTTAAATAGCATACAATTACTCTCTGGAATTCAGTAGTTGCAGTGATGGCTGTTTGGTTGGATGACTTTAAAAGTGTACTGAGTGAATTTGTGGATTTTAAGACTGTCATGATATATATTTCTCACAGCATTAGAAACATTATATATCAGTTGCTGGGGACTTTCAACTCTATAAGTACATCTACACTGTGTAGAATGAATGCGGTTTGATAACACCTTAACAGCTATAGCTAAATGCTATGGAATCATTGGCTAGTGCCTCACCAGACTACAATTCCCATGATTGTATTGAGCAATGGCAATTGAGGTGGTGTTAAATTGCACTCATTCTACAGTGTAGACATACCCCATGGTTTTATGTGGTATGACAAAGTGCTATGGTTGCATGCCATCTGCTTCTGGCAGATTTCCCTGAACAAGTGGTTGACCACTGCCAACAAAACACTATACATAGACTTTTGGTTGGTCCAGACATATGCCTCTTCTCTCTCTGCAGATTATTCTAGTTGCATAAAGGCTTCATCACTTTAATGCAACTCACATGCTTATCACAATTTACTGTATATATTTGAGTATAAGCCAACTCAAATATAAGCCGAGGCACCTAATTTTACCACAAAGATCTGGGAAAACGTATTGACTCAAATATAAGTGGGAAATGCAGCTGCTACTGGTCAATTTCAAAATGAAAATAGATACTAATAAAATTAATTGAGGCATCAGTATGTTAAATGTTTTTGAATATTTACGTAAAACTGTAATTTAAAAAAGACTGTCCAACTTTGATTAAACCATTACTCTAACCTTCAATGTAAATGTCATTACGTAACCTTCCAATAGTAATAGAGTAAAATAATAAATTTAATAATAATAATAGAGTAAAATAATGGCAATGTAATAATAACAATAAAAAAGTAAAATAATAAATGTATTAAAAATAGAGTAAAATAATGGAGATGTAACAATAATAATAAATAGCGTAAAATAATAAAAGTAATAATAATAATATAGTAAAAGAATGTAAATGGAATAATAATAAATAGAGTAAAATAATAAAAGTAAGAATAATAATATAGTAAAAGAATGTAAATGGAATAATAATAATAAATAGAGTAAAATAATAAATGGAACAATAATAATAAATAGTGTAAAATAAAAAGGTAATAAATAAATAATAAATATGATAAAATAATATAATAACTAAAGTAAAATAATAAATTTAATAAAATAATAATAATTACAGCAAAAAATGATAAATTTGATTCGAGTAGAAGCCCAGGGGGGCTTTTTCAGCTTAAAAATGGGCTGGAAAACTTGGCTTATACTCAAGCATATATGGTACATTTAGGTGTATATCAAGACTGGGAATTTTTGGTCCTCTGGATTTTCTTGGACTCTAATTTTCATTATCCCCTTTCACCATGGCCTATGCTGGGGTGGTGGGAGTAGTCCAGCAATATCTGGAAGAGTACAGGCTCCCCATCCTAACTCTACCCTTGGCCTATGGGTGTAAAGTATGTCTAAGAGCCAACTACAAGATGCGGAGTCCTTTAGTCCCTGTAATTCTGTCACTCTCACTGATACCAGTGATGCTTGCTTTGTGTAGCTCCTTTGATATACACATCTTATCAGATGATACGGGTTTTGCATCTCTGATCATTAGCACAACTTTTGAACATTTCCCTTAAATGCACTTCTTTTGTAAGGAGGCTTCTGAACCCTCATTTGCTCTTCTGCAGTCATTATAGATTGACAGATAAAAAGTGAATATTTTCCATAATTTAGGGATTATCACAGCATCTGCAAAGGATATTTATACAAATAAGATCAGAAATGGTTAAACATTTGCATAACTAAAACACATTTTATTTAGGAATTAATGAATCATAATTCTTAAACTGGTGTCCTGCTGAAATGAGAGATCAGTATGCAAAGTATAGCACTTTAGAGACCGAGAAAACGAAGTTGTTGATATACAGTAAGTTTTAGCAGAGTGAGATGCATATGAGGAAATAGACTCAGGTCCCTTCCACACTGGCCCTATATCCCAAGATCTGATCCCAGATTATATACTTATTCCAGATTATCTGTCTGTGGAGACTCAGATAATCCAGTGTAAATCAGATCAGATTCTGGGATATAGCACAGTGTAGAATCTCAATCTACAAAGGTTTATGCTACCAACTTTGTTCTGTCATGCCTCTGCTATATTGCCCTATCTTCTAGGATCTGATCCCAGGTTAAAATGCTTGGTACTGGATTTTATGAGTCTTCACTGACAGATAAACTGGGATAAAAAGATAATCTAGGATCAGATCCTGGGATATAGGGCCAGAGTAGAAGGGGCCTCAGGGCCCTTCCAGACAGGCCCTATCTCCCAGGATCTGATCTCAGGTTTTCTGCTTTAAACTGGATTATGTGAGTCCCCACTGCCAGATAATCTGGGATAAACAGAAAACCTGGGATCAGATCCTGGGATATAGTGCCCGCCTGGATGGGCCCTGAGTCTCTAAGGGTTTCAACATCACTGCATATTGATATTCCAGACTAACATAACTATGTATTTGAAATGAGAGAGTAACGTGGTATAGTGGTCTGTATTGGTTTAGGAGCCTAGGAAGTCAGTGTGCAAGCCCCTGCTTGGCCATGGAAACCTATCGGGTGACTTGAAACATGTCACAAACTCTTGCCCTCAGACCAAATCCTCTCCGACCAAAGCTTGCCAAGCAAACCCTGTAATAGGTGTGCTTTAGGGTAGCAATAAATCAGAAATGACAACAACTGGAAGGACATTTCCCTTGCTTTTATTGAAGCAAAATAATCAAAATAAATTGGTCTAGCAAGTTAACTTCCTGCTAGAAGCATCAGAATGTGGTTAAGCCTTTCTTGCCTGGAGATAGATCTTAGGTGATTGTTTGACAGTTTTCGTTTACTAAACTGTGAATGCATGACTGAAGCTGTTGACGTGGAGATAACAAATAAACATTCTTACTTTATTTACTTTCATTTATTGTATTTATTTCATGAAGTGCTTTTTTTTCCCAGGAGCTCAAAGCTGTGTTAGAGCTTAGTTCTTCTCTTGTCCTCTGCAGGCTGTTATGTGTCCAAATTTTCAACATTTAGTCCAGGAAACAATTCATATACAAGGAATTCTGGGAATAGCCTTTCTACTTGCAGCACTTGGGAAAGTTATTATTTTTGGATCATAATTGTCAGAAGCCCCTACTATAGCTCCATTGACCATATTGATTGGGGGATTCAGCGTACTGGTTAGTATTAGACTCTTTAAGATCTCAGGTGGATATTATTACAAACTCCAGGACAGAAGAAACTGAATTGGAATTAAGAACCTGAATGAAATTTAACTAAGAAGTGCCATGGGTTCCTTCTGAACCCAGTCTTGCTGTGACTCTAAGAATGAGATTATACAGGGACAACTACTCATTGAGCCAACTGAAGGTATGAAAGAGATTTCACCACATTTATTCATGTGACCTAGTCATGCCCTTGTAATAATAATAATAATAATAATAATAATAATAATAATAATAATAAAGGCCACCTTACTTGGATCTGTGCACATCATTTCAAAATACATCACACAGTCCTAAATGCTTGGGAAGTGTTCAACTTGTGATTTTGTGATACGAAATCCAGCATATATATCTTGTTTGCTGTGTCATACTGTCATATTGCGTTTTTGTGTCAGTAAAATCATACACTTCATTTATATATTCCGCTTTATTTCCCCGGAGGGACTCAGAGCGGATTACAGTACATATACAGTACACATATAAGGCAAATATTTGATGCCTTTATACACAAAGAACAAACAATGACACACAATACATAGACAAGGTGAAGGCATTCCCCCTTTCATCTCCGGTGTTCAGAGGTGATGCTGAACTCCAGCCATGTTCCATTTTTCCATGCAGAGGAGCTTGTTATCTGTAGACAGCTCTGATCATGTTGCCAGCATGTCTGCACCCTTTTACCTTCCTGATGAGGCGGTACCTATTGATCAACTCGCATTACATGCTTTCAAACTGCTAGGTAGGCAGAAGCTAGGGCTGACAGTCGGGAGCTCGTCTCGACTCACAGCTCCGAACTGCCAACCATCTGGTCAGCAGCTTTTCCTGCAGTTAGCGGTTTAACCTGCTGCGCTACCATGATTTTGAACTTAATCTGTCATCTCCTCAGTGTACCTGTCAAACAGACAATTTGTTTTCTATTTCTTCTGCTTGTTAGAATGCACATTTATGAACCAATTTTGATTAAACCACTTATGTTGATAACCCAAATATGGTGTTGCTGCTTTGGAACTGAGCACCACTATTTACTTTGTGGAATTTAGCAGTTTGACACAACTTTAGCTGCCATGGCACAATGCTATGGAGTCCTGAGATTTGTAGTTTGGTGAAATAGTAACACTTTTTAGCAGAGAAGGTTAAAGACCTTGCAAAACAATTATTACCAAGACTAAATATTATTGAGCCATGGCAGTTAAACTGGTGTCAAACTGCACTGATTCTACCATGTAGATCAGTGGATCCCAACCTGTAATCCTTGGACCACCAGTGGTCCGCAAGAACTAAAATATGGTTTGCAACCTCACCATTACTACACCATTGAAACAAGAACAACTGGTCTTGTGAAACCCTCTTATAATGCCTGAGGCTTATTAAATATTGTTTACTGCGGGCGAGCAGATAGCGACTAATGGATGGCATATGTTCTGTATCAGAAACTAGAGCTGATGTGGTCTATCCAATGCAGTTTTCTGAATCAGCACCCCAATAATCAAACTGAATCTAAAGTGGACCAAAAACTGATTCGTAACCCCTTTGGTACTACTGTTGGAGACTGGTCCTGGTCAAAGTGGTTCCTGGTCAAAAAATGGTTGGGACCCACTGGTGTAGATGCATTCTTGGTGTGAAATAAATGGTAAAGATTGTTAGTGCTATTACTCAAATTTTTATTTGTTTCATATCATAGTCAGCACTTTGTATCTGTGAACTCTATTCACAAATTCAACCATCAATGGCTTGCAAATATTAAAACCAAACCAAACAAACACACACACACACACACACACACACACACACATACACTCCCCCCTTGATTTTGCTATTTTATATAAGGGACACAATTCAACTATTATTTTATTTATACCGCTGTTCTCAGCCCGGGGGCGACTCACAGCGGTGTACAACATAAAAAAAACACATTCAAAACACAGTGTAAAAATACAATTCACAGTCCAGCATTATACAAAACATTGTCATTACTACGAAACCATTCAAAGTCGTCTCATCGTCCTAATCACAATCCAGTATCATTTTCCGTTGTTCCATAACTATGTTATTTTATATAATGGGAATTAAGCATCCATGCATTTTCATATCCATCAACATCTGGCTGGAGTAATTCAGCCTGATGCAAATTTCCTAATATAGGTTGAATAGCCCATATTCGAAATGCTTGGGTCAGAAATGTTTCGGATTCTGGATTTGTTTAGATTATGGAACACCTTTATTTTGATTTACAAACATAACAAGATATCCTAGAGTGGGACCCAAGTCTAAACACAAAGCTTAATTATGTTTCTTATACATAGAACCTGAAGGCAGTTTAATACACAACATTTTTCATTATTTTGTGCATGAAACAAAAAAGATGTCTCTATCTCAGCCAGCCTCATGGACAATTTCAAATTTTGGGAGTATTTTGGAATTCCAGATTAGGGAGGCTCAACCTGTATGATGTAAAAGCAATACACGTCTTTTCAGAGCAAATTTTCTTTATCACCATCCTCTTTGGGAGTAAATAGTCATAGGGAGAACTTGGAGGATGCTTTCAGCATACATGCGAGTTCAAGATGACAAGATTATATGAGCCGAGATTGCCATCTTCCTCTATCATCCAGAGCAAGACAAGGACTTCCAGATGTGCTTCAGCCCTGCAGCTCCTGATGTTCATATCCTTGCTGTGACCTTCTCCTGAACTCATGTTAAGCTGTGAATCGATAAAAAGTCTGTTCTGGGTGGGGTAGGTATGTATCTGTGGTATGTAATATTTCACTCCTGTGTGCTTTATATGACAAATTATAATTCTGAAACTACTTTGTTTATGGTGGACTCTGGAGGAAATTGGCTGGTAACTAGGGGAAAAGGCAGTACCAAGAGTAATCCATTTATTTTCCCATTCAATTACCTCTTTGGAAGTCCAAAGTCCTTGAAGGTTATTGTTTAATTGCAATCAGTGCTTGGCAGAAATATTTCAGTTATTGCTTTTCTAGGATATAACTCCCTGACTAACCTCTTCTCTGCTGCAACACGATCGTTCTTCTTTATTGTTGCTTGCAAGAGAAATTGGTTTGTGAGTTAAGTATTTTAAGAACTGAGTAAATATAGTACACAAGTCAAGGATAGATATTATACAGCCCTCCAAGTATTGAAGTGCAGCTCCCATTGTCCTTACTATTTGCTATCCTGACTAGAGCAGACGGGAGTTGTATGTCAACAGCATTAGGAGAGCTTCATGATTCACACCGGACACAAATGAGCAAAACATATAACTGAATGAAGGCTCTTCGGCTTTTCTTTGCCAGCATCAACATAATGGGGGGAATCAAATGTGTAATTAGATAAGAAGGAAATCCTGGTTCTGATGTAACTACAGTCGCTGCTAATAAGAAACAGAGAAAATAAATCTCAGAGACATGAACTCATATGTTAACAAAACAGTTTTGCTGAGAGTGAACTCAAGAGTTCACTTGCTCACGTGAACATTTGCACAAACATTTCAGGTTCATCTAATGAGGGCTGCCATATAAAATCCAGATTATCTGATTTGAACTGGATTATATGAGTCTACACTGCCTGATAATCTGGGATAAACAAATAATTTGGGATCAGACCCTGGGATATAGGGCCATGTAGAAAGGGCCTTAGCTCCTTCTAGAGCCCTTCTACACAGCCCTATATCCCAGAATATCAAGGCAGAAAATCCCACATCATCTGAGTGTGGACTCAGATAACCCAGTTCAAAGCAGATATTGTGGGATTTACTGCCTTGATATTCTGGAATACAGGGCTGTGTGGAAGAGCCCATACACTGCCATATAAAATCCAGATCTGTTTTAAACTGGTTTATATGAGTCTACACTGCCAGATAATCTGGGATAAACAGATAATTTGGGATCAGATCCTGGGACATAGGACAGGTTAGAAGGGGCCTTAGGCCCCTACTACGCTGCCATATAAATCCAGATTATCATTTGAACTGGATTATACGAGTCTACACTGCTAGATAATCTGGGAGAAACACAATTTGGGATCAGATCCTGGAATATAGGGCAGTGTAGAAGGGGCCTTAGGCCCCTACTACACTGCAATATAAAACCCATATTATCTGCTTTGAATGGGATTATATGGCAGTGTATAAAGGGCCTCAGTATGTTATAAATGCAATGCCTCCATGAAGCCTGGCTCTCATTTGAAAGATGGGAGATCTTTTAATCTCCCTTGGAAGTTGCCCTTATGCTTAATTGTAAGCCAGGTGAATCAAGCAAAATGAAAATATTATCTAGGAAAGGGTTGGTGGTGGTAGTCGTAATTGTTATTGCTGTTGATATTATTATATATTCCATGGATATCTGGTTGCTAATGCCGATAGTGATGCTGCTGCTCGATTCAGAAATGCAACATTTACCTGCTCTTAAACTAAAGATTTTGTAGTAACTGCCAGAACATACAATCCCGAAAATATAATTGCAAATCTAAATGGGAAACATGAGCATAAGACATTTAAATACTTTTAAAGAGCAGAAAAGCAGCATGAACCAGAGCCTGAAAGCACACAAAGTTCTATGCTTATAAGACAAAAGGGTCTTTGCAGGGAACCTACAAACAAGAGGCTTATCTACACTGGCCACTTAATCCGTGGGCAGTCTGGAGCAACAATACTTGTTTGCCTCATCAGGAATCGGATGGAAAGAGGTGTATAATAAGGACCTGCACTGGGAAAAATATGTTCACTGTTGTAAATAAAGATGAAGCCTCTCATTGTGTTGTGGCTGAACTTGAGGGGTCTTTCCAGCTTTCTGTTCTCAATGTGACCCCACAGCTAAGAGAGCACGGCAACAATAATTTCCCAGCACTCCAGTCTAAAGCCCTTCAGAAACCCTTCAGTTTTGTTACTCCTTGGCTGAAAAGGGTAGGTAATTGGGTGGGTGGATAGTGGCATAAATGGATACAGTGATGATTAGAGAGCTTCACTGTTATGATTTCTGATGATTTAGGATCTCATCTGGAATGCTATCAGTTTGATTAATTAGGTATCGTTCTCCCTTATATTTCCTCCAGTGATATCAAGACTTCCTATGGCTCTCTTTTCCCAGATTATCCTCACACAAACCTGTGGGGTTGATCAAGGGGAGAGAGGGAGGGAAAGAAAAGGTTACCCAGTGAATTTCATGGCTCAGTGATGGTTTGAATCTGCATTTTCAAAATCATATCAAACTCTCAACCTGCTACATGATACTATTCTCAGAGATCAAGGGAGGACAGAGCATCAAAGGTGATGTAAGCATTGAGATTACAGTGTTTCAAAAAGGAAACATCTCTAAGCTGGCTTGTGGCAGAGAGTCCTCTCACAAGCATAAATAGGAGTATAGTGTCAAGATCCAGGGAAGTCTTGCTACCGTTCTATTCTGCCTTGGTCAGACCACACTTGGAATACTGTGTCCAATTTTGGGCACCTCAATTGAAGGGAGATGATGACAAGCTGGTATGTGTCCAGAGGAGGGCGACTAAAATGATCAAGGATCTGGAGAACAAGCCCTATAAGGAGCAGCTTAAAGAACTGGACATGTTTAGCCTGCAGAAGAGAAGGCTGAGAGGAGACGTGGATAGCCATGTATAAATGTGTGAGGGGAAGTCATAGGGAGGAGGAAGCAAGCTTGTTTTCTGCTGCCCTGGAGACTAGGACGCGGAACAATGGCTTCAAACAAAAAAAGGAGATTTCACCTGAACATTAGGAAGAACTTTCTAACAGTGAGAGCTGTGGAATTCTCTGCCTTGGAGTGTGGTGGAGGCTCCTTATTTGGAGGCTTTAAAGCAGAGTCTGGATGGCCATCTATTGGGATACGTTGAATGCAATTTTCCTGCTTCTTGGCAGGAGATTGGACCTCATCAGGAATCGGATGAGGTCTCTTCCAACTCTATGATTCTATGATGATTCTATGATTATATAAGCTCTTACCAAATGTTTTTCCCCCCAGTTGTCTGGCTTAGAATGCATCTGCACTGTAGAGTTGATGCAGTTTGGGACAATTTTATCTGCCATGATCCAGTATTATGGCATCATGGTAGTTGTAGTTTTACCAGACCTTTATCTTTCTCTCCCATAGAGCATTGGTGCCTCACCAAACTATAAATCCTAGGATTCCATAGCATTGAGCTATGGCAGTTACAGTGGTGTCAGACTGCATGAATTCTATAATGTAGATCACACTTGTGAAACGCAAGGCCCCTGGGCCAAATCCGGCCCATGATATCATTTTATGTGGCCTGTGAGGCTTTCAGTGCCAGGGCAACATAGTTACTAGGCATGGGCAATCCATGGTTCTAAATGGTTCTAAAGTACTTACAAAACTAGAGGGTGCTTTGCTTCTAAAGTGTTGCTAAAGTTCTGGTGGGGAAATTTCAGAACTCTAACAAAACTTTCAAAATGTCATTATTATTTCATTATTGGTGATTTTTATGACAGAACTAATTAGGAACTGCCTTTATAATGAATTTTTGAAAGTTTTGTTCTGAAATTTTCACCACTTAGCAACTTTAGCAACACTTTAGAAGCAAAGCAAAAGCGCCAACTAGTTTTGTAAGTACTTTAGAACCATTTAGAACCATGGATTGCCCATGCCTAAAATTAATTACAATTACGAAGTATTACAATTACAAATTGCCCTGTGAAAGCAACCACAAGCCTTCAGAAGAGAAGTCTGAGAGGAGACGTGGTGGCCATGTATAAATATGTGAGGGGAATCATAGAGAGGAGGGAGCAAGCTTGTTTTCTGCTGCCCTGGAGACTAGGACACGGAACAATGGATTCAAACTAAAGGAAAGGAGATTCCACCTGAACATGAAGAAGAACTTCCTGACTGTGAGAGCTGTCCAGCAGTGAAACTCTCTGCTCTGGAGTGTGGTGGAGGCTCCTTCTTTGGAGGCTTTTAAGCAGAGTCTGGATGGCCATCTGTTGGGGTGCTTTGAATGCGATTTTCCTGCTTCTTGGCAGGAGGTTGGACTGGATGGCCCCCAAGGTCTCTTCCAATTCCATGATTCTACAATTCTACGAAGCTGATGTGGCTCTCGGTGTGTTTGACACCCTCGGTAGGGCATTCTCTTAATGAGTGAGAATGTGATTGTATTTTATTGTACATTGTCCCGACAATTGAAATGTGCGCATCTCATAGAAGAGAAGAATAAATCAACATGAGTAAGACAGGGACCTAGGGAAAGGATAGCATGAGGGACTATATAGTATTTACTGACCTTAGACGTTAATATAATTTGATCTGAACAGAAGGTGGAAATGTTCACGCTCTGGTAGCATGCAAAATTTTGGCTACTGTTCAGGGGGAAATGAATCAGATGGCTCATTCATCATAGTTACAGAGGAAATGTAGGTGTTTTATAGAATTCTGAAGCCCTATGGGGAAACAGGGCAATTGTCACAGATGCTGATGGCAGATTTTGAACTGGCTGTGTTTCTGTTAATTCCTTGAATATATATTTCTCAACCGGAAGGCCTTAATGGCGTTTGGCATTCTCCACTGTAATGGATGTGATTTTGGAGAGATATTGACAACTTGCATTGAGCATATTATTATGTGCAACTCTGACCATTGATTGTTACAGAATTGATTACTTGGATAACAAATGATTATCAGGAAAACAGCAGGGTTAATTGAAATCCAGTCTGGCCAGCATCCAATTGGAAAGGCTAATAGCACACCGTTTTGTGTTTCTTCTATGGCATGTGATAGTTTTGGGCTTTAGCTGCTATGAGGTGTAGAGGCTTCCTCTTCGTTGTCTGATATTCTATTCAATCTAGTATGCTGCCACCATCTGTGAGGTACTAGGCTATGCTGCCACCAATTAATAAGGGTTTCCTATTCAGTTTATTAATGGATTCCCCTATTTTCAAATAGATTCACTGCTACCACTATAGTATTTCTTTTGGTGGGTAGCGAGGTTTTTTCTTTTCTTTTCTTTTTTGAAATAGTACACTGAGGCTTGAGTTACTAAAGTTTATTTGGAGTATGGAAGGGTCTTAATGGTTTCAGAGTTCTCTTCTCCTGAGATATAAAGCTTCACGAGTTACAGTTTCAACAAATCTTAATATAACTTTAGGATGTCTTTTACTTCACCAACTAGTTCTTTAGTTGTTACACTTCTAAATATGTTTCCTTATTTGACAGATTAACTAAGGTCACCTAATGCCCTTGTCTCCCTTCAGCTTCCTGCTGAAGTAAAGATTCCCAGTGGGATTTCTTCTCCTATTAGCACACAGCTAAACCACAAACCTAAATAAGTCCCCTCGACTTATTTAAATCACTCAGGCTACAAGCTTTCCCTTAGTTTGGTTCATCATATGTTTGAACCATCTTCCCTTTGGCTCGATGACCAAAGGACTGAAGCCTCAAAATGTCTGCTTCTGGTAAGTGCAGTTGGCTCCACCTCTTTCTCCATGGCAACCTAACTCAGACTGCTGAGCTTGGTCCCATCCCCCTAGTTCTGCCATTTCTAAATAGTTAACCCCTTATGTACATCCTTAACTGTCTTTTATCTCCTGAACACATACATATAATAATATTCAACTATCTAAGCACACACACACACACACACACACACATATATATATATCACATACAATCATATTTAACTGTGGAGACACATATACGTAACTACACTTAACTTACAGTTAAAAATCAATGCTTCATCACATGAGGTATTGAGCCTCCTTAAAAGAAACTCTTGTGTGTCCAAACGTAGACTTAGTCCTAGCATTTGGACACCAAGTCGAGTCAATTTAATGTAGGAACCGAGAGCATGGATTGAGATTGGAAGCTGCACTGACTTATGCTAAGATATAATGGATGAGATAGAGAATACATGGATGTAGCAGACGAACAACACCACCTTGTTAATGAATTGTGATATTGTGATATTGCATGTGTGTGTTGTGTACTGCACATTCATTTGCAACCATCGTGTGTGCAACCATGTGAAGTAGGGTGAAATACACAATTGTGCACAATGTATGAATATATGCCATGGCATCCATTCATGTAATTCAATTTTAAGAACTTTGAACTGAATTTGGCTATTGCACATTATGCAAAATTGCTCAAATGCTCTTGCATGGGAGTTTAAAACATACATAAAAAAACCCCCAACAGGATTGTGGTCAATGGGCAACCATGTCTTTGCAACTCTGCTTTTTAAAATCACTTTTGCCTCAATCAGTATGTCAGGATTGTATGTAGCAGAAAGGATTTCTCCCGAGAACCACCAGAATGACAAAAAGGACATCTAATAACAATTTAATTAAAAATGTTTCACTAGGTATGATAACTATGAAAAGACATGGCATTGGATAGGTTTTCAATTTGCTTTGCAATAAAGTCACACTGATTAAATCAATACTTTAATCACTAGGAAATGACCTTTCAGAAAAAATAATCATAGAGACTCCACCCACAATATCCACGTAAGGCAGGGTATTGCTTTCACAAATGTTTGTGTACTGCTGGGAAGCAGAGACATCTAGATAGGGTTTCCTAGAATATTTTCTATTTATCTTGTCTGATTTTTCACTTCCAGTTTGCATAGATTCATACTCTCATCTTGGCATATCTACATGGACTCTTAATCCCAAAGGTG
Source organism: Anolis sagrei (assembly GCF_037176765.1). Classification (NCBI taxonomy): domain Eukaryota; kingdom Metazoa; phylum Chordata; class Lepidosauria; order Squamata; family Anolidae; genus Anolis; species Anolis sagrei. Next base: position 209,238,266 of record NC_090023.1, on the reverse strand, counting down.
GAGGGGGTGGCAAATAATTTATGTGGACGCTGCATGATGTTCAGAGCTGATTCAGGTTGCAAGTTGCTTTGGAGTTCCCCCAAGAATCTGGACCAAACTATAACTTCAGACACAGCTTCAACTAGTCCAACGGTCGGCAGCCAGGTTGCTCACCGGAGCAGCATACAAGGAGCACACAACTCCTCTGTTACACCAGCTCCACTGGCTGCTGATCAGTTTCCAAGTGCTGGTTTTAAACTTTAAAGCCCTAAATGGTTCTGGCCCAGACTACCTGTCTGAATGTATCTCCTGTTATGAACCATCACGAAATTTAAGATCATCTGGAGAGCCCTGCTCTTGATCCCAACACCATTGCAAACGAGGTATAGGGCCTTCTCAGCAACGGCCCCCCGACTGTGGAATGCTCTCCTCAGGGACATCAGACTGACCACCTCCCTCCTGTCCTTTAGAAGGAAACTATGGGACCAAGTGTTCAACCACTGCATGGCAGCAAGTGAAAGAAGACTTAAGCAACTTGTGACAATGAATTGACCCGGACTTGGATTCTGGATTCTGATTTTTAATAGGTGTGTTGTTTTAATTATTGTTTTAATATATTTAATGTATTGTTGAATGTTTTATGATGCTGCCATGGTATGGTGCTTCTGTGAGGCCTACCTGAGTCCCCTCCCCAGGGGGTGAGAAGGACGGGGTATAAATATAGAAAATAAATAAATAAATACGTTTACCACATATTTACCCTGCCCTTTTCACCCCAAAGGGGACTCAGAGCGGCCTCACAAAAGGCAACAATTTGATGCCACCCAGTTGCTTATCCATAAAATAAACAAACACATTAAAAACCAAACATTAAAAAATATCAACATTAAAATATCATTAAAATCATGTAATCCCAAATCCAGGGCCATTCCATTGGTCATTGTATTAGTTTCATAATTACTTATTGCACTGCTCCATACTAGCCAAAAGCTTGGTCCCACAACCATGTATTTAGTTTTTTTCCCCTGAAGGTCAGGAGGGAGAGGGTTCATCTAATTTTGGTGGGGAGGGAGTTCCATAGATGAGGGGCCACCACTGAGAAGTCCCTGTCTCTCATCCCTACCAGTTATTATGCCTGTGAACGAGGTGGGATCAAGAGCAGGGTATCCCCAGATGATTTTAACCTCCAGGATGGTTCATAGAGGGAGATACGTTTAGACAGGTAAATAGTTAGGCTGGTACTGAAATGGAGCTGGCCACAACTTTTTACATAGTTATCCCATTTTCTGGGCTCGGGAACCTTGGGACATGGGATAGCATTTATTATCCTTCTCCTGTTCTTATGGCAGTGATAACCTGGCACAAAACAGGTTATTTGCTACCTGGAGTGATGTTGGCCAGGGTGCAAGAGTGATCAGAGCTAAGAGGGGGAAGCAGAAGGCTATTCCTCAGTTCTCCTTCTGACTTTTCCACATTGTCACCCCAGGTAACAAGCAATGTTCACCAGCTATTTTGCACCCAGTGGTCACCACTATGATGAGAATAGAAGGGGATCGTAATTGTGGCTGTCCAAACTGGGTTCAGCACTGCTGGATAGTAAGGACTCCTTTCTGTCTCCTCCATGGCCCAGGGAATGTATGTATGTATTTATTTACTATATTTATACCCGCCCTTCTCACTCCAAAGGGGACTCAGTGTGGTTCGTTGTAGGTTTTTCGGGCTGTATGGCCATGTTCTAGAAGCATCCTCAGAGGTTGTGAGGTCTGTTGGAAACTAGGAAAATTGGGTTTATATATCTGTGGAAGGTCCAGGGTGGGAGAGAGAACTCTTGTCTGTTGGAGCTAGGTGTGAAAAACCTACAACAACCCAGTGATTCCAGCCATGAAAGCTTTCGACAATACATCGGACTCAGAGTGGCTTACAAATTGGCAACCATTCAATGCCATATAAACAAACATGTAAAAACAATAAGCATATACATTCAACCGTAAAAGTTAAGAAAAACATCTATACATTAAAACCAATAGTTAAAAACCACACAAATCTAAAGGCATAGTCCAGGAGCCGTTCCAATCATGCTTGCACTTATTTCATATCCACTTATTGCACTGAATTACTTTGCAAAGTCTTGGTCCCACAGCCAAGTTTTTAATTTTTTTCTAAGGATGGAGGGAGCTGATCTGATTTTGTTGGAGAGGGAGTTCTATAGCTGAGGGGCCATCACTGAGAAGCCCCTGTCTCTCGCCCCCCCCATAGTCCATAGTGCTTTCTAGATGAACTAGTGCTCTCTAGGTGAACTACAACTCCAAAACTCAAGGTCAATGCCCACCAAACCCTTCCAGTATTTACTGTTGGTCATTGGAGTTCTGTGTGCCAAGTTTGGTTCAGTTCTATTGTTTGTGGAGTTCAGAATGCTCTTTGACTGTAGGTGAACTATAAATCCCAGCAACTACAACTCCCAAATGACAAAATCAATCCTCCCCCAACCCCACGGGTATTCAAATGTGGGTGTACTGGACATTCGTCCAAAATTTGATCCAGAGAATGAAAATACATCCTGCATATGAGGTATTTACATTTTGATTCATAAAAATAGCAAAATCACAGTTACGAAGTAGCAACAAAAATAATTTGAAGGTTGGGGGTCACCACAACATGAGGAACTGTATTAAGGAGTCATGGCATTAGCAAGGTTGAGAAACACTGCTCTACATTCACCTTTTCTCCCTTCCATGTAAATACCACTATTGCATACTAATTCAATTTTTTTTAAAGTGGGATAAAATGCAATAAATAAATATTAAGTATGCCATGCATTTTAACGAAACACAATTCTTTGCTGAGTTCAGCCTCAGAGGTGATGAGTCCGTGCTCTAGCTTCCATATTTGCTAACCTTTCAACAAATCTCACAATAAATGTAACAGATTTTTATGCTGCCGATTATTGATTGCAGTCTAGGTTTAACTATTAAAAATACAGAAAATAATACGTCTAAAATTATATTTAATCCTGGGTGTTTGGGGTCAAGAGCACAAATACACCACCCAGCATACGTTATTGATTCTTCTGAACATGGTTATGTATTAAATGAAGAAAAAACTCATGACTCATTCTTGTGTTGTCCTTTCTGCACTTGGAGTATGATCTATGGAATTCTACTCATTTCTCTCTTCTGTATCCACAATAAAGTTGATTATACTTTTATTAGACTAATTAGAAAGTATAGCTCTGTCCCACAACATTATGCTGGCTTTTGAAGATCACGGGTTTCTTCGTAAGCCAGAATTGGTAGTAAAAATCATGCACATAGACAAAAAAGGGATATTGTTCAGTGTTGTAGGTCCTTATTTCACCCTTTTAGATGTTAAGGAGAGAGTATCCATGTACTGTGGGGTGAGATGTATCAGTTCCAAACATACAGAATTCACTTATCTGAATCCCAGGCAGATGTAATTCGCAAATTGCATTGTAGGTATGAAATAAATTGCTGTATGCATTGTTTTGAGATTTCTTGCAATACCTTCTGATAAACAAAAACTGCAATTAGACTTTGGAAAACTTGCAAAATATGAGTAGATCTATAGGTACCCCTCCGGTGGCAAGGTAATGGTGCTCCATGCAGTCATGCTGGCCACATGGTCTTGGATGTATCTATGGACTACACCAGCTCTTCAGCTTAGAAATGGAGATGGGCACCAACCCTCAGAGTTGGACATGACTGGACTTAATGTCAGGGAAAACCTGACCTTTTACCTATACTGTATAAGCCAACCGGAAACGATCGAGGTATCTCCTTTCTAACCTCTGCTGGGAAAATCCTCACAAGAATCCTTGCAAATCACCTTCTATCCCTCTCAGAAGACACCCTCCCAAAATCCCAGAACGGCTTCCGCACCTCCAGAGGAACAGTGGACATGATTGTTGCAACTCAGAGTAGGCTTCACCTTGCTTCCAAACACCACCACACAAGAGCTGTAGTTTTAGAGTTTATTGAGGAAAAAATTCCAAGTCAAAATAAAGAATAAGCATTGCAAAGTCCCAGAGATTAAGGTTAAATGCAGAATACAGTTCTAAAGATCTTCAGGTAAAATCAGGAGACCTAATCCTATTAGCAAAGTTCAAACCAGAGTACAGGTACAAGCAAGCAGTCCCAGGTACATTTGCCCCAAGAATCACGATGCAAGAAATCCCAAGTGTACTGCTTTCCAGGCTAAGGTTATTCCATGAAGCTTTCAGGCTAATAAGCTATGTTGAACTGATGCTTTCACAGAGTTTCCAGGAGGCATGAATACCTTTCTAACATCAAAACATTAGGCTCTCAGCATCATAAAAGCATTGCGATGACCCCTCACCGAGCAAGCCTCCCATTTGCTTGCCAGACGCGAACTCCGCCTGATCAAGGCGAGCTTCTCGGGTCAGATCCTTATCTACACTTTCAGTAGGTTTTTGAATATTTACATAAAACTATAATTTAAGACTGCCCAGCTCTGATTAAATTATTACTCTGACCTTCTTCAGTGTAAATGTGCTTACATATTCTTCCAATAATAATAAATAGAGTAATAATAATAATAATAATAGAGTATGGATATGTAATAATAGCAGTAATAATAGAGTAAAATAATAAAAGTAATAATAACAATAATAGAGTAAAATGATGCATGTAATAATAACAACAATAAAGTAAAATAATAAATGTAATGAAAATAATAATAATAGCAGAGTAAAATAATAAATAACCTTGACTCGAGTATAAGGTGAGGGAGACTTTTTCAGCCTAAAAAAGGTCTGAAAAACTAGGCTTATACTCGAGTATATACAATAATATATTCATTAAGCACAGTTCTCATGTTGGGGAGAGATGGTTGTGTTTCTTGCTTTGCTGTTTCTAATGAATGCACATTTATACACAATGGATTTCCCACTTGGTTGAAATGCTACAGGTAAAATATGAAAGTGATGGATTGTTTGCCCTGGCTGTTACTTCTTCCATCCAATATGTTCTCCTTAGTATAAATTCTAAGCAAAGTGAATCCAAATGTCATGCTTCTGTAAGTTTCCAGCATAATTGTTTTGCATATTAACATACGCTTGAGATTTCAGACACTTCACATTTGTTTTTCAATTTAGTGATTTCCTTTTCACAAAACATTTAAAATATCACAGTGGGCCAGGGCATTATGCTTAATTGTAAGCATTGTGTAATAATCAAATAATAACAGTCCTGCTCAGTAAATCCTATGGAAAAGAACAACTTCCAATAATGTCTTCTTGGAAACTTAGATTCACTCCCCCCTCAAGATCCCATTTCCCATTCCCAGTTGGCGCAGAGTATATTAGAAAAGTAGTTATAAGTAATGTATAATTTCATGCATTGTTAAATGGGGCTTAACAAATCAGCAGGACTATAATGTACAATTAAAGGTTTAAGTTTGAAGTACTGTAGATTGAAGTGGGCAGCTGTTAGGACTAGAGGGCTGCATTAGTCCTCCAAGGAACAAACAATCCAAAAGCATTGTGTTGTCGAAGGCTTTCATGGCTGGAATCACTGAGTTGGTGTTAGTTAACTGGGCTGTATGGCCATGTTCCAGAAGCATTCTCTCCTGACATTTCACCCACATCTATGGCAGGCATCCTCAGAGGTTGTAAGGTCTGTTGGAAACTAGGCAAGTGGGTGAAATGTCAGGATACTTCTGAAACATGGCCATACAGCCTGGAAAACTCACAGAAACCCAGTTCAAATATTTATGCCACATTTTAACTATTTCCAGCATGTTGTGCTTTGTTTAACTGATGGAAAAGAAACGACAATGAATCTTGTAGCATCTGAAAGATAACACATTCCTAAGGGCAGAAGTCAGAACTGTGTGGTCCTCAGGCCACTAAAGCCTGTTGCTTGGCTTTCCAGACTCCTATATTGAATTTTTCAAGGCACACTTGACCCCTGAAATCACCAAGGGGTGTAACTTGTCATTTAAAAGATGTTTCAGGTCTATAATATCTTTCCTTCCACCAGATCTTGCTGAAAGTGGCTGGAAGTTTTGAAAAGGTATCGATAAGTAAGACTGTTAAGTCTGGGACATATGAAAATGGGTCTTTTGCTGTCTCCAGCCCCTCTACAGCTCTTAGAGAACATATTTTCACGGACACATTTCACTTCATCAGATACATTATTTACTGTCTTCATTTGACAGATTTATGTATATATGCTTGAGGGAAGATTGGAAAGACCAAGGCCCCATCTACACTGCCATATAAAATCCAGATTATCTGGTTTGAACTGGATTATATGGAAGCATACACTCAAAGAGGTAACGGTGGTGCAGTGGGTTAAATTGCTAAGCTACAGAACTTGCTGACTGGAAGGCTGTGGTTTAAATCCATGGGATGGGGGTGAGCTCCTGTTGTTAGCCCCAGCTTCTGCCAACCTAGCAATTTGAAAACATTCAAATGTGAGTAGATCAATAGGAACCACTTCGGTGGAAAGGTAACAGTGCACCATGCCAGCCAAATGACCTAAGAGGCATCTATGGACAACACCAGTTCTTCAGCTTAGACATGGAAATGAGCACCAACCAGGCATGTAGCCGGGGGGGGGGGGGGGGCTTGAGGGGCTTTAGCCCCCCCCCCCCTAAATTCTCATGGTGGTTCGCGAAAAGGCCTTACTGGTGCATTATTTAAACTGTTATGTTTATTCATATCATGATCTGATCACCATACTCAACATATCCCATATGCATGGGGATATTGGGGTAATGATACAAAAGATTTGCTAGGCTAGACCCTTTTTCACTCAGACTCAACCCCCCCCCCGAAACTCAGTTCCCCCCAACCCCCCCTGAAAAAATTCAGCCCCCCCCCCCCCCCCGAAACGAAATCCTGGCTACGGGCTTGGCACCAACCCCTAGAGTCAGGCTTGACTAGACTTAATGTCTTTTAGACTCATATAATCCAGTTTTAGACTCAGATAATCTGGGATAAGATATTAGGTTATATGGCAGTGTAGATCCATCGTAACAGTAGTTGGAAGTACGATGTAGAAAGTATAATCAGTTGGAATTGTTTAGAAATGAGGAGTTGGGTCACATCCTGGATAAGATTACAAAACTCTGTTCCTGTTCAAACCAAAGGAAATGGACTGCATTTGCATTCTGGTCACCAACCATCAGCAGATGCATGAACATGCAAGTGTTACTGAGACAATCAATTTTGACATGGCAAAAGGAAGAGGTGTCTACATAATATGCAGTTGGATTGATCCATCTAACCTTTGCCCTTCTGATTTTCCAAACTTGTACACTTCATTTAAAAAATTCCACTGGAAATGAACTATGGCAAGCTTTCTTGTAAGTGCTAAAAGAACCTTTTTCATAAATTAAAATCAATTGCTCGATTTGAAACCCTTCCAGTATTGTGCGGGTGCAGCATTTCCATCTGTAGTCTTCCATTAATTGATTTGCAGAAAAGAGGCACAATGCTTAGGTTTATTCTTTTCTTTTTAAATTTCTCCTCATTTTGTACTGGTGTTTTCAGTAACACATGGGAGTGATGTGCATTATTTGTAAGTAAATTTGATGTTGCCCTTTCACATGTTTACAATACTATATTTAGGGTGTTTCCAAGGAACAGCTGCAGTGGTCTGAGCACTGAATTATTATGACTTGGGAGACCAGGGTTCAAATTCCAACTCAGGTATGAAACCCACTTAGGCTGGATCTACACTGCCATATACTTCAATTAGACCAGTGGTTTTTAACCTTCCTAGTGCCGTGACCCCTTAATACAGTTCCTCATGTTGTGTTGACCCCCAACCATAACATTATTTTTGTTGCTACTTCATAACTGTGATTTTGCTACTGTTATGAACCGTAATGTAAATATATGACATGCAGGATGTATTTTCATTCACTGGACCAAATTTGGCACAAATACCCGATACGCCCAAATTTGAATATCGGTGGGGCTGGGGGTTGATTTTGTCATTTGGGAGTTGTAGTTGCTGGAATATGTAGTTAACCTACAATCAAAAAGCATTCTGAACTCCACTAATGATGGAATTGAACTAAACTTGGCACAAAGAACTCTCATGACCAATAGAAAATACTGGAAGGGTTTGGTGGGCATTGACATTGTGTTTGGGAGTTGTAGTTCACCTACTTCACCTATATCTGGACCAAACTTGGCACAAATACCCAATATGCCCAAATATGAACACTGGTAGTGTTTGGGGAAAATAGACCATGATATTTGGGAGTTGTAGTTTCTGGTATTTATAGTTCACATACAATCAAATCACATTCTGAACCTCACCAATGAAAGAATTGGGCCAAACATCCCACACAGAACCCCCATGACCAACAGAAAACACTGTGTTTTCTGATGGTCTGTGGTGACCCCGCCGTCACTCCCTCATGATCCCCCCAGGGGTCCCGACACCCCAGGTTGAGAAACACTGACATAAGCAATCCCTCATTTCCCAGTATGATGGCCTTCCAAGGGTTTTATTTTTTCTTGGAAGACACCTGTGTGTGAGTTTTTTTAATGTGTGGAGGTTGGTGCTCATTAACAAACACACAGTCTTCACAGAGTGAGGGTCCCAACCAGTGGCATGGTTAACATTATGACAGTGGGTTCTCAATCTGTTGCAGCCTTTTTCTGCCTTCACAGTCATTGTAACATATACCATGTTATCTTCCACCTGATCCGCCATTGAGGTCTTCAGGTCTTCAGATGGTGCTTGCTCTGGAACATCCTTTGCTGACCCTCCTGGGAGTGCATGACTCCGACGGTTATGCCCGCAGGTTCATTGGAACACGCAAGATCCTCACCACAACAGTGTGACAATCTATCAAGGAGGATGGATTATATTGGCCATATAACCCAGTATCTGATACCAGATTAAGCTTTGACTGGTCATATAATACTCAGGCTCCATCTACACTGCCATATAACACAGTTCAAGGCAGAGAATATCAATTCAGAAACTGGATTATATGGCAGTGTAGATGTGGCCTGAGTGTTCTTAGATAAGTCAAACAGTCCCAGCTTTTAATGAAGGTAGAGGCAAACCCTCTCTGAACAAGTCTTGCCAAGAAACCCCTTAATAGGTTCACATTAGGGTGCTATAGTTCATAAACAACTTGAAGGCACACAACTGCAACAACAAATTGATATAATATTTGTAGTAATAGCAACAACTGCTGTATTAGATTTGAGAAATAATAATAAAATATCTCCCCAGCAAGACTCAGGGTGGATTCAAAGCATAAAAGGCAAACTTTCAGTGCCCAAATACAACAACAATACATCCATAGTAACACAATTTAACAACCCAAAATATAAACACTAATTATGACTTAACAACTAAAATTAAATAAAAAATGCAGCTTGCTATAACAGACATAAAACAAAATATCAAACATCGAACAGAAGCAACAATTTCCTAGCTCCTTGTGGCAAATAGATTGATCATTGCTCAAGAGACCTATTGAGCTGGTGGGATGAGCAGGGCATGGATACGGATGGTAGTTATTGATTAGAGGTATAATTGTAGTATAACCAACTCCTTCTTGTAAGCCAGTGAGCAAAGTTACGTCTTTGTTTCTGGAAAGCGAGGAGGGAGGGGAACATCTTTAACTCCTTAGGAAGGGAGTTATATGTTTGAAATGATGAAGATTGAACAATTGGTTTGCTGTGAGTTTTCCAGGCTCTATGGCCACATTCCAGAGGCATTCTCTCCTGGCGTTTCATCCATGGCAGGTATCCTCAGAGGTTGTGAGGTCTGTTGGAGACCAGGCCAATGAGGTTTATATATCTGTGGAATGTCCAGAGTGGAGAAAGAACTCTTGTCAGCTTGAGGCAAGTGTGAATGCTGCAGTTGGCTACCTTGATTAGCATTTAATGGCCTTGCAGCTTCAAAACCTGGCTGGTTGCTGCCTGGGGGATCCTTTGTTGAGTGGTGTTAGCTGGTCCTGATTCATTCTTGTCTGGAATTCCACCCTGGACATTCCACAGATATATAAACCTCACTGGCCTAGTTTCCAAAAGACCTCACAATCTCTGAGGATGCCTGCCATAGATGTGGGCAAAATGTCAGGAGAGAATGCCTCTGGAACATGGTCATACAGCCCAGAAAACTCACAAAAGCCTTCAACAACACACTGAACAATTGTTCACATACAAATTTTGCCTTTAGAAAATATGAGGGCTATAGGAACTTTGGTAGGTAATATATTGCTTTACAGGGATGAAAAAGAAAAATCAGTATGCTTTTAGTTGCTAATGTAAGAGGAAGGATTACCCATCTCTTTAATTCTCAAATATAAGTGTTATAGCACACTCAGAATATCACATTCCAGGGCGGACTAACTATTTTCAGAAACTCTCAGGCAGCGCAGCCTGAGGGAGAGAAGAAGGAACTGTTCCAAAGAGACTAAGAAGTGCTGAAGAAGTGACGATTGCCCTAAAGGTCTGCTTTTAACCATGTGGTGGTGTGAAGAAATGATCACAGCTCTGCAGAATCATCGTATTTTAGAGTACCAAAGAACCCTAAGTGACATATCCAACCTCTTCCAAGGCAGGAATCCTCAATTATAATACTTCTGAAAGTTGTCCATCCAGTTTCTCTCTGAAGATCTCCAAAGAAGCAGAGTCCACTATTCCATCCCACAGTGAACGTTAAAGAAGTACAGGTTGAGTATCCCATATCCAGAATACTGGAATCAAATGTATTCCAAAATTGTCCATGTGTGTGATTGAGATACTGTAGCTCCACCTTCTCTTTCAGATGCTTCAGTGTGCACAAACATAGGCAGATGGTTGTTTTAGCTCTTCTGATCCTTAAAATACAAATTGCCAAAGTGCTTCATATCTCAATAGTATGTGATTACACTGTACAACTAAGAAAGATTTGTGACATCAGCAAGGGTAGCAATCCATGCAAGTAGTTTTTAACAGTGCTTGCAGTAGAAGGAGTCAATCTGAAGGGTAAAAGTAGTTACTACTTTCTCTAAGCATTTCCTGTGCTACTTTGTACCTTGCGGCAAGCTGATGGGCATAGTGGAGAAGCAGCAAACTAGAGAATCAATTGGCAGATAATTTCAGTATTTCCCAGGAAGCACGGAATGTGCAGGACACAGATAAGGTTTTGAAATAGCTTGTACTGCCTGTGCTAAGCAATGAGGTTCCAAGGAGCAAATGGGCTCAATTTCCAAGTCTTTTCAAGCATGTGCACTGAATGTAGTGTGCCCCTCCATTTATGCCTTGCAGGATCTTTAGCAACAAAGCTGAGTGACCATGCTTGTCTCGATGATCTTAGTGTGGTTGGGTTTATCTGAGATACACAAGATGCCACAAATGGTTGAGACATGGACGGACTTGCATAATTCCCTATAGAACAAAGTCCTGATACCCAGAAGGGAGCTTGGAGCAAGAAGCTATTAAAGGTGGCAGAGCCATCCTAGTAGTGAAGCAGCTTTTGTTTCCATTCAATAATCTTTTCTCTCTCCTTTCTGGATCCTTTCTGGATGCAGGCATTAATAAAGGTAAAGGTAAAAGTTTCCCTTTGACATTAAGTCTAGTTGTGTCTGACTCTGGGGGATAGTGCTCATCTCCATTTCTAAGCCAATGAGCCGGTGTTCTCCATAGACACCTTCAAGGTCATGCGGCCAGCATTACTGCATGGAGTGCCGTTACCTTCCCACCAAAGTGGTACCTATTGATCTACTCACATTTGCATGCTTTCGAATTGCTAGGTTGACAAAAGCTGGGCCTAAAGCAGGAGCTCACCTCACTCCCTGGATTCAAACCACCAACATTTTGGTCAGCAAGTTCAGCAGGCCAGTGTCTTAACCTACTGCACCACTACAGGGGCTTAGGCATTCATTAATATAGCAGAAAGCACTGGAAGATAACCAGATACATTGCAAAAGCCACATAGTCTGCTGATTGATGTAGGCAACGTAGGGCATGGTAGAGGGAGCATAGCTTTACTTACTCTCTGAAAAAAAGGGGTCAAGCTTGAAAGAGGGGTATTTGCCTTCTGAGCCCAGGAACTGCAAAATGCAGAGATCTTTGTCCCCACCCTGGAAGCAGGCTTATAGCTAAATTCTGCATTAACCATAGGTCTCAAGGCTGCCTGCTTCATTGACTGAAGACGAAAACCACTACAACTCAAATGCTTCCCAGCGGGGGAAAAAGTTGCTGCCAATATCAGCACACTGGCAGAATCTTTAGTTACTTTAACCCAGGAAAGAGAATAAGCCTCAGAGCAACATCATACCTGTTTCCTTACACTGTTTGAAAGAAAGGTGAGAGGGGAAATTGAGCATTTTGAGTGAGCATGAACAAGCTTGGAAAATTCCTCAGGGGTTTCAGAGTGCTTGCTTTGAAAGGTGAGTGGCTTGCCCATTCCTAATGAACACCTAGGATCCAATAGGTTTGTTTGAGATAGAGCTGCTTCTCTTAACTTAACTTGTGTTGAACTGGAAGCAGAATGTAGCAATATGTGACAGGAAGGAAACATTCATTTCAGGGCAGAATGGAGGAGAAATACCTTCACCCTCCCCTTCCCAAGCTACATCCTTCGTTTTGACTGATGGCTCTCATATTGGGGAGCAGTAAATTCATTCTTGGTTTCAGTCCCAACTTTAAAAGAGCTATCCAAGGACTATGAATCTATTTTGGTGAGCTTGAATTGTTCGGTACCTTGGATAGCTCCTTGAAAGCTGGAATAGATTCAGTGTCCTACTAATATGGAAGTCACTGCTAAGGTAAAGGTAAAGGTTTTCCTCTGACATTATGTCCAGTCGTGTCCGACTCTGTGGGTTGGTGGTCATCTCCATTTCTAAACCGAAGAGCCAGCTTTGTCCAAAGACACCTCCAAGGTCATGTGGCCGGCATGACTGCATGGAGCACCTTCCTGCCTGAGCGGTACTTATTGATCTACTCACATTTGCATATTTTTGAACTGCTAGGTTGGCAGAAGCTGGGGCTGACAGCAGAAGGTCACACCGCTCCCCGTAATCAAACTCGCAAACTTTCAGTCAACAAGCTCAGCAGCTCAGCACTAGTAATCCCTTATATTGCCATTTACACTTTCAAACCTTGCCCTGTATGGCTGAAATATTTCCTCACACAATGTTTCAGGTGATGTGGAGAGCTGTGAGTGTGGGGAAGAAAGCTGTGCCATAGTAAACATTGCTGCTTGTGCCTCCTTGCGGAGAGAAAAAGCATGGTATCAATCATCATCATCATCATCATCATCATCGATGTGCTGGTACTAATGTGATGCTAATATCATGGGTGCAAAGGTAATGTTGGATGCAGGTCAATGGGCCTGGAATATAGTGCCTCTTTTCTGGTCATGGAAAAGGTTCCTGTGAACACTTTTACAACAAGAATTATTTTCCCACATTAAAGCATCTGTCTTGCATTAATGTGGGAAAATAATTCTTGTTCTAATAATTAATTTATCCATAGTCTTTGAAAGTTAGCCAGTGAGACACAAGGATTGATTTATCATGTCAGAAGTGAATTGAAAATATAGTTATAATGTATTAAAAAACCACAAACAAAGTTAAAAACTTGGCATGATACTTTGACCAGAAACTGGCTACTTGTTAAAAACTTGGCATGATACTTTGACCAGAAACTGGCCACTTGGAGTGCCTGTGGTGTTGCTGTGAGAAGGTCCTCTATTGAGCAGGGCTCAGGTTGCATTCTAATGGATGGTCTGCGGTTTGCTCTTCTCCGCACTCAGATGTCATGGGCTCCACTTTGTAGCCCTATTTCTTAAGGTTAGCTCTATATCTCGTGGTGCAAGAGTTCAGTCTGTTCAGCACCTTCCAGATCACCCAGGAGTTTCTCATCCAGCATCAGCCACTGATTAAGGTTCCGGGTTTTAGTCTACCACTTTTGGACTCTTACTTGTTGAGGTGTTCCTGAGAGTATCTCTGTAGATCTTAGGAGGCTATTTTTTGATTTAAGACATTGGTGTGCTGGCTTATATCCAAACAGAGGAAGGGCTAGAGATGCCTTGTCCTTTCATTGCTGGCTGCTACTTCCTGATGGAAGTTACACTGGCTAAACAGTGTAATTTCTCCAGTGGTGTAGGGCGTAGACATCCTGTGATAATGTGGCATGTCTAATTAACAGCCACATCCACTGTTTTAATGTGGTGAGATGTATTCCATACTGGGCATGCATGTTCAGCAGCAGAGAGGCAAAGCACAAGAACAGATGTCTTCACTGCGTCTGGTTGTGATCCCCAGGTTGTGCCAGTCAGCTTTCGTGAAATTATTTCTAGCATCCACTTTTTGCTTGATACAAGGATGATACAATGATAATGTTATATAACAATTATGTGGGACAGAGAAGGAGTTGGGCATGAATGTCTATCAGACAATGGCTGGGATGTTGCAGACTGGTAAACAATACCTATGGTACTCTGAGTGAGAAGTAAAACCTCCTCAGTTCTTGACCTGCCAAATATTTTAGCCTACAGCTCCAGAAGCTTCAACGAGCACAATAACAGCATGGGAGTGATCCTGGCTATGGAAAGTTGCTTTAGAAAAACATAAACATCAAGCAAGGTCCGTTGTACATGTGTATAATGTGGTTGTTTGGAGGGAGAAGAGATGTGTGTGTGTATGTAGTATTTCATAAGAAAGTATATTTAACTGAGTGCAAAATACAATATGACTACTCTATCTGTGGGAGTTATATTCCAAGACCTTCTTATGGATGCCTGAAACCATGGATATCAAATTTGTAGATAAGAAGGTCATACTGTATTTCTGCATGCCAAACTCAGTTTGCAGTAATTGAAGTCAGTTGAGGACAAAGGGGAAAGTGAAAGAAACAGGGACATCTTAAAATAAATTGGAAAATTGGGAAATTTGGAGATTATGATTAAAATTGAAGAATGTTACTGCTAAACACCTGTTGTGGTTTTGTGTTTGAAGTAAGGCAACTGCCAATGAAAGCCTCTTTTAGAAGCCTTCCGAGAAGCTTTCATTCCAACTTGGGTCTTCTGGCTAGCTGCCTCTCCTGTAACTACAACTCTTGGACTCTGCTGGCTGGGGAAGAGGACACATTCTGTGAGGTTTAGTAAATGAGGTGTTTATTTCTGCCCAGAGTTCTGCATAATGTTACTGGCAACAAAGATGAGACATCTGATACTGGAAAGGCTAGGCTGTCATGTTAAACTGAATCTCCTTGAAAGAGCTTAGCTCCTACACGTGATAAGCCCATTAAAATGAACAAGAGAGTGTTCCAAGAAGAGATGTTGAAATGAGAGGTTGGAATTTAATACAAAGGAGCAAACAATCCAAAATACTGAGATCTGGTGTTGAGTTTTACTATTGGGCGGTAATAGCAATCTACAGTTCTGCCACTGAAATCTCAGCCTAAACTCAGGCTGGCTCCATACCAGGAATCCTCAAACTTTTTAAACAGAGGGCCAGGTCACAGTCCCTCAAACTGTTGGAGGGCTGGATTATTATTTTTTTTAAATGAATGAATTTCTGTGCACACTGCACATATCTTATTTGTAGTACAAAAACATTTAAAAACAATACAATAATTAAAATGAAGAACAATTTAAACAAATATAAACATATTAGTATTTCAATGGGAAGTGTGGGCCTGCTTTTGGCTGATGAGATAGGATTGTTGTTGTTATTGTTGTTGTTGTTGTTGTTGTGTGCTTTCAAGTAGTTTCAGACTTAGATCGACCCTGAGTGAGGGCCGTGTAAATGACCACGGAGGGCTGTATCCGGTCCCCGGGCCTTAGTTTGAGGACCCCTGCTCTATACTGTGGAATGAATGCAAGTCTGACATACTTTAACTCCGTGTTGTGGAATTGTGGGATTTGTAGTTTGGTGAAACACCAGCCTTTTTTTGACAGAGAAGATTAAAGACCTTGCATTGAATGTTTGCATTTTTGTGATTGGAATTTGCCCTGAGTTTTTTTGGGGAGATAGAGCAGAATATAAAAAAGCTGTTATTTGTTGTTGTTGTTGTTGTTGTTGTTATTGTTGTTGTTGTTGCTGTTGTAAAAGGACAGCTCCCATGATTCCATAACACTGAGGCATGTCAGGCATGTCACTTACACTATATTATTGTTGTCAAACTGCATTCATAATATAGTGTAAGTGAACGCTTAGAAGCACCATGTTTTATGCAAATATCTCTTATATCTAGCTCCAAACAGAGGATCACAGAGTTCTTGTAGATTTGCTTAACCTGAACACCAGCCACCTCTACTCTAACTAGCTGATTTTGGTGCAGTAAATAAAAACATTACAGTTTTCTACACTCTTAAGAATGATAGGGATATACAACTTGATGAGGAGGCATGAGAGAGCCTTTTTGGTAGCTTCTTCCAGATGGTGAGGCTCTTCATTTATGGGCAGTGAAACTGTATCCCTTTCTGCTCTCCTTTCAACAGCAAGGAGAATTTCAACAGACATTTGCACATTTATTGTTTGTGCAGTCTTTTGATAGAGTATGTGTGCTTTTATCTTTGTTGCTATCATTTAAAATTATTCTATATTTTTAAAATTAAGGGTTATTTAAAGTTTATTTGGTTTTTGAACTTTAGTCCCATACTGAGTTACAGTGACAACACAAGCCCACTCATCTGGCAGCTGCCTGCTTTAACCTTTCATCATTTGGTTTTAAAACTTTATCTTGTTTTAACTTTGCTGGAAATAAACAAATGGCTACAATTACAGGTTATTTTGGTTATTTACAAATCTATTTGGGGAGTTTTGAATGAAGCTGAACATGTGTGTGCTACATCTTACACTTCTGGCTTCACCTTCGCAGAAAGTTCAAAGCTTTTGGCTAATGCAATCACTGACAGCAGGGGTGTCAAACTCATTTTCTCAAGAGCTACATCAGCCTTATGTCTGCCTTCATATTGGAAGATTGTATAAATGTAACTATGTTGGTATTGAAAGCCTTATGGGTCACATAAAATGATGAGGTGGGCCAAATCTGACTCACTGGCTTTGCATTTGATACGTGTGATCAGGGTACTGATCTGGATCACAATACTGCTATTTTACCACGCACTATATCAAAGAGACCTATTGTGCTGTGGCTTGCTCTTTGAAAATGATGCTGCCAGAGGGATTATGTGGCTATTCTTTAATTTTTCATTTAAAGCAGGAATGAAGAGCTCATTGTAGTGCATCACTTCATAACAAATCATTTATGAAGTTTATCTGTTCCACCCCTCATTGTCAACAGTTTCTACTGAGCAAGTAGAAACCATAAATCGCTGTGTATATTGCTCTCCTGATAAACATGTGGATCTGTCTAGCAATAGCTATAAACACATAGATATAAATATATATCTGTATCCATATTGAACTACAAAGCTATACAGATCCAAAGTGTATCTATATTGAGATAGTGTGAATCAATATTGAGATAGTGTATCCATATTGAGATAGTGTGAGCCCCCGGTGGCACAGTGGGTTAAATCGCTGAGCTGCTGAGCTTGTTGACTGAAAGGTCACAGGTTTGAATCTGGGGAACAACGTGAGCTTCTGCTGTCAGCCCCAGCTTCTGCCAACATAGCAGTTCGAAAATCTGCAAATGTGAATAGATCAATAGGTACAGCTCTGGTGGGATGGTAATGGCATTCCATGCAGTCATGCTATCCACATAACCTTGGGGGTGTCTACGGACCACACCGGCTCTTTGGCTTAGAAATGGAGAGGAGCACCAACCCCCAGAGTCGGACACGACTGGACTTAGTGCCAGGGAAAAACCTTTACCTTTACCTACACTGTAGAATGAATACAATTTGATACTATAACTGCCATGGCTCAATGCTACAGAGTCCTAGGATTAGAAATTTGGTGATGCATCAGCACTCTTTAATAGAGAAGGCAAAAGACTCTGTAAAACTACAAGTTCCAGGTTTCCATAGCATTGAACCATGGTAGCTAAAGCAGTGCCAAACTGTAGATGCACCCAAAATTTATCCCAGAGTTACTGCTAGTTAACTGAATCAAAAGCTCCTGAAAGTTCCACCAAAGAGGTAAAAAGACTCTTTGTGAGACCTAAAATAGATTTTGTAATATTGTATTACCTACCGAGCCCAATTCAAGGTGCAGGTGCTTACCTACAAAGCCCTAAACGGTTTGGGACCTGCCTACCTGCATGACCGCATCTCCGTATATGAACCCACGTGCTCCCTCCGTTCATCCGGAGAGGCCCTGCTCACGATTCCACCTGCGGCGCAGGCTCGTTTGGTGGGGACGAGGGACAGGGCCTTCTCTGTGGTTGCCCCCCGACTTTGGAACGCCCTCCCCAAAGACATTAGACTAGCACCCACGTTGGCAGTCTTTAGGAAAAACTTGAAGACCTGGCTATTCCGATGTGCCTTTCCTGAATAGGATAACCTCCAGCACTACGTCCCAGAAGCACTTTATTACAGCTTAAGACTCTCTGCACATTGCACTTGCCCAGAATCCCAACATATCACCTCTTACACCCAGCACTTTTTTAACCTGTACCCTTCATTGGCCCGGCCCTGGTTTTATTGCGTAATAGTGTAATGTTTTGTTGTTATTATTGCTTATGTTTTTAATTTGCTTGCATTGTATTGTTATTGTCTGTTGTTGTTGTTTGAGGCCTTGGCCTTTGTAAGCCGCATCGAGTCCTTCGGGAGATGCTAGCGGGGTACAAATAAAGTTTAATAATAATAATAATAATAATAATAATAATAATAATAATAATTGTTGGAATTTTTAAGTATGTCATTTCTTAAGTGATTGTATGTAAATGTAAGAATCAGACCCAAGCATGCTGTAAGTAATGACAATCAATCCACTTGGTTAATCTTATGTAATTTGCAGCCAGGGTGGAGTAGTTGTAACAGTACTAATGAAGTACAAAGCTTCTATGTTGTTTGAGGTTTGGTTTTGGAGAGTTGATGCTGGAGGTTTGGAGAGTCTGTGTTGGAGGAGTGTGTTTAAGTGAAAGCCGCAAAGTTCCTGAAGAAGAAGGAGAAAGCTTTTGCAAGTAAGAAGGCTTCAACTGTTTGGGAGTTGCTGGCAGAAAAGTTTGAAGAAGAGTTCCTGTATTGTAAATATTCTTTTGTATAAAGTCCTTTTTTCTACTTCAAAGACAATGGGTGTTTGTTTACTCCTTAAACTAGAGAGGGAGAGCTTCTGCTGAGAAGGGGCTGCTTCCTCTTGCCGCATACAGAACCTTTTAATTACATTGCAACAGTATTGGGCTACAGATCCATGCATGCATGCATGCATGCATGAAGATAACCCAGGACAGACTTTTATAGCAAGGAAACAAGCAGGCATGATAGATTTTATAGAGGATAAAACCAGAAGATAACTCTTAAGACCAGCACACAGTAAAGAAGACTGAAGAAGGCAGAAGCTGAAATGTTTTGTTCATTCATTTTTAACTTTGTTTACTTATATGTGTGTGTGAGTGTATATATATACTAGCCTGGGTACCTGGCGTTGCCCCAGGATATTTGATAAAGTCTTTTTATAAATAGTATAAAATGCATAAGGTTGTGGGCGAACTACAACTCACATCATACCAGATTAACCCCCAAAAAACTCCATCAGTGCTTAAAGTTTGTTATGTTGGGCAAGTTTGCTCTAGATGCATCATTGGTGGGGTTCAGTGTGCTCTCTGGCTGCAGGGTAAACTACAATTCCCACTATGGTGAGTTAGATCCCTCAAACCCCTCCAGTAGGTTGAGTTAGTCATGGAGGTTCTTTGTGCCAAGTTTGGTCCAGGTCCATTATTAGTGGAGGTCACAGTTTCTCTGGTTGTGGGTGAACTACAATTCCCAGAAAGGAAGGGCAGTTCCCCACCCTCCCCAGTAACCAAATTTTGGCATATCAGGTATGTGTGCCATGTTGATCCAGATCCTTCGGTGTTTGGGTTCACAGTGCTCTCTGGATATAGATGAACTACAACTCTCCCAAATCAAAGTGAATTTTTACCCAAAGAACTCCAGTATTTTTTGCTGGTCATGAAGGCTCTGTGTGTCAAGTTTGGTCCAATTCCATCTTTGGTGGAGTTCAGAGTGCTTATTGATTGCTGGTGAACTATAAATCCCAGTACCTACAACTCCAAAATGTTCAGGCCAATTCTCCACAAAACCCACCAGTATTCAAATTTGGGCATATTGGGTATGCATGCCAAGTTTGGTCCAGATCCATCATTATTTGGTTCATAGTGCGCTCTGGATGTAGGTGAACTACAACTCTTACAAATCTTTCCAAAGACCACCAGCATGTTTTGTTAGTCATGCAGGTTCTGTGTGCCAAGTTAGTTCCAGGTCCATTGTTGGTGGAGTTCAGAGTGCTTTTACAACTCCTATAAATAAAGGTGAATTCTCCCCAAACCTCTCTGATATGTTCAGTTGCTGGTCAATTTCTTTTCTTTTTTCTTTTTTGCTGTGTGCCATAGAAAAGGATAGGAAAGGGTTAGGGGAGAGGCAGTGGGCAGGATCATGCAAATTCCACACCAATGGAGTAAGAAATACTGGGATGTCTGTGGTGGAGGAAACACATAAAATCTAGGATGAAATTGTACCTGTAGGAAAGCCTTCATTTGGGTGGTGGGCAGTATGGTGTTTGTGGAGGACATTGGCAGGGCTTTTGGACGTGTTCACAGCTCTCTCTCTCTCTCTCTCTCTCTCTCTCTCTCACTTGCTTCTGGATCCAGAACAAACTTGCTAGAAGTGCTCTTTTTTATTTTTAAATCCTATGTACACACACACATACATGTATTAAAATATGTATTTCTGTCTAATCATCCTAAAAGCCTGTCTGGTTTCAGAAACTAAGCTGGATCAGTCCTGGTTACTACTTGGATGGGAGATGGCCAACAAATTCCAGATGAAGGCTATATTTCAGAGAAAGGAATTAGTAAAGTACTTTTGAGCATTTCTTGCCTAAAGAGATAGAAAACATGAAAGTAGACACACATAGGTTTTCCTGACTGAAAAAAATCAACTAAGAAAAGCCTCCCAAGCCAGACAGCTGTCACATTTGGATGGACAGAAATCTTGGTAAGCAAATGTTGTCATCTTTGTATCTTTTAGCCTCAAACTGAAATTCAATGTATCTGAAATATAGATGTTTGTTGGGTTTGCTGGGGAGAAAAGAGAGATAAAGTGGTTTGCTGGGGAAAAAAAAAACTAATTATGATCTCAGACCATATAACTGTTTTATAATCCCCTTTATAGCCCTTGCTTGTGCGTCCAAAGCCTGTGATGGGAAGATATATGTGTGCAATTTCATAGATAGGAAACAATCTACTGGAAACTTTTGGGAGGTTTTTGTGATTATGGCTGAAATCTTTGGGTCTTTATTTGGGTTTTTGTAAAGGTCATATTAATAAAAGAACCTTGTGGATGTGAAAGAGAATATATCAAAATCTTCGCTAGTGAAACTTCTTTCCTGCCTGGATTGTCTGAAGGCATTTTGGAGAGCCGGCTAATTCAGAAATCAGTTTAACTCACTGTTAATGTATCATCTATTCACTAAAATTTTGTGAAGTTAAATTAAAGATAAATTAAGCTAAATTTCACATAATTAAATTAAATCTAAAGTTAATTAATTGCTAATACAAAATTAACAAACAGACCTCTTTGCCAAGGTCAAAAAAATTTTGCTGTCTGAGGCAACAGACAAGGTTCAAGCCCATTCCCATGTTTTAAGTTTAGAAACTGGATTAGTAATGAAATTCAGATCTTGGAAAAGTCTGACAACAATTTGGGAAAGTTAGACTGTACTTACAACAAACATGGGTAGTAGCAGGGGATTCTGGAAATGTAGTCCAAAAATGTTTGCTCCCAAGTTCTGGTGAAGTCTTAGTTTGTCACTGCTCAAAATACTGGGGATAATGGGTCTTTCACAGATCTTTTAACACCTTCTCCCCCATCTCTTACTCTCCAACATTGACCCTTTGATTGTTTTGCCTCACTCTGTCTAATGGGAGGGTTGGCCTTGTACTTGCTTGAATGGATGGATAATACATCACCAGCTTACACCTTTTTCTGTTGGATTTCTTCCACACAGCATTATAAAATACACATTTAATTGGATTGTATGGCAGTGTGGACTCAGATAATCCATTTCAAAGCAGATATTGTAGATTATCTGCCTTGATATTCTGGGTTATATGGTTGTATGGAAGGGCTCTTAGAAAGAGGTAAGACTATATCATAAAATTGTGATGGTAAAGAAATGTGAAATATAGTCTTGGTCATCCTGTTTATTGCGAAATGAATGTTCTTTGCAACATCTTACTTTGTGTGAATTTAGCGTATAAATTCATCAAGATAATAATAATGGTTTTTTTCTTACTCCTCTCTCTTCAAGGCTTGAGGTGGAGCACAATACAGGTTTTTTTAATCGGCTTGGGAGGCAAGTCACGTCTGGTGTGAGAGAATTGGCCGTCTGTCAAGGACGTTGCCCTGTCAGGGACCTCCCACAAGATGGTGTGGGAGGTTCTTGTGGGAGGCTCCTCTCATGTCCCTGCATGGGAAGCTGGAGCTGACAGATGGGAGCTCACCCCATCTTGCAGATTCAAACCACTGATCTTCAGGTCAGCAGTTCAGGCAGCACACAGGGTTAACCCATTGTGCCACCATGGCTCCATAGAGCATAGTTAAAACACATAATGATAAAACATTATATAAACGTATATATTAAAACATATTTCTATGAAATACATATTTGAAAATACAGAGAACAAAGATTAAAATACATTAAATACAGGGCATGAGTATTCATATTGACCTGCCAGAAGAGATGAGCTTCAGTTGTTTCTTAAATTCTGACAGCTGATTTAGCTGTCGAACTCCATCTGGCAGGTCATTCTGTTACGAAAATATCATTGCAGATTTGATCAATGTGGATTTAATATGATGTGTGGGAATGAATGGAAGAATGGAAGGATGTATGGATGGAGTTAATAATTTTGGAGACACCAGTATAATACTAAGGCCTGCAATGACTAACTACCTGCCTGCTGGGCTGCAGTTAAAAGTTGCTAATAAGAACTGAAAAGTAACCTCTGATAGGAACTGGGATAGTGATAACAGAAATGTTTACAATGTTAAGAAGGATGTCAACACAAGGCTGAGATGGAACCAGGATGGAAGAAGTCTACCATTAATTTACAACTTTGGGACTGCATCAGCAGAATATTCCTATAAAAGACTCACTCTAATAATGCTCAAATTGTGACAGACCTGAGGAGTCTGGTTCACCCGCCATGCTCTGCTCCATGGGAAGGAGAGAGATGGTGTATTTGGAGAGTGGCAGATTTTCAAGGGAGCAGTCTGGTCACTTTGGGGCTTCTTTCTCAAGGGAAGAGGAAGAAGTGCTCTTATGTAGTCTTAGATTTTGTGCAGGGAGTCAGGTTCTCCTGTATGGAAAACAGAGATCTGGTCCTTGGCGTTGTGCTTAGGGAAAGGATGCATTTTGAATGTTTTGGCATTATGGAAGTTTTGGAACTCTGCATTGGCAGGTTGCAGGAAAGCAGGGTCTGGCCTAACAGATACTTCTCCAAGGAGGGAGAAAAGGATATGATAATATTTGGATGCATGAGGATGAATGCATGCACATGTGTGTGAATGCTGAGTGGAAATGTAACTCCCCTTTGTTTGTTTGTTTGTTTGTTTGCCATGTAGTTGCATAGAATCTGTATGTCTGTATGTCCAATGTCATTCTTTGTCTAAAGTTTTTCCTATAATTTGATGTACCCTCTCACACTGGAAATGGCAATAAAAAGAAACTATGCTCTGGGTGGTGGCTGCCAATCGGGTTCTGTATGGTTGGAGTACACTACACACCTCCCTTAGGGGATCTAAGTATCCTAAGGTACAGGTTATATGGGAGAAGGCCATCCTGTAGGTAACCTGGACCCAAACCATGTAGGGCTTTAAAGGCCAAAACCAACACTTTGTACTATGCCTGAACATAAAGTTTTTCGACCAAGGGACTGGCAGGATCAACACATATTCACCCTGCAGGAAAAAAATAATACATACAGCGAGCCTATTAAAATGCCAGTGTCATTGAAACTCTTTGCAGGGATGATCAAATTCCCTGACTATGTTCCCTATGCTAAGGTCAGCAAGACTTGACATTTTCAGATGAATGGAACTTGCAAATGAATCAACAAATATCTAGCTCACCAGAAACTTTTCAGAGTGAACTTGAATGCACTGACTAGGAAACTGAGCATGTGTGAAGACATTTATGAAATCATATCAACATCTAGAAACCTATTGAAAAGTTTATCACCTATTGATGACTTCTTAACAACTTTGCATAGACTGGACCAACGGACACAGAGGCAACATTTCTTCCTTTTTTGTGATTTTGTGAATGTTTTGCACACAAATATAGGAAATTTGCTGGTGGATCTGCAGCAGTTGGGATTTTATTGAAGGTTTCACCTCCATCAAATAGGGTTGGGAACCTTTCCATAATTTTAATGAGATCTTTATAATGTTTTTATTCTCTTTCATGCAGCCAAGACAGCTCTGTGTGTTTTTCTCTACCTAATGTTTTGTTCAACTGTCTGCAGCTGCTTGATACATTCATTATTCAGCCCAGACATGTATAATAGAAAGAGTGCTCCGTTTGCATCATAGCTGTTCTCCCGCTTTCTGGCAGACATTTCAATTGCTTACAAAGGAGATAAGGATTCTATTTTCCTTAATAAAATTACCCAAATATCTTATAAATGTTGCACTTCTGTCCTCTTTTGTCATGAGAGGTCTGCATTGAATTAGAACCTGGAGCAGGTGAACAAATCAGTTGAACCCCCACATGAATAGGCAAATGTTTTATTCTTAGCAGCTGGGCTTTCTTGTTTATTTAAGGGATTAAAATTGTTTGCTTTCATGTGGATTTTCAACTGGGGAAGGGAACTAGATTTACAGGGTCTGGGAATGAAGTCATTTCTTCTTCTATTGACAAACAACAGTAATGCAG
Source organism: Anolis sagrei (assembly GCF_037176765.1). NCBI lineage: Eukaryota > Metazoa > Chordata > Lepidosauria > Squamata > Anolidae > Anolis > Anolis sagrei. The sequence continues at coordinate 209,213,273 of NC_090023.1, read as the reverse complement.
TTGCATATCACTGCTTGTCTCGGTCCTTTATTTATAGCTACCTCCAGGGATGAAAGAAAAGTCTACGCTCTCTGAGTTTTCCTTCCTTCTGAGCTTTTGATAACTAAGCTGTCCCTCAATTTTCTTCATTGCTGCTTAACTTCCATATTCTGAGAAGATGAGACTGTTTAATTCATTTACTGTTTTTATATACCTCCCTTCTCATCCTGAAGGGGACTCTGGGTGGCTCCCCAAAAAGGCACAATTTGATACCACATATACATACATTGGATAAAACCAAACATATACATTAAAACCAAAAATTAAAACATGTCAGTCTTAAAACCAATTAATTTAAACCATGCAATCCAAAGGCATATTCCAGGAGCCATTCTGGTCATAAATTACATTATTCCATAGTCACTTATTGCATTGAGAATTACTGTCCAAAGGCTTGGTCCCAATAAATAAATAACATTTCACCGCCTCCATCTCCCCAAAGGGACCCGGGGTGGTTTACAAAGGGACAAACCCGAAAAACACATATTTAAACATAGCACAATAAAATAATATCAAAATAGAATCAACAAAACAATGTAAAATTAACACATGACAATAACATAATATCATAAAAATAATCTCATGGCTGAAGAGTAATAAGTGCTGAGTTTGGAGGGCTCAGAGTTTGTGCAATAGTTTCTGGATAGGACTAAGGGAAGGTGTAAAATTCCATAAAGATAGGGCTGGGAGAGTAATATCCTTTGGCATTAAAATGTCAGGATTATAGGGCGGAGGGCCGTACTAAAGTGCAGGAGCTTTGGAAGTTCAGGCCAATTATTTGTTGAACTGCTTAGTCAAAGGCACAGTGGAACATCCATGTTTTTAGATATTTGCGAAAGATGGAGAAGGTAGGTGCCAGTCTAATCTCCCTAAGCAAAGAGTTTCAGAGCTCGGGGACCACCACCGCGAAGGTTCTCTCTCTCATCCCCACCAACCTCATCCCACATCCATGTCTTCACTTTCTTTCTGAAGGTCCGGAGAGAGGGAGGTGATCTAATTTCACTGGGCATTCATATTCAATACTGAGTTTTAACTTTGCTCTTCACAGTGTTTCTTAATACCTAAATGCATGTGTTCCTATTCTGACATTTGTACATTTTTTGGTGCTGGTCATTGACTGTAATAATGATAATTATACACACACACACACACACACACACACACACACACACAGTTTTAATTTCACTGGACAGGGCGTTCCATAGCTGAGGGGCCACCACTGAGAAGGCCCTGTCTCTCATCCAAGATAGTTAATAGAGGGAGATACATTCAACCAGAACCATTTAGGGCTTTATAGGCTAGAGCTAGCACTTTGAATTGTGCTCAGTAGCAAAGTGTCAACCATTTACACACATGGATCACTTGCTATGGCACTCAACTACCATCTCACCTTATATAAGGCGTGGGCAACTGATGTAGGTAAGAAGGTACATTGGTCTCCAACCCATTCCCACATAACCCATATATTTTACTTCCAAATGCCTGTCAATGCATTTTGGAAGCATGTTTACCATGTTTTGGGCTTCTGATCATTTTGATTATTTATCTTAAAAAAACCCCCATCACCCCGGATTACAGGAAGTCAACCCTGATCTTTCCCTAAGCCTCTCTAGGCAATCGTAAAAAGTGGTTTTAAATTAACCCTGATCTTTCCCCATGCCTCTGCATTGGTGAATGTAGGAAGTGGTTTAAAATTGGGGAAATGGGCATTTCGACTCCCACACATGGCGTCGTTGTTTTATTTACAGGTGGGCAACAGGGATTAACACCACGCAGGCAAATTGGCCATTTTGCTTGTCTCTATGTGAGGAATTAAAAAAAAGTGGATTGCCAACTGGCTTAGGAATTGTTGGGGAAACCAACACTTTAGAAATGGCAAAATGCCTCAACCCCACAGGTAAAGCTTGTGTCGTGTTATCATTCCTTAAATGTGTAAAAACTCTGATTTTACTGCATGGGATGAAGTCCTAAGGTTAATATAGTACACACTGAGAGAATTGGGGATAGAGAAGAACTGTGATGTAAGCAGGATTTATATTCCTTTCAGGTAAGAGCTCTAGGTTTTCCTTCCTAGAAAGTATACTGTATCTTGATCCTTCTTTTACCTGCTAAGAAAACCACTGCACGAATACATGATGGGAGTATTGGAACAGGACTTTGATGCCTCCAGTGTTACACATCAAAAATTGTAAAGGCAGAGAAATGACATTGTGTCAGAGGAATGACAAAAAAGAAATACTGAAACTAGTAGGATGGAGCATGGTAAAAAAAAAAGGTGACAGTTCTCTTTTGCATTGTCCAGGATGAGATTTAATTAAGACAGCCAGGAGTAAATAGTGACAATACAGTCAAGGATTGGAAAGAAAACATAGATTTTCATGGTGTCAACATGCTGCCAGAAGATTAAAAGGAGGGGACATCATAGATAATCCCTCAGAAAATGCCTTCTTTAAGTATGAGAAATTAAAAGAATCATGTGAAGACTAAAAAAAGAAGTTGAGGGAGAGAGAATAAGAGAAAGGGAGAACAAGAAGTTCAATACGGACAGAGAAGATGAGTGAATAGAGCATGATTAAGGATAGTGAACGACGGCTGATCAACAAGCCATAAAGATTCCAATTGATTTTGATGAAGCTTTACTAGCAGTGTTTAATAAACGTAAATTACCTGGTATCAGAAATACAGCGAGGATGAAAGATGCCCACTTGGTCCTAAAGTACTGATAATATACATTATTTAATAAAGCTTTGTTTCAATAGTTTGCCATTTTATAAAAGGGTCACCATTTTACTAAACCATTGTATCTAATGGGAGTTGGGCAGCCATGGATTCTGGCATCAACTGGGGAAACTGGAACCAAAATAATTGTAATGACACTTGAAGATTTATATAACTTCAAAAGAGATGATAAAAGGAAGAAGAATCGTCTTACAGGTGAGTTGACTTGAATCAAGGAAGCAACAATCATGAATGTGCAAGATCTGAGCAGGTCTGTCAATAACAGTCCCTTTAGTGGTCTTTCATTCATGATAGCACATAACAGCATTCTAAAATAAAGAATTTAAGATGCTTTAAATCCCAATTTGAGATAAATAAAGTGATGGAAAGTGGATGGAATGAAAACATTTTTAAAATTTACCAGTCCTCAGCATCTTAAAAAATGTTTTAGTCCTCAACAGGAGCTCCCAGTGGCACAATGGGTTAAACCCTTGTGCCGGCTCGACTACTGACTGAAAGGTCGGCGGTTTGACTCCAGGGAGCAGGATGAGCTCCCGCCTGTCAGCTCCAGGTTCCCTTGCAGGGACATGAAATAACTCTCAGACAGGATGGTAACACATCCGTGCATCCCCTAGGCAACGTCCTTGCAGATGGCCAATTCACACAGAAGCGACTTGCAGTTTCTCAAGTTGCTCCTGATATGAAAAAAAAGTCCTCAGCAAGGAGGTGCTTTAAAAACTTACCATTTGGGAAGCAAGTTCCATAAATAAATACACAAGATGCACAAAATATGGGAATTGAATAATTTCTCTCCTGTTTCCCTATGTAAAGAAATATATGAATATGCCAAATTATGAGTTGTATGTAATTAAAGACATGATTTCACGAGCTCAGATTTATTGAAACATGCCTGCTCAGTTTTTCAGTTGGGAGGAGAACCAGGACATAACTCCTGATAGTCTCAACTGTTGCTTTAATTGCAGAGACGGAATGTTTGTTTCCTGTGTTATGTGATCCATTGCTTACTTTTTTCGCTGTATTTGCATTGCACTAGTAAGTTGTATGGGTGGTGTTGTCTATATTTATGGCAGGCTATCAGGTGGTGCGGTTGGCTTTGCCTTTCTTCCTTTCAGGTATACAAGAATACATCAGTGAGCCAGGACAATGGTTTCTATCATTTCAGTGTATGTTGACATTCAGATGGGGACTACAGATAAATGGTTTCTACCTTTGTAAACTGCATTCAATCTAATGTGACTCCACATAGATTCTCGGTTTGAAAAGCCTGCCTTTGGCAAAATAAGTCTTTGGTATATGCCACATTTACTATTTTCAAATATAAATAAAATCAAAGGTACATCCTTTTCAGTTGTACATATTCAAAGTATGAGCTGCATATGTTGAGATATATTATTTGCAAAGTATTTAAAAGAACTAAGTGCTGAACAAAAATTAAAAGCAAAAAAGGAGAACTGTTAATATGGCTGGAATACAAGCAGTAGAAGGACAGGGAGACAGGAATGGGAATGACACACACAGGAACACAAAAGTTTTACTAGGCAGGATAAATATCTCAGCTCTGACAAAAAATTCCCCTACTTCAGCAAAAACAAGTGTTTTTGGAAAATCAGGAAAGTTGTCCCATCAAAATCTCGATCATGAAAGGAAGATGCTAACAATGAATTGCAGAACAATGAATTGCATAAGAGATTAGGACACAGAACAATGACTTTAAACTACTGGAAAGGAGATTCCACCTGAACATTAGGAATAACTTCTTGTGAGAGCTATTCAACAGTGGAACTCCCTGCCCCAGTGTGTAGTGGAGGCTTTTAAACAGAGGCTGGATGGCCATCTGTCGAGGGTGCTTTGAATGCAATTTTCCTACTTCTTTGCATGGTTGGATTGTATGGCCCACAAGGGCCAACTCAATGATTCTTTGATTCTATGATTCTTCAACTCCGCAGGACTGACCACGTTGTTTGAATGTCTCCCAAAGCAGTTACTCTACTCTCAACTCAAGAATGGAAAACGGAATGTTGGGGTCAGGAAAAGAGATTTAATGATGGGCTCAAGGCCAACCTTAAAAACACAGAGGACTGGGAAGCCCTGGCCCTTGAGAGCTCTAGCTGGAGGTCAGTTGTGACCAGCAGTGCTGTGGGATTTGAAGAGGCACGAATAGAGGGCAAAAGGGAGAAATGTACCAAAAGGAAGGCCCATCAAGCCAACCCTGACTGGGACCACCTTCCATGTGGAAACCGATGCCCTCACTGCAGGAGAAAATGCGGGTCAAGAATAGGGCTCCACAGTCATGTACCCACTGCCAGGACACCGACTTGGATTACAATCTTACTTGGACAATGAGGGATCATTTAAATAGTAAGTAAGTGAAGTCTATGATTCTGTTATTCTTTCTGAGTGACCAAAGTGGTCGATGTTGTTGAAGCTTGACAATATAAATCTAGATGAAAAATGTGTTAGAATTGCAGATGCTGGGATCCATTGGGAATGTCTTCTTGAGGCATGTCCAAATGCTTGGACATTTCTTGTAGCATTTCTGATTTCCCTCCCCGCCCTCCAGTTTACGCTATGTAGATGACATCATATTACTAGGGAAAAAGTAGTAAAGACTTGAAAAAACTGTTGATGAAAGCTTAGAAAGGAAATAAAAAAGTGAAGTTACAGAGGGATATTAAGAAATGAAAAATAAGAGTCACAGAAAGCTTAAATACCTTTAAAGTTATGGCAAAGAAAATTAAATAAACATTTTATAACATTTTTGAAACATCTATAGGTTAACTCTCAAACTGGAATCAAGATTGGGGGGAGGTGGGGGTTGGCCATGTTGCTGACTAGCTTCTGGGTAGATGGCACAGAGATACTGCAGATGTATCTCATGGGCTCCTGACTGAGTGTAAAAGCTTATGTCTCTTCTCAGTGGCGTAAGGGTGCATGCTTTCTTCACTTCCAAACACTCCTGAATATTATAAGATGTTTAAGCTTCCTGCCTGTTGGATACCGAAAACAAGCAAAGTGGACCTTTGTTGGTAAGTATTTTAATCGTTTACGCACTTCTGTTCAATTGCAAATGGCAACAACTGATGGCTCCACATGTTTTTAATGAGATGTAAAGGCAAAATGGACTGTTGTGACTTACAACATGACTAGAAAAGAAATACAAGAAAAGGGATGCACTTTGCTTCTCCCTGAACTTTTGTTCCACTTTGCAACAATGCAAAGGCCCCGATGCTGCTGGTGGCAAAGGGCTTCAGAGGAAAATAGCACACACACATTCTGTTTTCTTCTAATTCAAGAAGTGAACCAAGAAAAACCATCAGCCTTCTTTCCTCCTAGGAGATCTGACAATATAGAGGACCCGAGGAGTGTAAAGGCTAATCTGGAAATGTACCAGAAGAGTTGGGAATAAATATTTCAAAATAAAAACAAGCAAGCAAACCATTATGAAGGGGGAAAGGAGTCATATCCCAAACAACCTGAATATTTTAAAAATAGACATCATGGTTATCTCTGTAATGGTTGGTCTGCTGCATTTTAGGTTAAGTCTAAGCACATTTGGGAAAGATGCAAAAGCAGTTGTGAGGTGTGGGTTAAATTTGATCAGCACACTGAAATTTGCACATTTTGCATGTTTATATTCACCAATGTATTTATTCATTTACTTACTACATTTATATACCGCTTTTCTCCTCCTAAGGGAAAACTGAAATGCCGTACATATTTGTGAAAACCAAAAGATAATAGCAAGACAATAACATATAACTATAAATTAGCCTAACCAAGTTAAAACATAAACAAAAAGAACATTTAGACACAAAGCATAAAAAATTAAACATTGATAATATAATAACATTTATATTAAAACCCACTGATAAACAACACGATTTAAAATTGCTTGTTTATATTCACAATTTTTTTTGTTTATATATTTATTGACTGTATTAAATACATTTTTGTAAGCAAGCTACTTTTATATGCCTTACTAAGAAGATCTGGCTTAGCTCTTTTCCACTTTAGACCCTATTTGTGTGTGGGAAGGGACTCTGTTGTTGTTCAGCTTCCGCCTTGTTCTTCCAAATTGTTCTACTTGAGAAATCCACTCTCATGTTTTCACAACATGTGCTGCAGTACTTTTTTTGGCAAAACAACTTTTGCAGAGCATACACAATTTGAAAACATGTTAATCACAAACAACAGTTATCCCCTGCTCTCCGCCGGTTGTTCTCTTAATTCTAAAACATTTTTGACAGCTTGGTGGAAGATATCCAACTCAGCCTGACTTGTATTTATAGAGATATTGAAATATTTTGTCAATGATTCATATTTACATAAACTTCATTTTGTATGACTGATAAAATAATGATTACAGTTCACAGTATCAGTATCCCATGATCCTGATTCAACGGAAGGAAGAGGTATTGTCTGCATAAATCATCCATGAGTCTGTTGATCAGAGCCGATGGTACTATCAAGCTCCTGCCAAACAGAGATGTCTGTCTAGAAGATTTAGGCATTTGTTTTCCTTCAGCTGTTCACTGAGGCGCTCTCTCTCTTTCTGTGCTTGGTATGAGAGAGATTGAATAAGAGATGAAGAGAGTATCAGCAAGCAAAAGAGAGCATGTGCATTAGAGAGCAGCACTGGCATAGCTTTTAGCTGTCCTGATTTAGCCAGAACACTTCCGATTAATCCTTTGTTATCCCACTTTTCCAGCTTCTTTTAAAATGCAGCATTTTTATTTTCCTCCCACTTTTCCCCTTCAGTTGCTGCAAACTGAGTTCAGCTTTCAAAAGTAGTTTGCACTAAATTAACTCAGATGAGGAGGCAGGCCCGTAGCCAGGATTTCATTTCGGGGTGGGGTGGGGGGGCTAAAAAAATTTCAGGGGGGGTTTCGGGGGGGGGGCTGAGTTTCGGGGGGGGGGGGGGCTGAGTCTGAGTGAAAGAGGGTTTACCCTAGCAAACCTTTTGTATCATTACCCCAATACCCCCATGCATATGGGATATATTGAATATGGTGATCAGATCATGATATGAATAAACACAACAGTTGAAATAATGCACCAGTAAGGCCTTTTCGCGAACCACCATGAGAATTTCGGGGGGGGGGGGGGCTGAAGCCCCTCGAGCCCCCCCCCCCCCCGGCTACATGCCTGTGAGGAGGAGAGGTTACAGCAGCCATGGGCAAACTTCGGCCCTCAACTCCCACAATTCCTAAAAGCTGGTAAGCTGACTGGGATTTCTGGGAGTTGAAGTCCTGAACACCTGGAGCCAAAGTTTTCCCATGGCTGTGTTAGAGTCTTGCCTCTCTCATTAGAGCAGTGGTTCTCAACCTTTGGGTCCCCAGGTGTTTTGGCCTTCAATTCCCAGAATTCCTAACAGCTGGTAAACTGGCTGGGATTTCTGGGAGCTGTAGGCCAAAACACCTGGGGAACCGCAGGTTGAGAACCACTGCATTAGACTAAGGTAAAAGTAAACTCCTACAGCCTTTGGTTAGTGTGTTCCTTGTTATTAATAACATTTGCAATCTTGATCACATTCTGATGTTGCTATGCCACAAACATCCCAGTATCTGTTAGTAAAAGGGGGAATGCATTAGTTGACTGTAGATCCATCATTTCAATGGTATTTTCCCCATGACCATGGCTTTAAAGTTGAATGTTTCCAGTTATGAGCAGATCTACACTGCCCAGGGGGTTGGTTCCAAATCTTTGGTTCTCCATATGTTTTGGACTTCAGATCCCAAAGCAGTGGTTCTCAACCTTCCTAATGCCAGACCTCTAAATACAGTTTGTCATGTTGTAGTGACCTCTAACCATAACATTATTTTTGTTGCTGCTGTTATGAATCGTAATGTAAATGTCTGACATGCATTATGTATTTTCATTCACTAGAGCAATGAAGTGGTGGCCCCTCACCTGTGGAACTCACTCCCGGGGGAAATTAGGGCATCAACATCCCTCCTCTCCTTCAGGAGGAAGGTAAAGACGTGGTTGTGGGACATGGACAGCCAGATGGATAGGACTGAAAGGACTGACAATTGTGGAATTGGAATTTGAACTATGAGATTGTGAAATGCCGAACGTCAATGAAGTTTGTATTGGTTTTATTGCTTTTATTGGTTTTATGGTTGTTTTTGCCTATACTAATTATTGTTTTCTGTTAACTGTTGTTATTGTCAGAATGCTGTTTTTGTTAATTGATGTTATCCCTTTTGCTGTTATGTGATGCGGGCATCGAATTGTGCCTTGCTTTTGTAAGCCGCCCTGAGTCCCCCCCGGGGTGAGAAGGGCGGGGTAGAAGCAACGGAAATAAATAAATAAATAAATAGAGCAAATTTGGCGCAAATACCCGAAACGCCCAAATTTGAATACTGGTGGCGATGTGTGTGTTTGTGCGTGTGGGAGGGGAATTGATTTTGTCATTTGGGAGTTGTAGTTGCTGGGATTTATAGTTAACCTACAATCAAAGATCATTCTGAACTCCACCATTGATGGAATCCAACCAAACTTGGCACACAGAACTCCCATGACCAAAAGAAAATACTGGAAGGTTTTGGTACACATTGACCTTGAGTTTTGAAGTTGTTGTCCACCTACATACTATGGACTCAAACAATGATGGCTCTGGACTAAACTTGGCACAGATACTCAATATGCCCAAATGTGAACACTGGTGGAATTTGGGGAAAATAGACCTTGACATTTGGGAGTTGTAGTTGCTGGGATTTATAGTTCATCCACAATCAAAGAGCATTCTGAACCCCACCAACGATAGAATTGGGCCACACTTTCCACACAGAACCCCTATGAGCAACAGAAAATACTGTGCTTTCGGATGGTCTTTGGTGACCCCTCTGACACTCCCTCATGGTCTCCCTTAGGGTTCCTGACCCTCAGGTTGAGAAACGCTGACCTAGAAACTGCAGCCAGTAGAGCCAAGTAAGTCTGAGAGTAGCTATCCAAGAGCCTTTCACACAGCCATATAACACAGAATATCAAGGCAGATAATCCATAATGTCTGCTTTGAACTACGTTATCTGAGTCCACACTGCCATATAATCCAGTTCTGTGTGGATTTTATACAGCTGTGTGGAAGAGGCCCAAAAACACCTGGAAAGCAAAGGAATGAAAAACACTGGTGTGGAACTGAGTGCAGTCTATCTCATTTATAGAAGGCTCTGAAGGTTGTTGCTTCCAACAAAGATGAAGTGGGTTGACATTTTGCTCTGACATGAATCTTTTTTGAAGTTATATATACAAAACATTTTGATTGAGTCAACTCACTAACATTTTTAAAAAAGAAAACTTCATTGAGAAGACAGGCAATACTTGCTGTAAATATTCCTCTACTAGTGCGTCATGATATATTTTCTTGCATAATCCATCTCTGGGGAATTGCCAATTTTAAGTACAATAAATGCCCTTGAATCATTTAAAACCATTTCTTACCTGTCTTTTCTGATCCCCAGAGGGATATATAACCAATTCTAAAAATCAGATACAGAGATTATCATGAATGGGATGTGTTATTTGACCTTGATGTTCTTATTTTCAAAACTTAGATGATTTCTGTAAAGAAGTTCCTTAAAATACTGGCAACTTAAATCTTCATCCCTTTTCCTTGTTACCGCCACCTGCTTCACCATTTCCCTTTCTAAAAAGTTCCGGAACATCTTCTCCCAAGTGCTAACTGAGCAGCACAGTCAAATTATATAATGGAATATTAATGTGCCTTAAGATCAGAAGGCATGACTCAATTTGCATATGGCATACACTGTACATGCCAAGTAACTGGCTAAGGTAATAAATCTCCAAAGAGTAATTCTAATGTGCATTATCAACCAAGAAAAAAAATCACTGTTTTCACAGACCTTTGGTATTAAGTCTGAGCCAGCAAAATATTAAATGACCTCAGCATGGTGGGTGGACTTACTGATTGATTTATCACCTCATCTATAATATCTTGGATGATTCAGAAACATCAGAGAATATAGAAAGATAATAAAACATCACGCAAAGTTCTGAGAAATTTAAAGCAAGAGCAGAATAAAACGGAAGTAGAAGCCAAGTAAAAAACCAGGTAAATCATACGTAATGTAAGTTTTATGAAGCATAAACATAAACAAACACATAAAATGACTAAAAAATGAACAGACTCACCTTGTGGGTAGAAAACAAGCTCATTTAAGGACAGCTTGCTGCTGAGGCACCACCACTGAATAAGTCTCTCCTTACTGCGGTGGGAGAAAGTGACTCTCCTGACAATATCATGGGATGGGTGATGTCATTAAACACAATGCATTGAGTATCTTTGTGTTTCCTATTTCCTTTCAAATAGGAAACAAAAAGTTTATGGCATTTATTTATTTATCATGTCACAAGCGAATTGAGGGTGCAGTTATAATGTATTTAAGACACAAACAGAGTTAAAAACTTGGCATTATGCTAAATGTCCTATGAACAGACAAGCATCTCGAGCAATGAGGGTTACCTGGGAAGGAAACCCACTGGCAGAAACATCTCCAGCTCATCCCCTGTTTGGGTATCACCCAGCATGTCAACGACTTAAATCTAGAAATAGTTTTCTAAGATCTACAGAGACACTCGCTGGAACACCTCAGCAAGTGAGAGTCCAAAAGTGGCAGGCTCAAACCCAGAACCTCAACCAATGACTGATACCAAATGAGAGACTCCCCCCTGGGCACACAAAGGACTGGGTGACTTGGAAGGCGCTGAACAGACTGCGATCTGACACCACAAGATGCAGAGCCAACCTTCAGAAATGGGGCTACAAAGTGGAATCCTCGACATGCGAGTGTGGAGAGGAGCAAACCACTGACCACCTGCTGCAATGCAACCTGAGCCCTGCCACATGCACAATGGAGGATCTTTTTGCAGCAACACCAGAAGCACTCCAAGTGGCCAGATACTGGTCAAAGGACATTTAATCAACTACCAAACTCACAAATTTTGTATTTTGTCTGTTTGTTTGCTTTGTTCTGTTAGAAATGTAATATAATTGACTGGTTGCCCTGACACGACAAATAAATAAATAACCCTGGACTGTGCTCTGATTTATAAGAAGCAGTGCTTGAATATCAAGCAAAAAGTGGGTGCTACAAATAACATCATATGAAAGCTGACTGGCACAACCTGGGGATCACAACCAGACACAGCGAAGACATCTGCCCTTGCGCTTTGCTACTCTGCTGCTGAGTACACATGCCCAGCAGTCACATCCACTGTTTTAACAGTTCACTATGTTAAAACAGTGGATGTGACTCTTAATTAGACGTGCCACATTGTCATGAGGTGTCTATGCCCTACGCCACTGGAGAAATTATACTGCTTAGCCAGTATTGCACCACCTGACATCTGTCTGGAAGTAGCAGCCTGTAATGAAAAGACCAAGGCATTGACATCTCTGGCCCATCCTCTGTTCAGATATCAGCCAGCAACCCAATAATAATAATAATAATAATAATAATAATAATAATAACAACAACAATAACAGCAACAACAACTTTATTAATATTCCATCTCCCCAAAGGGACCCAGGGTGGCTAACACGAGGCCAAGCCCAAATGAAATTACAATGTAGCAAAGAACATATAAATAAAACAATAACACCAAATAAAATACTTAGTAATAACATAGTAAAATAAAAAATAACAAAATCATAATAAAGCAAATGATAAAATGGTAATGGAATTAGACAAAAAGAGTGAGGCCCATGACTAAAAGTGAATAGAGATTGATAAAACCCATAGGTGAGATAGGTAGAAGTGCTATGATTTATGAGGGGGGCTCGGACGGGATAACAGTGGAATAAAATTTCAACTGAGAAATAAAGTGAAGAACATCAGGAAGACAAGACTGGACTTGGGACGGGGCATGGCATGGACATTGGTAGTTCAGTCTCCAAAGGCACACCGGAAAAACCAAGTTTTTAAACTTTTCTCTAAAGGCTGTCAGAGTGGGTGCCTGTCTAATCTTCCTGGGGATAATCACAGGAACTCCTCAGCAAGTGAGAGTCCAAAAGTGGCAGACAAAAACCTGGAACCTCAATCAGTGGCTGATACCAGATGAGAGACTCCTTCATGGGCACATTGAAAGGTGCTGAACAGGCTGCACTCTGGCACCACGAGATGCAGAGCTACCCATAAGAAATGGGGCTACAATGTGGAGTCCATGACATGCAAGTGCGGAGAAGAGCAAAGCACAGGCCAACTACTGCAATGCAACCTGAGCCCAGCCACATGCACAATGGAGGATCTTCTCACAGTTTATGACATGAGAAAATGCTTATCTGTCTAGAAGGTAAATTTTCTAAGCCCTTCACTGAAGCAACATGAACCATGTTTTTAACACTCTTGTGAACACTGCTTTTATAAACAGTGTTGCCAGAGTTAAGCTACTTGGGAGATGTAGCTTAACTTAAAAAAGGTTTTCATATATTGCTTTGAATATACAATCCCACTTTTTCTCAGCTATGTTTTCTACACTTTTCCAAGCACACCTTTAGCAACCCATGTCAAGCTCTGCTTTTTACAAGCTGTAGATCAAAAAGGAAGTTTTCTAGGATCAAATGCGCTCAAAATGCAGCTTTGTGTGAGTTGCCCACATTGACTTCTGTCTCTTGCTGATCATTTTCTAAATTAAGCTGTGGAATTCCCCCTTGCTCCTCAAATAATAATCATAATAATGCTACTGTGTAGTGCTACCAAATAGGTTGCGAAGGGAGAGATGATGATGATGAACATAAACCAACAGGGCAATGCTATCTGTGCATGTCTATTCAGAGCAAGCCCTCATACAATTTCAAGCCTAAATCATGTTATTAGTTCTACCTGGAAGAAACTATTGAATCAGTGAAGTTTTCTTAGGTAGTGACTTACTCCACAATTGCTTCAATTTGTCTACTGCAGTTTGGAGTAATAGAATTCTGGCCTTAATATACTGAGGGTCGAACATATCTCTTTCAAGCACTCATGTTTTCTTTTCAAGCCTTGAAACCTTGGGTGGGTGGAGGAGAAAAGGCTGAAGAGACAGAGAGAAAGGAAGGAGAACGAAGATGATGAGTGTAGTTAAAGGAACTGGAGCTAGATGGAGGAACAGTTAGAGTGAGAAACAAAGAGAAAGTAGAGAAATCAGGGAGGGGTGAAAGAGAGGGAAAATCAGAGAAAGAATAAACCACAAGGAAAGAAGGAAGATATACATGTGAATAGAAGCTATGGTGAGGTGGAGAAGGAGAAAGAGATGAAGGGAAAGACTGTTTTCCTCATATTGCACTTTCCCCCTTATTGAAAGTTTAACTCCATGGTTCAGTCCCCTACGATCTCCCCCCCTCCAAATTGCACTTTTCACTGCTATCTCATCCAGAGTTTTATCATTTTATGTTATACATTTGGCCTGCCCACTGTGTTTGATTTTATCATGTTATTTTGTACTATTTCTTTTATTTGATTGGTTTATTTTTATTGCGATGTTATTTTGTTGTTTATATTTTCTGATGCTGTAATGTATTGTTGGGTTGGCCTCATGTAAGCCGCTCCGAGTCCCCTTAGGAATGATAATGATGATGATGATGATTTAGCTAGGTGTTGTGTGCAGGGGAGAGAAGGCAAAAGAGGATATGGTGAGGAAAAGAGTTATGACTTCATCACACACAATAAAATCAGCATTTAAGGAGTGGCAACCCACTGTGCCTTTCACGAGACACAAGCTTCAACTGTGGGGGTGAGGTATTTTGCTGTTTTCTAAACAATTCCTGTGTCGATTGACAAGTGACTTATTTTTAAATTCCCTGCATAGAGACAGGCCAAATGGCCAGTTTCCCAGTGTGATGTTAATCACTCTTGCCCGCTTTTATTGCCCACTTGTAAATAAAACGATGATGCTTTGTGTGGGAGTAGCCAAAATGCCCATTTCCCCAGATCGCCAATGCAGAGGCTTGGGGATAGAGTTAATTTAAAACCACTTCCTATGATCGCCAATGCAAAGGCTCTGGGAAAAATGAGGGTTTATTTAAAACACTTCCTATGATAAATAATCTAAATCTTGGAGAGACAGTGGAAGGAAATCTCAGTGCAAACGACCCCAGGCAAAGTGCTGATTTAAGAAAGGCGCTTCTGTTTTAGTCAAGTACCTTGAGTGCAAATGATCCCAGTGCCAGCTTAAGAAAGGTACTTCTGTTTCAGTCTCAGGAGTTTGAAGGCAGGGTTGCCTTAAAGGATGACTATTTTAAAAAGTATGCTGGTATCCTTGAAATGGGAGAAGTCGTAGCCTATGTAGACTATGTGATGGAAATAAAACGGATGGTTGAGTTAGAAGCTGAAGGAGGCGATCTTAGTGTGATGGGTGAGTAAATTCTTGATCTTTTTTAAAGACAGAACCCCATGAAACTCCACCATTTGCTCTGCTTTCCCTCATTTTCTCTAGCTCAATGTGATGAACTGGAGAAAAATACTTAACTGACCACACCTCCCCTATGAACCTAAACCAGCCCTGAGGTTATCAGGAGAGGCCCTACTCTTGGTCCTACCATCGTCCCAAGTGCGATTGGTGGGAACAAGAGAGAGGGCCTTTTCGGTGGTGGCCTCATGGCTCTGGAACTCCCTTCCTAAAAAAGTTAGAATGGCTCCCTCCCTGTTATCATTCAGGAACCAAGTAAAAACTTCCCTGTGGAAGCAGGCCTTCCCTGAAGGAGAATGAATGCTAGACCTATTGTATGCAATATTTGAACTGAATTCAACCTCTGGCAATGGCCTCCGACTACAGGAGACGCTTACTTCTTGGGAGGAGAGCAATGACCAATCTTGATAAAATAGTGAAGAGTAGAGACATCACACTGGCAACAATGTTAAAGCAATGGTATTCCCCATAGTCACCTACGGATGTGAGAGTTGGACCGAAGGGGAGGCTGAGTGAAGGAAGATAGATGCTTTTGAACTGTGGTGTTGGAGGAAAGTGCTGAGAGTGCTTTGGGCAGCGAGAAAATCCAACCAGTCCATACTTCAAGAAATAAAGCCTGACGGCTCATTGGAGGGAAGAATAGTAGAGGCCAAGATGAAGTACTTTGGCCACATCATGAGAAGAAAGGAAAGCTTAGAGAAGACAATGATGCTGGGGAAAGTGGAAGGAAAAAGGAAGAGGGGCCGACCAAGGGCAAGATGGATGGATGGTATCCTTGAAGTGACTGGATTGACTCTGAAGGAGCTGGGGGTGGTGACGACCGACAGGGAGCTCTGGCATGGGCTGGTCCATGAAATCACGAAGAGTCGGAAACGACTGAATGAATGAACAACAAACTAACTATATTTAATGCGAGTATTTATAATTTTATTAGAAAGGAGTATGCTTGTGATGGGACTGTTTATTTTCATTTATCTCTTTCCTTTTTATATGTTGTTTGCTGCTTTGAGTCCTGGTTTGGGATAAAAGCAGGATAGAATTATATATATATATATATATATATATATATGAAAGAGTCGCTTCTGATGTGAGAGAATTGGCCGTTTGCAAGGATGTTGCTCAGGGGACGCCCAGATGTTTGGATGTTTTACCACCCTTATGGGAGGCTTTTCTCATGTTCCCACATGGAGAGCTGGAGTTGTCAGAGGGAGCTCATCTGCGCTCTCCCCGGATTCGAACTTCCAACCTATTGGCCTGCAGTCCTGCCAGCACGAGGGTTTAACCCATCACACCATCTGGCTCTCCAATAATAATAATAATAATAATAATAATAATAATAATAATAATAATAATAATAATAATGTTCTTAGTGAGGATCTGAGTTGGAAAAGAAGTGGAATAAGGGGACAGCATACTAAAGAATGAGGATAAGGAATAAAGAGGAATATGAATTTAAGCAGGAGGTGTTAGGGTGTAGGGCGGAGAAAAAGGCAGAGAAGACAGAGTGTTGTAGAACACAGGAAAAAGGATGAGAAACAGAAATAACAAGAAAAACAAAAAAATCAAGAATTTAAGCAAAAAGGAATAAAGTGTCTGCAACTCTCTCTTCAGAGCTGACTAAGAAATGGTCTCATGCCATTTTTTTTGTTACCGATAGTGCAACCCACACGTTTCTCAGGCCAAGACAAGAAATTATATTGTGACTTCACCTAGTGCACAAGAACCGGGAAAGTTAACAATAAGATAGGAAGAAACCCACAAAGCAGCAACCCCATACTGTTGTGCCTGAACAAATACTGAAGTAAAAGAGTATTTCCTCATGTTGAGTGCTTTCTCCCATTGTGTCCTGGTGCTGGCTGCAGTTTGAGACTGTTTGAGACAAGAAAAGATGGTAAGAGCCAGACAGGTGGGCTCCCAGGAGAACTGCGCAGAATCAGCCTGCAGCGGAGAGGCCAGGAGCAGGCAGTAAGTGTTTTTTTTTCTTCCAAGGCAGCCCTTTTGGCCTGAGATTTCCTCTCCCTACTCTGAGGACCAAAGAAGAGAAGCTAGTTCCTCAGATCTAGTAACCTGCAATGAGAAAGAATGTTCTCTACAAAGTTCAAATCATTTCAAAGATTTGCTGGCCTTTCCTCACAGAGTTTCTCTACCCTTATCTAGCATGCAATGATGTTGCTCAGGGCAAAATATGAAGGAGGAACCCAGTGTTGAGTTTGTGTTCGTCCTTTATATGATATTACAGTGGTAACCCAGACAGTTTTAAAGACAAATTTTAAACTTGCATCTTTTGTTTAATCTTTGTTTTGTGTATTTTAATATGTATTTTAAAGAATGTTTTTAGATGAATGTGTGTTTTAGCAAGTTTGTAGCCTGCCTTGAGCCATGAGGGGAGGCAGGCAAGAAATAATAATAATAATAATAATAATAATAATAATAATAATAATAAAAACATGACTAATACACAAGAGAAAAAGCGGTGGGTCATTGGCATGAAGAGCTATTATGTAAATCAGAGCTTCCGCCAACCTAGCAGTTTGAAAATAATGTAAATGTGAGTAGATCAATGGATACTGCTTTGATGGGAAGGTAACAGTACTCCATGCAGTCATGCCAGCCATGTGACCTTGGAGGTGCCTACGGATAACACTGGCTCTTCGGCTTAGAAATGGAGATGAGCACCACCCCCCAGAGTCAGACACAGATTTTACGTCAAGGGGAAACCTTTACCTACCTAATTTTACCCCCCAAAACTGGGAAAACATATGGACTCAAGTATAAGCTGAGGGTGGGAAATGCAGCAGCTGCTGGTAAATTTCAAAATAAAAATAGATACCAATAAAATTACATTAATTGAGGCAACAGTAGGTTAAATCCTTTTGAATATGTACATAAAATTGTAATTTAAGATAAGACTGTCCAACTCTGATTAAACCATTATTCCAACCTTCTTCAATGTAAATGTGCTTACGTAACCTTCCAATAATAATAAAGTGAAATAATAAATGTACAGTTTAATGGAAATATTCAAAAATATTTAACCTACTGATGCGTCAATTAATGCAATTTTATTGGTATCTATTTTTTATTTTGAAATTTACCAGTAGCTGCTGCATTTCCCACCCTCAGCTTATACTCGGGTCAATACGTTTCCCCAGTTTTTTTGTGATAAAATTAGGTGCCTTGGCTTATATTCGGGTCGGCTTATATTTCAATTTGAATTAAATACTGATTTTGTGTTACTTCATGTTGACGTCATGTGATGGTTTGTGCTTCTGTTCATGGCTGGAGAGCTTCAAACTTGTGCTACAATTTGCATGCAATAGTGTCCTTAATCAATTACTTTATCGCCTGAAGAGGAAGAAGGCACTTGAATGTCCTTGGCTTGACTTGGCAACTGTTTTGCATGTACATATCTATGTATGTGTATGCATCTATTTGGTACACCACTGTCTTCAGACAGTTAAAAAAAAGTGATAAATAGTAGGGGAATAGTAGAAATTAGAAGTCAGGCCCTGCAAAGAGGGCTTTTCTGAATTACACTGATTTTAGTAACATAACATAAGTGCCCTTTCCTTTGAAAAGCTGACCCAAAGTGTCCTTTTAAAACAATTCTATTTCTAAGAAACCATGTTGAGAATGACACTGTTTCCTTTTAAGTCATTTCTTTGTGAACTCAGTTCACAGTTCCAGTCTGTCCCATCCCATTCTGGGAACTGCGATTTAACATGATGGGAAAAGCACTCTTGTGTTTCAGAGCATTCAGTTATCCAAAGATTTTCTTCTAATTTGTCTTTCCACTATTTAGGTAAACCAGATCCCACTGTTCTTTCATGTTTCTTCAGCTTGCCGTTTTGTTCCAAGTGTTCCTTTTCCTCACAGTTGGAATTATTCCTTCAAAATGAAAGCGCAAAAGTTCAAAAATTTTAAAAAGGCTGCAAATTATGTTACCTGGGGTTTCTGAATCAAGCTAAATGAAGGTGAATGCGACATCATTCAGGGACATAGTCCCGGATTCTTAGAAATATTGACACTACATGTTCCCCTATTTAGGTTATTCCACATGTGCACAAAAAGGAGGTGTTTGCATGGGAAGAGAACAGCATGACATGACTTATTCCTTTTTTTCTCCATGATTAGCCCATGATTAATTCTCACACGCTAATCAGCTGTCTGATTCCGTAGTATTATTAACGAGAGAGCTAGTACAAAAAGAGCTTTACTCAGCCTTTATTAAGCCTTAGGGAAAAAAAATATAGAAACAGATGCCAAATTGGTAAGACTGAAGTTTGGAATTAGGGGATTTTTTTAGAAATAGATTGATCCCCTAGAACAGTGGTTCTTAACCGGTGGGCTGCAGACCACTAGTGGACTGCAAGGACAAAAATCTAGTCCGAGAGCCTCCTTCCTCTTTATTTTATTTTATTTTATTTTATTTTATTTTATTTTATTTATTTCCACTCATTTCATGCTGCCTGCCACTCCTTCTGGTCCGAGAGCCTCCTTCCTCTTTATTTTATTTTATTTATTTCCACTCATTTCATGCTGCCTGCCACTCCTTCCCTGTTGCTGACCATGACATATGTACTGTATCAGAAACTAGAGTGGATATGGTCTAGTCAATGCAATTTTCTAAATCAGCACCTCAAACCAAATCTAAAGTTGACAAAAAACAGATTACTAATGTTGGAGAGTGGTCCCTGGCTAAAGTGGTCCCTGGTCAAGTAGTCCCTGGCCAAGTGGTCCTTGGTCAAGAAGGAACCACTGCCTTAGAGATTAATAGTTTATCTCCCAAACTCCCTGCAAAAACAAATAAAAAAATAAAACCAAAATAAAACAAAATCTCTTCAGGATTTCATGTAGTCTCCTAAATTAATGTGGGACATTTTGAGCTGCTTTTCTTTTCTTAACTTTCTCTGTGATTTTTATTTATTTATTTATTTGCATTATTATTATCCTGCTTCTTTCCCCAATATAAGAATTCAATACACTTTCTATATTTGCACCTCATAATAGTTGCACTTCTCTCTCTCTTTTTTGGAGAAAAGGTGGTGACTATTTGTCCACTTGCTAGCCTTTCCCTCCTGAACTACAGAGGCTCGTCTTTAGCCTGTAGGGCAGTGGTTCTCAATCTGGGGTCCTCAGATGTTTTTGGCCTTCAGCTCCCAGAAATCCTAACAGCTGGTAAACTGACTGGGATTTCTGGGAGTTGTAGGCTTAAAACATCTGGGGACCCCAGGTTGAGAACCACTGCTGTAGGGAATATAGGAGATGACAAGGCAAGGCACTGTAGCTGCAGAGGGGACAGGTGGGAGAACTAACTCTTCTGCCTGGGTACTCCCTTTCCTTGGTGCTGCAGGACTTGACTCAACTTCCAGATGAGTCAAGCCTTGTAGCACCAAAAGAGCAGTTGCATCCTTAATTCAGCCATTCTGGTGAGTGAACTAAGGATGCGACTATTATGTGGAAAAGGCAAACTACCAATTTTGCCTTCTGAAAAGGAGGCGTGACTATTATGCAATTACAACTATTACGTGATGAAATAATTTACCTCCCAAGAAGGGACCGTAATGTATAAGGAAAAAGTATTCTTTATACACACGTGATCCAATGTACAGTATTTGGCATCTACAGTTAAAATGACCTGTAAGTGGGTGCATTGAAAGTATATATCTAAAAGTCTAGGGAATTACTGCTAATTAGAAGAGACAGTGTTGGCCTAGATGGACACTCAGTTTGAGCTAATATAAGACAATTTAATCAGCTCCAGTAGTGACTGGGATGAGGATCCTAAAAGAAGAGGTGATTCCCATCCTTAAGTTTTCATTAGGCAAGAAAATGTGACCTCCATGAACTTCCCATTGTAGAAATCCCCCTCCCTTAATAATTGTAACTTTTTAGGAACATGGGCAATCTACAATTTTCAGAAGTCTCTGCACTGCACAGTACAGTAGAGCCTCGCTTATCCAACATAAATTGGCCGACAGAACTTTGGATAAGTGAAAATGTTGGATAATAAAGAAGGGATTAAGGAAAAGACTATTAAACATCAAATTAGGTTATGATTTTACAAATTAAGCACTAACACATCATGTTTTACAACAAATCAATAGAAAAAGTAGTTCAATACCTGGTAACGTTATGTTGTCATGCAATGTATTGAAACAGCTGTGGATCCAGGCAGGAGACAGACTGCGTTGGATAATACAGAACATGGATGAGTGAAGGTTGGATACGTGAGCCTCTACTGTATTTTGTAAAGCTTCTTGGTCTAAAGAGGAAGTGTGAGCCAGTATTCTCAATTGTAGGAAGTATGTTTTGTGATTGGAGCTACCTTGGTTTGTAGTCTGGTGAAGCATTAGAATTCTCTGGCGTCTTAACCCCCGCCCCCAAACTGCAAATCCCAGGATTTCATAGGATGTTGCCATCACATGTTAAATAGAACCACAGAGCACGATAATTGTGTAGTGTGAAAAGACTCTTGATCTTGAATAGATAGTTGAACTCTATTAGATTTTAAAGGGCCAGTATTATGCAGTACTTTTAAGTGTTGGAGTAAGACTCTAGGAACATCCCTGGGTGCTCTTCAGCATATCATCTTCTCCAGTCTGTGAGGAAGGGAAAGGTAAACCCATTCAGAAAAAAAAAAATCTTGCCACGAAAACTTGTGATAGGCTCACCTTGTGTGTATGTAGCAGTGCTTTCAAATGGAGCCCCTGGTGGCGCAGTGGGTTAAACCCTTGTGCCAGCAGGATTGCTGACTGATGGATCAGTGGCTTGAATCTGGGGAGAGTGAGTTGAGCTCCCTCTGTCAGCTCCAGCTCCCCATGCAGGGACATGGGAGAAGCCTCCCACAAGGATGGTAAACAACAAACATCTGGGCATCCTCTGGGTAACGTCCTTGCAGATGACTAATTCTCTCATACTGGAAGTGACTTGCAGTTTCTCAAGTTGCTCCTGACACAAAAAAGTGCCTTCAAGTAGCCTGTCAACTTATGACAACCACACGAATCTCATAGGATTTTTTAAGGTAAGAAAAGTGGTTTTTATAGCCCCTTGGGCCAGAGGTTTAGCACAGCTGGTAAATCATCAGCAACTATAAGATCTATCAACCAAAAGTTTGTAAGTTCAAAGTCCCGGTCGGCGTGAGCGGCTGACCGTCAGCCCGAGGTGTTTTACAATGCCTTCTGTGCTGTCTGTCTGTGTACTGTCTATACAAACGGTATTGAATGTTTGCCGTGTATGTGTACTTGTGATCTGCCATGAGTCCCCTTCCGGGTGAGAAGGGCGGAATATAAATAAAGTGTTGTTGTTGTTGTTGTTCTGAAAAATAGCCTACAGCACATGATATCTCTTGGAGTTCTACCACCCAAGTACTATCCAGGGCTTACCCTGCTTAGCTTCCAAGATTAGGCAGAATACCACTCGTCAGATATGACTTGAAGGCACACAACAGCAGCAACAACTTTTACAGAATACCTCTTTCTGGTGAGGATGAAAACTGATGTGATATGAATCAACACAGCTGCCTGGATTTTGGATCTCTATGTAGGACTTGCTTATCACTATTACCATGCCAGAAATTCAAAAAGGGCCATATTTAATTCTGATTAATCAGTGAAGTACTTCATTCTGCATATCTATGGATGAAAATGAATCCATTGTTCTTAGCTAATTAATATTGCAAATCTCTAGCTTTTAAACTGGTTTCCAAATGGCCAAATGGGCTGACAATACTGATAGAAGCAAAATGAATATATTTAAAGAAGCAGCAATATTTGAAATGAATGTATCTAGCAGCTGATTTGATGAATTACAGAAGTAATTCTGTAAAAAATCAAAACATTGGGAATCTCAAGGTCCTACAGTGTGACTCTATGGCCAGCTTCCAGCAGAGATCAACCACAGAGTCATTCTGAAAGAGGTAGAAATTCTAGAGAACTTTTATCACAGGTTAAAAAATATAGAAATGTCCTTATTTGTAGTCCCCCCCCCCTTTTTATGAAGGTTGTGTGTCCCTAACCTTAGCAAATGTGGTGGGTTAACTGTACTTAATTTTCCATCATTATGAGCCCCTGGTGGCGCAGTAGGTTAAACCACCGAGCTGCTGAACTTGCTAACCAAAAGGATGCAGGTTTGAATCTGGGGATCGGCGTGAGCTCCCGCTGTTAGCCCCAGCTTCTGCCAACCTAGCAGTTCGAAAACATGCAAATGTGAGCAGATCAATAGGTACCGCTGTGGGAGGAAGGTAACAGCATTCCATGCAGTCATGCTGGTCCCATGACCTTGGTAGCGTCTATGAACAATGCCAGCTCTTCGGCTTAGAAATGGAGATGAGCACCAACAATCAGAGTTGAACACATGGCTGGACTTAATCAGGGGAAAACCTTTACCTTTACCTATGAGACAGTGATTGCAGGGAGATTGCAGCAAGAAAGTTAACAGATAGATAGATGAAATGATAGAGTTTGAAAGGATGTGGCCTGATGGCAATGAGAAAGTTCAGGGTGGAAGGGAAACAGTTCCCAAACAGTTCCAAAACAGTAGGACAAATATTTACAAGCTATCCTTAGACTTTGTGTCCTTCCAGACAAGCCCTATATTCCAGGATCTGATTTCTGGCAGCATGGACTCATATAATCTTGTTTAAAGCAGAAAACCTGAAATCAGATCCTGGGATATAGGACCTGTTTGGAAAGGCCCTTTGTGAAGGAGAAGGATAGAAAACTGGATATGCTTGGCTTTGCTAAATGTCCATTGTGCTGCTTTAATGTTTTTTATCTTTTTAAAGTTTATGCTTTGAATTGTTTTAATATGGTTGATACTTAAATTTAATTCTATTTTACTGTTTTGTGTGTTTTTAATTATACTTTAATCACTTCAATCTGTATATTGCCTTAGATCCCAGCACTAGTAAAAAAAAGCAGGATATAAATAAAGTTGATGATTCATGAAGATTTGCCTCTGGTGATTTTACCCTGTCTCCCACCACTGCTTGTTGACATCTTGGTGAAAGATTGCAAGAGAATCTGATTTGGCTCAGAACAAACCAAAGAATGTTCTGAGTTCTGGAAAAGCAGCTATTTTTTTTGGAGTGCAATAAAGAACTTATCACTACGTGAAAAACGAAAACCAGCACTTTGAATGATCAATCAGGGGTGCATCTAAACTGTAGAACAGTGGTTTTTAACCTGTGGGCCATGGCCCAGCAGTGGGCTGCAAGAATGAAAATCCAGTCTGTGAACCTCCTTCCTCTTTTTTATTTTATTTTATTTTATTTTATTTTATTTTATTTCTTCTCCTTTTTGCAGAGCTGATCAGCCCCACCCCTTTTGGTATTCATGTTGGAGAGTGGTCCCCGGTCAAAGTGGGTCCTGGTTAACCTGGGCCCTGGTCAAAAAAAGGTTGGGAACCACTGCTGTAGAATTAACGCAGCTTGCCATTTACCTTGGCACAGTTTGCTATGTTGGGTGTGTGTGCCAAGTTTGGTCCAGATGTGTCATTGACTGGGTTCAGTGCTCCTGGAGGGGTGGGGGTGGGGAAGGTCACAGTGCTCTGCCATGATGCAGGGTGAAGTAAAACTTCCATCCCGTTGAATCAGTTTCCCTCTTCCAGTCTGTTCACTTGCTGATGTATTCTTTTGTGTTTGCTGTGTGCCATAGGAAAGGGTAGGAAAGGGTTAAGGGAGAGGCAGTGGGAGGGGTCATGCAAATTCCACACAAGGAACCCTGGGATGCCTGCCTGTGGTGGAGGAAACAGGTCAAACTTAGGATGAAATTCTCCCCGAATGAAAGCATTCTTTGGGTGGTGGGCTGTAGTCAGGCCAAACAGGGCATAGGGCTACAGCCTGTGTTGGACGGGGTTACACTCCCCCTGAAGACGCAGGCTCGCAGCTTGGGTGTGATCTTGGACTCGTCGCTGAGCCTGGAACCCCAGGTTTCAGCGGTGACCAAAGGAGCATTCACACAATTAAAACTTGTGCGCCAGCTGCGCCCATACCTTGGGAAGTCTGACTTGGCCACGGTAATCCACGCTCTGGTTACATCCCGTATAGACTATTGCAATGCTCTCTACATGGGGTTGCCTTTGAAGACTGCTCGGAAGCTTCAAATGGTCCAGCGTTTGGCAGCCAGGTTGCTAACAGGAGCGGCACTCAGGGAGCATACTACTCAGGAAGCATACTACACTGGCTGCCAGTTTGCTACCGGGCACAATTCAAAGTGCTGGCATTAGCCTATAAAGCCCTAAACGGTTCTGGCCCTACTTACCTCTCCGAATGCATCTCCTCCTATGAACTGACTAGGACACTAAGATCATCTGGGGAGGCGCTGCTCTCTGTCCCACCTGCATCACAGGCGTGCTTGGCGGGGACGAGAGACAGGGCCTTCTCAGTGGTGGCCCCTCGGCTATGGAACGCCCTGCCTGCAGATATCAGATTGGCCCCCTCCCTGCTGGCGTTTCGGAGGAAAGTGAAGATCTGGCTGTTCGAACAAGCATTTGATTAAACAGTATAATTGAACATAGGAATACGGAATAATGGATGATGAGACTGGATTCTGATTTTACTGTTAAGGTGCTAATGATTGTTATACTGATGTTTAATGATTTATATTACAATTGTTTTTAATTGCCCTATACTTGTCTCGTGATGTTTTGTATCGATGTTGTTCACCGCTTTGAGTCGCCTGAGGGCTGAGAAAAGTGGTATATAAATAAAGTAAATAAAGTAAATAAATAGTGCTTGGGGAGGACATTGGCAGTGTGTTGTGGTTCAGCCTGTGATTGTTTCATTGCCCGAGATTTCAGAGAATAATTACCAAGGTTCTGCAGAACCACAAGGGTTTGAAAATGGGGATTTGGGGCAGGAGACTGATGTTAGTCAAGATGCAACTGGGGATTCTGGGATGACTAGGCCTGCATTAGATGTTCCATTACAGACAGAGAAAGAGGCAAACAGCCCGAAGTTAGCTTTCCCAAGTGAATCAAGGTCGGAATGGGAAAAGAATGTGCTAATTGGGGATTCAGAAAAGGATGCCTCCTTCAAGGTAGATAGAAGGAGTCAGATCTGTCAACAAAGACAGATGGCCGAGGGGAGACGCCACTCCATCAGATACTAGACAAGAAGAAACCTCCTGAGTCTTCCCAAGGGAAAAAGCATAGTTTTTTGAGTATATGAGGCGTGACTGAGGCTGATTCCTCAGAGGAATCAACGTCTGGCTTAAGGTGGTAATCCTCTCTCATGTTCAAGTTTCATGGGCCTTGGATTTCATGTTATCAAGTGATTGCTCCTGGATTATATTGGGACCATTGACTCTTGGAACTCTTTGGATATTTTCTTGTTTTTCATGCATTCCTGTTGCAGTTTGCCTGTGCCTTGGTGTTTGGATTCCTGTTTCCAAGGTTAAGTGACTATTTTTATGGACAATATTTTATATTACTTTTGATAGTTTTATTCTTTTGCTGAAGCTACATTTATTCTTCAATAAACTGCTTTGCTTATACACTGGACTCTGGAGTGTGAGATTGGTTCAAAGGTGCCTTTCCAGCCCTGGTGTGCGACACAGTGTTTGGGCTACATGTTCATGGCGCTCGCTATAAATTGCAATGTCAGTTGAGGGAGTGCCTCAAGGGAGAAGCAAACAGGCTTCTCATCACTTGGAACTATAGCCTGTTTGTGGAGATGTGTAAGTGGACACCTCTACTACATACACACATACACATTTTTCAGTTTTATTGTGTGTACAGATTGGTGCTCCGAATGTCTAGGGCTGCTCCAAAATATTCAGAAAACCATAAAGGAATAGGGTGGTTGGGAATGGGATGTTAGGGGATCGTGAATGATTGCAAGCGCTGAGACATCATCCATTGCCAATTGGAAAAGGCCCTTGCCTCATTTTCCTTTTATTCTTAGTTAGCATTTTCCTTTAATGAATCTTAATAGTGTTCTAGTGTTTTTCACTGAAAATAAAACAGCTGTGGTTGATGCTGTCAGTTTGTATGATTTGCCCTGCATTTTTAAAATATCTAAACTTCTACTTTCTTAAAGCTTGACAGCCATTGCTTTTGGACATATGTTGAAAACTGCAAAATATAAAAGAAGGTTCTGTATTTTATCATCTAAGTCACAGCTACTTAAAAGTTTTAGAGCCCTTGCTCCCTGACCCCTTGGTCAGTCTATGTATATAAACAGAAAACATCGGCCTCATAGTTTGACGACCAGCACTTTCTTGGACCAAATGTTGGAAACTTTTGAGATATCTACTTTTTTTAAAAAAAGGCCCATTGTTTATTTAGAATTAAATCATAATTTACATAACTAAACATGGGCTTTGTTTCTATTTCCGATGCTTATGCAATCACAGCATGTTTCCTCTGCATGAAAATGTCATCCACCATGGGACCTTCTCCATGGACAGGTATATAGAGAGGAATGTGTTGAAAACCCTTGTAACAGTAATGAATATAACTGGAAGTGTCCTTTCATTGCATACATGTAGAAAGTGCTGTATTGTGGGAAGTATTTCACTCGAAAGCTTTTCATGTCTTTTGTTTAAAAATGAAGGGGGTAGACAAGATATACACAGAGGATGACATGGTTCGTGTCTGATATAGCATGAGAGAATTATCCAGCTTGCCATGCTTTTTTGCAATGTGCGGATTCAGTTTATTGAAGTGCCATGCCTAAGGGAGAGGGAAGAGGGCACTTGCTCCTTGATCTCATGCTGTCTCCCAGGCATCACTCATGCTACAAAGGGAACGGCAGAGAAGTGCCAAATTTCAATTTTGATAGGGAACACAATACAGTTCCTGGAAACCAAAGAGAGTTTGTAGGCAATCAATTTAGGTAATTGCCAGGTGTTTTTGAAATGTCCTGTGGTGTCGTTGTTTCCTTTTGGAACTGGATTGAGTGAGTGCAAACAGATGGCGAGAGGCCCATTTAATTAGAGAAAACAATACAATTATTTGAAATGCATAATAAAACAAGCATTTTTTTACCTGGAAAATGAATGTTTATTAGGCAAGGATGCAAATTAAAATTAGTAATGGAGGAGAAGCTTGCATTGTTGTTATTGTGCCTTTCTATTTGTTTGGGGAGAAAATGTGCCCTGCTTGCACTGAACACTGAAGTGTTGTGAATATACATCATCATTGTATGCACTATGACCCACTAATTAAAACCTGCCTGATCTGTTTTTAAACTGAAAAAAATGGCTTGCAATTCATGTGACTTTAGTTCTCATTTTCCATAAGTATAGCCAGCTCTTTTTATTCACTAGGGGTATGGGTGCAGGATTCCTGTGGAAGTGGACAAACCATAAATAGAAAACACACTTTAAAAGGACTTAAAAGAACATTTGGAATCACTAGGCCTTTCCTCACAACTCTACGTTCAATGTCCACTGGAGCTTCACCACTAAATCCCATTGAAGGACTCAGAGATTTCTTAAAAAAAAGTATCATTAGGTTGTTGTTAGTTTTTCAGACTGTATGATCATGTTCCAGAAGCATTCTCTCCTGACGTTTCACCTGCATCTATGGCAGGCATCCTCAGAGGTTGTGAGGTCTGTTGGAAACTAGGAAAATTGGGTTTATATATTTGCGGAATTTCCAGAGTAGGAGAAAGAACTCTTGTTTTTACGAGGTAGGTGTAAATGTTTCAATTGGCTACCTAGATTAGCATTTAATGGCCTAGCAGTTTCAATCTCCCTGGCTTCTTACTGCCTGGGAGATTTATTTATTTATTTATCTACAGTATTTGTATTCAACCCTTCTCACCCTGAAGGGGATTCAGGGCAGATCACAATACACATATACACAGCAAACATTTAATGCCGTTTTGACATACAAGACATACATACAGACAGAGACCATTCAGCAGTTCTTCCACCGGGTCCTGGAGGTTGCTCGATTCAGCCACAGGGGGAGCTGTCGCTTCGTCCATTATGACGCCGAGCCTTTTTTTATTGTCGTATTTCCTCCTTGCATTTTTATGGTGTCATAAATTAGCCTCCCCACTTTTAAGCTGTCCCTAATTTTTCTACTCACAGCTCACAGCTGTTTTCAAACTGCTTAGGTTGACAGTGAGCTGGGAAAATTTTTAACACCTTTTTTTAAACAGCTATTAACAGTCGGGTGCTCAACCCTGACTCGGGCTTTGAACTTGCCACCTTTTGGTCGGCAGTGATTTATTGTAGCTGATTAACCAATTGTGCTACCAGCCTGGAATCCTTTGTTGGGAGGTGACTAGCTGTCCCTGGTTGCTTCTTGTCTGTTTTTGAGTGTTGTTATTTATTTACGGTTATGATTTTAGAGTTTTTTTAATACTGGAAAACATTTTGATCAAATCTGCAAATAATCAAATTCACAAAAGTAAAACATGCAAATATGGAGGGCTGACTATAAAGCTGGTGTGGGCTAACCTTGGCCCACCTGGTGTTTTGGACTTCATCTGTTAGGAATTGTGAGAGTTGAATTCCAAAACACCTGGAGGGCTGAAGTTTGCCCATGCCTGCTATAAAGGAACTGAATAATAACTAGTATGCTTCTTGACCACTGAGTAAAATGTGATCCTTCAGGCATTGTTGAACTGCTGCTTGCCGTATACTTCACAATTAGTTCTGGTGATTAAGTCTGATGGGAGTTGAAGTCCAACAACATCAAGAGGGGCCTGATGTTGCTCACCCCTGCCATGCCCGTTTATGGTGATGTTGACTGTGCTCTTCTGGATCAAAATGCTGCCAATGAATTTGGCAAATCTCCTACTCCCAGCTATTATATTCAGGTTAAAGGCTAAAGGTGAAACTCAGTATTTCAAATGCCATGACAGTATTTTGCCCTAACATTGATCCTCATCATCCATGTTCTTCAACACACATTTCATCATTAATGGGGCTCAGAGACAAGACCAAAGCCCAGATTCTCTCTTTTTGTGTGGGAATTGCTCTGTCTCATTTTTGGGTGTGATTTCCATTTGCAAAATTTGGGTTTTGTGGTGAATCCTTTATTATAAGTGCTCCTGGAAAGTAGATAGAAAAGGATCTTAATACTGTAAGACCTTATCTCAGGGATTGTGCAAATCAGCTGTACAATGATTTGGATAGAACCAGCTTAGTGTTACTCATTCCTCCTAAAATACTTCCTTTGTTATACCATTCCAGTAGTCAAACTGCTCCATGTGCTGTTTGTTAAAATCAATTAACCTGTCAGTAATAAAATGCAATTTGCTGTAACATTCAGTTATGGCTTTGTATGTTTAGAGACTGTTACTCATGTGTTAGAATCCCCAGGAGCCAATACAAAGGTTTCCATCTATAGATGTAATTTCAGTCATCTGAGTTTTGAGTGGTAGCTTTAATGCTCTTGACAGCCTGCCTGGACTGAAAGGAGGGTTATACATATACATATATATATTTGTAGTAATGACTTGCCATCAGAAACCAATCAGCACAACTTTTGTGGTGGTGGTGGTAATCATGTCGTCCTCTAAATCTTGTTAGTCTGCACATTTCAGCAATCCTAGCCAGCAGTGATGATGAATGCTGCATGCTGAAGAGAAAAAATATATGGAAACCTAAGTCGATTGAGCACGCTCCATTTCAAGACATCAACACAGTTAGAACAGGTGTGAATACAATTTGTTTGGTAAGCATATGACCTACAGAACCATAAAGAAGGGGATGATTCATAAGAATATCAGTGGGTTGTATGCCATTCTGTCCTACTACTTTCCAAAAGTCATGGAACAATCCCAGTAAGAGTTCCAGCCATTTGGAGGCTTCCTTAGAGTTCCCACATACAAAAAATATTTTGTAGTAAATCATCCATCACTGATTTTCCAAATATATACAAAGCACTATAAGCTATATTTCAGAGCAAGAACTGGCAAAAGTACCTCTGAGCATTCATCTGGAGTGTGGAGTGCGATACCACCTATATACAGATGACATCCAACTCTACTATTCTTTTCTAACTAAAGCCAAGGAAGTAATGGAATGGACGAGGGCAATCAAATTGAAACTTAATCCAGACAAGACAGAGGTACTCCTGGTTTGTCAGAAGTCAGATCAGAGAATAGGAATCCAGCCTGTGCTAGATGGGGTCTCACTTCCCCTGAAGACACAGGTTCATAATATGGGGGTCCTCCTGGACTCGGCCTTGAACCTTGAGGCCCAGATATCTGCGGTGGCCAAGAGGGCCTTTGGACAATTAAAATTTATGCACCAATTGCACCCATTCCTTGGGAAACCAGATCTGGCCAAGGTGGTCCATGCCTTAGTTTCATCCTGTCTGGATTACTGTAACACGCCCTACGTGGGGCTGCCTCTGAAGAGTGCTCAGAAACTTCAGCTGGTCCAAAGAGCTGCAGCCAAGTTGCTAACTGGGGTTGGTTACAGGGAGTGAACATCCCACCCTCCTGCAGCAACTCCACTGGCTGCCAATCTGTTTTCAGGCACAATTCAAAGTGCTAGGTATGACCTTTAAAGCCCTAGATGGTTCAGGTCCAGATATTTGGCCGACCACATCCCCTTGTACAAGCTTGCCTGGGCCTTGAGATCTTCAGGAGAGGCTCTTCTTTTGGTCTCACCTCTATCTCAAGCTCAGTTGGTAGGAATGAGAGAGAGGGCCTTCTCTGTGGTTTCCTCGCAATTCCGGAACTCCCTGCCCAGGGAAGTCAGAACAGCCTTCTCCCTGCTGTCATTCCAGCAATAGGCTAAAACCTTTCTATCCAGGCAGGCTTTTAAATATGAAGGTTTTAAAGATCAATTCAGGGGGTGTTGTGGTTTTAGCTTTGAATATGCATCAAATATGTTTGAATGGCTTTAACTGCGAATCTTTTAATAATGTTTATATTTAATTCTGTTTTAATATTTGTATATTTTAAATGCTGTGCTGATGTTTTATGTAAGCCGTTTTGCGTCCCCTTCAGGGGAAATAAAGCGGGGTGTAAATAATAATAATAATAATAATAATAATAATAATGTACATACATGCACACACAATGAATGTCCAATGAATCTAGGTGTTTCATAATGCATACAAACCTGTATCGAAAAAATAGTTGACTCCCGTCTTCTGAAGACTTCCTTTTTACTATTATTTCCTCTGAGAAGTCTTTAGACAGAGCTGCTTTTCCCCCAGCCTTTGAATACAGTACTCTCCTCTCCTTTAAGAAACTTCTGAAAACTCACTTATGTACATTAGGGTATGGAAAGGAGGAGGATTAGGACATTTAAACCATTGGTACACTGGCTTAATGTCAGGGGAAAACCTTTACATTACATTATTATTATTATTATTATTATTATTATTATTATTACTATTATTACTATTTGTATTTTATGGCTACTACAATACATCTGAAATGAATCCTGGTGTTAGCCATTTTAAAGCCACTTTAATGTAATTGTATCATAATTGCCTTTAGGGTATATGTTGTAATGTTTTACTCATGTTTTAGTTTACTATATCTTATTGGCTTGTTTTTTTTTATTATTTTCATTTCGATGCTTAATTCTTTGCTGTAAGTTTACTGTTGTTTCTGTGCATCGTCTTGTATCATTTTGATGTATTTGCATTCATTTGAGGCATTGAATGTTTGCCTTTTGTTTTGTGTCTGTAAACCACCCTGAGTTCTTTCAGGGAGAGAGGTTGGTCCAGAAAGAATGTTGTTGTTGTTGTTGTTTTTGTTGTTTTTAATAATAATAATAATAATAATAATAATAATGATGATGATGATGATGCTCCATGCAATCATGCCAGCCACATGACCTTGGAGGTGTCTATGGATAATGCTGGCTCTTTGGCTTAGAAATGGAGATGAGCACCAACCCCAGAGTCAGACACGACTAGACTTAATGTCAGGGGAAGACCTTTATGTTACCCTATTATTATTATTATTATTATTATTATTATTATTATTATTATTTAGTGCAGTATTTACCGTACTGCTCAAAATATTAAGAGCCACTAACAGTGTGGAAATTTGTCACTTTCTGGGACACATTTTATCTAGCTGCATTCCTGTATTGAAACCTTATGTGAATGAAGGCTCATTAAATGATAGTTCAGGCTGTTGACCTTTCCCGCTTGTCATGGGAAGAGCTTGGAAAGTTATTTTTTAACAGTAATTTTCTTTCAGTGCTCATTATAGTGCTTAAAAGCTCATTGTTATTGACTGTGATGTTCTAAAAAGGGAACTTGTTGTGTGTCCTGTTACTCCCCCCACCCAAAGTATTAAGACTGATGAAATGTAAAATTCGAAAAAAAAAATCCCACTGGAAATGACTAAAATATCCTTTCAAAGTAGGAAGAGACTGTTATTTGTTACACAAATAAAGTAATTGCATTCCCTCTCATTGTAATACTCCAGAAATGTGACATCATTGTGCCTTTGTTGCTAAAAAGAGGGCCTCGCTATAGGTGACCACATTATTTGCAATTTGTTATTGCTGAACTCTGGTCATGAGAAACACAGAACAAAGGAAAAAAAATGAAGTCAGCTGGGAAAGAACCCTGAGAAAGTGACTGTAAAGGGAATCTAGGAAATGTTTCTTTTAATTAGTAAATTAAAATAAATAACACACTTTGCACAGAAAAAAATCTGTTTGAAACTAGAGGAAGTTTCTAAAAAGGTCGCATTTCTAAGAAGGCAAAAGGTTAGTGGCTTTTTCAAAGTAAAAGTCGGTTTTAGCGTGTAAGTGGAAGGAAGTGGGAACACTAAAAAACCCCCCTGAACTGTTACATACAGATACTGAGGAGAAAATTCTTGCCACATTCAATTTAGTAGCTGTAAAGGAAATGAAACCTGGGTGATGGCTGCCAAGTCAGACTGGAGGCAAGTTGCTGCAAAAGCGATGATCAAGGCTTTGGATTGGCTATAGGTGTCTGTGGAGAGGAAAATTGTAAAAGAATTGGATAACAGTGGGATTACAGAATCTCACATTTATATCCTTAAAGAGATGCCAAGTTAACGAATAAGACAGCAGCAATAACTTAGATTAATACATATTTTTCTCTGCAATCCTGGTCAACCCAAACACGCACAAGGATATTCCTTTAGAGTAGAAAAACAAATTTAATGGAAAGGTAGTGATAGGAGAATCTGAATCAGGCAATAGTCTTGTGAATCTGAGAATCAATCTTTTTCTCCTGGATCAAATTTACCTCAAGCTGCTATATGTTCCAGAGGAGAAAATGCACATTGATTGTATGGATACTAGATATCTATTTTCTGTGAGCAAATAAATGGAAGTGAGGACTAGGCAATAAGCAGATTTTCAATGTTTGTTACAATGAGCTGTCAGGTCAACTTTGATTTATGGTGATCAGCCGGTGTAATGTAATGGTTTGAGTTTTGGACTACAATTCTGGAGACCAGAGTATGAAAATCTGCTCAGCCATGAAAATCCACTAGGTGACCCTAAGAAAGCTCTAGAAAACCTTGTAATAAGTCTGCCTTTGGGTCACCATGTTTTGGAAACAGTTTGATGATACATTGTTGGGCTTCATTGGCTCAACAGATCAAACCGTTGAGCTGCTGAACTTGCTGATCTGAAAGTTGGCAGTTTGAATCTGTGAGACGGTGAGTTCCCACTTTTAGCTTCAGCTCCTGCCAACCTAGCACTTTGAAAACATGCAAAGGTGAGTAGGTTAATAGGTACCGCCTTGGTGGGAAGGTAAACAGGTGCAGTCATGCCGGCCACACAACCAGGAGGTATTTACGGACAATGCAGGCTTCTCGCCTTGGAAATGGAGATGAGGAAACAGAGATGAGAACTTCCGTCAGAGCTGAGATGAGCACTGCCTCCAGAGCTGGAGATGAATAAAGGGGAAGCATTTGCCTTTGTCTGTGTATTTGTGTTGATTTATTATTATTTGCGATAATTATATACCACCCTTCTCAGCCCCAAAGGGGACTCAGGGTGGTTCACATTGGTTCATTCTATCAAGACCTTGAATAGGTTCTTGTAGGTTTTTTCGGGCTATAGGGCCATGTTCTAGAGGCATTTCTCCTGACGTTTCGCCTGCATCTATGGCAAGCATCCTCAGAGGTAGTGAGGTCTGTTGGAAATAGGAAAATGGGTTTATATATCTGTGGAATGACTGGGGTGGGGCAAAGAGCTCTCTGCTGAAGCTAGAGAGCCATAGCAGAGCACCTGATGAACCAGCCTGGACACAGCATATTATTTGAGAACACAGAAATGCTGGACCACTCCAACAACCACCATGTCAGACTACGCAGAGAAGCCATTGAAATCCACAAGCATGTGGACAATTTCAACAGAAAAGAGGAGACCATGAAAATGAACAAAATCTGGCTACCAGTATTAAAAAACTCTAAAATTACTACAGCAAAACAGCAGAGAGGAAACAACCAGGCACATCTTAACACCTCTCAACAGAACATTTTCCCAGGCTCAGGCAGGCCTTCAAATGCTAATGAAGGTGGTCAGCTGAAACATTCACACCTAGCTTCAGCAGAGAGCTCTTTGCCCCACCCCAGTCATTCCACAGATATATAAATCCATTTTCCTATTTCCAACAGACCTCACTACCTCTGAGAATGCTTGCCATAGATGCAGGCGAAACATCAGGAGAAATGCCTCTAGAACATAGCCCTATAGCCCGAAAAAACCTACAAGAACCTAGTGATTCCAGCCATGAAAGCCTTCGACAAGACATTGAATGTTTGCCTGTGTCTGTTTGCCTGTAATCCACTCTGAGTCCCCTTGAGGAGATAGGGTGTGATATAAATAAAGTGTTATTACAATAATATTATTATTATACATACTTAGGTGAGCCCTCATAGCACGAAGATGATAGAGATGAAGTGTAGTATCTTGGCAGTGGGTCCATAGATGGCTGTGGAGCCCTATTTTTGATCTGCATAACAACAACAATAAATGGACAAGAGACCTCCAAGAGCCTCAGTCTTCAACAGCCCAGCTCAGATCTTGAAATTTTCATGCCTCCTTCTCATGAATGTAATCCTGTTTTCAGTATAATATGTTCTACATATAAATCAAACCAG
Organism: Anolis sagrei; assembly: GCF_037176765.1. NCBI lineage: Eukaryota > Metazoa > Chordata > Lepidosauria > Squamata > Anolidae > Anolis > Anolis sagrei. The sequence continues at coordinate 209,177,062 of NC_090023.1, read as the reverse complement.
AAAGAATGATAAAATGTAGCCTTGCTTATAGGAAACAATTTTTGTCCATGTTGTGTACTATAAATGAGATCTTTTTATTGAAAACTCCATGTATGGCAGTCATGGACAAACACATCTCTCAGATATATTTTTTAAAAAATTTGGAATATAGCTTTCTTCTTTCCCTTTAGGCATGTAAAAACTAATTAAAAGCTGGCTTTTTGACTGCTTGATAATATACTAAGAAATCTGCAAGAGTTGTTTGCGAAGGGCTTTGTCATTAAAGGAAGTTTGAATGTGATTGAGTTAAAATGGACTTTCAGTATTTCCGGTGCTTCCAAAGTGTTGTCAGTTGATTAATTAGCAAAGCTCATAGTCTAAGACAACTTGCAGTGCTTGAAGAAACAATGACAGCTAGATCTCATGAGGGACTGTCAATAACATAAAATGTGTAGCAAGGAAATGTTTTGCCAATTCGAGTTACATAAAGAAATGCTGCCTAATTTCAGCAGATGCCTGGAAGTTCTTTTTGATGATTGTCTATCCAATTTCTACGTGTGCTAATATCACTGCAAAATGCTTCATGGTTATTAGACAGCGGTTCTTCAATCCCCAGAGGATTTCATCCTGAAATTCGTAATTACTGTAAAAACAATAATGACAGAGCAGGTTTTTCTTTCCTTTCCCCCTTGTACGTTAGGTGCTGTTGCTTCAAAATAATGAAGTTTTAGGAAAAGGATATTAAACTTATGGAAGTGATTTCAGGGGTGTCAATACCACATGTCCCTTGGTAGTCTTATTATGTTATTACATCGAAAGAAAAAGACCCTTGAGTTAATTTTCCGTCACTTAGCAAGTGCAATATCACCACACTACACTGGGAAACGAGAAAACGGTCCCTTCAATTGATCATTGGCTGAACAAGGTTTGGGCTGAAGTGGTTTCATTGGAATTAAACAGTTCTTCAGACATGTCTGAGATTGGAAGGTTCAATTGTATGAAATGCCTTTTGGAAAGCTGACAAAATGGTAATATATTAATATTAGATTGGATACAGAGCAGTGCTTAGAAAAGTTTTCCAAGAGACGATAGCTGTTCAGAAACTCTGTGCTGGGACCAGAAGTCATAACTGTGTTTTCACATAGTTGCAGTCTGGCTGGAAAGGTATCCTCTGTGGTAGCATTTCTCAACCTGGGGGTTGGGACCCCTGGAGGGTCATGAGGGGGGTGTCAGAGGGGTTGCCAAAGACCATCAGAACATACAGTATTTTCTGCTAGTCATGGGGGCTCTGTGTGGCCCAATTCTCTCATTGGTGGGGTTCAGAATGCTCTTTGATTGTATGTGAACTACACATCCCAACAACTACAACTTCCAAATATCAAGATCTATTTTCCCCCAAACTCAACCAGTGTTCCCATTTGGGCATATTGAGTCTTCATGCCAAGTTTGGTCCAGATCCATCATAGTTTGAGTCCACAGTGCTCTCTGGATGTAGGTGAACTACAACTCCAAAACTCAAGGTCAATGCCCACCAGCATTTTCCATTGGCCAATGGAGTTCTATGTAACAAGTTTAGTTCAATTCCATTGTTGGTGGAGTTCAGAATGCTCTTTGTAGGTGAGCTATAAATCCCAGCAACTACAACTCCCAAATGACAAAATCAATCCCCCTCCCCTCAACTCCATCAGTATTCAAATGTGGGTGTATTGGGTGTTTGTGCCAAGTGATTGAAAATACATCCTGTATATCAGATATTTACATTAAGATTCATAACAGCAGCAAAATTGCAGTTCTGAAGTAGCAATTAAAATAATGTTATGTTTGGGGGTCACCACAACATGAGGAACTGTATTAAGGGGTTGCAGCATTAGGAAGGTTGAGAAACACTGCTCTATGGATATAGATATGGATTGCGTGTGTCTCATTGTATAAGCATTCCATTTACCTTGTATAATGTGTGTAATTAGGAGGCTGCAGTGGTGCTGTGGGTTAAATTGCTAAACTGCCAAACATGCTGACAGAAGGTCAGTGGTTTGGATCTGCAGGATAGGATGAGCTCCCGCTGTTAGTCCCAGTTTCTGCCAACCTAGCAGTTTGAAACATGCAAATGTGAGTAGATCAATGGTTACCACTTTGGCAGAAAGTTAATGGTGCTCCATGCAGTCGTGCTGGTCACATGATCTACGAGGCGTCTATGGACAATGCCAACTGTTTGGCTTAGAAATTGAGATGAGCGCCATCCGCCATAGTTAGACTCAACTAGACTTAATGTCAAGGGGAAACCTTTAGTTTATGTGTTTTATTTGTTGTTTCCTGCTTGATCCATACTGGGAAACTGGGAAATACTACTACTGCTGTACTGTTTTTTTTTTGGATTGCAAACATTATTTAAAAGTGTCCGTCTCCCTTCAATATTTGTTACAGAAATTTCAGTTCAAATATCTTATGGAGGGACATATTTTCATTGAACATCCCTACTATTTCTCTACATTCTCAAATATTTGGGCATGTTTAAACTTTGCAGTTTGGGAATTTCAATGCATTTAATTTTCTCCCTTGAGCAGGTAAACAAGCAGAAGTTTTCTAGTTCAGCTCCATTATAAGCATACAATTGTCTGTGTTTCTGATATTTGGGTATGACTGCCATTCTGTACATAGCCAAAGTTATTGGGAAGGGGTGGTGGTGGAATGAAATGGAAGGAACAGTGGAGAAAGTCATGATCATATGAAACTCAGAGGTCAAGATCTTCTGGGGAGGCCCTGCTCTCAGTCCCGCCTCCTTTTCAGGTGCAGTTGGTGGGGATGAGAGACAGGGCCTTCTCAGTGGTGGCCCTTCAGCTATAGAACTCCCTCCCCAGTGAAATTAGATCAGTGCCCTCCTTCTTGGCCTTCAGATAGAAAGTGAAGACATAGCTGTGGGACCAAGCTTTTGGTCAGTAAAGTAATTCAGTGCCAGAAAATGATATGGAATATGTGCAGTTGACAAATGGAATGGCTCTGGATTACAATTTTTATCGAGTAGTTTATAAATGTTGTGGCTAAGATGTTTTATCTGTATGATTTTAATGTGATTGTTTATTTTAATTGATTGTTTGTTTATATGGCATTGAATTGTTGCTTATCTGTAAGGCTGCTCTGATATAAATATGGTATAAAGGGCGGGATATAAATATGGTAAATAATAAATAATAAGTAAACATTAAAAGGACGTCCCACCTTTGTTGCAGGTCTTACTTGTTTCTTTTAGGTTCTAATTATTTTAAATACTTTACCTACTATTTCAAATTTTCTCAATTTTTTCATGCTTTGCTTAAAAGTGATTCTGAAACCAATGGTGTGGTAGTTGTAGATAATGTATTTTGGGCAGTATTAATAACCCTATCCATTATATTAGAAATTATAGCTTGCTATCCTTTGAAGCATAGCCTTAATATCACGAATATTGCATTAGAAGAGCAATTGTGCTATTGTATTTCCTCTTTGCCTAATAATTGCTTCAAGCAATGTGGAATTTTAATTATTCTAATTATCATACATGAAAGGCAAAAACTCTAATCCTGAATGGAGCAACACACAAAGAAGGTGAATCTATTAATGACATTTTACATCTAAATGGTTATTATTCATATTCACATTCCTAAAAATTATGGATGTCTTATGATAAAGTTTTTGGAAGTCAGAAGCCAAAATAAACGTAACAAGAGAGATCCATAATTGGAGCACCTCACTTTTGATCAGCGTGTTAGACTTTGTTTTTGAATGTAATACTTAACCAAGGAGGTATATGCTATTCCTATAATATCTTCAGCATTTTCGATACCTGCTTTAAAGTTTGGACTACATGTTGGACTGGATTCACCATCTTACTAACACTGGATCCAGCAGCGATTGTTGACACCTCAACAATGAGGTGTCAATGAAATCCATCTCTATTTAATTTATTCTGTTATTTTGTCAGCTGCAGTTTGATTTAGTATGAACCTGACAAACTAATTCTGTGGTTCAATCCCAATTTAAAGTTTGCAAGGGAATATTTTTAATGGAAGAAATGAGCTAATTGCAGAACATATTTTCGATTCAGAAGAATGCATGCCATTCTCAATATTGCAGTTTAGTTATAACTTGTTTTCAGTTGCTATCCTCCTTCATGTCTATATATGGATGTCAACTCTGGCTACCTGCACCTTGTATTGGCAGCATTTATTATATCGTCAAAGAAATTGAAAGCAACATGTCTAGTTTATAAATGTTTATTGGAAAACATGAAGTTTGATGTGAATGAAGTTAGTATTGAATGGAACAAGAAATTAGATTGTCCTCTACAAATCAACCAACAGAAAAATGCCCTAGCTTCAATATCTAAAATCTGTTTAGACTTAGAATGACATTTGGTTCAACAAGAATGGATGTTTTAGGAATACAGGACACTGTTACATCTTTTTAGGAAAAAAATGTATATTTCAACTAAATGTTGGCAAAATAATGCCAATAAGACTTACTTGTGGTCTATGACATGGGCATACTTCTTCCTGATGTGGGGTATTACTGCATATTTCATTAGTAGGTTTGTGTATGAATTTGTGTATGAATTTGGCCAATCTGACTTGTTCAGCTTGGCTGGATGGCCATAATGGTAAGGGCCCAACAGTCACATTTTTTCATCCATTACGCTGCCACGTGGCTGCCAATCATGACTCCTCCTCCCCTCTTTGGCATCACGTGGCGCGCAAAGAGTCTGCTGCATGCTGCTTGCACAGGGTTTCCCTATGAACCCTGCCTGTTCGGTCAATCTGAATAGAAGAACGCCATGATGTGTCTTTCGTACTACTTCCTTAACCCCATTGCTCAAACCCATACTTCCTTGAAAGGAAGAAAGAAAAGGATCCCAGGAAGAGTGCTTCCTTAACTCCTTTGCTCAAATCCTGACTCCTTTGAAAGGACGAAAGGAAAGGATCCCAGGAATAGAAAGGGGAGCCTTGTAAGTTCCCCATTGCTGCCAGTTGGCCAGATCTTCCCGGCTCTTTCAGCTGCCTAGCCAAAAATATATATTTCCATTAGCCGATTTTTGGGAGGTTCCCAAAAAACGCATCTGTGTGCCAAACAAAATTTGGATGCGAAAACTGGATCACCTTCCAGCCAAATTGTGCAAGACATTTTTGTTGTTTATTTGCTTGGTCACTTCCGAGTCTTTGTGACCCCATGGACCAGCCCACGCCAGATCTCCCTGTCGGCTGTCACCACCCCCAGTTCCTTCAAAGTCAAACCAGTCACTTCAAGGAAAATATCCATCCATTTTGCCCTTGGTGAGTCCCACTTCCTTTTTCCTTCCATTTCCCCCAGCATCATTGTCTTCTCCAAGTTTTCTTGTCTTCTCATTATGTGGCTAAAATACTTCATCTTTGCATCTAATATCCTTCCCTCCAGTGAGCAGTCGGGCTTTATTTCCTGAAGTATGGACTGGTTGGATCTTCTCACGGTCCAAGGCATTCTCAGAATTTTCCCCCAACACCACAGTTCAAAAGCGTCTATCTTCCTTCGCTCAGCCTTCCTTATGGTCCAGCTCTCACATCCATAGGTTACTATGGGGAATACCATTGCTTTAACTATGTGGATCTTCGCTGCCATTCATTAGTATTGAATAAATCTTTGTCATTTCCCAATGCACATAGAAAACATACTTCTGTTACATGAACTTTATTGGATAGTCAAGTTGGTTGAATTCTGTGTGCTTTTGGCTTATGAGAATCAATGTAATGTAGTAGTTTGAGTGTTGGACTAAGACTCTGGAAAATAAGAATTGAAACCCCTGTTTAACCATGGATGCTCACTGGATAACTTTAGCAAATCACACACTCAGCTTCAGAGGAAGGCAATGGTTGTCAGCCTTGTGTTGATGTGATAGGTTTGCCTGAGAGGTGCCATACTTTGGAAATGACTTGAAAGCTTACAACACCACCACCACCACCACCACCACCAACAACAACAAAAGGCTTAAATCCCAAGGATGAAAAAGTTCTTGCCATTGTGATTATGTATTAATATGCTTTAAGAAAATGTATATTTGGATGTAGTCAGAAAATATTGATTTGTATGATTCGTTCATGTATAGCTCAGCTTGTAGATAAGGATCTACTAAGATAACTTTCCTTTGTATTTTAGCTGTGGGAGAATATACATGATGTGGAGACCTTAGTGCCTCAGCTTTAAAATGTTCTTCCCTTGGAGGCCATATTGATACCAACATTAGCCTGATTTTAAATCTAGACTACAGCCTGGCTTTTTACTGAAAATGTTCACATCTGTGGTCAAAATGAAATATTGATTTCTATTTTAAGATAGCCATAAATCTGAATATGGGTGGCTGAGGTCGTGATATCATTACTTTCTGATGGTTCAATGCACACAAACTTTGTTTTGTGTGCAAAATTACTTAAAATCTTGTATAATATAGCTTTGCCTACCCATCCCCGAAATAATGAGATAACACAACAATGCTTTGGGTTAAATTGTGGGCAACTTTATCTAATGTTACCTATTTAATTTTATGCCTTAACCTAACCTAACAGGTGTCCTGAACTTGGTATACAAAGCTGAGGAGGTATCCCAGCCAGGTATAACCCCTTGGCTAACTGGGGCGAAAACCTAGGTTCCCTGCTAACCTAACCCGGGCAACCGCTAAGGGAAACATGAAAGAAATCTTTCTCAAACTTGTCGAGGCAAGACTCTCCCATTTCTGGGTCATCAGATTTCACCTCACCGAATAACTTACTTTCAGGTGAGTGTTTTAGCAAATGGCCCACACCCAAATAGGTGGGTGCCTTGTGTTAACAGAACTTTTGTGTTTCCCTAGCTATTTTCCGCCAAGGCCTATTTATAGCAAAACTCACCATACCATCTAGCCCCTAAACAGTATAGGGTAGGCAAAAAACCCTCCCAGAACATGAGGGGGAGAAAATTCCTACCTGGTCTCAAAAGGCAACCAATATTTATACTGTTAATGGGCGGGTGTGGCCGGTCGACGTCCAGGTCCTGAATGAGGACCAAGAGGTTGGCCAGCCCTGTTGCTGGCCACGCCCCCTTTTCTGGATGGTTCCATTTGGCACTATCCATTCTCTCCTGGGGGGGGGGGGGAGACAAATTGCTCTCTCTCCCCCCATCGCTGCTAGAGGTAGAAAGTATCTTGTGGGAGTTGAAGTCCAAAACACCTGGAGGGCCGAAGTTTGCCCTTCCCTCACTATAGCATTTATTCACTTTACTACTCACTGGTGCCTCTTGCAGAATTCTGGGTTTTGTAGTTTAGTGAGGCACAGTCGCTTTCTACCTGAGCAGTTTAAGACCCCTCCCTAAACTACAAACCCCAGAATTCTGCAGGAAATAGCAACCAGATTTAAAGTGGATAGATGTTCTGGGATGATGAGGTCCCAGGTCTGTGTTCCTATTCGGAAACTGTGCACACATATATTTCCTTTATGCATGCTTATGTCCTTTTGGGGGCTACTGTTGAGTTTAGTATTCCCTTCCTTCCTCTGCAGTCCCCAGTGTTTCCTCCAGTTTATTGAATGGTGCCTGAAACCTCTGGATGTCCTAGCACTACTGTAATAATTTTGCATCTGGCTATGGGGATCTAGTCTGATGCTTCTCCTACTTTAACTGCTCCCCATAGAACTGGGAATGGCCATGTGGGACAGCAGTGACGGCAATATCTCGCTCAGACTAGTGGAGATCTGCTGGCATATCTATTATGCTTTGCTGAGCTTTGTAGGCTTGCAGACTATTTTAGGCTGTTTTGTAGCTTTTGATTTCTCCCCCAGATATTTAAGTCATGAGATACTGATTTGTTGAGGCTGTCCCAGTGAACTTCCCAGCTGGAACTTTAGCATTTCAGGCTCTGCTTTTCCCCCTCTAACACACTACATGCTTTTGCAAGCAAACCTTTCCACCTTCCTTTTTTAAGTTCTTACCTTCCTACTGTTATTTGGCATCAGGTCAGTTTGGACAAAAGACTGTAAAGAGTCCTTGTCCTTGTTCACGTCTTGCAAATGTAGGCCCACAATATCCTCAATTGAACCAATCCACCATTAGGGGTGTTCTGTGGTTTCCGGGCTGTATGGCCATGTTCTAGCATCGTTTTCTCCTGATGTTTCACCTACATCTGTGGGTGGCATCTTCAGAGGATGTTTTAAAGATGTCATCCATAGATGCAGTCAATACCATTAGTATCTTCTCCAGTGCATAATGTTTTCTCATGATATGTCTATGATAGTATCCTCATTTAGCCACCGTTGTGTCTAGCGATACTCCAGGACTGGTTATCTCTAAAGGTATTCATTTATGTTTTTAGCAAAGTATAGAATATCGATTAATAACTGATCCAAAGTATCTTACTTGAATGTCTTCATTGCCCACTGCAATGTTCTGTGAAATATCTGTGCTCATTTTTATTTTCCTAATATTCAACTGCAACCCCTTTTCTTCTTCCTTCCTTACCATCCATCTATTTTTTCCAGTGATGGCTGGTAACATACATGTCAGCTGGAGGGGGAATCCACATCAGGTTTTAAAGCAACTATCTTTGAGCCCTATCCATCAAAAAGATTCAGCACTTTGAATAATTTCTTTAAGTGTTCAGATTTAAAATTGGAGTGGATTCACCACCCTATTGCATGGGGGTCACTAGACTTTTTTCCTACACCATGTTCCTCCCTCTTCAATTGCTAGCTCAGATGACTTCGGGCACATTCGAAAGTAGGGGATCTGTAACTGTCTTCCACGGAGCCCTTGGGACTCCATGGCTTTCTACCTCCTCCTCTTTCCTTCTCCTGAGAAATGCAGAGAAATTAAAACTTGGAGCTGCTGGAAACAGCAGCAGCAGCAGCAGTGTCTCCCAAAGCACAGACCCCCCTCCTCGCTGCTCAGACACTTTTCTTTGCTACCCAGACTCCCCTCCTACTTTCTTTGCTTCCAAAACCCTATTTCCCTTCCACGGCTCAGGGGGTGATTTGAATGAGTTTTTCCTTCATGGCAGAAGGGGGTTGGACTGGATGGTCCTGGAGTTTCTGCTATCATCATCATCATCATCATCATCATCATCATCATCATCACCATCACCACAAAGGTTGGATGGCCATCTGTTGGAGGTGCATTGATTGTGTTTTTCCAGTATGGCAGAAGGGGGTTGGACTAGATGGTCTCTGGGTTTTTTTCTATTACTACTACTACAAAAGCTGGGTGGCCATCTGTTGGGGGAGCTTTGATTGTTTTTCCAGCATGGCCAAAGGGGGTTGGACTGGATGGCCCCTGGGGTCTTCCACTGAAATACTGTTAAGTTTATGTTGGTTAAAATTGTTCTTCATTTTAAATATTGTATTGTTCTTTCTTTCCTTTTTTGCACTGTGAATTAGTTTAGACAAACACTCTCAATCTGTCACTTGTTCGGCCCATGCATGATATATATACATTATATAGAGCATAATATATAAGCATTTCATGGAGCTCCATGAGAAGCCCTTTGCTTCAGAAAGGGCTCTGCGGCTGAAAAAGTTTGAGAACCCCTGTTCTAAAGTATAGGCTATGGTTTCACTCTTTCCAGAACTGACACATATCTTGAATCTTTAGATGCAGAGCACTTCATACAATCACCATTTGCTTTCTCTATCTGATCACAAGTCACTGAAGTTTATCAATGTTCCGCTATTGCCCAAGTGGGTAAACAGCGAGAAAATAGTATGTCTTTATCAGTTGCTACTGACGTATGTAGAAAAAACGGCAGCTGGAAACATTTTGATTTCAGAACCCAAAGGTTTGGTTTCCTGGAATTTATTTCTGGTAATTTGGTTTACTCACAATTCAAACAAAAAGGGACCCGTTTTTTTTTTTTACTGCCTTCTAGAAAACATAGAGAAAAATATTAAAAGGGCTCTACAGTGTAATTATATCTGCTCATATGCAATTAATTTCTTCTGCCTTGTATATTTTCCTGGCACATCTCTGCTTTTGCGTCTTCAAATTTGCTTGATAACAGAGCAGCTCCCTTGGACATAATGGAAATGACTTCTGATTTACTCTGGGATCAGCAACAGGAGTCTAAGGCTCAAATTTTGAAATGACATCTTATGAAAATGAGATCTCAATAGAGGTTTCCTACTGTGCACAGCTGGCGGAAAGGAAAGCCAATATTCTCAGACGTTTGCGTAATGAGCACACAAAGCCTTTGTGGATTTTTTTTGTTATAATACTCAAGCTATTTTATAGTACTGATATAAAATGATACTGAACTGGAGTAAGGTAATGCCTTCCAGATTTGTTGGGCTACTATTCCTATCAGCATTTGATAACATGGCCAATGGTCAAGAATGATTAGAATCAGATATATAAACCCCACTTGCCTAGTTTCCAATAGACCTCACAACATCTGAGGATGCCTCCCATAGATGTGAGTGAAACGTTAGGAGAGAATGCTTCTGGAACATGGCCGTGATTCCAGCCATGAAAGCCTTCGACAACACAACTACACAAACAGCTTTATACAGAAAGACTTCCAAATATAGCCACTGTCATTTTTTAATGGAACCATATTTTTTTTAAACACCCCACCCCCCCACCCTTAATAGCATCAAACACAGTGAGTCCGTTCTAGGGGGAAATCCTATTATGGATAGACCGTTTATAGCTAGGGAACATATTTAGTTAATCAAAACCATATTTCAAGAGACAGTACTGAACCCTTAGAGCTGTCTATTCATGTAGTAAAAGAGTTTAACTTTAAGATGAATATATCTTATGCTAAGTGATTTAAAGATACAAAATATTATTAGCTAACCCCCTGACACTGTGTACTACATATTCATTGAACATTTGTTGTGTTGTGCTGTCAAATTGTTTTTTACCTATGGTGATCCTAAGGTGAACTAGAACAACAAAAAACAGAGAAATGATGAGATTTAGGGCCTTATGACGCACTTTATTTATGCTTTGTCATTCTGTGTGACATCTGCTCGAGCAAGTTTTGTGAAGATAGCTGATGGTCTGTATTGCGCTCTTGCAGCATTTGTACTTTAAGATGTTTTTAAAATCTCCTTTAATGGTATCATTGCCTACTTGTTTATCCACTTTGTGTTTGGGTCATCTTATGTTTTAAAAAATAAAATTAGCTGTAATAGTGCTACAATGGCATGAGGCTATAACAGTACGATGTGTAACAACATAATTATGATATAACGACAACAACAACAACAACAACAAAACAGAAGTCATAAGGGGACTTAGAGAGATTTAGACATATTAGGAAAAACATTTTCCTCATCAGAGCACCAGAATTGATCTGGGGCTTCTCTGCCAGCGATTTCCTTCGAAATCCTCGAGGGAGGGATAACTTGGCCACATCCACACTGTGCCCACTAATGGATCATTAATCAAATAATGCACTATGAGAAATCTGAACCAAGAATGTTTACAGATTTGCTATGGGAAAATAGATCATTACTTCCACGGTCAAAATCCAACTTTTCAATGACTTCCAATGCAACAGTGTCTGGAGAGTGTTAACATTGAGGGATAAGGCTGAAAAGAATAATGCATCTCTATAAAAACATGGTGTGATATCCTTAGTTAATAAGCCTTTTGTTTGGTGGCCTACAATTTATATATCTAATGCCAGTGATGTCTCCTACTCAGTAGCATTCCCCACTCCTGTATTAGCTAAGTCTGTATATATAGTTCAGAAGATGTGGTATTACCAGGGGTGGCTCAACCATTACGCAAAGTAAGCATTTGCAGTATAGTTGATTTTGCCCAGGGGCGCTCTTGAGGCGCTCTTGGGGGAAAATAGACCTTGACATATGCAAGTTGTAGCTATTGGGATATATAGTTCACCTATAATCAGAGATGGCCCTAGGTAATTTTTAATGGCAAGCAAACAGTATTTTGGCGCCCCCCCCTCCCCAACCAATCATTGATATATATTTTCTGTTCATCATGGGAGTTCTGTGTGCCATATTTGGTTCAATTCCATAATTGGTGGAGTTCAGAGTGCTCTTTGATTTTAGGTGAACTATACATCCCAGTAACTACAACTCGCATATGTCAAGGTCTATTTCCCCCCAAGAGCGCCTCAAGAGCGCCCCGGGTAAAATCAACTCTATTGCGAATGTTTACTTTGTGTAATGGGTTGAGCCGCCCCGCCTACAATCAAAGAGCATTCTGAACTCCACCAATGATGGAATTGAACCAAATATGGCACACAGAACTCCCACAACGAACAGAAAATATGTATCAGTAATTGGTTGGGGGGGGGGGGGCACCAAAATACTGTTTGCTTATCGTTGAAAATTACCTAGGGCCGTCTCTGGCTATTACCTATGTCAATGTATATTAGAGATAGGCAGAACCTCAACTATTCAGGACAAAATCTTCCGTATCTTTTGTGCTATTTTGTGCTATATTGTAGGAAAAGAAGATGATTGGCATTATTATTGCTTTGCACAGATGACAAGTAGGACTGCCTTTTCTATCCTCGTTTCCTATTACGTAGGCAATTTCAATATTATATTTTGTTTCCTTGTTGTTGGTTGAACACTGAAAAAGAAATCAAATAAATATCTTCGTTTGTGTTTAATCAGCAGTATGCAACTGGCAAGCATTATAGGAACATTTTATATCTCTAGGGTTTCCCAGGTTTTAAGATCTTAATTTAATTTTTAAGATTATGCAAGCTCCAACTGAGTCATGGAAATAAAGTTTATACAATTATATTCACCGGCAAAAAGCAGGATTGCACTATTATCGATCTATTGTTTGTTCCCCCTTTCCCTCCACTCCTCCGTCATCTATTTCTATGAAGTAGTCAAAGATAGAAAATGGATTTTGAGGTTGGTGGAAGAGACACACACTTCAAATGTTGTAGGGAAGAATCCTCCAATTGCTGCTGGACTTCATTTCCAAAACACCAGCATGGCCAATGGTTAAGGAAAATGGGAGTACACATTTATCACTTTTTGGAGGACCAGTGATCCATCAGCTGAGCAAGATGTGTCTCATGCAACAGTTGGCTATCAATGGCCCCCACACACTCCAACCGTGATGTAGGGGAAACTGTTTTGATGGCTTTCAAATCTTGGGCTATTTTTTGATAATAAACACCCCATGGTGGTGTTTTTACTTGCCTGCATTATTTTAAATAAAAAGATATTTAAGGAACACCATGGATCAGCAGTACTCAGTGCTCATATGGCTGTTGAATCTCTAAAGTTGTCCTGGAACACAATACTACTTGGGAAAATGTGGCTTGCAAAACAGTATCATGTTGCAGTATCACTTTTAGCCCCGCAGCTGGGAATACTGTGAAATAATAGCAATAATGTACTTTATTTATATTCTGCTCTATCTCCCCGAGGGGACTCGCAGCGGATTACATTACATATATGGTAAACATTCAATGTTGTTATGCAATTGACAAAGACAGACGTTACATAAACAGAGGCAAGGCTTCCTTCTTTTCATCTCCATCATCCAGCTGTGCTCGACTTGGCCATGGGGAGGTGCTGTTGTTTCATTTTTCCATGCCAAAAAGCCGCCACCCATGGACATCTGTCCTGGTTGGATTTTTTGCTGGCATGTTTTTTCAGGGCGCCTTTTACTTCTTCGCTAAAGCGGTACCTATTTATCTATTTATATTGTTGTTTTCGAACTGCTAGGTGAGCAGAAGCTGGGCTGATGGCAGGAAATCACCCCGACCTGGGCTTGAACTGCTGACCTTCTGGTTGGCAGGACCTTCTATAGCAGGCGGCTTAACTCACTGTGCTAGCCAGGCCCATCATTTTAAAAACATGGTGTGATAACATCCTTAGTTAATAAACCTTTTATTTGGTAGCCTACAATTTATATATCTAATTTACTGTGTATAAATAATAGCAACCTCTGAGGATGCCTGCCATAGATGTGGGTGAAACATCAGGTGAGAATGCTTCTGTAACATGGCCATACAGCCCGGAAAATTCACAGCAACCCAGTGATTCTGGCCATGAAAGCCTTCGACAATACAATAATAGCATTGTTTGTAGTGAACTTATTTCATTTTTAAAAAATCTTATGAAAATATGTATTGCTTGGCCTATATCCAAGCATTTCAGCATGATGTACTATATAAGTAAACAGATTAAATTGATTTAATAGGTGATATGCTTTTACAGTTTAAAAAGTATGAAACTATAATGTAACAATGTAAAAATAATCTACATATGCAAATTAGACAGAATTATATAGCATCAAAGGCTTTCAACAGCCATGATTTAAATTCATGCGAAAATCACACCAACATCTCTGTCCCTCAGGTTTCTAAGAGGAGGTAATTCCATAAATGTGGTGCTATAGTAGTGAAGACCATTTCTCATGCATTCACACAATTTATTTCCACAACTCTTGGAACATAAAGGCGGTCCTCTACAGATAGACAAAGACCTAGAGAGCTGCTCCTTCAAGTCTTGAAGTATCAAATTATAAGAATCTTTAAATGTAACCACCCTTACTGTGAGTTCAGATCAGGAGTGCATTGGCCAGCAGTGCAATTCCTTTAATTCTGACATTATATGGGTTTTATGTGGCATTTTGCTTGGAAGCCTAGCTGCTGTGTTTTGTACCAGATACAACTTCCAAATTGTCTTCAGAGGTGGCCCCATGTCAAGTGTGTTGCAGCAGTCTAATTGAGACGTTACTTGTTCAAGGATCACAGTGGCAATATTATCTCTCCAGGAAATGACATTGCTAAAAGACTAGTCAAACCTAGGCTACAATGCAGCAATATACTTCTGATAAACTTTGCTGTATTCTCCAGTGGAATCAGGATCTCTCCCCTCCCAAAATGTTACAATCTATTATAGTTCCGAAAATCTGCTCTGGAGGATTTCTTGACACTGTGGAGTATGATTTTAAGACACACAGGAGGGATTCTATGAACAGTCATAGACCATTACCATTACTATAGAATGGTTAATCCCATCCAGTGTTTACTCTAATAAGTGATTGAGATACTCTAGAATTTCCAACTGGAGACTTTCCCGACTCTGCCTGTAGACATGGGACATGAACCTGCACAGCCTCTTGCCTTCAAAGCATATGTTCTTATGAGTAGCTTGTAGCCAATGATTCATAGAATCATAGAATCAAAGAGTTTGAAGAGACCTCATGGGCCATCCAGTCCAACCCCCTGCCAAGAAGCAGGAATATTGCATTCAAATCATCCCTGACAGATGGCCATCCAGCCTCTGTTTAAAAGCTTCCAAAGAAGGAGCCTCTACCATGCTCTGGGCAGAGAGTTCCACTGCTGAATGGCTCTCACAGTCAGGAAGTTCTTCCTCGTGTTCAGATGGAATCTCCTCTCTTGTAGTTTGAAGCCATTGTTCTACGTCCTAGTCTCCAGGGAAGCAGAAAACAAGCTTGCTCCTTCCTCCCTGTGACTTCCTCTCACATATTTATACATGGCTATCATATCTCCTCTCAGCCTTCTCTTCTTCAGGCTAAACATGCCCAGCTCCTTAAGCCGCTCCTCATAGGGCTTGTTCTCCAGACCCTTGATCATTTTAGTCGCCCTCCTCTGGACACATTCCAGCTTGTCAATATCTCTCTCTTATAGATTCATGCAGAATGAATAAAACTCCTATTGATGATAATCAATGTACTATTTCCCTTAAAATAAACTTACCTGAACAAGTCATTCCATATCCTCTAATACGTCAGAAATGAAAACTGAATGTGCTTAAGATGGGAAATGTTAATAAGGAAGAACACACCAGGCAGGAGAACCTGCAGCAGTTTGCTTTTGGTGGATTCTACCGGGAAAAACGAGGAGCCCCCGATGGCACAGTAGGGTAAAGCGCTGAGCTGCTGGACTTGCTGACTGAAAGATTGCAGGCTCGAATCCGGGGAATGGTGTGAGCTCATGCTGTTAGCCTCAGCTTCTGGCAACCTAGCAGTTTGAAAACATGTAAATGTGATCAATAGGTACCGCTCCATCAGGAAGGTAACGGCACACCATGCAATCATGCTGGCTAAATGACCTTGGAGATGTCTATGGACAACACTGACTCTTCGTCTTAGAAATGGAGATGAGCACCAACCCCGAGAGTCGGAAACAACTGGACTTATATCAGGGGAAAACCTTTACCTAACCTTACTTGGAAGAACAGTTCCCAACCCTTCATCTCCTCTCTCTACTGCTGAGTTAATTGCATGAGAACTAATTTTGCACTTCAAACTCAGTTGAAGTAAGTTGAGGGTGAAGGGAAAAAGTTTACACAGAAGAGAGAAACTGGGATATTTTAAAGTAGCTGAGAAAATTGGATGAGAGAGGATTAATTGGGACTGTATCGGCCAAATGAGAAGAATTGGAGTGTGTGTAATTCAGCCATGAAATATATTCTTTTAATGCTACGATTTGGCAAAAGTCTGTTTGTACATAATAATTTATTTGAAAATGAGCAGTTGTTCCCAAAAGCCATGTTAATGAAAATACTACTCATTGCTCTTTGCAGTCCCTTAGGTTTTCAAGTATTTTGGCTACAGTCACTTTAAAATCTTAGGCCTTTGCCAATTTGACTGCAGGAGAATTAATCTTGCATCTGTCTAATATTCTAACAGCCTGAAATTTCTCAGCACCTGGCATTCTTGAGCAGCTGTTAGCACATCACTGTGTGTAGTATTGAATGTCGTCTTATCTCCGCTCCTACATATATATATAGCCTACGACGGTTGGGAAGTTGCCATTTTAATATCGAACAGTGTGCTAGAGGAACACAAACTAGGAGTATTGTGTGACATTATGGCAGAAAGGCAGAGTCTTTTTTTTTTTGGCTACTCTTTGGAGTATGATTCTTCTTGCAGCAATTAACCTCCTTGTAAGTCTACCATGGTCCCCTGGTGGGTTAAACCCCTGAGCTGCTGAACTTGCTGACCGTAAGGTCACCGGTTCGAATCCAGGGAGCGGGGTGAGCTCTCATTAATAGGCCCAGCTTCTGCCAACTTAAAAACATGCAAATGTGAACAGATCAATACGTACTGCTTCGGCAGGAAGGTAACGACACTCCATGCAGTTATTCCAGCCACATGACCTTGAAGCTGTCTACAGACAACGCCGGCTCTTCGGCTTAGAAATGGAGATGAGCACCACCCCCCAGAGTTGGACATGACTAGACTTAATGTCAGGGGAAACCTTTACCTTTACGTAAGTCTACTAAGAGTCCTTGCCCCCCTCTTACATTTGGAGGTGGCTCTCTTATTAATGATGTGCCCTTATTTGGGAATACAAGAGTTATGCGTACTCATTATTTTTATGAGAAAGTAAAAGGTCTCAGGAGGAGGCTGTGATGTTAAGAGCTGATTAACAGTGGAATGAAGTGCCTTGGAATGTGAGTCTTCTTTTTGAAAGGTTTCTAAAAAGAGGCTGCATGGTCATCTGTCAAAAGTGCTTTGGATTGGACTGAATGGCTCTTTTGGTTTCTTCCACCTCTAGAATTCTATGAGAATCTCCAGTGAGTCAGAACCTCAGCTTTTTTTTTGTATTGAGACTCAAGTGGAACATATGCAGATACAACAGCTTTCAGGTGTGTTACATTCATGTCTGATGAAAAAAGACAGTACTTTCATTTGTGGAGTATATGTGCACACCAAATAGGTTTCACGTTAGCTTCTAATTTGAACCACCAGATTGAAGTTTTTCCAGTGTGCCAGTGAACTGCTTGTAATGATTAAGACTGAGCTGAGGGGGGTAAAAGAAACACAGGAAAGTAGAAATGAGGCATGTATAGTTAACTCGGCTAAAAGCAATGAAATTCATAATAAACTTTGATTTTTATTTGTTTGTGATTTAAATGTTTATGGGAATTGGCTAGAGAGCCTGCATATTACTTTGTCTTGGTATGCGAAAATGAAGGTTTATGTCCCAGTTGACAGTCGGCTGATTTTGTGTTTCTTTGTTTTGCGGGGCTTAAATTGCCTAACTGTATTCTAACTTTCTGCCTAATGGATTTTTTTGCAGCTTTGTTTGTTTATTTCTCCCATAAGAACAAAAATTGAGTTTTTCTTTCATTTCAGTGGAACAAAATGGGAAATGAAAAGTAATCTCTTACATGCATTGCACTGCAAAATATTCTACAGTAATTTGTCCTGAGTGTGGTGGGCTAATGTAGACCCTGGAATGGGAAGGAGGGCAGTTCAAGATCCCATCTAACATTAGCCTACATGGGCAGACTTCCCCCATCAAAGTGATCTGCAAAAGCTGAGCCACCAACACTCCCATGTAATGGGGCCTCAATCAGGAATGCATTATCATGTAAGACAGTGAGGGTTGATGAGTCTGTGCATACTCACTTGGGAGTAATATGCACTGGAGGGTAATTGTAAATATTCATTATACTAACAACCGTATCACATGAGGGTGAAATCAGTGGTATGCACTGGTTTGTCCTCTCCTTTAAGACGGAGCTGACTGGCTCCCTTTACACGATATACTGCACCTTCCGGTGGCGCTCTGTCCTAAAGTAGAAGGCAAGCTAGTGCATGCCGTGAGAGGCTTCCTGTGTTGGCTTGGATCAATGGAGCAAAGCCGTGGGATGAGAACATGTGCGTCACGCCATGCAGTGCGGGGTGTGCAGCAACGGGTTCCCCATGCCCCCAGATGTCCTCTTCTGGAATTACCACAATCTGTGGTGATTCCAGAGGCATGTGTGAAGAGGTTGTAATATTTAAATCTGAAGGTTAAGACAACTTGGGCCATTCCACACAGCCCTATATCCAGAGTATTAAGACAGAGAATCCCACATTATCTGAGTGTGGACTCCGATAACCCAGTTCAAAGCAGATATTGAGGGACTGTCTGCCTTGATATTCTGAAATATAGGTCTGTGTGGAAGGGCCCCTAGTTTCCAAGTAAACAAACTTTGTAACAACCTGCCTGCAGGGACTAAACCCCTTTTTCAATGTAAAAAGTCCCAGGAATCCTGGCAGAACTGTGTTTCTTGTTTATAAATGAGATCAAATTGCACATGGCTTCCAAATGGCTTCCTGGAAAGGAAGGTAAAATGAACCATTAACGCAACAGAGTGTCAGGGGAATTATCTGATATATTTTAGGTATTTTAGTATATGTTAAGTGTATTCACTTACTATAACTTTACGAGTTATGATTAAACATTAATAGCTGATTTGAGTCTCCTTGTGAAAAGAAAAAGCGAGTATCAACCGCCGCTGCCGCCGCCACCACCACCACAACAACAACAACAATAATAATTATTCACTGCATCCTCGCAGTGATGTTGACCGACTATATTTGCCTAGAAGGTCTGGTGGCAGAGGACTTTCACAAGTAAAACAAGCAGTTGAAGAGGAAAAACACACCCTGGCAGAGTATGTAAGGAAAAGCAAAGAACCTGCTTTGATTGAAGTCAATAACTGGAAACTTCTCAAAGCACAGCAGACAAAGAATCAGTACAAGAAAACTGCACTACAAACCAGAGCTGACAGCTGGCACAACAAAGCATTGTATGGGCAGTTCCTTGACAAAACTGAAGGAAAAGTTGACAGGGAGAAGACCTGGTTATGGCTCATGAATGGAACACTGAAGAAGGAGACAGAAAACCTGATTCTTGCAGCCCAGGAGCAAGCCATCAGAACAAATGCCATTAAGGCCAGGTTTGAAAAATCAGCTGATGGCTCAAAATGCTGACTGTGAAAGGAAGCTGATGAAACCATTGATCATATCCTCAGCTGCTGCAAGAAAATTGCATAGACAGACTACAAACAGAGGCACAACTCTGTGACCCAAATGATTCATTGGAACTTATGTCATAAGCACCACTTGCCAGCAGTGAAGAATTGGTGGGATCATAAACCTGCAAAGGTAGTAGAAAATGAACACGCAAAAATACTGTGGGATTTTTGAATCCAGACTGACAACGTTTTGGAACACAATACACCAGACATCACAGTTGTGGAAAAGAAAAAAGTTTGGGTTATTGATGTCACCATATTGACAGCCGAATTGATGAAAAACAACAGGAGAAACTCAGCCATTATCAGGACCTCAAAATTGAACTGAAAAGGCTCTGGCATTAACCAGTAACAGGTGATTCCAGTGGTAATTGGCACACTGGGTGCCATGCCAAAAGATCCCAGCCAGCATTTGGAAACAATAAACATTGACAAAATCATGATCTGTCAACTGCAAAAGACCACCTTACTTGGATCTGCGTGCATCTTTCAAAAATACATCACACAGTCCTAGACGCTTGAGAAGTGTTTGACTTGTGATTTTGTGATACAAAATCCAGCATATATATCTCGTTCGCTGTGATATACTGTGTTTTCGTGTCAGTAAAATAATAATAAGTTAATATCAAACACAATTACATAATACAATCTGTTTCAAAAGGGTATTGATGTTTGTGATAGAATTATATTATTTATTCCACGAGTTGCTTGAGGGGTTTTTGTGTATGTTAGATAGCATTTCCATCCCAGAAGCACTCCAGTATACTGGTCCACAGAAATAGAAATACTGCTAGCATTTGCTCTGTGGCTGAAATGGACAATTATTAGCAGCATGAGGTCAGATTAGTTGTTTCTTAGAAAGCTTCCAGTCCTGGTAAGGAGCTGCAGGATGTTTGGTGGGAACTTACAATACTCCTCACAATGAAGCTGAAAGAAATTGTAAAGATCCATAAGGCTATTGAGATGGATGTTCCTCAAAACAAGGATTTATAATATACTTAATGGGACTCCTGATGGTCCATGTTGTAAGGAAAAGAGGAACCTTCCACCTGGCTGGAGCTTTGTTATGCCCAGATGAGTATAAAGTGGTTTGCTTTGTAAATAATTCAAGTCTGTCCTTCACTGTACAAGTGTCTGGAAAGCAAAAGTAGATTCAGGAGGGACGGACAGCCTTCCACTCAAAATAAATGAAGGTTAAATAAAAGTGGCAATTCT
Source organism: Anolis sagrei (assembly GCF_037176765.1). Taxonomy (NCBI): domain Eukaryota; kingdom Metazoa; phylum Chordata; class Lepidosauria; order Squamata; family Anolidae; genus Anolis; species Anolis sagrei. The sequence continues at coordinate 209,156,114 of NC_090023.1, read as the reverse complement.
GCATTGAAAGTAAGTATGAAATTTAATATTTTAAAGATTTAAACAGTGAAAAGACTTATGTGGATACACTTTTAAGAAAAGAGGTAATGGGAAATAAAGGCAGTCTCTGATGCTTGAATGCAATTAGCACACCATAAAAGATGTTGTAAAATGACTACCAGGAAACATCCAAGGAAGAACCTGCATTTTCATTTGAAAAACTTCAAGCTTGCATTTGAAACTTCAACTTTGAGATTTCTGAGAATAGGGAAAAGGATAATAGATAATGATGTGATACAAGATGCGATACAAGATGGCATATGGAGATTATTTTTCTTTGGATTCAATGAAAATTAAAAGATCAAGCTGTTTGTGGCATGTTCTTACTTTAAAGCGAACTGTGATAAATAAAATCATTGACTTAAATATGTCTTCAGAAGCAGAAAATAAGTCAGTGCATTTGTAAGAGTATTGTATTTCCAAGTGATTCCCAATATAAGGGTATTTCCATTATAAGAAATATAATATTCTTCATGCAGTGGCAGAAAAAATATCTCTGGAACTGTCTGACAGTTAAGAATAAAATGTAAAACATTAGATGATTGACTTCATCACACAAGGACATTTCAGCATCCTAGGACACTTTGAGCGCAGTTGAGCCTTGGAGCCCCATGTCCCCCATCAGACTATGCAGGTTCACTTCCAGTGGGGCTCCATGGCTCAATTGGGGTGAAGGTGCCCTACGATGCTGCATTGGCAACATGAGAGCCTCCCCATGTTCCATTAGAAACAACAGGGTTAGCACGGGGGGATGCCGCATGGCAATGCTTCCCCACATGTGATGGGGAAGTGTAGCTGTCAATGAGGTGGGGTGTAGGGCACTGGGTTTTCCCTTCCGATTCACCACAGAGACTGGAGAATTGGAACACGGGACCTCATCATGATGAGGTCCAAAGAAAGAGTGTTTTGGGATTTCCCAATATAAAACTGCACTATGAGTCATGTTGTTTTGTTCAGTTGGAGGAATGGATTTTGCAAAGAGATGAAAGAATTTTGGAAATTGAAGGTCATGATCTAGGGTTGGAGTGTATATTATAGAAAAGAATGGAAACATCAGAAAGCAGAAAATGTCCCTTACTTCTGCACCCCTGTGGACAATTTACGAGTATTTTGGATTAGGGATGTTCAAGCTATATAATGTAGAGTAAATGGAAACTGAACATCTGAAGCCTTATGGAGATTTGTTTTGAAGAACTCAGAGATTCAAAAAATGTCTTATTTGACTTCACCCAGATATGGTCAGTATATGAAAGAAAATCCAGTATTATGGTGCAATGGAATGCCTTGGACAAAGAAATAGAAGGTACTGATGAATTTCACTAGAACTGCAAGATGCAATCTTTTCATTCCCTTATTCCCAGGTAGGTGCACCTTCATCTATTCCCTCTCTGAAACCTCTGATATTAACTTGTTTCAGTTTTGCCATTACATTGTACTCTCCTGCTGTGAAAACGACTTGCCTGAATAATGTAATGCTGACCTGCAGTGCATGTGAATCTGTAGGTTTATCTTTTATCACTAGGCAGGGAAACAGTAAGACAGCAGGGCTTGTAAACTGAAAATCTCCATGTGGTGTCTATCTCTTCTTCAGAAAGGCAGCACTTTGATCACCTGCCTGTTGTATTTTTGCCTTCCTGTTTTTACATTGTGGTTTTGGTATGTGAAATGTTATCGCTGACTTAGTTATAATTTTTGTGCACGCAGAAAAGGGGGTCTATTTTCCCAGAAATTAAATCTTGTTCTTTTTTACCTGCTTGGAATTCATTTCAGAAAGGTGAAATCAAAATCTGGTGTATGACTTGAGAGAGATAAAAGTTTTATTTTAAAATGAACTAGCCTTCTTTTGAGGAAGGTGTCTAGTTTGAAAACAAGAATTTAATGGATTTATATCCTGAGTTAATGGAGACTGAGAAAGTGCATTCCTACAAGTGTGCTTAAGTAACAACATTTTGAGTACTCTTTTATATGAAGATGAATGTTGAGTTGTACAGACATCAACTCGGCAAGCAACAAAGAAGACAATTATTTTAGGATGTTTTAGCAAGAGGTTAGATGTTTCATTGTTTTCCCTGTATTGTCATGCCTTGCATCTATAAGGATCATATTCTTGCATATGGGTACATATGAAATTGGTGCATTTTATCCAGAATGAACAGAGAATATATGCTTTTTTGCTTACTACACTATGATCTAATGCTATTATTAACTTTGTATTTACAATCCTGTAGGCTGAATCAGTAGGCATATAGTGTCTACCTGGATCAAGAAAAGTCAGAGCTCCATTTTATTCTCCTTTAGACTTTAACTGGAATTTTGTGTCCAGTTTGACAAGCTGGAATAATAATAATAATAATAATAATAATAATAATAATAATAATTTTATTTCTTACCTGCCTCTTCTCATGGCTAGTGGCAGATTACAGAACAATTAAAACACATAAATTCTACAAAAACACCACAAATACACATACATATAAAAGCTACACACCAAAATGTATCTCTATAAAATATATATTAAAATACACAAAACAGAGATTAAACAAAGGGCACACATTTAAAACTCATGCTTAAAGATTGTCTGGGTAGGCCTACTAGAAGAGATAGGTCTTAACATGGTTTTAAAATTCCGGCTGATCATTTAGCTGTCGGAGTTTTTCCGGTAGGTTGTTCCACAGTCTTGGGGCAGTCAATGAAAAAATCCTCTGGGTGGTCAGTGCCAGTTGGTTTCTGGCGGGTTGGAGCAGACGTCTCTCAGAGGACCTCAGTGTTTGGGGCAGATTGTATGGGAGAAGGCAATCCTTTAGGTAATCTGAACCCAAACCATGTAGAGCTTTAAAGGTCAAAACCAACACTTTGTACTTTGCCTGGAAACTAATTGCTAGTCAGTGGAGTGACTTTAGGAGAGGTGTAATATGCTCACTCCTAGATGTTCTGGTAATCAATCTGGCTGCTGTATTTTGAACCAGCTGGAGTTTCCAAAATTGGTACTAGGGTAGTCCAATGTAAAGCACATTGGAGAAGTCCAACCTTGAGGTTACCAGTGTGTGCACTACCATCTTCAGGTCCTCCAAATCTAGGAAGGGGGGCAGCTGAAGGATCAACCAAAGCTGATAGTAAGCACTCCTGACTGTTGCATCTACCTGGGCTGACATTTGGAGAGACAGATCTAGGACCACTCCCAAGTTGCAGACCCTATCTTTCAGGGGGAGAGTAGCCCGTCTCAGAACTGATTGACACACCTCCATCCCCAGATTAGGACTGTTGATGGCAAGGTGGACCATTTTAATAGGTCTTCCACCCCTGCAGGAGTAGGTTGTAGCTGTGACAGTAGCCCTACCCAGGAAATGATCTGTCCATGACTACGCTGAGGTTTTGATCACTTCTGCCCACAGAACCATATATTCCAAGCTGAATATTGCATCAAGGGTATGACCTGCTGAATGCATTAGTCCAAAAACCAATTGAGAGAGACCTATGTTTGTCGTGAATACCATGAACTCCTGAGCAAACTGGATCTGACAAACTGGCCTCCATGGTATGTTGAAGTCACCCAGAAGCAAAAGTCTGGGTGACTCAGCCAGGGAGTCTGCATGGTAACCTTGGGCAAGTCACATCTCAGAAGAAGACAAAGGGAGAGGCAAACTCCATTTCAACAACTATGAACAAGGAAATATCAAGACAGGTTTGCCTTGGGGTCTTCACAAGTCAGAACAACATGAAGGCATGCAAAAACAACATCCTAATCTTTGATGCTGTGTTTCTCATTGTGTACAGAACAAAAAAAAAATAACGGTAATATAAGTAATCACGAATGTGAGGCAAATTTGGGCAAGAACAATCCAGTGCATTATAAATTATGTCAAAATAACTCCAGAATGTTTGTTTACATTTTCTGTGACATCTAGAATCATTATCATGTTGGCAGAAATCTTGAACCAATCACTCTCCACAGTTGTGGGTGTACACAACTCTGCTTCTTTACTACTTAGACTATTTGAAATTGGTTTTATTTATTGGTGACATAATTTGTTTAGGAAGGAAAGTTGTAGACTGCCTTTGGGCTTTGCCGGCTCCAGAACGAATGTGCCTGCCCCAATATCTGCCCAGGGAGTCTTACACAAAAATAACGAAAAAAGGATAAAACACCAAGAAAACAATAATTAACACAATTGATCCAAATCAATATGCGAGAAATTTTTAATGCAAAAAACTAAAACCCTGAAGTTGAAAAGAGCCAGGACTCTAAATTAAGACCTATTAATGCAGTTTAAGACCACTTTAACTGCTATGACTCAATGCTATGGAATCATGAGAGTGGTACGTAGTTTCACAAGAACTTTAGTCTTCTATATCTCAGCAAACTACAGATCTCAGGATTTCATAGTATTGAACCATGAGAATTAAAATAGTGTCAGACTGCATTGATTCTACAATGTAGATGCACACTAAGTTTTGATGCACCTGATAGTGAAGACTTAAAAACTATGACCATATCTGTGATTATTTAGGTAATGAATAAATCTGACATATTGAGTGGAGATTCTCAGCTGGCAGTTAGATGCCTGAAAATTACTGGCAGCTGCAAATTGCATATTTCACAAAAGAGAACATATGTGGACAGATCCGCTCTTCACATGTTATATGGGATAGGCATAAAGTAATTATTTGAACATCTGCATTTTGCCATGGGTTTTAGGCAGCTGTGCAACTGTGCCTGCGTGATGTCTCTGAACAGAAGAGAGAGCTGCCAATCTATCAGTGCGGTTTGCCAAGTAATTCCACCTGCCATTGACTGATGGAAGAAACCAAAAGCGTTCAATATTGTAGAGCCCTGCGCTCAAGAAGCTGCACAAACCAATCTTAAAATTGTTAGTGCATTTTAAAAAATGGTGTTTGTTGTAGAAGCCATTAATTGATCATTGTTCTGGTTTTCTAGTCTGTTAAAATAGCTTTCGGACATTTGTAATGTGAAAAATACCACTATAGGTGTTTCTAAAACATCTCTGGAAAATGAAGGGAGAAATTACATGAAACCAAAGCATAATGTGAAATATCCAAAATACATTTTGAAGATTAATTCTTATGTAAGGCAATCCAACTGGACAGGAATGCGAAGTGGTCTTTTTGTTTTCTATCTTTTCCCTGTCAAAGTTTTTATGTTCTTGTTGTGTCATTTGAACAATGTGTCCCCTGAATCCCATGCCTTGAATTTAATTGCTAATCCCAGTGAGCCCACAGGATTTATGTAAAGTCAATCCATCATTCTGCATTGAGTCCAATGGGTCTACTAGGAGCTGAGTGACAATGAGGTTTAGGCTTATGAATTTGTACATTTTTTTTGGCATTTGTTGATTCAAATACAAATCTTGTGATCTTTGCCCAGTTCATGAACATTTTGCACATTTGGGTTGAAGCTGACCCAAGAATGCTTATCCAAGAACTCAACCCAATCCTTTTAAGGACAGAAATAACAGGGAAGAGTTCATTATATGGCTGTAATAAGACACAGTCTCAGTGGACAAACATTTCAATCTGGCATTGTAGAGATTAGGAAAGGGACAGGATACAGCCAACCAGTTCAAGCCAGGGTATGGCAGCATGGCTCTTAGAGATCCCCCATTCTGCTTTATGCATATTGGTCTGATTCATGACATTTCTCAGCTTAATTTAGGGATAATATTTCAGTAGAAGAGCTTTGCCCACTGAACTGTACCAGGTAATTGAGCATGTATAATCTCCTGCAAACAAGCATAGCAAGCTGGGACGTTGCTCATTGCCATATGTATTAAATTGATTGTCTGTGAGAAAGACTCACAAGGCAAAAAGAACTATCTCTTTGACCTTAATGGCAGTTTGATGGCCATAAATAAGAGCATAATGTTTTGTTGCAAGGCGCTTCCAGACAGGGCTTAAACCCATGAAAGAACCGGGTTAAGAAACCCGTTCCTTCCCCAAACCCACGGCCTTTGTCGTGGGTTTAAGTCCACACATCCTCCCCCAAAATATGGGTTTTCTGTGTGTGTGTGTGTGTGTCTCCATGCCCTTCCAGTAACGTTCAGGAAGGTGTTGTAAATGGGCATGAGGCCACCCCAAGCCCTCCCCCAAGCCCTTAAAATAAAAGAAAACTTACCAGGCTGCTATGCCACTCCTCTGGTAGGCTTACTTGTGCATACAAATGGTGTGCCAGGAGGTGGGGAAGCGATTTTTTCTCTGCACCCCATCTCTTGGTGCACCATTTCTACATGCCATGAGACCTGCTGAAGGAGTGGCATGACAGCCTGGTAAGTTTTTTTTATTTTAAGGGGTTTGGGGGGTTGGGGAGGAGGGGTGCCCTCCTTGGTTCTCCTGACTCATGGAGGCCCCATACTCAATTAGGCCAAGGCCTTTCAGGAAGAAGATTTACCTGCTTTCTCCTGAATTAATTCTCTTTTACCGGAGGAGTTGTTTGAATGCATCCAGGTAAAGTTCGACGGAGCTCGCATTTTGGGCCCTGTCTGGAAGGGCCCTCAGAGGCATGGGGAAGCTGAGAAATAGTAGCCTTGCATGAAAATAATTCTTTCTCCTGTTGAGCCAATTCTTCTTGGCCACCTTAGCCATTTCCTCTTGCAAGTTTCATTTTGAGGCCATCCGTTAATCTGCATAAACAGGTATCGGGATACAGCTTTTAAGTACTGCTTGTTCCTTCCTAGTGCCATTTTGAAAAAGAAGTAACTTGACAAGGGAGGGGGAGAACACTGTGTGCTGTGTTGAAACAGACTGTCAGAATATTGCATGATATATAAGGATTTCAGAGTTGGAAAGTGCAAACAAAAGCTATTTTTTGATCTATTGGCAATGACTGCTTGCAAGATGTTTTTTTGACTTCAGACAACTTTGTATGAAATTCATATTTCATTTTCTAAATGAGTATATAATTATCCATGACAGCAATATGCAACCTTTTACCTTATATTTTGGGGTTATTTCCCCTGCCCCCCAGGATTTTACAGAAATTGTGCGCTCTCTTCTGAATTGGGATGTATATCTGGGTATCTTTCTCTATTCCTTCCTTCCTTCCATCCATCCATCCACACATCCTTTTCTATTCCTCACACACGTTAAGATATATAGAGAATCATCATCCAATACTCAAACCATACCCATCCATCCATCCATCTATCTAATCTATCCAAGAGCCAGTGTGACAAAGTAGTCCAACTATTGGACTATGACATTAGAGACCAGGATTTGAATCCTTGTGTGGCCATGAAAATCCACGGGGTGACACTGGACAAGCTACATGCACTCAGCCCACAAAACATTGTGATAATTCACGTTAGGACAGCCATAGGTTGGAAATGACTTGAAGGTGCACAACAACAACAACAACAACAACAACAACAGAGACAGATAAGCAAATGTCTCCCCCCCCCCAATCATATTGGGTACATTTGGGAAATTAGCATCATCATATTGGGTACATATGGATAACCATTCTATGAATGTCTACTGCAAATTTCTAAGGTTTTAGACCTAACAACGTATCTCAATGTGTTGTTATGTCTAAGCAGAAACCTCCACTCCCGGTTAAACTGCTCCTGGAATCTAGTAAAAGGGAATTTGTAAAAACCAACCATTCAGTAGCATACATGAAGCCCAGAAAGAAGAAACGGAGAAAAAAGGAGTAGAAACTTTGGATTATGCTGGTAGGGCGTTGGATTTGCCTGAGGCTTTGATTTCAGAAGTATACACAACAGGATTGTTCTGCTAATGTGGAAACTTAGATTTGACTGTATATTTTTGACAATTTTCTATGCACTTTGAGTAAATACTATATCACATGAGGCTTGCATCAAACCTTTGGTGATATTCCCAATAGCAAAATGCTAGTCTCACTGTCAGTCTGTTTCCAATTTGCAATTAACCAATCTCTTGCTATTGTTGGGCAAAACCTATGATCTTTGGTACAAATGGATGTATTTTGTTACTGTGCCAGCATGCGGGAAATAAAGTGACATCAGGGGGTAGCATTCTTCTCATTTCCCACGACCTTCCTTCATTATTCCCAACCTGTTTTCAATTTATTAAACATTTTACTGTTATATTTACCTTTTTTGTTTTTCATTGCTAAAAATTCAAAATTGCTCTAAAAATAAATATAAAAAATTATGGTGCAGTGCAAAGCATGATTGCGCAAACAAAGACAAGTATAATATTGAAGGTGCTCATCCAGGTACATATATGCTATCTAGGATAGCACACCTGCTGCGAATTAGCAGTTTCATGTGATAAAGTCATAATACTAAAAGGGGAAAGTGGAGAAAACAAGATGACCTCTGGAAAATTCTGGATGATTTGATGACTGAGAAATTAACTGGCAGTGACTACACATGGAACAATGGCGTATTAACCTTGGAGTTCCTCTCATTCAGGAACTAGAGTACACTAAGGACCTCAGCACATTCAGTCACCCAATGTGGGCAACAGTGGGGGGATTCATCAGGCAGTGGAAGAATCCGTCACCCTGTGCCTTGCAGCGCCTTCCCCATCCTATGGGTGAAAGTGCTGCTGCCTGGATTCTCCCTGTGCTCACCCTGTTGTAAGCAACGAGAACATGAGAAGTCTTCTGTGTTCTCATTGCTCCATCGTACAATGCTTTCACCATAGTTTGGAGATAGAGCCCTGACAAAATAGCTCTACATGGTTTGATGGAATCCAGCGGGTTTCATCCTTGAACTGTGGTGAAAGTGTCATACAACTGGTAAATTTGTCCATATGGTGAAGTCCTAAGATATGGTGATAAATAAACTACTGGAGTTAATCTTGCTTTCAAGTTTTGGGAGGCAGAAATTATTAATCAATGAGCTCTTCCTACTTTTATCCACATTCTCTATTTCATTTAATTTGTTACCTTGGTGGCATCTGTTTTGATATAGTTGCTTTTAAAGAAACTCTTACATTAAGAAAGATGCATAATCTTTCCACAAAACTGGACTGATGTTTTCTGCTCGCATTCTGTACAAGAGAAATTCCCTATGCCAAATTACTATTGGAAAGAAGGACACAAAATTCTTTTTTTTCTGCAAAAAGTCACCCTCAAATTAAGATAGATGTTCACAATTTAAGATTTATCAAGATTTGTAAAATTACCTGGCATATTAAAATGGTAAATGGCTGAGTCACCATGACCAGACAAGTGGCTGATGCAATGTGGGAAGGTATAAAAGCAAGTGACTCCCTTGTGCTCATTGATGATGGATAGATGATGGTGATGATGGACTGATTACGGTGATTGTTATTAGTTGTATATATATAGAGAAAAAAGTGTATATTCTGTATAGCTGTAAATATCTTCTGCAACTTTTGCAGATAAAACCTTCCTGCATTTGGAAAGAACAACTGTGTTTAGTGTCTGCGTTGTTTCTGCAGTACAACTCCTACACTACACAGAGGGGTGCTTGGATCCTAGCTGGATTTCTGCATTGAGAAGCTTTCCAGCACTCTGCTAAAGTCTTAGAAATACCTGACAATATTGTGATCTATGTTGCAAAACATTACACATACAAAGCTATGCAGCAGCTAGTACAACACAGAACCCTCTTAATGAATTGAAAGGAGATGGATCAATGCACTAGCAAGTGTCCTGATATGCATTGGTTTGCACATCAAGGCCATTGCACATTGTATATAGCCTCCCTACGTAGTTAATGCCACGGTAGTTAGTTGCTGATATTGTGAAACTGCTTGATTCTCTTGATAGTAGACGTAAATCAACTTACGTCTATATAAATATATATTTAATAATAAAAATGTCTAATCCAAAAAATCTGAAATTGACTGGCTAGGTGGGTGACATCCTGGACGACATCCTTTTAGTCTAAATCTTCTGACTCCTTCAGGTCTGAGTGGGGATTTCCTCCCCTTCATTGCAGTTGCCTGCCCTACACTGTCATGGAGGATTTGATAATTTGCTAAATATGATCTCATTGGGAAGTATTGCAGGGAGGTATGGATTCAATGAGCACCTTTGGGCATGTATCTGATGAAGAATGAAAATCTGGAATTGCTCCTGAGTATCATGTGATCAGGAGGTGGGGAAAGTTACTTAGGTTGGTCTCTCTGTTTTTACTCTCTCAGGGGCCATGTGGTTTGAGGGTTGACATCATGTAATCAGCCTTCCAGTTTGGTAGCTGGTTTAGGAACAACCTGAAGTTTTCCAGGATTCCTCTCTGGAGCTATGTTATTTTGGTCCACGGGAAACTGGTGAGACCTGCTAGGTGAGACCTATTGCTTCAGCTGCTCCCACACCAAGATTATGTTTTACTTATACTATTTTTTTAAAATAGGTGACAATTAATAAAGTTGCCTATATTTTATCACATATCTTGTGTCTAGTCTCATTATTACTTTGGCTGGTCAGTAATTGTTATTTATAGGGACGTCTCTTAAAAGAAGACTATATTTGGGAGACTTTCATTAACCCCCTTCTCTCTTGTTATCATTTACCACACTTAAACCATTACTAATTCTATCTTTTGTCACACTTCTTCTCTTCTACCCTTTTTTAGACGACCCCTCTAAAATATTTCAGATAAAGATAACAGTGTCATTCAGTAATGCCAATTTAATAGATTATGCATGCTTTTCGGATAATTATGTCATTATTATGAAAAGAAGTCTTAGTTCACTGTTTGAAAATGGAAATGATATGTATCAGGATTCTCAGACTTTCTCCCCTCAAGGTCTCTTTGAGAAAGTTGAGAATTTACTTATAGAAAAGAGTATCACGGTTTTGTTTCCCTCACATTAGGTACACAAATTACTCTGGAGGTAAGCCACCTTATTTAAGATAATATTTTCAGATCCAGAAGATTTTTTATTTCATGTTTTTTTTTCTCCCATTTTCTAAAAGCTTCTCAGAGTAATCCTGCCCATCTCATTTGCCTTCCACACGTAACTTGTAACTTTTGCACTCCTAGTTTCTTTCATCCCTCCCTTCTATGAGAGGCAGTGGATGTGCCATAACTTAGGGAACCAAATGCAATAGCATTAGTCTAGTGAACGATCTTCAGCCTACAGGCTGAGAAATGCTGATATATGTGAAATATATGTATTGTGCAAAGGGACTTCCTTCCACGATTTTCCTGCCCTAATGATTTCTGAGTTGTCAAGCAGTTTTCTCAACATGGCACTGTATAACCAAAATGAGCCTCAAGAGAAAGGAAAAATTCTAGGCAGTGAGAAAGTGAGCTAAGGAGCAAGTGCTCTTCCCTTGGGCAGCTATAATTGACATGGAGGCAGCTGAGCCTGCACAAAAGGAAAAGGCCATTTGAGCAACTGTGGCTATACTTTAGTGCCGTAGGAAGGAAAGTTATGGCCAAAAAGCTACTGAAAAAAAGAATAGCATTGGGAAATAGAAGAAACATTGGGTAATGCTACAGAAATATAAGATCCAGCTTTACTCCAAAAGCCTATCTAGATCAGCTTTCCATTTCCCATGGTAGCTGTTTCAAATGACTTACATCATTTAAGAAGTGGACATGAAGGCAATAACATTATTTCACAGTTGGTCCTCACAAATGTAATTCAGAGGCATGCTATCTTTTATTTTGAAGTAGAATACAATAACACTGATAGCTTGTTACGTGATCATAGTATCATAGATGTGTTTTTTTAAATGTTGCAAAATATTTGTCAGAGCTCTACAAAATTGTGTTTTGGACTACAACTCCTCAAACCTTCTAGCCAGCATGGACAGTGGCCATGTTGTTGGAGAGACCTGGGCAACTATATTTGCAAAAGTAATCTCATGTATGTTCTGATATTTGTAAACTAGTAGCGAAAATCCAACTTTCACAGATGGTGACTCAATGTCCACCTCCTTCCTTTGGTCAGAATGCCCATTTTCTGTTTGTATATCCCAAATCAGTAATGCTGAGCCCACACTTAATTTAATCCCATTAATTTAACTCTATTTGGGACTACAAAAAGCATCCAAGATATAGTTCTAATGAATAGCTTGCCATTCTAATATAGCATTCTACAGATCTTTTGAACTTTGTAAATTAGAAATTGTGGTTATACTTCTATTTTTTTTCAAATTTAATTAAGAGGGTTAGAGCACTACATGCATTTTTCAATCCTAACAACTGTTGATTTTGGACTTCATGACTCATACTTCTGCATCTATATGGGACTGGGTCCAACATTTGGCCACAGACACTAGAAGTTGTGTTGGCATTGCACTAATTGGAAAGTTGTGATATTGCTCCTGGCATACTTCACAGCTACTTTCTAACCAGAACAGTGTTGCATTGGGTCTACTGCTGTTATGTATACTGAAATTGGCAGAGAAGACAGCGTGAAAGCTTGACTTGTTTATGTGCCTCTTAAAAGTGTTCCAGCTACTATGCAGCTAAGTACTGCAATTCAAATCTCTCATTCCAAATCATTGTGGAATCTTCAGAGAGATAGCTTTGTTCATTTACCACACTTAAACCGTTACTAATTATATCTTTTGTCACGAATTCTATCTTTTATCAGTATCAGGTTATTCAGCATAATGGAGACTATAACATACTTCTTCAGAAGGAGAGGGTGAGGTGAAGCCTTAGTATACTCATACTTATACAAGTGCATGAGAAGTGTGCAAGAATGTGAAACACATGAATGATACATAAATAACTTTGTCTTGAAGGAACATGAAGAGATACTGGGGACAAAAGGAAGAAAATAATCTATGCATATAGCTAAAACAGAGAATTTTCATGGAGAAGGATATTGATGCATTCATAGCTTTAATGGTTTCATTACATGTGTGTGTACATGTACATTACATGTACTAGAAGTCATTGTCCCTGTTTAAAGCTTTGAGGATAGACCTCATTTGTGATACTATCCCATTTCATCTAGCTTCCATTCCCGCCTTCCCTTGTAATGGCTTTGTTCTACACAGACATGTATCCTTGGAGAATAATGTGTTCTGAAACTGGTTTAGTGTATTGCCATTTTTAATGTCAGATTTTTGCCATTTGTCCTTTTGCATCAATAGTGCTAGTGATGTGGTTTTTCCAGAAATAGTCTGAATGTTATCTGATTTAACGTGTTTGGTTTAAATGGCATAATCAAACACATTCAAAGCTTTATATGGACATTTTCAGAGAACACATTAGATGGTCTTTATAGTTTTAAAAATGCCCATGAATCCATGAATTTAGTCTCTATCTTGTGGATCCAAATATAGTAGAGTCTTGCTTATCCAACCTTCACTCATCCAATGCTCTATATTATCCAACAGTCTGCCTCCTGTCTGGATCCACAGTTGTTTCAATACATTGCGATGTTTTGTTCCTAAATTTGTAAATACAGTAATTACTACATTATGTTACCAAATATTGAACAGTTTTTTTCTGACAATTTGTTGTAAAACATGATGTTTTGGTGCTTAATTTGTAAAATTATAATATGTTGATGTTTAATGGGCTTTTCCTTAATCCCTCCTTATTATCCAACATTTTCCCTTATCCAATGTTATGCCGGCCTGTTTATGTTGGATAAGCGAGACTCTACTGTAGATGCAGTTTTCAACAAAAGGTTTGATTCTAGACAATTATTTTGATGTTTTGTTTTGAGTGTGTAGCAACCACTGATGGTTGTGTATATGTCCATTATTTAGCTGCATAGTGGTGTTAAAGTGAATATACAGTGCAGAGTGTTCTAGTCTCATGTTGATGTCAGGATGAATTTTGTTGGACTTTTGTTGGAAATTCTGTAGTAAATTGTATCCTTCATGTAGTTAGGAGCACCGAGTGCATATGATCTGAAAAATGAATCAATGGATGACCCAAAACATTCATGAATATGTTTTCCTAATGTGGTTCCACTGCAGTGCCACTGATCTGAAGATGCATATTATCCACAAATGTGAAGTGATAATGAATGAGTATACAAAGGCTGGTGACTGGATGTCCAGTTTCTGTGTCAGGAGGAATGGGTTCTAACCTGTCCTTGCATGAGAATGGCAAATCCCTCTATATCCATCTTGGCTAAGATGAAGTTTTCTGGGAGGCTTTGGACACTTTGAATTTTTCCTCAAAAATTGTATCTCTCATGTAGCTTGGAGCACTGAGTGCATATGGTGTGAAAAATGAGTCCATATATTCATAGAGTAATGGCGTCAGTTCCTAAGATAATGGGCCTCTAGATATTTACTGGTTTGTGTATTTTGGATACTAGATAGTGATGGAGCTGATTCATAATATAATGGGCCTCTAGGTATTTTACTAGTTTGTGCATTTTGGATACTAGATAGAAGGCATCTGCCCAAGGCTCTTGGCATCTACCTACGCGGATTTACTTGGGTACAAGTATTGGAGACATTTTATTTGTTTTTGTATTTCATCTGTAAATAAGGACCTGAAAATGTGGTTTGGGGACTTTATCACATGAGGCAGGCAAACTAGCACTGCAGCTATACCATCAACTTTGGTGGTAATGCCTGTCACATGACACTGTATGTATTTCATGACTGATTTGTCTCTGTTGTGTGATTACCTTACCCTATCTATCACTACCTACCATAGTGTGATGGGTCCCTTCCACTTCTGTGCTCGAATGCTAGCAGTCATGTGGCATCAGTGGGCTGGATGCTGCTCACCCCCCTCTATTCTTGATACTCTCTAGGTCATTGCTTTGACTTTGTTTTATTTATATCTTTTCTAAAATGCTAAATGTGTGCAATTCCAACAACAAATGAACCATAGGGCACATTAGGAAGAGAATGGTGCGAGGAGATGGAGTTACAAAGGTGTATGAAAGAGTGATCATGGCACCATGGATTGTTGAACCAGAACAGTTGCACGGCTGAAGAGGTGCAATATCGAAGGTATTTAATTTGGTATACATCTATTATCTATACTAATGTGACTGTTGCAGCACAGTGTTGGTATAATAAAGTCCCTAGACTGCTGTTTGATTTATTCATGATGATAATAGTATCTCCATTTTCTCTCTCTTATTAAGAAAAAGTTTCAACCAGAATCCAAATGGTGACAAGATAGGTTTTTAAAAATTTACTTTGTTAGAAGAAAATTGAGAGTACATTTATGATGTATTTAAAAACTCAAAGTTAAAAACTTGGCATTATGCTAAATATCCTGTGACTAGAAGCTGGCCACTTGGAGTGCCTCTGGTGTCACTGTGAGAAGGTCCTTCATTGTGCATGTCGCAGGGCTCAGGCTGCATTGTAGTAGGTGATCCGTGGTTTGCTCTTCTGTGCACTCGCATTTTGTGGACTCCACTTAGTAGTGCCATTTCTTAAGGTTAGCTCTGCATCTCGTGGTGCCAGAGCACAGCCTGTTAATCACCTTCCAGTTTTGCTTCAGGTTTCAAGACAGGTTTGCTTCAGGGATACTGGATAAAACATAAATGTAAGTAGTAAGCAAATCTGAAGTAATGCTTCATTAGATAATCAGAATGCTGCTGTAATTATCTCTTCTGACATAAGATGCTGGAAAAACATTACAGTATTTCATGGAGTCAATGATTCTGCAATGGTGCCTTGTTCCCCAGAGTTCAGTACACTTTTACATTTTTGTTGCACTGATAAAACAGACTTTATTAATTCTCCAAACATTCCAAAACTTGAGAAGTTAATGAGAAGGACAAGCTAGGTATGAACATAATTAGCATGAATGCAAATCATGAATATGGAGCTTTGGTTTATCCTTTTCTAATTAAACAGAAATATTTAATTGTCTCTACCAGAAGGTTAAGAGAAGCAGTTCACCTTTTGAAAGGGCTAACTTACACACACACACACACACACACACCTGTGATAGATAAATGGTCCATTCTTTATCTTTGTATAAGGCAACTATTTCTAATTTTTGAAGTGACTCCAATTTATTGTCAAAGGCTTTCACGGCCGTAATCACTGGGAAGTTATGTGGTTTCCAGGCTGTATTGCTGCATTCTGGCAGCATTTTCTTCTGATAGTTTGACTACATCTGTGGCTGGCATCTTCAGAGGATTTGACTCCAATTGTTTTTCTGAACTAGATCATCTAACTGAATAAATGGGAAGTTGAAAAATTGACATTTTCCACTTTATCACAGGGGCTTTCTTACCCATCCTAGGACACTTCCAGTACAGTTCAGGGACAAAGCCCACCGAATCCTATCAAATGAATCACAGCTACTTCCTGTGGGGCTCCATCCCTGAACTATGCTGGAAGCATCCTATGATGGAGCAAGGATACATGGGAGGCCTCTCGTGTTCTTGTTGCCAGCAATGGGGACAGCATAGGGGAAGCCAGACAGTGGGTGATGCATGGTGTGGGGTGACGGATTTTCTCCATTGCCCCATGGATTTGCTGCAATGCCCAGTGAATCCCACTGCTATCACCTGTGTATGGGCACATCCTTAATGGTAAGTTCATTAATCAAATTAGTTTGATTGTGTTGGGATTAACTGGATTTAGGCCTTAAGTATTTCCATCAGTTGGCAGTTTGGTAAAACAATGTGGACTGATGAGTCTAAAATGTAAGATTCAGAAGGAGCTAAAGCTCTTTAGAGAAAACTTACTGTGGCATTAGCTTTATTCTTTGTGTTTTACCAAGTAGTACAAAACTCATAATAATGTGCATTGTTCTGTTTTTTAGCTCCTGTCATGATACTTATATTACACAAATAAAGCTTGTCTTTGTTCATAACACAATTTGTTCCCATTAAGACTAATTCCATTTAATTATATATTGTTGACATAATAGGATTTATGCTTACTGTCTGCGTATGATCGTATGTCTTCCTTTCAGACTGCAAGATACAAACTAGTGTCTGCAGCAGCTTTACAGGCAAAGCAAAGAAAGATAATGTGGTTCTCCACACTGTTCCACATCATGCAGCTTCCATCTTGAACAACATACTTATTTAATGTAAGACAGATATTTTACCTTCCATGCTAAATCACGTTAAATTAAAACTTAAATTCTATTACTTTGGACTTCATCACATGCAATAAAACCAGTGTTTCTATAGATTTAAGAAATGGCAACTGGCAGAGGTTATCACATGATGCAAGCTCGTACAGTGGGTTCCAGGTATTTTGCCATTTCTAAAGTGTTTTTCCCCCTACTCTTCCGAAGTCAATTGGCAATTGACTTCTTTTTCAATTCCCCATGTAGAGACCTATAAAAATGCCCAATTTACTACATGATGGGAATTCCCCCTTGATTGCTTGTAAACATAACAATGATGTCATCATGGAGGAAGGAGCCGAGATGGGCAGAATTGATTAATTTCTTCCACCATTTTGGGACCAAGGAGGAAGGAATGGGAATTTATATCTCTTTACAGGCCAATGGATACTCCACCTTAGACATAAGAAGAGCTGCAAGACTGAGAACAAGCCATGAGAGTAAAGACAAAGATCCACCCAGAGGAAAAGTGTTCTTGCCATACATCAAGGGAACGACTGACCAAATAGGGAAGCTGATGAGGAAACACAGCATACAAACTATCTACAGACCCACCAAGAAAATCCAACAAATGCTACGTTCCGCAAAGGACAAGAGGGATCCTCTCACTTTTGCAGGAGTCTACCGAATATCATGCAGCTGTGGACAAGTCTTCATAGGGACCACCAAATGCAGCAATGCCCGAACACGAATCAAGGAACATGAAAGGCACTGCAGAGTACTTCAACCAGAGAAGTCAGCCATAGCAGAGCACCTGATGAACCAACCTCGACACAGCATATTATTTGAGAACACAAAAATGCTGGACCACTCTAACAACCACCATGTCAGACTACACAGAGAAGCCACTGAAATCCACAAGCATGTGGACAATTTCAACAGAAAGGAGGAAACCATGAAAGTGAACAAAATCTGGCTACCAGTATTAAAAAACTCTAAAATTATAACAGCAAAACAACACCCAAACACAGGGAAACTCCAGTGTGGAAACAATCAGGGACAGCTAATCACCTCTCAACAAAAGATTCCCCAGGCACTAACAAGCCAAACCAAACCAAAACAAAACAAACAAAACAAAAAACTGCCAGGCCATCAAATGTTAATCAAGGTGGCCAGCTGAAACATTCACACCTAGCTCCAACAGAAAAGAGTTCTTTGTCCCACCCTGGACATTCCACAGATATATAAACCCAATTTTCCTAGTTCCAACAGACCTCACAACCTCTGAGGATGCTTGCCATAGATGCAGGTGAAACGTCAGGAGAGAATGCCTCTAGAACGTGACCATATAGCCCAAAAAACCCCCTACAACAATCCAATTTATATCTCTTTTTAAATGTAAATTAAATAGACTTATCTTTTGAATTGAGAACTATCTGTACTTATAAAGAGAAACTGATATATAAACAATTGGGGAGGAGACAGTGGGAGGAGAAATTTGTCTCCCATGTGATGAGAAGGCAAATGCATAATTAGAAAAGAAAGTTGCAACAGGAAAACCATGTGATGAGGGTAGGAAAATCATCCATTTAATTTCAAAATGGGGCTTTGCGAAGCTTAAGGGGAAAAAACAACACTCCCAAATGCTTTACTTATCCCATGGGATGAAGTCCTTTGTAGCAGATCTCAGAACTGATTACAAATAAGCTTTTTAATAATCCCCTTTCTCCCTTACTAAGAAGTAGATATAATATTTTACATAGTTCCTTTTCCAGCTTATACAACTACAATGTTTTAGTTACATTTATAAGTATATAGGCATGGTTTCATTTCAGATGGCTGAGGAGCAGTATTTCATGGTTCATATGCGATGCCTCGTGATGGTAAAGTAACTAATTTAGTTATGGTTGAGAACCAGGAGCGCAGATCGTGTCTTTTAAGACTTTTTAGATATAATAATAATAAGTGGCTTTTGAATCTTTGGGTGACTCCTGCAAAAATTGATTCTCACAAGTAATGTTCCAGAAAAGTAATTAATAACTAGTGTTGACAAAAAAACATTTGTAAGGGTCTTGTGTACTTATATTGTTGAAGCCCAGGCTTGTTCTCTACCACAGAATGTTCACAATCATTAGACAGAATTTTTAGTGTGTTTTGTGCAGTCTGTCAGGGTTTATTTTGGAATTAGCACAAACTTTTTGATACACAGCATAATGTAGTGGGTTGATCATTAGACTATGACTCTGGAGACCAGGGTTCAAATCTCCATTCAGCCATGAAAACCATTAGGGGACTTTTAGGGAAATCACACTGTCACAGTCTCAGGGGAGGGCAAGAACCCTCCTAAACAAAACTTGACAAGAAAATCACCTTTGGGTTGTCATAAAGTTGACTTGAAGG
Source organism: Anolis sagrei (assembly GCF_037176765.1). Taxonomy (NCBI): domain Eukaryota; kingdom Metazoa; phylum Chordata; class Lepidosauria; order Squamata; family Anolidae; genus Anolis; species Anolis sagrei. The sequence goes on along the minus strand of NC_090023.1, from coordinate 209,136,780 downwards.
CATACAGCAATAAGGACAAGGACAACAACTTTCAACTCTTTGAGGCAAAATGGTAACAATTAGAGATTTATTTGGAAATGTAATGTCTAAACGGACCCTACAGTACATCATAGAATATCAAGTTGGAACTGTAGCATAGTAAACCTGATTTTATGCAGGTTATTTTAGGCTCATGATCCATTTCCTTTATTAACCATCATTGGTCCATCAGGATCCCCCAGGGACATTCAGAAGGCTTTACAGTTAATGTTATTTTGTGCCTTCAGATCATTTCCTATTTATGGTTATCCTATCACAAGGGTTTCTTGGCAAGTTTTATTCTGGGAAGATTTGCCATTGTCTTCTTCTCAGGATGTTTCTACACTGTCAAATAATGCAGTGTTGAGTCACATTAGCCTGTGTACATTCATACAATGCATGCAGGTTGATGTGATTTAACCAGGGTTAAGCTGATCAATATGGTTGCATGCCAGGTTAAAAAGACTCAGGTAAAGGTCCAGAATTCAGATCTTTCTCTGCGTTGGGGAACTGGGAACAGCTATCCTGGATCCCTATGCAGGATCTTGAATTATTGCCCCACGACCATTGTGTGCTCTCCAAGGTCAGAGACCCTGGGTGGGTGGGATGGTTGTCCCCCTTACTCCCAGAAATGCAATTTTCTCCAAAAAGATTTATGAGATCCATCTCCTGATTCACTGCTGTTTTTTTTTTCCTACTGGTTTGGAGCTCAGTCTAGAACCATTCTAAGACTGAGAATGTGACTTATCCATGGTTACCTAGAAGGTTTACATAGTTGAATTGGAATTTGCATCCTGGTCTCCCAGAGTCCTAGTTCAACATTCAAAAACAGTCTGGAAGGTATTATTATGATTCGTTATTATCACAAACAATTATAATAATGCTCCCAGTGAGACATAGGTCTGCTGGGAACAGATAATGTCCCAGGTTACCTTCCTTGATGGGTGGCAACTTGCCCCTTTCATCCCAGATACAGAGGTTCTTCCAGCTACGTATCAGATAAGTAAATAAATACTGTGTTTGTTTAAACATAGTTATTAATAAAATAAATATTCTGCAGAAGATGACCATCTGGTTAACATATTTCATGTTTGGAACAACTTATAAATTGAATAAGCCAGCAAAGGATCTGGTGGGAAGCTAAAAGCACCAGGGACAAAATAGTTGGTTTACTACAAGGTGTGTATGTGAAAGCTCCTGATAGTGATAAATAATAAAAACTACACTCATGTTTGCTACAATTTCAGCAACAATGGGTTTATACATAAAGAAATTAAACCAAATTTGGGGAATGTCTATAAAAATAAAATGAATGAAGTCATAGATCCTGGAAATGAATATTAATCTCCTCCACGTACCTTGGTAATATCGAGTGACATGTAGTGCATCTTGAATACCCGAACAGGCTCTCTGTCATTTTATAAAGATAGAAGCTTTAGTCAAATAACTAAGATTATACATATACATACTTTGATGGGAGTAAGACTATAATCAAAATCAGTGAGAAGAAATTCATAAGAATGCTGTGTTAAATATTCAGTAAGGGAATACACAATTCTGAAATATTAACAATGTGATAAAGGGCTTAATTAAACCTGTAATGCTAAAGGAGGGTAGGAGAGGAGAATGGAGTGCCATGATCCCAGAGCTCCTGATATGTCAGCTTGCCAGCATAGCAGAAGTGACTGCGAAATGGATGCCTGGCACGTTCCTTCCCTCTTCAGTTTTTTTTCTACCACTCGACAAAATAGGCTACATTTCTTCTCATGTCAGGGGTGCGATCAAGGGGTAAGAGGGTTGAAAATATGAAGAATTACAATTGAAAAAGAGTCAATGTGATTTTTGTTTTCTGCTCGATTGGCACAAAAGTCACAGAAAATGCAATTGCACAAGTGTGGATGATGGATACGGAGGACAGAATGGCAGAAGGAGAAGGATTGAATGCATGGAGTTTTACAAGCAATTTCACTTCCCACAAACTCTGCAAAAAATGTTCCTGGGAGAGAAAACAACCAAGACTATTGAATTCTAGATAAGCATTGCAAAATAGGAATTAATATCCTGTACACTAACATGCATGGACTGGATCGACCCAATAAAGGTATTATTAATAGAAGCTAAAGCTAAAGTTTATTTATTTATAACTCACAATGCTATATCTATCCCCATCCATCCACACCTCTATACACTTTTTTTTTTGCATAGGCAAGGCTTAAAAACAAAGTTAACAGGGGTGTTAACTCTTCTCTTTGCCATCTAAAGCATATATATAGAGAGAGGGAGAGAGAGAGCGCATATGGTATTATATGTACCAGTTCCGACTTACACACAAATTCGCCTAGGAGCAAACCTACAGAACCTATCTTGTTCTTAAGTTATATACAGGCAGTCCCCAACTTACGAACAAGATAGGTTCTATAGGTTTGTTCTTATTCTACACATGCACAAATGGAATTTGTGTGCATATCTATATATATATAATCAGTAGCCCTGTATATGCCTTTAAAATACATATTGTATAGAATACACACTTATGAACTAGCTTTGAGCAGAACTGATATATGACAGTTTGACTATGTGTGTGTGTTTTTTTTTGGGGGGGGGGGCACTGCCCAACAACCTTTGTCTTTGGGGAACTTGTTGGGTTTGGTTCATTTTGCATGAAATGTAATGTGAAACGAACTTTAAGGATTTTAGATGCTACTACTGAAAGTTTTGTTTTGTTGTTGAAATTGACAAAAACTCATCAGCATTAGCTCATCTGCTAGATCAATATTCTAGGGGCTATACTTTGTGGAGGCAATTTTTAAGCTTCTGGACACACCCGAGGTGGCTTCTTTGGTCATTTGATATTATAGACCATTGTTTTATGAAGGCATTCCATAAGACAGCTGAGCAGTGGGTCTATTCTTATGCCTTGAGGCAGCTTTGACATGTGTAGTGCGGCAGTAGAGTTTGTGAGCTACAGAGAACACTTCCCACTTAGCAATCTGTGCTTCCATTACTGAATGGTAGCACAAAAGGAGAACAACTTGAGGAAAAGCTCGCTTAGTGACAAACTTGAAATCTCACTGTGGTTTATTTTTGTGTGCGCACGTGTGTGTAAGCTCATACACACTTGTACGAGAAACAAAAATAAGGCTTGTGCTCAGCATGAGAGAGATGAAAACTTAAAAGAGAATTCTTCAAACAATGTATTTTGGTACATTATACATTTTAAGAAGCCTTTAAAATTCCCTGCTTCCTATTGTGCCTGCTTAATTCAGGAAACTATTCCCATATAGCAAAGATATTGCTGTTCTTCACCATAGGATGCCTGAATTAGATAATAGTATGGAGTTATCAATATCCTTTAGAAACCAAACATAATCTCAGTAGGCTGTGAATTTAAGTGTTAAGCAAGAGAATGGGAGAGAAAGAAACTGTTTAACTCCCCTTTCTCTAATTTTCTTTCCCCCTTTCTTCTTGTTTATATATTTTTAAAAAGTCATTCATTGATTCTCTCCTCCCCTGCAGGAATCACTCAAAAAGCCATACAAAACTTACAACCACATTTAAGTAAATGAACAGTTGAAACATAATTACAACACCAATTAAAAGGCAACTACATAAAGAATCCAACCTAAAAGGCAGTGAATAAAATTAACCTGCAGAGTCAAATGCTTTTTGGCAATGCTCGTATGGGATATTTAATCTAATAGTGCAAAGAGTTACTTTTACAGGTCCTGATATTGAGGAATCTGTGTTAAACCTAAGCACATACTTTCATTAGTTTTTATCATACTATGTTGTGAGTGACAGAAGGGTCCACAGCTAGGAAGTATCCAATTAAAAATAACGAATTTATCTGGGTTGCTGTGAGTTTTCCAGGCTATATGTCATGTTCTAGAAGTATTCTTTCCTGATGTTTCGCCCACATCTATGACAGGAATCCTCAGAGATTGAGGGGTATGTTGGAAACGAAGTAAATGAAGTTTATATATCTGTGGAATGTCCAGGGTGGAGGAAAGAACTCTTTTCTGCTTGAGGCAAGTGTGAATGTTGCCATTGGCCATATTGATTAGCATTTAATGACCCTTCAACAAAAAGGAGGAAACCATGAAAATGAACAAAATCTGACTACCAGTATTAAAAAACTCTAAAATCAGAACAGTAAATAAATAGTAAGACTAAAAAAGCAGGAAAATTCTAGACAAGACTCAATCAGGGCCAGGTAACACCTCCCAACAAAGGATTCCCCCAAGCAGCAACCAGCCAGACCTTGAAACTGCAGGCTATTAATGGTTATCAAGGTGGCAAATTGCAATGTCCACACATACTTCTAGCAGACAAGAGTTCTTTTCCCCACCTTGGACATTCCACAGATGTATACAACTCACTTACTTAGTTTCAACTGACCCATCAACCTCTGAGGATGCCTGCCATAGATGTGGGTGAAAAGTCAGGAGAGAATGCTTCTGGAATATGGTCATACAGCCCAGAAAACTCACAGCAACACAGTGATTCCAGCCATGAAAGTCTTTGACAACACAATGAATTTATCTTTATTTATTTTGCAATAATCAAGGGGAACCCAAACTATAGTACAAAATAGATTTAAGCAGCACACTATAATGATAAAGGTAACAATGGATCACATGTGATTAAAATTGTGAACTGCCCTAACCACCTCTGGGTATTCCCTGCCTAATAAAATCCTATGAAATTATGTTGTTGTTCATTCTTTCAGTCGTTTCCGACTCTTCGTGACTTCATGGACCAGCCCACGCCAGAGCTCCCTGTCCTATGAAATTATAAGATTATCATAAATCAACAGTCAACACACACATACACAGAGATGTTCCCTAAAACAGTGAATACATAGGGCTGATATGTATCTGGCACAAATTCATAATTCAACATTATCTTAGTGAATTCTGGCCATTGTTGGAAGCTCTGTAGAGACCTAATTGAGAAGAACAAGTCTGAAGATCTTTTGAGCTCTTAGAACTAGTTTTATAGTTCTTTGAAGCACAGCTTTCCTCTTTGAATGAAGCCATAACACGACAGTGCCATGGGATGAAGGAAGCATTAGACTGGAGTCTTAAAGCAGCAGCATAAAGGCTTTCCTTGTTCTATGAGTGATAATGGAATTCTGCACACGCTGTGCCCTTTACCATCCCATTTTAAAAAAGGTCATCACCAGCCAATTCAGTTATCTTAACCAGATATTTTGGATACCTATCTTAACTGCTTCAGAACAGAAATCATTTCTAGAGAGGGCAGGAAAGGAAGGCTTCCGGGCCAAATGTAGTTAAGGTGAGATTTATAGAGGAAAGTGATTTCATTGCCTAGAGGACAGGCATTTCGAAGACAAGAACTGTAGCTGATTTAGAAAGGAGATAATGAGATATAACAGTAATCATATCGATAACTTTAGACTCTATTTCAGCCCCAAGGTACTGCCTGGATTATGCCACATGCTTATTGGAATTCTGCCAGCCGTTAAATGCAGGTGGTTTAAAAGAACAAGGATGCTCTTAATGAGAAGTAATGATGGGAAATGAGGAGACCACAGCTGCCAGTGAAATAGCAGGTCATGACTTCTCCAAATAACAAGACAAAGGAGTCCTGTACAATTCAGAAGCGATCTGAAAGGTGGAGAAATGTCAAAAGTAGATTTACTAACATGTCTTCTTTGCAACTTTGCAACAACACAGTCCTGGATTTGTGTATCTAAAAGTAAGGCTCATTGTGTTTGATGGCACCTGTTGCTATGGGTCTTCAAGTCACTTCAAGTCCAGGGTCGAAGCGGGAGAAATCCAAAACAGCGTAGCTCCAAAGTCTGTGGAAGCAGCATCTTTAGTCAAGCCGGTCCAGGTCCAGGAAGAGAGAAGTCCACAGTCACAAGAAGCCAATCCGGGTCAAAAACACACAAACGATCAGGAGGTCCAACGCTGAACACGAAACAGGCAGCAGCAAGTTTACAGGAGTCTTTCCCAATGCACAGCACCCAGCACACGAACGCACATTAACACCAGCCTCATAGTTGAACAATGAAAATACTACACCACACTGACTCTCCATATGCAGCACTTACTTCCAGGTAAATGTGTAGAGGATTGCATCCTTAAAGGGAAAGAATAACCACACAATTTCTTGAGTTTTGTCCCTCTTATTTTTTCTTCATTTTCCCCATATACATTGGTGATTTTATATCAGTGGTTCTCAACCTGTGGTCTGCAAGAACTAAACTATGGTCCATGGCCTCACTGTTACTACACCGTTACAATGAGAGTGACTGGTCTCATGAAACCCTCTTATAGTGTCGAGGCTTATTAAACATTGTTTTCGGTGGGTGAGCAGATAGTGACTACTGGATGGCATATGTTCTGTATCAGAAACTAGAACTGAAGTGGTCTATCCAATTCAATTTTCTGAATCTGCACCCCAAATAACCAAACCGAATCTAAAGTTGACCAAAAACTGGTTTGTAAGTTTTTTGATACTAATGTTGGAGAGTGGTCCCTTGTCAAAGTGGTTCTTGGTCAAGTGGTCCCTGGTCAAAGAAAGGTTGGGAACCACTGTTTTATCTTGAGAGAGACACTATAGGAAAAAGGAAGTGAAAACTGGCCAGAAGCCACCTCAAGATTTGGTGTGCTAGAGCAAAATGTAATGGAAGCACTATCTCACTCAATGCAAGTCAATACATGCTTAGCAGTGCAGGACTGGAAGTGCTTAGGACAACAGAAGTCATTTATTACGAGTCATTCTGACCAGCAACACCATCTTTAAAACAGATACAAAAGACTAGAAAAGCAATATCAAAGAGAAAGAGGGGGGCGGGGGGCGGGCTGTGAATGAGCAAATTATCCATGGACAACTTTCTTAACAACATCAACAAAAACTAAATAATTGAACAAAGCTTTGCTTGATATTGAATGAAGGAAGTTGCCCAGATAAATTTATTATCTTCTCACCATTCATCGCATTGCAGACATGTTCCTGCTCCTCAAAGTATTTTTTTAAACTTGCCTCGGCTGTGTGTCTACTGAGAGAGCATATGAATGAGGCACCAGACTTCCATTAGCCTAGAGTGAGATGCTCCCCCATTTGTTATTGCCACTTTTCTAAAGACAGTTAATAGGAGAAGAAAGGATTTAAACTTGAATTTAGCTCTGGATGGATGAAGCAGAAGTGCTTTGGAGGACTGGAATGACACCAGCACTTTAATTTCTCCAAACCCTGAAACAAAACACACAACCCCAGTTTTTGTAAAGAAACACACAGGGAGAAAATTAAAATGATCTATCTGCTTGAGAGTTATAGACACTGAAGGACTTTGATTTCCTGTGAGGGATAGATGGATGACCTCCATAGGATCTCTAATAAAGCAGTGCATCACTATCAAGAATTAGGGCACTTATATATGGTGGCTTCTCCAGCGAGAAAGGCCCAAAATAAACAATCTCTCAGAGTAGCAACACCTAATACTTTAAGAACTGTTCCTAACATTATTAAGAGCTCTGTCAAACTCCTGGACCGTCCTGGCCAATGATTCTCAGCTTCTCATCAATTCTTGACCATTAACCATGCTGGCTGAGGATTCTGAGAGTTGAAGTTCAAAATGACTCTTGTGTTTTTCAAACTGGTGTCAGCAGGACTTTGTATTGTTTAAGAGCCAAAGAGAGGCAGATTGACCAGTGGTTTTATATTTTGGACAACAGAGTTGAAGATTGCCAACAACTCTTACTTCCTTGCCTAGATTTCTGTGCTGTGATGGCCATTTCGTTCATAAAAGGAGCTGTATTGTTTGTTTCTCTACAAATAATAATAATAATAATAATAATAATAATAATAATAATAATCTGCAAAAGACAAAGAGTGAATACCCTAAAAACACAATTCAGAGCAGAAGAGAAACTGGCAAAAGAAGGCTCTCCATGGACAGTTCCTGGGAAAAATTGAGAGCCAAACTGACAAAGAAAAAACATGGTTGTGGCTCACAAGTGGAACTTTGAAAAAGGAGTTGGAGGGCCTGATTCTGGCAGCCCAAGAACAAGCCATTAGAACCAATGCCATCAAAGCCAGAATTGAAAAGTCAACGACAGATCCCAAATTTAGTCTCTGCAAGGAAGCAGATGAAACAATAGATCACATCCTCAGCTGCTGCAAGAAGATCACACAGTCAGACTACAAGTAGAGGCATAACACCGTTGCTCAGATGATTCATTGGAACCTGTGCCACAAATACCATCTGCCTGCGACAAAGAACTGGTGGGATCCCAAGATGGAAAAAGTTACAGAAAATGAAAATGTCAAACTCCTCTGAGACTTCCAAATTCAGACAGACAGAGTTCTGGAGTACAATACTCCTGACCTCACAAATGTGTTAAAAAACAAAGTATGGATTGTCAATGTTGCAATCCCAGGTGACAGCAAGATTGAAGAGAAGCAACTGGAAAAGCTGACACAATATGAGGATTTTCAGATCGAACTGTAAAGACTCTGGCACAAGCCAGTAAAGGTGGTCTAAAGACCTTGACCTGCACTTAAACACAATCGGTGCTGACAAAATTACCATTTACTAGCTGCAGAAGGCCACCTTACTGGGATCTGCATGCATCATTCACTGAGACATCATAGTCCTAGACCAGGGGTAGGGAACCTTCGGCCCTCCAGGTGTGGTGGACTTCAACTCCCACAATTCCTTGAGGCTCGGCATTCACCCCAAAGGCTTACACGAGCCTCAAGGAATTGTGGGAGTTGAAGTCCACCACACCTGGAGGGCCGAAGGTTCCCTACCCCTGTCCTAGACACTTGGGAAGTGTCTGACGTCTGATCCAATACAACAGCCAGCAGAGTGATCTTGTCTGCTGTGGACTCATCTTGTTGTGTTTCAAATAATAATAATAATACTTTATATACCGCTCTATCTTCCCAAGGGGACTCAGAGCGATTTCCAAGTAACATCTCCAAAACATTCAGAGTAAAACAGTATAAACATAAAATAAATAAAACAACATAAGCATAAAATTATCACATAACACATATATATTAAAAGTAATTCTGCCCATTCAAAGCCATTTAAAAAGGGCTGGGCTGAGACTAGTTAACTCAGAACATGAGGGGCACCGGGAATTGAGTGCAGTGCTATAACAGGAAACAGCAATACTAGGTATGGGTCCGTGGCTGCTTGTTTCCAGGCCTATTGGAGGAAGTGGCCGGGGTAATAGGTAGGAAGAATAAGGCCATATTCAATCATGTTCTATATTCTTGGATGTGCGTTGTTTTGATGTAATTTGTTATTATGTCTTTTTCCTGGCATTGAATGTTTGTCATATGTGTTGGAAACTTCCCTGAGTCCCTTCGGATAGATAGCTTATAAGTAAGTAAGTAAATATATCTCTAGGAAAAAGTCAGGTCAAGAATGGGGAGTTGTTTGCTTATACTTAAAAGATTGTAGGTCCAAAAGTTTGAGTTCCAAAATCTTAGGGCCCTTCCACACATCCATATAACCCAGAATATCAAGGCAAATAATCCACAATATCTGCTTTGAACTGGATTATCTGAGTCCACACTGCCATATAATCCAGTTCAATGTGGATTCAATACAGCTGTGTGGAAGGGGCCGCAGAAACCCCGATCAAAACTGGTTCAAAGTCCCCAAATCTAGTTATTACAAATAATCAGGTAATGGCAATTGAATTAGTTCAATGTAAAAGCAAAGTTCTATTTTAAACATAAATTATCAAAGCCTCTCTCTACAGTATTTCATTTAAAGAAATAATGTAACTACGTTGACCAACAATCAAACAAAGTAGACATAGAAGAGAATGCAATAGGAATATAGGCAAGGCATCTAGGAGTCTTCCACACAGCCATATAACCCAGAATATCAAGCAGAAAATTCCACAATATCTGCTTTGAACTGGGTTATCTGAGTCCACACTCAGATAATGTGGGATTTTCTGCCCAAGGGCCCTTCCACACAGCCCTATATCCCAGAATATCAAGGAAGAAAATCCCTAATTAACATAATTTCTACTATTGTTAAACTACTCCAATAATCTCTCAAATATGCAAGAACTGATGGCCAATTGTGCTTAGATTTCTCTGTTGTATTGTCCTTAGTCAGGATTGTCAATTTGTCTGTTTTCATTCAATCGTACATTGCAACCTTTGGCTTATCGTTACAGATAATGCTCTCTTCCCCTGACTTCAATATAAAACAATTCAGCCCTTTTATCATTTAAGCAATATAAACGACTGCTTTCTCTGCTGATCTTCCACACTTTAAATTGGTCTCCTAAAGTCTCTTAGAAAATTCCACAACACTAGTTCTTGTACTCATAAAAAAGCTTTTAGTAATATTTAGTTCATAGTGCTGCTTCTTGGTCTCATTTTTAAAGTTGACCCAACTCACGTTTTAATTGTATACATTTACAGTTCTGAAGTTAATTTAAACTATCAGTTGAGTGGCTTCCTTAAACGAGTTTTCATTTCAGGGTTTTTAAGAAACTCTTTAAGGGCAATGAGTTGGATTGGATAGCTCTTGGGTTCTCTTCCAACTCTATGATTCTATTATTGTAGTTAGTCATTGCTCATGCAGTTCCTTTACAGGGCCCTTCCACACAGCCCTATATCCCAGAATATCAAGGCAGAAAATCCCACATTATCTTAGTGTGGACTCAGATAACCCAGTTCAAAGCAGATATTGTGGGATTTTCTGCCTTGATATTATAGGATATAGGGCTGTGTGGAAGGGCCCTGAGTGTGGACTCAGATAACCCAGTGTAAAGCAGATATTGTGGGATTTTCTGCCTTGATATTCTGGGCTATAGGGCTTTGTGGAAGGGTCCTGAGTATGGACTCAGATAACCCAGTTCAAAGTCGATATTATGGGACTTTCTGCCTTGATATTTTGGGATATAGGGCTGTGTGGAAGGGCCCACAGTCATTGGTTTGTGGTTGGGATGATGTCGCCTGCTCGATGGCCTCTGTAATGTGTGTTGAAGTGGCTCACCTGCTACCAGGAGCAAGAGCCCAGAAACTTGTACACATTCATCCAATCTTCCCCTGCTACAGACAATTTTTTTTTGCCCTATTGTGTGATCTCCAACAGGGTAAAACACAAACAATATTGGTCCCTTCAACTTTTAAGGGAACCAATCTTCTGACTCCATAGCAACCTGGAAGTCCCCACTATTTTCTAAGATCTCTTACAGACTAATAAAACATCTCTAGATTCCAATGACTGAATGCATAAAATAGGATTCAGATAGCATGAGAAGTCATAGAACAAATTGCTTATGGAAATCTAAAGAGAGGCAAATCTGACCTGTTAAAAGAGGGCTGTAGTAAAAAAAAAGACTGAATTCTTGTTTCTATAACATTTCATAAACCTGTTATCAAATTTTAAAGACTGCAGTAGATCATTTAGGGTCTTGATATTAGTAGCAAGGAATTAGGTCAATGTGTATACAATGTTCCTTACTGTAAAAATACTTGAGTATAGTATTTCATCTTTTAGCTGAAAGATTTCAATACACTGTGCAAGCACATGATTGGAGACTAAATGGGCTAATAACACGGATGAGACCTTATTCTATTGTGAGATAGATCCTTAAAACATTGTTCTGTTCTGAGATCAGGTTGCTATCTCCTATATAGCATTCAGCTTCAGCTAGGATGAAATGAACAAGACTTACAATGCAATCCTATATATATCAACTTAGAAGTAAGATGTATTGAATCCAATGCAGCCTATTCCCAGAGCTTGGTAGAAGATTGTAACCTCTGCAGTCAAGTATCAATCTGGGATTGATATGAAGAAGAAATGTCATGGAGATCAGTTCCACTGAGTTGATACCGACTCCCACTAGCAGTTATAGCATACAGATTTTCGATTGTATCTGCTTTAATATTTCAATTAGATGGTAAAATCAAACACATAAATACCACTGTTGCTTATAAATGATTTTTTCAGTTTACAAATCACAAACCAGAGAGGTTATGGGGCTAGTCTGTCTGGAGCATTCTGGTCAACATTTTCTCCTTCTGATGGCATGCATCTCCCTCTAAGACAGTGGTTCTCAATCTGTGGGTCCCCATATGTTTTGGCCTTCGACTCCCATAAATCCTAACAGCTGGTAAACTAACCAGGATTTCTGGGAGTTGTAGGCCAAAACACCTGGGAACCCATAGGTTGAGAACCACTGCTAAGAGTTTCAAGTGCTAAGCTGGAGGTGGGGTGTGTGTGGGCACCAGAAGCCAAAGAGATAGCACCTACTGGTTCAATCTCATTGGCTGGAAGGGCCTGATCAAAGTACTTCACACTGGTTGGGTGCTGCAGTATTTATTTATGCAATTGCTCAGGAGAACTCTCAGTAGTTGCTTGCTGGGTACCGTCCCACCCACTGTCTCTCTATCATGGTTTGTTACAGCATTCTATTCATATGTATTATATCTGCTTCCAAAATTGTCACAACTTTTTTGGGGGAAAGACGGTTGGTATGGTTCCTGATCTGAAACATGGATTAATAGTACCCCTAGGTGTTTTATAGTATCACCTGGTGGCAGAGAAATTATCTTTGGGAGACAGACCCATGTACTTCCTTTCCTATTATCTCAGGGGTTGGCCAATGTCTGGATCTGGGATCTATGTTATTGGGCTAAACCCATTCACAACTCTAACAAATAAAGCTGTAGCTTTTTTGTTCCATATTATGTTGTATGTATTTGACTCTTTGCATTATGGAAAGAGGAATCTTTCCTGAGCAGCCAAATAAGTTTAAGCCCAGCAAATCACATCTTTGGGAGCATTCTCCTTCATCTTCACTTGGATTATTAAAACTGGGAAGGTAAAAGTCTATTGCACAGATGTATATTGTTTTCACCTCATAGGAGGTCAGTGAGGTTGGCATGATATAAATCTGTTGGGAAGCTGCGACAATATAGTGCAGATGGCACACTTACCTCATGGTGATTGTTAACCAACCATTCTATCCAGCTCTCTTCTCTGTGTCATAAGGCAGGATTTCTAGAACAGTAGGAGCACTATAAACCTAACATAGCTATCAAGGAGTTAATGAAGACATTCAATCAGAATGCATCCGCAGGGAAAACAAAATGTCCTATGGCTTTTTGCAGTCGGCTTTGAAAAAGAGTTGTGTAAACTTCATATGAGTGGGAAGATGTAGAACATGATGTGTGCCTTGTAATTATTGAACTATGCAAAATAAAGTATGAACCCAATTATCAGTCTGTATGACTACATTATCAAGTTGTTGAGTTCTCTTCACAATCACTGAGGATGTGAAAATGTGTAGATTGCCTTATACAAGTTTTAATGTCTGTTCATGCAGATGATGATGATGATGATGATGATGATGATGATGATGATGATTTTAGTATCCCTTATCTGAAATGCTTGGAACAAGAAGTGTTTTGGATTTTGGATTTTTTTTATTTTGACATTGCATATAAGTACATCTTGGAGATGGGACCCAAGTCTAAACAAAAAATTCATCTATATTTCACGTATACCTAATATACATCACCTGAAGATAACCATACAGTATTTTAAATAATGTTGTGCAAGAAACAAAGTTTGTATCCATTGAACCACCAGGAAGCAAGGTTGTCACTACCTTAGCTCTCAATGTGAGCAATTTTGAATTTTTGAGTATTTTGGATTTTAGAATTATGGATAAGAGGTACTTAACCTGTGTTGTTACTGGGACCAGGTTTTCCTGGTTCCCATCATTTTCTATATTGTTCTTTTAATGGATTTTGGGATGAAAAACACATCTACCACTATGGAGATATGATCCCATAGACAAAAATTAGGGGATGAACCTGCTGTTACCTACAAATGGATCAAATGCTCATCAAAACATTACAGGCCCTGTTCAGTAATAATGGAATTCAACAGATACCTTTTGGTATAGGTCTGGCTTTACATTAGAGTTTTCTTCTAACTTACCAAGATGGTAGGAAGCCAGCTGAGTTAACAGTAGATAAGTGGAGGATGTTTCCAGTCCAAGCCTCTGCTAGTCTAGAGGTGTTGGCAATTCCTCTGGACAACCCTGGATTTGGCCTGATTTTCTGCTGGTCTGATAGCTTTTTGTCTGAGTTCCCCATCATCCTGTTCCACATGGAACTTCCTACATTTGGTTATGTATTGCTACTATATGGTTTGGTCCAATTAATGCATCCCTTGTACTCACAATGGTGAGCACCTTCAATGCTGTTACTCTTTCTGTCTGGCTTACCAAGATGACTGAGCAGTAACATGACATTTTTTTTAAAAAAAGTACTTAACTGCTGTCATGGCTAGTTTTTTAATCTCTTTATATGATTTGAAATCTCACTGGAACTAGGATTTCTCAAGCAAGACCCTCCTCTTGCATGTCTTAAAATCACCTTGGAAAGGCTTGCCTCTCCTGGCCATTTTTGAGCTCGCTTGACAACCAGGAGGTGTTTGTCCTGTATTACTTTTCAGAAAACCCATTAAGGTTCAGGGAGGTTTTGATGTAGCATAATTTGGTTCCTCTGCCCTTTTCTATTTTTTTTTTTTTTTTTGCCAGCTGCAATCAGATAGCAAATCAGTTATTCAGGCAGATGCTTTTGCTGGTTGATCAATAGCATCAGCCAACAGAGGAAGTTTTTGCTGGGCAGGTTAGTCAGCAGAAGACCAATTTTGCTGGCACAAGAAGCTTTTGTCTATTTCTAAGGATCTACAGCCAGCACATCTCTGAGTAAGGATGGGACTTTAGTTTGGCGGCAATTCTTTGAATTGTTTTGAACTTTTCCACGTTAAGACATATGATTGAAGTCCATGCACGATGGGTGCAGCCTTAAATTACGGATACATTTCTGACATTTAGATCAATATTCTATTCATATTTTACAACTTCCCCTTGGTATTCTGTTGACGTCACACAAGGAAATTGACTTTTTCTTTTCCCTATGAATAATTGAAGCAGGACCAAGTGCCTTATATATATATATTGGCTGACACACAGCCTCTATGATTTTTTCTTTTAAAAATTGTTCTAACAAAGGAATCTATAAATTCTTAGGTTTATCACAGTGGTGAGCTGCTATAGATCACAGCAATGAAGATGCTCATGTTACAGGAAAGTAACTAAGGAGGGCTGATTTCTTAGCTTTGGACGTGCTCTTCTCACTCTTCTCTGTTTGCTTTAGAACATTAGGTACGAATAATAGAGCTTAACATTTTAAATCTTCACTAATGAACCTCATTCTAAACCTCTCAGATTATGAGGCACATGGACTATGGAGCATAAAAAACGATCCTTTAAGAAGGATTGTGCACCAATCCACCCAGTGGTCAGGAAGTACAGTTGGTCATGTGTGTCCCTTGTTCACAAAGGATGCATGATCTCCCAGCTTATTCCAGCCTTAATTGTGAGTTCCCATTAAACTTCTGACATGCATATTAATTATATGGAAGTGTTTAGACCTTTAAAACTGGCTATGATTTTTTTCTTTATTGCTCAAACATAAAGAAAACAACACATTCAGTTGGACATAAGTCTGGTTGTTTAAGAAAAATATCTATAGCCAATCTATAGCATGGCTTGGCTGCTGACAGAGGTAACTTCCATGTGAGTTGGTTGGTTTTTAAAGGAGCTATCTAAGGTGCTGGATTTATTTTGGGAAATAGGTATATCCTTTTGAATGGCTCCTTTAAAGTCCAAACTAAAAAGCAGGGTGGATTCACTATCCCAATGACACAGAAGGTACTAGTTGGCACTATCTGCTTTCAAACTGCTCTATGTGTTGTATCCGGATTTTGGTACATTCAATTAAGCTGTCACCAATAAAACTTCAGATCAGGTCTATAGAAGCTACACTTGTTGCACTGAGGCTTTGGAAATCCTATTGGATAGGCAACAGCTCAGAAGTAAGGCATTGTGATTAAAAGGTTACTATTTCAGCAAATAAGTTACATGACAAAAGTAAAAACCTACCTGGAAACATTTTAATGGTGTTTTGTCAGAATGTTTCAAGTTTTCCCATCAAAGTAAGCAATGAAACATCAAGCTACACAACAAATAACACAAGGAGTGTTTTTAAAACAATGTAACAAGTGATGCCAACAATTGTTTTGCAAACACTATGATGTGCAATGGGCATGCTGCTTTCAAAAGGAACTTGACTAGGTTTGATAAACTGTATGTCTGGTGTGAGCTACTAAGCATCAATTCTTCGCTGTTTCACATGTGGCCAAAAACAGGCTGTGTGAGTGAGTTTCCTGTGTTTTGAAAAGTATGGCAAAATCCCTTTGGTTTTGAGAGTCAGGAACATCCAATCAGAGCAGCAGTCTCAGATAGAGTTTTCCATCTATCCATTAGTTCTGGGCTGTAAATACATTATTAATAGCATTGATGATGTTTAACAATATTCATATTAAACACAGCCGCAATGGGTAAAAAAATCTCTTTAACAAATAACTGAAATTGTATGAAAAGATAGTATTCCACTGTGGTACCATACAAAACATTAAAATGTCTATAAATACAAAAAACAAAAACAAAACAAAACAAAAAAACAACAACAAAACATTCTAAATATAATTGTTCTTGAAATTCCTATCTGTTTTGTGTCTAATGAAATAAAAGAATAGAAAGAAGAAACAGCTCATTTAGGCTATGTATGCAAACTCGAATCCATTGGCAGTGGTTTGAACAGAATCAATGGTTTCCTGGCATACTACACAAGCTGCTGAAATGAATTCTCATTTTTGTTGTATTTCAACATTTTAGTGATCCTGTACCCACATTCCATATATTAGATTAGACTTAGGATTTCCTCCTGTATTAATATGTTTACCGGTAGTGGCTTATATGTAAAAGCTGCTGCTCACTTTTGTCCCTTTAACTATTCTTTATGACTCCCATTTTGCATTTTATTACAGTAGGTTCAGGACTACCTGTGGATATCAAAATAATCAAACTCAGTTCTACGCAATTGTATAGCAAATATATGTCCCCTATATAAAATGGGAAAATTAAGATTCACTTCTTGGATTAAAAAAAACCTTCTTAAGTAATGAATGGTGGAATTCATGAATGCAGATTCCATGGATACAGAGGAATGATGGTATAGTTCATAGTCCTCCAACTCATTGGCCTATATGTTCTTCCACAGAGGGTTCACACTGTGAATTTGATGAAGTGGATTGAAGTCCATGAAAGCAATTGTACCAATTTCTTTTTCTTAGTTTCAGCTTGTAAAGGATGGCTTTTTACCTAACAGTGACAGCTAAATAGAGCTTCCAAGTACAGAAGCAATAATCTGAAAATAACATGAGGGGTTAGGCATTATAAATTAGTAAGGGGGAAAAAAACAGTGTAGAAAACCATTGAAATCTGTATCTCCCCCTCCGTTTTTATATGACTGGCATTTGGTGAAGATTCAGAAGCAGGAATTAAAAGCAACTGAGAGCAGCAGTGTAGTAGTTGGGTAGTAATTTGTTTTAGCAGGCCTTTGATGGCTAACTGCAAAGGGGAAAGGGGTCTTCCATGTGCTTGTCCTTGTCCTTGTTGTGTGCCTTGGTGATTCTTTGCACTTTTTGCCAACCCTAACACCACCCTATGCTAGGGTGTTCTTGGCAAAAATTATTCATAGAAGGCTTGCTATTGCCATTCTTTGAAGCTGAGAGAATGTGATTTGCCCAAGGTGGAAGTTTGGAAGTTCCATGGGAAACTTGAACCATGGTCTCTGAGAGTCTTAGTTTAGCACTCAAACCACTACACTATGCCCCCTCTTTTCATATGCAATTGTATTTATATTTGTTATTGTATTTAATGATTTTGAAGTTTATTAACATTTTATTTATATTTTGAACTTTGTATGATATAATTTTTTAATGCTGTGCCTGTTATAACTTTTGTAAGCTGCCTTAAATACAAGATTGGGAAAAACATTAAAAACACTCTACATATACCAGAGAGCTACTGAGCCTGAACATGGTTGTTTATCACGGAAAGGGAACAAAGAAAAAGAAGCTGTGCATTAATAAACCAGGATGTTGATTTATTTGTGCATGTATGAGTTGAATAACATAGTGGTGGCAAAGCGGAAAGATTCCAACCTCCTTACTTCATAGCATCACCCCCCCCCCCCACAAACTGAGTGTTATTGTATAATCAAGATGTCTTCACAATCTCTGTCCGTCCTCCCTCCCTCCCTTTATCTCTCAGCTTCTCATTGTTGTTGCTGTGTGCCTTGAAGTGATTTCTGGCATATGGCAACCCTAAAGGGTTGAGTGATCTGAGATTTCTCCAGAGGCGGCTTGCACATTGCCTTTCTCTGAAACTAAAGAAATGTGACTTATCCAAAGTGAAGCAGTGGGTTTCCATGACCAAGAGAAGATGCAAACCTTAGGATCTTATCCCATGGGGTAGTGTCATGTAATCATGGTGTTTAGTCCTTAGTGTTGCAAATTGCTATGTTCTGTTATTAATTATTTATCCCAATCCCAGGCTTTAACACAGTAGGTGAATCACCAGCTGCAATAAATCTTGCTAATTGAACGGTTGGCAGTTCAAAGCCTGGGTTGGGGGTGAGTGCCTGATCTTCAGCCCAGCTCACTGCTCAACTAACAGATCGAAAACAGCTGTGAGTAGATAAATAGGCACCGCTTAACGCAGGGATTATAACTTTACCATAAGGAAATACCAGAAAAAAAATGCTGGCACCGTGAACAAGGCTCTTCAGCATGGTGGATGGAGTGACAGCACACACACCCCCGGTGCCTGAAATCCAAATTGCTAAAAATGGGAAAAAGCCTAAATACCTCTATCTATGTACTGTGTCTGTCCTGTCAGTGTAGAACAGCATTGAATATTTGCCGTATATGTGTTCTGTGATCCTTCGGGGTGAGAAGGGCAGAATATAAATACCACAAATAAATAAATAAATAAATAAATAAATAAATGTCATCTATATTTGCTGATTTCTCCATTACTAACCATGTTCATCCTTATCCCACGAGCAAGTGGATTCTCTGCTCACTCCTCCCTTTTTAAAATGGGTCTGACTTCGACATTTTGAGGGATCAAACTCTTTTGGTATTGAGATTTGAGTTATTAACGGCAAAGACAAATAGCAAGATACAAAAGTAGCAATATTTCTTAATTTTACATTTATTTAAAAAAATACCAAAAAAGGATCAAGCAGCTGCATTATGGCAGAGTACCTGGAACTGCTGGTCAAGAGACTGCCCACAGGACAGCCCTTTGCCAACATCATGGGTTCAATTCAATGCTGGTGATTCTAGCCTTTTAAACAATATTTCTGATATACACTTAGTTCTAACATCTTTCTCATTGTGCAAAAGGTTCTTGCAGCCATAGCAGCCTCACAGCCTTCTTTGTTGAGCAGTTGCACTTCTATATGGTTCACCCTGGTGTTGTGTATGAGGCTCATAGCATCAACTCATCCCCTGCTCACTGTTGGAGAGGATGTGGGGAAGCAGGCCAGAAGAAGAGAAAGGCTCTCCCATTCACTCTCACTCACATCAGTCATTGATTCTACATAATACATATTATTTTCAAGAACTGTATATGGGCAAAAGGTTGCTGCTGAGAGCTGCCTTTTTATGCTACACAGCTTTGCTGGAATATGGAACGTAAGTATAGCATCTTTGTGAAACCCTCTTGATTTTTAAGTGCTTTCTTGGAGTTGTTGAAACCTCTCAGAGTAAAGACATCCTGTGTTGTAAAGCTAGGTTGGACATTTTTATGCACGTAGCCAGAAAACTACAGCAGACAACTTAATCATTCCAGAATTATTCTGCACCTATTACTCACTTTTTTAACCTGTTGAATTGTCTCACCCTTTAGCAGGCTCAAAAGCTCAATGTATATACTTTCAGCCAGATGTGAAGGGGCCATAGCTTCTTCAATTGCCACGCGTTGCTGTGGCCCAGTCTGTATATATGTGTTTTGTGTATGTGTGTGTACACACACACACACACCACATATATACAGACTGGGCCACAGCAACGCGTGGCAGGAGACGGCTAGTACATAATAAAATATATATATGCGTGTGTATATATTTTGTGCATGAATTGTAATGTATTTATTTATTTATTGGCTTTTTAAGTCTCTTCTGCTGTGTTTTTCAGTGCTTTTATGAGTGATAGTCACTCGTTGGCCAAATCTGGTGTCAATTCACGCAGTAGTTTTTGAGTTATGTTAATCCCACAAACAAACATTACGTTTTTATTTATATAGATATGGTGCAATTACATGAATTGATAGGGGTGTGATAATGAAGGTACTCATGCTGGTCTGCATTTGCTATTGCTTCTCTCATGAGTTCTTTCGAATAGTGTTTTTATGCAGTAAAGTTCATGGTAAATCTGCCTCCGCATAGAGTCCCGTGAAGACAAAAGTATTAGGATGAGGGGCTTTGTGGTAGCTTGAAGCTCATGGTCAACATTTCTACTTTAAATTAAAGTTCTCTCTCTCACTCATATACATTCTTTGTGGAGCAAAACAAGTTTGAGGGCTGGTGATTCACCTCTTTGCCTCAACTTGTCTATAGGGCTGAAAAGGACACAGCCATAAACATTTCCCTATGCATATTTATTCCCAGATGATTTCCAGATTAAAGGTTTTGTACATGTTCAGTGAAACTGAAAATGTTTCATTGACCTCCATGTATAAATCCAATCAATAATTTTAAAAATCTGAATTCTTTCATTGAAAATTGATGAAAATGTTAATTTACAAGTACCATTGTGTTAAGAGAGGCATAGAGAGGTTCAGTATCATTTTCAATACAGCATGTATCCAATTCTCATATATATATATATATGGAGATCGTTTGGGATGATACAAATCAGACATTTGTTATTGTTATCATGTCACTGATACTATAATTTTAAAGAACCAGTATATGGAAAGTTTTAACACTGATACTGGATAGTGCTTATTATACTTTTAAAGGTTGTATATTATGGGATGTCATGGCCTATGGCGGGTACAATAAACCATTCACACACACACACACACACACACAATATAGTGCTAATGCTCAACATGCAATAGTCCTGTTTATTCAGAAATAAATCCCATTTCCTCCTGCATTCATGTATTGATTTTTCTTTCTTCCTGCAGCCTCTCATATTACATTTGACTATAAGACTTCAGTGATGGATTTTCCTTTCGCTGTTTATTGAAATTTCTGATTGGATATAAAGGGGGCAATCCGTTTCTGATCATAGCAATAATCATACATAACCTTTCAGAAATGTTGTTTTAAGCTTGACACTAGGACATCAATTTGATTAGAAACCGTGTTTTGATAATAATCTAGAACTTACGGCACCATATATCCTAACATATCTATCTATTGATCTGTCTGTCTGTCTGTCTGGCTATCTATCTCTATCTATCTATCATCTGTCTATCTATCTATCTATCTATCTATCTATCTATCTATCATCTCTCTCTCTCTCTCTCTCTCTCTCTCCATCCATTCAATGGTATTACTTATAGCATAAATATTTTATGGCATAAATATCTGCTCAATTGGATTGTAGCCCATGCAACCTTATGCCATATTAAATTTATCAGTCTTTAGGGCTCCACAAAAATATCTGCTATGATCAAGAAGTAGTTTTTTTTATTTCCTCATATGATGCCTTGGTACCAGCCAGGTCTAATAAGATTTTCTATGGCTGTCATATATTTTTCATGGCATAAATATCTGTTGAAGTGATCCGTAGCTCATGAAATACTTTGCTGTAATACATTAGTTAGTTTTCATGGTGCCATAATAATAGTTGTTGCTGCTGCTAAGAGAACTGGCATATGGAGATGAAAGACAGATCTATCTTTTAATACTCATTAGCTTCTAAATCAAGTCCTCAGGGAATGTTTTTCTGGGTAGAAACAAGAGAATCAAGCAAGAATCCAACAAATGAAACAGAGATGTGAGAAAGTATCTGAAATGTTTCTATTTTAATCGTATGCTTAATTTCAAAAATTGGGATCATACGTTTTTTAAATCGTATGCTTAACAAACTGTGTGATAGATGAGATGAGAGAGAGATTACTGAATACTGGGAAAAGAAAGCCTCTATGCATGGAGCCCAAAGGGAGTCAGATTTTGAACCCAGATTGTAAATGACGTGTGTCTTATTTCAGCATATTCAGCAACATTTTCCATGCCATAATTTTCAGAAATGTTATAACCTAGCACTGTGCTAGGCTTCTCCCTCACCACATCTTTTTCTGTCCATAAATATTATGGTTTGCATAATGGTTTACATTCACATGATGTACAAACTAGTGGACTATAGTATCACCCCCATTTCTGGTGGGTCATGTGACTGTTCATGAACTTTGTGTGGATCCGTAAAACCATGGATAATAGTGAAGCCCATTGAAATAAAAGACTTCCAGCCCAAGAATACAATGGAATCATGCTGGAAAAGCTAGGAAATGTTTGGAGAGGATATATTTTCTTAGAAGTAGCTAAATTGAACCACGTGCACTGATCCCATAGACAGGGTGGTCATATTGTAGTCAATTGCTGGTTTGGTTCCATACACTTTCCATATCAAATAGTCCAAAGAGAGGCAGCCAGGTTAATAACTGGGATGGCATATAGGGAGGACACAACTCCCATGTTACGTCAGCTCCACTGGCTGCCTGTTTGCTACCAGGCACAATTCAAAGTGCTGGCTTTGGCCTATAAAGCCCTAAATGGCCCTGGCCCAGTTTACCTGTCTGAATGCATCTCCCGTTACGAACCACTGCGGAGGAGGGCCTGCTCTTGGTCCCACCACCATCACAGGTCCGTTTGGTGGGGATGAGAGACAGGACCTTCTCAGTGATGCCCCTCCCAGTTATGGAACTCCCTTTCTGGCAATATTAGATCAGTCCCCTCCATCCTGTCCTTCAGAAGGATGGTAAAGACCTGGCTGCGGGACCAAACCTTTGGGGCAGTGCAACGAGGCAAAATGGTTTCCTGAGATGGTTTTTAAGCAACTTTTAATGTGAATGTAAGTGATTTTAATGTTTGTATATATTTATGGTTTTATGTCCTAGCACTGTTTGCCATATATATGTTGTGCTCTGCCCTGAGTCCCCTGTGGGGTGAGAAGGGCAGAATATAAATGTAATAAATTTCAGAAAATCACCCAATCAGCCCTAAATAACTGTTGGGGTTCCACCACAACACTAAAAGAATCTTATTTAGGGACTGGTGTAAAACAGAAGCCTTTTGCAATACCTGTATCTCTAACTCCAAAAAATGTACATGGAGACAAATTGACTGCCAATTAATTTGAAGCAGAGTTTCTCTTGTGTGCCATTCTGTTATCTGAAGGCCAGCACCTTTTATCACAGGGCTTGTCCTTGCTGGGGATTGGAAAAGGGCTTCCAGAGATAAAACTAGGTGTATTGGATCTTCTGTTTTCAAAATCAGAGGAGTGGAAACTTATATTCCTTCTCCCTACATCCCGTTTCTTTTCTTTATTTTGTATCTGAAGGGAGATCAAAAGAGCTGGATTTTCATGTGTAGTCATGGGTCTCTGGCATAGCCAATTATGAACTTTTATCACAATCCTTTAGTAAAGTTAAAGGTTTCCCCTTGACATTAAGGGGGTGGTGCTCCTCTGGGGGGTGGTGCTCATCTCAATTTCTAAGCCAAAGAGCTGCCATTGTCCGTAAACGCCTCCTAGATCATGTGACTGGCATGACTGCATGGAACGCTGTTACCTTCCCACTAAAGCAATATGCATTGATCTATTCATATTTGCAGGTTTTTGAACTGTTAGGTTGACAGAAGCTTGGGCTAACAACAAGAGCTTACCCCATGTGGATTAGAACCAAGCTGCTTCTGACACGAAAAAACCCCTCTTACAATCCATTCTTCATAAGGTGAATTTTGTATTCATTATTTTTTCTTATCCATATTGTTCAATCCACATGTTCAAAAAGGCGCACCATTTCCTCCACAGAGCTTCATTAAATACCTGGCTCTTTCAACCCCTTCAACTCTCTGAGCCCTGTAGGCATCCTTTGTATTTTATAACAATTATTTAGAGCTCACTCATAAGTTTCCAACTTCATAATCTTCCTGCATGAACATCCATAGTCCACCCAGCTAAATTGCCAGTCTTATTTTAATTGGCAGAGGAGTATCTTACAATCCTGAATCATTTCACAGATGAAAGCCAGGAGACAGTGGCTAAGCAACAGTAAAGTGTGGCCAAAATGGTGTGGCCAAGCAACAAGAGAAACATAAATATCTACTTTTTAAAACAGAAATGCCTTAAAGTTTATGTACTGATCTTAGAAAAGCCTGGGAAGGGCAAGATTCATACTACCATCTCTCTTCTCCCACTTCTGAGTTATTTAAGTACAAACTACATTTCCACTTTGAATTGTCTTCAGCAATCAAAGTAACTTGAGTACAAAGAGGGAAAATGGGAGAAGACAAGAGAACTGTGTCATTTTAAAAGCAAAAAAAGTGGGACAACAGGTGATTAACTGGATGGAAGGGATGCTAATTATATAGGAGAAGGCACTCCGTGGAAGAATGAAAGGAACTATGCCTACAAAGGTATACAGAAGGTACACATTGTCAAAAGTATATAAAATAAAAAGGTGACAGAAAAAAAATCAAACCCTGGAAAATTCCCTTTTTCCAGAATTCTGCAGGCAACATGGCCAATAGCAACTATTTCCACATGTTATCTCCATTGTCATTGACAGTATACTTCTCAGTATTGTTTACTAGGGAAGAATAAATTGAAGCCTTGCTATGATCACTGAGGAAACAGATTTCTGGGTAGACACACTTCTGCTTTGATCCAGCATGTTTCTTCTCTCTAATCTCATTTTCCTACCTGTATTGACACTTGGTTTGAAAATTCCTCAACTGGTTAATTGTTAAATGTAACAATTTTGCAGAGTTTGTGCAGTGAACAGGAAGTTATTTTGATGGTTTCCTGATCTTTGCACTAAAGGGATATCCTAAATGTTTTCTATCTCTGTTATGTAACAGTGTTATCCAATCCTGCTATCCCCCCCCCCCCCGCACTCCCTGATTACAAACACAGAGAAATAAATTGAATTATATTGTATGCTAGGAGCAACAAAATGGAACAATGAAATTGTGATGGACAAGAACCATTTCTGTTATTATGGCTGCTGGAGTGTTTTCCTTCAGTATCTTTTCAAGTGCTAATAGTTTCAAATTACTCAAGAAATGGGATTTTAACCAATTTTGTGGAAAGGTGATTTCATAGTTTAACAGACGCTTGTCATTAGGAAATGTTGTAATCAATCGTTACTTGCAAAATTTCTCTTTCTTTCTTTCAAGATTATTTTAGTTGATGTTGAAACCCTGGGGTTCAATTCATGTCTACATACATGAGCTGTCTGTCAGAGATTAGGATAGCGAGTGTGTATATAATGATGATATCTTGATTCTATGGCAATGTAGAAGGGGCCAATCTTTCGTTAAGATTTCTGTATGTCTCCTCTCCTCTCTATCTCAGTGACAAACTGTGAACAATTGTGCTTGGTATTCAACTTGTAACACTTACCACCTTATCACACATTGCCTGGCTTCACCAAAGAAACAGAAGGTCAGCAGGTCAAATCTGCCACCCTGCATGCCGGTCCCTCATGGTGACACTTCCTCCATCACACAAGGGAGCAACGAGGATCCATGCTGGCACCATTGGAGCCAGCACAAGACAGACAGGCTTCCATGTTGGGTGATGCTGTGGTATGGGCAGTGTGCCCATCCATTGCTGGACTGGCTGGGAAGCATCCTAGGATGATTTCTAAGCCTCATCTCATGAGGTCATTGATGACATCAGCAGTCATCAACGACCTCAATAGGTCTAAGTTTGGGGCCATAACTAACATAGGTTTGTGTTGATCCTAAAGTGGCAATTCTACTGTGCAGTCCTAGTGATAGGGATAGGATTACCTATTAGTCACACATCTTGAGTTTAGTGTTTTTGGGAGATAGTGAGCAGATATCCCAAAGGTGCAATTTTTTGGGAGTGCCTTCAGCTATTACCACTTAGCTGGGTCTGAGTTTAGTTTGCTATATTTAGAAGAACCTCAGAGGTGACGCCCACATTTTGAATGGAGTCCTAAATAGTGATTTGCTAGATATTACTTAGGATATACCTTGAAAGTTGGCTGATAAGAGAACAAAAGTGAAATCACTTTGGAAAGAAATGGCTTGGAGAAATATAAAGAACTCACCCTTCACACTCAAGTTGCACCAAATATGATTTTGGAGTTCTGGTTAAATTTGCTTTTCTATCATATCTATCTTTCTGTTTGCTCTTGTAAAATAAATGAGTGAGTTATTAAATTAATAATGCAAATGAATGGGTGGGCAAACTTTTTTTTAGTTATGAAGCTAATCAAATTTAGTTATTTGCTTTTTAACTTGTTTCAGCCAATTCCAATTCCCCATATATAGAAGTAATAAGTTCTTTGGGGAACTGTTGTCTAGGATAACAGGATCTTAAGACCTGATTGGAGCTTATGTTTTCAACTCTAATATTAATTCCAACAAATGGAACACGACAGTTATAGACTTGTACTAACAACACTACGGGGAATTTTCTTTCATAGCCATAAGAAAAAAGATCTTTCTCAGAGCTGGATAAGTTAGAAATTTTTAAAAGCTTCTGATTTCATCCTGCATTTTTGTTAAGATGTTTGTTCCAATTTTGTCTAAGAAAGGAACATTGTGAAACTTACTTCTCCATTTTATATGAACGGGCATTCGTTCAATGAAGAAAAAGGGAGCACTATGCACTTATTCAACTGAATTGAAAATAAAGTATCATATGTGTATATATATATCCTTTCACAAGCTTCACGTGGGTAATTTTGTAATAAATGATCATGTGTCCAAGTGCAGTAGTCACAAATGCATTTCTGACAATAAGAGAGGCATACTGTAGATAAATGTGAATGTATAATTTGATATCATTTATTTATTACTTCTCAACTCATCAGGGACTCCAATATACTTTATTATTGAAAGTATATTGGAAAGAATGAAAAAATGATGTTATTCAACAGATGAGAGTTCTGCAACCAGTACCTGCAGAATGGTTAAATAATATTAGTTGTAGTTTTAATGTATATATTGGCAGACAGTGAAACAATTGTGTTAATTATTTCACCTGGTTGTAGAAAAGTACCCATTTTATCTGCATAGCAGTTTTCACTCAGGAGAGGAGGAGAGTAGTAAAAGATTTAGAGTCTTCCCCTTCCCAGTAGGTTCAGGCAAAACAAATTGCTGCTGTCTTTCCTAATGTTGTGCTTTTGCTCACTAATAACTTTTGCCATCTTGACTACCTTGTAATTTTGCTTTGTCTCATATATTCCAGTATCCATCTGTAAAGTGTTGGACAATATGTGGTTACTGTAACTAAGGAAGCATTTGGAGATTTATCTTGTGGTATGCCAATCATTTCTATAAACAGATACAATAACATAAGGTCTAGATAGACAATATTTACGATTTTGCTTTATCATGAAATGAGCATTCTGTAATTGAGTCCCAAAAGTAAAGTAAGCTGTTAGGAAAACCAATTAATTTGAAATGTGGTGCTGGATAAGAGTTCTATGTATACCATGGATTGCGAAAAAGAGAAATGAATAACTTTCAGAGCAAACAAAGCCTGAACTCTCATTGAAATCCAAAATGGCTAAACCGAGGCTGTCATACTTTGGACAGAGCATGAAATGACATGGCTCATTGGAAATAATGATAACACTAGGAAGGAAGTTGGAAGCCTTCTTCTGTGTTCAAAAAAGCTGTCCATGTTTGAGTCAGTGTAAACAATGTAAACACTTTGAGAAAGTTAAAGAATAAAAAAAGTTGCAGGTTACTGAAGAGTTTCCCTGGAGCCTGTTGGTGTTTTGGGCCAGTGTAAACAATTGAGCTGCTAGCTATTTGGAAGCAGCGACAGCTGTTCAAACCACTTGGCATTGTCATGACAATGGTGGAGTGACAAAGCCACCAGAGAAGGGAGGGGGAAAGTAAGGAGTGATTCTCTCCCCACTTGCATTGCTTCATTGCTATGGTTATCGTCATAACTGACGCTGAGTAGTGGCCACCAATATTTTCATGGCTGGTGGTCTCGGCAAAGTCCAGAATGATGGAGGCAAGACAAGAGTTGGGGTCCTATGACACAAAACAGCTCTGGTGCCATTAGGCCATGCTAACACCATTCAGCCACTGGGCTCACTTGGGGACATGCAGAGCAGACATGTGCCAGTCCTCGAGCTGCCTTGGCAGCCTCACAACCAGACTATGGTTATGTTGGTTCAGAGTACCCCACTCTAGATCAGTATTGGCATTTATGGTCCATCTAGATTACCCCTAAGCATGTTTCCAAACATGGGTTAAACATGCACCTTGTGGGTTTAAGTCCACCCCCCCCAAAAAAAAAAACCTGGCCTTTCCTGGTAGAGTGTCTAGTTGCCATTCTGGTAAATACCGGGATGGCATCCAGCCACTCCCCCCTACCCCCAAAAGAAGCCCTAAAAACTTAAAAAACTTACCTACTGGGCTGCCATAACGGTGGTCCTTCTGTCATCCTGACACATAGAAATGACATGCCAGGAGACTGGAGGGAGGGGGGAGGAGAGTGATTTTGCTCCTCACCCCTGGTCTCCTTGTAGGTAATTTGTATGCGCCAGGAAGTTGGAAAGAGCAACACAATGGTGACCTGGTAAGTTTTAAGAAGTTTTTAGGGCTCCTTTTGGGAGCTTGAGGGAGGGGGTGGGTGCCATCTCACACCATTGGACTCCAGGAATCCAAAAGATGAGAGATGGTTGTGGAGACCCACCCTTGGGTAATCCCTAAATGCCCAGTACCCCATTAAATTTGGGCCTTTTAGGAAAGTCTGGATCTAATGAGATATCTAATTCATTTGGAACAAAGTAGGTAAACCCTGCTTTGTTCTGAATTAATTTGATTCACCTGAGGTGTTGTTTTGATGCCTCAGGTAGAAGCCAGACAGTCCCAAATTTTTGGACCTGTTTGGTAGGGCCCTAAGAAAATTCTTTCATTTAAAACTGAATGAAAAGGTATATCTAAATGTTTAGAAATGGGTTTGAAGTGTTTCACCCTGTTTCATTGCAACCTATGATCCATCCAGCCAATCTTAATGCAAGAAGCTTCAAGTTTGCAGTAGGGGTGACGTTTAGTATTAGTTTAGTAGATGGATCTAAGATTCTTAGAAAAGTGATCTCAGATGCAGCAAATGATTCCTAAGTCCACAAATTCATGTGACCTCATCACATTGACAAAATTCCCTGTCGTAAACACTTTGCCAATTCAGCTGACACGGAGCCTGCCGGATCTCATCACATGATGCACAGCTACTTCTGGTGGGGCTCCGTGCTGGCTGTATTGATAAAGTTTTGCTATGACAAGGAATTCTGAACACGGGAGACTACCTGTGTTCAGATACAAAATGCTGGGGACAGTGAGGGAGCAAGTAAGAAAGCTACACTTTCTAGCATGTGATGTGGGGTACTAGGCAATGGATTCACCCCATTGCCCCATGATTTGCTGCCCTATGGATTCCCCCATTGTCCCCCGCATCAAGGACCTTCATGGGATGAGGTCCCAAGTGATCCATATCAAGGTAGCATTATGTCCACCAATTTTAGGTTAACCACTGGCTTGGAACTCTTCTGACAGCTTGTTAATTAATGTTCACTTGTTTTGTGACAAAAACGGAGATGTGTTCAGAGATAAGACTGGCATTCAAAGCAATTAAAACTTTGACAGACAAGATGCAAATCTCAGGCTGACAAGATTGGACTAGAATGCAATCATCTATTTGAAAAAGATCAGAGTCTTTTATGGCTTGTTTTGAAGCTTAATCCATTTCTGTAGAGAAGGGTAATTATTCTTATTTCAAAACATTTGACCAGTATAGGCAGTATCCTGAAGTCAACCATTCCGACTCATTTAAAGAATTATTTATTTCTTCCTTTTTTGTAATGTTTTTAAGACAAGACAAGTTGACAACTGAAATGGAGCCAGTAAATTTCTTTTCCATTAAGTTAGGAATTGTACAGAAGTATGCAAAAGTAATTATGCCATAAGTCTTCTGGCTATGAAGTTTTAAGATTTAGCCTTTATTACCTAGGAAGCAACCTAGATAGAATTTTTTAAAAAATGTATACACACACACACACACACACACACACACACATATAAGCAATCCAATCGAATAAAATTCTGTGAAAGATTTTTAGAACATAGAATTCATGAGATTCCCAAAGCCCAAGGGAAAATGAGAGGTCATTGCTAGTCAAATGGAGCAAGAATTCTGGATGTAATATGATTTTTCTTATGTCACCGTATAAAATTTCTAAAGTCATTGTCTAATTTTAGCTTTTGTGTGAAAGCGTCATCCTCATTAACTGTTAAGTGCCAGAAGTTTCCAAAACGTCCTGAGTTTTCCGGAAAAGCAAGACACTATATTATATTTTCCTCAAGAAGACACACCATGGCTTATTTTCAGGGGATGTTTTATTTTTTTATTAAGTATGGTGCAACAATCTACATTTATTCAAATATAGTTAAGTCTTCTTCTGGAACATCATCATTATTTGATCTATTGTCGAAGGCTTTCATAGCCGGAATCACTGGGTAGAATAGGGGTCCTCAAACTTTTTAAACAGAGGGCCAGGTCACAGTCCCTCAAACTGTTGGAGGGCCGGATTATAATTTGAAAAAAACATGCATGAATTCCTATGCACACTGCATATATCTTATTTGTGGTGCAAAAAACACTTTAAAACAGTACAATAATTAAAATGAAGAACAATTTTAACAAATATAAGCTTATTAGTATTTCAGTGGGAAGTGTGGGCCTGCTTTTGGCTGATGCGATAAGATTGTTGTTGTTGTGTGCTTTCAGGTCGTTTCAGACTTAGGTTGACCTTGAGCGAGGGCTGGGTAAATAACCTTGGAGGGCCGTATCTGGCCTCTGGGCCTTCGTTTGAGGACTCCTGGTCTAGAACATGTACTTGCCTCAAAATCTTATACATGTCTGTACATGGTCAATAGGCTTATATTCAGATAAAATTGTAGAGTGTTTAAATCTTTGGTTTCAATCCTATATTCACTTCCTTGTGAATAAACACCACTGAATTAAATGAGACTTAACACAGCAGCTGAACTTAAGCAATTTAGAAAATGGTGACATCCACACAGCTGGAACACTTTCAAAAAACAGGCAAGTACAAGGATTTAGATTTCCCTGAAATCTATTGTGTTCCTTCTGCAATCATTACATTGGGTTGAAACCTCAGCTTTAAATTTCATTGTTGTTTTTTTATATTATAAACTCACTTCCATCCAAGTAG
Source organism: Anolis sagrei (assembly GCF_037176765.1). Taxonomy (NCBI): domain Eukaryota; kingdom Metazoa; phylum Chordata; class Lepidosauria; order Squamata; family Anolidae; genus Anolis; species Anolis sagrei. The sequence goes on along the minus strand of NC_090023.1, from coordinate 209,105,347 downwards.
CCTGAGATGATATACATTATTCTTCTATCCATTTCTGCTAAAAACAAACCTGTGATTGTACATTACAGGTTCATTTTGTAGTTGGGTAAAACACTGGAGCTTTCTGGCTGACAATTCTATATGTTCCTTCTATTCTACAGAATCAGCATGGTGTAGTGGTTTAAGCATTGGAGTACAACTAAGGAGGTCTAGGTTAAAGTACTCACTTGGCCATGGAAACCTACTGGGGGACCTTGGACAATTCCCTTTGGGAAGAGGGGGCGATGTATAAATAATGCTTATTGTTGTTGTTGTCGTCGTCGTCATCTCTCAGTCTTATAAGGCAAAGCCCAGCCTCTCTCAACAAATCTTGCCAAGAAAACCCAATTACAGTTTCATCCTAGTGTCACCAGAAGTTCAAAATAACTTGAAAAACACTGCCAATGTCAAGATTCCAGAGGACATTGGCATGGGAATTAAAGTGGAATCTTAATACTGCAATTATGTAGTATGGAATGGTACTGATATGACAACAGAGCTGCAGGCATGCTTGTTGAATATTCTATTGAGTCTCAGTTTTCTTATGATATTAGGTTATGACACTGAAGCACAGAGGATGGATTAGGTTTCATTAATTTATCATCACGCTCATTAATTACATTTCTTACTTATTCAGCTAGTTACAGTGTGAACCACATTTGTATCTGTAAAGTCTGTTCATTCCAGTTATCTGCATGCTGGTTATGATGGGTGTTATATTCCAGTTTTTGATTAAAAAATTACTGGCTTTTAGGAATTCTGTAATTTTGAAAAGGTAAGCCAAATAAATTTGGCTTACCTTTTCAAAATTACAGAATTCCTAAAAGCCAGTAATTTTTTAATCAAAAACTGGAATATAACAAGAAACAGGAAAAGATAGATGGAGCTTCTCTTTCCTTTTTCAGTCTTGTGATTGGTTTGTCACCTGTCCAGCTGAGAGCATGGGTACACTGGCCACTTAATGCAGTTTGAAGGCAGCTTGACAGCATGATGTTTAAATCACTTATGTCAAGAATGCAACATGCATTAAGGGAATTAAATCAGAATAATCAAAGTCTGGGGTACTCCTAAATAAAGCCTGTAATGTGCATTGCCCTACCACATTTCATGGCAAAACCAGTTAAGAGCTCTGGCAATCCACACATGCACATTGCAGGGAGATGGACTAGGCATATACAGTACAACCCCTATAGAAACAGAACCAGAATCCATAGTTTCATTGATATGTTTTCTCTAGACCTTTTCTAGGTCCTCCAGCACAATACAATAGTATTATGAGGTCATATGTCTTTCATATCTTTCACATTTTAGATATTGAAATGAGAACAATTTTCTATTGGTCAATTTGTATAAGCCTACTTAATTCTCTATTCAATTTAGATATGGATTGGTAATTGATAATGAAGTTGTGATATATAATTATGAAATTTGTTGCATTTGCTCCATTGTGATTTGTGGGTGGGGGACAACCTAGTCTCCATAATTCATATCCATCTTATTTGTGGGTGCATTATCATCTTTTGAGCACATAGAAAATTTAACTGTTCCTGAGTGAGATTGACAATATGTTCAAGATTGAATGGTAGGAAAAAATGGGGTTTCCTGTTGCCTCTTTGTTCTTGGTAGGGAAGCATTAGGGCTACCTGTCCCCTTACCATAACTTCCAACTTTCCTTCTCCTAAAGGTTGTGGGAGACACTGTTTATTTTAGTTGTTGTTGTGTGTATATATATATTCTGTCTTTCCTCAATAATTTCAAGGTCTCCTTCCACTTCCTTAATATACACAATTATCATTACTTATACCTTTCAAAATAAGTCTTTTGAATGAAGACCTTCAATAACCATCCCACAATAACTGTATTTTCTATATATGTATATATGTCACTTGTTGACCCCAAGGATTTCATAGGCAAGGAATACTCAAGAGGTGGTTTTGCCATTTCCATTCTCTGAAATATAGTCTACAGCACCTCATATTTGTTGACCAGCTCCCATCCAAGTACTGGCCAGGGCTGCCCCTGGTTAGCTTTCAAGATCAGACAGGATTTGGTGCCTTTAGGGTATCCTAAACTCTTCCCCCTGTTGTTTGAGAAAGTACATGTTATACTCAATGCCTCTTTTGACTAAGACATAAGCAATAACTCAATCTTATTCATCACTTGTAATTATGTAAGCACAGGGCTGGAGGACTGGAGCCTTAATTGTCATTCTTATTCTTTGTTTGTTTATTTTTTAATTTATACCCCCACCCACCATTCTCTTGGGATGGGATCCATGGCAGTTACTGGTTACTACCATGTTTCCCCGAAAATAAGACATACCCATCAAATAATACATATCAGGATTTCTAAGCATTTGCGCAATATAAGCCATACCTCAGAAATAAGACATAGTTATAGGTGTGGCTATGCAGCGTAATGGTGCGGAGCGGTCATTCTGTGTGTGCTGTGTCTCCAAAGGGAGACAGATAGATAGATGATAGATAGATAGATAGATTAAACAGACCTCCCCTCCCCTCCCCACACCTCCTTCATGGCTCTGCTTCAACTTCCACCTTCCCGCCTCAGAAACATGACATAGGGAGGCGCTCCCACTGGAGAAGTCTCTCCCTCCTTGGTCTTCTTTCCCAAAGACGATCCTCTCTCTCCCATTGGCAGGATGTGTGACACCCCAGTCAGCAGATGCCCCCATCGGCTGCCTGCCGCTTTCCAGCTTTGATTAACACAGTTGCACAGAGGGGCTGGAAGGATGGCTTCCCAGAAAACTCATCTTTTTCTTCTTTGGAGGGAGGGATGTCATCACCAGAGGCACCCCTTCATTTTAGGGAGGAAGAAGAGAAGGATCGGCATAAGCCAAGTCTCATCTGGAGTAAACAAAGAAAAAGGAAGTGAGAGGCTGCCTTTGGGGGAGGAAGAGGTGGGTTGGGGCGGGGGAGAGAAGGGGCAGGAGAGAAAGAAACATCCTCATCAATAGCAATAAGAGGGAGGCCTGAGGCTCACAAATAGATCAAATAATGGGTTGTTGCAGGTTTTTCCGGGCTATATGGCCATGTTCTGGAGGCAATTTTTCTCCTGACGTTTCGCCTGCATCTATGACAAGCATCCTCAGAGGTAGTGGGGTCTGTTGGAAGAAGGAAAAAACTTCCATCAGACCTCACCACCTCTGAGGATGCTTGCCATAGATGCAGGCGAAACGTCAGGAGAAAAATTGCCTCCAGAAATCTAAATCCTTGTACTTGCCTGTTTTTTGAAAGTGTTCCAGCTGTGTGGATGTCACCATTTTCTAAATTGCTTAAGTTCAGCTGCTGTGTTAAGTCTCATTTAATTCAGTGGTGTTTATTCACAAGGAAGTGAATATAGGATTGAAACCAAAGATTTAAACACTCTACAATTTTATCTGAATATAAGCCTATTGACCATGTACAGACATGTATAAGATTTTGAGGCAAGTACATGTTCTAGACCAGGAGTCCTCAAACGAAGGCCCAGAGGCCAGATACGGCCCTCCAAGGTTATTTACCCAGCCCTCGCTCAAGGTCAACCTAAGTCTGAAACGACCTGAAAGCACACAACAACAACAATCTTATCGCATCAGCCAAAAGCAGGCCCACACTTCCCACTGAAATACTAATAAGCTTATATTTGTTAAAATTGTTCTTCATTTTAATTATTGTACTGTTTTAAAGTGTTTTTTTGCACCACAAATAAGATATATGCAGTGTGCATAGGAATTCATGCATGTTTTTTTCAAATTATAATCCGGCCCTCCAACAGTTTGAGGGACTGTGACCTGGCCCTCTGTTTAAAAAGTTTGAGGACCCCTATTCTAGACCAAAAATATCATTTACAGAAAGCATAGATGCTTCATATGATACTCAGTAATGTGAACATAGATCTAATTTGCTTTCAATTTATTTGCGTGGTGCATATTACTCAACTTTCCCCAAACTGGCACTTTTCAGGTGTGTTACACCATTTACTTTTTGTGCAAAGCAAAGTGCTACATACCTCATCACACTGAACAACCTTGAACCTGAAAGTGAGGAGATTAGGTAGAATCATATAATCAGTTTAATGAGTTCAAAGAGGCTACAAGGGCCATCCAGTCCAACTTCATTCTGCCATGCAGGAACACACAACCAAAGCACTCCCATACAGCCTCTATTTAAAACATCCAAAGAAGGGGACTCCATCACACTCAGAGGCAGCGTTTTCTACTTGTGAACAACTCTTACCATCAGGACATTTCCCCAATGTTTATGTAAAATATTTATTTCTCTATGAAGTTAGCTCTGACTGGCTTCACCTCTGCTGAACTCTTCTCTCTGTCCTAAAAGTCCTTAGTGGGATTCAGTTACCACTATCAGCATGGACCATGTAGGTCAACAGCTGAATATCTTCAGTTGTCCTTAAGGTTAGCAGAGCGATCTCCATGGCAGAGGAGCAAAAAGAAGTGGCTAAAGTTACAAAAAGCTTCATTTAAGAGAATTACATAGGATCCTATCCTCTGGCTAGATTGAGCTCATTGTGAGAATTCCAGGACATTGACTGGAAAACCTAAGAAGGGGTGTGACCTTCTAAAAATCAGTCTAAAAATCAAAAGATGATGGCAGAACAGACAGAGAGAGAATGCTGAGTCGAGAGATGGGCTTTGCCACAAAACTTCCTAAAACCCTATTTGCCAATCTATCCATTTCCCTTCATGAGGGCTGTTTTCTTGTGTAGAGCATAGTTGAAACTCAACACTTCATAATTTCCCTATCAATGGACTGCCAGTAGTAGGGTCCTCTGGTAGCTCGAGAGGACCTCTACAGGTAGACTTCCTCCTCATGCAGAGGCAGGTGTCAGCCCTCCCAGGGAGCAGAGGACCATAAAAATCAATGGAGAGGAATTAATACTTTGTTGAAATAAATAGAAACTTAGGTGACTTAATAGTGTTACAGCTAACAGGTATGATTCTTGATATCTTGATCTTCAGCTATGCATGGAGCTCCCCTCCCCTTTTACAATTTTGTTGCTTTATGAAAAACAATCTGGAACTGAAAGTGAAAAAAATAGTAATATCATCAAATTAATAACGTTTATTTTGATGAAATGATTGGATTAGGTCATTTCAGGGAAATGAAATAAATAACTGATTTGCTCATCTTTATTGTATCACTACCATATAGGGGCAGAATATGTCAGTATTTTGATGAAGAATCCATACAGTCCAGATTTAGCACCGTCTGACTTCCATCTGTTCCCAATAATGAAAGAAGATCTGCAGAAAACTTGTTCATTGTTGGCAGAAATGTATCCAATTGTCTGGTGATTATGTGGAAAAGTAAATAGTGGTAGTTAAAGAGCACATTCTACAGATTATTTCTGGCCACTATGTCTCCTTGGTGCCAAAGTAATACATATGGATCTGGGACATACAAGAGCTTAGTCTGACCCTGGAAAACCTAAAAATAACCTCCCTCTGCTGGGGTGCCACTTCTGGATTTTTGAAAATGCCTGGTAGGAAAATAGCAGCAGTAGACAGGGATGGCACTGAAACTTTCCCTGCTTTGTGGAATGATCCTTGACTTGTGCACAGGTCACATAAAAATCGATAATTTTGTCCTAAAACTTGCTTTTGACTTATAATGGAGCTGAACTTATACAAAAGTGTATATAGTCAGTTTCTGAATTCTTGGGTGTGGCCTGCCAACATAGAGAAGATTTAGTCTCTGGATTTAGCCTCTGGATGCCTTTGCTTTTCTTTCATCTTCCTCTCCCCTCCATATTCTTTACTCCAAATGACAGGAACACCTTATTCTGTTGAGGCACCTCCACACGCAAGAATGTCAAAGTTTTATGTTCAGCTTCCAAGTATTGATTGAAGCTGTCTGATAATGGCAGGCCCCTTTCAGGTTTACTCTATAAAACATGAAAGATACAAATGGATTTTTGCACCTTGGCAGTTCTATAGGGTTTTAAGGCAATTGGATAAATGAGCATCTGTAAACTTCTGCTATCCTGAAAGACTAATGCAAATTCTGATTTTTTAAAAAACTTTCTTATTTAGGACTGGCCATTAAATGACTCTCTAGTTTTTCCACATGTCTATATTTCCTCTGCACTTATTCTTTTCAGCTCATTTCACTGCTTTTCTTTGGGAAGAACATTGATTGGTTTGATGCGTCCTTCTCTGAACTCTTTGTGTGTTAATTTGCCTCTTTATAGCAACAGCTTTCCTCAACTGCTGCGGCTCTTGAGTAGCAAAAAACACATTTTTCAAGGAAACAGTAGGGTTATTTAATGATAAGATCAGCCTAGAATCAATATCTTAGTATGAACAATATCAGTAGTTTATTCATACTGCCTCCTATCTGGACTCTTTCTTACTTTAGCCATCAAAAGATTGCTGCATCCAAGTGGGAGGATAAAAAAAATTATGATACTTTATAACTCAATAAAAAGTGTTTATATGACATATTCAATGTCTTGCATTAAAATTACAGAACAATATTAATCTTTTTGTTGACTTAAATACTTTAGAGAAGCTTTGTTTATTTATCTGCATGAGAATTGATTTTCCCCCTTCACAACTATGTTGTAACTTCTCACCATAGAGTTTACTTAGGTACTTTTGCCAATGACAAAAAAGCAAAAGCAAAACAAAACGGAGCAGACTCAGTAATCTCTAATATATCAATAGAACCCTGAAGATCAGATCTAATATAGTCCCTCCATATTTTACTTCTATATTTTTTAAAAATATACCCCTGATCTGATGAAAGCATTCATCTAGCTGACTTGAAATGTGATATGCATATATAGTAACTGGGATGGATGAAGAGCATGTTCATTTCCCAGAAACTGCCACATTAAATAGTGATTTGCATGCCAAATCTGAAACAGATGAAAGATAAAACCTTCCTACCATTACACTCAAATCACTCAACTCATCTGGTCTATTACAAGTCACTGAGGCCCCATCGACATTGCCATATAATACAGCTTCAGAATGCAGTTTAACTGTATTGAATGGCATTATAATGCAGTGTACATCCATATAACCCAGTTCAATTCAGTTAAACTGCATTCTGAAACTGCATTATATGGCAGTGTGGATGGGGTCTGAGTAATACCATTCTATATTAAGTAGATCCAGAAACCAACAACCACTAACCACCTCAGGGCCAGTCCTACTATTAGGCAAGTTGAGAGAGCTGACTCAAGGAATGGCATACAACAAGGATGAAGGTGGATAAGATGTCACCCTGAAAGCCTGGATGACAGGACAGTGTCCTCCAACTCTTCAACATTTCCCAATCCTGGGATACAATTCAAATAAAATCAAATACCAGGCAACCTGCCTAGCAGTTTGAAACCTGCTCTTCAATTTTCATGTGTGGGGGAAAATGATGCTCGTCCTTGAGTTCAAAGAAATTCATCAGCACACTATGTGGGGATGTACCATCTTGTATCAGGTAGTCAAATACCTTGGGTTCCACCCTAAACTTTGCAGCTTGCCTTGACATTACAAGGAAAGGGAAGCTAGCAAGGCAGGAAAAGGGTTCAACTTCAATAAAGACCACTAAACTTTCTATCCACTGTATGCAACTGAGAAGATGCCACATGGTGCCACATGGAACTATAGAGTCTCTCTTATCCAAAAATGCTTAGTACCAGAGCTTTGCAGATTTTGCATTTAAATTTTTTTTTTGGACAACTGCATTTGAATATACATAGTTAAGCACCCGGAGTTTTACCTTAAAAACCCTGATAGGGAAAATAAAACAACGGTAGGAGAGGAAGAGTCCACAGGGCTGGTAAAACTCAGATGTCACAGGTGCATCTCCAACTGTCTACACACTATTGGTGAAGTAGCAGGGAAGTGAATCTTTCCCTCTGTGAATTTTAAAAATTCTCTCTGAGCTGAGCAGCTCCACGCTTGCCATTTCCAGAGTGGCCACTTTGCTGCATTGTACCTTTAGTGAACACTGTGTATGCAACAAGTCTCCTTTACCCAAGACAGAAGTTGGTGATTGGTGGTAGAAAGTATCAGTTTTTTGGAATATATTGAATTTCAGATTTCTGACAGACATAACTTACACTTGCTTCACAAAACTCAGGTAGCCCCCTGTTTTTCTGTCTTTGAATATTTTGATTTCTGTGTTGCTTAAGTTATGAATCAGTAATTTAAAGTGTGGTAAGAAATGCGGATTCACTTGTACAATTAAGAATAAGTAAAAATTCCCAAATGAAGGATAAAAAAAGGTGTGCTTTGTGAAGAAGAAATTCCTTCAGTCATGCTAATTGCTGCATCTGTAGAAAAATACCATTGGAAGAACTGACATGAAAAACGTTACTTTTAAATCACAGTATATTTGTTTGACCCCCCTCCTCTTTCAAGGACATTTTCTGAATACTATATGTCTGCTCTCTCTCTTTTATATAGATAATTGCTTCAAAATCCGCCTAGAATTTTGCATTCTGATTTTTCACACAGATTTGTTTTCATGGGTTTTTGCTGAAGATCAACCAGATCTTTTTATAGTGCATTAAAGAAAGAAAATCACAAAATCCTGTGATGCAAAATTTCTCTGTGTACTTCTGGAAAGTACAATCCATGACTCATGGATGTTTATGAAATGTATGGCATGCAAAGCACTTTATATGTGTGAAATATTATTAAAGCCTCAAGAAGAACAATAGAAATCCAAATGTAGAAGAAATTCAATATTCAGGTCTTCATATTGCTACATGAACAATGCAGCAACACCAGAGGCACTCCAAGTGGCCAGATACTGGTCAAAGGACATTTACTCAACTACCAAGCTCGCAAACGTTGTGTTTGTCTGTCTGTTTGTTTGTTTCATTTAAAATGTAATACAAATGTCTGGTTGCTCCTGACACAATAAATAAAATAAATAAAATAATTAATAATGAATGACATTTGACCACAGAAATGTATCAACAAGAGCAGTATGAAAATATATTTTCAATTTCAGGCTTATTTAAAATTATGACAATCAATGTGTTCTTTTTTATTTAAGAACTTCATAAGGAACATGTTGCTGCTTGATTATGCTGTACTGAGACATGTACATATACATTTTTCTTTTTATATCCATATTTCAGTGTCAAATCGAAGAGAAGGCAGAACATGAACTGTAGTCATGCTGTAGCAGGTTATGTGTTCCTTGATAAAGCAGATGTCAGCTTATTAGAGCCAGTGAGACGTAGCTGTTTGGACAATGAACCATGACTCTGGAAATTAGAGGATGACTTCCTGAACTCAGCCATGGAAAATCATTGGGAGAACTTGGATGAGTCATAGACTCAGCCTCAGAAACCAGTATGTTAGGTTCACCTTAGGATTGCCATAAGTCAGAAATGACTTTAAGGTATGGAACAAGTGGTCAGCCATATATTTCTGGCAACTCGAACACTGCACACAAATACAAGAATCTTTCCCTAAAGTGGAATTCATAGATTACCTCTGCACATGAAGTTTTGAGTTTGCTAATGTACAAAGCTTGGGATGTTATGTTTGAACATTGATTCTTTAATGGTGAACAGTAAAACAGGAAGAAAACATCATTGATTTGCATTTATTAGTAAATTGTTGGAGTCATTGTTTTTAAGAGCAAGTCATGGAATTTACATAGAATGCATGTGACTTACTGAAGAAGGGTGGCAGTGGGGGAAACATAATAGGAAGATATGTGGAGAAGGAGTGGAAGTCAAGAGAGAAGGAAATATTGGAAGAAAGGAAATCTTTTCAATTATTATCCAAGTGCTTAACATAGTGAGAAGAGGAAATAAAGAATTGTATTGCAGTTCATCACAACTAATAGTATATGATAGAATCCAGAATAAAATCAATACAAATTAGAGTAGGAGAACTGAAGAGAGTCACTAAGCCCTTCTTGCCACATTTTCTTGGAAGGTCAATGAAGGAGTGTATAAATGTTGTGGGAAGAGAAACGTCAGCATTCAGTATTAAAGGGCTGAAATTCAAAAGGGTCCTAGACGCCTTAGGGAACCTTTCCCAACAAACAAAGAAACTCCCTGCATCTTTCACCTCCACTATTCTGTTCTTCCATTCCAGACAAAGGCTTGCTCTTTCTCTTCTCCCCCTCTTTTGTGCTTCTAAAATCCAGAAGGCCACTGACGGATTGGGACAACAAGCCAATCAGGAAAAGAAATTTGTGATGCATATCTTCAAATCCCAATCCACTTCTCCTGAGGCCCTCCTTTCTGGCATTCTTTAGCCAATTGTAATGACATAAAAATAATATGTTAACGTGCAGGAACAACAGCAGAGTTTATCAGGCAATCCATGGCATTCAACTATATTGGGGAAATTATAATGAATTAATAATTTAATGGGAACTTAATTGATTTACTTATAACTAACTCTATTAAAACATAGTCTCCATAAATTTATTAATCCCAAACCAATTACACTATGTATTGATAGTGACAAGTAGATGCTATACATTAATTTATTTCATGTATTCATTAAAATATTTATATTTGACTCTTACCATGGGATTTCAGGGTGGTGCACGTGTGAAATCAAGCTTAGAGCAATGAAAAAATGATAAAAACCTATAAAACAGTTTAAACAAGTTACAATATTTGAAATTGTGTACTTGGTACATTTGAAGTGAGGGAATAATTTAATATGAAGTCCATTTTCTTCTTCTTCGAAAGCAAAATAGCAGTATGGACACATACAAAAGGGAACCATGCAGGCCTGTAGAACCACCAATTGATATCTCCACATAGTAGACCAAGGACTGAGCATGTTTAAGACCAGGGTTTATTAAGCTTTTCCACTTGGGACCACTTTCAGTTCAATAATGTTTACATGGCTCTTGGTATATAGATACCGTGTTTCCCTAAAAATAAGACATATCCATAAAATAAGCTGTAGCAGAATTTCTAATCATTTGCCCAATATAAGCCATACCCCGAAAATATGACATAATGATAGGTGTGGTTATGCAGCGTATCACTTTGAAGCAGTAAAAAAGACAGGCAGCCCTTCTTATATGCTCCATTGTGACAGCTGCTATCTCAGAGCTGAACGGAGAGGTGCAGTCAGGGTCAGGGTCGGCTCCCCCTGCCAGATCCCAGTTCTGTGTATGCTTTGAGCTGAAGCACAGAGGGAGACATAGAAAGTGAAAGTAAAAGTCCCCTCAGTAAAGTGAGAAACGAGATGCTCTTCTTTAGATATTGTGTGTCCTCAGGGGAAAGAAGTAAAGCTGTGGCTGCTGTAAAGCTATGGCTGCTGGCTACTCAGCACTGGGGGTCTCCCTTCCCCAGCACCAACAAGCAACAGTCTGTGGGTCTCTCTCATCTCCCACAAACAGCAGTAAAGCTGCTGCTCCACAACACTGACCAGCAATAGTCTGGGTCTCTCTCACCCCACATAAAAATAAGACATCCCCTGAAAATAAGCCATAGTGTGTCTTCTTGAGGAAAAACAAATATAAGACAGTGCCTGATTTTTGGGGAAACACTGTTTTATAAAAGAGGTATAAATACCAACCATTTACTGATAACAAATCAGAATTTTCAATGCTTGCTAAATAGGCTGATTTTCCTTTTTATGAAGTACAGCTAAAGTAGTCCACTCTAAACATGACACAACATATCTGTATAAGTGCCTAAAACATTCTCTTTGTGATGTACAGAAAAACCTTTAGTGTTGCCAATTTTTTGCAGTACACCAACAATGAGCTAAAACAACCCTTGGAGTTGAGACGCACAGTTTAAGAAGCTGATCTCTAGAAAATGCTGAATAATTGTTAAGGTAGAAATGTGAAATCCAGACAGCAGTAATGGCTTGGCTGGAATTCTACACAATTCCATTTAATTTTGTTGTACGCTGTACAATGAAGTTATTTTATTCTATTTAAAAACCATTAAGATAGTGCTGTCACTGTATTTTGTAGTAGTCAAAACTTCAGACAAGTAATGCACTGTGTAAAGATATGTTTTCAATATGTTCAGAACTGAATGGGAATGCATCCTCTGACATGGTAGAGAAGAACGCCAGCTATAAATGTGAGCACATCACGATCCTCTCCAAACATTATTGAAAGAGCAGTTTGAATTTGTCAACTGCAGTGTTAGAAAAGGAGACATACCATATGTTTGAAAGTGCATTCATCTTGCAATAGACATATCTAAAGGTTTGAGACACATGATTAATCTGCAGTTTTAGACATTTCTCTTCCTTTTTTATGTTGCAGTGTTCACAGAAGAAAAAGTGTCATGACAGACAGATGGAATCCTATATTTTTGCACTGCATGAATTACACACATATATATTCTTTATAGGTAAATTTAATGAAATCAGACTGCTGTCATATTGATACTCACTCCCTGAGTAGCCAACTCTGCTGGCGAATCCTGACAAGATCTCAGGCAAAATGGACTGCTGAGAACTTAGAGGGAGGTACTAAATTATTGGAAGCATCTCGGGGTTTTTGGAATGCCAAAATCATTTAAAGAAGGAAAAAAGCTTTAAGATGAAAATCCTTAAAATTGCCTTGCAAAGGTTGAGGATGCATAGTTAGCAGAAAGAGAGAAAATGGAATGGGGTGTCTTGGAAAAGGGCATTGCTGTCCCCTGAACAAGAGCCCAGAACACAGCAAGGAGTGGTTGCAGGTCCCATCTGTCTATTGAAATCTTTGGCTGCTGTGAGAGCTGTTCTAGAATGACCCTAGACCTTGGAAAAATGTCACTAATAAAAGTGTAACACGAGCTAGACTACTTGTTCTTTTGGGGTGGGAAGGAGAACACGAGGAAAGTACAGCCAATATATCGCATAAATGTGTCAGATTTCCTTCTTAGTAATTATAAGGTTATTTATTACATGCTAGTACAGGGTATTGGGTGTCTGCAACAACTTCTTACGAAGCAGAATAAATTGATTGTAGAGAAAAAGTTATGCTGACATAGAAGAAATTACCGGAGAGGATGTGAAGATGATACAGATTAGTTTCTTTGGGGTGTAAGTGGCAGCTCTGAGTTCATACAAGGCCATTAAAGATCAAAGAATCCTCTCTCATTCCTCTCCTGCATAGAAGCAATTACTTTGGTTGTCATCGTCATGAAAGGGCTGATTTAGCTCACACTCTATTTGTGAAGCCTCAGGAAGAACATTGGAACAGCTGACTATCCAGGGAGTGACTGTCGCGTACTTAATTGTTACAGGTAGATGCAAAAAATATAGATTATAAAAATAAACTGATTTCATTGGAAGAATTGCAGTCTGGGTATGATGTTATGAGTTAGTTTGCCATCCTTTTTCACAGCTGTATGGTCAGAAACAGGCAATGCAGGAAGAGGAGTTGAATGCTGAATCTCGTCTAGCCTTGGAGATGTTTACAGACAACTCTAGCTCTTTGGCTTAGAAATGGAGATGAGCACCAATCCCCAGAGTTGGACATGACTGGACTTAATGTCAGGGGAAAACCTTTACCTTACCTAGGCTCCTTGGAAGATATATTTTTAAGTGTGGTACAAAGCAACACCCTTTTCATTGGTTGTTATTGGTTGTTGTTGTGGCGGTGCATCTTCACATCATTTCCAACTTACATGTTTTCTCAGCAAGGTATGTTCAGACAGGGTTGCCTTTGTCTTCTTCTGAGGTTGAAAAAGTGTGATTTGACCAAGATAATCCCATGGGTTTTCATGGTTGAGTTAGGATTTGAATCCTATTCTTCAGAATCCTTGTCCAACCCCCAGACCACTACGAGTGTTGCCTTCCATATCATAAACCATTAAAAAGATAGAATTGAAATGTTTTGTTAGTCTCAACAACAATTAACCTATCAAATCAATAGCATTTAGGTAAGATTTACTTATCGTTCAACAATTGTTTGAAGGAATCTGCTCTGATTGGGACTATCAATAGGATTTAGTCATTCATCTTTATATTATAGATGCTTCAGTAGAGTCTGCAGATGTATCTGCAGTTTGAATATGGATTATATGGTAGTGTAGATGGGGACTGTGATTCTCAATTTGCTAAGTGAAAGTGGCTGTTATTTCCAGACAAAATGTAACATATATACACTGTTGGAGGGAGGTAGGGAGGAAGAGAACGGGAGAGAAGACTGCTATCTTCTCAAGCATTTGCTGTTTTCTGCTGTATCACTCAGCAATGAACCAAATATTAATAAAGAGTAATACACGAGAAAAGGCTACAGAGTAACAGATTTCATTTCTTCTTTGAGGAAAAATGGAAATTGTGCCTCTTGAGGGCAATGAAAACATGTTGTTTTGAAGCAAACAAAGTAAAGCCATTAGCGTGACTGAAATTCTCATTCCGTAGGTCAAAGTGAGAACAGTCACAAAGGCCTTTTGTGCTGTGCTTTGAGCCGCAGGCTGGAGAATTATGTGAAGAGTCACATAGGAGTATTTTTTATACTTTAACAAGAGGTGATTGCTGCAAAGTTATGGCATCTTCGCAGCTTGCTGGTATTTGTGGGGGCTTCTTTCTTAAAGAAAATAAAATGATTGGTTGTGATGCTATAGCGCTACTGGGTCTTGTTCACTCAAGTCCAAGCGAAGTGGCAGATGACCCCATAGTCCTTGGCCATCTAAAGATCTTGGGGCTTTCACCCTGTCATTCCTGTGTAAAGCAGAGTTGAGGTTGGCCTAGAAGAACAGAAATGGAAAATCTGGTGCCAGAACCTGTAACCTCACAATCATTATAAGCCTATACCTGAAGCAGGCGTAGGTAACATGCGGTGCGTTGGAGATTGTTGGACTGCAGCTCCCAGCAGCCTTAGCCAGCAGACAGACCTAGAGGTGAGAAATGCTGGGTGATGCAGTCCAAAAGTGGCTAGTCTCATTAGTCTCATTGTGGACTTCAAGAAAGTTCACAGTAAGTATGAAGCAGCTTTAAGAAACCACTCCAATCAAGGGGGGGGGGCGGCATTTTTTCCAAATAATACGTATATAGAATGTTATATTTGGGGCATATTACAGAAAAAGCTAAATTTTTGAGATAAGAGTCATTTGAATCAAAAGTACATTCAAAAGTGAAACCTGTGAAGTCTTGGCTCTATCTTCTCCTCTCCTCTGCTTTAGTTCCCCCTGTTTCCCTATAGTGTAGTTACCTTTCTTTGCATTAGTTTGTAAGTGGAGCATAAACACCTCTCAGAGGCCTGTCTCAGTTGGTTTATTCCATTTCTTGTATAGAGCTCCCTTGCTGGGCTCTCCTTTTTCTACAGTGAATAGAGGCCTGGACATTGCCTGAGAATTCTAGGCGTAGCAATCCAACAGGCATTCTTAGCACTACTCCTACTACTGCTGCTACCTTTAGCAGTATTTATACCAATAGTCCAAAGGACAATTGAAGCTTTTGGTCAGTCTAAGCTTCACAGAAATGAAGATTAAGGCAGTTTTTAACCATCACTCTGCCTCAGAAGTAGAAGACCCAGAGAGATTATCTGCAGCCAGCCAATGCTCCTTTTGTAATGTATTGTTTTAAGTTATTCTATGATAGTCTCGGGGGGAGTTAACCCTTTATTAATCTTGTTTGCAGTAAACTTATTTTGCTTATTGTAAAGATGCCACCAGTTTGTAAACGTTTGTAAAGGAGCCACCACTTTGTAAGGACTTACTCAATTGAAAACACAACTAATAGCTTGCAATATTGAATTGGTCTTTCTTCAATGTGTAGCGTGGCTTAACTTGAAAGTATTTGTAACAGAGACTTGGCTTTAGAAGAAACTGTAACAAGTTTATTGAAGTATAGAAGCTTGATGGTTTCAATGTTTCTTTACTCTTAGAACCACATATCTTCAGAGGTTACATTTATAACATTTTATAAAACAACCCTTAAGAAGACTATGCCTTTCACTAAACAGATTTTGAACTTATTTTCCTTCAAAATGTGTTTCCTTCTTTAACAGATTACTTCAGGTACAGCTTATTCTTTCCTTTCTGTTGCAGTAAAGATTCTTATTAGGGTTCTCTCCCCCTTTTATTCATACACAGACTAATAATATATATAAGTCAAGTTGACCTATCTAAACTACACAGGTTAAAAGCCAAAACCTTCCTGATTCTCAACACAGTAGAATCAGCCTTTCCCTGTAGTTCTTAGACTACAGACTACCTTACTGGTTCTCAACACACAACAGAACCAGTCTTCCCTGTAGTTTGCTGACTACAGACTAACTGTTTTAAAATGGCTGCCCTGCCAAGTGGTAGTTGGCTCCACCCCTTTTTCCATGGCAACCAAGCTCAGAGTGAGCTAAGCTGGCTACCATCCCCCCCCCCCCCAGGTATGCTAGTTTAAATACTTACCCTTTTAAACATCTGTCTATAATTACACATAACTGTAGGTTAAAACTCACACTTCACCACAGTTATCTTTTCATCTTACCTAAAGTGCCTCTGTCTGTTAAGGGTCTTAATCTTGACAGAAGGTATCAGATGGCCCCTAAGTAAAGCCAGACAATATAGTTTTCCCCAAAGGCTTGGGCGTGCCATCACAAAACCTCTTGTCTACAGAAAATAAATCCTATACAGCTTGGATCTAGGCTATTTGAAGGGACATATACCTCTGTATGAGCCTATGAGAACTCTTATGATCTTCTAGAGAGGGCCTCTCATGCTCATTTGATGGAAACAAGGGAGAGGGCTCACTCTGGGACTCTGGAATTCCCTCCTAAGAGAGACCAGCAAGACCCCATTCCTGCTTGCCTTCCACAGGCAGGTGAAAACATACCTCTGCCATCACATTTAGTGAGAGGCAAGCTGCTGAGGATGGTGAGTGGGATTTATTTGAGGGGGTTTGTAATTTTTAACTGTAGTTTTAATTGTATTTTAATTTTATGCTTCCTGACACAAATATATAATTTTAATGTTCATATTCATATTTGTATGCTTTTGCTTGTTTTTATTTTGTATTACATCATGTTTGCTATTAGGCACCTTGACTCCCCATATCAGGAGAAAAGTGAGATAAAAACAAAACAAACAAAATAATATACTTTTGCTAGATAAAAACAAAAGGCATGATAGCAATATTGTATTTCCCCCTATAGATCACTATGTGGTATATCAAAATATATAAAATCCTTTTGATTTTATGATGTTTTGGCAGAAGTGAAATCTTTTGAAGTAAGAGACATCAGATAAGCTAATTAGCTGGAAAGGAGCCTTTGGCTTGGTCTGAATTACATTCACTTTGTAGGTACACGAGTTCTGATTAAAGCTATTTGGGTTACCTGAGGTATCATGTCAATAACCTTCAGATTTCCTGCAGTACTTAGTGTAATGTTTATAATGAAATGTGCTACTGTTGAAAAGGTTAATGGTCCATTTATTACCATGCTCACATGGGTTTTCTAGGCTTACCACATATTTCTGCAAAATGATCTTACTTTGAGACAGAATCCTGCATCATATCAATTATATGAAATTTTTACACATGGAGATGACACAGTAGAAACTGTTTATGAAATGGCTGCTATTCATTTTCAGCTCAGTCATCATGCAGGGTGAAGTCAGCATGTGAGGGAGATTATTATTATTATTATTATTATTATTATTAAAATAGATTGTAAAGTGTGGCTCGTGGACTGGTTTTAGGCTGTCTCTAGAACTTAAATTTTACTTCTGTTCTTTAACATTCTTATTTCATTCTTTACATCACAAAATTCTCTCTCCGTGATTGAGCTCCAAGTGCGCATGGGTACACATGTGCATTTGAATGTAAAGGTGGAGGAGTGGATGGGTACCGATGCTACTACTTTTTTTCTTTGATGAAACACAAAAGCAGATGTAGTGAGAAGAAAGCATATCATTATATTTTTGAGGACTGGAGGTAATGTGATGCAGTGGTTTAAACATGAGTTTCAAACCCAAGGTCTGAATCACTGTTTCTCCATGAAACCTATGGGGGACCTTGGGCAAGTCACACTTTCTCATCATCAAAGGCAGGCAATGGTAAAATTCTTCTGAATAAGTCTTACAAAGGAAAACTTATGACAGGTTTGCCTTAGATTCACCAGAAATTGATAACAGCTTGAAGGGACACAACAGCAGCAGCAGCAGCAACAACATCCCCAATATTCTATGTATTGATGAAGGCTTTAATGGCCAGAATCACTGGGTTGCTGTAAGTTTTTCGGGCTGTATGGCCATGTTCCAGAAGTATTCTCTCCTGATGTTTCACCTGCATCTATGGCAGGCATCCTCAGAGGTTGTGAGGTCTGTTGGAAACTAGGAAAAGGGTTTATATATCTGTGGAATGGCCAGGGTGGGAGAAATAACTTTTGTCTGTTGGAGATAGGTGTTGCACCTCAGCTAGAGTTCACCTTGCTCAAGCACTCACCAGGAAGCCAAACATAGTAATAAACAGTTTATTGATAAAACACACACAGTAAAAGAGTAAAAATGCAAATACGTAAAGTGAGAAAGAGTCCCAAAAAACCAGAGGTAAATCTCCAATGCAAAGGTTAAAGCATGAACAATAATTTGAGGTACATGGAACAAAACATGAGCTTGATTAATCCAAGAGACAAGGAAATGTGAGCTTGATTAGTCCAAGAAACAAGAAACAAAACATGAGCTTGACTCCATGGTAAAATCTCCAAGACTGGTAGCAAAACTTGATTAGGAAATTTGGCTTGCAGCTAAGACAGAACCAGGAACAAGGCACGTGACGTTGCTTGATCTGAAACCTAAGAGCTTTCTTTCTCTAATTAAGGACAGCAATGCATGAAAGCATT
Source organism: Anolis sagrei (assembly GCF_037176765.1). Lineage (NCBI taxonomy): Eukaryota > Metazoa > Chordata > Lepidosauria > Squamata > Anolidae > Anolis > Anolis sagrei. The sequence continues at coordinate 209,086,580 of NC_090023.1, read as the reverse complement.
TCATTGGCCTTGAGGAGCCTATCTCTGGCTCTCTTTCCCAGGCTTCTGCCTCCCTTTGCCATGGCTCTGCACCCCCAAACCTCTCATCATCATCCTCAGCTGGCTGAACTACAACACTAGGTGTGAACGTTTCAATTGGTCACCTCGATTAGCATTTACTGGCCTAGCAGTTTTCAAGGTGTGGCTTCTTACTGCCTGGGGGAATCCTTTGTTGAGAGATGATTAGCTGTCCCTGATTGTTTTTTGTCTGGAGCTCCCCTGTTTTTGAATTTTGTTCTTTCTTTATTTATGATTTTAATTTTTTTAATACTGGTAGCAAGATTTTATTCATAGTTTCGTCCTTTGTGTCGAAATTGTCTACATGCTTGTGGATTTCAATGGCTTCTCTGTGTAGTTTGACATGGTAGTTGTTACAGTAGTAACACAGAAATGCTCGACCACTCTAACAACTAACATGTCAGACTACACAGAGAACCAGGTGGTTGGAGTACAAAAGCTATGCAGTGAAGAAGTTGGCCAATATTTTGGATCAAAATGGCCCTCAAACAGCTAGATCTAGATCTAGAACAGCTAGATATCATGTAGGATGCTTACAATGGCTGTTATTGCAGAAAGTGAATAAACATACAGATTAATTCATAATCCTTTAATTTTTCCATGCCCTTACCTCTATACATCATATACCATGGAACCAATCAGCTACTAAACAATGTTTACATTTCGATTATCCCGATTCCTGTGTCTGATTTTCAGTTTCACTAGTGCTTGCTCGAGCAATTCAATCCACATTCATTGTTTTCAGGTTAGATGAAATCAGACATAAAGGCATTCCCTTTGATTGGTATGGTATTGCTCTTAGATAGACGTATAATTTTGGCTACAAAATGTCTAAGCCTCTCTTTTGTACAGTTGCTTACATGTTTTGAGAAGTCAACCTCCCTGATGAAATACCAGTGGATGAATTCGTTAATGGTGACACCAGTCAACGGTTTCTCTTACCCTTGAAAACTGAAAGAAAAATCCAAGTAAATTATTTTGAAAGTTGAAGTTCACCTGTGGTGTAGTTCAGCAGGAATTGGTTGACCTTTGTGATACACAGTCTGCTAGATGTTTTCTTTCTTGTTACATTGAATTCCACAAAACCTGAAACACTTGTTTAAATAAGAGAAATGAAACACTACTGATCACGGATGGAACTTTGTCATTGAACTTTTGGGGTTAGATGAGGGAAAAGCTGCCATGTAGGAGAGAAAGAGATATATGAAAACTTACAAATTTCAGATATATGACTACATTTTTCCTCGTATGTTGGGGTAATGGAAACCATAGTAGTCTGAGCAATGTTGCATCATTTGGTGTAGCGGAGAAGTAGTATAGTGAAAATTGGATGGAAAAACCAAACTGATCTTGCGTCAGTCATTCTCATTATGCTTGATATAGTACAAAAGCCCCTGAATCTGAATGCTACTAAATCTGAGTAGCTTAGACCCACCGAAGCAAGGTGATTTACTCATTTCCCCCTCTTCTACTATTTATATACTGTTTTTTTTCCTCTAAAAGTGACATATGTTGACTTACCATTCAGCAATGTTATCATGAGGATAAAGTGACAGGGAGAAGAGCCATGCACTGAGCTCATTGGAGGAAACATTTGGAGAAATACAAATGTAACTAATGAAAGATGGCAGCAACAACCACACCTGGAAGTAATGTTGGGGAAGAAGTGTCTGGCATGCAGTTTGCCTTCTTTGTCAATCACTACATTGACTTTTGGTGGAGTGGTCCAGATGACCACAGTCCTTGTTCATTAAAGTGGATAGATTGTTGCATTCCTAAAAGCCAATTATTTGTTGTTGTTGTTTATTTGTTCAGTCGCTTCTGACGCTTCATGGCCTCAAGGACCATCTCACGCCAGAGATTCATATCGGCTGTGGCCACCCCCAGTTCCTTCAATGACAAGCCAGTCACTTGAAGGATACCATTCATCCATCTTGCCCTTGTTCAGCCCCTCTTCCTTTTGCCTTCCATTTCCCCAGCATCATTGTCTTCTCCAAGCTTTCCTGTCTTCGCACTACATGGCCACAGTACTTCATCTTTGCCTCTAATATCCTTCCCTCCACTGAGCAGTTGGGCTTTATTTCCTGGTAAAGGCAACTATAAAAATCCAGATCATATTTTCCTGGGAGAAGGGAGGAAAGGAATAAGATATCTCATTCCTCTTATGAACAGGGAACAACTGGGCAGTTCTTGGTTTATGTTGCATAAATATTCCAAGTAGTTTATGTAAAACTCAGTAAACATATTGGAATTATTATAACATGTTGAGACTTAATTGTCATTAGGTGAACTGATCAAATCATTTTTATTATGATAATATTTTGATATAGAGATAGTACACGAAGAATTAAATCAAACTCCTTAATGATCAACTTTTCACATATATTTACTCTAGGATTTACTGCTATAATTCTAGAGGAGTTTCCATGATGGATAATTGCCTAATAAACAGTGTAAAAACAAACAATGTCTGAAAAACTCTAAACTACTGCTGTAAAGAACATGGAGCACAAGCAAATTGGGGAAGAACAATGAGCTATACTATTTTATTTTAGAGGGACTTCATTCTCCTTCAGCCTCATGCATCTTACAGTTATTATTCCAAAACTATAGTGAATATGTGGCAGAAGCTATCAACTGCATTATTTATATGTTCTGAAGCAAGCATGAGGACTCAAAGTTGGGAAGGGGTTGGTGATTTGGCCTGGGGGGTGGGGAACAGAAAAATGTGAGATGGGCATTAAAAAACAAGAAAATGGATTGTGGAATATTTCCTTTAAGAATAATAAATAAAAAGTTTAAGACAAGGAGTTCATATATTAACTCCTCCCAAATAATGTTAAAGAAAGATTTTAAGTAAAACTGTATTTTATTTATTTAAGTAAAATTGTACATTACAATTCTTACTTTTGGTTTCTTTTTTTTTCCAGAACAGCCCCTGATGCTATGGAGAACTACAGGAGACAAGATAATTTTCTTTGTTTTACGAGTGTTGATAGGTTTCTTATTAGGATTTTTGTCTGATTCTCATAAACTACAGAAATCAAAGGGGTTTCTAACAGCTCAAGTGTTCCTTACAGTTCCATTTGTACCGCAAAAATAAAAAGGAAAATTCAATGTGTATTTATTGTCTAAATAAAATGTATTAATAATATTCCAAACATGATATTTCTATGCCAAATCAATGAATACATAATGTATTTTATTTTCTAAAGTAACATTGGACCTCATCACATTGACAGTGTTAAGTGTTCTAAGATGCGTATAGGATGCTGGAAGCATGAAACCTGCTGGAGTCCATCAGATGATGTAGGTTGAGCATGTGGGGAAGCCAGGCAGCGACGCTTCTTCCTGTGGATGGTAAGAGCCAGGGGCAATGTGGGCAATGCAGGGCGCGGGGTAACAGTTTCCCCCTGCTGCATGGTGAACCCCCCACTATCACCCACCATGTGGATCTCAGTGTGATGAGGTTCAACATTACTTTCAGTCTCTATAAACTGCTAATATCACATTTTTTCAATTGTCTGAAAAAACAAGGTTGACTCATCTTGGCTTCAAAATGCAGACAATTTTATACCATGCGCACTGCACCCTACATTGTTAGCTTTAGATTTGCACAAGTTGATCAAGGAAGTTTGAGGTGATGCTTTCTTTTCATTCAAGCTGTATCTGATTGGTGGCATTAATAATGCAGAGCGCTGGATAGATATACAAATCTTAACTTGTCTTACTTTCATATGCAAAATGAAGATGTGCACTCCCCAAAAATAACTCATTTCCACGTTTTTTCTCCTTGCATAAGATGACAGGGAATTTGTTGGTCCATCTGAATTTTTTTGCATACCTCCAAAATGAATTTGTGCACATTTTTAAAAGCCCACAAAATGGAAAACTATTGTGCCTGCTATCTTGTGCACGAAATATTCAAAAGTGGATGTATTGGATTAATTGGTGTGCAAGCAACCCATTTGTCCTGCCCCCCCCCCCCCTTTCTGGCTGGATGTAGTTTTCAGTAAAAGAATGCTTCTAGAGAACAATTCCTCACTCAGTTGTCTTGTGACAAAGCTCCTTGATAAGATGTTCAGTAAGAGCAGACTTGTGTAAAACAGTGTTTGATGCATTCCTTCTTTTATTCTGCTCTGAGGTCTGTTGCTGTTCCACTTGTGCACACATTACTGGAAGATTTGAATGAGCAGCGCATACAAAATCCGTCCTTGTTTTCTTGAGAAATCTTCCATTTTCAAAAATCACTTAGATAGAAATGTGCTTTGATTGTTCATTGGATATACTTGAACAGGATGTAGAAAAAACATCATATGAAGAGAAACCAAACATTCCAACTGGGGGGGGGGGGGACTAATTGTGCAGTTTGTTTCTAAAAGATACCAAATCCAAATAATAAATAAAAAAATAAAACAAGGTGATAGGAAGAGAGAACAGAGTGACAGACACGCAGAGACACCAATGAAGGAAGGGCTTTTTCCTGACTTAGAGGCTTTGAAATATTTAATCATGGGCTCTTACTGGACTTCTCTGTAGAATGGGAGTAGGAGGCATTGTTTCCCAGCTGTCCTATTCCTGTCTGAAAGGCCAGTTTCAAAGAGTAGCACTGAGCAGTTCCTGTTCAGCCAGATGGCTATGAGCTTGTGGGGTGCCATAGGATTGTATCTTATCATCCATAGCTGATCAATAAAGTAATTACATTGTGTTGGAACATCGGACAGATCCTTCTCAGCTGTGGCATCCCAACTGTGGAATGCTCTCCCCTTGGAGGCCTGACTGGCTCCAAACATCCTTATAATTTAACTGGCAAGTTAAAACTTGACTGTTCACCAGAGAAAGACTTTGGACCTCATAAATGCAACCCAAAAGCTATCTATTGTGTTAAAACTTTTAAATTTTAAAAATCTGGTTGTAATTCATTACATTATTTAATATGCTTTTGCTTATTTAAACCATCTTATTGTTTTTAGCTTGTTTAAACTGTTTTAATGCTGCTCTGAGATCTCTTGGTATGGGATGAGGTAATATGAAAACTCTGTGCATTGTTGAATCATCATCATCATCATCATCATCATCATCATCATCATCATCATCATCTCTATTTATAATCTGCCCTCGCTCCCGGAGCGGACTCAGGGCTGTTAACTCAGGGAATACAGGGATATGGTTCCCCAACTACCACAGGGTGCCTGCAAATCTTCCATCACTTTTCTACTTATTTATTTATTTATTTATTTATTTATTTACAACATTTCTACCTCACCTTTCTCCACCCCGGAGGGAACTCAAGGCGGCTTACATTAGGCATTCCAAAACAATGTACAGTTAAAATAAACATTTAAATAGAATTATAAAATACATTAAAACATTTAAACATACAAAACAATGCCGTCACTGTTAACCACATTACTCAAAGTCATAGTCTGGGCCATTCCAATAGTCATTGCACATAATTCCAATTTTATCTATTGCATACTTTCTTAGGCAAGGTCAGGAGGGAGGGGGCTGATCTAATATCCCTAGGGAGGAAATTCCACAGCCATTTTCTTGACATTTTCTTATATGCAAACCTCCTAAAATGAGAAAGATGTGTATGATTATAAAAGTAAAAAGACACACTACCAAAACCTGGCAGAAGGGAAAACAGAACTCTAAAATATAAATAATGAGAATGATGTCCTAGAATGTGCCACCTGATTGAAAGCTCAGATGGGTAATATGAAATTTTAAGAGCTCAAGAAATAAGTGAAATATATCTGTGAAATGAATAATGTGCAAACTAAAAATTCTGGACTTTTCCAGACAGGGTCTTGTGATTTGTGATGTACTGTATAATGTAAAGTCTTGCCATTTCATGTCATTTCTCACTTCCTCTGTCAAATGTTTTTCTGGCTTTCTTTAGATGGAATATATTGGTTAATTTGTGTCTGTTTATGTTGTCGGTTGTGACATTACTTGTGGGTATGATTCCCACTGCCCACCCCATTTTAACTCAAGATGTGACTCTGCTTTGAAATTGACATGTTGTCCTTTATTTCTATCACAATGCCTGCTCACATTTTGAACATGATTTTTAATCTCTCTAGAATTTTAACTCTGTTTGTATGTGTGTTGGAGAGGGCAGTGGTAACATCTTGCTCTGCAGAAAAATTACAGTGATACTACCATAGCAGGTTGAAGTATTATTATTAGCCCTAAAGAAAGTTTTAAATAAAATAAAATAAAATGCCTTCAAAATGAGCATAAATGGCTGCATTTCCTGCAGGGGCAGCTGCTGCTGGGTTGGTGCAGTTTATTTTCTTTTTGTGAGTGCAACCATTGAATGGTGAGGATTGGTTTTTTGAAGGTATGTCCTATGGCCCAAATCTATCTATCTATCTATCTATCTATCTATCTATCTATCTATCTATCTATCATCCATCCATCCATCCATCTATCTATCTATCTATCTATCATCTATCTAATATTAGGAAAATAAACCATAGGAATCACTCACTCTCTCACTCAATCTTTTTTGTACAACTACAAACTGTAGACCAGAATTCTCTATGTACTTCATTGCTACATAACCATGGCAGTTACATACCTCCATAGTGAATTCTGGCCCAATTCCCCAATTCCCATTAACTAGGTAGTATCTGCTGTGATTGATGGGTCTGTTCTCTCCTTTCACTTAGCAGCTAAGTACCGTTTCCACCTCTTTTTGTGACTAATCTCAAAGCAAGGTCTCTGCCACAGTCCCCCTTCATTCTAAACATTACTTGTAAAAGAGTATGTGTTGTAGGAGCATCAGTCACCCACTTCCTTAGCAGCAGAGGCACTGACCCCCATTGATCACAATGGCTGCTGCCAGTAAGTGGGAATTAGAGGGCTTTATGGCCTCTATGCATAAACAAAAAAAATGCATAGGGATTGTGTATCATCATCATCATCATCATCACCATCTCTTAATCAAGACAGAAACTGGCTCATAACATTAAAAGACATTACAATTTAATATCCATTGCATATAAATGTTACAGTTATAACATTGACTACCAAAGTCAGGATCATTCGTATTACCGTATTCCACTTTTTATGTATGTATGTGCAAGCTAGATGATGAAGAAAGTGACAGTAATCTTACCAATTTACCTGAAATCTGGTGCTGGAAGACAGTGCTAGGGATACTGTGAACTAGCACTAAAAAAATAAATAAAATCAAATAATAGGTCCTAAAGCAAATCAAGACTGAATTTTTACTTGAAGCCAAAAAACTAAACTTTCCATGATAAAGCTAATAGTAGTAGGAAAAGACCACATTATACAGTAGACTCTCAGTTAATGGGCGGGATAAATGTAGTTCCTGGTTGCTTGAGAGTGACTATTAAAAATAGGCCTAACTAAGTTACATCAAATATTATACCATACTATAAACTTGATTGAGCTTATATTAATAGTAAAATAAATTAATAAAGACAAATAAAGACAAACTTAACTTAATGTAACATTTCTGCTTAAATTAATTTTATTTTGGTTGCTTGAATTCTGGTTCACTGAAAGTCTTCTGTAGATTGATAAGCTCAATCAAGGATCCATAGCCCTGACTTCAGGGCCGTTAGTTGATGCCTCGTGGGGTGTATCTCATTTTTTGGGTTAATTCTAAGTCAAAGATGATTTGACAAGAGTTAAAAAGAAAAGGTGGAAAGTTTTTTTTTATAAAAAAAGTCAACAGAAATGTTTCAAGGCAATTAGGTTTAAAGGTAGTTGTTTAAAGGCAATCTCATTTCTATGCTTCCATGTATATATGAAGCAAACAGAAACACATAGCTACTTAGTAGGATTCTGCCCATATGTTGGATTCGTGCAATACCATTTTTGTCTTCACATTGGCAAGGCATTTGAATAAATTAGTCACAGATTTGGTACTATGCGTCACATATTGGTGAAGAAATGTAAGCAGCAGCTATGAATTATGAGTGTGTTGAACATTCAAATTGTTGGAAAAGCTATGGTTGGCTACTAACAATTTAATTGTATTCCAAATGAGTTACTGTTAGATGTTTCTCACTTTTCAGGTGTTAGGTGTCATATTATGATCTGTGAACACAGTATTGTTTTTGACAGTTTCAGACAATGACTGTGGAGATCCCATTTGGGGCTCAGTGTGCTGGCAACAACGGAATGGTTAAGAAAAATAGCCTTTGCAGTATTTCCTTCCTTTACTATTTGGGGAGAGGTTCATTTCCCCTTGGGTGGAAATGATCTGCCTTTGTTACAAGGAAAAGCTTTTATCCTGCAAGCATTGGAAGATAGGTGTGAGATAAAGAGACTTTGGCCTTCCCTGGAGGTGATGTGTAGTATCTTTGCCAAGATGGAAGGAGAGAAGATCTCAGACACATTTATTGTGCTAGACTTAAAGTCATGAAAGTAGAACTGGGATCCCCATGCATTATTTCTCTATGAGAATTAGAAAATAATTTCAGGATGATAGCTCTTATTTGTCATTTGAGGTCAGCACAGTATTTTGTACAGGTTCTGCAACAGGACTTGAGCATCTTTTTGATGGAGAGGAAAAATATATATAACTAGTTCAACATTCATTCATATCTATCTATCTATCATCTATCTATCTATCTATCTATCTATCTATCTATCTATCTATCTATCTATCTTCTAAGTGGCTGGACAAATGGAATTCAGAGGAAGGTTGTATGGAAAAGATAGGTTCTGGCCTAATAATCTTGTTAAATGTCTTTGTTGTTTTCCATAAAAGGAGTTTTTGATGTAGCTGTCCTAAAAGACCATTTAAAATCTCATAATAGAATAAATCGCATGATCTTATTCTTGCGTTGTGAAACAGCACAGGCAGCTCATTTCTCCCCTTGAAAATGAACTCAGTTGTATGGGCTACTTTGTGTATGACATTTGTAGCACAATTCTGCTCCGTAGTGTTTATTTATTGATTTTTTTAAAAAAATAATTTTTATTGTAAATATGAAATTACATGGAAAGTGGGAGAACAATGTATTGTAAAAGAGTAGAAAATAGAGGGAAAAGAACAAGAAGAAAAGGAGAAGAAGAGAAAAAATGGAGAGGGAGATGATACTAATATATACAGTTTGACTTCCAACTAATTTTTGGTGGTGGTACCAAAATACAAATTAGTTCTTTGTTACATTTGATCTTTAAATTTTCCCTTCATACCCCTTCTTTACTGTAACATTTATTCCTAACCAGCAAATTCTAGTAAAAAAAACTAAAAAAAAGAGATTGTCTGTTTCCTTTATATCAATATTCTCTTTTCCTTTATATCAATATTCATATTTTCTTTTCTAAGATATTCTTTTACAATTTTCCAGTCTATTTGAGGTTTTCTTCTCTGTTGATATATTGTCATTAAGAAAGTTAGTCTGTCCATGTTCATAATTTCCACTGATTTCAATAGCCATTGGTCCACTTTGGGTGTTTCTTCATTTCTTCAATATCTTGCGCATGTTATCCTAGCTGCCGTCGCTAAATAACTAAACAAAGGTTCTTTATCTTTGTCCTTTTCTATGTCCAACATTCCAAGTAAATAATTTTTTGGTTCTAATTTGAAATTTATTTGCAATATTTTTTGTGTTCTACCCTATATTTCCCTCCAAAAATTCTTAGCTTTATCACATGACCACCATGTATGGTAAAAATGCCCACTTGTTTTACACTTTTCCAGTACTTGTTTGACATATTTTTTATAGCATTTTGATAGTCTTTGGGGGATGATATACTATCTGTACATAATCTTAAACCAATTTTCCTTAAAATCTGATGCATAAGTAAATTTATTTTTTACTGTCCAAATTCTTTCCCATTCCTCTAATTTTATATTGGTTTTTAATTAAAAGTATTTTTGAAAGCTGGGATTGCAAATGGAAAAGCGGAGAGGAAAAACCCGGTCTGTATAACCCCTTCTGCCTCTTTCTTTGGCTTTACATTATAGAATTAATGTAGTTTAACATTACTTTAACTGCAATGGCTCAGTGCTATGGAAGAATAGTAGTTTGATAAGGCCCCAGCAGTCTTCGGAAGAAACAGACCAAAGACTTTGTAAGTCTACAGTAATTCTACAGGGTTGGTTTTATCAAAAAATTGACCCCCCCCCCCCGGATTAAACACAAATGAACAGAGATCCGGCTAGCTATATCTTCAATCTCCTCCTGTAAATGAAACCCACTTTTATAAAATAATATAAATTTATAAGATGGAATCAAATCTTTAAAAGTGTAACTACAACCATAAATGTATAAATCTGTTTTACTTAATCTCATGCCTGGAGACAGGAAGAAGCTAAGCTTGATAATGTATGCACCCCTGAAGCCCAAGCTCCATCCCATTGATGGGATTTCCATTATGTATATGTAAACTGCAACTCCCTTCCATTGTAAAAGCCTTTCCCCATTCATAAATTGGCTTATGTGTGCTGGGAAATATCCTAGACGTCACTGATGAGTTTAGAGCATACCTGCTGTGGATGGAATCAGCCTTTGTTTGGGCTGATTACCCCAGTCACCCTTTGTGTTTTTCTTGGACCATCTCTTTGCGCTTACCTGGACTGGACATTAAGAAAATCATGGAACTATTTACATTTTGAATTAGTACATTTCTGAACTCACACCCTTCACTGGGGCACATCTTTTAATGGACTTGGACTTTAAATCTACCAACCACAGCTGTTTTTCTTTCCCACTTCAGCCAGTGACATCGGGAGAATTTCCCAGTTAACAGAGCCCTGATTGAAACTGGGCTGACTTTTCAACCAATCAGGGGAGGGTGTGGGTATATTGAATAGCTGTCAAAGTGGATAAAATGCACTGTACTTCTCTGTAAGCCTTATGTTGGTTCTTTTTTAGCACAGACTTTGTACTGACATCCTATCTGGCCTGATTGAATAAACCTCTGTTCATTGCTTTCAAACCTGGTTTGTGTCTTGAGTCTGGCTCATTGAAAGTAGCGGAGCATGCCAGATTCAAACCTGCATTTCACAGTTAGTTGAAATCACTCCTTATCATCCCAATTAGAGTAAACTCACTGAATTAATTACTAAATAAGCAAATCCAATTGATTCTATGCATTTACTCTAATTTGTACTATCATTTCGATTTAGGTCAACATTCTTTCTCATGTACAGGGGAAATATCTTGAAATGAAAATTAATTCAAGCCATCATACAATAGGAGGAAAAGGAGGAAATACATCCCCAAATTCCCTGCTATTTTCTACTCAGACTGGAAGTCCCCTATTGCAGCCTGTTTTATTAAGAGAAAATAAAACAACACATGAGGAGAATCTTATTTGCTGTATATTGCCTGGTACTGGAACTTGTGATGTAGTTCACTATTCAAACAATGAAATTACATTTAAGTTCTCAAAGCTTTTTCTGAAAAGTATACTTTGCCTTTTCTCACACATAGAGCTTCGACATCATTGGGAGTGTTTTAAAACAATTCTGTTAATGCTAAGTCCAGATGAGAAAGACTTTAATTTTCTTTTGATGGGAAGCATTCTTCATGCAAATAGGATAGCCTATGGGCAGCCAGTTTGTTTTGTTGAGCTTTGCTCTTTCTTTTTTTTCCTTTTTGTTGTTGTTGAAGAATGTAAGTGAATAATGGAAACTTCCATACTGAAGTTAGTAATTTATTTAACCACAGCTTTTCAGGGTATATTATAAAAAAAAGAAACAATTTCAACTGCCAGAGAACAAGAAGATATTAATCTGACAGATAACTCTAAATGAAGCATGAACGGATCTCTGGGAAAGTGGAGGGGGGAAAAAACCTTAATTAATTTCAGTTGTTTGTCTTTAAAATTGTACCAGTCACATAAGCCACAAATTTGTCATATGCTGAATGGTCACAATTCCATAGCATGATGAAAATCTAGAGAAAAAGCAGTCCGAGAGATAAAATCTTACCAGTGAAGGCCCATGACATTAGTTTTAGAGACAGATTTCAAACACATATGTCACACAGATCGTTTCTATTCCATAGAAGCTCAGTGAACCCCCCCCCCCCCCCGCCAGAGTGCTCACTGGTTAATATTCAGGATCGCCAGTGCCCCCACATTTATACTTTCACATTTGCTGGGGTTAGGGGCACAGGACTCTCAAAAGCAAAACAAACAAACAAAAAACAAAACAAACAAATAAAAATGGCTATTTTTCCATCCCTGACATAACACCTCCCTAGTATATCTAGGCTTTCCAATACAGCTCTATGGTCAATGTCCAATAGACATTGGAGAACATAGATAATCCTAGAGATAATATTTTAAATCATATCAATGAGTAACACTATATAACACGTGTTTTTTGTTCCTGAGTTATAAATGTCATTTCGTAATTGGTTCTATCATAAAAACATGGAAAGGTTTATTAAATTGCAAAAACTTTTTTGCAATCTCCACACTGAAAGGTTAAAATGGCATATTTTTATTAAGGAAAATTATAAACAAAGTACGCAGACTGAAGGAAATAATAGTATTACTCTCAGACACAAAAACGAAATTTCTGGAGTATAACAACTACTTTTAAAGTAAGTACTACACAATTAAACAGGAAATAACACCTTCAAAACAGGAACAGATTCCCTCCCCCCAAATTTTGTTACATAGTGTAATCCAGGGGTCCCCAAACCTTTTGAACAGAGGGCCGGGTCACAGTCCCGCAAACTGTTGGAGGGCCGGATTATAATTTGAAAAAAAAAGAATGAATTCCTATGCACTCTGCACATATATTATTTGCAGTGCAACCCCCCCCCCCCCCAAAATCAAAAAACAAAAACCCACACTGCTATATAAATAAAAATGTAATGTTCGTTTGTGGGATTAACAGAACTCAAAAACCACTGGGCAAATTGACACCAATTTTGGACACAAGACACCTAACAACCCAATGTATGTCCTTCACACAAAAAATTGATTTTGTCATTTGGGAGTTGTAGTTGCTGGGATTTATAGTTTAACTACAATCACAGAGCATTTTGAACCCCACCAACGATGAAATTGAACCAAACCTGGCACACATTTCTCCCATGACCAACTGAAAATACTGGAAGGGTTTTGGTGGGCAGTGTCCTTTGGTTTTGGAGTTGTAGTTCACCTACATTCAGTACTCAATATGCTCAAATTTGAACACTGGTGGAGTTTGGGGAAAATAGAATCTTGACATTTGGGAGTTGTAGTTGCTGGGATTTATAGTTCACCTACAATCAAAGAGCATTCTGAACCCCATCAATGATGGAATTGAACCAAACTTGGCACACAGTTCTCCCATGACCAACAGAAAATACTGGAAGGGTTTGGTGGGCAGTGTCCTTTGGTTTTGGAGTTGTAGTTCAACTGCCTCCATAAATCACTGTGGACTCAATGATAGATCTGGATGAAACTTGGCACTGATACTCAATATGTCCAAATGTGAACACTGGTGGCGTTTGGAGGTTGTATTTGCTGGGATTTATAGTTCAATCAAAGAGCATTCTGAACTCCACCAATGATGGAATTGAACCAGTCTTGGTACACAGAACTCCCATGAACAACAGAAAATACTGGGTTTAGTGGGCATTAATCTTGGTTTTGGAGTTGTAGTTCACCTGCCTTCACCACGCCAGCGTTCCCTGGCCATGCCCACCCAACGCCGCTCCATCAATTGCGGACACCCTCTGCTCCAGCCGCTCTGCTCTGCAGAGGACCCACCTGGGAGGCTTCTCCCTCCCACACAGGCAGAGCGGCCGGAGCAGAGGGTGTCCACAATTGGCAGAGCAGCGCCGGGTGGGCGTGGCCAGGCCAGGCCGTGCGGGCCAGAGAAATGCCCTCGGCGGGCCGCATACGGCCCGCGGACCGTAGTTTGGGGACCCCTGGTGTAATCAAATCCACAAACGTAAACAGAAAATATGGAGGAATGAGAGTATACCATGACTTCTCTAAGTACACACCACATGCATGTATGGGAATCCATGATACGAGTTGTCATATGCAGAGATTCAATGGAGAAGGAGAAAGTTGAAGAGGGGTATGTCAAACCTGTTCTTATCACACATATAGATGGTAAAAAAAGAGGAAAGGAAAGAAGAAAAACACGAAAATGTATCAATCCTATTTATATTTTGGGCAGTGTCTCCAATGTCTGGAAATATGATACATTGATATAAGAGTTTGTTATTTGCAAAAATGTCATGCACCGAGAAAGAGTTTTCCAAAATCACTATATAGTCTTAGGCTATATTCATTTTCTATATGTGTTCTTGTAATTGCAGGCTTTGTCTTAGGAAGCATTGCAGAAACGCCTTGCAGTTCTCTTTTCACCTGCTACATTAGATCTGAACAGTTTTAGGCCCTCCACATATTTTGAAGGACAAATACCATAATTCCTTTTCCCTGGCTATGCTGAAAAAAAGAGACTTTAGGATGTTGAAGCCCAAAATATGCAGAAGGCTCAAGATTCTGAATTGTATTGCCACATTATAGAGAAGCCGTTCCTAATTTGGGTCTCAGTAACTTTCGTAAAGTTTTTGAAGTATTTAAGGGGACATCTGGGCTGAAAGTTATCACAAATTTTGTTGTGGCAGAAATCTAGTGACAGAATTGCATTTGAACAAGTAAAATTGTTCCATAAGGCAGGCATATTATAGAAGGCAGGCGGTTTGATGATGGGAGAGCAGGTGGTTCTCATCTGCTGAGTGTGAGACTCGCTGTCATTTGGTGTCCTTGGGGAGGTTGCCAACAACACAAAATAATACAGTTGTGGAAGAAAGTCAGTGTAAATTCTGCTTGAATTGGTTGAAATGAAGTCCACCAGCTGTGGCAAGAGGTTTTTTTTATTCTCTGAAAAATGTTTTCCTCTGAATTGCAAAGGAATGGGTTTGTTTAAGCAAGATGTTGAGGAATCTGCAATACCCATCATACTTCTTAGGATACTTAGGTCCAAATTGTGTCTATCTGACCATGACAGAATGTGAATGGTTGTAGCACATGTGGTCATGTGGTTTGATTAGAAACATAATCAAACATGTTCTCTGCTTCCCTGGAGACTAGGACCCGGAAAAATGGCTTCAAACTACAAGAAAGGAGATTCCATCTGAACATGAGGAAGAACTTCCTGACTGTGAGAGCCATTCAGCAGTGAAACTCTCTGCCCCGGAGTGTGGTGGAGGCTCCTTCTTTGGAATATTTTAAACAGAGGCTGGATGGCCATTTGTCAGGGGTGCTTTGAATGCAATATTCCTGCTTCTTGGCAGGGGTTGGACTAGATGGCCCATGAGGTCTCTTCCAACTCTATGATTCTATGATGATGATTCTATGATATATATCACTAGCTAGAATTCATGAAACTAATAGGATGGACACCTATTGTTAATTTACATGGCTGTAAATGATACTATGCAAGTTGTTACACTTTTTAGGAATTTCTAAATTGCACAAGTCTTTTTACACTGGGGTAAACATTTGCACCATAGTTGCCAAGTTTCCCTGTTCATTTAGTAGCATGCATATAATGAAGCCATTGGACCATAGGTAAGCATGTGATATTCCACCAGTTGCATGATGGATTTGCAGTGGTGTGATCAAGTATATTTCTGGCACAGCTAATTTAAGCTTGTCTGGCAACTATTTATTATTTATTACACTATGAATGAAAGACCACCATGAGTTCTGCTTATCAAAAACTCTTCTCACGTTCTCCATACACAGGGCTTTGGCTTTGTGTACTGGGTCCATCCATTCATAATGTAATCTTGTTTTCTCACTTTACAAAACTTTGTCATATATTACAATGAGTCACACTGTCTCATATGTCTAAGGGCCCTTCCAGACAGATCTCAATCCCAGGAGGAACTGGTATACTCTATCCCAGTTCCTCCTGGGATTGAGGCCCCACATCCACACCCACCCCAAACCCTGGGCTTTCCCTGGAGGATGGGTGGCTACATTCCCTCCCAGGTCAACCAGAGGTCTCTACAGAAAAAGCTCCTGATGCATCAAAATGATGCATCAAGAGGTTGGAGGAGGGAGGATGGATGTACCAGGAGGCTCTTGAAGCCTGAAGAACTGGGATTGCAGTGGGGATTGACCCCTGGGATCATAGTGGGGATTGACCCCTCGGATCATGGAAGTGGTTCTGGGAGTCAATCCCCATACGGCCCACACCTGAAAAGATCCAGACCTTACATTTAGGTCCGGATCTTTCTAGTTTATCTGTCACAGGTCCCAAATTTTAGGCCTATCTGGAAGGGCCCTAAGTTCAATAGCCTCATTTAAATCATATTAGTTTATGTTCAGGCTTGATTTATATTACATATACATATTAGTCTATGTTCAGGCTTGATTTTTCTCTAGGTGTAATTCAACACCCAAGGCACCCTTTTCAGGGATGAAGGCCTGTAGCTAAAACACTCACCTGCCGATCACTTGGAAAGGATGAGGTGAAATCGACTGGCCTTAAATTGGTGAGAATCTGGCCTCAATAACTTTGAGAGAGGCTTCTCCAGGTTTCCTTAGAGGTTGCCCGCTTGTAAATTTGCAGGGGACCCAGGTGTTTCACCCAAGTCACCGAGAAGTAGTCCAGGAGTAGTCCTCAGCTTTGCCCCTCACCAGGTTCAAGACACACCCTAGTTAGAATAGGAAACGTTAAATAGGTAATTTTAATAAAAAAATTGCCCAATTTGAAACCAAGTTATTGTTGTCAGTCTCCTTATTTTGGGGCTGGGCAGGCAAGAGGAAACTGGGTACTGTATGTCTTGCTTTCTATTTCTATATCTGCTGTAAATAAATGTCTTTCTTTATTTATCAATCAATCAATCACCAGTGTGCTTATTGTTTCCAGATTCACAAGAACTAATTTGCAATCTGACAAAACATCATCTTTTTGGCTTTCGGGGGTATAAGCAGAATTCTTATCCAGAGGCATATATCATATGAGTTGTCAGCATCTTATTTCTGTTGGCATTCTTCAGTATTCACTAGTACCATTGCTACTGATAGGATCTTGAATTTAGACAGGCTTTTACTGAAGAACCAGACTAAATTTGTTAATCGCTATGGAAGAGCAGCAGTAATGAGGAGTGACACTGGCAAAGGATTCCTTAGAGACAATGGCAGTCACACTTTAGATAACTTGTAGTATGATTATGGAACAATCCAAAATGAAGTAATGTCACCAGTTCTGCTTCACAATTTTTTCTCTCTGATTGGCTATGACATATGAGCATGCCTAGAAAGCTTTTACTTCTGATACTGAAAGGAAATGTGAACCATAAATCAACTAAAAGTATGTGCCCAACTAAAGTTAAGAAAGGGTCCATCCAGACAGGCCTTAAAACTAAGACCTGTCTTGGTTTCCTCAGAAGCATCCAAACAACGCCTCAGGTAAAACCAAGTTGATTAGATACCCGATTAGATCCTGGCCTTCCTGAAAAGCCCAGGTCTAATGGGGTATTGGCCCTGTGGGAACTCAACCCTGGGTAGTCCCGGGACTTCCAGATAGTGAGTCCCCATTGCCATCTCACACCATTTGGGCCACTGGAGAGCATGAGGAGGGATGTAATGGTGGCATGGTAAGTTTTATTTTAATTCTGGGGGTGATTGGGTGGGGGGTTCGGGGTGGCTGCATGAAGACCCCCCCCCACCCAGGAAAGCCCAGGTTTTTGAGGTGGTATGGGGACTTAAACTCACATTGAAGTGGAGTTAAGCCTTGCCTGGAAGTGCTAAAAGAAATATTTAGGAAGGTATGCATAATGAAGTGATGAGATTAAGGAGATTAATTCATCCTCATTCATCATTCTGTTTTGGTGCAGAACTGGGGAAAGATCCAAGAATTGTTACCCTATATAATTCATTTTGGTATTCTGTTGCAATATTCACTGCTTTTTGATGTTTTTATATTTTTCATGTCATGTCTTCAATCTATAGCTATTGTCCAATTACATAAAAGTTGTACAAGTAATACTTGGAAAAATCAATGGTTTTCTTTAAAAACATTGATTTGTGAAACAAGTTGCAATATCACAAGGGTTGTTATGTTAGTCTGTTATAGCTAAAATACCAAGGATTTCTATGATACCTTGAAGGTTAATAAGTTTTTTAAAGCACAAGCTTTTGTAGAGTGGACAGAAATCCATGACACAATATGCTATAATAACATAATGTCAAAAAGCCTTATTTCTACAATATAGTATAGAATAAATCCAGTACCAGTTGAGGAATAATATAAGAATATAAGAATTTGAATTAGGAACCCTGGTATTTATTTATTCATTCTATTTATATACCAACAGAAATATTTTTCTCACCCCTGGGAGGACTCAAAGTGGTTTCCAGCACAGTCCTGGCAAAATTTAATGCTAACATACATTTGAAAAAACCAAAACATAAAATCAAACAATAACATATAACTGTAAATTAAACTATTAAAGCCACATTAAAAAATAAAACATAAGCAACATATAGACATTAAGACATAGAATTAAAAACATATTAATATAAACATTAAAATCACACAATCCAAAATTGTAATCTGAGGCCTTTCCAAGTGTCAATTGTGCATATCTGTAGGTTGCTGTAAGTTTTCTGGGCTGTATGGCCATGCTCTAGAAGCATTCTTTCTTGATGTTTTGCTCACATTTATAGCAGGCATCCTCTGAGGTCTGTTGGACTTTGGGATTAGGTGGGTAAAGGTAGCAAAGGACACACAAAACCTATTTGAACTTCAAATCAAGACCTGTCTGCTTTTGTTCTTTCTCAGGCATAGGGGTTATGCTCGCAGGGCTTTATTTATTTATAGTTAAGTGAGAGTGAAGAAAAACGTAATCTTAAAATACATAATTTATAAGAGTTTTAATAGAAACCAGGACAAGCTTTTGACATCTTAAAATATGAAGACCTGTCCCTTCTTTTCACAGCAATATTCTGTTGGTTCAGAATAGCTGTCTTTTAATGGAATTGGGCTAGGGTACACGGGAAAAGAATCAAAACATAAAGTGTGTCTTCCCATGAATGGTATGCATCCATTTGGAACAATTATGTAAAATCCTTTTATTCCCAGTATTATGTCCTCTTGAGTACATACTGAGCATGTACAGGAGATTTACAAGAAGGGTTTGCATTAACTAATGTGTGTAAAATGAATGAAAGAGAATCTTAAAACCAAGCTAAAACCTAGTAGTACAGACGAAACTGAGTATCATCAAGGCATAATCCATTAACATCCTTTACTTGCAAACTCTTGTTCCTGGACAAATCATATGATAGCGACTTGGAACTCATTCCTCCATGGAGACCAGTCATAATCTCCATTATAATAAATGCATTGGTTTGCATGAGGAAGGAAATGAGTCTGGACAATCTAACAAGGGCAGCTTTAGGATTGTTATCAATTTCATTCCTGTTAGAACCAAATCCAAAATAGATGACACCTGTTGCCTCTTCCAATTTCTGTGCAGTGTTATTGCCTGTAAGAGTAGTGAGGAATTTGTTGGACTGTGAAAGTTATGAGGAATTTATTGCCAGAGTTCAGCTTACAACAAATAACTGAAGTGTCCCATATCTATTGGATCTTTCAATGTTTACTTTAGGAAGACATTGTCTAAATTTTCAGTCTTGCCTGGGAGCACATAGTACATCCCCTTGATGCTGTCACTGTTTTTTTCCTCATGCTCTCAACTTGTTTTCCATACTCTAAATCCTGCTGCATGCATCCTAGATTTAAGTTTATTCTGCCTCCTTTTGTGTTTGGTCTGTTTTCTTTGGAATATGTTATACCCTGTCCTGTAGCCAGTCAATTCTTTTGGGTGGGGTTGAAATATTTTTTTGGAGGGGGGGGGGGTTGATATATTTTTAGCGCACCATGAAGACTAGGCCCATAATACAAAATAATTTAAATTATATGATTAATTTTATATTTTTATATAGACATAATTAAATCAAATTTTGATTTTAGTTACAAAGTTTCAAGACTAAAAAAACCTGAAAACAACTCTTAATTAGCAATTTAGTGGTTACAAAAGAATACCACAGCATCTCTTGGAAACACTTGAAAACTGTGTCAATACAATTTGACAGGCTCTATCGATAAACTTTGGTGTACACTCAAGAGTGCAAGTCCAGTTGGTCTTTCTTGCCCCATTGTGCTTCTTATGTATGTTTTCAAATGTTTCAGAGTTGAAAACGGCCTTTCATTTTTAGCTGTTGACATTGGAAATGTTGCAGAAATCTGAGGACATGTCTTCACATTTGGAAAAGACTGTCCATCACAGACAAGATATGCTTCCAGTGCATTTGATCGTTTTTTTTTCTGCAAGTGTAATCTTTTTCCATTTTCTACGCCACAGGTCAAACTTTTCCATCAGTGAGTCAGTATCTTGAAGGAATTCATTGTAAATTCCTATGAACTTGTTAAAAGTCCATACACATCCACTAATATCAAAAGCTTTTTCCTTATGATTCTACAAATCAATACATTGTAATACATCTAGCCAGAAAAGAGTGTCTACAAGGTGCAATTGCCTCATATGCCAGATGGAAGCATTATCTGCATTACATTGCAAGGATTTAGCTAAAATGACCAAATTCTTTATAAAAAGATGAAGTAGTGTCAGATATATCTGACACATTTTTCTGAACCAAATGTAGCTTTAAACCAAAAGATATTTTAAGTATTGAGGTTAGTGCAAGTAGTTAATTTGCACAGGATAATCTGCTCCCTAATTCTAATCAGCCCCTTGAATATTTAGCTATATTTCTTCTATGAATAACAATGATTAACTGAATCTGACTGCATTGATGGCTAGAATATCTACTGGTTCAAATAAATATATGGTAAAGTGCCAGATCCTTGCTGATCTTCGAATATAAGCATAGGCAGCCCTGATTAGTATCTGGATGTCTGACCCCAATGAATACCTTGCTCTGTAGGGTATATGTTAGAGGAAGAAACTGACAAGCCATATCTGATTATTCCTTGCTTAAGATTACCTTATGAAATTAATGTGGTCACCATAAGTCAACAGACAACTAAAAGGCACATGCACATATAATGCTAATATGGTTAGGGTGAACTATCTAGCATCACTATATTATTTCAGCCATATTATTGTGCATCTTGAAAATTTAGTTCCAAAAAATTCCTGCTCTATGTAGGAAATTTGTATGAGATCTTTCACTTTAAGAAATAAATGTCTAAAATGTAGTTTTAATGTTTTGCAGCCAGAGTGTCCATCACATGATTTCTCATAAGTTATAGTCCAATTTATATCATCATGGTAAACAATGAGAGATAATCCCAATGGGAAAATTGTAAGACAATTATTTTTATGAAAGAAATGGTCTGCTTCATATATATATATATATATATATATATATATATATATATATAAGGGCTGGGCGGTTTTGTTCATTAATTTCGTAATTCATTATTAATTCGTATTTAAATTAGCTTACGATCCGATATCGAGCCATGCAGGAGCAATTAAAAATCAAAACAAATTTTTCAATTTATTTCATAATTGTTTCGTAATTGTTTCGAAATTGTTTCGAAATTGTTTCGTAATTGTTTCCGTATGTCTGGTGCAAGTTTTAGGGTCGTTGTTTGTTTTATCAGTGATAAAAAATAAATTATCACACCAACAGTCAACAACAGAGGGAGAGGGAAGCTTCAGAAGTTCCCCCTGTCCCATTGGAGGGGTTTTTTTTGCATATTGCGCAATCGCGTCCGCCATTAACGAATCGATTCGTAATTGTTTCGTAATTGTTTCATAATTTATGAAATTTCGTATATTTCGAACTTTTTTAAAGAAAAATTTCGCAAAAACCCTCTAAAAACGAATCGGGTATAGAAACAATTTTTTCCGTGTTTACTCAGCCCTAATATATGTGTGTGTGTGTGTGTGTGTGTGTGTGTGTATAAAGGTTAAGGTTTTCCCCTTACATTAAGTCTAGTCGTGTCTGACCCTGGGGGTTGGTGCTCATCTCCATTTCTAGGCCAAAGAGCCAGCGATATCCGTAGACACCTCCACGGTCATGTGACTAGCATGACTACATGGAGCATCGTTACCTTCCTGCTCACATTTGCATATTGATCTACTCACATTTGCATATTTTTAACTGCTAGGTTGACAGAAGCTGGGGCTAATAGTGGGAGCTCACCCTGCTCCCTGGATTCAAACTGTCAACTTTTTGGTCAGCAAATTCAGCATCTCACTGGTTTAACTCGCTGTGCCACCAGGGACTCCTCTCTCTCTCTCTCTCTCTCTCTATATATATATATATTCAAATGGTAGTGGCATTTTTAAATATTTAATTCTATATATTGCAGGCTGATAGAATACTTTCACTTGCAATATCTGCAATTACAATACCTGAATGGCTGGGATACTATCTCAGGCATTCCTGCTGTACTCAAAACACTAATTGTATCCTCAGAGAAACAGAAAACAACTGTAGTAACAAAAAAGAAGTCAACAATAAGCACTTGGTAATCCAGCACCAGCACTTTTTACAGACCTTGGAAATTGGCTTCAACTCTCCAAATCCCCTTTTAGTGCAGCCCATGGCCATGGAGATTCTGGAAAGTACAGTCCAAAAAGCACAATTTGAAGCTCTGATATTGTGTCTCAGCTGAGGTTTTCAAAACATCTCCAGAGGTAGTACATTAAAAGTAAAATATGAGTAAATTTCATATATAAATTCAGCCACTCATGGACTCAATTTGTCAACTTTCGGCCTGTTTCCAATCTCCCCTTTTTGGGCAAAGTTTTGGAACGTGTGGTGGCCTCACAACTCCAGGCATTCTTGGTAGACACGGATTATCTGGATCCGGCACAGTCTGGCTTTAGGTCGGGGCATGGTACCGAGACAGCCTTGGTCACCTTAGTGGATGATCTGCGCCGGGAGCTCGACAGGGGGAGTGTGTCCCTGTTGGTGCTGCTGGACCTCTCAGCGGCCTTCGATATCGTCGACCACGGTATCCTTCTGGGATGCCTCGTGGGAATGGGTCTTGGAGGGACTGTTTTACAGTGGCTCCGCTCATTCCTCGAGGGCCGGTCTCAGAAGGTGTTACTGGGAGACTCCTGTTCAACCCCACAACCTTTGTTTTGTGGGGTTCCTCAGGGTTCAATACTGTCTCCCATGTTGTTTAACATCTACATGAAGCCGCTGGGTGAGATCATCAGGAGTTTCGGAGTGCGATGTCATCTGTACGCGGATGATGTCCAACTCTGTCACTCCTTTCCACCTGCTACTAAGGAGGCTGTCGAGGTCCTGAACCGGTGCTTGGCCGCTGTGATGGTCTGGATGGGGGCGAACAAATTGAAATTGAATCCATACAAGACAGAGGTACTCCTGGTCAGTCGTAAGGCCGAACAGGGCATAGGGTTACAGCCTGTGTTGGATGGGGTCGCACTCCCCCTGAAGACACAGGTTTGCAGTTTGGGTGTGATCCTGGACTCATCGTTGAGCCTGGAACCCCAGGTTTCAGCGGTGACCAGGGGAGCATTCGCACAGTTAAAACTCGTGCTCCAACTGCGCCCGTACCATGGGAAGTCTGACTTGGCCACGGTAGTCCATGCTCTGGTTACATCCCATTTAGACTACTGCAACGCTCTCTACGTGGGGTTGCCTTTGAAGACGGCCCGGAAGCTCCAATTAGTCCAACGCTCGGCAGCCATGATACTAACTGGAGCGGAGCGCAGGGAGCATACAACTCCTCTGCTGCACCAGCTCCACTGGCTGCTGATCTGCTACCGGGCTCAATTCAAAGTGCTGGCGCTGGCCTTTAAAGCCCTAAACGGTTCTGGCCCAACTTACCTATCCGAACGTATCTCAGCCTATCAGCCCACCAGGACCCTAAGATCTTCTGGGGGGGCCCTGCTCTCTATCCCGCCTGCTTCACAGGTGCGGCTGGTGGGGACGAGAGACAGGGCCTTTTCTGTGGTGGCCCCGCGGCTATGGAACGCCCTCCCCATGGAGGTAAGATCAGCCCCCTCATTGATGGTTTTCCGGAAAAGACTAAAAACCTGGATGTTCGAGCAGGCGTTCGGTTAATTCAGTGCAATATGTGTAATGATTGAAGGACTGGCAATTTGGACGACGAAACTGGATCGCGATTTTAGTCAAGAGATGAATTGGATTGTTTATTGATATATGTATTGTGGATCGTGTTTTTATGCTTTTAAACTGTATACTGTTGTTTGTTATAAGTTGTTGTAAACCGCGTTGAGTCGCCGGCTAGGCTGAGAAACGGCGGTATACAAGTATAGCAAATAAAATAAATAAATAAATAAAATAAATGATGTAATCTTTTCTCTAAGCTATGTAAGTTATTTGCTTCCTATTCTTCCACTATTGAAAACTACCCATTTTAAGTAGGGGTTGAAATATCTGGCACTGAACCATTTCCCTCCCTTTGCTTTACTTTGTGAATGACAACATTTGATGTACCAATGTTAGAGTGGACATGTGTTTGAAGAAGCTACTTGAATACAAGTACATTTTGAGGTCAACTACTTAAAATAGATGGAACTATTCGAACTGGCAAATTTGTGGCACATTGTGCAGAATGCTCCTAGGTGAGTGTGGATAAATGAAAACTAATGAAGGAAACACGAGTTATTAATGTGGAGAGGAAGCAGTTTCCAGAAAAATGTCAATTGGTGCTTGATCAGCTCAGTTTCAGAAGAACGAATGCATAAAGCTAACATACTCTAAATGAATGTGAACATTTAAAGTGTGATAATGAGGTACTTTAGGAAGAATGCTTGTTCTGTTTCTTTTTAACAGGAATACTGGTTTATCTAAAAATAGAATTGGGGTGTGTTCAAGCTCTTACATGCTGAAACAGGTGGATGAGGCTGTTTTTCAATCCATTTCAAGTTGAAAATACACATTTTGATCTCAAGAACTACCATGGAAATCCAAAAACATTCAGCTGAAATTGGAACATTTTAGTCTGATTTGTTTCCAACTGCCAATGTATATTTTCAAAAGTATGTGTGGGCTTAAATCTCACTCAATGTGTTCTTTTCAGAGTGTATTTTGTATTACCTGCTAAACTGAAAGAAGATGAAACAGACATGCATTCAAGTTTGTAACCGATTTAATAATCTTGTCAATTGATGTTACAGTAGATAAAGGCTTCTGAGAGTCAATATAAAACAACATCCTTTTTTTGAGACTCCTGAGCTACAGTCGTAGTTTTCATCTATTTCCAGGCCTTAGGTTATTGCAGTGCAGCCCCATGTTTATTCAAGAACAGGCTACCTTTGAGTTCTGAGGTTGATCTCTAAGAAAGTGGACACATCTATTCTGGTACAATTCAGAGACATGTGATTCTCATTGTACTTGGCACCTGTCATTTCCTGTATTTCTTAAATAAAATGTTGCCCAAACCTATGTAATGTTTGGGCCAACATCTGAGCCAGCACATTATACTACAACAACCCAGCACATTATATATTGACAATATTTAGTTGTGATTTTTTTCCAACTTTGACCATAACATTTAGGCCTTTTTGGAAAAAAAAATCACTTCTTGCACATTTTTCACTGCAATATTTAGTTGTGAAATTCATTTGATTTCCACTCAGCTTCTTCCTTCCCATTTTAAACACTTTACAATGTTATTGTCAATGCATTTTTCTTCAGTTCATCTCTATGTTTAATTTCACCTTTTTATGCTGGTGATTGAATTTCTTGGGGCAGGATGGATGCCAATGCATGAAGTTTATAGGTAGTATTGCAGTCTATTGGATATTAATTTGTTACTATAAATGGAAAACTGAATCTGAGACATGTTTTGAGTATGTCCAAAGAAAGCTCTACGTTTGCTTGTTATGCTCCATCTTGATTACTTCAAGAACTCCTTCCTGGGATATCATTGTTTTGTTCCTTGACAAATATGCAACCATGTTCCTTTGAATTGCGTTTTCCTCCATTGCTGTTTAATGTCTACATGAACTGTTGTGTATGGTCATGGAAAGGTTGCTTTGAAATATCCTTAATATGTTGATGATACAAAGCTCTGGTTCTCTTTTTCATCAAATTTAGGTCAACCTGTAAAAGTCTGCAATAATCTGCAATATTGTAATCATTGGGCAGTGGTCAATAAACATAAATTCAGTCAAGGTGATGGACTGGACCAGGAGTGATGTTGCAAAAGACTAGGTTTTCAGTTTGGGGATGCTGCTGGATCCAGTGCTTCTACCGATGGTTGTATCCTAAACAATGCCAAATGGCAATGGAAGACTTACCGGCATCTTAGGCTCCTTCTATACTGCCCTTTATACTAGAATCTGATCCCAGATTATCTGCTTTGAACTGGATTATATGAGTCTACACTGACAGATAATCTGGTAAAAACACTAACAGATAATCTGGGATCTGATCCTGGGATATAGGGCAATGTAGAGCCCTTCCAGACATGTGTCCACCCTGCCAATGGTTTCCGGATTACAGGCAGTCATCAAGCTAGAAACATCTGATTTACCAATGACCTATTGTTATAAACAGGGGTGAAACAACAGGAAGTGAGAGAAATCTATCAATAGGAAGGGAAATTCAGTCATGTAAGAGTAATCATGGGGAAAAGGTGTCTCTACTGTAGCTTTATCACCAATCCTTGTTTCCACAACAAACCAAACTTTTCGAAATGCAATTGGCACAGTGAGGTAAAATCTTTTGAATGGGGGTACAGATAGAAAAACAAACACCACAGGGATATTAAACCTTTCCTATGCTATGTACACACATATATAGCTGGAGTGACACTTAAATACAACATACTTACAAATTCAACTTAAGAACAAATGTACAGAACTTACCTTGTCCATTGGAGACTGCCTGCGTTATTTAAATGCTAAGAGCATATAAAGTAAATTTGCTTAGATGTTTGGTAGCAATGTGGCTACAGTTTGCCAATTGGTGCAATGAGGAGCAGAGGTGGGGAAAGTGAGATAAAATAGATCTTTTGAGCACCTAGATTGCAAGCCACAAGTTCTGGTTATATTTAAATTCCATGCATTTTTAAAAATGTGTGAAATACATTTGCAAGAATAAATATGTTCAGAACTGTTACAGTAATATATACCTTTGGGCTAATGAGCCTTTGCAAAATGAATGTGCAAGCCCACTTTTCATTTTGAACAAGCAGATATTTATGTCAAAAGAAAATTAAAAATGTTCAGGCAGTATGTGTGAATAATGGAGTGGCCATATAAATAGATAATTTGTCCATGCTTGAGAATTAAGGCACAAGCATATATAAATCTGGAATATATTCTGAGAAGGTTTAGCCACTAGAACAACTGAAACTATAGTAATAGTAATAACTTCATTTTTGTACCCCGCCTCCATCATCCTGAAGGGACTTGGGTGGCTTACATATGGCACAAAGTGCTTAAAACAAAGCATAAAATAAATACAACAATAAAACCAATAGCATATGAAACAATAATTTAAACTCAGAACTGTGCGCAATAACCTATGGTGAGAACTGTCATAAAACATGGCCAAATGTAAACAAGAACAAGATAATAGGATAGTGCAAGTTGTAGCTAATGAACAAGGTCATGGGATGAAAGTGCAGTGCTGTGTCATTAATTGCAGACCTTTGGGGCTAGATATTCTCAAAGGTTTGTCCAAACACTCAAGTTTTCAATTCCTTCTGGAAGGAGGACAGTGTGGGGGCCTGCCTAATCTCCCTGGGGAGGGTGTTCCAAAGCCGGGAGGCCACAACCGAGAAGGCCCTTGCCCTCGTCCCCACCAACCATGCTTGTGATGGTGGTGGGACTGCGAGGAGGGCCTCCCTGGCAGATCTTAACACTTGTGCAGGTACATAGGGGGAATGAGGTCACAAAGACAGGCAGGGCCCGAACTAGCCATATGAACCTCTACATCTTGTTCTCAGTATTTGAAATACTCTTGAATATAGATGTGACTGGAATGTTTAAAAAAATCACATGGTTTAGTTTCCCCAGAATCTTGTTCTATAATAAAACCCTCTTTCTCCCTAGGGAGACTAGACTGGCACCCATCCTGTCCACTTTTTGCAAGGACCTAAAAAGGTGGATGTTCCATTGTGCCTATGACTAAGCAG
Source organism: Anolis sagrei (assembly GCF_037176765.1). Classification (NCBI taxonomy): domain Eukaryota; kingdom Metazoa; phylum Chordata; class Lepidosauria; order Squamata; family Anolidae; genus Anolis; species Anolis sagrei. The sequence goes on along the minus strand of NC_090023.1, from coordinate 209,058,424 downwards.
TTCACCAGATAATTGGGGGACACGGAAAGAGCCTCCGTGAAGACTGAGTAAATACAGTTGGGCGTCCCCCAGGCAATGTTTCTTGTAAATAGCTAATCTTTCCAAACCCCAAAGCATTGCTTTTAAACATTTGAAACCAGATAATTGGCCCCTAACTTACCAACAGTTCCTGCACTTTAATACTGGCTTCTGCCCTATAATCCTGACATGTTAATGCCAATGGACATTATTCTTCCAGCCCTACCTTTTATCAGATTTTGCACTTTTCCTTAGCCCTATCCAGAAACTATTGCACAAACTCTGAGCCCTCCGAGCTCAGTATTTATTACTGGGATTGCTTTTATGATGTTATGTTGTGATGTTGTGCTGTGTTAATTTTATTTTGATGTTTTGATTTAATTTAATTTTTTTTATTTTGCCATGTTTTAATCTGTGGTTTTTTGGGCTTGTCGTTTCAGGGAGATGGAAGCAGGTATAAAAATAAAGTTATTATTATTAATAATAATATTAATATTTTAATATTATTATTAAAATTATAGATTTTATATAAAGATTGAGTATCCCTTATCTGAAATGTTTTGGATTTTTCAAGATTTTGGGATACCTGTATTCAAATATAGGTACATAATGAAATATTGTGGAGATAAGACCCAAATCTAAGCATGAAATTCATTGATGTTTCATATAAACCTGGCAGCAATTTTATACAATATTCTGATTATTATTTTTTTGCATAAAGCAAAGCTAATATGCATTGACTAATCAGAAAGCATTTCGTCTGCCACTCATGCAGACAATTCTTGATTTTGGAGGATTTTGGAATTCCATATAAGGGATGCTCAACTTATATCAATTTTCCACAAGCAGAGAATTTATGAATGCTTTCAAACAAGCTATTTCACACAGAAAAAAACCTGTACATCTCTTTCTTTCATTCCATTATCTACACATAATTCCATCTTCTGGCTTGTATCTATCCTACTCAATTATAGCATTTTGTTAGTGTTTTAATAGCTTTAATAAAAAGTTCATCTGATAATCTTGGTTGTGCCAAATATCCTATGGGCAAATCCTTGGCTCTCATTGGCTGAGAGGACCTATATCTTTTCAATTTTATTTGAAAGAAAAGGCTTAAAAATACATTTTGGATTACTGGCTGGAGGCATCTGGAAGCTATAGAAAAAAAATTGCAGGTTTGAGCTGATATTATTTTCTCCAGAATGGAGACTTAAGGTGGCTTTTCATGTTAAAAATTGAAATATGGAAATATTATAATTAGAATGCAATTAAATTATCACTAACATTAATTAATTTAAAACATGCATTACATTAATATGTATTTTTACAGTATGAGAAAGGCACTTTTAATATTCCAAGGAAGACTCAATTTCTTTCCTTTTACTAGGTCACATGCTGTGATGTAAATGAGATTTTAAATGCAATCAGAATTTCTTTGGATGTAATAGTCCTTATCTGCAAAATTTACAAGACTACCTAATCTACAGTTGCGCAGAATTAAATCTCATTGTAATTAAGTAAGCAGTGGAGCTTATTTTCAGGTAAGTGCGTATAGGATTGTGGCCTTAGTTTCCAAAATATCCTTTATTGTTGATTTCATCTTGGCAGACCTTCTGGGAATGGCATGTGTGGCAAAACCAGTTCACGAACAGAATGCTGTAAGGAACACAATATTTTAGTACTTATATAAAAATAAAATACTGAACCATTCAGCTACAGCTCAAAATATCAGGCCTTGGGTTCCTACAGGGAAATGAAGCAAATGCTTTGTGTCGAATGTATTTTGTTCATGTTGTAGTTGTTTATAGTACTAGAAATGTTTCTGTAAATGTGATGTTTCTATAAAGAATATTTTCCAACAGGATCTGTTAACAAAGTGCCATAGTCAAGAAAATATTGGGCAAAGTCAGATTATACATATGCATAATTTCCCATTGTTGTGATCATCTGATTTCGGTGTAGTTTAATGGGATTGATTTTTTTTATCTTAGAAAATATCTGCCAACATTTGTCTTTTTAAAGACCAACTACTAGCAAAAGGCATTCAAACTGTGTTTCCACTGTTTTTCATTAAAGACATGCAATTCAGTTGCAAACTCCCACAAAAGGCTGTGAAAGAAAACCTTAAAGTTTGTGTAAACTTCATCCAGGCCTCAAACTGGATGCATGATTTCTTATGTAATAATCTGTACAGTGAAACCACTTTCTCCAATACCAGTTTGACACTACATTAAATGGTTAGTATAAATGGGACTTTAGTCAACCATGGTTGTGAAAGAAGGAGCAACAGCAATACACATTCAAGTACAAAGCTGTGAATATCATGCAATTCACCTATAAATTACTCTGCTATCCCCAGACACAGTGAAAGCACTGTGAGTGTTGGCATATAATTCAGCTATGAGTATGTTTGGTTTCTTCATGGAGAGTGAGACAAGAATCAGGTAAGTGAAGATATCATTGTATTAAGTAATCTAGTTGCTGGTCCATTTCTAAGCACAATTCAGTTTAATTTTAATTTTGTAATTTAATTTTAATTTAATTTTGTAATTTATTTTTGTAACATCAATGAGGGCCCTCTGAGTGGTTGCTCCCTTACTTTGGGACTCCTTCCTTAGGGAGCCTGTTATGGTTTCCTACTTGCTGGATTTCTGCTGACAAATGAACATTTTCCTGTTCTAACATGCTTTTAGGAACTGACTGCAAGGCCTTTTAAAAGTGTGCTGTTTGGCTGCTGTTTTTCTTTTTGTCTTCCAAGTATTTGTTTTAAATGGTATTATTTCTATAGATAGTTGAATAGTATTCAGACAACATATTCTTGCATGCTTTACTTATATCCTGAAAATCATGAAGAGTAGTTCCATAACGCAAAATAATTTAAACACAATTGTCCTGCTTCTTGGCAGGGGGTTGGACTGGATGGCCCATGAGATCTCTTCCAACTCTATGATTCTATACGGTTAATTCTATATTTTATATATATTTAATTAAATCACATTTCTATTTTAGTTACAAAGTTTCAAGTCTTAAAATAACTGAAAATGTCTGTTAATTGGTAATTTGTAGTTACAGAGGAATACCACATCATCTGTTGGAAATACTTGAAAGCTGTGCCAATACACTTTGACAGAAATCAGGCTCCATCAATAAACTTTGGTAAACATTCAAGAATACAAGTCAGAGTGTGAACTCTGGAATGAGCACATTTCAGTTTCCAATTAATTCCATTAGTAGGCATGATAAGAAGTTTGAACCTTAAATTTACCTGACACCTTTAGTATTCTGATGAAATTAAACATGGTTATTCAACATCAGGGAAACCCTGGTGGCGCAGTAGGTTAAAGCACTGAGCTGCTGAGGTTGTTGTCCGAAAGGTCGCAGGTTCGATTCCGGGGAGAGGTGTGAGCTTCCGCTGTCAGCCCCAGCTTCTGCCAATCTAGCAGTTTGAAAACATGAAAATGTGAGTAGATCAATAGGTACCACTCCGGCGGGAAGGTAATGGCGCTCCATGCAGACATGCCGGCCACATGACCTTGGAGTTGTCTATGGACAATGCTGGCTCTTTGGCTTAGAAATGGAGATGAGCACCACACCCCAGAGTTGTGCATGGCTGGACTTCATGTCAGGGGAAAACCTTTACCTATTCAGTATCACTTTTCAAGTTGAAATGACACCTTATTCAGACAATGACAAATATGGATAAATACACAAGGAAGGTAATATGCTGAGCCTAAACCTCTAGATGCTCTGGGAGATACAATATGAGGGCCCTTCTCATATTGTATCTCCCTGGTTCCTAAAATCACTCATCAGAGCTCTCCATGTAAGAAATAATTCTTTTTCTCCACACACCACAACTTCTAAAACATTTGGAACTTTCTTTCATGGCTCACCCTTTCTCAGCACAACAGCTTTGTTTCTCATTCCATCTTCTTTGCTTTTCTCTTTGAAACCTCATTTCCCACCAACTTACCCTGCTCCTCCCCTTTAGAGCTCTGCAGCAAGTTTGTATGACTGCATAGCTTCCGGAACAGACCAGATCTGATATCTTCTACTTTGTTAGGCCATGAGCCTGACCAGGCAGAAACTGGAGGGACTCTCAGATACAGAAGACCATCTGGCCCCCTACAGATTGGCCCCAGCCTGAGGCAACAACAGCCGAAAGGCATGAAGTCTATTATTATTATTATTATTATTAAACTTTATTTGTACCCCGCTAGCATCTCCCGAAGGACTCGATGCAGCTTACAAAGGCCAAGGCCTCAACACAACAGCAATAACAACACAAAACAATACAAAACATTAAATTAAATCAAAACAAAGCAAATTAAAAACATAAGCAATAGCAGAACATTACACTTTTGGGGGTGCTTTGATTGTGCTTTTTCTGCATGGTAGGAGGTTTGACTAGATGGTCCATGTGATCTATTCCAATTCTATGATTCCAAGATTCTAAGGAAGTAAAGAAACTTTAACAACCTAATGAAACCCCTGTAATATATCAGAATACAAATGGGAGAAAAAAAAAAACCCTCTATATATCACCACGTGGAAAGTGTGATATCTATTGCCAATACTGTCTTTTGCCAGAGAAAAAACATGACATGACTAAAACAGTGACATGACATTGTAGACCTTGTCACACATGCTGCCAATATTGTTGAAAATCATGTCCCAGCAGCAGTTGCACAGGGGGCATGGGGACCTGTCGCCCCATATCCTGTTCAGTCCCGACTTTCTCCCGCCTCATCACATGGGGAGAAGCCTTTTTTTGGTGGCTCAACCCATCTTTGAGGAGACTTCCATTGTCCACCATCACAATATTTTCAGCTGTGGCACTTTAGCCACAGAGCCACCCTGAAAGTAGTTATCTGGGGTGTGATGGGAGCCATTGGGCTCTGTGGCTAAACAAGAAAAATCCGACAGCTGCCGCCAAAAAGAGGTACGTGTGAAGAGGTCCTTAGTGATTCTTAAGTGGAACATCAATAATTTCATACAGTTTGCATATTTTACAAAACCCATTTCTTTTGAGAATGTGGCTGAATTTGGTTGTTACTGAAATTTGTTTCTAAAAGCAACAGTGTCACTGGGTAGAATCATAGCACTGTAGATTTTGAAGGTACTCCAGATGTCTTCAAGCATAGTCTTGACAAATGGCCATCCAAGCTCCTTCCCAAGCCCCAAGATCCATTATACTGTCCAACAACTTTTACTATTAAGATACTCCTTCCAAGGTTTAGTTGGAATCTCCTTTCCTGCAATTTGACTCAATTGTTTCAGCACCTGTTCATGGGAGATCCTTGATGTGAATATAAAAAGGATCATAGGGAAGACAAGGAGAGATGACTCATATAACATTCCCCATTATTGTTTTTCCAGAGCTAAACATAGAACTTGGTTTCACCATCTTTCCCAGAGATTTTCCAGTTTATTGATATCCTTCTTGAAATGTAGTATCCAGAACTGAACACAGAATTCCAAATGAGGTCTGACCAAAGGGGGAAAAAGTATTATTATTATTCCCCTTTTCTGGAATTATACTTTTCTTGAAGAAGCCAAGAATTACATTAGCTTTCTTGCTGTCACATCACCTTTCAACTCATGACTTTTTGTGTACTAAGACCTCTAGATTATTTTCACACATAATTCTGTCAAGACAGGTGTAGCCGGTCTTATATTTCTATATCTGTGTTTTCTTGTTTAACTTACATTAATGTTTGCTGAAATTCTCTTTATTACTTTTGGAACAGTTCCATAATCTGTTGTGGGCATTTTGAAACCCGATTCTGTCTTCTGAGATATTAATTTCCCTTCCAGTTTGATGTCACTAGCAAATCTGTTTCATAATCCAAGCAATTCATAAATATGTCGAACAACATCAATCATGGGAAAGAATTCTGAGACATTTCATTTAGCACTTCCTTCTAGGATGATAAGTAGTCACCGGTGAGCACACTTTGGCTTCAGTCCCTCAAACATGTACGAATTTACTTACCAGTATCATCATCTAGTTCACATTTTATCAGGTTGTCTGCAAAACCTTGTCAACAGTCTTATGAAATAAAAATATCAGTGGCAGGCAGCTGCTGATTATCATATCGATATCCCATATGGATTTTAGTTCAGATTTTAAAAGAGTTGCCCAAGACATCAAACGTGTTTTAGGGGGAGTGCCTGCTTTTTAAAGGGTAGACTAAAAGTTTAGATTGAAACTTGGATTGGAGTCACCATCCCACTGGCACTGAAGATACCAAACAGCACTGCATTAAATACTATATTTCAGTTACAAGTATTATCTTACTAGCTTTCAGTTTTTCATATTAATACATTTACTTTCCATTGTTAGGCATTAAGGTTCATCTTGTTGATTTTCCATGCACAGAAACTTCCATGCAGAAATCAATGATCATTCTTTCTAGTTCTTCCCATACAATCACTTTGGGTTTCTCATTGGCATTATTGATTTTTTATTAATTGCTATCCTATCACCTTGCTAACAAATTTCTGTTACATTATTTATTTACCATATTTATATATTGCCCCTCTCAATCCGGAGGTGACTCGAGGTGGTTTACACACATGTGTATTTGTATTTTTTTTAAAATTGAGACTGGACACTAAAGCAACACATTTTTTCCAAGATTATTAATTTCTAGAATAACTTCCTAATATTCAGTCCCCATCTACACTGCCATATAATCCAGTTTCTGAATACAGGGCCCCATCTACACAGCCACATATATTTTTTTTCGTGTCAGGAGCAAAGTGAGAAACTGCCCCAGTGGCGCAATGGCTTAAACACTTGTGCTGGCAGGACTGCTGACTGATAGGTCAGTGGTTCAAATCGGGGAAGAGGGGGTTGAGCTCCCTCTGTCAGCTCCAGCTCCCCATGTGGGAACATGAGAGAAGCCTCTCACAAGGATGGTAAAACATCAAACAACATCCTTGCAGATGGCCAATTCTCTCACACCAGAAGCCACATAATGTGGAATAGGAAACATATTAGCCACGGACACCCAGATAACATTTCAGTCTAATCCATTTCAACCTGGAATAAATCTGATTATCCAGGTTTCTTCTAGGTTTAAAAGATACTTGTAATGGATAATTAGGTTTGGTTCTTGTGGGTTTTTTCGGGCTATATGGCCATGTTCTAGAGGCATTTAGAACATTTAGAATGCCTCTAGAAAATGGCCATATAGCCCGAAAAAACCCACAAGAACCAAGTGATTCCGGCCATGAAAGCCTTCGACGATAATTAGGTTTATTCCAGGTTCCCCATATCCCGTATGGCAAAGTTTTTTAGTTTCATAATGATATCGAGCTAGAATTTGGAGGTTCCCGCCCAGGAGAGGGGAGCCCACAGACCCACCAATGAGAGTCCAGTACTCTGGCGAGCGAAAAGAGAGACCCAAAAGAATTTTCCCTGTTTTTTTTCCCAAATAAATCTCATCAAAGTTGAAGAAAAGCCACCGAGTTGTTTTATTTTGATCCAGCTGGAAAGGATGTCATACCGTGATCATTAGTCAAGCAGACATACCATACAAGGCAAAACAATGTATTTTTTTAATAGAGAAACAGAACTGTCAAATTCAAATTTCTCGTACCCCGCCCCTTTGCTGGCTTTCGCTGACTGACTGGAGTCATCAGCTGGAGGGGAGGCATGGCCAGCTTAGGTGTGCCTCAGCCAATAGGGAAGTCCTTTTCCTTAGCAAAACTATAAGTTACTATCTTTTATTGGGGGTGGGGTGGGGTGATGTTCGATTTCAATAAAGGAAAAAGTGACATATCTAATCTTATGAGATAAGACAAGAAAACATGGACTGTAAATAGAGACTATGAGTTGTATCTATGAAAGAGAAAAAGAAGAATAGCACAATGTATTCTGGTTGGAGAAGGAAGTTGGTACAAACCTCTAATTTAATTTATTTAAATGCTGTGTTGAATATATCAGTCCATCAGAGGATGAGTTCAGGGGGCATTCACACTGCAGAATTATTCCACTTTAGTGCCTTGGTAATTAGAAATCCAGAGAATATCAGAGGTATTGAAAGCGAAATAATAGTACTGCAATGGTGTAGTGTGAATGGGTCTTATTTAAGGAGAACTCTTATGCAATCTAATCACATGAAAGCATTCTCAGATGACATTGTGATCATTTTTCCCAGAGCCTGGAAAAGTTATGGCAGTGGGTACAGCTCCCAGAATCCCCCAGCAAGCAAGACTTAAAGTAACTTTTCTACAAGCCCTGTGTTCCTCAGTTAAAACATAACCTTATAAAGCCATGGGGTTTTTGGTTAATTGATTCTAATGGAAAATTTAAGAAAGAAAAGGAGTTTTTTCTTCTTCTCAGCATACTTTCAGTAAGCACCCTCTCCAGGGGTCATTAATGAGAATAAAGGTCGTTAGAGTAGAAAATTAACCTGACAGAAAAAAACCCTTCAGTAGCATAGTTCCCACATCCAAAATGTGTTGCTGAGTGAAAAGAAACCTTTCACTGCATTTTAAAAATTAATTACCTTATTAGCTGGAATATTACTCATATAGAATTATTTCCCCAATAACGGAGACGATCTTTTCATAATATTCTGTCCCAGCTCTCCTTGCTGCACACAGTGTGAAATAAAATCGGCTTGTGAAACAAAGCATTTTCACAGCACAGTAATTTCTATTGCAAGAGCATATAAGCAGGGTGGGAACCAATCCCATTTTTTTAAAATGGTCACAATTTCTGACTCCTGACCAAAAAGGAAACCTGGTTGTTCTAAATATGTTCTGGTCCCTGTTTCTCTCTAGATCTGTGTTTGCACCCTATGGGCGTGGAGGGAAAAGAGGGGTAAAAGTCTTCTGATATGACCGTTGTAACTGATGAATGCTGGGACGGAGGGGACATCAGTAGCCAAATCTGTAACAACACAGGACTTTTATGGCTGAACAGCAAAATAGGAGGATGTAGTGTATCTGCCTCTCGGAGTTTTAAGATTGTGGATGTTTTCCCACCAGCATTATAGAGCGGAGTCCAATTGTCTGATCTGCTCCTGCAGAATTCTGAGAAATGTAGCTGACAGAAGCCAATAACCTCTCTAGTTGAGAATTCCGAAGGTTCCATCCTGAACTCTATTTCCCAGAATTTTTCAGGAGCAAACTGGACAATTGGCAGACAATAGCCTCTATTCTATAATCTGGTAGGACAGTGTCCATGGCTTAGGCTTTTTCTGCTACCCTCTCTGTGTTCTTGGGGTTAAGATATTGCTGCAATTCAAAGTTAGGTAAAGGTAAATGTTGTCCCCTGACATTAAGTCCAGTTGTGTCCGACTCTGGGGTTGGTGCACATTTCCATTTCTAAGTTGAAGAGCCATTGTTGTCCATAGACACCTCCAAGGTCATGTGGCTGGCATGACTGCATGGAGCACCATTACCTTCCTGCTGGAGCAGTACCTATTGATCTACTCACCTTACATGTTTTCGGACTGCTACATTGGCAGAAGCTGGGGCTGACAGAGGAGGCTCACATTGCTCCCTAGATTTGAACCTGTGACCTTTTGGTCAACAAGCTCAGCCGCTCAGCAGTTAAACCACTGTGCCATCAGTACCCAGTAGTTAATGGGGGTGAAAGGAACTTTACCCAGAATGATCATTGATCCTTTCAGTGTGTGGTTTCACTTGGATTTTTTTTTCTTTGGGAGGTTATCATTAATACACACTTCCTCTTTATTTGTGGGTCATTGCTAGCATTGGGCAACTCCCTCAAAGGTCACCATAAGGACTCCTGGTGACCTCTCCTTCTCGCTGGTCTTGCAGGTGACCCTTTTGGTCATCAGGAGAGGAACTTGTGAAAACCAAGGGCTTAGAGGGAGCCTCATATTCATTTAGGAGCAATGATGTGTGGCACGGAGAAGGTAAGACAGGGGCCTCCCCAGTGAAGCAGATAGATTCCTGGATTATGTAAACAACAGCCCCAGATTTAGGCTGACTAACTGAATCCAGGGCTCCTCCAAGACAGATTTGCACCAGGCAAAATTGCTAGGTGAATATGAGCTCAATGGTTCCCAGCTGGCTCCGAATTCCCCCTTTATGTTTTTTCTATGATGTTAAAGATTAGTGAGTGCTCTCGGGTTTTCAGTTTTGTATGATAAAGATGCATCCTTCTTAGTCCCCATCAGACAAAACTGATGTGGAGTAATTTACATTTGAGACATTCTGCAATTTTAAGCACAGTAACTAGTAATTAAATCCAAGTGAACCTACACTCATTGAATTTAGGTTCATGAATAAATCATGATAAACATGATTAGGATAATATTTTATGAGTCGTGATGCCTGCTGGCTACCATGTCAATCAGAAGATCTAAACTTCAATCCAAATGTGAAAGAGTTTATTGTGAGTAGCTTGGATTGCTTCTTTAAAGTCCAAAATAAAGCCCAGAGCAGATTCATCATCCTATTAACGTGGAAATCAATAGTCAAACTTTTGGTAACCATGTTCTTTCGTTGGTTTTGTTATTTCCCCCAATTTTAGCTATTAAACACCAAGGGCCAGGGCTGCCCAAAGATGTTTATATTGTGAGGGTTGTTCTACACAGATATTGTATCACAGTTCAAAGCTGGTTTGTGGGTGAAGTGTCCACAAAAATGTACATTCCCAATCAGTGTTGCATTAAAAGACTTAGCAGAACGTCTAGAACAAGCCAGATGATACATTGCAGCACATCAGAGGCAGTGCTCAAAACTGGGGTGGTCCTGAATTGACATGCATGTGAGCAACAGTGCATCTCAGCAGACTAATCATCCTAAATCATCCTAAATCAGGTCATCTCTGCTCATTGAAGCCAGGGAGTATAGTATCTAAAAGCAAGCAAGTCTTTTGGAAGATGAGAGAGACTTCCCTACGTTGCCCCCTCCGGGACAATAGCAAATAACTACCAGTGTACTATCTGTTTATGACAGTTCAGATCTGCTGTGTGAAACAGCTGCCTCATCCTACCTAATGGTAGAGAAAGACCTCCACTATGTTTTGAATGTTCTGAAATAAGCAATTTAAATACAAATTATTTTGATTTTATAATCAGTAAAAGGTGTTGCTAGATATATTTCAGGATATTGGCAGGGTGGGTTATTTGTGACTCAATTGGTGTAATTCAGTGGTTCTCAACCTGGAGTCCCCAGATGTTTTTGGCCTTCAACTCCCAGAAATCCTAACAGCTGGTAAACTGGCTGGGATTTCTGGGAGTTGTATGCCAAAAACATCTGGGGATCCCAGGCTGAGAACTACTGGTGTGATTGGGTTGTTGTAGGTTTTTTCGGGCTATATGGCCATGGTCTAGAGCAGTGCTTCTCAACCTTGGGTCCCCAGATGTTTTTGGCCTACAACTCCCAGAAATCCCAGCCAGTTTACCAGCTGTTAGGATTTCTGGGAATTGTAGGCCAAAAACATCTGGGGACCCAAGGTTGAGAAGCACTGGTCTAGAGGCATTCTCTCCTGACATTTTGCCTTCATCTATGGCAAGCATCCTCAGAGGTAGTGAGGTCCTGGTGTGATTGCCCCAGACTCTTCACTAACTGGGGAGGGACACAAGGACTGCAGGGTTAAAGGTATCATCTTCTACTTCCTCTCTTCCTCTTCTATGACCTGGAAATGATTGCTGATTTATTTCAGTTCTATTGCTGTGAAAATGGCCAACCTTGTGTCCCAAAAGGAGACTTCTAATTTTGGAAATCTTCCAGGGTATCATCCATTTTACTCCAGTATTTCAGTATAGGTTTCCCATTTTTAATTTATGTTCCCTAGAAGCAAAGAGTTTTCCAGTGGAGGAGAAATAAATGAATGTGATGAAGGAAAGTAAATCTTCAAATCATTTTATTTTTGCCTCTCAGACATTGTGTGACTAGCAGAAAAACAAATGGCACAATGCCAATTAAATAATATACCAGCACATAACAAAGGAAAAAGTGCGTGATATATTGATGCAAGACAAGAGGCGATACCTTTAGGATCTGTTGGAAAACCATCCGAAAGAGAATTCAGGATACCTAACAAAACTCTAATGGAACAGCTTATTTCTTAAAAGTGAATTTGGAAATCAGTTAAGTCTATGCTCTTGAAATTTACACAAAACATTTATCCTCCCATGGTGAACCACTTTAATCAACAGATTAAGCTTTTGTTAAGCTGATGTGCTGATCTATATCTCTGAATTCAAGGTGGTTCTATCTAGAAAGTCTGAAACCTCTGATAAATGTTAATGAAAAGGACTTGTTCTTTTAGTATCTTTGAAACAATTCCTTTAGCAAAAAAAAAAAAAAAAAAGGGGGGGGGAAGCATTTCCTTTAATCTACAAGCAACTCAAGGAATGAACAGGAGGAGCATCTCCACACCATTTTGGAGGAGGCACTACATTGCACCATCCATGATGCACCTCATCATTTCAGATATCAGAGAATTTGGGGTGCCTGTTTCTTCAATTTGGCCATATCAATCATAGATATTTTCCCAATTGCTCACCTACTATTTGATAGTTAGCTCTCTGATTTACTGCAGCTAGAAAGTTTCTGTTTTATGTGATGGTATCATTACTGGACTAAGTATGATAATGTGTGTCAGCTAAAGTAAATTTCTAGAATGAACTGAACTTATATCAATGTTGATTTAACACATAATCATCAGTTTAACGGATCTCCTCTACTTTGGATTAACAACTGGATTCAGATCATTTCTTCTAGTAACCAATGGCAGTAAATTAGATTTTTTATCATCATTTTTATAGAAGCTATGGATTTGAAATCATATCTTGATTAATTGGCCTATGCTAACTCTCTTGGACATCTTATACATGTCACACAAATAGAAATATTAAGGTTAATGAAAACATTGATGTAACTTTATGGTTTGAGAAAAAATGAATCTTTTGCAAGCCGTAATAACAAAATCACAATAACAAGAGAGGGTAAGGTTTATTTTTACATATGCTTGACCAGGTGTAAGGATAGATCTACAGTTGTGATGTATAATAAGAGACAATTATATACCTTTTAAAAAAGGTGTTATGCTTGATTGCAGCAAATTTGGCAATCCAACAGGACAACATATGTGTTGGAAGGCCTGTTGCTAGTGCCCATTCAGACAGACCCATATCTTGGGACCTGTCTCTGTTTTACTGTAGGTGTTCAAACAACATCTCCGGTAATTAGGTATGCCATTAGATCCAGGCCTTACTGAAAGGTTCAGGTCTAATAGGTATTGGGCCTGTGGGGACTCACACCAGGGAATTTTGTCTCTTTTGTAGTCAGTATATACTTTTTGTGCATTCTCTTATTTCAGTTCACCTGGGGGTGAATCCCCATTTGCCATCTCACATCTTTTAGGCTCCTGGAGTCCAGAGGTACAAGATAGCAACCACCCCCTCCTCCCAAAACAAGCCTGAAAACTGAAAAAATCTTACCAGGCCACCAATATGGTGATACTTCTGTCCTCCTGGTGCATAGAAATGATTTGCCAGGAGATGAGGGAGGAGCAAAATCACTCCTCACCCCTGTCTCCTGGAGTATCATTTCAAACGCCAGGCGGACGGAAGGACCACTGTAATGGCAGTCTGGTAAGTTTTTTTTAAAAAGTTTTCAGGCTTGTTTTGGGGGACTTCACAGATGCAATAGGTTAGAACACTCTATAGCACAGCAGTAGAAAGTCACCAGCAGTTTTTCATTCAATTGTTTGTTCCTTAAAAATCTTAGATAATACTATCCCTGCTAGGTCCTCTTCACCAATGCCACAGTATGAACTCCTCAGGCCAGGTCCTCCTAAACTTATGACCTCATAAGATGGGGTTTACTTCAGCAGCATATGCCAGTTCTGTCCTAGTTTACCCATGGAGCCCACAGCTCCCATCTCAAGACTCAGATGAACTTCTGGCAGGGATCCATGGGTAAACTAGTGTGGAACTTGCCTATGCTGCTGTGGTGGCTACACTGGAGGCTTCCTGTATTGCACCAGAAGCAATGAAATGATGGGTTCCCTTGCCCCCTGATGGCAGTTGCCAGATTTGCCATGATCCGTGGCAATTCTGCAAGCAACCTCTTTACACAAAAGTTGTATTTTAAGTTATGCAGAGATGTGGCCCACTGTATAATACTACATGTTCACAATATTAAAGATCCACACCCACATGCACAAAGCACATATGTCAGATGAAAATGTTGAGAGGTTGTTATCCATGCATTCCTTTTTTTCAACAATAACATGAAAGAAAGAATTTCTTTTCCAAAATTTGGACTATGAATTACACTTTACAAACCGAAATTGTAATTAGAGCAAATATTTATACTATGCCATTCTAAAATTTAAACTCTTGCAGCTAGTGCTACAGCAATCACAATGTTGTTGAGCAATCATGGCAAAAGAAAAAGCTAAAGTATCATACTGTTTAGAAAAGGAAGGAAATAGATTTTAGCCCTACTGACTCCAATTCATACAATTTCAATCCGTGTTCCAGGTTGATGTATGGGAGCTAACGTGGTGTATGGTTTGAGTGCTGGATTAGGACTGTGGGAGATCAGAGTCCAAATCCTCCCAAGGTCATGGGAACTCATTGGGCAACTTTGGACTAGTCATGCTCTCAGAGAAAGATAATAGCAAATTTCTGAACAAAACTTGCCTTGATAAGGCCTAAGTTTGAAATGACTTGAAGGCACACAACAGCAGCATCACAAGCAGCAGCAACAACAACAACCTAGCTCTGGAAAAATGCTCCCCCAACATGCCACATCCTGGGCCTATTTTTAGGATGGAAGCTCCGCTCTGAGTATCCCAAACATTTTTCTGTCCAGCCAGCACAATTAGATATGCTTCCAAGGAGCCTCAAATTGGCTTTCATTCACAATAAACAAAAAGATGCAGACAAGTCCATCATTCATTAATTTTGGCATCTGTCAGGGATAACAACAGCAACTTAACAAGCAGTTACTGGATTATAAATCAATGTTGCTTTGCTGAGATGTTGTTAGCTTTCCTGGAAATGAAAAATGTTTTCATTTGGCAACATCTACTTGCTAGGCAGGTTGAATGCTATAGTAGGAAGAAATATGTTCATGATTAGCAAGGACAATAGAGATGTAGACAGAGTTTTGACTCAGAGGGTTATTTGGGCCCACAGCTGGAAATTTTATGATTAGCCACCCTTAGCAAAAAGCTTTATGCTGTGGCTGGTTGTCATTATGGCATGCATTGCATGAATGCTGGATCAGAAAGCACATTGGTTTTTTGCTTGCTTAGATTAGAGGCAACAGAGGAAATGAGATGAAAATGAATGAATTGTCATAAGGTTAGTTCTGCCTTGTCAGGTTCTGTATCTGTTGCCAGATGGCCTGTCTACTACAATTCATACATTTTCCCCTAAAAAATTAGTGTTATACTCCTTACTTCCTTCTATAGACATATCAGCCTATGTACAATTTATATTCAAAACATATTTTCTTGTTCCTTGACCCACCTAAAACCTGGGTTCATATCATTCTAGTCACAGCACTCCTTCATTCCATTGATCGGAAGATTAAAAATTAATATAACAATAATAGGCTGGGTATACCAACCCATGAGGCTCTTGAGTTGTTCGAACAGAAAAAGAAATAGGTTTAGGTCAGTATCTTGAAGATCTAAATACATCATATCTTCCATAAGTGTGCCAAAGAAGTAAAGTGGACAAAAAATTGAGAGTGGAAGCTCAGCTCTTTTTTATTGCTATGTGCTTGGCTAGAGGAGGAAAGCATAAATTAAGAGCCAGGTTATATCTGCTGCAGATTGCAGAAAATCTCTATATCCTAAGACTGTTAAATAAGGTCTGGAAAGGGAAGTCTTCTAGCCCATTGTTGTTTCTCTTTGCTATTAAGTTGTTGTTGTTTATTCATTCAATTGCTTCTGACTCTTCGTGACCTCCTGGACCATCCCATGCCAAAGCTCCCTGTGGACTGTGGCCACCCCAGTCCCTTCAAAGCCAGTCACTTGAAGGATACCATCCATCCATCTTGCCCTTGGTCAGTCCCTCTGCCCCTTTCCTTCCATTTTCCACAGCATCATTGTCTTCTCCAAACTTTCCTGTCTTCTCATTATGTAGCCAAAGTACTTCATCTTTGCCTCTAATATCCTTCCCTCCAATGAGCAGTCGAGCTTTATTTCATGAAGTATTGACTGGTTGGATCTTCTCACGGTCCAAGGCACTCTCAGAATTTTCCTCCAGCACCACAGTTCAAAAGCGTCTGTCTTCCTTTGCTCTGCCTTCCTTATGATCCATCTTTCACATCCATTGGTTACTACGGAGAATACCATTGCTTTAACTATGTGGATCTTCCTTGCCAGTGTGATGTCTCTACTCTTCACTATTTTGTCAAGGTTGGCCATTGTTCTCCTCCCAAGAATTAAACTTCTTCTGGTTTCCTGGCTGCAGTTTGTGTCTGCAGTAATCTTTGTGCCTAGAAATACAAAGTCTGTTACTGTGGTATTAGGTTAGCTTCAATTTATGGTGATCCTATCAATCAGAGTCCTCCTGGATCCCTGTTCAAGTTTTGCAAATTCATAGCTGTAGCTTCCATTATTAAACCATTACTGCCCTCTATTTTTGAGCATTATCTTCTTTCCCATGATACTTCTTGTTATGTCTAAAGTATGATATTATTACTTTAATCCTTGCTTTGTATCCAGTTGTTTCATGCTCCTACGCATGGATGGCAATTATTTGAAAGATGGTTCCAACCGATATAAAATTCAGACTTATTGACCTCCATGTGCAAGACAGTGAGGACGAAGCTAATAGCAAGGAGGGAGCTGAGCTACAGAGCCCTGTTTTTTCTCATGCTGATGAGGAAATAGAAGACAGGTACAGTCCTGTCAGTCTGAATCAGTGAATAGATCAAGTGAGTTGTGGCCAAGGTCCACCAGCACAGAGTTAGACAGACTCATTGAGAGAGTTGGAAAGAAAAGATGAAAAACAGAGAGGAAACAAGGAAGATAATCTAGAGCTGAGACCTTAGAATAAAATAAGGATGGGACAATGGAAGCAAATGGTGGCTGTCCATAGTAAGATAAAAAAAGATAAAGCTGATAAAGATAAAGCAGAAAGAAGACAATTGGGTGCTGTGATCATAGCATATGCTTCAGGTCCAGCCTATCTTTGAGACTGCATCTCTTTCTATGAACTGATATGGGCCCTAAGATCTGCTGGGGAGGCCCTTCTCTCTGTTCCACCTCCATCTCAAGTGTGGTTGGTGAGGATGAGAGAGAGGGCCTTCTTGGTGGTGGCCCCCCAGCTTTGGAATGCCTTTCCTAAAGAGATTAGGGTAGCTCCCACCCTGCAAATTTTCGGAAACATCTTAAAACATGGCTTTTTACACAAGCTTTTGCTCATGTTTAGGGATTATAAATGCTATATTTAAGGATTTAGTGAGTGGTCACTGTTGCACTTTAGGATAACACATATTGTACATAGCTGCTATTTTATAGCTTGTCGGGTCTTTTAGTATCTTTAATTGATAGGGATTTTATTGTTATCTCAGGCACACCTTGTAGGAACAAGGGAGAGAGCTTTCTCCTCAGTAGCCCCTCGACTTTGGAATACACTGCCGGATGAGATTAGGCGAGCCCCCACCTTAGAAAGCTTTAAGAAGAATCTCAAAACCTGGCTCTTCCATTGCTCTTTTGGTGATTAACCATATAATCTGAGATTGCTGCTACCCCTCAACATTTGTCATTAGAGTATATCTCCTCCTCTCCTATACGAAGACCTTTCTTGACCTCATGTCCAAAGAGTTTCTCCTTCACAAATAATCTGCTCCATCCTTATCTCACCCAGTGATTTTAGTTTCTTAGATTTAGTATTTTATTCTGAACATGCAGCCTGCTCACTGTCACTGTTACAATCACTGTGTTATGATTGATTTTAATTTTATATTGTTTGCTGTATTTTTATGTTTTATGTAATCTATCAAGTTATTTTGTGTGTTTTGATTTTAGTTATTGTATTGTGTTGTTGGGCTTGGCCTCATGTAAGCTGCCTTGAGTCCCTATTGGGGAGATGGAGGCGGGGTATAAATAAAGTTTATTATTGTTGCTTTATGTTTAATGGAGTTAATATTATTGTCATTAATTTAATCTTTTATATTTTGCTGAATTTGTATTGTGTTGCACTACTGAGTGTGTCCTGTGTGTCGCCCTCAGTCCCTGAGTCCCTCTGGGGAGATGGTGGTGGGGTACAAATAAAGTTTTTTTTAAATTATTATTATAGCAGGCAAAAGCTAGTAGAAAGGAGTTGTAAGTGTGCTGAAGCAGTCCTTCTAAAGTGCTATATCTGTGTCTTGTCAGCTAGAAATACTTGAAGATTTAGTGATATTTTCAGTGAACAACAAGAAATGCCTTCTGTGCTGTATCTCCACTATTGAGACTATGTCCAAAAGGAAGTCTTTGAAATGCAACTGCATAACTAATCTATAAATGCTAACTGGGGAGGAATGAGCATAAGGGCAATTGGTTTAAGTAATTGGATATGTCAGCTTGAAATAGAGGATCGGCATCTCGCAACAAGAATCTGCCAGAGACCCAAGATCTTCAGGGGAAGGATTTCTTCTGGTTCTGCCATCATCACAGGCTCTCTTGGTGAGGCCATGAGAAAGAGTCTTTTTAGAAGATGCTTCCACCCTCTGGAATGTTGTACTATGGGAGGCTAGGCTGGCCCCCTCCCTATTTTCCTTTTGACTAACAAAGACATTTTATTCAAGCAAGTTTTAAAGTATAAGCAGCTTTAAAAAAACATGGGAACGCTTTACTTATCTTTTAAAATGTTTATGTCTTTGATTTAAAAAATATTATGAAATGGCTTTCATTGTTTATACATTGTATTGTAAATGTTAAATTGATAATTTTTGGAAGCCACCTTGGGTCCCAAAGCTTACATACATACATACATACATACATACATACATACATACATACAGATTGAAACAAGGGGCATGAATGATGCCATCTTCAACTTTTAAAGGAACTATTACACAGAAGTGGACAAACATAAGAAGAAATGAGGGGGGAATGGGATATCCAATGGGACTGATGAGGCAAATTTCCACCAAACATTAGCAAATTTTTGATGGTGAGTACAACTTGACAATGGGTGCAATTGCGTCATCATTAGAGTTGGTTTCTGCTTGTGCAGTGTGGTTCTCTTTTCTTTTTTCTCATTGCACACCATGAATCGGTAAGCTTAGAGAGGTAGAAACTGAACTAAGCCCCTTCTACACTGCTATATAAAATCCAGATTATCTTCTTTGAACTGGAACATACTATGGAATATACTATGAAACTGGAATATACTATGATTCTATGACATGGCAATGTAGACTCATATAATCCGGTTCAAAGCAGATAATGTGGTTTTCCTGATTTGATTGTCTGGATTATATGGCAGTTTAGATCCAGCTTAAATTTGGCACTTTTAAATTACTGAAGTCATATTTTTGTGGCATGAATCGTCCCAGCAGTGCCAGCTGGATAACCAACCAACACGGCAATGGTCTGCAGTGATAGGTGGTGCAACGCACCAGTTACAGTACAAACAGTAGCATCAACCTGTCAAAACCACAAAGGTGTTTTTTGAGGAATACAGAAAACAAAGTGGACCCTATGAATTCGTGGGACCAATGCCAGAAAGAAGAAGAAGAGGAGGAGGAGGAAGAGGAAGAAGAAATTTATGTGGCATGAAATCAGTCTTTGAAAGTCATGATATAAAGACATTGGACAGCTCCTTAACATACCTTAATTACCTATGAAAGTACCTGATGTCCTTTCATTTTATTTGCTCTTGTATCCTTTTACAGATCCCAGGAAATTAATTCCAGTAGGTTGATGCACATCTAGCAATTTATTAATTGATAGAAACTGTGCAACATGTTAATTTTTTTGAAGACTTTAATGCAAAGTTATATCTGTCTATTCTGAAGCAGTATCATGAATATGTGGGCACATTTTAATCCTGATTATTTTTGCTAAATGACTTATTATTGTTGAGGAGTTGTCTTCCTTAACATCCAACTAAAACTATTTTCCATGCACCTGTAAACTTGAAAGTACAAGCAGTCTCCCTATTTGGAGACTCCCTGTGTTTTGCCATCATGGGGTCTTCCCGCGAGGGTGATGTTTTCCCCAACTGTGCGCAGGGTGATAGATTTGCCCTGCTGCTCCCTCTTTCCTTTACAGAAGTCAGGCGAAGTGGAATGCTTTGCCTGGTCTTTCTGATAAGGTCATCTGAGTCATTTGTAAGTTAGATGTTTGTAACTTGAGGACTGTCAGTGTACTCAAAATGCACACATTCTTGGTGAAAGGTAATTGTCTTTGGGGAATCCTGATGGGAAAATGCAGAAGAATTGCATAAAAGGAGGAAGGTAAATTAAACGTGTGATGGCTCTAAAACTAATCTATTTATTTTACTACCTTGTCACACGGCTGCTAGAAACATTGCACATTGTCGGAGGGCATGGGGAACCCGGCATCTCATGCCCTGCATTGCTTGGCTCTAGTTGAGGGTTATGCCAATCACAAATCCCCCCATGAATTTCAGTGGCCTTCCATGTTGCCGTGGTGGTGGCAAGTGCTGGCTCTGCCCTACTTCACCCCTGGTGTCCTGCTGCATTGTTTGATGGGAGCCAGCGGGCTTTGTGGGTGAAGTAAGGTGGAGCTGGCGTATGCCACCAAAATTAATCCTTTGTGATGAGGTCCTTAGTATCAGCTTTTGCAAATCATATACTCACTTAAGAAACGATAATAAAAAGCAATGCAGCTTTTATCAATACATGAATCTATAATAATTGGAGCCAGAGCTTAGAAAAGTTACTTTTGGAAACTTAAACTCTTACAAGTTCTTAAACACTTAAGAGTTTCTGAGAGCTGCAGTCTGAAAAATACCTTCTTCCCCATGCCCAACCCCTTATTTTAGCTATATTTTAATCTCACTCAGTTGCAAAAGTTTCATTATGTACCAAGACTCAGATGCTGTACTATTTCCATTGGAACATGAAAAAGTTCCCTGTCATAAGAAGGAGAGGTGAATAATAAATCTGTCTAGAAATTGGACTGGACTACATGACTTTTCAGATTTACTAAAGTCACTGGAAAGTTGTGTGTGTCTGTGTGTATGTGTGTGTGTGTGTGGGGGGGGGAGTAAATTAGGACTGAAAGGTAAGAGAAAGGTAAATCCAAAGAAACCTAATTAATCTAAGTAATGTTTAAATCAATAATTCATTTATTTTTTGGCCTCTTTAGTTTCATAATCTTTGTTGTTGGGAACAAAATAAGACTTTTTATTCAATACAGCTGATGGGTGTTCTGCTTGTTTTGTAAACTGATAGCTCACTTGAAAATGGACGTTTTGAATGGATTTTGACATACACATTCAGGTTACAGTTGTGGGATTCATATTCTGATACCAGCTCAGCTACTGGACTCATTTCCATAGAACGCCATATTGCCATATAATGCAGTTCAATGCTGTTAGACTGCATTATATGACAGTGCAGATGGGATCTGAGACTACTTAAACACTGTGTCAGGTATTATACTTTCAGTGATCTAACACTGAAAGATCAAGAAGTTCTCTGCTTTCTTTCATTCTTACCACATTGAATTTGACATCATATAGCTTCTTAGGAATTAAAATAGTCAATATAGATTTATGACACAGCTGGTTTTTGAGGTCTAATTTGTTCTGAATTCAGAGGAATCTGAATCTTTCAATCATTAGTGTTCATCCCTAAGGAGATTAGATTGTCTCCCTCACTCTTAATGTTTCGGAGACAAGTTAAGACACGGTTATATGAGCAAGCGTTTACAAATGCAGAGTAACTAACGTAGGAAATGGAATCACTCGACAATGGAACTTGGACAACGTTATTTAACTAGGAGATGCTGATGATAATGATGTTGGTTGTTATTGTTTTTATTGCTTCTATTGTGGTTTATACTGTTTTAATGTTCAATTTTTATTTTGTTGTTATGTGTACTGACTTGTAAACTGCCTTGAATCACCGATAAGGCTGAGAAAGGCAGTATACAAGTATAGCAAATAAATAAAATAAATAAATATGATCTATTGTACTTTATTATTATATATTTCCCCTGAACATTATATAATCCACCTGAACATTAGGAAGGGCTTCCTGTAAGAGCTGTTCAAGAGTAGAACTCTCTGCTTCGGAGTGTGGTGGAGGCTCCTTTTTTGAGAGGTTTTTAAACAGAGGCTGCGTATTGGGGGTATTTTGATTGTGCTTTTCCTGCATGACATGGACTGGATGGACTGGATGGCTCATGTGGACTCTTCCAACTCTATGATTCTATGTACAAATGATCAATTTATAAATATTTAAAATAAGTGTTGATAGTTTTAAAAAGGGACCAATATTCAATCATTCTTGGAGATAGAGAAGGCTATCTCAACTCCATTGTGGCCACAAAGTTGCCACAAGGAGAAATCTTTAGAAGTAATAATGAAAGGTTTCTGATGTTGAAAAATAAATTTTGCTGCCTTGGGTGAGGTTGTTTTCTATCACACTTTGGTTATCTATGTACACTTCAAATTTTGAAATGTAAATCCTCTTCATATTTTATCCTGGGTATGTGAAAATTTGTTGTTGTTGTTGTTCATTCGTTCAGTCGTCTCTGACTCTTCGTGACCTCATGGACCAGCCCACGCCAGAGCTCCCTGTCGACCGTCACCACCCCCAGCTCCCTCAAGGTCAGTCCAGTCACTTCAAGGATGCCATCCATCCATCTTGCCCTTGGTCGGCCCCTCTTCCTTTTGCCTTCCACTTTCCCCAGCATAATTGTCTTCTCCAGGCTTTCCTGTCTCCTCATGATGTGACCAAAGTACTTCAACTTTGTCTCCAGTATCTTTCCCTCCAGTGAGCAGTCGGGCTTTATTTCCTGGAGGATGGACTGGTTGGATCTTCTCACAGTCCAAGGCACTCTCAGCACTTTCCTCCAACACCACAGCTCAAAAGCATCGATCTTCCTTCGCTCAGCCTTCCCTAAGGTCCAGCTCTCACATCCGTAGGTGACTACAGGGAATACCATGGCTTTGACTAGGTGGATCTTTGTTGCCAGTCTGATGTCTCTACTCTTTACTATTTTATTGAGATTGGACATTGCTCTCCTCCCAAGAAGTAAGCGTCTTCTGATTTCCTGGCCACAGTCTGCATCTGCAGTAATCTTTGCACCTAGAAATACAAAGTCTGTCACGGCCTCCACGGTTTCTCCCTCTATTTTCCAGTTGTCAATCATTCTTGTTGCCATAATCTTGGTTTTTTTGACGTTTAGCTGCAACCCGGCTTTTGCGCTTTCTTCTTTCACCTTGATTAGAAGGCTCCTCAGCTCCTCCTCGCTTTCGGCCATCAGAGTGGTGTCATCTGCATATCTGAGGTTGTTAATGTTTCTTCCAGCAATTTTCACCCCAGCTTTGCATTCATCCAGCCCCGCACATCGCATGATGTGTTCTGCATACAAGTTAAAAAGGTTGGGTGAGAGGATGCAGCCTTGCCGTACGCCTTTCCCAATCTTGAACCAGTCTGTTGTTCCGTGGTCAGTTCTTACTGTTGCTACTTGGTCCTTGTACAGATTCCTCAGGAGAGAGACAAGGTGGCTTGGGATGCCCATCCCACTAAGAACTTGCCACAATTTAATATGATCAACACAGTCAAAGGCTTTAGAATAGTCAATGAAGCAGAAGTAGATGTTTTTCTGAAACTCCCTGCCTTTCTCCATTATCCAGCGGATATTGGCAATTTGGTCTCTCGTTCCTCTGCCTTTTCTAAACCCAGCTTGAACATCTGGCAACTCTCGCTCCATGTATTGCTGGAGTCTTCCTTGCAGGATCTTGAGCATTATCTTACTGGCATGAGAAATAAGGGCCACTGTATGGAAGTTTGAGCAGTCTTTCGCATTTCCCTTTTTTGGTATGGGGATATAAGTTGATTTTTTCCAGTCTGATGGCCATTCTTGTGTTTTCCATATTTGCTGGCAAATGGCATGCATCACCTTGACAGCATAATCTTTTAAGATTTTAAACAGTTCAGCTGGGATCCCGTCGTCTCCTGCTGCCTTGTTGTTAGCAATGCTTCTTAAGGCCCATTCAACCTCACTCCTCAGGATGTCTGGTTCTAATTCATTCACCACACCATCAAAACTATCCTCAATATTATTATCCTTCCTATACAGATCTTCCGTATAGTCCCGCCACCTTCTCTTGATCTCTTCAGCTTCTGTTAGGTCCCTGCCATCTTTGTTTCTTATCATACCAATTTTTGCCTGAAATTTACCTCCAATGTTTCTAATTTTCTGGAAGAGGTCTCTTGTCCTTCCTATTCTGTTGTCTTCTTCCACTTCCATGCATTGCTTATTTAAAAATAGTTCCTTATCTCTTCTGGCTAACCTCTGGAATTACGCATTTAACTGGGCATATCTCCCCTTATCCCTGTTTCCTTTTGCTTTCCTCCTTTCTTGGGCTACTTCCAGTGTCTCAGCAGACAACCATTTTGCCTTCTTGGTTTTCTTTTTCTTTGTGAAATGAATGTGAAAATGCTAAGCCTCAATTCATCAGTCAGGAAAGCCTTCAGAGGACTTCTGTTTGTGTTCTCTGTGCTTGTGTATGGCATCACACATTCAGGAGAACTACATCCCCTTTACGGAAAATCTATTTTGACCTATGGCAAGCTTTCAGTAACACTTGTATCACCCAGCTGCGTTCAACAAAGAACTAGGAATAAATAGATCATTATGAAATGTATGCTCAGAGACAAAACCATGTTTCTTGCTTTGTGCAATTGTGTGAAATAGCCATGGGATTCTAGGTAATATTCAGTTGGGATTAAAAGTGCAGGTGGGGTTTATTTACATCTTTTGTATTACATGATAGTAACTGAGATAGTAACTTGATGATGATGATGATGGTCATCATCATTTAATTACTTATTAATCGCCCTCCATCTGAGAATGCTCTAGGCGATTTACAGCTAAATTGTAAAAGATAAAATACATACATACAAAAATTAAAAATTAACAGGGATCGAATGCTCTAGTAAAAAGCCAGGTCTTAAGTGCTTGAGTAAAAGGCCCTAAGTCACGCATGGCTCTCATGTAGGGCGGCAAGGAATTCCATAAGGCAGGGGCAGAAATAGAAAAGCCCTGCGTGTGGTCCTTTCCAAGTGCACTTCTCTAGGACCCGGTATATAGAGTAAGTTGTGTTGGGCTGGTCATTGCGACCTCCGACGATGGGAGAAGGAGAGGCGGTCCCTAAGGTACGATGGACCCTGGCCGTAAAGAATTTAAAAATGGTAGTGAAGTGTTGTAAGGATAGAATGTTGTGTGTATTGTTGAAGGCTTTCATGGCTGGAATCACTGGGTTGTTGTAGGTTTTTCAGGCTATATGGCCATGTTCCAGAAGCATCCTCTCCTGATGTTTCACTTGCATCTATGGTAAGCATCCTCAGAGTTATTGAGAACCTCACAACCTCTGAGGATGCTTGCCATAGATGTAGGTGAAATGTCAGGAGAGGATGCTTCTGGAACATGGCCATATAGTCCAAAAAACCTACAACAACTCAGAGTGTTGTGTGTTACAGACTTGTTCTGCATTCCCCAAACTAGCATGTTGTCTGAAGGTGTGGATGAGAATGGAGTACGATAGTGGAACAAAAGTCAACAGCCAACCAAGAAGGCTTTTGTACCAGGAGTTCATGTGCCTTTTTGTCTTTCTTCTCTATCTGAAATGTCTCAGTTCAGCTCTGCATAAAGATGGAAAGACATGAGAAGGCAACTAGTGCAAATGGGGTCAAGGCACAAGTGAAACCCAATTTCATCACCATTACAAAAGTGTTGGAAGTCAATGATTCAGGGAGAAATGTGCTGTATTTTATGATTGGCAGTTGGGTATTTTGATGAGTCTTGCTCATCTAAAGTTAACTTGATTAGTTCCTCTTCTGCAGCATTTAGACAGGAATATAGTAAAACTGAAGAATTGTTATGACTTTAAAATATGAACACATTAAAAGGAGTAATGAGAAACAGTGTCAGCCTCCTCCACATCTTTTCGAGATGATTTTCTTAAACTGCTGCCATTTTTCATTTAGCAGGAGATATCATTTTCTTTCAGTCACTGAATATATATCTATATCTCTATCAATAATATGGATCAGGCCAGACCATACTTCTGCTGTGTTTGCCAGTAAGCAAAAGGCAAATCTACTGAATCAATTTTTCATTAATAAGCCTTGGCTTCTGAAGTCTAACTTGATTAAATAGGAAGAGGCATTGGAAACAATGTTGTTTTCCCATTGTTGCAGTGGAGTAGCCTGTTGTTTATGCAGAATACACCGGTGATGTTGGTAATGTAGTCATTACTTCTTAAATAAAAAAGATAGAAGAATTCCTGCTCTTTAAAATAATTCCAAGAATAGTTGGACAGCTGCATGTAACCATCATTTCCCATGATATTACAATGATAAGTTTGCTTTGGGGAAATGTAAATGGCCACTGGTACCTGATAGTTGCCCCATGTATGCCAGGTACTGACACTGATATGTCAGAGGTATTAGATGGCATGAACATTATCCTATGAACAATTATTTCAAATTAAGTCCCATTATGAATAGGTAAAATTACAGTTTGAGAAGGCTAAAAAAATCATAGGAAATTCATGAATTACAATTATCTGGCACACAAGAGTATGCTGAATAGACACCTGCAATGACAAAACACAGTATTCTCATCATTTCTGGGGACATTGTCTCTTCTGGCTGTTAATTGGGTGTCCTCATTTTGTTGGTTTTTTCCCCACAATAGAATTCACAAAGCTTTACTTATATTTTCAACTTAGCATCATAGTGTGGATAGAAAGGTGAAATATCAAAGCCCCATGGCTGAAATGTTTTGGTTATGTCCAAGCATGACTATACTCTTGCTTTTTTCTACTTTTGCAGCATTCTTCTACTGGTTTTCTATCAATGTAACCACTATCTGTGTCTGATCATATCACCTATTTTACGATAGCTTTCTACTCGACAGTTCCTTTTAACTGGTTTCATTATCTTTTGTTTACCTTTTAGCTATCAATCTAGTGCAGGCTGAACTCCCCTTGTCGAGAATTCCAAAATCTGAAATACTCCAAAATTACTTTCAGGTTATGTGTAATCCATATTTTGATTCTGTATCTGTTTGAAAATAAAGGTATGCCCAAATCTCTCCAAATACAAAGCAGTTTTTCCCCAAAGTTTAGATAACTTATACATCAGTCCATTTTAACTTCCCTTCCTTTTCCCTTTACCCAGGAACTCATTTTATTAAATGCATTATTTCTTAACCAGTGCACAGTCATTTTCATACTAACATTGTTTTATCCTTCACATCCTGAACCTAGAAAAATATATACTAAATATAGTATAGGACAACAGAAGAACAGAACATTATGAACTGAAGGTTGGATGTTCTATCTTGCCAGACATCACAAAATGCTTTAGATGAAACACATATAGAAGCTAAAAATGCTTTGTCTTCATCCACAAATATAATTTCATTTGGAAGCTTTTAAAAATAAACTAATTAGAAGCTACAAAGAAAAAGTACAGTAGAGAACTTCCAGAAGGTTTACATTATACACTTGCTCTTTCAATAAGGAAGATTGTGGAGGAGAAAACAAGTGTATTTTCAAAAGAATTACATTTGAGGAAGAAAACACAGCAAGGCAATTGTGTTCCGACTGCATCTAATTCCTTTTGTCCATAGATTGGAAACACCAGTACTTAGGCATCCAGTGGGTTGGATAATTTGAAAAAAGGCAACTGTTCTGACCAGAAGACCAAGACTTGAGTACTGTACTTCTACAATAGCTTAAGTTATTACTTGGGAAGGAAGGAAGGGCAAACTGGCAAAGAAGGAAAGCTGTATAGAAGTATTATTATTATTATTATTATTATTATTATCTTTATTTGTAGTCTTCCTTTCTCTCTGTGGGGACTCAAGGTGGCTAACATTCCACACTAAAAAAGTTTAAAAGGTGCAATAGGTAAAGGTTTTCCCCTGATGTTAAGTCTAGTCATGTCTGACTCTGGGGCTCATCTCATTTCTAAGCTGAAAAGCCAGCATTGTCTGTAGAAACTTCCAAGGTTATGTGGCTGGCATGACTGCATGGAACGCCATTATCTTCCCGTTGGAGTGGTACCTATTCATCTACTCATAGTTGCATGTTTTCAAACTGCTAGGTTGGCAGAAGCTGGGCATAACAGCAGGCGCTCACCCTCCTCCCTGGATTCAAACCACTGTCCTTTTGTTCAGCAAGTTCAGCAGCTCAGCGGTTTTACCCACTGCGCCACCAAAAGGTCCTATAAAAGGTGTAATGCAATAGTTTAAAAAATTAAATAACAGTGTGGCAAAAACAGAATTAAAATACAGTAAACACACCAAAATGGCATTTAAAACTTATATTCCCCCAATCCCACCCAACCTTCCCAGAGCCTGCCCCTTACCCTGGCCCAAATGCTTGTAGACATAAAAGAAGTCTTGACCTGCTTTCAGAAGGCCAGCAGAGATGAGGCCATCTTAGTCTGTCTTGGGAAGGAGTTCCACAGTCTGGGAGCAACCACCAGACAGGCCCTCTCCCATGTTCCCACCAAGTGTGCTTGAGCGGTTGGTAGGACTGAGAGAAGGCCCTCTCCAGTAGATCATAGATGTCTCCCAGGTTCATAGAAAGAGATACAGTCCTTCAGTTAACCTGAGCCGGAGTCATATAGAAGTATACAGAAAAGGGAGGGGGGAAGCTTATGACACTTTCCACTTATTTTTAATGAATCTTTACAAAATGTTCTTTATAATGGTCAGGATGCTTTCCAACTCAGCTATATAGACCACTAGAGTACTACGACAATTGCAGTTGATACAAAGTACATAAAAATATATAAGGACAATATTTCAATTTGACAAACGTAGATCAGTAAGCAAGCAAGGGTATAATAAACAAATTGCAGTAGGCATACTGATTTTAAAACTTTTTATTGTTGAACCTAGCCTAAACAAAAAGATAATCAAAGCATATAGGAGAACAGAGGAACGTCTCTTCTTTTGCTTTCCTTTTCTCCTTTTTTCCTCATGAGGGGGGTTCTTTATCTAAGCTGAATTGCTTTCAGGAGAATGCATAACTTGTGGAGAGATTATATGGGCCGGGGTGGGAGAGAGGGGAGAAACACACTCAGACAAGAGGCTTGTCTGATACAAGAGGTCTGTTTCTTGATCATACTAGCATTTTGTCACTCGGCAATCACATTATTGAAGCAAATACAAACATTACCACACTTCTATGCTGTTTTGGCAATACGTGATGCCATGATGGGGTGCTGCAGGGTTCTGTCCTAGGTTCATTTTTTAAAAAGGATGACAGCAGCAGTGCTAAAAATATATAGTGAGTCCCCCACATTTGCTGGGATTTGGGGCACAGGATGTCTCTGGAACTGGTTCACCACAAATTTAAATATGCTGATTTTTTAAAAACCTAAGATAACACCTCCTTAGAATTTCTAGCTCCTCTTGCATGCCTCAATGTGCAATTTCTTCTGGAGACAACATTTAATCAAATCTATGAATACACAAAACAGCAAAAGTCAAATCCACAAATGCAGAGGGTTGACCATGTATTTCCATTCTGATGAAAACACTGAATAGAATTGAAATAGATACAGCATATTATGTATTGTGAATTACCGTATTAACTCTTACAATATATTTTTTCTTTGTGTAAATGCGTAAATATAACTTTTTCTACACAATGTTATGTTTTATGTGAAGGCTATTAAGTGCTTGCAGTACTTGACTGCACTTTATCATACAAATATTTGGATTTTAATTACACTATATTTTAAATGCATCATTGTACCAGAAAAGTGATGGAAATTTTGCTCCTACTAAAAAGAGAACTAATAAAAAAATGAATTTTATAATATCTTCAAGCCATGAATGTTTGAGGCAGGATCCATGGATACGGAGGGAAGATTGTAGCAGCTGAATTCATACATTTACTTCCTTGGGAAAAATGCTTTTGTTTAAGAAATGAAGCAAGAAAGAATGATACTTAGAAGAGACTTTTGTGTGTTTTAAAAAGCCTAGTTAGAATTGAATTTCATTAATTTTTAAATGGGCAAAACGTGCTGATCTCTGGGGATCATGCTTTTTAATTCAGAGTGGAGATGCAGAAAGTATGAAGACATTCACCTGCACAGAAAAAAATAAATATTAAGAGTACTTGTTTCACTAACTGGCTTTTGTAGCCAATCATTTTGTTGCACTTACAGTGGTTAGCTATTCCCTCGTTGAAATTAACAATTCATTCCATAATAACCTATAAGACGGGAACTTCCCCTGATTGGACTACAGTTCCCAACCAGAGCAGGAAATGGTGAAAAATGCTGGATGTTGCCAACAAAAAACATCTGGAGAGCTGCATTATTGTTCATAACGGCCAACACTGTTCATAATAGTGTATTCCATTACTGACATGTGTTGTGTAAGTTGACGTATCCAATACATTTCTCTCAGGCACAATAGAGATGTGGTACAGGCTGGTCAATTGCTTTTAAGTGGTGTTTAGAAATCTGCTCAGGGTTTAGTCCCATGTGCAAAGGAACCATCTAAAGCACTGAACCCTATTCACCTAATAGACAATTAGAGACCACAGCAACGCACACAGACACAATATAAAATCCCATTGGACATAATTTTGCACTTGCTTACATTGTTAGAGTTAGCAATCTTTTCATTCTTACACTAATTACCAGTATTCATGTATGCTGACTTCTTGTTTTCCCCATCTGCTTTCTTTCATCATCCTTATCTATATTTCCAAAGTCATTTTTGATTCAGTTTCATTGCCAGCTGTTTACCTGTTATGTTATGATGGCTGTTTTATGGTTGGATTTGATTCT
This sequence comes from Anolis sagrei, assembly GCF_037176765.1. Taxonomy (NCBI): domain Eukaryota; kingdom Metazoa; phylum Chordata; class Lepidosauria; order Squamata; family Anolidae; genus Anolis; species Anolis sagrei. The sequence goes on along the minus strand of NC_090023.1, from coordinate 209,027,425 downwards.
TCTGTGAAGATGTTTTGCATGAAGATCCCTGATTTGTAGGGAAGAAACTTTTCTGCTATCAATGCATTATGGGTGTCTTGTGCTATCAAAGCTTGCAAGCAAATGAATAAAATATTTGATGGAAATAAATAAGCAAGTATCTAATTTTAAAAAAGCAAAAAAAAAAAAAAAAGGAAGAAAGAAAAGAAAAGAAAAGAAAGAAAAACCCATAAGGAAAAAAAATGTTTGTATCAAGTTTATGGTCCTTTCTCTACATTAGCATCAATATGTCTTTGCTAAAGTGTTTCCTTAAATTGTTTCAATTTCTAATTGTTTACCTGTTAAAATATTATTTTATAATTAGCTCTTGCTGACTTTTGGGATCTTTCTTTGCCTTTGTTTCACCTCAAGATGAATAATAATTAAAGTGGTACCAAAGTGGAGCATGCTGCATATTCTTCGCCCATTTGATGATGTCGTAAGTTGTACATGCTCTCAAAGTTTCGCTGGTTTCTTTTACAGGCAAAGATCTTAAATATAATACAAGATTAAAGTGATGATGTTAGAGTCATAGAGACATTACTTCTTAGTCAGCTAAGATGGTCTGGAGGGATCTCAATCAAAGCAAAGGCCATTCCTGTCCTTGGTCATATGTGAACTAAGGAGAAGGACAGTAAAAGACAGGTAATAACATTTCAAATCCTTTAACAACAGAAAAAGTAACTTTCCTGAATTCAAGCTGTTCCTGGCCTATCCAAAACTAACTGCCACTTCTTTGTGTATTTTAGTTGGTCTAATAAAAGTCACTGGTTTTTAGATTTTGATTGTAGAACCAAGCCATTCAGAACCCTTTCACATTACACAGTTAAAGTGTTATGATTCCGCTTGAACTGCCATGGCCGAAACCTCTGGAATTTGGGGGATTATTGTTTGCTGAAAATTCTGAATCTCTCGCCTTAAACTGCAGATTCCAATTTTTGTAGGATGTTGTCATGGTAGTTAGTTACAGTGGAATCGTGATATTTCAATTGTTTAGGATGTCAATAGGTCCTAAATAGTAGCTTCAAACACAATGGAACAGTGCTGGCTATGCCAGCTAAGGGGTTCTGGGAACTGTAGTACAAAAAGTAACTTTGCTAAGATCTGCCTACCGCTGGGAAAAATTATCTGCAGGCATGGAGTGGGGTATTATCCATGCCTTCAAAAATATCCTCAGCTAAGGATAGCATGTGCACTCTGATTGAATGCCTGGAGGAGGTTAATGAGCTGGATGAGGAAAAACAAATTCAGACAAAAGAGAGGTGCTTGCTATCAATTGTCATAATTTGGGAATGGATGTATGTTAACCAGTTCTAGAGGGGGTTACATTTTCCCTCAAAAACTGTATTTGCATCTTGGGGGAAGCTCCTGGATCAGTCTCTTCAGATGTCAGCCTAGGTAGATGAAACAATCAGGAGTGCTTACTACCAGCTTCAGCTGATACACCAGATGCACCCTTACCTAGATTTGGAGAATTTGATGACAGTGATGCACTGGTAACCTCAAGGTTGGATTTCTACAATGCACTTTACATTGGGCTACCTTTGTACTATGTTCAGAAATTTCAGCTGGTTCAAAATACAGCCAAATTGGTTACATGAACATATAGGAGTGAGCATATTACACCTATCCTAAAGTCACTCCACTGGATGCCAATTAGTTTCTGGGCAAAATACAAGGTGTTGTTTTTCATCTTTTAAAACCAACATGGTTTTGGTCAGGATCGGCTTCTTCCATACAACCCGCCCCACACACTTAGGTCCTCTGGGGTGTGTGTGTGTGTGTGGCTAAACCATCCTGCCAGAAGTCGACTGGTGACTGTCACTCAGAGGACCTTTTCATCGGCTGCTGCTAGTCTTTGGATCAACCTGCCAGAAGAGGTCAGACAACTAAATCAACTGTCAGAATTTGAAAACCATCTAAAAACCCATCTCTTCTGGCAGGCCTACCCAACCAGTTTTAAGCATGAATTTTATACTTGTGTCTTGTGTTTAATCTCTCTTCTGCATATTTTAATATGTATTTTATAGAAATTCATTTTAACATGTATCTTTTATAGAAATATGTGTATTTATTGAATTTTTACAGTGTGTATGTTTTTTAATTATGCTGTAACTCATCTTGAGTCATTAGGAGAGGTGGGTAAGAAATAAAATAATAATTATTATTATTCCTGAGTTAGAAAGATTGCTTTATTAGGACTTTTGTGCCCCCTCCACCCCCTCCCTGATGTTCTTTTTACAAGATGTCTGCTGGAAGGTTTTGCTCACAGAGTGACAGTTGAGTGGCTCATTTAACTCATTGAGCTGGAGCTGATTGCAATAATAATCATTGCTGAGGATTTGGGAGCTCGGGGGAGCAGCGCTAATGCTTCAAGTCACTGCTGTTGGAAGTGTATCACACAGACACAACAAGCATTTGTTTACTGCATGCAAAGATGACATGCTGGGCCTTAAAAACAAGCTTCTAGCCGCCACTGTGAAAAATGATGCCTATCAATCATTCCATATTGTTTTAAGCCTCTCCAGCACTCCACAGGATGGGACAGAAAATTGACCCTACTCTTAATATTGAATAAAAATATTTCAATTCTGTCATATTAAGCCATTTTTCAGTCAAAACCACTGAAAAATAACAGCTATTCTGTTTCATTTTTAATCAGGAAGTAAATCAGCTATTTTTTCCTTCTGTTATCAGTCAACAACATCTGTCCCCTCTTTTATTTTCAGAGAAATAGTCATTTTTCATCTTCTCTGGTTTACTGGCATTTCAAAATTCTTGTTTATTTAATTTTGAAGAAGGGTGATTCATGGACACAGCAAGGGTGGATGATGGGTTGCCTTGTATGTGTACATATATTCTTTATCACCATTTCATGGTGAGACATCCTGCATGCTAAGTCAATCTGGTATCACTGATTTCTTAATTATGACAAATAAACTGACATCATGATATTGCCATTCTGAAGGTAGATGATACAGATGGTGAAATGATGGGTGGCCCCACTTTCCTCTCTTACCTGATCCTGCAGCTGTCATTATTTTTATTTTCCATATCTCTTTTCTTGTTTCCAGAAAGTAGAATCAAGAAGATGAACATGAAGGATATTGTATCTTTTTCATGCCTGGGGATTTCACTTCTAAGATTTAAGTGCTGATACACATCAGTCCCACAATGAATGAATAGTTAATAGAGAAAGTAGGAGAGGACTGTTGCTCTTCTGTTTTGCCTGTGGGAAACATCTGGCTGGTTGTTGTGAGAAAGGGGGCTCTTTGGGCTAGAGTTGGTGAGGAAGAATAATTTAATTTAAAAAACATGAATATGACATACAACCTCATCAGAGATGGTAAAAATTGGTGGTATATGCTGGTTCCTCTTCAGCTTTGCAACGGAGCTCACCAGCTCCCATCTACTTCCAGCAGGGCTCCATCACAAAAGGAACAGGAACTGGCATAATCTGCTACAGTGGCAACATGGGAGGCTTCCCATGTTGCATTGGGATCAAAAAGGGGGAAGCCAGGTGGTGGATGCTTCTAAGTAGAGCAATGCAGGTCATGGGGCAACAGGTTCCCCCAACTCCCAACAGGCAATGCTGGATTCACCACAATCTGTGGCAATTCTGACAGCACATATGATGAGATCCATAGTCATTGGAAAAGAAAAAGGTTTGTTGAGGTAACTCACCATAAGTTTTGTTTTAGCTATTTGTGTGGTTTAATTTTCAGCACATGAATGTGTGAATATTTCAATCATGGTGTGGTGGTTTGAGAGTTGGACTGCAACACCTGGAGACTAGGACTTGAATCCTCACTTGGCCATTAAAACCTACTGGGTCACACACGCTTAGCCCCAGAAAACCTGGTGATAACCTTAGAGTTGGAAATGTCTTTCTGTAACCAGAAGAAGGTATGGTGTGGTTTGTGAAATGGGACAATGTAGTTCATGTTTCACATCCCTACTTAGTCATGAAACTCATTGGATAACTCACTGATTATCTAGATCCGGCAGTCTGGCTTTAAGCCAGGACATGGCACTGAAACAGCCTTGGTTGCCTTAGTAAATGATCTACGCCAGGAGCTAGATGGGGGAGTGTGTCCCTGTTGGTTCTGCTGGACCTCTAAGCGGCCTTCGATACTGTTGAGGTAAGATTCGCTCCCTCCCTCCTGGCTTTTAGAAAAAAAAAACATGGTTCTGGGACCAGGCCTTTGGACAGTAGATGTATATACCATTTTAGAGGGACATTGACTGGAATGGCGATTCGACTGACAAGACTGTTTTATTGTTTTAATGCTTGTTGATGTATTGTTTTAATTGTGATTTATGTTTAGTTGAGGTTTTACTATTGTTTGTATTGGCATCATATTGGTGCTCATCGTAAGGCATTGAATCTTGCCATTATTTATGTGTAAACCTCTTTGAGTCCCCCCAGGGGTGTAAATACTGTAAATAAATAAAATAGATAAATTGGGTAACTTTCAGCACTACTTCTTTCCAACTTGACCTACTCTCACGGGGATGTTATGAACTAACTGAAGGAAAGGAAGAATCAAAACATTTTATTCTATACTGTGGTAAGATATTTTATATAGTGGGCAAGAAAGAAATATTTAAATTAATAAGAAATAAATGTAATAAATAATAAAGTAAAGGTAAAGGTTTCCCCTTGACATTAAGTCTAGTCGAGTCTGATAATAGATAAATACAAACTAAAATATCTGTAGTGGATAATGAGAGTGGTATAGGGAGTAATTTCTTTTTAGGAAGCTTGTCTCAAGCAATATATGATCCTCTTGCACTTAACTTTATTGTCCAACATTAAAATGTGGGATTAGTACAGTGATTTATAATTTCTTCAATAATTTTTTAAAGCACAGCTAAAAAATTCTAAGAAATATTAGCTTGGAAACACAGTTATCAGTGGTATTGATTATGAACCTTGCAAAGAAGAGATGCAATATTATATTGGAATTATGAAAGTAATCCACAATAATATTTCCACCGTTTGTTAGCATCCTTTATCCATTTAGTCTTTCTTTATTCATGTTGCCTTGAGCTTATGCATATCGAATTATTCTTTATGAAAAATCAGCTAGTGCAGTACAAATGTGACCTTTTCAGTATTCCAAAATTTAATAAGCACGCTCATTCTTTATGACACACTAGCAACAAGTACCAGAAACAACACAAAAGACATTGCATGCAGATTCCAAGATCTACTCATTTCATCTCTGCTAATAAGGTGTAAAGCTTTGGGCTTATTGCATCTTCCTTTAACTCATCATTTTGGTAGACCCATTTGGGAGATCCATTATAATCCACAACGTTACAAAAACAAAGAACATCATGAAAAGATGGGTTTAATAATAGCTAGATAAGAAGAAAAACCTGCTTTGTCATTTGGAAGAGCTCACAGCATTTTATTCCAAGTCACACTTTATCTGGAGTTTTTCATTTGAAAACTAACCACAGAGATATTTGGAAGGACTTAAAAGTGCAGCTAGGAGATTATGTGTAAAACCAATTTAAACGAACACTTGTGTATGCAGACTGCATTCCACTTCTTGGTTTCAATTAAACATGTTTTCAAGCCAAATGTCAATGGTTCTATGTTTCTGTTTCTGAACAAGAGATTCTGCAAAAAATATATACATATTTTTCCCCACCCCACTATTGATTTTGGTTTAACTCTGCTTCAATTTGAAATTTTTGAAGATCTTTCTGGGTTTTTTTTATTGTGAATACATGAAATTTGGAGGAGCCCTTTCTAGGTTGCAGTAGAGATAGCAATGGCCCATCTACACTACCATATAATGCAGAAAGAAAGAAAGAAAGAAAGAAAGAAAGAAAGAAAGAAAGAAAGAGATTTGTGTATTATGATTGCCTCCCACAGGACTGCTAGCAGTTGATTTTAAATGGTTTTAAAGCAGAGGTGGGCAATGGAGCCAACTCTCACAGGCTATATCCCCAAATGCATCCATTTTCTGTCATACAGAAGCCAAAATGGTAACCAGAAGTTACATGATTTTTTAAAATATATATATAAAGAATCATGCAACCAAAGAGCTAGCAGTCCGGGAAGAGTTTTTCTCTAAATGTTTATAGATAATGTGGCCTTGATGGATTTTTTCAGACTGTAAATGTATCACTCAGTTCACAATTACAGTAACAAGCTCTTGAACATACTGCATTGTTTTCAGTGATGGGAATATAATAGCATGTGGTTTTGTTGAGATAATTCATAATTACCTTTATAATTGTCCAAAGACACGGAACAGACTGCCAATGCCTGAGGAGCATGATCCATCCTCAGATTTTTCAGAATTCACCTCCTCTATTGTTTCTATCATTTTCTCCCATGTCATCTAAGATAGAGTTCTCCCTGTGTATTGTTTAAGGATTATCTCCCATTTTTTCACATCTAAGAACAGAAGTGTGCAGCTAAATGGCACAGAGGGAAATTCACTAAGGGCCCCACCAGGCAGCCCCTTTAACACGGGAGTTCCCACAATTAAAAGGGGGCTATCCAGATGACATCCTGTACAAACCCGAATTAATTTGGCACAAACCAGGAAAACACTGGTTTGTGGCAAATTAATTTGTTAGTGGCTTTATTCCGCACCTTCTTTGAAGGCACGGGATTAACCCAGTACTTCTGGTGTTTGGACTGTTCCCTCAAAAGTTTTGGTATTTTGAGAGGGCAGTCCTTACAGTAGTCCCATGGTTTTCCAGGCTAAATAAGCCTGGAAAACCATGAGGCCACCAACCCCCTCCCTAAAAGCCCCCAAAAGCCCTTTAAAAAGAAAAGAAAAGAACTTACCCAGGTTTCATTAGAGGGCTGTCAGAGCTCTCCTGGCATGTAGAAATGAGGCACCAGGAGAAAGGAAGGAAGGAAGAAAATTGCTCCTGCCCCCCACTTTCTCCTGGAGCATCATTTCTACATGCCAGGAGAGCTCCGGAAGCCCTTTTCTTTTTCAAAGAACACCTGGCTTAGAGTGTCCAGATGTTCTTCCAGAAAATTTCAGGAGAACATCTGGACACCCACCCCAGAAAGCATGTGTTTTGGGGGTATAGAGGCCCAGGAACATTCATGTTTTTTAAAATTGTTCCTGGGATAAAGGGCTGTGTGGAAGCGCTCTGCTGTTTGGTTTGAATTAAAAACCTTTTGCTCACCTTCAGAGAACAGGTGATGCATAGTAACCAAAGCAGCCTGGCTTGGATTGTATATCCCTTATGATGTTTTCCAACACTATGATTTACTCATTCTGTGATAAGGGGTTCCTGCCCAGCTGGCAAGGCCTGGATGAAAAGGTTGGGCTCTGGAATAGTTAAAAAAGAAAAACTTCTTTATGTGGAGATGTGAATTCTCCTTTCAGGCCTAAAAAGGGGGGGGGGGGCAGTGTTGGACATCCTTCCCAAATTCCAGCTGATGTGATGCATTCTAGAGTTTCAGAGTTATAGAAGACAAAATTGAGAGCTCATTGGCCTTCCGCTCTTTAGAAGCATTTTTTTCTTTACAGAAGAGCATAATAAAAAGATGTATGTACATGTGATGCAAGCAAGAACACCACAACATGAGTCATTTTTCATTTAAGTCCCTGGGGTATTGTTTCAATTGATAATCTAGCCTTGCCAGAACAAAACTGATTTTGGTGTAAAGAATATGTCCCTGACAGGTGAATAATGACTTTTGAGAAGTATATCATAGGAAACCAAAGAGCTTTAAACCTTTCCTCCAAACTGGTAGTTGCCATCTAAAAACTCCTGGGAAATACACATGTTCCCCACTCTCTGATTCATTCCTAATCTTGTCACTATTGCTTTTGTTACTATTGTGTAATATTGGTTTCTTGGGTAAGATGTCTTTATGTCAATATATATGGAGCATGAATATTTAGGGGACAAACATTTTTGTTATGCTGGTTTGGGTTGCTGGGGCTGGCAGTTCACCAACACCTGGAGGGGCAGACTCCTGGTTTTGACCTCCCTGGCAGTTCCAAGCAATATCACTTGCCCTGCATTTCAGATTGGTTTAGAGCAGGGGCGAAACAGCCACTATACCTGACTACTTCAGTTTCGCTCTGTGGCAGGGCATTGGGTTGAGAAATAAGTTGACACGGGCATGCATATCATTTCCTGTAACATCTACTCCAAGCCTAATCTAGACAAAAGGTGTGCTAGTGGGTAAAGACTTTGCTATGTTATTGTTTAAAACACTGAAACACTTTTCTCCTGCTGTTTAAATATAATTAAATATTCTTAGGACTCTAGCCATATTTGAGGCATCCTTGAAAGCAAGAAGCTGCATCTGAAGAGCTTATCTCAGCACCCACATCCCCAGTGAATTAATCTTTTCAATTGCTTTTCCTCGCCTGTCAACTTTTTCTGCTGGTATTCTCCTAAATGAGGTGTTTATATGCATCACCCTTCAGTTGGCTTTAAGTACACGTAAAGGCTGTGTGACATTTTCCCCCTTCTTCTTCAAAGCCTTTGCCAGTTTGGCATCTCCATAGGAGTAGAAAGGTTTAAAATAGTGTTCCCAGCAGCAGAAATGATTAATGGCAGCATTGGGAGATAGTGGTTTTATGGTACACATTGATTGTAGCATTGTGTTTACAGTCAGTATGTTAATGAGGCATCGGAAGAGAACATCTTGTAAAAAAAAAATCATTGTATAGTTTGAAAACCTGAAGGGCAAGGGAAAATTTCAAACTCCTTGGTTATGGAAGCTATAGCTACAGGTGTCAACAACACTTACTTTCTTCCATTTCTTTCTTCAAAGACCAAAGCAAATCATCTAAGCTCAGGACTGAGAACTGTGCGGCTCTATTGGTACACTATGGTCATTCAATATTCTGAGCACATTCTGAAGTAGTCTCTACAGAACAACTGTGGGAACAGAAAGTCTCATCAGTTTTAAAAGAATGTGAATACATTTAAGGAGGACATTGGCACTTGAGAAGTGTGTCCTTACAACTCAGTTATAGTTTGGACTTTATCACACAATAAGGAGTAAACTGGCCTTGAAGCAGAACTTCCATCTTGGCTAATGGTACCATTCTACAATGCCATGTGTCACCCATTGCTGGCTGGCTATGTCCGCACAATAAACATGTCTTGTTATTGATAGGGAACCTCTTCAATTGCCACAGACTGCATCACCGAGCCATCGCATACCTGGTGCAAGAAGCCCATTCTGCTTCTCTGCCTGTATGCCATCACAAGAAGGGATTTTCCTCCTTTCCATTTGTTTCCACTCCCCTTCACAATAATTTGTTGATTTAAAGTTTAGGTTATTTTTTTACTAACCTTCATTGGAATTGTACAATTATTTTAAAATATATATTTAAAAAATCATAGAGTAGCAAGACTGTGCAAAGGTGGAATTTCAAGGCTAATTGGAAGTACAACCATGATCCCATGAGTAGGAAAATTGCCACAGTTGCATGACTATGGAGACATGCTATTGTGAGAGTGATCATCCTGGGATGTTGTTGCTCTCTGTGATTGCATGAATGCTGTGAGATAACAGCTTGGTGTGATAAAGTCCTTTATCTGTTCTGACTTCATCTTAGAGCATCCTGGGGCATTTGTCATTTAGGGCCCTTTCACACAGCCATATAACCCATAATATCAAGGCAGAAAATCCCACAATATCTGCTTTGAACTGGGTTACCTGAGTCCACACTGCCATATATTCCAGTTCAAAGCAGAAAATGTGGATTTTTATTCAGCTGTATGGAAGGGGCCTCTGTGAAGTTCTTAGAGGCCTTTGCAAGAGACATTTGGTCTCTCCCCTAAATCACAGTCCCCAACCTTGATTTAGTTATTAATCCTTCCTCTTGGGGTACTTTGGGAATCATAGTTCAGACAGGTATACATTAGATTTGTAGCAGAACAGTCTTAAAACCAGGCTAAACTACAGATTCCAGGATTTCATACGCTTTGTGCCTTTGTGATATTTAAAGAATTTAGAGACGTTCTACACTTTCAGTAACAAAAGAAGTTCTGAAAAGATTTAGCTTGGTTCTTTTACTCTTTCATTTATATGTGAATAGCGGTGTCTTTTTCATAATATTAGATGATTTCTGTTCCAGTGAAGGTTAGTAGGAGATAATATTCTGTTCTAATGTATACAGATAATACTGTACTGCTCTGTTATACTGAAATCGGTATAAGTAGACTGCTGGAGAAATGTAACCAATATTGCTAAAATGAACAGTTGAGTGTAAATGGGGATAAATGGAAGAGATGGTTTGCAATTGAGCATATTACCCATATAGCTAGTCTCATAATGGCAATCAGATGAGCAAATCATATGAGCAAATAAAAAAATTCAATTATTTTTGGATAATGTTTCAGCAAATGGCACATGATAGGCCCACATCCTAAAACCATCAGTAGTTAGCAGAAAAAGGCTATGAAGAGTTTATTAAAATTTCATAGTACCAAATGAAGTAATTCTTTAAATATATAAATGTAGAAGAGTATTTCAGATATTATATGTAGTGATTTATGTGCTATGGATGAGACTAAGCAGCTGAATAAATTTGGAATAAATTTCTATGTAGTCTTTTGATGATCCCTTCATCAGCAAAACTGGTCACATTCAGAGAAGAATTGGACCTTCACTAAATATAAAAAATAGAAATGAGATTAGCAGTTAGCAGTATTTAGCAGTGGAAATGGGCTGTACTATTTCAAGGCTTTATTTTTTATCCTCTTATTTATTTACTCTGAGTTGTGAAATGGTCAAAGAAACGATGCTACAATGATAGAAATATGTCTTATACCCAAATAATGTTGCTGATGTTCTCCTGTTTCCCTTTGCGTTGAATTGTATGTTGTTTTATCTTGCCTATGAAAAAAACAACATTCTGTTTTATATCTTGTTTTTCTGTCTGCTTGAAATTAAGATGCTGTGGATTATACATGATATCTGTTTTCTGAAATACAATAAAGTATTCCCTGTAGTTTGAAAGTGGTAAGCAGCAGAGAGATAATCTTACTTAAGACATTTTCCAGATTTCAGAAGGATAGGTGCAGTGTTTCTGTGGAGGGTGAGCATTCAACATTCTGGGGTGATGGTAATGGCTCAGCATCTATCTTCCATGCAACCTCCCCAAGTTTTTTTTGTTGAAATTTGTATTTAAATATCTGTGTCATAGAGGTATTCCTAGGTAAGAAATCTGCAAAATATTAGCAGACTCTAGCTACCTCTTCACACATGTCGCCAGAATTGCCACAAATCATGGTGTCCACGTCTGGGAGCATGGGGAACCCAGCACTGTTCTTAATTCCCAGCCCCCTCATATTTTGAATTTGCACTAGCCTTCACCCGGCTTTTAATTGCTCTGAATAGGCAGGATTATTTTTTAATATACATGTATTATTGTGATAATTTTATGCTTATGTTGTTTTGTTAATTTTATGTTATGCCATTTACTTTGTATGTTTCGGTGATGTACTTGAAAACCACCCTGATTCCCCCTCAAGGAGATAGAGTGATATATAAATAAAGTTGTATTTATTATTATTATTATTATTATTATTATTATTATTATTATATTACCCTCTTCCCAATGGGAATTAATGTAATGTGGAATATACTTTTGTTAGTGTTGTGACATATTTTCCATCTTGATTCTTTCTGACACATCTCAGAGAACTAGATGATATGTCTTATGAAAAAAGATCAACAAAGAAGCTATAGTCCAGTGCCCTGGGCGCAATGGGACAAATTTCAGAAGAACAGGAATGACTTAAAATGTTTATCAGCAGGTACTTCTTTTTCCTTCCTGCCTTCTTCCTCCTCCTTCTAAAAATAATACTCTTTTTTTAAAAAGACCATGCCATGGTCTACTCCATGAAATTGCTTTTGCCCACAGTATCTCTGTGGAAGGACACTGCACCAGAATACAATGTTCTTCCAGGGAATTTTGGGGGGAGTGGAAATAGTGCTCCCATGACTTTATTGTGGCAGTTCAACAATATTTGGAAGATTGTACAATTACTACACTGTCCATTCACATCTAAACAAATAACTCGGCCTATAAGCATGTTACTCAAAATAGCAGGAACTTTCCAACTTGTTTACCACTGTTTTCAATTCTGTTTCTTTCCTTTATCTCAAATTTTACATGTAAGTCCCTCCAGCAAGAGATCTCTCTTCTGCTCTGTAAAGTGCAAATCAAATTACTGGTATTGCATACAGAATAGTAATCCAGTAGACAGTGTTTCAATATTTTTCACACAAAGGTCAATACATAATTTCTTCAGGACTGGTAATAAATAGCCCACCGTCAATGGCTGTCAAGTAAGTAAAAGATACAAACCACTTAATAATTAATTTAGTCCCAAGCATCCCTTTGATGGTTTCCTTGACATTTAAATTTACATTCCTTCCATAAATCAGTGCTTTTTATCTTTACTGCATAAATATTCTCACCATTTTTTAGGGTTGACTTGTTTTGTGCATTTTTTTATATTCCTCAGGCTTCCCCAAGGGATTAATTGAGGCAGTGAAAAGGCCTCTTTTTAAAAGAATGCAAACAAGTTAATGGTTTAAATATGATTACCCCTGTTCCAAGTGAGGTTATTAAAATGGCTGAGTAGACACATTTTTGGATGCCGTTTCCATACTTACTCACCAAATGGCTTCAGAAAGGAAGCCATTTCATATGCAAGAAAGGAAAGAGGACAAGATGAAACAAGCATCCAGTGTGTTAAAATTGATTTACCAGCAAGTGTTTTATTTGGAACCATGGGCACGCTTTGATTTCACAAGATGCAGCTCATTAAGCCACTGCTCTAGGGCTACATTGCTGAAATATGTGTGAGTCTGAACTAATGAATGATATATCACCATCAATATAAAGAACCTCATTCAAAGAATGGTTGATGTACTCTGCTGGACTTAAGTGCCTCTTGAATCATAAGCAATAAGACCCAATGACATTGTTTATTTGAGCCTAACACAGAGCCAATTTCCAGAGCATCCCAAAATTTGGTGGAAACTGTTTTACAAGGTTTATGTTACCATTGTTATTAGTCATGCTGACCGTTTTATTATGCAAGTGATATATGATTTGTAGCATTTAACCCCATATCCCATACTGATGAGAATGTGTGTCACTGCAGTTCTGCTTTTCTTCTAGCTTTTGAATATGACCCTCTTAGGCATCTATTCTTTCCCTACCATAGTCATTGTTGTTAACTATCATTAAGTCAACTCAATTTATGGTGACCCTATGAAACTCATCACAGTTATAGTCCCCAGATTATGCCTACAAGCCATTGTTGAAGCTCTCTCTTTTATTGATTACAGACAGTCCTGTCTCAGATCATGAAGACTTTCCCTTACTGTTCACCTTGTTGATATATTTGTGATTCCATCATCACTACATATAATGAGTGAGAGAGGAGAGAAGGAGGAGGAGGAGGAGGAGGAGGAGGAGGAGGAGGAGGAGAAGAAGAAGAAGAAGAAGAAGAAGTTGATGATGATGTGTGTATACAAATTGCATCTCATTTGATTAATTATTGCTCCTTATCATATCTCTGTGACTTCCAATTCTTTCAGGGAACAGCTGATTGGCCTTTGTCCAGAGTTGCAATTTTTATTCCTCCTCCACACTTCTCTGCACTTGACCTCACTGAAATAGGCTCTTGAGATGAATAGGTTCATCCCATGAAGCTCAGGCTCCTGAATACACAATATCACTTTTGCACATTTGAACCAACTTGCTATTGATGAGAGACAGATTAGAGACAGATTAACAGAGTATCAGTAGTTGGGTAGATATGCTAGAAAGATTGGCACTTGGAATTAACTCTTTACATTATCTCAGATTTTCATATCACAGAATAATCATCATTACTGAAGGTAAAAGATATTAAAGTGCATTTGATGCATTAAGCTGTTAGAATTCATTACAAAGTGCTAGGATAGGCATCTATCCCTGTGTAACATTCAGCAATAAAGGACAACACAAGTAATACTTGAAATGGAGAAAATATATAATATGGCTCTTTTGTTTAGTAAACTAATCAAACTGATTTTTAAAACGATCATAATTTTGAGGAGGGGGGATGGGGGAGATTAGGAGAGACGGCTAGGAGAGAGGACTACCTGGAGCCTGGATCAGAGGGTTAGGCACATTGCATGTAAGAACAGCTCAATTTGGAAAGAAGAAGAAACTAACGGGAAAGGAGGAAAATTGAGTATCAGAAGCAATTGGAGTGGGGATTAGAGCTTTGTTTGCTTAGCTGGTACACTCAGAAAGTGTTGGCATCTTTCTGGGGCTGAATGGGAGTGCATTGTAACTGTTCAGTGACACAACTTTCTTAATTGTTAAATCTCTAGAATGGTTTCTATTGTATGCTGTGCCATAATATCCAGCTGGCATATAATATTTTGGGACTTTTAGGACAGAAAGAGATTGCATTTTTTTTCTGGGAAGTGGGAATAAATCCTCTTAGTAACTCTTCCCACTATTTATTATATTCCAGTTGGTGGCAATTGGGGTGATTTCAAATGATATTATTTGCAAACTCTATTTCTTGCCCCTTTCTTTAGTTTCTCTCTCTCTTCTCTCTCTTTCTCCTCCTTTCCCATTCTGATTTTAAACCCACACCATTCCTTGCTTCCTTTTTATTTAGACCTTTTCATCTATACAGTTAAGATGGTTCAGAGGACAGTGAACAGTTAAATACTTGACCATTAAAACTCCAAATGTCACATGTTGGGTTTGGGTTCCTTTGCTGATGCATGCAAAATGACTTGAGGCACACAACAGCATGGAAATATCTCTGATATATAATGGGTGCTATGTGGGAGGAGAACTATCTTTGTAGTCTTTATGTACATTCGTATTTATTCTTCCTGGAACAATTCCCGCAGGCTGGATAATGTTGGAGGTGGGGGTGGTGGACGTTCGACCCACATCTTTATGTTCTGGAGTCATTTTCCCAGTTTCCTAGGCACAGATCACAAAAAAAGATATTTGGCTGAAGACTGGTATAGCAACTTCCTATGCATTACTTGAACTTCAGCCTGGGAATCCCTACTTGTTATCTTCAGAAGGCAAAAAAAGTGAAACGACATCATGGTTTTTAACAAACCCTATAGGAAAAGCACAAAACAGCTGGTAAAGAATTTGATGTGTGCCACAGCACTTTCTCTGCCAAAGCTTATTTGTGGCATACTCCAATCAACCAATCTCTGTCTTTGGGATAATGAATTCTACCATTTCTGAATTGTTAAAATTCAACAGGACATTTAGGCTGCACAGTTATTAAAGGACTGTAAGAAGAAAGGACAGCAAAACACTGAGGAAAGAGGATCAAGGAGTTTTTTTTTTAATGCCAATGAATTACCATGAGGATAAGTCTTATCTTTGGCCTGCCTCCTGCTTGTCTGCTTTGCTCTTGGATCTGACTCTTTCGCCTGCACCTTGAACTTGATTTCCTGCTTACACAAGGCCTTGCCAATGCTTACCTTCTTATGCTTTATCTTGTAAACACTGCAAAACATTGTGCCAACCTTGAACAGATGGGTAAGACTGTATGCTCTGAGGAAGATACAGGAAGGAAGCCCCAGTTAATACCAAGCAGAGAAATCTCCCTCTCCTTTGAAAAACATCAAGTAGCACAATTCCTCTCTGTTTCATGGCAGGTTGTTTTCCAGTCTTTCTGGACACTGATAAATATTACTCCTTATTTCTTTGCCTATGAAGGTTGAATCTTGATCACTTGATGTATTGTGATTAATTGCATTTGATTCTTAAATCAGTTATCATAACACCATCTGTGTTCTTTTTTGAGCATATATCTAAAATATTGTGAGAATCATTAATGGAATACTTATGTGGAACAGAGTAAAAATGACTATGAAATATAAGTTTGTTATCAAAGTGCCACCTGGTGATAAATAACTGATCGATAGTGAGCTGCAGCTTCTTTGATCTTGTCATAATTCTGCTGTTATGTTATCCCATTTCTTTAATTTGAATTTTTAGATATTTACACATCTTCTATACATTAGGAGTAGTAATTCCTGATGCTAATGATCAACACAGTTATTTTAAAATATGTTCTTTGATTTTCTCAATCCTTAGAATAACCTTTCAAAAACCATCACACACACTTTCCAATGAATATTAAAAAGAAATGTTCATGAATATATGAATTATTATGTACAAAATTGGAATATAGATGTAGTTGAACAAAATTTTTATTTTGGAATGATTTTTTTTTCATAGTAGGAATCTGAATCCTGGAATAATTTAGACCTTCTGATTGTCATCTACTGATGGGTTTGACTTTGGCAGGGTGACCTTCCTTCCCCACACTCAACTGTGGGATTTTTCTTTTTGCCCATCTCTGACTTTTTTAAAAAAGAATGATGCCAATTGGCTGAATTTTCCAAGGGGAGGGAAAATGAATCAATCAGATGTATCTATCAGGACTCTTCAGCACCAGGATACCACAGAATGCCAGCTTTTTACACTTGTTCTCCCACTAGTGGGGTTGGTTGGAACTTGGGCTCTACTGGCCAAAGATTGATATCTTCGTCATTTCCTTCATATTGTTGAAAGTGATCTGTCTTTTTTATTAATGGGGTCAATTTGGCATTCCTTCCACAGACATTTGCGTAAGATGTGGTGTGTCCCCTGTGACATCAGCGCCCCTCCCCCAACACCAACGGCCACTCTGGGGCCAGAATAAAGAACGGGAGCCAGGAGGACATTGCCATCTTGCCCCCTGTGACATCAGCGCCCCTCCCCTAGCAATAATGTAATATTATGTAGTACTAGTGTTATGAATGATGTAATAGTACTATGCTAGTTATGTATTATGTAGTATGTTGTATGTACTTATGACTTGTAAGCCGCTCTGAGTCCCCTTCGGGGTGAGAAGGGCGGCATATAAATGTCGTAAATAAATAACTAAATAAATAATAGGCATCTTCTATATGAGAGGTTCTTACAGCCATCTTCTCCCAGCCATCATATGTGGTAGGTTATGGAAATGACAGATAACACAGAAAAGTGAGTGTCCTTCAAAGTTGGGAATAATGGTTTGTGCAACTGCCAAGATACTTTTAGCATAGCCATTTCAAGGGAAACCATGATTATGCATTTATGCTAGTTCAGTTTATGACATCAGGAGCTAATAAGAAAACCCTGACTTTTTAAACTTGTCTATATATTCTTTTTAGTGTTGCTCTCCCTTTCTCTCCTCTTCTCTGTGCATATTGCATATCAGTTTTAACACAAGAGACTTCTTCTTTAGATAGTTTAGAGACTGAATATTGCTAGGTCTACCCACCACGCTCCTTGCCTAATTAATCTAAAACATTGACCTAAGAGATGGGTGAATGTAATGAATCCTTACCTTAGCTAGCTGGTAAGAGCATAAGGAGGTGGGCGTGATGAAGCCACGACATCCATTTTAGGAAAGGGAAACAGGGAAAAGACATCTTAGGTCAGGTTTGCCTTAAGGGGGGCGTGTTCTAGCCTAGGAGGGAAAGATATCAGGCTAGGATTGGTCAGAGAGATGGGGCGGAGCCTAAATGATCTGAAGGAAAAAAGTTACTTTTAAACTGATGTTTGAGGTTCCAGTTGGCGAGTTGGTGTGAGTTGGGAGTCTGGAAAGGTAGAGAGAAGTTTGGGTGTTAGCTAGCGTAGTTTGTGTTTGTGAGGAAGAACTTTGGGACAGTCTGTGGTATTCAGGAATAGCTATTGAAATAGATAGCTAGAATACTGAGTGGAACAGGATCCCGCTGTGGTCGGTTCAATTCCTAAGGAAAGCTGGTTCAGGGATTTGGCTAGTTTCCTATAGGGGGGATTTTTGGGAGTTACTCTCAGAGATTCATTTCCTGAGGTAATCTTCTGTGTTGATCCTTTTTAAAAACTTGTACCCAGAAGTTTTAAGATCTTTACTCTACACAACTACAAGCTTGTATGTGCCAATATTTTAATGAAACCCTCACGCTTTCGTGCCTGAATATTTCAAGCCTGTTAAATAAACATTCTGGTTATTTTTATTAACTTAAGCAAGCCTCTGTGTCACTATCATTGTGGTTTATTTATCGTGTCAGGGGCAAACCAAACAGTTGCATTGCATTTTTTTAAACAAAGAAACAAACAAACAAAACACAAAGTTTGCAAGCTTGGTAGTTGATTAAATGTCCTTTGACCAGTAGCTGGCCACTTGGAGTGCCTCTGGTGTTGCTGCAAGAAGGTCCTCCATTGTGCATGTGGCAGGGCTCAGGTTGCATTGCAGCAGGTGGTCAGTGGTTTGCTCTTCTCCACACTCGCATGTTGTGGATTCAACTTTGTAGCCCCATTTCTTAAGGTTGGCTCTGCATCTTGTGGTGCCAGAGCGCAGTCTGTTCAGTGCCTTCCAAGTCACCCAGTTTTCTGTGTGCCCAGCGGGGGAGTCTCTCATTTGGTATCAGCCATTGATTGAGGTTCTGGGTTTAAGCCTTCCAAGTCACCCAGTTTTCAAGTCACCCAACAGAAAACCACTGATTGAGGTTCTGGGTTTAAGCCTGCCACTTTTGGACTCTTGCTTGCTGAGGTGTTCCAGCGAGTGTCTCTGTAGATCTTAGAAAACTATTTCTTCATTTAAGTCATTGACATGCTGGCTGATATCCAAACGGGATGAGCTGGAGATGTGGTAAAAGCATTATTCAAGATAACTTTACACAGCCTCTAAGAACACTATAGTAACACAGAGTGTGTTACTGAGCAACCTCTCACAAATACCACAGCCTGTTTACTCTTAATTTGGTGGCAGCGAAAATCTACTAAAGTACCCTTTTAAGCCTTTTAGTTCCAGTGGGTCATAGTTCCTAGCTTCTAAATATTTAGTTGATTCAACAACTATTCTCCCTCTATATTTTAGTGAGTTCTAGATTTTGGTGAGCTAGTCTGTAGTGGAGGTGTGCCTCATTATAATTTGGTTGAGCAGCGGTGCTGATTGTTAGAGTGGCCATAGGGAAGGTTGTGCATAACCTATACTCAAAGAAATTACAGGGGATATGTGTGTGTGTACATTTGTGTGTGTCTTCTACAGATCTTATTTAGCAGTGGAATAGTATACATAAAGGGTCTTATGGAACCTACCTAAAATTCTGACGTGTAAACAGGGACATATTTTGTTTGCATAAGTACTGGCTTAAAAAGGGAATGAGGAGATCTCCAGGGCTGACTCACTGTATGACATCTATGATATATTTGTCATACTATTTGTGTCAAGACCCAGAAGCCTCACTAAAGCCAAACACAGAGTTAAAGGTCCAAACACAAGTTTATTGTTCACAAAAGAGTCTTTGGAGCACTTAAATTCAGTGCCCCAAGCTCAGCCAACAATTTGGCATCAAAAACAAAGCGTTATGAGGAACTGGAATAAAACCTGGATTATCCTGGCGATTTAATCCGGTTTAAACTCAAACTTGCAGCAAAATGTTGAAAACACACACAGTTCAAAAGCACAGAACAAAGAAGCCAAAAAAACAGTGTCCAGAGAATGTCCAAGGTCGAAACACATGGTTGGCAAGTAGTCCAAATCCGAATGGCAAAAAACATTGGTCAAAACAGTCCGGAGTCAAGCAGCAGAGTAGAAGTAAACATAGGAACACAGGAATCTGTAGTCCAAGGACCCAAACTCGAGAATAGGCAGCAACAAAGATTCACACCTCAAAAGAGACACTTTGCCTTCTGCAAAGAGCCATACAAACAAAACCCATATTTATGCTAAAGTTCCTCATTAGAGGATGATGAGCTCCCCACCCTTTCATCATCGCTCTCAGCTGCCTCCAATCCCACAGCTGAACCCGAGCGCCCATCCCTCCACGTCTGCCAGCATCTGTCAAGACTTAGTTCTTGCCAAGTGCTTCCCGGTTGCCAATCCCCTGTAAACCCCTCAAATTCATTATTGGAGGTGGCTTAGTTGCAAATGTCCCTAATCTCCTGAACACGGGTCCAATCCAGCTCATCCTCCTCCCCCATATCACTCCCAGACTCATCACCCCTTTCAAACCCCATGGAGTCCTCATCCTCTGTAGGAGTGCTAAGTATATCACGGATACACTTCTTTTGAAGCTCTTCGTCGGACTCTTGTTCGCGAGTAGCCCGCTTGACTTCCCTGCTTTCCTCCCCATCTCCCATTTCACAGTCGGAGAAGCCCTCAAAAGTCTCAGAATCACTCAGAGCCATGATTATCTCTCTAATCCACTTTCGCTGCTGCTCCTCTTCCAACATCTGTGCAGCCCTCTTCTCCCTTCTACCAGTAGTAGCAACATTGCCATCACGCTGAACTACAACAATTTGTCATACTGTGTATACTATTACTAGCATAAAAATTATTTCAGATCTTTTAATTACTGTATAAAACTGGTAAAATATTTTGATACCCTGTCTTTCTCACAAATGAGATTACAATGGGATCATTGAACAAAAAAGTCTGGAATGTTGCCTGTTACCCAGGTAAGAAGGTAAAGGCCACACTTAGTCAAATGAATGTTTTCTCTGTCATTATTTTTCATTTTAAAATAAGTCAAACTATTCTTTACTTTTGGGACTTGTGTCTTAATCAAAACTTGGTCATTCTTTAGAGAAAATCTTCTAAATTTTAAGAATCAACTCAAGTAAAATGCATGCAAAACTAAAAATTGCAGACTGATAAAAAATGTCAAAATGGCTGAATATATGCAAAACTGACATCAACCAAATATAATCTGATTTGACTCCAGACTTGACAAAAATTAAATTAATTATTCCTTATGTTTTTCTGAAATACACAAACAACCCATGAAAATAAAGGGCTGTTTTATCCATCCCAAACCACACAGAAAATGTTCCTTTTCACTGCATAATCTACGGCTCATTTGCACAGGAAATGTTCCTGTGAGGATGAGTAGTAGATCATGCAGTGAAAAGGAACCATTGTTGAGCTTGTTGTTGCCAGTAGGGTACATAGTCACAAACTCATGAGACTAAATAGATAAAAGTGAAGTGTGTCCAAAGTGGTTAGGCCATTATCTGTCAACCCACCCTCCTTCACATGGTTGCCATGAGGATGAAATTAGATTAAGATGTGTTTTTGGTTGCCTCAAGCCTGCGAATAGAGAGGGAAATATTTTTTTCCTTAAAGAGAAAATACAGTATTTCCATATTGTGGTTGCCACCGTGGGAGAGCATTGTTTCTTTTAATTATAAAGAAAATATTTTATAGTGAAATTTGTGTGCCTTTATAATTAACAGTTGAAAAAATGTAGCAACATGAATAATTAGAAAAAAATAACAGGTATCATTCATGTTGGAACATATATTCTGGAAAGTGATAATATAGTATAAACTCACAAATGAGGGTAACAATAAAACAAATGTTAAGAAACATCTCAAATACAAAGCACTTATCATATTGCTCCATGGAGGGAAAGACTAAAGAATTATTATGGCTGAACTTATCAATTTCCCACTGCTATAATATTATTATGGATAATTTTACCCTCATTAATTTTTAGTGTAAGAAAATTACCTTCAGTTTTACCAAGATGTGAGCAGTACAAAAACCATTGAGGTATTTTTCCCAGTCTTTTCCAGTGTAGATTAGCTCCTACATTATAATCTTCAGTATATGAACATTTTAAAGGTGTTTCATAAACAGATGTGCTACCAAATCATGTTATGAAAGTGTTTCTAATTTTTCAGATTATCACAGAAAATTCATGACAAGTGAACTACATTCCTTGAAGATAATTCCTTTTGACTGTAGAAGATAGGACCTAAGGAGGACGATTTGTGCCTTAATCTATATGGGATTTGTTCTTCAGAACATCAGTAGGGACTCTCTACTGCCTAGATAGTTGATCAATGAATATTTCCATTTGAATAGCTAGCTCTCACTAAAGCACAGAATAGAATTTTAATATGGGAAAGAAATGTATTATGTTAGACAAGTCTGGTTCAACCAGATCAAATATCACAGAACAGGAGTGGAATAGAATAACCAAATATCAGTTCTGATTAATCTTCAATTGATGTTCCAAATGTATGTGTGTGTATTTTTTTAAATATCAACCATGAGATAAAGAGGCCAGAGAAAAGGCTTGGAGTATACTAAAGGGCAATTTTATTGACATAAACTATGTAGGCACTTTTAATTCAGGATGCATATCAACATTCTCAGCCTAACTTTTCACAGGATCTGATACCTTAAAGGTATTTCAGCTATAATCCAAATCTATATTTTTCTTTTATTGTGTCTCACAGTAAACATAAACCTGTCATAATTGCATTAGGACTCATATTTGTGAAGACAAATTATTTATTCACCAGCCTCCAAAAAAAGAGATCTTCGTTTATTTTTTCCTCTCTCGTGTACAAGGGGAGAATTGGTTGCTTTCATCTTTTGATCATTTCATTTTTATTTTAGGTACCTTTCTCCCTGGCTTCTGTTTTGTTCCTGCAGCTCAAATGATTTCTCTGGAATCATATGACTTTATTCAGCATTGAAACCTGCAGTCCCAAGTCCCCCCCCCCCCCCCTTTACGACTGTTTTGTTAGAAAAGACTTATGAATAGACATGTTATAGGACCAATGTTTTCTTTTCCTGGGATCTCTGGCAGTGTCTCAATTGTTAATATATTCTTATAGTTTTTTTTTTACTAAATATTCAAAAGATATTGTATATTCCATTTCAAAGTGTCTTGCTTTTGAAAAGTCCTGAGTGTATCTGTGTTATTTTGGCAGAGATTGCATTACAATACAGTTCAGTTTTGTGGTTCTGTTGACTATGAATAAATGTTTATTCACATTGATTATTATAGATGTAAATCTTTGAAAATTCTACTCTTTCTGAGAAACTCACAAAACTTTCACTTTTTATCATTTATTAGAAAATGCACATAGAAAACATCCCTTTCTACACAGTTTATTTTCTGCAAAGAAAAATTCCTTTTCTGTGCAAGGAAACATGTTTTATGCACAAAAAATTGTTGTTTTATTTACCCAATGAAAACCTGTATCTTTCATGTTAAATAAATCTTAAAAGTCAAAGATTTTGCCCATCTGGGAATTTCTGACACTTAATAAATACAGTGGTATTCCCTGTAGTAACCTATGGATGTGGGAGTGAACTATAAGGAAGGCTGAGCAAAGGAAGATAGTCATTTTTGAACTGTGGTGTTGGAGGAAAATCCTGAGAGTGCCTGGACTGCAAAAAGATCAAACCAGTCCATACACCAGGAAATAATGCCCAGCTGCACACTGGAGGGAAGGATATTAGAGAGAAAGATGAAGTACTTTGGCTACACAATGAGAAAACAGGAAAGCTTAGAGAAGATAATGATGCTGGGCAAAATGGAAGGAAAAAGGAAGAAGAGCCAACCAAGGGTAAGATGGATGGATATTATCCTTAAAGTGCCTGGCTTGGCTTTGAAGGAGCTGAGCGTGGCAATGGCCAACAGGGAGCTCTGGCGTGGACAGGTCCATGAAGTCACAAAGAGTTGGAGGTGACTGAAGGAATAAACAACAACAATACAGTCATTTTAAACAATTATTCCTATTTTTCCCCTTCTATGTCTCTGATTGACATTAGGTTGAGCAGGACTGCCACTTAATCTGATGCTGTGCCCAAACTCTTTTACATATTTGTATTTGTTTTAATGTAGACGCTCTCTTGAATCCTAGTTTTGTAGAAAAGATGTGACATAAATAGAGATGATAATATTGATGATAAGGAGGAGTGTGATTATCAACCCCACCCAGTTTGCTGTCGAATCCTTGTCCTTCAAAAAACTTTTAAAGAGAGAAGAGTGCTACCCTTCCAGAGCAAACAGTTATCTATCTTCCTTCTACTTCTGTTAGAACAGATCCTAATTCAATAGGATCAGCACCATCCAAGACAGCCAAAGAAGAGCAGAGGGAGCTTGGAGGAAAAGGCAGTGTTTGTCCACTGCAGGCTGCCTTTGACCTCAGTGATTGGCTCCTTACAGAATCAGGCCCCGATTGCCTGGCTGAAGCAAGGCCCAACAAACATCTGCTGCCTCCTGAGGCTGGGCCATAAAAGGAAGATGCCAGTGGAGGACTAGTCATACAGCACCATCCAAGACAGCCAAAGAAGACCTTGGGTGAATGGTTCTCTGCCTGTGAGTCCCTGGGTGTTTTGGCCTGCAGCTCCCAGAAATCCCAGCCAATTTATTGGGGTTTTTGGGAGTTGGAGGCTGGTGCATCTGGGGACCCATGAATTGGTAGGCACTGCCTTAGGATCATGAGAGAGGAAGGGGGAGGCCCTAGTAGGGTGCTTAAAGGATTGGTCCAATGTAATATTTGTGTATGGGGTTATTATGGTTTAATATGTTTAATGGTTTTAAATTGTATTTATATGCCTATTGTTTCTAGTGATTTTATGTTATGTTTTATATGGTTTGTATAATGAGGCATTGATTTTTTGCCTAGATGTATCTTGTACGATGCTCTGAGTCCCCTGAGTGGTGAGAAGAGTGGGATAAAAATTAAGTAAGTAAATAAATAAATAAATAATATAGGATTTGGAAAAATAGACGCTTTTTTCCTCTACTTCTGTTAGACCATAGCTACTAGATACACTAATCAAAAACATACATTCAGTTTTCTTCTACTGAAGTATAGATTTTTCCCTTGCTTTTATTAGATTAGATAAGTTGTATCCTAAGCAAATCCTAGAAAACAAGAACAGTTGTCACTTTTGAACTCTGTTGCCGTGTAAAAACATAATTTCTATTTCTAAAATGCCCTTGAGTTATCATTAGTTGCCAAGTGTTTCTTTGACGCCAGAGGCACCTGCATATAGTTTAGAAGTCTTAAATCAAACTGTTCACATTTTACCACAGGGGTGGGTCATGCTTCTGATCCTCTTCATATGACTTGTTCTGTTAAATGAACAAATCTTTTATTATGCAGTTTTGGGTAACCAAACTGTTCCAAGGGATGATAAGTAGGCCAAACTACATACTGGTAGTTTCGTTTCATGAAGCACAAATAACATTTACTCCTTATCAGACAGTGTATTGCAAACCAGGTGTTTGTATATTTATAGTTTTTATTACTAGAGTGTGGAAAATTTAATTGTGGACTTCAATTTCTAGAATCCCCATGCATGCTGTGTTGGAATCACAGACACCTTAAAGGGCCAGACTCAAAAGTGGCTTCAAAACAGAGTTTATTAAAACAAAAGGAAAAGGATGCAGAGGTACTTAAATGCAGTGCTACTGGTCAAAACTCAAGAAATAAACCAGACCTGGTCCAAAAAGGTTAACAGAAATATAATCCAGGTTAACTGGATGCAAAAGAAATGAATCAAACAAAGCACTCTGAGGCAAAACAAAAGCACAGTACACAAATGGTTAACAAAAAGGAGGGGCAGCAGGAAGAAAAGCGTCATCAGCCGAAGTCCAGGGTTGAAGCGGGAGAAATCCAAAACAGCGCTGCTCCAGTGTCCATAGAAGCAGCGTCTTTAACCAAGCCGGTCCAGGTCCAGGAAGGGAGAAGTCCACATTCACAAGAAGCCAGTCCGGGTCAGTAACATGCAAATGATCAGGAAATCCAAACTGCAGATCCCAAACCAACACATAGCACGAAACAGGCAGCAGCATGTCCACAAGAATCCTTTCCAACACACAGCACCCAACACATGAACACTCATTAACATCTTGCCTTCTGCAAGGACTCATCACTCCTGAACCCACTTTTATTTAAAAATCATCATCAGAAGATGAACTGACCACCGCCACATCAGAATCCCACGCAGCTGCTCCCTTGTCCTTCCCCCCAAGTCCTCCATCTCCTGTCAAGTCACCCCAAGACTCAGTTGGATCCCCTGATTGCCAGTCTTCACCCCCAGAGAACCCCATAAAGGTATCACTCATTGTTGGCTCCTCACAAATAGCTTGCACTTCTCTTATCTTAGTCCAATCCATGGTGTCTCCTTCTTCTCCTTCACTCATTGACTCATCATCACCAGAGAATCCCTCAAACGACTCTTCATCTGTAGGTGCTGTAAATATGTACCGGATCCTCTTTCTCTGCTGCTCATCATCAGATTCCTGCTCCTGAGTAACCCTTTCCCCCCTTCTGGCACCCATACTACTGTTTGTAACATTACTCACAGGCTCTACTACAACATGCTGACTGGTTGATTACTACAACATGCTGACTGGTTGATTTTGCCCACTGTCATTTTTAAAAAAAACCAAAATTTCCAAACTCTGTTAGCATTTGTAAAAGAAGAAATATTGTTCTTTTATAAATTAGTTCTTTTACAAATAACTAATATCCAAGAAGTGAAACCCCGCGGATGTATATTGAAAGATTTCCTTTCTAGCTATTGTTAGAAACTCCATCCTGAATATACACAATTCACATCTTGCCTGATTTCAGGTCCCATATTAATACTTGGGCAAGAGACAAAATGATTATACTTGAGACTATACCTTAGGAAAAGGTTTGCTTGACATCTTGGAGAGCCATTTTAAATCAGAGTTGACAATATCAGACTTTACAGACTAGTGATTTGATTCTACAAAGCTTCCTGTATTCCTGACTCAAGCTTACACAATTAATGAATTCAAATATATTGTACATAAATATTAGATAAATTACTTTTAAATAAACTGACCTTCATGAATGAATTTAAAGGATAAGAGTATAAGCTTGACAGATCATTTAGACAATCGTATGAGAAGTGTAAGATTGGAAGTTCTGGGGAATGCTGTGGATGCAGCATGTTTTGATATTGGGATGGATTTTAAAAGGGCCTTCATAGCCTATCGTTGAAAACTGGAAAAATGTGGGCTAGTGGATCTATAGGTGGTTAAGTGATGGAACCTAAAGAAACATCATCAGAAGTTTCTTCATTCTGGAAATAAGTGAGAAGTTGGATGATGATGCAGTGTTCTTTCTCAAACACCGAGAATATATGGATGATGGAATAGAGGGGATGCTCATTCATCCATATAAGTCTGTGGAAACAATACAGGATGCCAGATAATACTAATAAACTGGACCATGACCACAAGAGATAGTTAAATCTGGAAGCAAAGCCAATAGTGTATCTATTGAAGAAGGTGAGCATGTTTACATTAGGGAAGAGAAGATTGAGATATCTCATGACAGTCATTAGTATACACCTGAAGAAGATGGAGCAGACTTGTTTATCTTTTGCTCTAGAAAGTAGACCCAGAAACAATGGTTTTAAGAAGAAGATTATCATTACTTATTAGATAACATGGCTTAACTATCAGAATTAGATCAAGTGGTGAACTCTCCTTCATTGGTGGTTGGATAAACTGAAGTGTGCTTCAGTTACAGGTTCTTGACTTAACAATACGTTGGAATGGAAGACCTTTAACATTCTTTGAATAGCTAGGAGCACAAAATTTTAGAGGAGACTGCTTGCTTTTCCTATGGTTTACTCTATGTTTGTTGTTTAGCTTAGAGAGTTCTAAAACTTTTTTGTGAGGAAGGGTAAGGGACATTGTTTTATGCTATTCTTTCTAAAGGCACAATGCAATTGTATGACAAACTTGTTCAGAACCCATGGGCAGACATTCATTGAGATTTGATTGAATCTTAATTATTATGTAAAGAAGACTTTCAACACAGGTTTCTGCAGAGAACAGATTGGATTTTCCTGCAATTTTGCCCTTAGTGCAATTCAAAAACAGGCTGCTGTCAGATGTTAGATTTCTTTCAGTAGTTGCACCTTATATCACTTTTCTTTTGTTATTGCTTGCATATCAAGTTTATAGCTTCCAGCCTTATCTTGGGGGGGGGGGGGGTGATACTATTATATTGAAAAGACATCATATTCCTCTTTCTTTTTGTGAGTGGATTTTTTAATTTGATTTCATTTGTCAATCTACCTGGGAATCACTTTACTTGCCAAAACGAAATGTAATCAAAATCATCTTAGAAGTTACAAATGCATTCTAGTTTAACACCATATCTGCATTGCTATTATTCTTATGAACATTCAGCATTCTCCCAAACCTTTCTTATATATTTTGAACACCGTTCACATAACACTGATCTATTCTCCTAACATACAGAGATGCTGTATTTCAACTATACATTGTGTATGGTAGCCATTGCTTGCCATAGCCTCCAGCAAGGGATAAAATGGGGTTTATTTGACAGGAGACACATATTGGATAGAAGACACAAATAGTATAAATTGAATAAAAACATTTTATTTCTTGAGTGCTCTCAGCTAGAAATCCAGTTGGGGAGAAAAAGACAGGAATTACAGCAGCCACTATTATTTCGGTTATACATAATTGTACTTCTCTCAATACTTAAGCAACTTTTCAAAACTGATTTTTATTTTAGCCTTGGTTTCACATAGCTATATTATTATATTGTAACCTTAAACTGTATGGTACACATCACAATGCATCATGCTCAACTCACTGCGTGTGAGCCAATATGTATTGAGAGTGGGAGACACTCGGGGAAATGAAATGAGAAGGATGATGACTAGAATGTAGATGGTGGAAAACTCAACTTTTATGTGATAAGACATGGTATAGAGGGCACCTTTGCTCCTATAAGGTGACAGTATGTGCAGCGAAGAAAGCTTTCTTCTCTGCACGCATTGTGTCTGCAGATTCACGTCCAGCTGAGCTGTTCAGAGTGGTGAGAGGCTTAACCCAGATGCCCCCCCCCCCCCCCCGCATCCCGAACCCATTGCTAGAACCTTCAGGAGACTCACTGTGATATTTTAAACAACCATTTGAGTGTGACATCTGTACATAGTCCATGTTTTGCAGGCATATAGCAGGGTTGGGAGAAAAATAGCTTTATAAACAAGTACCTTGGTATCCCTATGGATGTCCTGACCCTCAAACATTGATTTTATAGTGTATATGTACCTGCAGTCAACTAGTAACAGTTTATGTAAAGATTTTATACTATGCAACTCTAATGGAATCTTGCAGTCATTATATGTTTTTCCTTCAAATACACAACATATGGTCAATAGTCAGGGAGTTACTATAAGAATCTCCTCTTCCAATTTACAGGCATATTCATCCACTAAAAGGAGAGTAGAAACATTATTTATTTTGTATTTTAACAAGACAACATCTTGTTATTTCTCGCTAGTTAACCTTGTACCTAATGCCTACTCTATGTACAAGCAGATAATGAGAGTATAAGCAGAAATTTGTTGACCAGCCATTTAGATTAATGACTTTATATGTTCTTAAAGGTATAAACAAGCACCTTGGTGTCTCTATGGATGTCCTGGTCCTCAAATACTCTCTGCTTCATTCAGTAAAATGCTGCACTCACAGAGCTCTGGCAGTATTGCATTTCAGTGTCAATGTTGACTTTTGTGGAGACGTGGCTGCCAAGGTAGTGGAAATGGTCAACATTTTCTAATGTTACACCATTAAGCTGTATTCTGGCATTGCAGAGGGATGGGCTGGTGACTGCTGGAATAGCACTTTGGTTTTCTTTGAAGCCAGCTTTGAATGGTTAGTCTAAATGGGCCATAGGTAAAGGTAAAGGTAGTCCCCTGACATTAAGTCCAGTCATGTCTGACTCTGGGGTGTGGTGCTCATCTCCATTTCTAAGCCGAAGAGCCAGCGTTGTCCGTAGACACCTCCAAGGTCATGTGGCCGGCATGCCTAAATGGGCCATAATGCATAACAAATCAGGAAAAAAACAAGCTAGTTTGTTGCAAACCAGAACATAAAATGTCACAAGTGATGTGCAAGTATAGCAGAAATGAGCAGAATATAAAAAATATCCTCAGAAAAAAGTAACATTTTCAAGCTCTGTAGAGGAATACCTGAATAGCAAATAGCTACAGACCATCTAAAGAGATGAAAAACTACAGCTAGGATATAATAGTCAGTCACTAGGCAGACCACACAAGAGTATGTTACGACTGCAAAAATAGGCCTAGCAAGGAAGGATGGTGCAATTTTACCTTGACGTTGAAAGAATCAAGGATTGAGTTTTTGCTGTTCTTCAGCATCAAGTAAACAACATTATAACCTAAAGAAATAAAAAACATATGAGTTTTGAAATGCAAAATATTTCTAGGGTCTTTGAATTTTATTTTTCCTTCATGGGTTTGTTTACAGATTATACATACCATGAAATCAACCCTGAGGGCTCTCTGTGTTGGTTGGGCTGATTTTATAATGTATGAAAGTACTCTTGATCTGTGAAGTGCAAGATCTTATTGCCATCTCTTCAAAAGAAGCCACTTTATGACAAATTATCATTTTATCAATTTAACAATCTCTGCCTCTAGGGCCAACGTTAATAATATCCTATCATAACAAGCACATGCTATATTTCAAGCTATATCATCATTTTTACAGTCTTTGCAGATATTTAGGACAGAGTGAACAATGTTATACAACAGCAATGTGTTACAAAGGATGGCAAAAATTGAAATAAGTAAACTATCAGCCTGTGTCATAAAAATTACTAGCCTGTTCAGTCTAAGAGATTCACTATGGTATAAAAGGGTCATTAAAATACACTTTATAGCATGAGCCTTTGTGAGTTACAGTATAATATTGGCTTACATTAAAACAATGATTAAAATCTGCTGTTGACGTAATGAAATTGGATAGATGATTTGAGTTGCCAGACAAAATGGAGCACAGACGTGATGTTTGATGTTTGGTCTGAAGAAGGGAAATGATAGAACTTGGAACATAGACAGGAAAAGAAAAGGAATTTGACCAGGGGAAAGAAAAGAAAGAAGATAAGAGTAAGAAAGAGAGAGCAATAGAGAAAATGAAAGAGGAGCACAAAATAATGAGTGAAAAGGTGAGCATATAACTCTATTGCATAAAACCAGTATTCTATGGCAACTTACTGGGACACTGATCCTCACTATCACATCTTTCTATTTGTTACACAACTGCGATATTTTGACAATGTGTGGTAATTCCACCACAATTCAGCTGCTCCAGATTTCTTTTTTTTTAAATGCTTTGTAAGAGCAACTTTGCAATTCTAACAAAGTTTAGGTGAAAAAATATGGTTCCCAAATTACTGCAAATGAGAATGGGAAAGGAGAAGAACCCTGCCCCCTGACTAGAAATGGGAAGGCCTGGAAAAAAAACCCAGAAAAATTGGGGGAAAAAAAACAGTTTTTCCCATTTTTTCCATTTCCCCCAATTATTTCATTTTCCCTCATTCAGCCCTCTCCTCCAATTTCTTTTCCTTTCCCCCAAGCCTCCTCATCTCTCTGACATCACTTCAGTGCCAATATGCAAGCACAGAAGCAGATTAGGCTCATCTCATGAGGTAAGTAACTATAGTATGATCTGCGTCTATTGATGGGTTTTCCTTTCAATAGTAGGGAATTGATTTATTGTGAGGAAGTAGCAGATTGATAAGAGATGGGTACATGGCACTGTTCAATAGGGCTTCAGTGCTGGTTTTCCTTTTTCATGCAATAAATTATGTAGCCAAGAATTGTAGTCATAAGAGAGGAGAAATAGATTGAATTAGCATAGGAAGAAAGATGATGACAGGAAACAATGAAAAAGAGGAAATAAGAATTAAAAGAATGCAGTACCAACACATAGTACCTGACTTTTTGCTAATAATTTCCTTGCATGGTTTCATTTCAAAACATGTGAGGACACTGATATGTCCTCACATGATTCAAATCTTCATGGAAGTTAAGATCTTCTGGGAAGGCCCTGCTCTAAATATCACCTTTTTTGCAAGTGCAACTGGTGGGGGTGACAGACAGGGCCTTCTCGCTGGTGGCCCCTCAGCTATGGAACTCCCTCCTTAGTGGGATTTGATCAGCCTCTTCCCTTTTGGAGCAAGCATTTGGCCCAATATAATTATCTGTGCAATACAGATGGAATTGACCCTGGACTGAAGAATATTATTTGATTAACTGGCTTTGGATATATGTACAATAGTCATCTAATGTTTGCATATGTTGTTTAGTGTTGTTTTAAATTGTTGTTTAATTGCTTTTTAATTGTTGTTGCTGTTTGGGCATGGAATAATGCTAATTATGTAAGACACCCTTGGAAGGAGATCTAGGATAAAAAGAGGCCACGAGATTCAGAGCCAGGGCATCACTAGGGCTTACTAGCAACAGAGATGGACTTGAAAAACTTTCTACATGTCATGTAGGAAAGGCCATATGGCTGTGGTTCCTAACCTTTTTTGACCAGGACCACTTTGACCAGGAACCACTATCCAAAATTAATACCAAAAGGGTTAGGAAACAGTTTTTGGTCAACTTTAGATTCGAATTGGTTATTTGGGGTGCTGATTCAGAAAACTGCATTGGATAGATCACATTTCTAGTTTTTGATGCAGAACATATGCCATCCAGTAGTCGCCGTCTGCTCAGCCACAGAAAACCATATTTAGAGCCGTGGACCTTATTTTAGGTCTCATGGTCCACCAATGGCCCATGACCCACAGGTTGGGATCCACTGCCATATGGGATGCAAACCAGAGCAGGAATGAGAATAAGGGATGACTTTAATGGACACATGTTGCTATTTCTTTAGCCATCAAGCAATGATCTCCCAGTCTCACTGGACTGTGGCACTACTTGCTTAGTTGGGTTCTGTCCAAATTCTGGAACCATTGCTCTCATGCCATTTGACACAATTGTCTCATGTATTCCCATCTGTTCCAATTTGGCAAGAACAATCCTGATTAATCCTCTGCTGTCCCACTTTTTCTATGGCTTGGAAAATATCCTGATTTTTCACTTGGTATCCCATTTCCCTCTTTTGTCCTCATCTAACTTCAGTCACTGCAAACTGAATAATTTGCACTTAATTAACTCAGAAAGAGGGAGAGGGGGATTTTGCACTTCACAGATCCCAAAGCATTTCTACGGTGATGTTTTGTGAAGAATAATCATCATGCGTGAAGCATTCTCAAGTCACTCAGAGCTGCTACATCCTATGAATCATTTTGATTACCCAAATTAATGGTGAATAACACAGAATTAATTCTAAATGACTGCCTTTGTCATGCATATTTTCTTTTCCATTTGAAAAAGGCATGCCATGCCAAGGTTCCACAAATCCTGTCCAATCCTAACAAGGATTGATCAGAGATGAGCCTGCAGTACATTTTACTGCAGTGTTTAATTATATATTAAGCTGATGACTAATGTGTAATATATTAAATTAAAAATAGTAGTGCTACTAATAATGCTCTGTCTTTTTTGGTAGTATAATTACTATTACGCAGTCCTGCTGAGCTAACAAAATCTCATTCAGAGATTGAAATATTCTGCTAATATCAAATTGAAACTACATGTAAAGTTAATAGCCAGTGAGTAAAAGATGTAACTTTCACATAAATGTTTCATCTACATGGTGTTTCATAAATGATAATGATCCCATTAAGGGATATGTTCTGGTGATTCAGGCCCTGTCTAAACTGCCAAATAAAATCCAGATTATCTGCTTTGAACTGGATTATATCGCAGTGTAGATTTATATAATCAAGTTCAAAGTGGATTATCTGCTTTGATAATTCAGATTATATGACAATATAGAAGTTACCTGTCTGCCAAACATGCTATTGACTAGAGTTGTGACTTTTGGCAAGTACTAAATCTCAGCTATCATGTTAGATACAGACACAGATATAACAAAGGATTCCAAAACAATGTATTTGATTTCATGCGATCCCTCTCTCTGCTTCTTATTTATATCATACCTATAGTCTTTTACCAGAATAACAGCTACAATAAAGTTCAATTATGCTGATCAAGCCAGAATCACCTCTTTTCAATATTTTGATTTGTTCTTTCATGTATAATTTCCCTTGTTCCAAATATTTTTTGAAAATTAACTGCTCCATAGACAGAAAGTTGAGCTTAGCAGGACCAACTGAATAGAGAGGGGGGAAAAACCCCATTTTAAAGCGAGTTAGACCATCAACACATAACAGATTTGGAAATGTGACAGTACAGTCCTGTACCTGCAACACTGGTACCTGCAGTTTCATCTACCCACATTGAACCAAATATGCCATCACACTGGGACCTCATCACATTGATAAGGGGCAGCAGGGGGGATTGGCCAGCCTCCAGGGTGTATTCACGGGACAGCAGGGCAATCCCACTGCTCTGCACCCCACATTGCCCACAGCTGTCCTTGTTGCTGCCTACAGGTGTTTGTGAAGATCTGTGTGATTAAGTACTAGGAATTTCCTAGGTTCTCAGAGCAATTCAATGATATGTTTCTATTGGAAGTTTCATAGAGTTGCATTAACAAAGTTTTAGAGAGAACAGCTCTCTAGAAATTTTCTTGGTACTCCAGCACAACTCTATGGTAATTTTTTTTGGTGAAAATTGTTCATTTCAATTGAGTTCACTCTTATCCACAGTTTCCTAATCAAATATGGAGGTCATAGTGCATGTTGTGCTTTTTTTGGTAATATGCTTTCAGCTTAATTCTGACTTATGGGAGCCTTATCATAGGGTTATCTTGGCAAGATTTAAGCAGAGGAAATTTCCCTCTAAAAATAAAAAAGTATGACTTATCTGGGAACATCATCACACAAGGAATTTTTAGCATCCTAGGATGCTTCTGCCCCAGTTGAGATATGGATGGGCATGCAGCCCATCATACAATGACCCTCAACTTCCAGTGGAGTCACCCTGCTCCAAACCGGCATGGAAGCATCCTAGGATGCATTTTCATCAATATGGGAAGGCTCCCATGTTGTACTGGTTTCAATGGAACCAGCACACTTCTGATCCACTTGGGTGATGCTTCCCATGTGTGATGGGAAAAGAGTCGCTGCACCAGAGCGATGTGTGGTGCGATTGAGTTGCCCTGCATGCCTGTGAAATGGCACCGGGAGAGTGGGGGGAGAGAGGACATGTGATAAGGTCACAGGTCTACCCATTAGGTTTTCTGCCTGAGTGGGGATTCACATTCTTGGGGATTCAAATTCAAATTTCAGTCTCTCACAGTTTCAGGCCAACACACAAACCATTGTATATTTTTCACATTAATCGTCTTCAAAATCATTCACAAGCATTCACATAATGTCACAGGAATCAGAGGGGCTTGATGGTAAACTTTGGGATTGTTATCAGATCATAGCATAGTAAAGAAGGAAAAACCACAAGTCCTGCACACAAAGCTTGGAAGACACAGGCACATGTAGTGACATGATAAGAAAGACAATGACTGGTTTAATGAAATGAAGAGCATAGCATGGAACCCCTTTTTTCCAATGTGGTGCTCTATGAAATATTAATATGCAGAAAGCAACCTGATAATGGAGAAATACTTCTCATTTACCCCTCTGGGTAAAAATAACAAGTAAAACTGACAGGTTTAAATCCAATGATAGGATCAAAAAGTAACAACAATTTAGTGACTTGTTAATACAGAATATCTCAATTTTTTTGTTTTTCTACTGTTAAAAAACAAATGTGTGTATGTATACGTTTCTTATTTATTAGAGGTAGTGTTTTTTGTTTGAATAGCAAACTCATTAAATGTGATAGATGTTTAATGCTTCATGCTTAATAATATCATCAGGGTCTATCCCTTTGGAACATCACCAAAAGGTCATTTCTGGATCTCAGGTTTTGATCTTGCTAGATTTTATAGATTAAAAATGCATACTTTTCTTGATCCCACTGTTCTTAAGGATTCCACATGCTGAATTGTCCTTTGAAATTCTTTCTCTTGTATGCCATGGCATGAAACATTATAACTTCTACCTCAAATTAGCCTCTGCCCTTATTCCTGTTTTTTAAATAGCATGCCTGAAGAAGTGATCTGGAGATGTCAAAAGGTTGTGTGTATTTTATGATTGGCCATTAAAAGAATTACAGTAATATGGATTTTGTATTGTTGAAGGCTTTCATGGCTGGAATCACTGGGTTGTAGGTTTTTTTTCCAGGTTATATGGTCATGTTCTAGGGGCATTCTCTCCTGATGTTTCACCTGCATTTATGGCAAGCAACCTCTGAGGATGCTTGCCATAAATGCAGGCAAAACGTTAGGAGAGAATGCTTCTAGAACATGGCCATATAGCTCGAAAAAACCTACAACAACCCAATATGGATTTTAATTTTCTCTTGGCCACCATAACTACCTTTGGCTTCTGTGGGTCAACATGCCAGGAATCCCACAATACTATTCTCTCTGCTAATGACATCCAGTTGCCCAGGCTTCTCCTCCATCCACTTAAGCACAAGTCTTTGATAGATCTTGAAGCTGGACAACAGATGGGTGGGCCTGATCTGTGAGAAATATATACTCGTTTTTTTTTTCCTAGTGGGTAGATGCCATGCTTCGAATGACTTTCCATCTGCAGGAATTAGTATCATTTTTTTCTCAATTTCTTTCACAGCTTGTAATTACCCCATCTCTTAATAAATAGTGTCACAACCTTACCCCTTTATTCACATACAAAACAGCAAAACATTGAATGATAGTGCTAGCCATTATGAGATTCTGATAGAATATGTTGTAGTTCATCAAATGCAGTCTTAAAACTATAGCAACGATAGTTTTAAGACAGAGGAAAAGAGGGAGGGAAGTGAGAGAGAGAGAGAGAGAGAGAGAGAGAAAGAAGAACCAACTTAGAGACACTATGAAGTCTTTCATGTCTTTGCTGCTACCATTTGGAATTGTGACGTGGACAAGATGACAAATTCCCTCCAAACAAATCACTATATTCTTGGATTTCAGTGTGTTTTTTAAATGAGGCAGCAATCTGTTCCTGCCAGAAAGGACCAAAATGACGGCATAAAAATAAACCTCAAAATTCACTTTTCAGACAGAGGCTGTGCCAGTCATTGCTTTGATTTATGGTAATTAATTCCATGCAAATGCTCAAGTCTGGTATTCAAATTCTTGATAGGAGTGGTCTCTGAGATTTCTGTAAACCTCTTTTTCAAGAAGCAAAATATACTTCTTGTGTATGACTTATATATAATATCTGCTTGGTGGATATATGAGACAATAAATACTATTTTATTGTTGAATCATGGTAATCAGGCAAGTACAAATCTGTTAACATGTGATGGTTTCTCCACCAAATGCTTCTTTCTCAACAGATAACAGGAATTAAAGCTTTTGATTCTTTCTCCAATCTTGGTCTCATTTAGCTAGAGGACATACTAATAAACCATGTGGTGGGGGAGCATATTTTCATATACCGCTGGCCCAGGGGCCTGCTACAATTTAATATCAGTCTTTATGCCACAGAAGCAGAAGAAATGATTAAAACAGATCAGTGTAAACATAGGAATAATGCTGGCCAGTAGCTCTCAGATTAATACCACCCAACTGTCAAAAGTCTCTGTCTCAATAGCAGCAAGATCCTCCATTAAGCTCATCCATCTGTAAGCAAGTCATCTAGTCACAGCAAACAAAATGTGCTGAAGATTCTTTCTGCAGACACTTGTGTGGAAAAGGCAACAAAATAGTAGAAGATAGGTTAATTTAGTCCATTGAACATGTGGTGCTTACAGGAAAAGTCTGTACAAAAGAATGTAGAACAAACTATCTGGAAACTACACAATTATATTAGCTATAGCTACAGTAAATATTAGATTCAGATAACTGTTCATTAATATTTACTGTTTAGTAAATATTGGATTGTACCTATAAAACTATCACAACTTTTGGGGCAATTTTAATATTTCCATGTTCCACATGTATTGAAAATAATAGCTCATTGACATGGCTTGGAAGGGATACCAATATAGAATGGATCAACTTTCTTCTAGCCTTTTCATAATACTTAAAGTAAATCAATCATATTCCCAGGCTCGTAGTGTAAGGCAATAGGAATTGATATCACCCTTTTAGCCACTGAAAGTGCACCAGCTTAAACCTTGTTAGTGAACAAGCTGCATGATATTTTGGTGTAGTTAGACTATGTGGATGAGTGATACTTTGTAGAACTTTGGGACTATTAACTAGTGAACCAATGAATTCCAACCTGATTTTGTCTCTCTGCGTCCAAGATTCATTCTTTATTTGGCACCTTATGGCTTCCCTACCTAAGAAAAATAGATTCAGTGAAAAACAGAGCATATTCTTCTAAAAAGGATCCATAGCAATGTATCAACATTACTGAGTTGTCAGGTTGGTAAAAGCACTTGATTTTAGACCCATCCAACAGCAAAGTACTTGTTTCTGGCAGTATATTTGCTGTGATGTATTACTCTTAGTCTGAATTTAGAGCTGTAGCTACTACAGGTTCCAGTACTATCCTTAAAAAGCCTACTTGCATTTCTTATAAGTAATCAAATTGCCTGTATTGGTGCTGCACACACTAGCCAGTAGTTAGCCCCTTTTCCTTAGAAAAGCTAAATAACAACCAGAGAACACTTTTCTTCTTTTATGTAACAAAAGACCTCTTCATATGGGGGTTTTAATGGCCCCTTTACCCTCTTTAGGGCCTGTTCCAACAGACCTACCCGCATTTTCTTCTTCTTTTTCTCATATGATGGGGGAAAGGGCAGTGGGGAAATGTGCATTGCTGCCCTTTTGCCCATCTGATGGGGATGGGGACAGGGTGCCAACGCACCTTATCCTGTGCCCACCATATGATGACGGAAGGAGGGAGGGCACATGGGGTGCCAGGAGGCAACTGCCAGCAAAATGGCATAGCATGTGAAGAGGTCCAAAAATGTCAGAAGATAGCACTAAATTGCTTCCTTGCTCCCACACCACTGGTTAGGAACAGCACCAGCTCTTCCCAGGGGGTATTTATCTCCTAGTTGCAGGAACTTGGACAGATAGTTTGTTGAATCTAGTGTACTTATGCTAACTCTGATAACTGATAGACAATAAAAACTAAGTTTGCCTATACAGTTCTTATATTAAGTAAGTAATATTGTATCCATACTGCAGAACTATAGCAGTTTGACACCACACTAATTGCCACAGATCAATGTGATGGAATTCTGTGATATCTAGTTTGGTGAGATGTTTAGTAACTCTTCTCTGTCAGAGAGCTCTGGTACCACAATAAACTGTAAATCCCAAGATTCTATAGAATGGCACCATAGTAGTTAAGGTGGTATCAGATCTTCACTGTGAATGGTCTCTAATGCAACATCAGGAGAATATCATGGGGGTTAGGAATGAGAAACTCCTGTCTCCAGACTCTCAGCTATATTCTTCAAGTTAGGGAGACTTTATTTTTGGTTTCTTATCCCAACTCAGCTAAGATAGAACTGGTGACTTCTTTCTGAAGTTAGAACTGAATGCAACATTGGGCATCATGGAGATATGGTAGTGAGTAAGAGGAAGTGGCTGTGGGCTCACTGGAATTATAGCTTATTCTCTAGCAACTCATCAACATAAAGGAAAATGTAGACCATCTCAAATGCTGTAGCCTAAGTCCAAGTTATCTTGAGGTTTTCAGAAAAGATTTTTAGTTTTATACTATGAAAATTTTTTTAAAAAAAGAAAAGTTATCTTTTTAATGCTGAATTTTCTATTGATGTTTGTGTATTTTTATAAGTTATTAAACAAGTTGAAATGTATATTCTCATATTTTATTTATCTTTGAACTTTGAAGTCTTTTCCATTTCCGGTTGAAAAATGGTCATAAAACTGCAAACACACATACACAAGGTCTAGTTTCCAGCCTGCAGCAAATAGGTAAATAAAACATGCAGCAGACTTCAAATCAAATTGGAGGGAACCAGCATCCAGCCATTATTCTTAAGTATTTAATTATGAAAGACACTTTAGAGCTGGACTGATGGTACCAGTAAACAAGGTCTTAAATGTAATCATTCAATTTGCTTAGCTCAAAATAAATGAGCACTTTTTCTTAATGTGAAAACAGTGTTGCAGTACAAACAGATTTCATCAGTAAATTTTTAATGAGTAGGAATGCAAGAGGATGGTAATAATGATGAATAAATATGCATTCAGTTCCAACTGGGTTCCTGGGACTCTCTTACATATACGGGGGCCTGGCCTGTAGCCAATGAACAAAGGATTTATACACACATTTAATCTTCCTTTTTTTTTTTTTTGGAGACATTCTTATAAAGACAAATGTTTTGGCAATAAAGGATATTAGGGCTCTTTTACTTATCTACACCTCAAGCTATCCCTTACCATTGTTCAAACTGGCCGAAGCTTAAGGGAGTTGGGGAAAATAAGACAAGTTCCCCATCCTTGCTCTTCAAAATGATCCTAGGAACCTTCTATATCAGCCTTGCTGATGACATTATTTCACTCTGATCTTCTCAGTCATCAGTAGAGTCAATGCCATACCAAGAGGTGTAGAAACACCATAAAATGCATCCTAATAATACAGCCATCTGTATGATGTGTAAATGTAAGAAAAACCAAAGTATGAAAAAGGGTCAGAACATTGGCTGAACTTGTGACTGAGGGCATTTCCAGACTTCTCTTAAATGTGTGTTGAAGTGGGTTTAAGAAACCAGCTTTGGTGCAAGTTTAAGTCCCCACATCTCTTCCCAAAACTTGGTATCTAATTAATTCAGGACAAAACAGGTTTTACCTGCTTTGTCCTGAATTAATTTGATTTTACTGGAGGCATTATTTGGATGCTACCGGTAAACCGAAACAAATCTTGTGTTAAAGACTTGTCTAGATGGGCCTGTACATTTCAGTGAGGTTTATTTGTGGTGGGGAAGATAATATAACCATTTGGATTAGCCTATCCCCTGCATCAAGTTACATTCTGTCTCCACTGATTGTTTTGCTTCACGTTCTGATTATTTAAAGCAAAATTGAGGAGTGAAAGTTGACTAAGGGAGGCTGCATGCCCTAATAAAAGTGGCTGCCCTCCCAGTAAATTACAATATAGAGAAAGAATTGATTTCTATTTGAGAGTCTGCCTCTGACTTAAATCCAGTGCCAAGCCAGAAGATGCTTACCAGTGCAATGGGAAATGTGTTTCGTTCCTCAGAAATATTTTTGCATCATTTGAAGATCTGTTCTAAATTGCAGGGGCAATTGCAATGGGCAAAGGAGGAACAATATCTTCCCACTCTTATCATGAAAATAAGTAATGCAATGTTCCCCATTTCTTTTGCATGAGTAATATTTTTGATAAATGTGTGGGAAACAACTAGATGTTGGAGGAAGAAAGGACTCCTGTGTTTTTGACAGCAGTGCTGATGAGTGAATTTTGTCTTCAAAACTGTTATCAATCTTGCAGGAACATTTCCTGCTTTGAATCCGGCTGCTCTAGAAATAATAGAGGGCATTCTTCTGGAGTGAAAATCTCATCTTAATAAATTAACCTGCACATTTTGTGACCACAATAAAATCAAGAAAATTTAATTGATGGCCTCTGCTGGTGTATGTATTAAGGGGATGTGAGCCATTCTGAAAGTAGTCTGAGGGCTACACAAAGCTCTTGTGACTACAAAGCTCCTGACATAATCCAGAAAACTCCCAATACCTCCAGCTGCACTCCTTTTTATTTTTTGTATGAATTTTCATGTGATTTTTTAAAAAACTTTTTTGTTGTTTATTCATTCAGTTGTTTCCAACTCTTTGTGACCTCATGAACCAGCCCATGCCAGAGCTCCCTGTTGGCTGTGGCTACCCTCAGCTCTTTCAAGGTCAAGCCAGTCACTTCAAAGAAAAACATCCAGCCATCTTGCCCTTGGATGGCCCCTCTTCCTTTTTTCCTTCCATTTTCCCCAGCATGAAGGGGACAATGGAAGGAAACAAGGTGCAAAGATTACTGCATTCTGCATCTGCAGTAATCTTTGTGCCTAGAAATACAAGTCGGTCACTGTCTCCATGTTTTCTCCCTCTATTTGCCAGTTATCAATCAATCTTGTTGCCATAATCTTGGCTTTTTATGTTTAACTGCTACCCAGCTTTTGTACTTTCTTGTTTCACTTTCTTGGTTATAAGGCTCCTCAGCTCCTCCTCACTTTCAGCCATCAAAGTGTTATCATCTGCATATCTAAGATTTCTTCCAATAATTTTAACTCCAGTCTTGGATTCATCAAGCTCTGCACATCTCATGTTGTGTTCTGTATACAAGTTGAATAGGTAGGGTGAGAGTATACAACCTTTCCCAGTCTTGAACATTGCTCTGTGGTCTGTTCTTACTGTTACACAGATTCCTCAGGAGACAGATAAGGTGACTTGGTATCCCAGTACCACTCAAAACTTGCCACAGTTTATTATGATCCACACAGTCAAAGGCTTTAGAATAGTCAATAAAAGAGAAATAGATGTTTTTCTGAAACTCCCTGCCTTTCTCCGTTATCCAGAGATATTGGCAGTTTGGTCTCTCATTCCTCTACCTTTTCTAAACACAGCTTGTACATCTGGCAACTCTCGCTCCATGTATTGCTGAAGCCTTCCTTATAGGATCTTGAGCATTACCTTACTGGCATGTGAAATAAGTGCCACTGCATAATGGTTTGAGCATTCTTTAGCACCTTTAGGATATAAGTTGATTTTTTTCCAATCTGATGGCAATTCTTGTGTTTTCCATATTTGCTGGCATATGGCATGCATCACCTTGACAGCATTACTTAGAGGTCTCCCATCTAAGTAATAAACAGGGTTGAATCTGCTTAGCTTTAAAGATAAGATGATCTGGTACCATTAGAGTATATAAAAATAAACCCATAGATATGAGCAGATATCCATAGTCTATTGTTCATTACCTTCATTCTGCAAAAAATCTTTGGGGTCTTTTTTTCTGAAAATGTTTATCAGATAGGCCTAATTCAAATTACATATAAGTAGAGTACATCCATTGAAATGTCATTCAGAAATAACCAATTTAGTTGTGAATAGCAAACCCAGGAATAACACTAGATTTAGCCTTCTCTGACAAATTTACATGGGAGAATATGAAATAAATAATTGAAATAATTTCAAAAGAAAGCCATTTTTCTCTCTCGGAGGTAGAGAAAACATATGCTTGTAGTGATCCCAATTTTCTGTGCCTCCAGTATTGTAGATGTGCCATTATCATTTCTAACTACATGCCATTGCAATTTAGTATGTCAAAATGCAAATTACTGATAACAATGCAGATTAGCTGAGCATATTTATATTGTGGTATATCAGTGGAACATATTCTATGAAAGAAAAATAGACCTCAAATGCTTTAATATTAGAAAATCAAGCCACTTCAAGCTGAAATTGTTATTCTTATTATAGCATGATTGTTGTGACACTAATCTATTGTTCTGTTTTCTTCGTCGTGGCATTTCACTAGTGCACACAATAAATAAACAAAAGAAATTATTTTCATTGTTCCTGTGAGTGTGCAGTGAAATCAAATGCCACACCTAGAGATGTTCTGTTAAGTGAAAATATGACTCGGAGAACAGAAGATAAGACAGTTTTTAAATGACACGTTTTTGAGAAATGCAGCATTTGAAAAGAGCAAGTACTCAAAACCTGAGGCTAGAAACAGCTCCTTTTCTATACTTTTCTTCCACTTAGGCATTTAAAGAATGATAGATATATTAACTATGAGAATTTGCAAGTGAGGATAAGCTGTAGTGAGCACATAAAGATTATTAGATTAAAAAGACCAAAGATAGGAACTTGATGTGCTG
This sequence comes from Anolis sagrei, assembly GCF_037176765.1. NCBI lineage: Eukaryota > Metazoa > Chordata > Lepidosauria > Squamata > Anolidae > Anolis > Anolis sagrei. The sequence goes on along the minus strand of NC_090023.1, from coordinate 208,983,823 downwards.
TAGTGATGCTATTTTTCTTGAATTCATCCTACTCATCACTCGTTCTCTTTACCTTCTTCTCAAATAATATCAAAGTCTCCTTCTGCTTAGAAGTTTAAATGCACAGAAGTTGTCCAGAAATCTCCCGATAGTAAGATGCATTGCAACTGATTGTCAAAGTTGGCTGTGACAAGACCCTGCAGTGTGCCTGTCACAACTCATTGCAGCATGGAATATTGCCAGGAAAGGGTTGGATGCATAATCACTCATGGCCCCATTCTCCAACACATCCTAAATTCTTCTGTTGAGGAGGCTGCATGATTTAAAAGGTAAATTTTAGGGTGGAAGATGAAGCATTGGCAGAAAAAGCTATGGAATGATAGCTTAGTTACATCAATGTAGCTATGTCTCTCAACCTAGAATGTCAATATTCCACCCCAACAAGTTGTAAATAACACAGTGGTGGCCTGCTCTCATGATGCAGGTGAGAACTTCCACTGGAGCTGGAAAATCCTGGACAGGCTCGTCTCAAAGTATCAGGACAACCTGTCTTCACCTACATGAAACAACAGCTCTACTCTACAAAACCCACCCACATTGCAAATGTTATTATCCTTCTAAGGATTCCTTCTAGGTCCAGGACTATCTTCTCTTGTGTGTAATCGCATCCAAGGCATTGGGAGGAAAGGTCACAGCTGTTTGCATACTAAGGATATAGTCCTCATTGACAAGGGATGAATCTCCTTTCACATGAACACAGAACTTAGAAGTAGCTCATTACAATCGAGGTACCAACTAATTTGTATCAAGCCATTTTAGATGTGGTGTTGGAGAAGAGTTCTGAGGATATTGCTAAAAAGACAATACACGAGTCCTCGAACAAATCAGGTCTGGGCTCTCCATAGAAGCCAAGATGATTAAATGGAGGCAATCATACTTTGCCTATTCATGACTAAACATTTTTGTTAATGCTTGGTGAGGGAGATGGCCACTGGAAAAGAGGAAGTCCACATTCAAAATGGAAGCCACAGCCCCCCCCCCCCCCGTGGTGTCCCTTCTTTTTCAGGGAGACACCTGGTAACCCTGCTTGGAGGTCTCTCATTCATAGGATCACTATAAGTAAAAGTTTACTTGAACAGAGTTAATAGCAACAACAAAGAACAAGTAGCTAAATATGAAGCACATTACTTCATTATTTTACACATCGACAAAAACACACTATAATTATAATTCAGTAAAATATTATTTCACTCATTTTATAGTGTAATTTTCAAGTTACTTATTGTTGCAGGAGTGTAGTCCCATAAAATGGTGGAGGTGGAATATAACTTGGTTCATATACCTGCACATGCTGTTCCTCATTCTGTGTTGTTGACTTTGAGGGAACAGTAAAGTTGAAGGCCAGAAGCATGCATTCCATATTGTGGAACAGAATTTGCAGCACCCAAAGGAACTTTAAAAAAGTAACCAAAATAATCTATGGTAGGAAATGAAAGGTACCTTTTAGAATATGAAACTGGCAGCTGCAAATAAAATTACTTTTCCAGCAATAAGTTAATAAAATGAAACTGTTACTCATGTGAATTGGTTCTGAGCTTCTGTCAAATCACACTTGGTAATCACAGGTGTCTTGGACATCATACTATCTGTACTGGATCCCTTAATGGGAGACTCATCAATAAACTGAATGACCTTGCTGTTATGACAACATATCCCGGCACACCAGTATTTCTCAATATGCCCATGTCTAGAAAGTTTCTGTTTAATTAAATTTGGAATGGCTACAAACTGTTGCTCAAATGTGTTTGTATTCTTCTGCCTGTGTTTCAAGGCAAATAAAATAGATACCAGGATTATGAAAATACTTCCCAATCCCCACTTCTTTTGCATAGCAATCTGTTTGTATTTATCTAAAAATTACTAACACGAACTGTGACATCCCATTCCTATCTGTTCCCATCTTGTGAACCTTAAGAGCCTAAAAGACAATTTGCCTGACTGCAGCAGGTTCAACTGAAATGCCCAGCGCTGTGTTCCAAGAAAGAAGATGTGTGTTCAGAGACCCATCTGCATCCCTTTTGTGATGTTCATCTGGCACCCACTTATCCGATTTATTGTTCAGCTCTTTTTGGAGGCATATTGGGTAATTTAACTAAATCCCTTGGCAAGGAAAAAATAATGCAAAGCACTTTCCAGTGACTACTTCTGCCAATCCATACAAGGAGGTACATTCCCATAAAGTGTCGCCAGTTGTTATGTACAACTGGTTGCCTGTGAACAGAGTTTGATTGGAAGCTTATAGTAGAATATTACTCTGAAACACAAACTAACCAGACCTTTTCTTGAGGAGTAATGCTATCTTTTTTCAAACATAAATGTGACCCAGTGGCTGTTTTCACTGCCCTCAGCCACTCCACATCTCTCTTTTTATTTATTTATTTATTTGTTTATTTACAGTATTTTAGAAAAATGGCAATTATTTCTTCCAGAAAGTTGCAGATCTCTCTCAGGACTTTAGTATTAATAGTACAAATTTCTTGAACTGAAAGTTGACTTCTGGACATTTTTCAGATTTGGGGAAATGTTCAGAGTTTGTGTGCCTTCTCTAGGCCCATCAAAGTTGCCCACATCTGCTTTATGGTGGTTAAATTAGGCAGAAATATTCTTCAGCTGCCACAAATCTTTTACAACATAACTATGCTGAGAAAATTTGATAGTGGAACTACTCCATTGGACAAAGATTGAATCAAGTTATACCAGATCCAAGCTCAATCCTGGTTTCCCTTAATTTGAAGTCATTTCCACTGAATTCAAATGTGCTTATTTTCATGTAGATACTTGTGAGATTTGTAATCTTGCAAAGGTTGTTGCTTGATATATTGCTTTTGTGATTGTGCAGTACTCCAGTGGATACTGAGGGCCACTGTATACACATTCTTTGTTATCACTTTAAATAACTCAGAGGGTTTCTCTTACAAGTTATGGTCTGGAATATTCTAAATTAGCCTATTTCAGTCTTCCAGGAAAGTCAGTAAAATGTAAACAAACCTTGAAAGTATTCTGCTAATACAAAGCGCTACAACTTCCTTTTTAATAAGGATAGATCATGAGGAGAGAGATAAGATTTTTGCAAAGCAAATTGCAATAGTTGCTTTTTAGTCATTGTTCACAACAACCTGAATTAATAGGCTTCTAAGTCATGGCACTGACTTAGAAATTATAGAACTTCCTTCCAGATGAGATTAAACTACCAACTTGTATTTTATTGAAATAAAAGATGTGAGAAAATATGATTGTAAATATGATTGATAGTATTCTTCATGTTCATTTAAACTCTTCTGGAAAACTGAATTTCAGTTCTACTGTTTTGTACCGCGTTTTGTTCAGCCATAATGCCAGTACAAAGCTAGTACAGTATAAAGATACTTCAGTATCCTTAGGCTGAGGGGACTTCGACATCAGCATGACTTCAGCTGACCAAGGGCCCTTCCACACAACCATATAACCCAGAATATCAAGGAAGAAAATCCCACAATATCTGCTTTGAACTGGGTTATCATAGAGCCCTTCCACAGAGCCCCATATCCCAGATTATCAAGGCAGAAAATCCCACAATATCTGCTTTGAACTGGGTTATCTGAGTCCACACTCAGATAATGTGGTATTTCGTGCATTGATATAGGGCTGTGTGAAAGGGCCCTGGGTTATCTGAGGGCCTTTCTAGACAGGGCTTTATCCCAGTATCCACATTTTAAAAATGCAGATGTTCCTTGGGGCCCTGTCCACACTCACCCCAGAAAGAATGCACTTTCTGGGTTGGGTGTCCAGATGTCGTAGTGGGACTTCCCAGGATAACACCGGGACACTTAACTCCATCCCCAGAAGCCCCCCTAAATACAATAAAAAAGCAAAGGATCTCACCCTACCTCCAGTTCTCCTGGTGCATACAAATAACATGCCAGGAGAATGGGGGGGGGGGGGAGTGATTTTCCTCCCCCTCCCCCCTTATCCTGGCACATCATTTGTATGTGCCAGGAGAACTCCAGCAGCTGTTGCATGGAGGCATGGTGAGTTCTTTTGCTTTTTTATTGTGTTTAGGGGGGCTTCTGGGGAGGGGGTTGGGATTCACACAGTTTTCTGGGCTAATTTAGCCCAGAAAACTGTGGGAATGGTGTCTGGACTGCAGTCTAGACACCGGAAGTAGTGGGTTTATCCTGCGTCTTTTAAGAAGGTGCCAAATAAACCCACTATTTAATTAATTTACCACAAACCATGGCTTGTGGTGAATTAATTCCAGGTTGCCCAGAATGCTGTCTGAACAGCCCCCTTTTTATTGCGGAAGTTTCTGCAATAAAGGGGTTGTCTAGATCTGCCCTGTATCCACAGTCAGATAATGTGGGATTTTCTGCCTTGATATTCTGGGATATAGGACTGTGTGGAAGGGCCCTGAGTCCACACTTCCATATATCCCAGTTCAAAGCAGAAAACATGGGGTTTTATTCAGCTGTGTGTGGAAGGGGCCTTAGCTAGTCTTTGGCTATCTTTCTAATTTGAATTGCATTTTAAGTATCATTTCCTTCAGGTTATTGAGCATTCCATAATAATATCAGCAAAGGAAGTCTTAAGTATAAAAATAAAAGTATGAATTAGCATGGTTTTCAGTAAGCTTTGTATTCTTTAGAATATTCAAGTGCATCTATGTATTTGATGTTTTGAGGAGAGGGTTAAATGTAGAAATGACACAATTCGCAATCAATTATTTAATTATATTAGCTTGAATATATTAATGATTGAAAAGAAAAAGTGCCCTATTCATAAGTCTGTTTCCAATCATGCTATTCCACTCCTCTGTCTTGTTCTTTTCTAAAAATAATTACATCAAGTCTTTGAGGCAGAAAATTGTAACAATGCTGCTCTTCTCTTTGAGAAGTTGCCCTTCATATAGTACACTTATTGTGAAAAGCAGAATCACTTATGCATTCTCATTTTGTACACTCTCATCAGCTTTATATACTTTGGAAAAGGCACAGCTATTCTAAATCCAGAAACAAAAGAGCTTTCAGGTCTGATGTTACAGCGTATCTTTTGGTCCTTCTACTCTTGCTTAAATGGATTCTTGGCATCTAACTCTTTCTCAGTAAATTGAAAGTCCTGTTAACACCTGGGAGCTATTGTTAAAGATAACCACTAGGCCTGGGCGGTTTCGTTTCGTTAATTCGTAATTCGTTAATAATTCGTTAATTTTTCCAATTACAAAACGATAACGAACCATTCTGGAGCAATCATTAAAAAAAACGAATTTTTAAACACGTTTTGTAAATGCTTCGTATTTTGTTATTGTATTCATTTCGTTATTGTTCTGAGGTCGTTTCGTTATTATTTCTGCATGTCTGGGCCAGTTTTATGGTTTAATTAGTGAAAAAAAATTATAATATCACACCAACAGTCAAGAACAGAGGGAGAGGGAAGCTTCAGAAGTTTTTGGAGGTTTTTTTTAGCATATTTCGCGGTCGCGTCCGCCATTAACGAATCGATTCGTTATTGTTTCGGAAATCGATTCGTTAAATTTTTACCATTTATGAAATTTCGTAAATATCGAACTTTTTAAAAGGAAAATTTTGTAATTATTTTAAATATCGAAACAAAAAAACCCCCCAAATACAAATCGATTTTAGAAACAAATTTTTGCGTTGTTACCCAGGCCTAATAACCACTGTAAATATATACATAGGCTGTGCCCACTTCCTTACATTTTTTTAAAAAAAACTGATGCCATATACAGAAAGCTTTGCACACTCACTCTCTCACACACAAAGCTGTTATCTCTATAGTAACAACAGTTACTGGAAATGCAATAGGTCTTTGTGACAAGCAACCTTGCCGATCACCATTTTGAAACAATGACTGGTAAATGAACAGTTGTCTTCCAAAACCCTCTTAACTTTCAGAAATAAATTCTGTTAAGAGAAGGCCTTTTTGACTTTTGCATTTCAAAACTTTGCTTTGTTCAGGAAAAATCAACATGACACTTTAATTTCCTCAAGCAACCACTGTGTGACACATTTCTATAATGAATGTTCTCTACTAGTTGGTGCATGTGCAAATATTGAGGAGACCTTCCGTGAAGTCAAACAGTTTCAGGCTGAACATAATTCTGAAGTGGAAATACTGGTCATGAGTCAAAGATCAATTGTGTTTGTTGAAGTTAATAAATTTAAGTTTCCTTAAAAGTTTGCTTAAAGTATATATTATTTTAATATATTAATGCTGCTTTCAATTTGATATGTTATAATATGGACTAGAATTCACTTGGGACTTACCTCTTTATAAATGGACTTATCCTTGTGGAAAGGAGAATTGAACAGTTTCACAACAACTATATTCAGCAAAGAACTGCTGCTACATTACTACAGTATATAGTGGCACCATCAAAGTGACAGTTATGCATTGGAACCTGAGGCACAATTAGGCCAATTAATAAAGGGAACCAAGGTACAAAATGACTGGTGCTCATCAGGACTCCTGCTAGAGAATGCTGATACACACTAATAGGCCCTGATGAATATTGGGATATTCTTCTTGTTGTCCAGTATTATCTTCTTTCTTTTACTATCAGGTTCCTTAGCATTCCTGCTATGTTGCTATGTACACATAAGTTGCACAATGTAGGCTACAATAGAGTCTCCATGGTGGAATTTAACTGTATTCTATCTTTGTCTATATTGTCAACCACTTTGCATTCCACATTAGGGAAAAAAATGATGGAATCTAAAATAAATAAACATTCTGTTTTGCAAGGGTGAACTCCATACAACAGAACTTCTTTGACTCTCATGGCCTCCCTGGACTCCATTCACCAACTAAAATAGCCAATCATATCCTCTCGGGTCAAGACTTGTAACTGCACTGTGTGGTCTTAATGTGTTTTAGGCTTGTCGGAGGCTGTTCTCTAAAATAGAAGTGACTTGTCATCACTTCCAATGTGGGAAAATATAGGAGAATGAGCACAAAGTAACCAATTGCAATTTGGACCTACATATCTGTAGATAACAGGCATTTTCACAGTAGAAGGCAAATGGCATAGTCACAAGGATACATGCCCCTCTAAGGTCCTGAATAATGTAGCCTGTCCAGATCTGGGATTCACATTCTGCTCTAAAGTAAATTCACATTATTTTCTTGCTTTGTTTCTAATCACAATTGCTCAGATAGTCCAGCAGCTATTCCAAAATATTTTTGAGCTTGTTAGTAGTTTATTGGGCTACTTTCAAAAGCAGGAATGAGGTGTGTATTCAAAGGCTACATACTTAAAAGTTCTTGTACTATCAACTAGGTCAAAGCTCTTACTTGTTGAATTCATTATGGAAGCCTCAAACACAAACATGGGATGAGAAACATGTTTTGATGGCTTTCTCTTTCATAATATTATGTGGGAAGTGTTGATTGTTGTACAGCAACTTGTTTGAAAGCAATATCTAAAGCTATTATTTTCATTCAACTTTTACTTCAAAAAATCACAGAAACTTAGATATGACAACCTTTAGAATCTGTTTGCTTTTTGGTTTCTAAAAACTTGGAAAACTCATCTTCTGAAACTTCAAAGTTTTGCAATGTCAAAGATACACGAAATCGCAAAGTTTCCTCAAGTTGTCCATGCTTTGCAAAATATGGAATGATTTGATTTTTGTTTAAAAAAATGAAATTCCAATGTTTTCATTTTCAGAGATATTGCCTTTGGAATTTAACTTTGATAGAGGCATTTTAATTCAACTTATTTTGAACATGGAGGTTTTTAAGGGGTGTCTTTAATTCCATTGTTATTCAGGAATAGAACCGGCTTTCCACATTATAGAGGATATTCCTGTGCTCCGTTGATCCTCCATAGGAATGTATTTCTTTGCTAATTTTTTGTGAAAGGAACTAACTAATTCTGGAAAAAAAATCTTTCTGCTGTAACAAAGTCTTTGAAAACTGTACAGCTTGTAGTTCAAAGACTTATTGTACATAAAATACATATGTGGTAATTTTGCTTTATAGAAACTTGCATTTTCTTCACAGGAAACATCACCTTATATGCAGAGGTACTATGTGTAAATTTTGTATACAATAGGTTTTGAATTATAAAGATCCTTGTCAGTGCAGGAATTTGCTCATTAATTTATCTCAGTACTCAAGATATAGTTCTTATATATATTTTTAAATATATTATTTTCAAATTCTCCTATACTTACAGAGTTCAGAATGGGTGACCCAACTGATCTGAATGGCCCATTGAAATCAAGCACAATACACTGTTATCTTAGAAGTAGTCATCATTTCATCACATTCTTATTTATGACATTGACCTTTTAAAAGGAACTGAAATACTTCTCTTTTTGCTGGATCGCTTTATGATAATTTCTAAAAACATGAGATATTTGAGGTGGTAGGTTTGCCAAATGGATACACTAAATGATACAAATCCCATTTTGAGGGAAGGGAGAATATAAATTCAATCAATATATCAAACAGCCAATTCAGGTGACCCTACATATTTTTACAAGCAAGGAAGGTCTTGTGTGAACTCACAATGCAGGCAGCAACTTTTGAGGTTTTTGAAGGAACTTCTTTGTTCTGAGATGTCAGGGCTTAAACTAGATGCCTTGTGCATGCAAAGCATGTGCTCCACCACTGAATGGTCCTTTATGATAACATCTTAACACACTGTTTTAGTTGTTGTGTACTTTCAGGTAATTTCTGATTTATAGAAACCCTAAAATGAACTTATTAAGGGTATTGTGAGACTTAGTCCCATTCTAAACTGCCATATAAAATCCAGATTATCTGATTTGAACTGGATTATATGTCAGTGTTGACTCATATAATCCAGTTCAAACCAGATAATGTGGATTTTATATTCTGGATTATAGGAGCTCCCAGTGGTGCAATGGGTTAAACCCTTGTGCCAGCAGGATTGCTGATCAAAAACTCGGTGATTCGAATCCGGGGAGCAGGGTGAGCTCCCATCTGTCAGCTCCAGCTTCTAATGCAGGAACATGAAAGAAGCCTCCCACAGGATGGTAAAATATCTGGGCGTCCCCTGGGCAACATTCTTGCAGACAGCCAAATCTCTCACACCAGAAGTGACTTGCAGTTTTTAAAGTCGCTCCTGACATGAAAAAGAATCTGGATTATATGTCAGTGTAGAAGGGGCCTCAGAATGACTCACCAAGGTCATTCAATGGAGTTGCCATTGCCAAACAGGGAGCTGAACTCTGGTCTCCAGAGTCATAGTCTGCCACTCAAACCACTTCACTACACTGGCTGCAACTTAACATTCAGAAGATATGTGGGAGTATATCTATTTCAGAGGTGTAGTGAGCATTGGGGGGTACAAAGAATTAGAAATCAAACATTAGCTCTTTCCCGCTGTATATTGACCTGACCCATGTGTTATACAATTGCAGTTTATTGTTTATGCTCCTGCCTTTTGGGGCGTTCCAGTTTATATAAAAATAGTCTTGTATCTATGTATCTATTGTCAAGCTTTTGCAAAAATGGCTCTAGACAATCACATGCAGTGTTACAGAAATTCAAAAAGAATTCTTAATTGTGTTTTATTAGCCCATCTCCAGCTTGAGGCCCTTTGCTAGAATAGAGGGTGCTTATTAGATTAAAATTGAATTGCGTGAGATGGAGATATTTGTCAATTTCCCCCTCCCCAATTGAAATATCATGAAAAATCCTACCTCTGTATAAGGTCAAGCGTGGGGAGGGTGAATGCTCTCCTTTATAAAGGACTGCCAAGGAAGGCAAAAAATGAATTGGGCCATTTTAAATAACCTTTCCATGGATTTTTGAAAATGTTGGTTATTTTTTTGTTTGAGATATGAAGTACTTAATTAATTTAAAATAATGCCACTTTTCAAATTGTATGGTAGCCAACTAGATTTTTCCCAGCCTTCTTGGTATAGGCACAAGCTAGCAGCTTGCCCTCACCATGGCATAATGCTAACAATACATGACCCTTCCAGGTATATCTATATAAAAAGTCTAAAAATAAAACATTTACTGATAATAAATCAACATTTGTGAGGCTTACTAAATGGGCTTATTTAGTAATGGGCTTTTTATGAAGCATGGCTGAAGCATTTTCTGCAGCGTCCACTCTAAACACTGCGTGCTGTAGCTAGGAGATTAGTGTAAACATCTAAAACAACCACTAAGTGGCATTCTGAAAACTTTTAATACAGCTAAATTTTTTGCAACTCCAATATTGAACTAAGGAGACCCCATTTGGGGCCGGAACCCATAGTTTAAGAAACAGTGGGCTAGGGTGCTTTATAAGTCTGACCTTCCTCATTATCATCAGTATTCTGCAGTGTAAACCTGTTACCTCTTCCTTTCCACCAAAAATTCACCAGGTGGGATTGAGTAGCCTGATAGAGTTTGAGTAGGAATTGTTTGGCCTAGAGTAACTCAAAACAACCAATATTTCTTCACCTTGTGACCACTGATTGTGTTGTTAGCCACAATTTACTCAGATCTGCATTGCTTTTAGCAAGATCCATTGAATAGGGAGGAGTGAAGGTTACAATATCTTGCACCGTTTACAAATAAGAAGTGTACATGTCTCATTGGGGGAAACACAGAGCAAATATGGAACAGGCAATCCTTCCCACACCATTACCTGAATCCCACATCCATACACATAATCACATGACCCCCTTAAAAAGTTTATTTTCATCCTGAAATTATTGGCCAATGTTGAAAAACACCTGCCTTTGCTACTTTTGCTTAATAACATCTCGCCAGAGATGCCCATAAGTTTTGATAGCAATTTTACAACTTCTTGTTTAGAATAAATTGATTATCCTATCAATGTCTTGACTTTTGTATTCTGATAAACCAATGTAGCTGTAAATATTAGGCCAATTGAATTTTTCTAGTCTTTTCCATTGGAAAACCATGAAAAAGCCTCTCCTGCTGTCAATTTTCTTTTAGTCAATATAGAAAAAAATGGCTATGTGACTAGTCTTTTTTCTGAATGTTAACTTGCTGATTTTTTTTCCAGTTTATGCCTGTCACTGGTAATAGTCAAAAATCCACAGAGCTATGCACGCTTCACTGAAATTTAGTTGCCATTATTTCGTATAAATCACATTTAATAAAAGCAATATGAATAGAAAAATCTAACATTTTTTCCTGAAAATAGGCTCTGGTATCAGCGATGAATAGTATGTAAAACAAATGTTATAGCTCTAAATGTGTGCTCTAACGTGCAGATGACATTAATTAAAGATACCTTGAAATTGTAATTCTGAGTTGCTAGTTGCTTCCCGAGGAAAGGGTTGGTGATTGTGAGGGAGGGAGGGCAGATCTAGACAGCCCCTTTAATGTGGAAACTTCCACAAAAAAAGGGGGCTGTCCAGATTATGTTCTAGACAAACCAGAATTAATCTGCCGCAAACCAGGAAAACTCTGGTTTGTGGTGAATTAATTTGATATTGGATTTATTCCGTGTCTTCTTGGTGTCTGGACTGCAGTCCAGATAGTATTCCCACAGTTTTCCGGGCTAAATTAGCCTGTAAAACTGTGGGAATACAACCCACTCCCCAGAAGCCTCCAAAACACAGTTTTAAAAGAAAAGAACTCACCCAGGCTCCATCAGATGGCTGCCGTAGATCTCCTGGGGCATACAAATGATGTGCCAGGAGAAAGGGGGAGGTGGAATTGCTCCTGCCACCACTTCTCCTGGTGCACCATTTGTACGCACCAGGAAATCACTGATGGAGCCCGGGTGAGTTCTTTTCTTTTTTGAACTGTGTTTTGGGGGCTTCGGGGGAGAGGGTTACTGGGAAGTCCCAGTAAAACATCTGGACACCAACCCCAGAAAGCGCGCCTGTTTGGAACCACCGAAGGCTGCAAATCCTACCAGAAACAGAAATTGCTGTATTGTCTTGTGATGCTTTCACCACACATCAACTCCAAAAGTTGTTGTTATTTATGGACCATGTCAAATAGGCAGAAACAAATATCTCTCAATCTGTCAGTGTCATGCCATCCTAATTAAATTGAACAAGTATACTCTTTTAGAGATAGGCCTTAGGCTGGGGCCAAGACCAATTCAGAATAAACAATTAAACATACAACTTGAAATATTGGTAAAGATTCCTTTAACACTGCTTCTGATTGTCTCCAGCAAATCTCACATCTTGATAAGAAATAACTGTCATCAGGCATGAGCTACATTTTATTATATCTCCCCCTTTTAATAATGAGGATTGCAGTCTGGGTTTGGTCACTTTGGTCACATGGTTAGAAGTGTAGCTGTCCTGGATATTTTAACGCAAAGAATATCACGGAATGCGAAACCACCCAAGACAGATTGGGGAAATTTTCCGGAGTATATTAGAAGAACAAATAAGGAAATTTATATCAGTAATCTACAATGAAGAAACTCAACGGACTATCAATGGGAAGCCGACGAATAAATAACAGGAAGAAAAGACAACAAAGGGATTAATCAATTTTTATTTCCCAATTATCTGCCCAGGGAACTCCTCGAAGTATTTTAGCCGACACTCTTTTGGTGCCCCCCCCCCCAGTTTTCTTCTTCTTTTCCCTCTTTCCCTTTTCCTCAATTTCCCCTTCTATGTTTCCAACTTTACTGAAAACATTGTTCTCACTCTTTCCATGTAAATACCCTATTTTTGATTTATTTATTCCTTTCTATCCGCTTCATCTGAGGAGCAACATATTCCAAATAAAAATATTTTTAAAAAAGAAAGAAGTGTAGCTGTCCTGAGTGTACCACAACTAAATAATAATAATAATAGGTTTTTATTTATTATCCGCCTTTCCTTCTGGCTCAAGGTGGGGCACAACACAGTTAATTACGTCTATAAGAACACATATTAAAACATAGTTAAAACTACATGAACCAATTCATATCAAAAGTCAGTGATTTAGAAAAGACTCGGGCTGTGTCTACATGGGCCAATAAATTTGGGGCTGGTCCAGAAGAAAAATGTGATAACATAATCAGAGGAACCCATGTGACCATGAAGGATAACAATCTCTCTCACCTTTTTCCTTTTTGTGTAGGTGCCTTGTGCTTATGTCAGCAAAAATGCCCACAATGGCCAGGAATAAACATGGTGGAAATACCAACAGCAATGATACAGGCAAGTATGATAAACACAGGGTAAGGGGATGGTGGTATTGCCCTTATGTGCAGAGTGGATCTATCTGAATTGCACCTGATCCTGCTGTCTAGATCTGCCCTCCCTCACTCACAACCACCAACCTGAATTGACTGGGATACTCTGGAATTTCAAGCAAACTCTGAAGCATCCCAAAATTTTTACTAACATGGGGCTAAACTGGATTAACCCTGGAATATATACTGGAAGTAGAGAAGCGGCATGGGAATAGCTTGGAAACAAGATAGAGTGAGTCTAGGCTATAATGCACATGTAGATGACCACTCAAGATTCTGCTCAGGCTTATTCAGTTTCCCCATTTTAATTCAGTCCATATTTTAAAAAATCAAGAAATGTAGTTGTTAAAAGTGTCATGATACATAGTTTGAATCTCCTTGCTCTCACCACATACTAGAACCATGGAAACTGGATATATTTGGGGCAATCCCCAGAACCGTTAGTGGTGCTGTGTCACATCTGATTGTGTCAGGAATAGCCGTGTTGCTCACAGGATTGTTTATGTGTCAGAATGATCTCTACCACCTACACAATTGTTTACCCTGCCTTACCATCACTATTTTGTTGGCCAATTTCTATGAAAATTGTATATAAGATCTGACGTCTCTAGCATTTACAGGGAATAAGTTAGAGGAGTTTCAGAAAGATGGCTGGAGTATGCAAATTAGAATGAATAAAAATTGAATTAAAGTTGCATAAAATGAAATAAAAAATGGAACTTTACTCTCTCCTGCCACTGCCCCCAGAATGGAAACACACTTGGAACGTTCTTTCTTTTGAGAGACAAAATTAGTAAAAAGTACAGAACACTGCATGAGACCTATTCCCATGACAGATTACTTCAACACTTTCAAAGCACCTGGAAAGTCCTAGTAGAAGCATTCACTATGATTACATACTAGAAGCGCCCATTTCAAATTGATATTCTCCCCACCTCCCCCCCCCCCAATATACAGTTTTCTTTTAATTCAAAAATACTTGGAGCAGTGGTTTTCAACCTGTGGGTCCTCAGATGTTTTGACCTTCAGCTCCCATAAATCCTAACAGCTGGTAAACTGTTGGAACCTGTATCCTAGACATAAAAATTGTAATCAGTTTTTGATATTGTCTTTTGATGCTAAGGTTCATATTGTATTGTTTTGTTATCCAAAATAAAAATTAAAAAAAAAAAACAGCTGGTAAACAAGCTGGGATTTCTGGGAGTTGTAGGCCAAAACACCTGGGGACCCACAGGTTGGGAACCACTGGCTTGGAGGGAAACATGAGTTTTTGGAGACACAATGTCTCGGGTCCCTTTTATACTGATATAAAATCAAGATTATCAAATCAGATAATCAAACATTATCTGCTTTGAATGGGATTATAAATCAGATAATCTGGATAATTCAAATCAGATAATCTGGATTTTATATGGCAGTGTAAAAGGGGCTTCAGTTTCTTTTCTCACTGTATCCAGACTGCTGCTGATTTCTCAGGAGAATTCAGATTTTGACTTGACATTCTCTGAATATTTTGGTCCTTTTCTCTGGGTGAAATTCACTCATCCATCTGGCTTGAGGGAGGCTGTCTTTGGGGTTCTGGCAGCATAATCTAACCACTATTGGTAAAGGGAGATGACCAAGTCTTCTATGTCAAACCTTGAGTCTGACCAGGAACAAAAAAATATGGAGCGTTTCATGGACTGACCCTAAATTTTCAACCAAGGGATGGTTGTAAAAATTGAGTTGTGTGTCTGAGGTAAACAATGGAAGATAAGATTTCCTAACCTTCATCTTATGTTGTAGTGACCTGCATTCCCTGGTCTTATATTATGCTGCCCATTGTCAATCCATATAAGTAATGATGTTGTTTTTTCTTAATCCGATAAATGATAAATTAATCCTAAACCTTGGCTATAAAGACAACCAACATTTGGTTTTTGCACTGAAAAACTGAACATGCCCGTCCCTTTCTCTGGAGCCAGCTCTTAACATGTATTTGTAAATCAGCTGATGAATACATTTTAAATGAATTGTGGAGTAAGTATCGATATCTTGCTTAACAGCTTCTAGAACATGTTTGGTATAGGAAAAGAATGGTATAAAAAGTTGATTCAACAACACTTTATAGGTTCTCCTTTTGCTGGTAGATAAATCGTGAAAGCAATTGCTCATAGCTTGTGAAATATTGATTTGTTTCCAGTCACAGTTTGAACAGAGGTGATTAGGTCTTTTATGCAAATATTTACTTGGTTACCATGACTTGTCCTACCTTAATACATTTAGAGAAAATGCTATCTATCTCACTCCAGAAGTCAAATACCTTTAATATTTACTTTCTTCCAACTGACACCATGTCAGCAATTGCTGCCAAATTTCTTAGTAGCCATGGAACCATTGCCAGAGAACCTAAAGACTCTAAAAGCATCAGATTTCACCTGATCTTGGAAGCTAAGCAGGGACAGCTTTGGCTATTACTTGAATAGGATGCCACAATTGAATGCCCAGATACTGTCAGCTAGGTTTCAAAGGAAGAAACTGGCAAACAACCTCTGTGTATTTCTTGCCTTATGAAACCCTGTAAAAACATTCATTTCACAAATGTCTTCTGGTATAGGAAGGTCTTAATCTGCTGTTGAAAGAGAGAGAGAAGGAAGGAAGCTCAGGCTTTTCTCAGAAAGGGAGTTCAGAAGCTGAGAGTAGCCTCAGAGAAGGCCCTCTCCCATGCTTCCCATCTTCAAGCAGATGTGTCCTGCTTGATCTTTGAGTTTGGAGAAGCTCATATAGAAAGATATGATCTTTCTGGGAAGGCTTTCAGTAACATTTTAAAACCAAAATACAGTTTAAATGATACATTGAACATTTCTTTTTTTAAAAAAAATAAAGAAACAACAATGTTACTCTATTTAACACAATTTAAATTATGAAAAAGGAAACTGTAAAAATCATAATTCATGTTTGTTCAGCTTAGAACCTGACACACGAAAGATATTATAGGAAGTCCAGTTGGCCTCCTTCCTTCTTTCCTTCTGCTAACATGTGAAGAGCTTTTTACTTATGTGTGTTTAAATAATGCAGCAGTAGTGTGAGACATATATTTATATATTTGTATCTTTTATTAGTAATTATGTCTTAAATGTTTTTAAACAATTGAAATATTATTTAATTCTTTCTGAGCTTTGGGGAAATAATATTTTTAAGTAAATCTGGTTTTACATTACTGTAATGACCTCATCAGATGGGAGTGACGGAGCCCACCAGCTCCCATCCCATGACATAGATTGACTTCCAGCGGGCTGCATTGCTAAAGTATAGATGAACCAGCTTCCCATTTTGTATTGGATCAATGGATGCAAGATGGGCAGCTAATGCTTCCACCATGAGATGGGGGAAGTCATGTGATGCGGGACATGGGGCAGTGGGTTCCCCACGCCCACTGACAGGAACAACCAGATTCTCCACGATGCGTTGCGATTCTGGCAGCCCATCTCATGAGGTCATATGTCACTTTGACTTCCATCCTGGGAGAAAAATGGAGTATTACCAATCAATTAATTAATTCTGAACTGTCTAGAAATTCATTGGCTTTAACCATGTATGAATTATGCTCAGAAACAGACTGATAGCCAATTGAGCTATTGCAAACAGGAAATTATGTGATCCCTGCAAAAAAAAATGGGGTTTAATCCATACATTGAAAGAGCCATCCAAAGAGCTCTTTTTGCTCCTCTGAAGTAAGTTTAGCACCTTGGATATCACTTTAAAGTTCAGAGGAGAACCCAGAGTGAATTCTGCACTTCACTGATATGGAAACTACCAGCTGCCACTGTCAACAGGTCTTATGCTGCTTTGCTGGAAAAGAAATTGTTCCTGTAGCAGGGGAATTTGAGGTTTTGGTTAGTTTGACATAGAAGCCCTTTAGCAGCTGGCTTGCCTTTGGTTGACTGAATTAATTTTATTTTTGAAAAAAGTGAGAGATCAGTTGCTGCCTCATCTTATCTTATATGTCTGGTATTTGAGATAAGAAGATTAGATTCCATTCTAGGCAAGCCTCTGAATATCAAGTAGCCCTGGCCATTCTAGATATACAGTTGTTCTTGTTATATTCATTTATAACCTTCCTACCAATAATGGGACTTAAGATGACAAATAACATATTGTTGTATGGCTTATAGATGTGTTTGCAATAAACACTTGTAGGGGCCTGTATGGCTGTTAAAGAGAGGCAGACAATGACTACATGTTTATGTAGATAATTATATGCTTTGAAAATGCATTGAGCTCAGATTTTGTAACACAAAAGAATATGTTTTGTGAAAATAATTCTTCAGTAGCTCAAAAGAAACTTGAAATGAAAGGCACTGATAAATAAAAAAATCTTCATTAAAAAAACCCCTAACAACTTTATTTAAAAACATGCCTAGCAACCAAATTATTGCAAGTAAGTAGCCACATTTCTTGGCTATTTTTTTTTATTTCTATTATCAAATCCTAAAAAAGATGGGGTATTTCAAGAAGAGAGCTTTTTTGGATTGAAAAATAATTCTGACTCACTCCCCTTCAAATGCTCAATTTTGGGGCTTTTGTGCTTCCTATTACCAATGGGGGAAAATGATAGAAAATGTCCACTTGGATACTTTCTATAGCAGGTTTTCTTAAGCAGGGATCCCTGGAAAGTCAATAGGAGTTCCATGAGATATTGTGATTGGATTTGTTTTTGTTAAAAATGAAATAAAAATGTAAATGTAGGGGTTCCCTGAGACCTGAAAATAATATTAAGGTAAGCAGGTTGAAATAGACTGCTCTGGGGCCACAAAAGAGGCGGTTTTATGATAAAGCTTTTCTCAGTCACAGGAGGGTAGAGCAAGGATCATAATTAAATCCTCTGTTACTGGTTAGCTGTATTACAATGTATTGGAATTGTTTGTAGGAATTAATGCCTTTAAAAAGTATATTATCTGTACTATGGGATTGAATATACTCCTTTTCCTGTTGTTTTTCCTTCTTCCTACCTTGCCTTCTTTGCTGTCATACATTAAAAAGGTCATCTATGGACCAAGAAACCATGGCATACAGCCTCTACGCTCATCAGATGGAACCAAACTTCTGAAGGACAAAAAAAAAATTGCACTACATTGGAAAGAACACTACCAAAGCCTCCTGAATCACAACTCCAATGTGGCCAAAGAGGTTCTCTCACAAATCCCGCAACAACAAACCAGGGATGAGCTTGCAGCACTGCCTAGTTTGGAAGAAGTCAGCAATGCCATCAGCCAACAAAAAAATAACAAAGCCAGCGGACCTGACGGGATCCCTGCTGAAACCTTTAAAGAGGGAGGACCTGAGCTGACAAAACAACTCCACCAGCTCATAGAAAAAGTGTGGGTGACTGAGAAAATTCCAGCAGATTTCAAGGAGGCCACCATCATCGCCCTCTTCAAAAAAGGGGAAAGAACAGACTGCGGAAACTATAAAGGTATCTCCCTTCTAACCTCCACTGGGAAAATCCTCGCAAGAATCCATGCAAACCACCTTCTACCCCTCTCAGAAGA
Source organism: Anolis sagrei (assembly GCF_037176765.1). Lineage (NCBI taxonomy): Eukaryota > Metazoa > Chordata > Lepidosauria > Squamata > Anolidae > Anolis > Anolis sagrei. Next base: position 208,965,112 of record NC_090023.1, on the reverse strand, counting down.
CACACTCCCAGAATCCCAGAATGGCTTTCGCCCCTTCAGAGGAACAGTGAACATGATCTTCACTGCACGACAGCTCCAAGAAAAATGCAGGGAACAAAATCAACATCTGTACATGGCATTCATTGACCTTGCAAAGGCATTTGACACAGTGAATTGCAGCTCTTTCTGGACCATCCTCCAAAAAATCGGGTGCCCTAACAAATTTGTGAACATCCTATGGCTCCTCCATGATGACATGATGGTAACAGTCTTGGACAGCAATGGCTCCCAAAGTGACCCATTTAAGGTGGAATCACAGGTCAAACAGGGATGTGTTATTGCCCCAACTTTATTCTCCATTTTCATCGCTATGATACTGCACCTTGTTGATGGGAAACTTCTCACCGGAGGGGAAATCATCTATTGGACAGATGGCAAGCTATTTAACCTCAACAGACTGAAAGCCAAAACCAAGGTTACAACAACATCTGTTATAGAACTCCAGTATGCTGATGACAACGTCGTCTGTGCTCATTCAGAAGAAGACCTACAAGCCACTCTAAACACCTTCGCAGAAGCATACGAGAAGCTCGGCCTGTCATTAAACAACGATAAAACCAAAGTGCTCTTCCAGCAGTCACCAGCCAGTCCCTCTCCAATGCCAGAAGTACAACTTAATGACGTAACATTAGAAAACGTTGACCATTTCCGCTACCTTGGCAGCCACCTCTCCACAAGTCAATATTGACAGTGAAATTTAACACTGCCTGAGCTCTGCGAGAGTAGCATTTTCCCAAATGAAGCAAAGAGTGTTTGAGGACCAGGACATCCATAGAGATACCAAGGTGTTTGTTTATAAAGCTATTGTCCTCCCAACCCTGCTATATGCCTGTGAGACATGGACAGTCTACAGACGTGACATGCAACTCCTGGAATGATTCCATCAGTGCTGCCTCTGAAAAATCCTGCAAATCTCTTGGGAAGACAAGCGGACAAATGACAGCATGCTGGAAGAAGCAAAGACCACCAGCATTGAAGTGATGGTCCTCCACCATCAACTCTGCTGGACCGGCCACGTTGTCCGGATTGCCAACCACTGTCTCCCAAAGCAGTTGCTCTATTGCAAACTCAAGAATGGAAAATGGAATGTTGGTGGACAGGAAAAGACGGGCTCAAAGCCAACCTTAAAAACTCTGGCCTAGACATTGAGAACTGGGAAGTCCTGGCCCTTGAGCGCTTCAGTTGGAGGTCAGCTGTGACCAGAACTGCTGTAGAATTTGAAGAGGCACGAATGGAGGGCGAAAGAGAGACGTGTGCCAAGAAGAAGGCACGTCAAGCCAACCCCAACCGGGACCGCCTTCCACCTGGAAACCAATGCCCTCACTGTGAGAGAAGATGCAGATCAAGAATAGGGCTCCACAGTCACCTACGGACCCAACACCAGGACTTGGAGCACCATCATCCTCGGACTATGAGGGATCGCCTAAGTAAGTAAAGTAAGTAAAGTACTTTAAAAAGCTAATTAATTAAAAAATACTTCTTGCCCTTCTGCATGTTTGTCAGGTTGATTTTATATAGTTTTGCAAAATGTAAGACTCATTTCAGAGGCTTCTAACTTGTTTATTATAAATGGGCAGGTTTTATGCATGCAGCAATTTTAGGTTGTGAATGAGAAACCGTACCCACTAGTCCACTGTGTGTATGTGGATGGACAAAATGCAGGGGAATATATGTCCAAGTTTTCCTTCAAAGTCATGAGAATGAATGTGTTGCAAGCAAGATTTATGATCTAGTTATATGCAGATTCTTTACTTTTGGCATAGATATTTATTGCCTAGCTGGTGGCTGTGTCTGGGAGATTTTTTGGCAACTAAATTCTGTTTCTTTTTGTGTGTGTTTGAATGGAACATCTAATCCCACTGTTCAAAATAAGAGTTTTATTGTTTCACAGCTTCAGTACCAGTGACAATAATATTTTTCATTGTAATAGCTACTTCCTCTTTAAACCTAGATTATACAATAGGTCCCACAAGTCCACTGTGTTCTAGGACATTAAACAAAACAGAGTCCATGGATGAGTGAGTGAATGAGTCAGTGAGTGAAAGAGGAAGCAATCGAACCACCGACGACCATCATACAGGATATAGAGATAATAAGAACACCCCAGGGAGGGCAACATCGTACATAAACTTCTTTGATGTTCAAAACTCTCTGGCTCAGGAGGGGGAGGGGGGTGTGATTCTGAAAAAGACTTTGTTATTCCAATGCAGTTTCATACCAATGTAAGATGTAGCAAGTACAAGTAAAACCTGAAGCTGTTATGCTATCCATTCTACAGTTGTTCTTTGAACAAACTGGTAGACTGCTTTTTAAGGAATGTGATGCCTATTGAATCTAAAGCAGGATAGTGTATTCAGAGTCGCCCTGTGCCTTTTGTCTCCTGAGCTAGGTGACAAGCAGCAGCAATCTACGCTATCGGGAGCACAATAGATCCCTTCCATGCTCATTGTTTAACAAAGACCAAGGATAATCTTTATTCAGATCAATTGTTTCTGATCTTTACTGCCCTGTTATGTCAGCTCCACTGGCTGCTGGTCCAGTTCCAAGCACAATTCAAATTGCTGGTCTTGGACTATAAAGCCCTATATGGTTCCAGCTCAGCTTACTTGTCCAAACATATCTCCCTCTACGATCTGCCTCAGAATCTAAGATCGCCCACGGAGGCCCTGCTCTTAGTCCCGCTCTCTTCGCAAATGCGACTGGCAGGGATGACAGACAGGGCCTTCTCGGTGATGGCTCCCCATCTGTGGAACACACTCCCCAGTGAAATTAAGTCAGCTCCATCTGTCCTTTCCTTTAGGAAAAAGCTCAAAACATGGTTCTGGGACCTGGCATTTGGGTAGCAGGCTTAACATCAATCACAATGATACATGTGAATTGATAATGGACAGGCTTTGGACTGGATCTCTGAACGCTGAATCAAACTTGGATGTGGCTATATTGGTGTTAATAATGTTTTAAAATGTCTATTTTATAATTTAATGTGTTAATCATTGTTTAACTTGTGTTATATTGTTATGTTGTATGTGTTGGCATCAAATTGCTGTCGGTTGTAAGCTGCCCTAAGTCCTCCTTTGGGGGTTGAGAAGGACAGGGTACAAATGTTTGAAATAAATAAATAAACTAACAATAGGCATATGAGATGTTTTTACCTAGTTTGGAAGTTTTCTGCCTGTGGGGTGACAATTGTAGCATGTAAATCTTATGTGTAAGACTACACAGAGAGAAGGGTTCTTAGTTCAGGGGTAAACAGCAGCCGCTTCCCTGGCCACTTAAAAAGCAGGTTTAATTTGCATAGGAAATGTGTGATTCATTGTAAGAATAAATATTAAAAGGACATTTGAGCTTAGATGCTTGTCTGACCCCCTTGAGGGATGGACAGGATATGCAAGTCACAAATGAAACGTACCATTTCGGGTACAACGGAAAATGACAGCTGCAATCATGTTTGTTTTACTGCAAATTTCTTTTACAAGCAACAAATGTGTGGTTTTCATTTTGGCAGAGAAACAGCCAAAACTACTCTCCATTTGGAAAATGATGACATTTTCCATGTTATGCTTTTTTTTTTCTTTTTACAGTACTTGATTTGAGTGTAAATGAAAGACAAGCTCAATGTTTGCTGTGATAACCTGTTTGATGGACTGTTTCTTCCTTGTTCTGGAGGGTGCTGTTACAGATTTTAATAGAAAAGTGCTATTAAAAGATTTTAAAAGACAAATGACCATGTGACTTAAAAACTGTACACTAGCATTAGAAGAAATAATTTCTCACTAAAAAGTAGGGACACTTGACTTGTGAAGTTTGATTAGGAAGAATAACAAGGGTGATTTTTTTTTGCAGTTTTTGCTTGGTATTTATACTTCTTAATATATCTGCAAACATTATTATGTTTAGAAATATATAGAAAATGTGCTCAAGACGTGTTTTTCCCCCAGAAAAAGCACATTTTTTGCACAAATCTCACATATGTTTTTGGAAAATATACAAAAATATTTTTTCACCAAAAACTGTCCAGAAAAACACTTTTGGAGGGAAAAAATCATTACTTTTTTGTGTGAAAAGTCTCCGTTCTTTTTAAAGAGTTTGTTTCTGAAAGCAGAGTTTTTAATGTAAAAATTGGTGCCTTTGTCCCAAATCCATTAGTTTCATGCAACTGCTTCATATATTTCTGTACAGAAACATTTCCCAAAAAAATGGAGAAGAGGTATTTTTTATTCAATTTCCACTCAAAAGCATTCTAGGGAGCATGGGACATTTATTGTCATTTTTTACTTCTCACGGTCTAGGGAATGCCTTCTTTTTCTGACATGGTCTTGGTCAGCATATTATATATGCTTCACAAGGATGTAATTTGTGCGATTTGTCTCAAGGGAAGAAATGAGTAATTTTAGCATTAGTCTTTTTGCTGTGACAAAGTCTTCACAAACTTCACAAGCGTTGGAAGACTATCAGCAATTCTGGACAAATTTTGAACAAATTTGTTGCTTTGGAGGGAAAATGGCATTATCTGCATATTATTTTCTAAGGTAGTATTTCTTGGACAGAAAATACAGTTTTTGTGTGCAAATCACCTATTATGTTCAAAACCCACAGTTAGACCTAGTAATATACTATTAATCTAATTGAAAGGTAATAATTTTGTTGCTGTTATGTGCCTTCAAGCTGATTCCACTCTGTCATAAAGTTTTCTTGGCAAGTTTTATGCGGAAGAACTGTGCTATTGCTTTCCTCTAAATCTGAAATGGTTTGACTTGCTCAGGGTCACCCAATGGGTTTTCATGGCTATGGTCTCAATTACGTGTTTCTGGATCTCAAGGTAAAAGTCAATAGAACCTTCTCTTTTTCTCATTTATTCATTAGCCTATTCTTCATTGAAGCCCATATTTGCAATTGCACACACACAAAAAAACTGTGACTGCACAATAATATGTATGCAATAATGTGCAGGCTAGACAGCATAAGGATGAAAACTTAAGCAGAAATCTACTACCAAGGAGTGAAAGACTGACCAGATGGTCTCTGTGTCCATTTAGTGGAATATTATCCTTGTGTTTACAGTCAAAGCAGGCTTGTACAAGGTAGGCCTTCAAATTAAAAAATGAGATCAGATTACATTGCATTTAGAACCATTGACATTAATGGGATAATTAAGTCAGACCTAGGTTAAGTTCCACAAATTTTGAAGTTTTTATTCGGGGAAACTTAAATCTGGACCTAGCCACTGTCATCCTTTTACTTCACTCCCATTTTACTTTCATTTTTCAGAACCTCCACTTTAAATACAACTGTGTATTTACTACCACCTTTGGATTGTCTCTGACAAATGTTCATCTAAATTTTCATCTTTTTCCTTCCTTAGACACTTTGGTCAAACAGACTTGTTTTGGTAAATTGAGGTTAGGAAATGAGATAAATTTCAGCCACATTTCATAGTACAGTACACTAGATATTGCTGCAATTGGAAGAAAGCTCATTAATCTCAGTATAAACATCAGTGCTGAGACAAACTAATTGCTTCTTCCTGATATACCAGGTATGGCATTGCATCTGCCTTAGTACTCTTTTCAAGAATGCCTTCCTTTAATATGCTAAAACCCAATATTTCATCTCAGCTCTTCTTGTTTTATTGACAGATACTCTTTCGGTTGTTTCTTATTAACTGTCATCTTCAAGTGATTTGTTAAAAAAGCAAGAGATAGTTCACATGCTGTCTGCTCAGTGTTGTATCAGCTTTCCACCCCCCAACAGTTCCTTTATTAATTGGGAACCTCTGTAGTTCCTTTTCTTTTAGCCAATGTTTTGGTATCTAGCAAGCCAATTCTTCTCCCTTGTCCACAGTCCATGACCTTGGATCGTCGTATTATCTGATAGGAAGTAAAAACTGTGGAAAGAATGTTTTAGAAATAGCGCATGTATGGAAACAGAGTTCGGTATGTACTGCAGAAGGCGGCTTTGTACATTAGCGAAATGCATACGTGTGAGAGAACAAGAACAAAGATGGGAACTTCTAGTCCTCAAAACACCACACTTGCACTGAGTCTTTGAATACATTCCCCAGTTAAAATAGCTCCCAAAGTTATCTCTTCCCCCCAAATTTGCAGCCACATTATGCGCAATCCTTGGGCAGTGATCTCATCAGCTGTTTCAAAAAAGAACAAATCTCATATTCCCAGGGCAGGAATGGAGTTGTTCCAAAGAAAACTCAGGATATGTCTAGGTAATAGTGATCATGTTGTGGATTTTTAATTCCATATATGAACTAGCGGTTGCCCTGACATGTCAAGTCATTTTCCAAGATATTCAGCCTGATGGCCAGGGTTAAAAGAGGGAAGAGTACACCAATGCAAGAAACGCAACATATCATGTCTGGAAAAGCTGAAAATTGAGTGGATAGGAAAGATGTGGAAACATTTGCATATGCACCTCTGGATCCTTTATTGTCAGCTAGAGAGACAAAGAACTGGATTCAGCCAAAATATGGCAAAAGAAGATATGATGGATTCTTAACTTAACTCAATCTGTATGCAGAAGAAGAAGAAACTGAAGTGGGGTGGGAAAAAACAAACAAGTGGGGCATTGGGCAGGTTCCGTAGTTCTGCTTGTTACCAAAGAGCTAAATTGCTTACAGCTAGACACACTATGATGATCTCATTGCTGGATTGCTTATCATACCCTTTCCTAATGTCTTATCACTTAATGTGACTCACTTGTACATCTGATGAGAGAACCTAGTTTACACAGCAAGCCTGAATCTTTCTTCCTTGGAAATCACAGAGTAAATGGATGGGGTATTACAGACCAACAAGAGAAAGTGGTTCCAGAAATGACTTCTAAAGCCAAATGCCTTTCAAAATCTCAAGGTAGTCCTTTGAAAGTACATTTTCCCTCACAGGCCAGCATTTTTTCTGGCATTATTAATAGTAAAAGCCAGAGTTGGATAAAAGAATCCTGGAGGTAAGTCTAAATGTCATACATTCTAGTAGGCATAGATGTAATGTTGCTCTTCAGTAATGGGCATTTCCTAAAACCCTTCAAAAGAAGAAGAAACTGAAAATATAAAGCTATTACTAATAGTGCCCCACCCCCAACCCACTAATATATCCACAGCTCAGCTGTATGTCAAACACAGGACTTCAAGCAGTATGAACATAAGACCTGAATACTGATTGTTCATGCATTGATAATGCCATGACATTCCACTGTATAATTATTTCTTACATCTTAAGTGACACTTTCCAATATTTAATATTTTAAAAGGCCTTCTCCAGAAAATTTTACTGAACCTGCCCAGAACTTCACAATTGGATTATAATGCCCAGCATTGCCTCTTTAGCTGCTTTCTTCTTCAGTGGGCCATAAGAACATCTGATTGCATTATCTTTTGTCTCTGGGAAGCACTTCACATTTAATTATAAACCAATTCAAAATATTTCCTATTCCTGAAGATCTATGTTGATAGGCTACATTGTTTTTGTGTACCTGAACATGGTAAGACAGATGGCAAAATACAGCTGATGGTCTTGTAGCTTACTTTCTTATTTTTACACTGAGTGTAAGCAATTAAATAAATTATTCCCTTTACCAAAACAATAAATGTTCATACATTTCCTTTTTTGCCATCAATGTTTCACCCTACCTCCCAACCAATATATCCACAATATCATAAGAATATCACAAAAACTACGGGACAAGATGCAAAGTACTCACTATTAACTGTCTCTCCTTAGTTCTCTTTCCACCTCCACTATGCTTCTTGATCTCTACTGCTCATACCACTCATTCTCCCCATTCATTCTCTCCCATCTTGCCATACCACATCTCCTTGCAGTGCATCCTTTTCTTGCTCTTTGAACTTTGCTACTGAACCTCTCACCCTTCTCTCCCACTCACATTCTTCTTTAATTTGAATCCTTGCAATACATTCTTCCCCTTCCTTCTGGCACATAAGGCCCTTTTACACATGCCTAAAAACCTGGAGGACACCAAGATAAAAGGAGGGGGTGGCTAAATGACATTTTGGGAAAGTCCGCAGGGAATTGGGTTAACAGCTGAAAAGCACATGTTTTAAATCTGTACTTAAAACCTGATTCTGGCCAAAAATGTGCACTTTCACATGACTGTATATCCCTGCAGTCATGAAAAACACATGATTTCCTTGCAGTCCCCTGGTGTGGACTGCTCCAGCACATGTGTGCATTTCAAAAGCTGCAAACAGCTGATTGGGCTGTCAAAAATGGTGCCATGGACACACAGGCCGCTCAATCTAAGCACAGTTGTAAAGCAATTGTCAAATTCACTTCAAAGAAAGTTGTGAGGATGGTGGGGACCATTTCCTTGGACTGATAGGTCTGTGTCTGGATTTGCTGTTAGGTCCCGGGATTTTTAAATCCACTTTTAAAATCCGCATTTTGACACTGTCTGGAATTGCCTTCAGTCATTTGTTTCTCACTCTCCTTTCCTCCTGGTGCCTTCCCTTATGCCTTAAGTGCACCCTCTTCTGCCTCTTGCACTCTGCTACTCATATATCAATCTTCCTTCCCTCATGTCCAAAATACGTGTTTCTTGAAGAACTATTTGTCAGAAGAGTGCCTAAACACTTAGTCCTATATTTTAAATCCTGATCTACTATTTTAAAATGAAATTTTAAGATCCAGGTCATGTGTTAATCCAAACAGGTACTGGATACTGGAATCTGAACAAATCAGTGATATGGCCAGGACCTGACAAGTCTAGTTTAGTGAGAATATGGGAGAAACCCTTTTCTATGGCAACTCCCAATCTTTGGGATGATTTTGGGATACACTAGCATAGAGTTTGAGACTCATCTAATGCAGTTAAACTGTCTTATATGAATTTACACTGACCATACAATGCAGTTCAAAATTTCCAGTTAGTGAGCCAGCTCCATAGTTTTAGAAGTAACTAAGAGAGACAGAACATGTAAATGTTTGGGCCATAACTTCTAGAATTCTTAATCAGTGGAAGTTATAATTATGTTACGAAAGGCGATAGTTAACTCCTTGATGATTTGCAATTATAATGCAACATTATGCTTTTAATGTGAGCAAAAAATTCATTACTTGCTATTTGTAACTAGTTACTCCCAGGCTTTTGGTTTCACTATTGCCAAGCTGAGGAACATTCGCATGTATACCAAATTATGTTTTGGTCTACTTACAAAGTATTTTATAGTGTTAATATTTAAAGATGTATTTATTTTAAGAAAAACTATTTATTTATTCATTTACAGCATTTCTACCCTGCCTTTCACTACCCCGAAGGGGACTCAAGGCGGCTTACAAGTAGGCAACTATACAAAGCCATAGGATATGTACAAATTACAGATATATAAATAGAGTTATAAAATACATTAAAACAGTTTAAAAACATATAAAACAACACATAATCTGTTAATCACATGATCATTAAATGTAGTCCAGCCGTTCCAGTTAGTCAGTGCACATCTGACTAACATTTTGTCAAAACCACTCTCTCTACCTCCCCTCCTGGGATACATTTATAAAATACAGCCTAAGGTGTCAACATATTATTCAAAATATCATCAACATATTATTCAAAATATCATCTGGGACTTTCATTTCTGGGAATATTTCTTTTTTTGTTTGGGAACAATAAACATGCTAGTAAAAAAAACCCCATTAAGTTCTCTTGCTAATATTATAGTGGGAAATTAGTCTAATAAAGCTTTGAAGAAAGAATGACTAGTGTCTGAGATCGGTTATTTAACTGCTAGGAAATCAATGGTGTTGGAAACATGTAGTATATTGTTCCAGAAAGCTAAAAGATAGTTTCCTATAGAAAGAAAATATCAAATAGCATAAAATTAGATTTGACAATCTTGAAAAGATAATAGAGACTAGATATAAAAGCAGAGTAGGAAACTTCTTTGAGCATTGAACATCACTCAATAAAATGAACTGAAAAACATTGACATTTCGTAACAATTGGCAGTAGCAAGGTGTTTGAAAAAAATATTTTGAGTAAGGTGTGTGTGTGTGTATCCAATTAAAAGGTTATGCATTCGAGGTTTTATGATTTAACAAAATTCTTATGCAGGTGTTTGTCTATAGACATGCAGGTTAAATGCCACAGGGTCAGATAAATGCTTGCAACCAATTTTCCAAATCAAGCCCATTCCTCAGAGGGACTTCATGTGCTGAGCAGAAAGTTCAGCAAATAGATTTAACCCCTATTCAGATACCTCTGTGAAACCAGTAATTCTGCCATCTCAGATTTCTTGAATGATTAGAGGGCTTTTTAAATTACATCTAGCTAAACATGGGAAGTAATTTCCTGCTCAACAACAGCTGCATCTACACTGTAGAATTAATGCTGTTTAAAATCACCATAACTGCCATGACTCAATGCTATGAAATCCTCGGATTTGTAGTTTGGTGAAATAATAGCACTTTTTGGCAGAGATGGCTAAACGTTTTGTAAAACTATTACTCTAATGATTCAATGGCATTGAGCTATTGCTGTTAAAATGGCATCAGACTGCATTAATTCTATGGCATAGAATAGATGCACCCTAACAAAGGTCTTGAGAAAAGCCCATATGACCAGAAATACTTTGGAATGAAACAGTTTTCTGGCAAAGTGGTCTAAGGGCCCTTCCACACAGACCTATATCCCAGAATATCAAGGCAGAAAATCTCACAATATCTGCTTTGAACTAGGTTATCTGAGTCCACACTCAGATAATGTGGGACTTTCTGCCTTGATATCCTGGGATATAGGGCTGTGTGGAAGGGCCCTAAGTGGTAATGCATAATAATGACTCTTCTGTAAAGGCTTGACATCAAAAAAGTGATATGCATTTGGCAAGGAATATTAGAATGTTACAAATTTTAAGACATAACTATTTATAATTTAAAATACAATTATGAATGCATAATACAGAAATACAATCTTGCCTTAGGAGAAGGAATAATGATGCCGCCAACACTCTCCTACCTATGGCCTCATATGTTTCTATCCAAAGGTTGCAGAACCCACATAATATGGTTTGTGAGAAGAGTCTGAATGTAATCGTGTCAGAAGTGATAGCAATTTAAATAACAGAACACCAGGTACAACTGCATAGAAATTGGGTTGTTGTAGGTTTTTTTTTGTGCATAGAAATTATTCCCAAGAATTGCTGCAAGTGCCCTTTTCTTAAAATCCCATTAATTTCAGTAGTTTCCTTCCTTCTTAAGTTCCCTCAGTGGCATTATTTAGCAACATTGCCTTTGAGAACAAAATGCTCCCAACTGTACTTTATTAAATTATGCATATGTAACCACTTAGATAAACTAACATACTGCCTTGTTTATACAATGAACTCCAAAAGTCATGAGCAACCAATGGAAAAATGTGTATTTTAAAAGATAAATATGTTTTGTTCTTTTTCTGATCCACTGTGTCTTTAGTGATTCCTAGAAACATGCCTTTGTACATTATGTTGATATGTTGTGCTTTGATGACTCGACGTGACGTGCTCAGAGTACAACCTTCACTGATATGCTGCTGAATGCCAGATTGTGTTACACCTTCCCTCTTTTCCTAACTGAGCGCATTCTCTTTTCCCTAATATTTTCTATAGAATTATCATCATTTCTGTCTTGCTGCTAGGAGACCTTTTCATGCACAGGTTGAGACCAGATGTGATTTGAATTTTGGAATATTTACAGATACATAATACCTTAGAGATGATACCCAAGTATGAACACAAAAAATATGTTTCATATACATCTTATACACACTAAGATAAGTTAGAGGGAGGCAGATTTCTGGCAAAGGGAACAAAAAGTAGAATTTGTGCTAACAATAGATAGATACAGTACCTAGGGAGGAAAAGGTCAGACCTGGCAGGAAAAAAAAGGGTGGGTGGGTGGGTGCAGGAAACCAGTATCAATTCAGCTCTTCAAACCAGAAGAGTCAAAACATGGTTTGCTTACATTAGAAGATGTTTTGCAATGTGCATCCACATCACTTTGCATCAGTTATAAAAGGAATTTTCCATAGGACCAATAGAATAGTGCTTAGAATGTTGCCCCACACTATAGTTGGTTAGTCTTCATTATTACTGTGTGTTTATTATGTTGTATTATTTTGGGCTTGTCCTCATGGTAGCCGCAACGAGACCCCTTGGGGGAGATGGTAGTGGGTTATAAATAAAGTGTATTATTATTATTATTATTATTATTATTATTATTATTAAAGAGCTGTAGGTGTCCTTTCATAGTTTGGATCCCATGATGGGAGGAAGAAGGGATATAAGATAGATAGCTAGATGACAGATTGATTTGATGCTGGGAAGGGGAACAGTCTGACTCATAGTTGTACAAAAGAAGGAAGCTTGATGGCGAATTTTATGAAAACCAGTTGGGAATCCATCCTTCAGCTATATCTGTTAGCATTCATATTTTAATTAATGTAACTGGCGAGCCATCCAATACAGTCCTAATACCCACTACTATCTGAAAATTGTATTTTAAAATTAGAGAAATGTAAAATTCTAATCCGATTTGTAAACACATTTAAAAAAGGAAAGTCCCATTGGTTTCATTGTTTCTTAGCTGGGATTAAAGTATGAAGGCTAATTTTTATGTTGAAGAAAAATATATACACCATATATTTTCCTTTTGCAACTTTCTCAGGTTTACTTGAGGAATTGAACAGAAAGACATAGTTTTATAATTTGTATGGTTTTTATCGCTTTTATGGTTTTTAATGTATTATGATGTAATTTTTTAAACTTTTAACTGATGTATGTATTTATATACGGCATCTAATTGTTGCCGATTGTACGCCGCCCTGAGTCACCTTCAGGCTGAAATGGGCAGGATAAAAGTGACTTAAATAAATAAATAAATAAATAAATGCTTCATTTTCAGGTTTGACTGTAGTGAATGTAACATTTTGGTTCTGAAAAGTATACTTATTTACTCCTTCAATGCCCTGTTGACTATGATGAAACTCTAGAGTCCAAGGCATCATCTCAATATATAAAAGTGATTACCAGGTTAGTAAAGCCAGGACGTATTAAATACTGATGAACAAAATAATAGTATTTATTCTTTAGCGATAAAAATGTCATTTGTTAAGTGCTACAATTTAATAAATTGGAGCATTATATAACGTTGTATATTTTGTGCATTAGGAGACCTTTGGTTTGAAGCCTGGATTCAAATATGGAATAGGTCTTCAGACAACAGTTAGGAATAAGGACATAAGTAGGTTGGAGGGAAGAGTAGGGATCCAAATGAAAACAGATGAACCCAGATCTATCTTTCTATATAAAGAGGTTGTACACTAAGAAGAGATACCTCAAGCAGTTCCAACCATTCATTTGAGGTTGCTTATCATATCCAGTGTGCTCAATCTCTGATTTTGTCTATACAGCAATTTTCTGTATCCATGAAGAGGGGATCTACATTTAGAAACCTAGTAGGCATGGACAGGCTTTTAAGGATTTGTGACATAAATCTGAGATCTCAGTTTAAATCCCTTTGTAATCAAACTTGTCTTGGTCAGCACTTGAAGTCAGTGGGTAGTTTACCCTTCATCTACAGGTTTGAACTATTCCGCAGAGACTTTTCAGGTGAGTTGAGGGTTAGCCAGTCAGTTGATGACAACAAAAGTATGAGAAATAAGAAAACAGCAACATGTCCTAAGAGAAGAGGCTGAAGGAATTTAGATAATGGGATAACAGAAGCCCCCTGGCTCCAAGTACTGATCAAGAAGAGTGTGAAACTGTTATAGAGAACAACCCTGGAAGCGACTCTGGAGAGGATCTTACATCACGAGAAAAAGCCAGCTGACCAGAAGGCACAGTGATAATCAGAAAGAGGCAACTGAATTACTTTTTTGTTTGTTCCCAAGATAAAAAGGACTTGAACAGAATTGATCATTGGCAATGTGTCAGCTGAAAAAATTAATCACTGGTAACTAGGATTCCAAAGTTGAAAGACTCTTTCCAGTTGTGCATCCTTCCAGTTTAGTCCCTTCTGATCAGAGAGAACAATTAAGATCTAATTGAAGTGTTTCTTGTTGCACCTCATTTAGAGGGTTAACCAATTACTTCAAACACTCAAGTAGGACAATCAAGTCTGAGTATTAAGAAAACAGCAATGTATCCTAAGATAAGAGGCTTAGGAAAGAGCTCAGATCATGGGTTGCAGAAACCTTGTGAACATGCTCCAGAGAAAGATGTTGGGGGCAACCCTGAAGAGGATCTTCTGTCCAGATCATGAGAAGAAGCCAGCTGGCCAGAAGGCACAGTCATAATCAGAAATAGACAACTGAATTACTTCTTTGTTAATTTCTAAGATAAAAGAGGACTTGAAGATAAATCATCATTGACAATTTGTTAATTGAAGGTCATCATGGGCGATCACTCATGGCCAAGTATTATTTTCTTCTAAAGCAGTGGTTCTCAACCTGTGGGTCCCCAGATGCTGTGGCCTTCAATTCCCAGAAATCCTAACAGCTGGTAAACTGGCTGGGATTTCTGGGACTTGTAGGCCAAAACATCTGGGGATCCACAGTTTGAGAACCACAGTTCTAAAGGTAGAGTCTTGGTAGTGGATCTGTAAATGACTGTTCTGGATGATCTGTAAATGATCTATTCTGGATCCACCTGATGTTTCACAGTGAGGACAGGACATAGCTGGTCATGACAAGTGTCATTCCTTCCTCTTGGCACATATCTTCTTTTCACCCTGTATTTGTGCCTCCTCAAAATCCATGGCACCATTGGTTACAGCTGAGCTCTTGTTACAATGCTTGAGAGCTAGGGCTACCCAGTTTTGGTATTTGTACCATCTTTTTAAGGTTAGCTTTAAACCCATCTTTAAATCTTTTTCTGTTGTCCACTAGCATTCCGTTTTCTGTTCTCAACTTGAAAATAATGTAAAAGCTTTGAGAGATGGTGACTGAACATTCAGACAACATGGTCAGTCCAGTGAAGTTGATGGCAGAGGATAGTCCGGTAGATATGATTCCAGAGTTGAGAGGTGCTTTACAACTGTGCATCCTTTCACTTTAGTACCTCATAACTAGAGAGAAAAATAAAGATCTAATCAAGGCATTGGTTGTTGCAGCACATTTAGAAATGGCAATGCAATAGAACTTGCTAGAGTGGTGTTTCTCAAATTTTGCTCCTTCAGGTGTTTTGGACTTTGGCTCTCAGAAATCCCAGCCATCTTACTAGCTGTTAGGAATTGTGGGAGCTGAGGTCCAGAAAATCTGGAGGAGAATAGTTTGAAAAACACTGATCTAGAGTGACTCACCTGGAAGCCTTGAATTAATACAGTGTGGCCTGTTACTGTCTTGGAAAACAAACCTACAAATCAATCTGATCACAAAAATGATGCTTGCTGAAATACAGCACCTCTTTGTAACATATGTCAATAAGGCCACACAATCCAATGGTTAAATACCTGAGGTTGTAGGAAAGTGCCTTTTGTAGTCTGATTAGATATGCTCTCAAGGGACCAATTGTTCTATATTGGATATTATTTATTGTGATTGATTTGTCTATGAGATATACTGCTTTACAGTGTTGTCTTTTAGAGTTATGCTCGGAATTCATTCCTACTGTTTCTATCATTTCTTTCGTATCTTCTGTTGCTTCAGGAGCACGAAACAAGAAGCCCCTTCCATGAAAGTCTGCTTTTGTCTGCAGCTGAACTTGTCGTCTTGCCTTGAAAAGAGAGCGCATGTGTGCCATGGTGTGTATGCAGACCTGGAGAGTGCCTGCAGCTGAGCGCCTCTTACATTACAGTAAGAGGCACTCGGCTGCAGGCACTGGCAGGTGTGTGCACTTTCTGGGTCTCCCAGCATGCCAAGGGGAGGCAGCCAAGTGCCTCTTACTCCAGAGTAGATACAGCAGGTACCAGGTAATAAGAATGGAAGAGCACGTTGGAAAGAGGAGCCAGTGGATGGAAAGCCCCCCCCCCCCCCCCGCCCCGCCACCAATATTAGTCTGATTTTCAGGGCCCTGAACCAAAAACAACCATCCTGATTTTGGGAGGCTTTCAAAAAACAGATTGGGACTGCCAACAAGAGCCAGGACACAAAACGGAGCAAGGTTTACTCTGAAAGCACATATCTAGTGTCTTCCATAACTGACTGGCTATTGCTTCTCCCCACCCCTACCCCCTTTAAAGACACATTGTTGAAGTTAATAACGTTACAAGCAAGAGACAGACAATGTACTCACAAGGTCTCTACAAGGAAAACAGCCTCTGTGATTAGCAAGACAGGGCCATACCAAAATATGTTTGGTTTACAGTACAGAATATGACTAATTGCATAGTGGTTATTTTTTGAAACTTCCTGAGGAGCAAATGGGACTCATTGTGTTAACAATATTGAATTAATCACAGCCAGAATAATTTATTTTACAACAGTACTAACATAAATAGCACTAGATGGACTGATAATTGCTTGGCTGAGTTACTGCTTTGTATGCTTTTTTGTTTTTGTATTTTATGTTTTTAGTACATCAGGCAGTGGCTACATGTAATTTTCTGTTGTGATGTAAACAATGACCATGGCTTGAATTAAAAAAAAAAAACCATCCTATAAACTGTTCCCACATCTTTTGAAAATGGCACATTTATCAGACTTCTTATTCAATAAATATACATACCTGTATTTATTTGAGTCTAGTGTGCCATTGAATTTAATGTGCATCTTAATTTTCAAAACCCTGAAACCAAAAAAAAAAAAAAAGAGAGAGAGAGAGAGAGAGAGAGAGAGAGAGAGAGAGAGAGAGAGAGAGGCAAAAATGTGCTTTTGTAATTTGGCTAATAAAAGGTGCACATTACTTTGCTGCCCATTTAGAGTCCCTTAGAAACCATTAGAGTACTAAAACTTTCATCGATGGAACAGAAAACCTTGGGGTGCCTCTATGCTGTAGAATGAATCCACTCTAATTGTTATGGCATCCTGAGGTTGTAGTTGTACAAGATCTTGAGCCTTCTCTGCTAAAGAATGCCAATGCCTCACAAAACTACAAATCTCAGGATCTCATAGCATTGAGCCAAGGCCATTAAATTAGTGATGACGTCTCCCAAATAAGAGCTCTAGGTGCAGCTCCTGAAGCAGCATCCCCTTTTGCTTTGGCTCAGCACTAAGATTACCATATGATAAGAATCTGATGCATAGCCCAATTTTGGCAAGGTCATTTAGCCAAAAGAAAAAAGAAAAAGAAAAAAAGAAAGGTGAGCATTAGATTCAAATAAATAGAGTATATCCATTTCACTTGCTTCAAATCTATAATTTCTCTGTCTTTATTATTTTTAGCCACAATATATGGTACAACTGTATGGTAAGATGCTACAGACACCTCCTGGATACTGTTAATGCATATGTGTTGAAAAGCATTTTTAGGTTCATGATGGCAGGAAACATTGAGAGAGACACAGTTTAAATAACTTCCCAGCATTTTTCCCCCTCCTGCAAACATGTCAAGATGACAGATCAGGAGAAAGAGCCAAGCTTTCCTTTCTCGTCTGCTTCTACACATGCTTTTTGTTATCACTTCCAACATACATTTTGGGGGTACACTATTATTTAACTTACATTAGTTAACTAATGTTAACTAACATTATTGTATCTAATGTTTGAATATTTGTAGATTTAAATTGTATTGAAATGCTTTGAATGTAAGCTGTTTTGAATCTCCTCTGTAGAGAGAAAAAGCAGGGTATAAATAAACAAGAGGAGGAGGAGGAAAGGATTTACCATCCACATGCTGTATACTGAGGTGTATGAACTGCATGTGGGTGTTCACAAATATATGGGAGAGGGGAGAAATAAAAAGGGAGTGTAAGTGATGCATGCATGCAAGTTCACAACCCATGCTGACATCAAACTATGGCCTTGAGGGTCAAAAAAGGATAGCTGTTCCTATCCTAAAAATAATTATAAATTGGCCTTTTAAAAATAAATCAGATTTTTGCTATCTTGTTATCCTAGATTCAGCATTGTAAGTATTTTACTCAGTGGGGAAGCAGCCAACTGACATTTCAACCCCTTTTCACTGGATAATCACCAGAAGAAGAGTTCATAGCGCCATTCTTCCTCACACTGCAGATTGTTTTCATGAGATGGGTTGGGAACATCAGTCAGACTCTTTCTGATTTATACGGGAATAGATTCCCATCAATTGCAGTGACTACTTCCCAGTCAGTAATTAGAGATGAGAGAACTTTCATGTTCCTATGTATACTCTGGTTTCTCTTCAGATCACGTGTTCCTATATGTGTGTCTATGTGCCTTCAAGTTGCCTGTTGACTTATGGTTAGCCCACATGGACTCCATAGGATTTTCTTAGGCAAAGACTACTCAGAGATAGTTTCTTCCTTCGAAATATTGCTTATAGCATCTGGTTTTCATTTATTGTCTCCCATCCAAATACTAACATACAATGCCTCCCTAAAGTAAGGAATATGTACAGATTACGAATGTGCAACACACATGAATGTATAACTCTAGGTTATGTTTTCATAACTTTCCCCATGAATTCTGGCCATTGTCTTTGATGTACCAAAAAATAAGCATCAATATTGTAAGAAAAAGAGAACGGAGTCCCAGAGAACAAGAATTTTACTGAAACAAAGGAAATAGATTAGATGGCCTTAAAAGCTACAGAACTGTTGTGGTGTGGTTTTCATGTTGTTATAACACATTAGTCAAGATTGAATTATGGAAATATAAATGTGTCTGGGAAAAAGATACACAAGAGTTTCTCAAAATATCAACTGCTCTTTTTCTTTCAGACTGCAATAGTCTACTACTGCATTGACTTTTATAGAGAAACATAATTTGGGAAATCTAGCAATCTAATTCTTTCTCTGCACTTATTAATTTCAGTTCCAAGACTATTAAACAGAAATGCAATGGCTTTCCCATCTGCAAAGCCATTATTATTTCATACATTTGGGAGAGACAAGAATATCCACAATGCTCTGTAATGATGCATAATTGCTTGTTGCTGTGGGTTGGTATGGTTCAACACTTGCTGTCATGGGGAGTTTTTGCAGCTGTAACTATAATTTGAAAGAAAATAATATAAAAAATATGATGTTTTGGAGAGATATTGGAGTATTCTTCCTTAAATAAAACCAAAACTCGGACTAGCTATTGGAAACTGGTCACTCACCAGGGAAGGGGCTTTCCACCATTGTTGTTGTTATTCTTGCTGTGTACTTTCAAGTTATTTCTCACTTATGGTGACCCTAAGGTGGATTTATCATGGTGTTTTCTCAGCAAAATTTGCTCAGAGGGGAATTTACCCTTGCCCTTCTAAGGCTGAGTGAGTGTAACTTCCCAAGGTCACTGAATGGGTTTCTGAACCTTAGTCTCCAGAATCATAGTCTGCGCTACACTATTTTGTCTCTCCCTTTTACTATGTGGTTACTTTATTTTTCCTTACTAATGTGATTCAAGTTGAGTTTTAAATAGTTTTAAGTGGTGTTTTAAAAATAACAATGCTTTACTTTTTATTGCACTATAATTCTAGATTCATTATACTGTGAGCTATGTTGTGTACAATTTTGGAGGGAAAGGTGGGATATAAATCAAATAAATCAATAAACACATCACATAGTAACTATAAATAAACACAAAATGCATGCCCATAATATGTTTCATTTTATGCTTTTTAAAAAAGTTTTATTTAGACCCCATCTAAATATTTATATATTAAATACATCTATTTATTTAGACCCCATCTAAATGTTCTTATTTTGTAAAGGAACAGGACTTAGTGGCAAAAGTAAAGATGGGAAAATTGGTCAGAATGCACACACTTTTGAACAAGTCAGGGATCAGAGACAGGTCATTGTTCAATTTTGGATATCTCAAACCACAGCCAGATGTGTTCCTGAATCCCATACAGAAGGTTTAACCTCTGTAATGGGGTCTAAATAAAACTTCAGTCTATCTCTTTGAATTATAGACTTCATTCCAAACACAGTCTATTTTATTGGAGGGGAAATTAAATTAGATGAGGGAAAGAAAGGGAAAACAAAAGCACTTAATATAAACAATGATATAAAGCTTGGCCATATAAGCTAATAAGAAGAGAAAAGATGCAATCCCCAAAGGGTGAACCTTTGGCTTGGACAGCCTTGATCCCTGTGAAAGTTATGTTATTCACACAGTTCCTCTATCCAGAATGCTGGGAAACACTTGATAAGTTCAAATAGAAAGACATATTTTCCTCTTTCCATGGTACAAAGGTAACTTCTTTGTCTTGGATCCAAGGGAGGATGCATTACAAACAGACTGAAAAATTAGCTGAATGTTAACAACAGCCATATAAAGGTGGTAGTAGGAAGCAGAAGAATCTTCATCACAGAAAAAGGAGATATGCCTCATCTTGTCAGTTTTTAGTTTCATTACATTTGTCACACATGTGACTGATGATTCTGAAGATACCTTATATGTGTGTGTGCTTCCCACCTGATTAGGAACTCCTCTTCTCTTCACTTGGAAGCTTTACCACCTGAGTTCAAACTTTTGCACATCTATGCCTACTACGTATCCCGAAGAGCTTGCAAATCAACTCCATGGTTGATAAATGACACATGGACCTGATCTGCATTAATGCAAATCAAAGCTACTGAACTCAGCCTTGAACTGTGTTAACTGTGTTAACTTGAGAATCTGAAGCAAACAGCAACTTTTAGCCCATATAAACAATTTGGCTGGTTCTGAGATGGAACTGGCTGCAACTGTTTACATGGCCATCTCAAATTCCCAGGTGTCCTCAGGTGTCTTGATATCACAGAATGGCGCTCACCACCCCCCGCCCCGTTCTTGTCACAGTGACTTAGAAATTGGGCTAGCAGAAGGTGCCATGTGAGTGTCCCACCATCCTTGCCACTTTTACTCAAAATATTTAGAGAAGGGGAAGATAGGAGCAGAACCTTGATGACTCAAATGACTTCTTTGGAAAAAAGAGCAGTCTTTTTAGAGAGTAATAAACTCTTTACAATATTGTTGCAATTGCTTTGCATCTTAGTTCTGCCCCTTTCCTACAGAACCGTTTATGAGTACCCCGGAAGAATTTTATTTATTTATTTATTTATTTAGAACTTTTATATACCGGTCTTCTCGACCTCCGGAGAGGGACTCAGGCCAGTTTACAACAAAGATTCATAAACAATAGTTAAAACATCACACCCCAAAATACACTAATACATAAAATACATTAAAAGTAATCATATAAATACATAAGGCCAAGTCGTCAAATGAAACCACAATTCATCACCATCTGTCCGTGTGGTCAAGAGTTATTGACTCACTCATCAAATGCTAAATTCCAGAGCCAAGTTTTCACCAGCTTTCTAAAAGTCAGGAGAGAAAGGGCAGTTCTACTTTCCAATGGGAGAGAGTTCCAGAGCCGAGGGGCCACCACCGAGAAGGCCCTGTTCCCTCGTCCCCACCAGACGCAATTGCGAGGGTGGTGGGACCAAGAGCAGGGCTCCTCCAGAAGATCTTAACAACCTTGATGGCTCATAGGGGAGAATCCATTCGAACAGGTAAGAAGGAGAGTTCCAGAGCCGGAATGCCACTATTGAGGTCATGCTGGGGAGGAGGAGATGTGGTCAAATACATCATTCCAAGGAGATGCGCAATAGAACTTTTGCAACCCTGATGCAAGATAGACTGGATAGCCAATATGGCAGGCCCCTGGGTTTAAAGTCCTGCTGTTAAATGCCAGGTCCATAAATGGAAAAACAGCCACCAACCAGGATTTGATCCTGAATGAGCATGTGAGCCTGGCTTGCATCACTGAAACCTGGTTGGACAAGCCAGGGGTGGTGGTGGGGGTTTAACCTCACCCAGCATTGCCTACTGGGTTTCAGGGTGCACCAGCACACTACACCTGGGGGGTGGGGAGGCAGGGTTGTGGTCATCTATTGTGAGTCTATCTCCCTTATCAGGTGTCCCATTCTGCAATCACCTAACTTTGAGTGTGTCTATCTGAAAGTGGGCAACTGGGACAGCTTGGAGATTCTGCTTGTGTACCAACCACCCTGTTACACAACAGTCTCCCAGCCTGCTCTAGCGGGGGTGGTCTCAGGCTTGGCATTGGAGCCTCAACGGCTTCTAGTGCTGGGGGACTTCAACGTCAATGCTGAGGCCACCCTGTGCTGGACTGGATGAGAGCCAAGAAGCTGAGGCTTAATCCAGACAAGACAGAGGTCCTCCTAGTCAGTTGTGAGGATGACTGGGGTATAGGGTGGCAACCTGTGCTCGATGGGGTTACACTCCCCCTGAAGACACAGTTCTGTAGTCTGGGTGTTCTCCTGGATTCATCACTAACACTTAAAGCTCAGGTGTTGGCAGTGTCTGGGAGGGCATTTGCACAGTTAAAACTTGTGCGCCAGCTGCAACCGTACCACAAAAACCCTCACTTGACCATGGCGGTCCACACCTTAGTTGCATCTAAAAAGGATTACTGTAATGCACTCTACATGGGACTGCCTTTGAAGATGGCTCAAAAATTGAAACTGGTACAAAGATTGGCAGACAAGTTACAAACTGGAGTTAACTATAGGGAGCATACCATGCTCCTATTGAAGCAGCTCCACTGGCTGCTGATAAGTTTCCAATCCCAATTCAAAGTGCAGGTTATCACCTATAAAAGCCCTACACGGTTTGGGTCCAGCCTAGCTTCGTGACCGCATCTCTCCCTGTGAACAGGTGCAAGCTCTAAGATCTGCCTGGGAGGCCCTCCTCTCAGTCCCTCAAGTGACAAGTGTCTCAAGTGTGGTCGGTGGGGACTAGGGAGAGGGCCTTCTCGGTGATGGCCCCCTGGTGCTGGAACTTAGACAAACCCCTACACTACAACATTTTTGGAAAGTTGAAAACTTGGTTTTTCCAGCAGTCATTTGCTAATGCTTAGACAATAACCAGAGCTGATTGCCAATTACTTAGCACTACACTCTGTGCTATATTGGTTGCATGGATCATTTAATTAATTCTATTTTTAATAGAGGTTGTTTTATCCAATTTATAAATCTGGTTTATGTAATGTATTATTGTTTCCATGTTGATGCATTTTATTTTATGTTTTATTTATTTTATGTATGGCATCTTTGTGTGCTACTTTGTAAGCCACCCTGAGAGGTGGCAGGGTCTTCTTCTTCTTCTTCTTCTTCTTCTTCTTCTTCTTCTTCTTCTTCTTCCACTACTTTGTAGTTTGGAACTGCCTTATGTATTTTGATTTAAAGCATATGTGAGATTTTGAAGGCAAATATTTTGAAGGAACCTTTGTTACTGAACATTCCTCTGAGATGAATTCTGTGTAACTCACTGTTATTGCAACCAGAGCCCAAAGGAGGCATCGGAAATTTGAAGTAGTTGTCTCTGTACCTGCACAAAAGTCAGTTCTGGAATATTGTTTTCTGATAAAAGGCAGAGAAACATTTCTGGAAGATATTCCAAACAATGCTAAATTCACCTCTAGTGCACCGGTTTGAATTTTGTTTCGTTCATAAATTATGAGATTATAATAGTCCTCAATTGCAAGTGGGAACTGGTATGTAGATCTGGAATTTAACGTCTGCTGTCCATAGTATTCCTTGCTTCACTCAAGTTTATGTCTAATACAACAAGTTCATCCTTTAGAGAAGCATATAGAATAGGTAGATAGTGCAAGTAGCCTTTGATGAAGTGTTGGACAGTTGTGGAAGAATTGCAGGACAATATACTTGAAACTTTCCATCTTAGCTTTTCTAACCATGACCATAAGTCAGGAAGAACTTGAAAACACATAACAAAAAGAAACATGTGATCTTCAACCCAAAAAGTAGAGATTCCAAAAAGTGTTGAACTGCAACCTTGCCACTGGCTATGATGGCTAGCCTTGCTAAGATGTACAGTCCAACAACATTGGGAAGGCCATAGCTCCCATCTTCACACCAAAACCTTGTCTCAGATGTAGAAGAAAGCAAAGTGATAAACGTGGGAATGTCATGAAGTTCCTGTGCCATTTATAAAACAAGGACTTTATTAAACCATCTCACTAGTTTGTTAGGAAGAGTAATAAAGGCGACAAAAACAACAGACAAGAGTATGAAGCTTAATGTTTTTCAAAACTACTGTAAACACAATTAATAAAATATAGGAAGGATGTTTTTTGCTACCAGGAGCTAACTGTATAAAAAGATCTCAAGAATGCTATGAGACAGCTAGCTTGCTGGCTTTCAAATCCTAAGGGTTTTCAACTATGGAAAAGGAAGAATGTAAAATGTACATTTATATATTTATAAGTTGAAAAGAAGTTGAGAAATTTAATAGCTTAGAGATGTAGAGTCACAAGAACTGTATATTAGCTTGGAGCAGTTTTCCTCTACAGACCTAAGCTACTTCAAGTTCAAAGACGTACCTGATGATCTTACTTGTTATCTGTTGAAGACCTGCAG
This sequence comes from Anolis sagrei, assembly GCF_037176765.1. NCBI lineage: Eukaryota > Metazoa > Chordata > Lepidosauria > Squamata > Anolidae > Anolis > Anolis sagrei. The sequence continues at coordinate 208,940,615 of NC_090023.1, read as the reverse complement.
GCAAAACACCAGAATTGCCATTTCTCCACTTCACTGAATTTCCTACTGGCAAACACTGAAGGTGTAAAAGACATTGAACATATTAGCTGGAAACCTTATTATAATCTAAACAACTGCACTTTAATTTGCATAAAAATAATTGGGTTGCTGTGGTATCATAATTAATTTCTATGTTATGAGATGCTATTTATTGCACCCTAGGTTGTCTTGCCATGGCTGCTGTAATCAGAAAATAATGGGGGGGGGGGGATAACTCCTCTTCATGCTTTCTGGTAGATGTTGTTCATGATAAACCCTATCTGACATTTACACTTGGAAATGAGTATCATGAATTGAGCTTGCCTTTGTTTTGGGGCTAAGTGATAAATGAATGCAAATATTTATGGCCAGGAAATCCTGAAGCATGTAAGTTTCTCTTGACATCATAATGAATGTCCATGCATATATCAGGATGACTTTATAGAAATTATTTAATTGGAAAATGTATCACACTATAGATATAATACAAGAACTTTTAATTTTAAACAGAGAAAGCATATAACATGTCCTTCACAGTGCCAAGCACAGGAGAGGTATAGTTACTTTCAATATCTTATGAATTACAGTTCACTTTTTATCAAGGACTTGATCAGATGGGCAAAATTGCCCATCCTATGACACTTGGATCTCTCTTCAGGCTTGGAGCCTGACAGATCCCATCACATGATGTCAATCTACTTCTAGTGGGTCTCCATGCCTGAAGAGAGGTCCAGGCATCGCAGGAGGCTTCTCATGTTGCATAGAAAAAATTGGGGGGGGGGGGGGAACCAGAAAGTGACACTTCCTCCCATGGGATAAAGTGGGAGGGGGGCGATATGAGCAATGTGGGGCACTAGATTCACCTCACCCCCTGCTGGGCCCCGTTACATTTGCCATGTCAGATTTGCCATTCAATCTATGGTGAATCCCTCTGCTATCACCTGGATCAGGGAACTCAATGTGATGAGATCCTAAGAGATTCCTGAAATGTAATGTTTCACTCTTCATTTCTGAGCAGAAAATGAAGTATGTACACACATTATCTGTATCTTATTTTCCTTTGGTTCATTATGCATTTATTCATTCCAAGATCTTATAAGCGATATTATAAGACTATCTAAATATTCAGTTTTATTACTATCATCAGTGGGAAGAAATGGACAGTGGTGGATATACAGATATTAGGTCTGGGCAATTAAACACAATGTCTCACAACTTCAGTTGTTTTTTCCCCCCTCGCAGCACTCTGGGAATCTTTTTATGTTTGAGAATAACTGTTGGTTTTAAAGAAATATCTAAGGTACTGCATGTGCCTATGCTTTAAGGAATTTTTGGCAGAACTTCTATAACTGGTTCCATTTAATTTAATGAATCTTAGTTCTCAGTAAGCAACTTTTGTGAATGAATAGAAGTCCTATTTGGCTTTTCTATTTGTGCCTACCTATTCCACCTGGAAAGAAGGGGGCAGTTAGTGTGCATAGGAATGTAAAGGTTGCAATTGCTATTTTCCCAAAACACTAGACATGACGCACCTGAAGAGGGTCAGCAGCAGGGAAATGCAGGCCAAGTAAGTTATTTTTCTTTTTAAAGACATTTCTGGGGGTTTTCTGGGGCATATATGAACTCTAATGTGGATCCCATTGGGTTTAAAAACCTGATTGGGTGCAAATTAAAGCCTGTCTGGAACCACCCTACATTCTGGGAAATGTAGCTTAGGGCAGGGCCTTTTGAATTCTCTGGCATAGAACTCCTTCCTTCCCATTTACATTTTCCAGAGTTCTGTGCTGATCCCAGCAAACACTGCTCCCTCTTTTCCCCACTCCTAATGCTGAGATGCCATTAATTTAGAGAAAAGGCAAGGCAAGGCACTAAGGCAGCCTTTTTGGCTTTGCTTTGCTTCCTTGCGCTGAAAAGGAAACAGACTTTGGGAGCCTTCTGAGATTTACAAAACTAAAATGAAAAAGTATGGGGTAAGTTTTAATTCTCAAATTTTTGGCACAGGCCATGGCCATGTGTTAGATATCACGTTTTAATAACAAATTGTGGTGAATTTGATCTGAATTATGAGACAAATAAAAAAATGCACAATTCTAGTAGCTGCCCATATATCTCTCCAGGAATAATCTGGAGTAGCATTATGTTGGGACACTCTGTAAGGAAAAACATGGTGGCTGTTGAGGTCTGCTATCTTCTCTTAATACAATTTAATATAGCTAGTTTTGTCCTTAGCTACTTTGACAATGCAAGGTTCAAACACGAACAAACAAAACAAGTGTTTGTGGATGCCTTATTTTCATTTCAGTTTAAAATTATAGCAGCTAAAAGAGGGGAATCATACTATAAATGCGGTGATAAATAGCCACTTTATCTGAAGAAAATATTAATGGTTATTTTTCACTGTTGAAGCACTACTCTTGATTCACTATGGTCTAATAAGTCTATCTTATGTACAGTAGCAATGCAGCATCACAGATATATTTTCAAGTGCAAGATAATGATAAGAGACATTAATTGAGCATCTTAAATGTAGTATATCATTTTTATAAAGCATTTTCTGTCTGTGATTTTAACTAGATTTGAATATTGAATTTTGGAATGTTACTTTATGAATGAGAACCTTGATTGTGTTAATTAATTTGTTGTACACTTATTTCATAGATGCTAGGTTATTTCATTTCTTATTTGCTCAGCAACATGGGATTTATGTGAAGCTCAACCTATCACCTAAAAACGCTTGGAGGCTGCAGTTTTATCCACACTTCTCCATAGTTGCATAGAATTAAAGATCATATTTATTATTGTGTTGTTCATAATAATAAAAATTCCACTCACCCACAAGTGCATATTATGATATTTGCATCTGTGAAAGAAACCTAATAATAAGTGCTTTTCTGTATAATAAACCAGAATTCAATAGTCATGAGAAATAGAAATGGCACTATAAATGAAAAGGACAGAATTGGAAACGGCAACAAATTAAAAAAAAGAAAGAAAAGAATTGGAAATGGCAAAGGAAATGGACATGCGTCATGAGAAAGAAAAAAATCAATGATTTAGTTATATATATGAAGAAACAGTTTTTTTGTGGATTTCCGTAAACTGCGTCACTTAGAAAAAGAGAATAATCACAATGCTTTTGACGTACATATAGCTGACATTAGCTCTGAATGGCTCAGTCACTCCTGCTGTGTCAGAAGTACTAATTACATGCTTGGCAAAAATGAAATAAAGTACAGCTTACAAGTATTTGTTGGGAAGCATTAAATGTAGTGTAACAGAATATAAAACTGAGAAGAATAAAGAATTAGCCTGTCTTAGCTTGGAAAATTGGTTATGCCTCAAAATTTAAAATGTCTTCACATTTCAAATTATGCTTTAGATTTTTTTGGGGAAGGGGCAGGGCAAAATCTGATATTTTGATATACTTAATGACACCATGTATTTTAAGGAAAAAATGTACATATCATGCTGTAGCATTTAATATAGTTTGGTCAGTGGTCACTTGTGTCTGGCTGGATGAATTAAAACATATTGAGTTTGTATTAGAAAATATTTGATATTACTAGGTGCTACTTCACTTTCAGGGAGCCCTTGGTGGTGCAGTGAATTAAACCGCTGAGCTGCTGAGCTTTTTGACCAAATGGTTGCAGGTTCGAATCAGGGGAGCGGTGTGAGCTTCCATTGTCAGCCCCAGCTTCTGCCAACCTAGCAGTTCAAAAACATGTAAATGTGAGTAGATCAATAGGTGCTGCTCCGGCGGGAAGGTAACAGCGCTTCATGCAGTCATGCCGGCCACATGACCTTGGAGGTGTCTATGGACAATACTGGCTCTTTGGCTTAGAAATTGAGATGAGCACCAACCCCTAGAGTCGGACATGACTGGATTTAACGTCAGGGGACAACCTTTTCCTTACTACACTTTTATATTGCATTGTTCTGATTTGGAAAATGATTAATGATCAGTGTGGTTGGATCATGTTTATTCATTTTATTGCTCAAAGAGTCATAATCCAAATTTGGGGAAACACCAGCTATTTGCTTAAAGTCATACAATGGACAGGTGGAGCACCCCGCTTTAGCTACATGCAAACAAATATTTTTTAAAAGTGTGTAAATAAAAAGTGTAGTTTTACAACTTATTTTTTTAAAAGCATTTTAGTGTCATAGCACTAAAATATACTTTAATTTAAGCAGCATTATTTTAAATATGTAGTTGAGAATGCATTTGATTGGCTGATTGAAATACAAGATTAAACGCCAGTTGGTTATAAATGACTCCCACTAGAACTTCAGTCTATGCAGAGGCTTTTTGGTTGGGTGGCAATTTGTATATTGACGGTTTCTGAATTTCCCTCCTAGTCTTCAGGGGGTGCATTGGACTTAGAGTTGTGATTTCATCCTCATTCATCACTAGTAGCATGCCAACAGAGCCCCCAGTCAAATGCATCATAGTATGCGGGGGCTCAGCAGAGTGAACTAAGTCCATTAATGGTTCAGCCAGGTCCTTGATAGTAAACATTATGTTCTTAAGGTGGTCCAGTCTACAAGCAATGTCTTGTAGGGATTGGAAGAATAGCTTAAAAATCAAGAAGAATCCAGGAATAGTAAGAATTTTTAGTTTTTGGAACTTGTGGTATACAACATTTGCATAAGGGTATTTTACATACAAAACAGCATTTTCTATTAAAGAAAACAGCAATTTCTCTGTAAGCTACCTTGGGTCCCAAAACAGGAGAAAACGGGATATAGAATGAATAAATGAAAAGAGTAACAAAGAATTAAAACATCTGGGGATTGGCATGGACTTTGCTAAACTCTGTTCTTGGACCTTGAGAAGAATGTTTCAGTGACTCATAAGACTCCTTAGTAATTTGGAATATAGCTATAGCAGTCTCAGGGAATAAGAAAAATAGTGATGCAGTACTTTAAAAAAAATGAATATAATACCTTGGCTAAAGGGCAGAGACTTTTAAGATTGGCACAGCTGTCCTTCAGGGAGGAATTTATGTAGCATGAATACTTTCACTGAGAAAAAATATTGCCTTGGCCTCTCTACGGAACCATAGTTACCTTCAGTTTAAAGGTCAAGATTTAATGCTGTTGGTGTTATTTCTCAGAATTATAAACATTGAAAGTAATAATAACATCCTCTGAAGATTTTTTTTTAAAAAAATTACAATTACTTACTTAGCTAAGTAATTTCTCCTGGCCAGATACCTCCCAAACTGATGGAACCATTATTTAACTGTTCTATGATCCTTAGTAGAATGATTCTCCTTCTTTCTGTGTGGGTAAAATACAGTGGGAAGGGGGAGAGTTAAAATTGTGAAAATCAGGTTGGAATCACAACTAAGGGTGCACCTACTCTGGGAAAAGAGTAAAAACTTGGCTCTTCGAGCAAGCTTTTGGAACCACATTGTAACCAGATAAACTCAGTATTGTGAACGAATATGGAATGGTTAACAATGCCAATTGATATGGATTTAAACCTGGAAGTCATTGGTTTTTATAGTTTTAAATTGTTTTTATATGAATTTTATTATGTTATTTAATCTGTTTTAAACAATGTATTTATGTGTGTCTGGCATCTAATTGTTGCCAGTCTGTACGCTGCCCTGAGTTGCCTTCAGGCAGGATAAAAGTATGGTAAATAATAAATAATAATAATACTCTAGTGAATGAATAAAGTTAGACTCTACGGTAACTGCCATGGCTCAATCATAGAAGTTGTTGTTTTACAAGATCTTTAGCCTTCTTTGCCAAATAGTGCTGTTTGGAAAACCCATTCAGTATGTGTGAAACCTCATTTCCTTTTTCCAGACTGCAGTAGCTGAAAAAGAAGGAAGAATTTCAGCATACAATTCGATAATCCCCATAAGACCATCACATAGTGATTTGAGCAGACTATTAAGATCTGAATAAATGGGTGAAGAAATGGAAGGAGCACCAAGAACACTTGTTCAGTAAACTATTTAAGGCTGTTCATTGCTATCTAAGAACTATTTATGGGAGGTGTCTTTTGAAATCTCGTCAGCAAATCTATTTTCTTTCATGTTCGATTCTTCTCAAGCCAAGACAAGTTGAACTGATTCTTCACTACTTTATCTTCTGAAGAATTAGGGAAACTTACCCACAAATGAATGTGTTTGAAAAAGGAAATTATTTGTTATCTCTTAACCCCAATTTATTTTGCTCATAAACAGAATTGAGTGAATCATATTTCATGCTGAGGAATTAATTTTGTTGTCAATAAAAATCTTGTTAGCCACATTGTGAGCAGAAATGTTAATGTCTGGATCTGCAAAATGTCCAGGCCATGCTTATTGACGTAGTAATTCTGCCAGGACAATGCTCGAGAGATAAGAGGGAGTGAGTGGCTTGAGTGAAGAAATTGCTCGGCATGCTCAGAACATCTCAATTATTGCCAATGATTGTTGTTTCCGCCCACTGGGAAGTATTAGATAAGAAAACAATTCTCCCTCTCAAAGGGAACATTTGTGCCCCACAGGGTAATAACTCTGCTAACAGTGCCGAAGCAACTAATTCATAATGAATAATTTATACCATGCTTTCTAACTTTTGTCTCAATCTTTCTTATGCATATTATGCCCAATATCAAAATGGTTTTTATACAAACTGCAATTTTTTGAAAGAATTAATTTATGTGATCTTTGGCAAGCATTTCAGATACAGGCTTGTTACAAATGACGTTAGTGCTTTATTAGTCAATCATGTCCCTATAGGTATTTCTCACATCACTTGCTTCTATTTCAGCCACTTTCTCCACGGCAATAATAATCCTAGTATGGCTAGTTGATCTGATCTCTGGGCATTGAAAGTTAGTACGTGCTAACACTTTCATAATAATTTCCCATGAGCTGCTGGTGTTAGGAACACAGACACCTCAAAATGTCAAAATGTCTAAGGTTGTCTCTGCACCAGTGTTTCTCAAACTATGCTCATCTAGGTGTTTTGGACTTCAGTTCCCAGAAATCCTAGCCAGCTTACCAGCTGTTAGGAATTGGGGATGCCGAAGTCCAAAATACCTGGACGAGAACAGTTTGAGAAACTCTGCTCTACATTGCAAAATTAATACAATTTGATTTTGCTTTAACTGTCATTGCTCAATGCTATGGAATGCTGGAATCTGAAGTTTGGTGGGTAATAGCACTCTTTCAGAGAAGTCTAAAGACTATAAAGCTACACTGAGCCAATTCTAAATTTTATAATAAGTCACTTCAGGATGTGATAACATATTATTCCTCACATGAAAGTCTTTCAGAAGACTGTTTAAATATTTACCTCTCATATATAAAATAAAAGCAATTTTATTAGGTACTTTCTGACCTCAAACATCAATGTATTGGGGAAACTGAAAATACTCCTGTTCAAAGGATGTTTGGGTGTGCAGAAGTAAGTACACAATGTTCAAATCAAAATGCATCAGAAAACATGATGTGGGATGGAAGTAAAATAGAATTACCAAAATAAAACGAAACATAGACATCTTGTATTAAAGTTATATCATGCCCCCAAAGAATTCCATTTCCCCTCCTCTTGGAAATAATATCAGTTTCTTTGAATGAGGGCAACCTTTTGACAACCAGAGCAAGAAATGTCTTATTTGTTCTATCACAGTTTGACAGAAAAACAGCATGGAACATTTTGTGTTTTAATACATAAAGTGAACTGAGATAGAAAGTACTATAGTGTTTAAAAAGAAAACAAAACAAAAAACCATGTGTGTCTTGGAACACATGGAATTGATGGTGTTGAGAAATAGCTTTAGTGTAGAATGAGCTCCCTGTGGAATTAATGATGTCTTTGGATGCCTAAAATCTCTCAACCTGGTACATTTGGATTGAAAATTGCCAAATAAAATATTATTATTTTATTATCTTTCCACTTTAATCATTTGCTGTTTGAATTGGGGCAGCAGTGTGGCAATCCCAGCACCCTGGGTGGCAGCTGACACTTCCCCATCACACGTGAGGAAGCATCACCATGCGGCTTAATTCTACGGTAGCCTCGTTGTTCCTAATAGAACATGGGCAAGCTACTGTGTTGGTGGCGCAGCGTCCTACCACACTGCCACCCCAGTTCACCCATGAAGCCCCACCAGAAGTCAACCTATGTAGTCTTATAGGCAGTGTGGGACTCCGTGAATGAACTGGGGCAGAAGCAGCCTAGGATGCTTCCCCTCCCCCCCACGTGATAAGGTTGAAAGAAGCATTTGCCTACTTAGGATTAAGTTGAGCTTGCATTAACTCACAGCAGATGTCAAGGGAGACTTTTGTGATTCACTCTTTCCTGTGTCAATTATTCTGTATTGGTAGAACAGTTTAGTCCCAAAAGAAGTTCTTATCCTTCCACAGATTCCTAGAGCACATGGCTCAATTTTTGGGAGCCCTTATTTGAAAAAAAAAAATACCTTGGAGTGCTTATCTATCTATTAGGGATGTGCAATTTTTTTCATTAGTTATAATAAGTCATATCAAATTTGTTAAATGTGTATTTATGATGCGATATCTGCTAAACGGGTGTGGCCTGCACCAAAAACATAAGGGAGATATTTGTCCCTCAGTAGCAGCAACCAGCCAGACTTCCAATAAACTGTTGAATCTGCAAAGAGGAGGACTGACCGATACCTCTAGTATGTAAACCTCTGTGCTGGGCTGGGAGGAATGTAAGTTCTATTGCTTAATATGAGAGACATTCAATGAGATAGCTGTTGTGGCTTTTTTTTTAAATGTCAAAACTTTATTTTTTTCTAAAATCAGTAGATGTATGAATATTTCTGAAAGTTGGTGGGAATGAGCCACTGTTATCTTGTGTCATGATATAGAAAATTCAAGGAGATGGCTCTTGTAGTTTTTTTTAATGTTGTTTATAAAACTTTTGAAAATGTCCCCAAAATCAGTGAATAAGTGAAACGTTCTAAAACTTGATGGGCTAACAGTGGTACCATTGTAGCATCTTTTACCTTAATAGCTGTAAAGTGAGGAAGAAAGGAGCCCCTGAAGTTTTCCCACTTGTACAATTACTATAATGAAAAATTAATGAAATTTCATTACTTTCATTATATTAATGAACGTTTCACTAGCTATACTTTAGAAACACTTTAGAAACCAAACGCTGGTGCCCCCTAATTTTGTAATGAGTTTTGAAGCTTTTTAAGATTTATAGCACAGCCTTAGAATCTATTGAGCTAGCTGGCTGGCTGGCTTGCTTGCTTGCTTGTATTGGCATGTACTTTCTGAAGAGTATTATAGCGTCCTATTAGGCTCAGTCTTATAGTAGTTACTGACAAAACTATATTTCAAACCGTGTAGGGGAGACAAAAAACCTTACCTCATCTCCCAATCAGATAAGCAGGTAAAAAAAAAAACTTGGCATGAAACAACAGCTAATCCCACACAATTTCCCAATAATGTTGTATATAATAATTTTTATTAGGTTTCCTTTGATTTGTGACATCGAAAGAGGGGGAACAATGCATTAATAAGAAAGCTTGGAAAAATATAGGATTAGAGTGGTGGTATAGGGGGAAGGAAGGGACCGGGGGTGTGGGGGGAAGTGTGCGGGGAGGGGAGGGTTGGGAGGGAGGTTTGAGGGGGAGGGATAGTTCATGGCACTTCCGTTTGGTCCGCAGTAGGATGATGTACTAGGTAGTACCCTTTGTTTTTATTTTGTTTTTATTTTATTTATTTGTTGTATTTTCTCTTCTTTCTTTATTTATTTTCTATTATCTGTTTGCCTAGTGCTTATTATTATTATAATACTTTTACTTCTTGATTTCCTTTAGATATTCTTTACAACTATTCCAATTTGTATGGCTTTCCTTATTCTGGTTCTCCATTAGGCTCGATAACTTTCCAGGTCCATAAATTCGACCACTTTTTTTGTCCATTCCTCAGTAGAGGGGATTTCTTGTGTTTTCCATTTTTGGGCTATAAGCATCCTTGCCGCCGATGCAAGGTAGAAGAAAATTCTTTCCTCATTTTTCTTTTTAATGGGGACTGACATGTTGAGGAGGTAATATTCTGGCTTCATTTCCAGTTTTGTTTTGGTTATTTTTTGTGCGTGTTTGTGTACCTTCGCCCAAAATGGTTGGATTCTCTTACATTCCCAGAACATATGATAATACCCTCCTGTCTCCGTCTTACACTTCCAGCACAAATTATTGTGATTCTTGTTTAATCTAGATAGTAGAGCCGGCGTTAAGTGCCATCTGTAGAACATCTTATGGCAGTTTTCAATGATAGATGTTGCTTTTGTGAATTGGGTTTTCTTCTTCCATATTAGCTCCCATTCCTTGAGCCCTATTGACCTTCCGATGTCTCTCGCCCATTTATTCATACATTCTTTTATGAGGTCCTTTTCATTATTCCATTCTAATAAATTTCTATATATTGTCGATATCACTTTTTTTTCTTTTTTCATTATTTTTCCCATAAGGATTCCTTCTCTGAGAATCCTTTTTTGGAGTCTTCTTTATAGCATTCCTTCGCTTGTAGGTAGTGGAACCAATCCAGTTCTTCTTCTGTCTCGCGAAGCTCGTCCATTGTTTTGAGGCGCCATTGGATGTTGTCTTTTATTAGAAGTTGGTTGTAATTGAGCCATCTCTTCCTGGGCAATTCCTTCTTATGGAAGGCCTCAGAGGGGGAGATCCATCTCGGTGTTTTGGAATAGAAATAGGCTTTGTATTTTTTCCATACTCTCAATAGGGCAGATCTTATGTAATGATTATTAAATGATCTTTCGATTCGGTCCTTCTCATACCAAAGGTATGCGTGCCACCCTCTTCTTATATTCCATCCTTCTATTGTTAGTATCCTTTTGGGCTCGAGATTGGTCCATGCCACTATCCATGATAGGGCGCATGCCTCGAAGTATAGTTGTAGGTCCGGCATAGCAAGGCCTCCTCTCTCCTTCGCGTCCGTCATGGCTTTAAATCTGACTCTGGGCTTCTTCCCATCCCAGACAAACTTCAAGATTTCCTTGTTCCACATTCTGAAGCTTGTATTGTTCTTAATAATTGGTATTGTTTGGAATAGAAAGATCATCCTGGGGAGTATGCTCATTTTGATAGCGGAAATTCTACCTACCCAGGATAAACTTAGATGTTTCCAATTTCTGAGCTTCTTTTGGATGATTCCCCATGTCTTTTCGTAATTATCTTTATACAAGTTTGCGTTTGATCCAGAAATGTTTATCCCGAGGTATTTAATCTTCTTGACTATCTCTAGTCCTGTTTCTTCACTGATCTTGGTTTTCTTCTCTGCGTTGACATTTTTGGTTAATATTTTGGATTTGTTTCTATTTATTTTGAGGCCAGCTAATTTCCCAAATTTTTCGATCTTCGCTAGCCATTTTGGGGTTAGTTCTGCCGGATTTTCTACAATACACACAACATCATCGGCAAAGGCCTGTACCTTGTATTCTTCGGAGGAAATCTTTGTTCCTTTTAGGGTGTTATCAGTCCTTATATCTTCTAGAAGAGTCTCCAATATCATTATGAACAGTAATGGAGACAAGGGGCATCCTTGTCGGACCCCCTTCTGTATGTTAATGTCCTCCGTAATCTGGTCATTCACTATGATTTTCGCAGTTTGTTTAGTGTAGATAGATTGAATTACATTTGTTATTTGGAAACCAGCGTCTATCTCTTTTAATATTGATAATAAGAAGTCCCAGCTCGCGTTGTCAAACGCTTTCTCAGCGTCTACGAAAAGGAGGCCTACTTCCTTCTGTCTATTTTGTTCATAATATTCAATTACATTGAGGATACATCTTATGTTGTCCTTCAGTTGTCTTTTGGAAAGAAATCCTCTTTGGTCCTCCTTGATTCTTGTTTTAAGTACTTCTTGAAGTCTGGTGGCAATGACTGTGGCGAAGATCTTATAATCGCTATTCAGTAATGAGATAGGGCGATAGTTTCGGACATTGGCAGGATCTGAGTTTTCTTTGTGGAGTAGTGTTATGTAAGCCTCTTTCCATGAATCTGGTGTGCTGCTGCCTTCTCTTATGTTGTTCATAATCTCTTTTAGAGATGCTACCAATTCTTCTTTATGAAGTTTGTAGTATAGGGCCGGCAGCCCATCGGGTCCTGGAGCTTTACCACCTGGCATGTCCATTATTGCTTTAATTATTTCCTCCTCTTTAAACGGGGTATTCAGTAGCTCTCTTTCATTATCACTGAGTCGGGGTATTTTTTGTTCTGATATATACGCAATCATGTCTTCTTTCTTTATGGGGTCTTTTTTGTAAAGTTTTTTATAGAATTCCCTAAATTGCCCAGCAATCTCTCTTCCGGTAGTATGGTCTTTTCCTTCTTCTGTTATCAGTGTTATTATCCTTCGCTGTTTTCTCTTGGCCAGTTTCCTGGCGAGGAATTTCCCTGGTTTATTTGCCTCGGCAAAGAAGTGCGCTTTTATATACTTCAAGTTACGGGCCATTAATTCCAACTGTGCTGCGTTTACTTCTTTTCTTAGCAGTTCAACTTCTAGGAGGATCTTTTTATTTCTAGGATATTTCTTTAGTTGCATTTCTTTCTCTAGTAATTTAGTTTCGATTTTTGCTCTTTCTTCTTTCCTTTTCTTATTTTTGATGGCTCCCTGCTGGATATAATGGCCTCGTATGACAGCCTTGCTAGCCTCCCATACTATCTCCAACTTAGTACCTTTGCCTATATTTTCCTCAAAGTACCTCTGGATTGTTTTTTTGCTGAGTGTTATATCATCTTCTTGCCTGATTAGTGTTTCATTCAGTTTCCATCTCCTATTCCTTGGACCAATTATTATATTTATTTTTACTGGGCAATGGTCTGTGGTGGATCTTGTGAGTATTTTGGCCTTTCTGACTTTGGTTGATAGCAGGTTGGTTACCCAGCACATATCAATTTGGGTCCAGCTGTGATGTCTTGCTGAGTAGAAAGTATAGTCCTTTGTCGTTGGATTTTTAAGACGCCAGATGTCTTGCAGTCCTAGTTCCTTTTTCATTTGGAGAAAATTTTGTGGGAGAGTCCCACATTTAGTTTTTTCCCCTGATTTATCCATCTTACCGTCTAACACTCCGTTAAAGTCACCCAGCATCACCAAATTATCACATATTTGATCAGCTAACTTCTCTCTCAGGTGTTTGACAAAGGCAGTTTTCGCTCCATTAGGGGCATAAATGTTGCTAATAAGTATGTTCATATTGTTAATCTGTACCTTTACCCCTATCATCCTCCCCTCGCTGTCCTTAAAGGCTAGTTCAGGATTCAGATTCTCTTTTATATATAACGCTACTCCTCTCTTCTTTTGGAGAGAGGAGGAGTGAAATAGTTTCCCTAGGTGTTTGTTTTCTAGATGTGAGCTGTGTTTTTGTGCTATGTGCGTCTCTTGGATCGCTATAATATCACACTTGAGACTTTTAAGTTGATTGAAAATAAGCTTCCTTTTATTGGGTGTGTTCAGTCCGTTTACATTATTAGATATGATCTTGATTTCCATCATTAAGGTTTAAGTCTATCAAGTCCTTTGGTGTTTGCTCTCTGTGGTGATGCTTAGAGTAGTCCTCTGGGGAAGTGAGTCTGGCTCTTTTTTCGCCCTTCTTCATTCCGAGCTCTTCTTGAGTCTGTGAGGTTTCCATGTCTTTCTCGTCCGTCTCTGCGTGATCACTGGTGGTTGGGTGTCCTCTTTGTGTTTTAGGTTCTCGATCGCGTTGTCTTGTAATTTTCTGAAAGAGGTCTTTCGCTTTTTCCACTGATGTTATCCACACTTTTTCTCCATTCACAGTTGCCATAATTCCCTCCTTTTTTTCCCATCTAAATTTTATTTGTCTCTTCTTGAGTTCATCAGTCAGAAAATAGTATGGTTTTCTTTTACTCATGGTGATAGCTGGTACTTCTCTTAAGATAGCAATTTTTTTGTCTTTATAGTAGGACGGCTGCTTGGCATTGATTTTCAATATCTGGTCCCTAAGATGTTTTCTCGTAAGGTGGACCACTATATCTTGTGGTGTCCCATTTTTCTTAGCGTAGTTGGTTCGCACTCGGTATACCTTGTCTATATTTAGATCCATCTCCTCGATTGGTATGTTCACCATTTTTGATGTTATTTCCGTTATAATGCTTCTCAAGTTTTCCTGCTTCTCCTCCACGATGTTCCTTAATCTTAATTGGTATTCAGATTCCTTTAATTCCATCCTCTCTTGTTGTCTAGAGAGTTTTGAAGAAATTTCTTCCAGAGTGTCCAGCCTTTTTTTTGATTTTTCCTGAGTTTTTTTCAGTAGTTGGCTATCTGCTTTCATTGCTTTGACTTCGTTTTGCATTCCGTCCATTTCTTTTTTAAAGGAAGATAGCTCTTCCTTAATTTCTTCTTTTACTTTCCCCATTTCTTCCTGGATCATTTTTTCCAGTCTAGCCTGTTGTTTTTCCTGTGAGGTTCTTATTTTTTCCTGGGTTTCTTGTAATTTGGTTTGTGTCTCCTGCATTTTTACTTGTGATTCCTGTATCTTTGTTAACTCGGCTAATAAATCTTTTAAGGTCGGTTCATTTTCTTTGGGGGGTTGAGGTTGAGGAGGTTGAGGTAGATCCCCTTGTATCGAATGTCGTCTTGTTGTCAGCAGTTTACTTTGTTTTAGCATATTAGCTCTTTCCATTTCTAGGTCTCTTCTTTTGCTCTTTAACTTCTTGTATTTCAATTATACTAAGTTCAAATCAGCTCCATATAATTTCACTAGCTCCTCCTTAAGATGATTCTTCCTGCCCTTCCTTATTTCTGGAGTCTCCTTGATGCTCTTGTGGTGGTTAGGACACAATAGCTTTCCCAATTTATAATACAAATTATGTTTATCAAACTTAAACTATCAAATTAAATTGACTGTTATTACCAAAATGAGAATATAAAATACATTCCATTTGATATTCACTAATCATTGCCAATAGAAGCTTCTTTTACTCTATTCATCTAATTTCTTTACAGCTTTGCGTTGTTATTTAGATCATTAAATATTAGTTAGGATTATTTCAAGATCGTTGAATTAGATTCTGATATCCCTATAACTATGTTATCTCACATCACATCCAATAATTACCATAAATTTACAATAGGGGTTTATGTTATCTTTTAAAATTAAAGTTGGGTTTACTCACGTTGTCTACGTGACTTGAGGTATGATCGTATCCTTCTTACTTCCCGGTTGGGCGTCTTTCTCTGATTCTTACTTCATAGGGAAAGGAAAAGAGGAAGAAAAAAGAAAAAAAAAGAAGAAGAAGAAGAAGAAAGAAGAACGAAGAAAAAGGGAGTAGGGTGGGAGAGGAGGAAATAAGCAGTGAAGGAGGAAGAGGAAAAGAAAGGTAGAAAGAGAGAGAGAAGAAGAAAAGGAAAAATTATATATATATATTGGAAGAAAAAAAACGGGGGGAAAGGAATAATTTGAGACAGACGTAGGGAAGAAAAAAAAGTCTTCTTTCCGTCACTTGGGCCTCGGGAAGCGATATTTCAATTAGTTCCTTCTTTTCCCTTCTCTCTTTATCTCCAGGGGGAGCGTGGACTGAGAGGGAACCAAGAGGGTGCAACTTTGAGAGGGTGCAACTTTGAGGGCCGGTTTGACGGTGTTGTAAAGAGATAGTAGCGAGTGGCAGTTCTCTCCGCCACCCACCGTCACTGCTGCTTGTCCCTTGTCTCTTGCCTCTTTACTTTTGCTCCTACTTTACCCTCTCTTCCACTTCTCCTTCCCTCCATGTAAATCTGGTTCTTCTTTCTCTTCCTCCCTCCTTCCGCTATTTACTTCGTTTCCTCGCTATTCGGCTATTTACTTCACACTCCCCTGCTTTACGGCCCACAGCCTCTCCTTCACTTTCGTTTCTGCTCGGACTTAGTCCTCCACGGGGCCTGGCGAGGCTTGGCGTTCGGCTGGTGTCCGGCGCCTGGCGCCCCACCAGCGCCCGGCGCCCACCCCGCCTCAGGCCAACCGCCGTCCTTGTTGCCTCGTTGCCTGCTCCTTCGGCTCTCTCGGTCTCTCGATCCTCCTCCGCACCCCGCACCTCCGCGGGTCCGAATTCCTTCGGTAGAGCCGGAGGATCCCGATGAAGCCGGTAAAAGAAGTTGGTTTATTTCTTCTTATTTGGTTTATTTCTTCTTATTTCTTGTCCTCTTGTCCTCTGCGGCCTTTATCTAGTTATCTATTTTTGTGTTTTGGGTTGGTCTCGTCGTTCATATGAGGCAGAAGGTTGCTTGCCGTCCTTATCGTCCGGCGTCCTCCACCTAGGTCGCTCCTTGAGTTTTTCAGGGGTGTTTTCGAAGGGGCTCTTTGTCCCTTCTCATCCCCCCAGAAATTTCCTCAGGGATGGATGCCAACACGACTCTTTCTGTCGTTGTTGGGGAGATTTTTGCTCTCCCGACCACTAAATTGGAGGAGGAATCAGTCCTGAGCTCTGAGAGCTCAGCGTCCTGCTGCTACCTCCATCTTGCCTCACCGGAAGTCTCCTAAACTTATTAATAATCTCAATTTCCCAATAATGTTTGGATAGGTACTGCATCAACTGAAAAAGCCTGTTTTGGAGGCAATATAGGTTTATAAAGCCCATCGCATCTTCACCCCAGTACATTGTTCAGATAAGAATTGGTGGGACAACAGTAGAAATTTGAGCTAGATGAAATTGGGAAAGAGAACAGACATGAGAAAAAAACCAATGGAGTGTATATGGTAAAGGTGACTATAGAAGAACAGTCCAGAGACCTTAAGTCTACCAAAGATTCATTGTTTGGCCATGGGCAAGTTATTATAGCTGAGTTCTCTGAGTGTCAATGAGGACAGAAGGAGGAATTGCCACATTCCACATTCTCAAATCTGGGCATCTAATTTGCTCTACTTATGCAATTTGGACACATCAGTTATAGGAAACCCCTCCCCCCCCCCAACTATGTGTTTAACAAGTACAACTGATTATAGAATAAAGATGATAAATCTCAGTTTCTCCAAATCCTGACAGATATTGAGACTTGCAAATTGCCAAAGGTTGCAGACATGTTGTGGAAGGCTTCACTACATTCTTTGCATATGGATATAGTGTGCAATACTTTTGCATTTTCTGCACTTTCCCAAAGATGTAATAAAATATTGATATAGGTTAGTAACTCAGGTTGCAATTCTATAGTGTTCTAGGATTTGTTTAGTGAGGCATCAGCACTCTTTGGCAGAGAATGCTAAAGATTTTGGAAAAGTACAACTTCAGTGATTCCATAGCATTGAGCCATAGACATTGTAGTGATGTCAAACTGCATTCATTCCACAATGCAGATGCACCAGTACCTCTCAACAAGATTGCTATAGGAATAACAGTCTAGAGACCTTAAATACAAAGTATACACAAAAATTCCTTGTGTAGTACAAATTAAAGCTCAATCATAATAACATTTCGCCATGAACAGGTATTTCTAGTGGTATTCTCATCAGGTGACATTTTTGCCATCAATTATTCACTGATGGCAAAAAAAACTGCAGGTCAATAAAAGACCACAGAAAGCCCCAAGAGAATGGCTGCAATTCAAGGAAGGATGCAATGATGATAATAACAAACATCAATAGCTGAAAGGAGAAAAACATGACTTTATCTTCCTCTGAGATATAAAAAATAAATATTTTATTGTAAGCAGAAAAAGGAGTAGAAAGAATTATCTAGAAGTGTAAATATGGTGAAACTGAATAATCAGACTATTATGGATATACATGTTTGAGATTGAAAGATGGAATTGGTCAGGATGGAATGGGAAAGTCAAGTCTTTCTGCTTGACTTTTAGTCAAAGCCAATATGCTAAGGAGTTAATCTATGTGAAGGTATCTATGCTCCCGCTTGTTTTTTGTTTGTTAATACCAGCTAAATAATGATAAATATTTGGAATTTTTATGTTCCATTCCATCCTGACCAATTCCATCTTTCAGTCTCAAACATGTATATCCATAAGTGTCTGATGATTCAGTTTCACCATATTTACACTTCTAGGTAATTCCAATTTCCACTTTTTATAAGAGTTTTTGTCATAGTTGCACAAGTGCAACAGATTTTTTAAGGAAATTGCTGAGAAGAGATACACAGGGAGTCTTTTAAGGACTCATCCCATGTTAGTCCTGCCTTGAGTGGGTTCATGGGAATGAATTGGACTTGCTAGTCATGCTTAACTTAGGTCCAATTAATTTCACTGGATCCAACTATTGCTAAACCTCAAGTTATGGTAGATGTATTCCACTATTGATACTCATTCATAATAATCTCTTTATAGACAGAAAGAGAATGGTTGTTCTCAACCCTGGGAATTCAGCAGTAATCATATGACTCATATTTCAGAGCTGAAATTTATTGTTGTTAAATTACATATCATTCCTTAGAACCAACATTCAAAGACCTCTGGCCCAGAGAAAGGAAGGAAAGCATGAGCAATAGGAAGGAAAAAATCTATTTGGCCTAAGAAGAGAATGTATGTCAGATATACAAAGATGATATGAGAAAATAATATGTTTGACCAATATGGTTTTCATTATGTTTGTGTTATTTTGAGAACTTCTCAGAAAATAAGCTGCAGAAAGGTCATGGTAGAATTTTTTTACCCCCTATGTATACATTAAGGCAACATTTACTGGCAATCTTACCATGTGAAAAGCAATCTGATTAACATAAATGTCTCCTTGGTTAACTCCTGCTTGTTTTCCACTCTGTAAGTAAAGTATGCTTTGTCAAATGACAACTGCATTTTCTTTTCAGACAGGAGGTGAAGATATTGTGCAAGGTTGTAAAGTGCAAATGGGGAATCTTTGGACTGATTATAGTCGGCTAGAACTCCTAATGTGGAACAATAAGGGTCCACGCAGATTTTCCAAATTTCTATAGAAATGATTACTTGAATTCTTAAGTGAAGATAATAAGACTGAAACCAGAGGGTGATTCATAGGCAAGCAAAGGAGCTAGGTAACATCACAAAACATCTCATTCTGTAGTAGATCCATTTTATGGTTGTTCATGTGTTTTTCAGCCATCTTACTTTGATCAGGATCAAGAGAGAAAAGAATAGTGCTGAGCAGGTTGCGTGTGCAGGACCACAATGTATTAGATTTTTAACTTAATGTTTTACTTATTGTGTAATGTTGTGTTGTATTGTGTTTTGTTTGTGTTGGCATTGAATTGTTGCCAATTGTAAGCCGCCCTGAGTCCCCCCTTGGGGTTTGAGAAGAACGGGATACATATGTTTGAAATAAAATAAAATACAGTGTTGCCATTGCAATGCATGGGGGGGGGGGGGAGCCACATGCACCATGTGTGCTCATGCTGCCTCCATCTGGTCGCTCTCTGCTGGAGCCAGGCGATGTGAGGCATGAGGCACCAGGTTTCCCACACTCCTCTATGAAGCACAGCATCTCCTGCAGTCATCTGATGAGGTCGTAACTTGTGTATGGTCTTCCTCTTTCCTCTAGCTTTCAAGGAATGAGAGGAAAAAATGACAGTTACTATGAGACAAATTCATTTAGGGGCAAGTTAGGTGGTGGTGGATGGAGAACACAAGCAGATTGGCAGATTCCATGATTGTTAATGGAAAATATGTTAGAAATGTCGTATATGTGGGCTGGGTGCTGATACATATATTTCAGAGAATGATCAGGTGAATGAAATCTAGTTATTATTTTTACTAATGAATGGAATAAACTTTGAATCAAAGTATTTAATGTACAATATAAAATTAATCTATTTGAGCACTTAATCTTTATTCCTTAAAACACATTTCCCCCCGATTTGCATTTCCCATGTGTGTGAAATGACCGTATCTACAAAGTGAATATAAAACCAGAATTGATCAAAGTATCTCTCTGGCTAAAATGGATCTTTTCCACCTTGTATTCCAAATTAACAACATTCATAAGTTATCCATCATAACGCAGAAAGGAATCTGTGGTGTCATTCAGGAAAATGCATCCCAGTTGACATTGATTTAAGAGCATTTTGATCTGTTAACAGAAATGATGAAAACAATGCCAAGGACATCTTCAAAGACAGGAGATATCAAAAAATATAGAAGGCTTTTAAAGTTAACTTAGAATACAGATAGTTGAAGTCCAAAGGAAATTTAGTTACGGAAAAAATGAAGAAAAAAAAAGATAGGGGAATGTTGCTTTAGAATGGCATTTGAAATTCTATTTGGGCCAATGTGGTATAAATGAGGGAGTCCAGGGTTTGAATTCCAATTCAACCAAGGGCATTCATTGGGTGACCAAGATAACCTTCT
This sequence comes from Anolis sagrei, assembly GCF_037176765.1. Classification (NCBI taxonomy): domain Eukaryota; kingdom Metazoa; phylum Chordata; class Lepidosauria; order Squamata; family Anolidae; genus Anolis; species Anolis sagrei. Next base: position 208,920,336 of record NC_090023.1, on the reverse strand, counting down.
TAACCTAGGTGATATAGGAGACTTGGAGGTTTTCCATCCAATGTGCCTAGTACCAACACTATATTTGTGACCATTGGGTACAACCATGTTTTTCTGAACTGAAAACTCACTGTAGACTGGGAGTCAATTGCTCACAGACAGTAATTGGTCCATGGACCACCACTTTGAGTAGCATTACTCCATATTTATTTATTTATTGTGTCAGAAGCGAACTGAGGGTTGCAACATGTCTAAGGCCCCTTCTTCCCTGCCATATACAATTCAGATTATCTGCTTTGAACTGGATTATATGGCAGTGTAGACTAATATAATTCAGTTCAAAGCAGATAATCTGAATTGTATGTGACAGCATATATGGGGCCTAAGTTGATGTGAAGACACATATCAACAGCAGCAGCAGCAACAACAAATGTTTGTTGCCCCTGTGGAGAAGGGGGACCACTGAAATATTTTTCTGGAACAGAACTATAGGGTTTGGCATTCTATCAATCCTATAACTTCTACCACATGTAAAAAGACCTTTCTGTGCACGTTCTCTTACAGAGAATGTTCCTTTTAAGCAAAGAACAAGAGGATCATGTACTATTATATCAAGTGATGGTCTTCCATTTATGGAGGGGGTTTGGTTGTAACTTAGATTTCCACTCATGGAAATGAACAGAAAGCCATGGAGATCCCTATACCCCATCCTATGCTGTTTCAAGAGATTTCCCCTTTCTAGAATACATACTTAGGGAGTGTGTTGGGGAGCATGAATTGACAATGGTCTTTATACCTTTTAGGCATAGAACTCTGTACTACAGCTGACCTCCTTGAATACATGAAATGATGCAATTCCGTTCCTACTTATTCCTATTTATTTACACAAAACAGAGTGAGAGCCAGTTTTGAATGTTTGACTATGGGTGGTTCCAGATAGCCCTTTAGCCCAGAATCATTCATGTTTTTAAAATGTGGATGTTCTTGAGGGGCTGTATACACCCACCCCAGAAAGCATATGCTTTCTGGGGTGGGTGTCCGGATGTTCTCCCGGGACTATCCTGGGAGAATGTCTGGAGGCCCTACCCTCTTCCCCCGAAGCCCCCAGACCCCTTTGAAAAGTAATGAAAACTTACCCAGCCTCCATTACAGGCTTTGAGCTGCTCTCCTGGCACGTAGAAATGATGTGCCAGGAAAGTGTGTGTGTGTGTGTGGGGGGGGAGTGTTTTTCCTCTTATCCCCCCCCCCTGCTCTCCTGGCACATCATTTCTATCCACCAGAGTTTTCTATGCACTAGGGTTTTCCTGGTTTGTGGCAAATTAATTCGGGACTATCCAGAATGTTGTCTGGGCAGCCCTTCCTTTATTGCGGTAGATACCGCAATAAAGGTACTGTCTGGATGGGCCCTATAATTCTGGAAACCAGGTTTGAATCTTTACTCCATCATGGAAACTCACTGAGGGACCATGGGAAAGGCTCAGGCCCCATCTACAATGTAATACAATGCAGTTAAACTGTGTTGTGAAACTGCACTATGTGACATTTCTCAGACTCAGGAAGGCAAAGGCAAACCTCTTTTGAACAAATCTTTCCAAGAAAACCCTTGGATAGCTTCTTCTTGGATAGATTAGGGTTACCATTAGTCAGAAATGACTTGTAGACACACAGCAGCAACAGCAGCAGTAGCAGGAAGGAACAGAATGAGCAATCAGAGAAGCAGTTCCAATTATAAAAGTAGAAGCCAGTTCCAAAAACTACTGATATGAAAGACAACATTAAGGTTGCTCATTTGCAGACACTGCAAATCCCAAGTCTGGTTCTTTCCCACTACCATTCATGGCATGGCTGTGTTTTTGGGCCAACCCATGCCATGAATGGTATTTAGGGTGATTATCTTCAGCAATATCAAAGCCAATTGGCAACCAGTACCTATTAATCAGCAGCAATCTCTCAAACCAACACAGCATTCTACTCCTATTTCTTGGCAGTCAATTGGAGAAATTCAGCTGTTTTGTTGTTGTTGCAAGGTTTGGACTATCTTTTCCCCTCCCCTTTCTTTCCCACATACAGTTTCTCATCACACAGCCAAATGAGACATGACACTGAAATATGAGTGGAAACCCTTTTTTAGTTTAAGAGCCATGTTCATTAGTGGATAAGCTTTCATCAGCTGCACTGAATGGAGCTGAAGTAAAAAGTGGCAGAGCCATCTTTGCTTCCTGCCACAAGCATAAACATGTCCCATATATTTGCCATATGCTTGCACACACATCATTGATCCTATACATCTTGAAAACATAACACACACAAAAGGTAAAGGTAGAGGTTTCCCCTGACTTTAAGTCTAGTTGTGTCCAACTCCGGAGGGTAGTGCTCATCTCCATTTCTAAGCCAAAGAGCCACTGTTGTTTGTAGTCACCTCCTAGGTCATGTGGCCAGTATGACTGCATGAGTGCTGTTACCATCCCGCAGAAGCGGTACTTATTGATCTACTCATATTTGCATGTTTTTGAACTGCTAGGTTGGCAGAAGTGAGAACTCACCCCGCTCCCTGGATTCAAACCACCAACCTTTCAGTCAGCAAGTTCAGCAGCTCAGCGGTTTAATTCACTGCACCACCAGGGAGCCCAAACACACAAACACATTCATATTTCCAAACCCTCCCCCCAAAACACACCCAGAAGGGAAATCCTTCTACTAGAATAAATTGCCAGACACTTGACAGCCAGGTCTAATTGCCATGTTTTTTGGGGGGAGAAGGAGCTTTTTTGAAGCTGAGCACATGGAAAACATCAAGCCACCTCATCTTCCAATCTTGATAAAAATCATATCCCTCCCCGCTTAGCATCAGGCTTGATAGTATTTACCATTCACTCCAACAGGAGCTTTAAAACATGATTATAATTATCTAAGGGGCAAAAAAGAAGAGGCAAGATGTCGTTTTTTTTAGCTCTTTGCGGTTGACAGACCAGCAATTCTGCACCCTAGTGTTAAATAAATCTTGGCACTTTAGACCGGCATTTAAAAAAAATGTAAATAGAAATCCCTTCGGTTCTGATCATTTTGGGGATGAGAGTGCAATTCCTTCTTGTATTGAAGTAGTCTTGATTAAAATTGCCCACATGAAGATGCTATTTGCAAAGGAACATCTAGCTCATACTAGTACCAGCTACTGATTTCCTCCCTTGTTCCCAGGTTGAAATAAGTGTGGCCAGGTCTTGGATTTTCCAGACATAATCAAAGGGATGTTTATGGTGATCCATAGATACCAAAGTGGTACCTTCCATCATTAGCAAAATGCATAGGGACAATTTCAGTATGAATCCTAAAATAACACCCTGTTCCTAGGTGGGATGAACATCTCTCAGTGAATTCTTGTTTGGATATTATTTTCTCTATACTTTTTGGAATAGCTCATTTTCACTTTCCTCAGACAAAAGATAGCCCTTTGGAATCTCCTGAGCAAGGAGCCAAGAACAAACAGGGGTCTTGCTTGTAGGCAAATAGCTCCAGTGTTTATAGAATAATAGACTATAAAACTGGAAGAAACCATCAGGGTCATCCAGTCCAACCCCCAGCTATGGAGGAACACAAAAAACACTCCTGACAATTAGCCATCTAGCCTCAGATTAAAAACCTCCAACGAAGGAAAATCCCAGACACTCCGAGGCAGCATATTCCACTGTTGAACAGTTCTAACCATCAGGAAATTCATCCAAATATTTAGGTGGAATCTGCAGTTTGTATACAAAATTATCTTCATGTACACAAGAAAAGAATAGGAGTATTGGTATATTTCTTTCTTTTGGGCTGCTGTGAGTTTTCCGGGCTGTATGGCCGTGTTCCAGAAGCCTTCTCTTCTGATGTTTCACCCACATCTATGGCAGGTTTCTTCAGAGCTTGAGGGGTCTGTTGGAAACTAGGCAAGTGAGGTTTATATATCTGTGGAATGTCCAAGGTGGGAGAAAGAACTCTTGTCTGCTTGAAGCAAGTGTGAATGTCACAAATGGCAACCTTGATTAGCATTTAATGGCCTTGCAGCTTCAAAGCCTGGCTGGTGTGTAGGTTTTCTGTAAACTGTGTGGCCCGATTATTGTTTGGGTTTGTGGATGACTAGGACATCTAGAAATTGCAGTTTTACAGAAAAACTAAACACACGCATAGATACCTGCATAAAGACTCCAACGGTAACCCAAGTTGAAAAAGAAGCACAATTAAAGTCATGGCAGGTTTTGCAAATATATATATATAAATAAATATGTGAACCTCACCTCCTCCAAGGTGACTGTATCACCTAAACTGGGCTCTACAGGCCAATGGATACTCCACCACAGGCATCAGAAGAGCTGCAAGAGTAAAGACAAAGATACAGAGGAAAAGTGTTCTTGCCACTGACCGCATAGGGAAGCTGATGAAGAAACACAACCTACAAACTATCTACAGACCCACTAAATAATCCAAAAAAATGCTGCTTTCAGCAAAGGACAAGAGGAATCCTCAACTCTGCAGGTGTCTACTGTATAACATGCCGCTATGGATAAGTCTACATAGGGACCACCGAATGCAGCATTGCCCAAACACGAATCAAGGATCACAAAAGGCACTGCAGACTAATTCAACCAGAGAAGTCAGCCATAGCAGAGCACCTGATCAACCATCCTGAACACAGCATATTATTTGAGAACACAGAAATGCTGGACCACTCTAACAAGTACCAAAAAACGAAATGCAAAGATACAGAATGGGGGACACTTGGCTCGAGAGCAGTACATGTGAAAAAGATCTTGGAGTCCTCGTGGACCACAAGTTAAACATGAGTCAACAATGTCATGTGGCGGCAAAAAAAAAAAAAAAGAAAAAAAAAAAGGATCAATAGGAGCATAGTGTCTAAATCTAAGGAATTAATGCTACCCCTCTATTCCGCCTTGGTTAGACTACACCTGGAATATTGTGTTCAATTCTTGGCACCACAATTGAAGAGAGATATTGACAAGCTGGAATGTGTCCAGAGGAGGGCAACTAAAATAATCAAGGGTCTGGAGAACAAGCCCTATGAGGAGCAGCTTAAAGAGCTGGGCATGTTTAGCCTGAAGAAGAGAAGGTTGAGAGGAGATATAATAGCCATGTATAAATATGTGAGAGGAAGTTACAGGGAGGAGGGAACAAGCTTGTTTTCTGCTTCCCTGGAGATTAGGATGCGGAACAATGGCTTTAAACTACAAGAAAGGAGATTCCATCTGAACAATAGGAAGAACTTCCTGATTGTGAAGATGTTCAGCAGTGGAACTCTCTACCCTGGAGTGTGGTGGAGGCTCCTTCTTTGGAAGCTTTTAAACAGAGGCTGGATGGCCATCTGTTGGGGTGCTTTGAATGCAATTTTCCTGCTTCTTGGCAGGGGATTGGACTGGATAGCCCATGAGGTCTCTTCCAACTCTATGATTCTATGATTCTATGTCAGACTACACAGAGAAGCCACTAAAATACACAGATGTGGATAATTTCAACAGAAAGGAGAAAACCATTAAAATGAACAATATCTGGCTACCAGTATTTTTAAAAAACCTCTAAATCAGGACAGGTAAATAAAGAGCAAGACTCAAAAAGAAGGGGAACTCCAGATAAGAAGCAACCAGGGCCAGCTAACACCTCCCAACAAAGGATTCCTCCAGGCAGCAAACAGCCAGGCTTTGAAGCTATGAGGCCATTAAATGCCAATCAAGGTGGCCATTTGCAACATTCACACTTGCCTCAACCAGACAAGATTTCTTTCTCTCACCCTGGACATTCCACAGATATATAAACCTCACTTGCCAAGTTTCCATAGGCTCCTCAATCTCTGAGGATGCCTGCCATAGATGTGGGTGAAACATCAGGAGAGAATGCTTCTGGAACATGGCCACACAACCCGGAAAACTCACAGCAGTCCAGTGATTCCAGCCATGAAAGCCTTCGACAGCACATTTCTTTTTCTTTTGAAAACCCTTTGACTTTTACATTAAAAAGTCAATGTCTCAAAGAGGGAAAGAACAATCCTAAAAACCAATACAAGGCCTCCAAAGAAAAAGAGGCCTCCCTTTTTGTTCTTTGAACTTTTAGAACTATGCTGTTCAGCAGTAGTTTTTAATCTCATATTCCTTTATTTTGCAGCACACATTCTAATTGACAAATATCTCTTTGTGTTTAAAATGAGAGCAATATTCTCTAAACCAATAGCTTTTCCATTAAGATGATCTTAATCTATAATTTTGTTTGCATCCCATGCTTCATTAAAATCACCTTGTCCCTGGGTTTAGAGGTCATTAGGAGCTTCATTCCCAGAATCAAGTTTATTCTATTTGCTAGCTCATTCCAGAACTCAGTGCCTGGAGGGCAAAATCAGAGCAAATGTATCAAATTAAAACTGGTCTGTCCACCACTCCAGCTTCTTTGGCATTCCGTTTAAAAAGAATAGCGAACAGCTAAGGCAGAAAATAAACATTTGATCAAATCTAATTCTGGCCATTGTAAGCCTTTTCAGATAATGGGTACAGCAACAACAGCCATTTGGTGAAATAAACATCTGGCAGTGTTTACTGTAAATTTAATAATTGGGAATGGCCTGATATGGACTAAAAGGTTTTAGAATGTGTGGAAATTGAACTCTTTAATGACTAGCAGAAGTGTTATCAAGAGTCTTTTGGCCAAGAGTAGCATGCAGCTTGATAGGAGTAACAGCTATTATGAATTACAGTATGAGATCCAAGGACTGAGATCAGACGCGTCTTGATCATAACTTGTAAAGTGCTATATGAGGCTAACAGACTATAATGCTTGTATGAGCCTGCCTAGATGCTGAGATTCTCAGGAGTGGCTATTGCAAAGTGAATTGCCCTCCTCAAGCTTTGTAGGAAAGGCTATTCAATAGAGACATGTGGGGTCCTGGGGAACAGCTACAGCATTGTGACTCTTGGCATACTACTCCTTCTCTAGGACAATGCAGTTGGCTAACTGCAGTTGGCACAGTCTGGTTTTAGGCTGGGAAATGGTACCAAGACAGCCTTGGTTACCTTAGTGGATGATCTGTGCCAGGAGCTAGACAGGGGGAGTGTGTCCCTGTTGGTTCTGCTGCACCTCTCAGCGGACTTCAATACCATTGACCACAATATCCTTCTGGGACGCATCATGGGAATGGGCCTTGGAGGCATTGTTTTGCAGTGACTCCGGTCATTCCTAGAGGGTTGTTCCCAGAAGGTGTTGTTAGGAGACTACTGCTTGTCTTGTGGAGTCCCGCAGGGCTCAATACTGTCTCCCATGTTGTTTAACATCTAGATGAAGCCATTGAGGGAGATCATTCGGAGTTTCGGGGTATGATGTCACCTGTATGCAGATGATGTTCAACTATGTCACTCCTTTCAACCTGCTACTAAGGAGGCTGTTCAGGTCCCAAACCGGTGCTTGACCGCTGTGACGGTCTGGATGAGGGCGAACAGATTGAAATTGAATCCAGACAAGACAGAGGTACTCCTTGTCAGTCGTAAGGCCGAACAGGGCATAGGTTTACAGCCTGTGCTAGATGGGGTTACACTCCCCCTGAAGGTGCAGGTTCACAGCTTGGGTTTGATCTTGGACTCATTGCTGAGCATTGGCCAGGAGAGCATTTGCATAATTAAAACTTGTGCACCAGCTGCTCCCATGCCTTGGGAAGTCTGACTTCGCCACAGTAGTCCACGCTCTGGTTACATCCCATATAGACTACTGCAATGCTCTCTATGTGGGATTGCCTTTGAAGACTGTTTGGAAGCTTCAGATGGTCCAACGGGTGGCAGCCAGGTTATTAACAGGAGTGCACACAACTCCTCTGTTGCGCCTGCTCCACTGGTTGCCAGTCTGCTACCAAGCACAATTCAAAGTGCTGACTTTAGCCTATAAAGCCCTAAATGGTTCTGGCCCAGCTTATCTGTCTGAATGTATCTCTCCTTATGAATCATCTAGGAATCAAAGATCTTCTGGGGAGGCCCTGCTCTTGGTCCCGCCTTCTTCACAGATTCTGTTGGCAGGAACGAGAGACAGGGCCTTCTCAGCGGTGGCCCCTTGGTTGTGGAACACCTTCCCTAGGGACATTGGATCAGCCCTCACCCTCTTAACATTTCACAAAAATGTTAAAACCTGGCTTTTTGAGCAGGCTTTCTCAAATGCAGTGTAGTAGAAAACCCTGATCTCGGTACGACTAGACAATGCTATCAGATAATGATTTTGGTAATGAGACACAGAGAATCTATGTTTTTATTGGTTTTACTATTTACTGAATTTTATTTATGTTAAATGTTCTAACTGTTTTTATGTTATTGTGGGCATCAAATTGTGCTGTTTTGTAAACCACCCTGAGTTGCCCTCGGGCTGAGAATGGCGGTATATAAATATAGTAAATAAAAATAAATAAATAAATAAATAAATAAAACTTGTTAACATGTTCATTCACAGATAAGCGATGGGCTTTTGTTGCCTTATCACATGCCATTTCCCATGTCCCCACTTGATCTGAAAGTAAAATAGAGATTACTTAGCCAGCATGAGGATTACTGGGGTGAGGCCATTTGACTCTCTCAGGTGTTTGGGGGTGGCAACTGCAGCTTTTCAAAATTCTTCAGTTCTCATAGGCAGCACAGCTATGTCCATACCATACTCTCTGAAGTGGTTTGCTATTTTTGAATGTGGTGGAAGAGGCCTTCCTATTTCCTGAAGTAAGATTCAACTGGCATACAGGCAGTTTGTGTATGATCACTGGTGAAAGTGATCACTTGTGTATGACCCATTTTCCTCAAATGGGTCAACAAAACCTCAAATACAACACAAAAACATGGGGATTCATCTCCAGACATTGCATGGATATACAACATGATTAATTATAGCAAACCCTACTGAAATGTTGGATTGCCAGCCAAAGGACTTCATCACATGGGATATGTAAAGTGTTTGGGATAGTTGGTCTTCCCTTAAGCTTTGCAAAGCTCATTTGGAAATTAAACAGATGATTTCTCTACCCTCATCACAACCTTCTCCTTATGCACTTTCTTTAGGATTTAACTGTTTGATTTGTTATCACACGGTTTCCTCCCACTGCCCCTCTCCATTTTCTTTTCTTTTTTATAAAAAAAAACCCTTCTCTCTTTGTAATCTTGGGAGGTTACTTTACAGTCTGAAAAATGCATAACAACATATATAGAGGGTTATTCTTACATTCTTGCAGAATTGAGAATAGGAGGGGGGGGGGATGAAGCTTTAGCTCTCTTAGGTCTCTCTCTGCTAACCTTTTGATAGGCAAAATGAAAGCCTGACAGCACAGCAGGAATTTCAGAGAAGCAATTGAGAAAATCGTAGGTTTTCTCAATAATAGGGAATTAAGAGTTCAAAAGGACTTTATGACAAGGGAGATAACACAGGAATAGGGGAACATGTTGAAAGAGGGAACTCAGAGATAAGTGCAGCATTTGCATGCTTTTCTATGTTTTTTTTCCTGAATATTTTGAATATCTTTGAATGTTTGCTATACCTCCTCAGTCCCAAAATGGTAATGGCAAAAGAAGGACATTAATACTGCACAACTTGGCTCCCTCCTCCAAAGCTGACGTCATCATTATGTTTACAAACGGTGAGGTGGAATTCCCATCACATGCTAAATTAGGCATTTTAATACCTTTCTGCATGGGGAATTGGAGAATAAGTCACTTTCCAACTGGCTTTGGAATCATCAGGAAAACCTATACTTTAGAAACTGCAAGACACCTTTACCCCACATTTGAAGCTTGTGTCGTGTGCAGAGGCAGCCCTAGGTAATTTTCAACGGTAAGCAAACAGTATTTTGGTGCCCCCCCTCAACCAATCATTGATATATATTTTCTGTTCGTCATGGGAGTTCTGTGTGCCATATTTGGTTCAATTCCATCATTGGTGGAGTTCAGAATGCTCTTTGATTGTAGGTGAACCATACATCCCAGTAACTACAACTTGCATATGTCACGGTCTATTTTCATCCAAGGACGCCTCAAGAGTGCCCCTGGGCAAAATCAACTATACTGCGAATGCTTACTTTGCGTAATGGGTTGAGCCGCCCCTGGTCGTGTGAAGGGCACTGTCGATTGCAGTTTCTTAAGTGTGTAGAAATGTTTATTTTATTTTTATTTTGTGATGAAGTCCCAAGAATACCACTGAGTTGCCTAGAGAGGAAATATTTTGTTGGACATGATAAATGAGAAGGCAGATATTGGTTCAACAGATATAAAGGTTGTACTGAACTGGAAGGGAAGTATCATTGACATAGAAAAAGTGATTTCTTTCTATCTTTCTATGACCATATTTTCTACAGGTAGGAACAGAAAATAGGGTTAAGAACAATGGCTGCCCATGGCCCAAGTAAACAATTAAGCCTATGATCTCCCACAAACATTTAGCCAACAGTGACAAAGCTGAAACCCAGGATGAATTCCAAAGAGAACTTTTACAGCCGTATTGTTAAGTATTCTAAGATCAGTTTGATATATGGTTAAATATATAGATAAATCATTCTGATTTGGGCTCATCTCTTTTGTGTGTGTACTGTGGTAGCAGTACTAGTCATCTTACAACAGAAATATGTCTAGGAAATAGCAGAACTGTTGTATGCATATTGTGTTCTCATCTGTAACTATTTTTCAGTCCAAGTAGATGCAATAGTAAGCTTTTGGATGTATTCCTCATCTTTCTAAAATTTTCTACATCACTGAAATTGAATTTTAAACTCGTTAGGACAGGATTATACTTGTTTTGATTTATATTCCTTCGTAAAACATATTAACTGATGGCCTTTTAGTCTTCATGTATATATGCATATGTGTGAAAATTGTCTACAGTGCATATCTACTTTTAAAAGGAAACTCTTAGATGTGCAACTTTCCCCCCACTCTCATGGGAACATTGACAGTTACTTCTGACACATGTTTTTCATTAAGCATCCTCTTTGGATTGTATTACTAGTAGGAATACAAAACCACTTTCCTGTTTACCAAAGCGTAAAGACATTCTATTTTCATTTTTATTATTAGGGTACTATGAGGGCAGGGTGTTTTCTTTTATGTTCCACATCACCTTCTGAAAAAATAATAGGGAATTAAATGATGAGTTTGTATTTGTTCCCTAGGAAACAGCCCGAGGTATACATTTACCTGGGAGTACAGTCCACTAAACTCAGCAGGCTTGAGCAAACATGCACTGGACTACACTGTATAATCCCAGCTCCCTGTAGAAGTCCGTACAAGGCCATGGTGAATCAACCATTTCAGTTATCCTTATTCAGTTATCCCTTTGTAAATATCAAGAAGTTCCAGCATGATGCTGATAAAACTATTCGTATATTGCTGCTAGTCATTTTAATATGAAGCTTCATAGTTTATGAAGCATATCTTGGGTTATTCTCATAAACAGTAGCTTGTTCAATGTTGTCACATTTGTATGGCAATTTTACATTATGATGATGCCATGATTGGGTGCAATATAAATATTAAAATGAGCATCCTACCAAAATTAAAACCTCAGCATCCAATTTTCTATTCATCCATTATGTATAGGCTCTGGATGCAATCACCAATTTATATTAATTGGAAGCATCGACATCTGGGATGCACTTTATATGTATGAAGAATATTTTGTCTTAATTCAGTTTTCAGAAGCTATGATTTCTAGTGGTCTGGTTTCAGGATAGCACTACTGGATACGAGTGATTTTGCATCACTTGAAAGTTTATGCTATAACTTCTAGTTCATTTTCATGCCCATTTCTTTATATATAACCATATTTATGATATTTACCATCACTGGACCCCACTCAATTCGACAACTATCGGCCAGTTTCCAATCTCCCCTTTTTGGGCAAAGTCTTGGAACGTGTAGTTGCTTCACAACTCCAGGTATTCTTGGAAGACATGGATTATCTGTCTGGTTTTAGACCGGGACATGGAACCGAAACAGCCTTGGTCGCCTTAGTGGATGATCTATGCCGGGAGCTAGACAGGGGGAGTGTGTCCCTGTTGGTTCTGCTGGACCTCTCAGTGGCCTTCGATACCGTCGACCACAGTATCCTTCTGGGACGCCTCGCGAGAATGGGCCTTGGAGGTACTGTTTAGCAGTGGCTCCGGTCCTTCCTAGAGGGCAGATCTCAGAAGGTGTTATTGGGAGATACCTGTTCAACCCCACAACCATTGTCTTGTGGGGTTTCTCAGGGCTCAATACTGTCTCCCGTGTTGTTTAACATCTACATGAAGCCGCTGGGGGAGATCATCCGGAGTTTCGGGGTACGATGTCATCTGTACGCGGATGATGTCCAACTCTGTCACTCCTTTCCACCTGCTACTATGGAGGCTGTTCAGGTCCTGAACCGGTGCTTGACCGCTGTAACGATCTGGATGAGGGCGAACAAATTGAAATTGAATCCAGACAAGACAGAGGTACTCCTGGTCAGTCACAAGGCCAAACAGGGAATAGGGTTACAACCTGTGTTGGATGGGGTTACACTCCCCCTGAAGACAGAGGTTCGCAGCTTGGGTGTGATCTTGGACTCATCGCTGAGCCTGGAACCTCAGGTTTCAGCAGTGACCAGGGGAGCATTCGGATAGTTAAAACTTGTGTGCCAGCTGTGCCCATACCTTGGGAAGTCTGACTTGGCCACGGTAGTCCACGCTCTGGGTACATCCCATATAGACTACTGCAACGCTCTCTATGTGGGGTTGCCTTTGAAGACTGCTCGGAAGCTTCAAATGGTCCAATGCTCGGCAACCAGGATGCTAACAGGAGCGGCACTCAGGGAGCATACAACTCCTCTGTTGCGCCAGCTCCACTGGCTACCAGTTTGCTTCCGGGCACAATTCAAAATGCTGATGTTAGCCTATAAAGCCCTAAACGGTTCTGGCCCAACTTACCTGTCCGAACGCATCTCCTCCTATGAACCAGCTAGGATATTAAGATCATCTGGGGAGGCCTTGCTCTCAGTCCCACCTGCAACTCAGGCACGCCTGGCAGGGACGAGAGACAGGGCCTTCTCAGTGGTGGCCCCTTGGCTGTGGAATGCCCTTCCCACAGATATTAGATTGGCCCCCTCCCTATTGGCATTTTGGAGGAAAGTGAAGACCTGGTTGTTCGAGCAGGCATTTGATTAGGCAGTGTAATGAATATAGGAACACGGAATAACATATGTTTGGATCTTGATTGGATTTTGATTCTACTGATGAGATGCTAATGATTTGTTATGCTGATGCTTAATTGTTTATTATGCTACTGTTTTAACTGTCCCTTAACTGTTTTTATGATGTTTAGCATTGAATTATTGCTGTTGTTAACCGTTTTGAGTCGCCTAAGGGCTGAGAAAAGTGGTATATAAATGAAGTAAATAAATAAATACTGATATATTGCCGTTTTTTCTCCCAACTGTGTTGGAAGAAGTAGCAAAACTACATGTATTGCCCTATCCTGAGAGCATACACCTACTCACTCCTAGTAATAGTATATAAGGTTGAATTTCTATTGGTGACTTATGCCCAAGTAAGGGACACACATCCCAACATAAATGTATTTGCTGCGGCATAAGAACATCAGAGCGTGAGAAGTGAAAGTTGGTCTTGTCAGATAATAAAACACCTTGTTAGCTCCACAGTGGCTCTATTGTCTGATAAACAATAAAACCATTGTCTAATAGGATGCTGTTGTCTGATAGACAATAAAGCCATTGTCTGATAGGATGCTGTTCCCATCTACACACACACACACACACCGTTGTCAGTGTAACACCTATGATCATCTTAGTTCTGCTACCGTGACAGTCATTTTTCATATGCTGGTTTAATTATGTTCACCTACATGAGATCAAGGTTTCATTGCTACTGTGTTCCTACAAATCTGTGTGATCCAGGTTTCACTTGGGGTGGAAACATATGTATTTGACTTAAATATTCATCTCAGTGTGTGTACATTGCTAGAGCCAGCAGCATTATTTTCTATGAACATGACTTTCAGCACAGAAGCCCATTCATATGATTAATGTATAAAGAATGATAATAAGCTACCTGCAAAGTGACACATATTTCCCACAATAGGACAGAAATCATAAGAAATGTGAAAACCTGTAAAAAAATTCCTGGTTGCATTTTGGAAGAAGCCTTCAAGTGGTCTTTAAGAGCTTGTCTACAAAAGATCCCAAATTAGAGCAGAAGTCACTCCTGGATATCCCGATGATGTCCTGGGGCTTTTATTCTATAAAGTTAGGTTTCTGGCCAGAGTAGACAAGCACTTAAGCTCCTTCCACACAGCTGAATAAAAACCCACATTTTCTGCTTTGAACTGGAATATATGGCAGTGTAGACTCTGATAACCCAGTTCAAAGCCAATATTGTGAGATTTTCTGCCTTGATATTCTGGGTTATATGGCTGTGTGAAAGGGCCCTTAGACAACACTTAGACACCACTTGAAGACTTCTTCCAAGGATAAATTATTTTCTTTCACAATGGGAAATGGGAAAGAATGGGAAATGTGGAAACTTTCACAAGTTTCCACATTTCCCATTATTAACAGAAGTCAGGGTATCCTGCAGAGTTTGCTTGAAATTCCAGAGCAGCCCCATACTTTGGGGTTGGTGTGGTCAGCTGAACTGGCCCTAATTCAAACCAGTCCACTGTTCACACAATCTAGTGCCAGAGTTATCTTCTCCCTGTGTTCCACAGTTAATTCCAAAAGGCAAATCATTTTATCTTTGTATATAATGGTATTTGATTATCCACAAATTTTGGTACTTACAGAGAAGTGGTTCTCAACCTTCCTAATGCCATCGCCCCTTAATACAGTTCCTCATGTTGTGGTTATTATTTATTGTATCAGAAACGACCTGAGAGTACAGTTGTAATGTATTTAAAAAACCCCACAAAGTTTAAACTTGGCATTATATTAAATGTCCTTTGACCAGTAGCTGGCCACTTGGAGTGCTTCTGGTGTTACTATAAGAAGGTCTTCCATTGTGCAGGTGACAGGGCTCAGACTGCATTGTAATAGGTGCTCTGTAGTTTGCTTTTCTCCACACTCACGTATTGTGGACTCCACTTTGTGGCCCCATTTCTTAAAGTTGGCTCTGCATCTCGTGGTGACAGAGTGCAGTGCGTCCATGTTGTCCAGTCTTCTGTGTGCCCAGGAGGGAGTTTCTCATTTGATATCAGCCATGTTGTGGTGACTCCCAGCCATAAAATTATTTTTATTGCTACTTCATAACTCATTTGCTACTGTTATGAATTGTAATGTAAACATCTGATATGCAGGATGTATTTCCATTCATTGGACCAAATTTGGCACAAATACCCCATACACCCAAATTTGAATACTGGTGGGGTTGGGAGGGGGGGGATTGATTTTGTCATTTGGGAGTTGTAGTTGCTGGGATTTGTAGTTCACCTACAATCAAAGAGCATTTTGAACTCCACTAATGATGGAATTGAATCAAACTTGGCACAAAGAATTCCCATGACAAAAAGAAAATACTGGGAGGGATTGGTGCACATTGACCTTGAGTTTTGAAGTTGTAGTTCACCTACATCCAGAGAGCACTGTGGACTAGAACAATGATGGATCTGTACCAAACTTGGCACGAATACTCATTACGCCCAAATGTGAACACTGGTGGAGTTCGGGGAAAAAACAGTGACATTTGGGAGTTGGAGTTTCTGAGATTTATAGTTCACCTACATTCAAATAGCATTCTGAACCCCACCAACGATAGAATTGGGCCAAACTTCTCACACAGAACCCTGAAACCTTGGAGGGACTTGCTGGCATAAGCCTCCCTCCAGCTTCACACACTCTCCTTTGCCCACACATGTGCACCATGCTGCTATTAACCAAGCACGCCTGCTCTCCCCTCCCTGCTTGGAGTTTCAGGAACAGCCCTCTCCTTGGCTGAGAGGCCGGCTGAGAGGCCAGCCAATCACAGCAGAGGGGGGCTTTTGGTGGAAGGATTCAGTATCTGTTTCCAAAAAAGGAACAGGTGGAGAGATCTTCGGCTTTCTCTGCCAAAGGGGTTCCTAAGGCCACCAGAAATATGTGTTTCCTGATGATCTTTGGCAACACCTCTGACACCCACTTCATGACCATCACAGGGGTTTCATTCCCCAGGTTGAGGAACACTGTTATAGAGGGTCCTGGACCCAAAGAGTCAGTGTAGTTTGCCTTATTCTGTCCACTATCAAATACAACTGTTAATTAACTGTTCCTACTACCTTTTGATCAGATTTAATGTAACATTTTCTACTTTCTCAGCTGTTTTAATTGTTCAACCGAGAACCTTCTGGGAGTACATAAAGCTGGAACTGGATTGTTACCATCTCATGGAACATTTCTATTGATTTATACACTACTGACTGGAACATGTATTCCCTGTACTAAAGCATGGTATTTTTTAAACTCTCTAACTCTGTCTCTCTTGGAAAAAAACAGTATTGTTGAGAGTGTGGCTGGATAGGTTATTACTTTTCTTTTAATACAAAAAAAATGTTAACATTGTGTAAGAAGTACACATATTTTGTGAATGGATCGTTTGCTAGCAAGGCAAGGGTAGAGCCCAGGGCTGGTTTATAAGTGTATAATAGTGCTTTACAGCTGAAGTAGAGCAAAAATGAGAAAAAATGGATGTGTTTAGTTTGGTTTCACTAGAACTGGAGGGAGGGAGAGAACAGACTGGGACAGCTGGCCAAATAATCTTCTTGGAGAATGTTTTGCTCACAGTACAGATTTCTTTCTTTTTTTTGCTTCTACTTATGTTTTGCTTGTCTGTCTGTAAATAAAGTAAACATTACATAGATTACAGTATTCATGTGAATAGAAATCAAACTGAGCAGTAAAACCCTGGGGCATTGGACAGCTCATGGAGGTAGGTAATATAGTTAAACTTGTGTGTCCTTTGTAGAAAGAAGGCAAATAATATTTTAGCGTGCATTAATGGGACCATAGTTTCCAAGTCAAGGGATATAAAGGTATCATTATATAAGGCTTGAACTGGAGTACTGTGTTCCAAACAAAAAATTGTGATGTTGAATGCCTTCAGGTTGCTTTTGACTTATGACTACTCCTAAGGCAACACTGTCATGGGGGTTTCTTAGCAAGACTTGTCCCAGGTGGCATATGCCTTTGTTTTCCTCTGAGGCTAAGAGAATGTGATTGAGTGACTGGGGGCAAATCATGTTCTCTGCACCTCAAAAGAAGGCAAATAATTTCCAAAGCCAAGTGATAATGTAAACAGTGGTCTCCAGAATCATAATCCAATGCTCAGATCACTATGAGCTTCTTCACACTGGCCACCGGAATAATCACATATTGTGGCAAATCTAGTGACCACTGTGGGGGATGTGGGGAACCTGTTGCCCCATGCTCCACATCATTCAACTTACAGAGTTATCCCATGGGGGGAGCATCAACCATCCAGCTTCTCCCCACCCCCAAATTGCTCCAAGGCAACGCAGGATGCCTCCTGTGTCACCGCTATGGTGGCATGCTCCATTTCTCCACCTCTTTAAGCACAGAGCCCCACCAGAACTAGTAGTACATCAGAGCTGATGCGCTCCATGCTTAAAGGGGTGGTGAAGTGGAGCATGCTGCCGATTGTCCCCCCCCCCCCATCTGATAAGGTTGTACACTACACTAGCTCTCTCAAAAAAAACAAACAACAACAACAACAAGCAAATACTGTGTTTGAAGAAGAGCTTGAAGGTCCTGAGGTGGTATTTATTTATGTATTTAGTTGGAGTACAGCTCTAAGGAGACTCTATTATCTTTTATGCAATGACAGGTATCTTTGACCACTACCTAAATATTGTGCATTTCTTTCATGCTCTTTATGCATTATGTGATGTCACTCTGGTAAATATATATGTACACAAGAGAGAGAAGTGCTTTCCTGTATTTTACAGTTGAGTCTTTCTTTTGGATCCTTAGTATGCAGAGTCCCAAAAGATCTACTCACTTTAGTCTCTAAAGGAATAGACATGCTATGGAATACCATGACAGCTTCACACAATTTTGATCAGCTAGAACCTAGGAGCCAAGGGATGGTATGTAATAAAACCTTTATCTTTGCCTTTGCCAAGTCTAAACATGAATGTTGCTATCACTGTTCTTATGGGAGGAAATTGAATCTCTTTTTATTAGACGTGTGCTGCATAATAATGGAACATCCAAGTAGTTATAATACAACATTCTAGTAAGCTTAATTACTTCATTTTATTCTTCTCTGTAATGATGAATAGGATGGCATTAATTTTAGGCAAACACAGGACTAGAAATTTTGCTTGTCCTGGGACTTGCAAAGAATTAGAATTATTCAAAGTCATCTTGACGGAATTGTGACTTTCCACATCTTTTGATATGCACAAATGTGTGTGTGTGTGTGTGCATGTGTGTGCTTTGCATCCACCATTTTCACCAAAGAAGGCAGCATGAGATGAGTGGAAGAGAAAGAAGAACAATACCTAATATATTGCAGTGGACTATGCCACTGTGCCCTTAAATAAAATATATTAAAAATGAATATAGTAGCTTTGAAAGGTAAAGTATTATTATTATTGTTATTTATATCCTACTTTTTCTTTCTATAAGGGGCCTCAAAGTGTCTAACATTAAAAGCATTACAATACAATTTAAAATATACAAGTATACAATATTAAAACAGTATTAAACATCATTAGTATTAAAAATACAGATTAAATCAGTAAAAATATTGCTTTCGTAATTCTTATTTCTATAATCTATCATCTCCAGTTGCTTATATAGAAACATAGAATCAAAGAGTTGGAAGAGACCTCATGGGCCATCCAGTCCAACCCCCTGCCAAGAAGCAGGAATATTGCACTCAAATCACCCCTGACAGATGGCCATCCAGCCACTGTTTAAAAGCTTCCAAAGAAGGAGCCTCCACCACACTTCAGCAGAGAGTTCCACTGCTGAACGGCTCTCACAGTCAGGAAGTTCTTCCTCATGTTCAGGTGGAATCTCCTCTCTTATAGTTTGAAGCCATTGTTCCATGTCCTAGTCTCCAAGGAAGCAGAAAACAAACTTGCTCCCTCCTCCCTGTGTTTGAAGGAATGCTCTTTCAGGACCATATTTTTCTTACTGCCATTATCATATATGGTCTCTGAAGACAGTTATGGCAGTTAAAAAGATTTCTGCAACATACTATGAGTAGCATCTTTTGTTGTATCTTCCAATGTAGCATATGAGCAGATCCATCTAATAAATAGTTTTTTCCAGAAGTTGTCCCATGCTGGATTGAGATACAAACTCAGAAGCAAAAAAAAAAAAAAAAACTATAACATTACTTCTGCCCACACAAGTTCACAAATATAGTTTGAGTACTGTGTAGTATGAACCCCTTATAAGTGTATTCAATACCCACAATTTCACTTTGGAGCCCCCAGTGGCACAGTGGGTTAAACCCCTGTGCCAGCAGGACTGAAGACCAACAGGTCGCAGATTCAAATCTAGGGAGAGGCGGATGAGCTCCCTCTATCAACTCCAGCTCCTCATGCAGGGACATGAGAGAAGCCTCCCACAAGGATCAAATCATCTGGGCGTCCCCTGGGCAACGTCCTTGCAGACGGCCAATTCTCTCACACCAGAAGCGACTTGCAGTTTCTCAAGTCGCTCCTGACACAACAAAAAAAAGTTTCACTACAAAATTTATTCACACCAGGTATAGTTAAAATATAGGGTTTACTATTATCCATAGTTTCAGGTATCTCTCTCTCTCTCTCTCTCTCTGTGTCTTACAACATTTCTCCTGCAGATACAAGAGTTGTGCTGTACTTCTGAAAAGTGTTATGTATGTACTTTTATGTTACTTGTTGACTTAAATTATGGTGACTCAATGAATTTTTGGTACTATTCCATTATCCAGGACAGTAGGGGGCACTAAGGAGAGAAGGATAATCCATTTTATGGGGGTGGAGGGTGGGTTCAAAGAGGAAAACAATTTTCTCCATTTTCCTGTTATTTCCCCCACCTATGTCCCCCTTGTGGAAACAGGGGCAGGCGGGGTGTGTGTGTGTGTGTGTGTGTGTGAATAATCAGAAAAACAGGGGAAATGGTTCTTGTCGTTCAACTCCCCCCCAAATGGACTATCTTTCTCTCTCTAGCACCCCCTAGTGGCCTACGCCCGGATAATGGAACAGTTCCAAATTTTTAAGGATTTTCTTAGGCAAGAACAATTCAAAGGTGATTTTTCTTGTTCCTTCCTCTGAAATATACCCTACAGCTCCTGGTATTATTTGGTGATCCCCCATCCATGTACTATCCAAACCTGACCCTGCTTAGCTTCCAGGTTCGGATGGCATCTGGTGCCTTTGGGTATTTATGCCACTAGGAGAATATGATGTACATTTTCTGATGGATGTCATTCAGAGAAAAAAACAAAAACTTTAGCTGATTAATTCTGCAAGCTGAGTCAATTAACAATGCAGCCTCAGAAGTATCCCCCACTGAGTTCAGTGTAGTTCCCTGGCAATAGGCATTTACTTATTTAATCAGCTGAAATGTACTTATGGGAAAAACTCCTGAAAAAGAAAAAAAAAAATATCTTCATTTTGCTTTTAGATGATGAATATATATGTTACAGCAGACATTATCTTGGAAAACACATTATCTGCTTTTTATAAGAATTTGCATTAAAATAATCTCTCCCATAAGTATGCAAACCAAGAACATTTTACCAAAGGTAAAGGTTTCCCCTTGACCTTTAGTCTAGTTGTGTCTGACTCTGTGGGTGGTGCTCATCTCAATTTCTAAGCTGAAGTCTGTAGACTCCTCCAAGGTCATGTGGCCAGCATGACTGCATGGAGTGCTGTTATCTTCCCACCGGAGCAGTATCTATTCATTGACTCACATTTGAATGTTTCGAAACTGCTAGATTGGGAGAAGCTAGGGCTAATGATGGGAACTCAGTCCACTCCTTGGATTCTAACTTATGACCTTTCAGTCAGCAAGTTCACTAGCTCAGCGGTGTAACCCTTTAGTCAAGTACAACTGTTTTAATAATCAGTTAACCATTGAACTGCATTATGAGTATACATTGACCATATCATATAGTTTCAAACTGCGTAATATCGTGGTGTACATGGAGCTACAGTTTCATTCTGTATCTTACTCTTTGAGGCAACAGATACACAAGGACATTCCTGCTCCTATTTTCCTACTTTTTAAATCTTAGGAATTGTGGTTTGGTACTGATTTGTATCTATTTCAACCAAAGAGGGTACAAAGCCTTCTACTTACACAAACAACTTTTTGAGCTCAGTAGTCTTTACAAATCTGTTGTGGTTGTGGTTGTGGTTGTGTATCTTCAAGTAATTTCCCATATATCTTAACCCGAAGGTGACTATCCAATCATGGGGGTTTCTTGGCAAGATTTGTTCAAAAAGTGGGTTGCCACTGCCTTCCTTTGAGGCTGACTTCCTGAAGGTCACCAATTGGTTTCCATGGCTAAGTGGGGATTAGACTACTGATCTTCCAAAGTTCTTGTCCAACATTCAAACTGGTCCATCACTCTAAGATTTTGTCATGTATTACATTTTTGCTTTCTTTCCATTTCAAAATGTTACATGTTATTTTCCAATGTCAGAAACTTAACAAATCAGTCAACACAAGGCAATCTCATTTACTTGAAAGTTTATAAACATTTTCACATCCTGAGAAAGAGAATGACGAAAATTGATTTCTTTGGCTTCCTTGGGATCAGAACAAGGGGAAAAGAAGACAACAGTACTTTTCACTTGGTGCTGCTTCCATCAACAGCTTTTCTGTTTGCTTACCAAATAATTTCAGAGTTTTGATATGTAACAACAGCTTTATTGAGCTGATTCTGAACATTTAACATCAGTACTTTTATCTTTTGACTGACAGGTTCAGCAAAGCAAAACAGATATTTGTTGTTTTCATGATACTTATGAATACTAGCTCATTTGCATTGTTGTCGTATTATTAACAAGTAAGGAAGATATAAGCATTACACATATTTAAATATTCTTTCCATCCAGAGAATAGAAACTCTCCTTTTTTGAGATCTAAGTCAGATACTTAATGGGGTGACTTCAGTCTCTGTTGGCTTCTCTAGAAGATTAATGTATAGTATTCTGCCTAAGAGGCAAGTCAAGTCCATATATCTGAAAAGAGGAAACATATTCCTCTCCAAAGAGAGCAAATGAGCCCATAGATACGTACTTTTAAATTGCTAGCGCTGTAATGTTGTAATGTGTTTTAGTTATTTATGATTGGAAAAATGTTTGAGATATATACTTGTCCCCCTCGGGGTGAGAAAAGTGGTATACAAATACTGTAAATAAATACATTGGGGGAGTGTGCTGTCGCTCCATCTTCCATACCTAGGAGTTTTTCTCCTATCAATGTCCTCCACATTAAAAGTGGTACCAATTTTATCTACTCAGATATCTACTTGCATACAATCCAATCCCCATCTGCATACACAATGTGAATCCATGGGTAATGCACAGCATTGGCAAAATGTATATCCATTTATTATGGGCAATCATAGATAATAGGATAGCACATTCAACTCTGTTTCAGCAACTTTGAACTAAATAGAGCTGTTCCACAACAGACAAAAATGTCCAATTGCTGCCACGTGGAACCTGTGCATGCATAAGATACTAATCAGGTTCCACATTATTCTATGGTACAATGAATTAAAAATTTGCCAAGAATCAAAAACTCTCCCAGATATCAAGACAGAAGATGCATTATTTCTATTATAATTGAAAGTTGGACAGCTCTTATTTGAAATATTAATTTGCATTTGTGTTCATTTTTTTCTCAAAATTGATACAATAGGACAGTCGACTTTGAGATATTGAGCAGTGATTAAACTAAGGTCAATACCTGGTTGCAACTTCTATTTTTCCCCTTAGAAAAGAAGCTGGGTTATTCTCAGGGAAGCAAAGGTTACTCAACTGGAATACACACACACACAAAACGCACACAAAACACGCACATATTACACTTAGAAAAACAGCCAGGCTATGCGAAAAAAGGTGCAGACTATAGATTCCAGATTATTTATATCTGCAGTTTAACCTGTTGCATTGCCCCCTGTGATACCTTTTTCCTGGTACATTCCAGTATAATGTAGCAAAGCACTGCTTCAATATCATTTTTAACAACTGGCTCCCTTCAGAAAAACCCTCAAGCAAATGAATCTGTGGAAGGAAGGTGAGCAATAATAATGTTTAGTGAGGCCTGCTGGGCAAACGTAATCGTATGTGCTGTTTATTCATTGCCTCATCCTTGAATACCATGGCACTGACCTATTGAGCTAAGCACTTTCCCAGTGGTTTTTTGAACTATAAAACACCCTTATACAAGATTTGGGGTGGGGAAGCACTAGAAGATAGCATTTACATCAAAATGTGTTAGTCTAGATGCTTTAAAGCAAAAGGTTGGGTAAGGCTAATGAAAGTAACATGGAATTTCACACTTTAAATAATATTTTGTATATGAGGTGAAGTTTGAGTTGAAAGAACTTATTGGCATGGGAATAAAAGCCCAGTGTCCTAGAAAAGTCCTTCCAAAGTCAGTCTGTTTCTTATAAATATGAGAAAATCAATTAAAATTAATATGTGAATGCCCAGTCAGGGAGACGACCCTCCTATTAAAGTTAACTAAATATTTTCACCTTATTATATCCAATGGGTCAATGAACTATACATTAAAGAGAATGAATAAATCTGCAAATAGACGACTGCTCATTTATGTCTTTATTTGACCCTAAGTCACCTTTCATAATTCCATCTATCTCCCATTAAGTGTGATAGTGTAGAGGTAGTGCATGAGAAACTACTGAGTAGAATCACAGCTGGAAGGAAAGTGTAAACACAGGAGAAAAATCAAGTTCTTACTAAGCGTTTATGTGCACATGCTTTAAAAGCTTCTAATTAAGCTAAATCGTTGTCAAGGATGTTCTTAGCTTTGCCCGATAGAACGACAAAATGGAGAGGGAGTGGAGGAAAAGAAATGTGCAATGAGATCAATTGAGGCAGTGACAGATGAAGATCTCTGTATCCGGCCAAGTTTTAATCAGTGACGTATCTGTCCGAGTTTTAATCAGTTTTAAAGTTGCTGTGCAATGTGTTGAACCTTAGTCCTCAGACAGGTTCAGCACCATGGATAGCTCCGTAATAGTCCAGCCAAGGAGTGGCTTTGCATGGGGATAATAATCAGGGGAAATTGTGGGGCAGCCAAGGAAATAATCACAGTGTTCACTACTGTCGGGTTCCGAAGTCTCCCTTCCCATGACGTTTCCCTGTCTTTCTCCACTTCCTCTTTGGCTCCCCTTGCTTTGTTCTGCACTGCCGGCATGGAGCTTCATAGAGACCTGCTGTAAGTAGCTCTGTGTTATATGATGGGCTCTGGGGAACTCTGTGCCAGCAGCAGAGAAAAGAGGGAGAAGATGCTTCTCTCTGCATATGATGAGGTCCTTAATTAGTGAGAGGATGCTTCTTTTCTGCATATGATGAGGTCCTTAATTAATGAAAAAGCCCAGTGCATTTTGGACTGTGCATAATTTAAGAACTTCTTCAGTTGACTTCAGTTGTTTATGGAAAGGCCAACAGATAACTGAACCCAACCATGGGTGAAGGAATGTGGGCTTTGTCAGAGGTTTTATACAATAATAAAACAACTGATAGTGCAGAAAGGATTCTAATAACTCCAGTTACAGAACCCAATACCGCGGATTGGTCTTGTGGGCTTCTGCAGGAACAAGAACACACAGACACAGTTGTTCTTTCCAAAAATATGCAGGAAGGCTCTTCTTTGTTACAACACTGTATATAGTTTGTATACTGTATATACAAACTTGACAGTTTATCTCTCACACTCTCCACTCCAACTCTCTCCAAGAATCATCATCCATCCCTCATCAACCCTCATTAAGGAAAACACAATTTTTATACCTCTCCCATCAGCCTTCAAACTCTAATTACAATGACACAACACTTTCACATGTAGTTAGGCCAAAGGTATTAACACTGTTAGCACTTAAGAAATGCCAGCTAATGTATAAATTCTGACAGGTTTATGTAAGCTGGCTGGTTGATTGTGTTTTCTAAATAAGCTGTGAGGCCGCCCAGAGGGCCCCCCCCCCTGGAGGTGTGAAGGGCGGGGTACAAATATAGGAAATGAATAAATAAATCACTGGATTTATGACTAGGTGACAGGGTGAAATCAGAGAACTATCATGCAACTTCCAGCATAGTTCACATTTCCAACTGGAGTGAAGGCATTGTTGGGTGCTACCTATGTTGTGCTGGCTCCAATGGAGATAGCACAGGGCCTCCCTGCAAGGGCCATGTTTTCCACATGTGATTGGGAAAGTGTCACCAAGAGGAAGCTGGGCTCAGGGCAACAGATTTGTTGCCAGGTAAAGTGAGATGCTTTGCCTGGCCTTTCTGATAAGGTTGTTAATGATTATAGGATATACAACGTATGCATAGTTCTCAGTTCCTCCCATTCTGGGTTGTCAATGATGTTTTTGAATATGAGTTTATAAAAACCAAAAGAAAACTTAAGATTTCTATGAATATTTTTTATTCTGAAAGATTCCACCCCCACTTGTTTGTATACATTTTATTTCTTTATTCATAGAGGGATTGGCATAACTGCATCTTTATACTGCTGTGCCTGTAGCACAACATGGGCTATGTGACTGTTTTGCAGGACAAATATTTAGTTTTTATTGGAACCATTCCTTCCTACCTTCCATGTACAGTCAGCTATATGCAATAAAATAATTTTAAAAACACAATCCTGGTAACAGCATACAGGAGAAAAGGCATACAGGGACAAAAATATAGCTAAAAAACTTTGTATTACCAAAACATAGTTTTAGAAGTTTTAGAATGCAGATATGTCTATAATTCCTGGTTCCCAAGAACCACATTACAAAACCTCCCTAGTATTGGGGTATGTGTGAAAAGTGGTGTAAAAAGATTTCCCAATGTGCTTATAGTGGGTGGGTGGGTGGTGGTGGCTGAGATGACCATCATTGAGCAAAAGACATATCTTCCCTTAATATTTAGACCAGTATGATTCACCGAAAAGAGTGTTTTCCATATACTGGTAATTATCTTTTCCAGATCTTGCCATTTCTCTGCTGATTGTTTTTATTCTGCCTGCAGTAAACAGAATAAAATATGACATGTTTATTAGCCTATTCATTGCTTTGTTTTGATAGATTGCTGCACAATAGTGTAATAGCTCCATGAGTTGCAGTATATTCACAAAGGATTCTGATTTAATTTCAATTGTTCATTTCTTAAATCTTCTCATATTGATTAAGAATACAATGCAGTATGTTAAGAAATAATGAAGGTTTTGTAAATACTGTGTCTTCATGCTGGGCTTGATGCATTGCTAATCTCTACTTTCAAGAAGATAATAACAATCCTTTATTGACTGTAAGACAAATAAAAAGAAAAAGTATGTGTACATTGCAACAAGATGATGTTGTATGTATGTGTGCATTGCTGTGCATATTGCTGCTAGAACATGGCCGGAAACCACACAACACCCCAGATTATAATTCTATTTGTCTGCCTCTCTATTTATGAAAGGAATGGTTATATATGAACCACCATTCATATTTACTAAACTACATTCCGATATTATATCAGACAGTGAATCAAGGGTCATGGCATTTAATTTAGAACTTGCTGTGGCCACCAGATGCAGATTTGCTGTATGAATGAAGCTCTCAAACTCAAATGTGGCTCCATTTATTTATTTCCAACATTTCTATCCATCCTTCTCAACCCCCGAAGAGGGACTCAGGGCAGCTTACACCGGCAACAATTCGACGTACAGACAAATAAGAAATATAATAGCAATTTAAAATAATATATAAAAACATTAAGTTAAAATAATTTAAAACATTATTATCAAACCATATAGCCATTTCCATTCCAATTCAACATCCAAAGTGCTGTCATGCCTGATGTCCAAAAGCCCGGTCCCAAAACCATGATTTAAGTTTCTTCCTAAAAGAATGGAAGGATGAAGCTGACCTAATCTTGCTGGGGAGCAAGTTCCACAGGTGAGGTGGGGGCACCCCAAAGAAGTCCCGGTACCTTGTCCCCACCAAATGTGTTTGTGAAGCTGGCGGGACCGAGAGCAGGTCCTCTCTGGACAATCTTAAACTACGAGGTGTAACACAGAGGAAGATATGTTTGGACAAGTAAGCTGGGCCAGAACCATATAGGGTCAGAAATGATACAGTAAGAAACTAAGAAGATCCATGTTGGATCCAAAGCTTGTAAAAGCTACTTTGGGGGTCTGAAAATCCTTCAACCAGCATGATACTTAGGAACAGTGATTGGATCAAACCAACAATGTATCTTGCCCAGGCTTCTTTCCCCAAATTGGACAGCCAGCATTATCTCGGTCATGTTCCTCAGTCACTCATGCTCAGAAACTACTGGATGGGATATGCAGGCTTACCTTTCACATTTTTTTCTAATCTAAAAGTGGCCAAAGTGAATACAAATTTATGCTCCACTGCTTTTCCATATCATATTGTCAAAAAGATGATATTTTATAAGTAACTGACCCACCATAAACCTGTTGGAAGTCCGCCTAGCAATCTGAATGGAAGTAAATGGCTATTTGAACATTGTTCCAAAAATATTGGTATATCTGTGCACTATTCTGTTGAATAACCTATTCCCATTGCATGCCCAACTGGCATTTCCCCTTCATGCTTATTTGTAAGACTATCCCAAGGGGAAAAAAAAACTTAGTTGAGTTTAAAATGGTGCAGAATATTGATAACATAAAGGGTCAAGGAATAAATGACTGGTGGCGTCAATGCTTCAATTGGATTAATGTCATAGTAACAGACAAGTTCAAATGTAATTTTTAAATGAATTATAGCATTTCAAATAATTTCATTTTAGCTAAACCACCCTAATAGAATGACATTGTAATTTATATGGGTTAAACAAGAAGGGAAAAAATCCCTTCCTATACATTTATTCTTATTCATTAGGATCAGCTAAATGGGATTAAGATCAGTGTTTTTCAGAATGCTAGAGGCAAGAACTGAATTTCAGTTTGGCAGATATCAAAAGTGTGGCTGGTGTGTTCACCTCTTCTAAAAATAGACCAATTATAGATCCATCAAATTTGGGTCTATAATTAAGGAGAAAAGGTTGACATCAGGAGAAACCATCAACTGGTAGACTGGATTTGAGGCTTAGGTACAACATTCTTATTCAAATCATATTCACTTGCCATTCCAAGATCTGATATGACTACTAAAATAGTATCCACTATGTAAATACCCTTGCCCATTAACATTAGTTGCAAAACTGTGATCTGTGAGATATTGTTAATCTTTGCTAATGGCAGAAAAGAGAGCAAAGAAAAGGCAACCTAGTTATCTGTGGGAGGCAATTCTGCAGTCTGCGATCAACTGCTAAGAAGACTCTCTTTTCTGTGTTCACCAAAGTCATGGTGGTTGGATCAAGCATCATGGAGCACAAGGATCTTCAAACCTGAACAACCTCACACTGCAAGATATGGGTTGGAATCATCCTGCAGCACTATGATGCTACTTATCCATAATAGTTATGTATCTATGCAGTGAATCTTGTTCCAGATGCCTCAACATGCCCACTTATTTTTCTGTAGCTGCTGCAATGAATGAGCATGGGGAAAGTCTGTTTTCCATCTCCTCATGCAAGCAATCTCCACTGCTACAGGAAGAAATGGCAGCTCTGTTGCAATTTCCCTTTATAACAAAGATTGCTTAGCCAAGGAGGAAGTGAGAATGTCCATCAGCCATTTCCTCGGTGACAGTAGGAATTAACTCCAATTGATGATAGTGGATGCTGTGTAATGAGTGAAGATTGGGAGCATTTCATGTCCTTAGGTATCTCTTGAACAAAGAACTGCTTAGAAATTGTGAATGTAAAGCAACCACAAATGTGCATCTTTCTGTTACATGTTTGTCATTACCCATTAGAATTCTGGCCACAGTCTTTCATTTGATCTATACCAGAGCTTTCCAAATTTTCATTTTGGCTACAGACTTTTTAGATATGCATCATTTTGGGATATAAAAATTCAGTGTTACTGGCAAACCACAAGTTATGCCAATCCCTTAAAAGAGATATGGACACATACATAAATTGTAATAAAAAGTGGGGAACAACGTGTCTCATGAAACACTTCCATTTAGATTTTTAGAAATATGATTTATTGCTTATTTCACATAGACTCAGAAGTTTCTTGTTACATTTGTGTGATATACCTACACGCTGCAACCAACATATTAACATTACCCTATTCTCCTTGTGGCTTTAGGCGGGGTGCAACATAATTAAAACAGCGAGATAAAACAAACCACTATTAAAATACAAATATGCACAGGTAAAATGCAACTTAACATTTACTGATAAATTTTATTGATAAACACATTTATGTTGTGTATTGTTTGGCACCAAATGGTGCCTGCTGCTAGCCATCCTGAGTTCCTCTTCGGAGGTGAGAAGGATGGGATATCAATTATCTTGGTAATAATAATAATAATAATAACAATGATGATGATGATGTGCCGTCGCACGCTGGGCCTGAAATAATGTCTGTTTACAGGAAGTGCTCTCTGTATGCCCAAAGGGGTGCTAGGGTGCCTCAGCTGAAGGGCCCTTTAGATTTCCCAACACAAAGTTCTATTGAGGCTCAAGATAAGTTCAACAAAGTTCTTTATTTGGGCTTAAGTCTTCAAACAAATGAATTAAATGCCTTATAACTTTAGAAAACCGGTAGCTTTCTCAATCTGCCAACAAGAGGCAGGCAACTGGTGGTAAACTGTTCTTTTCTTCCTTAAAGAAATCCTTTGACCCCTCCCTGGGCAATCTCTCTTTACTTTGCTGGCGTGAGGCCCCTACTCCCAGCTCCAAGCTGCTTTATGGATAGCCTGAGTGGTCCCTTACCTGTAGATTTGCCAAGCTGAAAGGTGTCTTTAGTTTCTCCATGAAGGCTGTAGGAACTATTTCTTTAACCCCCAGCAAAAGCTGTGGATCTATTTCTTTAACCCCCAGCTAAAGCTGGCTGTATTCCCCCAGCAAAAGCTGTGAAAACTGAAGCTTTTGTGCAGTTGGGAAAGAGAATCCCACACGTCCTACTTTTAGGCCCCAAACAGTGAGACTAAACAAAGTCCTCCTTTCCCTCCAAAACCCTGGGAAAGGGGGCGGGTCTAAAGATTCTAACGATGATTGCCAAGTTATTGGCCCTATGATTGCAACCTGAGGGAAACTACCTTATTGCAAAATGCATGGCTTAAATAGATTCATGCAAACTAGCAGTGCAAGAAAAGGAATTCAAATCTCCTGGCACTGCTATGCCAGCACAAATAATAATAATACAAGTTAAAACTCACAAGTTAAAATTGACTTGATAGATCTGCCGGAAGCCTTAAATTGTGTCTTAAATTCTGACAGCTCGTTTAGCTGTCAGAGTTCTTCTGGCAGGTCATTCCACAATCTTGGGGCAACTCATGAAAAGGTCCTCTGTGTGTCAGTCACCCATTGGGTTTTGGCTGGTTGGTGTAGCCACTGCCCAGAAGACCTAAGTGTCCAGGGAGGATTGTATGGGAGAAGGCGATCCTGTAGGTAACCTGGATCCAAACTATGTAGGGCTAAAAGGTCAAAACCAACACTATAATTTGCTCTGTTCTAGATGCAAGCAGTCTTTAGAATGAGAATTCACCTTTTCTCTGGTATTGGATCTGTTTATCCACATGTTTTACTTTCCCACTGCAAGAGAGCCAGCATTTAAAAAGAGTCTTTACAGACCATGTTTTGTTGCATGCCTCTTTTGGTTTATTGCTTTAACAATTGCCTTCTCTGTATCTGCAGTGAAGGTTATTAACCTTTTTCTTTCTCATGACAAATGTTTCTATTGTACATGTTTTCTTGCCTTCGGCTTAGTAAACAAGAACTCCTTTAGACCAGAAAGAGACTTCATTAATTTCACTTAAGAACAGCTGGATTTTATCATTGTTTGTCTAGATTATGGTCTGAGAGCTAACCACAAAGTTAGCAGCTCTTTCTGCGACAGTAAAACAGGCTAATGTAATAGTTAAATTATGAGAATAGGAACTTTTTATTGTTTCTGTAGGGGCTGAAACCTGTTGGGCTAGATGTGCTAATAGTGGGTCAGGCCAAAGGCCAAAGTCGATAACCACTCCTTTATTCACCTCTCTGTTTCTGCCCTTGCTTTGACCAGGTTGCTTCCATGATGTCTTACACTTGTTTTTTTCTGGCAGAAGAGCATGTTGGTGATGACAAGGTTATGTTCTGCAAGTTTGGTGAGAAGTAGAATGCCTTTTGGGGTGATGTTTCCAACCTCATCTTTTCCTCAATCCCTGGCCACAGGTTGAAGTCTTGTCCAACTCTCATATTAAAATCCCGCCCTTACAGTAAATCCTGAGTAACCCTGCTAGAAGTCATAAGGGTGAACTGTTTACAGTTAAGTTTACAGCAGAAGTACTGAGAGTGTAGGAAAAACAAAGTATTGTGATGGTCAGAGTTGAGTTACTGTATTTTAAAAATACAATAAAACTGGAGTGAAAACCTACGCCTGAATACGTGATGCATTTCTCCATTCCTACTATCTTCTAGAGTATTACTTTTGAATGCTTAGATTTACTGTGTGCATTTAACTGTCACAAGCAGATAGACTCAAGAGAAGAACTGAAGCAAGGACCAAAACCTTAAAAGAAACAACACAGAAAGTTCTGTGAAAATACTGTCTGTTTTCAACACCAATTGTATCAAATCCAAAATTGAACATAAAAAACCTAAGATTTAAATGTGACCAAAAGATAAAAGTAGAAGCAGGGAAAAGTAGAAACAAAATTACTACTACTGAGTAGTAATACTAAGTATTCACACTCAAATAAATACGAGTAAAGAACGATGGGTCTGGACTAGAAAATTATGAGGAAAGGATTGCTGAAAGATAAGTAGAGAAATTGGTAGAGAAATTATGGAAAATGCAAGCAAATACAGAACCTAATCAAATTGTTACTACAGTACACAAGAACTCTTTAGGGAAGCTGACAATAACTCTGTAAAAGAGAATTCTAAGTAGCCCACTAAACTAGAAATTTCATATTTCTGTAGGATGGAAAGAATGTCAGTTAAATTTGTATAACATGTTTAAAAATAGTAGAGTCTCATTTATCCAACCTTCGCTCATCCAATGTTCTATAAGCAGTCTGCCTCCCGCCCGGATCCATAGCTGTTTCAATATTGCATTGTTTTGGTGCTGAATTTGTAAATACAGTAATTACTACATAACGTGTGCGGGACTGGGTCCCCCGTTATGATCTGGTCATCGGCCTTTACTTACATAATGTTACTGTGTATTGAACTGCCTTTTCTGTTGATTTGTTTGTAAAACGTGATGTTTTGGTGCTTAATTTGGAAAATCATAATGTAATTTGATGTTGAATAGGCTTTTCCTTAATCCCTCCTTATTATCCAACATTTTCACTTATCCAACTTTCTGCTGGCCCGTTTATGTTGGATAAGTGAGACTCTACTGTACAGTCCTAGTCCTGGATTTGCTACTTTTTTTGCATCTGTCTCTCCTACATTCTCATTCTGCCCTCGTTTCATATCAGTTTGGTAGACTGGTTTCATGCATTTTTGTAAATGTTCAAAATGAGGCATACTATTTTCCCATTGATGAAAATGTGTTTGTGTATGTTATTCAACTCATGCTCAACATTTCTAGCTATTTGCATATTTAAAAGGCACACAATATTTTGTGGGATCTTATAGAACAGGCCACGGGGATTTCAGTTTTGGGGGCAGGATATATTTTGGTTTTGTAGGGAATCTTGTGAGAGATAAAATATACAGAAATATTTTCTATCAGTGCTTATAACTCACTTGTAGGTTCTGAATTTGAACCTGTCAACTGACTTAATTGCAACGCTTCAAATCAATATTGAAAGTGACCTCAGAGATTTAAAATTTAAAAACCCGCTACAATGAACAATGCCATTTCTGGTATAACTGTTCTTTAGGAAGGACGACATAATTTGTCATGGCTCTCGAAAACAATGTGCTTTCTCCATTCTTATTTTAATGATTGTTTACTTTTAAACAGCAAAAGTGACTTTAGTGCTGTCAGGGCATTTGAATAGCTAGAACAAAGTGTGACTATTTATTAGATTTCTCAGCACAAATAAATGCTTCCCAAGACTGAAGACCACATTACACTAGAAGACCGTGACTGACAAGAAGCTTTTAACAGCCCCGTTTTTATTGGCCCAGCAAGTACTTTTTGTGAAAATACTTCTGTGCTGACAATTTGGAGGATCTATGGCAATGAACGATGCCATTTAAAATAAAGGAAATATTAGTCAGAGGATCTAGCTGGCTCTGGAAAAACAAGCTAATGGGGCTTTATACTTTGTTAGGTAGTTATTTCTGTGTAAGAGATTAGTTACTTTTTCTGCAATCTTTAGGTAAAATGGATATGAAAGGGGACTGAGATGCAGGACAGCAACTTTAAGAACAGTATAATAGAGAAATAAAAGGAAATTGAGATGGACAGCAACTTTACAAAACATATTGTCGAGAAATAATTCACTCAATGACTTTATCAAATCACTCCATGCCTAATTATTCACAATATTCTCATTTGTGTATTTTATTTCTTTAAACTTAATGTGTAGGTCATCTTTAAAAGTATTTGGATCCTTTTATTCTGATTCATAGAGTAATGACAATCCCCTTTATCTTACTTACTTAGGCGATCCCTTGTTGGACGAATAAGATGGTCTTCCATCATGGGTTTCCCTGTGGGTCCGTATGTGGCTGTGGAGCCCTATTCTTGCTCTGCATCTTCTTCCGCAGTGAGGGCATTGGTTTCCAGGTGGAAGGAGGTCCCGGTTGGGTTTGGCTTGACGTGCCTTCCTCCTGGCACGTTTCTCTCTTTCACCCTCCACTCGTGTCTCCTCGAATTCTGCAGCACTGCTGGTCACAGCTGACCTCCAGCTGGAGCACTCAAGGGCCAGGGCTTCCCAGTTCTCAGTGTCTATGCCAGAGTTTTTAAGGTTGGCTTTGAGCCCATCTTTAAATCTCTTTTCCTGTTTTCTCTTTTCCTGTTTTCATGATTGACAGCACAACTGTGATCAAGAGTGCATCTACACTACGCAACAGAGTTTTTGCGACCCTGGAAAAGGTGAGTAGTGGTAGGCTCCTTGGCAGCCCCCTTGGTCTTAAGGTCCTCTTGATCAATGCCAGGTCCGTCAATAGCAAGACCGCAGCCATCCAGGACTTGATCCTGGATGAGAGGGCGGACCTGGCATGCATTACCGAGACCTGGTTGGACGAGGTGGGGGGTGTAAACCTTTCCCAGCTATGCCCACCAGGTTTTGGAGTGCATCAACAGGCCAGACAAGGGGGGCGGGGAGGAGGGGTCGCAGTGGTCTTTAGGCAATCCATCGCCGTGACCAGATGCGTTGTCCCACAGACTTCTGGGTTTGAGTGTGTCCATCTGAAAGTGGGGAGCCGTGACAGTGTGGGGTTCCTGCTGGTGTATCGTCCACCCCGAGATCCAGCAGCTTCCCTGTCTGAGCTAGCGGAGGTGATCTCTAATTCGGCCTTGGTCTCCCAGCGCCTGGTGGTGTTGGGAGACTTTAACATCCACGTCGAGACCACTCTATCTGGCGCAGCTCAGGACTTTATGGCCACCATGACGACCATAGGTCTGTCACAGATAATATCTGGCCCCACTCATCAAGCTGGACACACTCTTGACCTTGTTTTTGTGGCGGACAACGAAATGATCAGAGTGGAAGAGCAAAACATCCTTCCAGTGTCATGGTCTGACCATCATCTGATCACCTTTAGACTTACTGCGACCCTAAACCTTCGCAGGGGTGGAGGACAAATTAAGATGGTCCGCCCTAGGAGACTGATGGATCCGGATGGATTCCTGAGGAATCTTAGGGTTCTTCCTGCCTTGGAGCCTGGCGATTCTATCAACGCCTTGGTAACTCTCTATAATGGGGAGATGGCCAGGGCGTTAGATATGATCGCACCTGAACGCCCCATCTCGCTGCGCCGTGACAGGCCATCTCCTTGGTTTACCGAGGAGTTGGCGGTGATGAAGCATATGAGAAGGGGGCTAGAGCGCAAATGGAGGAAATCTCGAGATGTGTCTGATCGAGCACGGGCTAGAGCCTCTCTTAAGGCGTACTCCGCGGCTATACGGGTGGCCAGGAAATCATTCACGACCGCCCGTATAGCGTCTGCAGCAAATAAATCATCGGAGCTGTTTCGGGTCGTGGGAGAGCTCCTCCACCCACCAGTGGCGGAGGAGGTCCCTGACGACCCTGCAGCTCGGTGTCGCGATTTCGCACACCATTTTGCAGACAAAGTCGCCCAGATACGTCTCGAGCTCGACTCCAATTCCATCGCAGTGCCAGAAGAGGTGACGGAGGTACCTGCTTATCCAATTTTGTGGGATTCTTTTAGGCTTGTTCTTCCTGAAACCGTGGAGGAGATTCTTGGGGCTGTGAGAGCGACCACCTCATCTCTTGACCCTTGCCCATCTTGGCTCATTAAATCAGCCAGAGGGGGGTTGCTGGACTGGTTTGTACCGATTGTTAATGCATCGTTGGAGCAAGGAATTTTTCCATCTAATTTGAAGCAGGCTGTGGTTCGCCCACTTATTAAAAAAGCTTCCCTTGACTCCACGGTGCTGAACAATTACAGGCCAATCTCCAACCTTCCCTTTTTGGGTAAGGTGCTGGAGAGGGTGGTCGCCTCTCAGCTCCAGGGTTTCTTAGATGACATCAATTACCTAGATCAGTCACAGTCCGGTTTCAGGCCTGGTCACGGCACCGAGACAGCCTTGGTCGCCTTGGTGGATGACCTCCGCAGAGAGCTGGACAGGGGGAGTGTGACTCTGCTGGTTCTCCTGGACATCTCAGCGGCTTTCGATACCATCGACCATGGTATCCTTCTGGGTCGTCTCTCTGGGATGGGCCTTGGGGGCACGGTTCTGTCGTGGCTCCAGTCCTTCCTGGAGGGACGAACTCAGATGGTGAAGCTGGGTGACGCCTGCTCGGACCCCTGGCCTTTGACCTGTGGGGTCCCGCAAGGCTCTATTCTGTCTCCCATGCTCTTCAACATCTACATGAAACCGCTGGGAGAGGTCATCCAGGGTTTTGGAGTTGGGTGCCATCTCTACGCAGATGACACACAACTCTACTACTCCTTTCCACCTAACTCCAAGGAGGCTTCTCAGGTGCTAGACAAGTGCCTGGCCGCTGTGTCGATCTGGATGAGGAAGAACAAGCTGAAGATCAATCCCGATAAGACAGAGGTCCTCTTGGTCGATCGTAAGCCGGATCGGGGTATAGGGTGGTTACCTGTGTTGGACGGGGTTACACTCCCCCTGAAACCTCAGGTCCGCAGTTTGGGTGTCCTCCTGGACTCTTCGCTTACACTTGAGGCTCAGGTGTCGGCGGTAGCCGGGAGGGCTTTTGCGCAACTGAGACTCGTGCGCCAACTGCGACCATACCTCGTGAAGGCTGATCTGGCCGGGGTGGTCCATGCCTTGGTCACCTCTAGAATGGACTACTGCAATGCGCTCTACGTGGGGCTACCCTTGAAGACGGCTCGGAAACTGCAGCTGGTCCAACGTGCAGCAGCCAGAATGCTAACTGGAGCTCATTATCAAGAGAGGTCTACCCCTCTGTTCAAGGAGCTCCACTGGCTGCCTTTCATCTTCCGAGCCCAGTTCAAGGTGCAGGTGCTTACCTATAAAGCCCTAAACGGTTTGGGACCACCCTACCTGCGTGACCGTATCTCCATCTACGAACCTACACGCTCGCTTCGATCATCTGGGGAGGCCCTGCTCGTGATCCCGCCTGCGTCGCAAGCGCGTTTGGTGGGGACGCGGGACAGGGCCTTCTCCGTGGCGGCCCCCCGACTCTGGAACGCCCTCCCAAAAGATCTCCGACAGGCCCCTACACTAACAGCTTTCAGAAGGAACCTGAAAACTTGGCTGTTCCGCTGTGCCTTCCCGGATTAGGAACCCCCATCCCAAGTCCTAATAGCACTTTAGCACAGTTAATATTGCTGCACACCGTACTTTAATCCCGACGCCCCTCCTACAATTTCAGCACTTTTAACCTTGTACCTCTCACTGGCCGAACCAGTTTTTATATTGTCCCGATGTATAGTTCTGTTGTATTGCTAATTTTGATTTGATTTGTTTTTGTTTTTAATTTGCTTTGTTATGTTTCTATTGTATTGTGTTGTGGCTTCGGCCTGTGTAAGCCGCATCGAGTCCTTCGGGAGATGCTCGCGGGGTACAAATAAAGTTAATAATAATAATAATAATACACTGGAGAATTAGTGCAGTTTGATTACCAATTAAATTGCTATGGCTCAATGCTACAGAACTATGGGAGTTGATGTTTTATAAGATATTTAGCATTTCTCTGCCAAAAATGTTGGTTCCTCACCAAACTACAAATCACAGGATTACAATGAATTGAGATGAAAGTTAAGGTGGTGTCAAATTAATTGCATGATGTAAATGTACCCTTTTGGAATAGTATGCTGCTAGAATTCCTTTTTCCAGGCTTGGCAGCATTTATCTTTATTGTTAATAATGCCCCCCTCAAAATGGGGAGAAGTGTATGGCCATCAACATTTTGGTGAAATTTCTGTCTCTTGTGTTCTATGTATAAAAAATTTAAAGGCTATATTTGAGGGTAATCTTGTTGCAAGTTGTTTCTGGTTGAAAAGTGGCAGGCTAAAACCCGGAACCTCAATTCATGGATGATACCTAATGAGAGACTCCCCCCTTGGGCACACAGAAGACTGGATGACTTGGAAGGCACTAAAAACAGACAGTTCTGGCACTACGAGATGCAGAGTCAACCTTAAGAAATGGGGCCACAAAGTGGAGTGCACGACATGCGAATGGGAATAGAGTAAACCACAGAACACCTACTACAATGCAGCCTGAGCCCTGCCACAATGGAGGACCTTCTTATAGCAACACCAGAGGCACTCCAAGTGGCCAGCTACTGGTCAAAGGACATTTAGTATAATGCCAAGTTTTTAAAACTTTCTGTTCTTTAAATACATTACATGATAAATAAATAGGGTAATAATGTCTTCTGGTTTACAGAGGACAGTTATCTCTTCGAAGGCATCCTTAAGTTGAATGGCTGCTCAGCCCAAGTCTAGTTTAAAATAATAGTAATCATCATCATCATCATCATCATCATCATCATCATCATCATCATCTTTATTTATACCCCACCCCCACTCCCAGAAGGGACTCAGGGTGGTTTACAATAATAAACAGATACAGAAAATAATATAAGCAACAGAGAAAAGACAACAATAAACAAGTATCACTTCATACAATTAAAACATAATATAAACATTAATAAAGAACAGTTTAAAAGCTCTTTACTCTCTAAAAACAATATAAATATAAACACTGTTTAAACCAAATCAAGAAATTAATATAAAGATGGCTGCAAAAAGAGAAATCAATATAAAATTGCCCATCAACAATTACCCACCACAAAGATGTAGTTCTCTATATGTGAGGTGTCTATTTCTATTAAAATTATAACAAAAAGTCATAGTAAAAGATGTAATATAGCAAAAGGGTTCATGGTCTACCAAATGGAAAATAATCCACAAAGGTTCATGTTAAAACATGTCCCATTGGTTCTAAAGGAGGGCAAACACTTTCTGTTTGGTTGTGACAAGCATGGCAACTCCTTTGAACTATATTAATTGATTTCCTAAATAAAAATCTGCATGTCCACATTTAATGACAATTG
Organism: Anolis sagrei; assembly: GCF_037176765.1. Classification (NCBI taxonomy): domain Eukaryota; kingdom Metazoa; phylum Chordata; class Lepidosauria; order Squamata; family Anolidae; genus Anolis; species Anolis sagrei. The sequence goes on along the minus strand of NC_090023.1, from coordinate 208,881,419 downwards.
ATACCCTCTTTTCTTGTGGGAGTGCATTTGATGAATATCCTCTTTTTTGGGGAAAATGATTACTATAACTTACAAAAGCTTTTCCACTGTCTTCTTTAAGCATGGCAGTTCAACATTATATGGTGATAACATATTCCAGGACTTACCTTCAGTCAGGATAATGGAAGCTCTAAGATATCACCCAAACTATAATTTTAAAGTATAATCACTTATCTTCTGTCAGATGTAAATGAAGTTAAAACTCTTCTCTCATTAAAGGTCAAACAGGTAGAGATCTCTTTGCCCCAAGGGCATGAACTGCAATTTTCTTCTTCTTCTCTACCATTTATTCAAGGTCTTTCTTGCATCTGGCCAGCCAATATGCAATGAAATAAGAAACAGAAACAAATGCCAAAGTTCGGGGGGGGGGGGGGGGGGGCTCTTGCTGCTTGAAGTTTTGTTGGGTGGAGAGCCCTCTAGTGGAAACTCAATCACAAGTCTTGGTCAAGTCATCTGACTTCTGGATCAAAGAGAATGCATCATTAATTCCCTTTCGTGTCAAGCTTCAAAGGTCTTTACTTAGCACCAGCAGGCTTATAGGACTTCCAAAGCTTGTAATTTTTTTTAAATCAAAATAAATTATAAGGAGACAGGGATACACCCCAAATCAGCCTTAAGAGATATCAGTAGCCCCAGTACCCAAAGAATGCTGACTACTTGAAGTACGAATATGTAAAACTAAGGGTAAATCTACAGTGTAGAATTACTTTAACTCCCATTGCTCAACGCTATGAAATCATAGCAGTTATTATGTTGCACAGTTTTGAGTTTTCTCTACCAAATAGTGTGTGTTCCTCATCAAACTTGAACTGTGTTGAATATATAGCATGGAGTGCTGGCAGTAAAAGTGATGTGAAGAAGAAGAGGAGGAGGAGGAGGAGGAGGAGGAGGAGGAGGAAGATAAAACAACTGGAAACGCTGACATGATGTGAGAATTTAAAGATCAAACTGCAAACACCCTGTCACAAGGCAGACAAGGTGATTGGCACACTGGGTGCAATGCCTAAAGACCTTGGCATGCACTTAAACACAATAGGCACTGATAAAATTACCATCTGCCAGCTGCAGAAGGCCACCTTACTGGGATCTGCGCGCATTATTTGCCAATACATCACACAGTCCTAGACACTTGGGAAGTGTCCGACATGTGATCCAATACAACAGCCAGCAGAGTGATCTTGTCTGATGTGGACTCCTCTTGTTGTGTTTCAAATAATGATGATGATGATGATGATGATGATGTTATTTGTATTCTGCCCTATCTTCCCATGGAGACTCGGGGTGGATTCCAGCATACACAAACACAAAAGCAAACATTCAATGCCTAGAAACAACAAAACACAGATAAAGGTAAAAGCTTCCCCTTCCCACTCAGGGAGGTGGTGCTTATCTCCATTTTTAAGCCAAGGGGCCTGCATTGTCCATTGACACCTCCAAGGTCAATGACCGCACGGAGTGTCATTTATTTTACCACTGAGGCAGTACCTATTGATCTCACATTTGCATGTTTTCAGACTGCTAGAGTAGCAGAAGCTGGGGCTAACTGTGGGAGTTCACCCTGACCTGCAGATTTGAACCACCAACCTTCCGGTCAGCAAATTCAGAGGCTCAGAGGTTTAACCCATTGTGCCACTGCAGCCCCTACAGCATTAATTCTATAGTGTGGATGCACTGTAAGTTGTGTGTAGGGTTGTGGTGGTGGCAGAATGGCATATGATGTTTTTGTTAGAAGATGGAATGCTGAATAGGACCACTCCACATTTTATTGCAGTCTCCATGTGTCAGCTGTAAAATTATGTTAATGAATATGCTTTCCCTTTGTTAAGGGAAAGCTTAAGCCTTTCCAGAAGGATGGCTCAAGCAAGCTTAAAAATAAACATGAGCTTAAAAATCTAATCTGCTGTCTTCTGAACTATAAACCATTTTTAAATCCATCACCTTTTCATTGAAATTCAAAGGAAGTTTCACATTATACAGTGGGCAAAACATTTCAGCTTGGTTGCCTACCGTGTGCCTGTCAGGGATTGGGGAATGCAACATGTTCTTATCCACATTCCAGGTAAAGCACAACCTCCTGTGTGCCACACAGATATATATATTTAAGCCAAGCATTTATCCATCAAGAAAAATGAAAAACATATGTTACTGTGCCCATTTGAAAAACATACCAATAAAGAAGCAGACCTAGGGTGAAGTCAGAGTGGATCCATTAATTTACCAGTTTTTCCAGGTAGCTGTTGTAGGCCTAGATTTTTTTAAAGGATGTTGATATTTTTAAATATATTACGTATGTTTTTGAGTATATACACAGCTAAGCACACACACAGGCCCATGCATAAGGGAAAGATAGAGAGAGAATTTTACAATAATGTGGCATAGACAAAAACTGATATTGAGAATTGCTATTAAAACATTCAGAAACCATGGTATGTTTTTCAAAATTAAAATCAAGTCTTTTATAAATTGGAAAACATGATAAATGTGCAATAGAAAATAATAATAATAATAATAATAATAATAATAATAATAATATGGCTCACAAATGGAACCCTGAAGAAGGAGACAGAAGGACTGATTCTTGCAGCCCAGGAGCAAGCCATCAGAACAAATGCCATTAAGGCCAGGATTGAAAAATCAGCGGATGACCCAAAATGCAGACTGTGCAAAGAAGCTGATGAAACCATGGATCATATCCTCAGCAGTTGCAAGAAAATCACACAGATGGACTACAAACAAAGGCACAACGGTGTAGCCCAAATGATTCACTGGAACTTACGTCACAAGTACCACCTACCAGCAGTAAAGAAATGGTGAGATCATAAACCTGCAAAGGTATTGACAGTCAACCATTATCAAGTCCACAAAATCAAACTGCAAAGGCTCTGGCATAAACCAGTACAGGTGGTCCCAGTGGTCATCGGCACACTGGGTGCCATGCCAAAAGATCTCAGCTGGCATTTGGAAACAATAAACATTGACAAAATCATCATCTGTCAACTGCAAAAGGCCACCTTACTTGGATCTGCACACATCATTTGAAAATAAATCACACAGCCCTAGATGCTTTTGGTGAGAGGATTCACTGTCTGTTTCCAAAAAGGAAGAGAATGACAGGCAGAGAGATCTCTGCCAAAGGGGTTCCTAAGACTACTAGAAATATATTTTCTGATGGTCATTGGCGATCCCTCTGAAACCCCTTCATGACCCCCCCCCCCCAGGTTGAGAAACACTGCTTTAGACCAAGGGATTAAGAGTCCTTTGCTATTTATGAGCTAACTTGGATTCTGACTTGCACCCCATCATTCAGCTTCTGGCAACTCGTAATGGTCATGAAAAACTGACAGGCAGAGTTAACAGCAACACTCAATTTGAGCATTCTTAAGTCTTGGAATTACAGGATAATTATATGAGAGAATGAGTAGGCTCTTTAGTCATCTTTAATGCTATGCATTATATACAATCATGTTACAAATATATCCAGCCTCCTTAGGGTCTCAAAGTCTGGGCACATTGCTTCATTCCATTCCATTGGAATATACACCATATTATGGTCACATTACATTACAGACTCCCAAGGACTAATATCATTGAACATTGTGTAACTAGAAACACACACACATACACATCAAGAACTTTTCTGGTGGTAAGAGCTGTTCAGCTGTGGCATATGTTGCCTTGGAATGTGATGGAGGCTCCTTCTCTGGAATTTGGGTGGCCATTTGTCAGGGGTGCTTTGATTCTATGTTCCTGCACAGCAGGGAGTTGGACTGGATGGCCCTTGTGTTTTTTTTACAACTCTACAATTCTATGATTCAGTGATTCTGTTTTAGCATAGCTTAGTTTTCTTTTCCTTACCAGCATGAATAGGTTGATCAGCTCAGACAGGAGCTTGGAGTCTACATCATTGTCTTCTCTTTCTCAATTTCAGACTGCCCAAAATATCTGGTTTCAGCCTCATATTGGCTTATTTTATTCTCTTTTTAGCCTCTGTGCAGCCAACTAGATTTGTATCTGGTCCAATGAGAAAAGAGATCTCTAATGAACTCTGTATGGGTTGACGATCCCCTTCTCCAATCAGATTGTGGGGGGCAAATATAAACAGACCATGCATAGTTAAATCTAGACATTGGCTTCATCCATCCTGATTGCATTAGAAAGTCAATTGCATCAGCACCTGCTCTAGGTTTATTCTCAGTCATGTCTGATGGATGTTCTCTTGTCTTTTTCTAAATATGATTTTTATTGCAAATATATGAGAAATGGAGAAGGGTACAAGAGTGGACATAGAACAAGGGCATTTCAACATCATACATCTTTCTTTTCTTCCATTGTTATCAGATACAAAAAAGATTTATATGATTTTAAAGAAGATAAGTGACAAAAAGAGCATTTCTAAACAGAAGGATAGAAATGTGAACGTACAGTGCTATGAAACAAAGGAGATAGAAAGTTGAGAAATGGGAAATAGAAAGCCCTAAGTATTGCTTCCTACCCTGTCTCTGCTGTCTTCTTCATAATAAAAAAATCTGTTATTTTTGTCAAAAAACTTCTTATCTCTGGTAGATTAAATTTCCAGGAACCCTTGGATATCACTGGATCCTGTTATTCTTGTCACTAGCTTTTCTGTTTTTCTCTTTTGTTGTTATTTCTACATCACGGTACTACTATTTTTTCCTTAATGCTATAGAAAGCCCAATATTTTCATTTTCTTTTCTTCTTTTAAATAGTCAATAAAGGGCTGCAATTCTTCTTCAAATTTTGAAGGATTTGACCATTGTATAAGTTCATCTCTGCCATGTCCAACATTTTTGTAATCCATAAATATTGGGTGGGAAATTCTTCTTGTTTCCAACTGTAAGCATAAACAATATTTACTGCAGTTACCACGTATAGAAAGTGTATCAGATTTCTTTTTGGTAGTGTTGAATTTTTACGTCCCAACAGAAAGGCTTCTTGCTCCAGTGGTACTTTCATATTTAAGATGTTTTCATTGTGTTATGAATTATAATCCCCATTTTTTTTTTTGCTTAAAGGCATGTAAACTACAGATGGTAAAAAAAATCCTTCTTTTTTGATGACATTTTCAACATTTTTTAAAAAACAATAGTTGTTGTTGTTGTTCATTCATTCAGTCGCCTCCGAGTCTTCATGACCTCATGGACCAGCCCACACCAGAGCTCCCTGTCGGCCGTCACCACCCCCAGCTCCTTCAAAGTCAGTCCGGTCACTTCAAGGATGCCATCCATCTATCTTGCCCTTGGTCGGCCCCTCTTCCTTTTGCCTTCCACTTTCCCTAGGATAATTGTCTTCTCTAGGCTTTCCTGTCTCCTCATGATGTGGCCAAAGTACTTCAACTTTGTCTCTAGTATCCTTCCCTCCAGTGAGCAGTCGGGCTTTATTTCCTGGAGGATGGACTGGTTGGATCTTCTCGCAGTCCAAGGCACTCTCAGAACTTTCCTCCAGCACCACAGCTCAAAAGCATCAATCTTCCTTTGCTCAGCCTTCCCTGAGGTCCAGCTTTCACATCCGTAGGTTACTACAGGGAATACCATGGCTTTGACTAGGCGGATCTTTGTTGCCAGTCTGATGTCTCTACTCTTTATTATTTTATCGAGATTGGACATTGCTCTCCTCCCAAGAAGTAAGCGTCTTCTGATTTCCTGGCTACAGTCTGCATCTGCAGTAATCTTTGCGCCTAGAAATACAAAGTCTGTCACTGCCTCCACATTTTCTCCCTCTATTTTCCAGTTGTCAAACATTCTTGTTGCCATAATCTTGGTTTTTTTTTTATGTTTAGCTGCAACCCAGCTTTTGCACTTTCTTCTTTCACCTTGATTAGAAGGCTCCTCAGCTCCTCCTCGCTTTCGGCCATCAGAGTGGTGTCATCTGCATATCTGAGGTTGTTAATGTTTCTTCCAGCAATTTTCACCCCAGCCTTTCCAGTGTCATGTACCATCTATACATCATCCTGTAAAAATGTATCTTAGTCCATAACACCTTGTTAATGTAATGTAATTTCACATCTGTTCCCATTTGTCTAGGTGGATATTATGGCTCACATTCTTTGACCATTGAATCATATTAGCCACGTTGTGTCCCCTTCGGGGTAGAGAAAGGCGGGATATAAATAATAAGACAAATAAATAAATAAATAAATAAATAAATACGATCTTTGCTTCTGTGTCTAATTTTAAATAATATTTTATAGACTTTTGCAATTTGTTTTTCCTTGGATTAGAACAAATGTTATCTATTTCATTACCTTTCCAATTGATGCCTATCTTCTGAACTATTTGGTATCTTTCTTGTATATTAGAACCATGAAAATGGTATGACTTCTTTTTGTAGTTGGCTTGAACTTTTTTGGTGGGAAAGGCATTAGATTTTGTGACTTGTAACACAAATTGGCATCTAGCATGTATCATAGTGATGGCCTAAATAGATCCTTATGCATGACTAACTCTACATTAGAGATCATCAGTAAAGGGAAGTGTAAATAACTGTACTTTTATTTAATTGATCAACAGTACTTAATTATGTTAATTTGATATTCAGTAACTCAGACAACTATTTGATGTATCTGGCTTTGAAATATTAGCAGGTTAAGTTGACTTATGAAAGTTAGTTTGGAAAACATGAAACTCATAAAATATAAATATGAGTGCACAAGACACTAGACTTTCAAAAGGCATGGTAACCCAGGTCACAGTTTATGGTTCCATTACAGGGAGGTAAAAATAACATTTTGGCAAAGGAAAAATTCTTTTTTACTACACAGATCTTATCTTTCCAGTAGACCTAACAATAAAATCTTCATCAAGGATTCATTCGATTTTACTTTTAGTTCATTTTTGTTGTTTCCAATAATTTAGAAATGTCTTCTCATTCAAAATGGAAAAATGTGATTAAATGTGAATGTCTGAGAAACACAAATTGACATGTTGCATCTCATGCAGCAGTTATTATACTATAAGCTGGACTTTTCCTACCTGCTAGGTATTCACATAAATGACTAAACATGATCCTCAAAACCTTGCAGATTGGGTAGCACCTCAACCATGGAACATTGAGAAATAATGTATGTGGTGCTCTTTCAGGTAGTTTTTGTATTGTAGATGTGCCGTTTCCTCCCCTCCTTCTCCTCCTCTAGTTAAATTTTAAAATTTGGGCTATGATGAAGAACATTTGACCCCTCCAATGTATAAACTATAACTCCCATTAACACACCCCCCCCCCCTGCAACACACACACACACACAATTTGGCATGGCCAAATATAAGTGCATTCATTGCTCCAGATAGCAAGAGATTATTCAGTGAGCTAAAAGTCATGTTCTTTTACAATTGTAGATCTTCAACCCATAGGGGACCATCTTTAAGAGAGGATCTTTTTGGACATCAGGACAGAAATGGTATGTTTCTTCCTCTCTGGGAGTGTAACTGTGGCTTACAGTCAATGGCTGAGTTTGTGTTGGAGAAGGTAGAAGGTAGAACATCTTGTCAAGCAGTAAAACTTGGATTTAGCTTTTTGATTGCTGACTGGCAAGGTATATGTAATCTGGGCATCAACTTCAATTTGTGGACTAGCAAATAGACACCACACCTTTATGTATTCATACAGTTAATAGATTCTGCTTCCCTGGAGACTAGGACGGGAACAATGGCTTCAAACTACAAGAGAGGAGATTCCATCTGAACATGAGGAAGAACTTCCTGACTGTGAGAGCCGTTCAGCAGTGGAACTCTCTGCCCCGGGGTGTGGTGGAGGCTCCTTCTTTGGAAGCTTTTAAACAGAGGCTGGATGGCCATCTGTCAGGGGTGATTTGAATGCAATATTCCTGCTTCTTGGCAGGGGGTTGGACTGGATGGCCCATGAGGTCTCTTCCAACTCTTTGATTCTATGATTCTATGATTCTATGATTCTATGATTCTATGATTCTATGTATATGTGTTTGGTGGAGGGAGTTATTTTCTATTTATTTTAATCTTTCTATATAAGGGTGGTAATATTCATCTCCCAAGGTCCTCCGCAAATCTTATATTCCACTCTGCTAAGATAGAATTCAAAATATTTGGATGGTAAGAAGGTTCATAAACCTCATGTAGACATCGCAGAATTCCCCTCCCCTGCCTATTTTTGCCAGCAAACACCTTATGCTGAAATGAACTATTACTTTATGCACATTGTACCAATAGGTAGCTTTTCCATGTTTCTTAATTCTAATGTATTCAAATTATCTAGGAAAATAATGTTCTCAGATGACATTTGACAGTCCTATCTTCTCTATTATATTGCATCAAGAGTATTAAACATTAGTAGGCCACAGCTACAATGGTTTTATATTGGATGCTGACTTATGGCACAATCATGTATAAACAAACTAGTCTAAAGTTTATGCCCACACAGTCAACAAATTCACACATTTTGACTTTCCTCTTAACATATCTCCTGTCTGGACATAATATAAAAATAGGTTGATAGGATTGTTCTTTCTCTATGGCCTCTTCCACACAGCTATATCAATCCACATTGAACTGGATTATATGGCAGTGTGGACTCAGATAACCCAGTTCAAAGCAGATATTGTGGATTATCTGCCTTGAGATTCTGGGTTTGATGGATCTGTGGAAGGGCCCTAAGATGCTAACAGCTGGTTTCTCTGCCCACTCTTTGTTTCATTATTATGGGAACTATTAAAATCCTTCTGTTCTGGTATAATATGTTCTATAAGTACATGTTTATAGCTCGTCTGATGTGAATGATAGGCAATCATCTTTCACAATCACTATAAAAATAATAAAGAGTCAGGTACTATAAAACTACTAACCAGGATTGCTTAAAATTATTTTGTTCAGATATTGTTGCTGCCAGAAGTTGGCCACTCTCTGTAGTCATCTTACCTCTAGCTTCAGACAGACATGTCCTGGGTGATCTTTCAATTCTCACATTGAGTCCCTATGTCTCCTTCTTTAACACTTTAAAGAAAAAAAAACCTTAAAAATTAAAATTGACTCTATTTATAGAGTATTGAAGTTCTTCAAAATATGCTGTTTTTGTTGATGAACAAAACACTTCTGTGTGTGCAAAAATTGGTTGTTTTAAAAGCAAGACCTGAGTTTTGTTCACCAATGTATTTTTTGCTTAAAAAATACAAAATATGAAAAATCTTGTAACCATTGAGCATATTCTTGATGGGTTTTCTCAATATATTGAGGTGGGCTTTCTTGTTGAGAATGAGACCAGTTGTATGTATTCCTGTCTTTTGGTCACTTTCATTTTTTTTTTCATAAGGGGCTGACTTATTTCTGCAGGAAAATGCCTTCTAGACCCATCCAGTTACATAGCCCTAATATTGTGTGAGAAAGGAATCTTTGGCCTTGAATGCAGTACTATATTTTGTAGGATGTTTACTACAACAGAGAAACAGAGAAAACTTGATAGAATCCACACTATAATTTTTCAGATATTCTGTGCAGCAATCCGAAACTCTCTACCAATTGAAAATATGTATTTAGAAGTCAGTGAATGGTTTTGGATTTCAGCCCTGAGAAAAGATTAACTCCCCTTGCTCTGTGTGTAGATAAATGTTCAACTATAAGAGAGAATGCAAATATCTTTTAAATTTCTCCAGCTCTACATATCCTGTTGCTGTCCAGTATTAGTAATAATATTGATTTTTTCCATGTCACGTGAAGGATTTATATGTCAGACTAACGATACTCAGATCTGATACTATTGATTGATTGCCTCTCTTATATATTCTCTCTCTCTCTTGCATATATAAAAAGGTATTTCATTTAAGGGATGAGAACTAGTCCAGTAATAGCATATTCTAAAAATCTTTGTTCCCCCAGGATCACTATTTAAATTATATTTTTTGATTATTTAAAACATTTAGCCAAGAAAGATTTCCATGGTAGCTTACAAGAAAGTTAATATGAGAATACAGACACAGAAAATAAGGAAAGTAGAAGAAAGAGAAGAAAAATGGTTCAGTGTTGCTGTTTTTTAAATAAAAATTGTGTAATGTTTATTAAATTAGTTGCTGACATTATGTTAGCAGAAATAATTCAGACAATTTGCTGAAATGGCTGCTGAGGGAGGAAGGCAGAGATACCTTCCTGTGCAGCTGTTTACTTCTCTTATATCTCTACTCTGCCTTAACAAACAGATATGGAGAGGCCGTACAAGGAAACACCTGCAAACACATCATGTCCTCCTCTGATGTGTAAGGCAAGAAGTGTATAGTTGTTTGACAATGTAGGATTAAAGTATTTTCACTGGGGCTAAGGTACACATGTGGAATGTAAGGCCCATGAGCCAAATCCAGCTTATCACCTCATTTTATGTGTCCCATAAGGCTTTCAATGCCAGGGCAACATAGTTAAATTTATACAATGTTACAATTTCAAGCGGCCCTTTGAAGGCAACCATAAGGCTGATGTAGCCCTCAATGAAAATGAATTTGACACCCCTAGGCAGGGGATTAAGACCTTTGTGAAAGTGGAAAAACCACAAATAAAAGTCACTGTTGTCTTATAGGGCTGGGCGGTTTCGTTCGTTAATTTCGTAATTCGTTATTAATTCATTATTTTTTTGATAACGAAGCGATATTGAACCATTCAGGAGCAACTAAAAATCGAAACGAATTTTTCAATTCGTTTCGTAATTGTTTCGTAATTGTTTCGAAATCGTTTCGTTATTATTTCCGCATGTCTGGTGCAAGTTTTATAGTTGTTGTTTGTTTTATCAGTGAAAAAAATATAATTATCATACCAACAGTCAACAACAGAGGGAGAGGGAAGCTTCAGAAGTTCCCCCTGTCCCATTTGGAGGTTTTTTTAGCGTATTGCGCAGTCGCGTCCGCCATTAACGAATCAATTCGTAATTGTTTCGTAATTGTTTCGTAATTTCCGAAATTTCATAAATTTCGAACTTTTTAAAAGAAAAAATTCAGAATTCTTTTAAAAATCAAAACGCAAAAACCCCCTAAAAACGAATCGAGTTTAGAAACAAATTTTTCCATGGTTGCCCAGCCCTATTGTCTTACCTATGGAAGTTAACCATGAAATTGCCTTGTGGATCTGGAGATCTTTAGAGATGTGTAATTTTTAGGAATCTGTATATCTTCTGGAGCAACTTCCACTGGAGAGTATGTTTATAGTTATCCTTTAATATTGTTGTCATCACATGGATAGACACATTGATTTTCAATTCACATGCCTCTCTATATATTATCTGTTTAAAATGTTTTGACTGGTTTTAAATTGTGTTGCTAAATTATTTAAATCCCTTATCCAAAGTTTTGATTATTTTTTTTAAATTAATCCCTATATTTTTATATATGTACATAATGAGATAATTTGGAGATGGAACCTAAATATAAACATGAAATTCATTCAATACAGATAGCCCCTATGTAATTTCATACACATTTTAATAATTTTGTTCAGGAAAGCCAAGGTGTCACTATTTTTGCCATCACATGGGGAATTTTGGAACATTTTGGATTTTAGCTTTCTGGATAAGGGATGTCAATTCCCATATAGATCATCTAAGCTTCACTTGTGATATAAGTTTTTTTTGGTTCTAACTACAGGGATATTTTTTAAATTTAAAATACTAAATTCCTGCTGAAAAACTGCACAAAAATTTGGTAGACAGCATTTTGGTATCATCCTCTCCAAGGGTGACATTTAGTGACACCTTCCAGTCATGAGATAATGCCACTGTTTTAGCCCTTTGCATGCTCAGGTGAAAATCTAAGCAGAACTATTGTCTGTAGTCCCCATGACAACACTGGCCAACACACATTTCAGTGCCTCAAATGTTAGACCTGTTTCTGGATATATTTAATGGCTGGTTCCAAAAATTGTACCAGTTTTCCCCTATCAGCTCTAGTTTTTGAGACACAGAAGATATGCCATATGGGAGTCCTTATCTGCTCACTCATACAAAGTCATGTTAACCATATCTAAGAAATTATAGCTCATGCAGTCTGTCCAATGCAATTTTCTGAATCAGCACCCCAAAGAACTCCAAGAACAGGCCTAAAACACAAGACATCAAACTTTTTTTTGGCTGGGCTGTTTAATATATATTAATTTTGTCATTGTCTTTGTTATTGTCTTGCAGCTATCTGGATTATTAATGAGGCTCATTATTAAAATGTTTCTACCTTTATTTTTTCCTGTTCCAAAATGATGAGCATTAAGCCAGGAAGATCTTAGACTGCTTTGCTGCATTGTTTTGCCTTTTTTTTTTTCTGTTTCTTGTCCTACAGACATATTTGCTGCTGGAATTTCAAGCTGTGTATCATGATGGTTCCTGCAACTTTTTCATTTCATGATAACATCATTTCATTTGATTATATGTCATTGTGTGAGCAGTTTAATTGGTTTAAAGACATTGGGTGGTTCCTGGTCATTGTGTGCGATTAAAAAGGATGGCTTTTGAAGCTCCTTCTGATTCTAGAACTCTACATTGCTTTGAAAATAAATTAAAGTAATAGGGAAAAAAAGGTATAATTTGACTGCACACATTTCCAACACCAAGGCTACTTACAAAAGAGCTTTCATTCTCCATGCAATGCACCATAATTAGGCATACAATTTCTTCTGAGCTTTGTTATTGGATATGAATGTTATGAAGACTACAGCAAAACGAAAAAATTCTGGCAGCAATGCCAGCCTTAACTGTTCTGAAAACATTTCTTAATTACTTATTCTGCTGCCTTACCACATAAATTGGTCAATTAATTAATACAGTATATAAACTAAACTGCAGACATATTTAAAAAGGCTTGACAAACTAAGTAAAATAAAACTTTTGGAACTCTTATGTTCCCAATATCTTTATTTCTTCTACAGTGAGTATGTATGTTTGTCGATAATTTTTAGCTCTTATTTCCAGTTTTTTCTTGTCTTACAGCATGGTCATAGAGCAAATTAAATCATTTTATGTGGCTTTAGACATGCCTCCTTGTGAAGAATACTTAGATCTTTTGATGATGGCTCCTCAAAGAGAAAATAAATCAACTGAAAGTCATGAGTTATAAAAGAAGGTTAAGAAATTATTTCATATATTTTCTGTGGAATTATACACAGTGGTAGAATCCTCTTTCCATTTTTTGTTGTTGCATTAATTGGTAACATTCAATGCTTGTAAAAATGTAGGGGAACAAATCAAGAAAAAACTGGGGAACTAGAGGAGCCAAACGAAATGTTTAAGGCTCTTCTCATATTTAGATGAAGAAGTATCCCCTTCATTCAGTGAGTGGAAGAAAGAAAGGGAAACTGGAGTAGTATCTGCCTTTGTTTATATAGTCTATTAACATATGCACTGTCTCCACTCTAAAATCAACAATGCCCATGAAATTAAGACAGAAGTCACCATCCAGGACCTTATCAGATAGGCAGGAGTAAAACAGGAGGGAGCCGGGAGTGGGGGAAGCATGGGACAGTGGTGGCAACCATCAAACTCTGTTACCTTCCATCAAGGTTCACCTTCTTTCTTCCCACATCATTTCCACATCTGTATGCTTGCCCACAATGCCCTGCCTCATGCACAGAGAAAGAATTGTGTAAAGCCACAGGTAATGTGGTCATTGTTGCCTGTTTTTGGTCAAAAAAATTTTAGCTGCTTGTGCTCCTTCTGTTTTATCAGTTTTATTCTTATTTATGCAATGCTTTTGACACAAAATAAAAAAAATAAAGATTATGTAATATTGCAGAATATTGAGAAGAAAAAGTTCAAGTATGCACATCATCCCATGATCCAATATAATGTGGCAATACACATATGTGGAACAACTTTCCCGTGCTGAACCCCATAGAAGATGGGATGTGTCATTTTTTCTATCAATTAATGTTAAAGACTGGTGAGTTGTGATGACAGGGAATCTGAACAAAGCAGTGGCATTTCATGTATTGATTTAGAAAACCCAGCCACACATCTAAGTGCAAGTTTCTAGTGATTTTATAGCCAACTAACAGAAAGCAAGAGGATGGGTCTAAATGTCATCCTTAAAATGGATTTCCTAAAACAGCTTCAGAGGCAGTGGATGTAGCCTTTTGATATACATCCGTATGGAGTTATTTTGACTTAAACTGCAAAAACCTCTCTGGGTTGATGAAAAAAGTGTCAGTTTTATGCCATCTGTTTAAAACAAGTAAAGACAGCTCCAAGGAGAACAAAAGACTTAAAAGGAAAAAAGACAGATGGGTGTAAAGATGTACTTTGGTTGTTAGATAGCCAGATGTATCTGGTGGTATTTTCTTTTTGAAAAATCTTTAGTTTTAAAAATTGCAATATAGATGGGGAATGAGGTCTAATGCCCACACAAAACATTAACACTTTGTAAAACTTGTGCTGCTTAAAATTATCAAAGTAAAAGATCATAAAATTTCCCCAAACCTCCTGAGTTTGTTGGCTGATTCACATACAAGAGAATTTAAGAACGATGTCAGAGCAAACCCAGACATACATACTTGAAGTGAATAGTCAGAAAGGATGTCCAGGAACCTGACTTTGAAAACCAGCTGGTAGCTATCCAGCTAATGTTCAGAAGATTTTATTTCCACCCACATAAGTTGCCAGAACATCACAGATGGAAAGGCCAAGCATGATCTAATTAGAAATTATCCCTCAGAATCTAACTTTCAGTGTCATATTTAAAGCTTCATTTGCTATAATCTTGAGCCAAAGTCTTCTGAAGTTCATGGCCATTCTCTCCATGGTTCTCACTGGAGGTTTAACACAGCATGCTTCTGGAGAGAAAATGGAGTGGAACAGGTTTTATTGAATAATTGGGAGAAAGCTAAGGTTCACTGGCAGATGTTTGGACTGCTAATAAACAGAGCATAGTGTGTAGTATATAGAGAGAAAGAAGTCAGTGGTGATTATGCCATTGGCTAGCAGCACCCATGGCTTTTGATGGTGGCATGTCCCACACCAGATGGATGTCTGTTTTGATTTTTATAAAGTATCGATTGTGATTTTCCATTTTTTTCTATTTGTTTTGATTTTTCAGGGCATGAAAGAATTGTTTTTCCTCACATGCTCTCAGCTTGATACTTGTGAATGTAAAATAATGAAGATAAAACAGATGCACAATGTTCAAAATGTATGTTGGGCATGCTAATTTTTACAACACACTCCTAAAGCAGTTCCATGAACCGTAGGTAGCATAAATGGTCAATAATGGAAGATAATAAATGTCACCTTTCTGAATACCACAAGCTCTGCCACAAAGTAAACTAGATTCCTATTTCTAAAATGAAAATTCACATTGCAGGATGAGATATAAGAATTCCTATAGCTACCCATCTTCTCTTCCCTTAGTGATTTCTAGGAATAATAATAATCATCATCATCATCACCATCTTTATTTGTATTCCACCACCATCACCTTGAAGGGGCCTCGGGGCAGCTAACATGAGGCCAAGCCCAAAGATACAATACAGCAAAATAAAATACAAAATGCAGACAACAAAATTTCATCAGAATAAAATACATAAAGTAGCAAAATAAAATAAACAAAGGAGACTGACATATATAAAATCAAACACAATAGGCCAAATGGATGAGGTAAAATGATAAAACCCTGGTTGAGGAAGGAATAGAAAAAGTGTAATTGACAGGAGCCAGAAAAGGATTAACAGTGGGGTTAGACTTTCAGTTTATGATGCAGTTCAGAAAGTGCATCATAGGGGCAAAACTGTAGATGGAACAAACAGAACTGGGACAAATAGTCACTCTCCAAAGGCACATCGGAAGAGCCAAGTTTTCAGATTTTTCTTAAAGGCTGCTAAGGTGGGGAGAAGGCTTTCTTCCTCGTTCCCACAAGTCTTGCCTGTGAAAAGGAAGGGGTGATAGGAGGGCCTCCCCAGAGGATTGGAATATAGTCAGTACATATTTATAATTTCACTGGAACAACATAGGGATGTTGTTTTTATGGATTTGTACACCCACTTGAGATCTGGCCACTAAATACATTTTAAAAAAATTATGAATGACTCAAAACAAAAGCTTCTTAAATTTGGGATTGGTTGGTAGTGATTCAAGTTGAAACAGGTAATTCCTAACAGCGACACCACAAACAAGGGCCCCTTCCACACAGCTGTATAAAATCCACATTGAACTGAATTATATGGCAGGGTGGACTCAAATAATCCAGTTCAAAACATATATTGTGAATTATCTGCCTTGATATTCTGGGTTATGTGGCTGTGTGGAAAGGCCCAAAGTTGGACAAATGTGTCATTTTTTTTTCATTTACTTACACATTGTTTAAAGAAACATACATTTTCCCATCCTTTTAATAAAGAAATTTGTATTTCTCCCTATTTTTATATAAATTGTAAAATAAAAAAGAGTCTGTCACATGAAAGAGATGAGAAAACAGATTCAAAGGGCTCCATTTCTCAGTTTCTCTAATCTAGAATGCTGCTCAGACATGTCCGTTGCTTCAAGAAAACTGAAAATGGATGTCACAGTATCTTGGAAACCTTGGAAGTCCATATTTTTTCTCTATATCTTTCTCACAAAAAAGCAATTAATAATACCTGCAAAGGTACCAACTGGAGGTATCTTTGTACAATCAAGCTGACATAAAATCTCAGTTGGGTGAATCATCCACCAATGTCCCCATGCATTGTGAAAGAGGGTTACAAACAATCATAGTGCATCACCTGAAATGAACACAGATTGGAGCCCCCGGTGATGCTATGGGTTAAACCCTTGTGCTGGCAGGACTGAAGACAGAGAGGTTGGAGGTTCGAATCTGAGGAGAGCATGGATGAGCTCCCTCTGTCAGCTCGAGCTCCCCATGAGGGGACATGAGAGAAGCCTCCAACAAGGATGGTAAAACTTCAAAACAGGGCATCACCTAGGCAATATCCTTGCAGACAGCCAATTCTCTCACACCAAAAGTGACTTGTAGTTTCTCAAGTCGCTCCTCACACAAACACAGATTTGCTTATTGTTTTCAAGCTGGGACAGTAGTATCTTTGCTCGTATCCCATTTCAGTGCTGGGGAGTAGCAGTGCCAGACCAATAATGGATGATAGTGCTGCTGCGTTTGCCTCATGGGAGACAGGTTCACACTGTGCATTATTTCTATTCAATGTCACTATGTCACTACGCTTTAATATTATCATTTCTTCTTTTCTCTCTCTACATATCTTGGCTTTAAAACATTATCCCGTGTTAGTGGTTTACCTTGTTTCCCCTCTCCTCTCTCACTCAATTCTATTCCCCAAGTTCGAGAGAACAGATGTCAGCAGTAATTTGACTGGGAAATCATCTGCTAGTCAGAACATGTACAAAACTATCTCATGAGAATTACAAAGGGGCTTTGCTCGCTTTGTTCTGTTTCGGTAAATAAAACATTTGTTACCATACAGACACTGGAGATTGGGCAGAAAAGAGGTCCATGTCTAAGTGCAGCTGTTAAAGAAATCATTCCCCAGGCAGCTCCAGGCTTCTGAAAAATAGCATCAAATAAACATATAATCTAGAATGTGTGCATTGTGTGTGTATATCTCCATTCAAGTTGCTTGTTGATTTATGGCGATTACATGAATTTCTTAGGGTTTCCTTAGGCAAGGTGTTTTTTTAAGTTCCTTCTTCTGAAATACAGGCTGCCGCATATGGCATTTGTTGGCAATCTGCCATCCAGGTACTAATCAGAGCTGATTCTGCTTAGCTTCTAAGATCAGGCAGGATCTGGTATGGTTAGAGTATTTATGGAGGGGAAATTTTGCATATTCAGTTTTTTTAAAAAAAATTATTTCCATCCTGCATATGAAAAATTGGTCATTATGAGTACAACCTAACATGCTAAAATGAAGTTCTCTCACTGTCCCTCAGGTCCCCAACTCCCAGTCAGTCCCACTAAATAAAAAGAATCAGGAAAATCAAGGAAAATCAAAAAGATTTAACTGTGATACCAAATAGAAGAGGAGGAGCCATGATCAGCTGTCACAGGACAGATTAGCTTGAAGAGTGGCTGTGTTGCTATACAAAAAATAATTATGAAGCAATTGGGGGGAAAAGTACGGAATACAATGGGCCCTCGTTGTCACCCAGGACACCTATCCCCCATGGATACCAACATCCATGAATGAACAATGATGCAGTAACTCTCTTCCTAGGGAGATCAGACAGGCCCCCACTCTCTCCATTTTCCACAAGAAATTAAAAACTTGATTGTTCTGTTGTGCCTTTGATTAGGCAGGTCACTTGAGAATTATCCCGACCTTATCTAAGTTCCGGCACTTTAGTTGGCCCCTTTCCTGTACTTATGACATTTTAATGGCCAAGGGCATTACCCTGGCAACCCAGCCCTCTAACTATTGCACTTTCCCTCAGCTCTCCCAAGGAATCGTTGCACTTACTCTGAGCCCGAACCCAGTTTCAAATTGGCCAGCCAGGGTATTGTTTTTATGAGGTTAATTGATTTAAATGATTTTATTATTTTTTGTTATTGATTGTTTTTACTGTATCTGTTTTATTTGTAATCCTTGGGCTTGCCCCTCTATAAGCCACCTCGAATTCTTTCAGGAAGATGGAGGCAGGGTATAAAAATAAAGTTATTATTATAAGTTGTGACACTAAAATAAAATGGCAAAATCAGTTTGCGATTGGCATTCTTTAAAAATATAGCCACGAATGATTGAACCCATGGTGACAGAATCATAGATATATAGCACTGACTGTAAATGAAGAATGATTTTTCATGGCTCCCCCTCCTTTAACATCCATACCATTGCAAATACACCCTGATTCAGTGAGTCACTGAGCCTGAAGTCAAAGCTATTAGTTTGTAGCCAAAACATCAATTGGCTTCCTCCATTTCTCCTCAGGAAAAAATTCCACTGAACTTCTTTGTTAATCTTTATCCTTCACAGTGATGGGCACCTGAATACACAAGTTGAAATTTTCCACATGTGACCTTATCTATTTCATAATATAGTGGGAGCTTTATGTAAATAACTCTAACTTCTGCTCTTATAAAAAAATGCTTTTGCTTCCTCCTTTTTATCTCTTCCTTTCTATTTCTGGTTTTCAGCCACTCCTTTCTTCAATAGATCACACATTTAATCCCATTTTTATTGATATAAAAACAAAAATACAGTACACAATATGAAGATATACTTACAATGCTCCATAAAAATGAAATATTAATTAATTAATTCATTCATTCATTTATTTACCACATATGTACCCCACCCTTCTCACTCCAAAGGAGACTCAAAGTGGCCTAACAACAGGCAGTAATTTGATGCCACATGCACACATAGATATTAGTATTAACCACGTGTAACTACTAACTATCCCAAACTATATTTTTCCACCATAAAAAATAAAAATGACTTTCCACACCCACACTAAAGACAATATAATAAAAGTAAGAGAGACTTTTCTATACTACTAACATATACAGTGCTTATATCTTCTGACTTAACATTCTAAAAATACTGTAATTTTCACACTACATGAGCATGTCATAACTTCTGACTAATCAAGAAAAAATATTTTGTCCATTTCAGCCATTTCAAAACTTTTAAAGCCCTTTCATCTCTTATTGGCAAATAAGTATTTTTCTAATTTTAAGATCTGTTTCAGAGTATGACCCAATGAACACAACAAAACTGAATATGTTTGCATTGCACATTATCCACCACCACCACCACCACAATAATAACAACAACAACAACAACAACAACAACAACAACAACCCTAACCCTCCCCTTGTGGCTTAGGAAGTTTACATTGCAAAAAATAGATAATAATCTAAAACATTCTATAAAATACACATATTAAAACTTATTTATACAAAATATATGACATATATGATATATTAAAATATTAAAATACACAGGGCAAAGATTAAACATATGACATAACTTTGAAATTTGTGATTAAAGCTTGCTTGTGCATGAGCATATAAATGATTTTCTCCATGAGAATCAGCTGGTCTGTTCAAAATATTAGGGATCAGATCTTTCCCCTATAGTGAAAAAAATGTTTATATACCTTGCAAATCATAAGGGGGGTGTTGCTTTGTGCCCCTTTATTGTTATTTCAAGTCCATCTATAGTATTCTTGGATTCCTATTTCTACAGAAACATTTGTCTAAAAAGTCTAGCAGCATTTGGACCAGGATGAGGCATCTTGTTTCTTCCATCTTCATGTCAGTGAACCTTGCTCTGGTGAATTTGTTTGAATTTGATCTGGAAAACGTTTAAATGCTGAAAGTGCTAAAGGTGATGAGCCTAAAATGTAAGCCTCCAGCTGCTACTGGTCTGTCCCTATACGATATGGACATATGGAATCCTTGAAATCTGTTTAGCCGCATATATAAGATGCCTGGCTTCTTCATGAAACAACAAATATTCCTTCAAGTTGCTGGACTCCGTGGCTCAGAACTTTTAGTCTTTCACAGACAAATTGACTTAGCTCGGGTTGGCTTGCCATTTTATGTTTATCATTCTGAGATTCGTTGCAAATGATTTTTGCAGTTCCCTATGGTACAAGGGATCACAACCTTGTGTTTAATGCAAATGTGTCTGAGTAAATCCCTGAAGAGCTAGACCAGCACATTTAATCTAGAGCAAGATTTCCAATGGAAATATCTCAATTATGGAGGATGCAGCTTGGGAGCAGAACCTTTGGTTCATCTGTTCAATAAAGAAAGGATTGCATTTATTGATTAAGAATAAAGGATTGGCTTGCAGAAAAGATCAGCTGGCAAAAAAGGGAGGTGGATTGGATCAAAACCAAACAAGGTCAGTAAAGACTGAGTGTTATTGCAGTCAGAAATCGATTCCATGCCTATCCTTTCCATTAAGAATTGATGATGGATTGGACCCAATTTACATATTGGTGCCCCCCCCCCCCCCACCAGAACAAGCTATCCTTATTGGTATATCTGACTATCTGATAATCAAAATTAGTTTTTATTGCATTTAATTCTCTAAATTATTCTCTTCCCATAGTGCAAGAATAAGACATCAAAGTATTCATAATATTTTAGTTATGATGGTACTGTAATTATTTTAATTTGTAAGGTGCCTTGGGCTCCAACAGAAGGTTGGGTAGGAGGAAGAGAGTAGGTGGGAAGGAGGAGGCAGCAGCAAAGTAAGTAAGAAAAGACTTGGAAAAAAAACACAACAAATGCTTTGTACAAGGTTTTTGCCTGTTTGATTTTGGGTTGCTGGAAAAAGCTTAACAGACTTTAAGGGAGATGCCCCACAAAAAGACTGATGGTTGTGTTCCTATCTAATCACCACCTAAAGCAATGTTTCTCAGCCTGTGAGTCCCCAGGTATTTTGGCCTATGACTCCCAGAAATCCCAGCCAGTTTACCAGCTGTTAGGATTTCTAGGAGTTGAAAGCCAAAACATCCGGGGACCCACAGGTTGAGAACCACTGACCTAAAGGGTCAACGAAGAAGAAATTGATTGGGAGTTTACTCAGAACCAAACTCCACTGCATTCAGTAGAACTTGTTCTTAGGTTGAATATTGGACTTCAACCTTAACCATTGCAGTGGAAAAATATCTGACATTAGACTAAGAGTTCCAAAAATTAACTGTGTATCTTGTAATCTTCTTCCTTGATTCTATAATTTGCTGATAGACCTGTGCATTGTATGTTTTTATCCTGTTTCCCCTTCAGCTCCCTCAGCCTTATTGTTCTTCAGTATTTATATTTACATTTTAAATGTATTAAATGTACCAAGTTCATATGAAACTGTGACTTTTATTTCCTGTGCTGGTCTATGACCAAAATAAATGATTTTATTTGATTTGATTTGACTAAGAGTGAGAATTACGTCAATTGTAATTCCCAGAAGTATCAACCAACACACCAAATGGTGAGGAATGCTACTCAAATGACATCTGGAGTGGCACATAATTTCCCACAACTCACTGTCAAACGGTGATCTGATCTGGGAAATCATTGGCCTGTGATATTTCTGGGCTTGTGCTCCATGCCTGATCGTGTTTGCTTCTTTGTGCAAGCATGCCATCCTTCCTTTATTTTCATTATGTAATGTAATTCAAAGCGAAAATGCCATGCTACTTGTTTTGTATGCAAAACAAAGAAGAATTTTAATGTCATAGTGCTTCACAGGAGCAGCAAGATCCCGATAAATAAATGACCCATTGCGAGATATTCCTTATTGGACAACCATAGGGGACATGGTCTCAGTGCATCAACGCAATAGAAATTTACTCTGTAAAACAGATTTAATTGTGCAACTCATCAGTGTAATGTAAGTCTGGTGTGGGTAATGTACCAAAATCATACTTGATATTCAAAAGTAAAATGAGGACAATAACCCTGGAAAAAGAGTGAATCATTCACAGACACCACAGATTGCCCTGCAGCCACTTGCTTAAGGAAGCAGAACCTACTGACAGAGAACCAGAGCCCTGTACTTTTACTTTCTCTTTACTACAACTTCCACATTTCCCCAGCCACCATGGGCAACTGAATACTAATTCTATGCACATTTGTGTGCTTTATATCTTGCATGCTGTGTTGAACACATTGCTTCATAAAAAGTATCTGTCTCTGTTTGTTGGCCTGTTTATCTAATTTCCTATCTGTCTATGTAGTTTATATTCTGCCTTTCTCCCAAATAGGTCTTATGGTGGCTCACATGAATATATGAATTAAAAGTGAGTTCTTAAATAGAACAATTAGATAAATTACTGTATTAAAATATTAGTACTTAAAACAATATAAAATATTTTAAACATTATAAAATATTAATGAAATACAATTATACCCCTATTTGGGTGTTCTGCAATGTGTACAAATGCTGCTTCTTTTTTGCTCTCCATATGTAGATAACCGAGATCTTGAGAGTCCTTGCCACACAGAAAACCTTCCCTGCATTTGGGAAGTCTGTCTTTTTCATGGAAAGTCTACATATATAGAGCAGTTTATTTCCTCAAACTGGAGCAGGCGGACTTGGCATTCCCTTTGTACATGTTTAGTTAGTCTACATTACAAAATATCCGAATAATATAATTCTGGGTGAGTTTTTCTGTAATAAAAAGCTAGGGAAAACTAGGTAAAAGCTAGCCTTATTCAGGCATTCAACAATATGTTCTAACTAAACAAATCACTGTCTCAAAAAATGTACAGTTGCTCAATTCTGTGGCTTGCTCATGGAACACAAGAGTGCCTTTCGTTTTATAAGGCATAAACACAACTAATGTAGTTTAAGGCACAAGCAAATTGTAAAAGCTAGAAAGAAATTCTACCTTGGATTTATCTATAAAAGTCCCATAATAGGTGCATATTTTTGTTATGGTCAAAGTCACATACATCATAACAGGAAGTTTCACTGCCACTGACAAGTGCATATAAATTGTAACCTCCTGGTTGCGTAATCAAAGTAAGATCTGTAAATTACGGCAGATAACAGCAATATGTGTTTGCTGTGGGTGTGAATCATCTCAAAGGATGAAAGTACATGTAGTGGAGACTGTGCAGATGAATGAATTACTTGTTACTGGCTCTGACACAAGGAGAAAATTACAATTTCTTGGAAAGCAGCACTGCTATTGAATTTTTTAATGGTAATGGCTTTCCTAGGGAACCCATTTGTATTATTCCAGTTATATGCTCACATAAATCGCTATGCAGAATTTTGTTATACAACTATTCAAATCAAGCTTATGTCAGAACTGGATCACAATTTTGCAAAGATTTAGCAAAAAAGGTAGAAATATAGATGACTACCCTTACTTCATAACTTAAAGCACAGTTGTACAAAACTTATCATTAAGGAAGAAAGTAGAAGATAAATGATAGTTTTGGTAAACTATGTCAGGCTTTGCCCAATTTAATAGCTCTTCAGATGTGCTGGACTACTATTTCACCATTCCCAAGGTGGACAGAAATGATAGAAGTTGTCGTCGAATAATTCTGAGAGTACTATGTTCACCATATTTTACCTATCATGTCCATATGAATGAAAAATAAACAATTTAGAATTTAAATTCTAAACAATATTTAGAACAATTTGCTATAAATATTTGAAATCACTTAATATTGCAGGTGAATCATTTAAATATGGCTTCCAAAGCAATGGTTAAATGTTTAAGTTATTGAAATATTTAATAAAGTTTAAGGTGAGCTAAATTGAATTTGGCTTTGATCAGACCGAAATTGTTGTTGCTGTCAAGTCAATTCTGATTTTTCTTGGCAAGAATTATTCTGATTGCCTTCCAATATGGGCCCAATTTTCCATCCATAAATTGTGAAATGTGTTGGGGACTGGATACTTCTCTAACCCAGTCAGGTTGAACCCCTAATAGTATATAACATAATGTCATGAATACTTCTTGAACCTTAAAAATGCTCTTTTATCTGTTTTCAGTGGGACAGAGTGCATTAGTCATTTTCAGAGAAAGAAGTAGACACACAGATCCTGTACTGGTTTTATAATAGCTATATTGGTTACACAGACAAAGGGGAAACATCACATATACTCAGCATTCACTCAGATACATTCACTCATTCATACTCATCATCCTTCCCCTGGCCTGTTGCTGGGAGAAGAGAGGTGGGTGGACAAATGCTGAATCCCTGCAGGTCTGACACATAGTTAAAAAGGAAAAGGGTCTCCTTATGTAAAGATTTAGCTTTCAATTATTTGGTTGTTTAGATAACCTCTGTCATTAGATAACCTCTGTCATTCAGACTTGGTGGAGTCTCATAAATCCCGGAACAGATGTTGTTTAAGCTTCTTTCTTAAGGTAACATTACCTTTGACTATGGTGTTGTCAGGTATGTTTTCACCAAAAATTCTCAGATCAATCCTATGGATTTCTCATTAGCACTTTTCATGCCACAATTAATGAATTCTTCACCTCCTCCATAA
This sequence comes from Anolis sagrei, assembly GCF_037176765.1. NCBI lineage: Eukaryota > Metazoa > Chordata > Lepidosauria > Squamata > Anolidae > Anolis > Anolis sagrei. Next base: position 208,856,472 of record NC_090023.1, on the reverse strand, counting down.
TGCCATTTTAAGGTTCCAATTTTAGGATGGTTTCTTCAGACTTGCCAAACCTTAGTAAGACTAGCCAGACCCTAAACATAAAATTCATTCAATCTATTAATTACAATATCAGATCTGGTCCTGTTCTACAAGCCTACCTAATAGTAAATAGTAATAATTATTTATCATTATAAATAATTATTACTATTTACCATTAGGTAGGCTTGTAGAACAGGACCAGATCTGATATTGTAATTAATAGATTGAATGAATAGATTCGTTCTTTTACTGAATAGAATAGATTCGTTCTTTTACTGTAGCTTTAATTTCACCTTTGAACTTTAGAAGTATGAGTTTTAGGTTCCCAGTGATTTTTGGGTTTTCAGGATGTCTGATGTACAGTATCATCTCTACAACCTCATAACTTGGACATCATGGCTCCCTCAATGCTCTTGAACATGTTGAGAGGCTGTGTGTGCATAAAAACATACCCCATATCTGGCATTAGTAGTCTTTACAATGCACGGGGACTTTCAATAAGTATCTGGAGTATTTAGTATTTCATCTGATTTTGCTCCTCATGTAGCAGAGTCACGGGATACTTCTGTGTTTGCAGGAAAATCTTGAGTATTTTTTGGCTTTGTAGCCACCTGGATATCTGGATCCAGGGAAGGAGACAAATCATTCCTGTGTCATCACTGCTACTCGTTGCTGACCACAGAGTTTCATGTGAGAGCCTGACCTCAAAAGTCATATGAGGGATGAGCCAGAAGGGCCAATGCAGTCTCAGCCCAGCTGGACTGTCTGAACATCAACACAGTACAACAGACATTTCAGACTGGTATGTGTGGCTGCCATCATGGTTGATCTGGTGCCATTTTTGAACATAATGTTCAATAAGGTCCCCAGATTAAGTGATGAGTGTAGATGAGGCCATAGTTAATGGTAATAAAAGGACAAGATTTAGAATGTATAATACTGCAGTGTCTAATATAGGCTGTTGATGTTACACTGTTGCTGCCATGACCATTATCTAAGAAATAGTAGTACAGAGGTCGAAATTAATGATGAGCCAAACCTGGATTTTTTGAAATATTAGAATCTAATTTGAATTAACCTAGAAATTCTGAATTTGAGGATAATGTTACTCAGATTCTCCCATTTCAAACATCATGTGTTTCATTTATTTTCTTCTCGTTTGACTGTGATATTTTGAATTGTTTCAATGTTAGTCTTTAACACCTGATAAACCAACAGAGTTTATAAGTGTTCGTGAACTTTATTTCATTTATAAGATGAATGAAATATAACTTCAATGTGGTAGGTATTATAAACATGGGGGAACACAAATATAGGGACATACAAATTTAGTGACTTTTTGCATTGCTGTTCTCCTACATCTGTTAGATCTAATGACAACAACTGTACTTTATGCAACAGTTAAAATAGACTGTAATTCATGAAGCACTTCATCACATTGAGAAAATTCCCCATTGTAAAACACTTTGCCAACACAGAACCCACTGGATCTCATCACGTGATGCACAGCTGGTTCCGGCAGGGTTCCATGCTGGCTGCATCAGTGAAGTGTTCTACAACAGGGAATTCTGAACATAGAAGACTACCTGTGTTCAGATTTAAAATGCTGGGATATTGTGGGAGCACACTGGAAAGCTACACTTTTTGGCGTGTGATGGACAAGCAGGTGATGCCTGCTATGCGGGGCACCGGGCAACGGATTCACCTGGTTGCCCCATGATTTGCCCCACTGCCTTACGGATCCCCCCACTGTCGCCCACATAAAGGACCTTCATGTGATGAGGTCCAAAGTCATATACCAAAGAAAAGTTGTTAGTGTTCAAATTACTATGTGACATTGTTATTTTGAACTGTAATTAATATATCCTAGAAAAACAGTATTATTATTACAGGATATTACATTTTAAATGAAATTGAATCAATTGACCAGCTTTTTTAAAGATAAGATGAGTGTATGAAAATCTAGATGTAAGGTTAAAGACTGCAAATTGAGTACATTCAATTTCCTTTTCATGATGCCGTTTCTCGTAATTCACTCTAGAAACTGTGGCCACACATAGTATTTAAACCATTAAATATGTTTGTTTTCTGTATGTTATCCTTAAAGCCTCACTTATTGTTGTACTGTTTAAAAGTTATGCTCTAGTTCATCCACAGATATTTATTTATTTTTATTTATTTATCGTGTCATCAGCAACCATTGTATTACAATTCTAACAGAGCAAAACAAACACAGAGATTAAAAAGAAAAAAAAAGAAAGAAAAAAAACCACACAGATTTTGCAAATTTGGTATTTGGTTAAATGTCCTTTGACCAGTATCTGGCCACTTGGAGTGCCAGATAATCCACAGATTACTAAATCAGATAGAGATCTTTTACATAATGTTGAAAGAATTCCTGAGTAAGATCCTGGAATTCTGATCTTTGGTATTACTCTGAACAATGTATTTTCATTATTTCTGCCTTAACCCCAATTAATAAAAATAGAGTAAGTTCAACAAAACTAATTTACAAAAGATGGATTGCTCTGAGAACCAGATTATGTTAATCACTGAAGGAAATGCATTTCAGAACTGAATGTGAAGTACACAGTCAAATCATGTTCCTAAATGTAAATCAACACTATTTTCAAGAAAATGACTTGCATCTACTAAATCTGTTCTGAACGGCAGTCCTGGGTTCTATGCTTATTTGCTGAATCTATTGCATACACTCAACTGTGTTGTCACTGCCTCCAAGTCTCTGCTGCTCCTACTTTGCCATGGAGCATGTTGCCATCCGTCATGGGTGCCTCTACTGATTTCAGAACAGAGCACCTCCACAACCAGCAAGAAGGAAGGAGCTACATGGGCATGATCTGCCCCCTTTCCTTGTGCTGATGTGTACAGAGAAGGGATTATGGTGGCTTTATCTTTCTGGACAGCAGATTGAGCTGAATTGGACTTGATCCCACTAATCAGATAAGAGTTAAGACACAATACTCAATTGACCTGTGGATAAGTTGACCAAAGTTTTTTGTGTTTATTTTTTGATTAAAATTTCTAGACTAATGCATGAGTAATAGGATACTCTATATCTAGTTAATGTATAGGTGAAATTGTGGCATTGAAGTGCTAAGACCAATAACCTCAGCTGTTTGCGAACTGTCCTGATGCTGGAGAAAAAATGGGACTGGGGGTTTCGCTCATGTTAGTGTATTGATTTGGACTATGACTCTAGAGGCCAGGGTTCAAATACCCACTTGAACTTGTAAACCATAACTATCATTCCCTTCCATCTGCATTGGTGTCAGGTACTGATGGGAAATACAATCTAATGCCATCTGGAAAGCCTTGTACTATAGCTAAAATAGGAGTTATGTGAACTTTTTGTAAGACTGAGGCCCCTTCTACATTGCCATATAAAATCAAGATTACCTGTTTTGAACTGGATTATATGGCAGTGTAGACTCATATAATCCAATTCAAACCAGATAATCTGGATGGCCATGTAGATGGGGCTTGACATTCCCAATAGCTCTAGACTGCGTAGCCAACAGTAGGGAATGCCAGGAGTTGTTATCAACCTGCACTTTGGAATATTTGATACAGCTCAGTTCTCAACAAAAGAAAAGATAGTTGAGAAAGATAAATAGAGTGAAATATAAAACCTTTCAGGATTCATAATAATGTAACTTTGTTTCCTTAATAATTCAGCTGGGTAAATTTTAGAGATTTTGCCATGCAATTACCCATTGCAGACAAGAAATTGTGTGCCTTTCAAAGAAAGCAAGCAGAAATAATCCAGTTTAAGTCATTCAGGATTTTTGGACAAGATCTCCTAACCCACTTTGTATGTTTGAGTAAGGAGAAGGAGCAATCAGCTTTCTGATAATAGCTCTTTCAATTGCTTTAGTGCAGAGAACAGTTAAAAACATAAAAAGAACCAAAAGAGTTTCAAAATACAGGGAGTGACAGAAAATAGGGTTTAGAATGAGCTAGGACCATTAAAGTGCAAGGAAGAGAGCCGAGTACATATACACAGCTGAATTATACCATGTCAAACTTAATCAAGATTTTTGGTGATTTCTTGGTAGCATGAGTTTGTTGGGTTCAATGGGCCTGATAGCAAACAAATGTCTTTTGTTCTGGCATCCAAAAAAATCTGTTTGAGGATCCAAACTCATAATTACCTTGTAACCCAAAGCATTTCCAAATGAGAAGAGTGAACTTCTTCCATTCTAGATTACCATAAACATGCAGTCCGATTTCAATCATTCAGCCCTTGCAGTAAAAGCTAGATGCAATTGGAACCATAAAACATAGGGCCCTTCCACACTGCCTTTTATCCCAGGATATGATCCCAGATTATCTGATTTAAACTGGAATATATGAGTCCCCACTGTCAAATAAACAGATAATCTGGGATCAGATCCTGGGATAAAGGGATAGTGTGGAAGGGCCCTGAGAATGCCAGATACTCCTATCAAGTTTTATAACTAGCAACGGTTAGTGTGAGAAACCAATTCACACAACCTTTTAAACACATCATACTATGTTGGCATTGTGTTCATTATTGAAGGAATAATTACTTCACCATATCCTCAGACATTTACTTATTCAATTTATGGAGATATGGAACGGTGCAGGAAATACATGTGGAGCACCCATATAATGATGAATCATCTAGATCAGAGGTGTCAAACGTGTGGCCCTCCAGATATTTGGGCCTCCAACTCCCAGAAGGCCTAGCCAGGTGATCAAATGACCAGGAATTCTGGGAGCTGAAGTCCAAAATGCTTAGAGGGCCACATGTTTAACACCATTGATCTAGATGTATATTTTAGCTACTGATTCTCTTGCATTCCATGAGACCAGGATGAAGAATTATGAAATGTTCGAGAGGTAAAGTATATGGCAAAATGGTAGGATGATTTTCTGCAAAATCATAGTGATGAAAATGTCTTATACATTTAGAAGGATAAAAAAGAATCTAGTACTAATCTAGTAGTCACTTAAAGAGACGAGATTAGGTCGGCTCCATCCCTCCTCTCTTTTAGAAAGAAGCTCAAAACATGGTTTTGGGACCAGGCGTATGGACAGTAGGTTTGGCAGTAATCATAATGTTGGAATTTTTGACTATGACAGGCTTTAGACTGGGTTGTTGGTTGCTAAATCAGACTTTGATTTGGCTACATGATAATAATAATGTTAAAAATGTATTTAATCTATGTTTTATCTTTTGTATAATGTTGTACGTAATGTGTTGTATGTTGTCGGCATCGAATTACTTCCTTTGTAAGCTGCCCTGAGGACGGGGTAGAAATGTTGGAAATAAATAATAACATGCAGGAAAAACTCCCTGGTTGTACTTAGATCTTTGTTAGTAATTTATATTTGTAAATTTTCCCTTGTTCAAATTCTTTGGCTTATATGTATAAAGCTTCTCTCTAGGCATACTTCCAGAAACTGCCACAGAACACTGAAGTATGGCAAGCAGTGAAATGAATGATTGACTCATAGTTGCTCAGATGTTTCAAAACTGACAATTTGACAATCCATGAAGACCATGTTGCATTTATTCCTAATATAACACATAGGTTTTCTTTTTCTATTCCATTTGCAAGAGAATTTGTTTAAAAGAAAAAGTGCCTATGATGCTCTGATGGAAGAAAGTATATGTCATTAGTAATCTGCAGAGATAAAAGAAGCTGCAACTCTAAGTTTGCTAGCAATCAGAGCTTACTGTCATAATGGCAGGAGAAATACTCAGCTGTGCCCAATAGTTACAATCACCATCAAGACTAGAGAGTCACATCAGTTTTCACTTACTTTCAACTCTGTTCTGTAAGGAATGATTACAGAATGGATCCAGTACATTTTTAAAAAGTGTCACTGGAAAATCAAAACTATATCACAGAGTTTGAAAAGTTTTTTTTTTTTTACTGCAGTTCTTACACTCCTTCAGTCAGAACAGCCACTTTTTCATGCTTGAGTGTTTTGGATGGGAACTCTCATCAACCAATAATTAAGGACAGTGAGAGGTAGAGTCTGAAATGTGTTGAAGGCACAAGCTAATGATAGTACCAGACCAAGAAAAGATAGAGTTTTTCATTGGTAAAACTAAGCCAGTACTATCTACTTAGAATTAGTAGTTGGTGGAAGATTTCATGTCTGAAGGAAACCAAATCTATTCTGTATTTTCATCCAATGTTTAAAGGAGTTATCCAAAGTGTTGGGTATATTTGGGAGCCAGCATTCATCAGCTTACATAAGTCTTTTAAAGTCTGAAATAAGACTTGGAGAGGATTCACTAGCCCTGTTAGTCCTGAGATTGGATCCCCCACCATCCTCTCAGGCTTCCTCTGTATTGGATCAAGATGGAGGGTGGATGGAGCACATTTGGCAGAAGTTTTTTTTAAAAAAATCCCTCTGTTATGTGCTGGACCATATATGTGCACAAGTGAATATCTTAATATAAATTTGCATGTGCGCATATCAAGTCCAGAGCATAACAGGGATTTTTTTAAAGCTTTCGCTGGATCTCTCTTTTCCCCCAATTATTAATTCAACCCTCTGTTTAAAATGATAAAGATTAAAAGAAAACGTTTCAAGGAGTTCTAATTGCTTTCTACTTGTGCTTCCCATGAGCCATCTGTGTGTCAGTTTGACAGTCTGATCAGCTAATCAGGGGAAGGGAAGGAAAACATGTGTCTTGAATGACTGCAGAGATACACAGTGATGCAAATATGCACATTTTCAACCAGAATTGGGATATAAGCAGACCTTTTTAAACATGTTTATCATCTGTTATTGTGAATGAGCATGGATTTAGTGCTAGCATCATTTAGCTCCCCCCCCCCCCTTTAACCACATTTTAGGGCCTGTGTAGAATGGCCCTCTGTTAGTCCTTGGTAATTGCTGGGGTTTGGGTCCAGGAGCTACAATGGGCAGCAAAATCTGTAGATGTTCTAGTCCCATTATATAAAAGAGTATAGCCGAAATATCTTACATAAAATGGAAAAATTGAGTGTTACTTTTGGATTTTTGGGAAGGGTGTGATATTTTCAAATGATGGATAGTTGAATCTGTAGATATGGAGAACTGATATGCTGGGTTTTCTGGCACTCAAGAGCCCTTCTGTTGGAAAACAAAAACAAAACAAAGCATAGCAAAAGTTTTGCAAAGTCTTCAAGGAATTATTCTACAAAAAACTATACACATATATAAAAAACTCTTGTTTTGCTCAAGAAATGGACTTTTAGCAAGGAAAATAAATCTTTGGTGCAGGGGATAGTGTGGTTAATAGAGAATACCCTGTTTCCTTGGGTTTTGTGTAGAATACTCACACATTTCTCTGCAGAATCATTACCTGTCTGCAGCACTTTCCTGGTTGTTCAATGCACTAACAATAGGGAGCTGGAGAGACCACCTGAGGTTGACTCCAGATTCTTCTCTCAACACTCCTCACATCCAGAGAGCAACTACAGTCATTATTTCCTAACTGCTGTGATCTACAGCACTTTAGAAACCCTTCACTTGGGACACTGCTTGGCTGAAATGGTAGATTTGGGGGCATGAGTGTGGATGTTATGATTACAAACTGTAAATATGAAACCCAAATGTTATGAGATTGTAAATCCAGATTACATTTTTGTAAAAACCAAATAGGATGCAGATTCATGTGTTTTTATATGTAACACTTTAGGATATTTGAATATGGGGAAACACTGTTGATGAATATTTGTTTTGTCCTCCAGCAAGAAGAAAACAAATATACTTATTTATCGTTTCGTGCAAGGATGAAATAGTTGAGGTTTTATATCCACAGGACTGAATCAACGCAAGAGGAAGAAGTGTACTAAGAGACAAAGAGTTCCTTTCAGAGATTCTTTTTAAGAAGTTCAGTGTTTTTGCAACATTATCCCAGCATTATGAAACAGTAAATTTAGCATAATTATAAGTATGCAGTTGTTTCCCCAAAAGTGGAGTTTGAAGTAAATGGTAAATAACGGCAGTACATATAGAATCCTTTTGTGTGTGTGCTGCATCAATAACAACAACATACCATCAATCATTCTGACTGTAGATTCCAAAGGTTTAGCAACATGAAATTTAAAAAAGAAATTACTTTTTTGGGGGGGGAGGGGGGTTGCATATTAATGTTGTTATCTGGAACAATTTTCTAGTCTTTGAAATTTACATTGGAATTTTCATATTATTATTATTTATAGTAATATTTGTATTCTGCTTCTTCTCTCCCAAAGGAGACTCAAAGCAGCTAACACAAAAAATCATACATTATGTACATTAAAACTCAAACCATCAAGGTTGTTAAGATCTTCTGGAGGGGCCCTGCTCTCGGTCCCACTGCCTTTGCAATCACGTTTGGTGGGGACGAGGGACAGGGCCTTTTCGGTGGTGGCCCCTCGGTTTTGGAACTCCCTCCTGATGGAGATTAGATCTGCCTCTTCCCTCCTGACGTTTAGAAAGCAAGTAAAAACATTGGGATGCTGCATTCGCAGAATGATGACTGAGTCAATAACTGCTGACCTTTCTGGCGGATGGCGATGAATTTGTGATTCTTTGGACGAACTGATTTTTGCTGTAATTTATATGAATTGTATGAAGTGTATTTTTATGTGTTTCTATTGATGGCCTATAATGTTTTTCTTATTGTATTGAATATTATGTTGTAAGCTGGCCTGAGTTCCTCCCCGGAGGTGAGAAGACCGGGGTATAAAAACTCTAAATAAATAAATAAACATTAAGATAGAATCAAACACAAGACTTATTAAAATACATAGTTAAAACCAATAGATAAAACTATTAAAACTACATAAAACACAGCATCTCCTGGCTTGGTCTTTAAAAAACTCCCTTCTTTAAAAACTTGCCTAAATAAAAAGGTTTTAGCCTGCCATCAGAAGGATAGCAAGGAGGGGGCCATTCTAGTTTCCCTTGGGAGGGAGCTCCAGAGTCAAGGGGCAGCCACTGAGAAGAAGGAGAGGGGAAAATCTGCTAAGTCAAGAAAGGAAGCAGGAACATCTGGTTAAATGAGCTACTGTGCTGTGACTAACACCTTATTAAGGGAAGAAACCACATTCAAAGCTCAAATACCCCTTTAAAAATACTTCTATCTAAGTCTTTCTAAGACTGAAGTCAATATTGCAAGAGACAATATTGAGAGAACTGACGGTAAGTTTATAGTGCTATGAGGTGCCTTTTTATATGACACCTGCCACCAGCTTTAGTAAGTACTGCAGGCATTTTGCAGTTTAGGATGAATTCATCTCCTTAATGATCTGTTTTCTCAACCAATCTCATAGCTGCTGAAGGCAGTTGATAGAATGTTCTGTGGAGGAAAACAAATTACCTAGTTCTATATACCAGTTATTACCTCCATAATTATCCCTTACAAATGTCACTGTTATAATTATATTCCCACTACATTAGCAAATTCACAAGGTAATTAGGCACATTACACTAATTTTATACATTCTTTTATAACTGGTGGGCAAGTTATCCTGTCTTATCAGATATTGATGTTCAAATGCTGCAACAGTTACATGTCTGAGAGGGTTGTGTTGACTGCATATTTAGCATACTCAGTGTATGATACAGTTGCCTGGCCATGACATTTTTTTAGTTTTCTTGCTTGGTATTTTTAGGCCTGATAAAAGTAAAGACTTCATCACAGAGTTAATGGATACATACTGGGTTGAGCATCACTGATATCTACCCCACTTTTACAGAAGTTCAGAAATTGAAGCATGAAATTTGGCAATAATAAATAATCTGAAGTTAAAAAGCCATACATCAAACAAAGTCCAAGTAGAGAAATCAATAAACATTCTGAGGGCCATAAATCCAAAACATAAAACAGCAGGATCCTGTAGTCATGAGGTGGACTGAAGTTGCTTTCAGTGGCTACCAGGAAGACACTGACCTGCTTTTAAGAAAACTAAGATCAGCTAGTACCCAACATACAGAATAGTATTTGGGGAGCATTTTTCATAGCTGTGGGTATGTAGCCTCTCCCTGCATCTCAGGGTCTGCATCAATGAACACTACTCTCGTAAGATCTTGGAGGCCTCTTTTGGGGACTTAGTTGTTCATCAGGCTGAATTGCTGAATGAGTACACAATTGCTATAAGCCTACTTCATTTTCTGAAAAAAGATGGACTATCTGGGTGGTGGGTAGCTGCATGACAATATTGCACCTCTCTTCAGTAATGCATATATGCAAATCATTATTTTGTGGTCTTGCTGTTAAAAGTCACATACTCTTGAAGCTTTACTTTCCTGCACTATTGTGGTTCTTTGATGGTGATGATGATGATGATGATTTTCAGATCAATTGCACACTTCCATCATTAAAAACATAAAAGGCAACTATATGTAAAAAATAAAAGGAAAACAAGATTCAGTCTATCAAGGGGAGAGAGAGGGGGGAGGAGGATCCCACCTCCTAATGTTATATTGCTGCTGGCATGTCAGTACAAAAAGTGGAAGAGATCCATCACACCAACATAGGTGGCGGGAATATTGTGGGATGTTACCCATCAGTAGCTAGGGATGGGAGATTCACAGGGGCAGTGGAAAGTAAATTGGTAGTGGTATATACACAATGTTGTGTGATAGGAAATGTTTCCATGGGTCCATTTGCAATGCCAGCTTGTCTACCTCATGTGATAAAGTCCATAGTCCTTTCTCAGTCTTCTTCTCCCTATTTCCATATACCATGCTGTTGAATGTTACTTCAAAGAGAACAAAATACAATTAACAAAACCTTCAAATTTTCATTTGTGATTTTGTTTAAATTTCACCACTCTATGTGTTTTAAGAACAGTATAATTATAATTGAAACTGGAAAGTTAAATCGGGGGGGGGGGGGGAGACCCAGGTAAGAGAGTACTATGTGAGAAAGATTATATGCATTTATATGTATTGTCATTAATGAATGTCATTTGTGTGTCTCACTGGAAACTATCAAAGTATACAGAATTTATAAAATGTACGATGAAAAAGAGATATCCTATTTACTCAAATCTAATGCTCACCTTTCTTTTTGCTAAATTACCTTTCCATAATTAGGGTGCACATTAGATTTGTGTAACAAGGTAATCTTAGGACCTCATCATATTGAGGTTGAAAAAGTGGGCAACAGCTGTGGTGGGGGGATTCACCAGGCAGTGTGGAGAATCTGGAAGGCAGAAAGGAAAACTGTCATCATGTGCTCTGCATTACCAACATGGTTTCTTTCCCAATCCCACGGGGGAAAATGTACTGCCTGGCTTCCCCATGCATTTGCCCCAGCTTAACAAATGAGAACACAGGATGCTTCCAGAATGGAGCCCTAATGGAAGTAGCTCTGCATCATGTGATGGGCTCCAGTGGGCTCCGTCCAGGAAGTGTCTTAAGATGGAGCCAAGACCCAATGTTATGAGATCCTTAGCAAAAGAGGAAGAAGTTTCAGGAGCACCTGGATCTCCTATTTGAGAGACCTCACCTCTAATTTAATTGCCATGGCTCAATGCTATGCAATCCTGGGATTAATAGTTTGTTGAGGCATCAGCATTCTTGGAAGTCCCCATGATCCTAGAACACAGCCCTCATGATTCCATAGCATGGAGCCAGAGCAATTAAAGTGGATTCATTCTACAACAGAGATACACCCCAAGATTTTCATTTTAATTGCTAAATGCTTTGGTGTTTGAACACTTTTATTTTAAAAGAAGGGATTCTAAGCAGGCAGCTTAATGCAAACCTTTTTGGCCATATTATAAAGAATGCATTTTTTGCCACTGTGCATTACATTCTCCAGCAAAACCTTTTTTTAATTTCAGGGTTTTGAAAAAGTCTGCATTTACTTGTCAATGGCACATTAGACAAGTAAATACGGATATTTTAGCAATCAAATTAGCATTTAAATTTATGTTACAGCACTGCATTAAAAGCTTTACCAAATACTACTAGATTTTTTGCTCCTCCTTCCGCCACTTTGTTCCTGTGTTGAGCTTTGAATGAAAGGAAATCTCATCCTCCCCACAAATAAAGCATAAAGAGCTACTGTCATTGAGAATGTCAAATGATGTTTCATGAGACCCCTCATATCCCCAGGAGATATATTCTGGCTGGACTGTGGTTAGCTGAAACTACAATATGACAATGACATTAAATTACCGAGTTTCAGTTCCAGTGTACCAAGAGAATTGTCCTGGAGGGCCTAGTAGATTCTATAAAGGCATTCTCTCCAGAAATTTGCTAGGCTCTCCAGAGGAGGCTTACCATAGAATCATCTGATAGAAAATTCCTAGAGAGATTTTTTCCTGTTTGCAGGGAAAATGTGAATATGAGTTTGATGATTACGGGAATATTTCTATACCAAAATCTAATGATCTAAATGAATTTGGGGGGGGGGGGATTCCTAACTCTGAGACCAATTAAAGATGGCCTTCTAAGGTTCATCTATAACAAGAGAAGATAAAAAAAGACAGGGAGTTGTGCACTTCAGGGCACTGGGATTGTGGCACAGCTGGCTGAGTGTCAGCTGCATTAAGATCACTCTGACCAAATGGTCATGAGTTCGAAGCCAGTCCGGGTTGGAGTGGGTTTCCAACCAATAGTGTGTAGCCTGTTGTTGACCTTTGCAACCCGAAAGACAGTTGCATCTGTCAAGTAGGAAAATAAGGTACCACCTTAAAGTGTGGGGAGGCTGCATTAACTGATTAATGAGGCCATAAAAGAAGACTCCAGCAAAGTATTCCAGTGGGGAAGCATGCGGGAATGCGGAAGTGCTTCATCAGCATCGCAGATGGACGATGAAAGCGACAGCTCCCCTGGCGGCCAGAAAAAGTTAAATAGCCTCTGTCTATGTCTGTATATGTTTGCATGTGAAAAATTGGCATTGAATATTTACCATATATGTGTACACTGTAATCTGCCCTGAGTCCCCTGTGGGGTGAGAAGGGGGGGGGGGGAATATAAAAGCTGTAAATAAATAATAAATAATATTGTGTACCACTAAATGTAAGACTAGAGGCCCCATTATCTATTGCTGGTTAATAAGAGTAAGTCAAATGCAAGTTAGCATCCAGCAGCTTCTGTGAGTAAGGATGATCCATTCTTACTCTAAGCAGAACAGTAACTAGATTCACTTCAGACTCAAAAAAAAATCTAGACAATATCTAGACAAAATATCTAGACAATATTAATCAAAGTGCCCCTTTTAGTTGGCTTCTACAGAGTTACAGTTTCATTACATCAAATAGTTGCTTGGCTTACAGTACTTAAATTTCCCCATAATTAAAAACCTGGCCACTGATCATTGTGTTTCAGGTACAATTTAGTCATAATTTCCTGGCTCAGCAATATGCTCAGATAAATTATACTGTGAAATGATTTGCTTTGATAGGATCCTGCTCAATTCCATGCTCACAATGGTTCATATTCCCCCTCCCCCAACATAAATTTCTTCATCTCACTTTAAGCAAACCAGACTGGCAAAATAACCAATTTTGTCATGATTGAGCTCTAGAATTTCTGCTGAATCAGTTGGAGAAAATATTGTCTATGTGGCCAAACTCTGAAGTCTTTCTTTTGGAAGCTTTTTGATATTCCATAAACAAAGAAGAGAAGTAAACAAGGGGAAAACTTTCTCCAGAGAGGCCTTTTTTGCATTCCATGTATGTTATAGGGTCAATATGCATAACTGAACTCTATTATCCCTGCAAAGCATTTAGTTGAGCTTTATGCATAAGAAACAGAATACTTTGAATTGGGAGATAGTCCAATGCTATGCAAATTATGAAGTGTCAATTTATCAAGCATAAGGAATCTCCAATGGTTCTGAGGGTTTTCTTTTGAACAGGAGCTCTTTTACAGTCCCTTGCATATTTCCTTTGCCTTTTGGCCTCCTCTCTCTTTTTCCCCCCTTCCTCCACTCAAATTGAGTAACTGAGCCTGAAGTATCATACAAATCATGTAATTAAGGAACAATGCACACAAAAGAGGATCCTGGCAGGATCAATTTGTTAGTTAATATCCTGAGGCAAGAAGCCCGGGCCAGATAAGAGGCGCTCACTACACTGGCAAACTGATCATTATGATTCAGGGATGGCTTGGGCAAAATTATTCTGTTGTGCACAATAAAGAATGAACGAATGCAATTGATGGTTGGGACTGTTTGGAGCCAAAGGGGCAACTATTGGGACTGAGACAAATTAGAATTCAGCAAAATCCAGACTGGCTCCCTAAAAGAATTATTTTACTCACTGATAATTCTACTAGAAGAACAACAAAATGTTTTAAAACAGTTTCTCAGTTGTCAGAGACAAATCTGAAGTCATTTGCATTGTTTTTCATTGAATTAACTAAGCAGTCGTCTAGTCTTGAGAACCAACTTGGGGTTGTAGTTTGAGTGGACCATGGCTCTGGGGATCAGCATTCAAATCCCATACTCATGGAAACCCATTGAGTTACCTTCGGCAAATCATAACCTACCAATTTCAGAGGAAGGAAAAGGCAACCCTTCCTCCCATTCCCTGAGAAAATAATCTGTAATAGGCTCTTCTGAACTTTGCTGTAAGTTGTAAATGACCCGAAGGAACGCAAGAACCAAATTTGGGATTGGTTGCATTATATTACAGGCAGCTACCATCGAGGAGCTCCAATTACTCTGGCTAAGAATTGAAAACAATGTCAATGCTTTTTGCAAGTGAAAGGAAAAGAATCAAGTCCAAAAATTCATGGATCTGAAAAAGACATGGGAGATATGTTCCCCTATTTAGGTGAGGTAACCAATAGATCTTGGTACCAATGATATTGTAATGTTTCTAACAGTAAATGGTAGCCCTGGTTAGGAAGAACTTATTCCTACATAGAGCCAGGTCTGTGGAGAGTGTCCCACTAATAAAACTATTATATAATTTGATAATGTATGCTATTATATTTGATATACTAGAATATTATGTTATCAATGAAGCTATTAAATGTCTTCACAGTTTTCAAGAGGATCATGCTGGCACAGAATAGGTGATGAGAGGGAAATCTCTTTCATATTAAAAAAATCTGAAAATAAATTCAACCAATCAGCATGAAGAGGCAACTTTGTTTTTACTCTAGCATTAGAATAATATTCCAAAACAATGCCTGTGATCCTGAATTAGGAGATGTACAAAGATTCCATAACTACATCTCCATAGCTACATCTCCCAATGAATCCTCTCAAATCACTACTCAAGCAACATGGACCCTAAGCAGAACTGTTTTTGTTCTGCTGAAGAGCAGGAGGCATCAGCACGATTCATCCAGCTATTTTCCTTTCCCTGCAGATTTCTCAAAGGTCCCTGCAGATTAATTTTTTTGCAGCAGACCCTGCATAACTGGTCATACTTCTCCTGATCCTTCCAATCTTCAACAAAATGAAAGTAGCCATTTTGGGAGAAGGGGAAGGGATGCACTGCTTGCAGTATAGGTTGGGAACAGATTTTGGAGAAGAATTCCAATGGCACAAAAGAGTCATGGGAATAATGGAATAAGTCTGATGGCATAATAATTCACAGATAGAACACTAGTCGTTGTGATTAATCATCTTTTCAAATTCTTTCCAGAACATCTCCATTTGCAGTGGCTTGCTGATACAGAGAAGGAGAACGGCATTGGCACACAAAGTGTTTCATTGCCTAGTAGTGCTCTGGATACAGGGAGAAGGGGAAAACACACAGTTTATGAAGTCTCGTGCACAAAATGATAGGGGGAAAGTAATAGTTTAGCAATATGTCCAAAAAAATCTAAGATTTATAAATATGGAAATTGTTCTCTTTTGGAGTATTTTTTTTCATCCCCTGGAAACCACAGAAATGGTCTGAGGGCTCCATGGTATGCACTTTACAGTATAAGATAGTTATATCTTTAAAAAGAGATGTTTCTTTTCTTCCCCTCCCCCCTCTTCTTTTCTTTTCTTGCTCTGTGCCATTCCTCTATGGTGATATATCCCTATGATATGAGTCTACAGCATCATGTGGTGGCAGAGGAAATGTAACCTGACATGTACTTAAGAGCACAAGTTTACCCAAATGTGTTAGGAAATATAGGTCACAATTATGTCTTCATTGTTTCCTTTTTAAAGGAGACCTACTGCCCAGGGAATATGATCAATGCTTCATACCCTGGACCCTTGGTGGCTTCTTCAATCACTTTTAATCAGTACTTAATTGTCCCAGTTTCAAGGAGGTAGCTATGCTTGAATTTCAATTAACGGTTAATTTAAAAAATCAATTGAAAATAAAATGTTCACTGGGTGATGCTAAAGAGATTAGAAAGACCAGGGTACATTCACAGAAGAGGCTTAGCTTGTCAGCGCAATTGTGGCAAAGAGCTACCATAATGTAGATAATTTTGCAGTAATGCAATAAAAAGACCATTATCTAATCTAAGTGTGGTTGGTTCAAAGATGCCAACAAAGGAAGAAGCTGTGAAGGCTGTCTTTTCCTCATTTAAACAAAACTACATTTGTCTCAGAAAGATCTCAGAGGATGTTCTTGTTCTTGAAAACTTATGCTTCAACTAATATTTTATTCCTCCAAATATCTTAAAATGTATTATTTGGGTTTTTATATTGCTTCACTGGAGTAATTGAATATTTGAGGTTGAAGCAGGTATATAATTGCCAGGGCCCAGATGTCTGGGAAGCTAAGATCCTATTGCTAGACTCTACATTATAACGCTTATAGAACACATTGGAGAACTTTGTTCTTAATGTACAAACATCAAAGAGGTAGCCAAGCACATATGACATAACAGCCAGGGTTAATATTAATACTCACTTGTCCTATAGATCCTGTGATACACAAAAGCAAGTCTGGAGATCCCCACTTTCAACAAATTGGTGCCTGGAAGAGCACACCATTAGTTCCCCTTCACTTCAGACCCCAACTCCTAAGCCATTCAGTGCAAGCTTTCTTTATTATCTCATGCTGAGAACCAACATGATTAGACCATTAATGCCTAGAAACCCATTTATTTATGCTGTGGTCATGTATCAATAATGAACGTTAAACCTATTTTTAAAATGTTAAATTACCAATGCTGCTTCTTAAGGTCACATTACTTTAGGTCATGTAAACCTATCATAAAAATAAGAAATGTTAAAATGTTAAAATATCAATGCTGTTTATTAAATGACTACTCTCTCATTCACCCTAAGTTTGGATCCAAAGTGGCTAGAATGTGCTCCCCTGGCAGCATAAATGTTCATGCTATGGCTACATAGCATGAACACTATGTTCCCCTCCTTTTGGTACCATACACCTGTTACAAAACAAGGAATGTTAAACAATGCTGTTTCTTAAGTTATTATACACAATATGTGAAGATGGAACATCTTAACCTGCCAATAATTTAAATGTCATCAGGTTCATATCCCATGCAGCAACTGGTAAAATTGCCCCAGTCTGAAAGGAAGGAGCTCAGTAAAACCCAGTTAAAGTAAATGCTCACTTACAACCTCTTCATACAGTCCTTTCAGGTTGTGCTTTTCGACCAGCAGTCATCAGTGTAAGGGAAGGCACATGGGACAACCTGTGGCACACCGTGTGCCCTTCCTCCTTATCCCATCAAATGGTGGAAACAAGACAACATGCATTGGCACCCTGTCCTCATCAGATAGGAGAAAGAGCAGGAACACTCATTGCCCCACTGCCCTTTCCCCCATCATACGGGGAAAGGGGGAGGAACATGAAGGTTGCTCTGTTGAAGCTACTCAAAACCTCAGTCATGCATCACATAAACAATGAAGGAAGGCCCCCTGTATGCATCCAGCTCATTCTCAAAATTTAGATGATGAACTAGATCCTGCAACCCTTCTAGAAAAAAATTCCACAATCTGAATAGCTGTGTCTAAGGAAGTATAACAAAATGGATAACATTCCTGGGATATTTTTCCCTTTTAGAGGGTATCTGTCAAGTTCCTAGCCCCTTCCTTCCCAGAGTAATCCACTGGATCTTTATAAGCAATTCTAAAAAGAATGAGGGCCATTACAATACTTATGCTTGCATTTCTGCAGGTGATGTGTACAGAGACCCTGGAAATCCAATTCCCAATCAAAGAAGGGCCGTTGTGAAATTTGTACAGGCTTTCAACCTTGCCTCATTCTGCAAGCATCCTATTAACTATGTGCCCACTGTAAGTTGCATAATCTTGCATGAACCTAGTTGTTTAATAGTCTGCATACATTATTGGAACTGCAGTACATTCCAGCCAAGGGAGAGGTTGATTATTGCCCTGTATGAAATTATTCATTATAAAATGCCTTGCAGGCCACACAAAGTCTACATTGGGCGATAAATTAAATCACAATGCTGACTTAGTAGCAATGCATACCAATCTTGCTCTCTTACTACCACTTAATACAAATAACAGCACAATACCTGGGAGCCAACTGGCCCATGACTGAGACATTTGCTCTTTCCGAGACTTCCCCCTTCTAATCACTGAATTCCATCTTCACCTTCTTTCCATTCTCTATAGAACAGTGGTTCCTAATACCTTTGGTCCTCCAGGTGTTTTGGACTTCAGCTTTATTCCTATCTGGGATTTCTGGGAATTGAAGTCCAAAACAACTGGAGATCCAAAGATTGGGAATCACTGATATAGAACAATGAAAAGACATGTTCAGACAACACCATGGACAAGTGTGTTGTCCAATAGGCAAATGTGCCAGGGAAGTTCCATCTTAACTTCATGATCCTTCTGACCATGTTCCTGAACTCTATTGCTTCTAAGTTACATGTCAGATTCATCTATTTCATACTATCTCACCTGGAATTCTTCAGACAAAGTTATGACTTCACTTACCTACCTGGGCCACCTACTCCTCCAAAATAGGTAAGGCATGTTTACTTCCCTTCTTTCTTCAGAGCCCCAGAGGACCTGAATTCTGTTAAGAATGGCAAATGAGAAACAATACAGTGCAATGAGATGAATGTATAATGACAGCAGAAAACAATAGCCCAGGAGGGGTGAGGACAAGGACTAAATCATTTTAAAGAATGATACAAAGATCTTTTGATTCGACCTCAGGTTGCTAACTGAAGTGTAGAAATGAACAAATTAGCTAGGTAGATGACTGAATAAGATTAATTATATCAAATAAAAGACTAATAACTATCATTTCCTGGGCAGTTAATTTTAAGTTAGAATGTAAAAGAGGAAGTAAAGGAGATAACAATGCCAGATTAATGAATTAATTTTGAGGAAAAGGTAATAGGTGAGTTTTCTCCAAGTTGTACTCTGGCATTGCAAGTGCTTTGATCGGGAAGCATTCATAGCTGTTTTGTACAATATTGATGCAATTAACCTGGAGGCAGGCAATTACTCCTGGTTATTAACTACCATTAACTTAATTGTTTTAGCTTTTTTTCTTGTCACAAAATAAAATATTTAGGGAACGTTTTAGCATTAAAGATGGATGGGAATTTCCTTCAGTTCACTGTTTTATAATAAAATCTGTAAATTTCTTCATAAGACCTTGAGATGTTTTTTAAAAAATGAAGATGGAAGAAAGCAGAAATGATAGATTCACCCATTCAAGCAGACAGCTTTGAGTGCTTTGCTCTTAAAAGTCTGAAAAAAATGATACATTGCCAATTAGCTGTACTCGTAGCACCTACCCCATATCACTTGGAAACAAAACAAAAGAATATATCAGTGGTGAGTGAAATATTAAAAGCAGGATGGGTCCTCTGGACCAGAAACAACGTCTTTAGATAGAAGTGGAGGATACAGCACCTTCTTTTCTATGAATTTTGGGTACATGGTGACAAGAAAGCTCAGTAGGGATTGCAATCAATTAACATCAATTTCTTCTACGTATTTAATAACTTTATATCTCATTTTCCCCCCAAAGGGTGGAATGGTAAGGCACCTAACAATATTATTGAATGAAAGAAACAGAATTAAAACAGATTGAAAACCAGAGGTTGGAAAGTTACTTTTAATTAAAATGAATACAATAACATAATGAAGCCACCTGTAAATAAGAATGGTATTGTAGAAGGATGTTCCAGGGCTGCCTCAACTTCTCATTAAATTCTTTCTTCTTAAAAGCTTTTCAAATTCAGCAATACGGGTAAAAACTATAAATGAAAATAATCATTCACATCATTGAAGGTCTGCTTGAATAACAAGATAAGTAACAATGAGAAGCTAGTTAAAGAATTAGGGAACTTGTGTTAGGAAGTTCCAGAGCCTAAAAGTGGCCATTGAGAAGCCTTGATGAAGCAGGCCTGCCCTGGTTCTGGCCCTAGCAACTCCCCTTCCATGAGCTTAACTAAGGAAGGCAAGACAGAGTGAAAGAAGAAAGCTTTTGTGCCAGCATGTAAGCTGTCTTCTTAGGCATCATTAGGGACAGGTGCCCTTTAAGAGTTCTGTAATGATGACTCTTTTTTGAACCTGGTATGAAAGGAGGTAACATATGTGTGTGAATCTTTACCACTCTCTGTGAAATAATCAGAAATATATATATTATTCAAGGACCATAAAAGCAGCCCTCTTATGTCTGTTCTCCAAAGAGAGCAAGTTGGGTCCTATTGTGACTTTGGATTTATTAAACAGGAAAGCCTTACAATGGCTTCTTACTGCTTTAACGTTTCTTTTGTACTTTTTTGAGATGTAGTTTTCTCCAAAAGTTCTCTTGATGGTGGGGGGAATTAAAAGGTCTATTGAATAACATAAATGCTATATACAAAAGAGTCCTTGGGATCCACTGAGGTATGGTTTCAGCACTTCCCATGGACACAAAAAATGGATGGTGAAGTCGCTATAGCCATCATTCCTTATATAGAATGACAAAATCAAGATTTGCTTCTTTAAATGTTTTCTTTAAAATATTTTCAAACGGGGGATGGTTGAATCCATCAAAACAGATGGTGCGGATATGGAGGCCTCACTGTACATTGCACTGATCAAGAGATGTTATATGTCCTTTTCTCTTCCTGTTTGTTAGCTGTGTCACATTGGGTCTGAGAGAGAATACACGTATCATATCTAAGGAAAAAGGACAGGCAGCTAGTTTTAGCTGCAGGGCTGCTTTAAGCAAAAATGAACATTGGACATATACTAACTGTCTTTTCTAAATTGAAATTGCTGAACCTATCTCTGTGAGTAATAGGTTTTATATGGAACAGCAAGCAACAATGTGTACATTTACATTATAATTGTATCTGCTACCATAATCAGAACATGGGTACTATACAAAAGAAAAACACTGTCCTTCATTTTCTAAAACAAGGGTGCTACATGGCTATTAATTTACATGGAGTGAGTAATTATGTGACTTCAAGTTGTCTGTCGACTTAGGGAAACCCCGTGCATATAACAGGATTTTCTTAGGGAAGTGATACCCAGAAGTGGCTTTGCTTGCTCCTTCCTCTGAAATATGACTCCAAAATCACATTCCTTTCTCTTTCTGTGAGAAAAGGAGCAATTGACCAGACTTCTGCTTTCCATTGCAGATCTGCCACTTACAAAGGTACACCATCTCTCTCTTTTCCATAGAGAAGAGCGGCAGGTTGGTCAGACTCCTCCAGTCAGCCACAATTTTGGAATTGTAATAAGGTCTCTTATATAGCAATATTCCTTGCTGATGTTGTGCCAAAGTTGGAAATGAATGTTAGACGTTTTTCTAGCCTGAAACATCCTGGCTTCACCTCAATTCCTGGCAGATGTTGACTCTTCTTAATTGCTGTTGGTAAACATAAGGAGCCTTGTTTTGACTCCCTTCTTAACACAAGGAACCTTGTAAACATTTCCTTAACTTAATCATTGTTTCTGATAATGTAAGTACATTGTTTTTCACCAAAAGTTCAACAGTTAATCATTTGTTTCTGGTCATCAGCAACTTTTAATTACAGTCCATGAATTCTTCACCTCCTTGTATTTTTCTAGGCCTCATTTTAGGATGGCATCTCTAGACTATGTAGACCCCAACCATACATCTGTCATACAATTCCATTCAAACCATATATCATATTTTCTGACTTATTATCAAACAAATCTAAGGTCTGAGCCTGATTAAAAGATGAATAAATTATTATAAACAACCATCATACCTCCTGAAACCAGCTGCTTCTCTAGGCTTATTAACACTGGCACAGAATCAAAATAATCTTATTCATCTTGTATGTAATCACTTTGTACATTACACAAGTTTTCTTTTAAATTAATTTTCACCACATTTTCCCCATACATTTAAATGAATATTATGTCCAAAATTTTCATGTGTTTTTTTATAAATTCATCTTCTGTCTCTAATTTCAAATGCCACTTATATGTGTTTTCAATTACATGGTCATTTGTTTTTAAGTTGCATATAAACAAACCAATTAAGGTATTTGTCTCCCTTGAAGAGCATCTCTCTTGATTTAAGCTGCCAGATTTCCTGTACAAAATCTTCATAAAGCAGACAACCATCTCTATTTTAAAAATAAATAAATAATTCTTTCATATTTAAAAAGATACTTATTATGGTATGGAGGCTTATTGAGGGGGGAAATCTTCTTATATTAATACTAAACTTTGTAATACAATTATTTTCAAATTCAACGTGCGTCTCAACTTTATGATACCAATTATGACCTTGCCACACAAGTATTAGATAATGACCTTCACATTGAAACAGCCCATCCTCTCTAAACAACAGGCATCCTAATATAATTTAACATTAGGGACCCCCTCCCACACACCCACTTTCTTCATGTAATGCATTGTTTCATATTTTATTATGCTTTTTTTGCCAGTCGAACAAATTTAAAAATCTTTTTTTTCTGTTGTTGCACAAAAGGCATTCCATTTCTTATAATAGAAATCATTTCAAAGAGAAATAAAAGCCTTGTCAACACATTTGCTTTATTATACTGCAGGTCTATCCAAAGGGGATAAATTTAACTTAACTCATTGTTCTAAGTCTCTTTTAATTCCTTTCCAAACCCTTTGATACTTGTTTTGAAATGGTAAACTGTTAAAAACATCACTTTAGTGAAGATGAAACAATGTAAGCTCAGCTAAGGAACCATTTCCACAAACTCTGGTCATCATCACTAGGCCATCCTCCTCCTGATATGGCAATCATTTTGAGCATGTTTATCAACTTTTTCAACACTTTTTAGGTGTTGTAGTTTCTGTTCAGAGGTAAGAATCCAACTAGACTCCTATTAATATGATACCAGTGACGTTAATTCTTGTTGTGTTTGTAATTGTTGCCAGAGAAAAGGTTGTAGACTGTTGCTTCATCTAGATGGGACAGGAAAGTTGTGAAACGTACTCTCAGAAGTTGTAGAATGGCAACTGTTGGAATTTGGAATTTTATTTTTAAAAAGTAATTGCATCTTCATTATTCATTATAGTATTCTAAAATAATTTGGTGCTGTTATTTGTTATAGTGTTTATACTGTAGATTCCTTCCCATAAAACTAGAAAGAAATCTTATGAAGTGCTTTCAGAAATTCCTAATAAAACCAATGTAATACAATTTAAAACCTAAACATATACAAACATTAAGATAGAATTAAATAGTAATGGTGTTAAAAATAAACCGTTTAAATCCTTAAAACTGATTTAAAATATATTCAGCGTTAAAAGCACAGCATATCTTGATTTCATCTTTAAAACTTTTCCTGATTTGATCTTAAAAATACAATTAAAAGTAATTTTAGTTGGAAGAAATAGAAAATATAAACAACTTATAATAAAAACTTGTTCTTACAGGAGACTGAAAGAAAATTTGGGGACATATATAAGAAAAATAGTTGAAAAACATGTTTCTTGAGAACTGGAAAGTTCTAATGGGGGAAATTCTGAGCTGTTGAGAATAATTGCAGTTCAAGACTTATTCTGCTCTATATTTTCATGTGGATATTTTATTGCAGACAGGTTTGAGTGGAGGAAATATCACAGAAATATTAATTTATGTGAAGAAAATACTTGTTTTCTGCACATAATATAGTGCAAAATATGACTCATTATATACATCATTTTCTATTCAAGAAACGGACTTTTATGCACATAATATGTCATTTTGGAAACAAACATTGTCTGCATAGAAAGGTTGTTTTCACTGTAAAAATATGACATAAAATGTTTACAGAAAATAAATCCTGAACTGTAAATAGTTTTAAGAAATTAAATTTTGAAAATCCTTCTCATAGTGGGAAGAAAATTGCTAAAATTACTATGTTAATTTTGAAATTTAATTGTGTTTAAGTTTTCAAAAAGTGAGTTTTGCAGGCAACTGCGTTATTAGTAAAGTGTTACTTCTAAAGAAGACCTTCAGAAGGCCACTGAAGACCTAGACTACCTGCCTACCTGACAGCTTTCGGTATTGAGAATTGTGTTCTAGACTGCCTTAAAACGATGACAAATACCACATTAGAATTGGTCTAAGGTAGTATAGCATGACCGAGGGGAAGGGATACATACATGCACAGTAAGAGATTATGGGCACATCTATACTGACCAGTTAATGCAGAAAGGACCTGGATCAGGTCTGGGGCAACCAAACTCTGCATAGAGCTGATCTGGGGCAACATTGGGGCAAGGCCACCTTAGAGTGTTAACCAAAGTCAGGGAATAGTTCAATTCTGGACTGGAATTTGGAGTAGTCTGAAACTTTGGGTCGATATATATAGTTGGGCCAGTTCCAAGACAGAACCAACCACAATTATTTATAATGCCATCCCATGTTTCCTAGTCTCAATTAGGGGAGGGGAGAGAGAAAAGGGGACATTTCCCTCTTTCTATCTGTCCCATTGTCTTGGACAACATCACTGCAGGTGATGGACAACTGGCAAGACCCATGCTGTGGCCACAGATCACTGTGACATGTAGAGTGTGAGGGGACACTAAGGGTGGCCAATCCATGCAGCTTCAGCACTGCTGGGTGGTCAGGACTCTTTGTAAAACAGCTGGGGGGGGGTATCTGTAAGGACCAACCCAGGGCCAATCCAATAGATCAGCACTATAATAATATGCTCTCAATGGGAGGCAAAGAAAAATGATATATGAATATGTCTCCTTTCCCAGCTGCGCTTCACTCACCTCAGCTCTAAGTTTTAAGTACACATGAGAAGAAGGGGTATACTGAGATACTAAGGGAAAATAGCCTCAAGAAGCACTAAACTACTGTAATACTAAAAAGAACCTAAAGAATGTTGCACATTCAGGGAAGAAGATGGCATGGAGAATGAATAATAAATACTCTCCTGACTCCATCTGCATGCAGAACATTGAGCTGGAAGAAAATTTCAGCTGCAGGCAGCCCAGAATGACAATTCTTTTTGCTGGAAGCATCATGTGCAGTTATGGGTTGGACTCAAATTGCATTCCTTAAAGAAACAGGGTTTATAGCTCCAGTGCTACTCTTTTTCTTCAGTTCTAGTCCTCTCCACACTTACCTTACCTTAGAATGAAGAAGGAGTAATACTCTATATATTCATGTATAAGTCTAGACATTTAGTCAAAAATCAACCCAAAACACCTTATCCATGGGTCAATGGGAATACTACACTTTAACTCTTGTAAAAGAAAAAAGAAAAAAAATCTTTCTCTGAGTAGAGTGATGCCAGGCAAGAGTTTAGTTTATTCCAGGAGAACATAAAAGAAGCACAAACCTTGCTACTCTCTCTGCTGAGGTATCACCTTCGGCTTTTCTGAATGCTTAGGCAAGGAATTTGTGGTGGTAACCAAGTGGAGCTAACTCCCTGAGGAGGCACTGCCATTTTCCATTATCCATAGAAGGATTTTCTGCTTATCCACATGTCGCATTAAAATCAATAGTTTTTGCCCCAAAACCTTGATTTATATATGCGGTCAACATGTACATAAGCATATATGGTATGTGGTTCAGCCTTGGAAAAGCTTCTTTTATCAGCAGACAATGCTGTTTGTTTTGTTTTGTTTTGTTATGTTATGAATGCTTTGTCAAAAATGGACCAGAAAGAAGATTTGATGTGAAACAATAAGAAGCAAGCTAAAAACAAAAGAAGGGAAATGGAAGAACGTATTGTAAACAAACAAATGAAATTGAATTTAAAATGTTTGAGTCAGCTAGAACAAACAAGAACAATGCCCTTTCTTTGGGGTAAAAGTAGTAGAGAATTCCAAATATGAATATGAACAATACATGAAAGACTAATAGAATAATTACTTACATATTGTTAATATGTTTCATATATATTCCAGTAGCAAGCTGGAATATATGCTAAAGATTCCACAATTGAACATTTTCAGAAAGTAAAGTGATCCAGAAAAGCAAGGAAAACCTGTAAAATACTTTATTTCAGAAGCAGAGGCACAGCAGTTTACCATCAGACTGAAGCTCATCAGTATGACAAGATACAGCCATCAACTTGGTATATGCTGGAAATTGGCTTAAAACTACGCATCTCTACTGGGGCGTATTCATGCTAGATAACCTATAATGGTAAATGAGGCAGTAGAAAACAAGTGCTCAATAAAATGGTCCACCTTGTGTATCTCCATAGAATATAACTCATTGTTCATGCAGCACACACGTGAAGTAAGCGCTTGGAGAACTTGTTGAAAATGCCTCACCTAAAACACTAATTGAGACATTTTGGATTCCATCTCAGACATAAATGTCTAACATTTTCTTGTATTCTGTGGTACAAATCTGTTAAGGAGAAGCAGACCACCCTTTTAAATTGGATCATCCATAAATATAATTAGGGAGGGAATAAAAAAAACAGCAGTGGGATTCATAAAGAATTGTATAAAAATGATTTGAAGCAGAACAGTTCCATATCTTTGACCAGTCCTTTGTGGTCTCTCAACTTTATTACTTGTATCAGAATGAAGAGTGAAGATGTCTTCACGAATGAATCTACCAAATGTAGAATGAAATCTATTATCTGAATGGATATCTAGGGAAATAATGAGTGTGGTTTTTTTTTCAAATACTGGCGGTGCCTTCTTTGCAAATACATCATTACTGGGAATGTCTCATTTCTTTTCAAGCTGATAAACTACTTTGTCTGATTTATAGCCTTCTTTTTCCATTACTTTGTAACTGAGGCTAAGTCTGCTAGCGTCAATGTGAACAAGTTCTCAAAGAATTTTTTGGTGTCATGATAAGCTTTATACATCCTCAGAATGAATGGAAAAGCAGACTAGTAGACTTCTTCCCTTTTTTCTGCTGAGTAGACCAGACAATCACCTTCTTTTAGATAATAGAGAACCCATCACTGTTGATTATTTTTATTATATTGATAAGAATAAGCAATCTACCTAAGGCAGTGGTGAGCAGCCAATGTTCTACCCTGAGAACCATTTGGAAGCAGACTACAAAAAACCATAAAGGTTCTTGGAAGTGATTGGGGGGGAAACATTTTTAAAAGATGTAAATCCATACTAGGGTATGTTTAAAAGTGAATTATTGCTTCGAGAGAACTTTTTCAAAGAGCAAATATGATCTAGGAGTCTAGTAACAGTTAGGAGTTACAAAATAGCTTTGGGGGATTCCACATGCAGTCTCAGGAATTTATCATAGGAGGCAGGTAAAATAGCATTGCAGCAAGTCCTTATCACATGACACTGTGCGCATCCTGCTACTGGTTTGCCTTCCCTCCCCTGTGATTCTCCCATTCCTAACCATTGACAGGAAAAATCCATCAATGTCTCCCAGAAGTGGAAGGGACCTTGATGCAATAGGTCCCTTCCACTTCTGTATCAGCATGCCAGCATTAACATGTCATTCCCCTCTCTCCCCTTCACTATTCCCAGTCCAGCTGTTTCCCTTGTGTTTTATTTATTTATTTATTTACCATATTTATATACTGTCCCTCTCAGCCCAAAGGCGACTCGGAGCGGTTCACAACTAGGCAACAATTTGATGCCTCAACAATTATAACAAGTATAACAATCCTAAAATTCTGTTAAAAACAATAGCATATAGTATAAAAATATAAAAATATAAAAACCATACAAAGCCTTAAAACATTATTGTAAGCATCTCCATGTCAAGTCATTATTCCATTGTGTTATCAAGTAGTTCCATGATTCCGTAAAACTATGCCGAATTTGGGAAGGCCTGCTCAAAAAGCCAGGTTTTCACCTTTTTTCAAAAAGTCAGGATTGGAGAAAGCCAATCTTATATCTCTAGGCAGGGCGTTCAACAGTCGAGGGGCCACCACTGAGAAGGCCCTGTCTCTCATCCCTGCCAGATGCATTTGCGAGGAAGGCAGGACCCAGAGCAGGACCTCCCCAGAATTTCTTAATATCCTAGATGGTTCATAAGGAGAGATACATTCAGATAGGTAAGTTAGACCGAAACCGTTTAGAGCTTTATAGGCTAAAGCCAGCACTTTGAATTGTGACCGGAAGCAAACAGGCAGTCAGTGGAGCTGGCACAACAGTTGTGTGCCCCCTGAAGGCCACTCCTGTTAGCAACCTGGCTGCTTGTTGGACTATTTGCAGCTTCCGAATAGTCTTCAAAGGCAACCCCACGTAGAGTGTGCTGCAGTAGTCTATATGGGATGTAACCAGAGCATGGACTACCATGGCCAAGTCAGACTTCCCAAGGTATGGGTGCAGCTGGTGCACAAGTTTTAACTGTGGAAATGCTCCTCTGGTCACCACTGAAACCAGGGGTTCCAGCCTCAGCGATGAATCCAGGATCTGTGCCTTCAGGGGGAGTGTAACCCCGCCTAGCACAGGCTGAAATCCTACATATCTTTGCCCCCCTCTTTTGTTTTAGTGCTGAAATTGTATGTGTTGGGGAAATGTCAGCTACCAGCCAAAGTGCTGGGATTGACCTGCTGTGGCTCCGATTTGCCATGGAAGCTGGTAAATCGCAACACTGTACCTCATTCATGTGACGAAGTCCTTAGTCTATGCTGTATTTCACTATTCAGCTGTTTGCTTCTTTTCTGTGTGAATAAAGGATAATTGACTTCATAGGTCACAGCCTTACCTTCCCCACTCCTGACTTCCCCGTTTCCAGGTCTGAAAATAGGGAAGGTCTGGAAATTGTTGTAATAGTGTTTTTCTAAATGCAATCAAGGGACTACATGTGATCAGGAAGCCTGTTAACACAGTGCTTGCAATTACAGATGCTTCTCCAACTGAGCTGAATGCTGTTACAGTTCCATTTCAGATATTCTTGTCAATACAGGAATGTCTGAAGAGGATGAGGCTGAATTCTTGTCTTCACTTTCTTCCACATATAACTGCAGGAATCCCTGAATAAGTATTTAATGAGCTGTAACCATCATACTATGGCGCATGAATGCTACATGGGAATGTGTTCATATGATGAAATAGCACAAGAAGGGGACAATGAATGTTATTGGGGTGAGAGAGATGGAATCTTGATGAAACATTATTTATTTATTCATTCATTCATTCATTCATTCATTTTATTATTTAGACCATTTCTACCCCGCCCTTCTCACCCCCGAGGGGGGACTCAGGGCGGCTAACACAGGCAACAATTCAATGCCAACAGTATCAAAACAACAATATAAAACAGCAATATAAAATCCATTACATAACAATTAAACAGTGATATTAATTATAATTACATAATCACATAGAACAAATCACATTAGGCAAACTATGCCTGTCCTTTTCCTTCTTGTAAATGTTTCTGGCATTGTACAAACTGACATCTAAGATTAAACACTCTGCTCTAGAGTAATTGTGTCAAAACTGGTAATTTGCATAATGACAATAAAAATCAGTTAAACATAGTTAACTCACAGCATCCAGATTGTGGACGCTGGATATTGGCAAACAGTACCAATGCACATTTGAGTTTCCATTTTTAATTTTTTTTGCCAAGGTTGAGATTAATGCATTAATTCATCCACTTTGAATGTACTGAAAATGAAGGTACTGAAAGCTAATCATCTTCAACTGTCTCTGCATGCTGAATGCATTCCTAATGGACAAACTGAACTTGTAGACCTTTGGATGGATGACTGCACAAATTTGTTTGACTGTTGTGATTTAAGCTGTTTTGAGTTGTTGGCTGTTATTGACAGCTATGAAGATAGTAAAGAGTTTGATTCTTGCTAAGTGTTTAACAAATGGGAAATAGTTGTGTTGTCATGTCTGAATCATTCCAAACACAATACTTAATTTTATAATTTCCCTCCATGCTTCCTGCTTTGTAAAATAATGCACAATGTTATTTTCTACCATGAAGAACATATTGTACTCATATTCATGTCTGCCTTTATATAGAACAAATATGTGGTCAAATCATTGAGAAAGTATGTTTTAAGACCACATGGTGGGATCTTAACCCATTAAGACAAGAAATGTCTTCTCTGCATCTGCAGGAAATAATTACCGTCTTTATTCTTTAATACAAGAAAGTAGTGAAATCTAGAGGGTTTTCTAAATAGAGACCAGGCATACATAAAAGTACTGGGGGCAGCTTGTTTGCAGAGCTGTGTTTGATCAGGTTTGCAAGAGTCCTGCTTTGATATATTCATCCCAAATTCCTCCAGAACAACCCATTTCTTTTCTAGATTTGGAATGAATCACAATCCAGAATTAGGAAACCATAAACTCTTGATTAGAGGTTGGTTTTTTATATCTGATTTTTTTAAATATAAACTTCAAGAAATATGTTTAATCTTTTTTTCTGCAAGGCAGATCATATACTGGTTAACTAATTTATATTGAGTCATACTGATAGGAATCAAGTAGATGTAAGCTAAATTGTTTAACATTAAAGACATTACATATGCTGCCCTCTGGGTCAAATTCTTTCACTCTGAAAGATAAGACATGAAATGAAGCATCCATGGCAGGAAATGTTTTGATGAAAGACTGCAGCCACCTTGCCAAAAGAATTGGAAATGTTTCAAAACACATCCAATAAACCCCCAATTGTTGGGAAACATGAGCAATAGTAGTGGATAGTGGCCACTGTCTAGCAGAGTAATTAAACTGTAATGACAAAGCTGAACAACAATCAGTCGTATGCTCCCTCCTCCCCTCCACACACTCAGAGGATCTAGTAGAAAAAAGAATTAAGCTTCATTTTCTTTCCAAAAGGCATAAAAGTAGCTTGATGTACTAATTCTTGTGCACAACCAAATATATCATATAATAGAGGAGGGAGATAGAAGGAAAAGGACTGGAAGATTAGTGATGCAAAGAGTGTGGCAAAACAAAAGAATTGAAAGCTTGCAAACATAAAACTAGCAATTACTGAGCATGGGCATACAAAAGCTGCTAATGCTAATATGAACAACTTTTCTATTATATTTTTGATTAACCTTCACAGGTATCTTCAGAAGAGAAAACCTTAGGCATGTTGTGTGATTTTGACTCTGCTAAAATATCAGATTTGCAACCTGGAGTGTCAAGCTTCCAGGAGGCTAAATGAGACACAGACAGGTTGAAGGCAAAATCAGAGGCTTTATTCTCAATGGCCAGAAAGGATGTCAGCAGAGACAGCACTCCAAAGAACTGACATACCACAACTGCAGACATACATTTTGTTTATAGCATTTTGACAGCTATTCAAGATTGCTGCATTGGCTTCTGATTGGTTAAAATGTGTCTGGCTAGGATCCACTCCCTAGTTAGTCCAGGACTCTGTCTGATGTCATTGCTGGTTGGTCCCCAACACGGCAGCAAAGTTTAATAAACTATAATTTGATTATTTTGAAGATTGTGTCCACTTACTGATCCACCCTGGAGAGGGGTGTAATTGGAAAGGGATGTGGAGGGGCAAGCAATAATGGGCTGAAATGGGCCTTGATATCTCAGCTCTGGTCAATAAAATGGGTGCCAGTCCAGAGAAACAAACAGGTGTTTTGGATGTTGGTCATTTCGATTGGTGACAGAAAGAAGAAAGTATTCCCAGAAATAATTAAAATCAGGGAGAAACAGGAAAAGATCCAGTGGTTTTTGCACAAAGCCATTGTGTGCTCTCTGAATCTTCTCAGGGCACTGTGAGAAGGTTATGATAATTATGAAATTATATCCTGATGTCCAAGGTGCAGTGGGGCAACATTCCAGGGAAAATTCATGAAAGGTTACTACAAGACAATGGAGAAGCAGCAGCATAACTCCTAATTTTGAGGTCTAATTTTCAATAACAGGCAGATCCAGACTTTCAATTGTTGTAGAAAATTCTAGGATGAATCGAACTAGATTTACCCTCTGACAGTGTCTCCAACTCCTATACATTATAGTGTCCTGATGTTGCCTATTCATATAGGATAGTGGCTCAATAATCTTTCCTGTTGTGTGGTAGGGTTTGTCAGCATCAAATAATGGATTTGCTGCCAGAATGTATCATAGAAACATACAACATGTGGCAATGTTTCATCAATAAAAAGTTGACAAACGGCTCCTAAGGAAGAGGAAAATAAAAAATAAAATCGAAGGTAGTGAAAACATTTAGATAGAAATGGGATAGACAAATACCACAGGAAATGTTTGTGAAATTGATGAAGCAATGGTATGCGAGTGAAGTTACTGATTAAATTGTTTCTTTAAGTAATATGTTAACCATTATTTTTCATGCCAGATTGGGTGTTTACAAAAATGATGTTGATTTATAATCCAAGCATTTAAGATCATGAAATGGAAAAATTCTCACCAAAGAAGTTGTATTTCACTCAGGACATTTCTTTTTATATCACAGCTTCCTTTTTTACTGCTTCCTCTTTACTGAGAGCGTCTCTTGCACTGCCCTCTTTATTCAGCAAAATACAAACAGGACAAAAAATGAGAGATCTTTTAAATATTGACCTCTCTACTACAATGCGGGAAATTTCTTTTTTGGTCTATAAATTCCAAATTTATTTGCCTGTGGAGATCATGCTGATTGGAGATTTAGGAAGTTGTAGACATATAACTTAACCTTTCCAGTCCCCAATTCCTTGTACTTATGTGACTCCACACAACTCCTGCAATGTTGAAAGTAACATATAGTAACAAATAGTTGACATCATGCATTAGTCAATGGCAGGTTTTGGAGCCAAAAGTATGGATTTTTGTATGATCCGTGGATAAGTTGAAGGTCATTCTGCAGCAAGGGGAAAGCACCAATGTCAGTTCAGAAGCCAGTCATCCCTGGCCACCATCATTTTCCTATCCAGATATTTAAAAAGGCAGAGAAAGAGTAGAGGACATTGGTGGTTTTTTAAGATTATCCTGAGATGAATTCTTTGCCACTTTACTCAGAGAGGGGATGGTTATTATTATTATTTTACTGACACAAAAGCAAAGTATGCCACAGCAAACGAGATCTATATGCTGGATTTCATATCACAAAATCACAAGTCGAACACTTCCCAAGCACATAGGACTGTGTAATGTATTTTTGAATGATGCACACAGATCCAAGTAAGGTGGCCTTTTGCAGTTGACAGATCATGATTTTGTCAATGTTTATTGTTTCCAAATGCCAGCTGAGATCTTTTGGCACAGCACACAGTGTGCCGATGATTACTGGGACCACCTGTACTGGTCTATGCCAGAGCCTTTGCCGTTCAATTTTGAGGTCCTGATAACGGCTGAGTTTTTCCTGTTGTTTTTCCTCAATTCGACTGTCACCCGGTATTGCGACATCAATAATCCAAACTTTTTTCTTTTCCACAATCGTGATGTCTGGCATATTGTGTTCCAAACCTTTGTCAGTCTGGATTCATAAGTCCCACAGTATTTTTGCATGTTCATTTTCCATGACCTTTGCAGGTTTATGATCCGACCAATTCTTTACAGCTGGCAGGTGGTACTTGTGACATAAGTTCCAGTGAATCATTTGGGCCACAGAGTTGTGCCTCTGTTTGTAGTCTGTCTGTGTAATTTTCTTGCAACAGCTGAGGATATAGTCAATGGTTTCATCAGCTTCCTTGCACAGTTTGCATTTTGGGTCATCTGCTGATTTTTCGATCCTGGCCTTAATTGCATTTGTTCTGATGGCTTGCTCCTAGGCTGCAAGAATCAGGCTTTCTGTCTCCTTCTTCAGGGTTCAATTCGTGAGCCATAACCAGGTCTTATTCCTGTCAACTTTTCCTTCAATTTTGTCAAGGAACTGCCCATGCAATGCTTTGTTGTGCCAGCTGTCTGCTCTGGTTTGTAGTGCAGTTTTCTCGTACTGGTTCTTTGTCTGCTGTGCTTTGAGAAGTTTCCAATTATTGACTTCAATTAAAGCAGCTTCTTGGCTTTCTTTTACATATTCTGCCAGGGTGTGTTTGAGGAGTGGAACCAAGAGCACCTAACTCATTAGCACTACGGAGAAGCAAACCAAAACAAAGTCTATACTGGCTCAGTTGACACCCAGGATAAAAAGGACCATGGTAGATGCTGCTGATTCTGGACATCCATCTATAAGTGGGCTACAGAATCAAAATACAAATGAAAAATCACAGAAGTGGCATAAATATACAATGCCAGAAAACCACACTATTATTATTATTATTATTATTATTATTATTATTATTATTATTATTAGAATTGAGGTACAGTATGCACACATAATATCTAGAAAATATCCCAAACGTACAAGATCCTATCTGATCTTGTAAGCTAAGAGGGTCAGCTCTGGTTAGCACTCAGATGAGAGACTGCCAAAGAATCCCAGGCAATGAAGGCTACATTTCAGAGGAAGGAATTGGCAAAATCATCTCTGAATATTCCTTGACTGAGAAAATCCTATGAAATTCATTGGATCTCCATGTCGGTATGTCACTTGAAGACACTCAGGCACACATACCTTTTTGTAACAGGGAAATTACAATTACCTTTGTGTTCTGAACTTCCTAATAGCATCTTGTGTACTGGACACAGACCCTAGACTAGTTGTACCAGAATCATCTTCATTTTGTCTCCTCTTAGATCTTTGATTAATTCTGTTGCCTTCTTGGAGGAGTCTTCATGAGAAAGGATCTTAACAGATGTTCCTAAAGGGACATGAAATATGGAAATCAATGCACATTTCTTGCAATTATAAACAAAAGCATGAATAGTAAGTAGTTGTATTTTGCTTACTCACGTGCATTTCTTAAAAACTTAGATGACAACTTTCTAAACAAGCAAAATAATAAGCCTACTTGCAGATAGTTTATCCCAGCTTCTCATGCAGAATTGCAGACTTGTTACTGTTGATGTGGCTGTCATCTTGTTCTGAAGCCTATCCAGTTTTGGAATGAAGAAGAGGATTTCAAAACACCCAGATTCTCTAGGGTAGGAAAAAGGAAAATAATAGTGAACTTTTCTCCTTGGTTGGAGCAAACCAAGAGGGCTTTAGAAGCAGCACATCATCTACCACTTATCTGCCCACTAAGGTTGCACAAATCACAGAATTATTTGCCCTGTTTGTGTTGCAGTAAGTCAGATACTCTCATACACTCCACTTTATGCTGAACCATCTTAACAGATTTCTTTTATTTGTACTAGCAGACTTATGTGAAAACTTTTTTCTGCAAGACTGACTATTGTAAAGCAAGCTGGGTGCAGTGGCACATTGTGAACATATGACTCTTCTCCCTTCTTTCTTTGTCATCTTGCTTTCTAGTTATTTAGGAGGCAAATATAATGTAGAATAAACGCAGTTTGACAGCACTTTAAATGCCATGACTCAATGTTATGGCATCATGGGAGCTGTACTTTCACAAGGTCTTTATCATGTTTTTTTTTCCAAATTATAATCCGGCCTTCCAACAGTTTGAGGGACTGTGACCTGGCCCTCTGTTTAAAAAGTTTGAGGACCCCTGCCTTACACTATAGTTAACTATGTTAAATAAGTATGCTTTAACTATACTGAGCTAAGTAGTGTCTCCTGACCAACTCATCCAATTTTGACTTATTGGGCCTCTCCTTCTGTTGATTCGGTTCAACTTGAATGGAATTTTCACACACATCATTCACAAATGATCTCTAGTGAAACCTTCAGAAGTAGAACCAATATCATAATTCCTTCTTGTATCTCTTGTGAAAGAAAATGGAAACATGAATCTCCTGCAGCTAGATTGACAGAATATACCTCTGTTGCCAACAGTGACTGTAGTCTGGTATGTCAGGATGGGGAACATTTATCAACCCTATGCATATCCTACAGCATTGAATACATGGGTTTAATTAATTTAAAAAGTTATGAATGCATAATTCTATCTGAACATTAAGAAGAGCTTCCTGACTGTATGAGCTGTTCAGCAGTGGAACTCTCTTCCTTGGAGTGTGGTGGAAGCTCTTTCCTTGGAGGCTTTTAAACAGAGGCTGGATGGCCATCTGTCAGGGGTCCTTTGTTTGTGCTTTTCCTGCATGATAGGCAGTTGGACTAGATTGCCCATGAGGTCTCTTCCAACTCTATTATTCTATGCTTCTAACCCTACATACATTTATAACTGCAATAGTAAATCTCAGTCATAGAATATTCTATGGATATAAATATGTCCATAATTTTGAGGACAATGAACTCTTCTTGCCTGTGATTCTGTTGAGAAAAGAGAATCAGGCTTAGGGAGTATGCTGCCTTTTCAGAACAATACATGGGAAAATTGGTTACCAGGAGATTTTGTGGGAAATCCTCCTAGTCTTCCCATTGCCTATTCGCAGCCCACTTTATGTGATCGTTCTAACATCTTGTGTGAAAAAAGAAATTATGATGTGCTTTCTGTTATATTTTTAAAGAATAACGATAAATTCTAAGTTCCCTTTCTCGAATAAAATTCTGTTAAACTTTTCTGGAATTTCTTGTGAGCAAACTTGCTCAATTTCAATTCTAAATGAGCTTGGTTGCTCCCACCTCAAAACAATAACTCGGTAGCTTAACACTTCTAATGTTTATTTTCCCTTGGTTGTACTCTAGGGCTTCAATAATTTTCATAGACATACTGGAACTTAATTGCAGGAGTATCATTTCAGTATGTGCAACTATGAATGTCAATGCAGGTCTACTAACATCCATGATTCTTGAAAGCACTTGTAAATTACAATACGAGATTGAAACCTGCCTCATAATTAGCAAATCGTATGCACAACGCAAACTCATTTTCATATCATCCTTAGAATAATTCATGAGGAATTTCTAAATGTTCTAATGTACTGTATTTGCTTTACAGAGCTTTTTGTTTCTTTTCCTATTTAGAAACTAAGTTTTATTTAATTACTGATGGTTAGCAATTACTTTTTTACATTTTCTCTGCAGTCTCATTTACTCTATTACCATTACTGTTGGAGTAATGCAGCAACAGCTATTTGGCATTAGATGCACTCTCAAGGATTGCAAAATCATTAGGTTTTTCCATAGCTACATATGAAAAGGTAAACTTTTTTTGAAAAAATCTAGAGGGTTATGGGAAACCAAAGAACTGATGTTTCACTATACTCTATGGCAGGGGTTCTCAAACAGTGCTCCATGGAGCCCTTGGGGCTCCATGGGTGATAGTGAGGGGCTCCATGGCACCCTACTACTTCCTGCCTCCTCTTCTTTACTCCTCCTGAGAAATGCAGGGAAATTAACATTTTGAGCTGCTGGAAACAGCAGCAGCATCTTCCCGGGACACAGACCCTTTCTCACTCACTTCCCTCATTGCCCAGACTCTTTACCTTGCTGCACAGACCCTCCCAGCCCCCATTTTCTTTGCTTGCAAAACCCTATTTCCCTCTTACCACTCAGAAGGTGCTTAGATTGTGTTTTTCCTGCATGGCAAAAGTGGGTTGGACTAGATGACCTCTGAGGTTTCTTCTTTTATTATTACTGTAAGGCCTGCATTTTTTGTAAGAGTATCTGTTGAGATTGAAAAGAGTCCTGCGCAGGTTAAAAAACACTCTTCTCCCCATCTTTATGCAATTATACAATTATACAATGGGAGGTCAAGTACGCTAAACCATACAAATCAATGATTCAAGAACTGTATTGTCGAAGGCTTTCATGGCTTTCTGTATAATTGTATAATTGCTACATTGAGCATTCTGTCCTTTCTTCTGATTTCTCTGCCTACACCTCTCCCCCGCCCCTTAATTCCATTCTAAAAGTGGCTTAATGGGGGGGGGGGGGGGTTAACAAAACCCATAATATTTCTAGTCATATGTTGGCTTACTTATTCCAATATAATTAAAATTGCCAGATATGTCATATTTGTTTTTCAGATGTGGCATTAACATTTCAGAAAGCACTGCATTGTGAAATCTGAATAGCTCTTCTCTCTGACTGCTTTGCTTCAATATCACAATAAAACTCTCTCTCTCTCTCTCTCTCTCTATATATATATATATATATATATAATATTTTTATTCCAATCAGCATTTTCTTTGTTGCCATTTAAACATGATAACATATCTGTCATGGTTGCCGGTGCTGCATTTTTGTTCTGTTTTTAATGAGTATATTGTTTAATATGGTATTGTGATTGTCAGTGCTTCTAAGCCATCCTGAAGGTTAAAATGTGAGCCCAGAGGCAGACATTCATGTCTGCTTGTCTTGACCTTTAAAATTAAGAATTTTGGATAAACAGATTTACATCACCCGCTAGCTCAACTGTTGGAAAATCATTGGTGATATATTAGATAACATAGTGAAACTTACAACATAATGTCAGCATACAGTAATTACATCAAACATCCTCTTTAAAATATAATTTGTCAGTAGCAAGATATGCTCTATATAATCATGTATAAGTCTAGAAAAAATAGTTTTTAAAAGCCCCCAAAACATGGGTTAATGGGTCAATGGGAGTAAAAAACAACAACAACAAATGTTGGCCTGCAAGGTTTATGGCTCTTTGAGAAATGACAATGACAAACAAATGACAAAGTGCCTCCATCCTGTCATTTCCCCATTTTCCCTCACCTTGTTTGCTTCTGGAGAGCTGGTGTGCAACTCTGCAGAAATTGGGGGGAGGGTTCATGGAGTGGTTTGATGCCATGCTCTATGGTTAATGCAATCACTTACCTGATCTCAAACATGGCATTCTCATCATGGCAGTCCATCCCAAACTGCATTGCAATGTCAATGTAAATGTAGATGAGGCCTTCTTTAAAAAAATCTAATTTATTTAGCTAAGTTCTTCCTCTAATTTATATCTTCTAATGATCAAAATATAAAGTTATCATACCATTGTCTTTTTTCTGCAAAGAGACAATCAAGTGTTCCTGGTCTCATATTTTTCCTTTTTTACAGTAGTTTCCTTTTGACCAGTCCCTGCCACTAGGCAGGAAGAATCAATTGACTTTGAAACTTCTTGAGATAGTTATGTATATTGCTATATTCACAAGACATTGTGTTACTTTTGCAAATACAGTAGAGTCTCGCTTATCCAACCTTCACTCATCCAATGTTCTGTATTATCCAAT
Organism: Anolis sagrei; assembly: GCF_037176765.1. Classification (NCBI taxonomy): domain Eukaryota; kingdom Metazoa; phylum Chordata; class Lepidosauria; order Squamata; family Anolidae; genus Anolis; species Anolis sagrei. The sequence continues at coordinate 208,817,132 of NC_090023.1, read as the reverse complement.
GCAGTTTGCTCCCATCCAGATCCATAGCTGTTTCAATACATTGCAATGTTTTGGTGCTAAATTCATAAATACAGTAATTACTACATAACATTATTGTGTATTGAACTGCTTTTTCTGCCGATTTGTTGTAAAATATGATGTTTTGGTGCTTAATTTGTAAAATCATAATGTAATTTGACATTTAATAAGCTTTTCCTTATTCCTTCCTTGTTATCCAGCATTTTTGCTTATCCGGCGTTCTGTTGGCTCATTTATGTTAGATAAGTGAGACTCTACTGTATCCATACAATAGTGGACTACATTGTAACATATTCATCATTATCACTTCTGTCATCCAATTCGTTTCTTCACCAGTGCTTCCCTCTTTCCAACTTGGGAACTTTTTCACTTCTGCCTGCCATAAACTACACTATAATAAGTGTGACTGTTGACTGTTGTAGTACTAGGGCTTTTCACAAACATGATAAAGATATATCCTATACTCTTTTATGCAAATAGCTCGCAGTCCACTCAAAGTGTAGTGGGCTGGTCAATGAGCTGGTCAGGGTGAGAGTCAGCATGATTTGAGTGGTTTGAATTTTGAACGAAGACTCTTGAGACCAGAGATCAAATCTCCACTCAGCCATAAAAACCAATTGGATTACTTTAGGCAAATCTCACTCAGAGAAAGGCAATGGCAAACCTCTTCTGAACATACCTAGGTTTAGCTTAGGGTCACCGTAGATTAGAAACAACTTGAAGACACACAACGACAACATGAATGGCTGAATACTGCTTTGGCCAGGCATGATCAGAATAGCCATAGGATTGAGTGGAAAGCTGCCAGCCAACCCCACCCCCCCCCCCCCAACTGGCTAACACCATCTTCTATGTGTAAATGAACTGCTAGAAGTGTATGCCCCACTGGCTCTAAACAAGATGACAGCTACAATTATTTATGTCACCATTTAGGCTTAATTCTCAAATTACTTCTGATGCTTTCAAATATTCATTGTGAACACTCCAAAATAAATTAGTTGAACAGAAGTGCCAGACTGTTTTATTTTTAATTGACATGGATACTGGAGGGGGGAAATATTTGTGGGATGGAAAATAAGAGAAATAATCTACAGACTTTCAGAAATGTAACACAGAACACAGATTAGGGTGAATGTTTTCAATCCACTCTTTTACTATCTGACTCATCTGAAACAAGGGTGATGAGGCCACTTATAAATATCATTTTATATAAACCATGCAGTTCTTTACCTACCACCTTACCTCTGTTAAATAGAATCAATTGCCCTATTTACACATTTCTAAGCAATATAAAATTGGGTGAAATTGCAGGCTGTCTTATTTTTCAGTAAAAATTCAGCTTGTTGCTGTATTGCCAATTAACACAAATCTTAAAGAAACACAAAAAAAAATGAGACAAAGTAATTTGGATTGGCAAAGAAAGTCAACACAGTGGAAACAATCTTTGATTCAGAAAGCCACCTTAATGTGTTTTGTGAAGACAGAGAGGGGAGGGAACTACCACAGCTTTTGAGACAAACATAATGAAAGCTACTCTTCAAGATATTTTAGCTTTGATTTTCTCGAACATTAACTCAATCTCCTGCTGTAAAGTTCCCTTCTTTCATATGCTGTTCCTCCAGCTACCAGAGATTTGTAGCATAGGTATTTGCTTCTATATGCTGGATTTAGGATACTATTAATGCTGACTTATTTTTATATTTTAAAAAGGTACTAAGGATGCCTATAAACCAGGTGAACTTGATAGTTTGAATTGTAAAGAGATGTTAGAGAACAATCTTATGTGGAAAAAGCCTAAAGGATTGAGTGCTCCAATTTCAAAGCCCCTGCTCTATCTAAAATCTAGTTGTTTCTGCCCTGCTCTATCTAAAATCTATCTTACTGGCAGGGCAGAAACAACTAAGAAGCTAAGCTCAACTCCCCATTTCTCTATGGACTAAAAATATCTTTAGAAAAGAATAACTCTCTTTGAAAGCTAGAGGAAAGAAATCATTTAGAGCATATCTGTGCGTATGGTTTTGGAGCTGAGAGAAGATTCTTGTCTTCTCCCTTCCTGGAGGAAAATAAGGTCATTTCCCCCTCTAAATGATAATTCTACCTCCATGAAATTTTCCATTTAGTTTTCAAATATCAAGCACTGCCAAAGGTAAGACACTGAACATTGTTCACATCTAGAACTCTTATACAGAACCCTTTGCAACTTCCTGCTCCTTTCCTTTGGATGCCTATACTCTATTTCTGAATGCTCAGCTGAGCTTTTCATTCGAAATGTGGGAAATGATGTAAACTTATATTTAGGGACAAAATTTATATTTGGGGACTATGCTTTCCTCTCTCTCTCTCTCTCTCTCACACACACACACAAACACACAGACACAGTCACAGTGACAGCCACACCCACAAAGCCACACAGCTTCTTCTTCACCTCTAGAATTGTCACCATGGAAATCTTGGTCACTTGGTGGAATCAAAGTCCAAGAAGAGGGAATTTGCAGTCTTAAATCTGATCTGTTCCTTTGAGATCAATGCTTTTTACAGACTTGAGGGTGAAGATATCTGCCCTATCCTATGATATGAATTCAGGAATATTGGGTGCAGTTTTAAAATTTGGAAGCCCCTGTTTTGGAGCTTTTTTCATTCTAAAACACAGGTGCAGTTGTATTTGTTAAAAAAAACTCTACTGTACTTTTGGTAGGCATAATAACTTTCTGTAATCTAGAAATGCATCTAATTGTAACAACAAATTATAAGTGCTGATTTGTTACAATAGCAGGAAGCTATTGTATTATATTACCTATAAAGCCCCAAACACTTTGGATCCAGCTTATCTTCAAGACCGCATCTCCTTCTTTGAACTGGCGCAGGTTCTAAGATCTGACAGGGAGTCCTTCCTCTCAGTTCCACCTCAGTCTCAGGCATGGTTGGTGGGGATGAGAGAGAGGGCCTTCTTAGTGGTAGTCCCCCAGGTTTGGAAGGCCCTCTCAAGGGAGATGGTTAGCCCCCACTCTTCAAGTTTTCCAATCAAACTTGATGGTTAGCCCCCACTCTTCAAGTTTTCCAATCAAACTTGAAAACATGACTCTTCAAACAAGCCTTCAACCATGATTAGAATCTTAATTGTTAAATTCGAGGTGATTTGTTTCACTTTATGAGATTTTTTGGTCATGTCAGGAGTGACTTGAGAAACTGCAAGTCACTTCTGGTGTGAGAGAATTGGCTGTCTGGAGGGACGTTGTCCAGGGGATGCCCGGATGTTGAGGTGTTTTAACATCCTTGTGGGAGGCTTATCTTGATACTTGAATACAGTCTATTTTATTTCTGCAGCCATTGCTGTGTTTTACTGATTTTTTAAAATAAGACTTATGTGATGTTTAAGTAAAATTGTTATGTAAATTTACATTGTTATTTTATATGCTCATGTACTGTTGTACTTTATGTGTGTTGCACTTTTGAGTGCTTTTGTGAGCCACCTCAAGTCCCTTTGGGGATATGGTGGCGGGATACAAATAAAGTTTTATTATTGTTATTATTATTAAGCAGAAAGATTTAGATCTATGAACTAATATTTGGATTCAGACCCAAATTGAAACTGAAGGCCTCCAACTTAATCCAAAGTGAAATGGGCAGGTTTTTTTTCCTACCTTGCTGAATCAAATTTGTGGTCAATGTGCAACCCTAATATCTGTATGATTGCTGGTCATCAGCGATGTACTTCCAAACGCTCAGAGAAACAATTGAAGAAAACAAACGGTTTGATAAAAATATACATTAGTACAAGAAACTTGAGTGCTTTTTATTTTTAAAAGAACTGTGCCAATCAGAACTTTGACATAATTTGCAAGTTTTTAGAAAACAGAAAGCTTTCAATTTTTTTCAAACTACATCTGCTTGTTCCGTCTAGTTTATCGCTATATATTTATGCAATCTGTTCCAAAATATCTCTTTGATTAATACTTTGTGCTTAGATATTTATTTTCTGGATACTGAGATGACAATAGATCATTTAGGTAGCAAATTGTTATTTGTGCACTATATTGATAAATATTTTTGTTTCACTGTCATTTTTATTGTCCTGTAATGCTCTTTTATTGAGATGCTTATCTGTATCCAGCTTTAATGGGCTTCTAAGAAGTAGATCCAATGCTATAGAAGTGCTCTTTCTACTAGAAGTTTGTGAATTTAATCTAACAATCGCTCCATATAACTGGGTCTCTGTTTATGTTATTCACTTTAATTTTAATAAAAGACAATGTGTACCTACAGGTGCAGGTGCAAAATCCTTCTTGTTTTTTTAAATCAACTTAAATAAACAAAATATCTCTCTATTCCATCTACTGATCCATATGCAATTCATGTATCCAGTTCTTTCATTTCCCAACAGCTTTAGTTGCACTTCAAGGAGAAATATTTAAGCTCCTGTATCTCAGCTTTATCTTCGTGAATTTTATTTTTCAAGGAAGGGCAGCTTAGGATTTTTGTCATGTAAACTCTCTGTGCCAAACAGTGTCAAGTCTGGATTTCATAATTATTAGAATGGCTTTGTAATGATAGAAAACTGTTTAATCCCTCTCCTTAGCTCTCATAATACACTAGATGAGAGGGAAACCTTTCCTGTTTTGCTATCTCCAAACATTCTGGACTGCATAGACAAGATAAACATGCTCATTCTCTGTGTCTGTAAATAATGTACAATATAAGCCAAGGAAAGAACTTATTGCCACAAACACATTCTGCTGTATTCTACTCTTATATTCAAGCAAAATTCTTGACTTTGGTTTTGATGGAGAGCAAGGTTAAAAGGTCTTCTTCTGAGAGCAAACATTCTTCATTTCAGTAGTTAGAAATAACCTTTAAATGGTCCTCTTCCTATAATTAGATTACACCCAGTTCAAGCTGTCAATTTGTCAACTAAACATGAACGCCCTCTAATCTAGGCAGAACATGTGAATTGTACACTAGGTGAAATGCTCCCAGGCTAATCTGCGCCAATGTACCTTGTACTGATGTGTACCGCCTTGACTTTGACAACCTTTTGCAAATTGCAACAGCTGCCAGTACTGGTACCGTATTTACATTTCAGAACTTCCTATTTGCTTTTGCTTTGCCAGGGTGAACTGGCTGCTGCTCTGTGCACATTTGTTTATTTATCAGTGTTCTAGTTTGATAAGAACCATTTTCAAAATTGCCCTAAAACACCCTCATTCCTTTAGAGGTCATGGGAAACTTGTTGAGTGCTTTGGAGGTTTCATAAGGCATACTAAAGTGTCACAGTTTTGAAGAGAACTTTCTCACATCTCCAACAGAAGCATATTAAAGGGTCAGAAAGAATTTCTTCTCTCTAAAACAAGCCTTTAAAATGACCAGTAACTATCTTTACAAGGGCTCCAGAAATTGTTATATATTCAGGGGGAACTCTGCCTTCTTTTTTTCCTAAAATATATTTTATGAAGATGCCATATAACAGGCATGGGGAACCTTTAGACTTCCAAGTGCTACTGGAGTATAAACTGCAATCATTCCTGATATTGTCCAAACATACAAAATGGGAGATGCCTGATTCCAAAACAGTCCATGTGAGAAAGATCTTGGAGTCTTTATGGACAAGTTAAACATGAACCAACAGTGTGATGCAGCACCTAAAAGATCAATGGGATGTTGAGCTGCATCAAAAGTAGTATAATGTCTAGTCCAATGGAAGTCATGGTGCTTTTGTATTCTGTTTTGGTTAGACCCTGCCTGGAATACTGTGTCCGATTCCAGGCACCACAGTTCAAAAGCAATATTGACAAGCTGGAAGGTGTCCAGAGGAGGGTGACTAAAATGATCAAAGGTCTGAAGATCATGCCCTATGAGGAGCGTCTTAAAAGAACTGAGCATGTTTCGCTTGCAGAAGAGAAGGTTGAGAGGAGACATGACATTCATAAATAGATAAGTGTCATAAGGAAGATGGAGCAGACTCCTTTTCTGCTGCCCTTGAAACTAGGACTAGGAGTAATGGGTTCAAATTACAAGAAAGCAGTTTCCATCCGAACATTAGGAAGAATTTCCTAACTGTATGAGCTGGTAAACAGTGAAACTCTCTGCCTCAGAGTATGATGGAAGCTCCTTCCTTGGAAACTTTTAAGCCAGTGGTTCTCAACCTGGGGTCCCCAGATGTTTTTGGCCTACAATTCCCAGAAATCCCAGCCAGTTTAGCAGCTGTTAGGATTTCTGGGAGTTGAAGGCCAAAAACATCTGGGGACCCCAGGTTGAGAACCACTGTTTTAAGCAGAGGCTGGATGGCTATCTTTCAGGGATACTTTGATAATGCTTTTCCTGCATGGCAGGGGGTTGGACTAGATGACCCATGTGGTCTCTTCCAACTCTATTATTCTATGATTCTATGTTTGGATCTGATGAGACTTCAATTAGTTATTCACTCTTCCTGTAGAATCTCTGCACAAGTATTCCCTGTAGATTAAATCCACAATGAATTCATATAATGTTTAAATAAATTTTACTAAGCAATAATATGACCACTGTATGATTTTATCCATGAATAGTACCATTTCTGGGGATTTGGGCTTGTGGGACACAATGTTTTCAGATGTTTTACCTCCCTGCTAAGTACATAGAAGCTTAATTAGCTTCCCTATAGGGAACCTCTCAGCAAAGAAGAAACAGGATGGATATAAATGTTATGGCACTTTATTGTGTTTTTCATTTACGTTAAAAGACCCCACATCCAATCAATGCAACACCCACGCAAACATTCTCTTAAATATACATGTCATTTATTTCAAAACACACAAAATATATTCTCACATATATACAAGGTTATTTATATGTGTTAAATATGTTAAATAACTTGTAGGTTATTTAGGAAGTGAGATATTCAGTGGAAGGCTAAATTTCCATCCAACTATTGATTTGAAAGGTGTTGCTTGTGTCAATTTATATTAGAATTTGCAGAGCCAAAATTCATCTATTATCCCTAAGTCAATAAGTGTAGAATACTTGGATGTGTCAGAACATGTTGTGTTCTAATGTACAAAACATGTCCAAACTATCAAATTCCCACCACTACACTTGGTTGTTGGAACTTCTGCAGTACTGAGGCATACTTAAAAAAACATTATTGTTCATTATCTTCTGGGAACACACATATTAGCCATGGCAACAAGGGTCTGCATATCCTGCTCATCTTGGATTTTATTCTGAGAATCTTTGTGACTTGCATAATTTACTGCTTTGCTTTTTGAGAGATCTTGATAAGATGATCACTCTTGTGCAGAGAGATTGGAATCTTGAACTTTTTCAGTGTGTAGAGTATGGAAATTGCAAACTGGCACTGAAGTAAGATCATCAGTTTTGGTGATGGTCCTTATCAGCAACCCATTGCCGATCTGCCACATTCCCACAACAATCTTGTCTCTTATTATTACAGGTAAGATCTGTCAATAGGCCCTGATTGCAAAACCATGTCTTAATTTATTTACTGTGATGATCTCCAGCTGCAAGAGGCACTGTTTTTGATTTTTAAAGACTGTCAGGGCAAAACCATGCCATTCTAGTATTTATTATTGACAATGTTTCCCCATCACCAAATTCTCATAGTTACTTTAGTCCAGTGCATGTGAATCAGTTCAGCTTGCATCATAATTTATCTAACACCCCTAATTAAGTTATTCACATTTCACCCATACTTCCAACACACAAATTACACATTACTATGTAGGGCTTCAGAAAATTTTGTGGAACCTAATTCATGTTTAATTCCGAAGTCAGAATTCTGGAGAACAGGGTTATTTAAATGATTAGAATAACTGGGCTGAACTCCATTTTTAAAAGATAAATCTGAATTGATAATGTTTCCTAAATTTACAAATTACATTAAAAACTGCTCAGTTGGTTGGTGAAAACAGAAAATAGCTTGCATGGTACTTCAGAATATCTTACTTTGCTTGGCATTTGTTCAAAAAGATGTATCTCTGGGCAATATTAATGCATGGAATTGTCTCAATAACAAAACTATCTGAAAAAGATACACTCAGTTATTAATCTACCTTACAATTAATTTCAACATGCAAAATAATCAATTATTGAAAAGGCTTAGCTCATTTATAAATTATGACTGTGCAACCTGAAATTAAATAACGTGAAAGAAAATGTAAAACAGTTAACACTTATAGTTTATACATTGAGGAATGGTAAAGTGAATATAAAGTAAGTAGTTCAAATTGCCCCTGGTGGCGCAGGGGGTTAAACTGCTGAGCTGCTGTACTTGCTGACCAAAAGGTCAGCAGTTTGAATCTGGGGAGCGGGACAAACTCCCGCTGTTAGCCCCAGCTTCTGCCAGCCTAGCAGTTCAAAAACATGCAAATGTGAGTAGATCAATAGGTACTGCTTCTGCAGGAAGGGAACAGTGTTCCAGGCAGTCATACTGGCCACATGACCATGGAGGTGTCTATGGACAACACTGGCTCTTTGGCTTAGGAATGGAGATGAGCACCACCCCGCAGAGTGAGACATGACTAGACTTAACTGTTTGGTTTTAATTGTATAGTTTATTTGATACATGTATGTATGGCATCGAATTGCTGCCTGTTGTAAGGCTGTGGGATACAAATGTGGCAAATAAATAAATAAATAATGTTTTGCAATACATATATTCATAATTTTATATGCTATTTGCAATTATATTAACCATTATTCCTAAAGTGCACTGCCCTAAGTGTATCATCTGTAAAACCAAAAGAATTGGCTTAGTTCCTTCACTTTAGTATTCCATTTTATTGTCCCAGGTAGCAAACCTGTGTGAAAGAATTATACTCTATTCTGTGATGAAAATCGATGAAATGTGTTCAGTACTTGGTGTAATCGTTTGTTTTAATCAAATTTACATGAAATTGAGTTCTGCATATAGGGGGATAATATTATTCATTTTATGCTCCAATGGACTAAACTGAACAAAAACACAAGACAAGTGAAATCGATGGAGATTAAGTACACTCTTACTAAACTCTTACTTTATAATGTTCCAGTGATACTCTTTTTAATAGACTCTTGGTTTCAGCTGCAGAAGCATTTAACCATCATTCTCTTATTCACTCCCCCCCCCCCCCCCTGGAAACAATGAATACCAATGGTATAGCTGCTTTGTGATCTTTCATTTTCCCTACTGTGTAAAAAACAGCAGCCAAGTCTACAACTGTTCTTTGTATCGAACATTTTGATGAGTTGTTTCAGAAAAAAATCTTCATATTTTTAAAGCTATTTTGAACCATTTTAAGGGTTGCTGAAGTCTAGTAAAAAGCCTACCACATTACCAATATCACCAAGGCTGGCCCCACCATCAGGCAGTAATCAACCATAATGCCTGAAGCAACAATGGCAGGGTTCCAGCCATCCTTACTCAGGTACAGCACTGAAGAACAGTGCTGTATGTGCCACACAGGATATCCTTTCTAGTTCTTGAATGTTGAAGATGACCATATCGCATGGTTTCATGTGAAAAATGAAGGGAAAGACATGTTCTTTGGCCCCAACTACACTCACCCCAGAAAGTGTGCACTTTCTAGGGTAGGTATCCAGATGTCCAACTGGGACTTCCTAGTAGAACACCGGGACACTTAACCCCCTCACCAAAAGCCCCCTAAACAGAATTTTTTAAAAAAGAAAAGAACTCACTCGGGCTCTGTAAGATGGTTGCTGGAGTCCTCCTGGCACATACAAATTACGCGCCAGGAGAAGGGGGGGGGGGGAGAAGAACATCACTCCTGCCCCCCTTTCTCTTAGCACATCATTTGCTCCATAAGAATCCGGCAGCCATCTTATGAAGCCCCGGGTGAGTTCTTTTCTTTGGTATTCCCACAGTTTTCCGGGCTAATTTAGCCTGGAAAACTGTGGGAATACTGTCTGGACTGCAGTATTCTGCAGTCCAGATACCGCAAGTAGTGGGTTTAACCTGCACCATCCAAGAAGGTATGGAATAAACCCACTATCAAATCAATTAACCACAAATCAGGGTTTTCTTAATTTGGGTTTGTCCAAGATGTTGTCTGGAAAAAACCCTTTTTATTGAGGAAGTTTCTGCATTAAAGGAGCTGTCTAGATCCACCCTTACAAGAACATATCACAATCATCACATCCCTTAGAGCAGTGGTTCTCAACGTGCCAACTTTCAGTCATATTTGTGGCATATGCCTTCTCAAAAGTAAATTTCATGGAACTCTTTCTCCCAAGATTTCAGGAAAGAGTGTCTAGTATTACAACCTCACAAAGACACTAACAGTGGCAAGATGACATTCCCTCTTCCTCCATATGAAGGATTCAAGAATGGAAAACGAATGGAAATGTTGGTGGGCAGGAAAAGAGAATTAAAGATGGGCTCAAAGTGAACCTTAAAAACTCCAGCATAGACACTGAGAACTGGGAAGCCCTGGCTCTTGAGTGCTCCAGCTGGAGGTCATATGTGACCAGCAGTGCTCTAGAATTTGAAGAGGCACAAATGGAGGGCGAAAGAGAGAAATGTGCCAAGAAATCAATGCCCTCACTGTGGGAGAAGATGCAGATCAAGAATAGGGCTCCACAGTCACCTATGGACCCACTGCCAGTACAGATCTTGGAAGATTATCCTGCTTGGACAACAAGGGATTGCCTAAGTATATGAAGGTTAAATTAACATGGTTTACTTTGTAAGTCCTGCAGACAGCACATAATGCCACTGGATTTGAGGGGTGGTGGTGGAGGGAAATTGGTAGTTTACTGATTGTGGCAAGCATAATATTGCTGGATTATTTTTCAGTTTGTAAATTAGGGAGCTTTTGCATAACTGCATCTACTGTCTTCCAAAAGTAGTTCATTCTGCCTAGTTGTAGGAGCAGCAATGAAAGGCTGTCCCAAATACATAGGGAAACTGCCTATCATATTATAAGATCAATAACTTGAGAGAGTTTCAGGAAATATGAGACTATATGATACCATGGTTGAAGAGAGGCAAAAAGAAATATTTAGCACAACATCCAGATCCTCAACCAGTATCTCCACTGGAAGATGCAGCAAAATAGTTTCTTTTTGGACACTCTTCTTGATAGCTTTTAGTCATCCTGTTATACCTCTGACACACTTGCTGGTAGAATAAGGGAAGGATTAGAGAAGAGACTGAGTGTTGGAAGTAAACCCTCCTTCTAACTACATTATTCCATTGTGTTTTTCTGCAAGCTGTATTGCTATATTACTTTACAAGCTCTTCATCATGCAAAGTTAGATATATAAACTTTTTTGTTCATTTTGTACATCTGCAGATCTGCTCTCTCTCTCTCTTTCACCCCTCCCCCCAAAATGGGTCATTTTCCAGAGAGCACCTGTTGTAGTAAATAGTCATCTATATGATAATGATTTTCCAGGAAGCTATGAGAGGGAAAGGAAGGCCAGCCGTAGTTAGGGCATCGTTTTAAAGGAATCTTATTTGTATCTACGTGTTCACTTAAAGACCTCAGATGAACACTGTTGATACTCTGGCTCAGCTGTAACCCTGTTTTTGTACTTGCTTCACTAACATTCTTGAATAATTGTTCCAGGTTGGTAGCATGTTGGAGCTACAAATCCAAGCAACAGAAACAGATTTGTAGCTCCAACCTGCTATTAACCTGGAACAACTACTTAAGAGCGTTAGGGAAGAAAGACCAAAAACATGGTTATAACTAAATATTAAGAAGATTATTTAAAAAAACCCAAAGCCCGGGACCATAGAGGATTTACATAACTTTAAATAATGTAATTTTTTTCATGTCAGAAGCGACTTGAGAAACTGCAAGTTGTTTCTGGTGTGAGAGAATTGGCCGTCTGCAAAGATGTTGTCCAGGGGATGCCCAGATGTTTTGATGTTTTACCATCCTTGTGGGAGGCTTTTCTCATGCCCCCGTAAGGGGAGCTGGAGCTGACAGAAGGAGCTACTCCATGCTCTCTTCGGATTCGAACCTACGATCTGTCGATCTTCAGTTCTGCCAGCACAAGGGTTTAACCCACTGCGCCACAAGGGATTCCTAAATAATGTAAAGAAGACATTAAAATGGTTAAAATTTCCCTATATCTTGCTTCAATCATTAACAAAAATATAGACCATACCCTAGAGATGACACATGAAGTGGGCAAATCGCAATTACAGCAGGCAATAGCATCTTTGACTGAGACTTATTAAATCTTTTATTTTATAACACAAATAACCCATTAATCTACCTCCTTTTGGAACAACAGAAGAATAATGATGCCATGTTTTTATCTTTCTGCAATTGGTTTTGGGGGAAAGGGGGAAAGACTGGTGACTTTGGAGGACAGCTATCATAAGACATATAGTAGAACACAAAAGTCAAGGTTATCCATATCACATTATTTCTGATTTTGGAGTCTAAAGACAAATAAATGAGTTCCAGAGAAAATCAAGTCTGAATTCTCATCAGAGACCAGGCATGAAGGCATATATCATGAAACAACAGGATTATTGTTAAAAGCAATAATGCTTTGTAATATTGAGGGCTGTAGGAAAAGAGGAGGACTGCATTATAGGTTGTTCAAATTAATCTTGCTGCCAAGGCCTTGAATTTGCTAGGTCTGTGCAAGTTTGCTCATAACAAGATCTCCTGGAGATTTCTCATTCACTGATTCTCCAGAAGACAAAGTCAACTTGACAACACATAACAATTTAGCAGATTACATCTGGACCTTAAGAGGAAATCCAACTGGCATATAATCAATAAAACTGATAGATACATGTTCATGTAGCTGACATGGTTGGTAGCATATGGTTTTATCTTGAAGCAGTATTCCTTGCAATCTTTGAATTTTATACTATCACATTTTAAACTGTAAATGTGCTCACAAATAATTTTTGTTTAGGCTTTCCTTTCTGGATAGAATTAGAGCTTGGAGGATATAGCAGATATAAATATGCTTCTTTCCATGCATTCAACCTGCACAAGTCAATTGGTAAACTATGGTAAGTAAAGGTAAAGGTTTGCTCTGACATTTCCTCTAGTGGTGTCTGACTCTGGGGTGGTGATGCTCATCTCCATTTCTAAGTCGAAGAGTAGACGTTGTCCATAGACATCTCCAAGGTCACATGGCCAGCATGACTGCATGTAGCACCGTTACCTTCCTGCAGAAGTGGTTCCTATTGATCTACTCACATTTATATGTTTTTGAACTGCTGGGTTGGCAGAAACAGCCTAACAGCAGGAGTCCACCCCACTACTTGGATTCGAACCACCAACCTTTCGGTCACCAAGTTCAGCAGTTTAACCCACTGCGCCACCAGGGGCCCTATGGTAGCAGGATAAAATATGATCCACAGAACATTCTGGCTTATCAGTCTTGCATTCTGAACCCCACCAAAGATAGAATTGGGCCAAACTTCCCAAACAGACCCCTATGGACAACAGAAAATACTGTGTTTTCTGATGGTCTTTGGTGACCTCTCTGACAACCATCCTCATGACCCTCCCCCCCCCCCCCCGCAGGTCCCGACCCCCATGTTGAGAAATGCTGGATTAGACCAATGCACTGCTCAGTCCAGCAAATCAAAAGCATGAACATCATCAACTGATGGCTGTCTAGTCCCTGCTTACAAACTTCCAGTGAAGGAAAAGCTTGTTAGTCCATTAAGTATCTGGTATCATGTTCAAATTTCCAGCATCACTGGGATATTTCTCCTTATGTTTACAAAACAATATCCCGGGTGGCCATAATATCACCTAGTAATCTGTGGAAAACAAGACTCTGAGTGCCATTATACTGTAGACTTATTGCAATTTGACATCAATTTAACTATTGTGGCTCAATAGTATGGAATCCTGAGATTTGTAATTTGGTGAGGCACCAGCCCTCTTTGTCAGAGAGGGATAAAGACTTTATAAAGACACCTCTGTGATTCCATACCATTGATCAAAGGCAGTTTAAGTGATGTCAAATGGCATTAATTCAATAGTGTAGAGGTAGGTGACATTCAAGCTCCTTTCAATTGGAGCTTAAACCCAGAAAAGATTTAGTTTTCCTGACTATAGTCAAAAGTAGCCATCCTGGCATTACTGCCTCAATGAGTACTAAATCCCTGAATTGTCAAGTTCTGAAATATACACCTAGCCTTAATTAATATGTTTTTTTAGAAGTAGCATAATATAAATCTCTGAAATTAAGAAGCACCTAGTTTCTTCTGTGAAACTCTTGATGACTCAGAGAGCAAAATAATAGATGCCCAGACACATCGAGGAAAATGTCTTTAGAGCTTGTGGGAGGTTTCCTAAATTTTTACCACAACTCAAATTAAAGCACATGAAAAAATGTGTACAGTCAAGGAATCGTGGAAAACACTTCTGAGTGATTTTAATATAAACTAGATTTGACATATACACTGTCAATTTTGGGAGACTGCAACAGTCTGAGATGTTAATTCTGACCAATGACCAGCTCATATTAGGCATGCTTCCAACACTTTTAAATGTAATGAAAAAACACAACTTGCTCTTTTTTTTGTCGTGTCAGGAGTGACTCCTGGTGTGAGAGAATTGGCCGTCTGCAAGGACATTGCCCAGGGGACGCCTGGATGATTTGATGTTTTATCATCCTTGTGGGAGGCTTCTCTCATGTCCCCGAATGAGGAGCTGGAGCTGATAGAGGGAGCTCATCTGCCTCTCCCCAGATTCGAACCTGCAACCTGTCGGTCTTCAGTCCTGCTGGCACAGGGGTTTAACCCACTGCACCACCGGGGGCTCTGATTTAAATTAAATACATATTTTACTTCTTTTGTTTTCTTGAATCTCAGGTGTTACAAAGCCTCTACAAAGATGCTAATAACACGTTACAACATGGATATTTTGCAATACCAAAGTGACTCTGATTTTTTAAAAATCTTAAAATTGAAGGAGAGTTGTTGAACTTTATAGAATTCACTTTCATTGTGCAATGATACAGATTGCCTATTCCATTCATATCAAACTCTGCAGCATTTTTGACCCATGGGGGGAAGGGGAGGTCATGAGAATGGTTGTCAGAGAGGTCACCAAAGACCATTAGAAAACACAGTATCTTCTGTTGGTCATAGTGGTCTGTGTGGGAAGTTTGGCCCAATTCTATCGTTGGTGGGGTTCAGAATGCTCTTTGATTGTGGGCGAACTATAAACGGAAGCAACTATAACTTCCAAATGTCAAGGTCTATTTTTCCCAAACTCCACCAGTGTTCACATTTGAGCATCTTGAGAATTTGCGCCAAGTTTGGTCCAGATCCATAATTGATTGGGTCCACAATGCTCTCTGAATGTAGGTGACTTATAACTCCAGAACTCAAGGTCAATGCCCACCAAACCCTTCCAGTATTTTCTGTTGGTCATGGGAATTCTGTGTGCCAAGTTTGGTTCAATTCCATCATTGGTAGAGTTCAGAATTCTCTTTGGTTGTAGGTTAACTATAAATTCCAGCAACTACAAATCCAAATGACAAAATCAATCCTCCCCAACCCCACCAGTATTCAAATTTGGGTATATCAGGTATTTGTGCCAAATTTGGTCCACTGAATGAAAATGCATCCTGCATATCAGATATTTACATTAATAACAGTAGCAAAGTGGGCAGTTATGAAAAAGCAACAGAAATAATTTTATGGTTGGGGGTCACCACAACATGAGGAACTGTATTAAGGGGTCATGACATTAGGAAGATTGAGAAACACTGGTCTAATCTCAGTTGAACATCTCAGATTCTATGTCATGCCAAATCTCATGTTGATTTCTTTATATAAAAGGCAAAAGGACTAGTCAGAACTTTGGAACAAACATGTTCCAAGTGTTCCTTTCAAACAGTAAATCAATTATTCAGCCTGGCCTTTTTTTCAGGATAAGAGCATCTTAAAGAGCTATTCATCTGAAAACCATCAGGCATTCATTGAACATGTGAAAAATGGTGTTCAAGCTGAGCTCCTGTTTTCATAGAGGGATTCTATTGTAATGTTAGATGTAGATGAACAGGCAGTATAGAGCACAAAAAATTATGTGGTTGTTACTGGGAATGGTGAAAAATAATAAATACATATCTTCAGCAAAGTAAGGAATATTGCAAGGCAGAAAATGAACAACAACCAGTGCTATCCCCACCCCCAAGAGTACAGCAGAGGAAGAAAAGAAACATTACATTGCATAATTTTCATTGTAAAGTATATACAGGCACTCCCCAAGTTATGAACAAGGTAGGTTCATACATATATTCTTAAATTGAATTTGTATGTAAGTCAGAAAAGATAGATTTTTAAGTAGTACAGGGAAAGGTTAGCAGCCCTGTGGGGGTTGTTTTGCTGACTGTGCCCTTGTTCTGAAGATTTCATCTCATTTTTTGTTCCTATGATAATTGGATTTTGGACAATTTGGCTTGTTGTGGAAACAAAGATTGATTAGAAAGTTTCAGTGGAGATACTTTTTCCCCATGATAATTCTTCCAGGAATTTCCCTTCCAAGGGGGCTACTCTCACTTCCTGTTGCCTCATCCCCATTCTTAATTAAGAGTTGTTTGTAAGTCGGATGTTTATACTCACGGACTGTCTGTATACTATACAAGTACATATCTATACTTACAATGCTTGCCCATGATCAAATACAGCTCATGGCAGAAAGATGAGGAAGAAGAAAATAGCTTTAAATTAGAGTGATGCAGGTAGAGGGAGGATGTGGAAAAGCAAACAAATGGAAATGGGCAAACAAATTAGGAATTACTACAGGCAACAAAGGTTTTTAACTAAGATCATGATCGTTCTTGGGACATGCCTGGCAGGTATAGTTTAACTTCATCCCCACAAGTTTACTGAACTCAAACTGTCTAAAAAGCTGTAAAGTGCACTGATATTTGACAGCCTGAAATTAAAGCCTAGTATACTAAAAGATTGGGAGGAGAGCAATGACCAATTTCGTTAAAATAGTGAAGAGTAGAGACATTACACTGGCAATGAAGATCCGCATAGTTAAAGGAATGATATTCCCCGTAGTCACCTATGGATGTGATAGCTGGACCATAGAGAAGGCTGAGAGAAGGAAGATAGATGCTTTTGAATTGTGGTGTTGGAGGAAAGTTCTGAGAGTGCCTTGGACCACAGGAAGATCCAACCAGTCCATACTTCAGGAAATAAAGCCTGACTGCTCATTGGAGGGAAGGATATTAGAGGCAAAGATGAAATATTTTGGCCACATAATGAGAAGACAGGAAAGCTTAGAGAAGACAATTATGCTGGGGAAAATGGAAGGAAAAAGGAAGAGGTGCCGATCAAGGGCTAGATGGATGGATGGCATCCTTGAAGTGATTGGCTTGAACTTGAAGGAGCTGGGGATGGTGACGGTTGACAAGGAGCTCTGGCGTGGGCTGGTTAATGAGGTCATGAAGAGTCAGAAGCGACTGAATGAATGAACAACATACTTAAAGGTACATTTTCCTTTTGGTGACAGAGTACAGGTAAATACTAGCAAGAGTCAGCATCACATCAGATTAAGCAGTTAAAAGTCACTGACCTTCATAGGCCACCAACTGCAATGGCAAACAAGGCTGCATAGAGTAATGTGAGGCAAAGCCACCGTAATGTGGTCTGGTCTTGTGTTAGTAAAAGTCGAGTGGAACATTTGAATTCTACTACAGAATTTAGGACAATACCACATTAGAGTTCTAAAGTGTAGGTCTGTGTTTTCGTATCACCCAGTTTGCTCCTGCAGAATTCTGGGAAATGTAGTTTAGGGAAGCTGAGGACCTGTCTGGTTATGATTTTTAAGGGCTCTGCCCTAAACTACATTTGTAAGAATTCTGCAAGAGCAAACTGGGCAATAGGGAAACACAGACCTGTGCTTTAGAACTCTAATGTGATATTTTCTTAGACTGTCCCCTAACTTGGAGCCTATGGAGACAATTTGGCGATTTCCCAAACAAAACTGCCTGCAACTGTCCAGTCTGCAGTCTTGTGTTTCCTGCACTTGAATGGCCTGGGACATGGAATGGCATTCCCGTCCCTCACCCTGTTGTGGCAGTTTCTGTCAGTGAAACTGTTCCTACTTGTTACTTGGGGCAGGTAGCCAGGACAATGGAGAGTGATGGAAAGGGAAGGAGAGAAGAGGGAGGTTTCATCAGATCACACAATAGAAAGGTAGGGCCCATGCCATGGAAGGAGATGACCATGATCTGGAAGAACATCAATCAACACTCTGCATGAATTAAAGAGAGAGCAGATCTTTCCTCAAATCAGGGTACAAGTGGAGTCTCCCTTATTCAAAATACTTGGAGCCTACCTGTTTTTGCATATATGTATACAATGACAGACCTTGGTGATGGAACCCAAGTCTAAGCACCAATTTTACTTATGTTTCCTGTGCACCATACACACATAACCTGAAGGTAAGTATACAATATTAGGGGGGGGGGGACAATTTGGGGCATGAAGGTTTGAGTACACTGAACCATCATAAAGCAAAAGTATCAATATCTCCCCATCCATATGGGCAAAGCCTGGAGGATTTCAGATTTCCAGACAAGGGATGCTCAGCATGTATTGCTTTGCAAATATATCTATGTTAGGGATCAGAGAGCACATGCCATATATCCAGACTGATCTGCTATCTCTGCTTTGGTAAGAGTAGGTTGCACCTCCCACCCAAGGAGCAGAAATACCTTGAAGCTGTCAGTTTCTCTCTTCTACAGCTTTCCAAGTTCCTTCTGGTTATGTTTCTCTTCCTGTGCCAGGTCACCATAGAAACAGCACTATGTAACAGCATTGCCATGGGAATTTGACTGGCACAGGAAGGGAAATGCACGCAGAAGGAACTCGGAAGACTGCAATAATGAACGGTATGGCAGTTTGTGGATTGTGCTTTGAAAAATATTACAGGAGGAAACAGCCTTGTGACAATTTCTCCATAGATGTTATGCACATAACACAAGACCTCCAGTCATAGAAAGACAATGCACATTATAGCAAAGCAACTATGGGCTATGCACACAGAAGTGACCTACATATAGAAATAGATGCAGGAGGTGGATCCATTTCTATGATATTTTGGGTAATTGGACTGACTAGTAAGTGAAAAATGTTGACCAAAAATCATTTTAAAGTGTGTGTTCATTCCTGTTTATGTCAGGAACTTTGTCAGATTTTGTCTAAAGTGAAACTCAAATTTGCAGGAAAATTCAAAGTTTTGGTAGAACTTTTTTTCTTTTCTTTTTCTTGTTGTTTTATTGGTTTTTTCCCACTCCCCTCCTCCCCTCCTTTTACATGCAACTTATACATCAAACTACAGACGTTACATTTGGAATATCAATCTCAGTCTTAATTTTTCTACTCCACATCTTAGCACATTCTCTAAATAATTCCTAACGGGTCCCACATCCTCTTAGTTATTGTAACCTTTTCAATTTTATCTATATTATTCAATTTGCAATTTGTTATTTCCACATTTAACATATTAACTATATGGTTATACCAATTAGTCAATGTCTATTTTGTTGTATCTTTCCAACCCCTCACTAAAACGATTTGTGCACATGCTATTAATTTTTCTTTTTGTATAAATGAAGAATATGCATGAAGAAAGTTATGTGAGGCGTTCTACCAGGTCTTTAAGAGTTTTCTTGCTTAACTTTAGCTACTGGGTACTGAAGATGATAAAATGATGATGATAGGGTGATTGTTGATGAAATGGTAGAGTTATGTGTATTAGGAAAAAATATATCCTCAAGGCATGTATTATTAGGAGCACCAAGTCATCAAAGGGTTAAGATGAAGCCAGGGTGAAAGTTCAGACATTCCAGGCTAAGTCACCTTTTGGTCAAGGGTTATGTCATATCCAGAGTTGTGGAATGGAGATAAGGGATTCTGTACGTAAGCCAGCGACATAGGGGAAGACTTTCTCTTTCATCCTCAATCTCCTGCTGTAACCTGAGAAACTTGTAAATAAAGTCTTTGAACTGCCCGGCTGGGCATAAACTGTAGCACAAGTGTACTTAAATCAAAGGGTAGCAGAGAGGGAAAGAGCAAGAAGAGCAGTGCAGTGTGCATACCACAAATTCAGAGAATCTCTGTCTGCAAGAGGAAGGAAGGGAAATCCAGTCCTCCCCCTTAACAGTGATGATGTGGAAGAAAGATTAGACAAAGCATTCATAGAATCATAGAATCATAGTTGGAAGAGACCTCGTGGGCCATCCAGTCCAACCCCGTGCCAAGAAGCAGGAAAATCAAAGCACCCCAACAGATGGCCATCCAGCCTCTGTTTAAACACCTCCATAGAAGATGCCTCCACCACACTTCAGGGTAGAGAGTTCCATTGCTGGAAGTTTTTCTATACATCGATTTAAGAAAAGGTTTGTTGTGTGTTCGGTTTTGTGATTTGAACAAATATGTGTCACAAGGAGTATAATGCAATTTGCTATACTAGTTGTTTTGTATAGTGTGTGTTTATAAGTCCCATCTTGAAGAACTAAAGATGTGGGATGATGAAAATTGCCATCTGAGAACATTTTGAAGGCCACATATTGTTCACCCCAAATATAAAGGAAAGTTTCCCCCCACAACACACACACATTTGGTACAATAGAAAGCAAAATGAAACCAAGAACAAATTCAGCTTTTGTGCTCATAATCCATTGTGCTTCAGATATATTTCATAGTTGTAGTTTTCTTTTCCTTGAGGTCATATAGAAATTAAATTGCATTTCTAGCTGAGAAAGCGAGAGAAAGAGAAAGAAAAGTGGGAAAAGAAAGTAAGGTTGCTTACCTGTAATCATGTTTCTTCTAGTGGTAACTGTGAAATTCACACCTGTGGTATTTCCCTGCGTCCACGCAGCTGACTCGGATCTTTCTTGAAAGCTTTTCCTAATTAGGGACTCCAGCCCCGCCCATCTACTCCTAATAAAGCCAGGCAGCGGGGCTTGGAGCCTTAATTCTGTACTGCGAAAGACAGTCGGAGATAAAAGGCATGACAAAATGTGGGGAGGATGGGCGGGTTGTGTGAATTTCACAGTTACCACTAGAAGAAACATGATTACAGGTAAGCAACCTTACTTTCTTCTGCGTGGTACTGTGAAATCCACACCTGTGGTAGACTAGCGAGCAGTCCCACGGATGGCGGGTGTCATGCTAGTGCAGAAAAAAGTACCGCTCTCCCAAAAGCTGTCTCCTTCTTGGCAGCTAAATCCAATTTATAATGGGAGACAAAAGTATGCGGTGTTGACCATATGGCCACTCGACAGATATCATGCAGAGGCACACTGTGCAAAAAAACCATGGAGGGTGCCAATGCTCTAGTGGAATGAGCATGGATCTGAACAGGTAAGTCCAGTCCTGCCATTTCGCAAACTAGCCGGATAGCTGCAACTATCCAGGTCGCCACCTCTGGGTAGAAACAGGAAGGCCCACAGTATCCCTACGGTACTTAACAAAAAGTCGTAGGGACTTCCGTAATGGAGCTGTGCGGTGGACATAAAAAGCAAGAGCCCTCCGCACATCAAGAAGGTGCAAAGACTGCTCCAGGGGAGTAGAAGGATTTGGAAATAAGGTTGGAAGGACAATGTCCTGAGACATATAAAACTATGATGCTGACTTAGGTAAGAAGGGAATGTCTGTGCCCAGCATGACATCCTTATGAAATTTCAGGTAAGGACTATCGACTCAAGAGCCATAAGCTCGCTAGCGCGACAAGCAAAAGTAATAGGCACTAAAAATGCCGTTTTCCATGATAGATGGAACATGTCAGAAGTGACCATTGGCTCAAATGGTGGTTTCGCAAGGGCGAAAAGAACAACCTCCAACCTCCAAGGGGGGCACAGGCCTACTTGGGGCCAGAAATTTCTAAAGCCTTGCAGAAATCTCTTTACAAAAGGATCGGATAAAGGAGAGGGAAGAGAATGCTCGCTTCTAAACGAATCTATATTTGCCAGATTGACCTTCAAGAATGATAATGAGAGTCCTGAATCTGACAGAGAGATCAAAAAATCCAGGAGGAGGGAAGTGGAAGCAGACAGAGGCTGAACCCCTTGCTTTTGTGAAAAAATGCAAAAATGACACCACTTACAAATGTAACAATGTTTAGTGGCAGGGCTCAGGGCAAGGTCCAAAATGCCCTTTACTGGTTGAGAGAGGGCTGAGGCTGGAGCTGCCATGCCGTCAACCGGAACTGAGTGACCTGGGAGTACGGGACTGGGCTGTTGCTCATAGCCAGCAAGTCTGGTCCGAGTGGCAACTGAATGTAACAGCTGCCTGCAAGTTGGAGCAGAATGACAAACCATGGCTGGCGGGGCCACCATGGCGTGATGAGAATGCAATCTACCTGCTCTGCTTGAAGACGAGAGACCACGCTGGACAGCACTGGCAATAGTGGAAAGATGTACAGGAGGGTGGATGTCCAATCCAGGAGGAAGGCATCTCCCAACAGCCTGTCTGGTGGAGGCAAGACGTGCTCCAAAGAATTGGCACTTCATGTTGGCGGGAGAGGCAAACAAGTCCAGAAGGGGAGTGCCATCTGACAAAGAGTTCCCATGCCTGGGAAGGATGAAGGGACCATTAGTGGTCAGTATAAACTGTCTGACTGAGGGAGCCAGCAAGAGAGTTCTTGATGAATGGCACTGATGGTTATGGTATACCAGTCCCCGATTCTGATGATGAGGGCAAGCAAATCACAATCGTGGTGGTGGTAGTAAGGTGGACAATACTGTCCATGAGCAAATGAGAGATAAGGTGCAGTGCCATTTGTACTGCGAGTAACTCCAAATAGTTGATGTGCTCCATGCCCTCTATGGCCGCCTAAGGACCATGGATGGTGTGACCCTTGAGGTGAGCTCACCACACTGAGAGGGAAGTGTCGGTTGCTAACATCGCCCACACAGAGATTGGAGCGATGAGTCCACTAGTTGAGAGACCTGTGGATGGCTAGAGGGACAATGACACATTCATTGGGCTCATCCTGCATGGGATGAAGTGCCCGAAGAAACCAATTCTGGAGAGGCCGAAGGTGCAAACAGGAGAAAGGAGTGGCAGCTGTGGTGAATGCCATGTCCCAAAAAGCACTGGACATCCTTGGCATGGATGTATGGCTTCTGCCAGACTCAAAGAGCTAATGAATGCAGATTCAGAAACCTGTCTTCTAGCAAGTAGGCTCTTGCATGCCAAGAGTCCAATACAGGCCCCATGAATTGGTTGTTTGGATAGGCTGAAGAAGAGATTTTACCTTGTTGATAAAAAGACCAAGCGTCTGCTATAAAGAGAGTAAAGTGAATGTTCCTCTGTAGATACTCACAGGACTGTGCACCAGCAACCAGCCATAAATATAGGGGGAAACTACTACCCCGTGCACCCAGGGATGAGCTGGCATACAGCCATCTCCTTAGTAACACCTGTGGAGCTATGGAGATACCAGAATGAAGAACTTGAAATGAAAAAACCTGACTGCTAGTAAAAAGTGACAAAAATCTACCGTCTTGTGGTCTAATACCACATGAAAAAAGGCATCCTTCAAATCAATGCTACTGAACCATGTCTTGCTGGATAACAGAGGGAGGATGGTTGGTAATGACAATACCTGAAATTTGCAATATGCAATATATGCATAAAATCCTGTAAGGTCCAAACCTGGCCAAAGCCCACTGCCTTTATTGGAAACCAAAAAACAGCTGGGGAAAAGGAAAAAGAAGGAAACATAGAAAGATGTAAAGAAGCTACTGCTCCTTTGAAACAAGTAATTACCTCCTGCTATAACACAGGAGGAGGAGTGGCCCGTAGAGTCCCTACTGGGGACAGTTTGAAAAATTCAATTGCATAAACATGCTCTGTAATCTCCAACACCCATGAGTGAGAAGAGATCTAATGCCATGCACCTAAAAATGATGAGGTGGAGCTCCAAAAACTGGAGCTGAAGGGTTGGAGGCTATTAAAGAAGAGAAAATGCATGCGAAAAAACTATTGGCCCTGATCTTCTTCTTTCCCTTTAGTTTGTTGTCACCCCTGGATAATTAAGCTGAAGGGCTGGCCACCACAATCTAGGCTAGATTGTGGTAAAAAGCCAAACTTAGAAGCAGGCTATGTTCTGCCATGGGCAGTTATCCTGCCATTGCTCTGCCTACTTTGGAGAGGGTAGAGGATCTACACATGCTGGTGGATGGCTGCTGCAACAGCAGCAAACACCTTAGTACTGTATCGGTGCTGTGCTTAGCCGTAGCGTTGTGATGAGAAGCTAAGGTGAGATACTACTGACAGAAAGCCCTTGGGATCTGTTGATGTTGTAGGGGAAGAAGATCCAAATAAGGTGCTGAGCTATGCCACAAGAGCACCTGAGAGGCTGCCAGACAAGCATGGTAATGAATCATGCAAGTAAGTAGGCTAGCAGTGGGGTGGATCTTCTTATCACAGTGGATTAAACAACTTTGACCACAATAAAGTTCAGTTTAGTAGGCTTAACTAACCACTCTGCTGAAAAGGTGCGTATGCAGTAAAGTGCAGTTACAAACTTAGAAATTCCAGACACAGATACAGGAGTTGCCCTTTGTTTTTCTCCAAGCTTAAGCGAATATGGAAGTGCTGGGAGAACTGGGAGAACTGTACTTGGAGCTTGTTTCTGCTGTTGCTCAACTGAGAAAAGCAGATCCTCTAAGCAATCAAGGAGGAAAAATTAGGTAACACATCCCCTAAGGAAGCTGGGATGGAAAAGTCCTCCTCAAGAGTAGGAGAAATCTGCTACTCATAGGAGTCAGAATCTACATCAGACTCATTGACTGGTTGCAGCTGAAGGAAGCACCAGAATGAGCTTAGGAAAAAGTTTTAATAAACTCCTGAAAACCAAAAGAAGGGACTACAAATCCTTGAAAAGGAAAGGAGGGTGCAGTTTGCCTATGCAAAAGAGTAGCAACCTACCTGTTGAGGCATGGGCCAAGTGGAGATGGGGTCCAAAAGACACAGTACTTACATTCTGAGCCGTCACTGAAGCTCCCAGGCAGCATGACGCAGAGGGAGGATAGTAGCCCGAAGGCCCCTCCAAGGAGTTATATTCCATGGGCTTAGACCCAAAGCCTTGGCAGCCATCACTCACACAGGTGGCGTGGCTGCCTTGAGCCTCCCCTCCCCTGAGGGGGGCAAAAACATGGCAGGAATTGTTGCAACCCGAAGGCCCCTCCAAGGCGTTATATGCCATGGGCGTGGAGGCAAAGCCTTGGCTAGCCATCACTCACACAGGTGGCGTGGCTGCCTTGAGCCTCCCCTCCCCTGAGGGGGGCAAAAACATGGCAGGAATTGTTGCAACCCAAAGGCCCCTCCAAGGCGTTATATGCCATGGGCGTGGAGGCAAAGCCTTGGCTAGCCATCACTCACACAGGTGGCGTGGCTGCCTTGAGCCTCCCCTCCCCTGAGGGGGGCAAAAACATGGCAGGAATTGTTGCAACCCAAAGGCCCCTCCAAGGCGTTATATGCCATGGGCGTGGAGGCAAGCCTTGGCTAGCCATCACTCACACAGGTGGCGTGGCTGCCTTGAGCCTCCCCTCCCCTGAGGGGGGCAAAAGCATGGCAGGGATCGTTGCAGCGCCCTCTGCCTGCTGGGGTAAATGGGGCAGAGAAAGCACGGGCAGTGAGAGCAAGCTGTCCTTAAAAAAACAGAGACAGCTGAGAGGCGTGGCTGCAACCCAAAACAAAGTTATTGGCACAAAGCCACAGTGGCAGTTTGTTGCCCCAAACTCTACCAGTTCCTGGGTCTGGAAGGGGTGGTAGGCTGGTAAAAATCTTCTTCCCTCCTGCTTTCTGAGCGAGGGGAACAGAAGAAAAAGAAGGTAAGTTACTGCCCATTGCCAAAGGCAAAAAAGCCTGCGCCTCAGAGGACACGGCATTATTTTTTTTTAGAGGGAGGGAGTGGGTTTGTCCTCCCACTAGCCTAAATAGGATAAACAAAGGTCCCAGAACAAAAGTTGGAATTGCTGTCTGTTAGAGTAGTCAAACTGGAGTCCTAAAGTCAAACCAATAGTTGTTTTAGGAGAGAACACCGAGTTGTTGCTTTCGCGGACAAAAGGAATTAAGGCTCCAAGCCCCGCTGCCTGGCTTTATTAGGAGTAGATGGGCGGGGCTGGAGTCCCTAATTAGGAAAAGCTTTCAAGAAAGATCCGAGTCAGCTGCGTGGACGCAGGGAAATACCACAGGTGTGGATTTCACAGTACCACGCAGAAGAAGTGAGCTGAAGTGTTGCCACAGCTGGATTTTAATAATAAGGTCAGCATACAGATAAATTCAATAAAATTAACCTTTATGACACCCTCATCACCTCATCATCTTGATTTTAGAAAGAGGTAAATAGATTCCATAGAGCAGTTAAGAGTCAGCACGAGACACAGAGAACTATTTTGCAAACTCACAAGACCAATAAAGGAGCGTAGCTAAAATCACTTGAGAGAAGTGCTGCCAGGCTGGTAGGGAAATGTTGCAGCAATAAAATGACAAAATTTGATGGCACCGGCTCCTGCAAAAAAACCATGGAGAGCTATCTATCTTATATGAACAGCCTGCTATATATAGGTTTGAATAAAGGAAACAGCGTGGGATAATATAGGGAGGCTCAGCATGCTTTTCAGCTTTTGATTATATGAGCGCTACAATGTCCGCTTCTCCATTTGTCCGCCAGGCCTGCAAATCAGATAACACACTTTTCTTTCAAGCCATGGGCAACCATGTTTCACAGTGTTTGCATGTGTGTGTGTGTATCTCCATAAATACTTTTTTCAATCTTTAAATGATGTATTTTAAAAAAATGTTTACCAGCAGAATTTAAACCAATAGTACCTGTTTCCATGATAGCAGGTCGAGCAATGTCATTATCCATACCATAAAGCCTCTTTCAAAACGATAATAAGAAAAGGAGAAATAAAATAATGGCATTGTACTTTGCATTATATTTGTTGGTATTTCTGGTACTGGACAATGTTGATTTTGAAAGGCCTTTCATATCATATACTCACAAGTCTTATAGTTTGGTGATATCAGTAAAGAGGATACTTTTATTTGGAGCCATTTGTGTTCTGCCAATACAAGTTTGCTGTATAATGATAACACATTTTCAATGCTTGTGCAAGATTGTTATCTCTCAAATGGTGCTTATTGTAAAGGAGGTTACATGACTGCTTTGCACAAGAACTAGTGGGATTTTTTTGTTTAATTGGATTTAGACCTTTCAACTTCTGAATTTCTATGTGGTTTTATCTTCTTGTAAGCATAAAACAGGTAGACTGATATCATAGGCAACAATGTATCTGCCAAAAACTTGTATGTGGGCCAGTGGGAGTCATTTGACCACAGGGCAACTAGCCCAAATAGATCTTGGCTGCAGCCGAAGAAGCACTCCATCTGTTTCAAGATCCACTGTTTATCTTCCTGTTTCCTATAGCATAATGTCTCTGCAGTTAGAAAAATACTGTTTTGTGTGATATCAAAAGAATATTGATTTTATGCTATTTTAACTTTAATGGATTCTATTAAAGAATGCTGAACTTATTCAGTGTAAATTATTTTTACAGTTGCCAAGATGAAAATCACAGGTCTTGTAGGCTTTCATTTAAAGGTCATATTTTGTGGGAAAATAATGCATTATACATATATATATATAGAGAGAGAGAGAGAGAGAGAGAGAGATTCTGAAAGTAATATTGGGGATGCAAACATAGAGCAAAAATTAATTAGAAGAAAGGTAAGAGAGAGACCAAATGCCACTCAATGTTTATAAGCAATGCTTATATAATTAGGTCCCACAGTTTATGAGTCCATATATGATAATAATTTTTTTGTTTTGTTTATTAAAAATGTATGAAAGTGATTTGCCATTTCCCCATATCTGGCATTTTCTGTGTAGCTCATATAATTTATTTCCTTTTTCTCTCTCTGGCTTATTTATTTTCTCTGTGGGATCAAGAGACTAACCTTTCTAATATTGTTTTAAATAGTCTTCTTTGCTAAGTGTTGGGAGAATTTTCTAGTATGTAGCTATGCAGGGTTTTTTTTTTTTTTTTTTTTGCATATCCACTCACTGCCATGGATTACTCCTTACAGATCTAGTTCATGAATTATATAACAAGGAAAGTTTCTGGCATGGTTTGTCTCCTCTCCTGTAGTATACCAGTTTTTATAACACTTTTTGGAAAGAAGGGAAAAATAAGAAGAACGATTCCTCTCTCACAACATATTTATTTATTGGGCTTATAAAAGAAGGGTGCCCAAGTTCTTATAATGAAACTTCTCTGGTTTGTTGTTGTTAATGAATTTCTATCCTGCAAAGTCATATGACTTTTCCCAATACAGGGACCCAAGGCAGGTTGTGAAAGCTATTATCATTGATTTAATGCCATCTATTCTTTTTCAAAATCTACTGTTCAATTAGTACTCCATTTGACAGATTTCTTGTTTTTAGCAACAGGCGTCGTGATTCTAGCCTAGTGTACAACATTTGCTTATATTCTATGTTCTAAACCTGTCATTTTTATATACATTCTATAACCATTTTTTTTTTTTTTTTGCTTTTGCTGTTAACTCAGACATATGCCAATCTATCATTCAAGGTAATTCCAATGTATGGCAAATCTATCATAGAGTTTTACTGGCAAGCTATGATAAGGGATTTGTCATTGCCTTCTCCTAGGGCTGAGAAAGTGCTGGAAATATTCCAGATTGCCATATCCTGTTGGCAGTCACGCAGGGGGTGTGGGGATCTGTTGTCCCATGTTCCATTCCATCATGGCTTTGCACATTCCTTATCACATGGGGGAAACCTTTTTTGGCGGCTTGACTCATATTTCCTTATGGAAAGATGGGGAGCCTGCCATTATCTGCTGTTGCCATGGAACCGTCCTGGCGGGCATGTAGCCGGGGGGGGGGGGGGGCTTGAGGGGCTTCAGCCCCCCCCCAAAAAAATTCTCATGGTGGTTCGCGAAAAGGCCTTACTGGTGCATTATTTAAACTGTTATATTTATTCATATCATGATCTGATCACCATACTCAATATATCCCATATGCATGGGGGTATTGGGGTAATGATACAAAAGGTTTGCTAGGCTAGACCCTCTTTCACTCAGACTCAGCCCCCCCCCCCTGAAACTCAGCCCCCCAAACCCCCCCCCTGAAAAAAATTCAGCCCCCCCCCCCCGAAACGAAATCCTGGTACGGGCCTGCGTCCTGGAAGGAGTTATCTAGGGTGTGATGGGAGCCATTGGGTTCTGTGGCTAACCCTAAAAATTCAGCTACCACCACCAAATAAAAAAAGTCATGTGATGAGGTCCTTAGACAAAAGTCACATAGTACATTTCCAGGACAGAACATTCAAGGCCTGGTCTCTCAGAGTCCTTGTCCACAAATAATGCTGACTTGCTAGCTGTCAATCAATCAACTTCATTTGCAACCTGTCCCATCTCCCCATGGGGACTCGGGGCAGCTCACAACATGGACAGCAACCATTCGGTACCACACAAATACATAATAAATTAAAAATGCAAATAATAATATAAACAATTAATCATAACTAAACATAAAAAAATGAATCAATAAAACACATATCACAACCACAGTAAAAAGCAAGTTTAAAAGCCAGAACAATAGATTAAAACCCATATCCATTGTTAAAAGACCTACCCATAGGCCATTCCTTATGTGGTAAAGCCAGATATTAAACATTTGATTCTTCATAAGCCTGGGAGCATGTAGTTGTTTTCTGAGAGGAGCATGTCAATAGGAAAATGTCAATAGTAGAATAAATACAAAAAGCTTCCATTTTCAGAGCATAACTGTAGAATTACAGAAGTTCTCGTAAATGCTTGGCATTGGCAACAATTAGAAAACTAGTAACTTGTGTGGAAATATGAAAGAGATTCTCTAGAGCTGAAACATCTAAAGCTGTATTTGGCTAAATTAGTGTCTAAAATGTGTGTGTGTGTGTGTGTGTGTATACACGCCTTCAGGTCACCTGTCAATTTATAGCAATCCCATGAATATCATAAAGCTATATCAGTGTAAATTCTGGACCTTTTCCACAGCATCAGGCAATTCAGAAATCTGAAAAAATAGTGAGGAGCCAAACTTACAGTTCTGCATTATCTGAATTATTTTAGATAATGGGCACCTCTATATTAAGTATGACATTGCATTTAGAAACTCTATCTTTGCCTTTCACTTCAACAGTGTCAAGCAACAGACGTCTGCAAAGATGAAATGTCTAAAAATATTCATATTTCTGACACCTGATATTTTGTAACTTGTGTTGTTTCTTTAAAGGTTAACAAAGCATTGTAAGGTGTCAGGTCATTTGAAATCTTTAAAACTAAGCCACTTTCAAATCAAGTCTGCAAGATATTTCTTCAAAATCATTTCCTAGAGGAATATACTCCATTTTAGTGCAGAAGTAGCTCAAATTCCCCCATCTTCTTATGATTTGCAGATTTCTTTACATTTTTCTTACCTTACAGTAATGAATATATTCCTAACACAACTATCATTAATCTACGTTTGTTTCATACTTTGAAGTATATCATAGAAGTCCCATTCAAAATGGTACTGAATCCAAACATTATTTTTAGAAGTTAGAATATTCATCTGAATGTGTAAGCATCATAACTTATTTGTTGCACATTTGTGTCACACATCTTGTCTGATTTCAACAGCAAAGTGTTTGCTTGGTATTCATTAGCTTTTTGATCTGCCTTTGAAAATTAGCTTCTTTTAGTGATTACTTTAGGGTTTTTTTTTATTCTGCTGCAAAGATGTCTTGTGCTTATCAGGATTGTTCACAGAAGTCCTTAAATAAACAATGGCGGAAGGTGTTAACTACTCTTTCCCAGAAGTGAGATGAAACAATTATTTGCTGTTTTTTTTCTACAACTAGCAGTAGTGCAGGTTATTATGTTCTAGCAGGGCAAGAAAGGTTGCTTCATAAAATAAAGGCTGCAGTACTCTGTATAGTAAGGATAATAATATCGAGGATAGTTTTGATGGTGTGGTGAGTGAATTAGAACCAGACATCCTGAGGAGTGAGGTTGAATGGGCCTTAAGAAGTATTGCTAACAACAAGGCAGCAGGAGATGCTGGGATCCCAGCTGAACTGTTTAAAATCTTGAAAGATGATGCTGTAAAGGTGATGCATGGCATATGCCAGCAAATATGGAAAACACAAAAATGGCCATCAGTCTGGAAAAAATCAACTTATATCCCCATACCAAAATAGGGAAATGCTAAAGAATGCTCAGACTTTCGTACAGTGGCACTTATTTCTCATGCTAGTAAGGTAATGCTCAAGATCGGGCAAGAAAGACTCCAGCAGTTCATGGAGCGAGAGTTGCCAGATGTACAAGCTGGGTTTAGAAAAGGCAGAGGAATGAGAGACCAAATTGCCAATATCCACTAGATAATGGAGAAAGGCAGGGAGTTTTAGAAAAACATCTATTTCTGTTTTATTGTCTATTCTAAAGCCTTTGACTGTGTGGATCATAATAATTTGTGGCAAGTTCTTGGTGGCATGGGCTTACCAAATCACCTTGTTTCTCTCCTGAGGAACCTGTATAAGTACCAAGTAGGAACAGTAAGAACTGACCATAGAACCACAGACTGGTTCAAGGTTGGGAAAGGCATATGGCAGGTTTGTATACTCTCACCTAACCTATTCAACTTGTATACAGAACACATCATGCGATGTGCGGGGCTTGATGAATGCAAGGCTGGGGTAAAAATTGCAGGAAGAAACATTCACAACCTTAGATATGCAGATGCTACCACTTTGATGGCTGAAAGCACGGAGGAGCTGAGGAGCATTCTAAACAAGGTGAAAGAAGAAAGTGCAAAAGTTGGATTGTAGTTAAACATAAAAAAAAACCAAGATCATGGCAACCAGACTGATTGACAACTTACACATAGAGGGAGAAAACATGGAGGTTGTGACAGACTTTGTATTTCTAGGTGCCAAGATTACTGCAGACGCAGACTGCAGCCAGGAAATCAGGAAACACTTACTTCTTGGGAGGAGAGCAATGTCCAATATTGATAAAATAGTGAAGATTAGAGACATCACACTGGCAATGAAGATGCACATAGTAAAAGCAATGGTATTCCCCATTCTAAGCTATGGATGTGAGAGCTGGACCATAAGAAAGGCTGAGTGAAGGAAGATAGATGCTTTTGAACTGTGGTGTTGGAGGAAAGTTCTGAGGGTGCCTTGGACCGTGAGTAGATCCAACCAGTCCATACTTCAGGAAATAAAGCCTGACTGCTCATTGGAGGGAAGGATATTAGATGCAAAGTTGAAGTATTTTGACCACATAATGAGAAGACAGGAAAGCTTAGAGAAGATAATGATGTTGGAGAAAATGGAAGGAAAAAGGAAGAGGGCTGACCAAGGGCAAGATGGATGGATGGTATCCTTGAAGTGACTGGCTTGACCTTGAAGGAGCTGGGGGTGGTGACGGCCGACAGGGAGCTCTGGTGTGGGTTGGTCCATGAGGTCACGAAGAGGCTGAAGTGACTGAATGAAGGAACAACACTCTTTGCCAAATTCCTTTGTGCAAACATAATACAATCTCTTGCAGTATACATAAAGATTTATACATAAATGACACTATTCATTTAAAAAAGAAGCCAAGTCCCATACTTGCAGCCCTTCCATAAAACCATATGATGCCACAGGAACCAGCTGCCTTATGCCACCACTGCAGCAGGGGACTGGCCACACAGTTCAGCCATGCCAAAGACAGTTCAGCAGAGCTGGGCATGGGTGTTATGTTCAACAACTCCTGGTATCAGGGCTGAGGTTTAATAAAACAAAAGCAAGGTAAAGCAAACTGCAAACTAAAGTATTGAGCTACCTACAATGTCAAATGGCTTTCTTCATCCTCTCTTCCTTCGTGCCACTCTTTAGAGAGACTTTAAAAGGTAGATAACAAAATTTAAAAGAAGGAAAGAAAAAGATACAAGCTTTAAATGGACAAAAAGTGTATTAAGCTTCCATTTTTTTTAGAAAACAGCAAGAGCTAATATTACTTGTTGGTGATTGTTTTCAAAATCATGATGTTACCAGTCATTCTTGTTGTTTAGAAAAAAAAGTTTTGCCCTTTATTACTCCAAGAACTAATATATTATAAGTACCATTATTACTGTATAGCATTACTTCCAGGTTCTGAGATCTTTTTACACAACCTAATTGTAGTTCAACGATTCCACTTTAATTGCTATGGTTGAATTCTATGGAATTATGGGGTTTTAGTATGCTGAGATGACAGCATAGAATCATAGAATCATAGGGAATCATCCAGTCCAACCCCTTGCCAAGAAGCAGGAAAATTGCATTCAAAGCACCCCCCAACAGATGGCCATCCAGCCTCTGTTTAAAAGCTTCCAAAGAAGGATCCTCCACCATATTCTGAGGCAGAGAGTTCCACGGCTGAACAGCTCTCACAGTCAGGAAGTTCTTCCTATTGTTCAGATGGAATCTCCTTTCTTGTAGTTTGAAGCCATTGTTCTGCGTCCTAGTCTCCAGGGAAGCAGAAAACAAGCTTGTTCCCTCGTCCCTGTGACTTCCTCTCACATATTTATACATGGCTAACATATCTCCTCTCAGCCTCTCTTCTGCAGGCTAAACATGCCCAGCTCCTAAGCAGCTCCTCATAGGGCTTGTTCTCCAGACCCTTGATCATTTTAGTCGCCCTCCTCTGGACACATTTCAGCTTGTCAACATCTCTCTTGAATTGTGGTGCCCAGAATTGGACACAATATTCCAGGTGTGGTCTAACCAAGGTGGAATAGAAGGGTAGCATTACTTCCCTAGATCTAGACACTATGCTCCTATTGATGCAGGCCAAAATCCCATTGGCTTTTTCTGCCGCCACATCACATTGTTGGCTCATGTTTAACTTGTTGTCCATGAGGACTCCAAGATCTTTTTCACACATACTACTCTCAAGCCAGGCATTCCCCATTCTGTATCTTTGCATTTCATTTTTTCTGCCTAAGTGGAGTATCTTGCATTTATCCCTGTTGAACTTCATTTTGTTAGTTTTGGCCCATCTTTCTAATCTGTCAAGATCATTTTGAATTCTGCTCCTGTCCTCTGGAGTATTGGCTATCCCTCCCAATTTGTTGTTGTCTGCAAACTTGATGATCACGCCTTCATCTAAGATGTTAATAAAGATGTTGAACAGGACCGGGCCCAGGACGGAACCCTGCGGCACTCCGCTTGTCGCTTCTTTCCAGCATGAAGAGGAAGCATTGGTGAGCACCCTCTGGGTTTGCCCATTTAACCAATTACAGATCCACCTCACCGTAGTTTTGCCTAGTAGTTTTGCCTAGTTTGTTTGCCAGAAGGTCATAAGGGTCCTTGTTGAAGGCCTTACTGAAATCCAGGTATGCTACATCCACGGCATTCCCCGCATCTACCCAGCTTGTAACTCTATAGAAAAAAGAAATCAGATTAGTCTGGCATGACTTGTTTTTGATAAATCTATGTTAACTATTAGCGATGACCGCATTTGTTTCTAAGTGTTTGCAGACCACTTCCTTAACCATTTTTTTCTAGAATCTTGCCTGGTATCGACGTGAGGCTGTTTGGGTCATCCTTTTTTCCCTTCTTGAAGATTGGGACAACATTGGCCCTCCTCCAATCTGCTGGAGCTTCTCCCGTTCTCCAAGAACTCTCAAAGATGATTGCCAATGGTTCCGAAATGATTTCCACTAGTTCCTTCAATACTCTTGGGTGTAGTTGATCTGGCCCTGGGGACTTGAACTCATTTAGAGTGGCCAGGTATTCCTGGATGACTTGTTTCTCAATTTGGGGTTGGATGTCCTCTAATCCCTCACCCACTCCATCTTGCTGAGGTTGAAAATGACTTTCTTTTTGGGAGAAGACTGAGGCAAAGAAGGCATTAAGTGCTTCTGCCTTTTCCCTATCCCCTGTCAGCATTGCCCATCTTCTCCTCGAAGAGGTCCTATCGCCTCCTTGTTCTTCCTTTTTCTACTGACATAAAAAGAAGCCCCTTTTATTATTTTTAATGTCCCTGGCAAGCCTGAGCTCGTTTTGTGCTTTAGCCTTGCGGACATTTTCCCTACAGGAGTTGGCTATTTGTTTGAATTCTTCTTTGGTGATTTCTCCCTTTTTCCACTTCTTGTGCATGTCGCTTTTGTGTCTTAGCACAGTTAGAAGTTCTTTGGTCATCCATTCTAGCTTCTTTGACCATAGCATGCTGTAGCTAAGAATCTAAATTTCTGTCCTAAACCCCATAGGAAATAGCATTGACAGTTAAAGTAGAATCATAGCATGACAATTGTATAGTAGTAGTACTAGTAAACCCAGATATGTTGTTTGTATGCATAATTGTCAGCTACACAGTCACACAGGACAACAAAACCCACAAGTAATCATATGAGAAAAAGAAGTTGAAAAGTTAAGAGGCTATAGTTAACACTCTAAAAATTTGTTCTTGCTTGATATTTTAAAACATAACACTCCAATGGAAGCCATTTTTGCCTACATGGTATGGAACTATAAATGCCAGTATTTGCTTTTTCTAATGCTCATCTGGAAGTAAGCTTTGCCCATCACACAAAGGATAGGCAGATGTGAAAAGAAGCTTCTTATCTGGTTAGTCTCACACTTTAAAATGTAACAAAATAATACAAATATCCTGAAAGTATCTATAAAATTATTTGGTCATAATGATAATAAAATATAAAAAGGGAATGGGGAAAGGATGTAAGTTCCCTTCATTAAAAAATAACTCTTCCCATAGGCCTGACCTGAAGAAAACAGTTGTATAAAATTTTAGCAACAAATAGTGTGAAATGCATTGGCCTAATAGTAAAATATTTAAACACACATGGGAATCTTAATTAACTTTTTTTAAAAAAAATGTAGGATATAACAGGGAGAATTATCCACAGGCAATTTTTCTTGACTCACCGCTACAGAGCACTGCAATTCTTTGTGGCATTGAAAGCCTTTAAAGATATCCTCTGGAGTATTAATTAAAGCTCTGTCCCAAAGCAGGCAAACAGTGCAGAACAACTTTTGGGGGAAAGGTTTATTGCTTGTAAAATTGGCTAGATGGTCGCATATTTCCTACTGAAAGCTTTGAAGAAGCTATGTTCATCTTGGAATCAAATTTTTGTAGGAAAACTGCAATTGGGTTTTTTTTAATCACTTCCACCAAAGGTACCTTGACTAAACAGGGTCAGCTCTGGTTAGTACTTGGATGAGAGACCACCAATGAATGCCAGGTTCTGGCATTGAAGCACATGGCATTCATTGGTGTTCTCCCATCCAAGTACTAACCAGAGCTGACCCTGCTTAGTCAAGGTACCTCCAGTGAAAGCGATCAAAACCTCAATTATATTTCAGAAGTTATATTTCAGAGGAAGAAACTGGCAAAACCACTTCTGATTAATATTCATTGATTGAGAAAACCCTAGGAAGTCTGTACGGCAAAAAGTGGCTTGAAGACACATAATATCTTAAATAAGGCACCCCCAAACTGTGGTCCTCCAGCTGTTTTGGCCTTCTACTCCCAGGTGCTCTAGCCAGCTTGTTCAGTGGTTGGGAATTCTGGGCATTGGAGGCCCAAACAACTGGATGGCAGCAGTTTGAGGATGCCTACCTTAAAGGGACCAAATTCTGTCTGATCATGGAAGCTAAGTGGAGTAACTCTGGGTTAGTATTTGAATCAAAGATAGGAAATAAGTAATAGGTGCTGTGGGTTATCTTTCAAAAAAAGAAAATGGAAAAACAATTTCTGATTATCACTTACCTAATAAAACCATGTGGCCACCATAAGCCAACAAGCAACTTGAAAGCACATGTACACAAAAATACACAAAAAACTTTTTGTGTCATTTCTCCAGCTGTTTTCACCAAAGGAGTTCAATGATATAAACTGGCAATGTCCTTCAAGTCTAACAACAATTCTGGTTGACCTATTTGCTGCGTGGACTAGATATTTATC
The DNA here is from genome assembly GCF_037176765.1 of Anolis sagrei. Classification (NCBI taxonomy): domain Eukaryota; kingdom Metazoa; phylum Chordata; class Lepidosauria; order Squamata; family Anolidae; genus Anolis; species Anolis sagrei. The sequence continues at coordinate 208,780,148 of NC_090023.1, read as the reverse complement.
TAGTTTACCGCTTCTTAAACTCTGTGTGCCAACCCTAAATGGGCCCCTCTGAGCTCAATGTTGGGATAATGAAAAATTGGGCAACAGTAAATCTGTTATCAGCAAGATGCAGTGTTTACAGTGTAGTCTGCAGAAAATGCTTCATCTATACTTCATAAAAAGGAGAAATCAGCCTGTTTAGCAAACCTTGCAAATGCTGATTTATTATCAGTAAATGTTTGATTTTATACCTATTTTATATACTTATATTCTAGGCTTGGGTGATCAAGGAAAAAATGGTTCTAAACCCGTTTTATATATGGGGGGAGCTGGCGATTCGATTTTGAAATGATTTTTGAAATTTTCTTGAAAAGAAAGATTGAAAATAGCAGAAATCCGAATCACTTCATTTGCTTCGTTAATGGAAGGTGCCCCTCCCTCCCTCCCTCCAGAACCATTAAGTAACTTTGACAAAGTCAGAAAGCCTAAACAAACAGTTTTAAAATCTCGCAGTTTCCCTTCCCTGTTAGTTTTAAAATCTTGCGGTTTCCCTTCCCTGGCTGACGGTGAAGGGCGATGCAGAGGGAAGAGGTGAGCGTGGCTAAGAACAGCTCTTCCTGAAGGCCACTGGGGGTGTGGCCTTCAGGAAGAAGGCCATGCCCACCTCGTCCCTCTTCATCGCTGTTCACCACCAGCTAGGGAAGATCTGTTCTTAACCATGCCCACCTCGTCCCGCTGCATCGCCGTTTGCCACCAGCCAGGGAAGAGAAACTGCGAGGCTTTGCCAAAGTTGCTTAATTGTTCTAAAAATCAAAATAACTGGGAGACATCCGAAAATAATTCCGAATAATAGGTAAATTGTTTAAATTCAGAATTACTCCTCCCATTATTCCTGCATGGCTCGAAATTGGTTCCAAAGGGATTTTTTTCTGAATTAATTCCGATTTTAGAAGCTTCTGAACGAACTTGCCCAAGCCTACTATATTCCTCCTCCTCCTCCTCCTCCCTTCTTCTTCTTCTTCTTCTTCTTCTTCTTCTTCTTCAGCTATTTTCCCAATGGAAGGGTTACCATTGTGACTGTCATTCCATAGGGCTTTGCTTTGTGCATCCTTAGGTTTCAGGTTGGCAGCACACATGTCTTCGTTGATGGTGTCCTTCCATTTTTCCTTTAGCCATCCACATGGTTGTCGTCCTGCAATCTCCAATTATAATGCAGTTTGTACTACTTATGTTGATTCTGTTCTCATGACATGGTCGTACCGCTGTAGTTTTTCTTCCTGCATTGTCTTGCTGATCACTTTTATTTCTAGTCTTTGATGGATACCATCATTTGGCACATGTTCAAAAAGTGTAAGCCAAGTGTCCATTTCAGCATTTTCATTTCCATTGTGTCAAGGGCTTGTTCTTGTTTCTTTGTTGCTGGCCAGCACTCTGTCCCATAGAGGGCTAATGGGTGAACAACTGTAGTGTAGATCTTAGCTTTGAGTTCTTCAGAAACTTTTGAGTCACACAGAATGCTAGTAGTTTGCCACCATTTCAACCAGGTTACATTTATTCACAACTGTACGTCTGGCATTGTGTCGCTGTCTATGGAGACCAGTAATTATAAGTATTTAAACTGGGTGGCCTTTTATAGAGCTTGTTCATATACTCGGGATCATATAAACATTTCTCAGGGGGAAAGGAGTCATGAGTAAAAAAAAGTTTAAGAAACCCTGATCTAGATCACAGGCTGTGAGCTAAAGTGAAGAACATGCCCCAATTGCAAGCAATATTGACTAGTTGCCATTTTCTTGATGAACAGGAACATCACATGCCTGCTGCAAAATAAGTGTTGTTCTTACTTAGTATATGTTTGTAAGTACATCCTTTGTGAAGCCAGATTGAAGTCAACTTGTTTTAACTTGTTCACTTGCCATAGGCATTTGCAGCTTGGTATCTCAAGACAACTTTATGCCTCAACAATTCAGTATTCTGGGAAATGCTATGTGTGGACAAAGAGAGCATTCAAGCTACACTTGGGTGATTCTTTTCTAGCACAGGTTAGGCTATTATGATTCAAAAACAGAAGGGAGAGAGAAGGTTATCTCAGTATTTATTAAACACCAGCATTTAAAGCATGTGAATATTGCTTTTTTGCTTTAGGAAGAAAGTATCCTGGGATAAGGTATAAGGCTATGCTGCTGACCTATTTTTAGTATAATGTGGGTTCAGATCAGAAGCAGTTGAGAAGAGATACACACAGTTCTTAGTATAAATAAGCATATTTGGCACACTCAGAGCGGGGCAAAAAGGAAGAAAGGGGTGAAACAGCAGATGGCAGATAAAGATAGGGACAGAGAAGATAGCACAGGAAGTACAGAAACAGGGAAAGAAGGGGAGCTAAAAGAGACAAATAATGAACTATGCTTGTTTAGAAGGCCTTGTCTCAGCTTCAGTTCTGCGAGTGCTTATTTACATCACAGATGAGGCAACCAGAAAACAGAAAAAGCAACAGTGATACATGAACCTAGAGACAGTGTGATATTATGGCTTGAGTGTGGGAGTAGTATTTAAGGTGACTAGTGTTTAAACTCCTGCTCGGTGGTGGAAATCCACTGGATGATCCTGGGCAGGTCCTGCTCTCTTTGCTCTAAAAGAAAGCAAAGAGAAACATGAACAAAGCTTGCCAAGAAAACCCCAGGATAGACTCACCATAAGTTATAGCTGACTTATGGGTGCACAGAAACACTCACGGAGCCCCCGGTGGATCAATGGGTTAAACCGGGGGTCCTCAAACTAAGGCCCGGGGGCCAGATATGGCCCTCCAAGGTCATTTACCTGGCCCTTGCACACAACAACAATCCTATCTCATCAGCCAAAAACAGACCCACACTTCCCATTGAAATACTAATAAGTTTATATTGGTTAAAATTGTTCTTCATTTAAATTATTATATTGTTTTTAAGGGGTTTTTGCATTACAAATAAGATATGTGCAGTGTGCATAGGAATTCTCTTTCTCAAATTATAATCCACCCCTCAATCAGTTTGAGGGACTGTGACCTGGCCCTCTGTTTAAAAGGTTTGAGGGCCCCTGGGTTAAACCCTTGTGCAGGTAGGATTGAAGACCGACATGTCGCAGGTTTGAAACCAGGGAGATTGTGGATAAGCTCCCTCTGAAAGCTCCAGCTCCCCATGCGGGGACAGGAGAGAAGCCTCCCACAAGGATGGTAAAACATCAAAACATCCGGGCATCCCCTGGGCAATGTCCTTGCAGATGGCCAATTCTCTCATTCCAGAAGCAACTTGCAGTTTCTCAATTCACTCCTGACACACAAAAAGCAACACTCACAGGAAAATATCAGTGTTTGTTTACTTTTTTTATTCAGCGAACCAGGCAAATGAAGGCAATTGAACCAAATGAATACACCACACAGTAGAGTTTTATAACGCAAGCAGAAATCTGATGTTATTGCTTCCTGCTCTTAGCTACTGTGACTCACTCATTGCTGTATTTGAACACAGGCATCTTCAATATTTCTTCTTTTTTATTCTGTGCTGATCAGTGGCCATACCATGTAGATAATTTTGACACCTAGATCCCTCAGGATTGAACAGTATAAATGTCCGCATATGGAATTACATGTTCATTATATGAGGCAGTCATTGTGCTGAATGACAACACAACAGAACTGAAGAAATGTGCAACTGAATACACATCTAAATGTGCACACACACTAATTCATAAGGAGTGAAACTCAGTGTCTGCACACTTGACTTCAAAGTGAATGTTCAGGTAAAAATGTCCATCTGCTTCTGTAATTGAACTTATGCATCCCTAAAATGCCTGCAGAATTTTGGCCTGGATCTTGTAGTTTCCAATCAGCTTTACAAACTTTACCATTACATAAAAGCAATCCTTCCATAGGTCTATTGGATATACCTTGCATGCCCCTGAAAATCTAATTTAATGTATTTCGGATTCTGAGTAAGAGAACAAAACAGTACATAATTGTCTGGTAGGTGTATGATTTCACACAGTACAATGATATGCAGCTATATCTGAGAATCCGATTATATGAAATAACTGAAATTACAGCCATAACATTTATCCAATTATACTACATAAAACTCAGATTCTCTATTTTCTGACTGAGGTTGATCATTCTGAATCTGATCATCTAGCAAGCAATAATTTTAGTCTCAAAGCTTATGTAATGATTATAGAAAATTGTCCAATGAATTCTGTCACTACTTCTACTCTTTGACTATCAAATTGGAAAAGTGGAGCTTTTGCTGCAATGTCTGGCTTATTAAAATATTACATACAATATCCATCTCTTTAGGTTCACAATAGGTCCATCCCATTATGTGCCGTTAATGGATTCAGTACACAATAGGAGAGATTTGTGATGTCACAGAAGCTGCAAAATTAACACTCTTTTCACAAAAGAGTTTGATGTTACTGGTAAAAATGGATTAACTTTGTGTGAAATCAAAGTTGCATTGAGATTTCAGTCTACATATTGAATGGCAAAGATGGGCCCAAAATATTTGGAATAATAGAAAATGCCTTCCTTGTGTAGCATCATGTTAGATATGGGCCCTGAAAGTATTGATATAATCAGGAATGTTCATTCTCTATAAATATAGGTGTTCAAGGCTCAAACAGAACTACTATTCTTCATGCCACCATTTGAGAGACACTGGACAACTGACTTGATCCACAGACTCTCAGGCCCCTTCTACACTGCCATATAAAATCCACATTATCTGCTTTGAACTGGATTATATAACAGTTTAGACTAATATAATCCAGTTCAAAAAAGATAATGTGGATTATCTGCTTTCATAATCTGGATTATATGGCAGTGTAGAAGGGGCCTCACACTAATCAATTTGCAACAGAAGTTGCCAAGCGATAGATGGTATTTGTGGGTAGACTTCCTATTAAGTGAATGACCCTATTACTCATAGTAGAACAGGCTTCAAAAAAAACTCAGGCATAATACATTTCATGGACAGTAGTTTCATTTAAATACATACATTTCATGGACATTTCATGGAAAGCTGACTGGCACAACTTGGGGATCACAACCAGATACAGTGAAGACATCTGCCCTTGCGCTGTGCTACTCTGCTGCTGAGAAATGCATGCCCAGTGTGGAACACATCTCACCACACTAAAACAGTGGATGTGGCTCTTAATGAGACATGCCACATTATCACGGGGTGTCTGCGCCCTACACCACTGGAGAAATTACACTGTCTAGCCGGTATCGCACCACCTGACATCCGCCGGGAAGTGGCAGTCAATAGTGGAAGGACCAAGGCAGAGACATCTCCAGCTCATCCCCTGTTTGGGTATCAGCCAGCATGTCAACGACTTAAATCCAGACATAGTTTTCTCAGATCTACAGAGACACTCGCTGGAACACCTCAGCAAGCGAGAGTCCAAAAGTGGCAGGCTCAAACCCAGAACCTCAACCAATGGCTGATACCAAATGAGAAACTCCCCCCTGGGCACACAGAGGACTGGGCAACTTGGAAGGCGCTGAACAGACTGCGCTCTGGCACCACGAGATGTAGAGCCAACCTTCAGAAATGGAGCTACAAAGTGGAATCCTCGACATGCGAGTGCGGAGAGGAGCAAACCACTGACCACCTGCTGCAATGCAACCTGAGCCCTGCCACATGCACAATGGAGGACCTTCTTGCAGCAACACCAGAAGCACTCCAAGTGGCCAGATACTGGTCAAAGGACATTTAATCAACTACCAAACTCACACATTTTGTATTTTCTCTGTTTGTTTGCTTTGTTCTGTTAGAAATGTAATATAACTGACTGGCTGCCCTGACACGAGAAAAAAATGGACAGTAGTAGATTGTATGAGAGTATTCAGAATATCTAGAATCATGTAGTTGGAAGAGACCACAAGGACCATACAGTATGGAGGATTCTACTGTGGAATCCTACTTACAAAGCCAGAAACAAACTGGGGGCCCTTCTACACTCCCACATAAAATCCAGATTATCTGCTTTGAACTGGATTATATAGCAGTGCAGACACATATAATCCAGTTCAAAGAAGATATCACCTGATTTGATAATCTGGATTATATAGCAGTGTAGAAGGGAGCTTGGATGTCCTTATTAGTGTCATGGTGAATAAAGTCCTAAACTACACCTGACAAGGTGACAGCCCTCAGCATGAATGGTGGAAGTGAAATGATCTGAGTAGAAGATTTCCAGTAAATGCTCTAGTATACAGTTTAGGGCGCTTCAACACAGGACTTAAATGTGTGCCAAATAAGTGCAGGTTTAAGTTCACATAGCCAACCCAAAACCTGGGCTTTCCCAGGAAGGGTGGCTACATGCCATCTCAATAACAATTGAGATGGCATGCAGCCACCCCGAAGCCCCCCAAAATAACCCCTTAAAACTTGTCCCTTGGTGCAAATTTCCTTGCACCAGGAGAGTGCGAGGAGAAGATCATGATGGCTGGGTAAGGTTTTCATTAAAAAAACATTTAAGGGGTTATTTTGGGGGAGGAGGTGGATGTTCTCCAGGAGCCCAAAAAAATGAGATGGCTGTGTGGATTAGGCCCAGGGATCGCGTGACACTGTCCCCAGGCCCAATCCACATGGGCCCACAACTGGTAAGACCTGGATCTTACCTAAGATCCAGATCTTACCAGGTGATTAATTGATTTGGAACAAATTTGGTTTTACCAGAGACGTCATTTAGACACCTCTGGTAAAACCACGACAGGCCTCGCTTTTAAGGCCTGCCTGGATGGGCCCCAAGTCAACCCTTTCCTTGATGATGAAATCATGAAATTACAAAGTTTTCTGGTATTATGGGAATCTAAACTGCAGTTATCTTTTACAAAGAGAACAAGTGAGTTAAAGAAGAAGTGGAAGGAAAAATGGAAATCGATTGCCTAGCTATTTACCTCCCTTATTTATATTTTCCAATAATGAACTAATCTTTCTCACAAGCAATTGTGGTTCCATGTGAACTTGTTAGAAATATAAAGAATCCTTCTCTGCTTTGGTGTCATGCTATGGAATTCTACACTTTGGCAGTACTAAATGTGCACTTTTCTTTCCTGGCAGGATCTTGAGAAGAATGTACAATCTTGGAATCATTTATGGTAAAATCTTTATGATGAATTCTACAGTATTTTTTTTATTTTTTAAAATTAGTTTGTCTTTTAATCATTACATGTAGCCTGCCCATTGTCATTGTGTTTGTGCTTCTCATAATTTTATATTGTTACGTATTCACATGTTTTATGTAATTATGATGTTGTTTATTGTTCGCGTTTTCAGTTTGCATTTTTGGTTTTACTCTGTTGTAATTTGTTGTTTGGGCTTGGCCTCATATAACCCGTTCCAAGTCCCCATCGAGGAGATGGTGGCAGGGTATAAATAAAGACATTAATTATTATTATTATTATTATTATTATTATTATTGATGCAGCCTTAGACAAGTTTTCCTCCAGACTATATTTAATTTATAATTGTATTAGACTCTATGAAACCTTTTGGGCAGTAGAGGTGCTATCTCAAAAGCCATTGTTAGAAGAGTTATACAAACATACCCTACTCATAATTAACTTTCAGCATCTTTTAATTAACCATGGACCAGGCAGTAACAGCAGTGCTAGATTTAATTCTAATTGGTCAGAATAAATCAACTGGAAATAATGAACAGTTGCTATATGTTTACTTAGCAAGTTTTAAATGCCTGAATAATGCCTGAATAAATATTAAAGTTGGTTAAATGGTGAGGATCTTCATGGTACATTTGTTACAGCTGAGACACCAACATCATTGTTTTATTTCAGGTTGAATATTTATTGAGATACAATGGAGGGGCAACTCCTCCAAATGCAGAAATCACTGATTGAGGAAATCACATTTTCCCATCTGTTTGCTTGGAAGTAAAGACTAAGCAGTTGCTATGAATGTCCCTGAGATAAACAGATGCTCCTTCTATATAGTGACTCTGGTTTTTAATGAGACACACTATTATAATTAGGCTCATCTGTCGTTAACTAACAGCATAGGCATGGGATTAATTTACTGTCTGTATCATTATGGATTTTTAAAAAGAATACTTACAATCTTATCATTGCAAACATTATGCTCCACATCAGATCAGGCTAACAATTTTATGTTATGTAGTTTATCAGGAGCGCATATGCAATAGCAATAATCCAGAATTACCCCAATAACAAGTTGTAAACTATTTGCATTATTGAATGCAAGAGATTGTGCAATAAAGCTTCCGGTCTGGTACAGTATGTACCCACTAGTGATGAATAGTTTGATTAAGCCTTGTCTATCTTCTTCTAATATGATTAAGAGGGATAGGTTATTAGATTAGGGCCCTCAATAAAGATTAATGTTCTGTCTAAGTAAAGCTCAGCATTTTCACCATGAATATTTATTGCAAGTATAGGATGCACAGAAGGGTTTAGTAATGTAACATTTACAACACTTGCCAACTGGTACCAGAAGGCTTTATTTATATTAATCTAGGTGGAGACCTGATCTAACCTATGCTTTGATTGTTTAAATTATATAAGCACAACCTCCAATGACCTTTGATTCTGGCAACCTGATAATATACTTAGCCCTTATTTGTAACAAGGTAAATGGGAAAGCAAGATACAATGGAATTTATGCCAAAAACAATGATAATCAGACTCACCGAACGTTGCCAGATTTCCCATGTATTTCGTAAAAGGTTGCCATTTATTTTAGGACACACCATACAGTGCAATCTGCCAAATGAGTATTTTTGCAAGAACAGTTTGTTTAAAAGTCAGTTGCATGTGGTAGCAAGAGGCAATGACTTCAGTTTATCAGATTTAAATTCCACCTAAGTAAATATAGATAAAAAAGTTGCAATTATTATTATTATTATTATTATTATTATTATTATTATTACCCCACTTTATCTTTCCCAAAGGGGACTCAAAGTGGCTTGATATAAAATCATTAGTATACAATTTAAAATATACAAATATGCAAACATTAGAACAGAATTAAACACAAACAGCACTAAAGCACTAAAAAAAACCCAGTTAAAATCCATCAAATATAAGAAAGAAGGACAGGGCAACTTTCTCTTGTTTCTGTTGTACCTCCTTTGCTGAGACTATGGGCTCTTCTACGCATGCTGTAAAACCCGGAAGTAACCAGGTTAAAGGGAGGATGTGTGGAAGAGGTTGGACAAGATGTAAAAAGCATGTGTTTAAAAGGTGCGCTTATAAATTGATTCAGCCTAGAAGAAAATGCTCACTTACTTGACTCTTTACCCCTGCAGTCATGCAAAACACTTGCTTTCCTTTCCTCTCCCCTGTGTAGACTTCTCCAGTGCACTTGTACTATTAAAAAGTCCAAAACAGCTGATCAGCTGATTGGGTTGTGAAACAGACACACAGCTGATTTAAAGGAAGCACAAAAGGAGAGCAATTAGAACTCTCTGAAAATCTTTAAACAGCTTAAATAAACAATTGCGGGAAGAGAGAAATCCGGTGGAAGTTTTTAAAAAACTCTTTTCATTATGCGCTGGGCTTCATATGTACACATATGAATCTGCTTATATTTATATTCGTATGTGCGCAAATATAATCCAGTGAATAACAGGGAGCTTTTTTTTAACCTATGCTTTTTTAAAGCTTGACAAAAATATTTCAAACTAACTGTACAGTTTTTAAAGCAATCTTGTTAAAAGCAGCCTCAACCTTTAGATTTAATCTGCTATTCCATAAGGTGCTGCAGAAATAGTAATCCCATTTATGAGAATGTATGCTAGTCCAAAATCATAAATTATCCATGCAGGTTCAGCAGCATTTCCAGATTCTAAGCCTGATATTCAAACTTCTCAGTTCTGTGTGTCTAATTACCCAAACAGATGCAAGTACTCTGGATGCATCTACACGGTAGAATTAATGCAGTTTGATACCACTTTGATTGCCATGGTTTAATGATGGGGAATCATGGGCATTGTAGTTTCACAAACTTCCCTTAGTCTTCTTTGCTAGAATGTTAGAGCTCTACCAAACTACAACTCCCTGGATTGCATGACATTGAGTCATGGCACTTAAAGTGGTGTCCAATTGCTTTGTTTTCACAGTTTAGATATACCTCGTATCTTCTATTTGTTTAGCTGTGACAGTGCTTTTTGGAGATAAAATTTTAGTATGTGCCTAGGATATTTTATTTCAGTTGCTTTGTCATATATGGAAAAATATAGCATTAGGATAGATGCATTGTTGCCTCTAAAGCAACAAATATTTAAAAACATGAAGTCACAGATCACTGTTGCAAACTTTCCTGAAAGAACAGCAGAATGGAAGAGTGATAATGAAACTTGGATCCATTTTAAAATGTATTTTTTTAAAAAATGCTTCAATTCATCTCTCAAAGGCACACAATCCATCTTTTGTTTTCTACAAGCAGTTTTCATAGAAAAAGAAGAAGAAAAATCTGGATTAATTTTTAATATTTGAAGGTTTCCTCTCTCTAATTTGTATCCTGGTGCACTTCATGCATAACCTTTTTGGAAAAACAAGGAGGGGATAAAAGCACTGATTAAATATGTATATCATATTCAAAAACAGCATATAAATTGCTCTCTTCCATATGAGCACTTCAATGCTGACTTTGCAGAAATATCAGTATTAGTAATATTGTTTTTATGCTATGCTATCAAAGTAGTAAATGTTTCTAATTTGCAATATGAGATGTGGTTCACTAATCTTGAAAATTACAGTTCTTTAGAAATATAAATTATATTTGTCAAATGCAAGAAATATATGAGGAACTTTTTAAAATTGTTTCTTTTCTCCCTTTAAAAAGATGTACAATATTTTAGAAAATACTGCAGAGAATTTCTTTTAAAAAGCTATTATGGTATTCATGGTTAGCTTCCTGGTTGTTTTGATTTTTGATGTATTTTTTTTTACATTCAGTGGGGAGAATTATTTTCATTAAACAATGCAGATTACTCACTAGTTGAAACGACTTCAAATTTATATGTTTCCTTAATGCAGAGGGATGTGAAGAAACAGAAAATTGTTATTATGGATCTAACTATGGGGCTTTACTGAAATCCATGTCTGGATCTCCTTGGAGGAAGTCTGCACATGATCAAAATCACACCGCTTCTTTAATTGTATTTCACATTTTGTCAAGTTAATTTTGGCCCCATCCACATAGGCCTGAAAATCCAGAAGGATGTGAGATTAAAGGGGATCCACAAAATGCATAACCGCAATGCACACTGAAGTGTGTGTTTAGATTGATACAGTTTATTTTTTAAAATCCAGAAGGTCCAGAATTGGTGATACACTGATCAGTGCATAGTTGCTGCAGAGCAGGAATTCAGGAGCAACAGGGCTCATGTAAACAGTACAATTCTTGGAATATGGCACTCTCAGGAAGATAAACAAACATCTTCTCCCCCACATATTGCTTCCCCTCCCCTTTTTCTGAGTTGGAAGACGAGTCCTAGCACTGATTCTCATCCAATGGGCTGCTTCTGTTTAGCACATTTCTCCCAAAAGGATAAGAAAATAAGTGTTTTGTTGAAATGATTAAGCATAAGGGAGCTTTGTCCCCACATAGTTTCTGGGGTGCATGTGAGACTTTTGGAAGTGGAACTAGATTTCTTTCATCCATATTCTGACCTGAATTATGTGTCTGCCTTTGATTTATGGCAACTCCATGAATAATAGACTGCCTAGTGGCTCTATCAACAACAGCCATGCTCAGGTCTTGCAGATGCAAGGCCATGGTCTCCTTGATCAAAGTCGTGCCTACACTTACCCTGATATCCCAGGTAAAATGCTCCAGATGCAGCCTAGTAGTGTTCTGAAGACATTTTGCTGTCCAGGCTAATCTGAGGACATGTTGGAATCACCACTGCTGTGTGAATGAATAGCCATAAGCAGCTCCCTCCTAGAGACATGATGGTGTTATTGCATGACCTGGATGCCTATTGTGATCACACCAGATATGATGTCACCAGCATCTCTCTGCAAGAGAGCTGCTTGTGGCTGATGACACAGCAGTAGGTCTGTTGGATGTGTGGATAGTGAAGCAGGCCATATTCAACTTGACTCAGTTGTCCACACCTCCAAAACACTAAGGACATTCTGGAAACTTCTAGAAACTCCAGAGTAAAGCCTATTTAATATGGATGAGTATATTACACCCATATCAAAGTCACTCCACTGTTGTAAATTAGTTTCCAGGCAAAGTACAAAGTGTTCATTTTGATCTTCAAAGCCCTACATAGTTTGTGTCCAGGTTACCCACAGGATCACCTTCTCCTGTATAATCTGCCCTTTAGGACACAGATCCCCTGGTGGGTGGCTACTCCAACCAGCCAGAACCTGATTGGCAACTGTCACCCAGAATATCTTTTCACCGGCCGCCCCACAACTGTGAAATGACCTGCCAGAAAGGCTCCAACATCTAAACAGCTGTTAGAATTTAAAATGCAGTTGAAGACCATTCTCTTCCAGTAAGCCTACCCAGTCAATTTTCAAACAAGTTTTGATTTACATTCTATTGCCACAATTCTGTATCTGTTTAGTATAAGTTTTCGTGTGTGTGTGTGTCTTTCCCTGCTCTCTTCTACTGTACCAAACATGAGTCAGCTCCTCTTATGTCCAAACGATAACACTCTCCACAGAGTTTTCCTTGGCTTCTAAGGACAGTTCAGACTTGATTTGCTCTATGACTAATTTATTTATTATTTTAGCGGTCTGTAGAACCACATTTCAAATGAGCTTATATAAGGGTGACCTCTTTCCACCCGGAAGAAACAGTGACATAAGGTAAAACAGTTGTCATCAAGAAGCATAGAAAATTAGTCAGAATCAGATTCAAATATCCAGATGGAACCACTGAAGAAAGCTTCCAGTTTAGGAACTGAATTATAATTTGGTCCTCAAGGCTGATAATTTCTATGTGCCTGGCACATTTCAGATGTATAGCTGCAGAAGATTTATGCACAGTATCTTTAGAACTTGGTGCTTTTTCTTTTAAAAAAAATGACCCCCTACATTTCAGTTGATGTAGGATTCTTACATAAGTTAGTAAATAATAGTTGGTGGTTCAGATAATCAGAAGTCATCACACAAATAAACAGGTAAATGAACGCTAAACCACATTAGAATAATAAAGTGATGGGGTTTGCCAATAATAAAGTTACATTTTATTTACATACATACTATAACATAAATAGTGGTCCATTCAACCCTCTGAAATTTCAAACAGGGTTAAAAAAAACTAGAGTAAAAAATACCTGCAAAGATCTGGATCTTCCATGAAGATCAGAGTCTTTGTGGGTAAAAATACAGTGAGATTGCCATCCACAATCCCAGGTGCTGTCTGCACAACACTAGAGTGTTTCCTAGAATCAGGCAGTCTGGAGAGGTGGGATGGAGGTGCCTCTCTATTCTTACTATCCCTTGCCCCCCTCGAAAATAAATTCATAGAAAGCCTCCTTACTGTTCCTGGAGGCTGTCCATTTCCTTATTGACTCTCACTGAAGACACGATGGAGCTTTGAAGCTGTGGTACTGCACTTGTACTTCTTCATAGTCTCATAACTCTGCCTTCTTGCACTTCTCTAGCTCCCAACCACTACCAAATGTGTCACTTCAGAAGCCTTCTCACGGTGCATATACACTATGGAATGAATGCAGTTTGGCACCACTTTCACTGTCATGGTTCCATGTATGGAATTCTGGGGTTTGTAGTTTGGTAGTGAAGGGCAATATGTCTCTGTAAAAGCTACAACTTCCATTATTCTATAGCATTGAGCCATGGTAGTTAAAGTGGTGTCAAACTGCATTAATTTTACACTGTTGATGCATCCTAAGGCTGGGTCTACACTGTCCTATATCCCAGGATCCAATCCCAGAATATCTGCTTATCCTAGATTTTCTGGTAGTGTATTTGTGTATTTATGTATTCATTTACTTATTGCATTTATATACTGCTTTTCTCACCCCTGGGGGGACTCAAAGCGGTTCACAACATAATCAATGGCAAAAGTCAATGCCTCATATGTATAAACATCACATAACAAATTGACAACATATGACAATAGATGAAAACCTTTAAGACTTAAACTGTAGCAGCAATCACAGACACAACGTAAAACATTTATGCCTTGCATCAATCCCAGTATATATTTATATAATCCATTTCAAAGCAGATAATCTGGATTCAGATCCTGGGATATAGGGCAGTGTAGATCCAACTCAAGTGGAGTTCAGGGATAGCATTTCATATGAAATGTATAGACGATTGATTATAATTAAATATGGTAGATCAATGGCTATATTTCAAATTCATTCTGTATTCTAGAAGAAAATGGTTAAACTTTAAGTTTTCATCATTCTGTTCTGACACACCACAATATGTCTCTGTAAAAATTCATAACAGCAGGCAATCTTTTATACAAATATTGTTTCATCCTTTCATACATATTACATACATTGCCTTCTCTTCATTTAATTGAAACTGAGATCTGCCAAATGGAAAAAGTCCATGTGAAAGATAGGATATGTTTCCTTAGCTTTGCCATTTTACATTCTGTTTGTAAACCTATAGAAAAGGGTGCTGATTGTATTGCATTCTATTTTTGATGCTTCCAGAAATTTTTGAACATACATTATTATTCAGTCAAAACATATGTTTTGTCATAATTTTCACACATTTGTCTGTGCTGATTTAAAAAACAAAGTGTGCCGGAGCGTAATGAAAAGTATCTCATTTTTATGTATTTATTAACATATTTCTTTTTTAAAATAATTTTTATTTCAAGGATATTAGGTAGTGGGGATGGAGGGTGAAGGTAAAAGTGACAAAATACCACATTTACATAAAATAAAAAGATGTTTTTTCTTGATGAAGAAATAACAAAAAGGAAAAAGAATTTTAAAAGTGTATAAGGTAAAAGCCGACTAATAAAAAAAGAGAAAAAAGAAAATACAGAAACTTGGAGGAATGATTATTTGACTTCCATTTTTTCCATCAGAGTATAATATCTATTTATGTATATATATCTTGTTGTTCTCTCTGTCTTTATGTATTTATATTAATGTTTTCTGATTTCATTTTTCCCAATATTTCATATATGTCAGGCCTAATAGATAATATTCTGCCTTCATTTGGAATTTAATTTTCAATATTCCCCATATGGTTTAATTGATAGTTTTCCAGAAGGCTTTTGCAATTCTGCATCCCCACCACATATGGAAAAAGTGCCCATCTGAGCTTCACATTTTCAACAATGATCTTGAATGTTTTTATAACACTTGGCTAATTTTTGTGGCATCATGCACCACTGCCAATTTTGTGCATCCTGTACCACCTTGTGCCAATTTTCTTTATGGTCATATGAATATATCTATTTTAATTTAGTATTCCAGTTCTTCTCCCAATCTTCCATTTTTATTGTATGTCCAAAGACTCAATATGGGACAAAATATTAATATTAACAAAATATAATAACTAAAATTTATAAAATCCCTTTGCAGTGGTCAACAGAAATGGAATAGGTAAAAGACTGCATGACTAAATGGGCAGCCCATCTTTATTAACATATTTCTATGCTGCTTATATCAATTTGAGGGGAGTTTAAAATGCTTTAATTTTTTTTTAAAAAATCAAGGAAATATTTTTTTAAAGTCATTCAATAGTTTAAAAAACAAGCATGATAATTCAACCTCAAACCAAGGTATAAAATAAAGCCAAGAGAACCAATGTGGAATTTGCACTTCCCAGACCAGCATATGATTGTTTGACATTTGCATTGTCATAATTGGACATGCAGTGTTATGAATGATATAAAACAGCTAGAACAGAGAAAAATAATTAGAATAGTTAGAAAGCTACGACCCACCATTTGACTGAGAAAAGAAGAATTTTGGAAAGCAAGAGAATATTTTCCTCTGAATTTTTATACTGCTTCTGCTGCATGGATAGAACTGTTTTGCTTTCTGCAGCTCCTCTGGATAACACATGATATGCAATTTTTCACAAGTCATCAAAGTAGTGACCATAAGAATGGGTTAAACTTGAATCAAGACTTATTTCCGGCATTAAAATGGATTAAGGCACTGCCATTTTCTCATCTTGTTAGAATCTTTGTCAGAAGAATGTGGATTAGATGTGGCTAATGTCTTCCTCTTTAATAGCAAACTATATTGTTTTGACCTTTACAGAGTCATTTGATTTGTTTTGCTGAAGAGTCAAGTCTCTTCCATTCTCTTACGAGAAAGAGGTGGATAAGCAATACAATTAAAGAGTACAATAAAGGTTAAAATATAGTACATTCTTCTTTGTAAACAGTGCAAGCATGAGAAAGGCAGCTATTCTTTGTTCCTAGAATAAAAAAAACCTCATATTCACAGGTTAAGATAAAGATTTGAAAAAGTAATAGGATTTCAATTGCTTTTTGTAGCTCTGAAAGATTGGTGGCTGGAGGAAGAGCAGAAATTGATTTGTAAAATGGCGATGCACACTTTGTGTGCCGGAGCGTAATGAAAAGTATCTCATTTTTATGTATTTATTAACATATTTCTTTTTTAAAATAATTTTTATTTCAAGGATATTAGGTAGTGGGGATGGAGGGTGAAGGTAAAAGTGACAAGAGGGGGCCACTTCACACCGGCAGCGCTCAAGCTGTTTGAAGCCAAGTCATTAGCCCAACTCTTGTATGGTGCTCAGTTGGGCCCCTTCCCCAGTTTTGCCCCATTAGAGGTGGTTCAGTCCAAGTTTCTGAGATCGGCCTTGCAGGTACCTAAATGCGTTTCTAATGCCACCCTGCGACTAGAGACGGGTTTTATGAGAGTGGAGGCCAGGGTGTGGGTGGCCATACTTAACCTCTGGCTCAGACTGTCCCGTGTACCCCTTGGCCTTGCCCCACTAACCATGGAGGATGACTTCCAATCCACATGGAAGCAGGCGGTAGCATCCAAAATCTCCTCATTGGGATTTTCTCCAGATCTACTATTAGCTATGGATTACAATCAAGCCAAAGCACTTATTAAACAACGTATCACAGACACAGAGCGCCAACTAGATCTGGCCTCGGCTCCAAGCTTCCTTATCAGTGAAGACAGCAGATACCTTGCCTCCCCTATGGCATATTTAACATACCTAGAGGTTCCTATTCATCGAAGGGCTTTCACCCTGGCCCGATGCCATGCTCTCCCATCAGCTGTACTTGAAGGCCGCTACCGGAAGATCCCTGTCCCAGAGAGGCTCTGCCCCTGTGACTCGGGTCACGTAGAAACAATAGAACATGTGCTCCTTCAGTGCCCGTTCTACAGGGATATCCGTGCCAGGCTTATCTTACCTCTCATAGACAAGCACCCAGGCCATTCGGGACAATTTTATACCTCCCTGCTACTTGCAGATGCTAATTCAGCTACAACCTACAGTGTTGCGAGGTTCTGTGCAGCAGCATGCAGAGTCCGCCAGGGAATGACTAGTTCCAAAAGTCAACTGTGTGTCCGGTGATCTTCTTCCCTGAATCTGCATTTTGGTGATGGATCTGGGCATTGTATGTTTTTACCCTGTTTCCCCTTCCCTTCTGCTCCCTCACCCATATTGTGTTTTTAGTAGTTATATTTATATTTTTAATGTACCAAGCATGCCAGGTTTGTCTGGAAATGTGACACTATTTCCTGTGCTGGTCAATGACCGAAATAAATATTTTGATTTGATTTGAAAATGGCGATGCAATTAATCCAATTCAGTAAGTGAACAAAAACAGGCAGCATTCCAGTTGTTCCTGTGAATCTAAAAGATGACATATATTATTGTTTAATATATGGATTAATAAAAATGTATTATAACATAATAGTGGGAAAGGCTCTGCTCCCACCTCCAACCTTGAAAATGAGCTAGATAAAAGGTTAGGAATCTTCTCCTATTCCTTCCCTAGATGATTATACTGTGATTCAGTTTTACAGCAATATCTTCACTTACAGATGTAACAATTGTAGAGATTCAGCATTAAGATCACACCAGAATATACTCTCCACATTTCACATAATTGTTTTTCATCCTATTTTGTTCAGTAGATATTTTAGATAGTCAACTCTTCACATTCACTGGAATTAGGGGTATAGGACCTGCATGAATGTGGAGAAAAGTGAATTAAAAATGGCTATTTTTCTAACATAAGAAAACCCCTCTCCAGGAATCTCTAGGATTTCCAACATGATTCTATGGTCAAATTTCAACAGAAACAAATAACATAAAAAATAAGGTTATAGAGAGGAGAAATAAAAAATAATTTGTTCAAAGTTATATGGAAACTTGGGAGCCGCCAGTGACACAACAGGTTAAACCACTGAGCTGTTGAACTTGCTGACCAAAAGGCTGGTAGTTTGAATCCAGGGAGCAGGGTGAGCTTCCACTGTTAGGTCCAGCCTCTGCCAGCCTAGCAGTTTGAAAGCATGCAAATGTGGGTAGATCAATAGGTACCACTCCATGCAGTCATGCTGGCCACATGACTTTGGAGGTGTTTATGGAAAATGCTGGCTCTTTGGCTTAGAAATGGAGATGAGCACCACCCACAAGAGTTGGACATGTCACGTCAGGAGAAAACCTTTACCTTTATCTTTACCTTATATAGAAACCATTTATTAGCGATATGTGCTAGGGCAATTACAGATTTCAACCATCGTTAGATCACATAAGACTTTGGATGAATGACTTAAAGAAGATATGACATTCATTTTAAAAAATAAGACAATTGAATAGAGGATAATTTATTAGAGGATTAGCAAGAAGTAATTTGTAAACATCTATGAATGAGGAAGGTGAGAGAGGGTGGGGGTGAAATAAAAGCAAATTTTTTAATTATAATTTATCGCTGCATTATAATATTGTAGATAACTATAAACATGTAACAAAAATTAAATATTAAAATGCTTATATTATATATAATCAGAAGTTACCCATAAAGACACACTGGAGAACCTAGAAATAAATTTTAAAGCAAAGTAATAAATAATGAAATCTAGAGGGCTGACCATATGTAGTTTTATATCTAAATAATGTAAAACTGTGGAGAGATGATATCAAAAATAAATTTACCTGCAAGTCAGATGTTAAATGTCAAAAATTCTGCTACAGAACACTGCCAATTTTGGTAAAATGTTGGTTGCTGCCAAATACTGCTACTGTACATCAGCTGTCATACTTTATGAATGTTATGACAAATTAAAACAATGTTATGACAAATTAAAACAAATGAAATCTGCTATCAAATATTTACCAAAATTGCACATATGGAGACTGTTCATTATTAATAGTTTAGTAACACTACAAGCATGTGCAGATGAACAAAAATAATCCTTTCAAAAGAAAATAGCTGTTTTTATTCTAACCTCCAACACATATGAGGAACAAATGCTCATTCAGTATTCAATATTGGAATTAGATTTCTTCAAAATCACTTTGTTCAAATAAACTGAAGCAGATGGTTTTCATATTTATGTATTTATTTATTTACTTAATTTCTATCCTGACGTTCTCCCTGTAGGAACTCAAGGTGGCTAACAACAACATGACACAACCCAAAAGAATTTAAAAACAAGGGAAATACAAAGTAATTAGGAATAATTAAATATTTGTTTTATGGATTACAAAAATTAAAATGCAATGAAATTGCAAAAAAAAAATACATTTAAAATAATTCCCCAAATGGCAGAGGTATGCCTTCACCTGCTTGTGACTGGCAAGCAGGGATAAGGCCATCCTGGGGTCTCTAAGGAGAGGATTCCAAAGTCTGGATTTGGACTTACAGTATTTTCAGAATTTCAGGATACTGAACTTACAAAAAAATATGCAAGAATATAGTTTCAGGGAGCAGTGGTATCATTGTTGTTCTGAGAAGAAATGTTGAAAATTCCTTTGTTATCTCTCTAAATCTATGGCAAAGGTTCCTTATCTACTACCGCCAGATCAATGCTGAGTAAGTTTAGCACTTCAGCAATATTATTGAAGCTTCTTTGGATGGCATATAAACGACTGACTGACATAGATAATGTTTATGTTTTAGTGCAGGTTGTGTGCAAGCGGTGGTCCTTAAGGTTTTTGGACTGGAATTCACAATAGCTCAAATCATCAGAGCCAGTTACGAGCCAGTTATGTATTTATTTATTTATTTTGTGTCAAAAGAATTGCATAAAATGGTTTATTTAAAATTGATTAAATAGTTTATCTAAAACTGATAAAATCAAATGATCACAAGCTTCTAGATAGCCAGTGAAGAGGAATTATGGAATTTGCAGTCTTGAGAGCCACACGTTTCTAATTCGTGATCTAGAATAATAGCATTTTCAAAGGACCTCATCACATTGCTGAAAATAAGCATCTTAGGATGCCTAGAGCCTTCTTCGGGGACGGAGCTGCCTGGCAGCCATCACACAACATGGGATGACTTGGCTCTGCCCTCAACCACGGTGAAAGCGTCACTGTATGCTTTCTTCTCAACACAGGAGGCTTCTGCCCTATCTGGGTGACACTTCCCCTGTATGATGGGAAAGTGTCACTGCAGTAGAGCAGCATGTGGGGCAAGAGAGTTGTCCCTCACATCTACCATTTCACCACATTACTGGTGAAATGACACGGGAGGGAGAGGCTCCCCTTTGTAATAAGGTTGTAAAACATACATAGTATCAAAGGGAAATGCCATTATTAAAAAATAACACACACAATCTTAAATTAAAATTCACTTATTTTTAATCTAAAAGATAATCACTTTATTGTATATCAACCTTGATCTACACATTTATTTAATTACTCTACGGAAGACTATCAGTGACACTATAATCCTCAGTGATCAAAAATATATGTTTTTTTTAAACTGCTAGGTCACTTTGGAGGATAAAATTTTTGAAATAGCATAGAGTATTATTAAATGTGGTAAATAAAATGAGACTGGGATGCTAGAACAGAATACTAGCACGAATGAATATTTTCAAGTGGGAGGAAAAAGATGACACACAGATGGCATTGCAAATTTTATGTGTGATACCATATGTTTCTTGGAAGGATTGTGTTAAATAATACAGATTAAATATTTTATGATTGTGGAAGGAATATTGATGGAAGTTGTATTTGCATTTTTCTTGATTGTATATGTGTACATATAGAGGCAGATGTATAAAACTGCAAGAGAATTATGCTTTCTGTGGTAGTCACTGTTCTTCTGCTGTTAATACTGCACATTGACATTCCTGATGTGGATTTCCTTTTCCACTATTCCATATCAGAATTCTCAAATTTGCACATTTAGGGATGCACGATATCACTTCTCCCCTGTATTGCTCCAGGAATTGGAATGAAATGGGGCTGAAGTATGAGGTTCAGGAGAAGTTGTGTAGTAGTGGTGGAAGGGGGTCAAGGAAACCTAAAGCATCATGTTTTTTGGCTGTTTGGATTATTTTTGCCCTTCTTGGCCAATTTCAGAAAAAAATGTGGATCTCTGAGAAGTTTCTGGGCCATAACAAGGCCTCTCATGGACCACAAAATAGTCTTTAGCAGCCACGTGAAGTTCTTTCTCCATTCTATTTATGTTCATCTTTCCTGCAATCAGTGAATGGGTTCATATCACTAAACTAATAAAGAAGATTTTTTGTCTGATATCTTTGAGGCTAAAGAGTGGGGTATAACTAGTACTCTAATAAAAATAAAATATAAATAAACATATCACAATGTCATGTCTGGCTGAGTTAGCATGCTTTGTGAGGCTGGCCGAGAAACAAAGTGGAGAAAGTTCTGTACACAGCAAAGAAGCAAAAGTTTAGTACACAGCCATTTCCATCATTTCTACCATTAATACCAGTCATAGCCCCTTGATGGGGATACTGAACAAACATTCATTTTGTTTCTACCAAAGTAATTTTATCATATCGTTGAGGGGCAAATAATTTGGGACAGAGCTGTTTGAGAATTCTGTTTTTAAAAATAGAACCCTAGGTTTTTGTGTGTACATATATTTTTTTTAATTCAACACTCCTTTCCAACTTAGCAGGTTACAAAAGCAACCTAAGTCTCCAGTCACCAATCAATGCAACAACAGTTTAAACTGTGACCTAAAACTTAATGTAAATCTTCTTTTTTCTTATAGATTATATCAACAGTCAGACATGTTGAAAACCCAGAAAGACATCGGAACTACTGAAAGAGCTAAAAACAGTCATTAGGCATGGGAAATTAATCACCCACTATCTCCAATAGCAATGCAGCATTACTATACATGCATCTATTTGTGAATTATCAATCTTCAATAGCTCTTTGCTTCCCATATATAGCTTTTCACATTTTTTTTTGTTGAGAATTCAAGTTTGGATGGAAGTGGTAGTGGCTTTTAAAAATGTTCTTAGAAATGAAAGATTTTGTGTACCTCTTTGCACTTCATGACCCTTATCCTTCCACAGGAACTGCTTGTTAAAAAAGGAAGAGAAGCTAACTTCTTTGAAACTTCAGTCGCTAACATACTGGGGTTGAACACTAAGCCAGTGTTTTCTAACCTAAAGTTGTTCTTCTCCAAAAATTGCCAAGGACAACAGCAAGAAATAGAACAAAAAGAAACATAGAGAAATCAGAACAGGCAGGCAATATTTCAAATGAAAGTAAGTTAAGAAACAAGCAGATCTCAACATTTGTCATTCTGTGATGCTGCATCCTCTGTTTGGATATCAGCCAGTGTGCCAATGCCTTAAATCAAGAAATAGCTTCCTAAAATCTACAAAGATACTTGCAGGAACACCTCAGCAAGCAATAGTCCAAAAGCGGCAGGTTAAAACACAGCACTTCAATCAGTGGCTGAGACTGGATGAGAATTTCCCTCCTGGGCACACAGAAGTATGGACAACCTGGAAGGTGCTGAACAGGCTGCACTCTGTCATCACAAGAAGCAGAGCTAACTTTAAGAAATGGGGCTACAAAGTGGAGTCTACGACAGGCAAGTGCAGAGAAGAGCAAACCACAGAGCACTTACTACAATGCAACCTTAGTCCTGCCACATGCACAATGAAGGACCTTCTCACAGCAGCACCATAGGCACTCGAAGTGGCCAGCTTCTGGTCAAAGGACATTTAGCATAATGTCTAGTTCTTTTTAAAACTTTGTTTATGTTTTTAAATCCATTTCAACTGTATTCTCAATTTGCTTCTGGCACAATAAATAAATAAATCTGGTGATGAAGTTGTTTGTATTATTGACTTGACAGTATTAAGCATATTTGTTAGATATGATATACATCGATGTTTTAAATTATGATTGAAGCAATCATAAAAAATGAAGACTTGATTTAACCTTTAAATCAAGCAGATTACCTTTCATGATGAAAGAAGATAATAAATGTTGTTTTTCTGTTTGATTCATTCATTCTTTACTCAAATATAAAAAGAATACATCTATTTCCCTTATGTCAATGTTTCATGAAGTTTGTCTCATATCCTGCAGTACCATTTTCTTCATTACACCAGCTACCAGTAGAAGCAAATTGTATCTCAGCTTTCTGAAGACCACCTGTTGTTTTCTTCAAGGGTCTACATCCATTGCCATAATCCTGGGAATACATTTTGTCACATACATGCCTCAGGGATTATTTCTGCTTGCCAGCATGGTGTCTCTGAAGTAAGAAGTCACCATCTGTCAGTTGTTTCACACTAGCAGAATAAGGAAAGAAATAGTCAAGCAGAACACTTAACTCGAAAGAATTCAAAAGCGTGACATATCTTACTTGTCATGGGTTACAGGAAATAGTTTGCCTTGTGTTTTCTGTTTCGTTAAGCTAAATAATGAAATCTTGATTGTTTTATATGCTGGAGGTTAATTTCATACTTTTATGAGACACCTTTATGCCAAACTATAAGGAACAAAGGAAAACCTGGAAAAATACATACATTTTTGTGCCCTTATATGAAAGTAGAAGATGCTTTCCTTGGTCCTGCTACCCTTGGAAGTATTATTTTCTGTAGACCTGATGCATTAAGTTCCTCTTGGCTGCTTCTAGAGCAGTGGTTCTCAACCTGTGGGTCCCCAGATGTTTTGTTCTTCAACTCCCAGAAAGCTTAACAGCTGATAAACTGGCTGGGATTTCTGGGACCCACAGGTTGAGAACCACTGTTCTAGAGTGTGGAACTTGTGTTTACAAAAAGTAATTATGCTCTGCTCTTTGTCCTAAAAGTAAACAAAGACCTTTCAAATTACACAGATGTAGCATTATGATTTCCTTTTTAATTACAATGGATACATCCCATGGTGTCCTAGGGTTTGTAGTGTGGTAACTAACAACAGCAACAACTCAGACTCACATTGAATCCACCACTGATTGTCTACCTGATACATAGGGACTTACAGTGGGTATCCTGGGGTTTCTGCCCTTAACTTAACTTTGTCCTGCTTTTGGGCAAACGTAAGGGATACTTTGGAGTTTGCAGGGAACTCTGGAGTATCTATGCACTTTGCATCTGTCTGGATAGCTGAATGGAACCTGTTCCATTCAGCTCAATCCCCCGTCCATCACACTTTCACAGTGCTGATCAATGCAGGATAAGTGTTTGGCTTGTCCCTGTGTCACCATCACCACACATTGCTGGTCATAGAGTTTGCTGCAACTACTTGGCCATCATAGTCACATCTGCTGATGTCAGGACAAGACATTTGCAGGAGCAGTAAGAAGGAGAGTTGCCCTACTTTCACCTTGCTGATGACATTTGGCATCAGCTGACATGACAGGGGATTGGCCAGGCACTCACAGTGAACTCCATGGCCAATGGGGAGCAGCAACAATGACATGGAGAATGAGGTGCTATGGTGCCACAGTAGGTTTGGTGTATTTGGCCACCATCATGTTCACTCTGGAGCAATTACTCCAGACTTATCCCAGCCAAGAGCCCCTTGGCTTTGTTACTACAAGTAAGACAAAGACTTCATGCCTTTACAATTTGATTGTATCTGTAAATATATGATTGTATCTGTAAATATATGATTAGTGTATTCTAATAAATGCAATTTTATTAGAATACACTAATCATATATTTACAGATACAATCATATTGCCTCCCCCCCCCCCCTCACCCTACATAGGCTGTCCAGATTTTTAAAAAGAGATATTAGGAGAGATGGGTTTTCCTTAGATTGATTTGTTTTAGAGACTGGGATTTTCCTTCATGGATTTTATATCCCTTTTACATCTCTTGTCTCCAAGCAGCAACCAGCTCCGGAGTAAATCATCATTAAATGGTTCCTGTGTGTCATATAGATTAATTTATGGGTAATTTTTTCCAGTATCCAAGACAAGTCCAAATGAATTATTAATCTTTCTACTGAATGGTATGGCTTTTTCCAGCCAGTTCTAATTTGTTCTTCATTCTCTTAGGACAAATCCTAATTAATAGATTTGGTTTCTTTTATTTTATACCCAATGGAAATTCCATACCCAATTCTAATTTGTTTTATTTTATTTCATACCCAAAGGAAATTCCATATCCATTGTCATCAAGTGAAGCCTCTTTTAGGCTCAAGTATAACCTAAACCAGAAACAGGCACAGTGTTGCCTTCAGGCTGCATGCCCCAAAGTCTCCAAATGTTGTGATGGCCCAAAGCCTTCTGAATTTAAATTTTTACCACAATGTTTGGGCACTTTTAGTCCACATGCCATGCAACCCTCCCCATGTGCAAAAACACATGAAAATAACCCTATTTCCATCTGCACCTCAAAACCCAATATCATCCCCAGAATCCCTCACGAAATGGCAATAGGAAGTGGCACAATATCATCTGGTCTTTCTCAGAATGGCCCACAATGTTGAGCGAAGTTTGGTCGTGAATCTTTGCATCTTACATATTGCCCTATACCAGTGGTTCTCAACCTGTGGGTCCCCAAGTGTTTTGGCCTACAACTCCCAGAAATCCCAGCAAGTTTACTAGCTCTTAGGATTTCTGGGAATTGAAGGCCAAAACATCTGGGGACCCATAGGTTGAGAACCACTGCCCTATACTAATATCCAACAACATCTGGAAGGATACATGCTTCCCAGCACTGGAAGTATGGTTGCATACATATAATGAAATAGGAAGAGATGCTAGATTTTGCTGAGGTCTAATCATATTGTGTGTGTGGGGGGGGGGGGGTGGGGGGGATTGTAGACAACATCACAGAGAAAAGAACCTTAATAAATTATTTTTGAAAAAATATATAAAGAAAAATAACATCTATATTATACAAGCAATAATAAAAATATATTTTTTGCATCTCATCTCTATGGGGGAAAATTCAATCGGCTTCTTTGCAGCCTAATAAAGACCAACAACAATAATACTAGTAACAGTAGCCATCATCATCATCATTGGTGATCACTTGTGACCGAATATGACTGTCTTCCAAGGAATGATGATGAAGATGATGATGATAACAATAATGTAATGAATTTATTACCCATCTCTCCTTGTGACTCGGGGTGGGGTACAACATCGTTAAAGAGATAAAATACTAATAAAATACAAGATACACAGAGTTAAAATGCAGGTTAAAATTCAGAAGCTAAAATAGCTATTTGCGAATACCCTTTAGAAGATATTTGTTCTATTAATACTCTCCCCACCAAACTTTTTTTTTTGCGCAAACAAAATGGAACAAAATCAAGATAAAATATGTTCTCGTTAATACAGTAGTAAGATTATTAGAATAATTGTGTTATAATGGAGGAAATAGTGATCTTACATGTGGCTTACGCCATACTCTAATTGTTGTCTAGGAAACAGGTGAGTAACTACGTAACAGGAAAATACTATTAATAAAAGGCAAGATTGAGTTGAGTGGATGTACTTTTATAATACCTCCTGACAAGAATAATGTAGATAAAACAAAATACATACGCAGGGGATATCTTCCTGGATTTACTGTGGAAAAGTGAATAGTACATTCTATTGAAATGAATGATTTTTGTTGGAAGCATACCATAGAATCATTTTGAAGGACTTAGAAAATGTCTAGAGAAGATATCTTTGTAGCATTTCAATATCTTTCACTGTGACTCTCTTGTGAACTTCTAGTGGAAGAATACCATCAAATGCCCTGGAGGACTTTCTTATACCTCACGATTGTTCCCCCACTTTCCTTGTAAATTAAGAAATTCAATAAAAATATATTATAATAAAAAGAAAGAAAATGACAAGAGAGAAATAATGTTTGAAATGGGTAATTGATATCATAAGTATCAGTTCTGTGGACACGGGGGGAGGGTCATACTGTACTACAAAATCTACACTGATACATTTATAGGGCCAACTAAAAAACATAAAAATAACTTGTGAGCTGGTGAGGCATCAAAAATGACAGGATATATTTTATACCTTTTGATACAAGTCTACATTTTGTCTCAGAAGTTACTTTGGTTGTCAGTCAAGATGTTCTAGATTAGGATATCAGTATCCCCTTTCTTGGCAATGCAGGAAGTGGAACTATGGGCAGAAAAATACAAATAAGTCACATTTTATGAATATCAAGGCCCATCGCTTGATCATTCATTGAATATCGGTTGCTGAAATTATCTTTTTAAAACATTCAACCAGACTGGATTAATCTTGGAACATGTTCCCCTTGCTTAATTAATTTCCATTACTATATATACATTAATAGCAAAAGTTACTTCTTTTGGAGGAGTTGTACTGCTCAGAGGGTGCAGTTTACGTAAGTACATAATAAATTTTCAACATTTCTAAAATGGTATAAAGATTTTTCTATATTTTGAAATGGTTTTACTGGTTTTACCGATGTATTTTAATGCTCATATATTTAATTTTATTTTGATGTGTACATGCTTTAGGTTTTAATTTACTCATTGTTATGATTTTTAGTGTTAGCTGTTTTGAGTCTTCTCTGGAGAGAAAAAGTGGTATTTAAATACACATTATAATAATATAGATGATGATAATGGTGATGATGATGATAATAATAATAATAATAATAATAATAATAATACAAAATCTTCTTATAGTCATTGTTGTAACTTGTAAAGTATGTAGGTAATTGTGATATAAGTCTTTACTTATTTTCTTCATGAAGCAGGCGTTGAGGAATTTTAGCCATGCTCTTCTCACTGTAAGGGCCTCTTTACATGAGCAAAATGAGGAATGATGGTGGTGAATGTACTTCATGGTGTCCACATGATTCACAGAGCCCATTTGCCCTAATGCCTACCAAAGCTACTTAAGACTGTGAGGATAGGACTTCAAACTTCCTAAGTTGACATCTTATTTTCCCCTTCTCTGATGTCCAGTTTTTGACTCTTTTCTCAGTCATGTAGATTTGCCAAAAGAAGCTAGGAAGTGGTGCATGCTGCCACCATGGCAACACAGGAAGCTTCCTTTGTTGCCTTTCCAGAAATGAGGGGAAGCCGGGTGGCAACGGTAAGGTGGGTGATGCAAGGAATAGAGCAATGGCTTCCCCCAGCCCCCCATTAGATGCCCATGGATTCACCACAATGCAAGGCAAATCCATGGGACTTTGTGATGAGATCGTTAAGGTTGGGAGGACCATACAAGGCTTCCCAACTGTTAAGTGGCAAAATACTCTTAAATGTGTTAGGTTTATAAGTTGACACTATGATTGCCTTGCTAGATTTCTGGTTTAATTGGATTGTGCTGATCTGTATTTCTTCACCACTACTAATGTCCTACTGAATAAGGAATGAAACATCAGAAGGATGGGACATATAGTAGAACAATCATGATTACTCCAGAAAAACGGATCCAACTAACTAGTGTCAAAGATGAGACCTTGATTGGAAAGTATCGGTGCATTATTTCCTTGTATTTCTTGTTTGTTTTTCTTGACTGAATCCCATATTCCTTGAAAAATATTACATAAACTAAGTTTTCAAACGTTACCTTCTGGAAACCCAATCACTCTTTCCCCAATATTTTCATCCTTCTGTTCGGCCATCCATCTTTATTTCTGAAGTATAAATATGTAAATATTGCTATTCCTCTATGTGCATAATGTATGTCTCCTTTCTTACTTTGTAATGACATACCAAATGACATTAATCTTTTTGTTCAAATTTCCTGGCATATTGCCAGTAATAAAGATTGAGGTGGGATGCCAAAGTTGATCAATTGGTGCCATAGGAGCATATGAAACATGTTCTGTTCATCTTACTGGATGAGATTAAAGCAAATTCTTCACATTGCAAGTAGGAAGTTTATTATGCATCTAACAGGAAACAAGGAGCAATTTTACCCAACACTCAACATTTATGTGGAATATATCCGGTCTGTTCACAGTTTTCTAGAAAGTCTTGTTCATTTTATAATGGACTTGTGATTTCAGAGTCAGTGAATTGACTCCAAGGGCTTATTTTACTAATTGTGATGAGGAAGGGAGCATGTTTGTGTTTGGGGAGGGGGGGGGGGGTGATGCGCATGTGACAAAAAGTGAAAGAGAGTACATTAGATTTTCTTCTTGTGCAATCCTGTGTATGATACAAAACTAAAAGTAATATTTGCATGTTTTCTTGTTCAGAACAAGAACTTGTGCCTCGATACAGGGAAAAATCTCATCACACAATGATGCAACTTTATGATCTTTTTTGTATTTTATTTAAGCAAAAAAAAGGTAACATTTTGATTTGTTGGTATCTGCTCAAATTAATTATTTGCAGTAATAAAATGTGCATAACATTACTAACCCCCTACCAAAAAAGGCATCTTGGAATCTACCCACTGGAGCAATGAAATAAGACTACTCAGGCATGTAGCGAACCACCATGAGAATTTCAGGGGGGGGGGGGGCTGAAGCCCCTCAAGCCCCCCCCCCCTGAAATTCTCATGGTGGTTCGCGAAAAGGCCTTAATGGTGCATTATTTAAACTGTTATGTTTATTCATATCATGATCTGATCACCATACTCAATATATCCCATATGCATGGGGGTATTGGGGTAATGGTACAAAAGGTTTGCTAGGGTAGACCCTCTTTCACTCAGAGTCAGCCCCCCCCCCCAAACTCAGCCCCCCCCCGAAACCCCCCTGAAAAAATCTCAGCCCCCGCCCCCCCTCCCCCGAATCAAAATCCTGGCTACGGGCCTGAGACTACTATTTGAGACACATGAGAGGAAAATGCCATAACTGAGTCAAGCCCACAATTGCCTTCAGCTTTTCCTTAGGCCCACTATATATCACAATGTGTATCGTTTATGACAAAAAGGCTGTCAGTTGTTGCTCTAGATATAACATTGGATTGCATCTAAATAAGTACTCAAGGTATCTATTCACATATCGCAACAGGGTATTACTATGTTAGCAGAGAGGAGCAGCCTACATCCAGACTTTACAGATCCTTCATCATACTAGAGAACGAATCAACTTTAATTCTGATTTCTGCCTCCTGCTGAATTCTGGAGTTTGTAGTTTAGTAAGGCTGTTAAAGGCTCCTCCTTAAACTACAATCCCCAGGATTCTGCAGGAGGCAGCAACTGGATTTAAAGTGGATCCATTCTGTAGTGTGATGAGGTGTGAATGAGATATTCTCCGCAATTGATTTGGGAAGACTGCTTTGCGGGATGTGCCTTCTACAAAAACACAGAGAAGCATTACAGGCTCTGTTATAAAGAATATTTGTAAATGTTATCATCCTTGATCAGAAAAACTGACTCAACAGATCAGAACACCTCATCAGAAAATTGGCAACCACTGAGAGATTTTTGCCATGAATACAGAAGTAAAAAGATAAGTGTTTTTGTATTGATGTCTCCACAATATGTGCAAGAGGTTCCTGCAGGAAAAAAAATGTCACAAAGCAAAATCCACTTGTGGGACAAGACTACAAGTATAGACAATTAACAAAGCTTCTGACAATGATGCTCCTTTTGCCAAAAAACAAAACAAAACAAAACAAAAACTTCAGATCAATTCCCTATCCCCTTCATCTTCTCTAGCTCAAAGGGTTTCTAGCAGAATCAGCGTTTCAGGGCTTGAAAAATAAAAACATTTGGTTTTGGGTTGCAGTAGCATTTCTGTAGTAAACTGCACAATGAACAAAGCTGAGGCAGCGGAAAGAATGGGATTCTACTCTGGCCATTCCTAATATACTTTTGTATTCCTCTAGAACCCCTTACTGTGAATGCATGAACAGCAAAACACAGAGAAAAGGAGAAAGCAGATATGTCTGCCTCAATCCCCATTCCCCAGCTCATTAAAAATAATAGAGAAGTCAGGCCACCAAAATGGAAATCATATGACAAGTTGAAGCTGGAATAAAATGCGATTCCTTGATGTAGTTTGGAAGAAGTCTTCAAGTAGTCTCTAGAAGACTCATGTTTTGTATACTTATTCAAGTTTAACCATGACCAGGCTATTTAATTTCAGATGTGCATTGTGCCAGTTTTGAATATTTTTTTTAAGAAAACAATTAAAACCTGTCATTTTTATGGTGTGTGAATTAAAGAAGTATAGAAAAAATATTTACCAGGCAATGCACAAATATGTTTTGGCATCCATGCAAAAATGCTCATACAATTTATGTACAAATATTCCATAAAAGTATAAGAAATTCTCATCATCTCAGTAATGAGATTTTTCATTCTCACCTGTGAGATCAAAGTCAGAGACAGTCCTTCCCTTTTACCATGTTTTTTTTTTTTTTTTTTTGCCTATTACTGGCACACCGTGTTTCTCTTTCTACCACATCAAAGTATATGTAAAGCATGTGTAGAAAAGCAACATACTGCTCCCTTCATCCTGGGAATAAAACATTTCCAGACATATCAAATAATATAACCGATATCTCAATTTCTCTCTGATTGTGGTGGGGCTACTCTAGTATATTTTATGTAGTATGAATGAACTACAAACATTTGATACATGTAGTAATTACTCTGTGCTAAAAGAAGAAATATTCTGGTAACAAAATCCCATTCCAATCAAAGACAGAGGTAATGTTCTTAAAACAATGGCCTCGTGTAATTAGCATTTGTTATACATGTTTGCATGCGATTTATCTCTTAGTGAAAAATAAAATACACAAAGGCATTTTCTTCTTTTCATCTGGAAGTCTCACAGCATGACATCAGTTTTGTCAGAATTAAGTGTTGCCATGACTGCCTTTGGCAGTGGCGTTGGAAGTACTGAATGATGTGGAAGGCTTACAAACAGTGTTTCTCAACCTTCCTAATGATACAAACCCTTAATAAAGTTCCTCGTGTTGTTCTGACCCCCAACTATAAAATTATTTTTGTTGCTACTTTATAACTGTAATTTTGCTACTGTTATGAATCATAATTTAAATATCTGATATGCAGGATGTATTTTCATTTACTGATCCAAATTTGGCACAAATACCAATACACCCAAATTTGAATATTTTTTATTTATTTACTTCATTTCTATCCTGCTCTTCTCACCCCTCAGGGGACTCAGATACAAAAATTCCCATGACTAACAGAAAATACTGGAAGGGTTTAGTGGGCATTGACCTTGAATTCTGGAACTGTAGTTCACCTACATCCAGAGAGCACTGTGGACTCAAAGAATGATGAGTCTAGACCAAACTTGGCATGAATACTCAGTATGCTTAAATGTGAACACTGGTGGAGTTTGTGGAAAATAGACTTGACATTTGGGAGTTGTAGTTGCTGGGATTTATAGTTCACCTACAATCAAAGAGCATTCTGAACCCCACCAATGATAGAATTAGGCCAAACTTCCCACACAGAATCCCCATGATCAACAGAAAATTCTGTGCTTTCTGATGGTCTTTGGTGACCCCTCTGACACCCCTCTTGAAACCCCATCCAGGGGTCCCCATCCCCAGGTTGAAAAATGCTGGTTTAGACTAACCAAGCATTTGGTGGGATGCCAGTATTCTTGGTGGCAGATCAATGTAAGCAAGATTTCCCTGTAGAGGCTTTGACCATTGTATGGCTATATTTTAGATGTCTGCCCATGCTTGGTGGTATGTTCTGAGGATATGAGGGAGCCAGGTAGAAAATGAAAATGAAATCACTTGACACTTATATTTTCAATTATCATTGATAACATCAGTAATGGAGATAACACATTTTCCATTTACCTCACAAAAATTGTATTCTTTACAAGGAATAACATGAGTATAAGTTATTCTTCTATTTCTTTTCTGGCAGATCATTAATGTTTGACCTAACCTACCCCTCAGAGGCAATATCAATTTATGTCACTTTATCCGTCTTGCAATCATGCACGAGGCTGGGTTTTTTGTTTTATTTACATGGACTTGGTGTAATCGTCAACATTTTGTGGTTTGCTTTGGTGCAGCAAAATGCAAGAATGTAGGACAAACAGTAAGCCCAAAGCTAATAGCTGGACCCAACTACTTTTGCGGATAATCACAAGCCTACTTTCTTTGGGTATATCAAAATTAGAAGTACAAGTCTATTCTCAGATACGTATAACGAGGACATGGACTGCAATGAAGTACAAACATCCTGTTCTGAAGCAGAGACAAACTGTAGCAATCTTGAGATAATAATAATTCTAATTCTTTATGCATCTTACAAGAACTATTGCTAAAAATCTGATTATCCTCAACGATTTCTTACTGAGGTTAGGAAAACCGCCACAGGCAAAGGAAGAGAAGGAAGGTATTTTTCCTTTTTTGGTCTGCAGAGCTATATAACTGAGCTGATAGACCCCCAACAGATGCTCAACAACTCTTGAAACCACCTATGTCGATTACTTCTGTACAAGAACACAGAGTTATTTTGATTTCTCAGCATTTCTTTTAGCAGCAAAATGGGTTTTTAATGGGGTTTTTTTTTTTAAAAAAAAAAACTATTTTCTTGTCAGTTTTCCATGCTTCTAACATATTAAGTGACTTCATCACCAGAATCCCCATGGATCATGGCCACACATCTAGCCTTGTTTGACTTTCCCTAACTCCATTCCAAGGGGGGAAGCATCCACTGCCCACCTTCCCCCCCCCCACCCTGCCACATGATTGCTAATGCCACATGGGAAGTCTCCAGTGTTGCTGCTGCTGCCTGAAGTACCTTTATATCATAGGATTGCTCTGTAGCAAAACTAAAGAATTGATGTATGCCATGAATTTTGGCCCATCTGATGAGGTCGTATGTCTATATAAAGCTACCTGTGGATTGTTGTAAGCTAAAATAATAAATAATATTATCTTTGAGAAAACAGTGTCCTCTTATTATGCCATTCTGGGATAGTCTCGATCTGGGATAGCACTATAGATAATCAAGATTATTTCCAACCATTTAACATTGGGGAAGAGTTCCAGCTCAGCATTTTCAAACATCTACTGTATAATGCTTGCAAATAAATCTTTGATGGACTTCAACATGAACCAGTATATATCTTTCTGACTACTTTCTAAATAATATATAGAACAAAATAAAGTTGGCATCAGGTGCTTCTCAGTTATGTACTATAAGATCATTATCATAATAGTCTATCTGTGTTTTTATATGATATAAGTTAATTGCATAGCTTCCACATTTTCTGGTTCATCAGTTATATTGAGGCAATTCCTTCACTGATTAATTATAAAGGCAAATATGAGTATTGGAATGGCAAATCCTCACTGGATATGAGGAGAATATAAAAAGACCTTACAATACAAATCAAGGAGATGGATGTTGCAATGTCCCTTTGGGGCTGTGCTAATGAATCACAACTGCAGATACATCATATGAAGCCAGGCATAAGTAGTTTAATGTGTGCATTTTAGAGTTAATGTAATGAAGTATTGTGTGCCAAAATGTGGAGAAGAGAGTCAGATCATCCGTGAGCTTCCACCTCAGGAAATATGAATATAGATGTTAAATCATGAGTGTCTCCTCTTGCTTATTTGTAAACTGGTACTGTTAACATGTGAGAATGGCAGTGAAATTCCTCTCTTTTCATGAAAGCAACTTACTAGGGAATCTAAATATTAATGTTTTATTATACTTCTATTATTTCCCCAGGTTCTAGTGCAACTCTCTCACACAAAAGATGGCACTCTAGGGGTTATTTTATATCTACTATGTCTATACACAGTCAATTATTTCTAGAGATGAAATTCTACTGTTTAATGCAACTGAGTTCTCTTTCCTAGAAGCTGTTGTTGTGTGTCTTTAAGTTCTTTCCAATTTATGGTGACTGTAAGATGAACTTATTATGGGATTATCTGGGACTGATAGGGTGTGATTTGCTCATGGTCAGCCTGTGTGTTTCCATGGTTGAGTGAGGAATTGAACTCGGAGATTAAGATTGTCTGGGGAGGTCCTGCTCTCCTTCACAGCTGCAGTTGGTGGGGACAAGAAACAGGGCCTTTTCAGTGGTAGCTTCTCAACTATGGAACTCCCTCCCCAGAGAAATCAGGCCAGCCCCTCCATCCTCACCTTCAGGAAGCAAGTAAAAACATGGTGATGGGACCAAGACTTTGGCCAATAGTGCTGTGCAATAAGTAGAATTATTTGCAATAACATGTGAAATGGCCTTTGACTATGTCCTCAGATTACATGATTTTAATCATGTGTTTTAGTGTTTTATAGCTTTTAATTTTGTTTTAATGTATATGTCTATTTTCTATTGTCTATTGACGGCATCAAATTTCTGCTGAATGCAAGTCTGCTCTGAGTCCCCTTTGGGGTTGAGAATGGCGAGATATAAATATAGTAAATAATAATAATGACACCAGTCTCCAGAGTTGTAGTCCAACTTTCATGCTGTTTCTCTCTAGAATGTTGTCCCCAACTTATTTGCATGGCCTTAAGTGACACATTATTCATATTTATGGTAGCTTATATTCTTCCTAACATATGTGAATGACTGGAGTCTTTAAAAAAATGTTAAATTGTGGAATCGTAGAATTTTCTTTATTATAGGTACTTCTGTAGAGGGGAGTGAGAAGTAGTGTTATTACAAAAGGAGAAAAGTCAACATTTCTTCCCGCCACCCATATGTTCTGGAACTCCCTTTTGCTACTTTTCCATGTGCCAACAAAATAGCAGCAATTGTACAAATGCAGTGTTGTTGGTTTTTTAAAAGAATAAACTCAAACCCAAGGTAGTACAAAGATATTAGTCAACACTGGAAAATTAAGGGATGATAGGGTTCAGTGTTACTTATCAGAGAATATTTATACTTGGTACCCATACAGAGTAAGGGCACATACAGAGTAAGGGCTTCACAACTGCCATTCATGCTTTTTCACAGTCTCCATTCATATCAGAAATCATTTTCTGATTGTTAATTCAGAGCATCTTGCAGTACCATTTTTTGCTGGAGATCAAGACACTTTAACAAGCAGCAGTGATTCTTGCTACCTGTCACAGGATTAAAGAACTGTGTGCCAGTGGAGATTTGGCACAGCAGATCATCAGATGCTTTTAGGGGGGACTGTGAGAATTAATTACCTCTTCAGGAGAGCATCTGGGAGCTGAAATGCAGGAAATTTGTATTAGAAACTGCTGCTTTTAAATCTGGTTTATGCCTAAGATTATATTTCCTGGTTTTAATCATTGTTGGCCACCTGAGCTGCTGAACTGCAACTATATAATGTTGAAGGTAAGGTTACTGATGAAGAAGCTTGTGCAAAATAATTTCTTGGCAAATGATTCATTAATGTGTTCATTTGTTCAGTTAGGAACTGCTCCAAATCTGACCAAATTTACTTTTCTACACCTCTCACAACAGTAATAGTTTATTTTTCTTATTTAGTGACAAGCTATTGTGATTTTTGTTTAAATAAATGTTTTTATATCTTTCTTGATCATACTCCATATTCTTCAATAAGCACATTCCCTGTTTCTGGATTATTTGGTAAGTGAAAATGTTGGCTATCATCCACCTATATAGCATCTGCAATGCCACCCTTTAGTCAAATGAATTAATATGTTATTTTCAAAGTATGCACTTCTGGGAGGATGCCTGCCTCACTAATGTAGCCTTTCTTTTCAATATTCAATATTCTTTTTAGGGTTGCTCCCCCCTGTCATGGTGCAATGGGTTAAACCCTTGTGCCAGCTGAACTGCTGACCTGAAGGTCAGCGGTTTGATTCCACGAGATGGGGTGAGCTCCTGTTTATCAGCTCCAGCTCCTCATGCGGGGACATGAGAGAAGCCTCCCACAAGATGGTAACACATCCTGATGTCCCTTGGGCAATGTGTCAGTAGAAGGCCAATTCTCTCACACCAGAAGCGGCTTGCAGTTTCATAAGTTGCTTCTGTGACGAAAAAAAAATTCCAAGGAAAATATGGCGATCCAGTGGGTCTGATGCAATATCAACCCAGCTGGTCCAAGTAGGTTCATACTTGCTGCCACAGCAGGTTTAGAAGGGCCTTCAAGGCCTGTTTAGACTCCAAATTTACCAGTGGAGTCATCGTTCAGTCTTTTTATGTGGCATTCAAGAATTCATGTGCTTGTAATGGAAGGCTATGTGTATTTGGCATCTCTTTCATTCACTTATCACAGCTCTTCTAGGATTATCATTGCTCTGAAAGAGGCTATTCTAGCATCTGAAAAGAGATTTGGCAAGATAGAAAAATATCGCAAATTAAGACAATATGCAGGGATATAGAAATCTGTACAATTTGCTTCTTCTACACTATTTTTTCTAGTTTCTGATTATGACTCAAAAACCCCAAATAAATGTTCAGTTATTAGCATTAGCTCATTTCAGTAGACAGATATTCAAAGTATGGCTAGAATCATATTTTATCTGCCACATCACTGTTAAATATGAGGAATTTTGGGGAAAACAAAATGGGGCAATCCTATTTATGCAGTATAAATATAATAGCATGTACAAGGAATCCTAGATTTTAAAATCTAAACATTCAAAGCCCAGTGGACAAATCTGTCTTTTATTTTATTCTTATTTCATTTTTTAAAAAACCTACCGCAAGTTCCTTGTGCAGTCTATAAAGATAGTTACAAATCTTTGTAATTTTGTTATTAGAAATGACCTATTCATACCCAGTGGAAGTTACACACTGTTCTGATTTGTATTAATAATACAAACTATTGGGCATGATCCTGACAGCAATATATTGATGCAGAACTACTGTAATTATGAATCTAGGACTCTATTAAAAAGAGCCATTAACAGATGGAAACTTCCAGTTGCAATAATTCTGCTTCTTGGGTTGAAAGGTCATACTTTAGGAATACCATATGATCATTTTTAAGTGTAAGCATAAACTATTCAGCCTCTGAAGACACCCAATGCAATTTTAATTCAACATAAAACTATCTCCATTCACAAGAATAACATCACATTCATAATCCATTCACTAACAGATGAACGAAGTGATTAGTATGATTTAACCTAGCATTAAACTACAGCATTTAATAATTTATATTTGATTCAATAGCGGTCCTACCTGCCTTGACACAATATATTACACTTAAACCAAGCTATTTCTTAAACACAATTTCTTAAACAGAACAGAATTTGCAAGTTAGGAAATACTGCCAGCCCCCTAAGTATGTTATGAGGAAGCAGCTCCCTCTGGTGGAATCAATTCAAGAATATTTCAGAGCACCAACATGGCAAACTATATGGAAAGTTACACTCACTTGTCGTGGTTTTTGACCAAAATGGATTCATCATAATTAGCATTTTGCTCACTAAGTTATGTATCAAATGTGAAAGATTCCATTAACCAATTTCAAAATAGTTTCTACTCTTTGTGTACATGTGCCATGAATGCACACCCAAGAGATGTGACATGTATAATTACATGGATACTAACCATACACATCATAACAACACATTTAATTGCTCATTACATATGCTTCTCTGCTTTTATCACTTGTATAATAAATGCAAATTATTCCAACCAAATAGCTTGTGTGGTGTAGTGGTTTGAGCATTGGACTACAACTCTGGAAACCAGGGTAATTCCCCAATCACCTATGGAAACCCATCAGGTGATCTTGGGTCAGTCATACACACTCAGCCCCATACAAACCTGTGATAGGTTCATCTGAGAATCACCAAACATTGGAAATGACTTGAAGACATACAACAATAATAATTCCAGATAAATATATGGTCTAGGAGCAGCCTGGTCTCTCACTAGAACCAAAAGACTAGGAAGGATGGTTATGGAACCCTAAATAAGATCCTAAAATCTAAAGACTATGTTTTAAATACCAAGATAAAAATAATCTATATTATGGTTTTTCCAATTTCTCTACATAGTTGTGAAAGCTGGAAAGTGAAGAAGGCAGACTGGAAGAAAATCAACTCATTTGAAATGCAGTACTAAAGGAGATGTGCAACAGAGAGCCAAATAAAATAATCTCTATATCTAAGAGCAATTTTAAGTTAATGTTTACGTAGACACCCATAGAATGGAATGGAGGTTGTTGTATTTGGACATATTATGTCACAGCATTACTGCTTGGAAAATATGGTTATTTTAACAAAAAAGGAAGGCACTGCAAAAAAAGAGAAAGAGGACATTACAGATAAATTGATTTAATAAAAGAACGTTCAGCCGTAGCCCACAAGGCCCTGAATAGGGTTGTTGATGACCAAATGTTCTTAGAGTTCTCATTTCTAAGGTTGCCATAAGTTGAATAATAACTCTGGGCAGGTAAAATAATAACTGAATTTATTTATGGACTTTTCTTTGTACAGCAGTCAGTCTAGGAACCATTTTATAACTTCCAAAAAGACAAAAGCAGAATTGACCATGTCTAGCTACAACCTTTGCAATGAAACAGCTCTAGGTAGCCATGCCAACATAGAACATATTCAAAGTTGCAATTTGTTTTCACAGCAGCAGTGACACAGGATGAACACATAGATTACATAAATCTGCTCCAATACTTTCCTTCGGTGAAGAGCAATTAACTAATTAGGGTTAGCCAGAGCCAGAGGTTGTATGCTGTTTGCCACTGAGGTTCAGGAATCATAAAGTAGA
Source organism: Anolis sagrei (assembly GCF_037176765.1). Taxonomy (NCBI): domain Eukaryota; kingdom Metazoa; phylum Chordata; class Lepidosauria; order Squamata; family Anolidae; genus Anolis; species Anolis sagrei. The sequence goes on along the minus strand of NC_090023.1, from coordinate 208,740,197 downwards.
TATTTCAAAACCATAGAAAGCATGTGTTCTTCATAACTTACTCAAAATTGATGCCCGAGGAAGAAAGAGAAAGCAGAGGTAGGAATACCAGAAATATTCATGAAGCTTTACAGATTTCAGAATGTGTTTTGGGGCCCTTTTGTAAGGAGAAAGTGGTAAGTCATTTTATGCTCTTATGAGAATTTGCAATGTTGTTATGTTTCTCTTTCCAACATTTTCCAACAGAATACGTTTTCATAGTTTCTTAAAGTATATAGAAGAGATATCCACAGTGCCATATAAACTCCATCTACCCTGTCAAATACGATGCAAAGAGACTATTTTCCTTGCCAGCATAAATAAAATGATATTTCAAGTTACAAAACAAAAGAAGATAGAGTATTAACTCATATGAGGAATGTAAAGAATATTTGCAGCAACTTTTTGTTCCCAACATTTTTGTTCACCAGAATCCCAGTGCCACAGTGGGTTAAACTACTGAGCCTTTGAACTTGCTGACCAAAAGGTTGGCGGTTCAGATCTGGGGAGCGGGATGAGCTCCCGTTGCTAACCCCAGCTTCTGCCAACCTAGCAGTTTGAAAACATGCAAATGTGAGTATATCAATAGGTACCGCCTTGACGGGAAGGTAATGGCGTCCCATGCAGTCATGTTGGCCACATGATCTTGGAGGCATCTACGGACAATGCCGGTTCTTCAACTTAAAAATGGAGATGAGCACCACCACCCAGAGTTGGACATGACTAGAATTAATGTCAAGGAGAAACCTTTACCTTTTGTTCCCAATAATAGGAACATTTGCAAAATCATCAACATCTTTCAGGTCACTCTGACAAGAACATAAAAAGGGTTCTTTTTCTTTTCCTCCAAACCATTTCTGTGTTTGTGTGTGTAAAATATGTTATATTTTGCCCTTTCGAAAGTATACTTCAATAATCCTGAAATACCAAGCATGCAAGAACTCTTTCCCAATTGTAATACGTATAATGGTCTATGTTTCCAAGAAGCCTGGGAAAGTGTGCTAGCCCAATGTGACTGCATTATCAAGTTCCTTTATTTGGATAGTAGATTCAGGCCCCTTCTACACTGGTGTTATATCCCAGGATTTGACCTCAGATTATCCACTTATCCCAGATTATCTAGCAGTGGAGACTCATATAATCCATTTAAAAGTAGATAATCTGGGATCAGATCCTGGGATATAGGGCAGTGTAGAAGGGACATCAGAAAAGAAGGAAAAAAAACACAGAACACTTTTTTCTGGTTATGTATTGATAAAATGTGCAGCACCACCTATTGGTGAAAATGAAAACTGATTTTTAAAAATTTGCCTGGTTGTTGTAAGATCAGACATGTAGCTGGCTTTGCAACCAAATCCAACTATATGAGAATACATAACTGTAGAACACATAAGTGCCCCATGTACACTGCCATATAATGCAGTGTGAAACTGCATTGTACAATCAATGTAGACTCATATAATGCAGTTCAATATACGGTAGATGAGGCCAATGTTTATCCATTTTTTCAACTTCAGATTAATGTGAACGCTGATGCCTATTATAAAAAAAGGCAATGAATTCTCATGAATGCTTACTTCTCAAGTCACCTTTAGGGCATGGGATTGCAGCACTCCTTTGGAGCCATATCAAAAGCTTGCAATTTCCCGAGAGTAGTCTACTGCATGCTATCATCCCAATTCACTGGTATTCCTTATGAAACTGTGACAATTGTAGTGCAAAATAAGAGGTACACTATGGATCTTATCAGGTGATCTTCGGGCTCTGGTTCCATGTGCTTGGGAAATGGAGCCCCATTGGAGTCCTATAGAGGTCATTGGATCACGTAAGGGCATTTCTGGTAGACTCCATGGGGCTCCATTTCCTAAGTGCATGGAAATGGAAGCTTGCAGCCATCTTCAGGAGTAGGGTGTTACCTGACTCCAAGCATCAGAAAGTGGGGGGGGGGGGGGGGTGGGAAAAGACATTGAGATAGCTGGTCATCCCAGATGATAGGGAAAGACAGGAGGGAACAGGTTTAGATGATTCCCTTTGCTTTCCCCCACCTTCCACACTTTCCTTCCTACTCCATCTGATGAAGTCCTATAAACTCCAGAATTCAAAAATTGCACCTTTTTGGACTACAGAAATTAGTAGGATCTAAAAAGTATTCTCCCCTCCCAATGCTTGGCATATATTATTCCAGTGATTCTCAACCTGTGGGTCCCCATGTGTTTTGACCTACAACTCCCAGAAATCCCAGCCAGTTTACCAGCTATTCAGATTTCTGGGAGTTGCAGAAATCTGTTCTATTCAGAGATTCTTGAGTTATGTTCAGAAAAGAAGACATCTGACTATAGCATCCTTATCATTGCTTATATAACATACCACAATTTCAAATCCAGCACATACTATCTTCCATATCAGAATTAACAGATAATGAGATGGAGGTATCAGACCATCTAAACTTGATAGAGTTTGTTTAAGAAAAGTAATATCAACAATTAGATAAAGGATACATAAGGGTCCAGTAGATAGTAAGTATCTGCAGACCTAACAATTGGCCAAGGCAGTTGTGGCTTCATGGAGATGTAAACAAGGACAACAAGTTTGGGAATCACTGCTATAGCACAAGAATTTCCCAGAAACATCAAAGACCTGTATCACCTTACCCAGCCCTTTGAAATTTCATGACTAGTGCTACAATTCACACCTTTCTTTAGCCAATTATACCGTTTCCTACATTCATAATAATGTAATGTGCTGAAATACCTGTGGTTTTAAAATGTTTATGTGTGTGTATGTGAAACAGATTGATATCCATAAAAGTTCACACAAAAATAACCACTTAGTGTTAAAATATCATTAAATTACTATCCCCTCTTGCCTTTTCTCATCGCTAAAATGAAATATCCATACATAAAAACAACAAAATATTCTATAGATTAAGGGAAACAATGATCTCATATGACTTGTACTGAAATACACAGTTCTCTTTTATTCAAAAGTGACAATATCAATAATGTATTGGACATATGTAAAATGATGTCAGCAATTGCAAACGGTTGTAACAATGGAGCAACATTGGGACTGACAGCTAATGAACACAAATCATGTGTCAAAAGCTATTTTAATAATAAATAAAAATAACATGGAAGGTTGAATAATTGGGACAGAATAGATCTTGAATAGATTTTGACAATCCTTTTGAGAAGGATGCATGGAAGCAATATGCTTCATGGAGAAAAATATGCTTAGCTGGATGAAATTCCAGGCAAGTAAAGTTAGACTTCTATCATCAAACACTGTAACTTTTGTATATATTTAAACAGGACATAAAGACCTACCTTGCTGGAAGAGGGAGGCTTGGATAAATGTTACATTGACAATAACTATATGGAGGTTGATTGGTTGGTTTGTCCTTGAGTTTGCTATTGAAGTTCCGCACAATTTGGTGGGATTAGTGGAGTTCTGAATCTATTTTAATGTAGCATCATTTAGAGCTCACAGAGAAGTGCAAGGATTCTCAAGTGATGCATCTTCCTACCTCAACCATGGGTGCACCTATCATAACAATTACACTAGCTTCATCCAAGCTCCTATACATGCTCCTATAGTAAGAAAAAGTATTTATTACAGAAGATCTGGTTTTATGGCATCCTATATAAATGCAAGATTTGGCATTCTATAGCTGAAATCTCAATTTCTAGAATAATGGCTATTGTATTCCATATAATACATGTCTTATAACTGCAATTTGGTTGAAATTACTGTCATTATTATATGTTGTTTATGTAGTTTTTTCCAGGATGATTGGTACTCAGAAAATCTGTTTCATTAGCATTTGATAGGTATGAGCTGTGAACAAAAATGCCTGATTCATCCATCTCCTCTTGGTTTTTTTAAAAATTCAAACTCCGTAAGAAAATCTGACATCAGAGTTATTTTATACAATATTACCAATTTGCAGGTGAATAGAAAATTCTATCTGAAAGAAGGGTGAATTCTTCTATTGTACCAAAGATGAAGTTGTTCGTGGGCATTCTTTCTCAACTAAACTCTTTGAAGTGGCGACACTGAGCAATAATGTAAAGGGTCTAATTCTTCCCTGCCAGAATTCTTCATCTTAATCATTCCTATCTCAAGAGATTAAACACTGTATATTTCATGAATATTTCTTTTTTAATGCCAAATTAGCTTTAATTCAGCACTCAGTCAAGTCCCCTTTGATACCCAGCTCATTTTTTTTAAAAAAAATAGAGTGCCCCTCTCCAATTATTAGAAAAAAATGAGACAATCAGTACAGACATTGCAAGCCACCTTTCTACAAGGTTTTCAGTGGCCCCATGCAGCTATCGAAATCTCTTCTGAGGCCAGAGGTACTCAACTCATGGATCCCCAGGTGTTTTGGCCTACAGCTCTCAAAATCCCAGCCAGTTTACAAGCTGTTAGGATTTTGGGAGTTGAAGGCCAAAACATCTGTGAACTCATAGGTTGAGAAGCACTGTCCTAAGCCCCGATAAAGTGCAGGGTCATTCTTCAATCAAATATCAGCCTCCTCCTTATATTTCTGCCAGTTATCAAAATATAGAACCTGAACCAATGCATTCAAATTGTGAGAAAGGAAATTCCAGTTAAACCTTTGGAATTTTTTTTGTATTGGAGCCAACAGTGGAATGAACAATCTTGGAAAAAGGTGGACTCTCCTTTATTGGAGGATTTTAAACAGAGATTACTGTATATGGATACATTTAAGGAGTGATTTAATGGTATATCCCTACATTGGCAGTTTTGGACTGGGTTGATTCACATTGTCATATGAGAGATTCATATGCATATATAGTGCATATGACTCTCTCATTGGGATTTGATTAGCACTTTATGCTTACATAAATTCAGTTAGGTAAGCAGATGTACTTTTTTGGCTGATATATAATGTCCATATTCAGTTGAAAGCTGCAAAAATGAAATTATACATGTGCATTGTTGAATATTGTGCATTGTGCATCATTGAACATTGACTTCATGGTTGAACATTGTGCACTTCATGTCAATGCACAAATTATCTCTGAGTATTCTAAGAAGCAGTTTCCACACCAGAACTGAAAATGACACTAGATGTTCCAGTATCCCCTGTGAGAAACTAACAGTACCTATCTGGACAGTTGGGCTGAAATGTTGTCAGCATATATTTGATACTAAGGTCTACCTGTCATTTCTGTCTAATAGTCTCAGGCAGTGGTTTTTTAAAAAAAACATTTGGGGGAATCTAGGCAGTCATCTTTAAGGTTCTACATTCTTCTTTGTCTCAAAGATATTTCCCCTTCTCATAATGTTTCATGCTGCTTCAAGTTGGTTTCATTCTGTGTTCCTTCTCCTGATAGTCCATGTTCTCCAGATGTTCTCCTTCATTCCATGTTGAATTGCATTAGCCAGTAACTTGAAATGTTAAGTGGAGTATGGAAATTTATTTATTTATTTATTTACAGTATTTATATTTTGCCCTTCTCACCCGCAGGGGACTCAGGGCGGATTACAATATACATATACATGGCAAACATTCAATGCCATAGACACACAACATATATAGACAAACACAGAGGCAATTTAACATTCCAAATTTTCATGAGGGTATTCTGGCCACCAGGGGAGCTGTTGCTTCACCGTTTGTGACACTGATTTGTGACACTGATGAAGTACTTCCTCATTCTTTGCAAGCTTGCTGCAAAGATTTTTATGGCATTGTAAATTAGTTAAATTAGCCTCCCCGCATAGGCAGTACCTAAATTTCCTACTTGACAGATGCAACTGTCTTTCGGGCTGCAAAGGTCGACAGCAAGCTACACAAATTGGTCGGACACTCACTCCAACCCGGGCTGGCTTCGAACTCATGACCTTTCGGTAAGTAGTGATCTTAATGCAGCTGACTCCCAGCCACATGCGCCACAGTCCCAGCTCAAACAAATGGCTCCTACAAATTTAGAAATCATAATAATAGCAGCATAATCATTTCAAAGTGAGGAATTTCATTTTTATCATGAATATACGTCCTGCTTTGGTAATATATATGGATAATATCTTGCCTTAAATAACTTTTACCAAGCGAAATCTTTTGCCCAATAACCTCCATAATTCCTAAGCTCTGTGCAGCTGCAATTTTATTTTTGCAATTTCTTTCCTATAATAACTCAAGCTGCTGGTTTGAAGATCATGGGAATTGCAGTCCAAGAAACTACTTTGCTAAACCTGCTCTTTCAGACAATTGCCCATAATCCCCGAAAGCAATATTGCCATATGAAATAAAGTGTAAGAATTTCCTTTGAGGTTGTTGCATGGGCATATCCATTACTTCTCATAGTATCCATTAGTAATGGATTCATCAGTGCTCACAATTATATTTCTGTACTATTATGTTGGTAATCCCTGAAAACTAAGAAAGAAACAATCCAATCCAGTGTTATGCCTTTCCTGTGTTCATCTCATCCTGGATGGTTTCTGTTAGACTAGAAATCAATTTAATGAATGACAGGAAAGTTTGAAAAAAGAATGAGGGAGGAAGAAGGGAAAGAAGATACACCCACACACCTGCCATCAGCAAAACAACATGAGAGATGGTGCATTCACAAAGGAAGTGAATCCATTTACACTTTGAACATTTATTGAGAGAATGAATCACAACAAACTGTGTAAATTTACAATTCCTGATAATCTGGAGTAAAGGATGGATCAATCAAAAGTAGGCATGCACTGTATGAACCGAGAATAAGAATGCCTGTATGTGATTCAACCCTTGAAATCTTACAGTTCTCTTGTCTGGATTCTCCAATGACAGCAAGAAATCTGAAAAATGATGGCAGTCCTACTGCTGGATTTTAAGAGGACTAACAGTATTGGGCAAAATACAGAGTGGATAATGAATTGATTGAGAAGGCACATCTCCTATCATTGTATCAGATACACATTCTCTTACACACCATCCAATTTGGTTCCTTAATGTTCCTTACTCCTGCAAGCAGGTAGAGAGATGAGGAGGTAAGGGAGTTTCCATACTGTCTAAAAGGGGCTGTGCTGAAGTTGTTACTGAAAAATGATCCTCCCCAGGTCCCATTTTTCTACCTAATTATTGGCCAGTCTCTAACTTCTCATTTTGGAGCAAAGTTTGGGTCATGTGATGGCTCCCAGTTCCAGAGGTTTTGGATGAGATATATTATCTAGATCAGTTTCAATCTAGTTTCAGGTCTGATTATGAGATGGATACAGCTTTGGTTGCCTTGGTGAACAACCCCCATGGAGAATAGGATGATGTCTGTGCATTTCTATTGGTTCTGCCCAACCTTTCAGTGGCTTTCAATATCTTATCTTTCTTTGGCACCAGTCTGTGATGGGACTGCATTTGCACTAGACCAGTGGTTCTCAACCTGGGGTCCCCAGATGTTTTTGGCCTTCAACTCCCAGAAATCCTAACAGCTGGAAAACTGGCTGGGATTTCTGGGAGTTGTAGGCCAAAAACATCTGGGGACCACTGCACTAGACCTTCTTGGAGATACACATTCTAAAGGTAGTGCTAGAGAATTTCTGTTCAAAGCTCTGATCATTAGCCTGAGGGTCCCTTGGGGTTCTGTTTTGTCCCACGTACAGTTTAAAGTCTATATCAGGCATGGGCAAACTTCGACTCTCCAGCAGTTTTGGATTTCTAGTATTCCCACCTCAAACAGTTTTTCTTAATTGTGGCTTTTATTCTTGGACGCCATCTTCACTGCCATATAAAATACAGATTATCTGCTTTGAACTGGATTGCATAGAAATGTAGACCAATATAATCCAGTTTAAAGCAGATAGTCTGGATTTTATAAGGCAGTGTAGATGGGGCCCTGGTCACATTGTATCATGAAGTTTGTAGTCTGACAAAAATGTAGACTATACTATTAAAAACTGTGATGGTTTAAATAACCTGAAAGTACATTTCTACAAATCTTTTTACAAATGTAAATAAATACCCATATTTACTCTAGTCTAATGCACCATCAAATCTAATGCACACCTCACTTTTCAAAACCCTGATACCCCCCAAAAGTATTTATTATATTTTGCATATGTAATGTACACCCTAATTTTTGAAGGTAATTTAGTAAAAAAAGGTGAGCACTAGAATCGAGTAAATATGGTGTTTCAATAAGCAACAAAATTATTTTTTGAATCATGCTTGGGGTTTATTGACTTTCAAATGTTGCGATCTATCTATCTAGCTAGCTATCCATCTATCTATCTATCTATCTATCTCTCTCTCTCTCTCTCTATCTATCTATCTATCTATCTATCTATCTATCTAATTTAGATCCCTGCTATAGAATTAGACCTTTGGACATTCTACTCTCATCTAAATACAATGTAAATATTCATTTAAGCATATCTATTTACCTCAGGGCTCTAAATGCGTTTTTGGATAAGATGTCAAATCTTTTGAATGACCCTTTTCTCTTAATAATGATATGATGTCAACTTTTTTGTTCATTTGCTCTGAGAAGGTTAAAAATATTAAACTCATAAATTAACCTTGCCTATACAGTTATGTAAGGGTGGCAACTTTCCAAAACCCGTTGACAAGACAGAACTGTGCTCCTAGGCCTCTATTGTTCCTATTCCTGATTAAATCTCTCATTTCATTTCAGTGATCCTCAGTAGGGAGTGTCACAAGTACACACTTTTCCTGGAATAACTGGAACAGATGCATTGTTGGATATCATTCATGATAACATCCATCCCTTAAAAAAAAAGATTCATGAAGAGACCTGACACTAAACCATATTGATCTGTGTTTATAACTCTGCTGAGAACATGCAGGCACAATGAAAATAAAAACTAAACAACCACCTGTCTCTGTGTTTTTGGCATCTGAAAATGCAACACTTCAAGTGCTTTAAGCCTATATGCTAATACACCCACTTCTGCCTGCTCTCAGAATCTCAGCAGGTGCAATAAAATAGCAGCTAAAATGGCAAGTAAATATTTTCTCCTCTTCGTTTCCTTCCCTCTTTTTTGAAAAAAATAATAATGACAGATTTAATTAGATTGAACAGAAGGTCAGAAAACACTGCTTTTAATAACAATGTGTACTTGTTGCTGGGATACAAACATTATGTATCACAAACAAATCAGCAGCAAAACCTTACAGATTGATTCGATTATAGATGTGATGCCTTTACCCTATCAACATTTTGGAAAATGTTGAATATTGAGAGATTGGAAGAAGAAAGAAAAAAAATCTGTCCTGGGGATGAGATACTTCTGTCTATAAGTTTAATATGGCAAACAAAGAGTGTCCAACTAGCCTCCTGGCTTCTCCTGACCCCATGTCAACTCTGTCCAAATACGTTTATACATTATTTATTTATTTATCATATCAGAAGTGAACCGAGGGTATAGCTGTAATGTATTTAAAAAACAAAGTTTTAAAAACTTGGCATTATAGTAAATGTCCTTTGACCAGTAGCTGGGCACTTGGAGTGTCTCTGGTGTTGCTATAAGAAGGACCTCCATTGTGCATGTGGCAGGGCTCAGACTGCATTGTAATAGGTGATCTGTGGTTTGCTCTTCTCCATGCTCACATGTTGTGGACTCCACTTTGTGGCTCCATTTCTTAAGGTTGGCTCTGCATCTTGTGGTTCCAGAGCACAGTCTGTTTAGTGCCTTCCAAGTTGCCCAGTCTTCTGTGTGCCCAGGGGGAGCCTTTCATTTGGTATCAACCATGACTTGAGGTATCAACCATGACTCCGAGTTTTAGCCTGCCACTTTTGGACTCCCACTTGCTGAGGTGTTCTTGTGAGTATCTCTGTAGATCTTAGAAAACTATTTCTTGATTTAAGTCATTGCCATGCTGGCTGATATCAGAACAGGGAATGGGCTGAAGATGTCACTGCCTTGGTACTTTCATTATTGGCTGCTACTTCCCAGTGGATTTCAGGTTGCTCAATACCGGCTAAACAATATAATTTTTCCAGTGGTGTAGACAGATGTTTATAGATATAGACTTTTATTGATAGGTCTGTATCATCTTTAATTCCTTAATTAGATCTATAGGATTTTTTATTCTTACTTGGACATGGCAAGTTGATTTCAGTTGAACGATATTAAATGGGAGTTTATTTGCAATTTGATCAATCCCACCTATAGTACTGCAATTGGTTCCTAATCAGTCCAGAAAGAAACAGATCTAGCCTTTTGCTAATTATTATCGTTTTTTACATTCATGCCTTATTTTGAGGAAAGAGATAGAAGTCATTTAAGGAGAATTTCCCTGCAAAAATAGCCAAGGAATAGCAGGTGGCATAGGGTCATCCATTAAATATGACAGCATTAGCATATGTTTCCAAAAATTCAAAGTCAATTCTCTTTATGACAGCATCAGTCAAAGGGCAGCAATGTGTTCCTTTCAATAAATGTAAACACTTTTCATTAAGAAAACATAAATGCACACTGACTGAAAATTTAGCTGGTAATTGAGGACATTTATTTCCAAAATTCAGGTTGACTTCTGCACTTTGCATCATGAAACTTTTTGTAATATTGACTTTGAAGCAAACTTTTGGATAGAATGTAATGGATGTTTTGAGCTACATTGGTTTTAGTTGCATTTATTATTATCTGTTAACCTAAGATGAAATTTCTAAAGCTGTTGACCACCCCCATCTTCAGTGAAATTATTGATCATGCCATAACACAGCAGATTATACATAACTCCATTGGCAGTGACTAGCTAACTGGTACATTTAATGCATTTTTTCCTATGGTCATACTGAAATCATGACTCAACACTTTCTTTTCTTCTGAAATAAAATAAAAAATATTATTCCTTGCTGGGTAAAGACTAATACTTACAAATGATGGGAAAGGGTTAACATTTTATTCCATAATCTCTGTCTAATAATTTCATCGCATTAGAGAATGAATCCACTTTAAATCTGGTTTTTGCCTTCTGTAGAATTCTGGGGTTTATAGTTTAGTGAAGCTGTTAAAGGCTCTTCCCTTAACTACAAACCTCAGAATTCTGCAGGAGGCAGCAACCAGATTTAAAGATGATTCATTCTATAGTGTAATGAGGTCCCTAATTGTAATAGTTTGGGAGAATGCAGAACTAGTAATCATTTAGTTCATTGTATTAACTGCATGAGCCACTGATTACAGTAAAAAAGTAAAATAGGAACAGTTGTATGGAATAAGATTGTGATTTATGTGAAATATTGTGTATTATGTTTTTTACGGTTTTAATTGTATACTGTGTACTGTATATTCTGTTGTAAACCGCGTTGAGTCGCCAGTTAGGCTGAGAAACGGCGGTATACAAGGACAGTAAATAAATAAATAAATAATACTGTATATACTCACGTAGATATCTAGAAATTATAAACAAAATATTGGTCCAAAAAACTTGGGTCAACTTGTCCATGGATCAATGTAGGTAGGTGCTGCTCTTGAACTCTTATCAAAAAGGAAACCATCCCCGTCTCTGAGTAAATTGACACAAGACTGTAATCCATTCTGGGAAAACCTCAAAGAATCTCTGGCCTGCTCTACTGTTTATGTTGCAGTGCAGCCTTTGGGCTTTTTGAATGTCTGGGTAGAAAAGTAGTAGTGGCAGTGGCATGCCAATGGCCATGGCCAGGGGTGGCTGCCCCCCTGAGGTGGCACTGGTGCTGCTTTCCCTCTACCTGATATGACTTTCGATTTATCCATGGGTCATCTCAAAATACATAATTTTGCCCTCCAAATCAGCCTTCAATTTATACATGTGACTGGCTTACACACAAGTATTTACCATACGTTGCTAAGAGCCTCTATTCTTCCAGTCTACAAAGAGAATGGAAAGGTGCTTCTTCTTGCAGAGTACTAAGGCACCGAGTTGCCTAAGGGCTGAGAAGGGCGGTATACAAATATAGTAAATAAATAGTAAATAAATAGGCAACCTAATTATCCCAAAACATAGAAAGGTGTTCTTTTTGGCTAAATTCAATGTATTCCCTTCTCCTGAACTGGAGGGAAGATATAACAAAGTACCATAGAATGAACGCCTACGTCCCTATGAGACTGAGACAGTGGAAACTGAGGAGTACGTTTTGTTATACTGCCGCTTTTCCCAAGACCTTCATAAACATTTTTTAAATCCAATTTTAGAAAGTTTACCAGGGAGATCTTTAGGTTTTATGTTGATTATCTTTTGGCTAGCCAACATCCCAAAATTACTGCTAAAGTTGCTGTCACGTTCTTAGAAGGTTTTAATATTAATTTCAGTTTTACCATTGTCATTTTTGTATATAAATGTTTGATACCGTTTTAACTATCATATTCACTACTGGGTTTTAACTTTGCTTTTCACAGTGCTTCTTAATACCTAAATATATATGTTCTTATTCTGGTGTTTGTACCCTTTTTTGGTGCTGGTCATAATAATAATAAATATATATACATATGTTGCTAAGATTTTTTTCATTAAGTGGGAACATGAGCTCCCTCAGTTAAGTTCCATGATTATTCTACATTATATATCAATATGTGTGGCATAGGATTTTACTGGTAAGAAACCTTTCCTGAATCTAGTGGTAGGTTTTAGATTAGATTTATTAGAAGGCACTGCCACTGATCAGTAAACAAAAGGGATATGCCTTTCATTACCTACCTTAGAATTGCCTCAAAGTAAGTGATTCGGCATCATGCATGTATGGATCAGACAAGGGACTCAAACTTGCACATTATTCATGTAGACAATATAATGCTGGAGGAGCAAGTTGGTAAATATTCATTATAACAGCAGTTGGTGAACACTGATAAAATCACCTAACGTTTTTTTCTTTCACAGTCTTCAAAGCTGTATCTGAAGTCTAGCAGTTTGTGTATGTATGTTAAAACAAAACAAAACAAAAACACTGCGCACTAACATAGTTTATAGTAACTTTCTCAAGTCAAGGAACCTTCTCAAGAAAAGAAAGAGACGTGAAACTCACTGATTTGAGACACATATTCCCATTGGAAAACCTGTTCTAACAGCCTAGCCAAACAGAAGTTTCCATTTTTTCTTGATCCCAAAGTACTCAATTGTCTTCTTATCAGTTTCAGAGAGACATTTTCCAATTAATAAGGATGTGCTTAGCAGCTATGATGGGAAACAAACGTGCAGCTTAAATAGCTGGGTTTTGACTGGCAATGTAATGAAGTAGAACACCCCAAAGCTATAATATTAATCTCTAGAGCTGTTTTAACCATGAAGCAAGTCAGGTTCAATTACTTACCTGATCTGCTTAGCTCCTGACATAAGATCCAGTGCTGTTTTTTTTTGTCTTGCAACCAGCTTGTGTTTACTCAGATAAGAAGCTAATGATGAAACTAAATCTTTCACCACAGATAACACTTTAAATTTAAGATTTGTTTTGGTATATTAATGAGGCGATCTCTCACCAGCCCTGTTCTGGAAAAGCAGCATTTGTGCCCAGTGTGCAAGGACTGAGCAAACACACTGAAGTGTATGGAGCATGTTGAGTCAATGTATCAAGGCAGGACTTGATGTGGCATTTTCACTGGGACCAAAAAGCACAAGTTATACATGACATTTCAACTTTATCATAATATAATGATAACACATAATACTGTTAAACTTCAATACACTGGAATTCCCTTTGGGTAAGATGTGCATGTATGTGCTTAATACTGTTCTTTGAAGAGTAAAAAGAAAGTGTTGCCAGTGGCCTAATGTCCTTGGCTGAGAAAAAAAAAAAACCTTATGCTTAGAGCCTGAGCTATATTCATGCCTTGGAGCTGTGAGATTTGGGGTTGCATGTTTTATAACACTGATGGATTATTTCTTGTAAATCAGTGAAGCACTTCCCACAGTTCCCCTCCGCCACGCTTACCAAGCCTCATCAGTTTTGGATATCAGGTTGCAACTTATTCAGAAAGAGTTATTCAAACAGATTCATTGCACTGAAGTAAAAAAAAGACACAATTATTATAATAGGTTATATTTAACAAATTAATAAAAATGTATAATAGGTTAAGCATATGAACACTGCTCGTGTGGTATAAGGAGTTAGTATCTGATCTTATGGGTTTTATTACTTGAGGGCCATGTTCAAACAACCAGGGACTTACATATATTAAAAACATTTTTTCTGACATTGAGCTAAGATAGCAGAGAAAGAGTAAATCTTCTGTTACTATGTGAAAAGAAGGAAAATTGAGGAAGTTGAACACTATAAGAGGGATATCCTGCAAGTCAAGGCTGACATCATGATAGCATCATGTAACAAAATGTTGGGGCTGGAACCCAAAACCCCTAGTATCTGTATTCCAATCAGTCACTAGAGACAAGGAGATTAAATCAATACTACTACTACTACTACTACTACTAATAATAATAATAATAATAATTCATTTATATTCCGCCCTTCTCACCCCGAAGGGGACTTAGGGAAAATCACAGTACTCATACATGGCAAAAGTTCTGCTTTGTATAGACGATACACAGACAGAACAGAAGGAGGTGGTTTTGTTTCGACTCAGTATCCAGCTGTTTTTGGTGCCATGGAAGGTTGGGCTCGAGTCCAGGGGGTGCTGTTGCTTTATCCTCTATGATGAAGAGCCATCAGGAGTTCCTCTTTCCTTTTGGTTGCCCAGTATTTCTGATCTTCTTTCTTTATGGCATCATAAAACACCTCTCCTGCTTTTAGCAGTACCCAATTTCTCTAATCACAGCTAAAGCTGTTTTCAAATTGCTTAGGTAAACAATGAGCTAGGCTGACAGATGGCAGCTCATGCCAACCTGGGGCTTTGAACATGCAACCTTTTTGGTTGATGGGTCTTATAATTGCTGATAATTTACCAGCTGTTCTAAACCCCCAGCCCTCAACAACTTTAATATGCTGAGCAAAACCATTGGGTGCCAAATGTGCCACACAGCTGAGATGTACTTTTGCTTTATAGTCAGGCTTTTTTCTTGAGCATGCACAAAGTTCAGTCCTTTGTTCTCTGTTATCAGCATCTTGTGTCTGCTTGCATTTCTTCTCAGGACATTCCTTCCCTCTCTCCCACTTCCTGCTGAACTCTCAGATTCTCTTCAAGGCCCTATCTCATCCTTTGTAGGTCATAAAGTCCTCCTGAGAACCTTTCACCTACTTTTATCTCTCGCTATTGCTTATCTGTGGAACCTGATGTGCTTTGTTTTGACTAACAAACTTCAGAGTGAGCTTTTTTTAAAAAAAAAAAAAACCCTTCAATTGCCCCCCTCTTTCTGTCTTTTCCCACTTTCTTAAAACTTCATTTTGCTGGCTCTACTACCAACACAATCATATTTATGGGATGACATCACAAAGGCATTTCATCTTGAATAATTGGGGGAAAATTCTGTAGTTTTATAACTGTCAAACATTTTCATAAAACATGCCCTTTATATGCTATCATTCCTAGAAACATTATCTATTTGCAGATCTTCTTTTCTCCAATCCAAATCTTCACTACTGCCCTCCACTAAATAATATGTTCCTTAACAAATTGGGGAATGTATACCATCATGCATTGAAAGCAAGGGTAAAAAGAAAGGCCAGTGGGATATATATCAATGTTGCTATTGTATAGGCTTTCTCATGTGCCCAGCTATTCTGATCTGTATTGCTTGTCCTGATTTCTCCTTGATATAACTTTTGATGTAGAGTTGAACAAGTACATCAAGTCCTTTCTGCCATTTCTGTATTGTGAGCCCATCTTTATTTATTCAAGAAATAAGATGATTTCATAGTAAAGATAATTTCAGTTCAAATACATGATGCATCCAAGAGGCAGGTGGCAGAAATGTTCCACATTTCTCTTCTTTTCCTTCTAAACATGACATTTTCTTTCGCAGAAATTTCTGGAGACTTCATATCTAGACAGACTGCTATGTCCTTTAAAAGTAGATAGGAGAAGCATCTAAACTTTAGTATGAATGCAGTTTGACACCAATTTAATTGCCATGGTTCAATAATATGGAATCATGGGAGTTTGATATTGATAGATAAAAAAGATTATTTAACACGTATCATATTTTTAATCTAGCCTACCTAATAGATTAATGATTTTCCTTCTCCCTTTAGTGCTGGATAATATGCTTTATACTGTGGGGAAACAGTTTTAGTTCCACAGAACTTAGAAAAATTACTTTAAAATTTCATATTGTTCATGTGTTGTGTGTCATTATGTCATTTCTGAATTATGGTGACCCTAAGGCAAAAGGACAAAGATTTTTCCTTACAAAGCTTGTTTAGAGGAGGCTTGCCACCGCCTTCCTTTGAGGCTGAGTGAAGATGACTTGCCCACGATCATCCAGTGGGCTCATCTTCCTTGCATTAGGTTCATTTCCAGGAGCAATACAAACATTATAAGATTGTTTTAGACTCTGAGTAAGCATTCTGGCAAGCATTTCCAAATTGTTCCCTTATCCACTGTTACCATATGAAATAGGATAGGACAAAAATGATACAACTATCTCTCAGCACTTTTATCATTCTGTATGGTACTGTTTTTATGATATTATGTTTTATTGTGATATGTCTTTATTTGGTTTAGTTTTGAGGTAATCACCAAAACCCATTGTTCATGTATATGCAGAGATAGATGATTTCCCTGTCAAGTCAGATAAACCCAAACCTGTTTGTCTAGTACGTTCTATGGTTCACTTGAAACTGAGAGATTGCTGCCCACAGAAACAGAAGCTCATAGTATGTGCATTGTGCATTTGATTTCAAAGTCTTTGATTATCCAAGATCAGCACCTTTGGGTCTTTGTTTCCTAAGATCCATACATTTGTTTAACACAGAACTGGACATCTAAACTAATAAAAAGTCCATCAACATATCTTTATTATTTATTTTCCCCAGATGTGCCTTCCCTGGGTACTTCTCTGCAACTGATTGGTCCTTCGCTCTGACCAGTTCCTAGCTGCCATTCTCTCTCTGAGCCAATCCTGACATAGATCCTAGTCAGCCTCTTTTCTGGCCAATCAGGGGAGGGGTGGGAAGTCTGAAGAGCTATCAGAACCATATAAGATGCCTTGTAAATCTCTGTATACTTATGCTTGTACATGTTGAAGCAAGTTGCTATACTTCCATTCTTTTTGGCCACACCATAATAAACTTCTGTTGCTTGTCTTCAGGCTGGTGAGTTGGTGTCTCTGTCCTGGCCTATCTGGTTTAACATACATTTGCCAGGCACAGATCCTCTTATCCACTAGAACATAACTGCACAACTCCCCACGGACACCATTGTAAAATAGCAACTCTGTAGAATTTAAGATACATTCAATCCAGGTCCACCTGAATTTTTACACTCCACTGATCACTTGAACACCGAGTGATTGTCACAGTATCTTTGAATTCCATGCTACCATAATTTCTAACAACCAGTTCCTTTCTTTACTTTACTAATGCAGTTCAACACTGCTTTAATTGTCATGGTCTAATGCTATGGGAGTATGGGTCTTTAGCCTTTCTCTGTCAAAGAATACTGGTGTATCACCAAACTACAAATCCAAAGATTCCATTGCATTGAACCATGGCAATTAATATGGTGTTCAACTGCATTAATTATACGGTATAGAAACACCATTTGATAACAAAATGCCTAAACAGATTCTGTCTTTTCCTAGGTCATTTTTATATGACAGACCTTACTTTTCTTACTCTACCAGCTACATTTCCCCCCATGGAAAAAATATTTATCAAAACTACTCTGCTGTGTGAACAAGTTCTGGCTAGCTTTCTCCCAGGACAAATGATCACCACACATTTGCTGGCTCAAATTGGGAAATTACACCAAGCAGGGATTAATAAATAAGAATAACGATCCAGACCCAGACTAAGCTAAACCACAAGCCCAAACTTGAATGATCAATTTCTTCATTGGAAGCAATTAAATTTTACACTCTAATATCTCACATCTTATTTCTTAATTTTACACATTGGATATTCTCTCTCTCTCTCTCCCCCTCCCTCCCTACACACACATACACACACACACTATGACTTTTGCTAAGGAATAAAGATATTTTTAGCTTATGGCAATGGCAGCATTGTGCTATACAACATTTTATAGACAGCAAGGAAAGATTATGCAAACAAGTTTATTTTTAAAACACAAATAGAAATATTCAGATTTTTCTTCAGCATAGATGCCCATAGTAGGAAAAGTAACCAGCTCTTTGCAGTAAATGGCATGCAATATTGCCTTCACTCTTAATTGGTTTAAATATGGACCTGGTATGTTGTGGCATTGTCATATTGGCTATTGTGTTACTTAATTGGTTAAAATCACATCTTAGAAAGAAAAATCTATAGGTTGGATAGCTTGTTTTAAAGCAGCTGACCAACAAGAAACACCATTGAAAGAGCAGAAGGGAATACTATTTGATCCACCTACAGGCTTGTGTGCATGGTTGAAATTTTTCATACTGAAACATTTGTTATTGTTATAGCCTGTAAGCGTGTGAGGAATCAGGAGGTAACCACCCTTAGGGAAAAGAAACATACCCTCTTACTTCAATGGAGAGAAATCAGAGCCAAGGCTTGGGAGACTTTGATGACAATCAGCTGAGTAATTATAAAGGAGGTGTGTGTGAAGGGTGGGGCTGTAACTGGGGGAAGATTGACAAAAGAGACATGGAGGGAAAAGGGGCAAAGGAGGATAAGAAAGGACTGGAAGAAATGCCCTTAAATCCGTCTGGAAAGACGATGAAATAAAAGAGCTGTTGTGTATCTTGGCAAGCCTGCCTGTTTTTATTTGAGGAGAATCTGACTGAGTATTATTTAACCAAACAACAAAGGGATGCTTTCACCATGCAAGCCAAAGTTTATGCAGTTCATCTCCTAATAGAAGAGGATCAAAGTGCAACATTGCTGCCCTTCCAAAGGGACAAACCCCTACACAACAGATGTTTTCTTGGCTGGTAGAACAATAGCAAGTACTCAGTAATTGGAAGGTAACAATTTAGAGTTTTGGAACAATTATTAAAAACTCAGCAAAATCTCAAGGTGAACTGATAAAGCAGTTGGCAGCTATGTATACTGAAGTTCCACTCCAAGTGGAAGAGGATCAAACTATAACTTAACTCAACTGAAAATTCATGAGAAAGCACTGCATAGGCCACTGAGCTACACAGCTCTAAAATCTGAGAGAAAGTAGGATAGCGGGGTGGGGTTAGCTAGATGACACTTGCCAAAAATGTGCACTGAATTGCATAATCAGCTGAAGAACACAGGTTTAAAAAGGTGCATTTAAATTCCAAGATTGGCTGAAGAATGTACATATTTACATCACTATATATCCCTGAACTCACAAAAAACATGGGATTTCATTGTATTACACTGGTGTGGACTGCTCCACCACATGTGCACATTTTAAAATCCCAAAACAGCTGATGAGGGCTATAAACAGATGGAATCATGGACACACAGGTGACTAAATGGAAGCACAAATGGAAAACAATTCCCATGAGAACTCTCTGCAAATATTCCTTTGTTCTCATATTTATGAAATTGAACAGAGCTTGAATTTACACAGTGGGCACCAGCATGGCAGGCAAGTGACCCCCAAAGGGAAACGGGGTTCAAGAGGGCAAACATAAAGGTAGCAGGTGGGTGAGGAGAGATAATGACAAGAAATCAGCTTGTGTGCACATTCATGTATCCGCATCAGCACTTATGAGGTCCAGCGCATTTTGGAATCAATAAAAAAATTACATCTATTTTGCGGAATTCTAAAATTTGCTACAAACAAACTTTTCAGGATGCTAGGGGACTATTTTCTGGGACTAACAGGGACTAAAGTGTTTGAACTTTTTTATCAGATACAGCTATTTTTTTGCCCCAGTTCTTTGTCCTGGATTATGAGGCTATCTGGAAGGGCCCTAAGGCAAGCAGAAAGAACTGCCACTCATACTCTTCACTTTACCTATTATTAATACTCAGTACCTTTCAGTTTTATTTATTTTACACTAATATCTCTATGTATGTATCTAGTTGTTTTGAATATTATGTTTTTCTGTAATAAATTACATTTCCATTTTCTGAAAAGTTTTTGTTCATTCACATTGTACTTGCAGATAAAATAATGCCCATTTTTCACTATTCATATCAGCTGTTAATATGCACTACATTTGTATCTAATGCTGAAACCATTTTACTTACCTACATTTATTTGGATTGTTATGTATCACACTTCATCTTACATAGCATTTCTTTTGAATGTTTAATCCAGACAATCCATTGTATTATAATTAAGGTTAAGATACTATGCATCACGTAAACAGATTAACCCACTGACCAAACTCTTTGCATTTGTATTTATTTTCATGTCAGGGATTACTTAAGAAACTGCAAGTCACTTCTGGTGTGAGAGAATTGGCCATCTGCAAGGACATTGCCCAGGGGATGCCCAGATGTTTTACCATCCTGTGGTAGGCTATTCTCATATCCCCGCATGAGCAGCTGAAGCTGACAGACAGGAGTTCACCCTGCTCCCCAGATTCAAACCGCCAACCTTTCGGTCGGCAGTCCTGCCAGCACAAAGGTTTAACCCATTGCACCACTGGGGCTCATGCATTTATATGGATTCTAGTATTGAAAGTATTTGCTCAGTTTTCCAGTTATTTATTTATTTATTTATTTGGAGTTCTTTTACCCCGCCCTTCTCACCCCGAAGGGGACTCAGAGCGGCCTTACAGAAGCAAAGGCACCCTTCGATGCCTGCATCATAAAACAATCATACATAAACTTACATCATATCATAATATAGTTCACAAAAGTGCATGCATTAATTATCATAAAATCAATAAAAACAAATACAAACCCAATTTCTCCTTTACATGGTCAGCGTTTCGCTCATAGATCTAATTTTTCATTCCATTTCATCAATCCTGCTGGTCTTACTCGCCTGATTGTCTGATTTAATTGCCAAGGTGCCCAAAGGCCTGGTCCCACAACCACGTCTTCACCCTCCTCCTGAAGGCGAGGAGGGATGGTGCTGCCCTGATTTCCCCCGGGAGTGAGTTCCACAGGTGAGGAGCCACCACTGAGAAAGCCCTGCTCCTCGTCCCCACCAGCCTCACTTGTGAGAGTGGTGGGGTCGAGAGCAGGGCCTCCCCAGATGATCTCAGAGTCCGGGGTGGGACGTAAAGGGAGATACGTTCGGACAGATACATTGGACCGGAACCGTACAGGGTTTTGTAGGTCAAAACCAGCACCTTGAATTGTGCTTGGAACTGAATCGGCAGCCAGTGGAGCTGACACAACAGGGGGGTGGTAGGCTCCCTGTATGTCGCTCCGGTGAGCAATCTGGCTGCCGCTCGTTGGACTAGTTGAAGTTTCCGAACAGTCTTCAAGGGCAACCCCACGTAGAGTGCGTTACAGTAGTCTATTCGGGATGTGACAAGAGCATGGACCACCGTGGCCAGATCAGACCTCCCGAGGTACGGGCGCAACTGGTGCACAAGTTTTAGTTGTGCAAAAGCTCTCCCGGCCACCGCTGAGACCTGGGGTTCCAGGCTCAGCGATGAGTCCAGGATCACTCCCAAGCTGCGAACCTGCGACTTCAGGGGGAGTGTAACCCCGTCCAGTACAGGCTGTAACCCTATACCCTGTTCGGCCTTACGACTGACCAGTAGGACCTCTGTCTTGTCTGGATTCAGTTTCAATTTGTTAGCTCTCATCCAGTCCGACACAGCAGCTAGACACCGATTCAAGGTCTGGACAGCCTCCTTGGTGACAGGTGAGAAGGAGTGATAGATCTGGACATCATCTGCGTAGAGATAATATCTCAGTCCAAAACTCCGAATGATCTCTCCCAGCGGCTTCATGTAGATGTTAAATAACATTGGGGACAGAATCGAACCCTGTGGGACTCCACACATCAACGGTTGTGGGGCCGAACAGGTGTCACCCAGTAACACCTTCTGGGACCGTCCCTCAAGAAATGACTGGAGCCACTGCAAAGCAGTACCCCCGAGACCCAGGTCTATGAGGCGTCCCAGAAGGATACCGTGATCGACGGTATCGAAGGCCGCTGAGAGGTCCAGCAGAACTAACAGGGACACACTCCCCCTGTCCAATTCCCTGCGAAGATCATCTACCAAGGCGACCAAGGCTGTTTCCGTTCCATGTCCCGGTCTAAAGCCAGACTGTGCTGGATCAAGATAATCAGTGTCTACCAGAAATCCCTGGAGTTGTGCTGCCACCACACGTTCCAGGACTTTGCCCAAGTAGGGGAGATTGGAAACTGGCCGATAGTTGTCGAATTGAGTGGGGTCCAGTGATGTTTTTTTCAACAGCGGTTTGATAATAGCTTGTTTTAAGCTCGCTGGAATCTTGCCCTCCTGTAAGGAGGCATTAACCACCACCTTCACCCACTCTGCCAAACCCCCTCTGGCTTCTTTTATCAGCCAGGATGGGCAGGGGTCTAGGATGCATGTGTTGGGTCGCACCTCTCCAAGGATCCTGTCCACATCCTCAAGCTGAACCAATTGAAATGAATCCAACAAAACCTGACAAGCAGATGCTCTCGTCACATTCTCAGAGACTGCAGGTAAAGTGGTGTCAAAAACCGACCGAATCTGCGCAATTTTATCTGCGAAGAGCTCAGCTGAACGGTTCTTCGCAGATGCAATATTGGCAGCAAAAGATGTTTCTTGTGCTGCCGCAATTGCCACATCGTAGGACCTTAAAAAGGCATTCAGATGTGTTTGGGCTGATTTAGTCGGATTCCTTCGCCACACGCGCTCTAGCCACCTTTTCTTTCGCTTCATTGCTGCCAGCTCCTCAGTAAACCAAGAGGCCGGGTTAGCTCGGTTACTTGAAAGGGGGCGTTCCGGAGCGATTGTGTCGATTGCCCTAGTCATCTCGATGTTCCAATGAGAGACCAAGGCATCGACAGGGTCGCCAGTCAAGGAGGTGGGAAATTCCCCAAGAGCCGTCAGGAAGCCATTTGGATCCATAAGCCTCCTGGGGCGGACCATTCTAATGGGTCCACCACCCCTGCGGAGGTTAGGAGGTACAGTGAGTCTAAACCTGATCAGGTAGTGATCGGTCCATGACAATGGAGCGATGGTCAGCTCCTCCACCCCGACACTATCACCCCATCCCTGAGTGAAGACCAAATCCAGTGTGTGCCCGGCAGTATGGGTGGGACCAGATACTAATTGGGACAGGCCCATGGTTGTCATGGCGGCCATAAAGTCCTGAGCCGCTCCTGAAAGAGAAGTCTCGGCATGAACATTGAAATCCCCCAGGACCAAAAGCCGCTGGGAGCTCAATGCCATGTCCGAGACCACTCCTGCTAGCTCAGGTAGGGAGACTGTCGTGCAGCGGGGTGGTCGGTACGCTAACAGAATCCCTATCCTGTCCCGGTCACCTAACCTGAAGCCGGCACACTCGAATGACGATGAATGTGGGATGGGGCACCTGATCAGGGGAATACACACCTTATAGACCACTGCCACTCCTCCTCCCCGCCCTCCGGGTCTTGGCTGGTGCTGCACGGAGTAACCTGGTGGGCAGAGCTGGGAGAGATTCACCCCTCCCCCCTCGTCCAACCAGGTCTCCGTTATGCATGCCAGGTCGGCTTGTTCCTCCTGAATTAGATCTCGAATAATGGAGGTTTTTCCATTTACCAACCTGGCATTAAACAGCACCACCCTTAGCCCATTAATTGATATTAATGGCTTTCAGAAGGTTGCATCCAAAAATGCCAGTTGGCCAACACAATAGATTTCTACTGTAGCCACCAATAGTTTTGAGGACCCCACAGTTATTTATTTATTATTATTATTTTTAGAACGATTTCACAATCCTCACATTTTAAAGCACAAGGAGTCAAATAGACAATAATAATAATAATAATAATGATAATAATAATAATAATAACAACAACAACTTTATTTTATACCCTTCTTCCATCTCCCCGAAGGGACTTGGGATGGGACAAGCCCAAAGAGACAAAATACAGGCAACCCCTGGGTTACAGACAAGATATTATGAACAGGTTCTGTAGGTTTGTTCTTAAGTTTAATTTTAATGGAAGTCAGAAATGGTACATTCTTTAAGGGTAACTCCAGCCATTTTTAAAGTTCTGGAAAGCACAGTGTTGGGACGTTCTGCCATGTCCCTCTTTTCTTTATGACCAAAAAACCTCCAGGGTCCTTTTATCTAATCAGACACTAAAAGCAATGAGTTTATTTGGCCAAATCACCCTGCCAAGTGAACAAGAGAAAAAAGTGCCACATGAAAACTGGGGTACAACTTAGTTTGATAGTCAAAATTTTGAGCATGTGCACAGGCTGTTTTCTCCACTTCGTGCCTCTTACTTTGTTTTCTTCACTTGGTACCAGCTGTTATCTGTGTCTGCTTTTCCTCACATTTCTTCCTCCTGACCCCCCGCCTTGGTTGTTACCAGGCAAACACCTTTTTAACTTTCCCCTTGCCTGAGCTGTCTGATTTCAGCTGGTAAAGTTCCACTTCAAGGCCTCCTGTCTTTCTCTCTTCAGTCCTCTGTCATCCTGGTTGGTATTTATAGGGCGGAGGGCCATACTCAGGATTAAGCTTCAGCTTGTTAGCCCTCCTCCAGTCCATCACAGCGGTCAAGGATCGGGGGGGGGGGCGTCTTTGGAATATGGTGGAAATGAGTAGTAGAGTTGTGTGTCATCTGCATAGAGATGGCACCAAACTTCAAAACTAAGAGACTTCACTGGCCTCAACACATATATCTTCAGTGGAGATGTCTTTTTTCCATGATAACTCTTATAGAAATGAACTTTTTTTCTCATTTCCTGTTTTCTTACTCCCATTTCTAACTAGAAGTTATATTTAAGTCAAATGTTTGTAACTCAGGGATTGCCTGTAAAAGAGAAACAGCTTGCTTGGGGGGAAAGGAGGAGAAGGAGAATGACACCATTTTATTACTGGTAAGCCACCCTGGGAATGTAACAGGATTGGGAGTTACTGGTGAATTGCAATTTCAGCTCCCCTGATTCATGTGATAGAGTCCACAGAGAAGGTCTGTGAGGTCACGAATGGGTGCCTCAAAAAAGCATGTATTTGTACACATAGTCACATCTGGATTCTTTCTGAGACCAAGCTCTTCTTTTTATGCACTTTAATTATTTGCTTTCCCATTCAAGGTTACTCTGGCAAGGTCCAAAGTTAAGAAGGGGGAATAAACAAACATGCAGTTGTTCTTTTGGGCTGGCTGTGCAAAACAATTAGCTTCAGTAATTGCTGTATTTCTGCATGCAACAGAAAATCCAAACAGTGCCTGAGAGAAGGTGGAAGCTTCCCAAGAGAATGTGCAGTTGGCAAGGAAAATGTACAACATGGGATCCGAAGGTAATTACAGATGCCCTTATTATGCTGACAGGTACTGTGAATAATAATGAGCATGTGTGAGTAGAGATAGCTGCACTTTCTCTATAGCAGTGGAGAGCACTTTCCCCTCATTTTAAAAGGACATCCATTAAAGAACAGAAGTCTTAAAGGACAAATCTAACATAAGCCCAACACTCTGGTTTATCTTAGCTTATAAAAGGATAAGCACGTAACCATTTTCATAGGGTTAGTTCCAGAGGTGTCATCCTTTTGGATTTCTTCTATTTCTAGAAATGGCTGGTGGGTATTTGCTTAAACCCTGCTTTATCTCCTTGCATAAGAAAAAAAATCAGGCATCAACTGTACACACACAGGAGCAAAACTGGAGGCAAGGATATGAGCATTCAGTTAAGCATTACTTGCAAAGGTTGGGAAACAGGGGAACAGCAAGAATTAAGTTAGAATTAAGCTGAGAGCAAAGATCTGAGAAGAGTTCTCTCATCATGTTCCACTGAAAGGAATAACACAGCTCCCATAAGTCCTGTCCCCCTTCCTACAATATCTCTATGTTTAGCACAATGTTTGCACTTGTGTGCAAGGCCCGCTGACTTCTTTAACAGTCAGAAACAATGTTCAATGGGATTTTAAACTGGAGGGCTGAAGTCTACAAGCTCTACGTAAAGACATTGTACAGAACCTCTAGATGTTAGGGGCTCATTAGCTAGAGATGTAGTGTGTGTGATATGCGAATTGAGTCCAGGGTGTGCAGCTCTGTTCGTTGTCTGTGTTGAGTAAGATATAACATCAACTTATACATAAACTTAACAATAAAACACATCCCATCAGAATGCTGGTAAGACTATTGTATTTATTTGTTTCTAAATCTCAATGATTCACATGCTTTGGGCTTTTCCTCATACAATAAAGATTGATTGGTATTTACTTGTTTTCTTTCTGTGCTTTTATTCAGAGTTTTGGATTTTTATCAGGCCTTTGATTATATTTTCTTCTAGCCAATTTGACATATGCGATTGATATTGCCAGTGCTGTCTATTATGAGTGCTATGAGTATGCATGTTTATGACATCCATGAGTATGAGCAATTGGCAACCTCTGAACTTATGAAAATTCATTTGGTACCTGAGCAGTTTGTGAGTCAGAGATTGACTTCATCCTAAGGAAATATAAAATAAAATCACATCTTCTTGATTTCTAAAAGACAAGTGACTTTCTTCTATTTGAGAGGGAACCTCTTCAGCCACGTTGGAGTTGTGGTAGTGCTCTTTCCTACGTAGTGCAATTGATTTTTTTGTCTTTCAGAAGTTTGGTTCCATCTCATGAGCATAGAGGGTGTATGCCATGATTTCTTGGTCTATAGATCACCTTTATGGCTTTAAAAAATCCCCGATAATCATGGATATCTGTCAAGTGTTGGATTTCTTCAGGCTTTTTTGTCCACGAGATGTTCTTGAGTTCTCTGGTGTTTTCTTGGAACCTCAGCTTTTGCACCAGTGTAGATCTTTTTCTTAGCAGCACAGTTGGTATCTCTCTGCCATGTTTTTCTTATCAATTAACTGCTGGATCACTTTGTCATTTTCTTGTGGAAGAGTGTATTGATGATAAGGTTGTGTTCCACACATTTGGCAGGATGCCATGCAAGTTGCTGTTTCCAACCACATCTTTTCCTATTGTCTCTGGAAATAGGTCAAAGTCTCATCCAACTCTTATGTTAAAATCCCCCAGGAGGAGGATTTTGTCCTCCTTAGGTATCGCCAATAGAAATAAAAAAAATTCCTTGATGTCTTCATCAGCATCTAGTATTGGTGCATAGGTACTTATAATGGTTGCCTGTTAGTTTTGGCAAGGTTAATTTGGAGAATTGAGAGTTGCTTGTTAATGCCAATGGGTGATTCAGACAGCTGCTTCACCAGGTCATTTCTGATAGCAAAGCCAACTCCATGTATTCTTTGTTGTTTTTCAAGCAGTCACTTCCAGAATAAGGTGTTGCTTCCTTTTTCAGCTGTCCCTCTATTACTCTCCAGGTCTCCCGAAGTGCTGGTATGGAGATCTTAAAGCATCCCAGCTCCCTTGCAATAATAGTGATCCTGTATTGGGGCATTAACTGTCTGAGTTGTCCAACATTGTCCATATGTTCCATGTTCCAAAGTTCATTTTTCTTTTTTGGCTGCAGGTTGGTGACCCCTCTGGATGCAGCAGTTCAGTTAGGGATGAGAGAGGCAGACTATGTTTAGGGCACCTTTTCTAGCCCCTTCCTTGTGTGGGATGAGCAAAGTGAATCCAAAAAAGGCTGCTCAATGATGGATACAACTGCCTCAGACGTTAAGGTAGAATGACTGAATCCATATCCATCACCCACGTGCCAGTCTGTGACTAGGAGCTTCCAGATTTCACAGTTTTGCCCCCGTTGCCACTCACTGATTGCCATGGGACTTTTGGTTTGGTTTTATTTTTCTTGGAAGACACCTGGGAGTGAGTTTTTTTTAATGTGTGGAGGTTGGTGCACAACTGATCAACACACTGGAGTCGGTGCAGATAGCACACTAATATTCTATGTTAAATACCATTTCTTTGTCATTTAATATTTTGCCAAAGAAAAGCCACTCTTTCTCTGAAATACCTAAATGACATTTTGGCAATATTCTGTTCCTGATGTTATGCATTGCTTGAATAAGATTGACTTGAAAAACCTGACATGTGCTAAAAAGTGAATTTACTCTATAACCTTGGCAAGTGTTTTTGATCCATTATGTACTCAGATTGATAGTTATATGCTTCTTGCAGGGGAGGAGGGTCCTATACACAGCAGAATGAAATTCAACTTAACTTCTTTATCAAAAGAAATCTAAGCTCTTTCCAATAAGAAATAAACATTTGCATGGCATTGGTTTCATAGTTGTTTTTCTGATAGCTGTAGAATATTTGAAACAGTCGACAAATTCATCATCATAAGAGACTGAAACAATATTCAACACCCATAAACTAAAACAGCAGAAGTCATGGTCTTGAGGAACAATTCCATGGGACAAACAAGAAAAACTGAACTGAAAGATGATTTCTAGAAGTGTTATTATAAATATGAAATTCCAGGAAAGGTAGAATATAGTTAATAAATGCCTTAGCCACATACCTGGAAAAAAAATTCGGGAAAGGGGGTTGAATTCTTTTTTTAGCGAATCATGAGAAGTAGTTCCATAACACAAAATAATTTAAATAGTATGAATCATTCTATATTTTATATAGACTTAATTAAATCAATTTTCTCATCTCCTTCATGAGGGGCTTCAAATCCCTCCCATGCCTTGGGCTTTGCCTACCAGTTGTGGGTGGGCCAACTTGGTTGCTTCCACTATATCAGGTATTGCTGCAAGTAATGGCTGTAAATAAATTGTCAGAATTTGCTTGAGATAGTGTTTGCAGTTCTGGAGGAACTTGTTTAATTTTTGCTTCTCATAGACTTAGCAGGGGAATGGGGGGGGGGGGGGGTTAAACTCCTAACCACCACCACCCCAGCTACAGCCCTGCTTTAGCCACACTCTGAGTCCATGTGTCTGACCAACTACTGGTGAACACTGAGATTCACATCTAAAATGATGACAATTTCTAATCAAATTACCCAGTTTTTCAGCATTCATGAGCAAGGACCTTGCTACCTCTAGGGTTGGAATTCATCAGGTCAACCAAAATAAAATCTAACTATTTTTTTCTGGCTATTATAAGATATTAAATGAGAGATCTCGTTGTCATTGCATTTTTGAAACTGCGGTTAGATAGATACACCACAGCAAATGCTGCCAATCGACAGCTGGGTTCTTAGCTTTGCCATCTGAACAAAAAAAAATATTTCTTGCTATATCTAGATGTCATACATTTGTTATTATATAGCTTTCTTTAACTGAAACATCATTAAGAAAATATGGAGTAGGTTGAATTCTGGAAGGAAGCATATATCCTACGAATATTCTGCCCATTCTACAGCTGTTAGCAGCTATTTTGATTTGACTAGAATGTTTTTTGAAATGATACTCCATCATAATATAGTATGATTTCATTATGAAAATGAAATGGTGAACGTTGATGTGTTTTGCTCCAAAACCTGTTATCCTTTTTTTCTCACACAAAAATCACCATGACCTTCACATACTTTTGCTGCCTGTTCTGGTTACAGACAAAAATAACCTCTTATTAACATGCAACTATGCTTGGACATTGTTTAGTCTGGCTCAAAGTATGTAGATGCCATTTGTGAAGCCAGTTATGAAGATGCCATGATGTTATAGTGCAACATTGTATGTTTCAAGGCCAACATTTTGGATTAAGGAACAGGAAAATTAAAGCAATTTTGTTAAGTGTGCGTAAAAATTGAACTGAAGAAAACGGTTTTAACCCTATGCAGGCTCTCACCCTTATGACAATGTGGTTGGGAACTTCAACTTATTATCAGTCAGTTATAAATGAGAGGCAAAGTCTTAGAGTATGAAAACTATTTCATTTCTTAAATAAGCCTACTGTGTTTCAACCTGAAAATATTTGCATGGCTTTCTTCAGGGAAAAATGATTAGAAAACTAATTGCAAGGATTTTGAAATGACCATTTCCAAAGTTGATGTCCAGCAAAGTTTATTCCAAGTTATAATGTATGGAATGTTTAGTGGGCCTTTCCATTTCCTTCTCCCATTTTTTTCCCCTATTGCCAGTGCCTTCCTTTGTAGCTGGTACTTTTACTGGCATGGAAATCATATGTAAATCTGACTTTTAACAAGCTTTTTCAAATGTTGCTTCAATTCTCATACTGAACTTCGCAAAATTCTTCACTCATTTTATTTAAACATTCTTCTGAATTCGTAGTATATATCCAACATGTTCTGTAATGCTGGTAAAAACTGAAAAAAATGTCTGCATGTTCTCCCTTCCTGAAAAAAAACCTTTATTTGCCAGCTCTTGGTGGTGAATATTCAAGTTATATAGTATAGTCTTATTTGCATTTCACACACAAGCTATGGACATTATTTGACTGACAGTATATTACAGTTGGTATGTAGGATTAGTCAGTACTTTTCTGACAATATCTAGCATAAAGTCATCAGTGCTTGACATTATCTATAGATGAACTGCAATATAATTTGGTGCAATGTATGTTCATTTATTTTGTTGCCTGTCTCAAACAACTTTTCAGTAGGCTATATATGAATAATGGCTCCTTCTTTTACATGCCATCCACACTTATTAGACTGCTTATTCCATACATCTTTTGCTTATTCACTGCTAATCTTCCTGTTTACACTTCCAAAAGTTTGGAAGTGATTATGACTTTCATTTTTAAGCCATTAGCATCTGCTAATCATTGTTGTGTCCCTGCCTGGATCTGTAAAAGCCCTGTCCAATTGTGAATAATTCTGCATAAACTCTCTTGATATGCTTATGAATCTCTTCTCATCACTCAGAGGCCCCCAATTAAAACAAAATGGCTGAAAAGCACTTGGAATGCTTAATCTTTTAAGAACTACAGTTTCAACAGAAGACATAAATTGTAACCTTGAATATAAAAAACTTATTTGGAAACAGTTTGCTTTGTTTCCAATAAGGGAAAAAGTTTGAAAGCTTCTTAATGATGAGAGAATGGAACTCTCAAATACTTTCTCAACAAAAGGAGCATTAAAGCCATCCCTGAAACTGGTATCTGTGATTCTCATAAGCATATCCCAGGAGCATTTCAATATTTATCAGAGTTTCAATGCAAACAAGGGCTTTGAAACTTTATTCTGTTAATAGATAGAAACATGGTGATTATCAGCCCAGCTTGTCAATATTAAATAAACAAATAGGATAAAATCCTCTTGGGAATTTACATATGCGTAAACACCATAGTTATGGTGCCACACGGTGAATCCCGCCTCAATCCCCTTAATCTCCAATTATCAGGAAGCAGCCATACCAATCAATGGGGATGTACTCCTCTGTCAATTGGCAAGCAGTTGAATTATATTCACACTCCATCTCTGCATGATCCACAGCTCAAAATAGGGATCTTATCACAATTCTCCCTTGTTTAGGAGATCATCAACACAAGGATTTTGTGTGTGTGTGTACCATTACTGACACAAAGGTGGGGGGCATCCAATGTGTTGGAAATCACTGATATAAGACAGGAATACAGTAGCCAGCTACTTTCTGATTGAACATCCCTCCATCAATTATCATGACTGCTTTTCAGTTACTTACTTACTTAGGTGATCCCTCGTAGCCCGAGGATGTTGGTCCTCTAAGTGTAGGGTCTTGGCAGTAGGTCTGTAGGTGGCTATGGGGACCTATTCTTGATCTGCATGTTCTCCCACAAAGGTATTGGTTTCCAGCTGGAAGGCAGTCCCGGTCAGGGTTGGCTTGACACGCCTTCTTCTTGGCACATTTTTCCCTTTCGCCCTCCATTCGTGCCTCTTCAAAATCTGCAGCTCTGCTAGGCTTCCCAGTTCTTGGTGTCTATGTCACAGTTTTTAAGGTTGGCTTTAAGCCCATCTTTAAATCTCTTTTCCTGTCCACCAATGCTACTTTTCCTGTTCTTGAGTTGTGCATCAAAAATTAATAAAAGTTGTGCATCAAAAATTTACCCCAGTCAAAGTATGAGATTAAAGTAATGCAAAACGTTAACAGAGGGGAAAGTGCCACAGGAATATTATGAGTAAAAGTACTAATTTAAATTAGGTCATCAAATCAATATGAAATGAATACTTTCCAAGCTCTTAACAGGGATAGTGAGAATGTAGAATTTCCAATACTGTTGGAACTTGACCCTTATCAATGCTGGTTAGCATAGCTAGTGGTGAAGAATGATGGAAACTACCATCCAAAAATTCTCAAAGGCCACACCCTGGCTTATAAAACATTAGTTTCTTCATGAATAATCTGTTATGAAACACACAGATCTTTATTTATGACAATGAGGGGTATAGCTGGATATATCTTGAAGAACAATATTAAAATAATAATATCTGCTTCAGGTAGCTGAATATGTCCCAAGCAACACAGAATACTTTGCTTTTTTTGCCTGTGATCCTATGCCAAAACTTTGTAGTAGCTACCTATAGTAGATCATGTTTTACTATAATTCTTTCCTATCTCATTTACAGTTCAGCACACTGTTATACAATACAAATAAGAAAGGAGGGATGGATTTATTGGACCAAAAACACATAAGAACCTTGCCCTCTGCACCTTCCTATAGAGATTACATTGTGGTATGAGTAGTGATGCTATAAACAATAAAATTGGTGTGAAAATTGAACAGTTTAATGTAGCAACATGATTGCTTGTTCCTACAATATGCCTAGAAAACTAATTTTCACAGTAACAGGTCATGAGGGGTTAAAATAAACATTCTCAATGGGGGAAAATTTCAAACTGAAATTGCAGCAAATGAGACATATTTATGCATAACCATGGGATATTGAGTAAGAAAAAATTATAAACTTTTTCTTCTTCTTTCTCTCCCATTCTGTAGTTTTGTCTTATTTTTAAATAAATTATCAACAAGCATCTCTAGCTGAACTGAAGTGCTTCTATAACTCCAGACAAGTAATTACTTTCAATGATTGGAAGTAGAATTGATGCATCAAGGGACAAGCCGGCTTCAGCATTCTTGTTGTGCCCTTTAATATCCATTTAGCTGCATTCATTTTCAGTAGCTTAATAGGTGAATGAAAAAAACAAAAGTCTTCCAGATTCAATGCCTCCATGATTAGAAGGCTAGATGAAATGTTTATCACGTTGCAGCATGGCTGAAGATGAAATGCATCTGGTTCCCCAAAAAGGTTCCCAGTTCTTTAAGCATTTAGGAACAGTAAACTATAAGAGATGGATAAATTGACTATGCTGTTTAAGGATAAGTCTTTGATGAACTTTAAAAAGATTAGAAATTGTTTATCACTTTTTCACAATAACGTTGGAGGCAAATGTCAGTTGTAGGATTAATTAGATGAGTGTTATCAAACTGCGTATGATGAGTAGAATAATAAGGGATACAAATCAACAATGAGTGTGACGTTCATAAAATTGTATCTGTATTTGTGTGGTTTGTATAGTTTGTGTGTATAATTTAGGCAAGTGTGGTTGGTAATTTGTTTTTTATTTGGTTCTGTAGTAACTAGTTAGATAATTAACTGAACAAGTTTAGTAATATGTATTATACAAATTTTGCTTCTTTTGCGTTATTATTGTTCTTTTTCTGTGATTTCATTTTTCTGAATAAAAATTAGTTTAAAATAAGAAAAAATAAAAAGGAACAATAGACTGAATGCTATTGTTATCATACTCAACATTCATATTCATATTCAATACACTGAATATGAAAATAAATTTGTTTCCCTTTCCCTACTGAATATAGACTGGCATGCCACTTGGGTTCATGATTCTATGTCTCTCTAGCTTTTTGAGGGAGAGATAAGGCAAGTCTTCAGGCAAGAGATAAGGCAAAGCTGGATGCCAAATAAGCAAACTACGTGGACAGTCTGTAAGGATGGGAAGAATATTAGAACTGGCCTAGACTGGAGACAAAGCTGGTCAAAAGTTACCTATTGATACCACTGAAAACTAAAAAAAATCAATAAATCTAATCCCAGAATAAACTTCCATGAGGGGAAGCCATAAGTAAGCGACATTTTCATATCCTCCTCTGATTAGTTAACAACAGCCCAACTTGGATCATGAAGAAATGTCACTGTCTTCACTTTTTCAGTATTTGCAATTTTTAATTAATACTGGATTATTTTTCCTATTTCATTTCCATTTCATTCATTTACTGTATTATGGCCCAAGTTTGAAATGCACTGCATGCCATCTTCATCTAAAACAGCAGTGTCAAACTCATTTTCATCGAGGACCACATCAGTCTCATGGTTGCCTTCAAAGGACTGTTGAATCTACGGATGGAGAGTTTGTGGATACAGAGGATTAACTATATTGTTTTTTCATAGTGGTTGGTACTCTTTTTTTTTTTTTTACCCAGTTTAGGTCCTCAGAGGTTATTGAAGGACTACTTCCATCATTTTAAATTATCCGTCATGTGGATTGGGGATAATTGGAATTGTAACCCAACAGTGCTTGTGGCTCCAAGGTTCAATTCCCACTATCCTGACTAAACATCAGCTCTAGTCATGAGGTTTAATGATGAAGAATACAGGCATTGTAGCTCAGCATCTGGAGGGTCACATAAAATGATATTGCAGTAAGGATTTGGCCTATGGACTTTGAAGTTTGACACATGTGATCTAAAGCAAGGATGGGGAGTTTTTTCTAAATCTGTGAAAGATCACATTCCTTTGGAGATAATTTGTTGAGTGGTGTTGGCAGCAGCCAGGAACAAATTAGGACATAGAATCACATGTGAATGTACTTTGCAATATTTCGGGTATGTGTAATTCACTTACATCTGTTTTATTTTCTGTGCTACCTCAGTACACACTCTCTCTTTTCATCTTTCTCATTCCTGCTTTCTCTTTCCCTCTCTTTCCCTCTCTCTTTTTCTCTCTCTGGGCCCATGAAATGTAACTGTGGATTACATGGAACCAGTTGAAGGTGTCATATTTAACAAGAACACACAGTTGTAACAGGTTCCTCTTGTCTCGTGTTGCTACCAAACTAGATGGTGATAATTCCCTTTAAACTGTAGGATTCATAACTGTCCATCAACTTCTTTAACTTTAGGATCTTCAGAAGGAAGAGGATTTTCGGTATGTATTTTCAAGATCAAACAGCTTTCCTTCCTTTCTCACTGACTGAATTTCATTTGAGCAATGGAACTTGTTCAGTAGCTGAAATATCATATGCTTCTGGCAAAGCAGATTCAGCCAAGAGCGAACTTCTCTAGTTAGCACCCTTGAGAGAATAATACTTTTCATTACAAGGGGATATGTTTTAATGAACTGGATGGAATCACTTGTTTCTAGTGCTTCTCTGGAGCTTATGATGATCCCCAGATGATGAGTCACAATTTGCATTTTAAAAGAAGGCTGATAATTCCATTGAAAAAGCATTGGACTCAAGAATCTATAAGCAGTCTTTTTATTATTTAGTCTGATTGATATCCTGCTATTATAGGCATTATATTTTCTTCCTTAAGGAGAATACTATTAATTAAATAACACAATTAGTTATATTCATGCCCAAGAAAGAATTGAGAATTTGTTGGCCAGTTATGTACCAACCAGATTTATCAGCCTCGGCAACCAAAACTCCAACTTGGCAGGTTTGCTCCTTTCACCCATCAAATCTGCCAATAACTTATGAATTTTCCAGTACTATTTATTTCTCTGTACAACACCTGTTACCCAAATAGAAGAAAATACCTTTAAATTTAGTCATTAGAAAACTCCTAATATAAAAAGGCAAAGAAAATATCCTGCATATAAAACTTAGTTTAACATATGACTTTCAGTTTTATTCTAAACCTATTCCCACTGACATCAACTTGTTGCTTTCTACTGTGGACTAGAGTTTGTCACATTTGGTTATTGGTGGATATTTAGTCCCACTGTTACTTCACTGTCTTTTCAACAAGTACAAAAATATACATGGCAATCATGTGAATCTTATCTGTATTACTTGTCCTGTAAAACATATGGCTTCAGAATACCCTCTATATTCAAGAGTGAAAGATTTATTATTATTTATTTTATTTACCGTATTTATATCCTGCCCTTATTACCCTGAATAGGACACAGAGCGGCTTACAGAATACATATATACGACAAACATTCAATGCCTGATTATAAAATTAACAAAGGCAGACAACACAGACAGAGGTAAATGCAGTTTTTCCCATCTTATTTCCAGCATCTTGGAGGCTCTGCTCAAATCCAGCCATGGGGGGTGATGTTACTCCATCTTCCATGCTGAGGAGCTTCCTCCCAATTGATGTCCTTTAAGGGCACCTTTATTACCTCCCTGTTAAAAGCAGTATCTGTTTATCACATTTCTGCTTTTGACTTGCTAGCTGGGCAGGTGAGCTAGGGCTAACGGCGGATGCTCACCCCAACCAGGGCCTGAACTCCCAACCTTTTGATTGGCAGGATTTTTCTGCAGCACAGCAGTTTATTATGATGTGCTAAGCCTGGCCCCCATTTAGCTCATTCTGCTCTACTATTTTTTCTAATTATTATTATTATTATTATTATTATTATTATTATTATTATACCCCACCACCATCTCCCCTAGGGAACTCGGGGCAGCTTACAGAGGGACAAGCCCAAAAATTACAGATTAAAAACAGAGACACAGTTAAAATCAATCAAATAAAAATAATAAAACATAACACAGTCATGAACAGCATCATAAAACAATATGGCTGAGATAAAGGTCATAGTTGAGTTGAGGCTCAATAAGTGCAAATATTTCCTAAAAGAAGCCAATGGAAAGTGCGGAAATTGGGTGAACAGGGGCTAGGAAATACTGTTGGCAAATGTGTTGAAGTAGCCAATAAAAGGGCCAAAATAAAGTACAGAACTTAAAGTAGGGACAGGATGGTTCTCTGGTGAACTGCCTAATCAAAGGCACAACTGAACATCCAGGTTTTTAATTCCTTCTGAAAGGAGGCCAAAGTGGAAGCCTATCTGATCTCCCTGGGGAGGGAGTTCCAAAGCCAGGGGGGCACAACTGAGAAGACCCTCTTCCTCGTCCCTACCAACCATGCTTGAGACAGTGGCAGAAGAGAGAGCAGAGCCTCTCCAGATGATCTCAGAGTACACACTGGTTTGTAGGGGGAAATGCGATTGGGAAGATAGGCAGGTAAAAATCTCATCCCAGCTGGATCTTTCCCTTTGGATGAAAAAGATATAGTTAATTTTTCCCCATTCAAGACAAAATGTAGCATAAGAGAACTTCAAAGAATGTGAGCAAGAATGTGCCCTCTTTGAAACATTTCCATTTTCCATTTTTCTAGGAATAAGTATATGAATGAAAGTCTCACCCACAATGCATAGCTCTCCCAGAGCACTGTCATAGTTGAGCGAGGCAAGACAAGACCTTGAGAACCGCAAAATGGTTAGAGAGTCCTGGCAGAAGAAAAGCTCACTTTTTTTGCTTATCTATGATGGAGGAATGGGATGAGTGAGAAAGCAACAACAGGAAGAGGGTTCATTTGCCAACTTAGAAGAGGAGGATGTCAAAGAGGGCAAAATTGGAAAGGTTTCTTCTGTCTGCTTAAGTGAGGAATCATGATGGTGGGGGGAATGGGGAAGAGCAGCAGTAATTTTGTTAAATATAATGCAGTAAAACAAATAATCCTGTGGCATCTCAAAGACTGCTAATCACCAAGGACCAGATGGAAAGAGAAAATCAGTGGCCATTTGGTGGAAGGACTGGTTTTTGCTTTCATTTTATTCTTATGCAGATGGTTATTTTACAGGAAAATGCTGGCTTTTCTTTTGCTTTGCCTTCTGCACCTGCTGCACATAGATATATGCTGCCTCTCTGTCTGTGTGCTTTTTCTATCTGGGAAGCCTGATGGAAAAGGCACAGCAGAAGAACACAGTTCTTACTGTTCTTAGCAGTAGCTCTCCATTTACATGTTCCTGTGAAGAGGGACTATCATCTCATGGCCAGCCAACTCACCCCACTCAAACCTCCTTGGAACAGCTCTTCTGGGAGAGCATCAGCACATTTCTCTAGGCTGGAAAAGGTGAGCTCTGATGTTTTATACTTTCAACTTCTTTAAAAACTAAGGGTGGGTTGAGCAACATTGTTAGCTCTGAGGCTACTTCATTTCCATCAAAAAGCATACCATGGTCTCCAGTGACTCCTTATAGAACTGATGATTCATTCAAATAGTATGCAATGATTCATTCAAATCATAGACAACCTCATAAGCATCAACGTCAGTCCATGGTGATGCAAAATGCATTTCCTGATCATGCATATGTGTGCCATTAAGAGCTATAGTTTCCTGACATTTTGGAAACCACATATCTGCACTATATTTTAAAATAATAGCTCTGATTTGTTTTGCCTTTTTTCTGATTGTTTGCTTTTGAATAAACAGGCCATTGTGAAAAATATCTGTTTTGAATCCCTACCAAACAAAGCCACACTTCATTGTAAGGATAACTCAGAGCTGTACATTTCTTCCAAGATCAATATTATAGATCTTATTTGTTTCCCACGTGAACATTGCTGGAGTCAATTAGAGCCGGTAGATAATAAGTAACTTCATTAACAACCGGATTATTGCTTTGCTTTGTACATAAAAATGTTTAGTTTCCTACAATACAATAGTAAAGATTATTGTACTACAGAAGTATTCAAAAGTCTTCCCACAGATACAGAGTTGTGATTTCCTTCTCCAAGTTTCTACTCCATACTTCCACCATTTTCAGAATCCCAGGTCCTCTTTCCTCCTTCCATTTTTTTTTTGGCTGTGTCCTCAGCATTGTCCTAGTTTTCATCTCTGAAATGTTGGTGAATATGTATCTCTATGCTCCCAAAGACATAGGATTATGCCCGTGGCCCCATCAGCAAAAGAAAGCCAGAGAAAGTGCAAGGATTCCAGAGAAGCTGGAATAACTATTTCCAGCCATTTTAATCACAAAACATGTAGGCAAAAATTAGCAAAAAGCTTTCCAGGAAGAATGTCTGAAGAACTGTGTATCCTCCAACATTTCAGAGATGGAATGTGTGGTAAGTTGGCAAAAGTCATTAAGGAAGAAGAGTAGGCAACTTCGAAGAAGAAAAAAAAACAGTTTTCTTTTGCCTGAGCCTACAGGGAAAAGCCACACACAGTGTTCCCTCCTTGCCCCTGTTGGGTTAATTTAGCAAAACCTCGTTTGCCCTTTCAATTGAAATAAGCTGGGACAAAGAGAGCTGGGAGAATGAGAAAAAAACTGGGATATTTTAAAAGAAGCTGAAAAGGTGGAGGATCAAAGGATTAGTCATGTATTTCCCTGCTAAATGAAGGGTTTCATTGGAATGTATAGAAATTATTTGCATAGCTGGATCTACATAAATCAAAACAAAATCTCCACTATTCTCTAGCCATTTTGTATGGCTTGGCACTTCAATGATTACTATTACGATTATTATTATTATTATTATTATTATTATTATTATTTATACCCCACTTTATTTCCCCAAAGGGGACTTAAAGCAGCTTGACATAAAAGCATTAGTATCAAATTTAAAATATACAAATATTCAAACATTAAAACAGAGTTAAAAAGAGCATTTAAAAATTCAGTTAAAATCCGTCAAAACATATTCAAAGTTAAAAATCATAGCATCCCCTGACTACATCTTAAACACCTTCATCTTTAAAAGCCCACTTGAATAAAAAGGTTTTAACCTGCTGCTGTGAGGACAGCAGAGAGGGGGCCATTCTGGCTTCCCTGGGCAGGGAGTTCCAAAGTTGAGGGGCAGCTACCAAGAAGGCCCGCTCTCTCATTCCCACCATCTGAGCTTGTAATGGAGGTGGGACTGAGAGAAGAGC
Organism: Anolis sagrei; assembly: GCF_037176765.1. Lineage (NCBI taxonomy): Eukaryota > Metazoa > Chordata > Lepidosauria > Squamata > Anolidae > Anolis > Anolis sagrei. The sequence continues at coordinate 208,700,352 of NC_090023.1, read as the reverse complement.
CTCTCCTGAAGATCTCAGGGCCCAGGCAGGTTCATACAAGAAGATACGGTCAGCAAAATAGCCTGGACCTGAACCATCTAGGGCTTTAAAGTTCATAACCAGCACTTAGAATTGTGTCCAGAAACAAACTGACAGCCAGTGGAGCTTCCCTGTAGCCTGCCCCAGTGAGCAACCTGGCTGCAGCTCTTTGGACCAGCTGAAGTTTCCAAGCACTCTTCAGAGGCAGCCCCACATACAGTGCATTACAGTAATCCTAATGGGATATAACTAAGGCATGCACCACTGTGGTCAGATATGTGTTCTTAAGGAACAGGTGCAGTTGACACACAAGTTTTAATTGTGCAAAGGCCCTCCTGGCCATTGCTGAAACCAGGACCTCCAGGTTCAGTGCCAAGTCCAGAATAACCCCCAGACTGGGACCTGTGTCGTCAGGGGTAGTATAACTCCATCCATCAAAGGCTGAATCCCAATTCCCTGATCTTCCTTCCGAGTGACCAGAAGCACCTCTGTCTTGTCTGGATTAAGTTTCAATTAGTTTACCCTCATCTAGTCCATTACTGATGAGGGACACTACTTTAGGGTCAGGATAGTTTCCTTGCAATTAGGTGGAAAGGAGTAGTAGAGTTGGATGTCATCTGCATACAGGTGGCACTGAACTCCAAAACTCTCCCAGCAGTTTCATGTATACGTTGAATAGCATGGGGACATTGACCACCACCTTCACCCACTCTGCCTGCCTCCCTCTGGCATGTTTGATCAGCCAGGAAGGGCAAGGTTCTAGAATACATTTGGTAGCTCTCACCTCTCCAAGGATCATGTCCACATCCACAGGCTGCAAAAATTGAAAGGTATCCATCTACACTGGACAAGCAGCAGCCAAAGTTACATCCATTGGAACTGTATCAATAATAGCATCCAAGTTGGAATGGATCTGAGCAACTTTATCTGCAAAGTGCCTTGCCAATTCTTCACAGTGAGCTGCTGATTTCTCCTTGAGGGCCAGTATGTAGTAGCCCTCTGACCACACAGCTGGATGATTCCTTGTAGACGCAGTGGTGCAGCAAGAAACAATTTCTTTGCTGCCTCCATTGCCACAGAATAGGCAACGATGATGACTTTTTCTCATTTTGTATTTATCGTAGTTATGAGAGGACTTTCTTATACTAATTTCATGCATTTGGTACTCTACTACTTACTAGTTGCTCTTAAGTTGATGTTTCTTGAAAATAATTTTGCTGCTTCAATTCCCTCCAATGTTGAGAAAATACTTGTATCCCTCACATCAGGAATGGGGGGAATGCAACCTCTGTGTCACATGGAGTCCTAACCCCTCTTGTGGCCATGACTCTATCCTAAATGTCCTCCAAGTTGCCAAATATTGAAAAGTTTCAGATTTTTTTCATTTGAAATAAATAAATAAAAACAGCTTGAAGTTTCCACAAAGTATATCAGCAAGTTGCCATGAACTGTAGCAGTTTTCACCCCACTAAAAAAATCCAAAACACAAGAAGGGGAAAACAACACATAACCAAAATGACAGTGACTTTGTATCACTCCAAATCTTGGCCTGGCAAAATAGGAGTGAAAATTGTTCTCTTATCTTAATGCAGTTTCCCACCCTTGTTTTATATTTACAAAAGGATCACTGTCTATTTTACACTCAATTTGTTGCAGAATATAAAAATTAATGTCTAATTATATTTCTGCAAATGAAGAAAGGCCAATGAGGGTGGGAGAAAGTTGATGAATGTTTCAAATGCTTTGCCACTGTAGTGTGCTTTCTTGTGTATATTTTTTAAGTAAAAGCTATCTTTGTAATAGCCCCTCAGATATTTCTGCCTCTGTAACAAATGTAGTCTATGGTTCTGTTTACAAATTAAGGTTTGAAGAGCAACCTCCTTAATGGACAGTCTAAGAACATAAAGAAAAATAAGTGAACATTCTGTCTCTCCCCATGTACTTTCTTCTGGTTTGGGAAGATTTTTTTTCCTGGCAAATTTATTTAGAATCCAAAGTGTACTGAACTAAGAGGGAATAGATTGTGCTGCTTATTTTAGTCTCTGTGTTTTGAAAATATATCACAGTGGGAAGCAAAAAATAAGGCTTGTTATCGGTGAAAAAAGAATGTTGCATACATTTCTACTTAATGTAGATCTATGGAAACTCATAATTTACACAGATGTTCTTCAAAACATATTTAGATGCAGGGAGGAGGGAGTATTAAAATGTTCACATTTACAGCCTATTGAGTAATAAAACAACCAAGTCAAAATAGGGAACCAATGCATGTCAGATTTGAGTCAACATGAAAACTTGAGAGACTCACAAGTTTAGGTCCTGCTGGTAAACCACTTGAAATATGGGCAGAGAGTAGAATATTCTACTCACAACATGGGCCCTTTTACAATCCTATGGATTCCTGTTGTGTTTCTTAATTATCTTAAAAAGATATTTGCCTGACAAGAGGAGGCAAGAAGGTGAAGTCCAGTCTTCTTCTCCCTAGAGAGAATAGCACACACAAAGAAGGTCCTTTATGCAACTCTAAGCTCAGGGCAATTCATGTCATACAAACGTGGTTAGTACATATGGAAGATTTGGCATGGCAGAGGGGTGCAGAAGAAGAAAACAATGTCAAGGATGGAGCAAGAATAATAATCTTAGTAATAGTAATGAGAAATCAAACACTTTTAGACACTTTCTACTTCCTTAAAGAGTCCAAACACAGTGCTGGAGGATTTAGTTTTCCTTCTGTGAAAATGTTCATTGGAAATATGTAAACTGTCAGGAGCAGATAGCATAGTTACTGTGCTACTCTGAGAATCACAAATAGCCAAAGCAGGCTTGCACAACCTTCAGCCCTCCGGGTGTTTTGGATGTCAGCTCCCAGACTTCCTGGCCATTGAACAAACTTCCTTAGGGGTTCTGGGAGTTGGATGTCCAAGCATATAGAAAGTCACAGGTTGTGCAGGCATGAGCCAAAGGAACATGTCACTTAGGCAGAAAAAACGAAATGCAAAGATACAGAATGGGGGACAATGCCTGGCTCGAGAGCAGTATGTGTGAAAAAGATCTTGGAGTCCTCGTGGACAACAAGTTAAACTTGAGCCAACAATGTGATGTGGTGGCAAAAAAAGCCAATGGGATTTTGGCCTACATCAATAGGAGCATAGTGTCTAGATCTAGGGAAATAATGCTACCCCTCTATTCTGCTTTGGTTAGACTACACCTGGATTATTGTGTTCAATTCTGGGCACCACAATTGAAGAGAGATATTGACAAGCTGGAATGTGTCCAGAGGAGGGCGACTAAAATGATCAAGGGTCTGGAGAACAAGCCCTATGAGGAGCAGCTTAAGGAGCTGGGCATGTTTAGCCTGAAGAAGAGAAGGATGAGAGGAGATATGATAGCCATGTATAAATATGTGAGAGGAAGCCACAGGGAGGAGGGAGCAAGCCTTTTTACTGCTTCCATGGAGATTAGTACAAGGAACAATGGCTTCAAATTACAAGAAAGGAGATTCCATCTGAACATGAGGAAGAACTTCCTAACTGTGAGAGCCGTTCAGCCGTGGAACTCTCTGCCCTGGAGTGTAGTGGAGGCTCCTTCTTTGGAAGCTTTTAAACAGAGGCTGGATGGCCATCTGTCAGGGGTGATTTGAATGCAATATTCCTGCTTCTTGGCAGGGGGTTGGACTGGATGGTCCATGAGGTCTCTTCCAACTCTTTGATTCTATGATTCTATGATTCTATGATTCTATTAGGGTCCATCCAGACAAGTCCATTTCCAAATGAGGCCTCCAGTAAAACCGAAATATATATCCCATTAGATCCAGGCCTTCCTGAAAGGCTGGGGTCTAATAGGGTATTGGGCCTTTAGGAACTCACTTCTGAGTAGTCCTGGATAGTCTGCATTGGCATGGATTCTTGTCCCCACCCCCAACCCCCCAAAAATCCAGGGTTTTTCTGGGGTGTGGCTACATGCAGCCATCCCAAAGCCCTCAATTTGCACCTAAAAATTAAATAAAATGTACCTGGCTGCCATAACTTTGCTCCTTGTGCCCTCCTGGTATGAGGAAATGACATGCCAGGAGACCGGGGGCAGAAGGGGATTATCCCCCTCCCAAAACATCTTCTTGACCTAAGGCATTTTAATTTTTCTGAGGGAAAAACTAGGCAATTACTCCTAAGAATAGAAGATACATTGAGTAGCTGAGAAAAAGATGCAGAAATGACAAAATGATGTATTGGGTGATGCACCACCACTACTATACAGTAAGGTTACTGGATGAAATCAGGGACTGGGCTCATATATCTTTAACAATTGTGTAGAAGAGGGGACTTTAGGAGGAGTTGATTTTTATCTGAGAGTAGTCTCTTCTATACAATCTTTAAAGACATAAGTGCCCTGTCCTTTTTTTTTTTTTTTTTTTTTGACTTGGCAATTTTACTATAAGGGAAGTTTATAGCAGCTGGGTACAAGAGTGGAAAGTGGGGAATATCCCTCCCCCAAATTCCACATATCATCAAGACATCTACTTGTATGTGGAAGTTGGAAAAATTTAAAACAATGTATGTGAAAGTTAGAAAACTTTTAAAAAAATCTAATCATTATTCTGAGAAGTCCAATAGTTTGATTCAGAATTCAAGTCATTGCAGTTTTGTTCTATAGAAAAAATTTCCTCGGAGACCGCTGATAGAGACCGAAGCATAGTTTCAGTGTTCTACTACAGCACTCGGTTCTTTGGGGAAAATGAGATCAAGGCTGTATTTATTTACAGACTAGGCGGCCTTGCAAAATCAGTGTTTTCTTGCATTGCCAGAAGCTGCCTTTGGGATGAGTCCTTGGTTTTTTTCATCCATAACTGTACCTCAAAGAAAAAAAAGTGCAAAGCACTAAACATCATTGCAAACAAAAATTGTGAGAGATTCTTTCAACAATTAGAAATGTGTTGGTTTGTCTTTTGCAAATAGTTGCTGTGTGAGAACAGTAGGAAATTATGTTTCCTTATAGGAGGTCAGCAGAAACGCATGCTTCTGAGTTTGTTTACTCTCACAGTGGCTTGGCAATTAGCATTTAGCAGCTGTTGTTTTTCTTCCAGAAGAAAACTAGATCTGTCATTTCTTCCTCCGTGGGAATGCTCCCAAAGACAAGAAACCTGTAGCTGGCAAGCGCAGCATATGTAACAGACAAAAGCAATGTGTTTTTTCATTGGATGCTGCACATCTTTTCCATCAAGGAACAGAGATGCTCCAGATAATTTCTGGTGGAGAAATATTACTTAAATATTCAAGACAATAACATTGCCAAAGGCTCTGTTCACCTTTCCTCTGTTATCACTGATATGATAGTTAGAGTAGGTTTTATGTCCTTTATGGGAGGCAGATGTTACAGGTGCACAGTTACTTTGTAGTAACAAAAATTCTTTGATTGTAAAAGGAGAAACTGCATGTAATTTTCTCATTTAACTGGTATGGTATGGTATGGTATGGTATGGTATGGTACGGTATGGTATGGTATGGTATGGTATGGTATGGTAGGCCCCCTGGTGGTGCAGTGGGTAAAACCATTGAGCTGCTGAACTTGCTGACCAAAAGCCTTGTGGTTCAAATCTAAGGAGCGGGGTGAGCTCCCTGTTAGCCCCAGCTTCTGCTAACCTAGCAGTTCAAAAACATGCAAATGTGAGTAGATCTATAGATATCATTTCTGTGGGAAGGTAAAGCCACTCCATGCAGTTATGCCAGCCACATGACCTTGGAGGTGTCTATGGACAACTCTGGCTCTTCGGCTTAGAAATGGAGATGAGCACCCCCCCCCCCCCCCCCCAGAGTCAGACACGACTTAATGTCAGGGGAAACCTTTAACTTTACTTTTTAGTATGGGATGGGATGGCATATAATCGTATATATTAAGTCACATGTTAGCATTGATTGTGTTCTAGGGATGGAAAGGATATTAATTTTTATTCATTTTCTGGTCAAAAATGAGTTCCCTGGTGTATCTTCTTTTGGGCTGTATTGGACCAATTATAAAAGAATATTGCAAACATGATCATGGTGTAAATAAATATATATTTTTAACCACAGTAAAACTGTACATTAAATTGAACACATCTCAACTGTCCCCAAAATTACATGCATTCAATGACATTGTAGGATTTAACTGTTAAGATTTTACTCTATATTCTGCTGAGATGAATTTCAGCCTTGGATGCAAAACTTGAAGCCTTTAATCAATCCCTGCCTAAAAAAATCTTCTCATATTTTTGTCCCTTTCATACCCTAGTCCTCTTTCCTGTCCTTTTTCTCCTCCTTGTGGCTAAATAAATCCCCCTTCCCCCCCCCCCCCATTCCCTTTTCCCTCACTTCTTGTAAATCTTGACTAAACATTTTCTTATACTGTTTCCATTTTTCTTGCTCAGAGTATTTCTTGGAAAGCATTATTTGGGTGGACCACAAAACAAATATGTTCTTCAGCTTACAAAGGTATTAAAAATTGTGAGGGGGGTCTGCTCAGTTCAGAGTTTGGAAAGCTTAATTTCGCATCTGAGAAGGTATTTTGTCATTTGTTAAGACTTTGTATTAGTTATTTGAACTACATAGTCTGACAACTGTCATTGATGCTGAATGCATCATTCTTAAGTATGTCAAATGGTGTAGTCATTGTAACATCATTGGGACTCATCCTCCATGACATCACCAAGGGCCATTTCTAGGTCTCTATCCTAGGCTCTTAAATCTCAAGCCATTCAATGCTCCTGACCAGGCAACATTTCCCACACATTCTTGAGTTGCCTCATCAAAAGATAGCATATAACACAGAAGAGATTGTTAACTGAAACATGTGTCACAGTGACTATATCTTATAGCCCATTTAGAGTCCTATGACCTCATCACATGGAACATTTTTCATGTCATAGGACACTTCATCTCCATTTCAGTGACAAAGAGGCACGGAGCCCATCACATGACATTTGCCTACTTCTGGCTGTCATCCATTGCCCTTCATCTTTTAACTGGAGATGAAGCATGCTGAAAGGAGCGAGTTCAGAACTCGGGCAAGTAATTGTGTTCTGAGCCCCTGGCGCATGCCAGAAGTGTCCATTTCAGATCATTTAAGTGATGTAGAGGAATGGGTGTTCTTCTCCACTTTGCCGTCACTGTATTTTCTCCTTAATAGTAACCTAGGCTTCCTAGGAAGTAGTGGAGTTCTCCTTTATGCTTCATATTATGAAGTGTCCCTCCATGATCCTTCTGTTGTTTAAAGTGGTTTAAAGACACTGGGCCCCTTGAAGGGTTTTGAAAATGTGCTGATCTTCTATAGAGCAAAACCACCAAACTGAAAAAAGTGCTAAAAGTGGAGGGAAGGTTCCATTGTGTTAAAAGTGGGGTTAAATTCTGCTGCTCTGCTCAAGGGGAGGAATTCAAAGAGAAGAGGGGGAAGATCCCATTGTGACATGGGAGGAGACACTGCCTCCTCTCAGGGATGTAGCTTGGGGGGGGGGTTGAGGGCCTTCAGCCCCCCTCCCCCCCCGAAATTCTCATGGTAGTCTGCAAGAAGGCCTTACTGGTACATTGTTTAAACAGTTATGTTTATTCATATCATGATCTGATCACCATGCTCAATGTATCCCATATGCATGGGGGTATTGGGGTAACGATACAAAAGGTTTGCTAGGGTAGACCCTCTTTCACTCAGACTCAGCCCCCCCCCCCCCGAATCAAACTCAGCTCCCCCCAAAACAAAATCCTGGCTACAGCCATGCCTCCTCTGGTGTTTGGGGAGGGCAAGGGATCCATTGAAAGAAGAGTTTTTAAAATGGTGTCCTGCCACTTTCAATGTAAGGGGTTTTGGGGAGAGCAAGGGATCCCATTGAAAAAAAGAGTTTTTAAAGTGGCGTCCTGTCTCCTTTGGTGCATGGAGGTTTTAGGAAGGCAAGGAATCTCTTGGCTTTCAGATATTGAAGTTTTCCCTGATTTTTTTTTAAAAAGGTAATACGGAGAGGGCAGAAAAAAAGGATTCCACATGTGATGGTTCTGAATGGAGGCAACAATGGGCGAAAACCTGACGAGAGAAACGTGTGATGGGAAGAAAGAATTTGAAATGTGATTATTGGGGATCTTACAGTGGACAGACAGTCCCCAGTCCCCAACATTTCTCATTGTCCATGTGATGAGGTCCCTAGCATCTGCTGTACATAAGCGCTGTCGGACAATAACAAAACATAAGGATTCAAATACAGGATTGTATCCAAGAGTGCAAGAGTACATTTTCATGTGTGAAAATGTAGGAAACCATTGGCTTTGGTACTGAGAGGCATGAAAGAGAAAATAAAATTTTGAGTCCTTCCGATTTAAGTAAAATGCAAAGATTAAGAAGAACACAATTCCAAGATAATGGTACAGATTAGAGACAACTATGTTTCAGATAATACATCTCCATTTACTTAGTCAGACTAATCACCTCATTATCATCCATCCTGTAGCATGTACTGTTCACTGATTTTTATCTTTTGGGATAGAGAAAACTATTATCAAGAGGAAAAGACCCAACTAAAATTGCTTTCTTTACATCTTCAGACAAAATCTTACTTTTGCTTGCTGTTTCTCATTGCCACTGCCTTAGTAATTCACAGTCTCTTCTAAATGTTAAAAATATTCATCATCAGCTATGTAATCTGTCAGTGGTTTCTATTTGCCTATTTTGTAGACAATATTTTTTCCAGGTCCCCATTTATCAAAAAGATTCTTCAATTTACTTTTTCTTGTGTCAGGGTAAAAAAAGGAGGCTGTAATCAGGAAGACTATGGTTCAAATCATACCTCTGAGATAAACTCACTAGTTTTATCACATCACTCCCTTAGGGCACATTATTTTATTTGAAATCTGCTCCAACCAGTTTCATGTGGGTAGTCGATTGCTAACACTCTTTTATCCTACACTGGTGCTTTAAGAGTGTCAATTGCATGTCTGCAATAATGGCATCATTATCGGCTCCTGTAACCCACCCTCACTTTGTGATTGGTTTTTCTAACTTATTTTTTTAAAATATAGTCTTGCCGCCTCATTACAGTAGAGAATGATTCCACTTTAAATCTGGTTGCTGCCTCCTGCAGAATTCTGAGGTTTGTAGTTTAGGGAGGAGCCTTTAACAGCCTCACTAAACTACAAACCCCAGAATTCTGCAGGAGGCAGAAACCGGATTTGAAGTGGATTCATTCTCTAGTGTGATAAAGGGATGGTGAAATGTTATGAAGTCTTTTAAATCAGATGTTTTCCATATCTTTTCACTTTCTCCATCTCCCTGGTCCTATATTGCTCTGCATTATGTGGAAGTTGGAAGCCCTGCCCCCTTAGACGTTCTAGGCCAACTTGACTATTCTGGCCCCTAGCAGCTCATTCCATATGATAGAATAGTGTTTGAACTGGTTTTAATGTATATGTTTTGTATAAATAATTTTGTGTCTATGTTTTGCAGTGTTACGTTCTAGGACCATCCGCGATATATGAAAAGCCGTGATGTAGGGACGCTATATATGTACTGCCTCAGCGTTCGAGTTATAGGACCCCCCCCCTTCTAGGAGTGGCTCCACCCACTCCTCTTTCCCCCTCCCCCGCTTTCTCATTCACTCAATCCCTTCACCTTCCTCGCCTTTCCCTTTGGTAGGTGAAGAGAGAGTGAGCGAAGGAAGGGAAGAAAAGGCCCTTCAAGGCTGGAGGAAGGATTGAGGAGGGAAAGTACTTTGAAAAGCAGCGGCAGCTTGGCAAGGGCTGGTTTGAGTGCCTGCTGCATGATATATATTTTAAATTCATACTTATTAAAAAACTGCAAAACAGTGAGTCCACAAAAAGCGAACCACTAAGTAGCAAGGGAACACTGTATTCTGTATATGTTTTCTGGGTGGAAACCACCCTGAGTCCCCTAGGGGATATAGAGCTATATATATATATATATATGATGATGATGATGATTATTATTATTATTATTATTAATCTACGATAATTTCATTGGATTTTTATTTCCAATGAAGTGAAGGAGCATTCAGAAATTTTGAGAGCTTCAAGTCATTTGACGTTTAAGGATAAACATAGGTAAAATACAATAAATAGCTAAAAAATGCAGTGCTGCAGATTTTTTAAATAAAGTACCAGTTCTGCACATGTCTATCAGAAGAAGAAGGAAAAGAGGGAAGGGCTAAGGACAAAGGAGAAAGTATAGAAACATCACAGAAAGGAACAAGACAGCAACAGAGCAATAGATGAAGGACAAATCCTCATACCACGTTATTTTATGGAAAGCTGCTCAGAACCTCATCAACTTTAATCTCCATCCTCCCAAATCCAAACACTGCCTTCATTCCATCTTGAAGATGGCTTCATTTCACTCCCTCCGCCCTCCTCAAATGCTCCTCTGTAGGAATGCTTTAAATCTGCTCTGCTATTTCAGATAATCAGACCTGATTTAGCACCTAAGATGGAAAGAGATAGGAACTCTCCAAAGAAAACTAGAGATATTTCATGAAGCAATATTTCAAATTATTTCAAGGAAAATGCTGCTTTACCCTGTACTAAGATTGTTCTAAACCAGACTTTCAAAACAGAACCATTGTCAGAATTATAGGGTTGATTTTCCAGTCTGGCAAAAGCCATATATTGATGTAAAATTGATATGACTGGATAAAAGAAATTAATCTGCTTTTCAGTGGAATTGCAGGCAAACACTGTGCTTCCCTTTTGCCCCTATGCAGTGGGGTGCTCATAAAATTGATGTACACGAAAAAGATCCTGAAAACAGACTTCATGAAATAATTTACTTTTGATGCTTGACATGATGCTCATGTGATTGTGGTGTTTTGATGGCCCAGCTGGGGTAAATTTTTCCAAAGACTTTCTACTTTCTAGCTGCATGCCAGACTTCAGTAACTTATAATATACATTTTGTCTATTCCATTCTAAAGAATGTGGGTATGTAATGTGCTCATACTTTTAAAAAGCTGATAGAAATGCAACTCCTGCTGTTTTTATATTGATTAATCTTTCAGGCTTTTAGCTGTAGCCTGTATAATGTCAGGGCACTGCCATTACTCAGAAAATGATCCCCTGCTAAATGTACACCAGCTGGAGTGCCTTAGGCACAAATTCCTTGCAGCAGTATATCTGGAAGATCCTGTGCCAGACACATGCTACTGTAATTGCATCATAAGTTTAAGAGCAAAGTATTGCATTTCCTCCAAGGCCTAGGGTAAAATTCATGGGAGCATCAGAGGCATCAGCTCTGCATTTTGACAGAATTATTATTATTATTATTATTATTATTATTATTATTATTTATATCCAGTATTTTCTCCTTTAAAAGAGATTTAAAGTGGCTTACATTTCAGTACAATCTGGAGAATATGAATCAGTCGCACTTGTATTGTAGTGAGACACCAGAGTATTTCTTTTTCCCTCCACACACTTATGAAAGTTGAGGGAAGTTGATAATAAGACCACACTATGGTAGCACATAGAGGGCTCTATTGCACCATCAACAGGTCAAGGAAAAGTGATCTATGGCATAATTTCATCATTATGTTGCGGTAATGAGCAAAGCACAAGGAATACAAAAGTCTTCCCTTTCACCCCTTTTGTTGTCTTTGTGCTGGTACGGCTGTACCAGAAGCTCCAGCTTTATTTGCTTTGTATTAAATGTTTGTTTGCAGTCCAAGGTTTCAGGGACTCTGCAGATAGGTGGCTTCCCTTGGTTGCAGTCGTGGGGCAAGTCACCTGTCCATCATAGTTAAGTTTTGGTCCCGCCCCCTGTTCAGGACTTTGGGAAGGGAAGGGAGCCATTTTAGTTAGTCTCAGCAAGGAAAGCTAATGGACAGGACATGTGCAAGCTTCCCCTGTACAAAGGCTTCAACCCTTAAGACCTTCCGAGGGAGAACAGTCTTAAGAGCCTCCAAAGATTCTAAAGATTTCCAGGGAAACAGCCCTAAAGCTTTGAAGAATTTCGGAGGATAACAGTTTGGAAGACCAAAGATCTCCAGCTGGAGAATATCTAAGCCTTTACTGGTAGGTCCACTCGGTGCTTCGAGACACAGTTCAACCCAGTAGCAGAGCCCACATCAGTAAGGGTTAGATTACAGTCAGCCTGGGAGAAGTTAAAAAGGGGATTTTCCTTTAAAGAAAAGAAGTTATTGAAGACAGTTGTCTGTCCTTCGTGGGCAAGTTTAGGAAGCCACCAGTTGCATAAAAGCCTGGAAGCATTTGGTTAAGTTTATTGAAGACAAGAAAGGTTTCTGTTTGATTGTTCATTAATAAATGACTTTGTTATACTTCACAAGCCATCTAAAGATCATTTGTGGTGGAAAACCTCTGAGAACTTAAAATTAAATAAGTACCCTAGTCATACTTATTTAATTATGATTTAATTTGTGTTGTTGAAGGCTTTCATGGCTGGAATCACTGGGTTGCTGGAAGTTTTTTGGGCTGTATGTCCATGTTCCAGAAGCATTCTCTCCTGATGTTTCATCCGCATCTATGGCAGGCATCCTCAGAGGTCTGAGTTCTACCTCACAACCTCTGAGGATGCTTGCCATAGATACAGGCAAAATGTCAGGAGAGAATGCTTCTGGAACATGGCCATACAGCCCAAAAAACTTACAGCAACCCAGTGATTCCAGTCATGAAAGCCTTCAACAACACAAATTAAATCATAATTAAATAAGTATGACTAGAGTATATATAGTTGAGTAAAACACTTTTTATGCCAGGGATTTAATACCAAAAAAGTTTTATTTGTTATCAATAAAAAATTATTTGTGGAGAATTGTATCTGTTAGCATTGTAATTCCCCTTTCCAACTACTTAATGCTTTCATACAGTTGCTGCATACAGCAGGGATGCACCACTGCCATCTTTGAGCTCCCCCCCCCCCCCACAATATGCAGCAACCACAGATTCTCCAATCCAGATTGGAAGTTTCAGCACCCGCTCTATAAGACGACTCCTGGCATATAAGACTACCCCCATGCATAAGGCTACTCGAGCATATAAGATGAGTCCCTTATATAAGACCACTCCCGCGTATGAGACATATAAGATGACCCCTGACATTTGAGAAGATTTACTTGGGTTTAAAAGTAGTCTTATACACCAGAATATACGGTGTGTGTGTGTATATATATATTTATATATATCCCCACCTGAATGACCAAACTTTGAAGGCATCCTTATTTTGTTTTCTTGGTTCAGTTAAACAAGGTGTGGGGAAAGGGATTTAACATTGTATGTATGAGTTGTGTGGCAACTGATGAGATAAATTAAAGGATAGCAGAAATCTACATCATTCCATCTGAAATTCAAACAATAGTCCTTAAACCACTTCCATTGACATTGCATTAAAACTTGTCAGGAAAATTAAGATGGGGAGACAGGCCTCTGTAGTCGTAAATTATGCTTTCATTTTCAAAAACTACAAGTCAAATGTGGTAACTAAAATGTTAGCCTCAAACTTAAGGGAAACAGTGAATTTTTGAAATGATAATATATAGGTACCGAGCTTTTGTTCAGATTTACTTCACTTTGGCACTCTTAACAACACCTTACATTTCTTGTATTTGTCATCCACTCAGACCTTTAGAGCCTAATAAGGGAGAAATTAGTCTGACTAAAGAGAAGAAGAAAATTCAATATTTTAAAAATGAAAACACAAGTCTGAAATCAAAAAGCTTGTGAAAGGGAAGGTTTCAAGCCACATTTAGAAACAAAGACAGCGTAGACATAAAAATCAGTCAAAAACATGATTATCAGAGATCACATCTCAATCCTATCATCACCCACACACTGTATAGATAATAAGAATGGGTAATCATCACTGCAAATAGAAATGAGTGAAGGCTGTTTTGTGTTTATCACCTCAGTAGATAGAGCCTAAGCAAAGAATGGAAGCTTCTTGCATCTAGCACATAACCCTAATTCAGATTTAGGTTGCAAATGAATGCACTCCAGGCTTTAGTGCAAATTTTAAAGGAGTTCTCCAAGATGCTAAACTTTTTTTTGAAGGGGGTCACATTTGGCACTTTAGAGAGTCCAATTAAGATTCAGTCTTAAAACCAGGTGTGGATTCACTGCCTTGAACAAAACACTGTCTGGTGTTGGTTCCTGTGCCATAGATTAATCTGATAAAATTAGAGAAGATGAACACAAAACAACCTACAGTCATTGCAAGGATACTAATTCCCATGTGGAATAAACTAACTGAGAAGTTCATCTTCTTTTGTCACAGTTTAATCTACTAACAATAACTCTGCCTCCCCCCCATTTTTGGCTTTTTTTCTTCTTTCTTCTTTTATACATTGAAATTTTTAACAATACTACTACTACTAGTAGTAATAGTAGTAGTAATAGAAATATCCAATTGTGTTTTTCTTGTTGAATATATGGGCATACCATATTCTGATGGACTCTCCGAGACCCAAGAAGATGCATTGTTCTATGTGCATCCAACTACAGAAATACAGCCAGGAGTTTTCTGTTGACCCCAAGTCCTCACCTGACCATTAAATGGCTGAATGAGTGCAATAGCAGTATGGAGGTAGGTGGACAAGACAGGCAGTCATTGGAGAAGATAGGACATTTACAGTATCTTTAAGATTAAATCAAATGTTGTTCATTATCTGCTGATTCTTTGTTTAGGTGATTTTTTCTCTTAGAAATGTATTTCCATGAATACCAGGTACTATAGGCTATATTTCAGAGTCAAAACCACCTCTGAGTATTCCTCACCAAAGAAAATGGATGGAGTCTCCATAAATTGATAGATGACTTATAGGTGTGCACTCACACATACTCACACACAACATATTAACTCAAAGGAGGGTAAATCAACACAAGGAATCCCAAAACATCCTACCAAGCTCAACTTTTTTGCACCGCCTCCCCCCACCCTGCTCCCTCCCAGTCCATACACCTTTAACTGGATTAAGGATTCCAGTAGTAAAGATGTGTCATGCATTTACATGAGAGTTTCTTGAGGCTTGAAACTTTGTGCTTCTACAATGTGAGCAATTAATTGCTCTGTGAGGACAACCATTTGCACATCTTACATAAAATGGTAGAAGATAGTGAAGGAAAACAGAAACTTCGGGCGAGGGAGAGTATCTGGTGGGAGAAAGAATACAATTAAAGCTAGCAGGCAATAGCTAATACTAGCTCATAATCATAAAGAAATTCTGGAATCTGAGCCGTCAGATGAAAAACAACAACTGCATTTATTTTGGATGTTTTCTTGCTACTAAATCTAGTGCCTCAAAACCTCTTATATTACTTCTAATAACAGATCCCCATAGCATTGGATTTTAGATAACATATTGTTAACTTTCCCAAGTTTGTCTGATTTTTTTAATATGAGACAAATGCAACAAGCACAAAAACCTATCTCCATTATGTTTACCCTCAATGAACTGAACACTGTTTGTGCCTCAGGTATGTATACACAGTATATTTGACAAACATGGACTCACGCTGTGTTTGAAGATTATTACAACAGATTGGTTCATCCTTCTTAATATCCCAAGAGCAAGCACAAGCTTGTACTGACCTATTATCAATCAATGGTGAAAGTAGTTAGGGGATGATTGATTTCTCCCCCACTAGTTCAGCTAGATACATTCAGTTAACACATATGTTTTATTAAGGAAAGTTGCAATGGGAAAAGTTGCAGTATTTCCATCTATACTGTTAAAGGTAAATACTGTCATTTTTTTTGTATTACACAAACAAACACATCTAAGCTATAGGCACTTATGCTCTATCTAGCCTACTAAAAATGGGATAATAAAGAGATTGGTGCAGTCTGATTGCTATCATTATTTCCCCTTAAATTAAGATCTAATCACCATTTGGACTTTGACAAGGGAACAAAGATCTGCCTCTATGAGCCAGGATTTTATGTTACCCAATAGTTAAGAGGCAGTTTCTAGAAACTTTTGGAATCTTCTCTGAATTGCATAAGTGTGCATGTTAGTTGCAGTTTTGTGACAGACTTTGTAAAGGAAAACAAGCATACCATTTTGTAAAGTAAAATGATCACACATCTTTTTTGAAATTTAATGATCATCTACTGCATACTATTTATTTATTTATTCCATATACTTGTACCCCGCCCTTCTCACCCCCTGAGGGGAGACTCAGGGGGGCCTTACAGCAAACACCCTTTGGTGCCATCATAATGATAAAAAACAATCAATAAATTCATTAAAACAAAACATTAAATAAACAGTTGTTAAAACATGCCAATTAAAATCTGGGTCCGGGTCAATTCATTGTCACTTCAAAATTGTTTATGTCTTCTTCATACAAGCCGCTATTCAATGGTCAAACACAAGGTCCCACAGCCAAGTTTTGAGTTTCCTTCTAAAGGACAGGAGGGAGGTGGCCAATCTGATGTTTTTGGATTCGTGTATGTAATCATAAATCCTTTTGCCACTGTTAGTCTCTCTCTCTCTCTCTCTCTCTCTCTCTCTCTCCCTCCCTCTTCCTTCCTCCTCCTTCTCCTCCTCCCCTCTCTCTGTATGTATACTTTAACTCTACAAATTTTATCTTCCAAAGAAAGCCATATTCAGACATAACAATTCCGGACAATTTCTCACATCCTTAGGAAGAGAGGAGCAGCTTTCCCTCAAGATGCCAACCACAATGTTCAACAACAGGTAGTGTGATCTTAGTCCTATGCATGGGATGGCATCAAGCTCCATGAGACATTAGGCTGACTTAATTTGGGCAAGATGAGAAGCAGAGAAGAAAGCTCTGTTAAAACAGCAAATTGTCATTCCTCACTTTTTTGTCTTTCTTAGGTATCTCCGATAGGATGGTGTCCAACTGACAGTAATTTTTTTCCTTGATGTCTTCATCAGCATCTAGTGTTGATGCACAGGGACTTATGATAGTTGCTTGCTGGTTTTTGGCAAGGTTAATTTGGAAGGTTGAGAGTTGTTCATTAATGCCAATGAGTGCTTCGACCAGGTGCTTCACCGAATCATTTCTGATAGAAAAGCCAACTCCGTGCATTCTTCATTTTTCTTCAGGCAATCCGTTCCAGAATAAGGTGTAGCCTCCTTTTTTTTCCCTTCAGGTGTCCCTCTCCTGTGCTCCGGGTCCCCTGAAGTGTTGCTATGTTAATGTTAAAGTGTCCCAGCTCCCTTGCTATGACGGCAGTTCTTTGTTCGGGGTGTTTGCTGTCAGCATTGTCCATCAGTGTCCATATGTTCCATATTCCAAAGTTCATTTTTGGCTGCAGGATGGTGACCCCACTGGATGCGGCAGTCCAGTCAGGAATAAGAGAGGCAGACTATGTTTAAGACACCTTTTCTAGCCCCTTTCCCATGTGGGGTGAGCAAAGTGGATCCTAAAAGGGGATGCTCAGTCATGGATACAGCTGCCGGACTACTCAAATGCTTCAAACCTTGAGGTAGAATGACTGAGTCTATATCCACCACCCATGTGCCAGTCTGTGACTAAAGCTTCCAGATTTCACAGTCCTGGTCCCATTGCCATTTGCTGATCACCATGGGATTTTTTTTTGTTGATTTGTTTTTATTTTTCTTGGAAGACATCTGCGCATGAGCTTTTTTTAGTGTGTGGAGGTCAGTGCACAGCCGGTCAACACACAGTCTTCACAGAGTGAGGTTCCATCCAGTGGCATGGTTAACATGATGATGGCAGCTTCTCAGTCTGCTGCAGCCTTCTTCCACCTTCACAGCCATTATAACATGTACCATGTTATCCCTTGCCTGTTTCACCATTGAGGTCTTTGGGTCTTTGGATTGTGCTTGGTCTAGAACCTCCCCTGCAGCCATTCCTGGGTGTGCACGACTCCAGTAGTTGTGCTCACAAGTTCACTGGAACACGAAAGTGCCCTCACCGTGACAAGGTCACAATCCATTGAGGGGGCCAGTGTTTGAATCCCTGCTTGACTATGTAACCCACTGGGAGATCTTCAACAAATTGCATTCTCTCAAAAGAGAGCCCCCTCTGAAGACATCTTGCCAAGAAAACCCTATGATACATTCATTCGAATGTTTCCATAAATCAGAAATGATTAGATGATATACAGCTTTCATAAACTCCTTCTTTATGACACAATAGAGTCCTTGCAGCAGAAAGCAACCCCTTAGTTGTCAGTATTTGCTATTATGCCAAAATGAAACAAGCAACCTCCCGCAGGCATAGTTGTCAGCTTTTTTTTCAGTTTTGACATTGAAGATTCACAATTCAGCTCTCTGCATGGACCCATCATGGGCTGCCATCTTCACAAATTAACCAAAACTTGTTATTAAATTCAGGAACGTTTTTTTTTTAAAAAAAAGGAGAATTGCTATTCCTAGATGCTCTTCTCAAGCCAACTGAACATGCTGATATTTTCTAATATTTTTCAGGATCAAACTACTTTCAAGTGTACATCCATGAGTAAGAAAGAAATAAAACCTCCTCATAGCACTTTTTCATTCTCCTGAGAACAAATAGGCAATAGCCACAGTTCATTATAGACTTTTATTGGCTAGCCTGTCATTGATCCAACATATTAAGTATTTGTTTCCATTAGAAAGGTACTGTTAGATGACTAAGCTGCAAGTTGATTTGGGATCCCAGTAGACCACATCCTCTCCAGCACGAAGGAAAAAGGCTTTATTGTAATATCTCAAAGCTTAGCAGGGTAAAGATGCCAGTAGTGGAGTTTTTCTAAAACATGTTCCTTCAATTATGCAGAGAGATTTAAACAGTAGGGAAGTACAGATTCAATTCCACTGAGTGTCTGAAATGGATCTGCTTCCTAAGCCAATGACTTCGGAAGATTTATAGATAACCTTCTTTTTCTACAAGTACAGTCCTTCTGCTCTTCGAATAGTAGATGACAGGAGTGTACCAACTGATCAAAGTGCTGGGCAATAGAGAGGGATAATGCCAATTGGTTGCTGCTATGCCAGTGAAACTATGAGCTCATTCCAGATTTTACTCCAAATTTTGAAGGACTATTGGATATACTGAATCCTCATACCAAAACAGAACCAGCGTCTTGGACAGCTTCAGATTAAAAATTAAGGAAATAAAAGGGGCATAATGTTATCTTACTCTCACCATAAGTAACTTAATGTACATAAACCCTTTGGTAGCCTGACATCTTCACATATGAATTAGATTTGTGCAGTTGCATAACATCCATATTCAGTAGAGGGCTGTTATTACCTCACTACATAGCATTGCTGACAAAGTGTCCGATGCACAATTTAATTTTACTTATACCTAGCTAGATAGTAGAGGTGCTAAGAAGCCCCTTTGCTCAATTGTGAAATAAGTATATATAAAATTAAATAACATTGCCAACCATACAGGATTCTGACAGCTATTTACAAGATATTTTTTAAGCATAACTTCCAGAAATACGTTCTTATTTACAAAACTGAATCCCCCTCCCTCATTCAAGATGTCTACACTTGCTTTCCCATGTTCTAGAATAGTTTAAATTTTATGTTTGTCTTATGTTTAATGGTTTTTAATTTTAAGTTTAACGATTTAATTCATTTTAAGTTTAATGGTTTTTAATTGATTTTACATAGTTATATGTAGTAATTAGTTGTTATGATTTCTTTGTGTACTGTATGTTGACACTGAATTTTTGTCATTAGTACGTTGTAAACCACCTTGAGTGCCCCCAGGAGTGAGAAAGGTGGTATATAAATACAGTAAATAATTAAATAAATAGAATAACTGTATTGTCATTGTACATCATACAACAAAATTACATGCCACTCCCAATCTCAAATTACAAAACAAACACCCATCCTTCCACATTCTAATCACTATTGTGCAACCCCTAATGCCACATCAGTGTGAAACAACAGAGTTCAATATAGTCACAGCTTTGGCATAAAAGCTATCTCTCAGACTATTTGACTTTGTTTTTATCATTCTATACCATCTGCCAGATGGTAACAATTCAAAAAATAATATCCAATATTTAGAACTTCCTTAAGGTAGTGGGAATTATACAATTCTTCCAAAGAGGGGAGAAGACAACCAATAATTCTCTAGGCCAATGGATCTCAACCTGTGGGTCCCCAGATGTTTTGGCCTTCAAATCCCAGAAATCCTAACAGCTGGTAAACTGGCTGGGATTTCTGGGAGTTTTAGGCCAAAACATCTGCTCTAGGCAGTGGTTCTCTGGAGTGTCTTCCTATCTGCTACTGTACAATTAGAAAATTATATACAGATGCAATAGGTTAGAACACTCTCTGTAACACAGCGGTAGAAAGTCACCAGCAGGTTCTCATTCAATTGTTGGTTTTCATTCAATTGTAGTCACTTGACCTTACTTTCTGGGTTTATTAAAGGTCATTCCGATAATTTTCTGATTTCAACATGGCCATTTAACTGATAAACACAAATGCAACATAGAATATGCAGGCAGAATATGCTCACTCTGCTCCTCACGAGGCAAAAGAGAAGCATGACATGTTCTTGGTTAAGACAATCTCCCTTGACAACCCCCTCCTTTGTTCTAACACTCCATGTTAAGTATTTGCAATTGAAAATCACACTATAAATAGGACAATGACAACAGCAATCACTTTGTCAAATGTTGAGGTATATAGCATGATGTCCCAAGCATGTATCACTGTGGTACATCTGTGCTTCATATCCTACTAATATTCTGAAACAGATGAGAGCAAAAGTCAGTAATTCTGGTGTTTCATTGCATTCCAATTTACCTACTTCATATACGATACAAATTCAAAGTCTCTCCTTAATCTGGTTTTTGATTTCTAGGTTTATGCTAATCCTCTGAAGTATTTCCTAAGCCCTAAAGCTCATTTTGAAAACTTGCCATACTTGAAGTGATAGGCAAAATGCTGACAGATGATTTTTTAAAAAAATAAATAAATTACCCTCAGTAAGTAGTACAGTATAGTTGCATATATAAATAAACATCGTGATATTAAAGCTCCCCCTAAAGATAGAATAATAATTACAGAGTTTATTCCTGAGCACATATTACCTTTTGGCTTAGTTTTGCTACTATTTATCAAACACAACACAAGTTAAAGTTGCCAGTGCCCAGTAGAACTAGAGCACAATGTTTAATGCATTATTATAAATTATTTTTTCCAGCTCATTAAAAAGTTTCACTTAAAAAAACTATTCAAAATCTGGATTGAATTTCATGATAAAACTCCTATTTGCTTTAATAAAGTAATTAGAAGCAGGCCCAGAGTAACTTAGTCATTAATTCAACACTTTTAAACAATATATTAAAGTCCTCTGAGATTTGTTTAATTACCCAATTTTGTATTTGCAGAAGTTGTTGCATACTTTGAAAGTGGTTCCAGAGTTCACACAGTTGATCAAGTAATATTACCATACTTTCTACTATTATGTATTTGTAGATGGAGACTGGTAAATGACCTTTAGGTATACAATATAGCTGCCAACTGACCATAATTTAAAGCCAATAGCATAAAATGAATGGTAAACTTGTATGTGTCAACTTTTTCTAGGTTTTCATGAAAGAATTAATTTTCTTCTCTCAGACAGCAACTCTGCTTCTTCGAGAAACCTATTGAAGGAAAAAATGAGCAGCAATCTTCTGCTCATGAACTCTATCTGACCCACAACGGTTCTCCTCTCCAAAAACACAGGAGGCTTCTCATGTGCCTTTTGATCAAAGGGGGGAAGCCAGGCAGCGACACTTCCCCTTGTGGAATAGGGTCCCAGGTAAGCTGGCCAATGCAGGGCATAGGTTCTCCATGTCCCCCGCCAGGACCCCATGGATTCACCATGATTAAACTGCTAGGTTGGCAGAAGCTGGGCCTAACAGCGGAAGCTCATCCTGCTCTCCAGATTCGAACCACCAACCTTTTGGTCAGCAAGTTCAGCAGCTCAGCAGTTTAACCTGCTGCGCCACCAGGGGGTTGTTCTAACCAAGCAATGGCCAAATCCCACCCCTATCTTGTTAGCAGTATGGCCTCCCCTTGGCATATCCAATTTCTCTGCTGTTGAATAGCAGGGAGATCAGTAGGGGTATGTCAAACTATTTTTCTGTAACTGGTTGTTCTGCCAGCTTATCATTTACAGGACCTGCTGGAAGTTTCTATAGATGCCTGTCACAGTGCATCCACCTACAGGAAAATAGTTGGACACATCCCTGGTGATCTCTCTATTCTATGATAACATGGAAAATTGTTGCATTTGGGAAGTTACCGTACTCACAGGATGAGTTTTTGGGGGAAGAATTGGGAGACATAGCTACAAAGGTATAGCTACATGGTACACTCAAAGGCATCCTTTAGTTATCTACAAGGCTTAGAAAACTCCAAATTCTCAGTATCAATTATTCATAGAAACACCAAAAAACACCTCCTATAGAAAGGAGGAGAGTTTGTGATGGTGAAGTCAATGCTTCCTATGCCACAAGCTTGTGGGAGATAGAACAGAAGATGAAGAGATCTTCCTCACACTCCTTTTGTGTGTTTGTAACATTACTCTCTTTTTGGGGGGTATTCATTTTTCCACTCTTCTATCTCACAGCTGGTATAGGTCATAAGGTCTTCCCTTCTTTCCAGTGGCATAAGGAAGCTTTAGCTCTGGCATCTCCAAAATCTCCTTCAATCTACCTCTGACATAACACTGCTCTTCAGATTTTAACCCCCTCTGAAGCACCAGGAATGGTGGCTCTTAACCCATATCAAGGAAGCCCTGAAATGCAGGTATTCAACAATGTCCAATTTCTCAACAACCTTTCTTGAGGGCTTAGTATGCCTTCCAAAGAATATTACAGCAATGTAATGGCTAGCACATTCTGATGGCATAAATCTTGACGGGCTAAATTCCACTTTTCTTACATAAGAAGTGTTACTTTAAACTGCTGGTGTAATGATAAACTGGTGGGAGGTTGTAAATTGGGAGGTGAGAAGGAAACGAAATGCAGTCAATCACAATTATGGTAAAACTTAACAATGTGTTAAAGCTTAATTGTGTTCCTGTGGCGCTTCTAGATTGTGGAGCTCCCCGGGGGCTGCAATTAGTTCCCATTCTTGTTGTCTTTGGAAGGGGTGTGAAGGTAGAAATTTCCCATTCAATTTTTTTAACCAATTTCATCATAATAATGATTTTGAAGGTTCTGTTAATTTAAATTTACTTTAATGATGTTTGTTAGCTTTCTGGGGCACTACTTTTTAGTGGAAAGGTAGGATAGGAACATAATGAATAAATAAGGAAAATGCTACTTAAAGATGTAAAAAAGTCACTGTTTAGATGCATGCTATTGTTCTGCCAGCAAATCGTTTTGAATTTCCTGGCCTAGATATTTTTGAAGTATTTAAAGTGAGCATATGTACAGGCTATAAGCATGTTCATGTGTGTGCATGTGCACCTTCAGTGTATAGCCTCCCAATGTATAGCAATGCCAACAATGTCATGGAGCTTTCTTAAGCTAGCAATACTCAGATATGGCTTGTCAATACACTCAATCTAAAATATAGCCTGCAGTATCTACTATTCCTTGAATGTCCCCTATCCAAGTAGCTGCCAGACCTGACTCAGTTTATCAGTGTACAAATATTTCAATGCTTTTATGAAAATTGACATCATGTTTTTAGTATATTATCTATTAATGTGCTGTTGTTTTGTAATGTTTATATTTGTCATTGCTGTTTTGTGTCTTTCAAATTATTTTCGATGTATGGTGGCTGTAAGAGTTTTCTGGGGTTGTGAGTATGGACTTTCTTAAGGGTTTTCATGACCAAGTGGAGATTCAAGCCATGGTCTCCAGATTCATAATCCAATCCTCAAACCTCTATACCAAATTGGCTCTAGAACTGTGGTTCTCAACCTAACAGCTGGTAAAATGGCTGGGATTTCTGGGAATTGTAGGCCAAAACACCTGGGGACCCACAGGATGAGAACCACTGCTCTAGAACAGTGGTTCTCAACCTGGGATCCCAAGATGTTTTTGTCCTTCAACTCCCAGAAATCCTAACAGCTGGTAAACTAGCTGGGATTTCTGGGAGTTGTAGGCCAAAAACATCTGGGGACCCCAGGTTGAGAACCACTGCTCTAGAATAAGGCCTGTGGAGCATTAGACCAAAACATGCCAGGTAGAATTCTACATTGCCTACTTAGTTATGTATGTCAAACTAAGAGTACATTTACACTTACCATAAAAATGACTAGGCTCTGGTGCTGAACAGATGGTCTAAGAGCACATTGTGGCTGCCTCTGCCACATTTTCACCAACAGTGGCTCTGTCCTAAAGAGAAGCAGGCAGAATTGCATTTCTGTTCACAAAATAACATTAAAATGTAGCATTTTCATGAAGTCTCTGAAAGAGAGCTGTTTGCCGGCAATAGTGTAGTGGCCCATTAACAATGTGGAGAATAGAACAGGCAGATCAAACTCAATTCTGGGTTAACTCTGGAGCTTCCAGGAAACTCAGAGTAAGTCTTTTCCTTTAACATGGAGTGTTGGCTGGATGCAGTGGTTAAATTATGAATCCAGCTACGAGTTGTGTGGACTCTCTGCAGCAACTGAGTAGTGAGTCTACTTTATTTTGACTATATAGACATGGCCTCAGTAGCTTGATCCACCCCATACATAGTTTACTAGAAGACTCATTCAGATGGTGATCGAACAACAGGACGTCATTTCCACCTCCTTCCTGCCAGCCAACAAGGCTGTAATGGTCAGAAGGAGAGTGTCCATCACAAGTTCTTGCTGGCTGGTGATGGGAACATGTTTCTATCCCTGACCACCATGCCATTTTCTGGAAATCCGCCTCATGGAAGTGAGATAGCCATATTACTAAAAGTTCAGATATCCAGATGCGTTTAGCCATATTACTAAAAGTTCAAATATCCAGGCTTTTATGCCTCCCAGAAATGTGATTTTCATTAGCTGCCATTTCTCAGGTCACCTTCAAAAAAGGTTGAACATTTTGCTTTGCAGTGACACTCATTTCCAATTGGCCATAGCTTATTTTAAGAATAAAATGAATGTCACTAACTCATTGCAACCATAATCTTTTCTGTTACTATCATCATCCCAGTTCTCAGCCAAAGCAATATCTCAGTGCCATGTTATTTACAGATACCACTTTCCCAGGTTTTCAGATTTTCTGTCACAAGGCACTATAGGTCTTCAGATAAAAGATCCAGGAATTTTGATTTCTTTTTTATTTTAAAGAAAAGCCATGGATTCAAAATATATCATCAAGAAAGCTAGCTTTGCAGTTCCCGTGAATTACTTTTACAGCTGCTGTTCTCTCTTATTGTTTGTTCTTTTTGCAGCTGTCTTTCTCATATCATTCAGTAGACTGAATAAGTGACTCCATCTAATCAATTCAACTAAGAGTTGCTGCCTAATGTTGTTTTTTTCCAATTAAAAGCTTTGTACTCATAACTGCATGTCAGGCAGAAATTCAACAGACAATATTTTCCCCCACTGCATAGATAAAATGAAAAATTAAGGTGTAACTCCCACTAGGTCCCCAAGCTTCTCTCACAGAAAGGAGACGGACAATCAGAGGAAAGCTGATTTTCGGAGGGAAAAGTACTTGGTTCCACACTGTTCCAACATATAGTATACAGCATTTTAACAGATTTCACATACTACGAGGGGTATTTTTTAAGTAAGGTCTGTTTTGTTGTAGACACTAGTAGTTTGCGCGCATACTGCAACAAGCGTGTGCGTCGTGTACCGGCATGCCTCGGGATCAACTGTGCTCAATTTCCGCTCTGTAGCTAACCTGTACGGTTCTGTTCTGTGCTTTAAAAATGTTTAAGACTATCAACTCACCCTCCGCATGTGAGGTTCGCTCAGTGATATGGTTTTTGTCAGCAAGGAACCTGCCTGCTGCAGAAATTCATCGACAGATTTGTGAAGTGTACGGTGATACTGTTATGAGTGAAAGCAAAGTGCGTAAGTGGGTAAGACAATTGAAAGATAACCGTGACAACTTCCATGATGAGGACCCTTCCAGTCGCCCTTCTTTGATTACACTGAACTCTTGGTTATCGGAGCAGGCAGCAAGTTTTTATGAAGAGGGTATTTTAAAATTGGTTCAGAGGTATGAGAAGTGTATGTACTTTCTGAAAATAAATTTACTTTTTTGAAATAAACTTTTATTGTGTACTTATGTTCAAACGGACCTTACTTAAAAAATACCCCTCATACATTGCAACCCTTGAATCCACCTTGGTGGGTATGCCCAGAATCCAGAGCAGGAGTTAGCGGTGCAGGGGGGCAGCACAGATAATGAGAACTCTAAAATTATAACTCAGGATTTAGCCAATGTGCTCGAAAAAGACAAAATTGATTCCAGCTGTATTACCAAATAATAATGTTAAGCTTTGTGTCACTATAAGAAGGAAAAGTGACTTTCAGTGCAAATGAAAATGATTCATAATAGCTTGCTCAGTTCTGACCTTGTACTCTCTAGATGTTTGTGACTATAGGGCTTTATAATATAACAGAAAAACCTTCAATGCGTTTGATCACTTTTTGGCAGACATTGCAGTGCTTTGAAAACCAAATCATTCAAGAACAAGAATATGGTAAACACAACAAAAGGTGTAAATATGGAAGAACAAACTAGGGACTTTATTGCACAAGGCAGACAAGTTGACATTTCAGCTGTCACTTTTAATGACAACCCCGATCACAATATTGTGTGCACCCCAGTTCTAGTCTGCCTCCTCCCCGTGATTCTCCCTGACAGGTAAGACCTATCAATAGCTCTCAATCCTGGAAGACTCCTGTCACCTATTTTGATGTGATAATAATAATAACACTATTCCACCCTACCTCCCCTAGGGGACTCAGACTAGATCACAGCATATATACAGACACAAGCAAACATTCAATGCTTTGATACAATGAAACACAAATACACAGGCAAAGGCTTCCTCTTTAATCTCTGGTTCTGGGGAGGTGCTCATCTCCATTTCCAAGATGAGGAGACTGCATTGTTCATTAGGGTTGGATAGGTTTGTTTGGAAATGACTGAAAATCGGGGGGGGGGGGGGATATGAATTTGGACATCTGAAGCAATTTTGAACCATGCAGGAAAGGTGGGGAGGGGGGATCCAAATTTGAAGCATGTACCGTTTTGTTTTTGGTTTTGTTTTTGTTTTTGTTTTAAAATATTCTATAATGTTCAGATGTCTCCCAAGGTTTTTTAATTTTTACAACCATTAACCACCGGCGATGCAAGGAGGAAAGCAGCGGGTGTGGCTAATTACAGCCATCGTAACTGTAGTTTGTGAAGGCCAGGTACCCAATGGTAGAGATTCCAAAAGGCCCTGCTGTTAAACTACATTTTCCACAATGCATGCCTGCTCATTAGCCAAAATGGCTGAAGGACCCGAAAATAGCTGTCTGTAGCAGTCTTCATCTAAATATAAAATAAACTGATTGAATCTACAAAGGAGTCTAAAGAAGGCAGCAAAGCAATAAGAAACTTTTGCAAAGCCAAGAGAACATAAACTGCTTTAAAAACCAATCCTTTTACTTTGGCCTGATTGTCATGAACAAGGCACTGGAGTAGCCAGCCACAGTCAGCCAGCCAGCCCTTTACAGTCAGAAAGTAATGATAAAATAAAATGATTGATTGCATCTGCAAATAGGAATAAACAGATGGATGTGTCTTGAGAGTCCTGTCCAACTCTTCATCCTTCCTCCATTCTCTCAACTGCCTAGTCCATTGAGTGCAAACCCCATGAAAACTTCGTAATAGGTTTTGGAGTGACATAAGTAAGTTGAGGGCAAAGGAGGAAAGTGGGAGAAGGATAACAATACTATGACATTTCAATGGCTGGAAAAGTGGGATGGCAGGTGATTAGTTGGAGCTGTCCTTGCCAAAGATGTCCTCTTAGCTGCTTCAATCACATTCTACACCTGTTGCAGTTTACAGACTTCCTTCATGGTTTGAAGGTGCATGCCAAGTATATTCTAATAATCTATCAAAACTGTTGCCAGATGTTCTTGAACCCAAAATGTCTTCAGCTGACAATTAAGATAGAACTGAGAGAAAGTAGCTATTGCGCAAATAGGTCCTTTGCCAATTCTTTTGCACGTATCACAATACAACCAGTGAAATTTAAGTGACTCCAAATGTCTTAGTGGTGGCTAATCATTAGCACAGAGCTTGTAGCCTCATTAAGAACTTGATTTTTCAAATAGATTATATTATTGTTTATAATTCTGAGTTGCAAGCAGCTCTGAACCAGTGGGCTGAATAAAGGCTAATAAGAATACTAAATATATCAACTTAATACAGGAGGATCCTATTACCATCATACTGAATGTGTCCAATGAACAAATCAAGGTAATTTATATTTGTTCTGAAAATGCAAATCTAATAGTTCCAAAGTTTACACATTTTTCAGACCATTAAATATCTAATATTTGTCTCTTCCACTTTGACAATATAAAATTCATTTATTTAGCCACTCATGGTAAACCTCACAGGAACTCAAATCCCATTTTTTATCAATTATTAGGATTTTCTGTCATTTTATCACCTGAGTACAGAAGCATCAGTGTAAAGAAAAGGAGGTGAAAAGATGCAAACACAATTCCTAATGACATGTTCCTGTTTTGGGTGTTGAAGTGTCTAATTATTTATGGATCCTAACTCACCATGGTTTTCTTTCAACAAAATAACCAACTCCCAATGTTACTGCAATGCTAATTCAAAAATTAGATCCCCTCTAGTGTTCAAATACAACACTAAAGAATGCAGGAGTGCCTCGCAAAATTATCTTTTTAGAATAGCTTGTATTTGAAGAGAACAAAGGCAGAAAACAAGACAACACTGGTTCAATTATTCTTCTGTATCAAATCAACATGCAATTTTGCTTTTATGGTTCTGAACCACATTTGTATTTTTTAAAAGATAAAATCTAGTACAAAAACCAATCTTTCTCAGCAAGCTGGTTTGTTGTGTCAAGGAACTTTTTTTAGTGATGATTACTACTTAAGGTTTAGTACACAAGTGTCCCATTTTGGAATGAACAGTCTCAGGGCCCTTCCACACAACCCTATATCCCAGAATATCAAGACAGAGAATCCCACATTATTTGAATGTGGACTCATAACCCAGTTCAAAGCAGATATTGTGAGATTTTCTGCCTTGATATTCTGAGCTATAGGACTGTGTGGAAGGGCTCTCAGTTAATCCTGTGTCATCCCACTTTTTCTATTGCCTTTAAAATGTTCTCATTTTTCTCCTCCTCCCTTTAACTCTGTTTACTTCAGTTGCCACAATTTTTTTTTCATGTCAGGAGCAACTTGAGAAACTGCAAGTCACTTCTGGTGTGAGAGAATTGCCCATCTGCAAGGACATTGCCCAGGGGATATCCGGGCTTTTTTTTATATTTTACCATCCTGTGGGAGGCTTCCCTTATGTCCCCGCATGGGGAGTTGGAGCTAAAGGAGGGAGCTCATCCGTGCTCTCCAGATTTGAACCTCTGACTTGTCAGTCTTCAGTCCTGCTGGCACAACCCATTATGCCACTGGGGGCTCCTTAGTAGCCACAAATTGAGTTCAAAGGAGAAAAGTACATTCAGCTAACTCAGAGAGGATGGTGTATAATATTGCCTTCCCAAGTAGGCTCGGGCAAAAGCTACCTAAATAGTTTATTCAGCCTCACTAATAATTTTTGCTATCATGACTACTCTCTGGTGTTTCTTGGTCATAAGTATACTGGTTCTCATCTGTAAAAGGTTGGACGGTGTATGTTAAAGGGAGGAACCAATTGGACTTTGACTATGGACACACAGTCATAGAACCCAGAATATCTAGGCAGAAAATCCCACAGTAACTGCTTTGAACTGGGTAATCTGAGTTCATGCTGCCATATATTCCAATTCAAAGCTGAAAATGTGGGATTTTATTCAGCTGTGTGGAAGGGGCCCCAGAATGTCAAGGCAGAACATCCCACAATATCTGCTTTGAACTGGGTTATCTGAATCCACACAGCCATATATTCCAGTTCAAACAGATAATGTGGGATTTTATTCAGCTGTGTGGAAGGGACTTATGACACTAGGTTGCTCCCTCCCCACTATAAGTTTTCCAGGATAAAATCTTATTAGGTCAATTAAAGTGGCAATTACCTCTTCGTTATTTCATGGT
The DNA here is from genome assembly GCF_037176765.1 of Anolis sagrei. NCBI lineage: Eukaryota > Metazoa > Chordata > Lepidosauria > Squamata > Anolidae > Anolis > Anolis sagrei. The sequence goes on along the minus strand of NC_090023.1, from coordinate 208,670,185 downwards.
TGACCATTAATCCAGAAGAGATGTTTGCACAAACCAAGTCCTGAAGTCAGAAAACTCTTTTTTAAATGGTGATTTGTACCAACCTTTTTGCAGTGAAAAGAAATTTGGTAGGTTTATGCATTCTTTCCTGCAGGTACAAAATTTTCAAAGATATACATGACTAATTTAAAGTAGCTAAGTACTCTCCAAGGAACTCCTTATCTACTCTAAACTTCTCATTCTTTTTTTTTTACTATTTGTTCTACTTGTTCAATGGTTAACAGCACTCCCACTGTGAGAGAGAGCAAAATGAACCATCTTCATCACCTTTTAATGATCCATCACCTTTCCTAAGAATTACATTTACACCTTCCTTGATCTTTTTACTCTTCACACAGTTAAAGAAGTTCTTTCTTTGTTATGTTTCCTACGAACTGAGTTGCACAGATAGATCTAAATAGCACATCTTAGTCAAAAAGTGAGATTATGTACATTTTGCTTTTTGGGTTTTTTTTTTTACAATAAAAGAGATTTTCTAGGTATAATTAAAACCCCATTGTTACCTGGGCATTTTCTACCACTCGGTGAACCTGTAAGCAAAACCTTTCTGCACTTTCTCCCTGTCTTTTCTGCAGGAACAGCTTCTGGCTATTGGTTGATGGTGGGTATTTCATATTCAGAGACTGTTGCCCTCCAACTGTCCCATCTCTGCTTTCATGTATTCTCAGCCCTCCAGATCATTTTGCCCTGGCAAGTCTTGTCTGATATTAGAACAGACAGGGGTACTTTGCAATATATACACATTGCAAACCCTCAGGTAGAGATTTCGTCAAACTCCAGAACTGGAAAGAAGCTGTTCACAGTTAAATGAAAAACACAACTGGCTTGGCGTCCAGCAGGGATGATTTCTCATACTGTAATTATATGCCAATTTCATGCAGGTATAACTCCATGAGAAACCATTCCCAGGTTTCACGATTCTCTACAAAGATAAGCTACTTGCCATTGAGTTACAAATAAAGCAAAGATTCAAATAAAAATGGAATAATAATGAAAATAGTCCGATTCCATACACCCTGGAGAAAAAAAAATCAGGTTTCCAAACTTCTAAGAGAGTCAGAGTATCTTTGCAGCCTTAAATTATTAATGTTACATGTAACTGTTGATAACTTTTTGGCCTATCCTCTTATTTCATTTGTATAGCATGACAAGAATGAGACACAAGAAATTTTGCAGCACATGAGCCATATAGATCTACAGAACTGGTCACAGCATGGCATTAAGAGGGCAGTAATCACAGCACATGCAAATATATATTTTTTGCCATGTTAATTCATTATTTTAAAGACTATAGCTTTCCTCACTGCAACTTTCTCTAATACTTTGTCTAGATGCTTCATAAAGACAGGTTGACTCTTTGGTCCTGTTACTATCTCTTAATAATAGTCCTTTTTAAAAAGAACATAGCAAACTTCAAAACTTCCAGAAACAATGATTGTAGATAATTGAAATTCCTCATCCATATAACTCACTCTTTGAGACATTATTTTAAAAAAAACAATTTCACAAAGGAATATCTCCATATTTTGCCCATATTTTGGTTCCTACCAGAGTTAGAGATTTACTGAGCTGGTGGTTATAAGAGTTTAGATTTTGAGTCAGAAGGCACATCAGATAGCATGCCTACCACTCAAGAAAAATCCAACCAAACCAGTGATATGGCAAGCCTCTTGGGCTGTATCTACACTGCCCTATATCCCAGGATCTGATCTCAGATTATCTACATATTTCAGATTTTCTGGCAGTGTAGACTCATACAATACAGTTCAAAGCAGATAATCTGGGATCAGATCCTGGGATGTAGGGCAGTGTAGATCCAACCTTGGTCTTCCATGTTCATCCCATGTATTTTTTCTTTTCTTCTGTGTTCAAAGTTTCCCTCTCATTTCTCATTCTTTCTTCACAGTCTTTCTATCAAGCAAAGTAATCAGTAACCCTTTCCCTCAGCTCATGCTTTGTAGCATCTTCTCTTTTTTATTTTCTCCATCCTCCCCTTATTTTTTTCAATTGTCCAGGGCCTTTCCAAAAGAAGTAGCACCATAAGGATTGCCCTACAGGCAAGGAGCCCCCGGTGATGCAGAGGACATAGTTTTTAAATTTGCATTATTTATTGTTTTATGCTTTTAAATGTATTGTAATATTTCATTTTTGCTTTTTATCAATGTATGTATTTTTATAAGGCATCGAATTGTGCCGACTTTGTATGCCGCCCTGAGTTGTCTTCGGGCTGATATGGGTGGGATAGAAATAATGTAAATAAATAAATAAACCCTTGTGCTGTCAGGATTGTTGACCGACAGGTCAGCAGTTTGAATCCAGGAAGAATGGGTTGAGCTCCCTCTGTCAGCTCCAGCTCCCCATGCAGCGACATGAGAGGAGCCTCCTACAAGGATATTAAAACATCAAAACATCCAGGCATCCTCTGGGCAATGCCCTTGCAGACAGCCAATTCTCTCACACCAGAAGCAATTTGCAATTTTTCAGGTCACTCCTGACACACACACACAGGTCACCTGAAGATATCCAGGGGTGCCTACAATTTTGCCTATAGGTAAAAGCCTCTTTCTCTTTTCATGTCTTCTTCTCTTTTTTTTCTGATCTTTCCCTACACATGCTTCTTCATTGTTCACTTCATCCTCTTTCTTACTAGGGAACCAGACTCTCTATGTGTTTTGTTTGGGGAAATCTGCAAAGAGAAACATCACATAAAGTTATCTGCTCACCTTCTGGAAAAATTAATATCTCAGGGCCCTTCCACACAACCCTATATCCCAGTATATCAAGGCAGAAAATCCCACAGTATCTGCTTTTAACTGGGGCATCTGAGTCCACACTCAGATAATGTGGGATTTTCTGTCTTGATATTCTGAGATATAGGGCCGTGTGGAAGGGTCTCCAGTTTGCTTTGGCTCTAGGAATGATCAGAGATATCTGTCATTTCATGATTAAAGTTGGTATTCTAAGCTGCAGATATTTTTAATTTAAAAAAACAATCAATATTAAAAACAGAATAAAGCTAAGGGGACATGCCTAAACATCCAGCTTTGAAGCTGTTATAGAAACTGGCACACCGACATAGAGCTTCTTCCCTTTAGTGTTATGGAAAATGCTCTTCCAGTAATGATGGCTGCTCTACTACTCAGTTCTTTATTGAATGCTTTGTAAAACATTCACTTGACTAAAACCGTTAAAGAAAGAGACAAAAAGTTTGCATTGTATTGCAAGTTAAATCTCTAAACAGTCTATCCTTTGCCTTATTTCCTATCAACACTCCCCCATCATTACGCACCACCTACTCCAGTCTGTTGAAGAGAGAATTGTGCTTCTAAACATGCAGAAGAAGTTTTAGATAAAGAAAGATCAACTATGTATATTGACAGCTTTTGCTGCCAAGCTGATTCTCTGGTATGCTAGTCATCCTGGAATGCTGAAAACCGTTGTCTCTGTTTGATTAGAAAAATACTAAGACAGCATTGATTGGCTTATTTCAGAAACTTCATGCCAAGAGAACACTGAAATAGTTGTTCTCATTTTGAATCGCTTAATTATATTCAGTGTCATTCACTTTAGTGTCTGAACTTCTAAACAGAAATGCTTTGTTTCAGCTCATGTCAACAAACTGAGACGATTCAGACAATTCAATTTCCATCAACACTGGAACATTTACTTCGTTAGATCTTTCTGTTGTCTGGAAGTTTTGTTTGCTTTTGCTTTATAACTTTCACCAAAAATCAGATTCTTAGATGGGCATGGCACAGACAAAACTGATCGATCAATCCATATAAAAAGTAACTGAAAAATCCAGATGGGGTGCTTCTGTTTTTCAAGTTTCAGTGTATCCACATCTTTAAAAGTAAATTAAAATATATGGACTGAGGACTGACAATGATGAGACATGTCTGCCATCCATAGTATACAAGCCAGTACATTATTTTAAAAAATGGCCTGGTGGGAAACTGTGCATCCTTTGTCAGATAGCTAAGGCAATGGTGGGTGGGAGGGAAGATAGTGTGTTTTGCACAATAAATGGCTTATAATGTTCACATTTGTTTTTAGCAAATGAAAGTAACTATTTTAGATACTTCTGAGAAACAGGAAGATTACACATTTACTTGCAAAATGTAATTCCAATAGAAACTCACTACAGGTCAGAAACTTCTTGAAGACACACAACAAATATGTTATAATGATATCATGTAAAAAGTATTTTCAAACTCTAAGAGTGTGTTACATAAGTTATCTGGTCTCTTTGTTATCATCTCAGCTTTTCAAATGCCATCACATTTGTTTGTAATTTTCTTAAAATATTCGAAACCACTTTTAATCAGCTCAGTTAATGAACATTTTCAAAGCTTTATTGCAGGGATCCTCAAACTAAGGCCCGAGGGCCAGATACAGACCTCCAAGGTCATTTACCTGGCCCTCACTCAGGTTCAATATAAGTCTGAAATGACTTGAAAGCACACAAAAACAACAACAACAACAACAACAATCCTATCTCATCAGCCAAAAAGCAGGCCCACACTTCCCATTGAAATACTAATAAGTTTATATTTGTTAAAATTGTTCATTTGAATTGTTGTATTGTTTTTAAGTGTTTTTTTGAGCTACAAATAAGATATGTGCAGTGTGCATAAGAATTAATTCATGTTGGGGTTTCTTTCAAATTATAATCTGGCCCTCCAACAGTTTGAGGGACTGTTACCTGGCCCTCTGTTTAAAAAGTTTGAGGATCCCCGCTTTATTGCAAGGGCATTACCAAACCTATGAGATGGCTTTGGCCCACATTTCTAGCTAGTAACATGATCTGGATATTACATCAGGAAAAGAGGACTTCATATGTTATCCCAATAACTAAGAGTGGGCCTGATACCCCTTGTTTATTAAGTTTACACTAGGTTTTAGTCTGAACTATTAAGAAGCAATTCAAGGTGCTGAATCATATCTTCAAAATAGGTACACTACCTGGGATAAGTTTAGACTACAGCTTTCCAAATGTTTCATGATGGTGACATGCTTTTTAGACATGCATCCTTTTGTAACACAGTATTTCAGTGTAATTAACAAACTGGGTGTTAAACCAACCCCTTATAAGTGTTTCATACAATATATAAAACATTTATAAGTGGCTGGTTTTTAAACAAAGACTAAATGGCCACCCAGGGGTGCTTTGACGGTGTCTTCCTGCCTTGCTGAAGGGGTTTGGACTAGATGCCCTTTGGAGATATCTTCCACTCTGGTGAAGTATAGACTGCCTGGGATCCCAGTGGAGTCTCCTTTTGAGGTTTTTGAACTGAGGCTGGATGACTGTTGTGTTGAATATCTTATATTCCTCATGAAGAAATGAAAGAATAAATGGAATAATCACAATAATAATAGTTGCTCATGTTGTTGTTGCTCTTGATTCATCTACAATTCACAGTTCTTGTTGTCTGGGAAATTCACAAATATTATGTAAATATGTCTTTGATTTTTCACCTTCTCCTTTTAACAGCAATCTCAACACTGTTTGTAATTCAGCAGAGATGTCTTAGTCACTTTTTGTTATAATGTTAGAACAAACTGAAAATTATAATAACAAAAAGATTCCCTTACTGATTTTTTTCCAAAACAAGAATTGATGCAAGTTGCACTATAGGGAGCTGTAGAAGTAATGTGAATAATCCATCTTGCTTTCCCCCAAAACATCATAATACACAATGATTCCGCAATAAGCTACCATATTGCACTGATAATGAACCAGGTGCAAATGCCCGCTTTAGGCTTTCAGTTTAATGCTATGGGAGACAATTCCATTTCTCAATAGGCTAATGCCAAAGATTTGCAGTCAGAATGTATCTACAGAAAAAATGGACACTGCTTAAAAAGACTATAATTCAATGACTCTCTCATGATTCTTTGTACTGTTTGCACAAGTAGTATCTAGGGAGAATGACATACCAACTTAACTAAAAATGGTATGTTTAAGCCATAGGCAAATTCTTTGCTATTTAGAATTAGATTATATCATCGTTATCAATCATGACATTATTGTAATCATCCCTTTATGTAGTGTCCCAAAAAAACATGCAGAGAAAACCTTTTTTTCTTAGTATAGACAGTTCTTGAGTTACAATCATCTGACTTACAAATGGCCCATAGATAAGAATGGAGGTGAGACAACAGGGAGTGAGAGAAATCTACCCCTAGAAAGAAAAATTCACTCCTAAAAGAGTTATCATGGGGGAAAGGCATCTCTGCTGAAACTTTTTCACCAATCCTTGTTTGCACAACAAGCAAATTTTTCAAAATCCAGTTATCACAGGAACACACGTGCACACACACACACACTGCCTGGAGTTACACTTAAACATGGGGGGGGGGGGATATTAGAGGCAAAGTACTTTGACCACATAATGAGAAGACAGGAATGCTTGGAGAAGATTATGATGCTGGGGAAAATGGAAGGAAAAAGGAAGAGGGGCCGCCCAAGGGCAAGATGGGTGGATGGTATCCTTGAAGTGACTGGTTTGACCTCAAAATTGCTGGGGATGGCCATGGCCAACAGGGAGCTCTGGCATGGGCTGGTCCAGGAAGTCACAAAGAGTCAGAAACAATTGAACAAATAAACCACAACCAACTCTTAAACATGTATTTGTTCCAACTTACATACACATTCAACTTAAGAACAAGCTTACAGAAACTATCTTGTTTGTAACTTGGGGACTGCCTGTAATTTAGAAATGTACTCCTAGATATATAAATTTATTTGTTTGAAGAATTGCTTGAAAATTCCTTAAAGAATCACAGTTAGATGTACCGTGCAATAAAACAAGCCATTTTCATCTACCAAACATTTCTTATTGTGAAAAGAAACATAATGAAAGCTTTAATTCCTAACATATATAGCAAAGCATTAACAATTGACAAGCTAGCTAAGATAAGATACCTTCTGGCTCAATTGTGTTTTTTGTTTGTTTGTTTTCTGTTTGTGATTTTTAACGTTGTATTTATGTATTTATTGGATTTATATCCTATCTTTTATCCAGACTGGGTCTAGACAACAGGATGCCTCCTAATATGTGGTATGCATGTTCACGTGGTGCAACTAACCAGGAAAAAAAGAATTCTAGGTCTTTCATTTCCATCTGCTCTGTGCTTAAAATATGTTTAAGTTTTCTCACCAACAGCTCTGAAACAAAAAGCAGTAAGGTTGTCTGGATCACAGTGGTATGCCCTTTCCATAATGTTTTGGAATTAACAATTCTGGTAAATTCCATTCAGTGACCCTTTTTAGATAGAAGGCCATCTCCAACAAGAGAAAATTATCCAAATACATCATTAGAGGGTGGAATATAATTCAGCTTCCATCAACAAATACTCTTTGGCAGAATTTTCACACTGCCTCACGTGATACAGTGCTGGAGGGATTAAAGAGCATGATGAGCTGAAACAACCAGCAGCTGGTAGGAAAGTCTGCTGGGATCCATGCTCAAATTGAGTAGAGTCAATGAGGTCAAATCTAATGAGAAAAAGGCAACGGGCCATATAGAATCCATATTGCAATCATGCCTTGTTAAGTGGTATATGACTAATATAAGCAGAGCTTGGAAATTTTTTCTTTTCTTTGCTTGTCACTTGTTACATTGATGACCCCTAGCTGATATGTTCTGAAAGTTTTAATCCAGAAAGAAACAACTTTTCCAAAGTCTCAATATTGAAAATGAATGTACAAAAGTCTGGAAATCATACCATCAGGCAAGCTTCCAGAGTGTATTAGAAGAATAAACAGGCAGAACAAATAGAGCTGTAGATACAAACTCTCAATCCATAAATACTTTAGTGTTAGGTTGGGATCAGAAATAAAATATACATACCAAGGGGAAACCACTGCCTATCACAGTGGTTGAGAACCACTGTTATAGGGAGACTTTCTGTCTGCTGTCATGGCTAAATAACGCAAGTATGGAAGTTCTAGTCTCCAAGTGATATTTATTTTATTTATGTCACTCTTTAGCTATCTCCAGATATCCTATTTTAAAACACTCTTTGGATATCTTCAGGCACTCCACTGTGAAGTATATGATAGCACTGCTCTGGGGTGTTCTTTTCTAATCCTTGATAAACATAAGCTATCTTCCAATATTCAGTTTTAAGAGAAGATGTATCAAACAGAGAGCACACACTTCAATCTCTTCATCCACTTGTGATCTCCCCATCTGTATGTATATGGCATGTAATAAAAGTTCCTGTGCACTTACAACTTCATCAGATGGGGTTTTTCCCCTGTCCTAGTGCACTGCCAGCATGCTGCCAACACAGAGTCCACTGGAGCACATGATATGACACAGGGCTACTTCCATTGGGCACTGCCCCAGCAGTGTGTTGGCAGAGCGCTACCCCTATTCTCATTGAAAAAGTCAGACAGCACAGGAGGAAGCTGCCCCATGGTTTCCCCTAGCTTCTGGATCTCCATGTGATGAGGTCCTTACTCTAAGGCTCCTTCTACACCACCATATAATCCAGATTATCAAAGCAGATAATCTACATTATCTGCTTTGTACTGGATTATATGAGTCTACACTGCCATATAAACCAGTTCAAAGCAGATAATCTGGATTTTATATGGCAGTGTAGAAGGGGCCAAAGATACACATTATCATTTGACTAGTCAGTCCAGCATATGGTTGTATAGTCAACCCTCCATATTTGTGGTTTTTGCATGATAGCAGACTTCATCATTCATGGATTTGATTAAAACAGTTCTCTATGAATCTCCAGATCCTCCAGTATAATCCTGTGATCAACTTTCTTCTGTCATGCTGGAGGACCTACAGAGAACACTTTTTAAAGAATCTCCAGGTTGTCAGATGCAATTCCATAGTCGAGTTCCAGCAGGAGTAAAACATAGAATTCTGTTGGAAGATCCAAAAATCATAGAAGTGTTCTCAGGGGTAAAAATAGAGCACATTTTTATTTGCAGTTTTTCACTTTCACAGGGGTCTTGTGCCCCTAACACCACTGAACGTGGAAGCTGACTGCATAGGTGAAGCCACTTGCAATTTCATCACAAAGCTTCCTCACTAATGGGAAGAGACCAGGAAATGACTGAAAAGGCTGGAACAGAATTTGGAAAAGTTACTAGAATACAGTTTACAGCCAGAATTATCACTGGCTCTTAAAGTAACATTTTCAAACTCTCAGCTGGAGGATATGGTCCCATATGTTTGAAATGTTCCCAGTTTTCAAGCAGAAGTGGGCTTCTGTTTCTTAGCATTTTTAGAGAATAGTTGAAAGCGGTACTGTGGTTAATTTAACTATCAACATTTTACATAATCACATTGACTACCAAGTACCTCGATGCGGCTTTAGCAAAAGAACCTCTCTGTACACCTAAATAATGATTCCATTGCATAGGAAAGCACTTGTAAATAGCTCACCAGTACATGAGCCTTCGAGAATGAATGAGACCTATCATATTCTAAATAATCTTGTCAGTGTCAGTCCCCATTTCTGTCTCTATTAGAATGGTGATGGTGGAAAAAAAATTAAGCCTTTTGCTTCCCTGTCTACAAAAGAAGCCTACACCATTTCAATTTTCAGCCCACACCTTTATATAATTGTTTATGATGGTACCTGAAGTGTCAAGTACTAATAAGATGCTTCCCTGTGTTGTACATAAAATTGTATTCTCTCCTGGAAATGCAAACAGTTTTAACAATACTCATTTTAAAAGCAATATATTCTTTTATATACATCTCACCATCTCACATTTACATCTGCATAGAGCATAAATGGTTCCAAGCATACCAAAACAAAATTTATTTCTGGGTTATACAATCTTGCTCTCAGGAAATAACTATGCTCTCAGGAAATAACTTTTCTTCTGTGACGCCAAAAAAAAAAAAAAGGAAACATTTGATAGTACCTATAAATTAATATAAATATTGAAGGACTAATGCATATTCCCTAGGATGATTCATTCGGTAGCTGCATTATGAGAAACACATACCATACAGGCAGTCTCCAAGTTACAGACAAGATAGGTTCTGTAGCTTTGTTCTTAGGTTGAATGAATTGAATTGTTTATTGTACCAGCCATAGGCTATAATATAAAACCTTTAAAAATACAATAAGCACTTTCTAATATAAATATTAAAACTTATTCCATATACTGGATTTTTAAAATTATAGTAGCAGTGGCATGATAACAATCACAAATGTCTGATTTGTGTCATCCCAAACCATTTCTATTTCTAGACTCCGCTGTGGACTTTACTAATTTAGCTCTGATTTTCTGGGCTGCAACTGCAAATGTGGCTACCTTTAGTGTTATATTTTTGGAATAATCTGCTAACAAGTCACAGATAACTGTTCTTATGTTGAATTTGCATGTAAGTCAGAACAGGTACATTTTTAAGTGTAGTTCCAGCGCTTTCAACAACATACAGTAGGAGGAATAATGCCCCTGTGATGTTTCTTTTGATGTCTGTGCCCCTATTCAGAAGATTTCACCTTACTTTCTGCCTATGACTTGTTGTGGAAACAAGGATTGGTGATAAAGCTTCATTTTTTTCCCATAACTTCTCCAGGAGTGAATTTTCCTTCTTAGGGGTAGATTTCTCTTACTTCCTATTGTCTTACCTTTGTAAGTCATTTGTAAGACAAGCTCCTTAACCACAGCTCTAAAAAATCCACATTGAACTGGATTATATGTCAGTGTGAACTCAGATAATCCAGTTCAAAGCAAATATTGTAGATTATCTGCCTTGATATTCTGGGTTATATGGCTATGTGGAAGGGCCCTGGGATATTTGTAACTTCCTGTGCACTAGAAGAATGTTCTTCACTTATATTATCCCTGCCCTTAACCATTTTGGCCTTCCTGCCAGCACATCTGGGCGGATCTAAAAGAGTATCTTCCATTCCAACAGGTTCTGCTAAAATAGAGCAGAGACTCTAACCTATGGATCTCTCAATGGGTGCAACTTGCACCCCAAATACACAAACTATATTATCTATATTCCTTGAGTAATTCTTATTGAATGATATCAATGAGTCTTTTAGATATTTTTGGCATTTTTATTACAGGAAACATCTGTTTTTCACCAACATGTCAGCTGGTCTTGGGGGCATTGAATTATTTTCTCCATGAATTTACCTAGATCTGTTGTTGTTGTTGTTGTTGTTGTATTTCCAACTTATGGCAATCCTTAGAAATATCCTATCATGGGGTTTTCTTGGAAAGAGAGGGGGACAGTTCCATCTTGTCTCCTGCATATGTCATCAGTTGGGGAACCCTTCCCCCAGCACCAGCTGCTGCTCTGGGCCAGAGTGAAGAGAGGGGGGGGGGCAGAAGACAGTTCCACCTTGTCTCCTGTGCTATGCTAATAATATCTATATAAATAAAAATGTAATGTTCATTTGTGATATTCACAGAACTCGAAAACCACTGGGGGAATTGACACCAAATTTGGACACAATACACCTAACAACCCAATGTATGTCTTTCACTCTAAAAACTATCGATTTTGTCATTTGGGAGTTATAGTTTCTGGGATTTATAGTTCACCTACAATCAAAGAGCATTCTGAACTCCACCAACAATGGAATTGAACCAAACCTGGCACACGGTTCTCCCGTGACCAACAGAAAATACTGGAAGGGTTTGGTGGGCAGTGTCCTTTGGTTTTGGAGCTGTAGTTCATCTACATTCAGAGATCACTGTGCACTCAAACAATGATGGATCTGGACCAAACTCTACATGAATACTCAATATGCCCAAATGTGAACACTGGTGGAGTTTGGGGGGAAAATAGAATCTTGACATTTGGGAGTTATAGTTGCTGGGATTTATAGTTCACTTACAATCACAGAGCATTCTGAACCCCACCAATGATGGGATTGGGCCAAACCTTCCACTCAGAAACCCCATGTGGGCCACAGCAACACGTGGCAGGAGACAGCTAGTAATATAATATAAATACATATAATATTTATAATATTATAATGTAATGCAATATAATACTACTAATAATATAATATTATAATTATATCTTTATTTTGCATGTAATATTGCTAATAATATTACAATATAATGGTATAGTACAATATAGTAATATTTAATACCAATATTGTACTATGCTAATAATATAATATATTGTTTGTGTATATATCTTGTAAGCCGCTCTGAGTCCCCTTCAGGGTGAGAAGGGCAGCATATAAATGTTGTAAATAAATAAATATTTGTTCAGAGCGGGGTTGTTTTGACCTTCATCTGAGCCTGAGGGAGAATAACTTGCCCAAGCAGATTTACATGGTTCCAGTGGGGATTGCAACCTTGGTCCACAGAGGTATTTTCAAACACTCAAATCGGTACACTACAATAACTTCTAGAGCTAGTTTCATATAGTGTTTTAAGCTCAGAAAACAGTAATTCTTCACAGAAATGAGTGAAATGAAAGTGCCACATTTTACTGATGGTTGTGCATTAGTAGCCCATTCCAAGAGCACTCAATATAATACTACAGTAGTAGTAGTAGTCATTTTATTGATTAGCCCTTAGACCATATCACAATAAGAAACAGAACAACAAGGCCTGACAAGACCTGATCACACTCCACGTAGAAAGTTAAAATAAGACACTTATAATAATACAGTAAATACATATGATAAGACATGATAAAACTGATAAACTGATCAAGCTGAGTATATACATCATATTTCATTATCACCCCTACAATTTACCCCAATCAGCCCTACATATGTGGTTCTCAGACATATTGTTTTGCTTAAGTACAGAGCTGTTTTATACGTTATTTTTGGGTCTTGGCCACAAATAAAATATGTTGTTCTGATGTGAGAATCCCAATACATTGTCCGTTTGATATATGGACCAAGGTGGAAGTCTTTCACCTTTTGATACAATTTGCAATCAAACAATATGTGTGCTATATCCTCAATTTCAGGTGCCCTGCAGATACAACTCCGTTCATTATAAGGGATGCTGTTAAATCTCCCGTATCTAACCATTGTCTCAAGCTGATCAAATCTGGCTCGAGTGAATACCTCAAGGAGGGAAATTACCAAGCCATGAACAAAGGTTAGTATGGATGACCATAGTCACTTCAGTCATTGATCAAGTGAAATCTGGATTGCATGGAGACCTGCAAAAGGGCTGATTGACATGATCTTGATGATTAAATTGATATTTTATGCACTTTATTTGTAATAGTCCCCTTTCTTTTACTCTAGAGTCCTTACAAGAAGTAACTTCAATAAGGAATGTATTGTGGAAAGGTTACACAGCAGCAGTTATGCCTGTCTGTCTAAAGAACATATGATTTACTAGTTTCTCTTTAAAACTGTACAACGAGTACCTTGTACAGCTAAAAACCTGTCAGAATATCAATTTGCCTTTTAAGTTTGGCCTGTACCTAATCCTTGCTTTGAACAACCTTTTATCTTTTATTTAAGACAGCATAGCAGGGTGGTTATGCAAAGTGAAATGACTTGCCAAAAGTAGCAGCTTTTAAGTATCACTGAAGGGCAGAAAATTGTCAATTACTTGGTTTATCATTATAGAATTACTATCTTAAGAGTGCTATATGATTTTTCTTCTCATTAGCTCAATATTTTGTATAATTAACCTCTGATAGTTAACCAGTTGAATGAAAATATACTAGGCAGGATAATTTCAATAAGCTGGGTAACACATTTATCAGACTTATTACATATATGTTGAAATGGCAGGGTTATACTCCATAGTTAACTTCCAATCCATTCAATCCTTTGTTTGGACAGAAAAACACATATCTGCACCAAGCATACTTTGATCAGGCATTTTCCATGAGTAAATCTGACTTCAGAGGTGTATATATCGAGTTTCAGATACAAGTCTATACTTGAACAAAAATCACATATTGAATGAATTTTTCAAGCATTCAAACCAATAGTCCACTAAAAAATCTGGGGAAAATAATACTACCAGTATGGAAAAATCAACTCTAAGAAACAGTATATAGTTATGAAGAAAAAGCAGTGGGGAAGGGACAGATCTGCAGATCAAACGCAACAAGGTTAGTGGCATTTATTGTTATTCTGTGCCTTGAAGTTATTTCCAATTTATGGTGACCCTAAGGGAAACCCATCACATGGTTTCCCTGACAGAATTAGTTCAAAGTGCATTTGCTCCTGGCTGAGCAGAGATTTCAACCCTGGTTTCCCAGTGTCCTAGTGCAACAGCACTATGGATAGTGAGAAGAATTTCAGCACCTTGGAGAGAGCACAGAGATAATATTGTTGAGAACAAGTGCTTATAGAGGGCCCTTCCACACAGTCCTATATCCCAGAATATCAAGGCAGAAAATCCCACAATTTCTGCTTTGAACTGGGTTATCTGAGTCCACACTCAAATAATGTGGGATTTTCTGCCTTGATATTCTGGCATATAGGACTGTGTGGAAGGGCCCAGAGTTATTGAATCAGCTCAAAAGCCATTCAGTTCAATACCCTGCCATACAAGAAAACACAATCAAACCACCCCTGAAAACTGGCCGCTCAGCTTCTGCTTTAAAACCTGAATGTGCCCAAAACTCTGTTGATAGCAGAACGTTTAGCAAACTCACTAGACCAAATTGCTCTCAGGGTCCACTTTCAGGGGGTACCTCTTTGTCCTGCTACTTCTGTTATCTCACCAGTATTTTTCCAGTTGTTCAACAAACACTGGTAACAGCCTGGAGAGAGCTGAACATTCTTCAAGCTAGAAGACATCAGACTTTTTAAATTGTTTTATTGGTTTTTTTCCCACTCTCCCCTACCCTCCTTGTACATGCAATTTATACATCAAACTACAGAAGTTACATTTGAAATATCAGTCTCAGTCTTAATTTTTCTACTCGACATCTTAGCACATTTTCTAAGGAATTCCTAACAAGTTCCCACATCCTCTTAGTAATTGTAACCTTTTCAATTTTATCTATATTATTCCATTTGCAATTTGTTATTTCCACATTTAACATATTAACTATATAGTTATACCAATTAGTCAGTTTCCATGTTGTTTTATCTTTCCAACCCCTCACTAAAACAATTTGTGCACACGCTATTAATTTGTCAGCCAATTTTTCCCTTTTGTATATTCTTCACTCCTGTTATTCGTGCATGTAGTACATTTCTATTAACTATTACTATTTGTAAATTTAACATTCTATTGATTTCTCCTTCAATCATTTTCCAGTATTCTTGCACCTGATCACATTCCCATATCATATGATTAAACACCCCTCTTTGTTCACAACCATGCCAACACCTATCCTTTATACCTGGTACACCAGATGTTTTGACTATAATCTCATCTGTTCTAACTCTCATTGTCAACAGTGAGGTATCATGTACTTTAAACAAATCATCTGGAGACTCAGAGAAAGCTGTTGTCCTTAGCACTAGCCTTTTGGTGGATTCCATTTTAAGAGTGAATTCTCTAGGACCTCTGGTTTTGGGTTTGGGTTTGGTGTGAGGAATTCTGGAGGTTTGACCTGAGACTTAGTATCAGAGTGCAGGATAGGAGATTTGCCATCAGTGTAAACTGTTGGGAAATGTGAGATAACACTGTATCTGTCAAGCAGAGTAATCAAATCGGCCAAGCAGATGAGCAACAACTAATCCCATTCTCCTCCCAGAGTACCAAGAAATGGATGAGGTCATCTTTATTAAACATATTAAAGTAACTTTACTTACTAGAATTTGTACATAAATGGTCTGATGGGGAAGCAAAAAGGGAAGAGACCAATGGCTGCAGATCAGAGAGATGCAGGAAGAGAGTAAGTGTGGTAAAACAAACAGGAAGTTATAGTAGTAAGTACAGACATGCACCAATTTTTAACTCTAACCCAGACAATTTTCTATCTTAACTTTCTCTGCTTTTTCTGTTCCACTGTACATAGTGATTAGTCAAAGTTAAATCATTCTCCTTTTCTCTGACAATCTTTCTAAACTCCCACTTGCCAAAACATCACTCTGGAGAAAGACAGAAGTATTAACAGTAAAGAACATTAATACATTTCTTTATTTTTCCCAAGGCAAGCCTTTATAACGTATGTATCTTGAGGTGACTGAAAGGGGTATAAGGAGAAATGCAAAGACAGGCTGCCCACATAATCTTGAACTAGTTCCAAGGGAAAAGAGACTAATGACCTCATCAAACGGGGTAAAAATTGGTGGCATATGTCGGTTCCTCTTCAGTTTTGCAATGGACCCTGCCAGCTCCCATCTCACAGTGTACATTTACATTTGGGATCAACAGCGGGAAGCCATGTAATGGACACTTCCCCTTGTGGGATGGGGCCAGGGGTAAGTCAGACAATGTAAGGCATGGCAATTTGGCAGCACATATAATCTGATTCAAATTAGGAATTGAAAACTCTTTTTCTCCATATATTTGCACAATCCCTGACCACAAAAGGATTGGTCCTGGTACTAATGTAGGCTTCACTCTCACAATACTGATTTTTTTTTCTTTTCCTGTGGTTGCATTTCATTCTTCTGGAAACTTTTTTACATTCTGTTTTGATGATGAACAACTGGACTGAATTTTAGAAGAAACTCCCCTGCAATCATATTCTGAGTGTCTTTGAAAGCTTTGTCCAAAGCATTGTGACTAAAGATTAGCTGGTGGATAAATTTCTCCTCTGCCCTCCTTGAGAAGAGAAATCACAGTTAAGGTGAAAAAAAAGTTCTGTAGATCTATTGACTAGGAAGAGTCAATGATTGCTCTAAATTGCTAGAATGTACTTTGTGCTGAGAATAGTTAGCGCCATTATAAATTCTACAAGAGAATAATAAGATTAAAAATAATCACCTGACACAGTTGGTAGCATTTTCATTCAGATCCCATACTCATCCATAAAAGCTTTCTATTCTGAAGAGAAGGGATGGAGACAATGATAAAAGCAAGCCAACTACTCGGCAGGATTTTTCTTGCAATGCATAAGCTGTGCCATGTAATGGTGTATGGAATTATGCATTGTTCTCCTTTCTAGCCAACATTTTTTAGCTGCCCAGGGGTGCTTTTAAATGAAATATGAAGATGTAGGGGGGAAATCAAAACAGATGTATTGATCTTTCCCAACTCTGCCTTTCAAAGTTTTAAACATAGGTAGATTTTGGATCTGATTTGAAACTAACATCAACCAATTTTGTCAAATGAAGATAAGAGCTAGCTCTCTACTAGCTATAACTATTCATCAATTTCCACAAGGACACTATTCAACTGCATTGTACTAATTTTATAACTATTTATGTGTAATAAAGGATGGTGGGGGAGAGAAATGGACATGCAATAAAGAAAAAAGAGATAGAGATAACATCACAGCCACAGTCAAGGGCCTTCCATAGAAATATCATGCTTTGAAGTTTACAAAGAAATGAACTAGTAGTCACCACCCAAATTAAAAACTGAACCTTGGGAGAAAAATTATGGCAATCATGCCCCAGGTTGGCCCTAGTGATAAACCTCTAATTCACCTGGAGGCATCCCTTTTAACAAAATAGATCCTCATGGTTGCTTACCATCAATACCATTCCAATTTCCCCGTTTACTTGCCACATTGAATGTCAGTCTCCCCTATGTCCTCCCAGAATCGGTCCTGAAAAATTCTTACCTCTTTCCAAAAGGCAAATAGCATAAGCCTGCACTCTTCTGAAAATAGAGAAGAGAGAGAGATACAGATCAAACTGGCTTATATAGCTTACAGGCTCAGTCCCTCACATCTCAACACCTCATCAATCAAGTGCCAAGATGCTGCCTTTCTTCCCTCTACCGAGCTGTGGTCCCTTTCAAGCTTACAAAGACGGTCCCTCATCAGATCTGGTCTTTGCTGCATTTTTTTCTGCCTCTCACTTCCCTACAACCACTTATCTTCCTATTGCAGTGGTTAATACTTCTTTCATTTCTACATTCATTGCACATTAAACATTATAAGGGCTCATGTAGATGTGATCCCTAGCAAGTATAATTTTCCCACTTGAGAATGCTTAAGTACTCTTGGAAAAGTATGTTATGAGGACTCCCTGGACATGCTATCCCAGCAGTATTTCTTGAATGGAGGATGGAGGGAGAAGATATAGTTCCCCTCAACCAGCTGACAGAAGTAGCAGACAGAAGGGAATAGGGGGAAAAAGGTTACTCTAGCCAGTATAGCCACAGAAACAACTACTCCAGGTTTAGCAATTACAACTAAATTTAGAGGGATACTTCTATTCCCTCTCCTCATGCAACTTTTGTCCTTTTTGCTTATAGTTTTGGGGCAGTTCAAATCCACCTACAAAAGCCTTCCTGTCCTTTAAACCAAACTCAATTGATACTTAATTTTATGACTATTCTGGAAATATCCAACATGATTCTTCAGCATGCAGCCATATTGTTTTTAATTGTCACTAATGAAACTATCATAAAGCATAATCTAAAAACAAATCCATTTCAATGGCCTACTGGTACAGAGAAGGGCTTGGACAAATACATAGACATTTCTTTTATGTCAGCATTTACATTAAAAAGTCATTCTTTATCTCTGTGCTGGCAGGAATTTTGTACATGTAATACAGCTTGGCTCAGACAATATGCCCCTATGTCTCTTTGGAGTCCCATCAGGACTACACCTTAGAGGATGTTCTTTCAGTAGGGTTATTGTGGGTGATTTTATTTCACCCACAAAGTGAAGTTGGGATAATACTGGTAAACAATACAAATGGAGGTGCACAGTTTATACAAACAATATTGATTGACTGCAATTGTGATGCTAACATTGTGCATAGAATAACATTCTTGTTTTGCCTAGAAAATAATTTGGTTCATCATTTAGTTTACTTTAGTGGAGAATATTTGTTTTAATGTGCTTTTTCAAACTAAGTTCAAAAACTAGGAACTTCGATACTGGATGGCCAAATGAATATTACACAAAAGAAAGTATGTTAATGTTAATTGCACTTATTTCTGCTAAAGCAACACATTTCAGTAATGTAAGAGACACTGATTGTGCCAGCTGTTATAAGCTGAATGTTTTTCCATCCATGATTGATGTAGACAATGTGGAATATGAATGGTTGTCAGCTATGGAAATTAAATCATAAAGACACAAGCAACTCTATTTCCATTGTATGCTGGGACTTCATCAAAATAACTTTTCTTTGTGGTTCACATTAATTCAGAAAGAGAAATCTGAAAAAGTCTAAGGCCAGTTCTAGTAAAACAAGAGCAACAAAGCTAATTACAATAATAATTGAAATTAAATTGCAAGTATTTAGGTCATATTTCTTTTGAGTATGATTCAACCATATCGATTTATGTATATGGGGCACAAAGCCATTTCTATCCATTAAGAATTTGTCTACCCTAAATTCTGAGGGTTTCTTTTTACCTGCATTTTGGTTGTTCAGCTGGCCCTAATAAATTATTAGTTTTTAAAAATTTATCCTGTGTTATGCTCTATAGAAGCAGTACCGTGCCTAGAAATGCAAAAATATGCACATAAGTACATTCCTGAGCTAAAGTCTTCTACATACTCGATATGAAGTAAATTCACTGCAGTCAGACTTCTTAAGAAAACTTGCATTGATTTGTGTTATCATCTTTTCTTAATTTTTTTATAAATGAAAATTAACTTCCCATTTGAAGTTTAAAAATCCCTTCTGAGTGCAAATATTTGCTATTACAGGTACTGCGATCTCCAATAAGATTGTTGAAATGCAGAAAATTTTGGAAAATTGAATTCATAACCTTTTGGAAAACACCTTTTCAATGGTTTCAGTTGTTGGACTGAATAACCTGTTATCTCTGAAAAGAGATTTTGCCAGTGGATAAAAAACAGCAGTGCTTCAGAAGTGTTTTTTCAGTGCCCAAAAAACATACTCTCCCATAAACAACTTGTTTCATATTATGCACTGAAGAGACAAAAGCAAAGTAGACTTTGGTAAAAAAAAATATATATTTGGTTTACTCACAGCCTTCATGTGTTCAGCATACGCAGATACAAAACTTATCAGTCCAGTTTCAGATATGTTTGAGATCATTCTCTGTGCCATCCGGCCAGGACACCTCTTACAGCAAAACAGCAAGCAAGTGTGTGCTCTGAGGTCTGGAGTAGTCTGTGGTCTGTAGTGATCATGTGGTCTGCAACCCCTTTTATAACTTCTCAGGAACCATAGAGTAAAGAAAGCTGCATAACAGAACACACATACAGGAAGCAGTAAGCAACAGGATCATAGATAAACATTACTAGAGAAGGTTTGAAGAAGGTTGCAATTTCCAACAGAAATAGCCATGTTTCTCATAATGGAGCTACTGATTAGCCATGGAGTTTCCAAAATTCATATTACTATAAGGTCTTCATTAAGCCCATTAAAATGTGCAAAAAGTTCTTTGCACAGCTAAACAGAACCCGGAGAAACCTGTGGCTTCAAAAGCTTGTACAGAGGTTTGTGCCTTTTTGTTGGTCTTAGCACAATATGGATTTTTTTAATAAGATCCTTTTGGCTCTTCTCTGTCAAAGGACAGGCTGTTGTTAATCTAGGTGATTATGCCCTCCAACAGCTTGCTTAATGAAACACATATTATGTATAACTTTAGGAACAGAGCCTTGGCAACATAGGTTCTCTGATAAGTATCCAAGGGAAAAATAGAGATAAAATCAGGGTTTCCCCCCCAAAAAAAAACTCTGCTTTATTGAGAAAATAAGATGAAAGGCAAATTATGTGGTAATTGATCAAAGCAATTTCAGGGAATAGAGAAAGTGTGAGAGGAAGAGAGAGGAGGCAGCACATTTTTCAGTATTTCAAGAAGATTAGAAGGTGGAAGTCAGTACCATATTTATCTAGTTCAGTGGTTCTCAACCTGTGGGTCCCCAGATGTTTTGGCCTACAACTCCCAGAAATCCCAGCAGCTGGTAAACTGGTTGGAATTTCTGGGAGTTGTAGGCCAAAACACCTGGGGACCTACAGATTGAGAACCATTGATCTAGTTGATGTCCTGCTGTTATGCTTGTCTTCTAATCAAACTTTGTAGGCTCTAGACAATCTGTGATACAAAACTAATATGTAGCCACATTTATGATGTGTAGGTATAAAGCATGGTTATGTGGATGGATGGATGCTCTTGGGTCTCTTTGACACCTGAGGCTTGTTTCTCGTGTCAGCGTTTTGTCTAAAAGCCCAACTTTCTCGCACAATTCTCTGTTATGCCCTAAACCCACATTTTGTATTACTAATGCTATCTGGCTGGTTGACAAAGTGCTTTTCAAATAATCATTTCTGGATTCCATATAACGGAGGCCAATCTTGTACTTTTGGCAAGGAAAACTTACTGCCTTCAAGACACAAACCCCTCAAAACGGAAACATTGAAGAAGAACAGAAAAAAGAGATTGGACTCAGGGACAGATGTATAAAGGTAGCAACAAAAGTTAGATGGATGCTAACTAGGTCCACCATATCTTTGCAACCCAAATATGGACCAAAATTTGTGGAAATTGATTATGGAAATCTATATATTCATCTATCTATCTAATTTATTTTCAACCTTTCTTCCTATGAAAGCTCCAAGGCAGTCTATGGAGTGGACTGTCTACAGACGTCACACTCAACTCCTGGAACGATTCCATCAGCGTTGCCTCTGAAAAATCTTGCAAATCTCTTGCAAAGACAGGTGGACAAATATCAGCGTGCTGGAAGAAGCAAAGAATATTGAAGCAATGCTCCTCCACTATCAACTCTACTGGATGGGCCACATTGTCCAAATGCCTGATCACCATCTCCCAAGGCAGCTACTTTAACCTTGTTGGTATTAATGTTGGAGAGTAGTCCCTAGTCAAAGTGGTCCCTGTTCAAAGTTGTTCCTAGACAAGTGGCCCCTTGTCAAAAAAAAGGTTGGGGACCTCTGGTTTAAACCAAAGGATTGCCTGAATAAGAAGGTTCCAATTTACTGGTGAAAGAAAAGGAGGCAGGAGGCCAACCAAACCTCCCTCTGCAGTGATGTCCACAATCTGAGAACAGCCACTGATAAGGCTCTCTCCTAGGCCCTCAATTAATGTGCAAGTGATTATGATGGAACTAAGAAAATCTTCCTGCAAATCTCTTTAAACTCTCTTAAAACTTGAGAAGACTAAGAAATCTCTTAAAACTTGAGCAGACTTGAGCAGACATGTTTTTTTGACATGTACTTTAAAGATTTGAGCAAGAAACACTGCAACTATGGCAGGGTGAGCACAACATTTCAGCACATATTTTGAATGTAAAAGGTCCAATTCAGTTTCTAACATCTCTAAGGAAGTGAGATTTGATAGCAGGTTGTGGAAAGAACACTGCCCGACAGCACTGCTAAGTGAAAAAGTACATGTTTTTCAAGACTCTAATACAAAACAAAGAAGCTTCAGCATATTTTATCTTCATTTGTTTGTGTTGTATGCCTTCAAGTTATTTCCAATTATGTCAGCCTTAAAGATTTCCTTGGGGAGATTTCTTCTGGATTTGTACCACTGCCTCCCTCTGAGGCTGTGACTTGTCCAATATTGATCAGTGAGTTTCCTTGGCCAAACAGGAATTTCAAGTCTGGTCTGTCAGAGTCCAAGCCCACCAATCAAACAAATACAACGCATCCCTTCTTTAAATTTTCTCAAATGTCTACTTTCTTAAGCAAGGTAAGCAAAGTTCCTGTCTTCTACTATCAATTATATTTGATCCCCAATTAGCAAAAAAAATCCAAGTCTGATAGAAACTTAGAAAAATAGATCTTGGTGGATGAAAATGAAAAACATATCAAAAAACCTATCAGTTTGGTTTCATTTTAGGGAAGAGTTGCCTGGCCCTGTTTCACACTGTAGGCCTTGCTCTCCAGTCTTTGCATGATGATCCTAAAACACACAGTTACTATTTGAATGAAGCTCATTATAAAGATTCCAACATGCAGATATGTATTGCTTATTTCTGGGAAGCTTTTCCAGCTCGGACCACAGATGCCAATGGCATTGCACTTTTCAGCTGTGAATCCTCATTTAAGCAAAATAGCACCATTAAGACACATGAAGGGTTTATATGGAGACTTGGAAAAGTCCCATAATTTGCAAAACATATGTCAAATAAGTATAGAAAATAGATCCTGGTGAATGGAACTAAAAAACATATCAATAAATACATCCATTTGATCTCATTTTAGAGGAGTTGGAGCATACTTAATCTTTTTTTCCCTTGGCTGCATCTTTCACATTTCATTTGAAATGTTTCAAGGTTTTAATTAAAGTACAGTTTTGTGTGGAAAAATGACATTTTTTCTATATCAATTGCATGACATTTCCAATTTGTCTGCTGTAGGGAAGAAACGGTTCCCAGTGCATGGCCCAGGATCCCAGCTACAACCTCCTAGCATTTTTTCTTCTTGAGTCATCTCATAATTAGGTCTGCTGCACATGGCAGCTCTCCTTTGAATGGCTGCTCACTATAGCTGACTCACAGACCATGAACAGAACATTAGATTTTGCATACTGCAAACCTCTTTGCATGTGATCTGAATGAGTTACAACAGTGATAGCTATGTGTTGAGTTGAGAGCACCATGATAAGAAGTTGTAGGAAGCCATCTTTGCTTCCACACAATTAGAATCTTCCATACAATACTTTCCACGCAACTAGAATCCTCTTCCTATTTGGCTAGGAGATTAAGATAGTCATTGCCAGGGGTGGCTTCATAGCAGAAGTAGGTCAGCCCATGTGCTGCAGGTCTTTATTTGGGAGTCCTGCATTAACAGAAACTGTGCCCAAAATGTTTCCAAGGGAAAATAGAGAGATTTTTCATCATGTTTGGAAGCCTGCCCCTGAAAGAGTAAAGATCTGGGGGAATGTAGTTTTTCACAATATTTTTGGCTCGCACATGCCCTGGAGGGGACATGGAGGACATGGAGGCTTTGTACGGTTTTTTAATATTCTTATATTTTATGCTAAATGTTTTAAACACTGTTTTATGATTGTTTTATTTGTTATAATTGTTGAGGCATCAAATTGCTGCCAATTGTGAACCACCCTGAGTTGCTCTGGGGCTGAGAAAGGTGGCATACAAATGTGATAAATAAATAAATAGATTTACATCATGGTTGTTGAAACCGGACTAAATTAGGTTCATTAGATTTTTTTGAAACAGGAAGTGATTTCTATTCACGTTTTGTTATTTAAAAAGGCACAGGAGAACCCAAATACATGGTGAAATTGTATTTCATAGGCCTGTTGGGAATACAAAAATGGAAAGTGAATTTCAACAGAAATAAGTTAGAATGGGTTAAAAGAAGAAAGGGGAAGAAAAATCAGCAGAAATTGTTTTCAGGAACACACATAAATGTTTACAGAAAAAGATGAAATAAAGGATGTTTACAGAACAGAAAAGAGAAACAGGCACAGAGGTGAGAGAAGAAAAAATATTGCAGACAGATAGAAGAAAGGGGATGTTTAATTTTATGTGTACATGTATGTGTGTTTGTGTCAATCTGAGACTATAAAACCCATGATCTAGTGACAATCAAATGTGGCATTTTTCTTGATGCTCTCTTGGCTTGTCAGCATCCCTTAGTGGTTTTGTAGAATTAAACTACTCAATTTAAATCTACTTAATTTCTAGTCTTTCAAAATGGACTAGAGATATAGGAGGCACTATACATCCACAGCCCTACATGGTGTTTGCTGTCATTTGAGGGCATATTACTGACTGTTTCTTCTAGGGTTGGCATGATGATGATGACGATGATGATGACAATGACGATGACACATGAAAGCCTCCGAGGTGTTGGTAGGTGCTGACGTGGCTCCCTAGCATTTCACAGATGCCCATCTCATCCTCTGTTTGGGCAGATGAAGTACTGCTCACCTAACCGATGGGTGATTCTAATGTCAAGCAAATGGATCCTGTCCAGGTTTTTTTAATGATCTGTTAAAGGTGATCAACCTTACTACAAAAACACATTCACTAACTTAGGAGTTGTCTAATGCAAAAAAAAAAAACAACCCCAACATATTTTCTTTCACAATGAAAAGAAGATGAAATGACCCTAAAGGTCAGAGTGGGGATTTTAAAAAGATCACCAATTTGAAACAGTATGATTACATTGCTTTTCATTGGGTGTCCAAAAGCAAAGACCATGTATCCATCTAGAAACACTGTGAACTATTATTTTAAAAACGTTTTGTCCAGGAGAAATGGAAAGAGAAGACAGTTCCATTGCTCTTGCTGTACTATGCTTGTGCAGTGCATAGGTCAGTAGAATATGTTGCTGATCCACTCAAGCATTGTTTTCTTGAAAATCTTGATTTTATTAATATTTCAGAGGGTTAGGTGTCAATTGGATACTCTTCATCTCAGTAGGTTAGCTGAGGGAATGTTATCTCATTTGTGGTTCATGACCCCATTCAGCCCACCAGAGAAATGCCCTTTAAAATATTTCTCTTTAAAGTGTTTGAAGCTGCACTATAATTTTAAAAGTGGTGCATAGAGGTGAGGATGCTTCAGAAGATATTTAGATTGTGCCCACAATTCTAATAGATGAACAACATTAGCCATGGGCATAAAATGTATATATTAAGGCAGGCAGAATTTCCCAGTCCAAGCCCCAAGAGACTCCACTATCTTAATTGAGATTTCACAGAAGGGAGAATGATGGCAAGTACATCTTAAAGTGCTACCATGCTGCAGGGGTATTCATACATTAGCATGATTCTCATCTTAATGCAATGTATCAATAGTGAGTCTTCCTAGGACTTCAGTAATGTAATCTTTTCCTTTAATACCTAACAAATTTGTTGTTGAGAGATTAATGAAACTGAGTAGACAGTCTCCATACCCAAATTCAGTTTCATCTCTGTATCCTGTATATCAGGCATGTAGCCGGGGGGGGGGGGGGGCTTGAGCCCCCCCCCCGAAATTCTCATGGTAGTCCACGAGAAGGCCTTACTGGTACATTATTTAAACTGTTATGTTTATTCATATGATGATCTGATCACTATGCTCAATATATCCCATATGCATGGGGCTATTGGGATAACAATACAAAAGGTTCGCTAAGGTAGACCTTCTTTCACTCAGACTCAGCCCCCCCCCCCCCCCCGAATCAAAGTCAGCTCCCCCCGAAACAAAATCCTGGCTACGGGCCTGCTGTATATAGATATTCTGTTTTAGGATTTTCCACTGTGAAATATGTGAACAATAGAAGAAGAGTGTTAGCTTATACCCTAAGCCACATGTTTCAAATGCATGGCCTGTGGATATAAGCTTAGATCTTTGATACAGTCCAGGGGAGGAAAACAAGATTCTAGGCCTACAGTTTTATGTGATTTCTGAGTACAATTTAAGAAAGGAAAATGTATTCATGTGTCTTTTAATGCAAGCGAGTGTATTATTCTTTGTTTAATGGTCTCTCTCTCTCTCTCTCTATATATATATATATATACATAGATATCTTTTATCTATGTATGACTATGTTGCACACTACTATAAAATGCAAGTATTATTATTATTATTATTATTATTATTATTATTATTCAATCCTATCATTGTCATTGGACTGTAAGCTACAGCAGCCCTAAACAGCTTTCTCAGTGGTGAGAAAAATGGAAATGGTAGTCCAACAATACTATCTCCACACTGGAAAAATAACAGCAATAACAAGAGCAACAACCTAATAATATTAATAATAACAATAATACTTTTATTTCTTACCAGCCTCTCCGCATGGCTTGAAGTGAGTTACAAGAGCGCTAAAAGTCATGATAATCTAAAACATTCTATAAAATACTATTAAAATATATTTCTACAAAACACCTATTAAATACAGAGAACAAAGATAAAACACAAGACACAAATTTAAAATCCAGCAGGCTGAGTAAGCCTGCTGGAAGACATAGGTCTTCAAATGTGTTTTAAATTACAACAACTCATTTAGCTGTCAGAACTCTTCCAGATGGTCTTGGGGCAGTCGATGAAAAGGTCCTCTGGGTGACGGTCACCAGCCAGATTCTGGCAGGGTTAAGTAGCCACTCCCAAGAGGACCTAAATGTTTGGGGCAGATTGTACAGGAGACTGTGATCCTGTAGGCATTTTTTTCTGTGTCAAGAGCAACTTGAGAAACTGCAAGTCATTTCTGGTGTGAGAGAATTGGCCATCTGCAAGGATGTTGCCAAGGGGATACCCGGATATTTGATGTTTTACCATCCTTGTGGTAGGCTTCTCTCATATCCCTGCATGGGGAACTGGAGCTGACAGAGGAAACTGAACCCGCTCGCACTTGATTTGAACCACTGACCTGCCAGTCAACAGTCCTGCTGGCACAAGGGTTTAATCCATTGTGCCACCGAGGGCTCCTATAGATAACCTGGGCCCAAACCATTATAACCTCATATGCATATCTTTGGAGTGAATTTTTTTTAAAAAAAAACCCACTTTTGATGGATGTCCTCCATTTCCCCTCCATCTTAATCTGCTTCAATAAACAGCTGTGAGGATGGTGGGAGACTATGCAGCAGAACTGACAGGACTGTGTTTGGCCTTCTTTTGAGGTCCTGCATTTTAAAAACCCATTTCTTTGTAATGTATTTTGCCGCTGTCTGGAAGCACACTGAGTCACACCCAGATAGACTGGGCCTGGGGCTGCAGTCGACTCACAAGAAGACCAGTCAGGCAGCAGAAGAGATGGATGGAACTGCTCTGGTTTCTGGCCTCTTCCTCCACAGCAGACTCAAATTTTGCCTCCACCTATATAACTGTCAAAGACAGAGTAATATGCAAAAAGAAAAGGTGGAAATTCTACAGCATTCTTTATTAAAGCAAATAAAAGCTGTACCCTGGTAATAATGTCTAAGCCAAATCTCTCTGTCATTTCCACATTCTGGAGATAAATTATCACTTTGCTCCCCAAGAGACTCAGACTAATGAAGGCTACATCTGTTAAAGTTTGCAACAAAGTGGTTTGCTAATTGTGCTCCCAAGAAACAGTGTGAGCCTCATTATGTTTAATATGTTGTACTAACAACTTAGCACAACTATAGCATTCGAGGTGGAGGCATTGGCTGACACATAGTGGCCAAATAAGCCATGCATCAAGTAGGACAGAAGGAAGGAAGCTTCTCAAAAATGGCTCACTTTCATTTAAAACGGTTCTGTCACATTGGGTCATTTAACCAGAAGAAGTGTACCTTCCTGCTTTGCTGGATAGCCAGATTCAAAAGAGATCAAGGCTCACATGGGCTCATATAGGATTATGAGAGGTGTTGTTTTAAAAAGCCTTCTTTGACAAAGAGTGCTAGTGCCCCACCAAACTACAAATTCCAGGATTCTACAGCAGTCAAAATGGTGTCAAACTACATTCATTCTGCAGTGTAAATGCATCCTGAGAATTTTGCAAATTTCCTTTCCCCGCTCATAGTTTTAATGAAATGAATCCAAAGGTTAAGTACAAGGACATTCTGTACTGTGATTTTTGCAGAATGTCCATGTACCAACTTTCTTATATTTTTGAACTCCTAGAAAAATAAATATAAAACTAATAGCCATCCTCCACAAATTCCTATCTCAGTTCTCTTGCTTTATTCCCTACCCCCCACCCCCACCCTCACCCTGTCAGCTGGCCTAAACTGAAGAATGGTTGTAAACCTTTTACTGTTTGGCAACCCTATCAAGAATAGTCTTCCTTTACAAATAGCTGGGCAGAATAACATTGAATCCAAATCACGTTGAATCCAAATCCTCATTCATTATTGCTAAGGAAATAACAATGCACAGCTGTTGATAAAATTTTCAAATTACTTTTCTGTTAACACTATTTTTAACTCTCTAATTTAGAGGCAGTCATATGGTTTTCTCGTATATGCTAGTATTCTTCCATTCACCATATTTAAAACAGCAAAATTGCATATGCAGATACACAAGCTGAAATGTATTCCCAGCTATTAGCACTTGTTTTGCTCTCTAAATGATAAACAATCTGGAAATAAAGTTTCAACTGCAATTATAGTTTAATGGCATAGTTGCTGAAAACTATTATCACTCACAAAAAAACAAATAAAAAGTGTATTTTATTAATTATTAACAAAGATTACACTTGTGGTGGAGCTGTGTGTAGGAGGTCAGTCAGAAAAGAATGATCCGCAGGGCAGTATACCAGAAGAAATTCTCCTGAGAGGAGGAACTTATGGTTTCCCTCATCAAGATAATTCTTTAATTGTCAGAGAACTGTTCATTGGACTTGGTTGGAATCTGAGCTCAGAACTGAGCTCAATACCTACACAAGCAGTTCGGAGCCTAATGCTACAGACTGAGTATAGTGCACAAGTGGGGCTGTCCAATATTGTTGGACTTCAACTTCCAATCAGCATAGTCAAAGGTCTGAGATTATGGGATTTATAGTCCAATGATACTGTAGTGCATCAGATTCCCTGCCTCTGTTTGGGTCTCCAAAACCATTTTTCATTTAGTTTTACTTTGCTTTGTGTCTTTCCAATGTGTGTGCCCAGCCAGTGTTGTCCACTAATTCTTCAGAGCATCAGAGATTACCTGAGGAACCCAGAAAATCTGAGACACCCCACCCCCTCCACAAACCCCCTTAAAAAGAATTAAAAATTAAAAAATATTTACTCGACCACCATTACTCTGCTGCTGGCCCTCTTCTGGCAAGTAGATAAACCCAGGGAAGGGGGGGCAGTAATTATTTTCTTGCTGTCCGGGTGCTTTCTTGGACACCTTCCCCCAGGAAAGCACATGTTTTCTGCAGGTGCGGTGACAGAAGTTTGGCCTGATTCAGGTTTTTTAAACCCAGGTTAGTCCAGACTTTTCCCCTGTGTGCAACTGGCCTGATTACTATAGGTGATCACTCGTGGTTGAATATGATTTTTTTTCCAAGGGTTGAGTCTTGGCAGTGGATCCAACTGTGGAGACCTACTCTGGATCCACATGGTCTTTCACAATGAGGACATAGATTTCCAAATGGAAGATGGTCATGACAAGAGTTTGCTTGACTTACCTTCCTCTTGGCACATTTTCTCTTTCGCTATTTTTGTCTCATCAAAATCCACAGCCCTGTTGGCTCGGGGCTTCCCAATTCTTGGAAAACTAGAATTGCCCTGTTGAAGCATGTTCACATGTCTGCCTTCTTCCTGACACAATTCACTGTGTTTCGGTTGTGGCCCATAACCCTATATGATTTAGGTACAGCCTGTCTGAAAGACTATCTTCTGATATAAACCTGAGCTTTAAGATTCTCAGAGGAGGACATTCTGGATTCACAGCTATAATTGGTGAGGACATGAAAGAAACCCTCTCTAATGGTTGCCCAAGGCTATAGAAATACTTCCTTTTGTTTGATGCGTTAAGACCATTGACATTCAGAGATAGTGTTTTTAGAGTCCTCATTATGAAGGTTCCAGTGTTTACAATTGAGTATTTAAATGTATTTAAAATGTTCAACATCTAAAAATTAAAATTTTAAAAAGTAATACTAGAATTCCATTCTACTAAGGCTGGCTATACACTTTAGAAAATGCTTGCTAGAGCAAAAAATAAAAGCCATATTTGAAATTTGTGCAGAATAAATGTGTAAATAAATATGTACAGAATAAATGTGCACATAAATATTTTTTGACAATTCTCTTATAGCAGGAGGAAAATTGCTAAAATTATGCATGGTTTCCTTTAGCAAAGATTTCCATCTTTTATTTTTTTTAAAAATCTATTCATCAGATTGGTCAAAGGAAGGAACAATTAGTCTTCATGATTTTGGCTGGGTTATGAGACCTATTGAAACAATAGATTGAATCAGAAATGTATTTTAGTGTCCTAAATTTGCTTTTTCATGAACAACCCCATTTTGACCAAAGATGGGCAACTTTTTTATAAAAATTGTTCTTAACTATACTACATAATAATTTCCCTGCATTATTCCATCCAGAATTGGTTTGTCAGATCTATGCCTGGCCCTCTTCATAAATTCCTTTTCATCTATTAGTTATGAGTCAAATCTGAATGCTTCTAACACAGACCATAATTAAGAAACATAACATGTACTAATAGAATTCAAAGAAGAACTGAAGAAAAGAGATTTTGCTGTTAACAAGAATGGACATTTTGCAAATTAAAACGGAGACCAGAGGCTTCTTTATAATGAATATGTTGATTAGAAGGAAACTTTTTATATATTCCTAATGAGACATTCATGAATGAACCTGCTGAATGGGAAAAATAAAAATGTACCCTTGAGATGGGAGACTGTATTTAATTTGAAGATTTCAGTTTGCAGATAATTATATACACATTAACCTTTTGACCAATTTCTTTTCAGGTTAAGCCCTCAAAAGATGAACCCATTGATTAGCCTGATTTTCCTCATCTTGATTTCCTTTGTGAAAACTATTGCTTGTTATCATATGACCTATTCATGAACAGAGGTAACAAACCTGTAAATTGCCCATTAAAATATATAAAGCATTTATTTGAGGATAATTAGAGATGTTATTTATTTTTTAACATGAAAAACGATTATAATGACTATTTGGAGGAAATTAAATACCTGCTGGACTTGTGGTTAAAAAAGCAGTAGCTAAAATCTGGGATTGTTGAAGGGAAAATAAGGGCAAACTATTTTAATGTGACCACATTCTAAAAGAAAGCCATGTAAAGGGCTCTTTTAGTTGAAAGCAAATTTAAAATATTCTAAAGCAGGTCTTCTTAAACTTTTTCCACTATCATTGTGCCTGATAATTTGTTGCCTGACCCTAGGTATATAAAATAGATATAAAATCAAACATTTACTAATACATCGGCATTTACAAGGCTTGCAAAACACACTGATTTTCTCTTTTTATAAAGTACAGCTGAAGAATTTTCTGCAGAATCCATGCACAACAAATTCATGTAGTGTCTAAAACAGCCATAAGATGGCATTTAGAAACATTTTTGTGACCTCCAACACTGAACTAAGGGGAGCTCATTTGGGGTCAAGACCTACAGTTTCAGAAGCAGTGCTCTAGAACAATGATTCCCAACCTGTAGTTCTCCAGATGTTTTGGAATTAAACTCCCAGAAACCTCAAATTCATTTTCCTGTGATCAGGGATTATGGGAACTGAAATCCAAAACACACGGAAGACCAGAGTTTGTGAAAGACACTACTGTCCAAAGAATTATCCAGCTAGTCTGGATATTATGGTGCCTGAAGTGATCTGTATTTTTTCCAGAGCTTGATTATATTTTTATACATCCAAGAATTTTAAACAATATGATCTCTGAAAAACCTGCTTTTTGACTATAGCTGGTTGTACTGATAGAGGATTTAGGGAGTTTTAGACTTGAAACATATTTTTTCTCTAGGTATGATTCTGTTAGCTTGCCCTGAGGTTTTCTTTCCTCACTTCTTAGACCTCATCTAGCCCCACTTCTTAGACCTCATCTAGCCTATGACTTTTAGCTTACTGCTTTCTTGAATTATCACCAATGAGGTCCCATCTAAACTGACCATACCACCCAGTTTCTGAATGCAGATTGCCTACTTTAAACTGGATTATATGAGTCTACACTGCCCTATAATCTAGTTTACATCAGATAATCTGCATTCATGGATGTTCAGACAGGCCTTTGACCTTGAGTAGGCTGAATGGGCCCATATGAAGCTGACACTTGGTACCTGTAAATTGACGGAGGTTATTTTTACCTACTGTTGCTTTAAAATTGTTTTTTTTAAGAAATGATTTTTTATTAGTGAATAACATAAATGACATTAAACAAAAACTTAATGGACACACAAATAATTAAAATATTTTATACATACCTAAGATGCTGATTTTTATACATTGAGAGTGTGTGAACATCATAAAAAGAAAAGTGGGAGTATAGAAACAGAGAGGAATGAAGAGTAAAGAAGGGAGAGAAGGAGAAAGAAAAAAAGGAGAAAAACAAACAAACCAGCATCATGATGAACATATACTTATACATTTTTCCTTATCACTTCCAGATTGCATCCCGTGGTATTACTTTACTCTTTTTCCCTACATGTTCCTAATATGTGAACCATGTCGTCCGCGAACGCACGTCTTATATTTGTTCTGTTTCACACTCAAACTTTTTAAATCTTGGTAGTTTCTCATGTTTTCTAATAAACTTTCTAAAGTCATAATGAAAATCAACAGGGATAAAGGGCATCCCTGTCTGATCCCCTTATTTATTTTAAATTCTATTGATAATTGTCCATTTATTATAATTCTTGCTGAACTGTTGAGCATAGATTGCTTTGATGGCATTAATAAACTGATAACCCATGTCCATTTCTTTTAACAATTGCATTATGAAATTCCAGTTAACTTTGTCAAAGGTTTTTTCCGCGTCTAAAAATTGTATTGTTTTGATTTTATGCTACATGTGTTGCCAGGAGATTGTTGTTATAATTTTATGTGACTTGTTTTATACTTTTGTACCATTCTTACCTGTTGTTGTTGTTGTTGTTGTTGTTCAGAAACTGCGGTATATGGCAGTGTACATAGTGCATCAAAAAGCTGTTCTGCATTCCTGTACAGTTATATATTTAGCATATATATTTACCTTTAATATATATGCAAAACAGTTTTGTGTCAGTCTTTTCTATCTCATTTTAAAGTTTCTTTAACATACAGATTTGGGTTACTATGCATTTTTAAAACTGAGACAATTTATATATAGTGTTATGTAGGATATATGCACATGTATGTGATTTTGTAAAAAATAGCAAATAATAATTGCAATAAATAATGTTACCTACCTATTGACCCTTTTCTTTCAAATCCCCTGATAAATTAAAAATAAAATTAAAATATTGCATAGAATCATTGTGTTGGAAGAGACATCGCTCTTCCACACAGCCCTGTATCACAGAATATCAAGGCAGAAAATCCCACAATATCTGCTTTGAACTGGGTTATCTGAGTCCACACTCAGATGATGTGGGATTTTCTGCCTTGATATTCTGGGATATAGGGCAGTGTGAAAGGGTATTCACATTCTAGGACAAAATGTGTTTCCCCCCACGAATAAAATAATCTCTTTTTTAAAAACAAAAAAAAACCCCTGGCATTTCATCCTTTTTCCACATCACATCTATTGGGTGTTATTAGTTTTCTTTGATTTTTTGTTTCCTGTTCAGAAAAGGAATTGCTGGTTTTATTACTAACCACTATTACAAAATACTATTATTAGTTACTGGCTTACTCAATGATCCTAATTAAAGTTAAAGATAGCTCACACTAATGTATACATTTGTGTAAATCCCATTTAAATATGTTTTTCCATGTATTTTAATATGTGCATTTTACAGAAATATCTTTTAATTCAATATATTCACTTTACTGAATGTTTTTATGAGGATATGTTTTAACTATGCTTTGAGATGCTTCAAGCTATGAGGAGAAGCAGGTAAGAAATAAAAGCAGTAGTAGTACTATTAGTATTTTGAACACTATCAAGTATTTCATTTGCTCAATGATACAAGTAGAAAAACCACTTTGTACAAGCTGAACAGTCACTGATGGGCCATAAAGGTACATCAGGAAAATTTCCTTATGCTGCTGGTTTGGACATCTTCAACCTCCTTTCTCTAGCTCTCAAGCATGTTTGCAGAATTCAGCTTCCAACATGAGTTTGGGACACGTGTTGGATCAAAAAATTAAAAATAGTGGACTCATCTGAAATATTTAAGATTCTGAAATGTAACATCTAAAGATGTGCTTATTCACGCAGGAAAGTCTCCATGACAAACCAGGCATACTTAATTGCCAACTTTGCAGTTTGGGAATAACCCTATGAAGTCTAGTGTGTAACGGCATAATTTATGTAATATGGCACATATAATACAATAGATAAGAAAGAATGCTAGAGGTACTAGAATATGTGTATGTGTGGTACCTGAAAACTGGGGGGGGGGCATATTAAAATGTAAATAAGATAAGATATGTGCCCAGTATAACCTCCTAGCACTGAGAGATGAGAGAAGACGTGACCTAGAGTTACTTTCCAACAGGTGTAATGGTTTATGACAGGCAGCTATGATACAGGTTATTTGAAGTCTCTTCTCCTTTATTCACCAGCCCATACACAAGATAACAAAGCAGATGCCTCCACTGTAGAACACTAATATGACATCATCCCTAGTGGCAATGCCAATCTTTCTCTATCCCACCACCCTGATCTGGTGGGAACTTAGGAGAGGGTTTTCTTGGGGGAAAGGCGAGACTGGCAACCTCCCTGCTTTTCACAGACAAGTAGAGACTTTGCTATTCCAGCCAGGTAAGTTTAACTTTACTTTTGTTAAAGTTATTTTGGGGGGCTTTGGGGTGGCTGCATGCCATCCTGATTGTTATTGAGATGCATGTAGATGCCTCCACGCACACAAACACACACACACAGAGAAAAGCCCAGGTTTTTTGATGGGCATGGGAACTTTTTAAAACCTGCTTTGGTGTGGATTTCTGGCCTGTTTGAAATAATCCTTAGAAATGAAATCTTGTGTCCAATAACAATATCAGTATCAGTACATCATAATAGTAAGAACATATAGTTAAATGTGATGTGTGATCCATGTTTGGAATTAATTGTCAATGTTGTATTAATTCCTTGGACTAATTATAAATCAACATACGCTCATATGGTTTTAAACAATTTGCAATTGGAAATAAAAATTGACACAGCAAATAGACAATGCAGTTCATGCTGAACCCAGCAGGTATAGAATTGGCCAAAGTTCTTGTATTCACAAAGCACCAGTACAAGAGTTGCCTATAGAATATTACATATCAAGTGTTATTGTTTAAAAAACCTCAAAAAACTGTTCAGCAGTGGAACTCTCTGCCCTGGAGCATGGTGGAGGCTCCTTCTTTGGAAGCTTTTAAACAGAGGCTGGATGGCCATCTGTCAGGGGTGATTTGAATGCAATA
The DNA here is from genome assembly GCF_037176765.1 of Anolis sagrei. NCBI lineage: Eukaryota > Metazoa > Chordata > Lepidosauria > Squamata > Anolidae > Anolis > Anolis sagrei. The sequence goes on along the minus strand of NC_090023.1, from coordinate 208,634,203 downwards.
TTCCTGCTTCTTGGCAGGGGGTTGGACTGGATGGTCCATGAGGTCTCTTCCAACTCTTTGATTCTATGATTCTATGATTCTATGAAATCCCTAACTAAAACCTTAAAATAAAATAGAAAAGTCATACAACAACCACTGTAAATATTTTACCATTCATTCCCTTCAGAATTAAAATTAATTAAAATTATATCATCTCAAAAAATAGGCTAATTCTAGCAAGCTCAATCCTATACCAGTCTCTCCCTGACTTCACCTGTCTGTCGTTCACTTTTCATTAATTAATGATTTTATTGATCTTAGTATTTTATTCACTGCTGGATTTATTGCATTTGTTATTATTGTGAAGAATAATCCAAAATACAACCTGATGATTTTTTTTCTTTAGAATGTAAAGATAGTGTTTAAAAAGAGATTTGTACTATTAAGCCTAGGGCCAGAAAAACTCTTAACTAAAATCAAGGACACATTATCTACAGTTGAAAAGAAAAAGAAACCCCAAAATATGCTGTGTGAATTTTTTGAAGCAGTTAAGGACAGTCAAGAAGCAAAAGTAAGAGCTGAGAGAAATGGGTACAGAGCCCTAAATGCAACTGCTCAGTGACTTATGTACAGGAACAAAGAAAACTATTATAATAATCAAGACAAGAAATAGAAGATGACAACAAAAAGGAAAAACAAGGAACTACACAACCAGCAAGTGAACACATTACTTAACCAAATACAAATAAAAAGTTTGAAAGAATGCATTGAAGAAGTACATAAAAGAAATGAAAGGATTGTGTTCCTTTCATGAAGAACTATTTGAAGATGAACCTATAATATTAGAAAATAAAAATAGAAGCTGCACTGGGAGAAATGAATCACCAGGAACCAATAGAGTTGATTCAAGCTACAAAAACAGACTCTAGTCTAGTTCTAACTAAAATTTCCAGAAATATGAAAAAAATCAAACAACAATTTTATTGTAAATGTTTGGTCTCAAAAAATGAAATACCAAGATTTACAGTAACCATAGAACAATCATTAATTTTTCATATAAGCAAGCCAATGTTCAAAATTATGTAACAAAAACTTTTGCCCTACATAGAGCAAGAAATGCTAGATGTCCAAGCTAGATTCAGGAAATAAGCACTAAGAATTATATTGCAAACATAAGTTAGATATTGGACCACTTCAAAGCAAATCAAAAGAACATCAATCTGTGCTTTACAACTTAGCAACACCTTGTCCTTGTAGATCATGAAAAATGATAGATTGCTCTTAAAGAAACAGAGACCCCTTCTACATTGCCATATAAAATCCAGATTATCTGCTTTGAACTGGATTATATGGCAGTGTAGAAATAAATAATCCAGTTCAAAGTAGATAATGTGAATTATTTGTTTTTCTTACCTGAGTTATATGACAGTGTAGAAGGGGGCAGAAATGCCACAATATTTGTCCTCACATGTAACCTGTACTAAAGACAATTAGATCAGAATACAAATAAATGGAATGGTTTTCCATAGGCAAATCAATCAGATAAGGTTGTATTTTTTATCCTGTCACTTGCTGAACATATTCATAAAGCAGTACTGGAATAAGGAGACATGAAAATGAGAGGATTGAACATCAGCAATTTCAAATATAGAAAAGACACAATTTTACTAGAAGAAAAAAGCAAAGACTTGGAAAAATTACTGTAAAAGGTCAAGGAATATTTGGATATACAGATTTGTGGTTGCATTTTAGAAAAATGAAAGTAATGATCACAGTAGACAATCAACACATTTTTTTTCTTGTCAGGAGCAACTTGAGAAACCTCAAGTCACATCTGGTGTGAGAGAATTGGTCATCTGCCTGCATGAACACTGCCCAGGGGACATCCAGATGTTTTACCATCCTGTGGGAGGTTTCTATCATGTTCCTGCATGGGAAGCTGGAGCCGACAGACGGGAGCTCTCCCGGATTCAAACTGCCAATCTCTTGATGGGCAGTTCAGCCGGCACAACGGTTTAACGCATTGTGCCACTAGGGGCTCCAATTGAGACATTGAAATAGTACAAGATTTCCTATTCCTTGGCTCAGTCACTAATCAGAATGAACTAAGTCTTGGACTGGTAGCTATGGGGGCAGGGACTAGACAAGAGCTGAAGAATAAAGATATCTCATTGAATACTAAAGTTAGAATTGGCCATGCCATCATATTTCTATTTTCTTCATATAGTTGTGAAATATGGATAGTGAGAAAAGCTGATAAGAAGAAAGTCAACTCATTTGGAATGTAGTGCTGGTGGCGAATCTATGGATACCGTGTACTGCTAAAATAATTAAGTCCTAAAGCAAATGAAGCCTGAACTCTCTCTAGGAAACAAAATAACTAAACTGAGATTGTTGGGTTTGGACATATCATGAGAAGATATTATTCTCTAGAAGACAACAATGCTTGCTAAGGTAGAAGGCATTAGAAGGCAGTAGAAGGATCACATTACAGTTGGATAAACTCAATCAAGGAAGGCACAGAGCTGGTTCTGCTAGACCTGAGCACGACTATTAATGATAAGGTGACTTGAAGCTCTCTCATTCACAGGGTTGCTATAAATTGAAGTTGACTTTTGGACCGTTGGAAACACAACAACACATAATGTATATAACACCATACTCTTCTCCAGGCAAAAAGTTTCTGCCTTTGCATTTAATTGCAGAAGATACATCTTCATAGCCAAATATGTACTTCACAGCTAATGCACAGATAATGATACTTATGCTGCCACCTTGCGAAGCAATCGAACCAAATCCATTATAACATGTAAAGTGTACAGAAGTTTCATGAATAATTTGACAGTTTTGTGTTTGGACATGTTAACTAGGTGGAAGCTTTATATGAGATGTAAATTGTTACAACCCTGACTGCTCTTGAGTCCTTTTTTATTCACGGGCATGATAATTGGTTAGGAGAAACTATTTCACACTTTTCTGCAAATGAAGGAAAAAATGGTTTAGTAAGAAACTCACTTGTCGGAGGTTGAATAGAAGGATTAAAAGAAGGAATGAATAGCTGGTACAAAATGAACCAAAGCTATCTTCTCAATGGTTATAATTGTAACTTCTCCTAATTGCATTAAATGCATTGATATTACATTTTAAAATAATTGGCCTATACTGGGGTATTTTCAGACTATATGGCCATGGTCTAGTAGGATTTTTCTCCTGGTGTGTCGCCTGCATCTGTGACTGGCATCTTCAGGAGAAAATGCTAATAGAACACAGCCATACAACCTGGAAACTACACAACACCCCAGTGATTCTGGCCATGAAAGCCTTCGACAATACATTGGTCTATATTCTGTTCATTTGGAATTGATCCATCAACTGCACTGTTTCCTTGGATTCTAGTATTGTACTACTGGTACTATTACTGTTATTCTTTGGTACATATGTTGTAAGGATTATTATTATTATTATTATTATTATTATTATTATTATTTTCCTTTTTAATTAGTACTTCTGAACCCTAAAGTTGCATCATACTTTACACAGCCATAATGTGTTGTGTAGTTTACATCAGAACTACAATAATTTGGGATCAGGGTTGGTATATGTAGGAGGTGTTTAACTTCAATGCCTTGAATAAATGAAGAACAACGTGTGCTAGGAATTTGTTACACTCTATTCTACATGTGCTCCCTCTTACACATTCGACATGGAAAGAATGTACACATACATAACTTATCCATATAATATGAAAATGCTTTTCGAGACACTGTTGCAAAGATTCAAAATTACAGTAATGCCTTGAGTTAAGAGTGTAATTTGTTCCATGACTGAGCTCGAAACTCAAATCACTCTTATCTCAAGATGAATTTCCCATTGAAATGCATTGAAATGCTATTAATCCATTCCAGCTGCCCAACCCTCCTCCCCCCCCCCCCCCCACACACACATTTTGGTTGCTTGTATTTAAATAAGAAAATGTACTATAAAAATAATAAATAATGTATAAATGCATATTCACATAGAACAATAAATAATAAAGATCAGCTTTTAAATAGTAGAAGCACAAAGTTGTGGCACAATAGTAGGCACATAAAGTTATGGCAATGCAGCACAAAGTGAAGAGGCAGAAGAATACTTTTCTTTATTCAGTTCTCCTTCCACCCTCCCCTCTCTCTTGCTCTCTATCCCTCCCTCTCATATCAAGAATAAAACCACTTAAAATCAATCAACCCAAAGTTATTCCAAGCAAACAAGAACAAAGTAGACAGCAATCCTCCAAAACGGACAAGTACGCAAGCCACGAGGCAAGAAGCACAGAGGTACAAGGCATGGAGGCTACTACCTTGAAGCCCCAAAGCCCTGTATTCTTGCACTAGTGTTCCCTCTGGTGTTAGCTCTTAATTCAAAATGCTGCTCGTATGTCAAAACAAAATACAGACTGAGCAGCAGCTCTTAATTCAAAACACTCTTAAGTTGGGACACTCTGAAAACAAGATTCCACTGGATGTTTTAATAAAGTAGATCATGACTCAGCTGCAGTACTTCATATTCTAGATATCTGTATACAGTAATTTTGATATATGAAATGGACCATTCTAAGTTTGAATGGTACCTAGACAAACATGGTTCAGACTACAACTACGTGATGCACCATTATTCAGGAGACCATCCATACTCTTTGATCAGCTGTTGTAACCTTTTTGCATTGTTATCATCTGAAGTCCAGTCGGTGGTAAGTTTCAACAGGTTTTTGTTAGAGACATCAGGCCATATGGGGAAAGCCTTGCTACTAGTATAAACCTTTCTTTATGAACATATCTGCACCATCAAAACAGTCTGATAACAGTTTAATTATCATGATTACTAGGATTTGTAGTTTGGTGAAGTACTTAACATTCTCTCCTAAAGAACTGTAATGCTGGAGTACATGAATTCTTTTGAGGAATTTTCTAGAAATTCTGCAAATCTCAGATTTCCAATAGCAGATCATACTGATATCATATTATCTCACTTTGTTATATTGATATACTATTTATTTGGGGCATGCAATTCGGCAAAAACCTGTCCCACTTTTGGTGCCCGATTTTTGGCTGCCCCACCCCCATTCCATAGTTAGGGAACTTCGGGAATTTTGTGGGCGGGGTGGTGGTTCTGTTTTCATGCCAGAAAGTTTCAGTAAGTTGGTGCCAATGAGGAAATATTAGAGGCTCATTTCTCTGTCATTTTTACACCTAACAGCTCAAAACTCACCTCACTTGTAGGCCACATTTACTCCTGCAAGCCTGCCAAGTATCAGAATGCTTCACCAATCAACTAATGTTTTGGTATTTTTTAAAAGTTTTTACCATAACATTTTTTTAAAAAGCCACAAGAAGGGGTTCTAGGAATTGAAGTCCAAAGCTCATGTCACAATCAGGGAGGAGAATGGATACAGTCAACCAGGTCTCTGATTGACTGAGAAAGAAAGTGAGAAACACACAGAGAGAAAACATCAACTCTCATCAAGCTCTGCGAGGAGGGAGCACAAGACTCCTTCAATGCTTGTGCCACACAAAGTGCTGCTGGGAAAGAAAGTTCCATTTGCCTCAAGCGGGCCCAGGGGGAGGGTGTTTGGGAAGGAATGGAGGTGGCTTCCAGGGAAGAAAACAAAGGAGGACCCACAGCTTTCCTGATTTGTGATGTTGCCCTGCTCACATGCCACCGCCTCAGGTAGAATGGCCATTGGTGCCCATTAGCCCTCATTAGCCAAAAAGATATGGCTGCTGTTATCTGTACCAGCTAAGGCTTTGGCTGCACTACACCAGGCTCAGTTTCATGGTTTCGTCAATCAAATTCACCAAATCCTCTAAATCCGTTGCACAGAAATGAAGTCTTGAACACTGCTACTCTGTCCACTAACAACTGGAAACAAGCATTTGATTCTTGTTATTTCTTATTTTATTTATCAAGTGTCACTACTTATTTATTTGTGTTTTGCCTACTGCTTGTAGCCTGTTAATATGTCTTGAATTAGTTATTGCCCTCATTTTATTTATTTTGTTTACAAACTTGGTGAAGTATATTTTGGTTTAGGCAGGCACTTACTTTATATGTTTTACCTAGGGTTGTATATATTAGACAATCTGTGGCATCTCTCTGTTTCCATTATACTGCTACTATTTTAGAATTTTATAGCATTTATTACTGCTTTTAATTGCTCTTAGCCATCCTGATTGGCATACAAGCACCAGAGGATTAACTATGTATTTTTCGATAAAATAGATATATGAGCACATTTTGTAAGCCACTTTGATTGATCCCTCTTTTTGGAAGGGAAAATAGGATAAACACTTTAACTTGCTTGAATTAATTACATAGTAAATCTATGAAAATGCTGCCATTACAAAAAAAACACCTCTTCAGCATAGACTGGGGAAATGGTGCAATTTCATAGCCAGGTACCATTTTAAACCTCTGCAGCTGCTGAGCAACCAATGCAAAACTGGCAGGCTGAAAGACAATAAACACAATATTTAGGCACAGTGGGTTAAACCACTGAGCTGCTGAACTTACGAAAGGTCACAGGTTCGAAGGCAGGGAGCGGCATGAGCTCCCACTGTTAACCCCAGCTTCTGCCAACCTAGCAGTTTGAAAACATGAAAATGTGAGTAGATCAATAGGTACTGCAGGAAAGTAACGGCACTCCATGCAGTCATGCTGGCCATATGACCTTGAAGGTGTCTATGGACAATGCTGGCTCTTCAGCTTAGAAATGGAGATGAGCACCAACTCCCAAAGTTGGACACGACTGGACTTAATGTCAGGGGAAAGCCTTTACCTTTATCTAGTGAATATCCAAACAGTGAACATGACTTTATTTTCCACAGGGTTGGTTCTACTTGTGCCCTTCTTCTGTATGATTGGATGAAGTTTATGAAAAAACATAGATTGAGGCAGCTCTTGACTAATCAGAACATCATGACAAAAACCTCCTACCACTCCTCATTGTATGGGTCATCACAGGTAATCACCCATGGCATAGTATGATTGTCTTCCAAGGGTAGAGTATTGGCGGTGGGTCCGTAAGTAACTGTGAAGACCTGTTCTGGATCCGCATGGTCTTTCACAATGTAACCTAAAATGAATTCCAAGTTAATAATGTAACTACTACACTATTACTTTGCAGTTGTTTTATAAGGCAAAAAACTTCTTTTTTCAATTTTTACAGGTTTTTTCCAGGTTTTCCCATCTTGGGTTCTTGTATGTCTTGCCCAGTTGTTTCTACAATATTTCTATAATATTGGGGTTATTATCTCTAGCACTTGATGAACCCTTGTACTCAAGGATACTGTCTCCTTCCTCCAAAAACTCCAGTTTAAATTCCTCATGATCAGGTTTGTGAGTCCCTTAGCGAAAAACATACCTGTCATCTACTGTGAAGCATAAGCCATCACTTTCTACAAGTCAATCTTCATGAACCAGAGTGCAAGAAGACAGATCTTTCCTGGTGGCACCATCTGAGGGACCAGTTGTTCACTTGCTATTCTTCTCACCCTTCCTGGATTGTATCCTTCAGCTGGGTAAAAAGATCAAGTGACAATCTGTGCATCAGGGTTCTTCAGCTTCCTAAGCTGAGCCTTATAGTCCCTTGTGATATTTTGAAAGCAATATCTTGCAGTGTCATTACGTCATGTGGACCAAAAGAAAATAGTAACAGGGAGTGGACTTGATGAGCCTTATCAGCCTCTCTGATACATCATAGAGTTTTGTCCAAGGGAGACAGCACACCTCTTGAGTCATCCTGTCATGCCTGCAAACCATTGCTTCTGTTCCTGCCCCTCAAAATTCACTCACTAAACAACCACATAAAATGCCCATGGACCTTGCCTGTTAGCAGGGGTCCTGTTCAGCTCTTACAGCATGTTGTGTTGGCTCTCAAAAATATATCATTACAGGAAGAGACTTTTCATAAATAATTGTAGTTAATGTTCATGAACCATATGAAAAAAGGAAGGCAAAAAGGCCAATGTGCAATAATTCTGTTACCAGAGGGAAAATTGCAGTTTGCATGCTGATTATATTGTACCTCTCCTCTGATGAAATATTTACATATTTTTCTGAAAAGCCGAAAGGTCAGTATTCAAAGGGATTATACTTATATTTTGTTTACATCAACTGATTCATGTGCCAAGACTGTCAATTTTTTGCACAGGCTGTTTACATGTTTGTAATGTTCTTTTCACTGATTACAGAACAGATTTGTCAAATTTTATTATACAGGCCATAACATTTAAAACGTGACCAGACAGAAAAACAGTCAAGCATTTGAGAGTTAGCACAACAACATGGAAACAAATAAACTGCCATTGAACAGAAATATGGTGTGGAAAATCTTTCTTAGGCGATTCAAGTAATCACTGTCTCCGTCTTCCACTTCAGGGAATATTAATCCTTAACTACAACATATGGCAATTGAAATGTACAATGAAACAATGCAGGTGATACACTTGAACACACTAAATTATTATACTAGATAAGTCATCATTATCATTGACATTAAAATGTTCTAGTGCTAATGGGGCATGCTTCAGCAATGTTAAACAACCCTATGCCATCAGATAATTTGTCATATTTAACACATTATTTCTACATGGGCAGGTTCTTGAGGACTTAGCGGCTGAGATCCTGCATTGAGAGAAAATAGCACAATCCTCTACCTGGACACTTAAACACAGGCTCTCAAACAGGTTTTTCTTTGTACTATAGATCTCAGAGTCACCACCTGAGGTCTAAAGGTGGAGCCCCAGAAAGTAACTTCCAAGGCTTGCTCTTAGCTGGCTATTTATTTTATTTTAATGCAAGCATATTTCTCCCATTGTCTCTTGGAGTAACTTACAGATCATACCAAGAAGATTGTGGTATTGTTCTTGTTTTTGTGTGCCTTCAAATGGTTTCCAACTTATGATGACCCTATGGTGGTGACACCATAACGGGATTTTCTTGGCAAGATTTGTTTATAGAAGGTTTACCTTTGGCTTGCCCACCAAGTGAGTTTCAATGGCTGAGAAGATCTTCAAGCTCTGTTCTCCAGGCTCATAGTCCACTGTTTAAACCATTACACAATGCTGGCTCTCATTCATAGTCAATCAGTGACTGCTGTGATTCTGTACTCACCAATGAAGAATCCCCTCTGACCTCAATCAGACTCATTTTTCTGTCAGTATGTTGAGAACTATTGCTGCAACGAGGCACGTAGCTGGGGGGAGGGGGGCTTTGGAGGCTTCAGCCCCTCCCCCCGAAATTCTCATGATGGTCTGCGAAAAGGCCTTACTGGTACATTATTTAAACTGTTATGTTTATTCATATCATGATCTGATCATGGTGATCAGATCAATATATCTCATATGCATGGGGGTATTGGGGTAACGATACAAAAGGTTAACTAGGGTAGAGCTCTTACACTCAGATTCACCCCCCCCCCCCCCGAATCAAACTCTGCCCCACCCCCCGAATCAAAATCCTGGCTACGGGCCTGGCTGCAACTGAGTGACAGTAAGAAGGAAAATAAGTACTAATGGTTTGGACAGGGATTTAGAAAAGAGAGCAATTTTCATAACATTTACATATGATTCTTGAAGCAGCCACATTTGGAAAAATGGGTATAGGTCTGATTGCCACACATTCCCCATAATTGGTGAATAGTTCTACCCAAGTCAAAGATAAATATCACATTACTTGGCACCAAATTAACTTATACAATTAACTGTCTCAGAATGTGCTGATGGCTGCTCATTTGATACCAAAATTGAGACATAGTGCAGAAAATGTGTGATAGTGTCCTCCTATGTTTGACTGATGCTTGTGGTAACAGCAGCCAAATCATTCAAGAACATGACACTGCAGCATGTGTTTGGTATTTTTTTCCTCCCCAATATTATTTTCCCAGTTCAACTTCTGCCCCTTGAAACTATCCTGTATTTATTTGATTAATATCCTGTCTCCAAGGATTCTATTAACCTACAGTAGAGTCTCAATTATCCAACATAAATGGGCCGGCAGAATGTTGGATAAGTGAAAATGTTGGATAATAAGGAGGAATTAAGGAAAAACCTATTAAACATCAAATTACATTATGATTTTACAAATTAAGCACCAAAACATTATGTTTTACAACAAACTGACAGAAAAAGTAGTTCAATACATGGTAACATTATGTAGTAATTACTGTATTTACAAATTTAGTACCAAAACATTGCAGCTGTGGATCTGGATGGGAGGCACACTGCATTGGATAATACAGAACACTGGATGAGCAAAGGTTGGATAAGAGAGATTCTGGTGTATTTATTTAAACAATAAGCTGTTCAGTAATGAATCTGAGAGGCAGTGATGCGCTTTAGGTTACTCTTTGAGCTATGAGCCTGGGAGTAGATATAAACCTGGGTTTCTCCACCTATCCAACATTTTTACCCTTAACTCTATCCATAGGGAAAAATATAGCAGTGTCGTAATTCATAGAAAACTACAGTTTTAGGCATCATAGGTAACCAATCCAAATTAATTGGCTTCTTTGTGGAAATTGTTGCTCATCCAACTGGTCAACAAAACAAAGTTAAGAATAGTTATCTGATATAGGAGACCATGTCTTGTCGAAATCTGTATGGCTTCTTAACTATTTTAATCTATCAAATTATTAAATACGTTGTCACTGTCAGAATCCTTAATTTATTTTAAAAGACAATTTTCATAGTTTCCCATTGTTTTAAATTAAAATTGTCCTCGTTTATTACAAAAAGATAGAGAGTGGAATAACTACAATAATAGAAGCTTCACATTAGCACTATCAATACATTTTGTTAGGTAATGTAGAACTCTCCCCACACTCTTGTCTTTGGACTGAGCTGTAAAGGATATCTTTACAAAAGAGATAAGCATTTGTAACAATGAATAGTCTCAGAAATATGCACATAAGATTGCCTTTTTAAATAAGCTAAATGAGCAATTGTGTGGCTATTCACCAGAAACCGATGAACAGCCTTGACTAAAGCATCTCTCTTTGGACTTTGTGTCCTTCCAGAAAGCAACTAACAGTATAACATTTCATGTGAAATAATACAGTATTCTAAGAATGAAATACATGACTTTTAGTTCTGATTTATTGTTTGGGTGGACATGATAGAAAGCTTAAGGGTAAAAGCAACACATCCTATCTCTAGGTTCTTAAAGAGAAGCTTCAAATCCCCCTTTAATCTATGAAAAGAACAGCTGTACTATGCAAAAGCAAATCCATAAGTAATAGTTCATATACCAGTCTGAAGATTCTAATGACATCATCACATAAGGTATTTTTTGGCAACATGTGTTGGTTTGCTTATACTTTTATGACGGAGCCTGCCGGCTCACATCACATGATGTAGAGCAACTTCCAGTGGGACCCCATCATAAAAGTTAATGTGGGGGACCCAGGTGGCCAGCGCTTCCCCCCATGAGATGACAACTCATGTGAGTCAGACAATGCGGGGCATAAGACCATGCCTCCTCCCCCCCCCCCCCATGGGCACTTCTGGATTCACCGTAATGTGTGGTAATTCCGGTGGTCCATCTGATGAGGTTGTTAGTATACACATATAGCAAAATTTTCATTCTTTGGCATAAACATTTTGCAAGAAACATTCTTAATTGTAAACATAATTTTAGCTTAATGGTATATTCAATACACAGACACAGTGAGGTGTTACACTTCTCAGGTGAAAGTATTCTGTTGATCACATATTTTGGAAGAGTTGAGAGTTACAATGTGTCCACATTGACATCTTATGTTGCATTTTTCCTCAATAGAAAAATGGGGGAAGTGATGTTTTATGAAACAGAGAGGTAAATGTTGTCTACACTCTCCATAAAATTATGCAAATAACTCAAGGTGATTACATGTTTAAAACTTAATTTGAAAACAATGGTAATACAATTTAAGACAAGTTGCTTAATTATTTGGGGTATAGCATTTCAGACCATGGATTGCTCCATTACAGTCCAGATTAAAACCTAGAATGGGTATACTGCTGACACTGAAGTTCCATCTGCCACTGTTATAATTGAGGACAGATGGGGTTTTTTTTAGAACCATATAGTATATATAATGCTGATTTTCAAGATTTTTTTCATAGTATATGTGTGTGTGTGTGTGCATTTTAATACATGTGTTTTATGGCAAAGTGTTTTAGTCATGTTGTACCTTGTCTGCAGCCATGATGAGAGGCAGACAAAACATTATTATTATTATTATTATTAATATTAATATTATTTGACAAATTAGAGCAAAAAAAATCTGAAAGCATGTTCTTAAGATACTGTTACTTTCTGTCTGGCTTTCAAATGTTTGAATAACTTTCTGAAATACAATCAATATCTAGGTTAATTTATATGGATCCTTTATTTTTTAAAAATGGAGAACGTTGAAGGGCTTTTAGCCTTTCACATAACTTATTACTCTGAAACTAATCTTGAGTGAGGGGTTTGAACCTTGTGACCGCAGTATTGTACAATCAGCACTCCATATTCTCCCCCACAAAAATAAAAAAGTAAGTTTTGATTTTGACATTTTATATTAGGGGTATCATTTTAATACACCGTTGTATATAATTGGACTTGTGGTGTTCACGGGGGATTATGGAAACAAACCCCAGCAGATATTAAGGGGTCACTGTAGTTCTCCAACTCTAAAAAAGTAACAAAAGTAGTTTTGCAAAAATGCAAAAGATTTAAACTATGTGTGCAGAACATGCTTTGAAGTGTAATATTTGTTAGTCCTTTAGTACTAACTCTCACACAATTAAGAACTTAACTAATATCTTAATTTTAGATGTAATTTCATGATGGAACCCCAATTGCTTTAGTTAAAATACATTTAACTAGGATGCTCATTTTCATTAGAAAACTCCTAATTTAATTAATTATTGATTTTAATTATAGCTTGTTCCAGACACTAGTTCTGCCTACCAGTTATTCTGTATTGGAGTCTCAAAATTTAGCATTTATTTGTGTTCAATCAACCAAAAATATTATAATATACTGGAGATTAAATATCATTAGTGCCCTCTATTTACTCTAAAATAGATTAGATTTTCATATTATCTTCATAAAGCAGATTAGAAATATTATCCAAATTATCTATGTTTGATTCCTGCATGCTGTATGTTTTGTGACTTCATTTGCAGTTTGTGAATGAGATAATTGGCTCTATGTATTTGTTATTGTTGAAGTTTTTTTGGGAAGGCGCATATCAGAAAGGTCTGTTTTTAAATGGAGTTATACTACTAGCTTCAGATAAAATTTGAGAGACCTAACCACTTCTTGAATTTCACCCCATCCAAGACACACATTAGTTCACACCAAGAGTAGAAGAAAATGAATCTGGAGACACGCCATTAGAGTGCCAACCTGTAAAACAGAATAGGGTCTGAAAGGAGTACAGTACTATGGGTATTGGTAATGGTGGTGATAGTGAGAGCCAACATGGTGTAGTGGTCTCAGTGTTGTATTACAATTCAGAAATGAGAGTTTTAATCCCCTCTCAGCCATGGAAACATAATGGGTGACATTCTCTTGAGATGGATCTACACTAATCTAGTTCTAATGTGGTAGTGTAGAAGGGGCCTAAGACTGAGGTCCCTCTGAATAAATCTTGCCAAAAACAACCCATGATAGTTTCATCTTTGTTCTTGCATGCTTTCAAGTTGGTTCTGATTTCTGGTGACTCCAAGACAGGTTTTTCTTGGCAAGATTTGTTTAGAGGAAATTTGCCTTTACCTTCCTTTTGAGGTTGAGAGAATGTCATTTGCCCAAGGTTACCCAGTGGGTCTCCATGGCCAAGATACACCTTAGAACCGATTTGAAGTTTACCTTTACCTTTTGAGACTATGGCCCCTTCTACACTGCCATATAACACAGATTATCAAATCAGATAATCCACATTATCTGCTTTGAACTGGACTATGAGTCTACACTGCCATATAATCCAGTTCAAATACAATATTCTGGATTTTATATGGCTTTGTAGAAAAGCCTGAGAAAATATGATTGGCCCAAGATCACCCAGAGGGTTTCCATGGCCAAGACTTACCAAAGGAATACTATAACTCGGAAATTATTTGAAGGTATATCACAGCAGCAAAGTAAGAATTATAAATTTATCCTGATGAGTGGAGGCACTTAGATATTTCTTTTTATAAAACTTAAAATTCAAAATAATAAAGTCAGGGCTAGACACTCTGAAGTGTCAAAAATGCTTCTCAAGAAGCATTTTCTTTAGATTTCTTCATGCATTTGATATTAGAGCAATGGGGTTTCGAACAGTAAAGCTTTCTTGCATGCCTTTACCCAATACATGATGTCTCCAAAACATTTCCCATTTGTCCAGTCCTCTGTTGTGGGGAAGTATTTAAGCAGTCACCCCATGTGACCAGAGGGCCCTTCACATGTGTTTCATAGGACATTAAAAATCATCCCTCTTTGGTTTGTCCCTCAAGATGGTGATCTTTGTTTCATCCTTATTTATTTATTTATGTATTTACTTTGCTTGTATACTGCAGTTTCTCAGCCCGTAGGCGACTCAACGCGGTTCACAACAAGAGCAAAAAGTCAATCGTACAACATACAATATTTAAAACCATTAACAGCATAATATACAAAATAATGACACATCAATAACAACACATTAACGTCTCATAACTAAAATCGTGATCCAATTCGTCATCCATAATTCCGTTTCCTATATTCATCGTTCAATTGCACTATTTATCTGAACGCCTGTTCAAACAGCCAGGTTTTTAGTTTTCTTCGAAACACCATTAACGAAGGGGCTGATCTAATGTCCATGGGAAGGGCGTTCCACAGCCGAGGGGCCACCACAGAGGCCCCTCAAGCTCTACTGAACTGCTTCTCTTCTTGAAACTTTCCTATAGTTAGTCAGGCTTAGGCTATATCATAGAATCGTAGAGTTGAAAGAGACCACATGGGCCATCTAGTCCAACCCCCTGCCATGCAGGAAAAGCACAATCAAAGCATCCCAGACAGATGGCCAACCAGTTTCTGTTTAATGATTTCCAAGGAAGGAGCATCTACCTCCAAGGCAGAGAATTCGAGGAAGTTCTTCCTAATGTTCAAGTGGAATTTCCTTTTCTGTAATTTGAACCCATTGCTCAGAGTCTTAGTTTCGAGGGCAGCAGAAAACAACCTGCCCCCTCTTCCTTTTGACACCCTTTCACATATTTATGCACAGCTATCATGTCTCTTCTCAATCGTCTCTTCTGCAAGCTAAACATACCCAATTCTTTAAGACACTACACAAAGGGCATGGTCTCCAGACCTTTGATCATTTTAGTCACTCTCTTCTGGACACCTTCCAGCTTGTCAATATCTCTTTTAACATGTGGTGCCCAGAATTGGACACAATATTCCAGGTGAGGTCTAACCAAAGCAGAATACAAAGGCACAATGACTTCCCTATATATGTGTGAAGGTATCTTTAAATGCCATAGTAAACTTTTTGGCCATTAGTGTTGTATATTGCCTTTTACACTACTTTGGTAAAACTAGTCTCAGAGAGACCCAAGAAATTCAGTGTGACCACTTGTGATTTCTGCTAAAGCAGACTTCGAATCTACTTCTAATCAAACATGGATCTTTTCATTTAGGACTTCATCAGTTGGGGAGGAGGGAAACAGGGGTAAGCAAGGGAAAGTGTCAGGAAGAGTGGGGAAAACATCTTACCCCATTATCTCCTGGCCAGCTATCCCACAACCTTTCCACACTGCTTTTTGCTTTCCCTTGCTCCCCCTCTCCCCCCCCCCCCCCCCCGATCTTTCTGGATGCCTCTGTGGGACTCCATTTCACCAGGATGTGAAAACAGAGAGGACAAAGGGGAAGCATCCGTGTGGTGAGATCCTAAAAGGATAAGCTGTTTGACCTTAAAAGAAAAAAAAATGACTGGATTAGCTGTCTTTGAAGATGACACTAAAATTGATTGTGATAGATAAGATTCCATCTGAGGTCCTGGCCTTTGCTGGAAAAATTACTAATTTCCAGAAATAACAGTCTAGTTAATCTTTTTAATTCAGGAAACATATTTTCTGTACCTATGAAACCAGTACTGATAGTTTTATTCATCAAATTTGACAAAATATGTTCTCTCCAGAAATGCACTAGGTTCTCCAATATTTTTCCACTGGACGTTCCCATATAATTTCACTTGGTAATGTCTGTCACTGTAAGTTCAGGAACATATCAAGGCTCTGATCATGCCTACTTAAACTATGTATTCCAGCAGTATGCTAAATATGCATAGATTTTATGGTGCTCACTTCCTGAAAAAGGCCAAAATCTTGTTTATGAATATACCTCGCACAATATTAGAGAATTTAGTTCTCATAAATAGACTTCAAACTGCCACTCTTTTGACATCTGCAAATTTCCCTCTAAACAATGCCCAGGGGCATCAGTCTATTTCAAAAATGCAAGCTGATGCTCTGATGCATTAACTGTAGATTCAGCCTGTGAACAGAGTATTATCATCCTACATGTGTTGATGGCTTATTGCCTTAGATCTCTGCATGTACTTCAAGCATTTTGTTTGCGTTGGCTGCTGACAGCTTTTGAAATAACTCTCAAAATTATTCGCAATTCTCATCAAAAGTTAGAAAAACAAGAGCAGCATGACTGATAGTCATCCATCGCTATCCAGAACATGGCACTATGTTTTGTAAGAAGAATATCTCTACAGGATACTCATTTTTGCCAAGGTCTTTGCTTGGAAGGAATAAGATCAATAGCATAATTTTCCTTCATGTTTTATCACCTGCCCAGAGCAAATTAAGGTGTCGAAGCCAAACCCATATTGTATGTCATGCGGAGTGGAAGAACATCTGTCCCATTTGTTGAGAACATGAACAGAAGTATATAAGTCAAGTAAATAAATCAGGTATAAGACAATGACATATCTACAGTCCTTAGGTTTACTTTCAGCCACACAACAGTGGATTTATTTCTTCCATTTTATTACTCAACTACCAATCTAGTTCTTTTATTTCTCATGATCACCTTGACCCCTGAAAATTATTTTCAATTGTAGCTCTTAGTTGGACTTTAGATCACCATTGGCAGACTTTCAGCAGAATGGTCAATTGATGGAGATTATTACAGAAGTTTCTGTATGCCCACAGAGCAATTGGATCAAGATGGATTTCTCAGTTTTTCATTGCAGAGACTAAATTTTTCATGACTGACAATTACATGAACACAAAATATTAACTCCCTCAAGCTTTGACTTCCCTTATTACTCACTGGATAACATTTTAATGTCACATTTACGTGACATAAAAAGACATATAGAATCATAGAGTTGGAAGAAACCATCTAATCCATCCCCCTGCTTTGCAGGAAAAGCACAATCAAAATACCCTTGACAGATGGCCATCCAGCCTTGGTTTAAAAGCCTCCAAAGAAGGAGCTTTTGTCACATTTTGAAGCAGTGAGTTCCACTGTTGAACAGTCCTTACAGTCAGGAAGTTCTTCCTAATGTTCAAGTAGAATCTGCTTTCTTGTAATTTGAACTCCTTGCTCCATTGAGTCCTAGTATCTAGGGCAGCAGAAAACAGTCTGCTCCCTCTTCCTTGTAACAGCCTTTCAAACATTTAAACATGGTGCTCATGTCTCCTCTTAACCTTCTCTCCTGCAGGCTAAACTTGCCCAGCTCTTTAAGCCATTCTTCATAAGGCATGGTCTCCAGACCTTTGATCATTTTAGTTGCGCTCCTCTGGACACCTTCCAGCTTGTCGATCTCTCTCTTGAATTGTGGTGTACATAATTGGACACAGCATTTCAGGTGAGATTTGACTAAAGCAGAATAGAGAGGCACTATGATTTCCCTTGATCTAGACACTATACTCCTTTTGATGCAGTCAAACATTCCATTGGCTTTTTAAGCCTACTACATCACATTGTTGGCTCATGTTTAACTTGTTGTCCACTAAGACTCCAGGATCTTTTTTGACTTCATCAGACGGGGTGAGATCAGTGTTCTAGGACACTTTCACCTCTTCTGGGCAACAGAGGCCAATGTTATCACATGATATCATATGGCTCTTGGCGTAGGCACTGCCCCTAACCAAGGTGAAAGCATCACTGGATGCTAAAGCACTTCTATTGTTAGTGATGGCAGAAAATAAAAAAGCTTTTTATTTTTATTTTTAAAATTTCTTATCATTATTTTTAAATTTCCATTACAACGTATGCTACATATAACTCTATCACACACCTTTTATCCACTTATACATACTGTATTTCTTTATAATTATTATTATACCATTTTTTCCTTCCTCAACTTATCCTTAGTTTGTGCCCCCTGAGCTGGAATAATTTTCTTCCATTGTGAGACGATAAAGCTATCTTGGAATGAAGTACATTGCTGAAGCTATAATGCATCTGTATCTCAACATCCCACCACAAACAGGGGCAGCAGGACTGCTTTCCAGTAAGGCACCAATTGCTTCTTGTGTCTCATTTCTCTTGCAATAAAACAGAAGCACATTATTAATGCTCTGCATATAGGAAAGAGAATCAAGCCGCAGGGCACTGTACCTAGTTGACTGCTCGAAGGAATGATTCTCCAGTAAACAATTAAGGAACAATATCTGTAATACAAAAAAAAATGCATATTATTTCTGTTTACTTTTTTCATCAAAAGATATATAAAGGAAAGTTGTCAGGAAATTAACGTGTGGTTGTTCTGTGACGTGATAGCATCTCTTCAAACTCCAAGATGAGAAACCCTATCACTGTTTTGTTTTTTGTTTTTGTTTTTTTGCTAAGGGTGGGCAATGAATTGTTCCTGTATTTCTAGGAAAAAGTTATTTTGTTGTTCGCTTCCAAATTGTTTCTGACCGACGGCAATCCTAAGGTAAACCTATCATTGCATTTTCTTGGCAAGATTTGTTCAGAAGATGTTTGCCATTGACTTCCTTTGAGGCTTAGAAAGTGTGGCTTTCCCAAGTTCCCTTAGTGCAATGGTTCTCAACCTGTGGGTCCCCGGGTGTTTTGGCCTACAACTCACAGAAACCCCAGCCAGTTTACCGCCTGTTAGGATTTCTGGCACCCACAAGTTGAGAACTACTGCCTTAGTGGGTTTTCATGTCCAAGGGGGATTCAAATCCTAGATTTCCCAAAGATGAATTTTAGAATGGAACAAGAAAATGTTTGCCCTGCTAGAAATTGTCAAAAATTACTTCTTTGGGACAATCCTCCAAGGTACTCCTGCTAAGCATTTAGGTTTGGAAATTAGGTTGCCTTCAATCTGTGTTCACCTGAAATTGTTGAAATATTATAACTCAGTGGCGTCCCTGAAGACCATTTAGTTGTTTCTACATCAAAAAAGAGGATAATTGAGCTAGCATGCTTTAAAATGTATTACCTGTCTTCACTATAAGTCTTTAAACTCTGAGTTATTAAACGGGTTTGTGATTGGCTATTTCCTCAGGGTGCCAATTAAGATGTCTGCCTGGTTCAGCACTCAACATTTTCTGTGTGGTATCCTGCTGAAATACCCTAAAGGTACCAGACCCTGTTTGATCTTAGAAGCATTGCATATCAACTCTCCATCAACAATGTAAGGGAGAAAACAAAGCAAGGGGGATTAATTTTTTAAAACTTACTGTGACTGAGAACATGGTGAGAAGCAACATTAACCTTTTTTTTTGAAAGCCAGGAAGGATTAGGATAGGTGTAAACACCTTCAAGGCACCAGATCTCATGCGATCATGGAAACCATGCAGAGTCAGCCCCGTTTAGTACTGGACAGTCAAAAATAACAGATACTTTAGGCTACATTTCCAAGAAAGAAATTCACAAAGCCACCTTTGCATATTTCTTGCCTGAGAAAACCCTATAAAATGTATGGTGTCATCATAGGTTGACAAGTGACTCAAAAGCACATGCATACACATGGTCTCATTTTAAAAAATAACAAATGTATTTCTAATTAACATACTGATTTAACTAGTGTTAAGGAATGCATTTACAAGCTCATGTTTCCAAAGCAATGTTATTGGTTGACTTCAAGTCATTTTTAAATTGTGGTAACCCTAAGATGACCCTATCATGATGTTTTCTTAACATGAATTGCTCAGAGGTAGTTTGCCTCCCTCTGAGGCTGAGGGAGTATGATATGTCCAAGATCCCCCAGTAGGTTTCCATATCTGAGTAGAGATTCAAATTCTAGTATCTAGTCTATTTTTCAAACCATTAAGCCATGCTAACACTCTTTCGAAAGTACATTTGCTATATAACTCAGGGGCAGATTTTATCAAGTCCCTGTAGAACAGTGGTTCCCAACCTGTGGGTCCCCAGGTGTTTTGGACTACAACTCCCAGAAATCCCACCCAGTTTACCAGCTGTTAGGATTTTTGGGAATCAGGCATGTAGCCAGGGGGGGGGGCTTGAGGGGCTTCAGCCCCCCCCCCCCCCCCCGAAATTCTCATGGTGGTTCACGAAAAGGCCTTACTGGTGCATTATTTAAACTGTAATGTTTATTCATATCATGATCTGATCACCATATTCAATATATCCCATATGCATGGGGGTATTGGGGTAATGATACAAAAGGTTTGCTAGGCTAGACCCTCTTTCACTCAGACTCACCCCCCTGAAATTCAGCCCCCCACCAAAACCCCCCCTGAAAAAAAATCAGCCCCCCCTCCCCCGAAACGAAATCCTGGCTACGGGCTTGCTGGGAGTTGAAGGCCAAAACATCTGGGAACCCAAAGGTTGAGAACCACTGCTGTAGAACAAGTTCTTTCTCTCTATGGACTGGGTCAGGTGGAAAATATTAAATATGATACCCTGCACTGTCCTTGTTGTATATAACTTAAAGGGGAGATTCTTGAACTGGATTACGCTAAGATTTTCATTGTCGGAATAATAATAATAATAATAATCATCATCATCATCATCATCATCTTCCCCAGGGGACTCGGGGCAGCTTACAACATAAATAATACAATAAGTACAATACAAGAAATACAGTAAATTGAATAGACAATTAATAACACATCAATAGATATAAAATATAGAATAGAATACAATCAAATAACAAAATTTAATTTAAAATGAGCATTAGATTAAAACACAGAGGTTTCTATGAACTAAAAGGGGCTTGCTACCATAAATCCCTATCCTAGAAGCTGGCTAATCACTGTCAAAAACCTGTTTAAATAACCAGGTTTTCAGGCCCCCCACCCCCCACAAAATGCTTTGAGAGTGGATGCCTGTCTAATCTCCTTAGGAAGGGCATTCCAGAGTCAGAGAGCCACTACTGAGAAGGCCCTCTCCCTCGTCCCCACCAAGTGCTCCTTCCAATAAATTCTTATTGGAAGGTGCACTTCTGTATGTTATTTATTGAGTGAGAATTTTGCCTTTTTATTTCTTAAAATCAGAAAGAGCTCTACTTGCTATATTACTGGCCAAACTGCAGTTGATATCTTCAGCTTTAATATCATGTAACAACCATTTTGTAATTTTATCCATATTTTCAATTGGATGTTGTTATTGTATTTCCTTATAATTTCCTGTTACAACATTAAACTTTACTCATAATAGAAAGCCCATTCAACGAAACTTTCTATAGTAGAAGCCTTCTCCTTCATAGGAACATATATTGCAAGTCCACAAAATGTTCTGTTGCAATTTGCCCCTTGTCTGGTTGGATGTTGCTCCTAGAATCATAGAATCACAGAGTGGGAAGAGACCTCATGGGCCATCCAGTCCAACCCCCTGCCAAGAAGCAGGGGGTTGGAATGTAGATGAAATGTTAATCCCTTTGAGAACATGTTATGCCCATTGAGTCGTCTATGGGCTGAGAAAGGCAGTATACAGATACAGTAAATAAATAAATGCTTCTAAACCTACTTTAAAATCCCTTCCTACTTAATACACAGTGCACCATAATTCTCATATGGTACCATAATTCTCTCATAGAATGTCATTTAAAGCTTCCTGAATCTACATTAAGAATAATTTCTATTGAAAATACCTTACTTTAAGTTGGAGATGGTCTTCCATCAGAAGCGAGACCAAGGTCAGAACCTTTATGCAACAATTCATAATTTCTGTCCATTAGGAAAATTTTCTGAAAAAGAGTCTTACCATTAAGTAAAATGATACCTAGGCAAAGTAGTATAATTTTGCTTGTGAAAGCTGTGTGGGTGGTTTTGCAATTAAGTAGTTGCCTTTGAGCGCTGAGAAAGGCTGAACTGGAAGAAAGATGGTGATTTCAATGGGCATAACAGACACATGTGATTTCAACAAAAAACACACACAATGGTATTGCTTTTTAACAGGGTGAGAAGCAGCCTGCCCAGGGAGCACATTTGTCTTCCCAATGCCAGTCATTTCAAAGACACGGGACATCCCAAGAGTCATCCCCCACTTATGAAAAAAAATAGAAAAATGTTTTGATCCCAAATGTTATGAATTTTTCCATATGTTGCCAAATAACAAATCCCAACATTCCAAGGCTGCTATGATAATGTAGAGTAGCATGCATTTGTGATTCACATCCCTTGCCTGTCTCCCCAAGTCCCTTATGATTATACTGACCCCATGCACCTTACATTCACTGGGCTTAAAAATCTTGAGGTCCTACACAATTGCAACACTTGAACTGCCACAGCTGTATTCTGTTCAACCTGAGAATTTTTAGTTTGGGGAGACAGTACTGCTCTCTGGCAGATAATTTGAAATACAAATCCAGGGATTCCATAGGAAATTGTCATGACAGGTAAAGTGAAATTAAGGCACTATTATTTATTTATTTATTTATTACTTGCACTTATTTACCGCCACTCTCAGCCCAGGGGGCGACTCGTGGCGGTGAACAACAACATAGAAAAGACAATTTACAGTAATCAGAACAATACATAACATGCTACTACTACTTGACATATACTTATACTAAAAATCCGCTTCGTCATATCATGGGTCATAGTCAGTCTCATAGTCGTGGTCCATTCCGGTCATCATTGCCAAGATATAGCACTCAGTTAAAGGCCAACTCGAAGAGCCATGTTTTCAGGCTCTTACGAAAGGCCATAAGGGAGGGCGCCTGTCTAACTTCAGCAGGGAGGGCGTTCCACAGCCGGGGGGCCACCACCGAGAAGGCCCGCTCTCTCGTCCCCGCCAGGCGTGCCTGTGAGGCAGACGGGATCGAGAGAAGGGCCTCCCCGGATGATCTCAAGGTCCTCGTGGGCTCGTAGGCCAAGATGCGGTCTGCAAGGTATTTTGGGCCGGAACCGTTTAGGGCTTTGTAGGATAGTACCAGCACCTTAAATTGGGCCCGGTAGCAAATCGGCAGCCAGTGGAGCTGGGACAGCAGGGGCGTTGTGTGCTCCCTACGCCCTGCTCCTGTTAACAACATGGCTGCCGCGCGCTGGACTAGCTGGAGCTTCCGGGCCGTTTTCAAGGGCAGCCCCACGTAGAGAGCGTTGCAGTAGTCGAGGCGGGATGTGACCAAAGCGTGTACCACCGTGGCCAAGTCAGACTTCCCAAGATACGGGCGCAGCTGGCGCACGAGCCTGAGCTGTGCAAATGCTCCCCTGGTCACCGCTGAAACCTGGGGATCCAGGCTCAGCGACGAGTCCAGGGTCACACCCAAGCTGCGAACCTGAGCCTTCAAGGGGAGTGCGACCCCGTCCAGCACAGGCTGTAACCCTATACCCTGTTCGGCCTTGCGACTGACCAGGAGTACCTCTGTCTTGTCTGGATTTAATTTCAGTTTGTTCGCCCTCATCCAGACCATTACAGCGGCCAGGCACCGGTTCAGGACTTCGACGGCCTCCTTAGTAGCAGGTGGGAAGGAGTGACAGAGTTGGACATCATCTGCGTACAGATGACACCGCACCCCGAAACTCCGGATGATCTCACCCAGCGGCTTCATGTAGATGTTAAACAGCATGGGGGACAGGATGGAGCCCTGAGGAACCCCACAGGTCAAAGGCTGTGGTGTTGAACAGGAGTCCCCCAATAACACCTTCTGGGTACGGCCCTCCAGAAATGACCGGAGCCACTGCAAAGCAGTGCCCCCGAGACCCATCTCTGCAAGGCGCCCCAGAAGAATACCGTGGTCGACGGTATCGAAGGCCGCTGAGAGGTCCAGGAGCACCAACAGGGACACACTCCCCCTGTCTAGCTCCCGGCGCAGATCATCGACTAAGGCGACCAAGACCGTCTCGGTACCATGTCCCGGTCTGAAACCAGACTGTGCCGGATCCAGATAATCCGTGTCTCTCAAGAATACCTGGAGTTGTGAGGCCACCACGCTTTCCATGACTTTGCCCAAGTAGGGAAGATTGGAAACAGGCCGAAAGTTTTCGAATTTGGTGGGGTCCAGTGATGGCTTCTTCAACAGCGGCTTTATAATAGCCTGTTTTAGGCTCGCTGGAATCTTGCCTTCCCGAAGGGAGGCATTCACCACCACCGTTACCCACTCGGCCAATCCCCCTCTGGCCTCCTTCAGAAGCCAGGATGGGCAGGGGTCTAGGATGGACGTGGTGGGCCTCATTCCTCCAAGTATCTTGTCCACATCCTCGGGCTTCACAAACTGAAAAGAATCCAACAAAATAGGACAAGCAGGTGCTTGTGTCACATCCACAGAGACTGCACTTAATGTGGCGTCCAGCTCAGAGCGGATCAAAGCGACTTTGTCTGCAAAGAACCGAGCAAATGCTTCACAGCGCGTGACCGAATTGTCAGGGCTCCCACCTGAGGTAGGGGGAGTTAAAAGACCTCTGACAATCCGAAACAGCTCCGCCGGACGGTTCTTTGCAGACGCAATAGTAGCCGCAAAGAAAGTTTTCTTTGCGGCTTTTATTGCCGCGGCATATGCCCTTAGAAAGGACACAAACCGTGTTCGATTTGGCTCGCTTGGGTCCGAGCGCCACACGCTCTCTAGTACCCTCTTCCTTCGCTTCATCGCTGCCAGCTCCTCAGTGAACCAAGGGGCTGGTTTAGCTCGGTTACTCGAGAGGGGACGTTCCGGAGCGATCCTGTCAATTGCCCTGGTCATCTCCCCATTCCAGAGAGCGACCAAGGCCTCGACATGGTCACCTACCGAGGTGGCGGGAAAATCCCCAAGAGCCGTCAGGAATCCATTCGGATCCATAAGCCTCCTGGGGCGGACCTTCTTAATGGGTCCTCCACCTCTGCAGAGGTTAGGGGGCGCAGTGAGCCTAAATCTGATCAAGAAGTGGTCGGTCCATGGCAACGGAGAGATAGACAGCTCCTCCACACCGCCACCCTGCTCCCATCCCTGGCAGAAGACCAAGTCCAATGTGTGTCCAGCACAGTGGGTGGGGCCAGTTATCCGTTGGGACAGCCCCATGGTTGCCATGGCGGACATGAAGTCCTGAGCCGCTCCTGTGAAGGTTGCCTCGGCATGGATGTTGAAGTCCCCCAGCACAAGGAGCTGTTGGGACTCCACCGCCAGGCTCGAGACCACCCCCGCTAGCTCAGGTAGGGAGACTGTAGTGCAGCGAGGTGGACGGTACACTAGCAGAATCCCTATTCTGTCCCGGTCACCCACCCTCAGGTGGACGCATTCAAAATTTGTGGTCTGCGGGATGGGGCTCCTGGTCAGATGGATGGAATCTCTATAGACCACTGCGACCCCGCCTCCCCATCCTCCGGCTCTTGGTTGGTGTTGCACGGAGAAACCTGGAGGGCAAAGCTGGGAGAGATTTACGCCCCCAGCTTCATCCAACCAGGTCTCCGTGATGCACGCCAGATCTGCCCGCTCCTCCAGGATTAAATCCTGGATCCAGGTCGTTTTTCCGTTGACAGATCTGGCGTTCAACAACACCACCTTCAAGCCGGAGGGTCCGCTCACCTGGTTACACCAATTTACCTTAGGAGACCGATTGGGAGTTGTTAATATGGATAAGCGTTCCGAATTAGGCCGAATTTGAGGTCTCCTTTTTCCGCATCTCCTCCTTCCCACCACGACCTCTATGGGGGCCCCTCGGCTAGTGGAAGACCTCCCCCCCTCCATGCCGCCATCCATAGTCAAGAAATTGCTTTCTACTTTGCTCGTTGTTAGATTTTTTGGTTCTTGCCAACATCCTCTCTCCCCCTCCCTCCCTATCCCATTTTCGTTCGCAGGCTCCAACCCACCTCCTTTTTTGCCCCCTCCGCTACACAGAAGTAACAGGGACAGTACATAGATGGGGATGGGGAACCACATGGATAGCAGCAATACAGATGGTGGTGGTGTTCCAGCCACACCAATGGGCTAGATCTTAAAGTGCAAGTTTTTAAATGCAGCCCTGTCTATAGTAGTATTTAATCAACAGCAGACACTACGTGCTCTCGGGCACAATCATAAAGTGCTAGGTCTAAAGTGCTCTATTCGACAATAATTAAAGTGCGGCACGGAGGGATGGGGAAGGGGCGAAAGTGCTGGTGCAATCTAGCAGCAGGCGGCAGGCGCCTAAAGTGCTCTATTATGTTCTCACCATATTGGTACAAATGACAACCAGGAATATACTAAGTTGGTAGTATATATTACCCTCCAATGGGGATGAAAGTGATGGCAAATTAGTTAACTATTGATATGATCCCCGGTGGAATCTTTAGACGGTTGGTATACAAGCGGATGGGGCTTCCGGAGGTGACAACTCAGCGGTGGGCAGCACAGATGGTCAATCAAACTCTCATTCAGTATGTATCAATATAGGGGCTGGCTTAAAGGTCTATTAAGGCTAGCACCAAAGGTCTACACACTACTGAGGCCAGCACAAGAGGTCTACACAATATTAGGGCACATACAAAGGTTCTACACAATATTAGTCAATGCTGAAAAGATGAAACTCTAGAAGATCCAGCAGTGGTGGCAAAGGTGAAATCTAGCAGCAATGACAAGGCGGCGGGCCAAATGGTGGTGGCCGCGATGGAAGGCGGCAGCGATGGCCCAGCGGCGGCCCAGCAGCTGCAGCGGTAGCGATGGAAAGGCGGCGATGGTGAGGCGAGGCGCCAAGATGGTGGCCGCAACAGCCGCAGCGTTCTCCGTGCCCTGGCTTGGCCCAACGGCCCCAGCGGTGGACCGGTCGCAGCAGCAGCAGCGATGGTGAAGGCGGGGCGCCAAGATGGCGGCCTCAGCGGCCGCGACGCTCTCCGTGGCCCAGCAGTGGTCCGGTCGTACCG
This sequence comes from Anolis sagrei, assembly GCF_037176765.1. Taxonomy (NCBI): domain Eukaryota; kingdom Metazoa; phylum Chordata; class Lepidosauria; order Squamata; family Anolidae; genus Anolis; species Anolis sagrei. The sequence goes on along the minus strand of NC_090023.1, from coordinate 208,607,008 downwards.
GCGGCGGTGAGGGGACAGCGGCGGCGATGGAGAAGCGGGACGCCCTGGCTCGGCCCTGGCCCCAGCGGTGGTCCGGTCGCAGCGGCAGCGGTGAAGGGACGGCGGCGGCAATGGAAAAGCGAGACGCAAGATGGCGGCCGCAGATGTAGAGCTTTATAGATGTAGAGGCCTCCTTGCAGATTGCTGAGTCACACCCCACTGGAGGAGGCCTGGGCTGCTGGCTACTCACAAGGAGTCCTGGGAGCAGGCTGGAGATCTTTATTTCCCCTTCCCAGCAAGCACAGCAGACTATAATGGCATATCGTGTAAAAAATTCTCTGCTATCTTTCTACAGAGATGAGAATGCCTAAATGGAGGGGAATCAGCATTCCCCAGAAGTCATCAAAATTGGGCTCTTGGTATCAGTTGGAATTTAGTTACAAAACCCTCATTTGATACCAAAATCCATGGATACCCAAGTTCCGTGATATACAATGGAGTAGTAGTAGTAGTATCCTTTCTTCCATGTACTTCTCATAGCTTTCTTTTCCAAATTTATGATGATATTGAAATGGTAACTGTTATAAATACACAGCCTGCAACCTGTTTATTTTGTTCAAAGACTTAGCTGCTAATTTCTGTAAGTCACCTTTTTTATGATCCTATTCTGTCTGCATTAAAAATCAATTTCAAGCTATTAAAAATAATGATTTTTAAAACCATGACATGCTTCACTGGATCAGGGAGCATGCTTTTCCTTATTATCGAAATTATCTTTTTGTTAACTTTTTAAATGAATTTAATTCAAGGAGAGTTGGGGGTGTGTTGTTTTGTTTTGTTAGAATGGAGAAAACACACTGGATTTGCTAGGTCCTTCACAGTTGTTTGTAAATGTGGCATATCTGTTTACAGCATTGCGGTATCTATTATGGATGTGCTGAGACTACCATGCCGAGAGTAGCTTATAACAAGGTATCTAAATCACCTCCTATGTGAGACACGTAGGGTACATACAGTCACAACGCTGACAGTTCCAGACCCATTATATCCTTACTATAATATATCTGATGTTGAAGGCAGCACCAATACAGTTTGTCTCATGGAAACCAAAGCTCCTTAGCAGTGGCAAGCAATTCAGTCCTCCCATTACCTTCCCTTCTATGTATTGTTTTTGGTTTTTCCCCATTAAATAGATGAATGTCCTGCTCATATGCCCTGTGTGTCAATGTACCTGTATTGTCACAACCAGTTGGCTGTCTTATTGGAAACACCAAAATACTAGGGAAAGGAACTCAGGCACTAGTAACCACAGGAGAAAATGGCCAGAAACATCAACAATGCCTCAAAATGCCTCAAAATATTGGCTGCTGAACCTGCTCCCTGGTTTGAATCCAGGGAGTGGGGTGAGCTCTGCCAACCTGGCAGCTCAAAAACATGCAAATGTGAATAGATCAATTCAATAGGTACCGCTCTGGTGGGAAAGTAATGGAACTCCATGCAGTCATGCCAGCCACATGTCCTTGGAGGTGTCTACAGATAATGCTGGCTCTTTGGCTTAGAAATGGAGATGAGCACCAACCTCCAGAGTCGGACACAACTGGACTTAGTCAGGGAAAAACCTTTACTTACCATCATTAGTACTAGCAGAATGTGAATTCAAAATCTCTGTCAACAAGCAAAGCAGAGATATGAAAAATGCATATTTGTAAGGTTTAACATATGTTTTACGAGGATATAAAACTTAGCACAAAAGAAATAAAACTTACAACCAAAAGTACAATTCCTAAAACCCAGCAGAAGTAAAGCTGTACTGACAGGTCTTCTAAGTGACAGGCAAGTGACAGAATGAATTCACTTATCTGATATCATTTACTGTTGTTGTGTGACTTTAAGTTGTTTCCACCTTATTGCAAGCCTAAAGACAACCTATTACAGGATTTTCTCAATAAGATTTGTTCATAAGGAGTTTGCCTTTGCCTTCTTTTGTGGATGAGAGTGTGTGACTTATCCAAGGTCACTGTAACTGGTTAGCCTACCTTACAAGGGTAAAGGCAGTAATAGGGCTGGCTTGAAAAAAACTAAGGAGAGCAAGGGGGAGGAGAGATCATAGGTGGAAGTGCAATCTGATTGGCTGATGAAATTGGAGGGAATTGCTTAGCAACTGGAGATGGGCAGAGCCAGAGGAGAAGAAGGACCTAAGGCAGCCATAGTTTTGAGTTCAGTTGGAGTTTGGAGTTGGACGAGTTAGTTAGGAAGAGTTTGGGAACTGTTAATTAGAAAGATACCTCTTTGGGGAAAGTAATTAAAGCTTTCAGGAAGAAAGAGAAGACATACTAGTGAGCCTCTGTAGTTTTAGAGTGCTAGCGTGGAAAGAGGGTTCAAAAGGGTTTAAACAACCTGTTTGTATTCCTATGTGTGGAACATTGTTTTTAAGAAACTCAAGATATAAAACCATTCTCTGTAAAAGTAAAACCTGACAGTTTATTGAAACCACTATGCATCTTTACTGTGCAAGGACAAAATAAACAGCATATTCTTGTTTTATTTCACTTGAAGAGTTTGTGTGTCTTCTTGAGCATTCTAGTGAAGGAGGTGGCCTATGGACCAATAAATGGTGGCAGCAAAAGAAACCTTAATAGTAAATAATTGGTGGCAGCAAAGAAAAATATATAATATACAGTGGTCACATCCCACTGTCTTGTGTGTGCGAGGACCCTTGTATCCCTCTTGAACCACACTCGTCCTTCTCCGTCTTTATTGCAGCCATCCAGTAAATTTCCATGGTCAGGCTGGGATTCAAATCCTGGTCTCCAGAGTCATAGTCCAATGCTCAAACCACTATGCCCACTGGATCATTATTATATATCACATATGCAAACATATAAAACAAACCTAATGACAAATGTATATATTACCACAAATAGCAAGGTCTGTGAAGACCAAGAAGATTTTAAAAGAAAGCCACCATTAGGGACACACCAACCCGCTGCCTTGCTCCAATTGCATTACTGTAGGGAATTGATGCACACCAATTTTAGCATGTTCACTATTTCACCTTTCTACGTTAGTGCAACTGCAATGTTTTGGAGATCAGTGGTCCACCAAGTTTTCTGCACATCCTCCATAATCCAACCTTCCTGCCCTTGGCCTTGTGTTTATATATATATATTGTTATAAGTTGTTTATGTGTGTGTGTGTGTGTATGTATGTATATGTGTGTGTGTGTGTGTTTTATTTGAAAGCAGTTTTGCAATTACAGCAATAATTTTAAAAATCAGAAAAGAAAAAGGGGGGAAAAAACCAAAACAGCAAGTTTGGAAATAACAGAGGTGGATGGAGAGGAGAACCATGCCCATTGATGTCATGTGACAGCCAGCATATCAGTACAGCGTATCAGCACAGAAGCAGAAGGGACATATCACACTGAGGCAAGTAATGGGACAGTAGCAGAATTGGGAGGCACTGATGAGTTCTACCCATCAGTTAAAAAGCCAACTAAAGTCACAGAAGGAAGTCAAACTGGTAGCTGGATGCACATGACATTGTGCGATAGTTATCAGCAGTAAACGTGCTTATCTTATTGCTATTCTGCTTTGCCAGCCTTGTGTGATAAAATCCTAAATCAGAGCAACCATTCATTTCTCCATTCAGTCTTCTGCATTAATTTCCATAGAATGATCAGATAAGATTAAAATTGCAAATCTTAGTGAATGCTGAGTGGTTGCCAATTGGTATGCAAGTCTTCACTAAACCATGGAAAATTCTCTTTGCAGCAGAAAATACAATCATGTTTCAGTTCTCATCTGTCCCTTGTGAGCAACGGACTTTAATGAAGTGAAGTGATTATGACTGAATTGTAGCTTATTTAATTGCCAATTCTGCATTCGTCCCATAACTTCGTATTTTCCACCCCTAGAGCTACTGCTCAATTCTTCCTCCATGTCAAAACCTTGATCACCTTTCCTCCCTCTTGTCGGTCTGTTATGTGGGTTACACAATGGTAAGCAGGCAAAGGGATGAAAGAATGCAACACCACTGTGTTAATGTGGAGAGGTGGATCTGGACCTAAAATATTTAATCCAAGTACTTTATTCAAATCGGATTGCTGCTATTCTGCCTGGCAAAGAATTGAACTGCAATGGAGAACAATACTTTCAATACAAAAAGGCAAATGGCATGTCATTAATATGCAGAGATCTATAGGCAAGTCCCTCTAAAGAATCTGTAATTTTTAGGAGGGTGGGAGTTCTCAACACACCTTTGAGATTTTGTTATATGTTGTAAATGAAACAGAAATAGACTAAATAATAACAATAAAAATAGAAAAGTACCCCTTTAATAGTTTTGATTGGATTCTAGGATATTACACATCACAAAGCAGGCCAGAAAGTGAATTCACTCAGTTTGAAAATGTTCCAATTAGGCAAAGCTGTAATTGGAGTTGGGGCGGGGGCTTTCATACACATTGTAATACATGAACTTGAAAACATTTGACAAACAGCATAATCCCTTCTTTCCAGAAACCTTCTTCTAGTAGGCAAGGCATGATTGACCTATTACTATAAGAACAAAGTAAGCTTAATTATGTTCCAGCTGCAGTTGAACAGATACAAAGATGACAGACACTCAAAATAGTGCCCTTGAAACAATGCTATGAAGCTCCTACTTTCATAAAATATATGAATACATACGAAACTGCTTCATGTAACATGAAATCAGTGTTAAAACACTTCTAATACTGCAAATAGCATGGAATCAGTGCTGGATTTTCCCAATGAAGAAGACTTTCCTGTGCAAGAGGTGCTGTCTTTAGGTCTTTTCTGGTTTGCAAAATCAACTGCTGCAGCCCTGAATAAAAATTGCATACAACTAAATATGCCAAAGGAGAAAGTTTACTAAAGTATACAAAAGTTCCATATATAATGATCCCTATGTCTGCAGGGGATATGTTTTCAAACTTCACATGGAGGAATGAATGAAACCACGGATATAACACACAAATAATTGAGATACCAAGTATATGGTATAGCCTATACAAAAGACCCTAAGTGAATAAATTAAGTGAATAAATTAAACTGTGAATAAGTGAAACTACACATCGGTTTTGTGGTTATGGGAGTCATGCTGTTAAAAATGCTGCTTGTTGAAAAATTTAAATGTTAATAATTGGTTATATAACCTTCATTATTAATTACAGTATATATTCTGAATAATTAACTATACTAGCTTTGAATTTACAAAATTTGTTTTTTTCCATTGGACTATTTTTAGGATCTAAAAGTGAGAACCATATGGTTGAGGTGGAGGTGAAAGCAAAGATGATGCCAAAGGGGGGGGAAAGGTAAAAGGCCATGGTAAAGAAAGGAAGTGGGTGAAAGGAAGTACTAACAGCAATGGAGGAATAGGCTGTCCATTCCATGACCTTCCTCCCCTCAAACATCTATGGATCCAAGAAACAGATAGAATGGAGCTAGCAGCTTGCTCCTCCTATCCCCATTTTCTTTTTATTCCAGTGTAAACCACTCCTATAACAGACTGTTAGGCAAATGTAGCAGCCACGTGTACATCCATCACTGATTGTCTCTTCTGCAATGCCTCCCCACCCCAAAGTATATCTACTAATATAAGTGATGGCTACAATGGTATATATCACAAATTGAATTATAATTAATGCCAAATTGAAATCACCTTTATCCAATTAAGATCTGTTTGGGAGGTAACACCAGAAACTGTGCAATCCAACATGTGACAACTCACCAGAAAAGCTCATTATTCAATGTAGATGAGACAAACTTCACATTTTTGTTGTACTGCTCTCCCTTAGAAATAGGCATATAATGAAGAGCAAGAGATTATAGTTGGATATTCAGATTCCTCACTTCTCAGTGAGCACTTTTCTTCTTCCAACAGTTAAGGAAATATATATTTTGCCTTAATTATAATGTACATTTCTTGCTTTTAAGATGTGCTCTGACAGATTTTTGACACAGACATGAAATATATTAATATGACTAATAAATATATAAACTAATTGGAAATAAATACAATACTTGATTCTAATGACAAAGAAGACATTCTCTAATCATTATAAGTACTACTGAAAATTGGACTGAAATGATAATGTGTCTACTAGAAAAAAGAGTATTTTTATACAGTGGCATCCATCCAAATAGCTCAGTTTTATAAAAAGAAGAGTCAGAAGAAATCATATTGATTGATTGGTTCTAGAAGAATGTTAATGAAGCATTTACATTTCAGCAAAGATGCCATTCATATGAAAAATTGTTAAGGCTGGCAGAAAGATTAAAAATTCTAGGCTCTATCCAATGCCAAGGAAAAAAAGATTGTCAGAGAGAAACGGAATGATAATGTGCCCAGTATTTTAAAAGCATCAAGCTACCTACAGAATCTCCTTCTCCCATACAATCTGCCCCACACACTTATGTACTCTGGGGGATGTCTACTTCACCCTGCCAGAACTTGACTGGTGACTGTCACCCAGGGGACCTTTTCATTGGCCGCCCCAAAATTGTAGAACAACCTGCCGGAAGAGGTCTGACAGCTAAATGACTGTTGGAATTTGAAACCCATCTTAAGTTCTATCTAGTCCAGGAGGCCTACTTAGCCAATTTTAATCATGAATTTTAAACTTGTGTACTGTGTTTTAATCTCTTTTCTGTGTATTTTAATATGCATTTTATAGAAATATGTTTTAATATGTATATTTTATAGAAATACATTTAATATGTGTATTTATGGAATTTTTACAATGTTTATGTGTTTTAACTACGTTGTAAACCTCCTCGAGCCATGAGGAGAGGCGGGTAGGAAATAAAATTATTAATATTATTGTTATTGTTGTTGTCATATCCATAGAGCGGCATCACTAAGATGCCTCTGTCTCCCAAAAAGAATCAAGAAGATTCAGAAGAAATGTTACTAGTATAATGTATAATGAGTGATTGATTGATTCTAAAAGAAGGTTAATGAACTTTTTCCATTCCATTAAGCATGTCATTCTTTTGGGGGGCATGGAGTGATGCAGGCAAAAAGATTAATAACATCTGGGGTCTGTGCAATTGGGAAAAAATTGAAAGAATACTTCTATTGCAGTGCAGTATTCTAACCAGCTTGATCTTTAAAATCTTTGCATTAAATTGGAGGCACCATAAATCAGTAATAGGCCAACTGTTCTCTTCAAGCCTTCAACTATGAAGACATTCTTACTATGCCACTGTGTCTTAAAGTAATAAATCCTCCAGAGAAAGTCAATAAACAATACATAATTCCAGGGGACTTGGGGTGAATTTAGAGATAATATGTGCCTGTGAGTTGCCCATTTTCTCTGATGTAATTTCTGTGCCAACTTATATATCACTGCTGTGGTTTAAAAGGCATTTCTGATGGGAACTGCATGGCATAATTTCAATATCAACTCTGTAAATATTGTAAGAATTGTGAAGACTCTTCTTTTGATGTTACCATTAACACTGGTAGATTCTCAAAGCCATCATCTAGTATAATGTTTACTGACCACAGCCATAAAAATCAGTCACAGTTTTTATTTGCAGGCATAGAACTGTTTTTGCCACCATCTTCAAACCTGATAATTATTAGTGTATTCAAAGGGATAGTGTATTTGCAGGTGTAATTTCTTCACTTTCAAACCTATGTTCTTATAGGTCCAACCCAATATGTTTTTTTTCTGCTTTAGATACAACAGCAAATGATGCCACTCAGTCACCCAAGTCAGATATACCCAAAGCCAAATTATTTTGGCAAATGAAGCAGAAAATCTCACAGGCACTTCTTCCCAATTCCTGGCATGCAGTAAAACACAATAATTACAAAATGGACAACTGACACTTCAGTATCCTCTCACATCATCCCAGATATGCTGTCTGAATTGGTTCCCTTGTGATGCCTAATATTGTGGGTCCTTGGTTTCTCCTGGGTTTGGTTCTAGCTCAAATCCAATTTGAGCTGGAACCAACCAACCCCATTATATACATTTGTGTAGTAAAATTATTTCCTTTATATAATGTGAAATCAAGATTTGATTTTTGATTTTTTTAATAATATATTTTCAAACTGTGGATGGTGGAAACTGTGGATGTAGAATTCATGGATACAAAGGAATGTATTTCTGGCTGCCACTGCAAATTCACTCTCCCACATTAAAAAACTTGTCTGGGACTCCTGTCACCTGACATTCTACTCAAACTGCATCTTGATTTGCTCCGTAATAGGAGCTGCCAGTTGCAGTTATGAAGCAGATATCATCTTATCAGGGTTTTGTGTGTGTTTCACAATGTCTCGCCTTTATATGAAAATGCCAATCTTCCTCTTTTTTCCCCCATCAAGGAAGCCATGACTCTGAGTTTGCAAAACCTCAGCAAACCTATCACATGCTTTGTTACCCCCAGGGCTCTTGGAGATCCCTTGTTCATAGGGCTTCCAGAAATCAAAGTCAAATGAAAAGCAGATAACAATTGCAACAAAAACTGTGTCAAAATCACCATGCATGGAAATGTATGCAGCAGTATTTTTAGCCTATGATACAAGTATATAAGAAAAATATATTGTCTAAATATCATTGCTTATAAAGAATGGGAAAAAGAAATGTATTGAAGAAAAGAGGAAATAATCCAGAGAACAGTGATGACTAATGTAGATTATTTTAAAAAACATATTGTATAATTCAACCATCAGCCTGAGGCAGCCTCCCAATGCAAGATGGATGGTAATGCCTCCGTGTCACATCCCTGTACTTTTCTCCGAGGCAGGTTTGTCAAATGTGAGGCCAAGCTTCCCACAAGCCGTCGACCTCCTGCTGCGTAGTGCTAATGAGCAGAGCAGAGGGTGTGAAACAGCCATCCGCAAAAAAAGTGTCTCTGTCACTCTCCTCTTTCCTCCTATCTGCTAAAAGGCTTAAAACAATGTGTTTTGTGGAAGAATAGACAAAATGTTCTGCAACAACTGAGGAAAGGCTGCTCTTTCAGTTACATTCACACCAATTTGTCAGGATCAGCCTATTCATTACTCCATCAAACAAAATATATGTGCCTTTAATAGTTTCTCATGGATTGTCCTAAATTAAGAGCTTGGCCAGTGCAACATCAAGGTTGAGAAGATATTGAGAAAAGTAGCCTCTAGCAGACTTCCAACACACACAGTTCTTGGCACTAGCATTTCACTCCCACTAGCACCTAGCATACTCCTTAGTGACACTTTCTTTTTTCTTTCTCATCTTCTTACCTCTTTCTTTTTCCTTTTCTCTGCTTTCTTCCCAGATGTCTTCCTTTCTCTCTTTTCTGTTTTCTGCCTTTCTCCATACATTTCTCTCACACATAATTTGTTTCCTTCTTTATTCCTTCTCTCATCTCACTCATTTTCTTTTTAATCAAGTTTTTTTGTGAGGTTCTTCTTTTAGAAAAGTCTTCCTCTCACCAAATCCTAGTAGTAACCACTGAGATCTTTAACAAAGACATTGCAAAAAGAAACACTGGAGTGGAAAAAATTGGGAGTCGTAGGTGATTCAAAACAAAAAGAGAAATACTGTCTCTCTAAATTCATCACATCCAGATGACAAATAGTCCACATGTTCTAGTTAACACAAGGGGCATCTGCTATGCTTGAGGTTATTTTGCATGGCCTTCAGATAAGTGTATACAGTAGACTCTAAGTTAACTGGCACCCATGGGGATTGGTAGATGCTGGAAAAATGTAGTTTCTAGTTGCTTGAGAGCTACTATTAAAATAGCCTTCATTAATATTATATCACATACTCTAAAAGGTCAAGGTTTCCCCTTGACTTTACATCTAGTCATGTCAGACGCTGCGGGGTGGTGCTCATCTCAATTTCTAAACTGAAGAGCTTAGATGCGTCCAAAGTCATGTGGCCAGTACCTATTGATTTACTCACATTTGCATGTTTTCAAACTGCTACGTTGGCAGAAACTGGGGCTAACAGCAGGAGCTCACCCTGCTCCCTGGATTCCAACCACTGACTTTTCGGTCAGCAAGTTCAGCAGCTCAGTGGTTTAACCTGCTGTGCCACCAGGGACTCTTAACACATGCTATACCATATCATAAATTCTTGACTGAGGTAAATATTGAAATACAGTAATTAAAAGCAAATACAACATTAGATGGGGCAATTTGCCTGTTGTACACCAATTGCTCTCCCCTTTTACCAGGGAACACATCTACTTGCAGCCAGGCTGTGTGGTGAAAGGGGAGAGCAAATGGCATATGCCACCACCACAACAACACAGGAGGCTTCCTGTGTTGCCTTTGAAACAATGGGGGGAAGCCAGGTGGCGGATGTTTCCCCCTGTGAGATGGGCTTCTGGGTAAATTAGGTGATTCAAGGCATGGGGTAATGGGTTTTCCAAGCCCCGCGCTGGGCTCCACTAATTTGCCACAATGTGTGGCGAATCTCAAAGTCAATGTGATAAGGTCAATAGAGACAAATAAAGGACAAACTTAACTTAATGTAACACAGTTTTACTGTATTATAAAAAAACTGCTTTGTGAATGCAGTAGTATCTCGTTGACTTATTTGCTTGACAGTTCCTGTTAACTGAGAGTCTACAGCATAATATCCCATTTGGACCGAATGCAGAGGATCTTGAAACCATTGTTGATCTCATTGCAGACCTGAAAATATCAGAGCATCACCTGAAGCTATACTCCCCTTGGAAAATACTAACAATGTTTCAAAATGGAAAACTTTGCCAAAATTTAGGCCAAAGATATACATAATGAAAACACCAAGGTGTTGAAACAGAATCTGCAAGAGAATTTTCCAGGTACACATAATTTAAAGAGCTGTGTATAAAATGACACCCCCATGGCTCCACTCAGTGGCTGCTGACAGACATCTGTGAACGACATCTGTGAACAAGCCAGTCTCTCTCAGGGATGCTTGCCAAACAAGGAAGAAGATGCAGGGAAATGAAAGAGTTTCAACAGGACTGGGGAAAAGAGATGGCAGTTATATTTGTGTGTGTAGGAGGGAAAGCATTAAGCAGCTTCTGCTGCTCGTATGTCACTTCAGTCCTACTGAAACTCTGTGAGCATAATTGCTTTGCATCATTTTGAGAAAAGGAAGCCCAAATTCAGATTATCTCATACATGCATAATCTCAAATCATATTTCAATATGAAACCAAAGTCACTCTCTTTTCTATCTGTTCTCTCCACCTCGTCCTTGTTTTGTACATTGTTGCCATTAAACTTCAAGGGAAGCGTCCAGGCTCTTGCTTGCTTTTGCCAAATTCAATTTCCTATTTGCTGTGTCTCCCACTGATATTATCGCAATTGCTTCTCATTTGCTGCAGGAGTTCTTGTCAGATAAGCAATATGCAGATGGCTGAGTATAGCAGGGACTAAACTCCCATGAAACTGCACAATGTGAAGATGCTGCCAATGTTTTGAATTATAAGCAGGGCCAATGTTAGATTTGGCCTTTTTACTATGGTAAGTCTAGTAAACACAGTTAGTTGGTTGCAGAAGTAAACTAATATGACAATGGATGCTTAATAAAGCAGACTTTTCCCAACACACTAGAGCAGGGGTCCCCAAATTAAGACCTGGGGGTCGGATTCAGCTCTCCAAGGTCATTTACCCAGCCCTCACTCAGGGTCAACCTAAGTCTGAAACGACTTGAAAGCACACAACAACCATCTCATCAGCCTCCCAGAACCCGACTGGCAACCACCAGCCAGAGGACCTTTTCATTGGTCACCCCAAGACTCTGGAATGGCCTGCCGGTAGAGCTCCAACAGCTAGATCAATTGTTGAAATTTTAAAAAATATATCAAAAGACACATCTCATCCGGCATGCCTACCCAGATAGTTTTAACTATGTCTTAAACTCATGTCCTTTGTTTGATGTCTGTTTTGTGTACTTTAATATGTATTTTATAGAAATGCAATTTTAACATGGATCTTTCACCTGATATAGAGACTCAAGGTGGCTAACAATAAAAATAAAACAATGCAAATTAAAAAAAAAAAACAGTATAAGCTCCATTCCCCAAATACAGTTCAGAACCTATGAGAGTTTCTTTAAAGTTCAGACTAAAGCCAGAATAGATTCATTTCCCCACTGAAATAGGAGTCTTCATCCTCCACTCAGTAAAGAGCCATACATCAATTCATAGTGAAATAATGGTGTCAGGACCAAGAGAAGTATGAAAAATAATATGTGGATCTTCTTGGATCAAAGACAAAAACTAGTGGCATAATTGCTGCCAGAAGCATGGCCATCAGAGGGAGAAAGTAACCCTTCCTTCCTTCCTCAAGAAAAAGGACTGTTTTCTAAGATCCTTTGATCTTGACAGAAATCACAGCAAATTAAAAAAAACTAACGAGACAGAATGAAGGTTATTGTCCTTGCTTCACTGACAAGAAGCAATGTATGAAGAGTGCCAAAATGGACCATGTACCTGTATTCCATAAAGCAGAGGTGGGTAATTTGTGGACTTTCAGATGTTAAGACTACAAGAAAGTTGTTAGGCATATATATATATATATATATATATATATATATATATATAGTTTCTGACCAGGGATTATGGAAGCCGTAGTTCGATAAATTCTGGAGGGCTATGGGAATTGCAATCTAACAAGTTATGAGTGGCTTCTGTACCATAAAAGCTAGGAAATAAACTCCAATTTGAATAAATGTCAAGGTAACCAATACATTTGTCTGACACACTGATTTTACCTGTCAGTTTTAAGTTAGAGTAGGGAAGGCTTTGGCTTCCCAAATATTTTTAGCTACAACCCCTTAACCTTGATAATATCTGTTGAGGTTCTGGGATTGAAGTCCTAAACATCTGGAAGGCCGAATGATATCGAGCTCACCTTAAACCAGACTTCTATGGCCTGGTACCCTCCAGATTTGTTTGCACTATAATTTGGTTGTGATTATGGAAGTTGTATTTCAGCATAACCAGGGGCCACTAAACTAGACAGTTGCCCTTTACAGAAGATTTTGTGGGAGAGACATAACCACAATAACTCTTTTACTGGAAGGGAAACCTAGCAAGGACAAGAATATGCATGCCTATGGGCTATCCTTGTCTGCCACTGGCTTGCTGTGTTATTATTTCTGTTTATATTTTCTTTTTTCTAAAATGAGCTGCTCCCATATTCAGCTGAGCCGTGCCACTTTATCTCATTAAATGGAAAGCCGGTAGGTTTGAGCATGCTGTCTGAGATCTGTAGCACATAATTTTCTTTGCTTATACAAACTGTAGCTTTGACTGCTTCCCAGAGACCAAGATAATTGATTTCAAAGGTGTCATCCTCATTGACCTAGCTTTCATTTACGTCACTAAGCCTGAGAATGCTGCAGGGCAGGCTTTTCAGTTGACCACAGTCAATACTACTTAGCAACTGGTCTTGGTACTGCAGCCTGCAGCTCTCCAATATTTCAGATAAACCAAACAAATGATGTAAAAGGCAACTCAACAATCAAGGAGAGAGAAAGAGGAACAGAGAGAGATTTAGAAGCAAGGAAATCAGAAGCAAATTGTGATGCTTTAACAGACTTTGGGCACATCCAGACAGCCCCTTTAAAATGGGAGTTCCTGTACTTTGAAGTGGGCCATCCGGATGACATTCCCCAGAAAAATGATTTCATTTGCACCAATTCAGTTTAGTCATTTTGGCTTTTAGTTCAGGCTTGATGTGCTTTCGAATCCATTTCTTGGTCCATCTTTTGGTAATCTGTAGTATCTGTAAAACTTTTATCCAGCACCATCTTTTGAATAAGTTGCTTCCCCCCCCCCCCATTCTGTTCCTGTAGTGCCTATTTACTTTTCTTCAAGAATGTCTGGTGTCCTCATTTTGAGCTTTCTGCCTTGAACTATTCTACTAGGATTCCAGTTTAAGAGTATTGTTCTTAAGCTACCTGACATGTCCAGGTATGCATCCAAGAGAAGCAACTGTATATTATCTACATTTTTTAAAAGTGTACTTCTGAGGTTCTCATGGTCTCTTCTCTACCCACCAATCCTAACATACCAATGGCTGTCTCTTATATCTCACTGGTCATTTTGTAAAGCCCTGTCAGCTTTCTGCACATGAGTTTTCTATTCAAAATCATCATAAATCTATTTCAAACATATTGAGTGAATCTTCCATTCTGACCCTTTCAGAAATTGGCCACCAAGGAGTTGAAGAATCATGTGAAATACTTTTCAGACTTGCTTCAGATTTACAATAAATCTGTGTTTCAATATAAAGGATTTCTGGATATAGGTTTCTATGTACCTTATTTGTTTATTTATTTATTGCCTTTCTCACCCCTAGGTGAGAAGTGGTTTTCAAAATAAGAATGGCAAAATTCAATGCTGAACATAGATGTGAAGAATCAAAGCAAATACTCAAACAATAACATATAAGCTATAAATTAAAACTATTACAACCTTCAAGTTACCTGTTAACTAGCATTGTGCCTATGAACTTCATACTGTTGTCTTAGGCAAGAAATACTCAATTCCTTTCTCTGAAATGTAGCCTGCAGCACTTGGTATTCATTGGTATTCATTAGCAGTCTCTCATCCAAGTACTAACTAGGGTTGAACCTGCCTAACTTCCAAAAACAGATGCAATCCAATTGCCTTTGGGATATGTAGTCAGGTCCAATAGCAATATTCCAGGAGAAGAAGATATGCAGATTTAATATCCATGAATCTTACATAAACCTTGGCAGAAAAAAATGCTATTCCTTTTTATATGTGCCACAGCATTTATGAGAAAGCAATGCTTTCTTATAAAAGATTTAAAATATGCCTTACACTGTGAAAATAACTTTTTTATATTTTTATTCTTCTGTACGTACAGAGATGCTATCTTATAACTTCTCCCAATGACACACATTTTCTGGCAGCATTACTTTGTCCTCTAGAGCAGAACACTTATTGGAGTTTGGAATTCTACAAAGATAAAACCCATCTGAATAATTCTTGCAAAAAAAAAAAACACACCCCTGTGTAGAACCACCTTAGGTTCACCATAACTTGGACACAACTTGAAGACACACAACCAAATTTATAAAATCTGGAAAACAATATAGGGATCTTCCTCATTCCTCTGCCAACATTCTTGGGTGACTGGGGAACAAGAATCATAGGGTAAGCCAACACTTGTGCTTAGTTTGAACAGGAAATCATCTTATACCTCATCCTGTTCAAGAGTCAGCCTAATATTTGGGTGGGATCAATCTCTAGTACAGCTGTGCAATCAAAAAAAGTTTCAAAAGGCATTACAAAATTAGAGGGTGCCGGCGTTTCATTTCAAAGTGTTTCTAAAGTATAGTTAGTGAGAATTTCATTACTATAACAAGAGTAATGAAATTTAGTTGTTGTTTTCTTGTTATAGTAATTGTGCAAGTGGGAAAATTTCAGGGGCTCTTTTCTCCCTCATTTTTACAGCTATCAGGGTGAAACTTGCTACAATGGTAGAGCACAGTTACCACTGCTAGCTTGTCAAGTTTCAGAATGTTTCACTTATCCACAGATTTCCAGATAATTTTCAAAGTTTTTATAAACAACATTGAAAAACTACAAGAGCTATTTACTTGAATTTTCTATACAATGACACAAGATAACAGTGGATCATTTCCCCCAAGTTTCAGAAATATTCATACATCTACTGATTTTAAGGATTTTTTAAAGTTTTGATCAAAACATTTTTAAAGCCACAAAAGCTATCTCATTGAATTCCTCTCATATAGAACTTCCACTTAGGGATTTTTTTCCTGACCCAGCACAGAGATACTACAAGTATCAGTCAGTCCTCCTCTTTGCAGATTCAACAATTTATTGGAATTCTGGCTGGCTGGCTGCTGCTACAGAGGGACAAATCCCTCCCCTAACCTGATTGGGGCTTTCTGATGCTGAACAGAATTCTGGGAAATGTAATTTAGAGTAGGGCCTTTTGAATTCTCTGGCATAGGCCTCCTTGATTCCCAACTACATTTCCCAGAATTCTGTGCTTTCTCTCTCTTTCCCAGCAAACTCTGCTTACTCCCTGCTGCTTCCCTTTCATAATGGCGAGAGACCATTGATTTAAAGAGGAAAAGCAACCTTTTTGGCTTTGCTTTGTTTCCTTGCACTGAAAATGAAACTGACTTTGAGAGGTTTCTGAGATTAAAACAAAGTAGTACTGGGTAAGTTTTGATTCTTAAGTTTTTGACGCAGGCCATGCCCATATGCTGGATATTGTGTAATAAGTACGAATTTAACGACTTACATGACTAATAAAAATGGCACAGCCCTAGTCCCTAGCACAAGGAGACAAAAGTGCCAAATCAGAGGCTACAATATTCAGCTCAAGTGCTCAACACCTGGAACAGCTACATGGAAATCAATTGATCTCAGAGGTTTGTGACAGCAGTCTATTCTTGATAGCATTCAAGGACTTCTAACCATCTGGGAAATTAAAAGATGCACTTCTAAGGATATTGAAAATTTCTGAATATTTATGGCAAGTTTGGGGCAAAAAAGAAATACTGTGACAAGCTCTTTACATCTCTAGCATAAGAAATCCCTATTTATTTCACTGAGAATCATAGTCAGTATTTATCTTACTACGATGGAGCATTTGTTGCACCCACACAGCTGCTTTCACTATTGCTCCTTATGTAATGAGAACACTATAATGTTAGGAATACTCGTTACCAACACTTTCTTTTGTTAGGACCAAATTACATTGGGATGCATAGCCTACACTGCAGATTCCTCCAACCAAACATAACACAATAAAAAACCAGGTGCTCAGATTAAAGTCCCATCTCAGTCAACATGCTGCACCTCAAACTGCTGACAGAAGAATATAGACCTTTGCCTGAATCCACTTTAAATAATAGTAGAGTGAAATAACCTCATAGATGGAGCTGTGGTGGATTATCAGGGGCAGCTCAACCCATTACAGAAAGTAAGCATTTGCAATATAGTTGATTTTGTCCAGGGGCGCTCTTGAGGCGCTCTTGGGGGAAAATAGACCTTGACATATGCGAGTTGTAGTTACTGGGATGTATAGTTCACCTACAATCAAAGAGCATTCTGAACTCCACCAATGATGGAATTGAACCAAATATAGCACACAGAACTCCCACGACGAACAGAAAATATATATCAGTGATTGGTTGGTGGGGGGGGGGGGCACGCCAAAATACTGTTTGCTTACCGTTTAAAATTACCTAGGGCCACCTCTGTGGATTATACATGTGAAAATCATTAATGTGAGAGGTTATGCAACTTCAGTAACAACAAAAATTGCTTTGGATGCCAGCCTTATGCTATCTCTGAAAATCACAGACACATAAAACTATTTAGGACACAGGACTATATTTTCCTAATTTCCTCACTTTTCTCCTCCTCCTCAAAGGCATAACCCAAGGCAGCTAAAGATACAGTGGGTCTTTGGTGTCTCCTGGACTTTGGTTTCACAACCCCTGTGGATATCAAGTCCCATTATATACAATCACAGAGTCAAATTGCATGCCTTATATAAAATGTCAAAATCAAGGTTAACTGGTTTGGGTCTTAAATTGGGAGAAAGGTATAAATTAAAAAAAATTATATTTATTCCCCCGAACATTTCTCTCCATTGTCACCTCAGAAAGAAATGTACATTTTCATTGTACCTCAGGCATATTTTTTCTCTCTCCTCACATTTAAAGAAGCACCATGAGAGGAAGCTGCTATCTAATTAGCAGTCACACACCAGTACCTTACTACCACCCACTAATCTGAACCTTACATTCATCTCTATCCTCTCTCCATTTGATGCATCAAAAGCAGCGGCATGTGTGCCTAGTTATAATTGGTTGGGAAAGACTAAGACACAGCCAGAGAGTTCGGTTTAACAAGCCCAGCCCACAAGTAGAATTTTGGTGCTAAACAAATGCATCCCCAGACAGCATTTTATTTTATTACAAATAAATCATAACCCAAGGTAGCTCACACTAGCATTAAAAAGAAACAGATTTTTTTAAAAATAAAGATATGTCAATATTAACATAAAAATTAAATAGTGAAATACAACTAAACTACTGGAATTAAAAGCTATTTGAAAACAAATCATTTTAAAAATATAAAGCACCACCCATTAAAAGTTTCTTCCTTAGCAAACAGAGAATATCCCAAAGTCTACTTAAATATAAAGATCTGGACTTGCTTACAAAAGAAAAAAGGCAGGGGATCAATCGAACTTCTTACAGTCTTGGAGAAGTCACTGAGGGCCCATCTAGACAGGCTCATATCCAGAGGCGTTCAAATGATGACTCCGGCAGAACTGAATTAATTTGGAACAAACCAGGGTTTTCCTGGTTTCCCTGGTTTGTTCCAAATTAACGAGATACCCCATTAGATCTGGGCCTTTCTGAAAGGCCCAGGCTTGATGGGGTATTGGGTCTGTGAGGACTCACTTCCTGGTGGTCCTGGGACTACTCGGGGATAAGTTCTCACAGCCACATTGCTTCTTCAGGGTTCTAAAAGTCCAGGGGAGCAGGATGGCACCAACCCCCTTCCTCTCCACGCCCTTCTCCCTACCCCCTATTTACCCATAAAATTACGTAAGACATACCTGACCATCATAACTTTCTTCCTCACACCCTCATGACATGAGGAAATGAAGGATCAGGAAGGGGGATTTTCCTCCTTAACCCCCTCTCTCCTGGCACATCATTTCCTTGCACCAGGAGGACACAAGGAGGAACATTATGGCTGCCAGTAAATGGGGGGTGGCCTTCAGGTGGCTGCAAGTCATCCTGATTTTAATCTGGATGGCATGTAGTCACAACCCCCCAACTGGGAAAGAGCAGGGGGGTTTTTTTTGGGGGGGGGGAAGCAAATCCATGACAAAGTGGCTTATTTAAATCCGCTTTGGCACAGATTTTGGCACTGTCTGGAAGTGCCCAGAGATAGAATTGTGCTCTTGATGTTTGGGATGGGTTATGGTGGAGCAAAAGAGTCTTAAATGTGAATCTGAAGTTTACACAAGCTGTCCAAGGTGCTTAGAACTATTTCTAAAATAGTTCCCATACTTTAGATAACTCTGCCAAAATTTAGAGTAAACCCAGAAGTATTTGCTGTGGCAATAACATGGGCACTACTAGCTATGACAGATGGTAAGGTCCTTTTTCACCTTGCCATCTGTCATAGCTGGTAGTACCCAGCTACCCAAACAAGCTAGGTAAGATGACCACATTGAGAGAAGAGCCTTCCCCTGAAGTCCCCAAAACCTAGTCATAAAGGGCACAATGAATTTTTTTCTCAGGAACACTAAGTGCTGTGGAAATGCATGTCCAGCTAAAAGATATTCCTCCTTCTCCATCATCATTAGTCCAAATAGTCTGAGAAAAATGCAACCGTCTATATTGTGTTGCACCTAGAAGAGGACATGGAGACAAACATAAAAATCCAAGGAACATGAGGATGCAATGAATTCTGTAAGGCAGTGTTTCTCAAACTCTGCTCCTTTGGACTTCAGTTCCCAGAAATCCCTGACAGTTTACCAGCTGTTAGGAATTGTGGAAGCTAAAATCCAAAACATCTGGAGGAGCAGAGATTGAGAAACACTGCTGTAACTCAACAGAACCTGATCACACACACACACATTTTGGTGTTATGAATAATGGGCCCAAGTCATACTACAAAGAAGATGTTACAAGGAGCAGCCCCAGCTGATGTCATTAAGACCAATATTTTTAAAATCAGTTGCAGCTGCACAGAATATGCAATTCAAATTAGAAATAACAAGTATAACAAATTATGTACAAATGGAAGTACTTTCACCCTGAAATTCTTTACCTTAGGACTTAGAGAAGAGCAGTCAGGCCCCAAGATCTAGCAAACCTGTATGGAACACAGAAGAACACCTTTTAGTTTTAGTTTAGGTTTCCTTTGAGGTCTAAGCAATATCTTTACGGCGGCATCTTATTATTTCTTTGGCCCAACATACCAGCTGGAACCATGTTGATTTGCCCCAGCTAGACTAAACCAACAAAACTAATTGTTGAATGGTGAGTTAATACATCTATAAATCCAGTGGAGTCAATAGGTCTATTGTACTCAGAAGCCATAGTGAGATTTTTGGCCATCTAGTTTTTACTACTCTGTAGCATAGTTCTGATTTCTCTATGCCCCAGTTCTCTGTAACAGAAGAAACAGATGCAGTTTTGTTCAGGGACTGTCCCACAATAATTTGGAACAGAATTTGGAACAGAGAACAAATCTCAAAATCCTGAAACATTGATTTTAGGAGGAAGATGGGAAATGTTTATAAGATTATTCTCTTGTGGGTAGTGTTCTGATTCCTGCTTTCAAGATTATTTTCTCCAGACTTGCTCAGTAAATCTGGGCAAAGGTGATGGGGGCCTGTCCATTTAAGAAATGTTAATAATTCAAGAAGTTGGTGCCAGCCTATGTGCTATTCTCATTGTAATTGCTGGTTACTGTCCTGTCCGGATCAATTTAAGAAAATAACAGACAAAGGGGAGCATGAAAAGATCATATATGAGATAAGAACAGCCTGGGTTGGGGAACAGGTGTGTAGCTTTTATCTTATCTTGTGCGCCTCCTGCCTTAGTCATTTGTGTGCTTGCAATGCCACCTTCTGGACATAGTTAACATTGAACCCATAGTATATTATAAAAGTGGTTAAATTCTAGTTAATGGACACAGACAGTATTATGGCACTTTGTATCACCTCTTTTTATCTGCATCAGATCTGTGCCAGAATAAATATAGTCTGTAGGACATAATTGGTAAGTAACAGCATATTTCAGATTGAAAGGGAGCATTGGATGACATTAAGCAATTTTAACTCACAATTCAGAATGTAACTCATGAAACATTAATCATAACATTAATCATAACCCTTCCATATAACCTTCTATAATTTGCAGGTCCAAGGGTACTTGTAGAATATATGACATTTCAATGCAAATTGCCCTCAAACCTAAAATGAGCTGGAGAAAAACAAATTATTTCTTCCAGAATGGAACACCCCCATACTAACTCTGCCCGTCTTTTTGACATTTCTCTTCTTTCTTAACTTTCTTCCCCTTCTAGATTTTTTAAATAACAACTCTACACACATGTGTACACAGTAAAAATGATGTAGCAAACATGTACACTTCTGCAAGTTTTGCTCTGCAGTTCCCAACATTTCTTGTAACTATTTTGGGTAGATCCAGTGGCACTTAGAAGAGCTCACTTTGCCCGCACCTGATACTTTTGTGCAAAATGTCCTGCCCTTATTCTTCTGAAACATATAAGCCTTGATTCCATCCAATTGTCTTAGGAAGTTAAAAAATGATTGGTAGCTCCTTTGAGGAGAAAATAGTATTTACAGATATGTGGTAAACAATCTGTCACTCACTATTAAAAGATTCATTTCTAGAACAGAGATAATGTTGAACCCAACCAAATAATGTGATTAGATCTGAGGAGCATTTATTTGACATGCAGTCATGTTTGAATATACTACTAAATATACTGGGTATGATAATGTTGGGGAAGGGAATTATTCTCTGAAAGGGCAGAATTTTAGCTTTTTATGCTTTTTTCAGTGACTAATGTCTTAAGGCTAAATAAAACCATCATAAGATTTGTTCAGAATTTATTATTTTTAAAGAAAGAGGTTCAGCAGGTTAAATCTCAGAGCTGCTGAACTTGCTGACCGAAAGGCTGATGGCTCAAATCCGGGGAGCGGGGTGAGCTCCTGCTATGAGCCCCAGCTTCTGCCAACCTAGCAGTTTGAAAACATTGAAATGTGAGTAGATCAATAGGTACTGCCTTGGCAGGAAGGTAATGTCACTGCAGTCATGCTGGCCATATGGCCTTGGAGGTGTCTACTGACAACGCTGGCTCTTCAGCTTAGAAATGGAGATGAGCACCCTCCCCCTTAATGTCAAGGGGAAACCTTTACCTTTTTATTTTTTTAAGGCTAAATAAAACCATCATAAGATTTGTTTGACTGTCTTGTTCAAACTTTATTATTTTTAAAGAAAGTGTATGTATTCTTCTAACACTTCTTTTAAAATGATAGTTGTCCCATATGTGCTCATCATCGGAACACAGAAGGGTAGGCATCATACTTTTTATCTGTCTTTATTTTGATGTTTAATTTTATTTGATTAGTATAATGCTGTTATTATTTTGTATTATGTTCTATTGCTGTAATGTTCTGGTATATGTCGGGCATTGAATGTTTGCTTCTGTATGTGTAAACCGCCCTGAGTCTCCCTGGGGAGATAAGGTGGTCTAAAAATAAAGTTTTATTATTATTATTTCAGTACCTTATGATCTTTAAGACTCGGATTTAATCATGAAATCTACTACAAAATTTCAGCCAGATTCTTTAATAAAGTAAAAAGGTGCAGAAGTGAGAGAGAGAGAGAGAGAGAGAGAGAGAGAGAAAGAGAGAGAGAGAGAATACGTTGCAGTGCATTGCTGTGTCTAATCTTTTAAATTTCTAAATATGATGGACAAATTACTTGAACTCCTCTGCTTACTTTTCTCCTAGGCTCTGAAATATTAATCACAAATTTGTACTTAATTCTTAACTATGGGTTCTATTTGGGAGGAAAGAGGATATAAAATTAAATAAATGGTCCATTTTGAGTCAGCATAAATTTAATCCATCATTTCAACTGAATTGAACAAATTCAGATTCTCTCCAGGGGACAATTCAAATTTGTGGTGTAGAATTGGTGCACTTTAACTGCCATGGCTCTATACCAATGGTTCCCAACCTTTTTTTGACCAGACACCACTTGAACAGGGACCACTTTGTCCAGGGATCACCCTCCAACATTAGATTCAAAAGGGTTACAAAATCCATTTTTGTCAACTTTAGATTCGATTTGGTTATTTGCAGTGCTGATTCAGAAAATTGTATTGGCTAGACCACATCAGTTCTAATTTCCAATACAGAACATATGCCATCCAGTAGTCGCCATCTGCTCGTCCACAGAAACCCATATTTAATAATCTAGAGCTGATGTGGTAGTTATAATCTTTCGTGGGTAGTCAGGCTCTCCCGTCCTGACATCCCTGTTGCCTCGGCACTATAAGAGGGTTTTGCGAGAACAGTCACTCTCATTGCCGCATAACAGTAATGGCGAGATCGTGGACCATATTTTCATTTTTGCGGACCATTGGTGGTCCATAGACCACAGGTTGGGAACCACTGCTCTAGATTAAGGTTTGTGGGCCAGATACGTCCCTGTAAGGTCGTTTACCCAGCCCTCACCCTAAACTTTAGACTTAGGGTCGCCCTAAGTTTGAAACAACTTGAAAGCACAGAATAACAACAATTATAATTAACTTGACTATCTCATCAGCCAAAAGCAGGCACACACTTCCCATTGAAATGCCACATGTTGGTTAAAATTGTTCTTCATTTTAAATATTGAATTATTCTTTCATGTTTTTTTTTTTTGCACTACAAATAAGATATGTGCAGTGTGCATAAGAATTCATTCATTTTTTTCAAACTATAGTCTGGGCCCCCAACTGTCTGAGTGGCCATGAACAGGCTCTCAGCTTAAAAAGTTTGAGGACCTCTGCTCTACACTATGGAATCCATGGCTTTGTAGTTGGGTGAGGAAACACCATTCTTTGGCAAAAATAGAAAAATACTGTAAAATTAGAACTCCCATTATTTCATAGTATTGAGCCATGGCATTATAAATGGTTTGAACTGCACTAAATATGAAGTGTAAATGCACCCAAAGTCATTAGGAATTGCTTTCATGTGTCTGGAACACCATACAGTACAATAAAATTTCAGTGTCTTGTGTGGATCAGCTATATAGGATAGCATAGTGGTTAGAGTGTTGACTAAAATCCACAAAACCTAGTTCAAATATCTACATAACCATGAAGCCTACCAAAGCTAAACTACCTCACTTCACAAACTAGTTGTGGAGATATTCCAAGGGAGAAGGATGAGATAGAAACAAAATACATCATCCACAATAATAGCACTCACAAACGTTCTGCTTCCCAAAATGTAGACAGAGCTAAATCAAATAAGAATTCAATTGAGATGGCATTTTGGTCAGCTTGGGGCCTTAACCATATAGAAGCAATCTTTCAGTGACATCCAAAGTGCTGCAATAATGTTTGAACTGGCACAGAGTTTTATACTTCTGTCATAAAATAAGGTTTTATTTCAAACAATCTTGTGAAATTCTTCCATGCATGCTCTTGTAAAGTCCTAAGCAATTTCTTACTGTTGTATTTTCCTGAGGCATACTGGTAGGGGTGGGCAAACCTTTGATTTGTGTGCCTTCAGACTTTTAAAACCTCAAGCTCTTTCTGCCCTGAGCATGCCATTTGCAAATCTTCCAGCTACTAACAAAACTTGAATCCAGTTTGTTCCCAGCTTGAAATGAATCATATTCTTCCTACCAAACATATATGTTAAACATAAGGCACCTCTCAGGAAAAACAGGTAGCAACCAAATGTGGATTTAAACTTAGGTTTAAAGGTCTCGAAGTCCTGGACCAAATGGATGAATGTCCATTTTGATTTTGTCCATATTTGGAAATGTAAAAATCAGGTTCTTTCCATTCCAAACACAAAGACACATGTAATTTTTAAAGACCTTTTTTTAAAAAATGAACTGGAACAAAGTTCTTTCTCCACCCCTTCTAGCAGATATGCCCAGCAGATTCTATATATTTCCACATCAAAAAGTTAAACCGCCCTACAAGAAGTAAGAAAACTCTGCTTATTCGCTCAGCTTATTTTCTAAAACCTGCTAATTGGGGTTCAACATAAAAAAACATTCCCTCCTTCTTTCATTTCTATTTTTTTCATGCTGATGGCAAAAGCCCATAGAAGAGATGTCAATAATAGTTTCAGTGTTTCTCCAACAGGAGAAGGAACTGAATTGAGGCCTTTTATATTACTGGCACAGGATCACTCCCTCCAGGCTCCATTGCTTATCACCAAATAGGAAGCCTTAAGAGAAAACTCCCTGATCTTCAGACTTATGCTTTGTCACTTATTTAAAAGCTTGTGTAAAGCACACAGCTAGTGTTCATGTTCTGTTCTGGTACTAGGGTCAGACTGTGGGCATGGTTGTTGTGGGCATGGAGGTCTCATCGATTCTAGATATTAATGAACAAGAAACCCATGAGTATCAGGTCTGATCAACTCTGTGGTGTCAGGACTCTCTTGTTCAGGTTTCACTGGGTTGGACTGAGGAAGCAGGAATTGATCATTCTAACACTTTTCTTCAGATTCTGAAGCTGTGTCCCTCCTATTGGATTTTTTGCAATTTGCCAGTTGCTCCCAATGGAAGTGCATTAATACACAATGCAATTTTGCAGGGGGACAGTAATCTTGGGGTAACAATCAGATCCTTTCCCATTTTGTTAAAAAATAGAAATGTGAACCAACTCAATTTAATGAGAGTGGGGAGGGGAGTGGAGAGGGAAGGAGGGAGAAATACTTTCTTCAATGTTTTTTTATCACCAGTGGAGGCTGATGACTGCCGTGTCAATGGAGCACTAGAGCTCCACTGCGTATTAGTGTGGACATTGAAGTCAGTATCTAAGCTGCTGAACCTGTTTAGGGTTCGAGTTCAGTTTCTTCAAGAGCTCATTTACATTTTGACTAAATACAAGATTACTTTCACTGTTCTACTAACATGTAAGTAGCCACTCTGCCTGTAAGTTCATCTATTCCCATTACTTTAATATTTTCTTTGCATACATGGATTTGACAACGTAACATGTAGATTTATGCAATATACAAGTACTAACTAATTAAATTCATTATTTCTTATCAACATGTAAAAGTTTTTTAAAAGTTATTGGATAAGGTTGATGTAAGCTTGTTAAAAAAAAGGAAAATTACAGTGTATCCTTTGCTTCCAGAACAATGGCACCTAACCCTGGGTCAACAGATGTTTCTGATCTTCAACTATGGTCCTCAGCCAGGGATTTGAGCACCTAGAAGGTCAGTGTTACTAAGCTATGGAAGTAGAAAAGCCCAACAGAATTTTATATTTGATCTGCTAAATAATAGTTACAGTATTTCATGCTATAAGTCATTTTTAACAAATAACTTAGGAAGCAAAGCTCTCTGTAAACTCCATGGAGCAGAAGTCATATCATAAAGGTAGTAAATTGGTTTTCTCATTCTAACTCTGTGATTATTTTCACTCTGCTTTATATCCATTTAAATTACAAAATTAAGACATAATTGGGGTGAGAACTCTTGTAGGGAACTGGCTAACAACAATATTTAACTACAGGAAGGTACAAAATGGCTATATAAGATACCAACTGGAGAGGTCCCCTTGTTTATATTATTGTGCATGATTTTATGAAAGGCAATTAACAAAACCTTGCTGAGTGTTTGAAGGAAAGCTTTGAGACAGCTTCTAGCTGGTAATATAATTACTTTTTCTAAACTGGCGGAAATCACATATGGTGTTTGATTTTTGATGACAAGTATAGAAAGAACAAAAGCCCACTTTCACTAAGCTCTAGGGGCAAACTATCATCATATACCCTCCTCGGGGATGCATCATTTATTAATTTTAAGAGGTTATAATTAAACATTTTGCTGTAGCATTAATATGAAGGTTGTGTTTCATCTTTAACACTATAGAATACAACTATATGCCCTGGAGAGATGAACGAATGGAAATTTTCATGACTAGTTTAGTGCTTTTCTAGTAGAAATAACCAAATAACTCAGGCATTAAAATGACATAAGCAATTAAATTAAACAGTCATGGTCCCACATCCAAGTGAATTAATCCATGAGTAAAAAAATATACGTAAGTTTCTGTTGTTCCTGATACTGACTATTTAGGCATTCTCCCCACAGTATGAAAACACTCCATTAATTTATTATTAAGCAATTAATGCATTAATTTCTTAATGTACCATTAAACTCAATGTGCTCTGTTGCTTTAAATTTGTTGTTATTGTAAATTAATGAAAATTATGAAAAATACTTTATGCATATGACGAACTATTGTCTTCCAAAGCTTATGCTACAATATTAATTAACAAACTGTTGTTTTTCCTGCAAGCAAATAATGCTACAATTTCCCTTTGGAAGTTTTATTAAGTTTAAGTATGCATCCTGCATCATTCACAGTAAAGAGGTGTGTAAATAATTCATTCAGCTTCTCTGCCTCTCCCATATTAATTTAACAGAATTTTACAATAATCCAACTGCTTCTCTGGGTGGTTTCCTGTTTCTGACCTACTGAAGAAACTATATTTTCTTGATTAATGTTTTTAGTAATACCCTCATTACATTTTACTCGCTCTGATTCACTTACATGTTTTTTCTGATTTTATGAACCTTTTTTGTTTTTCACATCTGCTAAGACTGAAGACAGCTTTTTTGCCTCACTGAATATTTTGATGATGCTTATTATCAATAATTTTAATCTTCTTGAATTTGCTGCATTTTCTCATTTCATCTATTTTGCTGAGCTTCTGGTGTTGTGGTTTCCAATCACTTCTAAGCATATTGAAAAATTTTTGACAGTTAACTTCTTTTATCAACTTCCTTTTCACTACTCCTTATTCTACTTCTTGCCTTTGAAGTATAATCTATCTCATACTTTTCTTAACACATTCATAATGATAAATAATGAATTTGACAGTTGCATCATGATTACAAGACATCACCTGATAAGTCAAGTCCAAGGTTGTCTTCTTTCTGGGCAGTTTCCATTACTGAGGACTTTTCACACAGTAAAATATCCTGTCTCTGATGCCCTCTTCATACTGGTTCCTATGGGTTGCATCACATGACAGAAGTTTCTGCTCAAGGATAACCTGTAGGAAGCTCTACTCAAGGGATCTGCAGACAGCAGCTTGTGTAAGACAGAATTCCAATCATCTTCACTTGTACTTTTTTCTCCATGTGCACCAGAGGTTGTCATATTTTAGGTTTGATGATATACCAATCTACGGGTCATTGGCAGCCCTCCCTCTATTAACAGATTGCAGGTTTTCCATTGAAAGAAGTGGATGAGTAGATCATAAGGTTTACCTGGCTTGAAGTGATCTAACAGATTCCGAGTTTCCCATTAAAAGAAGTGGATTAACAGAACATTGTGTTTGCATGGCTAGAACTGGTTTAGCAGAGCATGGATTTCCCATTGAAAGAACTGCTTTACCAGATAATTGGGTTTCGCATTAAAAGAAGTGGATTAACAGATTGTGGATTTCTCATCGAAAGAACTGGTTTAAAGACCATACATGGTTCATTTCTCTACATTTCCTATGTTTCTCTTTTGTTGTTGTTGTTGTATTTTTTTTAAAAAAATAAGATTTTATTTACATACAATAACAACTTACATAATAGACAAAACACAAAACAGTGAACATTTTACAAACACATAGCCCCACCAAGGCCTGAACAAGTATCATTTCCTTCATCATGTATTTATAAATCAACCTTTAATCAAATGTCATCTCCAAAATTCCTGACCAACCAAATTCTGTTGTTTTCCATTTTCGCTAAGACATATTTAATAAAGACCGACCAGTATGCCTCAAAATCTGATCTATTAATTTCTCCCCTGAATACCCTCATTTCCATTGTTAGTTTGTCATTTAAAGCTACATTCCATACTTTCCTATACCATGCTTCCAGTGTTAGATTAGTTATTATTTTCCAATTCTTTGCAATTGTGATTCTTCCCGTTGTGAGCAAAATAGTCACCAATTCTTTCTTACTTATTTCTAAATTCAGCTTCGTGGTGTCCATTAATAATGCTAACCTAGCATCCGGCGTGATATTTGATCCTATAATGTTGTTTATTTCTGAAAATATATCCTTCCAAAAATTCTTCACTTGGGGGCATTTCCACCATAAAAGAAAATATGTCCCTTTGTGTTTGCCACATCTCCAGCAGAGGTTACTTTGCTTGCCATCCATCTGATGTTGTTTAACTGGCGTGGTATACCATCTCCACATAACTTTGTATACATTTTCTTTTAATCTTATTGATAGGTTCTTAGCCACTCTCCACTTCAGGACCCTTTTCCAATCAAAATCTATCAGAGGCCTAGGTCTCTTTCCCATGCGTTTTCTAACACCTTCAGCCCTATTTCTTCACCAATTAATCCATTATATTGTTGTTGTATTTTTTTAAAAAATGAGACTGCACACTTTTGCAGGACCAAAAATATGTTTTTACATTTTTTTCATTTGAAGGAAGGTCAAAAAGTTGTATGGTTGCACAAGTGAAGACAGTGACGTCGGGCAACAACAAACAGGTTCAGAGGAGTCATCCATCAGTTGTGTGAATAGTCACATATGCATTATTTTATTAGATACAGAGAGATCCTGGTGTGACGGGGTGGGTATTTGTCCATTATGCATCAAGTCCTCATTGAGCCTTCGTAAAACACGGGTTGCCTAGTTAAAAAGAGTTTCCTCTAGTGTATGAGATAAAGTCCTGAGTGTTGAAAGTCAGGCTTATTTAGTTTATGCAGAAATGTCTTTATTATGCCTCACTCAAGCATTATCCAAATCTCCGAGAGTTGTTGAAGCCATCCATTATTGAAACACATTCCCCCTCATATGCCACTTTGTGTTTTTTTTGGCGCACCAAGAGCATCTCATCATTTGATTAGTGGTAATAGCAGTCTTAATCATATTGATTAGTCCCAATTAGAGTAGACATATTGGATCAATTATTGAAAGTTTATCAACATTGTTTCAGCAGGTCTATTCTAGTTACAACTAACAGGATTCAGACTATTATGTTCCAGCATAAATTACTTTTAGTGTCTTGCATATGCTGAACTAATTCCATGGAAGACTTTGTACTTTTAAGGTTTTCTTGTGTGTTAGACTCTTAATCACATATGCACACTCATCCCACTACAGTGATCTAATTCAAAATTGTGACTCCAGTATAGAAAAGGGAAAGTGATTTTTTCTTGCTCTCTATTTTCATGCTGAAAACTATCTGTTATTAACTGCCATCCCAGGCAACTGTTGTTAACTGCCATCAAATCTATTTCGATTTATGATCACAATATGAATGAGAGACCTCAAATCATCCAAGTCATCAAGTGCTTTGCTCAGCTCTTGCAGACTCAGGGTTGTGACTTCCGTGATTAAGTCTATTCATCTAGAATGTAATCATCTTTTTCTACTGCTACCAAGCATTATTACCTCCTGACTGTGCTATAAATCTTTATAGTTTCCAAGATGTATTTTTTTATTTTGCGTTATATTTGTATTTTAATCTCATGCAAACTATGGGTCATTTTTCAGCTCTTTGCAGTCCCTGTCTGCCCACCAAAGGTACCTCCTTTGTAGATTAAACCATAGTCAACAATGCAGGAAAGAACGCAAAGTGTGCGAGATTAACTTGCTGTGACTGTTGATATGAGGAGATACGGAATTAGCCAATATATCATCTTTCATCGCAGAATAGTCGCATCTTTTCGCTTTTAAAAAGATGGGGTAACAATTATGCAAAGGAAAAAAGATCTGCCTTTATTGGTTTACTTTATGTTTAATCCTACCCTTCGCCTAGTATATGGACTCTAGCCTATCAATAAAAATAAAACAATGTAAATGAACTGAAATATAAAAAAACACAATTAAACAATTTGTTGAATTAAAACCATTAAATGTTACAATATTAAAATACATTTTAACTACTTAGGAAGGGCAGGATATATATCTTAATCAATCAATCAATCCTATTTGGTTGTTGTTATCCTGCTATATACTTGAGATACAGAAGAACAACCAACAAAAATACATCACTGAATTTTAGTCGTATCAGAAAAGCATAGATTAATACTATTAATACTATGTCTCGCTGCAGCAATTCTTAACAAATTAATTTTTCATACTTTGTCATTGCTCTTAAGTTGTTAACTCAAGTTTATTACAGAATGGGGAAGCTTATTATGTCAACTGCCTCTCACAGTTTGCTCCGACAAAAGCCAGTTGTGGCATGCCTGTTCAACATCAGGAATCAATGGCAATTACCGGCCACCTCTCCTTCTTGCCCATCATTGTTAACTGTTGTATTGCTGTGCCTTTATGAAAATCTCTTTCATTCTTTGAGAACCAAGGGCATGTATAAAACATATATCAAGCAACAACAAAAAAACCCTCTTTAGTTTAGCCTTCAATCCTGGCACAAGATGACCACTAAATTAAATGCTCCAAAACATGGTAATAGCCTTTGGAATTCAGTTCCCACAGTTTGAACAGAAGTATCCATATCATATCCTTATTAATGTTCCTCAAAATTAAACTTTCATTGTAACAGTAATTTTAAAAAGTTTATCCGCAAATGAGGAACTGAGTTCAAGCCAGTTTCATAAAATATTATGAGCAGAATTGAATTACATATAGACTAAAAGACTAAAAGGTGCTTAATGTGACATCTTGAAAATAAGCATATTTTAGAAGGTGAATGGCAAATACATTTAGCTGTACAAACGCTGTAAAAATTAAGTTTGACGAAAGACGATTTTGTTTCTTCTTCAGCCTCAGGGTTCTGAAATTGAGAAAAATGTCACTGCCTGATAGACTAAGTCCAGACATCAACAGATTTCTGAATACACAACTTGACCAACAAAACCAAACCACAGAAATAGGAAAATGTTGCACCCTTTCCCAATATTTCTTCCCTTTTAAGGTGGATCATATTTTGGGAGGAGTAGTTGATTTCTTACAAGCACTAGTCAATTTACTTGGCAGATTTGAAACCTAAATCTCAAAGATATCGCTGGGAATGCTTGCCAAAGTTTTTGATATTTTTGTGTTATTCTAACATGGGCATCACCCAGAGATAAAGACTGAAAACTGAATGTGTGTGTCAAAGGATTATTGAAGGTTCACATTTTCTAACATTATTTTTCAAATAGCTAGAAGGCACTATCTTTTTATTAAACAGGATTTTGCCAAAATACATTTTATGGACAACCTTTAATTTCATCCAATGCAGCCTTAGGAATTACGTTTTCCCATTTACCTGTAGTTTAAAAATCTGCTATTTCTCTATATCTGGGTTTCTTTATGAGGTTGATGTATTTCTACTCCATATGGCTAAATCTGATCCTTTCTTAACAGTTTCCACAGTACTATGCCTGTTGATCTTTTGCAACAAACAGTCACAGACAAATCAACAAGCTTACTATGCCATAAGCTTTTATTGGGCCATGGAGGGTTATGTCATAATATATTAGTCAGTCTCCAAATTGTCATAGATCTCCATGTTGTAAGATACTTAGTGAGCAATACAGAAGGTCAGGCAATGTTTACATGCTTACTAACCATAATATCAATGGTTAAACTTGTAATTACATTGAGGCTTTTCTATGGGAAACAGCTACAAAGCAGGAAAATAACCATAAATTGAGATGGTTATCTAACGCAGTTACTCTTGGAACAACATATACAAGAAAAAGTCACACCCAAAGCTATCAAGATGGAGAAATCTATTACAACACCTTGCTCAACCTTTGTGTGAAGCTATTGTGTGAAGAAATTTCCACACGTCAACAGGACCACACTTTTACACAGAACAGGATGGACTATTATGGAAGGCTGAACCTGCCCCATTTTCAAGTTGTAGATTTCCCCAGTACCAAAATTGTACTAAAAGTTACCATTTTGATTTGTTTCAGATCTTCTATATATGCTTGTAAAATAATGTATTAGATTGCTCTAAACTCGAGACGTGATTTGGTTTCTTTGTACATTCTTATTGTAATTTGGACTTCAGAAGACTTAGGGTTGCCCCACTGTCCCGTAGGCTGCACAACTGTCAACAGTGACTAAAAATACCAACTTCAGCCAATCCAAAGTTTAGGTATGACTTTGGAGACATGGATGTACTTTTCTCATCAATAAATGACTCAAAGAGTACATACGATGGTACCTGAAACACCCTGATCCATCTTATTTCTCTGGTCTAGGAACTGAACAATTCAGAGGACTATCACATGATAGAGATTTCCGCCACCATCAGAAGCATGGTTGGTGGGGACGAGAGAGAAGGCCTTCTTGGTGGTGATCCCTCAACTCTGGAACACTTTCCATAGAGAGATAAGGCAAGCCCCCACACTGTCCTCCTTCTGCAGGGATTTGAAAACCTGGATATTCCAAGCATTTGAGGATCTTAAGTTTATAAATGCCCAGTCCCTAGGTCATGACACAGTATTCTGTTTTTTGCACTGTATTCAATTCCCTGGCCCTATGGTACACAATTTTGCACTATCCCATGCTCAGCCCTTTTGCAGCCTGGTCACGCCTGTTTTAGAAATGTATGGTCATTGGTTTTTTGTAGAACATAGTTTGATGGAACTTCAATGCTACTCTTATATTTAATTGCTTTTATCTGTTTGTTGTATTTTATAATGTTCTTATTTTAATGGTACTTTTTGTTTTAATGGATTGTTTTGTTTTACGTCTTGCGGACATTTTGTCCTATATGTAAGCTGCCCTGAATCCCTTCAGGGAGATGGTGACGGGGTAGAAAAATAAAAATAGTATTACTCTAAATGCTTTTATCGGCTGATTGTTTCTACTGTACTGTATAAATGTGCTTACTTCATCCCCTTAGTTTATGAACCTTTGACCATGTATTGCGTAATTTGTTTATTAATGGATATTTTCCAGATGTGGCAGCTTTACACTAGATGGGAAAGTTAAATTTCTTCTGTTCTCTATTTGAGGAACAAATGACACCTAAGGTCAAAGCATAGCTGTATTGCTAAGTGAATACCAGATTGTGAACAGACTATTATAATTAAAGAGCTCCCAGTGGCACAATGGTTCAAACCCTTGTGCCGGCAGGACTGATGACCAACAGGTCACCAGTACGAATCCGGGGAGAAGAAGTTGAGATCCCTCTGTCAGCACCAGGGGACATGAGAGAACCCTCCCACAAGGATGGTAAAACATCGAACATCTGGGAGTCCCCTGGGCAACATCCTTGCAGATGGTCAATTCTCTCACACCAGTAGCGACTTGCAGTTTCTCAAGTTGCTCCTGACACACAAAAAGAATCAATCACATTCCAAAGAAATTCCAAGTTGTTTATTAAAATAAAATTATTGTCCAGTGTTGTGCTTCTTACAAGAGATATATAAGATGTTAAAATGGGAAAAGCTGTATATTAACATTTTCATGACCATGCCTGCTTCGTAAGTAGAAATATAGAACAGCTACAGAATTTTGCAATTTTTTCCAGCCCTTCATCATTGTTGCAAATTGCATGCTTCTTTTTCAAACGTACAGGCAGGCCAATTTATTAAAAAGCGTAATGCGACGCTTAAATATAAAGTAGTCAAATAGAGATGTCATACAAAAGGACAGGTGCATGTCCTTAGGAAATCATTCACAGGGTTCTCTTTTAATGCATTCCTCTGATAGAGGATAAAATTTATACACACTAGTCATCCAACAGAATTGAGACATGTAAGTGGAATGTTGCCCTTTATATTAACATGTAGAGCTGTACTCTTGTAAGTACAAGTAAAGAAATGTTAGATATTTAAGTTTAACATTAAAGAGAGAACGATAAGGAGACATAGCATGTAAAAGTGAAAAATTAAAATCTTATCTTACATTAGTAAGATAGGAACTTAAAAATAAAACAAGAAAAGGCAGAATTATATTTAGTTGCTTAGTAGTAAAGAACTCTGTGCTTTACTTCCATGGAAAAGCCAAACCAGCACATGTGCAACTATGTGTAGATCCATATCCATGCTGTGTAAAATATACCCTTCCCTATACCCGCACAACATTCACAGCTTGGCATTTCAGCACATGCAATGTCTCTCTGCCATGTATGGTCTACGTTCAAAAGCATCCCTTCACATTCAGCAAGCAGAATACACTGCACTGTATCATCAACTCAAGATACACACTGCAATACACCAAGAATAGTTTAATAAGGTAATACGTTATCCTCATTAGTGACAACTAGCTTCCTAGAGAACAAGGTTATTTCTACACATTTTTCTTTTAAATTAGACCATTTTCATTAAAGTTAGTCAAGCATTACCTGCAATATATTGCTTGTTTCTTTTTTTAGGGAAAATAATTACACAAACTTAATTCTAGCATACACTGAACATCTATTAAAGTGTGGTAAAACAAAAAGAAGTCACTTATTTACAAGCACCTATTTATCTGACCTTAAATAGAAGCCATCAGTAATATTTAGAAATTGCTATTCAGAGAATACATTCAGTTTAACAAATTGTGCACGTTCGCAAGGATGAGATGCAATTGCTTTAAGTAGCTAGTAGGCTTTATTAGAACAAATGGAGATCATTTCGGCTGCTGGAAACAATAAAGGAACTAGCAAATTGATTCATTTTTTGCTATCTGATGCTGTCATGATATGATGTCACTTTGGTTCAAAAATTCAACTTAAAATGTTTTAAAGCACCTATTTAGTGATGGAAATCATGCACAGCAGCTCATCTCAGGCAGTGATGTGGGAATACTGACAAAATATTGCAATTCATTAATTGCTTTAACCCACAAATATAGGTGTAAAAGGCAAGACTTTCACAAACGTAGAGTAAACACACAAGCTGCACAGAATATCTGTGCAGTAGTGAATGTGCAATGCTGTCACCACTCAATTTTCTCCCCCAAATAAATGATAGCTCAAGTAGATTTTCACGACCAAACAATTTCCCAAACTCAATCACAAGACAATAGGGCTAAGAGGGTTCTATTAATGTTGGAGCAGCAGCCACAATTCTTCATTCAATAAGGTGAGAAGGTATCTCAAGAACAAATCATGTATTTCTTGCTTCAAATAATGTTGATATTGTTGTTGAAGGCTTTCATGGCTTGAATCACTGGGTTGCTGTGAGTTTTCTGGGATGTATAGCCATGTTCCAGAAGCATTCTCTCCTGATGTTTCTCCCACATCTATGGTATGCATTCTCAGAGGTCGAGAGGTCTGTTGGAAACTAAGCAAGTGAGGTTTAGGTATCTGTGGGATGTGCAACATTCACACCTGCCTCAAGCAGACCCAAGTTCTTTCTCCCACCCTGGACATTCCACAGATATATAGACCTCACTTGCCTAGTTTCCAACACTCACAACCTCTGAGGATGCCTGCCATAGATGTGGGCGAAACATCAGGAGAGAATGCTTCTGGAACATAGTCATACATCCCGGAAAACTCACAGCCACCCAGTGTTGATACTGTGTGTATTAACTTTTAAGAATGAATATTTGCAGTATTATCCTTGAACCTTATCGTTAATTATAGACACCTAAGCCAGAGTTACACATTTGCTTGAGCCATTTTACTGGCACAATTCTAGTCCTAACACTTTCCATCCAAAAGGAATCAAGATTAGATTCACCTACACAATATTTCAACATTATCTCTAAAGTTTATAGTGCTTAAAACTATATTCATAATACTGGAAAGGAGCAAACCAATATTATCCTTCTGGCTTAAAGGCCCATCAATGAAAGGATCTTAGTGTTTTGGATGTAAAAAACCAAGGGGCCAAATTTTTAATATAATAACTACTGTATTTATTCTCCATTCCTACCGGGGACAAAAACCAATAGATTTTAATAAATTTATTCTGCCATTAAAAACACAATACATAGGTATGAGTCACTGGGAGATGTTCAATTGATCCCTAATGAAAACCTGGCTGTTGCTCTATTATTTTTATTTAGCATCTCCCCACAATAATCTATGAGGAAAAAGAATGAAATGCCCCTTCCATCAATTACAATCAATTCTCCTAAACACATTAATCTGCAAGAATGAGTTGCTCTTGCTGACAAGGCTTTTGGAGAGTTTGCATATGAGAGGGAATTATTTCATGTTACTCAAAACTGCAGATTGCTGGTAATGGTGTTTGTGCATTTCTCACAGTCAATAGTCTTGACATAAACATAACACTTTGCAGTGCAAATATGTAACACGTGATTCATGTGGAAAATAGGGTATTTTTCTATTTTGCTTTGCACAAACATGGCTTAATAGCTTGCATCCAGTATGTTGTAAGTGTTTAACTGGTTATGGAGTCGTAAAGTTCCAGACATGCATATTTAAGAAGGCACTTGTCTTCCAGTGGTTTGGGTCAGATAAGGCCTTATCAAAATGGCACTATAAACACTAAGGAAGCAGCAAAAAAGCCCTGAAGCTCTCTGTCACATTCTCCAAAGTCTCCCAAGTTCTTGGTGGCAGATGATGAGAAGTCTGTTCTACAGTATAACAAAACCCAGTATATATTCTAGTAGTTTTTGCCTGTTGCCATGAGGTAGAAAAGTGTTGCTTAGTTCCAACACACTCTCTCTCTTCTCTTTTGTCTCCTTAAACACCTAGAAGGACAAAGGAAAGGGTGTGTTTAACAACATCTTCCATCATCACCCATGGAGCCCCCGGTGGCGCATTGGGTTAAACCCCTGTGCTAGCAGGACTGAAGACGGACAGGTTGCAGGTTCGAATCCGGGGAGAGAAGGATGAGCTCCCTCTACCAGCTCCAGCTCCTAATACGGGGACATGAGAGAAGCCTCCCACAAGGATGATAAAAACATCAAATCATCCGGGCATCCCCTGGGCAACGTCCTTGCAGACGGCCAATTCTCTCACACCAGAAGCAACTTGCAGTTTCTAAAGTCACTCCTGACACAACAAAAAAACAACAACAAAAACATCGCCCATTATCTGGAGGTTAATGTAAGGCTCTAAAATGGATCTCATGCAACTCCCCTGCTGTGTCAGCCCTACCGGCTGCCAGTCTGCTACCGAGAAGAATTCAAAGTGTTGGCTATAGCCTTATAAAGCCATCAAAGGTTCCGGCCCAGCTTACCTGTCCAAACGTATCTCCCTCTATGATCCACATCGGAGGCTAAGATTGTCATGGGAGGCTCTGCTCTCGGTCCCACCTCCCACCCACCTGAAAAGTGCAACTGGTGGGGACGAGAGACAGAGCCTTCTCAGTGGTGGCCCCTCATCTATGGAACTCCCTCCTCAGTGAAATTACCTAATTATACCTAAGTACCTAATTATAACACTGGCTCAAAAAGAACTGTAACAAACAATTATGTATGATTTATAGCCATTACAAAAATCACCTCACATTATAAATGTGATTTGGAAGCAAGGTCTCCTAGTACCTCTTTGTGTAATACCTTTGAAAAAGATGAGGAAGGGCAGCCAGTGAAACTCAGGTGCAGCTCTGCTCTGATACCCATGAGATATTGACCACAAGGGTGTGCTTGGGTTTTATATGGCTGCCTTGGTATACCTGGGGAAGAAGCAGCACATCACCACCCTAGTGGGACCGCAGTGACACAATGGGTTAAACCCTTGTGCTGCTGAATTTCTGACCTGAAGGCTGGCAGTTCGAATCCACAGGATGGGGTGATTTCCCGCTGTTAACTCTACTTCCTGCCAACCTAGCAGTTTGAAAACATGCAAATGTAAGTAGCTCAATAGGTACTGCTTTGGCGGGAAAAGGGAAAAAGACGCTTCAAGCAGTCAGGCCAGCCTCACGATCAGGAGGTATCTATGAACAATGCAGGCTCCTTCTCTGGGAAATGGAGAAGAGCCCCAGAGCCAGAGATGAGCCCACCTCCAGAGCTGGAAATGAAAGGAGAAGCCTTTGCCTCTGTATTTGTGTCTCATTATATTTCATTGTAACAAGGCATTGAATGTTTGCCTGTGTCGTTTATATGCTGTAATCCACTCTGAGTCCCCACGGGGAGAAAGATAGAATATAGATAAAGTGTTTGTTGTTGTTGTTGTTGTTATTATTATTTATGCTGGTGAAGAAGTACACTTTTCAACAAGGACTTGGTTGGTGATTTGCAGAAGTTAACTGCAATAACAGAGACATACATATTTAGAAATACATAAGGCATTGTGAGGAGAGTCAATATTGTGTAGTGGTTGGAACATTGAATTACAACTCTGGAAACGGGCTTGAATCCCTGCTTGACCATGAAAATCCCCACCAGGTGATCTTGTGTGAGTCATAACCTCTTAACCTCAGAGAAAGAGAAAGGCAACCCCCCTCTGAACAAATCTTGCCAAGAAAATCTTCCCTGGTAGCTTAAAATGATTTGAGGACACACAAGAATTATAAACAACAGCAAGGGGTTATGAAAGGAAGAAATACTTACACCCATGTCCTTGAATACTTTCACTGCATTTTTTGCAAGGTAATAGGTGGCACTTTCGGCTGTAAATGTGGAGAAGGTGACAAGAAAAGTATTATCTCAGGATGAATAAAAAAAACACTGCTTTGAACAATACCAGTAACACAAACTGTTCCATAGAAAGAAGCTGTTACACATACCATAGACAGCAACATTCTTCTCTGTTCTCATTATTAAATATTTGTGTAATTTTTGAAGGTACTCAGATTCTCTGACAGGACCACTGAAATTATGGATAAATATGGCTGCCGCACTGTATGCCTCCAGTAAAGGTCCTAGCAGCTTCTGGAGGAAGGTAATGTATTGCTGGTGCTCCTGTGACTGGCTGACCTACGTAAGTAATAAAGGAACAAAAAAAAATTAGTCACTACAAAGGAAAATAAAGTAACAGAAGTAACAGAAATATGATGCAACACAACCATATATGAGGTGAATCTTATCCTTAATCCAGTTCAGATACACAAAGGTTGTATACCTGCACCCCACATATTGATAGTGGTCCCAGTTCCCACAGTACCCATCTATTTTATATCCTGCTTTCTCGGGTCCCCTCGCATTACTGAGACATTACCCCCTGCCCACAACTGGCCTGCTTGCCATTCTGGGAGTTATATTGGAAACTGTTTCAAGTGTTTGTGATAACAGAAGCCAGTTGTAACAACGTTTGAGAACTACTGTGTAACCAACTAAGCCTTATATGCCTGAGAATCCTTGAATAAATATTTCCTTGTTCAGTTTATTATAATAAAGACTTGTGTTATTGTAGTTATTGAAGAGAAAATTTAACTCAGAGGGAGATGGCTGAAGAACTGGAAGAAAGCATTCAGTTTACGATATTGGTTTACATATTTTAAAAGTGCCCCAGGCAAACATTTTAAAAGCCAAGCCTCACATCAGCATTACAAGCCTCACTCACTCAAATACACATACTAAATTAATTAATTAATTAAATAAAAACCCTGCTCACCCACTGTTAAGCTATCCACACTGATCTAATTACCCTACCCATCGTCATATATTTCCCAGTTCATTCGGGTGTGGTGCAATACATAATATTTACTGGGGGCAGCAGTGGGATAGAAAAAGAGCGGTCCCTCCTGCCACACCAACTGCCTTGTCCTCTACAACAACTAATACTAATACAGCCAACCGCTTGAAAAGATAACTTGAGAAGTCCCTTATTCTGTAGAAATAGAATATCTAGGAGTGAAAAATGTAAGCAAAATCCAAACAATCCCAAATGGAGACGGCATGCTTAACTATCAAATTACCACAGCATTGAGCTGGAAATCTGGGTAAAATGACAAAATTGAATACCCTTGAAAGAAACCACCATGAGGAGCAAGAAACAGGAGTGATCCACTGTTTTTATGAAGGCTCAATGTATATATTTAAACACAAATGTCAAGACCATTAAATTGGGCTAGGTGGCAAGAGATATAGCTGAGGCAGAAGCAAACACAAAGCAAAAGCAGAAATAGACAAAAAGAGCTGGGTTTGCCAGTTAGGTCCAACACATAACATTGTATGAATGTCATTTAGGTACAACCTGAGTTCTGCAGTTTCAGGGAGATGGTGGATATAATTTCTAGAGTGAGTTCCTACATAGTCACCCTTGACCAAACATGAGCTAAAGTTGGCTGGTGCTCCTTTAGTTTTATGCAGTACCTTCAAGTAGCAATCCCGCTGTTCTTCACCAAAGTCACTGTCTTCATCTTCCTCATCACTCCTCCAAGACAATGGACCTGGGATCTTCTTCTCCCAGTGCTGTTCTGTAAGGTTAGGATTAATATCCTCCTGTTCATCCTGCTTAATATAGAAATGCAAATCAAAATAATCATACAAACAGCAGCATTATTTTATCATTAAATATTTTAATAGACATTACAGATATGCATGACTCCCATTATTAGGGGAAGCATGCAGCTAGGAAACATAACCAGGAGGAATATCATGCTTTTGTATTTCTCACTAGCTATTGAAAATTAGCTTTATTGGCCAACATTATGGTCAAACAGTGTAGATCTCCACTCTACAAAGGCTTTCTTAGGTAAAATTAGACAGAAGAATTTCAGAAACTGTGTATGATTTTGTTACATGCAAATAAAAAAAAAACATATCCCCTGTGTTAAAAATGCACTACAATGCCTGCACATATTTCCTGTCTTGCAAAAAGGGAACAAAATGTTACATTACACTATGTAACAAAATTTGAAAAAAAAATCTATTCCTGGGTTCAAAGTGTTATTTGAAAGTGTTATTTCCTGTTTAATTGTGTGGTGTAGTTGTTATACTCCAGGAACTTCATTTTTGTGGCTACCACGAATTATGTTGAACTGGTTGAGACTCTGAGATATTCAATGAAAAACTAACTATAGCAAAATGTACTGCAAGATGTCCCACAAGAATTAATCTTTTTCCAGGTTTTTATGATAGAACCAATTAGGAAATGACATTCATACCCAAGAACAAAAATCGTGTTACACAGTGTTATCTGGTCATGCTAAAATGATTTGGAATGAGTCCAAACTTTGCCTAATGCAACTGGAAGATTACAACCCGCAGCAAATGTGCTGGGAGAAAGAGGTGGAAATTGTCACTGAATTCTCCTTATTTCTTTATCTGCCAGGCACAAGGTCTCACCTTGTTCCAAGAAGGATTTTGGACTGAAAGAAGAACTCTCTATTTCACTCTCCCACCTATCTCTTTTTGTTTTCCCACTGGATACTAGCCAGTATGTCATTTAATCCTTAGCATTATGCAGCAATTTTTAAAACTTGCATTTAGCTCAAATACATAAAATAAACACCTTCATAATTTACAACTTAACAAATCATTTCCAAACAGAAAAAAATCAATACTTTTCCAAACCGTCTCAGAATGTCAAATTTCACTTGAGGAAGAGATAGAACATGCATGTTTGACCTCAAGAAAGGGACAGAAACAATGAGATTTTCCTACGCTTGAAGCAAAACGTGCAGACAATTGCTTTGGTATGATTTTAACACCAAACTTTGAAAAATACAGTTTAAGCACAATCCTATAAATGCCTGCTCACATGAAATCTTTCATAATTTAATAGTATGTGTCTGTAACTGTACCCAAGTTGCAAAGTTAAGCTTGTTATGGACTGATCTTAATTTCACAAATTAGTTTACCGATGGGCATAAATGAAAAGGCTGGCAACGTAATAGTCTAAAAATAGGATCATTGGTTGGCAAATATTTCTCAGCTTGATGTTTTTTAAAGCAACCATCGTTTATCATTTTAGAAAACGCTAGATGGTGAGAGTCTCACCCAAAGTATTCAAAATATATATTGATGAGGTTATTTTGTACTGTAAGCTCATTTTAGATCTGAAATCATTTATTTGTCATTATTTGCTGTCAAGTCAGTTTCAACTTATGGCAGGCCTTTCGATGACAAAACTCCAAGAGTCTCAGTCATCAACAGACCTCCTAAGGCAGGGGTCCTCAAACTTTTTGAACCGGGGGCCAGTTCACTGTCCCTCAGACTGTTGGAGGGCCGGACTATAGTTTACACGGGAATATTGTGAAACATTTGTTTTATATATTGTGTTACATTTATTTCTAATTACAAATAAATGAAATTTTGACTTCAAGCATGTCGTAGCATGGGTAACAGGTTTACTATAACAGCAGGAACCCATGAATATGTTTATTGATCAGCCTATTGGCCAAACTTTTTGGCCAATAGTTTGTGGCAGCCACACAGTTTCTGGATGAGAACTACTACTTTCAAAGTAAGGGCAGCACAATTAAACAGAAAATAACACTTTCAAACCAGGAACAGATTTCTGTTCTACAATTTAATATTACGTTTATTTATACATCACTTTTTGTCTCCACAAGGAGACTGTGGGCCCTTCCAGACGCCCTATATCCCAGGATCTGATCCCAGGTTTTCTGCTTTAAACTGGATTATATGAGTCTGCACTGCCAGATAATCTGGGATAAACAGAAAACCTAGGATCAGATCCTGGGATATAGGGCCTGTCTGAAAGGGCCCTTCCAAACAGCCAAAGGTCATCTAGTCTAGCCCCTTCTTTCTGCCAGGCAGGAAGATAGCATTAGTATATTATTATTATTATTATTATTATTATTATTATTATTATTATTATTAGACTCCTACAATTAGAAGCCCCTTTGGGACCCCCAAAGGTCACTTAGTCCAGCCCCTTCTTTCTGCCAGGCAGGAAGATAGCATTAGTATATTATTATTATTATTATTATTATTATTATTATTATTATTAGACTCCTACAATTGGAAGGGACCCCCAAAGGTCACTTAGTCCAGCCCCTTCCTTCTGCCAGGCAGGAAGATAGAATTATTGCAGGAGCAATAACAACAACAACAACAACAGTCTCCTGAAGTAAACTGAAGGGCATTGGACTTTAGTTTTGGAGTTGTGGCTTACCTACATTCAGAAAGCACTGTGAACTCAAACAATGATGGGTCTTTACCAAATTTGGCACAAAATCCTGATATGCTGCAAATGGCATACTGGCCTTGGTGTGTCCCCTTGGCCTTCCTGCTGCTGCTAGGGGTGGCTGCAGAGGGCGAGGATGAGGAGGCGGAGCTTAGTCTGAATGGAGGGAGGGAGCGGCCAAGTGCCGAAGGAAAGAAGGAAGAAGTGGAAAAGCCAGGAAAGGGGGAGGGAGGGAAGGGATTAAGGCAGAAGGAAGGAAGGATGGAAGGAAAGACGGATATAGGGAAGGAAGGAAAGGGGAAAGAAAGGCAAAAGGAGGGAAGGAAGGATGGAAGGCAGGCAGGCAGGCAGGCAGGCAGATCGGGGCCTTCCTGCCCCCAGCCCCAGCCCCCGGATGCCCCATCTCCGTCTGTAGAACTCCAGGGTGTTCGAGGCAGGGCTGGCAGGCAGCGGGAGGCGCGCCTGTCTCTCTTCTCCACACTCCTAGCCTTCAGCTGCTCTCCTCTTGCTGCCCTGCTACTGGCCTGCTGCTGGTTTCCCGTCCGGGGGCAACAGGAGCAGCAAGAGGAGAGTAGCCGAAGGCTAGGAGCATGGAGAAAAGAGACAGGCGCGCCTCCCGCTGCCTGCCAGCCCTGCAGCCTAGCCATGGTGCACCACGCCTCATACACCCTGGAGCTCTACAGGCGGAGATGGAGCATCCGGGGGCTGGAAGGGGGGCAGGAAGGCCCTGATCTGCTTGCCTGCCATCTCGCTCCCTCCATTCAGACCCAGCACTCACACCGTCCGCGCCTCCGCCTCCCTCTTCCTTCCCAGCCCCCGAGCGGGAGAGGAGCAGCAGCCAGGCTGCTATTGGTTTAGCCGCCCCTACCAGGGGCCGGATAAATACCCCCGGCGGGCCGGATCCGGCCCCCGGGCCGTACTTTGGGGACCCCTGTCCTAAGGTCTTGCAAGTTCAGGACCATAGTTTCCTTGTTCATTCTTCAAACTGAAAGCAAATATGAACTAGTAACATACGATAGGTCAGTGGTTCTCAATCTGAGGGTCCCCAGGTGTTTTGGCCTACCACTCCCAGAAATCCCAGCCAATTTACCAGCTGCTAGGATTTCTGGGAGTTGAAGGCCAAAACATCTGGAGACCCACAGGTTGAGATCCACTGTGATAGGTACATGTAAAAATGAGAAATGACAAAGTGATTTTATACTTTTAAATATACCAATGTGGTTTTGACTTGAAAATATTTTTATGCCCTTCTTTGCGGGTTACAGCTTTAATATCAACTTTGCTGGAATTCTTAGAAGAGTGTCTGCAA
Organism: Anolis sagrei; assembly: GCF_037176765.1. Classification (NCBI taxonomy): domain Eukaryota; kingdom Metazoa; phylum Chordata; class Lepidosauria; order Squamata; family Anolidae; genus Anolis; species Anolis sagrei. The sequence continues at coordinate 208,562,052 of NC_090023.1, read as the reverse complement.
AGCTTAAACCTGGCAACTGATAGTTATGAGGCACAACAGGCTCTTAGTTACTTAAGCAACAAAAACATAGGAATTGCATCTTACCTCGGCTATCAACAGAATTCCATATTGTATGAACTGTTCAATTGTCTCATGGCACACCTGACATAACAGCTGGCAGGGCTGAATAGAAGAACAAGTCAACTTAGTTACTTATGTCACACCTTCTACCATAATGTTCTTCAGGATTCTAATAAGCCCTCCTGTAACTACCATCTTTTATAAAGAAATTTATAGGCCTGCAGATAGGAGTAATTAAAAAACATAACTTCAACAAGTAAAAGTGTTCATTCTTTCAATTCAATTTTTTTGTGTACCCCAAATAATTATTAAATGCCTATGAGAAGGCTGGTAAAAATGAGTGGGTCATATCTATGAACGTACAATCAGGCTTTTGTTATATGCTGGGATTTATTTCCGAGAGCCCACACAGACACTAAAATCCATGGATGAAGTCCTATAATACACAATAATGCAAAATGGTATAATAAAATAGTGTTACTTATATAAAATGCCAAAAAGAAACTTTGTCTTTCACATTTTAGTTTGTTGGGATATTTTCAAGCTGTTGATGTTTGGATCCATGGATGCAGAATCCATGGATACAGAGGACTGATTGTATTTGCAAAGTTCCTTGATAAGCTTCCCTTCTTTTATAGTTACACATTTCATAAAATCCAAGCCAACCCAAAGATTTCACTTGTTTGTACTTAAAAGTGAAAACCAAAGGGCAACTGGAGAATGAGTAAAAAGCATAGTTGTTAAGGTGCCATACAGCTTAACAAGGCTAAGAATGAACTTTTGGGAAAGAAGCATAGAAACATTTACTTATATCTGTGTACAAGCACAGTGTCACAAATTATTATGGGTCATAGTACCCAATGATGATTTTGCATTTGTAGAAAATATTTCATTTGACAGATGATTCAACTATTCTATCAAGACCTTTTCCAAACATTCAGTGTTCTGGAAGGTTGGAGGAACACAACAATATAACCCCCTTTGACAAACGGAAAATCTCATTTAATCTGACAGAGAGGAAAATTCAGATCCAGAGGTATTGCACTGCTAGCACTAGGTGTTTCTGTAATCTATTTTCACAGTATCTATTTTCAGTTTTACTCAAGGATGCAGCATGAACCTGACACAACATAAAAACCTTTATAATGATGTGCAAATCTATCCTATGGTATCATCAACTATAGTCTTGTGTAAACCAGTAAGTCACCCAAAAATGGCTTGATAGCATGGAAGACAATAATCCTTCCTCTCTGTTTTCATCACCCTCATCATGCTGGGGGTTAACATCAAAAGCATAACCTCCTTCTATTCATGAATTCTTCCTATGTGTCACACAATCCCAGGAAAATCAAGGTCTGAACACTGCAGAAAATCTCCATGAACACAAAAGGCAACCTACTTCAGAAGATTGCTCTCAGTAACACATGGGATAAATGAACAGCGATGAGGTAGGTAGAGCTACATTATTATTTTTATTAGAAGTATTCCCTCATGAGTTCAGATTGCCTTTAATACTCATGGCTATTCACCTCCTCAAATGTAAAAATGAGATACTTTACTAATGAGGAGACAGGAAAGCTAGAGAAGATAATTATGCTGGGGAACGTAGAAGGAAAAAGGAAGAGGGGCCGACCAAGAGCAAGATGGATGGATGGCATCCTTGAAGTGACTGGACTGACCTTGAAGGAGCTGGGAGTGTTGAAGGCCAACAGGGAGCTCTGGCGTGGGCTGGTCCATGAGGTCACGAAGAATCGGAGACGACTGAACGAATGAACAACAACAACATTATCTACACTGAAGATTGTGTGTAAATAACTGAATTTCACCACATAATAGTCATCACCATGTAGAAATCGAACTCTCTTTGGGGTCCCAAAATTGTTTTTCCCCCCTCTTTCCTTGCAACTATGCTCTTCACTGGGCTGATTGCAAAAGCTGGTATTGTCACTCTCTTCAACACAGTGCTTTCAGAGTTGGTCCAGTAAGATACCAGCTTTCAGACTCAGCCCAGTGAAGAGCCATATAGCTGCAAGGGGAGCTGGGTTGCTGTCATTTCTACAGTAAGTTATATGATGAAGAAACTGTGGAGTCTTCCCATGCTAGCTACATGCAAACAATAATGAACTTTATCCCCCCTTTGGGTCACACTCCTTTTCTCCAACAAAAATGAGACAAAAAAAATCGACTGTTAGGTGGTGAAATATGATACTTTCTTTCTTACTTTCTCCGATGAAGAAATTTGCTCCCTATTTATCAAACACTCTGTATAGAAATAGAAATATGGAAATTTATTTCACAATGCCTCTTCTGTCTTAAACAGCATCAACATACTACCGACAAGTAATCAGTCTCATAGTATTTATATTGCCTTTTTGGCTACACTATCTTTGCTTTCTTTAAAATATTCTGATTTGTTTCTATAGATCTTTCATCACACTTTAAAATGTCTCCCAATTTCCTTTTTTCCCCATAATTTTGCTTGCTTCCCATTCTTCTATGTAACATATATACAGAATTTCTCTCTCTTCGATTGTCCTCAATTCTATCTGTAGATTTTGATGATTACAAACATCAATTGCACTTTGCTTTTCAAAATCTTAACATAATATAAAAGACTCATGGTAGCAGTAGCACTGAAACATTTGACATATGACACACGTACACCTGAACACATACCAAGGAAAAGGTGCCTTCATTAGAAAGTAAACAACACAGACTAGCAGCTTTACGGACTAGTTGCTCCTGACTAATTGTGTTGGCTGGGATTCCATTGATGCCATTCTTATGCCTTTTACTCTGGATGGCATGGAGACTGCAAGCTGAAGGAAAACAAAAACAGTTGCCTTCAAATGCCTTAATAAAACTTCCAAATTTAGTCTAATTGAATGAATATACAATGCTGTGTCAAAAATATCAAAACATTATTGCACAGTGAAATTAATATGCAATGAATTCAATAATTAGAATTATGTGCTTATGATAAAAATACTATTTAGCATTTCAACTTATGTTCAGGCAAATAATCATTTTGGCCACACTCAATGACAGATGTAAATTGATAATGACCAATAAAGGTGGTCTATAACTCGTCTTTGATCAAGTTCAAGATTTAGAACATACCAATTATTGCCTCTTTGAAGAAGACATGTAGTACCCCATTGCTGTAGAAATTGAGTTCAAAAACTATAGGGACCGATGTGCTAGGAGCGATGAAGAAATCATTATTCCGACCGGTGTTTGTGATAGTTACACAGTTTCCCAACAAATGGATGGCATGCATGACAACATCTTCAGAATTTCCTGAAAACCCCAGGTCATAGTCGCGAGCCAAGACTTCTTCCTTCATCGAGAAAAAATCTTCTACCAGTTTGGAAAGATCAGTTCCCTGGAGCAAAAATCATAAGATCTAGGATAGTAAACGTTTTTAATTTTTTCAATGGAAAGTGAAAATCTAATTATCTGCTTTCATCATTGAGTCCAACAGGTGTAAAGGGATTACTATATTTTATGTATGTTGCTTACCTCATAATGAAACTATTAAATAGTACAGAAATTTTGAACATTCTTGAAAAAATTGGTGACATTGTACTAGCTTAATGCAACAAAACTTCATACAGTAAAGTCCCAAATGGATATAAGTAGACCCATCCCAGGATTCTATGTATAATCTGAACTCAATTCTAGCACACATCTTCTAAGGGTAATTTATTATTTTTTCATAAAATTGAGTGAAATTATATAACACAAGAGCCCAGGCATCAGCTAAGAGCCCTGCACTAGTGCACACTGTTCAACAACAAAAGTGGCCAGATCACAGGCCATTGCTTTGCACTTTACTTGTGCCACCTGACATCCCAGTTTCCCTTCTCTATTTTTTTCCCTTTCCAACCCAAAACTCAGTTTTCTTCTTGGTTTTTCTCTAGTAGTGAGCAGGGAACAAATCAGAGAAGGGCAGGTGCCATATCCTTAGAAACAAATGATCAAATCAATCTGAAATTGGGTACAATTGAGCAGCAAGCACCAGCATGCTGCTTGTCTGCTGTTGATCACAGATCTGTAGTGCCAATGAACACTTTGTGTTTTAGTGCCATCCATCCAAGTTACCACAGTGTAAGAGGTCATAACAAAGATTGCTGAGAACTATTTCTCCAAACAGGAGAAAGACCTTCAGGTAAGAGCTCCGTAAGGATTATTGTATTGATAATTGTCCTCACTCTTGACAATCTAATATCTTGACACATGGACCTGGATTCTACTATGTTAATCTCTGACAGATTTGTTGAATCAATAGAATTTACCTATGCCAATAGACAGACTGCAGTTGTGTCTCACCAACAGATTACACAGCCTAACAAAAAAAATCTTGATGTCTTGGTTTTTAGAACTGTTCCTGGGGTTATTTTGGACACTGATTTGGAAAACTGCATTGGGTAGACTGCATTCACTCGTTTTTTAGATATGGTTATCATGGTTTTCTATCGATGAGCAAATAATGACTGGTAGATGCCATATGTTATGTATCTCAAAAACTAGAATTGATAGGGGAATACTATTGCCATTTTTGGAGTTAGCAGGTCAAATATTCCCAGAAATAGGGTTAACATTTCAGGCACCAAAATGTGTGTTGGCAAGTGTTACGTTTGTCCTACCATGTCCCTGAACATCTCTTATTCATCCGTTAACTGCCTCAACAGGATGAGCATGTACATGTTTCAACTCCAAAAATTCAGACCTTATAATGCTGTTATCAATAAACTGCTCAGAAAAGCTGGCAAGCTGACCTTCTGTGTAACTGGAAAGAGACAAACAGCATTTCTCAATTATATGTATTGTTTCTCTGTTTGGGTTTATGCGGTTACTTGTTTATTTGTACCTGAACATGCACTACATACTCCCTCACAGTTTCTCAAAGGGAATGGTTGGAAGAACAGATAAACGGGAATATTGGATCGTGCAACACAGCAGAACAAGCAGCTTAGATTACCACCTGAGAAGCTTAATTCCACGGCAAATGGCACAATTTACACAGGAAGCTAGATTTTACACACACACACAATCCATATTTTTAAAAATAATTCTTAATCCCAAAATGAGGATGATCATGCATGCCACATAAATAGTCAAATTTACGGAATATGTTTTAACAATCTAAAAGTTTAATATAACTGGGCCAAAGGCAATCCTTTTTTTCTGTCTGTCTGTCTGTCTGTCTATGTATGTATATGTATGTGTATGTGTATGTATATGTATGTGTGTGTGTGTGTGTGTGTGTGTGTATGTATATATATATATATATATATATATATATATATATATATACCAGTGTAATACAAAACATTAACATTTGCATGGTAATGCATATTCCAGACTAAAATAATGTAAATTCTTTTCATCAATGAATTTATACATATATGTTGTGGCATATATTAACTACTAAGACAAACTTTACTGTCAATTCATAACTTTGAACAAATTTCTTTGTTTAGCCACAAAACTGGACCACTTAGTTCACTAGTTAGTTTGAATGTGATATTTGGGTATCCAGTTCAAGAAATGATGAAGACACAATAAGATCACATAAGCACAGAACACCTTCTCAGCATCACTGGCAAACTGCAAGCTCTAATAAAAATGTATTACTTTGTGAATGCAAAAGCTGAGCGGCCTTACCTGCCTGTGTCGGTAGAGCAGCAAACACGCAACAATGTGTGTTGACATCACAGCACATGACTTGTTAGCAGCTAAAAGCAAACAAAATAAAATAAAAGCTAGGCTGGTGCTCTGTCATGCAATTGAAATGCTTACAAGGCAACAGGAACAAAACGTTAGCAACTTGTAAACCAAGAATAGTTATATTTTAGGGCTTAGACTGAGAGGGCTTAATACTGTATTTACTCGAGTATAATGCCATCAAATGTAATGTGTCTGCATTACAAAAAATGATTTGTTGTCTAATGTAATGGGAGAATGGTGATGGCCACAGAAAGCCTGGTGGGAAGCCATCAAATCTAATGCACGCCTCAATTTCAGCAATGTAATCTAGCCAATAAAGATGAGCGTTAGACTCGAGTAAATATAGTATTTCAACAGTATATTGCACTGGATTGAACAATAGGCAGCAACATATAGATGGACGTGAGTTGATGTTTTTCATCATTTTGAAGTCCCTGTGTGTCAGGATGATGTACCTATGGCTCTGCAGAAGTTTCAGTCTACAACTTATGCTGAATGAGAACAATAGGGCATTCTTGCATGTTAGGGGTGAAACTAGATAGCCCTTCCAGGTTTAGGATTCTGATTCCAAGCACTTCTGTTTTCCTTCCATCCCATCAGCATGCTCAGAAAGTTCATGTCTGCTTTCACCTGTCATCTAATGGTAGCAACTGCATCCTAGCTGGTCATGATAAAAACTATGATTTCAAAAAAAATTGACTGAAATCTGATTTTTCTCACAATTTTCTACAATCTCCTTTTTGTTTTCATAAGATTTTTATTGTCTTAATACAGTGGCTCCCAACCTTTTTTTTTGACCAGGGACCACTTTGACCAGAGACCACTTGACCAAGGACAACTTGACCAGGGACCACTCTCCAACATTAGTTCCAAAGGGGTTACGAATAAGTATTTGGTCAATGACAGATTCAGTTTGGGGTGCCGATTCAGAAACTTGCATTGGATAGAGCACATCAGCTCTAGTTTCTGATAAAGAACAGATGCAATGGTCAGCAACAGGGAAAGAGTGGCAGGCAGCATGAAAGGAGCAGAAATAAAATAAAATAAAGAAGAAGAAGAATAAAGAAGACAAAGAAGGAGGAAGCTCATGGACCAGATTTTTGTCCTCAGGGCCCACTGGTAGTCCGTGACCAACTGGTGAAGAACCATTGTCTTAATACAAGAATTGAAACTAACCAACTTTTAAAAACCTGCTATGGAGAACCTGGGCTTTTTACAGACAAGCAGATGGCAACTAGAATTGAATCAGGGCTAACATTTAAGACACCAAAATATGTGTGAGCCAGTGTAATATTTTGTAAGCATGAATAACCCAGAAACAATGTGTGTGTGTTTCGTTGGTCTGGTAACTTAATTTTATTGGGTTTCCTTTGGCATGGAACATGCTTAAGTTGTGTCAATTCCTTCCTCTGGAATATAGCCTACTGCACCTGGTTTTCAATGATGGTCTCCCATCAAAATCGCAATGTAGGGACACTGTATGGTATATGTACAGTATAGCTCTGCCCACTCCTCTCTCCCCCTCCTCTCTCTTCCCCTCCTCTTTCCACCTCCCTCCCTCCCTCCCTCCCTTCCTTCCTTCCTTCCTCCCCCCTCCCCTTGCTGAAGCCACTCTTCAACCTTCCCTCCCTGCTTCCCCACTGGCATAGGGCTCTCACCTGGTCGTCCAAGGAAGAGTGACCGGGAAGAAGCCCTGGCAGCCCTCTCCGGCCCCAGAGGAAGAAGCCCTGGAGGAAGCTGCCTTGGTGGGGTTTATAGATCTGTGTATACAGTGTTCCCTCAGTACTTGTATTTTAAATTATTTTTTTTTAAAAAACTGGGAAACAGCAAGTCTACGGGAAGCGAACCGTAGAGTACCAAGGGATTGGACGACTATGGCAAAAGTCAGACCTCACAACCTTTGAGGATGCGTGCCATAGATGCAGGCGAAACATCAGGAGAAAATGCTTCTAGAACATGGCCATATAGCCCGAAAAACCTACAACAACCCAGTGATTCCAGCCATGAAAGCCTTCGACAATACAGTTAAATCATTAGTCCCCATCTCACTTTGCCCATTTATAAGCATGGTAGCAAATCCAACATCTTGTCATCTTTGTAAACTTAACTAACTTGCATGATAGAGTTTGATGAAAGTTTCTAGATTAAGACTTTTATTCCCCAAACACACTGTTAAGAAAGAAGCAAATAAAAACTAAACTTCCAAACTGTCTGGGCTACCGTTACAGGTTAAACAAAATCCAGGCACACATCCTCCTACTGAGTTTGTGTAATTGTAGTAAAGGTTCAAAATAGATGGTAAAAAAAGGTTGTATATGTGTGTCCGCTGATGGCTGAAAAGGTAGCATCACTATGATGTTCCAGATGGGTCACATCAGGTGCCTTTGCATCAGCAGTGAATATAATCTGGGTTATGCATGAACAAACTACTGTGAGATGCCCCTGGACTGGGGTTAAAAAAAGGGCAATTTATAATTTTCTTTAATAATATATTAAGCAATAAGTAACAAGACAATCCACTTGTCTGATTATGTTGAGCAATTTGCAACTATAGCATAGGATCAAAAGGAAGTATAATAAAAACTGTAAAAATTATGGCAATTTCAAAATTCACCACACAAGATTTAAATGTTATTTGGTAATAAAGCCCTTTTTTTTTACCAGAGGCTAACTGGATGTTAGCTTCATGAAGGAAGCCCATAAAATCTGTCTCAGTAGTTTAAAGGGAAAGGACAATAAAAGTAATTTACAAAGGGAAGTTTACCACAACTAGGTCAGAAGGCAAAATAAGACACAGCTCTAGAACAGTGTCTCCTGCAATACATTGATTTTAGTTCAAGGTCATGAAGGGAAATGGGAACATTATGAGTCATTTGATAATGTTAAACCTGAAAAAGCTTTGCTAGATATATTCTCAAGAAATAAATGTGGAATCTTTACACCAGAAACTAGGAGGTTGTCCCCTTCTTTTGTGGCAGAAAATTGAACTGGATGGCCCTTGTGGTGCAAATTACCACTGTGATAAAAAAGAAAAAGATAAAATGTACACCCTGTGTGTGCACATGTGTGTGTATTTCAGAAGAAAAAAAGAAATACGGAAGAAAAAAGTTCTGTTATATATGAAGATCAGGGTAGCAGATAGTATGCTAAGAAAGATCTGTACTATAGCAGCTACTTACTGTACATTATGTGCTGTGCCAAGTTAGATATCAAATGTCTTCTCAATGGTTCACAGGATGTATCCTGGGAATCAGGAAGTGCAACTTCTCTACCTTCTTGTACTACAAAATTAGGCCTGAAGAAAAATAAGAGTTTATGTAAACAATTTTACAATTCTAAGAAAGATTATATCCCATTGAAGCAGCACCAGAAAAAAACAACCCTTGAGTAGTGGCAGTAGACAACAATTTCCAATAGTTTCAGTGCTGAAGATTACCCTTTAAAGTTGCCTCAAGAAGAAGCAATATGAGAACCACGCATATCTACTCCGAGATCCTCTAAAATATATGGCATAGCATAATATTTTAGAAAAACAGAGCATCACTATTTACTCTTTCTACTTGAAAACATCAACAATGCCCATCAAATCAGACTCTGGACACACTGAGATAGCAATTTGCCTATGACATTATAAAGCCATTGCATTTTGGCTGAGGGAGTTTTGGGGCTCCCATATCAGTAGCTATATCATTCCCCAGAAGAGCTAAGATTTCACCCAAAAGACAACTTGGATTTTATAATAGACATAAGCAGGTGGTCCAACACCTTCACAGAATGAAGTGCGGACCACAAGTACAACCAAATATTACTGACTCCCTCCGCCCCCCCCCCCCCCCGCCCCCCAATGTGGCAGCATGTGCTTTCCCCTCTCTGTGGAATGACCCTCAACCTATCCATTGTCACATCTGGCCCTCAAACTACTTCTTATACATGAGGTTGACTTACAAACACGTGTATATGGAAAATGAGCTTGTATCAAACTGATTATGTCATATTTCTATTACTTCACCAATATGTCACAAACTTTTCTTTCTCTTAATTGTGCAATACAGTATTTACTACATATTGAGTAGATGGTTATCAATCAAATGTTCTGTTTATAAGGTAACAATATATGTATCACTGAAGATTAATGACCGATTCAGTTTCTCCTTAAAAAACATTCATTGCAACAGTTTGAGCTTAGTTAAATTGTACCACCTACAAAATATCTTCATCCTAGGATGTATTTATAGTGCATCTGCCTACCTGGAACAGACTTTGAAGTATAATTAAGCTTTTTCTTCATTCATTCATTAATTTTATTTATATCCTGCCTCATTCCCAAGATAGGACTCAACTTAACTGTTTGTATATAGTCTTTTGTTTCAGTAATATTTTCACAGCTATATGAAAATGGCTTTAAAACTATAATATGTTCTTGTTTTAAACCAGGTAAATCCATTAAAAACATACTATAGAATGCTCTAATAAAGAAAACATAATAAGCATAATATAAAAGTGGTCTGTAGACCTTGTGTGATTGTATTTGCTTAAATTAAATATGACCATTTTAGGTTCATTGTGGTCTGTAACAAAGCTTCTGAAGAGTTGTAATAAAATATTAATAGATTTAGTATAAGAGTTAAGATATTCTCATTGATTTTACAAATGCAATTTGGTCTTACTTTGAAGGTAGAATAGCTGGTAAGAGTGTTTGCTCCAATGGAGGAGGGACAGGCATAGGTTTCTGGCTTTGGCCATCTAAATATTCCTGTAAATATATGAAATATACAAAAATCACTAGCTGCCATAGAACAATGAACATGCAATAAAACTTACAGCATATTCTTTGAAGAACTACATATCCGTATACAGCTAAAAGGAGAGGTCTTATACTAGCATACACCACTCTTTCCTAAGATAAGGTTCCATTTTGCCTAACTATGAGTTTGCAGTTGTTATTTAATCATTCTGCCTAAGAATTTGTAGTCCAAGCACCATCTGGGGACCTGAGAACTGAGAAAAACCATTACAGAACAGGCAGAGCAACCCCTTTAATCCAATTCCCTTCAGATGTTGTAGACACTTGATGTTGCTGTATGCCATCGAGTCATTTCTGACTTATAGCAACCATAAGGTGAACCTATCTCTGGGTTTTCTGGGGTTGAGAGCATATATCTCACCCAAGATCACCCAATGATTTCCATGGCCAAGCAGGGAATTGATCACTGGTCTCTAGAGTCGAAGTTCATTGCTCAAACCACTGCACCATGCTGGAAGTAACAGACATCTACTTTCCAGGTTTGACTGATTGTCACTCATGCTGGGAGTTACATCCCTAAATATCTAAATATCTTTCGGAAGGAATTAAAGACCTGGATGTTCCATTGTGCCTTTGATTAAGCAGTCCGCCAGTAACGATCCTGTCCCTACTTTAAGTTCTGCAACTTATTTCGGCTCTCTTATCGGCTACCTCGACACTTTTGATAACAGTATTCCCCAGCCCCTGTTTATTTAATTTTGGCACTTTCCTTGTGCGCCTTTCAAGATTGATTGCACTCATTGAGCCTGAATCTCAGCTATGTTCCTTTTTTCAGCCATATTGTTTTGATGTTATCACTGTGTTCGCTTTATTATTTTATTTGATTGATTTTACGTGTTTTTGTTTTTATTTGTAATTTTTGGGCTTGTCCCTTGTAAGCCGCCCCGAGTCCCCTAGGGAAGATGGTTGGCGGGGTATAAAGATAAAGCTATTATTATTATTATTATTATTATTATTATTAGACTTCAAGTTATAGAAGACTAGAATGGAGGGTTCAGAAATGGAAAAGGATTTTAAAAGCTGACAAGACTGTTTTACTGTTTTAATGATTGCTTATGAATTAACTATAATTTGTGTCCAATTGTGATTTTATTATTGTAATTGTCATGTAGTGGCCTCGTAACGGGGCACATTTTAAGCCATCCTGAGTCCCCCTTTGGGGGTTGAGAAGTGACGGGATACAAATATGGGAAATAATAATAATAAAAGGCATTCTTATTCTAGGTTGTGTATTATCCTGCAGATGGTTTGGACTACAACTTCTCTATTCCCTGTTTATTGACCACACTGGGCTTTATGTGACCTTTATCTATTCGCCAACCTTGGCTCTAAGTATTATGGCTTAAATATCTAGTTTCATTTTTGATGAGTTTCCCACCAGTTTCTAGTCTTCCTTCTTTCCCATATTACTTGTTCTTAGCACCATCCTGCCTGATAAGAAATCCTGGGGAATGTAAAAACTTGCACGCTTTTTTGTGACACTCTAATTGGTTTTGATAATACTTCCCAACTGCAGATTACCGTTTTTCTAACACAACAACAACTAGTAAGCTCCCAGCATTATTGCTGAATTGTTTTCTATTGTATTTTGTGCTTCGTTCTAAAGAACTTTTTTCTTTAAAAGAATAGAACCTTATTTTTTACAATTCTCCAGAATTTTATCTAATCTGGGCATTTCTACAAAGGTTAGGTATTTGAAATATTAACTTGAAAAGAGTTAAACAATGTCTAGTCTAGGCTTCTACTTTCCTGTACCATGCAAGAAAAAGTAATGAGTGATTCTGAACAGTGAACTTTGTTACTATTGTCTGTTTGGAGATTATGGGAGTTTTTGTCAGGAAAAAGCTTTGCTGTTAAATTTTGCCATTGACTAGTGCAGACTGAATAAGAGAGACATCCTCACCTCTAGTCTTGGTAACAAATTGTACTGTAATTAAATTAAAGCAGTAGCCTGCCCTATTATAGGGTAACATTTTTTGAATGACAGATTAGTTGGGGAAACGATAGGTGTGTAAGCCTGAGAAGGAAAAAGGAGATCTGGAACAGGGGTAAAATGTCCAAGATCAGGTTAAATAAGTCTATATTTCAGTGGGTATACAAGTTACCTTCATTATCCAGAAGGGCAATGAACTATTATAAACTGGCTAAGTGGAGCTGAATATTTGTTACAGCTGAATATATTTTGTGCAGAATGAATCTTAAGTCTTATTCATTAAGAACTATCCAGAATATATAGTTTTAAAATAATGGTTGGAGGGGTAATATTCTGAAACATTTAAAAATGGCAGTCAGAATACCAGTTCTATATATTTTACAATTTCTTTTGTTTAGAGAAAAAGATAGTCACTAGGTACTATTTTTATAGACTATCCTCCCTTTGTGTTTCAGTAAAATTATCTTACTTACTGATTTACAAAGAAGAAAAATTCTAGCGCTCTAGCCTGATGAAGAAGCATATATGGTTTTAATTGCAAATCTCTTTTTTCAATTTTCAAAGGGCGATTATGTTCTGCTGGCTGGTTAAATTATGCATACAAAACTTCTTATCACTTTCCAGTAACACAGTTAGAATGAAACCATGTTGATTAGAAATGTCCTACATTTCTCAAATAGCTGAGATATTACTAGGTTGCAACCTTTTTTTTTTCCAAGATCATAAAAAAATCATTCTTAAGAGTTTCTCTCATGCTTCAGCAAAAGTAGGAGGCTAGCTTCGCAATGTTTTCACTTATAAAGGCAAACAAACAATATGGCAGCGAGTTAACTATTATTAGGCCCCTGTAAACACAATAGGAGCCTCCGGTGGCGCAGTGGGTTAAAGCGCTGAACTCCTGAGCTTGCTGACCGAAAGGTCGCAGGTTCGAATCCGCTGTCAGCCCCAGCTTCTGCCAACCTAGCAGTTCGAAAACATGCAAATGTGAGATCAATAGATACTTTTCCAGCGGGAAGGTACCAGCATGCAGTCATGCTGGCCATATGACCTTGGAGGTGTCTATGGACAACGCCGGCTCTTCAGCTTTGACATGGAGATGAGCACCACACCCCAGAGTCAGACATTACTGGACTTAATGTCAGGGGAAAACCTTTACCTTTAAACTCAATACATTCTGAATGCATTCTGAGCAGGACACTCACAAAACAAAGAAGGAAATGAAGTAAGATCAATGCCTAATAGGAAATCCCTTAGATAACCTCTTTAATGTTCCAAGAGCACAGAATTAGAATTCAGCATGATGTTAGCAGATTGACGGGCTGGCAAAAATGAATAAAAATAATTTGAAGAGGGACACATGTTAGGTTAGGCAAGAAAAATGACGTGCACACATATAGAATGGGTGACGCCTATTTTGACAACTGTATATCAGCCGAGTTCTCATGAGGTCGCAAGAGAGACTTAAGATAACAATACGTTGTGGCCAAAAAGCCAATGCAATTCTAGGGTGCATCAAAAGGAGCACAGTGTAGAGATCAAGGAAGGTGATAGTACTATTCCACTGTGCTTTGACCAATTGAAATACAGTGCTCAGTACTGAATATCATAGCTCAGGCAAGTGATACAGACTAGTGGGGATGTGTCCAGAGGAAAGTGGAGAAAACTTTGGAAACTACCCCCTTAGGGTATGTTTAGTTTAGAGAAGGGAAGATTAGAAGGTAACATGATGGCCATCTCTATAAATATTTGAAAGGATGTCATATAGAAGATGGAACGAGTTTGTTTTCTGTTGCTTCAGAGATTAAACCATGAACCAATGGAGTCAAATTACAAGAAAAAGTTTCCATCTAAATATTAGGAAGAACTTCTGCCTCAGAAAGTGGTGAACTCTCTTTAGAAATAGAAAGATGACACCTCTCAGGAATCCTCCAGCTGTGTTTTCCTGCATGAAAGGAGGTAGAACTAGATGACCTTTTTGGTCTGTCCCTTGCCTACTCTCGGACCGTAATTAAAACCAGGCGTATGCTTGCAACCATACTGCTATCTAAGTCAGAAGTCACCAGGATTCCTAGAATGGTGTTAGGTCTGTGGACATACAGTAAACCCTCCACTTTCACGGGGGTGAGAGCCAATGGATCCCATGTGAATATGAAAACTGTGAATAAAAATGACACTTTTTTAACCTATATGAATCTCTAGGTCTTCCATTGAAACCCGACGGTCAACTTCTGGCAAAAACCAATCATATTGTCATGGTGGAAGACCTAGATATTCCTACAGGGAACGTATCAACAAATAACCCAATATGCAAAAATGAACCAAAAAGAAATAAATTAAAAACTAGTCCAGGAAGAACTAAATGTTTAACACATGCAGACAGAATGAAAGAAAGAGAACAAACATCACTAAATCAACAAAAAAACTAAACCCACAGTAATAATAGTGGACCATAATAGTATTTTTCTTTTTTTCAGTGAACAAAATCTGAAATGGGATATCCCGAAGCATCAAATCATGATTAGGGAACAAGATCATCTTCAGTTCCTTTCTTGCCACCCACATGTGCTTAATACAAACTGGGCAGCAAAAGTGATGCTAGCCACTTAAAACTTCCTACTCAATTCTCACATTGTTCTTCTGAAACATGGTTCTTCTGGCAACTGCTACCAATCACTTGGGAGTGACTAATACAGAATTCAACAGAATTAGCTAGTAGACTATAAAAACCACAGCCCATCTGCATATGTTGTGACAATTATTTTTCTTGAACACTACTACTACTTCAGCATGTCCAAGCACCTCTCTCACCAAAGAGAATCTAGCATCTTTCCTTCAGAAAAGGGAGGTACCAAACTCCTTTTCTTAACCAATAGAAATTTGTCATGCTGTAGACAGGAAACAGCCTTCTTTTCCTCTCTTCCTCCTCCTTGTCCTTCACATAAGTCACAAATAGCACGTATTTCTCTCCATCATAGGTGTAGCTCTAGAATACGAAATTATGCCATTTTATATTAACTCACCTTTAAAGAAAATGGTTGTGCAAAATCAACTCTAACACATCCATAATTCTTCCGCAGCATTCGGAAGACTCCTCTGGCTATACTCCACAAGCTTTCATCTTTCTTGGGCTTTCCCTGCAAAATATGAAAAATGTTAAAAAATATATACTGATTTAATTAAATATTAGATAAATTCAAACTACTTTAGTGCATACCCAAAAACAAAATTCACCACCTTCCAAATCTAGAGGTGTTTTCTCCAAATGAAACATTTTAAATGCTTTCTGAATAAAATAATTATTGAAATGTCAATTTTAATTTTATCTTATGACATCATTTTGTTACAAATGCTACAAATGCAATGTTGATAATCCTGTCTCAAAAGAATAGTTATCATTCGATTTTTTAAAAAGATCTCACCAACAGTAACATTTCAGACTCTCTTACCAACTGTTCGCTATTGTAGTGTCCTTCAATGATTCTATCATAGGATATTCCCACGGGTATAATTAATATGTCAGGTGTAGCATTTACACAGAGAGCATCCACCACCACTGATAAGAGTCCCGCCCTTGCGCAGGATGTCTTCCCGCTCCGAGACCGTGTGCCCTCCAGGAATATCTCTAAGAACTGTTGCTGTCGGAGCAATTCTTGAACATGCTGTAAAAGAAGAAGGGATGAAACTAAAATCAGACACCATTTACTATTATCTACACAGTTTCAGGTACTTAGTTTGGGGGAGGGAGGCTGAGATTCTTGACATGAACCTAAGAAATCCACCAAACTTAGAACACAAGGCTTCTGTTGGCACAAACATTACAGGTGCAAATGAAAGGATTACCATATATACTCGAATATAAGCTGACCCAAATATAAGCCGAGGCACCTAATTTTACTACAAAAACTTAGAAAATGTATTGACTCAGGTATAAGCCGAGGGTGGGAAATGCCACTGGTAAATTTCAAAATAAAAATAGATACCAATAAAATAACATTAACTGAGGCATTTATAGGTTAATTTTTTTGAATATTTAAATAAAACTGTAATTTAAACCATTATTCGAACCTTCTTCGATGTCAAAGTGCTTACGTATCCTTCCAATAATAATGAAGAGTAAAATAATGGAAATGTAGTAACAGTAGTAAAATAATAAATGTAATAATAATAGAGTAAAATAATAAATGTAATAAAAATGATAATAGATTAAAATAATGTAAACATAATAGTAATAATAGATTAAAGTAATAAATGTAATAATAATAATAGTGAAAAATAATAAATGTTATAATAAATAGAGTAAAATAATAAATGTATTAAAAATAATAATAACAGAGTAAAATAATAAATAACTTTGACTTGAGTATAAGCCGAGGGGGGCTTTTTCAGTCTAAAAAAGGCCTGAAAAACTCAGCTTATGCTTTAGTATATACAGTATTTTTCTTCCTATCACTCTTTGAATCCTTCTCATTGTGCTATATAGTGATAAAGGGCTCAGTATTAGATAAGGCAGCTGATTCAGTATCTAAGCACTTTGTTTTTTTATATAATGCGTATGTATGTATAGACCAGACATGAGCAAACTTCAAACCTCCAGGTAGGTTGTTAGGAATTGTGGAAATTAAAGTCCAAAACACCTGGAGGGCAAAAGTTTGCCCATGCCTGCTAGAGACAGTAGATGTGTGGGTTTGGGGAAGCTGTTATTTTCCGCTTCCTTCTTCTAGTATCTCCTCATACAGCAAGGACACAAGCATTTTTAGGGTTATGATACACATTCAGTTCTGTACATTTCTTCTAATTCAGACATCTGTGATATTACAGATTATTGGGGACATAAATCACAGCATTAAAACTTGATATTAAAGCTATCTTGTTGCAGAGGAATACAAGGTACGCAGCCTTTAAAATCCAATTTATTTGAGCTGACACAAAAAGGAGCCCACACGGTTTCTAGCAACACCAGTGGCAGTAAGCCAAGGTCTCTGTAAGGTAATTCTAGTCCACATGCACTTGATCCCATTAGTTTTATGAGGATTACATGCAGCTGCACAGAAGGGCAACTAATACGAAAAGATCATAGGTGTCCTTGACATTTGCTGAGGGCAGCAGCGCAAATTAACTGTATTCAAAATATGAGAAACAGTCTCATTATATAATTAAGGTATACAAATTTCTGTTTGGGATGCATGTGGTAAACAGCAACACAACAAATCATCACATTTCTATAAATTATTTTCCTGTTCTCTATTTTTCCTGCAGACCTATACTGGAGCATAGATAACACATTTTCTTTTTTAAGGAGAAAAATGCATATTTCAATAGATAAAAGTAATCTCATTATTGATTGCTGAGAACTTTAAACTCAGCATCTCTGCCAAAGACTTGATGAATTCCTATCAATAAGGTAAAAGTCAGGGAGTCAATAGCATAGGTTGATCCCTCTCCCCGTTTTTTGTTTTACTGTCAGTGGAAAGGAAATTATTTGGAGAAGCTCCAAGGCTCTGGATTGCTTTTTTTGCAATTTAGTCTTTGAATTCAGTTTAAACTCCCCACCAGAGCCTGAAAAGATGCCCTGTCTTCATTGTGTAGATAAGCAACACATACCACATACAGCAAGGCTCTGTACAAATTGTCTTTGCGTCCATCAGGCCTTTCATCCAGCCTTCTCCGAATAAAAAATCCTCCAAGTTTGCGAATCAATGTGCTATGGAAAAATATATACAATACATCACTACAAGCTCAAAAAAATTATAATGATATGACATTACTTTATTTTGAATGAATATTGTATAGCACAGAGCACCATTTTACTCTCTTATTGTTTCCTCTGTGGATGAAAGTTAACTTCTATCTCTGGCAACCTTAAAATATATTCATTGGCAGTAAGATTAAAAGCTTTGAAGATGCTTCCAAACTGATGACTTGAAGTGCCACCAATCAAGAACACTGTACAGGCAGTCCCCATGTTACGAACAAGGTAGGTTCTGTAGACTTGTTCTTAAACTGAATTTGTCTATATATTGGAACAGGTAAACTTTTAAGTGTATATATTCACTTTGGATAGCATAGGGAAGGGTTAATAGCCCTGCAGAGTTTTTCTTGCTTGTTCCCCAGTTCAAAAGATTTCACCTCCCTTTCTGTCCCTATGATAATTGGATTTTGAAAAACTTGGCTTGTTATGAAAGCAAGGATTGGTGATATAGCTCCAGTTGAGACACCTTTTTGCCATGATAACTCTTTCAAAAAAGAATTTCCGCTCCAGCAGGGTAGATTTCTCTCACTTCCTGTTATCTCACTCCATTCTCAAGTCAGATGTTTGTAACTTGGGGACTGCTTCTACATCTATTCCATTGTTTCCACATTAAGACCGTAAGCAAAAGTGGGGTAACATGAGAGGACAAAACTTCCTTTCTGTTTACCCTGTAAAATGGAGCAAAGAGGTTGCATAAAGGAAGACTTATTGTTTAGAAATATTCCTATGTTGGGAGCTGCCTTAGACCCCAATAAAAAGAAAAATGAACTAGAAATTAAATAATGAAATACCGTATATACTTGAGTATAAGCTGAGGCACCTAGTTTTACCACAAAAAAACTGTATTGATTCAAGTATAAGTGGAGGGTGGGAAATGCAGCAGCTACTGGTCAATTTCAAATATAAAAACAGATACCAATAAAATTACATTAATTGAGGCAACAGTAGGTTAAATGTTTTTGAATATTTACATAAAACTGTAACTGAAGATAAGACTGTCCAACTCTGATTATTCTAACCTTCTTTAATGTAAATGGGCTTAAATATCTTTCCATTAATAATAATAAAGAGTAAAATAAATGTAATAATAATAACAATAATTAAGACAGTAAAATAATAAATGTAATAGAAAATAGAGATAATGATAAATGTAATAATAAGAGTAAAATAATAAATGTAACATCAATAACAACAACGAGTAAAATAATAAATAACTTTGACTTGAGTATAAACTGAGGGGGGCTTTTTCAGCCTAAAAAAGGGCTGAAAAACTTGGTTTATACTTGAGTATATATGCGGCAAGTACAATAGACCTTTGATATGCACAGGGGTTTTGTTCTAGACTCTCCCATGGGTACAAAAATCCATGGATGCTCAATTCCCATTATAGACAATGGCATAGTCAAATAGTTTTCCTTATCAAGGTTTGCCATATATATATATATATATATATATATATAAGGGCTGGGCAACCACGGAAAAATTTGTTTCTAAACTTGATTCGTTTTTAGGGGGGTTTTGCGTTTCGTTTTTTAAAAGAATTCCGAAATTTTTCTTTAAAAAAGTTCGATATTTACGAAATTTCGGAAATTACGAAACAATTTCGAAACAATAACGAATCAATTCGTTAATGGCAGACGCGTTTGCACAATACGCTAAAAAAACTCTCCAAATGGGACAGGGGGAATTTCTGAAGCTTCCCTCTCCCTCTGTTGTTGACTGTTGGTGTGATAATTTTTTTTTATCACTGATAAAACAAACAACAACTATAAAACTTGCACCAGACATACGGAAATAATAACGAAATAATAACGAAACAATTTTGAAACAATTACGAAACAATTACGAAATAAATTTAAAAATTCTTTCGATTTTTAGTTGCTCCTGAATGGTTCAATGTCGCATCGTTATAAAAAAAATAACGAATTAATAATGAATTACGAAATTAACGAACGAAACTGCCCAGCCCTAATATATATACTCAAGTCCAATAGCAGAATCCATGGATGCAGAATCTGTGGTTGTTTGCAGGGTTAAAGGAGAGTTAATCAACCTGGAAATGTCCATTGCCCATTCATACTTCACATTTAAAGTAGTATAATCTGGGTTCCAATTGTTTATTTTCTTCCAATTCCCTGAAAACCATACATCATAATCAACCAAATCAAAGTTTAATCACTGCAACTTCACAATTAAAACTGTCTTATGTTAGCAATGTCTACTGATTCATCAAGACAAATATATATGTATCCTTTCAGATGGTTATTAATACTGCACTAAATATAGAATGAGATCAAGATTTCATCTTCATAAATCAATAAAAATATGGAGGCCACTAGCAAACCATAAATCCCATCAGACAAATCTACTATTTCTTTCCACCTTCTTAATTTATGGCATAATACTCACAGTCTGTTATGATTTATTTACACTCCAAAACCTCTAAGCTAACTAAAGTCTCTATAATTTTACAAGTTAGCAGATATTTTAATTGATATTTCTACTTTCATGTGCAGCAATTACAGCATAATACATCACACTAGCATAGATGATTCATTGCAATGTGTACTCCACAGCCTGAACCGTGGGTGCAACAAAGAAGAAGTATTATAGAATCACTTGGTGAAAGATGTGTAACTAGTATGGCTGCTTATAATTTGCATAATGAGAGATTAGCTAACCACTGATACCAAGTGTATTATACTGGACTAAAAGCTCTATATGAAACAAACACTTCTGTTTGCGATTGCAAGGTTGGATTGTTAATCCCATTAGCATTCATCTATCACTACAGAACTCATAAAACTATTGCTGTCTATGTATAAGCAATATAAAAACATATGTAATCTATCATGACTAGCCAAGACTCTTAATTTCTATAGGACTGATGACACCATTAATATGGCTAATATTGACATAACAACAATATACACCAATACGAATATTACCTGAAAATGGGGATACTCAGATTATTGCCTGCAGCAATGTAGGGTGCTTTGATGTTATGGCAGAAAAGGATGAAGGTGAGAAGGAGGTAATCTATATGAGATTTGTGAACTGGTAGAAAGATAAGAGGCAAATTTTGCTGCATGAAAAAGAAAATAAGATATTAGGTATATTCCAACCAACCTTTTACTTTTCATTTTTTCCCCATCCTGATCTCACATTTCTACTAGTTTTTGGCAATTAAGATACTCTTTACATTCCAACATTTTAACTTTTAACAATTGGGGATGGGAATCAGGAAAAACAACATATTTCAGATAACAAATCACAGTACAAATAACAGACCGTTAGTGTTATTTGCCTTCAAGTCAGCTTCAAATTATGGCAGCCATATCAATATGACAGCGCCAAGAGTTCCCCTCTCATGAACAAGCAATGAAATATATTTTACAGGCAGTCCCCGAGTTACAAACATCCGACTCCTAGTCACAAATGGTGATGAAACAACACAAAGTTAGAAGAAATTTACCACTAGAAAGGGAAATTCACTCCCGAAAAAGTGACCATTTGGGAAAGGTGTCTCAGCTGAAGTTTTATCACCAATCCTTGTTTCCACAACAATACAATTTTTTCAAAATCCAATTGTCACAGGGACAGAAAGTGAGATAAAATCTTCTGAACAGGGCCACAGATAGCAAACTTTTCCCCATGCTATCAAAAATTCTCTCTGTGTGTGTGTATTGTACCTGTTTTGGCTTACATACAAATTCAACTTAAGAATAAACATATCCATAACACGGGGACTGCCTGCACTTATATAATGTTGATGAGCATCATAAGAATTTTAATTATATGCAAACCCTTTAATTTTCACTTAACACAGCTATATGCAAAAATATAATGTAGATAAGTATAGCAATCTTTGCTAGAACAAGCGAAACAATACACAAGACCTTCAAATCAATATTTCACAACAATGATAAGTATACAACATACCAAGGCAACATCACAAATGAGTGATTAGGTATGAATGAATCTGACCTGCGCTGACCCCTTCTCAGACTGACTTGTTTAATATTATTAGTTTATTCGAGAAAGTTGTTGCAAGGGTCCAGTGAATCCCAAAAGATACTAGAGCTGAAACCAAAACCCCAGCCTTACTGAAATGTTCTGCTATCTGGTTTCAGCTGAGATGAGAAGATAGGAGAAGGGAGTAGTAATGTAACAGTAGTGACCCAGTTGACTATCAGCAGTGAGCATATTTTTTCTTTGTTATGTGTTGCTTGACACTTAACTGGGTTATCATCAGTCTGCACAAAAAGCTGATGATATACATTCAGGACTTTTCTAAATCTCAAGGCCCTTCCAGACAGGCCCTACATCCCAGGATCTGATCCCAGGTTTTCTGCTTTAAACCGAGTCCGCACTGCCAGATAATCTGGGATAAACAGAAAACCTGGGATCAAATCCTGGGTTATAGGATGTGTCTGGAAGGGCCCCAAAGTAATGTCCGATGACACATAGGCTAAAGTGTGGAATTTGATTTCAATCAACATTAGATGGTTTTTCATTCAGGAGGTACAAAGAGGCCTACTTGTTCTTTGTGTTGTAAGCCAAGATCATGGAAATTGAGGGCCCTTCCACATAACCCCAGAATATCAAGGCAGAAAATCCCACATCTGAATGTGGACTCAGATAACCCAGGGCCTTTCCACACAGCCATATTTATTTATTTATGACATTTATATGCCACCCTTCTCGCCCCGAAGGGGACTCAAAGCGGCTTACAAGATATATATATATATACACATACAATTTATTATGTTATGAGCATAGTACAATATCAGTATTAAATATTACTATATTGTACTATACTGTTATATTGTAATATTAGTAGTTATACTACATGTAATATAAATATATATTAATATATTATTAGTAGTAGTAGTATTATATTGCATTAATTATGTTATAAATATTATATGTATATACAATATATTATATTATATTATATTATATTATATTATATTATATTATATTATATTATTAGCATAGGACAGGAGACAAGGTGGAACCCAGAATATCAAGGCAAAAAAATCCCATAGTATCTGCTTTGAACTAGGTTAACTGAGTCCACACTGCCATATATTCCAGGTCAAAGCAGATGTTTGATTTTATTCAGCTGTGTGGAAGAGGCCCCAGTTCAAAGCAGATATTATGGGCGGTATGGAAGCGCCCCTATACATAGGGATTGAAGAGACACAGAGAGATTCCTTCCCAAATTCACTCCTTAGTGAGATGTGGATAGGCAATTATAAACTTATTATCAGCTCTTCACTTTTTAACTAAGCCATATAAAGGAAACATTCTACTCAATTATCTTTTATGTCTGAAAGTATCTTCTGACTAAATATCTTCTCCCACAGGAATGAGTCAGTGAGTGGAACTATTATTGTTCCCTATTCAAATCTTGTACAGCTCAAAATATCCTGCTACAAATGTCTTGGTGACTAAGATAACTATATTTGCAGTATGTTATATATAAAGAACAGTTCAATCTTGTACAATTGCTCCATTATTTTATTACCTCCGTTGCTGCTTTCACCATCTCCAGTTGGCCTTTATGAATCTGGATATTCCAAAAAAAGCTGTTAAATAATTTCAATAACACCCATCCTGTTAACCTGAAAGGGCAATAAAAGCTGAATCATCATGCAAGAATTGTACATACATGTTCTGTGCAGTGCAGATACCAGCTACCTTGAAAATACAGATTATAAACAAAGTCTATTAAAGAACCAAGAAACCTGCATAAAATAAACATTTAAGAAATCCTAGTTGCAAAGAAGAGCCATGATAACTTTACATGAAAGTAAAAGGTTCCAATACCTAAGGGCTGAGAAGAGCGCTATACAAATAAAGTAAATAAATAAATAAATAATAAATTATATGGCTGCCACAAACTACACTGAATTCGTTGAGACTCTTATGAGATATTCATTGAAAAACTGTAGCAAAATGTGCTGCAGGATGTCTTGCAAAACCAAAGTTTTTGCAGTTTAATAAACGTGTTGCATGTTTTTATGCTAGAACCATTTAGAAAATGGTATTTATAACCCAGGAACAATATTAGTGTTACATAGTTATTTACAAAATCACACCTCCATACAGATACACACACACACACACATGTATATATCAAGAGAACAAATACATTTGAATTCACCTTGAAATAACGACACAACACAACTCACAGTTTTGTCTGAATACAGAGACTTCAGTTTAGCACTAAAAACTACGATGAATTAGGAGATATTGACCACCATAGCTAATTTCATTACCTGATCAAAGCAGGAGAGACATTTGCTACCATTTCCTGAAGAATCCTTCTAGCTTTCTTCTTGACTTTACTGATGTTTCTAGGGTCCACCTGACCTGTGCCACTCACGGCTGACATTTCTGAAGCCTCCTCCATAATAGCATCCTGCACTCTGGATGTTACAAAAAAATAGAATATTTAATTCAATGTTATTCATCTCACATCAAGACAAAAGCATAAAGTGATGCTTCCATGGGGTTGCATGCTATTTTTGAGTATAGGGGAAAGAATTCAAGACCTCTTTGCTTGGACATAAATCAGGAACATTTTGGTTTCATTAAATAAAATGATGTTCAGTCACTTACCTACTGCTGTTCAGAACGTTTTCAGTCACATTACTTGCAAACATTCCCTTATGAACATCTCTTTCTTGCACAAAAAGGACATAACAAAGTCGCCTGGCAAGCCAACCTCTGTGCCTGGAATATGACACAATATTTATTTAACAAAAATCAAATTGGAACCTTTCATTCAAAAAAAAAATTGGCCAATCATAACTGTATGAGATCTATAATTGGGAGAGTTCACTCAATAAGTCTAGAATGAGAACAGAAGATGGTCAAGAAAACATGAAAGTTATTTCCCTTGTATACTAAGCACAAGCTTTTGTTTCTCAAACTGATAAATTATCTCATAGAATATCTCACAAAGATGACAACTTCGGCATGTTGTTAACATACAATTTGAGTTTAATGAGTCAAAAGGGAAAAAAAAGGCAGAACCTTTGAATATGCCAGCCAAAGATTCAGGTTAAACATTAGGAGAATGCTACTGGAACATGGCCATAGAGGCCAAAAAACTCACAACAACCCAAAAAGATGCTTAATTGGCTAATCCTTGAATCTTGGCAGTAACATTAATAAACGAATCCAGTACACATATTATTCAATTATTCAATATTCAAAACATTCTTCATAAAATCAGTCTATATCATACAATATGAGAAATAGCAAGTATAAATTATATTTCTGAAAAAGCATTAGAAATATTTAGATTGTAAGCCTGGCAAGTCAAAATACCAGTCTAAAAAAAGTTATCACAAGTTAGCAAAGTCCCAAAAGAAGGAGCAACAGAACTAACAAGGATCAACATCTGTTGAACTCCAAAGTATAGGTTCAGTTTCTGAGACAGATTAACATTTGTCAAAATAATTAGTTCATCGTGGAGAAAAAACACAGGTAGAAAACCACCTCTTAACACTGATGTGCCAGCACTTAGGGCCCTTCCACACAGCCCTATATCTCAGAATATCAAGGCAGGAAATTTCATGTTATCTGAGTGTGTACTCAGATAACCCAGTTAAAAGCAGATATTGTGGGATTGTCTGCCTTGATATTCTGGGATATAGGTCTACGTGGAAGGGCCCCTAGTCCTACAAAGCTATCATTAAGGCAGGTGCGTGGTTATAGTTGGTCTCATCACAAACATGGCATCTGGAATGCTGTATCACTATGATTGCACTATCCGGCATCTGGCTATATGACATAAGCATTAAAACAAATATTAAACATAGATGCAACATTTGATAATATCACAGAACCCAGGGTAATGATTCCAGGATATGCCTTGCTGTGCCCTGTTTGCTGAGCTTAATGTCCTAAAGTATACTATTTCTTAAAGTCTAATATCTCAGAGCTGACATAGCATGAATATATACAAATCTTCAGCCATATCACGACACTTCAATAATTTATTGAACACAGAGAAATAAAACTAGGCCTTACTAGGCATACTGACAGCACCAAACTTAAGATCTCCTGTTGAAAATCACACACAGTGGAGATTTTCATAGTTCATTATGTTACTCGTGTCCTGTGCCTTCACGTTACCTGTCACCTTATGGAAACCTTATGAATTTCATAGGGTTGTTTTCACCAAGGACTACTCAGAAGCAGTTTACTGGACTTCAATTTTTCCAGTTACAGAAATTTCTGAAAGGAGTCAATGTAGTATAGTGGTTTGACGTTGGACTATGTCCCTGGAGACCAGTATTCAAATTCCTGCTCAAACATGGAAACTCATTGAGCAACCAATGAGCCAAAGTTTGCAGGCTCAGAGGAAGGCAATCGCAAGACACTTCTGAACAAATGTTGCCAAGAAAACCATGTAATAGATTTCCTTAAGGTCGCTATAGGTCAGAAATGACTTAACAAGATTCACAACAACAGCAAAGAGAAACTTCTATCACGGTCTTCCTTTCCCAGCCTCATGCTCTGCAGTTCATTCCTGATTCCTGCTGACTAAGGCTGGATCTACATTGCCATATAATCCAGATTATCAAAGCAGATAATCCACATTATCTGCTTTGATCTAGATTACATGGGTCTACACTGCCATATAATCAAGTTCGAGCAGATAATTTGAATTTTATATGGCAGTGTAGATAGATGGGGCCTAGGACAAAGGGTTCATTCCACCTGTAGCAGCCTTTTGGAGAGTCAATATTTGCCTGCAGTCTCCTTAAAATCTGCTCCAGATGACTGAGAGTCCTTCCAGAACTATGTTGAGGATGATATTCAATT
Organism: Anolis sagrei; assembly: GCF_037176765.1. Taxonomy (NCBI): domain Eukaryota; kingdom Metazoa; phylum Chordata; class Lepidosauria; order Squamata; family Anolidae; genus Anolis; species Anolis sagrei. The sequence continues at coordinate 208,534,926 of NC_090023.1, read as the reverse complement.
TTGAACCCAATCCTACACAACTTTCCATTAGCAGAAGTATTCAGAGTGGACATCTGCTCAAGGAGTGCTACTATCTGCAGAAAAATCCCAAATCAGGGCATTTATAGTCTTATCATGATAAAATCATAATGTGAAATCACACTGCAGTCTTAGAATTTCCTTGCACTGTAAACTACTGCTAAAATCTTGCCAAAACAGGGCATTTATAGTCCTATCATGATAAAATCATAATGTGAAAACACACTGCATTCTTAGACTGACTTTCTAGCACTGTAAACTACTGCTAAAAAGGTTGCAAAACTTTTAAAAAAAATGAAACTCAATGAACAATAGCATTACACTTGAAAAAAGAAAACTCTTTAAGAGCTAGCTAAATTTATTGCTGCAAAAAACAGAGTACTCGTTGGCTCGTCTCCAACACAACACTGAGCATATACTTTTTCAAGCACAAACTGACATTTACAAGGAATGCAAACATCCAAGAAAGATTGGTTATAAATAAGCAACCTCACAGAGTCTGGATAAAGAAGCTAATTACACTTTTTTGCTGTTGTTTTTAAAGACAAGGCTGAAATTTATGAAGCAACTTAAATTTTATGTTCAGAATTCTGTGCAGATTAGTGGAATATATATGCCAATAAACCGTCCATCACCTATCAAGACTGCTATTTACCTAGATTTTAAATAATTGTCTGTCTAGTATTGCTATTAGAAATAATGGCTGTGTATATATGTTAGAACAACAAAAATTATTTCCTTTTTCAAGAAACTGAATGAAAATGAGCTGGATCCATGTTTAGGATTTGAACAGTTGTCATTTGTGAAGCTTACCACAAACACATCTGAATTCTGGGGGAAAAAATTCACTTCTCTTATGTTGACTGTTTCATTTCCAATTACTTCTAAAGTGTTTCGATGCACCAACTTCTACACTTACTTTTTGCAGGTGGGCCAAAAATAGCTTTCCTTACGTGAGATTATTTCAACAATAGACACAATTTATAGCTGAATAGCAATAAGCAACAAAGGACCCTTCCACACAGCTGTATAAAATCCACATTGAAGTGGATTATATAATAGCGTGGACTCAGATAATCCAGTTCAAAGCAGATATTGTGGATTATCTGCCTTGATATTCTGGGTTATATGGCTGTATGGAAGAGCACCAAGATGCCTGTATGTGTCAGTTGTGCTGATTTTAATTATTATTGTATATAACTTTCCATTTAAACTTACTAGAAATTTTTACTATTTAATTTATTGAATAATGTTACAACAGTTGAGACTCTTATCTGATATTCCAAAAACCAAAACTGTCCATATCAGTGGTGGAGGTAGTGACATCTTTGTTTTCTGGTGATTCAACATACAAACTGTGTTTCGTGTACTAAATTATTGTTTAAAATTATCTTCAGGGTGTATAGGAAACATAAATGAATTTCATGTTAAGACTCTGATCCCCTCTCCAAGATCTCTCATTATGTACATATATGCAAGTAAAAGTATTCTGAAATTGGGGGAATGACAACTCAACCCCCCCCCCCCCCCCCGCCCCCAAAATCCAAAAGATTTTTGGTTCCAAGCATTTTGGGTAAGTGAGACTCAACCTGTATTTATTACATTTAAATTTTAATAGTATTTAAAATATTGAACACTTTGGGTTGTTGTAGGTTTTTTCGGGCTATATGGCCATGGTCTAGAGGCATTCTCTCCTTGAACACTTTATATCACAGAGTGATAACACATGTATTAATAAAATGAATATTTTATTACATAACATGAATGATACAACATATAGCAATAAATGTTAAAGATAACAATAAATCCCTGATTGGATGGTCCCTGATCCGGTGCATGTCTATAACCACTGTATTTTCTTTTTTTAATGGGCATCATTTAATTGTTTTTAATTCTACTTAGAATTTAGGTATATTTTAACTTTTTTCTTCTCCATATGTACTTTTAACTGAATCATTTTAACTTTTGAATGTGCCTTAAACACCAGAACTGGAAAATGTAAGAGGATGAGGATGATTGGATAATTAGGTCAAAGTCAGAAGACAGTGGCATAAAGGAATCTAGGGAAAAAAACACTGTGTGATCATCCAGTGGTGAAACTAATTATTGTGTACTAATTGGAGCTGGACTACAAACAAGCACAAGGAAATGCCAATCTGATATGAGCCTGATTTCTCTTGGAAATAAAGAGTCTGAAATGTAAACCATAGTCCTCTAGGTGATTTGGACTGCAACTCCCCTAACACTTTGCGACTGGTTAGAACAAAAAGGAGATAAAATCCGACGTCAGAGAAGGGGCACATAGTTGCTAAGTCCTCATTAAAATAGTGGTCAATTCGAATTATTATTATTATTATTATTATTATTATTATTATTAAACTTTATTTATACCCCACCACCATCTCCCCTCAGGGACTCAGGGCTGCTAACATGAGGCCAAGCCCAACGAATACAATAAACAATTGAAATACATACAGCAAATAATTAAAATACAGCAATAAAAACAACAACAAACAAACAATAAAAGAAAAATAACACAGTGGGATATAACACCGGGTGTGAAGTAAAATAAAATTAAGGACAAGAGTTAATCAAGGTGGGCTGGGCCAGATGCAAGAATAAAAACAGGGGACATTGGGCAAGATGGGAAAACTGGAGTGACTTGTCTGGTTGGAGGTACAGGAGGGACATGCTATGGGGTTTAATTTCCCACTAGGGATAAGGCGAGGTGCGTCAAGAGGACAAGTATTTCGAAGAACCACCTGTGAGCTACTAAATAAATAACAATGGAGTAATGAAACATAGATCACCTTCATTTAAACAACTGGACATATAGATGTACTTGAAATAGTAACACTCCAAACAAACAAACAAACAAACAAACAATAAGTTCATAGAAAGAAGAGATCACTCATTAGAGCTTGCTTAAAAAACGGTCTCAAAATGTAAATCTTAAAAATGTGAACAGGAAATGAGATCCAAAATTAAAAGTTTTTAAAATGCATGTTCCTTAATCTAGAATAAGACTGAGTTATTTGCATGTGACTTCTTTCATGCATCAAACCACCACTGCCTTGATGAACACCTGCAGTTCTTGCTGTAACATGACAGGACTAAGCTTCACAGCAAACTAGCAGGAACCAATTACTAATTGCCATCACACTGTTTGTAGAACAGTGTGCACTTGACTGCAAACTTTGCCTAGCTATTCATGTATATAATGCTTACTATTTAAAGAATCAGAGAATCATAAAGTTGTAAGAGACCTCATGGGCCATCCAGTCCAACCCCCTGCCAAGAAGCAGGAAAATCACATTCAAAGCACCCCAACAAATAGCCATCCAGCCCCTGTTTAAAAGCCTCCAAAGGAGAAGTCTCCATTACACTCTAGGGCAAAGAGTTCCACTGCTGAACAGCTCTCATGGTCAGGAAGTTCTTGCTAATGTTCAGGTGGAATAAGAGCCTTAGAATTTAGGGGACTGACCATTTCAGTACTGTGTGCTTGTTGTAATTTCCAAATGAGTATGGCTCATACTTTCATAAGGTCATTCTCATTCGCTAAAACAACTTCTCTGCATTGAGAAGCAAGCAAGTCCTACCAACTCTGTAGTCCAAGGCTGTTTCACCAACTCAAGGGTGCCTCCCCAACTTTTCCAATCAAGTGAGGCCATACTACTTGACATAATAGAATCCCAGGTAAAAATAGTGGCAACTGGAATTTCAGCCAAGGAGCTCATTTCACTTCCCCACTGACACTCCCTGTGGAAGCGGGGGGCAATCTGGCCACAGTGGGCCAAAGCTGTGTCTGCTTTCCCCTCCAGCTGTAACTCACTCAATTTAGTTCCATATTTGGGAGGGCATATGGAAGACATAGGTAACTCTGTGCTCTGTCTGATTAACTGTTCATTTCTGGGGGGCAACTGAGTGTCGCACAAGTAGTAGGAGGCTATTTGTTATCTGAGTCATAGAGCTCAAAGAGACCACAAGGATAATCCTGTCCACCCCATAGTAGCATAGAATCATGGAGCTAGAAGAGGACCACCCAGGCAAAGTTCTTCTCTCTCCTTGACAGAAACAAAAAATGACTTTCATGGTGCTCGCTGACTAGCTCTACAACTTCCTAACAAAAATAGATTGAATGTTCCTCACCCCTCCATTGTTCTTCTACCAGGTGGCAGTTACCTTTTCATTTAAACAGTATTCAACTATCAGGGCCGTAGCCAGAGGTGTGTGTGTGGGGGGTGGGGGGGTGGGAGGAGGGTTAAAAGTTCAACCTTGCCCTGAAATGTGTCAGGTTAAAAAAGAAATCTGGTTTACTCATAACTTGGTTAACCAGTTAAAATTCTTGAGGAAACCAGGGGTTTGGGGGGGGGGGGGGTTAGAATCCTTAAACCACCCCCTCTGGCTATGGCCCTGTCAACAATGGAAAGACTATAGCTTTTCACTGGGTGGGGTAATGCCCCGCCCCAATAATTATCAATGGATTTTCCATGTTCTTCATTTGTTTTTACGTTTTAGCTAATCTATTTTATGTTTTAATTCTAGTTATAATTCTAGCTTTGGATTTACTCAAAGCTAGATTTATTAAAAATCAAACAAACAAAAACACACTCGGCACAAGACAACAATTACAACTCAAACTGCCCAGTTGCATACCAGAATTAGCCCCTTCTTCATGAGCCTTTCTGCTGGTATGGTTTAGAACTTTAAGGGGAGGCCACTTCCAGGTCAGATTAGGATTGGTAGCCAAAGGCTACTTATCAAAAGATCAAAAGGTTAAAGTATTTTAATCCCCTCTGTCCCTTTTCACACCGTACAGCACTACATTATAAATCACAGTAACAACTGTATCCTCAAAAAATGATTTACCGTGTGTGTGTTTCATTAATATATATGACATTTCGAAGGCCCAAAGAAGGGATACTAGGATTAAACAGTTTTTCCTGAAATAAAAAAGAGAAATATATGAGAAAGATGTATTATCATTTCTAATCATACATTCATGATAGCCAAAGAAGTTAATAACTGTGTGTGTGTGTGTGTGTGTGTGTATGTATATATATATATGTGTGTGTGTGTGTGTGTATGTATGTCTGTGTGTATACACACTATTACTATTAAGAACTACAATACATCTAGCATAGGCACACAAAGCACTAACTTATATTAATATGCAGATTCTGAAAATTAAATTGTTAGTGCAGACATCAAAAGATGAATTACCTTAACGATGAAACTGAGAAACTTATTTTAATAATGTGACATGGCAATTACGTTTCAATTTGTTATCAACGTATCAATTTACCCAGCTTTGGGGAGTGCAAGCATAGCAACAACGTCCCACAAATGGCCGATTTCTGCCCAGTAGGGTCTCCTTCCATTTTAAAGTGGCTGATCGGAAGACAGTTGGTCTAGAATTGCATTCTCCCTAGAAACAAACAACAAAAAATAGCACTTAGCAATTAAAGATCTTAGCTCACATGTTTCAACTGCAAGGCCCACGGGTCAAATCCAACCCGCCACATAATTTTATGTGGCTTGAAAGGCCTTCAATGCCAGGGCAACATAGTTACATATATACAGTCTTACAATTACAACAAGCCCTTTGAAGGCAACCATAAGGCTGATGTGGCCTAAGGTGGAAATAAGTTTGACACCCCTGCCTCAGCTCTTGTATACTCCCTGTATGAGAAGCAACACACAATGAAACCCAATGATTACAAAAGAAATCCATGTGCATCATGAACCATCCTATAAACGTAACTTGCACACTTATACAGTAAATTGTGTGAACCGGATAGGACTTACTTCTGAGTAGGCATGTACAGAACTGCACTGTTAATCTCTAAAAGCCATGTTAATCTCTAAAATGCCAAAGGGCATTACCTAATTAAGTATGACACAATGCTGCAACCGACTACCTGAAAACACACCAAAGTTCAAACACCCGCAATGACCAAATCCTTGAACTCTATTCACTAACAGAATGTGTTCATGCTTTCAAGACACCACATTTCCAAGCTTTTTCCAAGTTTAGAAAAATGATTGTATTGCAACATCCATATGCTAGAAAGGAAACCCCAATGAATTCAGTGAGACCTACTTCTGTATATAAACATGCCCATGGTTGCAAAATACAAGTCTTCAAATTCAATAGTTAGTGACCTGTAATGAGTTAAGATTGTCCGATACCATGCTTAAACAATGTAATAATGTAGACATTTATTATTCTAATCATCTGTACATTAAAAAATTCAACTTTCAAACATAAAATTATAAGCCTAGTTTTTCAGTCCCTTTTTTAGGCTGAAAAATCTCCCCTCGGCTTGTACTCGATTCAATGTTATTTACTATTTTTCTCTGTTATTAGTATCATTTTTATTGCATTTATTATTTTACTCTATTACTATTACATTTATTATTTTACTCTTTATTGTTATTATAACATTTATTATTTTACTCTATTTATTATTATTACATTTATTACTGTTATTACATTTCCATTATTTTACTCTATTATTATTTTATTACATTTATTATTTTACTCCCTTTATTATTATTGGAAGGATATGTAAGCACATTTACATTGAAGAAGGTTAGAATAATGGTTTAATCAGAGTTGGACAGCTTTATCTTAAATTACAATTTTATTTAAATATTTTTGAATATTTACTCTACTGATGCCCCAATTAATGTAATTTTATTGGATCTATTTCTATTTTGAAACTTACCAGTAGCTGCTGCATTTCTCACCCTCGACTTATACTCGAGTCAATACATTTTCCCAGTTTTTTGTGGTAAAATTAGGTGCCTCGGCTTATATTCGGGTCGGCTTATACTCGAGTATATACGGTATATTTAAATCAGGCTACAAGGCTTTTCTATTAATAATTATTACAAAAATGTGCTGTTATGAGAAAGGCAAAAATTTCTTATATATGAGAAATGTAATATGAATAAAACAGCCAATCTAACTAATAGAAAACTAATGAAGGACTTTGTAACCTCTAAGAAATACCTTTGAAGAAAATATATTCTGTCCATTCAAAAAGATGTTTTCATTCCAAGGCTTTTGAGTTGTCTGTTGTAATCTGTCCTCATATTCAAAGAGAGCCAAACATGGCTGACAAAATAATCCTCTTTTCTCCCATCTCTGACCAGATCTCCAAATCTTCACAAATTATAGGTTGAAGCTACTTCCTCCCTTCAATGCTGCATAATCCAATTTTCCCTACCCTGCTGTCCTCATTGTCTCCTTCATTTCATGTTTATCTTTACTTTCAAACCAGGTACATCGATCTACTCATTATTTTACATGCCTGCTTTCATCTTCTCCTGCTTAGTGTGACAAATGTGTATTTTGCCCCAAAATATTTTGCAAGTTCCTCCATTAATAATGGAGGTTTTTACTGCGGTATGATTAACTTGAATTTAATCCTATTTGACATTTAAAATATTGTGAATAGAGAATCCTTCACATTTCAAAACTCTCAATCCATAGATCAGTAGTTCTCAACCAGTGGGTCTCTGAGTGTTTTGGCCTACAACTCCAAGAAAGCCCAGCCAATTTACCAGCTGTTAGGATTCCTGGATGTTGAAGGCCAAGATATCTGGGGACCCAGTGATTGAGAAGCACTGCTACAAATTCTCTAGAGCAGTCTTTTTCAAACTCTGCTTCTCCAAGCATTTTTGGACTTCAGCTCCCAGAAATCCCAGCCAGTTTACCAGCTGTTAGGAATTGTGGGAGTTGAAGTCTAAACATCTGGAGGAGCAGAGTTTGAGAAACGCTGCTCAAAAGCAATGGTTCCCAAACTTTGGTCCTCAAGGCATTTTAGATTTCAATTACAGAATCTCCAGCAGCCAGGAACTCTGAAAGCCAACGTCCAAAGAATCTGGATGACCAAAGTTTGGGAATCACTGCTCTAGAGAAACTATATTCCCGAGTGAGTCTTTCATGGATACATTATGTTTTATTCCTGATTTTCTCCCCAAAATAAGCAGTGTCATGAACTTTGATTTTCCTCCACTTGTGACTTCCTACAATTCCCTACCTAAGGAAATGAATAGTTCAGCACATTTTACTTACCCATTCTTCACTGGCGTGCTTGCATCTTGAGACAGTACACTCTGATGAAGACGATGAGTAAGAAACATCTATAGCTCCAAGCGATAAAGCAGTGTCATCCATGACATGCAATTTAAATTCAACACCATGAGCTGGCGAAAAAGGAAAATTAAGTCAGTGGTACAAAACAATTCTACAACTACAGAGAGCCCTTGGTACCTGCTTGAGTTCGGTTCCCAGACACCCAATGGATACCAACGTAAGTGGATGCTGAAGACCTATCATATATAATTTGAACGCTCACAAATATAGGCAATTGAGTGTTTCACAAGTGGTAGGAGAGGTTAAGGTAAGGTTTGCTTTTCAGAATTGGAGAGTGGAGACAGAAGGAGGGGAATATTTCCAAACAATGAATGGCTGAACCTGTGGATACAGAGGGTAGAGTGTGCCCAGAATCAGAGTGTTTTCTAGAAATACCTATGACACATAGTTAGTAAGTGCAACACAGTCAATGCTTTTTATTGAATATTCCTTGTTTGCTTCTGTTAATTCGCTTTAGCTGCCTTTTTGGAAGAGCAATCTTATGTGTGCTCACTGGGAGTTACTTCCAGCAAAATGCACTAATGATCAGACCATATATTAATACAATAACTTGCTCTCTTTAGTTATGCTATGTATGTCCCAGTACTTGACAGTATATAATAAAGTTAACAACAACTACCGCAACTAACAAGCATCCATTCTTGTTCCAGGATACAGGAAGTCACCAAGTTACGAACAAGATAAGTTCTGTAGTTTTGTTCTTAAGTTGAATTTCTATGTCAGTTGGATCAGATACTCCATGTATATGTGTGTGTGTGTATACACACACACACACATATACACACACATACATACATACATATATACACACACACACATGGCTTTGGATAGCATATGGAAGGGTTAACACCACTGTGGTGTTTGTTTTGCTATCTGTACCACTGTTCAGATGATTTCAGCTTACTTTCTGTACCTGTGATACTTGAATTTTGAATTTTTTAGCTTGTTGTGGTAAAAAGGATTGGTGATAAAGCTTCAGCTGAGACACCTTTTTCCCATGATAAAACTTTCACAAGTGAATTTCCCTTCCAAAGGGTAGATTTCTCTCATTTCCTGTTGTCTCACCTCTGTTCTTAACTATGAGTCATTTGTAAGTCAGATGTTTGCAACTCAGGAACTGCCAGTACTTCCTTTCCAGTACTTCACATGTTCAACCAATGTGCTACTTGTTGCCAATGTGCAAGATACCCTATTCAGATAGAAGTAGAAGGTATCATTCTGCCCTATTTGCATATATTAATTCTGCGGAAGTTGTGCACAAGAGACAATGCTGAAGACCCATCTGCACCAACCTCTATGGCCAAAGATGAAACCTACTGTTTTTCCAGCTGTAGTGGTCAAACAGATTCTGAAGTATTGAAAGACTCTTTAGCAGAACAAAAAATGGAAGGAAAAAAGATCGGAGCAGATTATACTTTTTGCAAAACAACTATAAACAAATGAAATCTTAGATGCTGGCTTTCCAGAAAAATTGATGGCCATCTAAAAGGTCTAGCATCTGAAGGGAGAGAGAAAATAGCAACTCCTTTATATTTTACATGCTATTCAGGCAATCCCCAAGCTACACACAAGATAGTTTATGTAGGTTTGTCCTGAAGTCAGAACTGTAAGTCAGAACAGGTGTATTTTTAAGTGTAACTCCAGCCAAAAACTATATAATTTATCTTTGGATAGCATAGGGATACATGAACAGCCCTATGATGTTTCCTTTGCTATCTGTGCCCCTGTTCAGAAGATTTCACCTCACTTTCTATCTCTGTGATAATTAGATTTTGAAAAAATTGGATTGTGGAAACAAGGATCGGAGAGAAAGTTTCAGTGGAGACCCCTTTTCCACTTAATAACGCTTCCAAGAGTGAATTTCCTTTCCAAGGAGTAGATTTCTATCACTTCCTTGCTGTCTCAGCCCTGTTCTTAACTGTGAGTCGTTTGTAAATCGGATGTTTGTAACTTGGGGACTGCCTGTAACGATAGGGGAAAATGTTCTGGACATATGACCATGATAAAATTTAAAAGGCATGATTCTATTTTAGTTCACTGATAATGAGAACCCTTTCTTTTTAATGACTGGTTTATCAAATACTCACTTTGCAAAACAAATGAAGAGTATTCAAATTGCCATGCCCATGAGAAATGTAAACTAGTGAACTATAATTCAAAACAGTTGATAAATGCAATAGTTCCAACTGTATTATAATGCATAATACAGAGGCAATATAGTGTTCCTACTACAAAAGTACATGAGTCTTGAAACAGTTGAAGATGCTGACTATATACAAAACTGAGACACAAACACATGTATATATGCTGCAATGAGCTCTGTGTGGGATTGCCTTTGCAAATGTCAATATGCAAAGAGGTTGTCAATTGAAGGTGCGGGACCACACAACTCCCTTGTTACAACAGCTCCATTGGCCGCCAGTCCATTTCTGGTCACAGTTGAAATTGCTACTTTGGATCTACAAAGCCCTATATGGCTTGGGTCCAGATTATTTAAGAGATCCTTCATGAGCCTCTTACAACTCCATGATCATCCAGAAATATCATTTGCTCTGTCCCACTAGCCTCTTAGGTGACTTTGATGGGAAAGAGGGAGACGGCTAGGTCTAGACCAGGTCGGTCTCAATCTGTAGGTCCCCCAGATGTTTTGGTCTTCAACTCCCAGAAATCCTAACAGCAGGTAAACTGGCTGGGGTTATTGGAAGCTGTAGGCCAAAACACCTGGGGACCCACAGGTTGAGAACCACTGGTCTGGACTTTGAAACTCCTTGATCTCTTTCCAATTTTTTGCCATTAGGCTTTTTCAAATCAACTAGGATTGCACTTTTAATGCTGTGGCGCTCTATTTTCAAGTTTCATATATAGTCTTCTGGTGCATTTTATCTTTTTCGTACTGAATGCTTCACCTTCAGAAATTGTTTTTTTTTTCCAATCTGATATTTATACTTTTCTTAATTCTATTGTTTTTCATCTACACTGCTTTAAACATATTGTCAGGTGCCTTGATTCCCATTACTGGGAGAAATTAGTGATGTAAACGGATAAAATAACAATACATCTGTTTTATTTTTGTTTTTTGTTTTGTTTTGTTTTACAAAATCTGAATACACCAAAGAGTGTGCAAAAGAACTGCCATCAGTGGCCAATGGAACCAACAACAACAAAACCAAAATATTTATTTCACAGATCAACATACAAAGTACAGTGGAATCCCTTTACGAGTCTATACCAGCGGTTCTCAAAGTGTGCTCCATGGAGCCCTTGGGACTCCACAAAGCATTATGGGGGGCTCAGTGGTTCTTTCCTCCAAAAGCTTTACTTCCTCTTCCCTGTCTTCCTTATCCTCAAAAACCTTTCCCCGCCTTCCTTGCCATCCAGATCGTTTCCCCCTCCCCTTTCTTGCTTCCAAAACCCTATTTCCCTCTCACTGCTCAGATGGTTGTTGTTTGCCTTCAAGTTGTTTCCAGCTTCTGAAAACCCTAAGGATAACTTATCAGTGGATCATTAATATTAAGTTTATAACCACTGCAAAACAACTCTGGGGCTCAAAAATCATGCTGTTTTTAAAAGTCGATACTATGTGTCATTGAAAACAAGCATATCTAAAGTTGCAACCTAATGAATGAGATTTGCCTGGGAATACATTTCACTGAGGGTTCAGCTACACAGAAGAATACAGTTTGACACCACTTTATCTGCCATGGCTCAAAGCCATGGAATCCTGGGATGTATAGTAGCCCTAACTAGAGTATTAGTGCCTCACCAAACTGCAAATCCCAGAACTCCATAGCATTGAGCCATGACAGTTAAAGTGGCATGAAGCTACATGAATTCTACAGTGTAGATAAACCCTGAGCTAACAGAGCATGTTTCCAAAATGAGGATTTGTCTGCATATTACTAAAGAATAGTCAATGTATAATGTTCAGAGAAAGATAATGTAGTTTTTCAGATATTGTCAGATCTTTCATCTGAGTATCCAATGGTCAAGGATGATGGAAGAACATCATCCTTGACCATTGGATACTCAGGACAAGTACCACCTAATCACATTGAGAGGGGAAAGCATGGGTGACCATCCCTTTAAAAGTAGAGAATCACCCCTCTTATATAGTCAGCAGTCCCTTTTTAAGTTTTGCCTCCCCATCACACTCACATATGGAATCTTAAGAGCTGGCAATACACTCTTCTATATTCATCACAAGGTCAGTATTACTTTTTTTAAAAAATCAGGAGAAACAACAATATCTAAAAACCAAGCCATCCCTTGCCTTGCTCAAAGCACCAGTTTAAAACTACTTCTTTCCATGGGATCCTATGGTTGTGCATCGAACCTCGTAGAATACAAGAGACAGTGCTCCAGGTTAAAACCATTTCTTTCCATGGGAGCCTATTGTTCTGCATCAAACCCCATAGAATACAAGAGACTATTGACGGCTGGCCAATGAAACAGGATGGAAAACTTTTGAAGGTTCTCATCCCACCTATTTTTCAGTTGTAAACATGGGAGTAAAGTGCGATAAAAAGTAGGATCTCTGAACGTGATTGCTGGTCTGTGTTCTGAGGTTCCTCCTTTCAGAAGATTTCAGCCTCTTTTCAACCTTGGAACATGTGATAAGGTCCCTGCCTCTGCATGCTTGAAAAGAGGCTGAAGTGTCCTACAAGGGGAATATTTCTCAATGTGATGATGTCAGATTGCTGGAGTTCCCTCTTTTCAGGACACTTCTGCCTCTTTTCAACAACCGAGGCCATGCATGACAGCCAGAAGTAGTTTAACTCATGTGATGAGCTCAGTGGCTCCCTATGCTTGAGAAGAGGCTGAAGTGTCCTATGACTAGGAAATTTCTCAGTGTGATAAGGTGGACAGAGAGCCACAAACTTTTCCAAGACGTCAGGGAGAATAGAATCAGATTCCTATTTTAGGACCCACTTTATGCAAATTATGGATTACATGCAGCGAAAGCACTTTAATTTAAAGCATCGCAACGTCAATATACACAACCGGCTCAAAAGTTCTGCTATAAATAAAAGTTCATCAGCCAGGCATTCGTATCAGGTGTTGAGTATCCCTGAACGGCAGCATGTTATCACCAAAGGGATTTCGCTCAAGTTATGTAGTCGCCAGGGGAACGGCACCCACCTAAGCCAAGTTGGCTGGAGGACGGCAAGTGCTTTCACACAAGGTTAGTTAAGTACACCAGTGGCGTGCATCTGGGAGAGCAAATGAAAAAGGGAGAAAGAAAAGCTGCCTACATTTCAAAGGAAATTGGGATTTTTTTTTTCTCCCAGCATCCATGCTGAATCTTAATGCAGGCATCTCAGCCTGTTTCTTGTACTCTGAATACATTACAGCTGCTTCCATTCACTATTAAATTATTACACTGGCCAACACACATTTAGGTGCCTCAAATATTAGTCCTTTTTCTTTGTATGTTTGGCCTAAAAACCAAGACACCAAGAATTATTTTTGTTATGCTTCTCCCAAACACACAGAAACACAGAAAGATGATTAACATTAGCTGTGCGTGATGCACTGCAACCAAGACTTTCTTCTCTACTACTGAGGCTGGATCTACACTGCCACATAATCCTGATTTTCAAAGTGGATAATCCCCATTATCTAATTTGAACTGGATTATATGAGTCTGCACTGCCATATAATCCACTTCAAAGCAGATAATCTGGATTTTATAGGGCAGTGTAGATGAGACCTGATATACATTTTGCTAGCACTCCAATAATATATTTCTAGCAACATGCTCTCACCTATGAATACAGAAGATACATTTCATAGAGTTGGAAGAAACCCCGTGGACCATCCAGTCCAATCCCCTGCCAAGATGCAGGAAAATCACATTCAAAGAACCCCCGACAGAAGGCCATCCATCCTCTGTTTAAAAACCTCCAAAGAAGGAGCCTCCACCACACTCCGGGGCAGAGAGTTCCACTGCTGAACCGCTCTACCAGTTAGGAAGTTCTTCCTAACGTTCAGGTGGAATCCCCTTTCCTATAGTTTGAAGCTATTGTTCCGCGCCCTAGTCTCCAAGGAAAGCTTGCTCCCTCCTCCCTATGACTTTCCCCTCACATATTTATACATAGCCCTCATCATGTTTCCTCAGTCTTCTCTTCTGCAGGCTAAACATGCCCAGTTCTTTCAGCTGCTCCTAATAGGGCTTGTTCTCCTGACCCTTGATCCTTTTAGTCGCCCTCCTCTGGACACATTCCAGCTTAGAGTCAATATCTCCCTTAAATTGTAGTGCCCGGAATCAGACACAGTGTGGTCTGAGTAAGGCAGAATAGAGGGGTAGCATGACTTCCCTGGATCTAGACACTATACTCCTGTTTATGCAGGCCAAAATCCCATTGGCTTTTTTAGCTGCCCCATGACATTGTTGGCTCATGTTTAACTTGTTGTTCACAAGGACCCCCAACATCCTTTTCACACGTACTACTATCGAGCCAGGTATCCCCCATTCTGTATCTTTGCACTTCATTTTTTTCTGCCTAAGTGGACTATCTTGCATTTGATTCAGCTGAATTTAATTTTGTTAGTTTTGGTTCATCTCTCTAATCAGTTAAGATCGTTTTGAATTCTGCTTTGAATATAGCTGAATCTATATTTTATTACCTAAAGCTCCAACTGAAACCAGTATTTTCTTTGATGCAATATACATTTTGTAAATACTCCAATCATTCATACATATATATATATATATACACACACACACGTACATGCACTAGCCGACCCCTTCCACGTGTTGCTGTGACCCAGTCTGTGTATTTGTGTTTTGTGTGTGTATGTGTGTGTCTTTGTGCATATGTGTATATATGTGGCTTTGCACATGCGTTGTAATGTAGTTTTTGGTTTTTTTGGGGGGGGGGGGTTCTAAAGTTTATTCTGCTTTTTCAGTGTTTTTATGAGTGATGGTCACTTGTTGGCCTGACAGGTGTATTGTGTCCAAATTTGTGTCAATTCATCCAGTGGTTTTTGGGTTATGTTAATCCCACAAATGAACATTACATTTTATATAGATTAGATAGACTGATTGATAGATTGATAGATATTCCTAGCCGCATCCTCTCATCTGCAAACACTGAAGATACAGTTTAGTGCATGAAGCTCTTCCTGATTCTCTAAAAGTCTTTTCATATCCCATTTACAAAGCTCCCTGCAACACTTTTATAAGGTTCACCTTTGCTATACTTGAGCTCTGTATTCACTGAGCAGTGAATCATTAATATCCCTTGTTCAAACAGGCCAAACAAGACACCTTTCCAAGATGCAATAGCTATAAACCAACACACATGTAGCCAAGGAAAATCAGAGTTTGGTCAAGATGGCAGAAGAACTGAGAAAGAACAAAGAAGCAAAGAAAAAGCAGTTTGACCCGAGAGTATCTCTTCTCGTAGGCCCCTTCTAGGACCCTTCCACACAGCTGTACAAAATCCACATTGAACTGGATTATCTGACAGCGTGGACACAGATAATCCTGTTCAAAGCAGATACTGTGGATTGTCTGCCTTGATATTCTGGGTTATATGGCTGTGGAAGGGTCCCTACACTGATATATAAAATCAAGATCGTCTTCTTTGAACTGGATTATATGGCAGTGTGGATTCATATAATCCAGTTCAAAGCAGATAATGTAGGTTATCTGCTTTGATAATCTGGTAGTATAGAAGGGTGAGAGGTTCTATTTTAGTGCAAAACTTGATTTAACCCCTTGGATCCCATTTGCAGCAGCTGAAGCTTTTTTTTTCATGTCAGGAGTGACTTGAGAAACTGCAAGTCGCTTCTGGTGTGAGAAAATTGGCTGTCTGCAAGGACATTGCCCAGGGAATGCCCGGATGTTTTGATGTTTTACCACCCTTGTGGGAAGCCTCTCACATGTCCCCACATGTGGAGCTGGAGCTGACAGAGGGAGCTCATCTGTGCTCTCCCCAGTCAAACCTCTGACCTGTTGGTCTTTAGTCCTGCCAGCACAAGGGTTTAACTCATTGCACCACCAGGGGCTCTGAAGCTGAGGACAAAGAGGAAAAGTGAGGACCCTTCCACAAAGCCATATAACCCAGAACATCAAGGCAGAAAAACCCCACAATATCTGCTTTGAACTGGGTTATCTGAGTCCATGCTGCCATATATTCTAGTTCAAAGCATTTATTGTGGGATTTTCTGCCTTGATATTCTGGGTTATATGGCTGTGTGGAAGGGACCAGAGAAGAAGGGAGAGAAACCGGGACATTTTAACAGCTGCTGAAAACATAGGATGGCACATCGAAACGGTCCCCACCAAATCAGGACAGTTATCTCAAGAAAAGCTTTCCTTTGTAGAATATATTAGAAAAGCCCAACCTAAATATGATGTATAGCAGTGGTTCCCAACTTTTGGGCCTCCAGGTGTTTTGGACTTCAGCTCCCACAATTCCTAACACCTGGTAAATTGGCTGGGATTTCTGGAAGTTGAAGTCCGAAACACTTGGAGGACCAAACATTGGGAACCACTGATGTATAGAGAGGTCCGTTCCTTCCTTTAAGGCAGTGTTTGATCCTCCATGTTTGGTCCTCCACGTGTTTTGGACTCCATGGGTTTTGGACCTCCATGTTTGGTCCTCCATGTGTTTTGGACTTCAGCTCCCGCGATTCCTAACACCTGGTAAACTGGCTGGGATTTCTGGGAGTTGGAGTCCAAAACACCTGGAGGACCAAAAGTTGGGAACGACTGATAGAGAGCTCCATTCCTTCCTTTAAGGCAGTGGCTCCCAACCTTTGGTCTTCCAGGTGTTTTGGACTTCAGCTCCCAGTTCCTAACAGCTGGAAAGCTGGCTGGGATTTCTGGGAGTTGAAGTCCAAACCACCTGGAGGACCAAACATTGGGAACCACTGATGTATAGAGAGGCCCATTCCTTCCTTTACGGCAGTGGTTCTCAACCTTTGGTCCTCCAGGTTTTTGGACTTCAGCTCCCACAATTCCTAACAGCAGGTAAACTGGCTGGGATTTCTGGGAGTCAAAGTCCAAAACACCTGGAGGACCAAAATTTGGGAACCACTGCTTTGAGAGATGAATAGAGGCGAGAGTATAGAAAAACAACAACAACAACAATGGAGAGATGGAAAGCAAATTTACCTTTCCTCCCTTACAGACGACAATTGAAGTTTGTTTTTGTTTATTATTATTATTATTATTATTATTATTACTGTTTGTTTGTTTTTGTTTATTATTATTATTATTATTATTATTATTATTATTATTATGTGAAACACAACAAGATGAGTCCACAGCAGACAAGATCACTCTGCTGGCTGTTATATTGGATCACACGTCGGACAGTTATTATTATTATTATTATTGCCAGACATGGAAGCATCCAAGAGTTAATCTACACCAGGCCTGGGCAAACTTGGTCCCTCCAGTTGTTTTGGACTTCAACTTGCATAAGTCCCAGCTGTTAGGAATGGTGGGAGTTGAAGTCCAAAACACCTGGAGGGCCCAATTTGGCCCATACTTGTAGAATGAATATGGTTTGATTCCACTTTAGCTGGCATAGTTCAATACTATAGAGCAGGCATGGGCCAACTTGGGCCCTCCAGGTGTTTTGGACTTCAACTCCCAGCAGTCCTGACAGCCTCGGGCCCTTTCCTTTTACCCCTCAGCCGCTTAAGCGTCTGAGGGGTAAAAGGAAGGGGCCTGAGGCTGTCAGGAATGCTGGGAGTTGAAGTCCAAAACACCTGGAGGACTCAAATTGGTCCATGCCTGCTATAGAGTCATGGTACTCCAATTGTGAGCCTTCTCTGCCAAAGAATGCTGGTGCCTTAGAAAACTACAATTCCCAGGTTGCCACAGCATTGAGCCAGGGGCAGTTCAAGTGGTGTCAAACCCCATCCATTCTACAGTATAATATCATTAAACAATTCTTTTCAAAACAATACAATCTCAATTCTTCTTTTGGCCCACGTGGCCTCCTCCTCCCAATCCCTGACCTCACCATCTACACTGCGGAATTAACCCAGTTTGACACCACTCTCAATGCTATGGAATCCTGGGATGTGTGGTATTGCCCAAAGCCCAGCTCCCAGGCTTCCCTGCTAATAAGCCATGGCAGTTCAAGGGCTGCCCAACTGCATTCATCACCCCCAGGAGCCAGAGAGACAATAAAAAGCCCATCTAGACCTGCAATGGGGGCGATCCCGCTTTGCCGCTGGCTGGTGCTGCTTCTTTTTCTGCTCCGACCTTGAGAGGCAGAATGGAGCGGAGGCGGACTCGGGTTCAGTGGCTGCCCGGCCAAGCGAGGACTTCCTGCCCGCCAGGAGCCATGGCTCAATGCGATGCCTTTGCTCCGCTCCCGCCCCTTCGGCTCCTTGGCTCCGCCCACACGGAGAGGGAGGGGCCGGAGGGAGGCGCAGCGCACGCATGCGCACCAGCTCCCTCCTCCTCGTTTGCTCTTATAGGCAGGCAGCGCCTTGAGTTGCAAGAGCGCTCCACTCACTGGACCCAATGAATAGCTGCTTCTCACGCCAAAGCTTTGGGCCTCCAGTTTTGCTTGTGGACTTCAAATCCCAGAATCCCTCACTGTTTGACAACATGGCTGGGGCTTCTGGGAGATGAAGTCCAATTTGAAAAAACTGGTATGAGAGAATTGGCCGTCTGCGAGGACGTTCCCCAGGGGACGCCCGGATGTTTTGATGTGTTGCCATCCTTGTAGGAGCCCCCGGTGGCGCAGTGGGTTAAACCCCTGTGCCCCTGTGCCGGCAGGACTGAAGACCGACAGGTCGCAGGTTCGAATCCGGGGAGAGGGCAGATGAGCTCCCTCTGTCAGCTCCAGCTCCTCATGCGGGGACACGAGAGAGGCCTCCCACAAGGATGATAAAACATCTGGGCGTCCCCTGGGGAACGTCTTTACAGAGAGCCAATTCTCTCACACCAGAAGTGACTTGCAGTTTCTCAAGTTGCTTCTGACAAGAAAAAAAGAATATGGTCCTACACAGCTATTCAATATATAATACATTTCTGAAATTGTATTTCAAGCAGAGGAATGGGAGACCAGTATGTGCTGGATAATGGAGAAAGGCAGAATGAATATGGTTTGATTCCATAACTCCTCTGGGACTTCCAAATTCAGACTGACAGTTTTGAAGCACAATACTCCTGACCTCACGATCATGGGGGAAAAACAAAGTATGGACCATTGATGTTGCAATCCCAGGTGACTACAGAATTGATGAGAAGAAACTGGAAAAGCGGACACAATATGAAGATTTAAAGAAAGATCTGCAAAGACTCTGGCACAAGCCAGTAAAGGTGGTCCCAGTGGTGATCTGCACACTGGGTGCAGTGCCTAAAGACATTGGCCAGCACTTAAAAACAATTGGCACCGAAAAAATTACCATCTGTCAGCTGCAAAAGGCCATCCTACTCGGATCTGCACACATTATTTGCCGATACATCACATAGTCCTAGATACCTGGGAAGTGTCCGACGTGAGATCCAATACAATAGCCAGCAAGCGATCTTGTTTAATGTGGACTAATCTTGTTATGCATCAAATGATAATAATAAGCTTTATTTATACCCAGAGGCGGCCCTAGGTAATTTTCAACGGTAAGCAAACAGTATTTTGGCACCACCCCCCCCCCCCAACCAATCACTGATCTATATTTTCTGTTCGTCGTGGGAGTTCTGTATGCCATATTTGGTTCAATTCCATCATTGGTGGAGTTCAGAATGCTCTTTGATTGCAGGTGACCTATACATCCCAGGAGAAAACTACAATTCCCAGGTTGTCATAGCATTGAACTAGGGGCAATTCAAGTGGTGTCAAACCCCATCCATTCTACAGCATAGATTCAACTGTGGCATCCTTCTCCAAATATAATTAAACAATTCATTTCATTTCAAAACAATCTCATATGTCAAGGTCTATTTTCCCCCAAGAGCGCCTCAAGAGCACCTCTGGGCAAAATCAACTCTACTGCGAATGCTTACTTTGCGTAATGGTTGAGCCGCCCCTGTTTTTACCCAACCCCCTCTCCCCAGAGGGACTCGAGGCAGCTTAGAGTAAAATGAACAAATACAATAAATAATATACATAGAAAACAATCACATATCAATTAATAAAACAAAATAGCACAACAATGCACACATAAACACAAAACTATAAAGCCCTATAAAAACAATATATAATGCTAATGTTAATAATGGTCTCAAACTACTGCAAGCTGTGGTTTTAGAAGGTCTTTAGCTTTCTCTACCAAAGAGTTATCATACCCCCCAACAAACTATAACTCCCAGGATCCCATCTCATTGAGCCCTGGCAGTTAAAGTGGTGAAATTTGCCTTTAATCCCCCAAATTTTAGCATTGAGGTGACTTATAACTTTTGTTGAGTATTTGGTAATGCTGCACAGGCTGAGTATCCGAAATGCTTGGGACCAGAAGTAGTGTATTTTTGATTTTTTATTCAAATTTTGGAATATTTTCATATCCATAAATAATATATGTTGTAGGTCAGACCCAGATCTAAACATAAAATTCATTTATGTTTCATATACCCCTTACACACATAGCCCAAAGGTAATTTAATGAAGTATTTATTATTTGTGCATGAAACCAAATATGTGTGCATTGAATTATCAGAAAGTAAAGGTGTCACTATTTCAGCCACTCATGTAAACCATTTTGGAATATTTTAGATTTTAGAATTATGTACAAGGATAATTCTGAAAAGAACCTCCCTTATAAAGCTGTGTTTTTATACCCACCTAACCTCATCTTTCCCTCCTTAACTTCTGTCTAATTGGAATTTTAGCAGTGTTAAGACTGGGTGGATAGTCAGGGCCTATTTGCATATCTGCAGTATATAATGCCATAAAGTAACTAGGGAAAAATAAGATTATACTCTACCTGAGCCTACTGTAGCCTTGTGTATCTGCCTACAACAAGCAAGGTAGCAGCAGGTATACAGTTTGCAACTGGGCATTGTTTCTTTAATAGAGCATTTGGTACCAGAGGCAGAAATAACATGAGAAGAACAGGAATAGGTTTCTACACTATAAAAATGTAGTAACCAAACATTTTTGGGCAAACCTTTTATTCATAATTAATAGTAATAGGTGAAATGAAGTAATGAAGGGTAAGCCTACAAAGATAACCACCTGAAGCCTAACCCTACCAAGACACAAGTGTGTGCTTTCCACCTATGTAACCATGAAGCCAACAGGAAATTGAAAGTTACCTGGGAAGGCCCAGAGCTTGAACACTGTTCCCATCCTAAATATCTTGGTGTCACCTTAGATCCAACACTAACATTTAAGAAACACTGTATGAAGACCAAGCACAAAGTAGCTGCACGTAATAGCATCCTGTGGAAACTTACTGGCAGCACATGTGGTGCAGACCCAGAATTAATAAGAACATAAGCCCTGGCCTTGTATTACTCAACCGCTGAGTATGCCTGCCCTGTTTAGTACAAGACTGTCCACGCGAAGCAGGTGAATATAGCACTGAATGAGACAGGTAGAATAATCACAGGATGTCTCAAGCCCACACCTGTTTATAGAGTCTACAAGCAAGCTGGCATTTGCCCCCTTCCCCATGTACTACAGGAAGTTGCTGCTAACTGGGGGACAAATAAGGTTGAACACTGTGAAAGCCATCCACTGCATGGCCATCTTCATCCTCCCAGTAGGACCACCACCCCTTTTAATGTTCCCCCAACAACAGCAAGACCATCCATCTGGTCAGCTAAACCAGGAAATCCTAACTGGATTGCCTCCCATGAGAGTCTTCCTCCAGGGGCAAACCAAGAATGGGCAACTTGGAAGTCCCTGAACAGACTCACACTTAGAAGAAACCTGACAAAATGGCACTCCCTAGAAGAATCCTCCACCTTGTGCGACTGTTGAGCAGAACAAACAACTCCGCATCTGTATGCTTGCCCACAGTACCCTGCCTCATGCACCAAGGAAGAATTGTTTAAAGCCAGTAAATGCGGTCACTGTTACCCGTTATTGGTCAAA
The DNA here is from genome assembly GCF_037176765.1 of Anolis sagrei. NCBI lineage: Eukaryota > Metazoa > Chordata > Lepidosauria > Squamata > Anolidae > Anolis > Anolis sagrei. The sequence continues at coordinate 208,512,729 of NC_090023.1, read as the reverse complement.
AATTATTTAGCCACTTGTACTTCTTCTTTTTAATCAGTTTTGTAGTTATTTATGCAATGTTTTGACACAAAATAAAAAATAAGCCTTGTATAAGTAGACAAATATTTGAAGGCTTCTTTCAAAACATATCTAAGAATGAATGAGTTTTCCCTAAATACCTGCTTTGCAAATTGAAGTATGTATATACAGTTAAGGCATTCCCCAAAAAGATGGTCAGGAAACAGTATCACGGGGAATGTGAACATAACCATTTTTCATTTTTTCACTTTTTCAATGCTAGAAATTTGGGGACTTAATTAAAAAAAATTGGGAGGGCATAGAGTTCTATTTTGCTTCAGAGGACAGTAACCTCATTTTCCTTTCTCCTGATAGGGAATGCCACAAGTACATATTTCTGTCTCTTTCATAGAATCATAGAATTGGAAGAAACTACAAGGGCCATCCAGATAATCCCCTGCTATGCAGGAATGCACAATCAAAGCATCCCTGACAGATGGCCATAAAGCCTCTGCTTAAAAACCTCCAGAGGAGACTCCACCGCACTCCTAGGTGGCATGTTTCACTGCCCAACAGCTCTTACCTTCACAAAGTTCTTCCTAATGTTTAGGTGGAATCTCTTTTCCTGCAATTTGGATCCATTATCCCATGTCCTAGTGTCCAGAGTAGCAGAAAATAAGTTTGCCCTCTCTCCAATGTGTCACCTTTTCAAATATTTAAACGTGGTTATCATGTACCTTCTTATTTGTCCCAGAGGAGCATATACTATCAATCCGTACCCTGCTAGAGTGGCTTTTCTTTAAGGCTTTTCTTCTGCATTCCTTTTTAGGATAGCATTGTGAGTTATGACGGTTTTCATCTCTTTTCATGAATTGTTTTTCATTTGTTGGAAGCTGTTTCAAACTGGCCAAATTAGCTAGCAATTTTTAAGCTCAATCCTTTTTGTAGTGGAAAGTCTTAGGAAGGGAATTTGGTTTCCTGTGGTGCAGGACTGGGCTCTCAACAGACTTCAATGAGGCCCCCCTGGCCTTTTGATGCCCCCCCCCAGAACCAACCTAGCCCCCCACATCGGACCCCCTGATATGCTGCCAGCTGCTGCCTTTCCTCTCTCTCCCTTATTAACTCCTGTTAGTCATTCAGCTCCTTTTCACTAGCCTTTACCATGTAGTTCTGCATGAGAGTGATGCACTGAAACCAAACATTGGCTTTTATGAAATACAGTATGTTTTAGATGTATGTAGGGTCAATTATGGTAAGCCATTCCTGGATATGTTTGTCCTGGAAATTGCTCAACAATTGCATTTTGAAAGGGCTGTGTTCCCTAGAGGGAGAAGATAAGGAAGCTGTATTTTGAAGGTCTAGCCTTTAGTGCTACTTCTCAAAGAATGGGAACAAGTGGCAATTTTCAAAGAGTGGGAACAAGTGGTACTTTTCAAAGAGTAGAAATAAGTGGTTCTTTCACATTCTAGGGATCACCACAAACCCAATACTCTCCACTAGCTGAGAAAAAAAAACTTGTGTACAGCTCCCAGTCCAAAACCCTTCAGTCAAGGATTAGATGATGCTGGTTGTGTAGCCCTAACGACTGAGATCAAGGTGGGGCTGACCCAGATGTCATCTGGCGTGCAGAAAATTGTGGAGACAAATCATTCCCACCATCACCCAAATCTCTAGCCCTGTTTAGAATGAATTTCCTATTCTGCTGACACAATAATACTAGTGTAGAAGTGACAAAACTGAGATTTTAGAAGTTGTGGGAATCCCATCTCTCAGTCTCGGTTACCTGGCTCATTATACCAACCACGGAAACCAGTGGAGGACTCAATAAGACACTGGTGCATGCTGTAATTGATTTACATGTGGCTAGAGGATCATTGCCAAAAGCTTCTACAACCCCCCCCCCCCCCCCGCTTGCCCCAAGCAGAAATGGTCATGGGAAGGGCTTTAGAAGATATATGGTAGGTTATAGTGGCAGTCCTGCAATGCAGGATTTGGGGCATTGTTTTCTATGGACTATTGCTTGCACTTCTCACCCATTCTTTGTTTCCCTTTGTTTTAGATTGGGACAGAGATGTATTAACACCTATCTGGTTAGCTATCATGGAAATCGATTGCACAGTTTAAATAATAATAATAATAATAATAAGAGATCATTGGAGTTCTCAGTCAATATAGCAACTGTTCTACCATCATTAAGAATAATTGGTGGAAGCTAACAAAATGCACAATATTTTATCTTATAAAAACTGACAAATATTAGATATTGACGAGTTGCCAATTTAAGTAGGAGGTTAAGGGGACAACTGCCCGGCCCCGCAGCCATTGTGTTATGTGGTCCCGAAGGGCTCAGTATTGTCCCTCATGTTGTTTAACATCTACATGAAGCTGCTGGGAGAGATCATCTGGAGTTTTGGAGTTTGATGCCATCTGTATGCAGATGATGTTCAACTCTTTACTCCTTTCCACCTGCTGCTATGACTGTTCAGGTCCTGAACCAGTGCTTGGCAGCTGTGACGGTCTAGATGAAGGTGAACAAATTGATACTGAATCCAGACAAGACGGAGGTATTCATGTAAGGCTGAACAGGGTATAGGGTTACAGCTCATGTTGGATGGGGTTACACTCCCCCTGAAGTCACAGATTCATAGCTTGGGAGTTCTCCTAGACCCATCGCTGAACCTGGAACCTCAGATTTTGGCAATGGCCAGGGGAGAATTTTCACAAATAAAACTTGTATGCCAGCTGTGCCCGTACCTTGGGAAGTCAGACTTTGCCATGGTGGTCCACACTCTAGTTATATCTCGAATAGACCACTGCAACGCATTCAAGTGGGGTTGCCTTTGAAGACTGTTTGGAACCTTCAGCTAGTTCAACGGGCAGCATCCGGGTTTCTAACTGGAGCAGTGCACAGGGAACATACAACCTCCCTGTTGAACCAGCTCCAATGGCTGCTGATTTGCTACTGAGCACAATTCAAAGTGCTGGCTTTATGTTTCTGTTCCAGCTTACCTATCAGAACGCATCTTCCTTTATGAGCCAGTTAGGATTGGCTGAGGAGGTCCTTCTTTCGGTCTTGCCACCTTTGCAGGCGCAACTGGATGAGAGACAGGGCCTTCTCAGTGGTGTCCCCTTGACTGTGGAACTCCCTCAACCAGTGAGATTAGATTGCCTCCCCCTCCTAGCATTTAGGAAACAACTTAAAACGTGGCTCTTCAAGCAAGCATTTGGGGTGTGAGATGAAGTAGTCAAGATAACCCTGGGACTGGTGCAATGTCTAATGTTCTATGCTTTATGTTTTGTCTATGTCTGATGTTTTATAGTTTACTGCTTTTAATCTATTATTATATGCTGTTTTTTTAAAAAAGTTATGTGATGTATTTTTATATTTTATGTGAGGCATTGAATTTTGCCATTTATTTTGCTGTGAAGCCAGGGCAGCTGTGTTAATACTTGAATGTTAGACCACCAATAAATACTATAGGCTATATTTCAGAGGAAAGACATGACAACAACACCTTTGAATATTTAATTGCCTAAGAAAACCCCATGAAATTCATATGATCATCATAAGTTGGCAGCTGACTTGAAGGTGCACATACATATACAAGTAAGGAGTTCATTCATTGGAAGATTTCAATAGTGATGCTAGTGAGAACACAAGGTGTTCTGTACTGAATGATAAGCTATATTCAACAAGATTCTACACTGTCAGGTGTGTTTAAAAAAAACACATTCTGTAGAGTTGTTTTTGCAGTTGTTTCTGATAGCTTTCTTCTGTAGAGAATAAATGATCTTTGAAGTGAGCTGTTACCTGGAATCATATACTAAACAAACAAAAATGGAATCCATTAAAAGCCTTGGACAAACGTTCTCTAGTTTCATGCAGAAAGGTCATGATTTTGTATTCAAGGCATGTTTTGTGTATGTGATGTCACTGTGGAATCAAGGAAATGACAATAGTTTTCGAGTTTCCCTGGAGGCCTGCTAGGACTACACTTTTTAAAAAAATTGAACTATATCTCCTCAATTGCTTCTTAACAAAGCTGTAACTATTGAAATGAAAAGGATCCCTGCCATTATTTTCAATAGCAATGTTACATTCTTCATCTGTTCTTTAAATTTAATATATTTTCCTTGTCATAAAGTATAGAAGAAACAGCTTGTACTTTGCAGGAAACTGAATATACTCTTTTTGGTTAGAGATGAGCGTCCTCATTCCGTTTCCCTACAAGTCCGAAGTTTGCGCTGTAATACGCTACTTAAATGCTAAGGGTATTAATGCTGCTGAGATTCATTGCGAAGTCATTTCAGTTTGTGGAGAGGGCGTAATGTCAAGACAGCATGTGACAAAATGGGTATGGAATATATTGTGGGACCATGAAGAATTTATTTATTTATTTATTTATTTACAGTTCTTATATTCCGCCCTTCTCACCCCACAGGGGACTCAGGGCGGATTACAGTAAACACATATATGGCAAACATTCAATGCCAGTTTGACAGACAACAAATACAGACAAATACACCAAGGCTATTTAACTTTTTTCTGGCCGCCAGGGGAGCTGCTGCTTTTCATCGTCCATCAACGACACCGATGAAGTTCTTCCGCATTCCACATTCCCTGGAGTCTTCTTTCTTTATGGCCTCATAAATTAGTTAAATTCAGCCTCCCACACTTTAAGGTGGTACCTTATTTTCCTACTTGACAGATGCAACTGTCTTTCGGGTTGCAAAGGTCGACAATGGGCTACACAATGGCTGGACACCCACTCCAGCCCGGGCTGGCCTCGAACTCATGACCTTTTGGTCAGAGTGATCTTAATACAGCTGACACTCAGCCAGCTGAGCCACAATCCCGGAAACTTCACAGAGCCATCAAAAACAAACAGCATGAGATGGTGATGGCAGGAGTCTGTCTCCTTCATGACAATGTGCAGCCGCACACCGCTCGTGCCACACAAGAGTTGTTGACTTCATTTGCTTGGGATGTTTTAAGCCACCCCTCTCACAGCCCCGATCTCGCACCCAGTTACTATCATTTGAAGGAACACCTTGGTGGAAAACACTTTTCTAACAATGAGGAGGTGAAAATCAAAGTGACGAACTGGCTGAAAAAGGCAGAAGGAAACTTCTACGACACGGGCATCAAAAACTCATCCGGCAGATGACAAAATGTATTTAACTGAATGATTATTATGTGGAAAAATAATGTAATACTTATGCTGTAATCCATGTTTTATTAAAATATATTCATTCTTTGTATTTTTAAAAAATCTTGTAACCTTACTTTCTGGATATCCCTCACACATGTTTACAAGTTATTTTCTGCAAATTTGTTTCTAACAGTTCCCACAGAACTTGCTTCATGGGAAGAAACTAAAAACTGTTTGCAGAAGAATACAATGTGTGGATTTCTTTAATTAAACGAAACCTTTAAGCTGAAGAATTGTAACAAGTGGGAAAATCAAAAGCCCTTCAGCAAGACAAAGAATGAAAGCAAGCCACAAAGACCTTTTTGTTTCTTTTAACCCAGTTTTCCCACGCAAGACTGTGAAATCTAACACTGAATGTTCCTGGAAAATAACATTATTATATTTTGTATAAATAATATTTTATTAGGAACACTTCAGAGCCTACGGTGTTTCTGTACTGCCTGATAAGGCCTTATGGTACTCATAATGCTCCTTTTCAGTTTCTTTTTACTATCCTCCCTGAAAACAAATAGAAAATGTGTGATCTTTATATTCATCTTTCAAGGTAGCATACCAGATATTCACAGATGAAAATAATTATTTGGTATCGCAGCTCAGTAAAGGTGGAATTATACTGAAAAGTCATTTTGGCCCTATCCTAGGGCCCTTCCACACAGCCATATAACCAAGAATATCAAGGTAGAAAATCTCACAATATCTGCTTTGAGCTGGGTTATCTGAATTCATGCCTCCATATATCCCAGTTCAAAACAGATAATGTGGAAATTTATTCAGCTATGTGGAAGGGGCCCTAAATGCCTTTCTATACTACTTATTTTGCAAATGAGATTTGTTCCGCACAGAACATTATGGTGAGATTGTTGGATGAAATAGCCGTCTTAACACTGACAAAGGGTGTGTGTCCCTGTTGGCGTTTCTAGATGTCACTGTGGTTATTGATATCATTGAACATGGTATCCTTATGGAACACCTGCAGAGGCTGGGAATAGGAGGTACTGTGCTGCAGTGGTTCTGGTCATACCTCTCTGGCAGGTTCCAGATGGTGGTGCTTAGGGATAGCTGCTCCTCTAAAAAGTCACTGTCTTATGGCATCACACAGGGCACTATTCTATTCCTAATGCTTTTTAACATTTACACAAAACTGCTGAAAAAGATCATCTGAAGGCATGGGGGTGAGGTGCTATCAGTATGCTGATGACATCAGAATATATTTCACTATATCATCAAAAATCATTTTAGCTAAGGAGTGGATATCTCCTCTGAATAAATGCCTGGAGGAGGTAATGGGCTGGAGGAAGAATCATAGAAAAATAGAGTTGGAAGAGATCTTGTGGGCCATCCAGTCCAACCCCCTGCAAAGAAGCACATTGAAATCACCTCTGACAGATGGCCATACACCCTCTGTTTAAAAGCCTCCAAAGAAGGAGCCGCCGCCACTGAATCCAAGCAAAACAGAGGCGTTTGCCATTAATTGTCCTAACCTGGGGGTGGAAGTATGTCAGCCAGTTCTGTCAACTCCCCCCGAAAGACTGTGTTCACAACTTGGGAGTGCTCCTAGAACAGTCTCTTCAAATGTCATCCCAGGGAGATGAGGTGGTTAGCCACCTCCCCTATGGGCCCTCCTCTCACTCTCTTGCTCACTCACCACTCTCGATCTTACAACCGTTCTTGGTCATGGCTGCATTGCCCATGGCTGGGTGGAGCTGAGCAAAGTGGAGGGCACTGTCCCTGCTTCCTCTCTGGCATCTTTCCATCATCTCCAGGGCCTCCGCCGAGTCCAGCATAACACCACAGCAGGGCCTGGCCCGGATCCAGCAGGGAGGCGGAGGTGCTGGGGGTGATGGGAAGGTGCCTCTAAAAAGTTAATAGAGGTGTCTTCCATTTGTCCCCAGCTCATCCGCCACCCCGGCAATGGGCAAAGACTTCAGAGAGTGGCTCTATAGGTAGGAGCACCTCCTCCTCACTGCCAGATCCAGGCCAGGTCCTGCCACGGTACCCTGCCGGGCTTGGTGGAGGCACTGGGGATGATGGGAAGGTGCCAGAGAGGAAATGGGGAGAGCTCCCTCTGCCTCACTCAGGCCCGCCCAGCCATGTGCAACGTAGCCATGGCCAAGAAGTGCGGTGAGATTGAGAGCAGTGAGTGAGGGAGTGCAGGGCCCATAGGGGAGGCAGCCATGGCAACTGGAAGGGTTGGCCTGGCCCCTCTGGCCAGGATGGAGGCCTTTTGGCCCCTCCTCCTGGGGGCCCTGGCCTTGCTTCTACCTACAGAGCCACTCTCTGAAGCCCCTGGGGCCCGGCAGCCATTCCAGGGAGGCAGAGGGGGCAAGGCTGAAGGAGGCAGCAGTGCAACCCCTCTGAAGTGGCAGATCGAGCCTTTTTGGAGTTGCGACCCCCAGGTTGAGAACCGCTGTCTTAAATGTAAGGAGCACACCTCTGCTTGACATTTCCATATAATACAGTAGCAACTGACATTTTACGTTGGACTCCAAGTCCCATCAGCTAAATCCAGTACAGTTAATGGTGATGAGTACTTAGAGGTGCAGTCAAATTGCTTCGGGAGTGCTTCACCAATTCTACCCTATAGTAACCTCCTTGTATTCCGCCTCATGATCTCAATGGGCACAAGGCACCTCTGGTATTGATCATACATCAACATCACTTAACTTAATGGGAGTTGATAACAACCAGGGTGTTACTAGATCTAAATATCGCTATCAGGAAATGCCTTTGTCTTAGTAATAAAATCCATGTTTACACTTATACAATAGTAACTGCTGAAGGATTATGTAGTAATATTCCTAACAGTAAACTATTTCATCACTGGCATTAGAATCGTATGTTATCAGTTCAGGCATTACATTATAAGTGGTGAAACTTTCAGCATATTGTATTTTCCCTACAGTTTCTTGACTGGAGCATCTAAGTCTGACAATAACATGTAATAATTTATTGCTCCACTTGTTTGGATTGTTTTCAAAGATCATGCAACCTTATATATGTTAACTTAAATGTGTTCATCTGAGTCTATTCCAAGAAAGAACTAGTCCCTTAAGACCAGTGTCCTCACTATTCTGCTATAGCAGAAGATAAAAATCAGGTTAATCACATATATGGCACTCTTAGTCACAGTAGCAACATCAGGAGCTAGAGGGAGATTGCCGAGGAGGAAACAATTATGCATGTCTGCATTCCAGTTCCAACACGAGATATAACCAACAATACAAAGTGCCACTATTGATACTGTGGCACTATTACAAAATGTTATGGTGGCCTTTAAAAGAAGATTAAACAAATTCATATAGGATAAGGCTCTCAATGGCTGCTTATACCTGTGAACACTGTCTGCCACTCGGAAGATCAGAAATATCTTGCCTCTGGATACCAGTTCAGGGAGACAGGTGTCAGAATAAAAGAGGCCTTTGGTATGATCCAGTTGATCTTCACATGTTCTTATACATCTTTTGATTCATCTTTCCATTTGCGAATCTGTGCACCCAGGCTATTTTACCTGCAAAGCTGACCTATAACGTAACACGTTATAACGTCATGACCATCTGTCCACTTCCTTTTCACCTCACCCATTTGAGTCCCTTATCTTTCTCAGTGATGTAAGAAATCTCCATTTTATACAAGAGCAGTGCTTGCCAACCTGTGGATTCCCAGGTGTTTTGGCCTACAACTCTCAGAAATCCCAGACAGTTTACTAGTTGTTAGGATTTATGAGAGTTGAAGGCCAAAATATCTGGGGACCAGCAGGATGAGAACCACTGGGGACAGATCTAGACAGCTCTTTATCCCAAAAGCATCCACGTTAAAAAAAAAAACACGAATGTTTTGGGAGGGCTGTCCGCACCCACTTTCTGGGATGAGTTGTCTACACATTCTCTCAGGACTAGCCTGAGAGAACATGGGGATGCCCTACCCCCCCTGCCCCCCCAGACCCTTTAGAAAAGTAAAAAAAACCTTACCAGTCTGTAGTATTCCCTCCAAGCAGCACTCCCAGCACATAGAAATAATGTGCCAGGAGAGCGGGGCTGGGGGAGCAATTTTCCTCCCCCCCCCCCCCCCCGGCTCTCCTGGTGCATCATTTCTATGCACAGGGAGAGCTCGCCAAAACTTCTAATGGAGATCACATAAGTTTCTGTTACTTTTCTAAGGGATCTAGAGGCTTGGGGGGGGGGGGTATTCCCACAGTTTACCAGGCTTATTTCTGTCCTTAAAATGAATGATGATGCACGATGCCCCAATATGCATTTTCAAGGGGGAATTCTGGATCAAAGTAAACATGTTTTGGATAGATCTATGTGGGATTAACTCCTTTTTAATGCATTTTTGTTTGTTTCTGAAGTGAACTATGGATTGGATATTCTCTTGAAATCCAGTTGATGGCTACCCAGAAGTGCACTATCTAGAAATATGGGATTTGTTTACACAAACTTTATTCAGCTATGTAGAGTGCATAAAGAGGGGAGTACCCTGCATTTATGGAGATTGACTTTATGAAAAAGAGGGATTCGTCTCTATCTAGTCACATGAGGGGCTTTCATTTGTAGAGAAGGTTCTCCTCATTGCTAAATTGCTCCTCCTTGTGTGAAGGAACCCCAACTGGGACAGGACTAGCATAATCACTGCTTCGTATACAAGTCTGCCACAGCTAACATTTACTCACTTCTAGTTCAACTGACTGAAAAGGCTTCCCATTTTCTGCTTTCTGGGAGTATCTGATGTAAGAGATAGTATCCTGTCCAACTTGAATTTTCATCTTCTGATACTATCTCTATTATAAGAAGCAGCATGGTTCTCAGTGCCAGTTGCTGATGAACATGAATGAGAAGGTGATATTGTGCTCATGTTCTATTCATGGATTTTACTCAAGCATTAGTTTGGCCAAAACGAGAACATCATGCAGAACTGGATAGTTCTTTGGTCTGATATAGCATAGTTCGTATGTTCTGATTTCTTATATTATCATTCTGCCTCCGTTTTGGCTTCTATTTCAGATTTTGTGAAAATTAATTTTACAAATTTCCAATAAAAGTAACACAAACAGTACAATGGTGAACAGAGAGTTAAGATTCTTTTTTTCATGTCAGAAGCTACTTGAGAAACTGCAAGTTGCTTCTGGTGTAAGAGAATTGCCTGTCTGCAAAAACGTTGTCCAGGCGACGCCAGGATGTTTTGATGTTTTACCATCCTTGTTGGAGGCTTCTCTCGTGTCCACGCATGGGAATTGGAGCTGACAGAGGGAGCTCATCCATGCTCCCTCCAGATTCGAACCTGCGACCAGTCAGTCTTCAGTCCTGCTGGCACAAGGGTTTAACCCACCGTGCCACCAGGGGCACCTTAAGATATGAAGAAGGTCTATTTATTTCCAGAGAACAATGTGGATGTGGACACTGTTCCAAAGAACAGTGTGGAACAACCCTTACAGTGGTAGTTAGTTACTGAAATGTGAAGTTAAAGGGTCTGGTTTCAGTTATGTTTTTATTCATTTTATTTCCCTTAGAAGATATTATATCTGTGCATTGTGGGGACCAGAAAATACTCTGGATGAACAGCACCATCATGCTTATTATTGACTTGCCCTTGAATTGCCTTCTTCAGTTTTACACCTGTGCATCTGTCAATCTCGCCTACTTTCAGTTGTTTACTATGAAAGGAAATAGGAGACTTTCCAATCACTTCACTATGGCCGGATGTCAGAGAAACTGTGTAATGGAATTTGCGCTATCAAAATGTTTCTTTAATTGTGTCAATGGGCTTGGTGTGCTTTGTGTGTCATTCAAAATATGGTTGGAGCCACTTGGCCCAGTGATTTCCACCCACTCAATACATGCCTGTCATGATTCACCACCTCAGGGAAAAACCTGGTTTATCTTGGTAGTTCCGTTCTTCTGGCATTGTCCCCAAAATACTGGTACTCTTATTTTATATATATATAACTATTTCTTACAATACAATGTTCAAAGAAAATGAATTTTTGAGCTCTTAATCCTGGCACTTTTCTTAGGACCCTAAATTGGAGCCCCCATTGGCACAATGAGTTAAACCCTTGTGCCGGCAGGACTGCTGACCGAAAGGTCATCAGCTCAAATCCAGGGAGTGGGGAGAGCTTCCATCTGTCAGCTCCAGCTTCCCATGTGGAGCCTCCCACAAGGTGGTAAAACAGCCAGGTGCCCCCTGGGCAACATCCTTGCAGATGGCCAATTCTCTCACACTAGAAGCAACTAGGGTGAGTAAAATAATGAGATTATATGAGGAGGGGAAAGGGAAAGCAAGGGAAAGGGATGGATAGGTGAAAAATTGAGCTTTCAAAAAATCACCAATTTCTTTCTTTCCATACTTCAAAGCATGGACAAGGAGTGGCTAAAATGAGTAGAACTATGGATGGAGCCATTCTGGTAATGCATTTAGTGCAACAAAGTAATATAATATAAATGTGTTTTTCCCCCCAACCTAAATTGAATTATATTTTTAATATATAAAGGGGGAAGCATCCTTTATCTAGAATTCTGAAATCTACATTACTCCAAAATCTGAAATTATTCTTATAGGTGGCTTAGAAAGTGGCACCTTTGGCTTCTATTGGTTCAGTGCACAAAAATTTTGCTTCATGCACACCATTGTCTTAAAAAGATGTATAAAATTACCCTCAGACCATGTAAGTAAAGTACATATGAAAAATAATGATTTTCATGTTTTGACTTGGGTCATCTGAAATATAAGTATTCCAAAATCCAAAAATAAAATTAAATGCACAAATCCCAAGGCCAAAACAATTGTGGTTCCAAGGATTTCAGATAAGGGATGCTCATCCTGTAATTGATTCGCTTTTATGTCTTAACCCTTTCCCACTATCTGCCCTATGTCTGTTTTAGAGTAATTGCAACATATCTGGGATCTCCCTCAACCCCAAAATCTGTGCCAGGAGGAAGTACTCATTTACCAGGTGTGAATAGCAACAACTAGGACAATAACTAGGGCTGGGCCCTCACATTAACAGAGAAATCTCATGTTGAGTCTGACAAGCACTGAAATTATGCATGATCATGCTACCAATAGTAACATCCAGATTGTTCCTACAGATAAGCATGTATTGTTACAGATCATCTTATCTCTAGTAGCAAGCTCTTGTCATGACTGCCTCCACTCCCACTTCCTCCTCGTCATATGAAACTTATCGAATTAGCATTAGACTCCAGTTGCACAATCACAGCATCCCAAAATGGGAATAATGGAGGGGGGGGGGGGTAAGATTTTCTATGTAATTTCTCCATGCCATGTCTACATTTCTATGAACACAATAACTCCAGCTATCATAACCTTTCTGTGTAGCTAAATTGCTGCAAGAGCTCTTTTTTTTAACTTTTTTTATAGTTCTTCAAGCTTTCAAGGTATGATAAATATGTGCATAATATTCCAACTGTCATTGGACCATAGCGTTCTATAGAACTTGACTATTCATAAAAACCACTACTCTCAGAATAGCAGAATAGATCTTTTGAGGAGCTTTCCTTTTGTCAATCCCTTGGCAATTTATCCTGTGCTGTGTTCAAACTTTAAAGTCCTTAAGAGTCTAGGGTTAAATATCTGAAGATCTGCCTATGACCATATAAACCTCCTCAGACTTTACAATCAGCCACTGGGTTTTGGCTCTCCAACTCAAACAAGGACAGACACAATTTACCAGTATCCCTCCAATGAAACACTAATGGTTTTATCCCTGGATACCTTTAAAGAAATATGTTAAAATGGTCTTGTTATCAAAATACTGCTTTTCAAACTCATATGCGAAGATCCATGTCGTTAAAGCAATAGTATTCCCCATAGTAACCTATGGATGTGAGAGTTGGACCATAAGGAAGACTGAGCGAAGGAAGATAGATGCTTTTGAACTGTGGTGGTGGAGGAAAATTCTGAGAGTCCCTTGGACCACAAGAAGATCCAACCAGTCCATACTTCAGGAAATAAAGCCCAACTGCTCATTGGAAGAAAAGATACTAGAGGCAAAGATGAAGTATTTTGGCCATATAATGAGAAGACGGGAAAGCTCAGAGAAGACAATGTTGCTGGGGGAAATGGAAGGAAAAAGGAAAAGGGGCCGATCAAGGACAACATCGATGCCTGATATCCTTGAAGTGACTGGCTTGACTCTGAAGGAGCTGGAGGTGGTGACAGCTGACAGGGAGCTCTGGTGTGGGCTGGTCCATGAGGTCATGAAGAGTCAGAAGAAACTGAATGAATAAACAACAACAACAATTTGTCATCAGTGAATCGGGGGGTCATCTTTCCATCCTTTGGTCTTCCAAGTGTCACACAAATTATATGAACATATTTTATGTGAATAAATTTTATCAAAGATCTCCCAAATTCAGTAATTTACAAGATAGAGGCATCTTAGGGCAGTTCCACACAGCTCTTTAATCCAGGAGCAATCGGGTTTTAAATACGCGAATGCACCTGGGTTAAATTCCACATATGCCCCAGAAAGTGTCTGCTTTTCGGGGGGGGGGGGGTGTCCACATGCCCTCCCAGAATCTTCCAGGAGAACAGGGAGACACTCACACCCCCTCCCCAGAACCCCTTGAAATGGGGGGAGGGAGTAAAATAACTTACCCGGCTTCCATTAAACTGCTGCCAGAGCTCTCCTGGCATGTAGAAACGATGCATCAGGAGAAGGGGGGAGAAGGAAAATAACTCCTAACCCCCCTTTCTATTGGTGCATCATTTCTACGCGCTGAGAGAGCCCTGAAGAAGGGGAAATGGTGACCAGGTAAGTTGTTTTCTATTTAAAAGACATTTAAAGGGTTTTGGGAGAGGGTGGGGGCTGTCTTGAGTTTCTAGAGCGCCAAGAGCCAAAGAAACCCAAGACAGCTATGTAGATGGGCACCAGAAATTGTGCAGTGCGATCCCCAGTCCCCGTTTACACAGCACCCACACCTGGAAAGACACTAATAAATTCATTATTATGTGGGCGTGGTTTGGACATCCCACATGAAACATGAGAGTTCGCACTTTTAAGGGGCTGTCTGGATGCGCCCTTAGTGTGTTGTCTCAGCTTTGGACATTCTACCTTGGGTGAAGCTGTTAAAAGTCTTGATAGTTCCACTTTCATGGCAGTATTATTCTGAGCATCACTGCAACAGTAAAATGTGCTTATAAAAGACAGAAGAACCCCCTTTAAAACATTTTAAAAGGTTAATAACCATTACTGGAAGCTCCCAAAACAAGCAAAAAAAATCACCTCTGTACCCAGAAATGTGATCCAATGTGCCTGAAGGCACTAAGGTTTGAAATAATAGCCAAAGGACCAAATGTAGAACCAGAACCACCATTCACTGTTCATTGGTGAAAAACAGCATTTTCATCTATTTCAGACTTCATTTAGCCACCTGACAGCAATGCCTTCTACTCAAAAAAAATCTGGCCTTGGGAAATGCTACATACATGATAAAGGAATGTCACAAGAGCTCTAAGTTCATCTCCCTCAATTTAGGGAATGAACAGTCCCATAATCATCCTTGTAGAAATTTCACAAGATAAACAAGTAGCATTATGTCCCTGTTAGAGATATGGGGACTGATTCAAGTGAGAAAAAGTTTCACTTTGAAAGATAGTTGAAATATAACATATTAAGTAAGTTGATTTTTAAAAAGTGCTGTATAGCTCGCTGGCCAAGAATGGTGGATCCACTAGTCTAATGAATTAGGAAAGTATCATGTTGAGGAAGATAGGCCTTTGAGATCGCATTGTGGCCAGTATTATTCCTTGCTCAAGCAAGCAACTGAATGGAAAGGAGGGACATGCCAGAGCTACTCTATTGAATTTTCCCAGAGAATCTGCTTTTGTTCAGTAGGCAGAAAATATCCAAATTAATTATTGGTTCTGCCTCAACACAGCAAAAGACGTAGGTCACTTTTACTTAACACACCAAACATTTCATTAACAGAACTTTGTGGTACAGTGGTTAGAGTATTTGACTGGAACTTAGGACTTCGAGGTTCAAGTCCTGAGTCATAAAATTCAATGGATTATGTTGGAGCAAGTCAGGATGCATTTACTTTGCAGAATTAATGCAGTTTGAAACCACTTTAATTGCCATGGCTCAATACTGTGGAATCCTGGAATGTGCAGTTCGGTGGAACAACAGCATTCTGGAAGAAAAGTCTGGAGACCTTGTAAAACTTCAACTTTTATTATTCCATAGCATTGAGTCATAGCAGTTAAAGTGGTATCTAACTGCATTAATTTTACAGTGTAGATCACTCAGACTTTCATTCAGTGTGTTTTCAGAAAAAGCTTTGTTTTTGCAATAGCTTTTCCTCATTTACTCAAGGGTGCAGATTTTTCTTATTTTTGCCCTCATAATTTTTCCCTTCTGCATTTTGTACTTAGCACAGAAAAAATCCACTTATCCTGGGTCTGATCCACTGTCATGAATGCAGGACCATCCTCAAGATGGTTTGAATCAGTGGTTCTCAACCTGTTGGTCCCCAGGTGTTTTGGCCTATAACTCCCAGAAATCTCAGCCAGTTTACCAGCTGTTAGGATTTCTGGGAGTTGAGGGCCAATGCATCTGGAGAACCACTGGTTTAAATTGTCACTCCACTGGTCCCTGCAGAGACACTCAATAGCACTGAACCTAGTGCAGAGCATTGGATGGCCATCCTTACTTCATCCTCCCATTCTGCTTATTAAGGTGGCCAGCAGGTGCAGTACAGGTTGTGCAGATTATCTATTGCCTGGAGTGATGTTTGCTGGGGTAACAGAGCAATGAGGAAAAGGGGAAGGGTAAAGGAGTAGTTGCCCTCTCCTCTCCTTTCTCTAAGGCCCCTTCCACACTGCCATATAAAATCCAGATTATCTGCTTTGAACTGGATTATATTGCCGTGTAGACTCATATAATCCAGTTCAAAGCAGATAATGTGGATTATCTGCTTTGATAAAATGGATTATATGGCAGTGCAGAATGGACCTAAATGGGGCCTAAGAATTGAACTGGAAAATAGCAAATTAATTATTCTGGGCATTTCTCATTTTTTCTAATTTAATTTCATATGGATTTTTATTGTTCTCTTACCTTAAATGTGTTGTACGAATATGAGGGGTCCTTGGTATCTTGTTTAGGTTTGGTCTCAGGAACAGGCAAGGATATCAAAATCTGTGGATGGTCATGTTCCATTATATACAGTTACATTATAAAATGGGGTCCCTTATATAAAATGGCAAAATCAAGGTTTTTCAAATTTTGTTTTCAATATTTGCAAGCCATGGATAGATGAATCTGTCAATTCCAAGGGCTGAATGTAGTTGGAATTAAAACCAAAGTGAGAGATAAGTCCTCAATCAAATGCAATAACACGTCATGCGCTTACAGATATGTGGACTGGATTCTGCTGCCTACATTGTTGCACAAGACACTGTTAATGCAGTCTACATCCTATAAGAGATTTTCTTCCTGTTATGTAACTGCAAGGATATTTCCATTTGCATTAGTAATGCTCTTGTTCTCATACACATCATAATTATCATATGAGTTGTAGTAATATTTGTCTTGGATCACACTATTGATGTCCTCCTTCAGTAGACAGAGGGATGTTTATAGAAGCAGGATGAGATAAATACTTCAATTACAATTCTTTTGCAATCTTACAATCCTTTTGTAGTTACATTATCAAAGATAATAGTTGGATTAGGGACCACATCACATGGACTTTGAGAAACGTTGGGGACCGTCTGCCGAGCAAAGGGAATCATTTGATTAGATCCCCAGTTGTCCCATTTCAAGTTCTGTCTTCCCATCACACATGCTTCTGTCTTCAGGTTTTTGCCCATTGTTGCCCACGTTCAGAAGCATCACACGGAATCCTTTTTTCTGCCCCCCCTACTTTTTTTTTAAATCAGGGAAAATGTCAATATTCGAAAGCCAAGATTACTATGAACCTCATCCCATGGGGGGGGGGGGATTGGGGGAATTTTTTGTCATGATACATCATTCTCATGTTGTCTTTCTCTCCATATACGAGTACAATTTGCCACGAAACCTTCTTGCAAGGCATTGTTTCCCTTCATTATACCAGTGCAATTTTAAACCACTTTGCAATAATCCCTTTCTGGTAGGATTTCCTTCCCTCCATTATTTATTTATTATTTCAAACATTTGTACCCCATCCTTCTCAACCCCTGAGGGGGGACTCAGGGCGGCTTACAATCAGCAACAATTCAATGCCGTAACATACAGAATCAAAAATATAACAAGAACAATTACACAATGAATAAAAACATTAGGCTAAAATCAATTTAAAACATTATTATCAACCATATAGCCATCTCCAAATCCAATTCAGCAACCAAAGACCTAAATTTGAAGCATGTCATAGTCAATTATCATAACATTACAAGTGCTGTCATGTCTTTTGTCCAAATGCCTGGTCCCAGAACCATGATTTAAGATTCTTTTTAAAAGAAAGAAGGGATGGAGCTAACCTAATTTCACTGGGGAGCGAGTTCCACAGGTGGGGGGAGGAGGCACCACCAAAAAGGCCCCGTCCCTCGTCCCCACCAAACGCATTTACGAGGGTGACGGGATTGAGAGCAGGGCCTCCCCAGATGTCAGTGTTATGTTAATATTACACCAATGTTATGTTAAAAAGCTAGCAAGAGCACAATTTTGGGCCTAGATTACTATTAAAGAGAAAATGCAATAAAAGCAAAGTTGTGAGGAATGACCATTCCTCCACATCTCTGAAATTATTCAACACAGATGAATCTGTCAGATCTCATCACACGTGTTTTTTTGGCATTAGCGACAGTTCTGGCACAGCAGGAGCTCAGAACACGATTTCTCACCCATGTTCTGAACTCCTCCTTTCCATATGCTTCAGCAACATTTCAAAGTTGAAAGCCAACTGATGACAGCTGAAAGTAGGCAAGTGTCATCTGATGGACTCCTTGCCACTTCGTCCTTGAAATGGCCCTAAAACGTCCTACAACGGGGAAAACGCTCCATGTGATGAGGTCCTAAGAGATCCATTTAGATTTTCCCAATTTTTCTCCAATTTTTCTCTTTAACATAGTCCATCACAAGCAGAATAGCAATAATTGCAAATGCATTTTTGTTGAAACTGAATATTACAATAATGGAACAGTCCTCTTCACAATTTACCGAATTTTAAGTGTGAAGGAAAAGGACAGATCTACTGTAAATCTACCGCCCACCAACAGTCTCCTCATGCTTATGGAGTATATCTAAGACAAAAATGTACTGTAGTCAAATTGACCTGACTCTGTGTAATGAAATCCATGTAATGCAAAATTCTGGTAAGTCAGGGTTTACGGACAGTATATTCTACCTTTTACAGTGAAATACATTGCCTCAGAGTGTGATGGAGATGACTCTTTGAAAGAGAGGACAGATAACCATCTATCGGAAATGATCAGGAAAGCAGAAAGATGATGGGTAATTCGGAGAAGACTTCTAACCAGGAGTTTATAGAGGGAGAAGAAAGAAGAAAAAGAGGAAGTAGAAAATGAGTGAGAAGATCATTGTGGACAGAAATAACTGGAAAGGTTAGAACAGTGTTTCTCAACCTGGGAGTCAGGACCCCGGGGGGGGGGGGGGTCATGAGGAGGGTTTCAGAGGGGTCTCTAAAGACCATCAGAAAACACACATTTCTGATGGTCTTAGGAACCCCTTTGGCAGAGAAGGCTGAAGATCTCTCCGCCTGTCCTTCTCTTTCTTTTTGGAAACAGATGGTGAATCCTCCCACCAAAATCTCTCCTCCACTGTGATTGACAGGCCTCTCAACTAAGGGGAGGGCTGCTTCTGAGACTCCAAGTGACAAGGGGGAGCAGGCATGCTTGGTGCGTGGCAGCGTGGTACAAATGTGCGGGCAAGGAAGAGCGTGCAAGGCTAGAGGGAGGCTCGTGTCAGTAAGTCCCTTCAAGGCATGGGGGTTTTGTTTGGGAAGTTTGGCCTAATTCTATCGTTGGTGGGATTCAGAATGAGGTTTGATTGTAGGTGAACTATAAATCCCAGAAACAACAACTCCCAAATGTCAAGGTCTATTTTCCCCAAACTCCACCGGTGTTCACATTTGGGCATATTGAATATTGGTACCAAGTTTGGTTCAGATCCATCATTGTTTGAGTCCACAGTGCTCTCTGGATGTAGATGAACTACAACTCCAAAACTCAAGGTCAATCTCCACCAAACTCTTCCAGTATTTTCTGTTAGTCATGGGAGTTCTGTGTGCCAAGTTTGGTTCAATTCCATCATTGGTGGAGTTCAGAATGCTCTTTAATTGTAGGTGAACTATAAATCCCAGCAACTACAACTCCCAAATGACAAAAATCAATCCCTCCACCCCACCAGTATTCAAATTTGGGCGTATCAGGTATTTGTGCCAAATTTGGTCCAGTGAATGAAAATACATTCTGCACAGGCCCGAAGCCAGGATTTTGATTCCGGGGGCGGGGGGGGGGGGGGTGAGGATCTACCCTAGCAAACCTTTTGTATCATTATCCCAATACCCCCATGTATATGGGATATATTGAGCATGATCAGCAAGGCCTTCTTGCGGACCACCCTGAGAATTTGTGGAGGGGGCTGAAGCCCCTCAAGCCCCCCCCCCCCCCGGCTACATACCTGATTCTGCATATCAGATATTTACATTACAATTCATAACAGAAGCAAAATTACAGTGATGAAGTAGGAACAAAAATAACTGTATGGTTGGGGGTCACCACAAAATGGAACTGTATTAAAGGGTCCCCGCATTAGGAAGATTGAGAAACACTGGGTTAGAAGGATAAAGAGGATCACAGATATTACATTTTCCGAAAGGGAGAAAGAAGACAACTAAAATGAGAATGAAACAAGTGAAATTAGGAATCAAAATAAATGGGAATCAAGTGTCTAAGGAGAGGCAAAGAAAGATTTTTACAACGATGCTTTCTGGGTCATGGTTTAATAACAAAGTACATATCCTCACACTGTGAAAAGAAATGGTACTAAGATTTGTATCAGTTAGAAAGAAAGGGGGAAAATGAAATAATTCCCCCTTTAAAAGGTAGAAACTGCTAAAAAGGAAGGGGGGAACAAGTGCTAAGTAAGCAGGACTAAAATTCCTACAATTCTCATTGTCTTTGACAAGCATGATGTGCAATTTCACAAAAGAAAACAAACAATCTTATCAGGCCTGAAACAAAGAGAGACTGTTTTGTTCTGGTTGTTATCAGCATGCTGAAAACCCTAGACTTTTAAACAGTGGAGCCAGTGAAGAAGCATGGTTACATTCTCAAGAAAAGTAGGTCTAGAGAAGAGAAGCTGGAGAGTGTATGGGAACGGAAAACTAGATACTTCTAGTCTAATCATTAGCTACTTTGGAAGGAGTGCAAAGATCGGTGCTTAGACTTCATAAGAGTGCTGGCATAAAAGGGTCTGTTGAGGGAAATGAACACTCTCTTGCCCTCACACACTCTAGTGCACTGGAGTGTATGAGTTTACATTTCTTAGAAGTTTGAACAACCTCATCAGAGGTTATTGGGGTTACACTAACCCTGAGGACACAGGTCCACAGTTTGGGGGTCCTTCTGGACCCCCAAACTGCAGACACTTGATGCCCAGGTGTCTGTGGTGGCTGGGAGTCTGACTCATGAAGTCTGACATGGCCATGGTGGTCCATGCCCTAGTTACCTCTAGGTTGGATTACTGTAACGCACTCTATGTGGGGTTGCCTTTGAAGATGGCCCAGAAACTGCAGTTGGTCCAAAGATCAGGGGCCAAGTTGCTAATGGGAGCTAGTTAGTGGTCAACCCCCCTGTTTAAACAGTTCCACTGGCTTTCAATAAGTTTCAGGTACCAATTCAAGGTGCAGATTATCACCTACAAAGCTCTAAACAGTTCAGGACCTGCCTATCTTTGCGATTGTATCTTCCCCTACGAACCAGCATGTACACTAAGATAATCCGGAGAGGCTTTTATCTTGTTTCCAGGGCAGTCTCGAGCGTGGTTGGTGGGGATGAGGGAGAGGGCCTTCTGAGTGGTTGCCCCCACTGATTAGGCAGTTCACCAGAGAATTGACTTGACTCTATTTAAGCCCCTGCACTGTAGTTCAGCCCTCCTTCCAGTAACCTCAACACTTGATGGCCAAAGGTATTCCCTCTAGCCTGGCCCATTTAAATTTTTGCACTTTCCCTCAGCTCTACTTAGGAATTCATTGCACTTACTTGAGCCCGGACCCAGCTCTGATTTTGTTTTCAGCCATGATATTGTTTTTATGATGTTGTTGTTGTGATTGCATTATGTTTTTATTTGACTGATTTTATTGTGGTTGTTTTTATCTTTAATTTTTGGGCTTGTCTCCTTGAAAGCCACCCCAAGTTCCTGTGGGGAGATGGTGGTGGGGTATAAAAATAAAGTTATTATTATTATCAGATGGCTGGCAGTAGCCAGTGGCCAGCAGCAGCTCTCTGGTTCATAGAGGGAGGTGGGGAATCCAGCACCCCTTGCTCCATATTGCCTGGGTCCAAGAGAAGGCAATCAGATGTGGGGAATTGTGACCACAAATAGTGTGTGCATCTTCCCCCCATAGATTGTATGGTTCCACATGAGCTCCCTTGTGTTGCCCTGCTAACGGCACGTGCTGGCTCCACCCTCCTTCACCCATAGAGCCAGTATGGCATTATATGATGGTAGCCAGCTGGCTTTACAGGTGACCTGGGCTAAAATTGGCGCATGCCACCGATTTTAGCCCTTTTTGATGAGGTGGGAGCCAGTTTCCTCCCTATAGTGAGCTGGTTTCTTCTTTATTTATTGTGTCAATTATAAACAACAACAACAACAAAAACAAAATATACGTTATGATCCTCCTCGGAAAATGAAATAAATATGCACCTGCTCTTTTCAACTTCTGAAAGTTATTGCCTTCTGATTTTACTATTCAAAATCCATTGCACCCTGAGTAGAACACAGGAGACAAACAGAAATTGCATCATAGAAAAGAAAAGAAAAGAAAAGAAAAGAAAAGAAAAGAAAAGAAAAGAAAAAAGCAATCTACCACATCCACTATACATTCTTGGAACATCATGATCCCATTATTCTCAAATTTCCTATTATTCTCAAGTTTATCACACCAGTGACAGTATTAAATTTACTGGTAAGATTGTTACCTAGAAAAAGCTATTCTATGAATGTTAACAAGTACAAATAGGACATTGCAAAACAATGTTGCAGAGTGGAATGCTTCCATTCCAGCTACCCCATTCCCTCCACCAATTAAATCCTATGACATTTATGGTGCAGTGGGGTAAACCGCTGAACTGCTGACTGAAAAGTTAGCCATTCAAATCTGGAGAGTAGGGTGAGCTCCCGCAGTTAGCCCCAGCTTCTGCCAACCTAGCAGTGCGAAAACATGCAAATGTGAGTAGATCAATAGGTACTGCCTCAGCAGGAAGGTAACGGTGCTCCATGCAGTCATGCTAGCCACATGATCTTGGAGGTATCTAGTGGCAATGCTGGCTCTTCAGCTTAGAAATGGAGATGAGCATCATCCCCCATAGTTGGACACGACTGGACTTAATGTCAGGGGAAACCTTTACATTTACCTTACAAATCAACAGGTTACTTGAAGCCACAGACATACACATACAGTATCAGTCAACATCCCATGCCAGAAAGTATGTCCATCCTCATTGTGATGTGATTTTTGTCTCCCCATGCCTTCCCTCCCACCCCCATGTTGGTAATGGTTTGATTGGAATGAAAGTTTGGGAGTTTGGGAACATATTGACCCTAATTCCAACTTTTTGGGTTGACTAAAATTTTAGACTTATTCATAAGTATATATGCAGAAGTTTCTTGAAGTGCAGCAGCATTCAACAGCATAGGTCCATTATGGGTAAATTTTGTTTATGTTGTTATTCTGTTTAAGAGAATAACAACATAAACTTGGGAAGATGAGTTTAGGTTTTTTTAAAAAACTTTAAAAAAACTATGGGTTATCTGAAGTATACTCTACAGATCAAAGCTAACTTGGGCACTCTCCATTTTTCATATGTATATCATGGACATTATTTCTATGGGGAAAATATTTCTGGAATGCAGCTCACAGAATCCCACAGTCTGCAAGGACTTTACTAGCTTGAAATAACACTTCTCAAAATGTTT
This sequence comes from Anolis sagrei, assembly GCF_037176765.1. Taxonomy (NCBI): domain Eukaryota; kingdom Metazoa; phylum Chordata; class Lepidosauria; order Squamata; family Anolidae; genus Anolis; species Anolis sagrei. Next base: position 208,489,350 of record NC_090023.1, on the reverse strand, counting down.
ATTGTTTATTGTTATCTCATGAAGTAGTAGTCATTATTGCTCATTAAGTACTATTTTCAAGTACACCAAACAGCAACTTCTTCTAACTCCACCAGATGCTGCTTTATTCTTGCTATCTCAGCTGAAGCTCTGCAGTGAGAAAGAAGTATTAGTGAAGGAAAGAAGGAAAAATAGGCCCATTGTGCCATTCATTCATCTGACAGATTTTCTCAGATTGGCAGTCTGCCCTTGCATCAAAGCCATTTTCTTGTTGTGTTTCATTGCTGGATGTGGTCCCAGTAGCACTGGAAGGGTGCCACAGATATGGTGGCAACAGTAAGAGTGGACTCATAAAAGCATTTCTTATTCTGCGAAACTAACAGAGTCTTCCCCTGCTACCCCACTCCCAGCCTCATTGTCATATCCAGCCAAAATGTCCCTATTAATTGGCTTTCAGGTAAAGAAATGCTGTGTCTATGTTCTATGGAAATTAAGGGCTGAAATACAGAGTATCAAAATTCTAGGAACCAGCCACTCTGCTTATGAAGATTTGCCAAAGTAACACTGTCAGGACAATAAGCAAGATCAGCAGGACTCTGCCATGGGAGATAACAAGAATTAATGACAGAAGGGTTATTATGCCTCTGAGCCAATTACTTAACAGGGGCATTGCTATGATACAGACTGTTTTGCTTTAAAAATCTCACAAAGACTGTGGGTAGAAATTACTTTTCAACAACCCCCAAATTGCAAATGTTCCCACTGTACAAGCCCACCCCAAATACACATGCAGTAGAAATGTGGGGGGTTCAGTGTTGAACATATTAAAAGGCTAGGGGCACATGCACACTGTCCACTCAATCCACAGTGAAATCAGCACAGATGGAAGCAATTTCAAAGCATTGTTGATTACATTGCAAGCCTTGGAACCAGGTTTTTTTTGGGGGGGGAGGGGGGAGCGAATAGTACTTACACATGCCACAGAGGCGAGCCTCAAACCAGTTCCTGGATCTGCACTACCTGCAGCTTGACAGCCAAAGAGAATAAAGTTTTTTTCCCCATCTCCTCCCACTTGTCCCAGAACGTATATATGTATGGATGCTTCCACACTAGACTTAAACACGTACCAAAGTGTTTTTTTAAAAAAACAGAACAAAGCAAAAAAAAAAAAAACCTGGGCTTTCCTGGGGTGGGGGGAGGTTGTCTGCATGTCATCCCAGTAACAACCAAGTTGACATGGAGCCACCCTGAACCTCCCCCCCCTCCAAAAAAAAATCCTTAAAAGTTTTAATAATTTACCGAGTACCATTATCTTCCTCCTCTTGTTCTCTTAACACAAGGAAATGATGCACCAGGAGACTAGGGGGAGGGAAACAAGGAGGGAATTTCCTTCTCCCCCCCCCCCCCAAATCTCCTGGCACATCATTTCTTTGTGCCAGGAGATCACAATGAGGAAGATAATGGCACCCGGAAAGTTAAAACTTTTTAGGGGTTATTTTGGGGTTTTGGGGGATGGAGTGGGTGTGTGGATTGGGCCGGGGATTACGTGACATGGTCCCTGGGCCCAATCCACACAGGGCCCACATCTAGTAAGGCCCAGGAATCTAATTAATTCCTAACAAAGCAGAGAAACCCTGCTTTGTTCCAAATTAATTTGGTTGTACTGGAGGCATCATTTGGATGCTTCCTGTAAAAGTGAGACATTTCTCGGTTTAAAGGCCTGTCTAGATGATTGAAGTGAGTGGAGTGCTTTGAGTGTCTACACAACGATTAACATTCTGCGGAATCAATTTCACCATGTTATGCAGTTTACATTGGAGTGCGCTGATGCACATTAAAGGCTCTATTTCAGAGTATCCCTGACTTTGCTTGTGTCAGCTTAAGGCCTTAAAGCACTGTGAAGTGCATTTTCATGGTGTGCGTTGTATAGCTACTACCCTTTGAAGCCACCTTGAAGCTACAGTAAATGGTCAGTGTAAATGTGCCCTGGATGAAATAATCATCCCAGGAGTGGCAAATTTGCTGCCCCTTCCCATCCAGTCAAAGTCCTGTGGGCTGCTACCTAAAACTAGCCATTTTTTCCTGGCCCTGGGTGCTTCTTGGAGTGAAAGAGATGTAGCCTGTGTTATAGCATAGTCGGTTTTCCTGGCCACCTATCCAATAGCCCCTTGGCTTGAAGAAATTGTTGTCCTTTTCTTGGCTTGAAACATGCTGAGGCTCTTCCATAGCATGCAGTGTTGCCCAGGGCACTTCCAGATAGCACTTAATCAAAAAATCCTATTGGTCCCGGGCTTTCTGCCTCCATTGTCCAGACTTGATGTTTTGTTGTGAGATTTAGAGGCTCTCATGATGGCTGCTGCGGGACTTCTGCCAGAAACTCAAAACCATGATAATTCCGCACCTGGAAATCTTGTGTTTTTTGCTTTTTGTAGTGATTGTTTCTGTGTTTACAGGGAATGGCGTCTGGCCACCCTCCTGTTTGCTGTGGAATAAAGATAAAGGTACTGTCTGGACACCCCTAGATATTGGTGCCACTGCAACTACAACAATTGCAATGGCTGCTACTGCAGCATGTGATTGCCAGCTATTTCTGATGGCGGTGTGTGGTCAAAGAATACACCTTTACATTTTCCTCTTCTTCAAGTGATAGGCAATCACATTTGGCTAAAATTTATTTATTTATTTATTTATTTATTTACAACATTTATATACCGCCCCTCTCAGCCCAGGGGTGACTCAGAGTGGTTAAAATAAAATAAAATAAAATAAATAAATAAATAAATAAAATCCTTAGTTTAAAGTCGTTTATACATAAAACCTTTACATTCAGTGAATTTTTCAGGCTTCATCCAGTCATGTTACTATGCCTGCATGTTTTGATCAAATTCATTCCATAAAATACAGCCCTTTGTTGATTTCCTCAAGAAATTTGAAGAACAAAGATATGAAAAGGACTGGTTTCCCAACATGAGATTCCAGGTGTGAAGCCTCTAGTCATCTGAGCTAAATTAATCCATTTGGCAAAGTCCTGAATTGGAATCCAATGCCGATTTTTCTTTTGTTGCACACTTCTAATAATCAGAACTAGTCTCCATGCGCATGAGAGATAGTAAAGTGCAAGGCTAAGTTACTGAAACCCTTCAGATAACTCAATACCATTTGATCAGTATGTTTTTAAAAATCTGTTTGCTCTCATAGTTATTCTTGGAAAATAGTTTGTTCTAGTCCATTACCTTGTTTCTATTTTTGTTTTTTTTAAATGCATTTCTCAATTCTTTTGATTTCCTGCCATTACTTAATAACAAACAAGCAAAAAAAAAATCCATAATTCTAAAATACACGTTAAAACAATAGGAAACTGTTATTTGATAAATCAATACAATTGCTTTTTGAAAGGGAAATTTGTTGCAACCTTATTACCAGAAAAAGGTGAGTTGTTATATGTAACAAATTTATTTCTATATTCCAAGCTGTGCATTTGATCACTGTTACATAATTGTTTGTGAAGGGGGGGGGGGGATATTATACAGATTCAGGACAACATTGATGACATGAGAAAGTTGGTAATAAGTTAGCAATATGTGTCTTCTAGTAGTCTTCAGAATGCCTTGGATGTTGGCAGTGCTAAATAAATAAAAATAAACTTAGCACCCCCTAGTGGAAATTACTTGAAAGAAACCTTTGCATGTACATTACTCCACTATATACTCATGTCTTGAAATGTAAGTCAGAAAATTAGCCAAAAAAACCTGGGTTGACTTATCCATGGGTCAATGTAAGTACAGTATCTTCTAATAAAAGATACTCTGCTGCAATGGGATTTTGGCCTGCAGCAATAGGAGTATAGTGTCTAGATCCAGGGAAGTCATGCTACCCCTCTGTTCTGCCTAGGTCAGACCACACGTGGAATACTGTGTCAAATTCTGGGCACCACAATTGAAGGAGATGTTGACAAGCTGGAGTGTGTCCAGAAGAGGGCGACTAAAATGATCAAGGGTCTGAAGAACAAGCCCTATGAAATGCGGCTTAAAGAGCTGGGCATGTTTAGCCTTCAGAAGAGAAGGCTGGGGGGAGACATGATGACCATGTATAAATATGTGAGGGGAAGTCATAGGGAGAAAGAGCAAACTTGCTTTCTGCTGCCCTGGAGACAAGGACATGGAACAATGGCTTCAAACTACAGGAAAGGAGATTCCATCTGAACATTAGAAAGAACTTCCTGACTGTGAGAGTTGTTCAGCAGTGGAACTCTCAGCTCCAGAGTGTGGTGGAGGCTTCTTCTTTGGAGGCTTTTAAGCAGAGGCTGCATGGCCATCTGTTGGGGGTACTTTGAATGCAATTTTCCTATTTCTTGGCAGGGGGTTGGACTGGATGGCCCACAAGGTCTCTTCCAATTCCATGATTCTATGATCTCGTTTTTTGAGCAGAGTGGCAAAAGGCAAGATTTTAGTCTATCTGGCCAACACCAAAAAGAAGCATTGGTCTCTCTGTTTTGTTTTGTATTTCTGCTGTGATGGTGCTTCTTATTTGAATGGCTGGATGGGAAAATGATGGGCATGGTGACTAAAGGCTGCTGCCACCTTAGGCAGTCCCGGTGCTTTTCTTTCTATGCAGAATAACCCTTGATCTATCTATGGGTCATATCAAAATCCATCATTTTGCCCTAAAGTCTGTCCTTGCCTTATGCAAGAGGACAACTTATACACTTGTATATACAGTAGATCTACACTTCAGCTCACTATTCATATAGCAACAATGCTCACTATTCATATAGCAACTCAGCTGGCATGCAGTGATTGCTTCAGCAACTTCGATCATTAGGCTTTAACATTTGTTTATCTTTGAACTCCTCCACTACTTAGGATAAACATTTTGATACAACTAGTAAGAATAATGTGACTCTTTTTTTGACCTTATGGTTTGGTGTGTTGGTGTGTTGTTCCATGGTGTAACTGTTATTATCAAAAGCAAAACTGCAAAAGCTTTATCCATAATTGTCTTGCTGTTGATTATTGTAACACAAAAAGGATATCACAATTTTGTTTTCATCCTATACAACCTCTACTGTATCTGAAGACATGGGGTCATATTCATGAATGCTCACACAAAAATAAGAACCAGTTAGGGCACATCTACACTGACCACTTAGGTTAGGTTCTAAATAAGTTTGGGAGAAACTGGTTTTGCAGTGTGGCTGATTAGATTAATATATTTTCATTTTTATGCTCTGGAGGCATACAAGGCAGAAAGAAAGAGAAAGGGACAGTTAGCACTGGAGGTAACCAATTACCTGTCCTAGGGTGTCAATGAGCCCCTTGCTACCCAGTTATGTCTTTGGGGTTATTTTTCAGCAGCCTCTACCCCTCCTCTGGCATGTTCAACCACACTCCAATGTGGGTGGGTATCTACTAGGCCTGGGTAACAACGGAAAAATTTGTTTCTAAAATGGATTCGTTTTTTGGGGGGTTTTGTGTTTCAATATTTAAAAGAATTCCAAAATTTTTCTTTTAAAAAGTTCGATATTTACAAAATTTTGTAAATGTTAAAAAAATTACGAAACATTAACGAAACAAATACGAAACAATAACGAATCGATTCGTTAATGGCGGACGCGACTGCGCAATACGCTAAAAAACCTCCAAATGGGACAGGGGGGACTTCTGAAGCTTCCCTCTCCCTCTGTTGTTGACTGTTGGTGTGATATTTATAATTTTTTCACTAATTAAACAAAAAACAACTATAAAACTTGCCCCAGACATGCGGAAATAATAACGAAACGACCTCAAACCGATAACAAAATGAATACATAACAAATCCGAAACATTTACGAAACGAATTTAAAAATTCGTTTCGTTTTTAAGTTGCTCCAGAATGGTTCGTTATCGCTTCGTTATAAAAAAAACGAATTTTTAACGAATTACGAATTAAGGAAACAAAACCGCCCAGCCCTAGTATCTACTATGCACTTCTCATTCTGTGGGCTGATTTCACCATGCAATGTGGTTTAGGGATTGCTGAAGTGCATTGAGAAGTTTACCTTAGACATGCCTGTGACTTCGTTTGATGTGTGTTAAACCCTTTAAATCATCCTTCAGCATGCTTTGTCAGCATGCATTTATAGCCACAGCCCTGTGAAGTTGGCTTCAAGCTGCATTTAAATGGTCAGTGTAGGTGTGCCCTTAGCCTTAAAGGTGCTGCTATAATCCTTTCCCTCTTCCCTTTCTCTGCTATGCACTTCAAGATACTAAGGGTGCTTCCAGACAGCACTAAATCACAGGGTTAAAACAGGGACAAAACCCCCAAGACTTCAGAAGATATCTACATACAGACCTGTTGGTCCCGGGATTTCTGCCTCCATTGTCCAGACTTAATGCTTTGTTATGAGATTTAGAGGCTCCCAAGATGGCCACCATGGGACTTCTGCCAGAAATTTTGGCAGTTTTTTTTAAAATCCTCACGATGTGGATATGTGAAGAATCACTACAGCGAATTGCTGCAAAAGTTCTGTTTCATAAAGTATTTGCCACGCAAAAAAGATTGCCTAAGTCAGCACTGCACAATCAAACAGGAACATACACTTTCAAGCCAGGAATGGAACTTTATCATTAGTGACACTTTTTAGAGCCTGGCTGCCTGGCCATTTGTCCAGACAGGTTTGGTAGTGTTCTTGTGGCATCAAACAACAGGGTGCTGTTCCTGGGTAATACATGGAAGTTCCTGATTGCTCTTAATGTGAAAAGATGTACAATGTTGCAATTCCCACGAGAAATCTCCAACCATTCCTTTGTTCTCACATTTATGAAATTAAATAGACCTGAATTTACACATTAGGCACAATCATGGCAGGCAAGTGACTCCAAAGGGAAATGAGGTTCAAGAAAGCAAACGTAAAGGCAGATAATGACAAAAAAAATCTGCTTGTGTGCCCATTCTTATATCCACATCAGCGTTTATGATAGGGGTCCTCAAACATTTTAAACAGAAGGCCAGGTCACAGTCCCTCAAACTGTTGGAGGCAGGGCCGTAGCCAGAAAAAAAATTCGGGGAGGGTTGAAAATTTTTTTGGGGGGGGAGGTTTGAAAATTTCGGGGAGGGTTGAAAATTTCGGAGGAGGGGGGTTGAAACCTGCCTCCTAGCTCACGCTGAAGCAAAGAGCACAGCAGGGGGCAGAGCAACCTTCAGTAGCCTGCAGCTCAACTCCTGTCAACCACCTCCACCAAGTCTGGCCTCCTTAATGAGAGCATTAAACACACACACACACAACTTGGTTGCTTCACTACATCGGCTATTACTGCAAGTAATGACAGTGTAAATAAAGTGTCAATATTTGCTTGAGATAGTGCTTACAGTTCTGGAGGGACTCTTAATTTTTTGCATCTCATAGACTTAGCATGGGGATTTGGTTAACCAGTTAAAATTCATGAGTAAACCAGGTTTTAAAAAAAAAATCTGAAACATTTCGGGGGGGGGGGTTGAACCCCTAAAACCACCCCCTCGCTACAGGCCTGGTTGGAGGGCCGGATTATAATTTGAAAAAACAAACAAACATGAATTCCTATGCACACTGCACATATCTTATTTGTAGTGCAAAAAAAAAACCCCACTTAAAAACAATACAATAATTAAAATGAAGAACAATTTTAACAAATATAAACTTATTAGTATTGCAATGGAAAGTATGGGCCTGCTTTTGGCTGATGTGATAGGATTGTTGTTGTTGTTATGTGCTTCCAAGTAGTTTCAGACTTAGGTTGACCCTGAGCGACGGCCGGGTATATGAACTTGGAGGGCTGTATCCAGCCCCCAGGTCTTAGTTTGGGGATTCATGGTTTATGAGGTCCAGTGCATCTCTCAAGAGTCAATTAAAATTAAAATAAAACTTCTAGTGGACATCCTGTGTCTGTTTTTAAAAATCTCTTAACACACACTGGTGCCATTATTCCTTCTGCTGAAAAAGGCAAAAGCACTCAACAATGACCTGGAACTCCCTGGCCATCTGTAGCAGTCCAGCTGAACTGAACTGGTTTCAGCCCAATTGGACGAGATCGACTTCTGGCTTCCACAGGTTAGAGGCAAAGCCTCTAAATATTTCTGCAGTCTCCAGAACCAACCTGGATATTTTTTTTCTCCAGACTGGTCCCTGCATAATTGTCCCATAAGAACAAGCCCTAAGACAGCTATTTCATTGAAGGCTGCCATCTTGTAACAAATGAAGAGCAAATTATAACACAACTTTTTAAGTAACAGTGATTGATATGAGGAGATATTGAAAAGGTATTTCTCAGAAAGCTTTTTAAGTCTATAATAAAAGGAAGCCATTTATTCGCATTTTCTGGAATTCATTATAGCTACTCTCATAGTTAAGGTTTTGCAATCTGCTTAATCTAAAGGGGCCCTCTTGGGCTGTGCAATTAGCATTTGGTGTATAATTTGCTCTTCAATGAATGCTCTTTTTATTTGCAATTACTCAGAGAAATGGAAACCTCTCTAGGGTCTTCACCCTTTATCAATGCAGATATCAAATGCCATTTCACCTAAGTACGTTTCATGCAGTTCTTATTTCTTATGCAAATAAAAAACATCTAGAGACAACTCCACACTGTAGCAGAAATTGTACTGTGGAACTCTCTGATGAGTAGAAAGGTATCATTTACTGAAAATGGCCTCCACTTAATGAGACTTCAGGCATTTGTTTCTGATAGTGATTGTGAAGTTACCAACTTAAATGGGTTAGAGTCTGAAAGAAATATTAATTCTTACTTCAAATTTTAAAATATTGGGACAGAATTACCCAAATGAAAGGTTTCAGGTGTTCCTTTATTTATTTATTTATTTATCATATCAGAAATGAAACAAGGGTACAGTTGTAGTGTATTTAAAAAACACAACATTTTAAAAAACTTGGCATTATACTAACTGTCTTTTGAGCAGTAGCTGGCCACTTGGAGTGCCTCTGGTATTGTTATAAGAAGGTCCTCCATTGTGCATGTGGCAGGGCTCAGGTTGCATTGTAATAGGTGGTCTGTGGTTTGCTCTTTTCCACACTCGCATGCCGTTGACTCTACTTTGTGGACCCATTTCATATGATTGGCTTTGCATCTCGTGGTGCCAGAGCACAGTCTGTTCAGTACCTTCCAAGTCGCCCAGTCTTCTGTGTGCCCAGGAGGGAGTCTCTCCTTTGGTATCAGCCATGGCTTGAAGTTCTGAGTTTTAGCCTGCCACTTTTGGACTTTCACTTGCCGAGGTGTTCCTGTGAGTATCTCTGTAGATCTTGGAAAAATATTTCTTGATTTTAGGCATTGGCGTGCTGGCTGATATCTGAAGAGAGGATGGGCCAGAGATGTTACTGCCTTGGTCCTTTCATTATTGGCTGCTATTTCTCAGCGGATATCAGGTGGTTCAATACCAGCTAAACAGTATAATTTATCCAGTGGTGTGGGGCGTAGACATCCTCTGATAATGAGCATGTCTCATTAAGAGCCACAACCACTGTTTTAGTGTGGTGAGATGTGTTCCACACTGGGCATGCATACTCGGCAGCAGACTAGCAAAGTGCAAGGGCAGATGTCTTCACTGTATCTGGATATGATCCCCAAGTTGTGCCAGTCAGCTTTCATATGATATTGTTTCTAGCACCCACTTTTTGCTTGATATTCAAGCAGTGCTTCTTGTAGGTCAGAGCACGGTCCAGAGTGACTCCCAGGTATTTGTGTATGCTGCAATGCTCCAGTGGGGCTCCTTTAAAAAGGAATGTTCCTTTAAATATGATGTTCCTTTAAAAATGCCAGATATTATTATTATTGTTATTGTTATTTTGTACCCGCCTCTCCTCATGGCGCAAGGCAGGTTACAGAGTAATTAAAATGCATAAACACTGCAAAAACATTGGGGTTTTTTTAAAAAGATCCCTTGTAGCTCGAGGATGATTGTCTTCCAGATGTGGTGTCTTGGCAGTGGGTCAGTAGGTGGCTGTGGAGCCCTATTCTTGATCCACATGTTCTCCCGCAGTGAGGACATCGGTTTCCAGACGAATGGCAGTCCTGGTCAGGGTTGGCTTGACATGCCTTTCTCTTGGCACGTTTCTCCCTTTCGCCCTCCATTTTTGCCTCTTTGAATTCTGCAGCACTGCTGGTCACAGCTGACCTCCACATTACAAACACACATAATAAAACATTACCTACGGGGACTATCACTGCTACTGTAATTTGAAAGAGCTAGTTTATAGAATAAAGTTGAATGTTTATATTGGAAAGTAGTTTATACTGTCCTTTTAAAAATTGTATATTATTTGATGTTGTGGCCCATGGCTGGTACAATAAACAACTCATTCATATTAAAATGTAAAAAATATGGAACACATCGTGAATTTGTGTGACAAAATGTTGAGGAGAAGCTAACATTTCTCTGTTGTTGTTCTCCTTGTTATTTCGAATCATATGGTTACAGAAATACAAAATACAAAAAATTGTTTGCAGAAACATACACAAAATATTAGAAGTTAATACTTAAAATGGTTCAAAATTACCATAGATTTGGAAACCACTAATCTAGAGCATTCTTGATCCTTAAAAGTAGTGAATAAAGCTCTTTTCTATAGTAGATTTTTTAAAAAAAACAAAACAAAACATTATTACATTGACTAGAAAACTGTCTGGATTCTCTTTGAACAATATTCAAGTTCAAAGTAATGCTTGGATTTAATTTTGGATTCAGCTGGTGATGTGATTTATCCAAGGAGGCAAAAACTGAAGGCAAAGTCCAGATCTGAAGGACTGAAACTGAATGCTTGTACTGGAAAAGTGAATGAGCCAACCTGTTATTCATCCAACCGGCTTTCTCCAAATTGAATAATCAAGGCTGAATATGCAAAGGCTCATTTTACAAGATCCCCTATATAAAGCAATGATAATACTGGCTAGTGTTATTTGTACAGACACCTTGGAAAAGCATACCTAACCTTATTTTACCATTCCAAGCAAGAAGAATAAACCTTTTTTTTTTAAAGATCCCTTGTAGCTCGAGGATGATTGTCTTCCAGATGTGGTGCAGCCTTGTCCCCATTCTGTATGTATGATGCTCTCAAATTATCTTTCTGAGAATTTGAAATGAAATGCATTAGAAATGATATAAAAGTTAGAAGTACAATGTCTTTCACAATAGAATTTGATGCAGCACAGAGAGAAATGAAGAAATGGATCATGATGCTAATATAATGATAATGTTGGAATGACTAGCAATTTAGTGAATGGCTTGCGCAGGTTATCCAAAAGTCACAAAGATGTCTGATGTGTTAATAACTTAAAAATTCTAATAATTTTGCATGTAATATAATGTAATGTAATGCAATGGCCTACGTATATTGTATAATATAATGCTATGGTATTGTAATTATAAATACAAATTAAGAAATAACATAGTTATTAAATATTGAAAACCCTTTGGGACTTTTGGTCCACCCTGTATAATGTCAGAAATCTAAAATTCTAAAATGAAACAAATAACATTATAAGTAATATTGCATGGGTGGCTCAATAATATATGGTCTTCTAATTTGAGTAAAGTGGAGGTATTAAAATACTTAATGTAGACCCTTGGTATCCACTGGGTTTTAGTTCCAGCATTCCCCATGAATACTAACTTTCATGGATACTCAATTCCATAGATGTTCAAGTACATATTGTAAAATATTTTTTTCCCAGTTTGATGCCATTCAAGCTTTTCATTTTCCAAAATTCCTTCAAATCTTTAGCTATTGCATCTCTTCTTCAGTTTCTCTATTACCTTTTCCCCTTCCACAATATGGGTAAATAGTGTGTAATTTGGGGGGAGGGGGGTTAGAGAAACAACATAAAGCTTATTAATTGCCTTGTCATTATATAGGCGTGTACTTTGGCAAAAGGATTTAAGAATTTTTAAATCTTAAAAACATATGGTAAAGACATATTTAAAATTCAGGATGCCCCTCAGCTTATTATGGATGGACACTCTCATATTTTTATTCTGCTATTTATTCACAGGCTGTAGATACCAGTTTAATACATGTAAGACATTGGATCCTGCTCAAGGTCTGGAAAAAATTAGAAAATCAAAATTTTCTTTTGTCAGTCTCTCATAACCTTTGAGAAAATGCTAATGGTCGCTTTTCTACTGTGGGTCATCTTGGCTCGAGGTATAGAAGCTCCTTGCAGCCCAAATAAAGCAGGTAAAATAAGTTCATTTTAAAAATCTCGTTCTATTTTTTCTACTGTAATTAAATAACTTTTAGAGTACAGTATATAGTTTTATTTACAGATGAACTACAGCCCCTGTAAAGAAATATTCACCTAAAATATGTTTATGGAAAAACACAAGTGGAATTTTACCTCTAGACACAAACCATCCCTCAAGATTAAAAAGATAAGCATTCCTATTACTTTCCTGTGGCTTTGCTTAGGATTCCTGGGAGTGCCAATCACTCAGTTTTGCCCTCTTCCCTGCAAAAGTGCTTGCCTCCATCTGTCTCCATCTCCATTACAACCCCAAATGGTACTCTAGTAAGTCAGGGATCACAGAAGCTCAAGAACAGTATGAAATGATGACAAAAAAACCCTCTGTGCTTATCTCACTTTTGACTTTTAGATGTAATTTTGGTATACTGTTATCCTAAAACCATCATCACAAAAATCCCTGAGTGTCCTTATGGATGGGAAGTTAATCAACTAGCTCTTGGAGGGATTTGCTACAATGGAATCCATGATTCAGGATATTACCAGTTTACAATCCCAGACTTGTCACCCAAAAATAAATCATATTGTGGAACACAATCAGATGTAAGTAGACCAAGTATAAATATTACCTTATATAGATTGTGTGGTGTAGTGATTTGAGTGTTGGACTAGGAGGTCAAAAATCAAATGCATGCTCAGCCATGGAATACTGCCGCATGATCTTGGACAGGTCCCAACCCCATGAGAGATAGTGGATGCTTCAGGTTAATCCAGATTAATCTGGAGTAAAGTAGGATTTCCTAATTTACTCTGAACTAAAAGAACACCTCCACAGATCCGGACCTTACTGCAAAATGTTGGGCCTGGGAGGATTGACTCTCAGGACCACCTTCGTTGATACAAGGGTCAATTCCCATTGCCATCCCAATTTTGCAAGTTCTGAAAACCCGAAGGAGGGGAATGGCACCTCCACCCTCCCTTCCCAGCCCCCCATTTCCCCTGTAAACTTAATGGTCCCTTGGAGAAAGCTCCCAACACATCATTTCGATGTGTCAGAAGCTTTATCTGAGGAGCTTGAGGATGCAGCCAGGTGCCCATATGGTAAGTTCACAGGGAAAATGGGGGGGGGGGGAGATGCCTCCCCCTGCAAAATCCCACTACATGTACCACCACCCCCTCTCCACAAAATCCTGGGGTTTGGGTCCTATGTGTGGTCTCAATCCTGAGAGGAACTGGGATTTAAAATCCTGATTCCTCAGGATTTTGGCCTGTTGGGAAGGGCGCATAGTTTGTGTATCAGAAAGCAAAGGTGTCACTATTTCAGTCACTCATGTGGAGTATTTGGGATTACAAATTCTGGGTAAGGGATGCTTTACCTATATATGTAATGTATTTGTAATGTGTAAATTGCAGATGTTTAAAAATCATAGAATCATAGATTAATAGAGTTGGAAGAGACCACATGGGGCCTCTAGTCCAACACCTTGCCAGTGTATTATTTTAGATAGCTTTAGGTCTACATGTGTATAATTTGTGGTTTTACATTTGTGATGTTGGGCAAGGAATTCAATCCAAGTTTCAATTCAGATTTTAATGGTGCTCTCCAAGGTCTGTATGCTATTCCTAAATAGGATTAGCACCTAGAAGACGCCCTTATAGCTAGTGACGATAGAATGGATGCACCCCATCACCAACAGTAACCCATCACCCATCCCTATTTTATTTACATTTCTTTAATGGTGCTAAAATGGTTTCCTCTACTGTCCCACACTTTCCCTTTCTTTGTCTGGTGAGGTCCTAAATAAAAAGGTGCATGTGCCTTCTGTGTGCATCATAAGATTGTTAAATGTGTAAACCAGCATGGAAATAATATGTTCTGAACAAAAAACAAACAAACACCAATTTCATCTTAACAACTGAGCTTATGCAGGCACAGGGCCTTTTTCCTGTTTCTTCATTTGTAAAAATGTGTGTCTATGATTCCAGAAACTGAGAAAAATTAGATATGAGTGATGGACATGACATTGAAAACCGAAATGGCACTTCTAGTATAAACATGACCTCTCTCCCTTTTTATGATTACAGTTTAAAAGCCCTGTCTACAATTTTTATAACTCAATCGTCTCTAATGACAGCTCTGTGATTGTGAAAAGCCAGCCTGTGAACTATTCATTTACATGCACCTACCATGCAAACTATCTGGTGAACCATGCTGCCTTTGACCAAAGGTAACTCTGCCTTGATTCACTGGAGTGCCACCTTGCAGCACATGCCTCACTGTAATTTCAATATTGTATGATTCAGTCATATGACATTTTCTGCCTCTTTTAGAGTGGCAACAGTTCATGTGAAGAATGGCAGCACCGGATCATTTGAAAGCCAGTTGTCCCTCAACTTTTATTCTGTAAGTACTGCCTCTGTGTGTTAACTATGTAATCATCAGGGGTGTGAAGAGAAGATGCCATTTGGTAACATTTTGAAAATAGGTAAATTCATGGGTTCTTGTATCTATTCACTAAACAAAAACATCAGTTTTATTCAGAGTTTTTACTAGAAGCATTTTTGCATGGCAGTAAGGATTAAAGTTGTAGATTGAGTATCTTGTACTTGAACATCCAAAATGCTCCAAAATAGACCATATGGATAGCTGAGATAGGGACACCTTTGCTTTCTGATGATCCAATGTGCACACTCTGTTTTGTGCACAAAATTAATAAAAATATTTTGCATATCAGGCTACATCTATATGATGTATAGGAAGCATCAGTTAATTGCATGTTCAGACTTGAGTTCTATCGCCAAGATTTGTCATTATGTACAGTAAATGCAAGTATTCCAGAATTGCGAGGAATCCAAAATCCAAAGCATTTCTGTTCCCAAACATTTTGGAGAAGGAATATTCAACCTGTATATGATACATTACAGAAATATGTAATTAAATAGATAGGAACTGGAGGGTATGATGTTCCTCACTTGGTAGGTTATTATTCAATGACTGTCATACAGGGCTATGAAGTAGGTGGTAGACAAGATTCCCATGACTAAGTTCTTTGCATAGAGTGCCAAGACAGTGAAAAAACAAACAATACATTACAGAACAAAGATTAATATCTTATCACAACAGAGAGTGCTATAACATTTGTCACTAAATTTAGGGGATGGGCCAGATGATGTGTCATGTTTTAGGCCTTTTCCCGTTGTCAGAAGCTCTGGTACTATGCACTGCTTACAGTCCAATGTAATGGTGCAAAATGCAACAGTAAGTGAGTAATAACTGCACAACGTTAAGATTGTGTTCTTGTGCTGGTTGCCAAATGCACCACCAATCTACCCTGAACACACTCAGCCTCACTTGATTTTGAAAGCTAGTAATCAGGATCAACCTTGTTTAGAGGAAACCACCAGATCTTGGAGGGAAAAGCCCTGCTGAAAACATTAGAGAATTCTACTTGCCACAATTGACAATGTTGCATTAAAAATACTCAGTATGAGGCAGATTCTTGTGTTACTACTACTTCTGGGCCCAGTTCAATTTATTAATTTCAAATACAGGACCCTAAATGCCTTGTGGGCTGGTTATATAAGGGGTCACCTCTCTTACTATCAATGTGTTTGGATGTTACATGTTGTAAAAGGACCCCTCGAGGGTGCAATTAGTTGTGAGAAACTGCTTGATGGACAAACAGTAGATAGCTTTCTTTTGTGCTGCTCTCAGATTACAGATTAGCAATTGGATAGCTACCAGACTACTTGCTTTTAGGAAGAGTGACAAGTCACATCTCTTCAAACCAGCATATTAGCATTTATTTGATTACTGATTGTAATGGTTTTGTTGTTTGAATTGTCTTTAAGGGCCTGAACTTGGAGAGGGGGTATTTTAATGGAAATATATGGTAGAAATAGCACTTCCTTACACATCTGTTCATGGAAACCTCTGATAGAAATGAAAATATGAAGAAACCATGGTTATGAATTTCAAGACTGGAGCAGGGCTGTAGATTACTGAAGATCTAGGAGTCTTAGTTTTTTTTAGGATCATAATAAATCTAAGTCAATTTAATAGCAAATTAACAACAACTATTTCTATACTGTAGTTTAGATAAATATCTGATATTGTGTGGCATCTCTTCTCTTCACACACCCCTCCAGCACCAACTGCTGCTCTGAGATCAGAATGAAGAGAGGGGCCAGGAAGGCAGTTCCATCTTGTCTCCTGCACTGTGCTTATAACATAAGATAACATAACATAACCAAACATAACATAATATAATGCATATACATATAATATTGATAATATTATAATGTAATACAATATACCACTACTACTAATAAAATGATATTATAATTATATATTTAATATTAAATGTAATATTGCTAATAATATTACAGTATAATGTTATAGTACAATGTAATATACAATATTAATATTGTGCTATAATAATAATAATAATAATAATATTGTATTTACTTTTTACTTGTAAGCCGCTCTGAGTCCCCTTCGAGGTGAGAAGGGCGGCATATAAATGTCATAAATAAATAAATAAATAATATAAATTTATTTATTTATTTATTTTCCATCTATTTCACCCCAAAAGGGACTCAAGGTGGCTTCACAACTGGCCAACAACAAACAAATTCCAAAAATAACAATTACAATTAAAACCAGCAATAAAACATAAATTGTTAAAACAGCAATTAAAATCACACACGTTCAAAATCATAACCCAGAATCAGTTCATTAGTCTGTTGCTTTAAGAGTTCCCAAGTATTGCATTGTTATAGTTATTGTTTGGATGCATGGTCCCATAACCATGTCTTAAGGTTTTTTTTTCCTGAAAGACAGGATGGAGGGGCTGTTCTGATTTCACTGAGGAGGGAGTTCCACAAGCGAGGGGCCACCACTGAGAAGGGCCTGTCTCTTGTCCCCACTAGTTGTGCTTGCGAGGGTGGTGGAATCGAGAGAAGGGCATCCTCAGACTATCTTAATCTCATGTGACTACAAGTGCTCTCTAGCATGACTACAAATGTACACTTATTCTTTAACAGCTTACATGATCTCTGTTAATGTAAAGCAGAGGTAGACAACTGGGAAAGACTAGGAGGTACTCCACCAGGAGAAACACCAAGGTGGGAATGTTCTTATTTCACCAGATATAAATTTGGGGCAGTTTAGTGGGGTTTTTTTTTACCTCCAATTGCTAGGACAAAAACAACTCTGGGGTTACATATTACCCCATCTGTACAACAACATAGCAATGTACAAAATGATCACATAATCATATTTTACACTAACCATCCCCTGCCACGCGTTGCTGTGACCCAGTCTGTGTATGTGTGTTTTGTGTGTTTGCATGTGTGTATATATTTGTGTGTGTGTGTGGTTTTGTGCATGCGCTGTAATGTATTTTTTGTTTTTTGGCTTTTTAAGTCTTTTCTGCTGTGTTTTTCAGTGTTTTTATGAGTGATGGTCACTCGTTGGCTTGATATGTGTATTGTGTCCAAATATGGTGTCAATTCCTCCAGTGGTTTTTGAATTATGTTAATCCCACAAATGAACATTATTATTATTATTTATTATTATTAAACTTTATTTGTACCCCGCTAGCATCTCCCGAAGGACTCGATGCGGCTTACAAAGGCCAAGGCCTCAATACACAACATAACAATACACTTAAAGCAAATTAAAAACAATTAAAGCATCATTAAACAACAAGAACCACAAGCAATAAACAATTCATCAAACATTGTTTATATTTATTTATATAGATTAGTGTTGGCAAAAGCAACCTTTTAAGGTCTTTTTAGGCCTCAGTACAGATAGAGTTTCTTCTATTACTCCTGAAATGTACTTAATTCTCTTCTGAAGTGAAGAGATGCATAATCTTCTCTTGTGATTTTCATTCTGCTCGGTCTTTGCTTTCTAATGTTTGCCCCATGATACAAGGCTTTTAAATGAAAAATTTACTCTTTTGGTATGTGTTTGAATAGAAATCAGTCCCAAATCTTTTTGCCTTATTCAGTCTAATTTCAGACAGGGGATGATTATGCTGGTCTAGGAACATAATAAAGATACGATGTGATTTGACAGAGGATGAGCTAGATTGCACCTTGAATAATTTATTTTAATCAGCCTCATGATACTCTAACACATATTCTCTCCAGGGAATCAGGTAACTGATATTTTCCCAGTGACAGAATTCCCCTAAACATTTATTTATTTATTTATTTATTTATTTATTTATTTATTTATTTATTTGCTATATTTATATACCACCTTTCTCACCCTGAGGGGAGCTCAAGGTGGTTTGCAATATATTAATGGCAAAACTCAATGCCATATACCTATAGAAAGAAAAAAATTGTAATAACTAAACACTAGCATATAATTATAAATTAAAATCATTAAAACCATTCAACATAAAACATATGCAACATTTTAGTATTTAAAACACCCTAGAATCAATATTTAAATCACACAATCCAAAACTATGCCACATTGGTGTTTTAATTCTTGTTTCAACATCCATTTGGGCTCCTCACTATCCTTAGTTTGGGGATGATAACAAATACATTTCAATGTATTGTCAAAGGGTTTCATGGCTGGAATCACTGGGTTGTTCTACTGGCTACCAGTATTTAAAAAAATCTCTAAAATTACAACAGCACAACAACAGAGAGAAACAAACAAAGACATCTAATCACCTCTCAACAAAAGATTGCTCCAAGCACTGCCAGGCCATCAAATGCTAATCAAGTTGGTCAATTGAAACATTCACACCTAGCTGCAGCAGACAAGAGTCCTTTGTCCCATCCTGGTCATTCCACAGATATATAAACCGTTTTTCCTAGTTCCAACAGACCTCACTACCTCTGAGGATGCTTGCCATAGATGCAGGCGAAACATCAGGAGAGAATGCCTGTAGACCATGGCCATATAGCCCAAAAAAACCTACAACAACCCACAAATACATTTCATACAGATAGAATAGATTTACCACTAAAGCTTGCCATTTAGCAAAGAGAAACAACAACCGTATGCCTTTGGAATATTTTGGGTGTAGTATAACAAAATGGTTAGATGTACAATTACCTTAGATCATACTTATTCCTTATGTGTGTGTGTGTGTGTGTGTGTGTGTGTATTTTTAAATCTGTGGGTGCCAGAATTACTGGGCCAGGTTTGGGAACCAAGCGAATTGCCGAAGACAGCACCATTTGTTTTGATATCTCATGCAAGCAAATGTTGTGGGTTCTACACAGCCAGACATGATCAAGCAGAACATGGCATTTTGTGAAAGCAAATTCTTAAGATGCACAGATCATATTTCTTGCTGTCATGGTGGAAGGGGGCTGTTTGTGGAATTTCCTGTTGCAGGTAACAAAAGAGTCTGGCAAACCTTTGAGGACCTACAGTGATAACAGGATCGGATGCTTTGTGCCTGTGCCAATCTAGTAACCCACTGTTGTATATTAACCTATCCCTCCTTTTATTTTGTTACTAGAATGCCAAGTTTTTGAACCAGAAGGAAGCCCCCTTCATAGTAGAAACTTCAGAAATTGGTTCAGATGTCTTTGCCGGAGTAGAAGCAAAAGGCTTAAGTAACAGGTATGGTTTTAAAATGATTATCTCTGGTGTGATATTCTAATTGAAACCAACACTTTGGTAAAGCTGATTCTGCTTCTTTCCCCTAGATTTAAAGTCGTCTTGACTAATTGTTGGGCAACCCCCTCAGCAGAATATTTCTATCCAGTCCAGTGGCCACTAATAACTAAAGGGTAGGTGATTTTGGTCTCCAAATGAGAATAATTCAAATGAGATGAAACGACTGAACCAAGATATACTGAGATGCATAGAGCTATCCTTTTCTGTTGCAGATGATGTTAATACAACATATAATTACACAGTTTAGGAGTATAGCCTTACACAATGGCTTTATTACCAGGATGGCAGCATAACCAGGACAGAAGCACTGTTGCAAGTGATGTTAATGCAACATATAATTACACAGTTTAGGAGTGTGGCCTTACATAAATGACTTTCTTACCAGGAGGGCAGACCACTGCAGTGGAGCAAGCAGCATGACTGTTGTACAACAATTTTGATGAACAACAATTAATGGGACAGGCTGCCTTTGCCTAGTGACACCACAAGGACAGCCTCCAACAGAGCTACAGTACTCTGATAATGTGGAACAGTGCAATATCAAAAGTCAGGTATACCTTGCGCCTGTCTTTTAAAAAATAAACATCCTCACCTTTAATAGTGTCTAGGTGTGTGATGGAAGCCCCACTGAACAACAGGGCATCTTGTGTGGCAGCCAGTTATTCATTGAGAGGCCATATTACACAACATGATGGCGCCCCACTGCACATAATCACAATACTTTAACAGTACTGTAAATCAGCAGTATAGCTCTGTCACTATAATGTTATGCATCTCTAATGTATGATGTCAATTGTTATGACTCCCGAGAGTCATATTTTGGGGCCAATCAACACAGGCCACAAAATTCAGGGTTAATCTGAAGTATTGCTACTTTGGACCAGTCCATCAATTCTACCATGGTAGTTATTGCTGCCTCTGAACTATGGTGGGAGCAGACTCCTGACTATCCAGTTGGGACAAATCAGGTTTCACCCCACTGGATGATCACAGTTACATTTATCATTATTGTTGAGGATGTGACAATGGAGCTCAGGGAGCTTCTGGTCATTTCTCGGAGCTGTTGATGATGTCAGTAAAGGCACCTGTGTGACTTGGAAGAGTAGAGGTAGGGAAAAGAGGGGAAATCCTGCTCCATTCTCCAAATTGTGCGAGCATCTTTGCTGACATTGGCAAGTTTACTAGTGACGGCCCAGAGTTCTCTGCGGCAACAACAAGCAACAACAAGGATAAGTACCATTCCCATTTCTCCATGTTGTGGAGCATGGAGAAAGTGGGATAGCATCACTGATCCTGTGAACAATGGGGCAGTTCCAAATTAGAACTAGCTGAGCTGTTCACACACACTCCAATGTTTGGGTCTGCTCCAGAACTTCCCGAGCCTCTCAAGATTTTTGCTAACGTGACACTGGAAGTCACTGGATATTGTATGAAAATTCAGGCAATATTCAGGAGCAAGTTCTGGCTCTCTTTGCAGTATGTGGTCTGTGTAGGCAGGCCTTTGTTCTTGAGTGCTTTCTAAAACTCTGCAGCAGAATATTTAATCATCTCAGTTTTATGAATTTTATGTAAATGTGTCATTACTAAACTTGAGCTTACCTTTCAAATGTTCTCAGCTTATCATAGGTTCCTGCTATATCCCTGCAGTGTCCAGGCTGAATGCAAGGATAGTGTTGGAGGCAACAAAAGACTTTGGCCCCTTCCACACAGCTGAATAAAATCCCACATTTTCTGCTTTGAACTGGAATTTATGGCAGTGTGGGCTCAAATAACCCAGTTTAAAGCAGATATTGTGGGACATATGAGTGTGTGGAAGGATCCTTCTTCTGGTTCTTCTCACTCTAACATTTTCTACCTCAGTTGTGCAGCAGATAACTCCATCTTAATACATGAAAATGGGAAAGACAGCCGAGCTACGTTCCAGTTTAATGCATTTCGCTTCCGGAATATTCCCAAGCTTTCCAAGGTGTGGCTGCATTGTGAAACGCATGTGTGTGATAGTGAGAAGATCTCCTGCCCTGTGGTAAGTGCATGCATTACTGACATGTGGCAAAGTCTAGGATTTCAAAATCCACATTCCTGAGGACCAACTAATTTTGATTCAAATTTTAACTGTTATATGTTCCTTAAAGACACTTTTAAATATTACGATGCAACATATAATGAAGGTTTAGTGACCTGGACACAGCAAAAAACCACATTATCTGATTTGAACTGAATTATATGCCTCTACACTGCCATATAATCCTATTCAAAGCAGATAATATGATTTTTATATGGCAGTGTAGAAAATGCCTCAGGTGGAGAGAACAAAGAGCTTCAGAATCAAGTAAAGATTAGAATCATAGCTACTGCGTGGCCCCTTCTATGCTGCCAAATAAAATCCATATTATCTGAATTGAACTGGATTATCTGGCAGTGTAGACTCATACAATCCAGCTCAAAACAGATAATGCAGATTATCTGCTTTGATAATCTGGGTTATATGGCAGTGTAGAAGGGACATAAATCACTTCATGATGTTATCATCAGGGTTATAAGGAGTACATCTCATGCTTACTGACATATTCCTTTGACAGGGTGGGGAGAGTGCAGCTGTAGTCTTCCTAAGCTTTGCACCTGAATTTTTCCATATATAGAGATAGAGAGAGTGAGAAAGAAAGAAAGATAGAAAGAGAGAGAGAGAGTTGGAATAAATTGACATTTGCTTGCTTATGTTTATTCATTTGTTTATTTATTTATATACCTAATTTCTCCCAGAGTGAAATCCGTAGGGGTTTCCAGAAACAGTCAATTAAAAACATTTATGGCAATTAAACCCACTTCGTAAAGTATTTTAAATACTTTTAACAAACATTTTTAAGATAAGTAGAAGATCCCAATAAAAAGGTTCCCCTGCTTTCTCATTAAAAACCTATTAAAACAAAAGGATGTCTGCCTGCCAGTGAAAGCAGATACAGTAGAGGGCCAGCCTAGGCACCTTCCACACTGCCCTATATCCCAGGATCTGATCCCAGATTATCTTCTTATCCCAGATTATTTGGCAGCGTATACTCATATAATCCAGTTTAAATCAGATAATCTGGGACCAGATATTGCTTGAATTTTTTTAAAAAAATGAAAAAAAATTGTTAGGGAAATATGAGGGTGAAGTGTATTACTCACATCCTGAAGGGGTCAGTATGGCTCCTCAACCTCTACTCCAGTTATATACTCTTTCAGATAAACCAGGTTACAAACAAATGCAATATACAGAAAATATGCCAGAAAGTAGTGACGTTGGTGTGTCATTTCACCTAAAAGGTACTGTTTTTGTTATGTGCCTTCAAGTGATCTTTGATTATGTGCATCTGAAGAAATGGCATAACTTATGCTGAAATCTTTGTGGTTTCTCAGGACTCTATTGTTTGAAATGGCAAGTGGAAAATGAGGTCTCTGCTCACTAGAGGGAAGTAGAGTAATGTATGTGACTGGGCTCCCCCTCGTATATTAATATGGGCTAAATGTCATTTGAAATCATATTAAAAATCCATCATGGGAGGCACTTTCACTCTCTGTATATGCAAGTGTCAGTAGGTGGAACACTGAATAATTACCCCCAATATCTTTCACAAATAGGGAACCAGTGTCTACTGTGCCCCCTATTCCCCACCAAAACCAAACAGCATAATTTTAGGGCGTGTTGGAAATCCCCAAGAAACAGCTCTAGACCAATCTCTGAAAAGTGAACACCATCGGGCTGTAATAATTCAGAATGTTTGTAAGTAATCTCAGGGTAAGCAAGGTAAAAAAACACAGAACAACAGCCAAGGCATGCCTTATTTTATTACTGACTCTCAGCAGCATACATCACCCTCCCAGGGCAAATGTTGCCTTGAAATGATAGCTAACCTTGCAAACTGTATAGGGCCTTTTATCCTGAATTTTACCCATATCTGATTGCCCAAATAATGAGTGCCTTTCCAGCAAGAAGACCCAGGTCACTGCACCCAAGATGCACAATCAAAATAGGAGGAGGCAGGCCACAGCACTCCCTAAACAGAGAAACAAAAAGCCGTGACATTGTAAATCCTTCCAACTAAGCCATCCAGCAGTAGCACTGCCACTTAAACCAAGATGACATCCATAATTGCTCCAGTACACCTGGCACTCAGCCCAGAAGGTGTAACTGTGGCCATAAATCAGCACTCTTTGCTGCACAGGCATGGACAACAACCTGGGAGCTGCAAGGCTCAGTGAGAAAATGGCTGAACATATCGGCGATAAGCCACCGATCTCCAATGTCCAGTCATCTGAATACCCTGAGCATCAGTGCCAACCACTGCTGCTGAAGAAGCCACCCCAATACAGAAAGAATCTGTGCCAAACTTAACTCCCTTCCAAACCCAATTTAGCAAGTGCCTTGGAAGCTATGGCCCAAAACTGATACTTGGTCAACCGAGACTGGTTGGAATCACAAAACAAAGGTCCGTGTAACGTTCTCGTAACTGAATAAATTGGCAAATGGTCCAAGCAAGATATAATTCAGTATCCAAACAATGTTGGAGATGTAATTTGCACTGAGACCCCTCTGATCAGTACCCCGAATTATTGTTACAGTCATGATGGCCTAATGACTTAAACCAAAAAGTCAGAGCCAGGACATGTACAAGAATGTATTATGCTAACTGCCCCTTACCATGTAATTAAACACAGAACTCTTTACTTTTACCTGTACTTTTTGTTGTGGCTAAAATAATTAAATTCAGAGATAGCCCACTTCTACAACAATTGCCAAAGCTGCTCCATCCGAAAGTGGGAGCATCAGCTATCTCATTGTCCAATCCAGGAATATGTTGGTCTATTAAAGGGATCTTAAATTGCAAGCGATGCATTGTAAATTCCCCAACTAAAACCATGCCCATCTTCAAATGAGATGTTAAGGAGTTGATAACATGAATCACAGCCAAATTATCACATCAGAAATATACAGCTGAATTTGCAAATGCAATTGCCCATAACTTTACTGCAACTAGGATTGAAAATCACAGGACAGTAAGATCGGTTGTGATCCCACAGGGGTGCCCAGGCCTCTGGCCAACAGTTAACACACCAACAGCCACTGAAAAAGAACCCAAAGCCCAGAGAGCCTAATGCAGTGGTGCGAAACTAATATTGCACTAACAGCATCACAAAGCAGAGCAAAAGACCTGGGTAGGAGCAACCAACCAACAAGCAAAATTTAAATGGCAAAGAAGCTTCTGATATTCTCGTAATGTGGCCTTGCGATAAGTCAAAACATCTGTCACCCAGTTTAGCACATCAGCAACCTTAGTTGAGGGAAACCTAGAGAATTGATTAACCACATCTATCTCTATGCCCCAAAAGTTAAGCCTAGTGGATGGACCTGCCTTTTTGTGTGCCAATGAGGCCCCTAGTTCTTCCATAAGAGTAGAGAACTGCTACAATAAAATTGTGCACAGTTCAGTGCCAATAAACAAGAAATCATCCAAATAGTGTACTACACCTTGGCATTTGGTTTTAAACCTGGTGGCTCACTCAAGAAAAATACTGAACCCTTTGAATGCTGAACAAGAGCTTGAAGAGCCCACGAGTAAAGCCCAATCCTTATAGTATGCATCATAAAACACAAAAGCTCAAAGTCGACTGGGTGAACAGAGAACAAACAAAATGCTGACTAGATGTCTGACTTTGCCAGCTCTGCCACCACACCATGCGAACAAACTTGCTTAACAGCCTCATTGAAAAATTGCAGTGCACTGAACAAAACTCATAGGGATACAATCATTTACTGATGCCCCTGTTAGACAAGCCAGGTGATGAATAAATCCACCAGGAGTCTTTATTGGCACAATACTGAGTGGGGATAGGATACTCTTAAATTTGGCACTGGAGTTTGACTGAAAACATTCAAGATTGTAGCCTTTTGAACCTCTTTCCAAGGCCTTCCCATGTAATGAATTCTTGAGCCACAAGTAAAAACCTCCCCCAGGTGATATGCATCCCAAACATTAGGGTAAAAGCAATAAAGCAGGTAAACTAACTGGACTGGGCCCCATTTGAAGGAGATTACTCCCTGATGTCCAAATGGATGTCCAAAGAACTTCTAACTGGGCTAAGACTCAAAAGAGACATGAACAAAAAGTGGAAAGGGGGGGAAATCATCAAAGAAGCATTCAAATGAATAACCAACTCCTGTAGGGAAAAGGTTCACAAGTCTGAAGTGAAAATTGAGCTCGGGCTTACTAGGGACATTAAAAACAATAAAAGGGGCTTCTTTGCTCACGTTGTTAGAAAAAGAAAGAACAAGGAGGCGATAGGACCTCTGCGAGGAGTAGATGGGGTAATGCTGACAGGGGAAAGAGAAAAGGCAGAATTACTTAATACCTTCTTTGCCTCAGTCTTCTCACAAAGAGAAAGCCATCCTCGACCGTAGCTACATGGAGTGGACGAAGGATTAGGGAAAATCCAACCCCAAATAGAGAAACAAGTCATCCAAGAATACCCGGCCACTCTAAACAAATTCAAGCCCCCAGGGCCAGATCAACTACATCCAAGGATATCAAATGAAGTTATTTTGGAACCACTGGCAATCATCTTTGAGAGTTCTTGGAGAACGGGAGAAGTCCCAGCAGATTGGAGAAGGGCAAATGTGATCCCTATTTTCAAGAAGGAAAAAAGGGCAACCAAAACAATTACCGTTTGTTCAGCCTCACATCGCCACTAGGCAAGATTCTGGAAGAGATCATTAAGGAAGTGGCAGAGTTCAAAACAATCTTCACAAATTAGAGAGATGGGCCAAAACTAACAAAATGAAGTTCAACAGAGACAAAGGCAAGATACTCCACTTAGGCAGGAAAAAAATGAAATGCAGAGATATAGAATGGGGAATGCCTGGCTTGACAGAAGTACATGTGAAAAAAATCTTGGAGTGCTCGTGGACAACAAGTTAAACATAAGCCAATAATATGATGTGGAGGCTAAAAAAGCCAATGGGATATTGGCCTGCATAAATAGAAGCATAGTGTCTAGATCCATGGAAGTCATGCTACCTCTCTATTCTGCCTTGGTTAGACCACACCTGGAACATTGTGTCCAATTCTGGGCACTGCAGTTTAAGGGAGATGTTGACAAGCTGGAATGTGTCCAGAGGAGGGCAACTAAAATGATCAAGGGTCTAGAGAACAAGCTATATGAGGGCTGGCTTAAAGAGTTTGGCATGTTTAGCCTGCAGAAGAGAAGGCTGAAAGGAGACATGATAGCCATGTACAAATATGTGAGATGATGTCATAGGAGTAGGGAGCAAGCTTGCTTTCTGCTGCCCTGGAGACTAGCACGCGGAACAATGGCTTCAAAAGGAGATTCCTCCTGAATACTAAGAAGAACTTCCTGACTGTGAGAGCTGTTCAGCACTGGAACTCTCTGCCCTGGAGTGTGGTGGAAGCTCCTTCTATGGAGGCTTTTAAATAGAGGCTGGATGGCCATCTGTCGGGGGTGCTTTGAATGCAGTTTTCCTGCTTATTGGCAGGAGGTTGGACTGGATGGCCCATGAGGTATCTTCCAACTCTATGATTCTATGCTGCCACCCACTAGGCAGTTGCAGGTAGGAAAAATGCCCCTGTCTTGTCTTTGCCCACCCCTATTTAAACCATTGAATGGTAGAGAAAAATGGAAAGTGGTCAAAGAAGAAACACAGAAACCCAGAAAACCTTGCTAAAAATGATTTTCAGAAGTGCCTTTATTCTTCCACAGTACATTTAAAGAAACCTCAAAGGTTTCTGTAAGTATCACACTTCCCTTTGTCCTTAGCAATATCACTACTTGCCTTGAGCTTCACTTGAGTTATACATACTTTGCCCTGTAAAGAACTGAATGTTTAAACCTTTCTTTGGAGAGGTAACTCCTTCAACTGTAATGAAACATAACTAGGCAGTAGGATGTAGCACTGTTCTGGCTCTTACTTCCATCTTCAAGGACTTGTGCTTTATACTGCAGCCTGTCTACCCTAACTTGGAAGAAAGTTTCACTTGGGACACAGTGGAGCTTCCTTCTAACTCAATCAGGCTTATATTGTTGTTGTTTTAAACTTTCCATGCATGACTGCTACCAGAGCCATGAAACTGATTAGGCTGAAAAAACATAATGTGATGCACCTTTTATTCTTTGTGATTCAAACTATTTATTACATTAATTGTTTCTTTGCTACTTTAAGGCATGTGCAAAGCAGAGACAACGAATGGAACAAACAGGTGGTGTTTTAATGGCAGAACTTACTATAAGCAGTAAGTATTTAATGTTTCTGATTTGGCTTATTTATTATTTATTTATTTACAGTATTTATATACTGCTTTTCTCATTCAAAGCAGCTTACACAGAGATAATGCCAAAATTCAATGCCTTACATATATAAACCAAATCACAAATCAACACCATATAACTAAGCATAAAATCAATAGGACAATTCACTATAAGATAAGAAAAAAAGACATTTAAAACATGAAATATAAGAATTAAAACACCTAATAAAAACATTAAAATCACATGATCCAAGCGCTTCAACCAGTCCATTCCAATGTCAATTGTGCATATTCTGTATTTGCTTCTTGTATTGCGTTACTTTACTAATCAAAAGCTTGGTTCCATAACCATGTCTTTGTTCTCTTTCTAAAGATGTTCCATTGCAAAATATTTTGTAGGTGAAGGGAAGGTAACACTGCCATATTAATATTTTGATGACAAGTTAGGATAAGTAAGAATTATACTGTAAGGATGGTGCAATAGTCTACCAGATTTGATGTGGTTTATCCATTGATGTGAAAAGTAATCCCAGAACCTCCTAGTAACTATTCATACATTCGAAAGATCATGTGAAGGAACAGGACTTCACCATACATTTCTCACCTTGGTTGCTCAGTTCAGGATCACCTTGAATGACAAAGAAAGATCTGAACCTTATTTACACCTTGCCACATCATTCAATGAGATTACAAAATGAAGGAACAAAAATATGAGGAAAATGGGAATTATACTTTTATTGTCTCCAAACTGAGTTTGGAAGATAAAGGAACTCTGGCCTTAATCCAACTGTTGGTCTCAATTACAGTGTATCCACTGAACTAACAGGAAGTTGAAGTCCACACTTATGGCACTAATTGAAACAAACATTAAATCTAGTAGAGAAATTCATAAAACAAAAAGGATAACATCAAATCAGCAGTTCTAAAATGACAAAACAATATGTCATGGTAGAATGATACCATGAGCAAGAGATTTCCAAACTCTATGTTGCAGCACATTATAGAGTGGTCTGCAGTGTATAGGTGTGTTGTGCGAACATAATCAGAAATGACATAAAGCTTGGAAACGTATAGCTTACAAATCATATATTTTTAAAAAATATAAATGAAAGGTTTTCATGAAATACATTGAGTTCCCATTTTATTATTGCAACATACATATGTGTCCGTATCTCTGGTAGGGTGTTGGTTTAATTTCTGGTTCTCTAGTCAAACTGAATTACTGTGTTGTCAAATGAAGCATATCTAAAAAGTATGTTACAAATGTGAAATGTTTGGAAAACTCTGCTATAAATAATTAATCCAGGGTTTCTCAACCAAGATTTCTTGGAGACCTAGGATTTTCCAAGAGGTCATGGGGGTTCCGTGAGAGATTGTGATGAGGGGGAAAAATAGATATAGATAGAATGAGCAAAGGAAGATAGATACTTTTGAACTGTGGAGGAAAATTCTGATAGTGCCGTGGACTGCAAGAAGATCCAACCAATCCATACTTTACATTTTAAAGTATTTTTATACAATAATTTCATTATTTCATTTCCTCCTGTATTTAAGCATTCACCGTGAGTAATTGTTTTCTTGTTTGATACAGGCAGAGGGTTGCTCATAAATTACAGCCTTTCAGGTAAACATTACAAAGATTTATTCTATTAATACAAAATAGTACAGGTTGAGTATCTCTTATCCAAAATGATATGTGTCAGAAATCAACTCTGTTTCAGATCCCCCCCCCCCAAGTCTAATGACAAAATTCATTTTTGTTTCGTAGATATCTTATACACATAGACCAAAGGTAATTTTGTACACAAAACCAAAGTTTGCACATGAACCAAAATGAATGATTACTGAACCATCGGAAATCAAAAGTCTCATTATCTCAATCATCTATATGGACATTTTTGGATATTGGAATTCCAGATAAGGGATACTCAACCTGTATTAAGTGGAATCATTTTATTATAGTTGAGTGATACTTGAATTAATACCAAATTAGGTGTAAAATCTGGCTTATTCAGGCATTTCTTTCATGTGTAAATTCTACATGTGATGAACAGAGAGGAATGCTCATTTCTCTGCTGTTCTCGTTGTTCTTTGCATGTGGAGAGTGACATACGGCAAAGAAGAACTTCCTTTAGCTCTGGAAAGTGTCCTTAGTCTGAATCTTGTTTTTCAAGTATTATGAAATCCCAGGGAGTGCCTCAATGAACAGAGAAGATCCTCTTTTGCAGACAGTCTGCCTCCATACATACAAGAACAGGTGATGAGATGGCGATAGTACATTCATTCCCGCATCCCTCTTTGAGTGCAAAGTTTCTATGTCAGCAGAGCCTGAATTGGGCTATTGTTGAGTGCTGTCAGCTGACTTCTGGAAAGGGGCCACATCTTTTCTTGGAACAGCTTCCCTGGTTTTTGCTGAAAGTCAGAAAATCAGATCGCGGAAACTCCCTTTGAATAACTAGAGTGCTAATTTAATATTATTGAATTACTGTGATTCTACAAATTAATATAAAAAGGAAGTAGCAGCAATATTATGACATAAAGTATTTAAATTCAAGTCACAGCATTTCTGGTTTAATTAAAATAGCTAAGATTCTTCATTGGAAGACATATTAACAATTGTGTAACCAAGGCTGCATAAATTACCCCTCTCAATGCTACCTTTTGAGCATAGTGGAAGATAGGGAGATGTGTCTCTTAAAAATTGAGAGAATACTTTCAGACATTGCAATGAAAGTTAAGTTTGTGTAATTATGAGGTATGTACATGTGGGTATGCATGCATAATAGCTATACAGTCATCCCTCTATATTCATGGATTCTGCACCCACAGATTCAACCACCCAAGGCTTGAAACTATTTTAAAATATAATTTCAAAAGCAGATCTTATTTTTGCCATTTTATATAAGGGACACCATTTCACTGTCATTATATATAATGGGATTTGAATATCTGTGGATTTTAGATTGGTGAGGATCTTGAAACCAAACCACAATAGATACCATGAGGTCACTGTGTTGATTAATGTGATTCTGGTATTTTCAGAGCAAATAGATTTTTCATTTAGATTCTCTGAGTTTCATGAATATTCATAATGTTATCATACTCTCTTAATCTTATGAATTCTGGTAAGTTTTAGTAGCCAAGCCACACTGAAAAGCGCCACTGTCCATATTGCCATAGGACCCTCTGAAAAAGCATGGCATGGCATGAAACAACAAGAAGTCAAAATGAGGTCCCAGTATGTCTCATCTGGTCTATCATGTAGATTCATCACAAAATGCAAATAAAAGTCAGTAAAATCTAGGATTTTATTTAAATGAGACAAAATTTAAAAATCACCAGCAAATTATTTTAGTATTTGGTAGGGTCCTAGATTGCACAGAACAACAGTGAGTATGCAGTGAGTGAAACTAGTCACTTATATTCTTGCTCTTTTTTTTTTTTTGCAGGTGTCCTTTACTATTTATTTCTCTTACATAGTGTATCTATAGTTTTCTTATAATAGTTTACCCAACATCAGCTGCTCGTGTATTCTACTGCTTGAAGAAATTATTATTTTTCCCATTGCATTATTTTGTTTGGAAAATGAGTGACATATGGCTTATATTTTGTTTTTGTGACAATTGAGAATAACAGTGGTGATTGTTAACAGCTGTTTGCTTATTCTTTTAAAAATCTCATTTCAGGTTGTTTTTAGAAATGTCATATAAAGTTTTTTGAGTAACAGAGGGGAAACTACTATTATATAATAAATGAGTGAATATTTCCAACTATTCCAAAAATGCAGTAAGCTTCCATTTATGTCATGATTATTTGAATCGAGCAACTAACATGTTTTCAAGGTTCTCAAAGACACCCACATTTCCACATAAAAGGAATAGTCTATCTTAATTCTTATGATCTTTGTGAGAATAGTGGTTTTTTGTTCACTTGCTTTAAGTACAGTAGAAAGATCTCAAAAATAAGGTAGCTGTCCTTTAGATCCCCAGATACTTTAGATCAGCAGATATCAAACGATGCTCCACGGAGCCCTTAGCCACAGTCAGAAGCTGTGCAGGGGCTCCACACCACCCTGCTACCCCCTGCCTAGGAAGCACAAGGCCTCCTTCACGCTGCCAGCAGTGTGACTTTGAGACATCCCTTGCACTGCTGGCAGCATGACCTAGGAGACCTCCCTCACACTGCTGGCAATGCACCTTTGAGGCTTCCCTCATGCAACCGGCAGTGCAGCCTAGGAGGCTTCCCCACCACCACTTTGTGATTTTCCTGCAAGGCAGAAGCAGGTTGAACTGGTTGGCCCCTGCATTTCCTCTTCTATTATTATTATTATTATTATTAGTAGTAGTAGTAGTAGTAGTAGTAATATTAGTAATATTAGTATTTCAAAGGTTTGGATGGCCATCTGTTGGGGGTGTTTTGACTGCGCTTTCCCTGTATGGCAGAAGCAGATTGGACTGGATGGCCCCTGCATTGCTCCTTCTATTATTAGTAGTATTAGTAATATTAGTATTTCAAAGGCCATCTGTTTGAGGGTGCTTTGTGATTTTCCTGCATGGCAGAAGGAGGTTGGACTGGGTCACCCCTGGGTAGCTTCTCCTCCGATTATTATTATTATTATTATTATTATTATTATTGTTATTATTGTTATTTCAAAGACTAGATGGCCATCTGTTGGGGGTGCTTTGACTGTGCTTTTCTTGCATGGCAGAAATGGTTGGAGTGGATACCTCTGGGTTCTTCCACTGAAATACTGTTGTTTATGTCAGTCAAAATTATTCTTCATTTTAAATATTGTTCAAACAAGATATCTGCAATGTGCACAAGAATTTGCTCATTTTTTTAGTTAGTTCACACAAGCATTCTCTACCCATCTGCCACATGCCCAACCCATCTATTAAATTTTAAAATGTAATGCAGTCCCTGTATCTAACAGTTTCTCCACAAAAAACATTTCCTTGAAAAGGGGCTCCACAGCTTTAAAAGTCTGAGAACCCCTGCTTTAGATCAACTCTCTAACAGCATGATCAATTGTCTTGTGTTGAAGACAATACTTTAGACCAGCAGAGCTCAAACTGTGCTCCATGGAGCCCTTAGGCACAGTCAGGAGCTGTGCAGGGGCTCCACGCCACCCTGCTACCCCCTTGCCTAGGAAGCACAAGGCCTCCTTGTGTTTTCTTCTGGCACAAACAACCATTAGTAGCTACAGGTTCTCATTATGTATCCATGTGGAATTTTCCATATTGCAAGTATGATAAGAGACTTAAGGATTGGCATGGTCCCTATCATACGTTGCTGCATGCATCCCACTGCTGGTTTGCCTCCTCCCTGTGATTCCCCTGTAACTAACTATTAACAATTAAATCCTATCAGTAGTTCCCAATCCTGCAACATTCCCACCTTGGTGTGATGGCTTCTTTTTGCTTCTATGCCAGAAGGGTGGAATTCTCCGTCACTCCCCACTTTCTTTTATTATTTCCAATCTGGTAATATTATATTTTATACTTATATTTGCCATTTTTTGTTTTTTAAATGCTGGAATTGCACAGTTGTGCTAAGAAAAATCTAGGGAACTGCAGTAGTGTGGAAAGGCAGAATTACAAAGGTGTGTACACTCAAATTGGCAAATCAGCACAGTTGTGCAATGAAAAGAGTTGCAATATCAAAGGTACTCAATCCAGTATGTATCCACTAGCAATAGTAACACAACTGTAGTAGAATATGTTTGTGCGATAAAGTCCTATGCTATGTTAAAACTGTATAGATTAGTAGATGTTTGCCAGGTGGAACAGTCCTATATATTACCAGCATCATTGAGAAAGGATAACATATGGTAAGAGACTATTTCACTGTTTGTGTAATTTCACGTGGAGAGGAATAACTGCTTTTCTTCTGGCTCAAACAAAGCATTAGTAGCTCATTTCATATACAATTACCATGAAAACAATATTTGTGTTGTGAAATGTCTAGGGCAGAGAACAACTACATGACATTTAGAGAATTAACAGGTACAGGTGCTGCATTTAAAGTATGATGACATTTTATTCAGGAGTTGTGCAGACTGGAAGCACTGCACAAGAAAATCCTCAGAGAGAGTGTCAAACTTGATTTAAAACTTATGTGTCCATTGTGAAATACCCTCAGGAAATTTCCCATACATGTCTTATAATATGGCAGGCATTCAGTGTTGCAGTTATGGATTCATAATATAGAGTCATAAGTCCACCATTGTTCCATATTCTGTAATCCTGTGTAGTCTCTGCCCACATTAACAACTAGTAGCCACACAGGCAAAGGAAGACTGTTCTGCTAGCAACTGGGACACATTTCCAGTGTCCTTCATCCAGCAAGCAAGATTATGACAATTCCATGTTACATTTGGTGAAGCAGGATGGACATATCATCATTACTGCTTTTTAGGAATCTTATGGTTTTCAAATTTTTGTGATTTTATCTATGAGATTTTCATGTGCTGTTGGTTGTATTTGTGTCATTGTGTTTGTGTTTATGTATTGTTGTCTGTGTGGCCCTTGGAGTGCTTCTGTGACCTGCCCCGAGTCCCTTTGGAAGATGGTGGTAGGGTACAAATAAAAATTATTATTATTATTATTATTATTATTATTATTATTATTATTATATACACAGAATTATATAGACATTCTGCTGGCTGTTGTATTGGATCACACGTTGGGCACTTCCCAAGTGCCTAGGACTGTGTGATGTATTGGCGAATAATGCGTGCAGATCCCAATAAGGTGACCTTCTGCAGCTGGCAGATGGTAAATTTGTCAGCGCCAATTGTGTTTAAGTGCAGTCTAAGGTCTTTAGGCACTGCACCCAGTGTACCGATCACCACTGGGGCCACCTTGACTGGCTTGTGCCAGAGTCTTTGCAGTTCGATCTTTAAATCCTCATATCGTGTCAGCTTTTCCAGTTGTTTCTCTTCAATCCTGCTGTCACCTGGGATTGCAACATTGACAATCCATACTTTGTTTTTTAACACAATTGTGAGGTCAGGAGTATTGTGCTCCAAAACTCTTGTCTGTCTGAATTCGGAAGTCCCAGAGTAGCTTGACGTGTTCATTCTCTATAACTTTTTCTGACTTGTGATCCCACCAGTCCTTTGTCGCAGGCAGATTTGAGCACGAGTTCCAATGAATCATCATCTGTTGTTGTTGTTGTTGTTGTTGTTGTTGTTGTTGTTGTTGTTGTTATTACACATACCCCAATTACCAACAGAATTGACATAGTTCTCTTTGTGTGGCTGATGCACAGTAAAGTAGATTTGCAGGAAGGGGGTCAGACCACAAGCCAGAGGAGAAGCCATCCCTCAGTTTCATACAATTTATTCCCTGCTTTCAATCTTTCTTTTCTACTCTTTATTTATGAAGTGTTTTATTTTAGAACTAAAACAACTTTTTTGATATACACGGACACACACAGAGTTCAAAATCATTGTCTCTGAACATAAACCTATTTTATAAACCTTAAGCTTTGTTAGAAGCTAAACTAAGAAGTCTTTAACTACTAGTCTTAATAGTTATTATACTTGGAAGGAATATGGCGCTCTCAAAGAATGCTGGCTTGTGTTTTCTCTATTAATGTATAATAATGAAAGTATAATAATTAATTTGACATTCAGAAACCCATTTTTGCTTGATGAGCATGAACTTCTTTTTGTTAATTTGGGTTATTAGCCACATCTTAGTTCTGTGTAAAGCTTACAGACTTTATTCTGATCTTCTGCAGACTGTAAATATAATTGTTTCAAGTAGAATGATAAAATATAGGCCAAATTTAAGTTGCAATGTTTTGATTAAGCAAGAACATTTCCATTTGTCAAAAGGCAATTACAAAGACCAATGCCCCTTACTTGATATCACTATAGTCCTTTGGGGATAAAACTGATTCAGATCAGGACCAGTTGGAGAACTGCACCAATTCAAGCTTGAGTTGTTGTATTATGATGTACATGAAGTTGTGGTGTTAATTAATTTGGTCATACTTAACCTTAGGGTTATAGATCTTTGGTTTAGAAAAGTTATGTGTTTACTACGAACTCTAGTTCTTCCACAGTTTAGGTATTGCTACTGGTTCAGATTAGTCAATAGTTCAATGTTCAACTGTGACATTTTAAATCAGGAAGGGAATTTTTTGTTGCCCATGCTTCATATGAAAGTGTAAAGAATAACTAGTCCTCTACCAATGAGTATGCTGCAGCACAAAACAAATTCAGTTTCTCACTCATTTATGGTAATGTGAATCTGTGTTAGAGTTGATATCTTGGAAAAATCCCATTTCTGTAATACCATCATGAAAAAGCATCAGCACAAATATGTACTGCACAAGATTAAATTATGGATGCAAAGGTCAATTTTATTTATTTTTAATTCTATATAGTATTGTTTTGACATTCAGAGTTAAATTAATTACAATTTAGACAATTGAAATGTAAGAGTTACTTTATGGGAAATGAAACAGATATTTCAGTGTCTTGAAGAGGAAGTTGTTACATAATTTTCTGCTTCCAATGGGTCTTCATTCTAGGAAATGCAATATCGCACTTATAAGCCATCCTTTTTTTCTTCAAGTGACTCCAGATCATCCCATTCAATTGCAGATGAAAGCTGTGCCTTTCTACAACAATGAAAATGTGAAAATCATCTCAATCTCATATCAGTTCGATATAGATCAGTACATTCCTCCATCTGGAAATCTCTAAATTCCACATGACTATTGCTTTCAAAGACAGCCAGTGTTAAGTGTTGGTTTATGGGAGACCACGGTTTGAATCCCTGGAAATTATGGAAACTAGGGTGGGGTGAACTCCTACTGTTAGGCCCAGCTTCTGCAGTTCAAAAACATGCAAAATGTGAGTTGGTCAATAGCTACCACTTCTGCAGGAAGGTAACGATGCTCCATTCAGTCATGTTGGCCACATGACTTTGGAGGTGTCTACGGCCAACACCCCCCAGAGATGAACACCACCCCCCAGAGTCGCACACAACTAGACTTAATGTCAGGGGAATGGAGAATATATATATATATATATATATATATATATATATATATATATTTCCATGCCTACAGGGTATATTATATTATAATAAAGGGAAAATTGTGGGTGAAGCACACATTAATCATAATAAATACTCTCCCTTATTGCTTTTCAATATTATAATAGTGCACAGCAGAACAGGTAGATGTGCTGTTTTGATCCAAATGCTGATACTTCTCCATTTGAGGATTTACCTGTTACGTATTTCTACCAACTTTCCTCAACAGTTTACATTTGCATTCTTATGTATACCTACTGTTCCACTTCCACATATCCCTTTGGGTGAGTTTCTACATCTTCACTGAATGCTGGCAAAGGCATGTTAAAGCCAGTTTTTCCTCTGAGCCAAAATGTTCTTTGTTGCCCCTTGCCCTGTCAGGAATAATATGAGAGCAGAAGAAGACACAGAAACAACTCTTTAAATGACTGGTAGCATCTCAGCGCAAGATGGTTTATATATTTTAGAGGGTGGAAATCTTCTCTTCAAGGAATAATAAGAGAGATTGCAAAAATATGAGACAGAAGGGGGTGTACCATCTTTTTTTTTAGGGTCCAAAATCTTCCTCAAAATCATGGAAATTGAAAGATTTCTTTTAAAATCTTAACTATAACAAAGGCTTTTGAGGAGTTTTGGAACTGTAGCAACAACAAATAAGTTTTTTAAAAGTAACTTCATAAACTGTGTGCTAATGTGTTCATATCCTAAATCCCTGATCAGTCTTCGTCTAGCTGTGATACCAAAGTTTTACAATCTCATATGTAATATTATTGATAGGATTAGCCATCGAAGTTTTCTTTTAGAATAGTTATTAGCACTTTTTTTTCTCTCCCAAAGGACTGATATGCCAGTCTGCAGTCAAGCAGAATATTCACTATAAGGCACCTTGGCCCAGTGCACCCACAATGTGTTTAAATATTGAAAAAAAAATCTGTATGGTGATAATGATAATCTTGCCTTTGTGCCCAAGTTCAATCTATGTTATAAGTAGAAATTAGAAATTGAGGTCTGTACTGTTCCCATTTTTGATTTAGAATATTGTTCTGTCCTTGCAGCAATATTCATTCTAGGCAACTCGTATACCTTTATTTTAATGGTTCCTCTTTCTTGCAAATCATAACCTCCAATTGACTGCAGAACATTTGCTGTGATCATAGAGACATGGATTTGAAGAGCTGGAGGCAAAATAGACAGAGTGGGGAGGGAGACAGGAGAGATTCAGATTACTGTGTATTGGCTGTGTATATTGGTTTGAGAAAAACAGCATTTAAAAATAACCTAGCTTAAAGAAATACGGTTATTCACTTATGTTTGGAAAGTTTTCTTAGAACTTAAGTTCCAGCTTTTATTATATTTAGGGAGTGGGATGGGATGGAGAAACTAAGCCATTTCGACTTGGACAAAACATCTTAAGATCTTCATGAGGAGAGAATTGATACAAAATTGACCACTAACTTTGATTTGTGAGGCAAGATGTATTAATAAATAGACCTTTACAATTTACGTCTACACAACATACGTAAACTGGTACTTTCCATCCTTGAAGCTGTATTCACAGTGTCTCCAAACAGGCAATAGCGTGGCCTTGTGATTCCCACCACACCTGCAACAACAGGGCCTGCAATTACAAGCATAAGAAAAAAGGAGAAGAAAAAATAGAATATAATTAAAACTTTGAATCTGGGAGTGCGTGTACATTGCCTAATTATATCAATTTGATACCATCCAAACTATTGAAACATGGAAGGCAGTTAGAATTCTCCATTCGAGGGATTTAGGGCATTCTTGTAAAGTGCAACCTAAATGTTGTTAGCAGAAAATTCTAAGCACTTCACCAAATTGTAAACTCCAGAATCCTATAGAATGAATCCATGACTATTAAACAGTTGAATAAGTCATACTCTTTTAGCTTCAAAGTAAAGCAAGAGTGTTGTTGAAGGCTTTCATGGCCAGAATCACTGGGTTGCTATGAGTTTTCTGAGCTGCATGGCCATGTTCCAGAAACATTCTCTCCTGATACTTTGCCCTACATAAAAACTCCAACCGTCACCCAAGTAAAAAAAAGAAGCACAATTAAAGCACTGGCAGACCATGCAAAAAGAATCTGCAAACCTCACCCCCTCCATGGTGAACTGAACCACCTAAACTGGGCTCTAAAGGCCAATGGATACTCCACCACAGACACCAGAAGAGATGCGAGACTGAGAACAAGCCATGAGAGTAAGGACAAAGATCCACCCAGAGGAAAAGTGTTCTTACTATACATCAAGGGAACCACTGGCCACTTAGGAAAGCTGGTGGAGAAACACAACTTACAAACTATTTACAGAAGAAAATCCAACAACTGCAGGAGTCTACCGTATACCATGCAGGTGTGGACAAGTCTACATAGGGGCCACCAAACACAGCATTGCCTAAACACGAATCAAGGAACATGAAAGGCACTGCAGTCTAACTCAACCAGAGAAGTCAGCCATAGCAGAGCACTTGATGAACCAACCTGGACACAGCATATTATTTGAGAACACAGAAATGCTGGACCACTCTAACAACTACCATGTCAGACTACACAGAGAAGCCACTAAAATCCAGAAGCATGTGGACAATTTCAACAGAAAGGAGGAAACAATGAAATGAACAAAATCTGACTACCAGCATTAAAAAAAACTTTAAAATGAGGACAGTAAATAAAGAACAACACTTTGAAAACAGGGGAATTCCAGACATGAAACAATCTGGGCCAGCTAACACCTACCAACAAAGGATTTCCCCAGGCAGGAATCGGCCAGGTCTTGAAGCTGCAAGGCTATGTAATGCTAATCAAGGTGATTAATTACAACATTCACACTTGCCTCCAAAAGACAAGAGTTCTTTCTTCCACCATGGACCTTCCACAGATATATAAACCTCTCTTGCTTTGTTTCCAATATACCTCACAACCTCTGAGGATGACTGCCAGAGATGTGGGCAAAATGTCAGGAGATAATGCTTCTGGAACATGGACATACAGCCCGGAAAACTCACAGCAACCTAAAGCAAAAGTACATATCTTCTGAATAAATTATGTCAAGAAAACCCAGTGATAGGATTGCCTATTACTGGGTTTTCTTGAAAGGAGACAATAACAAATCTCACAGATGCCCGAGGAATAAATGTGCACTGAGCAAAACAGAAAAGGCAGCTATTTGTGTAAATATGAGAAAGAAATTATATACATGCAGGAGATAGAAAGGTAATGTATACCATACATGGTTCAATGTAATGCTCTCTAATCGAGCACTGGATTATTAGTTATCCTCAGCATATTTAACATTATCATGTCCTTTTATTATCCAATGCTCTTGGAACATTTGATGCACAAAGTAGGGGAGCATGGCTCCATTATTTCTTTTAAGGTACTTTTCTGTGATTTGGAAACATCTTGCTTTTCCAAAAAATATATCTAGTTTGCACTTATGGGTCATCCACCTGGTGAGTTGTGCCATTGCTGCAATGCAAAATGTTGCTTAATGATCACCCACTCACACATCTGCAATATAAATTAAGCTGCTTTGAGTTGATACCAGAAACTGAAATATAATTCATCAATGTGGACATATATGCTAAGATAAAGATCAAATTCCAGAACACAAACTGAAATGTGGGTTTTTTGGTACTAGAATTTAGGTTAGATGAATATGCATAGCTATTTCACCATTGTGTCCATTGGTATGCTGACAACACTTGATATAGATATCATCTACATACAATGTCATTTCTACATGAGTGTATAATGTTTTATGATGTTGAATTGATGCAACATTTGGTACACATCTTCCTAAATCCTTTCATGCTGCTCCAACTAATCTTAGGATGAGATTACTATCTTAAACTGACCTTTAAAATATGACCTTTAAAAAAATAATATTTCTTGCTTGATATGCTTACCTGTTCCCTTTCTTTAGAAGGCTTGGTTATGTCAGTATGACCTCTAATATATTGCTCCAGTAGAGACAACACATCAAGATAGTATCTTTCTCAGGACTGGAATAAAAGATATTAAACCCTAAAAATATCCTAAGGCCTTTTTGTTGGATTCTTTAATATCCCATATAACCAAACTACTGATACAAGCTCATCTTCATCAAGATATTGTTGTTAACCATGAATCAAAAATGCTTATTCTTCCTTTCCTGACTTTGGCAAAGAAATTCAGAAGCATTTGAATGGAATGTTTTGAGCTTCTTGGAAAAAATGACTTTCTTTAGAGGAATGTAGCTTTAAGCATTTACTTCCAACCAACCATCTAATTTACTAATACTAAGTAAGAAAACCCTCCATATCCACATGGGATAAGTTTCTGGATTTCATGTGGATATGCAAAACTGTGCACCATGTTGAAATGGACCTCCAGCTCATGAATATTATAGAGTAATTCTGGAGATCATAGAAACTTCCTAGAGATTACATATTTCATCAGACACGGATAAATGAAACTGTGGATACTTGTCATGAGATATGGAGGCCATACTGTACCAGACTTTTGAGGATCTATCTACCACAAAGGTAACAGATCCCTTCTGATTCTGGAAGTTAAGCAAGATCAGCTCTGAACTACCAACGATTACAAGGTGCTGGAGGTTGTATCTTAGAGGAAGGAACTAGTAAAACCACCTTTGACTATTCCTTGCCTAAGAACACTCTATGAAATCCATAGGGTCATCATAAGTCATCAGATTATTTGGAGGCACATACATACACATGTTTTTGCCATGCTGTGGACTGTTGATTGTCAGATTAATTCATCCATGATAAATGCAGTTAGGAAATCTCTAAAATGAAGTTCAGATAAAATTGATACCCTGAATCAACAAACCTGTATGAATACCAACACGCAATCTCAGCTTCTCATTTGGCATGTGTCTAATCTTGAAGGAAATCATTGCACTGAGAAAGTGCAAAGACATTGTAGCAATTTCCTCAACATGCTTTGTTCCATTTCGAATGGGGAGACCACTAGCCACCATATAAGCATCTCCAATGGTTTCAACCTGTAATTAGTGAAAGTAATAATTAGTGTTTGTAAAAAAAAGTGGTCCATAAACAGCAACAAAAGCAACTCTTAATGACAAGTTCTAAGTAGACTGTGGGAAGAGAAGTTTGGTTTTCAGATGCTAAGAAAGAGTTTAATCATCACAACTTATTATAAGCTTCCCTGCTCCCCACAAGACAATCTACATATGACATACACTCAAAATGCTTGAATGAAAGAATTAACTCATGTTTCTTTCATGATTATCTCCAGAAATGCTCTACAGATTATTAGTGTACTTAATTATAAATGTTCTCACTGGAACATGCACACCCTTCATGTAAAAGTTGATGGCTTCATTCTGAAGCCACTAAGTTTTGAGGTGCATCATCCTCATTGTCATAATCATGATCATCATTAATTTATATACAATCATCACATGTACATGATGTTTTACAATAAAATGATCAAAAGCAATGGATCTTGTCATATGTGTATAATCAAAAATACACATACACACATAGAGGGAAGGAGGAATAACAAATCATACAACTGTATAATACATCTGCAAAACAAATCATTCAGATAAAATGCAAATAACAAACACAATATAATATAAAGCTAACTGGCAATAAATGTAATCCCTCCCAAAGTGCAATGCCCTCACTCTTCATCCAGGACTACTACCTTTCCAATGGGTACTGTAATTGCTGTCTAGACTTCCATAATTCTATTCTATTTAAATGCATCTTAGTGCATTTGGTAAGAATACTGAACCAGTTTGATAAGTCTGTAACTTTTCTTTCCCCCAAATTTCCTCAGCAATATAGGTTCTGGGCAGCTTGAATTATGTTTATCCTATCATAATATGTTGTACCCAGGCATATAGTTTGGGGGGGGGGGGGGTTGAGGGTCCATGAGAAGGCCTTACTGGTACATTATTTCAACTGTTATGCTTATTCATATCATGCTAGGTTTGCTAGGGTAGACCCTCTTTCACTCAGACTCAGCCCCCCCCCCCCCCCCGCCCCGAATCAAAATCCTGGCTACGGGTCTGGTTGTACCCATTATAATATGTCACTCTTTTTTCATTTTCTCTGTTGGCACAACTGCAATAGCATATCAGACAGAATGGACTAGTATTTATCATTATGGGCTGGTAAAAACTATTCTGAAAACATGAATAAGTACAGATAGTATAATAAACTTTTTTTTGGCTTGCTCTCTATTTGTTTTTTAAGCCAGGAACCCCATAGCTCCCAAAGCATGATCAGAAATATAATGGGACCCTAAAATCTGTAGAATCCCGGATTTCCTTATGAATCCTCTAGCTTAGCTGGCTTTACCGCTGCTTCTGTTCAATATGTATGGGTCTCAATAGGTGCAGCAAATGATGAGTATTTCTGTGAGATATTCAAAATACACTGAAACCCAAATGCTAAGAGGTTTAGGAAATTTGTCCGTCCCCCCCACACACACCTTAATGTCAGAGTAAGGTCATCAGAAACCTTTGAAACTATATGTCCTAGTTTCCTCATACTTGGGACTTCAGTGAGCATCTTCATAATGCAATCATAAATGCAACAGAGATTGGAATGTATACTTTGCAAGATGTCTGACATTGTTTTAAACATTGAGATGGCCTCAAAACTGTTTTTCAGTTTTAGTTTGTAGCAAGACATGCAAACTAGTTGACATAATTATGAAATGATTGACTGCATTGCATTATAATAGGGATAGCTTTCAACTGTAAGGATTAAAGGTACGCTCAGAAGGAACTAGTAAATTTGAGTGAGTGGCAGATAACATCTCCAGCCCTTCTAATAACAACATATTAGGATCTCAATCTTGAAAACACCAAATCCTCTACCCACTATCTTTGGCACCTTATGAACTTGAACTCCACTACTTTTAATTTGTGTCCTCTTTGTTGTACATTCTGAATTGGGTTACATCTTGCATAATGCAAAGGATTGAGGCTCACTTTGAAAGCAGGCCTCA
This sequence comes from Anolis sagrei, assembly GCF_037176765.1. Lineage (NCBI taxonomy): Eukaryota > Metazoa > Chordata > Lepidosauria > Squamata > Anolidae > Anolis > Anolis sagrei. The sequence continues at coordinate 208,445,140 of NC_090023.1, read as the reverse complement.
CATTCTCTCACATTCTTTTAATGAATGCAGCCAAACACACAGTCAGAAATGTGGCTGTGAACAGGATTTGAATAACCAGATGACCTTAAAATAAGCCCCATATAGTCCCCACCATGAATGCTATCTGCCTACCTTGTAGACATCATATATTTTAATGATATTATCAAACAGACTATATAGGTCATTGAGAAGGTTGACAACTTGCAGCGGAGAGCTGAGGGAGCATAACCTAGTGAAATCCACAATATCCGAGAAGAAAATGGAGACAGAGTCAAAGCTTTCAGGTTCCACTGACCTCCCAGCAACCAGCTGTTCTCCAATGAAGCTGAAATACAAGAACAGACAATGTCATTTTCTTTCTGGTTGTTCTCTTCAGAAGAAAATGGCTAAAACTTTCAAATCATGCCATGTTGTCATTCAGCTTTGAGCAGAGCTATAAAAAATAAATCCATATTGAATGTGTGCAAAAGTACTGTTAAAATATTGAAAGGTTCTGTTTTAGTTAAATACTTTCACAATACTTACATAAGATTCAATAGTTAACGTATCTGTCCCTTCACCTCTAATGACTGTAAACCCTCCATGATAATTTCCCTCAGTTCCAGTAGCGAGTATGGCTTAAGATAGCAATGAGCAAGGCCAGACAAAGGGTATGGAGCCACCAGTTTTCCATCCCTCGTTATGCTATTCCCTTTTCTCTTTACTTAATTCTTATTATGCATTTATATTCCTTTTTAAAAATTCCCCCTTTCCCCCTACTCTATAAGTTGCTGGGGTAGGAGCAAATTGCTCTAAAAAGCAGTCTCAAATTACTGCTTCCAAAGTCTGGGTGGGCAGATGGGGAGGATGTTGTTTTTTCAACGTTGTCATTTTGAATTGAGTTTACTGTTTCCAGATAAGTGGGCAGGAGCTTCCTTTGTAATATTTCAGAAATAAAGTAACTAGGTGTAGTAGATTTGTTATGGAAACATCACCGACAGTACTCCAATGTTCTTGGAACTTTTCCTGTGCCTTCTCATGCATCTAAGGAGGCAAGAATAATGCTCTGTGGAAATCACATTCTTAGGCCCCTTCTACTCTGCCATATAAACCAGATCATCAACGCAGATAATCCACATTATCTGCGTTGAACTGGATTATATGAGTCTACATTGCCATATAATCTAGTTCAAAGCAGATAATCTGGATTTTATATAAAAGTACAAGGGGCCTTAGCCTCAGAGGAAGGCAGTGGCAAATCATCTTTGAATCATAGGCAAGAAAATGAGTTGAAGTTGTCTTGAAGGCATATTACAGCAACAAAGGAGTTGGGACTCTATCCAAATTATTGCACTACGAGTCAAACTAGTTATTGTAATAGACTTGTTCTAAAGGGAAATGCATTTAAGAAGAACTGCTATAGCAGAATAACTCAGGAAAAGTGAAGTGGTTACCCTGGTAGCATGGCTGATAACAGCTTCTCAGTCTTCTTCTTTTCTGCCAATAACTGTGTTGTTCTTGCTTCAACTACTTCCTCGAGATGATTGGCATATTTTTCCAATTTATTGACCATGTTGTCTAAAATACTGAAATGGCTTTTGGAAAAGTTCAGAAGGTAAATATTAAAAGAAACATTGTTTTTCTTCTATTGCTGCCAAACTATTTTGCATACTTTGAATAAGAATGCATTTTTTAAAAATTTGGAATCACTCTCTATATATGGAATCATACTGTTGAATGGAATCTGATCATCACATTCAGACCTAGTCAGAAGAAATTCTTCCATAGATTGAACAATATCACAAATATTCATTATTTGTTAGTACAGGCATCAGTTTCAGAATTTTGAGTTATCAGTGAAAAAGAGCTGGATCTGCATTCTACTAGAGCCATACCTTATGAATTACATAGTGAAGGGGTTGGGGAATCATGAGCCCAGGAACTGGCTAAGTTAGTTCAAAGCACAGACCCAACTCCTGTGAAAGTATTGAATAGCTGTAGCCTCATATTGGGTAGAACACTGCCCAAACAAAATAGAAGACTGGGAAATAATGGTTGCATTGACATCTGGGACAACTGAATGAAGTGACATCAGACTGACAAAGAGTTTCAGAATTCATTAGTACAGAATACTGAAGGAGGACCTTTTCCATGACGGTACCCAACTTGTCAAACTCTCTTTCCCAGCTAGCTTTTGAAGACTTCCCCCTTCTTTGTTTCTAGGTGCCTCCTAAAAATACCACTGTTTCACTATGATTTTACACTGCGTGGTTCTACCTTTTCATGGTTCCTGTGAAATGTTAACACTTACAGTTTACTGAGGCTGAGAATTCTAAATGCTTTTTTCTAAACTGCAAATCTCAGGATCACACTATTTTATTGAATTGCTATGCATTTTACTAGTTTTTTTATTGGGATCTTTACTGTGCTCATGATTTTGTCAAAAATAATTCTGAACACTCATTGAGTCAAGATGCATGTCAGAAATAGACTGACAAACTGAATGTATGAATGGCTTGGTAGATCTCTCGGCATCTGATTAGAAGCCCTTAGTTCATTATTACTTCAATTGCTGGATCAGGGGCAAAGTTGGCAAATAGGAGTACGCCATGTACATATTTGTTCTCCAGATGTGATTATATACCATACTACCCAAAAGCCAAGAATCTGAGGATGACATATGAATAAAAATCCATTTAAATTGCTTAAAATTATTCAAAACTTTCGGAATAACTGAAATGGTCTAAAACCATGGTTCTCAACCTGGGGTCCCCAGATGTTTTTGGCTTCAACTCCCAGACATCTTAACAGCTGCTAAACTGGCTGGGATTTCTGGGAGTTGTAGGCCAACCTGGGGACCCCAGGTTGATAACCACTGGTCTAAGAGCATATTCAACAATTTGGCACTGTCAACACAATACAGCAAAATACATGTGCTAAAACTGTACACATGCACAGATTTTGATAAAAACAATTAGACCTCAAAGACTTTGTTTTTTTAAAAAAAATATTTTCACTTGGAGCAAAAGAGGTCTTCCACAGCTATATCATCACAGCAGAGATGGCCCTCTCCCCCATTCTCCCACACCGAACATACAAGACCCCAGAATGCTAAAAGGTGCTATTTTTCCATTTGACCAATTATCAATTATCCCATGAAAACATACAAGTTTTCATGGAAAAACAATTCACCTTTCAGGACTAGCTTCTCTCAATGTTCTCTTCACATCAGCAAATGTTGGCCTTCTCTCTGGATGTTCATCCCAACATGCCTCTAGAAGTGCAACAATGTTTTCATTACACCTCTCTGTTGAAAGAGAGGGGCGAAATGGAACAGGAGAACCAACTTCTTGGATTTTTTTAATGATCTCTGAAATTAAGAAATGATTTTGAATCAAATTTGAGAATATGTGTCTCGTGTTAGTTTTTTTTGAATCTGGCAATTTTGGGGAAATTGTCAGTATTAAGGAAATAAAAACAACTCCTGAGATGCCTACACCAATAACTGTGAACTGCATCTTTCTTTCCTAGAATTGGCTTGAAGAGAGAATGGTCTAGCAAAGTTATGATTCATGGACCAATGTCAGCTCATGAACCTTTGGCAGTTGGTCCATGCAAATGTCCAGCAAAGAAACAAATAATTGTAGGCAAGGGATACAAATATATGTAGTACTGATTCATGGCATATTCCAGGGTGAGGAGGGAGGTGGAGTTATCGACATCAGATTGATTTGTAAGACACCATTCCTGCCTAGGAAATCTTGCTAATTATCATGTTTTCATGCAAATAATTCAATTAAAAATTTAGTGGTATCAGCAACGAAGAAGGATAATTTTGTCCAGTGCAACTTCGTGGAACTTCCTTCATTGCCAAGCATATAAAATCCTTATCTCAAATACCATGCTGTCTGATAATGCTGACATGACTCAGCCTTTCAGTCTAACCTTTTGTTACTGTATAAGACTTGTGAAAGGAAATAAATGATATTGATCACTTTTATATATCACTTGATATATAAACCCCACCTTCATGAATGATTGGGTGGCATTATTGAGGATGCATTCTAGTGGGGCTAAGGGTGACATCAAAAATACAAGCATATTTAGATACAAAATTCTTACTACCATTAACTAATATTTGAACAGTGCCTTCAACTGTTTAAAATGGGAAAAGGTATAGAGGAATAATGGGGAAAATGCCTTAAAGAATTTGCAGAGGGCTAGACTGAAAAAGTAGAAGGTCCCAGTTCATGTGCTCCTTCAAGTGCCCAGGTTCCTAAGCATATTAGTCTTTCAAAAGACATGCTTATTTCCTCCGAATCCAAAAACGAACCTTTGCCTTTGACAAAACAACTTATTCTCCTGCACATGCACAGAGGGTACTTTGAAAAGAATATATTAAGTATATAGATATACACATCTACACAGGAAAGTAAGAGGAGGAGGATCAAAAACCTTCTGAATTCTTGTTTAGGTCTTGGAATGGACCATCTTCATCATTATATATCAGCTCCCTCATAATAATAGCAAAGCTGTATACATCGCCCTTCTGGGTGCCCTGCAATGGGTATTCCTCCATCCTTAGCAATTCAGGAGCTGTCCAGAAGAAGTCTAAAAGAATAGAAGCAAATACCACATATTGTTGAGGTTAAATCAGATTATATTCAACATGCACTTACTTTCAATATATCCTAAATGGGAAAAAATGGACACATTTGTATGTTTTGAATCATGCTTCATGTTTATATTCTTTACATCTCTACATTAATCTGAAGGATTTTTTAAAGGATTCAAAACATACATTCAATATATGTTTGATCTCAAAATATGCATTCAAACAGTGTTTTGATATATTTCAAATATTTGGAAAATATGTGGCAACTTTTGAATAAATAAAATCTGTTGACCAGCGAAACTCCAACTTTCACATCCGATTGAAAGGAGCAAATCAATCATTCTCTATAGGAATTCAAAGTTCTGATTCCAGAATCATTCTGTGTTTCTTTTTTTTTGATGTCAATAGAACCCATTAGCCTGTTTAAATTTCAGTCCTCCTGACTGGTAGGAGTGCCAAGTCCAGCCCAGTTGACACTAGTCCAACTAAAATTTAACTAAATCCAACTCCCTCCCTGGCCTAATTTTATCTCATTATTGTTTCTGGGCCATGGACTGAAGAAGTTTTGATCTTAGGTAATTCAGCTCCTCCCTTCTTCTGCTTCTTCTCTTTTTCTTTTGGCTTTTCTGCCAACAGATGTGAGCCAACAGGTCAGATCTTCAAGTTTTGTTCTGTCAGCAGATGTCTCAAAAGATTTGGCTGAAAGGACTTTGCTAGCAGAAGAATATTCCTGCAGGCAGAATATGTTAAATACTAGCAAAAACATTTTCTATCTAATTCAAATCCCTTACAGTTAGCACATATTTGAGTTAAGATTTTATTATTAAGCAGTAGTATGTAAATCATTGGACCATTTCTAGAAATATTAATTTTTGCTCAAATTCATATTTCTCAGAGCTACTACTGTGGTTTTTAATGTTTTTTATGGATTTAATTGAATTGTTTTAATATTAATTATTATTATTATTATTATTATTATTATTATTAACTTTATTTGTACCCCGCTAGCATCTCCCGGAGGACTCGATGCGGCTTACACAGGCCGAAGCCTCAAACACAATACAATAGAGAATATAACATCACAACAACAAGGCAAATCAAACAATAAGCAAAATAACATAACACCGCAATACTAAGCAAATCAAACAATAAGCAAAATAACAACAATGGCAGTACATCAGGACATTATTAAAAATTGGTTAATTAATGATGTTTAATACTGTTTTAATATTTGTATATTTTAAATTGTATTGTAATGCTTTTAATATTAGCTGCTTTGAGTCTCCTTATGGAGGGAAAAAGCAATATATTTAATTTAATTTATTGTTTAATGAATTTGTATCATGTTTTAATGATTTTTACTGTTTTAAATGCAATTTTTGATTGTTTATATGCTCATAGCATCATATGATGCTTGTGTGAGGCTGCCCCGAGTCCCACTTCAGAGGGAGAAGGGTGGGGTAGAAATTCATGAAATAAATAATAAATAAACAAATATATACATAAACAAAATAATAATAATAATACTTCCCCAACCCCTGAATATCAAAACTATATAACACCTTTACTTAAGAGTGAAATTATCTGCTTTTTTCCATGTCAGGAGTGACTTGAGAAACTGCAAGTCGCTTCTGGTGAGAGAGAAGTAGCTATCTGGGACGCCTGGATGTTTTGATGTTTTACCATCCTTGTGAGAGGCATCTCTAATGTCCCCACATTGGGAGCCAGAGCGAACAGAGGGAACTCATCCACACTCTCCCTGGATTTGATCCTGCAATCTGTCGGTCTTCAGTCCTGCCGGCACAGGGGTTTAACCCACTGCGCCACCTGGGGCTTCAACTATCTGCTAACTTGATATGACTGTGATATCAATAAATTCTTTAAAGCATATTTAAACCATCATTGAAATGTCCCTGACAAAATGACTGGATTGAGGAGAAGTACATTGCAAAGTCAAAGTATTTAATGCCCTTACCAGCATATTCAGTCTCCTTCTCTGTTATTATTCTGGATTTTGTTCCGTACTTCAATTCCCACAACCCATACCCACACAATTTCACTTGCATGCGAGTGTCTACCAGGCAGTTGGTAGGCTTCAAGTTACCATGAGACTTCAAGGGACTGTTGTGGAGAAAGATCATACCCTGAAAATTAACACATACACAAACACATAAATCTTCAGTGCATACAAATATATAGTTAACTTAAAACAGCATAATCAATGTAAAAAAAATCATAATAAGCAAAGGTAGATATATTGATATATATTTTTTAAAAACAAAAACCCTCTGGAATATATTTCATTCATTTCAAGGAAGTAAATGTTGCCTTTAAAAGATTTTACATTATTTTGTTTTCTAATCTGAGTCAAATGTTAGTTTGTGGAATTTGGCTCTATATTCTCGTTTAACATTTATTACCAGCAAAAGATTCATGGTAACATCAGATATATTATGTGGCTAGAGACAATGTTACCTGAAACACTTAGTTACAATTTTAAGACTCATACCTAAACTATCCAAATAAGAACACCAACATTAAATTTGTCAAAAAGCTCTTTATTAAAAAAAAAAAGAACATACTAAAAGCTAGCTAAGGAGAATGTGCAGAAGAAAAGGAGGCTTTCTAGATTAAAGTTATGCAATAAATACGCCTTTTGCTGTTAAGCATAGTACATGAATTGAATAATTAAAAGAGTGTTGTTAATTGATTTACGTAATATAAAGGCAAAAGACGTCTGTATGCAGGGCTAACCCCATTTAGGACAGTAAACAACACTGGCAATGGGAAGTCATTTCTAGTGTTGAAGTACTGATGAAACATGCTTCAAACGACCCATTATAACACAAACTTTGCCCTTTAAAAATATCTGTATTTTGATAATCAAACTCCAAGACTTCACAAAGTTTGGTCCTTCTCTTGCTCCATTTACATTTACAATCTGACACATACGACTGCTATCGCCTATGAGAGCAGCAGCAACTAAGAATTAGAGCTAGTAATATATATATTTAATTATACTATGTAACAAAATTTGAAAAAAATATGTTCCTGGTTTGAAAGTGTTATTGTCTGTTTAATTGAGTGGTACTTACTTTGAAAGTAGTTATTATGATCAGAAACATCATTTTTGTGACTACTGAATTGGTTGAGACTCCATGAGATATTTATTGAGAAATTATAGCAAAATGTGCTGTAGGATGGCCCGCAAAAACAAAATTTTGCAGTTTAATAAACCTTTTCCACATTTTTTGATAGAACTAATTAGAAAATGACATTTATAACTCAGGAAAAAACATCATGTTACATAGTGTTATTTTCCTATTCAATACTCACGTTGACGATGTCATAGGCAAAAGAGATTTTGAATATCCAGTCCAGTTCAATATTGGAATGCATCAAAACATCCTAAGGAAAAATCAATATAAAGGTTTCATGTATAAAAATATTTTTTCTGGAAATATTTTTGGGAGGAAACTAATTTTAATACTGCAAATTCCCAAATTGGGCATTTATTTGGGAAAATAAATTGCAGCAAGACAGAGATGGGAAAATATATTTCACAGGGTGCATATGTCACTTTTGATTCCTTGAAGTCTCCCATCAGACCTAAACCCTCCCAACTGCATTTTTGATCCCAAAATGACCCACGAAAGTCCTTCAAATGGATGAAAACTTCTGAAAATATCCCAGCTCTGGCCACAAGTACCTCAATAGTGTCTCACACATAAAATTGCTTTAAACCATGGAATAAGTTCACCTTTAGGCTTCCTTTCTTGTAATAATGCATCACAATGCAGATGTTTGGAGCTTCAGGACAAATTCCATAGAAGACTGCTAGATTCTCGTGCCTCAGTTCTCTCATCTAAAGTACAGAAAGTTCAATAAATTTACTACCCAGTATTGACATCATCGACATATAATTAAACTGTGTTGCCAAAAAAAAATACAGATAAAAAATTGGTCCTATGAATTCACAAAGTTCCAAATAAAGCTTCTATTTGTGGATAGTTCTATTACGGGGTCATCTTGAGTTATGCCACGTGCTCAGCCAATACATAATACTGGTCAACTCAATAAACATAATAGATCTATTTTTTAAATCAAATTGGGTCATTACATGCCAACTAATTCATGATATTCACAGCATCACTTTAAAACAGATAACACAAGCAAGGAAGGTCTTGAAATTATTACTCATCCTTGAATAAGAATGAAAGAATATTTGAAAAAGAATAGAAAAGCAAATTTTAGTATAAAACAACATAGTTGAGAAGAATCTTAGACTAATGAGTATCTTTGCAGTTGAAGGGTTATTCTGCACAAATTTTACATGTAACTGCATTTTCTTAGTTTTCTTAGCAGAAAATCCTGTAATAGGAGAGTTGTTCTACTTAAACTTTGTACATGACTGATTTACATACAAAAGGGGTTTTTTTTTGCAGAAAGCAGCATTTTATGTACACAAATTAGTATTTCTGTATTAAAATATTTTCAATACAGAAAATTCTATTTTCTATGCAAATCAACGATGTGCAAATTTTACACAAAACAAATACTTGATTGCTGCATTTTTGCAAAGAAAACTGCAATATTAATATGCACAAGAATCTTTTGTTTCCTGCAGAAAAGAGTTATTTTCCATGCAAAACAACTACGTGTGAATTGTGTACAAAATATGTCCTAAATTGTGCATTGCCTTGGAAAATAGTATGACTATTCAATTACTGTCTTGCAGTGGGAATAAATTGGATAAAATTACTCATTTTAAAAGAAACATAATGAAAATTTTATGCCTTTGTTGGAAGTATCTTTACTTGATCTGATCAGGTTGGGAAGCACAGCAGAAACAGAAGTCTTGCTATCTCTGATAGTGGACATAACAGCAGGAATTCTTCTATATGGCTTTGGGAAGTGTTTGCTATCTCCAATAATCAGGAGGGTGGGATTGGATTTCCCAGATATTCCATGGGTTAGATAGGCCAGAATAGCACAGACTTTCTAACAAAAATCACATTTGTGAAGAAACATTCTTTTCTTTCTTATGGTTATATAAGTCTTCACATTCCAGGGTTACAAATTATTAGGTAACTGTCAAATCAGTATCTTGGATCAGATATATCTAGCCTACAATTCAAATGTGGTGGCAAAAGCTTAAAAGTCAAGCATACCATATGAATCTCCTGAAGGACTGATAGTTTCCAGTTATCTGTCTGATTATCAGTGTGTTTGAGAGCAACAAAAGTTCCCTAAAGCAGAAAAGCAAGAAGAAGAAGGTGAGATCTGTTAACCTGAACAAATAACTAATGTGGCCTTACTCGATGATACACTAAAGATTTTTCTATGCAATTGACTGAAATTAGCTGTTCTGGTGATTTAGTATTAGAAATAATGGTACACGATTAAGGATGCATCTATAACATAGAATTATAGATGGCTCAATGCTATGGAATAATAAAGGTTCTACTTTTGCCAGGTCTTTAGCCTCCTCTGCCAAAGAGTGTGGGTGCCTCACCAAACTACAGATTTCAGGATGCCATAGCAGTGAGCCATGGCAGGTTTCAAACTGCATTATTTCTGTATTGTACATGTACTATAGTATATTCTTTTTTCTATTAATATCATCAACATAATGAACCTTTTAAGACACTTGAGCCGTATCCACATAAAAATAACACAAAACACATCAAACACCATTAACATAAATGAATGAGGCATGTCCAGGGGTTGCACCCATTTCTAGATGTTTACATACACACCTGATAAAGTCCTACTGTAGTATAAAACATTTCTCTATCTTGTTTGCCCTTTATTCCAGAAAAATTATTGCTTGAAAGAAATAAATGGGAACTAGTGTCTTCTGTTTCTTTGGGCACTGGTGTGTTTCTTTGAGATAAATCAAAGACTTCCTGTTAATAAGAACACAAGCTATTTTACGAGCTGATACATTAGATTAAGGAATGACAACATCTACAATCATGACCTCTATGATACAATTTGAAAATAGACAAAACAATGCCTTCAAAGGGCTCAATGGCTGTAGAAACTATCCACCTCACCAAGAGGTGGCAGTCTACTTCACCATAAGGTGTGGGGAATCCAGCGGCCCATGCTTCACATTACTCACATTGCTGGGAGGGCAATCATATGGGGAAAGTGTGGAATATGCATGGTTTGTGCGGCATCCCCCCATATACTGGGACATGGGAAGTCTCTGCACCCATGGAGCTAACACAGTGTTGTTTGATGGGAGCTGGCCAGCTCTGTGGGTGACTAGGGCTAGATCGGCATTTGTTGTTGAATCTAGCCCTGTATGATGAGGTCATTTGAATATATCAGACTTATGACCTAATCAGATGGGGGTGAATCCAGCATCTTAGGATGCTTTCACCTCATTTGGAGGATGGAACCCCACACCAGACGTCACATGATGTTGTGTGAGTTCCAGCAGAAGTCCCACTCCCAACCGGGGTGAAGACATCACTAGATGCCTTCACTCCAACATGGGAGGCTTCCCGTGTTGTGCTGGTGTCACTAAGAGGGAGCTGCACACAGGGCAACAGATTAGACCCAGTGCTCCCCCTTTTCTCCTGGTTGCCAGGTGAAGTGGGATATTTCACCTGGCCTTTATAATGAGGCCCTTAAACCTGGATTTTCCCATTTCTACTGCTAATAGTTTTTCAGGTTTGGATATAAAAATGGTGCCTCCATCTCATCCCTTGAAAATCTTTGATAATATTTTGGCTACCATTCCAGAAGGAGTGTCCAGATTTCAGAATTAGCCAAGCAACTATTTGCACAATTAAATGGAGTACACCAACTGCAGTCTTGCTAAAGGTATTGGATCTTGGTCACAGTGGCATATGCTTTGTCCCACTGGATTATTGTAACATAGTCTATATGGAGCTGCCCTTGGAAAGTAACTAAGAAATCCAAAAAGGTGTAGACACTTGACTAGGACTGTGTTGTAGCCTGGTCAGATTCTGAGTGTTCAGATGAGGAGGAAGGGGATGCTGGGAGAGATTCAGAGAGCCCAGAGGAGAATGGAAGAGACCCAGAAAGAGTTGTTTTGGAATCACCTCCTGGCAGTTCTCAGGAGACTAGAAAATGTGAGATCCGTTCCCACTGGAACTCACCAGAAGTGCAAACTGAGAGAAATGTGGGAGGTGAATGTTTGTCTAGGTCAAGGCGACTGGAGTTGCAGAGACGCAGCATGAATCAAAGACAGACTCGGTTTCCCCAGAGAATTAGAAATAAGGAGCGGTGAAGCAGGTGTATGATAAATGATGTAATGGGAGGATTTGGGGCTTTTAAAGTGGTTTGTGAGAACAATCTTTGTGAGAACAATGCTGAAATTAGGCAAAGTGCTCTTGGATTTTGGAGCCTATGTTCTTAGAATTCATGTATTCAAGTTTCTAAGCTGTTCTTGCTTCCCGTTCCTGTGTGGCATAGTTTGCCTGCCATGGATTCATGTTACCTTGTTTTTGGATATCTCTGTGGATTGACTTTGGAGACTTTCTTTGAATTGATTTTAGGGTTCTTGGCTTTTATGGAAATAACCGTTTGAACTCTGATTATCTCTTTTTAATTTGCTTTTATATACTCTGCTTTTAGTAAACTTTATTGGATTATATGGACAGTGTGGTTTGTGGTGAAAAGAGGCTTCAGGCCCTACTGAAATAGACTGGTTATTGGGATAAGGACTAAGATGACATATCTTCTTAAGTAAGTCAGGTTACCATGGTCTACTAAAAAGACAATAAATGGGTCCTAGAAGAAATCAAGCCTGAACTCTCTCTAAAAGCCAAGATGCCTAAATTGTCATACTTTAGGTTTATAAGAAGACATGACTTGCTGGAAAATATAGTAATGTTTGGTAAGATGTAAGGCAGTAGGATGGAATGGCTTAATCGAGATGGAATGGCTTTCAGATTGATTGGTTTGATCAAGGAAGACATATCCCTGAGTCTGCAGGACCTAAGCAGGTTTGTTGATGATAGAGTGACTTGGAGGTCTTGTCATAAAGTCAGCTTGATGGGACTAACATCAAAAAAGGTCAATATTTACCTTATTATCATTAAAAAAGATGATGTCATCATAATTAATTCTCCACCATAAATGATCGATTTGCTTCTCAAGCCTGCCTTTATGGATCTTCAAAAACATTGTGACACCAATGGCTCCTAATGCTGTCATTATCAGGAGTATTATCACAACAATAAGGGCTGCGCCTTTTAATGATAAGGGACAAAACCAGTAATTACAGAATAGACAATAGAGCTGAATCTTGATGACATATATGGTAAGAAAATGGTGTGGGGTATTTTTAAGTCAGTGAGGTCAACAAATCTACTAGCAAAAGAGTGGAGAGAAGGGCCAGAAAAACAACATGTGTGGCAATAATACTTAAAGTACTATATAACTTATTTCAAATGGACAGTTGTTAGAAAATATAGGATCTGATTGTTAATTTAGAAATATAGTGCTGCAATATTACACACACTTATTAAGGAGTCAACCAGTTAGACATTATGAAATTTACTTATGGACAAACATCCATAAGTTAGAACTGTACATCTAATATAGTTTTTTTTTCGTGTCAGGAGTGTCCTGTTGTGAGAGAATTGGCCGTCTGCAAGGACATTGCCCAGGGGACGCCCGGATGATTTTGATGTTTTTATCATCCTTGTGGGAGGCTTCTCTCATGTCCCCGCATGAGGAGCTGGAGCTGATAGAGGGAGCTAATCCTCCTCTCCCCAGATTCGAACCTGCGACCTGTCAGTCTTCAGTCCTGCCGGCACAGGGCTTTAACCCACTGCACCACCGGGGGCTCTTCTAATATAGTAATGAAGTATAATCTATAATACTAGAAGATTGTCTGTCTGAGTCTACCATGACTGAAAAATCTAAGCATCTGAAAGTTAAAATGCATATTAAGGGGACTAAGGTGGGTCTAGAACAGACAAGAAACACTTTTTAGCATAGTATGATAAAAATAGGTATTTATCTGAAATCCAATCCTAAATTTTCTAAAGGCACCTGATCCCATTGGAAGCAATTCAGAGTCAGATCAGGTTAATACTTGAATGAAACACTGCCTATGAATACCAGGTGTTGTAGGCTATATTTCAGAGAAGGAACTGGCAAAACTCTCATGAGTAATTCCTTGCATAAGAACACCCTGTGGGATTCATGTAGTAATCAATCATAAGAGCTGACTTGAAGACATATACCCACACACCCCTGAAATTCCATGGGAAGATAATGGAACAGGCTTCCTACACCTTGTACTTTTCCTACCTCTATCCTTAGAGTTCAGAATAATTTGACAGTAGCAGATAAGTCACCCTTCCTACCTGTTCCTTCAACATAATGCAAGTAAGACTACTTTGACTGTGCTTTTCCTGCATAGCAGGGGGTTGGACTAGATGGCCCATGTGGTCTCTTCCAACTTGATGGTTTCCCCTCTTCTACAACTTCTATTATTCCCTCACTTCTTGAGCAAAGTTAAGTCTCAGTTAAAATTGCAATAAAAAACTTCAGACTTTTGAATTAAAAAATGATTAAATCACTCTAGTTATCTGTTCCTTCTTCTCACAATGCCTGTTTTACTGATAGTATCACACTTACTAACAACTGGAGGTTTACAATGTTCATTGTGGAACCCACATGGTGGTTTGTCTTCAGGTATTTCTCCATCTGACCAATTGATGCTGTTAATTTCTGTGGTTGGGCTACAGGCACATTAAACAAGACAAACATTTCACATACAGTATTTACTTAGAACACTGCTGAAAAACATATGGGCAAAGTGGAAAGTTGAAAAAATATTTATGGATTGAATAAAAGAAGATAAGAGAGGGGACCTAATATCTAAAGAGGTGTCACATAGAAGACTTCCTTTTTACTCCACTGAAGATTAGGATTATATGTAATGTTTGTTAGTTATTAGGGGATAGACTTCAGCAGAACAGTAGAAGAATTGGCCTGAGGGTACAATAAGGCAAATTATGTCGAGTGGTGGTGCACTCCTTCTTAATGGAGGTCTTCAAGAAGAGAGTGAACAGTGTGCTTCTGGGGGCAGTCTATCTCTAAATTTCCTGTATTGAACAATTTGGTCAGACCAGATGACCTGAATGCAACCTCCTGACCCTTCAATGTTTAGCACAACAACAACAAAAACAAAAAACAAAACTAAAAGCTCAGTAATGGCAACCATATTGCTAATTGGTTTCTTGAGTATATTTAATTTGGCAAGTCACACTCTCAGTCTCAGATGAAGATAATTGCAACACTCTTCTTTTCCTGAAAGTCATGGGAAATTGCTATAAATCAGAAACATCCTGAAGGCACCAAAAAAAAAAAAAAAACTAGCCTAATCTGTTCAGATGTATGGATTGATAGCTGATAGAGAATCACATCTAAGAACCTCATCACATTGAGGTTCAATGTGCAGGCAATAGTGGAGGGATTCTGGTGGACAGCATGGGAACCCATCGCCCCATTACCATCCCATGAAGGGTTGGGGGGAGAGTGTTGCTGCCCAGATTCTCCCTCAAACTCACCCTGTTTTCTCCTTTAAGAACACAGGAAGCCTTCCATATTATCTGGGAAGCGTCCTAGCATGCTGTCAGAGCATTGGAAGAATGGAGCCCTGCCTGAAGTAGCTGTGCATCATCTGATGGCATCTGACAGGCTCCATCCTCCCAGTGTTCTCCAAGTGTCCTGGGATGCTAAAATTCTCTAATGTGATGAGGTCCTAAGAGTGGATTGTAGAAGAGGCACTGTAGAATTTGGTTTACTTTCAAGGGATGAATTAAATTCAAATCACATTGACCTTTGCATGCTAAATCTATCATACAAAGGCTAAAACGACAAACCACATGTGCATAAACACGCAGAGACCTACCTGAGTGTTTTACTGAAACTATCAAAGTTAAGAACAGGAAGGAAGCATTTTGAGTTGCCAGAGTCCTGGAGATCATACACAGAGTAATCCATGTTTCTCTCACCTGATTCATCAATGTGCACTGGACCAGTAATGCCTAAACAAGAAAGATATTCAAAATATGAGTATTAGAATATTCACCACATTTCGTGTATCATTACTATAAGGAAGGAACAGGGGAAAAAATCTCCTTCCCAAGCTGCATTCTGAATTGATGTTTTTATATGTGCATGTGTTAATATTTTATTGTATTTTACATTGTGTTCACTTTTATGTTTGTTTTTAGGAACTCTGTGATGCCTGTAAGCCACCTTGAGTCCCTTTGAGGACATAGTGGCAGGATACAAAAATAAAGTTGTTGTTGTTGTTTCACTCTGATTATAGCCCAATCAACAGCTTAACCCATGTCTTAAACTTGTATGATGGTGGTCTCACAAAAAGTTTCCTTCCCCTGCTTGAAGTGAATGTCTAGGATGTCCTTCTGCATTCATAGTAATTAATCTGCCCCAGAGTTACTGGTCCTCCCATGTGCTCAGGCAGTCTTAACTCCCAAACCTACCATACACAAGCGTTGTATTGCAGCCTTTCAAAGTGTTGACAAGTGCTCTTCCATCACTGAAATTCTTTTTCTTTTCAGACATTTCCTTTATGGCTAATGCATACAGCAAGACTGCATCATGCAGGTAGGGAGCATAAGAACTTACCTGTGGAAAAATTATATTTGTGAGCTTCTATACTGCGAACCTAGTTTCCAGCAATTCGATTAAGTAACTGGAAGAAAGGAGGAAAATGCGTTTTTTTTACAAAGCAGCTGAAAAAAAGGGGGGGGGGAGCAACAGAGGATTAATTGAGATTGCCCCTGCCAAATTGAGACAATTGGGGAGTATTCTGTAATTTGTCAGGGTCATTCAAAAATAATGTTCCACATTTTCTCTCTCAGAATGTATTAATTCAAAAAATTTGAAATCTGGTGACAATATCGATAAATCTTGCTAAGGAGCCCCCTCATAGATTCATCTTGGGGTATTCATAATTCAGAAATGGTTACACAATACATACAATACAATAAAACTAGTAAATATTAAAGATGAATACACCAAAGAGATACCAGGGCTTTTTTACATTGAAAAATTTCTGATGATTTCACCAGAAGTTTTTTAGAAACCATAAACAGCACTACAGATTTGGTCGTAACAAATAATATTGAAGGAAAATGGAAAAATCAATACGATTTCTTTGATGGCCCCTTTTCAGGACTCTTTTGTGCTAAAATTTTAAACAATTAAAAGTTAAACATTCACAACGCATTATTGTGAATATTACCTCTTCTTGTGTAGAAATAAAACTAGAAGGTTGCTTATCCTTCAGCTTGTCATAGACTTCGTTCACAAAATCAGAATAGGTCTTATATTCCCTGTAAGACTGGAGGGCTATCAAAAATACAGGATGATAGGCATCTAGGATGTTGCTATTCTCATTAGTCCAAGTTTCTTTTAAAAAATTATCCTGGAAGACAATGCAGCTAGTAATAAATGTTCATTATTCAGATAAGGGATTTTTATTTCTACTAACAGAGTACTAGAGATATTCAATTATTGTTACTTCAGATACATCTGAGACAATTATAAAGCATGAAGTTTTCCTTTGATAGGGCCTCCAGAGTATCCCTTCACTTGCAAATGAAATTACTATAGTGTCTAGTGGTGACTACAATCCCTAGCATTCCCCTCAAATCTCACTGGCTACAATTCCAGATTCAGGATCCTTCCATATCATTGTATTTCAAATTTCAATGTATGGTTGTGAAAGCTGGAATAATCACCAAAAGTCCCATCTGCAGTTAACAAGCAAAGTCATAAGACACGGGGGGGGGGGGGGGGGGATGTGATTGAATATCCCCAGGAAGGAAGCCTACATTTGTTCGCAAGATGGGGTGCGGAACAGGAGCCTATTTAAGGCAAAGCTGCCCCATTCCTACCCTCATTCAAACTGGTAGCATTCAAACTGGTAGCATTAGGGTTGAGCAAGACGTTTCTTCCTTCCAAGTGGCTCTTGGGTGTTTTGTTGTTTTTTTAAAAAAATAGGGTGTCACAGCATGTTAAAGATTAAATAGTGCTGGTAGTCATCCCCCCCTCCCCCCCCCCCCCCGCCATTTGTAGGTGAAGGGTGGGTTCCATAATACTCTCTCTAGATTTTGTGGCTCAGAAGCAATAAAAGGGGACTTGCCTTGGAGCTAGAATGAGGGTTTTCTCACTTTTTTAAAAAAAAACTCTGAGGCTTGGGAGGAGCACCCCCAGGACAGCCTTTCAGGCAAGATCAACCAAGATGTCCAGCCTAATATTTTGGGTGGCTCTCAAGATTTATGGTGCTCACACAGGGATGTCCTGAGGGAGTTCTTGTGCCTGGCCTCTTTATTTCACGGTGGGAATTCAAAATGAGCCCATTTGAAATGTGGTGCTGAAAGAGAATTATCTGCATACCACAGATTACCAAAAAGACAGATGAAGGTGTCATAGATCAGATCAAGTCTAACCTCTCCTTAAGGTTATTGTACTTTGAACATATCATGACTGGGCTCATTGGAAAGGACAATAATGCTAATTTAAGTTGAAAACAGAAGCAAAAGAGGAAGTGTATGTTACAGGTGGATTGAACCAATCCACAGTTCTGAGTTTGCAAGACATGAGCAGATTAAAGCCAAGGACTCCCGGAGGTCTCTCATGTATAGAGTCATTGTATGCAGAAACTGATGGGACATAACAAAACAAGGAATTGATACATTTGCCTTGTAAACTGCCTCGAGTCACCAGAAGGTTGAGAGGGGCAATATACAAATACAGTACAGAACAGAATAGTTTATTGATTAGCCCTTAGGCCATATCACAATAAGAAACAGAACAACAAGGCCTGACAAGACCTGATCACACTCCACGTAGAAAGTTAAAATAAGACACTTCTAATAAAACAGTAAATACATATGATAAGACATGATAAAACTGATAAACTGATCAACCTGAATATATACATCATATTTCATTATCACCCCTACAATTTACCCCAATCAGCCCTACATATGTGGTTCTCAGACGTATTGTTTTGCTTAAGTACAGAGCTGTTTTATACGTTATTTTTGGGTCTTGGCCACACATAAAATATGTTGTTCTGATGTGAGAATCCCAATACATTGTCCGTTTGATATATGGACCAAGGTGGAAGTCTCTCACCTTTTGATACAATTTGCAATCAAACAATATGTGTGCCATATCCTCAATTTCAGGTGCCCCGCAGATACAACTCCGTTCATTATAAGGGATGCTGTTAAATCTCCCATATCTAACCATTGTCTCAAGCTGATCAAATCTGGCTCGCGTGAATACCTCCCTGAGATGTTTTGGTATTTGCATTTTTAGGTAATTAGCAGTTTGAAAGGTACGTTTATATTGACTCAGCCATTTTAGGTTAGCAGTCTTACTGAGGGTGGCTATATCTTTTTGTGCTTCTATATCCAAAATCCTTTGTATAGCACCCTTTCTTACTTGGTCATTTGAGGCGCAGGAGACGGGAAGCCCACAACTTCTTATATAATCTGTCAGTTGTGTAATCCAGGAGGTCGGTAGTTGGGATTTTATCTGTTCTAGTAGGCACAATTTTGGGAGTCTATCAGGCTCCATTACATTGATTTTACACCAGTAATTGTACGCTCTAAGTTTAGACTGTGCATTGATTGTATAGATTTCCAGTTCTGCTCTCACTGCAGCAGCAGAGGTCCTTTTATCTACTCCCAGTATACTTCTCAAGTGCTGGGATTGTGCTTGTTCTATTACTGAGATGGAACTTAAACCCCATACTTCTGCTGCATATAAAAGCATAGGTGTAACCTTGGCTTTATACACTTTGATTATTGGGATTAGGGTACCTGGGTAGCTATGTGTTTTTAGCTTAAGTATTAGATTCAGGCTAGCCTTTGCCCTGAGGACACTCCTTTGGTGATGAGAAGTCCAAGAACCAGTCTCAGAGAAAGTTACTCCAAGGTAAGGGAAGGTGTTTACTTGTTCTATTACCTCACCATCCAATTGCCATCTGTGTCTCTGCTGCCTTTTTCCAAATACCATTATTTTTGATTTTGTCTTGTTGATGATTAGAGAGTTATTCTGGCAATAGGAACTGAGTCTTCTTAACAACCTGCGAAGTCCAACTTGCGAGTGTGATAGTAATATCATATCATCAGCATACAGCAGAGTATTACAATATGTGTTTAGGACTTTGGGCATATGAGTTACAGGGTCTTTCATTACTCCAGGTAGGTCATTGATATACAGATTAAATAATATTGGTGCTAAAATACACCCCTGTCTTACCCCTTTGTATGTATTGATCCTGCTTGTCATAGCTCCATTTACCCCGAACCGTACTCTCAAGCAGGTGTTTGTGTATAAGGCTTTTATCAGTAGCAGCAGCCTAGGTTCAATTTTGAGATTGCACAACTTATTCCATAATGCTTCTCTGTTAACAGTATCAAATGCTGCAGAGAAGTCAATAAAGGCAGCATACAAGTGTCTTCCCTTACAGGTGTATTTGGCAATCAAATGATTCAGGATAAAACAGTTATCAATGGTAGATCTGTTTTGTCTAAACCCTGCTTGTTCTTCCGCAAGGATACCTTTTTCGTTTACCCAGCTTTCAGTTCTGCTCAGTAGGAACCTAGCATAAATTTTGGCAACAATATCTATTAAACTAATGGGCCTGTAATTACTGGGATCCTTTTTATTCCCTTTTTTATATATGGGAACTACTATTGCCAGCTTCCATCCAACTGGGATCTGGCAAGTATTGTTTATATGTGTAAACAGGCCTGCCAAAAGAGGAGCCCACCAATCAGGATCTTTTTTAAATAATTCGGCTGGTAAGAAATCTTCCCCAGGTGCTTTGTCACTCTTTAATCCTTGAATTATACACTTTATCTCCTTTTCTGAGACTGGTGGCCAAGGGGGTGGTGCTTCCATGCCTAATGAATCTCTGGATAAGTGTTGTTTCTCTACTGGTTCTGTTAAAGCAAACAAACCTTGATAGTAATCCTCCCAATCCCTGGCTGCAATTGGGATGTCATGGGAAAATCTCCGTTCTTTTAATATTCCTGTTACAGAATGCCAAAATATAGCCGAACTATGGCTCTTCGCTGCTAATTCAAGTCCAGACCAAGTAGCAGTGGCATAATTTTTTTTCTTTAATTTTATAAGTTTTTTATATTTCTGTCTAAGGGTCAACATCTTGGTTTGTATCAGGGCTGAGGGGCACTTCTGGGCAAGTCTCATGGCTGATTTCAGTTTCTTTCTTAACTGCCAGCATTCAGTGTCAAACCAGGGTGATCTACCTGTCTGATGATTTTTTATGGAAGGTTTAGTTGTTAAATGTTTCTTCAACATGTGGCACAGGTTTGTAAATGCATTGGAAACTAGTGTCCAGTCAGCTGTAGGTGACTGGATAGTGGCAGCCCAATTTTTTGCATTCTCTGTTTTAAGGCTATCTGTTATTGCTGTAGTATCAACCTTGGCCCATATTAATCTTTTGTTTTGGGACACCTCATAATTGTTTGTGAACCATTTATCATCCCTGTTACTTGGTCTTAAGTCTGAGCTGCCCCATAGTTTCACACTCACTGGTTGATGATCACTTTCCCCTCTTGGAATTACAGTAATCTCTGAGAAAAGGTCCACATTGTTTCTTGATACACAAATGAGATCTAATACACTACTTGAATTAGCTGAGTAATATGTGTGTGGATATGTATAGTTATCATCCTTTCCTCCTAAGATCTGAAGATTGCATTTAAAAATTAGCGAAACTAAGTACAAACCAGAACTGTTACTTTTGCTGTCCCTTGAGCGCCATTCTGGATGATTCTCAAAGAATTCATTTGGGAATCTGTTCTTCTGAGCAAAATCATAGAGGGATGGTCCTAATTTGGCATTAAAGTCACCAAGTAATATTATTATAGATTGGGGATATGATGTTGTTAATTCATCCATTACTACTTCTAAACAAATCCAGTGATTAGTATTATAATAGGAGGATGTGTTTGGGGGAATATACACATTTACTAGTATGACTTCAAAATCCTTGTATCTGAATTTCACAACTAATAGATGAGAAAATTTATTCTCAATGTATAGTTTCTCACCCGCCCATTGCAGCTCTTGCTTGATGAGAATGCAAAGTCCACCAGAAGCTCGCCCTTTATTTTTTAGTTTTTGGGCCGGTACATCCCAGCTTTGGAAGCCTGGGAGTTTTACTGGGTCCTCCTCCCCCGTTAACCAGCTTTCCTGAATGGCTATTATATCAAATTTGGAAAGGAAACCTACTAATTCACTACCCACCGCTTCCTTCCATCCAGCTACATTCCAAGAAACCATTTGTATATTTCCCCCACAGGCAGACTGTTCTGTATGACATAGTTCGCAATCAACAGTCTCTTTCCAGCCAGCTACATTCCAGGTTACAATCTGAATAGGTCTTACTGTATTTAAATGTTCTGGTTGACCTGGTTGTATTGGTATTGAAGATTCCGACAGTCAGTTTATATCTGGGGCTGGTACAATGTCATCAGTATCTCCAGTGAAAACACAGTTGTTAAAAGTCTCTCTTCTCTCTTCTCTGGATTGCTGCGGGTGCTGTCCATTGTTGGTATTTATCATAGCTTTTGTCCTCCTTGTATTCGCACTAACTTTAGTCGTTGTTGCTTTTGTTTTCGCCAGCATAATGTCTGTAGTCATGTCTGTGTTATTAGTGTTAATTCTATTGCAAAATGAGTTTGGTGTTGCACTCACTTCCCCATTTTTGCTTATCTGACCATCTTGGACCTGTTTGTGAAAAGTAGTGCTGTCTTGGTTTGGTGCGTCCTCCTGATTTACGTCCTTGCAGCTTAATATTGGATTTAGCTGTTTCATTCCGGTTTGTTTCCTTGAAAATAGTGGTCTAAAACAAACGTCCTTGTAATAGCGTACAGGGAAAATTCCCAAGGTGTTTAGGAATGCCTTCTTCCTCAATAATAATCCAGGAATATAGGAGTGTTTGAAATGGAGTGACACCCTTGTGAATTCCCAAGTACCCATCAGAGGCTTGGCTGCTGTTAGAGATGTATTCCTGCATTTCAAAATCTCTCTGATATGGTTGTTAGCTTTGTGTACGGAACTCCAGATGGGCAGTGCTCCATTAAAAGGGTAAATATCTAATACAAGTACAAAGTTTTGTATCATTAAACTGTTGCCTTGTTCCTTCTGGGCCCGTTTGTTTGTGTCCATAGCCTGATAAGGGTTTTCCCCATTTTTGGCTTTCCCTCCTGCAGTCTCTGCTGCAGGGAGTTGCTGCTTCCCAGTACTGCATAGGGCCTCTAGTATCTGTGATTGCTTCTCTGATTGCTTTCTAAGTAAATCCAGGATCTCTATTGCTTTGGAGCTCAGGAGTTCAAGCGTCTTTGCCATTAGAAGACATTGCTCAGAAAGCAATGATAAGTCAATTCTGTCCTCTATGTATTTTGGAGCTTTCAATATTGCCTCTTCCTCAACCCCCACATTCCGACTTACTTGATCAGGGAGTGGTGTCAGCTCCTCATCCCTCAAGGGCTCGAATCTGTTGGTTAAAGGGATAGCTGTCTCTTCAGGTGTCCTTGAGGGCCGTGCTTGGCGTGCAACTGCAAAGTCCTCCAAGTAACTTTGTTTTAGTAAAATGGATTCACTCACTGGCTTTGGAGATCTTTTCCTTCTTTTACAATCCTTCTTGTCGTTTTGCGAGCCCTGGGCAGTTGGTGAGGCAAGTCTTTTCTTCCTTTTAGGCATTTTAGCTGTGCCTCGCGTCTCTCCTTGTTTTGTCTGAAGGATTATCAGCAACTTAATTAGTCTCTCTTTCCTCCCCGGCTTCCACAGATATAGTTTAAAATAGTTTGAAGTAATAGCTGATAAAATGCTGATAAAATGCTAGTATGCAATAAAACATATATTTAAAACATTAGATAAAACGTAAAAACAGACCGGGGAGTTTAACTACACAGCCGTCCTCGGCGCCATCTTGCTCCGCATGTACCAATATACAAATACAGTAAATAAATACATAAAAATAAATACTTAATTGCACATACATACCTCAAATTGCTGCAGAACAAAAAACACATATGGCCCATTTGTCATGCCTAGCTCTTTGGCTTCTAACAAAATGGATCTTGCATCCAAAGAACTGCAGATTAAAACAATAACTGCAAGAGAATTTAATATGATCAATTCTCACACATCTGACAAGTCAATCTACAAATCAAATCAAGTCAGTTGTAGCAACTAGCTACAGTTGGTCCTCCACTTTCATGGAGACTAGGGATGTAGGACCCCTGTGAAAGTGATGAAAAACACAAATTTTAAAAATGATTTTTAAAACTTAAAATGCATCTCTAGGAATCTCTAGGTTCCCCAGTGTGACTCTATGGTCAACTTCCACCATAGAATTGCCCTGGAGGACCTAACAATTCTTAAGACAATATATTAATCAACTGCAAATAAGCAGATCTGCAAAAATTAAACTCACAAATGTGGAGGACCGATGATAATAATGAAATACCTATAATAATGAAATACCTTTGTAAGCAAGTAAGCAATGGATAATGCCAGAGTAATTCATTCATAATTTAAAATTGCTGTTAAATATTGCTTTGCATTAAGAAACTATTTTGTTCCCTGGAAATAAGAAT
This sequence comes from Anolis sagrei, assembly GCF_037176765.1. NCBI lineage: Eukaryota > Metazoa > Chordata > Lepidosauria > Squamata > Anolidae > Anolis > Anolis sagrei. The sequence goes on along the minus strand of NC_090023.1, from coordinate 208,420,867 downwards.
TGCATCTGTGATAATGTGTGCCATATATTGAAGTAGTACAACTTTTTTTCTATTTGTTCCTTCTTTCCTATTAATGTACACTGAAACCATTTTTTCAGTAGGATGAATCCTACTAAAATCAGTATTATTATTATTATTTTCATAAACAAACTTCAATCTTTGCATAAGATTTTTGTATGCTATTAGATACTAAAATAAAAATAATGCACTTCAAGGATGAAAGCAAAGTTTTGGAGCCTTTGAAAATCCCTCCAAATTAAATAAATTTTAGAACTAAGATGTCTGAAGCACAAATAATGTCATTGTTATGCAATAATGTAACATAAGAATATTATTGATATAAGAAAAGGGCCAGAACGCTGACTCTGTTTTCAAAGATATGTGTTTCTATCTTATTACAAATGGGAGATAACTAGACATATTAGCCTTGTGTAATCACATGACTAAAACATGAGAAGTTGAAATACACCCACTCTCTTCTGTAGAGCTGGGTATTCTGGAAGAGCAGGAGGAAGATCATTAGAAATGTTTGGTAACATACAATCAGACCATTTTGTTTCCTGAAAATCATCTACATACAGAATTTTTGCTAAGATGCATTTCAGGTTATAGAATTACCCAAAAATTTCCTTTGCTATTCCATTCTAATTAAAAGAGATTAATAAGATAGTATTTAAACAGGAACAGGCAATAATGCAACACATAACAATAACCCAATGATACATATAATCAAAATACGGTGTATAAGATCATGTAATGACCATAAATTAAACTAAATATTCTTATCTCACTTAATCCAACCTTGTTGAAGAAAAAAAAACAATAAGAGATAGTTCAAATCAAATTAAATACTGGGTTGTTGTAGGTTTTTCGGGCTATATGGTCATGTTCTAGAAGCATTCTCTCCTGACGTTTCACCTGCATCTATGGCAAGCATCCTCAGACCTCACAACATCAGGAGAGAATGGTTCTAGAACATGGCCATATAGGCCAAAAAACCCACCACAAACCAGTGGTTCCAGCCATGAAAGCCTTAAACAATACAAATTCAATACTTTTTTTCCACTCAATATCAACACATCACGTAAAACAGTTCTGGTGAGAAAACACCAATGATTAGATCTATTGAAAGACATGAACAGTTGATATGTGGGAAAAAAAACATTGCAATAAACAGCCAAGAATTGTGGCTTTGTCCCTCAGATTCTGTTCCATTCTCCTTTTTTACTTGTGGAGATAGAATTGAATTCCTTAATATTTGAAAACATCTACAGATAAAACATTACTTTTTAAATTATGTTGGACAATACCTGTGTCTGCTAATCAAATTGTCCTTTGCAAGGAAATGGGACACAGAAGCCATAAACTCATTGCTATAAAATGAATTTTTTTTTTATGTACAGTTAGTCCCTCACATCAACAGAACAGCTTCTCTCAGTTGAATAGGAAAGGGGCAATTTCATCCTTTTCCTGCTATCTTTCAAGCCATTGTGGAAAAAATTGGAAATGGATTGAGGTGAGCTACAAGGAGAAAAAGGAACTCATACTGCGGAATAGAAGACTGCTCGGGTGTCTTTATATTTTATTCAACACTTGCATAGTGCAGAACTGATGGGCATGAATCATTTTCCAAGTATTTCTTCGTTTCTTCTGAAGAGCCAACATGATGTAGTGATTTAAGCATTGGGCTAGGAGAGTGCTTCCCAACCTTTTTTTGACCAGGGACCATTCTCCAACATTAGTACCAAAAGGGTTAAAAATCAGTTTTTGGTCAACTTTAAATTTGGTTTTGGGGTGCTGATTCAGAAAATTGCATTGGACAGACCATATCAGCTCTAGTTTCTGATACAGAACATATGCCATTGTCAGTGATAGGCAAGGAGTGGCAGGCGGTGCGAAAGGAATGGAAATAAAATAAAATAAAATAAAATAAAATAAAGAGGAAGGAGGCTCGTGGACCAGTGGTGGGCAGAGGACCACTGGTGGTCCACGGCCCACAGGTTAAGAATCACTGAGCTAAAACATAGGAACAAGGTTTACATTCCTGCTTGGCCATGGTAACTCACTGGGTAACCTTGTGTAAGACATTCTTTCAGCCTAAGAGGAAGGCAAAGGAAAATCATGTAGAGAAAACCCTGTGATAGGTTCATCATATATCTGAAATAACTTGAAGAAAAACTAAGCCTTCTTTTTCAAAACAAGATAATGGACTAGATTTTTTTGTACCTCAATACTATCTGAATTTGAAAAAGCTCAAAGACATTTGTTTTAAACCTTTTTAATAGGAAAAAAACAGACTTACTTCTTGCAACAGATGCTATGTAGCTGAGCTTTTCTTGGTGGAGTCCTTGATTTTTTGTATTGTACCTCACCTTAGCAGTGACTGTGATGTTAGTTTGGAGCTGGTTTTCTACAGATGACCACAATTCATCCATTTCAGCCCAAGTGAAGACATCACTCGAGCTTCCCATGAGACCCACATATCTCCAACCAAAAAACTGAAGTGTTTTCTGCAGTACTTGCCCTATCATTTGCAAAGGGGAAACAAGATTGACGTAGGTGTCATACAGCACTGAATCATCCAGTATGGCAGTGTGGCCAACAAATCCAAAAGTGGGAATGTTCCACTGGGAAGCTAGCAAACCAGTAACCTAATTCGGAGGAAATGGAGAGAACTGTATTAGTTATTTGACTAGCATATACTAGCATTAGTAAAGATGAAATGTTTCATAAGCAAATGCTATGTTTTACTACCTATACGTAATGTGTTTATATACCCATTTTGATTTGCACATCTGTTTATTAACATACACTTTTCAAATAAACTTTATAATAAAATGCAACTTAAGTTTATTTAATAAATTATTTATGAAATTTATATTCTGCCTTTTCTCCATAATGAGATTCAAGGTGGCTGAGTAAATAGAATTTTGTAATATCATATGCCTGAATACATCAGTGATTTCACCAGTGCTTCCTATATTCCCACATGTCAATGATATTGAAAAATACTCCATGTTGTCTGTAAAATACATAGGAAATTAAGATTTTTTACATTTTTAAATCTATTTTCAAAGACTCATGTGATCTCTTACTAAACACAAATTATTTTGTTCACAAACATTCACTTAACTTTAGGAAGAGTTCTGTATGTATAAATGAATACATACTTAGCAGACCATAAGATGAGAATATACATCTGAGATTTTGAACATGCCTGAATAAGAGCCACTTAATTAAAGTGTAGAGGAAAAGAAGATTACAGGCAGTCCCAAAGTTACAAACATCTGACTTACAAACGACTCATAGTTACAAATGTGAGTGAGACAACAGGAAGTGAGAGAAGTCTTTACCTAGGAAAGGAAATTCACTCCTGAAAGAGTTATCACAGGAAAGGGGGGGGGGGGTCTCCACTGAAGCTTTCTCACCAATCCTTGTTTCCACAATAAGCCTTTTTTTTTCAAAATCCAATTATCACAGGGACAGAAAATAAGGTGAAATCTTTTGAACAAGGGCACAAGCAGCAAAACAAACAACATAGAGGTGTTAACCTGTAATTTGTATAGATTTCATAATTGAAATTGATTATGTATATATTCTCTTGTGTTGCATCTAAGTTGATTGGAGACAGAGATGACAGGCTATGAGTGTAAAATGGGGAGCAAAATGAGGACAGTGCCTCAGGAATTCTGCCCTCAATGAAATTTTCCCTCAGTACACACATTTCTAGCATTACAATACTTTAAAATTTCACTTGAGTATGTAGAAATGAAATTTAGACAAAATAAAGAAAAGGGAATGAAAATTATTGATCCTTCATCCGATATCCCATTGCCCCTTGGTTTCTGACAGTGAAATCAGACAGTGAAATTATTTCCAGCTTCTTGGTCTCCAGACTTTTTTTTTTTATTTCACAGCCTATAATTTCTAATCAATGCTATGTTAATGGGGGCTTGTTGTTGTTGTTTATTCTTTCAGTCACTTCTGACTCTTCGTGACCTCATGGACCAGCCCACGCAAGAGCTCCCAGTCAGCCATCACCACCCCAGCTCCTTCAAGGTCGAGCCAGTCACTTCAAGGATACCATCCATCCATCCATCTTGCCCTTGGTTGGCCTCTCTTCCTTTTTTCTTCCATTTTCCCCAGCATCATTGTCTTCTCCAAGCTTTCCTGTCTTCTCAGGATGTGGCCAAAGTACTTAATCTTTGCCTCTACTATCCTTCCCTCCAATGAGCAGCTGGGCATTATTTCCTGAAGTATGGACTGGTTGGATCTTCTTGCGGTCCAAGGTACTCTCAGAATTTTCCTCCAACACCACAGTTCAAAAGCATCTATCTTCCTTCATTCACTCTTCCTTATGGTCCAGCTTTCACATCCATGGGTTACTACAGGGAATATCATTGCTTTAACTATGCGGATCTTCGATGCCAGTGTGATGTCTCTACTCTTCATTATTTCATCAAGGTTGGTCATTGCTCTCCTCCCAAGAAGTAAGCATCTTCTGATTTCCTGGCTGTAGTCTGCATCTGCAGTAATCTTTGCACCTAGAAATACAAAGTCTGCCACTGCCTCTACGTTTTCTCCCTCTATTTTCCAGTTATCAATCAGTCCAGTTGCCAGAATCTTGGGGTTTTTTTTTATGTTTAACTACAACTCAGCTTCTGCACTTTCTTCTTTCACTTGATTAGAAGGCGCCTCAGCAACTCCTCGCTAACAGGAGCTACTGAGACCTGAAGTCCAGAAAATCAGGAGAACCAAAACTTAAAATCTAACATTGTAAACATTAAGGAGCATTACAGCCCTTTTGTTACATCCCTGATTAATTCATCAGATTTGTAAGAGAAGGTTAGACAATAGGCCAGGAAAATTCACTGACAGTACTATGAAGCAGGAGGAGATTGCCTCTCTTGCATCACAGATGTTTTTGCATCTGGCAAAGGACAATAATACCAGATTAGAATACAAGATGACTGTCCCATTCATATTTGGTACACAAATATGAATGGGACAGTCAGTTTGAAACTTGCAAGACATTTTCATTCACCTCAATGTAATAAGTCATCTCCGAAGTCTCATAAATCCAGTAATGTTACTCATTGTTATATCTCTAAAGCCAGCCTCTCACACCTACATTAACAACCCGCAGGCACATGAAGTTCAGCAAGTCCAGATAGTGGTTTTCCCCCTGAAATCTGAGTCACTTCTACTAGTAGAGCTATTCCCTGCTGTAATATGTTGTGATGGCAAAAGTGAATTTAGTGACGACGAGAGACTCTTCAGAAGTACTTCCTCATAAGATGCCCATGGAATGTGATTGGCTTAAGGGAGTTTGGCAGCATTACCTGTGTAGGAGGATCAGGTGGAGTAAGTATAACATAGCTTAACAGCAACCTTTTATTAATGTAAAAGGGTGTTGCTGCCACAGGTAAAGCAGTGCATAACTAAAGCTTTAGAGTCGTGAGAAGGAGATGCTAATAGTCTTGCTAGGATCTCAAAGAAGCAAGGATATACTGCTGAAACTGGTGAGTAGCTGGAAAGGCTTTTGCCAAATAGGTTATTTTAAAAGATGTGTATGTCTGAGAACTAAACTAAACTGAAATGTGACTGAACTAACTACATGTGTGTGCACCTAAGAGAGAGCAAGGCTGGATCTGCACTGCCATATAATCCAGATTATCAAAGTAAATAATCTGGATTATTTGATTTGAACTGGATTATATGAGTTTACACTGCCACATAATCCAGTTCAAAGAAGATAATCTATTTTATATGGCACTGTAGAGTAATATAATATATGGTTTGCTTTAACAAAGCTACGGAAAACTGAAAAGATACATTGAAAGTGTTGCCTCACACACACACAAAATTCAAAATTCACATTATAATAATATGCTAATACTTTAAAAATTCTGATACTTGATACGGGATAATCCTTGAACTGAAATTTTAAATCCAAATATCTTTCAATATTGTTTAAATGTTTAAAAAGAAACCACAGTGATTGTTCAAATCTGTTTAAAATCTGTGTATTCCCTGGAATAATAACTATTGCTCTGTTGGCAATCATTAGGCCATAATGAAAAACTGTCTATAACCCAGTAGTCACTGATTTATTTATTTGTTTAAATGGTATTAGTTTACCTATGTGGGTTATGCAAAAACACACACACACACATATATAAACAAACTATTATAATACTTTAAAAAAGAGGAGTAGTTAGATCTGTAACATGATGTTGCAACGTTTCTTCACCAGAGCTTGGGAAAAAAAGTTGTTTTCTTTTGGATAACTTTTGGATAACAATATCCCCTCGCTGCTCTGATTTTGGATTTGCAGCCACCTGAATGTGATAGGCAGTGGCAGACTACTCTGAATGTCAGTGGCAAGTGGGAGCTTTCAACATTAGACAATATGTTAAAAATGTAACAACTTTTTGAAAATATAATAAACATTCCAATATTATTTCTATATGAAACTAAAATTTATGTTGCATGGACATTTTAATAATATTGTATTTTCCCCACTTACAAGTTCTCTCTCTCTCTCTCTACACACACACACACATACATATATACATACAAAGTCGAAGTTTGTATGTTTGTGGTCAAAGAAAGCTTCTACTGCCAGAGAGCACTGTGACCTCCCACTAACAATGGATCTGGGCCAAACTTGACACACAGAGCCCATCCCCACCCCCACAATGACCAACAGAAAATAATGGTGGAGTTGGGGGGGGGGGGGACTGACCCTAGAATCTGGGATTTATAGTTCACCCACATCCAGAGAGAATTCTGAAACCAATCAATGATGGATCTGGACCAAAGCATCCACATACAATATTTATGTGGATGGCAGAGTATGTGTCTATGTTTGTGGGTGATTTCCGAGATGGCTCTAACTTCCAGAGAGCCCTATGACCCCCCCCCCCCAACTGTCAATAGATCTGCCCACCCCCATAGCCAAAGGACAATACTGGAGGGGTTCAGGGGGATTGACCCTTGTTTTTGGAAGTTATAATTCACCCACATACAGAGAGCACTCAACTCAACTGACAATGGATCTGGACCAAATTTGGCACACTTACCCAGGCAACTTTGAATATTGATGGGGTTTAAAGGGAATTGACCTTGAACTTTGGGAATTATAGTTCACCCATATTCAGAGAGTATTGTGAACCGAGCCAATGACTGATCTGGACCACACTTGGCATTCCCCCCCCCCCCCCAATTGTGACCAACTTTGAATATTGACAGTGTTTGGGGATGATTGACCTTGGATACTGTGAGTTATAGTTCACCTACATCCAGAGAGCACTTTGAACCCAACTGACAATTAATCTTAACCAAACTTCGCATATATACCTAACATGACCAACTTTAAATACTGGCAGTTTTTAGAGGATTAACCCATGAGTTTGGGAATTATAATTCGCCCACATCCAGAGAGCACTGTGAATCCAACCAATGATAAATCTGGACCTAACATGCCTAACCTTGAATACTGGGGAGTTAACCTATGAGTTTGGGAATTGTAGTTCACCCACATCCAGAGAGAACTGTGTACCCAAATGATGATAGATTTGGATCAAATGTGTCACACAGATCTATCATGGCCAACTTAAAATACTGATGGGATTTGGAGAAAATTAGCCATGGATGCTGGGAATAGTTCATCTGCTTCCAGAGAGCACTGTGTACCCAACTAATGATGGATCTGGACCATACTTGGCATGCATACCTAACATAGCCAACTTTGAATACTGGTGTGGTTGGAACAATAACACACCATGATGGGAGTTATAGTTTACCTTCCTTCTTATGCATTTTCTAATGGGTCCATTCTTAAAATCCAAAACCAAACAATGTTGTTTTTTTTTTTGTTTATCATTACAAAAGACCTAACCCGGACATCGCTGGGTACCTAAGCTTGTTTCTTATAAGAAGTAATACCTTACAGTTGTAAGTACTGCCTTTGTATTCTGGCAATAAATATTTTTAGATGTAATTTGCTACTGGTGAAAGGAACAGTTTATAGGTTATTAAACATTACTCATCAACATAGGATCAAAAGGAAGTTATTCTTCCATCACTTTATTTATAACCAACCTCTTCCCAAAACGAAGGGCCCATCTAACTGCCACAGCTCAGTGCTATGGAATAAGAATAATTGTAAATTTACAAGGGTTGTTTGTTTTTTTGCTTTTTCTCCCAAACTAAAATTCCCAGGATTCCATAGCACTGAACTACAGCAGTCAAAGTGGTGTCAAACTGTATTCATTCTACAGACACAGCCTTGGGCTCAAGATGGCATACAAGATACAGAAAATTACAATTAAAAACAAATAAAGTTGAAAACATACATAAGTCAAAATGAAAATAGTATTAAATGAGCAACAGAATTAATGCCGTTGGTTTAAACCAGCAATTAAAAATACAGCACCACAAAAGCCACATATCTCATTAATGGTTAATGTCCAAATACTTTCTGGAACAGAAAGGTGCTCCCAGCCACTGCAAAGATAGCCATAAAAGCAGTTGACCTAATGCAACCAATAAACTTGTAATGACCATGTTTGGGCAATTTTGCTAAACAGGATTTCCTTGCATTGGAGGAAGGACTTGGAAATTACGAATACCATTGCTGCACAATATTGTGGTATATGAAAGTACAGTGCAGAACCTTTATTTTAATTCTGCTTGTGGCTAAATGTGGTAAAGCAATGCCACACCATGGCCAAGGCTTTCTAGTGCGAAAGCAACCCAGAACTGCACCTAAAATTCATTTGATATGTAAGCCTGAAGCACAGGAAATGTCCTTCCAGCTTTATTAGGTCATTCTTCTTTTCATAGACACAAGAAAACAAAAGCTGTAAAGCATACCTTGTTGCCACAAACCCCAATTCAGTTAAATTACAGTTCTGCCAAGGCTTGTGTGGGTCAAAGAATGCATAATTGGGTGTAAGATGAAGGATGCAAAACTATGTAATTAATCTGAAAGTAAGACTAGCATTCTACATAACAAGGCAGGATACAGACTTGAAGTTATATTTAGGACTACAGATGAGTTTACTGCACATATGTTGTTGTTGTTGTTGTTATTGTTGTTGTGTGCCTTCAAGTCATTTCTAAGGTGAACCTATTGCAGTGTTTTCTTATCAATATGTGCTCAGAGAGGATTTACTTTTGCCTTCCTTTTAGGCTGAGAGAGTGTGAATTGCCCAAGGTCACTGGGCAATTCAAAGTGGCTTTCTATGGCCAGTGGCTTTCTATGTATCTTTCAACCCAAACATGATTTCTCAGGCCGAAAAATAGTTTTGCAAACTACAAGAGAACTGGTGTGTGTGTGTTGTTGTTTATGTTGGAATAAACTGATGCCAGTATTTCAATTTAAACCAATTGATTAGTTCAGAAATTAATTTAATTAAATTGTCCTTTTGTGTTAGGAAAAAATGCAGTTTAACATGTTAAACAGTTTTCTGTTTTTGGACAAACCTTCATCTGGAAACTGAATAGGGAGCTGCATTATAATACAGTCAATATGGGGAGTAGTCAAGGTGCAAACTCACACAAATGCATACCAAAAGCCTGGAAATTGTGGGTTAAAGTGGATTAACCTGATTTTGGGATTATGTGATTTTAACGTTTAAATGTTTTTAACTCCACGTTTTAATGTTTAAATGTTACATTTTTTATGATCTAATCTATAGTTATATGATATTGTTGTTTTTGTTAGGTTTCATATGTATGCGAGGCATTAAAATTTGCCGTAAATATGTTGGAAACCGCTTTGAGTCCCCCCTAGGGTGAAAAAAGTGGTATACAAGTGAAGTAAATAATAAATAATAGTAAAAGTTGGGAGATGGTCTTTAGTTTGCTTTACCTATCACAATAAACACAGCCTGTAGTCACATATCAACATTGCATTTCACATAAATGCAGGACTGAGTCAGGCTAATGAAATTGGGATTATTTATTATGTATTTATTTTATTTATTTTAGATATTTGTACCCCGCCCTTCTCAACCCCCCGGGGCGGGGGGGGGGGGCAGGGCCACTTCCAGCCGGATACAATTCGATGCCTCCAATGTATACATAATAAAATATATAATAAAATCCAATAATTACATACATTTAAAATATTAAATCACATTAATTCATATTATAGTGCACTTTAAATAATGAAGCTTGAAATATGATGATTATTATTTTTTCATTGAATGAGTGTCAAATATATGGTGTGATTCATTCAGCAATAAGGACTGAGTAGTAGTAACAGTGTGCAGAGCAAGGTATTGCTGGTGGCAGGGTTTCCAGTCTTAGCTCAGCAGTAAGAGAGTTTTGATGGACTACTGTCTCATCTGAACCCATAAGTAGAAAGATACAAATTATGCAGTACTTCAGATTTGCATTTTGAAAAATCCTGGGAAACCTGTAGAATAGCTAACAACCGTCCTGAAGGGAAGGGTAATAGCTTAGCATCAAAGCACACGTTTAACCTCTAGGTAGATCTCCAGGTAAAACTAGATCTACAGGTAAAACTAGGAAATAATTTTGTCTCAAACTTTGTCGAGCATTTCCCAGTCAGTCTAGCAGCAAGTTGGGCCAATTTAATTTGGATTCCTGTACTCCTGGCTGTTTAAACTATCAAGTATCCTCTTTTTCATTGACTGGTGGTGTGGAAAACATATATTGACCCTTTCCCATTTCTGTCACTTCAGCCATCAACACTTTATGGCACTTTCCAAAGCACAAGCGGTCAAGATGGCCCCAGTGAGGTGCTGAATCCACTTTGGGTTATGGTCTGAAGTTTAAAAGAGTTTTCCAACACAGAGAATCTGCTTTCAGCACAGAATTGGGTAACTTCTGCACTAAACATCTAGTGCAGTTTGATGCTAGCTTCAATTAATGCCCATGAAAGTACATGAAAGAAAGAAGAAAGCCCTTAATGTGCATCGGCACTTTGTGGTTTATATGATCACCATCCAAGCATCAACTTGGTTCCAGGATTTCCTATATAATCCCTATGTAATCATCTATACGTGCATGGTGAGGCCACTTTCTTCAATATCAGTTTAAAAATTACTTGAGTGGGTAATGTAAACAGTCCTTGGATAACTCTGTTTAGAATAAAACTTGGAGTGGCTTTACCACCTCACTGGAGTTACCAGATGCCACAGTCCTGAATATAGGGAATGCACTCATCTGGACATGCTCACATATGATTATTTAATTGATTAATTAATTAATCTGTATCTCATTCTCATTGTCAGATCTCAGGACAGCTAATTTATAGGCTTGGCTGATCAAGAAAAAATGGTTCTAAACTCGTTTCGCATAGAGGGGGCGCTGGCGTTTCGATTTTAAAATTATTTCTCAAATTTTCTTGAAAAAAGATCGGAAATAGCAAAAATCTGAATAGCTTTGTTTACTTCGTTAATTGAAGGTGCCCCATCCCCGTTAGTTTAAAATCTTGCAGTTTCCCTAGCCTCCCTAGCGACAAGCGGCGATGCGGTTTCCCCCAGTGGCCATCAAGAAGAGCTGGGCGTAGCCATGCCGACCTCATTCCCCTGCCATCCATCACCATTCAGTCACCCAGGGAAGGCAAACTGCGAGATTAGTTTTAAAATCTTGCAATTTGCCTTCCCTGGGTGACAGAATGGCGATGGATGACAGGGGAATGAGGTGGGCGTGGCTATGCCCAGCTCTTCTTGACGGCCACTGGGGGCAGGGCCATGCCCACCTTGCCCTTCCGCATCGCCGTTTGTCACCAGGGAGGCCAGGGAAACTGCGAGATTGTAAAACTTGCACCAGACATCTGAAAATAATTACGAAAAATTGGGAAATAGTTTCAATTCATAATTACTCCTCACACTATTCCTGCATGGCTCGATATTGGATCAAAAGGTAATTTTAATACGAATTCATTACGAGTTTAGAAACTTACGAACATGATCAACCAAGCCTACTAATTTATATAAAATACATTTAAATCCACAAGTTACAAATATTTAAAACCAGAAATTTGCATCTAAAATCATTTCTGTTTTTAGCCATGCCTCTGAAATTTGCAAGCAGCAAAGAAATTCTATTTTTTTTAATTACAAAATCTATTTGGTTTACACTTATCTAGATAATGTTATTTCTTTTTAATTGGCTTTTTATTATGCTATATTGCTTCTGTTGTTATTTTGTTGATGTGATTTTAATGTGTTATGTTTTAACTAACATTGGGCCTAGCCCCATGTAAGCTGCCCCAAGTCCCTTCAGGGAGAGTGAGGCGAGGTATAAAAATAAAGTTATTGTTATTATTATTATTATTTTACTGACACAAAAACACAGTATGCCACAGCATACAAGATCTATATGCTGGATTTCATATCACAAAATCACAAGTCGTACACTTCCCAAGCATCTAGGACTGTGTGATGTGTTTTCGAATGATGCGCACAGATCCAAGTAAGGTGGCCTTTTGCAGTTGACAGATTGTGATTTTGCCAATGTTTATTGTTTCCCAATGTTGGCTGAGATCTTTTGGCACGGCACCCATTATTATTATTATTATTATTATTATTATTATTATTATTATTATCGATGCATCTATCTAACACTGAAATCAATGGGATGTAAATATTAAACTTTGCATAATGTGTTTTATTGACAACAACAACAACAACAACAACAACAACAACAGAATTTAAATCCAATTTGCACTGGTATAATTGGGGAGACCAACTATGAAGGGGGCATAGAACCATTTTGCCCTGCCCCCACCCCTGGAGGCTGAACAGCTACTCCTGAATGGAACAGAAGTGAAGTCACATCCCTCCCTATTCCTGGAAATAGCTAAAATATGTTCATGTATCATGGTTTCTGTGTGAGTGGATTGAGGAACCTGGGGAGGGACCAGGGAAAGTGAAGCCATTTTTTATGTGGCAGTTACACACGCTTTCTTGTCTTGGTCAGTTTTTGGGAACTTTGGACCCTGGAAGGGTCTTTAGTGGTTTTAGAGGCTGGGAAATCGGTCCAAAAAGTGGCCTGTGGTCCATAGGTGGCATTTTCTCCATCCCTGGCATAAGACATCTTGTTAGGCCCAGCTAAGCAGTAGATTTCCCTGTTTTTAAATTAACTGACATCATAAGATAGGAAATGCTCCAATACTTGAAGCTTTTGTTTTGTTTGATAGTGTAGGACTTGCTGGAGTAGTGCATAGAAACCGAAACTACTGCACAAGGAGCTCATCAGTTCAGCAAGACAAAAGAGTCTGGTTCCTGCCTCTTTTCCTGTTTCTCTTGCAGTGGTTGCTGTGTAACACGTTTTTGTCTATAAAGTTTAGACACCATAGTATCCCTCCCCCATGTTAATAAAAGTCTGACAATAGCGTGATCTTCTGTACTGCTGTGGTAACTGTGGGTGCCTTACGGTGTTGTGAGAAGTGCAGTGTTTGCTTTTTCACTTGGTCTTAGAATCCAGTCTGAAGGCTCTTTAAGGTACAGCAGCCAGAATTAATTTTAAGCAGATATTTTAGCTACACAAGTCAAACATAAACCAAAGCTTGCTTTGCTCCTGCATCAGTGGTCATTTCCCAACAGGAATCAACAGCTAATCTCTGCATCTAATGCTTTATTTATGAAATTTGTTTTATTTTAACAACTACAGGGTTCTGTCCAATGGTAAAACACAATTTGGTGGTGCTTAATATAGTGCAAGGGGCTAGTCCTGCTGCCTTATTAAAGTGCTACCTCTTCAAAACTGGTTTTACCAGGATAATGCAATAAATATTGCAATTTAAGTGCTTAATAAACACATCATGTATCTAGTTTCACTTCCATAGTTCCAATTACAGCTGGAAAAGCTTCCATCTGGCATTTCCAATTGCTGTTTTGTTGTTAACTGCTGTCACAATGACTTCAAGTTATGAATACCTTATGAATGAGATACTTCCAGATCACCCAGTTATCAGCAGCCCTGCTCAGACCTTGTAGTTACAGGTCTGCGGCTTCATTGATTGGGTCTACCCATTTGTAATGTGGTCTTCCTCTATTGTTTTCTACCTTACCAAACATCATTGTCTTTTCTAACTAGTCATGTCTTCTCATGCTACAGCTGATCTAAAGGAGTCTGAACTAAATCACCTTGACTTCTAATGAGAATTCAGGATTTGCTTTGGGCTCCTTTTTTGTCTTTTGGGCAGTCGATGGGATGCATAGAACTCTCAAGCCTCACATTTCAAATTAGTTTATTATTTTCCTTTCAGTTTTATTCACTGTTCATAAATAGAACTATACACAGAGATTAGAAATATAATGGCATGTACAACCCTGAATTCAGCATTCAATATTATATTTTTGCACTTGAGGAGCTCATCTAGTTCCTTCATAGCCGCACTAATCCTTTTTCTTGACTTCTGTCTCAATACTGCTTTATGGATCAAGGTATGGAAAACTGTTCACTATTTCAGTATTTTCTATGTCTACTTTACAGTTGTGGCCATCGTTTTATTTTATATATATATATTCAGCTGTAATCCTGCATGTTATAAGTTTTAAAACTACACATTTTTTTCACAAATTTTCATCAAGTTGTTCAATCAAAAAATAAATTGTTGCAGCAGCTATTGCTTCTATAATTCTGCACCATTTCCAAGCTTGGTTGCATGCCTAGCAATACTATTCAGTGATGTTAATACAGACTAGTGGGATTACAAAAAGTATCATAGTAGCATGTTAGAACTAAACAGGGTTTTCTTTGCTGTGACTCCTTCTCGCTTAGCTGAAAACATTTGCAATAGTCTCAGTGAAATTAAGTGGACTCCCCATATTTCTTTCATTCACTGGAGACCTGTCTGTTTGACTAGATGGGTGAAGAATTGGCGGCATGCTCCACTTAGCTGTCTCTTTAAGCATGGAGCCCACTGGCTCCTATTACACAATGTACTACTACTTCTGGCATGGCTCCATGCTTAAAGGGGCAGTGAAGTGGAGCATGCAGCTGCTGCAGAAACATGGGAAACGTCCTGTGTTGCCATGTAGCAATGGGGGGAAGCCAGACAGTCGACGCTTTACCCTGTGGGTAAGCCGGGCAATGTGGGGCATGGGGCGACAGGTTCCGCACACACTCCAACAGCGGCCACCAGATTTGCCACAATATGTGGCGATTCCAGTGGCCAATGTGAGGAGTTCCATAGGGTGCATTTCTATAGAAGATCACACTGTATGCATACATGAACAGGGCAATTAAATCATGGCTGTAATAAGGCGACATGGCATGATCTTGCTGCTCACTCACATGCTACAATTCTTGGCTTGATGAATATCTAAAATGGAAAAGCACATTACTGAAATAACAGTGTGGCAAATGAATGCCAGTTGTTATAGACTTTCCATATTTACTTGAGTATAGTGCACCATCAAATGTAATGCACACCTCCATTTTGAAGGTGTGCATTATGAAAAAAAAGGGTTTGCTCTCAAATGTAATGGAAGATGGAGATTGATGTGAAAAGGCTGGTGGGAAGCCCTGCCCCTTTGTCAGGTCTTTCTACCAGGCTTTTCACAGCCACCGTTGCCTCTCTCTCCTCTATTGCCCAACTGTGCACACGGGTTTAAGTGTGCAATTCTAACATGCCATCAATCTAATGCGCACCTCAATTTTAGCAATGTAGTTTAGCCAAAAAAAATGAGTGTTAGACTTGAGTAAATATGATATATTTCAAGAAAAAAAGTAGCAAATCACCTCTGAATATTTCTTAAGAAAGCCCACCAAAATAAGGCATTGCCATCTCAATAGGTGATTTGAAAACACATGGACACACTCACAAGGACAAATCTGCTCCTCCAAGAGATATTATCATATCTATAGCAACAGCAACAAACCAACTGTAAATGAAGAGAGCTGTGTGAACCGTAGCCAAAGAATGCAACGTGGAAACCATTAAAAGATTTGGTGTGCTCTCTTTGAAAAAGAAATAACTGTGTGTCTCAGCCCTTGCAAACCATTGCCACAATGTTGATGACATCCGAATTACTGGGATCTGAGTTTAAAGGATCAATGTGGCATGGTGTTGGGGAGATCTATCAAAGTAATTAGGATATGTATGTGGTATGTTCTAAACTTTCATGCTTTGTGTTTGTTTTGTTAAACTGAGTCACTAGTAATTTCCAAGAGAGCTGTATCTATTTCTAGATATTAATTAGAATGGTCTGCAAATGCAATATTTTGCTACAGGCCTTTGAATGTAGAAAACCTAGTACTTTAGATTTCTCTTGAGGCATCTCACATAATGTAAATTGGGTTGAAATTATTACTGTGCTTTGTCTTCATTCAGCATTGAGAAGCAATGTTTTTGCTCAAAGCCAATATTCCTCAGCTAAAAATGGCCCCAACATACATAAGAAGGACATATCACCAAGTTGGGAGAAACTTCTTCTAGTGAAAGCATGAGACAAGATAGAGGCGAAAAAGCCCAAGGAGATGTTAATTGCTGAATATTTGTTAAAGGGAGGAAAGATGTGTGGAGAGTACTTCTGATGAAGAATTCAACTGGCTGGTAGAAGTCCAGAACAAGGACATTCTACACATTGTGACATTTTGCTGCAGGCCTCACTTGTGTAAATAATATTACAAAGCCAACACTGTAACTTGCAAAATTCAAATAAATTAATGCATAATAAAAGCCACTGGAAAAAGTTCAGAACAACTCATACCCTACCTCTGCAGCTTCTGAGCAAACTGGTCCAAACAAGGCAGAGATGTGGTCCTTTTGAAACTGTGTGATGAATGCATCAAGGGATGTCTTAGCTTCACAGTCACAGTCAGCATATACAAACTCCAAGCTGTAGTCCTGCAGGTAGGATGGGTCTGCATTGACTTTATCCACTGCAATCTGGAAAACGGGAATCAACCTTTGGGCACTCAGAGGGTGGGAAATGTTCCAAGGGGCCTGAAAGGCCACTATGACTTTGGACCTTTCTTGACCATTGACTGCGTTAGTCGAATCATTTGCTGCAATAGCAAACAACATGGCTGGAGCATAGTGAATGAGGAAGAGGTTCTGTAGGCATTTGCTCATGGATCGCTGCATCATTGGAAGAAATATTAAGCTGCCTATTGAGCAGCAAACTTTCTGTTGTACATTTCTGTGTTATATACTTCTGTTTTAAATGAGCATATTAACACCTTTGTTCATGTCATGACATACATCAAACTGTACTAATTAAGAGAATCCTTTATCACCATGGTAGCTTGCTTTACAGAAGCATCCTCAGCCTTGAATATATTTTTAAAGTCAGCTTGATATTTGGTGAAAATTAAGTTTGCTGTTGCTGTTTTTCTTTTCCTAACCTTTTCCTGAACTTGTCGTATATGTATAATGAGAATTTTTTTTAAAAAAAAAACACTTCCCCCACCTCACAGAACCATAAAACAGTTTGAAGTGTTTTGTTTACAAAATGTCAGGATCTAGCAAGGTGTCAGATACCATTTCTACCATCCTGTTGTTTCAACATGTACATTCTGGAAGAAAGCAATTATTAGTGTGCAAATAATAATTTCCCTTGCGATTTAAAGAAGAATTGAGTTCTATAAACATTGGCATGTTCTCTTGCAATGACTTATCCATGGGTAGGAAATTTTTACCCCCACACAGAAAAAATCCACTTAAAATCCGGTTTCTGCCTCCTTCAGAATTTTGGGATTTGTAGTTTAGTGAGACTGTTAAAGGCTCATCCCTAAAATACAAACCCCAGAATTCTGCAAGAGGCAGAAACTGGATTTTAAGTGGATTTTTTCCTCTAGTTTGATAAGGCCCTAAGACATACTGGATATTAAGTGTTTTATAGAATTATCACAGTAAGAGCTATTAAATAAGTGATATGGTTCTGTTATACCATTTATTGTACATTTATGTTTGAAATTGATTCCATGGTTTGTTACATGGTATGATCAGTTTGCATAATATCCAAACACATCAAAATAATGTCAAAAAGGTTTTTCCATTTCATAGAATGTAGTAAAATTTATGGACCTTAATTGAAATCAAAGGAAAGGTAGTTTTTATAAAGTTTTATAGAGAGCCATGTCACTTTCCAGATATATTTAAATGCATCACTCAGCATTCTTCACAATTGACTGTGCTGGCCTGGGCTGCAGGAAGCTGTAGTTCAACAAAATATCTGGGGACCACATGATTTGCATCGTTGAATGACACTATGTAACAAGATTTTTATTCCTGGATTATGAATGTCATTTCCAAATTGGTTCTGTCATAACAACATGGAAAAGCTTTATTAAAATGCAAAAGTGTTTTTTTGCAGGACATCCTGCAGAATATTTTGCTATTGTGTTTCAATTAATATCTTAGAGTCTCAACCAATTCGACATATTTTGTAGCAGCCACACAAACAAAGTCTATGGAAAATAACAACTACTTTCAAAGTAAGGACCACACAATGAAACAAGAAATATTTTCAACCCAGGAACAGATTCCCCCCCCCCCAAATTTTGCTACATTGTGTTATAGATATGAATGACAATAGAAATTGAAGTTTATTTTGTTGTTGTTGTTCATTCGTTCAGTCGTCTCCGACTCTTTGTGACCTCATGGACCAGCCCACGTCAGAGCTCCCTGTCGGCCGTCACCACCCCCAGCTCCTTCAAGGTCAGTCCAGTCACTTCAAGGATGCCATCCATCCATCTTGCCCTTGGTCGGCCCCTCTTCCTTTTGCCTTCCACTTTCTCCAGCATAATTGTCTTTTCTAGGCTTTGCTGTCTCCTCATGATGTGGCCAAAGTACTTCAACTTTGTCTCTAGTATCCTTCCTTCCAGTGAGCAGCCGGGCTTTATTTCCTGGAGGATGGACTGGTTGGATCTTCTCGCAGTCCAAGGCACTCTCAGAACTATTTTAGAAAAATGTTAAGTTAAATAAAATGTCTTTATAAGTTGAAATAACAGCTACTGAATATTTCTTTTTTGTTATTATGCTGAGTGAGGTCTATAGGGATGAAATATGTTTTACCATGCTAGTGGATCATGAATGGAGATTGATTGATTGATTGATTGATTTTATTTACTATATTTATATACCACTTTCTCACCCCAGGGGGGACTCAAAGTGGTTTACAACAAATAATGGCAAAATCCAATGCCTCACATACATATAAACCAAATCATAGATCTAAACAAAACATATAGCTAACCATTAAAATCAATAAAATGATTAAACATAAGATAAAAACCATTAGACATGAAGATTAAAACCATAGAAGCTGGTACTATAACTGATACACTAAGAAGACACTGCATATGTACACTAATGTTTTAACAACAGAATATTCTGGTCCAAAATTACCTTCACCCAGGACATGTGGAGTAATTTTGCCATATTTGTAGCCTTCTTCATGTAAACCAGAAGTCAACTTAGGGGTTCAGACATGAAAGCAATTTTGGGTCTATATATGTTTGTGGCATTAAATTGCCAAACTGGAAGCCACTCTGAGTCTCCTTTGGGGTGAGATAGAGTCAGGTAAAATGCGGTAAATTATATATATATATATATATATATATATATATATATATATATATGAAATATACAATTTATATAAAACATTAAAAATGTAGGGACAGTCGGGTACACATTTTGAACTTAAGTCAAAACAGCAACACCACTTCATTCAAACAACAGGGAGCACCCTTCCTTGTCTTAAATAGTAGACAGGGAAGGGAAATGTGTGCTGAAAATAATGACACCCCACATACATAGGAACTGTCTCACACACCATTCCATGCAATCTAACAAGGAACCCAACCTCATGACTACACTAGCAACACGCAGGATGCTCCTGGTTGTTCATAGATTTTGACCTATTTGTTTCAGGAAGGCTAATGAATGCTTTCAAGTGCCATGGATATAAAACAGTTGAAGGGAGCTGGAATACTGCATTTTCTTTATTAAACAACAGTTCAATCCATAGAAGCATGACTGGAATGACCAGTCAGTACCCATATACACACATCTTTTTCTTTACTTTCCTAAAAACTCCAGCAGCAATTTACCTTTGCATTATGTTGTGGGGTGGGGGGTGGGCGTCATGAACTGTTTAATATACTAAAGGAACTGTTCTTTAAAATCAGAAATAGATTCACAGTACATTGTTTTTAAATGTATGGGTGGCATTTTTGGAGCCCCAGAGTCTCTGAGAAGATGTAGCGCCTGAACTTGCTATGGTTGCCCAGCCTTGTGATATACACTCAGAGCTTGGCTATAGCATCCCATTTTATATACTCTGCTTGCTTGATAAAATGTTTTTCTTCCCTATGCAGAACTTACACCTTTTATTCCAAAGGAATTTATATGTGTTCTCTGAAGACCCTCTGCCCAAGGAACATGGGTAGTTTGTTATCCTTACTTCCTTTGTGTAGTATACTTTAAAACAGTGACTTATGGATAGGTTAAGGATATTACTTGAGCAAAAAACAAAGGAATTTTACAAGTGCTCATGGAATAGAGGATAAGGCAGCATACCAGATATGAGTGGTGATGCAATGAAGCATTCTGCAGGGATATCGGTTAGTGACTTTGGCTTCTTCTGTGTGTGGATATGCACAATAGTATTGGTGGCGCAGTGGGTTAAACCCCTGTGCCAGCAGGACTGAAGACTGACAGGTCACAGGTTCGAATCCAGGGAGAGGCGGATGAGCTCCCTCTATCAGCTCCAGTTCCTAATACGGGACATGAGAGAAGCCTCCCACAAGGATGGACAGAGGGGGAAACAGGAAAACATCAAAATCATCCAGGAGTCCCCTGGGCAACGTCCTTGCAGACGGCCAATTCTCTCACACCAGGAGTCACTCCTGACACACACAAAAAAACCCAAAACTCCCATTACTCTTTAAATTCTGTGCGTTAGAATATTACATGTTATATATACTTGCCTTTGAACTCTAGTTTTTAAAAATTCCTAAATAGACCCAAAGTTCAAGTCTCCTAAGGCAAAAGTTTCAACATCACTCTGGTGTCCATGCAGACTCTTCTATATTTCAAGTTTCTAAGACAAAATTTGACTCTTTTGCTCACATATTCTTTCTTCAAAGAAGAAATCCAAGCAAAACTGCAGGAGTTTCTTGATGTTGTGCTATCCCAGGGCTAGCCCTGTTGTGAGTCAGTTTAGGCATTGACACATTTGATGGGGAGCATTAAATACCCTCCCACTCACTCTGGCTCTCTCTTCCTCTTCACTCTACCTATCTCAACCCCCCCCCCCCCCCCGGATTCTGGAGACTCACAAACCACACATCTTCCCTCTTCCTTGTCCCCTCCTGTTTCCCCCTCTGTCCAAGTGTGCAAAAAACATAGGTGTGGCCAGACCCAACTATCCTTTCAGTACCAGTATGTCTTCTACATGTTAAGTACAGTTAAGTACTATTTTTCCCACTTTCGCAAGGGTCCTATGATCTTAATTCCCACAAGAGTTGAAAGTCAACACTATGCCATTCTGTTGTCTGTTTTAAAATAAATGTGGAACCAGATGATATCTATTTATATGAATTGGTTCAAGGTTTATTTCCCTCCTTTCACATGGCTTGAAATCAACTTGATAATAAGAATTCCCTGTAGCTTTGATCAGTGTTGGGGGCTACATCTTCATATAAGGCGAGATAATAGCTTGAAATGACCCGGGGTGCTTCATGTCTTGAAGACGTTAGTGTGGGAACTGGAACATAACAATGTGATTATAGCAAGAAACAAATTATATGGTGTCTGTTCAGCATGTTTTCCACATAATGACCAAACTAACCTAGTGCACATCACCATAGGTCCCAAGGGCTATGAAATGGTTTGGAGACAGGATGGGTATTATCATCAGAGTTGCCTTATATATTGGCTGAACTCATATGCAGAATCACCACTGACATACTATAATGAAAATGTCATGAAGATGAATTCTTGGTCTTCAGCTGTGGTTCTCGGTAGCTCCCATGTCAGTGGAACAATGCATCCACTACAGGTTTTAGATTAGTTAAGATGTTGGACCTTTTCTGAAAACTGGTTCCATATTTTGAAGAACTCTTTCAATGCTGGAGTTAAAGTCTGGAGTAGAATCCTCACTTTATTGACATGGAGACATCACCTGCTACTGGGCAGTTCCCATCATATATCAGCCAGTTTGGGCATGATGGGATCTGTGATCCAACAAATCAGAGGATATCTAAATTTTAAGTTAAGGGCCCTATTGTCATTACAAACCAGAAGAAAAATGAGCCACATATTAGTTACAGCTGGAAAACTATTAAGCATGGTACCAATAAGTCAACTTGTCATTTAGGATCAAATTGGCCCACTACTGAGGACAATTTTGCTGATTACTGAAGTAATTTTGGTGTAGTTCTTTGTATGTAGTATATATCTGTAGTAGTAGCATAATCGGCTGAATTAGTAGATTCTAACTTGCTATATCAGTGTGACTCTTGACATACCTGTGGTAGTGTACTGTTAGTGTTAGGTGAAACAAAAGAGGGTGGAGAGTGAGTCTGTTGGGAATAAGGATATGGGTGACTTGCTTAGAACAAACCAGTAATGTTAGTATAACTGTGTACACTCACTATCCGTTTTCAGCCTTTTATCAAGGGATTAAACTGATAAACCATGGCCTGGACAGACTGGTTTTACCTGTTCACGCTCTAATAAAAACCTGACGGGGTCAGGGTAGCGACAATATTGGTGTGTTGTTGATTACACCTACCAGTGTTTCAATTAGCCATGCCTTCTTTCAAAGCTTTATAGTATCACAAGTGCAAAAATTGTACACCCCTTAAACCCCTTTAAAAAGGGAAGCCATTTTAAGGCTAAATCTATGTTCATCTCTGCTAAGATGTAAAATGCTTTTCTCTTAACTGGAGATAAGCAAACAAATATCTACCCTTTGCACCATGGCTACAAGTCAATGCATAAAACAAGTATTTGCATTTATCCAGTGCTGTTTGGTGTCAGCCACTTACAGCTCATGGAAAGTTGTGAGGCAAGGGGCTTATGAGGAAGAAAGGTCATAAGACTGGAGTTGGTTAAAGATAGGGGAAAGCTGTAATAAAGATACAGTAGAAGACAGTGAGCCAGGGTGAAGAGTCGACTTGGGTTTTGGAGAATCATAGAGTTGGAAGAGACCTCGTGGGCCATCCAGTCCAGCCCCCTACCAAAAAGCAGGAAAATCACATTCAAAGCACCCCTCAACAGATTACCATCCAGCCTCTGCTTAAAAGGCTCCAAAGAAAGAGCCTCCACCACACTCCAGGGCAGAGAGTTCCACTGCTGAACAGCTCTCATAGTCAGGAAGTTCTTCCTAATATTCAGGTGGAATCTCCTGAACAAGCTTGCTCCTTCCTGACTTTCCCTCTCACATTTATACATGGCTATTATGTCTCTGTGAGCCGTGAATGATTAAATAGCTCAAGGGATAATATGTTATCTAAACATGTCATAAGAAGTTTCTATATGTTATTACTTTACAACATTGTCTGGCTACTTAATATTACGTTTTCAAACGTACTTTTGTTATGCCTGCTGCTTTTGTTATGCTTGCTGATGTGTTTTATAAAACACATCAACCGATCCATGTAGGGACCACCTTGAACCCCAAGTACTCAATCCAAGAAGAGATTAAAAGGGGAAAGGTGGCAAGGTGAATGACAGGAGTCCACGGATTGAGGATGCATTTGAGCGTTTCTAACACAGCATCCTGTTCCCAAAATCACCCCAGTTACCCAAGAAATAAATGGCTTCTCAATTGTTCTGCACATACATCCATACAAATTCAATTGTATTCTATCTTAAAAGTGGCAATTCCATGTACATAGGCTGGGAGAAAGTCCTATTTATAGTAAGAGACATATGCCTGAGTATATGTGTCAGATTGCAGTATAAGGCATTCTCAAACCTGTGGAAGCTGACTCATGGATTCCTCATTGTCTATCTCACACATAAATGCAAATGTCTCCTTGACAATCCTCTTTAACTTGGAATGCCTAAGCTTATATGCATATTGCAAAACATTAAAACATTTGCTACATCTTTCTGGATAATCCTTTTCTCCATATCTTTCCTCACTTTCTAATAACTTAAAAATACAAAATTCAACCAAGTAATAAAAGGAAGAGTAAGCCACTGAAGTTCTGTCGATATGTTGGGCTAATTTTAAGACTTGCTGCCTTTTTGAAAGCACATGCTGGTTCTGCAACTTAAGCTATACTCTTGAGTTCATAAAACTATTGCGTAAGCACTAGCTATTTATCTTTCTGGTATTTCACACCAGCTCAAATTACTTTGGCTATATGATAGGGTAAAGTCCTATCTTTGAACGTATCATGGGCAGGTTCAAAGGCTGTTGTCATTTCATTCAAGCATCTTGAAGGCAGAGAGCAACCAGCCTCGGCTCAGACGCAAAAATTGCTTGTGAAATTAACAGGTTTTAAACCTCATTGAGGGACTAGGTGGGATAAGCTCTGTATACTTTTGTGTTTGTGTAACAGGACACAAGGTAAGCCTTGCAATTATCTCATGAACAAAATGTAATAATGCTAAAATAATTATTATTGCTATTTAAAAACCATGAGAAACAAAAGGATTGAAAAATTATTCTTAGTACTGAACTAATGGGGAGAATGAGAACCAAATAGTTGATGAACCCATGGATCTTTAAAAGAAAAAACTCTAGACAATGCCAATCTGATTTTTAATTTCTATATAACATGATCTTTGTATATTCACTTGCGACTAAGATTAAACCTACTGATGTTTACTGTACCATAAGGCATGTATACGTGTCTTTCCTTGTTGTGAGAGGCTAGAGTGGTAGACCCATGTGGGATTATTAATTCAATGAATTATGACTTCTATCTACTTTTACAGGCAAAATGAATGTGTTCCCTTTACTCTAGCACCTATATATTTACTCTGGATTGCCATGTTCCAAGTTATTAAACAGCCAAACACATACACGCTATATATAGAGATAAATAGATATAGATAGATCTTACCTTATATCACAAGATCTTAAAGTAGTATACAATATAATTTTTTTTAGAAAAACTTAAAAATGTAAAACAGTGAGAAATTTAAAAATAATGCTAAAAGAGTTCCACTATTATATGGCATGTCGGATTTTGACAGAAAACTACAACAGGCACTACTAGGGCATAGGTGAATGTGAGGCCAGTCGGGTGAGTCTCTTTGAACGACTCAGGGAGTTGCCTTATGCTGAAAATCCTTGTGTTCTTAAATGAAAAAGCAATCTAAAAGCCATAATTTTCTGACAGTAAACTATGCAAAGGGGTCCCAGTGGATTTCAGAAGCAAAGGTGTCATACATGACAGGGTCCCCTTCTCTGGAGGATTATAACTGAGGCTAGAAGGCCATCTGTTAGGGGTACTGTGATCATATACAGTATTTCCTGCATGGCATAGGCTTCGATCGGACAACCCTTGTGGTCTCTTGCAACTCTGATTTTATATGTTTTAGTAGTAACCTGATAGAAATGGTGGGCCAAAAGAGGTGCGGGGGGCACATCTCCTGGGTGCAAAATATAAGGGAGTATAAGAGTGGCTCCTAACTCCCCCTTCTCCCATAAAAGTACCCCAAAAGGGAGGACAGTTCAGGAGTGATTTGAGCCACAGATGATCATAACCTGCTTGGAGCCATTTTTTTTTATGTCAGGTGCGACTTGAGAAACTGCAAGTCACTTCTGGTGTTAGAGAATGGGCAAGGATGAGAAGCTGGAGCTGACAGGCAGGAGCTCACCCACTCCCCGGATTTGAACTGCTGCCCTTTCGGGCAGCAGTTCTGCTGGCACAAGACTTTAACTCCCTGAGCCACCAGGGGCTCCTTTGAAGCCAAGTGATCTCGTCTCTCTCCCCCCCCCCCCCCATTTTTTTTTTTGGAAGGCAGAAGAGAAAGGAGGAGCTAGCAGGTGAAATGGTGGTAGGAGCTGCATTTTTTTTTAAAAAAAAACATGTCCATCCTTAAACAAATACCCCTGCTAGCCTGTGTTGCATCAGGAGAAAAAACAAAGGGGAAGAAAAATTGGAATACAATAACTGCTTTTAAAGTATTTATATTTTAGTGCGGACATTTGTGAATATCAAGCTACTTCTTCAGATGCAATGACTGAAAAATTTAACTCATATTTTATCATGGTATTTGTGTATATCAATCAACTAGCCTTAAAAGGTTCTATATTTATTTCCCCCTTTCTCCCTTTTCCTTTATTTCCGCGTATTTATTTGTGTATACAAGTCATTTGTCAACTTATGGTGACCCCATGAATTTCACAGAGTTTACTTAGACAGGGAGTACTCAAAGGTTATTTTGCCAGTTCCTCCCTCTGAAATGTACTTAGTATTTGTTGGTGTTCTACTATCCAAATAAAAACTTTGGATTGTTCTTAAAGACATGGGTGTATCACAACATTTTTTATTGTGGTGATGCATTGCTTATTCTCAGGACAAGAGGTCATTGCCAAGTTTGAATATGGAGAAACAAAACAGTCTGCTGTTGGCATAGAGGCCAGGAAAGGCTGCATTTGATTACCCAATCACATTTGTATAGGAAATAAACATACAATATGGAAAGATGGGTTAGATTTGGAGGAAAGGAAATGTGAACATTGAAGGAAGGAACATGAAAGTATGCAGATGACACCATAGTACTAGTTGAAAATAGCAAAGCCTTGGAACACCTATTGAAGAAATGCAAGGAAGAAAGTGCAAAGGCAGGGTTACCGTTTATTTTTAGTGGCATGATTATATATATGAAGTTCAATAAAAGAGAATGTTCATTATCATTGTTTCTTTTCTGGCCGGGGCCTACGGTGGCACAGTGGGTTAAACTGCTGAACTTGCTGATTGAAAGGTCGCAGGTTCAAATCTGGGGAGCTCCTGCTGTTAGCCCCAGCTTCTGCCAACCAAGCAGTTTGAAAACATGCAAATGTGAGTAGATCAATAGGTACGACTCCAGCAGAAAGGTAACGGCGCTGCATGCAGTCATGCAGGCCACATGACCTTAGAGGTATCTATGGACAAGGCTGGCTCTTTGTCTTAGAAATGGAGATGAGCATCTTGAGTTGGACATGACTGGACTTAATGTCAGGGGAAAACCTTTACTCTAATCTACCTTTTCTGGCCATTGTTATTATTAGTTTCATTTCATTATTACTGAAAATATTTTGTTTGTTAAAAATGTGTTTAAAAATGATTTGCACTGGGTTTCACTGCGTAGTGTAAAAAAGTTAAAATTAAATAAATGCATGATTAGAATGATGAGCACGTGTTTTTAGACTTATTTATTTATGTGCCCTCGTCAGAAGTAATGTACTACATGCGTTTTTGCATTAAGTGTCTTCAGCTCATCTACCATGGGCATGTTTACTACTAGTGTATAATTCTTTATCAGAAACTGTGCCTTTGAGAGTTAATGTAGAACAGAGGTCTTACAGAATAAAACCAACAGGTGAAGCTTTCCTTATCACTGCCTTCATGCTGAATAAAGAGTAACCCCAGGTGTGAGGTTTGCTGTTTATAAAGTCAATTTCAGCCCATGTTTTAGAATAAGGTGCCCCAACCCCGATATTAAGAAACATCAATTACTTTCATATAATTAGGAATTACTACTCAAGACCAATGTAGTATGAGAGCTATCAACAACATTTGCAACTTTTGCAACCAGCAGACTGATTGGCAAACGTTTAGTAGCCATTTTGAGGCACGGTGGGAAATGGATAGGAAATATTATGTTAAAGTCACAGACACGCAGCTAGGAAAAGATTTCGCAACTTGGAAGACAAGGTTCAGTGGAAATATACATTGCATAGCAACTGAAAGGTTTAGGCTCGAACCCCAAATGCCACAATTTGGTAGGGATGGTCCTCCCATGCTACTTTTTCAGCTGCTTTGAACACAATCTAGTTTATCTCCCTCCTCCCATTTTCCCTCTTTGACCTTGGTTTATTTCATTTCCTACAAACAGAGGTCAAATTGCAATAGTAGTTTGCACTCCCTTAACTCAGTTCATCTGAAGAGGAGAGAACCTTGGTAAACTCAGACAAAAGCAAAACTTTGCAGTCTCCTAGGGCCCTTCCACACAGCCTTATAACCTAGAGAACATTAAGGCAGAATAATGCACAATAGTTGTTTTGAACTGGGCTATCTGAGTCCACACTGCCATATAGCCACACTGCCATATATAGTTCAAAACAGATAGTGTCGGATTTTATTCAGCTGATGTGGAAGGGGCCTTTGTATTTTCTTTCTCATTAATCACCTTTGCCATCTTGACCACACTGTGATGCTTAATCACAAGTATCCTGATTTACATCTGTGAAATGAAATTAGACTTCTTTAGGTGGCAGCAGTAAGAACTCACCATGGAACAACAGACTGGTTCAAGATTGGGAAAGGTGTATGGCAGGGTTGTATACTCTCACCCAACCTATTCAACTTGTATGCAGAACAGATCATGCGATGTGCAGGGCTTGACGAATGCAAGGCTGGGGTTAAAATTGCTGGAAGAAACATTAACAACCTTAGATATGCAGATGATACCACTTTGATGGCCAAAAGCAAGGAGGAGCTGAGGAGCCTTCTAATCAAGATGAAAGAAGAAAGCACAAAAGCTGGGTTGCAGCTAAACATAAAAAAACCCAAGATTCTGGCAACAAGAATGATTGATAATAACTGGCAAATAGAGGGAGAAAACGTGGAGGCAGTGACAGAATTTGTATTTTTAGGTGCAAAGGTTACTGCAGATGCAGACTACAGCCAGGAAATCAGAAGATGCTTACTTCTTGGGAGGAGAGCAATGTCCAATCTTGATAAAATAGTGAAGAGTAGAGACATCACACTGACAATGAAGATCCACATAATTAAAGCAATGGTATTTCCCATAGTAACCTACGGATGTGAGAGCTGGACCATAGGGAAGGCTGAGCGAAGATGCTTTTGAGCTGTGGTGTTGGAGGAAAGTTCTGAGAGTGCCTTGGACTGCAAGAAGATCTAACCAGTCCATACTTCAGGAAATAAAGCCTGACTGCTCATTGGAGGGAAGGATAGTAGAGGCATAGATGAAGTATTTTGGCCACATCATGAGAAGAAAGGAAAGCTTAGAGAAGACAATTATGCTGGGGAAAATGGAAGGAAAAAGGAAGAGTGTCCAACCAAGGGCAAGATGGATGGATGGCATTCTTGAAGTGACTGGATTGACCTTGAAGAAGCTGAGGGTGGTGACAGGGAGCTCTGGCGTGGTCTAGTCCATGAGGTCACGAAGAGTCGGAAACGACTGAACGAATGAACAACAACAACAAGGTAGCCTTCATAAAGGATCTTGCTTTTATCATGAAAAGAGTTAGAAGTTGAGTTTTCACATGCAAAATGCTGGCAGCTGTGGAATCCTATAAGTTGTTCCAGCTAAAGTATAGCATTGAAACAAAGGGAGAATGATAAATCAGCGCTTAGAAAAATCTCGTTCATTCAATAGGTCTCCTCTAGAAAGTCTATCAATGGCATTCAATCCTCCATTTACACATAGCAGATTATGGTTTAGTATCATATGTTCATATCTGTAGATTGTGTCCTCCCCATTCTTTCAAGTGGGACTGAAAGAAGAGATAAGAAATGTTTGCATTAATTTTTTATCTTGTGTGATTTATCATTGTGTCTGAGCACCAATATTGTGGTGCTGAGATGACTTGCTAAACCACAGTTACAAATTAACTATAGTTTGGGTTGCTGTGAGTTTTCCATGTTCCAGAAGCAAGGAGAGAATACTTCTGGAACATGGCCACACTACCTGGAAAACTCACAGTAACCCAGCAATTCCAGCCATGAAAGCCTTTGACAACACATTAACTATAGTTTGTTTGGACTTACACCAAATTTGAAGTGCCTTCCAGTTTGTCAGCCTGAGAGTGACTAAAGGTGCACTTACACTGTAGAAATAAAATGTTGAGTTGTCCATCTGATAGCCACATCAGTGTGAAAAAGTGAAACTAACTGTGATTCTATATTTATCATATCAGAAGCGAACCAAGGGTACAGTTGTAATGTATTTAAAAACACAAAGTTTTAAACAAACTTGGCATTATATTAAATGTCCTTTGACCAGTAGTTCGCCATTTGGAGTGCCTTTGGGGTTGCTGTAAGAAGATCCTCCATTGTGCATGTGGCAGGACTTAAGACTGCATTGTAATAGGTGGTCTGTGGTTTGCTGTTCTGCACGCTCACATGTTGTGGACTCCACTTTGTGGTCCCATTTCTTAAGATTGGCTCTGCATCTCATGTTACCATATTACAGTCTGTTCAGTGCCTTCCAAGTCACCCAGTCTTCTGTGTGCCGGGGGGGGGGGGGGGGGGAGAGTCTCTCATTTGGTATTGGCCATGGCTTGAGGTTCGGTGTTTTAGCCTGCCACTTTTGGACTCATGCTTGCTTAGGTATTCCTGCGAGTATCTCTGTAGATCTTAGAAAGCTATTTCTTCATTTAAGATGTTGGCATGCTGGCTGATATCCAAACAAAGGATGGGCCGGAGATGTCACTGCCTTGGTCCTTTCATTATTGGCTGCTACTTCCCGGTGGTGCAATACCGGCTAAACAGTACAATTTCTCCAGTGTTGTAGGGCGTAAACATCCTGTGATAATGTGGTATATCTCATTAAGAGCCAAATCCATTGTTTTAGCGTGCTGAGATGTGTTCCACACTGGGCACGCGTTTTCAGTCACAAAGTAGCAAAGCGCAAGGGCAGATGTCTTCACTGTGATTCTCCATGTCTGGGAATACAACAGTGGTATTTACTTCTGAGTAAATTTGGATATGTTAACTACTGCAGTTATAAGTACTTTCATACTTAGAACTACAGTAGTTAATTTATAAATGAATTAATAATTAATGGTTGGAGTACACACAGAAGTCATTCGTACATAGTACCATCGTGATTTTTTTCCAAAGACGAGATGTACAATAAGTTATGCACTGTCACTTGTAGGTGAAATGTGGTTTGCCACTTCCCTTCCTGTTATGTTGCCTGCACTTTCAAACAGCCTGACCCCACTCACTTTGATGCAGAAGTAAGCCGGATTGCGTCTAAGAGGCTTTGCTCTAAGGGAGCCTATAACAGCATCCCTGAGAACAATTAGTCACTTCCTGTTACGAGAGCTTCCCAGCACTTCCTGCATGTCTCTGTTATTTAAGGGTGTGTGCCTGCAGTTAGTTGCAGGCTTATAATATCTGTTCGGTAAGTGGAAGTTTTTTTCCCTGCATTGTTGTTAGAATCTTATAAATTATTTGTATCACAGCATTTTGTGTGCGTAGCTGCTGAGTATTAAAACTGCCTTGTTAGTAAAAGAATATACTAGGTTCTGTAACTATAACAGCTTCCACTGGGGGAAAAAACCAGGATGTTATTACTACTCTTGGTAATGTTGTTGCTATACTCACGTGCTTGTTAACCCAATTTCTTCAAAGGAGAATAGTACGTTCATGTTGCTGTTAGTACTGGAACCTAGATGTCAGCCTGAGAGTGACTAAGGGTGCACTTACACTGTAGAATGAATGCAGTTTGCCACTACTTCAACTGCCGTGACTCAATGCGATGAAATCCCAAGAATTGTAGTTTGCTGAAGTACTAGCACTCTTTGGCAGAGAAGGCTGAAGATCTTGTAAAACTACAATTCCCATAATTCCTTTGATATTCTCTGTGGACATTGTAGTTCAACAGAGACTTCAAGTTTGCTTTTTAGAACCAAGTCCAGTGCTATATCTATGTTTTTCTGTGTATAGAAAAGCCTGAAGCTTGAACCTGCTCTATTTCTCCTATAGTTGTGCAACTTGACCCTTTTTCTTTTTATTAGTTGAGTTAGTTCCAAAGGCCAAGGTTCTGATTATTATGTTCATGATATGCAAAAATGATCGGTGTGTTTGAAGAAATGATATAGATTGGAGCTTTCCTTAACTGTGAACGATAACAGTCCCTGATGTGAATGATTGCTGTGCCATGTATCTAGTGTGCCCTCAAGCCATTTTTAATTTAAGGTGAAATGATCATGGGATTTTTTTGAGGCTGAGAGTATGTGACTTGCTCAAGGCTATCCCATTGGTTTCCATTACTGAGAGAGAATTCAAACCATAGTCACCAGAGTTGTAGTCCAGTACTCAAAGCACTGGACCATGCTGGTTCCTCAACCTTACTCTACTACAGGCAGTCCCCAAGATACAAACAACTCATAGTTAATAACAGGGATGAGACAACAGGAAGTGAGAAAAATCTACCTATAGGAAGGAAAACTCCTGGAAGAGATACTTTATCACAAAAGAGTGTTTCTAGAACAAGCCACATTTTTCAGAATCCAATTCTCACAGGAGTAGAAGTGAGGTGAAATCTTCTGAACAGGGGCACAGATAGCAAAACAAACACCACAGAGGTGTTATACTTCCAAATGCTATCCAAAGCCAAAACATAAATATTTTTGGCTGGAGTTACACTTAAAAATGCACCTGTTCTGACTTACATACAAACTAACTTAAGAACAAACCTACAGAACTTATCTTGTTTGGAACTTGGGGACCACCTGCTTGAGTTATGGATGTACATGAGTTGAATGGCATTGGCTTTCAGACTACAATCTTACCTAATCTGACTTGGAAATCCTGGGGCCTGAACTTGGGATTTTCCGCACAAAGATTGGAGAAGTTATCTTTTTGGTTTACAACTCCCAGAAACCCTGTTCTGAGAGTGGTTTGGTTTTTAAAAGTAACTTCACTTCTAGCACTTCCAAGTAGGTCTGCAGTATGTACATGAACCTGGTATTTTCCACAGTTTGGAAAATTACCTTCTTGGTAAATAGTTTCCAGACTCCTCACATGCCAGAGCTAGCACAGTGGCTGTACTTGTTGGGTGATTCTGAGACTTCTGGTTCAGAAAATTAACTTTCCCCAAGTTCATTGTTGTAAGTTTTTCGGGCTGTATGACCATATCCCAGAAACATTCTCTCCTGACATTTCACCTGCTTCTATGGCAGGCGTCCTCAGAGGTTGTGAGGATGCCTGCCATAGATGCAGGAGAAATGTCAAGAGTGAATGCTTCTGTAACATGGCCATACAGCCCGAAAAACTTACAACAACCAAATGATTCCGGCCATGAAAACCTTTGACAATACATTTTCCCCAGTTCTATTTCTGCATGCAAAAACATAGTTTCCCTGAAACAATTTACTGGAGAACTCAAATTTTGAACTATCTTAGTACTTTTCAGAAGTGCTACTTCTGATAAGTGGCCTCCATGTTAGGAATAAGTACACTTGTACCTTATTAAAGAATATTAGCCCTCTTGTTCCACTACATGCTGATAGTGGCAGTCAAAATATCTTTCTATAAGTCAAATATAAGAGTTGTGTTGGATACATGGTTATGCGAACAGAAGAAATAAGTGTCAATATGGTCAGAACACAAATGACTCAGGCTCACCTTTTCTGTAGAACAGTAAAGCACGCTATGTCTAGGATGGATGTTCTCTTTATATGTGAAAGGTGGTGCATTTTAAAAGGAGTTGGCATTAACTAAGTTAATACTTTATTGAATTACTATTTGTGTTATCAGCCTCATCACACCAGAGCATGGATCCACTTTAAATCCAGTTTCTGCCTCCTGCAGAATTCTGGGGCTTATAGTTTAATGAGGCTCAGAATGTCTGACTGAGCAGTTTATAGGCCCCTCCCTAAACTACAAGCCCCAAAATCCAGCAGGAGGCAGAAACTGGATTTAAAGTGGATCCATGTTCTAGTGCAGGAGTCCTCAAACTATGGCCCGGGGGCCGGATACGGCCCTCCAAGGTCATTTACCTGGCCCTCACTCAGGGTCAACCTAGGTATGAAATGACTAGAAAGTACACAACAACAATCCTATCTCATCAGCTAAAAGCAGGTCCACACGTCCCAATGAAATACTAATAAGTTTATATTTGTTAAAATCATTCTTCATTGTATTGTTTTTAAGTGTTTTTGCACTACAAATAAGATATGTGCAGTGTGCGTCATTTGCGTCAAATCTAATTGGTCTGGTCATCTTTCCCAGTGCCCTATAGACACTGAGAACTGGGAAGCCATGGCCCTTGAGCGCTCCAGTTGGAGCTCAGCTGTGACCAGCAGTGCTGTAGAATTCATTCATGGTTTTTTTTCAAATGATAATCCAGCCCTCCAACACTTTGAGGGACTGTGACCTGGCCCTCTCTTTAAATAGTTTGAGGACCCCTGTTCTAGTGTAATGAGATCCTTAGTCTGGTATAGGATATTTGTTCAGAACTTGGAGGATTCCTTCTGGATATGATGAAGATCAAACAACCATGTTTTAATAATCCTATAGATAGAACCACTGCAAAGTGGATGTTTTTAGGACTGAAGAAATTGGCATCCTTAGATGTACAGTTCTGGGAACTCCTGAACATAGTCTCATGACTAAAGACCCAAATAGTTTCTGCTGCAGAGGGTGCATTTTACCAGTGTGACTGGTTTGCCAACTTCTGGAAAAGAATTCTGACCATGGTGGCTTGTTCTCTAGTAACATCCCAGCAGCATTTAGTGAATTGCAGTAGACATGGGGCTGACTCTGAGGACTAGCCAGAAGCTTCAAATAGTTCCGAAAGTGACTGCCAGAAATTTGCCTGCTATAGCCAAGTTTATGAATGTTTTGGCAATTTAAATGGTTGGCTGTCTATTCACTTCTGGGCATGATTCAGGTGCTGCCACTTACATTTGAAGCCCTAAATGGCTTGGGCTTCAAATATGAGAAGGAATGCCTCTCTTTGTCACGGGCTTTGTTTAAGTGCCAAAATATAGTACTTCAGTTGTCTTGAAAAGAGGACACAGCACATGTCAACTGATGAAAGGGCTTCTTTGTCACTGGTGCCCTGGCTATGAAATACTCCTTGTAAGCTCTAATGTAGAGTCTTATAGGTAACTCTGTTGGTGCCAAGCAAACATGTACTTCATTTATCCAGGCATTTTAATTCCATGTGTTTTTTAAACTTAAGGGTTTTGGCTCTTTTCTTTGTGTTGTGTTTGTGTGAAACCTGGAATTTCTGAACAGAGTAATAAATTATATTAAAAACATTTGCTAACTACAAGCATTTGTTACTGTCACTCCTTATAATAACAAGGAAGAGTTTGTTATTCAATATTTACATTCTGTATTTGTGCCAAACGATAAGTTGCCAAGGTTGCTTACAGTACAACAACACAACACAAGCATAGTTCTGTTTTATTTGTTCAGTAATTATGATTTTGTTATATCCCTTCAAGTTGACTCTGATGGCGATCCTCTAACAGGGTTTTCTGGGCAGGATTTTTCAGAGGAAGTTTGCCATTGTGTTTTCTAAGGATGAAACTTGCCCAAAGTGTCCCAGTGGGCTTCCATGGCTGAATGGGAATTCAAACACTAATATCTTGGAGTCCTTGACAAGCACTCAAACCATTATTGCTCTTAAAAGTTATGCAATGGACATCTATTAGAAGCATTCCTCTCTTCCATGATCTTACACCTGGAGCATGTCCCCTTGGGCAGCCAGATTATCTACTTCTCCTGACTCCTCTCAGTAGTTCAGAAGAAAGTTATGGAAAGCATTGGAGTTCTTAGCTGGTTATCTCTGGTGACTGTTGCTGCTCCAACAGAACTTTGAGACGACCGTTGCTGCTGATCCAACGGTTGATCTTCCAGAGTTTTTGTTCTGGTAAAAGGTGGCAAAGCTCTCTCAGAATTTGGTTTAAGTATTCCAGTTTTGATGTTGTAGGATTGTTTCTTCCAGTTAGGATGTTTGGTAGGATATGACTGGTGCGTTTTCCCTGAGGGATTATCTGGGGCTAAGAGGGGCAGTTTGTGATGACGGAAGTTGGCCCACTTTTTGTTGTGTCATTTCTAGTAAGATTTCTAATAAGAGATGTTCCAGAGTTTTGCAATGGGAAGGGAAAAGTAATCTCCCCAAAACCAGGAAAGATGTGTTCAACAATAAGGATCTAGGTAGTATTGAATGTCTCTGTTTCCTACAGATAGGGAACATCTTGCAGGTCCTCAGGCTAGTCTGCAGCTCCTACCTATTTGAAGCAACAGTTGTGACTGAAATGAGATAGATGTACAGATGACATTAACAGTCCATTTTCAGGCCTACCCAGACCTCAAAGCTCAGAAGGAATTATGTACATAGTTTGGAATATGGGCAATTACGAGATTTGGTGTTATTGGCATAGCAATATTTTCCCTATTATATATCTGAGTTTTTGGTGGTACTACCCCAGTTATGGAATTCCCCTCAATTAAAGATCTAGATATTCCACAAAAATCTTGACTTTGAAGCATCAGTAAAAAATCTCATTATTGAAGCTTTGGAGAAATAAGCAGCTGCTTGATTTATTTTCTAATGTTGCTAGTTTGCATGGCTTTTATTGTACTTTAACAGACATTTACAGTTATTTTAGTTTCTATAGCTAGTGGTTGAACAAATTCTGCCAAGAAAACCCTCTCATGGGTTCACCATAAATCAGACATCCAGCAAAAATCAGACATCCAGCAAAAGTATTGGTATGGTTGTTTTGTGATATTAACATTAGGCTTATTCTATGATAAAGGGTGGAATATAAATTAGAAATTAAAAATATGATCTGAGTTCAACTGGCACTGGGTTATTCAAGTTAAAAAGGAAGGCTGGAACTATACTTGGATCAAGTGGGCTATGAGATAAGAGATGTTGTAACATCATCACTACATGAACTTTACCTTCTTACTTACTAGTATAAACTTGTCAATTTTTGATAAATGGGTCAAAAGGGCTTCCTGTATTCCTGGAAGGGTGTTAGCAGTTCCTAATGAAGCTAACATGTCACTAATTTGTATGTTTAAGGGCAAAGGCCATAATCTGCAGAATACTATGCAATAAATGAAAGTGCAAAGTTTTCTTCCATATCTCTGGAAACATCTACAACTTAGCACATTTTTTTGCTGGACGTCTGAAAAAAGGCTTCTGGAGTTGTGAACTGCATGAACTTCATTTTCTTAATATCATAAAATGTAATGAAAATATTAGTATCTAGAGGAGCAAACTGATCTAGCGTTTTCTTCCCTCTTCTTGGAAAACATAATTGCATACTAAAAACAATGGTGTTCCCTATAGTAACCTATGAATGTCAGAGCTGGACCATAAGGAAGGCTGAGCAAAGGAAGATAGAAGCTTTTGAACTGTGATATTGGAGGAAAATTCTGAGAGTGCCTTGGACTGCAAGAAGATCAGATCAGTTCATACTCCAGGAAATAACTGGAGGGAAGGATATTAGAAGCAAAAATGAAGTTCTTTGGCCACATAATGAGAAGACAGGAAAGCTTGGAGAAGATATTGATCCTGGGAAAAATGGAAGGAAAAAGGAAGAGGGGCTGACCAAGGTCAAGATGGATGGATGGATGGATGGATGGTATCCTTGAAGTGACTGGCATGACTTTGAAGGAGCCAGGGGTGGTGACAGCTGATAGGAAGCTCTGGCATGGGCTGGTCCATGAGGTTGGTCACAAAGAGTCGGAAGCGACTGAATGAATAAACAACAGCTTGGATAACTATAGTGCCTTGTGGAAGCATTCACACCACCTCCACCTTTTGATTTTTCCATATATTGTTGTATCATAACATAAAATTGATAACAGTTTCATTGGTATTGCTACTACTTGAGACATTGTTACCAATTTATTTGTACAAGACACCAAACACTGCAAAAGTGACCTCCTAAGTTGACCTCATGTATAAGTCAAGGACAGGTTCTAGGGCCGGAATTATGAGTTTTGGGATGATGCATCAAAGGTCATTTAATTTTGGTAGTCATTCTGCTCAAGGCAGAGTCACAACTTAAACCATATTCTATTTTGTAATTCTAAATTAATAATGCTTCAGAGGAATTTCATAGTTTGGATTTTTAAAAATCAAACCAGATTGATACAACATTTTCCTTGAATTGTTTTGATAGGTCTTGGTCTTCTTGATGTTGTTCAGATATATTCTTCAGCAAACTCTGGGACCTTCCACAAACAGGTGTCCTAAATTGCTGTTGCACTAAAGTTGTAGACAGGTGGAAAAACTCCTCATTCTTCTTCTCTTTATACAGTATAACACTATCAAAGAACAGAGCATTTTACAAATAAATGAACAAAACAATTCCCTGTCCTCGGCCTTATAAACTTCTGGAGGCGGTAGGTTATGGCAGTAGCCAGAGCTTATTTCGGCATGTCATAGCAAAGGAGGTGAATACTTCCACTAGTAACAATAGTTAATTACAAATAACATGTTTGCTTGTTGATCACATGCAGGAGAAAAAAACCAAGACAACTGCTAGCCCATCCGAAGTTGCAAGGAGACCTGAATCTCCCAGCAGTCTTGGGTAAACAAACATGCAACTAAGTTAAAATACTTGATGTAGGACTTGGGAGCCCTCTTGTGGTCTAAGCTACTTAATGGCCTTGTTTTCAGTATATCTCAAATAAGAGTAGGCATATTTCCTCCCTGCTTGTAAAGTGTGGAAATTTTTCACTTGACTGTTAGTACTGTGTCACCACATGGTCTATCCTTACTTGCGTATTCTGTAGCAATTGTCCATGTCTCTGATTTTCCTAGTTTTTTTTTCTAGCTCAACATTTAATTCTGTCCTTTAGTATTAGAGTACTTTTAATACTTATTGGAGAAATATTTTGTGTTGAGTATTAAGAGATACATATAAATAGTTTTTTAATCTGGCTCAGGAGTAAACATTAGAAACATCCTACATATTGCTGGACAGTATTTATTTATTTATTTATTTATTTACTGTATTTGGACTTTGGCTCCCATAATTACAGTACTGGCAGAGGTTGATGCAAGACACAATATACTACTATGGGGTCAAAACTGTCCACACTTATGCCAGACAGGCATCATATAACATATATAATACTTCCAGATTCAGTTCTGAAAACTGTATGGATATAGTAGAAGTTAATCTTCATGCTTTAGTTGATCAAGGACTAATAAAGGAGGAAACTTTGGATAATTACAGTGTATGCCAGGAGCAGTATTAATAAAGGATGCATTTCCCAGGGTAGTTTCAGTTCAGCACATCTTGATAAAATACTTGTACTACCTAATTATTATTTGCATGTATGAACTCATGCCTACTCCCATAGGCCTAGCCAATTAAAATAGTACACTTAAGAAGACATCTGAATTTGAATTTTCAAACTCTCACCAGAATACTACACTAAGTTAAATACCACAGCTAAAAATGTTGAATGTTATACTTTGCCATTTTTAAATCTCTTGTAATATAGGCAAACATGTTTCTATTGTATGAGAAATTCATAGTTGCAAAAAATGAAGAGTTAAACTCTTTCGACAGTCATGCTCCCCGTATTCTGTCTAGAGGTAATGGCAGGGAAATCATGACCTTTCATATTACCTGCTGTTTGGAATATCTGCAGACCTCTTACTTCCCAAGACTTCATGCAAACACTGGTATCAACTTAATGTCCCTACCCCCATAATTTGCTTGAAAATTGGCAGTCTTGTGGTCAATGTGACTACCTTGATTTTTTTAAAAAATAAAACAGAATGCCCAAGTTGGGACATCAGTTTTTTGCAAGAATAGTGTGTGGTTGTTGCTTTCTACTGTCAGGTTGGCTGCATTTTATGTCACCCCTATGACTGAGAGATACTCAGTTCACCCTGTCATCAATAATCCTACTCAGATCTCACAGACACAGTGCTGTGTCATCCTTGATTGAGTCCATCCAGAATGTAGTTGTCATCTTCTAGTACTACTGCCTTCTACCTTGCCAAGCAATGGTTGTCTTTTCTACTGAGTCATGTCTTCTCAGGATAAAGCAAAAGTGCAATAATCTCAGATTAGTCATCTTGGTTTTGAGAGATAGTTAGGGTTCGAATCCATTTATTTGTTGTTGTTTTTCCCTGCAGGTTGTGGTTTCCACAGAACAACCTTTCATTAACACATTTCAAAGGAGTTTATTAATCAATTTGATTCATTCTCCAGCTTTCAGAAACTGACATACCAATATACAGTTTTTGCTCTGTATTGTGTTCCTGTGTTCTCTCACTATGTGCTCTTTTATGCATGTGTGTCTGTGGGCTTTGGGAAATCCATCAGAGAATAAATTTAAGTGGCATGGAGAACAGAAAGGAAAATACAAAGCCTCCCTGAGCAACTTCAGAGACTGTGATTATAGGAATTGCTATCTCCTTTGATTGGCTTCTCCCATCAGTGGAGATAGAGGGTTGGATCCTGATCTGATCTGTTTGTTTACATTAAATTTGTACATAGTTTGTACATAGTTTAGTGGTACTTATTTCTAAACAGAGAACCACCATGATGAACTCAGACTCTGAGAAACTTGGGTTCAAATTTCTGCACAGCTTTGGAAATCTTTGAGGTTATTGGGGTAACTTACATTCTTTCAGACTTAACAGGGAATTCTTCAGATGGAATTGTGTTAAGAAAACTCTGATAGGGTTGCCACATATCTGAATTGACATTAAGGCATATAAAGCACAACCAGCTTCCAAACAATTATGGATAGGATTGTCCATCAAGGCGAACAACAGGACATCTAGGATTTTTGTTTTTGATCATATACCTTCTCAGTCTTTGTTTTCTCTTGGAGGGGCAGATTGGGCGCTTATTCATGTTCTTTCCATTGGCATGGATGGCAATGGGAAAAACCTTTCTTATTTGCATAAAGTCATTGACTGATCACTGCATTGTTGCAGAAAGTACTTTTAATGGGAGGAGTTGTGAAGTCCTTTTGTCTTCATTACTATAGTCACATTTTGGTACATTTTTAAAAATATGAATACAGGTTGAGCATCCCTAGTCTTGAATTCCAAAATCTGAAATACTCCAAAATAATCCCCGTGGATGCCTTTGTTTTCTGATTATTTAATATGCACAAACTTTGTTTCATGCACAAAATACTTTCAGGCTATCCCTATATGAAACATAAATGAATTTCATATGCATGTATGTCCACACGTGTATATGAAACATAAATGAATTTCATATGTATGTGTGTTCACAGGTGTTCAAAAACCTGAACTTTTGGAAAAAGGATACTCAACATGTACTTAGTTCATTTTGGAGTGTTTTTCAAAATGTAAATTGTTAGCTGTATTTCATTTTAACTGGTGCTTGTAAACTATTTAGATTCCAAACTGAAAGAAGAGCAGGGTGTGAATAAATAAAAATAGTTTGTCTGAATTGGGTAATCAACAATACCATATAATGATGGAAAAGCAGCCTACAAACAAATGTAGTTCTCCATATCATTACTGTACATTAGTGCTCCCCATACCATTATTTAGAGTCAATATTGTGTAGTGGTTTGAACTGTGGTCTAAACTCTAGAGAACCGGGTCAGATCTGACCAAGAAAACCCTATGACAGGTTTGTCTTAGAGTCATTGTAAGCTGGAAATAACTCGAAGGCATACAACTACATCACTATTATTTGCCTACGATACTATCAGCATACATGGTTCCTAATGCGTATCAGATTTAATTCATAAATTTAATGAAGCTGGCAGTGTGAAAAATGGTTTGAGTATAAACTAAATTTAATCACCCATTCTATTTCTATTTTTCATTTCTCCCCCAGTGGATCATCTTGCTACTTGATATACTGTACAGTACATTAAATTCAGTGGTGAATTGATTACCTATTGTCTAGATTCCAGCTTGCCTACTATGGCATTGGCCCAGGTTTATTGTAAGATGTTGCTACATGAGTCAGCATTTTATTCTACTGTGCATGCAAAAGCCAATCATATTCACTACTTTCTGTCCCTTCTCCTTTAGGCTTCATTAGTCTGCCAGCGCTGATCCAACAGGATGATTTGGATACTTCAGCTGTTGTTTTCACC
Source organism: Anolis sagrei (assembly GCF_037176765.1). NCBI lineage: Eukaryota > Metazoa > Chordata > Lepidosauria > Squamata > Anolidae > Anolis > Anolis sagrei. The sequence continues at coordinate 208,378,912 of NC_090023.1, read as the reverse complement.
GCTTCCAACCCCTGCTTTGATTGGTCTTATTACTTTTGGAACAACCGTCTTCCTATGGCTGATAACCAAACCAAAACCAATTTCACCCCCGGTTGACTTGAACAAGCAGTCTATTGGCACAGAGGTAAAAGCAAAATCATTAAATGCGTACGCTATTAACAAAAAAAGGAAACTATGAGTTCAGATGTATGAGTTGTTGAGTTTGTTCATCATTATGTATATGCTAATTATGCTTCCACTGGTGTGGTCTTCATTCCTTCTAGAATCTCAGAAAGGGATAAGAAAAGGTTGATCCGAAATTGAGAAGATGTCATTAATAAGACCATTACTAGCTGCTTTTACCTTTATAGATTGACATGGAAGTTTTCATTTTCTCAGTGTAAAGGAAAGAGCAGCATGAGCAAAGGTTATGGTGAAAAAAAGCTTGAATGTAGACTGCTCCATATTCAGATGTCAATCTCAATTTCCACATGTAGGGAGGAGCTAGAAGAAGTGCACTTGTACCTGAAGGCAAACTTCTTTCCTACTACTTTGAGGATGCAAAGACTTCGTATGAAGCTTTCCGTAGAGGACGTTATGTATCAGGTAAGCAATTATTTTATATATATATATATATATATATATATATATATATATATATATATTTGAAACACAACAAGATGAGTCCACAGCAGACATTCTGCTGGCTGTTGTATTAGATCACACGTCGGACACTTCCCAAGTGTCTAGGACTGTGTGATGTATCTGTGAATAATGCATGCAGATCCCAGTAAGGTGGCCTTTTGCAGCTGGCAGATGGTAATTTTGTCAGCTCTGATTGTGTTTAAGTGCAGGCCAAGGTCTTTAGGCACTTCACCCAGTGTGCCGATCATCACTGGGACCGCCTTGACTGTCTTGTGCCAGAGTCTTTGAGTTTATTATTTATTTATTTATTTATTTATTTATTTATTTATATCCTGCTTTTTCTCTCCATACGCAGCTCACAACTATTCAACTTAAAATATACAAATATTGAAACTGTATTAGACAACATTAGTATGAAAATAATCCAGCTTAAAACCATAAAATCATATAAAATTGCATCACAAAATCACAGCAGCCCTTGATGGTCTTTGAGACCTTCGCAAAACCAAAGGCACGTGGTTTATCAGCATTTCAGTAGTAGACTTCATGCCAAATGTAGGTATTGGGGAGACAGAGATGCACTTCTGAGCTGTGTGTTAGGGAAACTATGCACAAAAGGGCAAAGACAGCAATGTTTCTTTCCAGCCACGTATAATGAATAAAATATCTTCACAGTGAGCCATTATGTGGTGGTTTTGACATGACCAACTTATTCTGTGTACAGAAATTGCTAACTATGTGCCTCTCAAACAACTTGTTTTAAAATGGAGCCACTGAAATCTAAAATGGATCCTTTCCTGTTCATTTTAGGCCTCCTTATACATCTGACCAACTATTAAGAAACTGGAAGTTTCATTCAATTTCTGGAACATGAAACTTGAGAGTGAATGATAAGATATGACCTGTCTATTATGACCTCTTTCACACCACATAATTATAGCACTTTGATATTACCATATGTACACATGTATTAGTCTAGAAATTTTAGTCAAGACAGAATCCGGGGAGAGGTGGATGAGCTCCTTCTATCAGCTCCAGTTCCTCATGCGGGGACATGAGAGAAGCCTCCCACAAGGATGATAAAAACATCAAATCATCCAGCCATCCCCTGGGCAACGTCCTTGCAGACAGCCAATTCTCTCACACCAGAAGCGATTTGCAGTTTCTCAAGTTGCTCCTGACACGACAAAAAAAAAAATCACTGCATAAAACCTGGTTCGAGTAATCCACAAGTCAATGTGAATATTGTAACTTAACTCTTATATTTTAAAAGAGACGACCCCTTCTCTGAGTAGAGGGGCAAAAGGTCAGAGCATAGTTTGTCCCTGAAGAACCCAAAAGCACTGACACAGTCTATTGTCCCCTAAAACTGATCACAGTAGCTCTCTTGAGTCCTTGCACATATATAAATAGTACATTGAGCCTTCCACACTTGCTCATGTTAGGGACAAAGAAGCCTGTGAAGTGGGGAAAAATGTGAAGGGTCAACAATAAATATATCTCTTGAGCCAGATATATTTATTGTTTTCTACATCATTTGTAGTTTGGCCTTAAATAGCAACTACTGACACTGTTTTGATGAGTTGCATGCCATGTTCCTTTTAAGATGATTAATCTCAATATCTTTTGCAGAAAATGGTCCTTGCTTGGGATACAGAAAACCAAGGCAACCATATCAGTGGCTCTCTTATCAGCAGGTTGGTAATAAAAGGGTTTGGGTCAAATAATCCAAAAATTCTCAAACACAGAAACTGACTTCTTTTTCTTTTTTATAGGTTCTGGACAGAGCTGAATACTTAGGATCTGGTCTAATACACAAAGGTTGTAAAGCTTCATCAGATCATTTCATTGGTATCTTTGCTCAGAACAGGCCAGAGGTAACTAATGCAGATTACTGTTCAGGTTGTACCTATAATAAGTGCTTGAATTTGCTACAAAATGTGAGAACAGCTAAATCTGTCCATAGTAGGCCCATGTAGCATTATTTTACGTACTATATTTGCCTGGTCTTTTGTTAAGGAGAAATATCTGAATGTGTCTGGCATTCTATCTATATAGTTTGAATTAGTGTGTGATGGGCTAAGCATTCTTTAATGTAAACTGGACATTTAGTTGTTTTTCCCTCTTTTGCTCTTATAGAAATTCCTATAGGTAGTATTTAAAGTTTACAAGTTCAAGTACTCCAATGTAGAACATGATCTTGAAGTCCAATGGGGCAAGTTGCTAATGTATGCTTGATATTAAATATATTAGCATAAATGTGGAATTAATTTTTCATTTCTCTCATAGTGGGTCATATCTGAGCTTGCTTGCTATACTTATTCAATGGTGGCAGTTCCCCTTTATGACACGCTGGGCCCAGAAGCAATTGTATACATTATTAATAAAGGTAAGCATTTTTGTCACTCTATGAGTGAGAATGCTTTCTTATCTTGACTAGTGACTATTAGAAGTGAATTCCAAGTTGTCCTCTCAGCTGTAGAAATGGGTAACCTTTCTCTTTTATTCTGAATTCTTTTTTCCTTAAGTCAGAACTTGATTAACCTTTCCTCACTGTTTCTGTAGTCTCCATAACAGTGGGAACATGATGTTTGGGGCAAAATTGGTGAATGGAAGCCCTCACTGGTGTTTTAATTCCATTTGATGGCTCAGTTTAATGAAACGATATTACTTTGAAATTATGAAAATTGTGCAGTCAAAGATTTCGCATGACAAGAGAACTGTCAGTTCTTAGAAGCAGATTGTCATAAATTTAATGAAGCTGGCAGTGTAAAAAATTGAGATTTCATTACCTGTTCTATTTCTATTGTTAAATGACCCCTAATGATTTTTCAGGAGATGAAAATTAGTTAGGAGTAATCCTAAGAGTATAGCTTGTCAAAACTAAGTGTACAGGAGAATTGATCTCTTGGGATAGCAATGGGCTTCCTGTACTAGTCTGGACATTTTCTCTTGTGCAAAATTTGCAATTGTAGCAGGTAAGGCCCAAACAATAGAAATGTGTGTCATGCTACCCTAATACTCTTTTCTTAAGTTAACTAAAGATGCTTAGAAACTGCAAGTGAAAGAGGGAGGTGCATAGCGTCTTAGCATTGAAACTCTGGTCATAGAGTTTGCTCTTAAACATAACCTGGTGTAAACACAATAGTTGGCTATGGATGAAACATGCCACTTCTATAGTTTAAATAATTCCCACTTATCAGCATTTGTAGTTAAAATTGACATTGGGCATTTAAATTGAGCTTATTTAACTGTAACTGTTCTTGTTAGTTCTGGCATACTTAACTATATGCCAGGGTGGGAATAATGTAGCTCTCCACCTATTGTTAGGCTACACCTCTTGGCATTCCTCATCCTTGGCTATATTCATTATATTGGGTTGGAGTAGTTGTCCTGACAACATCTGGAGGGCTACACAGTTTTCATCTCTTGATATAGGCCACTATTGTCTCTAAAGCAAAAGTGAGATACCTGTGATCTTTCAAAATGTGTTGATTAATGAAGTCCAACAACACTTGGTTCCCATCTGAGCTCTAAAGGACAATTATGGAGATGTGCACTCCTGATAGTGAATTTAAGAGGAATATCAAGTTTTTGTGATTTATGATCAAAACACATCCATGTCTTGATTTTGTGTATCACTCACATGGGTTAGTGACTCACATGAGTGCTAGTAAGTAAACTATCTCTCTGACTTTGTAGTTACTGAAATGACCCCCCCCCCCAAAATATTAGTCAAATATCTTCTATTATTTTGGAAGAACTCAAGACTTGACATACTGGTATGAGAACTAGGATCTCTTTAAAATGGTTATTGAAACTAGAGCCATTTAGTGGAAGCATATATAAGATTTGTTTATTGTTTTTTCTGTTTGGACATATGTGTCAAGGATAGGGGTCTCCTCACCAAATTAAAGCTCTGCTTAAATATCATATGTGTAACTTGGTTTCCTTGTAAAAAATGTAGGTTTTGAATTGTGACATGCGTTTTTACAGCTGACATATCTACAGTGATCTGTGACAAACCAGAGAAGGCACAGGTGGTTCTTGAGAACTGTGAACTAAAGAAGACTCCAGGACTGAAGATAATTATTCTGATGGATCCTTTTGAAGAGAAACTGAAAGAAACAGGAGCTAAAGTGGGAGTTGAAGTTATTTCATTGAAAGATATGGAGGTACTGCATCATGTTGGAGACTGAGTCTATTCTTTCTAGAAACTCTTTTAATAAAACAGTTTGGGGTAGTGCAATTTGTTTACAAGTAGCCTCCGAGTTACAAACATCTGCATTACAAATCTGTATAAATAAAAATATAATGTTCGTTTGTGAGATTAACATAACTCAAAACCACTGGACGAATTGACACAAAATTTAGACACTATACTCCTAACAGAGTGACCAACACTCATAACCCCCCCCCCCAAAAAAAAACAGTAGAAAGGACTTAAAAACAAAAAAAGCTAAATGACAAAAAGCTAAATGATGATAAAGAAAAAAGGGAAGGAAGAGGGAGGGAGGGAAGGAGGGAGGGAGGGAAGGAAGGAAGGAAGGAAGGAAGGAAGGAAGGAAGGAAGGAAGGAAGGAAGGAAAGATTGAAGCATGGAAGCAAAGAGCAAAGGAATGAAGGGAAGAGGTAGAGAAATAAGAAAGGGGAGGAAAAAAGAAGGAAAAGAAAAAGGAGAAAGGAAGGAAAGAGGTAGAGAAGGAAGGAAGGAAAGAAGAAAAAGGAAGGAAGGAAAGAGGGAGCAAAGGGAGGGAAAGAAGGAGAGAAAGAGGGAGGGAAGGTTGGCCACAGCAACATGTGGCAGGTACAGCTAGTGACTCATAATTATGAATGGGAATGAGACAACAGGTAGTGAGAGAAATCTACCCCTCAGAAGGGAAATATGCTCCCGAAAGAGTTATCATGGGGAAAAGTTGTCTGTACTGAGGCTTTATCACCAATCCTTGTTTCCACAGCAAGCCATTTTTTTCAGAATCCAATTATCACTGCGACAGAATGGGAGGTGAAATTTTCTGAACAAGGGCACAGAGAGCAAAACAAACACCACAGGGGTATTAACCCTTTCCTATGCTATCCAAAGTGCGCATGTACACACATACAAACATATATAATTGGAGTTACACTTAAAAATGTTCCTGTTTCAACTTATATGCAAACCTACAGAACCTATCTTGTTCATAACTTGTGGACTGCCTGTATTTAATTTGTATCCCACCAGTTTCCCATCATACATTTAATGACCAGCTTTGAATACAGGGCTGTTCGTAGACTTCCAGGTGCACCTAGAAATTCACATTGAAACAAATCATGTAGGAAATACTAAGAAACTTTTTGGGTGACCTCCATAACCTTCAAGTGTCTGGATACGTTGGACAACAATTCCCCCATTCCAAGCTGGAGTGCTTGGGGGATAAGGGGAATTATACTATAGCTCATTTGGAGAGAAACGGGTTGCAGAAAGCTGACCTCTTTCAGAAATTGGTAGGTTATGATTATGACTTGTCTGTTCACATGCTGGAAAGATGACTGTCTTTCCTCCCATCACTTGTATAGATTTTTCCTATCCCACTTAATATCTCTAAAAAGAAACCCCAAATGGCTATTTTAAGGTCTGTACTGTGTAATAAAAATAAACTGTTCAAATGTTGTTAATAATGCCCATAACCGTTTAATGCCCATGCCATTCTCCATAGATTTTTCTAGGCTGGAATTCTTTATAACAAACCTGGCCCTTAAGTTGGATCTTGAAATGATCATTGTTTTGCCTCAGGATGAGAACTATCCCTTGACTCTCTGCTCCTTTTTAAAGTCTTGCTCCCATTTGAACAACAGATGGGAGTATTAAAAATAAGTGGTGCTGGTATACATGAATTATTTTCAGTCAAGATTTGTCACAGCCTATATGTGAAGCTAAATGTATGTGTACAAGCAAGTACACTATGTAACAAAAACATAAGAAAAATCTGTTCCTGCTTTGAAAGTGTATTTTCTGTTTAATTACTTTGAAAGTAGTTATTAGACTCCAGAAACTTTGTATTTGTGGCTGCATATCCATAATACTCATTTTGGTAGATTTAAAGAGAACAGGGGTGCCTTTTCAGAGGAGCAAGGAGAGCACTTTCATCTTTGGAGGCTTTTAAACAGAGGCTGGATGGCCATCTGTCGGTGGTGCTTTGAATGCAATTTTCCTACTTCTTGGCAGAGGGTTGGACTGGATGGCCCATGAGGTCTCTTCCAACTCTATGAGTCTATGGTTATAAGACACCCCACCCAGTTTGAACATTGCTACCAGAGAAACAAGGGCCCCCGGTGATGCAGCGGATTAAACCACTGGGCTGTTCAACTTGCCGAGCGAAAAGTTGGTGGTTCAAATCTGGGGAGTGGGGTGAGCTCCTTCTGTTTGCCCCAGCTTCTGCAAACCTAGCAGTTTGAAAACATGCAAATGTGAGTAGATCAACAGGTATAGCTTCTGCGGGAAGGTAACAGCGCTCCATGCTATCATGCTGGCCATACGAGCTTGGAGGTGTCTACAGACAATACCGGCTCTTTGGCTTAGAAATTGAGATGAGCACCATCACCCCAAAGTCGGACACAACTAGACTTAATGTCAAAGGAAAACCTTTACCTTTACCTTTTTACCAGAGAAACTATAATGATTTAGAGGAATACATTTGGGGACTAATCTGTGAAAGCCATCTGGCATACTCTTGCAAATCTACACATTTCTAGGCTCCTTTTCATCCTTTTGTAGCATTTAGGTCAAAATATATGGTGGGTTTGCTACATGTTGTTTTTTATCCTTCTACAACCAAAAATTTGTTATGTTCCTTAATGGAAATATGCTATTTCTTAACCTTTCAGTATGCAGGCTGCAAGAACAAAGTTTTTGTAGTTTCATGAACTTTTTCCATGTTTTTATAATAGAAGCAATTAGGAAATGACATTTATAATCCAGGAACAAAAATCATGTTACATAGTGTTACTATTTGAGGTGCCAGCTTCCAGGATCTTCCATCTGGTATGACCATTAGAAGCTTCTGAAAACTGTAGTCTATTATTACTCTTTCGACCACTTCTTCCGAACTTAATTATATACCTCGTAGCTTGGATAACTTGAGATTATTTGCTTATTGAACAGTTTAGATTCCCTCTCTTGTACCATCCATTTTAATCCATACATAATCCTGTTTCTTTTTCCTTCATTCTATAGGCCCTTGGAAGAAGCAACTTGAGCAAACCATTTGTAAGTACTTATTTTTTTCCCAGTTTACTCAAGTGTGATATGATGTATTTGGTGCTACTTAGGACTCATATTGTTATCTAATTTCAGCCTCCCAAACCAGAAGATCTCAGTCTGGTCTGCTTCACCAGTGGAACAACAGGTGGGTGGCTTGAAGCAATGCTATAAACATTGTCATTTGTTGGAAAGTTGTGGGGCAATTTTAGAGTTAATGGAACACATCGGATACTTCTAAGGTGAGAAACTCATAGCAAAAAATAGAACACATGATATATATTTTCTTCAAAATTAGTGTCATCATAACTTCATTGCTTTTAAACTTTGTTAGATTTTAGCTATTCTTGTAAGCCGCTCCGAGCCCCAGGGGAGTGGCGGCATATAAGTTTAAATAATAAATAAATAAATAAATAAATAAAAATATATTTATTGAAGCATGAAGGACACCATGAGTAGTTTGGTTCTTAGATGCCTAATTTCTGAAAGCCAGATCTCATCCTTTATAGGTGACCCGAAAGGAGCCTTGATAACACATGGGGCCGTTGTTGCCAATGCTGCTGCTTTCATGAAGAGCATAGAGGTAAGTTCCATGCTCACGTGTCAAGCTAACTATAGGCTGTATATCAGCCTATTTTAAAATACACATCTGATAATCAGACCTATTCGTAATAAAAATAGCAATAAAACTAACCCATTTAAATTAAACTGTCAAAATTAAGATATCAGTATATTAATCAAACAGTGACATTGTGAGTAAAATTTCAAGCATTACATTTTCATTTGTACTCAGAAATTAACACTACCAGTAGGGGTCTAACTAAGTAGTATTGTTTGGGTTTTCACTTTGTTCAATCATTTGATAGCATTTTTGCAAATTTCAGTTATTTTAGGACAATACAGCTGTATTTGTCCCATGTCCTCTACAGCAGTATCTCACACTGTGCTCCTGCAGATGTTTTGGACTTCAGCTCCCACAATTCCTTACAGCTGGTAAGCCCGCTGGTATTTCTGGGAACTGAAGCCCAAAACACCTGGAGGAGCACAGTTTGAGAAACACTGCTCTACAGGATTTTAAAATATGTTTTCATGGATCTTACATAGCTTTAAGGGGTACAAATGTGTTGTGACCCACCTCAAAGCATGGGGAGAGCTGGATAAGAAATAAAATAATATTTTATAATAATCCCTAACACCAACTGCTGCTCTGAGGCCATAGAGAGAAGAGGGGGCAGCCAGGAAGACAGCTCCATCATGTCTTGTGCAACATCACTTGGGAGCCCATGGAGCCCCCAGTGGCACGGTGGGTTAAACCCCTGCGCCGGCAGGACTAAAGACCGACAGGTCGCAGGTTCGAATCCGGGGAGAGGCGGATGAGCTCCCTCTATCAGCTCTAGCTCCTCATATGGGGACATGAGAGAAGCCTCCCACAAGGATGATAAAAACATCAAATCATCCGGGCGTCCCCTGGGCAACGTCCTTGCAGACGGCCAATTCTCTCACACCAGAAGTGACTTGCAGTTTCTCAAGTCGTTCCTGACATGACAAAAAACAAAAAAACAAAACAAAACAACTTGGGAGCCCCTCAATACATACAGTTTAATAATAATGTAATGCAATAATACTAATAATATATAATATTAATAATGTTGTAAGAAAATATATTCTGGATTTTATACACTACAACTTATGATACCAATATTATAATATACTGGTAGTGTATTATATATATTGTGGTATGATAATATAGTACAATATAATAATATATAATGATATAATAATTGCATATTATGTATTATATATTGCTAATACTATTGCAGTATAATGGTATAGTACAATATGATAATATATATAATACTAATATTGTGCTATGCTAACAATATAAGATATTATAGATACATATGTTAATAATAATATAATGTAATACAATATACTACTAATAATAATACAATATAATAATACTCATAAATATAATACTGATAATATATAATAATATATAATGATAATACTGTTATTGTATATTTGTATATTTTAAGTTGTGATGTTTTTTATTATGAACCACTTGGAGTCTCCATATGGAGAGATAAAGTGGGATATAATTAAATAAATGAGAAGAAATGCAATTGATGTGCACCATAATAGATGTTGATAGTGACCTATAAAGAAGGTCTTCCCTCTCTGTGTTCCTTACCAAATCTAGCTCCTGCTTTAGAGTGCTCATGAAGTTCACATATTAGGTACAATCAGTGTAGACACGTAAGAGTGATTCAGTTAAATCTCCCCTTCTAAAAGAGAAGTAGTTGGCCTGCCCATCCAACTTATACAAATGGTACAAGTTTTCATTAATCTTGTACGGCAATGATGTAATACCACTTGTTTCTTTTCTTCCAGATGACTTCTCCTTGCACGACATCAGACATATCCATGTCATACCTTCCGCTGGCTCACATGTTTGAGAGAGTAGTGCAGGTAAATGACCTCTGAAGTTACCTTTGACCCCTGTGATTCTTCTTGGGGTCTCTACACCTGCATGTGCACGGCTATGAAGTAGGTAGTTTGCTATATTTCATGGACATATGCTGACATGTTTACAGACCCAGTATATTGAGCTAGTGAACGGATAGTGTTCATTTTAGGCCTCCTTATACATCTGACCAACTATTAAGAAACTGGAAGCTTAATCTGACAAAATGACATACTCAACAAATACATTGTAAATAATGCAATAAGACATGGAAGAAATGAATTTCTCAAGTTGTTTCTGAAACTATTAGAACCACATGTGTAATGTGTAATGTGAAAGGGCACCTGGTGGTCTAATGTAAAGTATAGTATCTGGTGTAGCTAAAGGTTTTTGCTGTAGTAGCAACTGGAAAGCAGCAAGAAAAATAAATAAAATGCAAAGGAAGAATTTAGCGCACCTACTTCATCAACAAAACTGTCAGCTGCCAGTTGATGAATGTTTAACTTAAATAAAGATCCAAAAAAGATCAGATAAAATCAGGTTTTGTCTATTCTTACTCAGAATAGACAATAGATTTGGCAATACCTTGTCAATGATAAACATCTATGTCATCACAAAGGTCTTTAAGGGTCCAACTTGCAGCTGTCAATCATTGAGTACTGAATGATATAATGAAGGCAGTTCTGCTTACATTTCAGACTGTGCTCTACAGCAATGGAGGGAAAGTGGGATTCTTCCAAGGAGATATCAGACTTCTAACGGATGATATGAAAGTTTTGAAGCCAACAATTTTTCCAGTAGTGCCAAGGCTACTCAATAGGATCTATGACAAGGTAAAATATTGAGCTGTTATAAAGCTGTTGCCACTTTGATTCTGTCCATTGCAACACACATGGTAGCAGTTGCTTTCCCAGTTAGATTTCACTTCCTAAAAATCTAGGTTTTGCAAGAATCTTTAACACCAGATTGCAATCTCATTAGCAAAGGCAATGGGGCAGTTCCATAATATGTTTGAGATGTGTTGCAGCTGTTTAATGTGCCAGCACAATATCTAGGATTGGACAAGGAAGCAGTGATATAAAAAATGTATATGAATAGATTTTTGTGGAAAATCATGAGAAGTCTAAAATAACTTTCATAATATTGTGTACAAATCTCTTGTAGATACAAAGTGGTGCTGACACACAGTTCAAGAAATGCTTGCTAAACATTGCTGTGGCTAGGAAGCATGCTGAAGTGAAACAGGGCATCCTACGAAATACCAGCATCTGGGACAAGCTAGTGTTCAAGAAAATCCAAGTATGTTTGTCCCTTTGCAATTTCCATCATGTGTACAGTAATGTGTACTGATGCTAAGAAATAAACATGCTGGAGATAATAGTTTAACCATTTATTTGCTGTTTTAACAGGACATCATGGGTGGGAAAGTGCGGATAGTAGTCACCGGAGCTGCTCCAATATCTCCATGTGTTCTAAAATTCCTCAGAGCAGCATTTGGATGTCATGTAAGACTAAAACTTGTATGCCTTCACCGCCAGAGCATTAGTTGACTTTCTGAGTCTGCTTGTTGATGCGTTGTCATCATCTTGCCCATTTGTTAAAATATCATGTGGATGAATGGATTTAACCAGGGTTGAAAGAGCTTCCAGTTCTGTTGGGAAACTACCTGATAAGCTGTGTAGATGATTACATAGGAAATACTGGAACCAGTGTGATGCCTGGATGATGATTACATAAACAAAAGAGCATTGATAAACATTAAGTGCTTTCTTTCATGCAGTTTTGTGGGAGTTTGTTGTTTGGCTGCTGCACTTTGAAAGTTGATTTGATCTATATTAAAAGGTCAGTGTAGCTGGGCCCTTATTCAGAAGTAGTTTGGCTCTGCTTTCCCGTTCAGTTGAGATGAGCATGACTTGTCCAAAGCCACACATCTGGTTTCTGTGGTTCGGTGGGATTTTGAACCTTTGTTTTCAGGAATACTACACCAGCACTCAAACCACTGAACAGGCAATTTCTCTAGCAACAGATATTCTCCTAGCTCGTGGGATTCTGGAGAATTTGCCATCCCTATATCATATGTTTTTATGTATGAGGTAGAGTGGGAATGGTTACAGGTTAAAGAACATGTTTAAGAACCCTTTTGAATAGGAAAAGTCTAATGAAATTATGTTGTTTGATGTAATGACTTGTGCTAGGAACAGCAAAACTGTCTCTTTTCAAGAGCTGCATCAAATCATGTATTTGTCTTCTTAACCAGGTTTTTGAAGCATATGGCCAGACAGAATGCACAGCTGGCTGTACTTTCTCATTGCCAGGAGACTGGAAAACAGGTATGAAGTGAAGTTCAGTCTGGAATTCAAATATTAGGAGGCAAGAAAATCAAAATCTTCACCAGTTACAAGAATCTAATCCTTTTTTTTTTTTTTTGGAGGGAGGAGAGGCTTTAGTTCTTTAACTCTACCCTGTTACTTTTTCACATAACTATTGTAAATTCTGCAGCAGTATTTTTTATTCTTCCTCTTTTTGATCGTGCAATTGACACTCCAGTTTCTTACCAATACGGTCCAGATGTGATTGAAGTTTTCATTTCCATTAGGGAGGCAGATGGAAGAGGCTGCTATAGGGCTATCTAAGTCTGTCCTCTGCAATATGGGGCTCCCTATAAAGTTTGCACTGCAATTCTAACAAAATCAGTTGCTCTGCATCCCCTTTGGGGTTGGGAAGGGCAGAATATAAACATGGCAAATAAATAAATAAATTGGACCAGTGGGTGTTGTAGTCCAAAATATCTGGAAGTCATTGGGTTACATACTTTAAAAATACTGGAAGAGATCCCATAACTGCTTTTTTATTTTATTTTATTTATGGCATTTCTAACCTGCCTTTCTCTACCTTGGAGGGGACTCAAGGCGGCTTACATGTAGGCAACCATACGAAGCCATAGGATATATATAATTACATATATTTAAATAGAATTAAAATACATTAAAACAGTTCAAAAACATATAAAACAATGCATCAGCAGTTAACCATGTCATCCTTAAACATAATCCGCCCATTCCAGTTAGTTAGTGCACATCAATTCCATATCTATCTATTTCTCAAGTACCCCAAAGACTTGGTCACAAAGCCATGTTTTTACTTTCTTACGGAAGGTCAGGAGGGAGGGGACTGATCCGATGTCCCTGGGGAGGGAATTCAACAGCCAGAATTCTAATATGAAGTTTAAAAAGTTATTTTAGAACACAAAGTGTAGCGAAAAGGAATGGGTTGGGATAGCTGTAGCCATTCTTGCCCAATTTTCTTTTTACAAGTTTCTGTTCTGAACAAGTAATTGTCAATTATTGCACCAAGATCAAATGGATGATCCTGAGTCACCATTTTTCTCATAGGTCATGTTGGACCCCCCCTAGCCTGCAACATCATAAAACTTGAAGATGTTCCTGAAATGAACTACTTTGCATCAAACAATGAAGGGGAGGTAAGCATTCGTTTTTGCTACAACACTGTGTGAATTTGTTTAAAATTAGAAGATTAACATTCATTTTGTGTTCTTCCTTCTTTAGGTTTGCATTAAAGGGCCAAATGTATTCAAAGGTTACCTGAAGGATGACAAAAAAACAGCGGAAGCACTTGATAACAATGGGTGGCTTCATACTGGAGATATTGGGAAATGGCTGCCGGTAAGGGCTGAACATATCAAAAATCTTGTGGGCCGAATCTGAAAAACTTCCGTCCTTCAAAAAGAGAAGGGAGACCAATGTTCCTAAAATACATAGTGCTGGATATAGTGCTGGATATAAAAGGCAAAATCATATCAAGTGATTTTGCCTTCTAGGCTGAATTTTGGTCTATAGAAGTAAGCATGTCCTATGCAGACTTGAAGCCATAAAAATGTGTAATATCACTCCAAGCTTGCACTAGCCAATTCTTTTTTAGCTGTTGCAGAACAGTGTAATATGCAAGCTATTAGGGCTGTCCAACCATGGAAAAATTTGTTTCTAAATTCAATTCGTTTTTAGGGGTTTTTTTGCGTTTCGTTATTTAAAAGAATTCCGAAATTTTTCTTTTAAAAAGTTCGATATTTACGAAATTTCGGAAATTACGAAACAATTTCGAAACAATAACGAATCGATTCGTTAATGGCGGACGCGATTGCGCAATACGCTAAAAAACCCTCCAAATGGGTCAGGGGGGACTTCTGAAGCTTCCCTCTCCCTCTGTTGTTGACTGTTGGTGTGATAATTTTTTTTATCACTGATAAAACAAACAACGACTATAAAACTTGCACCAGACGTACGGAAATAATAACGAAATAATAACGAAACAATTTCGAAACAATTACGAAACAATTTTGAAACAATTTCGAAACGAATTGGAAAAATTCGTTTCGTTTTTTAGTTGCTCCCGAATGGTTCAATATCGCTTCGTTATAAAAAAAAATAACGAATTAATAACGAATTACGAAATTAACGAATGAAACCGCCCAGCCCTACAAGCTATAGTTGAAGAGTGGAATGTGAAACTGGTCTCAGAGAACTGACGTTGACACTTGGTTCCTAGCTTCTGGAATTACATGGTATATTAACAAAAACTATTGCACACAGCCACATAGTGGGTGGTAGGAGTTAGACTGCAGTCCATCCACCAGCAGATCACAGAATGCTTGTCATTGGGTAAGATTTTTCTAAAGAATGCTATACTGGGCAAAGTTCTGCTTCAGCCATCATATTGATATATGCCACCAAGTCAGTTTTGACTTATGGTAACCCTCTGAATGGGAGACCTCCCAAGATCCCCAGGCATCAACTGCCTTGTTCAGGTCCTGCAAATTCAAGGCCATGGCTTGTTTGATTAACCCAATCCACCTGTAGTGTGGTTTCCAACTTTTATTATTGCCTTTCATTTTCCCAAGTATCATTACTACCTGTTAACGCCAAATCAGTACTCTTGCTTAGCAGATTTGTTTTGCCTTCACAGCTGAGAAACTGAAATATTTAATTCAGGCATACTGTATATAAGCCACAGGGATTTAAATAAAAAACCAAGGGTAAAGCTGGTTTACTTCTATTTAAATACTTTAGCACTAGCTGCATGAAATCATTCTTAACCTTTATAGTAATTATGGAAGGTCTGCACATTTCTTGCACTCATCATTTGGGTTCTAAATTGCAGAAGTGGAATCCCTCTGGTGATGATTGCAGCATTATTCATACACCACACAATGACTAGTAGTATGAAGATTAGGAGAGGGGGTAAGGACAATGTTGATATTGGGCCACATTCTGCTATACTAAGACTACATTTGTACACTGTAATATTTACAAAAAAAAAAATCAGTTTTTCACAACCAATTGAAGACTTGTGATTTTTTTTTGGGGGGGGGGGGGGGGCTTGGAGTAGCATGTGTAGCTGCTCCAAGCTGTTTAGGGAGTCCTGAGGCAACAAAAGAGGTCATTGGACTACAATACAGTTGCTTAGTCCTGTATTGGCAATAGTAAAATACTGGATGGTATGGAAAGCACCATAATGGCCAAAGTTGGTGCTCTTTCTTGGACAGAGCTGTGTATTTCAGGTAGCTTGCCACAGGTGCAATGCAAAATACTAGCACATTACCAGAAAAAGTCACCAACTGTCCATTTGGCTTGTTTATTTATTTATTTTTCCCAACCTCGTAGAAGACTCAAGGCATTTTAGAGGGGAAGCGTGTGTGCATCTTTATGTGATTGTGTTCTTTAGTACCTATAGTAGCAAAATGCCTTGGGCTGAACTGAAGTGACAGTTGTAATCTGTAACTCGCAGTTACAATTAGGAGGACTTTACTTATGCCATGTTAGGTTTATATGCTACTGTTTGCCCCTTAAAATGCCAGCTTCTGTGGTGTTTAGATTAAAAAGACAGCCTGGTTCGGCCAATTTATCTTCTAGAACGTATTTGTGGGAAATGGCTTTAGTTTGGAATCCTAAAAAACTAAGTAGGTTAATAACTGAGCATAATAACTAAGACTAAAAGCTACTCTTGTACTTTATGAAGCTGGAATTGCTTTATAAAGCTGCCATGTTATTCTCTGGATGACACAGAGAAACAATCCGCATGGTTACTTATTCCCATGTGCCAGCTCATGTGCAGGTGTTCTAAGTACAAAGTCCTTTTCCATTAATAAAAGGTGCTTATTGTGAGGTGAAACATCAGCAACAGGCTTGAGAAGGAACTCAAGTGAGGCCGCAGAAACTTTGAACTTAAACCCCGTGCATATGAGTTGGAACACAGAAATGAACCCAGTAGTGTGGATTGTTTCTCGTGGTAGGTACCACCCCCCACATTTTTTCGTTTTCTTCCTCTTTAGAGTCACATTACAAGTACATGATTTGGTGATATATTAAAATTGAATTTGGTAATAAACTACAAGCAGATCTGTTTTTCTCCCTTTCATACAACATTTTTTGGTAGACTGGGGCACTGAAGATCATCGACAGAAAAAAGAACATCTTCAAATTAGCTCAGGGAGAATACATTGCACCTGAAAAGATTGAAAACATCTACATCAGAAGTAGTCCCGTGGCACAGGTCTTTGTACATGGAGAGAGTCTACAGGTGAGCCATAGTCCTTAAAGCAATATCATGAAGAGTGGTGGTGTCTTGTTTGCTCTCAGCAAGATGCTCAAATCTGAATAATCAAATTAAAACATGATTTGCTGCTGAGCAGGACATCTGCAACATTATAATAAACTACATACTCAAAAACCACAGACTTCCTTCTCAAAAAGATATATGAGCTTTTTTCACCCCAAGGGGCAGATTTAAGGGGATTGTTTTCTGTTAACAAAATATGAAAGGTTTTCTGTTCCTGGCTTGAAAGTGTTATTTCCTGTGTAATTGTATAGTACCTACTTTGAAAGTAGTTTTTATACTCCAGGAACTTTTCTTTGAGACTGCAACAAACTATCGAATTGGGTCCCTCTAGGGAGAGGGTGGGTTATAAATGAAGTGTTGTTGTTGTTGAAAAACTGTAGCAAAATGTGCTGCAGGATGTCTCGCAAAAGCAACCTTTTTGCAGTTTAATAAACTTTTCAAATGACATTTATGACACAGGAAAAAAAATGTGTTACAAAGTGTAATGTGGTCACACCTCCACATTTGCTGGGAGTGGGGCACAGGACCCCCCCCCCACCTCAAAAAAAAGCCCCAAAACAAAACACAACAACTCCTCTCTGAGTCTTTTTCACACAATACTTGATTTAAAAGATTTCACTTTTTGAAATCTCTAAGCCCTTCAACACAATGCCATGGTTTGAATATTTATCTGCTTTCTCAAACAGTCCTTCCTGGTGGGTGTGGTTGTTCCTGATCCAGAGACACTTCCAGAGTTTGCAAAGAAACTGGGAGTAAATGGTTCATATGAAGAACTCTGTAAAAATGAAGTAAGTGCCACTCTTCTCTTATTGAAAATTGGCGTCTTTCATTTGAAGTGAGCTTGCGTTAACTCCTCTTCAAATGAAGGTGGAAATTGTTTCAAGGATCTTACATGCTATTCAATGGTTAGGTGTAAATTTGTTTGAAAATATTGGCTTCTCATATGAAACTTGGTATGGTAAACTATGGTCTCTCACTTAAAACTTCCAAGAAGATTTAAGCAGTGGAGCTTTAACGAAGATGGAAAGGAAATGAGTGCACAATGCAACAGAAATTCTGATGTGGAATTTGTATCCTGGGGGTGGTACAATGAGGCGAATGACAGGAGGGAGTTTAAGCAGACATAGGCAACATGTGGCCTTCCATATTTTGTTGGACTTCACCTCCAGATGGATTAATTGCACTTTTTGCCAGCCTAAATCTCTGGTTTTGCAGTTTGGTCTTTTTTCCCCTCTAAAAATTGTTACCCTTCCCTTATCTAAAAGTTGTAAAATACCACTTGTTAAAAAAATAAACTTCCTGTTTCCTCTAGGCAGTGAAAAAAGCCATCTTGATGGACATGGTCAGGTTGGGAAAAGAAGCAGGTCTCAAGTCCTTTGAACAGGTGAGTAGCTATTCATCAAGCAATTTTCTCAAGGCTACTGCTGTTAAATGGCTTTGGATATAGTGAGCTCAAATGCAAAATTGGAAAGATGTGATACAGCAATTTAAGAATAGGCTAAAAGAATACATTTTTATATTCTGTTCTTTTCATATTTCTATACTGTAGTAGAGTTGGTTTTGAATCCAGTTCTTCATCCCAATTAGATGAGAACCAAGGGGAATTTTAGTAAATAAAATATGTAAGTTCTGTTCATTCAGTGTGTCTGCAGTATCTAGGACTAATCATTAGATTTAGATTTGCAATCCTAACAATGGGCTTTGTAGATAGTGGTGGATAAACTCTTGTCAACATGGAATATATAAATAGCTAACTCATACCATGGCATGCCAAATCCAGTTTAGCTAGTCAGTTCAAACATCAGTTTTTTGGCATATCAAACATGTTCAACGTTCATTTTCATCACAAACTATTTTTTGCAACCAGGTGAAAGACATCTACCTTCATTCAGAAATGTTCACGGTTGAAAACGGACTCTTAACTCCAACACTGAAAGCAAAGAGAACAGAAGTATCCAAGCACTTCAGGAATCAAATTGATGCACTATACACTTCTAATATGTAGGGATTGGGAAGAAATAAAAGTTACCTCGGCTAAATGTGTTTACGATGGACTATGCAAGCATTTCCCGAGGCACTGGAAGATCATTTCCTATTTATAGAAAAATAAACACCCATGCTTGGCTAATGTATCACCAGGTTGCAGTGCACCTTGCATAAAAATGGTTAAGGTGTTCAAGTGGAGCAGGTGGTTTGTTTTGCACAAAACATATTGGGAAGCTGTTTTGCCACAATACTTCATCACACAACCCTAATAGAAATGAAGAGGCCTTATGGTTTGAATAGTTGGAATGTATGGCTGTTCATTCTGAAGTGGAACAGTCTGCCTCCACTTGACCAAAGTTATGATTAAATGCTAATTTAATCTGCTCCTTTCTCAGTGGCTGTACACTAAGTAAGGGTATGTAATATATTATCATCTCCTCAGTATCTTAATTTGTATAGTCATGTTTGTATAATATTTTTTTCTGAGGAAAGCTATGCGCTTCATCATCCTGCGATAGACACTCAAATGTTTTAACATCAAATGTACATATCCTCTTTCTATCCAAATACTGTTGAGGCACAAACTGATTGTATTACTGAAAAAAATATGAATGTGAAAAATAAAGAAATTGCACTTTTGGAAATGTCTTCTTCTGTCAAGGACATGTTTGCTAAATTTTAATAATGTGAAGAGCACAGGGCTACTATTAAGTGATAGCTGATAGTGAAATCAGTACTTCTCATGCTGAATACCTGTGAGCCTTTTGCCTAATATGGCAACGAAAACCAAAATTGTAAAAGGTTTGGAACGTATGCCCTGTGAGCAGCTTAGGCAGCTTTGTGTTTAGTCTGGAGATGATGAAGAAGTGACATGAGAACCATGTTTAAGTAACTGAAAGGATGTTATATTGAAGATAGAGCGAACTTGTTTTGTGCTATCCAGAGGCTAGAACATGGAGCAATGGATTTAAACTACAGGAAAAGATTCCACCTAAAAATTAGGAAGCAATTTCTGAGTCAAAACTGTTCGTAAGTGGGATATGCTTCCTTTGAGCGGTAGAGGACCTTATTTTAAAGGTTTTAAACAGAGGTTGGATGGGCATCTGTGGGGAATGCTTTTCGTATTCCTACACGGGGTGAGGGGAGGTTAGATTGATGGCCCTTGAAGTCTATTCCAACTTTCTTGTGACATGTGTAAATACTGTTTGTGGGTTACTTTTTTGCTTACTACTAAAGCTTTATTCTGGGGTGTGTTTTGAGAACTTGATGCTACATTTCCCAAAGTTGCTGGACCTCAGCTGCACAACCAGTGACTTCCTACAGTCAGGAAAGTCACCAAAGCCTTCTCTTTGTGCATTTCCTTTCTCTGTTTGATTCCTGGGTGGTGCTAGGGGGACTTGATGCTACATTTCCCAACCTTGCTGGGCCTCAGCTGCACAGCCGGTTACTTCCTACAGTATATCAAGTTTATATCACAGTATATCAAGATTCAGGAGCCCCCGGTGGTGCAGTGGGTTAAAGCGCTGAGCTTGTTGACCGAAAAGTCACAGGTTCGAATCTGGGGAGTGGCGTGAGCTTCCGCTGTCAGCCCCAGCTTCTGCCAACCTAGCAGTTCGAAAACATGCAAATGTGAGTAGATCAATAGCTACCGCTCCAGCGGGAATGTAACGGTGCTCCATGCAGTCATGCTGGCCACATGACCTTGGAGGTGTCTATGGACAACGCCGGCTCTTCGGCTTAGAAATGGAGATGAGCCCCACACCACAGAATCGGACACAACTGGACTTAATGTCAGGGGAAAACCTTTACCTATATCAAGATTCATAATTTTTGTTCTAGAAATGAGAGAGGGAGAAGCCCCTGGAGTTTCCCTAGTGCCAGTGCTGTTTTTTGCTCATTGCGCAATCACATCTGCCATTAATGGATCGATTCGGAAGTTTCAAAAAGTTCCAACTTTTTTGTTCACCAGATATTCATGAGTTCTCTGGCCTGTCTTTGGACCTCAGCTTTTGTACTAGCATAGATCTTTTTCTTAGCAGTGCAGTTGGTGTCTCTCTGTCATATCTGGAAGGCTTTCTTTTTCTTAGCAATTAACTATTGGATCTCTTTGTCATTTTCATTAAACCAGTCTAGATGTTTCTTAGTTTGGTATCCAATGGTTTCTTTGCAGGCTGTGATGATGGAGGTCTTCAGTTTGTTCCAATGTTTCTAAATATTTTCAGAGTGTTCTATGGGTAGAGTGCTGTTTGGAGAAAGGCTAATTGGAGGGCTCTTCAAGGGCTTGGGTGTCCATTTTTCGTTTTGCATTTCTTCCTTGGAGTCTGCGTTTAGGGGCCATCTTGATGGCCATTGTGGATTGGATTAATCTGTGGCCTGTCCAGCAATCATCAGCACCTGTCATGGGTATTGTGAGGAATACACCGCAGCGATCTCTGGCATGTATAATTACATAGTCTAAGAGGTGCTAATGCTTTGACCAAGGGTGCTTCCATGATGTCTTAAGCTAGGGGTTTTGTGTTTGTTTGTTTTTTGGTGGAAGAGTGTTTTTGTAATGGCAAGGGTGTGTTCCGCATATTTGGTGAGAAACATGCCACTTTGGGTTGCTGTTTCCAACCCCATCTTTTCCTATGATCCTTGGCCACAGATTGAAGTCTTGTCTACCTCTTGCGTTAAAATCCCCCCAGGAGGATGCTTTTGCTCTCCTTAGGTATTTCTGCTACCTAAGGACATTTGCCCAGAGAATAAGCTGACATCACTGAAGGCTACAATTTGCTCCCTTACCATACAAATTTGCAGTGAGAGCTCTTCCACAATATCGAGGTGTACTTTTCTCGAAATACACACTGGATAATAAATACATAATACATCTTGGTGTTTATTTCTGGTTCACATAAAAAGTTGCCACATGATTGCAAAATAATTCCAGGTATCAAATCTACTTACATTTTCACTCATTCTAACATCTTACAATTTCCAAAGTGGGGAATGAAAGGAGCCAACTGGCAATGTAGCATTAATAGACAAGAAAAGCAGACTACATATGCAAAGAAACATCTTAAGAAAACTAAGCAAAGAAACCTTCACGTAATTTTAAAACAGGAAAACAGATCAAATGTGTTCTGGACCTGTGAAAGCTTCAATATAAAAAGGCATCCATGGAATGGCTTCCTCCATTTAAAAAAAATGGCAAAAGGTATTTCAGGTTATGGCACTGGGGCACCCATTCCTGTGAATACACAGAAAACCACTCTTTGTTCAAAGCTCAGGTCTAGAGTAGTATACAGAACATTTCAAGTAAGAGGACAGTGGTCCGAAAGAAACATTTTCATTGACTTTTTAAAAAGGTGGGGTGGAAGGGCTATCTTGTTTTCTTTTCTCCGTCCAGAGACTGATCACTTTCGGAATCATACAGGCATTTCTCTACACACCTCCTCGGAAACCAACCTCTGACTCTCTTTCCATCTAGCATTGAGAGATAAATAATAAACATTAGCCGTAGCATACAACATTCATTTTACCACAGAATAAATGTATCTATCCTCACCCCCAAATACTGAAATCCATCATACATATTAAAGAATATTTAACTAAGATGACTAGTTTGTGAAGAGGTGGTTAACTTTCTGAAGAAATCCAGCCTAGTGAGTGGCATCTAAACCTGACTGACTGCTAGCGGAACAGAATTAGCAATACTTATGGATTAGCTAAAGAAGTTTTTTAAAGGAGAAGTATCACTGTGGGATGGGGAAAAAAACCTAAAATGTCCTTTAGGGCAATGTGACTCTAGCTATAGAAACTCAAAGATGGGTGCAAACTTTTGAGAGACTAAGATCTTCTAAAATATCACAAAAAGTTGTCCTCTTTTTAATGGATTTGTGTCACTTTTAATGGATTTTGTTTTATTTTTACACATGACCACCACAGCTACCTGTGAATACCATACATTTCTTGGATTTGAAGACACAACCAAAAGCCGTATTTCAAAATATGTTCTCTTTTTTCTGCTTTTGAGTACAGGCCCATTCCCAAGTTATGAACAAGATAGGTTTGTTCTTAAGTTGAATGTGTATGTAAGTTAGAACAGTTATATTTTTAAATGTGAACCCCCCCTCCCCCCAAAAAAAGCTTTGGATAGCATACGGAAGGGTTAACACTCCTATGGTGTTTGCTTTGCTGTCTGTGCTCCTATTCAGAAGATTTCACCTCCCTTTCTGTCCCTGTGATAATTGGATTTCGGAAAAAATGGCTTGATGTAGAAACAAGGATTGGTGAGAAAACTTCAGTGGAGACACCTTTCCCCCAGGACAACTCTTTCAGGAGTTAATTTCCCTTCTGAGGGGTAGATTTCTCTCACTTTTGGTTGTCTCACATCTGTTTTTTTAACTAGGAGTCATTTGTAACTCCAATGTTTGTAACTTGGGGACGGCATGTATTTTAGCCTTTCATGACTGTCATATAGATAAAAGCAAAAATTCTAGAACTTCAAAAATGTTGTTATAGTATTGGGTATTCATGAGAGTTCAGTTTCAGGACTCCATGTGAATACCAAAAAACATGAATGCTCAGGCCCCTATTAATGAAATGGTGTTGGTATGATAAGCCTCAACTGGTAGGCACACCATAATGCACACTATTAGTTAAATGTCAAGACATCTCAGGGCAGGAGCAGAGACATTCTTTGTGTGCATTCTTTGGCCTTGCGAAGCAGTTGGCTAGCAGGTGCTTGAGAGGTAGAGGAGAGATGCAAATCTCTAATTGATACAGTAATAAGGCATAGGGTAGTAGCAAAGGTAAGAAGGCATAGGGTAGTAGCAAAGCAGGCTCTCAACTGCCTACTTTCTAAGGTGAAACACTGATAGCTGAGTCTTGCCTCCATCTACATGTCTATCCTAGAACATCTTCTTGCCCTGGTTGCGTTAGATTTCAAGTATTATTATGATTTAAAAAAAATATTTCTGAGGTCCCAAAATCTGTCATATATACATGTTTGAAAACTACTTCCAACCAGAGCTTTTCTATAGTATGCTGAACTGATCAAACAAAATGAAGTCTTCCCAATGACAGGCATATAAGTATATGCAGCACAGCAATATTTCTCAAGGCATCTGATACAAGGAGCAAGCAATCCCACCCCCTGCAGATGGATGCCAAATGTGTGCCAACCCACAACCATTTCAACGGCAGGCAACCAATACCTTGAGGACTAGCTTCTGTCCAGGGACCACCATTTTTTGTAGCGCTGGTTTCGTCATTATGACACGGTTCTGAAAATTAGTTTGGAATTAAATTACAAAATACTCTTAACAATACTATACTATTGTACTGAGTGGTGAGTTATTTTTTTTAGTTTATTGAGACAATACTGTAACTTAGAGGTGTAATTTTAAACAAGATACCATCAGTTGCCAAGTCAGTGATTTTCTCTCCATACATCCAGTGCCTGAAAGATAAATTTAATAAATTAGTCACACCCTGCATTTTAGTTTATTATGGCAACATTTTTCAAACACAGTTTGAATTTTTAAAGTAGGTACTAACTTCAGTCCTCTTGTAGCTAAAATCTGATCTCCTTTACAAAGGATAATTCGAGGCTCCTCAGTGCATGGAGTTGTGAAGAAAGTCCTCAAACCTTTTGTAAGAGGGCAACAGGCACCGTTGTAATCTTCTATTGCTTGATATCTCACCTGAAGGTTTTGAAAGATTAAAGTAAAAATCCTTTGACTGGTACCGCTGGATAAATCACTAACTGCACATTATAAACCTGTACTCTATGGCAATACAACAGGTTATCTGAGTGCATAATCTTCAGATCTTAAGCACAAGGGAGTGGTTTAAGCTGCCTTGAAGGATATCCTTGTGAGAGGCATATTTGCTGGGCACAGAAAATTTCATGAAGTATTGCCTTATGGCAAACATCATAGTTTTGAGCAAACTGTTCAAAATGGTAGAGGCAGCCCAATTCCAAGTGCTGATATTTTGTTTAGATCTATTTCAGTCTGGCATTTTGGCCAGATTTGGGCATTGGTTGGGCAGACGTATGAACCTTGTCTGTTCAAAGCTGAGGAAAGGGAACTAGAATTCTGTTAATTCCTTTGATTTGTGAGATGCTTTTGACAGCATTTACTGTATTATTCTGAGACACAGGTAAAACAATGTTCCTATACCTATCTATGCTTACTGATCACCTCTGTTCCTTTTTGTCAGATCCAAGTGAGGTTATAGAAGGATACTACTATAGAAATTATAGCTATCAACAAATGTCCATATCTCCAACATTTGTGGTGTTACAGATATGGACCACTATAGGATAAGTTATAACCAGTTAGTTCAAATATCTGTAATTCATAATCCATCTGCATTATGCTAGACCAATGCTTTGTTTTTTATTCCAACTCCTAGGATGGGCATCCAGAAACTGTGGCCCTCCAGCTGTTTGGGCCTTCCTGACAATTGAGCAAGCTCATTAGGGCTTCAGGGATTTAGAGGCCCAAACAGCTGGAGGACCCCAGTTTGAGGATGCCTGCCCTAGGAACTCTCCACTAACACAGCCAGGGAGTTCTGGGAGTTCCAAAGGTATCTTGCCAAAGTTCTTCTTTCTTGTAGAGTCAACTAAATGGTCATCATAACATGGGATAAATTCTAGCACAGTAGTAGAACATGACATTTGCATTCATATCATTAATAGATTAATTTCCATTACATCTAATTTCAAGATATAGCAGGCACTGGCAGCCAGTGTGGAAGAGGTCTCTCTTGAATACATGGAAGATGCTCTGTGTTTTTTCGAGACTGCAGCTTACACAGTCCCTGGCCATTCTGGTTAGGGAAAATTAGAACTTTAGTCCAAAGCATTTGCAGGACTCCACGGTGCATACCTCTGTTTTATAGTATATATCAGTGGAAAATGTGCTCCAGTTCTCTTTCAAAATGCCATAGGGTCACATCATGTCCTGAACACGATTTTAGAGTATATAAAATGAAATTACATTACACATCTCTTAGTTAGGTTCAACCTAATCCAACCTGTCAAAACATGGCTTGCGAATGTCACTCAGAGTATCTTTTCATGAACTGTGGAATGACCTGTTTGGTGAGAGGGCTTATTAACAAAAGACCCTCCTCATAAATGTACACCAGAGTAACTTATTAGCAGCAGCGTGACCCAGAACCAGTAGCCAAAAGTGGTAAAAAGAACAAAAACATACAGACCAATGCTGTATCTTTCTTAGGAGGCTTTCCTTCATAGCAAAATAATATGGTTGCACTATTTACAAGAACAAGGTTTCCATAAAACAAAGTTTTTTATACTTCCTTTTTGCTTCCACATTAGGCTTCCTTCTCATGCAGATAAAAAGCTTTGTGCTCACACAGTCTCTTCTCACACTAAATTTACATAGGAGCCTCACACAGTAGCCTTTTACACACAGCAGCTTTACACACAAGGCCTTCAACATGGGGCTTCTCTCAACAAAGCCTTCTCACACCGGGCCTACTAACACCAAGACCTACTCACACAGAGGACTGCTCACACTGAGGCCTTTCTCTCACTGAGGCCCTCTGACACTAAGGGCTCTCTCAGACTGATGCCTCTCATATACTGAGGCGAACTAACACTGAGGCCTACTCATACTGAGTCTTACTAAAACACTGAGGCCTTTCTCCCACAGAGACCTCTCACAGACTGACAACAGCTAAGCTACAGGCATACCTGCTTATATTGAACTTCAGCTTTTGCTGAGTCATTACATCGTCACAATTTTTGTAATTAAAAATACTTAGTTAATATTTAGTATTTCTGACACAACCTGCCGGAAGAACTCCCACAGCTAAATGAGCTGTCAGAATTTAAAACACACCTGAACACTTATCGCTTCCGGAAAGCCTACCCAGCTAGTTTTAATTATGAATTTTAAACTCGCATCTTGTGTTCACTATATTTTAACCTTTGTTCTATTTTAATACATTTTATAGACATACATTTTCATATGTGCATTTCATAAAATGTTTAAGATGATTACGTGCTTTTAGCTATCCTGCAACCACCTCGAGCCACAAGGAGAGGCGGGAAAAATATAATAATAATAATAATAATAATAATAATAATAATAATATGTGCCTATCAAAAGCAGAATATAAATGTCTTCTACAAAAGACCCAGAAATAGACAAAATATCAAAACTGTAAGAAGAAGAAAGACGATGACAGCAACACACTGGCCCAGATCTAAATGCCAACCTTAGCTAGCCTAGATTCACTGACCCAATGGGAAATTTGATAAGTCAGCACTTACGTAAGCTCCAATAAATTACTATTCAATTGAGACCTATGTTTATGCAAATTTCAGAGACGCAGAGACATACTTACACTTCTCACTCGCTTATCAGCTTTTTGTTTCAGTTGCTCTATCTGCAAGAGATTACATATTAGGAGGATTAAAGTGCATTCCCCTGGGACCCAGTTTCTCAGCTTTCCACAGATTTAAAATGAATTTCATTATGCACAGATGGGGAAATTCAGGAGAGGATGGGAATGGCTTACCGTTAAACTATACTGATGGCAGCCTTCCTTCACAGGCCATTCTAACCCATCGCCTTCTGAGATTCCAGACCATGTGAAAACCTGCTTGAAATTATTCCATTTGCTTCCCAGGTCATAAGGAAAAATAAAGGTTTCTTTTGTTTGGTAATAGTTGATGCGATCTTTGGCCTGGAAAGCAAGAATAAAAGCCTCAAGTCAGTTATATGCAAACCTTCTGAACAATATGTAACAAATGACTCCAATTTACTACAGAACTGACAAGGGGCCATTACGATTCCTGGTGAAATGAGCCAAAAGCAAAAATCAACTTGTATAGAAGGAATCCTAAAGTGTGTATGTCAGCAAATGTGGTTAGGAAGAGCTATTATCAAGATCATTTATCTATTTGAAGTATTTCCAATCACTATTTAGAACTACAGTTTCACAAAAAAGCATGTCTTAACACATAATATAATACACTCAAAGTGTTCAAAGTGCATGTATTTCTGCAGACTGGAATTTCAGACAAAAACCAGAAAATTATTAAAGAATAGGATAATGTTAGGATATTATTACAGCATCATACACGAAGGGGCCAGCGTGATGTAGTGGTTTGAGTGTTCGACTAGAACACTAGGACACTAGGGTTCAAATTCCACTTGGGCAAGGCACACTCTCTTAGCCTCAGAGGGAAGGAAAGGAAACCCTCTCTGAACAAATCTTGTCAAGATAACCCCAAGACAGGTTTACTTTAGGGTCAACATAAGCTGGAAACTGCTTTAGGACCCACAACAACTAGCTTTTATATACTTCAAATCTTTAAGCTTGAATATTTTCAAGAAGTACTGTGCTGCCTTTCTTTAATGTGGATACATCCTTTATTCTTTATATTATACTGACCTCTAGTGATACAGTAAAAGTAGATACTTAAAACTCTTTATTTTCAGTGTCTTCTAGAGCTGCTTTCCAAATAATAATAATAATAATAATAATAATCATCATCATCATCATCATCATCCTGACCTCACAATCATGGGGGGGGGGGGGAGTATGGATCGTTAATGTTGCAATCCCAGGTGACAGCAGGATTGATGAGAAGCAACTGGAAAAGCTTACACGATATGAGTATTTAAAGATAAAACTGCAAAGACTCTGACACAAGCCAGTAAAGGTCGTCCCAGCGGTGATTGGCACACTGGGTGCAGTGCCTAAAGACCTTGGTCTACACTTAAAAACAATCAGCATTGACAAAATTACCATCTGTCAGCTGCAAAAGGCCACCCTACTTGCATAACCTACTGCACTCATTATTTGCCAATGCATCACACAGTTCTAGACACTTGGGAAGTGTCTGACATGTGATCAAATAAAAAAGCCAGCATAGTGAACATGTTTGCTGTGCACTAATATTGTTATGTATGAAATAATAATAATAATAATAATAATAATAATAATAATTCATTTCTAGACCACCCAGTCTCCCTGAGGGGACTCAGGGAAGTTTACACTTTAAAAAGGCAAACATGAAATGCCCGAACAAATTCAATAAAACAATATAATAATAATAAAGAATAATAATAACAGTAAACTTAACGCGTAAAGGAATTAACAGTAAAGTAAAACACAGGATATAAATAATTATGTAAAACATCTTACACTAATCACATATTCAACATTAAAACATCTCTCATGATAAAAACTAAAATAGAAGAAAATTGGCTATTATAGATGTTCTTTAAAATATACCATGTGGCCACGGGGTACAAGTATGTTGGCCAGCATTCCAAATGAGATTAGTCTAGAGCGGTAGTTCTCAACCTGTGGGTCCTCTGATGTTTTGGCCTACAACTCCCAGAAATCCTACCAGATGGTAATCTGGCTGGGATTTCTGGGAATTCTAGATCAAAAAACCTGGGGATCCACAGGTTGAGAACCACTGGTCTAGAGTGTCCCAGTCCTTCTCCTCTCCATATGCCAAAGTGCAGAGGTGTGTTTTCAAGAGTTTTTTTTGAAGGTAAGGAGGGTGGGGGCTGTTTGAGGGAGGGAGTTCCAGAGACGGAGAGCGATCACGGAGAAGGCCCCCCTCTCGTTCCCACCAACCACACTTGTGACGGGGCTTCCTCAGATGACCACAGTGCCCGAGATGGCCTATATAGGGAGATGTGATTTGACAAACAGCCTGGACCCAAACCATTTAGGGCTTTATAGGTAACGACCAGCACTTTGTATTTAGCTTGGAAGCAGACTGGCAACCAGTGGAGCTGCAGTAACATAGGAGTAGTTCTCTACCTGTACGGGGCCCATTAGTGACCTGGCTGCCAATCTCTGAACTAACTGTAGTTTCTGAACTATTTTCAAGGGCACCCTCACGTAGAGAACATGCAGTCGTCCAAACATATTATCTTAAACTACATTAGATAAGTTGCTTATGTATGGAAAGTGCCACATTCACTTCAATGGCAGGCACAATTCTGTTTTGAAGGCTTTTTAAGTGTTCGTTTTCATTGAGTGCAATAGGAAAGCACTTGACAAGAAGTGCTTTCAAAGTTTCTGCAGGAGCCACCATACCCACAGTATTAAAAATCCTAGAATTCTTCCTGGTCAAAGCATCTCAGGCAAAAACAGTTCAATGCTTGTTTGAGAGAGATGGGTCAGGAATCTGGAATATGCAAAGAGAACCTGTCTCATTTCCAGAATTAGAAAGCCATCCCTGGTACTTACAACAATACTGTTTTGTGTATTTTGGCAGTTAATAATTATATATGGGTGAGGCAAGTTGCTATTTGATTGCACCTTTTCACTCCTGAAAAAGGAGCAGCAGTAAACATTCAAGGATACCAAACACTGCCTGATATGTTCTACTTCATTTGAAGCTAACATGTCATTAGGTACACTACAGGAATGTGGTTTAAAACAAATGTTAAGCTGGAGGTGGGAACTGGACATGGTGCAGAGTCAGATTTTTTTAAAAATAGGAATTATTTCAATAAAACAAGTCATTCAATGAATAAGCTGTCTTGTTCCAAAGAAGAGCTGCACCACCAGGAGCGTGACTGATGTTTGCCCACCCCTGCTGCAGTCAGTTGCTAAATGATAGAAATAAAGAGAAATGTAGAGAATTGTGAAGTCTGCTTATTCTTATTCTACCTCCTGTTTGAAACATCTTACCAGGGATTCTGTTAACAAGATGTTTACTGGCTTCTATGGAAAGTGGTTTGGCTTAGAGTTTATACTATACAATCCTATCAGTTGCATACTACTGTGATTGGATGGAGCTTTCTAGCAGAGAATGCCAAGTACTTCAGTAAACTATACATATCCCAGGACTCTGTATTATACAGAAATTACAGTTAAAGTGGACTTATAGGGCTATAAAAGTATAGTGCTCATACATTTTAAGTTTAATTGATAACACATGGAATAAAAGGTAAAGGTACCCTTTGACATTAAGTCTAGTTGAGTCCAATTCTGGGGGATGATGCTCATCTCCATTTATAAACTGAAGAGCCAGAGTTGTTCATAGTCACCTCCAAGGTAATGTGGCCGGCATGACTGCATGGAGCACCGTTACCTTCCTCCAAGGCGGTACCTATTGATCTACTCACATTTGCATATTTTCAAACTGCTATGGTGGCAGAAGCTGGGGCTAACAATGGGAGCTCACCCCGCCCCACAGATCTGAACTGCTGACCTTCTGGTCAGCAAGTTCTGCAACATGGCGGTTTAACCCACTGTGCCAGTGCAGCCCCCTAAGACATGGAATAACAGAGTCCATTTCTGAGCCCAGTTTGCTTCTGTAGAGAGAACAAACATATACAATACACCAATTTACCTAAGTCATAATATATTTTTAAATGCTATGAAAAATGACATTACCTTTTCTTCAATCCATGATTCAATTGAAGTTTTATTCCTTAAGATGACTTTCATCTAAAAAGAGACAGGTTTATTTATGTGCATAAGTACACTGAGAGAGCAAACAAACAATAGAAGCCGTTTTGAGAAAACTACATGGCAGTAAGTATTTTGTTTCTCTAATATTTTTGAATAGGCAGCATGTTTAGTCATTTGAGCATTGGATTATGACTTTGGAAAGTCTGCTCAGCTGTGGAAATTCACTGCGTAACCTAGAGCAAGTCACACCCTCTCAGCCTCAGGTGAAAGTCAAAGCCAAATCTCCTCTGAACAAATCTTGCCAAGAAACTTTCATGATAGCTTCACCATGAGTTGGAAACAACTTGAAAACAAATAACAACAATATCTTTGAAAAGGAGTAAGGAGGGTTTTCTGAACCTAGGATGTTGTCTGGACTAGCCCTTTGCACCTCACTCAATCAACACCTGGATGAAAGATCTTCAGGGAATCCCATTAATGAAATCTTGAGCTCCACCATGGAGGAAAGGCAGCATGATTAAAAACAGAGAAATAAAACTACGGGTGACACTTATGACACTAACATTGTTTTGTTTCTCCAATATACTATCCCTTGAGGGACAGTGAGTCTCAAGAACTAACTCTTGAGCTAAGAAGGCATCATGTTGTGGCTTTTGGGAAGCACTCCTTCTCCTCCCTTCCTACCTTAAAAATGACCCCAGAATCTGTCCAAGGAAGATGAATGGGCAGAAGAATATGCATTCTACTCCCCCAAATCACATAAACCTGCACAGAACTAGTTGGAGATAGATAGATACACATACACACACATACAGTAGCTGAACCCGCCACATGTTGTTGTCGCCAACCTTTCCTCCCTCTTTCTCCCCTTTTTTTCTTTCTCTCCTTCCTTCCTTCCCTTCTGTCTTTCATTCTCTCCTTCCTTCCTTCTCTTCCTCTTTCCTTCCGCCCTCCTTTTCTTTCTCTTCCTTTTTCTCCCCTTTCTTCCTTCTCTACTTATTCTTGCACTGCAACTCCCAGCAGCCCTCCTGATCAATCTACCTACCCATCTATCTCTATCTAATGTATCTATCTATCTTATCTATCTGGTGGATTGCTGGGTGTTGCAGTCCAGGAATAGGAAATTGGAAATATACAGGGATTGGGATGCTCTCAAAGAAATCCAAGGAGAAGAAAGCTTACAGCTTGGAAGTAGTGCATTTGGATCATCCTCCTCTCCTAAAGGGCCTAGTCTAGGGGATGCTGGGAGCTGTAGTCCGAAAGAGTGTGTGGATATGCTATTGTGTGTTTTGTTTGCCAGGGAGAGTTGTTTTTGCACATGTGTTGTAGCATCTTTTTGCTTTTTTGGCTTTTTAGGCTTTTTAAGTCCCTTCTGTTGTGTTTTTCAGTGTTTATGAGTGATGGTCACTCATTGGCCTGTTAGGTGTATTGTGACCAAATTACGTATCAATTCATCCAGTGGATTTTGAGTTATGTTAATCCCACAAACTAACATTACATTTTTATTTATATAGATACACACACACGCATACACACACAAACACGTATACAAACACACATACACACAGGATATAGGAAACATATTAGTAAGCAAATGAACTCAAGACTACTACGCTGTCTTCTTCTTCCCATAAGACCAAAGATATGAGCACACAAAACCAAAAGAACCGAGGCATGGCCTAACATAAATATTCATCAGATTCTACAGTACATTCTGTCTGTTTATGTACACTCCATTGCTTTCCCCCTGCTGTATTTATCCAGTCTACTTCCAGAGATTAATCATCTCTATGTTATTTGCTCAGATGCTTCAAACTGGCCCTCTGATTCTACTGTGCACTACTTCAACATACTCCAAACTGTCACAAGCCAAGAGCAAGAATAACAAGAGCATTACACAAACAACTGAGCCCAGCTATTGAACAGCTAGTGATTATGTGGTAAAAGAGTCAAAACGGACAATGCAGTTCAGTCTGGGTCACTCATGGAAGATAACAATTTCCAGGCTTTGGGGAATTTATGGCAGTCTATTCAATGCTCATTTAGCCCCATTTTATGGGGGAAACCTCAGCACTACCCAGATATCTCCATAAAAGGGTTTTAATCAAAAGCACTGAAAAATGTCCATTTGAACATTTTAATAACATTAAAAGGAATAAACCAAAGGTTTGATAACTTACTAGTTTGATTATAACTCAGAATTCCATAGGTCGTCAGCCTGCAATTTTAGATACCCAGGAAGGCAAAGTGTGGTCTCCCAGAAACTACTAGCATTTTTCCACTGGATATGCTGGCTAGTGGGGCAATGATCTATAGCAGGTATGGACAAACTTGGGCCCTCCAGGTGTTTTGGACTTCAACTCCCACAATTCCTAACTTGTGTCTGTTTCTCTGGTTATTCTTGAGATAGTAACTCCAGTACATTTCAAAACTGGTTGTACTAGCTAGGCCAAGCATCCTCAAACTGCGGCCCTTCAGCTGTTTGGGTCTTCAACTTCCAGAATTCCTGACAATTGAACAAAGCTTGTAGGGACTTTTGGGAGGCCCAAACAGCTGGAGGGCCATGGTTTGAGGATGCCTGAGCTAGGCTGATTAAGTTACAATCTAATAGCATCCAGAGCGTCACGAGTAGCCCATGCCTGCTATATGGACATGCAGCCTAATTAAAGCATATCTGTTTCTCAATATGTTATATACAGGTACTACAAAATATTGTACTCTATTGTTAACTGAGTTTTAAGCAGGAGATGAACTTCAGCATTTCTACTTCGTGATTCATTGTTGTGCATTTTCCATTTTGAAAATAACCCTTTCAATCCATCAGTAATGTTTCCTTTCTTCCATTTCTACAGCCTTTTCCCATCTCTCTCTCTTAATTCCCCAATATACACATGTGTACATGCTGGCCCCCAAGTTAAAGACAAGATAGGTTCTGGAGATTTGTTCTTAAGTCGAATTTGTTTGCAAGTGAAAACAGGTACAATTTTTAGGGTAGCTCCACCCACATCTAACTCTATCTATCTGTCTATCTATAGCTCGAGGTACATGGAAAAGTGTGTGTGTGTGTGTGTGTGTGTGTGTGTGT
This sequence comes from Anolis sagrei, assembly GCF_037176765.1. Lineage (NCBI taxonomy): Eukaryota > Metazoa > Chordata > Lepidosauria > Squamata > Anolidae > Anolis > Anolis sagrei. The sequence continues at coordinate 208,344,472 of NC_090023.1, read as the reverse complement.
GTGTATATATATATATATATATATATATATATATGCACCTGTATACACACACATATGTACATACATATACAGGTCCTCGCTCCTAATCTTGCTGATGTATGGTAGACTCCTGCAGAGGTGAGAGGATCCCTCTTGTCCTTTGCTGAAAGTAGCATTTGTTGGATTTTCTTGGTGGAATCTATCATATACCATGCAGATGTGGACAAGTCTACATAGGGACCGCCAAATGCAGAGCCCAAATACAAATCAAGGAACAGGAAAGGCGCTGCACACTAATTCAACCAGAGGAGTCAGCCATAGCAGAGCACCTGATGAACCAACCTGGACACAGCATATTATTTGAGAACACAGAAATGTTGGACCATTCTAACAACCACCATGTCAGACTACACAGAGAAGCCATTGAAATCCCCAGCCATGTGGACAATTTCAACAAAAAGGAGAAAACCATGAAAATGAACAAAATCTGGCTACCAGTATTTAAAAACTCTAAAGTCAGGACAGCAAATGAATACCAATGAACAAAATCTGGCTACCAGTATTTAAAAACTCTAAAGTCAGGACAGCAAATAAAGACCAACACTCATAAAAACAGGGGGATTCCAGACAAGATTCAATGAGAGCCAGCTAACACCTCCCAACAAAGTATTCCCCAGGCAGCAACCAGTCAGGCTTTGAAGCTGCAAGGCCATTAAATGCTAATCAAGGTGGCTGTGCAGAAGTTATTAATACTTTGCATGTTTTACACTCTATATATATGTGTTTGGGTTAGCTACAGTAACACTGGAGCAGCCTATTTCAGAGATCCTCAGTCAGCGATACCATGGAGACCAAGGCAAGCTGGCAGAAGGACGAGTGGGAGGAGCCAAGTGGAGAGAGTTTTGAAAACAGACAGTTTGAGAGTCAGTTAGGAGTTGATTTTGTATCTGAGAGGAGTAAAAGAGTGGAAGTGAAGAGTAAGTGGGAGAGTGAAGTGTGAAGTAAAGAATTGTGGCTTTGGGAAGCCTGAATAGCTACTGGAGGTTTCTCAGTCTAAGGAGGCTGAAAGGAGAAACATAGCCAGTTTTCTTTAGTCAAGGGAAAGGCTAAAGGATAAGCTTGTTAATTTATTTGATCAAGGAAAGATCAAATAGGGAAGATATTCCTGTACTGAAACATTGTTTAGTAATAAGAGCTTCACCTCAGTGAGATACTGTGTAACCTGGAAGAGTGAAATGTTTAACTAACCAAGTATTATTCAAAGTTCTATAAATTAAGTTACAACTTGTAACCACACGCTTTGTTCTCAATAAACCAGTTATCTTTTGTTGGAGACAGTCTCATCTCCATCCATTCTGCGTCTGTATTGACATATCTCACAGTAATACTTCATATCTCACGTTGGTGGCAGTTACCATAGATTACATATAACAATTGGTCTCCACTATACCAGTTGGTGGAAGAATTCAGAGAAATAAACAATAAATCTCCCTCTACTCTCCTGTCACACGACAGCAGCGTGTGCTTTCTCTCCACTCTGATCACCTCCTTGCAGTGGCCAATTGCAAAATTCACACATTTCTCAAGCAGGCAAGAGTTTTTTCTCCCATCGTTGACATTCCACAGATATATAAACCTCACTTGCCTAGGTTCCAACAGACCCCTCAACCTCTGAGGATGCCTGCCACAGATGTGGACAAAATGTCAGGAGAGTATGCTTCTGGAGCATCGCCATACAGCCTGGAAAACTCACAGCATCCCAGTGATTCCGGCTAGGAAAGCCTTTGACAGCACAAGATATGGGCGTTTTGGAGAGTGCTACATACCTTGCTATCACAAGAGATCGCGAAGAAGCAAATGCCAGAATATCTGACCAAAATTACAATTTCAGAATGCAAAAACACTGTGATTAGAACACTGACATTCACTTTAGTTCTGGTTGAGGAGGGATTAGACACACCATGCCTCATCACTATCCCACATGAGTTTCACATCCTTTCCTCAAAGGGCCAATGGTTGGTTCTTGGGAGATGCAGTTCAAAAGTGAAAGACAGAGAGAAGTAATAACAACTTCAGCATGTGGTATGCTGTCTCAACCTAACCTGTCTTCTTCTACTTCTAAGTCTATAAGGAGAGCTGCCCAAAGCAATGTCAGATTGGAGCAGAGGCAAGCAAGCCAGCACAGAGACCTGCAGAGCAGCTTATTTCACTGTGCCAGTGAGTACTGCAAGGAATTTCCACAAATTATCACCCTCTCTCATGTTCACTTCACCATGCCTCATTCACTTAAGCATGCAAGACACACCCTCCTCTACTTGGCAGGCCTTCTTAACATCAAAGCATAGGTTAAGATACAGGAAACTGCTTTCCAAAAATTGGCCCAATCAGATGGGGAGGAGAGATCTTAAGAATAAGGGATAATTTACAATATAAGAAAGCAGAAAGAACAACTCCCACTCTCCTTAAAAATTTGATTATACCCAATTTTCAAAATTTCTTGTTTTGTAACAAAATAGACTCACCTGGATAAAGAACAACATGCCTACTGCTATTGTTGTCCCCAGTGCCAATCCCAAGGCAAATAAAGAAGCAGCGAATGCAGATAATCCAAAAGGAATGATTGGGCGAGGGTCTCTTCGGGCCGCACTCATATCAATCCTAACAGAACTCCAGCCAAAGGATACCTAAAGGAAGACATTGGAAAAATACAGAAATTCAGGGAAGCAGTTTACCAGAGTAAAACAAATCTAGGAACATGATTAAGAAATGTTTGCAGGTATTTAAAATTCATCACATTTTTAGGGACAGATTTAAGAAAGATCGGCAATCTTCACCCTCATCTTGGCGGTCCAGAAATACTGGCCTGCTAGAATTTGGTAGCAGGCCATATTACTTGAGGCTGACAACAAATTAAGCTGTTTTCTGAAGTTTTTGCTAATTCAAAACATAGTGACACCATATACCAACAACTTGCAATAGTGGGAAAGGGTGGTAGTGGAACAACCCACGGCTGTATGAAGTTAATTCTCAACTCTGCCAATTTATTGTAGGCAAGAAGAAATGCCTATTATCTGGGTTCGATGCCAAGAAGGAATAAAAAGATTCTGGCTTATAAAGCAAGTCAGGTGCAGACCAAAAGATACCTGACAATACAAATGTGAAAAGGTTGAAGGGCTAAGAAGGAAGCAGTATTTCCAGAAGTAAATTAATTCAGTTGTGTGTATGATAAGGACAGTCACACCAACATCTACTTACCCTGGGTTGTTGTAGGTTTTTCAGGCTGTATGGCCATGTTCTAGAAACATTCTCTCCTGACGTTTCACCTGCATCTATGGCAGGCATCCTCAGAGGTTGTGAGGTAGACCTCACAAACTCTGAGGATGCCTGCCATAGATGCAGGTGAAACGTCAGTAGAGAATGCTTCTAGAACATGAACATACAGCCCGAAAAACCTACAACAACCCAGTGATTCTGCCCATGAAAGCCTTCAACAATACATCTTCTTACCCTGTTATAAAGCTGAGTGTACATGGTCATGATAAAAATGAAAGCAGCATGGATACATCCAAGTGGAGCCAGAAGAAGAAACAGAGTGAAGGAGGCATGGTTTTGAAACCCGCAGCAGTTATTGATCCAAGGACAGTGATGGTCCATCTTCATCACACACCTAAGAAACAATCCAAGTTTAATACTCCTGTTCTAGAAGAATAGCACCTGCCAAGTCCTGGCTACTCTCATTCACCACTATCAATACCATTTTCAAAATAAATCTGAGTATTTAGAAGCAGGCTTAAAGACAGGCAGAAAGAGTACATGTGAAGTATAATGCAGGCATCTCTTTCTACATTCCAAGAAATACCAGAATCTATTTTAAAGCTGCTATATTACATGATGAAGTGGGTCCTAATTGTACAGTTGAACAACATTGTACAATTAGCATCCACTTCAATACCCAGGAGAGTGTGCTTGCTCCATCAATGTTTAACATTTACACAAATGACTACCCACTGCCAGAAGGGAGCTTTGAAATTGTTGAACAGAAGCTCTCTGAAGCCTTAGGTGTTCTTACTGCCCATTACAAGGAAAACCAGCTGATTCCTAATCCATCTAAAATGCAGACATGTGCTTTTCATCATAAGAACAGACAAGCATCTCGAGCTCTGAGGATTGCCTGGGAAGGAATCCCACTGGAGCATTGCAGCACACCCAAATACCTAGGAGTTACTCTGGACCATGTTCTGACTTACAAGAAGCACTGCTTGAATATCAAGCAAAAGTGGGTGCTAGAAATAATATCGTATGAAAGCTGACTGGCACAACCTGGGGATTACAACCAGACACAGTGAAGACATCTGCGCTTGTGCTTTGGTACTCTTCTGCTGAGTATGTATGGCCAGTGTGGAATACATTTAATCACATTAAAAACAGTGGATGTGGCTCTTAATGAGACATGCCACATTATCACAGGATGTCTACACTCTACACCACTGGAGAAATTATACTGTTTAGCCGGTATTGCACCACCTGACATCCGTTGGGAAGTAGCAGCCTGTAATGAGGCATTGACATCTCTGGCCCATCCCCTGTTTGGATAACAGCCAGCATTCCAATGCCTTCCATCAAGATATAGCTTCCTCAGATCTACACAGATATGTGCAGGAACACCTCAGTAAGTGAGAGTCCAAAAGTGGCAGGTGAAAACCCAGAAGGCACTGAACAGGTTGCACTCTGGCACCATGAGATGCAGAGCTTTAAGAAATGGGGCTACAAAGTGGAGTCCACGACATGTGAGTATGAAGAAGAGCAAAGCACAGACCACCTACTATGATGCAACCTGAACCCGGCCACATGCACAATGGAGGACCTTCTCAGAGTAACACCAGAGGCACTCCAAGTGGCCAGCTTCTGGTCAAAGGACATTTGGTATAATGGCAGGTTTTTAACTTTGTTTGTGTTTTTAAATACACTGTATCTTCAATTCGCTTCTGACATGATAAATAAGTTGAACAATATATGTATTTGTAGTACCTGTTACATTTTCGGCAGTGATGTGACCGCGGAGCCTTGTAAGACTGGCATATTTTACAGTATTGAAGATACATGCAGTCCTGAGAGTTTTCCTCAAAGAAATAAAGAGAAGGCAGTTAAGGAGCGAGCAAGTTTGCAGACGATATCTTATCACTGCTTTCATTTATTATTATGTATGGATGGATGTGGCAACACTTTTAGTGGGGCAGAGTGTAAGGCTAGCAATCACGCCCTTCAGCCAAGAGGCAATTTTAAAATAAAAAAGTACACTACCAACTTGATAGCAGAAAAAATGGTATATTCATGTTGTCGCATGCTTTCAAGTTATTTTTGACTTATAGTTATGTTAGTGGGACCTCTTATGGGATTCTCTTGGCAAGAACTATTCAGAGGTAGTTTGCTACTGCCTTCCTCTTTAGGCTGAGAGAGTGTGACTCACCCAAGATCAACCACTGGGTTTCTATGGCTAAGTGAGGATTCAGTCTGGTCTTCTACAGTCCAAATCCAATACTCAAACCATTATAGCATACTGGCTCTCATATAGAAAAATTAATCCATAAGTAGCAATCGATTATGCAATAGGAAGAAGCTTATATAAATAAAATAATATTTATTTCAGCTTACAGACATTTCTTCCATTTTTTACAAGGCCAATCTTCTCCACCCAGTCCTAGTAACATCCTTTTAAATAAATATCACATTAAAGTAGCCAGACTTTTCTAATGATGTCCAATTCAATTACATTTAAAACACTATTTTTCAAAAAATAGTTTGGATTTACTTGGTCGGACTGAAAAGGATTGAAATGTGTCTGACAACTAATGCATACACAGTGCAACAACAGAGTTACATCCTGTCTTTTGGGCACAATTTCTACTTATTGCAAACCAACGGGTGACCAATCAATCAATGTCTGGGGAACTGATAATGCATTTAGGAAACATGATCAAATAGTAACTGAATTCCCCATGTGAGGAAAACTGAGTTACTATCTGACCTGATTATACGAATGACAAGCTTGCTCTAAGCCAATAGGGCTTGGATTGATCACTAACATGGGTGAGGCAATAGCATTAATACATTCACTATGGTCATTTTGCTTACTGGTTTCCATCCAACGGGAACATAGCCAGGGCCCACAAACATGGCATTGAAGTAATTGTAAAGGATCATAACAGTCCAGTTGATGAGCATGATGAAATTGATACTTCCTCCTGTCGTGTCCAGCGGCCAGTACCACAGAACGGCATCAATCATAGCCATGGCAGAGCATATTGCGATTACGCTGAGAGCTATGATGGGCCCCCAGTGGCACAGTCTTCGCAGTTCATGGAGGTTTTCAAACCTGATAACAGAACAAAGCACCCCCATTCTGCAACCACCAGGTGCACAATCCTATTTTATATGGTTCCTTTCAGGTAGGCCTTTCCATCTGGCGTACGTTTTCATCTCTATGACAAGGGCTGCATGTCCAAATTGGAAGAGCAAAGTAGGGCTGATTAAGTCATTTCTTCTTTTTGGAAGAATCATCAGGCATCAAAGCTGTTCAGGTAAGTTTCCAAAGGCAAATCTGCCTCTACACGCTGTCTAAACAAATAACAAGAAAAAGTAAGCAGAGTCATTGTTTGATATTCTTTTGATAAGAAGAATATTTAAAAACCATTTAGCAATAGCATACATGCTTTTCACATAGGCTTAGTCCAGACATAATAAGATTTGGCTATCTTGGAGATTAATATGGTCTGGGGAGGCCTTGCTCTCAGTCCCGTTTCCTTCACAGGTGTGACTGGTGGAAACGAGAGACAAGGTCTTCACAGTAGTGGCCCCTTGGGTATGGAACTCCCTCCCCAGTGACATTAGATCAGCCCCCTCCCTCCTAGCATTGGTAAAAGCTTGGCTGTGGGATCAGGCCTTTGGAGAATAGTGCAGTGCAGTTAACAGATTTGTTTTCTAAGATCTACGGATACATTCACTGGAACACCTCAGCAAGCGAGAGTCCAAAAGTGGCAGGCTCAAACCCAGAACCTCAACCAATGGCTGATACCAAATGAGAGACTCCCCCCTGGGCACACAGAAAACTGGGCGACTTGGAAGGCGCTGAACAGACTGCACACTGGCACCACAAGATGCAGAGCCAATCTTATGAAATGGGGCTACAAAGTGGAATCCATGACATGCGAGTGTGGAGAAGAGCAAACCACTGACCACCTGCTGCAATGCAACCTGAGCCCTGCTACATGCACAATGGAGGACCATCTTGTGGCAACACCAGAGGCACTCCAAGTGGCCAGTTATTGGTCAAAGGACATTTAATCAACTACCAAGCTTGCAAATTTTGTGTTTTTTGTCTGTTTGTTTGTTTTGTTCTGTTAGAAATGTAATACAATTGTCTGGTTGCCCCTGACACAATAAATATATAAATAAATATAATGCAATACAACTGGTTTGGTTAGCTCCTGAAAAGATAAATTAATAATAGATTTGGAATATATGGAATGACTATGGAAGGGCTTGGGGCTATAACTATGGATGGTGTGCTTTTAATATGGAATGTAATATTTTAAATGTTATTAAACATTTAAAATAACATGTTATTAAACATGTTTTAATTTTAATTAATTTAATTTTATTTTTTTGGAATTGTATGTGTTTTAAGGCATTGAATAATTGCCTCTATGTAAGCTGCCTTGAACCCCCTTCGGGGTAGAGAAAGGCAGGGTATAAATAGAGTAAATTAAGAAAAACATAGTTTCTACTGAAGAATGAGCAAGGGGCTCATGTGCTTTCCTCTTTTTGACATACGCCTAGTTTTGTCACTTATATTCTGGTGCATAACAGAACTATTTCACATAATATCTGAATCAAGAATGAGGTGCTTTAATGCTCTTACAAATCAGGAATCTCGTAAACTGGACAAAACAACAGTCCATTCAGGAATACAATTGGCTCTCCATATCTACAGATTCTGTATCCATGGATTCAACCATCCACCAATATATATTCCAAAAGCAAATCTTGATTTTGCCATTTTATATAAGGGACATCATATCACTTTGCCATTGTGCATAACAGCTTTTGGTATCTACAGAGCGCCCTTGAACCAAACTACAATGGATACAAAGAACCCACTATAATAGTTTCTTCGATATAGAGAAATTATACAGAAGTCTTTTATTAAACATTCATAAGTGTTCTTTTAAATATATACATCTCAAATCTTGCTCAGTTGCTTGTGTTTGCAAATGAAAAGTCTGTTGTCACAACATGGAAACGAATGCAGTCTTGTGTTTTGACAACTTATAATCCGTCAAAAAAAAAAAAAGGCTAAGGAACACTACTCGTATTTCTAGATTTCTAGTTCAGGTATGCTTGGATCATAGAACCTTATACAGCAGTGGATCTCAACTTGGGGTCCCCAGATGTTTTTGGCCTTCAACTCCCAGAAATCCTAACAGCTGGTAAACTGGCTGGGATTTATGGCCAAAGGTTGTAGGCCAAAAACATCTGGGGACCCAGGTTGAGAACCACTGTTATACAGGAATGAAGGAAAATTGCCTGCCTTCAGAAGAGAAGCAGTTAGCACAGTGCAAAAATGACAGTGAGCATTGTACAAAGTGGTGATTCTTAACAAAGCTGGGGAAAAGTATTTTCTTTACCACATTTAAAAAAATAAATTCCATAAGTGATGCACTAACATGTGAAGATCTAAGTTTCTGAGTGCTGGACCAAGGGAAATCAATTGGATTGAATACTGAGGGTTGAAATCCTGCCCTCAAATCCCAGATCTTTCATGAGGATGGAAGAGTTTACCCTCTGCTTCAGGATTTCACAATATAGTACTTCCTTTTTAAAAGCTGATGTCAGAATAGCCTTGGTTACTAGGGCTGGGCGGTTTCGTTTCGTTAATTCGTAATTCATTAATAATTCGTTATTTTTTTCAATTACAAAATGATAACGAACCATTCTGGAGCAATTTTTTTAAAAAACGAATTTTTAAACACGTTTTGTAAATGCTTCGTATTTCGTTATTGTATTCGTTTCGTTATTGTTCTGAGGTCGTTTCGTTATTATTTCCGCATGTCTGGGGCAAGTTTTTTGTTTAATTAGTGAAAAAAAATTATAATATCACACCAACAGTCAACAACAGAGGGAGAGGGAAGCTTCAGAAGTTTTTGGAGGTTTTTTAGCGTATTTCGCGGTCGCGTCCGCCATTAACGAATCGATTCGTTATTGTTTCGGAAATCGATTCGTTAATGTTTTGTAAATTTTTTCACATTTACGAAATTTTGTAAATACCGAACTTTTTTAAGGGAAAATTTTGTAATTATTTTAAATATCGAAACAAAAAACCCCCCCAAATACAAATCGATTTTAGAAACAAATTTTTCCGTTGTTACCCAGGCCTATTGGTTACACACACAAGTGACAAAAAATAGTATGTAACTTTGTAGGCATTACCCGTACTTCTTTTCTCACACTGTACTCAGTCTAAAGCAGGGTGAGCCAATTTTATGCACAGGATGTATCAACTGCCTCCAAATGACCAAATTAAATGGGTGTTTCTTTATGTTAAATGGTATAAAAGGACACTGTGATGCATTTAAAGCAGTGTTTCTCAAACTCTGCTCCTCCAGGTGTTTTGGATTTCAGCTCCCAGAAATCCCAGCCAGCTTACCAGCTGTTAGGAACTGTGAGAGCTGAAGTCCAATACATCTGGAGGAGCAGAGTTTGAGAAAGTCTGATATAAAGATTGAATTGCTATTGTTGGAGGGTTCTAGAAGAAGCAATACACACTTTCCTCAAAATGAGAGGGAGGATACATGCAGGACAGAAGCTATATTCTAACTACGTCTACTACGAACCAAAGACCATCACTTTTGCCTAATCGTTTAACATAACATAAGGAGACATAAGTTCACAGGTTCAAATCCAGGGAGCGGCGTGAGCTTCCGATGTCAGCTCCAGCTTCTGCCAAACCAGCAGTTCGAAAACATGCAAATGTGAGCAGATCAATGAGTACTGCTCAGGCGGGAAGGTAATGGCGCTCCATTCAGACATGCTAGCCACATGACCTTGGAGGTGTCTATCGACAACACCGGCTCTTTTATTAGGAATGGAGATGAGCCCCTACCCCCAGAGTCAGGCAAGACTGGACTTAAAGTGAGGGGAAAACATTTACCTTTACCTAAGGAGACATAACATTTAACATAACATAGGGCCCCTGGTGGCACAGAGGGTTAAACCACTGAGCTGCTGAACTTGCTGACCAAAAGGTCAGCGGTTCCAATCCAGGGAGTGGGGTGAGTTCCCACTGTTAGGCCCAGCTTCTGCCAACCTAACAGTTCAAAAACATGCAAATGTGATTAGATCAATAAGTACCACTTCTGTGGGAAGATAACAGTGCACCATGCAGTCATGCTGGCCACATGAGCTTGGAGGTGTCTATGGACAATGCCGGCTCTTCGGCTTAGAAATGGAGATGAGCACCACAACCCTGAGTTGGACACAACTAGATTTAATGTCAGGGGAAATATTTTCCTTTAAGGAGACCAATGCCTTATTCTCCCCTAAGGCCAATGCTAGTTTGCAGCACTGAGTTTTGTCATTCTCTTCCATTTGGCAATACAACAGCTACTAGTTTGGATGGAAGATATTGCAGTTTTGCTTATTGTTGTGTTCCTTCAAGTAATGCCATGGGATTCCTTGGGAAGATGTATTCAGAGGTTTGCCCATGCCTTCCTTTGTAGCTCAGAGAATGGGAATTGTCTGAAGTCACTTCAAACCAGGTCTCTCCAAAACTGTCATGACTGTACTGTGCTGGTTCTTAATTTTGATGTGCCAGCTTCATTTTAGAGAAGAGCTCAAAAACATGATGGGGAAAATTTGACGGTGTTAACCACACCCTACCTGCATGTCTAAAACTGTACACATAATGAAGAATCAACGCTTAAACTTGCAAGACAAGAAGAAATAACTTCTTTATGTGAGGACTACAAGCTCCCAACTTTCTACAAATAAAAAAGGCAATTATCTAGAATTATCTGGTTCTTTTTCTTCCTACATTACAGGGTGTGTGAACTCTATTGGACAATCAGAAGAGGAAAGAGCTGGGAAATCTTACTTTTGGGGTCCCAGATAAAAATGGGCAATGATTACATGATTATCCTAAAAATAACTGCCAAAATCTGGCAGGCATCTAACTTTGTGTTACATTTTATGCTCTGTTTTAGGCACCTTTTGCCATGTGTAAGCCACCCCGAGTACCTTTGGAGAGATGGTGGTGGGATACAAGAATAAACATATCATCATCATCATCATCATTAAAAGGACAGTTTAAGTACTAAGGAACAAATCACCAAGAAATTGTTAAAAAATAATATGATTAATATGAAGATACCATGGGAAATTCATGAGTTATCAACTAAGGAATGTATGACGCTTTCTTGTGAGTCCCATGCTTTCTAAGTGAGGCAAGCATAATAATAACTGCTATAGAACTCTAAATACAAGTGGTAAATGTATTTAAAGCATTAAATAAACTTAGATCATGATTTCGTGATAGTTAATGCTACCATTCTCCAATTTCACTGAAAATTATGTTCACGAGGCTTTTTGTATCTTTTTTGTTAGCAATTTGATGACACATTTGGTATTTTTCTGTAGTAAAGAGACGAAGGCAAAGAAGGTAGCCGACGTTGTCTGTAGACAACTCCTAGGTCATGTGGCTGGCATGTCTGCATGGAGTGCTGTTACCTTCCCGCTGAAGTGATACCCATTAGAGACAAAGATGAAGTATTTTGGCCACATAATAAGACAGGAAAGCTTAGAGAAGACAATTATGCTGGGGAAAAAGGAAGGAAAAAGGAAGAGGGGCCGACCAAGGGCAAGATGGATGGATGGTATCCTTGAAGTGACTGGCTTGACCTTGAAGGAGCTGGAGGTGGTGACGGCCAACAGGGAGCTCTGGCGTGGGCTGGACCACGAGGTCATGAAGAGTCGGAAGTGACTGAACGAATGAACAACAACAAAAGGTAAAGGACATTAAGTTCAGTTGTGTCCGACTCTGGGGATCGGAGCTCATCTCCATTTCTAAGGCGAAGATCCGCCATTGTCCGTAGACACCTCCTAGGTCATCTGGCCGGCATGACTGCAAGTAGTGCAATTACCTTCCCACCCACCGGAGCGGTACTTATTGATCTACTTACATTTGCATGTTTTCGAACTGCTAGGTTGACAGAAGCTGGGTGCTGACAACGGAAGCTCACGCCACTCCCTGGATTCCAACCTGTGACCCTTTGGTCAATATTCCTGCTTCTTGGCAGGGGGTTGGACTGGATGGCCCATGAGGTCTCTTCCAACTCTTTGATTCTATGATTCTAAGTTTCGCAGCTCAGCGGTTTAACCCACTGTGTCACCGGGGGCCCCCACCATTATACTACAATATTATTAGTAATTTTACATGTAATATATAATATACAATTATATTATTTTACTAGACGCCCCTTGCAATGTGTTGCTGTGGCCTAGTCTGTGTATATGTGTATATATATGTGTGTGTATATTTGTGTATATATGTGGGTTATGCGCGTGCATTGTAATGTATTTTTTAGCTTTTAAGTCTCTTCTGCTGTGTTTTTCAGTGTTTTATGAGTGATGGCCACTCGTTGGCCTGATAGGTGTATTGTGTCCAAATTTGGTGTCAATCTGTCTAGTGGTTTTTGAGTTATGTTAATCCCACAAACGTACATTACATTTTTATTTATATAGAGTTAATCCCACAAACGTACATTACATTTTTATTTATATAGATTCTACCATATTATTAGGGCCCCCGGTGGCTCAGTGGGTTAAAGCACTGAGCTGCTGAGCTTGTTGATCGAAAGGTCGCAGGTTCAATTCCGGGGAGCGGCATGAGCTTCCGCTGTCAGCCCTAGCTTCTGCCAACCTAGCAGTTCGAAAACATGCAAATGTGAGTAGATCAATAGGTACCGCTCCGGCGGGAAGGTAACGGTGCTCCATGCAGTCATGCCGGCCACATGACCTTGGAGGTGTCTACGGACAGCGCTGGCTCTTCGGCTTAGAAATTGAGATGAGCACCAACCCCCAGAGTCAGACATGACTGGACTTAATGTTAGGGGACTACCTTTACCTTTACCCTTACCATATTATTATACCACAATTACACTACCAGTATATTATACTATTAGTATTACATAAGATATTGTGCTATATCATAAGTTATATTAATGCACTCTGGTTTTATTAACATATGACATTCTCTCTCTCTCTCTCTGGAGATTTGATGACTCTTAAATGTGCAGAGCTGTGATGGAGAGCAATCCCCTGAAAAGAAGGAGAGGGAGAAGGAGGGATGGCCAAGGCAAAGCCAGAGGTGTGAGAAAGAAGCCTGGAGGCAATGGCCACCAGCCACTCCCTCCTCCTTCCTGCTTTTGGACCCAGGAGATGAAGCAGAGGCTCCCAAGCAGAGCCAGGGAGGTCCCGCACCCCTCTCACCCGCCTCGTGACCCCTTACCAGGACAGGGCCCGGGACTCCCGCCTCCTCTGCAGCCTCTGGCTCCGTTATGTTTCTGTTTGGCGCGCCCGCCCTCGCTCCTTTCGCCCACTTCCCCGCCTCCGGGCACCTTGTCTGGGAGCCCGGATGCGCAAAACCCTTCACTTCCGCCCCGACTTCGCCTCGCCCTCAACAGCCTGGCAAGTCCGCCCGCAAATGAGTCCCTCCTCTTACCTCTCAGCACGCAAAGCCATCAGAAGAATCAGTGCAGTTTGATCCCACTTTAGCTCAATGCTAGAGAATCGTGTATTTTGGTGAAGCACCAGCACATTTTGGCGGAAGAGGCTCAAAACATTGTGAAAATCCAATGATTCCATAGAATTCAGCCATGGCAGTTAAAGAGGTGCCAAAACTGCATTCATTCTACACTGTATGGTAAAGATAAAGGTTTTCCCCTGACATTAAGTCTAGTTGTGCCTGACTATTATTATTTATTATTTATTAACCATCGGGGCTGTCTCTTCTGACCACAAGGTCATGAGTTCGAAGCCAGCCCAAATCGGAGTGAGCTTCCGACCAGTTGTGTAGCTTGTTGTCGACCTTTGCAACCCGAAAGACAGTTGTATCTGCCAAGTAGGAAAAGTAGGTAGCACCTATGTGTGGGGAGGTTAATTTAACAAAATTTAGGTTAAAAAGGTTGTCCCCTGACATTAAGTCCAGTCATGTCTGACTCTGGGGTGTGGTGCTCATCTCCGTTTCCAAGCCGAAGAGCCAGCGTTGTCCATAGACACCTCCAAGGTCATGTGGCCAGCATGACCACATGGAGCGCTGTTACCTTCCCGCCGGAGCGGTACCTATTGATCTACACACATTTGCATGTTTTCGAACTGCTAGGTTGGCAGAAGCTAGGGCTGACAGCGGAAGCTCACGCCGCTCCCTGGAATCGAACCTGCGACCTTTTGGTCAACAAGCTCAGCAGCTCAGTGCTTTAACCCACTGCGCCACCGGGCCCCCAAAAATTTAACAAAATTTACGAGGCCATAAAAAAGACTCCAGCAAAAGCATGCGGGGAATGCGGAAGTACTTAATCAGCGTTGCAGATGGACGATGAAAGCAACAGCTCCCCTGGCGGCCAGAAAAAGTTAAATAGCCTCTGACTGTTTGTCTATATCTGTTGTGCATCTTTGGCATTGAATGTATGCCATATATGTGTACATTGTAATCTGCCCTGAGTCTCCTCCGGGGTGAGATGGGCGTAATATAAATACTGTAAACAAACAAATAAATAAATATTGATATACTGCCTTTCTCAGCCTGAAGGCGATTCAGGGAGGTTTACAAACAGTACAATTTGCTGCCCACAATAACAAAGAACAATTAAAACATTTAGCATAAATAACATTTGACAAAATATAATGAAACTGATAGAAGTCTAAATCCACAGCGTCTCATTACTCAATTCATTACCCAATCACATTGTCCAGTCGTTCCGAAGATCAGAGTTTGTCTGCTACACTGCATTTGGGAAAGCTTGCTCAAAAAGCCAGGTTTAAACTTTTTTTCGAAATGTTAGGAGGGTTGGGGCCGACCTGGCTTAATATTTTCTGAGGAAATGTGCTCATGGGCACTCTGAGAAGTCATGCAGTTTTTTAAAAGATCAATCTTTAGATCATTTTTAAGCCGAAGAGCCAGTGTTGTCTGTAGACACCTCCAAAGTCATGTGGCCAGCATGACTGCATGGAAAACTGTTACCTTCCTGCAGAAGCAGTACCTATTGATTTACTTACATTTGCATTACATTAGTCAGTTAAACTGCTGAGTCAGTAGCTCAGCAGTTTAAGCTGCTGCACCACGAGGAGGCCCCTACAGTGTAGATGCACCCTAATGTCTCTCTTACGTGTGGATTTCCTCCCCCCCCCCCCCGGATTTTGGAATATTTTGCCTCTACATAATGAGACATCTTGGAGGTGGGACCCAAGTCATAACATTTTTGTTCCTGTGTTATCAATGTCATTTCCTAATTGGGGCTATCATAAAAACATGGGATTTTTTTTAAAAAAATTAAGCTTTGCTTTTGTGCAACATCCTGCAGCATATTTTGCTATAGTTTTTCAATGAATAGAGTCTCAGCCAATTCAACATAGTTTGTGCAGCCACGCCAGAAGCGACTTGCAGTTTCTCGTCACTCCTGACATGACCAAAAAAAGCCATAAAAATGTAGTTTCTGGAGTAGAACAACTACTTTTAGAGTAAGCACTGCACAATTAAACAGGAAATAACATTTTCAAACCAGGAAAATATCCCCCCCCCCGAATTTTGTTACCTGGTGTAATTTATTCAGGTATGATGTACATCTTATGCACATAGTCTGATATGGACTATGTATATGCAGTCTTTGAAATGTTTTTGTGCATGAAACAAAGTCTAAAAGGCATGCCTCCAGATATTATAATAATAATAATAATAATAATAATAATAATAATAATAATAATAATAATAATAATCATCATCATCATCATCATCATCCATGATGGACTCTAGTTGCCCTCCATTCCCATTGGGACGAGCACCCGGAACCTTGGTTGCGAGATGAGGTTCCTCAGGGGACTGTTGTTGGTGACGCTCAACCCGGAAGTACAGCCCTGACAGGAGCAGCGGCGAAGTTGAGTTTGCGTTATCCGGGGGGGCGCGGGTCGTGAGCACCCCCAATTCCGAGGCGGGCTACCTGTGGGCTTCTGTTGCCTCCCTTCCGCCCATCTAGCCGCCGAGGCCTGTCCTTCCTTGGCCGCCATGTCCTCAGACTTCGAGGGCTACGAGCAGGACTTCTCGGTGCTCAGCGCTGAGATCACAAACCGCATCGGGAAGGTGCCCAAGTTGCTGGGAGGTGAGTCCTGGGGCCGAGGGGGGCTCCTTCCCGGCCCCTCTGCCTTTCCTCTCGCCCCTTGCTTTGGCAGGGCCTTTGACACCCCTTTAACAGTCATGGCTCAATGCTGTGGCCTCCTGGGAGTTGTAGTTTGGTGAGGCACCTCCATTCCTTGGCAGAGAAGGGCAAAGGCCTCGTAAAAGTATAGTTCTTTAGATTTCATAGCATTGAACCAAGGCTGTTAAGTGGTGCTAAACTTCATTAATGTTGCTCTCTCTCTCTCTCTCTCTGTGCGTGTGTATATATGTCAGGACTTCTTTGTGGTTAAGTACAGCTGTTAAGATTTCATATAATTGAATCAAGGCTGTTAATAATAATAATAATAGGAGCCCCCGGTGGCGCAGTGGGTTAAAGCACTGTGCCGGCAGGACTGAAGACCGACAGGGAGAGGCAGATGAGCTCCCTCTATTAGCTCCAGCTCCTCATGCGGGGACATGAGAGAAGCCTCCCACAAGGATGATAAAACATCAAAAATCATCCAACGTCCTTGCAGACGGCCAATTCTGTCACAACAGGAGCGGTTGCTCCTGACACGACAAAATAATAATAATAATAATAAACCTTTATTTGTACCCCGCTACCATCTCCCGAAGGACTCGGTGCGGCTTACAAGAGGCTGAGCCCAAATACATCAGTAAAACAACAATACATCAATAAACTCGTAAACAAGCAGTAAACATTAACAATAACACCACGACACATTAAAAGAACCTATGATAGGGCCAAGTGTAATAATTAAAATTGTTAAAAAATACTGGGCATGACCAGGTGACCAGGTGAAATAGGATAGGTATTTTGAAGATAGATGGGGCATGCAGACGATCCTAGATCTCTACTAAAGTGCATTTGGGACTAATTAATTAATTAATTAATTTTTTACGCTATATTTCTAGCCCGCCTTTCTCAAACCCGAAGGTGACTCAAGGCAACTTTACAATATAGGCAGCTTCAATGCCATTAAAACAGTGTAAAAATTACAATAAACATTTAAATAGCATTATAAAATACATACATAAAAACCTTAAAAATCATATAAAGCCACTACCTTCACAATTAGCCTCATTGTCCAAAATCATTGTCTAAGCTGTTCCAGTATAGGATTTTACATAATTCTGTATTTATCTATTTCACTAGGTTCTCAAAGGCTGGCTCAAAAAGTCATGTTTTCACTTTTCTACGGAAGGTCAGGAAGGAGGGGGCTGATCTAATATCCCTAGGGAGGGCATTCCACAACTGAGGGGCCACCACTGAGAAGGACCTGTCTCTCATCACCGCCAGTTGCACCTGTGAAGAAGGCAGGGCCTCCCTGTTAAGTGTTAAGTCAAGGCTGTTAAGTGGTGCTAAACTTTATTAATGCTGCTCACTGTGTGTGTATGTATGTCACGGCTTCTTTGTGGTTGAGTCCCAGTTTTGGAGTCTACTCATCCACTTTGAAGCAGAAGTACCTTGAAACAACACCATTTCCCCCCACTGGAATAAAGTTTTCATTTAATGTTGAATGCACCCACCTGAAAGCGGGGAAATTCATCCTGAGTGGGAAATCCCGCTGAACTCAGTTGGGTTTCTTCCCAAATAAGTGTGGAAAAGACTGCAGATCTTTCTTTCCACCGCTGCCAGAGCAGCACCTAAGGAATCTCTCTTGTATAACTAGCTTAGTGCTTGAAAACGGACTGCTTAACTACTTTTTTGCCTCAACCCAACCAACTTGGGCCTTGATTGTTGTGAAGAACTTTGGACTGTTATTGACGCCACCGCTCTCTATTGCACTTGAACCCAGACTGTTTGTTGACTATGCAGGCCAGTTATGTCTCCTAAAACATGTGCTTCTTGTGAAGGGGGGGGGGGCAGTTTCCAGGTTCAGATGGGCACAACATGTGCCTCCTTTACCTTGGGGAATCCCATGTGGTGGGATCTTGACCTGTTTGCCTCTCTTTCACTCTGAAGGTGTGGTGAGGGTGTGAGTACCGTGTGAATGATTTACTCTGTGAGCCAATCCTCCTCCCATCTCCCTCCCCAAGGAAATGTGTGGCTTCAGAGCCTCCTGAGCTGGGAAATACATTAAAGGGTGTGCATTAGGGTTATGGATGTTTGCCTTTGGCTTGTTCAGTTGGTTTGGAAGCCCATAGTGGCATGGACTCTGCCACCATTTTTTTACTGGTCACAACAAAACAGTGGCTGTTGAAAACTGACTTCTTTCGGTTACACATATAGTGCAGGGAGGTAGGCAGCCACTAGAAGGAAAAGGATTCAAACAAGTGAGGCTCCTTAAGCCCTTTCTTGATTTGTAAGCAGAAAGGAGATTGAAGTGTGAGGGGGGGGGGGGGAAGGCACGTTAGTTCTCCTTTCCACTCCAGCACCTTCAAATCAAGAGAGAAGAGAGGGCTTTTTAAAGGAAGCCCAGGGTAGGATGCCTCCAGGTCAATCCCTTTTCCTTCCCTGGGAAATGGGAAGCCTACTGAAAATGCCTTGGAAAACTACCTACTGCAGAGAGTGCGAGAGCATGAACCTGCAGTCCATGTCTCCTCTAGAGAAAAAACAGCCTTAACAAAGCATTAATCCTGTCTCCTCTGCAGACAGAAGGGCAAGGATTATAGAAAGAATGGTATTTTAATTTTGATGCTTTAAATCCAGGTCTTAATGAAGAATATAAGGACAAACACAATGCTTAAAATGACAGGAAGGGGAGCCTGTGAGAAGTCCCCCCCCCCCCATTGCGACCAATGGACCGGATAGGAAATGAATATTTCAGCTTCCCAAATTGAAAACGGATATCTGTCCTCCCAAATTCGGGAGGCTCCCAAAAAACTGATTGGGACCTCCATTGCAATTCAGGACACAGAAATGGATCATGGTTTACCCGGAGTTCACAAACCTGGTTTGCATACAGTAATAGATGAAGTATGATAGCACTTTGACTCCCATGGCTCCATGCTATGGAAGTGTGTGATTTGTAGTCTGGTAAGGCACCATCACTCTTTAGCAGAGAAGGCTGCCATGGAAAACTACAGCTTTCATGAGTCCACAGCGTGAAGCCATGGCAGTGAAAGTAGGGTCAAATGGATTATCTCTATAGTGTAGATTCACCCTAAGTAGTACACAGGGAGTCTCCAAGCTACAAACATCCGATTTACAAGTGACTGCTTCATTGTTAAGAATGGTAGTGAGACAACAGGAAGCAAGGAAGCCAGAGAAATCTATCTCCAGGAAGGGAAATTCACTCCTGAAAGAGTGGTCACGAGGAAAAGATGTCTCCACTGGAGATTTATCACCAAACCTTGTTTCCACAACCAGCCAAAATGTTCAAAATCAAAGTCTCACACAGACAAGAAGTGAGGTAAAATCTTCTAAACAGGATCAGAGACAGCAGAACAAACACCACAGGGGCATTAACTCTTCCTCATGCTATCCAAAGAGTATGTGTGTATGTGTATCTGGAGTTATACTTAAAATGTACCTGTTCTGACTTAGATGCAAATTCAACTTAAGAACAAACCTACAGAACCTATCCTGTTTGTGACCTGTATTTAATTTACACACTTACAAAGAGATGAATAGGATTGCTAGCCTCCACCTTCTGAAAAGTTCATAGGGACTTAGAATAACTTGTCTTCATCCCTTCTGGCTTTGTTTCCTGGTGTACTTGTGTGTCTTATCACCTCCTTTTTTTCTATCCAAATTTAAAGGCCCCTTTTGCACTACTGTAAAACTGAGTTCCAAAAATATGAATACTGGTATAAAACTTCCCCCACCCTACACTGCACATGTACCCACAAGAGCCATTCCTTTAACATGTTCTTCAAGCAATGCAATATACAGACTAAATTATAAATTGCTGGTGAAACCCTTAATTTTCCCTGAAGTTATGTGAAATATTTATAGTAGAAGTTGATTTTCACCAGATTTTCACTTGTTCTTTTTTATTATTCTTAGATGAGAAGAGGCAAATGGTTTCAAATGTGGAGAAGCAGCTGGAAGAAGCAAGAGAGCTGGTAAGCTGTGGTCTCTCAGTTGCTGTTGGACAACACAGATGGAAATGGTGACATGCTACTACATATAATCAACTGGGAGAATGTTTTAATGGCTCATTGTCTACTGAATTTTATCTGTATGCTGTCTTTTGGCTAACATGGAACCCAAGACAATGTACAAAACAACTGACACAAGATAAAGGCTAGAAATCAGTATTAAAAAGTTTCAACACAATTAAGCAGGTGATCAGATTGGAACACCATTAAAATTTTTAAAGTGTACAATAATTTTAAATGAACAATACTATTAATAATGCTGAATACCCCTCCCATAAAAGAGACTTCTTCCAATCAATTAACACAACCTAGTTCCTGTTTGAATAAAAGGTCAGTTGTCTACCTTTGAAATGAACAGAAAGGAATTCCAGAAAAATGCAGTAACAATCACTGAGAAAGCTATATCCCATGTTTTTACCAAATGAATATGTGATGGTTGCAGGACTGGAAAAAATATCCTTCTCTGTGGAAAGACTCTGGCAAATTTATATAGGGCAATAAAATCTATTTCAACAAGTGTTACATGTTCACTGTTACTAGCTTCACCTATTTGCTGTATCTTGGACCTGTTATAGCAGATGTAATTAAGGCATATGACACCATAGCCAAGTTTGACTTCTCTAAGAAGTGCTGCTGATGTCCCGACTTTTATTAAGATTATTGGAAGGAAACTCTTGAAAGTCAGGAAGTGTCCACAGAAGAGAGAGACAATAGAAACTGACTGGAGAAGATATTAAGAAAAGACAGTAGGAATAGATGGCTAAAGACTGATATAAGAGATTTTTTTCCTGCATTCCACAGTACATGCTTTCCCAAACCTACATGTTTATCACAGCAACTCCCATATTTTCTGTCACAGTAACTAAGGCTATTGGGAGTTGAATTAGTGCTATTATTATTTATCCTATTCTCCAGGAACTCAAAGTGTCTTACAAAAGTTAGAAGGTGGACAGTGACAAATATATGAATAAGTATATAAAGAAATACAAATTAAAATTGCATACAGTTGAGAATATAATTAAACAATCAATAGTTTTAAAATCATTTGAAAGTATGACTATGAAAAAAGCAAGCAGTATAATAGTATACTTATTTGTCACATGTCTCTATGAATACGTGTAGCTAAATGTCTTCCCGGCCACCAATGTCACTTGATTCCAGACCCAAGGTTGAATTTAGGAGTAAACCCAAGCTGTGAATCTGGGTTTTCAAAGGAAATATAATCTTCCTTGTTTTAGTGAATAATTGGCCATTCCCTCTACCCACTTTGCCAGTCTCTCCTAGCATCTTTTAGTAAGCTAGGAAGGGCAGGAGTCAATATAATGTGGCAAGTTGGTCGTAGTGGTCTGGGGTCTCCTCTAACATGCTAGCATGTAAAAGAAGCCTGATCTCTGACCTGACTAAAACAACCTAAGAGTTCTAGGTTGAGAAAGCTTCTCTGGTATTGCACCTGGATAGGGGTAGTTTCTCCCTGTGGGCCACTTTGGTATGTTGGCAGCATGTCAGCAGTTTTCTGAGGTGTTGTGGGGAAAGAATGCAAACCACATGAGTGGGAGTGATTGGGAAGCTGTTGTGATGGTTTTGGGGCAAGAAATGGCCTAGCAATTCCCAGTGGCCATCTAATTTGTTTGTGGGCTGTGGGGTTTTGGGGGAGTTCTGCTATGTATGAGTTGTTGTGCATCTTTAAATAGTTTCCAAATTGTGGAGACCCCAAGGCAATGCTATTATAGAGTTTCCTCAGGCTGAGTGACTTGCTCAAGTTCATCTGTGGGTTTCCATGGCCAAGTGGGGAATTGAGCCATGGTCTCCAGAGTCAGCTTTCATCACTTGTTGCCCCTAAAAATGGGGAAATTGTTTTCATCCTTGGCACACTGCCCACAGGCCCATTTCTATGTTTGTCGCTCCATTTCCTTGTTTCTCTGTTCTATGGGTCTTTTTGTTCTTCTATGTCTTAAAAATGTGCTCTTTGTCACTTTGTCATAGAAAGCATTCTAAGCTTTATGCTCATTTCTCCAATGCATAATATATCCCTGCATTCCACCCCTACTTTTGACGGTCATTGTAGGCCCAGATTCACTATTGTAGCAAGAGATTGCAGGCAATGAAAATTAAAGGTAGGCAGATGAGCATGTGTTGGATCCCAGATGGCCTGTGTTTGTTTGTCACATTGTACAGACTGAGCTTGGATAACTGATTGCGTCTTCTGAAGTTAGGGAAAAATCTTTGCTCCTCAACCCCACATTTTAAAACCACAATATGAGGATTTGCCAGCTTGGTGCTATGTGGGTTGAGACACTCTGAGAAACTTGGCCATACCTGATATTACCCTGTATAGCCTGAGAATGTTATATATATAAAATAAACACATTTGGGGTCAAAAAGAGTAATAAAAACCATCTGAGGAAGATCCTTTATTACAGTGACTTGTGCAGCATATGGCTGATCTGCAGGGTCATGTTCATTGATTAAAGTTGGTATGGGTCTAGATGACTTAACTTATGCAGACATACTTAATACAAAGTCTTGCACAGTACTAAACAGTGCATGATTGTCACAGTGGGGAGTCACAATATAACTTCTATCCTCAAAAACATAATTGTTTTAGGAATATTTCTTGGTTACTGGCATTTTACTACCTTTTTCCCTTTCACAGTTTTGCCTGAATCCTATTAGTTAAGTTGAACACTAGATCCATTTAATCAACTTTTTAACAATGAGTCTGCCTATAGGTAAATCCCATTTGTCCATGGTTTCTACTTTAGTTGGTAATAACAAAAGGATTTAGGCATACTTTTTGTTTTGTCTGTTTTTTTCTCTACTATAGTTGAATACCAGCTGTTACTTCTCAAGTCCAGGGCAGCTAACAAAAGATTAGCACTAAATAATAAAATAAAGTTCCATAAGACAACATAATAAATGACAGCTCAAGAGCAGTACACTTCATTTAAAAGTTAGATTTAACACACCTAACTTTTAAAATATGATAACTCGAGTAAAAGGTGAATAAATTCTGAAATTAGAGACATTTTCTCAAGAGAAATATTCAGATACTGGTATAAAGTTGTTTAGAATCCTTCCCCTTTCTAAATTTGTTAACTTGCATGATACAGTAATCTGTTGAGGGTTTCATGTACGGCGTGGATCTGTGTTAATATATGGAAGACATTGGGAAATAACTATTGACTTGCTCGTCAAAGCTAGTGAATATCAATTGATCCTTTGGGATTTCTGTCAATGTTGAATTACTATTCAGCTATTGATTTGGTGGGTCTATTGTAGCTGGTAAAAACAATTGAAATTTGATGATTCTAAGACAATGGCTGATTTCCTCTCAATGAATTATGACGCCATCACAGCTTATGTTTTCTGGTAATTGCAGAGGTCAGAATTCTGTTCCTACCATGCAATAATCAAAACTCTTCTCCAAAACACATCTCGCAAGCCTTGCAACCCCCTCCCCCTCACATTTCTATGTTTTTGGAGCGTGGGTGGATGAGCAAGAATATAACCAGCTGTTTTCCTCTGGCTGGACATGCTATAAGGATGTTACCTGAAGGGATGACCTGAGCAGTCTTGGAGCTCTCTGCAAATACCTTTCACTATACGTCCATCTACAGCAAAAAGAGTGAACACATCCCTACTGACCCTCCAACAACATGGAAATGGCAGTAGGACAGTGTTCTGCTTCTTAATTCACGAGACATGACTATGGAGATGTAGCTATGTGTTTAGTGTACTACATGTTTAATTATTACATAGTTTTATAATTATGGGCGATGTTTTTTGAGTTATATTTAACATGTTTATTGCCATTTACTCTTCTCTATGTATCATGATTTCTTCCTTTGATTTGTTGTTCTGATTTAATCTCTGGATTTGTTTGTGTGATTACTATTTATATTGTTCTTCCTTGTTGTAAGCTTCCCTGAGTCCCCTCGGGGAGAGGGAGCAGGATATCAATAAAGCATCATCATCATCATCATCATCATCATCATCATCAATTAGCTACACGATAGACAAATATCCCCTGAAACAGAATCTAGGCCATTATTTTATATGCTATGATTCTTTTAATCACTATGTGATTTATATTTATGATTTAGAATTATGGCAATATGATTGCAAATCAATATAGACCATTATGTTGTAAATTTATAAAGTACCCTTCCATGCAAAATGTTTCGAGGGTGGCATATAATATAACACACACACACTAGTAGAAGAGGAGAATGAAAAGGAAACAATATATAAAAAGAAACAGACCATGAAAGTATATAACTATGAAACAATCAAAACCAGGTGAAAAAGGTATTTTCCTAGCAGCTGAAAGAAAGCTAGGGCGGGGATTGCTACTGTAAGCCTCTTTGAGGAGGAATTCTCTAAGCATTTAGAATTATTTTCACGTGTTGTGTAGCCCGGGGTGAGAATTATGTGATCTTCGAAATGTTACTGAACTACAACTACCAGATTTCCTCACCATTGGCTAAATCTGCTGGGGTTAGCCCATTACTAAATTCAGCAACATCTGGAGGGACACGTGATTCCCAAATTCTATTGGAAGGAATCTACCCAAGTGCGTCATCATTTTTTTCAAATAGGTAACAGATCATATGCAATGGTCTTTGATATATTTGATATCTTCTTGTGATGGTAGTCTAGACTTTTGATTTAGGTCTTTAAAAAAACCTGAATACAATAACAAATCAATCCTGCCTATGAGCTAAATGAACACTAATTTAAAACTCCTTTGTGTGTAGTAAAGCTTGATCCTTGCAGCATTCTGTTTATGCAGTGATTACCATAGAGAAAATGGCATTGCTCTTTGTTCAATAAGGTCCCAATGTGTGGCAATGACCCCCCCCCCCACCAAATCCCAAAATAAGCAACCCTGGTGCTGCTGCAATCTGTTGCGTGAACAGTTTGAGATCCTGACCACTGTTTAGATAAGGGGTTAATTAGGAGCCCATTAACCGTAGATCTCTTCTAGACCTCCACAATAGACTGCACCTGAAGTTTCTTTTCCTTTTAAACCTTATCTATAAAGTTATTTTATGCTCATCTTTTTGAGTCTTCATTGGCTTATTTTTTTTTTCAAAAGAGCTTTCCCAGAATAAATGAGACATAATGCTTTCTGGTTCTATATTTCAAGTTTCACACTGAATTGTAGAGGCGTGTAAGGAGAAAACTGAAAGGGTATGAGAAGTGTTTAAAGTCTGATTGCAACAGGGAACCTTATCTCCGAGAGCAATAAATTAACAACAATCAATCTGATAGAGCACAGTTTGGAATAGGAACTAGAGCTGTAGCGCTAATTCACATGATCGCCTATGTTTTTAAGTAGAAAAATGGGTCACCGTTATTAAATTGGGAAAATGAGTGATGTATCTTTCAGTTGTTGAGCTCCACAAGGGAATGTTTGTCCATCATATTCCTCTTGTGGATTCATTAAAGCAATCCACATTAAATACTCTGACCTTTGACAAATCATTTAATCTGTTCTTTAGCTTCTTTGATCAACATGTAAGGATGACAATTTCATACCTCGCATAAGTGATAAAGGTAAATTATTAATTCTAAAAGGCATTGATAACTGAATAGTTATAGGACAGTCTCTCCTTCAACCAGAGCCCTTTAAGAAAAAAGAACTCCAGTTAATGTAATACAAAAAAATGACACTGTCTCTTTGTGGTAACAAATCACTCACATCTACTTCTGTCTGCAAAATAGTCCTCCGTTTTTAAATGTTAGAATGAGTGGAAGTTAAGCTAACAGCTCATTATTTTTCCTCCTCCTTGTGTCATAATATGAACAAAATTGGCTGACTTTTCTCTAAGATTAAAAAGAATATCCTGTTTTAACATTTCCTTCCTAATGATGATCTTCATTTAATGCACTTCGTTTTTCGTTCATGCTGTTGTTTTCAGATCTTGCTGCTACCGCTTCTAGACAGGTGCTTAATGCAATTACTGACTTTAAGCAATTATCTAACATGTTGGTGATTAATGTCAAGGCTTGCATATAAAAATCAATTTTAACAAAACTGGCTAAGGAACACAACTCATTAAAAGGGTCTCTGGAACAGGCTGCACTAAAAATCAAATCTGAAACATTGCCACCCAAAGCCTATGGTTCTCACAGACAAGAGTTCTGTAGGGTTGGATTTAGATATAGATTTAGGCTGCTAAGCTAAGTCAGGGGTTAGACACCTTAGTATACTTTTACAACATTGTGTCCCAACTGCATATAATCATTTTAGTTACTAGAGATCATTTATATTTCTTGAAGAATTTATGATGGTAGACACGAGAGTCAACAATTATGTGCACATATTTATTAATGTCCACTATCCCCAAAGTATTTTTTCATATTAAATGTTTTGGGGGCCTTGTAGTGGAACCAACACTACAGAGCAAATGTACAGTGGGCTTCCTAAATCTATGAATTCTGGATCCGAGATTTCCATCCACTGAGGATTGTCCCAGCCTATACATAAAATGGCAGTAATGTGAACATGGACACACTGAAGCATTTGCATGCACATCACCACCATTTCATAAAATGAGTCATGATCACCTGCTTTTTTTTTTTGCATTGGAGGAGAGATCCCTGACCTAAACAGTCACAGATCTAGAGAGCCTACTTTATATGTGTAGAGGTGTTGTATGCTCTTGTATTCTCTTGAGATAATAAGCTCTTGCTTTTTGCCACTTTACTTAGAAAGGACCAATTCCTATTTTTGATCAGGGTTAATGGTGTACTTTAACTTTTATTCTGAGCAGACTGGCAAAAATGTCTTGGTAGGAAAATAGCATCCAGGGGCAGCTAGTGCTTTTCCCTGTTGATAGAATGACCTTTGATTTATTAATGGATCATATCAAAATCGATAATTTGTCCTCCAAATCAGTTCTCAGCTTAGACATCAAGTCAACCTATACACAAATATATACAGTATTTCCAAATATATGAGTATCACTTTATATACTCATGTATAAGTCAGTAAAAATAATCCCTAAAACCTGGGTGGACTTATTCATGGATCAGTGTGAGTGGTGTACCTTGACTCTTACATAAAAATGGAACCAACCCTTCACTGAGTAGAGTGGCAAAAAACAAGAGCTATGTTCATGCTGAGAGAACCTAAAAGAAGCACTGAGCCCTACCACTCTTTCTGCTGTGATGCCAGAAAGAGTAATTGTACTTAGTACTTGGTGCACAGTCTGTCATACAATCTGTTTTATTTTGTAGCAATCCAAACTGAAGATTAGGAAGAAATTGACCAAGAATGGTTAGACCCCATGAGGTGACACTGGAAATTTCCTGTTTCCTCAGAATGATCCTTGACTTATCGACAGGTCCCCAAACCTGCCTTTGACTTATGAATATTCCTGAATATATACACTAATTCTTGATAACATTCTGTTTTAGGAATGTGACAAGTAGGGAGCCATTTTCTTTCCACAATGCACCCCATGTTAGTGAGGAGGCTAGTATTAATAGTTAATAGGAATGCTAAAACTACGAAATAATGTCATTGTGCATCCCACCAAAGTAACCATGTCTCTATTTTGAAATATAAACTTGAGGAAATGATTGGCATTACTTTATTATTATGAATTACATTCTTGGTTTTACTCTTGAAGGATCCCTCTAGATTTTATGAATGATCCCAGCTAAGTTAATTCCAATATATTCAGGAGTTGTGTATGAAAGAGAAAACATCTGACATTGAATTTTATCAGATGTACGCACATTTAAAGGTAACATACAGCATTAGCCATATCTCATAAAAATGAAACTAAGTAAGTTAGTCCTGACATCTTTGACCCCTTTGTCCTCCAACAGAAAGTGTCCATTACCTGCTAAAAATGCCCTGTAGAACAAACATATCAGTCTCTGCACAAGGGAACAGATAGAAATAAACGTATCACACATCAGAAACAATGGAAAAACATTAAATCTCCCAGGATACTCTGTGGCAGACATCAAAATCAGCATTAAAAAAGACTTCAGAGAGGTTCCAGAGTTAATTGATGTTGCTGAATTTAACGTTGTATATAATGCTATTCAGTTTGGAATTAACTGGTATTCTGAGGTTATTATTTTTAGGTGGCACTATTGCTGGGTTTTTGCAATAGAGATGTTTAATAGTTTGAAGAGTGCTAAAGTAATAACATGGAGAGTGCTGCTATAGTGACTGCAGACCCTCCTGTACTGTTTTGCCAACAAAATGGTAGTTGTGCGGGCGCCCTGCATATCTTTCCTCCTTTGCCTATCAGACCAGGGGAATGGAACAAGGTGCTTTGCCAGCCTCTCCCCAACAGACGGGGGAAATGGCTGAAAAATGAGGGTAGCTCAGTTGGAGCTACCCGAAAAACACTTACCAAGGTGCAATGGCTGAGGAAGCATCTTTCGAAGATAAATGGGTTGGGGCTTGCCGATTGTCATGTGATGGTGCTCGGCAGGCCCCGTCTCCAAAGTGTTGCAAGGGGCCAAAATACCCCAGTGTGATAAGGTGGTAATGCTATGATTGAGTCAGTCTGTTCTCATTGTGCACGTTTTTCATCAATAGGTATATGTATCATAGATAATCCCACTTCTAAAAATGTATACTGATACCCCAAAGGCACCATATACATCTGAATTTTGAAGACAAGCAAGGTTATGGAAAACTGATAATAAATGCTAGGTGCTGTAGGCTATATTTCATAGGAGGAAACTGGCAAAACCCCTTCTGAGTTTCTTTCTTCCTTTGGCTTAAGAAAACCCTATGAAATTCACAGAGTCACCTTAGATTGGCAGGCAGTTTGAAAGTACGTATACGTGCACACATATGTAAATCTGACAACTGGAGGTAGAACCTCTATCTAAGTCAGTGAAAACTCCTACTACTATAAATTTATCCTTAAGCTTGTTAGGGACATTTATGGGGCATAATTACATTACCTATCTATTTGTCTATCTCATTGGATGTATATTTTAAAAAGTCTGTCTGGGATGATTTATTTCATGCACATCAAATCAATTTGTCTTCTTTTTAACACCCATTCCCTTCATATCTTTAAAACACTAGTTGGAACAAATGGAGCTTGAAGTTCGAGAAATCCCTCCACAGAGCCGAGCCATGTATAGCAGTAGAATGAGAAGCTACAAACAAGAAATGGAAAAACTTGAAGCAGATTTTGTAAGTTAATTCATATATGGTATTTTGTGAGATGAATCTTGTGTTAAAATAATCTTTATTAATTTTCTTTAAAATAAAAAACAAAAATATAAGACATACAATATCTGGGTGGGGAGATATAGGAGGGGAGAGGATAAAAGATGGGTTGAATAGAAGGGGGAGATAGTACAGAGGGGGTAGGATAGAAAGAATGCTGTTTGGTTGTTACTGACTATGGTATTTTGTGAGATGAATCTTGTAGTGTTTGACACAAATAGATTTCACTGTGACATAATCATTTTTCCTTCCAATTCACATTTGGTTGCTCTAGTAATAGAGGCTTGAATTCTCAATCCAAATCTCCCCCATAGTTTTTCATGAATGCTCTTTATTTTGGACAGACTTTTTAACAGGTTTCACAATCTTCAGCAATATCTTTCGGGTTTCATAATTGATTTTTAAGATACCAGATCAGCATTGTCTACACAGAAAACTATTTGTTTGTCTCATATATACAGGCAGTTCCCAAGTTATGAACAAGGTAGGTTCTGTAGGTTTGATCTTGAATTTGTATGCAAGTTGGAACAGATACATTTTTAAAATATAACTCCAGTCAATCAACAGATACACACCCCCACCCCCCACACACAGACACAGTTTTGGATGGCAAAGGGAAGGTTTAACACACATGTGGTGTTTGTTTTGCTTCCACTGCCCCAGTTCAGAAGATTTAACCTTCCTTTCTGTCCCTATGATAACTGGGTTTTGAAAAAAAATGGCTTGTTGGAGAAACAAGGATTGGTGTGGAAGTTTCAGTGTAGACACCTTTCCCCCAAAATAACTCTTTCAGGAGTGAATTTCCCTTTCTCTCATTTCCTGTTGTCTCACCCCTGTGTGCCAACCCAGCCCTCTTAGCTGTTGAGGCCCACTTTGAAATCTTAGCGGTTGGAAGCTGAGGTGCCTAATGTAATGAGTATTGGATTGGTTTTAATTTAAATATGTGTGATTGTCATATAGTACTAAAGTGTTCCCTCACTTATTGAGGGTGTAACGTCCCAGGACCACCTGCAATAAATGAAAATCTGTGAAGTAGGGATGAGAAAGAGGAGGGGGAAGAAGAGGAGGGGAGGGGGAGCCAGGTGCTGTGCCTTACCATGGGGCTTGTCTCTGGGCTTGGCCTCAGCGCGGCCCTCTTTGGCAATGGCCTCCTCCTCCTCCTCCTCGTCACCTCCACTGCTCCCCGCTCCTTCCTTGGAGGCCCCTTGGGTGCCGTTGACGCCACTGCCAGGCAGGACTGAGGCCTGATCTTCTGTGCTCGGTGCTGAGGCCTCAGCCAAGCCTGACCTCCAAAGAAGAGGAGGAGGGAGAGCCAGGTGCTGGGCCTTACCCTGGGGCTTGTCTCTGGGCTGTGCCTCTGCTGCTCCCTGTTCCTTCCTTGGAGGCCCCTTGGGCACTGTTGACGCCACTGCCAGGCTAGGCTGAGGCCTGGTCTTTCACACTCGGTGCCCAAGGGACGAGGAAGTAGGGACGAGGAAGAGGAGGAGGAGCCAGGTGCTGGGCCTTACCCTGGAGCTTGTCTCCGGGCTGGGCCTCAGTGCGGCCCTCTTTGATGGCAGCCTCCTCCTCCTTGCTGCCTCCAGTGCTCACGGAGACAAGCCCCAGGGTAAAGTCCTTAAGAAATCCAAGTCTTTCTTTTGGTAGCCAAGAAGAGTGGTATTCCCCCCTCTTCCAGTTTTATTACTTTTTAAAAAAAACCCTTCCTCACACTTGCATAGATGACGAGAGGAAAAACACACAAAACAGTGAGCCCGCAATAAGCGAATCGCAAAGTAGCAGGGGAACATTGTATGTTGTATGGTCATAATGTTTTTGCATGCTTTTATGTCAGTAAGTGCAATGCTTACCATGCTGGAAACTGCCCTGAATCCTCTCAGGGAGATAGAGCAGTATAGAAATAAAGGTTTATTATTGTAACTATGAATTGTTTGTAAGTTGGATGTTTGTAACATGGGGACTGCCTGTATTGTGAATTAATAACCACTGTGTTCATGTTTTGCCTTCTGCAAGTATCACAAAGGAAGAGTAGTAGTAGTAGTAGTAATAATAATAATAATAATAATAATAATAATAATTTCTTTATTTCCTTGCCTCTCTTTGTGACTTAAGGCAAGGTACAACATGGTCATAAGCGTGAAATATAACAAAACACATATAACAAACATACACAGATAAAATGCAGATTAAATTCACCCCGCAAATTCACAAGTTAAAACTGATCTGGTAGGCCTGCAAGAAGAGATAGATGTCCAGTTGTGTTTTAAATTCTGACAACTGGTTTAGCTTTTTCAGTATGTCATTCCACAGTCTTGGGGCAGATGACAAAAAAGTCCTCTGAATGGTGGATGCCAGTCAGGTTCTGGCAGGCTGGAGTTGACACCCTCCCCCCCCCCCCCCCCGAGGACCTAGTGTCTGGAGTGGATTGTACAGGAGAAGGCAATCCGGGACTGTAGCGCAGCTGGCTGAGTGTCAGCTGCATTAAAATCACTTCTGACGAAAAGGTCATGAGTTCGAAGCCAGCCTGGGTTGGAGTGAGCTTCCGACCAATTGTGTAGCTTGTTGTCGACCTTTGCAACCTCCTGCCAAGTAGGAAAATTAGGTACCACCTATGTGTGGATATGCTAATTTAACTAATTAACGAGGCCATAAAAAGGACTCCAGCAAAGCACTCCAGCAAAAAGCATGCAGGGAATGCAGAAAGTACTTCGTCAGTGTCACAGATGGACGATGAAAGCGACAGCTCCCCTGGTGGCCAGAAAAGTTAAATAGCCTCTGACTATCTGTCTATCTAATCAAGGTGAAAGAAGAAAGCGCAAAAGCTGGGTTGCAGCTAAACATAAAAAAAACCCAAGATTATGGCAACAAGAATGATTGACAACTGGGAAATAGAGGGAGAAAATGTGGAGGCCATGACAGACTTTGTATTTCTAGGCGCAAAGATTACTGCAGATGCAGACTGTGGCCAGGAAATCAGAAGATGCTTACTTCTTGGGAGGAGAGCAATGTCCAGTCTCGATAAAATAGTAAAGAGTAGAGACATCAGACTGGCAACAAAGATCCGCCTAGTCAAAGCCATGGTATTCCCTGTAGTCACCTACGGATGTGAGAGCTGGACCTTAGGGAAGGCTGAGCGAAGGAAGATTGATGCTTTTGAGCTGTGGTGCTGGAGGAAAGTGCTCAGAGTGCCTTGGACTGCGAGAAGATCCAACCAGTCCATCCTCCAGGAAATAAAGTCCGACTGCTCATTGGAGGGAAGGATACTAGAGACAAAGTTGAAGTACTTTGGCCACATCATGAGGAGACAGCAAAGCCTAGAGAAGACAATTATGCTGGGGAAAGTGGAAGGCAAAAGGAAGAGGGGCCGACCAAGGACAAGATGGATGGATGGCATCCTTGAAGTGACTGGACTGACCTTGAAGGAGCTGGGGGTGGTGACGGCCGACAGGGAGCTCTGGCGTGGACTGGTCCATGAGGTCACGAAGAGTCGGAGACGACTGAACGAATGAACAACAACAACAACAATCTGTCTATATCTGTTGTGTGTCTTTGGCATTGAATGTTTGCCATATATGTGTACATTGTAATCTGCCCAGAGTCCCCAGTGGGGTGAGAAGGGTGGAATATAAATACTGCAAATAAATAAATAAATAAATAAATAAATAAATAAATAAATAATCCTGGACCCAAACCACACTTAGTACTTTGCCCAGAAACTAATTGCAACCAGTGGAGTGACTGTAGTATAGGTGTACAATGCTTACTCTTCGATGTTCCTGTAACTAGTGTGGCTGCTGTGTTTTTAACAAATTGAAGTTTCTGAACATGGTACAACAGTAGCCCAATGTAAATCACATTGCAAAAGTCTACCTTTAGGTTGTCAGTACATGCATTACCATCTAGGCATATTTCCAACTATATGGTACCTCTATACCTTTCAATGTGTAACTATATTCCTGAAGATGAGTGTAAATGCCAGCCAGTAAATTTCTTAGTTGTTTTTAAGGGAACAGAATTGAAAATCGAAGTTCAGTCGGATTCAGGGAGATTTTTTTTGCAAAGGACAGAGATGACTAATGATTGGTGAATTCTAATTAAGCACAAGATTGTGGTGGGAAAACACTGCTGTGATTTCAAGCTTCAAAGCTAGTCCCACTTGGCTCCTTTTTAAATACAATTGTTGAGCAATGATTTGGCTAAGTTAATAAGAGGTTCAGTTTCGGAGAATCTATCTTGGCCACTTTACTGAGAAAGTGACTCAAATATACATGGATTAGCGTTTCTTTAATGTTTTTTCATCATTATTATATAAAAAGTGGAGGCTACTTAATATTTTCTATGATTTTTAATTCAGGAGTTCTCTTTGACACAAGAGTGTTGCATACCTGAAAGTGGAAATAATTCTTCAGTCCTGCCCTGCTGGCTTTTTACTTAAGTCCCTGTTTCAAAAGGTTATTACCTCATCTGTTTTGCTCATTTTCTTCTTTACCATCTGTCCTCACTTTTTCTAGTCTTAACCCCACATAAATGCACTGTCTTCTGCCTAGGGCTGAGTGGTGTACATACTCAAACATCATAAAGGAAGAAGCCCTAAATCTAATGTCAAGACAAATTTTTAGATATTATATAATAGGTAAATGTGTGGAAGACACTGACAATGTAAAGAAGCATTGCCATGTCTTCCTTTTCTTAACGTTGTCAAGGTTTTTTCCTTTAAGGAATGAGGTAATAGTAAACTGCTTTTCAATATTTTAAACATAAGAACCATAAGATGGTGTTGGAAGACCCTCAACAAGCTACTAGGGAAAATTGGAGGACAAGTACGAGTAGTGTGCAATTAATGATGAAACTGGACACAAGCTGAAAGGACATTTAGCTGTTGAAAGAAAAGGCTGAATCATATAGTTGGGAGACCACAGGTGAAAGAAAAGGCTGAATCATATAGTTGGGAGACCACAAAGGGCATCCAGTCCAACCCCTGTCGTGCTGGAAAATACATTAAATACCTTCGGAAGGACTAGTTTTAATCTGTGGTCATTGTATTATAATTATATGCTATAATTAATTTTTATCAACGATTTGAACGGTGCTGTTATTTCTAGCTCGGCACTGTAATCTACCAATCACTTATAATTATATGTTACAATAATTCTTATCAACATTGAACGGTGCTGCCAAATTTCAGTCCTAGCACTTTAGCTGCCAGCACTTTAGCTCATTTGCACTGAAGTGGTCCTTTTAACCTGCCTTATCTCAGCACTTTTTCTCCCTCCATGATGCACTTTATGTAGACACGTCAGAATCAAGTGTTATGCCTATTGCACTTTAACAAGTGTTATGCCTATTGCACTTTAACAACTTTCTATATCTGTGTTATGCCTATTGCACTTTAACAACAAGTGTTATGCCTATTGCACTTTAACAACTTTTTATTATCTGTATAGTTGATATAATTTTGTGTGCACTTTAAGAACGAGGGATAAGCGGATTGACAGTGTTTTATTGTGAATTTTCTACATCCCCACCCATGCTACTATCCATTCCCTGGTATTGGTATCTGTTAACCCTTCTTGTAACCAGTGATAGTATAGGTAAGGAATGGAGTGGACTGAGGAGTCCCGGAAGTAATATAGCATGGGATGAAGCTATGAATGTAGACTGCGTCATGGAGGAGGGAGGGTGTTCCAGTGGCCGGGGAGCCCCCATAGAAGTCGTGGTGGGGAGGGGGAGATACGGGAAAGGGAGACCTTTAATTCGGCCTAGGGAACGTGGATCAACATTAGTAATTCCAAAGCGGTCTCCTGATGTGGGAAGTCGGTGTAACCAGGAAGGCGGTCCCTCCGGGTTGAAGGTGGTGCTGTTGAACGCCAGATCTGTCAATGGTAAAACAGCTTTCATCCAGGATTTGATCCTGGATGAACGGGCAGATCTGGCGTGCATCACAGAGACCTGGCTGGATGAAGCTGGAGGAGTGAATTTGACCCAGCTTTGTCCACCAGGTTTCTCTGTGCAGCACCAACCGAGATCCGGAGGGCGGGGAGGTGGGGTTGCAGTGGTCTATAGAGATTCCATTCGTCTGACCAGGGGCCCCATCCCGCAGTCAACAAAATTTGAATGCGTCCACCTGAGGGTGGGTGACCGGGACAGTTTAGGGATTCTGTTAGTGTACCGTCCACCTCGCTGCACTACAGACTCCCTGACTGAGCTAGCGGGAGTGGTCTCGGACCTGGCGTTGGAGTCCCAACGGCTACTTGTGCTGGGGGACTTCAACGTCCACGCTGAGGCCATCTTATCGGGAGCGGCTCAGGACTTCATGTCTGCCTTGGCAACCATGGGGCTGTCCCAACAGGTATCTGGCCCCACCCACAGTGCTGGACATACATTGGACTTGGTTTTCTGTCAGGGATGGGAGGAAGGTGGCGGTGTTGAGGCGTTATCCATCTCTCCGTTGCCATGGACCGACCACCACCTGGTCAGCTTTAGTCTCACTGCACCCCCTAACCTCCGCAGAGGTGGAGGACCCATTAAGTTGGTCCGCCCCAGGAGGCTTATGGATCCGGATGGATTCCTGACGGCTCTTGGGGAATTTCCCGCCTCCTCGGTTGGTGATCCTGTCGATGCCCTGGTCGCTCTCTGGAATGGGGAGATGGCTAGGGCAATAGACACGATCGCCCCAGAACGTCCCCTCTCTAGCCGAGCTAAACCAGCTCCTTGGTTCACTGAGGAGCTGGCAGCGTTGAAGCGAAAGAAGAGGGTACTAGAGAGCGTGTGGCGTTCGGATCCGAGCGAGCCAAATCGAACACAGTTTGTGTCCTTTTTAAGGACATACGCCGCGGCAATAAAAGCCGCAAAGAAGACCTTCTTTGCGGCCACTATTGCGTCTGCAAAGAACCGTCCGGCTGAACTGTTCCGAGTTGTCAGAGGCCTGTTAAAGCCCACCATGCAGGATGGGTGCCCAGATGACTCGGCAGCTCGCTGTGAAGCCTTTGCTCAGTTCTTTGCAGACAAAGTCGCTTTGATCCGCTCTGGTCTGGATACCATATTAACGGCAGTCTCTGAGGATGTAACACGAGCATCTGCTTGTCCGGTTTTGATGGATTCATTTCAATTGGTTCAATCCGAGGATGTGGACAAGGTGCTTGGAGGAATGAGAGCTACCACATACATCCTAGACCCCTGCCCATCCTGGCTTCTGAAGGAGGCCAGAGGGGGATTGGCT
Organism: Anolis sagrei; assembly: GCF_037176765.1. Classification (NCBI taxonomy): domain Eukaryota; kingdom Metazoa; phylum Chordata; class Lepidosauria; order Squamata; family Anolidae; genus Anolis; species Anolis sagrei. Next base: position 208,307,572 of record NC_090023.1, on the reverse strand, counting down.
GAGTGGGTGAAGGTGGTGGTTAATGCCTCCTTTCGGGAAGGCATATTTCCAGCCAGCTTAAAGCAAGCTGTGATAAAACCGCTGTTGAAAAAACCATCACTGGACCCCACTCAATTCGTCAACTATCGGCCTGTTTCCAATCTCCCCTTCTTGGGCAAAGTCCTGGAACATGTCGTGGCCTCACAACTCCAGGCATTCTTGGTAGACACGGATTATCTAGACCCGGCACAGTCTGGCTTTAGGCCGGGGCATGGTACCGAGACAGTTTTGGTTGCCTTAGTCGATGATCTGCGCCGGGAGCTCGACAGGGGGAGTGTGTCCCTGTTGGTGCTGCTGGACCTCTCAGCGGCCTTCGATACCGTCGACCACGGTATCCTTCTGGGACGCCTCGCGGGAATGGGTCTTGGAGGAACTGTTCTACAGTGGCTCCGCTCATTCCTCGAGGGTCGGTCTCAGAAGGTGTTACTGGGGGACTCCTGTTCAACCCCACAACCTTTGTCTTGTGGGGTTCCTCAGGGTTCAATATTGTCTCCCATGTTGTTCAACATCTACATGAAGCCGCTGGGTGAGATCATCCGGAGTTTCGGGGTGCGATGTCATTTGTACGCAGATGATGTTCAACTCTGTCACTCCTTTCCACCTGCTACTAAGGAGGCTGTCGAGGTCCTGAACCGGTGCTTGGCCGCTGTGACGGTCTGGATGGGGGCGAACAACTTGAAATTGAATCCAGACAAGACAGAGGTACTCCTGGTCAGTCGCAAGGCCGAACAGGGTATAGGGTTACAGCCTGTGTTGGATGGGGTCGCACTCCCCCTGAAGACGCAGGTTCGCAGTTTGGGTGTGATCCTGGACTCATTGCTGAGCCTGGAACCCCAGGTTTCGGCGGTGACCAGGGGAACATTCGCACAGTTAAAACTCGTGCGCCAACTGCGCCCGTACCTTGGGAAGTCTGACTTGGCCACGGTAGTCCACGCTCTTGTTACATCCCGTTTAGACTACTGCAACGCTCTCTACGTGGGGTTGCCTTTGAAGACGGCTCGGAAGCTCCAATTAGTCCAACGGTCGGCAGCCATGATACTAACTGGAGCGGAGCGCAGGGAGCACACAACTCCTCTGCTGCACCAGCTCCACTGGCTGCCGATTTGCTACCGGGCTCAATTCAAAGTGCTGGCGTTGGCCTTTAAAGCCCTAAACGGTTCTGGCCCAACCTACCTATCCGAACGTATCTCGGCCTATCAGCCCACCAGGACCCTAAGATCTTCTGGGGAGGCCTTGCTCTCTATCCCGCCTGCTTCACAGGTGCGGCTGGCGGGGACGAGAGACAGGGCCTTTTCTGTGGTGGCCCCTCGGCTCTGGAACGCCCTTCCCATGGAGGTAAGATCAGCCTCCTCGCTGATGGTATTCCGAAGAAGACTAAAAACTTGGATGTTCAAGCAGGCATTTGGCTAATTCGGTGCAATGAATGTGTTGATTACGGATTGGTAATATGGATGATGCAATTGGACCACGATTTTAGTTAGGAGATGTATTGGATTGTGATTTCGTGTAATATTGTGTATTATGTTTTTTATGGTTTTAATTGTATACTGTGCACTGTATATTTTGTTGTAAACCACGTTGAGTCGCCAATTAGGCTGAGAAACGGCGGTATACAAGGACCGTAAATAAATAAATAAATAAATAAATAAAAAATATTGACAACACATACATTAGAAACATGGAATGTGAGAAGCATGAATCAGGAAGAGTAAGTTAGATATTGCAAATGAAGGCATGGAACCTATGAATCTTGCAATACTTGGAGTGAGTGATAAGAATAAGAAATCACACAGTGTTTTACTTAGGAAATAAAAAGGTGGGATTAATAACGAGGAGACGTGTAGCAAAAGCAGATAAGGAACACAAAGTCTTCACAGAATCATAGCAATAAAATTTAAGGAAAGACTTCAATACATCCATATCCATGTTTGTGTTCCAACTATAAAGGTTGAAGAGAAAAAAACTGAAAGCAAAATTATCTGACTGCTGAAATATTACTATAGGAAAAAAAATTAGTATAGCAAAAAAAAAAGGGCTAGTAGAAGGAATATGATAGATTTATAGGAAATCTTGGAAAGCATCTAAAGAGAATTAATGAAACAAATAAAGATGGCATCCTATTCTGTCAACTGAGAACAACAGATTTCTAAATTTTCATGAGTAGTACTGTATTTTCCGGTGTATAAGACGACTGGGCATATAAGACAACCCACAACTTTCCCAGTTAAAATATAGAGTTTGGGATATACTTGCCGTATAAGACTGCCCCTCTTCCAATGCACACCAAATTAAACAAAAATCAAATTTGATTTCAGTATTATAATTTTTCTATTACCGTACCTCCTTCTCTGCCTGTGCTGCATCACTGCAGTCCTCAGGAGTGAGATCTGAGAGGTGGAGAAAGAGGTATGGTAATAGCATACAAGGACGGGCCAGACAGGTGAAAGATGTGTGTTTTTCTGGGCACCGTGCTAAATTTCCATGCCCTGGGTGTCCTAGACACCTGCAGCTTGCTCCACCCTTCACTTACACCTTCCCGGTGAGGTGCTCCCTCACCTTGTCATCGGGACCACATTAAGTCACTTCTTTCCACGAATCCTGGTGAGTGGATTTTCTTCTACCATACTTGTACAGTGCCACCCTTGCTGCTTTCATATGGCTGCCGCATACGGTTCCCCCCACCATATATAGCAGCCACAGATTCTCCAGTCTGGCTCAGAAATTTCAATACCCATCCTATAAGATGACACCCGGTGTATAAATAACATTTGAGAAGATTTTTCTGGGTTAAAAAGTAATCTTATATGCCAGAAAATACAGTATATATTATTCTTGTGAACATGTTTTGAAGTAAAGACGCAGAAGTAGAAAAATGTGTTGAAAAGCCCAACCAAAATAATTAATGGGCTGGGGTAGCTCCCACATGTTTGGATATTTTTATCTTGAAGAATGATAAGAGAGGATGCAAAAGCAGTATATAAAATGATGTGGATAAAATGGAGAGAGAGCTTTGTCTCTTTCTTGTCACTACGGCCAATTGTTATGCAAGAGTGAAAGACGAGAGAGAAAAGAAAGTACTTTCTTCCATAGCACAAACTATGAAATTAATTTCCAGAAGATGTAATAATGGTTTGAAAGAGAGGTTATTTGTGGGGGATAATATTGATTGCTAATAATAATGTATGTTATCACAGATAATATGCTGTTTTATGCACATTGCTTGAGAAAGTGCTGAACTAAACAAATTCTTAGTCTGATCCAGAAAATTTCTTAATTTTTAAACTGTATCTGTTTGCATATTTGTGTTTTTGTGCTTATAGTAATTAATATTCATAATTGCTATAATTAACTAATATATTATTCTATGAGTTTTTTCCAGTTCCTAGCCAGAGAGGTCTGTTTCTCTTCCAGAGATTTTCATTAATGTTTGAGTGCCTAATGCAGCATGTATAAATGAGAGCAGAACATAAGAAGTTCAGGTGGAAATAATTAATGTATCAGCGTTTCCTGCTCCAATATTCTTACCATGTCAGCTCTTAGCATAGATCCAGCTCCAATAATTTTTTCAGCAATGAAGATAGATTAGTTGAGTTCAGTTTGTAAGTTGGTCTTGCACTTAAAGCAAGATCTATAATATATATCTCAAATACTAATCACCGTACCTTTACTAAATGTGTGAAGAAATGCTGTTATGGGCAATTGCTGTATTTTACTAACACTTCAGTTGTGCTACATATTAAACATATTGCACTTGTTCTCTGGTGTTGCTTTTGTGCTGCAGTAAATACTGACTCAGTGACACATGTTCTCTGATATACTGGCCAGCTACAGCCAGCCCTTCATATTTGTGGATTTCACTTCAGCGGATTTTATTGATATGCTCTCTCTGTAAATCTTCTGGCCCTCCAATGTAACTCTTTGGTAAACATCTGCCATATGTTACCCATAGACTTGGAGGATCTAGGGATTCCTAGAGAGAGTGTATGCCTCCTAGCATATTTTCTAGCATGAATTATATAGTCAACCTGTGGCTGAAGTTGACCATATACTTGCAGTGGAGTACCTAGAGATTTTTTCTTCATTCATAGGGGTTTTTATTCATGGTTTTTCAGTTTTCATGTGGTTTCTGTGCCCCTAACTAGATCCAATGGAGAGGTCTTGTACCAGCAAAACATATTTAATGTTCATGGCCACATTCACCATTGACAGAGATGCATAATTCATTTGTTTTGGTGCCCTTTATTAGACAAACAGCCATATTAATTTCTCAGTATAGGAAACCATTTACGTTTGGGAGAGAGAAATATTCCCTGATGGATCTTGATAATATATATGTGCAGATATCTATAATTGATATGAAATGTGCTTCAGTTCCCTTTTTGATACATCTATCTTAGCACTATTGTTGATACCGCCAATAAAGTTGAAAGCATAAAAAACAGTATGTTATGTATGGTCATACTTTTTTTTAAAGTATATAAACTTTTAGATCCCGCAAAGCTAAGAACTTTGTAGTATGAATTCAGTTAAAGAAAGAGTGTTTATTTTGACCCCCCTCCCTCCTTGTTGCTCATCATATATTAAGTAAATGTCTGTATCTTGGTTATACCCATATTTTAGGAAAAGTACAGTTAAGAAGATGTGGTAGACAATCAGCAACATAGAATATCATGTGAAATTAGTTAGTTTAAAAAATGTAAATTTTCAACATTAGGGAAATTACCAATTTTTATACAGTGTAGTTCATTCACTGTCGTGATAGTGTTAGCTTTATTTTGTGGCCAGATGTGGAGCTGTAGTAGGCTTCTCAATTACTATTGGAAAGAAATATTGTCAGCCTGAAAGCCATCTCCTTACAACAGTTTTTCTAACATTATAAATAGAAGTTAAACACTTGTAATTACAGTATCACAATTAAACATAAACACCATATTCACCTCTATGTTCACTAAACTTTGAAAGGGATGTGTCTGTACATGTGACTATAAAAGAGGAAGAAGTGTGTGTACATTAGCAGTGCGAACATTGTAGCCACTACTTCCAAATAAATAATATTTTGAAAAAGTAACATGTCTACAAAACAGCACACCGTAACTTCAAGGAGAACCTCTACTTTTTGAAATCAAATCAAAACGAAAGCAAGACCACCTGCTTGGAGACTCCCATTCATAAGTACTGTAGTGCTTAAAGGTTAAAACCTCTAAAGGTGAAAAATGTTAAATCAGTTAATCTTTAAAGGTACATTGAAAGAAATAGGTGAAGGTATAGCTGATTTCTATGGCTTGATATTAGAAATGTCACACTAGACATGCAAATCACAGAGCACTCACAAACACAAAGGAAAGGGGGAAAAAAGTCTGAGGTTTAACCATAGGAACTGTGCTAGTCCTTCTAGAAAAGGAGATATGCAACAGAATAATAACTAGAAAATACCCAAGAACCATAAGTAGTGACCCTTCCCTCCAATATCTTGTAAAACCACAAAAGATTTCAACTGATTCCCTCTCTTCCATTTACCATTCCTGAGTTATGGTTTGTTAGCTGCCTGTTATGCTCTGTCTCTTGATGATGAGAGGTCAGAATCCACTGAGTTTACCTGAAAAATTATCTTGAAGGAAGAAAAGACTATGTGTAATTTAAAATAAAGGGAAGGGACTTATGCATGACGGTGTGCTAAAGAAATGCATGTTGTTTTAGTATGTTGAAGAATTACATCTGCCGAGTTATAGTATATGTGTGGGAAATAGATTGTGAGATGGGTCAGCCACTGTCTCATACTTTTGTTTATTCCACGGTGAAACCTTCCATAACATAGCCCAACAACAAAACTTATTGGTGGCTTGGTTTTTAGGCCTGTTCCTGGGGCTCTTTGGGACACTGGTTCAAAAAATAATAATAGTAAATCTTTATACATATCCTGCTTTTCTCCCATGAAGGGACCCAAAGTGGCTTTCAACATATTAATATCATACAAACAACACTGGATTGTATTAGATAGATTGCATCAGCTCTAATTTCTTAGATATTATTATGGTTTTCTGTGGGCAAGCAGATGGTGATTGGTAGATGTTCCATATGTTCAAAACTAGAGCTGAGAGAGGAAAACTGGTGCCATTTTTGGAATCAGCAGGTTAAATATACCAAAAAACAAGTCTGCGTGTTTATCAGTATAATCCATTTACCAAAATAAACTATAAGAAAAAAGTATCTTTCATGTGGATCTTCCATTGGTTCTGAGCGGAGATAAATGCAGCATTTTTGCAGCTTGCAGATGAAACTGAACAACTAACCAGTTGGCTAAAACTCAGTATTATTTTCAAGTTACTAGAAAGTTAAATTCTTCCTGCAATTGAAAGGAGCCTATTAAATTTTCTTCTGTGGTATGCATATGACAGAATATAGTTATTTCTCTATTAAACTTACCAGTGATGAAGTGATCTCTTAGAAGGAAGTGTGAAAGACAATTTAACAATCTTAATTTATAATTAACCTCTAGGGCTATGGATGTCTTAATTGAGATTCCTTAGGGACTATTTCAAGTTAAGCTCACTTTATTTGTTTCCACATGAGCCTTTAGGGTACAGCTTACAGAGCCTTGTTCTATGCATGGCTCATGAACTGCACAAGAAGGATTTAAGAAAGGTTAGCAAAGCAAGTTAAAAGGGAAGAGGATGATTGGTTGATTAAGTAATACTGTTTCCATCCAATTACTCTAGCATACTGCCACTCCTTCAAATACAATTAATAGGAAGACGATTACAACAAAGGTTTCAGTATCAGTTGCATTAAAGTCTCAGAGGTAGTGAAAAAAGATGCAGTTCTTCTCTTGTCCTTTTCCTTTCCTGGATGGGTAAAAGGTAAGGAAACAGTTGAAAAGTAAATGTTTTGTGTGTGTGTGTGTCTCAGGGGCGACTTGAGATACTGCAAGTCGCTTCTGATGTGAGAGTAAAAGTAACGGTATTCTTTCCTATTGCTTTGCAAAATGATATATTGGTTTTAAAGTTTGCATATATAAAAGTTCAAAACAGTTCAAATGGAAATGCAAACAAAAACATTAATCAAGAATGATGTCAGGAGTATCTATCTGGAAGGGCATTCCATAAGTGAACCACTGAGAAGGCATGCACAGCCACTAGTTGCATCATTGTGGATGCCACTTTGCAGAAAGATTGTTCAAATATGATGATAAAGCAGGAATATATAGTAGAAAGTGCTCTTTCAGATATATTGGTCCTATATCATTTAGCATCAACACTTTGAGTCATGCTCACAAATTGTTAACTACAATGGGTGATGTGATACTGGATTATATGTTTGAAATAACCAATGAGCAGCCTCACTAATGAATTACGTTTCCAGTGTAGAAGATACAATATAGAAGTTATAAATGACACCTTGTAATAATCTAATAAAGCAGAGTATAGGTAACTGTAAACAGCCTGTCTCTGTCCTGCAGTATGAAAGTTGGTATATTATCCAAAGCTGATAAAAGTCCAGATAGATCTCAGCTATAGAGTTGGGACTATGAGCATCTCCAGATTATTAATTTCTATTTCCATGGAAATGCAAATCTATGTAAAGCAGGTTGAACACCATTTACTAAGTAGTGTTTAGGCAAGAAGACTGCCTATTACAACTATTTCATTGTTACCTGGATCAAGAGTTTATTGGCTTTCATCCCAAGCCATTACTAACTCCAGAACCAAACTCAGAATTCACTTCTTCACCTGTATTTTAAAAGATAAAACATAGCTAAGCATCATCCTTGTATAGATGATACCTCACCAGTATGAGAGCTGACATCTCTCAGCAATTTCATATACATGTTGAAAAGCATGGAAGACAAGAATTGAGCCCCAAGGTTCACCAGAATAAAATATGCATGGTGTATAGCAGCAATCTCCTGGAACCATTCATCAAAATAAAAGTTGAAGCATGGTAGCACAATGTCTATAACATCCAGTCAACCTCCCCATAGGACACCATAATCAAAAGCTCCTGACTAGTCTAGGAGAACCAGCAGGGATGCATTCCCCTGTCTTTTCCCTTCCTAAGTCATTCTGCAGCATAGCTGAGGAACTCTCCACTACCTTCTACACAGGATCTCGTGATTATAAGCTGGCAGTTCCAGGTATGGTTCACAAACACAAAATCCCCTCCCTTAGTATTATACCACCCAAAGAAGGATTTATACATATATGGAACAATTTCCCTTTTTTCCCATGGATGCTTTGATTCTAATAGTGAATTGCTCACCACTGGTGTAAGTTTCTAAGAAGTACCCAAATCTTAATAGTAGAAGAGATGCCCACTGAACCCTTCCTCTCAAAGAACAAAGAAAGCTTAAGGGATCCCCTAGACTGGATTCATATTAAAATATGAAAACTAAAACCAAAGTGCTCTTCCAGTAGTCACCAGCTAATCCCTCTGCAATGCCAGAAATACAGCTTAATGGTGTAACATTAGAAAATGTTGACCATTTCCACCACCTTGGCAGCCACCTCTCCACAAAAGTCAACATTGACACCGAAATACAACATTGATTGAGCTCTGTGAATGCAGCATTCTTTGAATTAAGCAGAGGGTCTTTGAGGACTGGGACATCTGTAGAGAGACCAAGGTGCTTGTCTTAACCAATTCAAGGTGCTGGTCTTAACCTACAAAACCCTATACGGTTCTGGTCCAGTGTATCTGTCCGAACGTATCTCCCTCTACGTCCCACCTCGGAGTTTGAGATCATCTGGGGAGGCCCTGCTCTCGACCCCACCACTCTCACAAGTGAGGCTGGTGGGGGCGAGAAGCAGAGCCTTCTCAGTGGTGGCCCCCCACCTGTGGAATTCACTCCCGGGGGAAATCAGAACAGCACCAACCCTCCTCTCCTTCAGGAGGAGGGTGAAGACATGGCTGTGGAACCAGGCCTTTGGGCAACCAGGCAATTAGACAATGACAACCAAATAAGACAATCAGATGTGTAAGATCGGCAGGATTGTCGAAATGGAACCAAAACAAATCTTTGAGTTAATTGTACACTGATGGGTAGGAGGAAGATCCAGGTTTGTATTGTTTTTACTGATTTTATCATTTTATTGATTTTATTGGATAATGTTGAATTGTGGGAATTTGTACTGTTATATTATTTTTTTTTGTGATGATTGTTGTGTAGCAGGCGTCTAAGTGCGCCTTGCAGCTGTAAGCCGCCCTGGGTCCCCTTCGGGGTGAGAAGGGCGGGGTACAAGAATCCCAAATAAATAAATAAATAAATAAATTTATAAAGCCATTGTCCTCTTAACCCTGCTATATGCCTGTGAAACATGGACTGTCTACAGACATCATACGCAACTCCTGGAATGATTCCATCAGCGCTGCCTCCGAAAAATCCTGCATATCTCTTGGGAAGACAGGCGGACAAATGCCAGCATATTGGAAAAAGCAAAGACCACTAGCATTGAAGTGATGTTCCTCCACCATCATCTCCGCTGGACTGGCCACATTGTCCAAATGCCCAAGCACCATCTCCCAAAGCAGTTACTCCAATGGAATGCTGGTGGACAGGAAAAGAAATTTAAAGATGGGCTTAAAGCAGTGATGGGCAACCTTTTGAGCTTGGTGTGTAAAAATGCATCAAAAAACAAAGCATAGCTCGAGTGGAGAAAAAAAAACCCATAGTTTCGTGATATTTAAGGTTTAAATAACAAAAATGTATAATTGTAATATATAACTATATTTCATAAACCAAAAACTAATTATTTAACTTATCTGTTTAGTGACTTCTTTGTTCATCCATCAGTCGGTTTCTTTTGTTGGTCTTGATATTATTTAACTTGTGTGGGGTGCTGTGAACTAAGATAAGTGAGGGGGAGGGGGTTATGTGGTTGCTGGTAATGGTGATCATAGGTCCCCCAGAGATACATCCTCCACGGCATTCCACTGCTCCCTGCTCCGCCGGCCGGAAGTGAGGTCAAAGATCCCCTAATGGAAGTCCCATAACTAGCTATTCTGTGCTGGTGTTCTATTGTTTTGGCCTACATATCTCCGGCATAGTCTGCACTACACTACAGCAAATGTTCCATCCTCGGCTACTGCACCTGGTTGTGCAGGAGCCAAGGATGGAACACCCTGCTTGGCATGCGGCCCCATACTTCTCTGTATGCAGCCCCGTGCCTGGGTAAATAAAGAAGTCTTTAGCAGCTGGCAAAAAAAGAGTGCAGGTGGTTGGCAGAGCGTAACCTAGTTTCTAGTGGGAGGAAGTTCCACAATCTTAAGAGGCCACCAAGAAGACACTTTCTCATATCTTCATTGAATGTAATGTGAGTGGTACTGGAGAAAGCCCTCCAAGGCTCATGTTCAGACATTCTGAACCTAAGGACATGACTAATTATATCCTGGGGTTTTGGCCCATGATCACGTATTGTATGTGGTCTCATGCACTCAATATAAGAAGTAGGAATATGTTACATCCCAAATAGATTACTGCAACGCACTCTACGTGGGTTGCCTTTGAAGACTGCTTGGAAGCTCCAAATAGTCCAAGGGATGGCAGCCGGGTTGCTCACCGGAGTGGCATACAGAGAGCATACAACCCCTCTGCTATGTCAGCTCCACTGGTTGCCAATCTGCTATCGAGCACAATTCAAAGTGTTGGTTTTAGCCTATAAAGCCTTGAATGATTCTGGCCCAGCTTACCTGTCTGAAAGTATCTCCTGCTATGAACCATCGTGAAGTCTAAGATTGATGGGAGAGGCCCTGCTCTTGGTCCCACCATCCTCACAAGCGCGACTGGTGGAGATGAGAGACCGGGTCTTCTCAGTGGTGATGCCTCACCTGTGGAACTCTCTACCCAATGACATTAGATTGCCCCCCTCCCTCTTGTCCTTTAGAATGAAACTCAAAACCTGGTTATGGGACTGAATAGTAGAGGCAGCAATTTAGAATGAGACCCAATTTGTGATTGACAATGGACTGACCTGGACTGTGATTTCAAACCTGCATGATGTTTTAGTAATTTTAAAGCATTAATGATTTGTTTTAATTGCTTTTATCATTGATTACTGTTGTTAGTATTGAATGAATGCCTGTTGTGAAACCCCTCCGGGTTTCAATGAATGCCCGAGTCCCCCTCCGGGGGTGAAAAAAATAAATGCCTGAGTCTCCCTCTGGGGTGAGAAGGACGGGATACAAATATGTGAAACAAACAAACAAACAAACAAATATGTAAAACAGAATACCTATATTATGTGGATAAACAAATGTAATTGTGTGTACCAACTGTGTGCTTGAGAGAAGCAAACATGCATTTAGTATACTCTCAGGTTGCTTTCTGTCCATCCAAAGCTATTTCCAACCCTTTGCAAGTTTCTTTTCAATGTTGTTTTCTGATTATCTGACTGTTGGTGTTCTTACAATGCTCTTTACCTTTCACAGTTTTTCTGACAATAATTTTAAGTATAACTTGTTCATTCAAAGAAAAGGCAAGAAGTGCAGCTAAAATGGAATATCCCACTACTATAAAGCATTTTAAACCATTTCATCTTGTTTCCCTTTAATATCAGCACTAGATGGCACTGTTTGTTTGCAAAGAAAGTTAGGGCAGTGGGTTTTTGTAGGTTTTTTTTTCCTTTTTCCTTTTTTTTTTTTTTTTTAGCTTTGGTGGTAACTGAAATTACTGTTTCATGAATAAAATATTTCTGGTGGGATTTGCATTTCTATATTGGCTGAAGACACTGTGTTGAATGTTTTATTAACCAGCCCAGTGCAACTGTCAGCCTATTAAAGAGATCCAATGGACCCTGTTTAGCTAAATAAACTAAATAAATCCAATTCGTCAAATTGTGTTCCTGGCTGTTTATTTACCATTCTTTTGATGTACAGTTTATTTTAAGTTAGAGCCACATAGGTTTAAAAATTAATGGGAAAATAGAATTTAGTGTTCAGAACATGAAGAGACTAATTGCCATGGTCAAAACATAGCTTTTCTTTTAAGGTGAAGTTGTGTTCAGGAAATGAACTTCTACACAGAGGCCTGATAAGGTGCCCTTTATGACAAAACATTTTAGAAAGGAAACAGTTAAAAATTGCTCACAATTTCAAATCTGTTAGTAATTTTTAGGTATTAACTATATTTTCATAGACAAAGATCATTCTAAACTTTTTATTAAGAAAGAGACAGTTAAATCATAGACTTTCATAGACTTGAAGGAGACGGGGGGGGGGGGGGGGAAGGAAGCAATGGAATATTCTCCTAAATTTAGTAATTTAATTAGAGATACACTGTAAGATCTTTATCTGGTTTGTCATCACAACAATTCTGTGTAGTCATTTTCTGATAGAAACTGATGCTTAGCTAATTTCTTTGTGCAAAGTCCATATGTATGCAAAACTCATGAATCTTTTGAATTGTGGGCAACAAATTGAGCTATATCCTAAATTAAATGTGCTGTCACTGTCGTCGTAACTTTAGACAACATACAAAATCTAGTCTTTTTGCTATGGACTAAATTGATAGTGCTTCTGGCTGTTTCTATGGAACTTGTCCCCTTTCTTCTCTACTGTAGGTTTTGATGCTGCTAGAAAACTGCATTTATCAGGTTTGCCAGCCCTCCAGATTGAGTTTTTGGGGAGCCTGGGGGATGCAGTGGGATAGATAATTCCCCATCTGGATTCTCCTGAAAAGAAGCAGTTCTGTCATCAGCACCTCATGGGAGATCCCCAACTTCCCAGGGCAAATGAAATCCTGACACTTATAGTTGGAACGGATGAAGGCTGGAAGGGAAAACATCCTACATGGTTAGGCTACTGAGTTAACACTATCTGTCATCCTGCTATGTACTTGTTACTTGGAGCAGGTTATCAAAGGATCAATTGCACCTATGTTAATGTGTCCAGGGCTTATAAGTGGCCACAGATTTCCACCTCATGGTAGAATGAACTTGGTTGATGGGCATAAGAAAGATGGCTTTCTGTAATGATGCTGTATTTATGGATTATGTTCATAGCTGCCCCTTTGACAGATTTTAATTAGTCTTATAGACCATGTTGTTCCAATCCAGCCTTGATTAAATGCAAGCCCATCTTCTGTACTATGAATTTTGTTTTGACCATTGTTCTAAATGTCCTATATCGTTTTAATTGCATATTTTATTTTACAGATTTTTTTCTTTCTGAAATGCACTGTAAAATTGTTAACTTGGGAAGTGAACATTATTTTAAAGAAATCGGGGTTTATTTGATTGTGTGTGTCGTAGTTTGATTAAAGCCATCCTTAAGTATACAGTATACTAAAGTGGATGCAACCTTCGTGATTTCTTTTTTAAAACAAGTTTTGGTATGTATAACCAGTTCTACTAGGACTGCCAGAGGAAATACAGTACAGGGCTCCTGAATAGTTGTTTAGAAAACTGAATTTTAGGAGATGTTGTTTCTATGACAAACAACACCTGCTGAAATTGTCTCTCCCACATGCCCATTAAAGATTCAGAAGCCTTGTAGGTTTTAGATTCTTTTGTTGTTACTTAGTTTACTTTGGTTGATTTATTCAAGGGGTTTGAGTATTTATTATTATGTAGTGTGTATTTGGTCCCATATGTATGTATGTTGAAAATATTACCAAAAAAAGATGGGGGGGGGGTACAAGAATCCAGTCACTTGGCAATAATAATAATAATAATAAGAAGAAGAACAAGGAGGAGGAGGAGGAGAAGACAACTTTATTTATAACCCATCCTCTTTCCCCAGAGGGACTCAGGGCTGTTGCCAAAAATATAAAAAAAAATGGCAAGCATTCAGCGCCAACGTCAACAAACAGTGGTCAAAAGAAAACAAAAAATAAAATAAACAAACTCAATATAGCTAGTAAAACAATAGAAATTAAGCAAGAAATCAAATCAATTAAAACACAATATACGAGCATGGTATATTGAATCACATCAACGGGCGGGGTTTATATCTGATGTCGGAACGAGGCTGCGTGTGAAGTATACTAATCCTCCTCTCCATAAGCTAAATTACCTAAGTAGGTCTTTAACTGCTTTTTGAAGGAGAGGAGAGAGAGGGCCGTTGGGGTGGGAGTTCCAGAGGCAGGTCGTGGCCATGGAGAAGCCCCCGTCTCATTCCCACTAACCGCACTTGAGATGGGGGCAGGACCAAGAGGAGGGCCTCCTCCAGTGACTGCAGTGCTCATGCTGGTTTGTAAACAGAGATGTGGTTTTTCAAACAGTTTGGACCCGAACCATTTAGGGCTTTATAGGTAATGACCAGCACTTTGTATTTAGCCCGGAAGCAGACTGGTGGCCAGTGGAGCTGCTGTAACATGGGAGTGGTTCTTGCCCGGCGCTCGAGTTAATAACCTGGTTGCCAATCTCTGAACGAGTTGCAGCTTCCAAACTATCTCCAAAGGCAGCCCCAACATAAGCTTCTATCCACATATGAAGCATGATGCTTAGGTTTTGGTGAAGTACATCTCCTGTATATATTTTTCTAGAAATGGATAGAAACAATTTATAGTGGTAGTGACAACTATAAAAGTATTGTCGAAGGCTTTCATGGCCGGAATCACTGGAGTGTTGTGTGGTTTCCAGGCTGTATGGCCGTATGCTAGAACATGGCCATACAGCCCGGAAACCACACAACCCTCCAACTGCTTAAAGCAAATTTCAAGGCTGCTGCTATATGGAAACTTTATTGCATTTATTATTCATCGAATTGTGCCTTTCCTACGAGTAACGCCACATGCAATTGGTTGTTTGTGACAATATGATAGTAAATTAGTCTTGATTGCAGACTTTCACAATGGAAAGTCATATTTTGTAAACTAAAAAGGGAAGGAATGGTAATATTTGATAATAGATGTGTGACCTGAGGAATCTTGGAATAAGGATGTGATCCCAGAATGCATTAAAGTGGAAGCAAATACTTCAGGGTTAATATTTACATGTGTTTAGAAATAATGAATTTCTTTCAATCATTTTAAAATGACATTATTATTTAATTGTTATTCTTCAGTTTGTTGCTGTTGTGTTGGTCCATAAGGGACCAGAAAAGGAAATGTGCAACATGTGCATGGATAAGCAAGAGCCAATGAATCCAATTTCACTCACGATGGCGCAAAACATTTTAATAACTTTTTGACATTTTCCTATAGTCCTTATTTACCTTATCAATAGTTGTGGTGACGTCTGATTGTCAACTTCTTATATTAAACTAAACTAATAAATTATACATGTTGTGTTTACACCTGATGAAAGCTGACGTTTTGGAGAGGTGTTAGAATATACTGACAGGTCTTGTTCATAAACTCCTTTGGTATAAATATGTAGATGACATCTTTAGATATTGTTTGTATGTTGGCTGATAGGCAGGAAGCGTTGACATCGTAACAAATGCAAATGTCAACCCCACAACTTAACCTTTCTGTGTTGGAAGTGATGTTAGTTTTAAGTTACATGTTTTTTAAACTTTTCAAAGTTTTTTTTTTTCAAATCTCTTATCACAGTTTTTTTCCCCCTTGAGCATAGCAAACAATGCTGAAACAAGAAATATTTGCACTTAAGAGCACCTCTCTGCTGTTCCTACTTAAATGACTACAGTTTGGGTGTAGTTTCCCCTCCTGCTAATTCTTTTTAGTTTTTATCTGAAAAATCTTTTTGTCCTTGACTCGATGGATGTTTAGTACTTGGGAATATATACTCACGGGCTGCATGAAACAAGGCTCTGTATAAGCAAAATGTGTTCAGTGTTTTACGTGGAAAATAATTGGTAATGCTCGCCACATTTTTTTTACTTTATTATATTAATACTGATGTAGACATATTTGTAAATGTTATATGTATTTGAGAGCAAGCTGCTTTTGTTTACTGGCATATTTTGCAGCTGTTTTGATCTTCTTGTTGCCACATTTCAAATCTACCCACATCTTTGTCTACATTGTGGATTGTTTTACTTACTAACATAATTTAATATTGTGAATGGTTGTGTGTGTGTGTGTCTATTCTGCAGCATGATGTTCTAGAATGAAAGATAAAATCAAGTATATATTTCTGATGATTGGTATTTTCCAACCAATTAAAGCTCTTTGAGGAAGGGCTTCCCTAGATCCCCCAGGCAGATTATTCCAATGCTGAACATTACAGTCATGTGGTAAAACAGTCTGTACAGAGATAAGAATAAATGTATATTGAAGCAGTAACCTAGGATACATAGATGACACAGATTACATGCTGACCAATCTTTCCTATATACCAAGCAAGGAAGCGAAGTGGGCTACTAAAGGAAGGCCTCTTTCTCCATGCTCAGTATAGAAAAGCAGGTGGGAAAAGGATGGGGTAGCATGAAGAAGGAGGGTGTATGTTTGCATTCTTTTGCACACTAAGTCATTTGGGTGAAGGGAAGGGGAACATTGAAAGGGAGAGTGTATGCATGTCCGCTCTCACTCACTCACTTGCTCTGGTTGGAGAGTGGGAAGAGAGAAAGGGGATGGGATAGAGGAGCATGAGAAGGAAAGGTGCACAGGTGTGTTTCCTTATTCACCCATTCGCTCCAGCAGGTGGACAGGGGGAAAGGGCCAAGCTTAGTGCCAGGAGGGATAGTGTCTGTATATGTTCCTTTGTGCACTCACATGCTTGCTTGAGTGGATGGAGGGAAGGGCATAGGACAGGAAAGCATGAGGAGATAGGATAGTAGTGTGTGGAACTTCATGACAGATGAAAAGAGTAGGAAGAGAAGAGGAGAGATGGAGAAAGCCAGGGTGTTGTAGGCCAGATACAAGTGGTGGTAGAAGAAAGACAAGAATAGTGAGAAGGGGCTGCCGTTATGGAGGCAGCATTTCAGCTACCGTAGAGACTCATACAACAATAAATATAAAGTAATTGAACTAACTTCAATTATCCTTATTGTTTTCACTAATCTCATTTCCCCTCCAAATCATGTGCCTCTGAAATGCATGATTGAGAAGATACCATTGGGATCATGACCTGCTACTTGCCTTCTTGTGGAGAAGTGGTGAAAGATGGGTTGAAACCCTTTTCATTTCATCCAGGACGAATTTTCCAAACTTCCTAAAATCGTACCTTGTTAAACCTTATTTTTGGAATCAGTATCAATTTGCATAGGAATTGCACAGTTCAGACTCTACTACATTTCCTCCACAACAAGTGAGCTTTGCATTCTGTTTTTTTTTTTTTTTTGCCTATCAGTATTTCATTAATCCTTTTAAAAAGTTGTTTGCTTAGTTTTTTTCCCCTTGCATATTTATGGCTCTGCAGAATGTTTGTTTAGTTAAATGATAAAAGGTTTGCATTTCTAGCAAGCTACTTATTCATCAGGGAAATTTAAATGAAATTGTAAAAATATAATTAAGAACGCAAACAATAAATTGTTTAACTTGCTGTAGGCATCTTTAGGTTGGAATGACTAGGAAAGGTTCTGGTTAATTAGAAGCAATTTGTTAGAAACCTGAGTCTTCCTTTTTTACTTCCTAGATTAAAACTCTGTTCCCAGCTGGATGCTTATAGGTGCAGGAAATGTAATTGTGAGATGATTAATTGCAAAAAGGCAGATAATTAGAGTTCATATGGTATGTCAAATATAGCTCAGCCACAAGCTTGTCTGCCTGTTGAAAAAGATCTGCTGAAATGGAAGTTGCATAATTCTAAGCATGGATCACTAATGGAAGTACATATGCACATAGTGGGTGTCAACAGGAGAAAATCTTTTTGTCACAGAGTTGAATTTTAATTTGCAGCGTATCTTATTTTCATCTCTTATTTCGATGAATGGCTGAGGGTGATAACTGGACCCTGCCTTCTGAGAGGAGCATTTTCTCCTCCTCTTTTCCCCTTGGTGTCACTGAAGCCTCTGTTGTCTGTTTGTTACTTCTCAGTTAAATTCTAGCTCCTTTCAGGTAAATAGGTTGCTAAATCTGTTGCTTAGGGCACAATGAAAAATCTGAATATGGCCTGGCAGGAATGCTTGGTGAAAATCATGAGGTTTTACTCTGTTTTATATTTGGGCTTTGAATTTCACCTCCAATGAAAATCATTTTTCCCCTACCCCTTACTCTATTTGTTTGCTTCATTTTCTCAAAATAAATGTGTGACACTTATCTTGCATCACATCATTTTGTGTGATTTTTCAGCTTAGCAAATAATGGATTGTTTTTTTAAAATAAATATTTGAATAGTGGTATCCCTAGTAGTCGAACTGTGCTTGTTATGTTCCACATTATATCTCTTTCCCAAATATTTAATCACACAAATCGTAGTGGTTAAATGATTTCTTGCTTTATGCAAATCAGTCGCTGCTGTTTGGATTGCTTATTAGCTACTATAAAGCCCTCCAAACTCTTTGGTGTGCATGTAGATGTGGTATTTTTGAGCCGATGCTTTGTATTTGGGGATGCTGTGAAATTTTTGCCTTGCCCTTGCCAACCTGAAAAACGTCCTGCCTTTATAAAGAGTCGCTAACCCCTGGAAACACTGCTTTACAAATTCAGCTAATGACCCAAATACAGCTTGTTTTGTTGTGTACGCGTTATATTAAAATAACGCACTGTATTTGTATTGTCATTAATGATATGCTCATTTTGATAATGGAGCCGCAGTCTCTTAGTATGGAGTCCTTGGGGAGATGCCGCATTTTTTTTAACTAAGTATTGTTCTGGCTCCTTTCCTTGATTGGCCCAGAAATAGCAATCAGCTGGGGAGAAGGATGACATGCCTCTTAGCAATCCCTTTTATCTTTGAGATGAGTATCAACATTGTATGCTTCCTAATGGAAGTGTAATTTAATGAAATCTATTGGGTAAACATACTTCAGATGTTCAAAGGAGGTGACAAAATTTTTGCTGGCAGCCAGGACCTGGCTGGTTTCCAGCTTGCCTTTAGCTACTATGCATATAGCATAGAGAGAGGCATTTAAAATAGAAATACAAAGATTATTTCCATTGTTGTCCCCTGCACTCACATTTATTTCCCTTAATTTTATTTTTGTTTGATGCTTTCAGTGCCACTGTCTTTTGACATATAACCTTTCCTGGTAAATCAGTAGATGTATTCAGTGACTTTTTTGGGGGTTCTAAATGCAATCAAAACCACACACACACACACAAATATATCCACACACAATTGGTTGATAATCTGGAACATAGCACTAAACTCAGGGGAGGTTGATGGCACAAAGTGTTCTGTAAGCATCACAGAAGATGGGAATAAGAAAAACTACATTGCCTTTAGTCAATAGTCCTATGAAAGAGATCAACTTTCTCTGTAGACCCGTGAAGATTAACATCCTGATCTAAAGATAAGGGGCGAGCATTTTGTTTTATCAATAATAATTGCTGGTGCAGAGCCACATATTTTATCACACACATCACACACAGTTGAATGGAAGAAAAGAGCTTAATGGCTGTATTTTTATGCAAGGAATGGTTGCTAAAAGGAGACTTTTGCTTGTTACCTTGTTTCCTCTATTTTTAGCCATTCGAGAATATGGCCAAGTTCAGAGTTATCTAACTGTGTGTTACACTGGACAGTTTATGGATGGTAATGCACAGATGGTATAGGATTGCTGTATTCAGGAGAGGAAGCATTATAAAAGAAATACATGAAGACTGGAGTACAATCATTATGCCCATTTTAGTAGTCCTGGTTCCAGGATCTAGATTTGAGTATCGATTGGATGGAATTTTAACGCTACTGTTTTACACTTTTAGAGCCGCCGCAAACTAGGTTCCTGCGGGAGAAAACCTTGCTAGCACGTCCCTGACGTTATGAGCCTGCGCCTCTCTCCCCGCCCCTTTCTCCGCCCCTTTCTCTTTGCCAGCGTGGTTTTTCCTTTGCTAGGGCAGCATTGCCCGCATTTTCTCTCAGTTGAATTCTGCCAACTGAGAGAGTACGCTGGCAATGCTGCCCTAGCAAAGGAAAAACCACTCTCGCACTGAGAAAGGGGCGGAGAAAGGGGCTGGGCGAGAGGCGGAGTCTCGTGATGTCAGGGACGTGCTAGCAAGGTTTTCTCCCGCAGGAACCTAGTTTGCGACGGGTCTTATGTCTATTGGCTTTGTTTTTAACTGGAGAAATGCTCCATTGATTGTATTCCTATTTTAATTTGTGTTTTGTTCGATGGATTGTTTTTTATTATCTTATGGACATTTGGTACTATATAAGCTGCCACAAGTCCCTTCGAGGAGATGGTGGCAGGGTATAAGAATAAAGATGTTGTTGTTGTTGTTGTTGTTGTAATTGTAGTAGTAGTAGTTGTTATTATTATTATTATATATGCAATTGTTTTCTAATGGAAGATATTGGGCAGATAGATTTTAATAAAATCTATTAAAGAGTCTAGAAACAAAAATCATGAATGGGAAAACATTTTGTCTATTACTATTGCTGAATACACAAGTTTTACCTCAAGTGATCATAAATAAATTCTATGAGATTTGGGCTGAAAGCCAGTTGCCCCAAGTCCAACTAGTGATTTTCATAGTTGGGTGCATATTTGACCACAGTCTTCATGGCCCAAGTCATTGCATCACATTAGTAAAATATAAAGGACAGCACTAAATAAAAATAAAATAAAATGTTATTTTATTTCCTTTTTATATCATAATTTTGTTGTTGGTGTCTTATATCTTTTTAACCTACTGTGAACTATTCAGAACACGCTTGGCACTCTAAAACTATATTAAATAAAATAATAAAATATGATCATAAACTTTATGCTTTAAGCTGTACACTTTAATATATATCTAAATTCTTTTCTAATACCTCTGTTGTGCTGTCAGATCAGAAAATGATATGGTGATCGAGATCTCTAAATTCTGTTCTACTAATGACATTTTAGCACAGTCTTACAATTTCAAGTGTTGCAGAGACTGAGACAGTGGAAATTATTAACACCTATAACCCCTTTTTCTGTGTTCACATTACTTTGCCTGTCCCCTTTCTTTGGAGGTATAAGTTGTATTTCTATGTTTAAAACTGAAGTTTGAAAATTATAGCAATGTTAGAAATTTGAAAAAGTGCCTTCTATTTGTAGCCAGTATTTGTATAACAATATAGAACAATACTTCCTTGAGACCCAACTTATGTGGCTCAAATAGATACCTTAATGTAACCCAATTGCATATGTTAATTGCTGGATGAAATGTGGTCTTTCTTACCCGTCTACAGTTCCCTGTGCTTTCCAACAACGGGCCCAGCAAAGCTGAGAAACCCTTTGTACTTTTCACTTTTAGCAGAGGAGATCAAATCTGTGTGTCACCTGCCAATGGGATTGTGAATATTTAGCCCATTGCAGGAAGTCTAAAAATAAACCAGTATGGTTAAAATGAGCCAGCATGGACTACTGGTTTGGATGTTGGAATGTAGGAGACCAAGATTCAAATCTCTAAAACTGCTGGACAATTTTGACCATGTTGCAGTCTTTCATCCTCAGAGGAAAGCAGCAGCAAATCCCTGCTGAAGAATCTTGCCAAGAAAATGCCACAATAAGTTGGAAACAACTTGAAAGCACATAATAACAACAGCAGCAGCAACAACAGCAAGGAATAACAAGAACAGCCTTTCCTGATGGATTGAGTCAGGGACAACATTAAGTTAAATTGTACTAATAGATTAGACTTAACATCAGTTTAAAAACACTCATAACACTTTTTAACATTTTAAACGAATGCATCTTAAATTCATATTTTAAAACTTATAATTAAAAAAACATTCAAGTAGGCCTTTTTAGAGCTATTTTTATGTCAAATAGTGTATTCAAGAAGACTATGTATTAGAGTTGTACATTTTGTTTTAGTCCTCAAAAGTTGTATCAAATTTTTTAAATTCATACTTACGAGGCGATTTCTGACACGTGGGTGTGGCCCGTGCCAAAAATGTAAGCATCTAAACTTGCCCAATACTTTTTCGTTTACATTTTGTAAATCTTGGGAGCATTTTGCAAATCGCGATAGCCTCCTTTTCAGCGCAAGGAAGCAAAACCTCTTGCCATTAGAAAAGGAAAAGCAGGGAGAAAGCAGAGTTCTCTAGGAAAAAAAGCACAAAACTCTGGGAAATGTAGTTTGAGAAGGCGAGGAATCCCATGACAGGGAATGCATAAGGCCCTGCCCTAAACTACATTTTCCACAATTCTGCTTGCATCAGAAAGCCCCAATCAGGAGAGAGGAGATATTTGTCTCTCTGTAGCAGCAGCCAGCTAGAGTTCCAATGAACTATTGAATCTGTAAAGAGGAGTGACTGATGTTTCCAGTAAATAATAATAATAATAATAATTTAAATCAGTGCTGGGCTTGGAAGAAATCCCTAAATGGGTGGCTCTTGGTGGTCCCTTCCAACTCAATAGGGGAAGCATATTCATTAATATGGCTGAATGGCCATTGGTCAGGAGAGTTATGATGGTGCCCTTCTGCCTGGAATGAGGGTATTGGACTAGATGGCCCTTGGGGGTGCCTTTCAACTCGAGGTTTCTATGAAAATGTAGAATAAGTTACTATTGTTACTATTGGTTAATATATGAGAAACATTCAACAAGACAGCTATTCTGGCTTTAAAAAAAGTTTTTGTCCTTTTTTTTAAAAAAAAATCCCTAAAATCAATAGATGTATGAATATTTTTGAAAGTGTGTGTGTGTGTGTATGGGGGGGGGGGGGGTTATCCCCTGTAACCTTGTGTCATCTTATAGAAAATTCAAGGAGATAGCTCTTGTAGTTTTTTTTTTAAATGTTATTTATAAAAACTTTGAAAATTCCCCAAAAATCCATGAATAAGTGAAATGTTCTGAAACATGAATGGCTAACAGCGGTAAATGTGCTCTACCATTATAGCAAGTTTACCCCAACTCTCATTATAGTAACAAAAATTTCACTAACAATACTTTAGCAACACTTTAGAAATGAAACGCCAGCACTCCCTAATTTTATAATGATTTTTGTAACTTTTTAAAAAATTGATTTCAAATGCCAATTTGGTATCTTTTATGAAATTTTTTAGGACATTCAAACCCATTTAATGGTGGATTCATTCATATATTCCCTGAACCTTTAGTTTTTTGTAGATATGATACTTCATCGTCCAAATTCAAATAACATGTCAAAACCATGTTTAAGAAAATAAGCTATTTTTGTTATATATATTTATAGATTGTTCAATCAAGATCTGTAGTTGTGCTGTGAAGTTTTTCCTTCTCCCCTGAACCCCTGATATCTTTTTTAAGTCTCTGGAACAAATTTTGGGAAGGAGAAATTGCAAAAAATATGGGAAATCTGTAGAGTTGACAGATATCATTCCACTGACATTGGCAAATATTTGTGAATTACCGATATGATTTTGAGAATCATGACTTTTGTTAAAACAAATGGACAAACATGGTCAACGTATGCATAGAAATTACACAGTATGCCCCTGAATTGGGTATAACATATAAAATTCTTATTAAAGTATATGCTTGCCAATATCTCAGAAACACATGGTATGATTTCATTTTTCTCATATTTTGCATATTACCCCACACAGCAAAGCTCTGGGAATGGTTAAAGCTCTGTAGTTTACCATAAACTTGCTACTCAGGTTCAAACATGGTTATTATGAGTCCCCCCGGGAAGATAGGGTGGGTTATAAATAAAATTATTATTATTACTATTATTATTATTATTAATATTAATATTAATATTACTACTACTACTACTACTACTACTACTCATGTGGCTTATACAGTTCCTCGGGATTCAGCCTCCTACAGCACATCATAAGAAAAAAATATTTGTAAACAATTAAAATGTTTGCTGTGGCCAAGCCATTTTATTTTAGGGTTATTATCCTTAAATTA
This sequence comes from Anolis sagrei, assembly GCF_037176765.1. Lineage (NCBI taxonomy): Eukaryota > Metazoa > Chordata > Lepidosauria > Squamata > Anolidae > Anolis > Anolis sagrei. Next base: position 208,283,719 of record NC_090023.1, on the reverse strand, counting down.
TAAGAAGCCTCTCATGCAAATTTTTATCACAGCTATGTTAGTAATTCTCCAAATTGTATAACTATGTGCAATACTGTGCCCACTCTATTCCTTTGTGGTCCCATTTCTATGTCTGTCCATATTGTTTTCACAGCTGACAGAATTGTAGATAACCTGCTAAAACATAACAAAAATTGTAATTAATTATCTATCTGCTAGGTGTCAGCAAAGGTTCTTTTAATGTAAGAAAAATTAATCCATGTATTTTGATGTTGATCTGATTGCAGATCTCAATTATGTTTAAGATTTGAGGAAGAAATTTTCTGGGATTTATGAAAAATAGACAAATCATGAATTCTTTAAATGATTCAGCTCAATATTTATTGATGTTGATTAAATTAACAGGGTAAAATATAACTAATTATTTTCCCTACGATAGAATATAATTCTGCTCTCGTAGTTAAGGCTGAGCATGTTTTCAACTAAGTTAACAACTGAACATCCATATAGTTGTAGCTTTGACAAAATTATGTATAAAGTCAAAGGTGGAAGAGAAAGAGAGGTCAAAGAGAAGGAATCCATGGTGAGATTTGATTAATATATTTCTTTGCCATTTTTTCCCCTTTAGATCCCTCAAAAATTGTTGGGAATCTTGATAGACCACTTAGCTCGTAATTTATACATTTTTTTCATCAATGAGTTGTCATAATCAAAATAAATGCTTTCTTATAAAAACTATGTGATGTTTGCAAAGTCTAATTTCATTTGCTATACTGTGAAAATAATGCCAGCACCATGTACACTTATCAGTAAATTGTTCCTGGGCAAAATTGATTTTGATATCATGCATCAGAAGAAAAAAAATCAAATCAATTATAGGACCAAATACAAACAATCTTAACTGTGTTGTACCATGTCCACACACCACCAAATTAAAATATTTGATCCATTACAGCAGAAATTCCCAAACCTTTTCAGTCGCAGACCCCTTTTTGAAACAAACATTTCTCGTGGAGCCCCAATAAATGTTTATATATTATATATATATTGTATATGTATCAGGCATGGGCAAACCTTTTGACACATTGTATTTTAAAATTTGACTGATGTGCCAGGCCAGGGGCAGATGGATAGAGAGTGTTTGTGTGAAGTAACTGAAAAAAATGAACAAATTTTTATGCACACTGCGCATATCTCATTTGTAGTGCAAAAAGAAAATGAAAAAACAATACAATATTTTAAATTAATAACAGTTTTTACCAACATAAATGTAATAGTATTTCAGTGGAAGAGTCCAAGGGCTATTCAGTCCAGTTTCTTCTGCCATGCAGTAAAAGCACAATCAAGGCACCCCCAACAGATGGCCACCTAGACTTTGTAATAATCATAGTAATAGTAATAATAATAATAATAATAGCAAAAACTCCAGGAGCCATCCAGTTCAACTCTCTTCTACCATGCAGAAAAGCACAATAAAAGCACCCCCTGAGCGTTGGGAAGGAAATAGGGTTTTGGAAGCAAGCAAGGTGAGGGGGTAAGGTTCTGGACAGTGAAGAAGGCAAGGAAAAATGTTTTTGGAACTAGTCTCAGAATACCAAATATAATGGCAAATGCTCTGAATACCTGCTAAGACTAAAATGTTTATATTTGGGAGTCTATCTCCCACTAGTAATAGCTTTCTAGCAGGAGCAATTTAGAAGGGTTGCTTGAAAAAACCTCTCCTACCTAGCGAGTGGTCTTCTGCAGTTGCTGCCAAACCTCTTTGACTCTCCAAGTCCCATTCAAGCAAAATGTGTGCATGTATGAATTCAGAGATATAGAATTTAAAATGTAATCAACTGTCTTCACCCCATTTTCAGGGAAATATTTGAATTACCTACCCTACCTGAATGATCCAATGAAACAAGGAGGGATAAATTTAAAAATAATGGCACACATTATCTGACCAGTGATTAATTTTGTGACCAAATAATGATTAATTTGGTCACAAAAGACACTCAGAGTATTTAAGCTTTATTACAATTGAAACTTCAGGCCATGAATTGTGTTGATATAATGTATCCCACTTCTGAATTCATAATGCCTGAAAAATTAAGATTTGATAACTAGTTATCTGGAAAGTTACTGATACCGTGCTTGCTCTGAGAACTTAATGGAAAGAATGGATTGACATACCCTAATCTGCACACTTTCAGTTGTTAGTTTAGGTTAAGATGAAAACTTTTTGACTTAATATTTCTAGAAAATTCCACTGATGTTTACGTCACTGACTTGTTGACTCACAATGATGGTTATTCATAAATAGTTGCAAAATCTTTAGACTTAAAATTGAGACTTGACCCACTTTCCTTTTCCTCCCTCTTGATCACCCCCCCACTGCCCAGTTTTATTATTGACATTAAGTTAATTCTGAAAGTAGAAAAGGAAACAACTTCATAAAAAGAACTATAGCTGTTACGTAGTTCCATCTGCAGTCCCTGTTAAGAGGCTGTAGTCAGGGAGGGGTTGGATGGTAAGAGAACAAGCAGGGGTTGAGCTAATACTTAAATCATAGAGATTGGAGCATGAACATTTTGAAATCGTTTCACATATTGATCAAGCTTTTAAAAAAAAGTCCCACAATTCCCTAGCCCAAGCAAATAAGCATTGCTTATATAATTATGTGTCATTTCTTTGTCTTGACAAATAATAATCTTGCAACTCAACCCTACATTAACTCTATTTTTACTAGATTTTTCTTGCTGTTTGAGCATTACTTTCTATCTGTCTCTGATTGTATTGTTTTGGCACATTTTTTTATACAAAGTGTGATCTGGTACTGAAATTGCAGGTGTCATCTTATCAGATGGTTTGTTCATCCTGTCCAGGTTGTCTGCTCCAGCTGCCTCTCTCCAGGGCGATGGGAAGATAAGTTTCTCATCCTGGGGCATCATTAAACTACTAGTATTAGAATTGGACATGGGGCCTTATACATGCAAAGCATATGCTCAACCACTGAGCTACACCCCTTGCCTAAAGAAACTCTTATAGTTATCCTTTCCATTACGACATGGCAGTGCTTTGAAAGTTGGAAGAACAAAGGAGTGATGGTTGTTATCCCTTATTTGCAATGCTAAAGCAGTCGAGAATTTTTCATTATTCTTCTTACAATTTACATACTTTATTCCAAGAATTCAAAGCACTCTTCATATATTGGAGTTGAAAGTGGGGTATAAATCTTTTAATAAATGCGATATTTTCAGTGATTCTGCCTGTATTCTTGAAAATACAGATTGAATATCACTTATTCAAAATGCTTGGACCAGAAGTGTTTTAAATTTCAGATTTTGGAATACCTGCATTTGCATATATGTACCTATCTCAGTGACCCAAGTCTAAACACAAAATACATACTTCATATGTACCTTATACACATAACTTGAAGGTAATTTTATACAGTGCTTAAAATAACTTTATGCAGTTTAGTTTGTACACTGAGTCATCAGAAAACAAAGGTGTCACTTGTTTATAGGGTTGGGCGGTTTCGTTCGTTAATTTCGTAATTCATTATTAATTCGTATTTAAATTAGCTTACGATCCGATATTGAGCCATGCAGGAGTAATTAAAAATTGAAATGATTTTTTTTCAATTTTTTTCAATTTTGTTTCGAAATCGTTTCGTAATTGGTTCGTAATTATTTCCGTATGTCTGGTGCAAGTTTTAGGGTTGTTGTTTGTTTTATCAGTGATAAAAAATAAATTATCACACCAACAGTCAACAACAGACGGAGAGGGAAGCTTCAGAAGTTCCCCCTGTCCCATTTGGAGGGTTTTTTAGCATATTGCGAAATCGCGCCCGCCATTAATGAATCGATTCGTAATTGTTTCAAAATCGATTCGTAATTGTTTCGTAATTTTACGAAATTTCGTATATTTCGAACTTTTTTAAAGGAAAATTTCGGAATTCTTTTAAAAAACGAAACGCAAAAACCCCCTAAAAATGAATTGAGTTTAGAAACAAATTTTTCCGTGGTTACCCAGCCCTACTTGTTTAGTCACCTATGTGGATAATTCAAGATATAATAATAATAATAATGACAATAACAACAACAACAACAATAACAATAATAAGCCAGTCAAGGTGGTCCCAGTGGTGATTGGCACACTGGGTGCAGTGCCTAAAGACCTTGGCTTGCACTTAAACACAACAGGCGCTGACAAAATTACCAGCTACCAGCTACTAAAGGCCACCTTACTGGGATCTGCACGCATTATTCGCCAATACATCATACAGTCCTAGACACTTGGGAAGTGTCCAACATGTGATCCAATACAACAGCCAGCAGAGTGTCTGCTGTGGACTCATCTTGTTGTGTTTCAAATAATAATACTTTATTTATACATTACATATCTGAAGGCCTCTAAACATGATGTGAGTCTTGGTTGTTATTTTGACTGGGAACAGCTTGAGGAACTCCTCATAATCTTAGCTCTAAAAATATTTTTATCAATGGACATTTCTCAAAGTCCTTAAGGGTATCACATCACATGGTGTTTTAATTACATACTCTCCCTAGCTTGTGTACAGGCAATACAAGTCTGACTATAAGAAAAGTGTTACCTCTCCTCTAGTCAACCTACGTGATTTGTCATTTTTTACTTTAGAAAAAGTTAATTAAAGGGTAAAGTTATTGTGCAGAGATAGTTCAAATTATTGTTGGATCTATTATGAACCTTCTCACCATTTATTTTTGTAGCAGCAACTGCTGGGAATTTGCAGTTCAGCCACATTTGGAGGTCTAAATCGCTGAAGTCCATGTGTTTTGGACTGCAGCTCCCACAATTGCTAACTAGCTGGAAGTTGAAATCTAAAACAACTGGAGGACGAAAGGTTGAGAACCACTTGTCACAATTGATTTAACCCTTGATGTAGAACTCAGTGTGTGTTAGAGTCATCTTGCAGTTTTCTATAAGTTCCAGTGTCAGTTAAGAGTATTGTGCACATGACAGAGGAGAGTGAGAACTCCATACACTTGGAAATACACACATATTAAGGTGCATGTTTCAAAACATCATTTTGGTTCCAATTAATTTCTCCAAGAAGCACACAGTTAAAACATCGACAGAGTGCTTACAGATTTTATTCATTCTGCTCATTCTGTAGTTTTAATTTGCAACACATTTGTCGGTTTAAAGAGCTCGTTCAGAATTAGTTTTTCTTCTTCATTTGAAGTTTTTTTTCAATCTGCATTTTGGTTGTGAGACTGAAGGAGAAGCAGCACAATTATATATCTATGTATATTTCTTTCCAGGAGAGGGTGTCAGTCAGTCAGCATTCTAATTATATGTCTCCAGGGTAATAATAAAACTCATTGTCCTTCTTAAATTTACCAGTGATATTCTCACTGTAGTTCTTTATGTTTAGAGGTATTTCTGTGCTGCGCCAAGTCTGAAGTTTTTAGTTCAATATACATAAACATTGTAGCAATACAATAAGACAAGGAACATACAGTTTTTGTATAAAATATTCTGTAGGCAAGCTAAATCAATATAGATCGGTCTTAAAATATTTAAGAAAAAAAACACCTCAAAATTCAGTAGATGTTCTGAAAGATACTTAAAAGCCTGGGGCATTGAGTATTAGCCTAGCACCAAAACCAATATTGTCAGTTCTCTGTATCCATGGATTTTGCATCCATGGATTCAACTATCTGTTGTTTGGGTTAAAAAAGGTAACCTTTAAATTGTATTTTTATTCTATTTTAACTGTATTTTAACTTTGGATCCATGAGCCAAATATTTCATAGTTTGTTTTTTAAAAACTTTAGCTTTGTTTTTAAACTTTATTAGATTATATCATATTGTTGTTAGTGCCTTGATTCTGTATATGGAGAAAGGCAGGAAAGAAATGAAATAAATAAATTAACTCCTGACTTTGCTAATTCATAATTCACTATTTTATTGCACCATTGTATATAATGAGACTTCCACATCCACAGATTTTGTTATCCATTGAGGCTACCAAGGGCTCACTGTGCAAAGCTGGAATCCTGGAACCGTCTCAACAGATGATGATGCTATGACTTGAAGATGTCTTCCTAATAAAGATGCATGCATGCTACTTAAGAATGCATTGAATTGTGTTCCTTCGAAAGAAGAAGAGACAGCACAAGTGTACAATGTTGTCAGGAAATGGATGAAACAAGATGTCATATCTCAAGATACCTTGCAGTAAACTGTTAAAAAGGCTATGTTCTTTTTGGATACTTACTGTTCCATGTAGAGTGGCATGGAGCCCCTGGTGTTGCAATGGGTTAAACCCTTGTGCTGGTAGGACTGCTGATCGACAGGTCAGTGGTTTTAACCCGAGGAGAGTGGCTTGAGTTCCCTTTGTCAGCTCCAGTTGTCCATGCGGGAACATGAGAGAAGCTCCCCATAAGGATGGTAAAACATCAAACATCCAGGCGTACCTTGGGCAATGTCTTTGCAGATGACCAATTCCCTCACACCAGAAATGACTTGCAATTTCTCAAGTCACTCCTGACACACACACAAATGTAGAGTGGCAAAATTACTCATCACGATGACTGTCCCCTGAGAGCTAGGACCAGCAGAAAGGAAGCTTGATGGTCTTGTCCAAAATAATCAGTAGATGATTTAGGAGTTCCAGAAGCTGTTACTGTTATGTAGTACATTCAAGCTGTATAGTAGACTTTCCAGCGCCAATGTTTACATAACATAGGAAGGCATCAAGTTTGATTGATTTAAATGTATAGTCAACTGTTGTCCATGGTCTGGAGCACAGCAGTGCTCGACAATATCAAATCAACACAGCAGATAACCTTTAAAATATTTCCTACCACTTGTAAAACATGGAAACATTTCTATTTCCAAAGCTGATACATAAGCTTTTTTTCCTCTTGTTTGCAATACAGTTTGATAAAAGTTGTCTTATGTTAGTGATCTGTTTCCCACTATTACACACATACACATGACAGATGAATGTTGGAAGTTCACAAGAAAAACAGGACTGAAAAAGCTGAAGCTCAGAATTAGTAACTGAGGCAGCGTTCCTATATACATTTACCTAGGCCAGTGGTTCTCAATCTGTGGGTCCCCAGATGTTTTGGCCTTCAACTCTAAGAAATCCTAACAGCTGGTAAACTAGCTGGGATTTCTGGGAATTGTAGGCCAAAACACCTGGGGACCCACAAATTGAGAACCTCTGACCTAGACAGAGCCCTAATAAATCCAAAGAGGGTTTATTTCTGGATAGATTTGCATAGAATTCAGTATGGTGGCTCACTCTGTTTGATCCTCTGTTGTAAGTTATAATATACAGACCCTTTAAGCTCTTTCCAGCAAACAGTGTCTAGAACAGAAAGTACTGTCTGCAACTTTTATTAATTTTCATCCCTCTGAAATGAATTTTAGTTGGAGGCATATGTCAACAAACACACAGATATCTGATTGTAATTCTCAAATTGTATTCATCGGTGTTAAGTCAATAATTTTTCTGATGATAAACAGAATGTATTTTGACTATTTATTTGAAAACGATTGTGCTTACAATGTTTTTCAGGCTTGGGGGGGGGGGGGGGGAATTGTTTTCTTTCTTTAACGGAAATGGTAAAGCCCATACATAACACCTCTTCGTTTGAAATTGTGCACTTGGTGCTCATAACTGTATTGTTTTGGAAACACTAAAAGTTTGGACAAAAATTCCCAAATCCTCTATTTATGCAAATGATTGCTGTAAAATAAATCTCTAGCAAGTTGTTTTGAGCTGGCATGCCCCCTCTACAACAAATACTTTAGTATAATTTCAATAGTTTCTGTTTTCTGTGCATGATTTTTTATTTTTTGAAAAATGTATTGAGCACCAGTAGATACTACTTTAATAATCAGCAGGCATACATTTTGTAAAAGTTGTTATAATTAAAGTTGTTACATACAGTATAACCTTATTAAAATTAAGGTGTGTTCTTACTTGATAACCATTGTTGAAAAATATAAAGCTATGTTGAAACTTTGGACATCGTAAGTTTTCGGTTTTCCGTGCTCCTCAATACAAATTTAAAGAATGGCAAATGACAATTTGTAGGACAGTTCAATATAGATAGGTGTCTTATTACAGTTTTATCTCTCTGATATACAAAAAAGAAGAGTAGATGGAAAAGATGTAATATTGTTGCTATATCTAGAGGTACTCCATATTTCTTAGTTGTGCATGTCAGACAGACAAGAAACATGCATGCGAAGCAATCTATCTGAAGTAGTACAAGAATACTAGCCTTCATAATAACGTCTGAGAATCTCTTCCCTGTTAGGAAATAGAAATGATCTGATCTAAGGAATATTGTTTTCAAAGACTAGTGTGATGTGCTTTAAAAAAATCTTCACATCCATTGCCTCCACTGAACCACATAATTCCATGCTCTTAATTTATAGCAATGTATATTTAACATAAAACTTTGCCCATTCTGAAGAGTAAATCTGTAAATATATCTTCCATACATAGATGGCAATATGTGGCAATATGGAGTATTTCCCTATGTCAGACTATAAAGATATACTTTATTATGTAATAATTTTATGGGCATTCCATGAATAACTTCAACAAAAGCTGAACGTGATACATAATAGTGTTTCTTTTGGACAGAATTGAATCATCTCCCAGAACTAAGACAAGTATAGGTCAGTCCTGGTTAGTACTTAGATTAGGGTTTTCAAACTTTTAAAGTGAGGGGCTGGTTCACAGTTCCCCAGACTGTTGGGGGTCGAACTATAGTTTGGAAAAAAAAATTAACTGATTGCTATACATATTGCACATATCTTATCTTTAATGCAAAAAACAAAAACAAACAAACAAAAACAAACAATGAAAAACAAAACAATATTTTAAATGAAGAACAATTTTCACCAACATTAACTTACCCATCTTTCAATGGGAAGTGTGGGCCTACTTTTGGATGATGAAATAGTCAAGTTAATTAGGATTGTTGTTGTGTGCCTTCAAGTAATTTCAGACTTAGGGCAAACCTCAGTCTAAAGTTTAGGGCAGATAAATGACCTTGGAGGGCTGCATCCGGCCCATGGGTCTTAGTTTGGAAGAACACCAACAAATACTAGGTGCTGTAAATTATTTTTGAGTAAGGAACTGGCTAAACCACATCTGAGTATTTCTTCTCTCCAAAAATACTGTGACATTCATGTAGTTGCCATAAATCAGCAGGTGCTTTGAAGGCATATACATTAACAGAAACATGCAGAAGTAGGCATTGAATGTTAAATGCAGAAATGTTTTGATTGATAAGAATTACATGTAGCACTAGCACCTGTCCTTTAGTTCCAATTTGTTCTGAAGCTCCCCAACCTTCCCTTGAAGCCTTCTAGAATACTGTCCTGAAGATTTCCAATCGGATTTCTAGGGCCCTTCTACACAGGCCTATATCCCAGAATATCCAGGCAGAAAATCCCACAATATCTGATTTGAAGTCGGTTATATGAGTCCACACTCAGATAATGTGGGATTTTCTTTTTTGATATTCTGGGATATAGGACTGTGTGGAAGGGCTCTGGATATCTGAGTCCATACTGCCGTATATTCCAGTTCAAAGCAATAATGTGGAATTTTATTCAGCTGTGGAGAAGGGGCCCTAGACTGTTGTATCTTTTCTTTCTGAAGACTTTTTAAAATTACTTTTAGACTGCTTCTCCTTTTTTTAGTGTTAGTTTTTGGATTTAAATCCCAAAAAGTTTAGAACTAGATTTACAATGATTTAGATTTGCCATAGTAGCTCTTATTTTATGTGCGTTGCACTATCATAATCTACAGTCAACACTGAAGTGTTGCATAAGTGGTAGGGTTGCATTTTTTCAGAACTGTTGCCTGTTGTAAGTTCTTCTGCTTTATCTCGGTGAGAGATCTAAGAAGTCAGTGTTGGATATATATTTTTCACTGGGCATGGCTTTTTGCACAACTCCTGGTAGTTTTGTAATCCCAGTTATAATGTGCATGTAACATTCTATGATAGTGATATGTATGGTGGGAATGATTATATATGTGTGTGTGTCAAATGTCTGTGTTCATAGCAGATGAGACGTACGGTCTATTTGGGAAAAATGAAAAACACGTTTGATAAACACACTTTACACGCTCAGAGTTGAGCATCTTGAGCTGTTGGGTTTTTGTTTTTAAAAAGGTCAGCATTGGAGACTCGATGGGAAGGTGCTTCAGGAATAATATATTCTTGTCTCTACAATTCTTAACTTTCTTTGAATATTATCACAGTTACCAATAAAAGTAACTTGATCAGTCTTTCACTGCTTTCATGTTTAAGTTCTTTATTCAGCAAAACCGTGAAGATCTCTTTGAAGTCACCATACAGAGTTTCATCTATCTGCATTGAGGTGATTTCCTGAAAAGTGAACAGAGTGTATTTTGTTTCAGTTATTGTATTGAAGTTTTGTATTTGCCTAGGCATTTCCCTCAAGTTTGTTGTTAGGTTCCTATGTTTCCCATCCTTATGTCAAGACAAGAGAGATGCATATTTGCTCCTTTTATTTGGGAAGAATACATCTTTTGTTCCTTTGCATAAAAATAACATGATGAGGGAAGACGAAACTCTTGATTATCCTAACAGTTTTTATCATAAACAGTGCAATGCTCTTCATTAAGTGGTAGTAAGGTGAAGACAGTTGGGCTTTAAAGCAGGATTTCTCAAACCTTTTCAGCTGTGGAGCCCTTTTTAAAGCAAAAGTTTCTTGTGCAGTCCCAAGAAATGTTTGTTTGTTGTTGTTCATTCGTTCAGTCATTTCCGACTCTTCGTGACCTCATGGACCAACCCACGCCAGAGCTCCCTGTTGGTCGTCACCAGCCTCAACTCCTTTAAGGTCAAGCCAGTCACTTCAAGGATGCCATCCAATAAATGTTTATATATTATATAATATTATATATTATATATAATGTATATATATTAGGCATGGGCCAGACCAGTGACAGATGGATGATGTTTGTGTGAACTAATTCACTAAGTACAAACAAAAAAATAAAGGGAAAGAACAAACAGTACAGTATTTAAAATGAAAAAAACAACAACAATTTTAACCAATATAACTGTAATATTATTTCAGTGCAAGACCCCTAAGGCCATCCAGTCCAACTCCCTTCTGCCATGAAGGAAAATCACAATCAAAGCACCCTCAATAAATGGTCATCCAGCTTTTGTAATCATCATCATCATCATCATCATCATAATAGCAGAAACTCCAGAAGCCATCCAGGCCAACCCCCTTCTGATATGTGGGAAAAACACAAGCAAAGCATTCTCTGAGTAGTGAAAGGGAAATAGAGTTTTGGAAGCAAAGAAAGCTGGGGAGGGGGGTCTGGATGACAAGGAAAAGGGTCTGGGCAGTGAGGGAGGTGGGGGAGAAAGGGTCTGTGCCCCAGGAGGATGCTGCTGCTGTTTTGGCAGCTCCAAACTTTAATTTCCCTGCATTTCTCAGGAGGAGGAAAGAGGAGGAAACGGAGGGAAGCAGCATGGTGCTGCAAAGCCCCTCACTTATCACTACAGAGCCCAAGGGCTCCCTGGAGCACACTTTGAGAACTCCTGCCTTAAAGGCATCAGATCCCATCTGATATTGGAAGCTAAGCAGAGACATTTGAATGGAAAACCACCAATGAATTCCAGGTTCTATAATTTATTTTCAGAGGAATTAACTGCCAAAACCACCCCATGAGTATTCCTTGCCTATGAAAACCCTATGAAATTCAAGGGGTTACCGTATGTTGACAGGTAACCTGAAGATATGTACACAAAGTGAGGATAGAATTTCTGTGGACCTTACAACAAGTGAAAATCCAAAGTACAACTCCTTTTGGGGGGGGGGGGGGAGATTAACTAGTATCTTCTCAAGAGCAACGACCAATGTTAAACATTGGGACAAGGGAGCGGCAACAGTATATTTAAATGAGCAATGCCATTTCTAGGCAGACATTCACACTCTAGTTTTGGTGTGAAGATGGGGATTTAAATGGGCCCATGACTTCACACATTTTATTGGGGCAGCTTGTGGGCCTAGGGACACTGTTTGCCTACTTCTGCATTAAGATGTAGGTCATAAAATATGAGTTTGCATATAATGATAACCATAGTCTAAAAATAAATGGACAAGCCTGCTTAGTCAGCTGTGTTTATTATTCATTCTGTTACTCAAAAACTCTTCCCTCCTCCTTTGCATTTTTTTTAAACAAGATTTGAACCAGGCAGACCTCCAGATAGTCTTCAGGCAGATCTTTGGATGATTAGTATCTATAAGAATAATATATTACCATCATTGTAGCACATAGTGTGTTGGATCAAGTATGATAAATTAAATTTCGTGGGAATGAAAACAATATGCACACATCTCAGCATTACGAAACATTTACACCTCATTGGCTTCAGTGTTCTCACATTGAGAAAAACAGTGCTGTCATAGATAAGCATAAGAAACCCATTCTTACTTGTATTTGAAATCTTGTCCTCCTAAACATATAGAGAAATTAAATGTTGGAAATGTTTGTCTTCTTTGTTCTATAACATACACACCCCATTGATTGGCTACACCGTGTGTAAATCACGTGTTGATTTATGGTGCCTCCATGAATTTAATAAGATTTTCTTGGGCAAGGAATATTCCGAGATGGTTTTGCCAGTTACGTCCTTTGAAATATAATACCTGGTATTTGTTGGTGATTCTCCAGCCAAGTACTAACCAGAACCTATCCTGCTTAGCTTTCAGGATCAGATGGGAGCTGATGCTTTACCTTTGAAATGTACCAAATCAGCTGAAGAAAAGAGGCTGGAATAAGTCTATTATGATAATGAAATCCCCCACAACACATACACACACATACATAATTTGACGTTATGGAGACATACCATCCCTGAGTTATTTGGATGATTGCTGAAAATACTGAATTAAAGTACACTGATTAATATTTTACCCTTGCTAATATGAACACAGCAGAATGCAATTGAGTAATTTAAAGTATGAAATAGGGAAAATTAGGCCAAATTTGTATAGAAATGTACAGCCTGAATTCTGTTGTACAGATGTTGGGAGTTGATAATTTTAGGCATCTTTCCCTGTCTATATCTCATTTCGTTACTATGTGAAATTGGTCATGTGCCATGGAGATTGTTTCTCTTCCCATTGCTCTTTCCACCTTTATGTTGCGGATGTAGCTGTATGGGTAGCAATTTAGCAAAATACCCTGTCCACCAGGTGTGGAAAAGCACTGATTGTATTGTAATACTCGATTGTTGCTTAATTCATATGCAACTTAGCCTAGCACATGGAAAATATTATAAATCTATTTACCATGTGGCTGGTCTGATGATAACATTGTATTAAATTCCCAGGTGAAGCAATTTAAGCAATTGCTTTGCCATGTGCAGGCCATGGAAATTAACTTCTCATATGATTTAGTAATAGGCTAACTTCATTGTTATGCTCAGATTAGTAGTTTAGCAGAATTCTTATAGTTGTGGCTACATGTACTCTGCTACACATGTAAAATTACACACTGGGGTGGTGCTGCAGATCACAGTTCTTAATTAGTTTAAGCTGAATTAATTCATTTCATTTCTAATTTAACTGTGTTTGCCTGTGAATATATTCAGTTCAGTTGGGAAATGTTAAGACTTGGGTCAAGCAGACAGATTGTTTAAAGCCAAATTGCCAGACAGAACTGAGCAAGTGTATCTGTTTGAACAGGGCTTTAAGAGAATCAGTATGCAAAAATCCTTTTCTTTTACTAAGTGATGTCTGCCTGGAATCAAATTGTTCCTTTGCGTAAACTCCGAGTATTGTTGTACATTTAAAGTAGCTATTGAAACGGTCTCATAACTGGTCAGCATAACTGGTCCCTTTTTTGTGGGGTTGTTTTAAGGCTATAATTGAACTTCGTGACCTCTTCATTTTAGATACACATTTTAAATCCTGGGAGAAGACAGAGTAGGTTCTGAAGCCAAGATTGACTAGGCTAAAGTTTAGTAAACCTATTGTACCTATCATCATTCTATAAAGTTCAAGATTAAATCTGATTCTTCTAGCTGGCATAGTTTTAGCCCACCTTTATTCAGATTATAGGATGAATGAAGATAGCCTTTATACCACACAACTTTAGTTGATCTGTTCCTTGCTACTTTATTCACAGATACAGATAAACAACTTTCGAAGTTACATTTGCATCATTGTATTACTTGTATGCATTTTTTTTGTAATCATACCAGTTCCTGGAATTAACTAGCTAAAACAATACTTTAACTCTAGAAACTAGAATTTGTTTCCCCACTCGGACATAAAAAACCACTGATGATCTTAGCATCAGAAGACTCCAAGTTTGGTTCGGCTTAGGGTTACAACTTATAAACTAGTTTTATAATACAGGGTGAGGCAGCATAATTTCCTTTTTTAAAATGTGCGCCATTCATTCGGTTGAAGACATAGCAGAGCGCTAGTGGTCTCGTTCGAGAGGCGGGAGTATAAAGTTTTGTCCTGACACAGTTCAGTTGCCATCATGTGTTGGAACAGTGAGGAGTGTGCTTTTGCCATTGAGGCCTACTTTTCGAGCGGATTTGGAGTGGCCGGCCCACTCTCCAGATTTGGCCCCTTGTGGTTTTTTTCTATGGGTTTTTTTGAAATCCTGTGTTTATGTGAACCGTCCAAGGACACTACAAGATTTGAAGACCAACATCCAGGAATAAATTGCCAACATAACACCTGCTGTGCTGGCAAGAGTCATGACAAATGCCAGAAATCGGTTTACTCAGTGTATGGAGAATTGAGAATGGAGGACGTCACCTACCTAATTTGATCTTCAAAACTATGTAAAACAAAACTTTAGGTACATTTACCTACATTTAAAAAAAATTCTGATTCATACAATGGGTTTTATTAAGTTTTGAAAAAAGGAAGTTATGCTGCCTCACCCTGTATAACCCATGACATTATAGGTTGGGTATGCTCTCATGAAAGCAGGTATTTCTTTTTTCCTTTTTTGCTGTGAATATGTTGCTTATAGAATGTGCTTTGTATAAATTATTGTCAGTAGTTTTGTCATTAGCATCATTTTGTGTAAGGTGACTTTGCTTTGAATAAATTACATGAGGTTGCAAAAACCCCATCCTTCCATGATGATGATGATGATGATGATGGT
Source organism: Anolis sagrei (assembly GCF_037176765.1). Taxonomy (NCBI): domain Eukaryota; kingdom Metazoa; phylum Chordata; class Lepidosauria; order Squamata; family Anolidae; genus Anolis; species Anolis sagrei. Next base: position 208,268,553 of record NC_090023.1, on the reverse strand, counting down.
GATTTTTGGAGCAGTGTGTGTGCGTTTTATGCAAAGTTCAGGCCTTTGAATGGCTGATTATTCTGCAGGAGACCAGGCCAGTGGTATGTAGCATTGGGACTATTTTAAGAGGTAAGAAAAATATTATAATTACCTTTGAGAAATGGAAAAGCAAATGCTATTAAGCAATTATATTGGTAATTATGTTGGTATTTTTCTGGGCCTACTAATTATAACTAAGGCTAAATACTTTTTAAAAATAACTTTCAAAATTCAAAAACAGACAATCATCTGCATCTGGAGTGCAGACAGTACAAATAATTATTATATGGAGCATGCCTTGACCACCCATTTAGTCTACCATGTGTTCAGGTAAATGCTTGAACAGAGTGTAGATCAGAACAAATAATTTTATTAAAATGTATTGTAATTTTTTAACTTGATATAATTTCTCTTTCACAATATAGGACCTGAGATGGTTTTTAACATGTTACAAACAAATACCATTAAAACGAGTCATAATACATTAAAAACAGTTTAATATTTTTAAAAAAATGTTCATTAAGGATCATAATGATGATAAAAATATAAAATACATCCTAGTTAAAAGACAATCTGCAATGTTAACACTCAAAAGGGATGAGTAAAGAAAAAGGCCTCACCTTGCTGGTTGAGAGTAGAGAGGAGACCAACATAGCCTCCCTTGAGAAGGAACTTTACATCCTGGGAAAATATGTGCCAGTGTTGACGGTGGGACCAACAGGGAGCCAAGACAAAGTCGTACCCATGTTTCAGTGCACTATTGTTAATATGGCCTGTGGACTAGCCAATAAACTGATCTATCTATTGGTTCACATGTAGTATAAATATAGTGATTTTCTGAAATATACGATTGATGGTCAAAGGGCAATCAGTATGAAAAGACAGTGAAGAATTTCTTGCATCCTGTAGATGGCTCTGTTCATCTGTAGGCATTTGATTTACAGTTCAGGAGAATTTTGTTAGGGTACCTGTTCATTGTGGGGTATCAATTTACTCTGGACCAACTTAAGGGTTTTTTAAATTTTAAATGCTCCACTCTGGTTTAGCTGAATTTGACATACCCTTGCCTTTTTCTGCTGTGCAAAACCTCCCATTTGCCTTTTAATATAAGAAGAACATATGTATGCCATTGCCTAAGAGAGTTAAGCAGAGTGTCTGCGTGCGCTGTGTCTTGAACACACATGTGGCATAGAAGGGGGGAGGGTGGCACCTTGTCAGTGACAGTCCTTTGCTGGGCAAGATCTGTATAGAGGAATTCTTAAATTCATACAGAGCTGACCGGAAAAGGCACTGGATTACAGACTCTGTAAAGCTTCTGTCTTTTCTAGAAACATACATATAAAGTAGCAGTAGACAGTAGTAACTGACAACTAAGACTAAAAATGTTGACAATTTCTTGATTTGCCTGGTTAGCTTATGTATAGAAATCATTAACTATTTATAAAATGCATTATGAATTGGGTTCCTTCAAACTGTAGCAGTATGTGTGACATTTTCCAGCACAAACTATCATGCTTGCATTTGGCTACAGTACCAATTTATACTCAATGCAGGGTGATAAAGTTAAAAAATATATAACACCTTTGTAATTGTTACATTCACTTACCTTTTCTTGTTAGGCTTAATGACAATTGGCTTCATTTTTGGAGTGTTGGTGAGGTTGCTAAATTTATTATTTTAAAGACAAAAGAGAGTGCCAGATTGAGAGTTTAGATAGGTTCTGAGAGAACAAATGGGTACTTTAGTTCAAAAGCCTGGTCTTTTATGTGATCAATTCATTTTGCAATGAAATTGTGATCAAAAGTAGTATCAAATTATTTATTGATGAATATAGCAGAATAGGTCCTAATTGTAGTCAAAGGGTTTCGTTGTTCTATAAAGCTTCTACTTTTATAATTGTGGGAGATCATGACAATAAAGGGATCGTCACAGTAAATATTAGCTGTGCTGTTGTTGAAGGTTATATTGAACTCAAATGCTCACAATGAAATGTAAATCGAAGACAAGCTTCTTTTGCAGTTATCTATGTTTGCAAACTAACAGAAAATTCTGTTCAAACTGATCATGCACTATAGGCTTGGTAATAGGCTTTTTGAAGTTTTAAGGCAATTTTCAGCTAATGTGGGAAAATTTATTCTAAACATAGTTCATTTTGTTGGTGGTTCCTTGCATTCTTCTAGTGTAAGTTGTCAAACCATGGTGGGAAGGTAACACATTTTGGCCTTTAAAAAAAACAATCAAACTACTTCAGCTATCTACCACAGATTCTTTTGGCACCCACAGAGAAGTATATTCTTGGAGAAAGAAAAAGCAAACCCACCCTTTCTCACTGTTTCAGTCTTCTCCAAAGCCCAGCATGAATGAAGAGGTTCTCCAGCCCCTTCCATGATGATTCAGAAGGGGAAGGGCTGCAGTTAATCTTTTCTATAACCTCACCTTCTTTTGAGGTTTCAGCAGACAGCAGAGGAAAAGGGTAGTGGGTTAATTTAAGATGGTGTGTCTGAGATATCCTATTGAGTCTGTCGGTCCATATGATATAGTAACTTCTCTTTTTACTGGGAACGGTTCTCCGTGGTCTCAACTGATTTCTTATTTACTTTTTGCCACATAGATTTCTCAGATCGGACTACCCAAAGCTTGTAGAGTCCTCCCTTCTTGATGGAAGTCACCACTGACAAAACAGAATTATGGAATCAAAAATCAAATCCCCATTACTCAGAATAATATCTCTGTAACACATTACAGCACAGGTAGTGTCAAAAATAATCATGTACAAGGCATGTGATGAAGTATTCTGAAAATCATCCTGAGATACACAAAGTGCTTAGAGGTGATTGACTACTTTGCTCCCTCTTTCAATTTTGGAAGTCAGACTTGGCCACGGTGGTCCATGCTCTGGTTACATCCCAAATAGATTACTGCAGTGCGCTCTACTTGGGTGTCATGTATCATGTTCTGCAATTGATGATGGTTGGTGGTGGTAGGCCTACCAGTTGGTGATGGAAGGGTTAATGTAAGTCTTAGTTCTAAAGGGTTGAGTAATCTGTAAGAGTTCATGGGTGAAAGCAATTAAGGGTGGAGGTATGCAAGAGATAGGTTGCAGGTGGGTGTTTCTGGATATAAGGAGTTAGCCTTGGGACTGATCTTTGGGGAGAAAAGTATTTGTTTTATTTTGGTGGTAGATGCTGCTAGTTTCCCCCCAAGTTTGTGGACTTTTGGTATCTTGACCTGTCTCCTGTACTCTTGGAACCCTGGAACCTTGAATCTCTAGACTGGCTTTTGACTACAGAATAGACTTTTGATCCTTGGACTTTGCTCATTGAACTCTCGGTGTTTGACCACTGGACTGGACCTTTTGACTACGATGTTATCTTGAACCTGCAACTGTGTTTACTCTCAGTTTTGTTTTATATTCTGTGGCTGACTGCTATCTTTATGCTTTATGTTTTGGACTATTAAAACAGTCAGAAAATAAGTGCTGTTTTAATTAAATTGTTTAATACAAACTGGGAGTTTGTTAGTTCATCTCTGCCTAAATTTTGGCAGAGCCATCGTGAGAGTGGGGTTGCCTTTGAAGACTGTTCACATGTTTTATGTAATTCTGATTTTGTTGTTTATTGTCTGCATTTTCGGTTTGCGTTTTCAGTTTTATTCTGTTGTAATTTGTTGTTTGGGCTTGGGCTCATGTAAGCCGCCCCGAGTCCCCATTGGGGAGATGGTGACGGGTCTAAATAAAGTTTATATTATTATTATTATTATTATTATTATTATTATTATTATTATTATTTGGAAGTTCCAAATGATATACAATAGGTGGCAGCCAGATTGCTCACTGGTGTGGCATACAGGGAGCATACAACCTCCCTGTTACATCAGCTCCACTGGATGCCAGTCTGCTACCGAGCACAATTCAAAATGCTGGTTTTAGCCTATAAAGCCCTAAACAGTTCTGGCATGCATACTGGTCGGTCTTTATTAAATATGCTTTAGAGAGTGAAGATGGAAAACAATATAAACCTGTTGGTCAGGAACTTTGGATATGGCATTTGATTAGTGGTTGATTTATAAATATATGGTGAAGAAAATGATACTTGTGGTGGAGCGATGTGTTTGTAAAATGTTCACTGTTTTGTTTTTTGTTTACAATGTAAGTTGTTAATTTATGTAAATTAAAAAGGGTTTTAAAAAGTAAACTAAACACTTCCGTCCCAGCTTACCTGTCCAAACGTAGCTCCCCCTATGACCTATCTCAGAGATGAAGATCATCTCTCGGTCCAACCTCCTTCACAGGTGCAGTTGGATAGTAGCACTATCCAACTGTGAACACCAACTGACTACCTAATTTTCGGTCCAACCTCCTTCACAGGTGCAGTTGGTGGGAACGAGAGACAGGGCCTTTTCAGTGGTAGACCCTTGGCTGAGGAACTCCCTCCTCAGCGATATTAGATCAGCCCCTTCTCTCCTGGCCTTCAGAAAGAGGAGGAAAATGTAGCTTTGGGATCAAGCCTTTGGCAAATAACATAGTGCAATAGACGGATTTGGATTTATGTGTAATGATTACCAGAATGGCCTGACTATGATTGCACATAATGGCGTTTTATAATTGTAATTACAATGTTTGATATGTTTAATGCTCTTAATCTCATTTAAAATTTTGATTGAAATGTTTGTTTAACTGTACATTGAATGTATATTGTTTTTAGGCATTGAATTATTGCCTATGCTGTAAGCCACCTTGAGTCCCCCTCGGGGTCAAGAAATGCGGGACATAAATATAGCACATAAATAAATACACTTATATACTCTCCCCTTTAATAGCTCTTGATGTCTTCTCATCTTCTTGTCAACTACTAAGAACAATTAGCCTTTACATGAAAACTTAGATTAAGCTGAGATAAATAAATGGTGAGACACCATCAACGGATCCTCAGTATCTTGATGTTGTTCTTCCTTGGAAAAGTTTTGAGATTTTCAGTAAACAGAGCCAATGCAAATTTTGATTTGATTTAGTGATGAAACCTTTTATAAGGTTTATCAGGAGAGAAAGGCTGAGTAGTAGAAAAGGTATTAAAATATTTTGAATTTATCAGACAGGGAAGATATAAGAATAATCCCAACGCTGCTTCACCAAAATTATAATGAATATCACAGGAAGGAGGTAACTGAATATATATTTGAATTAAGCCTGAAATGTTTCTTCAATCGGGGTACGTTGCCACCTTATTGCTTAGTATTCAGGCTGAGTTATATGTGTGGAGAGGATACTTAGTAACACCCTTTTGTGTTACTATGGTGTTTGTTGTCCTCAGAGGGTTTAAATACCAATGATGTTCACACACAGGCGGTTGTAATGTGTTAACTATAATAAAATGTTTATTTAAAAGACTTAAACTCTTCTGGTACAAATGCGTAATGGTTTCTGTAAGTGAATGGCACAAAAGCTTTTGGTTACGTTTGATGTACAATTCTTAGATGGGTACTGTCGGAACGGATCTCCCTCTACATCCCACCTCGGAGTCTAAGATCTTCTGGGGAGGCCCTGCTCTCGACTTCGCCTCTATCACAAGTGAGATTGGTGGGGACGAGGAGCAGGGCCTTATCGATGGTGGCCCCTCACCTGTGGAATTCACTCCTCGGGGAAATTAGATCAGCGACATCCCTCCTTGCCTTTTGGAAAAAATTGAAAACATGGATTTGGGACCAGGCATTCGGACAATCTGGCAGATAAAGAAAGGACTTTGACAATGGACAGGAATTGACTAAGTGGAATGGAATTATGGAACTCTGAAAGATGAACGCTGAGCATGAGATTAGTTTTTATTGATTGTGTTATATACCAACTATGTTAACTGTGATAATTGTTTTAACTGCTGCTTTGTATGTATGTGTATTTTGTGTAGGCATCGAATTGTGCCTTTTTTGTAAGCCGCCCTGAGTCCCCTCAGGGGTTGAGAAGGGCGGGGTAGAAGTACTTGAAATAAATAAAGAATAAATAAATACTGGGTTCAAATCTAGAGTTAACAAAACAGGAGATTATCTCAGGAAACTAATCTCTGATGATAATTCCAAACCAGATTCCCACTTTCTGGAATCTAGCCAAACAACCTTGGCCTAGCCTTCATCAGGAATAAAAGAAACACACCATAAGCAAAGTCCTGTTCCCACTGTCAGTATTCCTGGCTAACTCTTCTAGCCCTTGAATACTACAAAAGATTAACCCAATTCTCGTATCTAGCACTATCCAACTGTGAACACCAACTGACTACCTAACTCCCAACTGACAAATCCCAACTGACAAATCCCAACTGCCAAAACTCAAACCTCAAATTCAAAAGGTACACTTTCCCCCTCTATTTGAATATTAGGCTCCTCCCCCTATTCCTAACCAATCCTGGCCATCTACTCTTTGCTTACTGGACTAGGACACGCCCCCTTTAAGAAAACCTGACCTAAGATGGCATCTCCCTGTTTCCCTATCCTAAGATGGCCGCCAGGGCTTTACTAGGCTCACATTCTAACTGTTCAGGCTGACAGGTTTCACTAGGCCCACATTCTGGCTGCTAAAGGTAAGGGTTCTCCCCACTTTCTACCTTCACAGACCAGACCAGCTTCAAGAGGTCAAATGAAGTCATGAAGATATTAGATGTGAAGACCTTCTCCAGTGGTGTATATGCATGCTTGTACTGTAGGGATGCATCAGGCGGGATTGCATTTGAATGGCATAATAGTCCTAGTGCTGGCCTGAAACATTACACACAACTTACACTGTAAATAGCAGAAAGAATACTCAAGGACAGTGCAAGTTAGCTTCAGGTCACTTCTGTTGCTTATATTTAAAAGTACAACTATGATGAGCTATGTGACAATGCCTAGTTAAACTGTTAGATCTCAGATGGAGTAAGAAAATCTTTAAAAAAAAAAGGCTGAATCATGTATTGACATGCATTTGTAACTTCTTTCCTTGTCTGATGTATATCAAACACAAAATAGGATAATATCATAATTGAGCAATCTATGCCAATTTGTTGGCTTTTGGGTGAAAAAAGCGAAAAACAAAACCCATCTCCATATGATATTCTTGCATACTGCAAAATGCTTTAGTCTCCCATAGTGATGAAATGAATAATTTAAACAGTCAGCTCTGATACCAGAGCCTCTTTAAAGGTTCCCATTTCCTTTAATGCTGTAGAGACTACTTTTACTTGGTTAATGTGAAACTGCTGTGTCTGAGATATCCAAATAGTAAAAAAGGCTTTTTGGATACATTTTGTCCATTACACAAGTTTCTATAGTTTGTATGACATTGGCTTTAATATCTAATCTCTCTCGAGTACCAATAGTTACATAATAATAAAGGTAATTTGAGGTATAATTGAGTATTGAGATTTGAAAAAAGGAGACTAAAAAGCTTGCAGCTTATTTGCTGAGGGGAGAGCAATATTTGCGTTTAACTCGTGGTCTGTTTGACAATCTGTTTTGTGAGTTAATCACTGTATTACACTCAAAAATCTATCATCTCAGTACTGAGATATCAGGCCTAAAATTACCACTCATATCCAATGGTTTGGAGTTCAAATGTGTTCACTCGTTTTTAAAATAGGCAGATAAAAAGGCAAAATAGAATGTAACACAATATTTGCAATTAAGATTTGAGAAGTGAAAATGAAAGCTCATCTGCATGTTCAGGGCAATATCTACTATTTCAAGTTCACAGCCCATTTTCACACTGTATATATCCATGTGCATGCATCTCATACAGTGTCCCTATGCAGAGTGTATGGTTTCATTTAGCCATACATTTAGCCATCCAAAAATATTGCTACAGAAATGTTTGTGGGCTTCTCTAGGTCCTCCAGTGCAATTGTATGGTATGCTTGTAGCCAAAGTATAGTCACTATTACAAATTTCAAATATCCAGGGGGTTGGTGGTCTTAGAATGCACCATCCATGAATACCAGAGTCACACTATATTTCATTTTGAGTAGTGAAGTACTGGAGACAGTGGGGCTTTTCAAATGTTCACTGTGGGAGTTCATTTACAGCTGAAGTTTTCTGCAGTAATGGTCTATTCCAGGGGTCCTCAAACTTTTTAAACAGAGGGCCAGGTCACAGTCCCTCAAATTGTTGGAGGGCCGGATTATAATTTGAAAAAGAAGAAGAATGAATTTCTATGTACACTGCACATATCTTATTTGTAGTGCAGATAACACTTAAAAACAATACAATAATTAAAATGAAGACCAATTTTAACAAATATAAACAATAGTATTTCAATGGGAAGTGTGGGCCTTCTATTGGCTGATGAGATAGGGTTGTTGTTGTTGTTGTTGTTGTTGTTGTGTACTTTCAAGTCATTTCAGGCTTAGGCTGACCCTGAGTGAGGGCCGGATAAATGACCTTGGAGGGCCGCATCCGGCCCTCGGACCTTAGTTTGAGGACCCCTGGTCTATTCAATACAGTTGATTGCTAAATTTTCATTTAATATTATTTTATTTACAGTAGAGTAGGCATCCTCAAACTCCGGCCCTCTGGCTGTTTGGGCCTTCAACTTTCAGAATTCCTGACAATGGAACAAGCTTATTAGAGCTTCTGGGAGTTGGAGGACCAAACAGCTGGAGGGCCGCAGTTTGAGGATGCCTACAGTAGAGTCTCACTTATCCAACCTTCGCTCATCCAGCGTTCTGTATTATCCAACAAAGTCTGCCTCCTGCCTGGATTCTCAGCTGTTTCAATACATTGCAATGTTTTGGTGCTAAATTAGTAAATACAGTAATTACTACATAACATTACTGTGCATTCAGAAAGGTTTTACTGTTGTCAGTTGTTTTGTGACCCCAACATAGAGTTAAGTGAACCTCATTTGGGGTTTGGACCCACAATTCAAGAAGCAGTGAGCAGACATCTTGCATGGGAATCTCAATTAGTATTCTTAACTTTTCTCGTAAAGGTAAAGGTTTTCCCCTTGACATTAAATCTAGTTGTGTCCGACTCCGGGGGGTGGTGCTCATCTCTATCTCTAAGCAGAAGAGCCAGCATTGTCCGTTGATGCCTCCTAGGTCATGTGGCTGGCATCACTGAATGGAGTGCCTTACCTTCCTGCCGAAGCAGTACCTATTGATTTACTCACATTTGCATGTTTTCAAACTGCTTGGTTTGCAGAAGCTGGGGCTAACAGTGGGAGCTTACCCTCTCCCTGGATTTGAACTGCTGACCTTTTGGTCAGCAAGTTCAGCAGCACAGCGCTTTAACCCTCATCACCACCCAGGGCTTCTAACTTTCCTCATATACCGTATGAAATAACCAAATATGTCAAATGGATTTCCAACTAGGGGTGTATCCATATCATGCAAGTTATAACATTTTGATCTGTAATTTTCTTGAGGTATTCAAAATTCACAGGATACTTGTAAATGTAGTCCTGAAGACTTCTAAGTACCACAAGAAAACTACCCATCTCAGGATCCCATAGAATGAAACCATGATAATTAAATGTTGCCAGAGTGCTATAAATGTGTTCTATGGGCCGTTTGTGTTGACAACAGTTTAATCTAATAAAATTGTTTAGTATCACGGCTGGCAATTTAATCTCTGTTTGTGTCCCAGTGCAATAGAGATATTTTTATCATAAAATTTTGCCTTCAATTTAGGAAAAGGAATTGTATTCTTTCTATGTTAACAGCAACATTGCAATGATCCCTATTGCTTAATATCAGTTAATTCATTTACCTTTTATCTCTGCCCAAAAAAACCAGAAAGGCAGTCTGTGTTCGCCAGTGTGCTTTCTTTTGGTGCACTGCTAAGTGATGAGTTTTGTTTGAACAGAACTTTTTACATCCAATTCTGTTCAGATAACATTGTTGTTTTGAGAATTACCAGTTAGATTTTGATCAAAAGTTTTCATTCAGATGTTAGATGGTGGAAACCTAACATCTCCTTCCCCCTGTCTAACTCCTTCTGATGCACACGCTCGCATGCACATACTTAGTTCCATTGTTGGAGTATGTGTGTATGCAAATATAAAGAGGTGACGGTAATTCCTAAATGTGAAAATTAAAACCCATTCTGTGTATGTTCACTTGTCTCTGTGACCTGGTAAATTTCCAAAAAACTTCAAATGATCAAACCTTTAAACAGAATCAGAGTAGTATAAAATAACATAGGACTACTTGAATGGAGGGGAAAAGTTCAGAGAATTTTAAAAAATAGGGTTTGGGGGAAGCGTACATTGACTTTAATAAGAGAATCTTTTTACTGTGCTTTGATGACTAATTTTGATTTTATTTTTTTCTAAAAATCCTCCTAAAATTGATGTTTTTTATGGTATCTAACATCCCATTATAATGACTTTGAGAACTTTCTTTACAGATTTATATTTTAAAAATCAAATAGGTATCCATTAGAGGGCTCTCGAGGTTTTGAGATGATCAGCCTTGATAGTGATGGCTCCAGAGCTTTGCTTGCTCATGTTTTTTCTCTCTCTTTCTCTTTTGTGTTTTACAGAAAAGGTCACGTATTGCCTACAGTGACGAGGTGCGGAATGACCTCCTGGGGGATGATGGGAATTCCTCAGAGATCCAGGTAGGATGCTAATGAAGAAGCCATAGTGGGTGGCTGGAGGGTGAAGGAGGTCATTGGCACACCGGGCTTCTCAAGCTGCTCCCTAACAGCATTAGTAACAACTCATGTGGAAGTGATACTGTTTAATGCAAAGCTGGGGTCTTAATCAACTTCAAAATGTTTCTTGGAGATCTTACAATTTAACCCTTTTGCCTTGTGATCACTGTCTGCTATCTTCCTTTTTTTAAAAAAAAATCTTTTCTTCTTCTTTTCTTTATTATTGGATACTTAAGGAATAGCTTGAAACACAGTGTTTGCTGACAAAGCCAAGGTCTTCACCTCAAACACATGTAAAAGGAATAAAAAATTACATAATGCAGCTTTGATAGGAACGGAGTATAATTAAATCAACACTGGCAGGCAAAACAAATGAAAATGAGCTTCCAGAATCTGACAGTTTTTCTCTGTTTCTATGTGGGTTGCCTCTCTCTGAACCAGATTTTTTTTTGTGTTTTGCATAAAACTGAAAGTTATGCTTAAAAATATACTGATGCAGTATAAGATATTAGTGTTTTAAGGCATGTGGCAATGCTATATGCCTCTTCTGAAATCTTCTTGGGTTTGCAGTGTTTGTTACGTTGTAGCCAATGTTTTTGTAAGACTTTTGCATTTATTATAACAAATTATTCTCATGGTTTAAAACCTTAAAATACAGAGTTTCAGCTAAAGGTCTGTTTCTGAGGTGTATTTTTGTGTCTGCCTTTATTCCAGAATAAAACTTCAAAAGCTTCCAACTAAGTTTTGATGTAATGGGATGTGAAGTCAAATAGACATACAACGAAGTCTTATTTCTTTAATATTAAATAGAAGCTTGTTTCTGCCTTATTTTAGGGAAATGATTTGATATATTGTCTATACATATAACATTCCTTTTCCAAGCTGTGTTATCGATGAAGTGAAATTCTATACACATTATGTTTTGCATTTTTTATGAAATTAAATTATACATTACATAATATTGCAGCCAAAGATTCATGTTGTGTTGTGTTGTGAGAAATGTTTTATATCCATCTTCTGCAGAAATCAATGCACTTCAAAGTACATCACTTTGACTGTGTTATGTAATTCAGGTATAGCCCATGACACCTTAACATACACATTTAGGGGAATAGGAAATACTAGTTTGTTTGTGTTTTGCATACATTTGAAAGGATTTCATCTGAAAGTAGATATTTATTTCAGGGAAAAAATGACACTTACTACTTCATTACTACACACTACAGAAAAAATTCACTTAAAATCCAGTTTCTGCCTCCTGCAGAATTCTGGGGTCTGTAGTTTAGTGAGGCTGTTAAAGGCTCCTCCCTAAACTACAAACCCCAGAATTCTGCAGGGGGCAGAAACCTGATTTTAAGTGGGGTTTTTTCTCTAGTGTGATTGGGTCCGTTCTTTTTACTTAACTCCCTATTTTAAAAAGAACCCTTTGAGTCCTGAGTTCAAATTCTTCAGCCTATTTTCGGATTATACATGGAACCACCATGGCTCATACTCTGAAGGGGAACTGAGGTTTTAAAATCTTCATTTTAATTAGAATGCCATATTTAGATCACTACTGTTAAGTTTCTTCTTTTAGATTTAAGTGTCTTAATTTTTTTGAAAATTTCTACATGAAACATTTACCTATGTATCCAACATGTTTACAGTTTATGCACTCATGGATTCGGAAAAGGATTGATTTGTGGTAACTTGAAATTAACATAGAAAGAAAGGTTGTTCTGTGATGAGTAAATGTGTCCCCATTTTTCTCAACCACTTAACAGTGTATAACCTGCATTATTGTTTCTTTCAAAGTGAGCCCTGCCAGTGTTCTAGAATAAAACTAAGCATTTCCTTTAGAAAAAAAAACACACCATTTTATTACTCTATCATTGGTCAGCACTGCCTGGGCCTAGAACTGTAGGATTCTAGATGCGAATCTGTGAATTTTCTATGGACAGTGGCTGCATTCATTTCTTCAGGACAAGTTTAGAACATCTTAAGTGCACTTTAAAAATGCTGAACTGACTGGTTTATTTGCTGCTTTCTAACCATTTAACAAGGTAGAGTGGCAGCAAGAAAAGTGTGTTGTCTCCCATTTTAATCCCCAAACATAACACAAATCAATAAATGAATCAATCAAAGGCAGATGCTGCATAAAAATTGCTGTTGGATGATTTTCTCAAACTAGGAATATTGACCTCTTAACAGCACCTGATAAACTTCTGAACTGAGACCAGTCAAGAAAGTTAAACACTTCCAAAATTAGGCAGCTGTAGAAGGAAACACAGATATCTGTAATGCTTTCTTGCTAGCTAGCATATATGTGCAACCATTAGGTTTGTTTATGCAAAGTTGTGTTTTAAAAGTATAATGGCATGACTTTATTAAATCTAGTAGTTACAAAGCATAAGCCTTTAGGTAATTTTGAATACCCTGCCTGGAAAGAGTAAAGATTGTGAAATATTTCAAATTCGATATTACAGTAATTTGTTTCTTGAGAAAAAAGGTGTTGGTCCTGTTGACAACATTGTACAGGGTGGTTTTTGTGATTTGATGTGTTCGTCAAGGCAGCAACAAACATAAGATATGCACATTAATATGTGTAAAAGCTGTGCTTTCTTGTCAGAATAAGTTGCTATGTTTTTTTTCAATACAATTGGGTTCAATATGTATGGTTTTGTTGGAATATATTATGTGTTTTTCATTAAGTCGTTTCTTGCATTTTGTGTTCATTATTTTTCTTCATTAATTGTGTTTGTTAATTTCCTTCCAGTTAAACATAATCAGATGCAGCATGTTTTGAAGTACAAAAGCAGGAGACAAAACTGGATGGTGCCTTCTTGGGTTGTCTTTGTCCCCAGAAATAGACTTTATTTATACAGAATAGTTCAGTGTTGCCACTGTACTGCCCAGAACACACACTTATATTATTTATTTGTATTTGTAGAAATCTTAAATATCACTTTATTTTAAGCAGTCGTCTTTCATTTTGTGTGACCACATTTATCAAATCCCTTGAGATGTCCAAGCTCTTTGATGCAACAATTCAATTCTAGTTTGGAACTACATCTTAATATTTTGTGTTTGTTTAACAACGTGATAGGTATATTGTTTAGAAAAGAACATACATACTAGATCAATACATTGTTTGAACCCAAATTGAGTGTAAACCTATGCTGTTTACGGGTCCCAGATTCTGAAATAAAATTTGTTATCTTTATCCCAAACTTTTCTTTTAGTAATTAGGATAGTTGTTATCACCATGAGCAACTAAAACGAGCAATTAATTCATCGAGATAGTATATATGCTACCCATAGAAAACAAACATTTTGTGGTGATATGGTTACCTAATTTTTTTTACAACGAAGCTCTGATAATGTAAGATTTGGACTTGCTGTGCATAAAGTGTGTCAAAACTCCAGAAACAGACCAGGGGGTGAAGTTGGTCAATTTAATTCCCCAAGATCTAAAGAAGGTCGGTATCACTTCATATAGCCCTGGCAGAGCAGATCATTACCAGTCACAAATCTGTTCGTTACATGCCGAGAGTTTATAGCAAAATAAATAGACAGTCATCACAAGTTCAGAAAATTGTGTGTTCGACCCACGATAATGTGTAAAGGGCGTTTAATAGAGTTCAGCATTTATTCGTTATCTGTATGCGGGCAGAGACGGCAGTAGCGTTATCAGCTTCTTGGGGGAAAAAATTCGGTCGTTCCCCACGTCACGTGATGTGCCTCACAGACACGCACACACTCTGCGATGCAGTTTTGATTCTGCTCACAGCAGAAGGCTTAGCCACAAGAGATTCCACTGGTTCAAACCAGCGTAAACCAGCTTTTTTTTTAGTCTACAAAGGAACAGATTACCGCTTGTATCAAATGGGGGGGGGGGGGGAAGAATCTTTGTTTCAAAATATGCTGATTATCATAACGTAAAATGGTGGCTGCACATATTTTCAGGCTGTTTGACTGAATTTGGTGTGCCTTATATATTACATTTTTTAAAACTACAAGCAATAGAAATTCATTGAGTGTCATTGTCGTTGAAGGGAGAAAGTCTTTTGTTGATTTGAATGAATATCTTTCAGTCATCATTTAGAAAAGAAAATCTCCCGTTACTTAGCTCAGTTGCAAATCCTATGCAGAGCTTAAATTCAGCCATGCAGCACAAACAAGATAGAACATTTTTTGTTTGGGACCTATTGAAAAAACAAATGTGGTGCATTTTAAAACTCTCATTGACTATAGTAGGGTGTCATGCCCCAAATGGTCTCTATTGCAGAAGAGTAGTTTTAAACTTTGGCCCTTAAAGTGTCATAGCCAGCTGAGACTTAGTGACCTGAGGTTGGGGGGATTGGAAGGGAATAGTGATGTGATCAACTGCCAGATCATCTTTTTTAAAGAAGGGAAGAAAATGAGGAGAAAAGAAGAGAGTGAACGAAAGAGTGATTGCAAAGTGCTTCAATTTAAGAACAGGTGGGGTTGCACTGGAAAACGTGCATGCTCTTTCTTGATATAAAATTCTCATAAAGCTCCTTTTCTAAAGAACTCTTAACTACATCAGCTTTCTTGCAAATGATTAGAAGCACCATCTCCTGACAGATTTGGCAATAGTACATGTCTTAATTTTAGACTGACAAAGTGAACATAAGGGACCTCCTGTGTTCTTCTGTATTTGGAGATTTCATATCCATCAAAAGAAGCAACCCTCTGCTTGCCACCTGAGTTTAAAATTAGTTTACAAATGGCTATGTCAGTTGAATATTAAGAAATTTTCACCATAATAGAGAAAATATGATAGTATCAGTGAGAAAATCTTTCCACACTCCTTAGTAGAGAAAAGCTTTCCCTTCCTGCATTCCTCTGACTGTGTTTGTTGCAATGGACTAACACAGTCAGTGCTCAACAACAGACTAATATTCTGAATAAAGAGTATTTTGCAGTATAATTGACTTGATCTATTGAAAGGAGTCCAGCTACTTTAAGATTAATGGAAGTGTAGAAGTGAAAGAAGCTGAGTGGGAAATAATGACCTTTTTGAAATACATTCTATACAAAAACAAAGCCTGTGGCATTCCAGTTTCATAATTGATGTGTTTATTGGCCATTTATGTTTAATTGGTGTGTGACTCATTTTCTACAAATAAATGTATTTTATTAATTTGTAACACAAATAAATAATAGTGAAATTAAAATAATTCTATAAATTGGTGTCTTTGTGGCCATCCCTTTTATGTATACTGATCTACTTAATAAGATATATGTGTTGGGGTACATAAAAAGGCAGGTGTCAGTACTAAAAAATACAAAAACATTCTGAAAACTTGTATATACAAAATCACTTCAGCTGTACAATCTTAGAAGAGAGGAATAGTAAACTTGTTTTCTCCCTTTATATTATAGACTTCTATGAAGTCATTCCCCTTTATTTCATGATGGTGTCTTAGATGTGGTTTAAAAGAGAATTTCACACTATTCTCTTTGTTTAATGTGACAGTGTGAGAAAGTGATCTTTATTCGTTCAAAAAACTCTGCATGTAGTCTATGTTTAGGTTCTTTTAATGTGTTTGTCTGTGATTTTTAAATGCTAAACATGTAAACAGATAAATTGTCAATGTTAATTCTGTATCCTGTCACACAACTGATCTTTCTTTCCTGCCATTTCTTTCCTTTTTATCTTTTTTTGTGCGTTCATGTTGCAGTTGATAAAATTACGTGAAGAGGTGAGTACTTCCTTGCTTTCTGTTGTCTGGCTTTTCCTTTAAAGCTGGTTTTCCAAATCTGAAGTAGATCTTTTTGGTCATTGTCGCAGAGAAACCTGCACAAAGAAAAAAAGGAAAAAAAATATTGATTACATTGCTTTAAAATGTTCCAGCACTTGTTTCTTTTTTCTTTCTTTTTTCCTTAATAACTATACACTTACATGGGAATCCCTAGATCAAACCTTTAAAATTAACATTCTTTGATAGCACAGAGAAAAGGGATAATTTAAAGGCACTGTAAAAAAAGAAGGAAAACTACTATTTGATCTCTATTAAAATACCATGATCTAATCAGATCCTGTAATGATATCTGCATCACACAATCTTTGATGGAGTAAATACCTTTATAGCCCAACAATATTAGAGAAGGTACTGTGATCGTGAAAAAAAACGCTCTGTGCTTGAAGTAAGGATACTAGCAAAACACTATTGTGTTAGACCTCCTGGCATACAAAACAGTATGAAAATATTGCACGCACGTTGGAAAGGGAATGCATGTAGATGTGAGCTCAGTTGTGCCTACAGTATTTATTATTTATTTCTGCATATGCTGTAGAGAATGCAGATGAGACTCCTTCCTCCTTTCACATTAGGAAATGACCTGGAGTGGAAACAAGACTTCTGAAGCTCATATGAAAGCACCCGGTGGTTACTTCCTAGCACTCTCTATTATGTTATTGAAGGTTCCTTTTCAGTCTTATTCCACAGTATAGCTAATATGTTAGGGTTTAAAAATTGAATTCTTACGCTTATAGGTCTGTTAAAGTAAAAGTTGCCAGGGAAGTGGTTGTTTAAGGTTGTGCAATGACACCTAAGACTTCCTAGCAAAAAGGGAGCAAAAGCAAGACAGTGTGCATGGGTACTCTTGTGTTTGGTAGGTGACGTTGGATGTGTTTAATTCATAAGAGGGGTGAGACAAAGCATATTTTTGAGTGATGATGGACATGCTTTGGAAGAACTTGGATATAACCAAATGAAATACCAGGGAGTTCTTGTTGTATTGATTTCCTTGTAATGTTAAGGCTGCTGATCAATCATGCACTGTTAATTCCCCATGCCTATGCAGCTTGTAGGGCATTGGTTTGATGTGATGAGGGAAGCACCTTCATAACATCAACCAATATAAAAAAATGCAACTGAGCAAGTAACATTCTTGAACCTTCTCCTAGCTTCTTATTTTCATTTCAGGGGCATCGGTGCAAACAATGCTTTACAGAATAACATAAGCAAGAGGCATGCATCTGCTTTGAGGAGCTTACAGTTCATTTTCCATGGGAATGAGGGAGCAGAAAGGCTGATGCACAATAGAATAGGAAGGGAAGGAAGGTCAGGTTACTAATATTAGGCAAAAGTATACCCATAATATACTTTGACTTTTTTCAGCTGTGGATTGGATCGAAGCGATTAGTATGATCATTTTGTCCATCTACCAAAATAATAATTTCCTGCAAACCTATTTATACTTACTTAGGAGGAAAACTAGTGGCACCTAGTTGGGATTATATTTATGTAGGCATACATAGGCTTGCACTGTTAGAGAACCTATTGTTTTTGAAAGGATGTGAGTGTGGTGATATTTTTACTTATTCATTTCATAAATTCCTTTCCTGAATTCTGGCTAAAAGCTAAATATTTTCATGGTTCTCCATATACATACTTTCTCTGTTCAATATTTGTGGAAGAATACAGCAGAAGCATTCCTGGGAACAAATTCAATGGGCTTTCAAAACATTACTATTAACATGTTTCCATTATATTATTTTGGAATGCAATGTTTCCATTATAATTTAAAATCAATAGTGAAAGCTTATTAACTAAAATGGCAAATTAAATATCAGTAATACAAAATAGAAATTTGGTAATGGTACTACTTAAACTTTGGACTTTCCTCCCCCCCCCCCCAAATTAAAAATTCTGCTAAGTATATGCATGGGAGGATTGTTTTTCCTTGCTATTTGCTTACTTTACATGTCCTATCATTTATCTTTTTTCCCCTAGATATTGTTTGGGGAACATGTGAAATGTGTGGCTAATAAAGGACTGGAAGTCAAGATCAAAGAGCAGAATGTGAAGTGTGGTGCAATCTTCACTACTGCAATTTTTAGTTACCATATTAGCTGTAGGATAAGCTGTAAAGGGAGTGGTGTTTATATAGAGTGTAAAATGCACATTAAAGCCCAAATGACGGCTAGTGCAGTGATTCACACAAGGATCTAAACTAGTCAAATAGTAAGACATCAAGGCTTTCCCAATTACAGTTCTCCTAAGGAGGTATGATCTTAAAAGCAATTGTGATTTTTCCCATACTGTTTGTTAATAAAATGTACAATTCCTCTCATTACAAGGCTTTATTCCAGCACAGATGCCTGACACAGGAAATCTGTGGAGGCTGTGCTGCTCTGTTTTCTTTTGAGTTTCTGCAATCGCAGTTTGAATCCAGCCCACATGGAACGACTAAATCTCTAGCTATCGCCTGCCACTTTGCAAAAACTTCCTCAAGTAACTCCACATAGAAGCCCTTTGTGAAGCTAAAAGACAGCCTGATCCACCCCACACTACTCCGTATACAAAAGACAGGGGGACAGTGTGGGAGAATGGATTTGACGAGGGGTGGGGAAGGAGTTGAAAGCATCCGACGCTGATATTAGGTCATAGCTTTTCATGACCGAAAGAACAGTATTTCTCCAAAACCAAAAAGTAAATAACTTGAATCGCTTACTGGGGGGTGGCCCGGGGAAAAGGGTTGGGGGGGGGGGGAGAAGGCTCTGAAATAACTATGAGGCAGCATAATATAATTAGATCTTTCCGAGCTGTGCTCTGGGGAAGAGGAGCTAACAGGAAAGCTAAGCTGAACTTTAGGTGTGATGTGATGGTTTCTAAAGTCAGTTTTATCAATTTCACTCGGAATGTCTGTCCCTTATATCACCATTTCTTGTTTACTGACTGTGTTTTTATAAACCAAAATAAAATGTTAAAAGAACAAACTCCCAACATTGTAAAGGAATCTTTATCCCATAGAAATAGCAATGGTCAGTGGAACAATTATTTGCACTAAGTGCATGAATTGTGCAAAGTTCATATTTTTTTCACTCATAGCATCGTTTCCCCTTCTCTTGACCCTGAAGCCTTTGTCTTTACTCAAAAAAAGGCTTCCAACTTTTTACTTCCTTGTGTGATTCCTCCTTTTGTATCAATTGAAATGATCATCTTAAACTAGTTTCTTTATTCATATGTATTTAGATATATATAAAAATATATTTTAATGTATTTTGTATCCTGGTTTGAAAATGACTCTGTATATTTGTTAAGGCATGAGATCCTATAATACAGGAATTGCATTGTTTCAAGGTGTTCTTTTTTAGAAGTTATTTAGTAATCCTGTTAATATTAAATGACTTGATATTAAAATAGCTGGCATTAGAATAGCTTGGATTCAAAACAACATAATTGTGTATAATATACCGTGTCCTATATTATAAAATATTATTACATGTTTGTGCTTCTTTCTTCTATCTCCTCTGTCTTTGTGCCTGGATTGTCCCGTCCTCCCCCCATTTCCAAATGTAAAAGGATTTTTTTTTTTTGCAATTTACTCTTAACCTATCCGCTGTGTATTAGACAACTCTATTAATTATTATAGACTGTTATTGCAGCTTTCCTGACCTTCACATTGGGTTCTATCTGTGCTGATCTAAATGCATTGTTTTAATGATTTCTGTAAAAAAAAATTCAAGGAAAGCTTTGATGTGGCTTTAGCTGCCTCCATCGTCTGGCCGTATCTCAGAGATGTGTCACCTGTGCCGGGAGGGAATAGGGAAATCACGTTTTGAATGGTAATGATAACATACTAATCACTTCCTTTCTTTGAAGATAGAAGCGAGATATTCTGTCAGCATCCCTGGCTGCTAGAGCTTGGAGGCACTGGTCTAGGTGTATTAGCTTAAGTGTGCATGTCAATACAGCTTGCATCTCCCAAGATCCATAGGGGCTCATTAGAGCAAGGTAGATCATTTCAGCAGACAGACACTCAGATAATATGGATGGCACCTACTTTTTAATATTATTATTAGAAAGCATTTCTTCAATTTTTAAATGACATCTGTCAACAAGTCAAAGTTCTAGGAGTTGTTTTTTGACATATATCCAACCTGACTTTTTTTTTCCAGAGTGAAGAAGAAGCAGTTGGAACATGTGTGCTTGTTTTTAGTTTATGTATTTTGATAGCTTGATTGGAAATAAATGCTCTATATTCCTAAGATTATATAAGATTGTGCATAATCCGTAAAAGTTCCAAGTAAATGGATTAGACTAATTGTAGACATTTCCCTCTTAAAATGTGTTAGGCATTACCTTCTTAACACTCACACATTTTAAGAGGGTAGTGCCTATAATTAGCCCAATCTCGGTCTTTCTTGTTCATTGTGCTAGACATAATTCTGTAATGTTTGTTTTAAAATAAATTTCATGGAAACATGTGATTGCATTAAACTATACTGCTCCACCTAAAATTATAGATTTATATTAAATCAGTATTTTGTCCATTTCACTCTTAATGTCTGTCCCCTATATTACCATTTGTTTTTGTTTATCATTTGTAACAGTTATTGTTTATAATTGGGACAGTGGATTTATAAGTAAACGTATAGCACCTTTAATATCTGTATTGTATGTTGCTAAAATATAAATGTTAAAATCATAATCTGCAGAAGCTGAGATAGGCTTCACTACATTGTGCTGCAGAAAGTACTGTGATCTATTATGTCTAAATTAATAAAACACTGTCTATTACAAATCTTTTTACACATCATTTCTGGTATTCACACGGCTTTGTATTTGTTGTGTTGCTCGTATACCATTAGCAATACATTTGCTTTGCGTTAACCAAAAATGTAATGCCTAGCAAAAACAATTATTTATGCTCATATATACAGCTCCTTCCTAGCAGGGTTTACTGTGTTTTCTTAAAATAAAAATTAAGAAAAGGTAGTTCATATGTGGCATTGGGGGGGGGGGGGGGAGAGAGGAAGTATTGCAGATGGATGCCTGATTTTTCTCTTTCCCGTTTTCTTTTTCAGAGGGCACATCTGCTCGATAACACAGAGAGGCTGGAAAGGTCATCTCGAAGACTAGAGGCTGGATACCAAATAGCAGTGGAAACTGGTAAGAATTCTGAGAGTGAGCAAATTGTCTTGCTTATGCACAGCAGTCTTCACAACACATGACATTTCAGGGAAACTTCAAAGGCGAAGCAGAGACAGCAGCCCGAGATGTGGTTTACATATTGGGGAGACAATTGGGAGCTTATTTGCGCTTATCTTTTTTCAAGTTAAAAGGCATGACATCTACTGAAAACAGTTCCTGAGGTTTAAAAGTATACATCTGAAAAGAGATGGAATACTTTTTCTAAATTCTACATTTGTCTTAATATGCAGTTACATGTTGTCAGTTTACCCACCCGCAATGATTGCTAACACACAGGCTGTAGATTTCAGCTGTTGTTCAGGGTTTTTCTAGCTTGAAGTTGTATTCACATTTTAATAAATGTGTAATTAATCAAAGGCCTATAATGAATTTTGTAAGTTTACCTGTTTCGCATTTTATGTAACCAATGCTTCCTTCCAGTGATCTTACATAGCCACTGTTTTTATCCAGTCAAACAAGCAAGGCAATCAAATGTGACTACAGACAAATTAGTAGTAAATTGAGGGGGGGGGGGTCAGTTCAATTCTAAAATGATTAATTACTGTTGGTACTGCCTCAATCAGTAACTTCTAGAACACACACATTGTGTGTATCATAGGAAGCATTTTTTTTAATATAACAGTTAATTTTTCAATATCTGAATATTTTAAACCAAATTCTGAACTGCAAAAAAAAAAAAAATCCTGCCAGCTTTTCAGGACAGGCATGCATATTGACCAGGCAAATGTAATGTCTTCCAGCCATGTTGAATCGATTGGTTTTATTCCATCCAGAGGGTGGAATTAGCTATGGTGTCCCCCCCCCCTCATTATACACACACTACCTGGTTACTATGTATCATGACAACAGTTCATCCTTACTACTTTTTCAAAAAAGAAATCACATAAGACGTTGCACAACTTGAAGTGCTTTCTTGTATGCATGTGTGCATACTTCCATGTGTATATATACACACATACACATTTCCTGCTTTTCTCTCAGAATATTTCTTCCTTTTATCTCTACCACATCTGCATCACATACCAGACTCATGTTTAATTCCTTTTAATATTTGATGTGAAATTGCTTTTACATATTACCTGTAGCCAAATTTAGCTGTGCTCCTGAACTTAATAGAATCTTTGGTCTAGAACAAGGTCCATTTTACTTACAAAAGTAAATTCCTATATTTACATATGGATGGAATCCTACATAAGTTTACAGTTATGAAGAGATACCATGTGTGCCCTCTCCTTTTGCCTTACTGCTTCTGTAAGCATTCACTGAAACAATGCAGTGGACATTTTCATGCCTCTAGCATCACATTGGAGTTGAACCATGGGCATATTTGCCTTTGCTTTAGTGAATCATGTTAAAAGTTTGTGTAGTTTTATCTAATAACTGTTCTAATAGTTGTTATGAAACATATTGAATTTGTGAAACCTACTTCAGTTCAAACCCAGATTGTATCCAACTCTCTCCTGTACATTCTCTAAATCTATTCTTAGGTCTGGAGAATGACCAAAATATCAGCTTGTGGAATTAGATATTGGATATCACACTCTGTTCTTTTTGCAATATGATTTTGTTATGGCTTACGTTGTGAATTGGGGTTGGTAGGAACCATTCTCCGCATCATTTATTTATTTATTTAAAATATTTATATTCCACCCTTCTCGCCCTGAAAGGGACTCAGGGTGGAGCACAAGATATATACAGCAAACATTCAATGCTGGAAATAAAAACATAAATAAATACAAACATTAAAATTATTTATATCCACTTTAAAATCAGCTGCTTAAAAACCATCTCAGGACACCATTCTATTATGACCAGCTCTTGAATACATTCTGCTGCAAATACTTCAGTTAATCCTGAACCTGTTCCAAAATACCACTTTTCATACTTAGGATCATAGGGAATGTTTTGTGTTGATTTTTTGCATGACTGGACAATAGCAATTAACTGGGACTCTATTGTAAATTTATAGGTGTGTTTTTGATAATGGTGAGGAAAGGGGGGGGGGGGTTCTCCTATTGTGAAGGGGAAGCATACAAAACTGATGCTTTTTTGTGACCAAAGGTAAATAGGGGAAAGATGGCATAGAGACAAGAAAAACTGTAATAGAGATAGGACAGTCAGCTAAGGGGAAGAACTAAACATAGTTTGGGGAAACTGTGAATAAGTCAATAGTTGAAGGATTAATGTTTGATCTAATGAAATTCTATTTGTTTGCTCTTTTTAAAACCGTATCTGACTGTTACTACAGTAAACTCATTGAACAAAATATCTACTAGTCCATATAGAGATCATCTTGAAGCTAAGTACCCAATCCATGGAAGAATATTGCGGGGAAAGGAGAGTAACAGGATCTCAAGGATTTGAAATCGCAGGGCCAGCCTGGAGAGGGGATCCATCGTAGAAGGACTAGGGCCCAATAGTCCAGGGCATCAGATTTAACCCAAGATAACTTTGCTGCCCTAAAACAAAGCTCAAGATGTGTATTTCTTCATTCTGAGTTCTGTCAATGGAAGAATATTCTCTACACACTCGGGGAATTACACTAGTTTAGTGGTGCAAGAGAGATTCAGTGAAAAGAAGCATGGGAGTTAGAAAGGAACATTAATTTAAGATATGTCAATGACACCAAAGATTTGAATTGACTGTTGAAGAAAGTCAAGGAAAAAGTGTAAAGGAAGCTTTACAACTGAATGTTAAGAAAACAAAAATACAGGTAATTTGCATAATTTTAAAGTAGGCAACAAAGAAAGACATAGAAAAAGATTTTCCACACCTTCACATAGTCATTAATCAGAATGGAGACTAGTCAAGAAATCAGAAGAAAACTTTGAGAGTCAGCTTTGAAGAAACTAGAGAAGATCCTGAAGTATCGAGATTACTAAAATTGGCCTTGCTATTGCATTTCCAATTTCTACTTAAGCTTGTGAATACAGTACAGTTAAGAAAGTTGATAGAAAGAGAATCAGCCCATTTGAAATGTACTGGAGAAGAGTTCTGCGGATAACATGGGCTGCCAAAAAAGACAAATAAATGGGTCCAAGTGCAAAACAAGTCTGAACCTAGAAAGTCAAGATGACTAGGTCCACCATAAGGTAAAGTCATTCTGACAGCAGTGAACAACAAGAAGTTGTTTAACACACACTACTCTGCTTACTGGATGAAACAAATGAGCAGAAGGAACAGCTGCCTCTACCACTCTTGGTATTCACCTCACCCTGCGTAATGAAAGGCCTTGCCTTATAGGAGGAAATGATCATGCAGAAAGTGACAGGTGAAACAGACAGCAGTAAACTGGCCCAGCATGAAGATCTTGGGCAGTTAAGCATGCTGGCTTAAATAATCTTCACTGCAGCATCTTTTCTGTTTGTTTGTTTTTTAAGTTAGAGTTGCTTGCCCAGATATTTACATCTTTCTAGATCCTCTTATGTTTAAAATATATTGTTATTTATATTAAGAAATTCTGTAGTAAATCATGTATAAGAGTTATAGTTAAAAATTACAGAATTTGCAGACCAGAACCATTTGAAGGATCAGAGTTGCCAACCTTATATAAGTCAGTTCATAATAGGAAAATGAAGATGCCCAAGGTATCTTTAAAAAACTCTGGACTAACCAAAAATGTAAGGTGTAAAGTTTTGAAGCAGCCCGGAAGCTTCAACTAGTCCAACGGTCGGCAGCCAGGTTGCTCACTGGAGAGACGTAAAAAGGAACATACAACTCTTTTGTTACGCCAACTCCACTGGCTACCGATCAGCTTCCGAGCACAATTCAAAGTGCTGGTTTTAACCTTTAAAGCCCTAAACGGTTCTGGCCCAGACTACCTGCCCGAACGTATCTCCTGCCACGAACCATCACGAAGTTTAAGATCTTCAGGAGAGGTCCTGCTCTCGATCCCACCACTATCGCAAACACGGTCGATGAGAACGAGAGACAGGGCCTTCTCAGCAGTGGCCCCTCACCTATGGAATGCCCTCCCTAGAGATATCAGATTGGCGACCTCCCTCTTGTCTTTTAGAAGGAAAATCAAGACCTGGTTATGGGACCCAAGCGTTTGATCAGTGAGCAGCAAGTGGAAGAAGATCACACAACTTATGGCAATGAATTGACCTGGACTGGTTTTTGGATTTCAATTTTAATGGATGTGTCTTAATTAATTGTTTTAATTGTTGTTTTAATTTTTCAATATTTTGATTGCACTGTGGTTGTTTTTATGATGCTAGCATTGTATGATGCTTTTGTTAAGCTGCCCTGAGTCCCCTTTCAGGGGGAGAAGGGTGGGGTATAAATATAGGAAATAAATAAATAAAGTTAAAATGTATGGAAGGCCAACTATGGGATGGAAAAGAAGATAAATATTAATTGTGTGGTTGACAGCTGAATACAGTGATACACATGACTGTTTTAAATGGGATGCTTTAAGACCACATGGATAACAGTTATGATCTAAAATTCCTCCCCACACCATTAGCATTGAAGCCTTATATAAATGATGCTGAAATAGGTTACTCAAAATGTATTTTGCATGGACAACTGTCCGTTTTTAAAAACTTTTCAAGATGTATTCTACGTAGATATTCTTATAGAACATTTTACACAGGAGGAGGAGAAATCAGGAGGAGAAATCCAAATTCTATGCAATGATTCCCAAGATAAACTGGTTCCCTGAGGACAACAGTATTGATTCTGGATTTGTTTAAAGTACTTAGTTAAAAATGAGCATGGTATACATTTGGTAGAATGGTCATTATGTTAGATCATTATATGGTCAGTTTCAGGGCTGCTTTCATTATCTTTAAGACCAGAGTGAAAAATGAGTGATAAGTATTAGGTAGAAATAAATGACGTAAGAAGATGATAAATGAGGTACTGTGAAATGCAAAAGTTTATAATATACAAATTTTACTTTTCTGGAAGGGACAGACAAGTGGACAGTTAATATCATAATTATAGCTCACATTCAATTTTCTACTTCTGGTTTACTGACAATATCGGAATAATGTTTTAGAAAGATTTAAGAGAGTTGATTTGGATATTAAGCAGGACAGTTTTGAATCTGCCATGACACAATCCTGCAGTAAGTCTGAACTTCATCTTGGGGAATGTTCATAGATTAATGTTCCATCTTTGTATCACTGCACAGTCTTGGCCAAGGGGGGATAAAATATAGGTAGCAGAGAAACATCTTAATAACAATAGTCCTGAATGGACTTACGTGTACCCATGTGAAAGTTTGCACATTAGGCTTGCTTAAAACTGCATTCATTTTGATAAATAGTTCTTGGCAGTGAATGATTTGTGTGAACTATTTGCATACTCTTGAGTACCTTTTAATATAATAACTCTTGTACCTCTTCAAGTGAGGGATAATAGAATTAGATTTGCATAGAAAATATGACTATTCTCATACTGACATGTTGAGTTGCTACTTCAGATAATTTCTGGTATCACCTAGAATAATGATTTCCAACCTTTGATTCTCCAAGTGTTTTGGACTTCAGCTCCCACAATTCCAAACAGCTGGTAACCTGGCTAAGATATCTGGGAGTAGAAGTCCAAAACAACCGGAGGACCAAAGGTTGGGAACCACTGACCTAGAATCATAGGATCATAGAGTTGGAGGAGGCTACAAGGGCCATTCAGTCCAACCCCCTGCCATGCAGGAACACCCAATCAAAGCACCCCTGACAGAGTGCTGCTAGATAACTAACCAGATTTGGATTTATATCAAGCCTTTTAGTTTAGTGATCCAACTCAGTTCAAAACAGATTGTAATAATACAAATGTGTACATATATTTTCCCCTCTGTGAATCTAAAGACCTTTCACACTGCACAACTGTAGTACTGTATTTCTATGTTAACTGGCATGATTACTTCCTATGCATCCTGAGATTTGTAGTTTGTGAGACACTAAAAGTTCTCTGGCTGAGAATTCTAAATTCCCCTGATCTGAATCTCAAATTCTAGGATTCCTCAGGGCGGAACCATGGCAATGAATGTGGAATCATAGTGCTTTTACTGAGTAGTGTGAAAAGACCCCAGGGGAACAGCTAGTAATTGAAGCTTTGGTAGTTAGTGTTTGGACCCAGGTATTCATTTTGAAAGTAAGTTAGTACTCTGCAGCTACTTCTGTGCCATATGGTTAGAGCTGGGTTGAATGTCTTGCCTTTATTTTACAAGAGTCAAGAAACTCACATGGTTGCATCTCACTGTGCATTTTAAATTGAACATCATTATATGCAACATGAAGGGCCAACATGGTGTCATGATTTGAGGATTGGGCTATGACTCCAGAAACCACAGCTCAGATCCCTATAGGGTCATGGAAACTCATTGGGTGATCTTGGGTAATAGGGTTGGCATAGGTAGGAAATGGCTTTATTTATTTCTTGTAAAAAGCATTGCATAAATCATTATAAAACTGATAAAATAGAGGAAACACAAGCAACTAAATTATTTTTGACCAAAAACGGGCAACAGCAACCACATTGTCTATAGCTTGAAACCATTCTTCCGCTGTGCATGAGGCATGACTTGAAGGCATACAATGTGCAATATAAATTGAAAAATCTTTTGCTATTAAAGACATTTAGAGGAAGCAAAATAAATTACTTTCAAAAACTTTGGAAAAGCAGGTTTCGATTGTACTTTTGTAAACCAAAATGACATGAGTAAAAACGTTATTCATCTATGGGATCTCTTGATTATTGTTTGATAATTCTGTTTATGATTATTGTTTTTTAAAATACTGTGATACATGACTGTTACCTACAAAAGAAACCAATTAGCCCCTGAAGAGCTCGAGCATTCTTTGTTCATGATGAGAGCATTGTTCCCAGCTACACAATTCAAGTAAAAATAGGCTTTTCAAGAAGTCTATTGTGTTATCATGTTTTAAGAGAAATGTTCAGTGATTTTTAAAAAGATGCAAAGATCAACCAAGTTCAAACACCTCTAGATCTCTGTGTTTTTCATACCATTAGCCTTACAATTTGCCAAATGCTTTCCAAAACAGGCTTACAAGGAAGTAAGCTCCACAGAGTACTGCATATACGGCTGGATTTCTTCAGAAGGGGCATAGTTGGATCCTTGCTAATTTTATCATTGCTTCTTTGATGTTGAAATGTTAATATTTTACTAAAGTTCATCACTTTATAACAGGCATGAGCAAACTAAGGCTTGAGAGCCAGATCCAGCCCCCTGGGTGCTTATCTTAGGCTCTCCTCATTTCCCCCTGTCAGCTTGGCAGAAGTGACCCACCATGTCCTTATGGCAAAAAGATGAAGGAGGAAGGCATGTAGCAGCTGAGAGCCTTCCTGCTTTGCCCTCCTCCTGGAATAATTCCAAGAGGACAGCCTGAGGATCAGGGCAGTCACTGTATGTCCTGCCTTCCTCCCAGCATAAGGATGGGGTGAGCAGCCCATCCTTATGCTGGGAGGAGAACCTAAGGATGACTCAGGCCCTGCCCTGACCTGTCCTGGCCCTGCCCTCTCCCAGACTCTCCCCCTCCCAGGCCCACCCCACCCAGCGTGTGCCCATCCCCCTCCCTCCTGACCCAGCCCTCCTGGCCAGGCTTGTAGTGTGGCCCCAAGGCCAAAAGGTTTGCCCATGCCTGCTTTATAACATTGTTTTTATGAAAACTACCATATAATAGGTATAAAATAAAAGTCTCATTTTTGGTTTTGACCATGAGAATGTTTTTGAGTATATTTCTCCAACGGGAAGACTCACTCTTGTGTTGCCAATGTGAAATTATTTTGTATTTCAATAAGCCTTTGGAGATTTTGCAACTTGGGTAGTCTGATACTATCATTGAATAATTTAAACAAGTTTATAAAATGCTCCTTCTTATCACCTAGTGGATGGATAGATTACTCATAGATCTTTTTATTATTATTTGAAACACAACAAGATTACTACACAGCAAACAAGATCACTATGCTGATTGTTGTATTGGATCAAAGGTCAGACACTTCCCAAGTGTCTAGGATTATTATTATTATTATTATTATTGTTATTATTATTATATTTTGCTACAGTCCTTGTTGGAAATAAAATTCAAGAAAAAATGTTTTGGTTCCCATGTACTTTTTCAAATACAGCTTGAGTGCCCATGCTTCCATTTGCATTGCACAGTTCATATATAGTGGTAGATTTTTCGCCTTCCAATTACTTGGATACAGATTTTATTTATGAGTTATGGTTCAAGGTAACAAACTTTTTTTGTAGCTGTTGACTTCTCTATGGCTTGTGTAATTATGCCATTCTGTCCAATTAGTCCCATAGTCCCAATTGTTAGGATAAACACAAATAAGCTTTATGAAACCAATTAAACATAAACTGATAATCTGGAGTAATTTTCTGATATTTAGGTTGAACCTTCTTTTGCTACTACAACAATAACTCTTTATTGATTAACCCTTAGGCCATATCATAATACCAAACCAAACAAAAAGGCTTGATAAGTCTTGATTGCACTCTATGTAGTAAGTTAAAATAAAACACTTATAACAATACAGTAAATAAATATGATAAAACTGAGTATTTTGCTGCTAGTAATTCCTCCAACTTGTAATTTTTCACCTCAGTTCTTGAAGTGATAATTAGATGCATCAATTATATATTTTATGATTTCCTTGATTCAATGTAATTCAAATTTTAGTGTGCAGTTCTGTAGAATATCATTCTTCGTTTCTGTCCTGCCCCAAGAATCCATTTGGGAGGGAAAGCTTTTTAAAAAGGTAACTTTTAATGCAATGCCTTTAATGCTAGACTGATTCATAATGTGATACTGTTTAAACAGTGTAATTAACTGGGAATAAAATTCAGAAAATAATTCCCCCTGCTTAGTCATACTTCTTCCATTTATTATTAATTAATTATTAATTGTTCTCAAGTGGGACTTAATTGAGAAGCCTGCTGAAAGATACTATTGACACAGATGACAGTGAGCAAACAGATCTGCAAGCTGCTCATACCATGTTGACTTTCAATCTACTTGCTAATGAGGAACCAAATATTTTGGTATTATAATAATAAGTACACACATGAGTCTCTACTGGCAGTTCCCAAGTTGCAAACATCTGGATTACAAAAGACTCATAGTTAAGTATGGGGCTGAGATAACAGGAGATGAGAGAAATGTACTCCGCTGAAGGGATATGCACTCCTGAAAGTGTTATCATGGGAAAGCTCCACTGAAGCTTTCCCACCAATCCTTGTTTCTACAATAAGTCAAATTTTCCAAAATGCAGGAACAGAAAGTGAGGCAGAATCTTCTGAACAGGGGCACAGACAACAAAACAAACATCACAGGGGTGTTAGCCCTTCCCTATGAGATCGAAAGCTCTCTCTCTCTCTCTCTCTCTCTCTCTCTATATATATATATATCTACACACACACACACACACATTTGACTGGAGTTAACTTCAAAAATGTACCTGTTCCGACTTACAAACAAATTCAGCTTAAGAGCAAACCTCATAACTTGAGGACTGCCTGTATTTACAGAATGTATTTAGACTGTGTAAACTTCTACATAGTTCCTGTTCCACTTAAGCATAATTTGTCTTTTTGAAATCTGGCTCATAATTTATTTACAGATCTATGTGTTTCTGAAATATATATTCTCAAGTTCTCGAAAGAATTTCCCATTCTTGTAACAAATCAAGAGATGCTATATGAACATCACTATAGTCATGTGACATTGTTTATAGCAGTGACATTGTGATGTGTTAATGAAAAAAATCCAGAATAACATTGTTCAATTGCAGGCAGTGGGTTTTAAGGAAGGACCCAATCTGTACTGTAGCGACAATTCAGGTTACACCAATCCTACTTCAGAATAGAATAGTGTTCTGGAGGGTGACTAAAGGAAAGGTCCGTGAGAGAAATGGTTTTTAGAGTATCAATTGATGAATTTCTATCCTCTTGTGTTTGAATTTGCATCCTGTCCTGCAAGCAGTCTTAAAATTAACCTTTAGAACCTTTAACTTTTGGAAATGTTTTATAACCACTTCTTATTTTCCTCTAGCAGGGAATACACATGGAAATATATCCCTAAAACTTTTACATCAGATGAGGAAATTATTTATTATAGTTCAGATGACAAGCTGCTTCTTAAATACTTTCTAGCATGAAACGTTTGGGAGAAATTATTTGAAACAGCAGTGAACAACATTGCAATACTTTGCTTTGTGAACTATACTACTTTAAGTTTGCTTTAAATATGGTAGTTATCTAAAAGAACAACTTTAAAATTTGTGATGCAGTAATATTGGATTTGAAAATTGCCTCCCGAAACAGCTTCAGGATTTTGTTTGGAAAATTATTGATACTGAATATACTTTTCAGAATTCCCATCTCAATATACATCTTTGAATTATTCTGATATAGTACAGGTGTGATATTTTGCTACTTTTGAGAATCTGTATACCACTTTCCTGGTAGAGGATTTGCACTTGGTCTGTGCAATGTATGAAACTAAAATTTTGAATATATATCCTT
Source organism: Anolis sagrei (assembly GCF_037176765.1). Classification (NCBI taxonomy): domain Eukaryota; kingdom Metazoa; phylum Chordata; class Lepidosauria; order Squamata; family Anolidae; genus Anolis; species Anolis sagrei. The sequence continues at coordinate 208,236,465 of NC_090023.1, read as the reverse complement.
ATTTTCTGGCATTTTGTAACAGAACAAGATGCAAACAAGTCAAAACAGGAAGTGAAAACAGAAGATCCCAATTTATGTCTTGATAAAGCAGAAGACTCCAAACTCATGACCTTCTTGCATTACATTTGATGTGCCTTTCTTTTTCTTATTTTCTTTTTAAAAAATCAGTTTCAGTTTACTTTGAGTCTGACTTTTAGTACTGAGAATTTCTCCCTCGGTTTGGTGTTTATGTATTTAACTGACTTTTCTTAGGTGGATACACAAAAAACTCACAGCATGGGCTCTTGTTGGACTAGGACTTTGTGTACAACTTAGATCAAGTAGAAAACTTGACGGGCTTAGATTTTTTTAAAAACTTACCTTGCTTTTTGTGCTTCTTGTTTGAAGCCTTTAACCTTTACTTTCTGTTGGGCTACCAATGTTTTCCTGCATTTGCACAAAAGAACAAAGTTGAATGTTAAAAAGAAATATTTATATAGACACACACACTTTTTATAAGTCAAGCTAGTATCAAAAACATTTGTATATCCGGGTGGATTGTTGCTCAGATGCGGTACTTGTATTACTTTTACATTCAGAAATTGAAGGAACCTAACTTATACTTATATGTTGCTTAGACCTTTCAAGGATTATTTTGAAATTCCATTGCAATTTCTTAGCCAGAGAAGGAATTTTTTGAAAATAATGTAGCATTAATGGAAAATACCAGCCTCTGACCTTTTCCTCCTTTTTCTGAATTGCTTCTGTCCCTCACATATTGATATTTAATAATATAGCAGTAATTAACACAGATTATGAGCCAAACATGTACAGTCCTGCGCTTGCATACAGGGGAGTAGATGCAATTGAGTTTAGCAGGGCTTATTTATTAATAGACTTGCTTGGGTACCTTGCATTGCCCAGGTTATTTGAAAAAGTCATTTTTATTTTGCAAAATGCATAAGGTTGTGGTGAACTACAACTCACAACATTCTGGGTTAACCCCCTGGAACTCCATTGTTAGTTAAAGTTTGTCATTGTGGACAAATTTGCTCTAGATGCATCTTCGGTGGGGTTCAGTGTGGTCTCTGGCTGCAGGTTGAACTACAGCTTCCACAGATCCCCCCCCCCCCAAAAAAAACCCCTCCAGTTTATTCGGTTGGTCATGGTGGTTCTGGGTGCCCAGTGTGATCCAGTTCCATTGTTGGTGAGGTTCACAGATTCTCTGGTTGTAGGTGAAAAACATCTCCCAGAAATTGAGATCTATCCCTCCCAAATCAGACCAGTATTCAAATCTGGGCATATCAAGCATGCGTGCATTGTCATTTCAGTTCACTGTGCTCTCTGGATGTAGGTGAAATACAACTCCCCCAAATCAATATGAATTTTCCCCAAAACCCTCCAGTATTTTATGTTGGTTATGGGAGTTATGTGTGCCAAGTTAGGTCTAGGTCCATCTTTGGTAGGGTTCAGAGTGCTCTTTGCTTGCAAGGGATTTTACACCCCACTACCCACAACTTCCAAATGTCAAGTGCAATTCCCCCCCAAAACCCACCAGTATCCAAATTTGGGCATATCAGATATACGTGCCAATTTGGTACAGATCCATTGTTCTATGGGTTCACAGTGCTCTCTGGATGTGAGTTACAACTCCTATAATTCAAGATCAGTTGCCCCAAACCTCTCCAGTATTTTTCATTGGTCATGGGGGTTCTTTGTGCCAGATGTGGTCCAGGTCCCTTGCTCTGTCTTGATGCAGGGTTAATTACAACTGTGCTGTCACACGTGGGGGCTATAGCTCTTAGTGAAAGAGGCATTGACATGACATCTTTCCCCAGGGGATTGCTTCTTGCCCTCCTTTAGGAAACTGGAACTCTCAAAGACCCAAACACTGTAAAAAGTAAAGGTAGTCCCCTGACATTAAGTCCAGTCATGTCTGACTCTGGGGTGTGGTGCTCATCTCCATTTCTAAGCCGAAGAGCCAGCGTTGTCCATAGACACCTCCAAGGTCATGTGGCTGGCATGACTGCATGGAGCGCCGTTACCTTCCCGCTATTGATCTACTCACATTTGCATGTTTTCGAACTGCTAGGTTGGCAGAAGCTAGGGCTGACAGCGGAAGCTCACGCAGCTCCCCGGAATCGAACCTGTGACCTTTCGATCAACAAGCTCAGCAGCTCAGTGCTTTAACCCACTGCGCCACCGGGGGCTCCAAACACTGTAGATAACTCAAAATAAGTTTTATTGTTCACAAAGAGTTATCTCTTTAAAGCAATAAGCTGGAAGTTTCAGAGGACTGAAGAAAAATATACATTACAGTCTCAGTTAGTCCTGGGTCCAAGGAGTTTGCAGCTGAGAAGCTTTTCCAAGTTTCCTCTTTCCTCAATGGCTGTGAATATCGGAATAAACACAACCCCAGTCCAAATGGCCTATGTTTGAAGACTCAGGGCCTTCCTCTGGTGCCAAAAGAACCGGTTTGAAGGCGCTTGAGACTTCCCAACATCGTTCAGGTTGGTCTGAACATGAAGCATAAGTCTCAAGGGTAAGAACCTCAGAATTGGTGCTGAGAAGTAATTTAATCAGGGGCTTTTAGAGCCAGGTCTCTTAGTCATGTCCATCTGATAGAAACTCTGATGGCAGTATGAAAAAGGGAAGCACTCCCCTCCTCCAGGAAGAGTTGGAGCCAAACAGTTGAGCCGAAAAAGCAATTCAACTGGTGCAAACAACACTGATTGACAGCTATAAATAACCAACTATACATAAGCAGGGTAAAAAGGCAGGATTAAGCATGATACAACAGTTTAAATCTTGCAACTAACAGTTCTACACATAGGTGGTGCCACTCGCGCAGTTACAACAACTTCCATCATGTTGAATTAGTTCCCCAAACACTTCCAGCATGTTCCGTTGCTGATCAATTCTGCTCCGTTTGCTGTGCGCCATAAGAAAGAGTAGGAAAGGATTATGGGAGAGAGTTAGGCAATCCCTTGTTGTCCGAGTAGGATTGTCATCCAAGTGGCGGTGGGTACATAGGTGACTGTGGAGCTCTATTCTTGACCTGTATGTTCTCCTGTAGTGAGGGCATTGGTTTCCAGGTGGAAGGCAGTCCTGGTCGGGGTTGGCTTGATATGCCTTCCTCTTGCCACTTTTCTCTCTTTCACCCTCCATTTGTGCCTCTTCAAATTCTACAGCACTGGAGTGCTCAAGGGTCAGGGCTTCCCAGTTCTCAGCATCTATGCCAGAGCTTTTAAGGTTGGCTTTGAACCGATCTCTTTTCCTGCTCACCAACATTCTGTTTTCCATTCTTGAGTTTGGAGTAGAGCAACTGCTTTGGGAGACGGTGGTCAGGCATCCAGACAACGTGGCCGATCCAGCTGAGCTGATGGACGACCATCGCTTCAGTGCTGGTGGTCTTTGCTTCTTCCAGCACGCTGACATTTGTCCGCTTGTCTTCCCAAGAGATTTGCAGGATTTTTTGGAGGCAACGGTGATGGAATCGTTCCAGGAGTTGCATGTGACATCTGTAGGTAGTCCACATCTCGCAGGCATATAGCAGGGTTCGGAGGATAATAACTTTGTAAACAAGCACCTTGGTATCCCTATGGATGTCCCGGTCCTCAAACACTCTGTTCTTCATTGGGAAAAATTCTGCACGCGCAGAGCTCAGGAGGTGTTTTATTTCAGTGTCAATGTTGACTTTTGTGGAGAGGTGGCTGCCAAGGTAGCGGAAATGGTCAACATTTTCTAATGTTACACCATTAAGCTGTGTTTCTGGCATTGGAGAGGGATTGACTGGTGACTGCTGGAAGAGCACTTTGGTTTTCTTGATGTTCAATGACAGACCGAGCTTCTCGTCTGCCTCTGCGAAGGTGTTCAGAGTGGCTTGTAGGTTTTCGTCTGAATGCACAGAGACGATGTTTTCATCAGCATATTGGAGTTCAGTCTGCTGAGGTTAAATAGCTTGCCATCTGTCCAATAGATGATTTTCTCTACGTTCATAGTGATGAAGATGGAAAATAAAGTTGGGGCAATAACACATTTCTTTTTGACACCGGATCCACCTAAAATGGGTCACTTTGGGAGCCATTGCTCTCCAAGACTGTTGCCATCATTTCATCATGGAAGAGCTGCAGAATGTTCAAAAATTTGTTAGGGCACCCAGTTTTTTGGAGGATGGTCCAGAGAGCACTGTGATTCACTGTGTTGAATGCCTTTGCAAGGTCAATGAATGCAATTATGGGAGAGACAGTGGGCGGGATCATGCAAACTCCACACCAGGAGAGAGTAAGAAACACTGGGATGTCTGTGTAGAAAGAACACATAAAATCTAGGATGAAATTGTCCCCATATGAAAACCTTCACTTGGATCAGAGACAGTATTGTGTTTGTGGAGGACATTGGCAGTGCTCTTGGACATGTTCATGGCACTTGCTATAAACCCTCTATTGGTGTTTCCTGTGTAGTGGGAGTTATAGCTATTTGTGGAAGTGGGAACCTGTCTGTGTAAATGGACACCCCAGCCACATACACACAGACATATTTTCACTTTTATTATGTGTATAAATTTATTTAGATTGCACTGTATGTAACCAGACTTTTCCAAAGGTTATCAAGAGGGATTGGATGTGTGAAACTTTTAAAGGGCTATAGCATTTATACATACTTCTTCCCTCCAAATACCGCCATTCAAAAAAAAAAAAAAAAAAGATCTCTTAAACCAACTTCCCAAACCAGACAGTTAGAAGCTTCTTTAGAGACAATGAAAAAAATATTGGAGGCATACAGGATTAAGGAAAGGTCATACAGACAAGTTTCGACCGATATCCATCAATGGAAATGCTACTAGTAGACAATTGTTTTCTCTTGCTATTTGCTTTGCTCTTTACAAGTGCTATTCAGCATTATGCAACATCTGAATGTGGAGCTTCCACATCTAACTTATTTATAAAGAATATATTTTTCTAAACCCACTTTAAAAAGCAATCCAAGTCCATGTCCATTAGCACATGCTGTAGATAAAATGCCATATACGTATTCCATCTGTGAGAGAGTATCTCTGAAGTGTAATGTGTAGTACATCTTTTTCTGGAGTATGCCTATGATGTAGCATTTATGATGTTCCCCAGCGCATTAATATCAACCTGCCCAATCCCTATGATTGTCAGGGGAGGTCCTCCTCTCACTTCCGCAACTGTCCCAAATGCAGCTGGTGGCGACGAGGGAGAGGACCTACACAGTGGCTTGCCCTAGCCTTTGGAATACCTTCCCCAAGGAAATTAAGATAGCTCCCTCCCTTTCCTCCTTCAAAAAGCAGCTAAAAACCTTTCTGTTCAGGTAGGCCTTCAGCGAAGAAATCCAGACTGAAGTGTCAGGAAATGCCAAAAATGTTACCGGCTGGAGCGAAGTGCAGTATAACCCAACAAGAGACCACATTAATGTATATTGCTTTTAAAATTGTTTTATTTTAAGTTGTTTTTATGTTTATTGATTTTTAAAATTTGTCTTATATGTGTGTTTGGATTGTTGTTTGTACAATATTAATATGTTGGAAGCTGCTTTGGGTTTCTTCGTGGGAGAAAAGTGGGATATAAATATTTATTATTAGTATTAGTATTATTATATAATATTATGGCCTCAACTGCCATTTGAAGACGGTTTCAGTCGTTTTCCCCGCAATAAAATTGAGACTTTTAAAATGTTAAACATTGCACTTTTTATATTCCTTTAACTTGTGCATATTATGTGGACACTAAGTGAGGAAGCAAGCTTTCCCTCCAACATACAAAACCAGGAATTGCAATAAATTCTGGATCTTTAATGAATATATCTCAGTGATTTAGGAAATATTTCTTTGACACTTGTTACTTCTTTTTTTGTATCATAGAAATATCCCGCTTTTTAAAAACTGCTTTACCTATGACATATGTATATATGTGTAGGAAATATAAACAAGTATCCAGAATCGTTGACCCTCGAGATCTAATATTGACCTCAGTCAGTATTAACTTTTCAGATCAATAAATGCTGTTATTGATCTAAAAGAAAAGTCAATACCAACTTGTTAATTTGCCAGGTATGACTGCTAGGAAATGCAAGACATTTTGTTCTTCATTATCACTCCATTTATTTCCATTTTAGCATTATCTGTACTACCACATAGAGAGCATAATGTCAAAACATTTCAATCCCAAGAAGAGGAAGAGTGCCTATTGCACATTCAGAAATAATAGATGAAAAGTGTATGATGTATCCCTTTTCATCAAAATAACTCTAGTTGTGTAGAATTTGTAGTATTATTCATTTAAAGTAAGGTTCTATTTATTTTTCTCTCATGTCATCTGTTAGAACAAAATATATTTCAGGTGCAACATTTCTTCATAAAAATATAATGGATAAATGAGCCAATCCGGAATTGTGTGGAAATGATTCTTGAAATCATTAGCATACATAGATTCTATCTGTTTACACAATAATGGCAGGTGTGAAAGTTAAGATGCTACTGTAAAGAAGTTTGAAAGGAACAATGTGATTCAAATTGTATTTAATTGCAGCACTTCTGTGTTCTGTCTAGTTTTTTTACATCGAAATGTAAGTGTTAAATTGTGGGTATCTTGATGCATGTAAAATGCCTACTGCAGCATTCAAATGTCTGAACAATATTCCTTCATATATATCACTTTGATATTCCAATTTTAAAATCCCATAAATGATTTATAGGCTGATCCTAAAGGTTTCTACATGGAAGCATATCCTGTTGATTTCAGTGAATCCGATTTGTAACTGCATTGGTTTTTACGTAAGTGTTCTCTTAATCCTGTTTTCACCATGCAAGAATCTAATTTAGTACTCAAGGCAAACAGAAATGAGGACCTTATCACACACTCTGTGGAAAACGTCTTTTAAGTTGGCAACCAATGTTTTAAGATGGCTCAGTGAGGACTGGAAACATACCGATCCCATCACAAACACTCTCCTGCCTGTATCTAATAAAATAATGCATCTTTGATTTAATCACATGACAGAGGGATGACTCCTTCCAATCCATCCAATGTTTTGTCTTGCCCGTTGTCCCAGTGGAGAGTTGTTAGAACATTGTTTTGTTAATATGGAGCTGCACAATTTAAAAAAATTAAAAAGAAAGAATTAAGGGAAAGCAAAAAAAAAAACATGTATAACTTTACTCAGGGTCTTTCTCTGACAGCCACTAGAAGTGTACTGCTGGCTGTTTCGGCAATGGAGAATTGAGCTGAATGAAAAGACCACCGCCCAGCATGTCCCAGAAGATACAGCACTGGCACAAACTGCAAGCTGCATTTGAACTGCATCTGGGTATACAATCATACACAAAAGAACATGCCCCAGACTTGCGTAAAGTTGATTGCCACCCATTTTACAAAATGTACTAGTGGCAGATTTTTTTGCCTATGAGTGTCTACAAAACAAACAGTACACCTTGTGGTAATACCCATAGGCATGAATCCGCAAAAGCCGTCAGAGACAAGGGTATAATGGTGTGTGATAAGGTCCTGAATCTGTTTTATAAGGAACTATTTTCAATGGAACTTGGAGGACAGAGGACTTGGTTCTCTCTTTCAGCCATTGTATGCCTTTAGGAAACTGCAAAACATAATTTTGTAAAATAAAGTTTGCATTTACTTTTATAAAATTATAGCAACATGCTATGTAGGGGTCTCTTTGAAATAATTAAATCAAATTTATGTTATGTCTTGTTTATCATGCTTTTTAGTAACCCCCTTAGGGAACAGGCATGTATAGGAGAGGACTTGATGTGAAGGTGAACTGGCTGAGCACCCAAAGAATTAATCACCTTTTCAATCCAAGTAGCATCCTGACCCATTTCCCTTGCTGGTCTATGAGATAGCCAAGCAATCAAGTTTGCATAAATTGTAGTGTGCCCATATCATTAGGAAAACATCTCTTGCTTTTTTTTTTGTCCTAAATCTGTTATCCAAATCCAAGATGGAGGGGGTGTAATATGGTTTATCATGTCTTTCCTTTCCCTTAGTCTATATTAATATGAAGACCTTGGAGCCAAATGAGAAACAGGAGCAAGCTGAAGCCCCCTGTGTATTAGTTACAAGTTATCACTGGGGTGAAAGAAATGTAATCTTTAAAGGCAGCAGAGCTCTAGTTCTAGATTAAATGATAGCATTTCTGTGATAGCCACCATTTTCCAGATTTCATTGAGCTAATTTGGAAGAGAATTGTTATAAAGTTGTAAACTACTTTCCAGGAGTTATTGTGATGGCAGTTCCCCAGGGATCATTGTTCACATAGTTGAGCAATTCGATGGGATAAAGGGAGAGAAGAAAAGAAATGCAAGTGGTAATAGTTTGGGAGTAAAGAGTGGACAGTGTCAAGATACTTACTGGAGAGATGATTACTGCAAGCACAACTATTTTAAATTCCCAAGCTCTGAATTCATTTAATAGGTGGATAGTTTTGGGATTCTTTCATAAAATGTAAACTTTCTGGATGCTTGAACACTTACTAATATTGTATGCTGTTTCTCATCGCTGCTTGTCTTCTTTGTCCCCATTCCTACTGTGGACACAATACTTGTATTTGGAAAATTACCCTAGTTATTTGTGGGTGATGTGGAAATCTAGTACTGTATACTATTTCACTGCCTCTGTGCTGGATGTTGATGAATGTAAAATTATTTTTGAAGGATGCCTAGAGAAAATACTGTGAATGATTGTCCGTTTGCACTACAGGGACATTGTAATGATAGTAAATACAAGAACACCTGCCTATCCAGATTTTCACATCTTTATTTTCACAATAACAAGATCTGCCTTGAACACAGCCCCCCTCCTTTTGAAGATCAGGTAGTCCAAGTAAAAAAGGAAAATGTGCCTCAGTATAATTCAATACTATGAAAAATTCTTTTTACTACATTTTATTATATTCAATCTTTTATTTTTGTTTGTAGAAAAGCTATATAGCTTCCACTACAATGTTTTTATCTAAAGTGATATATTTGTTTCAAGTCTAAACATAATTTAGAATTTACGGTTAATATCCTACAATGACATCACTCAAAAGCCTTGTTGGGATTCTTTGAGATTGCATTCTGTTTTGTCAGGCTTAAGGTATTGTTTTACTTTCCTTATTGCTTAGGTATCTCTGATTTTTTTTAATAAACTTGTCGTGTTAGTTCTGGCTGTCATGAGGATTCACCAAGGACCAATATTGCTTCCCCAGAGGCCCTGGGTACAACACATCTTGCTATGCCTTAGAATGGAACCAATGAAATATGGCAAACTTGTCAGTTTTAAGCAGAACAACTGTGATAAACCACCATTCCTTCTTCTGTAGTATTAAAAGTTGGGTGGAAGTGGTGGGAGGGCAATCAAGTCCATACATTTTTAGCTGGGAAATCAACTCAGGAATGCTTAGATGCAGGATAAAGAGCATCCTGACTATTCCACATGCCTTAATGTAACCCCTTTAAGCCAATGGCATCTTGCCACGGCATCTGTGAACAGCTCTTACACTTCTACTACTGGGTGCAATCACAACGTATTTTCTTAACTGGGGTGGATTTAAGTTTCCTAGTCTTCATTCCTAAAGCACTTGGCTCAGGTTTTGCTACCACTAGACAGCAGTGAGGATCGTGAGGAACTCCAAATTCTGTTGGACTGCGACTGTCAGCATTCCTCATCATTAGTTATGCTGGCTAGGACAGCTGGAACATCTGAAGAACTACATGATTTCCACCCCATCCACTAGAGGATTAGGTTCCTGCTCAAATCTAAATTCCTCTCTTTTTCTTTTCTTGCTGATGCTTTGTTCTCATCTGCTGTGGTAGAGTCGATTTGACTTCATTTCCATGTGCAGTTTGCATTATGCTCAGAAGTAGAAATCCTTTGCTTTATTTATCATTAGTTTAATTTATATATCATGTTTCTCCCATTATGAGGTCCAAGATGGCTCAAAATATAAGTTAAAACAAAATATAATGAAAACAAAAGAGAATGGAAAGTGTTTTTTTAAAAAAAAACATATAAAACATGTATTTAATACATTTAAATAATAGTTAAAACAAAATAATAATGATAAAAGCACGGTGTACCAACTGCTACCAGTCAGAGTGCTGAGTAAACAAAGAGGTATTTGCTTGCAGAAGATATGTGTATTAGAATGGAAAAGGTTGGACTTAGGAAGGTTGAACCTGATGGTCTGCCTTGTTATTTTTTACGGAGGTGGGGAGAAGGACTGGATATTTAGGCCATATCTTTTCCCCACCCTCATTTTTAACATTACAGAAAAGGCTGCACAACTATCCATGAGGCATGATCCTCCTTCCTGCCCCCAGGCTGTTTCAATATAAACAAGGTTTGAAATCCATGCATCACTTGCAGTCTTTTTCTTTTCTCACTTAAAAAAAATTCCCCTTTCAAGAAAACTACCTTGGAGGTTATGATGGAAAGCATGGTGAGTTATGGTGAGGTCCCTTGAATGGCTGCCATCTCTGGTTAATACTGACTAGTACCAGCTCTCCGTGTTTTAGCACTATCATCAACAATTCCAGGTTTGCTTTCCCAATTCCATCTAGAAAAGCAGGGTATTGAACTTGGGTTCTTCACAGAAAATATATGCTGCTACTGAGCAGAGCAGAACCATTTATGTCAGTCTGATCTTCTGAACAACGGTGTTTCATTTCATCAGATTTTTTTTCTTTTCTTCTAATAAATTGTTTTTAAAAATGATGGCAAAATAGGTGTGTTCAGCGTTTGGATAAAAATCAACATTTTTGAGGGAGAGCGAAAATTAGGACACTGGTGAAATATTAAATGATTAAAGAGTTGCTGATGAGAGGAATTAAGAACATTATGGCTGGAAGAAGTGGAAGATAAAGTGTTCTTGTTTGCTTAAGTAAAAGAACCTGGAAATATTGATGAAATTGTTGCCTGGGGAGTCTGGGGAGCAAGTTAATGTTTTAGAAAAGGACAGAAGTCTTCTGTGCCTACAAAAACTCTATAAAAGGTGATCACCAACATCAACACAAATTAAATAAGAAACCTTCTGAAATGTACAGCAGTGTTGGGCTGAACTATTGTCAAAAAAGACCTTTCTGGAATAGCTCAGAACTCATCTACAACCACACTGTATCCTACTACAGGCAGTCCCCAGGTTATGAACAAGATTGTTTCTTTAGGTTTGTACTTAAGTTGAATTTGTGTGTAAGTAGGAACAGGTACATTTTAAAGTATAACTCCAACCAAACATTTTTTTAAATTTTTGATAGCATAGGAAGGGGTTAACACCCCTGTAGTGTTTGTTTTCCGTTCTGTGCCCCTGTCCAGAAGATTTTAGCTCACTTTCTGTCCCTGCAACAGTTGCATTTTGAAAAAAATTGGCCTTGCCATGAAAATAAGGATTGGTGATAAAACTTTAGTGGAGGTACATTTTCCCCATGATAATTCTTGCAGCAGGAGGGAATTTCCCTTCCTAGGACCTCATCACATGAATGAGGTCCCACGTGCAATTTGCCACCATCCATGGCGAATCAGCAGGACAGCGCAGCAATCCCAGTGCCTCATCTCACCCACAGCTTATGCTTCCTCGTACCACATTCGAAAGCATTGCTGCCGTGGCTTGGCCCCATAGTTTTTTACAAAACATGCAAAGTCTCTCGTGTTCTGATGGAAGCCTCCTGCACCGCAATCAGAATGCTTCCTCCACAAGGCTCTGCCAGAAGTCCTGTGTTGGTGTCCAGTGGGCAGCGAGGAGGAAGTGTCCTGAAAGCATCCTAGAATGCTTAATTTGCCTCGTGTGATGAGGCCCCTAGCGATAGTTTTGCTCTCACTTCCTGTAGTCTTACTCCCATTCTTAAATATGAGTCCTTTTTAAGTTGGATTTTTGTAACTCGGTGACTGCCTGTACATAGTGAAAACTCTTATCAGGCATAAATATTCAATAACAGGACATGTGGTGCCCATTAACTTTTCAGTAGAGTGGACTCAAGCCATTTAGCACTTCATATAAAAAAGACTGTTTCCATTCAGTGATCTTGCCACAAATTTGAGATTTTCAGTAGTGGTCATGCCCCACTACCATAGCAACACTTCAACTATGGAACATTCATCCAAGTGAAGTCAAGGTCCATCCCTTGTGAGTTTCCGTACACTGCCATGTTTTGTTTGGCTTTTGGTCCCTTTTTGGACTCTTAATCGTGTGTGTGTGTTCAAAACCCATTTCCAAACATTATTGATTTATTTCAAAAAGATTTTTATCTTTGTATATTTTTTTCCTGGTGGAAATAAACAAATATTTCAATGAATAAATAACAAATTGGATTTGTTTTCATTTCCTTCTTCTGTTACCTTGTCCGTGTTTGCAACTATCTTTTTAAGCTTAGAAAGCAAGATGTTATGAAAATATATTTCCCAGTTACAGTACAGGTCCGTTTATTTATTTGCTTCATGAATATTGATAATTCCCATATTCCATTACTTTTTTGCCTTGTTATCAATTCATAGGAGGACATAGACAGTATCTGCAAAGTTTCTGTAATTTTTTCCACTGGGTACTATTCACATGGTCAATTAGATTTGTGATATTAGCAGTATTTTCTCCTTGCTACATCCGGCTTTTGTTAACATATCTACTATATCTTCTGTCCAGAAAGAAATTTAGTTATTTAATGCTTTTACATTTCCTACTGTTGCAATGTGGTTCTGAGTTCAAAAAATGTACAGATTACAATAATTTGTGGTGTCTGTAAAATGCATATTATAAGAAAAAAGATTACAATACATATTTAATTGTGTATTTAAAAGCACTTTGTCTTGGATTTTTTAAAAAAAGTTTCACATTCGAATGCAGAATTGTGGTGAGACTGATTCATAGCAAATACATATACTGCACAGATAGAAACAGATAGATCCAAAGTAGAAATGTGCTTCCTTTTAAAAGTAACTCTGTTGACTTGACTATACAGAGAAACTACCACTAAGGAGTTAGTTGTTTTTCTTGCATGCACTAGCAAGCATTAATGTAAGTGCATATGCATAAATATGCACTGGTATACCAAAACCTGAGTTTTCCCAGAATAATGATTTAATAACGCTGTTAAATTTCGGATAAAAATCAAAATAGTATCCAGTCAATTTTGAGCAACTACTGCAGAGAAACCATATTGCAATTGTCATATGGTTTCTCTTTTTTTAAAAAAAAAAATCCAAATATACAAAGTCTGTTGGATCATGTTCATGTTTATTCTTACTGATACCTTTTCCAAGAATTTCAAAAGGTTAGCAGAACAAGATTTTTACAGCTTTCTCTCAAAATCTTAAAGTTAGAAAAACTTGCAGAAGGCTGTCATTTAGACCTTGTCTTAAATTTCAAGAAACATTTTTATTCAGCCCGTGTTAATGTGATTTTCAGATAGTTTTATATAGGTTACACTGAGCAACTCAAAACATGCAGCAAGATTGCTTTGTCTCATGTACAATACAAAGACAGCAACTAATTTAGATATAAGTATTCCATTTTTCTTATCAGTTATGGTGCTATATTACAATACACTTTTAAATAATGTAGTTTAATTCATGCATTCTACAGTAAATTTGCATAAGTATGCCAAAGCTCTAATAGCCATTATTAAAAAAATACTAAATATTGAAATTAGTTCTTATTCATTATCAACACTCTTCTGTCATTTTTTTCAGTTTATGCAAAAGCTGAAAGAAGTTTTCAAATATTGCTGTTGGTTGTTTTATACATAGTATGAGGCTATAGTTTCTGATAACTGTTCCTAAGGACTCATAGAGTAATTGACATTTCAGATGTACAATAGGCAAACCATGGTTTTGGCCTGCACTCTGTGTTTGCTTCTTAACTGCTAAGCATCCAAAGATAATCCAATGTTTTCCTACCAGAAACACCTTTCTGTAGTATTATGAAGCTGTAGAGCAGACCCATTGAAATCAGTAGGAAATAAACTAGTTGTGACTAAATGACCCATTTTTAATTGGTTCTGCTCAAGGTAAGAATAAGAAGTTAGACACTCAGAACTCATTTACTTGAGCTCAGTAGCCTATACCAGTGATAATGAAGCTTTTAGAAACAAAGCAGGGTTGGCACTTGGAGGGTGCATGCGAGCAAGGGGGACGGGCAGGCAGGTGAGCAGTGAGCAGCAAATGAGCAGGGGGTGGGTGGCAAGTGAGCAAGGGGGTGAGCAAGCCGGGGAGGGAAGGGTCACATGCCAGAAGAGAGGGTGCCACCACTGGTATATACTGACCAGACAGGCATCCCTGGATGTGTACATTATGTCCAGGGTTTCACCCTGTGATAAGGAAAATTGTGGAATGCTCCAGAGTTTGGACAACACTCCAAAATATGTTTCAGTGCATTTCATGCAGACCTGTGTCACCACTTTGTCGCTGCTGGACAACTGCAGGGCTCCAGAAGAGCTCCTGGCTGTTGCAGTTGCCTTGTGTTGACGTCGGTAGAGGTGCCTGCATGACCAAGGGGAAGAAGGTTGGTAAGGCAACAGGGTTGGTAAGGAGACGGTCCTGCAAGCCAAACCAGTTTGGGCCCAGCTGGATCATTTAAACTCTTCCCTGCCGCCATTGTAGGTCGGATATGATGTGTGTAGCTACCTATAGGGCCAGTACAGAGCATTATTGCTCCAGACTGATCACAGATTTAATGGCCAGTGTAATAAGCTCACTTCCATATCTGCTATGCAACTGTTTTTCAGATTATTTGAAGAACTGTATCTCTCTCTACAAACCTGCTAGAAATCTACGATCATCTGTGGATAACCTTCTCTTTGTCCCACCTTCCACTCAAGTGTATTTGGTGGGGAAAAGGGAGGGGGCCTTTTCTGTGGCTGCTCCAGACTTTTAAACTCCCTCACAAGGGAGACCAGGATGGCCCCATCCCTGCTTGCCTTTTGCAGCCAGGTCATATCTCTGCTGCCAAGCATTTGCAGGATGATAAGGGGTAGACCGTTTGAGAAATTGTGGGTAGGGTTTCGGAGGGAAGGATGAGCTTTAATTGTAATTTTAATTGTATTTATTTTTTAACTTTATTTTAACTTTATATCCATGACACAAATATTTAATTGCTTTTTAATTTTTGTATTTCCCTTATTTTAAATTTTTATTACGTTGTGTCATGCTATTATTAGCCACCTTGAGTCCCTATGGGGAGAAAATGGGGGCTAGAAATAAAGCTGATGATGATGATGATGATCATCATCATCATGATAATCATCATGATCATCATCATCACCACCATCATCACCACCATAACTTACTTATTGCTGTTTGAAAACCTGTTTCGGGTCCAACCAATTAAAAATAGAGTGCAATTGGATAGGTAACAGAAATAACCATGGTTTCATGTTATCTGAATTGTATCTGAGTTGAGAGTTATATTTACTTATTATGTCAGGGGGTGGACTAAATGGCCCTTCCAGTTAAATGATTCTTTGTTTTTTATTCTGAAATTAGGATTACTCAAAGCCAATCTTGACAACTTGGCCAAGCTCTGCTTTACAGTATTATTTTGATTTATCCCAGGTTTCATTGTTATCTCATTAAAATTCTGTGTGATGAACTTTTTTTAAGAAATTGAGACTTCTCTCTCTGGCTTCTGCTGCTTGTGGGCTAGTTAGTTTATCAACTAGTGAAAAGGTATATTCTTAGACTCAAGGTGGTGTTCTCCTTAATATTCCAATAGGAGATTATTAAATTGTGTTCAGTGGGTTTGGCATCTAAGTTTCATTCCTTTAAATAGGAGGGGTTCTTGTGAAATCCCTGACAGATTGTCTAAGAAATAAGATTCCTCATTAGTTGTGTAGAAAAATGGTCGGCGCACAGCCACTTCTTTGAAAATGATAGAATAAGAAGTTAAGAAGGGTCATTTTGTTTCTCAGGAATGTTTGACTTACACCCACATTTTTATTGTAGATAAATAGCATTTTGCTATGGTCCTTCCAAAACTTCCAGCAATGTTTCTAGCATAAAGTCAAGTGGACTCAGGCTTCCATCTTTTTAGATTGATCAAATTGAAAGAGGCTATTAGGAATTGATTTAAACTAGTTTGGATAAGCAGAATCTTAGTTTCTGCTCTTGAGGCTTTGGCTGCTAAAAGTTCACTCTGTCCTGAGCATATAGCGGCTCCACAGGCTATCAACTTTATTAGCGTGGAGATAAGCTGATTATATCTTGTCAATCAAAGATGCCAATATCTCAATTGAGAGCCTCTCCCTCCCCTCTTCCCTCCCTTTTGAGCGCTGGAGCAAGCAACAAACAGTGATGTGGTTTGCATCCCCATGGTTGTTACCATGCAGGGTGCAAGGGTCCTGTGATGATGTGATGACTATATTAAAGAGTACATCAGTTTGTTTTAAAGTGTTTTGATTTTTTAAATGGTGGCATTAAGAGAGAACATTGTGGTTGCAGCTTTACTAGAAAGCAAAGAGTTCTAGAATGAAAAAAAAGGCCTCTTTGAAGCCTACTGGGACTTTGAGTCTTGCTGAGCTCATGGGCGCTTAAGTGCTGCCATAACTGGCAAGCTCTGATCCACCACCATCTTAGGTACTATTCTTTTTCCAAATTTTTCAATTATATCAGGTAAAACTATGCATGCATTTTAATCTTTAGAGATGCATGTCTCCTTTGGCCTCCCCCTCCTCTCTCTCAGGGATTGTTTGTAGAAAGTTTCATTAAGTGTTTGTAGCTTATAACCTGGGAAGATTCTTTTCAAAAGGAAGGTCAGCCCCAGTTTGCAAACTGTAGCTAAGCATCTGGAAATACATTAGTGGCTGTAACATAAAGAATATATCACAGGCATTTGCATCTTTTATTTGTAGGGAATATTAGAGGAATAGAACATGAGTTTTCAAATATCCCTCTGCACTATTTCAGCTCTAGTCTTCATCATCTAGTTAAGTAAAAGATTTGCTGAGAGAAGGGGAAAAAACTCTGGGCTTTTGTTCTTCACATCTATGGTTTGCTCTCACCATGGCTCCCTCATACATCAAATGCAAACAACAGAAGCCCATCCCTTTCTTGTGTCTTCTTATACTCACCACCCAATGAAGACTGGAGCTAAAGTGTGACTGAACTACATTGCCACAGTGGATTATCCAGCTATTCCTATCCCACTGTATCAATTTTTCCAGTAACCAATCAAGAGCTCATCTTTTCAGAAATGGTCAGTAGAGACAGATCTTTTTTATTTTTGCTAGATAAATGCAGTGTAGTTCAACAGAAGCACTTCCATCTGTGTTTTACAATATGGTCTACATCCTCTTCATACTTTCTCAGCAGTGTAGAGATCTCCTTTTATGTGTGCTGGACCTCCCTGTATAAGACATCATACTCCCTGTGTTAAGTTCTTGTGAAGTCTATGTCCTTTCCATTGGTTGTGTTTCAGACTCTTACATGCTTGCATGGAGCATTTTGTTTACATTTTATCATGCTCCACCTCTTCTAAACAGCAATGTGAATCACTACTATTGATTTGCTATGATGGGAACAAATTTTTTACTACACAAGCATTAAGCTTGTGTAGGATTGTAGCTATAACTGTTCACTTGTTGGGGGGCAGGGATAAGAGTAACAAATCTCCATTGCATATTGTACTTGTACTTTGCCTAGTTGAGAAAGATCATAATTCTCTTCTCACCGCATCTGATACACATTTTTTTCTGCATGCTAGTGAAGCTGCAGGTTTTTCTTCTGTTATCTGCTCTTGAATAATTAGTAGTGAATGTGTGGTGTAGAAGAGGTAGTAGTAGGCTCCTGACAGCTTTAAGTTTTTTGGATTCTATTAAGTATATTCACATCCTTGCATTTTCTATCCTTACTCCTTTGTTAGCTGTGTGCAATCTTGCACTTGGAATAAATCAAGAACAATTGACAGCTCATCAAATGATAATGTGTTTCCTCGAGGTATTTCACATATTGAAACCACTAGGTTACTTTTAAAAGCTCCCAAAGCCAAAGCCTAACAAAAAACTTTCCGTGAGACTAGGTTTTCCTTTTACTGATAACCTTTGCTTTCACTGATCATTTCCCCCTTCCCTGGTTTGTTTCTAGGTAGTTTTGTAATCTCTTTGCCTTTTCACTATATAGCAAACTACTTGACTGCATGAGGTGACACACTGTATACATATGAAGGAGTTTATCAAGGACAATTGGTGGTAACAATCAGTTGTAATGGAGTATTTTAAAATAGACCAGAATGAACAAGAGCAGGTACGGTTTCTGTCCTGCTAAAATGCAGTGCAGACTAGAAGTAATTTAAAAAACCTGTCTCTTAAAATATCATTAAACAGTTTGGGTAATCCATGTGTTTGCTTCGACATTTGGACTTGGCTTGTGTAACACATCTGTCACACTCCAATTGCTTTTCATGTGAAATATACAGAATTTTGAGTTAAAAATGAATTGACCGTGGCATTTTAGATACTGAGAAAGTTGCTGTGACAGAGTATGTATGTTTTTTAGAATGCAAACTTACAAGATGCTAATGAGGGAAAGCTGATCTATGGAAACTGCATATGTGCAGTCAGCATATGTAGGGTCTGTCACTCAAGATAATAGGAGTTAAAAACATTAAGACAATTTTTATACAAATTGAATGCAATCCCTGTTACTTAGGAGACTGCTTCACAGAGAGGCCTTTTTCTGTGTATAAAAATCAACAGGATTGGCTATGTTATACCCTTTGCTTCGGAAATCAATATTATCAGAAGCAGATAAATTAAGCAGACTATAGTTTTCGGTTTTCTGTTCAATATCTTGATATCTTTCTGGATGCCTGATGCCACAATCCTATTCAAGTCTACTCACATATAATTCCAAGGGATGCAGTGGCAATTTTTTTTTAATGAAATCAGTTTGAGCAAATTATCAGTTAATGTTAACAAAGGAGTTGTAGATGTGTAACTCGGTATCCACATATGTGCATATATAGATTTGAATGTGATCAAAATGATAATTATATTTCTAGAAGGGCATAAATTTGTTCCCAATACTTGGTCCTCTTCTAGGTGTTCTTGTGCACTGATTTCAAAGTCTTCTAAGTATCTACACTTTTTAGACACAATGAGCCGTGACTATGAATATAGTGTCTATTAGTATACAAAGATACACCCTATATGACACTTGAGGCCAAGTTAACAGTAGCCTCAGTGAACTATGAAAACACAGAAGCAAAGATATTTTAGTTTGTGTTTTTTTTAAAAAAAAAATCAATATTTGTTTTATGTTCTTCCTTGGAGCAATAGCAGATCTTCAAGCATTAGATGTCCACAAGCATCTATTTTTCCCTGTTTACTCTGCAGTTTTTCAGTTCTCCAAGCAAAAGAGAAACAGAAGTGCACAATGGAAAACAAGCTAGTACAGCCCAAGCTTTTCTTTTGTTGTAAAGCTTTTCTTCTCATGATAGTTTTTTTTAAAGTTAGTATTCTCAAATTTCTGCGATCATTTTGCACAGTGTAGAAGAGCACTTATATGATTGTAACCACATTACAGCACCATTTTTGATACATAAGTTTTTATCGTGCAAATCACATGTTTTCAGTGGAATTCTTGTTTGCTCATCAATATTAACAGAGACACAATGACTTTGAGAGGAATAATGGAGGGTAGAAGGACCCCCTCCCACACACATACATATAAATAAAGAGAATGAGCATCCGTTTTGAGTTCTTCCCTGAGGCTGAAATGTTTATCACGCCACCCTCATTCGACAGAAGTGAATTTTATAATAAAATTTCCCCTAATCGGGCTCTGTCAGTGAGTTGGCTTATCATTGGGAGGAAAATGACACCGATCCTATCGAAAAACAGAGACGATGTCACTGTGTCTCCAATCACAGCTTCTCAGCTTCCATATCTACCTTCTCCACAAACACCGAGCACTGCTTTCTCTAAGAACATCAAAACCCAGCAAAGTCATTAAAATTGCACCCGCGTAGAGTTGCAAGGATCAGCCACACTGGTGTAAAATGGGATGTGGGAAAAGAGACTCTCTAAATGTGCTAATTCCATTGTCACATGTTTACGGCTTAATTTTAATCAGTTAAAAAAGCCACAGATTGCAATAAATTGGCATTATCTTCTGTGACACCAGAGGACACAGTTGGTTCAAGGATTTAGAGGGTCTCTGGCAACAGTATATAGTGCTGCAGACAAAGTATTTTTACGCTTGAACTACGGTAGCTAAGGTGCAATCCCCAGTTAAGACTGCAAACAAAGACTATAACCCGCACAGTGCTAAGTTCAACATGCAGACCACCTTCAGTTTTGAATGCTAAACCAAATACTGCTGGAGAACTTTCTAAATGAACTGAGTGTTTCGTTGCTGAAATGTTTTTTGGGGAAAGGAATTAAATACAGTTCTGCTATGTGAACTTTCAGACAGAAGACCTCTTCCTGAGTTTTGCTCTTTCAATACCAAAATGTTTAAATCAGTTGAATTGTTTGATGGGATGTCTGCAGCTTTGCCGAGGGTCTTACATTTATGCCTATGCATAAACTGACTATATCACTAAATTTGTAGTGATGCTTATTGGAATGGAGGAAGGTTTTGACATATTATATTTTCTGCTTAGAAGTAAGCCTCTCAGGTCATGAGTAGATTCCTCATGACATACGTTTGTAATTTTTGTCTAGAGTTTTTCATTTTCTTTCTCCTAACTTTGTTTAATTTGTTCCTATTACTTTCAAGTGTCTGACTGAAATCTTGGTTTTGAGTAAAGAGGAATTTGATTTGGCCAAGTAGCATATGTGTGTGTGTGTGTGTGTGTACTATACACATAAAGCCCACAAGACCACATTCTCTTTGAGTTAACGAATTAATTGCACATTGTAGATGCATGGCCACTGTAACAGTGGAAACATAAAGTAAATGACATGAAGAAGGACTTGAGAACATAATATAACTGAATTCAGAGCATTATTAAAATATAGTTAGCAGGAGAAAAAAAATGTCCTTTCCAGTTATCATTAGATAAATTGCAAATTGTCATAAATTGCAAATTGTCATTTCTACAAAACTATAAATGCATTTAGTGCAGGATGTAATATATCAGTAATACAATTTCCCAACATGGTATTTTGGCATCCCAATATTGGCATCGGAAATATTTCAATATTAGTTAAGTCATGATTGTTATGTTATTTAAGTTGTTTTAGAAGGTATTAAAATAAATTGAAAATATGAGCCCAACTACATAGCTTAAAATATAAACAGATCTACATAAGAAAATAAGAAGAAATTCTGGAAGAATCCGTATGAGATACATTTGTTTACTTATGTTCTAATTTGGTATAGATATGAAAGGCCTTTGTAGCACTAGAAGTCAGAATGCAAAACTACTGGACATTATTTTAAATTACAGTATTTGGTGAATGATTTGTTTTTAACTAGAAAAGCTTGAAATAGAGATACATTATATAACCCCCACCTCATACAGCATTACTGATAGAAATTAATACTCTCTTTTTACACAGATAGAATACAAAATACACCACTTTTCACTTGTTTTAATCAATCTACTTTAAGTCTCCTTTTATTGTCTGTGATAACACTATGCTGTTTTATCTCATGTTTGCTCAGCTTTAACAAATTTGTGGGGTCACTTTTCTGGAATAATAGAAAAAAGGAATTTAGAGCAAATTTTTAATATTGTTCTTTTCTGTGTCTGGATTAAGAAGTTGCTCTGCATAACAAAGAACGAGCATTCTTTATACCAGTATATTCTGCTTCTAGAAAGTCTAGTATTACTTTAGTTCGTAAAAGAAAATACAGAATGCAAATTGTATAAAGGCACTTGGAAACAGCATTTTCCTGAGAGTATCACATCTACAGCAGTAAAAAAAAGACTTCATTTTTGAAAATGATGAATTTTTTTTTTTAGTTTTTAGGAGATTTGGACTATTTGCTGATTATGATTTTGTATATTTTCTTTTTGCTGGTGAGGTCATTATTACATAGAGAAATCCAAAGTTCCCCTCTCTTAAGGGGGATATAATTCTTTCTCGATCTTCAGTAATATAAATGTTAATATGGAAATAGATTCTATTGATTTCAATCTACTTCCAGCTAGGTTTAGCTGGGTACGTAACACTAAAAGAGCTTTAGAAATGCTGCAGAATTTGTACTTTTTGTAATGATTGGAGCTTTTTTTAAAAAAAAAATCAGCCAAGCATTTAGATCAGATGTGTCAAATGTACAGATCCCTAATTCCTATTTTGGAAAAATATTTTATTCATTATAAGGTTTAATTTCTTTGAAGAATTATATTATGTTGATTTTATTTTTAAAGAAATCTACAAAAGCAGCATAAAGAACTATCACAATGTGATGCAAACAGTAAACATATTTTTTTTCCATTGCAAAGAACATTGTCAAATGTTTTAAGGGAAGATGTTATGAAATAATGTTGAAGCAAGTGACTCTTTATCAAAATAAAGTCTCAACACTTGATAGTTTACAATAACTTTTATAGACTGTTCCTGTTTTCATTCCGATAGCTTACTAATGTGCAGTTGAGCTTTGATCTCTAAGCTGAAAACCATCTATTGAAATGAAATCAAAATATAATTTTTATTACTATCTGTTTCAACTTTGCAAAAGCTGCCTGTAGTTTTGTCTTTCCTGTCTTCAGTTGTCTTATACTGGTTTCTTGCAAAAATTGTCCTCTGATGTGTGTTCTATTTTTTGGCACATAGGCTGCGCCATTGAGCCACCAGTCAAATAACATGTTTTCATTTTTAGCGTTGTGTAAGAGATGAAGTTGAAAATGTACTTAAGGGAACTGGCTATCAGCATCTTTTTGTGTTTGTTACCATAATGGAATTTGGAAGAAGTGCCATATGTTTTAAGTACCTAATTGTAACTTTAGTGAGTGTATTATAAGTTTGACCCTATTAAGTTTTTCCCCTTGCTGTAAATACACTATTGTTACTTTTTAGTACAATATAAGGCAGTAGTTCTTTTTGAAATGTATATCAATTTTGCATTAAGCATTTATTCATATAGCAGGGATATTAATAATGCATTTTATAGGAAAAATAGTATCTGGATTTATATGACCGTGAATTGTGAATAAAGTGATAGACTCTGAAAATATAGTTTAAAGGTGGCATGATGAACAGGATTTAAACTTGATTAATTTTTTTGTATTGGAAAATGTATTTAAAATAAGTTTCAGTATGTCAAGATTATTTTTTTTCTTTTAAAGTGTGCTTTAATTTTGGTATTGAATTGTACTGTGCGGTAACAACCAATTAACCTCCTGTATCTGTGAAAGGGATTTGTTAAAAGTCAAAGTGAATACTATTACTGTTCATCTAATGGAAGATGTGAAACGTTCTATAAGTCCAGGCAAAAGCTGCTTCTGTTCTGATTAATATGTGATACACATTAGTACAGTATTTGCATAAACACTAGGTACATCTGATATTGGGGTCTCTGAATTAGTGGCTTTTTGGTATTCTGTGTTTTGAATTCTTTCTGATAAATGCTGGATAGTTTCATTCGCTGCTATAAGTAGGTTATAATGCATGTAAAATAGAACATTCATATAAAGTTTGAAATCAGTTAGCGATGACTTTAAGACTATGCCTTTTAACTGAACTGTTCACTCTTTCATGTTATGATGGGGCAAGGAGGTAAATTCCATACATTGTAAAATTTAATATGATACATTCAGTCAGTTGTCACTTATGGAACAACTTTTAATATTTTTTCAGTATGGATCACCAGATTGCTAACCACAGAGGCTTTTTTTATTGTTTAAATATTATTTTTACAGACATGCATATCAGAGTATATTTTCCTTAAAAGGACCATTACACTTCAATTCCGCAATACTCCAGAAGCAGAGACAATGATTAGCTGAAAGTGTTGCATTTGAACCCATTGCATTTAAGACCCAAATAAATTTCTAAAAGAAACATGATATTAACTTTATGTGTCATGGCAGTGTAATTAATAATTCAAAAGGGTTAATAACAATAATATTTAATTTCTTAGTACTGGAGCTCTGTTTCTTTATACTAATGCAGAGTAATATATTTTGGAAATATTTTGTAGGGTTGTGCATGGATCTGTTTTCAAAAATGGTCTTTGGCTGGTTCGGACGCCCATAATGGCATGGGTTTTGCCACCATTTTTTTTGGCAACAACAGAATAGTGGCTGCCAAAAAAATGGCTTCTTTCAGTTTCTTTCAGCTACACATGGAGTGTGGGGAGAGAGGCAGCCAATAGAAGGGAAAGGATCCTAGGAAGAGTGGTTTCTTAAGCCCTTGCCTTAAACCCAGGTCTCCTTGAAAGGCAAAAGAAAAAGGATAAAAAAAGGCTGGTTTCTTAAGTCCGATGTCCTAAAAATGATTGAAAGGGGGGCCTCGTAAGTTCCCCATTGCCCCCAATAGGCTGGATCTTCCTGAATCTTTTGGCTGCTGAGCCAAAACCAGCTTTTTTCCATTAGCCTATTTCGGGAGGCTCCCGAAAACGGATCGGGATACCCACTGAAATTTGGATACCAAAAACAAATCTTGGTCCAGCTGAATTGCACAACCTTAATATTTTGTCAGTTATGAATGCAGTTTTGTAAACTTTCTGCAAATGCACAGAGTTGAAATAGAAAAGTGGATCAATTTCTTCAGTTTGATGAAAGGCTGTTGGTAAATTGAATGTGTTTATTGGTAAACTTTATGCAAATAAGGATGAGCATATTACAATCTACATCTTTCATGCCTGCCTTTATGTTTGGGGAATGGCCAGTAGACCAGGCAAAGAGATTACCTAGAAATGCAAATCTGTTACAAGAATTATTATTAATATTTTGTTTATTTGGCTCTGTTATAATTATAGATAATAGATGTCAAAGACAGGCTGAAGGTTAGGCTAATAGAGACAAAAGTATGTATGCAAAATGGTGGCCACCAGTTTATACATGTAGTGCAATGCATTTAATTGTTTTTATAAGATACTATAGGTGGTTGGATGTGATTGGTTTTCTTTTGATCTCTTAAATTGTTGGACATGCACCTGACTTTCCATGAGTTAAAAAGCTTATTCCTTTTGTAAAAGGCACTGAAATCTGCTATAGACTCCTATAGAAATTAGGAGAGAGAATCATTCTCACCATTTCTCTCTTTGACTTGCATCAGTCAATATCACCGCTCATGGTGTTCTTTGGGGATCTTAGGGGCCAGAAGGCATTGCAAGAAGGGAAAATAATCTAAAAGAGGCTCCCCCTTTTCTCTGGGAGGATAGTCACATGAATAGAATCTATCCAAAAGTATCTTTGACCTACCCCACTCTGGTGATCACTGAGTAAGAGAAGAGCATCTTTGACAAATCAAGGCTTTAATCCTCTTAGCCCAACCACTTGGTCCGTCTACATCAATCTGTGTGCTGCTGCCATCTATCTGACCTCCTTTGACTATGGCACATGGATCTCCAATTTTGCATCATAACATGGTTTTGAAGGGAAGCATTTTTTTTTTTGCACAGTATAGAACAAGAGCATAGCAGTACTAGAAGGTTGGATAAGTAGGGCAGTTTTCAAGCTACCTACATTGTGCAATCTTTTTATTGAAAAATCAATAAGAGAATGTATCGTGGAAGTAGATGGAATAATCTACAGGACAGAAGTGAGGCGATTTCCCCTGCAATCTTAGCTTGGAGATGTTCCTCCATTTTCCCCCACCCCAAAATCTTTGAGCAGCTCTTGTTGATTTCTCACAACGCTGTAAAACCTTCCAAGAATCTCTAGATAAGTCCCTCAGGCACTGACAGCATTCTGATAGTGCTTGTTTCATATGACTGAACTTGCACTTGGTGTTTCTGTTCCCTACTTACTGAATTCTGAAAGTGCTGTACACTTGGAGAAAATCCTTTTCAACAAGACACACTGTTCACAGCTGAAATTTGCCATTGCAGGGTCTACAGCACATGAGGAATATAATCCAATTTTAAAGCAACAACATACATACATACATACATACATATATACATACATACATACAAGACTATCTATATATAATCAGATGATTCAATTTTCATCTTTGCTTTTTGTCAAGAGTGTTTTAGCCTGATTTTACTGGTAGATCTTTCCATTAACCTCTGATCCCACCATTCATAGCTGCACACAGCCATATACTGTAATATTTTACTTAGTATTACTTTACCTCTACAAGTAAGGATGCGCCGTGGCGCAATGGGTTAAACCCTTGTGTCGGCTGAACTGCTGACACAAGTACGAATCTGCGAGATGGGGTGAGCTCCTGCCTGTCAACTCCAGCTTTCCATGCATGAACACGAGAGAAGCCTCCCACAGGATGGTAAGACATCAGGGCGTCCCCTGGACAACGTCTCTGCAGATGACCAATTCTCTCACACCAGAAATGACTTTCAGTTTCTCAAGTCGCTTCTAACACAATAAAAAAACCCTCTGCAAGTCTACTTTTTAAACCTGGATTGTTCACAAAACTGTTCACATTCATTATCCTTTGATGTTTTCTGAAATTTGATCCAGGTTTATTTATTCATTTAACACAGGTCCTGATTTCTCTCTTTTATCCTTGAATCTTATGTGATAACAAATAAAATAAAATTATTACTTCTCAATTCTTGCTTTCTTAAAGTTTGTATTAAACAGAAGCAACAAAAGAAGTCAACAACCTCCAGAACAATATTTTGAAACCCATATATTTTATAACAAGTCTATTAAACAAGCAGAACATTTAAACTCAATGTGTCTTTAAAGAACTATAATACCAAGTGCCTAATACATTGCAGCATTCCCCAAGTACAGCTGTGAACAGGTGCACTGGCATACTATTAGAATGTTTTCACAAACACATCATCATAGCCTCAACTATGTAATTTCTTTTCACAGTAGAAGAGCTCTGTGGCAAATAGTCAACTGTTTTTGATAGTTCTTATTGGAAATGTCATTTTTTGCTGCTCCATGGGGCACAAGCATGCTACTAATAGATTATGACTAGGACTTGACTAGACAAATGGGATTGGAGGTAGTTATCATGATTGTATCATGAAAACTGCTGCTATGTCTTAGTCAATAACCCAATGATACTGGAATGAAGACAGGGAACCTACTACAGTTGTAGGCTAGTCCAAGAATAATACGGATTTCAGAAATTGATCTAAAAGGGAAAAGTTATAAATTAAAACTTGTTTGGGTACTTTTGTTCTCTACACTTTGCCTGCTCTTAAAGCACTTTTGCTCTCTTCCCTTTTGGGCTCTCTATACACAAAGCTATAGTTCATTTGACACTATTAATTAATGTTTAATTACTTCTTTATGGCATATGCTTTTTTGCCTCATAGAACAACACACTTTTGAGAAACATATTGTTCCATATGGTTTCCGAGCAGACAACACATAGGAATATGTGCCACATTGATTTAAAATAATGAACTAGGATTTAATTGTATATTGTCACATTTCTTTTCATTCCTAGTGGGAAGGACTGCAAATATTCTGAAGCATGCTCTCAATTAAGTGATCTTTATAATTTAGTTTGTGTTGTATTCAGGATTATAGTAAGGGTTTGAAATTTGAAACCTCATCAATTATATGATGGTTTGATTTGTTATATATCCTTAACATTACATGCAGTTGCTATTAAATGTGAGTTTTCGATCTGAATTTGAAAAAATATTGCTCTGTCATTTGATATTAGAAATATCTAGTAATATATTCAAACTGGGTTAGTTGTACTAAATCTTTACATTTGGATCAAAATTAAATCAGTTTCCACATTACTTCCATTGGACCAGGCCCATAGCCAGGATTTTGATTCGGGGGGAGCTGAGTTTGATTCGGGGGAGGGGAGGGGGGTGAGTCTGAGTGAAAGAGGGTCTACCCTAGCAAACCTTTTGTATAGTTACCCCAATACCCCCATGCATATGGGATATATTGAACATGGTTATCAGATCATGATATGAATAAACATAACAGTTTAAATAATGTACCAGTAAGGCCTTCTCGCAGACCACCATGAGAATTTCGGGGGGGGGGGGAGGTGAAGCCCCTCAAGCTCCCCCCTGGCTACAAGCCTGCATTTGACTTAAATTCAACTAACTTAGTCTGGATCTACACTACCCTTTACCCCAGGATCTGGTCCTAGATTATCTTCTTATGCCCGATTATCTGGCAATGTAGACTCATATAATTGAGTCCAAAGCAGATAATCTGGGATCAGATCTTGGGATATAAGGCAGTATAAATCCAGCCTTAGTCTAGATTCAACTCTTAAAAGGAACCTTTATTTTTAAAAACAAAAAAACAAGTAACTTCAAATGACTTGATTCCTGACTTTAGTCCCCAGATTACTGGTCACAAAACTATTTCAAGATGGAAACTTCTTGCATCTGATGAAATGGACTATACCTACCAAATCTGATGCTGAAATTTCTTTGAATCTAAGGGCCCTCCCACACAGCTGTATAAAATCCACATTCTGGGTTATATGGCTGTGTGGAAG
This sequence comes from Anolis sagrei, assembly GCF_037176765.1. NCBI lineage: Eukaryota > Metazoa > Chordata > Lepidosauria > Squamata > Anolidae > Anolis > Anolis sagrei. The sequence goes on along the minus strand of NC_090023.1, from coordinate 208,207,967 downwards.
GGCCCTTAGACTCAAAAGTACTATAGGATTCCTTATATCCTTTAATGCTTAGACAGATGAACACAGCTGATTCTTTGAACATGTGAATAGTTAATCCACTTCAAGCAACACGTACTAGAAAACAAACAGATTAATTAAAATTACACTTTACTTCAAGGGCTAGTGCAACCACTTTGAACCAGACAGTTCCCAGTTGAAATTTCCTCTCAACCATGAACTCAATATGAGACAGTACTCAAGTCAGTAGCTCTACTTCAATTAACAGAATCATGGAGCTGGAAAGAAGTTCTAAAATCATCTATCAATTCAGAAAATCTACCATTAAAGCCTTTGTAATAGGTGTCTATCTGGGTAGCCACTGCTAAAAACTCTTTCAAGTTTTTTAAATTTGTAGATAGTATGTTCTACATAGACTATTGGTAGTCTTGTCCTAATATTTAAATTGAAATCTTTTGTGTTTGTGTATTTCAGGAGTAGGAATGTTGTAGGCCTCTATATGTCGTTGGATTCCAATATTGGCAGTGCTAGCCAGTATAGTAAATAGTGGGAAATGTTGGGAGTTGCAGTTCAACAATACCTAGGGTGCATATAGTTCATCCACCTTTCAGAATATGAACCCATTGGTAAGGATCAAAAGCAAAAAATGCTCTGTCATCTATTTGAGAGTCTTTTGAATATTCAAAGAAAGCTGTCCTATTTTTCCTCCAGACTACGCACACATAGCTTCTTCATCCAATCTTCACAGGATTTGATGTCAAGGCTCCTTATGAACTTTGCACTCTTCTCTAAGCATATTCCTGTTCGAAAATATCCTCTTTAAATGCAGAGCTTGAAAAATGTAGGGTTTTTGAACTATGGCTGGCATCTTGTTAGTAGCTTATGTGGGTGTTAATCCACTTTATGCCTGAGTTATCGTGAAAGATGGTATACCTTCTTCTTGCTATATCCCCTATCCCCAAACTTACCATTCAGCCAATGCATCCCTTCCCCAACAGCCACTTCCTTGTTGGTGGAGAATGGCAAGAATGAATCACAGAAAAATCTGTTTATGTACCTGTAGCCAAACTCGAAATGATCACATCATCTGCTGAAACCCCTGGAGAGTCCTAGTGGACCTAAACAGATGGAATAATTATTTTTCATCTGTAAGCATTTTTCATCTGTCTACATTTGGCATACATAACCAAACACATCTCCTGTTGATGCAGTTCTTCACCTACTTTGGAATAGCCATGAGGGAGCCCTGCAACAACTTAGTAGTAAGGGGCAAGCAAGAGTATTCAATGGTTAGTTGCAGTTTAGTTCTATTCTGAACTATATCTCCTAGAATTCCCCAGTCAGCATGGCCAGTGTCTTTAAAAAGTATTTTTTCCAAACACAACTTAAACTTCAGAACTTGTCATGATACTTTATGTTAAGAGTCCCTCTTAAGCAAAATAGAATAGTGCCATTACCAATTGTGATCTGGATACTGCATCACAAATAATTACAGGCTGTCCACAAGTTATGAATAAGATAGGTTCTGTAGGTCTGTTCTTAAGTTGAATTTGTGTGTAAGTTGGAGCAGGTATATTTTTGTGGGAGAAATTAATGTCAGTCTGCTACTGAGCACAATTCAAAGTGCTGGCTTTAGCATATAAAGCTCTAAACGGTTCCGACCGAGCTTACCTGCCCAAATGCATCTCTCTTTATGAACCATCTCGGAGGTTAAGATCTTCTGGAGAGGCCCTGCTCTCGGTTCCACCTCCTTAGCAGGTGCGGTTGGTGGGGACGAGAGACAGGGCCTTCTCAGTAGTGGCCCCTCAGCTCTGGAACTCCTTCCCCAGTTAAATTAGATCAGTGCCCTCCCTCCTGGCCTTTAGAGAGAACGTAAAGACATGGCTATGGGTCCAAGTCTTCGGGCAGTAAGTAATGAAAAGGAAATAAGTGTAATTGACAATTGGAATGGCTTCGGATTACGATTTTGGATCATGTGATTTTAATGTTAACATTAAGATGTTTTTAATTCTATGTTTAATTGTCAGAATGTTTGCTTATTTTCTATGTTTAATATGATTTTAATGGTCTTAATTTATAGTTATATGTCATCATTTTAATCATTATGCTTTGTTTTGTATGTGTGGCATTGAATCTTGCCGTTATTTGATGTACACCACTCTGAGGGGTGAGAAAAGCAGTATATAATTAATAATAATAATAATAATAATAATAATAATAATAATAATTTATATTCTGTCCTATCTCTCTGGAGGGACTCAGGGTGGAATGTAAATGCAGTAAATAATAAATAAATGGTGGAAATGTAATGTTATAAATACAGATACATTGGAGCAATAGTGTCAAACAATGTCCCTCCAAGGTGTTTTGGACTTTAGCTCCCAGAATTCCTGACCATCGTACAAGCTGACTAAGGTTTCTGGGAGTTTGAGGCCCAGACATCTGGAGAGCCACAGGTTTAATACCTCTGTCTTAGAGGGTGGTTTTGAAAATTGCCAAAAGGTGTGTGTTGTGTGTGTGTATAGGAAAAGAAGGAGGAAATGAATAACATGAGAGATAGGTTTTTTAAAAATTCAAATTGGATTTTGCAAAGGTATTTCCATTCTCTCTTTTTTTCCTCCTAGTTATTGAAGAATCTAATGTTGAGAAGAATGCCAAGTGTTCAGATCTGTTTTGGCTTGTTTTAACTGAAAATGGCAGAAATTGGTAGATGATTTTACATTGAGTCAACAGCGATGGTATAGTCTCATAAAAGACTTTGTCAGCATAATCTACTTTACGCATATACGTAAAAGAAGGCTGGCAATAATTTCTTCATCATATCCAGCCTTTCACAAGGAAAACCCAGGCAAAGTTAGGTGAGCATCATTTCCTTGTAAGTGGTTTGGATTGCTCAGGTGTTACAATCTTATTCAGTGCTCTCATACTATTATTTAATGTATGTACATGTGTATTCACTATATCAGGAATGTGGTGCTATTCACTTTTTCTTGTCCTAAATGCTTTTGTTCATACTGCATTCCATGCACTTGTCTTTCATACCCATATATTTACTAACCATTCAATGCCTGGATGGTATTCACACATAGATTATATATTTAAAAATTAGGAGAAAAAAACATTATTAAGGCTGTGGATGCTGTGAATGGATGATTACAATTTGCCTATCATGGTAATAGCACCTGTTAGAGGTGTGATACAAAAGGCAGTGACAGGCGCTGTAATTTAGTAATTGTAGCCATTGTACTGTATAGCTGGTCAGTTCACCAAGCAAGTACAAAGAAACTAGTGTTATGGCAGAGCAGGGGTGGGTAAGCTTAATAGAGAGAGCTAGTTGTGTACTGAAAGAGACTGTTGGTGGAGGCCTAAACTCCCAGGGGGCAACTTAGAATGAGTTGAAAAGAATGAACAAAAATGTGCAAAAAGGGGGGGGGAGTACAGGTTTTCCTGTTTCGATTCTTAAAGTGCCAGGCGACTGCTGCTGATGATGAGCAGGGCTGATTCGCATTTCACTTACTGGATGAAAATAAGGGATAATTGAAAATTCCTTTATCGCTGGGTGTCTCTAGGAAATGTAAGGAACATTAGAGGTTGGATATGGCTTAGTGAACATTCGGTTTAGTAAGAGTATAATTTGTATAAAATGATCAGGGAGAGAAAAATAAAGCTCTTAATAATCACAGTAAGAGCAATTTTTCTTTTATTTAGGTGAGCAGGAAAAGCTCTACTTCTTTTTTTAACATGTACAGTTGAGGCTGGATGTGTGTGGTATTAAGCGGAAAGAGACACTTTATCCAGCAGGAAAGTGAAAGGGAGCATAAGCCATTGGAGGAAAAAATCAGTGTCAGAAAGTCATATTGTGGTCTTTACTACACAGTGGGGAACTTAATGTGTGTCCCATTGAGTCCCATTGATCCCTTCCTCAGTACAGCAAAGAGCATTCATGCCCTTTGGTGCAGAGGGAAACCTCTGTTCTCCTTATGACCCCTTCAGCATTGATTCTCCATGCAATCCAAGAACATGTAGGAAGTCATGCACTTTATCTTTGTCGCCAACTTCCCTGGCCCCACTGGTTTCCGTCTAATATTTCTGGGCCTTGCATGGAAGATCTGAAGAGGGAATCTCTTAATGTTCACTAGAACATGAGTAAGTTCTCTCTTTAGCCAATGGAAGAATAGAGGGGGGCTCTCTTTCTCACTGCATCCATCAAAAGTGTGAAGGAAATCAGGTGTGTTGGGAGGGAACCCCCCCCCCCCAAGTCCCCATTTACAAATAGAATGTAAGCATCTAAAGAAAAGGGATAGGCCAAGTTATCAAGGGAATTTGAACACAGCAACAGAATAGATCTTGGTATTTATGATTATCGACGTCTCACTTTCAGCAATGTTAGAAATTCCCAGACTGAAGGAAACTTTCATTTAAAGTAGCAGAATTCATATTTGGGAAGGCAATCAATTCATTTTGCCTCCTGTAGCTACATTCCTGTTGAAAAGAAAACTTGTCAGCTTTCTGGCTTGTGGAATATGGGAGGGAGGTGAGTATCTGTTCATTTTGCAAATCAATTTTGAAGATTTTAAAGTAGGGACTGCAATTTAAATATTTGAATTTCCCTTCTTAACCTAATGATAAAAATACCTTTTGTTAATAGATTCAAAAATAGCACATATTTAGCTTTAAATAAGTATGTTAAAAGCCTTTCTCAAACCTGACCTCTCCTTATATAGAATACCTGTTACTGCCATTTTCCTCCCATTTATTGTTACAGTATAAGCTCTCCTGTGATTCTCTTCTTGTCTTCAAGCTCCTACTAGTTAAAAATTTGTAGATTTCCCCTCCTGGCGGTTGCCACAATCTAATGGAGACACACACCGCATTCCCTAAACCCCAGAGCTCTGTTCATGCATGAGTAAGAAACCATGGATTCTTGCTAAACAGTTTTACTTGGCTATCTGTGTGTAGTTCTGGTTGCTGTACATGTGTTTGGTTGGTCTGAGATTTATACCATCTTTAATCTTATCTGTCTGTTGTGCACAAGCTCATACAACAGATCAACCTTGTTCCCTTTTTCTCTTTTTCTTCTCGTTTATTCTTTGGAAGACATTTCTATCTATTGTACCAGATACACCTTGTCACTTAAAATCACCATACAAATAAAACAGGAGAGAATGCTTCTGGAACATGACCATACAGCCCAGAAAACTCACAACAATCCAGTGATCCCGGCCATGAAAGCCTTTGACAATACAAATAAAACAGTATTTTTTCCAGAGAAATGCACCAACATTACCATAGTACAACACTGGTTGCTATGTTTTAGCAATAAATATATCTCTTTCTCCCGCATCTGCTTTTGATTAGAAGTCTTTTATAAGGGCATGAGACTTTAGTGTTCACAGCAATGAAAAGCATTTTTCATTGCTCTTCCTAGTTTTAATTTAAATAGCTTGAGCTTTCCAAAAGCAAACGTTGTCAAAACTATTATAACAGTCCTTTGTTATATCCACCTGAGCGAGACAAGTGAAATGTAAAATATTGCAGATAAAAGATCCACTTCCTCAAAGGGACATGAAATTGGATCAAAGGTGACAACACCTTTGCTTGAGTTCATCCTTTCCTTGGCCAAGGTTTCTTAAGGACTTGAAAGCAAGGATGTGGCTAGAGACCAGCTTTTGGCCACACCAGGCCTTACTGGAGTCAGACTCCGTGTTTGTATACAGTATTTGAAGGGTAATATAGTTAAATGCTACCCTCAGAAACCGCAGTAATTACTTCTATTGCTGAAATAGACTTAGGCCGTGAACAAAAATATCACGGGAAAGCTATTTCTAACACTACGGCTGCCCTTTAGAGCTAAGTGGCAGCCATCATTATTTTTTTCTAAATTATGTGTTCTCGTTTCAAGCGTTTAGATGATGCAAAACAGATTTTTGTGGCAACATGCTGCTCCTAGCCAAAAAAGCATTCAAGGAAGCACTGTGTTTCTCCTAAATTGCTTTTTTATTGAGAGCCCTTTGAGTTGTTTATCTTCCCTCACTCTCCTCACAAATCAAGCAGCAGTTAGCTCCTTATTTTTTAGTTTAACCAGCCTGTTTATTTTTAATTTTATTTTATTTTGCAAAATATAAACCTTATCATTTTTAACATGAAATGGCATGAAGGTTTGTTTTGTTTGTTTGTCTGATCAGTTGCTTTGACACCCCCCCCCCCTCTTTTCCCCTGGAATAAACTCTTTCATGTGTAAACTTTGCATGGTGACTGCAGAAATTGTGGGTAAAAAATCCCACTTAAAATCTCATAATACCATTATTGTGATATCATAATGATTAGGCTGAGAATGAATTTGTTCTTAAACATTTATTGCAATCCATCAATTTCACCCCACACGTTCTTGCTGCTGCTTCATCTTGTTATTGTAAAAAAGAATCCAGTTTTCGAAAATTAATTTTGTCTTTCCTTATGAGCCATGTTTTTTTTTTGATGTTTCACCACAGACTAACAGTAATAAATTTAAAAAGCGATACTTTATACACTCATATATAAGTCTAGCAACTTTAGTAAAAAAAATCAACCCCAAAAGACTGGATCATCTTAGCTACAGATTATAAGTACTGTTACTTAGCTCTTATAAAAAAGGAACTATATCCTTCTTAGAGTAGAGTAAAAGATAAGAGCACTGGGAGAACCTAAAAGAGGCACTGGCCCTCTCTCCCCTCTTTGTTATGGTGCTACTTTTGGCCTTTTTGAATGCCTCTGTAGGAGCCAGAAGTGGCTGGCCTCCTAAGAAGGTGTAAATGCTTTTCTCTTTCCTTGGAATGACCCTCAACTTACCCATTAGTTATCCATAATTTTGGCCCCTAAGCCTACAATCAATTTACACACGTGGTATATACAGTATGTTGCAAGACTATCTTCCTTCTCAAATGCTTTAGTTCAGGGTTGTAACTAATCCTTTCAACAATGTCTCCCACTACTTCCCCTGGGTTGTTCTCTCTCACATTCACTCTCTCTCACTCAGTCATTCTGTCTGTGCTTTTTTCATTTCTGGTGGGATACTACCCTACTACCACTGTATTTTGTATTTCTTCAAATCTTGGGATTCCTGGAGGTAGGTGTGTGTGTATGTATGTGTATATATATGTCTCTCTGTGTGTGTGTATAAATTTGTCAGTGTCTGCTTCTGGATTACAGTGCTGATAGTGCTCACCACCTCAGTTCATTACCAGGAGGAGGGAAGTCAAGGACAATTCACATCTTTGTTATTATCAAATTGCAGGAAAAATACACATAAAAGTCATTAAAGGTTCAAATGCAGAGCTCTGTCATTTTTGGGGTCTCACAATATTGCCTAGTGATGTCAAATTTCAGTTTGTGTAATTATTGTGTATTTTGCAATGAACTACTGTGCTCCTATGTTTGTGGCTAAGGAATGATTTCCACCAACTATCTAAGTTAGTACAAGTTGAATATCCCTTCTCCAAAAATCCAAAATCTAAAAGGTTCCAAAATTGTCCTCAAGTGTGGCTTTCTGGTGGTACAAAATAACTTTGTTTCATGCACAAAATTAATAAAAATATTACATAAAATTGCCTTCAGGCTATGTGTGTAATTTATCTATGAAACATACACAAATAAGTCTTGGATCCCAACTCCAGGGTATCTCATTATGTTCCAATAAATATTTCAAAATCCAAAATAAATAAATAAATCTAAAAACGAAAAGACTTCTGGTCTCAAGCATTTTGGAATCAGAGATATTCAACCTATAGTGATTTCCTTCAGTAGCCAAATACTACTTCTTGCAGAAATGCCAAAATGAATATTAGTTTATTTCTCACTGTGCTGTACTCAAGAGACCTTTACTGTTGGAGTTTCTTGAAGAGCAAGCTACTGCTTGATGTGTACATATCCTTAATTAAAAATAGAAGAGCAAAAGGGGGATTCAAATCACACACGTAGCCCCAAATGTTGTTGCATTGTACCTCTGACAAGCTTAGCCAATAGTGAGGGATGCTGAGAGTCGCATTGCAACATCTGAAAGGTTCAATGATTCCCATCTTTAGTGTAGGACAAAGTGTTAATACAAAAATAGGACATTGAAGGAAAGATACTAGTCTACTTGCATAGAGCAACAAAGAAGCAGTGGCATAGCTGCAGAGTAGGCTCTGTTTCTAAATCATGATTTCTCGCTAATATTTCAGCAGAAACCTTTAATTAAAAGGACATTCCTGCCAAGGCCTGTGAGCAGTAGCAAAACATATGTGGGTAGTGGACTTGGAAGATTCTTTCTGGCATGAAAAGTTAACACTCTTTTTAGGAAAGGAAAATATTTCAAGGACCATGGGTTTCCCTTTCCATTACATAGCGAGTTGGTGTGGATTATTCACTGGAAGGTATGGATTGGAATGTCCCTAGTTAAACCTCATCATAGGCAGGATCCAGCTAACTAGCCTTGGGCAGACAACCCTCAGCCCAGCCTCAACATTGTCATAAGTGTTATTTGCATAGAGTCAGATCCTGCCATTTAAATCTCACTGTTTTCAGTTGGTCTCAGTCTTGATGCAACCCATACTCAAATATTTTATTGTATCTTTTAAAGAATGGTTTGTAGCCCTTAGGACTGTTTTGTATTCCAGGGCTACTGATACTGTATAGTGAAGTGGGAGCTACCACTAATTTTATAACCAACAAAGGTTTTTCAATATTGTTTGTGCTTGTTGAAAATATACTGCCTTTTATCTGCAATGTTCATTTTACTTTATGTGCTGTAATCTTTTTAGGAATACTAACTTAGTTACGTATAGTCTTCCACAAATCAGGCATAGAAATCTGAGGCCTTCCAGATGGTTTAGACTACGTCTAAACTACAGATCCCATCATTTTTGATCATTAGTTGGAATCCAACATCTAAAGGGCCATGAGCTCCACAATTCTCATGTAAATGCTAAACATTACTATTCGACATATTGCCATGCACCCAGTGGCTATTATGTATTTGTTAAATGAAATTAAATCACTCTGTTGGGGAAATAATTGTGGGGGAAAAATTAAACATTAGTTGACTATATGGCTAATTATCTGATATATTGAATCCCATTTAGATGTGCAACACCTGTGTTTTTTTCCCTCAAAGAGATAATCCTCCAAACATCCTGTATCCTGTTTGAATTAGCAATTCACTTCCAGCTTTTTTTCTATGCAATGTGTTGATAGGGATAAAGTTCAGTTGTAGTTGTATGTAATCATTTTTTATTTAATGACAAATTAAAAACATCTTCCCCCAAAAAACTAATTCTTAAAATGGAACTGTACAGGAAATATTTCAAGAACAGTGGAGAGCTATTAAAGGAACACAAATTGAAGGAATGCAACTCATTCACCAGTTACAGCCTATTCAAGTGACTCAGAAGCAGAACAATGCTATCTTGGCAGAGAAAGAGGAAGTTGTAATTCACTGCAAGCATGATGGGAAATTCCTGCTCTGTCTTGTTCTGTATTTTAATAAATATATCAATAGCAAAATGTAAAATGCAATCTAGTATATCAAGAATACAAGGCATGATATTTTAAAGCTGTAAACATTTAACTAGTAGAATTTTATGATATTATACTATTTGTTATTGCTATTGTGCTATTGTTTATGCACTAGTTGTATTTTGTGTGTTTGCACTATTGAGTGCTTTTGTGAGCCACCCGAGTCTTTTCAGGAATAAGGTGGTGGGGTATAAATAATAATAATAATAATAATTATTATTATTATTATTATTATTATTATTTCTCCTGGTAGTATCCTGAATTACAGCCTTCTGCATCATTGCCTTTCCTCCCCCTACTATTTGTTTAAACTATTAGATTGTGAAACTATCTTTACAATAAAGGAGTTTATAAAATAATACTTTGAATTGGATTCAGCCATTTCATGAAGTGAACCGAAGGGTTTCTTTTGTCCCAGAAGATTTCAAGACCCACAGAAGTTGGAAAAATGGGGAGACTGGTTGTCATCAATTGTCCCAGCTTTCTGCATCATCTCAGACATTCTCCTGCCCTTTGTAGAAGCTTTTTGAAAACCATAAAGGGCTGCACGACTAGCTAGTATCTCTATCCACCTCCACTGGCAGAAATGAAATGGCAATAAGCTCTACTTTTAATCGAAACCCTTGTTCATAAACCATTTATATAGATACTCTGACTGGTATATACATGACCTTCATGTCCATTGGGGATACATTCCTGAACTTACCATGAAACAGAAAACTCTGGATAATAGCAAAATGGTCAACTTTCACCAAAAATTACTATAGTTGCATATTGGATGACCTAGAAAATTTACCAGCATGATTCTCTAGTAACTTCTAGCAGAAACATAGCATAAATCACCTGGAGGACCTAGATAATTCCTAGAGACAACATATTTTGTTGCGTGCAGATAGGTCAAATTATGAGGTCCAATCTCATAGAAATTGTCATTGTACTGTAATCTTACACTAGTCGTGACATTTTTGCTGCTATTGTCAAAGGCTTTCATAGCCGGAATCACTGGGTTGTTGTTGGTTTTTTCTGGCTATATGGCCATGTTCTAGAGGCATTCTCTCCTGACGTTTCACTTGCATCTATGGCAAGCATCCTCAGAGGTAGTGAGGCGGCCATATAGACTGAAAAAACCTACAACAACCCATTTTTGCTGCTCTTCTAATCAGCTTCATCAATATTAGAAAGCATCAACATGCAAGAAGCTAAATTATAAGCCAATGTCTGCTTTGCTTTTTGTGAGCTACAGAATTAATGTGTGCAGTTTCACCTAATAGTTGTTGGGGTTTTTTTTAAGACTTATTGGATGGACCTTTCAAAAGGATTTTTAGGAAGCATTTGTCTCTTTCATGGCTTGACCCCTCCTCCATTGTACTAAAGACTGAAAACTAGGAATCCTTACACTTTTTGAAATTATCTGCTGCCGTTTCTTTTCCTCTTCAGAATGTATATGCTGACTTTAAAGAGAAAATTTGACATTAGCAAAGAGAGAAATTTGGTCTTTATGAGAAGTGTGTTTTTTCAAAAAGGACCATGATTTATGCTTTCCTTCCTTTTTATAGACTTAATGTGTACAGTGATTGAAGAGCAAAACCTTAATGTTAGGGTGCTATTTATGTACAGATTTCTGGCGTTCATAAAAATATTTTTGTACACACACAAGTGAGCTCATGACTGAAAGTAATTTCTTGTCCCTTCTGAGAAGTAGTTAATGCCCTGTCTATTGCAGATATCTGTGATGCTCAACTAAACATGCTTCATGAAACCACAGCAGACAGGAGACCAAGGTTCAAGGAGCAATTAAGGGTCATTGCATGGTTGTATTGTTTGGAAAATGAGTCCAAGGCATGTTTGTGTAATGAGAATGGCTCATAGTACTTATCTAGAATGACAAGCTCTGTAGAAAACATCCATCTTCTTTCACCTACCCGCTTTCCCTCCAACCTCTTTTGCAGTTGCACATTTAGACAACATTGGGGTTTAATGCCAAGCTATGGAACCTTGACCCAAAAGTAATACAGCATGTCATCTTTTAAAATGCATCTAATTTCAGCAAGGATACAAATAGAATATATACATTACTGATACACTGGGAAAGAATGTTGTTTGGACCTTCAGGAAATGTTGGCTGAGTACTTTCTTTTTTTTAAAAAAAATACTAAAACAGTAGAGTTTTTTCATGTAAAAGTTTGTTAATCTAAATTGCATTTCACGTTCTGGTTTTGAATATGGTGCTACATACCCACAAAGAATTGTTTCCAATGAAGCACTCTTTAATTTTGTTCTGCAAATGCTGCAGAAACACTAACAGAAGACTTTGTGCAAGAAAATATTAGAAACAGAGGTAACTCTTTTGGATGATTTTCAGAAACAGATTGGAGGACTTCGTGGTGGTCTCTGTGATATCTTCACCTGGATAGTACATAGTTTGGAACCTTTTAAACCTGTTGCATAAACTTTTTGGTGGTAACCACAGCCCACCTTGGATTTCTCACTAGCTCAATTCTCGCTTAATCCTTTTTATCCCTTGCTACAGCATCATTATAACTAGAGCTATTTCTTCATTTTTAATATGTTCCAGCTTTTGGAGTGCTTTTTTGCTATCAAATCTGTCCTTGTACCAAAGAATTGGGGTGCCTGTATCTTCATTTTTCCAAGAAAGATAGAGGTCTTTGTCCGATCACGGACATTCAGTATGACCAAACTGTTTTGGATGGTGGTGGTTGTGGTTGTTGTTGTTAATAATAATAATAATTACTTTTCTCCCGCTTTTCTCCCACAGATGGGACTCAGAGCATCAAACAAAATAAAAAAAACAAAACTACATAATACATAATACAGATAGCTATCATCCACCCAACCCAACATATAAAAAATAAATCAACACATTGCATAAAACACAAATTACATAAATATAAATAAGCATTAAAAATAACCACATATATCATAATTATTAACCTTAACATCAAAAACCTCAGGCCATTGAGGTTGTCTTAAAATATTAAAACATCTTGGAGCTCCAAGTCTTTGGCCATATGAGCCTTGTCTGACCGAGATAAGTTGCTATTGTATGTTGTTGGGGAAGGCTTGCTTCCATAAAAGGTTTTCACCTGGGAGCAAAATGCCTCTTTGGCCGCGGGGCCACTGCCAAAAAGCCTCTCTCTCTTTCCACCAACCATACTTGTGACAGTGGTGGGATCGAGAGGAGGGCCTCTCTTGATGATCTCAGGGCTCATGTGGGCTGATAGGAGGAGATGTAGTCCCTCAAGTAGACTGGGCCTGAACCAGTTATAGTTGCTACTACCCTTCTTCTGTTGCAACAAGATTGTTTAAAATGCTACATCTGAAAGATTTGGGATTGAGATTGCCCATTGCACGGATGATTCTTTTGCTTCTCCATTGAAAGAAGGTCTTAAAGGTTTCATGTTCTCCTATTTTATTATTATTTATTACTTATTTCAAATATTTGTACCCCGTCCTTCTCTACTCCCGAAGGGGGACTCAGGGCCGCTTACAGATGGCAACAATTAGATGTCCCACATATACAACAGATAAAACAACAGTTACATAATAAGTAAAACATTAACATTAGATTAAAAACAATTTAAAATAATGCAAATTGAATTAGTTGGCATGTCAAGTCTGAGTTCTACAATCAACAACTTAATCCGAAGCCTGTCCATAGTCTGTTTTCCATAGTATTGTCATCATTTTTATTGTCAACCTGCTATCTATCATTCCATCCGTTTTCACAAAATACATGTCTGTAGTCCAGACCTTTTGATTCTACACAATGGGAAAGTAAGACATTCCAGTCTCAACATGGCCAAACTGACAACTTAGCCTCTTCTTCACACCATCATGACTGCCATTGTAGTGCTCTTATGTGTATGAATGGAAGTAATTCCTAGTTTTCTCAGTGGGATTTTGCAGAATAGGCTTTAATCTGCCATGTTATTATATTTCTGCTACCTCAATTGCTATATGGCAGAAGTTTATAGATTTGCCTTCCTGTTTTCAAAATCCAGCAGTGAATATTTTTGAAGAGATTTAAGAACCATCACTGTCCAGTTTAAGAGATGTCACCTCAGTGGAATTTGAAGCTACTACTATCACAGCTGTCCCAAGAACATCTTCGAATCAATGGTATCCTCTGCCATCCACTTACTTATCTGAAAGGCTGCCTTTCTTATAGCAATCTCATCAGCTAGATGGGTAGAACTCTGCTCTTAGAATAAATCAACCTTATTGATGATTCCATCATGGTAAGGTCATTCTCAGACCAGAAATTACCTTCCTTCCAAATATGGTGTTCTCCTCTAATCAAAATTGTATCATATTGCCTGCCTTAAAACAGAACCATTTTTAAGACTTAGAATGGAATTTACATTGCCTGGATGTTAGAAGAGCCCTTGCCTTTTATGTTGATAGGACTGCCACTTTCAAAACCCTCAAAGACTTTTCATTTGCTATTCTTCAAAGTAAAGGAGACTACCAGTTTCCCTATGGCAAAATAAAGGAATTATCTGTATGATGGTCAGATCACAAAATGTGATCTTTCAGGAGTGATCTCCACAATTCAACTTGCCTGCAATCTGGCTAAAAAATCCAAGGTTGACATGGTTTTTAGGAGATCTGTATTATTTTTTGTCTGGCATTACACTCCCATCTCCTATGCTTAGTAACTTGCTTGTTTCCCATTTGTGTGTGTCACTGAAACCATGAAAAAGAGGGCTAGGTTGTTTATTTGTGATTCTTTTAAATCTTTGTTTGTGAACTCATATCACCCCATTCATCATCTTCCTCAAATTCAGAAGCAAAGTGAGCTCCTATCTGTCAGCTCCAGCTTTTCTTGCAGGAACATGAGAGAAGCCTCCCACAGGATGGTAAAACATCTGGGCATCCCCTGGGTAATGCCCTTGCAGACTGAGAGTTCTCTCACACCAGCAGCAACTTCTGTGATTTTCTGCCTGTACTGAGGGTTTGGGTGGGAACGAGGAGGGTGAGGTGCCTGAGGGTGGATAGTGTTAAACATTGAAATGTTCTAGATTTTTTTCTGGAACAAAACACAGGGTTAGCCCCGCTTCTCTCTCTCATACACACACAGACACCATGGCTTCAACATTTCTGGAAATCTTATATCTCTCTATCATAAAAGCAGAAAAAGTTATGAGAAAAGTACTTTGTATTCCTCTGGTTCCAACAAGCCATGACCCCAAGGGTTCCAGAAGAAAGACGTCTTTGATACCAGAAAAGTATAGTTAGTAGTAATACCTGTCAACTGCTATCACTAAATTGAGGGGAAAGAACTATCAACCACAGTGCATACCTCCAACAGCACATGGAATTCCAAAGAGATGTAGGGAAGGGGGGTGGTGGAAAGATTTATGTCAATTGCTTCCAGCAAAATAACAATGGAGGGTATACTTCCCATTGCTTGAATACAGTTTTATAACTGTATAACTGGTGTTTCCATGAATCACGGATCTACCTGAAGTAGAGATGGGGGGGGGGGGGGGGGGGAAGGGCTGGAAAAGAACCGGAAAAATTGGGGGGAAACAGTTTTTTTCCAGATTTTTCCCAAAACCATTCCCCTCAGGTTATATAGTTTGAATACCATGTCATAGATATATTATTTATCATTGGAAAAGAACATATTCTGCACACTTTTCAATTTTTCTGGAATAAAATAACTTTGGAAAAAAACAACAACAGGGGAACCCCCCCCCCCCATTTTTCTAGTTTTTTCCAGGCATTCCCATCTCTAACCCCAGTGATCTCAGTATGCATCATTCCCATCACATGGACAGTCTTAACCAATTAGTAGCATTTTTCTGCTGTGGAGATGCAAAATATTTACAAACTGAGGGGGTGGGGGCGGAGATCACACTTGCAAATTAAAGGAGGGGAGATCCATTAAAATATAGGAATAATAGCAAATCATTATTTTAAATCCTTAAATACTGATTTGTTAAAGTATTGAAACATATTAAAACAATAATAAACAAACAAACAAATCTTTATAATGGTCATAGACCAGCATAAGGAAAGTAGGGTACAGTCTCATAAAAGCATTATACATTAAAATAATCATACATATAATGATATATTAGCAATTACATAAATATTGTTAGGTATAGAACGTTTCACAGTATTTTGAGATTCCGGGCGGCATTGTCACAGTATGTAACATAAAGTTGGAAGAGGTGATGTCTGAATTAAGTAGTCAAGCTTCTTATACAGTATTTATTGAGCTATGGCTGTGCACATAATTTGCGTTTTTGTTTATGCCTCTGAAAATCAGGTCCAGGTCAGAGTTGTGATAGCAGAGGCAGCAAATTGTATGTTATTTTGTGTTGTCATTTTACTAGTGTTTGACTATAAAAGGACGTTAGATTGTACATTCATATGAAACAAATTTTGTAGGAAGTTGATCATAGAATCACTCTAGATCACTGCTTCCTAAACTGCAGATCCCAACTCTAAATGGGGTACCCTTAGCTTAATGTTAGGGTCACAAAAAATTGGCAACAGTAAAAATTTTCTGAATAGCACACAAATCTGTTATGCAGTGTTTACAGTGGATTACCCATACTTATATACCTGGGGTCAGGTAAACAATTATTATTGAGCCAAAAGATGTTACGGGTGTAAAAGTTTAAGAAGTCCTGTCTAGAGGATAGAGAATGATACTCTCTTATAGAAAACACTGTGCCGTTTTTATTCACATAGCCTCCATTTTCAGAGGGCTTTTGTGCTAATAACTCCTGTGAAAGTGGAGAACCTGTTGTACTTTATTTTCATAGCAATACCATGTGCCAAGAAGACTATAAAGAAATGTGAAGAAAACCATTCCCTATTCACTAAGCGTAGTTGAGTGCCTCAAAATTAAAATGGATACAACAATCTCCTGTACACATGCTGTCTTTGTTTATATAGTGCAACTTTAAAAACTGAAGATGAGATATAGAATCATAGGATCATAGAGTTGGAAGAGATCTTGTGGATCATCCACTCCAACCACCTGCCAAGAAGCAGGAAAATCACATTCAAAGCACCCCCGACAGATGGCCATCCAGCCTCTGTTTGAAAACCTCCAAACAAGGAGCCTCCGCCACACTCCAGGGCAGAAAATTCCACTGCTGAACAGCTCTCACAGTTAGGAAATTATTCCTAATGTTCAGGTGGAATCTCCTTTCCTATAGTTTGAAGCCATTGTTCCGCTTCTTAGCGTCCAGGGCAGCAGAAAACAAACTTTCACCCTCATCACATCAAACTTTTTTCTGCTTGTCACTTGTTAAGTGCGTGTCTTTAGTTTGGAACGCTTCCCCCATTTTTGATTATATATTTTTATTCATGATTCAAATTGGATTAAAAGGCAGTAGAGATGAGTAAGTGGCATATAACAGCAATTTAGAAGTTTCCCATATAGCCTATTTTGATTTGTAGTGTATTGCATAGTGTTGATCCATAGTGTTTTATTGTGTTTCAGAATTCAAAAATAAATTTAAAAAAACACTGCTGGTTCTAAATATAATTCTGGGGCAGTGCAATAAAATACCAGTAAAACAACAGCATGACCAATAAAGTGTATTAACAAAAAGGTGGGATTTCAATTCTCCAATAGATGCAGCAACTCTTTTCTGGTCTTCAGCAGCTGGAACATGAGCTTTGTAATTCTATTCAGAACAGGTAGAGAGTAGATGAAGATTTGAAGCTGCTCTCTCTTTACCATCTCATAGTGGTTTCTGGAGATATGTTTACATGGTCACTCCCTAGCCTTATTCCAAGATGCTGGCTGCAAATGCAAGACAAGTTCTTGGTTCCTCCCCATGCTCTTCTTCCTTAGCTGATACCCTTAATACTCTGTATATCCTGAAAATCACTGAGCATGAGGACATTTTTTAAAAAGCACCGAATAATTAATATATTTCTGCATGTGTAGAAACATAGAGAACCTGCTGTCTTATTTTGAGTGGCCTTATTTCATTTCTTAGCCAATACAGCCACCTGGAATTTGTGTTAGGTTTGCATGAGATAGTAGCAATTCTCTATTCCTCCACCCAGTATCTTCGCAACCATGATCTAATGATGCTTGCCATCTTTCTTTCTGCCTTGTCTTTGTTTTGTTTTGTTTTTTTTTGTTTTTTAAAAAATGTGTGGTTTGTTTTAACCAGCTGATTTCTTGCAGTATTTTTGCCCTCCAACTTTGGACTCGCTTTTTAGTCTATCTTGGCCTCCCACTTGATGTTCTCTTCTGTTTCTGACCTCTCTCCTGTGAAATTACCTCTGTCTGACCACTACCCACTGTCTTCAAATATTACATGCTTCCCACCTTACTTCCCACTCTGCCTTTCACTTCTTCAATAACTTGCAATCTAGCAATTCTGTGGGCTTCTCAGGATACTTCCCCACCCTTTATTACCTTTGGTGTTAACTGTCATGTCTTAAAGCCTGCAATATCAGTTCTTTGCTATTCTTAATTCTCAAATCTTTTGCACAATTACATGAAAGCAGTAATGTTGCCTGGATGTCCACCATCATACAATCAGTTTCTATCCTTAACATGTAACAGTCAAATATAAAATTCCTTGTGAAGTCAATAAATAATTTGTGGTATTTAATTGAATAAGAAATCATACAATACGTGTAATTGAGTTGTTTCTCTTAAAATGCTGTGAACTTTTATTTTTAAAAAATTGTTCTTTCTAAATAAAAAAGAGCTAAATGTTAGAAACCCATTAAAATAGCCCACAGATATTTGCAGGGGAGGTTATCTTTGGGGCTCTACCTAATTAATTATGATATATTTTACCTCCATGTGATTTATCATTACCAGTCCTGGAACCTCAAACATATGAGAGGGGGAAAAATCACTTGTTTAATTTGACTGGGACCTTGTGGCATTTTAATTGTAAGCATAAGTGTGACAGAATAAATCCAAATGAATGTGGACAGTAATTAAGAAGGAGCCCCTTGATATGGAAATGAGGATTTTTTTTATTTAAAAAAATCCCTAAATGTTTCTAAAGGTTTCATTAACACTTGTGCGACTGAACAATTTCATAGGCCCAAGCAGTTGCTGAAATCCACTAGCAATACATAACACACGTGACAAATAGATCTGAAAATAATAATTAAAAAAACAACCTAAGTGGGCGAGGATTTGGTTAACAGCTGTGAAAGATTCAGGGACATTTCATATAGGCATGTTTCCATAAAAATCCTGTTTCGTCTTCATGGCACCTGGTACTGCAACTCTAAGGATTCTGGTGTCTCATATCAAGTGATGCTTTTTTTTCTCCCAACTGTGGACATGTTTCCATAAACATTTGGCCATTTGCAGTTTGCAGCGTGAAGACTTTGGCCCTTCTGCACTGCCCCTATATCCCAGGATCTGATCTCAGATTATCAGTTTATCCCAGGTTATCTGTCAGTGGGGACTCATATATTTCAGTTTGAAGCAGATTATCTGGGATCTGATCCTGGGTTATAAAGGGCAGTGTGGAAGGGTCCTAAATTATAATAAAATGTTCTGCCTAAAACAGGAGTGGGCATTATTTGACCCTCCAGGTATTATCAAACTACAGCAGTTAACATTTGCCGCAATTTGCTGTTGTGGTTTGGGCTGCTAACATTTGTCGTTTGGCAACATCTGAAAAGCTACACATTTCCCATTATGTCCAACAAAACTAATTTCCTTCTCTCTTTGCTAGAAGAAGCAGAATACAGATGGTCTTACCCTGAGCTAGCTCCACTATGACAGAATATGGTTGAATATGGTGAAATGTTCTGTAAAATGGCTTTGTACAGATGACATAATTTCAGAGAAACAGATGATGGTTTCTCCCTGTTGGTCTTATGACAGGAAGTAAAGATGTGAGCACTGATACTAGAACAGGAACAATTATTTACATCTGTTTGGTCCCTTCTTGAACACTATATCAATAACCTCTCTTTTAGGAACCTAGTATTTAGTGTGGCTGCCATCCAAGTTAGCACATCAGCAAAAGATTATCATCTGATGATGAAGCAGATTGGTAATATGTTGCCAGCTGCAAAGTCAACCAGTGTGGGTATCTGCATAGAGGTAGCTAGCCTCTATTGTCTGGGAGATATTCTCTGTTTGGGAGGTATTAAATGGCACCTGATTTTTTACTGTCTGGAGTTCTCCTGTTTCTGAGAGGTGTTTAAACACCATCCTATATAATCAAGTGGAATTCTCAGGTGACTCACAAATGTCTTTTTTGATTGCAGCATTCATTCTATAGTTCTAGATTGTATTGTTTCTTATGAATATCTTTATAGTTACTCAGTTATAGTATATTCAAGAGTGCTGTAACAATATAGCTAGGAATGATAGAGAAGGTCATTATAAAATACTGTAATTACTAAAAATCTAAAGAGAATGTCAGAGGTAAGGAAGTCTGTTCCTTTGAGAGCAGACGACGACATGATGGACTTCTGAAGCTGTCTCTCTCACAACTTTTGCTTTACAAAACTGTTGGGTAACTTTAAATCACTCAGCTCCCTTGTGATCTTCTCTATGCACCTGACAATCATTGGCTTAATTTTCCTCAATACTGTACAATTTAATTTATCTGATGGAAACCTGGCACTTGTGTCCTGGCTCATAAGGGAATGGGTCCTGTGCTCATACCAAAGTTGTCGTTAAATGTTAATGAACACTGAAGGGAAACCTTCAACTTTCAAACAGAATCTCACTAAAATGAAAAAGAGTGAAACAACTTTTAGACTCTTTGTAGACTCAAAAAGGACAAGAAGCATTCACTGACCATATTCAAACTAGATGTCTTTGTACTGTTGAGAAGTATAATTAATTGATATGAATGTTGAAAATATTTTCTTTCTAATTGTTTGTATTTACTGGTGCTCTACCATAGTATTACAAATAAGTTAATTCCTTTGAGAAGCCCCATTTCATGGAATCCATGCCAATTCTATTTCATTGAAGTACCCAATGAATATTTCCTACTATAAGAATATAAGAATAATTTAAAGCATAGGGAAGCTGGCCGAGCACATTTACAGCTTAACTTGTGGACATAGAACAGAACTTCCACCTATGAACAGAACTTCCACCTATGTACTATTGCTAGTGATGAAAATAGCAGCTGTATCACCCCCCCCCCTCCCATAACTGCAAGGCATTTGAGGAAAGATACATGATCGTTTTCACTTCCTTGGGAAGCCTGATGCTTATTTTAGCATATCTAAGAAAATGTAGACTTTTTAAAGGCAGAGAATTTCTTTCTATAATCACAGAAGGAACATGATTTCCTCTTGGAAACCACAAAGCAAAGTGGCATGAATAAAGAGGGGCTCACAGAATGAAAAACTCTAGAATGAAGTCAGAGGTGTTGTGGTTCAGTATTTTGAGATGGAAACCAGAATGTCACAGAGTGAACACCTTGAAATGTATACTCCATTTAGTGACACTACAACAACAAAACTTTATTATGGTCCATGACCAGCACAAAGTGGGCCCAAGCACGCTTGGAAGGGGAAACGCAGTTCCCTAGCAAATTAGTGTTTTAAATGCACACACACACACACACTAGAAAACAGTTTGAAATCACAGTTTAAAAACACAGGTTAATGTAGCAGGTATGGAACCAAGTTTGGGAGGGGGAGACTGATAGAAGGCATCAAAACAGTAGGGGGGTCCTGAAGGGGACAGGAGGGACACCTTACAAGTCTAGTAGCATTTCAGCTATAATAGGTTGCTCTACCTACATTCCAGACAGACTGTTGCCTTGTGGGGTCGATCACCATCCATTAATTTTAAGTGCTGCAGCACAAAGCTTTACAACACTGTAAGTTATTGTAGTGCTAGAGTTCAAAAGCAGCAGGGTGGAGTATTATTTTTTGGTGTGCCCTGGGCATTTTAAAAGCCATGGTGTAATTAGATTAGTTGTAATGTCTCTGTAGAACATGCATTGAAGGAACATACTCAGTTGTGTCTGTGTGCCCAGGCTCATAGAGGCATAATCTCTCCTTGAAGGGGGTCTACCTCCCCTCCAATACCACCAATGGAAGGGCATAATACTAAACCTGTAGTCTAATCACTTGTTTATTGCCATTACCAATTCAGCTTGTACTATGAGGGGAAATAGCCTGTGTCCTGCTTACATCATCTGCACTGTTTACTATTTTGGTAGCTGGCATAAAGTTGAAATTGATGGCTTTAAGCTTAGTTTCTTAGTGAATGAAGAGAGATGGGTATGCCAATTTTAATTAAATGCACGACTTAGACCAGTCTACCAGTTTAGACATATTTTTGCACTACAACTTCCAGAACATACTGCGGGTGGTCAGCCTTTTTTGCTGCTGTTGTTAGTGATCTGTCAGTTTTTTCTGACATTGACAGAATTTTATTTTAGGTGACTTAATTGTGTGTTCTTGGTAAGAGTAGGAATAACAACAGAGTGTGGTCTATGACCTTGTCCTGTCAATGTCGATAAGCAGAGCTATGCGATCAGATTTAAAACAAATGAAAGTTTCTGTCAATGGTTTCTGGGACCAGTTTTCTAAAACTTCCTTGACATGAATACCAAGAATGTTTCTATAAACCTCCCTTTCAAGAAGACTGAAATGGAAGGATAGCTTTACCTTCACTGTTAGTAATGCATGGGCCTCAGCTTGAATACAATGACAGGTGCTTGGTCTGAAAAGAAAACAATGGGAGAAGAATGTCAGAGTGGTTTACCACAAGTCGGCAAAAGCCAGCAGTGGCCCGTGAAAACAAATTCCATGTGCTGAGCTAGTCAGGAATTGTTAGATTTGTGTAAAATGTTTATTTGTTAAGCTTTGTGACCAGCATCATTACTCTTCATTATTATGTCACTGAGCAGTAACTTGTTAAAGATTAAAGGTTCCAAATGGTTGCTCCTGCCTAAGGTATGTAAATGTCTTGGAATCCAGACAGTAATTTACTGGCCAGTTCTGCCAGTTTCCACGGAAATAGAAATATTAGAAAGCATGGAGTATAGCGCAGAATGACTGATCCTGCCGTCATGATGCACATACAAATCCCGTTGATGTCAGTAACATTTACCTACTGAAAAACAAAAAGGGTATACAATTGGCCATAAGAGAGAAAACTGACCTGAACTTTAAAAAATAACAGTGACCTTACAGATTCTAGTATTATTGCTATAAACCCCAAGGTGGAACCATGATCTAAACATATTGAAGATAATGTAAATAAGACTCTGTTCTGATGGCTCTTCCTGGTAATTTTTAACTGCCCCTGCCATTTCTACATTACCATGCAGTCGAAGTAGCCAGCAGCTTCTGGGATACTGTATAACAAAACATGGTTTCCTGGATCTTGCTATCTATTTATCCTTTTTTAGTTGGAAGTATATTGTGCTTCAAAAATCAGTAGCACAGAGATCCCTTGAGAGTGGCTTTGGAAAGAAGGAGAGAACCCCTCTCTGTGAAAAATCCTTGAGATTTTTCCTTGTAGACTCAGAGTGTTATTCGGATATCCACAGTTTGGTTCTTTGTTTTAAACAAACAAGCTTTCCAGCCACATGAGTAGTTACTAATAAGCATTAGCTAAAAGCAAGCATCCATATCACATAAGTGTTGTGAAGTCTGCCAATTCATATTTTGTTGCTTCTAGTACTTTACACAAGAAGTGTATTTGCAAATGCTAAATTTGGAAATTCCATCGTAGGAACCAAGGTCAGGTGTCAAACATTTATAGTATGTCTTCCATCTCCTTGGAGAATAGATATTTCCTCCTCTAGGCCTGTGAAACTGCACCAAACTTTGCATGAATTGGGATAATATGAGGCTACAGAGGTAGAATAACAGCCTATTTACAGCAAGTTAAATCACAGACCAGCCATAGAAGCAGATTTTAGAACTAATAAAGCGAGTGTATGCCATTTGCTTTCCTTTATATTGGTTGCAGGTGTTTACCTCTTCCTCCCAAGTTACAAAAAGTCTTACAGGACCATTTTTAAACTACTTCAAGACTGGAGGCCAGATCTGTTAAGCATTTATAGAGATTAAAAAACTACACTGCACTTTTCCTTTTCCCAGTGCAAAAATTAAAACCATTATGCCCTGCAGTGTTGCTTGTAAGCTTGGTGAGTTAATGTTTTGTTTTTAAAGTAATGCTGTACATATAAATACTTATCCATGCAAATGTCAGAATATAATAGTGCACATTTAAAATTAAACCTGAATTTATTACAGGAAATCGTATCCAAGGAGTAATATTTTTTTTGAAAAAATATTCTAGTTGTACAATCATATACATAGTTTATGCAACTATTTTCTATTTGTGGGCTAGCAGCAATGCAGAAATATTATTTATGTATTTATTTGCCATATTTGTGTCTCACCCTTCTCAACCCTGAGGGGGACTCAGAGCAGCCTCACATATCTGCAACAATTCAGTGCCATAAAATAACATATAATTGGTAAATATCTATATTAAAAACCAGAGAGTTAAAACATCTAAAAACAATTACATCAAGTATTAAAATCATATTCATATTAAAATATGGCTGGCTTCTCAACATTTGCCATAGAACAATTATTATTATTATTATTATTATTATTATTATTATTAATCCCATTTATACCCCACCCTTCTCAACCCTAAGGGGGACTCAGAGCAGCCTCACATATTGGCAACAATTCAGTGCCTCAAAAATAACATACAATTGATAAACATTTTTGTTATAGTAACACTGAGTACATTGAAATACCAAAGTGGAAATGGTGTTATTGATGTGTATATTTAAGAACATGAATTATCAACTGGTTCGCTTGACTAAATGGACAGTTTTGAGGGAATAGTTGGAATTTGAAGGGGTGATATGTTTTTGGAAGGGGTACAGACACATTTTTAACAGATATTGTCCTCTCTGCTCTGTGGTATTAGAGAGAACGGGCACACTTAAAGGAGATAATATAAACAAGATGGTACAGTTAACCCTCCACATTCTCTGGGTTAGGAGTGCAGGATCCCCAAGAAAGACAAAAACACAGCAAATAAAAAGCTATTCTTTTTTATCTCTGGGAACATCTAGGTCCTCCAGTGCAACTCTCTGGTTGACATTTGACAGGAGTTATCCATGGAGGTGTCCTGGAGGATTTACAGATTCTTAAAGAGGAAATACTAATTAAACCCATGAACAATCAAATCTACAATAGTGAAACCTGCAAATGTGGAGAGACAACTGTAGTAATCTCCATTTAATTCTCCCAATGAAGACATTTGAACTGAGATGTTTAACAGAAAACAGACATCACATTTGATAGCAATCTGAATGGGCTGCCACAAATGAAATGGAAATCTCCAATATTATGCAAATTATTAATTCAGTAGAAGAGTGTTGCTGTACTAAAAAGTATTGCTCTCCCATAAAATAGCCCTGTTGAATTCTACGTATTTTACATCATACTAGGATTTACAACAGGAAAATAGCAATTGAAAATGCTGAATACTGGAGAAAAATACAACTGATGTGGTGTAAAACTACAGATGTGGAAGTCTCTAGTACCAAGCTCATTTCTCTTACTAATTTGCTAGATATCCTTTGGCAAGCCAGGATATAGCCACTCTCCTATTTGCAATATGGGGACAGGAATAGGAATAATACTAATTTAACCTAAATAGTCATCATAAGATTTCATTGAGATTAAATATATAAAACACTCTGAATGCTTGGAAATGGTACACAAATGTTAAGTGCTGTTATTGCAAAATGTCAACAAGCAAAAGACCTATGACTTTATCAAAATAATGGATGTGACACTGTTTTGCAGCAGCTGTTCCTGGCTTTCCTACATTAGGCTGCTATTATGTACACTTCCTAAATGTTTAAAATAAATATCTCTTTTAGCCCAAGCATATTAGTCTCTTGCATATTTTTCCAAAACCTTAACATTGATTCAGTTGCTGTATAATATAAGACTGTATAAAAGAAGAAATATCCCATAGTGAATCCTTCTCAAATTTGTAGGATTTAGCCTTCTCATCATTCTGGTGAAATGGCTAATGTATAAAGTGGGAATGGGAGCCTCTGGTGGTGCCATGGGTTAAAACACTGAGCTGCTAAGCTTGTTGACCGAAAGGTCGCAGGTTCGAATCCGGGGAGCGGCGTGAACTTCCACTGTCAGCCCCAGCTTCTGCAAACCTAGCAGTTCGAAAACATGCAAATGTGAGTAGATCAATAGGTACCTCTCTGGCAGGAAGGTAACGGCACTCCATGTAGTCATGCCGGCCACATGCCTTGGACAACGGACAACGCCGGCTCTTTGGCTTAGAAATGGAGATGAGCACCACCCCCCAGAGTCAGACACAACTTAATGTCAGGGGAAAACCTTTACTTTTACCTAAAGAGGGAATGGGAATTATGCAATCATCCATTTGTTATTGGACTACAAGTCCCATCAGCCCTATCTCATATAGACAGTTCTGGGAGTTGTAGGTCACAATGTCAGGATAAATAGGCAGCATTGAAGAAAGTGGTTTCCCTCTGCATAGGAAACCTTGGAATCAATTAGAGGCCTGGATTATGATTACACAAACCACATAACATTGGTACATATTAAGAGTTTGCTTTTTTGCTTTTTTTGTGAGAGTTTGGTGTCTGGCCACCGCAGTTTGACTCTAGCTTAAAACTACATTAAATGATCAAGTATAAATGGGGCCATAGTTTGAACCTTTTCTATAAATCAAGGACTTTCCTACATAATGTTTGACTAGTTTCTGTGCAATTAATGAATTAAAAAGCCTGTGCATTTTTCCTATCTACAGATGGTGAGTTCTCTGTATTCTATGGCTCCCTCTATTCGCAAATGCCTCACATTGTTCTTCTCTAATACATGCAAGCGTATCAAGCTACCAGCTTTTAGTTGTCTAACTTTAAATTGATTAGAACACATTAATTTTTAAATGAGTGTCACATATCTTTAACCAAGCCCTACGAGGTTGAGAAGGCTTCATGGTGTTAAAGTCTGAACCAAAACCGAGTGAGGAGAATTTTAAAAATATGGGCTGCCCTTCATTAGCCCTCATGATATCTCCTGACAGGCAGTGTGCGCTGATGTTGCCATGCCAGGCCAGGGCAAGCCCGGCTGCCATGCACCATTTACCCTCTGTCAGCAGCTTCAGTCAGTGCCTGGGCAATACTGTACACACGAGTCTGTCATGCGTCAGCCTCAATTAGGCTCAGTTTGCTGCGTTTGGGAAAAGCAACAGCCCTACTGTTAACCATTTTTGTTCTCTCTGTCACTCTCATTTTCTTATTTCATTCAACTGTCTCTGCAAACTGTTTTTGATTTGACAGTGGTATTCCTAGGGTAATTCCTGCAAATAGTTATTGCAATATAACGCATGGTAAATTGATGTAAAGTATTAGTAAAATTCCACTTGGTTTCTTGATGCTTTCTTGCATCAGTGGAAGGATTTACAAGTATTACTTTATGACTTGCCACGTGGTAAAGATTTGCTAATGTCTGTGAAGGTGGATGGGTCAAACTTTAATCAGGCACTATCTGTGAATGAATGGGATGGAGTAACGATCATTTTTATTGATTTTGTTTACTGTTTTGAATGTATTTTTATACAGAAAAGTATTGTCTAAATGACAGTAAATAAAAGGACTTTGAGTACAGGAAAAGTGTATCTCTTTCACATAATTACAGAGGGTCAGCAATGGGAACAGATGGGGCAATGTACTGAAATGTGCTGGCATTTCCTTACATGTTTCTAGTGTTGCATATTTTGGGAGAGTAAGGGAAATATCCTTTATGGTGCAAATGGATGTGTGTCACTTGGCTTAAATGTAGTTTTGAAATGGCTCAATAAGTAATTCCCAAGAACCTTCTAATGTATTGTTGTCACCTCAAATCTCCCACATATTATGCTTTTAAATGCAACCCCCCCCCCCCAATTCATTTCATCACTTTCAGCCCACTTTTCAATTTTGACTTCTTCTTGTCTTCTATGGAACTCCCTCCCCAGTGAAATCATATCAGTTCCCTCCCTCCTGACCTTTAAAATTAAATTAAAAATATGGCTGTGGGACCAAGCCTTTGGATAGTACATTCAGTAAAATAGTGATATGGAATAAGTGCAGTTACAACCAGAATGGCTCCTGGACAATGATTTTGGAATATGTGGTTTTCATAATGGGTTTTGATGTTTATATGTCTATAATTTATGGTGTGTGTATATGTGTGTGTGTGTGGATTTATTTTATTATATGTTCTCTATATACAGCATTGAATTATTGCTTTCTCTGGTGGCGCAGCAGATCCAGGGAGCAGGGTGACCTCCTGCTGTTAGGCCCAGTTTCTGCCAACCCAGCAGTTCGAAAACATGCAGGTTTGAGTAGATCAATAGGTACCGTTTCTGCAGGAACGTAACGGCACTCCATGCAGTCATGCTGGCCACATGACCTTGGAGGTGTCTGTGGACAACGCTGGCTCTTTGGCTTAGAAATAGAGATGAGCACCACCACCCCAAGTCGGACACAACTAGACTTAATGTCAGGGGGAACCTTTATCTTTACTTTAAGCCACTCTGAGTCCACTTTGGGGTGAGAAGGATATAAATATATAAATATAGTAAATGAATAAATAATATATAAAATTAGGTAACCTTTTCAGTTTGTATCTTCTGAAAATCTAATAAGTATACCCTTTCACTCTATCATATAAATCATTGCTTAAACTATGAGTTTTTGGAACACCACACTTTTACACAAATCTATTACAAACAATGTGCATTGTCTACAGTGGACTACGCAGAAAATGCTTCAGCTGTACTCCACAAAAAGGTAAATCAGTCTGTTTAGCAAGTTTTGCAAATGCTGATTTATTGTCATTAATATTTGATTTTTATACCTTTTTATATATCTATATGTCTGGGGTCTTGTTAATATTCTTCAGCAGAAATGAGTCATGCATGGAAAAAGTTCAAGAAGACCTGATATAAATGACTGATAATAAAGAAAATCTGAAAGAGTACCAGTTTGGGGAATAATTGTGGCACCCTATGAAAATCACCCTCTTGTATGGTTTTATATGTTTTTTCTTTCAGCAGAGTTCAGCTTCACTATATTTAATATGAAAACATACCAGTGTAGTTAGTAATTAGCAACCTTCTCATTTTGAAGTCTAACCAGATAGGGATTAAGATGTGCTGATACGAAGTGTTCATTACAACACCCAACCCCCCACCCCCCCACCCCCAAATAAACACACACCATGACTTCTCAGGCTCACTCCATCTCCAAGCACAGAACACACATGACTATTTATGTAATAAAAAGGCTACTGTGCACTTTAATGGACAGTGAGACATTTTTATAGCTTTCTATCCTTGAGGGATTTATAGAGCCTTATGGACCTGGTCAGTGTGTAAAATCACACCAGCCCAAGAGACTGTTGTCAGATGTTGGTAACAAGTCAGTGTTTGAAAAGAATCAAAACAATATAAATCCTGTGAGATGTGTGGCAGCAGGAAGTGTTCTAATGGGGAGGAAGACGGGGTCAGCCACCACACAAGAGAACAAGGAGAAGAAAGTGTTTTTTTCCCTTTCATGCGTACAGCGCCAGCAGGGGTAAGCAGGTTTCTATAAAGAATCTCCTCCGTGGATCAATCCAGCAGAACAGATGGAGCGTGTAGATATTGTACATCAGATTTCCATAGCATGTGGCAAAACAATACAATATGGCAACTGTTTAACTGCACAACTTTTAAAAACATCCATAATTATCGGGAGTTAAGAAGATTTGTGGGTGTAATGATTTCCCAGCAATAAGTATGCAGGGTAGATAGCACTTTCCCTAAGGAATACATTAGCAGGGACTTAGAAGTTGTTCAGCATCTTGAACAAAACTTTTAACTATGCTAGTAATAAATGCTTGGAGTAATGGATTTTATAAATGATGGTTTCTGTTCCTGTCCTGAAATATAAAACCTGCCATTATTGTCTTGAAGCAGAGGCAAAATTCAGTATAGAATCTAGACATCCAATAGTTATAATGATTCATAAAAATGTCACAATTCCTGAATATAGAATAATTCCAGCAATGGATAAAGATTCAACAAAATGGAGAATTTGCCCAAGATCCTTCAATGATCCAGTTGTTTTAATCATATTCTTTCAATGGATATGATATTTTGAAGCATTTGAAGAACTTGAGTTTCTATGTGAACTAATAGTACTTAACCTAGATTTTCTGTTTTATTAAAACCTACAAATCTAAATTTAAATCCAGGTGTTAGTTTTCAGACTATGATAAACATTGTCTAAAGCTGTCATCTTGAGTGTCACAGTGTTTGTGTGAATATTTTAAGAGACAATGAATACATAGCTAATGGATCTGCTTTTAAGAGGTCAGAGGTTGTAGTTTGTTTGGAAAACAGAAGCATTTGGGCAAGTGGGTATTAGTTTGGGTGGGATATTAATGGACTTTAT
Organism: Anolis sagrei; assembly: GCF_037176765.1. Classification (NCBI taxonomy): domain Eukaryota; kingdom Metazoa; phylum Chordata; class Lepidosauria; order Squamata; family Anolidae; genus Anolis; species Anolis sagrei. The sequence goes on along the minus strand of NC_090023.1, from coordinate 208,177,965 downwards.
TCAGAAATAATTACTTTCAAATTTGGATGAGAAAAGTCGCATGAAATCTTCAGGTCAATTCTATTTTCTATTCATGGGATTTTTTTTAAGTGGTTGTGTATGCCTTAATTCCTTAGGACTGTTATAATATTTCATATTGTATCCATGTAATCTTACCTTCAGCCCTCACAGATACTCTGAGAAGTAGCAGTAGCAAGACCTCTTTCTTGTTTGACTGTTTCATTCACATAAAAATCAAAAACCAATCAAGATTCCATGCATGTCAACTTTATCCATCATACAAGACATTTTCCAGGCAGAGTGTAGAGAATGTCAGTCTACAAGAGCGGTTCTCAAAATGTTCTCCGCGAAACCCTTGTGGCTCTGCGAACCATACCAAGGGGCTCTGTGGTCCCCACTCCCTCTCCTTCCCCCAAGCTTTCCCTCCTCTTTCCTGCTCCTCCCACTTGCCCCACATCCCTTACTTCCGAAAGCCTTTTTTCCTTGGCCATCTAGCTGTCAAAAGCCTTTTTTCCTCACTTCCCTTGCCACCAAAAGCCTTTTTTCCTTACCTTCCTCACTATCCAAATCCTTTTTCCCTTGTCTTGCTTGCTTCCAAAACCTTATTTCCCTCCCACCGCTCAGCTTTGATTGTGCTTTTCCTGCATTGCATAAGGGGGTTGGACTGGATGGCTTCCACTGAAATACTCTTATGTTTATGTTGGTTAACATTGTTCTTCAAAAGTTTGCCCTTGTCTGATATACATACCTTATATATAATATAAAGTATGTATATCATACCTTATATTATATATACAAAACCCTATACAGTTCCGGCCCAGTGTATCTGTCCGAATGGATCTCCCTCTACGTCCCACCTCGGAGTCTAAGATCTTCTGGGGAGGCCCTGCTCTCAACCCCGCCTCTATCACAAGTGAGATTGGTGGGGACGAGGAGCAGTGCCTTCTCGGTGGTGGCCCCTCACCTGTGGAATTCACTCCCCGGGGAAATTAGATCGGCAACATCCCTCCTTTCCTTTAGGAAAAAATTGAAAACTTGGATTTGGGGCCAGGCATTCAGACATTCTGGCAGCTAAAGAAAGGACTTTGACGATGGACAGGAATTGACTAAGCGGAATGGAATTATGGAACGCTGAACACTGAGCATGAGATTAGTTTTACTGATTGTGTTATGTACCAATTATTTTTAATTTGATAATTGTTTTAATTGCTGTTTTGTATGTATGTATATCTGGTGTAGGCATCGAATTGTGCCTTTTTGTAAGCCGCCCTGAGTCCCCCCCCCCCGGGGGGGGGGGGTTTGAGAAGGGTGGGGTAGAAGTAACCAAAATAAATAAATAAATAAACAAACAAACAAACATTTCTTGGGGCTTTTGCTTCAAAAAGGGCTCCACAGCTGACAAAGTTTTGAGAACCCCCCGGTCTAGGAGATCTATATGTTCTTCTTCTTTCTTCTGAATCTGGGACCAGTCTGTACTTCAATTCCAGGGGAAGCCAGACAAGTGTGCAAGAGGCAGTGGCAGCTCTCCCCCCCCACTCCCTTCCTTCCTCCCTTCCCCCTCTCTCTTTTGCTTATCAGCCCCCCCCCCCCCATGTTTGAAACATGCAGAAATCCAGTGGGTTCACTATGTCTGTATTTGCCTTCATCTTTATGCTGAGTTGCACTTGCCCAATAATCCTGGCTCTGATCAAATTGGAACAGCCATACCTGTGTGTACCTGAAAGTATGAATTTTCCTTCCAGCTCCAAGGGAGGTTCAATATGTGTTTTACTTACTATATAAAGCATTGGTAACAGTCATTGGGCCCTTGAAGAGAAAATTCATCATTATTGGCTAAGATGGCCAAAACTGTTGGGAGCTGAAGTCCCATGCCATTTGAAGGGAAACTCAGTTCTCACATCCCCTGCTGTATAATATGTAAGCAAGTGCCTTCTCTTCTACAATACAAAATTCATGAAATACCCTCATCATAGTATTGCCACTGGTGTGAACCTGCATTTCTGCATGTTCCAAACATTTTGGATGTTCTGTAGTCTGAAAAATAACAAATATATGAAGTGAATACAGAGAAATAAATGATTTGCTGATAATGTCTTGAAGATTCCTTGTAAAAACCAAACAAAACCAACCCAAGAGAACAAACCATGAGTAAATACACCATGGAAGCAGTCCTAATGTGTAGCAAATAGTGGAAATAAATGCACAGATAACCAATACATATATGTGCAGTGACATTGTTGTTATGAGCCGTCAAGGTGGTTCCAATTTATGGCAAACCTATCACAGTGTTTTATTGGCAAGATTTATTCAGAAGAGGTTTACTATTGCCTTTCTCTGAGACTGAGAGAATGTGAATTGTCTAAGACCACACAGTGGGTTTCTATAGCTGTGCAGGAATTTGAACCCTCATCTCACAGAATCCTTTACCACTATAAACATCCCTTCTATTTTGGGGCATTTGTGTCAAAGTATAAAGTGAAATGCAACAAACAGCTGTTTGTAAACACACAATAAAAATCTCCCAGTCATGACTCTAGATGTCAATATAGTTTCTCATATCAGTTTATCATTGGTTGCAATTTCAGATTTCCTTTTTGCAAAAGGTATGTTCCTTCTTTCTTTTCTTTCTATTGCCTTTCAAGATGAAACATCTGTGTTTTACATTACTGCGATATGCACTATGTGGGACTGTCCCTAAAGGAGGCATAGAACTTACAGCTAGTGCAGTATGCAGTAACTAGACTGCTGGCAGGAATGCCATATAAAAACCGCATGACACCTGTTTTAAAGGCATTGTAATCATCACCAGTACATTTCTGCCCATGTTTAGGATATGAGTGATGACTTTAAAGGGATGTCTTGAGATCTAGCAGTCAAAGAGAGTGTGTCACTTGTTAGACAAGGTGTCTCTCAAAAATGTATGCATCCTTAACAGCTTATAATTCTCAATTTTAATTTATATATTTGTGTGTGTTTAGTTGTTTGTTTATTATCATTGCTACTATTAGCTATTAAGCAATGTATTCATTTGGGGAGGGGGCAACCTGGACACATCCGCTAGCAAAATGGGCAAAGTTGGGTAGAAAGAACTGAATGAATCTTTTACTACTTACATTATGTGTAGTTTGTATTGTTTGTACTTGGAGTTTAATTATTAGTATCACTAATTCTCAGTGATTCTCAATTAATGGGTATATCAGGATTTCAGAGGAAACTTAAAAAAACTATTCGATAATTGGGATGTTTTTCTTGTCTTTTATTTTTTGAAATTTGAAAAATGGAGAAAAGCAATTATACCAGTTCCTACCTTCATATGCAACACTTTAAACCATTCAGTAATGCACCAATTTTTTTATGTTGTTTTTCCTTATCTCAGGGTTACGGTGTAGTGCAGAGCTTGCTTTGTGTGGGTCTGTACACCTCCTGAAATTTGAGAGAAGGGCTAGGTGTCAGTAATACCAAACTCGAAGGTTACCCCTGAACAAGTTTGAGTCACTTTGTGCTCTTAAAACATTTTCCTCGGTTGCTCAGGTTTCAAAAAGAAAACTCTTTTTTAGACAATTTAGCTATAGCTTACCTTAGTACACCAAAGACATCTAACAGATGTACTACAGAACCTAGTATTCAATGGATTCCTTAGAATGGAAAGAGGCAGTGTAGAAGGAATTCTAGGTTCAAATATGAATCTAAATTAATTGAATTGAAGATGGTAGGTTTGAATAGAGTATTGTGTGTGGAAAGGTACGAATCTAAAAACCCCATGGTGACTTTAGTGAGTATCTGTATCTGAGCCTAGCTTAATTTGTAGGTCTGTGGTAAGGCTAAAATGCCACCCTTAGTACAGAGGATGGGATAAAAATATAGTAAATAATGGATCTCTATGGTCTATAGCCCTTCACCTGTCAGTGCATGATTATATAGAACAGGTTGCCAAAATCAGTTAAATTATATGTTAGTTGCACAATGTAAACAGGAATGCAAAACGTATAAGTAGCTTGAAACCCATACAGACGAGAATGCTATAGATAGCATTTGGTGGATCTATATTGTGTACATATACATTTTTAAAAAAATATTTTGAATAATTCTGATAGGTTTGCACCATGAAGTTTCAAACAGCTATTAAGCCATTTGAAACTTTGATTGTGCTTTTCCTGCATGGCAGGGTGTTGGACTAGATGGTAGGCTTGTGCTTTGGATGTTTGCTTTCAGTTTGTTTAGCTTCTTCGGAAGCCCATAATGGCATTGGCTCTGCCATCATTTTTACTGGCAGCAACAGAACAGTGGCTGTCGAAAACTGGCTGCTTTCAGTTTCTTTTGGTTATACTATGAATGTGGGGAGGGAGGCACCCGCTAGAAAGAAAAGGATCCCAAGAAGCAAGGTTTCTTAAGCCTTTTAAAAACCCAGCTCTCCTCTAAAGACAGAAGGGAAAGGATCCCAGGAAGCGAGGTTCATTAAGCCTTTTGTTAAACTGAGGTCTCTTCTAAAAACAGAAGGGAAAGGAATCCCAGGAAGCAAGTTTTCATAACCCCTTTATTAAACCCAAGTTTCCTCTACAGACAAAAGGAAATGATCATAGAACTCTGATGTTTTTAATCCAGGTCTTAATGAAGAATATGAGGACAAATGATCCCTAAAATGATTGGAAGAGGAGCTTGGGAAGTCCTCCTCATTGCCACCAATGTGCTGGATAGAAAACAAATCTTTCAGATTCCCAGATCGAAAACTGATTTCTGTCCTCCAGAATTCAGGAGGCTCCTGAAAAACAGATTGGGACCTCCACCAAAATCCAGGACACCGAAACAGATCACGGTTTATCCAGATTGCACAAGCCTACTTGATGGCCCACTTGGTCTCTTCCAAGTTTATTCTTATATTATTCTATCTGGATAATGTGGATTGTGGGTGCTCCACAACCAAAGCACATAAACAGGTGCATTTGTGTCTGTGTTAAAACATGAACAAATTAGAAGAATAAAATGTCAGAGTAGTTGCTGGGTGATGGATAGAATTGATTATTTAAAACAAACAAAATATTATTGAGTCTATATTCATGTATAAGTCGACCTCATATTTAAGATGAGGGACAGGTTTCAGGCCAAAATTATGGATTCTGATATGATCCACACATAACTTGAGGGTCATTCTACAAAGAGATGAAAACATCAGTGTCTCCTCAGTGGGCCAGCTTCCCCAGCCGCTGCCTCCCAGGAATTCAAATAATTCGGAAGCAGGTACCCAGCAGAGATTGTAGAGGGGATTGGTGCTTCTTTTAGATTCTTCTGAGATGGACTAAGTTCTTCCCTTTCACAGCTTTTTAGTGGATATGCTTTTAAAGAGCTGTTAACTATTTTAAAGGATTGTTAATTCTATTGGCAGTTTAAATATATTTTGTATATTTTAGTGATATGGACTTTAGTGATTACTTACAACCCTAAAAACAAATACAGATGAGTCATCTTGAGTTCCTAGGTTAGAGAAAAGGAAGTGAATAACTGTGATATAACTTGGTTCATTGCTGAAAATCTGTACAAGATAATGGGGATGAATATAATGTGGCCACCTTCACTATGCTTTACTTCTTATTTTCTAAGAGGCATTTTTCTTTGGGGACATATTCACACTATGACCCATTATTATGACGGTTCATTGTTCAAATTGGCTGACTGTGTCTAAGCTTCTTACTTATATAAAAAACAAACCAGTGCTCTCCTGCATACACTAATGTTCACTGGTTCTGTTTAATAAGTATTAAAGAATAAGCTATCAACTCTTCTGCTACCAAATACAGCTGTCTGTTCCTTTACTTGAGTTTTCTCTCTCACTTTATGAAAAAACGAGAAAGGCTACGTTCACATGAAAGAGTTTGTCTCTATAATTGCTATAAATTCATTGTATGAATTGGAATTTAGAGACGTAAACCTCTGCATTGATTTCACCGAAGCAGCTTTCATTAAATTTACTGGAACTTGTTTGCTTAGAATTTCACACTTAGTGAACAAAATAAGATTGCAACGTTGTTTGTAATCAGAACACAGTGGTAATGATAGAGTTTGGTAAAATGCCCGAGAAATTGTAAGATTTCCAGCTGTTATCATTTGGGGAGTGTGCTGGAGATGCTTAGCAAAAATGTAAGTGTGAAATTTGTACAATTATTGACAACAGTGAACAGCTTAGTATAAAGAAGAAGAAGCAAGATTGTGAGAGAGGGAGACAAATTCTGGATACAAATCCACTGAGTGTTTAATATCACTTTTAGATTTGTATGACAAGACAATTTGTCTCTAGTGCAGAACAACACTGTAGAGGCCATATGGATTGAAGGCCAGAAGGATCATGGGTGACAATCTGTTCCAAGCCACTGACACTGCATGACCCTGGACAAGTCACTTGACTTTCTTGTGCCTCTCTCAATCCAGCTGGAAAATTGGGTAACAAAAGCAGGACCTCCCAGAAAACCAGATGCTGCCTTAGACTTGTGTCTGTCCTAGATAAACAAATGATAAAGCTGTGATAATGGGTGCCCTAGAATAAAACTTGGTTTGTCCACTCAGTATGAAACTAATGAAAGATCAACATGTAGCTCAGGGATCTTGAAGTGGTAATTTGTCTTGGATTCAGGTGTAAATGCTGTTTAGAAGATGCAATATGTATTAATAAGGAGACAGACTGAGAGTTTCTGTAACAGATTGACATATTCAGATAGTAAAGACAGGATAAGATAAAACAAGATACTGCAATGAATATTTACACGGATGAAAGAATAAAAATATAAAGGCTAGATATAGTAGTCTTTGACTATGTTCCTTCAGAATAAGATTCTTTGTGTCACAAAGTCATATACAGTAAATAGATACATCTAAACACCTAACCAACACATAGTAAATTAAATATTCTACATACTACATTATTGTTGTTAAGTGAAGTATATCCAGGTAGTTTCTTCAAGGGTCATAAAATATTAGGCAGATATTAAAGAGGAATAGTACCGTTGCTGAATTATTATCCTGTTTGATAGTTATTTTCCTGGATGATACAACTGGCTATCTTCATTGGTGGGTTTTGACTTATCCAGATTTGATTATTCAAGTTTTGCTGAGTCCCGGTGGCACTTGTCCAAGAGGGCATGGGGACCTGTCGCTCCTTTCTTCCTTTCCTCCATGGTTCTGGCCTTCCTGCGTCTCCTCCTTTCCCACAGCATTAGCATGCCCAAGCCCCTCCACCTCCACTTCAGGTGCCACTCCCTGGAGGAGAGGCCCACTGGCTTTGTTCGCCATGAAGGATGTGTGGGCTGTAGGTCTTGGCTAAGCCTCCCTTTACTGCTGTCTAGCAATGGTAGCCAGCGCAAGGAGGGCACCCCTCCAGGGCCCCAGAGGCCAGCGGGCACAGCTGCCGACCCTGGTCTCCCTGGAGGACAAAGCTGCAGGAAGGCAGGCGGATAGGTGACCCTCATGTCTGTGGACCCGGGGACCCCATGCAAAGGGAAGAGGCCGCCGCCACCATCATGGGGCTGCCCCTCACCTTCATCCTGTTTTGAAGGAGGGGATCAGCGAGAAATGGCAGTTGAGAGAACAGGGGCCCCTCTCTTTCTCTCTTTGGAGATGGCTGTGGTGAAAGGACAAGGAGACATGAAGAAGTCCTGTATGCCAGGCTCAATTAATTGAGAGCTGCCACCTCTCTTGGTACACAGAGCTACCTCCTATCTCCTTCCACTTGCTGCTGTAGCCTCCAGTTCAAAATTATAGACCCATAAGCCCACCCTGGGGCATGGAGAACTGTCACCCTGCACCCCACACTTTCCTGGCTTACTCCCACCCCATCAGATGTGGGGAAGCTTCAGTAAGCCGGAAAGATAGGAAGCCTTCCATCATATGCCACCAACTTATTTTCCGTGGTGGCAGAGTTTTTTCCAGTTCAGCCATGGAACTACCCTGGAAGTACTTGCAATAGATGTGACAGGAGCCCTCCGGCTCAGTGTCTGAACTTCAAAAACCCTAACTCCTAAAAGGTCCTAGGAATCTCTGTGTCCTCTAGTGTAGTGCTATAGTCAGCTTTTAGCTCCGGTTGACTATAGAGTCATGTTGGAGAGCCCAGCAATGCTTAGACAAATATTCCCTTTGCCCCTAACCTTAGCTAATGTGATGGGCTGACTGTATTTCTTGAACTGAAACTTTGGTACCAGAAACAGGAATTCTATGGAATACATTGGTGTAAGTTCCTATATGCAAGAGGAGGAGGAGCACAAGGAATTAGTTTTTTTTCAACTAACAATATGTATGTGTGAAATAAAATCAAGTAAACCTTGCATAAATAAACAAAAACAATCTGAACTTTTTAGAGCTCACTTCAGAGGATTTTTCCCAAACTACATCCAAATCAGTTAGAGCACAATGCCACTTTTCCCTAGCTCACACTCTCTTTGTTGCATTGCTTACTGCAAATACAGTGCTGCAAGCTACTGAAAGTTTGTTTTTCTCCAGCCCTCATCATTCTCCCAATGTTGATGCTGCTAGAGAGAGAACAAGGAAGAAAAAATTGAGAGTTGGGCAACATAAAAATATTTTATCATATGGCATTAGTATTTTAGTGGAAATACTTTTCAAGTACATTTTTAAAGTAAATATGTATATTCTGACATGTATAGAATACTAAGTACATTCAGTGCCAGAGTGGTGTAGTGGTTTGAGTGTTGGAATAGGATACTCAGAGACCAGAGTTCAAGTCTCCAGACAGTCATGGAAACTCACTGAGTGACCTTGGGCAAGTCACACTCTCTCTGTCTCAGAGGAAGACAAAGACTAACTCCTTCTAAACAAATTCTGCCAACTCTGTGATAGATTCGCCTTAGGGCTACCATAAGTTATAAATAATTTGAAGGCAAACCACAAGTACTGTACATTTTATTTATCCCCACTCTATCAAATATTGCTTCAACTTTTTTTTTAGTTTTATAATAACATGGTTATAATTTTGTAATTTTATATGCTAAATGAAATTGGAACCCACTTTCTTTGGGGCACCAGGAGTTTTCTGACTGAGAAATTTCGCAAACTCCTGGAGAGCTGGGGATTTGAGACCCAGATAATACTGGAGAACTGCAATAGAGGTCCCATGGGACTGGTGGACATATCACAGTTCCCTGCTATTGTCACTCAACCATCTCCGATGGCTGCCTGTCTCTGCCAATTTTATGGGATTAGTTAAGGTGCTGGTAACAGATATCACCTTAGTGAAGTCCAGTATTAATTTATAAATGAATGTATTAAGTGGGGATAAATCTTTCAACTGTATCTGCACTGGTCCTATGTTCTACAGCAGCAAGCCTCAGAACCTCCCCACTTGAATTTGTACAGAGGTGAGGTGGTCCTGCAGGATTTCAGTATATAATCATCATGGATTGTATGTTGAAATGAACTTGGCCTATGTGCTATGGTCATGATTGAATACATTTTACAATTACCATACATGTGCTATGAGTTGTTCCTGGCCCCACATACGTGATAAGTTATGCTCTTGACTTTGTGTTTTGTTCTCAGTGAACAGAAGGAAGTCATAGGAGTGGGAAGAGTGAGTTGTTCCATTGTTATTTCTTTATCAGTATTTATGTGTTAGATTCTAACAAGAGAACAGGTATAGTGGTATATCCTCTGGAAATGTTATCCATGCTAATCATAAAAGGAGGGAAAGTTGGGCTGTTCTTTGCAGGAAATTCCATAACCTGAAAGCAGTACGTAGCTGACATTCAGCTCTGTCATGCCTATCTATGAAATCCTCAACAAACTATGGAAGTCCTTAACAATTAGAAATATGAACAATCTTTGTGATGTTGCATAGCCCTTAATGGATGCGATTGCACAACTAATTATACTTGCAGTTTAAAGGTTATTTTGTATGTTGTACTACTTTTGTGCATGTATCAGGTGGTTTTAACATCTGCTTTCGGGTTATCGAATTTTCTGCAGAGAGCAGCCCAACTTTCCCTCTTATGATTTTCTAGCATACAACTAAGTCTGATGTTCTAAACAGTTCTTGACACAAGAAATATTCATACCATTCATTTTGTTTATTTTCCTATGTAGTCATCTTTTGGCTATTTCTTATATATTAGTTTTTAATGTTATATCTGATGTTTTAAACTCTTATTTTGTGGAGCCTTTGGATCCACAATAGATATAAGAGTGCAGTGCAAATACTTAAATAAATACTTTTCCTGACATAGCACTTACATGGTGAATGCACTCATGTGATTTCAAGCATTGCTTTTTTCCAATGCAAGGGTCAGTTGCAACGTCAGGGCAGGAGAAAAGAAAAACCCACATGCTTTTAAAGCAAATGATAGGCTGTGCAAATGGGTGTCCAGCCATGGATCTATTTCTCAGGTATCCAGTGCACACAGTGGAGTCCCAGTGTTTATATTCATGGAGGAAAACACTTGCCACTTCCTTCATTTGTAACAAAAGGCGCAATTCTTCTGTCACGAATTAGACTCTTTGGTGGAAAAGTTAAGTATAAAGTAGTCCTAGGTGCTTTGTCTAATTAGACAGTGTGAGGTGATTTAAGGAAAGATTATGGCTCCGTGTTTCTGAGACTGTTCTGTTCTGTCGTCTGGCAGTTGTGGCTCTAAATACATACTATTAATGTTGTTTTAACACAGTTTGCTTTATTTATAGCATTCTGTTCTTATAAAGGAAAGTGGTCATAGACAGAAAGTAGGCCAGTTATAGACCTACTAAATAAAAAATACAGGGACAAATTGGGCAACATACAATGAAATGGAAATGATCACACAACACATCAATTTGGCTATGGGAGAAATAGGTGGTTAACTAGAGAAAGGAATAACAAAATATAATCACTAATTTGAGTTGTTGAGATAATAAAGTCTATGTTCTAACCATTACCTTTACCTATAATTGTTTTGTGACCTTCATCTCTTTACTCTTGCGATGGCAGGGTATTACTAGATATTTAACTATTTAGAAACATTTTTGGGAGGAAAGCTATAAAAATATTTTTCAAACATTGCTTCTATTTTAGGAAAAGGGGCAAGTAAGTTTTAATTGTGGGATGGAAAATTGATGAAAATATAGAGTTAATACTGTTATTAAAAGCTGGTTAGGTAATCATGCAAACCAAATAAATAAGAAAGAATTCTAGTAATGACGTCTCAAAATACTAGTTATGTCTTTAAAATGTATATAGTGATTCTAAGCCTGTTGCTCTTAGAGTTTATAGGCAATTTCATAAAGTGCTGTAGATCACTTTTAAAAGACATGATAAATTGCCACTAATGGCACTATGTATATACATAGGGGTTCTTTCCCCACTTCATTTAGGCCCAGCAAATGGGTGGTACACCTGGAAAGACTTGCATTTTAATGGACCTTTTTTAGCACTTTTTTGCCTCGTATGTTCTGGATTATGTATGATTGATGGCTTTGAATGTGGTGGTATGGAACACATTGAGGCCTTAATGCTTTTAAGCCATTTGCTTCCCAGTCTATGTAAAAAGATCTTTGTGTCGGAGGCTAGCTGTTTATCCTTCTGAAGTAAACACACTCACAGTTCTGGGACTTTTCCTATTAACCGTGTAAATCCCATATGCTCTCAGGGGAGGTTTTTGTTTTGTTTTTAAAATATTTTAATAAATATGTACAGTTTACACCATTGAAAGCACCTTTTATTCACCTACTAAATTTTCAGCAACAGGTCAGTGGTGTAGAGTAGAAAAAGATAATGTCTTATTATACATTATATTATTATTTGGAAAAGAATGTTTCCAAAAATTGTCATGTTGGTCCTTTCCCCATTATATCTATAGTAATATAAATCTGTATTAATAGATAGCTATCAATGGTATATGTCTCAAAGATGTGGCAGTACGGAATTTAATGACTGGAATAATTCTGCCCTCCCATCATTAGTTTGTTTTAATCAAAAGGCAGTGTCATCAGCAGTTCATATCCATGAATTTGTCCTTCCAATTTTGTCATTATATATAAGGGATATCATTTTACTACACCATTATATATAATGGGACTTGAGCATCTATGGATTTTGGTACCCACAGGGAATCCTGGAATCAAACCCCAGCGGATGCTGAGGGCCAACCGGAAATGTAGGACTAAGTCTTTGTAGAAGGGAGAGGATGAGTCTTCCATGGAAACTGGCATTTTGTGACTTTGCACATACTAATATAGATTTATACCAATGCTGCACTGAGGTGAGAGTTCCAGCGGCTTGAACGTAGTGCTTAGGTATGCCCTACACATCCATCACCTTCCTGAAGACAAAGGACCTAATCACATGGAGGTCCAGAAGCCAGGGGACAGTGGGGGAACCATGGGGTGGTGTTCCACTTCATCCCCTTACTGTCGTGGGCTGCCATCCCATGACATTTCCTCACTTTCTTCTGTGCTGTCTCTGGCTTCTATGAGGAGTCAGGTAGTCACCCGACTCCTCAGGGCTCTTTCTGCTCCTTGCCAGCATGCTGTTGGCACGGAGACCCTGTGGAAGTAGCCCTGGGTCATTTGATGGGCTCCAGTGGATTCCATGCTGGCAGTGCACAGAAACGAGGAAAACCACCCATCTGATGAGGTCAAAAGTAGCATGGCATTTTTCCATGGAAATGTATCAAAAGATAGTTATCTTTATCTTTCTTGTTGTTTCTTGTTTAAGTGATTTTTTCCATGATAAATATGTATCCAAAGATGTGTAAAGGAGTGAAATATAGAGGACTAGAATGCATCTGAAGAATCTTCACAGAACAAAACTATTATGAATTTAATGGAGAGCTCTTAGACAGTTCTACAACAACACAAAATGTGCTAGCTATATATTAACCTTGATTTGAGGGCTAAGGGAACAATTATTTGAAATGAGATTACTTTTAGGCATATTTTAGTGCATATTGTGTGGGCGATTATCTTATAGATCCTTATAAATCTACAGCTTTTTTGTGCCTCTAATTTTATTGGTATTTTAATTTTTTCCCATCAAAATGCCTTCTACAGGGAAGGGAGCCACATGATATAGTGGTTTGTACATTACATTTCAGGCAGAACAGGGTCGTGAAAAAATTCTTGGACAGAAAGACTTCATGAGTAAAAAAAAAATTAAGAAGCCCTGCATTAGACTATGACTCGGGATATCCACCATGGAAACTCCCAAGTGATCTTGGGTGAGTCTCACTTTATCAGCCTCAAAGGAAGGCAAAGGCAATTTTTCCAAGAAAATCTCATTTATGGGCTTTCCTTAGAGTTGTCATGAGTTGGAAATAACTTGAATGCAAAATATAACAACAACCTTATAGAGTACATGTTGTGTAATGTTGCCATGTTGCTCCTAGTGCTATTTCAGTTTCAAGAGAAGGTTTTTCCTAAAACATAAAGTGACTATAATTCACTTTAGTTTTTCTTTTGGGGGAGAGATCCTAGAATGGCCTAAGGATCCCTAAACATGACAAAAATGCTTATATCTATTAGAGAGCATAGGACAGCATTTTAAGTGAAGAAAAAATGGAGATGGGGACCCTTAGTAGCCACAGAAATCTTAGTCATTCACACTTTTTAAGTATGGTTTAAATCACACATGCCAATCTGAATTTCTGCTGCTTGTTTGCTTTTATTAAATTTAGATACTTCATCTTGCACTGAGTTTTTATTATGAGTATTATCAAAACTCTCCACTTAAAGTATAGGACTATCTAAAGCTATCATTGACTACTCAGTCTTCTCCCCACTCAATCCATTAAAAAATAGTATTTATTGCGATTAAAACATGAAGGTTTTGAGTACAATATATGTATTACCATAATCTGAAAATTGCTGTTTAAATCCTACAAATAAAAGGTGATCTGGTTTTTTTTTTCTCTTGACTGTGAATGATGGTGATGAATTACGATTTTATTGTGACAACTTGGCCAGTGTAATTATATGACTATATTTTAGTATTTTAATGTTTTAGTGTATTATGGGATGTGATGTTTTTAAACAATTGTTTGTGATACTGTTGTTGTGAACCTGCCTGAGTCACTCTACGGAGGTGAGAAGACGGGTATATAAAAATTCTATATAAATAAATAAATAATAACACCTCCAAACCCAGCAATTTCCTCAATTTTACCTTTGTGTGCTTAAGCAGCTTGAAGGTTCCAGTTCAGTCAGGTCTTGCCTTGGAAGTTAGTCAGTCTAACCATCTATAACAGTCACTTTTTCTCTCAGTCACTTTGTAAAACAGACTGCAGTCCTAAAATCTCAGTGCCCATAGAAATGGTGGGGTATGTGGATTGTAGTCCAAAAGTATATTTTCCAAGCACTGATTGTAGCTCCTCCACTACAGAGTTTTCATTTGTCCCGTATAGATCACATGACTTGCCTGTGACTGACCGTCCACATGATGCCTCCTGTAAGGTTGAGAAATGGGAACTGCGAAGGATGCACTTCTTTCAGACCAGCTGGCTTTTTGACTCACTTTTTTTTTACATATTACTCTAATTTCCATATTGGCTCTAATTTTGTCGTAAATTAGAGCCAATATTGATCCATGCATGTTGAGGACAAATGAGAAAAGAAGACTAAAATACTGTATACTGTCAATGTTGTGTGTAGCAAATGATAAGGATAAATACATTGAAGCTTCACCATTTGGAAGGTACAGTGAGCTCACCTTTCATTATGTTCGGTCAACCAATGTTAGAGAATATATTTTCAGTGTCCACACAGCAAGTGAAGTCAGATACTTCATTTAGTATTTGCCTCAAGATTTCTATTCTGAAGTTTCCAGTTCTGAACTAACATTATTGTCCCTGTAGAATTTCTATCTTCCAACCTGAATCATATGAGTTTAAAACTTTTTTAAAAATCTATTTTCTTCAAGTACCAGGGAAAAGGGCCTATGTGTAATAAAGAAGCAACTTTATTTTTGCTTAAAGGGTGTTTTGGGTTTTTTTTTTAATTCCCACTTAGCTCCCTATTGATCAAAGGATTGAGGTTTAGTCAGCATGATGGCTTAGAGGGATAAGATCTTAAAACTGTGAGATAGAATCTTGCTTCTTACTGCCTTTACTGTGGAGGCTGTAGGGGATTCCTTCTAGTGATTTTTTTAAACTTTATTTTTAGATATATAATTTGAGGAAGGGTGGCTGCAAAAGATACGGTTGTGGAGAGAGATACAAAACTGAGCTGTGAGTACAATTCTCGGGGAAAAAGAATTTTTCTACATACCTGTCAGCTCATATGATAGTCATGCTAATTGTCACATTCTTTTGAATATGTACTGGAAGAACTTGAATCTTCTGTAGATGTAAACAGCACTGATGCCCAGTGAAAAAACCTTAAAGCTGGCAGTAGCTTTAAGGTAATTACAGTTGGCTCCATTGACAGACTACCATTATTTTTGTACAACTCTACAGCAACCTGAACACTGCTGATGCTAAATAAATTGATTTAGCATGTACTGTTGGTATAGTGGCTGGTAGAAATAAAGCTAATGTTTTGGCATACTGCATACACTGCCTTCCACTGAGGTGGGGGGAACCAGGGATAGAAGGTTGTTATGTCATTGGTTCCCACAGAGAACAGGGTATGAGTAAAGAAAACCATTTTTTAAACAAATGAATAGGTGGACAGGTCAAGTGCTGTTGTACAGCATTCTCCCTCTTTCTCTGTCCACTTACATAATTAAAAATATTTATGTAACCTTCTTTGACATTTTGGGACAAGTTAAGCTACATACCTAAAAAGCCACACAGGTACCTACCAAAGGGGTACAACAAAATAAAAATAACACAAAATATGTACAGTAAATTACATAGATAAAAACATAAAATATATTTAAAAACTGGCATCAAACACCGTTACAGAATTGACATATAGTAGCAATTGAATGTAAATTGAAACTCATGATTGAAATTTGACTAGGTAGGCCTGCTGGAAGAGATTGATCTTCAATTGCATTTTAAATTCCGACAGCTTGGTTAGTTGTCAGATCTCTTTTGGCAGGTAATTCCACACTTGTGGGGCAGCTAATAAAAGGTCCCCTGGGTAATAGTAGTCATTTGGGTTCTGGCTAGTTGCCGTGTCCACCAGAGGACCTTAGTGTCCTAAAGGGTTGATTGTGCAGGAGAAGGTGTTCCTGTAGGTAACCTGGACCCAAACCATGTAGGACTTGAAAGGTTTAAATAATCAGAGCTGGAAGAGACCACATGGGCCATCTAGCCCAAGCCCCTGCTGTGCAGAAAAAGCATAATCAAAGTATCCCTGACAGTTGGCCTTCCTTCATAGGGATAATGAAAGCCCTTCCTTTGTAAGAGTTATATCATGAACAAACTTGCATTGCTACTACTATTTCTTCTTCTTCTTCTTCTTCTTCTTATTATTATTATTATTATTATTATTATTATTATTATTATTTATATCCTTTTTTTCTCTCCACCAGGAGACTCAAAGCAGCTTACATTAAAAAAATCCATATTATTTAAAATCCACAAATATACAAACATTAAATAGAATTAAATATATTGGTATTTAAAAATCAGTTGAAATTCATAAATACAATTTTCATATAGCTGTTTTGCTTCATCAAATTATAGTATATGGAATTAATATCTTCCTACACAGGAATGTTATCTGTTCCCAAGTTCTATCATCTTAAGAGGAGGGAAAAGAACTTGATCGCTCTATCTACTATTAGTTCATAAATTTCTTTGACTCACTGAATATTTTAAATCTGGGTTAAGAAAAAGCTTCACACTTTTCTTGCCCCTGAGCACACAGAATACACTCTTAAGCAAGACATCCAAATGACCCTATTGAGACTTTTCTCTGTTGCTTGTCTTTTTGAGATCTCCCTATGTGCTCTGACCAAATATTGCCTGAAACTGAAACTTGCACTGATGAAATGAAGCCCTGTGGCCTGGCTGGGATGGAGCTGACTGTTGTAGATTGTAAAATAGACCTTCCCCTTTAAAGATTATATTCCCTTGGCCTTCTTCATTTCACAGAGTAATGATTTTTCCTTCTTATTTGCTTGCAAAGAGATTAGTTTTTGCATTGTGTTCTTCTATTTGCTTCGTAACATACGATGCAGTTTATTTGGCAACTCGTCAAGAATTATTCTTCTATTTTTATATCCCACAATTTGTCTACAAAACCCAAATTTCTGAAGTTTTTTTCTCCCTGTTTAATCATTACAAAAAAGCCCTCTTTTTAAGAGTTATTGGCTGACCAGAAGCCAACCAATGAGTTCCATAAGTGGAGATTTGAAAATGGGTCTATACTCTAGCACACAACTACAACATCATGCTGGATATCACCACACTATTCACTGACCAAGTTTGGCACTTATGTTTTTTGGTCCCACAACTAAATATATAGATACAGATTTATAGATCCTGTATCCCAACCCATTCTCTGCCATTGCTTTCCTCATTAGACTGGCTCCTTCTTTGATCTTGAACAACAAATTAGTCATTTCTAGTCCCACATCTTCCCCTGTCTTCCTTTCAAATTACGTCAAGAGAAAAGAATGTTAGCAAAGGCCAGCTCAGAGCTGACAGAAGTCTTTCTATGGGACCAATTGTAAATCATTTGGAAGGACTTATTACTTGCAAGCAGTTTAAGGACTTTTATCCTAACAAGTGTCGTATAAATAATTGACATAAGTAATTTGTCACAAAGGGCCCCCTGGTAGTGCAGCGGGTTAAACTTTTGACTGAAAGGTTGGTGGTTTGAATCCGGGAAGCAGGGTGAGTCCCAGCTTTTTCCAACCTAGCAGTTTGAAAACATTCAAATATGAGTAGATCAATAGATACCGCTTTGCAGGAAGGTAATAGCACTCCATACAGTCATGCCGGTCACATGTCCTTGGAGGCATCTACGGACAAAGTCGGCTCTTCAGCTTAGAAATGGAGATGAGTACCATTCCCCAGCGTCAAACACAACTAGACTTAATGTCAAGAGGAAAGGCGGTGTACAAATACAGTAAACAAACAAACAAACAAACTTTTACCTTTACTAATTTGTCACAAAATGAAACACATTATTAGGTTTGCCAACGTTTTCCAACATTTAATTTGTATGTAAGTCAGAACAGGCACATTTTAAGTGTAATTCCAGCCAAATATAGATAGAGATATAAAAGATTTCATATCAATTTCTGTTGCTGTGATAATTGGATTTTGGGGAAAAATTGTTTATTGTGGAGACAAGGATTGGAGATAAAGCTTCAGTGGAGACCTCTTTTTCCTATGATAACTCTTTCAAGAGTGAATTTCCCTTCCAAAGCATAGATTTCTCTCACTTCCTGTTTTGTCAACCCCATTCTTAACTATGAGTCATTTGTAAATCGGATGTTTGTAACTCGGGGGCTGCCTATATATTGGAATTGGTGTAGGAGACTCAAAGCACAGTGTTTGGCATCTTGTGTGTTTAGTTATACTTTACTATGAAAAGAGAAGAAAAATAGTTTCAGTAGGAAATAGTTTCAGCTTCCAATAATGTTTCCCTTAGTCTTATCTGGACTCATCAGCTCCAAAGAATATTTCTGTCCAAACCTCACTCTATGTGTTTGCTTCCAATGTTAAAGCAGTGCATTGAGTCAGGCACTGCCCACAATAGCTGCCTTCAGTCTTTGTACTGAGAAAGTCAGGTCTCTTGAATAGGGTTAGCATGGACCACTTTTCACATGTTTAGTTAAACTTTATTTAGAATACTTGACCAGAGTTGGATTCTGTGAATGCTCAGTGAGTATAAACTGAGTATTCCTTATCCAACATGTTTGCAACCAGAAGTATGTTGGATTTTTGAATTTTATTTTATGTTTTGGAATACCTGTATTTTCATATAAGACCATAATGAGATATCTTGGAGATGAGTCCCAAGTCTAAACATTACATTCCTTTCTGTTTCATATATATCTTTATGGTGATTTTATACAATATTTTAAACATTTTGTATTTGAAACAAAGTTTGTGAACATTGTGTACCATCAGAAAGAAGAAGAAGAAGAATTTTATTTTTCTACCCCGCCTCCATCTCCCCGAAGGGACTCGAGACGGCTTACATGGGGCCCAAGCCCAGGCAGAATACAATTAAAATAAAGCAATAACAATTAAAACAGCATAAAAATAGCATAAAACAACATAACAAAAATAGCTAGCAACAACAATAACAGCAGACTAATTTTGGAGGGGGGGGGGAGAAAAACCACTACGTGAACTAGTTAAAAGATAAAGTGGTTTAGTAAGGTAGATGACAATGTATAACGGCATAGGAAAAATAATGAAAACAGAGCAAATTAACAGGATCAGTCAATATAATATAGGACATCAGATTGAATGACAATTCAAGTCATGATACAGGCCATTTGTCATAGGAGTCGTCAATCGAAAACATGGTGAAACATCTACGTCTTTAATTCCTTATGGAATGTGGCTAGGGAGGGTGCCAGCCTAATCTACCTGGGGAGGGAGTTCCAGAGACAGGGGGCCACCACCGAGAATGCCCTCTTTCGCCCCCACCAACCGTGCTTGAGACAGGGGCAGGAGCGAGAGAAGGTCATCCCCGGAAGATCTTAAGGACCGCGTGGGCTCGTAAGTCATGCAGACAGGCAGGTCCTGAACAGTTTAGAGCTTTATAGGTGATAACCTGCACTTTGTATTGGGACTGGAAACTTATCGGCAGCCAGTGGAGCTGTTTAAACAGGAGGGTTGACCGCTCTCTGTAACTTGCTCCAGTTAACAAACTGGCCGCCGATCTTTGCACCAGCTGTAGTTTCCGAACTGTCTTCAAGGGCAGCCCTAGGTAGAGTGCATTACAGTAGTCTCATCTTGAGGTAACTAAGGCA
This sequence comes from Anolis sagrei, assembly GCF_037176765.1. NCBI lineage: Eukaryota > Metazoa > Chordata > Lepidosauria > Squamata > Anolidae > Anolis > Anolis sagrei. The sequence continues at coordinate 208,158,119 of NC_090023.1, read as the reverse complement.
TGGACCACCATGGTCATAGAAAGAAAAGGTGTTACTGTATCAGCCATCCATGTGGACAGTATTAGATGTTCAAATATTTTGGAAAATCGGGATAAGGAACGCACAACCTGTACCATAATTTGGTCTTCTTTCTGAAATTGATATCATATTATTATGTACTTGCAGATGTATGACACCACTTTCTCTTTGTTTTTCTAAATCCGCTCATGTGGCAACTTGAGGCTTTTTGAAGCAGGACTCTTAAATCTCTTATCAATTATTATTCCTTGACATGTTTGTATATCTAACATCTGTTTCTTTTTACTGATTCTTTCTCCTTAGATCTTCTTATCCTGTGTCTACCTGAACTGAATAACTTTCTGTCTTCTTTGGAAAACATGACTATACAGTCAGATTTTTTTTGTAGTTTCTTTTAGTTTCTTTTAGTTTCCAAGACCAGTCACAAAGAATAAGTGAATGATTATAGTTTTACTCTTGATTTATATTTTATATGCAAGAAATACAATTGAGAAAACATAAATAGATGTTGTCTAGGTCATATTTGGATCATTCAACAATCTTACTTTTAGTAATCTTTATAGCATCCAGGGATTACTAAAGATATCATTAACTCAGTTTACATTAGGAAGTCACCATTTACTACAATCTTCAACAAGTGAGAAAATTCCTGTGAATCAAGATAAAAAAAGAATAAATTTATGGCAAGGAAATCAGGATGATACTACATCTCAAGGGGTGCATTCTCCATCTTTTAATGGATATACCCCATTGGTTTGGTTTACATTTTTAGAATAAATGTTAATGTGAGTCTATTTTCTGAAATCATCATTAATGCCACCTGCAATTTCTTCTGAATGGCATTTCAAAAGACAACACAAGAGTAGGTTGTTCATAGGATTTTGCATAAGCCATTTATTTCAGAATGCTATTTACTTTTATGATGTTTATCCATCGCCCACTGAGGGGTGTGTACCTTATTGGTTTTACACTCTGCAAAGCTGTTACCTATTTTTGTGTTCAGACTTCACAAACTATTCCTTAAAATATTTCCAACAAGCCTAAAAACAATAAAGCTCAATTTACCCAAAAAGTACATATATATATATAGATACCATCTTAAAATTAAACATTAACCAAGACCACAGTCCATACTATTTATAGGAAAATGTGTAAATGAATGAGTTAGCATCTATATGTGTGAGACATGTGTATCAAAAACAGCTGCTTTTAGAAGGCATGTATTACAAAAGCATATGATTTAATTTTGATTGATTTTAAGTCAGTACTTTGAACTGCCTGGAGTTTTCTAGACTACTCTTTCTTATTGGTTGCTTTGTAAGTCAATAAATATATTTTACAGCTGTTACCAATATACTCTTTTCTTTTTCTTTGCATCATGCTTTAGTAAATGGGGCTATTAATTCTGGAAAATGTGCTTCAAGGAATGCATAAACAAAATAGTATGGAGAGTATGTTTGCAACACTTTGCAATCCACACTCAACAAGAATTTCAGTCTTGCCCTTGGTTGCTTGGTAGAGTCTGATACATAAGAATGGTTAAAATATCTAAATTTTGTTAAACATCTATAGCATAGATTTTTTTCTTGGCAATGGACAATACCAAATTCAGAGACAAGTTCGCCATTAAATAGAAAGGGAAGCTTTAGTAATTTTGAGGATCCTTTGTTACTCATTCTTAATTGGGAGGAAGTAGCTGATTTCTTAATGGCAGCTGTGTAATACTGATACAGTGAAGCAGATCCTTCTTTGGTGCAGGAGAAACCCAAGCCCACTTGGTGATAAATTGTTACATCACAATCTGTTCTAATCTTATTGGTGAATTATATTCTAATAGACCAGTTCAGACCTCAATGTACATTATTTCATTACATTTGATGATGTTTGTTTTCAAAGAGAACATTCACATTCTTATGGTGATGTGGTTATATCATTGTGGCCCTCCAAGTGGTTTGGACTTCATCTCTCAGAATTCCTGACCATTGAACAAGCTGGCTAGGGCTTCTAGGGGTTAGAGGCACAAACACCCCAGTTGAAGAGGTGTGATCTAAAGCATTAGACCTGTGTTAGTCCATGTCATGGTCTTTATGCGATAAATATGAACATATAAGTCAAATGAAGAACATATTTACTTGTCTTACTGTAAAGAAATATGTATTGATAAGTTCATACAAGATGCTCTCATTCTTTTTATTTTCATAGCATTATCTTCTTAAACCATATGCATATCTTTAGTTTCTTATAAGAAGCCCATAGATTCTAAGTTATTCAAAAATACACATTTTCAATTTTTGCATAAAGAACTGCAAGATGTATGATTGATTCTCATTTTCTTCTAATCTTCTCTATTAAATAAGAATCAAATTTTCTCTTTGAAGAAGTATTTGCGGCAGTATTGAGACGGCAAGAGATGTTGCTGGCAAAAGAACTGTTCTCTGTGCTATTTACCTGAGGTTATACTCTAGATGCTTTCTGAACAGTTGGGCTGATTATTAAAAATGCCTCTTAGTAACTTGCAGCCAAACCTGATCAATACTTAGTGCAAAGCTTTACATGTAAGCGAGTTATTTAAACTCTCAATGCCTTCAGGATAACGGGGAATGAAAAAATAATGCAGAACAAATACGTTGAAGGGTTCAAAAGAGGAAAATATCTTTACTCTCTGTGGGAGGGGCTTTGGAGTAGTTAACATAGAGTGAAAGTGTGCATGTGCTCCAAACTAAAAGTTACACAGAATCACAGTTGGACATTAAATTGTCATTGTTCTATGTATTGTCGAAGGCTTTCATGGCTGGAATCACTAGGTTCTTGTGGGTTTTTTCGGGCTATGGAGCCATGTTCTAGAGGCATTTCTCCTGACGTTTCGCCTGCATCTATGGCAAGCATCCTCAGAGGTAGTGAGGTCTGTGGGAATTAGGACAATGGGTTTATATATCTGTGGAATGGCTGGGGTGGGGCAAGGAGCTCTTCCCTGCTGCAGTTAGGTTAGAACAGTTAGAACTGCAGTTAGAACTGCAGTTAGAACACAGAAATGCTGGACCACACCAACAACCACCATGTCAGACTACACAGAGAAGCCATTGAAATCCACAAGCATGTGGACAATTTCAACAGAAAGGAAGAGACCATGAAAATGAAAAAAATCTGGCTACCAGTATTAAAAAACTCTAAAATTATAACAGCTAAACAACAGAGAGGAAAAAACCAGGCACAGATTAACACCTCCCAGCAACAGATTTTCCCAGGCTCAGGCAGGCCTTAAAATGCTAATGAAGGTGATCAGCTAAACCTTCACACCTAACTGCAGCAGGGAAGAGCTCCTTGCCCCACCCCAGCCATTCCACAGATATATAAACCCATTGTCCTAATTCCAACAGACCTCACTACCTCTGAGGATGCTTGCCATAGATGCAGGCGAAACGTCAGGAGAAAGGCCTCTAGAACATGGCTCCATAGCCCGAAAAAACCCACAAGAACCTTGTCATTGTTCTGTTTTGTTATGAATTCATGCAGCATTTTTCTGTTTGTCCCAGTCATAATTTCACAACTGCCTTATAAAATAGATCAGTATTAGGAACTGAATGAAATTACAGGCCGAAGCTGGGAGACCAAAGCTTCCTATGACTCTGCAGAGTTAGTCAATGACTAAACTGAAATTTAACATGAACATTTTCAATTCATGGCACATGGTCTCAGCCATTACAATAGACTGCTTATTAAATGCATGCATTGCAACTTTGGTGACTTTTGCTGAGAGCAAAGTCTGTTGAGTTTTGACTTGTGCGCAGCATTGACACTAAATTTCAAAGTAAAGGTCATTGTAGATGTTTAAAGACTTTAACGTTAAATATGCAGCAAAAATATCCAGCCTTACCTTTAAAATTCATTGGCAATTCACATTAAGCTTAACTTATTTTAGCCTTTTTAACATCTCATAATATAATACTACATAGCAACACTTGAGTTTTCTGTTTCTGGTTTGAAAGTGCTATTTTATGTTTAATTGTGCGGTACTTTGAAAGTAGTTGGTATACTTCAGAAACTGCAGGTTTGTGGCTGCCAAAAACTGTTTTGAACTGGTTGAGACTCTATCATTGAACACCTATAGGCAAATGTGCTGCAGAATGCCCTGCAAAAACAGTTTTGCAGTTTAATAAACTTTTCCCATGTTTTTATGATCTAACGAATTAGGATGAAATGACATTTATAACCCAGAGACTAAAATTGTGTTACATACCACCTCTTTACATGGTCCTTTTGGGCTGTGCCATTGTGCCGGCAATCATCGGTGAAAGGGAAGGCATATAGGGTGACTCGTGGCACCCCACACACCCTCCCTCCTCCCCTCATCAAATGGAGGGGCAAGAGAGGGTGTTTTGGCACCCTTTCCCTCGCCAATCACATGGCAGAAAGGGCAGTAACATACTTTCCAACTTTACCAGTCCAAACCACTTTGTATATTGTGATGTTGTCTTACCAGTTTGTTTCCCCCTATCTTTCCATTCGTGTAAAGATAAAAACCAGAATGTTGTAGTTCATATCAGGGTTTTTTTCAAATTGTGGACCAACGCCGTTATTTGTTTTTGATTTATTTTTATTTGTCTCAGTGTATGTAGTGCTGTCTCAAGTCGCTACTGGTTGTTGTTCCGCAGGAGCCATCTGCTTGCTTTTGTCATTTGAGGTTATTCCTTGCCCCGCCGCCCTTTCTGCCATCACATGGCAAAATGAGCCAGAAAGTGCAGATAGCTCTATCAGATCTACCCAAACAACACTTTCCTCCCTGTTGTGGAGGAGAAAGTACCTTTCGGCTCTTTGAGCACTTTCAAACTTTGGGAGGAAAGTGGGCGAGGTCTGCCATGCATCGTGTGATGGCGCACTACAAGCCTTGTCCTTGCTATAAATAAAAGCAGCAAAATGGGAGTTTTTTGCCTCATGTATAGAGGTCCATAGTGTAATCAGCCCTGTAGTATACATAATATAATATGTAATATAGTATATATAATTCAAATTACAGTAAGGTTCTCAAACTCAGTAGTTTCTATCTTGAGTGACATTGGCACCAAGGAGTTTCAGGCAAGAGTGTGTACTTTCCATGATTTCAGGCAAGAGCCCTACCTGAGAAGGCCCTTGGTTGAACCAAGGACACTTTGCACTAACAGTGTATTACTGAGTGACAGCTGTTTTTCAACTTCTTTGATTAATTTTTTGTGAAATACAAGAAAGAGATGGGCAGTGTATCGAGAGAATGAAAACAGAGCCTTATGAGGAACAACTTAGTCTTAGGGAACTGGGTATGGTTTGCTCGAAGAAAAGACATAACAGATATATTTAAACATTTGAAAAAATGCCACGTAGAAAGCACATCAAGGTTTGTTGTACTTCTCCAAAAACACAAATCAGTGTATTCAAAAATGATTCCATTGAACCATTGATAAGAATTTATTTAGTGTAACAGTTATTTGAAAGTGAAGTCTACTGCCTTCTAGAGTGGTGGATGATCCTCCTTTGGCTGTCTTTAAGGTTGGATGGGCCCATGAACCATTTCATTTGTGCAAATGTCTTTACCCATGTTTGCAATGCTCTGGCAATGCATTTTGAATATTTTTTGTAAATCAGTGTAATACACAGTACTGTAATTCTGGAGTATTTTATTTGACATTTTAAGGCTGTTTTGAAGTAAGTAGATTCTGGTTTACACAAAATTTTACTTAAAAGTGGGCATTTGTAATGCTTAGAGGTGCTACTGCAGGTAACATTCTGTTTTATTCATGACAGTTTTTATGTATCCACAATGTTGCTAAATCTGATCTTCAAACTACAAATACTCTGTGGGCAGGCAAGTTATTGAACATGCAGCTGATCAATATAAACACAGTGAACAATTCTTTTAATTAAAACATATAACATTAACTTCCAAGACGAATAAAATTCGAAGAAATTTCAGTTGTATTATATTTTCTCACAAAAACTCAAAATAGCCTCTAACAGTGTCATCTAGGAATATATATTACATGCTGAATTGTCACACAGACTAAAACCTATGTGAAATAGTTCTTGCTATACCTCTAATTGCCCTTTACACTTCTTCGGTAAGAGAATGAACAGTATTTTGTTATCAGAATTAACTTGTAAATCAGGCTCTGATTCCTTGACATGATTCTTTAAATCAATGTTTCTCAGACACTGCTCTTCCAGGTGTTTGGGACTTTAGCTTCCAGAAATCCCAACCACCTTACCTGTTGTTAGGAACTGTGGGAGCTGAAGTCTAAAACATCTGGAGGAGCAGAGTTTGAAAAATACTGCTTTAGATAATTTCAGTGTTTGTTAGAACCAATCCTTGAAAATTTAGACTTCGCTACCTTATGGATGCTCTAGTGTTATCAGTGAACCAACAACTGTACTACTAAAATCTTCTTCCATGTATTAGGTCTGCAAGATTACAAATTTGAATGGTACTTCTGGATTCATTCTTTGTTCCTTTGTTCTCTGTTTCTCTTCCTCTTGGAGTAGGTATTTCTATTTTTCCCTATAAGAAAGCTTTATCAAGACCTAATTAGGGCCATCTAATTTTTTTGATGAACCAAAGACGAAAAGAGAGAAAAAAACTGCTAGCTTTAATAATAATAATAATAATAATAATAATAATAATAATATTTCTTATGCATCTCTTTTCATAGCTCAAGATAGGTTTCAACATAACTAAAAACACATAATCATTATATAAAATACACATATTAAAATGTATTTCTACAAAATACATATATTAAAATACACAGAACAATGATTAAAATATACTGGACGCAAGACATGAATTTAAAATTCATGATTAAAACTGGCTGGGTAGGCCTGCCAGAAGAGTTGTGTCTTAAATTCCAACAGCTGATCTAGCTGTTGGAGCTCCTCTGGCAGGCCTTTCCACAGTTGTGGGACAGCCAATGAAAAGGCCCCAGGGTGACTGTGGCCAGTGAAGTTCTGGCAGGCTGGAGTAAGCTCCCCCAAGAGGACTCAAATAATTGGGGGATGAATTGTATGGGAGAAGGCAACTGTGATGAATTGCCTACCTTTAGACCAGGAAAAAGCTCAGGAATTAGGCCCAGGTTTTTTTTTGGCAGCCATTTTGTGTAGTATCTGGAGGCAGCAGCCATCTTTGGTTAGGCATTTCTTTGTGGAGGTGGAGCTTAGAAGCAGCCTGGGGGAAATGTGGAGAACCCTTGTGATTGGCTGGGAAAAAGTGGGTGGAGCTTGGTTGAAGTGTAAAAAAAAAAGAGCCTTGAAGAGAGCTTTTTGAAATCTGACCATTAGTTGGGTTCTGATGTTTGAAGAAGAGAGTTAGGAGAAGGAAAGTGGAAGTTAGTGAAGCCAAAGAGTTAGTTAGAGAGTTCAGAGAGATATTAGGGAAGAATAGCTGGTGATTATAAACAGATCCCAGAAAGTAACCAAATAAGCGTCATCTAATTCTTGCAACCGTTACGCTTAAGTGCCTGTGTTTTTGAAAACCACACAAATAAACATCTTTGTTCTTTGTTAACAAACAATTGTCTCAATGTGCCTCAGTGTGAAGAAGTTCCATAGCAAGTTAGGGAAACAGAGAGGAGACAACCAGGCACATCTTAACACCTCTCAACAAAAGATTTTCCCAGGCTCAGCCAGGCCTTCAAATGCTAATGAAGGTGGTCAGTTGAAACATTCACACCTAGCTCCAGCAGAGAAAAGCTCTTTGCCCCAACCCAGCCATTCCACAGATATATAAACCCATTGTCCTAATTCCAAGAGACCTGACTACTTCTGAGGATGCTTGCCATAGATGCAGGCGAAACGTCAGGAGAAATGCCTCTAGAACATGGCCCTATAGCCCGAAAAAACCCACAAGAACCTAGGGAAACAGAGTTTCCATATTGGTGGCAGCAAATACTTAGAAGAATCCATCCATATCCACCTCAGTGTTATGCGCCCTGGATTCGAATTCAGCACCATCCAGCTTACTTTCAAAACTCTGGTCAAACAATAACTGAAAACCCCTTTTGATTTTTGGTGGTGGCCTGATTCCACAGTAAAATTCCTCAGAATATTGTATATTGGTGGTAGAGTCTCTACAGCTTCTAATTAACTAATTAAATAAACAAATAGTTCTCTACAGCAACCCTGTAGGTTACATTGTCATAATTCCACTGATATCAGATTTTGGTATATTTTCATTTTTAACAGAAATTTTAGCTACCTCTATTATCTATTAAGTTCACCTTGGTACTTTTTGTGCAGAAAATAACTATCTAGAAACATTTTCTCTGTTTTTAGCACAGGAAAGTGCTAAAAACACTTTTCTGTGCAGAAAATGTTTTCTATTAAAATAAACCACAAACAAATTTTGTTCATTAAAGCTCCTTAATTAAAAACACCTAAGTTACAGCATTTCCCATTCAAGAAACAGCATTTTATACATAGAGATATTATTTGGTGCTTAGAAAAGTAATGCCCAGTGGGACAAACCTAATACCAGTGTTCTTGAATAAAATAAGTATTTATTTGTATATTTGATAGCTATGTCTTTATTTCAGTATATTTATTGCCGCATGGCTAGGGCTCATGTTTTCCTTTTGATAGGTTTATTCATATATTTTTCTAGGAGTCATTAACCTCAGGATACTGCCCCTCCCCCCATATTGCCATATCTTCTGTTTCACAAGCGTCACATAACATAACGGAGAACATCTCCTGTTTTATGGAATCTTTCAAACACCCCTATAAAACTGGGTTTACTTATCAAGAATGGCAAAAAATATCATTTTTCATAATTATTATTAATAATATGTAATATGTATGGAATAAATTAGTTAACATTGACAGTAATATTTAGTCTTTGTTGATGGACGGAAGAGCAGGAAAGAAAAAAAGGGGGAGGTACAAAAGCAAGATAATAACACAGTTAAAAAGTGTAGGAGGGAAACTAGGAGAAGTCATGTTCTAGAAGTATGGAGAATATCACACTCTTTCTGGCAACCCAGATGTATCCTTTCTTGTCTGTTTACTCACTTGTTTCTAACTGACATTTTGAAACTTATTTATGAAACTTCCCCATTGTATTTATAATAATCAAATATCATTTTATGAGATTTTGGATTTCTGTAACACAGATATTGTTACTCTTGAGAACTTAATACAAAGGGGGAAAGTCTGTTAGACATATGATGGAAACCACTGTATTTTTCATTTTAATATGGTTTTATGAAAGCTATAAACTATCATGCCAATTTCAGGCTGCACATAATGACCCCATACAGTCTTGATGCACTGCTAGAGTCATTTTGTGCAGCTCAGTGTAGGATTAAATTAGATTAGATTGGTCCATTGTCCGTGATATGTTCATCATGTACCAATTTAACCACACATGTAGAATAAAATGTATCTGCACATTATTATTATTTTTTGTTTTGTTTTGGAGTTATCAGCATTATTTTTCAGCAATTATTTATGGCCAACACCTGCATTTTTATGAATTTCTCCATTGTTCTATGTATTAGGTCTTCCACTTTAATGTAATGAAATGGCCCATTATCAGTTTACATTATATGTTGTACATTATAATATATGAAAACAGCATTTTTGTTATTCATACTTCTACAAAAAGTTTATTTTTATGGTACAATAGTGAAACAATGATGCTTTTCTGTTTCCACTGCTGTAATAGTCATTTAATATTGCTAATGACTGCTATTAAAACTTGGAAATAAACAGTCTTTGTTTGCTGTTGGTTATAAATCTTGATATATGACATACATATGTGAATTCTCAGTGCAGGTTGAGTTTCTCTTATCTAAAAACTATTTGGACCAGAAGTATTTTGGATATCAGATTTTGGAATACCTGTATTTACAAATAAGATATCTTGAAGAAGGGACCCAAATCTAAAAATGGAATTCATTGATGTTTCATATACACCTTATACACATACTGTAGCTTTGTGGTAATTTTACATAAAATATTTTAAATAATTTTGGGCTTGAAACAAAGTGTGTGTGCACATTGTACCATCAGAAAGGTGTTGCTCTCTCAACCATCCATATGAACTATTTTGGATTTTGGGGTGTTTTGGATTTCAGAATTCCAGGTAAGGGATGCTCAACCTGCACTATAATCATGATGAACAAATTATGGTTACCATAACTGTCCATAGGAGTCATGTCAGTTGCTGAATAGAGCAGTGATTTTAACAATGTTAAAATAACTGCTTTCAAGTCTTGATAGCTGTCATTTGATTAAATATCTGTGAATTCTGTTTGATGTCTTTTCTTTATAATTCAAAAGTGATTCAGTGTATAGGTTTTATCTTTATGTTTCTGGGAATCAAGGCTTCGTTTCATTTCCCATATACATGTTCGATATAGACCTGTAAAAACTGGTGTTTGTTTACATGTTATAGTTGTAAACTGTGCTTGATTTATACTATTTGTTCTTCACATGGAAAAAAATCACATTAAAGAGGGAAAAGAGGGGGGAAATCCATTATATTTGAAGGAATTCGATAATTTTGTTTTAGTTCATTGCATGGCAGGTGGTAATAATGTCTATGCCAGCGCTGTCAAAATATGAAAATTAAAGTGACGATGGGTTTTAATGAAATCCATTTGACAAATATAATTAAGGTGTTTTAATATGAAGGCCTGTAATAAAGACTACCGGTGGACTCCCCGAGGTCCTGACTAATTGTGTAGATTGCTTTTAAGCTTTGAATAGTTTTATTGGATAATGAACTGTTAAGAAGTGTTAGATCTTTCTTAAGCAGAATTTGGTTTGAAAAAGAAGAGGAGAGACAGGCCTGAGGTGTGGCATTTTAAACATAATTAGAAGAGAGTTTTAAGTTAACATCTTTGATCTTGCTGTCAGGTTTTGATTAGAGCTGTAAATGCTTTAATCAAGTGCAGTGTAGTCATTACATTTCTAACTGTTTTAAAACTGTGAAATTACTGAGATGCTGACATCAGTTTAACACATTTAGAACATTTGCAGCAAAGTTGTGTTGGTAAATTGGGGTTTCTATTACTGTGGTGGAGTGTGATGATTTTTTAAATGTACACTATGCTTGTGTAATTATAATATTTTGAACAACCTGTTTGGTTAGATTTTTTTTATTAAGAATTGAGACAATGAAGAAACGTTCCATACATTCGTTCAAAATCTTATCATTCACCAGAGCATAACGTTTCCAGTTACAATATATATTAAATAACAGCTTGCTGACTTCCACAACGTGCAGCAAATTGTTTCTCTGTGCGTGGAGCACAACCATGTGGAAGTGTTTTGGATGGTGCTCACATGGGAGTCTTACTGTTTGAATCACCCCCTAATAAGCAAATATAAAGAGAAAATGAAAGGCAGATTGTTCCTGCAAGAGCTGTTACAATAGAGACTATGTTTTCTTGAAGCCTGGCTGTGTAGATTCTGCATCACATCACACAGGTACAATTGATATTAAACACAGAATTAAGCTTGCTGAGATCGTCACTTCTTTTCTCTGTGTGTGTGTGTTTGAAAGCAAGCTCAAGGCTGTGAAGCTATGCTTGAAAGCAAAATGGGGAAACCTCTGAATCATGTGGGTGGGGTAGGGAGAGAATGGGAGATATCGTTGCCAGAGAATAGTGATTCAGTGCTCTGTAAAGTTTTTACCCTGGTGATTAGCAGAACTGAGAACACTTTGTGGGGTAAAATGAGCTTGGCCATGCTGCCTTGGGGATTCGTAAAGCTATTGTTCAAAGACATAATTTTTTGAGGTTTTTGGATTGTGTATCAATGTACAATTACAAAGATCATACCATCCAGCATTTTTTTCAGCTTTGTTAAATTATCTAAGAATCATGGACACATAAATTACTGAAGCTTGAATTTGCCCATGGATCCATGATATTAAGACAGTTAAATACAGTTGAATCAAAGGGTCCATCCAGACAGGGCCCAAAATGCGCAATCTCATGCACTTTTTTTGAAGGCATCCAAATGATGCCTCTGGTAAAATCAAATTAATTTGAGACAAAGCAGGAAAACCCTGCTTTGCCCTGAATTAATTTGATACCTGGTAAAACCCAGATCTTTGATAAGATCTGGGTCCTTCCAGGTATGGGCCCAATGTGGATTGGGCCAGAGGACCAGGTCACACAATCCCCAAGCCCAGTCCACACAGCCCTGTCCTCTCCAGTATTTCAGGCTCAGAAAACCAAGAGAGCACCAACCCCCTCCCCAACCCCCCAAAATCCTGTAAAGATTAAAACAACCTAATCGGCTGCCATTTAAAATACTTCTGGGGTCCTTCTGGTGCATAGAAACAACATGCCAGGAATATGAGGAGGAAAATTGCACATCCCCCCTCCTATCTCCTACCACATCATTTCTACATACTGGGGTACTCCAGATGTACTTTAATGGCAGCTAGGTATTTTAGTTTTATGGTTTTTTGGGGAGGAGCTTCTGGGTGTCTGGATGCCCTGCTGGAAGGTACCAGGAGGACATCTAGATACCCATCCAAGAAAGTGCAGGTTTTGAGGGAGGTGTGGGGACTTAAACATGTGCCTAAGTAGTTTCTTAAACCCACTTCGGCATGCGTTTAAGTGAAGTCTGGAAGCACCCAAAGACTCCTTCTACACTACTAGATAAAATCCAGACTATCTGCTTTGAACTGGATTATATGGTAGTGTAGACTCATATAATCCAGTTCTAAGAAGATTATTTGGATTATCTACTTTAATAATATTGATTATATGGCAGTGTAGAAGGGGCCTTACATAGTGATCTGATATTCCATGTGGGATAAAGTAAAGCGATCTGAAACTTAATGGTGCAAAATTATCAGGAGACATCCCCCTTCTTAGTGTTTTGTTTGTGGTAATGCAATGCATACTGTCATTGTGTATAATATTGTAGATATGTGGGGTTTGGAGGAAACAAACTGTACATGGCAGGTGTTTGAAACTGGGGGTCATGGTTTACAACTTTTCAAGTCCAAAGTTATACAGTACCTATGAATTCTAAAATGATATGTGACTCAGGAATGAAAATGTCTCATCTTGCCTGGAAAAGGGTTAAAGTTACTTTAGCAAGCCAATAGAAAATGAAAGCAATGTTGTGTTGGATCCAAGGTAATGCTCAACAAAATTCTACTTCTGCTGCAAAAAGGGAAAGCATGGGAATTTTCACTGGTTTCTCCTGAAGGTGTTTCTGGTTGGATCTACACTGCCCTATATCCCAGGATCTGATCCCAGGTTATCTGCTTTGAACTGGATTATATGAGTCTACACTGTCAGATAATCTGGGATAAGATGATAATCTGGGATCGGATCCTGGGATATAAGGCAGTGAAGACCCTGCCTCTGTCCCCAATAGCTGGGGCATTATGTGGAACAGAAGAGCTAGTAGTAAGGCTAAAGGGGGAACTGGTAAAAACTGGTGCCATTTCCCTTTCCTTTAGTGGGAAGTCTTCACTGGACCCTAGTTCTGTGTACAGATGGAAGGAATCCAACTCATGGGTGGGCATGTCTGTATCAAGCATAATTTTCTTTAAACTGTCAGTTGTTTTATTTGTATATTGCATATATCGCCAGTAAGACATCAAATGATCTTTGATTTACTGTTGTTGTCAAAATAAACTTGTTAATGATAGTGACTTTCATTAGCTTTTATTTAATTCTGTGTCTTGAGTGTGCATTACCTTTCAGCTTACAGAGAAATAATTGAAGGCAACTTTCAAAGCCTTTTTTTCCTATTTTCATTTAGAGTAAAGTGAACTAAAAAAAACTGATGATGATCAATATTAGTCCCACCACAAAGAAACTGCTGAAATAAGTCACCGTAGTAAAAGTGTCGTGTTTTTTGTTTATTTTTTTAGGAATAGCTATCAGTGGCTCTGTTTGATTTCTTACAGCAATATGTAACAAATGTGTTTGGCTGATACTGCTGCCAAAGTGGTAAATATCCATTTAAGTCAAATATTAGGGGAAGGGGTATAAGCATATTTTGTTAAAGACTACCAGGCCTAAATATTAATCTTCATTATGCTATTTGGGATATTTATTTGTCTTAACATATTGTAAATTGACTTCTAAAGAAAAAGAACATTCAATTGAATCATTTTTTGAAGCAGAATTCCATTCTTTTTAGGGCAAAGTATTACATTTTCATACAGTATTGAAGGCTCATAAATAATTTTAAATTCATTCTTTTATGTTTCCACTTTTAAGAGATCTTTTTTCCGCTAAGAACCTTGAACAATCTCTTTACTCAGCAGTCTTCTGCATTTTGTTTTCTATCTTTTTTAACCTTAGAACTCTGTGCCTCCAACTTTGCAATACATTTTTTATACGTGGCATTTTGTTGTCAAGCAAACGTTCATTCTGGAAGCAGGAAATCGAAGTTAGTGAAAGGACTGGCTAATTATCATTTTTCTCAGGCCAACAGAAACATGCTGTTCTGTTAACTTTGCAGGGTTTGTAATTTATACCCATTAAATTGATGTTTTATCATCTATTACTGATTCCTGGGCTTCTGTTTGCACTTATTGGCTGTAACAAGCATTTTGTTTTTGTACAGGAGAAAAATGGTCTCAGTCACTTCTACTGTATCTGAAAAGGAGAATGGGATTTGCAAATGATAAATGGGGAAGTTGACTAGCTAACTAATAAAGATTTGTCTTAATCAAGTATGATTTGTCAGAACAGGAGCGCGTTGAGGTCAGGGCACATGCAATGAATAATACAGCATTCACAGGAGAGGAGGACCAGGCAAAAGGCCTCATAAATATGCTGTGATTACCCAGTGCTAATTCATATTCAAAGAATGAGTGGCATTGAAGCCAGCTCCTAGGTTTCTGAGCAGTTAACCTGTTGTTTTTTTAAAAGTCTCCTGGTCTCAAGAAAAGTTTGGCGTATTTTCCATATGTATGGTTTTCAGTACATGGCTTTAGTGTTTCTGGCTGGTGATTTGTAGCATCGGTTATTAATACATCCTTGCTTCTATTTAATGCTTTTAACTTTATTTGCTTATACTACAGATATAACTGCACCAGAAAGAGTACCATCCTTCTCTCTTGTCTCTTGGACAAATGGGGAAATATGTGGTCAAAGGAGTTGAAATCTGCATTGGGTTATGGTCCTAAAGACAATTTTCATAAAATGATGTATTATTGGTACTTGGCCCTAGATAGATTGTCAAGAATCAGGTTCACAGCTTGGGAGTGATCCTGGACTCATTGCTGAGCCTGAAACCTCAGGTTTTGGCAGTGACCAGGGGAGCTTTTGAACAATTAAAACTTGTGCAAAAGTTGCGTCTGTACATTGGGAAGTCAGACTTGGCCACGGTAGTCCATGCTCTTGTAACAGCGAGAATAGATTACTGCAATGCATGCTACGTGGGTTGCCTTTGAAGACTGTTCAGACGCTTCAAATGGTCCAACAAGCGGCAGCCAGATTGCTCACTGGAACCCCCTGTTACGTCAGCTCCACTGGGTACCAGTCTGAGCACAAATCAAAATGCTGGTTTTAGCCTATAAAGCCCTAAACGTTTCTGACCCAGCTTACCTGTCTGAACGTATGTCCTTCTACAGGCATGTAGCGGGGGGGGGGGGGGTGTTGAGGGACTTCACCCCCCCCCCCCCGAAATTCTCAGGGTGGTCCGTGAGAAGGCCTTGCTGGTACATTATTTAAACTGTTATGTCTATTCATATCATGATCTGATCACCATGCTCAATATATCCCATATGCATGGGGGTATTGGGATAACGATACAAAAGGTTTGCTAGAGTAGATCCCCAGACCCCCCCCGAATCAACCTCCCCCCCCCGAATCAAAATCCTGGCTACAGGCCTGTCCCTCTATGACTCACCTTGAAAGTTAAGATCGCCAGAGGAAGCCCTGCTCTCAGTTTGAATGCACAAAGATGGAGGAATGCAATACAACTTACAATGGAAGAATTGTGGTCGAAACTGATGGACTGAGAGGAGACATGATAGCCATGTATAAATATGTGAGGGGAAGTCACAGGGAGGAGAGAACAAGCTTGTTTTCTGCTGCCCTGGAGACTAGGACACAGAGCAATGGCTTCAAACTACAGGAAAGGAGATTCCACCTGAACATTAGGAAGAACTTTCTGACTGTTCAGCAGTGGAACTTTCTACCCAGAAGTGTGGTGGAGGCTCCTTCTATGGAGGCTTTTAAAGAGAAGCTGGATGGCCATCTGTTGGGGGTGCGTTGAACGCAATTTTCCTGCTTCTTGGCAGTGGGTTGAACTGGATCGCCCACAAGGTCTCTTCCAACTCTTTGATTCTATGATTCTGTGACTGTACAGAAATTGATAAATTGTCTGGCTCGATTAGAGAGGTTATTAGTGACATTTTTTTCAAAAACTAGAAACCTCCTATAGACTCTTTATGAAAAAAGAAAATGATCCAAAAACTTCCTGGTTAGAAAATATAGTTTATAAAAGAAGGAATAGATTTTTAATTTCTAAGGCAACAATCTCAATTGTAAAGTGTGAGTTAATCAACAGTTTATGTAACATTTTGCAATTTTCTGTGTGTTTGTGGTGATTAACTATTACACTTTTTCATTCAAGATCCTCATGATCTAAATACTTCTATTGATTATATTGGTTTTTATATCTAAATATGTCAAATAAAATATTTCTATTCAGTAAGCAAGTTCTTTCATTAACTTGCTGTCAGAAACAAAGTGATTTGGCTGAAATCTGGACTCTCTTGTTTCAAACTATGCATCGCCATGTCTATAAATCTGAGTTGTCACTTCAGTAATATTTCACCATCAATCTTTTCCAAAGAACATTACACCCTTTTCTCCCTCCGCCCTCCTTATCTCTTACTGATGCAATCAATGTTTTATAGAATTCCATTTGCTAAGCTTCCAGCTTCTTAGTTACTAAGCTTACTTTATACAGAGGATGTTAAAGGAAAAATACTCATTGTCACCCCCCAATATGTTCCACGTTTCTCTTCTCATGCAGGGAGTTTCAACATGATGGACCTAATTTCAAAGCAGTATATTTCATGATGGCAACACGATACAATTACATAAAAAGTTACAAATGGTTTAATGAATGATCAAACTATAAGTTTTACTACTGAGACACCATTGATACACACACTGCACTGCAATTATGGATTCAGTCTTGCTGAGCTGCAGAACAGAGAATTCCTTTTTGTTGCAGGGTTGCCATCTTGCAAATTACTGAGGCTAGGGGCTGTTCGTGTGCTGGGAGGGGCATCTTGTGGGACTTATTTGAAACTATGACCCACCCTTTCAAGTGGTAAGAGTTTCATTCATGGGCAGTTCATTATAGTAGAGATAAAGCTCCACGGTACTTTATTGGGAATATTGCTGATAAATTGAACACAATCCAACAGTATGATACTGTGCAAAAAAGGTCAAGTCTGTATTAATAAAATCAAGGGAAGAGAAGCAATAGTCACACCATATTCTACACTGGCCAGACCTCATCTGGAGTACTGCATTCACTTCTCATAGAAAGGCAATGAGAATGACAAGAGGCTTAAAAAACAAAATATATGAGGAAAGATGGAGGGATCTGACATGTTTAGCTTGATGAGAAGGTATAATCACACTTTAAAAATCTATCAAGGGTTGCATAAAAGGAGGGCGCAGATTTGATCTCTGGTGCTTCAGAGAGTAGAACTATGCCTAGTGGTTTCAAGTTACAGAAGGGTAAATTTGAATTGAACAGTAAGAGGAATATCTTGATTGTAAGAGTGGTCTGGTCAGCAGTGAAACCTATTGCTGAGAGATGTGGTGAGGTCTCCTTTTCTAGATGTCCTCAGAAAGAGGCCGGGCAACTACCTGCAAGGGATGCAGGAGGCTCTGGTTGGAAATGCTACACTGAGCCAGTTGTGGGATCTGATAGCCCATACATTCCCTTCTAGTTTATGAGTCTTTGAAAGAAAGAAAAAAGCTCCCAAACTCACATGAGCACTGTGAGCTAGTGGAGTTTGGATGTCAAAGAATCAATGTAATTCAGTTGTGTGACAATAAATTGTTTTGTGTAATATCCGGACCAACCAAAGACGCCACTCTCTTTGCTTAGTACTTCAGCTTCTCAGGTTAAATCTAACAACATAAATCTGGATTTGAAGACATTTGTTTCATTGTCCCTTAAGGCTTTTTTGGGATGATGGATGTATCCTTGGTGATATGTTATCATTTCATTGCAGCATAACTTAAGGATGAGATAGTACATCTGTTAAATGTTCTGTCTTTTGTCAGGGAGCAAAATTATATTATTCTGATGGTGTAAAAGTACTTGTATGTTATGATTCTGTGTATTTTATATATTATATTAAAGTAAATGTTACTTCCTTTTTGTTTCAGCATTGCTTAATTTCATAATTGCTTAGTTGCAGTAAAATAACAAACCTTGATGTTACAGGACTCAAATGTATACACATAGGCACTTAGATTAAAACAAAAATATAGAAATTTGCTTCAAAGAATATATGAGTTTTTGCACAAGTTTTGTATACCCACTATGTGTTTTGCCTCCATTCATACTGCACTATATCACAATGCTTCCTGAAATTCTGCCTTTGAAACATGGGGATGTACCGAGAAGGGAGAATAATCTCTACTGTATATTTCAAGGACTTGCCTGAACTTTGGTCTAAGCTCTGTATGTTGAGGTCCTTTTACCATGCAGTCTGCAAACCTATTCAAAAATTTGCAATCAGTGCTATAAATAATTAAAAGTTGTTTAAAATAACTAAGCAAAACTTTTTCATTAGATCATAAATGTGGAAGGCTTCTCTCATGTCCCCGCATGGGGAGCTGGAGCTGACAGAGGGAGCTCATCTCCCCGGATTCAAACCTCTGACCTGTCGGTCTTCAGTCCTGCTGGCACAAGGGTTTAACCCATTGTGCCACTGGGGGCTCCTTAATTTATGTGGTGAAGGGAATTAAAAAGTGTATATGTATATCAACTTACTTCAAGGACATAGATTACAGGAAATGTCTGCGATTACATGAGTTAAGTGCTCAGTTTGTGCAACATTTCAGTGGTCACCTATAGATCACAAGAAAAATGGCAAAGGGGAAACAGAGATTTCCATAAGATGTGCAAGTGCTAATTTGTATGTGGGGGTGCAGAAATAATATACAAAAATACTGAATAATGTAAACAGAAATGTGCCTCACTGTAATGGTGAAGAAGTGTCCAAATGATGTTTATGCTTATGCAGTCTGCTTTCTAGTTGTCTAGTTGGTCAATGATTCTGTTCTTTTTCATCTGATAATCTTTAGTTTTTAACCAAACAGTCCTTCAGATAGAAGACATCTTCAAACATGATTTTCTAATTGCACAAGCATTCTCGAACATCATGGCATAAATCCCCAATACCTTTGCATGAGTGCACTGACACTATTGCAGCCCTTACATGCTGCTACTCCCCCCCCCCCACCCTACCCCGCTGCCCCAAGAGAATACCCCAGAATGATTTATCACAAGACTTCATCAGGAATGAAGCTCAAAAGCCCTGTTTATTTGAATCCACATCCTTGTCTTGTATGTATGCACACAGGATGTAAAGCTGTTACTGTGTAGAAGTCTTAGTTGATTATAGTGCTATCTCAGACATTATTTTATTCTGATGATTGTTTGCCTACTAGTAGCCATTTTAGTCATCTCTTATTTCAGTACAAGATTCATGGGGGGAAAAGATGTGATGGGTAAGATTTGTTGAACCTTCCAGTTATTTGTATATATTTGTTAGGAGACAATGCAGCTATATCCATTCTTTGAGTTCTGTTCTAGTCTGAAATTCGTGGCTGAAAGTATCACCCCAGAGTGTCATATCAACAATTCATTTTGTGGTATACCAACTGACATGGTCTCCTTCCTTTATTTATTGATATCTTCAGTCATTGGCAATGAGAGGAAAATACACTATTTGTCAAAGCTGACAGAATTGTACTCTTGGTTACTGTTGATACCGCTGTTGTCTTGATAGCAAGGCGAAAGGCTTGGTTGTTAGAAGTTGGTGATTGACAATGTTGCTTTCTTTCTAAAGGAACCCCTGAAGTTATTATTATTTGTCATTGTTTTTCTGCCAAGGCAATGTTTTCTTTACCTTTTTTAAATGGGGTTTTGATCATTGGTTAAATTGGATTGTTTAATGCACAGGGAGATTAAATAGATTTGTATTTGTGTGCAAACATACAATAATGTTTTGTACATGTATACATTGCCACTGTGAAGGCTCAGCATCTGGGACAACAGAAAAAAGTATGTCCAACAAGCAGAATAAAATAAAAATAATACAATAAAAATGAAAAAAAAACACGGAAAGTTTCCTCACATTCACTGCTTCATCATGAACCTCAAAAGTTTCAGTTTTGATTTCAGTTTTCTTTAGACATGGAACAGAGATGAAGAATCTATATTCCTTCAAATATTAATGTTTATTTGCTCATGCAGTTCGTACTAGTCCTTATAGTTTCTTAGCTCAATAACTATATATTGTAGCACCTTTCACCTGTGAAAGGCATTATTTGTACAACTTAAAGATCAGTGAATTACAAAGATGGAAAACAAATATGGGTAAAGATAGAATTAATGACCACAGAAACTTTACATGACTTTAAGGTGGATGATGAAGATACAGAAATAATGATTTTCTATAGTTTAGCTAAGTCAAAACTCAAAATTTAGACTGCCGTCAAGATATCAGAAGAAAACACGACTAAGCTAGGCAGCTATGAAGGAAATAAATAAGGGCCTGAAGTTAAGAAATATATCATTAAATAAATCATAAAAGTCAGAATCCTCAATTCCATAGTATTTCCAATTTTTGTGTATATTTATGAAATGTATTGCAGAATGCTGTTACAGGAAGAGAATCAACTAATTTGAAATTTGATTCTACAGATACTATGGATCCAAAAAGGCAAATACATAGGTCCAGTGATAAATTAAGCTTTAATTCTACCTAGAAACCAAAATGACTTCAGTGAAGAAATTGTACATACTTTGACATAACATTATCCATTAGAAAAGATGATAATGCCTGGTAAAAGTGAAGACAGTAGAAACTCTTATATTTATTTATTATTTATTTATTTCCGGTATTTCTCTCCCGTTCCTTCTCAACCCCTGAAGGGGGACTCGGGACGGCTTACATTTGGCAGCAATTCGATTCCACCACATATAACAGAGCAACATAATAACAATTAAAACAATAAGTAAAAACATTGATTAAAACAGTAAAAACAGTATTAAAAGCTGTGTCACCATTCCACGTAGTCTCTGTTGAGGAAACCAGTGTGTTTGCAGTTGTTGTTTGCCGTCAAGTCATTTCCTGCCAACGGTAACACTAAAAACCTCATCATATGTGCCACCAGAATTGCCATGCAGCTTGGTGATTCTGCCAGTTCCTGGTGGAGGGAGAACCCATTGCCCCACACCTACATTCCTCGTCCCCCACCCGGCTTCCCCTCCATTGATTCCAACTGAACACAGGAAGCCTCCCATGTTGCAGCAGCCTACATCAGGTCCTCTATAATTTTGTGATGGTATCCAGCAGGAAGTAGTTCTGTGTCATGGGATGGGTGCCAACAGGCTCTGTCGCAAAACAATAAAACAAATTACTCCATCTGATGAAGTTGTAAGACAAACCTATCATGAAGTTTTCTCAGCAAGATTAGTTCAGAGGGTGTTTGCCTTTGCCTTCCTCTATGGCTTATAGAATCTGAGTTGCTCAAAGTCATCCAGTGAGTTTCCATGGCTGGGCACGGATTCAATTCCTGGTCACCAGAGTCACAGCCAAGGATTCAGGCTACTACAACACACTGGCTTCCTAACCCTGAGTTTGTAGGACTGTTAATAATAAAGGTCTCTCATTCACAGGATTATCACAAGTCAAAGCTGTTTTTAATTAATGCTTTTAACCTTACACTTAAGATATTTGAAACAAAAAAAGTAAAAGGGAGAGAGAGAGAGAGAGAGAAAGAAAAGGATGACTTCAGTTCATATTTTTAACTGTTACACATAGTTCATGCTTATTCATATCTCACTCTCTAACATTAATAACATATTTTTTCATAATCAATTCCTACTAATAATCAAAACCAAAAACTATCACATCATATATATATATTCAAAAAAATCATAAGGGGTTTCCAATATTTGAGAAATGTCAATAATGGCCTTTCTCTAATCAAACTAGATAATTTGTGCATTAAAAGTCGATACTGACTTGACAGCAATTGACATAAACCATTATTGATTCATTGTCAAATGTCTGACAATTTGATCATTAGAATTATCTTTTCCTATTTGTTAAATGACCACTACTGAAATATAGGAATGTTTTGCCCTTTGTTGCTCATGAACATGGTCATATGGTGAAATTTAATGTCTGTTTTAAAAAAATACAACCAAGCAAGAACAAACCAGGGGATAAACACTTGTATACTTCTTGCCTTTTCAATTTCAGGACCATAACTAGCCAACTTCCTAATTCTTTCTGAAATACACTTTTAAAGCTTCAAGTATTACATAGCTGTTGATATGTAATTTTTTGAAAGTTCATTCAGTTTCTAGTGTTTCAACCTCATCACACCAACAATTATAAATCGTTATGTCTGAAATGGTAAAGGGAGACTTCCATGACATCTTTTAAACTGGCAGGGGGGATGGACTTGCTGTCCCATGTGGTCTCTTCCAACTCTATGATTCAATGATTCTATCTCTTCTCCTTTGTAGCCCGCTACCAGAAAGTTTGCACCTCTGTTCTGGTGGTCTGCTTTTACTAGCCCCATTATGAACACATTATTGTGTATCCCTGGAGAATGGTTTGTAGGTGAATCAAGAATGGAGTAGGAGATTTATTTTTTCTACCGTATGCCAACCCTGCTGACCCTCACACCTTCTGAGATTAAGTGTAATTTTTACTGCCAGAAAGAGATATTACCTCGCTTTCTGACTCTATGATAATTGGATTTTGAAAAGTTTGGCTTGTTATGGAAACAAGGATTGGTGAGAAAGCTTTAGTGGAGTCCCCATTTCCCCATGATAACTCTTTCAGGAGTGAATTTCCCTTGTGAGG
Organism: Anolis sagrei; assembly: GCF_037176765.1. NCBI lineage: Eukaryota > Metazoa > Chordata > Lepidosauria > Squamata > Anolidae > Anolis > Anolis sagrei. Next base: position 208,135,000 of record NC_090023.1, on the reverse strand, counting down.
GATAGATTTCTCTCATTTCCTGTTGTGTCACCCCTGTTCTTAATTATCAGTTATTTGTAAAGCAGACTTACAAAGTATTATGCACAACTTTTACATTGCACTTTCAAGTCTAATATGGTTTTATTTTTTTATAATATTATATTTTTGTCTTTTGTTTTGTATCCAGTTTAACGTTCTTGTTGACTAGTAGGGTTATTTAATGAGTTTTGGTGACCATTCTTATTTACCTTGCTTATCTTCTTATCAATTTTTCTATTTTCACATTCAATCAGGAGATTTCCTTATAGTTAAATTTTTACTTTATGATATATGGTGATTCTATTTTACATTATTTGTTTTGGTTCTTATTTCTTTTCCTCATGCAGAACAGATTGGTCAGGACATACTGGAAAACCTCAGTCATGATAGAGAAAAGATTCAGCGTGCTCGAGAAAGAGTAAGTTTCATAATAAGAAATTGTTTAGTTGCAGTTGTTTTCACACTGATTATCACCAGAATTAATTCATCATTCATAGTAATGAATTATAAGTAGTTAATCAATGAGCAATTAGCATTTCTCTTTCTGCAAGGTAGTTAGAGATGGCTCTTCACAGATGTTTCATGCCTTTTCTTTGTGGAGCATATAAGTCCATATTTTTATCTAACTTCAAAGACAGTTATCTTTCCAGCATCATACCTTAGATTCAATTTGAAATATCCAGGATTCTATCTTAGGACATTCAGATTACAAAGTAAGGTAGCTTTAATTTATTTATAATGTTTTTCAATTGACTTAATATTTTAAAACTTGGACAACCAATACTACTCCTGGTTGAAAGAACTGAGCTACATGGAGGAATGATCTCATTCGATTAAAAAGCAGCTTCCTATGTTCATCTAAAGTAGGATTAAGGAAAATACAACTCTTAGCCTCTCAATCCCCAGCTCTCCATTTAAAAATGTTTGGAAAAGCCCTCAACATGACATGAAGTAGTATTCCCTCCTCCAAAAATGCCTCTACATTGATTGAAAATTGGCCTGAAGATCCTAGAAATAAAAACTTTAGATGGACTTCAGATTGTTTCCAGACGCATTTGTGGCCGAAAATACAATAGCACTACCCACCATGGGAGTACAAGGATGGAAATTTGATCTTTCTACTGCTGCATTTGTCTACCATAACATAAAAGATGTCCAGGCTTGTTCATATTTTGACTACAGTTACCATGCTAGATGAGATTATAGGAGATTCAAACATTTGAGGACAATATGCTGACAAAGGATATTCTAGATCAGTGGTTCTCAACCTGTGGGTCCCCAGGTGTTTTGGCCTACAACTCCCAGAAATCCCAGCCAGTTTACCAGCTGTTAGAATTTCTGGGAATTTGGAGGCCAAAACATCTGGGGACCCACAGGTTGAAAATCTCTGTTCTAGATAATAATGGTCAGTAGTTGGAAATGTCACCATATTATGAGATGTTGACAAAATGAATTGATTACTCAACATCAAAATCAGCCGACTAATTGAATATTTCTTAAAACCCTTTCTCACCTCTTATGAATATATCTCAATAATTTATTTTGGGAGAATACTTATTCTCTTCATTCTGGATGCTATATATTCTTAAAATGTCCATGGCAAAACATTGTATTTTTATTAGCCATATCATGGGTTCTTCTTCTAAATTCTGGTGCTGAAATAGGTTCTAAGACTGAAAATCTGCTTAAATTATGTTATGGCAGCACTAACAGTTCTGTGTTTTCACCTTTTTAAATTTATAGATATCTTGAATTTTCACTTTTATTTTAAAAAATATTAAATCGAAAGCTCTAAAAGGAAATAGTTCAAAAGAAATAAACTGTTCATATATTGGTTGTATGCCAACGTATGCAATTTTCTCCATAGCTGAGAGAAACTGATGCAAACTTGGGCAAGAGTTCAAGGATCCTTACGGGAATGATACGAAGGTAAGGACAAGGTAGGGACCTCTCACTTCCTGTTTCTTCTTCTTTATTATAGATCTGGTGTAGGGACTGTGTAGCCCTCAGGAGTTGTTGAATAATAGTTTCCATCAGTTCTTTCAAGCATAGCCAATGGCAAGAGATAATCGGAAATACAGTCCAACATCTAGAAGATCTCACTTCCCCATACCTCATACAGATTTTAAATTAGACAAAATGTAGATATTTACGTCATTTTGTGTGACAAATATATATCATTGCTTTTTGGTAGTTTTCTTAAAACTGTTGCTGAACTGTTTCCCACCCCAATTATTTGCATAGAGTTAATAAATGAAATCTGTTTTCATGTTTATATTTATGTCTGTTTGAATTTAATGCCCACCCTATCTAATTAATTCAGAACACCACTGAAATAATTAATCATATAATTAAACTACACTACTCCCAAAGTATAGTATTATTCATCAAATTAGGGTATTGACTATGGCATTTACCATTTACATATCACCCTAACATGTGCAGTTAGCACCCCGGACCATTATATGGCCAGGGCACTTCTACACGTTTTTGATTTTTCAAACTAAAGCAACAGAAATACAAGTCTTGGTTTTGTTGACTTAGTAGTGAAAAACAAAATGAGCCCAGCATAGTGCTTTCATGTTACACATGTTCTCAAGGAGGAATTCAAAAATCATATATAGCAATCCTTTTAAGCTGTATAACACCCTGGTTCAGTTTGAGCATACTTTCCTATCTATATGTAAGTCCGTCTTTTTAAAGTGTTTTTCCTTAACATATAATAACATGAAAACTATTTTAAGCTGCTTTGGCTCTTGTACTGGAGAGAAGGTGGAATATAAATCATTGTTGCTGTAAGATGAGTGAGCATCATGCTTGAAAATGAGAAACTAATCAAGAGTTTTTACCATCTCCATATAAGATAAAAACGTTGAACTTCATCAAATGGAGCCTGCCAGATCCTATCAAATGCTGTAGAGCTACTTCTGGTGGAGTTCCGTCCCCGTACTGTGGTGAAAGCATTTTATGACGGAGCAATGGGAACATGGGAGACTTCCCATGTTCTCACTGGATAGAAAGGGGAAAGCATGGGGGGAAGCCAAGCCGTGACGTCCCCCCCCCCTTGGGATGGGTAAGGGGGTGATGCAACGTGACTAGTTTCCCCACTGCTTCACAGAATTGCCATGCTGCCTGTCCAATCCCCCTGCTATCAACCTCTCTTTGGACCTCAATGTGATGAGGTCCTATGTGTCTCTGTGTGTGCATATTGCTTTTAATATATAAAATTTTAAAAATTGCATAAATGAACGAAAAGTGAAGAACAGTTTCAAGAAAAAGAAGTACTATGGGCTAAATCTTGTTGTTTGTGCCAGCTGGAGTAAGTTCACTGAATGAATGGACATGTATCAAGTTGCCTCGTATATGTCCCATTGGTTATTTGAGTGTACAGTAGTTGGTCTTGTGTGTTTCTCTATGTCTGCATATTACTTTTAATAAATAAAAATAAAAGAATAGCATAAATGAATGAAAAGGCAAGAACAGTTTCAAGAAAGATGAAGTACTGTGAGCTAAATCTTGTTGTTTGTTCCAGCTAGAGTAGGTCCACTGAATGGACATATATTAAGTTGACTGGTATATGTCCCATTGATTCGTTTAGTGTACAGTTGTTGAGACTAATACCTTAATTTAGCCATATAATCGTATCAAAGGTGTAACAAAGCAACATGATGGAAGTATCAACCCAAGATATGTCAGCCCATAGAAATTCTGAGTAGAGACTTAGCCAGAAATCAAGTAGCTGTAGATGGTTTAAGTTAAGGGGCAGGCAGAAGACCAGTAGATAAGAAAAGAAAGAAGAAATGACACAGAGAAGAGGGTTGATGCATAACAGAAATTACTGCAGACAATCAGCTTGCCATGTAGAGACAGCGGCATGTGAATTTGCTTAAAATGCATACCAGCCCTTAATCTTTTCATAAAATATACCTTTTTATTTTTTTATTTTCTTCTATATTTACCTGACAAAGGTTGAGATAAGGGTACCACTTGCTTCCATATCACAAACCTCTCACAATTCAAACTCTGAACCATAGCGTACAAAATCTCTGATTAAGAGTAATATGTAAATGACACAAGCTAAATTCAAAATCCACGGAGAAAGGAAGCAGCAATTGAAAGAGATGGTTCAGTGCCTGTAGACAATCAAAATAATAATAAAAACTCCATGGGCAAACTTATATCCTCACCAGGAATGGTTATGCGACATGAGCTGTAACGAATATTCTGCATATGTCTCCATTTTGTCAAATCTCATTAAAGGGTTTTCTTGCTTTACGTCAATTGAGCTGTCCAAAAATCATTCATCATTTTTAGTGTTAAAAAAAGCCATACACTTATTTAAATAATATCATATTAATGTTAAAGTTCAGCTGTCATTTAATAGTATGGTTTAATCAGACATAGCATTTAAGAAAAATAGTTTTTTCAGGCTTTACTTCGCTTTCAGGTTGGCAGATTCAAATAAGGATTTATGGGTTTCTAAACCAGTGTGTTTTCCCCACATCTTTATGCTTGATGAATCTCAGCTTTTATTTCGAACGAGCGCAGTCTGCTATTTTCAGTAAAATAAAATATCTTTTCATATTGTGTTTGAATACATTTGCAAGTAATTTAGAGAGGGCAAAAGAAAAACATGTTGTAACCTTTGACATTGTTGTGTGCTTGGGAGTCGTAGTTAAGATTCTTAGTTTATAAGTGTTCCATAAGCCAAATGAAAAATGTGACCTTTGTGAAATATTCATGGGGTTGGGTTCGCAGACAAATGGATTATGTAGTTAGATGTTTTAAAGGACATGTCTTTTTTGTTTGTGCTTGAGAAGGACATTTAATTTCCTTTTTCTGTGCAAAATAAACTCCTATGTTGGACATTTCCTCATCAGGACAGATGGGTTCAACTTTCAGTTCAGCGAATGAGTGCCCCTGGTGCAAGTTGAATAGATTTGCTTATTTCTATCCTTGTGCTAATATGGTTAATATGTGGGAAATGTTCTTTGTAACATACTGGCGAAGTTATCCCTTGTTTCAAACTAGTAAATTCATGAAGTAATTTAAATTTGTTTTGTGTACATAAGGGTGCAGCCGAGTAGCAGTTTTCCAAAGTCAGCAGTTTCAAATGGTTATTTAAGATCACTCAAAAAGCAATCATAAGGAATAAAACAAACAAAAATACCCTGAGGATCTAGATCAGTTACTACAGCTGAAAAACAGTAATTACTGGAGAGTGGCAGGTAGGTTCCTCCTAACATTGGTTACCTCTAGATGCCATGGAGACATGCACTTAATTGCTGAAATGAATGGTGGAAAGTTTTATTTCACCCAATTACTAAATAAAAACAAGGTTGCCAGGCTGAAGTTGGCAATCCTTGCTTACTGTGTGCTGAATCTGCTGGTTCGTTTTGAAAACATATCTTGGTAAATGGCATGATTGTCTTTAGGTAGTTTGTAATGTAATGTAATTAATGTAATGTAATTAATGGATGGCATCCTTGAAGTGACTGGACTGACCTTGAAGGAGCTGGGGGTGGTGATGGCCGACAGGGAGCTCTGGCGTGGGCTTGTCCATGAGGTCATGAAGAGTCGGAGACGACTAAACGAATGAACAACAAAACAATGTAATTAATAAAGATATTAATCAGAAAGGTTTTCTTTTATTTGTGATACATCTCGTACTTTGAAATTCTGTTTCCCAACAGAGCTTGGAAGTAGTTACTGGTACTCCTTTTTCTTTCTGGCAATAATCAAGGTATAATGACATTATATTGCAATTGTAACTTTCCATGTTTTACATCATAGGTCATTTAATTATATAGTATGAATGTAATTATTTTTCAACAATAAATGTACAAATTCTGCCCATCACCATTTCATTTTATTTTTGTCTCCAATACTAATTTGGGAGCTGAGAAGACAGAAATTTTGGGAAGAAATTGTATTACAATGCATTTGTCAGGGGAAGTCGTACTTTTGTTAGGGAAAATGGAATGGAAATATTATCATACGTTGAATTAGGAGTTGTAATCAGTTCTTCCCTAACTTAAATATACTAATTGCAAATACAGTTGGCTGACCATGAACATATTTCAATGTTCTTGTGCCTTTAGAGTCCCAACTCAAAAATTCAGAAATCATTGAGAGATTTTGAAAAACAGTCGAGGTCTATGGACTCTTTGTGCAACTTAATCTATATATATTGGGATGTGGATATGTTACTGTATAACACTGAAGTATCTAAATATCAAGGCCTGTCAACTTGAATTATATAACTGCCAACTTTAATAATATATTAATTATCATTAAAATTATTTCCATACCTTTCCAGAGATATGATTTGATTAGTCGAGGTCAGTTGAGGTCATCCAAAGGCCTTCAGCTCTTTTATTTGGCAGAAAGACAGAATATAAATGCAGTATATAAATAAATAACATCTTTATTGAATTCAGGATCATTAAATAACCCACCCCATAATTAGAGCTTTGATGTAACAAGAATGGAATATAATATAAGAGTCATCTGTATTTATGAATGGCTTGAACATGTAGGTACACTTCTAGCTGGTCACAAGCAATAAAAACATAATGTTTAACTTGATTTTTGCTGTTTACAAATGCTTTGCCATCATGAAATACTACAATATCCTATTAAACCCGTATTCTCTTACCATCTATCAACCTTTCATTATGCAGTCATAAAAACAAAAGTGTTGCATGCCTTTATTTAGTTTCTAAGCAACAGATTTAGAAAGAAAACAAAACTAACAGGTTATATAGTATGTGTATCATTATACCTTCAAATATAGTCCAAGATATATTCTTTCTAATAAATTTCCCTGAGAGATCTTCTTGAGTCTGAAGGATGAGAGATCTCTTGGGGTCTGAATGATGCAAACCAACTGCCCTTTTGAGCATCCCACTTTTTTAAAAAAGTAACACTACTTTTTGATAATTTTCATCTTGAAAACCGTTATACATGAGGTGTTAGGGAACTGGTGAATGCATCTGCCTCTATAAAGGACCCCTTTTTAAAATTAATTTTAACCAGGATAGGGGCTGGGGCTCTGGTTGATGAAAAAAGGGTAATATACATTCAACACTCCAGTGATAAATTGGGTGATTTGCCAACACCTTCTTGACAACCACTAATATATGCATGAATAAAGCCTGCTTTATCCAGCAGTCTAGTTGGTCAAATTCCTTCTCTTATGTGATTCTCAGAAATCAATAGGAACTCCATTCCTTGGGTTCCAGTGACCATGTTTTCTGTTGGCTTTCTCTACTTCACTATTATTTATACTTCCAATAAGTAGTCTAAAATTACATTGTGAATTGGATTACATATGAATACAGAAAGCATTAGGAGGTATTTAGTGCAAATTTTATATATTACAAAAAAATCGTGTTGCCTTAATGCCTAAAAGCTAGCATAGCTTTCTATAGAAATTCAATAGAGAAATATATAGCATAGGAAGAATTTATATAAAGCAATATATAGAGGAATGAATATAAAGAATTTATATAGAGAAATATATAGAGAAATGCAGTCTCCCTGAAATTTTTGGAGATTTAAGTTGAAAAACTCAAATGAATTATTGCACTCTGACGAGGAAGATTCAAATATTAATAGTGTATACAATTGATATCAACTGTTTTAATCAAAAAATTAGAAAGAATATTAATAGTATGGTTAAGGGGAAAATATTTCTTCTTTCAATTGGTAGCCTTTTTATGATACGATGGACAAAACATCTGGAAGACTTAATATAATGTCAGTGTAATTCCTAAGGGTAAATGTACTTCGTTATTAGACATTCCAAGCAGAAAACAAGTAAACCTTTGAGAAAGTTCAAATAAAAGACTATAGTTGTCCTGGGGGTAAGGGAATATATCAATTTCATTCTTTAAAAAATATTTTCTTAAAAATACATCCAATTTATTGAATTTTAGATATCTTATTTTAACGGTGTAATCTCTTCTCTATTAAAGAAGACATTACATTATAAAGAGGCTATATATAGGGAGGGAAGGAGGGAGAAAGAGAGAGAGAGAGAGCTGTTTGGACCCTTTACCAGGAAAAAAATGAATGAATGAATGAATATCTATTTAAGAATAATTCCATACATTTCATGGTAGCCCTTCTTGCTTTCAACTACAGCCAATTCTGACTCTCTGGTAAATATGCTACCAAAGGCCTCATCTACCAATGCATTTTAAGGACACACTAAAAAAACAATTTAGATATACATTTAAAACCCCCGAAACCTGCATAAAATAGCCTTCTTTCACTTTGTTGGTTGCATATAAACTCTTGAACTCCCAAATTATCAAAAAAATGCATAGTTTTTGTTGTATGACATAAAATTATATTGAAACAAACATTGTGGTTTTTTAATTTTTTAAAAAAATGCTTTTTAAAATTTTACTTTTGTGCAAGTAGGTGACTTGTAGGTGTGTTGTAATTAGCTTTACCTGGTGAATAATTATGATAATGATGTAGATGTACTTTTTATTCATTTTTATTTTTTGCTTCATGTTCATATAATGGACTTTTTTCATGTCAGGAGTGGCTTGAGAAACTGCAAGTCACTTCTGGTGTGAGAGAATCGGCCGTCTACAAGGACGTTGCCCAGGGGATGCCCAGATAATTTACCATCCTGTGGGAGACTTCTCTCATGTCCCTGCATGGGAAGCTGGAGCTCCCTTGTTTAACCCATTGCGCCACTGGGGGTACCATATATAGTGGACTAGTAACTATACATTTAAATCAGGTCTTTCTCACTCCAATTTTAATGTAACTAATTTAAAATACTGTTTGAAGAGAGTTTTATAGGTATCATGGACTGCCAAAAAGAGAAATAAATAGGTCCAAGTGCAATTCTCAGTTGAATACTAGAGCTATTTTACTTTGGACAGATCATGCAAATGACATGAACAATTGAAAAGGGCAATAATGGTGCAAAACCATGAAAGGAATCGGAAAAGAGGCAGAGAGATAGATTGGTTCAATAAATTAAGACAACAGAGTGGCTATGAGCAGTTAATAATGGGAAGTTGTCCTATTGTTACAATAAGCTGGGGATAACTTGACAGCAAATTATAATTATACTGTTGAATTTAATGTATAAGCAAAAAATCCCTTCTCATAAATTGGGAGGGGGGTCACTCCACTTACCTTTTTGGATGCAACTCTTAGATTTAGATGTTTTTGATTTTTAAATAAAAAATTAAGTACTGTACAGTGGTACTGTTACACATATGGCTAGGTGCAAAGCCTAATGTTTGTTTGGACAGCATGTTTGGTTTATCTCTGAAGCAAGGGGTTTTTTTTCCTCCTAAGCGCATATGATTATGATCTAAGTGGATCCTTTTGTCTGATGTTCCCACATTGTTCTTTTTAAAATGTGTTGTTCGCTTGTTCTTGTTCTTGTTCTTTATTTTTTCCTTCCTATATCATCTGGAATTATTTGTCCTCCTCCATCAACCTTGACCATCTGTACAGCTGGAAATACCATTATCCAAATCACAGTTATGCTCTTACAAAAAGACAGGGTCCCAATGGATTCTTCCCCGTACTAGTCGATTCAGCCAACATGTACAAAGAATGTGATACATCACACTGGGTTAAATATCATCTAACCCCTGTGGTTGCCGTGTTCATTGAGACATGCTTAGTATCATTAAGAGGTTAGAGCCTTCAAGGAGACTGTAGTTTGCAGTTTCAGGATGTCAAAATACACAGCAATATGCCAAAGTCGAAATGCATACCCTAAAGCACATCTGTGTGCTTCATAAAAAAAATGTTCTTCTCTGGCCAGGAAAGAGGTGCTACAAATGGCTGCAATATGAACAAGCTATTTCTTCAGAGCAGAATGTTCAACTGTTGCTGAAGCAGTGATAGCAAGTTCAAGGAAAATTGGCTAACAGTGTTTATATTTTGTTCAATCTTAATTTTTTTAAAGCCTTGTTAACTGTCGTAGAAGAAGAACAAAACAAAACATTTTTCCATAGATAAATGGAATTAAAGCAACTATATCTCTAAGTTACATATAGCCTGCCATTACATAATTCATTTTGATCTGTTTACCTGGATAGGCTTGGAATGCCATTCAGACTGACAACTGCAAAAATAATACCTAACACTATGCTTAAGCTAAGCATCTTTTTTTTTTTTTTACTTTGGCAAACTCGGATGTTTGGTCAAGCCTTTGAGAATGTCTAGTCCCAATGGTCTGCAATTAATGCCACAGCACTGAATTTTCATCCCACACCCTAGTTCATTAGCTAAAATTTGTGCTATCCTATTCCCTGCTCCTGTTTACAGTTGGCTATGATTTATGACAGTTCTTATCATAGGTTATTGGGTACTGATTTGAGCTTAAACTTTGTTATATATGCTATTTGTTTTATCTTGTACTGAATTGTGTGTTTGTTTTATGTGTTGTTTTGGGCACATTGTGCCATATGTAAACTGCCCCGAGTCCCTTTGGGGAAATGGAGGTGGGGTACAAAAAAGTTATTATTATTATTATTATTATTATTATCATCATTATTATTATTATTATTATTATTAGGGATAAAACAGTTTGTTTTAAAAGTTATAAAAATAAACTGATTTTAAAAAACGATTTCATTGGTATGAAAAATTAGTAAACTCACCCACTCTCGTCTTTCCTGCTGCGATTGTGGTAGTGCCAGTAGAGAAAGATGCCCTATGCATACATCCCTCAAAAGCTTCTAACTAGTAGCTGCTGTTTCCTCCTCTCTTGCCTCTTGGAATTATGTTATTTAGGCTGAACTAAAATCATCCCAAGACAGTAAGTCCTACAAATTTTAAAAGATATGCTAAATTAACATGTGTACAAGGTTCTAAATGGCTATAATTTTTAATTTGGAAGGTTTATTTATTTAAGTGTATACATGTGGTTCTGCATACATCAATGGCAATGGCTGGTGGAATATTTGTCTTTTTCCCATCTATGTCACTTTATTGTTTTAACACAATTATGCTTACTGTAGGAGACCTTTGGCTGAATCTTCTGTTTAATAATATAATCTGTAAAACAATACATGCACTTTACATGTTTTAAGCAATATTTGGATTGGAAATTTGCTCTGTAAATTGCTGCATTCATGTATCCACTTGTTTCTTGTTTTAAATGCCTGCTCTGTTCATAAGATGGTACAAAGCAGGCTCAGTAACAGTTCGTATCTTGTGCAGGTGGTCAAGCTTGTTGCTTTACAAATCAAAAGTCAAAGTACTGTGAATCTTCCTTTGAAATGATAGTTAGGGAGACAAGGCTGGTCTTATCTCTGTGACAGAAAAGAGTTATAGATATCCATCATGAACTTCTAAGAACAAAAGACTGTTTCATAGTAACCCAGCATCAAATACTGCAGGCATTTCTGAAAACATCCTTGGAACATGCACACTGTTCTATTTCACTGGATCGACCTTAAGAAATGTTTTAGAGCTATTACAAACAATGAACTTTTACTCAAAAAAGTACATAGGGGCAGACCTGTAAGCAGATTCTGTGAGAAGAATTTTAATAATCTTAATGTCAGCATATTTCTGATCATATTTTTCTTCTGGTAATGTTTCCTTTTATAAGTAAGCTTTATTCAAAATACTATCATACTATCTCAGTATTTTTCCTGTTGGACATTAGAAGAAAAAAGAAAAAAAAGTAGTGAAAATCCATGACATGAATTGACAACGTAAGATGGTATTCCTGAGGCACAATTTCAAATGTTTAGTAATCTTCCCTAATTCCTCTTTGGTCTATCCAATGCAATTTTCTGAATCAGCTCCCCAAATAACCAAACCAAATCTAAAGTGGACCAAAAACTGATTCGTAATCCATTTGGTACTAATGTTGGAGAGTGGTCCCTGGTCAAAGTGGTCCCTGGTCAAAAAAAGGTTGGGTGCCACTGCTATACTGACTAGAGGGGTTGCCTCTGCAGCAGAGCATGTTGTTGTTATTGGTAATATCATTATGATTCAACCCTTTTGACTAAAAATGGAGTAGAATTGTTTGAGAGAAAACAGATAGATTCCAGTAACGTCCTGTGGAATATATATCCCTGCAGCAAATCTCATATCAAATAATATTTTTCTGTCATAACTTGTGGAACTGTTGAAGTCTATGAAAGGGAAAATAGTTTATCAAAGTAACATTTTCCAAGAAAGCTATCCCCCTTCAGGCAATCTTCACTGTTATGAACATTTACAGTATGACAGAAAGCAAAGGCAAGATGAAAGCAAATAAATTAATGGCTAGAACTATTTGGTTCTTTGTGGTCTCAGACCTATTGGTTCTGGGCCTTTGCAGAGCTTCATCTGGTACAGAAGAAAACATCCCTAAGTGCAGAACCTATATGCATGTGGACGCAGGTGGCCACTCAAAAATGGTATTATAATAAAAGCCACTTGTCCTTGCTTATCTTCAGAACTAGGAACGTTACATAGAAAAGAAATATCTTCTCCTTGACTTTTGGGTTTTTCCATAACAAAAATAAATTATTTAACATTATGCATTACTCATAAGTAATGTGTATAGTTGGCCTTCCTTATCCATGGAGTCTGTATCTGTGGAGGGTGAACTATCCACAACCTGAAAACAATCAAAAACAAATTCCCAAAAGCAAACCTTGATTTTGCCATTTTATGTGAGGAATGCCCATTTTTCTACACCATTGCATATAATGAGACTTGAGCTTCCATGGATTTTAGTGTCCCGGGGGCGGGGGGGGGGGGGGCAATGTCCTGTGATCAAACCGCAACAGATACCAAGAACCCGCTGTAATATAATGCATTACATTTTTCCATCTTTTGTAGATCTGGAGTGTGTTTACCAGAAAGCGATTTCCTATTTTGGTACTATGGAAATTAGAGAAAGAGCGAAGAAAAATAATCCCTGTAAATTGTTATAATCCAGCCCCACATTTTCTAGAAAAAGCCAGTATTTTGCTGACTCATATAGGATTCATACTGGGAAGAAGTACAATAATGTTCCAAGTGTGAGATTTCTATCCATATATTACTATCAAATAAAAATAGCAAATCTCAATAATTCATATCTATTGCTCATGAAACCAAGAAAAAAGAAAAAAAATGCCTTAAAAATAACATTATTTTTAATCTGTTACATTCAAGGTCTGTTCATCACTCCATTGTATATCTTGACTCAATTGCACAATCAAGGCAATGTTCATTAGTATTCTCATGTTCATCTCTATATAGAAGTTGAAAGGTTAAGACCTGCAAAAAGCATATGCTTTTCGATACTGACTGCAGTTTATGAATATGAGGCATTCATTGTTGTTGTGAATGATTGATGCATTAGCACTGAATGGGTGAAGCAATTAAAAGACTTTGTATTGCAAATTCTTGGTTGATTCCATGCTAAAATACTGAGTAATGTATTAAAGAAGGCCGCAAACCAGATGAATTTGGCCACGTTTATTAAATGATGCCTATTGTAACCAACCTACCACCCATGCCTTTAAGAATGTTTTCAGAGGGAGGCAATTCTCTTTAAAGAAAAAAGCTTAATCAGATAACTGGTATAGTGGCAGAATCATGCTGAGGATGTAAAGTTTCATGGTATTTAGATATTGTGGTGACGTAAGATAAAGTGCAGGGAAATCCATTTTGGAACTGGATTTATTCCTTCTATTTAAAATGCTTCTTGCTTTTGCCATTCAGCACAGGTTGTTGTTGTTGCTGTTGTTACCCTGACTTGAAGTGGCTACTGAGTAATGTATAGAATTGGCCATCTCAGTTTTAAAAATTCTAGGCTGACTTCCCATGGTAGGAGCATTTATACTTTGGTATACAGTTCTTGAGATGTCAAAAAGAAGGAATCGTGTTCTGCAATATGTCATTCTCGTATATAGGATAATGAAGAATTGTGGCATAATTTAATCTAAACTACTCAAGGAAATAGTTTACTTATGATGGAAATGTATTGTACTGTTTTTTAATCTGTGAAATGCCTCAAAAAGCTTAGCTGGACAGTATTTCATATGAAATTTAATTTCATATGGAAACAGGAATTTAAGTTTTATGGGATACTGATCCATCAGCAATCTCTTTTACCAGATGATATTGGCTAATCTAACTTTCAGAAACAAGGCGGGAAGGTAAACATTTCTCTAGATAAAAACCGTTTTGAATTCATCAAACTGAGTGAGTCTAGGCTGCAACTTTCATGCAGTAGCTCCATAACCAAAGGACTGATTCTCTAACAGAAGTCCATGTAATAATTTAACTATAAGTCTGTCCACCTGAATCATCATTGGTGCTCTGCTAATGTAACAAAAGTATATACTTATTTTCCCTCGTGGAATCCGTATATCTGTGTCTACAGGTCTACAGTTGAACCAACAGTACATCCTTAACAAAGATATGTGATCAGAAAGATATCTACAGCAGAGTCCAAGGAAAGGAACAGGGGAGCAAGAAGGTGACATGTATGAAAGAAATATAGGTCAAACATCCCTCATCCATTATGAAACAGAAATGAGTTTCATGTTTATTCTTTGGTCCCATCTCCAAGATGGGACCATGTGCATATATGAAAATACAGGTATTTTAAAATGCGAGGGGGGGGGGGGCTAAATCCAAAACACTTCTGATGTCAAGCATTTCAGATAAGGAATATTGATTGATATATCAATGCATTAGAATAGTGTAGAGGCATTGTGGTATCCTGCCTTCCTTTCATCCTCACCCGTTATCTGAACAATAAGAGGATAAGAAAATAGTTTAGTTTTTCTGTGTATTTAACTTTGCATTTATTTATTTACCCTATTTATACCCCACCTTTCTCTACCCCAAGGGGGACTCAAGGCGGCTTACATATGGCAATTATTCAATGCCTTAAACACATACAACATTAAGCTTAAAATCCATTGAATTAAAATGAATACATATTAAAAATTTAAAAATTACATTCTGCCAGAATGTCTTTTTGCTTAACACATTATGTTAATAGATTTCTATACTCAGCCAAGGCCCTTAATGCTGGAAATTTACTATTGTTTAGGGTCAGAACTGTAGCATTATAATGATCATTTTCAGTATGTTAGAGCTACTCCTTCTTTTAATTCTCTCCCATTGTGCTTCAGCTGGAGGAGGATTAGGTTCTTATCAATCATTCTCATGTTGTTAATGCATATACGACTTTTACTACTTCTCAGTTCAATCACAGATGAAAATAAATCATGTGTAAATATGTATTGGAAATTGACCTACCATATGGAAGCCACTTTTCTGTGTGTACCCTCCATATCCACAGGAGATACGTTTCTGGACTTCATGTGGATACATGAATCCACGGATAATAGTGAATCCTATTGAATTGAAGGATTTCTGGCCCAGGGATAATATAGAGCCACACTAGAGGACCTAGAAAATACCTAGAGAGGACATACATTTGTCAGACATGGATAAATAAAATCACCCATGCATACTAGTGCTACCAATACAGGTCTTACTGTATTTCTGTTCATTATCTTGGGTTTTTTTGTGCTATTTTTCCTTACTTTTCTTTTATCTTTTTTAAAAATACTTCTTTTATTGAATTTGGGGAATTCTTAATAACATTACTAACAATACCAAAAAAGAAATTGCCATATAGCCATTCCATGCAGTCTGTTTGAATCATACAGTCTGTTTTGCTACATGTAAATCAAGTTGGAAGCTGCAAAGCTACCTCATGCAAAGATGTGAAAAGATGATGATTTGTGCTGTTCATATGTGTGTGTGATTTTGTTGCTGAATGTTGTGTTAAGATAGGTTAGATTAAATTACTTTGGTCCTTTAAAATATCACTGTGAAGATACCAAGTTAAAATAACTGGCTAAAGAATGTCAATTTAGCTGCACAGATGAATGGGAATTTAAACACAGAATTATTTTTATTATTATTTATATACTTCATTTCTACCCCGTCTTTCTTAACCCGAGAGGGGACTCAAGGCAGCTTACAAATCCGGCAAAACTTCAATGCCACACAGATAACAATAAAACACCTCATAAAATTATAAAAAATCTAAGCATATAGACAATTAAAACTCATACCAATTTAACAAACAGATTAAAAATCACATATAAAATGCACATATACAATCAGTCTGTTTTCTACATAACACCACACACTCTACTCTGGTTTATGCCTATGGCACAAATAATTTCTTATGTAGATTTCTTTGTGAGCAGTTATCATGTGTGAAGATGCCTTCAAACACTCTGTTGCATTTGTATGCTATATGTTCCAGATAAAACCTTCAGAAATGTAGCCAAAGAGAAGGATGTCCATGTGCCTTTATCTTTTGTTTTAATTACAGCAGTACAAAGTCACTGGTCAGTTTAAAGGTGGAAAGGAACCAGCATTTTATGATTAAACTCCATCCAAGAAGTAAAGCCTTTTTTGCAATAAGAAGTTAATTTAGTCTTCCAACTCATTTAATTGATTTTCCCCAGTCTTTTGTTACTTTAGTCATGTTTTGTTCTAAAAGTATTTTTGCCTGATCCCAGGCAATGCTGACCTTGCTGTTTAGGCTGATAGTGGTACAGTTTAAGGAAAACCACAGGAAATGACTTGGAGAAGTGGAGAATATTAAGCAAATATTGTAGTCCTGTTTTGATGTAAAATGAGTCAGTGTTCAGTTTTATTTTCCAGCACAGTGCTCAAAGCAAATATTTTAATCAGTCTTTGCATTTTTCCCAATTTGTAGCAAGATCATACCTTATAACAAGGTGAGCAAATGGCAACCATGATACTAGGTGCACCCCCAGGAGTATTTTTGGATTCTCTAGCTACCATTGATGCATACTTAAACATAAAGGAAGAATGTGGTGATTGGGAGGTCAATGGGTTAACTAAACTCTCCCAAAGTCCTATCAAAATTTAGGAGGGAAAGGAGATCTTTATAAGGTAAGGTTTTGGGAGGGGTGGGTCAGATGAAGTGGAGGAGATAAGAAGTTCTGGTTCCTTTCCAGAGAGTGGATCAACCAAAAGCAAACTATTGAAAAGCAGGGAACATCCGCCAACTGTTTTTCATGTTATGGCTCAAACCAGTCATTCCCTAACTTTAAAACACACAATAAGGAAAATATCTAGTGTAATTACTGTAGGAATAAGAATATTGTCACCGATGTTTTACAATGAAATGAGGTTCCCCTCACTGTAAACTTTATAAACCTTATCCTGTACTTTTTATTATATGGTCCAAACTGCTGGAATAGCTACAAATAGGACATTTAGATAATCAATACCTGACATTTGATGAAATGATTTTCATTCCTCCTTCCAACTTTACTATTCTGTGTATCTGATTTACAAAAGTGTATAGAACACTTTTTCTCTTTCATCACAGAATTTGTATGAAAAATTTATGAAGACACAAATATCAGGATGCTAAATGTAATAGGTAGTACAGAGTACTATTTTCTTTCAGACTTTTGCAAAAGCTATTTTGTACCAATATTTTAATAATGGCCCTTGTAATAATGGCATGGCATGTTTGGGGACATTTTGACCTTAATTTTTCCTGCTTATTCTCCAGGGATCGCTGCTCAAATATAATACAGGTCGGAGAAGTAAAAATAATTTAGCAGTCGCCGTAGGTTTGTGCCTTGTTTACTTGGGCTTCTTGTTTCTTTAAAGGAAAAATCCTACTCATAATCAGTTACAGTTAAAGACCCAGAACTCATTGAAACAAAACATTTAATGATTAAGATTAACTTTAATTAGTTGTTTCCCAAGTGAAAATAGACTACTTCCACTGAAAACATCAGATTCCAATTTTCAAATTGCAATTTTTTTATATTTGGTAAGTTTTATCTTTGATAAGTAATGTATTCTAAGGGCATTTGCAGGTTTGGCAGTATTATTATCATTGTTGTTGTTATTATTACTATTACCCTTGCTGTTACTATCATTTTTGCAGCTTACTTTTTCATGGTCAGGCCTTACAAATTAAATATAATGTTGTTAAAAGAATATAAAAGTTCAGCATTCAAATGGAATTAAAGTATTAAAACAATTTAAAACATGCAGTTTAAATAATAAAAAAGTGGTTTTAAAAAGTGCATTTGAAACAGTATAGCACCCTGATTCCCAATGGAAAATTTTGAGGAGGGGGCTATTCTAGCCTTTCTTGGAAAGGCCCCCTGCTTCATACAAACACATACTTTTGTGGTGGAAATGAGAAAAGGAAATATCCTGAGGATCTCAGGCCTAGGTAGACTCATATGGGAGATATGATTGGAGATAGATTGGAATTTGTTTTACAGGATTTTGTAGGTCGGAACTTGGACTTTAAATTGTGTTCAGTGGGCAGCTTTTACTCACTACTGCTGTACTGGTAGGGGATGTGACTAGCAGGGACACAAGATGCAACCAACCAATCGACCACTTTATTTATACCCCACCTTTCCCCCAAAACTGAGAATTAAGGTAATTTCCAGATTATAAGGGGTTTCCCCCCATATTTGTTGAGAAATCTCAGTTAGAACTGGAGTAGATTCATTCTTGTGTAGATTGAAGCAATTATACTGGTATGCTATCTTTTCCTGATAATGTTTTTCTCCCAAGTTCTCTGTGTGCAGCCTCCACTTTTTAAAGTGGGATTTGTTTTTGTATGTGTCTTCCTCAAATGAATCTGTCACTCTTTCATCTCTTTTATATAATTCTTACATGTATTTTTTCTGTCATTTTTTTGTAATTTCTACTTAGTTGTACAGTGAGTTCCCTTGCTGGTCATAGAGCATCCCAACTCTTGGTTTAAATTTCCCTTTGATTTCTCAGAATTGATAAAAGAGGTCTTCTGTTTTTGTTTTTATTACCACCTTCTATTTTTCTATAGACATTCTCCTTGTCCCTGAAATATGAATAGTTGTTGTTTGCTACAGATAATGTCTTTTTAATTTTTCACTGACAGTCCAGATTTTTTATTTCTCAAGTTGACCAACTTATGCTTATTCAGAACATTTCGGCATTGACTTGCTGTAAGGATGGAGTGTGAATTGCCACTTTTAGTTTCCATGGCCTTTCACAGAATCCTGATCCAACACTTAAACTACTATACTGCACAGGTTCTTTCATAGAAGACTACCAATGTAGTAGCTTCCATATACAGTTATGTCATGGTCACTTTGCTGCATTGGTTACATCTATTTCTTACTTTCAGGGAGGGATTGGTGCCATATAAAAACTACATGGTTCAAACAGTGGTGACAAAAGTAGATAAAACCATAAGGCTGCTTAAAGGATTCATTCATTATTAAACACTCTTTCGCATAAGTTTGTACTGTTGTTTATGGCAATTCATTGGTTGTCACTGGGGGAAATGATACCACTTCACTTGGCTGTTAATGGATTATGTGGGCTGTTAAACAAAGCTAGTTAGTAATGTTTTAGTAACCCTTTTGGTTCTAGAGATTGTGTTCATTAAAATGAAAGTGTAGTTTAACGGCACTCTCTTTAAAATAATGTTTCTGGGTTCAAAGAAATGATTCCATTAATGATCACTATCAATGGCCTTTAATTGAACTAAGGTACTTAAAATGTAGACACTACCACAGAGTCAATCACTTTAGCTCATCAAGAATAATATTCAAGTTGACACAATTAAACAATTGCTATTTTACTTATCCTGCCTAATGATGTCTTACTTTTGACAAAGGATAATAGAGTAGGTGAGCCATCTGTTTAGGAACAACGTACAAGAGTTTTAGTTAGTTGAAAAAATGGTCAATGAAAGTTATTCAAAATGTACCTTCTAGATCGTTTCTAATTAGTGAAGAGGTCTTGAAGGCCAATCTTAGCCTTTTTTTATTAATATGCCCAGTTTATTAATGTATTTTTGATATATGCACAGTGTGACTTCGTTCAGAATGCAGCATAATTATGTTCTTTTTAATTTGCTTAAAACAAGTTTGCTTTTGTTGCTTAAAATTCAGAACTATTTCATAGACTAATAACATAATGACTCATTAGAAAGCCATGACATGTACTTGAGGTTATCTCAAAGGCTATCCATATTTAACAATAAACTTGAGATAATTCCTTGACTACTTGACTGCCATTGACCAGTTTAAATATTTAAAGTTTTAATTTGACCCTCTTGACTACAGTGCAGTCATGTATAGAAATTAAAGTATGTTTGTATAAAATTGAAATTCTTTTTAAATCAAGTTTCCATGTTTTTATAAATGCACAATTTAAATTTACTTTGCAGATTCATTGTCGAATTAAATTATTTGATACTCTGTTTTATACTTAAATAATTGTATTACTTGCCTCCCATAACTAAAGGCAAGCTTTCATTCTATTTTAAATCTGTCTTGTTTTATCTCCTCCTAACATGCTCTTGTATTCAGACCATTTCCCAAGCAGTCTCCAAGCTTTCCTTTGGACACTTGCATTGTAATATCCCTACTTTCTAGATCACGGATTATCTGCCACATAAGTGAATTCCCAGTGACCCAACTTACCTAGCTATGGAAGAACTTACACGTGCTTATTTAAACATTTTGGAAATTGTGTGTAGTTGTTTGGATTTGAAACAGGATTAATCATCCAATGCCTATCAGTGGAGGAGATTTACAGGGAATTTACTATACTTTCAGAAAATGCTTAGTTTTAGCCTAAGACCAAGACGTTCTTGTTGAGTCCTGAGGTCTGTGTTCATATAAAACAGAATAGTTTTGTGGGCAAATTCTAAGAAATAGTTGTGACATCTTGATAATATAGTTCTTTTTGTAACCACAGGGCACATGTATCCCTTTTTTAATCTGAAAAATGTTGGACGGTGTGCCTTATAAAATTCATGGAGTTGCCATAAATTGGAAGGTGACTCGGAGGCACATATATACATGAATTGCTTCCAAACATTCAAACCAGTCATGGCTAATTTGATAAGCGAGGAATGGTCCAGACCATGGGCAGTGTAGTTCTCTTCTTCAGCAAGATTGCCTACATCCCTAGACTAAACAGGTCTGGCCAAAATAGTTCATGCCTTAGTTACCTACTGATTAAATTGCTGTAATGTGTTTTATATGGGGCTACCCTTGAAAGGTATTTGGAAGCTACAGCTAGAATCAAATGCAGGACCCAGACTTTGTATCTGGCATGCATTTTAGAGACCATACCAACACAGGTATCACAAGAATTGCACTGACTTTCAGTTAACTTCTGAGCTAAATTTGAAGGGCTGATATTGACCTACAAACAAAACTCTAACTGCATGGGTCCAGGATAGTTAAAAGACCATCTCTTCCTATATGTTCCTGGCAGATATTTTGAGATCTGTCGTGTGTCCCAACACCTCATGAAGTTAGGTTGGTGAGTACACATAACAGGGCTTTGTCTGTAGCAGCACTGCATGTATGGAACTGTCTATTCAAGGAAGTTGGGCTGCTGCCATCACTTTTAAGCTTCTGGGGGACAACTGAAACAAAATGCATTTTAATAGGTTTTAAAGAATATTTCAGTGTGTTTTTAAAACATTTTTATGTCTGTGTTGTTTTAATTTCTTCATCCCTTCAAGAGCCATTTTGGACCATTAAACATAAATAAATAAATAAATAAGGCATTATTTCTTAATTGTCAATGTCCTTCATAGGTTGCAATCTTTCGGGGATGTGGGACATGCAAACTTGATAACAAATAGATAGAGAGAATTTACATTTTTATCTTTTTCTGTGCATCTCTCTCCTTATGATAAAAAGCTGTGTTTTAGCCAAATCATTTTCACCCTTTTCTGTAAAAAATTAGAAGAATCATCATCTTCCTGTTAATGCTGAATACAGAAAAGAATGTTGAAATACTATAGTCTTTTTTTCCCTGTGTAATATCTATTGCCTTTGGGGAGGATGTAACATTGGTGCTCTAGAGAGGAAACTGTGGAACCATTTACGATGTTTGAGCCCTTGATAGTTGAAATGCTTACAGCTGCTGTTTAATATTTGTTTCAGATACTATCATTTCTTTTCCAATGGTTTATATGTCGGATATAATCAGGATCAGGATGCACATTGAAGGACTATTACAGGCCTAGTTATGGTATGCATTTGTACACTCTTATAATAGTGAAATATAAGATATCTCCAAGGAAAGCTTTAGGACCTCTTCATTCTCTAGTTAGTATAGGTTTCACTAAATCCTGTGTGTACCCACATTATTGTGTTCATCTTTAAATATTTTTCACAAAATAAAATGGACTCTGCTGGATAAGACTAGAGAACAGTTTAGTCTGGAATTGTGTTTCTACAGTGGACAATCTCATGTTTATTATTAAAAATCTCACAATCATGGCATTAAAACAATAGCATCCTTCTAGCAATGTTCTGTCTGTTGTGTGAAGATACTTTCTTCTCTTTTTTTTCTGGCTTGAATATTCAACCATACCATGCATAATTTAATATACAGATTGACTATCTCTAATAATAATAATAATAATAATAATAATAATAATAATAATTCATCTTTATTTATATGCTGCTTTTCTCCCGCAAAGAGACCCAAAGCGACCTGTTTTGGTTAGCTCCTGACACGATAAATAAAATAAATAGCCAGTGCGTTGTTGTTGTTGTTGTTGTTGTTGTTGTTGTTATTTAACTGCATTGAACTACATTATATCCAACATGTTAAAATACAATACAAAATTAGCAACATCAAAGAGACAAAAATAAAACATTATAAGCAATAAATTAAACATAAATAAGCATTTAAAACAATATACAATATTGTGGTGTCTTATCTAAAATGGTTGGGACCAAAAGTATTTGGGATTTTTTTTTGTCAAAATACTTCTGTTTTCATATATGTACATAATGAAATATCTTGAAGATAGGACCCAAATCTCAACATGAAATTTATTCCTGTTTCTTTTACACCTTATGTACATAACTTGAATGCATGTTTATGAATTTTTTTAAAGACTTCTGTGCGTGAAACAACATTTGTGTACATTGAAGCAGCAAAAAGGAAAGGGTTCACTATCTCCACCATACATGTAGACAGTTTGGATTTTGGGGGATTTTGGAATTCTGGGTAAGAAGTGCTCAACCTGTACTTCCATCTTTGCTGTTTGATCCGAAAATGACATTTACCTTTCTTTCTGGTTAATTTAGATATGCCAGATTTGTTAGTCACTTTTAGCTAGTCTTTCTTATCTTGTCACAGTATCTCCTCCTTTCCTAGCAGAAATGAGAGCTCTTGGCATTGTGAACCATATTGGTTCAAACAATTCCTAATTCACAAACCATCTTACTGGCCTCTTGTTTCAAATACAGTAGAGTCTCACTTATCCAACATAAACAGGCCAGCAGAACGTTGGATAAGCAAAAAAGTTGGATAATAAGGAGGGATTAAGGAAAAGCCCATTAAACATCAAATTACATTATGATTTTACAAATTAAGCACCAAAACTTCATGTTTTACAACGAATTGACAGAAAAAGCAGTCCAATACAAGATAACATTATGTAGTAATTACTGTATTTAAGAATTTAGCACCAAAACATCGCAATGTAATGAAATAGATGTGGATCGGGGCGAGAGGCAGACTGCATTGGATAATACAGAATGTTGGATGACCGAAGGTTGGATAAGTGAGACTCTATTGTACATTAATTTTCTCTGTATATTTTGCTTTAATAATATAATAAGTACCTATAATTATTCTGGAAGAGCTTTTTTCCCTATTCTCTTCCAAATTATTCTAAAATGAGCACAATTTCAAGTTCATCCGTGAGTTCTTAATTTGAGTTGACTCAGAGGAGGGAAATATTTGGATAAAGTTTGCTATAGTCTACTAAAAATTCAAAAAATAGCACCATGGATTAATGCCATATTTAATACATAATGGCTTTATTAAAATACCGAAATGTTGTACTGTTACATAGACAAATGCTTCGTACAGCAAAAAGACCCACCTATATTTCTGTTTCACATCTGAAATGTTAAAGAATTTTTATCATTTTCTGTTATATTTCGTTATAGAAAATATAGTCCACAGACTTCATTTCCTTTCTAGGTAATTAACATGATTTAGTTCCCACCTAATTACTTTTATCCAGAGTGCTAAAGGGACATCAATTATTATTCCTCTCATTTTACTGAGGTGAAACCTGTTTGAATGAGCAGTTTAAGGTCAACAAGAGAGTCAAAGATCAGAGCTAGAGTCCAGATCTTATGCCCCCGGCACCCGTTTCTATTCATTGGATCTTCAGTTTGCACATTAATATCAATCTCAATCAAGACAGGAATACTGTAGTACTCATTGTGTATAACTTAGCATGCAAAAATATTGTTTTTAAATGGATAAATGGGTCATCATTGAAACAATTGCTCCAAAATGCTTCTTTATTTTATTTTTAACAGTAAATAAACATCAAAAACATCTTTAATCATATTTCCATTACAACTTATGCTACATATAACTCTATCACACACCTTTTATCCACTTATACATATTGTATTTTTTATAATTATTATTATACTGTTTTTTCTCTTCTTCCCCTTAGTTTGTGCCCCCTTCACCAGGACCAACCAGCTCATGTTGTTTCACCATTCCAAAATATCATTGTTTCTCTGCGCAAACAAAATGCTACTTTAAATCAGAACATTTTTTTTCTCAACAGAGGACTGAATGGTTTACTTCCTTATGTACATAGCTCATTTCTTTGCATAGGTGAATATTTTCTATTTGTGATTCTTTTTGCTACAAGTCTTCAGCATGGATTTTATATCAGTGACTTCATAGTGTAAATTGGAAGGTGCCCTAAATGACTACTGTTTTTCATCTTGCTAATAGAACAACCCTATTCCTTGTTACTAGAATAACTTCAAATGAAAAGCAAATATTGTGGAGTTAGTTGTAAAGGGGACTGGAAGTAGAAAGAACATTTTTTAAATCTTCAGTACTACAATTCCCTCCATATAGTAAATAAATAAGATATTTAATAAGATATTAGATCGGCCCCCTCCCTTCCGCAAAAACCTGGCTCTTTGAACAAGCCTTTGGAAATACAGTGCAAACATGGAATTATGTAAGTTTGAAACATGGAGCAGCTTAGACTGTGCTATTAGAAAGTGAGATTAAGACTTCGGTTATTATATGTTTTTAATAGTTTTTGTGTTGTATTGATTTTATATTGATTTTATAATGCTGTTTTAATTGTATATTGTAGATTGTCTGGGCATCAAATTGCTGCCAATTTGTAAGCCGCCTTGAGTTGCCTTTGGGCTTGAGAAAGACGGGATAGAAATATCGTAAATAAATAAGTTATTTTGAACCTAAATCATGGTTTCTAGACTTGACAACAGTGATCACAGCATGACTGAAAGGAGACCTGCTCATTTTCACTTTGCTGACTGGACAGCCCTTTCTCCTATGCTCCAACAACTTCAAAATTACAACAATAATTTCCTGCAGACGGACATCCAATATTTTCCCCTTAGTTAAATCTGTGTTATTATTGCTTACTAATGCATGTTATAGGGCATAGAAATAATGCAAACTTTAATGGATCACAGACTGGATACATGGAAGCTAGATCAGATTGTAAATGATAGTAACATTGAACATGGTTCTTGCAACAATTGCTGTTTATCTGCTATTTTTGGTGGGTTCTTGCTTGGGTTCTTTTATCAGTGCTTCTCTAACAGAGCAATATCAAAGGCATAATCCAGAGGGTGCTAAATTTATGTTACCTGCCTCCTTGTTCTCCCTGTCCTGAATATATGCAGGCATTTGCAGTCATTTCATAGCTACAGAAAATGCTTGATACATCCCTTTTATCTATTTTAGGAAATGATATGCAACAAATATAAGAGCTCTAGGAGAACCCCTGTCCATCACTAGATGGCTTCACTGACAGGAGAAGGAGGGGACAAAGCTAAAAAAACTAACAAACATTGATTAATTGATTCTGTATCCCATCTTTTCCTGGTATGGATCAGTGCAATAGCAGTTTGTTTGTATTTTCTTGTGGACTAGATTGCCATTAGATGGTTGGCTTTATCTTCAAGGAGAATATTTTGCTCCGAAGAGAATATTTCTTTCAACTTTGTGCTGCAGTTAATAGTTTTAACTAAGTCATAGAAGGAAGGCATTGGATACTATGTCGTGACTCTTTTCAATCAATGATTGATACTTACAAGAACTTGCACAATTACTTTTGGTCAAATACAACCCTTTAGCCTCAGGCTGATGACAAAATTACAGCAGCTTAGTCATTATTTTTAGCAGTCTTGAATTACTAGCTTGTTTGTTACTCATTTGAAATTAGCCAATTATAAGAGCAACACAAGTTAAACCGCTGCACTTGTTCATTGTTTCCATCTGACTACATTTTACTTAGGACCACTTGGAGAATTGGAGCTTTACTGGCCACAAAATGATTGATAGCTAATCCTCCAGGAGCTGGATTAACAGATAAAGCAACCCTGTTTGCTTAGTAGCAACAGATTCTAGACTATGGAAAAGCCCTTGTGTATTTTATTACATTTGTATGTTGTAGAAATTTCTCTTTAAGTATCCAAAAGTTGGGTTTTGTAGCATTTTTACCTGTCTCTCTTACTTTAGAGAATTTAATCAGCTTTTCCCAGTCATACAAGTAGGAAAAAAACTGGGTAGAACCTCAGTTCTTTTCCACAACACTATCATTATCTTACATGTCAACAAAGTTAAGCAAACACAGTCACTTGACTCTAGTAAACTTCTTAATCCATTATGTTTCGGTGGAGATGTATAGTTCACGCATCCTGTTCTTAGAGATAATGATGATTTGCTATTGCGGAATGCCAAGAGTTTTGTGCCAACATAGCTACCTGTTTTTTGGAAGCTGGATGATGGGATTAGCCTAGTCACTGGGTTTCTTCCAAAGCTACACTACCTGAACATTGAAACTCCCTCCCATCTTACAAATACATATATTTCTGAAATGCTCAATCACATAGAAGCATAGTTTTGTTTTTGTGTTTCTTATTGTCCATATTATTACACACACACACACACACTGCCCTTTTTGTAATAATTTAGCAATTGTTTTGTCCCATAGGTTAAAATTTTTAACAGCAATTTGTGGTTTTTCTACAGTTTGGAGTTTGCAATTAAAAGATGTTTTTACTCGTAATACTGAAACTTAGCAAGTTTCCCAATTGTATCAGAACTTACATTCCGAATGAAATGCAAAAGAAATTTGAAACTGCAAGAGCAGCAGTGTCTTTTCATAGCAGGCAGCAGTTTGTAACCGATAACATATGCAGAGGCTAAACACAGGATTCTTGCATCTGTATTATGGCTGCAGATGGAATCCAAAATTCAAGTAAAATAAAATTAAATAAAGACTATCTGTATATTTTTAAATGAGGGTTCTTTCTCTTTCTTTGGCAAATAGAACTTGCTATAATAAAATTACCATTTTAAGCAATCTGCAAAGTTTGTTGGTGCAAGTGTGCTTCATTACAAAAGATAAAAAGTTTTTTCCCCCTTTCTCACAATGAATACAGGTAATTTCAGAAGCCACCGCTCGTAATTATTCACTGTTGAAATGCTTTTAAAAGGTCTACAATGAATACAGTGACCTCCAGTTTTCTCTCTGAATGAATGGAAGCACAAATTCTCATTTTGCGAGAATGCGAGTTGATAAGTGAGTTAAGCAAAACATGCATTTCTTCATTACACTGCTGCCGGTGGGTTCATTTAAATAACAGTATCTGGCATAAAAGACACAAAAGAATTATCTTACAATTTTAATATGTATAAATGTATTATTAGTGTTAACAATAGAAAGTGGAGTAAATAAATGAATGCCTTTTCTTCGAGGCATTATTTCAGTTTATTTAACTTCAGGGAATATATAGCTATGCATCGAACACCTTGGTCAAGAGTATTAGCTTACATAACTTTTGACCTCCAAAATTGACATTTTAAAAGTCTTTCCTACATTTTCCTCATCGCACAGCTAGATTCAGAAATACCTGAAGTAAAATGAGATTTGTTATTTTGGGAAGACATTTAAAGATTGCTTTGAATTTTTATAATGAATGTATTAAATGCACAAAACAATTAAAGTGGCAGACCTTGCTGCAGTATCAAATTACACAAAAAAGTATATTGAAGGATTGCAGAAGTATGCATTTGAAATATATCAATTTCTTACTATATAGTAAGCAAATAAGTGTATTTGAATAATCATGAGTTTCTTAGTGGTTCTTTTGAACTTTGATGCTTTCAAGAAACCAATTTGCATGTTTTAAGGTTCTTGTAACCCATAGTGATCCTAGTGAGAAAGAATATTCTTGTACCATAATCCATATCTATATTTATCAGTTGGCAGAAATTATGAAATCATGCCAGACCTAATTCTAGTCTCTTTTTATAAATGGCAATGAATTGGAGAGAGGCTCTACCATTATTTTCCACCATCAATAGATAATTTAAAAAGCTACTTTAGCTAGAATATACCTTTTAAATAACTATTAACATACTAAAATCACACACTAAACATACTTTTTAACTCTTCTTTTGGTATGATAAATGGCATTCCAATATTAAAAGGACTCTCACATATTGAAAGCTCTTTGAAAATGTATTGTAAATGAAGAAACTTCAAAAATAAGGCCTTCTTATATTATAATAGGAATTATGATATGTATTGAAATATAGGAATATAGGAAGTGTTGTAATATAGGATTTCAAGTTTTGGGATGATTACTGTAATGCACTAATTTGGGCTAACCAGGACATTTTGATCTATTAAACATGCCTTCTTTTTTTTAGATTGAGTGTGGTTTTCAATTTTTATGTTGGAATATTCCTATATAGTAGTACGAAAGACTATAGAGACTGAATCAACTCATTGTCATAGGAGCCAGTTTGGAGTGGGAGAAAAAATGAACCATCACCCTTCAATATAATTTTTCTCTAGAAATATTTGTGGTTCACCATCGCAGACTCTGCACAGCTCTAAATACCAAGAAGTCACCATGTTATTCATTGTTTGCTAGCTGCGGTCAGCTAATTGAAAAAACCTGACACATTGCTGGATAAGTCCCAATAGATTTATTTTCATATCAAATATAATCCAGTTGCTTCAGTCTCAGTTCCTCTTGTGACAGAGTTCATTACAGCATTTTTGTTTATAATAGCATTTGAAATGGTGTATATAGAATACCACAAGAACAGGTTTCTTTTATCCTTTTTTAGTATTTCCCCCCCTCACTACCACACATTGATACTATTTATACAATATTTAAGTGGTCTTTTGTGTACAAAAGTATTTTACTTCCACGTCAGGGAAATAAGTGATTACTTCGGCATCTACCATTTCTATTTATTGGTTTCCATTGTTGCTGTAAATACTGAAATGCATCACACAACTTGCTATAGCTAATTCAGTTGAGAATATGGAGAGTCTCTGTAGTGTAGTGGTTGAATACTGGACTAGGACTCTAGGAGCCCAGAATTTGTATTCCCACTCAGTCATGGAAACTCACTGGAGCAAGTCGCACTGTTTCAGCCTCAGGAAAAGCAATGGCAAACCTCTATATAACATTTACCATGGAAACCCTATGACGAGTCTCCATTAGTTAGGCTCAACTTGCAGGCCCATAGCAGCAGTGGTTTCCTGGTGATATCTCATTAACGTATGTTTCTTTCTATGTACAAGTTTCCTTTTGCCATTCCATTGTTATTTATTCAGACACCGAAGAGTAATCTGCAATTTTCCCCAAGTATCCTGCAGTTTCCAGTGACAAACATTTTCAGAATTCAATATTTTTAGGTATCTTAGCTAAGAGTAACAATGATCAAAATCTAATTTTGGACACTAGTGTGGATCCCAGGATAGGTTAACATGAGTATGAGCATTGTAAAGTAGTTCCCCGCCCAATCCCCAAATCTCTGGAGATCACCCCTTGCTTCAGCCTGGTTCCACAGTCACCTCTGCTTATGCCAGCCTAGGGCACCCGCAACAACAAGGAGCTCTTATGGAGCTCTGTGTAGCTGATAAGTCTCAATAAGTTATTTAGTTAACAGAATTTAATTAACTAGCAGCTTTTGTCCTATTCTAACAATATGACAGTTAATAATATCTGGCAGGAAAGGGTTAAAGATTCCTAGCTTCAGTTTGTCCACTCTGAGCTGATCTTATTCCTAAAATGTAGTGTTACATGCAGGTGCCATGTTATGTTTAAATTACCTCACACTTCCAAGTAAATACATATCCAGTTAAAAATGAAATCCTTGTTGACATCCATGTTTGTTTATGTAATTAAGGTTTCACTTAGTATATTTCTTTTTCTAATTGACTTGAAGAATACCTGAATTATTTGGATGCTCTCAGAAGACTAAGTCAATGGAGATGCTATTTACGTGGGTTTGTTGTATCAGCATTATAAACTAAACAGGTTTTAGGGTGGTCGTGTGCCTGACATTTCAGAGCTCAATCCTCTCTTTTAAGGGTTTTCTTGTCCAAGCTTTATTTAAAGATAAAGAGAAGGGAAACCAGAGAACTTGACATTGTCCATCTGTTGTTAGTTCCAAACTGGACATCAAACTGAGGATACCAACTAGTGACCCTTCAGAGTCTGTTGGTAAGTGTATGAAAACCAGTTGAAGGGAATGGTGGCATATTAATGAGATTAAAGTTAAATGGAGCAGGTTTCATGGGGATAAGGTTTTTTCAAGTATATAGCTCCCTGCCTCTTTTTGGAAACAGCATCAGCTCAATAACTACTTTAAGTTTTGCTAAATCTCTCCATTTAAAATTTAAACAAGAGAAACAGTAATTTCTATTAAAGGAAAGGAGGGGAAATATTTAAATGAATTTTAAACTTTTCTTTTAAACAAAATACCTTTGCCTCTGCAAAAGTATTTGATCTATGAGACCCTTGGAGAAAGAATAAGATAAAAATGTAATCAATAATAAATATATTCAATGCTGAATATAGTCTCAAGTTTGGTTCTTTAATCAAAAGATGTGTTTCAAATCTGCATATCAGGATCTTTTGGGGCTTTTTTGCATTTAAAAAAATGTTTTTACAAGACCTAGGGTGGTAAAACCAAGAAAGAAGAGGTGTTGGCTGTTAACTAAAGAAAGACTCCCGTTCTCAAAGGAGCTAGAATTTGAAGTTTGAAAGAATGATCACTGTGGAACACTCATCCCATTTTTGCCTTTGGTTTCAAAAGTGTGTGAAATATATTAGATCCAAAAATAAGTCTGAATTCTATGGAGAATGATTTGTCTCTCTCATGCGCCTTTCCCTTCCCTTAAATACTATTATCAGATTTTGCTCTATGAATAATGAATTGGATAGCATAGAGACAAATACCTGACTTGTCTAATTCCTTTTAGTAACTACCTAGCCACCTTAGAGTTGTTCATTTTTTTTTTTTAGAATAGAGTTGTGGCTGTTTCAGATTTCAAACAGCTAGACTGCCCTATTTCCAGCTTCTCTGGGGCTTCAAAGAGTTGCAAGGCATCTCACAGTTGCCATTTGAGATAACTGGATATAACTATCGACCTCATCATCCCAAAGAGCAGTTGAAGTGTCCCACTTTGCCACTGGACAGAGGGGGTGGTGGGATGAATCTGTTGACCCACACACTGATCCGTCATGGTAATGCTTTCCGCATCATACATGGGAAGTGTTGCCCTCCTGGCGAGAACCCACAACACGGACAGGCCCACCTTGTTGTGGGGGAGGCATCCAAGGATCCTTCCACCCCGGTTGGGGATGGCGTCTCCACCAGTTGTCACATGACGTGTGATGTCTGGCATGTATCTTCATCCCCAAGACAGGGTGGAAGCATCCTAGGACGCTAAAATTACCCATCTGACCAGACTCTTTGTCTCACTCATGGTCACTTTTGAGGGTGTTTGAGAGGCTTTTTGCTGCAATCGTTTGTCATAAAGCAGCTTCTTCTACATTACAAAAAACAGCTTCTTCTATCCTAAACCAATAGTGCTTTTTTTGACCAAATATGTTTTTAGGAGGGAGAGACTTTTGGAGATTTCAGGAATGAAGGCTTCTTGCCAAAGGATGCAGTCTGTGGTCTGCACAAGTACAGTGTCCTTGGTACAGTGCTTTTCAATATTTGGTCAATGGACTGGTGTTGGTCCACAAGTCATGAGGTGCTGGTCCCTGGGAAATTTCCAGAGAAGAATGAAAAACATTTATTGGTTCTTGTCAACCTGAGAAGAAAATTTCTGGTCCCTCACATCTGTTAGATTGAGATGCATTTCTTTATTAGGTATTACATACACACATTATACTTTTATTCAAGCTCTGCCTACATTACAATGAGATTCTCTGTTTTAAAAAAATTGTTCTTGAAGAGGTGTCACCAGTGTACAACTGTTGAAATATAGTAATACAAATGTACGTGTAGGTTAGAATTGGAAAATGCCAACACTTTTGTACTTGATATATATTCTGCATGTATTTTCGCTGAGTGAACTCTTTGAAAATTTAGAACAGAGCTTTATGGCAGAGCAGTGTTTTTAAAAAATATAATTAAAGTTTCTCATATGGCTTTCTATATATAAATACAGTTGGTTATGTCTGCATTGTTATATGCCTATAGAAAAACCTAAGAGCATTTTTTTTCATTTTTTGAAATTGATATTTTACAGAAAGGATATGAAAGCTTTGTATTACCATATTTAATCCATGTATATTTATAGCAGATGCTACTGAATAGGTGCCTGACTAAAATGTGTAGCAGAACATTATTGAAAAAGTATAAAGCGAGTAAATCTGGGCAGTGTTAACATTGCTTGCTAAGTTACAAAGTTGTTTTGACATGTGTTGTTTATGGCAATCCATATCTTTACATCCAATTAAACAGCAGTACCTCTTTCTTAATTATCAAAAACTCTTCTTCCTCCATATATAATAAAGACCTTTTTTCTTGTTTGGGGTTTGTTGACATTCTCTCTTTGTGCATTTCCTTCTGATAAGAAATTGATTGTGCAAAGCAGTGTATCTGATCTCTCCAGCAAAGACTTCTAAGCACTTTACCCCACTATAAATTAGAAGACACTACAGGAAATTAATTCAGTGGTCCAACCATTTTCAAAAAACCATGAGGATTGAGACATATGTTGACCATTCCCAGTCTGTAGGCCATTCTTCTGTTTTAAAGATTTGTAGGAAGAGATCTTTTAGATTTTGAAAATCTTGAAATATAACTTGAAACTGTTCTTATGCCAGCTATAGCTAGTGATTTAATACTCCCAAGTTCTTCTATTTTACTATAATATATTGTGGGTTTGTGACCAAAAGGATACTGTTGTAGATAATGTCTTTGGGATCCACTCAAACTTGGATCCTTTAATTAAGACTGATTCTGTGTGTATGACTTTGGTCCTTATTTTCTAGTGATAATGTATACTTTTCATTGTAAAGCCCGGGAATGTAGGCAGAATTTTGAATACAGGAGAGCCACCAGAAGTACCTTGTCCTTCCTAGGCCAGGGTGACTGGTAGACAGTGTGAATGCTTCCATATGACATGCCTAAAGGAGGTAATTATTTAACTGTTTTGGGGTCCCACAGTATGGGACATATGTTGGCCAGTTTCCTACGGTTCATTTTGGGCAAGTTACTGGGGCCTGCGGTGGTCTCATAGATGAAATCTATTTCTCTATAGTTTCAGACTTGGCACCATTCTACATGTTAGTTATGTACATATACTTTGCTGTATTTTATATGTGAGCATATGTGCCAGTCAAGATAAGCATATATTGTTATTCTTGATGATACTGAAACTCTATGTAAAAATCTGTAGAATTTGTTCCAGTCACTTTAAAGAACCCATTGTTTCCAGAATTGGAATTCACTATTCCAGTCTGCATTTCTTTATAAATCTGTTAAATGGCTTCCATCACATCAGGTACCAAAGGTAAGCATCAGTGATAAAACTTGTGCATATAGATTGAGACATACATATATAGAATATGCCTGCATTATGGACCACTGTGGGTAAATTATTTCACATTACTAGTGGGTATTAAGTCTTCTGTGTTAATTTCTAACACTACCTTGTTATTTGTTGAATATTCTAATTTGCATTATTATAGATAATTACCAATATTTTCCTTAAAACTATATTTCTTCAATTAGAAGGTAGATTTCAGTCTCTATCTTTGTAGGGAGGTGATCCAAGGCAGTTTTATGTAAATGACTTAATTAATTGGTACCCTTCAGTTGAAACAGCAACTCACAAAGACTGTAATCCTTTTCGAGTGGCATAAGCTGTTTTAAAAAAGACAAAAAAACAATAACTTGCTCAGGCACCTTGTCACATAATTAAAAGTTATTTGACAGAAGTAACAGTAATAATGTAAGGTGTCTTCCGAATTATTTTTTCAAGGCAATTAAAATAACATCAGCTCTGAGACTGCACAGAAATCATATTTAAATTCAGTATATTTTGAGATTAATTACATAAATATACAAACTTTCTGATAAATGATGTGATACACTGTTGGCAAAGTAAGATACAAATGGCCTACTTATTAAATTTGCAATATTTAGAAACCAATTAACTGATTACAGTACATATAAAGAGTTGAAAGCTGTTGATATAAGCATTATTTTAACTTTGAGCAGAGCTGTTGGACTAATCCACATATATGTGCATGAATAAATTGTATTCGGCCATATTTGTGAACTGCCTTCAGAGTAATAATGATCATTTGTTTGTTGATATAAGATAGTTTTTAATGAATTCTGTTGATTATTATGAGTCACTTCATCATTCAGTCTATGAGTGATAGGCTCTCAAGCAGGTAAAATTAAAAATGTAAGAGGTTGTCTTACATAAAGTCAGCTTCCATACTTCCCCCATAATATTTTAGTGTTTCATTTCTAAAGCAGAAGACACTACATTCTTGTTTCTTCTAATGCCTACTTAAATTTGTATGACCATAGAATACAACTGAAAACAAAATATCTATATAGATAATATATCATGATAAATTTCGGGCTGTCTTTTTCCTTGTTTATCATTGTATGTGATTTTAAAAAATAAATTATATAGCTGTTGAGAACAGATAAATTGAATTTCTGGTATAATTTAGAATAATAGATATGAAAGTTATGAATGTGCCCAATGAAGATAATTTACATGTTCTTATGAGGAATATTATCCATGTCTTCAGAAAGTTGAGAGAAAACTAGTAGCTATGTTAGATGCTATCTTTCTACTTTGTTCACTAAAAAGGATGTGCAACTAGTTAGAATTGGCAGAAATGTAACTGTTAGAAAAATGAGTGTTTCACTGATTTGTGAATAAATAAATAAAATTATGGGGCTGATCTCCAAACCAGCTAGCGTTTTTATTTGATTTTTGGTTTAGAGGGAAATTTGTTGAATAAATAGTTTATCTGCAGTTTGAGGCAAACACGATTAGCACTGGGTTTGGATCTCTTGGACACACTGGTATTATTTATATTATAGTATTTATTTATGGGAGTTTTGGCAAGGCACCCTGGAACAGAATAATGTAAACAAAGCAAAACCATATAACGTTTGAAAATAATTAAAAACGGAAAATAATTTAGTTGTAATTTTATTAATTAATTAAACGAGAAAGTGTTCTCAGAGCTAACAAATTTTATGAGGGTTTCAAAGTGTAAAACTGCCTGCTACATGGGGTCTGATTGTAATCTCAGAGATTAAGATCATCTGGGGAGGCCCTGCTCTGGGTCCTGCCCCCTTTGCAGGCGCAACTGGTGGGAATGAGAGGCGGGCCTTAAGTGGTGGCCCCTTGGCTGTGGAACTCCCTCTCCAGTGATATTAGGTCAGCCCCCTCCCTCTTGACCTTCACAAAGAGAGTGAAAACCTGGCTTTGGGATCAAGCCTTTGGAGAACAATTGTACTACAATATATGAACTTGAAATTATGTGCAATGACTTGGAATGGCATGGATTATGATTGCAGATAGCATGGTTTTAATATTGATTGTAATGTTTTTATGTTTTGATATATTTCAATTTTAATCTTAATTTTAATCTAAATGTTTATTTTAATTGTACGGCATTGAATTGTCGCTTATCTGTAAGCCGCCTTGAGTCCTCTTTGGGGTTGAGAAAGGCGGAATATAAACCTAGTAAATAAATAAATAAATAAATAAATAATATTTTCCCCAGGATGATTTTATTGTGTTCTGCACTAGATTTGTTCTGCAGGCTCTTCATTTGAATTTTTGAACTTTTAATTCTAGAACCTTTCACAAGATCCAATGTAGTCAATAATTTATAATAAACTGATAATTCAGTAATAGTGATAGGTGCATTTTCCAACTTCATTCCAGTAAGGCTTTTAGCATAGCATAAATATTTAACCCAATTGTTAGTCTTTTCACTTTCTAATATAATGTAATTTTTAGATGTCTTTCTTTCTTTAATAGAAGATACATTAAAAAAGAAACAATGCATAAAGAAATGAAATATCTAAATCTATGCCAAAGCAGTAGAAAAAACCCAACACATTGTAGTGTATCCCACAGGAATATTTTTTCTGAAGCTAAGAGTGGTTTTATGTAAAGGAAGGGCAATATCATATCCATAAATACTGAGCTGAAACGGATTGAGTTTTTTAAAGGTTAATACAGGTTGCAAAGGAGGTGGATGATAGGGTTAAAACACTGGAAGGGTGGAGAGTGTGAGTCATTTTGTTCTGACTGGAATATATCTTTTAGCACCAATCAGAATATAAAATTTTAAGGGCTTGATCCTGCCTTGGGCTCTGCTGGTACATATTGTTACATATATCATAAAATCAGCTACTGTTACAGGCCATGTGACATGGTCCACCCTCTCTTAGCTAAGGACTGTGTTCTGTTTTTCTTTTATAGTCTGGACTGTTTTAAAAGTAATACTATAAATACTGTACCACTTGGCTCTTTTCAGAATACTGAACAGATGCAGCCAGATTTTCCTACATTACTTTCCCATTTATAATCAAAATAAGAAGTTGATGTGTGGCATCTCTCGATAAAGACTTCTTTAGAAGGCTACTCAGTGAATGAAGCCAAACAGAATGTGCCATTGTGGCTGTTGTAGGTTTTGAGTTTATTTGTACATTATGTGTACTGTAGGCTACATAATAATGAAAAGCTATATGCTCTGGTCTGCTGGTTCACTACCCAGTCTGTGTGATTACAGATTGTTTGAATAACAGTGGCCTATTGAAAATTCATCCAGATGTGCATGGTGCTAACTGTGGGAATACCCACAAAGGAGGATTATCTCTTTTGTTGGCATTTCTAAGCCCTTTTTTAAAAGTGGGAGAGTGAAAGGCATTCAAGCAACCAGTGCAGAAGAGATGGGTGTCCTGGAATTGAGAAGTTTCATAATGAACTCCCAACAAACAAATCTTATAACCCTGTAAGACATCTCTTCTAAAGGTTAAATAGGCACAGTTTAAGGCAGGGCAAAAGAAAAAAGACAGCCCAAAGAAGCTAGATAGGTATGGTGTTTCATTGGCTCAGAAATACTTAAGTCCCAAACTTGACTTCTATATCCACTTGTGCGGCTTCAGGCAAAAGTTAGTCTTGAAAAGACTAGCACCCGTTTAGTATCAGATGCTATGATGAATTTTAGGTATAAACAAAGACTGGAAGTTGATAGTTTAAGATGCTGAAAAAGGAGCCAGATTTCCTCTGAAAGAATGGATACGCAGACATATGTGCACCCATTTCATGATGGAATACAAAAAGGCCTGAAAAACTATCAAAGTTGAGCTCATCGGAGTAGTCTTTTTTGTTTACTATATTTGTTTGTTTTTCAGGAGCAAATTTTAAAACTTGTCAAGATACAATATGAAGAATTTAATACTGCTATGGTGTGTCCAGTTGTTGATCCAAACTAGACTAGACCTATTGGATTAATTAGATTTTCTTGATTGTTAATTTGTTTCAGTGGGAATTCTCAGGTGGGGACTGCCAGTTGGACTGGGCCCTATGTTTTAAAAAGATCTGTAGAGAAAAAATTCCAATCCAAACTGCTGTGATGAACAAGACATTCCTTCTAAAGAGAATGCTTTTTCAGATTTTGTGGTTACAGGAAAACCTAAACAAGATTTCTTTCTTCTTTTGTGTGGACTACGCTTTCAGTAATTGTGTTGTTATTATTTAATTTTAACAAAATCAGTTGTTGGGAGGAAGCTGTTTTCTTGAATCCAGGTTTTAGTTGGTTCAATTAAAAACCAACTAGTTGAATAAATTGTATAAACAGCTCGGTTATATAATCTTACTAAAAGCAAATAATTATTGGACACTATTATCATAAGTTAAATTTCAATACTTTATAAGTAGTTCCATAGACCCTCCTACTTTCATTTTAAAATATAGCTATATCTAATACATTCTTTTTGACTTTTTAATAAAAAAAACTAGTTATGTTACTCATTGCTCCCATTACCCAAGTAGTGTGGCATTCTTATCTCAATTCAGAGAAGACTGCACAAGTTTACTTGTTGCTGCTATATTGCCATTAATTTTCTATTATGCCACTGAAAACCCCTCCTAATGTTCCTTTTGGAGATACCTGTGAGGATGGTGGATGAAGATTGTGTAATGGGTCATGAGCTTTAAGCTTTTTCTTGAAGAGTTTGATGTAATACAATGCAGTTTTGTTTTAAGTCTGCATTTGATCCTGCTTTGCTTCTCATAGTTGCATTTTAAAATGTCTTCATATTACAGGTGAATTATTAAAATTTTGCTTGACACATCACATTTCATAATGATTTTCGTACCTTAGGCAAAAGAATGTATGTATTTATTGTTCCAAACTAATTTTAAAAGGCTCTGAATCCAGTGCTAGCCTGAATCCAGTGCTTAGGCCTTTCCAAATTTTGAAGGAGCCATGCTGCTACTTTTGGTTCATCAGCTACACACATAAAGGATTGCAAGTGAATGTGGCATTTGTTTGCATAGTAATTAGAAGATGGCTGACTGATGAAAGGAAATAATTCAGCTCCAAAGATTTGTTAGAAGGTTGGGCTCTTACAAAGTCCCACCTTGTCTTTGTTAAGGCTGTCTTAGTTGTCCTAGTAAAGAACATTACTTTGAAGTGCAAGATATTTTAATGTTGACCGAGAAGGCTCTGGAAAAGTCCACAGCTCTTTAGTGCTCTTATTCTTGCAGCTTTCTCTTCCTTAGTGTTTTCTAGTCTTCATGTTTGTATTATATTTGTATCTCACCCAGCCTTCAGGATATGAAGAATGTCTTCCACTTAATATTATTCCGCTTTTCCACATCAAACTCCTATGACGTTTGTTATGCTAAGAATGAACAATTGATCCAATGCATGCAGTGAGTTTTGTCATATAGAGTAGATTCCTATTCCATATCTATACCCATTGTATTTATTGGCTTAATAAATACAGTTCAGTTCTGTGGAACTTAATTCTGAAATTAGGGTTTTAATAACAGAATAAGCATGGCAGAATCAAGGTGCCATTAGCCTTCAGCTTTACAGTGTAAGTACACTTGCAGTGTTTGTGACTTATGTACACTTGCTTTCTCTAGAGGACTTCCATCTCCATATTTCAAACTAGGATAGAAACATGTTATTTAATTCCTTCATTGTCAGGCAAATCCTGTATTTGTACTCATTTTGAAGATGATGTAGGGCAATTCTGCACTGACCCACTATACTGGGGCCAAACCAACATGGCATACACTGTTTCGGCCTAGGATGGGTAAGGTGGGCAATCCCCATTGGGTGGTCAGGGATGTCCTGACCACCCAATGGCACCAAATATGGTTTGGTGCCACTGGGTTACCACTCTTGCCATCCCCTCCCACCCTCTGTTCACACCGAGCTCTGGTCACAACATGGGTTCTATACCTGGAGTGACGGCCAAGGCAACACAGACGGCCAGGGCAACACTCTCACCCTATTTCATACTTTTCTATCCCGCCCTTTTCCCCACAAGGGGACTCAGAGCGGCCACCCTCTTCCCCCATCCCTTCCCGAATCTGTGGTAAGCATGCTAATGGCTTATTCTGTTTATTATTTTTGTTTGTTCCTCAGTTGGGATAACCAATAAGGTTTCTTACAGTTGAGGTGCTCCTTGTAGTTCAAGATCTTGTAACCTATAGTAGCAAAAAAAAAGTTTGGCATTCTGTTCCATATATAGACTTAAAATATCATAACCTTGGGGATTCACATTTACCATCATTGTTGACTGAATATGATTCACAAAATCAAAGTGAGCTAGCACTCAACTAAAAGGTTTTCGATATGCTGCAGATTAGAGCACTAAGTGGTACCCTCTCAGTCACAAATTATGTTTATACAAGGAGCAGTGGGAAAACCCTGGGGAATTTCTCCAGCTACTCATCTCAGTGCACCACATGACTGAAAGAGCACTGTAGTAATTGTTTCCCAACATCTTGAAAACCCTTCAGTTGGAATGCTGCCTGATTTAAAGACATTGATTTTTTTTGTTGGGGGAGGGGTCTTGATAAAAATATCTATGACAACCATGCAGGATCTCATCCATGATTTTTAAAGGTACCCCCATATCCAGGGAGGGTATATTCCTGAACTTACCATGGAAACAAGAAAACATGTATAATGAAACAACCTATTGAAATGAATGACTTCTTCCAAAAGACCTAAACAATTCCTAGAAAGGTATCTCCTCTAGGAATTTTCTGGGTCCCACAAGGTGACTCTGAGGTAACTTCCAGCAGAAGTATGTCATATAATTGTTTGGTGGACCTAGAAAATTTCTAGAGAGGATATATTTGTTAGATATCAGTAGAAGAAACCACAGGTATCAGTCCCATGGGTACAAGACTCATATTGTATATTCCAAATAAACAGTACTGTTGATCTAGCAAACAAGATACTTTTGTACTAGATTAAATTAGACATAATGTTTGTAAAGTAACAAAGTCTACAACGGTTGCAAATATTTACGTTTTCCCCATTTCTCTGAAAATGTCTGGGTTTTTTTTCTGGAAAAAAATTCATGCTGTTCCTCGATAGCTTCAAAGGTTCTGAAAAGTTTACAATCATAAAATTCACTTAATGGCTCTGGAATTGAAAAAGCAGTCAACATTATTCCAAAGGTGCTTCATACAAAAAAAAAATAGACCAGGAATTCATTCTTGTGGTGTTAAACTACATCCATCCTATTTAATACCCACTCTTAGAAAGGGAGCCCCCGGTGGTGCACTGGACTAAACTGCTGAGCTGCTGAGCTTGTTGGCCGAAAGGTCGCAGGTTCGAAACCAGGGAGCGGTCTGAGCTTCTGCTGTCAGCCATAGCTTCTGCCAGCCTAGCAGTTTGAAAACATGCAAATTTGAGTAGATCAATAGATACCACTCCAGCAGGAAGGTAACGGCGCTCCATGCAGTTATGCCGGCCACATGACCTTGGAGGTGTTTACGGACAATGGCGGCTCTTCGGCTTAGAAATGGAGATGAGCACCAGCACCCAGAGTCGGACACAACTAGACTCAATGTCAGGGGAAAATCTTTACCTTTACCTTAAAAGGTTTTTTTATCCATCTTTTAGACTGCACCATCACCAAAAGACATTATAAAAGATTATAAAACATGAAAATACAATTGTAGAATAATAAGACAGATAAACAGGCATGGAGAAAACTGTACCCACTGCTGCAGATTTTAAAAAATCGACATGCTTCATATATAATAGTGAGAAACCAATCAATGTGGCAACTGAGAACTTGGTTCTTAGGGTCATTCTACTTTACATCAGTTTAGAAGGAAATGTTCTCAACAATGAGTCAAAATTACTACTGCTAATTCTCCATAAAAGATCCAATGCGGATGATTTTATTTTTCCAAAGAACCTTTTCTTGAACAAAACATTTGTATAAAGAATGCAATTTAAATGCTGCCTGTTGCTCTTACAAGGCCTGCAGCTGAAACGAGATCATTGTGTAATACAACACTCAGTACAGTGGGATGGCTTGTCCTTTCTTTGAGATAAGCATGACATTGAAATCTACTGTTGTTTGTATGTACATGTGAATAACTATCTGCAACCAAATAAGGGTGTTTGCTAAAATGACTAGTGAAGTGCCCAGCAAGCCCATTCATCCTAACTGAGTGACAGGACAATGAAAGCGGCGGAGAGAAAAAGCTAGGAAAGGAGGTTTTTATATTAACAAATGGAAGCCAATATTCTGGCATGGGATTGGAGATATTGAAGCTCTGAGTGCATTTATCAGGTCAGGCTTAATTATCCTATCTGGGGATATGAGTTAGCTATAATGGGGGCAGAATCTTATTTATCTTTCTTTAAAAACATGTAATGAGCTGGTAATTAATTCCTTTTTACAAACCTAAATAATTTGATTTCAAATCAAGTCAGTAAGGTATGACTAGTTTAGATTACCACTGTACCTTAGCAAGGGATAATTTCATTCTTTTTTCAATATAGATGGACCTTTTCGTTACTTTTATAATTACACTCATAGTTAAAGTGATAGAATATTGCATGATCCAGTTGCTGCCAAAGGTTCTGTTTTAGATGTTGAAATGGCAAGGCAGGGTGTAGGATAGTGTGGTTTATACTACAGTCCAAACGTTTGTCAATTTCAAAATGATACAATGATAGAGCATAATCCCTTATATAGTCATCAGCACAAACACACACTGATGTTTTTATTTACATTACTAACAATAAAACTTGTCCCCACTCTCGTGTATTCTACCATCTTTTCAATGAATTCTGTTATTTTTCCTGGCAAGGTGAGACCTATTGAATAAAGAGACTTAACCTTCTCACCAAAGAATTATTCAGTGCAAGTATTTATTTATTTATCATGTCAGAAGCGAATTGAGAATACAGTTATAATGTATAGAAAAACCACAAAGTAAAAAAATTGGCATTATACTAAATTTTCTTTGACCAGAAGCTGGCCACTTCAAATGCCTCTGGTGTCGCTGTATTTATTTATTTACTGTATTTATACCCCTCCTTTCTCACCCCAAAGGGGACTCAGAGCAGCTCATAAAAAAGGCACAATTCAATGACACATATACATACATAAAATGAACCAAACATATTCAAAAAGTTCAAAGCAACTCAGTCTTAAAACGAATTAAATTACATAATCCAAAGGCATAGTCCATGAGCCATTCGAATAGTAAATTGCACTATTCTATAGTCACTTATTGAACTGAGAATTACTGTCCAAAGGCTTGGTCTCACATCCACATCTTCACTTTCCTTCTGAAGGTCAGGAGGGAGGAGGCAGATCTATTTTCACTGGGGAGGGAGTTCCGTAGCCTAGGGGGCATCACTGAGAAGGCTCTGTCTCTCGCCCTCCACCAGTCGAGCGCAGGGCCTTCTTAGAAGGTCTTAACCTCTGAGATGGTTCATAGAAGGAGATATATTCAGACATATGAAGGTCCTCCTTTGTGCATGTTGCAGGGTTCAGACTGCATTGGAGTAAGTGGTCTGTGGTTTGCTCTTCTCCACACTTGCATGTTGTGGAGTCCACTTCGTAGCCCCATTTCTTAAGGTTAGTTCTACATCTCGTGGTGCCAGAGCACAGTCTGTTCAGCCCCTTCCAAGTCACCCAGTCTTCTGTGTGCCCAGGAAGGAGTTTCCCATCTGATATCAGCCACTGATTGAGCTTCCGGTTTTTAACCTGGCACTTTTGGACTCTCACTGACTGAGGTGTTCCTGCAAGTATCTCTGTAGCTCTTAGGAAGGGATGCCCAGATGTGTTGCTATCTTGCAGGAAGGCTTCTCTCACGCCCCCTCAAATCAAGTAACCAACAGATTTTCAGTCACAGTTTGCAAACAAAAATATTTCTAACTTTCGTTACATTTTTTTTACATTTTAAAATAATTTCTAATAACGAATAGGTCTATAGACATATATTTGGAAAATTCTTTGCTATAAACCTAAAGCGATCATATCACAGGGTTTCTTGGGAAGATTTGTCAGAGGGTCTTAATAGCAAAGCTCTTCTTTGAGGATGGAGTTTAATCAGAAGCCTAGTTATCACTATTATTTGTTTCTGGTCTTTGTCACTTTAGAAAGTAGTTTGCAGTTGATAGAACTGAGTACTTTTGAAGTGATGTTATTAAGCAATCATGTCAATATAGTAAAATAAACACATAAAACAATGCTCCCCTTGCCCATACCTGGATGTAGATCCAGGATATGTTTCCATGGATGGAACAACCCCAATTTGGGGAATGCTTAATTTGTCTTGTGTAGTATGACATGCTGCCTGGGTGATTTGTACTTTCCCAAACTCTGAAACGTAGACATGGTTTTCCATTGTGAGAAGACTTCAATATAGCATAGAAATAACTCTTCTTACAACATTTAGTATAATGTTATATTGTTTATTGGGAAGCCAATATGTTGCAGTTGGTGTGCTAAAATGAAGAAAAAATACCTGAAGATGTTTGTGAGATATATATCAATTTCTCCTCCTCTCTCTTGTAGAATACAAAATTGATTTAGTCTGTAATATAAATACAAAAAAAAAAAAACTGGAGGACAAGGGGGTGGAACTATTAGTGTAGTATGGTTAAATTAGAATGTCCAA
The DNA here is from genome assembly GCF_037176765.1 of Anolis sagrei. Classification (NCBI taxonomy): domain Eukaryota; kingdom Metazoa; phylum Chordata; class Lepidosauria; order Squamata; family Anolidae; genus Anolis; species Anolis sagrei. Next base: position 208,090,401 of record NC_090023.1, on the reverse strand, counting down.
ATAGAAGTAAAATCTGTTTTATCAAGTCTAATTTTATTCAGGTACTCGGGACTCTGTAACTTAGTAAAAAATAAATACATAACTCGGTAATGGCAGCATAGTGGATGTAAACCAAATTGTGGAGAAAGAAATCCTTTGTTCTGAAAATACCAGTACATCAGATTGTGCCTTTTTACAAACCATTAAAGAAAAATGTATTCCTTTATAATTTTTCCTAACCTTATGTGTTTCTACTGTTTCGTTTCTAATCTCCTGATGTTTTTACTTTAAGAGATTGGCTTTTTAAAAAAAACAGTAAAAAAAAGATGAATATCTGTACCTGTGAAAAGGGAAGCCTAATACTTTGACATCTGGAACATATGTGTCTAATGCAAGGCTGCTTGCCTGTCCCTGTTTTCATCTTTCTGTGGGACAGTAGCAAAACACAGCTACAGTTACTTCGCTGAATAAGGTTTTGGGGGAAAAATGTGTTCTAGTGAACACACAAAGCACATCTTTGTTTCCCAAAATGGTGTTTTAGACAGTATATCTGATTTCCATAACTCCACTCCAGTTCTGTGCCAACCACAGCAACTATATGTAACCTTGCTTAATCCCTCACTTTTTTGTTTCAGTATGGATAGTCAACACAAGAAGTACTTTTCCTAATTTGTTGTCCTGATGCAGTCCTCTAAGTAGTCTGCTGATTTCTCTCTTAAGTAAGGGGGAGCAGAGCAGGAGAAGAGACTGACATGTCTTTAGGGAAACCTAATTTTTACCTGGGATTCCTCATTCTGTGTCTTCATCCAAGTACCTTCGACAATATGTTTTGCTGTGAGTGTATTTAATTAATATAAAATACAACACACTGTGATTGGGTTCTTAGAACACTGGTTGTCCTTGAATCATCCATTTTGAGATGTCCTCTTGTGGCTGCAGACAAAATACTTCCGTTACTGATATTGATGGCATGAATACCGAACTTTGAATGGAACCACTATAAAACATATTTCCTGTGCATTCTAATGAAATGTGTTACACAGATAACTTTTGTCTGTTTCAGATAAAGATATAAACAAAATGCAACAGGCTCATGAAGTCATTCTGTTTTTTTTATCAGTAACAAGGAACTTTGTCCAATCTTCAAATAGCTCTCAAACCATAATTTCATAATATTAAAAATCTCCTTTTCAGCTGTACCTATCTTTGGAAGCATGTTAGCAGTCCACATTAATTAAGCTAGTAAATATAATTAGAAGTCAATAAGCTATTTGATTTATTTGATTTGTTCCTCCTGAGTATCTGGCAATAGGGCCTCATTGTCACCTCAGCATCCCAATGGGTAGGTGTTTATAAAAACCCAGCCTCTTTGTGACACACACAGTCCACTCCAGTGCCCTTAAAGTACTCTGCTGGAGCTTCTGAATTTTCTTATTCCTTGCTGCAATTTGAAAGGGTGAGAACAATTTCCCATATGCATCCTATTGTAAAAGCAAAGCTATGTTTCCAGTAACCTTTCAGGTTGATCTTGCTGAGCATCTCACTGTAACAGAGATTTTGTATTCAAAGGAATTGTTAGATTCAAATAAGATCTTTCTTAGGACCAAACTGGAACAGATGTGGGTTAGCCAGCTGCAGTTAGAAAACAATAGCAACCTTTCCATAAAAACTACACAAAAACTTACTGTGCTTGCACCAGTGGTTGCAAACCGGCACTTCAGAGAATCTCTTGAATCTCTTGGCAAAAGCAAAATGGTAGTTCCACACAGTAAATGCTATTCCTGATTGAGCATCTTTTACCAATTTACTACATATATGAATGTATGTTACAATTTCTTGTGATTATTAACTTCATGCTGTAATCTCAACTTCTTTGTTTTCTAAAAGGACCACTAAAAGAAATATATATAGTGGGCACAATGCAAACAGAAAAAGCCCCGTGCTCATTTAAATTCTACCATTTTGTCAGCGTTTCCTCAATATAAATTTCTTTCTTAATATGAGACAAAGTGTTGGGAAATTCCAGCCTGGCACTTACAAGGTGTTCCTAAAAAACAAAAGCAAAACTCAAGGGGATGCAGAGAACAGAAGGAAACCGCAGAGGTGGAGAGGTATTCAAGGGAAATTTGAGAAAGTTGTGTAGGTAGGGTAGGCTGGCAAAAAAGATTACAGTTGGCTCTGGAAAAGAAAGAAAACAAAGTTCAGAATAAAAACACTTAGCTATGTACCATCTCATGTTCTAAATTCAAATTAGCAGACAGGAAAATAAATATGACTTGCAAAAGTGATTCTTTTCCTTCCACAAAGATGGTGAAACCAAATGGAATTCTGTTCTCATCCAGAATATGCTGAATATGAATTTCCACTGTCCTGCTGTAATGAAGCTTAAAAACAATGCTATTTAAAATTAAATCTTTTGCCATGGATCACTGAAAATAAAGTAGATTCTCGCTTATCCAACATAAATGGGCTGGCAGAACGTTAGATAAGCAAAAACTTTGGATAATAAGGAGGGATTAAGGAAAAGCCTATTAAATGTCAAATTACATTATGATTTTACAAATCAAGCACCAAAACATCATGTTTTACAACAAATTGTCAGAAAACGCAGTTTGATACATGGTAACATTGTGTAATAATTACTGTATTTATAAAATTTAGTACCAAAACGTTGCAATGTATTGAAACAGCTGTGAATCCAGGTGAGAGGCAGACTGCATTGGATAATACAAAACATTGGATGAGCGAAGGTTGGATAAGCAAGACTCTACTGTACCCTTAAAACTTCAGGAGTAATGGCCTATATTTATTACAGTAACTGAAACTAAAACTTCTATATATTATGCAAACTCGACAGTTATAACATTCTGACTCTAATGTTCACAAAATCAAAGAACTGATTTCCAACACGATGCCAATTAAAAAAGAAGCTACCTAAACAGAGTAGTTTTGTTTCCTCTGAATTATCAGGAGAGTTGGCTTTGGCTTGAAACGTAGTCTTCACACACTTTCCAACTTTTCTATATAGATTAAAGCCAATGAAATCTGAGCTTTTCAACTTTTTGCAGAACTTTCCACATTCTGTACCTGAACCTATGAAGTAATCACACAACCCTTTCTAACAGTATATCAGTGCTTAGTCTGAATGGAGGGTTAATCATAGCAAAGCAAGTACAGAGAGTTGACAACAAGACATCATCCAAGAATGAATCTCTCCTGTTTGTTATAACTCAAAATAAGAAAAAGATGTGCCCCCCTGTCAGTTGTTAATACTACTGTATTATTATTTTTCTGTGCCATACAATTAGAAAATACATTATGGCCTTCCTGCAGGGCTGTTTAGCCTTATTGCATTTGTACAATTTTTCATATTTCATGCAGGCTGACCAGATAACATTAATGAAGAGACCTGAGATGCAATTACTTTTAAAGGAAATAATAAACATGCTTCTGTATTAACAAGTTAATTCAGTCTGGAGCCAAACAGGTAATTTTCCTGGTCGTATTTTCTTTATTTTTTACCATTCAGCTAAGACAGGTTAAACTAGGAGCGCAGTCACCCTGTCTACAGAGCTTGACTCGGCTTGCATACCAGAAGCGAATTTTCCTCCGACAGACAGAAAGATGGTCTGATTGGCTTCATTCCAGAGCATGCTCACAAAGGCCCCTTTGATGAAAGGATCCTTGGTAACTGCTGTACCAAAAGCTGCCTACCACCCTCTTTTCAAAGATGCCCATTTACAGTAAAGCAAGAAGGAGACGGAAAGGCTTGTGTACAGGGGAATTATTAAGCTGCTGAAGGTAAAGATTAGAAGAACTTGGAAAAGGGGAGTAAACTGCTGATGGTTGAAACTAACTGGCAAAAAAGCAAGAGCCTAAAGAATATACAATTAAACTCATTAAAGTAACATCATTTTGCTTATCAAGAAGGTAGAATGAGACAGTGTGTGTACAGGCTTAGCAGCCAGAAAGATATGGAGTGACAACTATCTTTTTCTGAAGAGCACAGAGATACACCCAAGCAAGCAAGAGCACACTTGATAAGTTGACTTAACTGCCTTTTCCACAAGAGAACTAGTTGTTAGTGGTAGGTCATTACAGTTTCTACAAAAAAAGAGAGTGGCATTAACAGAATAGAAACGATACTGTTGTCTGTCTGGTTTTGGCTCACCTCAGTGGGTATCTTCTTGCTTTTTTTACATTTGCACCTGTTGTAGTCTTCTTTATCTGTTCTCAGAACAGATGGCTATCACATCTGTACTTCTGAGGACCTCCTAACCTCTGCAAAAGATGACCTAGGTTGCTAGACTTGTTTCTTCTTGTCAGCCTTGATGAATTGTGATCTTCATCAGTGTCAGCAAAAGTCACTTGGCTGCCTCTCTAGCTAACCAGAAATGTGTGGGTGTTTTCTCATTGAGGAATAGGTACCCTTGAGATAACAACTTGTATACCTGAGCCTCTCAAATTGGCCTGCATTAGCCTCTCTCCTTGTTCCTGTCCCTACCCACATGCTCTTAACAGTTCACTTCACAGTTGTCCAGTATTTTTAAAGCTTCATAATGATAGATGGGTTGCAGGCTATCAGCTTCAATATAATGTAATTGGGCTTGTGGGAACACTTTACTTTGAAGAAAACAGCATTTAAAAAGTTTCCTGGTCTTGGAGTTCCTAGAATTCTACATCCCATGTTACTGTTGTTCCTACAATGCTCTTTTGTAATGTATACCTTTGTTTTTATAACATCATCTACTCTTTTACGTTCAGATGTTTATAGAATTCATTAGCAATGGCTTTTAATGTGTTCTTTTTGTTTTAATCTGTTGTTGGTATTATATTATGTCAACATCAACATGTATGATACGGTGGTCATAGTTGTTTTTTAATGTCAGAACATATTAATTGCTTTATTCCTTCTCTATATTTAACCAATACGTTTATTTCTATCTTTAAACCAATAAGTTTATTTCAGTCTTTGAGTCTGAATTCAAAGGATGTGAAGGTTAGAAAAAAGAATGGTTGACACAATGCCATTAGCAGATATACAGGGTTAGTCAAAATGCATAGGCCAATAAGCCATTGAATTGAAAGGCTTATTGGCCTATGCATTTTGACTAACCCTGTATAAAGCTTTTATAGCATCACTATATAAGGACCTAATGAACCCAACTTATATATGTACTCCATGTACCTCATGTATCAAAAGTATTTTCTGTAACAGTTTGGTAAGATCAACTAGAATATAACTTTGTACATTATTGTACTGCATGTTCATCCACCTGAATATTGTAATACACACATAACCAGATTAGTTCTTCTGAAGTAGCAAAACCAATAAGATGAGAGCAGTATTCCAAGTGCCACAAATTTTATGTAGTTTGATAAAACTGAAGGGAAAACCTGTGAACCTTTCTTATTTCTAGTAAAGCGAGAGTACACAATTTATCAACAGTAGTTCCACAGTCTGCTAAATTAGGAGTACTTAACTTGAGGCGTGAGGAGGTCTGTATAGAAGCATTAACGGATACTTTTGATTATGATTATATATATGCAATACTATTTGAATCACCAGAGCCCTCTCTGAAGCCTTCCTTAGACACTGTTTTTGTCAAAGACCAAGAATACTCATCTAAATCTATCCAGCCTCATTTTTTCATGTTGCACTAAAGCTGTCAAAACTGAATTTACAAAGCCATTTAAAAGATTTGCTAAACTGTTTTCAGTTCTACTGTAATGCTTTACATCTTTCACCCTCATTTGCTGGTACTCTTAGCATCCTTAGCACCTTCCTCCCAATCTAGATTGAATCCAAAATAGTGATGACATAAAGTTGGAAATATTTTTGTCATTATTTTAAACACACAAATGCAAACAAACACATTATAGAGTAATAGTTGTATCACTCACTTTCATCTAAGTGGAAATTGTGTTATAATTTAAGGTGAGCAAGTATTTTAACATTACTTGAAAGATGGGCTGAAAATTAATAGTTGATAAAAATTGTAGCAACTGCAGTGACTGCAAAGTCACTATCCATCTCAATCTAATCTTGAAGAGTTGAAACAAAACATGCATATATGTGGATATCCTTTTTAAAAATACGTTTAAAAATCAACCTCTCATCAAATATTATTAATGTGTTAAGTTACTCTGGACAAATTCTGCTAAGAAACCCTGTGACAGGTTCCCTATAAGTCAGGACAGCTTGAAGGCATACAACTGCTAATACTCTATATAGCTTTATTTCTGATTATATCCTAGTTACTGTCTTATTTGTTGTAGTGAAAGGTTAAACAAAACACACTCACTAGATAACACTTAGGCTTGTTAGGAAAATGAATCAATTTGTAGTAATATCTAGCTTAATTCTGTCATTTAAAAACAGGCTTTGACTTTCTCTTCCCATATTACCCGAAGACCTGAAGGTAAAGCAATTTCCATTGGAGGAGTCTGATTCATTTGCCCCCATGCTGTGCAGCAAAGGCCACTTAAGCATAGTGTTTGAAAGCAGCTGCCTTTTTGTGCTAGTATCTAATTTTCCACATTTGTAATAGATCAAAACATTTAGATTAGATTGAGCCACTCTATCATGATGGAGGAGGTTTTAAGCAAATATATAGAGAGCAGATGTAGCATGTGAATGGATAACTTCCAAACAATTGTTGGTGGGCGCTATAGCCACCATCATCCCAACACCAGCATTTTTACCATTTTTCCAGTTGCAGTGATGCATGAAGCCAGAAAAAAAGGTTGTGGGGGAATCAAGATCAAACCTCTTTACTGATTTTTTTTAAATGTCTGATGAACTGGTAGATGTGACTTGTTATATCTCTCACATCTTTTACAGCAAATTTTGTTCCTCCAGGTGTTTTGCACCTCTGCTCCCAGAAATCCCAGGCAGCTTACTAGCTGTAGGAATTGTGGGAGCTGGAGACCACAGTTCCAGAGTTTGAGAAGCACTGTTTTAGAATACACTTCTTTCAGTAATGCTACAAAAATTACAAACTATTGGAAACAGAAGCTGGAGAATCTCCATTCTCTGTGCAAAAATAAGACCAGTAGCAAATTTTTGCACATACTATAGTAGTATAAAAATTAAAGTATAGTTAAAGGAGGACACTGAATGCAACTTGAATAATATCCTTGTCAAAAGATAAGCCTTATTGGATGGTAGATCAAACTTTTCCAACATTTAAAGTTAGGCAAGAAGCAAAAGAAAAAGATGACAAAAGTGGGGCCTGAATCCTGAACACAACTGTTCAGCAAACATGTGCACAGGGACAAAAATAACTGTTATATTTATCAGTGCAGAGAAGTATAACAACAAGTAGAAGAGACTTCATCTACAAAATCAAAGAAATCAAGGGGAAATTTAAACCAAAAGTGGGGATGCTAATATGACTTGCAGGAGAACATACTACATGATTAAAAAGAAATTAATAGCTAATGGACACAATACAGCCAAGAACTAGTATAATACAACAAATAAAAGGATGATAGATAAATGCAAGGATTAATTGTTTGGAAGTGAATCCACAATATTATAAAGTGAAGTTGAAAATATACTCAAAGCATTTGGGAAAAATAAATCGCTTGGAACAGATGACATATCAATACATCTGTTTCAAGCTGCAGAGATAGAATCCACTCAAATTCTAACTAAAATCTGCCAACAAATATGGATACAAAGCAATAACTCTCAGACTGGAAATGTAAATAATATAGCTGAGATGCTCATGATCGTATAATATCATAGGGTCTCATGTATGACTTTACAAAAAAGAGGCACACTGTTCTTGGTCACATTGAATATTACTAACTGGATAAATAATACAAGAATAAGCATCTTCCTCATTTATTTATTTATTATTTACTGTCCTTGTATACCGCCGTTTCTCAGCCTAATTGGCGACTCAACGCGGTTTACAACAAAATATACAGTGCACAGTATACAATTAAAACCATAAAAAACATAATACACAATATTACACGAAATCACAATCCAATACATCTCCTAACTAAAATCGTGGTCCAATTGCATCATCCATATTACCAATCCGTAATCAACACATTCATTGCACCGAATTAGCCAAATGCCTGCTTGAACATCCAAGTTTTTAGTCTTCTTCGGAATACCATCAGCGAGGAGGCTGATCTTACCTCCATGGGAAGGGCGTTCCAGAGCCGAGGGGCCACCACAGAAAAGGCCCTGTCTCTCGTCCCCGCCAGCCGCACCTGTGAAGCAGGTGGGATAGAGAGCAAGGCCTCCCCAGAAGATCTTAGGGTCCTGGTGGGCTGATAGGCCGAGATACATTCGGATAGGTAGGTTGGGCCAGAACCATTTAGGGCTTTAAAGGCCAACGCCAGCACTTTGAATTGAGCCCGGTAGCAAATCGGCAGCCAGTGGAGCTGGTGCAGCAGAGGAGTTGTGTGCTCCCTGCGCTCCGCTCCAGTTAGTATCATGGCTGCCGACCGTTGGACTAATTGGAGCTTCCGAGCCGTCTTCAAAGGCAACCCCACGTAGAGAATTCCTTGTTCCTTGTTCATGGAATTCAATATAGTCAGGTTGTCAGACAGTTGTGAAAATAAGAACTGGTGATAAAGCTTCAGTGGAGACACCTTTCCCCCATGATAACTCTTTCAGGAGTGAATTTCCCTTCCTAGGGGTAGATTCACTTGTTGTCTCACCCCCATTTGTAACTATGAATCATTTGTAAGTCGGGTGTTTGTAACTTGGGGACTGCCCGTACATTTTAACCATAATGTTAAGAATTATAATAATTCTTTTAAACATCCTTATTACTATTGACATGACTTACCTGGTTAAACAGGAAATATGATGGCCGTTGTTGAGTAATATCCATATTCCACCTTATTATAATCTATTAGTCTGAAGCCATCTGGAGGACTATGTATTAAACATGTAAAATTAGCATCATAGTTGTGTTATTTAGATATTACTATGCTTACAAATAGATGTATAATGTTGTTTTAATTAGTTAATTAATTAATTAACCCTAATTAAGGAAGGTGACTTTTGGAATGAAGAAGATAGCATGGTTAATTGTGTTTCAAAGAAGTGTAAAGCAAACAAATCTTGTTTATTTTGTTAATAAACAGACTTGGTTCAATTGTTTTACATGGAAATGGCAAGGTTAATTTGGATTGGCAGTTCGCATGTTTAGGTCCCACAGGGCAAGCATAGTGCCTTATGTGGTCATTGTGCCTGCTTTAAAGAAAGGTTTTCTTCAAAATATGGCCAGAAGTATAAGGTTTATTAATTGTATAATATAATATTTGCCCCCTGAACACATCCATAGATTATATCAGTTTAATGATAAGAGATGGGTAAATCAAGTTGTCAACAATTCCTGAAAGGACAATGGAATTTCATTTTAAATCTCACGTCTTAGGCCCCTTCTACAAAGCCATATAAAATCCAGATTATTTGCTTTAACTGGATTATACAGGGTTAGTCAAAATGCATAGGCCAATAAGCCATTCAATTGAATGGCTTATTGGCCTATGCATTTTGACTAACCCTGTATTAGTCTACACTGCTACACTGGGTCCTAAAGGCAGGGAGGGAAGATATAGCTCTGGGTTTGCCATGAGAACCCAAGATTCTGTCTGAGTATGAAAAAGTGAAATGAGAAGTACTCTTGAAGGAAGTCTCGTGTTAAATCATTTGATAGACTCAATTGAGTATACAATAAATATTCAGAAGTTATCTTGTCTTGAATCCAAATCTAACAAAATTCCTACTCTATTCTGGAATCAAGATAATTATGGGGGGAAAAGACCAGAGATTAGAAGATAGTTTTCATTAAGCACTGGAGACCTCTTCATACATTCAATGCCCATGGATTCAAAAACATTTGGAAGTTGGTAACGGAAAAGGAGGGTCATTTTTCACAAAAATGTGTCGCAGTATAAAAACCACATTTGATGATTATTTGAGACAATTACTTTAATGTGGTAGATCCAACTCTGCCATTAAAAGAATCCATTGTCCACTATTGACAACTTTTTTGAAATGCACTTGGACTGAATTGGACAAATTAGTTTGGAGTCAGGACAGATTTTTTCTAAACTCCAGATAATAATATCTGAACACGCTTAAATATTCTTAGCATAAATAAATCTCATATAGCATCTATAGACTCTTTATATAAATTCTTGATTGATGGCATTTAAAGCTAGGATTGATATTTATGACGATTTCATTCCCATAACACAGCCACACCTATCAAGCATACCTTACTCTCAGTTTATTGGAGCCCCCGGTGGCGCAGTGGGTTAAACCCCTGTGCCAGCAGGACTGAAGACCGACAGGTCGCAGGTTCGAATCTGGGGGGAGGCGGATGAGCTCCCTCTATCGACTCCAGCTCCTCATGTGGGGACATGAGAGAAGCCTCCCAAAAGGATGATAAAAACATCAAAAATCATCTGGGCGTCCCCTGGGCAAAGTCCTTGCAGACGGCCAATTCTCTCACACCAGGTTGCTCCTGACACGACAAAAAAAAAGTTTATTGATAAATATTGTGATTTTATATCTTCCTGGTACTTTCTATCCAAAACAGGTAATAAAAACATATTGATTCTTCTCCATGCATATAGTGAAATGTTGGTGTCTTTAACAAAAACGTGTGTAGAATATCATCTTTGATCCTTTTGCAGTTACTGTAAACATGTTTACAGTTACTGTAAACATGAAACCCAAACAATCTAAGTAAAGACCTCTGAAAGTTAGATGGGATGGAAATTAAGCAAGTATGACCTGACAGTGATGTGTTCATAAACAGGAAACTGGGCACAACATGGAGAATATACAAAAGAAAAAGTAGCAAAAGCGTATTTGGGTATTTTATATTTTGACAGAACAAGCAAAGCACTAGGGTTACGAAACAGAAAAATTACCCTATAGTCCAAGATAATTTTTCTTATTACTGCTAGTGCTTTTTTCCTTCAGTTAATTCTGAGCTATATCGAGTTGAACTGCCTACTCTAAAAACAGTGGCATATAAAATGATGTTGGTTATTTGTTCAGAAAATGAACAAACATTCTTGGAAAGAGTTTGTTTCATCTTTAGTGCTGAAATTAGCTTCTCTGAAGTATAAAGAAGAGTTGGGGTAGAATTCACTAAAAGGTTTTTCAGGCAGAAACTGATTGATGTATCCCTGCAGATGGATACAGTGACTATATCACTTTTTAAAACAGTTCTGTTGTTCAAAGATTTTCTTTATACATACTTTGTTCTACCTTGCTATTTAAAGGATTTGCAGAAACTCAGAGAAAGAGTGGCCTTTACAAAAGCTTGGTAAATTTGATGCCTTCAATTGCATTCGAAGGAAAAACCTAAATGCACCATATCCCATCTGATCTCAGAAGCTAAGCAGGGCCAACCCTGTTTAGTACCTGGATGGGAGATCAAAAAGAACCTATGAAATTTGTGGAGTCCCCATAAGTTGACAGAGAACCTGAAGGCGCGTGCACACAGACAAAGTAGTTTGCCAAATTATGAATGTGATTCTCTTGTGCCTTAAAATAATATCTTAGAATTAGAGGGGGTCTCAAGGGTCAGCTAGTCCAACCATTTGACATTCAGGAATGTAGAAATGCAGCAGTCTTGAAATATGCCCCTTAAATCTCTCTCTGATTACCTCCCAAGATAAAGAGTCCACCATTCTATGAGACAGTCTATTTCAATGTTGAACAGCTATTGCGGTAAAGACTCTGTGTAATTTTTAAGTGGAATTTCTTTTGTTATCATTTGGATCCACTGAGGTGAATTCTGGTATGTAGTGCAGCTTAGTTTCTCTTACCTAATATCAGTTGAGATATACAAAGAGAGCTATCAAGTCACTTCCAAGTCTTCTCCAAGCTAAACATATTCTGCTCCCTCAGTTGCTCGTGGTAGGGCTTTTGAGGACTATGATAATCTCCATTGCTCTTCTCTGGAAACATTATAAGTTGTTGTTATCCTTTTTTTATTGTGGTGCCCAGAACTGAATAAAACATTTCAGGTGATCAAAGCAGAATAGCATGGTAGAGTCAGTTCTCTGTAGCAACAGATTCTTTATCTATGGATTTCACCATCTCTGACTTGAAACCTTGATTTTGACATTTTATATAAGGGGCACCATTTTACTACGTCACAAAGGACTTGAGCACCCATGGATTTCAGTATCCATGAATGGCCCTGGAACCAAATCCTAGCAGGTATTAGGGGTCCTTGATCTGGACACTAGATACTTATCAATGGTGCCCAAAACTGCATTGAGTTTTTAAACTGCTTCATCACACTGATGACTTGTGTTTAGCTTTTAAACTACTAAGACCTCTCTTGTCATTTTCACAGGCAATACTTTCAAATTGAGGTATCACATATCTTTCCTTTTTTCCTCCTTGCTCACATGTAGTACCTTGCAGTTATCTCTGGTGAAATTACTTTGTTGAGTTTGGCTCAACTCTTCAATCGATCAAGGTCATGTGACAAGTAGAAAATATTGAGTTATATATGGTACTCTGTATATTATATAAAGATCACTATTTTGACCAAATTCTAGAGAAGGTCCATGTGCTTCTAATCTACCTACTTTGTGAGGAAGATGGTTATCCAGTGGCAAAGAATGTACCATTCTTACCTAGAGCAGGGGTTTTCAAACTGTGCCCCAACGGCTCCCCAGGTGATAAAGAGAGGCTCTGCAGCACCATGCTGCTTCCCACCTCTTCCTCTTTCCTCCTCCAGAGAAATGCCGGGAAATTAAAGTTTTTAACTTCCAGACCAGAAACAACAGCAGCAGCATCCTTTCTCTCCCAAGTCCCTCACCACCCAGACCCTTTCCCCTGCGCCCCCCCCCCCTTTGAGTTTCTATTATTCTTAATCTTATTCCTACAAAGGCTTGGATGATCATCTGTTGGGGATGCTTTGATTGTGTTTTTCCTGCATGGCAGAAGGGGGTTGGACTGGATGACCGCTGGGGTCTTCCATTGAAATACTGTTAAATATATGTTGGTTAAAATTGTTCTTCATTTTTCTTTTTCTTTTTATTTCTTGGAACTGTGTGAATTAATTCACAGAAACACTCTCCATCCATCTCCCACTGGGCCAGCCCATGCCTGAGATATATACATTATATATAATATGATATATAATATTACATATTAACATTTCTTGGGGCTCCACGAGAAACTTCTGCTAAAAAAGGGCTCTGTCGCTGAAAAAGTCTGAGAACCCCTAATCTAGAGGAAAGATGAAAATATGCTGTGTCTTCACAGATGGGTTTCAGAGTGTTATCTCCCTTGTTGTTATGATGTGATTTTATCTAGATTTTCTAGTGTCTTGTAAACAAATCTGGTATTTTCACTTTAAAAATAGGTGAAATTTCTAGAATAGGTCAAGTTTTATTTATATCCTGCCCCCTCACCAAGAAGGGACTCGGGTCAACTTACAGCAAATAACAGTTAAAACAATACAAAAAATAGTACATAGATCAAATTAACATAACTTGAAATAAAACCTTTGCAATGACTGAAAATATATCATAACATCAACATTAAATCTAGCTGCTGTTGCTGGAATAAAAGCATTAACATGTTAAAACCATTGATCTTACTAAAATACCTTCATTTAAGATTGAGGTTAAGCATCCCTTATTCAGAATTTTAAAGTCCAAAATTGCCCAGACTGATGGCTGAGATAGCAACACCTTTGCCTTCTGATGGTACACAAACTTTATTCTATGCACAAAATTGTTTTGTAAAAATATCTATAAGGTGTCGATGAAAGAGAAATATCATGTTTAGACATGAGTTCATCTCTTAAGATGCCTCATTATGTACATACCACTATCTCAAAATTTGAAAAAATCCATAATCCAAAACACTTCTGGTCACAAGTGTTGTGGATAAGGAGTATTCAACCTATCCATAGAGCTTACAAGTCACTCACTAGAATAAGTGGATTTTAGCATTTTTTTTCTTTTAACTTCTTAAATAGTATTCCAAATTTCAATAAGGGGGAGGGAGAGAGAATCTGGAAAACAAATATTCAATAATATGTATTTACTAAATTAACATACATATAGCCGGCCCCCAAATGGTCCCCAGTGTTCCAAACATGTTTGCTTTTAAAATGCAAATCTTAAATCATAATTACAATAGCTATACTTATAAATAGACAGTAAATTTGGGGAAATCAGCAATTGAACCATTTGAACAAAATGTTCTGTGGCAAAAGGGCTTGTTTGCTTTGCTTTTAGCCAGGCTGTAATAATATTTTAAAATTAAAAAATACAAAGCTATGTTTCCGTTGTTCTGTTTGCAGTTTCCTAAATAAAGCTAAATGAACATTATCGTCATCTTAAGAATCAGAACATTTGTTGTTAATTAATTTATACAGCTGTCATTACAGCGTTCTCTGTTATTCATAGTTGAAGTGTTTGACTGCCATAGATTTTCTTGCCGTCTCTGGCAAAGTTCCAGCAAAAGCCTGGGACTTATTAAGCTGACTTGGTGCAAAGTCTATTGATTGTGGCCTCGAGGGTAATAACTAAATAGAGCTGGAGCAACAAGTCAATAACACTATTGTTGCTACAGACTCGATTCACTTGAGGAGTGTGATTGTTTTACAGTGGCCAAGAGTAATCATAAGCAGATCAGCATGTTCAACAGGCGTTGCCCCATGTTAGTTCTGTGGCTTGTTTTAAACCTTTCAGCAGGATCACTGGAGAATCAGGGGTGGGGTACAGGGATTAGGAACCTTGTAAACTCCTTCATTACAGCTAAAAGGTTTCAGCGTTGCTTTTAACATTGAACAAAAGTAAAGAGAAATCCATGCTGTAGCAGTGCTGACTATGCTAAACACATCTGATGGTCAAATCTCAAATGGGGTAGCAATTGCTCCAATAAATGAATTTTGTACATAGTAATGTATGGTCTTCTTACAATGTCCTGTTGGCTTTACTAAAAGACCACCACACCAGGAAACATTAAAAAGGACAGTGTGTCTTTGATGTCTTAAAATTGAAATGTCACAAAAATCTATGGTACCAATGTGAAGCCATTTGTAAGAGCTGTAAGAATGATATAGAGATATACCCTGAGACATGTAAATAGGATCAATCATCCCTACTTACATTTTTAGCATTATTCTTGAAAACCAAATGATACAAGTTTTATGAAATAAGAATTATGAAATCAGATGCACATATTGTCCAAATTAATTTCATCTTATTAGGGGGCTTATTATCTAATTACTGTCTTTCACATTTACCAGAAACACACATCATAGTATCTTTGGCCTCATGACTGATAAATCTAGATGTGATTCATAATATATTTTATTGAATAATGCATAGGAAAAAGGGTGGAAGCTGACTTTTGCACTACCTCCATTGTTCTAGCAGATTTTCACTTTATGTTCTTTTCTTTCGCTTTATTTTCTTTGTGTTACAGTCCATTTTCCTGCTCTTAGGAATTGCTATTGAAGGATTCTAAGAGTAAGGACAGTACAATACAGGGTTAGTCAAAATGCATAGGCCAATCTGCCATTCAATTGAATGGCAGATTGGCCTATGCATTTTGACTAACCCTGTATACTAGCTTCTGAAATGGTGTTCCCAACTTATGTAGAACTTATCTGCAGCTCATAGTAGAAGGGGTTAACACTTTAGGCATCATGTTCCTCAGTGCCAATGCCTCCCTCCTTATCCCAGAAGGCACACCATTTTCACAAGCTCTGAGAAAGGACAGGAAAAAGAGCATGTCAACAACTGAGTAGCTCCAGAAGAAGGCTAGTGTAGGCTTCACTACCGTTAGTTCTCCAGCTATGTAAGTTAGATCCTCTTTTGCTTCACTTAGAAGCTCAATCACCACCCTCCTTTCATCTGGTATATGAAGTTTGGTTAATAATCAGTATATTCCATCACAGCTTTTGGGCAATTTTACCCTTGGCCCTGATCCCATTTGGGAGAGATTAGATTGTTATTTCAGAAAGAATAACAGGTAATTATATTATATCTTCACTTGTCTGCCTAGCTTTTTGCCTACCTACTCTTTCATGATCTATGTCTTTTCAGTTTTCACGCTTTTTGTTCTTCTCTCGTTTTTCTTTTTTATCCCATCTTTTTTCTTGTATTGGGTTTCTTAGGGCTTCTTATTTACCCAGTGCTTTAAGATTTGTTTATTAGCTCCAGTGTATTTGAAATCTTCCTGACATAGCTTCTTTGCCTCTAATAGTTCTTCAAAATTCAAGTGTGGCTTTCGATTGTGGTGTTTTGGACTTCACAGCAACTTCAGACAATAACCCCAAAAGCATCTTTGACACTTTATTTTTGTAACGATCATCTCTTTATATTTTACCTCATTATCTTTTGAACATGCTACTTATTTTGTACGTTTCACATTTAAGGTGCCTGAAATGAGCAAGAAAGTTTTTTATTTATCTTAAATTCTCTAGTTTGTCAAAGGGCAGTCTACCTACACAACAGTTGTTTGGCCTGATCCACGCTTACAGGCCAATGTGGATGAGATGGGAAATAGTCTATAAGTATCTTTCTCTCCATAAATTATCATGTTATCTCTTAACAAATTTGAATTTAAGAATTATATTGAAAAGATGGAACACATGGCATGGTATTTTTCCTGCTCTTCTGTTTGCCAGCTCTTTAAAAGTACACCTGACATGTAAAAATAAATTAATTTCAATAAATGAGATGTCCCACTTCAGAAATTCTTATAAATACATCAGTGCTGCTGTTGTGCTTTTGTAACTGCTAGATTTTACAGTTCACCATTTGCCTTAATTTGTCTTGTGTGACAAATCATAGTACCCAATAGAAAATTAGGAGGAATAGTCCAAAGTGGCAATAACTTTGTGAAAGCTTTTTTTTTTTTCATGTCAGGACAAGATTGAGAAACTGCAAGTCACTTCTGGTGTGAGAGAATTGGCCATCTGCAAAGACATTGCCCAGGGGATGCCCAGATGTTTTGATGTTTTACCATCCTTGTGGGAGGCTTCTCTCATGTCCCGCATGGAGAGCTAGAGCTGACAGAGGGAGCTCATCCACACTCTCCTTGGATTTAAGCCTCCAACCTGTTGGTCTTCAGTTCTTCTGGCATGAGGGTTTAACCCTTTGCACCACCGGGGGCTCCTGTGAAAGCTGAAAGAAGGTCAACCTAATACGAATGATATAAATATTAATAAATCATGGCCAGGAAAATATTTTTCAAAAATTGCAGATCAATTGAGGTTTTCTCAATATGGTTTATAGTTCTTGTAACAGTAGACCACCTCAAGATCAACCTACATGATGTGCATCAGTATTTAGATGACAGTAAAACCTGTTTCCTTTATGGGGGTTTTTTCGCAATCCCATGAGCTATACTATTCAAAGGAAGAAAAAAAGATTGTAACAAGGACATAATTTGCATAGAATTAGGGATGCTATTAAATAGGTAGTAAATATATTTTAGAAATAAGGCAAAACTAAGCCCATTACTACTTATGCATAGTCATAGAAGCAGTCTTCTGTCAGGCAAATTCAGTTTGAATGAAGGTATTCTGTCTAATCTGCATAGGTTCGTTTTTTTGATCCAAGCAGTTTTTGACATATCAAACCAAACTACAACTTAATTAGCGCTGACATAAGATGCAAATATGCAAGAAAAATTCTTCAGCAGTATGACATGTTTTCATTTCTTAAAGTTGATTTTTGAAGATAATTTTAATGTATGCAAATGATTATTATATTGGAGCCCATTTAAAAATCTCAACTTCAGAAGGAAGAGAAAAATAATCTTTCACAATATGTAAATCAGCATTTGTTTTGAGCCATTTTTCATTAGAATTAGATGAGTTAGAAAGCACATGAAGACATATTTGACCTTGATCCAACAGGCGGATAATTTTAGTTCTCCATAATCCCATTGTGTTAGAGAATTTGCAGAAATTGACCTAAAGGTAGACATTTTACATCCTTGCCACCTAAAGAGAGATAAAAAATGTCCCCACATTTTAACCACATGATGTGTAGTTGTTTTACAGACAGATGCTGGAGCCAATATTCACACAGCAAGTCTATTGCACTTGTGTTGGTTACGTTTTTTGAACTATGACAATTTGGGAGTCACTCAGCACAAACATTCTGCATTTTGCGAACACGTGTTTTCTGATATTGGGTTTCAAAGTGTTGTGAAATACATCTACAAATATTCCTGTGAATTTGAGATAGTTTTATCCCTGAGAGGCTTTGGAATTCTCATTGGGAAATAAAGTCCACAGCAATTTAGGGAGACTTTGCTAATGCAGGACCCAACCAGGTTAAGCAGCTGTGCCCCATATCGGGGGAAGATGGCTATGTGTTGTGTGGATGCCACAGAGCCAGTACTCATTTACTGCAGGTTATTTCACCCATGTAGATGTGCCCCTAGACTTCAGGTATCCAGTAAACCTAGGTCAGTATGGGAGTCTTCGGCATCTTCTCCACTCAGATTTCTTACATTGTTATAGAATTCCAACAACCCCAATCATATATCCAATAAATTATTGATGGGAAATCTATAATAGCTATAAAATAAGATAGGAAAGACAGTTTTTCCTGCTACTGCCTTCCCCTCTCACCTATGTAACAATGTGATATGGCGTAGTGAACTATGAGAGCTGTTGTTTTTTTCCAAGAGATGTCACCTTAACTCTGAAAAGTGCCCTTCCTATGAAACTTCATTGTGGATGTAAACTTCATTGTGATGTAAAACACCTTCCCAAACACCCCTCTGCATTTGGACATCTGTAAGTAGAGTGAAAAACGTATAAATGCAATTTTGAATCAACCGTAGGATGTTGTGTTGATGGTTGCCATTTAACTATTTTTAACCACATTACTATTTATGTAGAAAGTAACTTTTTTACTTTGAATTACACAAGAGTAACAGAAATATTGACTTTCAGCTTTAAGAACTTCTGAATGCTTTAAGCCCCTGCTCGCCCACTTACTCACTCCTGCCTCCCCTGCCTGTGCCTGTGGTACAAAACTGATATTGTTTGGGGCCATTGTCATGGGAAGAGTGCCATCCTTTGTCTTTCTTAGGATTTCTAAGAGATGCTGATTGTGTGAGTCAAATCTATGGGAATACTTTGAGTGTATAACAAATATATTTAAATTTGAGATATAAATAGCAAGGATTTTTCTTAAGTGTCTATAATAAATACACATATGTGCTTATATTAAATCAGAATACCAGCATTTACCACTGTTGCAGGCACATTGTTTAAAAAATGTTAGACAGTATTGCTTTTCTGAAGTTTTCTCAATTATATTGATCCTTATTTTTGTACTCTTCTTTACTACATGCATTTTCCTCTGGAGGGGTTGCCTGGAAGAGAAAACCAATTCTAATGAATTGTACGTTTGCATATTATCCAGAGGTCACTGATTTTGTAAACTGTTCCACAGGGAGGGAGTTGTTTATATTTTGAAGTTGACCAAATAGTTTTTTATTATTTAAAAAATAGTTACACATAATATTTTCCCCCTAGATTTTAAATCATCCAGACATGACCAATTCAAAATCTGTTTATATTTTAGGACCAAGTTTTGTTTCATCTCTGACATTTGTTTAGCTGAAAGGGAAGTGTCACATAGTATTTTAAGATCAGCTATATAGCACCATTCAAAGTCTGCATGCCTATCATCAAAATGTCATCCTCTAAGTGTGACTAAATGACTATTTCCTCTATGAATTTTACCACACCAAAAATAGTACTATGCACAGTTACAACAGATACATGTTGAAAACTATATAAATTAACTGCAATAAAATGTAACCTGGAGTTTTTCCTTTGTTAAAATGCAATTTATGAATACTAAACATTTTAAGATTGTCTTTAAAAAAGAATAATGTCATATTATTTTCTGTGTACACAAAATGGCCTAAATAATTCTAATCATCATCACCGTCTTTATTTGTATCCCTCCACAATCTCCCTAAAGGGACTCGGGGTGGCTCACAAAAAGCACTCAATAGTGCAACAATATATAAAATACAGCAAGGTACATAGAAATAAAAAATCAATAACAATATAAGTTTATCTAACACATTTACATAAAACAACATATAAAACTCCCACTAATTTAAAGATTCAATAAAACACCACAAAGGCTGCAGATATAAGCAGGCTATATACAATATCGGCCCCATAAAGTGCTGAAATGAAGCGAATCTCTAGGTCCTTGAATTTAATAATTAAGGTAGTAATCATGGTCAAGGGCTTGTTCAAAAAGCTATGTTTTCAGGTATGTCTGGAAAACTTGCAGAACGGGGGCTAGCCTAATTATCTGGGGAGGGCATTCCAAAGCTGGAGAGCCACCACCGAGAAGGCCCTCTCTCTCATCCCCACCCTAAAGACACAGGATTCCTGACTGATCTTGGAAGCTAAACAGGGTCAGCCCTTGTTAGTACTTGGATAGGAGACCACCTATGAATATCAGATGCTATATATTATATTTCAGAGGAAGGGATTGGCAAAAACCAACTCAGAGTATTCTTTGCCTTTAAAAGCCCTATGAAATTCATAGGGTTTCTATTTGTTTACAGGTGGCATGAAGGAACTTACATACATATAAAGTATATTTTGTAAGATCACAGAGGTATCTTTAGACATGGCCAGTGCTTAACGTTGACCTCTTATGTAGATGGCATAAAATGCTTCAATTTTTAAGTATTTCTATGCCAGCTGCATTTCATAAACTGTGAGCTTCTAAGTTCTGTCCTACTTAGTATTAGGATCTGAACATTTTTGAACCACTTTCTGCAGCAAGTGATTTCCTGATTGTTCCATTGGCAAATTTCAGGCACCTGGAATTATAATATTCCTGTAATCTATCTACTGGCTTACTAGAGGCAAATAGGGTTTGGTAAATTCTTTATTTTTTAATTTTTGACACTTGGAATTCCCAAGATTTCAACGCATACTGCCACATTTCATCAAATGTAAGGCATTCCCGAATGCATGTTTTTGAAGCCATAAAGTCATTTTTAACTTATGACAAATCTAAGACCCCATTTACACTACTATATAATCCTGTTTGAAGTTGCATTATACGGTCAGTATTGACTCATATAATACCGTTCAATAGTTATCATATTGGTCCACACTGATCATATCATATTGGTCATATTGGTCCACACTGATCATCATATTGGTCCACTGAGCATCATATTGGTCCACACTGATCATATAATGCAGTGTTGTAGTCCAACACTCAAGCCACTCCACCATTCTAGCTCTCAAGGCCACTCTT
Organism: Anolis sagrei; assembly: GCF_037176765.1. Classification (NCBI taxonomy): domain Eukaryota; kingdom Metazoa; phylum Chordata; class Lepidosauria; order Squamata; family Anolidae; genus Anolis; species Anolis sagrei. The sequence goes on along the minus strand of NC_090023.1, from coordinate 208,069,119 downwards.
TCCCACTACATATATTTTGTAGGCCACCTTGGAAACTCTGGTCTTGAACAGATAGCAAAGAAATGCATTATATTCACACATAAATATGTCACCGATATTATAATTGCTTGTTGCAGTGAATGAGACAAATAATTTGTCCCCTTTTCCATTGTGTCCCCCACCCATCCATGACTTGTGACATTATTACAAAAGGAATAGGAAGATGAGGGAACTTTGCTATAGAGTACTAGGATATATCTAAAGCTGGCGTAAATCAAACTCAAAAAAACAGTTGAGTATGAAAGGAATGATTTTACTGTAAGGCATTATTATGATTAACTTTCTAGAGCAACCAACAGTATTGAAGTTGGCAAAATGCTATATTGTAGAATAAAATGTTGAGGTAAATCAGGAAATGAGTGATGCTTTTTATATTGTAATAATTTCCATAATCTTTTCAGCTGCATAGTTACTTTTAATTTTAAACTTAAGGCATAGTTTTGAAGTATAACTCAGCAGATATTGAGCTGTAATCTGTAGAGTTTAATGAAAGCTAATTGGAGGACGAAATTCCGGTCTAATTAAAATATGACTACATAAAATGTGAAGGATAAATGAAGGAAAATACTGTATAGGGCAGAGAATTTAAAACAATTATTATTCTGAATACTGTCAAGTAATGCTTTTGTACATAATGATCATGGGCATTGCCAGAAATAGAACAACCTTGACAAAGTTATTTTAAATGATTTTGGGGAGGATCTTTTGTTCCAAAAGTGATTATTTAAATAACAACTATTTAAGAGTTTCTATTTCAAAATGAAAAATAAAAGCAAATTTCATTCTCAACTAAAACATACCATGTTCTGTTCATGAGCTACATTCCATCCATGGTGGCTCATGATCAACAGATGTAAATGTTTGACTTTTGAGTTCTAATGAGATTTCAATACCGAACGAACAATAAAAATTTATGCATTGCATACTTTTATTGGCCTTTGGCTTCATGGTTAGTGTTACTCCCTTTCAACAGCTTTGGTAATAATATATCCAGCAGGCTTTAGAGAAAGAGTTAGTTTTAGTGGCAGGTTGAAGTGGTAAAAATTAATGTGATTGCTTGGTATAAATCATGAATTTCCATCAAATTATTGTACAACATAAGAATCAGCAGCACTTGTGATTCCAACTGTAGAATATTAAAACCATAGTCTGAGAGAATCCGGATCATTTCCTGTTGTTACTCCTTGGATCATTTTAAACAAGTTATCTGTGCTTTAATACATAATACATTATCGGTGATGAGGCATGCAGCTTTGTAGTCCAAGCCCCTGGTGTTGGCAACACAAACTCCTGCCACCACCTGTTGGCTAGTAGTACATGGCACTTCTTTCTGATGACTGATAACACATACTCTCTAAGCTAAAAACTGTGACTCACCAACATCAGAGTGTGGTCAAGATAGCAAAAGTCATCAGTGAGGAAAAACAGAGAAGCTGTGAGAGTCTGCAGCAGTTTGCCTGGGCCTAGTGGATAGGGCAAGATTCTGCTCCCTCAACTCTTCTCCCCATCACAGTTAATCGAGGACAAACTACTTTTGTTTCTTGAATTCAGGGCAGATCTACACTAACCACTAAGCCAGGGCTGATCGATCTTGACATATGCTGGATTGACCCAAGGATTGGTCAGATAGGCACTTCCCCTGGCACCACGGAGGTGGGCTCAAGTCCTGAGTGCCCAGGGACACAGAATACAGTTTGGCATTGCTGGACAGACACCCTTACTGTATATTCCTATCCGTGTTGCAGTGATTTCTGGCCAGAACCTGTTGACTACCTGCAGTAATGTCAGCCAGGGCAACCCCGTCCTCTCCTCGCTCCATTCTCCTATTGTCCCATCTCTCTTGCCAGTTCACTGCAGGCAATGGCTGACAACTAGGAACTATGTTGAACCCAGGGACTGCTGTGACATGAAGAATGGGAGGGATGGTAATTGCCATCCCATCTCCTCAAGCCCAGGAAACACAGGATGGCAGTGAGAACAGTTGCAGTCAGCTACGTTCCAGAACTGGATACAACTGTTCAGACAGGCCAAAAGTCGAGAAATAGTCCAAATTCTGTGCCAGAATTCGGACCATCCCTCAACTTTGGTTAATGTGGGGCAAGGGTATATGAAGCCTGTATTAAGTTACACCGAATCAACTTTGTGTGACGTGGCTGCCATAGAGCAAATCAGGGCCCATCTGATCTAGGTGGTCAGTGGAGATGTTTGCAGCAACTGAAAGAAACGTAGTACAAAGTTGGAGGAGGAGGAAGGAACTGGAATCATTTTAAAAGCAGCTGAAGAAATAGGACATTATAAGATTAACCAGGACTGTTCATACCAAATTTGGGCCAATTGGAGCATATGATAAAGTATCTGATGCCGCAGAGACTATTCTTCAGCTAAGGTCCTTATTACACTACACTGGTATAATGCTATTATTCCATGTCAACTGCCATGACAACACCCATGGGAATTCTCGAGTTTGTGATTTAGTGAGGAACAAGAGCTCTCTTGCTAACTATGCCCTTCCCAAAACTCAAATTCCATAGGCAGTTAAAGTGGAATGATGGTGCTATAGCAGGCATGGGCAAATAGGATAGATGTGACCAAACAACATCATAGTGTGGCAAAGATGGCAAAAGGCACTAAAGAGAAATAACACAAAAGATAAAAGAAGCAGCAACAATTTGTTTTGTTTTAGCCTACTAGGAAAAACAAGATTTGACACCAACTTCCCTTCACTTCTTTTCTCTTCTCTTCTTCCCAAGTTAACTGAATGCACACTCTCTTTTTTTTACTTTGATATAAGTCTGAAGCAATAGAACTGAGATCATGAGAAAGGAGGAAAATGGAAGAAAAAAAAAGAAACCAGAACATTTTAAAAGTAGCTAGAAAAGTGGGATAGTAGCGGGTTGATTAGGACTGTCCCTGCCATGTTGAGACAATGGGAAGGTATGCTATTCTATCATGAGTAACTACAGGATCTGTAGAAGAAATAATTTTGGTGATCATGAAATCATTCCTTTAAAGGGCTACAGCCTAAGAATAAGTATGTTGCTTTAAAAACATAACTGATATATTTTCAGTTCGGAAATGATTTTACCTGGAATCTCTGATTAGAGTATTATGAAATTAATGAAAATTAACATAATCCTACTTGAATGATTTCTAGAAATTCTCATTAAAATGTTACTCCTATGCCATAAACTTGACAAGTATCTATAGCAGCCAACTTTCTACAAAATATTGTATTTATTTCTTAATTAGCACTGAGTCAACATACATAACTCATTATATTTTGTCATGTCTTGTCTTGAAATAAAATACTCAGGCATGAAAGGGAAATGTTTGCTGTTACACAAATGGAAGTTTTTCTACCCATATCCAGATTTCCGCCCATCCTTTCACCATTACTACCTTAAATAATGTCCTTTAATACGGTTTTGTAGTTTACGAAACTAGATATATAGATAGTTCCAAAACCTCGCCATCTCTGAGAATGCCTGCCATAGATGTGGAAGAAACGTCAGGAGAGAATGCTTCTGGAACATGGTCATACAGCCTGGAAAATTAAAAGCAATCCAGAGATTCCGGCTATGAAAGCCTTCGACAACAGATAGTTCCATTGACTGCATGTCAGAGTTGAAAAAGAAAACAAAAGCAAGGAGATAACATAATTCTATAAGATACACAAGTGACACAAGGTAGGCACTGCAGCTGGCATTGCAGTCTTTACCAAACAATGCCATGTGCATTACAGGTTTGCTTCTCCCTTCTAATTATCCCATCCATAGCTATTGGCACGTAAAGTCCATCAATAGCTCCCTATCCCACTATGTTCTAACTACCACCATTATTTTCGGGGGAATAATAAGGGAAACATTCCAGAACAGTCAAATGAAGACTTAACAAGCCCAGAGGCAATGAAATGATGATCCTTAGGAGCTATGGATGGAATAAAATATCCCAGTAGGTGGCATGGTGGCTGGAACCTCAAAAAGCAGTGACATTTTGTTTCTTAAACAGCATTTCCCTGACATTATAATGTCACATTTTCTAAAAATATGATATACATGAAACACATGAATAAGTTCCATTATACAATCTTTTTACTTAAGATTCTGTATTAAGTAATGAAGGGAATGAAGGGAACAGTTACGGATGGACCATATGGTCTAAAGCAGCGGTTCTCTACCTGGGAGTCACAACCCCTAGAGGGGTCAATTGGCAATCTGGGAGGGGTCGCACTACCCCCTCCTTCTGTTTATCAGCCTCCCTGTCATGGCTGCCAGCTGTGGAGGGAAGGCTGTTGAAGTCAGTTGGCTAGTAGGCAAAGCAGGTGCCTCCCCTCTTCTCACGCTGGAGGCTGGCGGGTTGAGGGAAGAAGAGAGAGAGAGGGAGGGAGAGAGGGGGGGAGGAGAGGGCCATAAAGAGGGGGTGTCCCCGAGAGGCTGCTAGGTTGGTGGCAGCTACCTGACGCTTCTCTCCTTGCCCTCCTCAACACTCGGGCCCAGACTCTGGGACTCCCTAACTGGAAGGTTGCTAGAGGAAAGGGACAGTGGCAGTCATTCACCACCCAACCGTAGACTGAGGGGAAGCAGCCAGTGCCTCTGGGCCAGTCTCAAAGGAGCTGCTGCTCCTGTCTCCGCTGCAGCTGATGGCCTGGAGCCTGGGGATGAAGAGGCTGCCTGCAAGCCACCTCATGGGGCTGCTTCCGCCCTCACATCCTGGAGCCACCCTCACCCCTTCCCCTCACCGCCTCACTGGAGAAACAAAGCCCTGCCAGCTGCCTGCCTTCTCCTGCCTCCTTGGCTGAAAATTAGGTAGTGCCTGATAATAGGTGCCCTTCCTTCCTTCCAGCCTTCTTTGGGCCTTTGGTTCTATGTGCCCAGTTTGGCTCTGATCCATCATCAGTGGAAGTTACAGGGTCCTCTGGATGCAGGGAGAACTACAATTACCATCATGTTGGGTCAGTCTCCTCCGCACCCAACCCTACCAGTATTCAATGTTGCCAAGTATTGTTCCAAGATTGGTTTAGTTCCATCATTGGTGGAGTTCAGAATGCTATTCGATTGCAGGTGAACTATGAATCCCAAATGTCAAGCACCAGCATGAACAGCGCAGCGGAGGAAGAGACAGAATGGCCTCCTCCTTCTCCTCCTCCCTCACTCAAGGCCCAGCGGAGCAGCCCCAAGGCTTCCTTGAGCCAGGGAGCGGGCAGAGGCATCTCCACTGCTGTGCTGCTTGTGCTGGCGCTGTCGCAGCGACTGTTCTTGGGCAAGGCCTGGCCCACCCTGCCCAGGCACAGTCACTGCAACAGCACTGGCAGGGAGGCCTCCTCTTGCTTCTCCTCCCTGGCTCAAAGCCCACAGAAGGGGATTGGACTGGAAGGCCTTTGGGGATCCTTTCCAACTCTAGGATCCTATTATTATTATTATTATTATTATTATTATTATTATTATTATGCAGAGGCTGAATGGCCATTTGTCAGGAGTCCTTTGATTGTGCTTTTCCTGCATGAAGGCAGAAGAAGGGGTTTGGACTGAATGGCCCTCGGAGGTCTCTTCCAACTCAAGGATCCTATTACTATTAAATCACTGTCAATTCCTCCTAAACTGCTCCAGTATTTTCTGTTGGTCATGGAGGTTCTGTGTGTCAAGTTTGGTCCAGATCTGTCATTTGTAGGGGTCTCAGTGGTCTGTGGAAGTCAGAGCTGAATTGGTTGAAGGTACTGCAAATCCCATCACCCATTGTCCATACTCTCCCAAACATATTGTTTTTAATCACTATTCTTTAATTATATTCAATTTGTAACAATGAAAATACATCCTGCATATCAGATATTTACATTACAATTCGGAATAGTAGCAACATTACAATTATGAAGTAGCAACAAATATAATTTTATGGTTGGGGGTCACCACAACATGGAGAACTGTATTAAGGGGTCACTGCAATAAAAAAGGTTGAGAGCTATTGGTCCAGGAAGACCCTTATGCTAAAGGAAAGGGATTCTGAATGTAGGTAAAATGTAGAAGCTTCAGAGTTATTAAGATCATACAGATCTCAAAGAGAAGTGCATTCTTATCTTACTGTTAAACTAATTGGTGTTTTCTACCAATACAATAACAATCCGAAATGTAAGTAAAGAGTTCAACATGAATACTTTTCACTTGGTGCTTGCTTGGTAATTTTCCAATATCTGTTGTTTTGTGATTGACTAATATATTGCCAGAAGGTTTGCCATTACGACATAGTTTTTCCAAAGGTAAAATGTATGTTTGCTTCAATGCCCAATTGCTCAGATCCAGTGCTGACATCTGAACCAGCACTGTGTTATTAAATAAACTGCTGTCTTCGATGGACTGTGGCTCCATTCTTGAACCCAAAACTGAGTTGGTTTCCCCTTCGGCAAACTCCCTGAAAGACATGTCTTCACCTACCTTTGGAAACTATCCCAGCTAGTAAAGATGTGCCCTTTGTGCATTTTACTTGGTTTAAAAATGTTTTCACAGTGATTCACATGGCAGGCATACCTGTTTGTGAAGTAACATAGGAGGCAGAAAGAGACTAGCTCCACAGTACATGCATTTCTACCATGATGGAAAGGAGTGTTCATGGATCTTCTCCCCAAAAGCAGGTGGTGATTAAGCCAAGGAGATGTCCTAAGCACATGCATCAGTATGGGCAAAGGGCCAAATGGTGATGCTGTGTGGTATACCAGGAAAAGAGAGATACAGATAGCCGAGAACCCATTAACATCCTTTCAGCCCATGGAGGCAGGGCCATGCGAAATCCCGAACTAATTTCACTTCCACCTATTCACAGAAAATATAGCATAATATAATCTATATATATAAATTTGTTAGGGGCATCCAATGAGGAAACAAAACTCAAAAACCCCCCAACGAAACTTAACCAAAATTCCCATGCCCATAACACAACCCACAAGGTACAAACATATCTACTCAAAATGAAAAACAACACAACAACACACTCACAAAACGGCAAAACAACAAAACTCAAAAATCCCCCAACGAAACTTAACCAAAATTCCCATGCCCATAACACAACCCACAAGGTACAAACATATCTACTCAAAATGAAAAACAACACAACAACACACTCACAAAACGGCAAAAGGATAAAACTCTAAAAAAAAACCAACGAAACTTAACCAAAATTCCCATGCTCATAACACAACCCACAAGGTACAAACATATTACTCAAAATGAAAAACAACACAACAACACACTCACAAAACAGCAAAACAACTGAGCATGCGCATTGGCGCCCAGCCGCAAGTTCCCTGGCGCGCGCACATGCCCTTCCGGCCAACGTTCCCTCTGCAGAAACCATGCCCACTCCAAGCCCCACCGCGCCGCTTCCCGCACACACACACACCCCTGCCGCACACACACACACAACCCCACACTCCATCACTTCCCCGCTGCCGCACGCACACACGCAACCCCACTCCCCCCGCCGCCGCACACACACACACACAACCCCACGCTCCATCACTCCCCCCGCCGCCGCACGCACACACGCAACCCCACTCCCCCCGCCGCCGCACACACACACACAACCCCACGCTCCATCACTCCCCCACCCCAATCTTATCTCCTTTTACTTCATGCCCCCTCCAAACCCCACCCCGCCCCTTCCCGCCCTGTCAAAATCTAGGAAAGACAGGAAGGAAGGAAAGAAGGAAAAAAGAGAAAGGGAGGTAAAGAAAAAGGGGGAAGGAAGGAAAGTTAGAGAAAGAAGGAAGAAGAAAAGGAAAGATGGAAGGAAAGAAAAGAGAGACAGCAGAAAAGAAAGAAAAAGGGGGAAGGAAGGAAAGAGATAGAGAAAGAAGAGGAGAAGGAAAGATGGGAGGGAAGGAAGGAAGGAAGGAAGGAAGGAAGGAAGGAAGGAAGGAGGGAGGGAAAGAAGGAGAGAAAGAGGGAAGATTGGCCACAGCAACACGTGGCGGGTAAAGGTTGTTATTTCTATTATTATTATTATGCTATTGTTCCTATGAGACCCTGGAGGAATGGGAGAGGTGTCAGGTCCCAGAGGCAATGCATTGCATTATTGTTATTGTTATGATGGTGGTAAAATAAAAGGAAATAAAAAGTGAAAGAAGGAAGGAAACAGGGAGGGAAGAAAGGCAAAGGAAGAAAGGGGGAGGGAATGAAGGAAAGAGAGAAGGATGAAACCAAGTAGTGAAAGAAAGAAAGAGATAGAGAAGGAAGAAAGGAGAGAAAGGGGGAGGAAAAGGGGGAAGGAATAGGTAGGTACCTCTCTTTCATAATAGTCCAGATATCTACCTCAACTTTGATAAGTTTTACTATAGGCCACAGCAACGCGTGGCAGGGCACAGCTAGTACAATATAATATGTTATATTTGGCCACTGCCCTATATCTGTAGCAATTGTATACAGACAGATAATACATGTAGAGGAAGAGAAGATCAGAAGCTTGATTTTAGCATGCTTGTTAAAGTTCCTTAATCTCTGGCACGCCGTGTACTGTAAAGATTTCAACTCTATTAATGCAAACCCTCCTTTCTATTTAACCAAACACCTGGTTGTCAGAACTGAGATTAAAGCATCAGGTTTTTCGGATGCACCAAGGTGTAGTGTTTTTTATGTATTTTTAACAATAGATGCAGGAGTTGGTCTTGGAGCAGAAATCTATTTTGCTATTCTGTTTATCAGCCATCCAGTGACTGACCCAGGTAGCTGCACCTGTGACCAGTTTTTTGTAGCAGGCTCTCAAGTAGAAGAAATGCAAAAGTAATCAGCACATTTTTGCCTTTCATTTATCTCTGTCATCTGGGAATCTGATCCTGATAGTATCAGGAGCAATGAAAGGTACATCCTGACATTATTTCAGGAGGGTTTTTTTTGTCTAGACAGTGAAGATCAACTACTTCTATCTCTGGAACACATATGAGAGGAATGGGAGGGGGAGGAATCTAGGCTGGAGGCCAGAGGGGAGTGGGGGTAGTAAGCTGTCTATATTTTCTGAAAAAGAAGAAGTTAAAAACCACCACCTACTCATCAGGTGGTTGGAGACTGAGGTTGTAACAATGTGCTGCAGGCAGAAGTTCTGAAAATCCCAGAAAGTGTTGAAAACATCTCTAAACAAGGTATTTTTCTCCTGCACCTTTCTTGCTAAAGGTCCCAATTGCTGCCAAGAAAACTAGTGAGAATGTTAGCTGCCAAATAAAAAATTTATGACAGAGTTTGGCAAAGGACTGTATCACTGCTTGTTTTATACATTTCCACAAGGCTATTGAAGAGGGTTTTTTGTTGTGTTTTTTGCTTTTTTTGAACACATACAGTTCACTGGTCATCATGTACTCTAATAATAAAAAGTTTACGGAGCTAGGATTGAACAATACAGCATTTTAAGTATATAATAACTGCCTATAAGTATTTGACGGTAATATTTTTATATAAAAATCCCTATAATGTGTGTGTAAGTAAATAAGTGTAAAAATCAATCTAACAGGCATCCTTGTGAGGTGAATCAAGTCTTGTAGTAAAAGTACATGAAATCAATTAAAAGCATGTTGTATTAGCATTTTTACTTGTTACACATTCATGTCTGGGTTAGTAAAATGGCTGTTGGGAAACATAAAGGAGCTCATTCACAACAACTTGTGCATGGCATTGACAGTTGAAAACTGGGAGAAATAATAGACTGGACTTGTCTCGCTCTCAAATATCTAGTAAGCCTTTTGGGTGTGTTATTAAATTAATAGTATGGAAGAAAATATCTCAACAGGTTTTGAGCAGGGAGGGGGAATATATTCAGTACAAGTTAAGATGCTTGACTGTAGTAATTAAGTTCACACCTTTTTAGGAGTTACTTTGCTTGTTTGATAGCATAAAATTACCTCCCTCTTTCTCTACTGAACTGCATTAAGGCTGGGGTGCCAAAGTAATCATTTATTGTGTTTAATATAGATTATATAATTCTTATTTGGAAAAAAAATTGCAATCAGTTAAATGTCCAGGACTTCGGAAGACTCTATCACCCATCCTAAGTCACAGCACATAAGATACGGAACATTTTCTTGTGAATTAATTGGGGAAAAAAGTATTCCGTTACTAATGGAAAGAAAAGCTGTAGCCCTTACCACCCTCAGTGGCCAAGAACCTTGGGAACCATTCCATAATAAATCTTGCTCTTACCAAAAAAGCAGGTTTTGGTCCATCATCGAACTAGCTAAGCTCTGTATAGTCCAACAGGTATTAACTTCATTTCCCAGTGCATAAAAAAGATCAAATTATAGTACGAGGACCCTTTCGGGAGCCCTGGAGTTCAATCCTTTTCATTTATAGAAGCTACACTGGACCAACCCCTATTCTGAGGAAGATGAACAAAAAGGGATGCCACCACATCTGATGATAAAAGAATGATTGTTTATACACAGCTTTTTTGTTGAAACATTCCACAGGTTGCCAGTCTGTTTCCAGCTATAACTAAAATATGTAAATCTTTTATCATAACATAATTTACAAAACTCTATATAGATCAGGTCAGGGTTAATCTGGAGGGCCATATTTCCTGATATTGGATCTTCTGGAAAGAATAAATAAATAAAAGCATTTGGACCATAGCTAATGGGGCTTGCAGTACCTTCACTCACTTCCTGAGACCACTGTGACCCACACCAATGGTTGATCAAGACCAAACTTGGCACACAGAGTCCCCGTGACCCACTCTACATCCCGGTGCAGTTTGGAGGAGGAAGGACCATGTACGATGAGTCTTGCATATAGGAGTTGGAGTTCACCCGCACTCACTGAACCTAGCTGACATTGGATCTAGACTAAACTTGGAGCACAGGTAACAAATGCCTTGCTCAAATAACCCGGGCACCACCGGGTTCCCAAGCTAGTAATAAATAAATAAACTTTATTTGTATCCCGTCCTATCTCACCGAGGGGACTCAGGGCAGATTCCAACAAAAAATAATGACAAATTCAATGCCATAGCACATTCATAAATACTTTATCTCTGTCCTGTCACTTGACAAGTATGCTGTCCCCAATCTACACTGACCATTTAATGCAGTTTGAAGCTACTTTGGTAATTTTCCAACATGGCTTAACATCTGTTGTTTCATGATTGACTAATATATTGCCAGAAAGTTTGCCATTGCTAAATAGTTTTTCCAATTAGTGAAATATATGTTTGCTTCGATGGTCAATTGTTTTGATTCACTGCTGACATCTGCACCAGCACTGTGTTATTAAATAAACTGCTGTCTTCGATGGACTGTGGCTACATACTTGAACCCAAACTGGGCAGGTTTCCCCTTCGGTAAACTGCCTGAATGACATGTCTTCACCTGTCTTTGGATGCTATCCCAGCTAGTAAAGATATACCCTTTGTGTATAAAAATATTTTCACTGTGGTTCACATGGCACACATACCCATATTTGAAGTAACATAAGATGGTAGCTTCAAATGACATTACTAGACAACAAACTGCAAACCAGACAGTACTCCCACAAAAGTGCATGAAATAAAGCCCTTAATATGCAGCAGTGCTCTGTAGTTTATGTAATCACCATCCAGGTCTCAAAGTAGTTCCAGGATTTCCTGTGTAATCATCTGCACAGTTAAACCACTGTTTTCAGTATCGATTTGAAACTGCATGCAATGGTCAGTGTAGATGCGCCCTACTCCTCATGGGAATATGAGAGTCTTCCCTGTGGCTGTTTCTACACTATGGAACTCTCTTCCTAGAAAGCTTAGATAGGCACCTCCTTGCTATGCTTTCATAGGCATGTGAAGGCCTCTTCATTTTAGCAGATTCCTTTCATGCTTATGTTTGTTATTCTTTTCTATTGTTTGCTTTTAATTTTATTAACAGTTTAATTATATTTTTAACTTTGGCACGATGTAATTCATTTTTGTTGTATATATTTTAACTTTGAAAATTTCCTTAAATCACATATTAAAAGGCAGGATATACATACAGTAATTATCATCTTTCTCAAAATGATTTTCCTGTAGCAGAAGTCAACGGTGTGCTACAATGCTTGTAAGTCATATCTTGCCATAGGTGTCAGCACAATCATATTGGTCTGGCACTTACTATAAGTCCCTTGCCTAGGCAATGGTATCTCATGAGTAAGAACTGTTGCATGATGGAAGTCTTATAAGCTTTACACACAAAATATTAGTTTATATATTTCATGGTCTTTGATATAAACTACTAAAGACAGATTGCCATTAAAGGGATTATTCCATATAGCATTCAGAGTTAATTCACAGAAGATTAATCAGGCGACTATCATAAGCAAATTAGTATTGGATTAAGAGATTAAGTAAAAATAAGTTTGGCTGGGGGTTATTTATGCAGTCCTATTGAGTGTGTGTTTCTATTTTTATGATTCCACTTTAATTTACTGGAAAATTAACATACAGGTATATATTTCATAATCATAGAGAGCCAACATAATGGTGGTTTGAATACTGGATTAAGACACTGAGCGAACAGGGTCTGAATCCCTGCTTGGCCATGGAAACTTACTGAGTGACCTTGAGCAACTTACACTCTTTCAGTCTCAACAGATGGCAAGGGCATAGCCCATCTGAACCAATTCTGCCAAGAAAACTTAAGGTTCACCTTGGGGTTTCCCTAAGTCAGAAATGATATGAAGGAACACAAAAACAATTTGATGCTAATGGAGTTCGTTGACTTGGGAACCATTTAATATTATACACACCTTCTTTTCTGTGTATAAAATAATAGTGTACTTATATACAGGAAAACCAAGATGAAGGCAACCTACTCCCTTCTGCAGCCTTCTTTGCAGTCAAAACCTACCCTGGTGGGGTGGGGGAGGAGAGTGAGAGAGACTTATGGGCCCTGTTTGTATGCGGTAAGGAGGACTCCAGGAGGGACAGCAGAGGGGAAAAATCCATTGTACTCACTAGCAAAATCTTTGCTTAATCTTGTATTATCTGAAGTATATTAAGAGTATTTGGAGTACACACATCTATGCAGAAGTAAGATCAAACTTAATGTCACCATTCTGTGTTTTTAGTAATTTTTCACAATACTTTCTGTTTTAAACTCAAATATGTGATCCTAAGGATATTGTGATGCAGTGGTTAGAGTGTGGTTCTGCTCCTCCATGCAAACCAAAAATACAACAAAAATGTCTGCACAAAAATCTGCCCAGGAACATATTTACCAATTCACTAACTGTTTCTGATAACTGAATTTTAATCATTTAGTGTAGTTTGGCTGGAGGTTTTGGGGCCTTCCTATTAGACACAACTACCGCATTTAGCAAATGAGGTGAACCACCTAAGGACAGAACTGTTTGTGCTTGTGTATGTATGTGATTCTTTAGTCATTTTGTTTTCAAGGAAAACAACTAATTTTAGCAATTTTCTTCAACTGTGAAGCTTTTTATGCATAACATAAATCCAGAACTCTAAATAGTCTTCAAAAACAAGGACTTATGGAACACAAAATTTGAACATGCTTTGTTTTGCACAGAAAGCAATACTATTAAAGAAACCACAAAGTCATTTTTGTGCTGTAATCTGGGACTTCTGCATAAAATCTACATGGCATTATTTTCTGCGTAAAAAATGTTTTTTTTTTAATGTGGAGGAAAGTAGAATTTTTCTCAGAATATGTCATGAAATCTCTTTGTATATTGAGATATCTCTTTGTCAGAATTTCCTAACACTCATGAAACACTTTTTTGCAATTTTCCAAATATTTTCCCCTTTTTTGCATTCCTGTTATTCTGTCTTTCCGGAGCCTCCTCAGCTAGCCTGTAGATTTAAATTTGAAGTAGATAATGCAATCCAGTGATTAAGATTCAATTATAATTCCAGTTGCCATTTGTACCTTGACTGAGCAGAAGCGCCATCTTGTTCTGTGCCTTAGGTTAGTGCTACTCACGCCCATGGACCATTGCTGGCCCCCAAACTATTGACTGCTGATGTCTAGCAATACCCGAGGAAGAAAGCAATAATTGTAGCTAATAAGCACAAACATGATGCCAGTCCCACACTGCCTTAGGTGACGGTTTGTCTTTGCTCAACCTTGGAAAGCATCCCTTATTTGTCAAAACCTTGAATAAGGTGAATAGGATTTTCAGTTTGGCTCAGATTGAAAAATAGACAGAATGCATTGAACTAAAGATATACCATTTTCTTATAATACTGCTAAAAAGTAGAAGGTTCCTTGTGGTAATGGAGAAAGACCGTTTGAAAGCTAGGTCTCTTAGTACGTGTGCCAAGCTAAGACAATCCCATCTTCCCCTCTGACAGTACTTTGTATTGATTTCTCTGGACGAATATTTTAAACCTTGTTGGTGATATGTACCAGCCAGATAGCAATCATAATAGAAACCATGATACATTCTTCAAAGACATACAAAGAATTACCATATATTTCCATGTGATGGATAGCTCCAGACATATAATCTGTTTTGTGCTTGCAGTTGTCCCAGTCGTTGAAGTGAAGGTGTGATCTTGAACATGCTCTGTGTGTATGTGCCTCCACATCATCTGTTAACTTCTGCCAACTCCATGAATTTCATAGGATTTACTTAGGCAAGGAATTTTTGGAAGTGGCTTTGCCAGTTTTTTCCTCTAAAATAATCTTGTAATCCTCTTTTCACTGGAGTACTGTCTGTTAGTAAACTTGTAAGTTGCACTTGAGCCCTGAGCATTTTTACCATCCAGTGACCTCAGATTTCTGAAATACTTATCTTCCTATCTAAAACTTATTGAGCAAATCTCTGCATTTCAGTCATCTCTTGAGAAAGCAAGTACTTTTCGATTGTATCAGATTGAGACCTGAAGTGTTTTCTGTGAATGCATAGAAAGAAATAAGCCATCACACCCCCACCAAATTCATGGGTCTAATCTTACCAACAAAGAAAAAAGGAAAGTCTGTAGTACAAATGCCACTAGGCATGTCTGTTCCCCAACTTCCCTTTCAATGGCTTCTCCCAACATACAAAAGACTAGTTGTTTTATTGAAGCATAACACTGAATTTATTGCAAAATTTCAAGTATATCTTCTTCCTAACAAGCAATATTTTTTTACTCATGGAAAGAGAAATACTTTAATGGTAGCAAGTATCTCCTGTCAGCTAATTCTCTATCAGGAAAACCATTTGTGAATACATCGATCGTTTTTATTTATTTATTTCTCACGGATGCCGTCTCTGCTATTCCCAGGATTTCTCTGTGAATCAGTTGGGCAAAAAAATGATTTTTATTTGTTTCACTGGCCTTCTGCAAAATTAGCTTATGAACTGTTTTTAAAGGGAGGCTCAAAGCACACAGCACAGGTTGGGGGAGAAAATAAGCCTATAGCAGTCAAAATTGTTGTCTGAAATGTCTTCAGACTGGAAGGCTGAATTTATTGCACAAAACAAGTCCTAGCAGTGTGGAGGTGTGCAGTCCTGCTCATTATCCCTGGAAAAACGGGGAACCAAAAGGCACAGTAAAAAAAATTAAATTTTAATAATGCTAGTGATATTTTCTAAATCCTTCTTGACAGAAAGATTCTCATTATTTTTATCTGTCTCAGAGTAGGCTCCTTTAATGCCATCTTCACAAATGGCCTTAGCCATGATTGTTTTCTTTTCTTCATAGCATTCAGGGGAGGGAATGTGTGGAAGATGAATATATATACAATCCATACTAAGATGCTTTTCTATCATTCAAAAAGTGCCATGAAGTGCTAACATTTTGGATAGCATATTTTCAAGAACAATTGCTGCACATACTTCAGGAGGAATTACTATGTTTTGTTTTAGTTGGGGGTACTGTTTTTTTGTTTTTTGACATATTGCTCAAAAGAGGTCAATTTCCTCTAGAAAAAGATGCCTCTTACAAACATAGGAAGGAAAGAAACCTAAATCCAAAAGTGGTCTCCAGGGTCTAATCTATTTGCTATTTGTAGCCCTAGACTGATTGAAATCACAATTAAAGCAGAAGTTGTTTGGCTTTGCTATAGAGCCTTCGAATTCGTGCTGTTAAAGATTGTCATTTTGACTTAGCTTGACCTTCCCTTAAAGTGTTCATTTTGTTTCTTTAAAATTTGAGGAATGTGAATGAAACCATAGTTACCAAAGTAGCTGAGACACTGTCATGTTTCTTCTTGTTGCCTTTTTCTGCATATCTTATTGCTAGTGAAACAGTTGTTTTGTTTGGATGCATGGTTTTTGTCTTTATCATTTGTTAAGAAAGCCATGTGTGTATATTTCCTCAGACCAAGGATTTTCAAAACGATCTAGAACACTTTAGCTGGTTAGCCGTCACCTGTAATTTCAGGCATGCACCCACATCTCTGGATATAGAAGGAATCCCAGTCCACCACAGCCACTGCCTGTATAATGTAGAGACCATGTGTACTACTAATCAGGGAATGGTTCTCTATTTTCAAGAGGTGACAGATTTATATCCACTTTTGAAGTCATCCTCTATTTGAAAAGCAATCCAATTCAAAGATAGTATCAGTATGTATAATCATAAAAAAATAAAACAAGAGCCCTGATGCTTCATATTGAGGATTAGCACCTAGTCAGGAGATTGAGAAAGTGCATAAGCTTTTAGTCACTGTGTTGTATTTAAGTGTGAAATAATTCAACATTCACTGCAGTTAGGGGCACAGGACACCTGCCAAAATAAAAAAAAAATGTGAATTTTAAAAATCATATTATTCTTTACCTGGTTGAACAATTTTTTAAACGTCCCTAGGTTCCAATTACAAGTCTATTAGCAACTTCTGCCAAAAGTTGACCATAGAGTCACAATGGAGGACCTAGGGATTCTTAGAGAGACCATATTAATAATATCTGTTAATAATCAAATCTGCAAATGTTTGAGCCCCCCCCCCCCTTCAGGGATTGAGAAGGGCGGGGTAGACATTTTGGAAATAAATTAATAAAACCCACAAATGTAGATGGCCAATTGTATAACAATCATTTTCCAGTTGCATTTAACAATATAACTTAGCATATACAAATATATACTAATATCTCCTCTCTTTTTTTAGTGATATTATTTATTACTTTCTGATGAATGACCAGCCACAGAGAATAGGTTGTAAGGAAGATTTTTCAGGAAGGGAATACAGTTGGCATGGTCAGTGAAGGTTCAGCTAGGCTAGATGGAAGAAACAGCAGCAGTGAGGGTGAAGATAAAGAAGAGGTAGGTAGAGACTCAACTCCTGGCAACATCTTCATCACCTTACTCCTCATCTTCACTGCTGCTTCCTGGGCCTTGGGCTCAAATTACAGGAAAGCAGATTTAACCAGAATATTAGGAAGAACTTCCTGGCTGTAAGAGTTGTTCAGCAGTGGAACTCTCTGCCTCTGAGTGTGGTGGAATCTACTTCTTTACTGTCTTTTAAACTGAGGCTGGATGACCATCTGTCATGGGTACAGTGTTCCCTCGCCGCTTCATGGTTCGCTTTATGCGGACTTGCCATATCGCGGTTTTTCCTCCCCCCCCCCCCCTGAGCTACAGGGGGGAGGAGGGGAGGGGGAGCCAGACGATCCTCCTCACCACCTCCGCTGCTCCCCATTCCTTCCTCGGAGGACTCAGCCCAGCCTGGCAGTGCCATCAACTGATTGAAATCTCACTTAAAGCAGAAGTTGTTTGGCTTTGCTATAGAGCCTTCGAATTCGTGCTGTTAAAGATTGTCATTTTGACTTAGCTTGACCTTCCCTTAAAGTGTTCATTTTAACCTCCGAGACCAGAGCACTCAGTGGCAGCCTCCTCCTCCTCACCGCCTGTACTCCTGCCGGCTTCAGAGGCCCCTTGGCCACCATTGATGGTGCTGCCTGGCTGGGCTGAGGCTTTAACCCAGCCTGGCAGTGCCGTCAACGGCGCCCAAGGGGCCTCTGAGGCCGGAGCAGTAGAGGCTGCATGGAGGAGGCTCCTCCCACTTGGCGGCAGCCTCCTCCTCCTCGCCACCTGTGTTCCTGTGAGGAGGAGGAGGCTGCTGTGGAGTGTCCCTATTTCACTGATTTTCACTTATTGTGGGGGCTCCTGGAATGGAACCCCCACAATAAGTGAGGGAACACTGTACTTTGATTATGTTTTTCCTGCATGGCATGGTTTTGGACCAGATGATCCGTGTGGTCTTTTCCAACCCTTTAATTCTATGACCTGACTTCTTGCTTTCCAATACTCACCCCAAGCCGAGCTATGCCGAGTGGTCATGTTAAACCTTCACCCACCATATTGAACTGGGCCTATGGTTCATTTTTAGAAGAACTGAAGAAGCAGGAGGCCAGAAAAACTGAACATAGCTGACCTACCTATATTGGGGCATTTGCAGAATATGTGCACTTAATCCTGTGCAGCTCACCCATTCCATTATTGTAGTTTCTGTGGATATTTATCAATGTTTCCTAATTTAGTTGCATGTACTGTTTGTTTGTTTTATATAGATTCTAGGCTCTATTCACAAAGAATTCTCCAAGTTTAAGTAGCCCAATATTTAGTGTTAACATAACATTCCATTCCAAACTTGTTCTGCTTTAATATTGAATGTTTGAATTTGCCAGAGGAGAAAAAGCATGCTGGAATGTGTATAATTAAACTTAGGTTTCCTCATTAGTCCATTTTTGTTCTATAGAATTTGATTTTCCAAGGCTTTCATGGAAAATAAAATAAAACTGATTTATGACAGCTATTTTTTTGCATGATTGTATTATTGTCAGAGCAGAGCAGAATGCCACTTGGAAGTCCCTTCATTATTCGGAGAGGAAAGTTTCAAAGCACTTTGTACGACAAAGTTGGCAAATGATTGCTCATGTCACATATTTTGGATCATGTTACTATGATTACAAATTCTCATTACAATTGTTATGATAGCAATTAGTGATTGATGGCAGGGCATCGTTATTCAGTGCTGGTCAATCACGCACTAAGGCCGATCTAAGACATTAGCTGAACTATAAATGTTATGCACTTTCCCTGCTAATGAATGCAGTTTTCCCTTTTCTTAAAGGATTTGAACACAGTTGGAATGCTTGATATAAGAGTAACTCATATCACACAATGTGCTTAAAGTAGTCACTCATCCTGCACATTCTATTATGCTACAAATCCCCCAGAGCCATTACATTACTAAACTTAGAGAGATGTAATTTTGACACAATAAGGGCATGCAAACAATGGTGGTGGGAGTTAGGTTACGGTGCTGGCTTGATACCTAGTGGCCTGGAGATTATCGGCTTGACCTCTCAGATGGAAAGTGGAGCTTGTAGTTCATCATTTTTCTGAACAAAGTTAGCAGTGGAGCTACCCAGGTATAGGTTGGCAATTGTAGTGTATCTACAGACCTATTTTCTGACTTCAGAACACTATCCCCAAAACAGAAGCAAAAAAATCAAAAGAGTTCAGATGCCTAATGTTTTTGAAAATTTGGGGATCATAAATATTAAATGGTGCACAGAGGAATCTAATACCTTTAGAAAGGGACATTGCCACTCCTGGGGTTTTCAAAATATGGTAACTTTACTTTGACATCAAAACCAGTATAAGCCCCTGTTGGGTTGAATGGTAAAAATCAGCGGTTACTAAGACTTTTAACACCAAGTACTTCCTTTTCTTCCCCATCCATCTCCGAAGACAAATTTATGGCAAGAACTTGATATGTGAGCCAAAACTTCATGGGTACAACTCCATTGTGTTACGAGCTGAAACATGAGAAGAAAAGATTCTGAACATCCTCCCCGGCCCAATTTTCCAGTAGGATTCAAATCTGGGTGCAAAAACATATGTGGATTCATCACCGAGGCTGCATCGAATAAACAGTTAATTCCTCTTAATATCAGCAGCACTGTGATTCATAATGCAAACTGGAAGCATCCTTGATGTTTTAGTCACACATTCCTTTTAATTTGGCCATGCATTCTTTTAAAGCTACAGTGTGCTAACTTAATAAAATGCAGCATGCAAATGCACAAGTTTTTGCCTTCAGGCACTTTAGCCATGGATGTTTCAGTGGGTGTCTCCTTTCAAGTATATATTCTTTCTTAAATTATTTACCCTGTAAACACGCTTTGCATTTTCAAAGGGAGCTCTGGGTTCCCTGTCTGGGAGATTTCGCTGAATCTTTTAGGTAAAAGGAATCCAAAGTTCCAAATATTCATTAGGCTTTTTATTTTATTTTGGTGTTGGTAAGTTGGCAGCATGACTTTTTCCCTCCTCTGCAGATGATGTTGCACCCCATTTTTGCTCCTTCCCTCCCCCATTTGAAATTCCTTGTTGCTTTGCCTGGAGCAATACCCACTGGCAGTGTCTGGCTGTGACAGTACAAGAAGCCTCTTTACAGATGGGCCCTGCCAATGCCAACCATTGTTCTGCTACTGTGAGCTGGTTTGATTACGGAACAAGTGCTGCTGAAATCCCACCCAACCCCCAGCCCCCTCTGCTTTTTGTTCTCTTATTTAGTGCCCTGCCTTGTTGACTTAAGAGCCATAATGTTGCAACACTAAAATCTTAATGTTTTCATCTACTATTCCAAATATATCACCCTTCATAGTGGACCTCTACTTGTCCAGCAACACATGACTGTGTTCCCTTCTTCTGAGCCCCAACCATAAAGGAGTAGAGTCCACATAGCATTCCTAAAGACATGTGGAGAGCATTTATTTTAGAGTTAAATATGAACTGTAATCATAATTGTGCATTATGAGCCCCAGTTATAAAGAAGTAAAGCCAATATAACTTTTCTCAAGATATGTGGAGATCATTTATTTTAGGGTTAAATATGAACTCTAATCATAATTCTGCAGAGAAGCATGTTGATAACATCCTTTGCTGTTTCATGATTAATTTGTTCTGTTCAATATTGTATTCTTCTTGCTGCAATGGGCAAGCTAATTCCGATTCCTAGAAGTTGAACTTTGATATACATATCCTACATTCATACTTTAATGGAACATTTAATTAGCAGTTACAGGTGGGGGTCTGCCATGCTTCGTCCTGATGAGGGTTTTATGGAGACGAGTTTGCAGATTAAGTAATCTTCCAATCAAGTGTGAAGGCAGAGAATTAGAAATGAAACATTTGGAGGCATATTTTTTTTCTTCTCACTTTTAATTTGGATGTGATGAAACACTAATAACTAGGTCAGATAGGAAGCGATGGCTTAAGAATCCAGCATGTTAGATGTATGCATTTGCCTAACTCTGCATTAGACGGAGCAAGTTTCATCCACAGTTAATCCTTTGTACATTAGCATTATGGATGCCTTGCGGCCTTCGTCCCACAAATAAAATGGTTGTCAGCACAGTTGTATTTGAGGCATGTTGTTGTATGTTACTTGAGGGTGCTTTTTTCCTTCTTCCTTTAGAGTTTTCATGCTTTTCAATCAGGTTCTCTGCTGAATTTCAATTTCCCTGAGATCCTTTTTAGGACCAATGTGTGTGGCTGAGTAAAAGTGCACTTTGCTTTTCAAGCATTTATTTGGCCAAATACTTGGCCATCAGGTGTTGTTTTCCTAGATAATAGCCGAAAAGAAGAGGGAAAGAAAAAAAGCAGGAGCGAGGGCACTAGCTTGCTCTGAGTTCAGGTGTTAATCTCCACGGCAAACTAATAAGAAGCAGAAGCCCCTTTAATTAGCTTTAGTTTGTTAGACCATTAAACATTTTTTCCTCCAAGAGAGACAGAGAACTCCGCTCCCTTTGGCAGAGTAAATATTGCCTGTTAAGTTTGAATTAGCTGTCATCGTGGGAGAATTAATGCTGCGCTTTATCCTTTCTAGTGAGGAAGGGGAAAATAAACGAGACAGATCTTAGTTCAGCTTTAAGTGATAAATGAGGACAAAGCAGGCCATTCATCTCCTGCTAGCAAAGTGGACACAAGCACTAAAGCAGTTTTGCGGAAGACGTGTCAGCAAATGTGATCATTTTGTAACCTGTCAGGAGGATAGAGAGCTAGTCCTTTTAAAGTGTCACAGGGGAGTGTGTTTGTCTGATGTGACAGTTTTCATCCATCCATTTACTTTTTTTTTTAAGGTGTTGGAGCAGTGGGGGGCCTGGTGAGAAAAGTAGGGAGGGGTCTGAAGTTGGTTAAAACTGCATCCTTCCACACTTCCACTTTCCTGGGCTCCCTTCTCTGTACATCCCAGTCCCTCCCAATGTATATATTTATTTCATACCAAAACACTGACAACTGCGAAGGCTTCCATTTGCTATAAAGGAACGCTTTGTTTGGTCAATTATCAACCATGCTAGTTTAATTCCCATGGCCCAGCCTAATAAACCATGTTGCATCATTTTCTACAACCCATTATCTCTTTGTTTAAATGGCTTTGGAATTTATTTATTTATTAGTTTTTCCATGAGACGGAATGAAACTTTTGTGGTTATTTTCTTCTCTCCATCCGAATCTCAGCCAAATTGTTCCTGCAATGTAATGGTTTGCATTAGTTCTCTGTAGGGAGATCAAAGTTAAAAACTACTTTAGATTAAAGCCTAGTCTCTTTTTAAAACTATATTGATTACTACCCGGTTATTCTTTCTTAAAATAAATTTCACATCACTCAAACTCCGAAAGTGATAGCTTTTATCCTGATAGACTAAGAGAGCTACATCTCTAGAAATGGTTGAATAATAAGAGATGTTATTACTTCTTGCATCTTCATATAATTACTAATTTTACCCATTTTGCTACCTACCTAGCAGCATAATGCTTGTCTTATTACCTTAACGGAGTCTATGCTGCTGAGACAAAGAAGGCTTGTAGAATGTAAGAGTCACAGTTTGACACTTGCTTCTTTATAATGTATCATCCTTTCGCTCTTAACTATCTTTATACTTTTCCCTTGGTACTTGGTAAAGATAACTACCTTGCCAACATAGATTTGCCATCCTTGAAATCTTCTTTCTTAATAATAGCATGTGTTCAGATTAGCTAACTTTCTCTTTTAACTAGAAACCAAAATATAATTATTCAAGCAGATCCATAAGAGTTTGCAATACTTTGTAGCTTTACAGCCAATTCTTTTCCTCTCTGCATAGCATGACAGTCTGGGTTTTGTTTTGTTTTTTTAATTTTCTGGGTTTCAAATCTTTATGTAAATTATGAAACTTGATACAGTAGAGTCTCGCTTATCCAACCTTTGCTCATCCAATGTCTGTATTATCCAACACAGTCGGCCTCCTGCTCGGAATAATGTCCAGGGTGGGATAAAGAAAGAACCCTCGTCTGTTTTGGTGCTAAATTTGTAAATACAGTAATTACTACATAACATTACTGTGTATTGAACTTTTTCTGTCAGTTTGTTATAAAACATGATGTTTTGGTGCTTAATTTATAAAATTGTAATATAATTTGACGTTTAATGGGCTTTTCCTTAATCCCTCCTTATTATCCAATATTTTCGCTGATTCAACATTCTGCCAGCCTGTTTATGTTGGATAAGCAAGACTCTACTATACTATGCATTTAGAATACATGTTGTAAAGCCCAGTTTTACAATATGAAATTCTTGCTGGTTCAGGAACTGCCCACTAGATTCAATGCCTTCAACTATTTTTGGCTATTTTTAAAAGGAGATTGCTTCATTTCACAGTGAAATCCCCTTTTCTTCCACATCAGTTAACCATCATTCTGTTTGGCATGGGAAGCCTTGTTGTTGTTTTTCTTTTACTGAGTAACAAGAGGTGGAGAGATGCATAATGTCACATCTAGTTTGGTCCCCAGAGACAAAAAAAATAACAAGCATACAGAAAATAACCTTACAAGCAATATATTTGTTGGTAACTTGCATGGAAAAGCAAAGATGGGTGAGTTGTATCTTTTATTGCCTGGTTCACTTTTACCACTTTGACTTCTCCTTCTGCTTCTCCTAGGGTCATCCAGAATCGGATCTTGGTAGTGATCTTGGGGATCATCGTCTTCTTGGCAGTCGTGATGATTGTTTATTTCACTCTTAGACCACACTGATATCTTTGTTCTTCGCTAACCAGCAACAAACCTCCAGAGTAATTAAGACAAAGTAGCCACATGAATCATTCCCTTCCATTGAAATGGTTCTCCCTCTTAAAAACCTGCAATTCAACTCTGGCACCAGTAGCATACCCGTATTTTGTCTTACTGGCTGCATGTACCGATAATATTTGTCTTTGTTTTCAAGAGTGTGACACAGAACAACTGTTCTGGGTTTCCCATATTAACATATGGAACGGACATACATAATTAAGAGGTATAAAAATTGAATGTGTCATTAGCATAATAAATTCCAGGCCAGGTTTTTAATGCTGAAAATTGTAAGACTTGACTTTTGTGGAATTAGTATTTAAATATCTGTTAGGATGGTCGTTTAGGCTCTTTAGAATAGAAGTAAGCAAATTTCAAAAACGCACTGAGAGTTACATTTTTGTGGCTGAATAGCTATCACAGCTACAACCCAGCAAAGCGATGAGCTATTGTTTCTAATAAACATATCACTCTTTGGCAGGATTGATTGATGGCCTCGGTCCATCTATTATTGTAATATGATCATGTTTTCTGATTTTTCTAACTTTTTATCTAACAATGTATATATTCTCATCTGCGGCAAGTCCTGGATTATGAAATCCATTTCTTTTATGGTGTTGTCCTATGATCATGTTACTATGCTGTTAATTATGCTCTGTATTATTGTGTTCCTAATGTATGTAGAGTTTGAAGCAAGAAGAGCCTGGTTTAAAAAAATCATATAAGAGATTCCTTCAAAGTCACTTCTGAAGTCAACTGCAAAACAATAATAGGATTTAAAATTTGATGTACTGTGCTGGAATAAATATAAATGAAATTCTGTATGCAAAATGTTTTGAATGAATCCTGTCATATAAGATACCTTTTATTTAAATGAAAATGGTCTTCTCTGGTGCTTGCCTACAGGGTTGTGTCTGCTGAGGCAGGAATAGCTAGAGAAACAACTATATAAACATTTGATCTGTCCAAGGCAAGTAAGACAGCCTTCAATTTGCCTTTCTTTAGCACTGTTTCAAAGTGCTGTTATTTGTGGTCTCTGCTCTCCAGTATAGTTTACAACACCACTTTTTTAGACAATGGCTGGAATTCAGGTTGGGACATCCTGGGATACATATATGCATGGATTTTCAGTTTACAGTGGTTTCATACTCCTGTCCCCTCCATGCAGCACCTAAAGCCCCACTGTCAACCTACTTTAAAGCCCCAAAGCTGCCTCATACAGACATGCAATGCTATTCAATACAAACAGCTAGGAATGGAGAAGCATTTGGCGATCCCCCACCCCAAGCCCAATGATTTCAGAAGTGCTGAGACCTTTAGAGGACCCCCACAAATCTCAGTGCTGGTGTCATCAGTCTGTGTCTGGTTAAAGGGGAAGTTGAGCAGACTTTTCCTAATCCTGATGACCTGGAAGCATGAGAGGAATGGCCAGAAGTCACAGCCGACACTTCTTAAAAAGGGTGTATCCTGTTCAAGGTTCACCTCTTTTATGGATAAATTTAACATGCAAATTTTTTAAAAAAAGTGCGATTCATTCTTACATTAAAATAAAAATCAGAGCTGGGTGATAGGGCAACTAAAGAGCAAGAAAAGTAGTGTATCAGTGGGCACTTCTATTGAAAGACACAGTATATGAAATAGCTGTCACATTAGAACAGTGATTCTCAACCTGTGGGTCCCCAGGTGTTTTGACCTACAGCTGTTAGAATTTCTGGGAGTTTAAGGCCAAAACATCTGGGGACCCGCAGGTTGAGAACCACTGAATTAGAGTGACAATATACTCAATTTGTAGAATATGCACCACAAAATAAGAAAGCCTCAAATTACATCCAATGACTATGGTTCACTACCGTGAGACCTTCCCTCCTCTGTCCCCTTTTACGTGCTAATAAAAAACTGATTGGAATTTAGAGGCTCTGTAGTGAACTCTATCGGCACTGCTTTGAGCACATGCTGCAACATCCAGATTTTTAAAAAACTAATTTACATACTTCTCAGCATCTTGGGATACTGAGAATAATAAAAAATGCATTCACCATGGAATCCTGGATAGTGCCCAACATACTTGGGATTATCTTAATTCACTTTTAATCAATAGACCCTGCAACATTTAAGTAAGGAGGGAAAAGGATGAGTAAGGATGGATAGATATAGGCCATATGAAGTGATGTCTATTCAATCTAGATTAATTAATGGCATTCTAATCTGCTTTTAAATAAATCTGGAGATTGACTTATCAATGATGTTCATTCCATTCCAGTTTTTGGTCCTTCCTTTCCCTCCTGAGAAAAACTTGTTTAATCCATGCTTGAAGCTCTGATTCCATGAGGTGGCCACCACTCCTATAAAATATTTGTGCAATAAAAATATTAAGAAAAATGATTGCAATGCGTAATAAGAACCATGATTTTACCTCTATAGGACAACAAAGGGAGCCAGGGTGGTATGGTTTATGCATTTGACTAGGACTTTGGGAGACCACAGTTTGAACCCCTGCTCAACCATGGACACTCACTGGGTGTCTTTAGTATGTCACTCTCTCACCCTAAGAAGAAATGGCATAAATCATGCCATAAATCAGAATCAAACGCACGTTACAAAAATATTAACTGAAGATTTTCGTAATACTTTTTTAAAGTTCATCACATGGACTTCCTTGCAAAGATTATGAAAGCAGGATTTCTCAGCCATTGCGGAACAAACAAAACCATAAACTAAGTGGGGGAATTCAAACGATAGGCAATCACCAGAAGGTCATAAGAATCTTGTTGCTTTATCCTACCTTGAGTTTTAAAGAACACAGAGTCTCTGTTGGCTTTCATGATATCCTTATTCAAACATTAAGGAATGGAATTTGGCCCTAAACCTGTTTACCATCCAGACACAAAGAACTAAGTGAAATCTATGTTGATGTAACCGACTCAAATAAAACTTGTATAGCTTTTTGAAGAAATTCAAGATGAGGAGATTCACCAGAGAAATGCTGTTTATTGAAAAAGGTTAGGGCACGCATGTCTTCAGATAAATCATTTAAGTTGTGTAAACAGAACAGTAGCCTTTACCATCTTAATAATAGGGAAGGACTGAGTTCATGGGATCTGGGCAAATGGGGATGAGGAAGAAGCCTGCCAGTGTTGAAATTATGTATCAAAGCAGGTCAGAAGATGTGCATTTTCATGAATCCTTTGTTCTGATGACAACAACTGTAAATACAAACCTGAACGAAAAGAAATATTAAACTCTGTTAGTTCACTTGTTATTTGTTATAGTTTGCTATTTATATCTCTCAACTCTAGTTGTTAAATCTGTGGTAAATCTGACTTGCCTTATGTCCCAACTATATCACCCATCATAATCGCGAGATGCTTTTTTGTTAATTGTTGTCTAGTATTCCAAAACCTAACCACAAAATCACACCTCAACACATCCATTCAGGGATGCCAAACAATTATATGCTATATTGTAAATGGCACAAATATTTTTTAAAAAATATATACCCTATTATTTTCCCTTCCCCTAGCACTGAAGGTATGCCTTGCTATTAAAATGCCATCTGCATAATATTCTGATAAATTAGTTCCTATTGCATAAACTTTTTTGTTTTACACACAAATGCACCGACTTCTGCTCTTTTTCTCTGAAATGCTAACGATCACACAATCAGCAACACAATCAGAATCATTCAGTGAAATGAATTTGCAAATAACATTGAGGTTAGGTTGTTCTAGCTTTTAAGATATTGACTACATAAACATGGAAGCACTGGGTGAGACAAGCTACTGTTTGCACAATGTATAAATGGGGTAGGCATATACCCATATTCCTACATAGATGTCTATTTTGAAAATGCTCATGGGAGCCCCCGATGGCACAGTGAGTTAAACTGCTGAGCTGCTAAACTTGTTGACCAAAAGGTCACAGTTACAAATCCATGGGGGGGGGGGGAGTGTGAGCTTCCACTGTCAGCCCCAGCTTCTGCCAACCTAGCAGTTCAGAAATGTGAAAATGTGAGTAGATCAATAGGTACTGCTCTGGCAGGAAGGTAACAGCACTCCATGAAGTTATGCTGGCCACATGACCTTGGAGGTGTCTATGGACAACACCGGCTCTTCGGCTTAGAAATGGAGATGAGCACCAGCCCCCAGAGTCGGACACGACTGGTTTTAATGCTTCACATGACTGACCTATTTGTAGATGACAGTTGTGAATCCATGTGGCCCCCTGACTGTTACTGGACTGCAGCTCCCAGCATTCCTCACCATCATGCATACTGGCAAGGACTGCGGGGATATTCTAGCAACATTTGGAGACACACATGCTTCCCATCCATGCCCTCAGGCATTGGATTCAAGAATGAACAAGCTTTCCAGGTGTTTACTAGATAGCAGATGGTTTGGCTATGCATTGAGTGTAAGCACTTTGACATGTAATGCAGGTTGAATATCCTTTATCCAGAAGGCTCAAGACAGGAATATTTTGGATTTCAGATTTTTCCAGATTTTGGAATACCTGTACAATGTATAATGAGATATCTTGGAGATGAGATCCAAGTCTAAACATAAATGTGATTGATGTTTGTTTCATATACACCTAGCCTGAAGATAATTTTATATAATATTTTAATAATGTGCATGAAACAGTGTGTATGTTGTATATATTGAACCAGTAGAAAACAAAATTGTCACTTTCAATCACCCATGTTGACAAATTTGGATTTGAGAATACTTTGAAATTCCAGATAAGGAATGCTCAACCTGTAATAATTTTTAAAGCATGCACTTTGTGATAGCCAAGCCTACATTCAGAATAATTCTGTATTCCATTGGTTTGATGTGAGTTTTTCGGGCTGTATGACCATGTTCCAGAAGCATTCTCTCCTGATGTTTCCCCCACATCTATGGCAGGCATCCTCAGAGGTTATGAGGTCTGTTGGAAACTAGTCCAGTGAGGTCTATATATCTGTGGAATGTCCAGGGCGGGAGAAATAACTCTTGTTTGTTTGAGGTAAGTGTGACTGTTTCAATTGGCCACCTTGATTAGCATTTAATGGCCTAGCAGTTTCCAGGTCTGGCTTCTTATTGCCTGAGGGAATCCTTTGTTGGGAGGTGATTAGCTGGCCCTGATAGTTTCTTGTCTGCAATTCCCCTTTTTTGGAGTGTTGTTCTTTATTAACTGTTTAGATTTTAGAGGTTTTTTTTAATACCGGTAGCCCGATTTTGTTCATTTTCATGGTTTCCTCCTTTCTGTTGAAATTGAAATAGATATATAAATCCCTTTTTACTAATTTCCAACAGACCTCACAACCTCTGAGGATGCCTGCCATAGATGTGGGCAAAACGTCAGGAGAGAATGGTCCTGGAATGTGGCCATACAGCCTGGAAAACACACAACAAACCAATGATTCTGGCCACAAAAGTCTTCAACAATACTGTATTCCATTACTTGTTTATCTGAGAAATCAGCATATATTGCAGATTGTCATCTTTCTGTTTATGCCCAATGTTGGACAGGTTTTCTGCTCCAACATGAGTTTTTAGGATTAGTGTGGCCGGATACTTAGGATGGATCTGGTGCTTCCTCACCTGCGCTAAATACAAGTAAAAGAACAAACACTGCCAATTCCATCAGAGCTCAGCTTCTGACTTCAACTGAACTCATTTGTCACATCTTTAGGAGGTCGATGAATGAATCAAATGCATCCAAATGTAGCCATCAAAAAGTAAAGTGTTCTAACATTCCAAAGCCTTTTATTGAATTATGACAAATTACAGCACGTACATTAACAGGCTCTTCGACAGTGTGTTAAATTCATATTTGCTAAACAGTTCCACGACATAGAATCACTAAACTAATTCTGCACTGATGCGGAATCAAACACAGTTTAATTAAAGATGCTTAAGTTTTAAAGAGTTTTTAAATGCTCTACGTTTTGGGAAAAAATATCAGAAAAATGTAGCCTGACTGACGTCAGTTCCCATCTCTGGGATAGAAGGCCATTTGGTATTCTGTTTAAGGCAGGCTGGATTGTCTTATTTTGCAGCCAGCTTGGTGGGGGGTTTTCTTTGCTGCTGCTTCAGAGCACGGAGCTTCAAAGGCTGAAATTAATGGTGAACAAAATTGTGCGGCTCTGACCATCCCATGCGGGGCAAACCCATTGAGGGTTATCATTAAGTAAAGAAATAAAGAAAAAAAAACCCTGCCAGTTCCTTATAAAAAAACCTCATCAGATAATGACCTCAATGATTGGGTTTTCATTACCAAACAGCATCCCGAGATTGTCTGCCCCGCACACACACACACAAAAAGCAACTGTGTGTGTGTGTGTGTCTCCCCTCTCTGTCTCTCTTCTCCCCCCCTCCCCTTTTTTTGCACATCTTTTCTTTAAACCTGTCAGATCATTTCAGTATTTCAAATCCGAGGAAAACAGCCTGCCTGCTGCTGTATTTGAAGTTGTAATGGTGTCAAAAAGTCACGACTGACTGACAGCCGTCAGTCCCAGAGGAGCTCATTAAATCATAAAAACTTGACAAGGAAATAATTGAGCATCACTGGCAGCTTGGCGCCTGTTTAGACGTTTTTATTTTCTTTCATTATTAGTCCCCACCATTACGTTCATTAACAAATTGCATTAAACAAATGTTAAGGGCTAATGATTTGTTTATCGCGGTTTTTATTATTATTATTATTATTATTTAAACATTAGCTGCGTCATGTGGTACCTCAGCAGCTTCACGCTATCATCTGACTGAATATTTTTTTCCCCCACTCAGAGCTCTGGGTACGGTTGGAATATGAAATAGATTATTCATTACCCTCCTCTTTGCCACTGATTTGGTTTCATGTAGCGTCTTCCACAGAGAAAGATGAAAACTTGTCAAAAATAGGTTATATCTTATTCTAAGGGCAACAATAGCAGCAGGTACAGGCACACTTTAATATTTAATTAAGGTTGATGTTAACCCCTTTAAATGACTTTAGCTGTGAGTTATATTCAAGTGCAGAGGAGAAAAATAATTGTACTTAATTTGCAACCTGTACACTCGGCATTTGCTTTTAAACTTCCTCGAAAATTTCAAGCGCAATTTTCAAGAATAACCGTTTTTGAAACACACAGCTATTTATGTGGATACACGCAAAACAAACACCCTTTTCTTTTGTTTTTAAACATCCCACTGAAAAATCTGGAGAACATACTGGTGATGGAAAGAGTTACATGTGAATCCCTGAGAACTTTTGTGGCTGTAGTAATAAAATTCTGTTACTCACGACAGCCTGTTAACAGCTCGGCATGTGTTTCTGAACAAGGAGAGTTTTGTTTCAAGCAGCTGCAAATAAGTGCCTCTTATTTTGGGATGGGGGTGGGCGGCAGGGAAACATTTATTTTTGATTGGGGAATCTCCTTGCATTGCCCAGTGATGGTATCTGAACAAACCGATTGTGATACAAAAATCTAATCCGGATTGAGACACAGCTCTAGCCAAAAATCTAAGCACATTATATGAGAAAGAAGAGCAAAATGCAACCACTCTCACAGATCTGGTCAGTTATCTTCAAAGAGCTATACCAGCCAATCCCTCTGCAATGCCAGAAATGCAGCTTAATGGTGTAACATTAGAAAATGTGGACCATTTCCGCTACCTTGGCAGCCACATCACATGCAACTCCTGGAATGATTCCATCAGTGCTACCTCCGAAAAATCCTGCAAATCTCTTGGGAAGACAAGCAGACAAATGCCACCGTGCTGGAAGAAGCAAAGACCACCAGCACTGAAGCAATGGTCCTCCACGATCAACTCTGCTGGACTGGTCACGTTATCCAAATGCCCGACCACCGTCTCCCAAAACAGTTGCTCTACTCTGAACTCAAGAACGGAAAACAGATTGTTGGTGGACAGGAAAAGAGATTTAAAGATGGGCTCAAAGCCAACCTTAAAAACTGTAGCATTGACATTGAGAACTGGGAAGCCCTGGCCCTTGAGTGCTCTAGCTGGAGGTCAGCTGTGACCAGCAGTGCTGTAGAATTTGAAGAGGCATGAATGGAGGGCAAAAGAAAAAAACGTGTCAAGAGGAAAGTGCGTTAAACCAACCGGAACCGCCTTACACCTGGAAACCGATGCCCTCACTGCAGGAGAACATGCAGGTCAAGAATAAGGCTCCACAGTCACTTATGTACCCACCACCAGTACACCAAACTTGGTAGACAATCTTACTCAAACAACGAGGGAATCAAGTAAGTAAGTAAGTAAGTATACCAGATACCTTTGTCTTACTCTGGACCAGCTTTCATTTCTGTTGGCTTCAACATCAATGCCACATGCACCTGCACACCACATTTCAAGATTTAGAGGACTCGATTTTTCAGTGTACCTTCCATCTATTCAA
This sequence comes from Anolis sagrei, assembly GCF_037176765.1. Lineage (NCBI taxonomy): Eukaryota > Metazoa > Chordata > Lepidosauria > Squamata > Anolidae > Anolis > Anolis sagrei. Next base: position 208,036,719 of record NC_090023.1, on the reverse strand, counting down.
CCAAAACTTCCATTGCTTCCTGTGGGCTGCTGTTGTGAAGCTTGGGCCACTGATGCTCCTCCATACTTGAGGCAATGTTTCCAAAGCATAGATAGAAAGTTTTTGGGCAAAAGAATGCAACAAAAGGTAGATTAACAAAGCGAGCAGCAAAGAGGGTAGAAATGTTCCATCTCATTTAGCAGTTTAATGATAAATCCAGCTGTATCAATAAAAACAATTAGTTCTCCTTTGGAAAACATTTTAGTGTAATGTATGTTCAGTGCTGGCCACAAAGGTCAGTGTTAGACTAGATAATGTCGTAAAATGTGTTGTCTCCTCTGTTCAGAACATCTATATTGCATACCACATCGAAAACTGTAACATTGGTGGTCCCACCTATGGATAAAGAAGTTCAGAACATCTCAGGAATGTGGAATTTATTCACATTGGCCTTTGGATCTAGCCAGGGAATGCAATTCTGAAAACATCATACCACGCACATGTTTTTCTGTCTGTGAGAGGTTCTCTTCATCAGCTACCCAACTCAAACACAGCTCCCAAATTGGTCTTAAAAGTTTCCAAACTTTCAAGGTGCTTCCAGGGTTTAGAGAGCTGGGAAAAGCTACTAGTTGTGCTGGCTGGGGATTCTGAAAGAAGTGGTGTAAAGAAGTAACTTTTCCACACTCCCAAGTGTTTTCCCAGGAGAGCTGCTGTGTGAAGACTGTCTCCTTAGGCCCACTCACACACCAAAACCCTAAATAACCTTTTTTAAAAAATAAATAGAAATTTCACAAGCACTTTAGGAGAGAATAAAACCTCTCAGTGGGAGAGAGGGAAATGCATACACACTTCTAAAACAAACAAACAATCTTCCTGATCTTTCTTTTGCATAGAAGAAAATGCTGGAGTCGTATATATAACCTACCACTTAAAGCAAACTGGAAATCAAGACTCCTCAGACTGTAAACTGAAATACCTAACATATAAAGTTTGGGGTTTTTTAAAAAACCAGAAACTATTATATCAATTTGGGTTCATGAGGACAGGGAGCCATAACCAAAAAGGCCCATTCCTAAGATACCACACATCTAATTTCAGGTGGTGAGGCAAACCAGAAGAGGGCAGCAGCCAAACAACTGATATAGCAGGAAAATGTCCTTTAAGTACTCGATTTCCAAAACCTTTTACCTGAAATGCAACAGCCATTTTGAATTTTGATATATACTCCTGTTATGACCATATGATAAGATACATAATATAGCTCTGTGAGAACCAATCCAAGCTGGTTTAGTTTTTAGACAGTTTGGAAACAGTTCCACATGAAACACAATGCAGTATTTCAATCTAGATGTTACTCCAACGTGAATTAATAGGATATTACTGTCCAGTAAACTGGAACATACTGGTTAGCACTAGACATTATAAGGATGCATGGATATCATGAAAACAAGTTCCATAATGTTGTCCATTATTTATAGTTAGATGATATGACCTGGCATGTTAAAAATTTCTCACCCATGTTTCCACTTCATTGACTGCCAATTATATTTTGGGGATGCTTATAGGTTACAAGTAGAAGCCAGTGTAGTGTAATGCTTTGGGTGTTGGATTGTAACTCTGGAAACCAGGGTTTGATTTGCTTGGTCATGAAACTCCTTGGGCAAGTCATATTTTCTCAGCCTCAGAGGAACCTAAAGGTAAGCCCCTTCTGAACAAATCTTGTCAAGAAAACCCTATGATATGGGGCATCTTATTGCTACCATTGGTAAGAAACATGTTAAAGGCATGTAGTAATAGTAATAAGTTACTAAAAACCAGCATGGTGTAATGGTTCAAGTGTTAAACTAGGGACCTTATCACATTGGCTGTTGGATTCGCCATGCATCATGGCGAATCCGTGGGGTTGTGGTGGGGAGCACGGAGAACCCACATCCCACATCACCCAATTCATTGCTGGCCCCATCCTATGGGGGAAGTGTCCATCACCCGGCTTCCCCTCATTGTTTCAAAGGCAACATGGGAAGTCTCCCATGGCAGCATACGCCGTGGCAGCATACGCCGCTTGCTCTCCCCTTTTGCCACAGAGCCTGGCCAGAAGTAGACGTGCATCATGTAAGGGACTCTGTGGCAAAAGGGGAGAGCAAGTGGCGTACAGTGGGCAAATTGCCCTGTCTGATGAGGTCATAAGACTCTGGGAGACTAGGTTTTGAATTTCCACTCAGTCATGGGAATCTGCTGGCTGACCTTGAGCAAGATACACTCTCTCAGCCCCAGAGGGAAGCAATGACAAACCCTCTCAGGTCAAATCCTGCCAGTGAAACCCCATGGTAGGTTCACTTTAAGTCAGAAATGACTTGGAAGGCACACAATAACAACAGGAACAAGTATGTAATGATGATGATGATGATGGTGGTGATGATGATAATAATAATAATAATAATCTTTATTTGTACCTCGCCACCATCTCCCCAAAGGGGACTCGGGGCAACTAACATGAGGCCAAGTCCAAAATTACAGCAAAATAAAATACAAAGAAGCAGAAAATAGCATCAAAATAAATATATGAAATAACAAAATAAAATAAATTGTTACAAATTAACATGATAGAGAAATAGAACACAGTGGGTGAGCCAAATGCTCTAGGATAAAATTGATAAAACCCTAGATGAGATAAGTAGTGGGAGAATGTGTTTCTGAGGGAGGAACTCAAAAGGAACAAACAATGCAGTTAGACCTTCATTAAGGGCGGGGGGAAAGTGCATCATGAGGACAGAAACTGTAGTTGGAACAGACAAAATATGGAATATATGTTCACTCGCCACAGGCACATTGGAAGAGCCAAGTTTTAGGTCTTTCTTAAACGCTGCCAGAATAGGGGCTTGCCTAATCTCACTAGATAGCGGGTTCCAAAGCCGAGGGGCTACAGCAGAGAAGGCTCTCTCCCTCATCCCCACAAGTTGTATTTGTGATAAAGGTGGGGGTGAAAGGAAGGCCTCCTCAGAGGATCAAAGAGATCGTACAGGTTTATGGAAGGAGATGCAGTCATGAAGGTAGGCGAGTCCCAAACCATTCAGGGTTTTGTAGGTGATAACCTTGCACCTTGAATTGGGACTGGAAAATGAACGGCAACCATTGGAGCTCCTTAAACAAGCGGGGGGCGGGGGCGGTTGCTTCACCTTTTTTTCAGTAAGAGAGAAAGAAGAGTGCAACATTCTGCAAACAATCTGTATAATACAGTCATTTAAATTCAAGATCTTCAGTCTATATTTCTCTTTATTTTGTTTTTGCTAATGCAGGCCATTATTTCCTCTTTTTAACATAAATTGAAGTTTGTTACCCAGATACAATCTTATTCTAACTGCTGTCCTTGATCAGCAGCCTAATTGTTGTTGTTTTTGTTTTTTTACCACCAATGGTTTTTCCCAAGCATTTCTCAATAAATGTGTTGCAAAGATGAATCCACATGTGGATCTTGTGCACAATATATAAACACACAAAACTTCTTGGGAAGCTAGAAATAATAAAACTGCACTGTTTGTTGAGAGACGAGTATTACATTGTAAAGTACTTCCCCAGAGTAATTGCTTTGTGCATCTATATTCTATATACATGTATATAATTCAAAGCCTCAGCATTTAAATACTTAGTCAATCTAGGGAGCTAAACACAGCAAAGTTTCTATCATGTGTGTGCAAGAAAACGGCTGCACTGAGTGAAGCTGTTGTATTTGTTGCATATAAATAATGAAGGCATCTAGAGGAGTTTAAAAAATACCAGTAGACTATGATACAGTGAACTTGTGCACTCAGTCATTCCCTTCATCCAAACAACTGCCTTTGGCGTGAATAACAGCTTGGCTGATATGAAGCACAATATTGATCTGTTGCTCAAGAAAGTCCATTGATAGTTCTTTGGACTTTTCCTGAGGTATGGCTATAACAGCTGAGCATGAGAAGGATCTCTGCTTCTATCTCGAGCTCATCCCCAATGAATTCAACAAGAGACCAATCCAGAGAGATCGGTCTGTTCTCAATCTGTAGCATTCACTCTCACTTAGAGTGCACACACTTTCTCCTTGCCTTTCGCCTCTCTCCAGGACTGAGGGCCAATTCACACTTCACTTTCAAACTCGGCTCCTAAAATGAAATCAGATGTAAATGGCAAAAGATGTGCGGTGCAGTTAGATGAATGTGTTTAGCACAAGTGAACCACATGGATCTGTTCAAATTCCCAGGTTGCTCTGTAGTAATCACGGAAATTGCGATTGGAAAGGGCAGGTGCCCCAGTGATTTCACAATTTCAATCTAGGTATTCTTTGGAGCTTTTAAGAACCAACTTTGTTTGTTTCCTTTTATGAGCCTCCAACCAGGGACGTCATTGCTTTTCCCACTTTCAGGAAGCCTACAGACTACTTCAGCAAAAGTTCATATATGTATCACATCTCCCCAGTCAGTTCCATCCCATAAGAAAAACAAGGATTAAATAGACACCAAAAGCAATGCAAAGTTGGAAACCCCTTTAGTCCTATTATGTCACCAGAGAGCATGAAGATTACATGACTTAAAAATCAACTCTCCTCCATCTATGTTCTGTAATATGAACAGATCTGAAAATCTGATGAAGATATTGAAGGTTTCAAAAAGTTGCACAGATGCTTAGTCTTGAGCAGGTATTTCTATTATATGGACTTGTGGATTTGTCTTATGACCAACATGGCTGACATCTTTAAAAAAAACACACACACATATTCATATGGGCTGCTCTCTTGATAGGTATTTACACCATTATAATCTGATTTACACTTCCATAAAAATGAACTGTGACATTTCACTATACTCATATTCTCAGAAGATATGGCAGGGCAATTGCACAAACCATGGTTCCCAGTGTGCACTAAGCATCAGAGTACTATGGCGGGTTGGGGGGAATCCCTTTGCATAATAAGTAACATGGTTCCCAGTGTGCACTAAGCATCAGAGTACTATGGCGGGTTGGGGGGAATCCCTTTGCATAATAAGTAACATAATAAGTACAATGGAAACTTGGATTATGCAAAAAAAACAAACCACTATAACATGCTCCAATTTGCATCACCACCTTTCACTAAATAAGTTGTGCAGCCTATCATGATATAGCCACAACATCTAAAGTTACAACTCATAACCTCTGATTCTTGGCTATGGTTTAAAAATAATAAATAGTGATCTTGTGCTACCTTGAAATATATCAATAGGTGCTCTGTATATTACTTTTCAGCCATATCCTCTCGTCTTACTTCTGGTGGGTGGTTTCTTCTAGAGCGGAGTTTCTCAAACTGTGCTCCTTCAGGTGTTTTGGACTTCAGCTCCCACAATTCATAACAGCTGGTGAAGTAGCTGGGATTTCTGGGAGCTGAAGTCCAAAACACCTGGAGGAGCACAGATTGAGGAACACTATTCTAGAGCAAAGGTGTCTGTCACTACAAACTTCTTGGTTTTCTCTCTAAGTTAAAATTGATCCTCTAAACCTTAGGGGGTGTTGTTTTGTATGAATACTGGGGTTTATTTCGCACCTTGTTTTGTGAAGAGTCAATATAGTGGTAGTGCTCTAAGTATTGGACTATGATTCTGGAGACTGGAATTTGAAATCCTGCTTGGCCATGGAAACCTACTGGATGACCTTGTAGAAGCCAAATGCTCTTAGCGACAGAGGAAGGCAAAGGCAAAGCCCCCTTTGATCAAATCTTGCCCAGAAAGCCATATGATAGATATGCCTTAGAGTTGTCATATGTCAGAAATGACTTGGAGGCACACAACAATGACAACCACCACCACGCCCAATTTAACATATGATTGGAATCCCCCTTTCCTATTTGTAAATAAAATGATGATGTTGTCATGGAGGGAGGAGTCAACATGGACAGTCTTGTTTCCTTTTTTCCACCCATACCCTTTTGGGGCCGAGGAGGAAGGAACAATAATACATCTGTTGAAGTAGAGCCTGTAAGTAACGTTGCAAGCAGTAGTCTGGGTGCCAGAAGGGGGGAAAGGGGTACTTGTGAGTAGGAGTCAGATGAGGCTATACTTATGGCACCTACCGATAAAGACTCATTCGAAGGGTTCTCTGGAGATGAAGGGTCAATGAGTGAGGGAGAGGAAGGAGATACAATGGATGGCAATAGGGGAACAAAGAGGGTTACTTGGGAGCAAGAGTCGGATGAGGAGCAACAGAGGAAGAGGATCTGGGATATACTTACTGCTCCCACAAATGAAGAATCATTTGTGGGTTTCTCTGAGAGTGATGGGTCTGGGAGTGATGAGGATGGGGATGACACATTGGACTGGACTAAGGTAAAAGAGGTGTAAGATGTATGTGCGGAGCCAACGTCTAGTGACACATTTATCGGGTTCTCGGGTAATGAGGATTGGCAACCGGGAAATACATCTGAGTCTTGGGGGTATCTAAGTCTTGACAGAAGATGGAAAAGTTGGAGGGATGGGTGTAGGAGTTCACATGTGGAATCAAGAATAGCTGCAAGAGATAATGACGGGCGGAGGTCAGCTCATCTTCGGATAATGATGTGTAAGATGAAAGTAGGCTCTGAAATGGGGAATCTTTGCAGAAGGCAAGGTGTTGGTTTATGTCCATGTCCTGGGTTCGTGTCGCTGCCTGTCTCGTATTGGCATTGGGTCCTGGATCTACGGGTTACTACTTCTGTTCGTGTGTGCTTTGACTTGGCTTGGTGTGGATTTCCCTTTCTCTGACTTGAGACCAGTTTGACTGCGTCACTGCCTACGTGGACTTTGGAACTTCGCTATCTTGGAATTTGGCTTGCTTTGACCTCGGACTTTGTTTGACTATACTTTCTTCACTGTGGCTCCTTTGTTTGTTAACCGGTTGCCCGCTGTGCTAATTAGTGTGACTTTCAGAGCATTTTGTTATAATCCGGTTATTTTCTCCGGATAATCCGGATTATGGCTTCAGTTTCCTTTTTGCACCAGAACTGGTTGTTGCCTTTGTGTTAAAAAGGCTTCCCTTGACTCCACGGTGCTGAACAACTTCAGACCAATCTCCAACCTCCCTTTCTTGGGTAAGGTGCTGGAGCGGGTGGTTGCCTCCCAGCTCCAGGGCTTTTTAGATGACATCAACTACCTAGATCAGTCACAGTCTGGTTTCAGGCCAGGTCATGGCACCGAGACAGCCTTGGTCGCCTTGGTGGATGACCTCCGTAGAGAGCTGGACAGGGGGAGTGTGACTCTGTTGGTTCTCTTGGACATCTCAGCGGCTTTCGATACCATCGATCATGGTATCCTTCTGGGATGACTCTCTGGGATGGGTCTCGGGGGCACGGTTCTGTCGTGGCTCCGATCCTTCCTGGAGGGTCGATCCCAGATGGTGAAGCTGGGAGACACCTGCTCGGACCCCTGGCCGTTGACCTGTGGGGTTCCGCAAGGCTCTATTCTGTCTCCCATGCTTTTTTAACATCTACATGAAAGCGCTGGGAGAGGTCATCCGGAGTTTTGGAGCTAGATGCCACCTCTACGCAGATTACACACAGCTCTACTACTCCTTTCTACCTAATTCCAAGGAGGCCTTGGGTGCTGGACGAGTGCCTGTCCGCTGTGTCTATCTGGATGAGGAGGAACAAGCTCAAGATCAATCCCGACAAGACAGAGGTCCTTCTGGTCGATCGTAAACCTGACCGGGGTATAGGGTGGCAACCTGTGTTGGACCGGGTTACACTCCCCCTGAAGCCACAGGTCCGCAGTTTGGGAGTCCTCCTGGATTCATCGCTTACGCTTGAGGCTCAGGCGTCGGCGGTGTCTGGGAGGGCTTTTGCACAACTGAGACTCGTGCGCCAACTGCGACCGTACCTCGCGAAGGCGGATCTGGCCGGAGTGGTCCATGCCTTGGTCACCTCCAGATTGGACTACTGCAATGCACTCTATGTGGGGCTGCCCTTGAAGACTGCTCGGAAGCTCCAGCTGGTCCAACGATCAGCAGCCAGGATGCTAACTGGGGCCCCTTACAGAGAGAGGTCAACCCTCCTGTTCAAGGAGCTCCACTGGCTGCCGTTTATATTCTGAGCCCAATATAAGGGGCAGGTGCTTACCTACAAAGCCCCGAACGGTTTGGGACCAGCCTACCTGCGTGACCGCATTGCCATCTACGAACTCACACGTTCACTTCGGTCATCTGGAGAGGCCCTGCTTGTGATCCCACCGTCGCAAGCGCGCTTGGTGGGGACGCGGGACAGGGCCTTTTCCGTGGTGGCCCCTGTTGCAATCCAGAGCAGGGAACGAGGCCCTAAGATAACTATCCACCACACTTGGCTGTGAAAAACAATCCTTTTTTATTGAAGAAAAATGGTTACAAAATAAAGGAAAAATGAAAGTCAAAAGCCACAGCAAAATCAGCAAACATGAATTTAAATGTACAAAGCAAAACCAAAAGCCTCACTGGGAAATACTGGAATCTGTTAGCAATCCAATAACCGTACTTGATATCCTAGAAATCTTCCCAAACTATGGCCAGGGAACCGGGAGAACTGCCAAGGTCTTCATCAATTCTGAAACGATGCCTGAACTGAGACAATCAGCTCGGCGTATTGCAATTAAAACTCAAGAATTGGTTCCGTGAACCGCCCTTCTGTTTTGAAGCCAATGTTTTTAATTCTTGAATTCGGGAGGATCGACGCAAACTGAGTGATTTACTTCTGTCTTCCCAAATTTGGCCCCTTCTGTTGTCATTACAGTTAACAGGTGCAGAAGGGAGGGAAAGTTCAAGGTCTCCCTCTGAAACATTCTCATGAACACTGGTACTTTCATTTTCCAAATCTACAGAAGTTCCTTCCTCACTAATTTCAGGAACATTGGCATTTTCCAAACCTACAGCAGTTTCTTCCTCACTAATTTCAGGAGCATTGGCATCAAAAGGTACATTTCCACTAGCATCAGTAAATATACTTTCATTAGCATCAGGAGGAACAAACAGAGAATCAGGTTCAAGTTCAAACTCAGGCTGAACCCCAACAGCCCCCCGTCTCTGGAACACCCTCCCCAAAGACCTTAGACAGGCCCCTACATTGGCAGTTTTCAGAAAGAACCTGAAGACCTGGCTTTTCCGATGCGCCTTCCCAGAGTAGAAAATCTCCACTACCAAGTCCCATAAGCACTTTACCAGAACCAATGACTGCTGCACATCGCACATCGCACTTGCTCTAGAAGCCTCATATACACCTCCTGTCACATCAGCACTTTTAATTCTTGTACCCATTACGCTGGCCCGGCCCAGTTTTATTGTGTTTTTAGTGTATTGCTTTTTGCCTGTTGTTATTTTGCTTATTCTGTTTTAATTGTTTGATTTGCTTAGATTGTATTGTTATATTGTGTGTTGAGGCCTCGCCCTGTGTAAGCCGCATCGAATCCTTTGGGAGATGCTAGCGGGGTACAAATAAAGTTTAATAATAATAATAATAATAATAATTTTGACCTTTGTGTTTTCACTGAGTTAAGTGTTTCTGAGTCTTTTTTTCCTTTGGTTAATAAACTCTATTTTGGAACTAAATCTGAGTCTGGCCCTTTAAGGTGTCTGTGTTCTGACAACATCTCTTTTCAAATGTAAAATAAATAGATTTATTTTTAAATAAGAGATATTTGTGCTTATATAGTAAATGAAATATGCCTTATGTCACCTTCATCTGTCTCTTGTGTGATGGCAAATCAAACTGATACATCTTAAAGAAACCAAAGAAAATGATTAGGTGTGATGGAGGTAGGAAAATCTTCCATTTAATTTCAAAATGGGGTATGGTGAAGCTGAAGGAAAAAGCAGTGATCTCAAACATGGGATGAAGTCCTAGATCTAATAGAGATTTATTTCCCTGTCTTTTGATTGGCCATGAGCACCTTAGTCCTGTTTGGATTAAACTTCCACTTATTTGCCCTCATTTCGTCTACTAGGCATACCAAACACAGTCTTAAAATGGAAAAATGTCCTTAAATTTAAATGGAAAGAAAAAGATAATATCAATACACTGGTAAGCAGTGAGGCCTTAGACCTTGAAAAGTGCCTACCTGTGGCTTCTTGTATGTATTAAACAGAATGAAGACTAATCTGGTGTTATGGGAGATGCTACAGACCAACCAAAACAACATTAAACAAAAATATTCTGGCACCACTTTTGGAACTAATCTTTCTTGGAAGAACTGAAGTCATCCCAAAACCATACTTTTGTGTCCTTTTCAACAAAATATCTCAAGATATGACTGATTTTATAAAACTTTCTCAGCAATCAAGTAGAACCAACAGAAGCATACATTTCCTGTACTGTAGAAGCTTTACAGCTGTTTTGTAAGAGTTCTGCAGAAGCTCTTAGAAAAGGTTATCCAGGTAAATCAGAACATAATAGTCCTTGAGTACCCCTGGTGAACTCCATTAGATGATTCTGTGCAGATGAAGGGGACATAGAAAATAAGAAATTCTTGGCACCATCCCCAACGCAGAGTAGGCCTTCAGACTGGCTGTAGATCATCACTACATTACTTTTCGTTATCTAATTTATATCCCACCTTTCTTCCAATAATAAGAATACTAAAAGATTTTTAAACAACTAAGACCAATAACGATTGTCAACTGCCATTTCCTACAATCTTTGAAAAGCAAAGTATCTCATTTGACTCTGCTTAGTGGGATAGGATACCCATAAATGGTCATGTCTGTTACTCAAGACAATTCACCTACTCTTGCAATCAAGCTTGCCTTGGCAACAGGAAAATCTCCAAGAACCATAAGGATCCATACTGAACCATGTGAACCAGTCCTCTGTCTCAGTCATTCTAAAGCCCACTACATGCTTATATGTCAATGAAAATGAAATTATGGACATTTCCTTCACAACCTAATTACAGTTTGCTTAGGAAATGAGCAGCAAAGCAAGCAGCATGTCCAGAGAATCACAATTCTGCTTCTGTAATCTTGAACTAAATGAAGACATTTTGCACTGAATGTCCAACCACTTATGTAAGGAAATGTACATATCCGTAAGCCATTGACAGGATTGGAACCATGTTCTGGAGATTTTGAATAGCCAAATTGCATCCTAACACTAGTAAAGGTAAAGGTTTCCCTTGACCTTAAGTCTAGTTATGTCCGATTCTAGCGGGTGGTGCTCATCTCCATTTCTAAGCCAAAGAACCGGCGTTGTCCATAGACACCTCCTAGGTCACATGGCCAGCATGACTGCATGGAGCACCGTTACTTTCCCCTATCAATCTACTCACATTTACATGTTTTCAAACTGCTAGTTAATTGTGAGAGCATATATAGAGATATGATGCAAGACTTTAGTGTGCAATCTGATTTCCACATGCAGATATTATTGACCCTCTCCATGGAACCTTTATCTGCCCAGTGTCAAGGAGAGTTAAGAAGGTGTATATGTTTGTTTTACATCAGTAGTGCTCTGGCATGGGAGAGCAAACATGGTGTAGTGGTTAACATATTTAACTATGATACTGGAGATCAGGGTTTGATTTCTTGCTCAGCCATGGAAGCACACTTGGTGACAACAGCAACTCAGGCACTGCTGATCACATTTATGAATGTTGTAAGTCTTTCTCTGTTTAGTTCCTTCAGATTCATCAACATTTTAACTAAAGATATATTATTATTACATTAATTTGCTCCCTAATTTTTTCTAAGATGTTCTGCAAAACCAATTTTGCTTAAAAGCAATCTGTATTGATCATAATCCGTTTATATGTCACAACGTTTGAACTCTCAAAATAGTAAATTTCAGAAATTGTTTCAGACTAGTATATTGTGACAGCCTATTCCCAAGTAAATCAGCACTATGCCAGCCAAATAGGTTCATCTGGTAGGAATATCTACAGAGTCTAAGTACAAATTCTGCACATCTCCACAATGTGTTAATAACATACCACTTAAAAATAGACACCATTTCTAGTAAATAGCTACCTTTTGAAAGCGGGTGCTCCTCACATAGAATTAATTTCCCTCTACATAAAAATAGGCCTAACTACAAAGAAAATGTCACTAGATGGCTCCCATTTTCACAAGCTCAAATCCAGCCGCTCGTTTTTCAAGTGTTGTTCAGGCCTTATGTAGGCACAATTCTCACTGAAGTCAACAGCCTTGAGAATTACAAAGGACGCTCATATATGGATCCTATTCTGCCAATTACTTAAATTTTATTTTCCACGGTTGTTGCTATAGAGGATTAAAAAATATTTTAAAGTTCTCCAATACTTGGAGTCTCTTTTTCCTATTTATACTGTACTTGTCAAACCAGAATCTTAGTTTGCTGCTTTTGTTTGTTTGAATGTACAATTCACTTTTTCTATAACATTCAGGTAATCTCATAAAGATTAGCTTGAGACAACCCCCTTTCCACCCATACTGATGAATGCATGAACCTCGCTTTATTTCTCACACATCATAGCGTAATACGAATTTTTCACAAAGTTCTGCTGTAGAACAACACTTTTAAAGAATGTTTCTATACATAGCCAGGCCATATGTAAACATTGATTCACATGCTGATTAATTTTGCATTAAATCAATTGCTTTTTTAACCAACTGCTGCTTATTTGTAAGCAATACCCACACACACAAATACATGCATACAGACAGATATAGCTCATTGTGGAATAGTAATTCTGCATGCGGAACTATGCTACAGCTGTCATTCATCACCACCACTTCAACTTCCTTCCTGGTTATTCCATACCTGGTGGAGAGAAGGGAGGCATCAGAGAAGCAATAAAGTTCACCAGTGACCTTCTGAGGTCTCACTGGATGATGAAATCACTTTGTATCTAGTTATAAGAACACAGGTGGACACTTCCCCAATCCCTCCACTCTCCACCAGGTACATAATGGTTGCAAGAAGGGGCTTCACTAGCCCTATGATAAGTCCACAGGACTTTGGTCATTGCAAAGGGAGGAAGATAAAACCAACCTCCACAATGACACACACATGCAACACACCCTCCCTCTTGTATTCACGAAGCCTGAAAAACATACCAGGACTGACCTACAGGTAGTAATGTCTAATTTCTGTTTAAAGTCATCATAATATCCTGATTTCATGACTTTCAGAGCATCCCAACTTAAGAGCATTTGAGTTAAGAGTCAGTGCTCAACATAGCTTTTGCTTTGACATACAAGCAACATCAGAAGGAGTGCCAGCATAAGCGGGAGTACTAGCATGAGAGTACAAGGCTTCATGAAGGGGGGAGGGAAGAGAGAGAGAGCAAAAGAGGGATGGAGGCTGGAATGATTTAAGAGCTCAGTACTTAATGAATTAAACTCTTAACTCAAGGTATCACTGTACTCCCTTTTATCTTTCCAGAATCTCTCTCCATTTAATTTCAGTGGGTAATACCATATTCCAAAATAGGAGGATATCTTCCTTCCCCATCTGCTTACCCAACTTTCTCCCATAGAGATTTCTACAACTTTTTGTACAGGAGAGATGATCCAGTACCTTGATTATTATTTGTCCTTTTTGTAACCATATATTGCATGCATATGTAGAATTGCAGCAAAGCAATGGTGGCAGACCAAACCAGGGATTGCTCACTCAGAGCTTGGACTCCAGTTTAAATTTGGGGGATTCAAAGGTGCTGGCTTTTCTCCTAAATTGAGAGGTAGAGACAAAATTGATGGTAAAGACAATTTTGAAGTTTTCTACACCTCTCATTTGATGTCTGTAAGGAGTAATGCTGAAGACAACTAAGCTCAGAATGTATCGTGCCCAATTGTTGCCTTCAAGTCAACTCTGACTCATGGTGACCTTATCAATGGGTACATCTACACAGGCACTAAAATCCAGTTTGAAGCTGGCTCAAAGTCAGAGTGTCTACAAAACGTACATTTCCAATGAAAGCTACAACAGCCAGAAACAGTTAGTTAAGAAAACTCAAGGTATAAAATCCTCAAAAGCTGATCTGTATATAAATACTGCAGAGCATACAGCTAAATGGGAAATGCGGAGCACCTTTGTTGATGGGCTAACACTGCAGCACTCAGAAAAAGAAACCAGCTACGCTGTTTGGTGTGAAGGTAAACAAACTTCTCCCCCTGGAAAAGAAACCACAATGTTCCCATGGGAACACTTGATTGCCATCTCTTGTATTGCTTTGCTGTGTTCAAGCACCAAGAACCTCATTTTTTTAAACCAGTGCATTTCGCCAGAAGAGGTAGAGGGGAAAAATCCTTGGATTGGATCAATCTTCCTCCAGCAGATCTTTGTAGCCAATGTGTCGGCTTCCAGCCAGTTCGTGGGGTGCCTATGTAGACAGTCCAAAGTGAACCACATTTCTTTAATCCATGTTCCGACCTGGATTACATTGCTGTGTACAAGACTGAGAAAGTGTGACTTGCCCAAAGGTATCCAGAGGATTTCCATGGCTTAGCAGAAATTTTAACCTTGGCCTTTCACCATCCTAGTCTAACAACCAAATCTCTACACCATGCTGGTTTTGCTCCCCCATGCTCACAGTGTGATGCACTCTGCCATACAAACAAAATAACTGGATCACTGGTTGTACCCTTTTAGCTGCCCATCCCCAAAATTCAATCCAGACAAAACCAGATATCAAAGAAGTTACTATTTGGAATATGACATCCAAAATCGCTCAGTCAGCAATCTGCCCTCAGATGAATACAGCCCCCTTGCAGCAATTTCCCAATGCTGGGCCTACCATTAAACAGGGTGAATTGGTCAACTCAAAGAGCAGATGTTGGGTGGTGGCAACAAAGTCATGGGACAGAAAGCTATGCCCACTAGTGGCCAGTATCGATGCTGAAGGAATTGGTAGTACCACTATGCATTTAACCATGCAATGATTGAGGATACTATCTTGTTGGGGATTTTTGCCTCAGGCAACAGAATGTCTTGGACTAGCTCTGCCATCCCTAAAAACTTAAAAGATTGCAAATGTGGAAAGCTAAAGTTATGTATTTTCTTGCTTAGCTTTATTAGGTTATCTTTGGTTAAACTTTATATAAAGAGACCTTCTCTTTCCTTTTCTTCAGAATTGTTGCTATTGTTTTTGTTGTCTTGCATAAGGAGAAAGATAAAAATAAACTTACCTTCCCCACTATATCTTGCATAAAGTCTCAAGATGTCAGATGTGATACTGGAATGAGATGCAGAATTCTAGAGCAAAGTCTATTTCTGGGCAAAAGGCCAGCAGAGCTGAGCTTGTTTTTGCCAGGATTCTGAGTCCTGCTTTAAAATCTTTTTACATAGCTTTTCTTTCCACCTTTTAAAACATGACTTTGCATGCTAAAAATTGTTGAGGCAGCCAGAAGAGAGCAGCAAATACACAATGCATCCCTCAATAGAAAGGATTAAAATCAGTGACTTGGTTGTTTTCAAATTATGAAAGCAAGTAAGATTTCCAGCTCTTGTCTGGTTATTCTAAGGTTGCCATAGTTTAGCATAATCTCTGAGCGCGCTGTGCCTGTTAACACAGTGTGTGTGTCCTGATCTTTTGACATGTTTACTGAACAAGGCTGGGAAGTTTGTAAATGAACCAAAACACATCACACCTGGGATTTATTTTCCAGGGCCAAATAATCCTTTTGCCCCTTGAAGGTTTTTGTCCATTTACCACAATATTAGATTGGATACATTTCATTTGTGAACTAGACAGAAATATAATGTTCAGCTCTGGCTCCAGTGTTTAATGCAACTTCGGGAAAGTTGCTTGTCTTTGGCAGTAGTGATGAGCACCAACATCTATGTGAGGAAAAGGCACCATTTATCCCCCCCCCCCCCATAATATACCAGATTGACATTGCATTGGGGGACATTTCTGCCAGGTGTTGGATTTCTTCAGCCTTCTTTGTCCACCAGATGTTCTTGAGTTCTCTTGTCCTTCTTTGGACCTCAGCTTTTGCACTGGCATAGATCTTTTTCTTAGCAGCACAGTTGATGTCTCTCTGCCATGCTTGGAAGGCTTTCCTTTTCTTGTCAATTAGCTGTTGGATCTCGATGTCATTTTCATCAAACCAGTCTTGATGTTTCTTGGCTTGGTATCCAATAGTTTCTTTGCAGGCTTGGATGATGGAGGTCTTCGGTTTGTTCCAATGTTCCTCGGCACTTCCGGGGTGTACTGTGGGTAGATGGTCCTTGAGTGCTGTTTGGAGATGGGCTCGTCTGGAGGTGCTCCCATGATGCTCAGGGATTCTTCAAAGCCACAAAGGTCATCTATGGACCAAGAAACCATGGGATACAGCCTCTACGCTCATCAGATGGAACCAAACTCCTGAAGGACCAAAACTCAATTGCACTACGTTGGAAAGAACACTACCAAAGCCTCCTGAACCGCAGCTCCAATGTGGCCGAAGAAGTCCTCTCACAAATCCCGCAACAACAAACCAGGGACGAGCTTGCAGCACTGCCTAGTTTGGAAGAAGTCAGCAATGCCATCAGCCAACAGAAGAATAACAAAGCCAGTGGACCAGATGGGATCCCTGCTGAAATCTTTAAAGAGGGAGGACCTGAGCTGACACACCAACTCCACCAGCTCATAGAAAAAGTGTGGGTGACCGAGAAAATCCCAGCAGATTTCAAGGACGCCACCATCATCACCCTCTTCAAAAAAGGGGAAAGAACAGACTGCGGAAACTATCGAGGTATCTCCCCTCTAACCTCCGCTGGGAAAATCCTCGCAAGAATCCTTGCAAACCGCCTTCTGCCCCTCTCAGAAGACACCCTCCCAGAATCCCAGAACGGCTTCCGCCCCTCCAGAGGAACCGTGGACATGATCTTCACTGCAAGACAGCTCCAAGAAAAATGCAGAGAACAAAACCAACCTCTGTACATGGCATTCATCGACCTTGCAAAGGCATTCGACACAGTGAATCGCAGCGCTCTCTGGACCATCCTCCACAAAATCGGGTGCCCAAACAAATTTGTGAACATCCTGTGGCTCCTCCACGATGACATGATGGCAACAGTCTTGGACAGCAGTGGCTCCCAAAGTGACCCATTTAAGGTGGAATCAGGTGTCAAACAGGGATGTGTTATTGCCCCAACTCTATTCTCCATCTTCATCGCTATGATACTTCACCTTGTTGATGGGAAGCTTCCCACCGGAGTGGAAATAATCTATTGGACAGATGGCAAGCTATTCAACCTCAGCAGACTGAAAGCCAAAACCAAGGTTACAACAACAGCTGTTATAGAACTCCAGTATGCTGATGACAATGTCGTCTGTGTGCATTCAGAAGAAGATCTACAAGCCACTCTAAACACCTTCGCAGAAGCATATGAGAAGCTCGGCCTGTCACTGAACATTGAGAAAACCAAGGTGCTGTTCCAGCAGTCTCCAGCCAATCCCTCTCCAATGCCAGTAATACAGCTTAATGGTGTCACATTAGAAAATGTGGACCATTTCCGCTACCTTGGCAGCCACCTCTCCACCAAAGTCAACATCAACGCCGAAATACAACACCGCCTGAGCTCTGCAAGTGCAGCATTTTCCAGAATGAAGCAGAGAGTGTTTGAGGACCGGGACATCCGTAGGGATACCAAGGTGCTTGTTTATAAAGCTATTGTCCTCCCAACCCTGCTATATGCCTGTGAGACGTGGACTGTCTACAGACGTCACATGCAGCTCCTGGAACGTTTTCATCAGCGCTGCCTCCGGAAAATCCTGCAAATCTCCTGGGAAGACAAGCGGACAAACGTCAGTGTGCTGGAAGAAGCAAAGACCACCAGCATTGAAGCGATGGTCCTCCAACATCAACTCCGCTGGGCCGGCCACGTTGTCCGGATGCCTAACCACCGTCTCCCAAAGCAGTTGCTCTACTCCGAACTTAAGAACGGAAAACGGAACGTTGGTGGACAGGAAAAGAGATTTAAAGATGGGCTCAAAGCCAACCTTAAAAACTCTGGCATAGACACTGAGAACTGGGAAGCCCTGGCCTTTGAGCGCTCCAGCTGGAGGACAGCTGTGACCAGCAGTGCTGCAGAATTTGAGGAGGCACGAGTGGAGGGTGAAAGAGAGAAACGTGCCAGGAGGAAGGCGCGTCAAGCCAACCCCGACCGGGACCGCCTTCCACCTGGAAACCAATGCCCTCACTGCGGAAGAAGATGCAGAGCAAGAATAGGGCTCCACAGCCACATACGGACCCACAAGGAAATCCATAATGGAAGACCATCTTACTCGTCCAACGAGGGATCGCCTAAGTAAGTAAGTAAGTAAGTAAGGGGGACATTAAAATGACAGCCAAATTCCAGGAAGAATATTTGGGGGATCTAGCCAGCAGAACCACTAGCTACTAGTCATGTGCATTTGGGACTTACTTTGATCCATTTTGTGTCTTGGTTTTCAGTGGGGGCCCCAATCCGTTTTTGTCTGAACCTCCCGAAATTGGGAAGTCAGATATTTGTTTTTTGTTTATAGAGCTGAAAGATCTATTTTCTCTCGGCCCATTATTGGGCTCAGGCACTTTGTGTGTATGGCTACAGGCTTCCAAGCTTACATGCCTGGTCCTGGTAGGGCCTGCAGCCGAGCACCAAGTACTTGGTGCTTGGCTGCAGGCCCTGCCAAGCACAGGCATGTAGGCCCAAAGCGCCAGGGTTCCTGCAGCCGAGCACCAAGTAAGGAGTTTTTCTTACTCAGCGCTCGGCTACAAGCCTTGCCAGGCCTGCAGCCGAGCGCTGAGTAAGAAACACTCCTTCCTTGCCAGGCCCGCTTTGGGTGCTCCTTACTCAGCACTGAGCTGCAGGCCCTGCCGGGCCCCAGGCAATTGATCTGAAAAGCAGGCTTGGAGCTGGTACCCGCTCCCCTCTGCCTTTCGTATTGATTGCATTTTTGTCCAGGAGGGACCTTTCTGTTTCATGCCATCTGAATGGACAGAATGAAACAAAACATGAATCAAATGAATGGAACAAATCTAGGAGCTGTAGTCACAAAAAAGCAACTTGTACCTGCTTCAAATACAGTTTCCTAAATACGTTTAGATGGCTTTTTAATGCTCCAGATTCAGTTACTTAAAGCTGTTCAGTTGACTTATTTATTATTTATACCCCACCTTTCTCTACCCTAAGGGGGACTCAAGGCGGCTTACACATGGCAACCATGCTTTAAACACATACAACATTAAGCTTAAAATCCATTGAATTAAAATTTTACGCATTAAAATTTTTAAAATTACATTTAATATTATTTGAACAGACTTGTGACTATTGAAATAATCTACCTAAAGCTGACTAGATCACCAGAAAAGAGCAGAATTTACACAATTCCTGATTGCTTCTATATGCAATAAACACACTTCATGCCTGTGATTTCCAGCAAATTCATTCCTTGATTAAGCACAATTAGGACTGTGCCTTGTGACTTCAGAATTATCTTTGGATATTATCCCAGCCCCAGTCCCTTTTCCCTCATTTTTAAAATAGGGAGTCAGTTAAATGTCAGAAACAATCATAAAAAAGGAGGAGGAGAAGATGATCTGAGATCACCTTCTGGACTCAGGAACCAGAATATTCAATTTCAAAAGCACAAAAACACAAGGGATTAAGAACTGCCTACATTCAATTGAATCTGTGACGTGGGCAAATGGGCTGTCCTGTGGGCAGTCTCCTAAAAAGCAGTGAGTCCTCAGTACTCTGCCGTAATGCAGTCGCTCAATCCTTTTTGGTAATATTGCTACATTAGTAGATTGCTTTTCTTTATTTGCCTTTAATACGATTTTTTTTGTCTTGTCAGGAGCAACCTGAGAAACTGCAAGTCGCTTCTGGCGTGAGAGAATTGGCCATCTGCAAGGACGTTGCCCAGGGGACACCCGGATGATTTGATGTTTTATCATCCTTGTGGGAGGCTTCTCTCATGTCCCCGCATGAGGAGCTGGAGCTGATAGAGGGAGCTCATCTGCCTCTCCCCAGTTTCGAACCTGCGACATGTCAGTCTTCAGTCGTATCAGCACAGGGGTTTAACCCACTGCGCCACCGGGGGCTCCATAATACAATCTTGATACCAAGAGAGTTCAATCCCTCGCGATGTCAAAGTAAGGAGAGGGAGGAGAATCCACTTGTGGGAAAAGGATAAAAATGGTTAGTAATGGAGAAACCAGCAAATTCAGACGACATGTGCTAAATAATGAATAACGGAACATAGTGATTTGCAACACCACAGGGCTAAATGGCAGTACATGATGCTACCCCCCCCCCCCCACACACACACACGGGATAAGGTCCTTTTTATATATCATGGAATTAAAAAACAACTGCCCAATCCATGTCATAACAATAATTACCAGAAGTTTCTCTGCAGAATTAATGAACCCAGCAGCACCATTGCCTAATTGTACAATGACATGGACATTAAGTTGGGAACAAAAATGGGCTAAAATAATATTTCCCTATCTATTCACAAATCTTGTTTTTTCTGGAGATCTTGATAGTGGTGATCTGGTGCCATTGATGCCCATCTGAACTAACTATTGACAAGTTTGGAAGCACTGGTTGTGATAACCCTGATCACACCACATTCTGTGATTGGAACCTAGAGCTCTTTGCAACATAATCATCATCATAGTAATCATCATCACACAACGTTTGATTCATTATCCATCTCACAGTTTGAGGCGGGGTACAATAGAGTCAAAACATATGAACATAAAATACATACAATAAAATACATAGCTAAAGCACATCATTCTATAAATATACACCAAACACAGGGTACAAAATAAACATATCATGGTAATAGAATGAAAATTTAAAATCCATGATTCAGAATTGACTGGGTAGGCCTGGCAGAAGAGATTTAAATTATGACAGCTCACCATTCCACAGTCAGGGAGGGGCTGATGAAAAGGTCCTCTAGGTGATGGTTATCAGGCATCTTCTGGTTGGTTAGGGTTGCCCCCCCCCCCGGCCGAGGATCCCAGTGTCCGGGGCGGATTGTATGGTAGAAGGTAATCATGTAGATAACCTGGGCCCGAATCATGTAGAGCTTTAAAGGTCAAAACCAACACTGTACTTTTCTAAGAAACCTGTTGGCAACCAGTGGAGTTACTTTAATATGGGTGTAATATGCTCATTTTTGGATGTCCCTGTAACCAATCTAGCTATTATGTTTTGAACTAATCAGAGTTTCCAAACTCAGTGCAGAGGTAACCTAATGGTCATCACATTGAAGGAGTCCAACCTTGAGCTTTCCAGCATGTTGACTACCATTTTTAGCTTGAATGTGGATTTTCTAAATCTCTCATTAGATCTCCTAGATTGAGAGATTCAACCAAATCCAAAACAAAGCCAAACTAATATTAAGAATGGGCAAAGGTAAAGGTAAATGTTTCCCCTGATATTAAGTCTAGTCATGTTTGACTCGGGGGGGGGGGGGGTGCTCATCTCCATTTTTAAGCCGAAGAGCCGGCATTGTCCATAGACACCTCCAAAGTCATGAGGCCAGCATGACTTCATGGAGCAATGTTACCTTCCCACAGAAGTGGTACCCATTGATCTACTCAAATTTGCATGTTTCCAAACGGCTAGGTTGGCAGAAGCTGGGCCTAACAGCAGGAGCTCACCCCACCCCTTGGATTCAAACTGACAACCTTTCAGTCAGCTAGGTCAGCAGCTTAGCGATTTAACCCGCTGCACCACCAGGGGCCCTAAGAATAGGAAGACATTTTAAATGTTTTTATATGGCATTGCACTGCAAAAAAAATCTGAATTATAATCATTTTAGATTTTTAAAAAAACATAGATGATTTGACTCAATTATTTATTTTTACAGCATGTTACCCATATCTATAGGACCAGTACACACCCAATATCAAAAATATTTTCTCTTTAGGGATTTTCTAGTTACCCCAGTACAATTCTATGATATGCTTTCACTAGAAATTGACTACAAAGTTGCATAGAAGACCTAGAAATGCACGAGAGAGATGTTTTCTAGAAATTTTCTAGGTCCTGCATGCAACTCTATGGTATGCTTCTGCCAAAGTATTTCATTTCAATAGGTTTCACAATTGTCTGCATTTTTGAATTTCCATGGTAAGTTCAGGAACATATCCTCCACGAGGGTCATACTATAGTTCCAAATTGCCAGGTTTGCTTTATGAAATGGCTACACTGTAATGTATATTCAAATGCTTCCCGTTTTAAATGGCCAGAACATGCATCTGTTACTTCATGAAATAAGCTGTCTCTAGCTTTCAAATCATTCTTAATGGATACCTTAAAGACTTAAAGTGTACAATGACATTAATCACACAACTCACACATTGATTAGACCTTGGCTTGCCCTCTTCCACCTTACACAGACCTTCAAAAGCCAATTAGAAGGAAAGGGTTGCATATCATTTTGAGATATCATCCAATTTATGAATATCTAGAGGCTGCAAATTTAACTTTTGGATACAATGAGAATATCTTTTTATGCATTCTTACAATTAAGTTTAAGAAGCCATTCATAAACTGATTATGAGACAGTTAAGAATACAACCAGCTTGTTGGATAATATTGAGAAAACTAATTGTAAATTTTCAATTAACCTCGGAGAAGATTGGTATGTTGTGCATGAGACAACTACATGTGCAAGTATTTTATATCTACGTATATTATAACTCGTAGGCTAATATCCACAGTGTAATTCATTACTAAGAACAACAAATGAACCAGTAACTGTGTATGTGTGTGGGCAACAAATATATGTGCTGGCTGAAGGTTGTAGGAATTATCCATGCATGATCTTAGCCCAAAGTTTAGCCATCCATTTATAGTCTCTGATATGTCTTCTGATTTTATTGTTGTTTATTCGTTCAGTTGCTTCCAACTCTTTGTGACCTCATCGAGCAGCCCACGCCAGAGCTCCCTGTTGGCCGTGGCCACCCCCAGCTCCTTCAAGGTCAAGTCAGTCACTTCAAGGATATCATCCATCCATCTTGCCCTTGGTCAACGTCTTCCTTTTTCTTTCCATTTTCCCCTGCAGCATTATCTTCTCCAAGCTTTCCTGTCTTCTCATAATGTGGCCAAAATACTTCATCTTTGCCTCTAATTTCCTTCCCTCTGGTGAGCAGTCAGGCAATATTTCCTGAGTATCTTCTGATTAAGAATTATATATTAAGTGTATTTTTATGGATCTGGGAGTTGTTATCCAGCTACAAGTGTGCAAGTGGACCTTGCTCTTCTTTCTTCTATGACAGCTCCTCCAGCTCCCCAAAAAGGACAGACAATTAGGGGACACCACTGAACGAGTGTGAGCTGTGATGTGGGGAAGGCACTCCTCAAAATATTAAACAGAGCTTCTTCATAGGAGTAAAATCCATCCACAGAAGACAGATCTCAAATCCAGACCATATAGAACAGGGGTCCTCGAACGTTTTAAACAGAGGGCCAGGCCACAATCCCTCAAACTGTTGGAGGGCCGGATTATAAATTGAAAAAAAATGAATTAATTCCTATGCACATTGCACATATCTTATTTGTAGTGCAAAAAACAACAACTTTAAAACAATACAATAATTAAAATGAAAAACAATTTTAACAAATATAAACTTATTAGAATTTCAATGGGAAGTGTAGGCCTGCTTTTGGCTGATGAGATAGGGTTGTTGTTGTTGTGTGCTTTCAAGTTGCTTCGGACTTAGGTTTTCCCTGAGCAAGGGCCAGCCGTCTCCGGCCCTCAGGCCTTAGTTTGAGAACCCCTGATATAGAATAAATGTCATGATTTCTCTATTATGATTTCCTTGTTTAAGCTGAGAAGCTGTATTTCAAGGAAAGAAGAAGGTCTACAAACTGACTTCATCTGAGAAATTAAAGAAATTACAGTGCAACCCATTGTATGCCTACTTGTGCCATTTGGTTCAGTAGAGTGATCTGTTTATCTATCACATTTAACACAGTAGATATGGATTTGGGCACAGGACCCATGTAAAAATAGAAGAAGAAAAAAAACACCCCAAAACACCTTTTTCCCTGAGAGAATACCTTTCTAGAAAAAACTTTTGGTCCTCCAGAGTGACTCACACTGAAAGTTTACCAAAGGTTGTCCTGGAAGACCTACAGATTCATTGAGAGAACACATTAATCAAATCCTCAAATAATCAAATTTGCAAAAGTTAAGCCTATGGAGGGACAACTTTCTATTTTATCAAACAGCCGATCTATCTGATGCCCCTTCTACACTGCCATATAAAATCCAGATGATCTGCTTCAAACCAGATTATATGGCAGTGTAGACTCATATAATCCAGTTCAAAGCAGATAATATGGATTATGTGATTTGATAATCTGGATTATATGGCAGTGTAGAAGGGGCCCAATTGATTGAAAAGAAAGTCGAGTTCCTTAAACTTTTTTCTAGTAATTCTAAGAGATGTATTTTAGAGGAGGCTGTTCCCACCAGCATCAGCTTTCCAGAATTTAATTTTGGATAAGTTTGTACAGGACAGTGGACATAATATACAGTAGCTAGATATGGAGAGCCTGCATATTCCATTCCTGCTGGCCTTCCACAAGCAGATCAATGCCTTTCTCTGCCAGTAGGCATTTGGAGGATAGGGAGGTTGTAGGTAGGATTGTGCGGTGGGGGGTGGGGGGTGGGTATGTATTTTTAAAGCAGTGGTACTCAACCTTCCTGATTCTGCGACACCTTAATACAGTCCCTCATGTTGTGGTGACCCCCAACCATAAAATTCTTTTTGTTGCTACTTCATAATTGTAATTTTGCTACTGTTATGAATCATCATGTAAATATTCAATATGCAGGATATATTTTCATTCACTGGACCAAATTTGACACAAATACCCATTACAGCCACATGTGAATACTAGTGGGGTTGGTGGTATTAATTTTGTCATTTGGGAGTTGTAGTTGTTGCCATCTATATTTAACCTACAATTAAAGAGCATCCGGAACTTCACCAATGATGGAATTGAACCAAACTTGGCACACTGAACTCCCATGAGCAACATAAAACACAAGAAGGGTTTGGTGGGCATTGACCTTGAGTTCTGGAGTTGTGGTTCACCTACATCCAGAGAGCACTGTGGATGCAAACAATGATGGATCTGGACCAAACTTGGCATGAATACTCAATATGCCCAAATATGAACACTGGCAGAGTTTGGGGAAAGTAGACTTGACATTTGGGAGTTGTAATTGCTGAGATTTATAGTTGACCTACAATCAAAGAGTATTCTGAACCACACCAACAATAGAATTGGGCCAAACTTCCCACACAGAACCCCGTTGACCAACAAAAAATAGTGTGTTCTCTGATGGTCTTTGGTGACCCCCCTGACACCCCCCATTACCCCCCCCCCCCGGGTCTTGACCCCCAGGTTGAGAAACACTGTTTTAAGGCATTTTAATTGTATTTATTATGTTCAAGCTATATTTTTAACTAGTAACACAATACTATTTAATTGACCTTTTAATTTTTGTATTCTGCTTTGTTTTAAATTTATCAAAGTATGTGATTGTTAGCTGCCTTGAGTCCCCTTGGGGAGAAAGACGGGGTAGAAATAAAATAATAAACAAATATAAATAACTTCTACCCCAGCCCACCCTGAAAGCAAAAACAGTAGGAAGATTACTGGTGGAGGGTTAAATTTGGAATTGCAAGAGTCCACCAGAAAAGTTTCCATAGTCATATTCCCAAGGAATGTTCAAAATCTTGGTCAATCTTCAGAGCTAAAACAACTGATAATCTTACTATGGTATTTATCTAGATTTAATTTGCATCCATATTAGCTGATAGTATCCTAAGAAGTTTCTTTTAAGAAACATAATCCAACCATACTGCGATAATGTACAAAAATATCTGATGCTTGTTTAAACCCTGGGTTCATTGACATTACAAACAACACAATTTCTGCGATGTACATAAGCCTGGTGTTTTCCCCTTCAGTCTTTTTGGACCTGGTTCTAATAAAGTTATCATTAATCATTTTGAAGTTGAAGGGGGCTGCAAAGCAAATCCATGTTCACAGCAATCTGCTTCTGTGAATTTAGCAGTATCTTTTCTGAAAGTTGCTTCTTTTGGCCACAGTTATACTTTCTCCAGATTATTGGCTGGTCTTCATCAGCCTTGCTATGGTTTCATTTTAATCAGTTCTGATATAGAGCAATATACTGCGGAAGGAGGTACTAATTAATCACCTTTCTGTATTTAAGAAATAGACAAATATCCCTCCCAGAGGAATTGTAATTTCATGGTTTCTAATGATGGCCAGATTGCATTTATCGGGGTAATTTCACAAGTGGAGTCTAAGTAAAAGGCATCTAGACACCATATAAAATCTTTTCCAGTCTAAATTTAAAGATATAATGGTATTTTAGGCAAATTTATTTGCTTGCATTTATATGTCATCTGCATGTGTGAGATGATGGGAAAGTTTCATTCATTCCAACTCAGCTAACCACTTTCACTCCATTTGAAACAACATTTTCCAAGTCGTCACATCCATGGATTTCATGTCAGTGGTGTAGTTTTGCTTGCTTTAGTTTGGTGGATTAATTTCTTTTCAAATGTCAGTTTGTATTGTATGTCTGCTTGTTCATACCATGTCTACAGGTGATGCAGTTTAGATATCTCTTTGAACTAAGCAGAATTTGTAGAGAGACTGTTTGTTTTAAGTGGATCAAATGAAATATTGCCTCCCATTATATTATTTTTCCCCTCTGTAAAATGATTTTTTCTTGCAAACATGGTTGCACATTATTATTTGCAATCAAAATATCCTTGGGGTATTTGAAAAGAAAAAATATATACTATATAATTGATTTCTGGAGAAATGTGTTGGTATGTGGAAGGCACACACAGACACTTGCTTCCATTCCACTTTGGCTTCTTACATCTAGGGGCCTTTCCAGACAGGCCCTATATCTTAGGATCTGATCCCAGGTTTTTTTGCTTTAAACTGGATTATATGCGTCCACACTGCCAGATAATCTGGGATAAACAGAAAACCTGGGATCAGATCCTGTGATATAGGGCCTGTCTGGAAGGGCCCTCGGGGCGGCTCTAGACAGCCCCTTTATTGCGGAAACTTCCACAATAAAAAAGGGGGCCATCCAGACAACCATCTGGGCAACCCGGCATTAATTTACCACAAACCAGGAAAATCCTGGTTTGTGGCAAATTAATTTGATAGTGGGTTTATTCCGCACCTTCCAAGAAGGCGAAGGATAAACCTAATACTTCCGGTGTCTGGACTACAGAATATTGCAGTCCAGATAGTATTCCCACAGTTTTTTGGGCTAATTTGGCCCGGAAAACTGTGGGAATACCAACCCCCTCCCCAGAATCCCCCCTAAACACAATAAAAAGCAAAAGAACTCACCCTGCCTCCATGCGATGTGCTAGGAGAAGGGGGGAGGAATTGCTCCTGCCCCCCCCCTTCTCCTGGTGCATCATTTGGATGTGCCAGGACTCTGGCAGCTGTCACATGGAGGAAGGGTGAATTATTTTGCTTTTTTACTGTGTTTAGGGGGGCTTCTGGGGAGGGGGTTGAATGTCCCGGTGTTGTACTGGGAAGTCCCAGTACAATATCTGGACACCCACCCCAGGGCCCCAGGAACATCCACGTTTTTAAAACACTGATGTTCCTGGGATAAAGCCCTGTCTGGAAAGGCCCTAAGACAGATTAAGAAATGGCCCTGAAACATTACCAAATATTTTGCCCTCCAGGAATTTTGGACTATATCATCCATCACCTCCCCCCCCCCCCCCCCCGTTTGCAGACCTTAGAACCCCCAGACCTTAGAACCTCAAAAAATCCCATATAAAACAGGACACAGGGGAACCCCACTTTGACCTCAAACTTCTTGCTTAACAATCAGATATATCTTGCAAAGCTGCACCCTGAATGGATAAAATCAAGTAAAACAAATAAAAGCAATGTAAGAACAGGCTCAAAAATTCAGATTTCATATGAATATATGTGCATTCATCAATATATCATGTCTAGAATTGTGACAGAATATGTGTAGGAAAAAAAAAAGCCCTGCCTGGCTTACCGGACAGCAAAGTTTCAGTGTTGGGTGCTTCCCTCTGGCACCATCTTTGCAGGGTGGTATCCAGATATCCACCCATGCTGTTCCAAGATCAACAGGGGTGGTTAGGCTTTCCCCCTCTCCCTTGGAAGAGCTGAAAGAGGGCTTTGGGGAGGGGATTCCTCCTCTGTGGCCCTCCATTGGCTTTCCAAGGGAGTGGGGAAATAGGCTTCAAATCAATCTTATCTCCAATAAGTTTAGAGGAAAATGCGGGGCAGGGAGGGGAGGCTGACAGTGCCACCCCTCTTTTCCAGGTTGCCTGAGTCTGGGGAAGAGGAATTACTGTTGAATCAGGCACTGGGGGCCCATCCAGACAGCCTCTTTAACACGGGAGTTCCTGCAATTAAAAGGGAGCTGTCCAGATGACGTCCCCAAAAAACACAAATTCATTCACCACAAACCATGAAAACCCTGGTTTGTGGTGAATTTAATTGTAGTGGGTTTATTCCACACCTTCTTGGAAGGCACAGGATAAACTCACTACTTCAACTTTCTGGACTGCTCCCTCAAAAGTTTTGAGGGGGCGGTCCAGACAGTAGTCCTGTGTTTTCCAGGCTGATGCAGCCTGAAAAACACAAGGTGACAATCCATCGAGAGGGATTAAAAATGTACGTTTCTCTTTTAGAAATATAAAATTGGCAATATGCAACTACCTTAAAATTAATTCATGCCCCTTCTATTTTCTAAAATCTCGATCGCTAAAAGTTGCACAAGGTGGATTTCAGTTCATTTATATTTAAAAACCCGATGTTGCTTTGAACATTTGTTTTGAGGAAGCAGTTATGTCTAAATGAGAATAATGCTCACTTTCCATATCAATTGCACTCACACACAGGCACAGTTTACTCACTATATTTCACTTCTAATGTCTATTTTCTCTGTGTTGATAGTTCTCAATGGAGAAGAATAGAGAAATTTGCTGTTTCCCTATGCTGTACATGGCTGTGTGTGTGTGTGTGTGTGTGTGTGTGTAGTAACCAAGTGAGAAGATCCCAAAGGACAAGGATGATCTAAAGAATATAGTATTTTCCAGAGAGGAGTTGTTATCAGTGAGCTAAAATTGCTTCTGAAGTTTCACTGGAAACTGTTTTACATGTCTAATTTGGTGGCTAATATCCAGTACTAAGAGGAGGGAAATGCCAAAACTTCAGAAGCTTTGCTCCATCTTGTTTGAATGCAGAGCACAATGAATTTGTATCCGCTGAGCATTCAGCACTTACATTTCAAAACCTACAGCACACTAAACGTGAAACTTTTGTTCAAATTTCAAGGATTTTGATAGCCCAAGTGAATAGACACTGCCTATTGATTTTTCCCTTACAATGACTCTTGGATAACCTATTTTCTCATTTATTTTTAACGACAGCTCATGAGATTTTACAGCAATTCTGCCCAACCTCCTAATATCAAAATCCCTCCTTGACCCTGAAAATTGTAATTCTGCTATAGATCACAGCTGCTGAATATTACCTTTTACTAAGCTGGTTAAATAAAATATGTCCAAATCACTAGATCCCACAGGCCATGACTGAAATTCTAATTATACTGGGTCTGTATTTTTATGCTGTACGGCACAGGAAAAAAAGCACAGCACTTATTCAAAGTCCACACCAAAGTGGGAGAATCCAGAATGTGGGTTCTAGTTTTGAATTTAAAGGGGGGAATTGGTATGCGGCTTTTCAGCGATTTCCCCGTAAAAACCTTCCAAGAGACCAAAATCTTTTTGATGCATTTAATATAATAAAATGATGAGGATAGAAGCTATATTTGTGTGTGCGCATGTATGCATATGGATGAATGTGTGTGGTTTGGAAGGTAGGGATATTTGATGTGTATCAGTTTCAAAATCGTAAAGAGGTTCATACATCAAATGGTGAAATTGCCTATAGAACACAAAGGCTTAGGGAAAACCAATACGAAGAAACCTAAAATAGTTTTGGATATTCAAAATAGGCAGAATAGGGAGAAGCAGGAAGTCCAAGTGAGTGCTGTGTCTTTTGACTTATGTTATTTCAAACTTTTTTAAAAATAAGCTTTTTATCTTCTTCTTCCCCCAAATTCAGGTTTATGGGCTACCTCACCAAAAATGTAAATATCGGACCAGATGAGCAAGTGGTAAAGTGACTTCATTTCTGAGATCAAAACAGATCAAAATCCAGTAACCCATGACTCCTATTTCCCTTCATTCTACCCAATGCTACTCTCAAGTAATTGTGGTCAAGGAAACCTAACTTTAGCATATTCCAGGTCACATCCAAGGCCCCATCAACACTGCCATATAATCCAGTTTCTGAATCCAGTTACCTACTTTGAACTGGATTATATGACAGTGTGGACTCATATAATCCAGTTCAAAGCAGAATCTGGATTCAGGCACTGGATTATATGGAAGTAGATCCATCCCAAATTACCTAATCTACAACTGTCAAATTTCTTGTAAGACTTAACATAGCTATATCCCTTCTATACAAGATTATCATTATAAATATTTTTAGTTATATCTTGGGGTTCCTATGAGGCTACAACACTCTTTAGAGCAGCAATGGGCAAAGAATGGCTGCATGTAGACCCTAGACCAGTGGTTCTCAACCTGTGGGTCCCCAGATGTTTTGGCTTTCAACTCCCAGAAATACTAACAGCTGGTAAAATGTATTGTCGAAGGCTTTCATAGCCAGAATCACTGGGTTGTTGTAGATTTATCGGGCTGTATGGCCATGTTCTAGAAGCATTCTCTCCTGATGTTTCACCTGCATCTGTAGCAAGCATCCTCAAAGGATGCACAACCTCTGAGGATGCTTGCCACAGATGCAGGTGAAACATCAGGAGAGAATGCTTCTAGAACATGGCCATACAGCCCGAAAAACCTACAACAACCCAGCTGGTAAAATGGTTGGGATTTCTGGGAGCTGTAGGCCAAAAAAAAAAACCCTGGGGACCCATAGGTTGAGAAGCACTGCCCTAGATTCAATTTTTCTTAGAATTTTCTTAGAATTTTTTTTAGAATTTTTCTTACAATTTTTCTTACATTTTTTCTTACAATTTTTCTTACAATTTTTCTTACAATTTTTCTAACTCTGAAGCCTTCCATCAATTTCCCAAAGCCTCTCAACCACTCCAAATATTTTTTAATATCTTTGAACCCAAGGAAAATTTCCTGATTTGTGAAAACAAACAAAAATGCTCCCAGCCTCGCAATCACCGTAGAACTCTCTTTTATCCCCAAATACGAACATACTTGTCTTCTGCCTTTCTTAATGGACAAAAGACAAATGTCTCCATTTTTAAAAAGAGCCTGCAAAGGAAAATGAATGACTTAGTTTCTTTGCATGGATGAAGGTTGTAGGAGGATTGGGAAAGAGTTTGGTCTCTGTCCCAAGACAGTTGCCAAACCCTGCTTTACACTGTAGAATTAATGCAGTTTAATACTACTTCAATGGTCATGGCTAAATACTATAGAATCTTTGGTGTTGCAGTTTTATAAGCCTTCCTTGCCAAAGTGTGCGGATGCTTCACTAAACTACAACTCTTATAATTCCCTATCATTGCGCCATGATAGTTAAAGTGGAAGGTGCACCCTTAGAGTAAGGATAAATCCAAAGTGTAACACACACATATATGTACCCTGGCTGTGACTAAAGAATCATTTAACTCTGGATGGGGAATACATACCTTTCCCAGCATAAAGACATATTGATCTCTTTCACTTTCTCTCAGGGTCAAGCAGAAGCCCAACTCATTTCTACTAATGTGGCCTTCCAGACTGAAATTCTCATTAGCCCAAAGAAATATATCCAGTGGAGTCAATTGGTGAGAATTTCAGTCCAATAATATCAGGAGGGTGAAATTAGAGATTTCTGAGACTTTAAATTCAGGGGTTTTTGTTTTTTTTTAAAAAAAAATACAAATTGGCAAAATTTCAGATCTGAACACAGTAGAAAGTGAAAGGGATACAACCCCCAATTTCTGGCCAACTGTAAAATTATTCATTAGACATACATGATTACAGAGAGGGGACTTGATATGATTTGCAATTCATCATCAGAAGGGTAATAGCTGGATAGGGCTGTCTTTTTGAACTGCTTAAAGCATTGCTAAAATATATTGCTAACAAATAATTGCATTCTTTCTTCACTAAAAGCACTATAAACTTACAGACTCTATCCAGAAAGGAAATGAACTGGGCAAGCCTTTCCCAATCCAGTACTCTCCAGATCAATTGAACCATAGCTGTCAGCATGGAATGATAGAAGGTTTGGCCCAAACACATTTAACATCTCACTGGGAAAAGCTCTATAACAGAGAAGAGAGACACTGCCATATAAAATGCAGATTATCTGCTTAGAACTGGATTCTATGGCAGTGTAGACTCATATAATCCAGTTTAAAACAGATAATGTGGATTATCTGTTTTGATGATCTGGATTATATGGCAGTGTAGAAGGTGCCTGAGTGTAGGAAAAGCTGGAAAAAGGACCTCAGAGCTGTCTATGGCTCATGAATGCATACTAATTAGGAACCAACCTAATATTTCAATGTTCAGCTTCATTTCTACTTGTATTTTTTCTTTGCAACAAAAGGTTTTCACTTTCCTATTATACAGGAAAAATGGGGACGAGACCCGTTTTTAGCCTATGCATAGCTAGGAAAAGTTATTTTTCTGGACCACAGTTCCCAGAATCCTACAGTCATCATATGCTGGATCTACACTGCCCTATATCCCAGGAACTGATCCCAGATTATCTGATTTGAACTAGATTATATGAATCTGCACTGACAGATAATCTGGGATCAGATCCTGGGATATAGAGCAGTGTAGATCCAGCAACAGTCAGCATCTCTAGTCCTATCAGCATTTCAAGCAGTGTATGCACCTGTGCCTTTGAGAAGTTTATCACTGCCTGCACTCTATCAACTTACCAATTTCCCCATCTCTTTTTGCATACAATCATTCTTCAGTTGATGAATTAGAGCCTCCCCTGGTCTCAAATTAGTGCTTGATTGCCAACACCATTTTAAAATTCTTTTTTAAAGGGAGCATCAAAGATGAAAATACAAATAATTATCCATCTGAGGGCATTCCTACCCTGTAGACCAGTGGTTACCAACCTGTGGTCTGTGAACCACCAGTGGTCCGCAAGAACTAAAATATGGTCCGTGGCCTCACCATTAGTACTTCATTGCAACAGGAGCAACTGGTCTCAAGAAACCCTCTTATAGTGCAGAGCATTAACAAAATCCACAGGAAATAACACAGCCCAACTGAAAAGAATGTTCTTGGTGTCTTTGTTTTTAAGCCAAAGGGGTTTCAAATAAGCTTTTGGTCAACTTTAGATTTGGTTTGGTTATTTGGGCTGCTAATTCGAAAAATTGTACTGGATAGAGCATATCAGCTCTAGATTATTAAATATGGTTTTCTGTGAGTGAGAGGATGGTGACTACTGCATGGCATATGTTCTATATCAGAAACTAGAGCTGATGTGGTCTATCTAATGCAATTTTCTGAATCAGCACCCCAAATAACCAAACCAAATCTGAAGTTGACCAAAAACTGATTCATAGCCCTTTTGGTACTAATGTTGGTGAGTGGTTCCTGGTCAAGTGATCCCCGGTCAAATAAAGTTTGGGAACCATTTATGTAGACTTAATATAGTTTGATCCCACTTTAACTGCCATGGGTTCATGATATGAAATCACAGAATTTACAAGTTCTTTAGTCTTTTCTGCCAAAGAGTGCTGGTGCTTCACCAAACTCCAACTCACATGATTCCCTTGAATTTAGCCATGGCAGTTAAAGTGGAGTTAGGTAAAGGTTGTCCCCTAACATTAAGTCCAGTCAGGCCCGTAGCCAGGATTTCGTTTCGGGGGGGGGGGGGCTGAATTTTTTTCAGGGGGGGTTTTGGGGGGCTAAGTTTCGGAGGGCGCTGAGTCTGAGTGAAAGAGGGTCTAGCCTAGCAAACCTTTTGTATCATTACCCCAATACCCCCATGCATATGGGATATATTGAATATGGTGATCAGATCATGATATGAATAAACATAACAGTTTAAATAATGCACCAGTAAGGCCTTTTCGCGAACCACCATGAGAATTTGGGGGGGGGGCTGAAGCCCCTCAAGCCCCCCCCCCCCCCGGCTACATGCCTGAGTCCAGTCATGTCTGACTCTGGGGTGTGGTGCTCATCTCCATTTCTAAGCCAAAGAGCCAGCGTTGTCCATAGACACCTCCAAGGTCATGTGGCCAACATGACTGCATGGAGCACTGTTACCTTCCTGCTGGAGCGGTATCTATTGATCTACTCACATTTGCATGTTTTCGAACTGCTAAGTTGGCAGAAGCTAGGGCTGACAGCGGAAGCTCACGCCACTCCCCGGAATTGAACCTGTGACCTTTCAGTCAACAAGCTCAGCAGCTCAGTGCTTTAACCCACTGCGCCACCGGGGGCTCAAAGTGGGGTTAAACTGCATTAATTCTATGATGTAGATGCATCTTGACAACAAAACTGAAAAAGTTAAGAGGAGAAAGATGTGTAAGTAAGCAATTAATTTTGTACCATGCTGTAGGCCAGTGTTTGATCTCACACTATCCAAATGCATATAGAGCCCAATATCTTTTAGCTAGATCATTTGCAAGCCGTACTTAGTGTTATGTGTACTTGCCTAGTTTTGTCAGCAGGTATCTCATAAAATGAACAATGACTGACCAATGTGTTAGGAAGGTTTATTGGGTGATGGTCTGTCTTAGTAGTTTGTGTTGAATGACCTTTGGGTTTGCTCCATGCCAGCTTCTTGCAATAATCATTTCACATGAGTGCTCTGCTGGCATCTTCCATCAATGACATAAAATGAAATAGTAATGGGCGGGGAGTAACATAATGTTGGTGCTTAATTGTGTGGTGGGGGAGCGTTCACGGTGACACAAAGGAAATTATATGCACAATTACTGTTGTTAACAGAGGCTTGGCGTGTAACTCCCAGCACCGCAGGCTGGAAAACCTTTCCCATGCATGTTTAATGGGGTTTGGGTTAGTCTGGTCCTAGGGCTGTATCTCCTTTCTAACATCTTGTGTCCTCAATGAAACAAAGGGGGAGGGAGAAGAATGTAAGAGTGATTATATCATGCAATTTTCCTCATCAGCATTTTTTTTAAAAAAAGAATCCTCGCAACACCTTATTAAACCATGTTTTCCAATTGTCAACATATTAATTTGGCTTATTGCAAAGATGATGGGTGAATTTAGATACAGATATAACAATTAAAAGGTTTTTTAAGCCTAAGTGATGCCTGCACGGTTGAGAAAAAACTATTCAGTGAAAAATAACTAGTGCATAAATGTTTCAATAATCTCCTTTCTTCTCCAGGGGCCGCTAAGATGATTTGAAAGTCTAGTCCAATAGGTAGGTCAGTAAATCTGCAATTGTCTCATCCTTTCATGCTACTTATTCATTGTATGTACAGTAATTGTTTTTTTCTTCTCCCTTGACGAAAGAGTGTTATCTCATGTAAGGAAGATCAATTCAAAATGGACTTTAATTATCTTCAATAAAAATTAAATTACTCATCTCAACTAATGGTTTGGCAAATAAAAGGAGCTTAAATTTACAACTGCACAGTGCTATTGATTAAAGTTTTCTCCTCCGTCTCTCTCTCTCTCTCTCTCTCTCTCTCTCTCTCTCTCCTTTCTTTAATTCTGCCCAAGGTAATGTTTCAATCTCTCACTTACAAGAAGATCTGTACAAATAAAAGAGCGCATTGTAAACGGAAAGTAGAAACAGCGATGTGAAAAATGAAAACAAACAAAAAACACAACCCACATCAAATGCCTTTTTTTTAAAGGAAAGCGAGAGTGAGAGCATGCATCAAATATATGTACAAGTTTCTAAAAGGTTTCAATCATTCTAAAATTGCAGAAGATTGCATTCTGGTTTCTCCGAACACTTTCATCTGTGGAAAGAAAAATGTGCGGCTTCCTCAAATTTTAAAAGCCACAGTTAGGGCATGCCTAATAGATTTGTGTAATGCTGTGTTTGGGTACATGTAGCATGGTTACTTGTGTTCTCTGCAGTAAAGATCTTGAAGTTGCAAATACTTTTTTTTTTTGAAGTAAGCAGCCTATTTGATAAGTGCTTAATGAAGTATCATACCAGCAGTATTTAACGCAGAAATGTTCAAAGGTACTGTGCTGTGTCCCCTTTTGCCAAAACAGGCTTTCATTTTCAAATCTGTGTTATTTTAGAAAGACGTAATCCCTAGGAAAATGGTACTGATGGTGAACATATTATCTTTCATGTGTGCTTTTTCTAAAGTTTAAGGCTCCTTTGTTATTATCTCGGTAGCAAGGCTCTTCGTACACTCTTAGACAGCAAATCAAAATATGCCTGAAAGCAATCGTATTTTAATAAGTATCAAATGTCTTCCATGAGACAAATGTGTTCTACAGTCTTTTGTATCTTTCAAGCTTCAGTTAAGATCTTTTCAGTGGTGTTCCTGTAATATTAATGGGGATATATGATTGTAGTTGATATAAAATAGGTTAAGAGGTTTCAATGAAGTATGGTGCCCTGTTTATCTTAAAACTCTTTTGAAAATGAATTGGCGTTTTTTTCACCCAAATTTAATATAATGTCCTGCTCCTTTTAGATTTGGAGATTCAGCCTAATAATATGTCCTGATATTTTTGAAGTCATTGTTTTATAAATCTAATATTGATATCAAAAACTTTCTCTTGTGCCTGTTTGTGTGATATCAATCACATTCCAGCAAACTAGAGCAAACATGTTGTGGTGACCCCCAACCATAACATTAGTTTTTTTGCTACTTCATAATGTAAATATCTGATATGCAGGATGTATTTTCATTCACTGGGCCAAATTTGGCACAAAAACCTGATACACCCTAATTTGAATACTGCTATTGGGGGGATTAATTTTGTCATTTGGGAGTTGTAGTTGCTTGGATTTATAGTTAACCTACAATCAAAGAGCATTCTGAACTCCACCAATAATGGAATTGAACCAAACTTGGTGCAAAGAACTCCCATAACCAATGGAAAATACTGTAGGGTTTTCATGGGCATTTTAGTTTTGGAGTTGTCGTTCATCTACATTCAGAGTTGCTGGGATTTATAGCTCACCTACAATCAAAGAGCATTCTGAACCCCACCAACAACAGAATTGGGCCAAACCTCCCACATAGAACCCCTATGCCTTGAAGGGACTCGCTGGGCCATGCCTCCCTCCAGCCTCGCACTCTCTCCCTTGCCCACACATCCACACCACACTGCCGTGCTCCAAGCATGCCTGCTCTCCCCTCTCTGCTTGGAGTCTCAGAAACAGCTCTCCCTTTGGCTGAGAGACCAGCCAATCACAGTGGAGAAGGGCTTTTGATGGGAGGATTTGCTGTCTGTTTCCAAAAGCAAGAGAAGGACAGGCAGAGAGATCTTTAGCCTTCTCTGCCAAAGGGGTTCCTAAAACCATCAAAAATATATGTTTTCTGATGGCCTTTGGTGACCCCTCTGAAACCCCCTCGCAACCCCTCTAGGGGTCCCGACTCCCAGGTTGAGAAACACTGCTTTATAAACTACAAGTTTTGATGTTTTTTCAGAAAAGCCTATTTCTCATTATGCCCAGAGTGGTAGATTATGGTTTCTGCTTTGTAATCTTTTTTTTTTTTTTAAGAACACAGATTTTGATTCTGCTTTAGAGAACAAATACAAATCATGATTACAGGTGAAAAATCTGTGCAGGACAATGTACAAACAAAGAAAGAGGTAAGCGTTGTTCTACAACATGGATGCTCATTCACATAACACAAAACTGGGTTTGATGTGGCCAACGACTATGTCTACACTGGCCAAATAAAGTAGATTCATTTTTCAACTGCTGTAAGGAAGCTCCAGAGTGATCCCAGTGATTTGAAGGTATGGGCAGCTGCTCACAAGTCAAAGAGACTCAGGTTTGTTGGTGATGTCACTTGTGATAAGGTATCAACAGGACGTGTGATTAGGAAAAGCAACATTGCAATCAATGGAGCCTTGACCCAGCTAGCAATCTGGATGCCAAAAGGGCTCTGTGAATGGTCTTGGGCTACATGGGGGTATCTTTGGAGTAGTTCACTCTGGAATATTTAGGTAAGGTTCCCAGACACACATTTGGAGCATAGCCCTGACATACGTATCATTAGTGTCCATTGGAGAAATTTATTATGGGCAGATTTAAGTTGTCATTTAGGTTACTATGCACACTCTTTTTCTAAAGTAGATCTAAGATCAGTGTGCTCTTCAGATGATTTTAACTGCAGCTCCAAGCAGTTCTAGACATATCACCCTATCACATGGGGAGCCCCTCCCCCCAGTGCAATTTCTCCAGCAAGTGTGGCAAAACGGCAGGTGCAAAGGGTGACTCCAGCCCCACACATACTGCTGTAACATAGCGACACTTTCCCTGTCACATAGGGGAAGTGTCACCCAAACAGGGCAGAAGCATGCAGGCTCCATTGGAGACAGTACAACACGGGAAAGCCTCTGTGTTTGGGGAGAAGCATCCAAGGACACTTCCATGCCATTTGGGTGTGGGGCCTCTGCCAAAAGCCACACAATGTTATGTGATGGCTGGCATGGGGCTCCGTCCACAAAGAAAGCTCAAAACATTCTAGGACACTTGCTTTGGAAAGTATGATGAGGTCGATAGTTAATATTACCTTCCTTTTGCCATGTTGGACAACATGACAAAGGAAGGCTTGAAGTTGCATCTCAACCGCATGTGGTGGGCCACACAATTCTCCTAGAGTGTGAATCTGTGGCATAAGATCAGTGGCTGCTCCCTACTGCTCCAGACCCACCAAATCAAAAGCACTTACTATATATGCTCATGTATAATGAAGAAGAAGAAACCCACATCTATACTTTTCTTAGAATACAAGGGAAATTATATTACATTGGTTTATTATAAATAGAGAAATGATGTACCAAAATGGGGACTTTTTTGCTTACTATTGAAGAGACAATTTGCCGAGTGTTTATTTTCACTCATCAAAGTGGACATAGTGGAAAGTTATTGGGGCATCACTGCAAAATCTATACCAGTGATTCCCAACCTTTTTTTGACCAGGGACCACTTGATCAGGGACTACTTGACCAGGGACTACTTTGACCAGGGACCACTCTCCAACATTAGTACCAAAAGGGGTACAAATAAGTTTTTGGTCAACTTTAGATTGGGTTAGGGATGTTGATTCAGAAAATTGCATTGGATCATCCACATCAGCTCTAGTTTCGGATACAGAACATATGCCATGGCCAGTAACAGGGAAGGAGTGGCAGACAGCATGAAAGGAGTGGAAATAAAATAAAATGAAATAAAATAAAAAGGAAGGAGGCTCACAAACCAGATTTCCGTCCTCACGGCCCACTGGTGGCCCATGGCCCATAGGTTCAGAACACTGATCTATACCATTACAATGGTGGCACTGCTCTTGTTGAAATGGCTGCTTTATGTGAAGCCATGAGGTTCGTTTTCCTCCCCCCCCCCCCTCAATATGTGATGTGGCTAATTTGAGTTCTGAATAGATGTTGCTAAAAGATCTGCATGATAGTGTTGCAATGAGAACACTTTGAACTCCTTTTACATCTCCATCTCTTGATCGTTAATTTACTTAATCCTCTGATCTTTACTTCTTTAAAGTTGTTTTTAATAAACAAATGCAAAGGTGAAATGAGTAGTTTTATGTCATCATCTAAAAACCTTTTAAAGTGGCATATGATAACAAATAATTAAGAGACTATAAGATAAGTTTAAATATTACAAATAAATGTATTTGAAAACACTTGTTCCAAATTAATTCCTCTATATACACTGCGTATGGAGAGTTGAAACACACAGTGTATGAATGAAAGCTTGGAAGCTGGAAGTCTTTTTAAATTGTATTATTCCCATTATGCATGGAATAATCCAAAGCTTGCTCAATATTGGAGTTGTTAGTTTAAAAATTTCCACCAAAAAAAGAGTCCTGGATTAAGGATTACTAGATGGTTCCACAGCATTCACAATTAGTATATTTTTACTACTTTGGGGATATTGTAATTCACATCTTAGCAGTGGGGAATGGATCAGAAAAATCTGTACCCATATGCCCATGTTCATTAACTTGTTTTGAAGTCATCAAAGGACTGTCACAACAAGGAAGCGCTTATGTACTTCCCAGGAGCACTGGAATTGAGACTTCTTTTTCCAGTAACTGAACCATGGTTTTTTGCCTCCATCCAGTCAAGGATCTTCAAGATTTCCCCATTTTCTCACCATTTGTAGAAAACCTTTGCTTACTATAGGGCTACTTGGAAGTAGATTCTTCCACAGACACAAAAAAATTGTGGTTCTCTTCCCCTCTGCCTTCCTTCAGTCAGCAAACGAATATCCCAGTAAATTGGGATCTTATGCTTCTCACCTATGCATGGTTATTGAACGTCTGGAGAGAGTCCTCTTGTGTATAACGGTACATATTTATTTATTAAATTCATATTGTGCCTTCTTCCAAAAGGGAAATTTAAGAAAGGTTGTGTAGCTTATTTTTCCCATGTGAAAATTATCTATAAAACTTATAACAAACTGGAGGTGGAAAATATCACCTTCTTGATGCCCCGTGCACAGTCATCAGCATATCCTGAAAGGGCTTGATTTCCTATAGCAAGAACATCCTTATTGTTTTTCTATTACAAGTACTCAAACTTATATCTGAGGAGGGGATAGCATGAAGAAATTGAACAAATGCAGCTAGACTATGTTTTATGAAAAAAATTGCAACACCTGCATGCACAAAAACTGATGATTTTGCTGTTATCCAGTCTTTGCTGGGCCCACTGGTGGTGCAGTAGGTTAAACTGCTGAGCTGCTGAAATTGCTGGCTGAAAGGTTGGTGATTCGAATCCACAGAGTGGGGTGAGCTTCTGCCAACCTAGCAGTTTGAAAACATGCAAATGTGAGTAGATCAATAGGAGCCACTTCTGTGGGAGGATAATGGTGCTCCATGCAGACATACTGGCCATATGACCTAGGAGGTGTCTACGGACAACTCCAACTCATCAGCTTAGAAATGGAGATGAGCACCACCCCCCAGAGTTAGACACGACCAGACTGAATGTCAAGGGGAACCTTTACTTTTACCTATCCAGTCTTTTTCCCAGTTTGAGATTTAAGACAGCTTACTATGAGGGAAAAGCTCACATGGTTTAAAATTCAGAAAATATAAAAATCAGACTATTAAAACAAAACCTATTTTAAAAAACTATAAATATAGTAAGACTCTCATGCATATGGGATACATTCTTGGCCAGATGGCAGATACCTCAAACCACATATACAGACGAACACCATTAAACTATCTTATTTCTTGTCCCAGCAAACCTTAGAGTTATAGTGGAGGATCTTGAGATATCTAGAGATATATTTGTTTTCTCTAGGAAATTGCTGGTTACTTTGGAGGAAGCATACCATACAATTAATGGGCAGACCTAGCAAATTCCTACAGGTCATTCTTCCATGAGCACAGTTAAGTAAAGCTGTGGATATAGGTTCTGTGGTTATGGGGGCCTTACTGTACAACAAATATCAAATCTGGTAACACGGGTTTTGTAAAAATCAGTTCTCAAAGCCCTGTTGAAACAAAAAGATCATCACCTGTCTGCAGAAAAAGAAGGGGGATTGCCAGTCTAACCTTTTCTTGAAATGAGGTTCAGGTAGGTGTTCTCTTTCTCAATAGGGTTGACTCTTGAAACAGTATTTCTGTTAACTGTTTTCACAAAATACTCTATAACAGTGTACACTGTCACTGAACACCCCATATCATACATGACAGCTCTGCATTAGTCTAAACATTCCAGCAAACATGGGAGAGGAGAGGAGGGAAAGGAGGAATCGCCTCTCCTTTCCCCACTCCCTTCTCCAATTGCCATTGCATTCTAGTCAACGTTACACTAAGCAATGAGCAATGGACATTAGTTATGTGGTGCCCACTGACCTTCTTGTGCTCCTGGGCCCCCTGAGCCCAGGCAATATGGGTTGGCCATATAAACACTTGTGGACGGTTGCATCTTAACTGACCCAATAGTTTATAGGCCCAATATGATGGTTTGCTCCAGAATCTCAGGGAAAATCAAGAGCAACACATAACTTTTGAAAATGTAGTTGAAGCCTATGTTAACTTGAATCAACTGCAAGCATCATATAGCCACCATGGAGCTGATTTGCCCTCCTTCAGAATAAAAGGCCAGTGTAGATGTGCCCCATGACAAAGAAATGCAGCAGTCACTATTGCCTTCTTCATACACTGTGGCCGGTTGCTACTTTGCATTAATTTTGTCCCACATTGTGGTTGATCAGTTTTCCTAATGGTAGGGCTTACTCTCTAAAGCCCATCAATCTGCCACTAGCCTGTATGTTTTGTATGCTTGCCACCAGTCCTACCTTTTTCTTCAAATAACTTTGTTGAAAAGATTAATGGATCTCAGAGCACTTTGATAGGGTTGCTGTAAGTTTTTGGGGCTGTATGCCATGTACCAGAAACTTCTGATGTTTCACCTGCATCTATGGCAGGCAACCTCTGAAGTGAATGCAGGTGAAACGTCAGAAGAGAATGCTTCTGGAACATGGCCATACAGCCCGAAAAATTTACAGCAACCCAGTGATTCCAGCCATGAAGGCCTTCAACAGTACACTTCGATTAGTGCAATTTTAATTCCCCAAACAATGATTAATCTATGAAATATTGTCTGCTTCAGAAACCCTCTCTTTTTTTCTTTTTGTGGAAATAATCTGAAAAGCA
This sequence comes from Anolis sagrei, assembly GCF_037176765.1. NCBI lineage: Eukaryota > Metazoa > Chordata > Lepidosauria > Squamata > Anolidae > Anolis > Anolis sagrei. The sequence continues at coordinate 207,993,889 of NC_090023.1, read as the reverse complement.
AATAGACCTCTCATTTAGACCATCCTTGATTTAATGTGTTTAAAAGGGGAGTTTCAAAAGCTCTGTATACACAAATAATTTAACTATAAGAACAAAAAGAGATTGCTCTCAGAACAGTACCAGCCTGACCACTGTATTCAACTGAATAGGTATTGATTTGAGGGGAATATTCTAAAGTTTTGCATTACCCTTTGAAAAGTGCTAATGTAGTTCTTGTCACTTTAAATTAACTTTAGATAAGAGGGACTGACAGAAACATGAAGACGTGTGAACTATATTTGACTGATATTCTGTCAAATATTGCATGGGGTTATGATCCACAACTTTTCCCATCTGCTGCTCAAACCTGAATCCTTGAATGCACAATGGATTAATTACCATATTTTGTTCTGATTTCACTTAGTAGTATAAAAGACTGTGAATGTTAAATGTACCTTCAGAAATGAAAGGCAGGCGAGAGTGACTTATGAGTGTGAATATGGAGAACACTTTGTGTGTGTGCATTGGAATATATTTTTGTGTCATGAATGATTGCACTGCCCACAAAATACCTAGAGCACAGACTCCGTTCTTCAAAACCTAGAGCAAGAAAATATCTGTAATTGCATTAACAGAATTGTAATAAAATGTAGATCTAGAAAAACTGAGATTTAAACAAGTAAATTGCTCTTATTATTTATTTATTTATTGTGTCAGAAGCGAATTGAGGGTACAGTTATAGTGTATTCAAAAACACAAAATTAAAGGCTTGGCATTATACTAAATGTCCTTTGACCAGAAGGTGGCTACTTGGAGTGCCTCTGGTGTGGCTGTGAGGAGGTTCTCCACTGTGCATGTGGCACAATGAGACGTAAGATAGGACATGAGAGAAGCCTCCCTCAGGATCGGAACACATCCAGGGATTCCTGAGCAATGTCTTTGTAGACAGCTGATTCTCTCACACCAGAAGCGACTTGCAGCATGTGAATTACTCTGAAAGATTGTAAAAATATCAATGCTAATGATTTTTCCAATTTAACAAGCAATATTATTGGGGAAAATGTGTGAAAGCTATTTTCCCCACTTCTCCTATTTTCATTGGTCAGAACTGTACAGCCATACCTCCTATTATGACTACAATGTCATACAAACTACACAAAGATGGGATTATGATTCCAGTTTAATTGCCATGATTCTGATATATGAAACCCTAGGATTTGCATTTTAGGAAGGAGTACATAGTACCCTTTCATGTTATGCAGTCATCGCACTATGGCCACATCAACACTGATCCTTTGGGGGGGAGGGGGGCACTCCAGTGTGCTAGGTACTGGATCCCCCCCACCCAAGTTTCCCGCAGTGACTTTTCCAGCCACTGCAGAGGCAGGAAAGACTTGCAATTGCCTAGTGGCATCAAATGCATTTTTGTCACTGTGCAGTCATCCTAACCTGTCCCTCTACCTCCATGTCGCAGTGGTCTCCAGCCATAACACAGTACCTACCTGTTTCCGATCTCTTGCCCTGACTTCAGCCATAGTGACAGGATACCAAGGAAGGGGTGAAGGAGGCAATTCCCCTCCTTCTTTCCAAGAGCTTTACATCACCCCAGCTGATATTAATTGTTTATTAATTGTGTAATGTGTTAAGTAGTTAACTGTTTTTATACTGTTGCATTGAATTTTTGCTGTCCTTATTGGTTGTGAACTGCTGTGAGTCGCCTTCGGGCTGAGAACAGCGGTATATAAGTAAAGTAAAGTAAATAAATAAATAAATAAATAAATAATAAATATCGGGGCAGAGACCACTGCAACGTGGTGGGCAGGGGGAAAAACAGAATTGCCACCTTGTGTCCCCAGGCTGCCCAAGCCCAGAAAAAGTAGAATTTCAGTAGGAACAGTTGCAGCTAGTTCCATTTGGGCAACTATCCCCAACTGGCCACAAGTTGGAAGAAATGCAGGAAGCCTTGACCCATGTTACCACAGATCAGCCCCGTAATGTCTGTGGCTGCTGTAGGGCTGATCCTAATCTACAATGACCTAATTGTTTGATGTAGATGAGACCCAAGAGTCCACTTTAATTGTCATGCCAATAGCCTATGGAATCCTGGAATTTCTCAGTTTAGAGAGAGGTGCTAAACAAAGAGAGCAAATTGCTTCAACAAATCTAGATTCCATGATTCCACAAGATGGTGCCATGGTAGTTAAAGTGGAATCATTGTACTAGAATTGTATAGTGTGAGAGGGACTTAAGAACAAACTCTGTTATCTGAATGCCTGTTTCCAAACAAAAGAGGACAATATCACATGCTTCAGGATTATTGAGATAGTAATGGTGCATTTTTATAAATGTATCTTACATGGCTTGGTTCTTCCAGAAACAAAAACCTATAAGGAGACACCCTCAAGGAGATATTCCATAAATAGCCCAATGAAGGCTGGATGTGCTTGGTGACAAAAAACAACTATTGGAGTGGAGCCCTCGGTGGAGCAGTGGGTTAAACTGCTAAGCTGCTGAACTTGCTGACCAAAAGGTCACAGGTTCGAATCTTGGGAGCCGGGCAAGCTCCTGCTTTTAGCCCCAGCTTCTGCCAACATAGCATTTCAAAAACATGCAAATGTGAGTAGATCAATAAGTACCGCCTTGTTGGGAAGGTTCCGGCATTCCACACAGGCATGCCAGGCACATGATTTTGGAAGTGTCTATGGACAACGCCAGCTCTACAGCTTAGAAATGGAGATGAGCACCAACCCCCAGAGTCGGACATGACTGGACTTAATGTCATGGGAAAACCTTTACATTTACGTTAGGTACTTTTAGCTGGTGACAGTGGAATGTCTTGGATCAACTATGGATGACTGTCTGGAAGACTAAAGTTGAGCTCTTCAACTTTTTCTTGTACATCTGACTTGAAATGAACTATGTTCTAAAAACTGCAAACATTTCCATCTGCTAGAAAGTCTTTCCTCGCATCTGTATCCCACACATTGCTCCCACCAATGCATTTCTTTTACTTTCTGTCTCTCAAAAGATTTCCCACCACAGCATGTAACACAGACAGTCTTCCTTTGACTGGATGATGTTAAGTCATGCCATACCCTGTTGGATGCTGTCCCAGTAGTAGTTGCATAAGAACTATGATGGGATTTCATAATACAATAATAATTTCTCTATGCACATCTGTTAGGCATTCTTATCCAGTTTCTAAGATTTAAGATAGTTTTTGGCAATCTCTGTCTCAAGATACTTCCATGCAAACAAACAAAAACATAGCTGTTCTGATTTTATGTTTTCTCCCACTCATTCTTCATATTTGCTGTATTTTTAGATTTCCAGCCCCTCTCTTTTGTATATTGCTTTTTATGGTTTCATACTCGGGGGGAGGGGGGGGTAGGAAACCTATGAAAAGCTAATTTTACTTTGTTTGGTTGTTACAATAAGCATATTTGCTAGATGGTCCAGAATGAGATTTGCTTTCCAATGGCTTTTTAGTCATTATATTTTGGAAAGGGATTAATATACTGTACCTTAGTAAAAATTAAAAAGGTGGACAAGACCTGACTGATACTGATGTAGAGCAAGATTTCATAGGTTTGCAACACCTTGGTGGCCTAATTATTTCCCACTAAGCTAACTTGTTATTTAGATTTACATATCAGATGTAAAATTGTTCCTCATATCAAGATGTACATCATGCTATCCAAGTGTCCCAATTTGACTGAAACAATCCCAATTAATCCTCTGTCATCCCACTTTTTCAGATGCAATTCAAATATTTCAGTTTCTCTCCATTTCTCCCACTTTCCCCTTTCTCCTCTACTTATTTCAATTGCTGCAAATGAAGTCGAAAGTGCAAAAGTAGTTCACATTCAATTATCTTTCCTTTCGACTTAAGCAAAAGCAAACTGCGGCAGCTTTTCCTAGCTTGTCTATTCTTCCTCATTAATAAATCTTTCCAACGTAACCAAATCAGATATTCCTCAGCCACATATGTACCAGTTTTTTTCTGTTAAACAATGAAAGCTATGGTGTAATTTCCTTGTGTGAAAGAGTGTAAATATTATAAAATAAGCAGAGAATAACTGTAAATGTTCGAATCTGCTTTGAGACTGAAGTGATGTATTTAAAGAACAAAACTGGGAATAATGTGGGACATATTTATTTCCTATTTGTCTTTTAAATTGAAGGAAATGTAGACATTATTGTAGTGTGAGTTCATGTTTATGGAGAATCTATAAATTTAAACAGAAAGAGCTCAACATTTGTGTAAAATTTATAAATGTGTGTGATACATAATTATAAGAGGCTAACAATGAATGGTTAAAAAGATCACCTCTGAGACTTAAAAGTTTCTTTGGATATGGGAGTTCACATATGGGTTTGTTCACACTACTGTTGAATCTGGTATTGGCAGTCTTCGTGACACATGGCAACGTCCAGCAAAAATCTGGGAGCCCCCATGGTGCAATGCGTTAAACCCTTATGCCAACAGGACTGCTGACCAAAAGGTCAGCAGTTTGAATCCAGGGAATCAAACTAGCAAGGGGTGAGCTCCCATCTGTCAGCTCCAGCTTGATGAATGCAGGGAAGAGATGGGTTGTCCACTTGTCACCGTTGTTGCTCCTCACTGGCCAATGAGCTCCCTGCAAGTACCTTGCCATCGTGGTCATGTCTGTTGAAGTCCAAATGGGCATCTGTGTGATCAACAAGAAGGAGTGGCCACTCTACCTCCTTCTTGTGGTTCACATGGGCACCTTGTTATAAACTCAGCAGACACAAAGGGATAGGCTAGCAAGGGGTGATGTTGGATCACTAGGTACATGATCCTAGATTCAACAGGTACAAGCCACCTCTCGGACAGCTACAAGGCAAAAATGTCCCAGATCAATGTGCCCCATTTAGAGTCACCCCTACTATGTACAGTTTGCAAACTATCAGTCAAGTTGTTATTTTACCAAGGAAGTAGTTAGAGGCATTTTCAGCTTTATAGCTGAGTCAAGTATATTCATACACATGGTGTGGTTGGAGAGAGAGAGACTGAGGCAGGATTGGAGAATTCAAAACGTCAAATGAATATGGCGCCAGTCATGAACATTGTTTCTACTATCATTGCTCATAAATATAGGATTATGGACTGTTATATGTGTATGAAAAATTAAGAGGGTTTTGGTTAGACAACACAAAAGAATGGTCACAATGATTGTTATATTGAATGATGACTGAGTGGGGATATGAACCCTGACCTCCTTGTAAACCAATTCCATACTTAAATCATTACACCATGTTGGCTCTCTTCTCTATAAACAACTCTATGTTTTATATTTTGATGGTGAAGTCTGCATGACTATACTACTGCTTTCTCGTGCTTAGTAGTACACAGCGGAGGGCTGTCTCCATTATGGCTGCCTCCAGGCAGAATTATCTCCTAGTGAGAGTCAACAGGTTCCTGATGTGGAGAGCTTTTGCCAACAACTCAACAATATTTGTTTGTCCAGGCATTTTCCTTCCTGCCATTACTGCCTATTACCTCCAAGCTTTGAATCAAATATTGTGCTGATTTATCATTTCATAGAACAGTATTTTGCTATAATTTTACTTTATGAGTTTCTTTGGAATACAGTCATTTTGGTATACATTTATTCAGCAAATCCAAATATGCTTTTACGAACTTGAGAAAGACCTTTGGGTCCAGATCTCAGAGTCATTCTGGATACGCTAATGGACCTAGAGGTATATTTAAATGAAAGTAAACTGAAAATTATATTGATACTATATATTGTTCTAATAAATTACACATCATAATAGGTAAATACACGTTACAGTTAATTTAACTTTTACATACATTGCTTTGTCAAGCTTAGTACTGTGGTATGTGTGCTGAATTGTTACGGCTTCATTAAGTATCAAGGGATGGCGATAGAAAACAAATATAAAATATTACGTGAAGTTATATTTGAGGTTGGCACTTTGAACCTTGATGTTTTAATGGGATTATAAAGGGAATTCTTGCACATATTGTATAGCTTTACTTTTAAATATAATTGGGAAGGCAGAAAACTTATAATGAAGTTCACATGATAACTTATGCTCAACCTTTCATTGCTTTCTCTATACAATTTTATATGACTTGCTAAAAATGGCTATCCAGACCCAAACCATAACAATATTGGTATGAAGAAGTACAAATGGACCAATTTGGAAAACAGTAAATTGGATTACTAAATGAAAGTATATTTTGGTCTATCTCCTTTTAGTGGATGGTGATAATCCAGGAAGTCCTCAGTGAATCATGTTTTGTTTCTTCTAAACCAAGAAATCATAGTCACCAAGTTAGAAGAAAAGAAGATAATTTAGCATTCTTTGTTTTTAGTGTAGTATCCTCCCTTTTTCAGTTTGTGAAGACTGTGTGTGGAGGCACCAAGCTCAACTTATAAGCAGAGGCATTATTGTCTGAACGTAGCACAAGACTGGCTTCACTATGATGTAGTAAACTCACCTAGAATCAATGGGTGTATTTTGCAAGGAGCAAAACCAGCAACAACTAGCTCCTTTCATGCAGAACAGTATGAGATGAACTCGCTTTTGTTGTGCTCAGAAGACTTTTTTAAAAAACCTTACATTTTTCCTTGTTGTTCCTCTTATTTTCCTTGCTTCCACTAGCATGCCCTTTGGAAGATACCCTTTTCACCCCACTGTATCTAACTAGCATCCCAAAGTGGTTTTCAGCAAAGGTGCTGTAAGGAGAGGAAAAAAAGTAATGATGAGAAGACTGACTTCTTAGTTCACTTATAAATAATTCACCTGATTAAGGGACACTTTGAAGGGTGTATTATCTTTAACGTAATCTGAGAAAAACGGGCAAGAAATAAAACAAAGGGGTGATTAAATGCATGGGTTAACATCATTATATCTAAAGAGATATATATATATATATATATATATATATTATATATATATATATATATATATATATATATATATATATATATATATATACCCTCTGCCAGAAATCACCTTTGAGAGATTCTGACTGAAAGCAGCTGCCAGTTCGGACGATGGTTTAGAGGGATATTCTATTGCTAAGCTACTAAATAAATCCCCTTTTGCCCTGCACTGCCTCCAGCAAGCCCTTAGCCTTTCCCACTCTCGCTTCCCCACACTGTTCCTCTATTTTCCCTCATAATCTCAGTCCTGATTCTCTTTTTCCCGTTCTTGTGAATGTTGGAGTCATGACCTTTGTGGTTTATAGGCCACTAGAGACCGAGCTAAATGTGTTAGCACAGAGTCAAAACAAGTAATAGCCAGCCAATTAAATTAATAATCCATATTGTTACAATGTTTAACCATGGCTATTTCCTCAGTGGTCTGTTTAAATCACAGCCAAGTCCTGACCTATTAAAATGAATAACTAGAATTATGAGAAACTCCATTTAATAAACACAGCAAGGAACGCAACACAATCAAGTATGAAATATTTATTACGGCTTTTAACCAGCAGTTATCACAGGCTGGATTAATGAAGAAGATTTAATGCCTGGTGAAGGCTTGGCCACAAAAAATGTTAAGCCTTCCATTTCCTTACAAAACTAGTATGGTGTAGCAATGGGCAAGGTGTCAGGCAAAAATGCAAGACTCACAATTTCTCTCACAAAGCACTCCAGAGCAGCCGGGGATCAAAGCAAACAGCTCGAGACAAGTGGCTCTGGATGCTCAGGGGGAAGGAGGTCTATAGCCCAAGGTATGAGCTATTTCTGATTTAACCATTAGACTTTTTGCCAGTTGCTGTGCGGAAGATTCCTATGCTTGGAAGAAATCTGTTAAGAGGCTCTCATGTTAGTGCATCAAAGGTACCAGCTAACTAGTTAAAATCAATTACGTTATTAATTAAGTTGGAAATGTTCAACAAAAAGGGTGTCTTAATTAAAATGATTTTTAAATAAAGTGATTTAGTTTGAAATTCAGCATTAACTGAATTCCAGAATCAAGTTATTCATTATTAACTAATTCATTGAATGAGACAGTGCTAAAGAGCCAACAAATCTTCCATTTCAAGTTGGTTTCTTTCTTAGTTTCTGCTTGTTGTTAGTCTTTTGAAGGTTGGGGAATTACAAAGTTTAGGGCACAAAATCCAAATCTCTTACTCAGGCGGACAATGCATAAAGATTTTGAAACTATCCTAGGAAATTGTCTCAGGAGTTTTAGAGCTTCTAACCATGTAATTTTTGTTGAGATCCACATAGGAGCTAGTAAGTTAAAGAAAGATGGAAAGGTTAAGAAAATGAGATTACAACATGACCCCTGTATCTATGAGATCAGAACCCATTGTTTGACTTTCCAGGTCTGAGAATATATTCCAACAAGACATCTAGGTCCTCCAGCACTATTCTGCTATCTTCCACCAGAAGTGGTTCATCTCAGTAGAATTCATTATTATCTGCAATTTCACATTTCCATAGAAAATCAAGGAATGTATTCCCCACAGATATGGAAGTTGTACTGAGTAAGGGAAGGAAGAAAAAAAAGGGAAAGCAAGCAAACGGTCTGGGGTAGGATGAAAGAGAAATGGGCTTTAAAAAATTGTATAGCTCTCTCAAGTTGAAAACACGCTAACATAACTTTGATTTAGACCACAACATGACTAGTGATCAGCCACTCTAATGTAGTCTCAAAAGGAGACAGGATATGCAGAAGGCCCTTCATAGGATACATCCTGGGTCCATGCTCCAGTGATGCAATTGTCAAAATAAGTACATTTCAATGAGCCTTGAAACAATATATGTATTATACACTTAGTTTTAGGTCTTTTTTGAAAATAAGTAACCTTTGTTTGATTTGTGGTTTCCTTCTAAGTTGCCTCAAGCACTTATTGAATGGAATGATTATCATCAGAGTCATCAAATAAATATTTGGAACATCTGGCTGCATTTGCAGCTTTGCACACATAGTAGTAGTCTCACTGGGACTTCCACTATCTGCCCAAAGTATTTTGAGGCAACCACTGGCTGCCTTCAACACATGAAATTCTTCTCTGGTTTGGAATTCACCATGAACTGGAGTAGTTCTTGCCTCCTGTTTGATGTGATTAAGGTTGATTCTACCATTAGGAAAAGTAAGGCCCTTCCAGACAGGTCCTATATCCGAGAATCTGATCTCAGATTTTCCGCTTTAAACTGGAATATATGAGTCCATACTGCCAGATAATCTGGGATAAACAGAAAACCTGTGATCAGATCCTGGGATATAGGGCCTGTTTGGAAGGGCCACAGGATTACCATATTGGACATTTCATATAGCTTGCATTAGGCAAATGCAGAAGCCTAAAATAGACTACTGCCTCTGAGGTGCCCTACTAGAGCCAATAAGGTTCAGCTGCCAATCTGATGGGTTTCCTTCACTGAGCTCATAATATGGTAATATGGCAGTGATATGACTCAGGTCAGATCTGGGCCCCTTCCACACAGATGAATAATATCCCATATTATCTGCTTTGAACTGAAATATATGGCAGTTTGGACTCAGATATCTCAGTTCAAAGCAGATATTGTGGGATTTTCTGCCTTGATGTTGTTGTTCGTTCATTCAGTCGTTTCCGACTCTGTGACCGCATGGACCAGCCCACGCCAGAGCTCCCTGTCAGCCATCACCACCCCCAGCTCCTTCAAGGTCAATCCAGTCACTTTAAGGATACCATCCATCCATCTCGCCCTTGGTCGACCCCTCTTCCTTTTTCCTTCCATTTTCTCCAGCATAATTGTCTTCTCTAAGCTTTCCTTTCTTCTCATGATGTGGCCAAAGTACTTCATCTTTGTGTCTACTATCCTTCCCTCCAATGAGCAGTCGGTCTTTATTTCCTGAAGTATGGACTGGTTGGATCTTCTGGCGGTCCAAGGCACTCTCAGAACTTTCCTCCAAAACCACAGTTCAAAACCATCTATCTTCCTTCGCTCAGCCTTCCTTATTGTCCAACTCTCCTTATTGTCCAGCTATTATATGAAAATCCAAATTGCTCCAAAATTGTTCTGTTGGATGGCTGAGATAGGGACTTTTTGGCTTTCTGATGTTTCAATATATGCAACTTTATATCATCTCCAAAATTATGAAAAATGTTGTGTATAAAATTATCTTCAGGCTATGTGAATAAGGGGTATTTGAAACATGGATGAATTTCATTTTCAGAAATGAGTCCCATCTTCAAGAGGTCTCACTATGTAAACAAATTTTCCAAAAACCTCCAAAATCCAAACCCACAAACAGTTTTGATCCCAAGAAATTTTGGATACGAAGTGCTTAACCTGTAATCAGAATGATCACACAAGCCAGGAGCACTGACAGCAGTTGGCTTTTGCTGAGCTACAATCAAAATTAGTTGAGGAGAAAGGGGTAAACCCTAAAGAGAAGAGAAAAAATGAGTAGATTTTCAAAGCAGCTGAAAAAGTAGGATGACAGAGGATCAATTGGGACTGTCCCTGTCAAATCAGGACACTGGGAGGGTATTCATCAAAAAAAGGGATAAGAATGGGGTGGGAGAACCAGGTTGCTTTCTGTGCTGCATTTTTAATTTAAACCTTTTGGGCAGTCTGAATAGGGCTTCTGTTTGCTATGTATTTAGTCTTTCCAGCAAATAGAAATTCAAACCAAACCAAACAAGCTAGGGCCAGTTTGGATGGGGGACAGAGAAGGGAAGTGCATTTGTCTAATAAAACTGCTACTGACACATAATGTAGACTGATGTACACAGACACACACAAATAAGCAAGAAGTAAAAGAGTAAGAATGAGACCAGGCCAGGAAAGGGGTCCTGAAAAGGAGACTGACATTCATGACTGGTAGGGCAAAGGAAAGAGAAGCTACAGTAAGCACAAAACTGCCTCCAGACTACAATGAGGCTCTTTCAAAAGCTTGTGTTATTGGGGAGGGGATACCATGTCCTGCAACACTGAAACCGTGGGGTGTTGCTGAGATTTTATTCCACCCTGGAAGCTGGAGCTGTCTAACAAACTAAATCCAGCTCCCTTGGTGTCTCTACCTGCTTTAGTATTTTTATTACATGGTTCAGCTTTACAACATTCTGGAGTCACAATATTGGGCTTTCTTCAACACTTTAGAGGCACATTATCTATTATGGGTCAATTCAAAGCAATATGGACTAATCTGGATCCAATGTGGACAGTTCCAATCCACTTTGGACCAGTTCTGTTTTCCTCAAATTAACTTAATTCAGTTTAGTATTCTGTTGACTCAACTACTCCTTTCGAGAAACAAACATATACAGTTCCCAAGCATTTAATATGAGGTAGGAAATGGAGATAGTAGCATTTTCAAACAAGTGCAATCTGCTCAGGATACTTTCCACAGTTTTTATTACAGATGTAAGTGTGCAAACACCAGGGTTATCCATACAAGCAACCTTTATTTTTTTTATTCTAGAAAGGAATTTCTAGAAAGTAGGAAATTTTTTTACTCAGAATTATGTTCAATGTGTCCTCGCCCTTTCTGTCTGTATGTCTGAAATAAGGCCCACTAAAGACATAGCAGGTCATGTGCAAATAGGTTCAAAGCACCAGCTGTTCCAGCTTCAATTCCACAGTCATTTGGTAAGGAGAAAGCTCAAATGAGTCCAGCAGGAAATGCTTTTGAGGAAATATGGGACTGGCTTCTATAGGTAACATTTAAATGGTAAATTTGCTAGAGGCGTGGGTTGATGAACCTCCTCGAGTCAATAGAGTGCATTGCTGACTGTATGGGAACAGCTGGTGTAAGAAGAAGGAAGTGTATTGGTGGCACTGGTCAAATGAAGGTGCCACCACCATTCCTTACTTAGGCGATCCCCTGTATCCTGAGCAAGCCAACAATGACCGGGACCACCTTCCACCTAGAAACCTCATATCCTCACTGCTGGAGAACATACGGACTGCCATTGCAGAACCTGTTCAGAGGAGGAGACTGTGATCATGTCATTGCAAGACAGGTAATTGGAAATTGTGCCTAGGTGCTCAGGTTTGCATGTTCCTCGATGATATTGCTGAGACTCTGAAACCAGGGAGGGATGGAAAGATGCCATTGATGTTCCCTTAGTCTTTACCACTTCTGCATGGGAGAAAGCATGGAGAGAATAGAGTAAGAAAAACCCCTCTTCAACCAACACGTCTGCCGCCTTTACTGCAAATGTGCCTTCTTAAGACAACTGTCATCCTACACAGAAACTGTGGGATATCAGTTGAGCCAGCAAAACAACTGGCGAGGTCTTCTTGAAGTGTTTGCCATGCATCTTTAATCCATGAGTTAAAAAGCCAGCTGTCATGCCATCCCAGATGCCCACTTCTAGGCAGTGGCTCCTTCACTTTGGCAGACAGAGACCAGTGAAATTGCCAGCACCAGGACTGGATTGACAAGCAAGTTATGGATGTAATGCATATCCTCCAACTGGCCCAATTTTGCAGAGAAAGCCCCTTTGACATCCTACTTTTTAAATTGCTATTGAAATGTCCCAGTTTCTCCTCTATGTCCCACTTTTCCTCTTTGTGTTCATCTCATTTCAGTGGTTGCAAACTGAGCTCATTTGTTGATTTACTGGCCAATCATTTGACTAAGTTGGCCTAACGTAGAGCTGATCCTCCTTATGCAACAAATTCACATTAACAACAGTGTTAAAACTGAACCAGAAGTTCAGTTTTAACTAGAATCAATGAACTAAGATAGAAATAATAAAAACACAGCCCAAGACAAGTGTCAGAACATGAGGGAGTCCAAATCATGGTGGTAATCAAAACAAAAGATAAAACCATTCAAACAAAATGCCAAGACATACACCAAAATATGAACAAATAAAAAAGATTTGGAGTTTTGGTTCTTCAGACACTTTTGGGCCCAGGACCATATTTATCCCTATCTTCCTAGAAAAGCCCAACAACCAGACAAATTAGATTGGTAAATCTACTATGCCTAAAAACATTGTTGCAGTGTCTTCAACTCACTTTTAACTTATGGTAACCCTAAGGTTAAACTCCAATTGGAGTTGGGTTTTTTTTGTGCAAGATTTATTGTCTTTGCCTTCCTTGAAGGCTGGAAAAATGTGACTTCTTCAAAGTCACCTAGTAGGTTTCCATAGCTAATTGGGGATTTGAACCTTGGTCCCCAGATTCACATATACCTCTTCTTATGGCATATGTGTAAGGCTAAGCTATGAAATGTTCCTGATTTCCTTGCCTTGTGTCCCAGTTTATTGGCACCCACATGCTTGTGAATCTCTGTATTCTGAATAAACAATGTGACTAAACTGGCGGTATTTGCCTGTCTGGATCTTTAACAAGTCCACTTAGGAGGACTTGGAGGTAACAATGCTGGATCTTGGGTTCCAAAATACAATTCTCAATATTTACCATGTAGGGCAGCTGCCTGCAGAACCTAACATTCGTAGTAATTTCTGTGGCCGTTGATCCACAGAAAATTATTTCTATGTCCGCTTTATCAAGGTGATGCAGTGCAATTTCTTAAAGAACTAGTCTTACCTTTTCATCCTTGGCTTCACTTGAATACAGATCAGAAGACCTTCAAGTGAAATCCCTAATTTTTCATTTTTGTACTTTTGTTAATATAACAACCCTCTACCCCCACCCCAAGAGCTTCAGGGATCACCGAAATGTCCTTTTAAATTTACTTGCAAAACAGTTCCAAAACTTTTAGTTAGTGGGAAAATATTTGTTTTAATGAAATAAATTATTGTGTTGATTCTTTAATAGGAATTGCTAGTCATACTAAATAAAGATTCAGGAGGATGCATATAATAGGCCAGAGAGTAAGAGAAATATTGCAGTAATAAGAAAGAATAGGAATAAGTAATAAGGTGTTTTTAACATAGTACACAATGTGTAGATGCTATATATTCATATTTCTATTATCTTCCTCATTAGGTGGAGATTTAGATGCATTTTTATTTTAGGAGATGATGTCCTTCCAAAACAGATAATGTGTACTAGGCATAGGCAGCTAATGCTATGTTTTATTTTGGAGTGTGGAAGGTGATGCATAACTGCTGCTAAAAACAACAGGATTTATTTCTAAGTCAATATGAATAGAATTGTGTTGATTGTCTTCTCCCAAATAAGACAACCTGGCTTTCCAAATATAGCCTGACAGATGGAAAAATAGGAATCGGTAGATCAAAGATCAAAGTATATAGTGCTCCACCTTAAATCCTCCCATTCTATTAAGACTCCCTTTTAGATGAGGCTGAGAAACAAATTTCTCACACATCAAGGATACCTCCGTAATCAATTTCAAATAGCCCTTTGCATAGGGATGCAAATCTTAGCTTTCCCTTAATAAAGCATTTTAGAAGATGGATGTACTGATCTGGTATTATTAAATGAAAAGTGGTCTCTTTTTAATCTAGAGATGCAGGGGCGTTAGTAACAGAGTGAATCAAAGGCCTGGTCTATTTCTCTCCCTAATTATCAATAGTGTTTTATAATCTTATTAATATTGATACACAGTATACTGAAGATCTGTTAACGTATAATGTATGTGGAGGATAATTAACGAGATCCGAGTCAGATCAATCGCCTATTTGACAGCAAACGGTGTGTGGCTTATAAATTATACATATCCTAGGTATGGCTAGAAATGTTTAAAGTTTCAGTCCAATCCTTCCACTTAGAGCCTACTGGGGGCGGGGGGAGTGATGAACTTAAGGGGGCACTCCCTTGCCTGCTAGGTTTATACTGTACACTCGGAGGAATAAGTCTTATTTAAAAATCAAAAGAGCTCCATTAACTGCCAAGATCTCAAAGCAGCCTGGAAAACACACCTTCTCCTTGTGAAGTGCAGCAAAACAAAAGGCAAAACCTTGTAAGAAAACGGCTGATTAATGAAACTGAGGAGATTTTTTCCTTCCCTCTTTGATTTCAGAGAGGAGGCAGCAGGCAGGATGTTCCAAATGACAGATCTCATCCCATGTCTTTGCACTGGCCTTTAACGAGGTTAGACTTTGCCAGCGCAGTAAATACAATTAATAATCCCAATTAATATTGCATGCTTTGGTAAGTCTGAGAGCATGAAAGCTTTTTTGCAGATTACTGTACATTCCCCAAAGCGCCCATGTGCCGTGATGAGAAGGGAAATGGGGAAATACAGCTTCCCTTTGTGTATGTGTGGTAGTTGTTACCAAGGTAAATGGGCTGAGATGAAAGGAAATGTCAATTTTAACAAAAATAACATTATTACTATTAATAATTTACCTAAGGGATATGACCCGATGTGTTAATAACACTTCAAGGAAGTGAAATTTCACCAAAGATGGAATAATGCTTCAGATTTTCTTTCCTGTTATACATCAGACCCCAAGTTGTGGTCCAGGAGATACAAAGATGTCCCATGTACAGTATACCCCATAGAATCCACTCTACCCTTTATATAGCAGCTTCATCAGATATACAGTATGGAAATTTAGGCTCAGGCAATGGGATTCACAATCTTCTTGGGAAGACACTGATGTAGTTTATGGAATTCATTCCAAGAGTTAGGCTAGTTTGAAGAAAACTTTATTCATACCTCACCACCATCCCCTGCAAGGACTCGGGGTGACTTACAAATAGCATGCAATGGTGCCATACAACATATAAATATATAATATATCAGCATCAAAACCAATAACACATTTAAAGCCAGACATATAAAATTAGCAAGAGCAATAGAATCAATAAAATATGGCAATAGCAATTGATTGAAGGATCCATAGCCTTCACTGGCTAAAGACAGTAGTTTGGCTGCTATCTTAAATGTTATCAAAGCCCTGTTGAAAGAACCAAGTTTTTAGCTTTTTCAGAAAGTGCTGTAGTGTAGGGGCTTGCCTAAGTTCCCTGGAGAGGGAGTTCCATAGCCGGGGGGGGGGGGGCACCACCAAGAAAGCTCTTTCCCTTGTCCCCACCAACCTCACTTGAGACAGAGGCGGGACCAAGAGGAGGGCCTCCCCAGCAGATCTTAGAGCCCATGCCAGTTCAAAGGGTTAGGCTGGACCTGAACCGAGTAAGGTTTTATAGGTAATAACCTGCAATTCGAATTGGGACAGGGAACATATTGGCAGCCAGTGGAGCTGCTTCAATAGGGGCTTATAGCTAGCCCCAGTTAGAAACCTGGCTGTCGACCTTTGCACTAATTATAGTTTCTGAGCTTGAAGGTTTGAAAGTGCTCATGCCATAGTAGGAACTGAGATCCAAATATGCAAATAACTATTCCAACTATTCCAGATCTCTAGGCAAGATTTACCAAAAGCATCACCACAACTCTCTATGTGATACCAAGTTTATGAAATTCCCCTTCTGACACTTTCAAATACTTTATTTTTGTATTGTTCAGACCATTTAATTCTATATAATGAAAGTGGCCTGCAGCACTAGGGAAAATGTCTTTGTTCCATCAACTATCAAAGCTCATGTCTATCACTAAGAGTGCATCTCCACTGTAAAAATAATGCAGTTTGACTTCATTTTAACTTCCATGGCTCATTGCTATGGAAGCATGGGAGTTGTGGCTTTAGAAGACCTTCAGCCTTCTCTGCCAAAGATAGCTAACTAGCTACCAATCTAGCAATCCCACGATTCCATAGCATTGAGCCAAGGGAGTTAAAGTATGTAGACCTTCTGCATCAATGATGGGCAAAGCACAGCCTGGCTTCTAGATATTGCTAAGTCACAACTACCACCAGCCCTAAGTAATAAGCAAGAATGGAGAATACTTTCAGTTTATGTCCAGCACTTTACTCACTCCTGCTGTACTTGTTTGCAGAACTCTACATATATTATGCATGATGAGGATTTATTCATTGCATGTCCAGAATATTTACTAGCATAAAACAAGACCATCACTAATGTCCTGAATGCCTGAATTCCTTGCATCCACATCTTAATTCTGCAAACTTCTATAAAATTGCCTCCTTGGAATGTGGTGTTGCCTAAAAGGCTGGTGTTTTACCAGCCAATCAGGTAATTTATAATCCAGGCCAAAATATTGATGATAACACTGGCCAGCACACATTTTAGTCCCTCAAATGTTAGACTTGTTTCTTGGTATATTTGACATCCTGATTCCAAAAATGGCACCAGTTTCCCCCTATCAACTAATTTTTAAGATAGTGAACAAATGCCATATTATCACTCTGCTCATAAAAATCAGAACATTTTAATGTAGTGTTTACATTAATATCTTCTAAGCATGTAAGAAATATATTAAAAATTAAAAGAAAAGTGTACTGCATGAAAATCTACTTATTTCATACCAAAAGCACAGATTTATGTTGTTGTTTATTCATTCAGTCACTTCTGACTCTTCGTAACCTCATGGACCCCCGTCACCACCCTCCCACCCCCGTCACCACCCCCAGCTCCTTCAGAGTCAAGCCAGTCACTTCAAGGATAACGTTCACCCATCTTGCCCTTGGTCGACCCTTCTTCCTTTTTCCTTCCATTTTCTCCAGCATAATTGTCTTCTCTAAGCTTATCTAAGATTTATGATACAAACTTTATTATACAAATCTAATAAAATAGAGCTAATGCAGTCTATCCCATGCAATTTCCTGAATCACCACCAAAAATAACCCCAGGAACAGGCCTAAAAACCAACATTCATAACAATTTTTTGTTGCGCTGTGTAATAGAGCAAAGACAAACTCTCAAGCTGCATCACAAACACTGTACATATTGTTTAAAAAACACATGTGCACGAAGGAATGTAAAAGCTGCATCGACCATTAAACTTAAATTACTCATCAATTTGGCGCTTTAACTTGTCATGTGGCTAAAATATGTGTGTGCTTTTTAACCAACACACCCAATAATGCCTATCTTATCTGGATTTACATCAGATTTCTGAGGATGCAGTTCTGCATCCACTCATTGGGGAGTGATTCACTTGATTTCAGTGGAGATAATAGAAGCAATTTCATAACTGTGGTCCAGTGGCTGTTGGTTTTCACTGTGGTTGGAGGAAGAGAAAACAAATTAACCAAGGTTGGCCAGAAGCAACAAGTAGAGTCAGGCAGAATTCACTGAGCCACTCCCATATCCATCTCCATCTACAGCTCAACTCAGAAAAATCCTCGTACCTCTCGAAATGAGAAATATTCCTGGAAAAGTAGCTCTCTTTCTCTCTCTCTCTCTCTCTCTGATATCAGGAGAGTGGTACAATGGGCTGGTGAACTGTTCAAGCTTCTGCCTTAGTTTATTGAATGCTTTCCTAGAGACATTAACTAATTCTCTCATATTTTCCAATAGATTACACAAGACTCAACAAAAAAAATTGGTGTCTTGTTTTTTAAGCCTGTTTCTGAGGTTATTTGGGGTGCAGAAAATTGCATTGGATCGACCAAGTCAGCTAGTGTTTTTAGATATAGCTATCATGATTCTTCGTAGACAAGCAGATGAAGACTGGTATATGGCATATTTTCTGTATCTCAAAAACTAGACCCAATAGAGGAAACCTGGTGTCATTTTTGCGATCAGCAGGTCAAATATACCCAAAACATGTCTAATATTTGAGGCACCAAAATGTGTATTGGCCAGTGTTGAGAGACCAGCATACTCCTCAGTGGGCTCTTTTGCCAATAAACAGCTGTAAGGCTTATAACAAAGGTTTTTATGTTTAGCTCTTGTTTGTTTTCCACTAGGTACTTCCTGAAGTGGCTTAATAATATTGCATCACTGCAAGCTGGAGGTGGATTTGGACATAACAAAGTCCTGTGAGGCTGTAGAAAGTGAGGAAGCCTTATCTTGTCGAGGAGATAAGAGAAACTCCCTACCACCGCCACCTACAGTTGAAGTCAATGGGGGCTAATGACCTCCATTTTTTTCATGCCAGGAGCAACTTGAGAAACTGCAAGTTGCTTCTGTTGTGAGAGAATTGGCCATCTGCAAGGACATTGCCCAGGGGCCACCTGGATGTTTTACTATCCTATGAGAGGCTTCTCTCATGTCTTCGCATGAGAAGCTGAAGCTGACAGACAGGAGCTCACCCCACTCCCTGGATTTAAACCACCGACCTTTCAGTCAGCAGTCTTGCTGGCACAAGGGTTTATTTAATCCACTACACCACCAGGATCTCCATAATTACCTCCATGACAAAGCAGTAGTGAGGGCGATCTGGCTGCGACATCTGTCACCCCATTGATCGCCAGGGTTGATTCAGCTGATCTGGCTGGCTAGGCAGGTGTCCCCTTCCTCCCTCACCGCTCCATGTGTGTCCCTCCCGAAGCTGCGTGCTAGGTGGAAGAGGACGACATCCCAGGCATAGAAAGAGTGTACCGAGGTCTCCAGTCTTCGGTCCCGGGTATACGATAGCTGCGCTCCCCTGCTAGAACCTCCAAACAAGCTCAAGGTCCATTTGTAGGAGGGGGGAGGAGTAGTAGTGAATCCACTATGCAGTTTATTCTGATTTTTAAAGGAACTCTCCAAGGTGCTGACCATATTTGGAGGATGGGGTGCAACACCTTGGGTGGGTCCTTTAAGCTCACACTAAAAACTGTAGTGGAATCATTGTCTGTCTGACATGATAGCTGCCATCTCTCCTGGTAAAGATCAGAGACAACTTTCTTTGACATGCTTGAATGTATCCAGAGAAGGGCAACCAAATTGGTAAGAGGGCTTGAAGCCAAGCCCTATGAAGAGAGTCTTGTGGATCTTGGCATGTTTAGCTTAGAGAAGGGAAGGTGGAGAGGGGAGCAAGCTTGTTTTCTGCTACTATAGACACTAGGACACAGAGCAAAAGAGTCAATCTACAAGAAAAGAGATTCCACCTAAACATTTGGGGGAGAAATCTGTTTGATGATGAAATTTGCAACCTTCTCTGGAAGTTTTTGAATAGAAGCTGGGTGGCCATCTGTCAGGGGTACTTTGAGTGCATGTTCCTGCATGGCAAGGGGCTGGACTGGATGGCCTTTGTGGTCTCTTCAAGCTGTAGAATTCTATGATTCTACCCTTGTACACTTATACATTTATTACGGCAGTACTATTTTTAATACATTTTTACATCAGTGATAGCAAGTTCATTTCTTTAGGGATTTGCAACATATTAATTTCAAAAATACTTTTCCAGCTCTGCTTTGTCTCAGCATTAGACTTTTCCATAGCATGGATGCAGCTACCCGGGGAAGGCAAAATAAGGGTATTACCACTTCCCGCTCAGTAAGTATTCTGCCCTGCCAAGCATTTCCTTTAGTCCCTAAATGACTTGCATTGCAGTAACTCAAGACTGCATTGAAGTAAGCATCCAAAGAAAAGAGGTAGGGAAAGTTACGGGTGGTGTGGTGTGTGAACACAGGGAATATAAGAGTCTAGGAATAAATGATTTTCATTGTCTTACTCTACAATGCTAGAAATTTGGGGACTGAAAGCCATTTTTAGGAGGCAAAATTCTGTAGAGGGAGGACAATGCCCTTATTTTTGTGTCCTTGTAGTTGCTGTATTGTGCTGTAGACCAATTATCTGAGTAAACAGTGAAGATACAGCTATTTATTCAGGTATTTAGAAACTGATGAATGTTTAACTGTAATCTTAGACAAAATTTTTCAAT
Organism: Anolis sagrei; assembly: GCF_037176765.1. NCBI lineage: Eukaryota > Metazoa > Chordata > Lepidosauria > Squamata > Anolidae > Anolis > Anolis sagrei. The sequence continues at coordinate 207,973,354 of NC_090023.1, read as the reverse complement.
GCTGCTTAGTTTTATTTTTTAATGATCTCATTTTAAAGTTCATATTATATTTGCTTTATCATTCTGTGCCCTGGAGAAGGGCAGGATATAAAAATATTGAATAAACGCAGTTGTTAATCCCAACTGGAGTAACCATCTGAATCAATGAATGTTGGATAAATGTGTACTTCCCACATTCCCATTAATTCAATTGCTGTCTTCTGGCTGGGACTGGTAGTTGAATTTTAGCCATAAATCTTATATATATATATATATATATATATATAGAGAGAGAGAGAGAGAGAGAGAGAGAGAGAGAGAGAGCCTGCTCTAGATCACTGGTTCTTGAATTGTGGGGCCTGGACTCAAATGGGGTTCCCTTAGCTCAGTGTTGGAGTCCTGAAAAATTTGGCAACATTGAAAGATTTGACATCACCTAGACTGTTTTAGACATTTACACGGATCGGTTGTGCAGTGTTTACACTGGACTTTATAGAAGATGCTTCAGCTGTACTTCCTTCATAAAAAGGAGAATCAACCTGTTTAGCAAGCCATGCAAATGCTGATTTGTTATCAGAAAATGTTTGAGTTTTATGCCATTTTATATACCTAATACCCAGTGTCTTGTCTCAGGTCAAAGGAGGAAAAGTTTAATAAACCCTGCTCTAGGCTAACAGCAAGAACTAACTAGATTTAAACAAATATTGAACTGTAACATTTATTTTCTCCTATGAAGTCCATATATATAATGATCATTCTGATTTACTTTACAGAGTTGTTGTGAAGGTTATAACTAGACAATTTGTGTGATGAGCTTGGAAGATTTGGAAGTATATATAAGCACCTTTAGATATTTTTGTTGATATAGTTTCAATGGTAATGCTCTTTTTAAAGAATCATATATAGGAGAAGAAAACATTTATAATATAGCCAATCAGAAAGGACATTTTGCCAGCTATAAACTATAAACAAATAAGGGACGTGGAGGAAAAGAAAATACAGGAGACTTCAAGGAATATAAATCACGCAAGGAAGAAGATTGGAAGTACAAAAGTTCTTTTTTGTACGTTTTTGCTTTTCTTTCTCTATCATTCGTTTTTCTCCCCCACCCCTTTTTAATTTCTATATATTTCAAATTTCTTAATTTTTATCTTTTTAAGATACCTCTACAAAATCTCAATAAAATATGTCAAAAAAGAATTGTGTGTGTGTCTGTGTAAGAAGTGAATTAGGCTTCAAATCTTTTTGGTGCTGACCAGGCCCATAGCCGGGGGGGCGGCTTGAAGGGCTTCAGCCCCCCTGAAATTCTCATGGTGGTCTGCGAGAAGGCCTTACCGGTACTTTATTTAAACTGTTATGTTTATTCATATCATGATCTGATCACCATGCTCAATATATCCCATATGCATGGATTTATTGGGATAATGATACAAAAGGTTTGCTAGGGTAGATCCTCCCCCCCCCCGAATCAAACTCAGTCGTCGCCCGTCCGTCTGTCCGTCCGTCCCCCCCCCCACCCCCGAATCAAAATCCTGGCTATGGGCCTGGTGCTGACCCATTTATGGTATTACCTATTGTTTAGAATAGGCCCATTTTAGATCTATGCCACAACATAAATGCTTTCTCTTCCTCCAGGTATTGCATTCTCTGTGGTGACAATCTTACAAACTACCAATTACTGTGTACTCAGTTGAGCAAGTTACTTATCTCACTAACTCTGCTGATTCAGCAAGATTACTCAGATTAAGCAGCTTCTAGGACTGAGATTTAAAATCCATCACGGACTGAATTGGGGAACAGGGTTCCCCAATGTAAAACTTAGCAGCATGGGTGGCAAAGTTATTTTTTAAATGCAATCACATATGTACCAGTAATGTTCACAGTTCTCTGTACAGAATTACTTGTTTAGCAAGACAATAATAAAACATTAAACAAGTTCTAATAATCTATATCAAGCTGGTTTTTGTTGCATGAATTTTTTTTTTGTATTTGTGCCATATCTTTCAACATCTCTAGAGAAGCTCAGAGAATCCGAATTCCCACCCACTCCCAACTGTCTAGGTAAAAGTTCATGCTGATAAAAAAAAAGGGGGTGGGGGTGGAGTTTAGTATTGGCAGACTTCTCAAACAGCACTGCAAGAAAGGCTGTATCCTTTTTTAATAGCAATTTCAGACAATAGGCAGAAGCAAGAAGACGACTGCGCTGGAGGTTTAGCTCTTGGGTTAACCTCAGTAGACAGTGCTTTGGGGCGGAGGTTTGGTCCAGGTTAGTCAGTTCTGAATCCAGCAGCAATTAACAAAAAGTGAAGCTTAAAAATCTTGCACTATGCAATTAGACAGCGAGAACAGGATTTGAAAGGTGAGCCTAATAGTAGTACGGCTGAATGGCAAGTGCCTTTAAAATCTCAGACACGATCCCCCAGGTCAAATCCATTCTTCAAGCAGAACTTCTTCAGAATCAAGTGTTCAGAGACGTTTCCCTGCCGTGTCTGGAAATGTGATGGGCTCTGCAACACGGGCTTTGTCTATGCAAGAAGTTTAACAAATTGTCAGTGCTTATCTGGGGCATGCATAATTGACATCCCACAAACATTGGGAGCTCTGGAAACATCTGAGAAACCTAGTAGGCTCGCTGGTGGCTTGTGAATTAACCTTGTTTGAAGTGGGACACATTTCTTTGCTTTAATCAACTATAGTTTTAAAGAATGTGCATATGTACATTTGGCCAATGAACCACCACAGCTGTCTATTGTTAGTACATGTTCCAATAATAATAATAACAATACTAATAATAACAACACTTTATTTATATTCCGCTCTTCTCATCCCAAAGGGGACTCAGGATCACAGTACACATACACTGCAAACATTCAATGCCACTTTGTATAGACAATACACAGACAGACAGAACAGAAAGGAGGTGCCATGGAAGGTTGGGCTTGAGTCCAGGGGGTGCTGTTGCTCCATCCTCTATGATGAAGAGCCGTCAGGACTTCCTCCTTCCTTTTGGTCACCCAGCATTTTCTGATCTTTCTTTATGGCATTGTAAAACACCTCTCCCGCTTTTTAAAGCAGTATCGAATTTTCCTAATCACAGCTAAAGCTGTTTTCAAATTACTTAGGTAAACAATGAGCTGGGGCTGACAGTTGACAGCACATGCCAACCCGGGGCTTCGAACTTGCAACCTTTTGGTTGATAGATCTTATAATTGCTGATGATTTACCAGCTGTGCTAAACCTCCCACCCTATCTTCCTTGTCCCTACTTTCCCCCCTCTGCCACTCTTAGAAGTTGCCATTTACAAAGGAGGGGAGCAGTTTCCTGTTGAAGTCACAGTTTTGTTAGATTCCTTTAATTCATTTAATTCATGAATTAAAATTATGCTTCATTCCTGGTGTAAAAAAATCAGAGGTGGGGAGTCTTCCTGACTGTGGGATTCAAGGATTCATAGTCCAAAATGAATAGATTTTTCAAAACTCTGTTTTGTAGTAAGATTGATTAGTGAATTCAAAGCATGGGATCATCTGTGTCATGGTGGAGCCACTGGTGGCACAATGCGTTAAACCCTTGTGCCAGCAGGACTGCTAACCAAAACATTGGTGGTTCAAATATGGGGAGCAGGGTGACCTCCCACCTGTCAGCTCCAGCTTCCCATGCAAGGACATGAGAGAAGCCTCCCACAGGATGGTAAAACAACTGGGAGTCCCCTGGGCAATGTCCTTGCAGACGGCAAATTCTCTCACATCAGAAGCAACTGAATCGATTACTGCAACACACTCTACGTGGGGTTGCCTTTTAAGACTGTTCAGAAACTCTAACTAGTCAAACAGTCAGCAGCCAGATTACTTACCGGAGTGACTTACAGGGAGCATACCATCCCCTGCTTTGTCAACTCCACTGGCTGCCAGTCCACTTTTGAGCACAATTCAAAGTGCTGGTCTTGACCTATAAAGCCCTATATGGTTCTGGCCCAGTTTACTTGTCCGAATGTATCTCCCTCCATGACTCACCTTGGCGTTTACAATTGTCAGAGGAGGCCCTGCTCTCGATCCCGCCACCCTCGCAAGTGTGATTTGCGGGGACGAGAGACAGGGCCTTCTTGGTAGTGGCCCCAAGTCTGTGGAATGCACTCCCCAGTGAAATCAGGGCGACTCCTTCTCTCCTCTCCTTCAGGAAGAAACTCAAGTCTTGGCTTTAGGACCAAGCATTCAGGCAGCTGGCTGAGGAACAACTGTAATGACTTCTGAGAATTGTCAATTAAAATACCTTGGACTGGAACTCTGGACTATGATTTGGATTTGTGAACTCAGACTTGGTTGTGTTAATATTTTAAGGGCCAATATTTTTAATGTATTTGTATTGCTTTTTAATGTATATTTATTGCTGTTGATCTGTTTATGTTTATTGTTGTGCTCTAACTGTTTCTTTGTTGGCATCTAATGACTGCCAATTGTAAGCTATCCTGAGTGCCCCTTCGGGGGCTGAGAAGGATGGGATACAAATGCTATAAATACATAAACAAACAAACAAACAAACTTGCAGTTCCTCAAGTCACTCACACACACAACATCTGTGTCATGGTGGTTTTGAGTTCTGTGTATAATTTTGCAAGTTGGACAGCAAAGAAGGTTGTCAGGATAAATGTGGTGCTGGATACCACAGAGAGACAAAAAGACAAATAAATGGGTTCGAAAACAAACCAAACTTACACTATAGATAGAAGTGAAAACAACTGAAGTTAATGTACTTTGGACATGAAGTGGCATGACTTATTTGGAGAGATGACAATGCTTGGTAAAGTGAAAGCCAATGGGAAAACAGGAAGACTTTATCAATGGATTGATCCATTCACCAAAGTTATGATCCCAAGTTTGCAAGATCTGAGCATGGCAGTTAGTGACCAGGTTTATTATGATGACCCTATTAATGTAAAATTAGAGGCTTTGCAGGTATTAGGCTTGCCATAAGTCATAGCCAACTTGTCATCTTGTAAGAACAACAACATTAAAATGTGATCATGATGTGTCTCACACTGCAATCCTATTGCTTTTCTTTGTTTACCACTTACTTCTCTTTGATTTTGTATGTAAAATCAGATAACAGGAATGTGTGGGTGCAGATCACAAACAGAACATTGAATATCCTGCAAATGGTGACAGTGAGATGGAGAAAGGGAGGTGGACAAACTTTGGAATATGCATCAGCTGAGTTGCATCAGTTATGCATCAGTTCAGTTTGGATGCATGAGTTGGAAGTTGACAAACTTTAAAGCATGCATCACCTAAGATTGCACTGGAGCAACAACCTTACACCTGTCCATTGCTATTACAATACACAAAACGAACACGATCATGTATCCTGATCTAAGCCAAATAGTCGATGTCTCATCTTGCACCAAGGGCCCATACCTAAAAGGGAGAGACTGAAGAATGGTGAACTCCTTGTACAAGACATAATCATATTCTCCCATTTTGTGCTCCCACCACCCAGGCATCTGGCCATAACAACTTGTGAGAGGCTGATCTTTCAGGAATTAAATACTGAAAATACAGTCCTAGATCTCCTATACTTCATAAAGAAATATTTAATAGGTTGAATTCAACTATCTTCTTCAACTAGTGGAATGGGCACTGTTTACAGAATGTTTTTCTCCTCCCTTGCAGTTCCCATATGCTCCCAAGATCTGATTGGGTAATCTTCCAAAGATGGGGTGGACACACACACCCAGTTTTCCTAACTCTTGAGCTCCTGTGGCCTCCACCCATCTATTTTTTTTATTCCAAACCAGATGTGATGGGACAGTCACTTCTTAATTTGAAAAAATAAAACAACCTTCTGAAATAACTTTAAAATTGAGAACTGTACAACCTGGAGGCTTATTGGGCTGAAACAGTTTGTTTGAAGGGTGTTGGGGATTCAGGGCCCTTGACAGTCTGGATAATTATGACCCCTTTTAGAAAACAAAGTTAGAATAGCATAAAGCAAAATTGTAGAAAGAGGAAACTGAGGTCTATAGCTTAGAAAAATAAATTTTCTAAACAAGTTGAGCATCCCTCCAAATTTGAAATACACAAAAATCCAAAACTGTCCATAGGGAGCTGAGATAGTGGCATCTTTATTTTCTGATGGTTCAGTATTATACACAAACTTTGTTTCATGCACAACATTATTACAACTATTGTACAAAAATACTTCAGGCTATGTGTATAAGGCGTATATGAAACATATACGCCTTATAGCATAAACATATGCTAGACCAGAGTCTAGCAACATCTGCATATGTAAAAAGGGTATCCCAAAATCTGGAAAAAATGACCCCAAATTCAAACATTTCTGATCCAAAGCATTTTGGATAAAGGATATTTAGCCTGTATCTCTACTTCTCTGATAGTGAGAATTCCAATATAACTTTTCCAGCTCCCTTTACACAAATGGAATGGTGCTCATTTAAAATACAGTAGATGTGTTGATATGAAAGGGAAAAATAAAGGTGTTGCTCCCCCAAATAAGTGATATGCCTCCCTAACATGGAATTTACATTTTGTCCTCAGATTTTTAACATTGTAGTAATTCAAAACTTCAAGTGATTATTTTGAAACACAACACAGGGCTACAAAGAAAGACCAGGAAAGTTATCAAAGATGGGTAGATTCCTATATCTGCTACTTCATTGAGTACAGTAGGCACTTCAAGTCTGTGGGCTCATGATCTGCAGATTCAACCCATTGTGGATTCAAATGTCTACAATCCTGTACATTTGAATCCACAGTGGGAAATGTGCCAGCTGCCTGCTTTTGACTTCGAGGCAGCCGGGTTCCTTTGCAAGGCAGAAGTGGGTGTCTGATGGAACTTGCCACCACTACTTCTGCTGTTCTATCTATATCTGTTTTAATAGGGGATTGCTTTATAAGCTTTGCCTCACATTGCTAGTGTCCCACGAGGCTCCACAATGTTGTTTTCAGAACACCAGGAGCCTCTGTTCATTAGTGCTTTTATTAGAATTCTAACATCTCCGATGAGAATAACATTGTGTTCCAATGTGAAAGAGTCACTTTTGTATTTTCTGTAGTCAAAACTCAGACATTTTGCAACCAAGTCTTTTTAGTGGAGTGAAATATTTCATTCAGTTTTTATCTTTTAAAAATTATGGAACATCTTTCAGCTCACATGTAAAACTTTGGTGTGCTTAACTCTTCTGTTGCAAGAAATTGAGATGAATACTTGACTTTGGTTGATTCATGTTTTACATATATGGTGGTTTTAAAAATATATAAATCATGTGGGAATTGGTATCCAGAAATTATACCTCTTATTGGCATTATTTATTTCCTTCACTGCTTGGGGTGTTTTTGTTTGTTTTCCCTTTGTTTGCTTTGGTGGTCCTAATAAGTCCATGCAAAAAGCACCTCTTGTGTCTCGGAGTGTGCTAGGAACAATCCTTCCAAATTCTTCAGCGCAATGTTAATAGAGGCTGTAGAGAACCAATGGCCAAGTGGTTTTGTTTTTACATTTTCATGTCGTAAAATGCTCTTTGAAAGCAAGTAATGCAGTTCAGAGTCATAGTTTCAAGTCCACTTCTTAAATTAAAAATGTCTAACATGGAGCAAACAGTGTTTTGCATGCCTATTTAGCCCCAACCCCAAACTTGACAGATAGTCCTGAGCGTTAATATGGACATGACACAAGCACATTTTGGTATCTGTATTTGGATTATGTTCTATTTTGCAAACTCCTTAGGAAGTTGCAGTGTTTCACTAAGAAGCTTATTTTCTTCAAGTGGGACCATTGACTTCCATGTCAATGGAACAGTGCATTCATTATGCTTTCCAGTCCAAACATTAGTGGAACTATCCAGGGTGCTGATCTCTATTTCCAAATAGGTTATACACTTTGAATAGACCCTTTAAAGCAGTGGTTCTCAACCTGTAGATCTCCGGGTGTTTTGGCCTACAACTCCCAGAAATCCCAGCCAGTTTACCAGCTGTTAGGATTTCTGGGTGTTGAAGACCAAACATCTGGGTACTCAACTGTCTTTGTTTTTTAATCTGAACTGACCATTCCCATCCATAATGGTCATTGGATTTTCCTGCATGGAGAAGATAGCCAGAGGGATTCATGTTCTGGTTAAGCTTTAGTTTGCACTTCATAGACTCTAGTGTGTTCCTATTTCCTTATGTAGCATTGTGGTCCTGCCTTCTGACTTACTCTTTGTTTCTGTTTTTCTTGCTCTTTTGGCCTGGGGTAGGAAACAGATCCCATCACATATTAAATGCTAACCATGATCAGGCCTAGATACTACCTGGATAGTGTACTACCAAAAACTATTAAATATTGTAGGCCATATTTCAGATGAAGGAACTGGCAAAACTATCCTTAGGTATTCCTTGCCTATGACATTGGTGGAATCATCTTAAGTCAACAGGTGACTTAAAGGCACATGCATTCACACACTGAATGTCACTTAGAGCTGCTTCTTCCTATGTTCATATCCACATATTCTTTTTTTAACAATTAAAGCACATAGTCTCCTGCTCTTCTTATTAATTACTATATTTAATGAGATCATGTGCTCTACCTTTACACTATACAAGGAATCCTGACCATTCCTTTCCCTATCCCACTTCCTCCTCTCCCCCAGCTCTTTCCTTCCCTCACGTACTAAGCAGCTTTGTAAAACAATGGGGAAAGATAGAAATGGTTTGTTTCCCCATCTTCTTTTCTTCTCTGCCTATGTGTCCGCATATGAGTACACACAGAGAGAAGTACACACAGGTACTGCAGATCCAAACTTGAAAGATGAAAAAGGGGGGCAAAGGGAACAAATAGAAAAGTATTGAAGCATCTGCTGATAGGAAGAAAAACAATTGTGAAAGTAAAGGCAACAAGGTGGGAAGCTTGAAGCTTTCTGGAATTATCTGTAAATTGTCTGGATCTTAGAAGCAGAAGTTGTCATTACAGGAGTAAAAAAACTCATGATCTCCTGACATATTTGGCCAGTGTGGATGAGCTCAACTTCCTGCCTGTGATGCATGCCTGACACACCGACAGGCCTATGGGGAGGATTTTATTTATTTATCCTCGGAACTGTTATACCACCTTTCAGCTTAGATCTCTCAAGGTGAATCAGCAGTCCGTCCTGTCTCTTTCCTCCTGAAGATCATACACAAAGAAAAGCTGCCTTGATTGCCAAGGCAGTTTTGTCCAAACAATGGCCTCGTAGCCATAAGTTGAGATCAGGTGAGGGGAAGGTCTGGCTTATGGGCTCAATATTCCTCATGGAGGTTCTTCATAGGGTCAATGTAGCTTCTTCTGTCCTTATCTCTTGAGATCAGAAACAACATTACTTTTTAAAGCCTAGAAAGGTTGTGCAATGAAAACTGGCCAGGCTTCCAGCCTGACAATGTTGTACATAGAACAGGAGTTTAATTTGCAAAAAAAGAGGAATATTTTACAAGAAAGATATCAGAAAGACCACCTCTTTCCATATGAATTTGCCCAAAATGTGAGATATTCAGCCATGACCTTTGGGCATGTACTTGGACCCTGAATGACCCAAAACAAGACTTAACATTGGAAGTCTTTTTTAAAGGTTCTACCTCATCTGTGGGTTTTTTAAAAAGAAGCATTTAGAATTGTTTTTTAATTTTTGTTTTGTTTAAAAAATGGTCTTAATGAACATGATTTGGGGGTGATCTGGTGCAAAGGGGTAGCAAATAAATGTTCATAATAATAAAATAGCTGGCTAAATAAAACCCAACCCTTATCACAAAGACTATGGATTTGCCACACATGGTAGCGAATCCATGGGGTACTGGCAGTGTGTGTGTGTGTGTGGACAACCCATTGCTCCATGCCCCGCATTGTCCAACTTACCTGGACCCCCATCTTATGGGGGGAAGTGTCATAGCCCAGCTTTCCCCATTGCTCCAAAGGCAACATGGGAAGCTTCCCATGTTGCCAGTGCAGCAGCATACTCCACCTGCTCTCCCCTTTTGGCATGGAACCTAGCTGAAGTCCCTGTGCATCATGTAATAGATTCCATGTTAAAAGTGGAGAGCAAGCAGCTTACAATGGGCAAATCAGACCATCTGATGAGGTCATTAGACACAATCCTCTAATACAGTGTTTCTCAACCTGGGGGTCAGGACCTCTGAGGGTGGGGTCATGAGAGGGTTTCAGAGGGCTCACCAAAGACCATCAGAAAACATGTATTTCTGATAGTCTTAGGAACCCCTTTGGCAGAGAAGGCTGACAATTTTTATGCCTGTCCTTCTCTTCCTTTTTGGAAACAGATGGCGAATCCTCCCACCAAAAGCTGCGATTGGTCAGCCTCTCAGCTGGCCTCTCAGCCAAGGGGAGGGTTGTTTCTGAGACTCCAAGTGCGGAGAGTAGAGCAGGCATGCTTAGCACATGGCAGTGTGGTGTGCACATGCAGGCAAGGGAGAGCGTGCAAGGATGGAGGGAGGCCCACGTCACCAAGTCCCTTCGAGGTATGGGGATTTTGTGTGGGAAGTTTGGGTCAATTCTATCTTTGGTGGGGTTCAGAATGCTCTTTGATTGTAGGTGAACTATAAATCCCAGAAACTACAACTCCCATTTCAAAGTCCATTTTTCGCAAAACTCCACCATTTGGCCATATTGAGTATTTGTGCCAAGTTTGATCCAAATCTATCATTGTTTGAGTCCACAGTGCTATCTGGATGTAGGTAAACTATAAATCTAACACTCAAGGTCAATGCCCACCAAACCCTTCCAGTATTTTCTGTTGATCATAGGAGTTCTGTGTGCCAAATTTGGTTCAATGCCATCGTTGCTGGAGTTCAGAATCCTCTTTGATTGTAAGTGAACTATAACTCCCAACAACTACAACTCCCAAATGACAAAATCATTCCCCCATCCAACCCCACCACTATTTGGTATTTGTGCCAAATTTAGTCCAGTGAATTAAAATACATCCTGCATATCATGTATTTACATTATGATTCATAACACTAGCAAAATTGCAGTTATGAAGTAGCAACAAAAATAATTTTATGGTTGGGTGTCACCACAATATGTGGAACTGTATTAAGAGGCCATGGCGTTAGGAAGGTTGAGAACCACTGCTCTAATATTTACTGCCTACTGAAACTAAAACAAAATACTCTTGAGTGGATGTAGAATATATTTCTTCCCTGTTGAATCTCACCTACTTCTTCCCCCACCTTTCTCTGAAGTATCATTGAAGTTGAATTTTAGAGTGCCATTACACTTAGTGATAAATGAGCTGTTGGAATTTAAAATGCAATTGAAGACCAGTATATAAACCTCAATTGCCTAGTTTCCAACAAACCTCACAATCTCTGAGGATGCTTGCCACAGATGTAGGTGAAACGTCTAGAACATGGCCACACAGATATAGTACAGGTAATACTTTTAGAGAGTGAAAAGACTGGAGATTTGGAATGGAACTGATAGACCTTTTCTCCCTGATGAAATCTTAATTTTTGATCCTTAAATCACACCTTCTTAATGAGGTAAAACAAGATTATGGAGATCATCTTTAATGAGAATTCAGGAACATTGCTGGGTGAGCTGAGAAGTATGAAAATACTTAACCTCAGTTCATTGGGCTGCCCTTTATTAACATTTTCCTTCTACAGACATTCTTATAATTGCAGTTTCTGAAAGCCCCATCTCAACCATTTGGTCCTTATATCTGGTCTTTGCCAGAAGATACAACATCAGCCATGGAATACAAATCAGTCGTAAGCATCATTTCTTCTGAATCAGAGAGTCAATAGAATATGCCCTGGTGAAGTCGGCCATTTATTAGTAAAGGGCTTTGATTGAAGAAAGCAACCTTATCCAACCTGATGACCTCCAGGTGTGTTGGACTACAAACCTTATCATCTCTTACCATTCTGTATGCTGTGTACAACTTATAGAAGCTGTAGTATAAAAGATCGTAATGGCATTAGGTTGGGAAGTATGGAATAAAATGTGGAAAAGTGTATATAGCACGGCAGGAAAAAACTTGGAAGTTTGAGGAATACATGGAGGCAAACTGTATAAGATATGTAGAGAGCACAATGGAACAAGGTATTTTTATTATTGGGGATAACATTTAAATGGCTGCATGACACAGGGAAAGAGGCAGAGAAGAAGGATAAATAGATTCTGTATAGGAGAAGAAAAATGTTTGAAAAGACCATGAACTTAGAGTAAATTTAACAGCATTCAGTGATAACTGAAGAATATCCAAAGGGAAGGAAGAGCAATAAGTAGAGATAAGGAAACAACAATCAGAGTGTTTAATTTCAATGTTGTTGTTGGTAAGTACATTAAATCTTGAGTAGAGAACAAGGAGAGAAGAACTGGTGAAGCGGGCCTTAATTAGACAGAGAAAAGTCAGTGTGGATTTCTAATACCTGTAGGGAGGGACCAAAGTGGATTGGTGGTTTATCAGCATTCCACAGAGATTTATTAATATTGAATTGTAAACAAGATTGTGTTGGTCACAATGTAGTGAATTATGAACAAGATGCAATGTTGGTCACAATGAATTTGAATGACAGAAGGTCTTTCCATCCTCCAGGACTGCATCTCCACAGACATCTATGCAACATGGAATCTCAACCATGCAGGACTCTATGTTTGCCTGTATAGCTGCATGTGCAAAGGCTGTGTTGCTGGAAATATTCACACTACACCAATATATGCAACAAGTCAGGATTGTTCAGCATGCATAGTATTAAGAATACCACTATAAATAGTATTAAGAATGTGGGTCTCCTTATGCATTATAACAATGCATGAGCAAAATGCTGATTAAGGCTTTATTTATTCCTATTCCATTCCACGTTCGGTTGCTTCCCAGAAATACAACATTACTGGATGTGATCCACTAGCAGATATCAACATAGTCATTGAATTGTTGCTATCCTGTCTAATAAGTTATGCTCAACAGGTCAAAGAATATATAGAAGTGGGCCTTCTAGTGGGTATTCAAACATCTCGTCGAAAATACCAATGCATATTTGCCTCTTTGGAGATTTGCTTTGTCTTTGAGAGCATTGGATCAATTGGTTAATGAATGCTTGTTGCTGCATCTTTCTGCCATATAGAACAATAGCCAGTTCCCTTATTTGACAATATGGATTCCTTAAATGAAATCTTCAGTATGAGAAACCACTTATGAGCCTAGGTTCTGGTCCAACTTACCTGTCTGAACGTATCTCCCTTTATGGGCCAACTAGACCTTTAAAATCTGTTGTGGAGCCCCTGCTCTTGGTTCTATCTCCTTCGCAAGTGCGACTGGTGGGGACGAGAGAAAGGGCCTTCTCAGTGGTAGCCCCTTGGATGTGGAACTCCCTCCCCAGTGATATTAGGCTGGACACATTCCTCCTGGTCTTCATGAAAAATCTAAAGACCTGGCTTTGTACTCAGGTGTTCGGGGAGGGGGGTAACATGGAATTCGACCTCAACCTAGCAGTCTGAATAATGTCTATGGGAAAACCAAGAAGAATGGAAATAATGACTCAGCACTTTGTATCTGTTTACTATATTTGTATGTTTCAATTTTTATATGTTATAACTGCTTTATAATTTAGTATGGTATGTTTATTGTTATGTACATGATGTAGCATTGAATGTCTGCTGTAGTTTGTAAAGCTGCTTTGAGTCCCCTTTGGGGTGAAAGGGCAGGATATGAATATAGTAAATAAACAAATAAATAAATAGGTGAGGACAATAAGATAACTAAAATTTATTCAGCAAAAGTTGTTTAGACTGTTGGTTTTATTTTTGCTGTAAACATTGGTATGCAGTTTCCTCAGTAGAGATTGAGTATCCATTAGCTAAAATGCTTGAGACCACAAGTGTTCCATGTTTTTCAGTTTTTAGAATACTTGTATATGCATAATGAGATATCTTGGAGATGTGACTCAAGTCTAAACACACAATTTATTTATGTTTTATATATACCTTGTTCACATAGACTAAAGATAATTTGTCAATAGTTTTGCGCATGAAACAAAATTAGTGCACACTAAACCATCAGAAAGCAAAAATACCACTATCTCAGTCATTCATGTGAACAATTTGGGAATTCAGAGTTCCAGATAATGGATACTCAACCTGCATCTGGATATAATATTCCCCAGCTTCAAATTCATGCTCTGGAATAATTTATTATATTCTAAAATGGAAAAGTATAAGATCATAAATAAAGACTCCTGGATTACAGTCTAATTTTCTAATACTTCTGCAAAACTATGTTCTGAAGTAGTTGTTTAGGCACTCAAATAAATGTCCTATCTTCATGACTGTTGGGCTTCAAGTGTGACTCACTGACTTTAGTTTACTACTTTTAAGAAATTGGTCTGAAAACCAAAGATCCAAATCTTTATATATTAATCTAATTTTGAGATCTTGCTTTATTTTTAACAAATAAGACTTTGCGGCTATGCCAACAAAGGGATTTCAGAAGGATAATCCAAAATGATTGACTTCTGTTTCCGTAAAAGCTGACAGTGCTGGCTACAGAAGAAACATAATGAATGCTGGTGGGAAAAAATTGAACTGGGGGAAAAAGGTTTTGCAAAGGAGATATTTTCTGTCATAAGGAGCTCCATTGTGCTGCAGTTACATACATTTAGTTCATCTGCCTTTGTTAAAAAAAAAAAAACCTCCCAATGAAATAATCTGAAATTAGGTTGTTGTTATTCTCTTGATCCGTTTCTTTTTCTTTGTCAAGAATAAAATGCTGAACAAACTTATCATGCAAACAGTATTCTGCATGGATTGTAGTGTACAAATTACCATCCATTAGCATACCTTTATTTAAAGCATACATCTTTGCAGCATTACAAAATTTTAGAAACATCATAGGGAAAACAAAGGGAAACTCCTCCAACTTTTTGAGTTCTCATTTGTTCTTTGGGCCTTTTCACATTATGCAATTACAACATTATGAATTCATTTTTAACTAACCTGGGCACATCTTATGTAATCCCAAATTTTGGAGGTGAGGCACTAGAGGAGCTGTCTGTTTGATCATTCCTAATAGGCTTGTGCACAGATTTGAAGTGGTCGGTTTCCTTCGGCCAATCTGGCTTGTTTGGCTTCATCAGATGGTCATAACGACAAGGGCCCAGCCATCATGTTTTTTTTTTTCATTAAAGGACCATGTGGCAGCCGATCACAGCTCGTCCTCCCCTATTCAGCATCTCATGGTGGCCTGCTCTCACCGGGTATCCCTGTGAACCCTACCTGTTGGCCCAATCGGAATAGAAGAATGCTGTGACATGTCTTACACAAGTTATTTCTGCATCCTTAACCGTGTTGCTGAAGGGAAAAAAAAAAGAAAAGGATCACAGGAACAGAAAGGGTAAGTTCCCCATTGCAGCCAATGGGTTGGATCTAGCCGCATTTTTCAGCTGCGGACCAAAAACGGCTATCCGGGTACCCACCCGTTTTTGGGAGACACGCAAAAACGGATACAGGGTTTCTACCAGAATCTGGCCAACAGAAATATGTCAAGGTTCAGCTGAAATGCACAAGCCTAATTCCTAATATCTGTCCATAAATTGCAAATCCCAGGATTTCATACAATGTTGCAATGATAGTTAAAATGGGCTCATAGTGCCATAATTGTCATGTGAGTGGGCCCCTTGTATGGTGCATGTACCCTTTTATAACCTTTTAGCCAGAGACCATTTGCTTGTAAGTATTCTCTGAGCATTTGCCAAACTATAACAACATTCATGGTTATGGGGTCAAGATGGAACCATCAGCACTGACAAGGAAGATGCTTCCCTTGCAAGAGGCGCAGCATTTGCAGGTTTTTCTAGCAGTTCAAAATAATAATGTATTGTAAAGCTCAACTGGACATTTTTTATATGGTAGAGAAAAGTATTTCAGTATTTACTGTTTTTTTCTGCACTTAAGAATATTGTGAGAGATTTAACAATGGGGAAGACTGTTTTTTATATATAAAAAAGAAACAGGTGGAAAGAAGAAGACTGAAAGTAAGAAATGTTATCTGTTTTCTGTTTCTTAATATGCACATGGCAATATTTGACAGATTGACACAACTATCCCCCCATGCCTCAATTCTTCTGTATAATTTCCCATTCCTTTCTGTATCTCCCTCAGCTCCTTCTCTGACTTTGACTTCACTGGTTCCTTCTATTTGTTCATTTTTCGTTCTTCTTTTCACACTGTTCAGGAAAGGTGATTGACGGGCTGCACCTTGAATCCTCCTGGAGCCCTCCACAGACTATTAAGAGCATAAGAAGAGCTCTGCTGGGTCAGACCAAAGGTCTGTCTAATCCAGCAGTCTGTTTTCTACAGTGGTAAGCCCGTACCTATGGGAAGTTCTCAATATAGGCCATGAGGGATCTAGTCCTCTTCTATAGTATCCTGTTTTTGTTTTGTTTTTGGACCATATTGCTTTGGATCCTCTGGCCCAGACTAATAGGTCATGCAAGCTTGGATAATACCCATATCATCCATGAATGTGCATAATTTCTTCTTTAAAGCAAATTAACTGGTGGTCATTACATTTTAAAGATGGTAATTCCATAGTTTAACCATTTAGTATGAGAAGAAAATGATGTGAGTCCCATATGTGGAGAAAGGTAGACATTAAATATATAAAACAAAATAAGTTCTTCCTATCCATCCTACGTACTCTACAGTACATCCTCTACAGGAGGATATGAGTACAGCCAACTTGGATGTAGAGCACAGTGTAACACACATTTTCTGTCTTCCATGAAGCCCTGTGAGAAAGAGAAAATTACTGGCAACATCTATAATTATCCAACTTGAGGTTCTATGGAGAACATTAATAAAACAGTTCCCCATTTAAAATTATATGAAAGTGTGTAGTTACAAATTATGCTACCAATATAATACCTATATCTTTTGTTTTTCACTTCTTTACTTCTGCTAGCTGGATGCAGGCACTGGATAAAAGAATTGAGCAATTCAGGCAATACTAAATAAATGGTATATTTTATTATTAAATAAGATTGCTTTCATAGTATGTCCTTCAAATGGTGTAAGAATGTATCACTCCAGGCATGATTACCTTCAGTGAATAAGGATGTTAAAATTTCAATCCCTAATCAACTAACAACCAATTCCTCCACCATCAAACTCTAATTGACTTCAACATTGAGTGATTTGCCTACATTATTTCCACTGACTATATTTAAGAGTTTTACACTTGACCCTTGGAATGGCATGTCAGACCTCCTTGTGAGGTCTTCAAACAGCTCCAGCAATTGCCTCCTCAGACCTCCATCACCAGCTGTCTTTAGTGGGCTTCAATCTCCTTGATGGCTGTCACAGAAGTCTTTCCCTTTTTATTTCACAGATGTTCTAAACTTGGCTGATTTCTCAGACTTTGGCTTTGTAATCTTTGGCTCTCCCAATTCAAGCTAATCAGTTCAGGATATGGAAATGTTGCATGGTAGTTTCAGGATTTTGGGAGCTGTTATCCAAAAATATAGTTTTTGGTTGTTTTTTGTTCAGCTATTCATGGGCCTCCAGTTCACCAATTTCCTTTCACTGCTTGAGTGCTAGCTATCAGTCTTCAGCCATCTACCAGTCAGATGAATCATGGTGGTCAACCCTGCATCACACCATCTTGTTTAAAATTCATTGCCAAGATATATCTTTATAATGCTGATAAACTACCAGTCCAGCTTAGTCTGATTTACACCATTGAGAATAAGTAGCCATTAAGTTAGTGTAAATTGTCGTGTAGGTTTAAATTAAAAGGTTTACTAGAATTAAGTTGAAAAATACCATCAATGATTTTTCTCACTGCTGCACTTAATCTTGGCCTTTATTTCACAGGGATTTCAAGTGTTTCTATAAACTTCCACAGGTCTCCAGATTGTATATCTCCAAGGAAGAAGTGAGGGAGGATCAGTGATTGAGACTGCTAATCTAAAAGCTCGGTTTATCTGTCTGGTCTATTCTTTAGTAAATTCTTTAGTAAATTATTTGAATCTTGCACCCTATTTATTTATTTATTTATTTCACTTACTTATACCCCACCCTTCTCACCCCGGGGGGGACTCAGGGCGGCTTACAGTGGAGGCACAATTAGATGTCCAAATCAATTGACAAGCAATACAAAATACAAAACAATTCAACAATTAATTAAAACATCAGTACATAATAAAAAATAAAACAATCTCATGCTCAGGGTTCAGAGTCCATATATCCATTCCATTCCATTTGTCGTTGTCTATCGTCAGATCCTTCAGTTAGCTGTCAGAATGACCAAAGGCTTGATCCCAGACCCAGGTCTTCAGTTTTTTCCTAAATGCCAGAAGGGAAGTCACCAATCTAATCTCCCCGGGGAGTGAGTTCCACAGGTGGGGGGCCACCACTGAGAAGGCCCTGCTCCTCGTCCCTGCCAGCCTCACTTGTGACAGTGGCGGGGTCGAGAGCAGGGCCTCCCCAGAAGATCTTAAGCTTCGAGATGGGATGTAGAGGGAGATCCGTTCGGACAAATACACTGGACCGGAACCGTATAGGGTTTTGTAGGTCAAAACCAGCACTTTGAATTGTGCTCGGAATTGGATCGGCAGCCAGTGGAGCTGACGCAACGGGGGGGGGGGTGGTATGCTCCCTGTACGCCGCTCCGGTGAGCAATCTGGCTGCTTCTCGCTGGACTAGTTGAAGTTTCCAAGCAGTCTTCAAAGGCAACCCCACGTAGAGTGCGTTGCAGTAATCCAACCAGGATGTGACAAGAGCGTGGACCACCGTGGCCAGATCTGACTTCTCAAGGTACGGGCGCAACTGGCGCACAAGTTTTAATTGTGCAAAAGCTCTCCCAGCCACCGCTGAGGCCTGGGGTTCCAGGCTCAGCGATGAGTCCAGGATCACTCCCAAGCTGCGAACCTGTGTCTTCAGGGGGAGTGTAACCCCGTCTAACACAGGCTGTAACCCTATACCCTGTTCGGCCTTACGACTGACCAGTAGGACCTCTGTCTTGTCTGGATTCAATTTCAGTTTGTTAGCTCTCGTCCAGTCCGATACAGCAGCTAAACACCGGTTCAAGGTCTGGACAGCCTCCTTGGTGACAGGTGGGAAGGAGTGACAGACATCATCTGCATAGAGGTAACATCTTAGTCCGAAACTCCGAATGATCTCTCCCAGCGGCTTCATGTAGATGTTAAATAACATCGGGGACAAGATTGAACCCTGTGGGACTCCACATAGCAACGGTTGTGGAGCCGAACAGGTGTCACCCAATAACACCTTCTGGGTCCGTCCCTCAAGGAAGGATCGGAGCCACCGCAGAGCAGTGCCTCCGAGCCCCATGTCCATGAGGCGCCCCAGAAGGATACCATGATCGACGGTATCGAAGGCCGCTGAGAGGTCCAGCAGAACTAACAGGGACACACTCCCCGTCTAGCTCCCTGTGTAGATCATCTACCAAGGCGACCCTAAGCATCATAATTCTTCACAAACTTCCACAATTCCTCAGGAGATGAAGGGGAAAAAAACTTTTAATAAAGCACCAACTGGGAAATGTAAAATTTGTTTGCTCTTTAGCAAGGTCTCTCATTTAATTAATAAATAATAAATAAATAATCACTGACATTCTGTGTTGCAGTTACAGATTCATAATCTAGAGTTACAGATCTGCAACAGCTCTGTATCCAATCGCACTGCATTATTATGATCATGGTGCGATTGCCATGATTGTAAATGTTCCCACATGCCCACCTTAACAGTCAGAAGCCACATTTGACTAAAGGAGGTCTGTTCAGTTGGCGGTCAAGGTACAAAGGCTGATGTTTCCAGCCTCTTCTCCCAAGCAAAAAGGCATTGACAATCAGAAGCAAGGTCCCTATTGCAATTCCTCATCAGAGTCTTGCTTGCTGGCAAAAGGACGCTGGAAACATCTTCCTTGCACCCTGTTTGGCAGCTGAACAGACCTCTCTTACCCAGTGCAGCTGCTGGCTCTGAAGGTGAGTTTTGGTGTTGGGCCAGGAGATGTTGTTTAATTACACATTCATAATTACATTGCCAGTGGAAGGTGTTGTTGGATTTAATTAATAAATTAGTTCTGGAAATAAGGTAATGCTGACAAAATAAATATAATAATGTTGCCTCTTTTTATTGATTCTTATCATTGGCTGTATATACACATTGACCTTGTTCTTTACACATTTATAATTTCTGCATAGTTGGGCTGGGTATTTTGTTGTATTCCCCAAGCCTATCAGCTCTAATGATCCCTCTCAACCCCATTGAATAGAACCCTGGGAGTAGAGGCATGAAACGTTTTATAGGAATTTTATAGAGTTGTTGTCTGTTAGTGTAGACAATTCTAATTTAAATAAGCCTAATTTTAGTCAGAATGGATCAGCTTTGTGTGCTCGTATAACCCCACAAACGTTTTATTGAGTCTACATTAGATGCAGACAGTTATAAGTTATCTGATGTCAACTTTTAATATGAACAAACCTGTTCCAGTGGTTAACCCAGTTCTTTTTCTGTTTTTAGATCACATTCTAATAAATGTCCTCGAGGCTGCTACACCAAACAGCATGAAGGTTTTGCAAATAAATGTAAAAAAAGATAATGTGAGGAACTTAAAATTTAACTTGATTGCAAATAGCACTGAAATGTGAGCATTCCCTCTTTTTACATTTTATTTTTATTTGAAGTTAATAACATATTTTTATAGCAAATCTTGTCTCATAATCACATTACTCAGATGCTGAAGAGCAAAAGCAAGAGTCATCATTCAATCCCTTAGCAAATCAATCCAAAATTGGATATTTCCCATTTAGGGTTGCTACCAAGTTTCAGGCAGGGGGTGACTTAATATACTCCCCAAAGTCCATGATGTTATCCCTGTCCAGGAAGATGTCTGTGCCCAGATTTTCTTGAATCAAAGCAAAGTCTGCTCTTCCTTTACTGCAAGCCTGCTGTGATAGATTCCCCCCACCCCTTTCCCAGTTCCTGGCAAAGAGATATCTGGCTCAACTACATGCCAGATTGATGCTCTTTGCGGCAGATCCCTTAATAATATTCAAGTCTCCTAGGCCCGGAACAGAAAAGCTCAGCAACAGCAGAGATTTCTATCTCCAGTATTTTGCTGATATATGAGAACACCCTGTTATTTCTCCCCTACTCCTTCTCCAATCAACACACACACAACACGCATTCACACACCCATGCCCTTAGGCCTGATGGTAAGATTATTTCTGCCTTTATGCAGGACAAGCGATTTATTTTCCGTTTTATCAAATTTACAGGGCAATGAAAGAAAGTTTACACTTGGGGCTAAATTACATCAGTGCAGTATTTTCTAATATGTATATTCAGATGGTATACATATTTGTGATGATGCTTGATATGGCCACTGTAGCTACTTTTCCAGGTCTTGCCATACTTTGTAGGTCATGGTCTTAGTGCTAAGGCTGGATACCAAGACAACATTTATTCTAGGATGTTTACAAGCAAATTCTGCAAAAACCATAACACATGATTTACTAAGTCAAAACAACCTGATAAATTAACAATATCAGATTATCAGAAACATAAGAAGAACAGACAGAAAATAAACACTGCCATTGCACACATCAAATCTAATGCTCGCCTTGTTTGGCCAAATGACCTCGCCAAAATTAGGGTGCATATTAGATTTGCATCATATTGTCATCTTAGTGCTGAGCCAAATCAAAAGGGGATACTGCTTCAGGAGGTGCACCTAGAGGTCATCTTTGAGAGACGTCACTCTATGTTATGGGATCCTGGGATTTGTAGTTTTGTGAGTCACCAGCATTCTTTCGCAGAGAAAGTTTTATAAAACTACAGCCCCCAGGATTCTGTGGCATTGAATCAAAGAAATTAAAATGGATTCATTCTATAGCAGAGATACATCCCAAGGTCTCCCTTTCCATTAGTGGAAGCTTTGGTGCTCTAACACTTTTGCTTTTAAAGGAGGAATTCTAAACAAGTAGCCACTGTAATGTACACCTTCTTTACTTGGCAGAATTACAAATAGTGCACTTTTTGCTGATGTGCATTACATTAAGAAGCAAATACTTTTTTTGTTTTGGCATTTTGAAAATTGAGGTGTGCATTAGATCTGATGGCCATTAAACTCAAGTAAATGTGGGTATGTACGGAGTAGTGAAAAATCCTATCCTTTTGCCTAGCCACCTATTATTATTATTATTATTATTATTATTATTCATTTATAACTCGCTCTATCTTCCCGGGGGGGGGGGGGGGGGGATATCAGGCAGTTTCCAAACAAAAAGTGGCAAACATTCAATGCCATAATAAAAAACAAACAGACAGACAAACCAAATCAAAACAATAAGTAAAACAACATCAATATAAACTTATAATAACCAGGCAAAAAATAAGTACGTAAATAAACATAATCATAATAAATCTCATCAAACACATTTATAACATAAAATGCATTAAAAGTATAGAATGGTTTACACTAGCCGACAGAGCCATGGTGTTCTCCTAGAGTTTTGGTCTTTATCCCCAATATCCAAACTTTTGGCTATGATGCCTGGAATGAAAGGGAATTGAAATTCACAATGCCTAGAGAACATCCAGTTAGGAAATGCCAGTCTAAAGTCCCATTTTGTGGATCAATATTCACTACGAAAAAATGTGATGCAAACACTTTTCCCCAGTCATTCTAAAATAAGATTCATTTGTGAATCTGTCAGTGACCAATGTTGAGATGACATATTTCTCCACTGATATGTAGTTTTTGTTCTACATATATTATCTATTTAGTCTTACTAGACAACACAAAAAGTCTAATTCCGCCCAGTACCCATTATTTGTCTCCATTGGTTCCATAACAATATTTGAAAATCTACTGAATCCCAAAAAGTCTATAGCAAATCAACTTTTCATATGTGGTTGCTGTTTCACATTGCTCCATATTTTGAAATTATCTTCCAGGCAGAACCAGCCCTACCATTAGGCAAAGTGAAATAACTGCCCTAAGCCAAAGTTGCTAAGGGCAGCAATGGCAGGCACTCACTCATTCCTCCTTGCACTCTCAGTATATCAGCAACCTGTCTTCCCTCCACAAACTAGTTGGTTGCCTCAGGTTCGATGGAAAATTCAACTCCAGTCTCATCAACTTCTGTTGTGATCTGTGAAGGTGACACTGTGGAAGAATGACCCAGATGTGTGGCAGAATGTATTAGGTATATAGATGTGCTTGTGTTGGCTAGGTGATTTTAAAACAAAAAGCTCTTCTGACACTTCTGACAAGTTTTGTTCTGGATCCCAAAACGATCTAATTAATCACTAATTATGAGTCATTAACAAACAGAGCTTAATAAATGAATTAGGAAAACATTTCGGATTCTGCCTTCTTCAATTACTGAATACAAAAGTGAGCTGCATCCAAGGTGGCAGTTCAGGACAGTGCTTCTCAGGCGGATGTGGAGGACTGGCAATTATTTTTCACCAGTGTGCCAGGGACCAGCATCGTATTTGTGCCCATTGGCTGTAATTGTTCTTTCTTTCCTAGATAATCTTTGTGGACTTGCTGCTGATGGTTTGAGCACCAGTCAAAGTCAGGGATCTGCAATAGTTTAAAATCTGTTTTTACCAACATTCTTAATTGTTACGTGTGGCAGAAGGAATGGTACTTTCCTTCTGTCACTCAGTCCTACGCATTATAAAGCCTTGCACATAACAATTGCCACAAATCTGTGGTCCCACAAATAGGGTGGATTTGGGCAGGAGAACTGGCTATGGATAAATTGGGATGGGGAATTTTGGCCTGCATACTGTACTCATTGAAGGTTGAACAACTATAATGGAAACTGTTAATATCTTGCATATATTTGGAAAAGAGATTATAATAGACAACATCACTGATACTTGTTTTTGAAATAAATGTACATTATTTTTTCATGAAAATCTTTTAGCTTATGCCTAAGGCATACCTACACAAGTCAGATCTGGGTGAATAATTTGGCAGTGGTACAGTAATGGTAAATGACCTAGCAATGGGGGAAGTATATGGGCGTTGTTTGTGACAATTTGGTGATGGCAGCAAGATCAAGTGTGGATTTAGGGTGACTACAGTTTGAATCCCTGGAAAACTGGAAAACCTTTGGGCAAATTACACTTTCTCAGTCTCATAGATGAACTATAAATTCAGCAATGACAACTCCCAAGTGTCAAGGTCTATTTTCCCCAAGCTCCACCAGTGTTCACATTTGGGCATAATGAGTATTTGTGCCAAGTTTGGTCCAGATCTATCATTGTTTGAGTCCACAGTTCTCTCTGGATATAGGTGAACTACAACTTCCAGCTTCTATTGCTGCACTTTTAAAAACCCAACAATATGCAGTTTTTTTGGTCGTGTCAGGAGTGACTCCTGGTGTGAGAGAATTGGTTGTCTGCAAGGACGTTGCCCAGGGGACGCCTGGATGATTTGATGTTTTTATCATCCTTGTGAGAGGCTTCTCTCATGTCCCTGCCTGAGGAGCTGGAGCTGATAGAGGGAGCTCATCCGCCTCTGCCCAGATTCGAACCTGCAACCTGTCGGTCTTCAGTCCTGCCGGCACAAGGGTTTAACCCACTGCGCCACCGGGGGCTCCTACTATATGCAGTTGCATGGGAGGCATCATGTCATTAGCCCTGAGGCTGAGAGCCTGTGGTTTAGTGAGTTAGTGCTTCAGAGGAGATTTTAAATGGTGACTTCCTTACAGCTTGCACTTAGGTATTATATCTGCATTTTTGGATATCTGTGTGAGTGGAGAAAAATGAAGACGTTGTCTAGACTGTAATTCAATGCAGGATCAGTGTACAAGGAGATTTCTCCCTTCTTTCCCATTATAAAAAGTTTTGGAAACAATGAATCCATATGAGAAGCAACTTAGAGATCTGTGTAGGTTCAGCTTGGAGAAGACAAAGGTAAGGGATGATATGATAGTCATGTTTATATGTTAGAAAGAATGTCTGCAGGAAAAGAGATTTCACCTAAACATTCAGAAAAAAATCCTTGTGGTAAGAGCTGTTCACCAAGGGAGTACTCTGCCTTGTTGTGGAGTTTTGTGTTTTAAGTTTTGTTTTTGCTTTGTAAAAAGATGCTGGATAACCATATGTTGGGAGTGCTTTGATTGTGTATCCCTACATGGATAAATAGGGCAAGACTGGATGGCTCTTGTAGTCGCTCCAACTCTATGGTTCTATAACACTGGCCAATGCACAACTTGGTACCTCAAATGTTAGACCTGTTTCTGAGTACACCAGTTTCCCCCTATCAGTGCTAGTTTTTGAGATAAATAATATATGCCACATACCAAACTTCATCTGCTGACCAATTAGAAATCATGATAACCACATCTAAGAAATTAGAGCTGGCGTGGTCGATCAATGCAATTTTCTGAATCAGCACCACAAATAACCCCAGGAACAGGCCTAAAAATCAAGATACCAAGGTATTTTTGGTTGGGCTGTGTAATCCTCTGCACCACACCTCCAAAAGCTCTCCTTTCAATTTGAATAACAGGATTCACATTTTCTTAACTGCACTTTGCTTCTAAAATGAGATAATTCATTATTTTAACTTTATCTCAGGAAAGTTAATATTTGGGATTGTAAGTGCCAGAATCCCTCATTCAGTTTGGCATGGGAGCGTGCTGGCCGAGGGATTTTGGTTTTTGTAGACTTTTAAAAAGTAACTTTCCAAGTATAAATTGGAACAAAAGTTTGACTGTACAAAGATTGTGTTCTATAAAACCCTCCTGCTGTTAAATGAAGCCATGGCTGCCAATGCAATCCATGGTCATACAATGTGATGTGACCATTGTTTCTCTGTATGCTTTTGTGGATAATGTTCACAATTAGTATTGTAAAGTAGACTTGTGTATGGATAAATTTTTAGTCAGTCCCTTCAGCCATTTTGGCTTATCTGTTTTGTTTCGGGTGCTCAGAATGGTAAGCGGCCAGCCGTTATGGATTCCCATCCAAAAAGGGACCACGTGGCAGCTAATCATGGCTCCTCCTCCCCTATTTGGCATCACAGTTGAATCTTTTTGATTTTTTTTATTTGATTATTTTTATTTAGTGGGACTGACTGGGAGTTGGGGACCTGAGGGACCATGGTTGGGGTACACGCACATTTGGGGGCTTGGAGACAGAGTCACCCTAGCTTCTTTTTCTCCTTTCCTTCCTCTCCTTCAGAAAATACTTCTACAATTATTATTATTATTAATAGTAATCCCAGCAAACAAAAAGAGAATCCTACCTCTTCTCTAGAGTAGAAAGTAGAAACAGCTTTACAGAAGCAATTAAAAATTCCAAGCAGAAAGGAGATTGCAGGCACTGCACAGAGAAAACAGAGGGGGTTTTAAAGGTAGTCTAGGGAGGATAGCTTAAGGTCATTGCTCTTCCTTTTTGAGGCCTCCTTAAAATGCCTTGAAAGCTGTGTGGTGTGCTGCCAGCACTAGCGCACATGTCTGCCTCTCCCCTAGAATAGAAACATTAAACCCGGTCTCCTCCTCTACAAATAGATCCCGAAAGGATCCAGAAAGCATGGTTTCTTAACTTTGGTGCCTTTTAAAATCCAGGTCTTAATGAAGGATATGGAAGAGGAGCCTGTGGGAAGCCCTTCCCATAATGATCTGGATAAGGTGCTTTCTTAACCCCATTACTGACACCTGGGCTCCCCGGAAGGGAAGAAAAGACAGGCTCCCAGGGGAAAGGGGAGCCTCATAAGTTCTCCATTGCCACCAATGGGCCGAAAAGAGACGGTCTTTCTGAATGTGGAATGAACATGCCCATTTGGCAGTGCACCCATTTTCGGAAGGCACTGGAAAATGGATATGGGGGGCTTCTGGTATTCGGCAAGCAGGAATGGATAGTGATTCACCCAAAATACACAAGCCTATTGTAAAGTGCGTGCTTGATTTTCCACTGTTTTTTTTAAAAAAAGCAAATTAATTGTTTTTATATAATGTGATTTTATTCATGTTACATTGTATGTATTTAAATTATAATGTAAGGCACTTTGGGAAGACTACATCCTTGAAAATGCATAAAAATATTATCAAGCATCATGTGTTTGTGAGAACTGCTTCCTGTTTCCTGGCAGGGGGTTGGACTGGATGGCCCATGAGGTCTCTTCAAACTCTATGATTCTATGATTCTGAATACTTGCACTATGTCTATCTTAAACAAACCTATAAACGAAAAAATATAAATGAATAGGATTGTGACATTATGTGCACTTAACAAAGGCATATGTTCCACTCATCTCACATAGATGCACTTATGGCAGCTCAAATTTATGTAAGGCTTTTGATAAGTATTCCGTTTTAACATTCCTTGCCCAACATTAGATTCATTCTTCAGTCTAAGACCTCTCAGACTAAATGGGGCTTAGTTCTGAGTAGATGGGTATGGCATTACACCATTAGTCTCTATTGTCACAATGAGATCATCACATCTATTAAACTACAATGTAATGCTTACTTGGAAAGGAAATCTTCATAAAAGTTTAAGGAGTCCCACCCTTTAATTTACCACACACATTTAGTAATATGTCTAGACAGGATTCCCCATCCAACAGCCTTGAAGCATATTACTTTAACTGTTCTAATTAACATAATTAGGCTTCAAAATACAATGTTTTCCAAGAGCACCATTCAGTTCAACAATTCAGTGCAGGCAAGAATGATAAACATGACTATTGTCTGTACGCTTCTGTTATACACCTTTAAACACTCTAGAGCCACAAAATGGTTTCTTAGGGTTTCATTGGCAGGAATACCACAAAACGCATCAGATGTTGTGCCATGTATTTGACTAAACTTCATTTAAAAAGGAGAAGGGAAAAACATTGCAGTTTTGGGTGAATCTACACTGTAGAATGGATGCAGTTTGACACCACTGTAAATGCCAATGTCTAACCAAACTCACCAGAGCCCCCGGTGGCGCAATGGGTTAAACCCTTATGCTGGCAGGACAGCTGACCGACAGGTCATCGCTTCGAATATGGGAGAGCTGGTTGAGCTCCCTCTGTCAGCTCCAGCTCCCCAAGCGGGGACATGAGAGAAGCCTCCTATAAGGATGGTAAAACATTAAACATCCAGGCATCCCTTGGGCAACGTCCTTGCAGATGGCCAATTCTCTCACACCAGAAGCAACTTGCAGTTTCTCAAGTCACTCCTGACACGAAAAAAAAAAATCCCAAACTACAGTTCCCAAGATTCCATAGTAATGAGCCATCACAGTGAAAGCGGTGTCCAACTCCATTAATTCTACAGTCTAGATAAACCCTATTTTTCAGTCGTTACGACTTGCAATAGTCCAATTGCTAATATCGTCTGGTGAGTATCTTGTCGGTGAGAACACCCACAGAAAACCCCTAGTTTAAAACAAAGTTGGCTCTACATTTAATTTTCTTGTCTGTAACTCCCAGCTGCCTGAACACGAAAAGGCAAAGGTGAGAGATTATGGGGATTGCCTTTGCTTTACAACATGCAATATATTAATAGTGGAAGGCAGGAGGTGGATGCCTAACTTGTCTTTTAGAGATCACAATCTGGTAGATTCACGGAATGCAACTTTCGCATATTATGCTTGATTTTATGATGAGGTGTTCTCTGCCGGCACATCTTTTGCCCCTGAAGCACTATGAAGTCACTGTACTTCACGAAGAACAATAGATTCAAGTAGCTGGAACAATATAATGGGGAATAGTTGTCATGCTAGTCTCTTTTATGCCATCATGCTATGGAAGCTTGTTAATTCTTTTATGTAGCCTGCTACTAATGAACATCAAAAACATTAACTTTTTTAAAGGGAAGATAACCAATATTTTTTATTTAAAGAAACATGATTAACAGTAAATCTAAGGGGAAATCATTAGTTACATTTCAGTAGCTTAATAATATATTTGTTGGTCCCTGAAGATATTACAGATAATTTGTTATTGTTATCAATCACCACTATTTGACATCAAGTTAAGGTGGGTTTGGGGAGCAATTCCACTGTAGAATTAATGTACTTTGGGACCACTTTAACTGGGAGTTGTAGTTTAGTGAGGCACCACCACTCTTTATCAGAGAAAGCTAAAGACCTTGTAAAACTACAACTTCCATCTTTCCATAGCATTCATCCCTGGCAATTAAAGTGGTACCAAACTGCAGTAATTCTACATTGTAGATGCACCCTAAAACTAAGTAGTCTTACTGAATATGGAGCAATTATGGATGCCAGCCATCTATGAAAGTCTGGCTTGCCTTAGCCAGTGTGGTGTAGTAATCTGAGCATTGTACTACAACTTTGGAAATCTTGAAATGGAAATGCTCAGACATGGAAACCCACTGGGTGATCTTGGGGCCATTTCACACAGGCCTATATCCCAGAATATCAAGGCAGGAAATCCCACATTATCTGAGCGTGGACTCAGATAACCCAGTTCAAAGCAGATACTGTTCAAAGCAGATATTGGATTTTCTGCCTTGATATTCTTGGATATAGGGCTGTGTGGAAGGGCCCCAAGATCACCCAGTGGGTTTCCATGGCTGAGCATTTCCATTTTCAGATTTCCAAAATTGTAGTACAATTCTCAGATTACTACACCACACTGGCTTTCATTTTGTACTGGTAGCATCAAACAATTCATCTTAACAAAAAAGATGAATGGTACAGTACTGCTATTACTCCCTGCATAGGAAAGCATACTACACTTCCTAGCATTTCCTCCATGCATATCTCTGAAAATGTGGCGCCTAAGGTAAGGGGTTTGATCCCCTTGTCAAGATACCCTGTGGCCTCATACCATCTTTTACTATGGAGTATAACTAGGAGCTGAGGAGCCTTCTAATCAAGGTGAAAGAAGAAAGCGCAAAAGCCGGGTTGCAGCTAAACATAAAAAAAAAAACCCAAGATTATGGCAACAAGAATTATTGAGAACTGGAAAATAGAGGGAGAAAATGTGGAGGCCGTGACAGACTTTGTATTTCTAGGTGCAAAGATTACTGCAGATGCAGACTGTGGCCGGGAAATCAGAAGACGCTTACTTCTTGGGAGGAAAGCAATGTCCAATCTTGATAAAATAGTAAAGAGTAGAGACATCACACTGGCAACAAAGATCCGCCTAGTCAAAGCCATGGTATTTCCTGTAGTAACCTACGGATGTGAGAGCTGGACCTTAGGGAAGGCTGAGCGAAGGAAGATAGATGCTTTTGAACTGTGGTGTTGGAGGAAAGTTCTGAAAGTGCCTTGGACTGCGAGAAGATCCAACCAGTCCATCCTCCAGGAAATAAAGCCCGACTGCTCATTGGAGGGAAGGATACTAGAGACAAAGTTGAAGTACTTTGGCCACATCATGAGGAGACAGCAAAGCCTAGAGAAGACAATTATGCTGGGGAAAGCGGAAGGTAAAAGGAAGAGGGGCCGACCAAGGGCAAGATGGATGGATGGCATCCTTGAAGTGACTGGACTGACCTTGAAGGAGCTGGGGGTGGTGACGGCCGACAGGGAGCTCTGGTGTGGGCTGGTCCATGAGGTCATGAAGAGTCGGAGATGACTGAACGAATGAACAACATAACTAGATACCAACAGCATAGTGTAGTGGTTTGAGTGTTGCACTGGGGCAGTGGAAGATCCCTGATTGGGCATGGAAACCCACTTTAGGAAATCATATTGCAGCTTCAGAAAGGCAAGGGCAACCCCCTCCGAACAAATCTTGCCCAGAAAACCCTATGATATGTTCACTTTTTGGGTCACCATAAGTCTGAAATTACTTATTTATTTATTTAGTGTCAGAAGAGAATTGAGAATACAGCTACAATGTATAAAAACATAAACAAAGTTTTAAATCTTAACATTATGCTAAATTTCTTTTGACCAGAAGCTGGCCACGTCAAGTGCCTCTGGTGTTGCTGCAAGAAGGTCTTCCATTGTGCATATGGCACGGCTCTGACTGCATTGTAGTAGGTTGTCTGTGGTTTGTTCTTCTCCATACTCACATGTCATGGACTCCACTTTGAAGCTCCATTTCTTAAGATTGGCTCTGCATCTTGTGGTACCAGAGCGCAGTCTGTTCAGCGCCTTCCAAGTCACCCAATCTTCTGTGTGCCCAGGAAGGTGTTTCTCATCTGGTATCAGCCATGGATTGACATTCTGGGTTTTAGCCTGCCACTTTTGGACTCTTGCTTGCTGAGGTGTTCCTGCGAGTATCAGCATCCAGTATAGCGAGGGCAAAATGTGTTCACCAGGCATGAAATGACTTGAAATCATACAATAACAATATCTATTGCTTGGAAACATTGTTGGGAGTTGTAATCAAAGTTGCTTGTTCAATCTCTGATGATATTGTTGTAGAGATGCCTCGTCTCTTACATTATGGGATCATCACTTTCTTTTGTTAAAAGCTGTGGTATTAAATCTACAAAGGCGATAGATATTTTTGACACAAAAACTTCTGTTTCCTTTACTATGGGGTTCATCTGTATCATTTGAAACGAAGGCATGCTGAGCCCCTGCTCCTGATTCAGGCCTCTCTATTCTCCCATGATATAAATATAAAATGATAGTAATTCTCAATGGTACTCTTGATATTGATCTCCCTGGGAATACTCTAGATGTTCTTACTGTACATATTACTGGGATAGCAGATTGACACTTAACTATACTACAGGAAGGCCTGTCCATTCTACCTCCGCTGCTTACTTATGCCCTGAGGCTACATACAGACAGATTGTGCCTGAGACAACAGCAGAAACCAGAGAAACGTTTCCCTTGCCACTTCTTTTTGGTATGCAGGAGCTTCATTTCCCAGCTGCAAAGGGAATAATGTATCCGAACATGCTGATGACAGTCTCCTTTATGAAAACAAGAAGTTGCTCAATAGGTATAGCAGAATTCTGTATATTATATATTTCTATGTGTGAATATGCACTGCCTGACATGATACCATCCTATGTTTGTGTTATCATATTGAGGTTAAAAATGTATTGTGTATATATTTCTGGTATATGTCTGCATTTTACATACGTTAATATTAGTTAGGTGCAATTCATACAAAGATGATATTTAGATGTAGTTAATTATTATTAATTGTCACTAGAAGACAAAGAGTGCAGTGAAAGTTAATAATATTTTATTTCCTTTGAAAGATGGAAGCGGACAATTATTTTTACTGATTTCTCTCTAAAAGTTGCTTCACTACACCCAGTAGTGAGGTCAAATTGCATCCACCAGCCATTTCTGTGCCCTTCAAGCAATCCAGATTTTGACAGCTGTCCCTTCTTTGATAAAAGCTGGATGGAAGCTATGGAAGCTTTTGGAAGCTACTGGAGCAGCAATTCACTTTTTGCATTGGTTGCAGAACTGCCCTTGTATGGTTTAACATTAAAACACACATACTCATCAGTTTTTCAAAACCAGAAGTAGACTTTTGGCTACTTTCAATGTTGTTGAGGTAAAGGTAAAGGTTTCCCCTTGACATTAAATCCAGTCGTGTCTGACTCTGGGGGGTGATGCTCATCTCCATTTCCAAGTCAAAGAGCCAGTGTTGTCCATAGACACCTCTTAGGTCATGTGGGCAGCATGGCTGCATAAAGCATTGTTACCTTCCCACTGGAGTGGTACTTATTGATCTCACATTTTGCATGTTTTTGAACTGTTGGGTTGGCAGAAGCTGGGGCTAACAGCAGGAGCTCACCTCTCTCTCTAGATTTGAACTGCCGACCTTTTGGTCAGCAAGTTTAGCAGCTTTGAGGTTTAACCCGCTGTGCTACCAGGGGCCCCTGTTTAGTTCTGTGTATTTTTTGGTACTTTTTAGAAGTCCACACATACCCTAGAAGGGCAAAAACACCAAATTGCGCCCAAGGCACACTACAGTGTCCCAACTCTGTTGTAATAGAAATAAATCTTTTGAGCTACTACAGGTTGAAGATCCCTTATCTAAAAATGCATGAGACAAGATGGAGTTTTGGATTCTGAGTTTCTCTGAATTTTGAAATTCCTGTATTTTTTATTGTTTTCATATCTTGGAAATGGGATCCAAGTCTAAACATATAATTTGTTTATGTTTCTCTCTCTTATATATATATATATATATATATATATATATATGAGAGAGAGAGAGAGTATGCAAAGCTTGAAGGTGATTTTATGTACAATATTTCAATAATTTTGAATATGAAATAAAGTTTGTGTACATTGAACCAGCAGAAAGCACAGGTTTCACTGTCTCCATTACCCATTTGGACAATTTTGGATTTTGGAGTATTTTGGATTTTAGAATTCCAGATAAAGGAGGCTGAACTTGTAACCTGATTTAGACCAGCATCGAGCATTATGCCCACGAGCAGGGGCGTCTCAACCTATTACGCAAAGTAAGCATTTGCAGTATAGTTGATTTTGCCCAGGGGCGCTCTTGAGGCACTCTTGGGGGAAAATAGACCTTGACATATGTGAGTTGTAGTTACTGAGATGTATAGTTCACTTACAATCAAAGAGCATTCTGAACTTCACCAATGATGGAATTGAACCAAATATGGCACACAGAACTCCCACGACGAACAGAAAATATATATCAGTGATTGGTTGGGGGGGGGGGGGAGCAAAATATTGTTTGCTTACACTTGAAAATTACCTAGGGCCGCCTCTACCCACGAGCTTCCTTTTTGCTTCCTTTACTCACAGTGTGGCTGTAAGGAGTGTATTGGAAGCAACCATTTCTGTTTTAAATTAGCCAGAATGCTTTACCTGCACACCTCAGCTCATCTTTGCTGGCTGTCAAGATAAGTATTTTCTACTTCCTGATGAAGGAGGCTCTTTTATTCTTATCTATAGGGAATTTTTATCTGGATGTGATTTAGTATTACTCCACTGGATGCTTCCAGATTTTTAAAAAATGTGTGTGTGTTTTTTAGATGTATAGATTTGTGCTTAATTGTTTTGCTATTCTTTTGTTGTAGTTGCACACTGCTTCAGACACCATTTTATTGTTAGGAAATATGGCACCCAAATGTGTGTGTGTGTGTAAGAATTAAATATATGGAAATCTTTGAGCTATATTATAAAACTTGATGTCAGCGTGCATGCAAACCATCTATCAGCATAGTACAAATAAATCAAACTAAAGCAGCTCAATGCTTGTAGACTGGCATTAGGATAAGTGTATCTTAAGAAAGTTCTTATTCAGACTTGGCTCCAGGCAATGAAACGTCATAGATGTAGAACTCTAGTGAGTGAAATTTCTAGGGAGCAAATTAGGCTAAAAACATCTTCTAGAGACAGCTAGAAAGGAATCATATACCACTTGAAAATAAGGCATGCTATGCAGTAAATGTTTCATTTATTGGGCATCTTCCAATGCTGTTAGGTTTAAAAGACAAGCTGTCAATAAAAACGGTAAATGTATTGATGGTTTGACTTTACAGAGCCTTATCATATACATGTATAAGAGTTTGTATCATCTCATGATTTCATCAGGCTGCTCTCTGATCACTATTAATGTTTTTGCCATCTCGTAAAAATGGTCACCAAAACCTAGGGGAATAAGAGTACAAAGGATTTAACTATTTCTACCCTGGCAGTGAAACAGAGCTTCATTTTTGAGAATTTAAACATCAAAACTGACCAAACCTTTTTTTAATTGTAGTGTTCCTTTGACAACATTCATAAAAGCAAATGTGAATAGACGATGTTTTTAACATACTTTGCGGGGAGGGGGAGTTTCAAACTATTTACCCTGTTTGATTTGCAGAGAGAGAAAATAACTTGAGGGGAGAGCAGCCTTTGTGTCCATTTTGAATGTGTACACAGATTAATAATAATAATAATAATAATAATAATAATAATAATAATACCCTGCCACCATCTCCCCAAAGGGACTCGGGGCGGCTCACAAAACCACTCAATAGTGCAAACACTCAAATACAACAGGTGCATAAACAATAACACAATAGCAATAAAAGATAATATAACATCATAAAATCCTAACAATTAAAAATTCAATAAAATGCAACAATGACTGCAGATATAAAAGAAACTGTAATTAACATCAATCCCATAAAGTGCTATAATAAAACAATCACTAGGTCCTCTGGTATCATAATTAAAGATTCGTAAACAAGGTCAAAGGCCTGTTTGGAGAACAATGTTTTCAGCTTTATTTGAAAAGCTTGGAGAGTGGGGGCTAATCTAATCTCTCTAGGAAGGGCATTGCAAAGCTGAGGGGCTACCACCAAGAAGGCCTTCTCTCTTGTCCCCACCAACCGCGCTTGAGATGGAGATGGGACCGAGAGGAGGGTCTCCCTGGCAGATCTCAGAGCCTGCATTGGTTCATTGACGGAGAAGTGGTCTCGAAGATAGGTTGGACCCGAACCATATAGGGCTTTATAGGTGATAACCTGCACTTTGAATTGAATCTGGAAACTTGTCGACATCCAGTGGAGCTGCTTTAATAGGGGCATTGTGTGCTCCCTATAATTAAGCCCAGCTAGTAATGTTCTCTAACTTATTGATTGACTCATAATGTATTGGATCTGGAAATTCCCAGTTTCTTGTAATGAGAATGTACTAAGAAGAATTATGCACCTCAGAATCCTTCCATTGTCAGAAAAGTAACAAGGATTTCACCCTGTTCCTTTCACATATTGAAATCTCCATCCACACCTCTGCCACTTTTCTAGAAAATTCACCAATCTTCCAGAGAAGTTTTTGAAGGGTACACAAAAGAACAGCAGCAAACTCAGATAGAAAGAGCACTGGGGTGGAAGGGACATTCAGGAATAAATGACCAGTCAAGAATAAACAAACAGCAAGAACACAATATTTTCTTTGCACCAACCTCTCCACATGCATCATCAGCAAAGGCCGAGTGCTGTACTTTCTCAACAGGTTGCATCCACTGCTTCTGGAAACCCCAATTACATACTTGCGTGAATTGTCAAACCCAACGCTTTGATTTTGCTCATGCAAGCTATCCTGCATCTAGTTCTCTCAAGCTGTTGGACAATTGTAGTGAAGTCATTCCAACTTCGTTAGGTCATTTGTGCTTCCCGTGCTAGTTGTAACACTAGTGCTTGCCCAACCACTGGCAGATCAGCATCACCTCTTTTACTTTTCCTGACAGCTTACAGATTGATAAAGCTCTGAACTCCACCTGAGGGGAATAGAAACTCATTCATTGCTGCTTCATGATGTTCTTGTCCCTACCAAGATCTGTGCACCACAACCCTGTATATTATTTTAATGGAGGCATGGGAAGCAAACAAATAAGCCAAGCCTTTCTTGCCAGGAAGATAGTGGATCTTTTTTTCACCCTTCTCTAATGATAGTACAATGCTCACCACGAAGACACCAAAAGCTCCCTAGTCATTGGCAATGCACCCTCACAAATTCAGCCCAAGACAGGCTTTGAATGGAAAAAGTGGGAAACCAGTCTCAGAGGCAAGTCATCAGACAGCCAGATGTATGTATGTTTTCAAAGTGGGGAGAGAAAGAAAACCCAGACACAAACTTACGCTAACATTCATTTAAATGTAGATAAAATCATCCTGGCAATAAACAACATCCAGTGCCAGATGAACTGGTCCAAGCTTGTTGGCTGTCAGTCTACAAGAAGAGATACATCTTGGAGTTGGAAGTTGTAGAAATACTTAAGAGTCCCCTCCTCCTCCCCCCTTTGCAAATTTTACTTCCAAACCCAAGCAGATTTATTTTTATGTTGTAAAATATTATATATTTCCATATGTAACCATAGTCAAAGCCCTTATTCTGGACAGCTCTCTTTGGAATCGAAAACTGACAACAGCATGTTGAGGGCCCTTCCACACAGGCCTATATCCCAGAATATCAAGACAGGAAATCCCACAATATCTTCTTTGAACTAGGTTATCTGAGTCCACACTGCCATATATTCCAGTTCAAAGCAGAAATGTGGCATTTTCTGTCTTGCTATTCTGGGATATAGGGAAGTGTGGAAGGGCCCTGAGTGAATGAAGTAAAGGCCCAGACACTTCAAGGATAATTAGCCTAATACAGGGGTGGAAATAATGTAGTTTTTTCACATTGCCAAAATTGCAAGTCTGAATAGCCCTAGACCAGGGCCGCTTCCACACAGCTATATACAATCCACATTGAACTGGATTATGTGGTATTGTGGACTCAGATATTCCAGTTCAAAGAAGATATTGTGGAATATCTGCCTGGATATTCTGGGTTATATGGCTGTGTGGAAGAGTTCAGAGTATGCAAATGGCCCAGCAATATCTGAATGGTTGACTTATTCCCATCCTCATTGTAAAAATGTCCTATTGATGCTTTGGAGCAAACAGTCTGAGAACCAAAGAAAATTTTGCTTTACCTCTGTAAGCATGTGGCTGTAAGGTCATGTATGTGAAAGTAATTTCCGTGTCCCATGCAAAAGGCCTTAACTAGGTTTATAAGGAAGATTATGGCAAGCTATAGGATCAGCTCAAGGCTCTTAATCTTGCTGTGAGAGATAGTCTTTGCACACTTTACCAAGCAATTCTATAAAAAAGCAAAGGTCGCCCGTCAGGAATGCTAGAAGATCCAAAGCAAATTTGACAGAGCATTTTAAGCACACATAAAGAATTCTGGCAGCGATCTCAGTTATGCAGAGGTCAGTGGCAAAACTCCAAGTGATTTCAAAGGAGTCTGGTTTTACCTGCTGTGTTACTTTTCACTGGACTCTGAGAGAACTTACCTTGGTATCATTATCTAACTATTCTGTTCAGATACTTTCATGTTAATGCAGCAAAACACAATTATATGTAAAGAAATGTGTGTTTCGTGTGAATTAATACTACCCTTAAATCTCAGCTTTTCTGAGGGCAACATATGGCATCGGAGATAGTATCCACTTTACTACTTGGTGACTTTTGACCAGTCATTACCTCTCAGCCCAACTTGCCGTTGAGATAAAAATGTACACTACCTTAAGCAACATGGAATAAATGTATTATATAAATTAATTATACAGAGTTTATGTTATACTTTTGAGTGCTTAAAGGTGCTTTTTATGTACATTAAAATTCACACAAGTGCACACATCCCTGGATTTCTTCATGCTTGGTGGCT
Source organism: Anolis sagrei (assembly GCF_037176765.1). Taxonomy (NCBI): domain Eukaryota; kingdom Metazoa; phylum Chordata; class Lepidosauria; order Squamata; family Anolidae; genus Anolis; species Anolis sagrei. The sequence continues at coordinate 207,935,281 of NC_090023.1, read as the reverse complement.
GAGAATGTGTGCTTGAATCTTGAGATGTTGCTCTTTGTAAAAGAATTTCTGAAAATTAGCACTGTAGTGGGAACAGTGAGGTAAATCTCTATTTCTGACTTAGGTACATGGACCATTCAATGCTATTTTGAACCGGTATTGAAGAAAGTGATTTTGCTATGCAGATAACAACAACAACAACAACAACAACAACAACAACAACAACAACTTTATTCTTATATCCCACCTCCATCTCCCCGAAGGGACTTGGGGCGGCTTACATGGGGACCAAGCCCAATATAATACAAAGGTTACAAATAACACAATTAAAAACATATAACAGAAATATATATGAAACAGTAAAACCAATGAAATGCAAAACATCATAAAACATAAACCAGACATCAAACAAACAGTAGCTGAAAAAGTGGGCATGTGCAGATTTGAGACTAATCAGGCAAGGCAAAGGCTTGTATAAATACAAAACTGTAGGGCCGGGGCAGGGAATAAAGTGCTGGAGATCCAACCCAAAGATTAGGGCAAGGCAGATATTCACATCGAAAATCCTGGACCTATTTTGAGGCCCGGATGGGGATTAGACAAACTGCTTTAGGGCTTTCTTTTGCACACTTTTTGGGAGATTGTTGTTTGGCCATTTTAGTTTGAAGCCTTTGCACAGCAAAATACTTTCTTCAATATCATTTAGAAACTCCATTAAATGGTCCGTGTTGCTGGGGTCTGAGTGTCTTATCACATTCATGTTTTAATGTGGGGTTCCCAATTTCCTATCATGTGGCTGCCTTCTGCAGAATTCTGGGGCTTGTAGTTTAGGGAAGTTGAGGACCCCTCTGGCTGAGTTTCAAAGGTCCTGGCATAAATTGCATTTCCCAGAATTCTGCAAATGTAAGTGGGAGCTCTTGCTTTAAAATGCTAATATGATAGTGTCCTGAGTCATGGCAGTTAAAGCAGTGTCAAGCAGCATTAATTCTGCAGTGCAGATACACTCTTAGACAGGTTAGAACGGCCCCCTCCTTGCCAGGCTTTTAGAAATGGGAACTGGAAAGATACTACAGTGTTTCTATTGTTTGAACTATGCTGTTCTTCTAAACTCCTTTTTTCATTCCAATGGTATGTTTGAAATAATTTCTAAACATTGTTGGTAGTTTAATTCCATTTTACTGCTGATGTTTTTTGTATATTTTAACTGCTTTGTATTTTAATTTCTAAGAGGCTTTGAGTCCAGGATTTGGAGAAGAGACAAGGTTTAAATTATGATTATGATGATGACAATGATGGTGATGATAATAATAAATCCAGCTTTTATGTACATATGCTATGTACTCAACCATCTATCCCTCACTACAAAATACATAAAAGCCTTCTATCATATCTACTAATCTGGGTTGTCCTGCTCCATTGCCCACCTCTGAGTTGACACTGTTTATAAACACTAGTGTTGCACACTTAGCCATGCTTATCCCAACTGAACTTGATGGAATGTATTTCCGAGACAGCAACGCCAGGATCAAACTGTTCTACATTCTTTACCCTCACAAACAAGAGCAATAATTCCTATAGTATTCTCCCTGCTGCAGAATACAATATTTTCTGTGTAGTTTTTGGTCATTATTTACTGTGCTGAAATAGACAAGGTTTGCCTGTACAGAAATATACAGAGTTTTTCTGCAGAGAATGGTGGAGGGTTGTTTTTTTTTTTGCTCAAAATACACTACTGTCTTCAAGGGAAACTTGTTTTCTGCACAAAATGTTGTTTTCTAAGCGGTAAAAAACATGTCTGTCTGCACAGATAACTACTTTACCTATGTGTAAAGACTCTCACAGCTGCATCTATTCTTCCCAAGCAGCTTTCTTAACTGGAAAATGACAAATAATACTTACACCTATAGTCTATTGTTTACTAGAAATTGTAATATGATGCATCAACAATCATCCTGTATGGCTAATTTGCTTGGAAAAGCACTCTAGGGATCCAAACCAAAAGTACTTCCTCTGTTACAGAAGACCTAAATCCTGCTTGTACAAGACATACTTGAAGAAGCCTATGCGCCAAGCACTTGTTTTTGACAAAGCAGCTGTTGGTTAACATTTGGTATTGGACCATAAATCACATCGCTCACATAACGGATTAGGCTGCATTTTCCCTTGAATATTGTATTACTTTGGCTATAGCAAGTTATGCATTTGTTTTTATCTAGGGCACAACCTGAGAATGCTTGTGCAAACAGGTGTTCTTGTTCTTTGGCAAATTCTTGTTCTGTAATTATGAGTCCATTTATTTGGAGGCAAGGTTCACCGAAATATGTAAGATTTATGGCAAAGTAAATGGGGTTAGGATAAATGCAGTAATAAATGAGGTCAGGAAAAAGGATGTGAAATGGTCAGATGCATTCCATAGACATATAGCATTGCATGGTCAATTTATAGAAGGAATAAAGTTCCTACAAGAAATATTTACAAATGTTGTTTTGGTTTCACAGCCTCACAGTGTAAACATGTTTTCAGAAAAGTGTTGAGCCTACTATTAGACAAAGTGAGATGACTAACTCATGACTAAGGAAATTTCAACAGGACTAAACCTAGTTTGGATCCAACCCAAGCAGTCCTATGTGAATAATTTTTATTGAACTACTAAAACGTATTCATACACTCTTCATCCACAAAGCTAAGAGATCAGTTATTTAAAAAGAACACAAGGGAATGACTAGTCTTAGGTTTACATTTTAATGGACACGGTATCAAAAGAGGTATTGAACCATATGTTCCAAGGGAAGAAACAGGGACAGGCGAAAGGATAAGGAGGGGAACAAGCAAAGTCAGACACCATTTGTGAAAGTTACAGAATTCTTACAACATTCAAATGGGATGAAAACTGTTCAAAGAGATCAGTTGTCTTACAGAGCTGATCTATATCCACACTACATAATTGTTGTGCTTTGATACCATTATTTGGGGGGGGGGGGGGGGGCTTTATTGATACATATCCATGTTCTTCCCAAAGGTCATGAAGCAATTCTGGCTTAAGAGGGATGAAGCAATTCTGGCTGACCATGCTTCACCGGCTTGTAGGTGATAGAGAACTCCCCCAGGTAGTGGTCAATCATCTCAGGCTTGATCTCCACCTGGATGAAGGTCTTCCATTGTAGACGCCAACCATGCTGCCCACCATCTCAGGGATGATGATCATGTCTCACAGGTGGGTCTTGACCAACTTGGGTTTCTCCATTGGTGGGGCCTCCTTCTTGGCCTTGCGCAGGGGCTTCACCAGGGAATGCTGCTTGCAGCGCAGGCCCCGGGTGAGTCGCCAGCGCTTCCGGGCACTGTAGAGCTGCATCAGCTGCTCATAGGACATGTCGAGGAGCTGATCCAGATCAACACCCCAGTACATGAACTTCTGGAAGGTCCGCTTCTTCTTCTGCTCAATTCCGTAGGTCTTCTCAGGGAAAATGCTTTGATATTATTATCACTGTGTAGCTCCATACAATGGGCTATATTGATTCCATGGATTTTTTAACTGATTCTATTGTGGTTGTATTTAGAGCTTGTCTTGGAACATTTGATTGCACTACAACTACCAGAATCCCCTAGTAGTGGCTAGTGCTATCATATGTTAAACCATGGAAACCAATATGGTATCCAATATGGCAGATCTAGAAGCCTGTCTGTTTTAAGCAGGTGTTTTAAAATGGATTATAATAAGAGTGCGATTCCTACATTTCTACTCAGAAATAAATCCCACAATACTCTATTGAATTTATGCATTTATACAAATGTGCCCAATACACAGCAAAGGAGGGAATCGTGTAGGCCTTCAAATGCTGTTAGGCTGCAGCTCTAAATATTTTTCACCACTAGTTATAATGACTACAATGGCTGGGATTTGTAGTTCAACAACTATTGTGTCCTGAACAGCTCTGGAAGTGTTTTTCAATGTTTACCTCCATGAATTTTTACCTGCCTTAGTTATGTTTTTTTTTAGTATTGAATTCATGCATTCATATTGCATCTTAAATTATCTACTTTAGCTTGAACATTTTCACAAAAAAGTGGGCTACACACCTTGTACACACACATAAATGATCCAACCCCCTTCTTGTGCTGGGAACCCATGGTTTGATACAACCAATAAAATATTCAACATTTAATTCTATTTCAACACTTGATTTTTAAAGAAAGCATTATGTCAACATACTGACAAGAGGGGATATTTTTACTATTTTAGATCCAATACAATAATCAGGGATAACCAGATAACACTAATCCAAATCATGGCTGTTTTTCAGGATATGTTAAAGAGAGTTAGTCAAAAGCCAAGCAGAAAAAAACCAAACAACACCCTGTTAAATCCATTTGTACATTGATTTAACAGAGAAGTATTTCATTCATTTTTCTTCCTTTCCTGGATGTCTTGAAATAATCCTTTTTCTGTCTCCGTCCTCCCACTTAGACATTGTTCACAGCCTTACTTATTTATGAAGTCTGAAGGTTAGTTCCTACCTGCTGAGAGTAATTAGCCCGGTTCTTTGTGTCCTATGCAATCCTGTCTGATTAAATGTACACATTTGTTTTACTTCTTTTCATGTCCTTTTCTCACTCGACTTCTGTTTCCTGATTGTAAGTTGCTGTGATATATATTTCTTTTTTTAAAAAACCTATTTTGCCTACCTCTTTTCCTTTAGTATGTAAATTTCGAGGTGGACTTTTTTTTAATATACATGATGCCTGAGAATTGGTGCGAGCATTGTGAGCGATGCCAGTTCTCTGTATTCTTATTACTTCCCTTTGAGTGTCTCTCTTGCCTTCTGAACTCTCTAAATATTTCAGGATGGTTTGGCTTTGTTTTGGAAAGCTGGAGTAGGTCCCTAGTTAGACAAACAGATTTAGGCATCTTGGGGAAGGGCTGGTTTAAATACAGCTCCTTCTTTTTTGTTGTTGTTGTTTTTCTGACCCTATTTCTATGCTGCTCATCTCCCTGGAATGTCCTCCGCGTGTGTCTTGCTTCCTCTCCCCTTTTCCTCCTCCTCCTTGGTCCCCCTCCATCGCCACTTTTGTCCCTTTGCCCGTGTAAAAAGTTCCCAATTGACTCCTCCATTGTGACAATTTGTCACTGCTGGAAGATCAATTTGTTTTACCCCTCTCATCAGCACGGGAGAATCGGGCGCCAGATGTCATTTATAAAAAGGATGGAGGAGAAGGGGAAAAAAGATGCCCACATTCTTCCCCTACGGTCCAGTTGATGCCTGTTACTCTATAAGGGATGTCGCACATTCCTCAACTGCGCCCCTCTCAATAATCTATATATGGGCATAGATTAACCAGCCTGTTTTGGGGACCACACACACACACACACAGACCCCAAAGGCTTTGTTACAGACAGGCGCGTCTCCCCTCCCATAAAGCCACAAAACTTTCACCCCCTAAAGCCACAAAACTTTCACCCCCTAAAGCCACTTCTCTCGGTTTTGTCTAAGGCTTTCATGGCCAGAATCACTGGGTGCTGTGAGTTTTCTGGACTGTATGGCCATGTTCCAGAAGCATTCTCTCCTGATGTTTCACCCACATCTATGGCAGGCACCCTCTGAGGTTGTGAGGCTTGTTGGAAAATAATCAAGTGGGGTTTATATATCTGTGGAATGTCTAAGGTGGGAGAAAGAACTCTTGTTTGTTTGAGGCAAGTGTGAATGTTGCAGTTAATCACCTTGATTAGCATTTAATAGCCTTGCAGCTTCAAAACTTGGTTGCTTCCTGCCTGGGGGAATCCTTTGTTGGGAGATGATTAGCTGGCCCTGATTGTTTCTTGTCTGGAATTCCCCTGTTTTTTGAGTTCATTAATTACTGTCCTGAAATGCTGGACCACTCGAACAACCAACATATCAGCCTACTGACTACCTCATCACACTAGAGAATCTGGTTTCTGTCTCCTGCAGAATTCTGGGGTTTGTAGTTTAGGGAGGAGCTTTTCTTTCTTTTTTTCAGATTTTTTTTTTATTTTAGGGAGGAGCTTTTAACACCCTAATTAAACTATAAACCCCAGAATTCTGCAGGAGACGGAAATCAGATTTAAAGTGGATTACTTCTCTAGTGTGATGAAGTACAGAGAAGCCATTGAAATCCACAAGCCTGTGGACAATTTCAACAGAAAGGAGGAAACCAAAGAAATGAACAAAATCTGACTACTGGTATTTCTTTTAAAAAAATCTAAAACCAGGACAGTAAATAAAGAGCAACACTAAAAAAAACAAAACAACAACGGGGAATTCTAAACAAGAAACAATCAGGGTCAGCTAACATCTCAACAAAGGATTCTTTGGAAGCTTATAAACAGAGGCTGGATGGCCATCTGTCAGGGGTGCTTTGAATGTAATTTTCCTGCTTCTTGGCAGGGGGTTGGACTGGATGGCCCATGAGGTCTCTTCCAATTCTATTATTCCCTCAGGCAGGAAGCAGCCAGGCTTTGAAGCTGAAAGGCTATTCAATGCTATTAAAGGTGATCAATTGCAACATCCACATTTGACTCCTAGGACTTCGTCACAGTAGAGAATAAATTCATTTTAAATCCGGTTACTGCCTCCTCCAGAATTCTGGGATTTGTAGTTTAGGGAGGAGCTTTTAACAGCCTCACTAAACTACAAGATCCAGAATTCTGCAGGAAGCCGAATCCGGATTAGAAGTGGATTTATTCTCTAGAGACAAGAGTTCTTTCTCCCACAGATATATAAACCCCACTTGACCAGTTTGCAACAGACCTCACAACCTCTGAGGATGCCTGCCATAGATGGGGGCGAAACGTCAGGAGAGAGTGCTTCTGGAACATGCCCATGCAAACTCACAGCAACCCACTGCTCTCTCTCTCTCTCTCTTCGCGGGCTTGTTTGGAGAAGAGGCGTGCCTGGCGAGGAAATCAAACTCGGGTGTCGAGCGTGGTTTTTTCTCAGCCTGGCCACCTTTACCTGGGCGTCAGGGAAATAAAAGAGTTTGAGGGGACGTTCAAGCTCCCTTTGGACGCCTGGCAGGTTCGAACTAGTGACGAGACAACACTGAGGCGCGCAAAGAAACTAAATCGGGCGTTCCTTTTTTCCTGCCCCCTTTCTATCAACAATTCCACCCTCACGAGTGGGTAGGGAAGGAAGAAAAGGGGGGGGGGAGAGAAGGAGCCTAAGGGAGGGCTTTTGACCCTGCTGCGAACCCTGCCAGGACTTGGCTTGAGCCTGAAAGCAAGCCTCTCTCCCTCCTGTACTCAAGCCCACGCTGTAAGCAAGCCCCTCTCTTTCCTCGGCTCAACCCCACGCAAAGCTCGCGGGAAAAGTTGCGCGCGGCTGGCCCAAAGGCGCCAGGGCTGCCCCTCCTCACTTCCCCGTCCCACTTTGGGTGACAAATCCGCTCCTGAGGCGCAGGCACCGCCTCGTTTCCCTCTTGCAATTTTGGGGAGAGGCAACCTGTGTTTTGTTTCCTTTGGGTCATCCCTCCCCCTTTCCCTCGCCTCCTCTCCCTCCTCCTCCTCCTGCATTGTCTCTCCGTCCCCACTCACTCACTCACTCCCCCTTTCCCTTTCCCTCCTCCTCTCTCCCAATCTCTCTCTCTCTCTCTCTCTCCAAAAAGGAGCATTGTTAGTTTCTGCCCCTTTCCCCCCCCCCTTTCCTCCTCCCTTCTCTGCTGTTTATTTATGCACACGTCACCGGGGAAGCCCCCGCCCCCTCCTGCATCTCATTAAGTGCCGAGTGTGTTTCTTTTTCCCTGTCAATAATCCCGGATCCCAGACTTCTCCGCTCCTCCGGATTTCGATTTCCCCCTTTTTCGATCTGTCAATCAGCGCCGCCTTTGAACTGAAAAAAAAGCTTCTCAGTCTAACTTCAACTCACTCAAATCCGAGCGGCACAGGCTCCCTGTATCTGCGGCTTCAGAGGGCCCCCCCTCCCCTCCTTCTGTTTTCCCCCCTTTTTCTTCCAGCTGACTTGTTTTGGTTTGTTTGCCTGCGATTTTTCCCCCTTTTTGGGGGGAATCAAATCCCCCCCTTTTTCCTCCCCTTTCCCTTCTTATATAATTTTTATTATTACTAATTTGGTGCCTGTGCGCGCTGATCTGATCCTTCGGAAAGACAAGAAAGAGAGAGAGGAAAGCGAGAAGAAGAAGAAGCAAAAGAGAGAGAGAAGACACCCAAAGTCACTGGTGCCAAAGGCAAAGGAGAGCAGGGACATTGCCCTCCTCCTCCTCCTCCTCCTTTTCCTCTCTTCCTCCTCCCTCTTTTCCCCTCCCCAGGAGGAAAGAAAAAGGGAGAGAGAGGAGAAGGAAAGAAAGAAAGAAAAAGAAGGGAAAAGAAGAAGAAACTTTCAACTTGGACTCTCTCTTCTTTTTTTCTTTTTTTGTTAGTGTGTGTGTGCAAACTTCCCTCCTTTTCTCGTTTCGTACAATCCTTTCTATATATATTTTTCCCTCTCTCCCCCTCTCCCTTTTCCTCTTTCCCTCCCCTCTTTTTCTTTTTTTCCCTCCCCTTTCCCTCCTTGCAAAATTGCTTGCTGGCGGGGAAAGTCAGGAGGAAAATGCCGCAACTCAATGGCGGTGGAGGGGACGATTTGGGGGCCAACGACGAGCTGATCTCTTTCAAAGACGAAGGCGAGCAAGAAGACAAGATCTCCGAGAACTCCTCGGCCGAGAGGGATTTAGCCGACGTCAAGTCCTCGCTCGTCAATGAGTCCGAAACGAATCAAAACAGCTCCTCCGACTCGGAGGTAAGTCAGGAAGTCGGGGTGCTTGGCTACTCCAGACCCCCCAAAGATCACTTTGGGCCCCGACTAACAGTCGCAGGGGATCCAAAAGGAGAGAGATCCAAGGGATCCTGGATGTCTTTGGGTGTATATCTCATAAAAGAAATGGAAATTGTGACTTTCCGAAGCTGCAACTCTGTTGCGTGGCTTGCTATCTATCGCCGCTCTCGTTTCTCCCCCTTTGTATCAAGTTTGGCAACAACTTTGAGTAACTTCTCTTCTTTTTCTCTCCCACTTTTCCCGGCCCCCAAGGCGGAGAGGAGGCCTCCGCCTCGCTCCGAAAGTTTCCGAGACAAATCCCGGGAAAGTTTAGAGGAAGGTAAGTCCATGCCTTGCTTGCATGCCTTCCACCCCGTAATATGGCTGTGCGTTGGGTACAAAAGGGGCTTTCTTCTCCCCACATCTCTCTCTCTCTGTGCCATTCCTCTTTCTAACCCTTGTTCCTTCTTGTATTCTTTCTCTCTCTCCCAACCCCCCCCCCCCCCCGCCATATTAGCAGCGAAAAGGCAAGATGGAGGGTTGTTTAAGGGCCCACCCTACCCAGGGTATCCCTTCATCATGATTCCCGACCTGACCGGGCCCTACCTCCCCAATGGATCGCTCTCGCCCACGGCAAGGACGGTAAGCTGATCGCGCGGCTTGGCTCGGGGGTTTGGTTTATTTTGTTTTCCTTTGGTGGGGTTCGCCCTTTCTTTTAGGACTCTTTCCCCCTCTCAGTCCCTTCCTCCTCCTCCCCTCTCTCAATCCCGAACCCTCTTCGTCCCCCTCCCCTTTCTGTCCCTCCTCAGAAACTTTCCCAAAACTTTTGGTGACTTTGGCAAAGGAAGGGGAGGGACGGGCTTCCCTCTCTCCCTCCCTCCTTCCTTCCTTTGCATGGCGCGCTCTTGTTTACGCTTTCGCCATGTTGCTTCCTTTACTTTCAGTTTAGTCCGAAGGGGGGTTGTTTGTGTGTGCGTGGGTACAACCGCCCCCGCCCCCCCCCTCTATGTTTTGAATTAACTCTGATTCAGAAGCGCTTCTGCTCTCTCTCTCTCCGGGCCCTTCTATATTCTGCCCTATATTGCAGAATATCAAGGCAGAAAACCCCACAATATTTGCTTTGAACCGGGTTATCTGAGGCCCTTTCCACACAGCCCTATATTCCAGAATATCAAGGCAGAAAACCCCACAATATCTGCTTTGAACCGGGTTATCTGAGGCCCTTTCCACACAGCTGAATAAAATCCTACATGTTCTGCTTTGAACTGGAATATATGGCAGTGTGGACCCAGATGACTCAGTTCCAAGGAGATATTGTGGGATATTCTGCCTAAAATCCCACGATATCTGCTTTGAACTGAGTTATCTGAGTCCATACTGCCATATATCCCAGTGCAACACGGAAAACGTGGGATTTTATTCAGGTGTGTAAGGGCCCTCAGATATCCCAGAATATCAAGGCAAAAAATCCCACAATATCTGCTTTGAAGTGGGTTATCTGAGTACACACTGCCATATATTTTATTCAGCTGTGTGGAAGGGGCCTCCTGAATATCAATTCAGGAGGCCCCTTCCACACAGCTGAATAAAATATATGGCAGTGTGTACTCAGATAACCCACTTCAAAGCAGATATTGTGGGATTTTTTGCCTTGATATTCTGGGATATCTGAGGGCCCTTACACACCTGAATAAAATCCCACGTTTTCCGTGTTGCACTGGGATATATGGCAGTATGGACTCAGATAACTCAGTTCAAAGCAGATATCGTGGGATTTTCTGCCTTGATATTCAGAGTGGCCCTTCCACACAGCTGAATAAAATCCCACATTTTCTGTTTTGAACTGGGATATATGACAGTGTGGACTCAGATAACTCAGTTCAAAGGAGATATTGTGGGATTTTCTGTCTTGATAATCAGAAGGCCCCTTCCACACAGCTGAATAAAATCCCACATTTTCTGCTTTGAGTGGGGATATATGGCAGTGTGGACTCAGATAATCCAGTTCAAAGTGGATATTGTCAATTATCTGTCTTGAAATTCTGGAATATATGGCTGCCTGGAAGAGCCCTGGGTTATATGGCTGTGTGGCCAGGCCCTAAGTCCACACTGCCATATATCCCAGTTCAAAGCAGATAATGTGGGATTGTATTCATCTGTGTGGAAGGGGCCTCTCTCTGTGTGTGTTTCCCCCTCTCCCTCCAGCCCTGGGCTCTCCTTTCCACAAGCCCAGGCGCTTTCTTTCCATCCACAGGGCTGTGTTTTCTCCTTTGCCCTCTGCTGCTTTCCTGCCTCTGCCCTCCCTCCCCTCTGGCTTGCCTCCCACTTAACCCTTTCTCTGCCACCTCCCTCCCTCCCTGAGGTCCTCCTTCGCAGCAAGGGTTGCCAGGGAGGGATTATGACCACATTGTATCTCCCCTTTCCATCAGTATTGTTCTCCTTTTTAAAAATACGTAATAGCTTCCTTCTAGACACCTGAACTTTGGTGAATACATAAGGCCTTTCCTGTAGGCAACTTTAGGCAATGTTTTTTTTTTTAAAAATGCGCCTAGTTTTGCCACTTTTGTGGCATCTTTTGTGGCATCTTTGGGAAAGGCGGGAACAGCTCTGATTTGCATTCCTTGATGCCTGCCTTTTGCAAAGACAGGATTCTTCTTCTCTAAAGGGAGAGAAGAAACAGGCCCCTTCCACAAAGCTGAATAAAATCTCACATTTTCTTCTTCGAACAGAGATTTATGACAGTGTGGACTCAGATAACCCAATTCAAAGTAGATATTGTGGGATTTTCTGCCTTGATATTCTGAGTTATATGGCTGTGTGAAAGGGCTCAACTTCTAATGGATATGTCCCTCCAAAAAGGAAGCTGGATATAAAGCCTCCCCTTTCAATGTTTCTTTTCATATTTTTGACTGGAAAATAAAGTTTGAAGGAAAGCTCCCTCTTTTTAATTTTTTAGTTGCCTGTTTGCTTTACTGAGGGCCCTTCCACATAGCTATATAACCCAGATTATCAAGGCAGAAAATCCCACAATATATGCTTTGAACTGGGTTATCTGAGTCTACCCTGCCATATATTCCTGTTCACAGCAGAAAATGTGGGATTTTATTCAGCTGTGTGGAAGGGCCTAAGCCTTCCTTAAGGCCCAGGATGCTGCATGAAAAGCCAGATGTAAACACAGAAAGGGCCCTTTCCTTTCGGAAACAGAATAAAACCAATTAAACATCAGAAACAAGTCTTCTCTTGAGGGAAATACACATATATGTATATATGCCCACACATATTATTTACATTCACACACAATCCCTGAAGGACATACCAAGGGCCCTTCCACACAGCCCCATATCCCCCGAATATCAAGACAGAAAATCCTACATTATCGGAGTGTGGATTCAGATAACCCAGTTCAAAGCAGATATTGTGGGATTTTCTGCCTTGATATTCTGGGATATAGGGCGGTGTGGAAGCCCCCCCCCCCCCTCTCCAGTCTTCTCTTGTGGGAATATGTGTATATATGCGCAGACATAGTTACATTCACACACACACACATGCACTCTCCCAGAAGGACATACCAAGTCTTCTCTTGAGGGAAATGCACATATATGTGCACACATATTTACATTCACTCACACACACACACTCCATGAAGGACATGCACACTTTTATGGGTGTGTCAGAAGGGTCAGAAGGTGTGGCAGCAGAAATGGAAGGAATAAGTTGCTGTAACCCTCTGTCTTTAGTAAACTTTGGAGTGATATAAAGCATTGGGTACTCTCTCCTCTCTGCCTCATGGATGGGTACCAACTCTGCTTCCTCTGCCCAGAAGTAATATATCCTTCATTCATCTTGTTTTAAGAAAGTGTACTAAAATATACGAATAGCATGAGTGCTACTTATTTGCCCCAGGGGGATGCAGAATTTGTGTGCAACTTGAACTGTTGCCATTTTTTTAAAGGAAATGTAATGTTTCAATTGGAGTTCCTTCCCCCCCCCCCCCACTTACCCACCTTTCTCTTCTTCAAATGACTATTCTTCAAATGACTATGCTTACCTGTTTTCTTTTATGGTGGTAATGTGAGACCTTAATTTGAAACAGTAGATGCACTGTTAAGTCGATGTGGAATTTGTGGTGGTATCTGTCGTGTGTATGGGTGTCTCTTCTACAAGTGTTTTAAAATATCAGCTCAGGTTTGTTTTGACTTAAAAGTCTAAATTCAGATTACAATTTGTAGAGGGGAAAGGATGCCAAAATACTGTTGACTTATGTATTTTAAAATGTTTCCGAGGATGAGGTTAACCTAGTGAAGGTATTTTATAATTTTCACTTTATTTTGGGGGGCCCTTGGTCACAGCAAGCAGACACTTTGGTGACCACAGTTTTAGCATAATGGAAAGGAAATGTGACTGAATTTTTGAAACTAGAGAGAGGATGGGAGGATGGGACAGGTAAACCGTGTTATACGACAGAAAGAATATTTTGTGGCTCTTCAAGACAAAAATATAAGCATTATTTATTTATTTATTTTTCAAAGTGGATTTTAAAAATACTTTTAGAAATTTAGGTCAGCTTTTGCCAGAAGGAGTGCTGCGTCTTTTGTATATCCATTTACATCTTTAGCCACCAGTGCTTGATATGTATCAGATTGTTCTGGATCACTTCCATCACCTTTTAAGAAGAGAGAGAACTATATATGTTTGAATATGTTTTTGGATCAGGCACTCAGTAGTTATCAATTATCCTCCACAATGCAACATCTCTGTAATAATGGACTGTCTCAATTAATTCAATGCATTGTATAAAATCAGGTTTTTATTGCTAGCATAACAGGTGACCTTGTTCTTTGGCATCACATGGATTCAAAGGCATTTTCCATATTCAGTTAGCAATTTTATTATTTGTACATCAGCCAGTTGTATATTTCAGATCTTTTCTTCTATTCTCATAGATTTGTGAATGCACTTAGAATTAATGATTTTTAAAGGAAATCCATTATTTGATCATGACACAAAGCAGAATAATTTTGTATTTAAAGAGTTAGTGTTTTTTTTTCTTTTTACCTTTTTGAAGGTGCAGCCTAGAACTGAAATATTATTTTTGACATGTAAGGTACAAGTAAATAATCAACGTGCTATTTATTTTTCTGTGTGGGTAGAAATATCTCACAGGCTTGAAACACATTGTTAATTTCAGTTTTAGCAGAAATATTTCCTTTTCCAGTATACATCTTTACTTCATTTTTTAATTTGGAGGATCTTTGCTATTCTAAAATATTTTTTTCCATTCTCTAATCATCACAAATGATTTTTGGAAATTGTGTTTTCTTATTTTCTGTTTCAAAAATGGTAAAGATTTAGAAGACTCATAAATCAACCCTATACATGTTTACTCAGATGTATCCCCGACTACCAGGTAAGTGTGTGTATAGGAATGCAGACCTAAGACTTGTGTTCATTATATTCAATTACCTGGGAGTAAGCCTCATTCAAATCAATGGTACGTAATTCTGAGTAGACATGTATAGGCTTGCACTGTAAATCTGCTTATGATAAATAATGCATTAATTCAGGAATAAGGCTTTAATTGCCGAAGCTTGATAGCACTAATTCTGTTTTAAAATGACAAAGCTTTGACTGCATAATGCTAATTTTTGCCTTTGAGAAAGTCATGTATGGCTCTGAAAAGGACCAATAGGTATCAAGGAAGGCTTTATTAGCAACAAAACGATGCATTTAAAGTATATACTTTTGTAGGGATCCGTGCATAGGAATCTTGTTCCATAATTTAACAGTAAAAGACATTTATATATAAAATTGGAATTACTTAATTTTAACATATGATTAAGATTATTATTATTTTGATGAGTGTCATTTCATGTACATACGTTTTGTATTATTTTCTTTCTGCGGAGGAGTTTCATTACATCCAATGGAAATATAAGCATTTTTGTCCAGCTCTAAAATGGTTAGGATGAAAGCAATTTCTGTGATACGGTGGATGCATTGCTTATTACTGGAAATATTGGGAAACCATGCTTTCAGAAATCTGTGGTGCGCCCACTTATCTCTTGAAAGAAGCCACGACCATAGTAGCCTGTGCAAGAATGTAGATGCCGGTATGTGAAGAGTTAATGGCATCTTTCTCTCCCCTCCTTTCCTTTCCCTGCCTTGAATTGTTTTGACAACACTTTTCAAAAGTGTGACATTCTGAGCCCCTGCAATACAATGTAATATTACTGTAATTACATAGGTCATTACATTTTAAATAGGGAACAATGAAATGCTTATCACACTGAGAAAAAAAGAACAGGTGTTCTTGCCCTTCTTTGGTATTTATGCTAATTTGTTTTTCATCTCCTTTAGAAATATTTATGGCTCGGCATTGTTGAAATTTCTGCTTCCAACATGAGGGTTTGATTCATTACTAATCTTTAAGGTTGAAGGCTCCCTTGATTTCCGAAACAAGGGCTGTGGTGTTAAACTAGACAGATGTTCATAATGTACGCACCGTTTTCGCCTGTCACTATGTTTGTACTTCATGGGATGGATAAGCTGCTCATTGAATTGCACTGTTCACTTTGTCCATGGCTTTAAAAGAGTAACCTCTGAAACTGTGAAGAAATAAGCTATTTTCAGCACATGATCTTGTGACACTAATCAACTTAAGCACATACCCTGGGAATCTTTCGGTTCTTAGCTAGGTTAGAATGTTGTTTCCGATTCAAACATAGCTCTTGTTGCATGCCACAAATAGAAAACAGCATTAGCTTTGTAAACTTCATTTAAACTTCTCGAGTTATTTTAAAAGAGGCTGAAGTGGAACATTTATGAAGTCCTGACTTGAAAGGAGTAGAAGGGACAGGGAAAGGTTTGAGGTGCTCCTGGAAGCTCTAGAAATAAAGTTTCCATGTCTCTACGTTAAGGCAAAATGTGCATCCATCCTCCCACCCCAAATATCCTAAAGGTAGCACTTAATAACTTTTACATTTTCATGTATTCAGTCGGATACCAAGATCAATTCTTTGGCCTGAAAGCCTAAGGTGACATGCTTTCATATGAAAACTCATTTTCTTTCTTTTGCTAAAAAAGAAAAGAAAGGCAGGACAGAAGAAGGACAGCTGCGGCTTTCTTTTTCTTTTCTTTCTTTGCATGGATGTGTGTGTTCCTGCAGCATGACTAAAAACTGTGCGGGCCCCCATTTCCAGCTGTCTGGCAGTTATGTGGAAGTTGGATTATGGCTGTTAAGTGTGAGACAACCTGGATTTAGCAAATGCTTTCCGAAACAGGGAATAGGTGACGGTTGTGGGGGTGAGGGTAGGGAGGAAGCATTAGGACAGCAGCTCTTGCTCTTGAAGCATACATAGTGACATTAAAAAAAAGACATTCTTTGGGCCAAAGTGCATATAGATGCTAACAAAAGAGCACTTATGAAGAAAAGAGGCTGTGGTGTTTTTGTTTTTTGTGTGTTCAGGGTTGTAGGTGGAATTAGAATGTTCTTCTTCCCACACCTTACCTGTTGTGGGAACTTTTTTGTTCCTTGTCACTGCAGCTGCTTTATTGTTTGTGCAGTACAAGAGTTTGTATTCCTCCAAGCCAGCCTGCCCCTCATGCACCCCCATCTTTTTGTATCTCTATGTTCTCTTTGTACTGAGCTATGGCAAATATGCAAGCAGAGCCTCGCCCCTCGACTTGTAACTTGCCACGTTTGTGAAGGAAATGGTTAATTTTACAACCTAAGGCAAACTTGCACCTCAACAGGTCTGCTGAAAGAAATGTGCCACAGTCATTTGCTGGCAAGCACTGAAGGGTCATAAATCTACAGGGTTTATTTACAGCCTATAACACTTATGAATGTTAAGATATTTGACGCCACGCTGGCCTTATAATATCCAAGGTCCACAGACACTAGCAGTGGGTCAGGTTTCTTTCACTAATTATAAGCAATGAGAGATGGGGAGGTGGGGGAAATTGGGGAAATAAACCCATGAAAAGCTTAGATTGTTTTTTGGGGAGGGGGTGCTTGGTGCTCCTTCAGGGCTGGTGTTTTCCTATGATTCAAAATTAACACTTGCAGTTCCAAAAGGAGCAAAGGAAGCACTAAGATATTTTTTTTGCACAACCTACATTCTTCATGCTCACAGTGTCATGTTGGGAATATCTAGAAAGGGAAGCACGTAAAAATATTTCCCAGAATACTTGCAAAGAAACATGACATACCTATCAATATATACTATGTAGCTGGAAGGGGGAAATCACTGAATTCCTGGATCAATACCAAAGTTAAAAATCTGGATTTTAACAGAATTTATGCTAAATTATTACCACCACCCCCCAACCAAGAACAAAAGGAAGAGGAAAAACAGGCAAACAGTTACAATAACAATGTCTGGAGAAGGAACCAATAAACATGTTTCATTTCAAATCTCATTTAGAAGAAAGTCTCGTTTTAAACTACATGTTTTAGAGAACAGAGTAAAACCTGAATCCACAGAGTAAGGATCTGATGATAAAATTTATTGGTGGCCAAAAGAAAACAGCTCATTGTCAAAGGACAAGAGCTAATGTGGAGAGGCATTGGAACAAATATTTTGAGTTCAGCTACTGAAAGGGAAGTTGGGAACCTAGGTATTGATTAGTCTTAGTGTTTGGAAAGTCTTGAGGCCAAAGAAAAGGCATTACTTAAAGCACATTATTTAAAGCACCCTTGATGATGCTGTTTGATATTTAATTATCCTGGATTAAACAAGTGAATTATTTAATGCTTAAACTGGCTTTATATGCTATGTTGATGCTGTTATTCTTTTCAAAAGATCTAAAGAAAAAAAGATAAAAAGTATCCAAGGGATCATTCTGAGTTTCAGAGAAAGTCCTAAGAGAGAGAAAGTGTGTTGGTGTCAACAAAAATGGTAGTCCATTTGACTATACATATGGAATCAATGGATTTGTAATCTTCAGTTTGAAATCCAAAATCTTAAACAAATGAAAAAGATGTTTCAAATCTTCCATAAATGCACCTCTTTCTGCTAATAAATGTTAAAGAAGCCTAGAGCAGTTTTTATACATTTTCCTAACTGGTTTGAGTACTGTAAGTTATTAGCCTCTAGGGATAAATCTGAATCCCTTAACACCACATTACAGAGGTGATGTGGTAGGACCTTTTAGCAGGTTATCGGTAGTGTTGTTTGTCTGTTTCCCAAGAGAGTTCATTCATTTGCAACTCTCCCATCTCATTTTGTCTGTTCTGTTGTGTTCTTTTTGTTTAAGTGCTCCAAAATGTTCCTCATTCTTCTCGAAGCTGGACACAGTGAGCAGGCAGCAATGAATGAGTTAAATTGCTAGCTAAAGTTTGGAGTGATGAAAAGAAATTTGGGAGCCTGGTTGGCATTAACAGGCTACAGCACATTTTACAGAGCTTAATTAGTACGAACTGTAATTGTTCATGGTCTGCTAGGAGGGGTAATGCAGGAAAACTGGAGTCGTTCTTTTGCAGTCTTTAGCTTTAAAACGATAAATCACTTGCATATTTGTGCAATGATTCAAATGGAGCTGAGACCTCTCCATCTCAACATGTGGTAAATTGTAAAGTCAATGAATTGCAGATGTAGGCTACAGTCAGATTGTGTGTGTGGAAAAAGCAGAATGAATGGGAAAGAGGAACAGGATAAATATTTACTGAGAAGATAACTGAGCTTTAACTTGCTGGGCCAATTATAAAGCCCCACATATATTAGCAATTTTGTTTTTAACCATTTACTTTAGCTTGAATAAATTAAGTCAAGGGCAGGGACACTACTGCTCTTGATGAGCACTGTTAATCCTTGACAAACACCGGCTTTCCTATATTAAAACACACATAATCAGATTAGGAGAAATCAGCTCATTACTATTACTTGTGCCTAAGTAAATTAATAAGAGAAGAGCTTTGCAGAACAGTTCAGTAAAAGATACAAGAAGGTTATGAAACCTTCCATAAAGAGATGCACCAAAGTTATGTCTTTCTTAGAGAATATACTCCCAAGTTCTATAAGGGATCTGTTTCTGCATTCCTTTCACACCCAGAAGTCTCATCAACTTCACGGAGACTTCCTGCTTGAATAAGGGAAGCATAAAGAGCATGTCGTTCATTTTTAGCATGTTGGGAATGCTCAATGACCCCATTGTTTGCTTCTCAGTTATCCAGAGCTACTTGTTAGTTTGATTTAGGCCCCATTTACACAGCCCAAGTAGCACCAGTGCTATTCCCCCCTCCTCGTCCCTCCGCCCTTCTGGCTTGATTACATGGACATATCCGGATACCTCAAGTCAGAAAGAAATCATTCTTCTTGACATGCAGTAAAAAAAAATCATTTGTAACATACTGGTTGTAATAGGAAGCACTACATTGCTGTTCTGCAGTATGGTTTATTCAAAATACCACATAGAATCAGTGGCAATTTAGTTGGAAATATTGTGCTATTCTCTTGTCCCTGTATCTTTACATGGATCTTGGTAGTATTTTAGCACGCCTGAATGTTAAAACATTTTGTAATACTTAAGCGCCTTTGGTCATGTAAAAGTGGGTTGCATGAGTTTAAAGCTGCATTTGTACATAGCTGAAGATAACAATATTGGCTTAATCCAGACTTAACATTAAATATGTTTTTAGACCAGGGCTTACATGCATTGTCTACCGCCTCCCTTGAACATTACACATTTCCACAATATTTTGTTGTTACAATTGATATGACTTTTATTTGTTATATTTTTATCATATTTCTTTTATATAAAGCATTCATTCTTAAGCAGGAATTTGAACCTAGGCTCCCAATATTGTTTTCTGCATCACTCTGGTTATTTTCAGATATTTTATTCAGAATTCATTTGGGTTAGTGAAAACTAGGGGGTTGGACTGGATGGTCATTGTGTTCTCTTCCAACTTTGAGTCTATGCTGTACACTAGTGTTTCCCAACATTTGGGCCTCCAGTTGTTTTGGACTTCAAGTCCCAGAAATCCCAGCCACCTTACCAGCTGTTAGGAATTGTAGGAGCTGAAGTCTAAAACACCTGGAGGACCAAAGGTTGGGAACTACTGATCTACACTGTAAAATGAATGCAGTTTGCCACCACTTTCACTGCCATGGCTTAATACTATGGAACCATGGGAGTTGTTGAATGGTGAGACACTAGCACTCTTCGGTGGAGAAGGCTAAAGACCATGGCAATTAACATGATGACAAACTACATTAATTGTTGGAGATGCCTAAAGACCATGGCAGTTAACTTGCTGTCAAACTACATTAATTCTACAGTGTAGATGCACCCTTAGTTTACCCCAAACATAAGTCGTTCTGATTTAGATGTTATGACAAAATGTTGAAGATATAATATAACGTCTGTTTTGAATAACTAGTATTAGTTCTACTAGGTACAATCAATATTACCCGATAAGAACCATTTATATCACTCTGCTTTTTATTCTGCATTATTGTATAATGCTGAATATGCTACTGTTTTAATTGTTTTTAACTGTTTTATGATGTTTTTGAGCATTGAATTTTGCTATTGCTAACTGCTCTGAGTCGCCCGAGGGCTGAGAAGAGCGGTATACAAATATAGTAAATAGATAAATAAATAAAAAGTTGGAGCTTGACATAGGCATGCTAACACTGAGCCATTAAGATACATTGGATTACCTTTCCCCTTGTTTTCAGGGGGGTATACTGCAAGCATGATTAAACCTGGATCCCACGTGGTATTTGGGTAATCCAATCACTAGCCATTCTCCAGTAACTCATATGGCTTGAATTGCACGGGGATTTCTTGGAAATGCAAAAATTATATAGCTTGTCTGAAAATTATACATGCAACTGAATATTTCTTCATACCAAAATAAACAGCACCCTGTATATAGAGAATGCACATTACTTAAAGAAGGCTCAGCAAGGTCCGAGAGTAGGCGAGTCCAGTTAGAGAGGTTCATAATTTTAGTAAGACCAAGGCTTCTTCAGAAATGCAGAGAAGAAGATCCCAAGGTGTGTTGTTCTTATAGTTGCTACAGCCAGTGGCCGAGTTCAGACCATTTAACTGAATGCTGGGGGCATCCTGCAGTCTCACATCTGCCTTTTTTGTGGTCAGGTTTCCTTGTTATTCCTTTCCAACCATTGCTAACAATGGTTAACAGTGGTTCCAAAGCATGATGTGAAATGTTGGGTTTGTGATCTCAGAACAGGGTCATTGTCTTAAAATTAAGATTTGTTGTAGCCTTTGGGTAGAACAGTGAAAAATTATGTAATACTAATTTTGCTGACTGATGACAAATGGCTGATTTTTGAGAGATTACATGTTTCAAATTCTTTAGTGAATGGTAAAATGTTTGGAGAATTGTGACTGTGTTTATGCTTGCTTTTTAATTCATTTCCAGAATGAATTGGTGTAATATTAAATTATCAGGCTTTCAGGAAGAAGAACAGGAACACTAGACTGTTAGTAAATAGGGACCAAGGTAGACCTCACTGGAAAGAAAGTTTTATAGGAATGTATCAAAACTGGTGCAAAACAAGTGGACAATGTTTCTATTTCAGCCAGTTCCTGAAAGTGAATTGATATTGTGTTAACATAGACATATTGTGTTAACATGGATCTACAATGCCAAATAATGCATTGTGGTGTATATAGTCAATGTAGAGCCATATAGTGCATTGTGGCCATTTGAACTGCATTATATGGTCAGTGGGTTTACACTGACCATATAATGTGGTTCAAATGGCATGTTTTGGCAGTGTAGATCCAGCCATTCAGTGACATGATAACCATGCATTAGGCTATTCTTTAAAGTGTTACAATTTGGATCCCATTTTGCAAAATTTGAGAAATAAGACACAAAGAAGTGTTTTAACTGGAAAACAATAGAAACATGATCGTTTTTATATTAACCAAAATATTATGGATTTGAAATAAACTTTTTAGTGTAGATTGTGCCTAAGTCAGACCCACTTTCTAATACAAGTTATATATAAACTATTTGCATTTCAGAACTCATAAAGTGAGCTGTACCCGTTAATTTCTGCAAAACCTGAATGCAAGTTAATTCAAACTTATTTATCATTTGGAACCATGCAGTACTGTATTTCAAAATCTTAATACTACCAAATTTGTCTTTGTGAATTCATTTCTTCTTTTGTTCTGTTTGCAAGTGTTACGATGTTATTGATGTTTGTTAAATTTTATTGATGTGGTTCATGGTTTATCGTTTTATGGTTTTACAGTATGATCCTTTTGTACGTGCTTTGTCTTCCTTCCTGTTACAGTTTATAGATTTCTTCACAAGTGGTGTGTACACAGATTGCATACGTGAAGAAGGCTTCAAGGATAGAAGGGAAGTGGGATTGTACTCTTCCCTGATATTGGTCATTGGATATTGGAAGCATGGAATTTGAAAAAAGAACAGTCTATGTCCATAAAGCTATAATTTTCTAAGCATTGGTTTGATCAAAAACCCTTAATGATACTAGTTCTAGACAATTCAGAATATGTTGTTGTTATTGTTTTCACAGTTCAGGATTCAAGGCAGCTTCCAACTCATAAAATAAACATAGATAAAAAGTAATTGGACTATCAAAATTTAAAATTAAAAAAATATTTTTTGAAATAGCAGATAAAAATCCAGAACATTATACAAACTAAATTCTCAAAAGCCTTCTGGAATAAAAATGTTTTCATTAGTGTGCAGAAAGGTATGTATTGTTCCAGTCTAACTGCTTTAAGGGCCCGTTCAGACAGTACCTTTATCCCAGGAGCTCCCAGTTCAAAATGAAGGGTGTCAGAACGATGTCTCCAATAAAAGATGATTAATTTGAGACAAGCAGGAAAGCATTGCTTTATCCCAAATTAATTAGATACCACATTAGATCTGCACCTTTGTGAAAGGCCTGAGTCTAATGGGCTATGGCCCTGTGTGGACAGGCCTGCGGAGAGTCCTGGGACTTCCCAGCGGTCTGTCCATATACCCATCTCACATCTTCTGGGCTCCTGGAGCCCAGAAGGTGCAAGATTGCTCCCACCCCATTCCCAAAACCCTCCAAAAAGCCTTGCATTTTCTTCCTGGGATGTACCAATTATGCTGAGAAAGCGAGGGAGAGCCAAATCGTCCTGCCTCTCCCTCACTATCTTGTGGGTAATGGTATATTCCAGGAAGTATGCTGCAAAGCTTAATGACTCTTGATAAGTTATGTTTACTTTTTAGTGCTTGTGTGTGTGTGTGTGTGGGGGGGGGGGGTGTTTTCTGTCCCAATGCTCTACTGGAAAGCCCTACAGGGCATGTGGGCACCCTGCTTCCTAGAAAAGCACACACTTTTTGGGGTATGTGTGTGGACTAGAATCTTGGCACAACCATGTCTTTAAAACACAATTGCTCTTGGGTTAAAGGGCTGTGTGGAACCACCCTTAGAAGGAAGTTACAGAGCTTGGGAATAGCCATGGAAAGGCCATCTGATGTATTTCCATCAAATGTATCAGTGAGGGTGGCGGGACAGAGAAAGTGGCCTTCTTAGTTGATCTGAAGACTCAGATGGATTATTATTATTATTATTATTATTATTATTTCGGTTTCTTTTTACCCTGCCCTTCTCACCCTGAAGGGGACTCAGGGCGGCTTACAAAAGCAAAGGCACAATTTGATGCCCGCATCACAGAACAATCAGAACACAAAATTACATCAAATTCACAGTTAACAACAATTAATGCATTATACCAATAAAATCAATAAAATCAATAAAACCAATACAAACCCAATTCGTCCTCCTACACGGTCAGCGTTCACTGTCTCATAGTTCTATTTTTCAATTCCACTTCATCAGTCCTGTTGGTCTTACTCGTCTGATTGTGTTATTTAATTGTCAGATTGCCCAAAGGCCTGGTCCCATAACCACGTCTTCACCCTCCTCCTGAAGGAGAGGAGGGATGATGATGCCCTGATTTCCCCCGGTATGTGGTAGAATACAGTCCTTCAAATAACCTGGATGTGAGTTTTATTGAATTTTACAAGTTGTGTTGCACAGAGCTCTGCACATGTGAAAACCTTTTCTAAAAATATAAGAACAAACCTTATACTTTCCTCCTTTTCTTGGCTTTGGTGATCAACACATGGATCTCAGGGGAGGGTCAGCAACATGATCCCACCCACATCAGATATTGGAGAGACTTGTTTTAATTTTTTAAAATTACAACTTTAGTACAAACCATAATTTATGTTTGATCCAAACCAGCACTGGCTTAAAACTTGTTTTCAGTATTAGTTTGTGTGGCAAATGAAAAGCTTAAGCTGCTGAATCAAGGGAATTTAATTATTCATTTTATTTATATCCCACTTTATCTCTTTAAGATGAAACCCAAAGTGGGTAACAACACTAAAAACAATACAATTTGAAAACAAGAGGTAATGTATGAACATAAGGGTTTCTTTTTCTTGTATTGTAAAGAAAGGTTTTCACATTTTTGTGACACAACAACGTTAAGCAGAGGATCTCAAGGACATATACAGATGATAGACAGAAAGAGTTTTCTTTTATTTAAACAACAAATGGACTAATGTAATCTTAATTGTGTTTTGTGTGCTTTGCCCAACTGTGTTGGTCACGGAAATGATGTTTTAAAGTAGTCTAATTTATGTTGCTACTATACAGCTCAGTCCCATCAATGTTACTGATAAGAAAGGTTCACTGAACTCACTGGAACATAGGCCCCTTTCACACAGCTGAATAGAATCCCAGATTATCTGCTTTAAACTGGAATATATGGCAGTGTGGACTCAGATTCAAAGCAGTTTGTGGAATTTCTGTCTTGATATTCTGAGTTATATGGCTGTGTGGAAGGGCCATTAAAAGTGTTTGCAAGTACGTATAGGATTGCAGCCTAAGTTAAACAAAAAAGATTTTAACATATGTTAAATGTTTTAACATTTGGATGTTTCAACCAAAGCAGTTTCATTTGACTGAATGAAAATAAGTGCTACTTTCATTGCTGGGAACAGGAATATGTAGAGAACTTCATTCAGAGGTGGCTTCATTATTCTTTTGTTGTTGAATATATATGTTATTTCTGTCATACTCAGTGGTACAAACAATCCCATTAGAAGCTATGACCTTGAATGTAAAATCAAAAGAATATGATGGCAGCATGCTGGCTAGTGTTTTTGTAATATATATTTTAGTGCACAGTTTTTCTAAGGAGGTGTGGCTTATTCAACCTTTCATGAAGATTTACACTACTTCCTTTTAATTACTAGGCCTTTTTCCTTATTTATTGACACAGCTGTATATCTGAGTATAAAGGCATCATGTATAAATAAGCATCTGCACTAAGGAGATACTGATGAATTTTATCTAAGGGGAACTCATCAAGAACCTAACTTTTTTCTTCCTTTGCGAGAACCTGAAAGCAACTACATAAAGAAAAACACCTCTCCCACAGAGAGTATTTGCTTGCATCTCTGCATCATCTGTAAATTATCCAATAGCCAGGATAGCATCAGAGCGTGTGGGTGTACACATACATAATAAATCTATTTTGCATTGCACTTCAAATTTGGCCATTTTTAAAGATTCTTTTGATGTCTAATTTCAACTGTCTAACATTTTTCTATGGTGCACGAACAAATAAAGTGAAATTTGTAACATGTGCACCATTTCAGTAATCAATTTCTGTAGTATATGTGGATCTAAGTTTGATATTTATAATTTGGATAATTGCACTTAGCCATCCAATGAGTGGATACTGACAATATGGAGTTCTGGTGGCTGCCATGTGTTCTGATTGACCAGGGAGTCTGCGCGGCTTATGGGAAGAAAAGCCTAGACAAGTTTTCATTAAGCTCTAAATCTGGCAATTGGAAAGGGAGAGAATAAAGGGAATAAAGGAGGACAAGTTGTTAGTGTAGCACTCTGTGCTCCAAAGAGAAATGTCTTTTAGGCCAGAGTGGTTCTCAGGCCAAGAATTTCAAACTTGTAGAGAAACAGTGTCCAGAACACACAAGTTGTTTGAACGGGGTGCAGGATTGTCATAGTAATTCGAGCAATCTCTGCTAACTGAGTGGCAGCTTTTATAAAGGCCAGAGGATAAAGCGTTCAGAATCATCCCCCTTTCCCCCCTGCCTTCCTCTCTGTGATTCAATCCTGAGCAACTGCTGTTTCTGTGGGTATGTACAAATGAAGGGGAGGATGGGATAAAAGAGGGCAAGCATGTTTGGAGCTGCTTACTCATCATTAACTTTCCCTGGTTTTGATGAACCTAGAGTTGATTCTCCCCCTCTCCAAGTGACAAGTTCAATTATTTTGGCATCCCCCCCCACTCCCAGTGTGTGTGTAAGTGGTGCATGTTGTTGGCAGTCAAGGCAACTGAGTATGAATTGTATTTTTAGCTCAGCTTTGAAAGGACTTAATTTGTTTCTTTTCAATAATGTGGTTATGGAAAGAAATATGGTCTTTGACTGAGTCTAAGGCTATAGAAATGTTACTCTAATAAGAAAGGGCTTGTGGGGTAAAGTTTAATGTTTCTTGCCTTAAGTGTATTTTTAGGTTTAGTTAGTTGATGCTCGTAAGGAGTTCATTTCTGCTCAATAATAAGCATATCTGTGTTTTTTTTAAATGTAGGATTATAATTCATTTCCCATCGTTTCTATGCCTTGAGAAGCTAAACTCCAAGATTGTAAACGTTTCCTTGCTAACAGGATTGGGAGAACTTTAGCTGTTTAATTTGTGCCAAAGACATGGGATTCATAGCAGGGAGAGAAAAACAGGCAACTTGGTAAAGAAAATTGGCTTTTATCACCCATTTCCAGAATAACTTTTTTTTGCTTGTGATTCACTTGGAATTCTGCCATTTGCAAAGGCAGAAAGCCTAAAATAAGTTCACTGAAGTACAGTTTTTTTTGTTCCCTCTTTCCATCTTGCAGCCACATCTACCTTCAGACCTTTCTGGACAATTGTGGGGAGACTCCTGAACAATATAGGGTGTTGATGGGGATGGGGAATTGTCTCGAACAGGGAGCCCCTCATCCCTACATACCATTTTGCATTGGGTAGGCTGAGGTTTGGATTGACCTTCCAGAAATGTCCAGGAAAAGATGGGAAAATTTTCTGACATGAACTTGCTATAGTTGACATCTTTGGATCTAAGCCGATGTTTGTATGAAAATCGGCTTTTCAAAATTAATGAGGCTAGAAAGAAGTCAGCAGAATACAGAAGGTGGAAGAGTAATAGCATGATTATTCTAGGTCTGTTTTCTTATGTCTAGGGAGCTAGAAAGTAGTCTCATGGCATACTGCTGAGTTCGTTATGTGCTAAATATATATTTGCTCAAACTCGTTGACTTATTATACAGGAAAATTCAGTGACTGACAACTCTGTTTTTAAATAGTGTCCTGTCTATGCTAACACATATTATTTATCTCTGTTCATACTAGTGTTAGTATCTAGATTTGCTTCTTTGTGACTAAAGTCTTCAGATTGAAGAAAGGATAGTTAACTTCAATTCTGTTGGCATCTGAGTTCAATTTCTAATTTTCTGTGGTGTAAGTGAACTGATTGCCATTCAGTATTATAAATACACTGCATTTTCAGATGCTGAGTACAAGTGTGTCTTCTGCCCCTGACACAGAGTGCCCCAGCTTTGGCTGATAAGGGTCTTCCATAGAGATGCATTGTGTTTTTTTTTGTGCCAGATGTTCAGAGATCTATTGACCTCTCTTACCATCAGAGATACATGAATTCTTGTCAAAAGGCCCTGCAGTATAAAAGTCACCCCTCCTTATGTACATTGTTCATCATGATGGGAACAATGATTGTTATTGAAGCTTAGAAGGTCTTAGTTACATATACATATTTTTTTAAGATATAACTACTTAACATAATTGCAATTTTATGGGGGTACTTTTGGTGGCATAGCTTGCTTTCAGTTACCATTATAGTTAGGAGAGCTTGGTCTTACTAAGTGGTAGAGAAAGAATACTACATAGTTCAAGAGCTAGCTATTGCTCTGTTCTGGTTGCTATATCAGTGAAGAGGTGTGCAGTAGAAGAGCATGGTTTGTACCTAAAGCTTGTAGCATCCAAACATCAGTTTCTTGAAAAGGAACTAAAATCAAATATTCTAACAACTTTTGAAAAAATTGAAATCATAGCATTATAGCATTGTTGTTTTTTTTTTAAAAAAACTGCAATTACATGGGAACAGTTAATGCTCATGGCAAAATGCCATGCTCAGTGTTATATTAAATTGCTGTTAATTCTGCTAAATTATAGATTTATCAGATGAATATAAACTGTAATTTCTTTGTAAAAGCATCTTGCTGAAGTCTGATTATTATAATGTACTCATGTTATAAATATGTGTTTTTTGTATATAAAACACATATCAAACTGAGTTAAAAGATTTATTTAACTGGGTAGAACGTGTCACTCTTTTATGTTAAAGCTGATCCTGTTTATACCTGTCTCTCTCCCATATGTTTTATGGGCCATTTTCAGTACTCCTTTTGTGTCTGTCATTGCAAATAAACAAGCAAAAAAATCCATCCCTAGGTTTTGCTCCTGGTGTAGTTATACATATTTTCCTCATTTCCTACATAGTAGGGAATGTATTCTATCAATAACTTCCTCAGCAGTTTGAGAAAGTCTTTACACAGAGTATGTTACTACTTACATTGTATTGTGGGAAGCCTTTTGAGGATCAGAGATAAGGAATGCCTTTTGTTAATCTTTATATTAATCTGATTGGTTGTTGGAAGTATTATTTAAATAAATAAGTGCTGGTAGAATTTGTCTCATGAATCATAAGCTTATTGCATTCCAAGACTGAGACACACCTTCAGGTAGAGGTGTGTGAAATACTTGGAACAAGTTTCAGGGCTATGTGAAATTTATATGTTGCTGTGCTTTCAAAAACTATGGCTATTTTTTTTCACTAGATAATTTTTTGTTCCTTCTCCCTCTCCTTTCTTCAGTACTATTCTTTAATAAGCTCATAGTCTGAACATAAGCTGACCGTTTGATTTGAGACATGAGTGTTTCTGAGGCAAATGTAGTCCTCTATCTTAGCAAGATTGGGTAGATGACTGGAAAGATAGAACTCCTTCAGGACCAAAAAACGCAGATAAGGCAAAACAAAATCTGTCATTACGTTAATTAAACTAAGATTAATTTGCAAAACACACCCTGTAGAGTCAATCCAACTCAATTTCAGTTTAGTAATTGCCTTGTGGTGAGAGGAAAAGGTGTTGAGAGTTCTGAGGAAACATATTCTATCGTTTGCATTGGATGTCATTTTTCCCTGTCTAATTACCCAAATGTCTGTGGCAAAGACATCTTTTATCAGTTGGTTGTTTCCTGAAAATGCTCACATGAAATAAACCATTTAGTGTGTCTAGGCATTATGATCCAATTGCTGTGCCTGCAATAGAGATGGAACTTTCTAATTTAGCTTTATTTAAATTTTATCTTTGCATGGTAAGGATACTGCAGGTTACTCTTGATCCAACAAATTAAGAAGCACAAATAATCAAGAGATTTCTTGTCTCTAGCATTCAAGAGAGTTCTTCATACAATCAACATACATGTATCTAAAAAGGCCAAGTAGTATCCATATTATTGTCATTATTCATTTACATTATTGATTTGTTTATCAAATTTACCGTATATAGTTATGAATAAATTGACCTCACATATAAATCGAGGGCAAATTTGGGGGTCAAAATTATGGATTTTGATATTACCTAGGGATAAGCCTAGGGTAATTCCATGAAGAACCAATACTGTCTCAGGGGGCCAGTTGACCCTAGTTGCCATTGCCATTTACCCACCCAAGCTTTCAAAAACAACACCATAGTAAACAGAATGGAGGGCGTTGATGCTTTTTAAATGTTTTCCCAGAATGACAATTTCTTGCCTTTTTCTCTTTATGTGTTATAGTCACATTAACCTGTAGATAAATAAACCCAGTATTTGGGGGTTGATTTTTTTGGCTAAAAGTTCTGTACTTATACATGAGTATATACAGTATATTCCCCCTTTTCTTTTGACAAAATAAACATCTCTCGCTTTCAACTCTGAGATATTTCCTATTGAAACCACTGGTTACTTTTGCAAATTGTAATACTATGTTGGAATTTCAGCATTTGCAAATAACAGATTGTTTTTTTCCACAGTGGGTGGTGGGAGTCTATTTACTCCTTACAGTGAATTTCCATCTTTTTATAACTTGTGTGGGAATGCTCAATGGGATAGGTTGCATGTGTGAAAACCAGTTGGAGATAATCTTGCTTTGGTAGTGTTTGGCCCCATGATTAAGTAGACGTGGTTGTGTTATTATTATAAAAAATGTTTCATAAGTGTAATAAAATATCATTTCTATCATTTGAATAAAAGGGAGGCCAGAAATATATTATTTCTTTAATGGGTTTTCCCTTCATCTTTTCCCTTCAAAATTGGACTCAAGGTGGCTATATAAAATAAGATAACGTGAATTAAAAACATAAAAGAGATTAATTAAAACACACCAACAACTTGAAAACCAAATTAAAATCCATCTGTACATAGAAATTGTACCCACCTGAATAAAATCCCTTTCATTGCAGTAATTCTTCCTATGTACTAAAGGACAGACACTTTGTCTGGATCTGCAGTGCTATATAATGCACTTTGAAACTGCATTATGTAGTCAGTGTAGATCCATATAATGCATTATATAGGGTCTACTCTGACCATACAAATGCAGTTCAAAACTGCATTATATGTTAGTGTAGATCCAACCACAGCCTTCCACCTATAAGTGCCAGAAACCCATGTAGAAGAGAGAAGACTAGATGGGTGTATGGAAGGTGTAAAGATTCTCCATCCAACCCAAAGATCTTCACTCTGTGTGAGTGTTCACACACTCAAGTGAAAAATACACACTATTTTGCTGTTCTATTTAATAATTAGTGGTCTAAAACCAGGACAGAATGGAATGGGGAATGTCTACTGTTCGAACCGCTTCTCTCAGTTGAATCAGAAAGGCAATCACTGGTATCCAGTGGAAAACATTGTTCAAAGTAAGGTTTTAGGAGGTACCAAGAACTTCAGGGGTGAAAATGCTAGACTTCTATAAAATTTTGTTATAAATATATGAAAAAATAAAATGGAAAATTATAATCAATAACAGGAATTTTGTGTAATGTGAAAAAAGAATTAATGTGTGATACATTGCCTGCTGTGTGCATGGATTTGGTATCCACAGCTTTAGCTCTACACATTCATATCCATGGATTCTGTGTCCAAGGGTTTATCAATCCATGGTTTGAAAATATACCCCCAAAAGAAATCCAGAAAACAAGCCTTGATTTTGACTTTTTATATAAGGAACTTCACTTTACTCTACCATTGTATATAATGGGACTTGAACAGCCACAGATTTTGGTATCCAAGGCATGGCCTGGGAACAAACACCAGCAGATACCAAGGGCCACAAATGTATTTTAGCTTGGGTTGAGATGCTCCTTCCCCATCCTCCTCCTCTCCCATTTCCATTTCTGAGGATTGTATTTATTATCTCCTTTATAATAGATTGCAGTTTTGTCACACGGGAATGCATAGTCTATAATAGTACTTGCTGATACACTTTTTTGTGTGTCTTTCTGCAATGAAACTGTTAACTAGGGCTTTCCGTTCTTATGGGCAAGGAAGATCAATTTTGCTATGCTGCTTGGGTCACTTGGTTTCTTGTTATTCCATCCCTGTCCTTTCTCTCTAGTTGTGGCACAGTGTGGCCTGGATTATGCATGATGATATGTGATATATGATATGCTGAGGACATTGCCTTGGGTGTACAAACACACACAGGTTTTTCCAGTCCCTTTCAAATCCAAGACTGAATAATACATCTTGTATGAGGCATATCTTACAGGGATGTCATTTGCAGTGATTGCATGAATTGTTTCCACACTAGTGAAATTATATTGAACCAGTGTGCTCTCACAGTATTAGTAAAAGGGGATTAGTTGCACCATATTCATCTAAATTGCAGCACTATGTAATTTAGTAGCACTATGTAATTTGTAACGGTGTGAAGAGGATTCTGAGTGTCTGATCATTATCAGGATTCCATTGATTTGGGTTGATCTTGGTAGGCAGCCAAACCTGTAGGGGGTAATTCATCTGCCTCCTTCCCTGCCCCCACTCTTAGAGTAAATGTGATGGGTTCATTGCAGTCAACACTAGGCAATGGCATGCTGCTGTGACAAGTATCCACTATGGACCTCTTGAATAATTTGGATGATTTCCCCAAAACCAATAAAACAATGTGATAGCACTAGAAAAACATTTCAAGATACAAAGCGTGCTATGTTGGCTTATCAGCATCTGTTCTAGTCACTATTCCTCAGCCTGTGTGTTGTGTACTACCCTGCTAGGATTTCCTGCTATAAAGTTAAACTTTGGACTGGGCTTGGTGACCAACAAAATCAAAATGTAGAGGCATTTCTGCATTTGATTACAGGGCACCATGTTTGGACAGCTAGTTTTTTTTTTTTACAGTTTTTCAGTTACTTTTTTTGCAGGATCTAGAATCCATGTGCTCATAGTTTGTGTGTTCTAAAGCAACTTGCTGAAAAAGCAGCAAGTATGTGTTTATGTGACTATTATACAGGAAGTTGTAAGAGTTGTGTTCCATACAAAAAGGGAGGTTTTGCACGGCATTCTGTATCTTAAATTATCTGATGGTTATAGTTAAACACTAAAGTTACCCTCTGTTTTGTGAAGGTTAGGGGTTTAGGACTGGTGTGAAAATGAAAAAAAAATTAAAAACTGTTGTGTTATTTTTAACTTGAAAAAACACTTCTCTGGGAATCTCTAGGTTCTCCAGTATGATTCTGTGGTCAAGTTGACTGTAATTTAGCTGAATAATCAAATACACAAAAGTTAAATTTAAAAATGTGGAGGTCTGAATGTACTGAACGTCTGCATATTATTTCATGACACTATAAATGAATTGGTACATCAACCTAAGGGTTCTGTTTTCAGGGAATTTAAGCAACTCTGGTAGGCTGGTTTTTAACTTTGAATATATTTTAATGGTTTTTAACTGGGATTTAAAAATGCTGCTATATTTAATCCTGTTTTAATGTTTGCATATTGGTATATTTTAAATTGCATGCTAATATTTTTTTTAAGTTAAACCACTTTGAGTCCCCCTTGTGTGAGATAAAGCAGGGTATTATTATTATTATTATTAATAATAATAATAATAACAATTGCGAATATGTAGTGGACTCCTAAGCACAGCTTGATCAATCCTGCTTGTACTCTGATCGGGTACTCAAAGGGTAGGCACATCTTGCAGTGCCAGGGATAGAAATGTCCATAAATTTTGAATCCATGAAGGGAAGACACCCCCCCCCCCCGCTACCCTTTCCCAGTAATTTTCACGAGATAAATTGATACTTTCAGAAATATTGGGGGAAATGCATTATTAGCACTACAGGGTGTCTGAAAAAGATGAACCTGATTTTAAATGGCTGTATATCTTCAACCATGAATGAAACTCTTAACACTTGAAAAAGTGGAGCATAGAATTTCAAATGATTACTGCTATGTGTCCATCGCAGTGAACAAACAACTCCTAGTCTCTGTCATTCCATAATTGCAGTACAATATGCGTTTCAGTGGAGCCCCCGGTGGCACAGTGGGTTAAACCCCTGTGCCGGCAGGACTGAAGACCGACAGGTCGCAGGTTCGAATCCAGAGAGAGGCGGATGAGCTCCCTCTATCAGCTCCAGCTCCTCATGTGGGAACATGAGAGAAGCCTCCCACAAGGATGATAAAACATCAAATCATCCAGGCGTCCCCTGGGCAATGTCCTTGCAGACGGCCAATTCTCTCACACCAGAAGCGACGTGCAGTTTCTCAAGTCACTCCTGACACAACAAAAAAATAAAAATAAAAAGTGGTATTTTGGCATTGTTCCCTCAATATCAAAGAAGATTTGTCATTGATACTGGCACTTTGAGGAAACAGGTTGCTTATGTAAGGGGAAGAGCACCAGTATTTGAAACCAGATCCATCGTTTGAAACACCATGGGGTTTTTTTTTTTGTAATTGTGTGTTTTCAAGTCATTTATCACTTATGAAGACTCGAAAATGGACAACTTATGGGATTTTCTTGGTAATCTTTGTTCAGAGGAGGTTTGTCATTGTCTTTGTCTAATGATGTGAATGTGTGACTTCATCGAGGTAACCCATGGTCAAGTGGGGAGTTGAACTCTCTCAAATGGTCAAGTAAGGTGTTCAGCTCTGGTCTCATATAGTCCTAAATCCAAAACACTGACTCTCACTAGCACATTTACAGATTGAAAATAATTTTTATGTAAACTTGGCCTGAAGTCAAAATGTCATAGTTGAAGTGGGGTTTTTCAGAAAACAAAAACAACTTTTTAATGCTTTGTTTCATCTGTTGTAAGATACCTTACATCCCTAAGTGGAAAAATGGATTTTTAAAAACATTTTGTTTAGTTTTAACTGTAATTAAAACACCACCCCCGGTGGCGCAGTGGGTTAAACCCCTGTGCCAGCAGGACTGAAGACCGACAGGTCGCAGGTTCGAATCCGGGGAGAGTGCAGATGAGCTCCCTCTATCAGCTCCAGCTCCTCATGCGGGGACATGAGAGAAGCCTCTCAAAAGGGTGGTAAAAACATTAAAAAAAAAACATCCGGACATCCCCTGGGCAATGTCCTTGCAGGCGGCCAATTCTCTCACATCAGAAGTGACTTGCAGTTTCTCAAGTTGCTTCTGACATGACAAAAAAAACACACCTGTAATTAACCAGAGGCTAAGCTGTAAGAAACATTCATACCCAGGTAAAGACAATTATCATCCACATAACACACACGTAACTGAAGAGACTATCAGCATTAGAGAGATAGAGAAAAAAGTAAAGTATTGTGTTTCCCCTCATCAAACCAAGACCAAGAATTTCAATGATGTTGGGTACACATGTAATCTAACCTGGTTATAGTTTTTAGCAGTGGGTAAGAATAATATGAGAATATATTTTAATATAAATAGCTTATTCATTATTCTGGAAGAAAGCCTTCTGTGAAGGGGTTACCATTTTTTCCCAGATTTCTGTTTTCTTCTCTGGACCTTTACACTTTTTAGGTTAGTCTTTGAGCACCATTTTCTCATAAGTGAATGAATAACATCA
Source organism: Anolis sagrei (assembly GCF_037176765.1). Lineage (NCBI taxonomy): Eukaryota > Metazoa > Chordata > Lepidosauria > Squamata > Anolidae > Anolis > Anolis sagrei. The sequence goes on along the minus strand of NC_090023.1, from coordinate 207,900,343 downwards.
AAATTAGCTACATATATGTAAAGCAGATTAATCTGAGTCAATTTTTAATCCCCAAATCTCCATCAAATACTATTCAGTTAATTACATTTCCCCACTCTTTGTTAGGAAACAATATCCCCACTCATTAATTACCCATTTCTGATTAACTATGGCATTGGTTACTAATACATCTAACTAAAAGGGACTCAGTATGTGGTGATATTGACTGCCCCATTGTTTATTAATATGTTATGTCCCAGACTGTAATGCATTGAGTAATTTACTACTCAGATTTCAGTGGGAAATAGCAATTTTTAGTTTTCAAAAATTCTGGGAGACAGAAATAGGGTTGAGAAAGGAATAGCATGCATTGTGTGGCTTGTTTTCTTCCAACAAACCAGAAGAACAAACCGGGCTTATGCTTTTGGGTTATTTCCCTGGGATTTGGGGGAGGGGGAGTGTGGGGACAAATTGGAGCTAACTTCTTCCAGATGACTTAAGGACACCACCTCTAAGCAAAGGTGCATGGTTTCCTGGGTCACTTCTGTTGCACACAGGAGCAATTGGGAAGACTGTACACCACTATATTGCTCATACTGAACATTCAGGTTTCCCACATCAATGCATCTCGTTTTTATATATAGAAATTATAGAAATTATAGAATCATAGAGCTGAAGGAGACCACAAGGATCACTGAGAAGGAAGTATTTTTATACTGGAAAGCAAAGGAAATGTAAAACAATTTATAAAAATATTGAACCCCCAATAGCACAGTGGGTTAAAGCACTGAGCTGCTGAACTTGTTGACCGAAAAGTCACAGGTTAGAATCCGGGGAGCAGTGTGAGCTCCTGCTGTCAGCCCCAGCTTCTGTCACCCTAGCAGTTAGAAAATATGCAAATAGGTACCGCTCCAGCGGGAAGGTAACGCCACTCCATGCAGTCATGCCGGCCACATGACCTTGGAGGTGTCTGCGGACAACACCGGCTCTTTGGCTTAGAAATGGAGATGAGCACCAACCCCCAGAGTTGGACACTACTGGACTTAATGTCAGGGGAAAATCTTTATTAACCTTTACTAATCATAAAATCCTACCATTTTCTTCATTACATGCCATGCTTAAGTTAAACATTTAACATAGGCAGAATGTTCATATAAAACGGAGACTCCGTATTAATAGTACTTAGTTTTGGAGCAGGTTCTTTATTCAAAAGTAAGCTGAACTGAGTTCAGTGGAGCTTATTGCTAGGTAATTTGACTGCCGACTTAATTCCTTATGAGCAGTTAGTTGATTAGCTCAGTAATGTTACTCAGTTGTTTTGCTGATTTTGGTCATAAATTAAAAATCGGTCCCATTCTCAAATTATTCTTCAATAGTGTAAAGCTTCTACTCAGAAGATGACCACCCCAGTGAATTTCATGGGACTTTCTCACAAATGCACAGGCTTGCCACTGAAAAGATTGTTTTTTAATTGTTTGCCATCATTCATAGCCTCATTAAAATTGTAAATACTTGCTTCTCCTCCCTCTTAATATAACTGAAACTCCTTTTTAGAAAAGATCCTCTTTTTTGTTCACCCTGGACTTGTTTACATGCAAATGGAGGTATTCACAAGAAGAGTCTTCCAGTTTTCTAGACAAACTCAACCAGTTGGCTCCAGTGAATAATGAAGGAACGAGTATTTCTTAATGTAGGAGCTATAGCAGTGCTGAGAATGCTTTTCATCTTTTAAAAAAATATCAGCCTATCTTCTAAAAATCATGAAACGTGTTAAAATCTGTTTAAAACACTGTTAAAATATAGTCATTTTCACCACAAATAAGGACAGCAGCAAAATCAAATGAGCAGTTTAGCATTCAGAAACATTAAATGGTTATTTGAATAAGAGCAGCTTCCTTCTATATAGACACCAGACCAAATGATGTAGAGATGAACTTCTATGAATGAAGTGCAACCAGTAAGAAGGGTCTTGGAGTCCCTCTCACATATCTGGAAGCTAGTGAGGTTCTTCAAATATGGAAAGGCATATTCCCTCCTATCTATAATTTTAAATATGTTCAGAGCCTTACTCCAAAATAATTAAGTATTCCAAACTCTGCCATCCAGTTTATATACTTCTCTGATTCTGCTCTTTTCTGTGCACATCTTATCTAAAGGAGACCATTAGTGAGAATGCTGCATTTGGATCCATATTTTGTATTAACAATTGCAAGTAAACAACTAAATCCTAAACACAGACATCAGCAAATGTCTTAAAATTCAGTAGAGATTTTAAGTATGCTTACTGAAATCAGTGGCCTAAGAACATGTGAACCCAGCATATATGTTTTATAGGTCTATAAATCTATAAATACACGGAACAAGCAGTCTTTTCAAACTGGGTCCCTTAAGATGGGTACTATAGTTCCCATAAGACCCATTCAGCATGGCTAATGGACAGGATTGATGGGAGAGAACCAGGCTGGGAATAGTTGAAATAGAATTTAAAGATGGATCGTGTATTGGATAAAGCAAACTTATTATCTATCATTTATAAAGCAGCATGTTTTGCAAATGCCATAAACCTTATAAAATAGCATGTGTTTAAGATATCTGTATACATTTGTATTTACCTTTTCCATTAGTATTTTCCTCCACCTAGAATAATTACATTGCTTCTACAAATGATCCATATTTATGCTGATGTAACTTATTTCACATTGCATTTTTTCTTCTTCTGGTACTTTATAGCTTTTGTTTACATGGAGAAGTACTGCATATATTTTGAGTATATAACATTTTCTTTGTTATAAAGCCACTCTAACATTGGCTCTAATATTGATTGTTCAGAACTATTTTCTGGTGGTTATTATATTTTTATCATGTGTGAATATCACATGATATCGTGGAAATGCTAACTTCATGCTGTCTCAGCACATGTGTGGTCACACCCTTAATTCCTAGGCCAAGATCCAACAATGAACTTTAATATTGAATAATGGTTGAAATGGGATTTTCTTCTACTATACAACCCAAAATGTGTTCCTTAAGGGTTTTCTGGCTCCATGAAGCACGTTTTGTGTATTGTGGGCCATTATAGGAGAGCTGGAGAAAACAGCTATTCTAGATCAAGCAATATGATCTGGTACCAATGTAGCATATATCTGTATGTGTGTGTACGTCCTATGCTACTTACTTGTGATGGCTATCAGATGCCTTCAATATATTAAATTGTTTTTTATTACTTATATAACTATGATCTTAACAACAAGTGCTTTAGTAATTAATATCCTAGTGTTCCATGTCATTCCCATTGCTGTGGGTTTCACCTCCAAACCCAGTGGCCCACCCTTAATATATTTCCACTTCCCACATATGTCTATGGCATAAGTGATACTTCTTACAGATTATGAAAAATGATTCTCTTTAAATAAAGAAAATGGTATTGGTGAAGTATATTAATAATAATATAATATAATAATGCCCTTTTAATAACAGGTTGATAAATTTGGTACTTCAGTTTTCACTATAAGAACAAGGATTTAATAGCATAGTAAGTTGAATTCATTGCTGATGCCCTTTGTAAATAAAGGTAAATGCTGAAAACCAGAATTATTTAATATAAGGCTCACAGTGATAAAACCCACTTCTGAGTGAATGTTTAAAACTTACTATAGATGATTCTGCAGATGATTCAATCGGCAAGTGTCAATGCCTAAAATTAAACAACATGCTGTGCTCTGCAAAGCTTCATGTTGTGGACTGCCCCTTTCTTTTAATTCTGAATGGCTTGTTCAACATTCCATAACAAGGATGGGAAATGTCTGACTTTCCTTATATTGTCAGACTGTAGTTCATGCAATCCCTCACCATGGGCTTTTGGAGACTAGGACTATGGAATTTGCCCTGCATCATCATCTGAGAAGCCACATATTCCCCAACTTTACTATATCGATTGGTCCCAGGCCTGTAGCCAGGATTTTGATTCCGGGGGGGGGGGGGGGGTGAGTTTGATTCAAGGGGAGGGGCTGAGGATCTACCCTTGCAAACCATTTATATTGTTATCCCAGTAACCCCATGCATATGGGATATATTGAGCATGGTGATCAGATCATGATATGAATAAACATAACAGTTTAAATAATGTACCAGTAAGGCCTCCTCGTGGACCACCCTGAGAATTTCGGGGGGGGGGGGAGAATCCCCCCCAGCTACATGCCTGATTGGTCCTTGATGGGCTATCTGATGTGGCAGTTACTTATTCACAAGGTACTCCAAATATCCTAAATACATTTTTTCCTTAACCTGGTTACTATTTGGATGGGAGGCTACCAAGAATACAATGTGCAGCCCATATTTCAGAGGAAGGAAATGGCAAGGCATATCTGAGTATTCCTTGCCTAAGAATAATAGAATCATAGAGTTGGAAGAGACCTCGTGGGCCATCCAGTCCAACCCCTGCCAAGAAGCAGGAAAATCACATTCAAAGCACCCCTGACAAGTGGCCATCCAGCCTCTGCTTAAAAGCATCCAAAGAAGGAGCCTATACCAGGGACAGTAATTGGTTTTGGATACAATTGTTTCATTCGTTCCTGGAAACCCTTCATGGCCCATGGTTTGGCACTAATCCAGGAACCACCACTTTGAGTAACACTGATAAAGACTGAAGCTTTGCAGAGATTACTAGATACAAAGTTACTCTGGAATAGTTGATAATTAAGTCTTAGCAGGAGGCAGTGATTTCTGTCTGGCCAAACAGATTCTAGTCATGATATCACCAGGATTGTATTTATTGCAATTTGTAATTTCAGCAATCCATATAACATGTCTTGAAATTAGTCTTGCATGCCTCACAATTTGTTTATAATATAACTTGTGTATATAATAAATTAGATTCAGAGTACTCCCAAGCATGTTTGAGGGTTCTGACATTTGTTTGACAACTGTGAGAAGGAACTTTACACTTAAGAACCAATAAGATCGAGGTTTCTTTTGCTTTCTTTTCAGTATCAAGAATAATACATATTCCTGGCTCACTGTATGCAATAAAAACAATATTACCTCAATCTGTAAAGAGCTATAAATATCAGTTCTTTGTATGGAGTTGACAGCCCCAGCAGAGGGTTTTGCCCTTATGCCCCAGGGTAGGGAGTCTGCTTATGTCTAGTGTTCACAGTCCAGAGGATATCACTAAATCAGAGAACCTTGTATATGCTAGAAACATTGTGTTTGTATCAAGGCTTCCCATGTCTTCCTATAGTTGAAAATTGCCATCCTAAACCCACTTGATCTTGTAGAAGCCATTTGAAGACAAGTCATTTCACTGGAGGGTGGGGCACATTACAATACACATAGCTGAGAAATCTAATCCCATTAATATTTGTCTGTGGACAAGCAGCATTGTTCTCTTGGCCTGTGTTTGCTAAGGCTTGCTTCCCATGAGGGTAAACAGTCATGCTTTAACTATATACTAAGAACCAGAGTGCTTCTATTATTGATTTGCTTTGAATCGCTGATATGCCGTACTATAGTCCTGGAAAAGCCTCTTGTTGTCCAGTTCTAATCCAGATTCATCATCAAAGGTAAATGTGCTTAAAAAGAAGTGGGAGGAGAAATACAGATAGAATCGTTCAATATATTTTATTTTTTATTTTGTTAAAAAGCCCCCACAAACACCTTTTCAAAATAAGTGAAATGCTTTTGTTATGGCACACAATTCATTAAAGCAGGCTTTCCTCTGACACTTTATCCTAAGGTTTAATTATGTCATTCTGGAAAGGAAAAAAACCCCCAAAACCCTGAACTTTGGCTTTTGTTGGAAGATAACTGGGGCAACATAGTTTTGTTCTCCAGTTTACTTTTTACCTTTTTTTTACAGTTACACACACACACACACACACACACACACACAATCATTAGTTCACCAATATAATAATAATAATAAATAATAATAATAATAATAATAATAAGCAACAATAAAACTTTATTTGTAACCCATCCTATATTCCCAAGAGGACTTATGGTGGTTTCTAGCAATGGATGGCAAACATTCAATGCCATAAAACAATACAAAAAATAAACGAAACCCTCGAGAATAAAACATCTATAACAATTATAATAGCTACTTCATAAATTTAAATAATTAAATAAAACATGTGAGTTAAATTAAACCAATGAAGTAGCAATTAATCAGTTTAAAAACAGTTAAAATTAACTAAGCCATTTTTATATAATTTATGATGATACATTCCCCCCTCCCCACTCATTCTTTATTTTCTCTCATCCTCATGGTCCTCTTCTCCAGAGTCATCTCTTCTTATAAAACCCCACCAAAAGTTCAGTTCTTCATGTTGAGGGAAATCCCCATCTTCTTTTTACAATACTTTTTATAAAAATCTTCTCTAGATACTTTCAAAATCAATTTTTCCATAGTCCCTTCTTTACTTTTAAATTTGATCTGTTTGCCAGTTTACTAAATGGATCTTTCTGCTGGATTTAGTTTCAGATGGCTGAAATAAGTTGTGTTTTTCTACACAAGTGTGGTGTTCATGCGCGTGCACACAAATACATTGGGATTGGGGAAGAGAAGTGAAATGTTTCTCCGTTTCAGATTGTTGCAATGCACTTAAGTGCTACAACTGTCATTATTTCATTTTATTGATTTCCAAGTTAATGTTTAACAAGACTGCACCTAGTAGCTTCACACTAAGTAGCCTTAGGAATTTATTGTGAAAAAGCACAAAATGCTGGTGGTAGTGACAAAATCTCACTTTTTCTTCAGATTGATATAATGCACAAATCTTAATACCAGAGCAGCAGACATAGCACTTTATACATACATTCAAATTTGAAATTCTGCTAAAATATTGTGAAAAGTGCACATCTTTGCTTTATTATTTATTTAATTTTTCTTTCAGTGTGCAAGCCCGCATTTAAGATAACTATATCTAAATAATATTTGTAATATCCAAATTGGTTTCCAGTAGCAGCATTAATGTTGTATTTGATGAAGTAAACTGAGGCCCCTTCCACACAACTGAATCAAATCCCAGATTATCTGCTTTGATCTGGATCCGCCGGTGGCACAGTGGGTTAAACCCATGTGCCGGCAGGACTGAAGACCGACAGGTCGCAGGTTCGAATCCGGGGAGAGCGCGGATGAGCTCCCTCTATTAGCCCCAGCTCCTCATGCGGGGACATGAGAGAAGCCTCCCACAAGGATGATAAAACATCAAAACATCCGGGCATCCCCTGGGCAACGTCCTTGCAGATGGCCAATTCTCTCACACCAGAAGTGACTTGCAGTTTCTCAATTCGCTCCTGACACGACAAAAAAACAAAAAAACAAAAAACAACCCAAAACTGCTTTGAACTGGAATATATGGCAGTGTGGACTCAGATAACCTAGTTCAAAGCAGATATTGTGGGATTTTCTGCCTTGATATTCTGGGATATAGGGCTGTGTGGAAGGGCCCAGAGTTTATGAAACACTAGCTGTCCCCTGCCACGCGTTGCTGTGGCCCAATCTGTGTATATGCATTTTGGTTTTTTGTGTATGTATATATATGTGTGTGTGACTATATATATGTGTGTTTGCATGTATATATGTGGTTTTGCACATGTGTTATAATGTATTTTTTATTTTTTTGGCTGTTTAAGTCCCTTCTGATGTGTTTTCAGTGTTTTAAACCAATATTAATAGTTAATGATGATTCAGAATCCCATTGATATGAGAGCCACCCTTTGACTTCTTGTGTTAATCAGATTCTGCAAATTTTTTAAACCAAGAAATGGGGGCAGTCTGTTGTGTTGCTTGCCAAGAGGCCTATTGGTGGGCTCTATTGTAAGGCTGATGATATTCCTGCTGTAATGTGAATGATTGCATATGTGACGTTGAAGGTTAAATCCAAGTGTTGAGCTAAATCCGATTGTTACTCTCAGAATTTAATTTTATTGGAGTTTGTTATTTCAACACTCACCTGAGTTCTGTTGATTCAGTGGATATATCCTAGTTGTAACTGACAGTTGGATTGAAGCCACAGAATTTATTCTTGAATAGAAAAAAGGCAGGAATCATCATGTTTGAATTACAACACAAGTGAGAATTTCTTGCAAATGCAGAGAACTGGCAGCTAATGAATAAAAAGGGCAAGAAAAGGAAATATTTATTCTGTCTAGCTATCAATTTGTATTCTTCCATTCTTCCAAATCTGGGATTCAGGGTAATCTGTAACAAAATTAAGGAATGAATGAATAAAAATAATGAGGTTATAATATGAAAACACAATTAGAGAAATTATTGTGTTAAGACACAATTGCATAAATCAGTGTAAAATTCATCAATAAAAAGTGAAACATCAACTGTATTTCAACGTTTTTTTTCAGTAGCAGTCAGTTGCCAAAGCATTGTCTGATTTTTTTTAAAAAAGCTTTGCAATTTAGGGAAGAGCTATGTGGAATGGACAAAACTAGCCTCTACTTTGAGAAGGGCCTCTTTTACTCTTTTTTATTATTTTTTTCTTTTTAGAGGGGATAGATTTATGTGTATTTTGTGAAGAATCCGAAGAGTAACTAAAGATCCAGTCATATTTCTAGAGGGAGGATATATGCAAAAACTGCAAATGTATCTAATACATAGTTATATTACTTTCAGACCACTTTGTTAGAGCTGAGATACTAAGATCTATAGTTTAGAGTGCAGAATACAAAATACTTCACTTGAAATATTATCTGAAAATTGCATAAGATGGGCCCATGGCAATTAATGTGGCATGATTCTGGTAACTTTCAGGTACAGATATATTCTGAGGTTCATTGGGCATGAAGTAGAATCAAGGCAGTTGAGGAGATCGAGACTAGCTTTTGTCAATGGAAGTAAAATACTCAATTGAGTCAGAAAGAGAGACAGCAGAGTAGTTCCTTCAGATGCCCATTTTGCATAACCCTGTACAGAGGCTCTTGGCAGATTTCTGCAGGCCAAATTTGGAAACACGAATTGGCTTCTAGATTACAGCTTAATTGCATCAGAGTTACCTGGCTGACCATCAACTCTGTTGGGCAGCATCCTAATAGCAAAGTCAGCTGGTAAGTGCTGCCAGGACTGTAGCCAAAAACAAGATAATTAAGAAACAAGAGGAGAAGTATCAGCTTGCTCCAGGGAAGTACAACAAATCCCTTTCTCTGCCTCCCTCCAAACTCCTAAGGAACCAAAAGTTGCCCTGGGACTCAGTTACATTTAGGAGACACAGGAAAACTTGAGGGAAACGTTCATAGCTGGAGAAAAGAAAGAACTGAATGGATGTGGAGGGAGCAGGGCAGGAAGAAAATGGCATGCCATAGCCTGCTTGAGAGGATAACTGGATGGAAGCAAGGAGGGTCATTATAAAACATCATAAACTTTGTAGAAAACCTCTTGTAAAGGAACTTTTTGTCCTTTAAAATACAAGCCAGCAATGTTATCTGGATTGGATCAAGCACTTACTTCTATATCTGCATTGTTTTCTGACACTTCCTGGTTTGGCCAGTTTTGACAATACCAACTTACAGATTTTTGCCCGATTTTATGGGCCACAATTGCCACAAAAGGTGATGACTCAGTGAGCAACAGACAAATATGACAGCATCCCAGTCTATAAAACATTTTTATTGTTCAGTACTGGCTGGAAGGGAGAGCCCAAGTAGCTAGCTGCTAGGAAAAGCTTTCACCCAAAGGTTGTTACTTCAGTCTTCTAAGGAGAACTTGGAGGACAGCCAGGCTGGATGGGGAATTCTAGTTTTAACTTGGTTAAGATGGAATAAAGAATCTTTCTCAATCTAGATTACTTAACACTGTACAAATGAGCAGACCTACGGAATTATTGCGATTCACTTCAATAGATTTGGAATTGGACTTTTGCTTGAGAAACATCCTTTGAATCCCAAAATTATGTGAAGTGCTGTTCATCGTGAGCATGATTAGTTCTGATTTGGCTCTTTTCTCATCCAAAAGACTATTTATACAAGGCCTCTGTTTTGTTAAAAGATCTGTGTTCTCTCCCTAGTTAATATTATATTTACTTTGATCTCATCTGTCTCTTTAAATGATCAGAACAGTGAATACCAAGAGAATGTTACTAATTGGAAGAAGTGAACTTTGGTTTTCTTGCTTCTTTAAGGTTCATATTTGTTTCAAATGAAAGTAATTTTACAATAACTAATAGAGTTTTGCCCCATTTCATGAGATGTAATTTTCACAAATGGTGATGACTCATTCAAAGAGCTATAGACAAACACCTGTCTCCATCTCAATGGCCTTGACAGCATTGCAGCCTGTAAAACTTTTTATTGTATCTATCCGGCTTTATGTTGAAGTCTTTACTTTAACCTTGCTATTAACGAATCAGTTATTATGTGTGTTATTTGTACAGTTTTCTAAACACAAGACAAACACATAGACACGCAGCTAGTTCAATGTGGATGCATTTGAATGTGGAAAATCAGTTCTTCAGATGTATAATTTCAAAGCAGGACTTTATTTTATAAGCTCAGTATTAGTATTTCAGCAGTCAAGTGTGGCTTTCTGGGATTGGAAATATCAGTTTTCAGGTGCAGGATATTGAAAATGTGGGAATTGTAAAGCATTTTTCCTTATTCTTGAAAGAAGGAAAAATAAATGTAATTAAAATATTTAGCCTAGAAGTTAGTCATACATCTCTATCATTGACAATTTTTATAACCATAGTTGAACAGCACTCAAGTATGTTCACCGCAGAAACCTTGAAATATTATTTATGAAGAGAGAGAAAAAACAGTATGTGTGAGGAATTAAAGTGATTGAGAACCTTTTAAAGTTTCTTTTGTTTTTGTAATCAGCATGTACTTCATTGGAGATTATTTAACTATTTTTTCCATGACTATTTATTACAGTCTTGTGAACTGCTAAGAAAGGTACAGTGATTGGGTGATAACATGGTTATTGGCATCAGCTGGGTTTTGGTTCCAGAAACCCCAAAGGATACCAAATCCATAGATGGAATAGTAAAATTACATACTTTATATAAATTACATATATATCTAATCTAACTATTCAGATTTAGGGGTGGTCAAAACCATATAAAGCATAACATCGTCCTACTCTGAATCTCTTTTAATGTTTGTAGGGTCATCTCATTGTGCCTGCAAGTTTTATTTTAATGCTTTGGGTTGGCTTTTTGATTCCTGTGGTTGTATAAACAGAAAAGTATGTTACCACAATGTGTCTCATGTGTAGTGTATTCATGGGCATATGAGAGTGGTTTTACAATTATTTCCAACAAAATCTTTTTTCAATTAATTTAATTACAGAGAATTTGATACGAGAAATACAGTGATTATAACAAACGAAGCCAACACAGATCAACATCAGTTAGTTAATCACAGCTGAAACACTACACAGCAAAAAGTCAGAGGGACATGAGAATTAATTTTTATAGACAGGGGCCCATTCACACTGCATAATTCTACCACTATTCTTTCACTTTAATTGTCATGGTTCCATTCTATGGCATTCTGGGGTTTGTAATTTGGTGAGGCACTGCATTGGTTCTCTGGACTTCAAATCCCAGGATTCCATAAGATGGAACCAAGTAGAATAATAACGTTATATTATATTGTGCAAAGGGACCCCAGGAGTCTGCAAAATAATCTTGTCCTGGTCCCCAAAGAAGCTGATTTTTTTTTTAAAAAAAAACACCACTAAGAGTTAATAATCTAAGATTCAGCTCACATGGTCAACCACGAAAGGTTTTATGTACAATACAGATTTTCTTTGAAATCATTCCCAAACTGTCCTGTGGGTACATGTAATTTATTGGAGGAACCCTTTAAGACAGGGGTCCTCAAACTATGGCCCAGGGGCCGGATGTGGCCCTCCAAGGTCATTTACCCGGCCCTCGCTTAGGGTCAATCTAAGTCTGAAACGACTTGAAAGCACACAACAACATCAACAATCCTATCTTATCAGCCAAAAGTAGGCCCACACTTCCCATTGAAATACTAATAATTTTATATTTTTTTTGAAATTGGTCTTCATTTTAATTATTGTATTGTTTTAAGTGGGTTTTTTTGCACTACAAATAAGATCTAAGTCTGAAAAGATCTAAGTCAGTGTGCATAGGATTTCATTCATGTTTTTTTTCAAATTATAATCTAGCCCTCCAACAGTTTGAGGGACTGTGACCTGGCCCTCTGTTTAAAAAGTTTGAGTACCCCTGCTTTAAGAGGTGTGACACCCAGGAACAAGTTTGTATAACAAGGAGATGACAGTATGTCATTTTCCCTTTGAGTGAGGGGAGCATATTTCAATAGCTGCACTTTAATGCTATCTAGTATTTTAAAAGATGAATGATATAGGCGCTTGTCAATAAGTTCCTTTTATAGCCGTCTTCTGCAGAAAAGGTAGGACATTTCTGTATCAACAGAGATGAAGTTGTTTCCGAAAGTATTGTTGATGATTGAAAATGAAGAATTGTAAGCACAATTCATCTTAGTGAACACTGGGTGTGAGTAATGCTGACTGGGGCCAGACATTGACATACGGTCCGTCATCAAACTAATTGTTGTTTGAATTACCTGTTATGATCCGATGACAAATCTCCTTCACTCTTGCCACTGGAGCAGAAAATGTAGCTTGAATTGTCGTGATGTTAGCAAGTGTAAACTGTACTTCAACAAGATGGATAAACCCAATTATGGGGCAGACCTGTAGAGAGAAAATCCATTTAAATCTCGTAATGTTAAGCAGAGCTGTGTTTAATTCATTTGGGCCAATTTGGGAATGATGTATGAGTCTTGGTGAACATTAGTCAACGGAGGAAACAACATAGGAAAAAGATGTTCTATAGGCTACAGCAGCATGAAGTCAGAATGGCAGGCCACAACCAAGTGCTGTGCCATTTCAGTGCCTAACACTAATGACTCTGGAAAGCCGAAATGACAAAAAGATGTACTAACAGCTATTGTGAGAGCAGTGTTGTGCAAATGAGCCAACTGGAGAAAAATAGTGGATAACTGATTTGTGTATGCCGTGGAAAGGCTGTGGGGTTCCCTCCCCTTTTTTTGTTGCTTGGAATTATTGAGCTATCAAACAGTTTTAGGAAAAAAAATTCTTGCTTTATTTGTCTGTGGTAACCACATTGAATTAGGATTAAACAACAAAAATGCAATATATTATTGTTTTTCATTGACTTGGACCACAGAAATCAGAAGCTCAATGAATAAGAAAAACTGAAAAAGAATATACAGTTTGTGAAATGTAGGATAACATGAACATACTAGCATATCATTTTAAATTAGTGGCATTACTACTGGAAACATTTATAATTTTTATAGTTCCTTTTGACTACATTAGCATTTACTTGGATAAAAGGATAAGTATAGTCAAGAGAATGATATTGTACAACAAGAATCTGCTTATCTCTGTGTTACCAAACAGTGGTAACGTTAATAAGGATCTATATGTTGCATGTATGGTAACTCAATCAGTATTAATTATCTGATTGCTTGAGTGAGGTTCAGAAGAAACCCTATGGATGTTCTTTATCTCCATTATCTTTGTTGGCTGGTTTTCCACCAAAGATTTACTGTCAATAAATTCTTTCAAATGTTCAATTGAAATATGCTCTCTTGGATCACCAGACAAATAGATGTGGTTCCACCCTCTGGAGCAGCAGAGAATAAACCTGCTTCTTCCTCTCTGTGACTGTGCTTGAGGTATTTAAAGAGGAAAAATCATGTCACCCCAAGCTGAACATGCCCAGATCCTTCAGCCTTTTCCTCATATGTTTTGTTTTCCATACCTCTTATCATTGTGGCCCTTCTGTGAACCCACTCCAATTTGTCTATATCCCTAAAATGTCACAGTCTCTCAACCTCAGAGGAAGACAATGGAAAATCTGGTCTGAACAAATCTTGTCTAGTGTCTTAGTGGAAGACCACAGTGGGTGTCACTCAGGCTGGATTGTAGACTACTTTGCAGGGTAAAGGGAGACAGTGTTCTCTCACACCCAGCATGAGCATGTCACAGGGGTCAGCAAGAAAAAATAGATGTCGTTTTTGCTAGCAGCAGGATCCTATATGAATAGTCAGTTTCAGAAACCAGAACAATCCTGGGAAGAATTTAGAACCGCAAAGATTAACAGTAGCAAAGATTAACAGTAAACTAGGCAAACTATGTTTTATTGCAGGTAGGGCACAGGAGTGATATTAATGAGTGACTTGTGTTTATTTTATCTCTATTGCTTTGCAAAGAAGCATTTGTGCCCTTTACTTGTATTCAGGATGTGTAGCATTGTGTAGAGTTCTGAATTATAATTCTTTCCAAGTCTAACATTGGAGAAGTGTTTGCATCTGTTAGCAGATGATTTTGTTAAAGTAGGCCCACTGAATTGTTTATGTTTACCTAAGTTTGTCAGTTAAAGGCATGAATAATCTCATATGTTTTTGTTTGTCTTCATGATTGATGTCTTGTTTATACATTGCAAATTATCCTCTGGTTCCCTGGAGTACACTCATTTCGCCAAGCATTTTGGGGTCTTATGATCAGTCTTAAGCTGTAGTATGAACAGAAAGCAATTGTGGAGTTTGTTTCCAAAAGGCACCAAGTTCATGTGAACAAATATTACAAGAAATGAAAAAACATGCTGAGAATATATATTCCTTTGCTTAAAACAAGCAATTCTCCAAGCCCTGTATTAAAATGATTTGATACATTTTTAATAGTTTTGATCTATATATAATATTCTGCTCCTAGCTAAAAACTGATTACCTCTGGTGGTGCAGGGAGTTAAACCGTTGAGCTGCTGAACATGCAGACTGATAGGTCAGCAGTTCAAATCTGAGGAGCAAGGTGAACTCCTGGTTCTAGACCCAGCTTCTGCCAACCTAGCAGTTTGAAAACATTCAAGTATGAGTAGATCAATAGGTACTGCCTTGGTGGGAAGGCAGTGGTGCTCCATGCAGTGATGCTGGCCACATGATCTTGGAGGCGTTTACAGACAACGCCGGCTCTTCAGCTTAGAAATGGAGATGAGCACCACCCCCCAGAGTTGGACACGACTAGACTTAATGTCAGGGGAAACATTTACCTTTACTAGTCAACAATGTGCTGTCCCCTATAACTCATATTTCATTTTTTGGTGGGGGACATTTGGTACCTTTTGGAAACAAACTCCGCAATTGGCAATCTAAGACTTTTGCTTTTGAATGGCAATCAAAGAAATGAACTTCTAATAGTTTTATTTTTATTATATTCTATCTTTTTCATAATTTGAAAGGTCTATTATCACCTGTCAGATGCTGCATGTTTGTGCTGCTGTGCACATTAACTCATTTAACATGTGAAGAGCCTTTTTATTCAACAGAGTATGTGCTTTTAAAATGTTGTCATAAAATAACATAATAAGAGAAATTGCCATGAAGCTAGCTGGCTCATGTGTCAATGGATTTCTTTGCTGTAGAGCTCCACTTTCAAAACAAAAATCTACTCTCATGAACTCAAAAATACCACTTCTGGTGCTTCTCCTCCCACTTCTCCTTCTTAAAACCGACTTGCTTTTCTCTTAAATACTTGAAAGTACTTGGTGTACTTTGTAAATTATTTTAGTCTTTGCTTTTATTTAGCATGATAAACAAGACATATAGTCTGTTTCTGTGAAATCTTTTTGTCAATCCCTGTTGTGTCTTCCAATATTTTTATAGTGCTGCACAGGTATGCTTTGCAATACCAGCACATAAACACAGAGATTGGTACTGACCGAACATAGAATTTAGCAGTTCTCTATTAAGCTTTCTTAGAACCACAGTTTTAGCTTCTAAAACCTTCATTTTTGACAAGTGTATATTTACTCCAGTGGAAGAAACCTTATCTATAATGAAACAGGTTCTGCAATGTAGTCATAAGAGCAGCATTTTGATATCTCAAATGCTTGCAAATGTGTTATGCTATCAGCTTCTGTTGATGACAGTCCACTTCATCAGATGCATTCAGTGCCATCCTGTAAAAACCTCATGCACCCATGTTTACACTGTTGTACATCTATTTATGTTTAAGGTATTTTAGTGCAGTACCCACAACAGCTTCCAATCCAGCACAAGGAATAGAATTAGGTTTAGCCTAATGATGAAGTATATGTATATATGGAATCTTGTGTACTTTGTGGAAAGGTCTTTAAAAGAATATGTGCTCATGTTTTATGGTTATTGCCATGGTATTAAATTGTTTTAAAGTATTGATGTTTTAATATAGCATTTATTAATCATTTTTGTAACTTCTTGTTACTCCTTTTTTCATTCATGTATCCTTTTAAAATTAATGTGTGAGCTGTTTTGGGTCCTGGTTGGGGAAAAGTGACATATAAATCAAAGAAAGAAAGAAAGAAAGAATATTCAAGACTTTAACTGAGAAATTAAACTTGGATTCCTGGAACTGCTGATTTAAACTAGGATTTTGGTTGAATTGTTTTTGAAGTTATTCTATAAATGAATAACCTTGAAATTTAGTTCTGGAAATGAAAGAATTTTTAGCTGATAACCCATTTGAAAAGATTAACAATTTATCTAGTGATTAACCCAGTTGTGCAGTGGGTTAAACCGCTGAGCTGCTGAACTTGCTGACCAAAAGATCAGCAGTTCAAATCTGGGGAACGGGGTGAGCTCCCACTGTTAGCCCCAGCTTCTGTTCGAAAATGTGCAAATGTGAGTAGATCAGTAGGTACCACTGGAAAGGTAATGATGCTCCATGCAGTCATGCCAGCCACATGACCTTGGAGCTGTCTGTGGACAATGCAGGCTCTTTGGCTTAGAAATTGAGACGAGCACCTCCACCCAGAGTCGGGCACTACTAGAGTTAATGTTAAAGGGAAATCTTTACCCTTACTTTACAGAGTATATTTATGCTGTCATTTTCCTTCAAGAGCTATGCAGAGAGTTATGATTTAAGAATCTACAAAGGAACCAAATTCATGGGCTTGTTTTTCAGCAAACCACATGCAAAACATATATGGTTTTGATTTCTGCATCAGCGGTTCAGTTATCATTTATAGAGAGAGTGGCTTTTTATCTCAAGGATTTTGTGATCTTTCTAACTAGTTTCTATAAAGTTTATGGTTTGTGGTTTTCATTTACAACACATGTATAATGCTTCTGAGGTTCTGATTTTAATATAACTTTCATTCATGTTTAGAGTTAGTAGTGAACACTGTACTTTACCTTTTCTCTCTTTCTTCCATCAGTTTCTTCTACCAGCATAAACACTACTGTCAGGCTCAAACAGACACCTTGCTAATTTGGTAGAAATCACTGCAATATATCTAATCTGTGTTTATGCCTTCAAATCACCTGTCAACTTGTGGAAACCCCTTAAATTTTACAGAATTTTCTAATGCAGGAAATACTCAGAGGTGTTTTTGCCAGTTTCTTTCTATGAAGTGTAGCCTGCATTACCTGAAATTTGTTGGTGTTCTTTCATCCAAGCCAGAATTTGTTGTTTTTATTTATACAAATACATTCTAAACTAAATGGAATTCCAGTTATCTGGACACCAGTGCACAGGATGTTTAGTCTACAGTGATGGCACAGAAGATCTGGCAGCCTATAGTGAAATTGCAAATTGATATAAATCAAAGCTTCATTGTCTGCAATACCAGAAAATGTAATCCATCCAATAAGCATACAAGTGTACTCCTATTCTGAGGTCAAGAAATCAAGAGCTCTTCACTCGTCTTATGTGAATTTAAGATCATTATTCTAGTGTCTGGAGGGGATAAGATTTTATCCAGTATTGATAATATCTGTATATTGTTAGCAAAACATAGTACAGTATTAATATTGGAAATTGTATATTGCGGTCCCAGTCAACATGGCTGCTCTTTGCAAATGGGAAGCACCCTAAACAAGTCTACACCAAGGTGCATGCTTTATTTAAGAGTTGCTTTGTTTGTTTAATTACCTGTTCAAAACCATTATCAGGATGTTTCTTAAGTAATTAGTTACCCTTCCATAGATTGGTCCGTAACAACTGTGGATGCATAGATACAACTGTCTATAGCAGTAGTTCTCAACGTATGGGTCCCCAGATGCTTTGGCCTTCAACTTGCAGAAATCTTAACAGCTGGTAAACTGGCTGGGATTTCTGGAAGTTGTAGACCAAAACACCCGGGGACCCACAGGTTGAGAACCACTGGTATAAGGAGATAGACAATAAAATTCTCCCCTGGGAATAAAGGCAGGGGAATAATGGCATGAGATTTCAAAACATGTGTGAAGATATGGCAACATCAGTAAATAATCTCATTTAACCAAAAGAAATTAGCTTAGTTAATATCCTACGAGATCATTAACTAAATAATCTAGGTCAGTGCTTTAATATTTGTGAAATCTGTTCATAACTTGAGCGTAAGCTCCATTTATTTTAATGAAAATGCTTTCTTTTAAGAAACATGCTTAGCTGAACAGTTTATGGTTTATTTGCTTGGTTTTTTGCTTGTTTGTTGAGAAAGGGTGACCGCAGTTATGCCAAATAAGATGGCCAACCTAAACATATTTACTGGGGGGGGGGGGGGGGGGGGGAGAGCCCCAATGATTTCTCTCAGATATATCTTCCATGTGTACTTTTCCCTAATATTTTCATAACTGAAGTGGTAGAATGTTGGATTTTGCCATCCATTCTCTCTTCCTTGGCTTTTTGCCTTGCCTGCCTAAGAAGAATGTCATGCTAGAAAGGCATCATTTCAACTACGTCTCTTTTAATTTCTTCACATCATAGCACCATTGTTGTTTTAATTAAACCTAAAGCTATAAAAGTGCTGATGAGCGTTGCTGAGGCACTAATCATGTTTACCCTTTGCAGTTCAGCTTCCATAGGCAACAGTAAAAATCATCCTCTTAAATCATCTCTACATTTGCTTTGGTATTAATTGTGAGCATTAAATTATTTATTTTTGCACACATTTGTCCTTGATGTATTTATATTATCATTAAACTTCTTGGTTATTTGGGAGTTCTCCCCCTTCCCTCTGCATTAAATTTTACATATACACTCTCTGCTCTCTTTTTTCTCCTCAAATAAAAGGAAGTTCATATTTGGGATATTAGTTTGTGTGATCCATGTGGCCAATATTCAGTTAACAAGAACTGGAAAGGAAAAGGGCATAACATATGACCTAACGGATCTCCCTGGGGCGCTTGGACAAAAGGTTCCAGAGGAGAAGGTTTTTGGAATTCTCCAGCTCAATTGATAGGCATGAAATTAGCATCAGTGAGAAGAGAAATCTGTTGCCAGTTGCGCTATTTTGTTCCATGTCAGCTTCTTTTATGCTCACAAAATTCCTGTCACGGAAGACTTTATTTCCATTTTACAGCCTTCAGCCTACTTGTTAGAATGCTAGACTTTGGCCTTTTGAGGCTAGAAGGTTTCCTTCATTAAGTGCAGGAACATGTTTTTATAGGCCCAATAAACATCCGAAAATTGCCTGTCCCAATTAATACATATGTAATACCCATCTTGTTGTTTATAAAAGTTGATTAAAATAATATTGCTGTGCTACCATTGGTGAGAAGCCTTGTGCTTCCTCTATATAACTCCAAGTTAACTCTAAGGAATACTTCATACTATCGATTCATCTGCTCGTCTTTCCTTTTCACATCCTACACGCTCATCACAAGCCCTTTAGACTTATGCTGTTTTAACAAATAAATAAATAAAGTAAATTCTCCCCCTCAAACCAAGATGATTGAATTACACAATTGTGCTTGGGGTATTTCATATGCTTTGGTTTAGGATTCTAAAGTGTTTTATAACACTGGTTAGTACAAAATGTGCATTTCTCTTAATGTAGAAAGCAATGATTTTTTTTCCTTTCCTAAAAGAAAAAAAAGAGGATTCATTAGTAGTAGTGGGACTGCTTGAGAAATGAGATTCACCCAAACCTTTATTTGTAGAAAATGTTCTCTGAAAATGCCTATATAGATCTCTATACCCTTTCTAGGTGGGACCTTTGGCAGCAACAAAGCTTCCCTGGTAGATGTTCAACACTATTACATGTGATAGACTACAGGTTTCTCTTTTATTGTGGAAGCAGATACCAACAGTGCCCTCTCTATATATTTTATCAGTTAGTATTGCATTTTAATTCTCATGCAGTATCTTATGGTTATCTTTGGTGTCTCACTGTAGACAAAATTCTCTGTCAACCATTGGTGCATTGCATGTTGATGTAAAAATGGTGGACACAACCAGCTTTTATGTTGCTGGAAGGTATGAGGGGGCATTTATTTGATGGGTTCTTCAGAAGTCATAATCTCAAGATTGCTTCTTGCTGAATTTAGGCTATTGCATATATTTAAATAATAATTTGAGAATTAGACCAAGCAATGCAGATCATGGTATAAATGATCTTATCGGGAGTTGTAATCTGCCAGTGTTGTGAACTTTGGTCAGACTATTCAATACATCCCAGGTTTTGAAATATTGTGTGAATACTGATTTCCCCTGTAAGATGAAGTAATATTTTTGATGCTACAATCAGAGTGGTCATTGTTTACATAGTGACAAACATGTATTCTTTTTCCCCTCTTTATGGAGATAGGCTGTGTTATTGTGCCAAAGGGTAAAATATGTAGAAGCAGACAGTTCAGAACATTAAGCAAAAACTAAATAAGTGTTAATTTGAAATATTTGGATTTCTTATGTTCCTAGGAAACAACAAGGTGGCTTTGTGGTGTGAGGGAAGGAATTGTATTTGCTGGGAATTATGTGAATATTGATAAAGGAACACTGGAAGTAGAAACTGGATGTGATGAAGAGCTTTCTTTATTGGGTTTTTGTCATGCTGTAAAACTTTGCAACCATTGTGGCTCCACAGTTTCTTATTGCTGTAAACTAAATATTGTGTTTAATACATTCTTGTCTTACTAGAACAGAATCCTTTTTAATTTTATGTTCTGGTGTGGTGCTTTGCCCTAAATCAGTGGTTCTCAACCTGGGGTCCCCTAGCCTACAATTCCCAGAAATCCCAGTCAGTTTACCAGCTGTTAGGACTTCTGGGAGTTGAAGGCCAAAAACATCTGGGGACCCCAGGTTGAGAACCACTGCCCTAAATGAACAATTAGATTTCATTTGCAAAAAGATGAGGCTGGATGGCCATCTGTCAGGGGTGATTTGAATGCAATATTCCTGCTTCTTGGCAGGGGGTTGGACTGGATGACCCATGAGGTCTCTTCCAACTTTGATTCTATGATTCTATGAAATAAGGCTTTTTTTGTAACAGAATATTTGCCGTGCTGTTCATCATCGTTGTGTAGTACATGTCTTGCTTGGATCTATACTCTTCTTCCCTCTCTTTTATTCAGTACTTGAGGAAATGTAAATTAAAACACCACTGCATCCAGAAGCTCTTGTTCGTCTTGACTTGGGTTACAAATGCCCAATGTTAAAAAAGAACTCAGTTGTAATTTGAGAAACTGAAAAGCATTCCTAATCAATGGACTCTTAACTCAGAAGACTTGGGTAACATGTATTTATTGTTTAGTGGAATAAATAATAAATTAGGCTGGGATGATGGCTTTTATTTATTATTTATTACACATATTTTTATCCACTTCTCAGCCTCACAAGGTCCCTGAGGCAATTTACAACAGCCCAAAATACATATAATAGAAATGATAATATTTAGCCAAAGCACAGACTAAAGAAATGACTGAAATGAATAAAGCCTCATCAAAGTAACCTTACAAGAATTTCGGTCAATATAGGGAGAGAGGGAACCAATTGAATATTTTCCAGGGTAAGATGCCATAACAGAGGTATCTCTCTGCCCAGTTGCTATTCTTGACACTTCAGAAGGCTGACCCGTAACGAAATCTTTATCACACTTTAGGGGACATAAAGGAATTTATGATATACTGAGAAGAACATATTGATTGAGTCATTGCTTTAACTATCTGGCCCACAAATATTTTTGTAACCAGTGAAGTTGAGTGAGAATTGGTAACATACAGAAGTGACTATTCTATTTTGCTTTTAGAAGTTAGCTCCCTACAGAGTGTTGCACTAATTTAATGTAGAGTTTAACAGATGAAATATCGTTATGGTTATACCTAGATTTCCCAATAGCTGTTGATTTATAACTGAGCAGCAGAGCAGATCCAAGAGTATCCTAAGCTGTAAACAGCCTTGTTTTTGAAAGGTGGATAGATGGATAAATGAACAGAGATATGATAGGACCCTAAAGCACCCTAACAATAGAAGAGCATTGGCTGGAATAGGAGTTCTTCAATGAAGTCTTGTTGTACCACTTTTGATTCTTTCCTTCCAGGTAAACTGTAAGTCACTATAGTATAATTCTTCCTTCTGGTCTACTCTGGAAAGAAAGCCCAGAAATATACTATTGCTGATGGTAAGAAAAGAATGGCAATTATTCCAAGAGAACTACAATTGTGTAATTCTCTCCATTCCATCAGAGTAGTCAAGACTGTTTCTGCTCCCAAATGGGGATGGAAACAAATTTATATTCTGTGTTGAATGTGTATAACCAACATGGTGTCAAACATTTCTTCAACTAATTTTTACCCATGGTCATAAACAAATTTGACTGTCAAGTTTTGACTTGTTAGTAATTCAGTATTGGTTTCTTTTTCAATCTGTCTCCCTCCTTCAATCCTTTACTTACATAGAGGTATAATTATTACTACAGTGTTCAGTTTCTTCTGGCTTCATTCCAGTAACAACATCCCTGTCTTTTTTCATCTGAGCAAAAGCAATCTGAAGGCTCCATAATTCCTTAAATTGGATTTTAATTCTGATCCCCTTACATTCTGTAAACAGAGCATTTCATGAAACCTCATTGTTTTTTTTAATAGCAAGCCCAATGATATCTTTGAGTGCAGTTGTTTTGTGAGTAACAGTTGGTCAGTGGAATTGTAAATAAACATTATTAAGCGGAACATGTAAGTGATATATCTTGGATGTTATCACCGATGGAGAAAATGCAAGATTCTTTGTAGAAATGTTAGCACCAAAATGGTATGGAAACCAGAAGTGTCTCACTGGAGATTGCTTGTAAATTATGGCCTGTGAATTTTAGATAGGCTAGAGCTCTGGTATATCTCAATTAAACACAACTAGAAACAAAAGAAATAGGGGCAGGGAAACTAGCGAAAACAGGATTATTTCTTTCTCTGGTATAGATGCATCTACTCCTTCCAATTTTTGCAAAAGAAAGCTTTTGTATGTCATTTGTATTTAGATATTGTGAAGACAAAGTTTTCCTTTTTTCCTTGTTTCTCTCTCTTATTTTTGGTGTTTTCTTGTTTCTGGATATAAGAATGCTTTCTTCCCTTAAAGCTGTGAACTTGCTATATATATATATATATATATATATATATATATATATATATATATATAAAAATACTCATGTATAAGTCAACATCATATATGAGTTGCCTGCAGGATTTGAAGCAAAAAATTATGGATTCTGATATGTCCTTTGGATAATTTGAGGGTCATTCCACAGAAACAGGAAATCACTAATGTTATCTTGGGGGCAGTCCCCTCTAGCTATTGCTATTTCCCTGTTGAGGCATTAAAAAGGCCAGAAGTGGGACTATGGTGCAGAGAGTAAAAGGGATTGATGTTACTAAGGTTCTTGCCTTTCACAACTCTACTTAGAGAAGGGGATGACGCCTTTGTTAATAAGAGTTAAGGTAGAATACCCACATTAACTCATGGATAAGTCAACTCATTTTTTTGGAGTTGATTTTTGACTGAAATTTCTAGCTTATATACGAGTATATGAGGTAAAGTAAGGAAGACCCCCCTCCCCCACCAGTGTCTGGCCATATAACATGCCCCTGAACCGAAGAGTATGTGTGTTTATCCGCCACCATCTCCCCGAAGGGACTCAGAGTGGCTTATATGGGGACCAGGCTCAGTCAACAGAATTAAAATATAGCACAGTAAAATACATTGCATTACAATAAATTAAAACAAAAACTATACAAAACATAAAAATATAAACCATCAACAACCAACAACCAGTAGTCAAGCACAATGGGTGTGTTTAGAGCTGAGAGGGTGTTTCCTGTTTCTGTGGAATATATCTGTTTGTTATATTAACTTAATTGTGGAGTTATTTGTGGATTTTATAGGTGATGTCCTTCATGGGTTGTTTTTCAAATATACCCTCCATGGTAATATAGCAATAGTTATTCAAATTGTGTAATTGAGATGTTATCATCAAAACAAAAATGAAAAAAGTTAACTATAATGTAATTTCAATTTCTTCTGAAACAACAGTTCAGGGGCATCCTTTTTAAGTTAGAACCATACTAAACAGATGCACCGAGATTCTACATCAACTACTTAGTTTTGCCTTGATCTATCTCTGTGTAGTGAAACATGTGATCCAGGGGCCAGATTGAGCAAAAGAGGTCAATTCAACTTCTGTTCTGAAGTGCAAAGAAGGTGATGTTTCCATCCTTTCCTGCCAGTTAGTGGGGCAATACTGAATGCCTGCCACAGTTCATGATGTATCAAAACTCCAAAATTTACAATCTTAAAAAATATGTTTGTTCTAGATAGGTACATCTACACAACATATGTTGTTGTTTTTGTTGATGTTTGTCTTCAAGTTGTTTCTGACTTATGATAATCTTAAGGTGAATCTATTACAAAGTTTTCTTGGCAATACGTTTTCGGGGGGGGGGGGGGGTCTTTGCTTTTTTCTGAAGTTGAGAGAGTATGACTTACCCAACATCACCCAGTGAGTTTTCACTGTTGAGAAGGGATTTGAACCTGGGTATCCCAGACTAGTAGTTCAATACCAAAACCATTGCACCACACTGTCTTTCACACAATATATAGAAATATATAAAGTAAACTTTATTATAAAAGTATCTGATACCTCCTGAGTAGACATAATGATAGCAGCTATGTGTGGCAGAAGACTGGAGGAACATTTTCCCTCCTAAGTGACTAGTCATGGCATTTGTTAATGAATCATCATCATCATCATCATCACCATTATTAATACCACGCTTTATCTCCCTCGAAGGGACTCAAAGTGGCTTTGAATAAAGTGAGACAATAATTTTCAAGATTTTTTTCAGATGGTCTATAGCCCTGTAAACTCACAACTGTTGTTTTACAATATCTTCTACAGTTTTGAACTAAAAATGGATGGAAACTCATTTGAAGAACCAGGAATGAGAGTTCAGTGTAATCTATGTAGATGAGTTTGTTGCTGGTAAATACCTAGAGGGCTGGAAGGAATGTAGCAGAACCAGTTGGTATTTCTTGGATGTTTTCTGAGATTTAGTGGGCAAGACCTACTTATTTGTGATGGCTACTGTCAAGGAGTAAGTGTGACACCTGAAATAATTTCTAATGAGAACCTATTTTAAATTGAACAATGTGAAATATATGGAGGGTTCATCTATCAAATTAGTTACAAAATACTAATTCAAACACTGAAGTGGGAAACATTGCAGTTTGAATTATTGCTTCAGTGGCTTCAACATAAGGCATTCTGACCAAAGCCAACATAAAATTACAACAGTTTGGGAAAATATTTAGATAGAATGTTTGACATAGATGAAACCTTTGGCAGGGCTCCATAGTATGAAAAGATCTCATGTGTGAGATCATAATTGAGATACTTTAGAAATGTATTACTGCCGCAGAGCTGGTACTTTTGTCTGGCACGCCTTGGATCTTGTGTGTGTGTGTGTGTGTGTATCTCACAATTTCTGTTTGTGGCAGTGTAGTACAAGTGAATAGATTCATGGACCAAGATATTTAAAGTCAATACAGCGGTCCTTTAGTATCCATTAGGTTTGGTTCCAAGATTTCCGGCAGATATCAAAATCCATGATGCTCAAGTTCCATTGTATACAATGACACAGTAAAATGCTATCCTTAATATAAAATGACAAAATCAGGGTTTGTTTTTTTGGGGTGGGGGTAGTGGAATAATTTCAAGCCTTACATTGTGGAATGTGTGGATGCAGAATCCATGGATACAAAGGGCTGACTGTAATTCAGTATAGGGAACAAACATAAAAGAAAAGGAAACAAAAAGGAGATAAGTTAAACAAGAAAATAAATACGTGTTGTTTCATTTGCAGGTTTGTTGTAGTATGCCTTCAAGCCCATACTGGCATATGGTGACCCTACAGCGAACTTATCACAAGTTTTTCTTGGCAAGATTTGTTCAGAGCGGGTTTGATTTTGCCTTCCTCTGAGGTCAATTGCAGACACTTTGACTTAATTACTGTAGGCCTTGCAATGTAGGGCATAGTGAATCAGATCTAGTCAGTCAAAATAACATTCTAACTCAGAGGAATGCTAGAGGAGCAGTCATTACATTAAGATTCCTACAAGAAAAATATCCTAGACACTAGAAATCTTGCAGGTTTCTAATTTGTCTTGCATACTTTATGTCCTCTCTTATTCTTCTGGGAAAATATCAAAGAAAGAATAGAAAGAAATAGCAGATGCAAAGTACGTACATTGTTTCATTCACCAGGATTTCCTTCCTAATTTGTTTTCCTCTCATGGTTTTACTCCACCATTTTACTCCCTGGTGGTGCAATGGGTTCACCCTTGTGCTAGCAGGACTGCTAATTGATAGGTCAGTGGTTTGAATCCGGGGACAGTGGGTTGAGCTCCCCTTTTCAGCTCCAGCTCCCCATGAAGGGACATGAGATAAGCCTCCCACAAGGATGGTAAACATCAAAACATCTGGGCTTCCCCTGGACAATGTCCTTGCAGACAGCCAATTCTCTCACACCAGAACCGACTTGTAGTTTCTCAAGTTGCTCCTAACATGAAAAAAGAAAACACTCCACAGTATTATGGTGCCATTTTTAGATTCCAAACTAAATTTGGAGTACTTAGTCTGGATTGTTTCAATGGAAAGGATTGGCAGACTAAGGGTTAACTCTTTCTTTTTCATTTGTTTGTTTGTTATTCTACCGAGGCAAACCTGGCATTTCCTGAGGCTACTTGGTAACAGACAATAAACTGTTCTGTCTATATTTTGTGCAACTTCAATGTATTTCGTAGTTGTTTCTTATAGTGTTGATTTAAGGTATGAGTGGTTGGATTTCTCATGTTTTATCTGATAAAGCTTAAATTAACAGCCAGTTTGGTTAGAGTTCTTTGGGATCTGTCTGAGGGATTATAGCCATTCTCAAGTGAGTTGGTCTACTTTAATTTATTTCATTTCTATCAAAAAAAGATCAATCAAGACTCTTTTGAAAGTAAAGCTGTAATCAGCCTGTGTACTTAGATGTCACTTCTGTTGTACTAATTTGCTTCTCCAGTGAAAAAGAAAAGGTTCAGTCTGGGGCTAAGTAGATATTGGTATTTATGTGTGAGAGAGACTGTTTCACACACGGTTGGGTTTTGAAAGTTTCCCTTTGTTTTGTGAACTGTTGCAGTCCATATTGCAATTCTAAAACATTTTACTTATTTTATGAAAATCTGAATTTCAGATTATCCATAGGTTGAAAACAGTTCTATTTTAATGTGTTTTTCAATGGCCTGAATTTCTGTCTAGTGTATGTAATGTATGTACACCAAACAATTTGTTGCCATTTCTTTTTAAATTTTAATTTGGATACTCTTTCATTTTATAGCCTTAGTACTAATTCTCATGCATTGTACTTGCTAGTGCAAGTTCCTAATGCATTGTACTTACGATGGTGCCCCTTAGGATTGCAAATGTGGGTTTAAACTCCCTTAACCAATAAATGTGTAGAGATGAACTCATAGAGTTAATTGCTCTCAGATAACTGATAAAGGCCACCGAACATGTACAAGAGCCAAATGCTTAACTTGATGTATGTTCATGTGGCATCGAATCCCTACCTGTATACGTAAGCCGCTCTGTGTCCCCTAAGGGGTGAGAAAGGTGAGGTTATAAATATGGTAAGTCAATAAATAAATAAATAAATAAATAGATTGGAAATGTACTGCAGACTCCTTTCTGCAGGCCTTCCTCTTAGGTATAGTTTTGTACTGATGTTATCCCAGGAGTCCTGTTTGAACACTCTTTAAAAGCAGGGTTTAAAGCTGGCTAAAACATCGTTAGCCTTAGCCAGCTCTGATACAGGCAGTACCCAAATTACAAACAAGATAGGTTCTGTAGGTTTGTTCTTAAGTTGAATTCGTGTATAAGTTGGAACAGGTGCATTTTTCAAGTGTAACTCCAGCCCTATACACACACACACACACACACACACAGAGAGAGAGAGAGAGAGAGAGAGAGAGAGAGAGAAGAGTGAGTGTGTTTTAGATAACATAAGGAAGGCTTAGCATGCCTGGGGTGTTTGTTTTGCTGTCTTTGCCCCTGTTCAGAAGATTTAATCTCACTTTCTGCCCTTGTGATAATTGGATTTTGAAAAATTTGGCTTGTTGTGGAAACAAGGTTTGGTTAGAAAGCTTCAGTGGAGACACCTTTTCTCCATGATACCTTTTCCAGGAGTGAATTTCCCTTCTGAGGGGTAGATTTCTCTCACTTCCTGTTGTTTTACCCATGTTCTTGACTATAACTCATTTGTAAGTCGGATGTTTGTAACTCGGGGACTGCCTGTATTGGTGTCCTTAATAATAGCAAATATTGCATTTAGTATCAGAATGCAGGGGATTTATGAGACATATAGGAATGTTACGTGTAAGCATTTCTTAACTTTCATTTGCACTAAAGACCATGATTTCAAACATTACATATGGAAAGCAAAGCCTATGATGTGGTGTACTTCCATTCTTTTCTATCCAAGAAACATTCAACACCAAAAGATGATTTTGCTCATATTGAGTGACTAAAAGTTAACAAGGGCCAAATTTCCTCTATCAAGAAGGAATACGACCACAATAGCTAGTTTGAACCAAAAGATATAGTATGAATTATGTCCTTACTTGCATCTGGCTAATCTGATACTATGCTGTGGCAATATTTGTCTGTAAGAAGGAAACTGGAAAATCTGACCTCCTTCTTCACTGTAACCCTACAATTCTGTGGTTTTGTGAAACTATACTGTGAAAACTCCTAAACACAGGGTTCACATTGCAGCACCACACAAATGGTTGACCCTGTTATTTGGCTGCTGCCAACTTTCAACTTCCATGGTGGAATAAGGCCAGTTCACAAAATTAGAGCATACAAGATCTATCCTGCTACAACTCCCACTAATTAACATTCACACAGTGCCAACATTGTGCTAGAGCCTAGCAGCTAGGTCTACATGTGACAGATTGAGCTAGACCTCACATGTGGGCCCCTTACTAGTTGGCAGCTGATAATTCTGAAATACCATATGAGGCCAGTATGGGTTGACCATGCTTTGAACCATGCCAATTGATGAAGTATCAAACTATATTAATTCTGCTGTCTAGGTGCACCCTAAGACTTCTACCATTGGATCATCCTGGTCTCACCCCTGCCTTAATAGGAAATCTCTGCTGGGAAAAGTTGAGGTTTGGGTTTTGTTTTTTTTGGGGGGGGGTGTTTAAAAATAAATAAATCTGAATCGGAACTTCTAGCCTGCACATATGTTCATCCCCACCTTTCTTAACTAATTTATTAGTTTTCTTT
This sequence comes from Anolis sagrei, assembly GCF_037176765.1. Taxonomy (NCBI): domain Eukaryota; kingdom Metazoa; phylum Chordata; class Lepidosauria; order Squamata; family Anolidae; genus Anolis; species Anolis sagrei. The sequence goes on along the minus strand of NC_090023.1, from coordinate 207,870,776 downwards.
AACATTTGACATGTCCATAGTCTGCTTATCCAACATTAGGAACAAGTAGATAATGAAGTTATGCAGTTTCTTACCTGATAGGAAAGAGACAGATTAAGAGCATACCTCCACCATACCTCACATTATCACTTTTAATATTTGAATGTAGAGAAATCCTGGTAGATATTTTTCCTGGACTTGTTGCTTCAAGTTCAGATACAGAAGGATGATTCATGCACCTTTTTTGAGATAAAGCTGATGATGATTATATCCAGGAAACCTTGTGCTTTCTTCAAGTGTTCACTCATAGGCGTTCAGACATTAAGTCTGCTTATAGTTTATTGCTCCATGAGAAAAACAATCAGCTGATTCACAATGACTCATAATGTATATTTGCTATCAATAATCAGTTAAACCATACTGAAATATATTCCATAATGGCTGTTCATAAATTCTTAGGTGCCATGAGCAAAGTCATAGTTTCATTGGGAAATGCAACCAAAGATTCCAATTAATTTATTGTCGAAGGCTTTCATGGCTGGAATCACTGGGTTGTTGTTGGTTTTTTGGGCTGTATGGCCATGTTCTAGAAGCATTCCCTCCTGACATTTTGCCTACATCTCTGTCAGGCATCCTTAGAGGTTGTGAGGTCAGACCTCACAACTTCTGAGGATGCCTGCCACAGATGCAGGCGAAACGTCAGGAGGGAATGCTTCTATAACATGGCCATACAGCCCAAAAGACCTACAACAACCCATTCCAATTAATGTTTGGCGATTGGAACTCTTGGAGAGCTGAGTAACTTCAGTGAGTGTTGACAGGTATGAGTTTTCTTACCATCTAAACATGCACAAGCAACTCAGTTTTTATTTTTGATTCCTTTTCATCCTATAGATAATTTCAAGAATATGTTTCTCTATCATTCTGTCTTCCTGCTGCCTATCCTTCCACTGCTCTGTCTCTTCTTCCATTGCTGAGGTTGCCCTTTAAAAGCAAGAGTGCTAAGAAGGTCTGCTGCCTTTGATGATGGTGTGTACTTGAACCTTTAATAATTAATTCTCCTCCCTATTACTTTTACCTTGCCTGAAAGGGAAAAAAGTATCTCCAAGAGTAAATGCTAATAATTGTGCATGTAATGTAATGGAAGCGGTTCATTTACATGCTTGTGCAAGCTTGTTCATCTCAGTACTTGAATGTACACTACACATGCATTTACCTTCTTGTTTCTGTCCTTTGATGAAGGTAGGCCCCATTACAAATAAACTGGTTGCCATGGTGAAAGTCAGAGTCCTTGTCTGTTCTGTGCAACCTTTCCTATCTTTCGGGACATTATGGAGGCAGAGCGTGTGTAATAATATGTGTGTGTGTGTTTACTAGTGATAGATATAGTGTTCAATATAGAACAGTTAAATAGAATCTCATCTACTTTTTAAAGATGAGTTTGGTACATAGATCTTAAATCACACAAATACACCCCACCCCCCATGAAAATCTAATTCAAAGTCTTTTAAACAGGATGATTCAGCAACCCTGAGAAGGACTCCAGGGCTTTTTTGGTAGAAAAAAATCATTGTACCATCTTAGATCATTGATTGTATGAGGCTGCAAGGTCAATTCATCCTCAGACAAATAGTTCAGGCTGGTGCAATGGTGAAAGACTGTGCTGGGCCAGCTAAGGAGCCTGTTGGGAACAGCTGATTAACGTGCTCATCATGTAGCTATCTTCGGATTCCAAGGACTTGGGAGTTTATTTTGGTCTCAATGACTTTGGTAGCTGGATGAAGACTCTTCACTGTACTTTGTGAGACACTGCTCATTAAGCTATACAAACCATTGTTTCTCTACAATACTGTGTTTTATTTAGTTTGCCTAAGTGTAAGAGGAGAAGAAAAGACACTGGATTATTTAAAACGGGAATAAAGGCAGTATGAATCAGCAGGCACTGTCACTTTTCATCTACTAGTGTAGGAAATTCTTTGTATCCCTTAATATTTCATGTACTCTGCTTCTTTGTCAGCTACCTTTGCTTCTAGCTAGACCACCTTTAACTGACTACCAACAGTGTTTATTTTGAATTACAGTGTCTGACCACATTACATACATATAACTATTGGCTATGCTTTAAAGATTTCTATTTTTAAAATCTCAATATTTTGTAGCTGTTGTGATTTATTTAACACACATATATATGTTATTTGATCCTTGTGTCTTCTCACTATAGGTAGAGATTTCAACCATATTGCCCCAAGTCCAGACATCAGAGGGATTTAGGCTTTGTTCAAGAGTGGAAATGGATGCTTCTCTCTCACAAAAGAGGATGAGAGAGCACAAAACCAAGGCCCTACCACGGGCCATTCAAAATAGTATTGAACAAAGTTTTAAATTTTCTCTGAACTGAATCAGTGAAGGTTATAGCTTTTAGGATCTACTATGATCATCATGCTACCTCCATGTTAATTAGCTTTGCTCCCCAGCATTGAGAACCAGTACTAGAAATATATTTTAAAATGAAAGGTGTTTCTATTCATGTCAATCAGCTGTGCACTTGTCATTAGGTTTCACTTTTTGACATTACTGCAGTCATGGAGGAAAGATCTGGTATTCCCATCTATTCATACAGATATATCCCAAAACTTGTGTGCCTGTTTTTGGTTGCCAATTGGAATCTGGACTGAGATTTTTTGTTCAGTACAGAAAACTACAATATCACAGGAGCTTGTTGCCAAGCAACAACAACTTTATTTTTATATCCCGCCTCCTTCTCCCCGAAGGGACTCGGGGCGGCTTACAAAAGGACAAGCCCAGAGAGCACAGAGTTAAAGACATAATGCTATAAGATAAAATCAAAACAAAACCAAATAAAAACATCACAATAAACCATAACATCATAAAAACAGTACCATGCAGAGTGATAAAAGTGCTGAGCTATGTTGTAAAGCGTGTTGATAGTTACTGGAAAAGCAGGATACCTTGAAGACCAAGATTTACTATAGGTAGGAGACAGGAAACATACAGCCCAGCTGGAGACTAGAAACATGGCAGAGCATTAGGGCATAGGGTGGTGATACTAGAATCTCCTAGAAGCTGTAATACTAGACTCCAAGAAAAGAAGTGTTTATATTAAAAATGGAAATATCTGAAAGACCCATGTACATTATAGATAGAATTTACTAGAATAATAAAGTTTTACCTGTGTGCAATCAGCCGAACCATCAGTTAGGCTTCCTGCAGGCCACCCTATTGCAGCTATAAATGGCTTGAGAAGAACCTGTCATTGCATAGCCCGTCTCTCAGGGAAGCACTGCAGATCTGGTAAAAACTATTGAGCCTGATATACTCATTTTTTTAAAACTCAGGTCTCAATTACTACACACTCTTATCTTTATAGTATTATGTTGGCAAGAGATGAGACGAAAATTGGCTGAAACTTCAGAGGAATGCTAGGAAGTACTGACTGTGATAAAGACAAGGTAGTCCTGTCCACAGAACACACAGAATTTTAGATTTGGAAACTGTCCTCACTATAGCTGCATTCAGTTCTTTATGTTTCATCTTGGGTTTAACTAGGCATTTAAGTCAATCTGCAGGTAGATGGTTTGGGAAACTAACTCCAGAATGAACAAAATGGCCAGCTGAGTATACTTTTAGAGCTGTTAATGAAACAAATGCAAGGAGAAAGGCAACATATTGGGTGATGAAGATTAGAGATGGCTGTACTATTGCAAGGTGTGGGATGGCTATTGGGACACAACTAACTCAGGTTGGCAGGTTTGAAAGGAAACTAATATGGAGTTACTTTTAATAGAAAGGGTGGTATACTACTGAGTGACAAAACTGACCTTCTCTGTGGTTGGCTCTATATGTTGATAAGATGTATCATTATATAAGATACACAAAAAAAATCAAATTGCAAGGATATTATATAGAATAACAATCCAAGATGAAGTGCAGATTGTAGTGTAGTGATAGTGTAGAATTTTGCAATATTTGCACAAAGGCAAGATGCATCTACTCAAAATGTATCTATGGTATTCTTCTTTTGTATTGAGAAGGCTCCCATTATTCACCATTCCTGATATACATTTGTGGTTGGGCCTTGGGATTACCATTCACTGTGTTTTTTAAGTACTTAATTCATTCTTTGTGTTTCATGTCCTGGCTAAAATTATCAACATGATGTTCATTCATCTACACTATATGCCATGTTGTTTTTCCTGGGAATGGAAGGGCATCTCATTTGAAGTGCACTTCTCATATAATTCTAAACTCTTGAGAAGATTTCTCAACCTCAGTTTCTTTATTACAGACTATATTATTAATTAAAAATGATTATACTTGAAAATGGTTGGACCAAAGAAATGTGGCTTGTTTGTGAAGACTACCTGTATTAATGGATGGCGGTCCTCTGTACTTCCAGTTGCAGTAGTTGGATATCTCTTTTATTTGTTGGACAAGCTTTCTGATCACATCTCATACTACACGTATGCACTTCGTATATCACAGGTCAATCATTCATACATGCACACACTGTTTTTTTCTTAACAATGTACCATTGTTGATCTTTCCAGATTTGGGAATTTTCCAAATCTAGCACTCATTTTGGATGACCATCAATGGCTAAGTAAGTGACTGGGGTGCCACAAAGTGTGGGGAGGGATGAATATTCAGGCACTCCTTCTATGTCGTATGAAGTATGGAATTTCCCCTTTCCCCCAATTTCAGAGAGCACAGAATCTCAGAGAGCACTCAGCAGAAAAAAGCAAGATGCTGCTGGTGGCTTGTTCCCTCATTCCCACATTAGCCAGAAATTCAAACTGTTTTACACCCAACATGGATATCAGGGAAGAAGGACTTTGTCACCGGGATGTAAAAACCTCTCCCAGTGTTCTAAGTAGATAAACAAACTGGAATAATAAAGGAGGTAGATATGGTTTCCCGGCTCTTCCTCTAGCCTGGTATATGTCTAAGTTACAAAATTAATTGTTATCTTCCTTCTTCTTTATATGGCAAAAGAAAGAGTATTACTGCCTCTTCCAACACTTTATTTCATGACTTTTTAAAAGTATGCATTTTTTTCAGAGGTGGTGCATTCTTATTCACAAGGGTTGCTTAACTCTTGCCATCTTCTGTGGTTACCTCAAAGTGCTGACAGCAGCAGCACTGAAAGTGCACGTGGTACAATCCTCATAGAGCTGTAGTGTTGAAGATTTCAGGTGGGAGGTGGTCTGTTTGAATTCTATCAGACATGAAAAGTCTGCACTCCTTTGAACACCTGCAATCCCAAATGCAGGCAGGTAAAGATAAAGATAGAGATAGAGATATAATGGCAGCTGATGGCTTAAGTGTCAGAAGGGCATTGAATCTAATATGGAGTTTAGTCTAAATTTTGAAGGAGATATCCAAGTTTTTGAAACCCATTTCAAAAACATTCAATACCTTGGATAGTCCACTGATGTGGAAGCTAGCAACCAGCTGCTGCTGTGTAGATGGAGATATAGTATGTATACATGCTGATGTTTAGAAGTTGTTGGTTATCTCCTATTGGATAATGTTAAAGTTAAGATTTTTTTCAAAATCTTCCCTGGAATTTGTAGGATTCTATATTTTAGTATTTTGTCTTCATATTATTTTGGATTTCTGTAAATAAACTGACAACCATGTTAATTCAGGTGCCTCGGTTATGAATTCTGATTTTGTAAAAATGCTTTTCTTGGCATTTCAAGTTTTCTCTCACTCATTTTGCTTCTTTTTTAAAGGAGGAAAATGGGCTGTTTTTCTTTCTATCCATTCTCCTGTAGCTCCTTGGATTTTACCTCTGATTCCTTCTGAAATCCCCCAATATGTTACAATAGAGGTAGCTGTAAGGGCAGCTGACAGATGAAATGTTACAGTGGCAGATACTGTATCCTTAGCAGGGTTGTATATAGACCTCATGATGGGCTGGCTTAGGTATTTACTTAGAAGCAAGTCTAGAGGGCAACCTCACTGGGCTAAAAAAGCGTGCCTGAACAAGGAGACTGTTGTTTGTGCTTGGCTTGTTTCACTTGCTGGGAGAAAACACACAAACACACACACATGCCTGGCAGCCAGAAAGCTGTCTTGCACCAATGAAGTGTTTGGGAGCCCACAGACACTCATCTGAAGCTGGAAAAAGCCTTTACTTTGTTGCAATTTCTACATAAAAGCAGCATTACATCAGCTGTCTTCTCTCTCACTGGAATTGGTTTAATAATATTAATGGGAAAACATTATCAGAATATAATAGGTGGCTTATTGGCTGAATGTAAAAGTATCCCCCCCCACCTCAGCCCCCCACCCCATATCATTTTAATATCAAACAATAACATAAGATACATTCAGCTACAACTCATGCTAATGAAGATCAAGCTGTTCACAATTCATGTAACTACATTCATGCTAACTGCTTTAATAATAATAATAATAATAATACTTTATTTATACCTCGTTACCATCTCCCCAAGGGACTCGGTGCGGCTTACATGAGGCCAAGCCCACAATACATCAGTAAAAGCAATACAAATTTGAGACTTGAGACTGAGTTACATCTGGGAGCACATATTGAGAGAAAGGATGCATACATCCTTCTGCTATCAGTTGTAAGGCCCGTCGCAAACTAGGTTCCTGCTGGAGAAAACCTTGCTAGCAAGTCCCTGACGTCATGAGCCTGCGCCTCTCTCCCCGCCCCTTTCTCCGCCCCTTTCTCTTTGCGAGCGTGGTTTTTCCTTTGCTAGGGCAGCATTGCCCGCATTTTCTCTCAGTTGAATTCTGCCAACTGAGAGAAAATGCGGGCAATGCTGCCCTAGCACAGGAAAAACCACGCTCGCAAAGAGAAAGGGGCGGAGAAAGGGGCGGGGCGAGAGGCGGAGTCTCGTGACGTCAGGGACATGCTAGCAATTTTCCTCCAGCAGGAACCTAGTTTGCGACGGGCCTAAGATTACCTGCTCATGTATTGCCTTCTATTGTACCTGGTGTAGAGGGAACCTCTGAATGTGTGCTTTCTAGCCCCCCATTGATCCATTAGCTCAGGTTATGCAACAACTCCTTTTTTGCCCAGTGACTCAGTGCTATGGAACCAGGGGGGTTGTGGTTTTATAACAGTGGTTCTCAATCTGTGGATCCCCAGGTGCTTTGGCCTACAACTCCCAGAAATCCCAGTCAATTTACCATCTGTTAGGATTTCTGGGAGTTGAAGGCCAAAGCATCTGGAGACCCATAGGTTGAGAACCACTGTTTTATAAGGTCTTCTCTGGCGAAGCATACTTAAGCCTCACTAAACTACCAACCCCAGGATTCAATAGCATAGAGCTCTTTCAATTCAAATGGTGTCAAACTGCATTAATTCTACAGTGTAGATGCAATGTAGTCTGCTTCCTCAAATATATGCAGTATTTATTTAAAGCATTTATATTCCACCCTTCTCACTTCGAAGGGGACTCAAGGCGGAGGCTACATATAAACAGCAAACATTCAATGCCGGGGCATAAATAAACTATACATATACATAAACATTAAAATAAATTATCTCGATGTTAAAATCCAATGTTTAAAAGAGTTTCAATCATCTGCATCCGGTCAGCATAATAAGGTCTCCTGTTGCCACCTTATCGCACTGTCCCAAAGGCTTGGTCCCACAGCCAAGTTTTTACTACCTTTCTGAAGGAAAGGAGGGAGCAGATCTAATCTCACCAGGAAGGGAGTTCCATAGTCGAGGAGCGATCACTGAGAAAGCCCTCTCTTTCATCCCAGCTAATCACGCCTGTGACTGGGGGGATGGAGAGCAGGGCTTCTCCGGAAGATCTTAATTTCTGTGGTGGTTCATAGACATAGATGTGTTCGGATGGGTAGGTTTTGCTAGCTGCCTTGTAGAGTTTTAATCAAAAGTCTCATTATAAATATTTTATTAAAAACAAAACTTGGTAACAAACACAGTAACCATTGCATTTGGGCTTTAATAAATTAATACATACATTAAATGAAGCTACATCATAATAATGGTGCAGACAAGAGTCTTACTGTGATTGAGTTGAAATTTCATAGCTTTTTGGTTGGACAGAGGACACAATAACAGTAGCAGAATCTGATAGTTCTTTTTTATATTGTACAGCATGGCTATAGGCATATTTGACAAGTAAATCTATTAAGTATTTCAGCCTCATTCTAACATTTAGAAATATGAATATTCTGGCAGTTATGTTTACATGTGTAAAATGTCAAGCTCTAAATCCCAAACATTTGCTACCCACTCAAGTGTCTGGAATCCCTTGATAAATTACTAGTGAAGTCAATGGAATTATTCCAAAACAATGGATGCCTTGGCAGACACTGTAGCTGACATGGCTGTGAGTTCGTCGACAGTAACTCTGATCCCATTATTTGACTCATAACTGTTTTCTGTGTGAAATACAGCTGCATAAAACTTTTCCCATGATCGGCTTTTGTAGCACAACACAACAAATGAGTGAATGGATGGATGAATGAATGAAGCAACATATAAAGGAATTTAATTTTTGTACTACGATTCCTTCAATATTAGATCTGATAGGGCAAACATTAAGTATAACTCACAGATATTAGGGTGTTAAATAATATTTAAATAACATAATTATGAGCCAAATGGTAGATGTCGTTTGTAAGCATTTATTCGAGGAATGTTTTAATTGACTTGCCATTGGCACTAGTCATCAATAATAAATGAAAATTAAATCATAGTCAGGGATTATCATAGAAACATTCAGTATTCAGAAAGGAATACATAGTGTTAAGAAATGGGGATAAAACTGGAAGATCCCATATTATGTTCCCTATGTTTTTCTTTATCATAAGTTGTCATTGGTTGTTTTAGTACATTTGTTAATGGAACCATTAATCATGGTTTATTTTAAAAATGGAAGAGATTTGTAGTTACATCTCACCTACTTTCGCTTTTCTTCTGACTTCTACCTGAGAAGATGTACTATGTATTAGTCAATATTTGTAGACATGTAATGTATGTCACTTCTCTTGGTCACATATTTGACAGATTTAGTAGTCACTTTTCTTTTTTAAGAAGTTGACCTGAAGATGTGATGTATTACTTAGCAACAATATTCTATTTTTCTCATTCATTTTTTTAAAAAACTAAATAGGCCTAGAATATTATGCATCATACAAATTGTTTGGCAGTGTCTGTCCCTTCTAGCTGTTTGTACATTTACTTTCCATTATATTAAATGAGTGCCTCTGGCCGTTGCATCTGGCAAGAAGCAAATGACAAGAGTTTACTTGCCAAAGTAAGATGAATTCAGCACCTTATACTTTCAAGAACCTGGAAATTTCCAAACTAATGAATCAGTTGCTCAGTGGTGAGACAACATGTAGGGGAAAAAACCCCTACTGATTTACTGGTTGTGCTGTAGTTGATAATAGAAAATAGGATTTAGACCTAGGTGTTAAAGGTAAAGTTTCACATGTGTCATTGGTCCTTTGCTGATAACCTCGACTGTTGCAATAGTCTTGTATCCTATGACTCAATTCTGTAGTATCATGTGTGCCACTTTCCTGATTTATGAGGAAGTATGCAGCATTGTCGGATGTTAGGATCATCATGTTTCAGTTTTGATGAGGCTGATTTATACTAGAATTTTATAGATGGAAAAGGTCTTATTCTTGGAGAGTATATAATTTCATACCACTCTAACTACAATGACTCCATCATGGGAAATTCTGGGAGTTATTTATTTATTTTTTTATTTTTAAATAAATCCTGGAAGTTGTAATTTCATGATGTGTTTAGAATTCTCCCCCTGAGCACACTAGTAATTTCTCAAATTACAAATCCCAGGATTCAGGAGAATATAGTCACAACAATTAAAATAGGACCAAAGTAATACAGTTGTGCAGTGTGAAAGATACCTCAGCTGAAGAAAGGTTCCCTACCCCAATCTGCCTTCACCCTCCCTTCCTGTTCCTCCATCCCTTACTGCCACTGTTGAAAAGTAAACTGTAAGCTCTGTTAGCAAGAAACCCCTTATTTACCATATTTTGTACTACCAACTCCATATGTATTATGTATTGCATAGAGGCAGCATATGTATTCAACGTCCTTCCTACTTGTCTACTCTACTATAAAGCTGAAGAACTAAAAACCACTACAAAAGGAAAATGAAGGAAAGAAAGGAGATTTACTGGAAAAGGTGGAATTACCCATAGCAGCAAAGCTTTATTTTGTAATACAATAGGCAGTCAACTTTCACGAGAGTTTTACAAGTATAGGTTCTCCACAAAAGGGGGAAAATCACAATAAAAATGTGCTGTTGTTTTTACTCTCTTTAGAAATTTCTATGTTCTCTATAATGACTATGGCCAATTTCTGACTTCAGTTAAACAGAGATTCCTAGAATACACATATTAATTAAATCTGCAAATAATCAAATCCACAAAAGTTAAACCTTCAAATGTAGAGGGCCAGCTGTTGTTCCTTAGCTGTTTGCATGTGACCCATGAAGACTCGTGCGTCCTTTGCCAGTTGGTATCTTATAACACAACTTCCCCTTATGGCATAAAGGTAGATTGGGATGAATAACTGAATTTTGGTATTGAATTTATTTCATTGAGAGCATATTGAAGATTTATCTTGTGTAGTTGTTACCTTTAACTGAACTTGCCAGCTGTGTTGGTTGCAGTAATGGTTAATTAAGTCAGTTGGCAGCATCTGCTTATGAGTGCAAGTCCAGGGCATGAGTTGCATGGTTGGAGAACAAAATACAAATGTTGTAGAGGCCTTCAGTTTATGTTGAGTGCATAAAGAGATTTTCTTTTCTTGCGTTCACTCCAAACAACATAACACTGTTATCCAAATTGGCTTCTGCCAATTGATTTAGCTGATGATAATGGCTTGAGTTGTCTCCCGAAACCATATGCAGGACTTATTTAAAACAAATAAACATTGTTTATGCTGTGTTTATATGACATGCTGTAAATGCTTTATTAGAGTTCTTACTAAGTAACTGTGTGTCTGCATATGTATGCATGTACATAGAGAAGGAACGGCAAAACCTTGATTTTTTTTCAAAAATAGCCTAAGATGCAAAGTCAATACAGTACAAATCGCTAGTAATATTTTGATTTCAAAACATTCTGTTTGCCTCCAGTGTATCCCCACTCTGTATCTGTTGTTAAGAACTGTGACAGCTGATTCATTGCCTTCCTGGATGTACTTTCTGTGTAGTGTTGGAGTATGACATAAACCTGGAGTGTTCCCTAACCTTCAGATATGTTAAACCACCAGTTCCTACCATTCCATCATTGTAGTCCATACACCCAGAGGGCAGTTGTTCACTCTTTAGCTCTGAATGAAGCGTAGAAGAAATTTGAACTGTTCCCATTTAAAAATAGTTTTGTTCTAGAATACACACTAGAAGAAGCTTGAAACATAAACTGCATCATATATATTACAGAATAGATGCCTTTTTGGTCAAATAAATTTGTTTATGAATTAGAAACATCATCAATTTTGATTATCTGGACTACAAATGAATGTTATGCTTTTTTATAGCGTGGATGGGCTGTCACTAAACTTAGTCCTACCAGCACTAAATACTTCAGACATACGCAAGAGAGAAAGTGTTTATAGGTATACCCACAATTTTCACATCTGGAAATATTTTCAACATGTCTTTTGGGGACTAAATCGTAAGACTTATTAAGCAAAGAAACTATTCAGAAATAGTAAGAAAACAGTGAAATGCCATCTCAGCTCATTTACTGAATGTTTAATATAATATAACCCTTTACTGTCAGTTTCTTCTGAGAGTTTATGAGTGTGGATTATTACAAACTTGTGCTGAAGAATGAGTTCTGAGAAAATCTTCCTCTAGCTTTGTGAAAAAAGAGCCCAAGGCTATAACCATTCTTCTGGGTCCTCACAAAAGTGTAGGAAAGCACTTTTTTGTTCAAGTTGGGTGTCAATAGTGGACATGGGAGTTGCCTTATCACTATTTAATCACATTGCTTACTACTTAATTAATCACACTAACTAATTTAGCCTCATATTTCTGTTATGGAGCTGCTGCTTACTATGTATATCTGGGTGTCCTTACCTGTTTTTCTGACATAACAATTGATATAACAAAAAAATAAATAAAGGGAAAAGTCTGCTTTTGTGGGTCAGATTGTATAGCATACACACATTTACAGGGAGGAAATACCAAATTTGTTAGCTTTTAGATTCTACTTGGAGCCGGGTATTGAGGGCTTGTTTTACACACAAGAAGCTATATCTTGCCTTGCTTGGATCACTGATGTTTTAGTACATGTGAATTCTATTTAAAACAGTGTTAAACACTAGGTCAGGCTAAGTGTTCTTATGGCAAACATTTGCTCTGGGCATTCCATATGCTAATTTTTACATGGCAGTGCTGGGAATGAAATCATATACTATATTAGTTTTAAATATGTAGATTGTTTTGGCCAATGAATGAGCTCCAGTCAGAGTTTAAGATGTTGATGATGCCATGAATGCTTTGAGATCCTAAATGCTTTTGGGTATGAAAAGAAGCACCTCTCTCTGTATCCCTCAGTGTTGTATCACTGGGGACACTGTACCATTTCGGGTTATGTGAGAGGACTTTCTCAGCTATAATACCTCAATTGGGGAATGTCCTGATATGCATTGAGATATTAGTGCCAAGTTAAAACTTGTTTGTTTACACTTGCTTTTGGAGCTTAGTAGAAACTGGCTTGTTTTTCAGTGTATTGCATTGTTTATTTGGTCACTGAGGTGTTTTAATTTTTCAAAATTTTAAATGTTTTGACACTTCGAAATATTAAAAAACTGATTTCATAGTTTATACATTTCACTGAAATCTTTAGGTATAGAGAAGGTTACGTGTTCATGAATATATACATGCATACTGGTATAGGGAAAGTTAGTTGCACATACATAAATATCTGGCACAACATGCATATCATTGAGCTTTGGTCCATATGATCATGTATACTCATTAACTCCAGTACAACTTCATGTTGTTATACCGTATTCTTTAGGGTTAAATTTAGAACTTTTACAGAAAGAACTAGATAAGGAATTTATCACTTGCTTCATTTTTTCAAAGGCCCAAATCCAGAATATTAACTACTATACTTCTATACTTTTTTTCTAATATTTTCCAAGACATGTTATGGGAGAAAGCGGTAAGGGTGAAGCAGTATTTGATGTAGCTGTTCTACAGCAATGCCTCATTATTTAGGAGCCCACATCTGCCTCCCATTTGTTTATCCTTTCAATAATCCTTATTTGGAAGGTAAGTGTCCACCCTCTTTCTCCAGTACCTGTTGATACAAATATTGTCCAGAACATATAATGTGAAAATTGCTAATGATGCATTAGCAGGGAGACTATACTAAGATAGTTTGGCACAGTATATGTCCAATTGATCTGAAAACTCCAGAAGAGTATTTGAGATTTTGTTGTTGTTTTTTAACATGGAATTAAAATCTCCTGGGGAAATGAAGCACTTTTTATCATGATGCTAAATTTGTTTCTTCTCAAGGAAGATAGTGTTAATTAAACCAATTTCATCCTGTCCTCTTTGCTAGGTAAAGGTATGAACAGGCTAGACTTAGATAGTGTCTGTGACCCTTGGAGGATTCTAGATTTGAGATGGCTATAAATGTAAATTGTATGACATTTGGACTATCTTGTGCAGATACAGATTCATACATAGTATCATCAACCAAATATGGTTTAAAATAGATAATCTTACATATTATATAGGCCCCACTACAGCATTTGTGCCCTTTCTACATTCTGCTCTGTTTTACAGGTATGTTCTACATCTTCCTAAAGAGACCATAGTTTTGTAGATGTCATGGTACTAGATTGAGCTTGCAATGAGTTTTTTGTTTTGAAGGCTAGAAAAAGGAACACTCATCGTGGCCTGAAAATGTTTAATACTTACCCAATTGTTTTTTGGTTTTGCATTTTTTTTAAATTTAGGTTTGCTGTCAAAAAAAAAAATAGAGCCAGGAAGTAACAGCTGGTTGTCATCTTGCATATGGTGAAATCTAAGCAAGAGCAAGAAGGTGCTGTGAACTCCTTTGGCTTCGAAAGAGTCCTTCTTGTATCATCTTTCTGTGTTAGGATTTCTTGCTTTCCCCAACTCCCCTTGTTCTTTTCTCCTATATTCCTTTTCCCTTCCAGATTTCTTATCATCTTTTAACAAGTCACCATTGCAGGGGCATATTCTTCTCGCCTGGCAGCTAAAGAAGGCAAAAGAGAGACAATGAAAGAGAACAGACCCAGTTGTTCTGCCTTGACACTGATCTTAAACATCTACTGTGATATCTTAGCTCCTCAGCAGCGCTGATTGGTCAGCAATAGCAGCTATCAGAAATCTGTGGAGGTCTGCATACATCGCTGCAGCTGAAACTTTTATCACCACCACTGCAGGAGAAAGACTTTCATTTGGCTGTGCCGGTCCAACAAAGTATTTTATTTATGTGCTTCCAAGCCCTTAAAAATTCTTTTAGGGTACATCAGTAGGGAGTTAATAGAAACTTTGAAATAGGAAAAATGCCTGTGGGTTAAGCAGAAAACCCAGTTGGCTGAATTGAGCAAAAAGCTTGTACTGTTGTTGATAGGTCATTTGCCGAAGGGGGAGCTGAATGGATTGGATTCCATTTCTTCCAATAGCGGTTGCTCTTATTTATTTTTCGGAGAGGCGTTATCACTTACTTGTCATTCAGTGCGGCCATATTAAAGAAGAAACGGATGATTTTTTAATTGTCAACTTAATCATTAATCAATATTGTTGAATTTTAAGATCTAAGCAACAACTTCAAACACAGGATTGATTTTAAGTCGGTGTGTAAGTGTGTGTGTGTGTCTGTAAGCAAGTAAATAAATAATAGATATTCTTCTTCGAGGAATAATTTAACTGAAGGTTTGAAAGATTAGGTAATGTAGAAGCCTGACTCTACCCTTTCTCTGCTATACCAACAACAGAGATGAAATAGAAAGAATCTTAATCTTTTCCCAAACACTCTTCAAGAGAAGCAATTAAAAAAGTCACTTCCTTAAAAGACTAAAATGTCTTAAGCACAAATGTGCTGCTCTACCTCCTTTGTGTTAAATGGGATTATAGGATTTAATTCTGTGAGAAATTTTACATGTTGATGGAGGCAACTTTTCACATCTCTTTTAGGTGGGAAAAGGGGATGGAATGTGATATCCTCATCACATTCACATCAGATTTTTTTGCATTATAACTTGTATTTTTTCTGTGCTTTTAAAAGAAGGAGGGCTAATGTATGAGGAGGATAACCCAATTGGAGTTTGGTTTATCCTTAAAACAGAGTATATTGTGATCCATAGTTACAAATAAAAGAGGAAGATGGCACAAGTTTCTTTCTGGCACATGACTGTCAAGGGACAGTCCATCAGTACTATTGTTCTTTGGGGAAGTAACCTAACCTGTGTTAAATAAACAGATATTAACATTGAATGTTTGACATGGATATGTCATACAGACTCCATTCTTAGTTTGTTTCTGCCAGGGTTGTTTCAAAAAGATGGACCCAATTTAAAATCACTATATTTCTGCAGCCATGAACCGCCGATGAATGAAACTCTTACCCCTTGAAAGGGTACTGCATAGATTTCAGTTGATTACTGCTAGATGTCTTTTCCAATGTACAAACACCCTCTAGTCCAGTGGTTCTTAGCCTGGGGTCCCCAGATGTTTTTGGCCTTCAACTCCCAGAAATCCTAACAGCTGTTAAACTAACAGGAATTTCTGGTAGTTGTAGGTCAAAAACATCTGGGAACTCCAGGTTGAGAACCACTGCTCTAGTCTCAGTCAGCTTCTGGCCTGACCTCTAGCTTCAGTCATTCAAAGTATGGTGACCATACAACATAAAGCCTAATGAGATATTCTCCATTTGTGGAGTTATATTTTTGATTTTTTTCTGGCTCAAAATGGTTAGTAAAACATGAAAACATAATAATGATAATTCATTAAATTGTTTGTAACTTTTCCTGCCATCATGAAATATACTGCTTTAAAATTGGGTCTATAATTTTGAAACCCCATAACTTGGATTTGCTCTTTGTTGTTATTGGTGGAAATAGCACCTTATGGGAAGAAGATGGTTTTAAAGCAAATCTTACTTGGTCCGTAGCTCAACGATTCCATGCAAGGTTTAATATTTTGTTTAACATACCCAGTTCTTCTCCCATTTAAAAGAAATACATGACTGTGTCTAGTAATGTATTACAAGCTAAATTTGTATGGGAGCATTGTCTATTTTTGTTCTCTGTTATTTTGTGGTGCTATTTTTGTCTTGACAAATTGGGACATGGTTGGCAACTGTTAATTTCCCCTGCCTTTTCTATATGTAATCCTGAATAGTAGTTTATTTTATTACTGGCGGAAATTTATTTGAAACAAACAAAATTTGACCATTTCTATATTATTATAGGAATGGAATGTAACATTGGATTCCAAATCAGGTGGCTGCCAACTTTGTTTTGGATTACTCCAAGTTTTGGGGGCCAGTTGGACTTCATAAATTTATAGCAGATGCCAGAACCCTAATTTAGAAAAAAGATCTTTATTAATAAGCTAGCTTTTCTTCCTGTACCACTTGTTAGACTAGTAATTGAAAGTATTCTGTATGCCAGAACATATCTCCTGATTTTTGTTTCTTAGGCTATTTATGTAATTTAATTTAATTAACATATTTTGGATCACTCCTACTCAATGAATGCTCAAGGCAATATGCAATAAAACAATGAGAGGAGCGCTCCCACTTAGGCAACTTAGGGTGGGAAGCTATAAACAGAGGTGAAGGGGTTGCTGGTTGTAAGACGCTAGATGGAAAGTCAGGTGTATGGGAGTGCCTTTTGCTGAGGAACTGGAATAACTGACATGTTGTAAACTTGATCTGTGGTGCCATTCTCCAATGACTTCATCCATTCTAAATGACATTTGTCACAATTCCAAATTTCTCTCAAGTCATATAGTAAATAACATTTAAACATGCGACAATGCCTGGGGCACAGAGTCTGTTTCACAGACTGAGATGCTTGCTATCTCAAAATCTTGCAATAATTATAACAGTGGTAGGATCTTTTAATATTATGCAACTCATAATAATTGATATTGCATGTTCATAGGATGCCAACTGGCATTCAGATTTCTGCACTTAAAACACAACCATTTTTTCAATTGTCTTAGGTTCTAAATGCAAAAAATAATAAATTACATGGTATGGGAATGAGAGGAAGGAATCACTTAAGGTGAAACTAAAAGGAAGATTTTTGCAGGTGCATGTCAATTTTTCTTTACAATGCCTTGGATTTAGAAATTGGAGTAAAACAAATGTGAAAGGAAGGGAGGGGAGGGGAAGCTATACCAGTCTACCCCATTGCTGCCTTTTCCCCTTCAGTATATGTGTTGGATGACATTCCAAGTGGCAAGGTAGCCTTATGCCCGTGGATATTCCTCCTGCATCTTGGAGCCTTGATTTTCTCAGGTTCCAGACTACCTGAATCAGCACTATAGACAGAGATATCTCTCTTCCCTATAAACAATTACTCAGAGTCTATATATAGAGGACAGTGATGGAAGGCTGGTTTCCACATTCTTGCTTCTGAAATG
Organism: Anolis sagrei; assembly: GCF_037176765.1. Taxonomy (NCBI): domain Eukaryota; kingdom Metazoa; phylum Chordata; class Lepidosauria; order Squamata; family Anolidae; genus Anolis; species Anolis sagrei. The sequence continues at coordinate 207,853,137 of NC_090023.1, read as the reverse complement.
CATGTGCTATTCAGATTCCAAGAGCCTGAATAAAGCCTATGTATGTTTGACATCAGTGTACCAAAATCCTGATTTTAAAATCTGGCCTGCTAGTGATGCAACCAGAAATAATTTGATACTGCCAGCTGTAGATGGATAAGTTATCAAATTGGACATACAATTAGAAATGTACTTTAAGATGGAATACAGGGAGATTCTGTTTTTCCAGTAAACACTCAGCTCTGTGTTAATATTTTTATTTAAACAGGAGCTTTGTTGTGCTAGTGCCACAGATAGCAGCCGTGCTTGGATGCTTTCTTTCGCTGGCTTTTTTCCGCTTTCTTTCGTTCCTTCGTTTTTTATTCCCTCCTCCCCACCCTTGTGCTCTCTTTTGGCCAGGATTTTAACATATATCACAGGCTGGTAGGCTAAGAGCTTGGGACTTCCCCTCACCACACTTGGAGGCTTTGATCTTTTGCTTTGGAGGTAACATCAAAAGGATGGCTGAGAAAGACAGCCAGGCTGTGAAGTTCAACATTCAAGTTAATAGCTTGACTGAAGGTTGCGCTGCATTGCTAGAGCTGTAGTAAACATGGGCAATTCAGCAATATTTCCCTGAAAATTGACCCAAATGTTGTGTATTAAAAAGGAGCCTTCATTTGCATTTGGATGAATGACAGGGTTTTTTTTCAAAAAAAGAAAATAAAATTTCTACAGCCTTTAGCAGTAGGCAATAAAGAACTCAGATGATTCATGTGGTATTGTAGGCATGGTATTTAGTGATCATAGCAACCTGCCTTGTCTAGATATTGTGCTTCTGAGCCAGGCCCTCCTATTTACACAGATTGGTTGTCACTTTTGATATTTCCTCTCCCTCATCAATATGATCACAGTAGTTGAAAGTAGTCAGATGCAGAAGATAGTAGTCAGAAGGCTCCTGCACGTATCCAATCTACATCGGAGAAAGAATACACACAGCCTAGTTTTTGGATTTCTGAGAATTTTCCTGATTTTTAAACACTTTTTTTAGACCTCATACATATCAATGGTGGGAGTAAGAATGGGAGAAACACAGAAACCAGAAGAGAATCTTCACCCTGATTTCATCTTTTTCTATGTTCTGGGAGAAAGTCTTTCTTTCTTTTACCTATGTATTGTACTTAAATGATAGTGTTGTACTTCCAATACGTTGTGTTGTTTATAGACCAAATGCACATGGCTGTGATGCTGGTTGTGTGGCAGTGCACATATTCTGCATTCATATAGTCGCAGATTCTATCATTGCAATTCCCAATTAAAGAAAAGGAAAATTGCTAGGGTTAACAGTGATATAAAAAGTATCTGACAGGGAGTTATAACCAGCAAGAGTAAATAGCAATGTATAATGCTTAGTTAAGTAGACAAATTATCTCACTTGGTAAAAGTAAAGGTTTCCCCTGACATTAAGTCTAGTCATGTCCGACTATGCGGGGTGGTGCTCATCTCCATTTCTAACCTGGCGAGTTGGCGTTGTCTGTAGACGCCTCCAAGATCATGTGGCCGGTATGACTGCATGGAGCGCCTTTACATTCCCGCAGAATGGTATCTATTGATCTACTCACATTTGCATGTTTTTGAATTACTAGGTTAGCAGAAGCTGGGCCTAACAGGGGGAGCTCACTCTGCTCCCCTGATTTGAACCAACAACTTTTCAGTCAGCAAGTTCAGCAGCTCAGCGGTTTAACCTTCTGCACCCACCAGTGGGTCTCACCTGGTACAAGACACCAAATTTGATAGTAGCCCTATGGGCTGTGTTGCAAAATATAAGAAAATAGAAAATGCACAAGTAATGATAACATTATTGGGCTAATCAAAGTATCAAATGCGTTATGCAAGCTTTCAAAGCTTCACTGGCTTCTTCATCAGGCAAAAATGCTAAAACAATTACAGGTGATGATATTAGAGTTACGATCCTATGTTTTATTGTCAGTCAAAATGATATTGAGGGATTTCAGTGCAGGCAGAGGTCACTCTCCTTATTGGAAATGTGAAAAATAGACACAAAGGGCAATAAGAGATAGGTAATATAATTTCAATTCCATTATTAATAGAAAAGTAACCCCTCCTGAGATCCAGAAATGAAACTAACTGCTCCTTAGGCAGAGAAAATTGACTTTCTCAAGGATCTTCTGTACTGATATATCTGGAAAAACCTGTAGGTGATGTAAAGATAAAACATCCCAAATTGTAGTCCAATAAAAGAGTTTAAAATTTGTTGGAGATAGAAATCCTCAAAGAATTAAGTCCTAGCATTTTGGTTCCCTCTTGTTTAGGATGCACCTGTTGGGGCTAAATTTGGTATCTTGAAATCCCAGGAAAATAATTTTGGGGTTGCAGTCTTGGCCATGTGGCGAAATACAACAAAAACCAAAATCCACAAACAGTCATCCATTTCTTGTGCAAAACGTAAAATAAATTATACAAGCTTTAAAAGCTTCACTGGCATCTTCATCAGTCAAGGATGTTCAAAATAATACAGGAGAAAAATTGTAATGATGTTAGAGTCATCGGCCCATATTCTGCTCGCATGTCACTTTCCTGTGTTCTGAAATAAGGTGTGCAGTGTCATAATCTGTTGCAATAAAGAATGAGAATATGGGAAATGCTGGTTGAATAACACTTAGAACTGTCTTTGTTAGGAAATCTAGGCAAAGCTGGTAAAGGGCACCAGTCACCTACATATGCATGTTATTATGTATAGATAACATCTGAACAGTAGGTGTGTGGGTTGGAAAATGTTCACCGTTGTGCATGAAATGCTGGCATTCTCAAAGTGTTCACATTTCCTTGGTTTCTTTGTCTTCTAAATGAAGGCCAGCAGAGCTACAGCACTTTGTTCCTTTATTTATGTATGTAGATGACTAGAGGAAGCCAGATGTTTTGCTGAATGCAATCAGTTGACTTAGTTCAGATCGCAGGTACCTCTCACGGCAGTGCTATTTGTGGAGGTGAGGCAGTCAGATGTCTTTCCCCCCTACAGGTAACATTCTGTAAACAGTTTGCTGTAAAATTCCCATGACATTTCCAAAGGGAGTCCCCTTCCCCCAGTAAATTAGCAACCATTAGATCTTTGAATATTATTTCCCAAAGTCGGCATTACATAGTTTTGAATAGTAAGCTTCTTATGTACAAGACTGCAGAGCATGTTGTCAGGACCTTGTGTTCAAAGGTCTTGTAAGTCGAAAGGTCCCTAAGGTCACTGCCTGTGCCACGCAAGCAAATGTTTGAGTAGAAATGGCCCTATGCAGATAGTATAAAACATATAACTAAATACTCCCTCCTTCTCTCTGTGTGTGTACTACAGACTGAGTTGATTCTTACACATCTTGTCTCTGGAATAGATCTTTCAGTTTGGGATCAAGTATCTAATTATTATGAAATAGTGTAGGGTAGAGATTAAATTATCTTTCTTTGCAGTTCCACAATTGTAAGTTATTTACTCTTCTGATGGATGGATAATAACTCTTCACTGTGTTCCACCTAACCAATTGCACCCCCTGAAAACATACTATGGGCTCTTGTAATATATAAGATTATAACTCGTTATAAGACTGGAGCTGCTGCTTTACTGTCTGTTCAGTAAATACATTGGTGTCTCTTGGATATGCCCCGAGGCGCTGAAACCTGAGGCCTGCCCACATCTTGAGTTCTACTTTCCTGCTTGCAAACTGCCTCTGGCTAGCAGTGCAGTCGATTTCCTCCCTTCCTTTTCCTTTCTTCTTGCCTGCTAATAAAAAGCTTTTCTTGTTGTTGTTATTGTGGCTGCTTAAATTTAGAAATGTTAAACAGCTGTAATGACTAATCCACAGTTTTTTTCCAGTTACAAATGTTGCTGAAAACCAAAATATTTCATTTGACAAATATTTTAAAGCTTGGATAGTTGACAGACACACATATTAAGTGTAGCGCAAACAGATGTGTTCCTAGTGTACACAGAATCTAAATTCTGGAAGGCAGAAATCTAAGTGCAGAAGGAACTAGACTTGCAGATTCTTTTTCCTTGCCACCTTTTAATAAAGCAGATGCTGATGCTATTACAAATGGCTGCCAAGAGATACAAACTGACTGGCAAATTTGTCCACTCCATTTCATCTTATATGTCTACTATTGTTATCAAGTAAGACTTGAACTGGCAAAATAATAATAGTAGTAGTAGTAATAATAATAATAATAATAATAATAATAATAAACAGTTTTAATTGGTCATTCGTTTTCTCTTCTAAGCAGTTAATAGTTACTGGAAATCATACCTGGATTCCCAAAGGGATGGGAGAACTGGTATATGTTATAGCACATAAAGCAGGTGGGGAATCAATTTTCAGCATTTACTCCCACTTCTCTAGATTTACCTAGTGGCAAATACTAGGTGCTGCCCAAGCAGTGGTTTTCAGTCTTAGACATTCAGATATTTTGGACATTCAGTCCAGCTACTATGAGCAAAGGTTACAGATTTTAGAAGTTGCAGTCCAGAAAGATGTGGTGTGGGATAAGGAAGTGGGGATTGCATATACCATCAAATATCAGGTCCTTTAAAAATAGGTCTAGAGATGGGAAATTACAGGGATACATGGGGAGGAGTGTTGCCAAAGTATGAGCCATTTCCTTCAGTACACCCTGCAGCCATCTCAGCAACTTTGTGGGGGCTTGTCCACATGGATTGAATAGCTCACACATTTAAAAATCCCTATCCCTTCTTCTCTGTGCTGCATGATCTCTGGGATTTCACAAATACTTGGGTGTGCAAGTTGATTTTTCAGGGTTGCTTAATGTATGCATCTGTGAACTTCGTTTCCTCCTCTAAAACTTTACTTTGTAAGTTACATATGGCAGGACAAGGAAGCTTTAGGTTAAGTTGCTGGTAGTAAGTTACTGTGGATGACAGTTATTCTGTTTCTATCTTCTGTTTGTTAGTATCCCTTGGCTAATGATCGATAAAGTAGCCTGATAATTTTACTATGTTAATGTCAATTGTGAGGATAGTTAATGAAATTCAATGGTGGACTGTTGTTGCAAGCTGCTCTGACAACACACTTACAGTGTATAATGTCAATATTTTAAATAAATATTGTTGTGAATAACTCAGACTCCCCAATGGTAGCATAAAAAGACAATGAATGCAGCATTGAGAATGCAACTATAGTTTTGTATGATGAATATTTATGAATATGAGAGATCAATCATAGCTGAGTACCTGATCTATGAATCAAAAGTGTACCAGCTGGAATCACATGCTGTCCTTTGGTCAGCCTTTATTTTTCTCCCAAGCTTACCTATGAAGAAACATGCTTTATGTTTCACTATGAGAATAATAAAGTCTCCGGTTGGGGATTTTCCACATGGACTTAATTGCCCACACTGACCATGAAAACTCTCCTGACTGTCTTCATGTTATCCAGGGACTTCTGGTCCTTATTGCAGGGTAAACTAAGTTAAGCCATTTTGGCCCTGTGTTAAGGAGAATTGGGAAATACCCTGGAGTTTGGCCAAAATTCAAAAGCAACTCCACAATTTGGGCACAGTGAACATCATGACTGGGTCCAGTGCTGTAACAGGAACTGGGCCTAGCCTGGATGGACCATGACATGTCGCCCCACAACACCAGTATAGTCAGGGATGGAGTGTATAGTCAACTCCAAGACCTCCAGGCTCAGTCTGGAGCATTTCTGCTTCATTCTGGTTCTACGATAAGCAGCCAGATAACCATTGGCAGGACTTCAGTTCTCACCCTCCCTATCTGCTTTGTCAGTGGTTAGAGACAGTGGGATTAGCAGTTCATTAGCAGTTGGAGGGCCACAGGTTTCCCACACCTGTAGTAAGTATTGCCATATCTTTGTGGTGGCGTTATTGTTGCTGTTACTATTTATTTGGGTGTCAATGTAGTACAGTGATGGCTGGAGGGCTTAAAATATTTTCTAGGCCTTCCAGAACACTATGTTAACTTCTGGTGGAAGCATATTATTGAACCACCGAGAAGGTCTAAAAAAATCATTTTTGTCTGCTGCAGGTAGGTGAAACTGTGGGTACTGGTTCTTTGTCTCATACTGTTCATGTCCCATGTAGCACAAGTGAAGTGCAACTGAAGAATGACATAGATGAAGGTCCTTACTCAGATTCCTTGCTTGTGTTGGTGAAATCGTTAGTAAGACTGTGTTAATAGTATGGAGCTGATGTAGATCAGTCTAGGATAGGAAGCTGATAGGAACAGTTAATGAACAGCAGTCATGCCCGTGCCAGCAACCTATTTGGAGGAATTTGACTTTATTTTTTATCAGAACTTCCTCCAGCATTAGGCTTTTCACCTTTCATAAAAGGTTCCAGACCTTTGCTAAATCACTGGTAACATGTTTGGATTTACAGATTCTTTTTCTTTAATCTGGGAGTAGTGTTTATTTTATTTAACATGTACACTCTTCAGCAGTTTATTACTGTTGAGAGTTGACTGCTCTGCTACTCATCGCTGAATAGTTTTCATTTTAACTTTAATGTAGTAAAGCTATTTTGAGGGAAAGTTGCTTTAAAAATAAACAGGAACACTACAATTCCATTCCTGTTTTAATTGTGTGTGTTTGTATTTGCACTCATGTATTTGTTTAATGACAAAATGTGAACAGTCCCTTGTCACATTTCCTACTCCCAAAAACCACAGTCCCCTTAAATTTAAAATAAAATAAAATCAATATCAAGACAAGCCTTGTGAATCAACTGTTTAAAACCAAACTATACTTAGTAACAAGTGTATCATTTTAGCTTATTTTAAGATTTTAAAAGTCCAGTGGCTCCTTAGATTGCCTCTTTGTCACAGCCTGAGGTTTAGGACTATTTGGACCAGAGATGAAGACTGTGGGATAGTGGAGTTGGTGGGAAAGACTTAGTGGTTGAAATGCCTGTGGTGCTGTTTTGTCTACTGGGGGAAATGCGGTCAGAGATTCTCAGAGTCAGTGTGCTTGGCATTCTTCAGTCTGGTTACTAGAAAAGAGTTATTCACATTGCTGTCTCCTTCCCCCACCCACCCACACCCTGAAAGAATTTATCTCATAAAGTACCACAAGAATTTGGCACGGGGAGGGAAATGTCCACAGGAAGTAAAATATTAAGGAGTCCCAAATTATGCTTCTTAACATCCTGCCCTCAGTATTTTGGACATAGCATCTTTTTTTTTTTTGAAGCACAGGTGGGACCCAGGGAAATTAAAGGCTATGTTTTAAGCCTGCGTGTTCTTTACATTTCATGTTTGCAACCCATTTATGCATCGTTTTGTAATTCTTCCATTTTAATAGAATGGGAGCAAATCGAAATTGTCTTGTATCTTTTATATCTTTTGGTTCCTAATCTTCCTGGGAGCAAAAGGACTATGCCAGCTTGCTTTTTTGCCCCATATTCCAATTGACATTTTCACTGCTCTTGTATTTAAAAATCAATCATAATTATATCACTAATTCCAGATTACTTGCTTTCAGTATAATCATAGCGTAAACAGTATGCCGATGTCAAAATTCTTTCTGATTTTTATCATTGTGGACAAAATAATTTTGGAGGGAAATAATAATAATAATAATAATAATAATAATAATAAACCTTTATTTATACCCCGCTACCATCTCCCCGAGGACTCGGTGCGTCTTACAAGAGGCTGAGCCCAAATATATCAATAAAAACAACACAGACAATAAATAAACTCATAAACAAAGCAATAAACAATATCAGTAACACCACGACGCATTAAAAACCTATGGCAGGGCCAAATGTAATAATTAAAATTTTAAAATACTGGGCATGACAAGGTGACATATAACTAGGATGGGTATTTGGAGAGAAATGGAGCGATCAGACAATCCTAGATCATTAGTAAAGTGCGATTAGGGACATGTTGCTTAGGGTTCCTTAAAAAGTACCCATTAACCTGCCTAGTCAGTGAAGTGAAACTGTCTAAAGAGTTTAAATTATTGTAATATTGTATTGAAACCTAGTCCCTTTTCTTTGTGCTTTGTTGGGAACAAAGGATAGGACATATATTATCTCTGCCCTTCTGTGCCTCCCAAACCAAAAGATTTTGCATTCTTGGATTCGTATGCTTTTCTCTTACCCTTTCCCACCACTGGATCATTCTTCTTTCCTTGCAATTGTTTTTCATTTGAATACATTGTGGAATAGTTTGGATTGTGGTGTGTAGGTGAGGACCCTAATGGCCTGTGCTGAATGACTTGGATTAGACATTTGTAGTGTTCTATCAAATGACAAGTGTGCAGAGATAGTTAACCATTGTGTGAGGATTTCAACCTTCATCTTTTACTTTTCTAATGGACAATTGAGACATTCAAGCTTATGGGTTGAAAGAAAAAAATGGGTGCAAGTGGTTTTGCTGGCCTTCTAAGCTAATGCTGTAGAAGAAGCAAATAGAGAGATGGATTATTGATGGGGAAAACAACTGGTCCTGAATCCTGGGAGGGAATGTTTATTTCTCTGCTCTCTAGGAGGGATTTGGAAAGGGCTGTAATCCTGGGTTAGGAGTAATTTGTTACAGCAAGATGATACTTGAGTGGCAGGAGGTTTCTGGCTGAGGCAGCAAGAATTTTTTTCTTTCCAGGGGAGTTGCTAGTCTCCTCCGAAGGTCAGTCTGACATAAACCCCCCCCTCTCTCCAAGTTTTGTTTCACAACCGACAAAATTAACCAAAAGGGCGGTTGACCTTTTTGCATCAATTTAGGGCATCTGTGCACACAGATCCTCCCTCCTTCCCTCCCTTTGCTAGCTCTCTTGTTAAAAAAACCTACAACAAAGAATGTGCACAAGAATGAGAGCACAGTGAAAAGTTTAAGTTTTCTGCTGGGACTTGAGAACTATTCCCACCTTCTCCTGTGAGACCAGAATGTTTTTGGCTTTTTAATATTAGCTCAGCAATTTCCACACTTTCTCCTCTCCCCTGTTTTACTGAGATGACATTTTTTGTGTTAGAGTGACTTACGTGCTTACATTTCTTTCTTTTCTATGTAGTAAAATTGTGCTTCTGACCCTGGGGAAGAGAGAATTTTGCAAGACTTTTGCAAGTTCCTGAGCTTTTCTTTTTTAGTGTGTGAGCAAGATATGCAACCTTTGGAGCCAAGAGTTTTGAAGTAACCCCTTGTTACAATGAAGGCCCAGTTGTTGAGGAAGCCACAAAAAATGTGACAGGAAGTTCAGTATGAAATTTTCTGGGTTTACTTGGGAGTATCTTTTAGTGATTGTATAAAAATGGCTCATTCAGCAGAAATGGGTACATGGCAGAAGTTAATACAATTTGTTCAGGATCTTAAGAAAACTGGATTACCTTTGTTTAAAATAATCTCTGATCAATGCGTTTAGTAGTATACTATAAAAAGATGAAATAACTATTTAAATACCTCTGTATTATTGCAACAGATTTTATACCAATATCAGTAACAACAAAAATTGTCCACATTCTTGGAATTAAAAATAATTCCATGGTGATATCAATGCTACTCAAAGTGGAAGTCTTTGGACTGATTCTGGTCCCTGGGCCATTGGCTGTCAGTCCCTGGCAAGATTTCAGGAAATGAAAAATGGGCACAAATGTAGTGATGCTCCCTGGAATATAGAAAATAAGAAAAATAGGCTTTCAGTTGCTTTGTACTTAAAATACTCTGACCACTGGCAATGCTGTTTGGGGACTGATATCCAAAAATTTGGAGGATCAAGGAACTAACAGATTATTTAAACAGCAGCAATAATTCACAGGCCTATGATTAATTTTTCAATATTATAATTGTTTTAGTGTATTTTGGTGCTGAATTCACAAAAACAATAGAAATATGAACAAATCTGAAGTTGTTTTAAAATTTAGAATGACAAATTCTAAATTTGTCGATGTATCTGAGGGACCGCCTCACCCCCTACCAACCCCAGAGATCCCTCCGTTCTGAGGACCAAGATCTATTGGAAGTCCCCAGTGTCAAGACCTTGTGTCTAACAGCAACCAGATGAAGAGCTTTCACAGCAATGGCACCATCACTCTGCAATACTCGTGCCTTGCGGGACTTACCAGCTTTCCGCAGGGCATGTAAGACATACCTGTTCTGACAGGCTTTTAATGTTTGATATTGTTGTTTTTAAATTGTTTTAAACTGCTTTTAAATTTTGTTAGATTTTGTAAGGCGCTCCGAGCCCCAGGGGAGTGGCAGCATATAAGTTTAAATAATAAATAAATATAAATAAATAAATAAATAAATTACAGAAAACCAGCCGATTTAAAAGGAGCCTCTGATGGCGCAATGGGTTAATCCTTTGTGCTAGCAGGACTGCTGACCAAAAGGTCGTCGATTCAAATCCAAGGAGCGGGTTGAGCTCCCATCTGTCAGCTCCAGCTTCTCATGCCAGGAGATGTGAAAATGACAGTGATCGCTATATCATTATTGGTATTATAACAGGTTGTATTTTTGCTGAGCCTAAACATACTCTACTGATTTGCATAACAATGGAAATTGTCAAAAGTGAACTGGGAATCATTTAAAGGCAACTGTATCCGAATCAGAACCTTCTTAATTTTTTATTATTATTCAAATTTGGGGGGGGGGGTCCAATTTGAATAATAATTCGGAGGGGGCATCTTCATTAGAATAAATGCTGTTTGATACCATTTTAGCGGACATGGCTCAATGTAATGGAATCCTGAGAATTGCAGTTTTGTGAGACACAAGCATTCTTTAGGAGAAGAGGCTCAAGACCTCATAAAAGTATAGCTCCCTGATTCCATACCAAACTGTGTTCTATCTACAATGAAATGGATCCCAAGAGTCCTAGAAAACATATGTGTAGAAACTGAATTATTCTTCTCCAAGGTCTTAATATAATGAAGAAACCAATGGACAAGCAGTACAAATAGTTTATGACTGAGAGCCCTTCCAGACAGGCCATATATCCCAGGATCTGATCCCAGGTTTTCTGTTTAACCCAGATTATCTGGCAGTGCGGACTCATATAATCCAGATTAAAGCAGAATACCTGGATCAGATTCTGGGATGTAGGGCCAGCCTGGAAAGCCCCTGAGTAAGTTAGCTTCTATTTGTTCTAGGTGGTCTCCCCCAGTGTTTTGGGACATGAGCATTACAGTAATATATTGCAGGATTGTAAATAGTTTTAAGCATTCTTTGCTGGTTCTTTTTATCTCTCCAGACTATTATTATTATTATGCTTATTTATACTATTGCAGTTCTGTGACTGTGGTGCCAACTGACCAGAAAATATATTATTGCCCTCCCACTCATCTTAACTCTATAGCACTTTTAATGCATGCTTCTGAAATACTGTAGGCTTCATATATTTGTGATATATGTCATTTTCTTACCAATTGTAAAACAAAAGAAAAAGAATGAAAAGGGAAAAAGGAAAGCAAATAAATCTGCCCTCAGTTTGAACACTCCTATAAAAAACTACAGCAATATTTACGAGTGGCACCATTATGCTATTGTTCATTTTCATAATATTGCCACCCTCAAAATATAGGGAAAATAAGTGCACCCTTCTCTCCAACTTTAAAAATCTCTTCTTGCAATACATTTTTCATCCTGTGTTCATCTGGAATTTGGCACGTGTGATCCGATTAGAAGGGGAAACTATCTGTGCAGATTCCATTCAAGTCTGCCAAACGATTAAAAAAATGTAAAACTTCCTTCTCAAAAAAGTATGCCATATATCAAAATGTAAAATTGCATACCACAAAGAAAACTAACTATTTGTTTAAAAAAATGTGATTTCTGAATTGAAGTTTGGATTTGAATTCAGTGAGCCAAATTGAGCTGTTTTCTTAACAAGTGATTTATGATCAAAACTGATTTTTGGCAATGTGTGGAACCTAATTAAAATCTCTTTTATTAAAAAAATCAAATTTGTTGGCATTTACTTCATGTTAATTTCTTGGATAGCCTGCTTGCAGATTGTTTAAGAAAAACCCAAGGGATTTAAGATTTTTATAGAACTATCATTTCCATTCTCTTTTACTCTTCATGTTGTACCAAAGTTGGAATCCTGGGAGAAAAATTAAGGCTGATTATTGTTACTATTTCCCTGTTTCTACTTTTGTCTCTGCAGGCATTTACAAGTTGGAGGGGTTCCCACCTAACATTTATGTTTGGGACTGAAAGAATAGAATTTCCTGCTATTTCACATAGGAGGAAGGAAAGGATTTACCTCTCTCCAGTAACAGGACAACAGACTCTTAAAAAATGAATAGATGCATTCTCTTGCAGCAGTAAACCTGAGAAGGCAATTACACATTCTCCTTCTAATATATGCTGTGTAAGGGCTGTGATGTAACCCTTCCTCTGCCAAAAGAATCTTCCCTTCTTCAGTTTCCAAACTAACAGCTAAAGTATTGTGCGTGGACGTTGGGGCAATTACTTGGCAGTTCATTCCATTGTGCAAGCCTTGTTGTGGAGTGGATGGCTGCTGCTGTGCTTCTGCTACGTAATTCCATCATACTGCTTTCTCTTTCTCACCGTCTCACCATCTGGATTGAGTTAACTCACTCGGCAGTAGGACTGAGTCTCATTTCCTCCAACCAGTAATGTTATATAGGCAGTGATCCTGGCCTGCCCTAACATAATTGAAAATTATGTGTATTGTAGACTTGCAGCACTGAAATGTAGACTCATAAAAATCTGGGGCTCAGGTAGCCTGTGGAGATTGGCACACAATGAAGCTTTTATGTAAAATAAGAATTATAAGCCACCACATTAATATTGTATTATGGCAATGATCATTCTTGATCTGAAAGACTTTGAGGCATGCTTGAAGCTGTTGAACAAAGCAAATGTTTTATTCTTTATCAATAGAGCGGGATCTTTTTACCAGGGATGAACTTAAATGAGGTATGGGTGGAGTTCTGAGGGACTCGTGAACATTTCCTACTCACAAAATGAACCCCCTGCATTATTTGGGCTCCCATTTTAAAAGGTCTTTTTTGTTTGCCAGTGGTTTGATGTAGAGAAGAGATCACCCTTCAGACATATTAAGTTGACTCATACCTGGCATTCACTCAATAATGGTGGCAGTTCTACATTGTGAGTTTTTTTAAAGTGGGTGTGGGGAGGATAGAGCTTGGAAAGCTTCCTTTCTGGACTGTCATTCCCAGAATCTGCCAACAGCTTGGCCACTGTGGGATTCTAGTTTTAGGATTTTGGGAAATTTCTCTTCGTTCTTACCTATTTTAGTTTCCAAAACCTGATTTTTTGAAGCTCAAAAAGGTCTCTTTCTCCATCGATTTCTCTTTTTGTTTAGATGTTCTAGTTTATCAATATTTAGTAAACTAGTAACTAGTAAATAGAAAAATTACATTAAAACATATAGGACCTAAAAATTTTATCACTTATATAGCATAACATTAATAAATCAATCAATCAAGGTTAAAAGTCATTTCCAAAGTTAAAAGCCACATGCAGAGTTAAAAGCCATATCCAGTAAAGCAGTCCTTATTTGACAAGCCAGATCTTCAGATGTTAGGCTCTTCATATGCCTGGATGCATAGGTGCATTTTAATAGCTTTTTGAAGAGGGCAGCAAAGGGACCATTCTAATTTCCTTTGGGAGAGAATTCCAGAGGTGGGGAGCAACTGCAGAGAAGGCCTCATCTCTCTCCACTAACCAGGTTTGAGACAGGGGTGGGATTGAGAGGAGATCCTCCTGTGATGACCGAAGCACCCAGGCAAGTTCATATGAGAAGAAGGAGTTTGTCAGGTAGTCTGGACCCAAACCAATTTGGGCTTTAAAGGTAACGATCAACACTTTAAATATTGCCTGGTACCAAACTGGCAGCCAGTGGAGCTGCTGTAACATGAAAGTTGTTCTCTCCCTGTACGGTGCTCTAGTTCATAACCTGGCTGCTGATCACTGAGCCAACTGAAGCTTCTGAGTGCTCTTTAAAGGCATCCCCACGTAGAGTACATTGCAGTAGTCCAAACGAGATGTCACTAAGACATGTATTACCATAACCAGATCTGGTGTATCAAGGTATGCCACATAAAATTTTAATTCTGCGAAGGTGCTCCTGATTACCACTGACACCTAGGGCTCCAGGGTCAGTGATGAATCCAGGATTACCCCCAGACTGCAAACCTGTGTCTTATTTATTTATTTATTTATTTATTTGCTGCATTTGTTCACCGCTGTTCTCAGCCCTAGGGCGACTCACGGCGGTTTACAACATATAAAAGACAATTTACAATAAAGCCATAACGAAAAAAAACCAACATATCACTAATACACAATCATATAATTACACTAAAATAATCCGCTCCGTCTTATCGTAGAATCATAACCAATCTCGTAAAACATATTCCGTTCCAGTTGTCATTACCAGTTAATGTAGCACTCAGTTAAATGCCTTCTCAAATAGCCATGTCTTCAGGGGGAATTTAACTCCATCCAACATGGGTTGTATCCCCATACCCTGATCTGCGTTATGACTGACCTCTGCTTGTCAGGATTTAGCTTCAATCTATTTGTCCTCATCTAGTCCATTACTGATGACAGGCACCGGTTGAGGATCAGAATGGCATCCTTGGCTTTTGGTGGAAAGAAGTAATAGAGATAGGTGTCATCTTCATAAATATGGCATCGAACTCCAAAACTCCAGATGATCTCTCCCAGCAGTTTCATGTAAATGTTAAATAGCATGGGTGACAGAATAGAACTCTGAGGGACCCCACAGGCCAATGGCTAGGGGGTTGAACTGGAGTCACCCAGCACCACCTTCTGGATACAATCCTCTACAATGGAACGGAGCCACTGTAGAACAGTGCCTCCTAATCCCATCTCAGCAAGATGACCCAGAAGGATACCATGGTCAATGGTATCCAACGCTGCTGAGAAGTCCATGAGAACCAACAGGGTCACACTCTCCCATCTAGCTCTCTTCGTAGATCACCTACCAAGGTGACCAATGCTGTTTCAGTTCCATAACCAGATCTGAAACCAGATTGAAATGGATCTAGATAATTGGTTCTTCCAAGAAACTCTGGAGCTGAGAAGCCATTGCCTTCCCCAAAACCTTACCCAAAAGGGGGAGATTCAAAACTGGCCGATAATTGATTGGTTCAGTGGGATCCAGTGCTGTTTTTTTTAAGTAATGCCTCCTTAAGGCTAGGTGGAATTTTGCCTTGGGCTAAGGAGACATTCACCTGCATCTTCACCCACTCTGCTAGTCTGCCTCTGGCCTGCCAAAATGGGCAAGGGTCAAGAATGCAAGTGGTCACCCTCATTTCTTCCAAGATCTTGTCCATGTCATCAGGCAAGATAGATTGAAAAGCATGCAATAAAATAGGACAAGCAGGTGCCCAGATTACATCATTGGAGTCTGCATCAACACTGGAATCTAATTCGGAACTCATCTGATTGACTTTATCTGCAGAAAACCTTGCAAAATTTTCACAATGAGCTTTCCAGCAGTCTGGGTTCCCTGCCTTAAGGGACAGGGTGTAACATGCCTCTGACCACTCAGAACAGCTTAGCTGGGCAGTCCTTTGCAAATGCGATGTTGACAGCTGCGAAAGATTTCTGTGTTTGCCTTCATTGCCTTAGAATAGGTTCTTAAATAAGCTCTAGATCATGCTCAGTGAGATTTGCTGTAAGATTTCCACCAACGCAGGTGGTGGGCAGAGTTGAGTTAGGTTGACATCCCCCTCCCCCTGCTTCATCCAAGCAGGTTTCTGTGATACAGGCCAGGTCAGCATGCTCATCCCAGGTCAAATCCTGGATGGTAGTTCTTTTGCCATTTACCGAGATAGTGGTGAACAGCAGCAGTTTCAACCTGATTAACTGCATTCTCTGCAGTTGCCTACACTTCTGCCCAGGAACACCATTATAGGCTTCCCTCCAACCTCGGAACTAGCCTCCTGCCCTTCATAACACATCCTCTCCATTGCTATTATTGGCTTAGTTATTTTAGAATTGCACAGTTCGGATCTAGTTTTAAACAAACCCGCTTCTTCCATCACCTGATATAATGCTATATTTTTCCCTGCCTGCCCTTGGTTCTGGCACCTCCCCTTCCCTTCAGAAGCCTTCACGGAACTCAGCCCCTGTCAGATCTTAAAGAGTAACAGTAAAGTATGACAAAGGATTAACAGACATCTCTGAGCATAGTCTTGGTCTTTGACATAATGAACTTTTATGTTGTTATCATATCGGCGTTACATTGTTTAGTGTGAGAATGGATTGGAATTCCAAATTCAAAATATATTTTGAACACCTCAGCTTTTATTCTTTTTTAAGGGTCATTTTTTTGCAGTTTAAGCCAGTGGTCTGCAGGCTCCTGGAGGGACTGCAGTGTCTTCATGGGGGGCTGTGAAGGCTTAATGGGCATACACATAGTCTGACACATGGCCACTGCAGTGAAGAGGAGGCAGGCAGAGCAGTTCTCTTTGGTGTCCATTCTCTGTAGTCACTGGTGGAATGTGATGTTTGGTGGTGCCTGTTGGTGCTCGGTCTGGCAAGACTGCTGGGTAAGCAAAGAAAGGGGGCTGCAGTGGCAGTCATGGACACCTCCTTTTCTCCCAGAAAGAAGTCCAGAGCAGAGCAGCAAGAGGGAAGGGAGGGTAAGGTGGACAACAGCACACCAGGCAGCTGGGTTAGACTAGTCTGATCTGGTGATGAGGAAAGGCTATTGAGCAGTCCTTCACCTGCTGCCACCTCTTTCCACAGCCCCCTCCCCCCCACTTCCAATTTTTCTTTCCAGAGTTGTCCATTCCAGTTATGGGAGGGAAGACTGCCTTCTAGGGGAGTTTGGGACATCAGGCTGGGTGTAAATGAAATGTCCCTTGCCTGCATTGTCATTGTCACCACCACTACTCTCCAGTTTATTAATTAGTAAAGAAGGAGGAGGAGAACCGTGTGTGTGTGTGTGTGTGTGTGTGTGTGTATGGGGGGGGGGTTACATGTGCGTGTGCAGAAAATTGTCATCTCCTCCCATGCCAAATAATGGACAAAACTAGAATAAAGCTGACACAATGTGTAAGTTGTGTTATTGCTTCTTTATTGGTATACCATAATTTCTGTTCATTCCAATGCATTGGGTTGAAAGCAAGAAAAATTGCACCTTTTAAGGGATTATTTTAAAAAATAGTGTTGGAAAAGCAAATAGAGAACCTGGTGCTTATTCATGTAAAATGATTCTGAGACGGATGAATGTAAGATTGTTTTGGCAGCTGAAGTTACATTTAGACTCATATCTGATTAGTTTGTCTCTGAGAAGCAAGAGGGGCAACCAAATTTCGATTTTTGCTAACCTGGCATGCTTTGCTACATTTCTTGGTAAATATGTATTCCATTGTGTGACATTTACTGAAGTACTTCCGCATTTAAATTCTGTTTAGTGAGCTGCATAAAATGTCATTCTATTTAGTAACGAGACTTTTTGCACCCACCTTAACCCTGGAGTTCATAGTCACTTCTGCCTCATTTTAGCAGCAGCCGTTCTACTTGAGAGGTCAAACATGTGATGAACGGGTTCACATTCAGAGCTTGGGAAAGTAACTGCTGCAGACTTCAACATCCTCATTTTTTCCAGCCAGGAGATTCAGCCCCTGAAGTTACTTTCCCAAGCCTTGCTCATATTTATGCATTTTTTGTAGGCTATATTCCTTTAGAGTGTAAATTAAAAATTTGAATGCTCCTTCTTATAGCAACAAAACTGGCAGATGCAAGTCTAGCATGTATGAAATCATTTTAGCCTTGCCATCTCTCTGGTCTGCTAATGTTGTGTTTGCGTTTGTGTGTGTGTTTTGTGCATGTGTTGGGATATATTTGTGTGTGCTTGACAGAGATAGCTACTATTCACCCAGTAAAGACTGATATAAAATCTTCCCTGGTATTTGGACTGAAAAGGGGCTGGGTAAATTGGACACATTCTTTCTTGGTAGGACCTGTTTCCTGTGTTAATTCTGAAACCTGCCTACTGACCTCAGAAACCAGAATAACCCTTGGCTGCTATTGTTGGAGGCAGTGAGCTGTACCCTATTCCTGCTTGTGTATCATGAGCAGGATTGTTTACTGAGTCTCAGTTTCATGGGCAATCCAGCCAGGGACTTCTGCAAAGTCATTTAAGGCTGGGAGGTTGCTTGGGTGTCATGGGGCCACATGTTCTCCGACCCTTTTATAACTCGTGTTGATGGACAAGGAGGAAATGATTCTGTTAGAGTGTTGGAACTCAGATTATAACAACAGTATTTGAGAGCAGCATCCTGATATAACTGCTTATGTTTATTATTGTTTAAACGGACAAACTATTGAAATGTCAATACTTACATCTACTTTTGTCTAACCTGTATTCATTTAATTTTAGTCCTTATTTCAAGTAAAGTTGTAACCTAAAAGCAAAAAATGTAGGAACGATTTCCCTCATTAGTACGTATTGTACTTTATAGTTGATGGCCACTTCACTCATTTAAGTGTCTGGCTATAATACTCTATTTTATATGAATCCTGGAAAGTCAGATTTAAATGCAATAGAGAAATGCTTGGAGATAAGTATTATGCAGGAAGATGTCTTACATTTGATGATAGCAAGCCTGAGTTTGCCAGCAGTGATATGTTTGACACCAAGCTGCAGCTAATTCTGGTCCCCTGACAAGTCTCGCTACCTGCCTCTCACATTTTTTTAATTTTAACATAGATTAGTTCAGATGCACATTTTTTTTTTTAAAAAAAGAGAGATAAATATGTGGATACAACCCATCTCTGTCAGGGAAGCAGAATTAACTGCAGCTTCCTGTTGAGGATGTACACTGTAGCAAGTGATGGCTGATTTATTCATGGTATGTTAAATGGCAGAGTTGTAGTTACAGGTTTCAGAAACTGAAACTGAACACCGGAGCCACCCCATTTCAAGCAGCATGGTCCTTAAAGAAAAAACGGTGGTAATAATGTCCACCAGCTATGAAACATCAATTTTATGAGGAAATAGTAGCACAATCATTTTTAAGCCATTTTTCACTAGAACAAATAATTACTAGGCTTAATACTAAATTAGCAAGTGCCTTTAATAAGAAAGTATACTGTTAGGTGGATTGTTCTGTTCTGATTATTTCTGCTTCTTCATTTATGGTAATATTTTATTCCTTCCCATGTTATTTCTGTGCAGTATTTCTGCAGAGGAGATTTACTATAACATTCCCTATGTGGAAGATAACATTGCCCTTTTATCCCCCTTTGTAATAAATTGTATGAAATTGTTTCCTTGTGCTTTTGTTAAATCCAATCACCAAATGAAAATTCTTCTGCTGGATTTGTTTGGTTTTTCGCTTGAGTTTGTTGCATACATCAGAGTTTCACCTCCTTCACTATGCTGCTTAATGTTTGTTTAATTTTCAAAAACTTTTGCCTTTATTTTATGAACTCATTTTTCTTTTTTCCCATTTTTGTTCCCTTCATCCAGTATCTCCAGATGAAATGGCCACTGCTTGATGTTCAGGCAGGGAGCCTACAGAGTAGGCAAGCTCTCAAGGATGCTAGGTCTCCATCTCCAGCACACATTGTTGTAAGTAACTGAAGAAACATTTCTTTATGTATGTATGTATGTATGTATGTATGTATGTATGATGATTTCTTGGGGGAGAGGATATGGGTACTGGTTTTTCCTACTTCTGTTATACCATATATGTTCATGTATAAGTCAACAGCAGATTTTGGGGTCAAAATTATAGATTTTGATATGACCTGTAGATAACTTGAGCGTTATTCTGCAGACAGGAGAATGCACCAGTGCCGATTCAGGGGGCCAGTCACCCCTGGCCTCCGCCACCATTTTCCTGCCCAAGCATTAAAAATGACCAGAAGTGACACCATGGTAGAGCGGGAACAGGGGATTAGTGATTGTTTTAAATTCTCCCAAGATGGACTAAGCTCTTGCATTTTACCACTCTTCCCAGAAAAAGAGATGGTTCTCTTTTTATATAAGAGTTAAGGTACAATACTCATATTGAGCTGTGGATAAGTTCACTCAGGGTTTTTGGGTTGATTTCTTAACTAAAATTTCTAGACTTATACATGAATATATAGGGTACCTCTGATGAAATTTTGGGTATAAGTTCTGAGCTTATAAGTTCTGAGCATTATCCATTATGTCAATACTTTCCCTATTGTGTTGTAGAAGTGCAAACGTTTTCTTTTCTTATTAAGTTTAATTATGAGTGTTGTCATCCAAACTAATCTTTAAAAAAAGCTTGAGAGAAAATAGCAACCTCTCGTAAGCAAGAGCCTTCTTATTCATAGTTTTATTCCAAGATGTTGGAACTCTAGTGAATGTTATTTTCCTAACGGATAATTTGCTTTTTTGTGATTCATAGGAAATTGTGAGTTTGGATCTTTCTGTGAGAGAAAATTTCATGATATATTTTATCTGTATGGGCTTTCAGTCTGAAAAAATAAGGATTTTAAATTTTAGAACAGTTTTTATGTATGCGTGTGCAAGGATATATCCATATATACATCTTCATATGAGTTGGGTGTACAGAATAACCATTTTAAAAATTCTCAATCAGATCTAAAGTATAAATACTTGATTTATGGGGTTATATACTTTTTCTATATATTTCTATCACTATATTTTACTTGTTTTACTTTTATAATGAACATAGCATCATAAAGTAAAAACAGTAGAAAACAACAAGTAGTTACCCGAGTTATTATAATATAAAAGTCATCTATGGGAACAGTTGTTTTAGAAATATCTAAAAAACACAAATCAACTTGTTTAAACAGCAATGATACCATATTTGTATCCACTCTGTTTAACAAGGACACTGTAAGAACATTGGCCACACAACATCTAAAGTTAAGCACTTTCAAGTTAAACTGATTTCAATGGAAGAATGTCCAGTTGAAAGCAACTGAGATTTTGAAAGGGTTAACCTCTTTTGAGCAGTTGTTTTTCCATTGTTCAACCATGCTGATAAATATAATCTCTGGAATATAGTTCCTGGCTCAAACATCACAAGAGACTGTAGTTTAGAAAACCAGGGTTTCTTCTATAGTCAGTGTGGACAAGGGAAGAGGAAAGTTGGGAGGAGAAGAAAGGTATGTTTAAAACCAGTGCTTGTTCAAATGAAAATAAACTTGCTTGTTGAAGCAAGTGATTATGTTTAATTTGCTCTACTTCTGTGGCTTTATTGTGTACTTTTTCTATATATTTCTATCACTATATTTTACTTGTTTTACTTTTATAATGAACATAGCATCATAAAGTAAAAACAGTAGAAAACAACAATAGTTCTGGATTTAATAGAAAAATAGTTGATTTGTTCCAGATCAATTAAATACTTTGGTCTCCTCATGGCAAACAGGATAAAGAGATGTACATGAGTGCTGTTTTGCAGCATAGCAACCTGAGGTCATCTTCTTTCCACACTTGGTTTTTCATCAATATGAACTCACCATAATCATGCTTCTCCTCCTATGAGTGAACTCTGCATATAGAAAGGCCTTTGATATTTGGTTTAGGAATAGAGCTAATAGTGGCATGATGGGAGGGAAGAGAGGGCCACTTTTATAGCCTTTGTAACATTCCCATTTCTTGTCTAAGAAGGTAAAGCGAGGGGGGGGGGTGACCTGGTGAGTCAAATTTGTTTCATAGAAATGAAGTTCTCCAACCATTTAACTAACAACATATTGATACTCCAGCTCTACCAGGACAATATGTCAGTAATTGTACTGATCTATTGGTATCTCCATTTCCTGGAGTTCTTCACCTGGAAAGCAGAGTTTTAAGTAAACAGGAAGCTGGCAATAGTAGAAAGATAACTGCAAGCACAGGAAGAAATGCAGATAGACTGATAAAGCTTGTGTGAACCAGTGTTTCAGAGAGGAGAAGTTCACATTTCCAAGGCAATTCCCATCATTTGATAACTATGATCTATCAAAGAAAGGTCTTGATAACAGTAAGTCACTTGGAGAGAAGGCATGCTATAAATATAAATAAAATAATAAAATAAATTTTATCATTTCCTACAATAATCAGAAAGCAGCTTTGTCCTGGAAAACCCCATACAGATCTACTTTCAAATAACTATTGAGATAAGAGTTATTTTAATGTGTCCAATATAAATCTCAGTCTGAGAGAGGCCATACGTTACTTATATGGAATACGTTATTGATATCTTCAAGAAAGCTTCAAGATATGTCTCAGTAATATGATATTCACCTTGTTGGAATCTTTTACATTAGCTTTATTGTCATTAAACGAAAATGGAAGAGAAGCCTATCTCAGTGAAACAAAAGCTTATGTGATTGAAGTAAATTTTATTTCTTAATGACAAAATTGTGCAAAGACTTCCAGTGCTGTTCTTTCCTTTACAAATATTTAATCCCAGTTTTGTACATCATTCTCCATTTCTGCATTGTGTGTATATATAAAAGATTCCCTTGTTAGAAATATAAGGTATAAATAGGACTTCAGAATTTAAATTTGAAACAAGATCTATTATTGTGGTGCCTGTGTCTTTTGGTACAAGCGCTAGTATTTTATTTGTTAATTGATAACACTGAATGAATGTAAGAAATCTTGCTGTTTTTCACAAGTCTGTATGTTTTTATGGAATGAATAATGAACAATCTTCTATTTACTCTTTTGATAAGAGCTGAAATTGTCTTACAAGTAAGTATTCTGAATGAAAAAGATTGTACAATATTCCAAAAATTAGAAAAACATGAGTGTTACCAATATATTTTGCAGAACATTTTCTAAATGCACTAAATCATGTTTTAAGTGTCTCTGTGCATGATTAAAATCATGCGAGACCAAAATATTGGTGTTGGGTAATTCCCACACCCAACCTATAAAACCCCAGTTATTCCTCTGATTTCACAATGCTAGATAAGGCTTTTGAAACCTATGTAAAATTTATCTTAGGGTGTGTTTATAGTAGAAGTATATTGGGTGCACTTAAAACCAGAAACAAGCTGGAGTACTTTACACAGATTTCAGAGATTTTCGAAACAAAATCAACATACTTGAAAGTATGGTTTTTTTTTAAAAAAAGAAATTTTAATTTACAACAATCAAGGCACTTGATATTTTTAAAAATATGATGCCCCCTTTTCTTGGAAATTCTCCTTGGACAGAAACCTGGTAACTTATAATCATACTGTTATTGCAGGGTCTTTGTGTGCCTACATGCATACTTGGTACCATGGCTTCACCTAACTGCATCCAACAAAATATGTTGTCTCTAGAAATTTTAAGATCCTCCAGGTGATTCTATAGTGTGCATCCTCCAGAAGTACTGGAGGACCTAGCAAATTTCTAAAAAGGATATCTAATAGATATAGGGAGGTAATATTGTATGTAGTCCTCTAAAATATAGCTCATAGCCTTTGCTAATTCTTGGCAGACCTGCAACCAAATATTAAGCAGGCCAGACCTTGATTAGTTTCCAGTGCTATTTAGTTAAAAATTACCTCCAGCTATGGACATCCTAGAGCAGTGATTCCCAAACTCAGCTGCCTTCGCCCAATGATCAAGGATGCTGGGAGCTGATATCCAAAACACCAGGAAGACTAGAAAAACAACTTCTCTCCCCATATATTAAAGCATTCTCTTAGAATCATAGAGTGGGAAGAAACCACAAGGGCCATCAGGTCCAACCCCATTCTGTCATGCAGAAACACATGATCTAGGCATTCCCAACAGTGACCAATGTTTCTCAACCTATGGATCATCAGATGTTTTGGCCTTCAACTCCCAGAAATCCTAACAGCTGGTAAACTGGCTGGGATTTGTAGACTTGCAGACCCACAGGTTGAGAACCACTGTTCTAGACTCAGTTTAAAAACCTCCAGAGAAGGAGATGCCACCCTACTTTCTCAGAGCTCCCTGGACCCTAAACTATGGCTATCCTTTAGGATGGCAAACTGTCTTGACAATCCCCCTCAATCTTGCCAAGATTTTTGAACATTTTGTGTAATACCAATGTGTCTCAAATGTTCTATTCAATGCTCCCCTTGCTACAGTGTCTGGAAATTTTATTCCAGTCGAACAAAAGCCAGCCATTTGTTTCCTTTCAGTTATATACATTAAGAGTCATGAAGACTTGGTTCCAAACTGAACCAAGAGATTCACATTCAGTCTTGACTCAAATCAGCAGGGCTCCAAATGGTCAGAGCCAAGTTAGTCACAATTCCTCTGGTTTATGCACAACTCTGATTTTTTAGTATATGACTGCCCTTCCTTTCTGTTGTGTAATGAGTATATTGTAAAACTAGGTTAGAACCTTACGGGGGAAAGTACCGGGTGCTGTAATGGATATATAATTACATGTATGTTTTTTGCTCAAGGAAAAGAAAATGCTGACTTCAAAATACAAAAGGATAGGAGTAACTGAGGACAAAACCCCCTGAAACCTCTTTTGCAATATATGAACCAGTTAAACCTCAGCATAAGTGTTTTCCATCATTTTCAAAATACGAGGCTGAATTTGGCTGACAAAGCTATTATATCTGATTACTTGCATAGTAATAAAGTATAGATCAGGATGTGGAAAGAAATTAACTCAAATTTATTTAATAGTAAAGAATATTTTCAAAAGTGAAAGAAAACGTTCCAAAATGGAATGGAATATTTTCTTAGGATTTTGTAATTAGTGTAGTATGTATGTTCCATATTGGATAGGTTTTATGATTAGGTGATTTTATCTTGATTTTAATATTTTGTCAAAGGTTGATTGTGTTATGACAAAGATTACACAATAATTTTTAAAATAAATATGTTGCAAACATGTAATTGGATACTCCCTCGAGTCCAGTGTATTGTGTTGTGAATTACAGTAGAGCTTTGTACATATGAGCTTATGAATTCATAGAAAAAATGGGCAACATGGGATATTATTGAGGTAAGAGAGGTGTCACCATGCAGAACACTTTAATACTCATTTATTTTGTGCTCTGACATTTTGTAGCCATCCATATAACAGGAATCCATCTAGCTTCTCCTATGCAAACTGTTTTGAATTACATTCAGGATATGTACTTGTGTCACTTCTCTTTCTACTTCCCAAGTTCTGCCATCTTTACCCACAGTCTGCATGTTGAAAAACATCAGAATTCTGTAATATTACAAAAGAGAAGGATGGTGCATGTTCATTTCATTCCTCACACTGAAGAATGCTGCATAATATAAGGTCAAGAAGGGCTGGGTATTAGTATGCATTGCAAAAGGGCAGGTTTTGGCATACAGACAATGCAGAGAGCATTGTAGCCCCTTTATGAATACTGGATGGGATGACAGTTATTGCTTCCATGTGATATCACAAAAGAACTGTTCTTCTAAGCAGTTTGGCCCAAATTAATCCATGTGAATTATAAGCCTCACACAATATTTCTTAAGTAGATGTTAATGGGATGCATGTTTATGCCCTCTGAATATGCAGATGGCATCAGGACACATAGAGGGGGCAAGGCTAGGGTAAATGTGAAATACAGTACATGCAGGTCTTTCAGCATAATTCTTATCTTTCAGTATGAGTCTACATGAGCAGAAAGGGAAGAACCATGTTGCTGTTCAGCATTTTATTTCGCAGACATCCTCTCAGGGGAGGAAATGGATGCTTCACATGGTACTTCACTTTGTAACCTCATCCCATTCTGTGTTATTAGTTTTAAAATGGGATCACAATTTTGCCTGGTGTTTCAATTGAAATGTGTACATAAAGCTAAAAAAATGCTCAGGCTGAAATAAGTAGTGAGCATTGTTGCACAGGTTGTTCCCCTGAGCTCAGTCCCAGTAGTAAATAACTCCTGTAAAGCAAAGAATTTGTTTCCCAGCAAGGAACAGCAAACATTTGTGTACAGGGGGCTTGTTCACACAAACTTTTCCATTACTGCATTTTTATGTGGGCCTGTAGATATGTCCTTGTAGTATTTCCTGAAGTGACTCCACTACTTTTTTGCATTAGGCATGACTTAGATACAATATATTTAAAGACAGATAAACATATGGTCATCCCTTCCAGTATTCATAGGATTCAAATCCTATCCAACTTATTGATCATAGCCAATGGTGAGGAATTATGGAAGTGCTGTTCAACATGTAGTAGGCCACACATCCCTTATATGTTAATTGAAGCATTTGTTGAGCAGTACTACTTTTCTCAACATGAAGGAATTAATTCAAAAAGTTCTCAATTCAGTTTTAGAATATTTTTGTGTATACAATGCACTCCTTTCCCCTTCACAGAGTTTTAATGTTAGTTCTTATTCTGTACCATACATTCAATTTGTTATTTTTTATTTGTGAGTTTTCTTACAATAGTAGTAAAAGCTTTGTTGGACTACCTGACATCCCCAAATGGTGAGGCTTGCTTACCAATGAAGAGCTTATATGTATGACAACATGTTTACTGTAGCATCACCAGTGTGAGTGGCATTGGAAGACATTATTCCTGGCCACTGGAGAAACAAAAATATAGTTTATTCAAGCCACAGTTTTTACATGGACGATATATACTAACCACAGTTTTTCGGCGATGTGTTAGCAAACTGTTATTCTACCACAATTCTGTTTTGAATGCTTGACAGCTATGATTTCCTTAAATTATGATGTAACTACCAAGGAAGGATGAATGGGAGAATAACGAAGAGGTCTTGTCAGTCATTCTTGGCTGTTAAAGTCTAGCAGGATGACAACTAGGTTTCTGAACTGGGCTAGTACAGACCCAATGAAATTCCATTGATGTTGCAACTACTGTTTTCATTATGATATTTCACTTATGTGATATTCCATTGATGGAATAACAGTGAGTGTTATGTAGAGTATATTACATTCCTGTTGTGTAATCATGCATTTTATGGACTCAGGTGGAATTTTGGCTTCCAAATCAGCAAATTTGACAGTGAACCAAGACAGTGTTTGTTGGCAGTGTCATTCACTGAGTAGGATGGTAGTTATGTCACCTTACAGATGTTGTTAGACTGTAACTCTCATCAACTCTTGCTAGCATAGTTAAATAATAAGAAACATTTTGAGTCCCATAGCTGCACCTTCATCTTATAGGAATGGTAGCAAAAGAGGAGACTCACAATACAGATTGATTCCATCAATGAAACCATGGACCTGAGTTTGCAAGATCTGAGCAATGCCATTAATAACATGTTGAGTTTTACCCATTGAAGCCTACCAATGTTATACACAAAACAGCTATAACTTGAAACAAGTTGACAGTAATGACAATGACAGGCAATATACTTATAATATTGATAGGCTCCCATGGAATGTATTCACATAATCTTATTGACAACAATGAGATTATGTGCATTGTCAATAACAATATTGACATTACAAGCACTGTACTGCTGATAGTACATCTGTATATTGTAGGTAGTATTATATAGTCAGATCCTTGTTCACTGTTTTCTCTAGCCTAGCCCACAGTGTATAGGGAAATATTTCATTCCATGTAGTTCAGTTGTGCTTCTTATAGCATAGTACTTGAGCTATATATTATTGTTCAATTCAGTGAGAAAAGTTGAAAAAAACAAATCCATATTCTTAGAATATTCATTATTATACATATATAACTATGAAGAACAAGGTCCAACCCCCATGGATTTGACCATGAAAGCCCACTAGGTAACCTTGGACAAATCCAGCTCTCTCGGCCTCAGAAGAAAGTAAAGGCAAAAGCAAAATCCTTTGTGAACAAGAAGCATTGTGAGTTTTGCCTTAGAAGGCACACAACAATAATCACCTAATTCTTTTCTAATACACTGCATAGTTCCGTAATCGTCTGTTGAAGGATAAGTGTAGGATATCAGGGTGTATTACAGAGAATAGACACTGCCATGTAAAATCTTGGGGAAAAAAACAGACCAAGTACAGCTGTTGAATGTATGCATCCTACCATCTGTTGAGAGATCACATCTTCTATCATATTACACTGTTATTGAGTGCCATTGCATTGCCTTAGAAGGCATGGTCTTGGGCATTCCAGAAACTTGGTATTTTGGTAGTCTTCATTCATATTCTACTTCTAAAAAGTAGGATAAGGTGGAAAACCTTAAATTAGGACAATGTATACAAGAGTTTTCAGTTCAGTAATTTCAGTTCAATTTCTTTTAGACCAGATGATAAATGGAATATTCCTAAAACCATTTGTCTATATTGACATTTTCAGTTCTTGACTTTAGTCAATGGTGCAGGAGCATTGGAATATTATAACTTGAACGTAAATGCATCAGAAAAATTACATGCAATAAACAAAACATTATATAAATGGATTCCAATAAAATTAGATTTTCATAGTGACCAACATGTAGTGGAGAAATGAGTTATCAGAAAAATGAAAAACACAGTGGAAGCAACACAAGATAGATTGAAACTCAGATCAAGCATATTTGTCTAATCATTATCATCTTCTGCACAAAGGAAAAAAAACACCTCTCATTATAGTATGATCCTCTGCACCACAGATTAGATATCTATAATTTCACTTGCCCACTACAAAAAAAAAATCCCCTAGAAATGTGTGTCACCCTTTTTGTCCGCCTGTGCCATTCTATGATATGCTTCTAGTCAAAATTTAGAATTTACTATTATCCAGGGTTTCATGTATCTATGTAGGGTCTTGGAACACATCCACCTGTGGAAATAGGGATCATTTTAAATGAATAGTTGTTTATGTATTACTTTACTATATGAGCCAGATTCTTCTATTAAGACATTTGAGACCATGATGGCTTCAAAAGTTGGGAAGCATACATGAACCTCTGGAATGGGGAGATGGTTGGCAAACTATTTTGTAACTTTTTTCCGGTGTTTAAGGAAATGGATCATAGAAAGAGGATTTCCTTGGGAGAAGCGATTTGCTTCAGAGACATTGTCCCTGTGTCCCTGAGTCAAGAAAATGTGACTCAAAACATTTTAGCAACCTCAAAGGGATATCTTAAAAATCATCCAATAATAATTATGGATAATGAGATTTCCTTTTATCTTAAATCTGTAGATAAATTACACAAATCAGATGTACTAATTATTTTGCTTTAGGTTATTTTATTTGACTGTAAGTTGTTTGTACTTTCTTTTCATTTTTTTTTTTTTGTAAAAGGAGAAGGGGAATTTGGCATTTGGAAAAAAGTTATGTTATGGAGAAGTAAAAATATTAGTGAAATACAGTGACTGGCTTGACCATGAAGGAGCTGAGGATGGTGACTGCCGACAGGGAGCTCTGGCGTGCGCTGATCCATGAGGTCATGAAGAGTTGGAAGCGACTGAACATAAACAACATCACAGTGGCCTTGACAAATTCCAGAGTCACTACCTGCCCTTGTTGTTTGCTGGTTAGCAGAAAGAATTAATAGATTTTATAGGGTTTCATTGTAATCATGGAACATTGTTAAATGTTACCAAGTTTTAAAAGCTGCTGGATTCTGTAACATTAGGATGCATTACTAGTAGGTTCTTGCACTGCTCAGAATAAAGATCTGTGGTTTGTGGTTGTTGTGTGACTTTCTTCCATTCCAAATGTTACCCAATCAATGTGGGTCTGTGCTGTCTGGTGCAGCACTTCGGCAGACAAGCTGTAACTAAAGTTAAAACCCAGTGCTGTCTGAAGCTGTAATTAAGTAATTATACATTGGCATTTTAGAAAGGGGACAGTCCTTTTCTCGACATAATACAGAGAAGAGGCATAGCACTTATGTCAAAGAGACATACTGGATTAATAGCTTTGTAATGAAAAGAGGATGGCCCCTTTCAAGGATTGGGATGCAATAACATTTCTGTGTTCTTTCAGAACTAGATTCACTCTATCAGCCCTGATGTATATCATAATGAAGTTAAAATAATGTTGCCTAAACTCCTAGGAATTTATAACATTGCTTTGGTGATCACAATTTGGTAAAGTTGGATGGGCATTGTGTTTTTAAAAGATATTCTGTTCTTTGGAATAACTGCATATAGTACTGGTGATGAGAACAGAATTGGCTGTCCTTCCTTCATAGCCCCTTGAACTGTCCCCAGAGTGACCCTATGGTCTCTCAGTTCATCCTTCCAATTGGGAAAGAGGGTCAGATCATCCTGCTGAATTTGAGGTCCTGGCAGCCACCTTGAGTACCAGCTTGGGAGAATGACCAGGTATATATAAAGTGATGGATAAGTGATGAATGGCACTGATGTATCATGCTTGTTTTATTTATTTGATGTTTTCATGTAGTCTCCATTTGATTTGTAGGAAGAAAAAACACATTTTGTGTCCAGAAGATTTCATTTAAAAACAAATCAGAAATGAATCTTATTTTTTGGATTAAAAAAGAAATGCGATAATAAGAAATAGAAACATTCTGTTCAGAAAGTGACAAACAAGATAAAAGCTAGGCTTTTGGACCATTCACATTTTTTTTCTGGAAGAAGTTTGGAAATGCTGTTGAATATATATATGATACATGACAGGTTTACAGAGATTGTTAGTGAATGTCATGGTTTTTGGTTAGCGCCTCCTGAAAGCAACTTTGACTCGATGGCCATGAAATACCTTAACCCAGATACTTTTTAAGTAATAAATTCATATAATCTTAATTCTCAGAATAATTCAAGCAAGTATGATTTATAGGTGCAGACCCAGGAAGGTGGAAAAATAATAGAGTTCCATACAGTTTCACATATTGACACTCGCTCTCTCATATAATTCCAATACAATTATACATTATACTGTGATCCTCAACCTGCCATGTTTCTGGTGCATGTTGGTACATCTACAAGCTGGACACATTGGGTCTGTATTTTATTACCACAATTTTAATGGCCCATGGCACATTAGTTGGGGTTATTAAGTGGGCCACCCAGAAGGAAATTGTTAGGCTTCTTCCTTAACAGGGTGCAATAGCTCATTAGCACTTGGGTATTGTCTGCAAACTCCAAAATCTTGATGCAAACTGCAGGGCTCTTGAACTTTCAACCAGAGTTCATCAGTATAAAAGCCTGTTCAAGTAAGGCTTCCTTTTTTTGCTGATAGAGTATTAAGATGTATTTGAGTTCACATTTATTTCCTAGACTTTGGATATCTAGTCATAAATAAATTGAGCAAGTTTTCAAATTCTTTCTCAATACCAGGATTGACACAACATTAAGCAAAATTGTTTAAATGGGGGAAGATTGACCTATATTTTTGCAGGTTGGTTATGCTTATTGATCTGTCACTCAAACCAGAGTCTTAATGT
The DNA here is from genome assembly GCF_037176765.1 of Anolis sagrei. Lineage (NCBI taxonomy): Eukaryota > Metazoa > Chordata > Lepidosauria > Squamata > Anolidae > Anolis > Anolis sagrei. The sequence continues at coordinate 207,821,933 of NC_090023.1, read as the reverse complement.
AGATATTTGAAGTTTAATGTGAGTGTGGACTCTTGACAATCTAGCCCTCAATCCTGTTTTCATTGGAAAACATGGATAATACCAAAGTTAGCATGCTCATATTGTTTTTGTAATCATTTATAAATTACGAAGTGTTCAGTACATCTGGAATAGAGATGGAAGAGATCCAAGAGTGGATTCCAAGGCTGCCATGAACTCTGGTAATTTTCATTTTAAATAATAGTTCTGGGAGCAGTTAGATGGTGGATGCAACATATCTCAGGCCCTGCCTCATTGACACTAGTGGTATGTTGTTATTAGATGATTTGTGCTACAAAATGTGGGCTATACTGTAGTCCAACGCATTAGTATTACTATAGTAGAGCAATGCGTTAGTATAAAAAGTAACATACACTGTTTTTGTCCATTTAATCTTATCTGATGGGGTATATGAAAGTGGAACTTGCCCATAGACTGAAAGTCTAGGAACTCTGTATGGAATATCGCCTTCATAAAGCTTGCAGAATGCTTCTATGCATGTGTTGTACTTCTCTCTGCCGAGAGAGAGGGGGTGGGGGTGAGGGGAGAGAAAGAGAGACAGGGAGACCTCCGCGAAGAGAATGACAGGGTTTGATATAAACCAGCAGGACTGCATTTCTGCCATTATTCAACAGTAAACCCTTTCACAATACCATATGCTGTGCATTCCAGCACAGCAGTGTAGGGTGTGATATAGTTAAAACACATTCTGCAAACAGGAAATGCTGGTAACCACTACGTGTGCTTTTCATGGAGATAAAGTAATGGGAGAAAGTTTTAAAAATACTGCAGGCTTGGCAAAGAGAAGGAGGGAGGGAAGGGAGGGAGCCGGAGGTAAAATAAAGAGTGTGAGACACATTTCAGTCCTAAACAACTGATCGATGTGAAAATTCAGGCATAAAATGAAACAACTGTTGGAACAGTCAGCAACAGGTGAAAGGGTTATTCCAGTCTGAAAGATGTGCTGTCTCTATATTTCAACGTAGTGCTCCCTTACCCACATGTGGGTGGCTTTAATTTTTTTCACCAGTGTTTTCCACACATGCATCTTTGATTTTGGTTCCAAAAAAATTGCACAAGGCTTATTTATAAATGTTTGTGTGGTTTAAAAACAAACAAACGAACAAACAAACACACACACACACACACACACACGAAAAACATGGTGTTTATTTTTTTCTTCCTAAACTTGGCAAACCCAGCAAACATTGGTATTAAAAAATATTTTGTTACTTTTCTTGGCAGCCTTTGGGAAGAAGGAGTTGCAACATTAGCCCTAGTAGGTGATAGTCCAAAAAAGTAAAAGAGATGGAGGGAGTGACTTTGAATCACAGACAGACACCATACTTTTAATAAAATAAATGAAGTGAAGCCTGTTGAGCCGTGGGTGGACTATGTTGGTGCAAGTCAGACTCTACCATTAGTAGTGAAAATTGACAGGCTGAGAACTGGGACATAAACAAAAATGTCAGTCCCTGGGAGTCTTGTTCGCTGGACAATGTCTCAATTGTTTCCTTGATTTTTCGCAGGCAGCAGGGGATACTGGGAGTTTAACTATTTGCCATCCATATAGTCTCTGGACGCATTTGCAGGAAGAGGTGGCAGAAAATAGTGTTTTCAGTGTAGCAGCGATTAAACATGTCCATGAGAGATAAGGAAAAGGTCACCCTGTTCTCTACATATTTGACTAGCGTTCAGGCTGAATGTTCCATGTGTTGAAAAGTTTGCTTTCTTCTTGCAACTTTCCTTTTACGTTCTGCAGTGGGTTGTTTAAAGGAGAGATTGACAGAATAGAAGGGGGGGGGGGTTAATGGGACTGGTCAAGGGAAGGCTTTCTCTTTTTTAAAAAGGTATTGTTCTCTTGAAAGATAGCATCAAGCCTGCAGGGGATTTGTTCTTTAATTGAGAAGGCAATCTAGTGTTGACAAGACAGTTTTGAAATTGGGTGAAATTTGAGGAGCAGCATGTTGCCTCACCATGTTTTAGCTATTTAACTGTTTTGTGACAAAAAAGTAAGCAGTATCAGATACATATATAGAAAGAGAGAAGAGTCTAGTGATGTAGCCCTCCTCGTGCTTGCACTTTCTTCTGAACAAAACCATGCAAGGAGAGTCTATAGCATTCCAGATGTTGCTGAATGTGTTTCAAGAGATGCAAATTTCAAAACCTTTTTTTGTCAGCATCTTTTAAACATGTATTGTCTTGCAAGAGGGAAAAGGTGAGATGGGGAAGAAAACAGACAGACATTTCCCCCTTCCCCTTGGTACAAAAATGTGAAGCATTACAGCTTGGAGATAAAGCCTGTTTCCGCAACACCCCCATGTCTTAAAATTTAATAATCCTCAGGGCTATAAGTCAGTCTTTCTGACAAAGACTGACTTATAGGGAGAGGGAGGCTTATTTTACTGTATACCCATTTCCAGTTTTCTTGCATTTTTGCAATGTTTTGTTCATATCAATGTGTCCTTCCCACTCCCTGTGCCTTGTCTTTTCTTTCAAATCTACTTGCAATCTGTAGCCAGCTAATGTCTGCAGTACTGCCTTTTTCATGTCAGACAGGAAATCACTACCTAAGTGACTACTACAGCCTAAAACATGGTACAAATCCATTATCTACTGTAATTATACATTATCTTGAAATACCAAATAGCAACAAAAGGTATTTAAAGCCTTCACATGGACAGAGTTTTCTTATTTTTAAAGCTTCAAATTTTATCTCCTGAAGTTGTTTTTTTTTTTTAAAAAAAATCAACATGACCGTTGGTCTTAATAATCCTCTATCTATGTATTTGAGGGACGTTTATTAGCCAAGAGAATCCTCTCTAGGAATTTCTAGGTCTTCCGGCCCACTTCTGTGGTCAACTTCCACTGGAAGGTGGCCATAAAATAGCTGGGCATCTCTATAAATCTCTAGGTCCAATTATGCCTGGAGTAAGACTACCATCAAGACACACTGAAGAACAAGATTCTCAGACTATTTCAATCAAATAGATGAATAATTGAATCCAGAAAAAGTGGAAACCACAAATGTAGGATGGTTGTACCATCTTTATTACTGTCCTCTAGACAAGTCCTGGCTTGTCAACATCAACAACAGCAACAATGTATATACAAACATGTATGAGCACCCAAACACACGGATACACTTGAATATGCTTGCTTGCATGCATGCATGCATGTTGTTGTTGTTGTTGTTGTTGTTGTTGTTTTTATTGAAGTTGTTTCTGACTTATGATAGCACAAATTCAAACTTGGTGTTACAATAAGCATTTGTGTTTCTTGGCAAGATTTGTTCAAAAGGGGTTCTCTTTGTGTCTTCTGAGACAGAAACTTGCCCAAGGTCACCTAGTGGTTTTCCTTGGCTGAGCGGGGATTTTACCCTTGATCTCCAGAGTTGTAGTCCAGTGCTCAAGTCACTACACCACATATGCACACAACTTAGTCTTTAGTTTGGTGATAACAGCACTGACCTAGTTTAAAGATTTGTTGTAAGAATTACAACAAGAACACTCTAAGCAATATGCAAATGCATGCTGGTGTTGTTCTGTGAAAGGGCCTGTCAGCCCACATAACTACACCGTCAGTGCTGTAGCTCTTAGGCTAATTGGGATACACTAAAGTTGAATGCTATCTGCTTGCATTTTGCAAGGGGGTGGTGGTGAAGGGCTTTCGGGGTTTCCTTTTCAACATCTAGTGATTATTTACAGCACACAGTACCATGAAAACAAGGCAAGGTAAAACCCTGCAGATTATTACATGGTGTACTTTTGGTATTCTAGGTCAACAGTTGAAGGGAAGTATACAAGCCTTGAACTATTACAACATGATGAAAATATGTCACAGAGTAAGGCATGTAATGAAAACTTGCCCTCGCCTCTTTTTCCTTTCTCAAGCCAAGATAAATATCAGCACAAAAGCCAAGGTACTAAAGCCATCTGAATTGTGCAGAAATCAAAACAAAAACCCAACAGTGTTTGGATATTTGCATCAAATGGATGCACGGAAATATATTTAGTTGAATTCAGTCTGTACCATTTTTCTTCAGTCTTGTGAGTGTAATTTATTTTAATGGAATTAAATAGAAATGGGAATAGAAGAAATAGCTGTATTGTGCCAAATAGGAAGTCCTAATCAGCACTCATTATACCTTATTGATTATTCATGTTCTTAGATGTTTTTACTTGTTTGTAACATCTATTTTAGGATAGGAGAAGGGTCCATTAGTTTTACCTTTTAGAAATAGGTGGATTTCTATCTGTGTTCCCGTTATTCGTGAAGAGTTTAGTAATTGCTTTTGGATCTCTGGAGGCATGTGTCAAGAATCATCTCTGTGCTGCTAGTCTAGTTCAACAAGTATGCTATAGAAATGGAAGGTTCTGTTATCCATCAGATTTTTCTGTTCCATTTGTTGCAGATGAAAGGCGAATGAATTTAGTGCTCACTTTCTTCTTACTCTGACAGTTATTGATCCTCTCTGGAATTTTACAATTCGCAATCTGGTCCTGCGATGACACAGGGAATTCCCAATTTGTTGTAATAACTGAGCTCTCTAGTGCTATTTCAGTTAAGATGGTGTTCCTTGACTGTGTTTCAGATGTAGGTCTTAGTGTTTTTCGAAGTTGCATCTTAATAAGGTAGCCGTAGCTTTCTTGCTTTGAAGAAATATTCAATTAAAATTGTTAGATTTTTGTTTTAATGAACTCATAGCTTTGCTGAGGAATGGGAATGCAGTGACTAGAACACTTGGATAATTGGCGCTTGAAGCTCAACTTCTAACCTGAGCTGTGCTCTCCCTTCTACCTGCCCCACAGTAGCCTTAAATAAGTAGTAACAACCATATTTCTACTTTCTATTCCTCTCTCCAGTTCTTTATGGGTGGTTATCCTATTGTTTCCTAGCAATCTGTAAGTGAGTATTAGAAATCAATCACGTTTTCAAAATATTCAAATTTCGGTTTAAAAATTGGTGTTTACGTTGTATATGTCCACGAGAAATTATTTTAATTGGATATAGTTTCAACCAGGTAAATGTTTGACAGGTCTATCTACAAGAATAAGTCAAAGTTCTAGTTTTAGAGGCCTGTGGTGACAGTGGATGAAGTCATTTTACTATTTTATTACTCATTCTGAGACACTTGGAAATTGCAGTTTTTTCAAAAACTGAAATTTGGAAACTATTTTGTGCCCCCAAAAGTCAGAAAACAAAATTACTGTGCAGAAAACATATTTTCCACACAGAAAACAGCATTTTCTGCATAGAAATACTATAACTTTTCAAAAGGGCATTTTTATGCAAAATAAATTCTAAATTGCTAAAACTTGGCTGTCTAGGATTCCCCAATAGTATTTTCTGATATTCAACAAACCCATTTTTCAGATATTTTAGAATTTTCCCTCTATACCTGTTGCACAACTAGTTATATTAAAATAGCAATCCTAAATATGCATACTAGCAGTAAGCATGTATAAGTTTTCACTCTAATTTTAACTATTCTTACTTTCTGCTGAATCAGAGATGGGGAAAGGTTGTTTTTTTTTAAGTTGGACTAAGACCCTTTCTGACATTTTGTTTATGCATTGGGTAATCTGTCAGAATTCCACCTTAAACCTTACTAGCAGGGCATGACTGTAACAGCTCTCCTCTGTCTCATATTTCCTTGTAACGATTTATAGGTGTCGGCTCATTTTCCCCTCTTTTCTATGGCTTATTGATCTCTACAATACCCTTTTGGGGTATTGACTAGATATTGCCAACTGTGGATATGAATAACAGGTTTTTGTTATTTTCAAGTTTCTTTTTTACATTTCTTTCCTAATTGGTTCTGTGATGAAATTTGCCTTTCTTTCTTACTCCAGCCTCACTGGGTTGACATTAACTTTGAACTATCTACCACACCCTTCATCTCTTTCTTGATTAGTTGATGTCAGCTGAGAACCCACAGAGGCCAGTAAGTTCACATATGTGATTCCAAGTCTCTTTCTGTAATATTTTTTTGTGTAATCTGGAACATTACTTTTCTTTTCTGAAAAAATGCTATAAGATCATCCAGAAGGACCTAATGATGCCTAGGAAAGTGTTTTCTCTAGGCTTCCGGCATATTTCTATACCCAGCTTTCAGTGAAATCTCCAGTAGAACTTGACCATCGAATCATGCTTAGAGAGAAAATGTCTCTAGGTCCTATGAATCCAATCTGTGATTCTATGGGATTCAAAGCTCTTTGTGTATAATTGAAATCACAATCAACAAACTTCCATAATAAGTGAGCCTACTGTATGTGAAATTAAAATCATTTTGCTCTAGTTGGGATAACTTTACTTTGGTTACTTCTGCAATTTTAATGTCTATTCCCCAAATTTGAAAAGATCCTCATGGAGTACTTCCTTTGTTGCAGTTATAAAGAATACAGGGAATCAAATTAAATCTTTATTAGAGCCGTTGACCAGCAGAAGGAGAGTGTGGTACAGTCTCATAAAAGCATTATACATTCAAATAATGTTAATCTAGACTAAAAGCTAACATAGTTTTTAAAAATAGACGAAAATAAAATGGGAAGAGAATCTGGAGGGAGGGGTAGGAGCATTCAAGAATATGAGGGACCATAAGGAGGGAGTGGTACAGTCAGGCACAAGTCTAGAGGACCAGAGGTGGGAGCAATAAACATCTATAGTTACTATTTTCTGATAAACTAGAATGCTAACTTGTGGTACCAGTCATCACCCAGTGAATTTTAAGCGCTGCTTCACAGGACATAGGGAAAAGATACAGTGAACATGTATAGTTTAGGTTGTTCCAAAATGATAGACCCAACTTCAAAGCAATACATCTCATGATGGCAACATGTTACAATTACACAAAAAGTTATTAACAGTTTAATGAGGTATTAAGTTGTCAAGTTTTAGTAGCCATTTTGAATCCAAAACAAAATCTAAAAAAAACTTTGCAAATGGAGAATATTTTGTTAGGCCCCATGTTGGGGAGTTGCCATTTTGTGAATGACTGAAGCTAGCGGCTATTTGTGCGCCAGGAGAGGCATCTAGCAGCAATCCTTTGAAACTCTATTCCCCACCTTTTCAAGTAGTAAAAGTTCCATTTATGGGTGGTTCATGGTGGTACCTGTTTCTTTTTGAAACACCATATAATCCTAGAAATTGATATTTGGTCGTCTTTAAAAAAAAACCAGGAGCAACATCTACCTACAAGAATTCAGCTCTTTGACTTGTACTGATTTATGTACCCCTTCGACAAAAGGTTATATTTATTTTGGATAGTCCCACAATCCCAGAGACCAAATTTTCAGCAGGTGCTGTATTCTGGAGAAAGAAACAGGTTTTGACATAGGATTTCCTTTTACAGATTCAGACCCTATATTTCCTTTGCGGCACCAATAATTTTAACATGATTGTCTATGCCTTGGTGTAGCAGGCTGGATGGTCTTCAAGCTGTTCAGTGCATATCGTGCTAGAGGCTCGCATGTTTTATTTCAAAAGTCCTGCTCATGCAGAGGTTAACAGGACACAGCACTCCAAAGTATGGCTAGGGACCCAGGGCTTATTAGAGCAAGAGAGAGCCGAGTTGAACAGCAAATGTTGGAATGATGATAATCAGTCTTTCCCAGCTGGTTCTATGCATTGCAGGAGGCTGGCAGGGCTTTTAAACAGGAGAGCCTCACATCTGCTTTTGTTTATCCTTTTGCTGCAGGCAAGGCTGAAAACTTAATAAATGGCATGAAACCTAAGGAAGCATAAATATAAAAAAAAGCATTAGAGAAATTACACCACCCTTGCCTACCTGCAATGTTTTAATAACAAAAATAAAGTCTGTATGTATTCTTTCTCTCTAAAAACACCCACATGCCCCAGGATTTCAGTGAGGTTCCCTTGTCTGAAACATTCTTCTTTGTGGTCCCAGGCTTTCTGGGCTCTTACTTCTAACTCCTCCCACAGACTCTCATCCATTTTTCAGTGGCAACCAGCTCTCTAAAGATGCCATAGTAGCTTTTCCAAAATGATACTTTATAAAGTGGTGTTTAAAATGATGTGGAACCTTATATCTCACCGAGTAGATAAAAGAAAGTCCCTAGCAATGGAAGCACAATGTACAGCCAATGTCTCTTAATATTTCATTTAATACACATGTATTTGCTTTCATGTTTTTCTGTCGTTTTTTCAATCCAGTTTTCCTGTCACCGAGAATGGTGTGAGTAGGGCTCACTGAGGAGAAACAATAAGCATTCAAACCCAGACACCTTGGGGAGGGAGAGAGAGAGAGAAAGAGAGAATGATAGAGAGAGAGATTGTATTGAGTACATCGCCGTTCTTGTATGATCTATTACAAAAGAACTGGCATTTATGCATTAACCCCTAATATAAGTGTAATATAATGTACATTTGAAGAAGAACTCCAAAATATGTATTTCTACAGCTAATGGTTTGTTGAATACATTCAATGCAATTGTGTGCTGATTATTAACAGAAGATGTGAATCGGGTCAGAAGAACAGTATAATTTGAAGACCTTGAACTGTTTCTCTTAGCTGAAGGCTGCAGTCTGCATCTGCTTAAAATCAGATTAATTTATTTGGTGAATTGGGGACTTTCTAATGTGGTAGATTCAGAGTGTGCTGTAAAGTCTTTCTTTGATAACAGTCAAACACCAATAAATGATTTCAAATGTCTGTATCTGGAGGTTGACCACATGCAGATTAAATAAGCCCTGAACATGCAGAAACTGGGGGAACTCAAGCATACAGCTTTTCCTTGAAGTACAATATACTGGAAGCTTCCTTTGCTCAAAATATGTTCTTGTAAATTTATTTTTATTGCAATACAACATACACAGGATGTGTCCAAGTAAACTTTATCTACACAGGGTTTGGTTATACATGTCAATCTGCATTTCATTTAGTTATTAATAAGAATGTTACGGATGTACTTGAAAGGGCATTTGATTCATGTCCAAGGGTATCCCCCCATGATTAATTAATTAATTGCACTGACTTTTATGTATGCAAAATAATATAAATAAAAAAATACTCAAAAGGAAAAACATGGAAAATGGTTAGGAAGTACGTTGACAACTCAGTTGGTGGGTTCTGTGCTATTGGGATGGAGAACCTGCTCTAAGTTTTATTATGAACATGGAAATTCTGGATCTAAATCCCAACATTGGTTCTGAACTTTGTTTTGTATTTTATTTTTATTTTTTTAAAAAGATTCACAGCCCCGCTGATATTGAAGCCATGACTTGCCACTTCCTCTCAGAGCATGGAGAATTGCCTGTAGATGTCATCGGCTGATATTGAGTGTATCTCCACAGCTTATACAACAGTCTCAACTCTTCGACATTCTTTCTTATATCATGTGATGGTCTTCTAGTGTTCTTTGCTTTATTTCATTTTGAGAGAACTTATTGTAGTCCTTTTTTTTAGAATGTTTTGCATCCTTCACATGATCCAGTCAACAAAGTTCAAGAGTAAAAACATTAGAATCTTGCATCCAGAGCCCTTTAGGCTTCCAAATCTTGTTACATGCTCACTAAGACTGGATTTATAGAGATTGTTTTATCTGGAGTATTTCTTTTTTGAGTGAACATAACATGTAGGTGCTTTCTTTTTGTTTTGTCCATGTAAATATGTCTCACTCTGCAGTTCAGATTTTTAAAAAGCATTTTCTTGTTTCTCAGCCAAAGAAAGGTCCTGGAGCAACATGAATATACAATAGAACCTTGGTACCGTTGGGGTTTGGTTACAAGACCACCATGTATATCAAAATCCATGCATGTTCAAGTTTCATTATATACAATGGCATAGTAAAATGGTCCCTTATATAAAATGGAACCAAGATTTGCATTTGAGTTTTCTCCCCTATATTTTCAAACCAAGGATGATTGAATTATTGGATGTGGAATCCTTGGATACAGAGGACTACTGCAATCCTTAAAAAAACAAATTATTTACAATGTCCCTCCAGTCTGGGTTCTTTAGATGATAAAACATTTAATAAACAATGGAGGTTTGTAGCATTTTGTTTTGCAAAAAATAAGCAAGTTAAACTTCAAGAATTGGGCCCAGTCAACCCATCAGGATAATGCTATAATGAGGTTTCCTGGTGTATTCTAGTTCATTATGAACACCTAACATGATGGGGCTCATTTGTTTTCCTTTCACACAAGGTGGTAGCCAGAAGACATAGCTTATTGTGACAACGAATCCCAGGATCATAAACCACAACAAACCATCTTTTGTTGTGAAGCTTGTTCAGATATCCCAGTAATCAAAAACTTCCTGGTTATTCTACCTGTTTGTATGTTACGATGAAGAATGACCTGGATACACCAGCACAATACTGGTCCATTGTGAACTAGGCATAGAAAATATTAATCTTACCACACACACAAACCATATCACACAGAGCGGGAAAGAGATGAAGTTTCACTATGTTCCTTTTTATTAGTATGTTTACTGTACTACTTTTGATAATTTTACCCTGGATCTCCAAGATGAACTGCAGTGCTAAATTGCTACTTATTCCCTATCCATTATTTTATTGTTAGGCAATTGATATCAGTTGGCCTGTTCTGTAAATTGTTCTGTCGTTAGTGTGTATTAGCTGCCCAGTTAGTTTTTTAAGCTTGCTCTTTATACGTTGTATATAAAACTTGTCATCAGGAGGGCTTGGCATCCCTAATAGAACTGAATGGTACTGGACAAATTTATATATGTTCTATATGCTCACTTAAAATGTTCAGACAACTGGAAGAGTATATAGTCGAATGAATTTGAGTATTGCATAGGTAATATGAAGCTGACTGATACATAATAATTTATCCTTTTTGCAATTGAAGGTTGTTCAGCAAAAGAATGTGTACAGTTTGCTTAAGGCACAATGTGCAGACAGAGCCAGGAGAAAAGGACAAAGTGATCGACCCAAAGTGTGTGATTGTCTAATGCATGAAACAGATATTGAAAGAAAGAATATGATCATTGGCATACCCCATTGCCTATTACAAAAGCACAGATCATTATTTATATTGTAAGCACAGGGGTGAAATTAGAAAGATATGGAAATAGAAGTTGGGGAAAATGCATTTATTTCAACTATGTTTAAGTTTAGGATTAGTTCTAATAGAATGTAGAACCTCAGTGGGACATAACAAATTCATTTCTTTAATAGTTTTCTCTTTGTCCCAACCCAACTGAGGACTGGGAATTATGTTGTCATAGACTTCAGCAATCTTAACAATCATAACCAATGATCAGGCATGCTGGAAGTTACAATCCAGCAACATTTGGAGAACTGCATGACTCCTACTGCAATTGTAACTGCTCAGAAAGGCAATTCACCTTTTTGAAAAAAATAATAATTTGAAAATTCTGGCTAGCATCTAATGGCAGACACAAGGCCACCAGGGAAGCATGAAACTGATTTTGATTTATGCCTACGTGTAGCTGTTCAGCTCCAACTTTTCATTCATTTTATTATCTATAGACAATAAGCAATGCCTCTGTACTGATACACTTGCTTCTCCTACACAGGACTGTCTTTTTCCAGAAGGGTTCATCCATCAGGTCAAGTCTGGGACACTCTCTTCTCATATGGCTAGCTTATGTTCTGAACACATTGGAATGAAACAGCTGCCATTCAAGGCTATTTGATTTCACAAGTCCATTGCATTCACAGTGGGATCTCACTTAGTTATCCCTGTGTTTTGGGAGAAATGGATATGTGGAACCTGTTTGCTGTCTTTCTGCTACTGTGACTGTATGTGATTAGAAGCAATCTCATAGCTACCCCCCAAATCCCTAGAGACAAAAGTGGTTCATCTTAGGAAGAAAAAAAAACCATACTGCAAGAATCTCACTTTCATTTAATAATAGGTTGGAGAGGGGTGAGGTTCAAAAAACAGCAAAATACTAACAGGAATGGGAAACAGATGAATTTGAAAGATATCATTCTAGAGGGTTTTTTTTAAAAAAGAAATAATTTCTGAGTAGTAGGATTAGCACAGTGTGACCAGCATAGTAGGAGAGCCGGTGTGGTATCATGGTTTGAGTGCTGGAATATGACTTGGGAGATCAGGATTTGACTCCCCGCTTGGCCATGGAAACCCACTAGATGACTTTTGGCAAAACCTCATAATCCCAGCCCCAGAAGACCCTTTAATGGGTTCATTTTAGGGTTACATAACATCAAGAAGGACTAGCACAACCCTACCTTTTAAATAAGGAATTCACATTAGATTTAGAGAAAGGGAATTCAGATTTCTCTTGTGACTGTATTCAGTTAGTCATAGGATGCATTGGAATAGAAAAAGTAGAAAATATGATATATTTTCTCTCAAGATCAAGATATATTATGTCACAATGTTCTTCCTCTGGTTGGACAAAATAAATGTTCACTATTTCATAAAGTAAACTTCCAGGACTCTTTGTAGTGCAGCATGCTAAGAAATCACTAGCATAAGTGAGCCACTGTAATAAGAGATCTAGTAAAAATAGAAGAGAGGAAGTAATGAATGATATGAAATCAAGGAGAATGATCTGATCAGCTCCATAGTCATCATTTTTCTCCATCAAGCACAGGATCACATGATTGTATTGCTAGATCAGGAGTGTGTAACTGCCCTCCAGAGGAGGTGAAGGGAATTCTTTGAATTCAGTGAGGCTAATTCTTAGCTAAATAGGATTGGCAATGGCTTGTATTTGGGCAGAACATCACTATCAGCTATTTTTTTCTGATTCCAGTAATAAGGACATTACTGCATGCTTCCTCATGATCCATGATAGTGGCAACCTATCATTATGATGCTAGGGAGCTTCACACAGCTATTGGTTCAGTTGTGACACCTCAGCTGTGCAAGACCACACTTCTGGGTGGGCAGCGTAAATCCATCCTTCTGCTGTGTCAATTCTCCCTGGGGGATCTCATCACACAAGGTATTTTCTGGCTTTAACCATCAGTAGCATCTAATGGGTTAATTGTGCTGAAATTGCAAATCGACGATGGCATTGTGTGATAAAAACTGTGGCATCATGTTACTGTGCTGGTGCGCTGCTTCTACATGATAAAGTCCTTAATTTTTCAAATGTTAAGAAAAGTTGGCCTGTTAAAAGGTTTTCCATTTGGCTACTTCACTTTTGATCTTATTTTGAATATTTCCTATAAACGATTATTGCTACTTCTTTTGGTGAATAGTATTCAGTGGGCCCAATATTTGTCTCATTTGTTTCTTTCATGTTTTTGTTTTGTACCATTCATTTGGATGGCACGAAATGGTATACCCCCTTCCTGTTCAGAAAAATTAGTGAAATGAAAGGTAAGTGGGAACTGTAACCATTTGGCTGGCTGCTTTTTAGTGCTTGGCACTCGGCTGTAGGACCTAGCAAGACCTACAGCTGAGCACCAAGTGCCTCTTACTTGGCGCTTGGTGTGCTCAACTGTAGGCCCAGCCAGAGCCTACATCCAAGCACACCAGGTGCTCAGTACTCAATTGTAGGCACAGCCAGGGCCTGCCAGGGCCTACATCCGAGTATGCCAGATACTCGACATGCTCAGTGTACTCGACTGTAGGCCCTGGCAGGCCCTAGCAGGGCCTACAGCTGAGCACTGAGCGCCCCTTACTTGGTGCTCAGTAAGGGATGCCTTACAAATGAAAATGGTGCCTTACAAATGAAACAAACCAAAATGAATAGGGATTCTGTACAAATGCACAAGACTACTGAATAGTGTGGGCTTGATGGAATCACGTTTGCTTTTATGTACACCAATGAGAATTTCTTTTATGAGAACATGAATGCACATGATTATGAACGTCTCACATATTTTAGTTTATAGTACATTGTTTTACTGTTTAATACATTTGATTTTTCTGGTAAGGTTTATAGTTATAATTGTGATGGCTAATTTGTGATGCTTCCATGTTCTTTCGGCTAGTAGTTTTTTAATACAAGTATTTTTTAAAAGATAATTGGATAGACCTGGACCAAAAAAAGTTACTTTTCTCAATTAAAGTTTGAAAGGAAGTTACAACCCTTAAGTAACATAAAGAGCCACTGTATTGGTATAATGTCTTCTAGTTCAGTGGTTCTCAACCTGTGTCCCCAGGTGTTTTGGCCTATGACTCCCAGAAATCCCAGCCACTTTACCAGCTGTTAGGATTTCTGGGAATTGAAGGCCAAAACATCTGGGGACCCACGGGTTGAGAACTGTTCTAGTTACTTTGTAAAGATTATTCAGAAATGTCATTTGAAATTTTAAATGGTTTCCTTTAGTTAAATAAATAAATAAATAAATGGAAAACAGCAAGTATAGTTGGCCCTTCACGTTCACGGAATCTACATTCACAGATTTACCCATCCATAACTTGATTTTTAAAAAAATCCAAAACCAAACTTTGATGTTTCCATTTTATACAAGGGACACCATTTTACTCTGTCATTTTATATATGGAAACTTGAACATCCATGGATTTTGGTATTTTTGTATCCATGGTGGTGTTTATGAAATCAAACTCCATTGGGTATCAAAGGCCCAATGTAATACAATGAGTTCTTATGAGATTTTTGCTATAGTAAAAGTAATATGTAATAAAAAGAATTTTTAATCACTGTAAAAGGTAAGAAGGATGACTAATGTTTAAAAAGTAACTTTCCCAATCTGGATACACTAAATGTTGTACAAAAAGCAGGAGCATTTTATCCTGCAATAGTGATAAACATCAAGGGTGAAAATCTATCAGGCCAAAGGCAAATTTGATGTTTGAAATAACTGGAGACAATACCAAGGAAGAAGGCATATAATGACATATATTTTGAAAGCAAGTCTCATTTTACAATTGTGGTTTGTATCAACACTAGAATTTAGGAAAGAAGAACAAAATGATCTTCGTGTTATACATGCGTCATATTCACTGAAGAGTACTATTGGATATTACACCAAATTCTAGGATTGTTCATATATTTACTTTTGTCCCTCGGCTTACATCTGAATGTCTTTATTGCTTTGTTGGCATACCATTACTTTCTCCTGACTGGAGCTGTAGTCTTGTGAAGGATATGAAAAGGCAGACCATCTATTCAGCCATTCTGCTTGGGAATAAATAATTCTAATGATATGCAAGAGTTAAATAAATGTAATACTTTAGCGTAAGTGAGATCCAACTCTACCCATCTGTATTAATGAGATGCAGGTAGTAAGTAGCAAATGGTTCAACTCACTAGTTATATTTGCTTGAAAGACAGCTAGGCAATAAAACTTCACTGTAAGCTCCAAATCTGTCATTTAGCTATGTGAGTAAAACATCCATAAATAAGGAAATAGCAGACATCTATAACTTTGGCATTTGCTGGCACATTTTGCCAGTGTTGTTGTTGCTTGACATAGAAAGCGGTAGGCCCAACAACATTTCTCATTTGGATTTTGCTAAGAGTTTGTCAGATTTCTTCTTGTTTTTGATGCTGGCTTTGGCAGCTCCATTTCAGTTTCCTACTTAACCATAAATAAGTTAGCTTGTGATGCACTAGTACTTCCCTTGCCTTACACAAAGCTGATTGAAATGATAAACTTCATATCTTGTAAATCATAAAGGAGCACATTTGCATCTCTCTCTCAGTGCTTTCCCATCATCCAGAATTTTTGAAAGAACATTCAAAATGAATAAATAAAGTTTCTGGGCAATTTATGATAGCGTATCAACCAAGTCAGTATTTGTTGTGTAGCTGTTTATGCTGGCTTCAATCAAAGTACTGTTACTAAGACACTTCTATGAGTGGAACCTCCTCCAGCCCATTTCTGCTGGTTTTATGGATCAGCAGAAGACTGAATGGGTGGCAGATCAAAATAAGAGTCATTTTCAGGTTGGCAATAAAACATTTCACGTTACTCTTTGCTTGAAATATAACTGAAACTGCTTAGAGTGGGTCTTGTGATTTTCTTAGGGGGTAAGATCACATTTCAGAAGATTTTGAGAAATGGTAAGGGTGAAATCTGATGCCACAGTCATGTGTTGCTGGCCACAGCTTCAGAAAGAACACTCCCTCTTGTTCTGGAGGGCAATCCCAGCTTCCAATGCTTCCCAGAGCAGGTTTTTAAGGCATGTTGGAGGGCTGCGGCCGGCATGAGAGAATAAGGACTGTACACCCTCCTGCTTAAAAAAGTACAATACTGAATTCTGGACAAGATCAACACATTTACTATAACATTACTTATCTAGCATTCCATAAAATCTTTTAGCCCAGAAGTTCTTAACAGACCCCTTTTAAATATCTTTTGTTGCCACAGACCCACAAGACTCAACTCAACATTTAAAAAGTAAAGCTCATCAAATATTTATTTAACATTGTTCATTAAGGGTCTTCAGATTTGGAGAGAATAAATAAATAAATAAATAAATGCACACATGTATTACAATATTTTATTGGAACGATTCCATTTAAGTCACCACCATCACCATCTGCTTTCAAGTCTTTGTGCACTTCACCCTGATTTGTACATTATAGTCCCCTGGTAGTCTGCAGAGCACGGATGAAGAACTGCTGTTTTAGACATTTGATGTTTTTCAACTAAGTCCTGCCTGCTGTTGCTCTCCTTGTCTGCCCAGTACATGCAAATATTTGGTAAAGATGACTGTTTTTGTTTTACTTTTTTATTTAAAAAATAAGATCAAACCATAAGATTGTGGCCTAAATATCTTAAAGTCACCATATCGGAGACTGCCAATGAATCCCATAAACTGTTTCACAGGAAGGAAACTACCTCTGAGGATTCCTTACCTAAGAAAACCCTATGAAAATCAAAGGGGTCTAACTATAGGTTAAGAGGCATCTTGAAGACAAAGACCTATAGCATATTTTGTAAGTGCTAGGAGGATTGTAAATGTTGTGGATTTTATCCCTACCTGCCACTCCAGAAGAATCTTGCCTATCATGAGGCTAGACCTAAACTTTATTAATATGCCACAAGGATAGCTTCTGTACAGCCTGCAGTACTCAGCATGTTCTGATCCTGTGCATCAGTGTTAATATAGTTGTTTATTATTTCCATCCTTTTTGTTTAATGTTAATATTACTGTAATATTACTGTTGGGGAGAAAAGAAAATAATTTTCAAACAAATACAGATTTAGGTTTTAAACATTGCTTCAGAAGATTAATCAAATGCTTCTGTAATGAGAATCAAAATACCTTTTTTCCCACTTCCTCCTTTTTGCAAAATATACAATTATCAATTGTGTATTAAATAAATTCATGTTCCAAAATCTATGGTTTTTACTGGTTGCAACCTTCCTTACATTTTTTTTGCATAGCTTAGCAGTTCACCAAGGACATCCCTTTAAATACAAAGAAAAATAGTGATTAAAACTGCACAAACATAATGATATGAAAGCTTATATCCTTCCTTGCTGAAGAAGAGTTTTTCTTACACACAGAGTTACTCCCTCATGAGCTGCATTCTGCTAGCTTCATCTTTGTGCTAAAATCAACTTCTACCTGATCATTAGTAAAGATCACCTAAAGTCATTAGAGGCACAGATTTTCCCACCACCTGTTTCACCTTCTTTCATTAGATTTGCAAGACAAGGGCATTCCTTTACTGAAAAGAAAGAATGAGCAAGACCACAAGTGGCCCTATTTGTCTTAAAAGCATTGTATAGATCTTGATTACATTCTCCTAAATTTCCGCTCTTTAAAAAATAATGAAGGCCAATCTTCTTTTTTTAACGCTTACAATGTTAGTATCCTAATGCACATTTTAAACCTTCCCTGGTTATTCTGTGGAAATAAATTAAAGGTGCAAATTGGAAAAAATTAAGTGTTTGTATTTGCTGCTTTAACCTTATGTTCAGAGAAATGGCTTTACTGAAAAGAGCTGCCAGTGTGTTCAAAAACTTGGGAAACTTGTCTGCCAGTCATGCAATTAACTGCTTTAGGAGGTGGAAATGGATCTCATAATGTTTGATGTGAAAATTATATGGAAACATCTAATTGGGCATATTTCCACCACAGTGGTAGTCAGCTGAACTGACATTAATTCTTATTCACTATTTCTGAGGGTTATTTTTTAATTCATTACATTGAGCCCCTTCTCTTTACTTCATTGCATTCTAATGTGTGATGGTTGCAATCATCATTTCTTTAGGGATTTCGCATCTAAAGTGATAGAAGTCCTTCGTTTTTGTTCAGTATACAGGATAATTCGTAGAAGTCTGGTTTCCCTAATGTTAATGCATGTTTTTCCTTCTTAAAACACTGTCTTTTGAATATAATTTTAAATTATTTTAACTGAGAGATCAACTATGCAGAAACCAAATATGTTAGCCACTTCAAAAATGTGTTTGCATGTGCGCATATACTTCCATCATGGCTTCTATCTGACTTATTAAAACAGTGGAAATGTGTAATCATTTGGTGGTATATATAGTTTGCATAATTTAGTCCAATCTTGTCAACATTTTTATTGGCAGGGCATTTGTGCTATAACCCAAATTCATGTCCAGGGTCTGCTTGTGTTTTATCATCCATTTATGTTTGTTATAGTTTATTAAGATATAATTTATTTGGGATTACAACAAACAGAGGAGACAAAAGGGCCAATTATTATATGCATCTATGTGATTATATTTTTGTTTTATATTAAGTTTTTAGCAACGTCATTTTCAAATGAAAGATCCAGGGAAGTGAATATTTCATGATTTTCACCTTAATTGACCATTACATGGAGATGCCAAATTTATTTTATTTATTTATTTGGGGTTCTTTTACCCTGCCCTTCTCACCCCGAAGGGGACTCAGGGCGGCTTACAGAAGCAAGGCACAATTCGATGCCAGCAGTACAAAACAATCAAGACACAAAATTACACAATTACATCACATTAGTTCATGCATTATATCAATAAAATCAATAAAACCAATACAAACTCAATTCCTCTCTTACATGGTCAGCGATCGCTAACTCATAGTTCTAGTTTTCCGTTCCACTTCATCAATCCTGTTGGTCTTATTCGCCTGATTGTCTTATTTAATTGCCAGATTGCCCAAAGGCCTGGTCCCATAACCACGTCTTCACCCTCCTCCTGAAGGAGAGGAGGGATGATGATGCCCTGATTTCCCCCGGGAGTGAGTTCCACAGGTGAGGGGCTACCACTGAGAAAGCCCTGCTCCTCGTCCCCACCAGCCTCACTTGTGACAGTGGTGGGGTTGAGAGCAGGGCCTCCCCAGATGATCTTATATTTCGGGGTGGGACGTAGAGGGAGATACGTTTGGACAGATACACTGGACCGGAACCGTACAGGGTTTTGTAGGTCAAAACCAGCACCTTGAATTGTGCTCGGAACTGAACCAGCAGCCAGTGGAGCTGACATAACAGGGGGGTGGTATGCTCCCTGTATGTCGCTCCGGTGAGCAATCTGGCTGCTGCTCGTTGGACTAATTGAAGTTTCCGAACAGTCTTCAAGGGCAACCCCACGTAGAGCGCGTTGCAGTAGTCTATTCAGGATGTGACAAGAGCGTGGACCACCGTATATCCTTTTTAGCCAGTTTCTATATTATCCTTTATACGTGAATCCACTAATAATAATAATAATAATAATAATAATAATAATTTATTTTATATACCACCCTATCTCCCCAAAGAGACTCAGGGCAATTTACAGACAAAAGAATGATTCATTGCCAAAACAAACAAACATCAAACAACGGTGCCACGGCAGCCTCGAGAAAGGCGATAGGGAGGCTGCCTGGGCCTGTTGCTGCCATGCTGGCTTTGAGGAGCCTCGAAAGCTAGCAAAAATAGCCAATCATAAAGAATGCTGGTAGTTGCATCAGACAACAACCAGTGTTCTTTATCAGAAGATCTGTGAATGTTGTGTTTATTCCAATGTGTGTGTTGTATATGTTGTATATGTGTCTTCAAGTGGCCTGCTCACTTATGACTACACCATGAATTTCATAAGGTTTTCTTAGACAAGGAATACTCAGAGATGGTTTGTAATTGCATTAGTCTGAAATTCAGCTTATGGTACCTGGTATTTCTTGGTGTTTCCCATATAAAAATACTAATCAGACCTGGTCATGCCCAGTTCTAAAGTCAGATAGGATCTGGTGTTTTCAGGGATATTGGGGCCTAAATTATCTCAATAAACATGCAAAGCTTCTGATTTTCAACCAGTCTCTCAAGATATACATTTTCATGAAAGGCTGTTATAGGAGAGAATGGGTATCACCCTATTTTTTATCCAGTACTTTTCCCCAACATCTGAGGAGCCCTGGGAGGGGTTAGTACAAGTGCTGTGTAGGAGGGGCAAAGCAGTTCAGACACTGAAGATCTGGATGCTCTGAGTTCTTAGGAGATTGCACTTCATCAGTGAATGTCCCATTATTTTGTATTCCCTCCAGGCTATGGTGACATGAACTCTATAGCCAGAATGTTACACGAATGGAGGAGCTCATCATTTTGGTCCATTTACAAAATGCACATACCATTGTACAGTTATATGCATAGATTGGAAAATATAATAGAGGAGCCAATCCTTTTGTTGTAATATTTACTGGATGACTACTGGAAATCCATAATATGCGATTTCAGGCCACGCTATTGAATTTTACAGCCCAGTGTCCTTTTGGCATAGCAGCAATTATGTTTTTTAAAGGCAAATGTCATGCAAAGGAAAATGTCAGCGTCCATTGGCAATCAGCAGAAGTTGTTCGTCTGCACTTGTATGTCTTATGATAGTTATATCTGCCAATATGCTTTATAAAAAATAAAAAGTGTAACAAAGAGATATTCCAACAATATGTGATGCTTGTCATTGGAATCCAACAATAGCTGGAAAGCCAGGTTGTTGTTGTTGTTGTGTTTTTTTGGAGGACCTGGTATAGAAAGAGTACTTTCCCTTCTACTTTTCTACAGCTTTTACTCTTACATCCGGTAGTGGGGAAGCCCAGATGTGCTTCTTTTTGACATTTTCACTTGCAGGTTTTTCACCCCTGATATAAACTGAATGTGGAAACCTGCTTTTTAACTTCTTTCTCACCACTCAGTATTATGTGGATTAATAGCTCTCAGAAACTCTGCTGTTTCATTGTTTGAAAAGGCAGTGAATGACATTGAAATTCTAAGTACACTGACTAGGGAGTTGGCTCCATGGATGTGGGCTTCTAAGAAAACATCCTGGGAATTCTGTTCAGTCATGTCCAGTTGGAGCTGTGTGTAGATGTCCCCAATATCAGTTTGCCAGCAGCTTGGAGCCACATAGCACTTGATTCCCTTGTATTATCTTATCATGCATAACTAAAACTGCAGTTAAGTAATCATAAATTGCCTTTTTATGACATCCACCCACAGTATTTGACTTTTTAAACTGCAGTGTCTCACATGTTGTTTTATTGCAACTAAAATAATAAGAGAAGAAATGAATATGACTTTCAACAATAAGGATGAGGAAATAATATTGGTTACAAGACCAATGACTTTAATTCGTTGACCATCTTAGGACTCTGGGGCTTAAACAAGTACTTGTGAGGTATTCTTTCCTACATAGATGTTGACAGATTATCCCAGTTACATGATTCTGAATGGTTTTTCATGACTTTTGAGACACCGAGTCAGTTTTATGGCTGAGCAGAGATTCATACACATGTCTCACTGGTCCAAGTCCAAGGGGGAAATCCAGTATTTCTTGTGTGACCGAACAATCTCCTCCATCTTATGAAGTACACGTTAGTAAGCCTTTAGAGCTGATTCCAAAGGATCATGGGAGGAGTGCCCCTGATCTTCTGCTGATACAAGCAGTTCAGTCAATGAGAAAATGTGGGCTAAATCCAATGCTAGACCCAACTAGAGTACATCCATTGTATTCATGGATAAGTGTTTATTTACCAATCAGTGGATGAATCGATGTCTACTGGGGGTTAGCATTTGTACTGAATCGATAGTTGGATAATTTAATTTGCTACCTTGTATTTTTCTTAGTGTGAAATACAGGGTGAGGCAGCATAACTTCCTTTTTTCAAAACTTAATAAAACCCATTGTATGAATCAGATTTTTTTATAATGTAGGTGCATGCCTAAAGTTTTGTATTACGTAGTTTTGAAGATCAAATTAGGTAGGTGACGTCCCCCATTCTCCATACACTGAGTAAACCGATTTCTGGTGTTTGTCATTACTCTTGTCAGCATAGCAGGTGTTATGTTGGCAATTTCTTCCTGGATGTTGGTCTTCAAATCTTGTAGACTCCTTGGACGGTTCACATAAACATGGGATTTCAAAAAACCCCATAGAAAAAATCACAAGGGCCCAAATCTGGAGAGCGGGCCTGCCACTCCAAATCCGCTCGAAAAGTAGGCCTCAATGGCAAAAGCACAGTCCTCACTGTTCCAACACATGATGGCGACTGAACTGTGTCAAGACAAAACTTTATACTCCCACCTCTCAAACGAGACCACTAGCACTCCGCTACGTCTTCAACCGACTGAATGGCACGCATTTTAAAAAAGGAAGTGATTATGCCTCACCCTGTATCTGGAATTCCTGAAAAAACATCAAGAAGCCAAAGCTCTGGTAAAATCTAGTCATTGAGCAAAAATGTTCTGCATCTTCTTGATTTTCTTCCCCCAAAACAGTCCTAATGAGAAAGATAAAGAAAGAAATATGAATCTAAAGCAAAATGACAGGAAGAGATGCAATCCCAAATTCACCTTGTGTCATTCTGGGGAAAAATATTGTTTTCTGTGTTCAGTTTGGTACCGTATCAGAAAGTAGGGTGCCTTTACTCGTAACATGAACCCCTGTATTGACAGCATGGTTCAACCATACAGAGACAATATTCTACAGAGTACCAGTGGATCCACTTAATTTTCCTCAAATTAACATCTCTTCTAGTGATGTCTACAGCTCTTTACTATGTCCAACATCACCTAAGGAGAGTGAAATAGAAAGCCAATTGAATAAGAGGGTCCCCACTTAAGCCTACTTGTTGAGAAGAAATGATCATATAATAAATCTCTATTGTCACATTGACAAATTAGGATTATTTTTGCACCATGTAAGTTTGTTACAAATGTAATAGTAATATCCCTTCACTTTTTTGTTTGAATGAGAACTACATTATATGTATGATTTTCTCCTCACAATACCCCTCCATAATCCCAAATCTCTGAGAAAGTTATATGAATAATAACTACTTTGCAACTACCTGACTTCATTTGTTTCAGATATCTATACAATCTTCTGTTCCCCCCCCCCAAAAAAAAACAACAACAACAACAACAAGAACTAAAAAGCAAAGAAGGAAAACTATTTGTGTCAAATCTTTGAACAAGAACAATTTTTGCTCACAGGGCTAAACGCCAGCATTCTCTCACCTCCAGTAGCAAGGTTCTAACACACTGTATGTGGTTTCCCCCTATTGTTGTTGTTCTTTGTTTTGCAATAATCATTCTTTTTAATGCATTTTTAATAAACAAGATTCTTTAGAGAGAGTCTTGAAATGATGCTACAGACAGCAGACAGAAAGCCTTGTCCTAAAACACTTTCTCTTGTCATGTAGGTAGTTTTATCAGATAAAAGAAGCCATGCTTTGGGCATTGTATGTTTTATTCTATATATTATATAAATGTGTATAAAGGAGATCGCCTTTTCTGTTCCGTGCAGTACAAATACAGGAAAGAAAGAGGGAGAAGTTGGCAGCCCTCTCATTTTTAACTCTTTCTTGTCGCAAGATATTTTTATATGTAGATTGCCTCTGAGTTCAGCATAAAGATCTATTTGAAGTGGAACATAGCTCTTAGTTAACAGTGAAAGTGATAAGTTGTCTAAAGCCCTGTTTAGACAGACAGAGCTTATTTGGCATCCACATTAAGCTGTTTGACAAAATGTTTCGAATGTAATTAGTTCACATCAAAGGTACACCATCTTCAGTGACGGGTAAAATTGATGAGAACTAAAGAGACTCAGATCAGCATGACCTAAATGGAGGCCTTAGGTTTCAAAGTTTTAATGTTGCTACATTTTTTCCAAAAGCAAACTCTTGTCGCCCCTTTTCCATTTACACTCATCTCTAATTTTTCCAATAATATGTAGTTTTATATTAAACTCTCTTTCAGACATCTTTTCAAACATTGACAACAGCTGTGCTGTGTCCCTATAGAGGTATCATTTTCAGTATGATTTTAAAATATTAACTGGCCTGCTTTGTTCATCTTATAATTACACCTGTTGAGAGTGTGCTTCTATTTTGATCAGATTTCCCCCTTATCCCACCCCTAAAATCCTAGATTGGACTCTTGAGGCCTTTCCAGGTAACAGTGCTCATTTTTAAAAAGGGGTGTCTACATTTTGTCATTGTCCCTAATCCTCCATGTTTTATATGAGATCTGTGGGCTATTTGGTACCTTATGAGGGGTAAATATTTGGATTTTATTTCATTTTTATCTCACTTATCCATTAAATGATATCTGATATAAAAATAGATGCTGGAGTAAAAAGCAGAGACATCCTAGCAGCTGGCCAGATGTTGTAGCAGTGGCGTCTGTAGTTAAACACAGTCCCAAAACAAAGACTGCAGAATAAATGAACTGCTGGGAGGTATATTGATACCATGTTATCCCTAGCCAGGTATATTAGGATGGAGATGTTTAGTTGGATCTCTATCTCTGCAGGGAAAATGCTGGCAGTAACTTAGAAAACTAATTCTTGCCTCTATCAAATGATATGTTTCTTTTGGGTCTCTTTTAATGTTATTTCAGTGAAATGGTTTAGCTATAATGCCAAAGTTTGTTGGTGCTGCATGGATGAGTCTCTCTGAGTCCTCCTCCCCCCCACCCCAGAGTTTCTCACTCTTGTTATTTAACAGGAATTTAACTTATCAATGTGCATCACAATTGACTCATATAATTGAAGTGCAAAACTGAAATTATATTTGACTTTGGATAGAATAAAACCCTTAGTTTTAAATCATATTTTGTAAATATGCCATAGCCCTAGTATGGAAGGCAGGTGCAAACCATAATTTTCTAATTGATATGTCATGGCAAACAAAGGGTTTTGTTTTTGTTTTTACTAAAAACCAGGTTACCATGTGACTGGAAACCGTAACAGGCCGGGAATACAAGAACATAAGACGTGTGGCATGATTGGGTGTTATATCTGACCGTAGACTTATGGCACTTTTCAGATTTAATGAAAACTGAATGCAACTGATGTTGTGTATGTCAGTTTCCAGACTTGGCAGAAAGGGGAAATGATTATTTATTTTCGAGAAGAATTATTGGGAAGTAAACAGTTTACAAACAATTTTAACCATTACTGAATTAAAGGAAAACATGGTCTGAGTTTCTTAATTATTAAACTTTTAGCATGAATGAATCTTACTGTAAAGTAAAACTCATGTGTTGCAAAGATGCATAGTTTATTGTAACAATGTAAACTGTTAAGTAGTAATTGCTCGACTGCATTAAATTGGCTGTACTTTCAGTATGTGGAAAGGGAATATGAGGAAAAAGAAGGATAGCCTACAGATGTCTTAAGTCCTGGGAAAGAGCAGACACAGTATGTTTTAGGTACCATAAGTGCCATTGATAAGTTAAACAGCAAATAGTCTAACAAATGCTGATAATTCTATGTTTGGAGAGCATTTCCCCCATTGAATTTCAAGTGACTTTCCATGGTCTTATTGCGTGATCATAAAAAGCCCACTTCATTGTTGCCTTTGCTTTTGTCTTCAAAGCAAATATAAAAGAGAATTCCATTTTTAGCAGTCATTCGGTGTGAACAATGGGAGTGCCCCCCACCCAATCACCACTGTCATAAAGGATGAATCATTTCTGCAAGTAGCAAAGGCCAAGAGACTTAAGTCACAAATAACCAGTAATCTCTTACTTCTCAATCCACATTACACTGATAGTGTTTGCAAAAGGAATGTCGTGACACACCTTTGAACCCACTGGACTTAAATGGAGGCATTACAACTGTCACCATTCTGGAGTCTAGGGTATAAACCTTTTTGCCACCTTTTTTACTTAGTGTTTTTCTTTTCTGGTAGCCCGTTATACCTCCATATTTTGTTTTTGTGTGCCTTGAAGTCATGTCTGACTTAGAGCAATCTTAAAGCAAACCTGTCACAGGGCATTCTTGATCAGATTTGTTCAAAGCGACTTTGTCTATACCAGGGGTCCTCAAACATTTTAAGCAGAAGGCCGGTTCATGGTCCCTCAAGCTGTTGGGGGCCCAGATTATAGTTTGAAAAAAATATGAACGGATTATTATGCACACTACAGTCTCATATTTGTAGTGGAAAAAAAGAAACAATATAATATTTAAAATGAAGCACAATTGTAATCAACATAAACTTTCCAGTATTTCAGTGGGAAGTGCTGGGCCTGCTTTTGGATGATGAGAGTCAAGTTAATTAGGATTATTGTTGTTGTGTGCCTTTAAATCATTTCAGACTTAGGACAACCCTAAGTCTAAGGTTTAGGGTTGGGTTCAGACAAATGACCATGGAGGGCTGCATCAGGCCCATGGGCCTTAGTCTGGGGACCCCTGGTTTATATTTTCCTCCAAGGCAGAGGGAGTATGAGTCTCCCAAGGGCACCTACTGAGTTTATTTATTTATTTATTTACTGTATTTGTATACCACCTTTCTCAGCCCCCAGGCGACTCATGTTACCATGACTGGTGACTCAAACCCTGGCATCTGGAGTTGTAATGCATCACTCAAACCACACAATATACTGGCTTTCTACAACCACTGTTTAGTCTTTAAGCAATAAATACACATGTATGCGCACATCAATTTCTGAAATCTACCCATCTATTAGGACTTAATAAAATAATGTGTGGATTGTTAATTCCATTGCAATTATCACATTACTACTGTGATTTCATATAATATCTAGTCCATCATAGTTTCAATGAGTTCCCATTTTATCCTCAAAATATATCTGTGATACAGGTTATCTTTGCACGTCTTTTGGTTAAGGTCAAGGGTAGTGTACTTTTTTTTTAGTGTGAATTAGTTCTGGGAAATAGCCCGTGCTGCCCAGTGGTAGTTACAAATAAAAAAGTCTGACTACTAGGATTGTAGGTTCCAGTGGACTAAATATGTAGTACATGTGTGGGACATAAGTGAATAGGCCTGGTGTTGCATTATACAACAGGAAATAGGGCCAGAATAGATACACACATACATATCATAAATACCACTTATGTCTTTCACAGAGAGGCATACAGATAACAGATACACACAATTTTCTACCGGGATTTTTGGGTGGGGCAAATTTGTGATATTAAATCTCTCCCTACTCAGTTATTCTGTTTGGAGTGATTGTTCCTTTGCTGCTAATATGGAATGTAGTTGAGAAATAGATATCCAAGCTTTGCAACTCAGTTAATGATTGATCACTGGGCATTGGGGAAATTGAAGGGACCACCCCAGTGCTTTGTGGGCTGAAGAAAGAACAGTTGAAAAGCAGTAGCAAATTTCTTCATCCTTGACACAAAAAGGTGTACCAACATGCCAGATAACTCACTGGGGAAAAATAAGTCAGCTACCGCCAGATTTTTCCAATTTGTGCATATTTGTTGAAATTTCCCCCTATTTTTGTACAAAATATTTTTTTCAGAAATGCTATAATTTTGCAAAGATTATGGATTTTTTTTTAAAAAAAACGGGTTTCTGCACAAAACTTGTTGTTTGTAAAATTTTGAAAAAAAGTCTGAACTAGAAAAATTATTGAAATTCATAATATAGTTTTTGAAATTTCTCCTGATTATGTTCAAGAATGAAAGAAGCAAAGGTGTACACATCTGGTTGTCTGTATGTGCCGTTTAGTGCATTTCCTTGAGGAAATTCATCAACATGATAAATTAACAAAATTCCAAGGGTTCTGTTATCATTCTGTTAATCTTCCAACCCAAGAAACTTAATTCTCAGTGCTATTTCTTCTGGTAAAAGTGGCTAGATTACAGAATGAGTTTTATATGTTTTTCTTCCCACCTTCGTTCTTCCTTGAAGACTAACACATCCCTCAGAGAAGTAGGTATTATCATGTGTAATGTTTGTGCCATAGTATGGAGATTAGCTTCTTCTCCTTATATTGAGTATGTTGCAAAGTTTTGATATTTATTTATTTATTTATTTACTATATTTGTATACCGCCCTTCTCACCCCTTAGGTGGTTCAGGGCGGTTTACAGAGGCAACGATTTGATGCCCAAGAACATCATAAAACATTTAAAACATTAATACATAGTAAAAAACCAAACAAAAGTAATAAAAACATAAGTACATATTTTGATGCCATCCTACTCACTGATGGGACACCCAATTATTATGTAATAATGGAAAGAAAGCTGATGCGAGGCATGACCCTAGGAATCATAACTGTAATGTTTGCCTTCAGTGTGTGCATTTTTGGTAGGATAAATGGTTCAGCTTGGCAATGTATGAGCCAAGCTGACCTGCCCCATGTGAGGAAGGATGGTTTAACCTGGGCTTTCCATCTCCCTCATATGGATATTCTGTAGACACATACATTTGTTCACACATGGAACCCTTTCCTATGTTTGCTAGATAGAAAGAGACTAGGGGGTTTAGCTAACTGTCAGTGACCCACCACCCTGATGCATTAGGTTTGAAATGTATATGTGTTGGAGTAAGTGAGAACCTCATCAAGACAAGCAGTGAAGTTAATATTGTAGAAATATCTGATTGAGGTCTTTTGGAGCACTAGGTGTTCAAACTAAGGCAGAATATGTTTGCATGTAAGACTTTATATCTTACAATAAAGCAGAAAGATTCATTTTGACTGTGGGATCAAAAGCAAGGCTTTCTCTCTTCCTTTCCTTTGCTTTCCACATTTGTTGTGAAAACGAAGCTGGTGCCAACAACATGAACATAAGAACACTGTGCTTTGCTTGCAAATCGCGATCTCATAGGATGAGAAACACTGCTAATTTCCCTTAAATAATTCAATATAATGTCAATATCCCACTACTCCCTAGACCTAAGAGTGACAAGCTTGTTCAAATTAGTAGCCCTGAAGACTAGAGAATATTCAGGACATGCTTTTATCTTTGGAAAGACAGAGCTCAATGCAGATGCATAATTTTTGAAAGTGGGAGTCTGACAACTAGGCTTAAACAACGATGTGACAAATTATTCAGTGCAAACACCACTATGCTTTGAGCAGCATCAGTGTATTTTTTATTTCACTTTGTATCCAATTAATAAAAACACTAAAATGTATGTGCAGGTGTTTATAAAAATATACACATATTTTTAAAGATGTGGATAGTTTAAAAATATGTTAAAATGTTGTAGAAGACTTGTACAAAAATATTATTTCATTAAATTGTGTAAATAGAAGACATGTCATGATTTAAGTTGTTAATTACCGTAATTTTATCCAGAAATATAAATGTGACCAAAAAAACCAACCAAGCCAAAAGTGCAAAGCTATATCCGGGTACCTGGGATACAACTTAATAATAATAATAATAATTATTATTATTATTATTATTATCATCATCATCATCATTATTATTATTTTATTATTGTATCCAGCCACCATCTCCCTGAAGGGACTTGGGGGCAGCTTACATACAGCACAGTTGGAGGGTTGCTTCTACATAGATATGGAGAAGTAAACGTTGGAAATCATCTAGTTCAGTGGTTTATCAGAGCAGGACTATTTTGTAGTTCTATGCTAATTTGAAGTTATTTAAGAGTGAGTCATTCTCCAGATGTTGGCAAGCTATTATATGTTACTGTCCTAATGATTTTCTTTAATTTTCTGCTATGTAGGGAAGTATGATTTGTTTTTAGCATCATTTGAACCACTTTGTCCTTGATGTGATCCAAGACTACAGAGCCTTATTTGTGGGTCACCGTGTCTAAAGCAGGCTGATCCAGACTGAATTTCTCTACCTCTGGTATTGTCGCCATAGTCACATAGATTACCAAAATCCAATTGAATTCTGGTTTTGAAAACATTGGCCAAGATGCTACATCAAATACATAACCATGTGTTGTACCTATGCTTTAAGCTTCCCTCTCATCTGACCCCTAAAACCCACCTTGAAAGCCAGACAACCATTCAGAGTAATAGCTGAGTAACTTTTAAGGTGGCATTGAAAATAATTTCTGCTTGTGACAATAGTGCCATGATCATACATGAAAATCCAAAGCTTTTACAAGCTTTGTCAGTTACAATTTAATTTAAGGTATTGTAACTGACAAATAAGATGACAGCCATTTTTAAGTGAAAGAATGCAGGCGTGACTGCAAGTATTTAAGGGGTTAATTGTCTCTCCAATCCTTAATTCAGGCACCAAAGTAGTGTTGGGCTATTCATCAGTCCCCATAGAATAGTAGAATAATAGAATCATTGAGTTAGAAGAGACCTCGTGGGCCATCCAGTGCAACCCCTGCCAAAAACAGGAAAATCGCATTCAAAGCACCCCCGACAGATGGCCATCCAGCCTCTGTTTTAAAACCTCCAAAGAAGGAGCCTCCACTACACATTGGGGCAGAGAGTTCCGTTGCTGAACAGCTCTCACAGTCAGAAAGGTCTTCCTAATGTTCAGGTGGAATTTCCTAGAGTTCGAAGCCATTGTTCCACGTCCTAGTCTCCAGAGAAGCAGAAAACAAGCTTGCTTCCTCCTCCCTATGATTTCCCCTCACATATTTTTACATGGCCATCATGTCTCCGCTCAGTCTTCTCTGTTGAAGTCTAAACATGCCCAAGGGTGCACTTTTCCCACTCCTCATATAAAATAATTGCTGATAGAAAATTCACCAGGTGGGTCAAAAATCCCAGTTTTCACCACTCATTACTACTTTGTTCACATGTGATGTTTAGGAATAATCTTTGTCTTCAGTAAGCACTGTTCTCTTGAATACTGATAATCTGACACTATCTCACACTGGTGCTGTTCAGTTACAGCAGCACATTTGAAAACAAATACTAAATCTCTGATCTGACCGGTTACCCAATTTCATTTTCTCATTGATATTTAGGTCAGAAGCAAACAGGACCTTAATTAGCTAGGGCTGCAGAATGAGAGACAGTGGGAAAAGAGAATTCAGAGACCCAGAAGAGATTAACACACTAACTTTTTTATATATATATTTCACTAAACCTATGAAAGGCTTTATCAGGTCTAGTGAGCTGGCCTCTGCCACCTCCACAGCCATATGCTGCCTCCGCATCCCAATGAATATCTGCTGTTTTCCATGCTTTTATTTCTTATTTGTTATATTTGTATACTGCCCTTCTCAACCCTGAAGGGGACTCGGGGGGGGGGGGGGGTTCATAGTGTTGGTAACAATTCAATGCCCTCGATAAAAATAGTATAAAACATTAAAATTGACCCTCCCCTAATAAAACATTAAACATTATTAAAGACATCACATATCACAAGGAGACATAGCTATTGTCTGTAAACATTGCGCTTGAGTCATTGCACTTTCAACTTTAACTTTAAATATTCCTATGATGGGTCAGACACTTGATTCCACAGCCAGGTCTTTAGCTGTCTCCTAAAGGTCAGGAGGGAGGGGACCGACCGGATCTCATTGGATCCATTCCCTTCCCAATTAGGATTTTTCCTTAAATGTATGACTTTTAGTGTGTACATCCTTAGGCACAGAAGGCTGCTTCTTATAATATTCGACTTCTGTTCATTTCTGGAAATTCGAAGTGGTATGCTGTTCCAGCAGTGGAGTTGGCAGCTGCTGCAGTGCCACAAACCCCATTTATCGAATAAATAGAGGATTAATGTGAGCAGTGATTGAGGTTCAGCATGGGGAGAGTTGATGGAAGAGTATTGAGAAATACAGATGAATGTTGTATTTGGAAAGTGCACTTGTGGTAGAAAAGGATAAAGTGCAAGAATTATATGTGTAAACATTTTGGCTTTATGACTCCACCCCATTTGCACAGTATGTATTCATAAGAAGTTTGTAAGTTTGTTATATATCTCTGCTATTAGAAGGAGGCTTTTCTTTGAGAGCTTGGCATAACAAATCTGCTATAATTCTACCTATAATCTGCTAACACCTTTGCCTACAATCAAGCTGATTAATTTTGTTCTTGCAAAATCACAGGAACATATCCAGATTTGAAATGGCCTTATAATTGCTGTTAAGAAAACACAAATAAAGTATTGCGTACTTCAGGCCAAACCAAACACGGCTCTTGAAACTTGGCAAATAAGTACAATCTGCTTGTTCATGTTATAAGCCTGAATGCTTTAACTTTCATTTTAAAATGGCATGTTTCTATTACTGATGTCTTTGGGACACTTCTTTTAAAATGGGATCATGTGCACAAACACTGCGTTGGATCCAGTTTTACTTCTAAGATTAAACACTTTGAAATCAGTGAGACTTAGATCAATGATTGAATCTACTCTGTGTTTAAGGATTTGGATTGAACTCACTATTTTTAAAAAGAGTTAGAACACATATAATAAACTCTGGTTCTGTTTGTTTGTTTTACCAATTAATCTCATATTCCAAGGTGCTTAATGATTACTTTTGAGAGGAAAAGTGTTTATCTCACTATTAGATTTGCTGTAGATAGCCTGGTACAATCAGAATTTGCTCATACTGCAATTATTGATTCCTAGTTAATTCTCATAGGGTTGTATCTAAAGATGGCTCTGTGTTGATATAAGGAACTTTTGCATATGAAAAGATGGGGCATCCAGTATTCACTGCCCATCTTATTCACTATAGGTCTTTTCACCCAATTCCATATTGTTACAGAAATTTACAAAAACATCAGAAGCAGTTTTTTTGGGTCAAGCTGCACTAAGCAGGAGGCATAATGAAATTAGCAGTACAACCACTGGTTACAACCATATCTGTTTTTTAAAAAAAGTTGCATGTAGTTCACATATCCCCAGAACCTTCTCTAATTTTTTACTGCTACCAAATTTACTGCTATGATAGTGATTTCCAATTAGAATAAACTGCCAGGTATGAGTTAATTCCTTTTCACACTTTTTCACAGACCACAGTCCCATCATAGCAAGCCCAAATATTAGGCCTGTCGGTTTCGTTTCGTTAATTCGTTATTTCGTATTAAAATCGTTATTTTTTGCATATCCGAAGCGATATCAAAACATATTTTTAAACCCGGAAGGGTTTAAAAATATCGAAGCAGCAGCCCCATGTATTTTACGAGCTGAAGCTCCGCTCGTTAATGGCATGGAGGCTGCTGCTGAGCGCGCCATCCGGCTCTGGCTCCTCCTCTTCCTCCGGAGCCCATTGGATAGCGCGCGCGCGCTCACAAGCGGCCTCCGCGCGCCATCCGGCTCTGGCTCCTGCACCCCCCCTCCTCCTCCTCCTCCTCCTCTTCCTCCCAGCTGGAGGAAGAGGAGGAGGAGGAGGAGGAGGAGGAGGGGGGCGCAGGAGCCGGAGGGAGCCCGTTGGATGGCGCGCGCGGGCTCACAAGCGGCCTCCGCGCGCCATCCGGCTCTGGCTCCTGCGCCCCCCTCCTCCTCCTCCTCCTCCTCCTCTTCCTCCCAGCTGGAGGAAGAGGAGGAGGAGGAGGAGGAGGAGGGGGGCGCAGGAGCCGGAGGGAGCCCGTTGGATGGCGCGCGCGGGCTCACAAGCGGCCTCCGCGCGCCATCCGGCTCTGGCTCCTGCGCCCCCCTCCTCCTCCTCCTCCTCCTCCTCTTCCTCCCAGCTGGAGG
Source organism: Anolis sagrei (assembly GCF_037176765.1). Lineage (NCBI taxonomy): Eukaryota > Metazoa > Chordata > Lepidosauria > Squamata > Anolidae > Anolis > Anolis sagrei. Next base: position 207,788,218 of record NC_090023.1, on the reverse strand, counting down.
AAGAGGAGGAGGAGGAGGAGGAGGAGGGGGGCGCAGGAGCCGGAGGGAGCCCGTTGGATGGCGCGCGCGGGCTCACAAGCGGCCTCCGCGCGCCATCCGGCTCTGGCTCCTCCTCTTCCTCTGGAGCCCATTGGATGGCGCGCGCGGGCTCACAAGCGGCCTCCGCGCGCCATCCGGCTTGTGTGACTTTTCAGGGCTGTATGACCATGTTCCAGAAGCATTCTCTCCTGACATTTTGCCCACATCTATGGCAGGCATCCTCAGAGGTCTGTTGGAAACTAGGCAAATGGTGAGTTATATATCATCTAATATTATATCTATGGAATGTCCAGGGTGGGAGAAAGCCATTCAATGCTAATCAAGGTGACCATTACTGCAACATTCACACTTAGCCTGTTTGATCAAGAAAATTTTTTTTTCTAAAATGTTTTGTAAATAATAACGAAAATTCGTAAATAACAAAACATTTTTTTGGAAAGTTTTGTAAATATTTTAAATATCGAAACAAAAAAACACCCCAATTAAGAATCGAATTTAGAAACAAATTTTTTCTTGATCAAACAGGCCTACCAAATATGTCTATACTTTTTAAAATGCTAACAGATAAGTGAAGTTGTGTCACTTCCTGTTTCCATTTTGAGAAGAACTGCAAAGGCATTTGGGACAGTGCTGGGTTCTGGAGTTCTCATGGTGTTTTGTGTTAGGGCTTTTTGTGTTTTCATCTCATGTTAATAAGCTGTTTGAGGTGCTTTCTGCATGTTTTGCATCAAAAATTTACTTACAAGTTTTGGATATTGGGAGCTTTGACAGACTGGCAGTGCATTTAATAAAAGTAGACTCTAGATGCCACATGTGGTTCATAGACTGCACTGTATCCGTTGCTGCATCAAAGAAAGGTTAATTGTGCCCCAGAAGTCTAGGTTCCTGATATTTATCACCCCGCCCCACTATCTGTGTTCAGGGGTTCCCCTTACCTCTGCCACCACATCAAACTAAAGTATTCATCTGATCAACCCTATCCTGCAGATCTAAATAACACAGCAATGCCACAGGTGTCAAGACCCAGGCCAGGCAGAAACACAAACGGCACCTTTGGAGTTAAAGTAAGGTGTTTAATGTCTATTAGCAAAACAAAAGGAGACTCTTCACTTCAGAGATGTAAACTAAGGAGGCTTGCAGTCAGCAGAAAAGTAAACAAACCAGTCTCAGTCAGCCTTGGCTGACGAAAAGGAAAGTCAGTCTTTAAACCAAAACAAACAGCTTGAATTCAGCAAGAAAACATAGTCCGTTCCAAAAGCCAACGAAACAGCATACGGCAATCCTCATGAGGAGCGGTCCAATGAAGTTAACAGGAACAGGCAGAGGCGTAGTCAGACAGTCCGAGGGTCAAAGCACGGAAGACTCACGAGTCAGGAACCAGCAGGGTTGTTCACAGGATCAGGTAACACGAAGCTGCAACAAGAACTCAGGGCAGGAGTTAACACAAAGCACACGGCATGCGACACTTTGAACTCTGCGATTAGTCTGTCCCCAAGCTGCTGCTTAAATCTCATCCGAATCGCTGGAGTTACTGTCAGCTGGGTCCAATTCCTCAGGTGAATCCAGGCTGCGCCATTGTTGCCAGTCAGCACTCCGTGCTCCATCCTGCAAAGAATTATCTACAGCCCAATCATCCTGAAAACCCTGGAATTCATCACTTGAGGAAGGGGCATTAAGGACATCCATGACTTCCTGCACTTTAGTCCAATCCAGATCTTCCTCTTCGCTGTCAAAGTCCCCACAATCTGCTACATCTCTCGGGCGCTTAGCAACAGATCCTACATCGCTATTTGAGCTGCTGGCTGCTCTTTTTACACCTCTGTAATCGTCCAGCTCCATCTCCTCGCGAGTAAAACCTGCAAAATCCTCCTCATCGGTACTCTCTAGAAACAAGTCCCTGATCCTTTTCAGCTGCCGCTGAGCTTCATCATTCTCTAAGCCACGTTTCCTTCTACTACTGGTAGTAGGTGCATGAGACAGACGCTGAGTCTCAACAACAGGTTGACCATTTCACTGACGATTAAGATAGAATCAACTTTCCATGCTCTCGAAAGTCTTATTTGCTGTCTGAAAAGTCCTCTTTAGAAGACAAAGTTTGTGCCATTCAGTAAAGTCACGTTTGCACTATCAGTGTTTTGGATATGTTGAAAGAGACAGAACTTTTTGTCATCCCATAAGCTAGCTAAATTAATAACTGTGAAATATATGGACTTGATCGCCCTTTACCTTTTTTGATACTTTACTTAAAGTATGGCAGCCAATCTATCATTAAGCTCGCCTACATTGATAGCTCTTTCATATCAACATACTTTCTCCTCTTTGATGGCCATAGGTCAGATGATGTGCAAGGCAACCTTTGAGTTTGAGTGAAAATGAGCACTTCTACTTCAAGGAAGAGGATAATGTGGGCGGCAATTAGATGGGGTTTGAGCTTTGGCTAGGACCATCTTTCTCTCTACCCCACTCCACTTTTATCAAGCAAGATACTTTTAAGGGTATCTCATGTTTTCTGCATATTAAACACCAGGGGGAAAGTACTTAATGTTGCAGGATTCCTTTCTTGGCCTCATCAGGTGGGCATTTCCATTGAAGCTTATTTAGATGCTTGTTTTGACAGGGTTTTTTGGAAGTATTATTTTAAACATTACTTTTTTACTTATATGGCACATAGTTGCTATATTGTTGTATGGATTATTTCAGCCCTATTTATGCAGTTATCTTCTACATGAGTATGGAAAACGATTGATGTGCATTCTACTACATCAGCTTCCTACTTTCTGTTCTTTTAATGAAGAGGACCTGTACTCAATATAAGCTTCATGTAAATGAACACAATTACTCATTGCTCCATGCAACGGGAAACCCAGTTTAAGCAAGACTTTTGATCACATGGAGCTCTGTAACCAAAGTTGCAACTTTGCTACAGAATTATAGCAGTTTGTCACCACTTTTAACTACCATGGCTCAAAGCTATGAAATTCTGGAATTGGTCATTTTGTGAATTATTTACCTTCCTCTACTAGAGGACTCTGGCCAGAATTTCATAGGATGGAGATGTGGAAGTTAAAGTGGAGTCAAAATGCTATAATTCTGCAGTGTGGGTGAAAACCAGGTTGAAGTAAATGTGGTTATAGTTCCTTTTCAGACATTCTCTGCCAATACTAAGAAAACTGTATGGAGAGAAGGCAGGGCTGGAATGTGCATCCCCAGCTACATTTCCACTGAAAATAACTAGCTGAATAGGTGTTTAGTGTCATGGTATAGTACTACTTTATTTTTTCATACTACATAGTGTTCTCTCTCTCTCTCTCTCTCTCTCTCTCTCTCTCTATATATATATATATATATAGCAAGAGAGAGAATAAATAAATGGTATTAACATGGCCCATGGAAACCTTCCTGAACTACTAAAGTAATGATCTAAGATTTGTATGCTTATGGATCCATGTTGCCTCCACTCAGAATTTCTTCCACCCCCAAATTGCTCACCACACGGATAGTAAATAAGCCCCCCTTGCCACCTGGCATTTAGATTGGTAGATCAGTAGTGTAAATATTGCTAAGTAAGTAAATATTGTAGAAAATGGATCATTCACTTCCTTTTGTTTAGTTATCAATAGATATTTGAAAGTAAACCACCCTAAGTAATTGCGTTTAGGTCATTAAACAAGGTTTAATAATGACAATAACCGGGTGTGTACTCAGGCAAAAGGTGAAACTGTGCACCTATAATTGCTCTAAGAGCAAGGTTATTACTGATAGCAAAACAACATGTCCTTTCTCATTAGGATTAGTGGACAGAGGATAGATTAATGGAAAACCTTTTGCATGTTTTAAACTGAAAGCTTCAATCCCCTGATTTCACTATTGGCAACTCCCATGATTAGAAGCTGACCCTTTATATTTGCCCTAGGCCTTTATCTTCTGTATCATTCCTATGCAAAGCCTTTAGTCCTTGGGGCCTTTCAAGATCATCATGATATTTCCCAAAATATTATCGTGGGGAGTCAAGCATCTTTTCTGCACCTTTATATCTGTTTCATTGAAATTAGATATTTTCCACACCACAGAAGTTATAGTTTGTTACTAGAAAAGTGGCCTGACATGCCTACTCTATCCTGATGATGTTCTGGTCTTCCGTTTTGGTAATCACCATTTACTAAATTAGCAACATTTAAATAGAGATGTGTGTGGTAGTATTGTGTGTACTGTCTACCTCCTAAACATTGTGTACTTTCATTCTTCTGTTTAGGCCAATGGCAGGTACCTCTTTAAGTTCAGTTATAATAAAATAGCTGTGCAGAATTTTCAGTTTTTGGATTTTTATCTGATACTTGACCATTTTTAAATACAAAAAATAACAATAGTAAAAAGTAGCACTGTTTTCCATGACAACAATTCCAAAATTGATGTTATTTCATAATACTCTTTATTATGACAACCAAAAGGGCAGGAGTGGTGGTGGTGGTGGTGGTGGGGGGGGGGGGGGAGAGGGGAATAGTGTGTAAAGTGTGAGATCTCTAGATTTGCTATTGGGCAAAAGGCAAGGAAGATGCTTATCTGAATGATGTAATCAGATGAAAGAATGGAGGACGAATGCAGTTGTTTAGAAGAGGCTCTAGTAGGTGATTTGATACTTATTAGGGTTCACCTTCCATAATCCCCTGAAATGATGGGAGCAAAGAAGGCAGCAGTGGTTGAGCCTTTGTTTCCGAAAATGTTAATTGAAGCTATAAGCTTCAAACACCTATTTACTCTCTTGGAATGTATTATGTCTGTTAAAGAGAATCTCTGACTTTTCAGTCATTGTTAAAGGTGAATGATAACTTTTTTCCAATTACAAGTTTCCCACTTGTAATTTTGCAACTGAAAACTTCAGCTTTGAAGGTTGAAGTGCTTATTTATGATACTTGAAACAAAGTTCAGGAGCTGGAAATGAATGGATTTAATTTTAATCCTTTACAATCTCTTCGGAAATGTTCTTCAGCCTGCCATATCCACCTACTCAGTGTCCACGGATTCAACCACCAGAACTTGAAAATATTGCTTTTCCTCCTCTCCCCCCTAAAAAAGCAAACTTTGATTTTGTCATTTTATATGAGGGACACCATTTTATTGTCCCATCATATATAATGGGACTTGAGCATCCATGGTTTTTGATATCCATAGGGGTTTCTGAAACAAAACTCCAGCAGATACTGAGGCCCCACTGTTTGCACTTTCAGAATTTTAATAGTACATTATAAAGTCTTTATAAAGATACAATTTCCAGAACAACAATCCTGCCAGTCTGTTATGTGAAAAAAAGGCTTGTGATGTTTTTACAATTTATTATAGTTATTGTATCATAAGTTTGCAATTTGATGGCATGAACTTTGGTCCACAAAAACTTATAACTCTATTAGCTTTTCAGGTTTCATGACACTGTTACTAAAACCAAAATGTTTGTGGTATTCATGTTTTTAGAACTTTTTTTGTTTTGGTAGACTAACATGGTTAAAAAATACATAATTAGCGAGGTTGTTAATGGTAGTTGAAGACGGTGTCCAATGTAATGCGCAGGTCTCAAAAAATTCTCATTGCTTTCAGTAGCTGGTGCTCAGGAATAGGTATAACTGTGTAAGATGTGCATATATCCAAAAGTGCTTTTTAGAAAACATTTACTAGTATCAATTAAATTGAGTTCTGAACTAATTGGAATGATGCACAAAGTATTTAGGGGGTTATATGTATTGGACATGCTTTTATAGCTAAGACTACCAGAACATTTATATTATAATGTACCATATTAATACCTATTGTATGCAATATGGTTCTAGGAAGCTATTAATGCATTGTGAGATGCGTGTCTTGTGGGATTGCTTCTTTAAAAAACCTTCACTTGACTATGAAGATTATAGTAATTAACATGGTCATTTTTTCCAAACAAGTTGTTCAAGAAGGTGATAGCAATTCACCTTCAGTGACATTTGGATGAAGTTGATTATTCAGACCTGTTTCATTCTGGGTCTTTCCACACAGCCATATAACACAGAATATTAAGGCAGAAAATACCACAATATCTTCTTTGAACTGGGTTATCTGAATCCACACTGCCATCCATATATTCCAGTTCAAAGCAGATAATGTGGGATTTTATTTAGCTGTGTCGAAGGGGCTTCAGCCAAGGTTTGGCACTGAAATGGCCTGCTTCACCCTTGTGAAAAGGAAAGTGCCACCTTGCTAATTTTCTTTGACCTCTTAATATCATTTCTTACCACCAGTATTTGCTGAACTACTTCTGTGGATGAGAGTAATTCAGTGATTTCACTTATACATGCAATATCAGTTTCAGAAATGTGTGGTTCGTGCCCAGTTTCACAATATTCTTGCTATGTAGACCCATTGGGTTCCACTTTAACTCCCATGTCTTTCAAAATCTATACAAACTCACTAAAGCAATCCAGGGATTTGGAGTGAAATTCAATTGTTGGGGCTATGGGAATGCTGAAATGCTGTTTGGATGTAATGATGGCATGGTTGAGGGTAAATGAACTACAATTGAAATCTGGGAGATGGTTCTTGCATATGGAAAATTCTGGTTTAGATTGTGTTCTCCCATAGAAGGAACAAGTATGAAGTCTGATGGGCAGTAGAAAGTCAAGTGGACTCAATGGTAACTTGGCTTGGCAGCTTCAAACTTTTTAATTCAAGGAGTACACTGATTTTAGGGCCTGACATTGCCTTCCTATTCTCTACTGCAGTGGTTTTCAACTTGTGGGTCCCCAGGTGTTTTGGCCTACAACTCCCAGAAATCCCAGCCAGTTTACCAAATGTTAGGGTTTCTGGGAGTTGAAGGCCAAAACTTTTGGGAAACCACAGGTTGAGAACCACTGCTCTACCGAGTCAAATTGAAGGGACCATATATCACCTTTTAAATCTTAACATATCTCCATCAGCACAATTTCTGAGTATCATCAGTGAGAGAAACAAGATATGCTGTGACTTTTGCTTTCCTTAAAAAGATACACATATCATTGTTTTTTTTTTTCCTTTTTGGCACCAAATTATAACATCCTAGTTTATTTTAAAATACATTGGTATTTTTACATTTCAAGTTGACATTTTCAATTTTTACTTAATTGCTGATAGGAGAGTTTTATACCTGCTTATCAGCAACTGTATGTCTTATAAAATTTGGCATTTTAAAATATTATGTATGCTCCCCTGGGATTCTTTGTAAATGAAAGACAGTTTTAAAATTTGAAAAATGAATAAAAATAAAAATAAATCTTGTGGAGTTTCTTTTCAAAAAACTCTTGACTGAATAGCTGCCAATATGTGGCTCAGTTTTCTTGACTGGATGTTTTCCATGGGCTTTTGGCAATTACTGATGCAGAGTGATATTTACTTTCAGAGAAGAACCCAAAAGCAACATATGCTAGTACTGTGGTTCAAACTACTGATACATCCAATTAAGTCTGGTAGTGTCTCCAAACTCTGTAGAGGCGGGTGACGAAGTATTTCCCTACAGAGTTAATAATTCCAAAAGTTAGAAGCTGTTTTTGTGTTTCATTTAGTTTTAGAACTGTCTCTGCTTTTTCCTTACATTCCCAACTAAGAATTCATTAATTGGGAATTGCTTTTAAACAAAACACATCTGCAAATATATCCTATTTTAAGCCATATCAAAATATATGTTAATTAAATATATGCCTTGGTTTGGCTTTCCTATGGCAGCTGAAGCATTTTTTAAAAAACTCTTTCATCAAGGCTATCAGTGGGGGAAAATGAAAGGAGAGAGACTAATGAAAGAGAAGCACTGAGTGGCAATAGCTGCCTTAGAGCTCCACCTTCCAACATTTTTTTTCTTGACAGTTTTTCAGCTTGCTGCCCCAGGCTCACAGCTCAGCACCAAGCTATTGCCTCTTAGGAAAACAACACTGGCAGGGAGATAATGTTAGGTTTAACATGATCTACAGAATTGGGGTCAAGGGTGATCACAAGGGCCTTCAATCAGTAGACATTTGTTTTAGTGTGACATCAGTACCAACAGTTTTCAGATCAGGGTTACATTTACAACAAGCTAAAGTGACAGGTAAGGAGCTTGCTTTTAACAGCATTGAGAAAGTGTAGGCTCGGAGCTGCCAAGGAAAAATAAATACGACTCCAAGCACATGTTAAATCAGTTGCCACTGTTAACCATGAAGGAAAAGGAGGCTTTGTATTATTATTACATTTAGTCTTTTATATTATTTATTACTTTGCTTCCTGTCTATCACCACTCTCTTTCTCTATCCGATTCCTGCAAATAATTTTAAAGGTTTCCTACTATCTGGAATGATAGCAAAAGTAAAGCTCTGAATTTATAGCACTACTATAGCTACAGATATTCCCATTATCACCTTCTGAATCAGGGTTGGTTGTTTCTTTCTTGGAAGGCATATGGTACCTTATGTGCCCTCTGTAAACTTATATTTATTTATTATTTTATAATCCTGATAATTTAATGCTTTAAAAAGTTCTTCAGTTCGGTTGGTCAGAGTCCAAAGAGAAGACAAACATTACGCAATTCAAAAACAAGTCAGTATCTATTTAGAATGTCAATGGACAGTTGCCATTGAAAAGCAAACAGTTTGGTAAATTTCAGACCCTGGATTCCAGTTCTTACAGGGGATCCCTTTAGAGCACCCACATATATTATATGAGATGCAGTGACACCTGAGATGAATCGGGTAATAAACCCACTCTGGGTTTTAGTCTGAACTTGGTCTTTAAAGAGGTATCCACTAACATTTGCTACAGATTCACCAGCCCAGCGAAATGGAAACCAAGGGCTGCCACTGATAATATATGATGCCCAACCCAATCCATATTTCTCCTCACGATCACCATTCCTTATTATACAAATTGCTTTTCCATTCCTAATAAATTGCAGCCAAAGGAGAAAAGTGTTTGACAGTCCTACTAAAAACAAGCTCTTAAGCATGTGCAGTTTTGCATTTTCAAGCCAAATGGAACCATAATGTTTCCACATATAAAGATGAGTTTGCTTCTGCTGGCATGATGCTAGGCTTGTTCAGTTCATTCACTTGTAGAAAAGGACAGAATTTCTAGATTTACATATCCTTTTCTACAACAGAGTGATGTGAACAAGCTCAGCATTAAGGTAGCCAAAGCAAATTCTAGTAACACTAATAACTGCAACAACGTGCAAGCTTGGTTGACTGAATTGTATAAAACAGGTACTCTCAAACTGTGAGACTCCCAGAAGCTCTAGCCAGATTTTTCAATGGTGTGGGAGTTGGAGCCCCAAACAGCTGGATGACCACAGTTTGAGGATGCTGGTATAAAATGTTTTAAAAATAATCGCAATTTTTTTATTTTTCACTTTTCAAATATTTTTTCCTCTTTTTTCTTCTCTTTATATACTTCTATCTCTCTCTCTCTCTCTCTTTCTATACTGTTATTGTTCCCACTCTTTCGTTGTATTATGGAAAATCTAATAAAATTCTTTTTTTAAAAATCGCAAAAGTAAAGCACTGTAGTGACCAGTCTCAGGTCTGGCCAAGGTGTTGACACTGAGCCACTTTGTCACTTCCTAAACACCTGGTGCTTTCTGGCTGGTCATGGCAACAGGAAGAAAAGAAAGTTGGACTTCACTCCAGAGCCCAATCCCTTCAGTTGCAGTTTCAGTATACATTGGGAATTTACCTCTTCTGCCTTGCCATTTCTTGATTTGTGACAATTTTAAATCTATAGTTGTGTTTAGTTTAAGCTATAATAAATTTTAACGATTGTTACTGTACATCTCAGGGATTCATAGCATATGAAGGCATTTTTAATAAATAGCCCTTTGTCCAAAAATACACCATATTCTGGCTTTCGGGCGCCAATAGAACATATACATTAATACAATTTAATCAGGGAACTGTGTGATATCCATCCCTTGCCTTTTGCAAGTTACTGCAAACCAAAAGTAAAAATAATCCCTAAATCTATATCTTTAGCAAAACCAATTTTTCAGATGTTTGATAAGAGTTCTATGGATATTGTCATTTTAATTCAAGTAATGCTAGATTAATGTGTTTAAATATGAATGCAGCTTTGTATTGACTTGTATTGAAATCACTTTGAACACAATCTGAATGTCAGAGTTGTTACGTAGTTGCAAAGGTTCCACTCAAGAACCTTTTGAATGGGAGAATGGACACCTTTTAAATTCTCTGTTTCACATTAGGCAATACATAATTTTATCTCTATATTTAGAGTATCTAAGTACATCATTGCTATCTTTACAGTTGCTTCCTTATTTATTGGAGCTAATCCTTGGGAATCTGGAATTTACATTAGTACATGTGTGGGCGAAGTGCAGCACACGTGATACAGTTGGACTGCAATTCTCAATAGGCCTAGGTAAGAGCGAGGAATGTGAGAGTTCCAATATATTATCTAGATAGCCACATTTCACTCCAGTTTTCTTGTGTCATTGCTTTGCTTAGCTTTGTTTTCTGTGAAGACCATCCTGTATTTTTTTATTCTTGATGGACATATATATATATATATATATATATATATATATATATAATATAATATAATATAATATTGGGTTTTTAAAAATGAATTAATGTCACTTTTGTAAGAATAGTGTTAGTACTTAATCCTTGTCTCAGAGGTAGGCACTATTGCAGGTCTCTGTTGTCAGTGACAGAGATAAGCAACATAAAAAATGACCAGTACACTTTTCAGCTGCTCTACATAGAAAAGTCAAAGATTCTTTCTATTGCAACACAATTAGACATGTTCAAGGCACGCAAGTGTAAATTAAGATTCTATTCTACAGTACTTCCATATGCCTTAGGCATTGCTTTCTTCTCCATTTTTGACATACAGTGAGGCCTCTACATATGCTGGGGTTAGGGGCTGAGGTTTCCCACAAAGGTGAAAAATTGCAAATTAAAATTGGCTATTTTTGTTATCCAAGAGTACACTTCTCTAGGAATCTCTATGGTCAATTTCCTGCAAAAAAAAATGGAGGACTTAGAAATTCCTAGAGAGAAGAGTTTAATTAAATCTTTGAATAATCAAACCTGAAAAAGTCACAACTGCAAATGTGGAAATATATGACAGGAGAGGGATTTTTGTTGTTGCAGGGAATGGGATGGGTAGCTTCTCAGAATATGGGGGCCAGTAACATAAATATTCTTTTTGTGTATTAAATAATACTTATTACTCTTTCTCATAATTTGGGGAGGGGGAGAAATATCTATGAAGGATTTGGAAAGGATCCCCTGTCCCTAAAACTTAGGCCCTTTCCTTACTTCAGTAGACTGATCCCTATGCCACTGAAAAGGTACTATAAACCAATTCACAAATAACAAGTACTGCAGCAAACAATTAATTATCAAAAATAATTGTAATAAGATACTTTTGGAGGACCATTTCATATGTGATATGTATTCACCTTTCCTGTGCTTATGTATAACCAAATATTACTTTCTGCCATCTATATCCGTTACGTATTTCAACATGTTTGCTTCCCTTTTTATACTTTGGGAGGGACACGTGCCTTTACATAGAAATTATTTGTTGTGACCAGCGGAACTCCAAGCTCCCTTTTGACTCAGCTTTAATTAGACACCTTTCATGGAAGTTTTAAATGCTTTAAAATCTGCTTCTTTATTACGTATATTGTGCTTTACACTGTACAAGGGCATAGTTTCTCAGCCTAGTTAATTTCTTTTTTCAATGTAAACAGTTTGAAACATGGCAATAACAGCAGAGGGAGATTGTCAGGATAATGAATTTCTGCCCATTACTAACTTTCCCGGCCAAACCACTATTGCTGCTACTAACTGCTGTGGTACCTTCTAGCCTGATCCTTTCTGTCCTTTATTGTGTGAAATGGAGTAAGTGTATATTAACCTCAGGTAGACCAACTGGTAGCCTGCCTCTTTGCTTGTTTTTGCTTCTGTTATAGTATAAATGATACCTTTCTCGTAAAACGGTCATATTAGAAGCAAGTACATTAGTAGTGTCAAGAGTACAAGGACTTTCTTCTGACTAATGATGCATTTAGCAAAACAATGGACCACCTGACTCTGTGAAGACTTCATTGTATGAACATGAAGACATTGTTTACATTTGCTATCACTTAGGAGTAGCTTAAATACTGGCTTCTTGGTGTAATCTTCTCACAGAGACTCTTCCATTTCACATTTCATATGGGTTAAGCATGAAAGTATGCTGAGTCTATGTGAAAACTTCGATGTACAGTATTATGCAAATTGAAGTAAACTGCTTTGGTGAATTTGATAGTGTCTTTCACCTTTGGACTACATATACCTCTCAAAGTCTTTTGCTTTAGTTATCTGTTGTACACTTGGTTTATTTCTAATAAGGCCATATGAGAACTTGCCCCGTGATGTATTTCTTCTTCCAGAGGTCCAGAAATTAACAGAAGTTAACTTGTTCCAAGTTTTCAGTCATTATGTGAAACTTATGGACCCGATGCAGAGCAAATCAAGTCATCACTGGAACATGATAAATATTGTAATAAGTGTTTCTATAGATTGGACGATGCAATTGGAAAATCATTTTAGTAAGGAGACACTGATTTTATGCTTTTATTGGTTTTGTATGGTTTTTATATTATATGCTAAATGTTTTAATTGTATTTTATATCTGTGGGGGCATCAATTAGTTGCTGACTCTGAACCGCCTTGAGTCGCCTTTCGGCTGAGAAAAGCAGCATACAAATACAGTAAATAAATAAATAAATAGGCTTTTCATGAGATAGCATAGGATCAGTACTTAGATTCACAAACAGACATAAATGACAAAGGTTAATATTTCCTAGACATTATTCTGTTTCTTTCAGAAGTCCTTTCGGATTTCCAGATATAGTTCTCAAACATTTTAATCAGAGGGCCAGTTCATGATCCAACAAACTGTTTGGGGGGGGGGGGCTATATATTTAAAAAGAAGAACAAAACTTACAAGTATTTCAATTGGAAGTGTGGCTTTGCTTTTGGCTGATGAGATAGTCAAGTGAATTAGGATTTTTGTTGTTGTATGCCTTCAAGTTGTTTCAGACTTAGGTCAACCCTAAAGTTTAGGGTAGGGGGCAGGTAAATTACTTTGGAGGGCTGCATATGGCCTTAGTTTGGGAACCTCTGTAGCAGTGTATTTATAGTTAACTAAGTGTGTGTGTGTGAGTGAGTGAGAGAGAGAGAGAAAGCGTACTCAGAAGCATTCTCTTCACTGTTTAGTTTGTTCAACACAACAATGGCATTGAAAACAGTTTTTTGATTACAATCCCTTGCTCATCTTAAGCCTTGAGTGTAAGTGGCTTTGCAAAAGGAGAAGGAGCAAAATTTGCGTATTAATATTTGCATAAAGTGTATATGCATGAATAAGTGATGTTGCTTTAGGTCAGATACATTGTTATTGTTTGTAAATTCTAAAACTAAAAATACGTCCTTTACAGAGGAAAGAGTAAAAATCTGGTGGTAGGGTAAAAAGAGCAGTCATTATCTTCCTCCACCTCCTCCTCCTGCTTCTCTCTCTCTCTCTCATATGTGTGTGTGTGTGTGTGAGAGAGAGAGAGAGAGAGAGAGAGAGAGAGAGAGAGAGATGCTCTTTAGGTAGCATAGCTAAAGTGCAGCTTTTACCTTTATAAATCCATTGCTGCCCCCAACATGTTACATTCAGAAAGTTCATGTCCCCCCCCCCCCCCCTGCACAGCAGTTCTTACAAAAAGAAACAGCTAAATACTTGGTAACCCACTTTCCTATTCCTTATGAATAGGGAGGATAGGAGACAGGAGTTTGGCTTAAGCACAAAGCCGAAAAAAGTGGATGGGTGGTTAATACCTTTTTAAAAAAAATCCCTTTCTTTAGTGCCAGAGAAAGAATGTGGAATAGAATGAGAGTTGCAGCAAGGCTGGGCAAGGAAGAAGCAATCAGGTTATATCCCATATGAGAATATCAGCAGGTCTCCAGACAACTGAGGAAGCTATAAAGCTCCAGCATTTGTGTTGCATAACTTTTGGGGAGAGGAGGAAAAAGAACTGCTATACTCCTTGGTGAGGGCTAGGTGGCGCAAGCGCGTCTCAGCTGTTCTTACAGGCAGATTTTGTATCATTAATTGCCCATTATTACCAAAAGTATTTGGCATGTGAATGATAGGATGGTGGCTATGCTGTGTATCTGAAGCAATCGGCTTGCTGTTTCCAATCATTATGATGGAATAACAATAAGGAATTGTTTAATTACTTTTATATGACCTAAAAATAGTTCTAGAGAAATGATGCTAAACTATTCTTGTTTCTAAAAAGGTGATTTGATGTTTGAGAGTGAATTCTTTATGGAGGTTGGAGGCAGTAATAAGCTCCTGCTTCACATAATGTGATGCAACTAAGTAAAACATTCTTGATTACACATTACATATAAAAATAGTATGTGAAATGATTATATTACACATAGTCTGAATGAACATTATCCATGGATTCATAATCCTATATCTGCCCATCTATCCATGTAATAGAGAATTCTCATAATTGTCTTCTTTTCCCCCCCAAAATTGGGATTCAGATCAGCCTACGGTTTAAAGCAACATAGCTGAAACAAACACAAAAGACATAAAATTAGAGTGAAATTGTTAATAATATTAACATAATTTAAAGCATACACTTAAAATTGCTTTAAAAATCTTCTGATGGAAGGACATCAAAGACAGGGCAGTTGCAAAGCCTCAGAATGACTGTCAAGAAAACCTTTATAGATTTACTGCAAAGGTATATGTGTAGCTCAGCAAAGGATTGCATGTGGAACTACTCTATGTTGAATTATTTCCCTCCTTGATCTGCCTTAGCTCTGCAGCATTAAATGTCTGGTGGAGAGCAGAGAGGATCACAGAAGTATCTGGATATGTCCCCATAGCCAGATGTGAAATGATTACTCTATGTAACATGACTTTTGTTCCTGAGTTATAAATGTAATTTTCTAATGGGTTCTATCATAAAAATATGGAAAAAGTTTATTAAAATACAAAAACTTTATTTTTGCGAAACATCCTGCTGCACATTTTGTTAGCGTTTTTTAATTACTATCTCATCGAGTCTCAACCAATTCAACATAGTTTGTGGCAGCCACAAAAACCAAGTTTCTGTAACAATTATTTTCAATATAACTACCACACAGTTAAACAGGAATAACACTTTCAAGCCAGGAACATTTTTTTTCAGATTTTGTTGCATAGTGTTACATAATCCACTGAAGTCTGCTGTTTCCCCCCAGAAATCTCAGCAGATGGTGTAATTGTTTTGTGTCTTCATATGGAGAGGGAGGTAAGAGCTTCAGAAGTAATATTCAGTAGAATTCTGAGCAGGAAGAAAGAACTAGAAAATCAAGCAAGTTTGCATGTGTCACATGGGAATTTGCATGTGTCATATTGACAGAACCTTCTCCACCAGACACTGAATGGTCACATGGAGAGGCTTATGTGGCTTTCTGGTAGGTTCTAGGTATCTTTTGTTGCTAAGGTAGGGCTAGTTAATAAAGTGCATAGGTCATATAGCAGCATAAGGATAAAAGCAATCATGACAGCTTTGGATAGTATAGAAGTAAGGTGCATTAAAGCTTCAAAACAAGTCCAAGGATGACTTGGTACTTGCACCTCTCTTTCTACTCATTGCAGAATGCCTCCTCCCCCCCCCCTTTTTTTTTTTTTTTTTTTTTACAAAGGCCACATTCTGCAGCATGAAACTAAATTTCATGTTTTTAATTCTTGGTCTTGCTTAATTCCGTCAACTTTGTCTCAGATGGTTTGAAAGCTGAGCAGTGTAATGGAACTACTTGGTCAATGGAGATACCAAGCAGAGTAACGTCAGGGAAGGACAAATCAGGCACAGATCCATCAAATGGGGCAAGGAGTCTGCGTACTTGATGTTTTACAGCTGAATTGACAACATAGTGGAACATTTTAAATCTCTGTGACAACCATAGATTTTTATGAGAAGTTTGGTCGTGACAGAATTGCACCTTGCTCTTGCCCTCCAGTAATTTCAACTGCACATAGTTGCAGGGGGAAGGTAAGTTTATTAGTCATGCTTAAGCCAAGCTGCAGGCCACATGCAATTGCCTGATTTGCCATCCCCCAAATTTCAACCCCAGAAATCAGCAAGCATGTGTGGTAGTCTATAACACAAGGCACATATTCTTACATTTCAGCCATGGAAACCCATGCGGTGACCTTGGGCAAATCACACACTTTCAGCCCAACAAAACTCCAAGATAGCTTACTGTGAGGGTCACCATAAATAAAAAATTATTGAAGGTACACAACAATAACAACAATCCTCATATTGTTCACATTGTTTTATTAGACACCCCTCCCCCTTTAAAAAACATTTGATTTGGCAGGAAGGGGAAAGTACAGCAGATGTGTGTTTGGTGGGAAATTGTCCTGGGCCCTCTGCAATTGATTACCCATGGCTTAGGACAATGAGGCTAATGCAAGAAGCGGATGCACAGGGTGCATTTTTGAGACCCATACAATTTATTGCTACCTGATTGTCATCAGAAACATCTTAATTTTTCCCTATAAACGCATACATGAATGCATTGGGGGTGACAGATAAGCACTGGAAGATGAAAGTGCCAAATATTTGCTTTAGAAAGCCAAAGTGAAAGATTTTTCTCATCCTTCTAACTCAAACTGAATCAGCTAGAATTCCATTAACAAAAATGACTCTTTCTACTTAAACTTATTGGCACCCCCTGGGCATCATTAAGATCCTTTTTTTCTTTTTACAGTAGGGAGGAGGGGTAGTAAAGAGCTAATTCAGGGCAGGGTGGCTAATGTTTGAATTCATCATAATATTCTGGAATGAGGGTCCTTTGTAGAATGGTGTGTAATGCCTCCTAGCTAAGTATTACTGAATTACCAACTTATATAAGTGTTAACTGGTTTTTTAAAGATAACACTCCAGATTCACTCATCTGGGCATCTGTGTGAAGTCAGAACAGTGAGCTTTTCAGATACTCCCCAGACTGATAATTCAGAAATTTTATTTTTTGGCTGGGGTGGAATGGGGCAGGTAAACCAACAAAATCCTAATTGCTAAGTACTTCAGATGTTGGCAAACAGATAAGATAAATAGTAGTACTTTCCACAGTCCATATATAAGATTGCAATGATAGCAATTACAGTGGGTTCCTGTTATCCATTGGGGTTTAGTAATATGCCATTATATAACATGACAAACTCAAATGTTGCTTTTTGGAATTTTATTTTTGGAATATTTTCAAGCTGTGGATGCTTGGATATGTGGATACAAAATTTATGGATAAGACAAGAGGCAGAACATGACTTAAATAATACTACTTGTGTCTCAGGAGACTAGGATGCAGAACAATGGCTTTAAACTACAGGAAAGGAGATGCCACCTGAAAATTAGGAAGAACTTTCTAACTGTGAGAGCAGTTCAGCAGTGGAACTCTCTGCTCTGAGTGTGGTGGGGGCTCCTTCTTTGGAGGCTTTTAAACAGAGGCTGAATGGCCATATGTCGGGGGTGCTCTGAATGTAATTTTCCTGCTTCTTGGCAGGGGGTTGGTCTGGATGGCCCACGAGGTCTCTTCCAACTCTATGATTCTGTGATTCATATTCTGGAACCTATCCTTTTCTCTTCATGGAGCATCATATCATACAGTTGCAATGTAATATATGACTACTAACACTGAAGACCAGCTGAGCTGGTTTGAACTTCATTACCAGACTATAGAGTTAGATTCATAGAGCTGGGAGAAACTTCAAAGGCCATCCAGTCAAACCATAAATGGATGGCTTTCATCTTAAATTCAAGTCTTCAGGGACTCACATATGTTTTCTAAAAGGTTCTGTCCATAACTTTTTTGCAGTTTTCTTCTTATATTACAGTACTCAACACGAGTGTTGGAACAGCCCTTTGGAAGATCTTATTTTTCTTATATATGTATAAAAATAATCACAGTTGGAGAATGAAATGGTCTTAGAACTACTCCTTTCACTTATAATCACACTGTTAATCACCTCAGTCGTGCCAGAAATAGTAATTAAAAACACCAATTGTATTGCCTTCCTTAAAAATATCAATAAACACATTGCCAGACTGCAAAAGGGAAAGGATATTTTCCTCCTGTGACATCGTCAAAGTATTTATGGCTATGAATCCCTAAATAACCTAAATAAATATTGTTCATTCATTCAGTTGCTTCCGACTCTTCATGACCTCATGGACCAGCCCATGCCAGAGCTGCCTGTCGGCTGTCACCAACCCCAGCTCCTTCAAGGTCAAGCCAGTCACTTCAAGGATGCCATCCATCCATCTTGCCCTTGGTCGGCCCCTCTTCCTTTTTCCTTACATGTTCCACTTCATAATTGTTTTCTCTAAGCTTTTTTGTCTTCTCATTATGTGGCCAAAATGCTTCATCTTTACCTCTACTATCCTTCCCTCCAATGAGCAGCCGGGCTTTATTTCCTGAAGTATGGACTGGTTGGATCATCTTGCTGTCCAAGGCACTCTCAGAACTTTCCACCTTCACCACAATTCAAAAGCATCTATCTTCCTTCGCTCAGCCTTCCCTATGGTCCAGCTCTCACATTCGTAGGTGACTATGGAGAAAACCATGGCTAAATAAATAGATACACCTAAATACTATAAGAAATGTGGTTTACCAGCTTGAGCATTGGACTACATCTCTGGAAAACAGGGTTCAAATCCTCACTCAGTTGTGAGTGATCTTGGACAAACCACAATCTTCTAGTCTCCAAGGAAAGCAAATGTAAACTCCTAATGAAAAAAAAATTGTCGAGCAAACTCTGAGATTTCCTAGCGTCACCATAAGTCAGAATCAACCTGAAAGCACACAACAACAACACAAACATCCCAAAGGCACCAGATCCCATTTGATCTTGGAAAGCTAAGTATGGTCAGCCATGGTTATTGCTTGGATGGGAGACTGCTAAGCTATAATTCAGACAAAGGAACTGGAACTACATTATAGTGCTCATACAGTTCCACTTATACTTTTGCTGCCACCTTCTTTCCTTATACATTGTGTCTTGTAAACAGGAGGGCAAGGAACATTTTCCCTGTTCTTTTTCTTGTGAGTTGTCATGTATGTTACTATATAAATACATGGTAATAATAATAATAATAACAACAACAACAACAATATTTTAATTACTGTTAAAATAAAATAGAACTGTATTTGTGTAGTGTGACTGTCAGGTGAGTTTATATATTATCCCTTCATTGGGTTTTTTTCTGATGCATATAATGAAAGATGGGCAGAAGTAAAAATTACAAAGTGCCATGACTCCCCTAGAAAACAACAACAACACCAAAACAATCAAGAGCCACAAAAACATCTAAGATATTTGAGAGGATGTTAGAAAGAAAAAACTTTTGTAGGATTATACTTTCGAAGTAAAAAATTGTAACCTGTTGAATTGCTTCTTGCTACATAGCTATAAATATTACAAAAGTCTACTCTCCTCCAATGCCAAAATTAAGCCACATAAAAATTTAAGCTCCATAAACTATATGTTAATATAGTATTTCCATTAATATCAGTCTGGCCATTCTACATTTAGAGCAGGCATGAGCAAACTTCGGTCCGCAAGGTGTTTTGGACTTCAACTTCCATAATTCCTAACAGCCTGTTAGGAATTGTTAGAATTGAAGTCCAAAACACTTGCTGTGTGTGTGTATGTGTGAAGTTTGCCTATACCTGATTTAGAGGCAGATTTTTTCCATATGGGGTCAAAACAGCTATAAGCTTTGTAGCAATGAAAGTTCAAATGTCCATGCTTAGGTGCATCCAAGATTAAACTATTTAACTGAAAAGCAGTGTATTCTATTGTGCAGTGGTTGTTTATTTGTACCCCAGAACATTGTTATTAACCACACAAGGTCAGGCATCCTTTTCTTTGTTTTCTATTTTCCATTTGAGCCCTTGATATAAATATATGTAGGGCACAGACAACTCATTCACAAGAGCCCTTCTATTTTTCCCCATGGGTGAGAAAGCAATCAAGCTGCCTTCTTTTTCCACTTGTTTCTACAATCTGGGAAACAACTATATTGACTGTGTTTCCTTAAAAACAACAGAACACCAAGAATTACGATAGCAACAATGATCTACTCTACATGATTGTCATGCACTCAACCTTAGACCATTATTTGTTTGTTTGTTTGTTTGTTACCCACCTCTACTTAAGGCTTGAAATGGGGTACAATATAGTTAAAATACATAGATAAAGTAAAATACACACATATATACATGTTTTAATGTATATGTTTATATACAGGCAGTCCCCAAGTTATGAACAACACAGGTTCTGTAGGTTTGTTTTTAAGTTGAATGTGTTTGTAAGTGGAAAAAGGTACCTTTTTGAAATGTAACAGCAGCCATATCTATATCTATATATCTATATCTAATCTTTGTGGTGTTTGTTTTCCCCTTGCTAACCCTTTCAGGTGTGAATTTCCCTTCCTAGAGATAGATTTATCTCACTTTTTTTTTGTTTCACCCCCATTTGTTTCACCCTACATTTGTAAGTTGGATATTTATAACTTGGCGATTCCTTTTATATATATTATATGTATTTTATATATATTTAACTATAAAATAATAATAATAATAATACATTTTTATTTATATGCTGCTTTTTTCCCTACAATGGGGACTCAAAGCAACTGCTGATACTTTAAAACACAATACAAAATCTACCTATAATAATATAAATAAATAAACATTGTAAACACACACAATACATAGATAAAATAAAAGACCATATATAAATCTGACTGAGAACTTGATTTCTTTAACTAAAAATTTAGTTAATTCTCTATTTATAACACTCAGTACTGATAGCACTTACAGTTCAGTTCTATATATGGCTGCCAGTGTTGAGGGAGGAACAATCAGTAATAAATTTACATTTTTACACAGTTTCTAAGAATTGTAAAGTTGGTAAGTTTTGATTTTTTTAGACTCTACAGTCTATGTAGGAGGTTTTCCACCATAGTAGTGCTGCAGCGTACAGGATGTGATTTTAAAAGTAAAGACATGAAGACAGATTTAGTCAATGCTTTGGGGAAAGCTCCTGTAAAAATAAAAATCATGGATATACAAGAGGGCTAAGTGGGGTTTTGAGCCTTTGAGCTATTGTTAAACTCAAATTTTTATATGGCAATATTTGAGTCTCTTTGAAAGGGACCAAAACCGAAATGGCCAGCAGCTACTCCTCCTGCTGGCTCTGGCTCCAGCTACTGTTAGCCATCTGGCTTACCATTTATCTAGTCCCACTGGGTACCAGCTACCACTGAATGAGCATTCCACCAATACTTGTTTCTGAAGCAAACTTCCTAATGTAGAATGAGCCATGTTTGCAAGCAATTGCTTCTAACAGAGCAAGGATAGTGTAATTAGAGAACAACCCTGGAGGAAAGTTGGTTTTTATAATAATACTCTGCCTGCAGAAAAAAATCTGTCTAGAAACAATTTTTGAGATCTTCAACTTGTTTTAAACCTTCCCAATATAGAGACTTTCCAAAAGTGGTGAAGTTGAATTTGTATGTAAGTCGGAACAGGGGTGTGTGTGTGTGTGTGTGTGTATGTGTGTGTGTGTGTGTATATATATATATATGTGTGTGTGTGTGTGTGTATAATATGGGGAGTTATTATGGGGCAAAGAAGTCTCAACGAAAGCTTTATCACCAATAGTTGTTTCCACAACAAGCCAATTTTTTCAAAATCCAACTTACATACAAATTCAACTTAAGAACAAACCTACAGAACCTGTTTTGTTTGTAACTTGGGGACTGCCTTTATATCATTGGTTCTACCCATGTGGGGTGTGTGGTGTGTGCGTGCATGCAGGGTATATACCTCTACATTGCTCAGTTGCACACATGCACACACACACGGACTGCAAAGCCTCACTTATTTTCATGTGCAGGAACAAAGAATTGCAAAATTAATTGTCTCTGTGGGTGAAATTATCTGCACTTTGCTGTTCCTTTTTGGATTTTGGAACTTTGGGGATGAAAATTTTGCAAAAAGCCTTTTGTGAATTGAATTTCTCAAAAATCTAATAGTGTGTGAACATCATTGAGGACTGTCTTGAAGCACTGAGACACATTTTCTTATCAAGGGCTACAGAGTAAAAACTATTTATTCACTTTGGGAATATGTTAATGGGAATCATCATCATCATCTTTATTTATATTCTGCTCTTCTCCCCCAAGGGACTCAGAGTAGATTACAACATACATAGGCAAATATTCAATGCTTTTACAATAATATACAATGAGACACACAAACACAAACAAAGGCAGAGGCTTCTCCTTTCATTTCTGGCTTCTGGAGATGGTGCTCATCACAGGCTCTGGGGAGGTGTTTTTCTCCATTCTCAAACAGATCACCCTGCATTGTCACCTCCTGGTTGTGTGGCCAGCAAGATTGTTGAAATGTCTCTTTGCCTTTTCCCGCCAAAGCGGTACCTATTTATATACTCACGTTTGCATGTTTTCAAACTGCTAGGTTGGCAGAAGCTGGAGCTGACAGATGGGAGCTCACTCCGTCTCATGGATTTGACCTTCAGGAGAGCACTTCAGCCAACCTTCAGTTCAGCAGTTCAGTAGCACAGGGGTTTAACCCATTGCACCACCATGGAGAAAATAGTTTGTCATTTTTTTAGTGCCCGGGTGGGGAATTACATTACTTGGATACTACATTCTCCATGGTAGTATCCAATGAATTAAAAAGTATGAAATGCCATTTGCTATGTAAAACCATGTAAAATGGATTTAAAAACATACTTCCATAACATTGCAAAGTAACCCGAGTAACCGATCGCCATGAATCTAGATTTCAGTGCAAAAAACTGAAGTGATTTTACTTGTTTTTTTCTTTTCAAAAACAGTTTTTAAAAATGTAGAAAATAGTCTAAAAGTTAGGGAATGCAATTTCCTCCAAAATGCTCTGCTAAGTATGTTTCAGTCCTAATAAAACAGTAATAAGTAAACATTACTTGCTACATGGGGAAAATTAAAAGCCTTTTATGTTATTTTGAAAGAACCATTGTTATGCCCTTGATGCATCTCAAATTAACATATTTCAGGCAATGTAATTAATTTTGACGCTTTACTTCAAAGTTTTGGACAGATAACAAATCAAGTTAACAGATAAAACTAAACTTGGACAGTTGTCATCTTAGTAATTTAACAAGCAGCGCAGAAATATATAGAAGCCAGAGAGTGAAAAATTGGTTCTTAATGCCCGGAAGTATCTGTTGTTGTGTGTTTTCAAGTCATTCCTGATTTATGACAACTCTTAAGGTGAACCTGTCATGGGGAGCTTCCTCTGAGGCCAAGACTGTGTGATTTGCCCAAGGTTACCCAGTAACCAATTGAAAATATGCTAGGTAGGTTGTAGTACTAATGTACACCAAAAACTGAGCTGAAAGTCAAGTTTTTGCTTGTTGTTTGTAAAATGCTGACTCTCCAAATGCAAGAGTTCTACCATATCAACATGGTTGAATGTTTCTCCTTTTACTTCAGTCTTTGTGATTTGCTCCTCAGGCTCAATTCTTCATTAGTGTTTTATCAATCCAAGGTCTCTCGTGGTCTCTATATCTCAAGTTCCAAATGAACGTGGGAGGGTTGCCAAGTCAACTCCTCTGGGTTTGCTACCATCATTTTTAGGAACAGGGTCATTTGGAAGGTGAAAACTTTGCATGTTGTCACACAGTATTAGAAATGACAATGCTAGCAAGATTGAAAATTTCAAAGTACTTTGTGCCCTGGAAGGAGCTACATAACTATTAATAGCAACAGTAAAATTGGGAGCACTGGAAAAGCTATCTACATCCATATCATTGACATTGAATGAAACTTCTTTAGAAGGATTCAGGTTCCTTTGAAAACAGAAGCTCAGTGAAGGACAAACTATATTTTGCATTATTTCTTCAAACACAGAAGTTAAAGTAAAAAGAAGCTGTTGAACTGTATAGTATTTATCAGGTCCAGTTTCTGTGTTTTGGGGTACTAGATGATCCTCCAATGCCCATTGTTCATTTTGGATTGCTTATCATGAGACAAGCCACATTGTTTTAACTTCAAAGCCCCAAGCACTTACGTCTGTATCTGGAAACCAGATTTTATACGATACATGGTATTACTGCTTTTCAATGGTCTTAGTTTAATGGTCAACCTTTGTTTATTTCATAAATTGTATTTTATATTCATTTTCTAAAATATTATATATATATATATATATATATATATATATATATATAAAAATATAATATGTCCCATGATATGGCAAAAAAGAAAAGAGTTCTGAGGAAGTTTCAGAAATCTACAATGATATTCTTTGCTGTTCTTGGGCTTGGACCTTAACTCTAAACGTAGCATTGTGTTTTCTTATTTTTATCAGTGGTGTTCCTTTGCTGTAAAGCATTATAGTGTCATATATGTTACATTTTCTGTGGATCACAGTTTAATGGTAGTGCACATCTCTGCTACAAAGCCATGGAAAGTGTCACAATAATGTTTATCTTAGTATAACATGGAAAATATGATAAAAGTTTTGGAAACTAAAGGCATCTGTGATTAAATTTTTAAAGTACCAAGATAGCAAAATGGTATGATATAGTGTTAAACTAGCTGATGCTTTGAAGAAATTATGTGTCTCATTGTTGTTTTTTTGCTACCAGTCAAAATGCATATTTTTGATTCAGTCAAACAGTTCCTCTATACCTGGCATGGGCACACTTAGGCCCTCCAGGTATTTTGGACTGCAACTCCCAAAATTCCTAACAGCACTGTGGACTCAAACAATGATGGATCTGGACCAAACTTGGCATGAATATTCAATATGCCCAAATGTGAATACTTTTTGAGCTTGGGAGAAATAGACCTTGACATTTGGGAGTTGCAGTTGCTGGGATTTATAGTTTACCAACAATCAAAGAGCATTCTGAACCCCACCAATGATAGAATTGGGCCAAACTTTCCACACAGAACCCCCATGACCAACAGAAAGTACTGTGTTTTCTGATGGTCTTTGGTGACCCCTCTGACACCCCTTCATGACCCGCTGACCCCCAGGTAGAGAAATGCTGATATAAAGGAACAGTCCTATGCAAACATATAAAGGGCTAGTAAGATTTGTTCCCTTGTAAACATTAGTGAAATTGTGGTATAAAACATTTTAGCTTCACTTGATTTCTTGTGTGTGTTTGGATTTGCTTGAGGTAACAGTTGAGTCTGATTTGATTTAACCGTTCTTGTGGTAATAATTACAAAGAGGAAATTACTTTTGCGGTGAAATTTGTCTCACTAAATCTGTTATTAGACTGGATACATACATACATACATACAAACCAGTTGTATGGAATACATCCATAGCCATACTTTTGTCAGTTTTAAAATTAGTCTTCTCATTAAAAATAGAGATTAATGGGAAAAAACATACTTGCTGTTGTTTCTTCCTAGTATTAAATTTGAATAATTTCTTTAAACTGTCCTAGAGTAATTTGGCCAAAGTCAATAACTTCTGAAAGTGACACTGGTTTCAGTGGCAGAGATGCAAATATACTTAGCTGTTTACTATTGAAATAATTATTGACTTCGAAGTGCTGGTTCATGCCCTCTGCGCATTAATTATTAGAGGGTTCTTTTAGAATGGTAATCAGTCATGCTTATAGTAGTAGGAATATCACCCAATTCTTAAAATTGTCCTTATCATATTTGCAGTTCAAGTTTCCTGCCTATTCATGAAGTGTTTCAGCAACTTCAAAACAAATCATAACTTGTAAGTGTAAGAAGTGTATGCTCCCCATATTTATTCATACGCATGTTCTGCATATGTATGCAATACCACTATACGCAGCATGAATGTGATAATTAAACGGTGGGTGATTTACTAATAATGTGAAACTATCATCAGTTTGTTGACATGGATATACTGTAATGAAATAAAATGTATACAGAATACGTAAATAGAACAAAGCACACCCAAACATCCCAAATCCACAATTTTATGCCATTCTAATGTGAATTCATGCTTTGTAGATAACATAAATACATATCTCTGAATAGTGACTCCCTAATGGTATTTTTAATAGATGAATTTGCGGATGCTAAGAACTAAAGAAGACAGGTACAGAACTGGTTTTTAAGACTTAGATGATTCTTATTTGTGCAATACAGGATTAGAGGAATAAAAACACCACCCTTAAGAAAATAGAGCAGTAATTTCTGAATACCAATCTATAAAGTAATAAGAGTAATGTTGTGTTCCCGCTCTATAAAAGACAGTGGCTACATATATATGTACCATAATCTAGTTTAGATAAACCTGAAAGCAGCAAAGTACTAAATATGGCAATGTCCATTTTTTTCTTCCCATAAACATCATCATGCATAATCAGGTTCACCCTGTTCTGCTACAATAGCCTTTAAGCACTTCGTTTAGACAGCTGATACGCTCTAAAAACTATGATTAACTATAATTCTAAGAATTGGGAGGATTAGAATTTGTAATGAAAATTCAAGTCTACTACTTGGCCTTTAATGACATGTTTATCTTCACCTCACTGCTCTTAACCTCCAAGCCTGCACTTTTGGTTAATGTATTTGCCTACTGAATCATTGCCTTGCATCAAAAGTTGTCCTTAATCCAACTGCAGTTATCTCAGCAATTCTCTTCCTTCTATGGAAAATGTCCTTATGTTCTTTTGTACTTGATATAAAATCAACAATAATGTGATAATCACACATGGTAATTCAGTTCCAACATAGTACTATTACTTTTTGCCGTAATACAAGTCTGTTTTTTTAAAAATAATTAATATGCAAACTGATCCGAAATAATATTCTGGTCAATGTTTGGTGAAGGATGTGATAAATTATAAATCAACATAGCCATTGAGATCGTATATCTATACAAAGAGTTTTTGCCAGGTATATAATATTTAATGGTGCCAAACAATTCTAAAAGTAGAGCTATGCAGTCTTGCACTTTTTTGCAGTATGGTGTTATATACAATAATGCTTTTTTCAAGTGTAAGCTAAAGATCACAAAATAACACATTTTCTAAAGGAAGTCAAGTGTTATTTTATTTTCATATTAAAATTTGCTTGAGCTCTAATGTCTTTGTGGGAAGGTCCCTGTCTCTGCCCTACCATCTTTGCAAGCACCTTTGGTGGAAACAGAGGAGAGGACCTTCTCCAGGACTTCTCCCAATCTTAGGAACTCCTTTCCTAAGGAGGTTGGGATGGTTTCTTCTTTGCTGTCTTTTTTTATTTAGTTCAGCAGACTTTGGGGAAATTGTTTTATAAGAAAAGAGCTTCTTTAATTGTTTTACATCAAAGTTTGAAATGATTTTAATTTTGTTATTAGTTGAATACTGTTTTAATTAAAACTGTTTTATTGACAATCTTTAACCGTAAGTGTTTAATGACATGTATAATCTTTTCACCTTTGTAAACTGGCTTGAGTTACAGTTTAGAAAAAATAAAGTGGTGGGTGATAGGTGGATTTATCTTTTTGTATATTAAGCAGAAGACTTGAAATAAAAGTAATTTTACAAAATATTGGACCATTAATTTACTTTATTTATTTACTTTATTTGTATACCACTTTTCTCAGCCCTTAGGCGACTCATTAAGGTAAAGGTAAAGGTTTCCCCTGACATTTAGTGTAGTCGTGTCCAATTCTGAGGAGTGGTGCTCATCTCCATTTCTAAGCCAAAGAGCCGGTGTTGTCCATAGAACCTGTGGCCAGCATAACTGCACGGAGCACTGTTACCTTCCCACAGAAGAGATACCTACCTATTGATCTACTCACATTTGCATGTTTTCAAACTGCTAAATTGGCAGAAACTGAGGCTAACAGCAGGAGCTCATCCCACTCCCTGGATTTGAACCATCAATCTTGCGGCCAGCAAGTTCAGCAGCTCAGCAGTTTAACCTGATCTGCCACTAGGGGGCTCATTGGACCATTAGTAATAAATATAAAGAGCAAGGCACACAATACAACTATTAATATGAATTGAGAACACACACAATATGCAAAGACTTGTAGTTTCACTCCAAGTTAAATTCTGCCAGCTTTGGCTACTGCCATATGTTAGTCAATATCTACCTGAAACTACCTGGAGGGATTGTCTAGAGTTTTAACATTTATTGAAGCAATATTCTATTGACAGCCAGCACTGTATCTTTTGTCATGTGATAGCAGGTAAGTAGTGCCCATCCTGGACCAGTTTCTGAAATCAGTGAAAAACTGATTGATGGGACAGATTGAGATTGAACCAAGAAAAGTGACTTTCAGTTATTTATAAAACTGGTTTAGAGATAGATATATAATCTGTTTTGGATAGAGCTCCCTTCAAGAGTAAGGCTCAAGCACTCTGCAACCTAGCCCTGATCTTAATCAGATAGTATCAGTTGGCTATTGTGTGAACTATACTCTTCAGTGCACAAGGCACATTTAGCCGCTGTCACACAAAACAAATTTTATTACTGCAAGATATACAACTATGTATGTGATTATAATGTATTTTTGAAAACTTAAGTGGAGATCATCTTTTCATCTTGATGATGCACCAGATTCATTTCCAAGATCAGTTAAAAGTTCTCGTTATTTTCTTTGAAGTCCTAATTCAGGACTGCACAACCTGTGACCCTCAAGGTGTTTGGGATTTCAACTCCCAGAAGCCCTAGCCAGCTTGCCCAATGGTCAGGAATTCTAGAAGCTGAAGTCTAAAACACCTGGAAGGACACAGGTTGTCCTAAATGATAGAACCATGATAATGGAAGGACTGCCATTTTCTGCATGCATCTTGTCTGCATATGTAGATATTTGTCTCAGGGTCTCCTCCATGTGCCATGGTTTGTTTGATATATGGGAGAGAATTTTATCCATTTTGATATAGTTTATGGAATACCTTATGGGAAGAAGATCTTTTTAATGAAGTTTTAGTTTCATTTAAAAGTGGTATTATTCTGTCATATGTTCAGTTCAGATAATAGAACTGTTTAGTCTTGTGTCTCTTGCTATTCATCTTTTGCTAGTGATGTCATAGTAGATGGTTTTCTGATATGGTTACCAATATTGCTGTTATTTGCCTTAGATATTTCATTCGTGGATCAGAAAATTTTAGTTTATATTTTAAATTAATAGCACGCCTTCCTCCAGAGTAGCAATATGGAACCCAAAACAAGTTACTATGTAGGGTTCTTTTTATGGCATCTTCATCAGACACACCTGCAATGGGGTTGGGACTCAGAAACAGCTTTCCCTCAAAGATTTAAAAACTCAGGCTTATATAACCAACTTATGTAATATATAAATGGAGAGGCCAATGAGAAATTGCTCCTTGATACAGCTTGTGGTGGTTGGATGAGCTGCAGAGTTACATTGAATGCACGTTCTGTTGTTTCCATGGTTCTGCCTCTACAGCTATATACTGCATATGGGTTAATACATTTACTAATATTTGGCTTTGACTTTGCATCTCATAGGCAACAAATGCCATAGGACAAAATATGTAACATATAACTGAGGTGTGTGCAAGTGTTTCTTGTGTGTAATATTTTTTTTAAAAAAAATACCAGTATCAAAGTATATAACACCATTTATAGCTGAACACACAGTATAATGGCTTGTTATTAATGGGAATTGTTATATTTTAAATGTAAGGTGTGTTATCACATTATCAGGTGTAGTTGAGATAAAATGTTAACCTGAGGAAACAGTCTTTGTGTATAGAATGAAACAAACACAATCTACATATTTAGACTATTTAGAAATTTCACATCTCTTACCCAAAACAATATTTTGCTTAAAACCTCATCCTTTATTTCATGTCAGAAATGATCACAGGGAATAATTCAATTGGAAAATAAATTTAAATAGTTTATAATTGGCATCAGAGAGTTGAAAGTTCAATTCAAAGGTGAGATCTAAGACTTCTAATTAGATAGAATAGTTAAAGAATAGTTTTATTCATTATACAGAACATAAAGAAAAAACATTTTCATGAAAAACATTTCCACAGGAATCTTTAGTTTATTTAATGCTTCAATAAAATTCCCATTGCCCCGGGAACTATTTTAGTTCTGAAACCTCAGATAGCTTTATTACATAGAATTTGCAATCAAATTAATCATATTATCTGCATCTCTGTGTACATGTGCAAGACAAGAATATTTTTATTTCTGATTTTTAAAATGCTTGCATAAAATTATAGTATAAACTTATTTTCCCCCTCCCTGTCCCAAATTGTTTGATGCACCTGAAATGGAAGTATGAAGTAGAAGTCACCACTTAAGCAGTGAAGGGTTATTCTGTGTAAATAATAGATCAAGAGGACCGGAGCTCTATCTAATGGAGCTGTATGCAGTCTCTGTTTCAAGGACAGCGCGTGGTTGAAAAAACATAACCGCAGTTCATTCTGTCTGTAACCTGTGGTCAGTTTTTTGCCACTGTCAGTAAAATATTATAATGTTGAAGACTCTTTTTAAAAAATACCTGTGTTCATGCGCACATACTTATGTGCATGCACACTATGAAATTCTATTTAATTTTCACATGGGAGGGAAGGATAATACAAGTTTAGTTTCATATGGAGGGCAGAAAGTATTAAAGTTTTCAAAAATCTTATTTTTTTAAAAAAAATGTTATGGTGATAAAAACAAATCACTTGTATGACAAAGTTTCCTCATAATGAAAGCAAACAGATAGCTCATCTTGGTTTCGTGAAAAATCTACTAAGCGTACCCAGGGTATGTGTAATTGTGTGCTGATGTATGTGTGCTGATGTACTATCAGTGATAGTAAGTTGGTCATCAGACAATAACTGAACATGCTGAAAGAGAGAATATATAAGTGCATGCACCAGACCGCCCTAATTCCCTCTATATCAAGCATATATTTTTTTACTCCAAGCTTCATTAAAAAATCCAACAGGTCTCTTTTTCCCCTTATGACATTTGGAGCTCAACTTCGAGTTTAAGAAATACAACAATGTTTTAAGCATTAGGGCATAGTTTTCTTGCACAATTTCCAAGGAAATCAACAGGAACAATGCAAAAACATCTATGTTGGAGAATACATGTTTTTGCATTGTGACAAGAAAGCCTCCCAGTGGATTTTCTTGCTAGATTCAAAACAACTATTTCAATTCAAACAGAAGATTAAGAGGAAGATTTGCAGTCACTCAACTGAAAGTAAAAGTCTACGTTTAGGACAATACAAAAAAGCAAAAGAATCCGCCGAATATTGTAGCAAGGAGGCGAGGGAAGGGTTATACTTCTTAATTCTTTCAACTGATCCTTCCACTCTGTTGAAGAATATATACAAAGTCAAAATGATTATAGCCTACATATTATTCAAGGGTCTAATTTAGGCATGTTTACTTGTCCATAAACGGAATGTAGATTTATTTATTCCCTTAAAATGCATAAGCTTTTTAAAGTAAGGGATTTAAAATGCATGTATGTTTGAAGGTTTTTTTTCTTCATTTTTGTTCTTCATCAGATTTTAAGTACGAGAAATCTGAAAATGAGCATATTCCAACAATGTGTTGTGAATTAATTTTATTACATATAATATGTAATTAATAACTTTTGAGTAGGATAGTAAGTTGGTCATCAATTTGTGCCTTTAAAATTATTCTGAGGCTTTTGAAACATTTGACAGCAGTTTCCAAATATTATTCAATAATTCATCTATAAATTATCTCTATTCTATTAGGAAAAAAGGCAAGATAGGGACATGTGTCATACTGGAAGTAGCTTACTGGAGCTCTATGAACTAACTATATATAACTCTCTTACCATTTCTTTCTTGTTTTGCGTGTCTACCAAATGTTCACATGATGACGATTTTCTTTTTTTCCAGACTCCCCACACCTGACTTGTTCCCATGTAGGTTTTTCTTGATAAAGACGAAACGTTAGGTGTTGATCAGCATGATCGTGCTGGTTCTCATCATTCTATTTGGGAATTTGTTAGTCAGTGCCGGGAAAAAAAGTCGGGTTGACAGTTAATAGATATCCCCACCGTCAATTGTTTAGACATTTTTGTCTTTTGTGACATTGAGAAAAAGACAAGGAAGGGAATGGAAGCAACTAAAAAATGTCAAAAGATCAAAAAATCAATGGGCTGAAGGAATGTGATCTGTTTATCAGGGTGTAGCTGCTCTTTCTGTTTGCATTAAGTCCGAGTGAGTGTCTTTGGTAGCCACTGAAGCTGCTTTCATTCACTCCCTAGGAGATGTAATACAAGCATGAAAGTTACGACATCTCACAAAGCGGGCAGATGAGAAAAAAATTCGTTAAACCAGCAGCTTGGCATTACACACACACACACAGACGAGTTTAGACAACTATCTTCTTCACAGATATATTGTGGTATATTGCAAACATACTATTTTCTGTATAGGTATTTAAAGTGCAGGGAAGATATTTTAAAGTTCTTTTTCTTGAAAACATCAATAAAACGAAATGGGTTTAATACTTCACTTAGTGTAAGTTCAAGGAAACGATTGAAGACTTGTCCTTTCAGGCTTTGACAGGTAGTGTAAAGTCTTTGAGTGGACTTCTCATTTTGCTTTAATGGAAGAGGAGTTGGTTTTGCTTTATCTGAGATGGGGGAAAATGCAAATATAGGGCTCCCCCCCCCCAGTGTTTTAGTGCTTGCTACTGTTTTAAAGATACTAGTTAGTCTAAAGCTGTCTTTCTCATGAAGCCTTTATTTCTGTACATGTTGGTGTGTGTCCTTTCCTCCCCCCTCAGAACTTCTTCAGTGCTATGCTAGCCTATAGGAACTGATGAGTAGACAAGTTGTTGCTCCAATCTGGTGGACAAATTTCTCATCCCTTTTACTTTTGTGTGATAGGAAGTATGGCAGGGGCTGCATATTTTATAAACTTTCTATTAAACTTGTGGCATGTTATCATAAAAATGAATTGCGATACTTTGTATTACACTCTGGGATTGAGAGATAGACATAGGATTAAAAAAACAATTTCTAGGCATTTCTAGATGATAAATTTAATTTTCTTTGCTATTTGGAGGTCTTCTTTGAAAATGCAATTGTAATGAACGCATTCAGAACTGGAGAATAGATTTACCCTTGGCTTCAAATAGTTGACGTTATCAGGCTCTGTCATTCGTTCCTTCCTATTTTCGGGCTGCTAATTGATGTTTTTGATGTCAGCAAGAAAATTGAAGAAAATGTCATGTGTGAACCAGTGCGGAAGTTAATAAGATTGACTTCGTTGACAGAATTTACAATGAGCGCAGAGACCGCATAATGGGACCGCTGCGAATTCGTGTGCTCTCTTTGGAGTCAAAATTGACACCTCACGCTAGGCCAGCGGTCGATAGGAAAGATGGAACATTTGGGAAGGTTCTTAATCTCATTTCTCCTTTTTTTTACCTCTTTTTGCCTTTTGGCGCTTATTTAGTTGCACAAGCAGCTGTTTATCCAGAGGGCTACCGCTTTGGACCAAGCCAACGTCTTAGTTCAAGCTTCTAGCTCCCCCCAACAATACTAATTTTCATGCTGTTTTGAGTTTGAAAGAAAATTAGTCTTGAAAAGGTTAAATTAAGATGTCTTGTAAGGAACTATATACTTATATCTCACTGAGTCATTGTACATAGTTGGACTTTGGGCAACAACGCTGAAAGGCAAATCTCTTCCAGATAAGGAAAGTGAGCTGTATGGCACCCAGGGAAGTTCCAGCAGAAAACGGAAGATTCACGGCTACCCAATCTTCTTCTTCCAAACTCTAAAACACAATATTCCTTCAACAAAAATGTTTTACCCACAATTTTCTTGAACCAAAATTAAGTCTCAAACTTATGCACAATGGCGGTCTTTGATATTGTAGTTTAATTTTCCAGTAATGTGACAAAGTTTATTGGATTTTGTGTGTATAATTATGAAGTGGATTAGCTGAGTTTGGTTCAGTGCATCTGATTATTTTCTGGCCTTTAGGGAAATGCGTTAAACCCCTAATATGTCCACTACCCCCAAGCGGTCTTTTTTTGAAGGCACTGCACAAAATGTGGTCTCTACTCGTACTTGGCCTCCAAGGATCTTCAGTGAGAGGCATTATTCTTGGAATATCCA
This sequence comes from Anolis sagrei, assembly GCF_037176765.1. Classification (NCBI taxonomy): domain Eukaryota; kingdom Metazoa; phylum Chordata; class Lepidosauria; order Squamata; family Anolidae; genus Anolis; species Anolis sagrei. The sequence continues at coordinate 207,753,999 of NC_090023.1, read as the reverse complement.
ATTAATTCCATGGGCAGTGATCAGTTAGCGCTTCTTCTTCCTTTCTCGCCATTTGAAATGCTAACACAATGAATATTTTCTCATTGGTCTGCGTCCCTCGGCTAAGCTGTTGCCGCGGGCTGAGAATTTCATCGACTGATGAGACCAGAGGCTGCACCGATAAAAGGTTACAGTACGTGATTTGCATGCCAATTGGGGGTTGCTTACCCGAACTTGAAAGTTCTTTAACTTTTATTTGACTTTTTTCTTCTGTACATAGATGATTTGTGTTGGTAAAAAAATCATTAATTGGTATACACTGCACATCATTACTATTTTTATCTTGTTTTGAGACGCCTTCAAATAAACAGGTAGAAAATGTTTAAAATCTTGTGGAAAAAGAATATGGCGGGTCAACAGCAAATCTGTATGAAAGAAGTTCTAAGTTTATAAACATAGTTTTTTTAAAAAAAATCACAAATATTTTCAACTTTGTTGAAGTTTCTGTTCTGTCATACACTACTGCTTTTTGCTGGTCAACTGAGCCATAATTACTGCAATAGTTTCCCTTGTATCAAATTAGACAATATAATATTTATCCTTGTTACATCTTACAAATGATGCTGCATGTATATCAAATATACATACATCATCAATTGTAAGACTGCCAATACAAGTAAATGTATTTCCTTTATAAATAAGACTGTATGGTATCCATTTTTGTGGCATGTTGGCTGAAGGTCCTTCAGATTTTAATTGCGCTCCATTAAGGAGTACCACAAATACTGTGTGCTTTTTTTTCTCACACTAAATCCCATGCTCACTTTAAAAATAAAAATATATCAACATACTATAAAACCCTGTATATTTAGAAAGAAACATAGTGGTACCATAAACTGAAACAATGCAAATACCACATTCTCTGTCAAATCAAGTATAAGGTGTCAGTAGAGAACAAAGGAAGGTGGTCTTCATTGTCTTGAGCCATTTCTTATATGGTATCAGTAAGCATGATTGGCTTAGAAGTACAACCAAAAATAATGTTTCAGATCTGAGTAGATGTGTGATAGTGAAGATAATAGTCTACCTTTTTAAAAAAAAGGTTTATTATGTCTGTATGTGTAGGAGGGAGAGAGGGAGAGAAAGAAAGAGTATGGGTAGAATTGAATTTCATTCTTCCTGTAACTGTAATCTTAGAGGCTGGGTAATGCGTTTGGAGACGTGACATATTCCTACTGAATAAAAATCAGGAGACCCTTTCCAAAATTGCTAGTAAAGGGGTCTACTGAAGCTAGGTATGAAAGGCTCCCCCTTCCTTTCCCTAGCTGTCTATGAGCAGGAAAGCAGGTGGCTCCCCGTGGCTGACTTTTCATGACAACATGCCATTAGAAATTGTGGTCTTGTTGATCAATCCACTCGACATGACAGCTTTGCCGCAAGGCCTGGCTCTTTGAGCACCAGCGCTGTGGCTTTTCCCTCCTTTTTTCCTGCACTAATTGGTGAAAGTTTTTACTGTGCTTGTGGCATAGGAAATTCTTTTGAACATTGTCACAATCAAGTGTTGACTTCTTTAGAATTGCAAGTAGGTTAAGTGAGTATCAACATAGCAGTATCTTTTAGGACTTCTCCCCCACCCCACCTCATCCTTCATCTAATTTTTTTTATTTAAAAAAGAATTCTAAATAGCATACTAAGTTTTCAAAAATAGCATTTTATTATTAAGCATGAAATTAAATAAACCATTTTCATTTTTTTACATGTAATTCTGTCATTTCCCCCAAATGCAATATGCTGGAAAGCTTAAATGTATGATTTTTTCTTTTTGCCCTTAAAAAGATATATTCAAGAAACAGAAACCATATAGTATTGCAACAACTTGTACTTAGTATAGAGCTGTTCCATTGTAATATAATTTTAATCAAGCTTTGCTTGAATATTTTCTGATATTTACATCTGATATTGTACTGTTGCTTAAATATTAAGCAACATTGCTTTAGTGCCGTACGGAAGTGGTTGTGTGAATAATGTATCCGTACGTAGGAGAAAAGGCTTAGAACACATATTCACAGAGAGAACTATTTACTTTTATAATTCCATTACATTTGTGTCTTGAATATGATCAAGAAAAGGATTATTAATTAGTAAATGGATATTTTGATTTAATTGGAATAAAATCTATGTGAAATCTTCTAGATATGCATATTTAAGATCCTCAGTGTTTAATCTTTAGGATTTTAGCATTGAAGAAGTCTGCCTTTTTCCATGAAATGTAATGCTTTAACAAAGATGTGTTTTTTGTATCTAATTATGCATATCTATGCACATTTCAAGATTCACAGATATGTTAAAAATAAATATTATCTAAGGTAAGCATATTGCAACAAAATAGGCAAAATTCTCATGGAGAGCAGCACGGCATTATTGTTTACACAAGTGTCAGGCAGGCACAAAATGCAAAATGTAAAGCTTACAAATTGCAGTTTGTTTCCAATACCTATTCAACTATAGATGGGTAAAATTACTGTGCAGCTTTTAGCTCAGAGCCTCATTAAATTTTCAACAAATATTAGGCATTTCTGTTTCATTTTGCCAGGTCAAATACCCCCCCCCCCCCCAAATGGTTACAAATAGTAATATTTGAAAAATGGGAGACGAGGATTTCTTTATTGCAACTGTAATTGCTACCATGATTTTTTTTGTTGTACTTCAGATGCCCAAATTGAAAGGAGCATAAATTCATATAATTAATTTTGTCACTGTAAAAATCATTTGCTAAAATTTGCATTATTAACATTATCAAGTCGCTGGTTGGTAAGACATCAGACATGACGAGTGAGAAGGGCAGCTTAGGGAGAATTGGGCTTTAAACCCTCAGCAGATCGGAGTTAGGATCAAAGGCGCTTGTTTTATGTGGCTGTGTGAGACTTTGAAGTCTTGACTGCACCTACAGCACTCATTTCATCAGGTTCACTGGTGTCTTAATAGCAGATCAATAAGTTTCAAAGTCGGAGAGTTAATTTGATACTAGTGCTGATGCAGTCGTGCTGGGGAAGCAGAGAGAGGCAGAGAAATCAGCCTATTAAGAACTGGTATGGGGATAGTCTTGATTGGTATCCACAAAATCCCAAATTGTAAATATTGACCTTTAAATATCCCACCTCAAACATATTATTAAGGGAGCTATGAGCTTTTTGCTTTATTGAAGGAGACTAGTGCTTTCTGTTGTGACCAATGCCGAATTCATAAACACAGGCATCGAAGTAAATTTTCACTTATTGTAGAATAAATAGGTTTGAACAAAGCCCTTTCAAAGGCATTATGTCTCTTATCAGCCCCAAAGAGGCATTCACATGAGCAAAGATATTTATTTCTTTCCCCTTTATTATTATGTTGTTTTTTTCCTGCCAAAGCTTTCTTGGTACTGACTAATTTTTTTTTGATGGGACTAAACTGGCTAATATAAATAGAAACAGTAGGAAATGAAATATATGCATTTGCTTTTATTCTACCATTTTGTCATAGTTTTTGTGCTTAAAATCAATATTTGATGCTCATTCCCATATATTGTTTATTCTCTAAGCGGAATTTATAGGTAAGGAAAATGATATTTATATATTGAATACTTTTAAATACAACCAAAGACACAAAATAGAAATGTATGATAGATAAACTTCAATTAAAGAAGATACCACTTTTGTGTGATAGCTCATCCATTTGTCGCAAAGCGGGGGGGAGGGGTCTCCTTGCGATAGGTAATGTTTTATTTGTAGGGGAAAAATACACAAAAGTAGTACATTTTATTATTATTATTTTACTATCTTTGCTACTACTAGTATTGTTATATCAGTGAAGCATTAAGGAGATGCAGTTGAGAGCAACTATAAAAAGTCCACTGGTAAAGAGGGACACATACATACGCAAATGCAAAATCCCTCTTTAAAAAAGAATTTTCTTTTCAAAATTCATAAGAAGTTTTCCATCTGTATGTACGGCAGAGGTTTCCTGGCACCAGAGGTCAACTTCACACCCTTTTGAAACAAAACTCTAATTTAGAATGTTCATCTAAGGGTTGATAATGGTATTAGGGGGCCAGTTGGCTGGTCAGTGGGAGCTGTAGATTAGCGCAGTAGCCACATCAGCTTTACCTAGACCCCCATGATTCATTGGACAGATTAGCTATCACATCTGTCATTTTTATCCCCTTTAGTTCTCTCCCTCTTTTTGCCACATTTAAAATGAGAAATTTATCCCAAAAATCATGGGAGGGGGAAAGATTAAGAAATATAATCTCAGAAGCAATTTCTATGAAAGAAGCCACCGAAGGTATGTTCCAAAATGCGTCTGTAAAAATACTTATACTCAGGTATATAAAATAAGTGATTGATTGACCGATCGATCGATGTTTATGCATGCACATGTGTGTGAAGTGAACGAGGTGGATACAGATAAGTTGTTCATAACAGGTAAGAGATAAATTTTCAGACATTTCTTTTCAAAGTAATGAATATTGAACTGGTCTTGCAGCTGTATTCTGTGTGGTCTTTTCTGGAAATCATGCAACATTTCCTCCATTATCCATTCAGTCTTTTTGATTTCATGATTGTATAAATTAATTATCATTAAGCATAAAGCATAACTTTTTATGTTCAAAAGTTGCAATCTAGTTCAATTCAAACTAACAAGTTTGATCTTTTCTGAGTGCAAAGGAGACCACTGTGCTTGCTGGTTAGTTGATGGTTGTTCTTGGTTTCTTCAAATGTTGTTTCCGATGTGTTTATTATAAAAAGATGTCACGATTAAAAGGGAATTTAAGAGTTTCTGTAAATGTAATGGTTCATCCAGAATAAAGTGAGTGAGACAGTTCTGGGGAACTAGGGAATTGGAGTAGAAGGAATTGTGGCTGATGAAGGTGTCTCTTGTCAAATTTGTGTAGGAATTATTTACTGTGCTGTCTTTTCTGAGCTGCTGTAGTAGAAGTGAAGACATGGAAAATTATCCCAGATGGGATGAATGGCTTCTTCTCTGTTCTTTTTTTAAAGGGGGGGGGGGGGAGAGATTTCAGAAAAAGTCATCTTTTCCTTAGAACAATCTGAATAAAAATCTGAACAGCTGTTGAAAAAAATATACAGTTTGGATTAAAAAAACCTTAACAGTAACCATAACTAAATAGCTTGAATAGTGTATCTCCTTCCCCTCCCCATAATGATCTGTACTTCATTAAAAGAGTATTAATCTGGTTCCCGGTCTCTTGGGAGACACCTTAAGATGATGATATTGTGGTGGGGGGGTTCCCCCCGAATTGTTTAAAAAAAATTCTAGCAGATTTGGTCCCTGTCAGTCAGAAATAATTGTGTTCTTAATCTTGTCCCTGATGGATGACTCGGAGTTCAGCAACGGGCCAGCTCCAATGACAAATACAATATTAATATTCATTAACTGCTTTGACAATGCTAATTTTGATGCAGTAGTAAAGGGCCTTCCAAAGTTAGCGGCCAAAGCATCAGAGCTACGCAAGGTGGCAAGATAATTTGTGCTGGTTTGCTGAGCTGAAGGCTTTTAAAGTCTATAGCAAAAGCTAGGTACCACAAACAAAAAAGAGAAAGGGAAAAAAGTTCTGAAGCATTGGAAGGCAGGGCGGCGGAAGTAATACGATCACACTCCGCTAAAAAATTTGACACCTCTGATGCAGTTTCTTTGAGTGAAATTTCTACAAAGTTGCAACAAAAAAAGCATAGCATGGTAAGTCAGCACATTCGTGATTTTGTTTAATCTTTTTGATCTTTTCAATTATCGCTATTTGAAGATCAATAGTCATTTTTTCCTACTATGCTTAGAAGATGCGCAGCGGTGGTTTAATATGTGTTAGGACCATTCGCTTTAAAGGAAGACATCCGCAAGTTTGTGTGATTTTTACTTAAACCATGGGAAAATGTATATACTAAATGATTTGACTTTTGTTTTCTTTTTAGGCATTTATGCTCTACTTTTTAAAACATCTTTGCAAACATATATAATTGAATTATTTATGTTGACATGTCTTTTTTGGGGGATGGGAGAATTTTTGTAAGCAAAGAAAAAAAAGAGCGGAACAATTTTCTACTTTTTACTGAAATTGAACCACAGGTTTCCCCCCATTGAGTGGCATCAAATAGCTATTAAAGCTTAATTTCACTGAGGAAACAGCCAAGCAGTGCTTTCACCAAGTTAGGTGAACTTCGGAGAACTGAGATTTCTTTTATATTTGCCAAGTCGGCAAACAAAATATCAGCTTTTGTTCTTTTCACTGAATATACGGGCTTTGGAGGAGAGGGGGAGAAAGAAGAAATGAGAGCTTCTCCCCTCACTTTTTTTTTGGTGGATTGGTGTTGAATCGGGGGAGATACGAGTATTGTTCATTTCTCTACCAAGCGAGATAATTCTATGAATGGAACTGGACTTGAGCATCCTTTCTGAAGAGCTGGCATTGTAGAGCTGGTTCCCCGTGTGTTTATCTATTCAGTGCAGCTCAGTGGTGAATGGTTTAGGTAGGGTGCTGCCCTCCAGTGGATCAACCAACAGCCATCTTAATACACATCATGTAGGTATGTTAATATAACAAGCGGCAGCATGCTTGAAACCAGGCAGCGTGAAGCATCCTGATTAAAACTGTTGTAAATGGTAAGCTATACCTTTTTCTCCTTTCACACAAATGAGACATTGCATTTACTGTATTGGTACTAATGTGTTAATTTCTGTTGCATGTTTCTGTTGCATCTTAATTTTTGTCAGTTCAGAATGTTTTAGGGCAGATGAATTGAAAGCACCAGACTTTTTTCAATTTTTCAAAAATAATTTGCTTTGGAGTTTAGGAAGTTTAGCATGAAAGTTTTCGCTATCATCATTTACTCAGAGGGACTTTTCTTTTCATTTTTGCTTGGGTTCTTTTGGAAGTGCACAATATTTCTTTCCAGTGCTTTGCTTCTTAAGGCTAGATTAAGGAAGGCCACCGTTTTCTCTTAATTAACGTGACGTTTTTTAAAAAGGCAGATTGTTTTAGATGAGTCCCTTCCCCTTGTAGGAAATCTAGTGGCATCCACCTGCCTTACATTCTCATAAATAATAAAGTTTTTTCTTAAGATCTGTAAACGGGACATAAGAAGATCCTGTAATAGGAACAGGAGTTTCATTTGGTCATTCCTATGTGTAATTGTAACTTTATCCAAGTTCCATACATTTTCAGCGGTAGTATCACAGCTGTCTTAATTTGCTCCTCTCAAATACTTGATTTGTAATTAGTGGAATTTTTGTTATTAGGCTGTATTTCTTTCTCTAACATTCCTACCCCTATCCCTGCTCCACACAAACCCAAATATTTTTGGAAATTTTCATTGCAAGACATTAATTTCAGGGCTCTGTTATGTTTGGATTGTTCAGATCAGTTCTCCTGGGGAGCTATTTTTGGAGAAACTTAGTAGATGTCTGGATTACTTAAAAGAGAGAGAAAAAAAATGGGCAACATATTGTTGAATTATTCCTCTCTCTCTCTGCTCCCACTTCACCTTCAATTTTGCTTCCTTCTCCCCCCACTTTTGGGACAGATGAGAAGCAAAGCTTTGGTTTAAAACCTGCCCATCCTATTTGCTGCACTTAATAAGTTATTGTTGCTAAATGATTGGGAACTGTCCATCACCAGCAAGAGAACTTGCAGTTTACTTAAGAAATTGCACGTGTGACAAAAGCAGCCGCTGGAGTGTGGTGGCCGCTGTGAATAGAGGGAGGGAAGGCAATTAGTTGCCGTGTTGTTGGAGCTTTTTACTTGTCAAACTGGAGCCTCATTGCTTTTGTTATTGCCATGTAAAGGGAAATTGCAGGGTTTTGTTTTGGTATTAAGGGCCTTAACGGTTGCTGGCTGACACTTTACGTGTGAAGGCCAGATAAGTGCCGAAAAAGGATGGTGGTAAGAAAAGCAAACAGAGGAACTCTTTCTATCTCAGTTGATTGTGCCTTGGCAAGACTCTAGGGGTTCTTAGGATTCTGCAGCCACTTTTGAATTGCAAATCAATCTATACATCTGTAAAATAGTAATATAATATGAAAACAGTTGGAAAGATTTCTGTGGGATTTTGTGCAACAGAAGTTTTCATTTTTAAAAAGATTTCCGTGTGTGTTCAGCTACTACATACAAGAGTGCCAATATCTCCGATAGCTCTTTGTGCATTTTCCAGATGTATATGCATCTTTGCATTTGGGAAAATTCAGTAACTTTGTTCTGGCAGAATTAACTTGTATATTGTATTTAGTGGTGCCTTTGTATGAGAAATTGTTCGTTTTTAACTTTCTGTTGTCATTAGCGCTCTTCCTACTGTTTTGTTTTTATCTGTATAGTCTTCTTTGAATGCTGATCACTGTAGATTTGTTCACATTGCAGTATTAAAACTGAAGACTCCCTTTGCAACTTCTTTTTCTAAACTCAATACCCATTGGGGAGAAAAAAAAACTTTGATAAGTTGTTTGAAAAAAACTGGTCACAAATTCATGGAGGAAAATGAAACATTCCATCTCTCTTTACTTCTTGAAACTTTAAAATAAAATCACAGCAAAATACCATCAGTTAGAAGTCTGCAAACATAAGGAGTTTACTTGTACAGCTTCCAAACAGAGCGACCAGTTTAAAATGGGGGGGGGGGGGGTAGCTTTTATTGCTGGGAAAAATGCATGGATAGGGGATCTAGAAAATTAAAGAACTGTTAAATGACATTTTTTATCAGAGTGAAAAGGAAATCAACTTCTTGTAGGTCTCTTGCTAAGAAATTTGTTTGCTAGAATCTGACAGTAGCTCAGAAAAAATGACTATTGTTGTACTCCAATGCCCCTGCTCCCTCGTGGCTATCTGTTGTTCCCTCACTACTCTTAGTGTTACCTGTATTATCTGAATTGTTGTCGTGTTGTCATTGATTTCCAAGGTAACTGGGTTTTTTTAGCTAGCCTTTGCAGGCATTCAAATGGGTGGGGGTGGCTGGGGAAGAATTTTTGTATTAGAAAATAGAAGTGATTATTCTGAGTTTGATATCTACCACAGACTCTTAGAAAATAAGACACTTCTCTCAGCCGACATCCCGTGTCACGATGGATGCTGAGCAGTCAGAGAATGCCAGGCCCCAAAACTGGCAACATCTTGATCTTTTAGGGCCGTACTTTAAGTGAGAATGCGGGCAGGGGACGGGAGGGAGACAGAAAGTGAAAAGCTGCAAGGGAAATAATACAAAGCCAGCACAATTGGCATCTAGACAGTGAAAAGGGGAAAAAAGTTTTTGAGATTAAGAGTGGGAAAGCCAAAGCCGTTATGTACCCGAGGGATGCAATTTTAGAGGGAATGGAAGATTTGAGTAGTAAAGGAGGAGCCGTCGCCTCTGGGTTCTCTCTATTCCAGCAGTTTGGCTCTTGGCATCTCAATTTGAATTGCTGGGTGAGTAGTGTGTGTGTGTGTGCAAAAAAGAGAGCGAGAGGGAGAAAGTGCATGCATGGTTTTCAGTCTTGACCACTGAACTAGTTGTGTGACCTGTTTTCATTTGTGTCTGTGGACACAATTTTATTTTATTTTTTAAAAGGTAGAATAGTCAATTCAAGCTTTGACATTTATGAAATACCTTTTTAAAAAAATACAGTGCAAGTTGGTTTAGGGGAGGAGAATAGCATGACTTCTCACTGACAGTTCTCAACATGCTATAATAGTTACAAAACAACAGAAAGCATGTATTTTCATCGCATGCAAAAGCAGGGGACAATTTTAAAGACATTTGTTGGAGAGGATTTCTCCTCCCATCTTCCTCTCCTCATTTTGTTTTTCACAAAGGTTATTTTCTTTTGGGAGTGTTATCATAAGGAAGAAGTATTTAAAAATACACAGCTGGTTGCATTTATTGAATTAAAGCTGTTAAATGTATTGCAGCAAAAAAAGCATATGCATGCACATATGCTTTGTATATGATATGTATCATAATGGCATATGCTGTAACAGAACCTTCCCCCTTTTATTTATTTTATGCTTCATACATAGCACTTGTAGTGGTGCAGGTATTTTATCTTTTCAAGATTTATCAGCAAAATTTACTACTTTAGAACTGGTCAGCTTTTAACTTGGCAAATATGATTTTTCAGCTTGATAAAGTAACAGGCCAGTCATATAAAAGTCTACATGAATGTAACTCCTGTCGCCTTCAGCACCCACATACTCTCAACCATATAAGATTGCAATCTTGCTGATTTTGAGTGTCTATGTTGCTAAATGTGTACTTTAAAATACTTTGTGTAATATTTCACTTTTTGATGGTGTTTTGATTAAGTATTATTGGTTTAATGCTACCCCCCCCCCCCCCCCCGCTAATTAGTACAGATTTATCGCCACGTGCTTTTGCCATTGCAGGATTTCCTATGTAAATAAATGTGATTGAAAGGAGGTAAAGAAGGAGTTACATATTCACATTCAAAGAAATCCTGTAAATATATAGGCTCTGTGAGTAATTTTTAAAATGTGTAAGGGAATGAAGCATTTTAAATCTTGTCCCCAAATACATCTAGACAACTTTAGAAGATATTTTGTGGAGTTATAATTTTTGTTTTACCTTAATCACCAAGCTATGTCGTTGTAGGCCTTATTATAGAGAGCCTTCCATTCCTGAAGACTTCAAGATCTGCTGAAATGCTAATATATATATTATTTATCCTGACTCTGGGGATTTTTTATGATAGTCATTCCTAAACGTATCCACTTAGAACTGAACATAGTGCTGAATCGAGCCTGCTGTCTAGAAATGTTTAGGATTGTAGCTGCTGTCATGGGATTTTACCCTTAACAGCAAATCTGCTCAGAAGCAAGAGGCATTGCGTTCAATAGGGTATATTTCCAGATAAATGTGCAAAGGACTCAATTTTACTAGCTTTTAATAAGCGAAAACATTGGGGAAAAAATCAGTCACTAGTTTTAATATCTATCTTTTTTCTTTGTTATTATAATATTACATAACACAACATAAGATGGAAGTAGCATATCATTTACTATATGATTGCAAAGTACATATGTACTATGTGTATATATAACTAATTTTACAGGATTAATTGTATTGAATTTTTAAATACCATTCATATCTCCTGGAAATGCTGACATTATGTAACTTGTAGTAAATCTGGAGTTCTCATACTACTCTTTAGTTTATATAGAACTTACATTCAATGTCAAATATCCATATCGAAATAGACTTTAGTTCTGGACTTCCCCCTGTTCTAAGACAATATGATTTTCCATATAGTTTGGAAATGTTGTTCTGTGTACAAATATTAAGGACCACATGAATTGGAGCACACCATACCACAATTCAGTTAATGCTTTCTGGAAAATCAAAGAAACAAACGGAAAAATATTTTTTTCTTCAAATAACAAGTATTCAAGTTAAAGGGGAAGTCAATCTAAACATTGTGGAACAAAGCAGAATGTGATTTCCAAAGCACAGCTATCTGCTCTTTTGTGTACTGTTACTTTTTCAGCAATTACTTTGACTTGCTTTAATAATTTACAGGGAGTTTTGCATGTAATATTGAAGATCACTTTAGAAGGGGAAATACTTTCCCTGGTAAAAACTGTACTGGTGTTCTGGTCTTTCTTTTCTCAATTTTGATCACATCTGTCATATTCAGTGTTACAATAAGCAAATGGAAAGTATTCGTGTGGATAAAAAAGAGTGTTTGCTTCAGTAGTCCCAACAGCTATGTGGAGAAGACAATGAATTTGCCAGTAAACTTCCTGTGTTTGATATACACTTGTTAGTACTCTTTATAGTACTAACAAAATCGATCCAGATTTTTATAAATTCTCCAATGATTTAAATGCCTAGTGATTTACTTCAGGTGATATAAAGAACAAGGTCAACAACAGTAGCATTGTTTTATTGTGATAAGGAAATTAGCACAAATGAATAGGAAAATGTGGTTTTAATAAGCTCATCATAATTAAACACATTACCCATATCTCAGTGATAATTTTCCTAATTATTTTAAATATCATCTTGCCTGAAGATATGGATTTTGTCCTGTTGGCCCCATCAAAGCTAAACAAAATAAAACCGAAAATGACAACAAAACAAAACCATTGTGTATATTTCATCTTGGAAGTTAAGCAGGGTCAGTCTTGGTTAGTACACGAATGGGAGTCAACCAATGAATAACAGGCTATATTTCAGTGAAAGGAACTGACAAAACCACCTCTAAGTATTCCTTCCCAAAGAAAATCATTGAAATCATGGGGTTGCCATAAGTCGGACAACTTGGAGGCACATATACGCATACAACACAGTGTATTTCAAAGTATATTTAAATGTAGTCTTATTTTGTCTGGAAATCTTTCATATACTGTTATAGAAAAAGATAGACTGTTCAAAGTGTTTGTGTGTATGTGTGTGCCTTCAAGTTGCCGACTGGCGTTCCCAGGAATTTCATGGGGTTTTCTTAGGATACTTTGTCATCTTCCTGTTGCTGGAACTCTGTGCAGTCTTCTTTTTCCACAGAAAATGATGAATGCTCATGATTTCATTGACAGCATAATCCTAGCTCTATTTTCTTGGATGTGTATTTTCTTGGGTTTACTAGAAGTGATAGATATTGTTCCCTGAAAGATACTTTTAGGACTGTCGCTTCTGTTTTTGTTGTTGTCTACGTGCAATTAAGTGGAAATATCTTAGAATCTTTCAGTTTGATTTCGTGAATCTCACTATGCAAAAGAACATATTTAAACATGTCAACTGAAGTAGATAAGAGGACTTTGGATCTGTAGACATTTTCCCCAAAGTTTTAATGAAATGAACCATCAGGCGCTGTGGAGGAAAGAAACTGGCATTGTTCTAATTTCAGCTAATCAGTTATTACATAGAAATTGATGGATTTTTACTGAAGCAGGTAGGCCCTAACTGATAGAACAAGTGTCCAACTAGGAAACAGCCACTGAAAGTAATAGAGAAGGAAAGAAAAAGTATACAAGTCACCCATTCCTCTAGTGGTTACGGCTAAGGAAGTATTGTTCCTATACATGACTGTCAGAGTTCATATCATTGTCTGTGTGAAGGAAGAAAATGAGCCCCCTTTTTAGCATGGGGAACTATGGTTATCAATGGTGGCCTTGTCTTCTGTTACAATAGGGATAGAGCTTAGGGCAAGACCTTAGGCAGAAATGAGCTACATTAAACTTTGAAAGGGTTCAGAGCACTGTATCAATGATAATAGGCTAAGAAGAAGTTGGAGAATGCTTAGTCAGGTGTGAAAGCATTCTTTTTGTCAATAAACTGCATGTTGGGTAGGTAAACAGAGTGATCTTTAAGTCCCTAATTCCTGAAAGGCAAATGTCCATCAAAATTTTGTACAGGGACAAAACAAAGGGTTTATTTGCATTCCTTGGTCTTTAAGGAAAAAACAGTACTTTCAAAAATTTTGAAAAAATAGAACTTATTCAAATTAACAATACACAATCAAACATTGTTAACGTGTTTTTGAGAACTAACTATGGGTACAGGAATCGGATGGGCAGATTTATAATTAAAAATAAAATTAGCAGAATCATAGTGTTAGCTATGTGGAAATAAAATTTACTATGTCACAAGATTCAACATTCTAGAGTATGAATGATCCTTTTTTAGTAATATAAAGTGCTTCAACAGAAGGCTCATCTAGAAATGCCTAGCTAGAGATACATTTTCCAAATATGTGAATAGAGGCTAAAACGCTCTGAAGTATTTCTTGGATTATTTTGTCTTGCTAAAATTAAGCAGGTAATTATAGTGTAGATAAGCGAGATCAGGTCATATGAGACCATTTGTCTTAAAAATGAATGTTAGTGAATACTATTGGCACATATTATCTACTACTTATTTTGTTTTGACCACTAACCCCCCCCCCCACCCCAAAAGCTGGAACAGAATAGATACATTAACAGAAATATGCATAAAATGTGTGGATACTATTTTGTGATATAACGGAGTTACTGGTGCTAGTTTGTTCACATAACTGCTCCTGGAAAGGGCCAATAATTCAACTCTACTTTGGTATAATGCAACTTCCCAAAACTAAAAAAAGAAAAAAAAAAACCTTGCAAAACCTACTTCTGTACATTTGTTTTAGTGTATTAAACTTCTAGGGGCAGTATCAAATTTCCACTCTAGTTTTTATCCCTCAGAAATAGAGAACACTGGGGAGTCTTGACGAGGAGGGCACCAGGAAGGGGGGCAGGGGGGCTATATTTCCGTTTGTTTTCGGTATGTGGCAATGATCACGTTTAGAGATGAACTGTGATCTGTTTCTCTTGATATACTACTCACCTAAATTCCAAAGGATGGGTTAAATATAGGCCTAGAAGAGAGTTTCAAATCAAATCTTGAACTTGCCACACTCCAAAATGTGAATAATGGAGGCAGTGGGCTGAAGGCGCAGACAGAATTTCTTCTATAGACTAGTACACTTACAAAGTATGGGGTTCTTTTCAGGTTGCAGCCTCCTGCACTGTTGCATGGGTCTATTGTTGTCCTGTTGAATGCTCTCTGAGCTCTTGAATATTTAGCATATAAAATTGTAGTGCATCGTATTTTTTGTGGTGGTTAATTATCTTTCCTTTCAGTACTAGAAAACCTTTGCATGACCAGTGGCTTCAAGAAGAAAGATGCCTACACAATGGGACTTTCTTCATAAACCCTCTTAAAATAAATCTCCCAAATATCCTCTGGAAGTAATCTAAAATAGATTTGAGGGTGTATGGGAGTACTGCAAATGGAGGAAAAACCACCTATTTCTACTTATGGTCCATTAGCCGGAGTGGATGATTCAATAAAAGAGTTAAGGGGTTGACCTAATAACCTTAGGAAAACCCATATAGGAATCTACAGTTAGGCGTTCAAATACAATTCAGCTACACATTTCTAATTGGAATGTCTATGGTTTATTTTATGTTTGTGTATACAACAGCTAAACCATTCCTAATTCTTGTTTGGTAACTTCATTGTTGATTTCGTGACTGAAATTTAATCTGTTTTGCTTCAGGCATATGCAATCAAGAAAAAGAACAAACTTTTCCTATTGTTGGTGTTTTGATTTGCTTTTTCAGTCCAGAGCACTAATTACCAAGTTTAAAACAAAAAGAGAGCTTTACTTCCTTATTCACTGATTTTTCCATTTCCATTTATTTTAAACTCTATTTACTTCGATAACTGACTTAAAAATAAGGATCATTGTGTTATCCATTAATGCCATTTTTAAAAAAAATACTTCTTCCAAAGAACTTCAATTTTCTCAAAATAGCTATTAGCTTTTATTATAAAATAAGCATGAACAAAGTAAAAGGGAAATATACTCTAGGGGACAATAATACATCTGAAAGAGAGAATGGACCAAGATGATCTAATAGTCCTTTTTATCTGATGTCTGTGACTTACCTTTTATAGCCATTGGATACTGCTAGCGACTGCTCTTCTTCATCAGGCAAAACCCCCTGTTCACTTCAAAGAGAGAAGCAAATGCAGGATTAATTTTCTTCTCATCGCTCACATTACTAATAGTCTCTCCCTGTGCTTGTGCCCCCCCCCTGCAAAAAAGCTTATTTAATATAACCCATAATCCTATTTTTACAGCCAAACTGGTTTATAACACAATCAGAAGTACTTCCAAAATTTGCAGTGCCTTTCTCTTGGCAATTGTTCGCTATTTTAAAACTGAATATAGATTTTCTTCTCCCATCATTGGTTTTCCAATGGATGCACCTTACCATTTCTCCCCCTTGTTTCAGTGACAAAGCTAATTGTAATTTAGAAACAAAACTTGATCCCTCTCTCTCTCTCTTTGGTTGTATTTGTGTTGTGTATCTACATAGAAATATGAGTAAGATAATGATGTATAGATTGTATGACAATATTGCTACCATTTCATATGCACATTAATGCCAAAAGCGTGCTGAACACTGAAGTTATATTGGACTGCACTCAAGAATATCACTTGCTTTAGATAAAACGGACAAAGGCGAAAGAGTAGCGGGCAGCATGTGGAGGATTAATGAGAATATGGCATGAGAAGGGAGTAAACCATAAAAATGATTCAGAAAAACTGAGGTGGTGGAGGTTACCTTTAGTGAAGGTGTGAAACTGGAAGAACAACCTGCAAGAACAAACTCCTCCAATGTCCATACTAGGTGTGGCCTCTACAGGCATTGAACACTTCACAGTATCACAATTGTGAAAAAGAAACAAAGGGGTCTGTTCCTTCTTACTGTGGTTATTGAGAGTCTGATGGTAACTCAGAAACTGCTATGAGGGTGCATCATCTTGAAATTCTGACATAAGGTTATTGTTTGATGTGCCGGCAGGAAAATCGGCGTGGCCAATTCTAAATCCTTATTTGATAAGAGCAGCAAGGAAGGGCTGTAGGCAAGATAAACTCTCAAGTCATACGACGTCTAAGGCAGTTTCTTAAATAAAATAGGGGTTTTTTTTTCTTCCAAGTAAATAGTTTCAAAATCAGTCTCCAAACTCATCTTTTTTTAAAAGTAATTTTATTTTTGTTTATCTGGGTGCTGCCAAAGCATTCTATGCTCTTGGGAAGTTAGATGTCCTATAGAACTCAAAAAGGATGTTGAAATGGTTGTTTATGTTGAGAGTGGTGTCAGTGTATCATACAGAGTATGAAATATGATAGCAATGATTTCAAGGGGTTGCCACAACATCATTTAGTACTTCTGGATCCCAAATTCTAGTTCTTGCATATGTTTTCATGGATCATATCTTCTGGAAGCCATACATGTGAAAAAGGGTGTGGCCTGTGAACTAGAATCTTGTCTATGTTTCACAGGAAGTGTTCATGTGATATTTTCTGTAGGTGGATCTTTGGTTAGCCTTTAAAACTATGTGGTTTACCATTACATATTATAACCTTATAATATGAAAATGGTAAGCATCCAGTTTGTCTGAAAATAGTAGGAGAGCAAAAATAACATGGAAGTGAGAAGAACATATATTTTATATAGATAGCAGTTGAACAAGTAAAAAATGAATTAACACTGAATGATTCATTCTACATGATGCTCTTTTTGGTGTGACTTCTCTCTTTGTCTTTTGTGCAATAGACTGGTAGGCATGTAAAATGACTTTTTATGGATAGGTGATGCATCCTTAGAATATTTCACTGGGTTAAACATTTACAATAATCCCCTAGATGGTAACCAAGCTACTCAATTTTGAAATTTTCTAGAAACACACAACCAGTTCAATCCTATAGCTGATTTTATTTTATTTGCTCATTCACTCTACATTTTTTTAATTCACTTCTCATTTTGTTGTATGACTTCAAGTCATTTCCAATGTGTGGCAACTCTAAGATGAACCTATCGCAGGGTTTTCTTGGCATGATATGGTCACATGGATTGCCATTGCTTTTTTTTTTTTTGAGACACACAGATAGTGACTTGTCCAAGGTCACCTAGTGAGTTTCCATTATTGAGTGGAGATTGGCGCTTTTTGAATGGCTTATGGAGTAAAAACTGCATAAGCATATAGCAAAGCTCTTCTTTTAAAAACAAACCAAGAAGAAGAATGTAAAATAATGCATAAGAGTGAAAATTGATCAATTGATCTTGGTGAATTGTTGTTACAGGCAGTGAGCTGTCTTCCTGTTTATATAGAGTGAAAACTCAGTCTTTGAGAGCATGACTTTACCAAGATTACATACATATTAGTGCATTCAGTGACACTTATTCCCTACTAAAGTGTTGTTAGGAGTCCACCTTTAAGAGTGATGCTATGTATCTATACTGTAAACTATCCTAGTGTTTGATATACATATATGACTCCCCAAGTACATGTTTTGCTTTGCTTTTTAAATCTTTTTAAAGCAATTAAAGTGCCTCTCAACTTATTGACAAGACTCTTAAAAATAAAACAAAATCTTTTACAAAATCTGATGTAAAGAGTCCATTCCATTTTTGGGAATTGCTATTTCTAATCCAAGTAGTGAAGATTCTGACAGCTCCTGGACTGAGGTGGCGCTCATGTCCCTGATTCTTTTAATGTAATTCCTTTTACTTGATGTTAATGCAAATTGTTCCTTACTTAAAGTAATAAAAGGAAATGAAGACACATTTGAAAATGAAAGTTGACTCTAATCCATTCGTCATCTAATACTAGCCTCTTTATCTTTGCTGCTACCTAATCTGGTTAAATGTCCCTGTTGTAGGATTTTAGTGTAAATCCTCTATAGGGAATAGGATTCATTTTCCCTCCTCCCCTATCCCTTGTTGCAATTGGATTACTTGCAGTAAAATGGCTCAGCGGTTTGCTTGTTTCTGTTGAGAATTTTTTGTGAACTTGTGAATACACACTATAGCAGGTTGTTCCCTGCCCCCTCCCCCCTGACAGTTGCATTTCCTTTTTGCATTATTTCTTCTTTCTAACCCCCCCCCCTTTGAATGAATAATAGTTTTCCATTGTTTTGAAACTATTTCATTAGCTTGATTTCTTTGCAAATAGAGATATGATTTTAAGTGTCAGCTTCTAGTAAAGATTTTTTCACTTAAAATTATATTCACCATTTCATCTAAAGTTATATATTTATGTGCTCAGGTGAATTTGAAATTCTTTAGCACAATCTTTTACATATCTGCCCATAGTAAGTCCCCTAGAGTTCAGTGGGGCATAAATTGCAGGTAAGCAAGTATAAGATTTCAAGCTTGGTCAGATCTGCTATGTGATATGACAGAGACTGTCTGGGTGTTTGGTCCTTTTTAATAGACTTAAGTACTCCAAAATTATGTAATTTCTTTTCCTTCAGGCCATTTATATCTTTGTTAAAAACACAAAATGATATATATGGAATATGGATGTATGTAAACATGTTTCAGTGTAAAAAGGTAGAGCTGAATGTACTCATACCTTGAAGATGAAATTGAAAAGTATATTTGTTGCTCTTTCTGGGATCAGGTTTGAGTTTCCTGGAGTCCAGTTTGCCTTATTTAAAGGTCTGTCCTTTAATTATCCTTCAGTCACGAGGAAAGTTGACTTGTTACTGGGTATAGTAGGTGGACGATTGGCTCCGGCCTCTTCATGCCTGCTAATAATATAACTTTTGAACTGCTGACACACAGGTCTTACTTGTGGCCAGTCTTGTGTGTCCTGGAATGAACTCTGCAGTTCACACATCTGACTGTGGATGAGATTCCTGTGTCAGCAGTTTGGATGTTACATCATTGGCAACTGCTCCTAGCTGAAAGTGAATGTGTGTGATCTCCTGTACCTGATAATGGTCAACAATCAATTGCTCCCTTAGGCTTGATTATTTCATGATGTTAAAGCCCATCAAAATTTCAGAGCACAAGGGAGCATCAGGCCTTAATTTAAGCCCATTTAAAACACAGATACTACAAACCACCCCTCTGCTCCATAAGGGAAGATTTTTCTCCTAGCAGTAGATGTGCACTGCATATGTTATGAAAAGAAAATCTGCAGAAATGGAGCAATATATCAGAAAGAACTAAAGAGTCTTCATTTTACAAGGCATGGCTTACAATCTAATATGAACTTTTGAATGAATTTAGAGAAGATTAGGAAACATATCAACTGCGCATTATATAAGAAAAGAAAAACCATAACTGAAGATGTTTTTGATTTATGATTGTGCTGTGTGTACTGTGGATATTTGCAACTATTTCTAAAGTAGTATGTCTTGGTGTGTGTTTCTAAACTTGCTCCGTAACACATGTGCTGGATAGCTTTCTTAATGCAGCCCTTTTCCAATTCTCTTTTCATTTTTGTTTTTTCAGTCTAACAAAGTCCCAGTTGTGCAGCACCCACACCATGTACATCCTCTTACGCCGCTTATTACGTACAGCAATGAGCACTTCACACCAGGGAATCCTCCTCCACACTTACCAGCTGATGTAGATCCAAAAACAGGTAGGTTGAAAAGGTTGTTGTGGAGAAATGTGTATGAAAAAAGGTTAGGGCTTTGGAGAAGTAAGTTTCCTGGAATATAGCAGAGTTAAATCAACTGAGGAAAGTTTGCATGGGGAGCAAGAAGAAGGATATTTCCTTAGGGCTATGTATAATAAAAACAACCATTTCAAATGATGAAAAATAAGCATGTTGGTTATAACGTTTGACATAATTGTCTGCAAAATTGACCTCAGGATATGAGCCCTATCATTTAGGCCTCAATTTCATTTGAATGATAACAAGTAAACAGAGATAACTACAGTGTTCTCCATTTTTAACATTCATGACTGGGTGGGGATATATTGACTAAAGCCAAAAAAGGAAAACCTCATAGTCCCCAGAGTTACACTCTTTTCTTAAAATCACATATAAAATGCAAGTACTCACTAGTCCAAAGAGCTGCTGTTTTGACTACAATGGTGCTTCTTAGATAACTGATTACTTTGAAACCATTAAAAACTCTTCCTAGAAAGGAAATAAATTAAGTTTCCATTGTAGGGCAAACAATGCCAACAATCTTATCAATTTATTTTGGACAGATTCTAAGCAGAGATTAATTCTGTTTTTGAAAAGTCTGTGCAGTTTTCTCCATTTCAGAGCCATTTCTTGATGCTTGATTTTAAAATTATGGTAATGAAGCATTCTCTTATGTTCTGACTTTTTTCTTGTACAAAATAAGTCTGCTCCAATTATTTCTGCACATAATATTTTAATAATTCTAGTTTGGGGGGTGGGGAACTAAATTTTTGTGTGCTGTCCCTGGGTTAGTTTGTCAGTTTTATCTCTGGGACTGTTCATAACTTTGAATCTCATGTTAAATGAACTCTCAAGTTCGAATTGTGTACATGTCACAGGTTGGGACACTGTTCTATAGGATTGAGATCCTCTGTTGCTTTCTGGGATTTTTGTACTCTAGCCTGATGGTTGATTATTGCATCCATGCTGCTCTAAACCCTGGTTAAATGTATTAGTGTTAAAGACTAAGCTTGACTTATTTTGTTAACTAAAAAAACTCTTGTTAGCTTGTTGCCCTAGAGAATGTAATAGTGTCAGTCTTTGTTCTTCAGACTGCACAGAGCTCACAGAGAGCATGTGTTACTTTTTTTTAGTTAGTCCAAATCCCTGCAAGTTAATTAAAAAGTAAATTTGAAACTGTGAATACATGTCAAAGCTTGTTAAAGAACCGCTGCAGTTGTGATTAACATATTTAGATAATGTATCCAAACTCACTGTGTGAATGAATGAAGTAGCACATCAATTTTGCCTCCTGCCTGCCACAATTGGGCTTCTTTTGGGTAGCATTTAATGCTAACTTTGCATACGTTTAAAAGGAGCCTCATCCATCCATCTTTGAGTATTGCCTGCCCATGGCAGCAAAGTCTGACACCCATTCAAATAATGGTAGTTCAGGGAATAGTCTTTAAATGGTTATCGTAAAACATATGATTAGTGTCTGTAGACTGTTTACTTTTCTTCTGTGAACATTCTTTCAAGTGTGCAAACAGCCCACTGTATGGTTAAATCCCAGTTAATCTGTTTGGTTTTTGTAATGGAGAAAAAGCTGCATCTGCCCAGAAATATCACACAGGAAGATTTCATTTAGAGATTAAAAGCTCCCTGAATGCCTGTTTTTGAAAAAAACAACAACAGTTTTTTAGTTTTAAATACAGTGTCTTTTTAAATGTTCTTAATTTTTTTTTTTTGCTGTATTGTCAAGACCTTTGTGAAATCAACCTTGTAAAATGTACTTGGTTGAGAAGGTTCGGGGATATGAACAATGCAATTTGTACATCTACATTCTGTTTAACCATTGGAATCTCTAGAGATGCTATAAGGGCAGCTCTGAACAAATGTTTTGGTGATTTAAATTCTTTACATTTCTTTCCTGTGAAAACATAGCATTGTCTTTATCGGACAACTTAACGAAGCCATTTTTTTTAATAAAAAAAACAACAGATTTTGCTCAAAATCAATAGTGCAAAATAATCTTCAGTTAAATGGCATTTAATAAATACCATCTTCAGATAGTTGCTTTAACTGTCCATTGTTTCTTGAGTAGTTTTCAGGCTAAAAGCACTCAAGTAAAACAAAAACAAACAATTAAACAAAAATCCCAACCCACTGGCCTATCAAGTTAACATATGGCAAACATGTTTTGAAAGATGTATTTCATACATTCAGACCAGCAGTCAAGATGGCCCATTCTGTCTCCTGACTGTACCCTTAGTGACAAACCTGTAGATAGAATTTATTGTTAAATGGCATTGTTGCTTATTAGGGGTGTTAAAGTCTGAATCTTGGATATCTGCACTGAGTTGGTTTATACGCTATCCCTTATTTTTATTGCGCCAAATCTCACATATATTTCTGTCAATCAGTGCTTCTCAAGGAGCCACTGTGAGAGACTTGCAATCCCCAAGCCCACCAGTGTGCTATGGACTGGTATCATATTTGTGTCCATTTCCAACAGTTGTTTCTTTTTTTCCTGGAAACTCACGAGAGACTAGTAGACAGTTCCTTGTAGAGCAGTATCAGTCCACGGACTGTCACTTTGAGCAGCACTGATAGATATAACAATCAGTACTTTATTCTGATGAAGATAGAATGCTCCTAATTTTTAGTTTGTAATACAAAATAGAAAGTGAGGCTCCATCTACATTGCTATGGAATGCAGTTGAAAGCTAGCTTCAAACTGCGGTGACCAGACAAACTCCCACAAAAACATAGAAAAGAAATCCCTAAATGTGTATCAGTGCTCTGTGCTGCAATGACCATCTGGGCCTCAAACTGGTTCCAGGATTTCCAATAATAATGTTCGACTTGTGAATTTGTGATATGAAATCCAGCAAATATATCTCGTTTGCTGTGACATACTGTGTTTTTGTGTCAGTAAAATAATAATAATAACAATAATAACAACAATAATAACAGTAATAACAACAGGTGCTGACAAAATTACCATCTGCCAGCTGCAAAAGGCCACTTTACTGGGATCTGCATGCATTATTCGTCGATACATCACACAATCCTAGACACTTGGGAAGAGTCTGACGTGTGATCCAATACAACAGCCAGCAGAGTGTCTGCTGTGGACTCATCTTGTTGTGTTTCAAATAATAATAATAATAATAATAATAATAATAATATATCACTCAGAGCAGATTATAACATACACAGATAGGCAAACATTCAATGCCTTTAATACAGTGAAATAATGACACACAAATACACAGAACAAAGGTAAAGGCTTCCCTTTTCATCTCTGATTTCTGGAGGCAATGCTCAACTGTGATCATGGGGATGTGCTCTTTTTATTCAAGAAGCCTGTTGTCTGTAGACAAGAATTGGTCATGTTGCCAGCATGTCTGCCTGGGTGCCTTTATTAACTTCCTGCCAAAGCATGACCTATTGATGTACTCACATTTGCATGTTTTCGAACTGCTAGGTTAGCAGGAGCTAGGGCTAACAGCAGGAGTTTACCTCAACCCATGGCTTCGAACTTCCAACCTTCAGGTCAGCAGTTCAGCAGCACAAGGCTTTAACTCATTGCACCACCCATTGCCTCTATGTAATCATCTGCACTGTGAAAACACTTTATTTAATACACATTTAAAACTGGATTAAATGATCAGTATAGATGGGGCCCGAGATTTGGAGACAAACACTGCATTCCCCTGGTTGTCCTCCTCTTCTGATACGTCAATTCATTACATACTTCTCATTTAAACAATTTTAGTGACTGATTTACTCTTAGTGTGTACTGTGCTGCTACCTCTGCTTTCCACTCACATATTTAGAATTAAAAACAGAGAACCTGATAGGACCTATTTATTAAGGGAAAGGCAGCTCTCACTTTGAGCTTGAGCCAAATCTGTCCCACTTCTTCCATACCTGCAACTTACATAGGAGAAAAACTATTGAATTGAATGGGATCTTTTTCATATGCAAATTGCAGTGGGGGGGGGGGTATTGAAACCACACTGACAACTAAAGGACCCTTCTGCATGATTGTGTTAATGGCTATGTTATATTGAAATAGCCAGTGTGAGTTAATTTAACATTTCCTACATCTTAAGTCTCTCGTAAATATAGATTCCTGGTAAGATACTTATTTCAAGAGTTTATTTGTAGATCTAATAATGGACAGAATAATCCAACATGGGGCTGGACATGAACAGATTTGTCACTGTATTTAGGCTGCTTTGTGTTACCTAGGGCTTTGAAAGGAGCAAGAACATACTATGCAAATGGGCATAAGTTATCTCACCCTAAGAATTGAAAGCCAGTTGCTCTCTATGGCATCCTCTTACAGAATATCCTGTGTCAGAACCTTTCACCACTAGACAAGTTACAGCGGATCATGCCTAGATCCACTCAACTTTGCCAGCAACCTAGTGGAAGGGAAGGGCAGCACACTGCTCTAACACTTTCCAGCAATCAGTTTAAAGATGAGGATAAAATTGTCTGTTTGAGCTTTTACTCAGGGCCCTTCCACACTGCCCTATATCCCAGAATATCAAGGCGGAAAATAACACATTATCTACTTGGAACTGGGTTATCTGACTCCGCACTCAGATAATGTGGGATTTTCTGCCTTGATATCCTGGGATATAGGGCTGTGTGGAAGGGCCCTTAGTCATTATTACAATTTGGAACTGTAAAAATGGTTTTGCCATCTTGTACACAGAATGTCATTAGTTGTAGATAACAGCTGAAGAATGTTAAAGAGTATCAATGCAAATGAAATAAATAACTTCAATCCCAAATAAAGCCAAATTGGAGGAAAAACTATGGCTGATATTGATTTGAGAAAGGAATCTTTCAGAAATAGAAAGTCACTGCAGCCATAAAATGCTTTGGTTTAGAAAGCACCGTTTCAATGACCTGAAGGTGGCCGCACAAGGAGACGACACACATGCTGCTAAAAAATGAAAGTACGCTGGGAGCCTCCATCCTTTTAAGACTTTGGGAGAACAAAGTCCTGTATGGTCTTTGACTGTGGGGAAGAAAACAGATCAAATGTCCTACTTCTCTGTGTCTCATTTGCTTACTGTACTTAAGTAGGCCGCTCTGGGGAGGATAGGTGAAGGCAGCAGGCCATGCCTTGAGAACAGAAAGTAGACTCATAAAAGGCGAAACGTGGCACTTATGGTGTCGAAATTTGTATGACTTTCCAGCCTCCTTTTTCTTTTTAAAATTCCTTTTCTCTCCTGCCTTGACCCAACTTTATGATGCTTCTGTTTCCTCTTTCCTAGGAATTCCACGGCCTCCGCACCCTCCAGATATATCTCCTTATTATCCACTATCACCGGGTGCTGTAGGACAAATCCCCCATCCGCTAGGATGGTTAGTACCACAGTAAGGAGTTCCATTTTTTTTACATTTTATTTTTTATTTTTCATTTTTATATATGTCTCTGTGTAGTGTGTGTAATGTGTGTGTGGTGGGTTTAAATCATGCTTATTTCCCTTTCCTGAAATGTGTATATTGAGATAAGCATGTTTGTCAGCTGCCAGTTTATGGTATGGAGAGATCAATAATTTGCTCAATAAAGATTAAATGAACAAAGTGAATGGGTCACAGAGTGTTAAATGAGAGTGAAGCTTGTGGGCATCGTTCCACTTGTCATAACTTCTGGAGATTCCTGAAGCTTAATTTTCAGACAGTATCACAAGAATTTGAAGAGGAGAAGGATAAAATTAATTGCATAGACTCATTTTTAGTTCAATTGTTTCAATTGACCAGATGTTTTTAGGTCATGGTATTAGTTTTAGAAAGACTACATTTACATGAAACCACTTTAACTCTTTTTCAAGGCTTTAGATCAATGTTTATTTGTCAAATTCTTTAAGTACTGAAACATAGTTAGGGAAAGAGGGCACTAATTAAGCAGATAAGAACTTTTATGGAAAGCCAAGCTGAATATAAAATGCATGATATCAATATAGGAGCAGGGAAACAAGTCTTACTTTGACGTCAACATTTTTCTCATAGTAATAAAGCTAACAAGTCTATCTTTAGATGATGTAGGCCTTGAGAATTATAACCAGTATACATTTTTAAGCAACCATCCTATCCATGGATAGGAAACAGGTGGCACTGTAGTGTTGACTATTAGTTGATTGGTGATGACCATTTACATCTGTGGCTGCAGGTACACCTACTGAAATAATTTGGAGTACCCTTCTCTGGAGCATCCCCAGAGATCTTTGGTGTCCAGACAAATGGACAGGCCAAGAGTACACCGGAGCCTCTGCCAACTCTGTTTCGCTGGACAAAAGCAACTCCTTGGCAGAATCTTGCTAGCAACATTGCTTTTGATGAAGCCACAATTCAGTACATAGCCTTTTGACCAGAAGAAGCAACTTTACCATCAAGGCTTTACCAGATAGTGTCTATTCAGTTATATGTGGACACTGGAGTGGGCCAGTTCCAGCCCAGTCCAGCTTTCCGCATCTCAAAAACACTGGGATAACTCTAGAGCTTTCTGGAAGCTCTGGAGTAAATTAAGGTTCCCCTGATGTCAGTCTGGATTCCTTGAAAAATTAGTCCACTTTATTTGGCCTGTGTAGATGCAACCTATGACTACAGATGCCACACAGTATTGATCTTATTGTCTGGAGGACAAGAGGAAACACTGTGCTTATGAGGAAAACGTGGAAAAAATGCCTGGCCTGTGACATACTCAATGTCCAAATGAATGGTTGGATTTGGATTACTGTGCAACCCCCATATCTGTGGGGAATACATTTTACACCAAACTATGGATCATAGTGCGGCCCTTAGTTTTTAAATGTGTCATGTTGTTATTGTTTTATTGTTTTACTGTTATTATTTTAATGTTTATTGGTTTGCTTTCTGAGTTTTATTGTTGTATTTGTTATGCTGTTGTTTTATTGAGGGCCTTGGCCTTTGTAAGCCGCACAGAGTCCTTCGGGAGATGTTAGCGGGGTACAAATAAAGATAATAATAATAATAATAATAATAATAATAATAATAATAATAATAGTGAATCCTATTAAAATGAAGGACTGCTGGCTCAAGAATATGCTAGAGTTGACCTAGAGTCCTGAGAAAATGTCTAAAGAGGACCTAATGCACTGGTTCTCAACCTGTGGGTACCCAGATATTTTTGGCCTTCAACTTTCAGAAATCCAAACAGCTGGTAAACTGGCTGGGATTTTTGGGAGTTGTAGGCCAAAACATGTGGGGATCCATAGATTGAAAATCACTGGCCTAATGAATCAGACATGGATAAATGAAATCCCAGATACTGGTCCCATGAACATGGGGGTAATGCTGTATTTAAGATTTTCACAGCCCACTGGATTCCTGTTTATTTTATGAATGAACAGGGTTGTTCTCTAAGAGCATTGGGAAACCTTATTGTTTAAAAAACAAATGCCGTTTGCCCCGGTTTAGGGCCATACTTGGATGGGGAAAAAGCTTGAAATGCAACATTATCCCCTTATGACCCCTCATTACAGTCATTAAATGAAACAGGACGATGGCATTAGTTTTCATATAACAGTGAAACTTTCACAATGTTTTGTCCTTCAGTTGGCTTCCTCCATGGCATCTGTGACCACAAGTAGATTCCACAGAATTATGAAGTAATAATTTCTTGGATATTTCTGAATTTTAAAATTAATGGCTATCAAGGGTTTTCCCCCTCCTCCTTGTTCTCCTTGTGTATATATTTCTATTGTAACATTTATGCTGCTTTTTGAAAGGCAAAAGAATATAAAGATCAATTTCCTTTAAAGGATTCAGTCATGCAGCCAGTAATAATTTTGACCATTCTCCATTAAACCATCATGGACCTGTTCCATTGTAATGTTGATGAGAATATCCTTAAAACATACATGCACATTCCCCAAATAAAAACGTAGCCATTCATTTGACACATTTGAATGACAGATGAAAAGGAATAGCCAGTATAGACAAACCTCAATCAGAAAAAGTTGTGTAGCTTTCATGAGGATGCTGTTTTGCATGTTGCTGTATTTTTTAATTATTGTAATGAGGTATGATTGTCTATTGGTTACCCACAATACTTCTTGGGGACTCTCCCCCGGTAACTCTTGTCAACACTTGTTAATCTGACAAAAGGCTACAAATTAAGCTCTGTTAATTTAATGTTTTCTCACCGAGATCTAAATACCGAAAGAGGCCCAAAGCGCAACTGAAGTCCTTTGATTCACTGTACTTTATTTTGGTATAAATTTACATTCATTATTGTTTTCCTTTGGATGTGTAGCCCTCAATTAGTGTGATGGCTCCATTAAAGCAAGCAAGACTTCGCCTTTAATTATTACAACAAAACACCTAGTTTCAGCTTGGGGAGAGGGTCTCTATTGACATAAGCAGAGGTTATAAAATTTAATTAGCCATTCGTATCAGATTTATGGCATTCAAATTGTTCTGTGTTTCTTCCCTTTGATCCGTGCTGTACAATCCCCAAGATTTTTGTTCTGATCAAATGAGAATAAAGCTTACTGTGCAGAGAGAGAGAGAAAATGTTTAAATCCAAAAAAATGCATATCCTGTTGTTGTTCTTTTACTCATTCTGTCCCCCATTTTTCTAGGCAAGGTCAACCCGTCTATCCAATCACAACAGGGGGATTCCGGCATCCCTACCCAACCGCTTTGACTGTCAATGCTTCTATGTCAAGGTGAGCTCAAAGTACATGCTTGCAGAATTGAGGTCATCTGTTACTTTCCTTTACTATTCTCTGTTGACCCAAAAGGTCTTGCTAGAGTATGCCTTGACTTAGTTATGCAATGATCTTACTTTTGGTTTGAGGAAAAAAGAAAACACCCCCTTGTCCTTCGTTTAGAGTAACAAAGCCCTTTCATTTATTTTAATTGCTAACTAACTTGGGCGGGGGGTGGGGAGCATAATAGTAATCCTATGATATTGAGAAGCCAGAAGATTATGCTCCTATGGATTTTGCTCTCATTTGCTCTCAAGTAATCACCCCTTTCCCCTTTTGCTGGCTCTCATTTGAGAACTGAGGCATCAGACTTTTATTATTATTAGAAGGAGGGGTGTGACATTTTTGTCTCATTCCCGAGCTCAAAACATTTTTAGTTGACATAAAAAGACCCACCAGATCCTCCCAAGGTTTAGAAGTATATATTTTCTCTCTCTTCCCCAACCTCCAATTAATTCCAGATAATTTTCCAAGGGCTGCTAGTTTTATTTACAAACTGCTTGGCAGCACTATGTTTAAGTAATCACTAATTGCTCCTAATGATAGTTTTATTCTCTGTTCATCTGATTTTCAGTCTAGTTAATTAAATCGGTGGAGGTTTAGACTTTCCTGATGGGCTGAAACAGCTAATCTATTTTGATGATGGCACATAATTAAATTAGCATGCATTACATAGCAAGCTTCCCACATCCCTCAATCCCTCCACCCTGCACCTATCCAGTCCCTGTAATTAATATGTGAGGTTAGATTACAGAGGAGGAAGGCCTTGAAGATCCAAAGGACAAGAAAGAGACAAAAAAGGAACTTCTTACCTTATAGATGCCTCTCTTAGGGAGTCAAAGTGGGGAAGAAATTGGTTCTTCTTATACAAATGTAATTAAAACCTGGATTCCTTTGTGTTAATTGCTTTTTACCTATGTAGAAAGGGTAGGACAGCTGAAAAGGCCATTTCAAAATACCTTTTAAAATATATATTATTTGTAAGGCTGTCTTATTCCTTTGTTTTAGGAGTATGTTTTATTTTATTTTGCTAAGGATAGGAAAGTGTGAGAGAATGGGGAGATATAAATTATATTCCTCAGATATATCTTTATGAAAGGGATCTAGTTAAAAAGGGTATACAGCAAATTAAATACATTATTGTGATAATGGGATGACAGAAGTACAAGTCTATTATACTTACAGCAGTTATAGGAATTGTATGCTCCTTGCCCTGTTCTAGCACATCCTTTGATATTCATTCTATTCAGCAGCAGGGCCAGGACTTCTCAGAATTAAGTGATGGGTCATTATACTTTAAACACCATGGAGAAGCCTAGATTGGCAATTAAACAGCACTTGCTGACACTCGCTTGTGCCACTCTGTGACCCCCTTTAGATTGAGATGTTGGAGCTCGGGGCCCTCAGCCTGCTAAATTGGTAGCAGGCACTTCTCCTGACGAGGGCTGGCTCTGAAATCTGCCGGCTTCAAAGGGAGCAAGATCATGTATAAACCATAATGTGGGTGCACCGTGGCTCAAAAAAAAAAAACCAGGAAAAAAAGAAGGTAGGAATAGATGAAATGTTACAAGTGCAAGGGGAAAATGAGAGAATAATGACAAATCTAATGCAACTTAAAGAAGAATTGTTGCATGGAAAAATGCATCCCACTGCTTGTGCTTAAAATCAAGGCAGGCAGATGACATCCAGTTAACAGAAACATGTCAACAGTGAAGTAAAGTGAGAGTGAGTAAGAGAGAAGCCCCTGAGACAGCCAGGAACAAAAAATTAGTTGTCCTTAACAAGTTACGGCTCATCATTATATTCTGGCTTGGAGCCATAAAAGCAGACAGGGGTATATAATGAGCTGCTTAGAATTTTTAGGGTGTTTATTGCCATTCCTATAATACTGTTCTGTGGAAAGGAATTTCTCAAAGAGGTCTGTGTTGTTATATAATATAATGCTGCTGTGTACACACACACACACACACACAAATAGACCTGTAGCTTTTAAAAACAGCTATAAAAATATAGAGGCATGAACATTCAGAAATGCACCAAAATAGGTGCATCTCCATTTGTTTTATGCATCTGTATTTTTAATTTTTCTTTTACTTGTTATGTGAACATCTTCAAAAAGAAAATTAGTATGACTATGTGTATGAATACACAACCAAGAACCTGCATATGTAATTGAATTCATGACACTATTACCCTCTGAGATTTAGGCTTGTCCTCCTTTGACATGTATAGGATATGTGACTTTTATGATCATGCCCTGTTGTATTGAATTATATAGGAAGGATGATTAATATTTAATAATTTTTTAACTGTGCCTTCTCATCTGGATGTAAATACTATGGCAGAAATCCCTCCCTGTCTTTTCACAGATAGTTTCTAAGAGCCAAGTAATACTTCATTTTAAAATTCTTATTGGGGAAACATCCCATTGTTGCTACCACTGCCCTATTCCTCTCTTAACTGTATTTACTTCATTTGTACTTTGCCCCATCCTGTAAGCATAGCAAACCTTTTGTTTTACAATAGAACATAAAATTAAATTCTGTAACAGCTGGATCAAGATCCCAGTGTAAGTTGATAAAATAAATTGGAATATTTCACCCTCCCTAGTTAGATGCAGGAAGTTCTGTGTACTTTTCCTCATTGCATTCCACTTAAATGTAACTTGCCACTCAATTACAGGCATTTCAGTAGACATGACTTTTTGTTAGTGTAATATCTGTATTTTATTCCTAGCATTCATTACACTGTTTTTAGATTGTTATTTATGTTATTCAATGACAAAGTATATATCCATAAGTATTGCTATTTTTAAATATGAGACCATCTCATGATTCAGGGTTTGTGTAAAAAAGATTCTGTGCTGGAAAAAATTATCTACTGGGGAAAATGTTGGCTGTCATGTTATCTCTGTGATGTGAGAACTTTCCATTTTGTTCAACATTGGAAGATGCTCCTTCATACAAACATTATAAATATGATCAAGACACCTGATGCTTTACTACATCAAAAGCATTGTAAAATTCGTCCTGACAATGACATTTCAACAAGGCAGGAGTTCATTAGTAAACACATTTTTGAGACAATAGCACCTCTGGTTTCTCACTCCCCTTTTTCCTTCTCAACACAAAATCAAATTAAAGCCAATTCAATCATTTTCTTTCCCTGCTGCTACTCCAGTTCTGGGGGGCTTTGGTGTCAATTGACCACCACATGTTTTGCTTGGTGACAATTTGCAATCTTGTGTTGAGAGTGAATACAACTGGCATATATATTTATCTACTAGGCTTTTTAAAAACAAAGCCAAGAAGAATGTCCCCTGGATCAAAAGTGTACATTTTTCCAGCAGAGACATTCTTATTTAGATTTCTTGGTGGCCCTTTTATTTTAGCTTCTTGCCTGCGCTCTGAGTCTTTGCACTCAGTTCAAGTATTGTTCTAATATAAATACTGCTGAAAGAATGCAGTCAGCCAGGGGTTAAAAAGCCTGTTGCAAATTTTACCCCATTCTTCATAGCTAACATACAAAACAGACTTCAAGAATGCTTAACTCTATTAAACAAGGGTCCAAAATTACAATAAAGTAGCACCCTGTCATCTGGAACACTAGGATTGGTAGAACTCAGGAGCAGGGCTCTGTTTTCCTTTCCTTTACCCTTTCACTTTCCCATCTAATTCTCCTGCCCCCATCCCATTTTCTCCCATACCTATTATAGGCTGTAGACCTGGAAAATGTG
The DNA here is from genome assembly GCF_037176765.1 of Anolis sagrei. Classification (NCBI taxonomy): domain Eukaryota; kingdom Metazoa; phylum Chordata; class Lepidosauria; order Squamata; family Anolidae; genus Anolis; species Anolis sagrei. Next base: position 207,721,585 of record NC_090023.1, on the reverse strand, counting down.
TTTTAAAATTAAACACATCTGTAAACAAACTTTTCAACCTGGGATAAGGGGTACCAAAAGAACCAAGAAATACGCTGTACTCATAGAACCTCACCTTGGGGTGGGAATCATGGATCCTTCCAGATTTTTTTTTTACCATAGGTTATGCCATGTAGGACTGCTGAGACTTGAAGTCCAGCAAATATCTCAAGGGCTGCAACATTTTTGCCACTTGTGCAGGGGTAGGACTCTGCTCCCTTTCACTGGTCTGACCCTTTCATTGGTTTGAATTTCCTATTATGTGAAAGGATAGCATTTAATAGAAAGAAAGGAAAATATGGATACTATTAGAACTCATATGTTTTATACCATTTAATCAGACTTGGCGAAGAAAGGCTAAATCCCTAAAAACTCCCAGCAGGGTGGATGTGCTACAAATTAGTGCTAGAAATTATCCTTGTCATGGCCAAACCTTTTGGTGGAATTGTGGCTGTGTTTCTGAGTTGGAGGAAATTTGTTTCTGGCGAAATTCACCTCCTTTCTCACCCAGCTCTTTCTCCACTCACATCCTTTTTTTTTGGGGGGGGGGGGGTATTTATCTGGCAGATTTTTAGCCAGCACACTATTGGTAGATCACTGCCAACATTTTTCTGAGATCATCCTTTCTGCCAGCAGAAACTGATTCTGCCTGTTCCGAGTCCCACCCCCTACTTGCTCTTTTTCTTTCCATAAGGAATATGAACTGCCTCTCCTAGAAATGCCTATGAGTGGCAGTTTACCCTCTGAATATGTTGCATTTGCTGCCAACCCACACCACCATTCCCCCTACACATCTGCATTCACATATATACCTGGTTTTTTTTAGAGTAAAGGCTCTTTTGAAATCATAGAAGATGAATATTTTTACTGTTACTCTGTGTCAAGCCATTTGTATTTGTGATTAGTTCAGATTAAAAATTGTGTTTAATGTTTAGTATCTATGAATTCAATTCATCCATGGCTTGAAAAATATTCCCCAAAAATTAATAATTCCCAAAGTAAACCTTGATTGTACCATTTATGTAAGGAATATCATTTTGCTGTGCCTTTGTTTATAATGGGAAGTGAACATCTACAAGCATGCCACTTTCCCTCTAAACCTTTCCTACTTTTCCTCTCTATCATTTTCCCTCTCTTAATTTCTGCCAACTAATATCCAGAGTCCCTGTAGATCAAGTCCCGTGCAATATACTTAAAGTGGGTAGGCACACACATTTTATGATAATGAACCTCTTTTTTAATGATCTTTTCCATCCTAACCCCACTTTTAATCCTAATACCATCAAATTAATTTAAAGTTTGATTTTCTATACCTTGATGAAATATTATAAGCCACAGGTTGAAATGTAAAGAGAATATAGTTAATAAGATGAAGAACTGCACATAAATGGTAGTGACACCAATGTTTTATTTAACTGATAAAGCTTAACTGATAAAGCTTAGGAACTAAACATCCACTCAGTCATATTTAAGGTTCAAATCAGAGATTGGTTTTTCACAATTTGCTATGAGCAATGATATGCTTTACTTTTAGGTAGATGTCTTAAAATGTTCATTGTATTCAACATGTCCATGAACCAAACTGTTGTATTTAAAGAGGGGTTTAGAAATTCTAAAGTATTGTCCTAGCATTACCAACAAATGAATTATTGATTAAAAAAAAGAAGAAGTGTGTTGTTTAATTTATCACTAATTATTGCTGTGAGCCTTTGTATGCTTGTCTAGATTATATGAGATTATTATATGGCTGTTATTATATGTGTGTACACACCCCTCCCCATTCATTTATTTTTATTCTGACGATTTACACAGTTTTCTCTCCTCTAGGTTCCCTCCACACATGGTCCCTCCACATCATAGTTTACATACGACTGGGATTCCTCATCCAGCCATAGTCACCCCAACAGTCAAACAAGAATCTTCCCAGAATGATGTTGGCTCACTCCACAGCTCGTAAGTTCATTTTTCTTTTTTAATTTCAAAACTAACTTTAAAATATTAATTTAACATTTGTTAGCCTGTTTTGCATTCATATTTATGACCGCAGATTCAGAATATCAGAATCTTTCAGCTATCAGGACAGATCATCTAACTATTTCCTGTCCTTACTGGGCAGATAGGTTAATATTCAAAGGGGGATGTCTGCTGATGGACTTGTTTCCACCAGGGAAATGGATTGAGGGTAGTTTGTGCAACTATGCACCCACAAATAGTGTGAAAGATATTTCACACTATTAGCCACTATTAGCAAGTATTAGCCTGACTTGTGGAACCTGGTCCAGCAGGTTCATCTGTAGCCAGGTTTCAAGATCTCCTACGGGATGCAGGGAGGATAGGAGGGAAAGAAACATTTGTTATGTCAGAATTACAATGCCAGTAGCATTGGATTTAAGTTACTGAATAGAATCTAATACCTTCTGCATGCTTAACTGCAGAAAAAGAGTTCTGTGTGGTGGGTGTTTTAGAATTGCTTTTATCAGGACTTTCTCTTAGATTATGGCCTCCAATTCTTCTGCATGATTTTATACTAAATGCATTTTGAAGAATACCACTTCTTCCAGAAAAATATCTTTCACACTATTTAATGATCATAATGTAAAATTAAGTATTTGTGTATTTGTGGTTTGATGACAACAAAGTTTACAGCCACTGAATCAGACTTGGGAATCGTTACAAAACAGTTCCCCAAAACTGAGGTTGCAGTTCATATCTGCAATCCTGATGCTTCCAATGAGACTTACAAATAAGCATTTCCTGAAAGAACCCATGTAATGACTCACTACTGCATTGATCCAGGGAGCTATATCTCAAACCAACAATTCAGATTTCAACATTTGTAACATGTCTAGGACTAAGTGCATGGTAGAGGTTGAAATGTTCTCAGTGTTGTACAAGTACCTTTTGTCTGTTCCTGTCAACCATCCAGAAAACATCAGGACTCCAAAAAAGAAGAGGAGAAAAAGAAGCCACACATAAAGAAACCTCTTAACGCATTTATGTTGTATATGAAGGAAATGAGAGCAAAAGTTGTAGCAGAATGCACATTGAAAGAGAGCGCAGCCATCAATCAAATTCTCGGTCGAAGGGTAGGTAACTAATCAGGGAATGTCTGTGCAAGCTTATGTGAATACTAGGCCTGGGTAACAACGGAAAGATTTGTTTCTAAAATCGATTCGTTTTTTGGGGGGTTTTGCGTTTCGTTATTTAAAATAATTACAAAATTTTCCTTTAAAAAAGTTCGATATTTACGAAATTCCGTAAATGTGAAAAAAATTACAAAACAATAACGAATCAATTTCCGAAACAATAACAAATCGATTCGTTAATGGCGGACGCGACTGTGCAATACGCTAAAAAACCTCCAAATGGGACAGGGGGAACTTCTGAAGCTTAATTAAACCAAAAACAACTATAAAAACCCTTAGAAAACCAAAAACAACTATAAAACTTGCCCCAGACATGCGGAAATAATAACGAAATGACCTCAAAATGATAACGAAACGAATACAATAACGAAATACAAAACATTTACGAAACTATTTAAAAATTCGTTTTTTTAAAAAATTGCTCCAGACTGGTTCGTTATCGTTTTGTAATTGAAAAATTAACGAATTTTTTAACGAATTACGAATTAACGAAACGAAACCGCCCAGCCCTAGTGAATACATCTAAAATGAAAGGACACAGTACACAAATGTTACCTTAGTTGTGAGGAAAGTATTAGCCTGACTTGTGGAACTTTTGAACTAGGAGTAGTACCAGTTTTTTGCTGTAGCAGGCTGGGCTTTGAAACTTTCTTGTTTCAACCAAAATGAATAGTGGGATGTGGATAAAGGTTTTACCTGTGTGATTGTCTACAGTATAATTGTATAGTACATCATCAGAAAGTGCTAAAAGGTATATTTCTCTATTTTCCTTGCATTTGGTGTCTTTGCCTATGACCTGCCTCTCAATAACATAGTCTTACTCCTTAGCCATGCCCCGATGGTTTCTTGTATTGATTGATTTATTTAAATTATCTCTCCTCTGAGACATATCTCAACTATCCCAGCATATTGATTTTCTCAATCTGGCATCTCTAGGTGACCTGGCCTACAACTCCCAACATCCTAGACAAATGTGTTTTGGGTGATGCAGCACACCTGGAGGGCATCAGCTTGAGGAACACAAACACATTTTTGAACTCTGAATATAGGAATAATTTACACAAAAAACAATAAAATCTGTTGCTGAAGATAATTTAGCCATTCTGTAAACATTTGAATGAAGTTTGAGTTGCATAGGTCATTCTATGCATTTGGGAAATGATAGTTTCTTTTTGGAGGGTTGGAGCGGGTGAATACTGTGCTACATTCTACACACCATGAGTTTGTGTCTTTTGATTTATATATTTTGCTGTAAGAGGGAGGTACACCAGAGTTACAAAAATTTACAAGTAAATAAAAGGCAAATTTAAGGTGTAATCTACATTATTGTCATTTCCTTCATGCATATTGTTTAAGGGTGTACCCTCTTAGAAGTGCTATAGCTTTCCCTTTTCAGAAATGAAATGTTAAGGTGTATATAATTGAGTATTGCCCTTGTTAATTTGGGTGGAGCAGAGTTGTTAATAATAAGTAAGTTGACTATCATTATTATAACTCCTATAATTGGTTTTACTTTTCTGAAATCGGAATATAAATACAGTTCATATACACCTTATATGACTGACCTGCTGTTTTGCTTTTGGTTTTGTTTTCTTTCTCTCTTTAGTGGCATGCATTATCCAGGGAAGAGCAAGCTAAATATTATGAACTAGCCAGAAAGGAACGACAGCTCCACATGCAGCTTTACCCCGGCTGGTCCGCACGGGATAACTATGTAGGTGGCTATGTAGGTGGAATTTTTTTCAGTAGTAGAGCTTGTAGACAAGTACTGCTGTAATCTGCTGAAGTACACCCACACACGGAAGACAAGCACTACCAATCCGGTAATTCTAGCGGATGTTTTGGTTTTTTCACCAACTGAATTGGATACAATTGGCACTGATTCATTTGAGATGTATCACTAGAGCTTGTGTGAGAGCAAAAGTCTTGCAGTGTGTCTCCATCAGGACACCAGCTTTTGCATAGTTTACCAAAAAGAAAAAAAGAAAAGAAAAAAGAGATCCCTCTCTATTCTTATTCTCATCTGCTTCCCCAACCCTCCAAATTAGTGCCTTGTTGTAAACCTGTGTGAGAGTATAGTGGAAAGTGGAAGAATGGCTTACCCTGGCTTCAGAGAAGGACTGGCAAAGACTTGCTCTCAAGTGGGGCTAAATAAATTATTCCACCCTCTACTCTTTGATATTTTACGTTGTTGCACTATTGTCTGTCACAATTTTTTAAAGAATGCTGCTAATTGATGGTCTCTTTTCACTATACCTTGGGATAGCTATCTGTTTATCTCGTCATGTCATATATCCAGTTGCAGTGATTCATCCCTTTGAGAGATTCTGAAGTTGGATACTCTGGTTTTAGAGATTAGTGTCCCTGACAAGAGAGCAAGAGAGTGTTGTGTGTAAGAACAGGCCTCCGCGTACACAAAATATCTTTGACAGTCTACATGGATGAATTCAAAACAAACATGCATGTCACCAGGTTCATCTGAGCAGTCTTGAAATAGCTGGGTGCATCTTTTGATATGAAGGCAAAGCAGACCTGCATGTGAAATCACCACCTGAAATGCATGACTTCTTGCCTATATCCATAGCTGCATCGGGAATCAAACTATGTATACATTAAATAGATGTGGTACTTGGAGAAGGAATTTGGAAATGTCACTTCTTGAACTACAGTTTCTAGACCACCGATCACCATGGTTAGACAGCAGGATTGGAAAATTGAGGTCTAAAAAGGTATATTTTTCCAATTTTCAAGTGGCATGCACCTATCACTGAGAAGATGCATTCCAGGATTAAATATTTTGTACTTGGCATAAATAAACAAACTCCATAGGTCTTACCAAAGACAGTTAAATGATTACAAGTCATGTACACTTAAGTCAGAACCCATACTACACATGACTGAGGTAGCAACTCCTTTGCTTTCTGAGTGTACACAACCTTTGTTTCAGCCACAACATTATTAAAATGTTATGCGTAAAATTGTCTCCTGGCAATCAGTATAAAGTGACTAAGAAACAAAAATTAATCTCTTGTTTCTCTTAAGATATATCATGATGTATGTATATCAAAATACAGGAATTCCAACGCCCCCTCCCCCCAAAAAAATCCAAAACATTTCTAATTCCAGGCATGGAGGTTAAGGGATATTCAAGTTGTACAAACATAGCTATGATAAGATGATGAGGGCATCAACCACTCATTCATAAATTTTGCTTGCCTGTTTGTAACACAAATAATTAACATTTGCATAAAGTAATTAATTCTAAAATGCATCAACATTAAAATTCAAACTTGCATAAATACAGAAATGATAATAACATAAAAGGGAGGACATATACAATGTCTCCATATATCAGAGCTATCAGTTTGAGGTTTAAATTGAAATGACTTCCAAGTGTTCAGAAAAGTTAGTACAAGTAGACTTTGATGAGTCTCCTGGGCAGCTAGTCCTTCAGAGAGTAGTAATCAAGAGAGAGCTATTTTATGTCTTTCAGGCTGACCAGATGCAAAGGAAATCCTTTACGAATGATGTAGGAGAGGAAATTTCAGGAGGTGCTGCTCTTTTCAAGCTTACATAAGAAGACGCACCTCTGAAATTCTTTCTTCTGTACAGTCACAATAGGCACAGAATCCCTAACCTTCTTTTGCATTGGGTCATTCTATTATATCTTTTCATTCTTACTTCCCATACTGCTAAGTCTCTATTATTTAGAGATAAAATTAGATACATAAATTTATCAATTCTTTTGGGTTGTACTCTCTTGGTTTCTCCCCTTTAATATGTTTAAAATGTTTTCATGAGTGGATAATTGCATTCTTTTTCTCAATTCTATTGTTACGGAACTTAGGGTTAGATAAAAATGTTGCTATGGACAGAGGCAGAGGAATGTGTTATCGAGCAACATATATCATTTCATTCCTGAAGTCAAATGAAGTTGAAGTGTTGATTAAAAATCTGCTACGGTATCAAATACTTTACCATATCTTTTCTTTTCTTCTTCCTCCTCCTCCTCCTCCTCCTCCTCCTCCTCCTCCTCCTCCTCCTCCTTAATTTCTTTTAATCCAACTGCCTTCAATTTCTTTCTTTGATTGAAACCTTTATTTTAGTATCCAAGAGTTATCTCTTTCTATTGTTGTCCTCAACCAATTCACCGCCCACAACTGGTGGCTGAAATGGGCTGGAATAAGGCCATCAGACCACAGGGCCAATTCATTCATGTTACTCCGCAGGCTAATTTTCTCTGGGGAGTTCACAAGGGAGTAGTATTGGGATGTGCCATAATGCTTAAAAGATTTTCAGGAAAGGCTTTCTCTCTGCTTTAGTGTGACTGTGTCACTGACAGATGGGCATGTATGGTGTCTTAAATGTTTAGGACCTTTACATTTGTCCTCAGCATGTGAGCACTGAAAATCCCTTTCTTCTCAAGCTAAAAGGACAGGATAAGAAAGATGATGCATACCCAGCAGCTTGAGGCTCTATCCCCACCTGACCTTCAGGGGGAACCTTACTTTAGTAGGAGAGCTCAATAGCTGTGGATCACACAAGCGCATCATCTACAAGGACTTTACTTTTCTCTCCATACAGTCGGAATTCTTGGAGTTTTCTCCTTTCCACAGGCTTTCTTTGGACAACAGCATTCCTAGGAGTATGTAGAACTGTGGGTAAGGGGAATGGGATGCATATTAAAAATAGAAGACCCTTTGCATCTCCTTCTGTTTTACCGCACACATAAAGACATTTGTGATACCTTAATGATGCACTGAAATCTTTTATGTGCAATTCTGATTTTTTTCTTTTTAACAAGTCTGGGAAAATTATGTATTTACAAATGAAGTATTTGAAATGGGCTTCACTCTAAAAAATTCAAACATTAAATTTTGCATTTTTATTTTACAGTCTAAAATCTGTCAGCCAGTAAGAAACTGAATACTGGAATGCATCATAAAATATGATATACTATACATAGTTAAAATTGTTGGTTTTAGGACAAAAAACACAAAACAAAATGTTTATTTTAATTTCACTTCAAGATTTAATTTCACTTCAATGTCATCCAAGGTTAACATCCAGTATACTTGCTCATTGGTGTCTGATTTTTTAAATTGCTGTTTTATACTCCCAGAAATTAATAAAAGGAAAACTAACGACTTGTTAGGGTTTAGAAGCTTCTAAAATATCTTAACAGTGCTGACATATGAGGGCATGTCTTTAGGCAACTAGCTAAAATAGGAAATCAGCCCTAGAATACAAAATTGTTTGTGTTTTTCTTTCTTACAGTTGGCAAAAGTAAATATACCATAAGAATACAAGAAACCCAACTAGGCTGGTGTTGTCAAATGTGACTAGCAATGGCTTTGATGGGGTTTCAGACTGGATTCTTTCATACCTCTACCTCAAGATACATAGTATTAATTAAGTCTGACCCTGCTGGTTTTTGAGTTTCTCTTCATAGTATTTCTTCTTCTAAATACTCTTTCACATGGAAACCTTGAGGGTTTCTTTGAACCTGCTCGTTTTTCTTTGTGTTGCCACTTTGGCTGCATAAGCACAATGTTCTGGAAACAAAGGAATGCACTGTGGGACCTTGCATACGTGAATTCTGCATATTTTCTAGTGAAATCTATGCATCTTTTCCAGGATGTCAGAATGTCAATGTAAACAAAATGCCTTTATCCCTTTTCAGTATTAGCACAGTTGCCTACTTTTTTACCCAAAAGTAAAAACAAATGGAAGAAAATGAACCTCAAATATTTTTGCCATACAGTTATTTTATCATACTTAAGACAATGTTATATGGCTTTCCTTCCCTGCAAACTCTAATTATTTGATAGGGAATGAATTTGGGGCAATATAAATGTATTTGTGCTTGTTTTTCTGGGTAAAAAAGCTCTTGATTTTTCCACTCCCACTTCTGGAATAATGCATTCAATTATACTTATCTATCCTCAATTCCTTCTGCCAAAAGACTGTTTGCCTTGATGAAATACATTGTTTTTCAATATGTTATGCATGGCATAAATTTCAGGTTTGTTAAGTGTGATAAATAATCCTGTTTCATATTTTACATCATAAACCTCTAAGTGTTTTACTAGCATTTGTAAACAGAAATCCAAAATGTAGCTCCTTATTTATGCAACCGTCTGTGTTGCATGATCCCTTTCTTTGAAATTATTAGTTAGTGCAAGAACCCCTGAGAAATCAGTCATTTCTGGTGGTTGGGTACAGAAGTGTAACCGAGACACCAGCTCCATTCTGCAAAGCACTTTATGTGAGGTAGAGATGAATTGGGGCCTTAACTCGGGTGGGTAATTATTCAGTTGCTGTAGTATTGCCACCAAATTCCCAGCAAGTGCATTAAATCTTAACAAAACAAGCAGACACAAACACAGCCTTCCTTCTATCACCAGAGGTTCTCCTGAACAAGACTTTACTTGTCACATCCCAAACGGCAGGGTAGCAGTTTACAGCCAGAATGAGCAAGGAGGAACAAGTTCAAAGGCCTTATTCCTGGAGACTTGCAGGAACTGCATCTTCAAAAAGAGCATTCACATCTCCCCTTCTTACTGGTACATTCCAGGGAACATAAACATCATAGTGGACATGCTGAGTTGAAACCCAAAATGAATAGTTGAAGTGGGAACTAGACCAGGCTGCTGGAGAGAAGACATCACAGATCTAGGAAAGCCCCCCCCCCCCTCCATCTTCTTTAGGATTATAGCCCAATCTTCACTAAATTCTGAGAACATGGTTTCTGTTTACACTTGGATGAACAGAATATCTGGTGTCTGTTACTCCCCTGGCAAGTTCCATTTTAAAAAAACCCTTAACTTGAGACAAAAGGTGTGAGTGACCACCATGCTGTTTCTAGTCTGTCAACCCAGAAATGATAAAGCCAGAAGAAGCCAAGGAGGTCTTTAATGTTAGCTGGTTTTTGTTAGTTCTGTTGTTTCAGGGAAGAGGAAAGAATAACGGTTGTTTTTACATTTATACTTTTGTCTTTTTTTTCTTGATGGTAACACAAAAAAGGAAAGATTTCTAGACAAACACACATTGTTGAAGCCCTTTCCTCTCCTTGTATTTTTGGTGGACCTTAGAACTGGTTTCTGTTTAATACAAATACACATTTTTAATACTTCCTTTTCATGCCATTTTAATAGAGAATTTCACTGCTATTTTTATTTAAAATTAATACATTTTAATCATTTCTTTATAAGTGTCACAGAAAGTATTTAAAAGATTTTTTTTAAAAAAAAATGAAATATGAGGGAAGGTAAAAATTATAGATTCATCCATCCAGACTAACAGTGTTAAGCTTTCATTTAAATTTGAATCCCTGAGTATCAGCCATGTTTATAATGCTGAATTACAGTTGTCATTTATCTTTTTTTCTGGTAGACATCTCATCTTTAAAAAAAAACGGCAGATACCACATGGTCCTTTCTTCGCTTATACAATTGGTCCATACTAAAAGTTGAAATAATCTTCCACAAGAAACATATAAATTAAACACAAAGAACTTAAGAATTTTTAAAAAATCTAACGTGGGCCAAAAGCAAAAACAGATAAGCAATCTTCCGGTTTTCTGACAACTGTTCTAGCTAGGAACTGTCCATATAACATGTACCTTACAGCATGGCTTCTGTATCTTTCCTCTGCCTCGTTCTTCCATTTTTACCAGAGGAACATAAGTAGGAATAGTATTAAAACAGACATTTTTAGATTTAAAAAAGTCCAGCACTTCCTATTTGTATGCATGTATAGTCAACTAGAAATATCAATATTAGATTAAAAAGTTTGGTTAGGATGTTTCTGTTTCTTATTGTCACTGCCTCATGAATCCCGACTTTTATATTTTCCTCTCTGTATATGATGTCTGTTATGGTACTGAGATGCTGAAGGATCCCAATGACTTGGTGTGAAATAGTAGGAAGCTGTGCTATTCTATCTGTGGAAAGTATTATATCGCCACACACTCGTAATTTCGTTTTTTAAAAGATGTGCCCAGTTCTAGTAAGTTTTGCCGAACAGTCTTTCCTCCTTGTCTCCTTTTGAAAGAAGGTTTTGTAACTATCCTTTCATGTCTTTCTGTTTCATTCAGGGCAAGAAGAAGAAGAGGAAAAGGGACAAGCAGCCAGGAGAGACCAATGGTAAGTAAAATGTTTTATTTATTCTGTAGTGGAACAAAGGAGGCCTTGGCTTCCTACAATTCTTTATTAAGGAGAAAGGTGATTTATTTAAGAATAAATCCCTAACCTTTGCTTGCATAGGGCCACTACTGTGCCCGGCATTTGCCTGTTGGATTTTAAATACACTAAGTTCAATTTCTTATTTGTTTGTCTGTTAAAATTAGTTACCAAATAAATGCATGAAAAACATACTATAATGGTAGTCATGTTGGTCCTTAATAATTCCTAAGTAATTCACCGTAGAGCCATAGTTTGTTAATGCCTATGCCATTTTTTATCAAGGGTGTTTGCTGTGTGAGTGTGTATGTGTGAGTGTCCCAGCATGTGTGTGAATTTGATAATACTTTGAGATGGGTCTGTGTGTTCTGGTGCATGCCTTTACAGTGGTAAATTGCAGCCATATATATAAATATATATATATATATATATATAAATATTTAAATTAAGGAGGTTTGCCATTTTCTCTAGAAAATTAGAAATACTGCATAGGCAATATCATAGTCAATTTTGAAAGAGAAAAAAACCCTGATTAATTTTTTCTTTGAAGCCTTTGTATAATTTGTTCTTTTTTTTCAGAACACAGCGAATGTTTCCTAAATCCTTGCCTTTCACTTCCTCCGATTACAGGTGCTAATGTCATTTTCAGCCGTTTAAAATACTTTTGTAAACTGCTTTTAGTTTTTTTTATCCTGCCATTTTAGATTTTATTAACATTTAAATGCTGACATTAAAAATAATCCTACCATTCACACGTGTGCAGCATACATCTGTATCTATATATTCATAATGTTCTTTGGCTAGTACCTTTTTTTTGGTTTTGTTTATGATTTGTTATTCATTGCAATTGCAATTAAACAATAATGCAGTAAAAAATAACTCAGTTGTACTAACTGTGCAAATTGAATATGCAGTATTTCTTTAAAGAGACTGATACAAACTGGAAGAAACTTAATGAACCTCCTTAATCTAATGGCATTTTATGCGGCACTCACTAAGTCTTTTCATGCCAGCATGCAATCACATTTTTAAAAAGACAACAACTCTTGTTTTGCATATCTACTCAGACATACCCATGGCTATTCACCTGCTTTACTTGCATACTGCTTGCTTTCCATGCTTTTGATCATTTTATTTCTGGCTGAAACTAACATATCCATTTGCTATCTGCTTATTCTGAGCCAATTATTCTTTTTTTTTTTTAATTAAAAAATGAATGGAATGTTTATTCCAAAAGCTGCATTATCCTCAATATAGTTTTCTTTCACTTTTTATTTTAAGTCTGTAGAAAAGCATGTTTGAGGTCTCCATACTGAGCTTCTTCCCTTCCTTTTCCCCTTTCCCTTTAAAGAACCAAGTATCCATTCCAGCAATGCAGTCCACCAAGCCTTGTTCCCACACAAGCCTGTTTAGGACTTGTGTAGGAACAGTTGATCACTTGCACCTTCAATAACTCTTGAATCAATTACAACTTCCTCTATTGTACTTTTTTGGGGGGACGGACAAAGAGACAGTCCTTTACAAAGGGATACTGCAGCTTTAATTGCAACAGCTGATTTCAAAAGTTTGATAGATATGGTAATCACTACTTTGAAAATTAAACAATCAAGTTGATATTTTGCAGTTAATAATGAGGTCATTGATTTTATTTCCTTTTTATTTTTATTTATTTTTATTTTTTCCTCTTTCTCCTTTTTTCCTTCTCTCTCTCTCTCTCTTTCTCCACTTTCTCTCTTTTTCTGCTCGCTTCTTTCTTGACCTCATTCAGACCTGAGCGCTCCTAAGAAATGCCGAGCGCGCTTTGGCCTTGATCAACAGAATAACTGGTGCGGTCCCTGCAGGTGTGTATAGTCTTCCCCCCGACTTGCTATGGCTGGTTTTGCAGCTGGTTTATTTGGTACTCCCCCTGCCCCTCCCTCTTCTCCTGCTTTGTTGCTTTGTAGCTCTGTGTTGTGCTCTGGAAGACACAAGGGAGTGGGACGCTGCTGTGAATGATCATCTCTTTCTTTTTAAAGGATTTTGCTCTTCTCCCTCCCTTCCCACTCATTTTTGTTTCCTCCACCCACCTCCTCACTGCCGCTAGCTGGAAAAATTCCCACTGTAAGACAGTATCAGCCTAGGCCTGCACACAAACTCACCTTCTCTGGAAAGTTACATATATACCTATTTTTTTATATAAAACATTGCCAAAGTGCCTTTTGATATCACAACGCCGAGGTCTGCAGAGAAGACACAGGACTGAGTTGAGGGAATGCACAGCAGGCTTAGACATTGTAGGTGTGTGTTGCCTGGCAGAGATTGTCTTTCTTTCATGCCCTTAGGTCTGAGAGATTGCCAATGAACCGAATGAAACATTAGCTGTAGCTAAGATTTCACATCCAACTGAGCTCTATCCACCATTGTGTTGTATTTTTGTGTTTACCTTGTGCTAACAGATGCAAATACTCCAAAGAAGTGTCGGGCATTGTTCGGGCTTGACCAACAGAGTTTATGGTGCAAACCATGCAGGTATACTACCCGTTAGGCCTTTGGGAAAACTAAAAGCATTCTGTCATCTTAGTGTTACATGTGTGGATTATTTTTAACCACTTCCCCTCCTTCCACCTCCTGACCTCCTTGCTTCTACATTACGTGCTAATAAATTTTTATCTTAAAAGTTCTTTGCTAATCCAATGCAAATTCCTTTCTTCCTTAATCAGCAATCTCTCTTTTGATAGTAGAACTGGGAATCATTACACATACACACACCACTGAGTTATTCTTAGTCTAAAGTTATTTAAAGTGGGGTTTTTCACAAGTTAGTATGTGTATTCCTGCAATAATCACAGAGTTTGAAAGCAGTGACCTTACTTCTTTGGCATTTTACTGTGACAAGACAGGATAGAAATGAGACTTTTACAGCTCATAATCTGGAGCCTATCACAGTATAGCTGTTTTCTGGCTCCTTTAGAATGGAAATTATGGCTATAAGAATCAACTAGTTATGAACGATGGCAGGATAACCACCAGGACACTCCATTTAGATCCAGAGCATTATATACTTAAGCCTATCCACTTACTCACTCTCTCTCTCACACACACACATACACACAAAGAGAAATTAATTCAATTTTGTGTACTTCCACAAACTTATCTTATTCCTACAAAAATAAAAATCTGTATTTGGCAGATTTGCAAGGCACTTGAAGGAACTCTTAACAGTGATACACTCATTACTGATCTGTTAAATTCTCATCTCCTCGATGAGTAATTTATGATTTTTATCCAAATGGTAGGCCATTGTTCTGCATTGCTCAAAGTATGGCTTTATCTTAGCGGACACCTAAGCATTTGATACACCTCATGTTCTACTGCAGATTTAGGTGAAACCTAAAACTTCATGAAAAAAATATATGTAGGCAATTGTTTCCTGTGAAGAGAAACAAACTCTCTCGCTTTCTTTTTGCATACCTTTTCCCTTAATATGGTTAAATTTGTTGTTTCTCTGTTCTGATCCAAGCAGTCTTTGAATTTGGAATATTATGATGGTAGGTATTTCAATCCAACACACACTCTTTTCTGTATGTAGTGCTTCCCTCCTCACCTTTCCCTCTGGTTCACATCCATACTATGTGCTTCATTCCTTTTTGTTTTTTAGAATGTAGAGCAGTTATTCATATTATGCATGCTGATCCTATTAGTTTTGTGATGCTAAGCTATACACTTGGGTTGAAAATGTATTTTACATCAAATTGTTAGATAAAGTTCATGCATTGTCCTTCAAGGGCAGCATTCCCTGTGACTTCCCATCAGATGCATGCGTTTCACACTGTGATTTGTATGACAAGAGGTCCTAAATAGTACCTATAGAAAATTATCCAATATCAAGAAGATTTAAGGAGAACAATAATCCGAGCAGTTAGACTATATAAGCTTTAAGAATGAGAAGATGCACTGTTATGTCCTAGACTTTGTGTAGTTAGGGTTATCCATTGAGTACTCCATGTTATTTATTGGTAGCCATCATTATTAATGTTAGAATAATGGGTTAATGTAAAAGGTGAACATTAAAGTCTTAGGAAGCAGAATGGCATATTTGCCCTATCATGTAGATTCACTTGTAAACATTTGACTCACTATCAAAACACAGAAAATAGGGCAATATGATTGGTAAGGTGGAATACTGTAGGAAAAAAGAAATCACACACTACAGGTGGATTGGTTTATTATGTAGCCATGTGCTAGACTTTAGCAGGGCTGTTGATGACAGACTTACAAAGGTCATTCATTCATAGCTGTTGCCACAAGTCAAAGTTGACTTGGTGGCAGATAACATCAACGGCCCTCTTTCTTACAGCATACACACTAATAAAGGCTATGGCAGATGCCTTCTTTTGAACACCTCATCTGTTCGCTGCCATAAGTTCAATATGACTGGGATACATAAACTGCAGCTCTGCTTCAAACTAAGAATAGGGAAGATACAAGAGCCATCTCCATGTAACCTGGTATTGGAAAAAGTTGAACCAAATAGGATTCCTTTGGATTCGAATTTGGCTTCAAGCCTCCCTACCTATCCCTATTCTAAACCTATTCCAGCATCATTTCTTAACCACCTACTGGAACAAATGGTTTAATTCATAAAAGGTAGCATTTGCTGTTTAAAATCAGATTTGATAAAGATTTTCTATTTGATCTATAATATTTGTGACACTTTCCCTTAAACAATTCTTACATTTTCAACAATAAAGAACGGAATTATTTCTTGTCCTCACATTTTAGCCTTCCGTTTATTTTCACATGCTTTATTAAATGTAGGATCTCAACTGAAAAGGAATCAAGCCAAGAGCTTGAAACATAATACACAAGTTAATCCAATAAGAATTGGATTTTGTAAATAGTACAACAAGGCAGTAACACAGGTGTCATTATCACTATTAACAGCTTTGCATTCCAAATATGTATTAATCTCTGGAGATGTGTGATTTCATGGTCCATATTTCATGGGAATATGAAGACATGAGCATCTTGAACATAGAATTCAGTACTTTAGGGTAGTGTGCAGCTATTGCACTCCAAAGTTTCTCAGACTTCTCCCCCAAAGTTCCTTTTTTAATGAATGAAAAATCACTCACAAAAGGTCCCAAACACTACATGGAGTTGTGGTATGTATTAAGCTACCATTTTCCCCAAAATTTACAATTTCAAAAATCACCCTCTGCTGTGGGAAGAATTCTAAAAGTTTAAACCAGAAGGGACTGGATTTCATTTTCAGCTACTTTTTGCTTGAAAATTCATTAGTGTAGCTCACTATGAGAGTTGCTAGAGTTGTCCATCCTTCCTAAATTTAGCTGGACTTTTAATTCTTAACACTGGGTTTTCTGAAGTTGTTACTGCTCCTTCTACAATTAGACCAATCACTATACAGAAACTACAAAGTGTCGTCAGCAATTTCAGACCCACCCTCAAACTCATTAAATCATTTTTAACATAAGGTTAAAAAGTATTTAGCAAGCATTTACCACTACACTCAGAGGCACTTTATTTGTGTCTTTACAAATGCTCCTGTGTTAAATGTTTTGCTCACAATCTACCAATTCTGAAGTGAGGGAAATGCAGGTTGGTGTTCTCAAGGGCTTACCCAGAACTGTGTTAACATTTTGCAGCCATTTTTGCTCTATTTAAGCAGATCTTGGCTATTGTAAAACACCCTGAGATTAGATCTCCACTTTTATATATTTTTAAAATAAGGTAGTTTCTTATCTTTAAGGCTGTGAGAAATGGGCTTGGTGATAAGACCAAGTATCAAGTCCTAGGATCCTAGCTAGCTAACTGTCCCTTGTCCCATAACTAAGATGACAGTGAAAACTAAGCATCTCTCATAGATCTTGACTTTTCTTGGCTACCTGCTTATTTTCTATCAACGAAAACACTCACTACCTTTGAGATCTGGTGCATTTGCCCAGCAATAAGTCTATCCCTAGTCTATTACACTGGGGTGCACAATAATAACAGGCACGTCTTAAGACACATCAGTTCTTGTTGATTTCACTGCATAAAAACCGATTTGCTTCAATGACATTGAATTAGAGATTCTTATTTTGCAAGGACTTGTAGAAAGGAATGAAGCAACCAAGCCAACATTCTTGCAATAAATATGCCTTGATCAAGCTACATTGTGTGGTAGTGTGTTCTGCCTTTTCTTGGCCTAACATTGCAATGCAATCCTTAGCTTGTCAAGAAGAGCAAGGGGCAGGGAGGTGGAGGAAACTGAATCCGAGCACTGTTCCCAGTCCAATCAAGAGTCAAATTCATAGTGCAGAAATGTGTAGCTTTTGTTGGCTTCCTATGGGCTTCCCATTGTGGTTATGCCTATAGTTACCAAGTCTTTTAGCAAGAGATGTATCTGTGCAGTTGGATTTGGAGGAGGGGGGTTGCATCTAGATGTTGTGTCCATTGAACCATCAAGTGTATGCATGCACACACATTGCTCCCTCTACCTTCTGTGCTGCATGGCCTGGCAGAGCTTCCTACCAGCAGCATGGTGACTTATTCACGAAGTCTCTGTGACATTGACTGGTAGAGCTTTCTGTACCATTTTTAAAACCCTGCTTTGTTCAGCCAGGGGCAGAAGTATTTTGCATGCCAGATGTTGAATGTCTTCATATAATGGGATCCCCCTCAATATTAGCACCATTCTGTTAATATAATCTTGCTCATTTCCCATGGGTTGCTAAAAAAATGCTGCTTTGAACTGTTGATACGGTAACATTGCCTCCTTTCTGCCTGATGGGATTAATTAACGAGTAAGGCATAAAGAACATGAAATAGTTTGGGCCAGTGGATTACATTAATTTCTTGCTAATAGATTTCCAATTTTTAGTACTGAGGAATAGGAGACTTTCTAGCAAGGTTCTGTTTAGAGCCCACCAAATTACTGTTGGGTTTTTTCTTCACCTTTTAACTTACCTTAATAAAGCATGATTTGCTATTGCCTGCTATCTTGCACTTCCTCCTTTCTATTACTTTCTGCTCTTTGTTCCTATCATTTTCTGCTCTGTGCTTTTGTTGCTTTAATTCTGAAGGTTTTTAAGTGCATGGCTATCTTAGTTTCTAGCATGTATTGATCAGCAGGCTACAGTGGTAAAAAAAATTCTCCATTGCCCTAATAATTGACTCTTCTGTGTGAAATTTTGGTCATAAGCTTCGTCTTCCTTTTGAAGGGGAGAAATGTTAAGCCCTTACTTACAGAGGTTATATGTAGAAAAGCTTGCAGGGATTCCTAACACTGCAGAAGATAGCATCTTCTCAATGTGAGTGATGAGGAAGCTGTCCAATGCCAAGTCAAACCATGGATTCTTTCCAGGGTTTTAGATGGGAATGTGTTAGGGACAGACCCTGAGTATCTGAAGATGCAATTCCAGAAGGCTGGACATATGCAGAAATTAATCAAGTTGAAAGGAGATAGTTAAATAACTTATGGTGGGTGTGCTGCACTTTTAAAGTGGGCATATTGTTTTCCCTTGGATTTGTTTCCCTTGGATTAGTGGGAACTCTTGAACCACATATACAATTTGTTGATATTGTTGTTTTATTTGCTTTTGTATGGTATTATAACAGAAAATGCTCTCAGGTGACCTTTCTAATTCTAGATATGGGTCAGTCTAGAGCCATTGCCTTCTGTACTGTAGTCTTACAGCAGTGTGGTTGAGCTTCAAACTCATGGTCCACTTCCACTGGCTACTTGAGCTTCCATACCTTTCACCTTTTTGCAAACCTTAACTCAATTTCACTTAACACATTTGCTGTTGCAAGAGTCCTAGCTAAACTGTGTTACATTGATGTGGATGTTTTGGGCAGAAATATCTGCATTTGCTTTGGACCATTTTTCCCTTAAAATCATTTTGCTATTGAACCTCTGCTGTACAAGATGGTGCATGCTTAAGATTTTTATACTACTATGGGAGGTGTATTCTATGCATTAGGTGCAATTGATAGGTGTTCTGCTTTATGCAAGTTTGATATGCGGGGGTTGATTGTGGATTGTTTTAATAGAATTGATTTTTAAATGAAATTCTCATTGTTTTATGAAGATACATGTTGTTTGTGCACTGCATCTAACCAAGTGTTGAATTTTAACTGAAGTTACAGGAATGAATTCAGACAACATTCCTATATAAATTAAAATAGGCAGTTCCTTTTCCCACTCCCATCCTTTAAAAAAACAAACAAACCCCGATGTGTGGTAATCCACAACCTGCAGGTTATACAACCAGTTATTCTTGTTAATTTTGGGTGATATTTCTGTTCATCTTCCTTTTTCTTGATTCCCCACTTTTATTCTTCCTGTTACTTTCTCTTCTCTTTTGTGTGTGAATTGATTTACTTTTTTTCTCCATATGGTGTGGTTCTAAACAGAAACAAGCAAGAGTGGTAGGTCATCGGCTGCAGCTTATTGCAAAGGTGGAATTCCATCCAAGGCAGGCAGAGTGTCATTCCAGGGAGGCTCCTGAGTCAGTCTTTCAGATTATTTGGTATATGTTAAATGTTCAGGGGGTGATGAGAATATAAAATATCACATGGTAAATTTAGGGTGGGAAGGAATTAATTGTTGTTTTTCTAAAAAACTCACAAATGAGTATATCATCAAATGTGTCTAGTTAGGGGAAGAGAGGGTGATTCCTCAAAGATATGCTATCTACAGTTAACCAGCACCATCATTTTAAGCACATTGGGTGTGGTCAAAGAGAGCCCAGCATAGTTTCTGGTGACTCGGGGGTTTATTTTGTTTGTTTGTTTTTTTCCAATAGCATTTCTGCCCCTCTATTCACAGATGACTCTCTCCCTGTTTCTAGGAGAAAAAAAAAGTGCGTTCGCTACATACAAGGTGAAGGCAGCTGCGTCAGCCCACCCTCTTCAGATGGAAGCCTACTAGACTCTCCTCCGTCTTCTCCTAACATGCTAGCCTCCCCCACAAGAGACTCAAAATCACAGACTGAACAAACCCAACCTCTCTCACTCACATTGAAACCCGACCCGCTGGCACACCTCCCACTGATGCCGCCCGCATCCTCCTCCTCCGTAGTTCTGACTGAAAGCTCCACTAGCAAACCGAGGGGGCTGCCTGCTAGTAATTGCCAGAACGGGGCACTGGACCATCAGTCTGCCACTTTACAGCAGTCAGCACCGTCCTCCTCTTCGTTAGTACAACCGTCAACATCCTCTTTGCATTCCCATAATTCTTTGGCTGGGACACAGCCCCAACCCCTTTCACTTGTAACCAAGTCTTTAGAATAGCTTTAGCCTCTTGTAGACCTCCTTATTTTTATTTTGCGTGTGTATGTGTGTCAAGAGTTTTTCCCCCTTTTGTTTGTATTTTTTTAAACAAATTGTGCCATATGGCTGGCTACATTAGTTGATGTCTATCGAGTTCATTGGTCAATATTTGACCCATTGTTATTTCATTTTTTTTCCTTTTTAAATATGTAGATCAAGAAAAAAGCCTCATGATTCTGCCAAAATTTTTATCAACAGCTGTTTAAAGTCTTTGTAGCGTTTAAAATATTATATATATATATATAAATATATATATACACAACTGTTATGTAGTTCCAATAGCTTAGTTTCAAAGACTGATTTTAAAAATGAAAAAAGAAGCAATTTTGAAGCAGCCCTTGCTGAAGGCGTTGGTTCTTTATTATTTGTATTAAATACGAGCTTGCGAACCAATCATTTTACATCTGGTTTTTAAAACATTTTAAGGGCACAATGAATGCAGTGCCGCTATTTTTTTTCTTTCCTTTTTTTTCTTTGTGTGATATAACTTTTCTTGTGATGTTCCTTGTTATTGTTTAAATGTACAGAAACAAAGGGTTAAAATGTGTTAATATACCTTGTTCCATGGTGTTGTTCTTTTCTGGGGGAGGGAATGCTACTCAACAATTAAAAAGTATCACAACGCTATTGGACCAGTAGTATTTATTGCTTTAGAGATTGCTTGTTGTACTTGTACGTTGTCCCTTTTTTAAAAAATGTTTTCCTTTCCCCCCACTCCCCTTGAAACGTTGTGTAAAGTTTTTCCCCTCCTTAGTGTAAGCATCATATATATAACAACTCATTTGTACAAGGTTTTTAAGTTTATATAAAAAAGTGTATATATATATTTTTGTTGGCTTCTTTTGTTTGTTTTAATTTCTTTTATTATTATTTTTCTTGTCACATCGTTGCCACCAAATGGACATTTGCAGATGGATCAATAGTGTAAAAAAATGCTTTAAAAGCCATTACATGAAATAAGACTTGAAAATTTAGCATGGGACTTTTTCGCAATGCTGTTGGAAGAGCAGCAGTGTCTCCATTCAGAACTGCAATGATTTCCCCCGACACTTGTAGGCTGTGAGCAAAACTTTTTATGTGCCAAAATTCTCAGTGATTTTCTCTTTTCCCAACAACTTTTTTATGATGTATTTTTTTTTGTTCATCCTGTTTTGCTGTGATGTTACATAGGTAGATATGTATGTAGTTTTTAATGTCACCTATTACAGACGTGTTTGGTAGCAGATTGTCCAGAAAGCATATAAAAATGAAGAGGTATAAACCCTAAAGGGCCAAATTCTGTATATTAGATTATTCATAAAAGGAAAAAAGTCAGACTGCCACTTTTATGTAAACTTACTACATACAGGTAGGTAGCAAACTTTAAAAAAAACCTAGGCATGTTGATGTTGCAAAACTTTTTTAAAAAGATAAAATGCTGTATAAAGCTGAAAAAATGTTCATCTGTTCATCCAGTGCCATTGTAGTTGACATGAAGCGATTGTAAAACTGTCTCCAGTTTTCTTCTCTGGTTTATTAAGATGCTAACTATGACATTTTTTTGTGAATCCTTTGAATGTTTCCTAACAGTTGTGATGTTACTGTTCCGTTTTATTGCTCTTATTCCAATTTTTCATTTCTAATGGTTTGGAAGCCATTTTTTGTAATGAATAAATGTCCATGCTGTACAGTATCTGTAGCATGCAGTTCTGGATTAATAAAAGCAACTTAGTAT
Source organism: Anolis sagrei (assembly GCF_037176765.1). NCBI lineage: Eukaryota > Metazoa > Chordata > Lepidosauria > Squamata > Anolidae > Anolis > Anolis sagrei. Next base: position 207,699,209 of record NC_090023.1, on the reverse strand, counting down.
GTGCAGATGAAGACTTGCAGCTCATTTACCTGTAGGGTTTATTTAATTTTCCCTAATCCCTAGTGCAGGTGGTGTTCAACATGGCATGTTTTACATCTGTCTCAGTAGAATTGCTGCTTAGAATAATCACTTATCAATTAGAACATAAACTGCCAGGTGTAGAGTAAGACCCACAGTATCAATGATGTATGACCAAATTCCCATTGATTTAATGGACCTACTTTAGTTGGAACCAACAAATTGATTTAGGCCAGTCAGTTGGGTTAATTGTTCAGTGGTAAATACCTGCCTAACCCTGAAGATATTTTGAAATATTTCAAATCTGAATGGTGTGAAACAAAACAAAGACCAATAGGCTGTTGTATTTATTCACTAATTCCAGGGAGACAAATGCATCTGGAGATTATGGGTCCCCAAAATTGCACACACGAATCCAAATCTCAGTTACCAAATTCTAATTCTCCACTTTCAACTGTACACACGATACTTGTAAGAAAAGCCCAATAAAATATACGAAGGTTCAAATACCAGGTTTGAAGAAGTACAAGCAGACTCATGCTTATACTTCTCATAGCTTTTAGGACATGCAAAACTGAAATATTTCCAAATCCTTCTCACATGGGAGACAGTTTCAGATGCAGGTGAAAGACATGTATATTCCTTCTTGGGTAGATACAGTATGACCTCCCTTTCCTCACAGTGCACTGAGCAGCAGGAAGAAGTGAAAGTACATACTGAATATTTATTTCAGTTTGGCATTCAGTTCAGATATTCCACAATACTGAAAAAATCTTCAGGATTCTGGCTGTTTAGGAAATTAGCATTTGATCCCTAGTACTTTTCCCAGCAAAATCTGCAAAAAAACAAAACAAAACCCCATTGTCAAAATTTGGAAGCCACCATTATCAATTTCCCATCTTAGATCCTTAATTTGCAGATAAGACTATGTCAAGAGTTGTGTTAATGTCATTATTTGAGTTGGTTCTTTGGAAAACCATATAAATCAATTCATCAGCTACCCATTGCTGCAAAATGTAATGCCTCTGCAACACACAAAATGCTAGAATCTAATGTATACAGAAATTTACGGTTATTTGCTAACTAAAATTCAGCATTTTAATGCTTCCAGCACATGCTTGTCTATCAACTATGTATCTGTTCTGAGAGTTTTCCAGCTTCAGACTCTGCACTGCACAAAATCCATGGATGTACAGATCATGAACGTGTGATTTGTTTTTGTTTTATTCTTTATGTTATTTGCATTACATTATTTGCTCAATAAAGATATTCACTGTACTTTTTAGGGACTTGTAGCCATGTGTGAACACAATATATGAACTTAGAAGGATGTTGGTACAAACATTAGAGTTACTCTGCAAGAGAGAGAGAAAAATCTTCAGGGCTCTTGCAGAAAAAAGAAAATTGGAAGAAATTGTCATGGAGAAGATTTTTCTTTGAGAACCTTCTTTGTCATTTTATGCACAGTTTACTCTGAAGCAAGTCCCACTTAATAGACTTGCTTCGGGGGAAAAATTGAAACTATGTCAGAACAATAATACACTGAGTTTATTAAGATTTCCCTTTAGGTGCCTGGGTATAGGATTGTAGTATCAGTCCACCTACAGGTCAGTAGCAAAATAATCTGGAGTCATGATGAGTAAATGCTAAAGAAATAGGGGCATTCCAAAACAAATTTTTGGAAACTTAAAAAATGAATTATGTCACATATTATTTTCTTACTGTTTTGAAAACTCCTGAAAAGTTATAATATACTGTATAAACAATGTCTCCACCCTGATATTTGACGTGACCTTAAAAAAAAAATCCCGAAACACATACCTGTCCCAAAACACTACATAAACTCAAATGAGAGTGTCAATGGGGCACAAGTTTGTGTCATTTTCCTTGAATTTGAAGAAAATTCGGTTTTGATTTTTCTAGTTATAAGAGAGGTAAGAACACTGCAACCTGATATATACAATGAATTTGCGGGTTTGTATAGAATCAGAAATATCACTTCTTTCTTGGCAGAATAGAAACAGATATGACTGACAGAAATATTTGTGCCTACATCCCATTCCCATGTGATAAAAGCTGCTTGGCGAACATTTGTACTGCGCACAGGGAATTTGCCAGGAAATTACAATGTTTTAAAGTAATGCCTTTGGATTGGAAAGATTATTTACAAGAAACGTTGCCCAGGGGACGTCCGACTGTATTTACTCAATCTTCAAGGAGGCTCTTTCAGTGTCACCTCCTAGAGACAATGCAGTCACCATGGCCTGTTTTTGGTCAAGGATTATTTAGCTGCTTGTGCTCCCTCCATTTTATCAGTTTTATACTTACTTATGCAATGCTTTTGACATGAAATAAAAGTAAAAGGAAATTATAACAAACATTTTGTTATGTGTTAGCTGTAAACAATTTAAAAAGCAAAAATGGAAGGAATGAAGTTGTTAATTCACTCAACATATGTGAAATTCAGCATCTGATGCTCATACTTTAAAAGCGGTTAGGCCTTCCATGTTATGTTCCAGAAACATGATTATCAGCTGTTGGGAACACACGCAGAAGCATCTCTTATACTCAAGTGTTCTTTTATGGGTTTCCCCAAGTTATATAGTTGTCCATTTGGGGGGACTATATAGGCCTTTGTTCTTATCATAGGGCAGTGTGATAGCAAAAGCCATAACTAGAAAAATTACTCTTTATTTTCCACAAGTATTAAAGATTCAACAGTCCTGAGAGTAATGATACAACTACCCTTTTCTCCATTGGCTTGCTATCCCCTATTTTTGTTCGAACACCCTTCCTATTTACTTCTCTACTTGCTTCTCTATCTGCTTATATATAAGGTCATCATGTTTTGAAAGGAAAAAGAAGACAGATTTACCAACCAACTACATCAAATAACGAATCTCACTTTAAATGCCATAGCTAAAAAAGTTGTGAAAATTGCTACTCGAAATAGCCCTAGCCTTCTGAAAGCAGTCTCATCCGCTTCACCAAGACTCCATATTTCTTCATTCACATGTAATTGTAGGCTTGGTTAGCTTGCTTTTCACCTACAAGTCGCCTTCTCCCACTCGTCACCCTTTTGTAGCTGTCTTGTTATCTATTTCCGAGTGCCCCACCAGACCAGCCTCCATCCCTACCAGAACTCTTGCGGGAGCTGGCAATATAGTAATGAGAAGGCAATGTTGGCAGGCAGGAGGCAAATCCCCAGGCGTTTTGAAAAACCATCCAAATGGAAATTATAGTTCTGAAAAAGATATATCCTGGAAAAGAATGGTATATGGCTAACCAGTATGGGGTTTTATCTTGACTCCATATTTTCCTTGATTTTTCATTTTGTTGCCCATTTCCCTAACTTCTTTTGCCTTTTTCAAAATCCTATTTTGAAGTATGATATCTTCTGCTTTACTCCTACTTTAAAAAATCCATAGTTTATATAACTCCAACATTTAGTGGTCTTTTGGCCTGCACTGTACACTCTTGCCTTTCTTTGTAATCCTTCAACTAATGTATCCTCTCTTCAAGTTTATTGCGTTATCTATTTGTTACTTTGCATTCTTCATTTACCTTCATTGTCTATAGTTTCTTGTCATGTAGCTTCTTTCCTCTCATCTCCTCAAAACATCATTCCCACTCATGGTAGCACTCACTACTCTCATGTCGGTCTTGTTCATTGGAGAATTAATTCATCACTGGTATGGTAAAGTAGTAATTCTGTGGTTGGGGGTGGGTAGGTCTTACTGTATTTCCAAACAACTGCTCCCAGTTTACGAGTCAGAAGGGAGTCAGACCTGGCTCTGAGATTTTGAGGCATTGAAGGTCTATTTGTCTTCTGAGGTTTCCTGATTTGGGGATGATGTTACTGAATGGACTGCCTTCTAGATTGTAGGCAATGACAGACAACAGTAACAGCCTGACTCCAGGCTGATATTCTGCATACAAACCAAGAGAAGATGATAGTCTCTCCTTGCTTTCACTTTGGTAGGAAGCCCAACCACATTGAGTTTGGTGAGGTCAGGTTAAACGCATCAATAATATTGCAGAGGAGACATGTAAATTGGTATTGTTATATGATTCTAGAGATCAGCTCATTTACTGTCTCATGTCTTAATTCCTGGAATGTGGAGGCGATGTCACATTTGCCAACATAGTAGCTTACTCATAACATTTAGTGGGTTTTTAAAAAGTGCATTCAGTGGCTCAAATTCCTGTCTAATGTTCAGTTGGGAAGCAGACAGTAATTTTGTTCTTTTTTTTTCAGCAGGATTTGTCAATTGCAGTAGGAACTAGAAAACAGTGTTTGTTCAGAAAGTAAGGAGTAGTTGGTGGCCAGGATCTGAGCCAGACAGAAGCAACTGTGTTGCAATGAGCTCTCATGCTGTCAATCCTGGCCAGAAAGGCACATTACAAATAGAATAAACACATTCATTTCATGGCAGGACAACCTATCTGGTATGTGGCATATGGGGAGTGTTTGTGGCAACACATTAAAAACATACAATCTTGCTGCGAGTGCACAACATATAAAGGTGAGATTAAAATCTCTCCACCTAGCTTTCTGAATTATAAGGCCTGCAAGGGTATGATGCTACTAGTTGCAGTACAAGTTCAGTCTCACAACTGAGATTGAGAGGTGAGAGAGTTTTTGCCCTTCAGGTCTTCTGTTGTTTTGTTTTTTTTTCTGTTGCTACTGGTTGTAGCCTTTCCCACCCCTTATACCACTACCAAAAAACAAGTTAATGAGCTTCTCATTATTGTCTGATAAGTGATGCACTAGTAAACTTATTTTTAAATTGTTTAACTAAAAACAGTACAAGGACATTTTTCACCTCATAGTTGAGTTTGTTTAAGCCACTAAATTTTCCTTGCTAGCATTAACTGGAATGACAGCCATCATTTCATTTTCCAACCATTTTCCTGGCTTAAAGGTTAGTCCAGTGGTTCCCAACCTGTGAGTGCCCAAATGTGTTGGCCTTTAACTCTCAGAAATCCTGACCGTTGGTAAACTGTCTGGGATTTCTGGGAATTGTAGGCCAAAACACCTGTGGACTCACAGATTGAGAACCACTGGGTTAGTCTGATATTTGGGGAAGAGGATGATAGAAATGATTGGGCTACGTTTTGATGACATTTACAACAGGTCAGTAAAAGCAGATCCTTTAACTACAGCCAATTGTTATTATTAACTGCTATAAAGTCACTTGCTGCCACCTCTATGAATGACAAAACACCAGCTCTGCCTCAGTCTTGGAAAGTCGGGGCTGTGGCTTACTTGACTGAGACTACCTAGCTGCAATGGCATTTCCCTCTTTTCCTACTGCTTTCTACCTTTTTGTCTACTGAGTCATATCTCCTGTGATATGTCCAAGGTATGGCAGTCATAGCTTAGTTGACTTGGCTTCTAAGGAGAGTTCAGTCTAGAATTGCTCTAGGATCCATTTATTTGTTGTGGTTGCCGCAGAACTCTTCTTCAGAATTACATTTCAGATTAGATGGTTCTCTTCTTACCAGTTTTTTTCACTGTCCACCAAACACAAACATAAATAGAAATTAAAAACACATTACTATGGGCAATACTGACTTTGGTATTCAATGATATATCTCTTGTCTACTTCATTCATAACTGCCCTTCCCAATCCTAGCCCACTGATATCTTGAACACAATTTTGGTGAGCAACAAAGCTAAGACATGGGAAATCTTTGGCTAACTCAACATCCCCATACATAATTTGTGGCCATAATTTCTGTTTTCTTAGTATTCAACTGTAAACCTGTTTTTGCATTTTATTCCTTGACTTTCTTCAGTAGTTGTTCCAAGTCTTTATTATTTTCTGCTAATAGTGTAGTGTCATCTGCACATCTTAAACTATTGATATTCCTCCCTTCAATTTTCACGCCTCCTTCCTTAAAGTCTAATTCAGCTTTATGTATGATGTAGTGTACAATCATGGATCATTTTTAAAGATTTAAACTGTTTATTTTTAATACCATTAATATTTAATTCTATTTTAATGTTTGTATATTTTTAGGTTTTAAATTGTATTGCATCTGGTTTTCCTGTAAGCTGCTTTGAATCTCTTTTGCAGAGACAGAAAGTGAGGTATAAATAAACATCATAAACATAAACTTTAAAATAATAATACAAGTGAAACAGATAGGTTGATTAAATACAGCCTTGCCTGATCTTGCCAATTGGAAACTATCCCATTTCTTCATATCCTTTGGATATGGAATTTACTGGAATGGTGATATGGCTTTTAATACTGTTTTTATTGTTTTAATGACTGTTTTACTAATGTGTTTTAATTGTTATTATATTGCTCTGTCATATGTAGTGGCATCAAATTGCTGCCAATGTAAGCCGTCCTGAGTCCCCCTTTGGGGGTTGTGAAGGAACAAAATAGAAATATTGGAAATAAATAAATAAATAAATAAATAAATACTAATCATAACCATCATTACATGCAAAGGTTTGGATTGTAGATGCTCTCATCCATAAGCACAGCCATTTACATCTCCCACCATCTGAGTCCGCACCACTGATAAGAAACAAAATTCAAGGCCAAAAATGCCAAAAATGCAGTGCCAAAATGGCAGCCTCTTATGTACCAAAAGGGAACAGTATTGCCTGCTCTCCTGGGGAGTGGCAGATATCTGAGAAAATGGCTCATGCCCCCTCCATAGCTGCCAAATTAAATACCAGTTTTTCGCTTCCAATCTCCCATTTAAAATAGGAACATGTATGTAATGTGAGTATGTTAATTATTCTATGAATCAAAGTATTCTTGGACTAGCTGCCTAGAGAGTAGGGACTGTGCAGCACTCATGACAAAAACTGTAATCTAAGGCATCCCAAATATGGCTGTCAAGAAAGATTGGTGACTTTAAGTCATTACTTCTGACCGTGTCAGGTGAAGAATCAAGAAATACATGTAAGACAATGCGATTTGATTTTTAAAAGTTAGGAAAAACTACTTTGCACCAGAAGAAGAATTTATACATATTTGGTCTTTATTAACAGAGATTGAATACATGATCCATATGGATTTGAGGAGGTAGTGGTTAGTGCATACTTTGAAAGTGTAGATTCATTTTTAGCCATTTTCTTTGGTCAATCCAGCTTCTTCAGTTTGTTTGGATGCCCAAATGGCAAGGGCCCAGCCGTCTAAAACGTGACCATGTGGCAGCCGATTTCGGTGCCTCCTCCCATATTCGGCATCACAGTTTAATCTTTTTTTATTGTCCTTTATTTTCTTGATTCTTTTTATTTAGTGGGAGTGACTGGGTGTTGAGGACATGCAGGACGGGTGGGTGGGGGGCTTGGGAGAATCAGCTTTTTAGCTTTTTTTCTCCTTCCCTTCCTCTCCTTCAAATATTTTTAAACAACAACAACAACAACAACAATAATCCCAGCAAACAAAACAAAAACCCACATTTTCTGAAAACTACTCACATCTGGTTACCTCTCCTCTAGAACAGAAAGCAGAAACACCTTTAAGAAAGCATTAAACTCAAAGCAGAAAGGAGGTTGAAGCATGCCCACTCAAGGCAGGGCCTGCAGTAAAGAAAAAAGAAGTCCAAGGAGGATAGCTTTTCCTTCTCTGGGCCTCCTTAAAATGCCTTGGTAAACTGCATGATGTGCTGCAGGGAGAGAAAGCATGTGCCTGCCTGCAGCGCCTCTCCTCTAGAGCATTAAACCTGGTCTCCTCTACAGAGATAAGGGAAAGGGTCACAGAAAGAGTAGTGTCTTAACTGTGAAACTTTTAATCTAGATCTTAATGAAGGATATGAAAGCAGAGCCTATGGGAAGTCTCCCCCCATAATCGGCTGGATAACCCCTTTGTTGACACCCAGGCTCCCTTGAAGGAAAAAAGGAAAGGCTCAGTGTGATCAAGACGGCAAAAGCTAATGAGGAATAACAGACAAGCCAGGAAAGGCTGTAGCAGTTTGCTTTTGGTTGAGCTTACTGGGAAGGATAAGATCCCATCCCCTCTTCTTCTAATGAGTTAATTTAGTGCAAATAACTCATCCATTTTGAACTCAGTTTTGTAGCAACTGAAATGCATTGATGAAAAAGGGGGAAAGTAAGAGAAGAAGAGGAAAACAGAGACTTTTAAAAGAACCTGGAAAAAAATAGGATGAGGGGATTAATTGGATAGTTGGGGAGCATGGGCCAATATTGTGGCTCATCAATTTACTGAGCCAACCAAAAAGCCACACAAATCTGTACAAACCTCCATTGGATCTCTTCAGCAGGAGCAGGGATGGGCAATGGGATGGTGAGGAGGAGACACATGATGATAAAAAGTCACACCATCTACATGCTGTGTCTGAGCTGTAATGAAGAGTGGGTGAGGGTCCCCAGAGTTTCATTTGGGACTGATCATATGATATCATGTGTTAAGTTTTGCCAACAGCAGCCCCTGGGCTCACTGGAAGCACAGAGGCAAACCACTTTGATTCTCCATTTTGAAAACAACAGTGCCCCCTGTAAACTCAAAACTGTTTCCATCTCCATCTCATTACAGTTTGAGCTGAACAATGCTACATGACATTTGTGGCATTTGCATCTCCTTCTGGGCTTCCCATAGGCCTCTGATTGGCCACTGTGGGAAATAAGATGCTGATTAGGCCTTTGGTCTGATCCAGCAGGGCCCTTCTTATGTTCTTATGGCATCATTTTATTAAGTCAGCAGGAAAACATATTACAGGTAGTGGAGCTGTTGCAAGAAGGTTGGAGAAATGATGAGGTAGCAAGCTGCTCTCCTTTAAATGTTTCCTCTCGCTTTGGGCACCATGCGGAGTTTGCAACAAACAGTGTTAGACTAATGAAGCTCTTATCCCAGTTATCCTTCCCATGTCCATACAGATCTCTATCTCCATCTCGGGTTCGCGCAATGAAACGTAAACTTTGTTTGGCAACGAGCCATAACAAAACTGAAATATCAATGCAAAATAATGTGCCAGAAAAGTCACATAGAAATCACAGCTTAGGAAAACGTAGGCAAGGCAAGGGGCCAGGAGCCAGAGGCCTTGTCTTGCCACCACCACCTCCTCCTCCTCCTCCTCCTCCTCCTCCTCCTCCTCCTCCTTCTTTGCTTTTATAAGCTGTGGTTTTTATGTGACTTTTCTGGTACATACCGTGTGTGTGTATACATGTGTGCATGCATGCATATAGCTAGCTAGTTAGCTCAGATTTACAAAGTTCTCAAAAGCCATCTGTGAGAAAAAAAACGAAAGTAACATATTTGCTCATGCAGAGAAAAGAAAGAGAATCTCCTTTCATCATGTTATAATAATTTTAATTATTGTACAACATTTTCAAGATTGGAATGTGAGAAAGATTGCCCTTTATTTCTGCTATAAGTATATATGTCTCACGCTACTCTTTTACACCTGACAGTATTAGGCAGACAATGACGGTCATACTGGACCAACTGGGCTATAATCAGACCAATATTGTCCTGATGCCTCATCCTTTCCTTCAAGAAAGAAAAACTCTTTTTGAGGAACTTCCTCTGATAGAAACTTTAGGAAATAGAATTTTGGCTTTTAAGTGCTCACTAAATTAAGTATCCATTATTCAAAATGCTTGGGACCAGAAGTGGTTTGGATTTCAGGGGTTTACTCCATATTGTGGAATATCTGTATATGAAAGCAATGCGAGATGGAGATGGGATCTCAGTATAAACATGACATTCATTTCTGCTTCATATATATCTTGTACACATAACCTGAAGATAATTTTATAAGCAATATTTTAAATAATGTTGTGCATGGAACAAAGCTTGTGTCCACTGAAGCATCAGAAAGCAAAAGTGTCTCATCTTAGCTACCCACGTGGACAATTTTGTTTTTTGGAGGCAAAGTATTAGATCTCAAAATACTGTTTTTTACTACAACTTATCCAAAGAATATTGCAACATACTCCAACATTATTTACCAGACTCTAATATTCTTTTAGCTCTAGTCAGACATTCACCTGCTCACATGTGGAACTCAACTGAAAGCAGTAGGTGGCTTCCACATCACTGATGAATGCACACTGTATTTTAGGATCTTATACTGGCCACCGGAATCACCACAGATTGTGGCAAATCCAGCAGTCCCTGGGGCATGGGGAACCTGTCACCCCACACCTCACATCACCCAACTTACCCATAACCCCATCCAATAGGGGGAAGTGTTGGCCACCCAACTTCCTCTCATTTTTGCTGGTGCAACACAGGAACCCTCCTGTGCTGCCATGGCGGCTGCATATGCCAGTTCCACTTGGGTTTAGCCATGGAGCCATGCCAGAATTAGTATTACATCATGGGATGAGATCCTCCAGGCTCCTTGGATAAACTATACCTGGCACCAAAAATGCTCCATCTGATGAGGTTGTTAGTCTGACTAAAATGGGGTAAGCACCTTGAACAGCTTCAAGTTCAGCTTAAAACTGTTGCATGTGACATGAAGCATACCATTGACTGCACATGATTAGAAAGCCCCACACAGAGATAAGCTTGTGAAGATGTAGAAGTTTAGCACAGGCATGATAATGTTTGAGGATGAAACTTACCAGCAGACCAGTGCCCCTATTATAAGTTTAGCTCTCCACATACTCAGGTAAACGCCTGAATAGGGCTACAGTAAATGCTTGGATGGGACTATAGGACAACACTGAATACAGTAGTACAGCAATAGCTGTCAGTGTATGTTCTTTGATTCCTTGGAGCATCAGCAATTCTAAATATTCTGTCTTGTTGCTTTGACTATGATGGCATCCTCAATTCCGCCTTAGGGAATGAGCTTCACAGAGTACATTTATCCTACAGCTAACTAGTCAAGTTCCACTGACTTAACCAAATCAGAGAATGTTGCTTTTTCATCTATATTTTGTTTTATTTTCAAGGGGAAAACAAATACAATAAAGTGTAAACATATTGGCAGTTTGGAATTGCCTACACATCAGATCAATGCTGATCCATCTCCATTGTGTGATCCCACAGCATTTTCAATGTTATGTAGTAGGTAATTGTTTTACATCATGACCTCCACAATCATTACTACAAAGGGAGAGTCTATTTTGTTTGATTCCCACTCTCTCATCCCCCACCTTAGGAGCCTAAAGATGCAAATTGGTTCTGCATTTAATTTGCTTTGTTTTAAAGAAAAAAGAATGAGGTACCCTATATACTTGTGCATAAGGCAACCTCATGTATAAGTCAAGGGCAGGTTAGGGGGCAAAATTATGGATTTTGGTATGACCCATAGATAGGTCAAGGGTCATTCTGCAGAGAGAGGAAAATACCAGCATTGCCTCTGGGCCAGCTGACCCTGGTCATTACTGTTGCCATTTTCTCATCCAAGTATTTAAAAAGGCCAGAAGTGATGACACGGCCAAGATAGAAGTCAATGCTTTTTAAAGGTTTTCCTAGGATATTCTAAGCTGTTGCCTTTTGCCACTCTAGTCAGAGATAGTTCCTTTTTTCTAAAATAAGAGTTACATTGATCCATGGATAAGTCAACCCAAGGTTTTTGGGCCAATTTTTACTACAATTTCTAGACCTATACATGAGTAAATACAGGATGTATCTCATACAATATCTCTATGTAATTAAATTATCCTAACATAGTTTGGTTATGGATTATATTAATTCAGATCGACAATAAAATGGAATTCATAGGCACTTTTGCCATGGATCTGTCACCTTGTCAGCTCAAAAAGTCAAAAATAAAGGATGCTGTGGACCTTTTATATCTGCTGTATGCTAGTGTTTTGAAAGAATGGACAGTTTCTCAGAGAGGGTTTCGTTTCCACCAAGCAATTGGTCTGTGAATTATCACTGGCCTATAAACTCCTTTCTGCTGATGTATGTGGAGGATAGATTCATAGAGTTGGAAGAGACCTTGTGGGCCATCCAGTCCAACCCCCTGCCAAGAAGCAGGAAAATCACATTCAAAGCACCCCTGATAGATGTCCATCCAGACTCTGTTTAAAAAACTCCAAAGAAGGAGCTTCCTTCTAAAGTAGAAGTAGGATAGAAACCAGGTAACCATCCTACTTCTACACTGGAAGCTTTGTTTTAGGTTTTCTTCTGCAGCCATCTGAAGAACCCATCCTCTCAATTCAGCTCACAATGGAGTACATTTGGGAAGGAATTCTTGCGAACAAATTGATCCCTCATCCCTTGTACTAAGCTTGCCCCCTCAATGGATTGCCACCTTGTCATGGTGAGGGGGTTGCCTGTTCCAATGAATCTGTAGGCATAACTTTTGAAGCCATATACTCCCAGGAGGGGCTTCAGGGGAAGATCCAGACCAAGAATAATCCAAAGATCTCAACGGCAGAGCAGGCAGATGGCAACATGGTACATTTTGTAATGGCTGTGAAGGTGGAAGAAGGCTGCAACAAATAAGAAGTGACCATTGTCATGTTAACCATGCCACTGAATGTGCATTTCTTTCTGTTAAGACTTTGTGTTGATCAGCCATGCACTGACCTCCACACAATAAAAAACTCTCACACAGGTGTCTTCCAAGAAAAAAAAAGAACCAACAAAAGTTTCATGGTGATCTGCAAGTGGTGACGAGGGCAGGATGGTGAAATCTGGAAGCCCCTAGTAACAGACTGGCACATGGGCAATGGATATGGATTCAGTTGCTCTACCTCAAAGTCCGCTATCTTGGCAGCCACCTCTCCACAAGGGACTCTCCTCACCAACGCAGTTGGTGGGGAGAGCGATTTGCCCCTCCCCCCAGAAGACAGAGAGTGGGAGGTTCCGTTGAATCTCCTGGAAGAGGGGCGGGGGCTGGCTGAGCACGTGAGCCAGCCTCCTCCCTTCAGTCACAAACGGGTGAAAGGGGGCAATGTGTCAAGAGGAAGGTGCATTAAACCAACCCTGACCAGGACCACCTTCCATCGGGAAATTGATGTCCTCACTCTGGAAGAACATGCAGATCAAGAATTGGTCTTTATAGTCATTTACAGACCCACCACCAACACACTACAAGACAATCATACTTGAACATGAGTGATTCCCAATGATGTTGATGAGGATTATGCCTATGATGATGTACTAAGCTTAGCTTTACTCAAGTGGTAAAGTAGCATGTACCTGTGTACCACAAAAAGCTCTACCCCACTGCAATATGTCAGGGGAAAGCAAAGTGTGGCCATGCGGTTACATGTAGTCCCAAAGCAGTTTTGTAGTGCTTGACTTCCCCATACTCACAGAAGTTTTTTCCTTTATTCTCTCCATCCCACTACAAAAGGTGAGTGGTCTCTCCTAGACTCTGGGGAACCATAGTGGTTTAGTGGTTTGAGTGTCAGATAAGGATGCCAAGAGACCAGAGCTAAGTGTCCTTTAGTCACTTGGGCAAGTGACAATATCTCATCCTTAGAGGAAAGCAATAGCAAATAAATATTGCTCTGAAGTCCTTGTGATTGGTTAACCTTAGGATCACCATGAATTGGAAATTACTTGAAGGCACACAAAAGCAATAACAAGAAACCTCTAGAAGTGCATTTACATTGTAGAATGAATGCAGTTCCATTGACATAGCTTAATGCGATTGAATAATAAGAGTTGTAGTTTTACACATTCTTTAGTCTTCTATGTCAAAGATTTCTGATGCCTCACTAAGCTGCAACTCCCAGAATTCCATAGCATTGAACCATAGCAGTTAAGTTGCATCAAATTGCATTAATTCTACAGTGTGGATGCAGCCGAGGAGTGGCCATTCATTATCTAAATGGGTTGTAGGGTCAGACTGCACTATTTAGCATGAAATAAATCTTTGTTTTTCAATAGTAGAAGTGGATTTTTAGCTGCATTCAGGTTTTCAGGATATTTTGTGGGACGTTTCTGGCAGTTGATGTGGCCCCTAAAGGTCCCAGAGGAGTGGGTTGGCCCCTGCACCCATTATAGTTGCCCATCCCTGCTATATGTGTATGGGCCAGTTCACATAGTTAAAATATAACCTAGATAGACAGGAGCCATATGGAACACACAAGTAACTGTTTTGCCAGCTGTCAACATTACATTTTAACAGCCATGAATGTGCTTTTTTATGTTCTGTGGCCAACAGGTTCTGAAATAAGGGTAACAATATTTAACTACCCTTGAAACTTCACTTGTTAAGATTTCAATATAGTATATTTTGGGGTTTTGTGCTTGTAAATTATGAAATTCCTCAGACGTGTTCATTTGGAGGAAACTCAGCTTTCTGTACAGTAAAACCCCAGGACTCTCCATGGATCTGTAGCAAAGTCAATAACGCTACTTGGTGTTGTCCATGCCAACAAGAACAAGTTGGACTTAACTACACTCTCTTCTGTGTGGTGCAATGTAGAGGTCCTATTCATATTTGTGGAGTATTTGCAACCTATGGCTCTCTGTGTGCTATGTCTTGCTTGGCCGAAAACCTTTCCCAGATAAAAATATTTTTTCCCAAGGAGATGGGCAAGCCAGGAAATCTCAGAAACAAAATGCCGCTACTGTATTTGCAAACAATTCTCATTTATTGCTGCTGGATGCCAGCGTTTGCCTGATAATTTTGTTATCTTCCTTTGTGAACAAGCTGTCTCATTCCACTTGATTTCCAATTGTACAATTGAAAGGCTTCTCTCCACTTTCAAACACGCAGAGTACAAAAGATCCAGGCAGGTGGTAAGGTGTTTTAAAACACACGCGCACACACGCAGTGAGTTGGCATTTTTTTAGGTGGGTGGGGACAAAATTTGGAATAGAAAACGTACTGCTTTGGAACCTTTCTGCTTCTTCCTATGAATAGCAGCCATTGTTCTTGGCAGCCTTAAACATCCATTTCAAGACCACCTTGAGCCAACCAATCAGCACTCTGTTATTTAATTATAGCAGAATCCTGAGCTGTGTCGGCTGCTGTTGCTGCTACTGCTGCTGCTGTTGCATGGGCAAGTTTGGAGGGGAGGTGTGGGGGGTTGCTAGATCAACTTTTGGAGCCAGGAGGACTTGCCAACAATAATTTTCCTTTTCCCAGAGGGCCTCCAAAGCCTGGAGCAGGTTCCAAGTTCCTCCAAAACTGACTGTTCAATTTAGGCTCTGTACCAGAGGGCCTTGAAAAGGGTTATAGAAAGGCAGATAAATGCACTTCTTGTTGCAAGCGTCCCTGACAAGCCAGGCCTCAAGAACAGTGATCTCATTTCTGCCTCATTATTAGCAAGGCCAGATTTTTTCCATTAACAGGTAATTGAGTAGAAACTAAAATAAGCAAAGTTTGTTTTTTCCCAGGGCATTTTCTTGCTTGCATGCAAAGGCAAGACACTTTTTGAGGAGTTTGTGTGAAGATTGTAATTTTTTTCCCTTCACAGTTCATCTTTTGTGGTATGTTGTTAACCTCACTGCAAGAATTCAGTTTGTTGCTTAGATGTCGGTGCCTTAAAAACAAACAAACCATTCTTCCAAAACAAACTAGCTAATAGAATTATGGCTATGCAGCTCTCTGCTTGCCTCCAGCAGGCACACATGTGCATGGGCACACATACCACTTTGTTTGTGATTCAGTTAGTTCATGATTCAAAAGAAAGAAGACAGAAGGATAACTTGGCTATTCTCCTATTCAAGTCTCAGGTGCACAAAAGATGATCTGATTGAGATCTCTCAAATGTTTGATTAACAATATTTTGTTTCACAGAAGTGTGAAAGATAATTAATGGACCACATCTTCTAGAGAGACAAAAATAGCTCAGGGACACACCCAGACAGCCTCTTTAACATGGGAATTCCCACAATTAAAAGGTGGCTGTCCCGATGATGTCCCAGAGAGACATGACTTAATTTACCACAAACCAGGAAAACCTTTGCAGCAAATTAATTTGTTGGTGGGTTTATTCCACATCTTCTTGGAATACACAAGATAAACCCACTACTTCTGCTGTCTGGACAGCTCCCTCAAAAGTTCTGGGCTTTTGAGGAGGCAGTCCAGACAGTAGTCCTGTGGTTTTCCGGGCTAAATTAGCTCAGAAAACAGCAAGGACAGCAACCTCCTCCCCAAATACTTTTTAAATGTAAAAGAACTTACCCGGCCTCCATTAGAGTGGTGCCAGAGCTCTCCTGGCACATAGGAATTACACACCAGGAGGGGGGGGGACAGGAGCATTTTTCATCCTCCCCCCTTTCTCCTGGTGCATCATTCCTCCGTTGGGTGTCTAGGAGTTCTCCTGGAAAGAGCACAATTAGACACCCACCTCAGAAAGCACATGCTTTCTTGAGGCGTGTGTAGATTAGGATCCAGGAACATTTGTGTTTTTTAAGTACAGATGTTCCCAGATTAAATGGCTGTGTGGAAACGCCCTCAGAGTAGTTTTACAGAGACACTATTATCCAGTTGGATGAGTAATTAAAACGAATTGGTGCGGTGCCTACACAAACACCTCAGGAACTGGTTTGAGGCTGTGGACACCATAATCCAGGATTTTTTTCTTACCCAGTCTGCTGAGATGCACTCACATTGATCACTGTGTCCATTCAGAATCAGTGCTAGAACATGGCAGGACACAGGAAATGAGAACACAGGTGCATAAACTGAGAGTCCTCATGGGAATGATGTGGTTCGATCTCAGGGTAGCAATTATTTACCTTCTGGCGAGTTGTGTTCCGACATTTCTGAAAGTGCTTCACCACTAGCAGTGTCCTGACAAGTGCTCTGCATTTGTCAATTCTAATTTTGAGTGCTCTATGGGATATACTCAGATTCACTGCAGTGCATTATTAGGCTTTGTAGTATTTTTAATGTGTTGTTTTGGGATTAATATAGTATGCATTGGGGTGTACATTCTATCAACACCTGGCACTTGAGCCGGCTTCCATTTATATGGCCTCTAAAACTGCTCTTAGATATTTTGTTCCCAATTTTTTTTAAAAAAGGTATTCCACCCCAACTACCACCACCACCAAAAGAAAGATCCCTCCAACATCTGCAGAACAGCAGTCTCAGGAGAGAAGCTTGAATTGAATTGTCCAAACCAATATTCTGTATTATTTATTTATTTATTTATTATTCAAACGTATATACCTCCACTCCCCTGGGCTCAGAGCGGCTTACAAGAACAGGCTAAAATCTAACACAATTGAAAAAAAGGTAAAACAATTTAAAAACAATTTAAAAACAACAATATCAAAGATCAAAGGCCTGTCAAAACAGATATGTCTTACATGCCCTGCGGAAAGCTGAAAGATCCCGCAAGGCATGGACTTCAGGTGGCACAATGTTCAGAGTGATGTACTGCTGTAAACGCTCTGTGTCTGGTTGCTGTTAGACACAAGGTCTTGACACTGGGAGTTTCCAATAAATCTTGGTCCTTGGAATGGAGGGATCTCTGGGGTTGGTAGGGGGTGAGGCGGTCCCCCAGGTACATCGGCCCCAGACCATGCAAGAACTTAAAGGTGAGTACCATCACTTTGAAAGTGATCCGGTGCTCAATTGGTAACCAATGCAGCTGTAGTAAGATTGGTGTTATGTGGCATCTCATCGGAATTCCCGCAAGAAGCCAAGCAGCTGCATTTTGTACCAACTTGAGCTTCCGGATCACCGACAGAGGAAAGCCAATGTAGAGGGCATTACAGTAGTCCAGTCTTGAAATGACCGTAGCCTGGATAACTGTAGCTAGGTCGTCCCTGGACAAGTAGGGGGCCAGCCGTCTAGCCTGCCGCAGATGAAAAAAGGCGGTTCTGCTAACGGCGGAGACCTGGGCCTCCATCGTCAGCAGAGGGTCCAAAAGGACTCCCAGACTATTTACCAATGATGATGGGCATAGCGCCTCGCCATCCAGGGTAGGCAATTGGATATCCCCATTGCGCGGTTGACCCAGCCATAGGATCTCCATCTTTGCTGGATTCACCCTCAACCTGCTGGCACGCAGCCATCCAGTAACAGCCTCGAGGCACTGATGAAAATAATCGGGTACAGAGTCCAGTCTGCCCTCCATCCTCAGCACCTCCTGAGTGTCATCAGCGTACTGGTAACACTCAAGCCCAAAACCTCGAACCAGCTGAGCAAGTGGTCGCATATAGATGTTAAACAACAGAGGGGAGAAAATGGCCCCCTGAGGAACCCCACAAGACAGAGGGGACCTCTCAGAGAACAGGCCTCCCCTCTCCACTCGCTGTCCATGGTTGTGAAGAAAGGAGGACAGCCAATTTAAAGCTGTCCCCCTGACTCCAACAGCAGCAAGGCTGTGGGTCAAAAGATTGTGGTCGACTGTGTCAAATGCTGCTGTGAGATCCAATAACACAAGCAGCGCCGACCCGTCCTTGTCAATCTGGCATTGAAGGCGATCCGTGATGGAGACCAGCACAGTCTCTGTCCCATGCCCCGCACGGAAGCTGGATTGGAAGGGATCTAGTCCGGCTGTGTTGTCTAAGAATTGCTGCAACTGCTCCGCTCCTGCCCTCTCAATCACCTTGCCCAGGAACAAGAGATTCGAAACTGGGCAGTAACTGGAGGGAACCGAATAATCTAAATCTGGTTTCTTGAGCAGGGGAGAGACCACCACCTCTTTTAAACCCTCTGGAAAAACTCCTTGCTCAAGGGAGCTGTTTATAATCTTTAACAGAGGGTCATGTAATCCCTCCAAGCAGGATTTCCCCAACCAAGAGGGACACGGATCGAGGGAGCAAGTGGTCGGTCTAGCTGCAGCTAAGAGCCTATTGACAGGCTCTGCGTCCAGTGGGATGAACCGGTCGAGGATGGGCCCAGCAAGTGGCTACGGAGTCTCAAGTTCTCTCACTGTATCAATTGTGGCGGGGAGGTCCTGGCATAGTAGCGAGATCTTGTCTGCAAAATAGCTCTGAAAAACCTCGGTTGAAGGGGCCTGATCACCGCTTTTTGGGACAGTAGGGACCATCGTTAAAGATCGAATGATCTTGAACAATTTTGCCGAGTGTGAACTAGCAGACACTATCAAAGAGGCATAATATACTTGCTTTGCTTTGGTGATAGCATGCTCATAGGACTCCCTAAATGCCTCATAAGCTGATCTCGATGCTCCGTCGTGGAGTTCTCGTCACATGCCCTCTAGCCATCTCTTTTCCCGCTTCATCAGTCGAAGTTCCTGGGTGAACCAAGGAGACCGATTTTGGTGGGGTTGGAGAGGGCGTCTATTAAAAATGTTGCTCAAACAGTTCCCAAACTGATTACATCATGTGGAAGGGAGGAATATGATGGAAATTGGATGAATCAGATCAATTAGAACTGAACTCCTTTGCTTCACCATTGTGCATTTGTAATCATACAGCTGATAAAACTGCCTTTGCTCCAGGCTGCTTTTTAAGCAAAGTATGCACTTCTTTACAGCCAGGTCCTTCATGCCCCACACCATTTGCACAACTGTAGTTAAAAGGGATTGGCAGAAAAGTCAAATTATAACAATTTAGAGCTAGTTAGACATTGTGGAAAAACATGTTGGCCTTGCATCTTTTTAACAAGGTGATGGTGGAACTTCTACAGGGTGAGTATCCGTTATCCAAAATGCTTGGGACCAGAATTTTTTTTAATTTCGGGCTTCATCCAACTCTATAATTCTATGATTCTAGGATGAAATCCCAAGTAGAAGCTCAGATAACAATTTGAAGAAAAGGGAATGTTCATGGTAAACCATATGGATGTAGTCCAGCAAATTCATGTTGGAAACCTTTAAATATCTGGATGACAAAAAGGAAAATATCAATATTTTCCCATCCCTGCCAGCTTCATATATGTTTATATGTCTAGTTCTTCCTACGTGTGTAGCAACCTGTAAAATAAAGCACATTTCAAATCTGCGTATTTATTTCAGAAAGTACAATTTTGTATATGTGGTTAAACCTATGGTACACATTTTTTGTATATGTTTTAGTATATCTTTTTTTTTTGAAAGAACAGGATAATAAAAATAAAGATGTGTTAAAATTGTTAGATTATTGAGTCTGATTCATGTATTTCTCTGAAAATGTGTTGTTTCACTTAAAAGGTAAACTCGTAAGAAACCACTGTATTCCAGTGGGAATGCTAACTTTCACTTTCTTTCTTTGACCTGATTCCATCCCGTGTTAATCCATATCGGTCACGCACATCCCATCAGATGAGATTGGGGGTGGGGAAAATCCTTGGATTGGTTTGATCTGCAATCAGTGAATCATTGTGGCCACACTCTCAGCTTCCAGCTCATTCCTGGCATGCCTGCATAGGCACTCTGCAGAGAACTGGGTCTCTAATCCACATCCTGATCTGGTTAAATGGCTGTGTAGAAGCAGCCTAAGTGAATTAAGGAAATTTGGATTCCTTATCTTCCAGCCAAGCAGTGTATCTGGTTTCTTTCCCCAAATGCTTCAATAAACACTCTGCATTTTGGTTTCAGGTTCTAGTTCTGTATGGGATTTACACTAATCGGCTGCAGCAGATTTTGGGCCTTGAATGGAATTTCCTGCGAGTTTTTAAAAACATGCTGAATCTGGCTTGATCCGCTTTACAGCATGCATTGAGAGTGTATGTTTTGCAGACACCCTGACTTCAAGCCAGCTTCAAACTCGATTTTAATGCATCAGTAATACAAAGGGTTTTTATGGACTGTATATAAAAAAGAATACTAATGGTCACATGGGACTAGCAGAGTTGTGGTCCAAAACCAATTAGTTCCCCACTAAAAGTATTAAAAATTGAGATGGTGGTTGGAATCAGCAACTGTTTCCAAGTCTCAATTGTTTAAGAACAGCCACAATTAAAAATAGAAATCCCTATAGATTAGACTATTGAGATGACAAATGTTCGGTGAAGAACCAAGAGTGGATTTATATGTGAAGAAATATGAGATGAGTTCTGAAACAAAAAAAAAGTGTTGGATAACTTATTGTGCCTGTACATACATTGTTTCCCAGGAGAGATAGCTAATACTATTATTTTATAGAGTTTTGGGTTCATATTTAACAAAATCATTTTGTACACATTCTAGTAGATTAATATATGGATCTATATTTGCAACATTCATGGAAGCCAACTGTGGGGAGAAAAAGCAAAACTAAAAGATCTGCTTATCCAGAGAAAGGAATGAAAATTTTGTTACATCATAAGGAGGAGCCTTCTAACCAAGGTGAAAGAAGAAAGTGCAAAAGCTGGGTTGCAGTTAAACCATAAAAAAATCCAAGATTATGGCAACAAGACTGATGGATAACTGGCAAATAGAAGGAGAAAATGTGGAGGCAGTGATAGATTTCTTTTTTTTTTAATTAAATTTTATTTTGAAAAGATAATACACCAACCATATATGTTGCAAAAATGTACACATACACAAACACAAACACATACACAAACAACCCTCCATACAGTTACCCCTCCACCCACCCCCAGTGCTACCCACCACCTTGACTTCCGTCACTAATCCACGCAGGATTTATGCACAACTTATTTAACCCTCTAAACTTCTAATTCAATAAATTCCTCTTGTTTTTATTTCTTTAGCTCTCCCGTCAAGTATGCTAAGGCCAGCTTCCAGTTTCTTTCAAATATTTCATTATTTTCATATTTCAAATTGCTTGAAATCTTAGCCATCTGTGCATAATCCCACAATTTATCCTTCCAATCTTTGATGCTTAATGTTTTCTCCCCTTTCCAATTTTTGGCAATTGTAATGCGTGCAGCCGCAAAGCTGTACAAGCAGATTTCTCTCTCTGGCTGTTCTAAGCTGTCTCTGAATATCCCTAATAGGCACATCCCTGGGTTCTTTTTTACTTTGTTGTAAATCATTTTATTTGTTTCCTTTATTATTCTTTTCCAATAGATCTGCACCAGTTCACATGACCACCATACGTGAAAGAAAGTCCCTTTCTTTCTTTTGCATCTCCAACAGGATCCTGTTTGTGACTTGTCCATTTTGGCTAGGAGGGCTGGAGTTATGTAGCATCTGTAGAACATTTTATATACATTATCTCTAATTGAAGCTGCCACTGTAAATTTAAATCCATTGTTCCACAGGTTTTCCCAGATGTCAAAATCTATGCTTCTCCCTAAATCTTTCGCCCATGAGATCATGGGGGTTTTAACACGATTATCTTCCAAATTATAGTGTAGAATATATTTGTATAATCTGGCTATTAATCCTTTTTCCCCTTTATCTAATATAGTTTCCAGATCTGATTTTTTGGAAGCAAATCCCCTCTTCTCGTCTTTTTTGAATCTATCGTATAATTGATGATATCGGAACCAATCTTTAATACCCAATTCATCTTTTCCCCTCAGTGCCCATTGGCCATTGGACCTGATAAGTAGTTCCCCGTATGATCTGACATCATCCTTGCAGGTGGGTCTCCCAATGGCTTCTATTGGCCTCAGCCACAGGGGTGTTTTGGATTCCATCCCTAATTTGTATCTTTTCCAAACATCTATTAAGCTTCCCCTAATTACATGTTTATTGAATGCCTTATTTAATCTCTCTCCTTCATACCAGAGGTAAGAATGCCATCCATATCTGATTCCATGTCCTTCTAAATTTAGTAGATTTATGTTCCGGAATTGTATCCAATCTTTGAGCCAGCTCATGCAGGCGGCCTCATAGTAGGTTTTTAAATCTGGTAAATTTAGTCCTCCCCTCTCTTTGGTATCAATTAAATTTTTGTAAGCAATCCTGGCTTTTTTCCCTGCCCAAATGAAATTCATGATATCCCTCTTCCACAAATTGAAAATTTTAGTCCCTTTAATAATAGGTATGCTTTGAAAAAAGAAAAGCATTTTGGGAAGTATCATCATCTTAATAATTGCAATCCTGCCCAGCCATGTTAATGGTAGCTTTTGCCAATTGTTCAAATTTCCTTTGATCTCCGACCATGTCTTCACATAATTATTTTGAAACAAGTCGATGTTCTTGCTTGTGATAGTTATTCCCAAATATTTTATCTTCGGGACTACTTTACAGTTAGCCACTTCCTCTAATTTCCTAATAATTTTAGTGTCTAAATTTTTTGTAATAAATTTAGATTTATCTTTATTTATTTTAAAACCCGAAACCTCTCCATACAATTTGATTACCTCTAATAATTTTGGAACGCTCTGTGTTGGGTTAGATAAAATACAAACCATATCGTCTGCATATGTTCTGATTTTGATTTCCTGGCCTTTTACTTTGAACCCTTCAATTTCATTGTCATCCCTAATTCTTATACTCAAAATTTCCAATCCCAAAATGAATAGTAATGGCGAAAGTGGACAGCCTTGTCTAGTCCCTTTCTGTATATCTATGGCTTTTGTCAGCTGTCCATTTATTTTTATCTTAGCAGATTGCTTAGAATATATTGCCCCCACTGCTTTTCTAAAGCGATGGCCCACCCCATATAAATCCAAGACCTTTTCCAAATAAACCCAGCTGACCTGGTCGAAAGCTTTTTCCGCATCCAAAAAAACAATGCTAAATCTTTATTGGGGTCGCTCTCCGCTACCTCCAAAACATTCAGAATTGTTCTGACATTTTGGCTCAGGTATCTATTAGGTAGAAATCCCGCTTGATCCTTATGAATGATTTCTGCTAATGTCTGTTTGAGTCTGTTTGCCAAGATTGTAGTAAATAATTTATAGTCACAATTTAGAAGCGAGATGGGTCTGTAATTTTTAATTTGGTCTAGGTCTTTATCTGATTTTGGGATTAGTACAATTGTGGATTCTTTCCAAGAATCTGGAATCTCACCTTTTTCCAAGACTTTATTCATTACAGACACCAGTAATGGTGTCAGCTCTTCTTTAAACGTTTTATAATAGAGTGGGGAAAGACCATCTGGGCCAGGAGCTTTATGTGGCCTAATCTTATCTATTGTTTCCATTAGTTCGTCTGGTGAAATTAATCTATCTAGATTAGCTTTCATTGCTTCAGTTAATCTTACAATCTTGGTCTCATTAACAAATTGAATGGTCTTGTCTAAATCTTCCTGTTCTTTTTTGTAGAGCGTTGAGTAATATTTTTCAAAAATTGTCTGGATTTGCTGCAAGTTTGTAATTGTCTCACCATTGTTTCTTATTCTGGTAATCAGTTGGGATTTCTTTGTACCTTTCAGCTGCCAGGCAAGAAATTTGCCTGGCTTGTTTGCATTCTCAAAGAAGTTGTACCTATTGTACCTGATTTTCCTCTCAATATCATTAGCAATCAAGAGGTCATATTGCTGGTGTAAGTTTTTCAATTCTGCCAGAATTTCCTTTCGCTGCCCTCTTTTCCTCTCCAGCTCTATTTCCTTTCCTCTAATCTTGACTAATAACTCTAGTTGCTTTTTATTATTACCTTTGTACCAAATTGAATTTTGCTGAATTAATACCCCTCTTATTACAGCTTTTCCAGCCTCCCAAACCACCCTATCCTCTAGGTTATCATTGGTGTTGTCTTTCAGGTAGTATTTTAATTCCTTTCCAATTTTATCTCTATGTGTTTGTATCCTCAGAATATAATCGTTCATTCTCCAACCCCCCTGTTGCTATTTTCTTTTCTTAGTTTCAATAGAATCGGATTATGGTCTGCAAATGTTCTTGCTAGGATCTCTATCTTTTCTGTTCTGCAGATGATGTCTTTTGTACCAAATACCATATCAATTCTGGAGGCTGATTTGTGTCTGTGGGAGTAGTATGTAAATTCTCTCCCAGTTGGATTGAGAGTTCTCCAGATATCGAACATATCCCATTGATGTATTTCTTTCAAAAAAGCACCCGGTAATCTGCCTTCTTTCTTGTCTTTTTTTAGTCTATTACTCCTATCTAACTTTGTATCCATGACCCCATTAAAGTCACCTAGCCAAATCATATCTTTTTCGCCATATTCGGCAAGTATACCCGCAAGTGTCTTGTAAAATTCACTTTGTTTGGTATTGGGGGCATAGATACCTACTATGAGAACTGATTTACCCTGGATGAGAACCTTGTGATAGATTTCATAATTCTAGGTGCAAAGATTACTGTAGATGCAGACTGCAGCCAGGAAATCAGAAGACGTTTACTTCTTGGGAGGAGAGCAATGACCAATCTTGATAAAATAGTGAAGAGTAGGGACATCCCACTGGCAACGAAGATCCGCATAGTAAAAGCAATGGTATTCCCCGTAGTAACCTATGGATGTGAGAGCTGGACCATAAGGAAGGCTGAGCGAAGGAACATAGACGCTTTTGAACTGTGCTGTTAGAGGAATATTCTGAGAATGCCTTGGACCGCGAGAAGATCCAACCAATCCATACTTCAGGAAATAAAGCCCGACTGCTCATTGGAGGGAAGGATAGTAGAGGCAAAGATGAAATACTTTGGCCACATCATGAGAAGACAGGAAAGCTTAGAGAAGACAATGATGCTGGGGAAAATGGAAGGAAAAAGAAAGAGGGGCCGACCAAGGGCAAGATGGATGGATGGCATCATTGAAGTGACTGGCTTGACTCTGAAGTAGCTGGGGGTGGTGATGGCTGAGAGGGAGCTTTGGCATGGGCTGATTCATGAGGTCATGAAGAGTCGGAAGCAACTGAATGAATAAACAACAATAACTTAATTTTATTATCAATATAGTTGAACATTTACAAAATTATAAAGTGAGAGAAACATATCCACCTCTGCTTTTTAATTCTGCTATACATATGTTTGTGTCAACCTCCCCTTTAGATCTAACATTATGAAGTTTGACATGAGGGCCAAATTAAAGAAAAATCAAAACTACATTGGTCCAACATTGGTGCACTTTCTGGGTTTTGAAAAAAAGTTGCAAATTATTTTTCAAAGTCAGCCTTGCACACAATGGAGCATAATTGTTTATGCTGGAATGAAGGTATCCAAAGTGCTACATTATAAATCACCAGGAGTCCATTTACACTACCGGGTTATAGTTTTATTATTCCACTTTAACTGTCATGGATGCATTATAATAATAATAATAATAATTATTATTATTATTATTATTATTATTATTATTTATTTATACCCCGCTACCATCTCCTCAAGGGACTCTGTGCGGCTTACATGAGGCCGAGCCCAAAATACAACAATACAAGCAATAACAATAACAATACAAGCAATTTAAAAACAACAAAACAATAACACAAGCATTATCAATAGGACAACACACTTTAAAATCTATGGGTAGGCCAAATGTAATTGAAATTAAAATATTAAAAAATAATGCTGGACATGGGCGAAAAAGTGATGGGGCAGTTTGTGGGAACATACGAGCAGACCTAAAACAATATAAAGTGCTTTGGAGGACAAAGTGCTATGGGATCATTATTCTGGGAAGGCACACTGGAACAACCATGTCTTCAAGCTCAACTTAAAAACTGCCAAAGTTGGGGCATGCCTGATGTCCTTAGGGAGTGAGCTCCAGAGTCGAGGGGCCACCACCGAAAAGGCCCTCTCTCTCGTCCTCACCAATTCCACTTGCAATGCAGGTGGGAGCATGAGCAGGGCCTCTCCAGATGATCGAAGAGATCATGTGGGTTCATATACAGAGATGCGGTCACGAAGCATTCTATGGGTTTGTACGTGAAACGCAAGAGAGGCTCTCTGGCTAAGAATTCCTAAACTGCTAATCCCAGGATTTCATGAGATGCACTCATGGCAACTGAATTGGAACAGCAGCACTATAACTGGATAGCGTGAGTGCGCCTCAGTTATTTTTAGAGGAACCCTGTAAAAATGATTGCATTACCCCCATGTCACACTAATTTGCCTAAGGTCACCTTGTGGGTTCCATAAGATATTCATGTTGAACTGCAAAGTGATTTAATTCTCAGCAACCTGCTCCATACCAACACTTTTTTATCAATCTTTCTCCCCACCCCACCCCATAGTATTTATCATGTCTATCACACTCATTGTTCTGGCCTGGAACTACTTAGGTGTAGCCCTATTTCTTTCTGAACTTGCTATTCTAAACAAACCCAGCTTCTTCTTCTTCTTTCTTTGTATTTCACTGCTATCATTGTCCTGTGTGTGTGTGTCAGTATGTGTATGCATCATTCTCACCCTAACAGATGTGACTCTGAGTGCACTTCCTTTGACCAACACCAATCAGTTAACATACATGACATCTTTAAACTTTAATACATTTCCTCACTATAAACGCCACCAGTCAGCTTCCGTGTAGGTAGGCTTCCATTGTTAGTTGTCAAAGTCTTCTTGAGTGGATTTCCTACTGTGTCACTTTTGTGTGAGTCAAATCAAGATTATAGGTAACAGAGAAGAAAAAGAAAAAGAAGAGAAGGTTAGACCCTCATTTTAGAGTTTAAGAAAAATCTGCCAGCAGGTTGCAGTTTGAGTTGGTAATATACATGAAAGGAAGAGTCCAAGCTGTGTCACCAGTGTCACTATATTAGGCTTTCAGGAAAAAGCATACAAAACACATATTGTAGTGGTCACACACAGAGACATAAATTTAGGAACAAGATCTGCCTTAGCTTGAACATAGCTGGCTCTGATAATAAGGAACAATGAACGGAGGCTATTATGAAACGAAACCCAGGTGCTTGAATGGATTGAGCTTTGAGTTGAGTTCTGCCGGGAAAGAAAAAAACACACACACACACACCACTCTAACCTCTTTTACAGGTTGGATTCTGTCCTATTTTTCTCTGTTCATTTGCCCACCTCTAGGTTTAAATGGTTGGAGGTTTATATATGGAACAGTTTTGTGTTAAGTGAGCAAGTGTTCTGGATGAAAACCGATTCTAATTGTGTTATATGATATATGTTATTTAATCACAGGATTGTGTGATACTCTTTTGTCTCCTTATGCACAAACACTTTGCAATAGGACTTAACCTAGCTCACTTCACAAGGGTATCCTGCAGTGAATGGATTTAAATTCAGGCAGCTTAGGACCATCCACAACACAGGGTTGTTGCAGGGGAAAGGATGTATGTTCCTTTGCCAGATTTTTGTGCTTTCAGTTGTGTGGGAACACTACAGCATGTTGGTGAAATGGGATTTTTTTTAAAAAAATTCTGATTCATGAATGGAGTCTGATACCAGTTTGAGACCAGCAATTTATTGAATGCCACAGTGCTGGGTCACTCTGGTTTGGAAGCCCGGGTTCAAACTCAAATAAACAATTAAGCTAACTTTATACGGAATTCTTAGAAAAACATACAGTGGCTGCAACTGAGCAACAACAGGCTATGGTTTATATCCAAACTCACCAATAAGGAGCAATCACTGTTTCCAAGTTAATGTGCATCACTTTTGTTACTATTGTTGAGGTATTTTTTTAAAAAATAAATAAATAATATTATTTCACTGATCTAGCTGTTATATTAGTATATGTCAAAATGTTTTGGAATATGGCTCAGAATGTTTTGTACATGTTGAAATTAACTTGAAATTACTATGAATTTTCACCATTTTCTACATCTAAGCAAACCGTTTTCTTTAGAATTGGTTCTATCTCAGTTAGAGCTTATATGATTAGTCAGCTTTGGAGTTTTCCCCTTCAATGGCTAGGAGATTCTGGGAACTGTAGTCCAAGAGGCATTTGATTTTCCACAGTGGCTAACCAGACGTCACTCTGAAGTTCACAAATAGGATATGAAAACAAGAGTTGGCCCAAAATGTTGGCCCGCAAACAGTTGCCCACATAATGGCTGTGTTATAGATGTAGCAATTCTGTTGTTCAGTTCTTCTTTGTTACATTTACCTTTTTAATCACACACACAATTAGATAATTGAGTTGTGATCTCAAAATCTCCTTCCTAGTTATTCACTGGTACTTAAGACCTCTGCATCACTTTGACCCTCCTATGCCATTTTGTTGCCTATTCGTTCATAGTCTTTGCTCTCTGCTTGTGTTCTTACCATTCTGGATAACTGGGTGCCATTTGCAAATAGGGCCACCTTCCAAGTCACAACTGATGCCTGATCCCAAGTAAGTGATAAGTTGCATTATCTAGGTACAGCTATGGTTGTTCCATATTGAGGAAATATCAGTTGAATTCCATTTTCTCCATCTTATTTAACAAGTTATTAATCCATAAGAAGACCTGTCCACATGTTGTGGTTACACAATTTATTCCATTTCCATTAGTGATGTATTACAGACCTTGCCGAGGACATTGTGTTTTAAAAAACATATTCCTATTAAAATATACAGTGTCAATCTTGGAAAGCAAGGCTGGCATTCTCTTACACCATGTAGCTTTCCATTGTGCTTTTAAAACATGTAAGACAGTAACCTTAAGCAAGTTCCAACAAGGAAAGTTGGTATTGATTAATCAATGAATACATACCATAAGCAGTTGACTGCTTTAAACTTAAACTCTCATATGATCCACAATACTAAATAATGCAGCTGAAATATTTCGAAACATCCTTGTTACCTGAGATATGGATGAGGGAAAATTCTGTTTTCAATTTCACAGCTAGCATATTGAGAAAAGCATAGAGTATTAGAGAGGTGGGGGTAGCGGATGGCAATCTTTTGCAGACATTTGCTAATAGTGCTGTTATTGGGCCTGGTCCAATATTTCTTCAGGTACAGCAGGATGTTTTACTTGTACCTCCACCCATCAGCTGGTTGGTGTGGCCAGCTTGGCACTGAACACAAAAAGACTGCAAAAAAAAAAAAAAAAAAGGCTGCAGAAACTGAATGTTCAGGTGCAAGAAGAGTTTGAGTCGGGAGAGCAATGCTGCAAGAAATACTAAAGTAACAGTGGGGGAGGAACCAAAGGTGACCAAAAGAAAGTGGGTTTACACATTGGGAAGGGGCAAAGAAGAGATATGTGAAAGAAGACATCATCCGGGATAAAAGGTGGGACTCCTTGAAGCAATAAGAGCCTCAAGTTGATCCAGGCAGTGATAGCAAGCCTATCACGAAGCTTAAAGGAGAGGGAAGATCTCATTGTAGTAAAGAGAGAGGGAGATTATTTTAGCAGTTGCATCCTGCTGAGATGGAAAAAGAGTCAGAGAACAAAAAGGGCAGCCACCAAAATGGAGGTCGTATTAGCTTAGACAAGAAATGAGCAAAACACGAACAGGGATCATATTTCAAAGGCAGACCTCTCTACATTTCTCATAGCACATGTATTGTTGTTAAATTCTATTATTCTGAGTCATGGTTCACTTTGGCATTAAAGAGCAGAAGAAGCTAGGAAACCAACATAAAACTATATGGCCTTATGTGAACCTCAATGATAAAAATACTGTAAATGGTGGATGAAACTCAGGCAGAGGCTTGTATGTTTGTGGTTTTCAGTGGACCAAGGAAACCATCTGGGTCTTCCTGATCAGTTCATGTCAAAAGTCATTGTCATTCTCCTGTTATTTCCCCACTCTGGTAAGATTTCCTAATATTTTTGATAAGAAATGTGTCCAGATGACTGCAAAGGGTATCTGTAACATGCATCCGTGGCACAATTTAAGTGTTTCATCAGACTTGCAGCCATTTTAGAACTTCCACATCTGGTTCTTCTTCAGTTCTCTGAGCTCATCATGATACTATTGTGGCACCAAACGATAATGAGATGAAAAGGTAGCATTTCCACAGCAGGTGCAATGTGGGGACATCATTATGAATGTTCTTACAAAATGTTGCCTCTCTACATGATGTCCCCATATCTAAGAATCAGTCTTCTGCCAGACAGAGAGAATCCCAACAGGGCTCAGGCACTTAATGGAAAGTCTGCTCTTTAAATTGCTCTTATTATTTAACTCTAAGGTACAAAGTATATATGGATGTATGCAGGGCATTTCTCTACATTACTGGAAACAAAGATGAACTGTTCTCCCTTTTACAAAGTTATATACTGACCAAGGGAAGCTGGAGTTGATGTATAAAGACTGCATGCCCAGTTATAACATACAAATAACAATCTATAGAGACCCATAGTGGACACAAATACAGAAAAAAGTTATAATGGTTTCAATTACTGAAGCTTTTAGTGTTGCTCTACTTAATATATTAGTATCTTGTTTCAATTATCTATGCATTTAATTTAGAAGTGTTTACATTGTTTGTATTATATGTCAACCTAAGATTCCATGAAGAAGAGTGGAATATACGTATTTTAATACAACAAATATATAAATATGTTTTTCTGTTAACGTTTGTTGATTACATTGATCCATTTTTCATCAAGTTTTTTTCCAAATCATCTCATGTAATATAGTCTTTGCTGGTTCTGCACAATGCCAAGACCTGGAGCAGCAATAATAAAAATAAAGACATACCTAGGGACCTCATCACACCAGAGCATGGGTTCACTTTAAATCCAGTTTCTGCCTTCTGCAGAATTCTGGGGTTTGCAGTTAAGGAAGGGGTAAACCGCTCAGCCAGACAGCCCCGGGCCTTGCTAAATTACAAACCCAGTCCTATCCAGTCCTATTTTATAAATCACCATTTTCTTGTTTAAGGTGAGCCCCAGTCCTAGAGTTTCCAGACATACTCATTGTCCTCCTGTTGGTTATGAGTTAACCATGTTTTTCTCCTTGATCATCAGCTGGTGCAGAGGGACATCTGCTGATAGAGAGGAAGAAGGAAAGAAACTTGCTGTGATGCCTTTGCTCAGGATGACACCCATAAGTTGGAGCTGGTTTCTCTCCATCTGTCTCTTTCATTTTGTAAAGAACGAAGAAGTGGCAAGGGAGGTAGATTACTGGAACCTAGAAAAACAGCAGGCTAACAGTGAGAACATTAAATGTGGCAGGGAGGGAAACCATTGACTACTTAACCAGGGGGTAGATGTAGGATGGCCCTCAGTAATGAGCTTAGAGATATGGAAATATTTATCTCAGATCCACACAATTCATTACTTCTTGTTTGACAAAGTTGGTTCTTCTTTTTTTTTTGTGCCAACAGCTTTCATCATGGGACAAAGAGTGTAGTCAAATAGTGATATTACAACCTCATCAGGCAGGGCTTTATACCCGTCCTAGCTTGCTACCAGCACACTGTTAGTACGGAGTCCGCCAGAGACCATCATATAACACAGGGCTACTTTTGGCAGGGCTCTGTTGGACTCTGTCCTGTCAGGGAGCTGGCAACACACTAAGCGGAAGCCCTAAGGATATGAGTGATTACCCATAACCTCATTGAAGAAGCCAGGGACAGCATGGGAGGAAGCCGGGGCAGCCAGGAAACACTGTAGGATGGCAACCCATGACCAACCATGGTAAAGGGACAAAGCTGGATGCTGTCCCCCGGCTTTTAATATATTCTGCTAGGTTAAGTAGGTATTGCTCTGCCCAGCAAAAATCACACATTAACCTAAGCAAGGGTCCTCAAACCTTTTAAACAGAGGGCCAGGTCACAGTCACTCAAACTGTTGGAGGGCCAGATTATAATTTGAAAGAAAAAAAATGAATGAATTCCTACTCACACTGCACATATTTTATTTGTAGTGCAAAAAACACTTTAAAACAATACAATAATTAAAATGACAATTTTTAACAAATATAAACATATCAGTATTTCAATGGGAAGTGTGGGTCTGCTTTTGACTGATGAAGTAGGCTTGTTGTTTTTGTGTGTGCTTTCAAGTCATTTCAGACTTAGGTTGACCCTGAGCGAGGGCCGGGTAAATGACCTTGGAGGGCCGTATCCGGCCCCCGGGCCTTAGTTTGAGGACCCCTGTTTTAAAGAGTAACAATTCCCAATATTTATCACCAGCTTGCCTGTGATAATAACTCTTTAATAACGGAGGGGGGGGGGTGCACTATTAAAAAAAATCCCACCATGCTCTATTCAGATGTATTTCCTCACAGGAAATGTATATATTGTTGCATGACGGTGACAAGGTGTTATCCATGTAATTTGAAGGAATGTTGGCAGTTTTGGGTGATCTTTGAAAAGGATTATTGGGATAATGAACAGCAAGATGAACTTTAAAACAGTATCAGAAATCTCATATATTTCTGTCCCTCAGATGATCTTTCTCATATGAAATCAATATAAATAAAAATGTAATGTTTGTTTGTGGGATTAACAGAACTCAAAAACTACTGGGCAAATTGACACCAAATTTAGAGACAAGACACCAACCAAAGCAACCTATGTCCTCACGCAAAAAAACCCCAAAAAATTAACTGGAAAGAACTTAAACCTAAATGACTATACAGAGCATGCGTTAAAAGAACACCTTCTCCTGCCACTCCCTCCTGCACGAGGGGGGAAATACCAACAGCTGAGAGAGAGGTAGCTTGAGAAAGGGAGAGAAAGGTGGCCCGTATAACCCTCTTGCTACCCCCTGCCTCTCTCTTCCCAAAGGATTGAGAGAGAGGGAGGGAGGGAGAGAGAGAGAGAGAGAAGAGGACATCCTCCTTCAGATTCACCCCCTCCCCTTCCTTTCCTTTCCTTCTTGCCTGTCGGCAGCATGGAGGTACCACCCCTGGGCTGCTGGGAACTCACACAGGAGGGATTTTGTATGTGTGTGTGTGTGTGCGCATGCGTGCGCACACATACGCCTATATGCACACACACACATATCTCTACTTACTTCAACTCCTAGAAAGCTCACTCATACTGAGTTATGGGAAGGAATTCTGGGAAATGAAGTCCAGTATTCAAAGAAAGGACAAAAACAGGAAATGCACGCTCTGTGAGTTAGGAAAGGCTGTCCAGGAAGGCACAATCAAAACACTCCCGAAAGATGGCCATCCATTTCTACTCTA
This sequence comes from Anolis sagrei, assembly GCF_037176765.1. Lineage (NCBI taxonomy): Eukaryota > Metazoa > Chordata > Lepidosauria > Squamata > Anolidae > Anolis > Anolis sagrei. The sequence goes on along the minus strand of NC_090023.1, from coordinate 207,665,594 downwards.
TAGCAAACCTGGGCTATAATATCTACAATAATATTTATTTATTTATTTATTTACTTTACTTCTATACCGCTCTTCTCAGCCATCAGGCAACTCAGAGCGGTTAACAACCAGTATCAGCAACACAGTACAAAATCATTAGTCATTTAAAACGGTAGTATCAATTAATTAACATCAAAAACATCAATGCAACAATACAGCAAAACAACAATCCATCACGTCTCATCAATAGAATCAGCAGTTAATAATAACTATACATCTATCATAATAATATCTATAAGTTAATAATAATAATGATAATAATAATAATAAATGTCTATAATATCTATAAGTCTATAACAACAATATCTACATGTCTATAATAATCTGTATGTATCTAATAATGTCTATATGCCTATAATAATATCTATAGGTCTATAATAATATCCATATGCCTATAATGATAATATCTGTCTGCCAATAATATCTATACATCTATAATAATAATAATAATAATAATAATAATAATACCTATATGTCTATATCATCTATGGATACAATAATAATAATAATAACAATAATAATATCTGTATACTATTGCTCTACTCACATTTGCATGCTTTTGAACTGCTATATGAATTAAAAATCATATTCTATTATCTTTTACAACTTACCAACATACACATATAGTCAGAGCAACAGTGAGTGCGTATGGGTGTGTGGAGTTCTGAAAATATAGTGGAATTAATGCACATGCAATATCATCCGCACAATAACCCCTCAAGACATACACTCCAGCAGAGCCACTTATTTCCCACGTGACTGTGTGTATTTGAGGGGAGAGTTGAGGAAATATGTAAAATTAACACACATGTAGGTGCTCTCCACAACTTCCTTTCAACACACACCAGTGTGTGTGTGTGTGTGTGTGTGCATGCACTACATCTCCCCCCAAAGAAAGAAGGAGACAAAGCGGGAGGGAAGGTTATCCACAGCAATGTGTGGCGGGTACAGCTAGTAAAGAATAAAAAAAAGTATAGCCTCTGGACAGCCTACTATTAGGAAGACTGAGGTGATTGCCTCAGGCAGAATATTTGGGGTGTCATAAAAGGGCAGCAGATTGTGAATTATTTATTTTGTGAGTACTGTATTTTTGCTATTAGGTAGGGGAAAGATGTTTTTTTTTCATCATGTGCCACAATAATGTGACTGACTGGTGAAAATTGCAGAGAATGCCACCAGCTTTTTGGATAAGTCGTAGGCAGTACTGTTAACTGTTTCTATTCAACCAGTAAAATATGTTGGACAAATCTAGGCTGCAGTACTTGTGATTATTCTGAAGAAAGAAGCTTGTGGTTCACTTTCACAAGGACTGCAGCCTAATCATATGAATGTTCACTTGAAGCTAGAACCTCAAAGTAAATGTGAATAGAATTATTGCTTTATATCTCTTACTTTCTCATTTTATCAAGCAAAAGTTACAGAATGTTAAGTGAGCTGTAAATATGGAAAAATGGAAGATTGTGTAAAACAGGCATGGGCAAACTTAGTCTCTCCAGATGTTTTGGACTTCAACTCCCACAATTCTTACCGGCTGTTAGGAATTGTGGGAGTTGAAGTCCAAAACACCCAGAGGGCCGAAGTTTGGCCATGCATGGTGTAAAACCATTGATAATACTTCCCAGTGAGCATCAAGTGGAAAATCTTCTGATCATTCTCCAGTGGAGTGAATATATGCAGTAAAGTAATCCCTTCCCATTTGTGGATTTACTTATTTACTGATTACAATATTGTTTGTCTCCTCTGCTACTGACCTATATGCCATTGAAAAAACATATTCTCTAGACATTTCTAGATCCGCCAGCATAATGGTCAACTTCAAATAGACCATGGGATTGCACTGAAACACCCAGAAATAGCCAGGAAAGTATTGTCTTTTGTAAAAAAAAGAAAAAAGATGAAAAAGAAAAGTGTTGTCATTTTTGTGCATATTTGTGGGCTTTTCTCTCACTTTCACAGGGACCCTGTGTCCTTAACTTAAAAGAAGGAAAAGCAACTTCATTATGTAGAGCATTTGTGTTTCTGGTCAGCTGATATTATTATTATTATTATTATTATTATTATTATTATTATTATTATTTATTGGGTGCAATCCTCTGCCACTATGTATGTTATGTAATTTTATGTACACTCAGCTAATAGCTATGTAGCAGAGATGCTAAGAAACATTGCTAGTGAATTGTGAAAATACATAATGGGACACCAGCAAGTGTCTCCCAATGCACATCAACACACCCTAAAGGGTGTCTTAATCCACAACAGAATTAATATACAAAGGAACCAATTTGCAACCTTCTGATATGCAACCGTCCCTTTGTACATCAGTCCCAATAAGCATTGGTCACTATGCTGGTTCCCCTACATAATAAAATAACAACCTTTTACTGGATGTACAGATGTTGTGGGACTGCCCAATTCCAAACTCCACAGGTATAAGTGTGGGGTGCCTTTGGAAGCCTCAGAACTGGCTTGTTTTAAATAGAGATCTGGCACTTGTCTACAAAAGCAAAAAAAAAAAAAAAATAACTCACCTCAAATCCAGTACTGGCAGTCTACACAATATCCAGTGACCAATAAGTATTTGAGTATTTTGCCTTTAGCCTGACTTTGCTCCACTTTGAAAGTTGGAGAATACTTTGGAATTATCAGGACACTTCAGAGGATTCTGAGGCTTCATTGCCATCAAGCTTCATTGCAGATCTGTATACACCCAATTCATTTTTCAGATGGACACCACCACCACCACCTTTCCCTGTGCTCCCCGCTGATTACAATGCTCTTTGAGAGTGACTATCTGATGCATCTGCATCTCCATTTGCATTTGCATCTGCATTTGCATCTGCATTTGCATCTGCATTTGCATCTGCATCTGCATCTGCATCTGCATCTGCATCTGCTGAAATCAGAATGGGGCAAAAAGTAAGAATGAGGGGGTGCTCTATCCCCTTGGTGATTGCATAGGTCACCATCATGTTCTTAGCAGATGTGATAAGGAGTTCTATGTCTGGTAAGGAGTGGCAATGGTAGCACACAGACAAAGGGGTGAGCCAGCAGGGGAATTTTTTGGGCCACCTGGACAAATAGCCCCAGATTCATTCTGGACCTAGGGCAGCTCCAGGGCAGACCTACCCCAGATTAGGCTGCCCCATGTAGACATTGTGCTAGATAAAGATTTCACCCTTTACCTTTTTGTTGGAGAAAAATCTTTGTGGGATGTACTTCAAAAACTTCATGAATGTACAGGGCCAAGGCACATACACAATCCCATTGATATTATTTTCATCGAAACCATTTAATGACTTCAATCCAGGTAATATTTTATTTTATTTAAAAGGTTTCTATGCTTCCTTTCAGTGAAAACTTCTAAAGGCTTTTGGGATGATTAATTTAGTGGCACTAAACCTTTTAATTTGTTGCTCTGGGAACTGAATCATTCTTAGAAAGTCAGAATTGATCTGTCTGCTTCTCCAGTGAGGAGGGAGCAAAGTGCTGCTCACATAGGTCTGTGGTTTGCCGTTTCTTTTTTCTTTGTTCCGTGTTGCTTTCTTGTTTCTTGACTACTAACCCTCCCATTTTTTAGTTCTGACAAGAACTGAAATGGCTCCCGTTAAATGAGTGCCCCGTCCTTCTCTAAACATGGCGTTCTCATCTCCTCGTTTTGTGACTCCACTCCTCCTGGCCTTGCTTTCTCCACTGCTTCAAGCACTACTACTTTGCCTTTTATGGATATTCACAGGCAAGTCCAACCCTACTTATCATTTCTAATACAATAATTTTGCCATTGATCCCCCGCCCAGGCTGTTCTAGGGCAGAAAGATGAGCCTTTATCTGACAGAATCCATTTCCCTCAAACAATCTCACACATCTTTCCTCCGCTACCTTTTACACTTGGGAGGGGACTTCCATATAAAAATGTGCTAAGCCACGACCCAGTCTTTCATTCATCTGGTATGTTTTATCCTGAAGGCTTTACAAAGTGTCTCGCAGAGCAGGGAACAATGTCACCCACGTTTGGAATGTCACCATTACACCGACACTGATGCCGAATGACAAGATTCCAGGGGTGTGATATTTAAATTTCTGAGCATTTTCAAACAAAAGGAATGTGCCCATTTTGGTTTTTCAGATGAGAAGGACCCAGCACGAAATAAACAAGTTAGCAATGAGGCCCGACATCATGCCAGTGAGACCGAGTCTTTTATTCAGTCTCTTGGCCCAGTTTAGTAGAGAACAGTCACGGAGACTGATTTCCATTTTGATATTGTACACCCAGGCTACAGCCCCTTAAGAACACACACAGCAGAAAAAGAACATAGGAGATATTAGGAAGGAGAAAAGGCTATTCACCACATTGATGCCTGTCTCTTGTAATACAGCATTTCCCCCAGGACAGCATCTAATTGCTTCTTGAATGAACCCACTGTCTTTTCCTCAACAACCTTGCCCAGTAGGCTATTCCAAACATTTATTATTCTTTGAGTGACAAGGCATTTCCTACTTTCTCCTCTGAATTTGTTTTTTGAACTTAAATTTATGCCTGCAATCCTGTCAACTATCCACATGATATCAAAAATATCTAACATGCGTTGATTTTATGCATTCACCTATGATTTTTGTATACTTCTACCCTGCCTTAGACAGATTTTTCTTCTTCCTAAGCTGAGGAAATTGGTTGATAGTTTTTTTTCTTTTTTAAAAAAATCAGTAACTTGACCCCTCTTCCCTCCATTCACATGCATGTTAAGCACAAGCTAAGCTACAGGAAAAAAAAGAATATGTTGATGTCTGAGTTCCAGAAAAACTGAGTTGAATGAAAGTATCAAGCTCACATTTGGAGGAAATCCTTTCTGCTGTTTTCAAATATTAAACCATCTCCCCTTTCCCTGATGCTCACTGCAAGTTATTTTGACAACAGTAGAGAAAGACAGCAGACAGAAATAATTTGCCTGGTATGAAAAACAAGCAGAAGCTGAGAATATCGATTAGATAACTGGCAAAATATACCTAGTTAATTCTGAAAAGCTGTACTTGACTGAATAGAGAATGGGTTTCAAAATAGGAATTTCCTTACATACAATTCATACATACTCATATTAAGGACTTAGAGAAATCAAATGGATGTCTCCTCATGAAATACACATTTTCTGAAATAGGTGTAGACTAATGGATTTCATGTATAGTATGGATGATTATATAACACAGTGTGTCATCTAGTTTCTAATAGAAAGAAGTAGCATCTGATTGGATCAGTTCCCCATCCTCAGTAATGCTATGGGTTGTTTTTTTTTCAAAAATATGCTCAGGTAAAATATAAATCTCGTAGTACCAACATGCATATATATGCATTAACTACACAGAAGTACATTGGCATAGAATCATAGAAGCAGAGAGCTGGAAGAGACCACAAGGGCATCCTGTCCAATTCATTCTGCCATACAGGAATATACAATTAAAGCACTCCTGATAGATGGCCATCCAGACTCTCTTTATAAACCCCCAGAGTAGGCGACTCCATCCCACTCCAAGGCAGCATATTCAATAGTCACACATCTCTTACCATCAGTAAGTTATTCCTAATGTTTAGATGGAATTTTCTTTCTTGATGTTTGAATCCATTGCTCCATAGTTTCTTCAATAGCAGCAAAACAACCTTAATCTTTCATCATCATCATTGTCATATCATCACCATCATCATGACCACCACCACCATTGTTTGGTCAACCAGGGAAATCTACACACTTCCCCCTCAACTGCCAGCTGGTGTATGTCTGTATGCATGCATGTGCTGTGTGCTACAGGTGTGATTTGCTTGCATACCATGTCTTCTATCACATTTCTAGATTTATTACCCTTCTATTGTGTCCACGAAAAAGAGGTATCAAACACATCATCTTGTTGAACGGTTATGTTATCCTCAATGAAATGTTATTGCTTGAAATAGCATTGCAGCAAAAAGGGAAGGCACTTCATTGTTTTTAAGGAGTTCTGGTACACCAAATTTACCACAATATTCTGAATCTATGAAATAATAGGAAATTACTATAATAATTTGTTATTGAATTAGGTTACCTAAGATGAAAAAAGAGAGCATCATGCAGAACCTTGGTGACTAATTTATTTCAGCACAAACATTTAGTAAAATGCATAGATCAATGTCTTTATATGATGGACACTGAGCCTGTACACCATGCCTCTAGAGAAGTGGGTTGTTGTCGACAAAACCTTATACTGAAATATATTGGTTGGTATTTAAGGTGATTTTTAATGCTGAAACAGAATAATATGGTTATTCTTATTTTTAAGTCATCTAAGTCATTGCCTTGTAACAAAACAGATGTGTTCTGTGAACAGATATCTTGTCTGTATGTAAAAAATTCATTCAACTTATAAGAGTATCTCTGAGAGTCAAAACCCTTGCCAGATGAGAAGAAAACGGGTCTTGGATTGTTAAGTATATTTTTTCTTCCCGAGCAATTTGTCAAATATCAGAGTAATCTGACCTTTCAGACCTGCCAGAGTTTGACTGTAACATTCATGGTGTGGATTTCTTTCAGGTGGTTTTGCAGGGCATTTCTTCCTTAAGTCAAGTTGGGCACTATATTGTGTTTGGCTATATCCCTGGAGTTCATAGATTTATGTGCATAATAGTAAATGAGCCTTGCTTGGACAAGAATCCAAATATTGGGAGTTCTTATTGGGAGATTTGTCTCTGTAGCTCTTGGGGTTTCTTTCATGGATATTTGTTTGAGAGCCAAATTATGTACATGGAAAGATGCCAATGCAGAGAGAACATGTGAGGTACAGCATGTCAGAAGACTTTATCTGTGGGGGCCTTGTGCAAAAGATGTATGGTGATACAGCACTATGGGTAGAACTCAAAGACAAATTCACTTTTGATAGTCATGGCCACTTGTGAAGATTCAACATTATTCAACTGGCCCCAAAGGCCTAAAATAACATATCAAGATTAGATTTGTTGATGAATGTATATCTCCATAATTCGGTGCCTTTACCTCAAACTAGAGATGCCTTGTTTGCACATTTTCTGTGTACAGCCCTTGACAGTACCTGTCAAGGAGAAATGGCTATCGAGTTCCTCAAGGATAAATGCAATGGGAAGAACCAATAGGTAGGTGTTCATCTATATTTGAAGAAATACATCCTTGAGGAAATTGTTTTCTTTTAAACCAGCCACCACACTTCAGAATCAAGGGTCATAGTAATGGTGCTGTGATATAGATGCTAAACAATCTTCTGTTCAAACTAGGCTCTTCAGGTGGCATTCTCATGTGAAGAAACATTAATTTCAAGATGTTCCATTATATCCTTAATGTAGATCTTTAGGTATAAAAGAATACAAGGATGCGGGGCCACTCATGTAAAGAAATAAACAGCCCCTTTAATTTGAATATCTCTTTGAGTAAGTCTGCTGGATACATTAGAAGACTTTAACCCCTAAGTCAATGGCTTGTCTTGGTAATGCTCATTATCTGTCCAAATCTCAGTTTTCTACAGAAGCAAACTTGTGGATTTTTAAAGTAAGTCCACAGAATAAAATTAAAGACATTTAGAGAAAATAAGATGTAAAAAAGAGGGAAACGTAAGAACCCATTCTGAAAAAAATCAGAACAAGGAAAAATAGGAAACGGCAAGAAACAATAAAATCAGGACAGAAAAGTAGAAAAGTAAGGGAAATACTCTCCCTGTTAGGTGACTTCTTTTAAAAATCCTGTATGTGCAAAGTATAAGAATGTGTGCTAAAAGAAAGAAAATTCTGCAGTGATTTCAATATATCTTTCCTAAATGGTAAAATATTTAGGAAGACCTGCTTGCAAAGATACAAAGGATATCTAGAAAGTAAGGTTACAAGATTTTTTTAAAATACAAAGAATGAACATATTTTAATAAAACTTACATGGATTATAGCAGAGGTATTACATTATTTTTCCACATAATCACCCTTCAGTTCAATACATTTTGTCATCCGTGCAATAAGTGTTTTGATGCCTATGTTATAAAAGTCTTCCACTGCCATTTTCAGCCAGTTCATCACTTCGATTTTCACCTCATTGTCATCAGAAAAGTGTTTTCCTCCCAGGTATTCTTCAATTTAGTGAACAGATGATAGTCACTGGGTGTGAGATTGGGGCTGTGAGAGGGGTGTCCTAAAACATCCCAACCAAATGAAGTCAGAAACTCTTGTGTTGCATGAGCGGTGTGCATACGTCCATTGTCATGAAGGAGACAGCCTCCTGCCACCAGCATCCCATGACATTTGTTTTGGATGGTGCTGTGAAGTTTCTTTGTGGTCTCACAATGTCTTGTAGCATTGATTGTTTCACTTCTTTCCAAAAAATGAAAGAGCTGAACTCCTTTTCTATCCAAAAACACTGATGACATGATTTTTCTCATGATTAATTGCAGCGGCATTCATGCCCTTGGCATTTAGGTAGCATATTACACCATGAACTTTACACTTAGAGGGAAAGGTAATGAGGACACTCATCTCTAACCTTCACCACAATGCCAGTCGATGAGCTACTGATTATTGGAACTGCTCGTTCACTTCCGTTGGCTTCCCACAGCAGTGATGCCAACTTCCCTTGTGAAAATTCCCTGTGAGAGCTACGTGTTTTGTAATCTTACTTTCTGGATAACCTTCGTAGATATTTTGTCTCACAAATAGGATAGTGTCCACACTGTGTATCATAAGGTACATGCCCTAGTGATAGAACTGTGGATTTTGGAAAATATATATACCAGGCTCTCAGCATGCCGAGTGATTCTCTTTTAAAAACTTACATATTTTACAAATGTAGACATTGGCTCCTTTCTTTAGAAACAGTTTGAACTGTTTGCTTTCACCTATACTTGAATAAAAATAAAAATGAAATTTGTGTCAAAAATATGTTTCACAGCTTCCTTACAACTTGATATTTGTGGTTCATTTTTTCTCTTCTCTTATTTTTATTTTAACATGAGAGGAAGAAAAATGTAATGTGAATAATTGTGGTTCAGTGTTGGACTGGGACTTGGAACATCCAGATTTAATCTCCTACAGAGCCATGAAACTCAGAGTGATTGTTTTAATTCACATGGTTACTCTGCAGTTTATTTTCACTCACATGTATTAACATAGAGGCAAATGTTGTTATAATATTAAATGGGAAGTAGCTACAAAAGTAGCTAGGACCAAAGCTACTTTAACTACCTGGAAGAAATTCAGTGTGATCTACACAGGGGGTGGAGGTATTTGTTTCAACTCGCATTTTCCAGGTTCACAGTTACTGCCATACACATACACATTCTTATTCTTGGCTGTGGAACTCTCTCCCCAGTGAAATCAAGTCCGCCCCCACTCTCTTTTCCTTTCAGAAAAACTTAAAACATGGTTGTGGGACCAGGCATTTGAGCAGTAGGTGCAGCAACAAGAATGAGTGATTTTATATGATCTGCAATGGACTGACCTTGGACTATGATTCTGAACTGGCAGAACATAGCACCTGCTATGATCGCATGTGCTATTCTTTGCAGTATTTTTACTCACACAACCATGGCTGCTCTATTCCACTCCCCATACGTATGAATATATGTATTAGAGTTTTGTGTGTTTTCCTTTGTTACATCCATTCTTTCGTTACTTTCATTACCTTTGGGTGCACATAACAGGAACCCCCCTCCCATTACAAAAATCAGCTCAACACAAAAGCAAGTGGGAGCCAATTCCGGCTCCTTGTCTGTCTTTTTGAGCAGCTTCCTTGCCTTGGAATGTGTGTGGCAAGAAGGTCCAGAAATCTCGCATGCCTGTCTGCAGCTGAGCATCTCCTCTGGAGTAAAAGAACTTGCTTCCTTTCCTTGGAAAGTGTGTGTGGCATGCAGGCCCAGAAAGTACATGTGCCTTTTTGCAACCAAGCACCTTTCTAGAATAAGAAGCAGGAAAGAAGCCTCCTTAAGGAACATGCCTGCCTGCAGCTGAGTACATCTCCCCTAGAGTAGAGCTTAAATGGTGGGAAGGGGAACCTGGGACCCCCCCCCCCCAATAATGGCCCGATAGAAAACAGATCTTTTAGCACATTGGAGCAAAAACAGATATCTGCCCTCCCAATTTCAGGAGGCTGAAAAAGGGTGTGTGCAACTATCACATGGTGAAAAAAAAGCGTAAATATAAAAGCAAGACAGCCTCCTCACTGTAAACAGTCTAGCTAGACAACTCTCTCCATGTGTCTTGCTGAACTATACAAACATGTTTTGTCTGCCTGTTTGCCCCCTTTCAACTGTGGTGCCTCATTCACCCATGTGCCAGCCTTTCAACCCCAGTGTCACTCAACCACCCACCTGCCTTTCAACTACAGCAGTTAATCACCTGCTCACCGGCTCCCCTTATAAGTATGGTGCTTCACACAACTGAGTCTGAAAGAGAAAAGCACTGTCTTCTACCCAGTGCTTTCAGATGATTGAAAGTGGACATGCAGGCGCATGGGCAAGTAAAGCGCCATAGCTGAAGGCAGGCAGGTGAACCAGCATAGCTGTTTCAAGACATGTGGAAAGGAAAGCATTGCTAGACTGTTTTCCTCTGCTGCTTCCATTGTATTCTGGTCATCTGAATATTCTGGTGATGAATCGAGACTGTGACTATTACACCAGGAAATCAAAAATACCAATTTTAGGACTCCAAAAAGGGGTGTGAATAGTACATGTTGGCAACTATTACACAGTTAATTAATCTGGAATATCAGAATGCAAGGATATCTTGAAGCATCTGAGTAAATAGACAGTTTATGGCTATGTCTACACAGGCCAAAATGTATACTAACCTGTCAGTTTCTGTGGGGGGAGCCCACATGATGTACAGCTGGTTCCACAGGAGAAGCACTGCTTCTAGACATATGGAAAGGAAAGCCTTGCTAGATTGTTTTCCTCTGCTGCTTTCATTGTATTCCGGTCATCTGCCAGCAGTACATTGGGTGATGAATCAAGATTGCAACTATTACACAAGGAAATGAAAAATACAAATTTTAGGACTCCAATAAGGGGTGTGAATATTATGTGTTGGCAACTATTGCACAGTGAATTAATCTAGAATATCAAAATGCAAAGAGATCTTGAGGCATCTGAGTAAAATGTATACTAACCTGTCAGTTTCTGTGGTGGGAGCCCACATGACACAGCTGGTACCTCAGCAGAAGCACTCCTTCTAGATATTAGTCTTTCAAGAGGAACCAGAAATTTACTCCAGAGCTTCCAGGGAGCTCTTGAGTTATCTTGATGTTTTTGAAGTGTGGACAACTGGATTGTAATGGTCTACACATCTACAAACCCACCACTGTTGCCTGCTGGAAGCAATTCCCCAGCACATGCAAGTGGCAATGTCACTTCTGACCTTGCCACTTGCATGTGCTGGGGAATTGCTTCTAGCATATGGCTGGATGGCCTGTCATGAAATTATCAGAATAAATGTCTCCAGCAAGGCTCTATCACTGATCTGTGCAATCCAGCTGGCCATCTGGATACCAAAAGTGCTTCTGCAACGTTCCCGAGCTGCATACAAGCAGCTCTGGAGCAAAATAGCGTATGAAAGGTTATACTACAAACTTCATTCTTTCAGTCTCCAAGGTGCATGAACGTTTCTCTGTATATTAACATGACATGTTTTAATTAAAAAAAAAACCTCTTTTTCAACAGCCCACACCAAATAGTGATTAGGATTCTGATCAGCAGTAAATGTAAATAGCCATTGCAAATAAGCTAAGAAATTATTTTTTGTCAATGGCTTTTTTGTTAGGTAGGTGGGTTTAACTGACTTTATCACATACTTAAATTTGTCTTTTGCCTCCTATGACTGGTTTTTCCAAATCAAAAAGCCACTCGCATCTCCAAAATATCAAGAACAAACTGTTGGAAATATGAAATAGAATCTGAAAAAAGAACCCTACCTAATGTAGTCCGTTTTTCAAGGTAGCTTTAAAAATGAACAAATTCACCTGGGATTCAGGAAAGTAACAACTCTGATAACAAGATTTTTTTAATCTCAAGGCCCAACATTATTCATACTTCCCCCCCTTAGCCTCAAACAATGTCTTTAGATAGCACAGGTAAAAGCAAGTCAGAAACAAAACAAGATCATAAAGGCATTGCTTTATGCAGACACTTTAAGCTGCACTACACAGCTCACATTATCTTTGAACCCTGTGTAATGAGAGAAGCATTTTGGACTCCAGAGACTACTCTGGGTTATGTTCAGAGTTTGGCATTTTTTTTTATTTTGCAGCTCCTTACTTTTCAGTTATCTTTCCTGTAATGGCTGAAAGAGCAATTCCACTGTCTGACTCCCAGTTTCTTTACTGTCTTCCAGTATTCTAACCACAGAGTTTTATAAATCTAATTGTGTTTAAAATCTTAGTGTCATCTAACACAGAATCATGGATGTCATTCCAGGTAACTTTAATCAAACTTCTCTTGCTTAGAACACTTCAGTTTCTCACACAAAATTCATTATATTAATAACAGCAGTTATTTTAGACATGCAACTTAATTACATAACTACCTTAGTTCAACTTAGTTACAGAACTACCTTAGTTGAAAAGTTATAAGTAGTATCTGGGAAGTAGCCATGAGAAACAGGCACTGTTCTCCTGTCAATCAGGCTGACGTTTCTACTCCCTTTCTCCACAATCACCAATGCAACAATCAGAATCAGGGTCCCTTTCACAAGGGGGATACTGGAGATTTCTAGATGGAGGGGGTGGAAAAGTCACTCTACTGCATCCCATTGTTTTATGTGGTTGATGCCCAGTATATCGGGATTGTGGGGTACTTATAACCCCTATTTTTCTAGATAGTTGAATATGTAGGGATTGAATACACATTAGTTATGTATTCATAACTGGAATAGGGGACTCCAGACAAGTTTTCAAGAGCTACTTGATATAACTACAAGGTTATTGTTGTCAAACACTTCATAACATACAAAGAAAAATGGGATGACATCATCACAGAATCCTAGCATTTGAAAGGACTTTATGGCTCAGCAAGTTCAACTCTGCTCAATGCAGGCTCTCCAGTTAGAGCATTCTAAACAGGTTTCTATTAGGCCTGGGTAACAACGGAAAAATTTGTTTCTAAAATCGATTTGTATTTGGGGGGTTTTTTTTGTTTCGATATTTAAAATAATTACAAAATTTTCCTTTTAAAAAGTTCGATATTTACGAAATTTCGTAAATGGTAAAAAAATTAACGAATCGATTTCCGAAACAATAACGAATCGATTCGTTAATGGCGGACGCGGCCGCGAAATACGCTAAAAAACCTCCAAAACCTTCTGAAGCTTCCCTCTCCCTCTGTTGTTGACTGTTGGTGTGATATTATAATTTTTTTTCACTAATTAAACCATAAAACTGGCCCAGACATGCGGAAATAATAACGAAATGACCTCAAAACAATAACGAAACAAATACAATATCGAAATACGAAGCATTTACAAAACGTTTTTGAAAATTCGTTTTTTTTAATAATTGCTCCAGAATGGTTCGTTATCGTTTTGTAATTGAAAAAATTAACGAATTATTAACGAATTACGAATTAACGAAACGAAACCGCCCAGCCCTAGTTTCTATCCAGTTTCTTTCTGAAAACATCCAGAGAAGGAGACCCCCATCATCTCCCTATTCATTTGATTCTATGGTGAACCGCTCTCACTGTCAAGATGCTCTTGTTAATGTTCAATGAAAATCTACCATCCTGTCCAGCAAAGGTCAATCCTGCACCTTTCTCTTTGTGGCAGCCCTTGATACATTGAAAGAGTGAGTATGTCACCCTCTCAATCTTATCTTCATCAGGCTATGATTTCCAGTCTCATTCAATATCAGTGGGAATGGATTAATTCACCCACACAGAGGTCAGAACAAGATTCACAAACCTATTCAGAACAAGAACTCCACAATACAAGTAGGAGTGCCAGCTGGCAATTTTATTTAAAAATGGAGGGAAAGAAGCTATTTCTTCAGTCCATAGGACTAGTAACATTTCTTTGTAGTCATAAATCCTTGGAAATCTAAAGGAATGGTGGATTCATTTCTCATCATAGTGTTGTTTGGGAAGATTTGACCTCTGCTTTGTTCAGTTGGTGATATCAGAAGGGGAAATGGTCATGCAACATTATAAATTGGGATCCTCATTTAATCCCTGGCCATTGTCTATGACAATGACTACTATGACTGTATAATTATTGCTATTGTTTTAATCTATTGTGTATTTATGGTTTTTATATTATTGTGTATTGGGATATTGTGGCATCAAATTGCTGCCAGTGTTAGCTGCTCTGAGTCCCCCCTCAGTGGTTAAGAAGGGCAGGGTAGAAATATTGTAAGTAAATAATAAATAAACTTAGTCAGCCAATTGCCTCTGATGTTAATCAGGCCAACACATTACTCTGTTATCCTTTGAAGATTTGAAAGACGGAGTGATTGGCATCCTCTTTTTCTTGATCATGCAGATGTATCTGCTGATGTCAGAATGGGTCACCCAAGATGGCCAGGAGCTGATACTGAGCTTTCTGACTAGCTGGAAATGGCAACAACAACCCAGAAAGTGATGTGATTTTGGCTCAGCTGGATTGTGTGGATGGATACCATTCTTGGACCACAGCCATGCGGCCACCTCCAGGGCCAATTCGAAGCTTCTGCTCTATACTTACCAGCCAATGTAGACTCATACTAAGTCTACTGCCTTGGGTGCATGTGTGGGTGAATAGCCATAAAAATGAAAAACGTGTGGGTATGAATATAAGGTGATAAGGTGACAAGTCACTGTGGGACAAAACAGGAGGAAAGATGTTGCCTAGAGTCAACATGAATAGATAATCATATGAAGGGTGGAGGGAGTTATTGGAATATAGTGTGATGTGCAATGTCTATTTGATTGTAGGCCATTGTTGAAAGCTATTGCATTGGCAGGATAAATCCTACAAAAGCAGAACCCATGGGATAGACTGGCACATATGTTCCCACTCCACCCCATGTTGAATTCCATCTTCTTGGCTCTGCCAGGCTTTTTGTTCTATCTTTTATTAAAAGGTTGTACATTTATTCTCTGGACTAAACCCACAGTGGGATCTAACCTCAGCCCTGTTAAGTCTGATATACCAACTTTTTCAAGCTATGTAATTTGAACTAAACATATCCCATTGCCAGTCTTCTTGATAGCAATGACTTCTAAAGAGCGTGATTGAGACAGAGCTGTACTACTTCATGTATTGGTAATGGATTTTCCTTCTTTATTTTTCCTCAGGGATAAAGTTGTATTGGAAAATTAGGCACATTAAGCCTAAGAAAATAGTGAACAAAAGTACATATTTTATAATTTTAACAAGAATTCTCCAGCTACCAATTAGAGCCATTCTTTAATTCAGGTATTTTAGCATTGTACTATAGTCTTATATAATGGACGACAAAACCATTTTCTACAGCTGTTTAAGGTCAGTCTAAATATGCATAAGAATAGTACACTTTAATTTTCAATAATGCCAGCAGACACTAGTTCTTAGATTTTAGCATAACCAGCAGGAAAACTGTTTGATGTTTTAATTATGTCCCAGAAAATGCTGAATATGTTATAAAAGAAAACTAAAAGGGGGGCATATCGCTGTTTGCAGAGAAAGATGTTTAGCACATAGCATTAAATATGTAAAATAGAATAATAATAATGATGGTAATAAAGAACACAGCTAGTCAAATAGCTCCCTTACACAAAGTAGGCCAAAGATATGAAAGTAATGTGTGTTGGTTACAAGTCATCTATACGGGAAAACAGAAAAGAACTTTTAAGCAGACATAAAGTTTGGACAAATGGGAAATCTTCTTTTAAAAAACCCTAATGTCTTTCAAATTATAGTTAAGATTAGCCAGAACCCCGTAACAGTTCCCAACAAAGTACCTCACCGGATTTAAGAGTTCCTGATTAATGCACTGACCTACTGGTCTCTGATGCAATAAGTTCAAAACCCAGCTGGGTATTCTCATTCCAGATGAGGCTTTGGGGACTTTGCACGGCCCAATCCTGATGGCATGAGGGTCATTTTCCTTAGTAAGCTTGAGAGAAGTTGTACCTGAGGGAAACAAGGAATGAGAACCTGAGTCGTTTTGAATGACCTGAACCAGATGTATATACTACAGTCATTTAAGCAAGAATAATAGTAGAGAATGAGATGGG
The DNA here is from genome assembly GCF_037176765.1 of Anolis sagrei. NCBI lineage: Eukaryota > Metazoa > Chordata > Lepidosauria > Squamata > Anolidae > Anolis > Anolis sagrei. The sequence continues at coordinate 207,649,352 of NC_090023.1, read as the reverse complement.
GGATGGAACATATCTGATTTGATTTCTCCCTCCTTCCCTTTCTTCCAGCGTATGACATAGGGCAGTGAAAGCAAATTTATGGAAAAAGAATAATCAGGCCCAAAGCTGGAGAGTTTTTTTTAAAAAAGGAAAAATAGGACACAGATTGTTATGGGGAACTGTACCAAGAGTTCTTTTCTTTCATCTCAGGAAAAGGGGATAATGGTGAATTTTCTAGCTATTCTTGTGGGATTCTGCTTCATGACGGACATAGCTCAGGTTGTCCAAACAGAGTTACATCTCTGCTTAAGCAGGAATATAGAGATAACAGAAAAACTGAGTGAGTGTTCTCTTAATTTGCCTCTGGGTTAAAACCAAAGTGCTACAAATTAGGAAAGGGAGTTATAGCGGATGAGGTTCATCTTACTGAAATCTCTTTGTCTTCAGAGTCATTTGAGATAAATTCTGCCTTAGGAACTTATCAGATGGTCCTTTGTAAAGCAGGGGACAGTGGGGGAAATTGAGGGGCAGCATAGGGAACCATCACACTTGTGTTCTCTACCATCAGGTTCATGCCATCTCTTCCCACAATGTTTCCTCTCTATCCCCCGCTTCCTCTTTGGCTCCTCTGTGTGTTTTCTAGAGGCACTCCGGGTTCTATTTTTCTCTGCTGCCACAATGCTGCCAGTACGGAGTCCCACAGAGTCCTGCCAGAAGTAGCCCTGTGTCATGTGATGAAGTCTGGGGGACTCTGTGCCAGTAGCACAGAGAAGTGGGAAGAAAATGCTTTTCTATCTTCATCTAATGAGGTCATTAGAAAGCCTTAAAAAGCCAGTGTGGTGTAGTGGTTTGAACATTGCACTTTGACTCTGGAGGCCAGGACTCAATTTTCTGCTCAGCCACAGACAACCTTGACCAAGTCATACACTGTCAGTCTCAGAAAACCCCATTATAGGATCGCTTTGTGGTCATCATAATTCAGAAACTCCTTGAAGGCACAAAAGAACAAAATAATCCCTAGACTCACCCCATTCTTCCTGACTGTCTCTATTGTCACCACATACACACATATTATTTATTTAGGCCATTTTTATACTGCTTTTAATCTACTGATGACAAAGTGTGATTAAACAAAGTCTAATGTAATAAAACAATGAAATGTTAAACATTAAAGAACTCAAAATAAGGGTAACAAATAGACAGTGAGCTCACATCAGCCAGTATAGCAATTGATCTGTTGATAATGTGGACAGTGGATTAGACTGGATCCAATTGGATCCAGTTGTCCACACATATGAAACTGCAAGATCACTCTGGAGTTTCAAAAAAAAACAACTCTAGAGTAAATCCTGTGTTCCATTTAAACAGAAATAGTTGGATGTAGCAGTCTACTTTATTTTGGTCATATAGGTATGGTATATGGCCCCTTATCCCTTCACTCATTTCATTTTGCTTTGCCAGACAGGACTATCTGTAGATTTCCTGCCTTGGGTGCTATGCTACTTGATTTAATGGAAAAACAGCTATTTGTTAATTAGGTTTGGGAAGGAAAAAATACTGAGATGATTTTCTGGAATATACACCATGATGCCATAATGCTTCTAAGCAGCCAAAAGGTGTGTAGAAAATCAAGGACAACTACTGAAATCCTGCACATGGATTTCTAGATGTAAGTGCAAATGTATATTCTTTGACAAGAATAGACTGCTGTGATCATGCTATCAAGGAATGGGAAGAGCTAACATTATTTACATGGGGCTGGGCTTCAGGACATTTTTGTTTTGATGCTAATATCCCTTTGAAAATTGGATTTAAAAATGATACACAAGAAGAAGCCTGGGTTATTTTGGGACCCTGGAAAGTAGGCATTTGCCAAACTCCCGAGAAAAAAAAATCACCTCTCTAAAGCTACAGTGCTGTCAAAGAGTGCTTCCTCTGAAATGTTAGGAAGAGCCATTTTGGAGAGATAATTTTGGTCAAGATTATACAAAAGTCTCACTCCCAGATTACTCAGTCTCCCTAAACCACCATTCATCATGAATGAGTGAACCAAGAAATGATTTTCTTAAATATAGTATAGAAGTTAATGTCATGTATTTAATTAACTTCCAGTATGGCTCTTTTTTATTTCAAGCAAAAAAACAATCCACACAATGCTACCATTTCATCCCTGATTAAGAATTTGAGCTTCCACTTTTTCATAATTCTGTCTGCCTGACAGCTTGTAAAGGAGAGGCAGGATGCTTAGGATATAGGGTTTTTTTTTAATACACAAAGAAAAGTGGTAAAGAATTGACTTTTGGAGAACAGGTGACTGTAAGACTGGAGTCGATGTGATCTTTTTTGTGTGACTGCTGAAGGCAGCTATGGGAGTTTGTCGTGGCTTTGCAGGCCTAGCTGGTTACCCTAGAGAAATTACAATCAAAAACTCATGTCAGTTGGTTTCATGTCTGGTGGCAGGTAGGAGGCATCATGAAGAAGAATGCTGAGACACTGGAAAAGCTCGGTTGAAGTTGTTTGATTCTGTTTTTGCTTTTGGGTGTTGCTTGTGGTTACTGCTCCTGCATTAACAAGATGAAGGATATGAGTGCAAATATCATTTCTTCATCAGAAAGTCTCTGTGAACTTTGCAGGGGGAGACGTAGTTTTTTCTCTTTGGATTCTAAAACTATGTTTGAGATTCAAGCAATTTCTCACCTCACTATACTTCCTGCAAATTCTTAAACATCTGGCTATTTCAGATAGCCAGGCTCAATATGGAATGCAAAGTTTACAAGTTAAGAAGAAAGCACCATTTTAGAGTTGCTTCTTCCATGTTCTTTCTATTTAACTCAATATTATTAGATGATACAAGTGTGTTCCTCAGAGTTGTGATGCTAAATTTCATCTTGAAGAGATGGATGAAAAGATGTGCCAGGGCAGAGGCTTATTTATATGAATCCAAGATTGGGTGTTTGGACAAATAGGCTGTACAGTCTTGCAAACTATACTCCTGGAACTATATGCTTAGGGGCTCCTGAAAAAGGCATTAATGCCATATTTATTTATTTCTGTCACTTCTACCCCGCCCTTCTCAACCCCCGCAGGGGGACTCAGGGCGGCTTACACCGGCACAATTCGATGCCAACAATTCAACAAATAAATTACATAACAGCAATAACCACAGTAGTTAAAACAATCAATTAAAACAATAACAATTAAACAATTAAAAGCCAATCTAGTGGCCAACGTTCACTGAGTTCTAATATCCGTAAGTCCATTCAGCATTACCATAGTCCTTTCCAGTTTCTGGTCATCATTAGCTTGTCAGTGTGCCAGATTACCCAAAGGCCTGGTCCCATATCCATGTTTTCAACTTCCTTCTGAAGGAGAGGAGGGATGTTGATGACCTAATTTCCCCGGGGAGTGAATTCCACAGGCGAGGGGCCACCACCGAAAAGGCCCTGTCCCTCGTCCCCAGAAGCCTCACTTGTGATAGAGGCGGGGCCAAGAGCAGGGCCTCCCCTGAAGATCTTAAACTCCGAGGTGGGACATAGAAGGAGATACGTTCAGACGGGTACACTGGGCCGGAGCCGTATATTCAAGCATGTGCGTCTTAAGGTCAACCCTGGGCATGCTGTAATTATATAAATTCTATGATAAATCTAGAGTTGCTTCCAATTGCCTGTTCCTTAGCTATTTTAGGGCACAAATGTTAAGAGCATCTAGAAATCCTACTCGTTTGTCACCACCAGTGAATGCATTCATGCTATGAATATGAAAGTAAATGAAGCAACTTTTAATTTCTCGCATGCTCCTCTGATTTTATTCTCTATCTCAATATTAGCCTGACCAGTTCTTTACTGTTGTGAAATTTTCAAACTGCGGTGAAGGGTTAGCAGCAATGTAGATTTTGCCTGAAGGTTAGGTAAATTGTTCTGTTTGGTACTTCAGTTAGTCAATAAAATGACAATGACTAACATCTAAGAATATGAGTTTTGGCACACAGTTTATAGATTTCATCAGAAAAACTTCCAGAATTGCACAGGGAATCATCAGGAGGCCTGGAGAACTCATTGCCCTATGCCCTGCATTGCCCGACTCACTGGAGTCCTCATCCTATTCGGGGAAATGTTAAGCGTTACACCCATTGCTTCTGGTGCAATATGGAAAGCCTCCTGTGTTGCCACCATGGTGGGATGCATCGGTCCTTCAACAGTTTTACAATGGAGCCCCACCGGAAGTTCCTCTGTATCATGGGATTGAAGCCAGCAGGCTCTGTTGTAAAACTATTGAGTAACCAGTGCATGTTGCCGAAAACAACCCAATGTGATGAGGTCATAAGAAAGATAGCTATCCAGGGACAGTAACCAGCATGTACATAGGATGTCATATTATAAGGAAAGTGGGGCTTGGAAAGAGAAAGAAATTGAACTGACCTATTTAGTTTTTTAAATGCATAACTGAAGTGCATCTGAAGAAGTGGATTGATGTACTAAACATGAAGGACCTTGCTGAAATAAACCAATTCATCTTGGAGGGGCTCCTTCCCACCTTTTCTTTTTTATGATGTGACAGAATAACACAACTACCTCTTTGAAAACAAGTGCCAGGTTGTTTTCATTCCTAGATAGACACCTTTACTTCATTGCAACCTAAGATTAAAGAAAACAGAGGTGGCCAATGAATGAGGGGAGGGGGGTGCATCTTGATAATTTACCAGAGACCTAATTAAGAAGCAGTTCAGTTTATGATGCATTTTGACTTGTCTCAAAGTATTTTAATCCAGAAATTACCAGTAGCAGGAGCACAGATGATGTCCATTTAAGGAGGGAGGGAGGAAGAAGAGAGGAAAATGATTTATAGTCACTTCCATTGTCTACCCATGTTGAGTTCATTACTTTCATAAATGTTAGAAGTTGGGAAAACATTCCAGCTTCCACTATTCATGAAAATTATGAACTTCCAACCTTGGCAAAAGAAGGGCAACAAACAAAAATAAATAAAGGGTACATATATAAATAAACTTGATCCCCCAACTTCCTTTTAATCTATTGTATCACATGTAGAATTGTTAATCTACATTAAGTATTTCCTCCTGTAAAACTAACTTGACTGATGGAACCTCAAAGCTTTTACTTTGTGTTGTTGCTTTAATCCTGATAACTGAGTGTTTTTTATCCTGTGTTGTTTAAATATACAAACCCATTAACCTGACCTTTTGTTTTCTGCAGCCAAAATGTTACTTATGATCTATCACTTAAGCTGTTCATGGAGCATTTTATCCTTTCTTTCCTAAAACAATTGTGACTTCAGTCAAAGACCTCTTGACAAAAGGTAATGAGAGCCAGGGCATGAGATGGCAAAATGCCGAAGAGTGCTTTCTGTACACCTGCAAAATGGGACGGTCTTTCAAAATAATTATGATGAAAGATTTTGTTTGTTTACATCTTTTTGGAGCTCCCATCTACTTCTAATTTAACCTTGAGGCTCACTTGCGTCTCAGATACCCCGCTTCACACTTCAACCCATAACAACAATTATTGCCTTTGTTAGTTGCATTTTGTATAATTATGTTGGCACTACAGTCATCATGGGAACACTTTTTTAATCTAGTCTGAAGCTTCCCTATGTATAGGGAAGCTGATTTGGCGTGTATAACGGAGACCTGGTTGGACGAAGGGGGTGGGGTTAATCTCACTCAACTCTGTCCACCGGGCTACTCTGTGCAGCACCAACCAAGACTTGGAGGGCGGGGAGGCGGAGTTGCAGTTGTCTATAAGGATTTCATCCCCCTGATCAGACGTCCCTTCTCTCAATCAACTGCATTTGAATGTGCCGGCTTTAGGATAGGTGACCGGGACAGGATAGGGATTCTGTTGGTGTACCGACCACCCCGCTGCACTACAGTCTCCCTACCTGAGCTAGCAGGAGTGGTCTCGGACATGGCGTTGAGCTCCCAACGGCTTTTAGTCCTGGGAGACTTCAATGTCCATGCCGAGGCCTCTCTTTCCGGTGCGGCTCAGGACTTCATGGCCGCCATGGCAACCATGGGCCTGTCCCAACTAATATCTGGTCCCACCCATAGTGCCGGGCACACATTGGATTTGGTATTCTCTCAAGGATGGGACGGGGATGACGGGGTGGAGGAGCTGACCATCGCTCCATTGCCATGGACCGATCACCATCTGATCAGGTTTAGACTAACTGCACCTCCCAACCTCCGCAGGGGTGGTGGACCCATTAGAATGGTCCGCCCCAGGAGACTTATGGATCCAAATGGACTCCTGATGGCTCTTGGGGACTCTCCCACCTCCTTGGCTAGCGATCCTGTCGATGTCCTGGTCTCTCGCTGGAACAGTGAGTTGACCAGGGCCATTGATACAATCGCTCCGGAACGCCCCCTCTCGAATAGCCGAGCTAAACCAGCCTCTTGGTTTACTAAGGAGCTGGCAGCAATGAAGCGAGAAAAGAGGAGGCTAGAGTGCGTGTGGCGCCGGAACCCCACCAAACCAGCTCAAACACTTCTGAAGACCTTTTTAAGGTCTTACGAAGTGGCAATAGCGGCGGCGCAAAAAACATTTCTGGCAGCCAATATTGCATCTGCGAAAAATCGTCCAGCTGAGCTCTTCCGAGTTGTCAGGGGTCTGTTACATCCGCCAAAAAGCGAGGCCTCAGACAACTCGGTGGCTCGCTGTGAAGCATTTGCTCGATTCTTCGCGGATAAAATTGAGCGGATTCGGTCGGGTTTTGACGTCATGTTAACAGCGGTCTCTGGGGATGTAACGAGAACATCTGCTTGTCCAGGTTTGATGGATTCGTTTCAATTGGTTCAGCTTGAGGATGTGGACAGGATCCTTGGAGAGGTGCGACCCACTACATGCATCCTAGACCCCTGCCCATCCTGGCTGGTCAAGGAAGCCAGAGGGGGTTTGGCAGAGTGGGTGAAGGTGATGGTTAATGCCTCCTTACAGGAAGGAATATTTCCAGCGAGCTTAAAGCAAGCTATTATAAAACCGCTGTTGAAAAAACCATCACTGGATCCCACTCAATTCGACAACTATCGGCCAGTTTCCAATCTCCCCTATTTGGGCAAAGTCATGGAACGTGTGGTGGCGACACAACTCCAGGGATTTCTGGTAGACACTGATTATCTAGACCCGGCACAGTCTGGCTTTAGGCCGGGACATGGAACTGAGACAGCCTTGGTCGCCTTGGTAGATGATCTGCGCAGGGAACTGGACAGGGGGAGTGTGTCACTGTTAGTTCTGCTGGACCTCTCAGCGGCCTTCGATACCGTCGATCACGGTATCCTTCTGGGCCGCCTCATGGATATGGGGCTCGGAGGCACTGCTCTGCGGTGGCTCCGATCCTTCCTTGAGGGACAGACCCAGAAGGTGTTATTGGGTGACACCTGTTCGACCCCACAACCGTTGTTGTGTGGAGTCCCACAGGGTTCAATCTTGTCCCCGATGTTATTTAACATCTATATGAAGCCGCTGGGAGAGATCATTCGGAGTTTCGGACTAAGATGCTATCTCTATGCAGATGACGTCCAAATCTGTCACTCCTTCTCACCTGTCACCAAGGAGGCGGTCCAGACCTTGAATCGGTGTTTAGCCGCTGTGTCGGACTGGAGAGCTAACAAATTGAAACTAAATCCAGACAAGACAGAGGTCCTACTGGTCAGTCGTAAGGCCGAACAGGGCATAGGGTTACAGCCTGTGTTAGACGGGGTTACACTCTGATGTTTTATGGTGATAATTGTTTTAATTATATCTGTATATCGCTCTTTTATATTTTTATATTTTGTACACTATGTATTATTATGTATAGGCATCGAATTCTGCCTTTTTTGTAAGCCGCACTGAGTCCCCCTCCGGGGGTTGAGAAGGGCGGGGTAAAAGCACCAGTAATAAATAAATAAATAAATAAATAAATATAGCTCTATCGGATTTTTTTTAAAGGCTGATATGTGAAATCATCTCTGTGTAGTAAAGTTCAGAGAAATAGTTCAAGACTGCTAATTGTGAATGAGTGGAGAACCAAATAAAAATCAGACAATTGCGGTAACTTATAGCTTACTTACATATTTCCTATTGGAGTTTTCCGCATCTAGGTGTTGCTCTGAGATCATTTGATTCATGATAATGATTTAGCATTTTACTTACTGCATGAGGAGTGGGCAGCTGCCAAAGCTTTGACATCTGTTCTACTTTCATTTGGAGGGGAGGGAGGCCTATTTCACACATAGAATGGTACCTATATCTGGATCTTAGGTCCTAGACCACTATCCCCTATCCTCAAGGTGAAGGGGAAGGTTGTCAACATGAGAACATTGCCTTGAAAAATATATTAATCACTTGCTAGCCTTCATTTTTTTGGTTGGAATGCCAAACTCTGTGTAACTGTAGTTGATGCTGAATGAATCATGCTTAATGTCATCACCAGGAGTTGTCCCTTGTGAAATCACCCTTGTTCTATCACCAGGTTCCACACCCTGCTTCCCTAGAACTCAGATTCCCCCCCCCCCCAAATTGTAGGGCATGGGATCTGGCAACCCTGCCCCTTAATACATTTGACCATTTTAAATATAATATTATAGCTGCTACACTTTTACTCACATGCTCCAGGTTAGCTGTGGATCTTTGAAGCAGCAACCGTTCTTACAAAGCTTTTTGTTGGAAAGGATGAAGAAGTTCTCCTTGACAAAGCTTCTATGATTTAAAAGAACTACAAGAATGAACTTGAAAAGGTGCTTGTTGAAAAGATGCCAGTGGTTGTATACAATAGCTGTGGGTGTCTTCCATTTAGCTGGGCAGTGAATACGCTCCAGATTTTACTCCAAGCCTTGGCGGAGCTATCCAAAGGCACGCATTCTATCCATTAACTACATTCAACAACTTGGTTATAGCTTCAAAGTTCAGACTAAAACTTGGATCTGATTCAGTGCGCCACTGACATAGGAACTACCCGTCACTATAGGTAGGCACCCAAAATATTGGCAGTTGGTTTGCAAAATTGTGAGGAGGAACATGTGATCTTGTACCATGGTTGGTATGGAAGATCTTTACAATTTGCCACTTATTACTGAGTGAAGCATTGGCATGACCAATACTGAAGATAGCTCTTTTTTATCTATAAATGTGAACTAAAACCGGACTCCACTCAATTCTTGTTGTGGTTGTGTGCCTTCAAATGATTTCCAACTCATGAAGATTCTAAGGTGACGTATGATGGGGTTTTCTGTCGCTAAATGTGTGACACTGCCAAGATCACCCATTGGGTTTCTATGACTGAGCATGGATTTAAACACTGGTCTTGAGAGTTGTAGTCCAATGTTCAAACCACTACACCACACTGGTTGTCATAAATAATAATCAATAATAGCTCATAAAAATAAAATCATAAAGATATGATTGATATTATCAATTTTGAGAAATAATAAGCATGCAGTCTTTCAAGTGCTCCAGCAAAATAACAATCCTTTTATTTTCAAAAATATTTTGGTGAAATTGACATATTAACAGTTGTTTGTGCGCGCGTCTGTGTGCAGATACACTAAACAGATACATTCAATTACACCTCTACATGCTAAAATAAGCAAATATTTCTATATTTCCTTCCTTTATTTGATCTTAAAATTAATATATCTGCACACACATCCACATATTATTTTAAAACTGCAAATTGGGTTATGTTTAAAAAATAGAAAAATTAATAAATTAACGATATCCTCCTTCTGAATAGAAAACCACCAGAACTTAATTAAGAATACTCAGAGGAGTTCTGTTTCCTAAAAACAAATATATTCCTTTTAAAAAGGTCCAAGCTGGATATATACACTACACTCTAATAGTACCATATTAATATATATATGGAATAAACAGCACAGTTCGGTAATATAATATATAGAGTACTGTACTTACTATGTCAGCCCAAAAATGTTGTACTGTAAAAGAATTATGTTAATAACGATTTCATGGAATATATAGCATATTGTTTACTAATAGAGTATAGCTATAGTATATATTTACTATTTCAGTCCAAAAATGTACTTCTAAAAAAACCCAATTAAATATATTGCTAACAAAATGTTCCATGACTTTATAAATCCTCTTACTTTTGGGTCTCTGTCCACAATGTATATCTTATCGCTATCCATTTCTAGGATCCTCCTTCTGCTATCCTCCCATTTTTAGGTACATTGCTTTATGCTATCATCGTTTCTTCTTTTCTCTCTTCTCCAAATCTATACATTCTGTTTTCTTCTTTATTTCCCCATATCTATGTTCCTTCATTCATCCCATTCTTTATGTATCATTGTGTTTACATCTCCACTTGCTTCCTATATGAGAAGACCTTCTGTCCATACACACATGGACATTGCTACAAAATGTATCTTTATGATCCTTGTTCTCTGCCATTAACCAAAGGATAGGTGGAGGAAGATCTGTAGTGGCACCACTCTGCCTTGCACTAGGTTCACACACATTCCCATACCAACAGTAGCATACCCATCTTCCCAATTTCTCTAAAAACATCAGGGCACATTTGGTGGGAAGGCCCACCAAATGTGGGTCCAGGCATTAGCAGGGACACAGTGGATCAGACTGCGGGGTCATCCACTACTGGCTCCCCTAGACCCAAAATGTCCCAGACAAAGCTACCCCTGGACAGAGACCACAATTGGTGGCAGGGCTGCAGAGAATTGTAAAGATCAGCCTGGTCTCTCCTCTTCCATTAGGAACAATGAAACGTATCCCTCCATTATGGCTCCTGCTTCCTTGTAGCAACCACATTCCCTCTCTGTCTCTGTTTCCATTTTTTCCTTGGCACACAGATGCAGACCTTCCAGAACTCAATGAACTAATTCCATAGTTTTCCTTTTCTACTAATTCCATAGCTTTCCCTTCTTCCTTCCACCTCCCCTGCTCTCATGAAACCCTAAAAAACCATTCTTTGGATTCTTTCTTTCTTTCGTTCTTTCTTCTTATTTTTATTATTTTTACCATTTTATTTCACATTTATTCCATATCCCCACACCTCACAGAAAGCAACCTAATGGACCCCTGCTGTTTTGGAATTCCCCACAGAGAATGAAAGCACCCAGAGATGCTCCCAGATTCCAGGCACAATCTCCTGCAGATTCCAGCCATAGATTTCCGAAACGACACTTCCTTTGGACTATTAGGAAAGCAGCCTGGTACAAAGGGACAGCAATCACCAAAATAACATCTGGCTGGCTAATCCCCTGTCTGAGAATCTGGGAGATTCAATCAGAGTTATTATGACTCATACCTGGATTGGAATAAGCTGTCATATATCGCATCACAGTTCCTGGCCACATCCATTGTTTTAGAAATTCCCTTTCAAGCATCCAAAAGAGGTACAGGCATCAAGGATCCTCTCTGACCCCCAGAGGTGCCTCTACCAGCTGATTGGTGACCTCTAGACAATGACAATCACCCTCAACCAATCAGGAGCCAGGCTCTTTTGAGCTCTAGAAGCCTTGGCTCTTTAGGAGACTACGGATTCCAAAATCTATTCCAAGTCGCTTTTGCAGAAGCCCACTGGTTGATAAAAGCTTTTCTACATATTAAGAAAGGTCTTTGTCTGCTGAATGACAGGGAGAAGGAAGCCTTGAAAGAGAGTTCCCTAGTCTGGAGGCACATACCTGAATGCCATCTCCTATTTCTTGTAAAAAAAAATGAACCCTTTCCAAAGCTATCGGTATCTTGGTTTTGTTTTTATCCTCCACCATCAACTTCACTGAACTGGCCATGTTGTCCAAATGCCCAATCACTGTATCCCAAAGCAGTTACTATACTCCCAATTCAATTGTGTGAAATGTAATGTTGGTGGACAGGAAAAGAGATTTTAAGATGGGCTTAAAGCCAAACTTAAAAACTGTGGCATAGACACCAAGAACTGGGAAACCTTGCCCTTGAGTGCTCTAACTGGAGGTCAGCTGTGACCAGCAGTGCTACAGAATTCAAAGAGCTCAAATGGAGGGCAAAAGGGAGAAATGTGCCGAGAAGAAGGCACGTCAAGCCAACCTTGACCAGGAGCACCTTCCCCCTGGAAACTAGTGTTCTCACTGAGAACATGCGGATCAAGAATAGGGCTCCACACCTACATACAGACCCGCTGCCAAGACACTACACTTGGAGGACCATCATCCTCATGCTACAAGGGATTGCCTAAGTAAGTAGAAGGTTGTATTGTATCACCCAACTGTCCCATTTTGGCAGGGACAGTCCTAATTACTCCTCTGGTCTCACACTTTTTCTGCTGCTTTAAAAATGTCCCCATTTCTCTCTCACCATACCCCTTTTCCCCTTTGTTTTCAGATTACAGCAAATGCTGCAAACTAAATTGCACTCAATCGGCATATGAAGGAAAAGAGGGACTATTTTACATTTCCCAACAGACTGGCAAATCAAGCTGCTGTAGCTTCTTCTTGCTTGTGTGCTCAACATCAATGATAACTTTTGCCGTCTTGACCACACTCTGATCTTGCTTGGTCACATGTTCCAGTGTTCATCTATCAAATGTTTGAGAATAAGTGTTATTGAGATTACATCCTGCTATAGGCTTCTTATACATGCCCCAGTTTTAATCTAACCAGTGTTTTAGAATGTGTACTATCGAGCTGATATTCTGTTGAGGGCTTCCCATAGACATCTGCCCGGCTATTCCTGGGGAAATACTAGATAGACCTCTGGTTTGATCTAGCACTGCATGTCATATGTTCTCATTAAAAGTTTACCTGGGCAACATTGCATCTCCCTTCTCATCTAGCTTCCATATTCCTCTTTTGCTGCCCTTGGATATGTACACTTGTGTTCATTCCATCGTCTGATCACACCTCCAGTTTCCTTAAGACTTCTGTTCCTTATTTTTGTTCCTCTTCCACTTACCATTCATTTGGCCTATTATTACCTCCCTTGTTGATTTCAAATGCTATTTCTGCTTTTTCACTTCCTGATATTTATTCGCAGTTCTCCTCTTCTCTGCTTCCAGACCACCCTGCTGTGGGATGAATGCTCTTTCTCATCTTGGGGAGGAATTATATCCATCAAACATACATGTGAAAAGAATTACTTTAAGGTTTTGTTTTGCAGGGACAGACATTTCCATGGTTTTTAAAAAATTAATCCCAAGTACAAATCATTTCTGGCAAATCATTTCCGACACAGTTCTTCTGAAGAGGAAAACTGTTTTGGAATATATTAATGTTTTTAGACTTGCCCACTCTTTACACACAAAGGAAAAGATTAAGAAAAGAAAATCTTCATGCTGCAAGAGCAAATGCACAAGTCAACTCACCTCTACTGCTTTGCTTCGGGTGGGATGGGAATAAGGATCCATTAGAGCAACACTTCACAGCATAATTAGAGGAAAATAGGGTTTCCTCCTATCTTGCTTTCCTAATTGTTTTTCTCACCTTAAACCTGTCCATGGACTGATCATTTATCTTGCCCTGGATTTAGGAGCCCAGCATAAAAGAAACTTGCTTGCTAGGCGGTCTTTTCCCAAGTGTGTCCAGCTCTAATTTTAACAGAAATGCTTTGTACATGTAATTATAAAACCAAGGGCCGCTAAGTGCAACCATGGAGCAAAATCTCGACTGTTCTCTATTCTGTTTTAATTACGAAGCCTTAGAGCAAAAAATCCAGTTTCAAAGCCAGCTTGCTGTACAGTCCTCAATAGAGTTAAAGGAGAAACATTTTAAGCTGATGAGCTGACACTTGTAGAAGCAAATATATTAAATAAATCATGATTCATTTTGGGGGCTAAGGCTGACTTGCATCGACTCTTGGAAAAACTGGATCCTTAATGAGTGACAGTTTGGTGTTTTCTGTCACTTCCTACAGTAATGGCCCCAAGCTGACACTGCTCTGTGGGAGTTTAATACTTCTGAACAAAAGTTTTTTTGGAGTGAGATAGACAAGGTAGAAATCCCAAGGTGACTGAAAGGAATGTCTAATGACTGGAAAGACATATTTACCAGCAGCCTGTATGTAAGCTGTGACAGTTGACAGGGCTTGATTGTAATAAATATAGTTGATGAAGAGAGGAATGACAGGTGAGGACAGCGAGTGAAAAGGAGTCAAAAGAGCCTGCATTGGCTGAACCTTATTAACGGTAAGTTGGTTACAAAGCCCAAAGTCATGAAAGCAGAGATCTCAAACTGAAGCCTAAACAGCGAAATGCCTTCTATCCGTATACTGCAATAACAGACTACAGTTTGTTGACCTTTCTTCAAGCTTCTTCTTTTGCCATGCAATAATTCATACCAGGGTCGAAAGGTAGTCTTGGGGACAGGGAGTTGCTGAATATATAGAATGATTAATATCCCTAATAGTGATTATCTCGTCATTGCAAATTCAATCCTCCTAACTTTTCAAAGCACTTTAATCAGAAGAGATGATACATGCCACCACTTACCTACATACCATGAGATCTTGAGATTTTGCTTTCAAAAACAATGATGCCAGCCTTCTTTAACATTAAATTAGTTTTACAACCCAGGACAGGCTTCCCCAGAAGCAGAAAAGGCCACTGACCCTTGAAATGTAGACAACTCTGGCATATTAAATTGTGACACTTTTTTGGGGATAAAAGAGATTTTTTCCCAGGATTTGAACAATAGAATTTTATTTGGAACTGTACTTCATTCCTGATTCAGAAAGAAATGTTTGCTGTTGAAAGTAGCTGTGTTATTTCTTTCACGTATGTGAAATTTCCAGTTCTTACTTGCTAATATAATTAACCCTTGATCACACCCACCACCCATTTTCACACGTTCATTAGGAAGATGGTTTGCATGAGAGGGTGCATGAGTGTACATGTAGCATCTTTTCTGGTGATGGATCGAAGGGGTGTTAACTGCAATCATTTTTTAATGAAGGAAAAAATAGTGTGCCTGAAGGAAAGCAAGGAAGAAGTACAAGATCTTAATGTGAAGGTTAATAAGACACCAATGAATCTCACATTCTAAGCAACTGCTGAATATTCTAGCCACTCTCTCAAACATTATCTCCCCCATTGTAAAGTATCAGATTGTAATAGTAAAGAAAATAGTAAAGAGAAAAAGCTTTATTCAACTTAATTTAATTTTTAAAATGAAGATCAATTGGTTTTATTGGCATGTGGAAAAACAACAACAGAAATGTTAAGGCATTAAAAGAAATAGTCAGAAGATGTTGTGCTTTGATAAGGAAAGCTTCCTCAGTACTTTTAAGCAGAACTGTCTCAAAACGAATTCAAGGAGGTGCTGGTGGGTTGAAGGGGGGGGCACCAGGGGAGCCTGTGTGGGCACATGAGAAAGGCCTCTGCGGCAGCACAATTCTTATATGTCAGTCATTTTAATGTTCCTTCTTTGTTGGCTGCCTGTCTCCCACAAGGCTCTGGTTCAGGCAACTTTGCTTAACATAGCTAGTTAGCTACCTTTCTTATCATGGCAGCATTCAGAAAGGTAGCTATGGAAGATGTCAGCCTAATTGACACACACACATATCCATTCTCCACAATGTACACATACAATCTATGGGCCTGATTCCCAGCTCCCATAGAAATCTCTTGCAGTAGAGGAGGTTGATTTACACCAAGTGAGAATCCGGAATTAATGCACATTCTAACAATGCTGTATATTTCTCATGCGCCTATTTAACATATTTCTGTGCAAGCATGTATGTTTTATAAGCAGGCTGAAAACTGAGTATTCTTAATAATATAGTATGTATGAGAAAATACATACTATATGATCAAGAATACTCAGTTTTCAGCCTGCTTATAAAATAAGTCTAACTTTGCATTCACTGATCCTTAACTACAAGGTTGTCAAATGACAGAGTACACTGGCTGTATGAATGGAAGAACTACAAAGATATTGCCAAATCTTTGTAAAGAGCTCTTGTGCATACTAATCTGCATTTCCACAGTCTACATAGCAACAATTATAACCTTACATCTCCAATAGCAGGTTTGCTGTACATTTCATGCCACTTCTCCTTCATAAAAATGTTACTTATCATATATACTCCACATGTCAATCTTAATTTGTTTTTGCAGATCTTATCACTGATTGCTTTAGTGGTATTATGGCAATTGTGACAAAAAAAAAAAAACCCCACACACTTATCCCTGTATATTTGCTTTAACAGATATGCTTAACAAACATGCACCTTAACAAATATCAATATCTCTAAATGTACTGTAAGGCAAAGTAAGGCACTTGCATTAGCTAGCAGATGGTGGGAGTGATGTAGTAGTAGCCTCCTCACCACACATTCTTGGCGTCCCACTTTAATTTTGATATTATGGTTAAGATCCATCAGCACATTATTGCATTATAGCCACATTTTTATGCCTTTTTTGGCTGAAAAAGGAGTGGTGCAACTATTATGCCATAAAAAATAATCCTGCTGAAAGATTATCTGCATACAGTGTGGCCAGCAGAGAAAGACAGTTTTCCTACTGTAAACAGCCTAGCTAGCACAGGGAAGATTCCAGGCTTCCTTCTCCATGTGTCTTGTTTCACTATACAAACAACAGTTTTGCCCATGCGCCCACCCCCTTTCAGCCATGGAGTTTGACTTTCGGCTGTGTCCGAAAGAACTGGGTTGAAGAAAGCCAGTACTGTAGCACTCTCTTCAATCTAGTGCTTTTGGATTCAGTTGAGAGAAGAACAGTAGTTGAAACAGGTTGGGTGCATGGGGGTAACACAGTCAATGTGTGATGCAGCACACATTCAGCTAGAAACAGCATGTTTAAAAAATCACCAGAAGTTCCAGAATAAGCTATAAAATCCACTGCAGCCAATCAGTGTATAGTTGATACAAAGAAGGAACCAAAGACCACAATGAAGAGTGCTTGTGAGGACAGGGCGAGAGCTGAAGCATTTGGGAGAAGCAACTGGATTCACAGCTTAACTGGAAGGAAACCAATACCTTTCACTAGAGAGAAAGCCCCGCATTCCCATGGAAATGCTTGCTTTCTCTTTCTTGCTTTCCCCTGCTTTCATCTAGCGCTGATCTGCATCAGACAGGCTGCTTCTTATCATCATGCCGGACAAGATGGTGTGTGTGTGTGTGTGGGGGGGGGGGGGGGGTCCTTGGATCAGATTGATCCACAATCAGCAAATTTTTGTGGCCATTGTCCTAGCTTCAAGTTGGTTCCTGGGATGCCTGTGGGATGCCACATCTTGACCTTGAGTTGCCTTCGGGCTGAGAAAGGCGGTATATAAATATGGCAAATATATAAATAAATAAATGGCTGTGTAGAAACAGACTCTGGCTTTTCCCTGCTTATTTTTGAAATCTGGTTTACTCTATAACTGATTTGAGAGTTTTACAAATCAAGTTGAAAAAGAACAGTTTTTGCTTCAGAATTTGGGACTGGGATGAATCAACTCAAGCTGCCAATGCAAAAATACAAAAATACAAAATACAAAAATATTTTCCTACCAAAGGAGTGAAGATCTTTCTACAGAATTACATGAGCAGAGAACATCAGGAATATATAAGTGTCAGTGAGTTATAATGAAATCTGAGAAATTGAGTTTTTAATCTAGCAAAAGTTCATTTCTTTAATTTTTCCAGGTAACTATAACACATGGTGAGTAATCCTGAGTAATCCTGATGGAACAGCTACCTAAAAAGTCTGCATATGAGCAATTTAATGGCAGGGGGATCAATTTATCAGCATGGGCTTGAAATTCTGGGGTCTTTTTTCTGAAGCTAAGTTAGGGAAAAACAGAAGAGCATTACTTTTCCTTCAGCATTTGGTGGAAGTTAATGCCCACGGCTTCAACTACAAGAGTGCTGATTTTTCCTATACAAGGAATTCATAAAAGCCTGCCAAACACATTGGATCTCATTATATATATATTCCCTGTCGCTATAATAACATCGTTGGAACACCCAGAATGTGATTCACTCCTGAGGATTGAGTAGGGGTTTTTTTTCCTGAAGAAAGTGAGCGAGAACATGGTTTTGAATTATGAATAGAGAGGAAGATGTTTGGGGACTCATGGGTAGGTCACCTATCAATGTAATCAAAGAGTGAATACATCAGGTGATGCCTTGAGGAAGAGGGAGGGGGGAACAGCTCCGAGGGCCTGGACTACCCCTCCTGTAAAACAGCTGAGCTCAACAGTTACTCCAAGGAATCACTTACCCCACTATTTTCCAGGGTTTTTACACCAAGTTTGATTACAATAGTAACATAGAATTGATTTTCTGGGGCTTAGGACAGTTGGCAAACTTGACTAGACTTAAAATAAAGCTCTTTGATTCCATCTGCAAAATTAGAGCAGATTTGATAAAGTGAAGATGTACCCTTTGAAGTATTCCCTATCAACATAAGTGCTAAGAACACTTGAGTGAAGGAATTTTAACAGTTTTGAAAGCAGTAGCAAAGGAACATCAATAAGGATTGCAGCTGAGGGCATGCCCACAAGGCAGAAGACTAACTGCATCTATCCTGCAGGCAAGAAGCAATTGCTAAAGATTTCAGACTTTTTAAAGTTTAGAGTTCACCTCATAAAAACTTTATGCTTAACTTGTGATAGGTTTTTGCTAGGTGGTTTTAGTTTTGTTGTAAGGCACTCAGGTGCAGTAGGGTGGTGTTGATTTTTTTTTTTATAGAAAAGTCTGGTTTGCCTGTCCACCCAGGAGTAAATCAATAAGCCTCTTTTTTCCCTTTCATATCAAAATAATGTCTAATAAAGAAAAGAGGATGATTTTTTTTCTTGGAGAGGGAGGAGGTAATGGAAGGATGATATTACATGATATGGAAGGAGGACCCCCCCTCCCCCGATATTTAGTGGAAACTGTGAGTATGCAATTTTGTCTACTTTATTTTATCTTTCTCTATAAGCACTCTTAAAACCATATGTATTTCTGATAAGCGGCTATTCTGGAATCCAGACATGTATGAATATCTTTGGTTACTTCTGGATCCTGGAGATGAGACAGCTGGAGAAACACAGAAGTTACCGTGCTGCTATCCAGGAAAAGAGAGAAGGTAATTCTGCTATTTATAGCCATTGGTATTATAGGCTTGACCAATCCAGAGTTTTGGGCTGTTTCTACATGGCTAAAATAAAGTGGCGTCCACACAATGGTTCCAGGAAGTCCACATGACAAACAGTTGAATTTGCAGCAGAACCACTGAATCCATTTATTAATCTGGATCTATAGAACAAGGATTGGCTCTGGAGTGATCCTGTAATTTCAGAAGTATGGATAGCTGTATTGGGCTGGATTTGGCTCAATCTACTTTCCATATTGCCAATGTTGCATCACCAGCAGCAAATTGTTCTTTCTCAAAAGCTTGTTGGCAACATCATGTGTTAGTTTGGTCTGATGATGCCATAATGTTTCTGTATTTGTTCAATGTGTTCAAATAGGTAAAATATTAATCCTTTATCAATTGAAGAATGAAATGCAAGGATATGAGATATGGCATGCTATAGAGTGCACCCTTGGTATTCACTGGGGCTTGATTCCAGTACCTACATGGATACCAAAATCCATGGTTACTTAAGTCCAATTATATACAATTATGTCCTTTACATAAAATGTCAAAATCAAGGTGTGTTTTTGGAACATTTTTGGAATATTTTAAACTTGTGGATGGTTGAAGCTATGGATACAGAATGCATGTACTCAACGATCCTATTCTATATGAGTGAACTTTCAAGTATGATAATAAGAGGGGGAAATGGCAGAATGATTAAACAATAGTCAAACAAAGCAAAACAAGATCAAGTGTTTTTCTTCTTCAGAATAATGTGGTCCAGAATATGTTACAATCCTATTCCTTGCCCAAAACTATTTAACAAATGAATTCCTTTTGGGAATATCTTATATTTGGGTGTGGGGAGGGAGGGGGAGGAATAATAGGACATTTATGAAGCATTGAACACTTACAATGCATGGCAAATGAATAATTAATTCAGGTCTTTTATTTATGCATGTAGGATGAATGACAGAACTATAAAAATGTAAATAAAGAATTTATAAGAATGCACCAACTGATAATAAGAGATCATTTTTTGAAACTTATGCTAGAAATTATCTTAAACGCAAACATATATTGAGATGTTATGGAAGGTGGACAATGCATCTGATGCCAGGAGGGAGAATGGGCTTAAGTCTTCTGACATTATCATATTAGGAAATGTTCTGTTTCTGAGAAAGTTTGAGATTGATTTTGAACGGGTCCTTTCATATGACATTTGCCCCATCCTGTCAGTTTTCCATCAGAATCTGTCTGCAAAGCATCACAGAAACGGATTATTTGCAGATGGAATTCGAATTGTGTTTCTTCCATTGCTGAAGCACCGGTTTTGTGTGTGATAGGAAAATCTGTATGCCTCCCATCAGTAATGTTACTTTTTAAAAGGTCATAGAGTGATGGAGGGGGTGTTTTGAATTGATTGGGCGGAGCCAGCCTTTTGTGGTGTGATGAGTCAAAGCGCAGTATTTTCAAATCATAAGAATCGTAATAATCAGGTCTGATGAGGAGAGTATACATCCCCTCTCAATATAGTAAACATCCAGTCCTTTAAAAAATGAGTTTAAACTGATATGAACAGATTATATCCCAATGTAATAAGGTCCTTAGTTTTAAAATTTGTCCCCCCTACTCTAGTTTTCATGGAAGCCATTCAGGCAGGCATGTAGCCGGGGGGGGGGGGGGCTTGAGGGGCTTCAGCCCCCCCCCCCCAAATTCTCATGGTGGTTCGCAAAAAGGCTTTACTGGTGCATTATTTAAACTGTTATGTTTATTCATATCATGATCTGATCACCATACTCAATATATCCCATATGCATGGGGGTATTGGGGTAATGATACAAAAGGTTTGCTAGGCTAGACCCTCTTTCACTCAGACTCAGCCCCCCCCCAAAACCCCCCCTGAAAAAAAATTACCCCCCCCTCCGAAACGAAATCCTGGCTACGGGCCTGCATTCAGGTACTAGAATTTATCTCTATTTTAATGGTTATGGTTAATTTTGGCACTGGCTATTTTTCTGGCACGGTTTTTGAGTGGGTTTTTTTGAGGGGGCATTCAACACCATGTATATTGATAGTACTATATAGAATGATCATATTTTCATAGTCTACCAGGGGTTTCTGGCCGAGGATTTGGGTCATTATATATATATTGTCCAAGATTATTGGAATTGGTGAAATCTCATCAAATAATGTGACCTATTCCAAGTAGTGATTTTTTTTTTTTTTTTTTTTTGTAATTGTGAGCCTACATTCACAATTTCATTTAGGCATTTTATCAGTTTCTTTTCTAATTGCTGCTAGAACATCTTTCCTCATTGGAACCACAGTTATTTTCTTTTACTACAGGTGTTGAATTTCAATTGTAGGTCTTGATATTTCATAATATTTTTATCCCATTGTCTTTGGTTCTATTGTCCCCTGGCATGATGGCGATGACAATAATAATAATGCATATAGAACAATACAAGGAGAAGATCAGAAAACTCCTGGACCCTACTATATACAGAAAACTTAAGCAAGACCCAACTTCCAAAATAACCAGAAAAACCAACACTCTAATTAAGAACTCCTCAATCAACTTTGACATACGACAGCAGCTATGTAAATCGGAAGCCCTTCCACCCAGGCTTTATGAACTCCCAAAAATCCATAAGGACTCCACCCCACTCAGACTCATCGTGAGTGCCATTGGATCCCCCACATTTGACTTAGCCAAATTTCTTGCTGCACAGTTACAAAGCCACATTGGGCTCACAACACACTACATCAAGGACTCAGCCCACTTCATTGAAAAAATCAGCAATCTCAAGCTAAATACAAATGACAAACTGATCAGCTTTGATGTGGTGTCTCTATTTACCATGGTCCCAGTTGCAGACACCATGGCACTCATCAACCAGAGGTTCCCAGAAGACATCACGGCGCTGTTTCACCATTGCCTCACCACCAGCTATTTTCAGTGGGACAATGAATTCTACGAACAGAAAGATGGAGTAGCTATGGGGAGCCCTCTCAGCCCAGTCATAGCTAACTTCTACATGGAACACTTTAAAAAACAAGCTCTTGAAGCAGCAACCAAAAAGCCCACTATATGGTTCAGATATGTGGATGACACTTTCACCATTTGGAGCCATGGAGAAGAAGAACAACAGGTTCCTGGAGCATCTTAACAGCATCCACCCAAACATCCAGTTCACTATGGAAAAAGAAAAGGAAGGAAGACTGCCTTTTCTAGATGTCCTAGTCATCCGTAAACCAGATCAACAATTGGGTCACACCGTTTACAGAAAACCCACACACAGAGATAGATATCTACATAAAAACTCCAACCATCACCCAAGTAAAAAAAGAAGCACCATTAAAGCCTTGGCAGACCGTGCAAAAAGAATATGTGAACCCCACCTCCTCCAAGATGAACTGAACCACCTCAACTGGGCTCTACAGGCCAATGGATATTCCACCTCAGACATCAGAAGAGCTGCAAGACCAAGAACAAGCCACGAGAGTCAAGATGAAGATCCACCCAGAGGAAAAGTGTTCCTGCCATACATCAAGGGAACCACTGACCGCATAGGGAAGCTGATGAGGAAACACAACATACAAACAATCTACAAACCCACCAAGAAAATCCAACAAATGCTACGTTCAGCAAAGGACAAGAGGGATCCTCTCACCTCTGCAGGAATCTACCGTATACCATGCAGCTGTGGACAAGTCTACATAGGGACCACCAAACACAGCGCCCAAACAAGAATCCAGGAACATGAAAGGCACTGCAGACTACTTCAACCAGAGAAATCAGCCATAGCAGAGCACCTGATGAACCAGCCTGGACACAGCATTTTATTTGAGAACACAAAAATGCTGGACCACTCTCACAACCACCATGTCAGACTACACAGAGAAGCCATTGAAATCCACAAACATGTGGACAATTTCAACAGAAAGGAAGAAACCATGAAAATGAACAAAATCTGGCTACCAGTATTAAAAAACTCTAAAATTGCAACAGCAAAAACAGCAGAGAGAAAAACAGGCAGGGACATCTAATCACCTTTCAAGAAGAGTTTGCTCCAGGCACAGTCAGCCCATTGTATGCTAATCAAGGTGGTCAGTTGAAAGATTCACACCTAGCCCAACTTACAAAAGCCCTTTGTCTCACCCTGGTCATTCCACAGATATATAAACCCTTTTCCCCAGTTCCAGCAGACCTCACCTCTGAGGATGCTTGCCATAGATGCAGGCGAAACGTCAGGAGAAATGCCTCTAGAACATGGCCATATAGCCCGAAAAAACCCACAAGAACTTAATAATAATAATAATAATAATAATAATAATACTTTATTTATACCATCTCTCAAGGGACTTGGTGAGGCTTACATGAGGCTGAGCCCACAATACATCAATAATAAAAGCAATAACAACAAATAATACAAAACAATAAAATAAAACTCATAACAAAAATAAGCAATAAACATTCACAGTAACACAACGACATTTAAAACCTATGGCTGAGCCAAATGTAATAATTAACATTTGAAGATAATGCTGAGCATGAACAGATGAAATATGAACTAGGATAGAGTTTTCTGAGAGGGATGGGGCATGCGGACATTCCTAGATCCATAGTAAAGTGCATTTAGAGGACATATTGCTGGGAGTTTCCTTATTCTGGGTAGGCACACTGGAACAACCACGTTTTCAGGCTCCTCCTAAAGACTGTCAAAGTTGGGGCATACCTGATGTCCTTGGGGAGTGAGTTCCAAAGTCGAGGGGCCACCACCGAGAAGGCCCTCTCTCTCGTCCCCACCAATCACGCCTGCGACAGCAATGACAATGATGACAACAATGATTTGGCATGAGGAGAACACTGTGGGGAAAGTGGCTACAAATTTAGAGTGTGTTTGTCATTTCGTGAAAAGGAATACAATGGAAATAGGAAACAGCAAGAAAGAAGAATGACATTTTAAAGATGGGTAGACTCAGTGAAGAAAAGGACAGTCCTGAGTTTGCAGGACCTGAGCAGGAATTTTAATGATTGAATGTCCTAGAGTGAATCTACAATGTAGAAATAATGCAGTTTGACATGACTTTAACTGCTATCACTCAGTGCTATGGATTCCTGGGAGCTGGAGTTTGGTGAGCCTTTAGTAATCTGTGGAAGAGAAGGCTAAAGACTTGGTAAAACAATAACTTCCCATGATTCCATAGTTTTGAACCATAGCAATTCAAGTGATATTATTTATTTATTTACAGTATTTCTATACCGCTTTTTTCACCCCTAGGGGGACTCAATACTACATTAATTCTACAGTGTAGATGCACATGAAAACCCTCCAAGGTCACTTATAGGTTTCAGCCAACTTGATAGCAATTAACAACAGTTGCACACAGCTTTATTTATATATATTTAAAAGCACCCATGATTCTAAGATGCATTCCATTTTTAGAGATATTTATATGAGGGGTGCAATGTGCCTTAGAATTGAAGAAATACTTTAATTTGTACTTAGCCTCTGCTGTTACATCTACTCCTTGGGAGACCTCTCATATCTTGGACACATAAAATCATGAATTTATTTTTAATTTTTAAAAGCATACACATCAAGAACTGTTGTCCATAATTTTCCAGGTAACAATTGCCGCAGCTGACTGCCTGACATACTTTTATTGTAAAATCTTCCCACTGAATGCAAAAGGTTTGCTCTTGCGAGGTGTGTGCCTTCTTGTGAATTCTGTGAAAGCCAATAAATATGGGCTGATTATACAACCCCCAGGCGGTGCATCTTAAATAGTCATTAAAAACAATCATTATGACTCGAAAGAGCTGCAACAGGCTTCTGCTGGAATGCTTGCTTATAATTAGGTAATCCTTTTTCAGAATCAAAATGAATGTGTAATCTGAGAACAAAGCAAACAGTTTGAAAGTTCTGAGCTGACTGTGCCAAGATCTAATGCATCAGACAACCTCAAAATTAGTGCATAAACAAGAGCTGATGTGTGGCGGAGGAAACGGTGCATTAATGACGTCAGAGTGAAGCGGGGTTACCCAGGGCAATACCTCGCAAGCTCAGCTTTCAGGACAGTTAAAAGGAAACTGAATTGATCCCAAAGAAACTGTTCATTAAGGGACTCTTCCTATCTTTCATTGCATGTTTTATACCAGATCAGATGATTTACTCATTTCCTCCAGTGTTGCTATCTCTGTAGAGCTTTTTAAAAACTACAACTCCCAGAGGTGACAAGTAGAGTTCTGCATTTGGGGTAAACCTTGACCTGTTTCGTGTCCTGGCTTTCGGTAGGGGCCTCAATCTGTTTTATGGGAGCCTCCTAAAATCAAGAGGTCAGATATCTGTTTTCACTCTGGGGTGCCAAAAGATCCATTTTCTATCAGCCCATTATTGGGGGGAGGGGGGGCTTCCCAGGCTCTCCTTCCTGTCATTTTAGGCATTTAATCTGTTTTACTGTAGAGAGGAGGTGCTCAGCTGCAGGCAGGTGAATGTTTTAAGAAGGCTTCTTACCTGTTCTACTCTCGAGAGGCACTTGGCTGCAGGCAGGCACATGCGCTTTCTGGACCTGCATGCCACACACACTTTTTCCAATCCAAGGAGGCTGCTCACAAAAAGCAGGTGAGGAGCCGGGATTGGCTCCCACTTGCTTTTGCGTTGAGGTGATTTTCATACCGGGAGGGGGGTTTCTGTTACGTGCTCCCAAAGGTAACAAAGAAAACAAAATAATGAATTAACAAAGGAAAACAGATCTGCACACAACCTGGTTACAAGTGCTTATATAGTACTCCGTGATTCTGGGATCTATAGTTCAGAAAGCAATTGTTTCTTTGATTTGCAGTCTCTTTCCAGAGTCTCAGGAATAGAGCTTTCCCATAACTTATTATATGATCCCTTTACCTGGCTATCCCATGGATTGTGTCTATGTTTTCGTCATTTTTCACCAGTTTTAGAATTTACAAGAGACAAAGAATAGGTGAAGATTTTCTTGCAGGAGGAAGAAATTTGCCAAAATTGCTTTATTGCATACTGCAGTCAGCAGGTAATGAAATGAAACAATTCTAGCTGGGACTAATGATTTCATTTAAGACATGCTTTATAAACTGACAGGTCAGGAACATACCCAGTTTGTCTGCTTACTCTCTTTCTCTCTCATTCTCTCTCTCTCTCTCTCTCTCTATATATATATATATATATATGCCACAGCCTTGTGTGCGACTGGGCTGCCCGTTTTCTATAAGCAATGAAATAGTGTCCACTCTCATTAGCCACTTCAGAATCATTAAAGAGTTTAAAATCCAAGAGTTCAAATAAAAATATGTAGCATTATTTGCTGTAATTATTAAAAGCCTGTCATGCAATTGTGTCTTTCCACTGGATTCCAGAACAACAGTGATGCCCTGATGGTAAAGTATCAAAATTGCAGCCAAAGCAAAGTAGACACTTTATTTATTTATTTATTATTTATTATTTATTACTTGCACTTATTGACCGCCCCTCTCAGCCCGAGGGCGACTCGGGGCGGTGAACAGCAACAAAAAAGACAGAGTACAGTAAGCCAAAACAATACAGACCGGACAAATACAACATAACAAATACTTAAACTAAAAATCCGCTTCGCCAAGTCCTGGGGTCATAGCCAAACTCGTAGTCCTACATCATTCCATTGTCATTCAACACTCAATTAAAGGCCTGCTCGAAGAGCCACGTCTTCAGGCTCCTACGGAAGGCCATCAGTGAGGGCGCCTGTCTAACTTCAGCAGGGAGGGCGTTCCACAGCCGGGGGGCCACCACCGAGAAGGCCCGCTCTCTCGTCCCCGCCAGACGAGCCTGTGAGGCAGGCGGGACCGAGAGAAGGGCCTCCCCGGATGATCTCAAGGCCCTCGTGGGCTCGTAGGCCGAGATGAGGTCTGCAAGGTATTTTGGGCCGGAACCGTTTAGGGCTTTGTAGGATAACACCAGCACCTTAAATTGGGCCCGGTAGCAAATCGGCAGCCAGTGGAGCTGGGACAGCAGGGGCGTTGTATGCTCTCTGCGTCCAGCTCCCGTTAACAACATGGCTGCCGCGCGCTGGACTAGCTGGAGCTTCCGGACCGTTTTCAAGGGCAGCCCCACGTAGAGAGCGTTGCAGTAGTCGAGGCGGGATGTGACCAAAGCGTGTACCACCGTGGCCAAGTCAGACTTCCCAAGATACGGGCGCAGCTGGCGCACGAGCCTAAGCTGTGCAAATGCTCCCCTGGTCACCGCTGAAACCTGGGGCTCCAGGCTCAGCGACGAGTCCAGGGTCACACCCAAGCTGCGAACCTGCGCCTTCAAGGGGAGTGCGACCCCGTCCAGCACAGGCTGTAACCCTATACCCTGTTCGGCCCTGCGACTGACCAGGAGTACCTCTGTCTTGTCTGGATTTAATTTCAGTTTGTTCACCCTCATCCAGACCATTACAGCGGCCAGGCACCGGTTCAGGACTTCGACGGCCTCCTTAGTAGCAGGTGGAAAGGAGTGACAGAGTTGGACGTCATCTGCGTACAGGTGACACCGCACCCCGAAACTCCGGATGATCTCACCCAGCGGCTTCATGTAGATGTTAAACAACAAGGGGGATAAGATGGAACCCTGAGGAACGCCGCAGGTCAACGGCCGTGGCGTTGAACAGGAATCCCCCAGTAACACCTTCTGAGTACGACCCTCCAGAAATGACCGGAGCCACTGCAATGCAGTGCCCCCAAGGCCCATCTCTGCAAGGCGCCTCAGAAGAATACCGTGGTCGACGGTATCGAAGGCCGCTGAGAGGTCCAGGAGCACCAACAGGGACACACTCCCCCTGTCTAGCTCCCGGCGCAGATCATCCACTAAGGCGACCAAGACCGTCTCGGTACCATGTCCCGGTCTGAAACCAGACTGTGCCGGATCCAGATAATCCGTGTCTCTCAAGAATACCTGGAGTTGTGAGGCCACCACGCTTTCCATGACTTTGCCCAAAAAGGGAAGATTGGAAACAGGCCGAAAGTTGTCCAATTTAGTGGGGTCGAGTGATGGTTTCTTCAACAGCGGCTTTATAACAGCCTGTTTTAGGCTCGCTGGAATCTTGCCTTCCCGAAGGGAGGCATTAACCACCACCGTTACCCACTCGGCCAATCCCCCTCTGGCCTCCTTAAGAAGCCAGGATGGGCAGGGGTCTAGGATGGACGTGGTGGGTCTCATTCCTCCAAGTACCTTGTCCACATCCTCGGGTTTCACAAACTGAAAAGAATCCAACAAAATCTGACAAGCAGGTGCTTGAGTCACATCCACGGAGACTGCATCTAACGTGGTGTCCAGCCCAGAACGGATCAAAGCGACTTTGTCTGCAAAGAACCGAGCAAATGCTTCACAGCGCGTTGCCGAGTTGTCAGGGCTCCCCCCAGTGGGGGGAGTTAAAAGACCTCTGACAACCCGAAACAACTCCGCCGGACGGTTCTTTGCAGACGCAATAGTGGCCCCAAAGAAGGTTTTCTTTGCGGCTTTTATTGCCGCGGCATATGCCCTCAAAAAGGACACAAACCGTGCTCGGTTTGACTCGCTTGGGTCCGAACGCCACACGCTCTCTAGAACCCTCTTCTTTCGCTTCATCGCTGCCAGCTCCTCGGTGAACCAAGGGGCTGGTTTAGCTCGGTTACTTGAGAGGGGACGTTCCGGAGCGATCATGTCAATAGCCCTGGTCATCTCCCCATTCCAGAGAGCAACCAAGGCCTCGACATTGTCGCCAACCGCGGTGGCAGGAAACTCCCCAAGAGCCGTCAGGAATCCATTTGGATCCATTAGCCTCCTGGGGCGGACCTTCTTAATGGGTCCTCCACCCTTGCGGAGGTTAGGGGGCGCAGTGAGCCTAAATCTAACCAAGAAGTGGTCGGTCCACGGCAACGGAGAGATGGACAACTCCTCCACACCGCCACCTTGCTCCCATCCCTGGCAGAAAACCAAGTCCAATGTGTGTCCAGCACAGTGGGTGGGGCCAGTTATTTGTTGGGACAGCCCCATGGTTGCCATGGCGGACATGAAGTCCTGAGCCGCACCTGTGAGGGTTGTCTCGGCGTGGATGTTGAAGTCCCCCAGCACAAGGAGCCGTTGGGACTCCACCGCCAGGCTCGAGACCACCCCCGCTAGCTCAGGTAGGGAGACTGTAGTGCAGCGAGGTGGACGGTACACTAGCAGAATCCCTATTCTGTCCCGGTCACCCACCCTCAGGTGGACGCATTCAAAATTTGTGGTCTGCGGGATGGGGCTCCTGGTTAGATGGATGGTATCTCTATAGACCACTGCGACCCCGCCTCCCCGTCCTCCGGCTCTTGGTTGGTGTTGCACAGAGAAACCTGGAGGACAAAGCTGAGAGAGATTTACGCCCCCCGCTTCATCCAGCCAGGTCTCCGTGATGCACGCCAGGTCTGCCCGCTCCTCCAGGATTAAGTCCTGGATCCAAGTTGTTTTTCCGTTGACAGACCTGGCGTTCAACAACACTACCTTCAAGTCAGAGGGCCCGCTCACCTGGTTACACCAAATTACCTTAGGAGACCTATTGGGAGTAATTAATTTGGAAAAACGGTCCGAATCAGGCCGAATTCGAGGTCTCCTTTTCCCGCATCTCCTCCCTCCCACCACGACCTCTATGGGGGCCCCTCGGCTAGTGGAACACCTCCCCCCCTCCATGCCGCCGGTATGGGCCATAAGAGTGCTTTCTCCTATGCTTGTTGTTAAGGTTCTTGGTTCTTGCCAGCATCCCCCCTCCCCCCTCCCTACCACATTCTCAGTCCCAGGCTCCGGACTCCGTCCTCTCCCGTCCCCTCCACCACACCAGAATAGCATAAACAGTATCCAAAGGGGGGCAGGGGACCACATGGGTAGCAGCGATACAGGTGGTGATAATAGTAAAGCTAGTTCATAAAGTGCAAGGATTTCAAAAACAGTCCGTCAATGAGCGATGGTCGTGGAGTTCTTAGCAGCAAAACACATTCAAAGGCACATTAATAAGGTGCTAGGTCTAAAGTGCTCTATTTAGTATTATAAAGTGCGGCATAGAGGGACAGGGCAGGGGGAAAGTGCTGGTGCAATCTAGCAGCAGAGGCAGGCGCCTAGGTGTTCTAAATCGATCTTCTTGCAATGACAGCAGATGGTAAACAATGACTATCGGAAGGTGCTAGTTGATCTTATACGATATTAACTAAATATTGCTATGACCCCAGTGAGAGCCTAATAGGACTCTAGGCGGTTGATAAACCAGCGGATAGGCTTCCGGAGTTGAAAACTCGGGGGTGGGGCAGCACAGGTGGTTAGTCGCACTTTGCCCAGTAAATAACAACGAAGGAGCCTCTATAAGATCTAATAGGAGAGGCTACGCAGCCGTGGCCAGTTCGAACGGCTCAGCGGTCCAGCAGAAGCCCAGCAGCCCAGCAGGCCCAGCGATGATGGCTTTCCACCGGTGATGGTTGCGGAGGCCAGGAACCTCCGGTCCCTGCCCTCAGCGGCCAATGGCGGGCGGCGGCGGCGGCGGACCAGCGGCGGTGGCTCAACGGCGGCCCAACCCCCGGCCTCACCAATTTGCAGCAGATGGTGGTAGTGGATTAGAGATCCAATAAGCTGATAGAAGAGGCCTCGGAGGTCAGCGATAGCCTAAGGAAGGGAGGCGGCGTGAGGTCTTCTGAGACGGCGGGGTGGACTCGCCCGAAGATGGAAAGTTGGGGCGGGGTTCCGCCACCGCTGGGAGCGCTCGATTCCAACCAGCTCCACCAAGATGGCGGATGGAGGCGGGCTCGCCTGGTGGCAGATACGGGCCAGTTGCTCAGGAACCCAGCAGCAGCCCAGCAGCTCAACGGCAGCCCGGCACCGATGGGGGCGCTCAATTCCAGCTCCACCAAGATGGCGGATGGGGGCGGGCTCGTCTGATGTCAGACCCGGGCCAGCAGCTCAGGAGCTCCGCAGCAGCCCAGCAGCTCAACAGACGTCCGGCCAAGCCGAGTGATGCAGGAGCCCAACAGCCGAGCGATGGCTCTCCACCGGCCGCGGTTGCAGGGGGCCAGGGGGCGCCCAGCCCCCCCCTCCCAGCGGCCTGGAATCTCAACACAGGTGGTAGATGACCAGCACTTAGTGCATTAATGTAATCCCTCAAAGCATAACACAAAGTAAGCTAAGATTTCAGCACATGTCACAATGCTGAAATGACATCATCAATATCAACTCACTAAGGAACCCCAGTTGCACCTGGCTCTGTCCTGGTGGGGTTTCCCAGGGCCAGGAGATGGCCTCTCTCAGGTTGCCATTCAGCCATGCTGCTTCAAAAGTTATTTGACTGTGTTGGCTGTTCTCTTGGGACAGCTCTTAAGAGCAGACCTAAGACAAAATCCTTTCTCTCTGGTTTTCTTTTAGGCAATAAATTTCCTGACCTGAACTCTGACATTTCTACAGCAAAACCCAATGAACTGAAACCAACTGAATAAGCTGAAATTCTGACTGTCCTACCACTTGATCACATGGGAAAACAGACCCATTGTATAATGCTTCCAGCAGAGTTCCTGGATGGAGCTTGCCAGATCCCAGAATGACATACAGCTACATGGTGGGGCTCCATCCATGAATTGGGCTGGAAGTGTCATATGATGGAGCAAGGGGAGCATGGGAGGCTTCCTGTGTTCTCATAGGGTAGAATGGGGAAAGCTGAGGTTGAAGCTGGGTGACGACGCTTCCCCCTGTGGAATGGGAAAGGGGGTGATGAGAGTGATGTGGGTGCAAGGTGAAGGGTTCCCACACTGCCTGCTGAAGTTTCCCTGTTGCTTAATGAATACCCCTGCTGTTCCCCAGATTTAGAACCTCCATGTGATTAGGTTCAAAGTGTGAGGATTCTTTGAGATGTTACTAGCACCTCCATGCTGATCCATATCTTTCCACAGCAGCTGGGTTTTAAAGAGGATGGCATGGCTATAGTAATTCAAAAGCTAAAGATAACAGTGTGTCACCAATCACATGTACATAAATCAAATGGTAGTCAGTGAACATGAAATCAGAACTGACACAAAATCATGAACTTCAAAATCTCACAGTAGTCCATGTTGTATCCAAACAACATACAATAAACAGAGGAAGAGATACAAGTTTTAATCTTTATGATGGAGATAAAACTCTCCCCCTATAAAATTTGGGATGTATTATTCATTCCATTCATTAATGTGGTTGTGTGATTTTGTGCAGAAATTGATTGAACTCAACAAAAGGGATGAATTTAAGATAGATAATAGAATAAAAGAAAGCCCAATAAGATAACATATGTTTTAGATTAGCATTGCTTTTACCAAGACTTCAGGCATTGAGACGGTGCCCTAGATTACTTTTGGATTGTATTTCTGTTAGTAAAACTCTGAATCTTGTGCTAGGATGGAATAATCACATCTGCATTTCCTCCCTAATTTATTCTTTAACGTATTTTATGTTGTGCAGATTTTGAAAGTCCAAGACATTGCAAGTTCCACCCTAGAGCACCTGCAAACTCCCGGCAAAAGGCCATTTGGTTGACTGAGCGAATGTAAGGCTAGTTACTGAGGAGATCTGATCATAGTTTTTGTTTTTGTTTAAACACCTGCAGAAATGTCACCTGGGAGTTTCAGCCTATTAAGATTCTTGTAATTGAAGCAAGAGATGATGTCGTTTATGATGGTACATAAGGAGAGAGAGTGTATGAAAGAAGTCCATGGTTAGATGACAGGAAATCATATTTCTAACGGAGTTTAGGGAGTGCATTCTTTGTAATGGGGTTAGCTAATCCAGATAGTAATAAGGATAGGAAAGTCAGCGATCATAATCACATTTAATAGATTCCAGATGGGGAAATATAATTGTTCTCATTATCATTGTAAAAACTCCAAGGAAATGCAGTCCCAAGATACTTTCATTTGTCAAGCAAGCAGGAAAAAAATGACACCAGGCTATGGTCATGCAGAAAAAATTATCAAGCATTATTACTGTTTGTTTCTAAAAGTGAAACAAATGCACAACATTCTATTTCTAGTTATAATGGTGTGACTCCGCAATCACACAAAATTCAAGTTGTATATATATATATATATATATATATATATATATATATATATATATATCTGACAAGACTTCTTTTTCCCCCCAGAAATGAAGTGGTGACTTGTTAAAATACACTAGGGTGACTTGAAAAATAAGCAGAAAAGTAAAACTATAGCCTTTGTTTTACTTTTGTCCTTTGTAAAATCCACAATGGACCCAAGAAGAAATGGTGCTGGAAAAATGCTGTCTCCTTGGGTCCAGCTGTTCGTTTTTGCAAACTGGAACTGGTCCCACAGGCCTCTTTGATATTATCTCTTGTCTTTCACTGTGCTGCCAAAGCATGTTCCCCATGTACCCAAAAGCACTATATATGGAATTGCTCCAGAACAAGGACGTGACTTGAGCAGCCCTTTATAAACCCTGACTCCACAAAAGCTTTTTTCTAAACCAGGACACGGAAAGAGTCAATGAATCCCAAGAAGAGCTACACAGCATGAGCCCTGTTCAAAAAGGAGATCAGGAGGAAAAGAGTTAACTGAAGCAATTGATAGATGAATCACAGGGCAAAATCAATGGGCCTGTTCTGAGTATGACTAAGTCTGGAACCAACCCAATGAACACACCCCAACTGCAGATCTGAATGTTTGTGCTCAGGACAAATCTACTGGCTTCTTGCAGCTGATATAAATACATTAAATAATGTGTGTGTGTCACAATACAGCTCACCAGTTCAGGAGAGATAATGGCATTTGGTCGTTTCCCTGTCTGTGGGATGGTGAATCTGCTTTGAGTTTTAGTCAGAACTTTAAATGAGCTATCCAAATTGGAGAACCCCTTTTGCGGATAAAGCCCATGATCTTGGGTATCTCCTTTAAAGCTTGTACTGAAACGATGAGCAAATTTACTATCTCAGTGAAATGAAAGCAGCTGGCTGCAACTAGTTCAAATAATGCAAAACTTTTAGCAGTTTCAATACCTCCATCCATAAACTGTACCACTTTTCAAATGGTACAGTGACCAGGTAGCTGTTGCCCCTCAGAACTGATAGGACAGGGTAACTAATGGATTGTGAAGACAAAAACAGTAGGCACATTTGAAATAATGTTATATTGAGGAGGGTGCAAGCTTGTTCTTTGATGCTCTAGGATTCATCAGGGAGCATTGGAAATCTGGCAGGCAGTGGGGGAAACCACTTCCCTATGCCCCACATCGACGCTTCCACCATCCCACAGGAAAGCATCGCTGCCTGGCTTACCTTCATGCTCTACCCATTATTCCTGTATTCCTTGGGCAGCATACTAGGATATTTTCAGAACTGGGAGACAGAGATCCACCAGAAGTAGTCCTGCGTCATGTGATAGGCTCCGTCTTCCCAGCATCCTGAAAGCATCCTAGGATGCTGAAAAACATCAATGTGATGAGGTCCTAAGACATGGAACAATGAATTAAAATTGCAAGAAAAGATATTCCACCTAAACATTTGGAAAAACTTACTGGTGGTTAGAGCTGTTTGGTAGTGGAATATGCTGCCTGAGAGTGTGGTGGAGTTTCCTTCTCTGGAGGTTTTAAGCAGAGGCTAGGTGGCCATCTTTCAGGAGTGCTTTGATTATACATTTCTGCACAGCAGGGTATTGGACTGGATGGCCTTTGTGATCTCTTTTCGTTATATATATATATATATATATATATATATATATATATATATCTCCTTATTATTTAAAAGTACAGGATTTTTTCTTCTCCCACCCAGGCTTCTCTCTGTTTTACTCCCACACACACACACACACACACAGCACTCTGTCTTAACAGCCTCAAACTGTAATAGAAGTGAAAGGCATTAAAGTGTATGTCTCTGTACTCTGACTGGATCAGAATTCTTTATTTTACAGGAAGTATCCCTTAGAGAGATACACATCTCAATTACACTTCATATTATAGTAAGACTGCCTGGAGATAGGAGCCATCAGACTTACAGAATTACTTGATCCATGGCAGAGTTGAAGTATTGCTGTTGTACTTTTCTAAAAACAAGAAAACCTCTTTTTAACAATGTTTGCCTTTCTTTCTTTTACCTATAGGCAGTAAAGAGAATATATATCTACTCAGGAGCCTCTCATTTTATGTATGAGATTTGAACTACCGTGTAGCATTCAGTATTCTTTACACTTTTTAATTTATAGAGGAAAAATGGTTTTCATGAAGAACAGCAAAATAATTATTTTCCCCCCTCACAGCCTAAATAATTTCATATGTTGCATTGCTTATTAGGAGAAACAGCCTGTATTTCACCATAAAGAGATGAAAATAAATTTTAAAAATGCAGAAATAAAAAATCAGTTTATTAGAAAAATCTTCCAGACATAAAGGTTGACATCTTGCATTGGAAGACATAGTTACAATGGCATCTCAATAGCTTCATTTCCTGATGCAAGGCACAGAAAATATTTTTAATCTATGTAGCACCTTCAATCATAAAACCCCAAACATCCTAATTGAGTGGATATGTATACACTGTGAATATGAAACCATCATGATCGT
This sequence comes from Anolis sagrei, assembly GCF_037176765.1. Classification (NCBI taxonomy): domain Eukaryota; kingdom Metazoa; phylum Chordata; class Lepidosauria; order Squamata; family Anolidae; genus Anolis; species Anolis sagrei. The sequence goes on along the minus strand of NC_090023.1, from coordinate 207,613,779 downwards.
GAAACTATATGTTATAGTTTCATAAATAACCAATAGGATTATGGTTAACATTTTAATATGATCATTTAATCTTTAAAAACAAAAAAGAACCCCCAACAACCCGGTTCATACCATTATTGCTTTAATTGTATTTTGTTTTAACTTAATGTGTGAATCGCCCTGGACTCCATGTTAAGGGAGAAGCAGGATATTGAATAAATTGTTTCTTTAAACTAATGATGACCCTTAATTTCCAGGTCAAATTAAATCCATGACTCACACATAAAGAAAATTGTATCCTGAAACACTGTTTGGAACTTTAGCATGTTGACCGAAGCAATACATTTTGCTGTCCCAGATGTAATGAAAGCTTGTAAGAGTTCAGTGCTAAGAATTCCTCCTGATACTGCAATGTATTCTGGGATGCTTCTCATGCCACACAATTTAGACTTGACATCTGCTGGTTTCAGAGCCCCCTTGTAGATATGCAAATCCATGGACGCTCAAGTCTCTTTATGTACAATGGTGTAGTAAAATGGTGAACAAGCCAAACAAATGCTAAAGTACCAACGATCTGGCAATATCGAAGCTTTACTGGAAGGCTGTTCCCTTTTCATTAGGCAACATCTGGAACTTTAAGTTGTAATCGGTGTCTATATCAAGATGAAAAACCCTGTCTCTCCAGATGTTTGAGACTACCAATCTGTAAGTGCTTACCATGGAATATCTTTTTTGAATCTTCTGGGAGCTGGAGTCCAAAACATCTGGAGAGCTAAACATTGCCTATCTCCCAGTCAAGAACTAGGACATAATGCAGAGACATTCTGTTATTTTGTTTATACAGTTTGCTTAGATATTCAGCAAAATATGTTCCCAATATGCACATTTGGATATGAAGAGCAAGCTTCTCAATGTTTGGTGCAGCTTTATATTTGCCAAATCTATATTGACAGGATTTCTTGAAAGTTGCAAAGAAGGTAATTAAATCATACACATGAATTCACTCATCTTCACGATTGTGAGCTACCTCATATGCAAAACCAATAGGTGGAAACTTTTAAACACTCAGGAAACTTAAGAAATGGGCACGTATTACATATACATCCAACCATCTGGTTGTTGGAGTTGTTGGATCTTCTTTCACATTGTCTACTAGAGAATGTCAGTATCTATGTCAAAAATATGTATTGCATTTCCATTGAGGGCTCTTTTAACACTATTCCTTTCATAGCTTTGAGGGCCCACACAACGAATGTCGGATGGTGGGTAGAATAGAATCTATTTTTAACTTCATTTTTTTTTCCTTTTTGAATACCAGAAGTGATTTTAAGAATTCTAATTCGCTTGCAATGGCTGATGTCTTCTCTGACTCTCCTTTATCCTTAGCTCTGTTGTTGCAGTACAGATGGGAGGTAGTCAACACAAAAGAACAGGTCAAATGTAACCTTTTCTTAAACTTTATTCCTCTGCATACCATTTCCTAGAGTCCTACAGCACCCATCCAATTGTGAAAAAGACTTTTGAACTGAATTGGAATATTTAGAATATCACTGGATGTTGCTAAACTACATCAATCCCACTCAAAGGAGTTAAAAGCGTGCAAGATAAAACAGGCTACATTAACATAGCATTATCTTAACCTTATAGATAAGGTTATCTGATGTGAGGAAGTGGCCATCTTTTCTATTGATTCCATGGTGCTATATTTCAACTCTTAGAAAAATGAATGGGTTGTTTCATGTTCACTGTGAAATGGTCTCTAAAGCATACTGTGAGCAGGACAGCTGCATTAGCAAATTAATTAGCCACTTTATTGTAGTTTACATTGATCATTACCAGGTATGTCTCTCTCATAAAAGATCTAAATTGCCAGCAGGTACACAACAAGGAAGATACTGTGCATATAAAGCACATGTTCTTTCAACCAAGAATGTGTCTTTGTCAGTGGATAATAGCAATTGATGTTTCACTCCCCTAGAATATTAACTGGATATATTTTAGTTGTCTGAAGCTCAAGAGAAAGGGGAAATGCTGGAAAATAAAATAGTGTATATTACATTTAGAGAGAATACATTTTACCTTCTAGTTTTGAAATGAAGTACCAACAATATTTTAGACTTATACGTCCAATGAGGAACAAGAAGGAAGGATCAAGAAGAAATCTGATATGTCAAAAATGAAAAAAAGAAAAGAAAACACTGTCTAAGCAAGTTCTGTACATGATTCACATTTCACCAAGGGGACTAAGCATGGGCCGTAGATATGGCACGAAAGAGATCCAATAATCTGAAAACAGCAACTAAAAGGGGGATGATTCCTGTTATTGTACCCCATCCATAAAAGAAAGGTGACCAAGGTCTAAATGCTAATAGAAATAATCTCTTATTTGCATGATTATTACTTCCATTTAGAATTTGCTGTGTGTGTGTGTGTGTGTGTGAGAGAGAGAGAGAGAGAGAGAGTTGGGCTATTTACCTGTATCAAGAGCAATCGCATAGTGGGTAAGAGCCAGACAAATGTAAACACCTTTATAATTTGGTGTTAATGGATGGAAATTAAAGAGAGGGCTAACTGTATTAATGAACTCAACAGGCCCTAAAATTCTAAACTTGGATTGGATTGTTCCTGGTTTTATTTTATTCTAGCTTGAACTTTGGCCAGCTGGCTTTGTTTATGTTGGACCACCTGCAGCTATGATATATGCCTTATATTCTCTGAGGACACTAAAATTAGGAAACGCAAGTTCAGAACCGTGGAGGTTGTATAAAACTTGATGTCAGTAAGAGAGGGATTAATCATAATGCTGCAGAAGATGAAGTGTTTGGCATTCATGTAACCATCTTTCAATTATCTTAGATAATATGAACTGCCTTGTATTGCATAAAATGAATATACCATTGAGGGTTATCTATAATGAATCAGTCACAGGAGATACAGTACTACAGCATATTCATGACTCTTTGACTTCAGGCAATGATGAAAGAAGCATATTGTGAAGAGAAAAAGATTTCTCTTCCATGGTGAATCAACTGTTGTGACTATGACGATGGTCCTAAGATTTGTGGTTCTTGAGTATTCTTGGCAATTCTGAAAAACAGCATTGTGAATTTGCTATTTGCTTATTGACTAGTAACGAGTGAACTAATGCTGCCTTTCCCAACATTCATTGTCTTGTGGAACTACAGCTTCTGTAAACAGGCTGGGAAGCTGCAACACAAACTGAGCTAAAAGAATATTATGTGATTTACCTTGTGGTTTTATCATAGATAATATGTGATTTAAAATACATATGCATAACCCATCTTCAAAATTCCAGAGCAATGAATTGTGTGAGTTTTGCTTACACAGTGAATGATGGGATGTATTTTATTGGATCTGTGTCTGTTGGTGCAGGATATGAAAACTGATGTCTTTCCTGTCTGAAGACAAGAACATAACAGCCTTAAAGCATGTATAGCACATGGCTCAATAAAATTATCAGTTTGTGTCCTTTATAGTGGGATGGTTTTCTAGAAGTTTGGAAACCTTGCTGTCCACCCCTATAGTTTCTAGACAGGTAAGCCTAATAAAAGTAGTTCAGATCTATATGCATATTTGCTTAGTGTGTCTGAAACCTGGAATCAGCAACAATTGGTTTATTGGATGCAAGATCCAGGTTCTTCAGCTTAACCATAAGCTTCTCTTCCCATAACCATTCCCTCTTGTTTCCACATGTCATCTGGGCCAGCAGGCCTAAGAAGTAGTGGAATAATTGGAAAAAATGATTGAAAAACATGTATCTAAAGATGTAGAAAGCCTTATAAAGAGATTTTTAAAGGAGAAACTAAGGGTCCTTCTACACAGGCACTAAAATACAGAAGTTACCAGGTTAAAAGGATGGGGGGGGGGTAAACCTGTGCTAATTTGCAGCAACTGACAAAAAACATGTGTTAAAAAGTTTTGCTTATAACCCAATTCTGACTGGAAAATGTGCATCACTGTATATCCTCACACTCCTAAAAATAGATGTTTTCCTTCCCTCCCTCCGTGTAGACTGCTCCAGAGGACATGTGCTTTTAAAAAGCTGAAAACAGCTGATCCCCTGATTGGGCTCTCAAATGTACACACAGGTAGCTCAAGGGAAGCACAAGTGTAAAGCAATTAGAACTCCCTGAAACTCTCTAATTTAAACATTATAATATTAAACAGAGTTTGAATTAACAATTGGGGAAGAGAGAAATCTGGCTGAAGTTAAAAATTCACACCGTTATGTGCTAGACCTCATACGAGCACATGTGAATCTGCTTGTATTTCTATGAAGATATTCACATGTATGCATGTACAATCCAGCATATAATGGAGTGTTTTTTAAATGTAAAAAACCTTCCACCGGATGTCCCCTGTCTACTGTTCATCTTGTTCTGATACAGAGTAAGCCTGTGAGGATGGCAGGGGACCCAATACTGGGACTAACAGGTCTGTGTGGAGACCTGCTGTCAGGTATCGGGATTTTTTACCACCCCCCCCCCTTAAAACATGGATTTTGTCGCTGTCTGGAAGCGCCCTAATCTTGCAGTTCAGAATTTCTGTCAAAAATGCACATGAGTTGTACATGTGAGTGTTGGGGGAGGATAGCATTTTCTGTGCAGAAAACACAATTTCTTCATAGAAAACTGTTTTTGAGCAGAAAACAGCATACAGAAAAACAACATACTTTTCAAGAAACTTGGGGGATTTTAGTATAGGAAATGCTGGGGGGGGGGGGAGTGTCCCTCATAGACATTTTGTTTTTGCACAAATGGCAAATAGTATTCAAAAATTGGTACAACCTTCTCACAGCAAGGCAAAAAGGGTAAAATTTGGCATTCTTGCTTGCAAGACACAAATTTAAGAAGATTTGTATCCCCTACAATGACTGTCATTGTCAAAGCTGATGGAGATCATTTATCTTTTTGTCATAACGTAAATAGTAGGCCTGTCGATTTTAGTTCGTTAATTCGTTTTTCGGAATTTATTCGTTATTTTTAGCATATCCGACGCGATTTCAAAACATTTTTTCAAACCCGGAAGGGTTTAAAAATATCGAAACAGCAGCCCCATTTTTTTTACGAGCTTCAGCTCGTCTCGTTAATGGGATGGAGGCTGCTGTGCTGCTGGTGCCTGGGAGCCCTTTCCCTTTCCCTGCTTCACCTACGGAAAGCCTGAAGGGACATACTTTCTTCCTCAAAAAAAAAATACGTATTTTGAATACTTGCTTGGTCTGTGAAGCTTGGTTGGCAGGTTGAGGGCGGCGTGTGTGGGGAGGGAAACTGATGGTCAAGGCGAAGGCACGGGAGAAGGGCGCGCGCGAAAGGGAGGGAGATGTGATTGGCCGGCGGGGCAGATGATTGACAGAAACAGGAGAAGGTCGTTGCAGCCAAGCGAAGAGAGAGAGAGGAGGGCGCCCTCCTCCTCCTCCTCCTCCTCCAGCTGGGAAGAGAGCAAGCGAAGAGAGAGAGAGAGGAGGGTGCAGCAGCCCGAGCCGATCGGATGGCGCGCGCGCTCCTGCGCCCTCCTCCTCCTCCTCTCTCTCTCTCTTCGCTTGCTCTCTTCCCAGCTGGAGGAGGAGGAGGAGGAGGAGGGCGCCCTCCTCTCTCTCTCTTCGCTTGGCTGCAACGACCTTCTCCTGTTTCTGTCAATCATCTGCCAAGCGAAGAGAGAGAGAGGAGGGCGCCCTCCTCCTCCTCCTCCTCCTCCAGCTGGGAAGAGAGCAAGCGAAGAGAGAGAGAGAGGAGGGCGCAGCAGCCCGAGCCGATCGGATGGCGCGCGCGCTCCTGCGCCCTCCTCCTCCTCCTCTCTCTCTCTCTTCGCTTGCTCTCTTCCCAGCTGGAGGAGGAGGAGGAGGAGGAGGGCGCCCTCCTCTCTCTCTCTTCGCTTGGCTGCAACGACCTTCTCCTGTTTCTGTCAATCATCTGCCCCGCCGGCCAATCACATCTCCCTCCCTTTCGCGCGCGCCCTTCTCCCCTGCCTTCGCCTTGACCATCAGTTTCCCTCCCCACACACGCCTCAACCTGCCAACCAAGCTTCACAGACCAAGCAAGTATTCAAATACGTATTTTTTTTTGAGGAAGAAAGTATGTCCCTTCAGGCTTTCCGTAGGTGAAGCAGGGAAAGGGATTGCTCACGCCGTAGAGCAGTAACGATGGCGGCGCCCAGGAGAGCAAAGTGATAGCGTTCTGGAGGAGGATCTTTTGGCCAAGCAGGTAGGTGGCTCCTCATAGTTACTCAGGCTATTTATTATAATAATAAATAATAAAGGTGGGAAAGAGAGAGAGAAATATGTTTACTAGGCCTGTTTGATGAAGAAAAAAATTGTTTCTAAAATGTTTTGTAAATATTTACGAAATTTCGTAAATAACAAAACATTTTTTTGGAAAGTTTTGTAAATATTTTAAATATCGAAACAAAAAAACACCCCAATTACGAATTGATTTTAGAAACAAATTTTTTCTTGATCAAACAGGCCTAGTAAATAGCTCTCTTAGATCTGAAGACCTAAGATCCTTATCACCATCTGTTAGATCTTACACTGGGGGCTTTCCGATTTGTGTGCGAGTTGCTGATCCATATGGTAAGTAAAAAAAAAAATGCAGATTTGCCTAGTGCCTGCATGAACTGAAAAAATCCTGCTTATCCAGATAGCTATTGCCCTACCTGAAGAGAAAACAGGTTTTCTATTTTAGTAATGCTTACATTGTATTTTACTTAGTTGCTGCTGGGTGCCTTGAAGTCATTTGTGACCTATTGTAACCCTAAGGCAAACCGATTACAGGAGTTCATCAGCAAAAATTTGTTCAGAGAAAAGTTGCCCTCACCTTCTTCTGAGGCTGAGAGGGTGTGACTTGCTCAAGGGATTCCATAGCCAAGAAGGGATTAGAACCCCAATATCCTCGTCTTACTCTTATATGAAAATTAGATGAGACTGGAATATGGCAATTCATTTCTAACAGATCAACGTGGGCTTGGTAAGTAGAATCCTCTTTCTACATGGTTTGGTCCTTGCAGAGGAAGGAAATAGGCTTCATTAGAAAACATTATCTGGAAAAAAAAGGTTTAGGGTAATTGAACTCATCAAATATTTTGATATATTCTGTCATTGGCAGTGTTTAAAACATAAGATAATTCTTTCTAGAATAATACATTTCTAACGTATGCATCCCACTTTGACAACTTTCTTCTTAAAAATAATAATTGCATTAACATATACCCTTTAGGGTTCCAGGTTTTGTCCCTACATTCCCTTTAAACATCAGCCCAGTCAAGATGGGATTTCAAGTAAACAGTCCCACAACCCGAGCTTACAAAGTAACATCCAAGGCCTTCCTAATTGGCTAAATATTATGCACGTTGGCATCTTTTTATACCATGTTAGCTTTATATATATGATCAAGAGGGAAATATTACCTACTGCCTCCCCTCCAAGTTATCTCTTCTATCTCTCTCATGCCCTAATCAATCTGGTTCTTCTTCTCTCTTGAAACTCTGTTCTCTGTCTTTCAGCAAGTGTGAAACTATTTTCTTGTTTCCAGAACCTAGTGGCAAGCAGATTAATGAACCCTTAACACAACATGGAGCATGACTGCCAAAGAAAATGTCTGAAATGCATTCAGTGGTCCCCACAGTGCACGGTGTGAGGGGCAATTATAGAAAACAAAAGCTGCAGAGCAGTTGAGCTAAGTTTCCAGCAGTCAGAGGGTATGAATCAGGCCTGGGAAACTACAAGAAGGGGGGGGGGGTGACTTTATAAGCAAGCACCAGGTACTTTTTAGGACTTTATGCCCTAAAGCCACTGAGCACAAGTCATCTCTGGGGATAGAAATGGAAATCCACATTTTTCATATGGAACAGGATACTGGGGGATACCCATCTATCTGGGTTTATTAATCCTCAATAGCTTTGGCCAATTATTTTATATTAAAGACTCAGGAAAACACTCTGTTGTTTTTGAAAAAAAAGCAACCTTTATGTGTTTTTGTGGATCCAGCCAGCTCTCTCAGTCTCTTAACACACTCTTGACTGGAATACTAACTTCTTGAAATGCAAAACAGATGGATGAAATGTGGGACTTGGAGGTATTTGTTTTGGAACAACGTTATACATCAACAGCAATAGAAGAATTTCCAGCAGCTGGAATAGTCCTTTGAGACTATCCAGTCTTCAGCACAAAAGAGAGCTCCAAAGAAGGATGTTTGGCTATATTATTGGTCATCGTTTGGGGACCGGAGGCCCATGAAGTACGGTAAAGCTGCTGGCCGGTGGATGGGACTCTTATAGCAATGCTCTAAATATAGATTCCCTTTGAGCTTGAAAGAATTCAGGCAGTCTTTGTTTGCATATTAAAGAAAGACCATGGAGATTAAATGACAAAAGCTCACAAATAAGTCTTTACTTACTCTTCACAAACATAGTCCAGTTCTGAAATCGCAAGCAAAGCAGCCTAATAAGACTCATTTTTCAAGTTAGTGTCTAGTGCCTATTCTCAGAAAAAGGATTCTTCTAAGATCCTCCAAAGATTTTTATATATATATATACGAGGGACAGAATGTGTTCACCAACTATTCATACGAAAATGTTTGCTTTCTGTATGAAAACAGCTGTGCACAACCAGCTGTTCATTAAACAAGATCCAACATAGGAAGAAAATATAAGACATTACTATGGATTTGATGGTTGTATGACCTGGCTCCAGTACAGGCAGATTTTTGGAAAGATAATTTCTCTTTACCGTATGATTTTTACAAGTTCTGTATGAATGTTATCAAAGTATTGTCAAAAGCCTTCATGGCTGGAATCACTGGATTGTTGTAGGTTTTGCGCTGTATGGCCATGTTCTAGAAGCATTCTCTCCTGATATTTTGCCTGCATCTATGGATGCCTGCCATATATGCAGATGAAACATCTGGAAAGAATGCTTCTAGATGTGGCCATACTGCCCGAAAAACCTACAACCCAATGTCATCAAATGTTTATTACCTCCAAGAAACTTAACAATCATCCTTTGAGCATGGATTAATAGTTGCAACGTCCCTTAATATTAAATGGTCACATATTCTATAGGAAGCTAAGAAGCCACATTCTTTTGCAAATTGTTCAGGCAGTTGTTAAATTTGAAAATCTCCTAATTTGTGATGGAGTATTATCAATGTTCTTCATCCAAGAGAAAATGTATTTAAAATATCATGATAGAAGCCGATGAAAATAGAGAATTACTGGTTGTTGTTTTTGAATACACATTTATAAATGGGAAGAGAAAGGTAAAAAAATAAAAAGGGGAGAAAGTGAAATATGTAGGCCACAATAATTGGCTGGCATGTATACAAGTCAACATCCTGTTCAGTAGTTAAGATACTGAAAACTGCATTTGTAGTCTCATAATTCCTGGGATTTGTGTTTATGGTTGTTGACTACTGGATATGAATTTAAAAACATATTATTTTCAGCTTGAGGGTTTCTAAGGCAATGCAAATTAAACTGCTGGGAAATGACATCTACAACACTCTTGAAAAGAAATTGGGGCTGTCTAGCTGCCCATTCTAAATGTAGCTCAGGACCAATAGGGCCCAAAAGATGGCATTTCCCAATGACTCAATCTACAGCAACTCAGAAACCTTTGGTTGAGACACTGCCAGGCTGCAAAGGTAAGCTTTTGTGATTTCCCATCATAACAGATATGCCTATGATAAGACAAGATATTGACCAATATTCATATAAGCTGACCACAGACCACATCATATTCTTAGTTTTAACTAGAGCTAATAGGATTTACCCATAGTCTATTCTATGTAAGATCAGTCAAACTCATATGTCCAAATATATATCATTCATATAAACTGACCATATGTACAAAAATATGCTTAGGTTTAGCACCTGTAGAATACATAGTCATGTAAATAAACAAGTAAGATTCTCTGATCATTTAATGAGGAAACACTTTAAAGTGCACCTGGAATATACTATTGCATACTGGCAACTCTCCCTAAAACATAGAGTTGTGAAAAGAACAAGGAAATCTGGATTTAAATATCGTATAACTGAGCTTTGTGAAAAGCTAAAATAATTTCAAAATAAAAAATGCTTTTGCCAATTTATGTTAGGAGAATTCTTTTTGATCTAAATGAGTGGAAGATTAGAAAAATATTATGTCTGTTATAATTAAAAAGTTGTTACTTTAATATTGTGTCAAGGTCTTCACCCTATTTCTTATGGTGGAGTTGATCATCTACATGGCAGTTGGCTTGTGGCTTTGGAGTGACAATAAAACTGACCTCCTTTCAGAATCTGATCAATCTGTGTTTCTGCTTCAGAGAACTCTGGGTCTCTAAAAAGCAACAAATGGAAGTGCCTTTAAGGAGTGCTAGCTTGCAAATGAATAGGGCACTATCATATGCTGGCAATAATGAACCTGTTCTGACATTTGGTTGAATGCAGTACGATACGAAACAGTGGAGTGTGCACAAGGGCTCAATTGTCTTTACTCCATGAGTTCAGCTAATGTAAGTTGTACAGTTGTAAGTGAGATTCTCAGAAGGGATTCTCTTAAGAAGGGAACATCATATCTTGAAACCGCTTGGGACTAGACTAGAGGGATACCTGAGAGGATGGTACCTCCTCCAAAGTTTGTGCCTTCATTGAATTCATAAGCAGGGCCAGTGCCCATGCCTATTGTTGTCTTACAACAGGCCTGTGCAACCTGTAGACCACCAAGTGTTTTGGACTTCAGCTCCCAGAATTCCCGACCATCAGACAACCCGAGGCTTGGAGTCCCAAAATGCCATAACGTCATTGTCAGGAACTTATGAAGAACTCAGAGATGCTCATGAGAATACAGTGTCTTCCACTTAGAAGAAAATAGCTGGATGTGTCTCTGTTGCTCCCATTGTTGTTGCGTGCTTTTAAGTGGTGTCTGACCCTAAGACAACCCTATCACAGGGGTTTATTGGCACAATTTGTTCAGAAGAGGGTTGTCATTGTTTTAAATAGAGGCTGCCACAACAACATTAGTTATATCACCAAGTACTATCTCCTGTGGTCTGATCCCTCATTCCCTGTTTTTGGGCAGGAGCCACTGTGAGTGAGAAGGCCTGTTCCTCTGTTAATCAGAAAGTACTTGGCTGACATTGCTTCCCTCAGGTAAGCAATTTTTGGTGTATAAGTCTGAAGTAGGTTCCTTATTGAAATGTCCCCTTGAGACAGTCACATGAAAGAGAAGTGGGAAGGTTAATCAATTACTTTCTCATCAACAGAGGAATAAACCCTCATCTCTTACAGTGGTTGCTACCTGGTAAGTGGGAATTGTGGGACTTTTTTCTCTCTAAATATTACTTAAATTCCTAGGGATTGTGAATATGAACAAACACAACTATCATTTTTGGATTTGTAACTGCCTTAGTCTATTCTAGGCTTTGTATTTATTGTTTGTATAGTGTTCTCTGTGTTAATTAATGGACCACAAATATTTATGGGTTTGGGTTGTTGTAGGTTTTTCAGGCTATATAGCCATGTTCTAAAAGCATTCTTTCCTGACGTTTCTCCTGCATTTATGATAAGCATCCTCAGAGGTAGTGAGGTCTGACCTCACTACCTCTGAGGATGCTTGCCATAGATGCAGGCAAAACATCAGGAGAGAATGCTTCTAGAACATGGCCATATAGTCAGAAAAACCTACAACGATTCAGTGATTCCAGCCATGAAAGCCCTTGACAATACATTTATGGGTTTCTTCTTTCAAACGGAATAAGTGAATTTTTCCCAAAATAATGTTGATACTGAATCACCCGAGTCTGCATAGCCTTCATCTTTCATTAGAGGTAAACTTCTGATTTAAGCTTAAGCAGTGAATCTGAACTTTCCTGGAAATACCAGCTGTCTTTACTTTTGAAGAGCTTTATTGGTGGGATTTAACTAGCATGAGAAGTTACAGAAAGAAACTTCAAAAGTAAAATTAATATATTGCTAAACTGCAGCATTGTGTGTCAACTGGATGAGAGCTAACAAATTGAAATTGAATCCAGACAAGACAGAGGTCCTACTGGTCAGTCGCAAGGCCGAACAGGGTATAGGGTTACAGCCTGTGCTGGATGGGGTTACACTCCCCCTGAAGACGCAGGTTCGCAGCTTGGGAGTGATCCTGGACTCACAGCTGAGCCTGGAACCCCAGGTCTCAGCTGTGGCCGGGAGAGCTTTTGCACAACTAAAACTTGTGCACCAGTTGCGCCCGTACCTCGGGAAGTCTGATCTGGCCACGGTGGTCCACGCTCTTGTTACATCCCGAATAGACTACTGCAACGCTCTCTACGTGGGGTTGCCCTTGAAGACTGTTCGGAAACTTCAACTAGTCCAACGAGCGGCAGCCAGATTGCTCACCGGAGCGACATACAGGGAGCATACCACCCCCCTGTTGTGCCAGCTCCACTGGCTGCCGATTCAGTTCCGAGCACAATTCAAGGTGCTGGTTTTGACCTACAAAACCCTATACGGTTCCGGTCCAGTGTATCTGTCCGAACGTATCTCCCTCTATGTCCCACCCCGGAGTCTGAGATCATCTGGGGAGGCCCTGCTCTCGACCCCACCACTGTCACAAGTGAGGCTGGTGGGGACGAGGAGCAGGGCTTTCTCAGTGGTGGCCCCCCACCTGTGGAACTCACTCCCGGGGGAGATTAGGGCATCATCATCCCTCCTCGCCTTCAGGAGGAGGGTGAAAACTTGGTTATGGGACCAGGCCTTTGGGCACTTGGGCAATTAAATCAGTCAACCAGGCAAGTATGACCAGCAGGATGGATGAATGGAACGAAAACTAGATCTGGGGTTAACAAACACTGACCATGTAAGAGGAGAACTGGGTTTGTATTTGGTTTTTAATGTTTTTATTGATTTTATGGTTATATTGTATGCATGTCAACTGTGAATTGTTGTAATTTTGTGTAATCTTGTGTACAATTGTTTATGATGCAGGCATCAAATTGTGCCTTGCCCCTGTAAGCCGCCCTGAGTCCCCTCCGGGGTGAGAAGGGCGGGGTAAAAGAACCCCAAATAAATAAATAAATAAATAAACTGCCAAGTATCTCGGAGAACAATCCAAGTGAGAAGGATGGAAGGAAATGATGGTTCATATGAGGAGGACCACTTGCCACTCTGTCCAGTGATAATAAACAGTCTACCCATCATAATAAAAGATGGTGATAGATTCGTAAGTATTTAATACTCACAGAATCTTGAATCACAAAGAAATGGATATCTTAAGGACTTGTCCCATAATGAACAAAATGAAGCTTATTATGTTAAAGTCAGATAACAAGTTGAAGCAACAATGGGCATGCTTTATCTGTTGCTGTTATTATGATAACAGGTAGTTCTGTTGTTATTGTAATGTCCATAAGGCGGATGGAGAGCAGCTGTTTGAGTGTCTTGTTGAGATTAAATGGCAGGAATAAATTAAAGCTGCTTCATCTGAAGTGTGCAATAGGAACTTACCAGGTTCAAAATAATAATCAATTTGCCACCAGAGATTTTTGTGAAGTCATTTACAACGGGAAAATGTGAACCTTTGCATTTTTTTCATCAACAAAAGGAATACATTATTATGAAAGGAACAGTTTAGAACACTTGGCCCCTAAGTAGTTTCTCACTGGAGCAGCTAATGTGTGACTTTCAAATAACTTTATAATCACTTTTCCACCAAGAAATCTGAAGAGCAACTCAAGCTGGCCTTGGCAAAGAGACCATAGTCTGTTTTTATTGTATGTCAGTCCTCTGCATGCATGCCCTATCACTTGATCAGAAAGAAGTGGATATGCTATATAATTGCATGCAAATGTTCTGAACCAAAAGGCTTCATTGTGCAAGTGGGGGAAAAGATAATAGTATTCTTGAACAAGATTTTCCAGAAATCTTTAGTTCAGAGGCAGAGACAGTAAAACTACTTCTCTTATAATTATTATTAAGGGGAAACATCATCTCTTCAAATCCTGAGATATATAAAAATTGCTATAAAATATGATGCAAATGCACTGATAGTCTTTTCAAAATAGTTTGGGAGCATGTTCCTAAATGCATAGGAAGCTGAAATTGAGTCCAGGCAACATTTATACATAATTCCTCATTGTTGGAAGTATCTGGTTCATTATTTGACTTAAATCAGAGAACCACTTTATCATTGTTACCAAGATGCAACTTATTTTAACTTTGCCTGCCCTTAAGGGAAAGCAAGGGATTAAAAAATATTTATGTACTTTATTTACAATATATGCAGTCTTTCTCCCCGTAGGGACTCAAGGTGGCTAATAACCACACAATTTGGTTACAGTGTAAAACAAGCAAATACAAAAATCCCCCAAACAATTAAATAGCATGGTTAAAATAGAATAAATGCAATTAACATTTAATTTGAAACTCAGAATACCCCTCTGCCTCGATTAGTGACTGCAAGCTCCTATTGCACAATGGGGGGGGGGGGGGAGATTGCACAAAAGCATGTCTAAATCTGTAATTATTGAAGTGTTTAAAAAACTGTATGTACAAAATCTAAGATCTAAGACCTTTCTGAAGTAAGTCCATTAAAGCCCATTTAAGAGGTGTCCAGAAATCCTCTGTTCCTTGGATAATAGACCTTCCATTTTCATCCCTTCCAAGCACCTCATCGCATTAAGTGGGTGAGGCCAAAGACAATTTTCATCACATTCACCGATTTCATAGCCCTGAACACCAAACTCAATCACTGCTGATAGCCATAAAGATGCTTTGTGGCTTAATTAAGCTCAAAGTGGCATTCCCTCTAAATGAGAGTATGGAATACTAACTTGGTATACAGTAGGCTGTTTGGGGAATTCATCCAAGCCAAAAAGCAATAAGATAAGAATTTCAGCTCAATCACACACTGTACAATATTACCTACAATAAAGACAGGTCCACATATTAACCACAAATCCATCTTACTTCCAAGCTGTATTCATGGTTATATAGCAAGATCTTTTTCAACACTTTCAAAGTGGAAAACTGTGCTACTGTATTACACTGGAGGGCCTGGGGACAATTGCCAAAGGCATAAAGGCATCCAGATGGTGATGGCATGCAGACCCCTATGGCTATTAGAAAGGTTCGCCAGGGAAGTCCAGCTCCCTGAAAAAAGGATTCTGTTGAAGGAGGTGTCCATTCTTTATTGATTCTTCCCTTTGTCATTCTAGCAAGCATCTGGGGACCCATCCAGACAGGGCCCAAAATGCAGGATCTTTTGGACATTTACCTGAGGCGTCCAAATGACACCTCAGGTAATAGCAAATTAATTAGAGACAAAGCAGGAAAACCCTGCTTTGTCCCAAATTAATTAGGTGCTGGATTAGATCTGAGTCTTCCTGAAATACCTGTGTCTAATCCAGTATGAGCCCTGTGTGGACTGCCTCTTCAGAAGTCCTGGGACTTATGAGGGGGCAGTCCACAGAGCCCTCTTGCACTTTCCAGGCTGAAAGCCCAGAGGGCTGTAACCCCCTCCCCAAAACACTTTAAAACCCTTTAAAAATAAAATAACTTACCCGGCCACCATTACCCTGTTGCTGGAGCTCTCCTGGCACATAGAAATGATGCACCAGGAGAAGGGGGGTGAGGAAGATTCAAGGAGCGCATCTAGACACCCAGCACCAAAAGCGTGGGCTTTTGGGCCAGTGTGGGGACAGAAGGCCACCCTGACCCTGGTTTTTTAAACTCAGGTTGGTGTGGACTTCTTCCCTGTCTGGAACTGGTCTGGGTGTCTAATTCTGCTCTGTCTGGAAAAGAGGGATGTCTTTAGGCCATCTGCAAAAACACCATGGTTGGTAGAGGATAATTGTAAGTTCAGGCAACAATTACTACCTATCGTATGCTATATGGGTAAATTTCTACCCTGGAAATATCTGGCACACCTATACACTATTTGTTTGCTTATAAGATAGTCACTGTTCTTACCTTTGGATTCCAGCTGCATAACCTCATTCTTTGTATGTACACAACGATCAAAACCAACATACTCAAGGACCAAACATACTGGGAATGTGTTATCTTTAAAAAAAAACCTATGCAAAGATGTTTTGTTGTAATTTCCTGCAACTCATCATACTGTGTAGGGACACCACCTTTAAAATAGCAGTTCCTCCTTAAACAAACACACATTTAATTGGCGGATGTACATCAAAGCCAATGGGGCCAAGTTATATGTAGGCTTCCTTGGGTGTGCAGAGTGTTTTCTGTGGCATCGACAGCTGACTCCTGAGCATTCATTCTGGCAGAGAAGGAGAAGCTAAACAAGATGTTTGTACTTGCATTGTCCTTTTCATTTTTTTTTTTGAGTCACCATTAACCACTGGTTATAACAGTCAGAAAACAAAATAAATCTGTTTTCTATGGTAAAGCAATGAATATTTCTGGGAAGTCAGAGTGAAAGGAAATAGCTTCCTTCACAGAGCAGATGATAAGCTCTGAGATAACGTAGATTTTATAGCTTGAGTGCTTTCACTGAATTTGTGCATTTACCGTCAGCTGATAAAAAGATATAATTCAACTACGTGTGTTTTTAAAAAAGGAAAAAAAGAAAGGCTAACCAAGCCCAAAGGCATTTACGGTTAATTTTAACCAACTTAATGATATGTAGAAATAAACTGATAACAGAACTGTAGTAAATGGAATATCTCTACAGGATCCATGCCAAATGCTTAGAGCAACAAATATCATGCAAGAGCTGTCCGGAGAATATTGTGTCTATGCATAGGCATGACATTATCTTCCTCTCAAAAAGGGCCAACTACCTAGAAGAATGTGTCTTCAATAACACCTGCCCCCCAAAAAGCTTTGTGTAGATGAATCATGTGTGCAAGTGCATCTCTGAATGTCAACCAACCAGCCAAATAAGGGAACCTGAGAATAGCCTATATGACCTCTAAAACAGTGCCCACTTTTCACCTACCACCTCTATAAGCATTGCACATAACAAAGAATCAAAGGAATATATTCAGGCTAGACTGGCTCCCTCTTTGCTGTCCTTCTGAAATATCCATGTTCAAAGTGTGGAATGACAGTAAAAAAATCACTTTAAATTTAAACAGCAGCATAGCAGTTCCTCAGAAGTAAAAGGAGTTTCAATGAGGACAGACTTTCTAGATTCATGACAGTTTGCAATATCATTCAGATAGATAATTAGAGACAGACATCAAGATGAATGAATAATCTTGCAAACTAATATATACATAGATGAAAATGAATAATTAGGAAAGGGAATTATTTTCATTGACTTTTCTAATCTTGGTAGAACTGAATACCAGAAAGTCCAATGTCTGCTTTATTGTCAACCATATGTTGGTACAGGGCTCACTTTAAGTAACTTTTGGTTTCCAATAAGTGTTCTGTCAATAGTCATTATAGCTGTATGTGAACTCCAGAGCCAAATGCCACATATTATTACTGAGAACCAAGCCAGGAACCAAACCAAATCCTATTATTTCTCCAACATAGAGTAGAACCATTGAAATCATGACATTAGCCTGCATGTGAACTCACTAGTTAAAAGTTAAGCCAATGGATATACTCTAACTAGTACTAACCAATAGAATCCGGGCCAATGAGTGCTGGTGTCAGAATAGGAACTACTAGGCTCATCATATGAATGTGTTTAAGTTACACACACTCAAACAACCCTTGGCAGTATTTAAACGACAGAGAAGTCATTGATGGTGAATTCCTTTATTTACTGAAAAATGGCAAAGAGATATTATTTATACTGATACAGCTAACCACTCTGGTCTTCTCTGGGTCCCACCATTCTCAGAGGACATTTTGATGGCACCAAGAAAGAGCATCTATAGGATGCCTGCACTCAAACTTGAAATTCCTTTCATAAGAAGACTAAATTGGTTTTCTTTTTACTGTCCTTCTATTTACAGGTGAAGGTCTTTTCATTCCAAAAGGCTTTTGGAATTTATTTTGAAAGAAAAGGGCTTTCTTAGAATACCTTTATTCTTTGCTTTGAAATAGATACATTTCAATGGTTTTAAATCTATAGACAGCTTAATGCCACTTTAAATAGAACTTTCTGTATGTTTCATCTACATGTGCTTTTGCCTGCATTTCTTTTGATCATGTGAGCTGCCTCAAGTCCCAACTTCAGGGAAAAGGTGGGTTCAAAATAGAGAAAAACAATGCAATGAGGAATAGTACAATCCCACAGCATGGAAAACATGTCACTGTTTCCCAAAGTGTTCCAGTCTTTTTTAGACTGGTGTCCATATAACATGCATACTATGGGATATTTCTTCTTCAGAATTCTCAAAAGTCAAACATTATTTAGAAATGTATTGTCGAAGGCTTTCATGGCTGGAATCACTAGGTTCTTGTGGGTTTTTTCGGGCTATAGAGCCATGTTCTAGAGGCATTTCTCCTGACGTTTCGCCTGCATCTATGGCAAGCATCCTCAGAGGTTGAGAAGGTCTGTTGGAAGTAGGATATATAAAATGGGTTTATATATCTGTGGAATGGCTGGGGTGGGGCAAGGAGCACTTCCCTGCTGCAGTTAGGTGTGAATGTTTAGCTGATCACCTTCATTAGCATTTGAAGGCCTGCCTGAGTCTGGGAAAATCTGTTGCTGGGAGGTGTTAATCTGTGCCTGGTTTTTCCTCTCTGTTGTTTAGCTGTTATAATTTTAGAGGGTTTTTTTTAGAGTTTTTTTAGAGTTTTTTTTAGAGGTTTTTTTTTAGAGTTTTTATTTTTTTAGAGTTTTATATTTTTTTTTAGAGTTATTATTTAGAAATGCTGAGTCAATGTGTTCTTGACTTTTGGGTTCCTATGCAAAAACATCTGGACAAGTTCTGTCTGAGGACTGTTCTGAAAAAGGCAGACATTGATCTATTCTTCTGCTTTTCTAAAGGCTGGATTGTGCCTAATGATTGTACTGATATCAACAAAGCAGTAGATAGTAAAAAAAACCAATTCAACATTTAAAATATATGTTTGCAATCATATTAGGAAATGACAGATTCATAACCTAGAGTTACACACTTTTTACTGTTTTGTATTCAAGATCCTTACATAGCTCTTAGTTTAGGGGATATATAGGCACCATGCAAATCTCCCACAAGACAAAAAAAAAGATGGTCAGTAATGTCATCGCTAACTTTTCTTCTGATAGATGATACAACCTGAATGACCATAACATTCAATTTAGGGATGTGGAACTTGTTATGTTGCACTCAATGGACAATGGACAATTAGCATGTATTATGCGTAATATAATTATTCTACATTGATTAATCAAAGAGCTTGTGATATACAGAGCAGCTAAGGAAAAATATGCCAGAGTAAATTTGTTTTCTGCCACATGAAACCATTTGTTCACATCCAGCGCTTGTTTTCCAATCTGACATAAAATGGCCCTAAGGCATCTTCCAACATCATACTAGCTTGCTATAGAACACATTTCATAATGTATGGAACTGAGCTTAAACTTGTGGAGGATTATTATTATTATCATCATCATTATTATTTTGCTGATGTCATGTCTGAGAAATATTTTGCATGAATGAGGTCTGTTCTTTTTGAATGCCCCTTAGCATTTTTTAAATAATATAAAAATAGCAATAAAAGGATCTCATAAAAAGTCAGAATATAATAAAATATCCTGAAAGGGAACTGCAGTTAAGTTAATGATACTGAAATGTGATGTAGGCCTTTCTTTGTGCTACCCTGATTAAAGAGATAAATAAGTGGAAGATGGGAGATTTTGTTTAAAAAAATTAGAGCTAAAATGTCTTAAGGCAGCTGGTAATGGACCCAGTGATCTTTTTACATTTGTTAATGGATATTTAATTGGGATTTATTTCTATGGAATTTTTGTGTCTTTAGATCATTCAGGCGCCAAGGGAATCTTTTAGCCATGGGGATCAACATGGTCTCTCCAGAGGTCATGTTTGAAGAATGAAATTGGAAGGATATGACTTACAGTCAAAGTTCATTAACATTTAGAAACACCTAAAGGAGCAATAGGATTTCTTTTCAACTTCAATGATAGTATTACTTGAAAGATTTGAAAGGGATAGTGATGTGACCCTCTGAAAACAGGTAAGTAATATAGGTGTACATATATAGATATAATAAATGTATACACAGTATTGGCATTTAGAAATACTACTGCTTCTCTCTGTAAAGCAATGCAACTCATCTTACATCTTGACAACAGTGGGTATTTCACCTTCCCAATCAAAATCCTTGTCTATAATGTGAGGAAGTAAGGAACTGCACAGCAGCACACTGCACTAGTTGTACTAGTTAGGGATAATAAGGAGGAATTCAACACTGAGTTGCTAGCTTTGAGTAGAGGTCCATTCATTGTCATGTGCCATCCCACCATTAAAGCATCAACGTATTCTGAGACGATAAGAATTACTGCTGAGAGTTTTTATATGTGGTGTTTGTTTATCTGCTTGTATTTTTTGTTTTAGTCCAATTCTTCATGGGTATGCGTCTCTACCCAACATATTTGTAGATTGTCCCTTGATTAGAGTCCAATGAGATTCAGTAGTTCATTCTTATCTTAATCATGTGAAGAAAGAAAGGAACAGTCCTCTCTCAATGATAAAGCTCCTTACTTGGGTTCTATAAATTGTTTTCATACCCTCCAGAGATGAGTTGTAACCTGTGAGAAACAAGGAATCTTTGTCAGGATAGAGTGTATATTAGCAAAAGGAAGAAAATTACCCAATTGCTTTAGCAGATGGAAAGTTCCAAATGACATCTGAATTGGAATTCCTTGGGAACTTGTTCCACCATTTTCCTTACTAAATGAGAGGTATGAAGTGGTTGGGCTAGACATCTGGCATTCCAGGCTCAAATACTCTGTTCATCATGCTCACGGGGTCACCTTGGGATCTACTCTCTCTTAGCCTAATCTAACTCACAGGACATTTTGTACTGTATCGAATATTTCACTCACTGTAATAAACAATAAAAACAGTATCAACATTGGACTGTATCATGAGTTTTTTGGGGGGTAAAAGTTAGACAAAGGGAAGTTTGACATTTCCTTCCTCTGGAACTGAGAAAGTGTGATTTGACCAAAGTCACTTGGTGGTTTTTGGAGCAGGGATTCAAAACCCGATCTCCAGAGTCTTAGAATTTCATCATATAAAGCCACCATTTCATGGCAGTCACACCATAATAGATAGTGGAAACACATGAGAATGAACATTTTTGATATCCCACCTTTTTTCATTTGTGCAATTGCACTAATTGGACAATCTGTGGGCCTGCAGTCACACTTCTGCATACCCTCCTAAGCTATCTTGCCAGACTTCTGGTGCTCTGTAATTTTAACTTTTTAGAGCAATTTCTCAGTTTCAGTAATGATTTTTTTAAAAAAAGACAAAAGCAACTGTAAAATATGAAGTAAACAGAAAACAAACAGCTTTTGAGTAACACGGAGTAAGGAGGAGGGTGTGAGAAGAGGGAAATCTTACCTCAATATCACTTTACTGTCAGCATGCATTGCCAACACAGAAGTGAAACAGCTATATTGCACAAAGCAGGAGATGAGAATGTTGTGGAATTGCGGTCTATTAATAGGTTTTGCCTGTCAATAACAATGAATGGGTTAATCATAAAGAGGAAGCAAACTGGTGGTGAGATGTGAATGGTGCCATACAATAGGGACCATCATGAAAGGTGAGCATATAGCTTCAATGGCAATTTATCTGCCTTGTGTGATAGTCCAAAGACTCTTGCCTTCAATGCATTTGTCTACTCCCCTTTATAGTAATATAAGTTGATAACAGTCACACTATTTTACAGAAATGCATTCTAAATAAGCACATATTTTTTATCTTTTCTAAATTTTACTTATGCATTACTATTTTTGAGACAATAACTGGATTATCTTAACTCCTATATCCCCCCTCAAAGGATCTCATCACATGGAGGTCCAGAAATCTGGGGACAGCGGGGGGACAGTGTGTGAAACTGTGGGACAGCATCCAGCTTCATTCCCTTACCATGGTTGGTCATGGGCTACCATCCCCCAACATTTCCCCGCTGTCCCCAGCTTCCGTGCTGTCTCTGGCTTTTTCAGTGAGGATACGGGTTCTCTCTTAGCATGCTGCCAACATGCTGCCAGAATGGAGGCAAATGGAGTCCCACCAGAAGCAGACCTGTGTTATATGTTGGGCTCTGGCAGACTCCATTCCGGCAGCATGCCGGCAGCATACTAGAACAGGGAAAAAACCCCATCTGATGAGGTCAGAAAAGTGAATTGTGGGATATATGTGTTCCTCATTTGTAGGTAAGAAGACATAAAAGTAGAAAGGTTGGCTTTTAGCAGTCAAGACAAATATAAAAGAGGAAAAAAGGAAACGCTCTTTCCAACCCTCTCATTTGGTGATCTGACTAGAGACATTGGCAACCGTCCAATTAGGTGTATGAAAAGTATAAGCTACACAGAGAAAGACGCCAGTGAAAGTATTTCAGCAAACAACAACAGCTTAATTGGCTCTGTGACTAAAATTATGCTCTTTTTTATAGGATAAAATGTTTTGTTTTTTAAAAAAGGAGGGTCTGTTTACAATTGAATGAATTGTGCAACCACCTATTATGTAATTGAATAACAGCATAATCTACCATAATGATAGGCAGCAGCTTTTTAATGTCTGGAATAAGGCTGCTATTTTCTTCTGACTTGGATATATTTCAGCCTCAGTGTTATATAATTCTTTGCATTATCCATCTATTCTTGAAAGTAATCCATGCTAACTGCTTTCTACTCTGTCATTTCATTTTACTTCCTCGTCAGTATGTTTCCCGTTTTAGTTATGTCTAGATAGAATAGTAAACAAATGATGTGAGCCTTTGTATTTCTTTCTGTTTTAGAGGTAAGCTTCTCTACTCAGTCCTTCATTTGTGGCTTTTAACACATATGGGAACAGTTCCTGTGCTATAGAATGGATCGTTGGAGAGTCTGAAAATTCTGCAAATGGGATACAGTTGGTGGTTTTGTGATACCACTTCTTCAATTTCAAGCAGACAGAACAACATTATTTTTGCCATCACAAAGCAATATTTAGTGTTTTCTTTTTCAGATATAGAACATTGATGCTACAGTTAAATAAAAGCAAAAGACAAGAAATATTGATATTTTAAAGTTTGCATAAGTGAGTGAACTATTTCTTATAGCAGCTATGGGTAAAAGGTCGTACAACCCCTCCTCATACTAAGCCACATTCAGGGCTTGGAAATGTTGTAATAATAATAATCATCACCATCATAATCATAATCATCATCATCTTTTATTTATACCCTGCCACCATCTCCCATAGGGAGTCGGGGAGGCTTACAAGCACGCAATGATGCCATACAACATATAAAATACAACATTGAAACCAACAACACATTTAAAATCCAAACATATAAAGTCAACAAGAGCAATAAAATCAATAAAATATAGCAATAGTCATTAATTAACTCTGGTTTCTCTTCAGATCATATCGTATTAATTAAAAGATCCATGCCCTTGTTGTTGTTGCTGTTGTTGTTGTTGTTGTTGTTGCTGTTGATGATGATGATATAATAATTCAACTTCAAAAATGACTATGCTGACTGGGGAGGGTTTAAAAAAGTAACTTTTTCAAGCTCAAGGAAACCACTGGTCTATCTAAATCAGGTGTGAGCAACTGGAATTGGTCCAGGGTCTAATATTCTGCCCCCAGAATCCCTTCAAGGGTACAAAGATTGTCCAACATCAAAAATTAAAGATAAATCCCACAGTGGCCAGTAGTCCACTTTGAAAAATGGGTATTTTTAACAACATTGTAGCCTTTTAAAATGTTTAAAGGTGAATAATCACTTCTGGAGGTTTCTGAGAGAGGCATTTCCCTCTTAGGGGAAGCCAGAAAAAGGTTGGCGTGGGAGTCTGGAAGAGCTGAGTGCAACAAGAGTAGCCACATGTGTCACAGGTTACCCACTCTTGATCTAAGTCAGGGATGGCTAGGGGCTGCATTAGATGAATTTGGCAAGTCACACTTGTCCCAGCACACTCTGCAAGAAAACATGTTAGTTGATCCCATTGCACCCAATAGTATCTTCTTTATTCCCCTCTCAAGACCATTTTGGAGTTGTCTGGAAGGCAGTTTTATGCTTATGGGAAATCTTTTCTTTTGTGTCCAGGGGTCACTGCATGTTCGTTCCACATGTTTAAAAAAGCCCTATAATGGCTGGAGGGATCAAACATAAAGAAAATGCCCAAATATAGTTGTGGGAGCCTGCATGCAGTTATAAGCTGCACTTTTCCCACTCCTGATTTGGAGAATGTTGTCTGCTCTGCAGTGGTAGCTGCAGTGAATTAGAACATAGCATTTGGGAAGGAAGGTGGGATATAAATCTAATGCTTATACTGTGTGAAAATTCATTCAAAAACAAATTTTCTCTCAGTCAAAGAGGGGTTCAAATTTCTATACATTTCATTTGAGACAAATGAGAATTTAGTGCCATGTCTCAGAATATGAATGTTGTATTCTCTAACATATTCCCAACAAATGTTTAGCACTGTTTTCTCCTCTACCCATTAGCTAATAATATAGGCAGGTTTGTTCCATGATCTGGGATGTTTTTAGCCATGGGCTAAAGTAGATTGGCCACATGTGGGTTTTTGAATGTTACAATGCAGCCCCTGAAATACCCCCTACAAGTTTTGGAGCAGTGTTCAATGTTCATAAAAAATGAAAAAGAAAGAGAAAAGAATGGCTATTGTTGTAATTTAACCATTTTTGTTGTGCGTGTGGTTGTTTGTGCTTTGAGTAATGCCTTGTACTTTTGAAGAAGGAGCTAAAACTAGTTGGCACTTTAATAAGAACTAAAAAAAATTGGAGGTGAAAGGGCTCAATGATAAAAGAGTTGCTTTCATTTACTGCTCCAGGCATCTGCTATAAAGAAGCCAAAGTGAATGTGTGAGCATCAGAGACAGTCACTGGGGGGGTTGAGCGTATGTGGAAGCAACAACCCGAGCTGTGAGTAACTGTACATAAACATAATTTAAATCAAAACAGCTGAATAACAATTTAGGACTTAAAAGAGAATGGGAAAGGTGGAATGAAATAAAGAAAAACAAATCCCCAACTTAACCACAGTCAAACAAGAGGGAGAGAGAATAAAACAGCAAATGGAATGAAAGAATGAAGAAGCCAGGGAAGAAAATCACAGGGGCCCAGTGCCTCGACTGTGTCAAGTCATATGGCACTTTCTGAAATCTAGTTCAAATTTTTCAGTGAGATCCCTTGCTTTCCAAGATAGTTTGGGTATAGAGGATCTTTGTTCTAACTTCTCATCTTTCTCTACAAGCCCTCAGAGCTCTGTATTCTCCAGTTGCTTTTTTTGCCTCTTACTGTGTCATGTTCTTCTCTTTTACTCTACCAAACGTTGACCTCCTCTGTTCCCTCTGCCCCACCTTCTTTAGCAATTGGTTTTGAAACTTGCAGTTAAGTTGATATCATATACCAATAGCTGCATTTTAGACTTGCTGTTATACACTGTATGGAAAATCACATTTTAAAAAGTAACAAGTTACTGTTATAGTCCCAATTCCAGTAATTATAGTGAGAAAAAGTATACTTCCCAGTTTTACATGAGTAATATATATAACTTTTAATTGCTTTTTAAAAATCAATGGTTCAAGCATTGCAGGAGAAAATGCATTCTGCTTCTATCCACAACCAAGCACAAATAATAAATAAATAATAAGAAACTTTATTTATAACCTGCCACCATCTCCCAGAGGGACTCAGGGCGGTTCACGGAGTACTAAAAATACAAAAAGTGCAAAGACAACAACACAAAAGTAACAACAACCAAATAAACATCACAAACCCACCCCTCCAGTCAAGATCAGTAAAATGCAACAATAGCTGCAGGTTCGCGGTTTTGGTTTGTTCGTGTTTTCAGTTTGCGTTTTTGGTTTCTCTTTATTGTAATTGTTCCTTGAACTTGGCCTAATGTATGCCGCTCCAAGTCCCCATCGGGGAGATGGTGGCGGGATATAAATAAAGATTATTATTATTATTATTAAACTGCAATCAATATCAGTCTCATAAAGTGCATGGTGAAATAGTCTCTATGTCCTCAAATAGGTTCATTAAGGGATTCTAAATACGGTCAAAGGCTTGTCGAAATAGCCATATCTTCAACTGTATACATAAGGCATTGAGAGTGGGGGCAAGCCTAATCTCACTTGCAGGGGGCATTCCAAAGTCAGGGAGACAACCAGCAAGAAGGCCCTCTCTCTCATCCCCACCAACCACACTTGAGGTGGAGGTGGGACCGAGAGGAGGGTCTCCCCGGTATATCTTAGTGCTCGTGATGGTTCATAGAAGGATATGTAGTCTCAAAGGTAGGTTGGACCTGAAGAGTATAGGGCTTTATAGGTAATAACTTGCACAAAGCAACATGAAGTAAGCATAAGCTGCAACTTGAAACAAAATATTTATAGTTAATCCCTAGTCCCATTAATTATCATAATACATCACAATTACATCATTAAGAGAGTGAAATTATCACTTAAGTTAGAATTAGATTGTAACTTACTTATGCCTCAGTGTTGCAAAAGGAATTAGATGCACATAGATATTTGTTTGTGACTACAGACAGTCATCCACATGTGCTTGAGATAGGGGACTCAGGAAAAAAAATGAATAAAAAGCTGCTATTTTTTTTTACATGCGAGAACACCTCCCTAGAAACTCTAGGTCCCCCAGCACAATTCTATGGTCAACCTCAACCATAAGTTTACCATATGACCACACTAGAAGATCTAGAGATTTCTTGAGAGAACATCTTAATCAAATCCACAAATAATCAAATCCTTAAAAGACAAATCCATTAATGTGATGCATCAGGGAGCCAGTTGCCATTTGGAAGGAATTGAAGGAATAGAATGGAGTAGAAGTTCTAACCAGTGCATATCACTGTAAACCACAGGACAGGGATTACATTCCATTTGTGCAAAAATCATATTTCTTACACTATACCACTTGAGAACATAAGATTATAAATCATGGTTAGACCCAATGTCTATGAACTTTCTTAGGTAACTTTAAAAACCATTCACAATAGGGACTAACATTGCATCTTCTAATGCCAAATTCCCTTCATTGATTTTGCAAGTGTAAAGTCAACCTTCTTTGGGAGTTATTGAGTCTGGAATAATGGGAGAAGGAGAAAAGAGATGATAGAAAAAGTCTCTATCCCTACCACTCAGCATATTATATTTCATGTGTTATAGGAAATGTCTTCATTATAGCCATTGGCCTTACATATAATTAGCTGTAGATGTGTGCCTTGAATATGCTCTAAAACCATTGTGTTAATTTGAATGCACACCACAATGCACAACTGACTACATGGCTGCATGCACATCTCATATGTGAGAATCTCATGCACATCTCTATTTGCATGCAACTCTGCTTCTGAGACCTTAAACTGAATGCAGGTATTGAAGATTGGGCAAAATGCCCAACTGCTTCCATAGGGGAAATTTATGTATAAATAAGATGCCAATGAACTACTGATGGGTAGACCTCCATAGATTGTCCTTTTTATTTCTCTTTCTGAGAAGGGACAACTTGAACAGTACTCGATATCCCAGCATAGCCACACAATTAATTAAGAATTTGATATTTGGTTTCCCTAAGAATCCAATGTAAAACCATGCTAACTCCAGTAGTGGGCTAGGAAGGAATTATGTCTAAAACCCTGGAGAAACCTTACCAGAGACAAATGAAGTACTGGGCTAAAACATGTGTGTGCAATATACAGTTCATAGGCCACGTGCAGCCTTTCAAGGACTCCCGTGTAATCACAAGGGTTCTCCTGGGCCCCTTGAACCCCCTTTATACCCCCTCTCCCAAAGGTGATTCACATGCACTGGAAACTTTAGTAGTTGCAATTTTCATTTTGCAGTTATTTCTGGTAGGGATTCTGTACCTAAAATACACTTTTTGCAAAACCAGGATCTCTTTCACACAGCTATAGCACTAATAATGTTTTAACTGTCATTAATATATCCTATGGAATTCAAGACATGTAAAACATTCAGCCTCACAAGGCTACAATCGCAAATTCCATAGCATGCAGCCATGGTAGTTAAAATGATATTGTTGTTGTTGTGGTTTATTCATTTAATCACTTCCGACTCTTCGTGACCTCATGGACCAGCCCACGCAAGAGCTCCCTGTCAGTCATCACCCCCAGCTCCTTCAGAGTCAAGCCAATCACTTCAAGGATACCATCCATCCATCTTGCCCTTGGTTGGCCACTCTTCCTTTTTCCTTCCATTTTCCCCAACATAATTGTCTTCCTTAAGCTTTCTTGTCTTCTCATTATGTGGCCAAAGTACTTCAACTTTGCCTCTAACATTCTTCCCTCCAATGAGCAGTAGGGTTTTATTTCCTGAAGTATGGACTGGTTGGATCTTCTTGCAGTCCAAGGCACTCTCAGAATTTTCCTCCAACCCCACAGTTCAAAAGCATCTATCTTCTTTCGCTCAGCCTTCCTTATGGTCCAGCTCTCGCATCCATAGATTACCACAGGGAATACCATTGCTTTAACTATGTGGATCTTCGTTGCCAGTGTGATTTCTCTACTCTTCACTATGTTATCGAGATTGGTCATTGCTCTCCTCCCAAGAAGTAAATGTCTCCTGATTTCCTGGCTGCAGTCTGTGTCTGCAGTAATCTTTGCACGTAGAAATACAAAGTCTTTCACTGCCTTCATGTTTTCTCCCTCTATTTGCCAGTTATCAATCAGTCTGGTTGCCATAATCTTGGTTTATTTATGTTTAACTGCAACCCAGCTTTTGCACTTTCTTTTTTCACCTTGGTTAGAAGTCTCCTCAGCTCCTCCTCGCTTTCAGCCATCAAAGTGGTATCATCTGCATATCTAAGGTTGTTAATGTTTCTTCCAGCAATTTTAACCCCAGTCTTGCATTCATCAAGCCCCGCACATCGCATGATGTGTTCTGCATACAAGTAGAATAGATATTAAAGCTATATTAAAGTGCTATAATATAGTACAAGAGGCACCCTAGAGTGATCATTGGTTTGTGGGGAAAGGACTAGTGCAGCATACAATGGTCTAGGAAGCCTGAAATAGGTTGAATGCTGCCCTTGGACTCTCCATGTATATTCATTTCTAAACTGGATTTTCATTTCTTGTAACCTCTCTTGAACTAAGATCTGAAGATGCTGTCTCTGACAAATATACACACATACCCATTTCAGACATGGTATCTGTCCAACATCTTCCAGAGTAAGCAATGATCAAAGAGTTCATTTAGCTTCTCTGAAATTTCCCCATTCTTTCTCCTTAAAACTGTCATGTCACTGAGAACATTTTAGTGTGCTCATCATGTCTTAGCAAAATATTCCTCAAACAGTACTTTTTACTTGCCTTGTTGTCAACTTACATTTGTTTTTCTAGAACTAGAGCTTCTTTTATTTCATGAATGCTTCCACTTTTTAAAGAATCCTTCTAACTTCAGTGACAAATGATTCCCCCTCCCCCCAAAAATCTGAATGTGTTTCCTTATTTAAACACCATAACTTAAATCAAAATATACTTGATCTGCAGCATTACCCTGATCTGCCAAGCTTTTAACTCTAATACAAAAAGATGAAATTAGTCAGGAATGATTTCTTTTTGAGAAACCCATGCTGGCTATTAGTAATCACATCATTTATTTCAAAGTGATCACAGACTAATAGTTTAATTAACTGTTCTACAACCTCTCCTGGTATCAACATCAGTAGCTGTCGATATCCTCCCTACACCCACACACGTTTGAAGATGAAGGCATGCTGCCTGCCTCCAGATTGTAAGGACCTCACATTTTGTCCAAGACTTCTCAAAGATTATGGACAGAGCCAGTTAAATTGCATGTATCTAATATACTCATGTATAGGTTGACCTAACATATACGTCAAGATTGGGAAAGATTGGGAAAGGCGTACGGCAAGGCTGCATACTCTCACCCAACCTTTTTAACTTGTATGCAGAACACATCATGCGATGTGCGGGCCTGGATGAATGCAAAGCTGGGGTGAAAATTGCTGGAAGAAACATTAACAACCTCAGATATGCAGATGACACCACTCTGATGGCTGAAAGCGAGGAGGAGCTGAGGAGCCTTCTAATCAAGGTGAAAGAAGAAAGCACAAAAGCCGGGTTGCAGCTAAACGTCAAAAAAACCAAGATTATGGCAACAAGAATGATTGACAACTGGAAAATAGAGGGAGAAACCGTGGAAGCCGTGACAGACTTTGTATTTCTAGGTGCAAAGATTACTGCAGATGCAGACTGTAGCCAGGAAATCAGAAGACGCTTACTTCTTGGGAGGAGAGCAATGTCCAGTCTCGATAAAATAGTGAAGAGTAGAGACATCAGACTGGCAACAAAGATCCGCCTAGTCAAAGCCATGGTATTCCCTGTAGTCACCTACGGATGTGAGAGCTGGACCTTAGGGAAGGCTGAGCGAAGGAAGATCGATGCTTTTGAGCTGTGGTGTTGGAGGAAAGTGCTGAGAGTGCCTTGGACTGCGAGAAGATCCAACCAGTCCATCCTCCAGGAAATAAAGCCCGACTGCTCACTGGAGGGAAAGATACTGGAGACAAAGTTGAAGTACTTTGGCCACATCATGAGGAGACAGGAAAGCCTAGAGAAGACAATTATGCTGGGGAAAGTGGAAGGCAAAAGGAAGAGGGGCCGACCAAGGGCAAGATGGATGGATGGCATCCTTGAAGTGACTGGACTGACCTTGAGGGAGCTGGGGGTGATAACAGCTGACAGGGAGCTCTGGCGTGGGCTGGTCCATGAGGTCACGAAGAGTCGGAGACGACTGAACGAATGAACAACAACAACAACATATACGTCAAGGGCATGTGTGTAGACAAAATTTGTTGATATGACCTGTAGATAGGTCAAGGATCATTCCCCAAAGAAGGGAGAGCACCAATGCTGTCTCAGGATGCTAGCAGCCCCTGGTTGCTGACTCTATTTTCCTACCCAGGCATTCAAAAATGACAGAAATGGTGTCATATTGGAGAAAGAATGGGTGGAGGATGCTTCTTTTGCCTTTGCTACCCTATTCAGAAAAGGAGATGGTTCTTTTTTTTCCCTTTTTTTTTTTGCAAAGAGTTAACGTCCCGTGGTCACATTGACTACATCATCATCATCTTTATGTATACCCCGCCACCATCTCCCCAAAGGGTGGTGGGATGGTTAACATGAGGCCAAGCCCAAAATTACAGTACAGCAAAATAAAATACAAGAAGCAAAAATACCATCAGAAGTACATGAAATAACAAAATGAAATAAACAGTTTCAAAATAACATGATAGAGAAATAGAATACAGTGGGCTGGCAAAATGTACTAGGAATAAAATTGATAAAATTGATAAAACCCTGGATGAGATATGTAGAACGTGTTTCTGAGGGAGAATGTGTTTCTGAGGGAGGAACTCAAAAGGACCAGAACAGTAGAGTTAGACCTTCATTAAGGGCAGGGGGAACGTGCCTCATGAGGGCAGAGCAGTAATTAGAACAAACTGCGTATGGGAAATATAGTCACTCACCGGAGACACATCGAAAGAGCCAAGTTTTTAGGTCTTTCTTAAAAGCTGCCAAGGTACGGGCTTGCCTAATCTCACCAGGCAGGGAGTTCCAGAGCCAAGGGGCCACAACAGAGAAGGCTCTCCCCCTCATCCCCACAACTCGTACTTGTGATGACCGTAGAAGTAAGAGGAGGGCCTCTCCAGAGGATTGAAGAATTTGTGCAGGTTTATAGAGGGAGATGTGGTCACGACGGTAGGTGGTCCCGAACCATTTAGGACTCCTTAAACAGGGGAGTAGACTGTTCCCTGTAGTTCACTCCCATTAGCAGTCTGGCTGTTGAACGTTGGACAAATTGAAATTTCCAGGCCGTCTTCAAGGGTACCCCCATGTAGAGTGCATTGCAATAGTCCAATCTAGACGCAACTAAGGCATGGACCACCATGGTCAGATCAGACTTCACAAGGTACAGTTACTGCTGTACCTCATGACTCAGGGTATTTATGGATTGATTTTTTGATTAAGATTTCTAGATTTATACATGAGTATGTAGAGTACTAGTTCTTTTAATAATTTTGGATATCAATAATCTGGCTCTAGAGAGCTCAATTCATTTAAAGCCACTAGATATTTTTGTATACTCCTGAATTGAGAAATACAACCCCATGAACCAGAACTTCTCCTTGTTTACTATTCCATGGAGTCTTTTTTTGCACTTTTTGAATTCACTCCTGTTTATTACTGTTTCCTATTGCTAGGGGAAAGACAGCCACAATTAATCATAGCTAATGCAATCCCTATGATAGCTCTTGTCAGTAGATAGCATGCAGTATGGAGACTGGAAAGTTAACTTTAAAAAACTCTTAGGAACTGGATCCTGTTAATGTTATTATTTAAACAAGAAAGTTATTTTACTACGTACTTTTAAATTATTTTAAAAACAGTCTCTCAAGCCTCATCTACACTGCCATATAAAATCCAGATTATCTGTTCTGAACTGGAATATAGGGCTGGGTAGACTAATATAATCCAGATAATCTGGATTTTATATGGCAGTGTAGATGGGATATCAATTTCACAGGAATGCAAAGAGCCTGTCCAGATAGGCCCAAAATGTGGGACCTGTCCTGGGATTACCTGAGGCATCCTAATGATTTCGCAGTTTACTCTGGATTATTAAAATGTCTGGAATGATCCAGACCTTAATGTAAGGTCAGGATTTTTCCAGGTGTGGGTCCTGTGCAGATTGACTCCCAGGACCACTTTAACGATTCTGGGAGTCAATCTCTATAGTGATCCCAGTTTTTCAGGCTTCTGAAAGAGTGGTATGGCACTTCAACCCTCCCCTCCCAGCCCCCCATTTCCACAAAAAACTTACGTGAGGGGCCTGGCTTCATGCTCAGGCATCTCCGTGGAAAGCTCCTGGAGTGTCAACACATCATTTGGATGTGGCAGGAGCTTTCCAGAGAGGGACCTGAGCATGCAGTCAGGCCCATCTTGTAAGTTTTGGGAGGGGAAATGGGGTACTGGGGATTGGTTCCAGGGGGGCATGCAGTCACTCCCCAGTGAAAGCCTGGGGTTTGGGTTGAGGGTAGGGACTAAATCCCAGGAGGAACTTGGATACAATACTCCTGTTCCTCCCAGGATTTAGTCATGTGTGGAAGGGCCCAAAGACTCCTCTGAACAAAACTTGTCAGAAAAACCCTGTGATAGGTTAATCTTAGGAATGCCAGAAGTCAGAAATGAGTGAAATGCACACAACAAAGAAATTCATTGTTTTCTATTGTGTCTCATGTATTTCTTCAAAAGCAGAATGAAGTTATTGTTATGCATTGGTAATAGGAAATTTAAATTGTAGTTGTTGACTTGAAATGTAACTTTTTAAGCCTTTATTCTTGGATATCTGACATTCCTTAATGCTTTCACACCAACTGTGAAATGGTCTGCATTGGGAAAAGTAATAACATTATTTTAAGAGTATGTAGAAATGGTATGACCTTCATAGAGGAATTAACAGGTCACCAGAGGCTAGTCTTGTCTCCTTCTGAGTCAGTATTTATTTCTCTAAGCTCTAAAAATATACTGTAGTAGCCACTTACACAACTTTCCTGATTGCTGTTTGCTAGAAACGGCTTTATGTTTGATAGAAGCACAGAGCCGGGTATCCACCTTTTACATGGCTTTTATCATCCCAACCTGGCTGCCCTGAGCTTTTTTCAAGCCAGCTCTATATGCCATGCATCAATATGGCTTTGAAAGCAAGTGGATGAATGTGTGTTTTTTGGCTGTGAAATCAATTACACCATAACCATTCATCTGCAGATAAACTTTGAGTATATCATCATTCCAAAATATCTGACCTCTACATCTTCCAGGGAGAAAGAACATGGTAAGCAGGGAAGTCTCCCTCTTCTCCCTTCTTTTCCATTCACTTAGCTCCCTTCCACACAGCCATATAACCCAGAATATCAAGGCAGAGTAACCCACAATATCTGCTTTGAACTGGGTTGAGTCCACACTGTCACATATCCCAGGTCAAAGCAGATAATGTAGGGTTTTATTCAGCTGTATGGAAGGAGTCTTAATAAGAACTTTTTGGTTCTCCTCCCAGGCTCTCGAACGCCCTTTTCAACAATGCTATCGTGGTATTCTAGGTCTTACTTTTCTTCCTGTAGGTTTTTTTTTTGTTTACTTGCTTCACCAGGCCTTTGAGGACTCAATGCATAGGAAGAAGGCCCTTTCACAATGTGCTGTATTGTCTATACTATATTTGTTGTAGAGGTTTTTTTTTTAATTTAAGGGTCATGCTTTGAAATGCTTTTAGTTAATTGATAGTGTAATTCTATTTTGAAGTAAACTTTTAGATTTATCTACCATATATTCTGGCATATAAGACGACTGGGGGTATAAGACGACTCCCAACTTTTCCAGTTAAAATATAGAGTTAAGACGACTGCCATGAATAAGACTACACCCGCGTATAAGACGACCCCTGACTTTTGAGAAGATTTTCTTGGGTTAAAAAGTAGTCTTATACGCCAGAATATACTGTATTTTAAGTTTTGTAAACTAGCTTGAGTTCTGGATTGGGAAAAGTCAAGAGGAGGAGGAGGGCTAGCATCCTAATTTGGAGGTACACATTTGTAACCTAGAATTATGGATAAGTAACTGCTCTGTATTCAGCCATTCTCCACATTTAACCTCAAGGAACTACTACTATTTAACCTCCAGTAGCCATGCTGAGCGATGGAGATCTGTTCTTCTGGCAACCAGGGCTCAACAAAATGATGTTTCTAATCCCCCCCCCCCCACACACACACACACCCCACCCAGTGCAACAATCAGAAACGGGGGCCTTGTAGCAGCCTCACATGTCAATGAAAGCTCGGTTATGCTAGTCTATTCTTCAATGTAACATATATCTTTATGCACAATGTGCATCTACAACAGGGGTTCTCAACCTTCCTAATGCCACGCCCCCTTATTACAGTTCCTCATGTTGTGGTGACCCCCAACATAAAATTATTTTCCTTCCTACTTCATAACTGTCATTTTGCTACTGCTATCAATCGTAATGTAAATATCTGATATGCAGGGTGTATTTTCATTCACTGGACCAAATTTGGCACAAATACCCGATATGCCCAAATTTGAATACTGTTGGGGTTGGGGGGGAGGTTGATTTTGTCATTTGGGAGTTATGGTTGCTGGGATTTGTAGTTCACCTGCAATCAAAGAGCATTATGAACTCTACCAATGATGGAATTGAGCCAGTCTTGGCATACAGAACTCCCATGGCCAACAGAAAATACTGGAAGGGTTTGGTGAGTATTGACCTTGAATTTGGGAGTTGTAGTTCGCCTACACATCCAGAGAGTACTGTGGACTCAAACTATGATGGATCTGGACCAAACTTGGCATGAATACTCAATATGTCCAAATGTGAACACTGATGGAGTTTGGGGAAAATAGGCCTTGACATTTTGGGAGTTGTAGTTGCTGGAATTTGTAGTTCACCTACAATCCAAGAGCATTCTGAACCCCACCAACGACAGAATTGGGCCAAACTTCCCACATAGAACCCCCATGACCAACAGAAAATACTGTGTTTTCTGATGCCCCTTAGTGACCCCTCTGACACTCCCTCGTGACCCCTCCAGGGGTCCCGACCCCCAGGTTGAGAACCACTGATCTACAATGTGTAATGTGATGTACATTTGAATGCAATGGTTGAATAGCACTGACACTCAAGATGTCCAGTTGGAGGCATGTTTGACCCATCAAGTCACACATTGGGAATAGTCTGCTAACTTTCTTAGATATTCTTGCTTAGAATGGGACCGTAACTCTGTGAAGTCACCTTTGGGTACATTGGCACTAGCTACCTTTTTGAACTTGGAAGTACAGTAAAGTCTCACTTATCCAACCTTTGCTCATCCAGCTTTCTGTACTATCCACCGCAGCCTGCCTACCACCAGGATCCACAGCTGTTTCAATATATTGCAATGTTTTCGTGCTAAATTCATAAATACAGTAATTACTACATAACGTTACCATGTACTGAACTGCCCTTTCTGTCAATTTGTTGTAAAGCATGATGTTTTGGTATTTAATTTGTAAAATCATAATGTAATTTGAGGTTTAATAGGCTTTTCCTTAATCCCTCCTTATTATCAAACATTTTTGCTTATCCAATGTTCTGTCGGCCCGTTTATGTTCGATAAGCAAGACTCTAGTGTAACTGCTTTAGACTTAGAGGTTGTAGCAGGCCTTTTCTGGGAAGGAGCAACAGGATTGGAACTTTTATGAGTGAAAGCATGAGGGAGATAGAAAAAAAATCTTATTTGATGCGGGGCGATTGGGGGGGGGGGGGAGATGGACTGAGTTGCATACAAAATATGAATTTACCCTGAAGGGCAAAGGCTGATGTAACAGTAATTGCAGGAAATTATTTTTCTACTTTGGTATGATATAATTCATGAGGTTGGGAAGAGATGAATAAAGTGAAATAAAGTTTATTCTTTCCATTTTATTATGTGATAATGGTATGATGCATATGGTTTCTGTTGTTTTTGCAAAACAGTTCTTCAGGAACAGATCAACATAGCAAACATGCCATTTTCTACACATTGTCTCAAACACAAAGCAGCCCTACTTTATTCTTAAGACTAGCTTTGCTTGTAATTCACTTTGTAATGAGCACATGAAATGGATCTCCAATATACCTGGCACAGCATAACAGACCTCCCTATAGTGGTTGAATACTTATAACTTATAACCATGGACAACATTTCAATGCATCAACTAAAGGATATGATAATCACCTTTCCTTTTAGCCTGTCTCTGAGACTATGTGTTTGAATTACTTTGAGGACTGAAATGCCACATAACTATTTATTTTATGACTATGAACTGTGCTTTTTTGAAAGAGAAACCAATTCCTTAATCTTTTTCTGGATTCTCAGAATTATGGCTTCTGTCATTTCTACTCCCAGCCATTTAAGATTTTATAGTGCAGGGTTTTTGTTTTTTAAAAAAATGAGAAATGCAAAGCGTGTTGTACAACTTGCGGGTAATAAGCGGAACACTGGGAACTAAGAGGCCTGTGTTGTGCAATGAAAGAACAACCTTTTCTTCATGAAGTGCTTCTGTTGTGATCATCAGTTATAAAGGCAGAAACGAGCGTACAATGGCTATGTAAGTGCACTCTACGAATAGAATTCTTTTTTATGAAGTTCTAACATGCAGCCTGATTAAATCAAAGGCTGAATATTTCTTAAGGAATTAGATGGACCTAACACAACTAAAATGCCTGCACCATTTTTAAGTACAACTGGTTCTGGGTTGACTTCATTCCATTTATTCTTCAAATCATTTTACAAATGCAAGTTGCACTTTCAAGTAGCCTTTGGAGTGTTGCCATTTTCTAAATCAGCTTCTACAAGCATCTAATGGATTTTTGTGTTGATCTGATCTACATTTATTTGTAACCCTTCTCTATTTTCATAATAACTGACACTGAATAATGAAAGGAGAACAAGCCATGAGAGTATAGACAAAAAACCACCCAGAGGAAAAGTGCTCTTACCCTACATCAAGGGAACCATACAGGGAAGCTGATGAAGAAACACAACATACCAACTATCTACAGACTCTCTAAGAAAATCCAGCAAATGCTATGTTCTGCAAAGGACAAGAGGGATCCTCTCACCTCTGCAGGAGTCAACTGTATACCATGCAGCTGTGAACAGGTCTATATAGGGACCACCAAACACAGCACCCAAACATGAATCAAGGAACATGAAAGGCGCTGAAGACTAATTCAGCCTGAGGAGTCAGCCATAGCAGAGTACCTGATGAACCAACCTGGACACAACATATTATTTGAGAACACAGAAATGCTGGACCACTCTAACAACCACCATGTCAGACTACACAGAGAAGCCACTGAAATCCACAAGCATCAGGCCCGTAGCCAGGATTTTGAAAAACTATAAAATCAGGACAGTACATAAAGTGGAACACTTAAAAAGTAGGGGGTTCCAGACAAGAATCAATCAGGGCCAGCTAACACCTCCCAACAAAGGATTCCCCCAGGCAGCAATGAGTCAGGCCATTAAAACTGCAAGGCCATTAAATGCTAATCAAGGTGGCCAATTGCAACATTCACAGTTGCCTCAAGCAGACAAGAGTTCTTCCTCCCACCCTGGACATTCCACAGATATATAAATCCCACTTAGTTTCCAACAGACCCCCACAACATCTAAGGATGCCTGCCATAGATGTGGGAAAAATGTCAGAAGAGAATGCTTCTGGAATATGGCCATACAACCCGAAAAATGCACAGCAACCCAAAGAATGATTAGCTGTCTTCCAGATCTATTGCTTACATGAACTCCTTTGGAGCTCTGAAATGTTACCTTTAGAACAATAAATCCTAGGATCCACCAGCCAGCCATGTTGGTAGCCATAGTGGCTGTGGGGGTGCTGGGAGTTGTAGTCCAAAAGAGTAACTTCCCTTAGCTCTGGCCTTATTTCCCGGAGCTCCCTGCCCATGTTCTCCAGTCCTTTCTTCTTCACTAACCTAGCTTTGGAAGAAGAAGAAGAAAGATGCTTATTTGCTTATTTATAAAGTAAGTAAGTCAATATGCCCTTCTAAAAGGAGTAGAATAAGTGATGGAACTTGGAACAGAAAGTCTAGGTGGTATAATTGAAAAGGCCAATTTTAAAAGGTAAGACCTATATCTTTGAAATACATATGTACAGAGGGAGAGAGAGCTGCAAGGTTAGTTGTTGAACTCTGTAGTAGGAGAAGAAGACCTTTACATCTGGTTGTTGACCCAGTCTTGTGAGTACTTAGCAGCAAAAGCAACTCTTTGTTGGAGGTATTTGTGGAAGCACAGAGATAAAAGCTCATATTAAGGGAACAAGGAGGCTAATGAATCAATCATAATTATGTTATCACATTCAAAAATAAAAGCATGAAAAATGTTACCTCATTTATGTTCTAAAGAACTTAGTTGAATCAATAGGGTAACACTGGAATGCGTTTAGATTTAATCATGTGTTACAAATCAGGTTTTCTGCCTTGTTAGCTGGAGATCATCACTGCTTTCATTTAAAATTTGTACCTATCTCAGCTTCATTTAAGAACACAATGTGAACATTTTTTTTAAAAAAAATCTCCCATCATTTTTCCTCTTTAGCTGAGTTGAAAAGGAAAGCACCTCACAAGGTTTCTTTTTCCCCCCCTCAAGTCACTTTTAAAAGATTGCTATTATCTCTTTATATTAAAGTTAACATATGCTGTTGAGCTTTTGTTGATGGTGATGCTTAAACTGGGATGTTGTTTCCTTTGGAGATTCTTTCTGCCAGTCATTAATTTACATTTTTTTGAAATCTTACAGAGAGCTCTTTGTTGATGCCTGTATTCATTTTGCTGCTTTCTCTTTTCAGGTCACATATGAGGGGTTTTTTCAAACAGCAAGTTAAGGAGAGAGAACAAAATCGGTGACATCTGCCAGTCACTTTCACTTCCCATCCTGTTTATCCATAACCTTTCTGTGATACTTATCATCTTCCCTTCACAGGGCCAAATGGATTTTTCAGTGTTGTTTCCTCTGGAGCACATTGCTGGGGATGCATGAAAAATGCATATTCCACATCAGATTCGGTGGGGATGTCTCTGTTTACTAGGCATGTGCGATCCATTGAAATGGTTCAAAAGTACTTACAAAACTAGGGGGCGCTGGTGCTTCATTTCTAAAGTGTTCCTAATGTTTCAGAGGTGAAAATTTAAGAACTCTAACAAGACTAACAAATTTCCTAATTACTTCGTTAATGGCGGTTGTGCATGCGCATTAAGGAAAACATCACTGTCAGTGGGGAAACTTCAGGGGCTCATATCTCCCTCATTTTTAAAGCTATTGAAACTTACTACAATGGTAGAACACATTAACCACAGTTAGTTCACCAAATTGCAGGATTTTGGGCGAATTTTCAAAGTTTTTATAAAAAACATTTTTAAGAATGAAATCTGTTCCTGGCTTGAAAGTGTTATTTTCTGTTTTGTCATGTGCAATTTACTTTGAAAGTAGTTGTCTTACTCCAGAAACTTTGTATTTGTGGCAGAAACTTTGTGAAATTGGTGGAGACTCAACAAATCCAAATATGCTGTAGGGTGATGCCCCCTGCACAAAGACAAAGTTGTGCATCTCCCCTTCTCTGCTCTAATCTCCCCTGATATTGGTATAATCAGTGGGATATATTTCAACAATTAGAGAAATTTAAATATACAGCTATTTCAACAACCAGACTCCCTCTTCCTTTTGACGGCTTCATATTTTTGGTGAACACGCCATTTATATTTTAAGAGGTGCCTGAGCGTTACAATTTTGGTTGAGCAGTGTTGGGATTTTTATTATCGAATAAAATAAATATATTTTCCCCCAGAATAGTTTCCTACTTTTCCCTAAGTCATTATAGCAACATTCGACCTGAGGCTTTTCCTCTCCAAGAACTTAAGATGACATTGGCCAACATACATTTTGGTGCCTCAAATGTTGACCTGCTAATTCAAAAAATGGCACCAATTTCCCCCTATCTGTTCTAGAACTGGTATATTTCAGAACATATGAAATATGCCAATCTTCATGTGCTCACCCATAGAAATCTTAACCATAGCTAAGAAACCAGAACAGATTCAGTCATTCCAATACAATTTTCTGAATCATTAACCCAAATAACCCCAGGAACAGACCTAAAAAACAAAACACAAATACATTTTTGTTGGGCTGTGTTATCTTCTTTTTTACTGGTATTCAATTGGCAACTGTTTTTTTATGTTTAGCTCTGTGGTTGCTAGCGTTATTATTTATTTACAGGCTTTCTACTGGAACTCTCCTAATTACTTTTGAGGGGGAGGAGTATTAGAAGTCTTGAGTTTGATCAGTTTGATTCCTCTCCCCAAAGGTTTTATTTTATAATTTCCTTTCATATAGGGAGCAATGGGATTACAACCTTATTTTTTGGATTTGGTTAGGGAAATGATGTGGCTTTGGATTGACTGGATCCAAAGCCACTCCAAAACCCTTAATGTGCTACTGTGATACCTTGGTTTAGGCATATCTGCTAGCAGAAATACAACCAGAGGTATTCCTAAACTCACAAATATTTTTTAAATAGTTCTTCACAATGTTTTTTCTTATTTCAGACCATTATGCATTGAACATGGTCGGATAACAGGTTTTATGTGTTTTTAGAAACCTCTGTGTATTTTGAGGAATCCAATCTTTCTCAGGGGTTTGAGTATGCTGAGCTCTCAAAATATACCTTTGAACCCACTCCACACCTTTGAGCTCAGTGCATGGAGGGCTGGAGAGGCATATCTGCAAACACGAGGATATTATTGGTGTAACTGTCTGAATATACATGAATCCTACAGAATTGTAGCTCTTGTCTGTTCAGATAAATGCTTGGATAGAATTGAGTGCCAATCATGAAATAACATTTTGAATCTGCAAAATGTTTGATATCTTTATATATGAAAAGTGAATTTGAGCAGAACAGCCCTACTGGGTTCTAAAATAATGTTATAAACTGAGGTTATAGACATGTCTACCTAATAGGTTCATTTCTGAACAAAACTTTTTCATGGCATTGAGGTGAATGAACCATGTTAGGCACAAATATTGCCCTGAACTCTGCTGGTAGTCCAGCTAGAGTGGATCCACCAAACCAGCTGTTGAATGGTGAGTTAACAGTTATATAAGTCCTGCTGATTCAGTAGCTGTATTATAGTCAAAACCAACAATAGAATTTGGATTAAAGTCAGCCTTCCTCAATCTGACATGAACCATACAGATGTGTTAAAACTGCAACCTGCATTATCATAAGCCAGCATGACCATCAACTGTGGTATCTTGGGATAATGAGGTTGGTGCAATATATTTGGAAGAGCTAGGCTGGATATTAAATAGTGTTTCTGAAAGAATTGACCTTAGGTGTGTCTAGTTCCTCACATTTACTACGTACTGGTTGAGTTGTGCCGTAGGGATTCAGAGGAAAAGAAGACGCGGCATCGGAAATCTTGAAAGAAATTAACAAGGTGCACAACTAATATTGTTTAACTTCTTTTATGTAACATCATAGCACCAGGCCATGACGACTAAGGACCTAATCACATTTATGAGGTCCAGCATCGTGATTCACCTGCCTCTCTGGCAAATCTGGGCAGCATCCAGGTAGCAGTGGGGCAATCCTGGTGCCCTGGCTGCCAGCTAATGCTTTCCAATCCCACGTTGGAAAGCATCGCCACTCTGTTAAAGCCCTGTTGGGTTTCCATGTTGGTGGTGGCAATGTCTCACTATGCTGCCACTCCAGTTCGCCCACCAGAAATCACCCTACATCACATGATAGGTGGCGTGGGGCTCCATGGGTGAACTGGGACAGAAGCATCCTAGGACACTTCTACCCTATGTAAAGGCTGTAAAGCAATTTAATTACAATCTAAATTTTCTGCAGTGTTCTTTATTATGAATCATGTTAAATTGTGTTTTTTCTCCCACTTTAATGGATAGAGTCTGAAAGAAATTGGGAGAAAAAAAACACATAAAATGATTAATAACGGGCTGGGGGTATTTTGATCCCCACTGCAAACAAAATAAACAAGACATATTGAACACAAAACCAAAGTACTCTTTCCTCTCCACATCAGCATTTGATTGAGCAACATTTGTTGAATTAAATCCAATAGTGAAATTGACAAAATTGAAAATAAGGAAATATTCCTACATGAGCTGGGTCTGGCT
Organism: Anolis sagrei; assembly: GCF_037176765.1. Classification (NCBI taxonomy): domain Eukaryota; kingdom Metazoa; phylum Chordata; class Lepidosauria; order Squamata; family Anolidae; genus Anolis; species Anolis sagrei. The sequence continues at coordinate 207,570,886 of NC_090023.1, read as the reverse complement.
TCAAATGTCATAAATAAGTGCTGCTTATTAGAACAGGATTTGCGGAATGGATTTGTATTGATGGAACCCCTTTTAATACTTTCATTGACTTTTTGTGATCTGTGACTGCTGAACAAAAGGTGTCTTATACATTGGCCTATTTGTTCAGGCCAGCTTCAGCCAATTGCCAGGAACTAATCCAACAGGAATACCACAATATATTCAACCATAATATGTGCTAAGTCTCTCTATTAGGAACAGAGCCAAAACAGCTTTTCTTTTCATTACGGTGTGGAATATTCCGTGTAAGATCACTTTTTACATTTAATAAAATACATATATAACACATTGTTGTTTTTTTAAAAGTTGGCTGACTTTAGAGTTGCAGATGTAATTTTCAACAGAGTTTATCAAAGTAATAGTCTACGCTGCTCTGTTTGATCCAACTTTCCAAGGATGAGAAAAGTTACTTGCCAGTGTTAAAAGCTGAGTAAATTTCATATACTAGATTGACATTTGTGTGAGTCATAAAAAATCTCTATGAATTTTAATGGATCCCGATATATTTAATTTTACATGAACCTCAGTATATATGTGGGACTGCTATTGTTGCCCATTGAAGTGAATATGTCATCCTGCACACAAAATCAGAGGTTGATGATTTATAGGTTAGGTTTTGGAAGTGTTTCACAGATCTGTGCCAAAATAACAAGTTGACTTCTTTGTGCATGAAGTACTGGAGATCACTGCAGTTGTTTTTACTGCCTCCGCTACTGTTCTAAAAATACATTTTTAAAAACAAATAAATAGACTGCACACAGGACAGGTTGTTAGTGCTGGATTTTAAAACAATAGCAGTCTTCCCTCCCTGCAAAGAAACAAGTGTAACCTTTCAAGGCTGACTTTTCTTAAAACAATGGAGAAATTTGGAAAAGTTGCTGTTGTTAACTTTATTCACACTCCTGGCCAAGCCATCATACAAATTAAAATGATTATAACATCCCAAAAAAAACCCCACCATGTAAATATTAAAACAGAATCAAACTATTACAATATTAAAGCAAGTTTAAAGATACAATTTTTAACCATTTAAAGCAATTAAAAACAGTACATGTTCTCGATAGGCTCATATGGGGAGATAGTTTGTCAAATAAACCGTATAGGATTTTATAGGTCACAGATACTCATGGCCCTTCTACACTATGCTAAAACCCAAGAGGAAGTGGGTTGAAACAACCTACTACCTCTCATGTTCTAGTTCCCACCTACACCTCCAACCCAAACTCCTGACTTTCCTGGGAGAGGTGGCTAGATGGCATCCCTTTAGGCGACTTGCAATTTCTCAGGTTGCTCCTGACACGAAAAATAAAATCCCTTTAGGTTCCTATTATTGCCCCCAAAACTTATTGGAGAGGCCTGCAGTAGTGCAACTCCTCTCTGCAGTCCTCCTGATGCAAGAAAATGATGTCAAAAAGTTGGGGGTGGGGTCACAGGTTCCTCACCTAGACATCTTTAGAGGTTTTTAATTAATGCGGAGTAAACTGGGAAAACCAGGTTTACTCTTCATTAATTCACTTTTACCTAAGGCGCCGTTTGGACACCTCAGGTAAAAAATGAGACAGGTCTTGTGTTTTGGGCCTGTCTGGAAGAGCCCTCAGAAACAAACTGGAAGTTTCTGTTCAGAAACAAATTGGTAACAGTGCTACTGTTGGAGCTGGGAATTTTGCAAGCCCTGTAATTTATTTGTTCATTGTTAGAATTACAACTAGCACCACCATCAACCTGATTTCTGGAAGCTGTAGTGCAAAAATAAATCTTCCAAGCTCTAGTATGGAGAATCTTCTCCAATGGATGACATTCTAAATACTGTTCCCACATACACATGACTACCAGCTGTCAATGTCTTCAAATAACAAATGTCATCTACCTATTGAAGATAAATAAATAAGCATTTCTAACTATTCAATAAAAGTGTCTTGCTTTCCTTGACATTATATAGTAGCCTCCATGCTACAATACAGAGTATGGAGTGTGGTTTGTACATATTTTGACCCATATAACTAATAATTATACGGGTCAAAAATGTTCAGGAAAAAACCCAAAAGGCAAACCTTGATTTTGCTGGGCTCTGAACACTACTCTAATTTATAGACATACCCAGCTGTAGCCTACTACCATTTCACTGATACTCAGGCTCTCTCTCGCCTCATGTTTGAGTTGCTTTTATATGGGACAATGTTTTACTAAAGCCATTACACATAATGGGATGAGTATCCATGGATTTTGCAAGCTATAGGGAGTCCTGGAACCAAATCCCAGTGGATACCTGCCATAATGCAAAAAGGATCTTAATTTAAAAGACCCTTAAACACATTAAGGATTGATGTTAATGTTACGATTCTTCTCTCCACCACCATTCCCAACCAGCAGAGATTAATTAAAGTTTCAATTTAGGTTTGATCCTGGGTTTATTCTGAGTCCAACTGTCAAACAGAGTCAGTTGTGCCATCACAGATTTCACTAGGAGCATAAAACGTTTTCCACCAAGCCTTTTCAAGACAGACACAGCCTTCTCATACCCCAAGTTACATTATGCTCTTTTCCTTCCTATGAATCTAAGCTACAGATTCTTTCCCCAACATTTCTTCCCATATAAGACCTGTTCTTTCACTCAGGGCCCTTCCAGAAAGGCCCTATATTCCAGGATCAGATCCCAGGTTTTCTGCTTTAAACTGGATTATATGAGTCCACACTGCCAGATAATCTGGGATAAACAGAAAATCTGAAATGAGATCCTGGGATATAGGGCCTGTCTGGAAGGGCCCTAGGTGTCTTCTGTTTTCAGTAATGGAGTTGGGAGTGGTATCAACCTACCCATGCTAGTGCCCAGTGCACAACTGTTCATCATGCTGAATGCCAGTAGACCATGGAAATACTATTTCTCTAAAGTCAGCAGCAAATATTAGTAATTTTGAGGGAACGACAGTATATGGGTTATGTGAAGCAATATGTGGGTTCCTTCAAGGTTCATATTTTGGGGTCAAGAAACTTCAGGAACTTCACTAGTCAGGGTTCAGCAAGACAAACCTAAGTTGGTATTGCAATTGAGATTGTTTACAAGCTTCCTCAATGTGACAGCAAAACAAAAACAAGATAGAACTGCCACAACCTATGATGAATTCTAGGAACAGATTAGAAACAGAACTCAACCAATACCAAATATAAAAGATTCCTTTCAGAAACTGCTGTAGGGATACTAGTACTGGTTATTACTCCCAGTCAAGTCATAAAACTGCTGGAGACGTGCCTTGATTGTTTTTACTTTTTCTTTCTGGTGAGTTGTACTCACCTCAGATCTGATCCCAACAGATTTTATTTTTTTGTACAAAGAGAGAGGTTAAAAAGTATTGTATGGAAATGTATACAAAGGGAATACAAGATATTTTATTTACAAGGGTTTATTGGGGTTGATCAATATCATTCAAGCTGAGATCATCTCAATTTCTTTTGTATGTTCGTAAACAACTGGGGCAAAGGGAATCTAGGATCTTTGGCAACTCCTTGTTTCATTAGGGCAGGAAAGTCTGGCTGAGTTCTTTTTCAGGGATTCCCTTAGCTGTATCCTTCTCTCTTCACCTAGGTTTAGTGCAGTGCTAGGGCATCAGGTTAGAAAAAAAAGATTACTCTTTGACTGAGGAGAAACAAAACAGGAATTAAGATCTTTTGCTTAATAGGAAGAAAAGTAGACTGGCATATAGTTATTCCCAACAGCCATTCTTTAATTTGGCACTTCATTTAGGATTCAGAAATGATTATGTAAGAGCATGCTTTGAAAGTACGCAGTTCCTGTTCAGTTTATTTCCCACAAAATATTTATGGCATGGATTTTAGCTCCGTTAAGTTTGCCTAATTTTATTGGCATGCTTTTAATGATTGTTAGCCAGGTGTTCACTCCTAATTTCATACAGCTCTAATTTCATTTCATTGCTTCATGTTGCAGAGAGGAACTTAAGTTACATTGAGAACTGAGCAATGGCCTAAATCAGAGGTAAGAATCATGTGGCCTTCCAGATGTTGGTTGATCGCAGTTCCTGGTATCCTTTACCGCAGACCAGGGCTACTGGGAGTTGCAGTTCAACAATATCTGTAAGCCCACACCTGGCCTAAATCCATTGCCAGTTCCAAGTAGACATGGATTACTGAATGGTAAATCAATATATCTATCTGCCCACCTGTCTGTCTGTCTATCTAATCTATCTTATCTAATCTATTCATCCATCTATCCATCCATCCCATCAACCCAATGACTCTGCTCTAGTTGGAACTGGCAACAGCATGATACTGATTTTGACTATTTCGTCCATATATTAGATGCAGTTTATACACATCTCTGCTTTGAATAGAAAAAAATAATATTAGCTGTTCAGATTATCAGTTGCTTAAATCTGGTTGGACTGAAGGTTGCAGCTAATGCACAACACAACTACCGTACTACAATGCTCACTGTGGCACCAAACTATGCAGGTGCGACTTGTGGGGGTGAGAGATAGGGCCTTCTCAGTGGTGGCCCCTCATCTATGGAACTCCCTCCCCAGTGAAATTAGATTGCCCGCCCCTTCCTGGCCTTCGGAAAAAAACTAAAAACATGGCTCTGGGATCATGATTTTGGTCAATAATGGGAGCAATGCAATAAGAGATTATAAATTAATTTATTGATGACCCAGATGGGCCCTGGCATATGACCTGGATTATGTGATTTTAATTGTTGTTTCAATGTTATGTTTTAATAGTTGGTTTAAATGTTTTTGTTTATTCATTGATGTATGTATACATGTGGCACTGAATTGTTGCCTTTGTAAGGCCGCCTTGAGTCCCCTTCAGGGTTGAGAAAGGCAGGATACAAGTATGGTAAATAAATAAATAAATCACACTTGTCCAACAAGAAATGAACATCTCTTTATTAGTTTCCGAATTCCAGGTTTTGTTGTTGATATGTGAAGTGCTAAATCCTGCAGAACTAGAATATCTTGCATGTTGCCTTCCTCTATATTGGCCAGAATCACCTGTGTTGGAAGTTTTATTGGCTATTTCCTAAGCAAATATCAATAGGCAACAAGTTAAAGCACACCTTCTCAGTGGTGACACCTGTCCTTTGGACTGCTCTTCTCTCAGAGTTTGCATTGGAGAAATGTCATTTTAGGTGTGAAAATCTACTAAAAACATCCACTCATTTGAGCATGCTGTAACCAGCAGTTATATCACTGTCCTCTTCATTAGTTATAAATGGAAAAAACTTAAATTATGTTGGACTGTCATTCAGTATTAATTTGGGAATTGTGCAACTTTCCCAATTTTATTCTACTGCAACACCTATTCTCCTTTGTCATCATAACCAGCAGTGAGGAATGTTGACAGTGGCAACCCGGCAAGGTATGGAAAACCACAAGGTTCAAATCCTTCCTCTAAACAGAATCTGGGCATAGAATAAAAAAGCTTAGACAAGAGGTTAATCTTACTATTAGGAATCAGAGAAAAAGACTATGATGAAATATTTTATGTTATATGGGTTTTCAGTTCATACCATCGCTCCTTTAAACTTGCTCTAAAGTTGGGACATAGAATAAACAAACACATTAAATGCAATCCTATATCATAGTATGCTGAGTGCAATGTTGCATACATTCAGCCCCATGCTACTCACTGCTAGAAGCCTTGCCAGAGTAGTTTATTGGTCAGAGTGGAAGGAAAAGGAAGCACCCAGAAGCTGTTGGGAGAAGGAAACTGAGCTAGCCTTCCTGTATCTCAAATAACTTTGCTTTCTTCTCCCAGCTGTAGAACTGCACTCAGGTGTTTCCTGGTTACCTCCACCCTCCCCTGGCCAATAAATGGCAATGGGGCCTGAAAACTGCTAGGGGGCACTTGGATATTGCACAAGGTAGTACTGAATACATTTTCATTTCTCAATGTAAAAATAAAAAATCATACCATCAGTCCAGCCCTTTTATTTATTACTGTTTATATTTAATCCTGTATTAATGTTTGCACAATTTAAATTGTATGCTGATTGCGTTTATGTTAAACTGCTTTGAGTTTCCTGTAGGAGAGATAAAGCAAGGTATAAATATAATAATAATAATAATAATAATAATAAATTTATTTAGTCAACATCTTGTTTAGTATATGCATAATATAAATATGCACGCACACAATTACACTAGGGTGCACTGTTTCAAAGCAACTGTGCCAGAAATTTCACTAGGGCTTAGATTGTTACTTTTAAAGAAAGGTATTATTTGGCATTATGGAACCACGGTGGCACAATGAGTCAAACCCTTGTGCTGGCTGAACTGTTGACCTGAAGGTCAGTGGTTCAAATCTGTGAGATGGGGTGAGTTCCCATCTGTCAGCTCCAGCTTCCCATGCAGGAACATGAGAGAAGCCTCCCACAGGATGGTAACACATCCAGACATCCTCTGGACAACATCTCTGCCAATGACCAATTTTCTCACATCAGAAGTGAGTTGCAGTTTCTCAAGTCGCTTCTGACATGGTGTGTGTGTGTGTGTGTGTGTGTATATATATATATATATATATATATATACATACATACACATACCGTATATTCCAGCATATAAGACGACTGGGCGTATAAGATGACCCCCAACTTTTCCAGTTAAAATATAGAGTTAAGATGACTCCCATGCATAAGACTACACCCGCGTATAAGACCCCTGACTTTTGAGAAGATTTTCTTGGGTTAAAAAGTAGTCTTATATGCCAGAATATACTCTGTGTGTGTGTATGCATTTCCTCTTTTCCTACACCTTTTTTGGAGCATTTTACTAACTGAGTACCTAACAGCAAAGAGCAATTTGGATGCTTTACCTATTCCAGCAGGTGGTCAGGAAAAGGAGTTTCCTCATAGAACGGTTCCACAACCATCTCGAACCTGTTTTTTTTTTTAAAGTTTTGCAGGGTCTGTTTTGTTTCAGTAGAGAAGCAACTTACTAATTAGGGCGGGACTCTTTAAGAAAATATGTTTTCTATTCCACTGATAGTCAGTTACAAGCGATAACACTGTTAAATGTAGTGCCTAATAAATCTAAAAAAAAAGCAACCCAATAAATGTTAGTAATAACAATGATTAACAATAAATTAAATACAGAGAACCTGGAATGCACCACATTATTTTTAACTGGCCTACTCCATCAGGTTCTTATTATTCAGTTTGTCCTCTGCACCTGGAATTTATTAGAGTGTAATACAAACTAAACAGTCCCTTAGAGAGGCCACTGGAAGGGCTTAGAATAAAACAATATACAAGTTTAATAGTGGTAACTGACCTCTCTCCCTCCCTCTCTTTCTGTCTCTCTCTTTTGGTCCACACAACCATATCTTTATAATATGAGCCCAGAGGAAATCTGTTGCTTTTTACCTAATCCTAACTGTTAATTTTAGGGGGTTTCCCCCCTAATGCAGACTGTTCTACATCATTCATGAGATAAACCTGTACCTGGCACACGTTTAAGAAGTACATGGGATTTACTATTCTCTCCCTTCCTGTTTTACACTTGGCTCCCAGGAAGGGAATAAACAACATTCAAGCTTCAATTCTGATTTCAAATATCCCAAGGCTTTGAGATGTTCAAGTTTCAACAACTTTAATTTGACATATTTTTTAAGGCATACGTGTCATTTGAAATTGAGGAGGACTTTCAGATGCTTTCGAGACCCAGAAGGCAGGGTCATAGCTATGTGAGGCAGTGCAAAAACCTGGACCGAGGAATACCAATATATGCTTTTAAAAAATTACATGTTTTAAAGGCTGCAGATTTTGTTTAGTACTGTAATGAACTAACTAAAACAACAACAAAGATATTAAAACCTGAGATATCATGACTGCTATTTTAAAAGCCAGTTGTATCATGCAGGCTGCCTTTCCTTCTTCTGGACTTAACAAACATACAGATTTAGAGTTGAAGAAACATAACAGATAGTTGAAAAGTCTTCTTTCTGTGTATATTTTCTATGAATTCCATCACAATTACAGCATGTAATCTAATCGGCCACTATATATCTCCACTTCAGAGATGTTCATCCTCTGGCAATGAATTCAATTTGATGTAGCATTAAAGTATATACACAGCAGGTTAACCACACATGCTTTTACATGCTTTTATATGTGTTATATGCATCCTAACTTGCATATCTTGCAAGCAACAATATGATTACAAAATAATTATAGTAATTTTTTCCCTCTTTATTAACATTAATACACAGGAAGAGTCAAATTAAGATGAATGATGTGAGGATCAGTTAAGACACTTCTTCATGTGGCACATACAGTAAACTTTTGAATTTCTTATGACAGGACTGAGTGTCAGGACTGGTTTGAAGTTGGTTGAGAGAAAACTGTTGAGGACAAATTTATCAATTGTTAGTGGTCACATTGGCTGTCTAGTCCCACATCAGAAGCAATATGCCTCTCAGTATAATTTGATAGGAAACTCAAGCCAGAAATACTGTTGCATTCATGTCTTATTTGTGGGTTTCTCATAGACATCTGGTTGATTGTTTTGTGAATGGAATGCTGAACAAGTTGGACTTTGGTGAGGTCCATTTTGCCTGATATTCTGTTCTTTGAAGTTGGAGAGATTGGCAGCCAGCACTAACAGTAGCTAGAAGTATTGTCAATGTAAACAGGATCAATAAGATGGTAAAGGAACTGTGTAGAGAAGACATAATGATCGTGACTAGTAAAAAGGAAGCAGACACCAGTCTTAGGTTGTATCTTGAGCACCATCAAGCTCCATACAGAAGAATATGTACTTTTTAGTTTATCTTACTTCCTCATTTTCCAGTCTTTAATTTGTCTCATTCTGTTTCTCCTTTGGTTTGTAACTTTTAAAGAAAAGGAGTCTGTAATGAAAAAAAATCTATATAATAATTATTTTTTTATTTTTTTACCCACCTCTCCTCGTGGCTCAAGGTGGCTTACAACATCACTAAAAATACATAATCATCTAAAAACAACAGAAGCGACTTGCAGTTTCTCAAGTCGCTCCTGACACGACTATATATATTATATTATATATATTGTGGAAGGATATATATATATATATATATATATATATATATATATATAAACATTCTATAAAATACACATATTAAAACATATTTCTGTAAAATACATATTAAAATACATTGAACAAAGGTTAAAACACAGGACACAAGTCTAAATTTCATAATTCAGACTGGCTAGGTAGACCTGCTAGAAGAGAGAGATTTTTAGATGGGTTTTAAATTCTGATAGCTCATTAAACTGTTGGAGCTCTTCCAGCAGGTCATTCCACAGTCTTGGTGTGGCCAATGAAAAGGTCCTCTGGGTGACAGTCATCAGTCAGGTTCTGGCAGGCTGAAGTAGCAGCTTCCCAGATGACCTAAGTATTCAGAGCGGATTGTGTGGGAGAAGGCAATCCTGTTGGTAACCTGGACCCAGATCATGTAGGGCTTTAAAGGTCAAAAACAACACTTTGTACCTTGCCTGGAAACTAGCTGGCAGCCAGTGGAGTGACTTTATTATGGGTGTAATATGTTCACTCCTGGATGTTTTTGTAACCAGCCTGGCTGCTGTATTTTGAACCAACTGAAATTTCCAAACTTGGTATAAAGGTAACCCAATGTAAAGTGCATTACAGAAGTCCAGCCCTGAGGTTACCAGTGCATGCACTACCATCTTTAGGTCTTCCAAATCTAGGAAAGAGTGTAAGCTGGCAGATCTGATAATAAGTACTGCTGACCATCACATCTATCTGGACTGACATTTGGAGAGAAAGCTTCAGGAGAACTTCCAAGCTGCGGATTTACAACCTTGTCACACAGCCACAGAAAATGTCCCACGTCACTCCACTCCACCAGTGGAGAAGCCATAGCTCCATGCCCCACATTGCCCAGCTTTTCCGGCAGCTGATACCATGGGGGAAGTGTGGTGTGCACATGGAGTATGTGGCTTCCCCGCATTAAAGTCAACAGCAACATGGGAAGCTTCATGTGTTGCTGCGGCAGTGGTGACATGCACTCGCTTCACCCCCCTTTACTCATAGAAATTGTGTGGTGGCATCTGATGGGAGCTGGCCAGGTCCTGCTGATTTTAGCTCCATGGGACAAGGTCCATAGTCTTTTAGGGAGAGTGTAATTCCATCCAGGTTAACATACCTGCACCCCCAGATTTGGACCCTTGGTAGCAAGCACCTCTGTTTTGTCTGGATTCAGTTTCAATTTGTTTTTCCTCATCCAGCCTATTACCTCCTCCAGGCATTCATTGAGATGAGACATATTATCCTTAACTGAGGCTGTTGAATAAATCTTCTAAATCTTAATGGCATCTGTTATAGCCACAAGCATCCTTAAAGGCATCTATTATTCTCCTAATGGGACATATATGTATTTAAGCAAGGTCCAGGTGTTTATCTTACTATTATAATCTCTCAGCCTTTTTAGGCAAAGTATGAGTCTGTCAGTTTTTCAGGAACAGCCCAACTGTGAAAGACAGAAGTCTTCACTGTTTGGGGACGAGCCCAAAGCTGTTCTGATCTGTGGCTTCGCCTTGGCTCCTCTTATTCTCTCTTTAGCCTTACTCAGGCTCTCAATTATCTAATCAACTTAAAAAATAACAAAGGAGCTAGTGGTTTCCATATTTATGATGTCCAATCAAAATAAAAATCTTTAACTGCAGTCCTTCCTGTGGACCACTAGAAGTCATTGGCTGGCTGCCATCCTAATTGCTTCAACCAGTGGACTTGCAAGGTGGTTGTTCTTGGTCAAATCTACTGGACTTTCTCTTCTCCTAATTACAAGTGAGCACATTACATAAGCTAAAGGTTATTACAGGTCACATCTGTTCACATCCATAGTGTGAGATTATTCTCAGTCATGGTTTTTTTTACATTGAGCAGGCTTTTTCCCAGACTTCAGCTACTGCTAAGTTCCCACCAATATGCATATGTTTGCATTTGAATTCATCTAGCTTTCTGTATTATCTCTTATATCTCTATAGGTGATAGCAGTTTACAATCTGTACTTTATTGGTCTATACCAAGCTTCAACATTGGCAACCAGAAATTCCTGGCCAATAACATGGGACCCAAGGACCAGGTTAATAACTCTATAGGTTAATAACTCTTCCAGTAGTTATTAACCTATATGGATTCCTCAACTGTCATACCACCTTTGCCATCCTGGCAAAAGAGATAGGCTGAATAGACATACTGTATGACAGATTGATAGCTGATACTTGGATCTGTGCTTTTATTTACCATATTTATACCCCGTTCTTTCAACCCTGAAGGGGACTCAGGGTTTTTACACACAATGCCTTAAAATATGCAATTAAAATAAATATTTAAATTAAGATTAAAATTAATACACATTAAAACAGTTTTAAAAATTACAATAATTATTAAAACCACTTCATTCAATTGCTTCATTCTATTCCTGTACTATTCAGCTGTATACAATAATGCTGTAGCCTTTTCTCTCTCTTTTTACTCTTGTCTTATATTAAGGTTTTATTTAACCCTCGAAAAGGCAATTTCTGATCATTATGAAACTGTGGTCCTTATTCATGAAGATGCTCTCAGGGAACCATGCAATAAATATAAACAAGGCTTGAGAATGAAAGGAAACAATAAGGTATGTATATCAAGATCTTTTTATACACCTACATGGATATAAAAATAGAATAAATAGAAAATTGTAATGTAGCGTTTTCTATTTAAACCCTTAATTTTCTATTAAAACTATTTTCTATTAAATCACCCCTAAATGGGTGTATTCCAGATTATTATAGTTTATATTAATTTCAGGAAATTCAGTACATTTTAAGATGAAAAAGTGATTTTTCATATTCAAGGGTCATTGAATTATTATTATTTTAATAAATTCTATTATACTATATGGCGTGTATATATTTTAGTGAGTGAGGTGTACATCCCTGTTGGTCTCATTCTCCGTTCTCATCAATATACAGGAACAAAGTGAAGGAACACACTTAAAAAAACACAATACACCTCCGGAATTTCCTTCCCTCTCTCTTACCCTTCACCTTGCAGTGGAATCAGGCACAGATTTGATCCATATGAAAAACTCCTAGGGAAATCAGGCAGTTTCTGTGTAATGTTGCATTTTTGACTGCATAGCAACATCAACAACTGATAGAAGAAATATAGATTTTCTAAATCAAAAGAACCAGCTTCCAATAGAAGCCAAATAAAATTCAAATAAAAATGCATAGACATAGGTAATGATAGCTTGGTGGGGAGCTGTTCTTTTGCAATGAAATGCATTGAACATATAAACAAGCATCAGTTTTTACATAACCCATTTCTTTTGGGAGTCAAAGCCCAATACATAATTAAATGAGTTTCTTTTTTATCCAGATACATAGCGATGCGATGTATGCTTTCCAAACAAAATAAATATCTGTTACAATGTGTGAACCTCATGATCATTGAGGTTGTTTTCTTTTCTTTTCTCTATAGAAAAATCATACACGGCCGTCTGTGCCTATAAAAACAGTTCTCCTTGTTATATGCTGTAGGATCATGGGAATTTCATTAGCTACACACAACCGCAGAGAACAACAACAGCGTAAATCAGTGGATAAGGGACAGGGGATATAATCCATGGCTTTAATCCCAATCCTTTCAGTTAGCTCTCTGGGGCTTGTTTGAATACCATGGCTCTCTGCTCTGGAAGAGCTAGATGCCTATCAGGTTACTAGGACCAAAATTCCAGTGAATATTATCCTCTGAGCACAGAGAACACATCTGTACTGTTGAAATAAATAGGAAATGTGGGGAAGCAGTGCACTCACCACCCACATCTTGAGAAGTTAGAAATAAATCAAGTAGAGACTATTGCAAGTTACAACTGAAATATGTAACATCGAACTGGAAATGGCCAAGGCAACTCAGCAGCTCAGATTTCAGAGAATTACACACTGTAAAAGAAGTGTTGGTCTGCACACTTGCACATTATGTTTCAAATAGAGTGAATATAGGAGGGATCAAAGGCACCTTATCATTGTTGACCCTAAATTAGTAATCAAATGCCATTTACCTGATGTCTGGGTCTCCTTGGAAAAAATCCATAGGAAATCTGTATGGATTTGAACTCATTCATCTTTTATGTTTATTCAACTTTGTAGGTGGGACTGCAATCCCATAATATGCTGTATCCAGAACATGGAAGCGTTGAGGTCTTGGACTACAACTCCTACAATAAATGCTAGCTGGGGGGGGGGGGGGGGGGAGGGGTGTCTGAGAGTGTAGTCCAAGGGTGTAATTTAGAATAATAGAATCATAGAGTTTGAAGAGACCTTGTGGGCCATTCAATCCAACCCCCTGCCAAGAAGCAGGACAATCACATTCAAAGTTTGAATAATAAATAAAAGTTTGAATAATAAATAAATAAAGTACCCCCGACAGATGGCCATCTAGCCACTGTTTAAAAGCCTTTGTTTAAAAGCCTCCATAGAAGGAGCCTCCACCACACTTTGGGGCTAAACAACTCTCACAGTGAGGAGCTTAGTTTGAAGCCATTGCTCTGTGTCCTAGTCTCCAGGGCAGCAGAAAACTAGCTTGCTCCCTCCTCCCTGTGACTTCCCCTCACATATTTATACATGGATATCATGTCTCCTCTCAGTCTTCTCTTCTGCAGACTAAACATGCCCAGCTCTTTACGCTGCTCCTCAGAGGGCTTGTTCTCCAGACCCTTGACCATTTTAGTTGCCCTCCTCTTGACACATTCCAACTTGTCAATATCTTTTCCAAACCTTCATTGGTCTTACCTGAATTTTGCACTTGTTTTCTCTTTCTTTCACTCATTCACTCACACTGCATGAAGGTATCATTTCTTTCCTAACGGCAGAAGAATGTGGTTATTTGTATGTCTGGCTTCCGTTTTTCAGTATATGCTGCTGAAGGAAACTCAATTCCTTCTTTCTATTTTATTTTTAATTCAACAATAAATATACTTTAATGGATATTTCCCTTCATATTAAGAATTTCAAAAGGACTAGTAATATCAGCTTCATTACTCAGTATTTTTTGAAATACAACATCTAATTGTTTCCAGGTTTCACTAAGAACCTAAAACTGATGTGACGATTTGTCTGTGAACAAATCTCTTAGGCCACCCCCAGAAAAGCCTGATTTGCACTACATCCTTCTACCAACACCTTTTGGATCTGATACTGGAAAAGCATGCCAATCTGGCCTGTATTATGGAGACTTGCTTAGGTTACACTGCAAGGAGGAGTAATCTCTCTCACCTTTGCCCAACTGGACTAACTGTACAGCAGGAAACAAGGCCCAGAGAGACAGTGAAGTGGAGTTGTGTTGGTCTATCAAGTTTCAATCTCCCTCATCAGATGTTCCTTCCAACAGTCTATTGCAATAGTTCCCAAATGTTGGCCCTCTGGGTATTGTCTCCTGGAAGCTCAGCCAGTTTGACCAACATCCAGGAATTCTGGGAAATTTTGGGAGCCTTCTCAGTGGCTGCTCCCTGGCTGTAGAAGTTTAATACAAGGGAGGCTTGATTGGTCCCTCCTTTGCTGTTCTTTCATCAGTAAGCAAAGACATTCTTATTTAAACATGCCTTAAGCCAGTGGTTCTCAACCTGTGCATCCCCAGGTGTTTTGGCCTACAACTTCCAGAAATCCCAGCCAGTTTACCAGTTGTTAGGATTTCTGGAAGTTGAAGGCCAAAACATCTGGGACCCACAGGTTGAGAACCACTGCCTTAAGCCTTTAACTGGTTGGGATAGTGCAACACAGGTGCTGGTTCTTAATATGTAATGGGTTTTACCTGTTCAAATGAATGTTTTTAAGCTACTTTGGGTCCCATGTGGTAGAAAAGTAGACAATAAATAAATAGACAAAGAAAGCAGAATTGCTGGAGTCTGGGAGCAACTGATAAAAAATAAATCCAGTTACAATTTGCATCCTGCACTGCAGTTTGGATTTGTAGCTCAGGCCCCATCCACACAGACTCTATTCAGAATGTGGATCATAGAGATCTAGTTTACTCTGGAGTGCTTACACAGATACCATGCAAATAGGCAGCAGTGTGCAAAGGAGTTCACACAGCACCACCTTCTATAATGCACATTCTGGCCCTGGATCAATCAAAACCAGGGCTAGTTTTTTTTTGTTTTTACCCTCTGCAAGAGATAAAGAGGCTGTAAAATGCTGTATAATCTAGTGTCCCCATGGAAACACTGCACTTTCATCAGAAGGAAAGGTGTCCCTTTCCCATACTCTGGTTTCTCTTCAGATCGTATAAATCTTTCACCTTTCCCATGGGCTGTGCAGCTGACATTTTAATCTGGATGCTCCAGTTTCAGCCCTGTTTACATTTGCTCTTCATATTCAGATCCTTCCTGTCCTGGTTTATATACAGGAGGGATGCAGGTGACTTTATGGTTGGAATCAGGATGTAATTAAGTCACAATATCTTGACCTCTATACAATTACCGTATATACTCGAGTATAAGCCGACCCAAATATAAGCCGAGGCACCTAATTTTACCACACAAAAAATGTGTGTATAAGCCAAGGGTGAGAAATGCAGCTGCTACATCAGTATGTTAAACGTTTTTGAGTATTTACATAAAACTGTAATTTAAGAAAAGGCTGTCCAACTCTGATTAAACCATTATTCTAATCTTCTTCAATGTAAATGTGCTTACGTATCCTTCCAATAATAAAGAGGGTAAAATAATAAATGTAATACTAATAAGAGAGTAAAATAATAAATATAATAATAATAAAGTAATAAATAATAGTACAGTAAAATAATGAAAATGTAGTAACAATAATCATCATAATAAATAGATTAAAATAATAAATGTAATAAAAATAATATTAATAACAGAGTAAAATAATAAATAACCTTGACTTGAGTATAAGCCGAGAGGAACTTTTTCAGCCTAAAAAGGGGGCTGAAAAACTAGGCATATACTCGAGTATATACAGTAATTCTTTTTTGCAGCAACTAGGGCAGGCTTGCACAACCTGCAGCTCTTCAAGTGTTTTGGACTTCAACTCCCAGAATTCCTGGTCAATAGAACAGCTGACTAGAGCTTTTGGGATTTGGAGGCCCAAACACCTGGAAGGCTGCAGGTTGTGCAGGTCTGAGCTAGGGCAAACTACTTTATATTACAAACTAAAACTACATGACACCTTTTACTCAATGAGGGATTATATATCTCCTTTTGCAGTGTAATGGCAACTTCTCTGTTACTTTTAAATTTGTAGAGTTATGAAAGAAAAATATTGCATGATTTAAGTGTTGGCTCAGGCAGTGCCTCCGGCTGCCACCTGGTGCTCTTTTGTGGGTGACGTGGCAATGGTGAGGTAGATTGGAGAGAATGTTTAGTAGCACAGAGCACTCCGATTTTTTGCTAGAGAAAGAAGTAACTAAAATGGATCAGTTAAACCATTTTGCATAAATCAGGAAAGTAAATAGTTGCATTTTAATAATCATAGCTTTGATGACAACTGTTTTTGTGGACTTGAAACTGCAAGAGTCTTCAATTAGTTTAAAAACTCACTCCCCAACGCTCCAGACTGAAGCACTTCCACTTATTAGCCAGCACCAAATTTTACAGCAGGGATGGTAATGTGCTCTGCATACACAATGGGACCTCCCAGTCACCCTGGAGGGAAACCAATTCATTACACACAAGGGGTTGGCAAGGGAACAATTTTGCCAGCTAATCAAACCACACCTAAAACACATGGTATAATTTTGTTTTCATTTTCACAGAATACTGGCTGGGATATGAGATAGTTTGAATGGAACTTTTTTTTGGTCAAGGTTTGTGTTATTTAAATACACATATATTTTGTGCTAAGGGCAGGGAAAGGATTTGAAAAATCTAAACCCATGTGATTTTTTTTTGAAAAAGTGTCTGAAAATCCATCAAAGAATTAGAAGTAGATTTTATTATGCAGATGTGCAAATAGAAATGCAAAAGCCGCAGCAATTCACTGGCTACTTTTTAAATTGTGGCCAGACGTCTGGAGAATCCACTTTTTAAAATCAATGCTCCAGGCACTTTGTACCTTGCAGGAAGAATGTCATTAATTCCATTTCAAAGCTAGAAAATTTAGAGACAGAGTAAATTAAGGGTTTAATTGACTTCGTAAAGACGCTTAGATTTGCACTGTTTTGTTCCCAGGATGAATTCCTGGCTAAATCAGGAAGAACCAGGTGTTAAAGGAAAGCCTTAACAAATTGCTATAGAAGTGGAATGGATATGCAAACTTATGCATTCTTGCTGATTGAGTCACCAGTTTCTGTTGGAGGTCAGGATGTGCTGCTTTTAGAGCTGAATAGGTTCTTCAAATATTCTGCATGGTTAAATGCAAGTGCTATCACAAAATCAGACAGGGACATCGTTTGATTTTACAGAGAAGCAGGGAACATGTGTAGTCACTAGAAAAGATATTTTGTCCTTTCTGTTTGTTTCAGAATAATAGAAACATAGAGCTGGAAGACACCATAAGGACCACCAGTACAATCCCCTGCTGTGCAAGAACATACAAATTGTGTTCTGCTAAATCCTATGGGGGGGGGGGCAGACACAGAACTAGGCCCCTCAATATATGCAAATGTTTCAATATTAGTAAAATAGGGTTAAAAATGATTGACCAAACAGATCTTGCATGGATCTAGGTTTAGACTGAAAAAGTTGTTGTTTATTTGTTGTACATACTTTTACTAGCAAGTAGGCCAGAACATGCCATGGGCACCCCCATTTTGGCAAATTATCCGAAAACTGGTCTGCCTCTATCATGAATTGACTATCTTGCATGCAATTTCTTTTGAGCTTCAATAATTATGAGAGATGCAAGTTAAAGTCCATGTAATATGTGGATTGTTAACATCTGCCAACATTATTGGAATAATTAAACTCTTGGTGGTTGATTGCAATAAATTTCGGGAGAAGACTTCATCACATTCAAGGAGGGAATCAGATTAAATGACTTCATCACTTTGAGGCAGGGAAGTGTCTGGCAGAGAAGAGCTCTGTCTTACTTTGTTTTGTAATGAAACTGATGTTTTCCCTACCTTCATCACACTGTTAAATGACTCAGTGTTCTTTCCATATTCTTTCACTGCGGTTGCCTTCACACTGCAGAGATTTGGCCTTGCCCGCCATCCCTCTCCCTGCTCGTTGTTTTTTTTTTTTAAATCCTCCTCTCTTTAAAATCCCTACTGATGTGAGATTGTAGGTGAGATTTGAGAAGTTTTAAGCATGCTCAGTCTGTCTGAACACTACATGCTGCTGAAGGAAGGAACCTGAGAGCAACGAATACCATCACATTACAGATTTGGCAAAGCATCCAGATCATTTCAAAGAATCCACTTCCACATAACCTCCAGAAACATTGGAAAAGAATACTGGCCCCCATGCTTAAAATATACAAAGAATGCTGTACCCTATGCTTGAACTGAAATGATTGTGATGAACACAGTAAGTTACCGGATTTACACTGTAGGACTCCATGGAATTTAACTAATGTGATGAAGTGGAAAGAGTATGCATCCTGTAGCATACTGTTGTCAACCCTTCCTCAAAAAAGACAGGAATAAGTCACCCCATCACAAAGTTTTTTTCCTGCCCATATCTTTTAGAAACCAATGTGTGTCTGAGATCATCATACTGAGAATGAGTGAAGCATCCCATTTCGTCATTTGAGTGTGTGGGTTTTTTTTAAAAAAAAATGGTGTGATGACATAATATCACAAGAACACAGAAATCTAGCTGCTGTGCAGTTTCTGTAGGTTTTGGTAGATAAGTGAGTGGTCCAGCATTTTCAACAGGTTTGACATTGGAATAGTTTTGATGGTACTCGCACAGAGGAATTGAAATAGACTCATGCGGTCAAGCACCAGTTTTCAGAATTAATGGCAGTGTTCAATATACCATATGTACCAGATTTGTGAGCTTCCCATTGAGATCTGCGGACGTGAAGAAAATGCTTGTCGTTGTAAGCCCATAATGGCTAATGAAAGATATCTGGTATGATGCTAGTTGCATTTAGTGGGATGATTGCATCATGTGTCCATTACTCTCAAACATCTGGATGTCTGAAAGATGTCTGCTCTGGTCCCAGAGAAATTGGGCAACAATTGCTTGGTTGCTCATATCCCCTTTGGGAAAGATTCTTCAGGGAGTGGAGGCAGCCAGTCTTCGGAATTGAAAGATAAAAAAGCAATTTGACACATTCTTTTGTCTGGATTCACATCCAATTTCTACATCTGGAAATCGGGCTGGCTACCTGTTCTAGAAGGGTGGTTCTCCTGTTTTAATTCAGGCTGGATCTACTCAGGGCTCATCAATTAAATTCAAAACTTAGCTCAAGTGAAATACGGTTTTCATCACTATAATGGTAATTAATGGCTCTAGATGATTTATTACATCAGGAAAAAAAACTTATCACCATGTTCTACCTGCAGTCTTTGCTAAACAACTCCAGAGAGCCTCAAAAATTCTCCTTGCCCTCGAGAGAACCAGTACAGATTAGCTGCGGAAAGGGAAGTCTGCCTTTAGAGAAGGAAACCTACCAAGATTGGGAGTGAGCATTAAAAATAGCCAGGTGGTAGTTCTGTTTCTGTCCCAAAGAAATATAGCTAAGGAGAGGAATAGGAAGTATATTCTTTTTGTATTTAGAGAAAGGTCTGCTTAGACTTTGAAAATCCAGTATTCATTTTATTAAGCCATCTTTTTGACCTAGTTTACTTCACTTTTGTGGGACTAGCTATATAAGTAATAGTATAAAAGTAATATATTTTGGCTATGTTAGAGCTATAAAGTTGTGCACTTTCAGTTTTGGCATGCAAAAAGGGTGAAAAATACATTCCTTGGAAAATTAAAATTTCAGTGTGACAAAACTGGCTGGAGACCTGCAGCATCTGAGTTTTAAAAAACCCATTAAAAGGTGACTTTACTCGTTTTGACTTTGCAATAAAACAATGAGATGCTGAAATGAGTGTAAAGTGTTTTACCAAGCAAAAAGATTGTATCATTTCTGTACACAGCTAATGAGAAAAACAGATTCTGGCATCTAGGAAATTTAGAGAAAATCTTAAGCCTTCTAAAATTTCATGTGTTGCTTCTTCTAGTAAAATATGAAAACAGGGTAAGAGGGAGGGAACGGGCTCTATAAATAAGTGGAGGTTTGAAAATAAAAAATATACACATAAAAGTAATTGCTTGGAATACCTGTCGCTATAAAAGAGGGGAAAGGGGGATTTAGAAACATCTGGTCATATGTTCCTCCTGCATGTTTTATCACTATTTGATAAAAACATTTTCTATCCTCCCTTCTCTGAGGTCATTGCTGATCTCTGAAAGAGTATGTGTGTTTGTATAAGAATAAACCATATATATAATGATTATCTATAGCTGAACCCTGCAAAGCATTGTTTTACTTTGTGCATAGAAGTGAACTTAGGTCAATTTTTTACTAGAACTAGGGCACATCCTCACCACAAATACATAGTCTTCAATGCTTCTGGAGATCAGGAAGTGTGATATTCACTCACCTGGAACTGTAGGGTAGTTCTTCATTTTAATGATCAGAACATAGTAGTGGAGACATGAGATGCTGCAAAAAGCCAACAATGACTAAGTGGCAGGGTAGTGGTTCTTCATAGTCTGTGGGCATGAACTGCTGACAGTGAGTAGCCAGCTGGTCAGAAATCATGCACTTTACAGTTCTAATAGTGTCCGCTATTCAGGTCTTTCTCCTTTCACAACTGTTACTCAGTGGATAATGGTAGGGATGGAAATTTCCCTCAATGCTTCTGCCATGATAGCTGAGAGCATGTTGTATCACAGGCAAAGAAAAAACCACCAACTTGCTAATATACTTTGTACTCCAAAGTATGGCAGCTGCTGATTTCCATGTCATTTCCACCTGTTTTTAGTCTGAAGTTTAAAAAAACTTCCTGAACTCAATGTCCAAAATATATTGAACATTGCTTCAGCTACAATGCTGCAAATCACTATAGCTTGCTTCAGTTGTCTGTCATGTCTTACCTGTGTGTGTGTGTGACCACCAGAGGGCCCATTACTTCTGTGGATACTCATGGAAACACTGACACAGGAACTGCATTTCTGGGGGCCCTTCCACATAGCCATATAACCCGAATATCAAGGCAGAAAATCCCACAATATCTGCTTTGAACTGGATTATCTGAGTCCATACTATTATATATCCCAGTTCAAAGCAGAAAATGTGGGATTTTATTCAGATGTGTGGAAGGGGGATAGTTTAGAAATTACCGAAACCTAGATGATATAATAATAATAATAATAATAATAATAATAATAATAATAATAATTTATTTTTACCCTGCTACCATCTCCCAAGGGACTTGGTGCGGCTTACATGAGGCCAAGCCCACAATACATCAATACATGCAATAACAACCACAATACAAAGCAAAATATAAATACTAATACTAAAGCAATTAAAAATAAAACTCACACATAAATAGCATAAACATTGAACAATAGCACAAAACACATTTAACATTGAACAATAGCACAAAACACATTTAAAATCTATGTCTGGACCAAATGTAATTATAGTTAAAAATAATGCTGGGCATGAACAAGATAGAAGAGGTAGGGCATTGGTGGAAACGTACAAGCAATCCTAAATCAGTATAATCAGGCTGGGGGGGGGGGATCAGAAGTGTTATTATTTGCAGTATACACAATTTTGGCTTGGTATGTAGCCTGGCTTTTATAACAAGGACATTCCACTGCTGGCCAATGGTATCCGTGCTCCACCCTGAAAATGCATTATCTTTTGGGAGCAATGCTGAAAGGGAAAGGAGTGCTGGTTTACTGATTCTGGCATCCCATTCTAGCACCTGGATGTATTATGTATTGTACACCAGTTCCCAAACTCGGGTCCCTTATGGAGTCCCTTATAAGGACTCCCTCTTTGTGGAAATGGAGTAACGCCTGCTTCCAAAGGTTTCAGCAACATTTCTGACATTGAAATAGTTGCATCCAAAGTATCATGTGGCTAATGTAATGGAAAGAAAGAACCCCAGACATAAGACAAGTCATTTTGTTACGTAGTTCTGATGCTAAAACAAATTTCACCAAATAAAAGGAGAAAACCTTATATGTATCTAGAAACATTATAATTTTGCAGGAAAATGCATTTCAAGTTTCATAGTATAAAGCAATATATAATGAAACTGATCCTCAGCTGGTTTGTATGGTTTCAGGACAGACACGAAGTTCCTATTTTTTCTGCTTTTCCTTATCTCATTTTAATTATCCTATACAGGTTATCCCAAATTCTAATCAATAAAGAGAATTAGAGAACCTTGCTATAAGATTCAGTTATATTTTGCAGAGGATACTTTTTTAATGGTGCACCTGAGCTATTGCATATAACTTTTTTGTCACATCTAGGCAGTATTATTCATACTCTGTTCAATAGTTCCTTCACTGTTAGATTGAAGTCTGAAGAGTATTGATTCTCATTTTTGTACTTGAATCTAGAGAAGTTTCTGCCATGAAAGTCATATTTCAGTTCTTTCATGGCAAATGCAATTGTCACCTCTGATTTTTTGGGGGGGAAAAAACAAAACATCAGCTGCTGTGCTGCAGTTGATCAGTTGCAAGAGCACTACAAGAAAAAAAGTTAGTCATACATGATCAGCAAAATGGCCCAAATGATGTCATCCATCAACATGGACATTGCAATTTGCCCACTATTTTCTCATAAATCAAATCATAGTCCCACAAGGAAGAAGAGCAGCTCATGAAGAGTCAACATGGCAACGGTTATCAGCCGAGTGAGAGAAATGCTCCCTCAAGGATACAGTAATTATTTTGACTCGATGGGAAATAAAGAGGGGAAGAGATGGTAGAGGAGAACTGGAGAGTGTCTGCCTCACTTCATTACTATTCCCTAGACTAGAGACGCAACATATGCTTTTCATTGGGAAGCCAATAATTCTGAATCTTGGGACAGGTGAAAACTTAAATGACATTTGCAAACCTTGATTAATATCCCTGCTTAACTCTGAAACATGCTTGCGATGTAGATCTATATGTTCCCAAAGATTAGTGCTTCAGTGTCTATGTATTTACAATGACTTATTCCTAAACTTCGACTAGCCTTGTCACATAATTAAATATTTCAGGTACTAATCTTTACTTATAGAAATATTATTTTCTTTAAAGTTTCTCTTTTCTTTTATAAAGCAAAGCTTCAATTCTTTCTCATCTCATCACTGATTTCCCCCCACGTGGAAATGTTGTGCTGGCTGGAAAACTCATTAAAAGTTATTTATGAGCTGTTAGTGATCCCATAAGGATTACACCTAATTCAGTTTGTAAAGCTTTGGAGTTACATTGCTTCCCAGGAATATTCCTCACAACAGCAGGGGCCACCTTCTTCATTGCTCAACTCTTCATATTTTAGAAACAAAACAGATCTATTAAATTCTTAGCAAACAGTGCACTCTTGTCATCTTGATTCAGGCATGCTAATTTGAGACAGGATTACAGAGGATGCTTATGGAGTTTTATTTGGCCCTGAAATTAACCATCGACGTTACCTTCCTTTAATCTTGAACCAACACATAAAAAGCATGTGAATGGGCCATGAACTAAGTCATGTCGATGGATCACAGTTCACTTAGATCATAGATACTATGGTTCACAATGTCCTTTAAAAGGAGATGTATTGCAGGAATGACTACATTAGAAAACTCTGTATCTGACTGAATTCTGCAGATGCCTATTTCTGATGTAGTTCTGCAGCTTTCCACAAGCTGAACTCTACTACTTTCTTTGCCACAGTTTTATCATTCATAACTTTCAGAGGCAGAAGTTATCTTCTGTAGTAGAGATTCTGTAACAAGTGTGAGTTTTAAATGCAGAGCTTTAGACAATGTTTTTGAATCACAACTTCCAGAATCACCCAATGAGTATGACAATGGTTGCTGTGGGGTTTGATAACTATGACGTTAAGAGGTAATATTTTCAATATTGTTATAGAACTTGTGTGCCAGCTGTGCCCATACCTTGGGAAGTCTGACTTGGCCATGGTAGTCCACACTCTGGTTACATCCCGTATAGACTACTGCAACACTCTCTACGTGGGGTTGCCTTTGAAGACTGCTCAGAAGCTTCAAATGGTCCAACGCTTGGCAGCCAGGATACTAACAGGAGCGGCACTCAGGGAGCATACAACTCCTTTGTTGCGCCAGCTCCACTGGCTACCAGTCTGCTACTGGGCACAATTCAAAGTGCTGGCATTGGCCTATAAAGCCCTAAACGGTTCTGGCCCAACTTACCTGTCCGAACGCATCTCCTCCTATGAACCAGTTAGGACATTAAGATCATCTGGGAGGCCCTGCTCTTGGTCCCGCCTGCATCACAGGTACGTCTGGTGCGGACGAGAGACAGGGCCTTCTCAGTGGTGGCCCCTTGGCTGTGGAACACCCTTCCTACAGAAATTAGATCGGCCCCCTCCCTATTGGCATTTCGGAAGAAAGTGAAGACCTGGTTGTTCGAGCAGGCATTTGAATAGGCAGTGTAATGAACATAGGAATACGGAACAACGGATGAGATTGGATTGTGATTTTACTTGAGATGCTAATGAGATGTTATATTGATGTTTAACTGTTTGTTATGTTATTATTTTATTCGTTTTCTAACTGTTTTATGATGTCAAGCATTGCATTTTTGCTATTGTTAACTGCTTTGAGTCGCCCGAGGGCTGAGAAAAGGGGTATATAAATGAAGTAAATAAATTAATAAATTAATTAATAAATAATAGAACTGAACCCAAATGGGATTGCCAATGAATTGGTCCAAGTGGTTAAATTTTCCCCCTTGTCTTCCTATAACCATTAGAGTTATGCATGGAATTCATGTCTCCTATTTTGTTTGTTCTTTCATTCCTTTTGTTCCCTTTGGGAGCACAGAATGGGAAGACCCCTCCTGATATGAAAATCAGCTCAACACAAAAGCAAGCGGGGCTCCCCCTCGGCTTTCATGATTGAACTCCAGTTCATCATCTCTTCTGGGCCTCCTTGAAATGTGCAACCAAGGAACTTCCACTCCCTCCCTCAGCCTCTCTCTCCACACCACAGGAGACTGGATAAGGACAAACAAACAATCCCAGAAATAGGGGTATCTTTAACCACCACCCCAGGTCCGACCTCCTCATCCTCCATCACCAACACAGAAAACTTTAGCAGCAGCAACAGCCAAGGTGCCAGCTCGCATTGGCGGAAAAGTGGGGGGAGGGGGGAAGGCTAAGTGCATGCAGCCAAGGACCGAGGAGCTTCCCCCTCTTTCAGCCTCTCTCTCAGGGAGACTGACCTGGCACCCATAGGGGCCTTAAAGTCAAGCCACATCCTGCCTGTCTTCTAAAGTAGAACAGCTTTAAGAAGCATTAAACCCGGTCTCCTCCTCTACAAAGGGAAAGGATCCTGAAAGAGTGGTAACTCAGATGCTTTTTTAAATCCATGTCTTAATGAAGGATATGAAAGGGGAGCCTATGAGAACTCTCCCCCCCCCCCCCGCCCATGGGTGCTTTTTAAAACTCTGTTGCTGTCAATGGGCTAAAAAGAACACTTTTTAACCCTAAATAAAAACTCCATTTGGCAGCTTGCCTGTTTTTGGTAGGTGCTGGAAAATGGATAAGGGGGACTTCTGAAACAAGCAAGCAGAAATGGATAGCGATTCACCCCGAATGCATAAGCCTAATAGCCATTATATCTGTATCAAAGCAGCAGTCATGTTGTCAAGGAGGAGGCATAGATTTAGCGGTTCTGCAACCACTGAGCATTGCATTGAGGATGTAAACTGAAGCAATGCTGTTTGTTTGTTTTTACTTTGCTGTTTTCTCCAATATAGAGATTCATAGCAGGTTTCAAAATAATTTTAAAACAAATATGCCTGAAACATAGTGATGCAATATCAAAATACACTTAAATTTAACATCACATGAAGAAATCACATCAAAACAGATTAGAAGAGATTAAGTACAAAAGGAGAGCATCACCTATCAAAACCAGCAGCCAGCCAGTTGCCCAAGTCTGCCTGAATGAACAGGTGATTTCATATCATTGGAAGGACTACAAGGAGAAAACCATGGGAGGTCCACCAAATGGCAATAATGAATGAGAGCCCCCCCACCCTCATGTCTTTGCCAAATATCTCTGTGAAGGTGGCAGGATCAAGTCATAAATCCTAGACAGCTTCATGAGGGGAAATAAGGCCCTTCATATAGTCCTGGACCTAAGTCATATAAGGGTGTATACATCAAAACTAGCATTGTAGTGCAAATGGATGAAGAGCCAGTGCAGATGCCATAACCTGTTCTCTCTGTAACCAGCTTCAGTCAGTAATCTGGTTACAGGAGTTGAAACCCACGAACTTCAGGACTAAACACTGCTGTGGCCACTGACCATAGCTGCTCTGGAATGGGTTGCAGGCAACCAATGGGGAGCATGAAAGTAACAAAAGCACATTTGCATAAGATGACAGGCACATACACACACAGACACAGGTGCATGCACGCACATGCGTAACATGCAGCAAAGGTGTAATTACACTTCTGTTTTGTTTTAGAAGAAGAAAAATATTGTCCAACCACTTATAATGAAAAACTAAGGAGTATGGATGGGAAGGAGAAACACAATGAAGATGCCTTGCCTCCATTAATAACCAATAGCAATGCCATGATTCAAGGAAACCAGTCACAATGATACACAGGGGCATCTGGCAGAGTCATTCTCCTTGCATGCATGTTTGACATTGAGCAGTCAGAGAGAGAAATGAATGAGCAACAGCAGTCAGCAGGAAGACAGAATGGAGTAAGAGCAGACAGAGTGAAATCCAAGTGATTGTCTCAGGGGGTGGGATTAGGGGAAAGGAGACTGTTGCTGATTCTGGCAGGGACACTTGCTGAACAGTAAAACCCTGTTTGCAAATAATATCGAATTATTTGAGATGGTGAAATCCCAATCTCCCAAAAAGTTGACTAGTTAAAAGCTCCAAAAGTTAAATCAACTTTCTAGACCACAAAATGGGAGATAAGATTTAACACAATGTAAAGTTGTGATTTCACTTGCCTAGAACTTACCAGGGAAAGAAATACTAGAGACAGTTTAGTTAAAATATGCATTTTATAGTGCACTGCACAGAATTTATATCTGTTATAACTATACATTTGGTACATTTTGGTTGCAATCCAACATCCTCTCAGCAATAGTGTAAATATTTGCACAAGCGATATGCTACACCAGCACTACACAATATCCATGCAGAAAAAAAAGACTACATGAGACATGCCAATGATGGGAAAAGTACAATTATAGTTCTGCATTGCTGTTGCCCACTGATCATTGCATTTCACCAAGTGCATAAAGGTAACACACTGTCATTGTCAACAGAATATATCTTTTTGTAACTATGGTGAATAATTTTCTCACATGCACAGTGCACTTACAAATAGTCATGTCACAGAAGTCCAGTATATGTATATAAACAAGACAGTTTTAGGATAATCTGGTAAGTAACGCAGCAGATGCAATGGAAAGTCAGGAAAACACATCAGACACAGAGGCTATTAACAGTTCACCAGGAATGAATAACTTTGCTGGTCCACAGTCATTGCCCTTGGCAGATGAAGCAATATATTTAAGTATCTCCCACTGTGAGGAGCACTAATTTTTATCTAATGTTTTCTTTCTTTGCCCTCAACACTTTTTAGGTGGCCATTTAAACACCACTATATGTGACAAAATGAAACAAAAAACATAAAAATTTATGTATGCCATTTCGTATGTTTATAAATAATGTGTTGTTGTTGCTGCTGCTGCTGCTGCTTGCATTGAAGTCATTTTGACTTATGGTGTCCCAAAGTTGAACCTATCTCTTGGAATAATTCATAGGGGGCTTTCTTTGGCTTCCTCTGAGTTTGAAAGAGTATGATTTGCCCCAGTTCACCCAGTACCTTTCCATGGATGAATGGGGATTCAAACACGGAAGCATTGCTAGATTTCAGTAGGGACACAATGCCAATAATAATAAACTAACCAAAGTAGGAGGAATTTTCTAGCAGAGAACAACAGAAGAGTCCTGGATCAGTCCTAGAGAGTCTCCTTTGTTTATATCTGTCAAAACTCCATGCCCCAAAGTCTGAATGTATTCTTATAGTTGCCATGTGACAGCTCAACCTTGAAGACACATCACTTTGCTTTACATATCCCATCAGACACTGTATGTTCTCTGTCTTCTCCCTTTCTGTCCCACATTCTGAATCATCACTCCAGCAAAATGCAGTCCCCATTCTCTCTGCATTTTTTTTTCAAATCGGGGAAACTTTGAAATTAAAAACTATTTTAACCCCTTTTGCCATGATGTGTACTTCCCATGCCTTGCTGCCCTGATTAGTTCAGTGCTATTTTAACTCCTTTTGTCACAATCTGCTCTTCCCATGCTTTGCTGCCCTGGATTAGTCAAGTGCTATTTTAACTCCTTTTGTCATGATCTGCTCTTCCAATGCTTTGCTGCCCTGGATTAGTACAACGCTATTTTAATCTCTTATGCCATGACCTGTCCTTCCTTACTCTGGAGGAGATAGGAGGCATCGTTCTTAAGGCAGACATCTTTTCTCTCCATGGGCTCCTCTGCTCACATTCCAAGTTTCCTTACTCTTAAGGAGACAGGAGACATTTTTCTCAAAGCAGATCCCAACCCCCCCCCCCCCCCCGGCTCCTCTCCTCCCAACCTCATTACTCTCTTTCACAGAAGCCAGGCAAATTTACTAGAGAGACGAAATGGCAGGAAAAACAAAGCGGTGATATCTTGAAATGTTATTATTTCTAATGATTAAATAAATTTTAATAATTACCATGCCAGGCTCATGAAGCAGGATTTTGGGAGAGAAATGTCAATGCTTGGTAGGAGACAGTCCATACGAACGCCCATTGCTCCACATCACTGAACCGAAATGACAAAGGAGAATCTGACAGATCCCATCCTGTGTGTTTTCTCCTCTTTATCCTTTTTCCACCTGTATCAGGAAACAATTCTCCCTGTCTCCTTTACCCTCCTGTTTCTCTACACTTCTGCTACCTTTCAGGGACAAAAGGCAACGGATGACAACCAGAAGTAGTTCTACATTGTGTGAAGGTTTCCATGACACTTCATCCCTGAAATGTTTTAGAAGTGTGTGGAAATGGAGGAGGACTTGCGTTTGATGAGGTCCTTAATGTAATGATGTCTTAGCCCAAAGGTGGTCCTTCAGCCAAGTCCCTGAATTCTGTGAGTCTCTCTTATGACAAAATAATGACTAGTGGTTATTCAGCACACCTCCTCTTCTTGTTCTGCATTTCTTGACACAACAACAGAACAAGCACATACTTAACTCATTTGGGTGCTTTAGATATTATCTCCAGACCTGGCTTGGCATCCAGTAGCTTCAACCTGGCTTTAACAAAATAATTGTTAAATTATTCAGGCAATTTTAGATCCCATGTAGAATGTGCAAGTCCACCAGCTTTGAATGTGTTTTTTTAGAAGGATCCTAGGAGGTTGAGGAGCCACTTTTCATTTCCATGTGTCTTATCCTTCCTAGAACAGGAAAACAGCACTGAGACAGGCTGCTTAATGGTAAGGGCAGGCTGCTGACCTTTATGTGTGGCTTGCCCTTTCATCAGACCAATGATCTTCTCCTGAAAATATCACAAAGTGCCTTGGCTGTCCTTATAGCTTATAATTAGAAGCTTTACCTTTCACTCTTGTGCCAAAAGAGTTAGACTAAGAGGCCCTGTTCAACACCATAACTACTAGATGGAAGATGCATTATGGTAACATGTTTTTCAAGGTGAGAGTTCTCACCTGAGAATTCAGGAATGCATGGGGTGGTTCTTCACAGGTTTATAGCTACAGTTGGTTTTAACTAAAGCATACATATTGATCTATGTCCATATAAAAGTTATTTTCAGTTAAAAGAATAAGGGGCAAGATACTCCGCAAAGAATGAATAAAATAAATCTGCAACTAGTAAAGGAGGGAGGAAGAATCAAAAAGTAATTAGGTGCAATAGAAATAGCAATGTAATGCACTTCTACTACTACCTAAAACCATGCAATTGGCTTCCAGGTTAAGTACTTGTCATAAGTGTCACCCAGAATATCTGGGTGGTATATTGATGTTTTGCAATCCTGCCTGGCAATTAAAATGAGCTACTGTAAGTGTTTCCTAAAACTCATCTTTGAACAACTGCTGGAGTGTGAAAGTACAGTTACAATCCACATCCACTGTTCTTGCTATCAGAGAAATTCCATTCCATTCAGCTACTTGATGCAGCAGCCTGCTCTCAGCTACTTGCGCTGCCACTTCCCTGTGCACTGACAAGGATATGAATAACCACAGTAGTCCAAAAGTAGGCTGTGAATGGGCCATAGCCTCATGTTTCTTTCCCTCTGCTTAGCAAGCCATCTACATCATTGACCAAACTGGGAGAGGCCAATGCCTTGGCACACTGAATTTAAACTGAATTAGTGATGTAGCCTCACTTCTGAGAGGGAGGGAAAATGCAGCTTGCCCTGAAGCCTCCATAAATAGCATTGTAAGGTCAAATATGAGCTAGATGATCTCTCTTTTTTTGCCAGATATGTTATCCAGATGCCTACAGTGGATGAGAGCTTCAAGAGCCCCATTCTCCCTTGACAAGATTCTTTCAAACTGGATTTGAATGGATAGTTGATAGAGAAAGGGTTGGGGAAATATGGTCCAGGACTGCATGAGCATAAAAGTATACCCAGCCCCACAAATCCTGAACAATTTCAGGGCCATATTTTATTTTCACCCCTTTAGGAACACCATGGACTATTTTGCTTAGTTGAAAGTGGAGTTGGAGGAGGGTGAGAGCCCCCCCCCCCTTTTACCCTCCAGTGAGATCTTTACCCCAAAACAAAACATCTAAAACTGCATCCTAAAACATATCCTGAAATGTTCTAGCCATTAACATTCAGACAGTAAGCCTTGTGTGCTAGACTGGAAATACAGGCATAAGTGAATGTGTACATGTGTATCATAGAATCATACAGTTGGAAAAAATGTGGCAACACCTTTAAATTAACTGGTATTTTTAAAATTTAGCATTATTGTTTCTATGTTGCATGGGTTTTGTGGTTATAAATTCACTTCTTAGAATCATAGAATCATAAAACTGGAAGAGACCTAAGTGGCCATCCAGTCCAATCCTCTGCCAAGAAGCAGGAAAATCGCATTCAAAGCACCCCCGACAGATGGCCATCCAGCCTCTGCTTAAAAGCCTCCAAAGAAGGAGCCTCCACCACACTCCAGGGCAGAGAGTTCCACTGCTGAACAGCTCTCACAGTCAGAAAGTTCTTCCTAATGTTCAGGTGGAATCTCCTTTCCTGTAGTTTGAAGCCATTGTTCCATGTCCTAGTCTCCAGAGCAGCAAAAAACAAAAAAACAAAAAACAAGTTTGCTCCCTTCTCCCTATGACTTCCCCTCACATATTTATACAAGGCCATCATGTCTCCTGTCCGCCTTCTCTTCTGCAGATTAAACATGCCCAGCTCTTTAAGCCACTCCTCAAAGGGCTTGTTCTCCAGACCCTTGATCATTTTTGTGGCCCTCCCCTGGACACACTCCAGCTTGTCAACATCTCTCTTCAATTGTGGTGCCCAGTATTGGACACAGTGTTCCAGATGTTGTCTGACCAAGGCAGAATTGAGGGGTAGCATGACTTCCCTGGATCTAGACACTATACTCCTATTTGTACAGGCCAAAATGTATGGGCAAGTTTATAAAAAGTTTCCCCAACAAACAAAGTTGTCAATACTCATACCACCTGTACAAAATGCTTTAAAGACCCCTAAAAATTTTGAGAACAGAGGGTCAAAATTAGAGGGTCCAGCCCTAGCAGTTATCCCCATTTCCACCGTCTTGAAGTTCCCCATGCCTGAAATAGAAGATGCCTTCAAATAGAGAACTGTTCCCCAGAAGCCTTTTAACTCAAAGTCTCTTTTCTATGTAAAGGAAAACATATGGCCACACGATTCTCTTTTCCTAAGCTTCCGCTTACTAGTTGGGACATTGCTGAAGGAGCTTGCCTCTGACAATGAAGAATACTTCATATGAAACAACAGAGTGGGTTTTTTCCCCTCCTTTCCTTCCTTTTTTCCCCATTGCTACATTGAGGCTAGCTTGTTTAGGAATAGAAACCTGAGGAAAAGGAAAGAATTCAATCCAGGTACCTTGTGTTTCACGCCACACTTTCCACAGCTAGGCCTTTTCTTTCGAACAATGTTTAATTGGCTTACCCAGCCCACCTGGTAAACTTCTAAAATCTTTCAGGTCAGGCCTTCAATAAGGAGAGAAATTTTAGGAGGCAAAAAATAGCTCACTTGGGATGTAACAAGTTTTGTTTCATCAGCTGTCAGGCAGCACTGCTTCTCTTATATGAAGGGAGGAAAGCAGAGGGGGAAAGAAGGTGAGACAAGAAAAGTGTTGTTTCTCAACTGATGTGGTGGTGAGGGAGGAGAAAGGTCAAGATGAGATGATCCATGATACCTTGCTTCTGAAAATGTCCTTCTACTGATCTGTGCCTGTCATAGATTCTGGTGCTTCCACCAACATTATTAACTGTCTTGGTTGTTGTCCAAGAAGTCACTGGGAGACATGGTGTACAAAGTTCCTTCTCCTTTTTTACATACTTGTATTTCATTGCCGCAATCAGGGAATGCGGTTGGATAAGGAAAGAAGCCGAACATTTATAGGGGGATGAATTGCAACTCAAATTGGAGCTGTTATTAAACCAAGTTGTGTTAAATTGCTTTTGGGAATTACAAATAAAAGAATAAACATTTTGAAACATGTCTTATGTTTAATCATATAACTCCCAAGAACAAAGAGCACATTTCTTCAAAGTTCTCAGCTTTTCCTCTCAAACAGTAAAAGCGGGGAGAAATGCCTCCAAGATTTGTGGTTCACTTCTACCCAAGTACCACTTGGCAATGTTCCAGTTACATTTAGATACAGATTTTTTGAAACAAAACACACACACACACTTTTCCTTGTTAATCATAGTTTTCATTTGTTCTCCTCGAGGCAGAACTTAAACATTCCTCAGTATAAGGGACACCCATTCTTTTGTTCCCCCACCTCCCCAAGCAGTCATATTTCTTTTTGTGAGTTTTCAGAGTGCGGTTGGTTTTCTCAAGACACAGAGGCATGCAAAACACATATATTTCCAACTCAGATACTGAAAAGCAGAATCCACAAAGTGGCAGATTTAACCTTTTCCTCCTCCATTATAAAAAATGAAAAGGCTATCAGAAAACAGGAAGTCATTAAAGAATACATTCAGGTAGAGACGTTTAATTCCTCTGAAGTTTCCCTTTTTAAAATCCAGGAATAATTCAACTTCTATTATCTTCATTTGCAATGAATCCATCATTTAAAAATATTTGTTTAAAAAGGTAGGAATACAAATACAGTGGAACCTCTACTTAAGAGCATCCCAAGAGTTGTCACTTGGCTCGGGTTTCACTTTGACATAAAAGCAGCATCTTGAGTTAAGAGTCAGGGCAGAAGAAGCACTAGCATGAGAGAGAGTGCTAGTGTGAAAATGCAGGGCTTTAGGACTTAAAGGGAGCACCTCCATGCCTCATGCTCTCATTTGTTTTGGGAGCTTGGTCTCTGCTTTGCTCTTGTCTGCTTTGAGGAACTTTGGTTTAGTGGATTTTGCATGGTTTTTAATCCTGGTATGTTTGGCTTCATGAAGAGACAGAGGGAGAGCAAGAAAGAGAAGGAGGGAGGCTGGAATTAGTATAGTATGAAGAAAATGATGCTTCTGCCTCTTCACGTTGGACTTCCTTGCCACAACTTTGTGCTTCTACCATTTTAAAGTTGATTTTTCTTTTTTATTGTTCCATGTGAATGTGCAGGTTTTGCCTTGCTATTACACTGGCCAACACACATTTTGTTGTCTCAGATGTTTTGTTGTCTCCTTGCTACAACTTTGTGCTTCTATCATTTTAAAGTTGAGCTTTCTTTTTTATTGTTCCATGTGAATATGCATTTATATACTGTATTTGTTGTTTATACATTTTCTTATTTTAAACAAAATAACAAAAATGGGGGTTTTTCAGGGGGCAGAATGGATTAATAGCATTTCAATTGGAAAACCTGCCTTGAGACAAGAGTGTTTTGAGTTAAGAACTCAGTCACTAAACAAATTAAACTCTTAAGTCAAGGTATCATTGTATACAAAAAATGAAGGCAGCCATGATGGTGCATATGGGATAAAATGAAATACAAAGCTATGGGAGAAAATTTTGGGGGAGAACTCAAGAGAAGGCATGACCATTTCCATGAGCAAGCATGGACATTCAGAAACATAGCTAGGCACTTTAACTGCAAGGTCTACAGAGATTCTTTAGATCATCCAGACAGGAAATGGTGGAAACCTTCATTATGTTAGTAGTTATATAAGTCTACAATTCTGGACATTTGAAGGGGGAAACGAAGAAAGATATTTAAAAGGTAGAGGAGCTTGGAAGAGCTATGTCGTCACATCCTTCTAATTTATTCCCTTGCCATCCCACTGAAGAGACAAATTGCTCACAGATGGGCAAAAGCTTTATGAATTTTTTTCCTAAATAAATGGCCATTTCTTATAACAAGCTTCCTTTCTCTGCAATGCTAATCACTGGGGCTTTGTGTCCCTAAAAGCGAAGCTTATCACTTTTGTTGCTGCATTTTGTTACTGCATTTGAATTTTTTAAAAACACCCACAAACCCAAACTGGAAATGTTCGTAGTCTTTTGCTTTCATTTATTCAGGGTATTTACAAAAGGCCTTCAAATGAACATGTGGCATCAGACAAACACCTGGCAATCAAAGGACCCAGAGCCAGCTGTTGTCTCTGCAAACTGGAATAATAAGTGTGCGATACCGATCCTTTCCTCTCACCATTTCCATCACTCATGAAAGCAAAGGGAGGTAAGGCTCAGGCAGACATTTGGAGAGATGCAGCCACAAAGGACACTTCTGTTCATTGTGCTCTTTTTTTTTTTATTTTATTTTGCTGAGAAGTAAACATTTACGCTGATGGTATTTTGGAGCTTGGAGCTGATGATGAATCCATTTCTGTGTTCGGATACATGTTTCTACAGGGCACTCTACTTTTGACAACTTGCTGTTAAAGCATCTAAGTTGAAAAACAATTCCTTCCTGACCTCCCTCCAGCTGATCTGTGCAGTATTACTTTTGCTCAGGTTCATAGGTCTCCTTTTCCTCTGGTGTATATAGCTGCTGAGCTATTGAAGGCTCGGAGTAACAAAAGATGCCTGGATTGCCCTCTCATTCACAATAAAAGTCTCTGTCAAGAATACCATGTCTCTACTTTTTCTTTTCCAGGCATTCAAAATGCAACTTGACTGTGTACATCGTCTCTTGATGAAAACAGTACTGGAGACTAGAATCACATTGCAGCTCATGTTAGTCAATAAAGTTTTATAAAAGTAACGTATAAAACTGCCATGGAAGTTTAACCAGAGGAAAGATGAATGCAATTTCTGTGTGCAGGGTGAAGATATGGAGTTTCTCTTTCTCTCTTTTTGTAAAATCTCCTGTGTTGTGGGTTTTTTATTTGAAACGTATGGAGAATGTTATAATTTGGCATACATGTCCGTGGTTTAATAAAAGCAATCTTACGCACATACATTTGCCTGTGTGTACATTTCCCCCCCGCCCCCAACACACACACCAAGAACAGATGGGAAGAAATGTAGTGAAAGATTTTTTGAATGACAGAAAGAGAAAAGAATGAGTTGTCCTGACAGCAGTTGATAGACACAATCCCTTCAACAGTTCATACCCTCGCTGTTGTCCCTGTCATAAGATTTGTAGGTCGGTCTCAGCCAGTCACCGGGGTTAGAGGTCATAGGCCATGACCTGTTGATTTACCAAAGTATGATCAACTCGCACAAATTATAGGCGTAAGAGAGTCCTGACAACTTCAATATGATGAGCAATGAGAGCAATTATTTGTGACATGTGAAACCAGTGTGAGAGCATAATTCTGTCACTGCGTGACAAGGCATTATTAGCAGGGGCAGGCAGCAGCTTGAACTGGGAAGAGCTTTAGAAAAAGCAGTGAAAAGTGAGAGGGGAGTCTATGGAAGTTTTGGAATAACAGAGCTTATCTAACAAAGTAGCTAACAGCCTAGTCTCCTTGAGCAAGAGCAGATCTTTTTCGGGAATGGCATCTTTTGGTCTGAGGTAATAGAAAAAGGAGATGAAGACAATATGTAAGCAATATTAAAAGGCATTTGTATCTCTGTTGAGTGCAGCAGCAATAATAATAATAATAATAATAATAATAATAATAATAATAATTTATTCAAATCCCACCACCATCTCCCAAAGGGGACTCGGGGCAGATTAAAAAGCACTACAAGTATAGTATATAACATAAATGCTACATGAATATAAAAACAATATAACATAAAAGTTAGAAAAACAACCAAAAAGATAAAGAGCACAGAAGGGGGGGAAAGAAATGTGGCAGCATCTGTGCTGTTGCACGCTGGGCCTGTGCATAAGACTGTAGACAGGACATAAATTCTGTGTGCCCAACGGGACACCGGGGCTGCCTCAGATTAAAGGCCCTTGGATTTCCTTAAAACAGAGTCTTTAGATTGCTTAAAGGTTCAACAAAGTTCTTTATTATTGAAAACAAACAGGTACTGTAAGGCTTTCTTAACAGTCTATTGGCTCTCTCTCAATCTTGTCCACAGGGAACAGGCACTATCTTCATAACTGTAACTAATGGGGAAATCTTTAACTTCTAATCTGGGCAGTCTGTCTTTGCCTCTGTTGGCATGGAGCCCCTGCACTCGGTACCAACTGCTTCTGGCTTCTGTGAGTGACCCTTACCAAGCAGAGCTTTGTAGACCTCCAGGGGATAAGGAGTTCAGGTTTCAGTGATGGCTGGCTGAAGTGCTGTGGGACCGGATTCCCTCAGCAAAGGAGCTGTAAGGCTGTATATCTCCCAGCCAAGCCGTGGGCTGTATATCTCCTCGGCCAAGCCGTAGAAGACGAAGCTTTCTACAGGAGCTCTTAGTATTATGTCCTGCATGAAAGGCTTCTCTGTGTGGACTGATCCAAAAAGGCTCCTATTCCCTCCAAAAACCCAAAAAGGGGGCGGGACCAGGGAATCTAACTATAATTGACAGGTGGCTTGCCCTATGATTGCAGCCAAAAGAAGCCACCTATCTGCAGAGTCCCTGAAACTTAGGACTACAACAAACATTCAATGCAAAGCAAACAAAATTGGAGCTCCTGGTACAGCTGTACCTGCACAGCACCTTTAAATTAACTGGGATTTTTAAAATTTAGCATTATTGCTTCTATGCTGCATGGGTTTTGTGGATAGAAATTCACTTCTTCAGATGCACTATACAATCATATCAACATCTCAAGTTATGAATCATATTTATACAGTTGTGGGAGTGAGATAGAATGTAATAGGATCCATAGAAATGCAAATCATAGCCTTGCCCTAAATTTTCAAAATGTTGAACAAAGTGATAGTTCTTTCAGATGCTTATAGTGGTCAGTTGTTATGAAAGCAATAAATCTGGTAACCAAACGTTCAGTTCATATGTTCCATATGGTCAAAGATCTCTCTGGGAAAATTCCTTCTGTTATATGTGCATTAGTGAGGACTCTCAATTTATATTCCAAAATTCAATACACATTTCAGTCCCCAAGAAAAGGCACAACAGGTGTTGCCGCAACATGGGACCATTGCATTTATTTCATATAAAAACAAAATAATTCACAAAATTCTCCACCAAAGACTTTACCCATATTTGGAGTGAGAAATGCCAGATGTCCAAGCTGGGCTAAGGAAAGAAAGAGGCACTAGGAATCTTATTGCAAGCATATAATGGAGCACAGAAGTAAGCCAGGCTTTGATTGTGTAGATCATGTAAAATTATGACTTAAAGAAATGATTGTGTCACAACTTTTGATTTTCCTGATCTGTAACTTATACTTGGGTCAAGAGGTTACTATCAAGACAAAATGCAGAGAAATGAAATGGTTTTCATTTGGCAAAGAGGCCAGACAAAGCTATATCATGTTAATCCTATAAAGAAGCTTTAAGGTCAAAGGAAGGAGGCATTAAAATTGTAGGAAGGAACATCAACAATTTAGATATGCAGATGGCACGATACCACTAGCAGGATATTTGGAATTATTGCGGTTGAACATTAAGAAAACAGACATAGAGATTTACAGAACTTAAAAGTAGACAATGGAGAGACTGAAATGATTCAAGTTTGTCTATACTTTGCCTCAGTCATTCAGGAAGACTACAATAAAAAATAAAATAAAAAGACCAGAATGTCAAAGGGCAGTTATGAAGAAAATAGTTTTCCCCTCCCCATACAGTGGGGAGAGGAGAAAACACTTTGTCAGCCTCCCACGAGGGAGGGAGGGGTTCAAATGGAACCCTCCAGAAGCAGGGGGCGTGGCCTGCTTGCAGGCCAAACCCCAGCAGGCGCATTCCGCGCCTGGAGACTGGAGGAAGAGGACGTGCGTACTGAGAAGGAGCGGAAGATCTCAGTACGGGCGTTGTGGTGTTCAGGGTACAAGGAGAAGAGAGAAGAACGAAGAAGGAGAAGGAGAGCAGAGAAGAGAGGAAGAGAGCGACGGAGAGGGCACGATTCAGGTCGGTACGGGGCCCGTGGGGTGGGGGTTTTTTGTCACACCCCCCCCTCTCCTTATGTGTTCTACTCACCCCCGGGAGGCTGGCGGGTGCAACGGAGAGCCAGGACGTCGTGGGTGCGGGTCGGCGGGGGGGCCGGCGGGAGCCCGCATGCGTTGCCCGGTTTGGGCCTGTGTTGTCCCGTTTGCTGCGGCACGTCGGCCCCTCGGCTTCTTCTGGCGCGTGCCCCTCGGCGTTGCCAGGTTCGCGCGTGCCCTGACCCCTTTTCATCTTGCGCCGTGCGCTGGGCGGCCGGCGGGCGCCGGAGGGGCCTGCGGCTGCATTTTATGCCCAACACAATTGTTTTAATGCCGGACGGCAGGGACTGGGCCGCGCGGCTGGCCGAGTGGCGGCTGGGCCTTGCGCAGGCCCAGACCACCCTTGGTCCTGGTGGGGTGTTTTATCCCAGCAGCGCCGGCTGGGTGGTTTGAGGGGGAACGAAGCTAAGCCCTTAGAGTGGAGAATACGGGGGCTGTAGAGTCTACCTAGCAAGTCGGCTGGTGAAGGCCACGTGGGGGGATTTAGGCTGCGTCATGGCGGCCATTTTGCGCTTAAAGCATCGGCGCCATTTTGGGGGCGAGCAATCCACGTGGCTGCCGGGGTACGCTGATACCCATTGCAAGATTTACCGTGCTTAGTGTGTTAATCGACGGATAGATAGTTGGTCAAATGAATTCTTCTCGTGCAATATTTGGAGCCGCCTGGAGTGGCAGCCGACAATTTCACAATGCTGGGTTGCATAATCAGCTCAAGTCGCAGCGGTAGCCTTAGCTGCTGCCAACTTATCAATTTATAAAAAGAATAAAAAAAATATATAAACCCGCTTGAGTTTCAGCAGTCGCCTTAGCTGCTGCCAACCTAGCATTCAAAGATTAAATAAAAAAAAAAAAGAAAAAAAAGAAAAGAGGCTTGAGTTTCAGCAGTCGCCTTAGCTGCTGCCAGCCTAGCATGCAAAATGTAAACTAAGATAAGATAGGATGAAAATTAATTACTATTAAACAAAGTGGGAGTGTTGGGGCTCCCCGGGGACACAAGAGTTGTGGGTGCCTGTGCTGCCGAGAGTGACCACCAAAAGGCGCATGGTCGGTCCGTGAAGCGGTTTGAGCTTCAGCAGTCACCCCAGCTCCTGCCAACCTAGCAGTTAGATATAAATAATAATAAAAAAAGACAAATATATATAAATCAATTGAGTAAAATGATTTACTAATGAATATATATATATAGATATAGATATAGATATATATATGTATATATATAAAAAATAAATAAATAAATAAAATATAAATTAAAAAAAAAAAGAGAAGGGGTCAATTGATTTGGAAATGCGATATATAGGTGACATATATTTAATAACATGCAAATATGAGTAGATCAATGGGCTTGAACGTCCAACATGTCACAATCACCCCCTTTTGCTTTACTTATACATGGTGATCTGATAAGGCATTGTTAATTTTTTATTGCAGGATGGCGCCAAAGAAGAACGTTGGCGGCCCTAAGGGGAAAGGCCCCGCCAAGAAGACCCAGACTAAGCGCCCCCTCTCTCCACAGGCGTCATCATCGGAGGATGATGACATTTCAGCTGCAGAGTTGGATGCGTTGATAGCGAGAATGGATAGATTTGAAAGGGATAGAGGGTTGCCGGTGCGGGAGGCAGGGCTGCGCCCGACAAGGCGGGCTAGTAGGAAGTTGGTTTTTAAAAATCTTCTTTCCCGTATGTCCGTTTTAGAGGCCTCCAGAGGAGCGGTGAGTCAGGAGCGGGAAGGTGCTGCGATGACGGAGCCCGACCCAGAGGATCAGGCTTCCATAGCCCCAGCGTCGCAGCCGCAAGCTGGTTCTGGTCATCCGTCCGTGGCCAGTCCGGCCACGGCCTCGGATGGCCCAGCCCAGGAGTTGACTCGACCTCAGGAGGCGAGGTCAGTTCAACAGCCTGCAACGTCGACACCTAGAGCGGCTTCCGGGGTCAGCGATCAGGTGGCGACAACCAGTCGGACGCCTGCCGATGGGACACAGCCGGCGACGTCCAGTCTACCCTCTCAGCAAGCCGCGGCCGTGGAGGGACCATCGACGTCAGCAGGTAATAGCACCTCACTGGTTTGGCCTTGGGCTCAAGACCAGACACAAAGCACATCACACATCCACACAGACTTGACACCGACAACAACAGTGGCTCAAGCCATAAAGGCTGGCCTCCAGGAAGCTTCTATACAGCCAATTTCACTAGAAATGGCGAGAACGGGTGACGCTAATCAATACTGGGGAACTGACAAATGGATATTGCCAGTAATTTCTACGGCTGCCTCGGCTTCCTTGGGATCTCATTTGTCACAAAAAACAATAGATAAGATCCTTAGAAACGAATACGTCGATATTTTCTCATTATATTTTAGAGAGTTAGAAAAAAAGGAGAAGGACGATTTGGATGAGGAACGTAAGGAAAAGTTAAAGAAAAGGAGGGTAGAACAGAACTGGAAAAACTGGATAGCTTGTTATACCATTTACGCTTCACTGCTGGTAGAGGCTCATCCTTACAGGGCTAAGTCCCTGTTTAAGTATCAAAACATAATATATGGGGCTTATGTCAATTATACGGGTCAGGCTTGGCTAGTGTACGATAGCCGCTTTCGGGCAGAGGCTGCCACGAAGCCCAACAAGCGTTGGGATCTTATTGACAGTCAGCTTTGGATGGAAGTGATGAATTCGACCAGGTCGGTGGCTGGTGAAAAGGCCGATAGCGGCCACACTATCCAAAATGTCAAAGGAAGTCAGCCCTTTCGGCTGGGGGGCCCAGCACTGCAGGCCCCAAAACAACGAAATATGTGCTGGGAATACGCGGCCCAGGGAGCCTGCGCCCGAAAAAATTGCAAGTTCCAACACGCATGTACCATTTGTCAAGGTAACCACTCAGCTAGAAGCTGTTTCAAAGGAAAGCCCGCGAAACCTGGGCCTAGGGAGTCTCAGTTTGCCCGTAAAAGCTCAGCACAACCTGCTGTTCCAAAAGGGCCCCAGCCCAATTAAGGTTGGCCCGCTCAGTTGGTGGTTAAAGAGATATCCCGATAAAGCGGCAGCTATTTATTTGCTGCGCGGCTTTATGGAGGGATTTAGAATTCCGGCACTAGGCCCGCGTTCACCTTGTTTAGCTCCCAACTTAAAGTCGGTGCGTGGTTTTGAAAATGTGGTCAAAGAAAAAATTAATAAAGAGGTTAACGAAGGCAGGGTACTGGGTCCATTTACGGCACCCCCCACGCCTCAATTTAGGGTTTCACCACTAGGAATCGTCCCCAAAAAAGCCATCGGCGAATTC
Organism: Anolis sagrei; assembly: GCF_037176765.1. Taxonomy (NCBI): domain Eukaryota; kingdom Metazoa; phylum Chordata; class Lepidosauria; order Squamata; family Anolidae; genus Anolis; species Anolis sagrei. The sequence goes on along the minus strand of NC_090023.1, from coordinate 207,528,716 downwards.
AGGCTCATTCACCATTTGTCTTACCCCAAAGGGGGATCAGTGAATGACGCCATTCCCGATGAGCAATGCTCTGTTAGCTACACATCATTTGATGTGGCAGTGAGATTAGTGAGGCGTTTTGGGCCAGGAGCGGAGTTAGCCAAGTGCGATATTAAATCGGCTTTTAGGCTACTCCCAGTACACCCGGCTGATTTTGAGTTGTTAGGGTTTCAGTTTCAGGGTCTATTCTATTGCGACCGAGCGTTGCCCATGGGGTGCGCCGTGTCTTGCGCCACATTTGAGATGTTTAGTACGTTTCTCGAATGGGCAGTGAAAACTAAGTCAGGCCTTGGAGGGGTCGTACATTATTTGGACGACTTTCTGTTCGTAGGGGAGGGCAATTCGGGGGACTGCTTTACCCTTCTGTGTGCCTTTCAGCAGTTGGCGCACTCACTAGGGGTGCCTTTAGCAGAGGAAAAGACTGAGGGTCCCCTTACAGCGCCGACATTTTTAGGGATAGAATTAGACACTGTAAATCAGTTTTCCAGGTTGCCAGCTGAAAAGGTTAAGGGTTTGGTCGAAAAAATTGAGCAATTTTTGTCACGACGCAAGGCCACACTCAGGGAGTTCCAACAAATAATTGGCCACCTAAATTTCGCATGCAAGGTAGTGGCGCCGGGGCGAGCTTTTCTTCGTAGACTGTGTGATGCCATTTCCGGAGTGATTCTGCCACATCATCACATCAGATTGACTTTAGAAATAAAGGCAGATTTGGGTGTTTGGCTGCAGTTTCTGCGACAATTTAATGGAATTTCTTTTTGGCGTCAAGAGTTATTGATAAAAAATGCTTTGCAGGTGGCCTCAGATGCTGCAGGTTCTATAGGTTTTGGGGTTTATTTTGAGGGACACTGGTGCGCTGAGAAGTGGCCCGAGGAGTGGCATAATCAAGGCATTACATCGGATTTGACCTTCTTAGAATTTTTTCCCATCTTGGTGTCAGTTTACCTTTGGGTGGAGAGATTTGCCAACTCCACGGTCCACTTCTGGTGCGACAACATGGCCACAGTGCAGGTTATCAACTCGCTCACGTCCAAGTCACGCAGGGTCATGGGCGCTATCCGCCTATTCGTGCTGCACTGTCTCAGATTTAATGTTTTGTTTCGTGCATTCCACGTGGCGGGTCTTAACAATGCCTTGGCTGACGCTCTGTCTCGCATGCAGATGGAGCGGTTCAGACGGCTGGCACCCGCCGCGGACGCCTATCCGGAACGCATGCCAGACCATCTCTGGAAGGTTGGAGTGACGAGGCGACATTGGGTATGAGATGGGCACTAGCCCCTAGTTCTCAAAGATCTTACTCCAGGACAGTCCATGAGTTCACAGATTTTAGGAAACACTACGAGTTGCCAGAAGTAATGCCAGTGCCTTACGAACACTTGATCCAGTTTTGCGTTTACCACAAGAGAAGGGGCCTTGCAGCCCAATCTATTAGGTCTAAACTGTCGGCGCTCGCATACTGGATCAAGGCGCAGGGCGTTCGCGACACCACTGATGATTTTCGCCTTCAAAAAATAATAACAGGGTGGGCTAGGCAGCGCGGACATCTCAGGGATGTCCGACAGCCCTTTACGCCAGCGATTCTGAGAGGTCTTAAACAATTATGGCCTAGCTTATGCACAACACTTTATGAACAGTTGCTTTTTCATGCGGCGGCGTTGACTGCATTTTTCGCAGCTCTTCGGGTGAGTGAATTGGTAGCTTTATCCAAGAACGATACCTCACACCGCGCGCTTTTAGTTTCAGACGTCAGAGTTTTTCAGGAGTGGATGGAAATCACAATTAGGTCTTCCAAGACGGATCAAGGCTCAAAAGGACATGTGCTCAAGCTGTTTAAATGCGGTGAGGAGGAGCTATGTCCCGTTATTGCTATGCCACAATTCACGACACTTAGGGGCATCGGCGCAGGTTACTTGTTCTGTCACCAGGACGGTAAGCCGTTGACAAAATTTCAGTTTTGGGCTATCACAACGAAGGCCCTTAAGCTCCTGGGCCTGGGTCACCTTAAATTTGGGACTCATTCATTCAGGATTGGAGCAGCCTCAGCAGCTGCGGCTATGGGATACAAGAGTGAGGAAATAAAAGCCTTGGGCAGATGGAAGTCTGGTGCATTTAGAGGTTATATACGGGATGTTTCCTCATGATTTGTCGTTATCGTTGCAGGTCGCGTAGGGCTGGCTCATAGATGGAAGGTCCTGGTCTGCGGGCACAGTTTTGTTTTCTGGGCAAAGAGAGAGGCTCACAAGACTGCCTATGGCCAGCACTTGGGCCTTGCGGCTACTGCAACGGTTGAGTGGAAAGGCATAAGAGGCCTTCGGTGGGACGGGCTTCGTCCCTTGTTGTTTAATGCCAGGAGCGGGCCCCCTCCTGATGTTCTGGTTATCCACTTAGGTGGTAACGATTTGGGCCTGTTAACAGGCAAAGCCCTCTTTATTCAGGCGAGGGCTGACATTCGAAAAATTTGGAGAACATGGCCCAGGGTACACGTCGTATGGTCTGCCATTATACCGCGCCGCAGATGGCTAGGAGGAGGCGACGAGCGGAGGCTGGAAAAAGCCAGGAAGCGAGTGAACCGGGCCATGCGACTTTTCATGATCCATTTGAGGGGTCATTACATTGAACACCCAGGCATCACGCGTGATGACGAAACGTTATATCGCGGTGATGGGGTACATCTTTCTGAATTGGGCAACCAACAGTTTTTGTTCAATTTAAGGGAAGGTATTAGTGGAGTGTTAGAGGAATTGGTGGGGGATGGGGTCGAAATAGACATTTGACCCCAATCCGTGGCATAAATAGTTAGAAAAATTCCTGCTAATCGGTGTGCACCTAGGGCACCCCTTTAAGGGGTGACAGGCCATTAAGTTAAGCATTCACCTAGTTAAAGGGTGAAGTGTAGTTAAATGGCCTCAAATGAAAGGAGTCGGGAGGCAATAGCTGGAAAACAGACTCCGCATTCATTTTCCCTTCTTGGTATCTGGTTCTGGATACCAGAAAGCACAGGTGCTTCGCCCGGAAATTATTGTTATCGGGTAGTGCGACTACCTGGGTTAGGTTTCACCAATTCTTGGCACTATTAAGTTAGTTAAGGAAGTTAAATAGGTAACGTTAAAATAAAAGTTGCCCAATTTTAATCCAAAATATTGGTGTCGTGTCCTTTATTCTCTTGTGTCTTACTTCGGGGGTTGGCAGACAATAGACATGATTCTAAAGTGTAAATTTATTTCATTAAATACAAACTCTAGGACTGCCCATGATCTTATTTCCTGCTTATGTATATGGATGTGAAGGCTGATAGGATAAAAGTAACTCATTTAAATGCAGCGCTGGATAAACATTCTGCAGCTATCATGGACTACTAAATAAATGGGTCTTAGCCTGAGCTCTTCCTAGAAGCTAAGGGCAGTTCCATACAAGGGGAAAGTCTGATCCCACCTGGATTTAAAACACCTGGGTCAGACTGGACTTCTGTCCCCACACTGGTTAAAACAACCCCATGCTTTCCTGGATGGGAGGTGTCCAGATGATCTGGACACAAAACACCCCCCACCTTTACTCTTTTTAAAAAAGAAAATAACTTACCTGGCTGCCATTACCAATTGCCGGTGCTCTCCTGGCATGTAGAAATGATGCACCAGGAGAAAGGGGGCAACAGCGATTTTCCTTCCTTCCTCCTCCTCCTGGCATGTCATTGCTACATGGTAGCAGCATGGTAATGGTGGCCAGGCAAATTATTTTCTTTTTAAAAGGCTTTTAGAAGGGTTTTGGGAGGGAGTGAAGCTGACTTGGGTTTTTCAGGCTCCAGGAGCCCAAAAATCCCAAGATAGCTGTGTGGATTGGGACCAGAAGTCACTCAACGCCATCCCTGGGCCAAGCCACACAGCGCCCACAGCCGGAAAGACCTGGGTCTTCTGAAAGATCTGGGTCTTTCCAGGACTCAAATTAATTTGAGACAGACAGGGTTTTTCTGCTTTGTTCTGAATTAATTCTTTTTTTTACCTGAGGTGTCGTTTGGACGTCCCATGTAAAAACTTAGGACTCTCATACATTTAAGGCACTGTCTGGATGTGTCCTAAGAAGACTAAACTGAGATTTTTGTACTTTGGCCATAAGATGCTACTTTCACTTCCTTCACAGAAGCCCTATACTTTCTACCATGTGGTCAGGCAAAACACACAGGTCCAAACACATGAAACACATAGATAAGCTATATAAATATTGGCAAATTAAAGCTTGCATGATTATTTATCTGTTCGACATCTATCATTTCTTGAGAAGTCACTTCAGTCTTGGTTTCTCAGCATGCAATTACTTGAGAAAAGAGATTATTACTTCGTGACAAGACACCTTCAGAAAATAACATAATTGGTTAAAATTGTTACCAAGGGTCAAAGCTATTAGAAACAAACATTTCCTATGCTAAAACCCCCCACACTTGTTAGCTCTTTCAGATTTTCTTGGGGCAGAGGTCTTCTTATGAGCGCTGGATGTTTTGACAGTATTTGTCCACTTTTCCAAGAGCAAGAATAATTTCAGACAAGATATAGGTCATCAGACCTAAATTTATGGTCAGTTTCTGCCAAGGGGTTCCATTCAAGGAATGCAACAAGATCAAAATAAGTAAGCACAGATGTAGACAGGCAAAGGGATCTGTATGAAGTTTTGATGTGTTGGCCATTATTTCAACCAAATAAGGAAGTCTTGCTTTCTTCTTTTATGCTTTCTTTGCCCCTGAAATGGAAAAGGCAATGGTTAACTTGTGCTGTCTATGAACTTGATAAGTGCTTGCAAGTTCCTGAATAAGACAGCATGATTAGTGTTGATTTTGTGGTTCATTTTCCCATGTATAAAGTGTCAGTTCCTTTGAAGACGATGGGGTTTGCTAGGATTTAAAAGAGAAACAAAAAAAAATAATTACAAAATCCAAGTGATAAGCATAACATGAGAGAAATAACTCCTTACCTATGGACCATTTTAAAGATGCCGATTTCTTTGATACAGGACAACTTCGCAGTCTGTTTTTTCTCCACAAGCTGAACTACATGTGACCTACTAGCCAATTCCCTAGCAATCACCCTACCTTTGGAGTTTCATATAAGCATCAAACCTAGGAAAATTATCAAATATTTAACGGACACCATACATGGTTATGAAAATCATGTAGCTGAAAAAGTCATAGGCTGTAGTGTATAGGCTTGCTTCAGAGACTCTAACCAACTAGTTACAGCTAGATGTGTGTGGGATAATAAAGGCATACCTAAGTTACATTGTTCATCTGGTATAACTTCACTCTTTAGGTGAGTGTATATATATTTATAATTATTATTTCTATCCTACAATTTAGTCCTGAATTTCAAGAATAGATGTTACTCTATGTGCATCTATAAATATTATTATTACTTTGACCAAACCATTACTTCTGCCTTTTCAGAAGGACTTGACTGAATCACTCATGTCTTCTACACAGGAAGCTCTTTTAGATAGATTTACATCATGCTTGATTAGCATTACCTCAGTGCAGAGCATTTATCATTACAAAAATCAGGTTCCAGTTCTTGACATTTGACTGACAATCTCATTGAACTCTGTAGGGCTTCCATGGAGTATTCAGGGGAACCTCAGAATAAATCTCTGCTTATTGGAGTAAGAAAAGGGTTACATTGCACATCTAAGCACCCCCTTTCTCTCTTTTTTTTATTAAACCTGTATTGGGTGCCTATTCCTCCTCATACTAACTAGCCATTGCTTGTGAGAGAGAATGGAAACATCTGTCTGTTGCATCTCAAATGATGGAGAATAGACATCTGTCATTTGCAGTGGCTGCTGCCCAATAAGACCAGACTGGGGAACTTTCACAATCCTTACATATTATCTTCAATGTTAAATACTTAGTAATTATGATTATGATTCAATCATTAACACGTAACTTAGATTACCTGTTCAAAAATGCATTTGTGCATTCCAGTTGTTGTTTCTTTGGTTTGCAACCATGGGCCACACTCTGCTCTAAATCTACATCCTAAAGTTCTTGTTTAATAATGGCATTTTCATACAAAGAACCATGGGGGAAAGTCCAAATGCTTTTTGTCTTTGAGTTACCTGTGGCCAGTCTTATGGTTATTAAATAATAATGCTTTGAATCTGTAATATTAACTTTTAAAATTTAGCTCTAGGGGATTGTTAGATTTATAATCCCAAACAAAATACATGGGGGTACATCTAAATATAGTGCAGGGATGACTGCAATTCTTTCTCTGTCATGAAAATAGGTTGTAAACTTACAGTCCTATTACATCAAGTATAAACTAAATTGCCAAATTTGACAGGCAAAGAAATTCATTTTTTTAAAAACAGCACCTACAAGTTGAAGCTTTTGAGGAACCCATAAACAAATAAATAAATGACTTGCTTTCAGAATTTACTGTTTCATGGTTTATATCCTAATCTTGAAGATATAATCTAAGCAACGACAGAGATTATCCAAATTATCAGTTATTGCTCAAGCTCACATTAATAACGCAAACCCATCTCCACAAAATGTTCTGTGTCAGCATACTTTTTACTCTTCCCAATAGTAGGCTGAGACATGACATTTGATAAGTGTCATGGATCTATAGTTAGCAATTTCCAGTCCAGGTGATTTTATGACCAGTTCAACTAGTTTCTCTAGACCAAGAGTTTCTGTGCGAGGATTCATTGAAACCATCCTTTTCATCAATAGTAGCACTGCTAGATGAAGAAGAGAGGTGAAGCATCCACATCCCAGGAAAGACCACTGGAGGATGGTGGCTTCCCCATGTCAGTGAAGTTGTAATTCTCCAAATTTGCTTGAACTTTAAAGTTGCTTTCCTTGGTGCTGAATTAATTAGGATAGAGTTTCGCACCTTGGAGAGTGTCTTTAAATTCTGAACTAAACTAGAGTTCAGCACATCATGGAGGATAGATGTGGTTTTATGAGGCTTCTGAAGAGCTGATGGATGGCTGCACTTTTGGTAATGTTTTCTGCAATTTGATTCAGAATTAGATCACAAACAGATTGCTGTTTGGTATAAAACTGTGTTCATTCTGCAGTGTGGCTGCAACCTCAGAAGTAAAAGAATTGTGATGCTATAGATTTCTTCCTACATAAGACCTATTTCCCTATATCTTCTGTTTTGCTATGTGTTTACATTCCATGCATGCCTGCCATATCTTCCTTTTCCTCTGTCTGTCTCTATCAAGGACAAGTTAATTCTTATCCAAGTCTGAGTAATTTCTATCAAAGTGAGTGGCAAATGCTTTAGGAAAATGGAAATGCTGATTAAGGTTTGTATCCCCCTGATCAGGTGCCCCATCCCACAATCATCGTCATTCGAGTGTGCCGGCTTCAGGTTAGGTGACCGGGACAGGATAGGGATTCTGTTAGTGTACTGACCACCCCGCTGCACGACAGTCTCCCTACCTGAGCTAGCAGGTAGTTGCTAGCTGGCATTGAGCTCCCTGCAAGCAAAAGCCTTTTAATTCATAAGCAGGTGAGTATTTTTTACTGGAATGTTTTAAAACATGTTTGTTTTTTAAAAACTATTTTATGCTATTAAAATTATTAATTATTATTCATCCATTCTGTATAGATTACTGCAACATCCTCTACATTGGGGTTGCCTTTGAAGACTGTTCAGAAGCTTCAATTGGTCCAAGGGGCAGCAGCCAGATTACTCAGTGGAGCTGGGTACAGGGAGTACACCCCCCCCCCGCCGTTACACCAGTTCCACTGGCTGCCAGTCTGCTGCCGACCACAATTCAAAGAGCTGGCTTTAGCCTATAAAGCCCTAAAAGGTTCTGGTCTAGTTTACCTGTCTGAACGTATCTCCCTCTATGAACCATCTCAGAGATTAAGATCATCTGGGGAGGCTCTGCTCTCTGTTCCACCTCCTTCGCAAGTGCAACTGATTGGGACGAAAGACAGGGCCTTTTCAGTGGTGACCCCTCAGCTTTGGAACTCCCTCCCCAATGAAATTAAATTGGAGCCCTCCCTCTTGGCCTTCAGAAAAAAAATAAAACCTTAGCTATGGGACCAAGCCTTTGGACAGTAAGCAAGAGAAGGAATGTTCAGGGATTATGTGCAATAGATATGATATTTTAAATGGCTTGGACTAAGATTGTTGGATTGTGGGATTTTAATTGTTTATATTGATATGTTTTTCATTCCACATTTTCATGTTAAATGATGTCATGTTTTATGATTTAATTGATAAATGAATGTTATTATTGTTATGTTAGGTTTCTGTGTGTGAGGCATTAAATTTTACCATAATTATATTGGAAACCCCTTTAAGTTCCCCGCTGGGGTGAGAAAAGTGGTATACAAGTGAAGTAAATAAATAATAAATATTATATGTAGTTATTCTTAATTGTGTCGTGAATGTTTTTAATTATCTCTGGGAGCCACCCACTCTAGGGAGAAAGGAGACATACAAATGAAATAAATAAATTATAAATTATTTATTTATTTCATACATTTCTATCCCGCCCTTCTCCCCACAAGGGGACTCAGAGCGGCCTATAGATAGATAACAAGATTTATTTATTTATTTATTTATTTAAAAGTTTTGTATACCGGCCTTCTCACCTCTCTTCCAACCATAATATCACATACAATCAATAAAACATCATAATACATATTACAGTAAAACATTAAAACAGCAATTACAATCAATAACTATAATGGTCAGTCGTCGCACTAAAATCGTTGCTCCTCATCCTCTGATCTGCAAATGCATGCTTCATTCAGGTTCTGCAATAGGTGTAAACCGATGGATCATATCCTGTTAAAAGTAACTGAACCATCCCAGGGTTCCTGCTGTTTTTATCTCAGAATTGATTTCTGTGTATACCATATCAAATATTGTGAAGTGCTCTTGGGACCAAATTTGATCTATGTCATCTAATTACAGATAAAGCTACGTGGTATTTAACATCTCATTAATTTAAATACCTTGGGCCTTATCACACCATATTAATTTTTCAGTAGATGTCCTTATTGATATCAAAGAAGACTTGGTAGAATAAAGGGCCCTATAGCTGCAAAAACAGAAGAGAGGGGGGAATGTATTGAACTTGGGGGTAGGGAAAGCCTTAGATGATTAGAAATAAAATAAAGATTAAAAAAGAGATTAGGGAACAGAAGTGAAATATTTTGCCATTTTCTCCATCAAATTTGCCATTTCATCTTTCATTCACTTGATATCCTGAAATTTACAATACCAGATAAATGTTATTCAGAATTAATTTTAACAGTACCATTAGATATATGCTTGATCGACAAAGCTTTTGATATCAAAACAGCGAGACAAATAAATAAATAAATAAATAAGAATGTGAAGGATGTGAAATGTTACCATAACTATTAGAGGGAATCAATCTAAAATATAACATTAGCACAAGGTTTTGGAACTAGCAATGTTTGTTCCAGAGTCTTGTAGTCTGAATCATAGCTGATACTGCTCTGTAGTTTATATTTTGTGTCCTCAATTATTTCATCTTCTAGCAGGAATTAAGGAAGGGGACTGTTTGGAATATTGTACATTATGGATGAAAAATAGGGTGGTGGAGTTGATAGCTCTGCACCAGACATGTTCCAAATTTTAGACAAACTCCTGAAATGAAGTCACTTTATTTTATACTTTGGCTACATATTAGAATCATAGAGTTAGAAGAGACCACAAGGGTCATCCAGTCCAACCACCTGTCATTCAGGAAAACACAATCAAAACATCCCCAACAGATGACTATCCAGCCTTTGTTTTAAAACTTCGAGAGAAGGTTCTTTCACCAGGAAGTTCTTCCTAAGGTTTAGGTGGAATCTCTCTTCATGCATTTTGAATCCAATTTTCTCTATCCTATGACTTCTCTGCACTGCCAGTATGGAGTCCCCCGGAGTGCATTACATGAGCAGGGCTACTTCCGGCAGGACTCCATGGAGCTCTCTGTGCTGGCAGCGTTGTGGCAGCTGAGTGAAACTGACACCTGATTCCTCATAGAAAAAACACAGAAGAGCCAAAGAGGATGCAAGGGACAGCAGGGAAGCATTGTGCAAAGGTATAGCATGAACCCTGACAGTAGGGAACAAAACGAGATGGTTTGATACAATGCGCCATGATTTCACCCACAGTCCACTGTGTTACAAAGGGCCATTTGATAAGGTTCCTAGTCTCCAGAGCAGCAGAAAATAAGCTCCCCCCCCCCTCACCCCAATATAACATCCTTTCAAATATTTAAACATGCTAACATGTTCCCTCATAGCCTTCTTTTCTCCAAACTAAACATACCCAGTTCCCTCTGCCATTCCTTATAGGGCTTGGTTACATGCAGTCAATACATATCAGATCACCAGAACAATCTAAGCAGAGAATGTTCCTTAATTCAGAGCGTTTATCTTTTATGTTGCTTATATCTTTAACATTATCCGAAAATAAATTTCTATGGAAAGATCAGACTTAAAGGCAGGAGGCAAAGACACAGCAGACTTTTAATGAGTCTCCCCATGGAGGAGGCTACTCTATATTTAATGTTTGTATGCTTCTGAATGATTTCATATTGTTTATAAGCCATGATTTAATGTGATTATTTTAAAACTGTTTTAAAATTCATTGTCATGTTTTAATAGATCCAGTTCTTGCTTTTTCTGAACTATTTTGGTTCCCAGACAGGGAGAAAGGGAGCATGTAAATAAATAAATAAATACATTGAATCCAGTCTGGGATATAACCCAACAGCCTTGAAATGGGTTATGCTAGTGCTCCTGTGTTCCAGCGTTTGAGCATTTGTTCTTTTATTATCTGAATTTTCTGCCTTTCCCCCACATACTTCAATATAAATGGACATGTATTTTATCCAATGATTTTCTCATACCTTAGCCAATATACTCTTTCACCTGTCTCTAACTTTTACTATATATAACAATATGACCCAAAGCTTATTTGGGTAATCTAGATACTTTGATGTACAGAACCAAACAATATTTCAGATATATGTGCACTACTAGTTTTAAGAAAAACTTCTGTCCATATACGTATGTGTGTAAATGAAGGTCAAATTCATATCTTAAGCTTCAGAGATTTTTGCTGATCCCCATGGACTTTGGTTAAGTTTTGTAGAGAGGAGGGTTTTAGGTGGATTGGACAATTAGAGTTTATTTTGGAACAGCCCAGTAAGGGGTAGGACAGATTTTATTTGAACTGAGGGGAAACATGTACTGTTTGAAATAATACTGAGGCAAAAGCTACAGTGGAGAGTTAAAAGTAGTGGGCAAAAAGGAAGGGGTCAGGAACATGGCAGAGCTAGGACAGAATCCAGGAGAGAGGAAGAAGCAGATAAAGGAAGATGTGTGGACAGGGAGAAAATCATCTTAAGCAGTGACACAGATAATATAAGACACACTGAGGAAAAAGAAAAAAGACACACAGAGAGAGAATGTTTAAGGGGAAAACTCAGGAAATGGAGCAAGGAAACCAGGGGAGAACTTCAGAGGTCACCTGGGGTAATCTTCTAAAGTTCCAGTACACAAGTTACAACAGGGGGTGGGCAGGTTGGCAGCTAAAGCATAATAGTTGGCATCCATCTATCTTTTTGCAGTAGAGAATCTGCAGCATCTGTTCAGACAATTTAATTAGTTTAAATTGCATTTCCTCTTGTGATCAAAGAAACATACCCTGGATCAACACAGACTACCACAGGCACCCCATCTACAGGTAATAATGAGTGACACTTGACTTTTTGTGCTTATGCTTCATCTAGAGCTCAAGGAACATTTCCTTGCTTGTATGATCTATAATCATCCCAAATGAACCTCCCTTTGGCCACAGCTTCATCTCATTAATAGTCATATAAAATGTTTGCAAATGTATAGATGGTGGAACTTCAGAAGAATTACAAATTTCTTGGCATTGCCTGTTTTAACTAACTGCAAATCCTTTGATGTTTTCATCTAGCACATGGCTCATCATTTAAGAAAGGACGAAGTAGATGGCAAATGGATCTTCTACTGAAGTATACAGTCCAGACATCAGATAGAGAGAAGGGAGAAGCTAGAGAAATAATGTTGTTATGGTGAAGTTTAAACTTACTTCTTAACAAGATTATCCAAAATGTGATTCCCAAAGGAGATCCACACATATACATACATACATACATACATACATATGAATTCCTTTGGGAATTTTGAGGAGTGATGATGATCATCACCATCACGAAATAATACAACTTCACCTCCTTATGGGGATTCCTACATCAGGATTGTTCTTGCTTTTTTATTTTGCGTTGATATCCTTCTGTTTCATTATGTCTTTCAGACAAAGAGATAGATCTTACATTTTTTCCTCCTTCCATGGTTCCAATATAGACCAATTAAAATATTACAGTTTATCAAATTTTTGATAACCCACATATTATGCTTTATCTAAATGTCTGCACATGTTCCACCAAAGAGGATCTGGCTGAAACAGAGTTTGGATCTCCAGATATTGCTGTACACCTTAGCCAAGGATGATGGAAATTGTAGTACAAATCATCCACTTCACACAAAAAGAACAGCATTGAATGAGAAAATGATCACCCCTGTTGTTGTTTTCAAAATGCCACACATTATATATAAAGCAAGAACAATCCTGATGTAGGAATCCCCATAAGGAAGTGAAGTTGTATTATTTAGTGATGGTGATGATCATCATCACTCCTCAAACTTTGTCAACAGCTCATGTGAACAATATAAAATACATGATGGATTTCCTGCCCCCCCCCCCCCAAATCCAATTTTGGTCCTAGCCAGTTTTGTTCAGTTATGTAATTTCTTAATTGAATGAGTCTAGTGTAATTGGGACTACTCCTTGGATTTAGTCCATAGTTCTGTGTGTGCATGTGTATTCTCAAGTTGCCTGTTGATTTATGGAAAATTCATTAATATCACAGGACTTTCTTAAGCAAGGAAAACTTAATGGTGGTTTTGCCAGTGCCTTCCTCTGAAATATAGCTTACAGCAGTGGTTCTCAACCTGTGGGTCCCCAGATGTTTTGGCCTACAACTCCCAGAAATCCTAGCCAGTTTGCCAGCTGTTAGGATTTCCAGGAGTTGAAAGCCAAAACATCTGGGGACCCACAGGTTGAGAACCACTGGTCTACAGCATGTAGTACCTTGGCTTTACATATGTCAGAATATGTTGCTACTTTTGGTAAATTCAGGAACTGTTGACTTTTGGGTAACTATTGTTCTGCCAAATTACACCTTATGTTATTATACATTTCAGTGATCTGATTTAGAACAGTATGTGCATGTCCTGCATTATGGTGACCATAGATCCTCTACATACAAAGACTTGCAGTGAAGATGCCACATAATAATATAATAACAAACTTTATTTATACCCACCACCATCTCCCCAAAGGGGACTCGGGGCGGCTAACATGAGGCCAAGCTCAAAATAATACAACATAATAAACACACAATAACAAAATACATCATAACAAAATATGAAATAGCAAATAGAATCAACAATATAAAATAGCATAATAAAACCAGACACAGAGGGCAGGCCAAATGTATGAGGTAAAATGTTAAAAAGTTAAAACCCTGGGTGAAATAGGGATGAAAGTGCATTTGTAGGGGAGCAGCCCGTCAGGGAGGAGCCATGGGATTTAGCCATTTTAGGGGAAGGAAAGTGCTTTATTCTGAGGGCAGCTATAGGCTAAAACAACCAGATGGGTTGAATGGTCATTCTCCGAAAGCACAGCGGAAGAGCCAGGTTTTAAGAATATAAACAGGTAGCCCTTAAGATTCCCAGGAAGCTGGGAATGGTCTTTGTCTCATATAATGTCAATTTCCCTTTCTTTCATGTAAGGCCCCTTCCACACAGCTGTATAAAATCCATTGAACTGGATTATATGACATTGTGGTCTCAGACAACCCAGTTCAAAGCAGATAATATGGATTATATGAATATTCTGGGTTATATGGCTGTGTGGAAGGGACCTCAGATTTAATTGGAGCTTTAATAAAATAAAAAATATAGCTAGCAGGCACAGCAGCAATTATAAAAAAGGAAGATAGATCTCACTACCCCTGAGGATGCTTGCCATAGATGCAGGCGAAACGTCAGGAGAAAAATTGCCTCCAGAACATGGCCATATAGCCCGGAAAAACCTACAACAACCTGAAGATAGATCTATCACCTTCCCTCTCCTTCCTTTCACTTCATCTGAAACTTTTGAAACTATGGCTATGATATGTTAGCTTTTCAGCATTTTAAAATTATATACCCAACTCGACACAAATAAATAGGATTACTCTGTTGGGCTATCATCATCAATGTTGAGCTCATCACCATAATCATCTCTTCCCCAAATATTTGGTATTTATTAGTAGCATTATATAGTTTATTATTATTTGTGAGATGGGGGAGGATTCCTCAATCTGACTTTTAAAAAAGTCAGGAGAGTATATAGGTTAATTATAAGTAACTATTAAAAGTAGATTTTGCTTTTACTTTGAAAAGCTCCTTTGGTCAGACAACCCCCATGTGTTAAAATTAGTGCCTCCAGAAGTGTTAGTAGTGTAAAAAAAAAAAAAGAGCTCAGAGAGTTTTTTTTCTGTTCAAAGCTGAGGGAAAATTAGATTGTTTTCTTGTTCAAATGGCAGTTTGGAAAAATGTTTTTGCTTAGACATGTTTATTGCTGAAAACAGTGTTTGAGAAACTATTAAATATAAACTGGGGAAGTCTGCATTTTACTCCTCAAAGCAGACCTTGGAAAAAATTCATTGTACTATTGTTTCTAAGTTCTTTTAAAAGCAGTGTGCAAAAGACTCTCATAATACCTTAAAGGCTACCTTAGAGAATGAAGCGGGAAGCATAAACCTTTGTAGACTAAGGGATATTACCCACGGATCCTTTACCCACGGGGGTGGGGGGTAGAGGGTGAATCAGCTTCAAGGCAACTGCATGACACATCGGACCTGATTTAGGTTATCACGGGTCAAGGCAAACTGTGACCAGTTGGGCTAGTTCCAAGACATCCTATTTTCTCCAAGCTTTGGGAAGCTCAGGGACATAGGATGGCACTTACCATCCCCCTTTTGTTCTTGTCATAGTGGCAGACATTGGGTGCAACATGGCTAGTAGCCGTTGCTCACCTCATGGTGTGAGATCGGCTGCAGTGTAATCAGACAAGGGAGAGGAAAAGAGGAAACAATTCCTCCTTTCCCCTTTCTCCCGTGCAGCATCACTCTGGCTCCCTGGCTGACATCACTCCAAGTGATGAATGACGACTATTGGGGAAACAGGAGAGGGGTGGTAAGGCTAGCTGTCCAGCAGTGCCAAACCAGCTTCAGCATCATTCAGCAGTCAGGACTCTTTCCTAACTATTCAGCATCCTTGGGGTGGCAGTAAAAACCATTCCAGGATCAATCTGGAATTTGGTACTTTGGATCAGCCCTTGGATAAGGTGTCCATGTAGAACTGCCTGATGTATGCAAAATGCATGGATTTCAGATGCATGGACTTCAATCGAGTGTTTGCACATAGTTTGACACCACTTTAACTACCATGACTCAATGCTATGCTATTATAGGAGATATTTAGTCTTCTCTGCCAAAGTATGCTGGTGCCTCCCCAAACTACAAATCCTAGCATTCCATACCATTGAGCTTTAGTATTTGAAGCTGTATCAATCTGGATTAATTCAATAGTGCAGATGCACCCTAAGGCAATCAGCAGGTCCACCTTGTCTTACATTTTTCCTCTTTCATATTGCAAGGCATAAATATCAAGACCTTGATCTCTCAGAATCTTATAAAGTACCAATATCCAAAGTTAACATGAATATGATCTCAACATAAACCTTGCCATTTTCATTAATGTTTAATGTAACATATTAAATTATGCTAGTGTTTCAAGCTCTGTCCTCAGCTCAGAAGAACTCCTCACTTGGAGTGAACAGTAAGCAAAGATCAGAATGTCTCCTTAGCTATTTCTGATAAGGTGGGGGTTCATGGTATTTTCCATCAAGTACTTGACTGCCTATATTTTGATTCATTGTGCTCATTCTGTAATTTATTACGGTTAATGTTCTGGAAATAATACAGTAAGATCAATGTGGGATACATTCCAAGACCCATCTAAACTATGGATAATAGAGAAGTTGGATTTTAGCTATACTTACAGCCTCATCACACTAGCATAGATCCACTTTAAAACTGGTTTGTGCCTCCTGCAGAATTGTGGATGAGCATTTTAAATGCCCCTTCCTAAACTACAAGCCACTGACACTCCACTTCGGAGAGGGGCATAGGGAATCTGATGCCCCATACCCCACATAGGTGGGCAATCACATGGGAGAAGGCGTAAGCGCACATGGTGTGCATGGCTTCCCCATAGATTTAATGGCAACATGGAAGCTTTCTTGTGTTGCCCTGCCAGCAGAATGCTCCACCCTCCTATACCCATGGAGCCAGCACGATGTCATGTGATGGGAGCTGGCCAGTTCCGTAGGTGACCTGGGCTAAAATTGGTGCATGTTGCCAATTTTAGCCCATTGTTATGAGGTCATTAAAGTGAATCCATGCTCTAGTGTGATGGCGTTCAATCACAGTGGAAAACCTAGAGAGGCTAGAAAACGTTTTGTATTTTTTTTGTAGCCTAGCTAAGTGAAATCATCGATATCAAATCTATGAATAATAATAATAATAATAATAATAATAATAATAATACCTTATTTATATTCCACCCTATCTCCCCAAAGGGACTCAGGGCAGATTCCAAGCAAATAAAAAGGCAACCATCCAATGCCTCGGTAGAATATCAGGTAAAACAAAAAAAATCCCACTTATAAAAATAAGTTATAACATGATACTTACAGATTAAATCAAGCATGACGTAAAAAAGAATGATCTCCACATAAGAAACCTAAACATAAAACATCCACATTCAATTACATACACCCACAGAAGTTCACTAAGGTGTGTTAATTGATTATCCTACAAAGCCCTAAACAGTTCCGGCCCAAAATACCTTTCGGACCGCATCTCGGCCTATGAGCCCACGAGGACCTTGAGATCGTCTGGGGAGGCCCTTCTCTCGATCCCGCCTGCCTCACAGGCACGTCTGGCGGGGACGAGAGAAAGGGCCTTCTCGGTGGTGGACCCCCGGCTGTGGAACACCCTCCCTGTTGACATCAGACAGGCGCCCTCCCTTATGTCCTTCCGTAAAAGCCTGAAGACTTGGCTGTTCGAGAAGGCATTTAACTGAATGCCACAGTAACTGGAAATGACAACTGGAACGGAATATGGACTACGAGCTTGGTTATGATTCTATGATAAGACGGAGCGGATTATTTTAGTGTAATTAGATGACTGTGTATTAGTGATATGTTTGTTTTTTGTTGTTGTAGCTTATTGTAAAATGTGGTTTTATATGTTGTACACCGCCGCGAGTCGCTCTAGGGCTCAGAGCGGCGGTTAACAAATGCAGCAAATAAATAAATAAATAAATAAATAAATATGGGATCATACTGTACCATACCTGAATTTTATCAAGTACTTTTTGTTACAAAGGTACTTAAGGAGTATTTGACATTGCAGCTAATTTAAATAGTAAATCCAAATTTATACAATATTGACAATGCAACCCATGACAAGTAGTCAGAGAAGAAAAATCAGAAAAAGAGCGGTGACAAAATGATACTCTCTGTCTTTTTATTCCATTAAAATACATTTGTTCATTCACCCTATATTTTCTATTTCAAACATTCAGGAAATGGTGCATTTTTTTCAATTTGTTGAAGAATTATTTGGTAAGATATTCTAGTTATCTTGAGGGATTTCTTGATAATGGACAGATTCTTTCTCTTCAGAATGATAGCTAAGGTTCTCAAGATTCGAGACACTTTGTTCTTTGTTCTCAAGATGACAAACTGTTATTTCTTTCCCCTGAAGAAGTTTCTAATATGAAAGATGATGTATCAAGAATTAGACTGAACAGCAATGTAAATTCTACAACAAATAATGCATTCATTATTTCATTGAATGCTTGCTGCTCTGGTTTACTCCTGACTTAATTTAGTGTGAAGAAAGCTATGGATGTTATCATTATAAGAGCTAAATAACATTATTAGTTGAGTATTTGCAAGTCTTGATTTGCTTTCTTAGATAGGGCATGGGGCTGGGATGGGACATTGTCCTACAATTCTAAAAGAAGACAATAATTTAGTAGTTCAGTAGCCTGCCATTTCATAATGCCACCAAGGGGATTGCAACAGTTGAAAGGTCAGTATATTTCAGTTATATTTTGCTGATTTGGCAGTCAGGAATTGTTTTCTCTTGGAAAAAAAGCAGGCCCTATCTGTTTCTATACAAAAATGGCTTTTGGCCCAGAATTTACCACAGCTGTATGCTTATGACTGATTTCCTGCCTTGCTGGTTGTATTATCTAATTTCTATCACAGAAGGAGATATTATATCTGTCAGCATAATCCTCTGCATGTCTGTTCTCAAGCAAATCCCACTGAAGTCAGTGATACTCCCAGGAGCAGCTTAGAAAAGTGACCTTTTTGGACTATACCTCCCAGAACTCTCCTGCCAATAGCATATGCCACTCTGAGTTCCCTCAAGGAGATGGAACGGGATATAAATAAATTTTATTATTAGTATTTCCAGGATCTGCTTCCCAATAAATATACATAGCAGAGACAGGGAACTTGCAGGCCAAATAAGCACATCTCAACCTTTCAATAGGGGTTGTCCCAAGTCAACCTCATTTATTCCTAAGGCCATGCCCACTCTCTAACTCTACTCCAGGCTGCTATGTTTAATTTGTTCATCCAACTATGATACGTGAATGCACAACTTGAGACAGAAAACTGCCCATAAACAAAGGAATCTCATCCAGTTTTGGTTCCAGCTCGGCTGAAATTTAGGATCCAATAATAATAATGATAATAATAATAATCTTTATTTATACCCCGCCATCATCTCCCCTAACGGGGACTCGGTGGCTTACATGAGGTCAAGCCCAAACAACAAACTACAGCAAAATAAAACCAAAAACACTAAGCAACAAATAACAACATCATAATTACATAAAAACATATGAATACATTAAGCAATATAAAATTACATAAACACAATCACAATGACAATGGGTGTGCTGCATGTGCAGGATAAAATGTTAAAAGGGTGAGATAAAGGAGGAACAGGTTATTTGCAAAGGAGAGCTCATATAAACAGGGTTGTAGAACCAAACTTTCCCATGAAGGGGGGGGGGTGTATCCCACAATAATTTCCCCCCATTTTCTTACCATTTACTAGTGCTGGCCAGGCATGTAGCTGGGGAGGGGGGGGGGTGCTTGAGGGACTTCAGCCCCCCCCCCCAAAAAAATTCTCATGGTGGTTTGCAAAAAGGCCTTACTGGTGTATTATTTAAACTGTTATGTTTATTCATATCATGATCTGATCACCATACTCAATATATCCCATATGCATGGGGGTATTGGGGTGATGATACAAAAGGTTTGCTAGGCTAGACCCTCTTTCACTCAGACTCAGCCCCCCCCCCCTGAAACTCAGCCCCCCCCGACCCCCCCCCCCCCCGAAACGAAATCCTGGCTACGGGCCTGGTGCTGGCATAACAGAGTCCAACAGATGTCTTCCCATTGGCTGGGTGTGCAAATCCGTCTCACTAGAGTGTGAAGACGAAGAGAAAAGTCCCTTTGAAGACACTGTATGGAAGTGGAGAAAAGCAAGAAAATGTTGTGGGATGGCTGACCATCCCTGAAAATGGATCTTGCTGGGGTACGTCACATCCCCACTATTAAGGACACTTTCTCCTGCTTTCCTCCGCTTCCCCCTGTCTCTTCCGTCCATGGGATAAGATCATTAGACTGCTTTAGACTGGTTTAAACCTTAGGAAAATGTTCCTCACAATTGGAATAGATTTCAAGTGATATTGTTTCTGCACTATATGTTATCGGTTTCACTTACTGTCAAGGGCTGCATGAGGAATTTAATGAGATACTCTGATTTTTTTTTGTAAGAAACCTCTAGTTCACTCTCCTGAAAATTAATTGAAGTACCCTGAATGCCTGTTTTGACTACAGAATTAATTCAATGTTCAACCCCTTTCTTCTAAGGGTACTTTGGGATCCCAAATGTGGTGTAGAAATAGCAAGCCAGCACCTTTAGTTTGCTTCAACTTCAACTTGCAAATAATTTATTCAATTCATTTCTAAAACTCATTGGGGTTTCACTGTAAGGATCATTTTTCAGGTTCAGTTCAGATCTGCAAAATGGGATTAATAATAATCTACCTCACAGGATGTTGCATGGCTGAACAAGATAAAGACTCAGACGTGTAAATCTAATTTATTTTCAGTTGCATTTAAATTTGGGTGCAATTTTTTTTACTAAATAGTGCTCACACATCTTAGTAAAAGCAACAATCACAACACTAAGTTGGTTAAGAAGTAGAAAAAGAAATCATTTAAAACAGCAGCTTTTCTAGATCTAGTTTCCATTACAATGTAAACAAGTCCCTGAACTCTGAAGAATCTGGTTGAATATGTGAATTAAACTTTTGGCAATTTTCTAAAAATCTCACTTAAGTGGCTTTAGTGGGTCTCTGCAGATATTGACACAATATAGATGCAAACCAAATAACCAACCAGACCACCAAATCAGGGACTTTGAAATCATCCAGCAACAGTTAGCACACAAGGAAAAGGCTAGGCATATAGATAATCTAAAAGCAAATCCCCCTCTTATTGTGGCATGTATCATATTTAGATTTAAATCAATTTCTTAAAGTCTGCAGCTTCAATTCTATTGCTAATCACAATTAAAGTAGACCCATGGGATTTACCTATATGTTGCTTCTCTCTTCAATAATACAATGAGTCTAGTCCACTTGGACTCACCCATAAGATTCAAGCCCACATTTTCATCTATTCGTATAAATCACAAATATGCTTTGTGGATGTGGACAAGATACGGATGAGGATGTGGACAAGATACTTGGAGGAATGAGGCCCACCACGTCCATCCTAGACTCCTGCCCATCCTGGCTTCTGAAGGAGGCCAGAGGGGGATTGGCTGAGTGGGTAACGGTGGTGGTTAACGCTTCCCTTCGGGAAGGCGAAATTCCAGCGAGCTTAAAACAAGCTATTATAAAACCGCTGTTGAAGAAACCATCATTGAATCCCACTAAATTTGACAACTTTCGGCCTGTTTCCAATCTCCCCTTTTTGGGCAAAGTCATGGAAAGCGTGGTGGCCTCACAACTCCAGGTATTCTTGAGAGACATAGATTATCTGGATTCGGCACAGTCTGGTTTCAGACCGGGACATGGAACTGAGACGGTCTTGGTCGCCTTAGTGGATGATCTGCGCCGGGAGCTAGACAGGGGGAGTGTGTCCCTGTTGGTGCTCCTGGACCTCTCAGCGGCCTTCGATACCGTCGACCACGGTATCCTTCTGGGGCGCCTTGCGGAAATGGGCCTCGGGGGCACTGTTTTGCAGTGGCTCCGGTCATTCCTGGAGGGCCGCACCCAGAAGGTGTTATTAGGGGACACCTGTTCAACACCACAGCCTTTGACTTGTGGGGTTCCACAGGGCTCTATACTGTCCCCCATGCTGTTTAATATCTACATGAAGCCGCTGGGTGAGATCATCCGGAGTTTCGGGGTGCGGTGTCATCTGTACGCAGACGATGTCCAACTCTGTCACTCCTTTCCACCTGCTACTAAGGAGGCTGTCGAGGTCCTGAACCGGTGCCTGGCCGCTGTAATGGTCTGGATGAGGGCGAACAAATTGAAATTAAATCCAGACAAGACAGAGGTACTCCTGGTCAGTCGCAAGGCCGAACAGGGTATAGGGTTACAGCCTGTGCTGGATGGGGTCGCACTCCCCTTGAAGGCGCAGGTTCGCAGCTTGGTTGTGATCCTGGATTCATCGTTGAGCCTGGATCCCCAGGTTTCAGCGGTGACCAGGGGAGCATTTGCACAGCTCAGGCTCGTGCGCCAGCTGCGCCCGTACCTCGGGAAGTCTGACTTGGCCACGGTAGTACACGCTCTGGTCACATCCCGCCTTGACTACTGCAACGCTCTCTACGTGGGGCTGCCCTTGAAGACGGCCCGGAAGCTTCAGCTAGTCCGGCGCGCGGCAGCCATGTTACTAACAGGAGCGGGACGCAGGGAGCACACAACGCCCTTGTTGTTCCAGCTCCACTGGCTGCCGATCTGCTACCGGGCCCAATTCAAGGTGCTGGTGCTGGCTTACAAAGCCCTAAATGGTTCCGGCCCAAAATACCTTTCTGACCGCATCTCGGCCTATGAGCCCACGAGGAACTTGAGATCGTCTGGGGAGGCCCTTCTCTCGATCCTGCCTGCCTCACAGGCCCATCTGGGGGGACGAGGGATAGGGCCTTCTCGGTGGTGGCCCCCCGGCTGTGGAACACCCTCCCTGTAGACATCAGACAGGCGCCCTCCCTTATGACATTCCGCAAGAGCCTAAAGACATGGTTATTTGAGAAGGCGTTTGACTAAGTGCTACAACAATTGGCAATGATGATTGGAACGGAATATGGATAACGAGATTGGTTTATGATTCTACGATGAGATGGCGCAGATGATTTAGTGTAATTGTATTATTGATAGTTATGTTGATATTCTGTTGTGATATTGCCTTATTGTAAACTGTTTTTATATGTTGTACACCGCCGTGAGTCGCCCTAGGGCTGAGAACGGCGGTCAACAAATGCAGTAAATAAATAAATAAATAAATAAATAAATAAATAAAAGTACATTTTAAAAATGATGTTGTGAGCCAGAAGGAAGTTATTTCATTGCTGGGACTAGTATCATTATCTTGTTATTTGCAGAAGTTACATTTACTTGCATTTTTAGAGACACTTTGATGAGAATTTTTTGAGTGTTATGCTATTATCTTACCTATTCTACGTCCCTTGAAGTGGAGCAGAAAAGCAATGAATAGTGCAACAAGTTGCTTTTCAAAAAGACCTACCAATAATAACAATGAGTTACTTTTCAAAACTGCATTGTGTAATGGGGAAGTTACTTTCCAAACATTGGCAGCGACCAATATAGTACTGGAAGATCTGAGCTTGGTCTAATGTATGTAGCAAAGTATATTTTTGTTGCCCAAAATGGTCCATTGAGGGTCACCCCACAATATAAAGCTTCAAGGTATACCCAACACTCTAGTAGCTAGAGGACTGACCTCCACATTCAGAGGTTCATCTGCCCTAAGGGCTTGAAAGGCAAAGCTTTGAATAAGTGCATTTGGAGCCATTAGCTGTAAAAGAAACATGATCAGAATATTTCTCAGTCTTTACTACTGATATAGACCTCTGAGGCCCATTCTTGCTTATCATCACATCATTTGATTGTCTGTTGCTGACTTGAGTGGCATCTAGTTTTGAAAGTAACATTTCACTTAGCATTAAATAGACCGGGAAATACCAAAGTGTAGGAAGTGAATAGGAATGAATAACAGCATCAATGGTCTTCATGTCTACATCTGGAAGTTTACAAAAATCCTAGGTTTGAGCACTTTTTGCATTAACTGTAAGAATGTTTCTTATGAACTGGATCTTAGGTGGACTACCATAAGACATTTTTAATGGGTAGAATATTCCCGTGTACATTGGTCACCCCCCCCCCCAAGTTTCACTTTTCATTTGTATCATGGGTCTTTGCATTTGTAATCTACTGAGATCTATTAAAAGACAGGCTAGGAAACCAAACAAATTCATATTGCCCACACTGTTTTGGTAGTCTATGTTGACATATCCTTCCATTACAGCAGTGGTTCTGAAACTGTGGTCCGTGGACCTCCAGTGGTCTGTAAGAATGAAAATATGATCCACGGCTCATCATTACTACTACAATGGGGATGTCGGGAGGAAAGAAGCTGACTACCCATAAAAGATTACTACTATCACATCAGCTCTAGATTATTAAATGTGGGAGAGCAGATGGCGCCTACTGCATAGCATATGTTTTGTATTGGAAACTAGATCTAATGTGGTCTATCCAATGTAATTTTCTGAATCAGCACCCCAAATAACCAAACCAAATCTAAAGTTGACCAAAACCTGCATTGGGAACAATGGCATTACACCAATGTATTTATTTTTAAGTTTTTCCCCCTCACTTGTGGTCCAGGAAGGAAACAGCTTTTCCTTTGTCCCTCCCTTCAAGTGGTTTGAGACCCCTCCTCCCCCAGATTGGCCATGGGAGTTTGCTCCAGCACCACCAGTTCGGTTGTGCTTGGAAAGGAAAGAAAAGCCTAGCAGAAAACATTGACAAGGAGCTCCACTCTGCCAACAATTGTACAAAATAGCGCCTATTTTGTCACTTCAAGCATTCAGTGAGAATGGTTCTGTAATTTACAACACAGTCACGGAGACATTTACTCAGAAGTAATCCTACTGAGCCCTGAACCCCACTCTAATTGTGTAGTCTGAAAGGAATCTGGACATACATGTATATATGTACGAATGTATTTTTGTTTATTAAGTCAACTAAATAGTTCATCTGGTTGGGATAGCTACTGTTGTCTCTGCCTAAAATGGGAGGTTCTCAAATTAGACCCCAATTGCTGGTGGAATAAATTTGTTGTAATAGTTTTGTCTCCAAATGCCTGCAAATGGCTATTTGTTGTAATAGTCTCTTTTCAAAAAGTCAAAAATACCAGGGGAAATCATGTGTGAGGATGGGTGCAAATCTATCAGCTATCAATTCCTCATATGGAGCCCCCGGTGGCGCAGTGGGTGAAACCCTTGTGCCGGCAGGACTGAAGACTGACAGGTCGCAGGTTCAAATCCGGGGAGAGGCTCCAGATCCTCATGCGGGGACATGAGAGAAGCCTCCCACAAGGATGATAAAAACATCAAATCATCCAGGCGTCCCCTGGGCAACGTCCTTGCAGACGGCCAATTCTCTCACACCAGGAGTCACTCCTGACACGACAAAAAAAAAATTCCCCATTTATTATGGAAATCAGTGCTTATCTACAGGTATAGAGGTACAAGAAGGGTAGGAATGGTGTAATGTTGTAGATGTTGTTGGACTGCAAAAGTTCTTTTGAGATCACATGTAAGGAAGGCATGCTGAAGGAAGGAGGTATTTCACTGAATAACTAGTTTTGCGTTTTTGTCCTAATTCTAACTACCTGTGCATTGGGAAATAAAGAAAAACAGAGGCTGATTTTTTCCTTTTTTTAAAAAAATTGACTTATTTATGTTAATTTAGCTCTTTGTTCCAACTTTCTGAAAGCACAGATTTTGGAAATCTAGCACTTTTGGAACAAACTAGATAGATACAATGATAATATAAAGGGTGTGATTCCTAAATTGTTTCCTTTTGACTTCAAACTTAGTCACTGCAGGATCTTAGGTGGTTCTCAAACAGACTGGCTTTTGGGATACTGCCACTAACATTCACAATGCTACTTGGCTGAGACTGGCCATGCAATTGCATTCTGGATCTCATCCAGACAGCCTGATCCACAGAATATGTCAGAGCAACTTCTGCGTATTCCAACATTTTACTGGCAGGAAGTGCATGCAGTTCTATGCCTCCAGAGAGATTTTAAATCAGCACAATGTGCTGCAGGCAAGGAGGGAAAGAGTTACTGAAACAAAGCATTGTTGTAACCCTTTTAAAGCCCATTGCACTGATATACATTCCCCTCTAGAGGCACAGAATTGCACTATCCTGAGGCTTGGGTTGTTAACAGGCTATAGCTTTTCAGAGATAGCTGGAGTTTGTACTTGTAGAGCTGTCATTACCTATTCATTCACTTTTTGTGTCCTGCTACAGGCTCTGGTCAAACTGGTTTCTCCAGATTTTTAAATCTTTTAAGCTGTGCCAGAAGAAAACTCCACAAAGCATGATAAGAATGACTTCAATATATGGTGCATATTTTATAATGGTTACAACAGTGCTTATTGGATTGTGTCCTCACATTGAGACACACACGCACACCACACACATACACACACACACACTCCCTAAAATACTTTTGCAATGGTTTTCATAGTTTGTTTGAAACAGGTGAAAGGCTGTATCTACATAGTAAAACATTTTTGTACCCAGTCAAAAGAAAACGGTAGCGGAACATTTTATTCTAAGGGAAGAGATGCAACAAAAGAAAAAGCCATCAATTTGATAGCTGGAACTTTGTGAAAATACAGGTCAGATTCAGTTATGAGGTGCATATTGTCTGTGGGAGTTATACACAATATGATATTGAACTGCAATTCTCATCAGCCTTAGTCAGCATAGCCAAAGATGAAGTGCAATCCAATATTTGAAAGGATGCAAAATTCCCAACACCATTATGCTCTGCTAGAAAATTAGTACGCAAATTATCTGAGAAATAGAGCCAGTACAGTTTTGTCCAAATTTGGGCTCTCTGTATAATTTTCATATGCCAAGAAGAACAGGAATGCCTTTGTTGTTGTGTACCTTCCAGTTTTTTTCTGACTTATTGTGACACTATCATTTTTTTTTTTTTGGCAACATTTGGTTAGGAGGTCAGACTTAGCTCCACCCTCTAAGTTTGAGACTTTGATTTGCCCAAGATCACCCAGTTTTCCATCACTGAGTAGGTATTCAAACCCTGATACCAGAATCATAATCCATCACTCTAACCACTTCTCCACACCGGCTACCTAAAGGGGCCTATCATCTAACAGTACACTATATCATCTCAACAGTACACATAGTTGATAAGTGAACTGAAAGCATGTTTGTACATGCTTTCAGTTCACTTATCAACTATGGCAGCCTCATGAATTTAATAGAAATTTCTTAAACAAGGAATGCTCAGAGGTGGTATTGCTAGTTCCTGCCTCTTAAATGCAGCCTATAGTATCTAGTGTTTCTTAGTGGTTTCCCATCCAAAAATTAAAATAATCCCATTCCAAAACTTTCATCAAATATCATCTGCTTTGTGTAATAGGAGCATCTGATAACTTGAACACAATTTAAAGTATCATAGTGGTTAAATCAGTGAAGGAGTTTATCTCAATAGACAAAAAATAAAGGTAAGTTATGGGCCGTGACATTTGGAGCTTTTGAAGACAAAGGATTTTAGGAATAAATGTTTCTTGATAATTACAGCAATCTTGTGTTTTGCAAAAGTTTTTTATTTTATATAAGGGTTCTAGAGAGATTTGCACCCACATTTTGTTCAATTGATCATCTACATTATATACCTACAATTATATATATGTTAAAAGCCTCTTGTGTTCAGGCTAGCAATCAGAAACAGCACTTGACAAAAAGAAACAAATGTTAAAGCAATTCTGTCCCTTATCTTTGGCAGGAGGAGTATCAAATTCAGTCTAACCATCGAGAAATAGTCCTAGGTGATGAGTAACATTTCTGAACATGGTTTACATGAATATTTTTGCAAAGCCCAAAAGTATCCTTCTAAGCAGGGAAGTTGTCTTCAGGTTCTCTCCCACTATATTCTGTCTATATTATGTTTCTATATCTATTAAATTGCCAATATTGGGTAAGATCTATTGTCTTTTTGGTGATAATGGAGGTGAGATTGGAGTAGTTAATCTTCTCATTTTGCTCCAAAGGAATAAATCTCTGCAGAACTGAAAGTCCTTTTCACCTGGCTGCTATCCTCTTCCAGATACCTTATGGAAAAGAACAGAATGAAGCACTGTGTGCAAAGGGATCTTTTAGCAGCTTTCAGACGCACTGAGAGAAACAAGTTTGTAGCACAAGCTTTTGTGGATGATGGGGGGAAATGGGAAAAGCAGTCAGGCAGATGGGCAGATGGATTCCCAGAACAGCTACAGTAGCATTAATAGGGTGCTGGTATTGCCTCTTGCTTGATCAATAGGATATTTTCTTCCTTTCTTCCAGGATAGTGCCAGGTCTTCTGTCGACAGAAGATAGGACACTTTGCAATCCTTATCGTATTAGACAGGGGAATTTGCAAGTCGTATTGCTTGAGACTTTTAAAAAGTAGCTGTTATCCAATTAGTTAAACCATTTTGAAAAGACCAGAAGTGTGTCAGAAACCAATGCTTTTACAGTCTCCTACAAACACTCAAAATATTTAAAATACAGTAATTGGAACAGACAATAGCAGACAAATTTTCGAAGAAAGTATGTGATGCAAAAATATTTGTGCTACAAAGGTCAAATATCTTAAGTATGTCTTGTGGTTTTTGCACTTTTGGTGCACAGAAATCTTCTCATAAAGACCTTATTAAGATGTTTGTACTGAAATAATAAATAATAAGGATGGCCAGCAATTTAAATCTATGCAGAATGTAAGTAAGATGTATTTATAAAGCGATACAATATATTATAAAACTTTAATATGCAATTACAGAAATAAAAAAAGGAATAAGCCTTCTCTCAATTCCTGTGGCTTGCTTATTGTTTTGTTTTTCTCTATATGTGTGGATCTTTTTCATGCATTGTCTTGACGTTTAAATGGAATTCCTAGAAATTCCAGGATTCACAGCAATTAATCATAGCAATTCAATCATAGCAATTAATTTAACAACCGCAACGAAAAGAACAACCCAACAATTTCAGAATAGAAGGAATTAAATGATCTTTTATTAGGGAGAGAACTGATGACTTAAACATGTCTTGAATAAACTATTGCAAACATCTGGCTGGAAATTGATTTTCTAATTCATTGAGATTTTTTTAAAAATATGCCTCTATTTCCAGATAGATTCAGTTTGAGAATGAAATTGAGTCTAAAAGAGGGAGATCTCTGCCCTGCTAATTTTTTAAAAATAAATTTAATACATTGAAAAAATTACAAAATCTATTATAATTATATTTAAACATAAATTGATCATAGCCCAGAGCAAACAATAATTGGTAGCTTAATTAATTAAATGAATGCAAGAAAAAGTGGGGTAAACTCATGCTTAGGTTTGCTCAGATACAAAGGAAATGAGATGGCTATAGAATCAGAACAATTTTATATGGCTATTGGTGTTCATGTTAGGAACTATAAAATACACTGAATTAATATAGATATGGCTGGGTTTTTTTAAAAAAATATCCATTATATTCCAAATTTGAAACATGCCAAAAAAGCAATTAATTTTGAAACATAATGTGTTTGCAGCATAGTGGTGAAGAATTTTTATAAAAGGTCTTACTTACTTTTCTTTTTGCCAGTATGATTAATGAAAGCAAAGAAAAATATAAAAATGAATAAATGTGAAATTTGAAATAGACTGTTAGACATTTTTTTGTTTTTTTTTTAAAAAACCTTTGGTTGGTGTTTGTAAAGGAAGCCTAAATAACATCTGAACAAATGGTTCAGAATTTCTAAATGCTGGTTGTTATATTGTTTTATTCTAAATTACACGGAGTTGGGTCATATCTTATAATAAGCAAAAACTGGGAGAGATTTAATTGCGTTTTTACATGCAATAGAAATACTTAGAAAACCAATAGCTGACATTTATACAATTGCTGACTTTCCCCTATCTTTTTCAACATAAGCTAGCACTGAACTTTGGAGAACATGCTGGGAATGTGTGCTAACTTTGTCCTACATTTAGCTGTATGCTATATAAAAGCTTTCATATAAACACAAGGAGGGCAAAAAAGCCAGGAAAGTGGCTTTAAAGAGCTGTACTTGCACAAAGTTGTTATATCACAAAGCTTTGATAAAATGTTGGTTACAAATCTCCATCTCTAGCTATCTGTGTCTGTCTATCTATTCAATTAGATAAGAGATCAACAACAAAAACATCTTAGAGACTGGTATACTAACAGTATTTATAATTTAAAATGTAGATATTCATTATTTCTTGTAGCTGGAGTGCCACGAACATTGGTCTCATTATCACACAGATAAACAGAAGAACATGAGCTTATTGTCGAGTCTACTTTCTCCTTCATTTTCCCCCCCTTACTGAGTGATATTTTTGATGTGATCACCAGCCTTTTATTGCTTGGAATGGTTTAAAGAAGCAAATGCAAGAAGAGAATATCCCGCTAACAGTACGAACTCTGAAAGCAAGGATATTATATCTTTGTTTTCTTTTCCCTTCCCTAGCTCTAATGGGAACTGGATAAACAGTGATATTTATGATATTCTGGCATCCTATAAAGATGTTTTGTTGGTAGCTATTTTCTACAACTTCCTGAAATATTACTCATTTTGATAATACAGAACTTTCTTCCTTATCCTTCCCCAGATTTTCTGAATTCACTGCCGTCTCCTCCAGAAATCTCCATATGTTGACGGAACTATTCCCGCAAACAATGCTGAGCTGCGAAAGAGTGCAAACAGCATCCACATCATTTGGGATAAATGAAGCATTGTGGTTTCAGAAGGGCCTTTCAAGAAATAATTGCATGTCAGAATCTAGCCCTTTTTTCCAGGATGCAAATGTTTATAGCGATAGAATCTAAGAAGATGCAACTTTGAGAATACGTAAAGTTGGAGACTTTTCATAAGAAACCAGGTGTAAAATGTTCACCTTTTCAAAACAGGGTTTCATATTCCCCCTTTCACCTCTCTTTTAAGCTGTTCCTGATGTACGGACCCAGAAAACAGCTGTCAGCTGGTGGGGAAAGGAGAAGGTTTTGAAAGTTATTAGAACTTTTCCTCCGGAAACAGAAATTAGTCAACTACTAAAATAACATGATCAGCAATGGGGAATGTGGTGAGATGGCTTTTTTGTTGTTGTTGTACATGTTGTTTTAAGAGCTTAGGATTACATGGATATATATTTTTTAATTGGAGCAGGTTACATGATTCCTTAATACTGTTGAATACCAATACTGGGGCAATAGCATAGTTGTTTATTGGCTATTAAGGATAGGATTTTTTTGATCATGGGAGCTGATGTAGGTTTTTGAAATTAGAAACTAATAAAAATATCACACTCTTCATGGTGACTAGTGTGTTTAATTGGCTCACAGTAGGAAACAACTAAAGAGTCAATAATGTTTTCTTCTTCACTCAAAGTGTTGTGTACTTTTTCTGTTGCTTGTGAATGAAAAGCAGGGAAATGCAGTTTACAAAAAACAACTAATATGACTCTAAACACAGCATGAGAATTTGATGTGGACTACATTTTTAAAAAAGGGTCCACCAGAACATAGAAAAAAAGGAATATATAGATATTATATTGAGACAAACACCTGAAAAATGCATTGAGCGTGAAGTAACTGTTAGAATTGGATTCCTTCTGAATTCTCTTTCCTAACAATTATGTATTTTGCTTAGTAGTTTTTAAAACTATTTTATTTTAAATAAGAGCTTGCTGCCTCTTAATTGTAGCTTGATTTATACTTATGCAAAACATTTATAGATAGCTTAGCTTAGACTTGCAGAATTATAAACAACTGCTAAGTGCCGTACTTTATCCACACAGACATCCTTGGCTTTCTATAAGTGCCTAACACTATCTTCAAGCCGGCTCTTTCTTCTAGGTTATACTTTACTGCCACCTTCTGTTTCAATGCCCTACAGCTAACAAGTCCGTTGGAAGCAGAAATAGAAAGGGGGAAAAGTGTCTGTTAGTTTAACATGCTCCGTCGAAATCTGGTTCTCTTTACATCTGACCAAAATAGGAGTTTTCCTTGCATTCAGCACTCTTTGAGATCTTTTGGACATTTGCTTTAAAAACTCACCATGCAAATTACTTTCTGATCAAAATTAATGGCAAGACCAGCTGGCCATGACCAAAATGTCAGTCTGGCTTTTAATTCATACACCACATTTTTGTGGGTGCATAGAAGCAAGATGAACAAAGGAAAGAATGGTTACTATTAGACATACCCAACTTTTTAAAAAATCTAGAATTGTTCACAGCACATGATAAAAGAGACAGTAATACAATATAAATAAAAATGACTTATAATAGCTGAAGCAGCAAAGGCAAGAAAAAATATTCAATATCACATACAAAATCTCCTACTGGAAACATGACAGGGTGCTAGGGAAACCTTTCCAGAGAAAAAAATCCAAGTCAAGGAAGTTGAGAGAGATCCACTGAATTCTCCATTGGGATTATAATGTATGTTGGCCCAAAGCTGTCATAGGCGATGCATCAGCATCTGAGAAACAAAAGAAACAAAACTCAATTCTGTGATTCAGACAAAATACTTTACTGATTAATGATCCGAATTTTTGCATATAAGGAATATGGATTAATATTGTGGTAAGGGATAACATTCACTCCTTACTGACTATTGGTTATACGGTTTAAAACACAAACGTTCATGCTTTTATCTTTTCTTCATATATATATATATTTTTGCCACAGATGGGTTTTCTTCCCTTCTAAGAACCAAAATCACCTCCTTGAACCCTACAGTTATATGTGGGACTAATTCTATTATTTACTGAAGTGAATAAAGCTCACAATAGTTGCCTGTGGTGTTGTGGGCACAACTAATGGTGCTAGGAAAGCTTGGCCTAAAGCAGTTCATTGTCTAATGGGAGTAAGAAAATAAAGCCTCCTCCCCCATTACTCCCATGTGGTGGTTGGTTGGATCACCTATCTATTCTTACTTCAAGTCATGACCACAAGTCCACTACCCACCTGGGAGCAGAAGGCTAGCTTTGGAGATCAGGACAGGTTGCATCATACACAGAATTCTATTTTGCAACACAAATGGCTTAGAGACCAGGGGCTCTCTATAGTTGTTTAAGTGTTCCTTAATGGCTCCAGTTTTTGCTCTGATATATACTTATTGAATTTATGTCCCAGACTTTCCCCAATATGTGATCCAAATGTTAGTTCCAATGATATAAAACAATATTTAATAGAAAGGTTTAAAAAGCATTAAATAACTGATTAAAAACAAAAAATACTATCAACACATAGTAAACAATAGACCACCCCGGTCAAACACCCTTATACCATATATGAAAGTATGGACTTTCATATATGATAGTATAGACCTAGGCCGTATAAGGCTTTATATGTCATAATCAGCCAGAAACAGATTAATAGTGGGTGAAGATGTTTCGACAAGGGAGTTGTATGCTTCCTATCCTTCCCAGTTAGCAGTCTACACACAGTTTTGAACATGCTCTGAACAATTTCCAAAGGCAGCTCGACACAGTATTACAGTAAGCAAAATATTTCATGGACTGGGACCAGCATACTTCTGGATATCCCAACCAACTTACCGCTGTTGGAATTCTGTGAGTTGAATCATAGAATCATAGAATCAAAGAGTTGGAAGAGACCTCATGGGCCATCCAGTCCAACCCCCTGCCAAGAAGCAGGAATATTGCATTCAAATCACCCCTGACAAATGGCCATCCAGCCTCTGCTTAAAAGCTTCCAAAGAAGGAGCCTCCACCACACTCCGGGGCAGAGAGTTCCACTGCTGAACGGCTCTCACAGTCAGGAAGTTCTTCCTAATGTTCAGATGGAATCTCCTCTCTTGTAGTTTGAAGCCATTGTTCCGCGTCCTAGTCTCCAAGGAAGCAGAAAACAAGCTTGCTCCCTCCTCCCTGTGGCTTCCTCTCACATATTTATACATGGCTATCATATCTCCTCTCAGCCTTCTCTTCTTCAGGCTAAACATGCCCAGTTCCCTAAGCCGCTCCTCATAGGGCTTGTTCTCCAGACCCTTGATCATTTTAGTCGCCCTCCTCTGGACACATTCCAGCTTGTCAATATCTCTCTTCAATTGTGGTGCCCAGAATTGGACACAGTATTCCAGATGTGGTCTAACCAAAGCAGAATAGAGGGGTAGCATTACTTCTTTAGATCTAGACACTATGCTCCTATTGATGCAGGCCAAAATCCCATTGGCTTTTTTTGCCGCCACATCACATTGTTGGCTCATGTTTAACTTGTTGTCCACGAGGACTCCAAGATCTTTTTCACACGTACTGCTCTCGAGCCAGGCGTCCCCCATTCTGTATCTTTGCATTTCATTTTTTCTGCCAAAGTGGAGTATCTTGCATTTGTCACTGTTGAACTTCATTTTGTTAGTTTTGGCCCATCTCTCTAATCTGTCAAGATCGTTTTGAATTCTGCTCCTGTCCTCTGGACTATTGGCTATCCCTCCCAATTTGGTGTCATCTGCAAACTTGATGATCATGCCTTCTAGCCCTTCATCTAAGTCATTAATAAAGATGTTGAACAGGACCGGGCCCAGGACGGAACCCTGCGGCACTCCGCTCATCACTTCTTTCCAAGATGAAGAGGAAGCATTAGTGAGCACTCTCTGTGTTCGTCCACTTAACCAATTACAGATCCACCTCACCGAAGTCCAAAATAACCTGAAGGGCCGAAGTTTGCCCATGTCTGCCCTAGATGAAGATCATATAAATACAGTTTGTGTAAACAAACAAAGAAAAGGTGAATGACTTAAGACCACCCTACCATGCAGATCATTCTGAGAAAATACAATGTCTTGGACATTTTATTATACAGGGTTAGTCAAAATGCATAGGCCAATAAGCCATTCAATTGAATGGCTTATTGGCCTATGCATTTTGACTAACCCTGTATTTTGTGCAACTATGTCAACGATATAGTGTAACATGTTACTACAATACTTTCTTGCATTCCTCTGATCTAATGTAGTGTAATGTATATGAGTTTTGCTTCTGTTTTCAAGTCATTTTTATTGATAGTAACCATAAATCAAGATTCATTTGAAGAAGGTTTACCCTTGGCATCCCCTAAAGCTAAGAGAGAGTGTGACTGCCTAAAGGTACCCATTGGGTTTTCATGGCTGAGTAGGGATTCAAACCCTGGACTTCCATATCCCTAGCCCAGCATTTCAACCATTGCACGACTCTAGTTAAAACCACTACACCATACTATTTAATTATTTATTGAAGAAATACAATTTTAAAACACCTAATAAATTAAAAATGGATATATCAAATGAATAGACTTAAGGCAGTCCCAACACATTTGCTCAAGATGATAGTCTAGCACTCACTTACCTGCATCAAAATATACAAACTGTTAAAGAGCGATCTGCTGGAAAACCTGCCAAATGTTCAAAGATATCTGACATTACTTTTGGAAAATGCTCTGACCTAAGCCTTGGCAAACCTCCAGAAAAAGGGAGTTCTCCAGCTGTGGAGCAACTGTCAAAGGAGATGCTTCTCTATCTGATTTTGCTGTTCATTCTTGGCCCACTGATGGTGTCACCAGAAGGTCATTTTCAGTCAACTGCAGTAATTGCAATAAGACCATAAATAGAACAGTTATCTTTCAGATATGAAATGTTATACAAAATCTATTTTTTTTGTAAAAGCATTCCTTCAAATCAAAAAGTGGGTAATATTCAGGACTCTAGTTTTTAGGAGAAGAAGAAACTGATTAATGACTAAGATGCTATCCACATGTCACAATTATGGTAATCTGACATAACTTTAACTGCCATAGCTCCATTCTACCGAATCTTGGGATTTGTAGTTTGCTATGATACTGGTGTGCTCTGTCAGAGAGGGACCAATTGCTAACAAATAAGCAAATCCCAAAATTCTGTAGCACTGAGCTATGGCAGTTAAAGTGCTATAGTTCTGTAGTGTGAATATACCCTTATGACCTCATCAGGTAGGGCATTTTTCAGCAGCATATGCCAGTTCAGTGATAGTTTAGGCATGGAGCCCACTGGTTCCCATACCATGATATAATACTACTTCCAGTGGGGCTTCGTGGCTAAACTATAGCAGAACCAGCATATGTCACCATGACGGGAGGCCTCCCATGTTGCACCTGCAATAATTGGGGGGGGGGGGGAGTCAGGCAGCTGATGCTTGCCCCCATGGGACAGGTGAGTCAGGTGATGTGGGGCATGGGGTAACAGGTTCCCCACACACCCTGACATGCACCACTGAATTTGCCACACTCCATTGTGATTCTGGTGGCCTGTATAAGATCATAAGTCTACCTATCTCTATTTATATGTGTTTGTGTTTCTAGTGTTTTAGTGGCAGTGGCCTCTTCATTTTTTGTGCATATATTTAGAGAAAGAAAGGTACCACATCTGGGATTTTTCCAGATAAAGTATTTGCATCCAAACCAAGATTGAATTTTATTTTTCATAGTCCTTCAGGAAGTGGGGCAAGTGAGATTCAAAAAAGAGCAAGATGTCATGTCATCGCTGGAGAAATCTTTTTATAAATTATAATGAGGACCCAGAGGCTGCTCAGTCAAATGTCATAAAAGAACAGACTATTGCTGGCTATCACTGAAAGTCCTCTCTGAAGGAGATGAATCCCCACCTTAAGAGGTATGAAGTCAAAATCCCAAGACAGAGAGGATGAGGCAGACCCACCACCCAGACCTAGAGAGCATTAGTATTGAAAGCTTGAGTAAAGCTGAGCACTACTTGTGTACTAGAAAAGACTCCTCTCGGGATGACAGTCCAGTAGGATTCTGGGAATTTAGGCTTCTTATGCCTTAATTCTAGTCAAGGAAAGCTGTTGGAAAAAAATGTCTGGTCCTGCTAATATGTTTCATTTTGTCTTTTGGTCTGTTGACTGTTTGACTTCTTTCAAATTTTACTATGCATTGCTAGATGACCCTGGGCCCTCTAGAATCATCATCATCATCTTGTTGCAGTTGTCATTGTTGTTATTACCATCATCATTATCATCAACAGGAATTCCACCTAAACATCCTAAAGAATTTACAGATGATCATATCTGTTTGACAGTGGAATATCTTCCATCGGAATGTGGTGGATTCTCCTAGATTTCTGCACAGGTGAAAAGAGTACATGTTGCTAATGACCAGATCATGGTTGAATGATGTTTCCATTTGGTGCTGGGGGCAGGGGAAGCATTGGGCTATGAGAAATTTGCTTTATTCTTGTCTTGTCATTGTCTGATCTGATTGCTTTCTGGCAGGATCCTGCTGGTTTAAATTTTCTGCCTGAATGCTCTGTGCCTTGCTACTTGAATCCTCTTGTCCTAAAGCTGGATGGAAACAAAAGTTGCCTTCACTTTCGGGTTGAGGGCAAAATTATAGAATGCCTTTATTGGGGATAGAGGTCTTGCTAATCTCAAGGTGGCAGTAGGTTTTTAGCTGCTGTATCTCCTATGTTCTTGAAAGCTTTACTGCTGCTTGGAGATTCTTGAAATGAACAAGCTAACAGATTCCTTTTGTCCTATAAATATCTTATTGGGAAGAATATAGTGGCAATATAGAAATAATATAGTGGCCTTCTCAGAGGGTTTGTAGGTAATATATATAGTGAGATAGTTTTCAAAAGGTATCAACTCCATCTAAACCAGGCATGGGCAAACTTTCTAACTTGGGAGCCGCATAGCAGGCGGGAGTGGGGTGGACAGGCCAGGAGGACAGGGGTTCTCCCCAAGCTCCCTCCCTATTCTTTCCTCCCCTTCCTCTTTTCTTTTGGAGGCAGAAAGTGAAGAAAGAAACATTGGGATCCCAAAAGGGTTCACTTTGGTCAGGATGAGATGTTGGAGAGGAGATAAAAAGTGTATCCATGAGACCCCCATATTGTCTACTCCTGATATAGAATCCTAAATCCTAGAGCTGGAAGAGATGCCCAAGGGTCATCCAGTCCAAACCCCTGGCATGCAGGAAGGCACAATCAAAGCATTCCCAATAGACAGCCTCTACAGAAAAGCTTCCAGAGAAGAAGATGCCACTCTCCAAGAACTTCTTTCTAATCTTTTCAGTTGAATCTCCCTGCCTTTAGAAACCACTGCTCCCTTGTGCCCTGTTCTCTAGAGCAGCAGAAAGTCATACCCCCCCCCCCTCCATCTCAATGGGACACCCTTTTAAATCTTGAAACATGGTTCCATGTTCCCTTTCTACCTTCCCTTCTCCCAGCTAAACATCCCCCAGGATGAAAGGAGGAAGGAAAAAGAAAATGGAGGGAGGAAGAGAAGGAAGAGAGGGGATGGAGGGATGGAGAGATGGAGGGAGGGAGAGGGGAGGAAAGAGAGACGGAATGAAAGACAAAAGGGAAGGAAGGATTAAAGGGTGGAAGAGAAGGTTGGATGGAAGGAGAAAGAGGGAGGTAAAGAAGAGAGGGAGGGAGGAAAGGAAGAAAGAAAGAGTGAAGGAAAGAAGGATAGGATGGTGTGAGAGAGAAAGGCCTGAGAAAAGAGCCCAAGAGGCCGCATCCGGTCCCCGGGCCTGGGTTTGCCCATACTTGATCTAAACAAATTTTACAGAAATTGAAAAAAACATGCCAAGAATGTGCATTCTTTTTCTATAAAATGCAAGTGATTTGATACATTTTGATAATTTTGATCTGTACATAACATTTTATTTCTAGCTAAAAAGTGCTACCGCCTATAATTCATTTGGAAACAAACTTCATATATTTGCAGAGGGCTCTTCCCATTATGTCCTAAAATGTACTGGGAATGGTGGTATTTTAAAATGTATTGTCATTCCCATTGGGGACATTGTACAGCACTGAAGAATACCAATAGATTGCTCATAGCTCCTCTGCATTATTTGAAATTCTGACATATCATTATAAGAAAAAAAGTCAACTGCTTTGTCATTTCAATTGAAAAATCTCTTGTTATAGAAAAATTCTTATAATTTTCCCCTTAAAAAAATTAAAACACTTTTCCTTTTGCAGGGCATGATTAACTCTGGATGTCAAAGCCCTTTGTTACTATTGTATTAATTATAGGCAACTTTTATTAAAAATCTCAGTTGAATACACTGGGCAAAACTATAATTTAATCTGGTATGTAAAGCAATGTTTCTCAAACTATGCTGATTTGGCAAATTGCCATTTTTTTTGTTCCAGTCACTAGGAATTGGTCTCATATGTGTGCCATTATATTGGGATATTTGTGGAGCTTCACTATGAAAGTACATCTGATTTTTGTTCATAATTGAGCAGTGATCCACAGATCACTACTTTGAGCAGCACAGTACTAAAACAGCCTTCCGAAAGATACATTCTAACAGACATTGAAAAATTCATATTGTGGCTGGAAGACAAAGATGAAACCACTTTTTCCAGTTTTGAACACAACAGAAAATGCTGTTAAAGATTTCCTGATTCACATTTATAAGTTAATGCACGAGAAGAGAACAAATATAGGGAGAGTGCAAAAGGCAATGTGCTTACACCTACCTTAAAATTGTGGTTTATTAGGACCAAACTAAGTCATCTTAGTTCTGAAAAGTCAAAAAGAACCAGGGTCAAAATCTAAGCACTTTTACAAGGAAGGTTTAGGAAGGCCTGTTGAAATTGGAATAGCTCTCCAAGCAAATACATTTCACATAAAGCCAGTCTGTGCTGATGTCCAGTACATACATACCAATATATTCTCACTCTTTTGTTGATTTTGGATTTTCTTATATTTTGCTGTATGGCTAAGCTTGAATATGTTTCTGTGTCACATCTGGTAACATATGTCAATGTTTGACCGACCTGGATTTGTGTGGTGAACGACACTGCAGGGGAAGAAAGAACTTTGATGCCCTGCATGACAGAGACCTTTGTGTCTGGTGCAAGGTGCCAGTAAATTGCATGCAATGGTGTTAGAGTCATAGGCTGTTTAAGGCCTTCATATGCCTCTTTGGATCTTCATAGCATGGCACATTCTCCAACCTTCAGTGCAGAGAAAGGTCAACAAGGAGCTTCATAATGCCATGGGTGTAAGCTTAGGTCACATTTTCCTGCATCCCACCATAGTTTTCTGTTGACTTGAGCTCTTTAGGGCTGATGGTGATCCCTGTGGCACACTATTGGTGTAAGGTGAGGGGTTGAAATGCCCTCTTTTAGGCCTCTGAGACCCATTAGGGTGAGAAAGGAGACTACCCTTGAGATGGAAATGGGATCCAGAATCTTATTTATAGAGTTGCGTGGCTTAGGTGATAGTCCCTGAGTTACCTTTCATTTATTGCCTGACAGGGAGCAAACTAAGCATTTGGACTACCCATGGAGCTGAGGTGCCTCATCAGGACTTTGTTGTGAGATTTAGAGGCTCCCAAGATGGACACCATGGGACCTCCACTGGAAACTTTGGTGGTTTTTTAAAAAGCCCTCAAGATGAGGCTATGTAGAGAATTATTGCAGCAAATCACTGCAAAAGTTCAGTTCTTTGTCCTGGCCAGGGAAACTATGCCCTCCACACATTTCATGAAGTTTCTGTCACACAAAGTTTTTGCCTTCAATGGTCATCTTCTTTTTAGGAACTGACCAATCAGGAGCAAATATCTAAAGCCCAGGAACAGACCAAGATAAAAAAATCCCTTGATTTCTGATTGCAGGGACATACAGACATGCAAAGATTTGCATTCTCATGTCAAAACCTCAATATTCCTGCATCTGGAAATCTCATGTTTCCAGATGCGATTGCTTCCACGTTTACAGGGAACAGCGTCTGGCCACCCTCCTGTTTGATGCAGAAGCTCATGGGATAAATTTATTTATTTATTTATTTATTTATTTATTTATTTATTTGCTGTATTTGTATACCCCCTTTCTCAGCCCGCAGGCGACTCAAGGCGGTACCTCAGTGTGATAAAAGCACATTTCTACTCACTTTGAGCATATAGTTGTGATCTTCTGAACCACTATCTTATTATTTCAGTAGTGCAGATGTCCTGCAAATAAACAATACTTATATTCTTTGGTTATGCCTCATCTGTTTTCTTACATGCAATGTATAAGAAAGCATTAGCACTGTTCAGCCATGCTGCTGGTGCCAGCAACAAGGAAGCAGCTTTTGGGGATGAATAATTCTGCTTAGAAAATTCAATATTTTTGATAAATATACTTTAATATCCTGATGTTTTCTAACTAATATATTTTAACTAAATCCATCCCAGGAAGCAACAGGAAAGATGCCTTGGCAGGGAGTGACTGGGCAGGAGCTATGTGACTGGGAGGAGGTATAGAAATACAATACAACCTCCATATCCACGGGACTGGTATCTGTAGTTTCATGTATCCACTTCTGACAAAATGTGTAATCTCTAGACATTTTACGTCCTTTAGCAGAACTCTTGGAATTTCATACACACAGGTCCTTCATTTCAATAGGGTTCACTATTATCTGTAGTTTTGCATAACCCACCAAAGTTCAGGAACATATCCTCTGTGGACAAAGGGAGGAGGGTCATACTCTACCATAACCAGGTAAGTAAGTAAGTAAGTAAAGTAAGTAGACATAGTAAAGCTATGTATGGAAATAAAAATGGATTTAGGAAATCAAGGATGCTGACCAGATGCATAGACTTACAGAGGAAATCCAATGTGGTTTTAAACCAAGACTAAGGAAACTGGAGGTACTGCATATGTTGCAAAATTTCAACATCTTTCAGCTGGATCAAACTATCCATGTCTGATATCTAACAAATGTAAACCTTTCCTTGCATTCTAATAATATCTATCTCTCTATCTAGCTATCTAATCTTAAATTTGTTTTCTCTCATCCATTCCATTAAGTTTCCAGGCACCAGTGTAGTATAGAAACAACTTCCTTAGATTTATATGCAAAGGAATAATAGAGTTGGCTATCATGACCTGATCCCAAAACTCAGGACATCTTCCAGTAGTTTCATATAAATATTAAATAACATAGGACGCAGTCCTATTTAATGAGGGGTGATGAAGGGCTCTGAAGGCCAATGGCCAAGGAATTGAGCAGAAATATCACAGCAACACCCTCTGAGAGCACTCTTCCAGGAAAGAATGGAACCATTTTAAGCAATACCTCCAAGCTCTATTCCAAAAAGAAGTGTCAGCAGGATACCATGATCAATGATATTGAAAGCTACTGACACCTAGTAGAAGCAGCGGAGACACACTACCCTGTTCAGTTTCCTTCATAGGTCATCCACACCAAAGTAATCAAAGCCAGGCCCATAACCAGACCTGAAACCAATGGTTGAATGAGGATGAAAGGCAGGTGTATATGTAGTTTTTGGTCTAATATAGTGATTTATATTAACAAAGATGAAGTACTTTGGCCACATCATGAGAAGAAAGGAAAGCTTAGAGAAGACAATGATGCTGGGGAAAATGGAAGGAAAAAGGAAGAGGGGCCGACCAAGGGCAAGGTGAATGGATGACATCTTTGAAGTGACTGAATTGACCTTGAAGGAGCTGGGAGTGGTGACGGCTGACAGGGAGCTCTGACGTGGGCTGGTCCATTAGGTCATGAAGAATTGGAAACGACTGAACGAATGAACAACAATAGTGATTTAATTTATATAATTTTAATGCAATTTAAAAATAGCAAATATATTTAACCTGTAAGTATAATAATCGAAAATATCTTTCACACGACTTTAACTGTCCTTGCTTCATCTGATGTAGTCCTTGCTTCTGCCTATGTAGTGCTCTGCAAACTACATATCCCAGGATCCTCTAAAATACTATAGCACCAGTACCAAAATAGTATTATTTAGTATGAAGGAACACTAAGAAAGTTCTGAAAGTGTCTCTATCAAAAAGTTGCAAGGATCAAAAGTCAGATATAGAATTAATGACAAGATTTAAATACAAAATTGAGCTGCCTCAAGCCATGAGGAGAGGCAGGTAAGAAATACAATTATTATTATCACATTTTTATAAAATTAACTTTATTAGCTTTATAATTGGATGTATATACATTTTTGAAGGCCTTGCTTGTGGCTCAGATCAGAAATTTCTCAATCCATTCATCCATCCCATCCCATTTTTGGTCTTTCTTTTGTCTCCATCCATAATTATAAAATCATGATTATGATGCTATGAAAGTTTTCCACCTTCCACTCTAGTGCTTTATGTGTATTGGATCTGCCCATTTGGATATGATTTTCTCTGGCACAGAATCGCACATTCTCCCAGTTTTTGCCTATGGCCATATTTGAACCTTGATGATCATAATTTTCTGGTATAAATCATAATCTTGTAAAAAAAAAATAGGCAAGGAGACTCAAACTTTTGTGAATGTGATGGGCAGAAAAGCCATTTCCAGACTATAAACTTTGGACCCTGTTCTAATTTTTACTGTGACTTTGTATGTGTAAAATTCATGAGTGGATTCCAGCAGTGTACGAGTTTTACATCTATTCTCCATTACCTCATGAAATTTTTCTTGTGAGTTCCAAGGATGTTGAAAAGAATGTAACCCGAGCCAATGTATTTCAGCAGAACCGGAAACTCCTAGATGTGGGTTAATTTCGCTAGATGAGAGAATATTCTTCTCTGAAGCATTATTCACTGCTCACCGAAACACTGAGTTTACAGTAAAGAAGCCAAGACGGTAAAATATTTCTTCTGGTTAAAAAGAATCATTTCAAAGGTAATGATGGCCTTTTTTCCTAGTTAGACATCTGCAGTGTTGTTTTGAGCACTCCTATTGGGACCCTGGGTTGTTTTAACACCCAATTAAATTAGAATAATTGGGATAGAGTTGCAATTCCTTTGCTTCCAGCTGCGAACCATAATCTGTTTAGCACCTGAATATTATTTGACTTTATTTTTAGTAGCCAGCTCCATAGCTTGAAAAAAAGTGAAAATGAATAATAATAAAAAAAGTTTTTAAAGGTGAAGATTATTCCTCACTATTTTTTTTATGAAGTATTGCTTTAAAAAGTATTATGTTTGCCAAAACAGAAAGCAGAACACTACCCCACCCCCACCCCCCACCCCACAAACTAACCATCGAATGTTTAATAGGAAAAATATAGGAAGTGGAAGTCGAGTGGGGAAAAATCTGAATAAAAATAGATGAAGCTGGCAGGTCAGGAAATTCATGGGGAGAAAGTATGCTATTTAGGTCTTATTAGAATATAATGACCTTGGTGTGTGTTTCTTTGGCATATTCTGCCTTGTCTCCTAAGGAAAGGTTAGCACTGGGATACAATTACATTTGAAAATCGTGGTTTCCATTATTTACATGAAGAAAACAACATATAAATTTCTATGAAGGCAAACAAAAAAGAGAACTGATTCTCTTTCTAATTGTCTAATATTTCAGATTGATAATCAATTTGTGTCCAGACCTGGGGAAAATGGGGTACAAATGAAGAGGAGGAGGAAGAGGAGAAAAGTGGTGGTCATCTCGCAAAGCAGTTACATCACTCTCAACTCAAGAACGGAAAACAGAATGCCAATGGCCAACAAAAGAGATTTAAATTTGGTCTTAAAGAGAACAAAAAAATTCTTCCCAAGAATTGGGAAGGTCTGGCACTCAAGTGTTGTAACTTAAGGTCAAGGCACAAATACGGGGCTAAAGGAAAAAACTTGCTCAGATGAAGGCATGTCCAGCAAATTCTTATTGTGAGCACTTTCCATCTGGAAATATATGTCCTTAATGTGAAAGACCATGTGGATCCAGAATAGGACTTCACAGTTACTTACTGACCCACTAGGAGCATCTTCTATTTAGTAGACAGTCATACTTGGCCATGCGTGATTTCCTATGTAATGTAACATGTAATAGTAGTAGTAGTAGTTGAAGTTCATTCTGATAGGGACCTCTGTATGTGTTGCTTGTTGACTTATAGTAACCCCATGAACTTCATAGTGCTTGATTAGGAAAGCAATACTCAGAGGTGGTTTTTCCAGTTACTTCTTCCAAAATATAGCTGAGATCATCTGGTAATCATTTGCAGTCTCCCATTCAATTATGACCTAAAGCTGACCCTGCTTAGCCTTCCAGATTAGATATAACCTGAACCCATTTCAAATGAGAAAATTGTGTGGGTTAATTCCAAGACAAGTTAGGCTTCCACCATACAGATAGCATGAGAGGAGCTGAATTATCTCCATCCTATACCTCCAGCAAGCTTCCTTTCCTGGTTGTTGTTGTGGTCCTTGCACCTTTGGTCGCAGCAAGAAAAAAGCCAGGAGATTGCCCCATCTTTCTTACTCCCTCTAATCTCCTGCTATATTCTTTGAAACATTTCTTTATAATAGGTGGAG
The DNA here is from genome assembly GCF_037176765.1 of Anolis sagrei. Taxonomy (NCBI): domain Eukaryota; kingdom Metazoa; phylum Chordata; class Lepidosauria; order Squamata; family Anolidae; genus Anolis; species Anolis sagrei. The sequence continues at coordinate 207,483,772 of NC_090023.1, read as the reverse complement.
AACTAGAGCTGTTCAGCAGTGGAACTGTGGTGAGTGGAACTCTCTGCCCCAGAATATGGTGGAGGTTTCTTCTTTGGAGGCTTTTAAACAGGGGCTGGATGGCCATCTGTCAGGGATGCTTTGAATGTGATTTTCCTGCTTCTTGGTGGGGGGTTGGACTGGATGGCCCACAAGGTCTCTTCCAATTCAATGATTCTATGATTCTAACTCATGTTGCCCTACAGATGTTTTAAACTGTGACTCCCATCCATGCTGACTATGACATACAATGGCCACTTTACTTTCATGGAACTTAAGAAAACAGTTGAAATACTGCAAATTAAAAAATAGGGTTTTTTTTTTTAAAAAAAAAACACAACTGAGATACTATCTCTCTTGAAATTACTGTATGGCCACCTTCTGCTGGAAGTTAGCCATACATTCAGCTTAGAATACCTAGAGATTCCCATTGAGAACATATTGAACACATCCATGAACAACAACAACACTTTATTTATATACCGCTCTATCTCCTCAAGGGGACTCAGAGCGGTTTCCAGGTAACATCATCAATACATACAGTGCAAACAACATAAACATAAAATTAACAAAGCAATATAAGCATAAAGAAATCATAATACCACAGATATATTTAAAATAATCCTGTCTGTTCAATCAATAAAATCTGCAAAAGTTAAGCACACATAAAAGTGGAGGGTTGATTGTATAAAGCCCTTATGTGGTATGTATCCAGAATATCTGAGCATCCCTGATTTTTTTTTCTCAGTACCATCACTGTCCTAGACAGAGAATTTATGTGTCCTTCCTTATCCTGACCCAGTACCACTAGAATTCAATTCTATAGAGCTACAGTAGAACTGGGGATCAGTTACTTCTGATTTAGTTATTATTAAATTCACAACGAAACACAAACAGTTAACAATGGCCATCTGCAATATAGCAAAATGACATTTGTGGTCTGATCCTTTACATTTCTTTGAAACAAAAAAAATCCCATAAAACTGCTGGGAGAGATCATCTAGAGTTTTTGAATTAGGAGTCAAATTTATGATGATGACACCCAACTCTATGATGCCTTTTCTCCAAATGCCAAGGATGCCATCCTGCCCTGAACCAGTGCCTGTCATCGATGATGGATTGGATGAGGGCTAATAAGTTGAAATTAATTCCAGACAAGACAGAGGTACTCCTGGTCAGTTGTAAGGCGGATCAAGATATGCGATTACCACCTGTGTTGGATGGAGCCACACTCCCCCTGAAGACACAGGTCCGTAGTCTGGGGGTGATACTGGACTCATTGCTGACCCTGGAGCCCCAGGTGTCAGAGGTGACCAGGAGTACCTTTGCACAATTATAACTTGTGCTAGCTGTGCCCGTACCTTGAGATGCCAAATTTGGCCATGGTAGTCCACACCTTAGTCACATCCCACTTAGACTACTGTAATGCTCTCTACATGGGGCTGCCTTTGAAGATAGTTCAGAAACTTCGACTGGTACAGAGATCAGAAGCCATATTACTAACTGGAGTTCTGTACAGGGATTCACTCCCATTTTGCGACAGCTCCGCTTGCTGCCAGTCTGCTTCTGGGCTAAATACAAAGTGCTGGTCATTACCTTTAAAGATCTGGTTGCTCCTGACATGATAAATAAATATTACCTTTAAATCCCTAAATGGCTCAGGCCCAGGTAATTTGACTAATTGCATCTCCTCCTATAAACCAACTCAGACACTGCAATCAGCAAAAGAGACCCTTTTCTCAGCCCCACTCCCATCTAAAGTACAGTTGGTGGGAACAAAAGACAGGGCCTTCTCCATGATCACCCCACACACACACAAACACCTCCAGAACTCCCTCCATGAAGAAATAAAGATGGCCCCTTCCCTTCTCTTCTTCAAAAAATAACTGAAAACTTACTTTTGTTCATTAGCATATGGAGAGGAGGAGAATTAGATGAAGAGAGACCACTACCAGATCTCAGTTTGAGACTATTGTTGTATTCAGGCTTCGTAGGATCATGTTAGCCCAGTTAACATCACCGGCCACAAAACCAACCCACACATTTGAGTGAACCTTCATTGGCTCTTGTAAATCAATGGGGATGCTTGATGTTTTATTCAATTTAGGATTTTTCAATTTAGGATTTCTGTTAGATGCAGTGTTTAGATAGGTTATGTTTTATTTAATCTATACATGTCATGTTATATGTTATTTTCACATGTGGGATTATTTTGGGATATTGTGTCTACATTTGTTACTGTACTGAGGCACTGAATGTTTGTCTTTTTTGTTTGTTGGAATTCACCCTGAGTCCCCTTGGGGAGATAGGGTGGAATATAAATAAAATTATTATTATTTAGTACTGTTGGCAACATATGTTTTGCACACTCTCCTTTTTTGGCAGTTTTGGTACTAATAAAGATATTGCTTAGCTGAGCATTTTTATATTAATCATGGATCAACTTTGTATTACTTAGTAGTATATAGCACTGCAGTTTAAGACTAATGAATAAGATTAATCATTATAGATCATGTTTACTGAGCCTTGATTCTATACCCACATTATCCATTCCAAGACCGTAACACTTTATTAGTGGTTTAACCAAGCAATCAGGAGATTACATGTGATACATGGAGCTTTTTACTTAAGTTCTTACCATGCTAGACACCAGACATTAATTACCAAGAAATATCTACTTAGATTCCTTACAGAGTTTAAACAATGGCTCAGAAAGAGAAATAAAGTAAAACATCATGCTTAGTTGCTTAGATTTGTCTACTGATGACTAAATAAATCAGTTACTTATACATTCTCCAGATCAGGCCACAGAACCTGTCTATTAAAATCCTTATGCCTCTATAGCCTCCACTTTCATGAGGGTTAAGGTTGCAGGTTGGACAACTCTAAAATCATGCATTGATTCCTAGAGAAGTATTCTCTCTAGGAATCTTAAAGTACTCAAGTTAGGGATGTGCAAAGCTTCGGACCTCCATTTCATTATTTGGAGATTCATATGATTCATTAATGCTAATCTCCAAATTACTAATTGGAAAGAGACCCTCCAAGCATTTATGAATCAAAACAGCAACCTCCAAAACTTTTGGAGAGATTTGTAAAGATTTTTTGTTTTTGAGCTTTTTTTGAACCTTTCAAATGCAGCATATTTATTTTCATTTTCTTTGGGACTCAAGGAATTCTGCTTCTCCACTTTGATATTTTTGCTCCATCCAGCAAAAAATGGGTCCTCTCACAAAATAAGTAATATAATAACTAAGACAACTATGTATATGTTCAGAAATACCCAAGCTGGGCCATATCTAGTATTCAGAGGTGAGTTGAACTGGAAACCATGGGATGAACCCAGTAGAATAAAGTACAGGCAGTCCTTAATTAATGAACAAGACAGGTTCTGCAGGTTTGTTAAGTTGAATTCATATGTAAGTGTAACGTAAGTGTATATAAGTGTAACTCCAACCATACACATACACACACACACACACACACACACACACACACGTGCTTTGGATAACACAGAGAAGACATAACACCCTTGTGGTGTTTGTTTTTCTGTCTTTGCCCCTGTTCAGAAGGATTTTGAAAAAAGGAATGACAAGAAAGTTTCATTTGAGACCTTTTCCCCATGATAACTCCTTCAGGAGTGATTTTCCCTTTCTAGTGATAGATTTCTCTCACTTCCTGTTGTCTCACTACGAGACATTTGTAAGTACAGGGAATACCTATACAGGCAAACAGCAAGCCATGACTAAAGGGCAAGCTAGGAGTCCAGACCAGGTAGGATTCTGGACTGCAAACAAAGTCAGGATTAAGGGACAAACAAAGAGACAAGATAAAAGATCGATCACAGCCAAAGAACAATCAAACAATACAAAAATGCTCTATTTCACCACATCACTGACATCATCACATAATTGTTGCATGATTCTTTTAGTTCCCAAATTGGTTTTTAGCCTTTCATTGCATAATTGATGCATGAGGAATTCTGATCCTGGACCCTTGATGTGATGCTTTGCTTCAATGAGAGGGAGGGAGGAGAATTGGCTGGCTGAAGCAGTCAGACCCTCCCTGGACCCTTGATTTGACACTTGGCTTGAATGTGAGGGAAGGAAGGAAAACCTGTGATAATTAATGTTGTTGTTTATTCATTCAGTCACTTCCGACTCTTCGTGACCTCATGGACCAGCCCACGCCAGAGCTCCCTGTTGGCCATAGCCACCCGCAGCTCCTTCAAAGTCAAGCCAGTCACTTCAAGGATACCATCCATCCATCTTGCCCTTGGTCAGCCCCTCATCTTTTTTCCTTCCATTTTCCCCAGCATCACTGTCTTCTCCGAGCTTTCCTGTCTTCTTATTATGTGGACAATGTATTTCACCTTTGCTTCTAATATCCTTCCCTCGAGTAAGCAGTCGGGCTTTATTTCCTGGAGTATGGACTGATTTGATCTTCTTGCTGCCCAAGGCACTCTCAGAATTTTCCTCTAGCACCACAATATATTGTAGTGAAATACAATATGCTAGAGCCAAGAAAACCATATTACTTAAGCAAAGCTCAACTGGAATAGGAATCTTCTTATTTTTCTTGTCTAGGAAGAGCCAGTTGTGTACTTGGATAAAGCAAGCCAATCCAAGGCCAGAAGATACATGCAGTTCATTGGCTGACCACACAATTCCAAAGCCTCACAGTTTGTTACAGCTATTTGCATGGAGAGATGTGTGATAGTGGGAGTACTCGTGCCAATATATAGTTTCTATTGATGATCATACAACTGCTTTGGGATAGCAGCTTCGGGCAGTAAAATCCCTAGTACGAAGTTCAACAATTTGTTTTGTTTTTTAAGTGAAGGACACAGAAGTAAAAATAATGTGCACATGCAACTGTTTCTGTAAAATATCTTAGAGGAGAATAAAAATGCTTCTTAAAATGCCTCTTTTTTGTGGAAATGTTTATTTCAATCCACATTTACTTGTGGCTTTTTTTATTTGTGACAAGTCTAGTAACCAGAACCATTTGTACCTGAACAAATAATACCAAATCTGAATATCTTATAAATATTTACAGTATGTGGTATGTCTCCCTCACATATAAAATGCAAAGTATAAGAAGCAAGAAAAGCAAGTAGAACAAGTGTGTTACCTTATGACGTCATTTACTGTGCATATAATACCAAATGAATTTTTCTGTAATGTTGCTAAGGAGAAGCCAGTAACATTGTTACTGCAATATATTAACAATTCTCAATGAAATTGTAAAAAATAGAAAGTGATGTATGTGAGGAATGATTAATGCTATGGGATATTATTTTTCCCAAGCAACAGTTACTTCTCCCCTTCCCCTTTTGCACAGGCGAGTAGTGAAAGAAGCAGGAGTTTGGGGTTTTCTGGTACAGCTGCAGAATTCATTGGAATAAGCCTGGAAACAACATGACCCTTCATGCCCTCCAATTTCTCTCTTTTCCTTCTCCCTTTCCTCTAAGTGCAGAATCTAATTGCAAACATTCTGTCTCTCCTCTACTTGCTTCCTGCTATGAATGAGCAGCCAGTTGAATAATCTATCTGAAAAACGAAACAAGCAGCATTTAAGGAATGTAAGAATGCTCCAAAGTGAATCATTTTTCTCTCCCCCATTACCCCTTAAATAATCCTTTGGACAAAGATGCTTGCTCAAAGGAGAATTAAAGCATCTCTGGAATTGTTTGAGCAAATCTCCATCAAATCATGTTTCAAAGAGCTTGATTTACACTTGTAGACGCTGACCTTCAATTTTGGGGGTTTTTAAAAAGTAAAATATATTACTTGTGCTTGTTTGCTTCTAGTTTGTTTTACTATGTGCAAGCTATAATAAAAAGGCTGGAATGGAGAAATAGCTTTGGAATTCTGTTTGAATTTTTGAACTTGCTTTGGCTTAAGCTATAGTCAACCTCCTTTGGCTGATATTGTAGCCAATCTCCTTGAGTGCTGTATTGAGTTCAGGTTTTTCAACAATTTGTTGGAGTGAATGTTACATGAAACGTTTTCTCTGGCAATTAATTTCAAAGTCCTTGAGAAAAGTAAAAGTTAGTTGTAGAAAAGTAATGCTGGAAATGTTTAAATAACTCATAGTTAACATATTAGCTGATATTTGGTGCCCCCCCCCCCACCCAACAGAAATGATCTTCTGATATTCGTCTTACAAGGACAGGAAAGATCCACCATAATCAGAGTAAGTCTTTTTATTCTGAATGCTATCAAGAAAAGAGCACATTTCCTGAAAGAAGAACCAGGAAAATAAGATTCTGACTGTAAAAAGAAGGTCAGCTGCTGTCCTCTCCTTTTTGCCTTGTCTTTTACTTGTGTTGTATTTTGAAATGGTCATAGGACTGGTCAAATAAATAAATAAATAAATAAATAAATAATTGACTTTAATAAGGCACCTACAGGTACTTTAAAATATGATGTCTCCCTTTATCGTGGAAATTGGAGATATTTTATATAGCTTTTGAGAATGACTAGTTTTGGGTTCATAAGGCAGAACAGAAAATGTCCCATTAGTAAACCATTATTTATTTATTTACTGTATTTATATAATGCCTTTCTCAGCCCAAAGGCAGCTCAAGACAGTTTACAGTTGGCACATAAGAGAATTATGAAATACTGCAATGACAATTTTGGAATGGCCATGGACATGATTTTGGATAACGTAATTTAAACAAGTGTTTTTAAGGATTGATATATTTTTAATGATTGTTTTAATATATATGTTTATTTTACAATATATGTATGTTTTACATGGCATCAGATTGTTGCCTATATATGTAAGCCACCTTGAGTCCCCTATGGGGTTGAGGAAGGTGGGGTATAAATAAGGTAAATAAACAAAATAAATAAATATATTCCTACATGTTTTCTTAGGAAGAGTAGAGACTGTCATATAGCATGAGAGCCATAGAATTAGTTGGGATTAAGCAGTTATATTTGAAAATTTAGCATATACTTTTATGGTGTGCTGCATCTGATTAAATAGGTTGCAGGGCTTGAGCCAAATAATATTTCATTCCATTAAACTGAGAAGCAAGAAATTGCTTTAACTTCATGAAAATCACTTAAAATATCCTTTTAAATTCAAAGACAATTTTGAAAGTGCAATTTTCAAGTTTTAAGCATTTAGGGTTTGACTTCAAGTTCGCAGTACCTGGCAAATGCTGAACTTGTGCCCAACTTAATTATTTTTGTGCTAACAAATAAAGAATTCAGCTATTTCCTAAGGAATGCCCTCACCCCAAAGGAAGTCTCATCATTTACAACAAAAATTGTGTGATACCAAATGTATCTGAAAAAAATCTCTCTTAGAGGAATGTTCAAGAGGTATCACCTGAAAATGCAATTTTTCTCTTTAAATTGATTCTGGCAGAATTGTGTTTGAAGATACTGTATGGCCCCTGTATCTGCACAACTGGTATATGTGACATTTATCTACATCTGACAAAATATGTCCCCTCTATACATTTGCTAGGTCCTCTAGTGTCCATCGGTTGGAAGTACTTCAGTCCAATAAGATTTATTCAGTTTTATGAATCCACATAAAGTCTAGGCTTGTGCAATCCGGGTAAACCTTCACCCATTTAATGTCCCAGCTTTCTGTGGTGGTGGGGGGGGGGTGGCAATCTGTCTTTTGGGAGCCTTCCAAAATTGGAAGGGATCTGTTTTTGCTCTGTGGTGCCAAAAGATCCATTTTCTATCCTCCCATTATGGGTGGCAGGGGGCATGGGCTTCCCAGGCTCTTGTTCCTGTCATTTTAGGCATTTAAGCCTTACTCTAGAGGAGAGGCTCAGCTACAGTCAGGCATATGGTTTAAAGAGGTTTCTCACCTGTTTCTTTTTCTAGAGGAGGTGCTCATCTGCAGGCGAGTGCATGCATTTTCTGGGCCTGCATGCCACACACGTTCCAAGACAAGGAGGCAAGTTTGCTCCAGAGGAGGTACTTGGCTGCAGGCAGGCATGCACGCTTTCTGGGCCTGCACACCACACCACACACATTCTCTTACCAAGGCAATGCGGCTGCTCACAAAAAGCAGGTGAGGAGTTGAGATTGGCTCCTGGTTGCTTTTATGTCAAGCTGATTTTTGTACCTGGAGGGGTACAAAGGGTAACAAAAGTAACAAAAGAACTGATGTAATGAAGGAAAATGGATCCGTGCACAACTCTAATAAAGTCTAGGAACATACCCATCAAAACAGGGCTCATACTATATTGAACTTGAATTGGGATTCCCACCCTTCTGAGCTGTCTTTTGCAACTAGAACCTGAAGACTTCCAGGAAATATGATCTCTGGATCACCAGCTTATACATAATAGGCCTATGGCTGAAGAGAGTTCCCATTGCTTAGGAGAAGACCCATGACAGGACATTATTTACATCACCAAGTTATGGGTACCAGTAAACAGCTTCATGAACATACAACAAAAAGATGCAGAACAAAGTTATTCCCATGCGGGTCCTTCCATGCATACCAAAGTCCTGAGAGAAATCGGGATATGAAATCCCAATTCCTCTTGGGATTTTGTCTCCCCACTGACCCTCAATCCCAGATTTCCCCCTTCTGCCCCCCCCCCCCCCCCAGCATTATTCTGACACAATTATACTGAGCTCACTGCAGGGGCCTGCAAGGCTGGCAGGACCCTCAGGTAAGTTTTGGTGAGGGAATAGGAGGCTGGGAGGAGAGGGAGCACCATCCCACTCTTCTTTGGGAGTCCAAAGAAGCAGGATGGTTATGGGGACTGATCCCTGGGACTGCAGAAGCAGTCCGGAAGTCAGTCCCCACAGGGTCCTCAGCTGTAAAGCTCTGGACCATAGTTTAAGGTCAAGATATTTACAGGTGTTTTAAAACCTGGATGAAACCAAGTAAATTTGGTTTACTCCAGTTTGAAATAGATTAGCCTGAAATGTCATCTGGACTCCTCAGTCTAATATATATTTTTTTAGCTTGAGTTTTAGGGCTGAGAGAGACTCAAAGCATAGGTGTTTACTGTGTGTGTATTTGTGCAGATGTGTAGATGTGAAAAAGAGAAAGTATACTTATCTCTTATAATAATGTGATACGTAGAAATACCACTACCTCTGTATCTGTGGGGAATATGCTTCTGGACTTTGTAAAGCTATGAACAACTACAAATAATAGTAAATCCTATTGAAAATAAGAATCTCCAGCCTAAAAATACCAAAAGAATCATGCAGGAAGACAGAGACAAGGATAAGAGAGGATGTACTTTGTCCCATGTTTGAGGATAGTGGGCATACTGTACTATTCTGATAGTTGGGATATCTGGTCTAGCAAATGGATGCTGACAGCATTTCTCTTCAATGCGTACCTCCATGTATACACCAGAGCTTGGGAAGTTTATTTGCTGGCACTATTATTCCCAGAATCTCCCAGCCACCATAACAACTTCTCCCAAGCTCTAACAAAAACAGAAATCCCCTTTCATCAATACACACAATAAAGGTACAAGACCAAGGGAGCCTCAGGAAGGGGAGAATTCAGGCCACAGATTCAGCTGTCAGCAATATTTTAACCAATTTTTTTTGCACCACTACAAAATTATGTATCTGCCTTAGGCCTCACACACATGGAAAGCTTACCCCAGAGATAGCAATGGCTAAGTACTTACAACAAGAACCTTAATGCCCCAGAGCAAACTGGCATTTGTCCTTGGACAGTCTACTTGGTAGCTGCAAGGACCAAATAGCTCCAAGGAAGTTGCTCTAAGGAAGTTACTTGCCATAGCACTATTTGCAGTTTGGAAAAGATACTTTTTTTTTTTGGAGTCCTGCTCCTTAAATCCTCCAGGCAGCATTGCTAGTGTCTGTGCTTGGTTGAGGATTCTGAGAGTTCCTAATCCAATCTCTATAGGAAAGTGATGAATCCTACAATTTAGAGTAACAGAAATGGTGTTTGTGATCTTTTGGTGACATTTTACAAGCAGCATCAAGGTTTGTACAAGGGGGATACTAGGCTTCCTGAATTGGTTCTTCTGATTTTGAAATCCAACATTTTTGGATCATCAGTGGGATATGAGGAATTTAAACCCCATTCCCCGGGAGCCACATCACCTTCCTGATATTTAAATAGTCAGTGTTAGAGATTGCTTTTGACACTAGTTAATTCAAGACTTATTTTCATCAATTACATTTATAAACCAGGACCTTCACCTTCCATTTCATTTGATTCCCCCTCTGGAAAGACTCGTATCACTGTAAACATCCATTCGCTCATTTTGTTGAAAGCCCAGAAGACAGAAAGGAAGAAAAACGAACAGTTAAGCTACAGATGTCTCTTTCACTGTTTCGTTGTGGTTTTCTTTCCTTTCCCTCACCCCAGCCTTTCCCCCCCTCAGAGCAAATCTTTTTGCAAATAGTTTCCCTGGAGAAACCCAGCTGAGCTCCCCTGACAAGTCGTTTAATGCCCCTGCTGTCAGCTTGAACCTTGCTGATTATGTGGGTCTGGTTCAGCTTGTAAGAAAACTTGATTCAGCAAGTTCATATCCCTCCTCTCCCCCCACTTCCACTCTGCATTTCCACTGCTCCATTTCCCAGTGAAACAGATCTTTTTTGTGTTTATTTAAGGCAAAATTCCTGCTCAGTCTGAATAGAGTGGCATTCAGGAAGTTGATTCCGGAAGAGGGGACTTGTTAAATCACCAAACCATTTATTCAAGATTTATTAGATTCTTCATCTCATTCCATTTAAGGATGCATATTATTCAACTATATAATAGTCCACAATTACTACCACAGAACACCCCAGTGATTCCAGCAGTGAAAACCTTCGACAAGTCCACAATTTCTTTAAAATTAGGAGAAAGAGTTTAAGGAGTCTAGGGCCCATTGTTAGAGTGTCGACACTGCATCATTTGGGGAATAGTTTTGTGCTGCTGTAAAAAAAAAAGGAAGAAATGTTTCATTTATTGAATTTATTGCCAAGCTTTAGGATAGATTCTTACCAGATCATCTGTGTTATATGTCAAAATACGGCATGTTGTCTGACCATGGGTACTGTACTATGCTTTAATATTTCACACAGGAATGCTGAGAGACGTGTGACCAGGCAATGCCAGAGCATTGGCAAAAATTGTTAATGAAAAATAATGCACAAGCCAGAAGAGGTGGTAGTACTTTGCTTTGCCTGAGTGTGCTGGGAAGGGCCACCGACACTCCTTCTCTTTCCCTTTGCTGAGTTAACCAGATGCTAACTCAGTTGCAGCCACTTAAGCAATCTAAGGACAATGGAGGTAAGTGGAATGTGAAAATTTGTTCCTTTGGGCAGTAACTAACAGAAACCCTCTAACCAGCTCAGTAGGACAGGTAGATTGTTGTTGTTTATTTGTTCGGTTGCTTTCGACTCTTTGTGACCTCATGGACCAGTCCACGCCGGAGCTCCCTGTCAGCTGTAACCACCCCCAGCTCCTTCAGAGTCAAGCCAGTCACTTCAAGGATACCATCCATTCATCTTGCCCTTGATCTCCCCGTCTTCCTTTTTCCTTCCATTTTCCCAAGCATCATTGTCTTCTCTAAGCTTTCCTGTCTTCTCATGATGTGGCCAAAGTACTTCATCTTTGCCTCTAATATCCTTCCCTCCAGTGAGCAGTCAGGCTTTATTTCCTGAAGTATGGACTGGTTGGATCTTCTTGCAGTCCAAGGCACTCTCAGAATTTTTCTCCAACACCACAATTCAAAGGCATCTATCTTCCTTCGCTCAGTCTTCCTTATGGTCCAGCTCTCACATCCGTAGTCTTACTACAGGGAATACCATTGTTTTGACTATGCAGATCTTCATTGCCAGGTAGATTATGGTGGTACAAAAAATTATGAGCATCTTTGATTTGCAGCTCTTAAAAACTCAGAGTGATTTCCATTAAAAGACTGCAATCGTATACTGAACTGTAGAGTTTTCTTGCCTTCTCTTTCCAATCTTTTTTTGTAAAATAGAATATAAATATTGCCATCCTTCCATCCTCCCTCCCTCCCATCTTTCCTTCCTGTCCATAGAAATTGTCTTTTGTGAAGCTCAACACACAGCTGCGCTCCTGACATGCTTTCACATAGCATCTGACAGAGTGTGAAAGGTTAACTTACAGTGGCATGTACAGTATGCGAGCCAGATGTTGCTGCCATCTCTTGATTTGTTCTCATGCAATTAGTTCCATTAACTGGCGAGGTTATGGACTGGCAGACTGGGGGAAGTGAAGTCATATGGGAGAGGTTAAACAAAGGCCATTACTGACCTCCATCAGCTCATCTTACACTCCTGCGTGTTGCTGTTTGAGAACGGCTGGGTGTGAGGAACGAGCTCCAAATGATAGGCCTGTCTCCAGTTTCTGCCAGGTGTTTTCTAGAGTCCTTATGAAACATGGTTCTAGGATTTCTTTACAATGCTTTTTAGGATTTTATGAGAGGAAAATGAAATAGTTCTACATGGCATGGCCATTTAAATGTGCTAAGTGGGTGCCTATTTGGCAATAAGCATCCCGATGGGTAGAAAGACTATCTGATAGGGATGTAGAGAATATTTGCAAAAGTTATTGCTTTAGACAAGGAGTGCTTCAACATACTTAGACATCTCATTGAAAGCAAGAAAGAACTTTGAAAGTTTTCATCTTTGTGTGAGTGAACAAGGCTAGTGACAATTTATAGCATTCCCACCTGCTCATTTCCAGTTCTAACTGGCCATTTGACCTGGATGGTTCATTCAGCAATGAAATACAAGTTTTACTCTAAGAAGTGTGTAAAAGCAGTTTATCAGTTTGAAAGGCATAACTGTAAAATATGTCCATAGATTTAGCTGAGAGCTAAAAGCTGAAAAATCACCAGATATTTCCTAACCATTAAAGAAAATAGTAATTACCCATCTCTGGCCAAATGTATCTATCATCTATCTATCTATCTATCTATCTATCTATCTATCTATCATGTTTCCTCAAATAAATAATTATATGAAGCAAATTGAAACATGTGGACAATATAAAAATACAATACACACATACATCTCAAACTGAATATTGTAACTAAAGCAGATCTTCAAAGAAGCAATGAATATTCAAATTTCATCATGTAATGGATGTATTCCCAAATGTTGATTTGAGAAACTTTGCAAAGAAAAGTATGTGTGTGTGTGTGTGTGTGTGTGTAGGGATAAGATATAGTAATCAAAAATCCAACTAATTTAGTAAATTCACTATCAAAGCAACGATTTCATAACCTTGTCTACAGAAATAGATTATGAATTTTCATTTCATCTTTGCAAATTTTACTAGAAGAATAAGTTCACATAGTTCCCAAAAACCTATGTATGGCTTAGAAATGATGCTTTAATTTTATTAGTGGGCCGTTTGCTTACACAAATGTAAGGTAAACTGAATAGAGGAGTAAAAGTAATATGTTTACTAAGCATGTGCAATCCATTAAAAATGGTTCTAAAGTACTTACAAAAGTAGGGGCACTGGAGCTTTGATTCTAAAGTGTTTCTAATGTTCCTCATTTGAAAGTATTATTTTCTGTTTCATTGTGTGGTCTTTACTTTGAAAGTCATTGTTCTACTCCAGAAACCTTTTGTGGCAGAAACTGTGCTAAATTGGTGGAGACTGAACAAATAAAAAAATGTTATATATGTTTTTATGACAGAACCAATTAGGAACTGCCATTTATAACCCAGGAACAGAAATCATAGTACATACACCATCAAGGGACATCTTGACTGACCCTCTTCTTTCAGGCAGAAAGGCACCATTCAAACTCTCCTGACATCCAATTATAATATGCTTCCCCTTTTGAGTTGGAGGGGACCCCCAAGGCCCCTCCAACCCATTTAGTTCTTTTTTCTCCATTCCAGTAGAGAGATTGGCTTACTTATTAGAGATCAGTCATAGTCCTTCTCTTTACAGATTCCATGGCTGGTGTTAAGGAGGGACAAACCTCTTTCTCCTCTATCCTGGTGGGTGCCTTCTGATGCTGATGGGGTCTGAGAAATGTAGTTTAGGGCAGGTATATGGCTCCTTGCATCCCTAATGACATTTGCTCGCGTGTATAATTAAATTACTATCATTTGGAAATTTCAGGGGCTCCTATCTTTCTCATTTCTAAAGCTATTGGGGTGAAACTTGCTACAATGGTAGAACATATTTGCCACTCTTTGTTTCATAATTTTTCATGTATCCACAGATTTTTGGGGAATTTTCAAAGGTTTAATAAACAACATTTTAAAAAACTATAAGAGCTATCTACTTGAATTTTATATACAGTGCACAAGATAATCAGGGCATCAATCCCCAGAGGTTTCAGAAAGATTCACACAGCTAAAGATTTTTGGGGATTTTAAAAATTTGAGACAAAAACAATTTATCCCCCAAGACAAGGATAAAAGCAAGGCCCTTGAATGTCTGTCTTCATGACACACAACCACATAACTACAATTTAGTACGTATTTATACTATTACTTACTTAAGTCCTCTTTGCAGAGTACATGATTTTATTTATTATAATTAGACTGACTCTAAATACCACAGCTGGTGGCTGTAGCCCAAACTATTCTGGGAAATGTAGTTTAGTGCAAGTATATGACTTCTCCTCACTTCCCAAACTGTGCATGTGCATAGTTAAATTACTATAAATGGGGAAACTTCAGGGCCTCCCGTATACCTCATTTTTAAAGCCATTGGAGTGAACCTTGCTACAATGATAGAACACATTTATCACTGTTAGCCCATGAAATTTCAGAATGTTTCTCTTATCCACAGATTTTTGAGGAATTTTCAAACTTTTTAAGAACAACAATTAAAAAAAAACTACAAGAGTTAGCTCCTTGAATTTTCTATCCCATGACACAAGATAACAAGGAAGCATTTTCCCCAACTTTCAGAAATACTCATACGAATTCCTGGCTTTCCCCCCAGGTCTGTTGGATTTTTCGGTGTCCTGACCTGTCTCCTGTAATCTTGAAATCCTGGAACCTTGAACCTTTGGACTGGCTTTTGACTATAGTATAGACTCTCGATCCCTGGACTTTGTTTATTGAACTCTTGACATTTGACCATTGGACTGGACCCTTTTGACTATGAAGTTATTTTTGCTATCAGTTTTTGTTTATTCTGTATCTGCATGCTATCTTTGTGTTTTATATTTTGGACTATAAAAACAGCCAGCAAGTAAGTGCTGTTTTAATTAAAATGTTTGATAAAACTGGGAGTTTGATTCATCTCTACCTAAATAAGGTAGAGCCCTGGCAATGTAACACATCCAAAGAAATCAAAACTTAAAAAACAAAGCCTTCAAAAGATTCAGTTTCTTAATGTGTTCAGCACACCTCTCAGGAGCATCAGAATATATGCCTTAAGTGTGAAACATATGAATAACATCCGACATGACAATTTCCAATACAAACACACATGCCTAATGTTTACTATAATTCTCTTAAATGCAGATAAAAAAGTGTATAACCAAATTTTATTTTGCTATAGATTGATGAGTTTTTTAAAAAATAGTCACATAGCTGTCTAATATATTTAAAGATGGTAGTATATCCTTCTCAGGTGTTGTGCCTAATCTACTGGCCAGTTCTTCATGTCAACAGTTTCACTTATTTCCTTTTATTTCTAAGAGAGGAAAAGCAAACATGATGGAAGGATAGCTTTCTGTGTTGCTTTGTTCTCCTGTAGTCCCACAATAACCTGCTGTGAGCATTGTTTGCAGCTATTGCCACAGGCAAGTTTTCCAAATGCTCTGTGCTTCCAGAAGACGACCTATGATTTCAAAAACAGGATGAATGAGTAGATCCAATTAGATGCCCAGAGGTATATGGTCATATTAATGCTGTTATTTTAGTGAATAGTTTAAATCTAACCATGCTGTTGTAATTATGCTGATAGATATTTAAAAATGCTCAGTGGTAAGCTCACAATAAAAATAATTGCTGAGCACTATGCTGTTCATCAGAGCAACAAAACTTGTCACAGCAATTGCATTTCAAAGATTAATCATACCTATAAAGACCTGATGATCTTTGCAGTGTTTGCATCTCACTTAGAGGTTACATTATAATGAAGGGCTGGTTCTGAGACATACGTTCTTTAAAGTCTATTGTTGGCAGGTGGCCTTTGAGAGGCCAGTGCAGACTATTGGGTTTCCAATGATATCTTCTGAAAGTCCCCAGCACTCTGTGAAAGAATGCCCCCCCCCCCCAAAAAAAACACCCTTCTACTTGAAAGGATCATCAAACATGCTTGAGAGGCTGGGATGAGGAGCACCCCAAAACCTCCTCCTCCCATGAAAGATCACAAAGATGAACTGCAATGATGTGACATCATTTCCAATTGTTCAAAATAGCAAATGTAACATTGCGACTGATGCTCTAGAGCTCCACTAATGTCCATTGGATGGCGCATTTTTCTAAACTTCAAACATGGCCACCCTTGCTTTAGGAAGTTGATAGACCCATATTGTGACCTTATTAGAAAACTGACACATGAATCAAAGTTGTCAATAAATGTGACTGAATCTCATGACTTAATGTAGCATTCCTTTACATCCTACATCACTTGCTGTTAATGTGCTCCCACTCCTCAGCAATCCCAGAAGTTGTTCCAAAATGACAATCTAGAACAAAACAAGAACTTTTGGCCCTTGTATTATGAAAAGGCTACAAGTGGTATTTTATATGCTTATAGTAAACTTTCCCCATTTGTCATTCACTTTGAATGTTTCATTTTTGAATTGTTCATAGCATTATGGCAAGTATCCTGTTGAAAATTTACAAAGGCATAAGCTAGACTTGTGCAATTGTCACTATTTAGTATCCATGCTTATGATTGTTTGTGGCACTATTTCCACAATCGCAGATGCCTCCCCAAACCTATTTAACAGTCAACAATTACACCAAACAATGTAAGTCTATTCTGCTGGAGATCAGATACTACAGGAGAATGTTTCTAAGCCCATCCTGCTGCAACAATCAGAAGGAGAACCTCTTACCCATCTCCTCATTCCACTCTAGATTAATGGTGGAGCCGTTATCTGGCAGTGCACCAACTACCAGCAAAATAGACCTCTGTTACTTGGTGCAGCTGTCGTCTGTTAAGCTAAGTTTGAGAAATCTGGTCAAGAGATGATGTGTAGTAGTACCTTTGTAACTACAGCTATGATATAGTTCTGCATGATTCTGTATTACCCTATTATTTACAGCCGCATCGAGTCCTTCGGGAGATGCTAGCGGGGTACAAATAAAGTTAATAATAATGCTTAGCATCCTGTATTTCCAACATATCCACAGCACAAAACTTGAAGAAATTAGTTCTTGGGGAGCCATATAAGTTATTGCATACTGAGCTGATGAAAAGAATGAAAATAACATAGAGCATGTTTGCATTGTGTAGTATTTCTGTCTAGTTCCATAAATATCAAGTACAGTAGAGTCTCGCTTATCCAACCTTCGCTGATCCAAAATTCTGTATTATCCAAGGCAGTCTGTCTTCCTGCCCAGATCAACTGCTGTTTCAATAAATTGCAATGTTTTGGTGCTAAATTTGTAAATACAGTAATTACAAAATAACGTTACCGTGTATTGAACTGCTTTTTCTGTTGATTTGTTGTAAAACATGATGTTTTAGTGCTTAATTTGTAAAATAATAATGTAATTTGGTGTTTAATGAGCTTTTCCTTAATCCCTCCTTATTATCCAGTATTTTTGCTTATCTGACATTCTACCGGCCCATTTATGTTGGATAAGCGAGACTCTACTGTACATATCTACTTTATCATTTTCTGAATATCTGACCAATATCTAATCAAAACAGCTTTACTTGTGGATGGGTTAACACAAATGAAAGAATATAATTTGCTCCTAGCAATATGTACATATACAAGAGGAAATTATATTGGATTTTAAAAGCTGTAAAGTTATTCCCATATGTCATTTTAAATAAATTAATCAGATTATGTAAAAATATATCCTGTGGGATGATTTATGAAATATGCAATTTTATATAAATTACATTATTCTTTAAAGATCTTCAACAATATTTGTTTCTATACTTAAGAAATGAATGTTGGGTTTAAATAAAAGAGAAGATATGAATGTTGGGTTTCTAGACTTTTCTTGACTTCCAGAAATCAGGTTTCTGAAAAAGAAAAATGGAGTCAAATTCTGAAAATATGTTCAAAATATTTTCTCTGAGTAAGAAATTTCATTAAGTTGTATTTTTTAATTATTATCTCGAATTCTTTTTATCTTATTGTGCCAAGCCACATTCAGCAAACCATCCAGGCCATATTCAGCCAAACCATATGGATTATTAAAACATCATATCAATATAGATAAATGAGAAGTTATCTTATTTTAGACTGCCCAGACATTTTAAGAATCCCTTTAAGGGGAATATGAAAGTTTGAACAGTAACAGAATGTATTTAAAATTCTGAATGACCCTTTCCTTTCAAATACAAGACCCAGCAGTTTTCAAAAGCCCCCTGAAGTGCTCAGAACATGCCTGGACTCTGGAGTGGGAGAATTCTATTTCAGCAGCACTTAAGCAGAGGAAACACCCAATTGATTCAGAAGCAGAAGTGTGAAATAATTTACACTGCCAAGAGCCAACGGAGGCCATAATGCCAGTGTTCCTGAAGTGTCCATGCCTGAAAACAAGCCCAGCTGGCCATTTATAATCATTTCCCACTCTCTCAATAGGAAAACACCACATTTGTCAAAATCGTATGCTGATGCTTTCAGATTTAGTTCATTAGCTCTCATTGTGTCAACAGGGATGGAGCGCTTCGAACAAGCACCAAACAGCCTTAATTATATGTCAGCCCCTTTCCAGCAAAGGCGTATTTCCTCTTTCCTATTTCTTACCTAGGCAACTTAATGTCAGTTCCAAGAAAGAAGCAATGGGGAGCAAAGATGGCAAAGACAATGAATCCCCCAATAAATTGCAGGACTGAGTTTGTCCTCCTTCAAAAGAAAAATCCCTCTATTTCTGATTTTTTTTTATTTTCCACATTACAATTTCACCCATTAAAACTAATTTGTAAAGATCAAACTCTGGCACCTCAATCTGGCCAGCTTCCCAAATTAGAACAAGTTGGTTAAAAATCTTATTTCCAAATTGGATCTGTTCATATATCCACTACATTACTGGCTACCATCTACTGCAATTGGTGGACGGCCATCATAATCCAGGGCACACTAGAAGTAGGGTTGTGTTTTTCCAATATTTTGAAAGTTTGCTTTGCTTTTGGGGGACAGGTGTGGGTCGAGCAACATTAGCTGAATCTATGATTACCCACTTATGATGGGACAATTTAAAATTATAGGATGCAGCCATTACAGTTAAAGTGGAATCATATTGGTATTTTGTAGCATGAAAGGACTCCGTGCTTTACTTCATAGAAAACCAATCAAAATTCAAATCAAAGTGAAATTCAGAAGACATGCAAAAGGACAGAAAGCTTTCAAATCTCAAAATGTAAATGTTAACATTTTAACATGTGACTATGGTAGGCTAGTCTCCCTTCTGAAATGATTGAAACTTTCTACACACTCTTAAATCTAATCTTCTTCAAAATTTGGGGAGTACAAAATGGGGTACTATAATTACGAGCTTAACCCTCATGGAAAAAAAGATCCTCCTCCGCATTTCACCTTTGGCACAATATAAGTGTGACCAAGAGGGCTTTCTCTGTTTTGGCTCCCTGGTAATGGAATGGCTTCAACTTGGAGACTTGGTCCCAATGAGATTGATCCTATTTTGACTGTTCAAGAAAGCTTTGAGGGCATAAGAATCATGGCCTGCTCAAACTGTGAAATTTCTATGATGGTGGTGATGGTGATGATGATGATAACAACAACTTTATTTTTGGACCCTTCCTCCATCTCCCCGAATGGTCTCGGGGCCGCTTATATACTGCACAATATGCCTGGAACAATACATAAAAAAACACACAATATAATAAAAGATAAAACCACAGACATATAAAACTAGTATTCAAACTCAAAACAGCGCCCGATAACCTATGGCGAGAACTGTAGTAAAACATGGCTAACCATAACTAGGAACAGGGGAATGGGATAGTGCAAATTGTCATTCATGAACTAGGGAATGGCTCTGCCATTAATTGTGGATCAGTTGGGGTTAGACATTCTCAAAGGCTTGTCCAAACATCTAAGTTTTCAATTTCTTCCAAAAGGAAGACAGTGTGGGTGCTTGCCTGGTCTCCTTGGGGAGGGTGTTTCAAAGCCGGGGGGCCACCACTAAGAAGGCCCTCTCCCTCATCACCACAAACCATGCTTGTGACGGTGGCAAGACCATGAGGATGGCCTCCCCGATAGATCTTAATGCTCACGCAGGAGTATAAGGGGATGTGGTCATGTAGATAGGCAGGGCCCAAACTGTTTAGGGCTTTATAGATGATGACCTGCATGTTGAATTGGGACCGGCAACTTATTGGCAACCAGTGGACTTGTTTTAATAGAGGTATTGTCCACTCCCTATGATTAGCTCCAGTTAGCAATCTAGATGCTGATCTTTGCACCAGTTGCAGTTTCCGGGCTGTCTTCAGAAGCAGCCCCACATAGAGTGCATTTCAGTAATCCAACCTGGATGCAACTAAGGCATAGACCACCGTGGCCAAGTCAGGTTTCTCAAGGGATGGTCACAGCTGGCACATCAGTTTTAACTGTGCAAAAGCCCTCCTGGCTACTACCAACACCTGAGCATCAAAAGTCAGTGCTGAATTCAGAAGGACCCCCAGACTGCGGACCTGTGTCCTCAGGGGAGTGTAATCCCATCAAGCACAGGTTGTCACCTATGCCCTGATCAGCCTCGTGACTGACCAGGAGAACTTCCGTTTTGTCTGGATTAAGCCTCAGTTTGTTAGCCCTCATCCAGTACATCACAGTGCCCAGGCACTGATCTAGGAATTTGGGGGGGGGGGGGGGTCCTTGGAATTTGGTGGAAAAGAGCAATAGAGTTGAGTATCATCTACATAGAGATGACACCGATAAAGTGTAGATTGTGTGCATTATTTTACATTACTTTTTAAAACCATTCAAACAGTTTAAAATTAATTCATTTAAAATTAGTTTGTTTTTTGTGTTTGCTATGAAATCTTAGAATGTATAGCAGTATATAACTGTTTTATTTTTATTTTTTATGTAAGGTAGAAATATAAAAACAATGATGAAAAACTCAAATGAAATAAAAGTGCATATGTCAACCCCTCTCTAGCAAAAGTGTGCTTTTCTCCTGCTTTTCTGTTTTCTTACCTTTGCAACTTAATTGTTTTATAGGTAGGAATATGCTGTCAGGTTTCTGACACCACTGCAGAGAGAGCTAAAAACTGGGAACATCAAATTAATTGCGGAGGAAAAAAGGAAAGCTTATCCAACTCCTGTAGACACTCTTATGGCCTTCTTTAGGTAACTGTATTTTTAAAAAATTCACAAAATACAGCATATAAAAACATGGGTGACATCACAATGTATGAAATCATTGTTATATATTTGCACATTGCCCGCCTTCGCAGGATTCTGAGGCAGAAATTTCTGCTCGGCATTTATAAGTTATGAAAACCTAGAATCTAAACAGCTAAATGGGAGCAGAGAAAACAACCATATGATACAAGCTTCATTTCACATAGAATCTAAACCAAACTTTATTTATTGAAAATTGTGTTGACGATGTTTTGGTACACGTCTTTATGCTGTGTAATATCATGCTGCAAGAGAGTTTTATCTCTGTGTGCGGATATGACCTCAACAACATGTATTTGCACATTTGGTTTCTTGCTGCAGCTGCAGTTCCAGATGGGAAGCGGATTCCTTGCAGGCAACACGAAAGGGCATGGCCTGTCTGATTTCCTTCCCTCTGGCTCATGAAATTGCAAATCGGTTTGGAATCTTCTTACCATCTTCCCTTTTCTCCCAAATAATAGCTGATTCTACACTCTTTCCCCCCTCTCCGTGTCTCTTATTTCAGTCTGCCAGAGAAGGGTCTGCTCTTTCCCGCAACAGTTCAGCTCTGTCACTAATTAGGCTGAGTGCCCATATCTTTAGTTTCATCTCCTGTCAAAACTGGAGTTCTAATTGCAGGTGACACATTGGTGAGTTCCCATTGTCATGCAGAAGAGGACTCTGAGCAGGTTATCCCATGGCTATGCTTGGATTATTGAAAAGCAATTTGTAGGGGAAGTCTACAGGGGAAAGGTATTTCACCTCACTAAGCCTAAAAAATCTGGGGGAGGGAGATGGATGGAGAAGAGGGGAAATCACTTTAGTGATGGATAGCTTCAGCTCTCTGAAGCAAAATGTGTTTAACAAGGTCTATTAAAAAATCACTTAGCATATCAACAAGCACCTTTCTAATGCATGTGCCGCTAAAGGCAATATTAGCTTTTCATAACATGTTGTTGTAACAAAGTGTTATTGCAGGATCTGTCATCTCTTTCAATAGGCTCAGTGGGGGAGTCAGGAAAGATCTAGTGAAGTAGCCAATAGCTTTATATCACAAAGTACACCTCTGGCCAATATAGACAATTTCCTGCAGCTTTGTGCATGAAGCCTTCCATACTAATTCTGTCTCTATTCTCTTCAAGAGAAAATGTTATAAAGAAAAACCTTGAGCAGGGATGGCCACTCCATGAACAGAACAATCACCAGTGGGTATGGCGAAATTGTTCAGTTTCACTCTGCTTTATTCTTTTTTTAAAAAAAAAAATGACAAGCCCTTTCCATCCCAAATATAAAGAAATTGATAAATTCTTCAAAAACATGGTCCATTTGGAATTGGTTTACTGTAAAAAAATTTAAGAGACTCAAAAGGATACTAGCAAAGATATGATGTTCAACAATCAGCTTTTAACTGGGCACCTGAAAATCAGTGGCTTCGAGATGATAGGACAAGGATGACATTTGATGAGATAATGAGGTATAAAAGTGTCTGCAACACTTTTCTAGAATGTGACTAATCTAGCATTCTGGGAAATCAATAGACTTAAACTGGATCTAATATTGGCCAGCATCTTGTAACTGACTTACACTTGCATGTGTCCAGTCTGTGTATGTCTTCTCCTTGATTTGGTTGTTGAGAGACTAGTAATCAGTTTCTCTTTCCACAATGACCAAGTCCCCATCCCACCCCAAAACCACCATACCCCATCTCAGACACATAGGTTAGCTGCTGCCATTCTCTCCAGGCTGATGGAGAAGATGAAGTACCAGAGAAGCACCTGACTATGTTATTGTAAGTACACACAAGGATTATACTATCTTCTGAGATCTCTCAGATGATAGTGTCATTAATTGGCATCTGGCTATGAAGACATAGCAGACACTTCTCCACTCCACTCCCCCTTGCCAATTCCCACCAACTATTCCATGGCCATGGAGAGCAGGCATCACTAGGGTTGGTGTTGTCCAGCATAGTAATTTATGGTACACTCCCACAATCTTTTCCCCATATCAGATCATACTTTATAATTGGACAAAACACCAATTTTTTTTTTAAAAAAAACAGTAGTACAAAGGCAACAGAATGTGTTGTAACACATGTAGATGAATTGGGTTTACATAGAGGTTTTTATATTGATCTGATACATGTAAGCTGGGCTTATGAAAATGTTTTTGATAAAAATTATAAATTTCTGCTGAAACTACACAAAAGAATTATAGACAGACATTTTGATGCCATCCCCCTCTGATGGTGTCAGCAGGTGTGGTTTGCATCTCCCCCAAACCCCACAGTGATGCTATTCAGCTGCAACAGTTAAATGGTGAGTCTGAGGAGGGGTTAAAAGTCCAGGTGTAGCATCTTTCTACCAGTAGAATTTTCATGCTATTCTCCAAAATGCATGATTTTTACCATTATTTTTAAAATAAATTATTCATATAATTTTTCAGTCTTGACATTTCCTTAGAAATGTAGTAAGATACCCTGCAACATCTCACAACTCTTCTTACTTACTTCAGATAGAGGCTCACATAAGTACACTTCCTTATGAGACATTTTGTTAAACTAGCTCCTCAGAGGTTGTACTATTTGGCAGAAGTTCTTGTAATAACCTTTATCCTCTCAGATTTCTTTTGTTACCTAATTGCAGATGTTCAAGGAAGGTAAGGGGAAGAAACTGTGTTATGGAACATTGATAATACTTTTTCAGCTAACTTGCTGACTAAAGAAATCAGCTATCTGGAAAAGCCAGATAGAAAAGACAATATTATTTTGCTCCCACTGTTTGGTTGTTCAGGAAAGCAACAACTCTTCTGAGTTAAAGCATCCTAACTTCTAAACCTATATGCAAAAGCCACAACAACTTCATTGGAATTTTTTGTGACAGCAAGTATACAACAATAACTAGGGAGAAATACTAATCCTCTGTCCACTAGAAGAATAAGAGAGGTAATACGAGATACAGACACCCTTTCACTGGGAACTCCACAGGTGGAAGAAAGGGGATGATATGGCCCAGTAACCCAATTCCACACATGGAAAAGTCAGTTGTTGAGTAAGACCTTTTTGCTGGCAGCTGGGGCATTTAATGAATGGACTGGTGAATCCAAAGCCGTTTTGGTCCCCCAAGCAGCCTTTAGGTTGGTCAACAGATAGTTTAACACTGTTGTAATAGTTACTTTCAAGGAACAAATTTAAGATCACTGTGGCTAAAAATCTACATACATTGCTGTCTCCAATACCAAGGACAGACCTTGGGGGGGGGGGGGGGATTGAAAATCACTTGTTTTCATAATTTCTCAGCTAAAATCCTACATATGTATTATTAGTGGTCTTGTTCCCTGCCTGGGTTCCCTTCATTGGATGACAGAGACACAAAAGGTACTAAGAGGCAAATATACTAAGGAACTTCATTATTTCAGCTGCTTTACAAGGGTCTTTGCCCCTAAAGGCAGCCTAGACATACGTGCATACATGAGATAAATGCCTGAATCTGGTGCTGGAATCTGTGGAATTATGATAAACTCAGGGCTGTAGCCAGAAAAAATTTCGGGAGGAGTTGAAAATTTTGCGGGGGGGGGGGTGTTGAAACCTGCCCCCTAGCTCACGCTGAAGCAAAGAGCATAGCAGGGGGCACAGCAGCTTTCAATAGCCTACAGCTCCGCCCCTGTCAACCACCTCCACCAAGTATGGCCTCCTTAATGAGAGCATTCAACACACACACACCCAACTTGGTTGCTTCACTACATCGGCTATTGCTGCAAGTAATGACAGTGTGAATAAATTGTCAATATTTGCTTGAGATAGTGCTTACAGTTCTGGAGGAACTCTTAATTTTTTGCATCTCATAGACTTAGCATGGGGATTTGGTTAAGCAGTTAAAATTCATGAGTAAACCAGGTTTTTTAAAAAAATCTGAAACATTTTGGGGGGGGGGTTGAACCCCTAACGCCCCCCCCCCCCCCACTACAGGCCTGGATAAACTATTTCCATTAAAATGCAATACTCTAAATCTACAATAACAGTCTCTGTTTTACTGATAAATTATTTATTTTTGTTGTGTAAATATAAAAAGAGAAAAAAGAAAAACATACATAAAAAAGAAAAGAAAATGTTAGTAAGACGTTATACAGCCATCTAATGCAAAATATATACAAAACATTAATGTTTGTACAATTATCACTTATCAAACCCCTGACCCTAATACCCCACACCCATGAACCCATCTCCCAAGACCTCCGACACCACTCAAAATGGATCTCATATAACTCTTATTTCTTAATAGGAGCCCCCGGTGGCGCAATGGGTTAAACCCCTGTGCCGCATGACTGAAGACCGACAGGTCGCAGGTTCGAATCAGGGGAGAGGCAGATGAGCTTCCTCTATCAGCTCCAGCTCCTCATGCGGGGACATGAGAGAAGCCTCCCACAAGGATGATAAAAACATCAATTCATCCGGGTGTCCCCTGGGCAACGTCCTTGCAGACGGCCAATTCTCTCACACCAGAAGTGACTTGCACTTTCTCAAGTCACTCCTGACACGACCAAAAAAAATCTTAATAAAATCCCTTTGTGGCTACTTTCAAATCTACCTTTGTCTTCCTTTCCAGATAGCCAAATGCCAGTTTCCATTTATTTACAAATTCTTCATTGTTTCCTCCTCTCAATATCATTAGTTAGCTTGGGCATTTGGATATACTCTAGTATTTTCTCTCTCCAGTCTTTAATAGTTAACTCTATTTCCCCCTTCCAAGATTTTGCTATTATTAGTTTTGCCGCAAAAAAGCTGTATTGGCAAATTTCTTCATCTCCAACACTAATACTCTTCTGAATAATCCTAAAAGATATATTTCTGGGTTATTCTTGACTTTTTTTTTGGTGATCATGTTATTTGTTTTTATAACCACATTTTCCTCAAAATTTTGTACTATATTACAAGATCACCAAATATGAAAAAGAGCCTTCCAGCTTCCTGCACTTCCAGCATTCCCCTCAACAAGTTTTATCTATATTGACCATTAGCTCTGGGCTTATATAACTTCTGTAAAACATTTTAAACATATTCTCTCTCATTGAACCCGCTATTTAAACCCTCTTTTCTAGAGATGTTCCCAATCCTCCAAATCATTCTTCATACAGCCACATTTTTGGATGAAACCTTGTGTACTACACAAGGTTTCATCCAAAAATGTGGCTGTATGAAGAATGATTGTTCCCCCCCCCACTCTCTCCCCCCTTTCCCCCCTTTCCCCTCTTCCTCTCCTTCCTCCCCCTCCCACGTTTTTACTTCGATATGTAAACCAATAAAAATTATTTTTTTAAAAAAAGAAGAATGATTGTCAACTTTCCACTTGATTGAAGAAGTGAGAAGGAGAAGAGCAATTAACAATTTGATTCCAAGGAAGATGGGGACTATTGGGTTTAGGAGTAACTTTCACAGAAGAAATGTGTTGTTACCTACAGCTCCTATCTTAAACAAATGGCTACTGAACAGCAGCAGTAGTGAAGGGTAACACTTACAGAGGATGTCTCAGAGACAATGGCAGTGACACCATAGCTTTAGCTAGTATGGTATGGAAAGTTAAACCTCCTTAAAAAAAAAGAAAAGACAAAAGAGCAAGAGACCTTTTATGTAGATCCAAAAAAATTAAAGGAAAATGTAAACCAAAAAGTGAGGATGATCTATAACTAGCAAGGGACATATTTAATGAGCAAATTGAAATAAAAAGATGAGAGAAACTATACAAAATAACTACACAAAAAGATGACAGATTAATTCAAGCATGCTAAACTCAGAGCCCATCCAGACAGGCCCCAAAAAACACTACCTCTCTTGGTTTTTACTGGAGACAGTCACAGGGATGAGCCCCCATTGTTATCTCACTTCTTCAAGCTTTGAGAAGTCTAGAGGAGTGGGATGGTGCCCACCCCTTTCCCCCAAACCCCAAATTTAGTCCCTAAATGTTACTTAAAAGGTACCTGACTGCAATAACTTCCCTCCTCACACCCTCCTGGTATGGGAAAACAACGTGCAAGAAGACTGGGGGGGGGGGGATTTTCCTCCTCAATCCTCCCATCTCCTCAGGAATCATTTCCTCATGCCTGGAGACTGTGAGGAGGGAAGTTATGATGACCAAGATGACCAAGGACATTTTCAGGAAATTTTAGGGGAAAATTGGGGGGCTTCAAAGTGGCATGTAGCCTGGTTTTTGTTGGGGAGTAGGGACTGAAACCCACACCAAAGTGGGTTATTTAAACCCACTTCGGCATGGATTTTAGTCCTGTGTACAAGCACCTTCTAAGCCCATGGCAGAAATAAATCACCAGGAACAAATGGCATACCAATATAGCTGCTTTGAGCTACAAAGAATCTACTAAAGTTCTAACTAAAATCTGGCAACAAAATAATGGCCTAATGGTTGGAAAAGTTTAATATAAATGTCAGTCCTCAAGAAAAAGGCCCCCGCAAATTGCATTAATTTCCCATGTAAGCAAAGTGATACTCAAAATTCTACAGCCAAGATCTTTGTCATAAATGGAATGAAAAATGTTAGCTGTCCAAGCTGCTTCCAGGAAAGGAAGAGATGTTTGCAATGATTACAAACAAACATTGGATAATGGATCACACCAAAGACCCTCAAATTCAGCCTGTGCTTTATAGATTATAGTAGAGCCTTTCATAGTGTAGATAATGAAAAAAGTAAGAATCACTCTGAAAGGAATGGGAGTATCACAGCATTTGATTGTAGTGGTGTAATTTAGAGGGCCATAATGTAAGATTTGGGTGGCATGCCCATCTGTGGTATGAAAAGGACATGACAAATAAGAAATTTAGTAGACATATAACAAGAGATAATCTTTTAGCAACATGGAAAAAGTATAAGAAGGGGATATCAGATTGGCCCCCTCCCTCTTAACATTTTGGAAAAAAGTCAAGACGTGGCTTTCTGAGCAAGCGTTTGCAAATGCAGAGTAACTGACATAGGAAAATGGAATGACTAGATGATGGGACTGGACAATGTTTTAACAAGGAGACGCTAATGATTTATGTTTGTATTGATTCTGTTGTGGTTTTATATTATATAGTAATGTTTTTAATTATGTTTATGGTATTGTGAGCATCGAATTGTTGCCTTGTAAACCACCTTGAGTCACCTGCGGGCTGAGAAAAGCAGTATACAAGCATAGTAAATTAAATAAATAAATAAACAAATAAATAAATATCCTGTACTCAGAGCAAGAGACTAATATTATGATAACATATGGAACAAGAGGATGGTTGTAAATTGGCAAGGGGTTCAGGTGAGTCTTCACTTTATCATTCTATTTTACTTGCTTGTTGAATGCATCATATGTAAAGCAGGATTAGTATAAAGGAAGGAGGTATGAACACTGGAGGAAGAAGGTGGGAACACTAGCAGAAAAGAGAAAAGATTTGGAATGGTTACTGAAGAAAGTCAAGGAAGAAAGTGCAAAGGGAGGCTTATAGTTGAACATCAAAACAATAGAAATAACTACCACTGCTGATTTATATAATTTGAGAGCAGACGGTTAAGAGACTGAAATAATTAATAATTTTCCATACATTGGCTCAGTTATTAGTCAGAATGGAAATTGCATTCAAAAAAAATCAGATTATTGTGATGATTTAGAAGGCATTTATGAAGAAACTAGAAAAGAGAATATTAAAGTCAGGATTGTTCATACTATTGTATTTCCAGTTCCTTTAGACTATAGGGTAGTGTCATTTAGGCTACATAACCAAACTAACACAACCTTTGCTTTAAATGTTGGGGCACTAAAAGTAGAATGACCCATGATGCTAACATTCATCTTAAATTAAGGTAAAAATCCAAAGTATTCACAGTTTAAACTAGAATGCTCACCATAAAAAATGGGTGGAATACAAGAACATATGGATAAAATTAGCAACCACTGATTTTATCAGAAAGTTAAGCATGTACCTTGCATAGCTCCAGACAAAAAAAAACTTTCTATAAATATATAGCAGCCACTGACGATATAATTTGTTTTCACTCTCATTATTCAGAATGAAGTACTGAGAGAACCATGAAAATTGAGGCAATTTTTCTGTTTAGCACAACGAGCAAGAAGTTTCACAATGTTAAGACATTTACAGGTTTATGTGCATCTACTACCAAGATCTGTTCCTAAAGGTCAGCTACAAAAAACTGGAATCTTGTGATAATGTTATTCCCTCCCCCTTGCCAACTAAGTTTAATAACACATTTCTCCAAAACATTTTGCTTTGAACATCTCCAAATAGGTAAGTATTGTGGTTCTTTTAAAAGTAAGTATTGATCTTGAAGCACTGAAAGCTGGCATCTTCATAATGCAATATATCCACTGGATACATATCCAGGGTCCAAAGAGCTAAGTGTTAAATCCTCCACTTTAAAAGAGAGAAAAGCATACACAAACCTTCCTCCTCTCATTTAGAAGAGTGCTGGAGCTCATGTAAGGGTGAAAAAAAATCTTAGATCATTCTTCTAAAAAGAAAACTATGATATTCTCTTTTATCAGAAAGAAGAAAAGATGTTCCACCAAAATCTTTGACAGAGACACTCCAATACCTGTCCAAGACAAGGCAGATTTAGAGTGTCTAAACAAAGCTTTAAAATGCCAGCCCTGGAGATGCACTGCAGTGTGTGTCCTGGGATTTTATTTTATTTTTCTTCCTCTACACAGAGAACAATCACAAACAGACCCACAACAATCACATTCCAACAGTGAAGACAATCAATTTTGGTCTACCTAAGAAGTGAGGGGAGAAGGACTGCATGTCTGTCAGAGGAGACTAAATCTTCTTCCTCCAAAAACTCTTTAAAAGATAGTTGAGCTCTTACTAAGTGTTGTTGTGGTCTGTTCTTGTATATCATCTTTTGTTTCATAGCACTATTGTTCATCCTAGCTGCTTGGCCTTTTTCTGTGTAGTATTATTGCTGGATTATACTCTGATCAGTGGTATGAGAACTAAGAAAGTGGATTGAAGCTCCTTACTGTTCCCACATAATAATTACATTTCCTGATTGAAATTACCATATATACTCGAGTATAAGCCGACCCGAATATAAGCCGAGGGTGAGAAATGCAACCGTTACTGGTGAATTTGACAGATGGCCACCCAGTCTTTTTGTCATTCCCTCCCACCTCCTCGCGGAGCATGGCAGAGGAGGGGGGAGCCCCTGCGGCAGGCTTTTCCGCAGGCTTGCGAGGGGGGAGGGGAAAGTGTGCGCCGCTCCCCTTCCTCTCTTGCCACGTGCTTTTCCTCTTCCTTGTTCCATGCGTGGCCATGGTGGCAGGGGCAGAGGCAGGAGGAAGCAGAAAAGCTGTGCATGGGGTGAGGGGGGAGGGGAAAGTGTGCACCATTCCCCTTCCTCTCTTGCCGCGCGCTCTCCTACTTCTGCGGCAGAGGCAGGAAAGACGCGCGAGGGAGAAGGGAAAGGTGCGCATCTTTCTCTCCTCCCATGCCCTGTGCACGCCTTTACCACTGCTGCCAAGGAAGGCGTACACGGGGCATGGGAGAAGAGAAAGGCATGCACCTTTCCCTTCTCCCTCGCACATCTTTCCTGCCTCCACCGCTGAAGAAGGTGCGCACGCGGCCAGAGAGAGCGACGCGCACTTTCCCCTCCCCCCTCCCCCCTTGCTCCATGCATGGCTTTTCTGCTTCCTTCCACCACTGCCACCGCCGCCACCACCACCACGCATTTTTTTAGAAATGCCATGCATTTTTTTTAGAAGCCTCCTCATCTGTAATGTTTACGTAGCAGACAAGATAAAAAAGATGCTGAGAATAGATGCATTTGCCTGTTAAATCTGTGAAATCCATATCTATGGTAATTTTTCAAGTTCCCTTTCTGCTAAGATTTTTCCAAATTTTGAAAAATCATTTACAAATGGGATGATAAAATTGTGAAAAAGAGGAGCAAAAGCAAAAAGAAGCACTGTAATTAGGAGAAAAGGCAAAAAAAAAATTACCACTGAAACTTTACACCATTGAATAGAGGAGGAAAGCAAAATCCTTTCACAGGATTGCATATTCTTTTTACATGGATAGATGAAACTAGAAGAGAAAGCTATGATACACACCACCACACACGCTCTCATGTATCCCACACTCCCTCTTCTCTGTTCTTTTAAAAGCCTTTCTTTCTCTCTTTCTCTCAGTTTTAATTTTAGAAAGCATTTAGGATAAGCATTGAATTTCCTGTAGCTCCAAGGGATAGGGTCCGCCTGATTGTAATAAGTGACATCTAAATGAAGTGCTTGGACTTGCCTAAGGCTCTTCTAACCGCAGGTGCTGGGAAGCCCTCGCCAATAGAATAGCTTCTTGGAACAGAAATGCTTATTTAGAGCTGAGCTCGGCCAAAGGCTCTGCTTTTCTTTGCAACTCGCAGCCCGTAGTCTCCAACAGGAAATGTGTTTTATTTTCAAATCCCTCTTAGAGTGAAATTCCATCAAGATAGCAATAAACATTTGGCTGTCCCCTGCCCTGTTCTCCAGGAGCGGGGTGGGATGGGGGAAGCATGAAGCTGAGTTTAACCTACACGTTCAACCTGACAGAGTGGATTGGGTTGTTCTGTGTGAAACTGAGGCTGGGGATTCACCTTTCCCTCCTTTCCCACCTCCTCCTTTGTCAAAACTCAATGAATTACTGATGTGATGTTTTCCAACAGTGATCGCATAGGGCTCATTGTTTGATCCTCCTCTTTTCTCAATTTGTCATTGATTTCCCCATCAAAATGGCTTGTGCAACGACGCCCAGCTGTCTCCCTGGCACTCAGCTAGCCGGTAAATAAAATCCAAATGTTAATTCTTTAGAGCAAGAGCTTCAATGCCAAGGAATGAATAATCGGTGTGAGGCTGAACAAGCCATATATTGATAGGGAGGAGTTGGGGGTGCAGGTGGGGGGTGACTGAGCCAGGGAGGCAGACATGCAGAAGCATAAGGGCTGCAACAGGTGCATCAAAGGGTCTTCTGTTCGAAAAAAGGAGCCACATGCTATTTGTTTTTTGTCCAATAATCTGGTTACATGTTAAACTATTAATATCTACAAACAGTGACTTGGGCCTTCTTAAATACAGAGACAGCAGGAAAGCATGCAAAGCTATTCTTCTAGATGGAAGTGTTTGACGTGGGTCTTTAAACATCAGCAAGGAAAGAGCAGCACTAAAAAATATGCAGGCACAGATCTCGTAATGTTTCACATCCTCCTAAATCTCAATTAAGAAATAGGATGCTAGACTTATGTAAGAAATCTGGTTACTTAAATAACTTGCTCTTATTTCACTTATATAGATATTTGATCCTGAGGCTGGAAAGTGCAGCCTGCAGGCTATTTCTTTTTATTGCTGCTCCAACACTCCTCCCCCCCCCCCCCCCCGCCACCAAAATACCTAAGCCTATTTTTGAAATATGAAAAACAATAAACCCCACATTTATTGTTTTTTTTAAATGAGCCAAAATTACCAATAAAAGGACCAACAATGCTGAAACTGCACACTTTAATAAAATGACCTAGAGCATTCTAAATTCACATGGTGTAAAATAGCTAAATAAATACTATCTGCTGGAAATGAGTTTTGATTGTATTTTTAAACCAATTTTTTCAATTTAAAAACTGGCAGCCACACCTGATTTAGCAAAAATGATCCGATTCCCAGTTTAGTGTTGTATCACTATAAAAGTAAAGGTTTCCCCTTGACATTAAGTCTAGTCATGTCCAACTCTGGGGGGTGGTGCTCATCTCCATTTTTAAGCTGAAGAGCTTAAAATGTGGCTGGCATAACTGCATGGAGCACCGTTTCTTTCCCAC
Source organism: Anolis sagrei (assembly GCF_037176765.1). Taxonomy (NCBI): domain Eukaryota; kingdom Metazoa; phylum Chordata; class Lepidosauria; order Squamata; family Anolidae; genus Anolis; species Anolis sagrei. Next base: position 207,450,457 of record NC_090023.1, on the reverse strand, counting down.
TGAAGTGGTACCTATTGAGCTACTCACATTTGCATGTTTTCAAACAGCTAGGTTGGCAGAAGCTGAGGCTAACAGTGGGTGCTCAGCCCGCTCCCCTAATTCAAACAACCAACCTTTTGGTCAGCAAGTTCAACAGCTCAGCGGTTTAACCTACTGCTCCACCAGGGTCTCCGTTGTATCACTAGATCTGTAAAGTAGCCATTATTATATTAGATAAAAGAATTAGCAAATGTACTCCCATTAGCTTTTAAATCAGATTATTTCCATCACATCCTACAAATAAGTACTTGCCTGGACCTAATCCCATAGATGTTTGTAGACTTCACTGATGCAATGTGTAAACAATCCACATATAATTCCAGCATGTATAATGTACACAATTGTAGTATTTGAGATGGAGTGAAATGGAAACAGCGTACGCTCTTCTTTTCATCATAAAATGATATGGTTTTAATCATTAAATGGCATGTCATTTACAACAAGGGAGTTGTGTGTTCTCTGTAAGCAATCCCAGTTCATAATCTGGCTGCAGTTCTTTGGACCAGTTGAAGTATCTGGACATTTTTCAGAGGCAGTTCCACAAAGAGTGTTTTACAGTAATCCAACAGGGATGTCACTATGGCCAGATCTGACTTCTCAAGGAGCAGGTGCAGCTGACGCACAAGGTTTAAATGTGGAAAAGAACTCTGAGCCACTGCTGAAACCTTTAGGGAGGATGTAACCCCATTCAGCACAGAGTGAGTCCTGACTCTCTGACCTGCCTTTCGACTGACCATAGCACTTTCTTTTTGTCTGGATTGAGTTGCAGTTTGTTTACCCTCATATAGGCCATTACGAATGACAGGTACCAATTTAGGACTAAAACAGTTTCCTTGGTTTGTGGTGGAAAGGAATAATCAAATTAGGTACCAATGGCACTGAACTGTCACACTCTGGACAACCTTTCCCAGTTCCCCATGGAGGAGGGTGTCAGGATTTGTGAGTTACACAGCATTTCTTTAAGTGATAACAGATTCAGTGTCTCAGGATTAATCACAGATTAATTGGAGTGTAGTAGCTGAGTGCTGAGACTGTTGCCTATAGGTTTGTAGTAACCATGTGTTGATTCGATGAGGGTTGGAGGTTGGTGGATGAAGATAGGAGAGAGGTAGTTTATACACACTGTAAATACTGTGTTAGTGTTTGTACTATTACTGTAACTTAAGAAAAACCTTCCAGTTGAATGGACAGCCCTGTGTCTCTGTGTTGTTTTTGTTCCTGAGGAGAGTACTTCACTGCAATGAGGTATTTGGCTCCCTAACAGGAGTGAAGAATCCCTTCCACTATACAACAGGGAATTTCAAGGTGATTTGAACCCCTGATTGAGGGAACTGAGGCCTGATGGCCCCACAAACCAATGGCCAAGAGGTGGAACAGGACTCCCCCAGCACCACCTGCTGGATTTGTTCCTCCAGGAAGGAAGGCAGTCATTGTAAAACAGAATCCTCAAGCCCCGATCCAGCAAAGCAATTCATGGTTGATGGTATTGAAAACCACTGAGAAGTCCAAAATAATCAACAGTGAAACATCTCCCTTGTCCAGTTCCTAGTACAGGTCATCAACCAAGGTAACCAAGGCAGTCTCTGTCCTAAAAAAAAACCCCATTTCATTCACACACACACACACACACACACACACACACAAAACCCCCTGGAACTGAGAGGCCAATATATATTCAAGAACCTTGTCTAAAAAGAAAATGTTAGAGACTCCTTCATCATAATTGGAATACTTCATAAACAAAACCACAATTTCACAGATATTTGTACAAAAGCCAGTATCTATCTGAGACAGGTGCATAATTATTTATTATAAAAGTAGATGGGTAGGTTGGTACTTAGAATATTTCTATGCTCTTGTTAAGATTGCACCCACAAAATGCAACCAAGGGTAGCTTACATTGTGAATTAGCCAGCTACATTTTGCATCAATGGGATGGATTAATAACACTTGTGTGGTTGGCTCCGCCAATGTTAGTGGGATAGTACATCCTCTCTAGGTTTGAGTCAGAAATCTAAAGGACTATCCAAAGGGCTGAACCAAGTCTCCTTTAAAGTATAGACTAAAATATATACAGAATTATGAAACCATTAATACTGGACTTTCCAGTCACCACTGAACATTATGTCAGGCTAGTACTTTATGTTCCCATTTGTAGGGCTCTACTAAAAAAAATCAGGATGAAGTCTCTAACTGATTACATTTGCCTGATTATCTCATTGACATGATTCTTTTGTACAGCGATGGTGCTGTGCTTGCAGAGTTTCTGACAATATATATTTGGCCACTGGAAAATAGAATATTGGGCTAGATAGGCCAAAGATCTGATCCAGCAGGGCTTTCATATGTGCTTCATGCTATCCAGGTAGACTTTTTGTGGATCCTGGGGGTTCTCCAAATGATGATCGTACACACTGCACACACACACACTCAAAAGAGAAAGAAATACATGAAACTAATGTTCTTAACAAAAGCAGAATAATATGCTGAGCCAGGAATCCTTATGATGTACTCTTTGAAATCGGACGGGCATTGAGATACCGCTACCAGCCTCAGTCATTTGAGGGCACCGGGTACTTTGATGTGGGCTGCAATTAACTGCAGGAAGAGCACCGCGGCCACCTCTCTTGCTGGCAAAGCTGTCTCTCATTGAAATGTTCTCCCCGCTACCCCCCTCCCGGTCAATGCTGCAGGGACATACTTCTTTACTGATAGCAGGAGCACACACCGGGCTCATAGATCATCTGCCTTATTGGTGCACTGGGGATTGGAGGTGAATTGCCTAAAGGAGGGATGCACCGGCATGCCAACCTCACTATTGATTAATGCTAATTATCATTTAATTTAACTTCCAATTAGTTTGAATCAATTGTCACTCTCTTGTTTTGTCACTCTCTGATTTTTCACTCCTCCTGCACATACAATTTACAGCAAATACGGACCATTGTCTGGAACCCTTTCTTGCCTTCCCAAATGGCCAGTTGCCTTCCCTCTTTCCCCCTTTCATTTTTAATAGTGTTCAGTGAATAATTCATTTTTTGAAATTAGCCTTCAGGTCTATCTGCGAGCAGCTTTGGATTTATTCATTAGTCAAAAATTATTTGTAAAATAATTGAGATGAATCATTGTTCTGCATCACAGTCGCGGTGATAATGAACTAGATGATATACCTGACCACAAGAGAACTAGTGCTTCATTATTCACATGACTGCTACATGAAACAAGTTATATCAATTTGGCTCACTAGTTGGTCATATAACTCAATCAAGAATTGGAGCAATCCATGCCAATGGGCTGAGAATAAGTACCGTGCTAATGATGTACAACTTTTCTGAATTATTCGCTCATAAAGAATGAATTTCTAACAAATCTTCCATTTTTGTATAAATCAATGCAGACATCTGGAAAGATCATGTCCTTTACTTATAGGTAAAAAAGAGAAGGAACGCAGACCAGCAAACATCAGCTCTATCAAGTTCTTCTTCCTAGTTGACTTTCAAGTATTAGCTGGTAGTGACCATGTCATCAGGCTTCTGCTGGTAAAGAAAAGATTGGAGCACAGAGGCAGTCTGTTCTCAGCTGAGAGTCCCTTCTCATTTAACAATGCATATTCTAGTTAGAATTAAGATTTTATAACTAAGGGCAGTATCTTAGATTGCACATTCCTAAGTTTGTTTCCTTTTTGGATCTTTTGAAGAAAAGCAAGGTACATAGTGACCCCATGGATTTCATAGGGTTTTCTTAGGGAAGGAATACTCAGAGGTGGTTTTGCCAGTTCTTCCCTCCAAAACATAGTCTAAAGCACCTGGTATTCATTGGCAGCCCCCCCCCCCCATGCAAGTAGACCAATAATGACTATCCTGCATAGGTATTTTCCACCTGTTTTAATTTGATTCCACATAACTATTACAAAACCAGATTTTCATCTCTCTTTTTTCACTCAACCATTGTTTTTTGATTTTGTGTTTCTGCCTCATAATTAGTGGTTTTAATTACTTACAATTCAATTAAAAAGTGACCTCTAGGATAGGATGTCTTATACCTCTAGCTCATATATTGTACTTCCTACCGGATGAGGTACAAGTTACATTATTCTACTTTTAAGTTTTAGAATGGCTATATCACTCTGCTGACTAAAGCCTCAGTGTCTTGCAACAAATGAACTAAGCAAATAACAGGCAATAGGTTTGCTGAGGACTTCTTTGCTGATATTATACATTTTGACTTTTCAGTATTGAGAATGGAACAGACAACTTGCTGAGGAATCCAGGTTGGTTCTCAAAGGACTGACCTTAGAAATTGATTAATTAATATGCATTAATTTCGTATGTATTCATTCATATGTCCATAACATTTCATTTTGTGTCACTCTTTGAATTAAACTATATACGTAAAATAATGTTAATGTTTTCACTGTAAGATATGTATTTGCATACACATTTTTCTTACATTTTGCCATTTATTGTGCATTTCATCATATAAATGTGTGTGTATGTGTGCGTGCTCATAAGAATTTTGCAATGTTTTCTACTGTGACAACTGTATTCCAAAATTTGGAGAAATGCAAAAACCAAATGCCTTCTGTCTTCTGATGTTCATCTTACTCCAAGGTTGCAGCAGTTCAAAACATAGGTAGAATTAAATTTTCCAACAATCCTAACTGAACTGTAATAATCTTTTATCAAGAGCACTACAGAAGACTGTGAAAAATACTCATGCTAGCAGGGAGCTGAATAGACAGTATTCCTCCTAAAAGCAACTGGATTTTCCATGCAGGGAAATCCTGCACTATGCTAAGAGGATCTCTCACACTTTACCAAAACCAGGCAAAAGAAATTATGACTCATTTTAAGAAACAAAAAACAGGCCTTGATAATCACTGACCTTATCATAAGAGTAGTTATCCTTTTTTGGTAAGCAGATCTTTTTATAGCTAAATGACATTAGGATAAGATATATGGAAGTAATAACCACAGTTATCTTAGCTGACCTGTTTCATTGACTTCTACAATTTTTCATCTTTTTTTTTTTTACAAAACAATTCCTATATGTATTGTTTATACATTAAGCCAGCTTGGTCAACTATCAGAAATTCTGGGAGCTGAAGTCTAACACACCTGGAGGGCCAAAGGCTCAGAATCACTGCAGTAGGAACTCAGCACAGTTATTGCTGAGACCTGGATGCTTTGGGTCTGTTTAAAGTTACAGCCCCATTGTACATTCATTCTGTCAGTCTTGCTACTCAGTAATCCCAGTAATCCATTTAGATTATATTTTGTATTAAATACTCTTTTAAAAAAGATCAGGACCCACAGTTTTGGATTTTCATCTTCTGATTGTCACTACACAAATCAAATAAGCAATTAATTTGTTTGTTTGTTTTTAAAGAAGAAGCACACTCAAACAGATTGGGTTGTTGTGAGTTTTCCGGGCTGTATGGCCATGTTCCAGAAGCATTCTCTCCTGGCATTTTGCCTGCATCTATGGCAGGTATCCTCAGAGGTTGTGAGATCCTCACAACCTCTGAGGATGCCTGCCATGGATGCAAGTGAAATGCCAGGAGAGAATGATTCTGGAACATGGCCATACAGCCTGAAAAACTCACAACAGCCCAGTGATTCTGGCCAAGAAAGCCTTTGACAATACACCAAACAGATTATTGGTCAACAGAAAAGAAATTTATACAGCATCAGTTATGATGCAACAAAAATGGTGACCCTTATTTTGTTGAAGTAAACAGATGATTTTTTGGACTGACTCTTTCCAGAGCTTGGACTAGGCAACAGGAGAATTGGGAGCTTTTGTGAAATAGTCCCTTGGCATAGCTTGGTGCTTTCAGTCTCATTATTATTGCATTATATGTAGCACAGCTGTTGCTGGTCGGAAGCCAAAGTATTTAATTCTATTAGATACATCTATACAGCTAAGTGATAATCTATACCAGGTTTATAGAACAAGCACTTAATTCTTGGCAGGGAGCAGATGAAGATTTGATACGAGAGCAACAGAGTAGAAGCAACACAGTTGTAGATCAGTGTCAGAAACTGGCCAGAAATCACTTCGGCATTCCCTGGCATATAGCATTCCAGTGTGGGAAACTATTCCTTCAATTTATTGTTCTAACATCTGTAAGTTTTAGGTGGGGGTAAAACAAGCAAGAGTGGGGAGAAACACACTGAGAGGAAAACATTTACCTAACATAATAGTAACTCTTTCAGGGACTTTCATGTCAGCACTCTTTAAATAATGTAGTTTTCCAAGCAACATCTGGTAATATTTAGCCAACAAAGGTACAGCAGAGATACATTGTGGTCCCTCCCATCTATGGATGGAGAATAGATGGGCATGGCCTTTGCGGTTCAACACACTAATCTATTCTAAAACTGCTTACTTTATGAGTCTTGCAAAACGCTAGTTTCAGGGTAGCATCTGTAGTATATATCATGCATGCATTCAAATAATGCATTCTAATCTCATGATCACATAGTAAAAAATCTTCAACTTATGTGAGTTATGACCAGCAAGGGCAACTGCAGATGTAAAAGAAATTCCACTGTGAGTGCTCTGTTTAACTTCTATGGATCTTTTAAAGAATTAGACTTGTGATTGCATTTCACAACTAATTCATGCAATCATTTTAAGATTGTGTAATGTGTTTTAAGTAATGAAGTCGTGGTTTCTGAGTCTATTTTTGGGGGATGGGGTTATGTATTTGACATTATTTCTTCTAAATTTTTTGTTTAAATTGTTTGGAAGTAAATTTAGAGGAAATTATTTCCATTCTTTAAGTTTGTGTCATGTCCTCAAAATGTTCTGATTTAGCTTTTGGCAACATTTTTAATACTTCTTTACGTTTAATGGAAACATTTTATGGGCACACATATCATCCACACCAGGTTAGGAATGGATGTAGCACACAGAAACTGTAAGATATAATTGAACATTGAGTGCATCATTTTAAAGTGGAAAACCCATTGTTTCTTCTGGTCTGTTACTAATTTACACATGGATTCCAATTAAGTTTATATGGTTATAGAAATACTGTGTTTATATGATATGTGCATAAGAAATACAACACACATACTAACTAATCCTGTGCAGGTTGTCAAAGTACATGTTAGTAATTTTCTGGGTCAATGTTATGGTCTCTGTCAAGTCAACCTGAACAAAGACAGAGAGAGTGTGCATTTAAAGGGGTGGGGGGTGGGGGGGTCGAACGACAGCCGTGGCTACAATCACACAAAATTCTTACACTCAAGAAGTCAATACTGTAGTCCAGCTCTCAAGCAGCACTACTCTGCTTGTTGTTGCAGTCACATTGGTTTTGTTTGGATCAGCTTGTATTTTTTGATTTAAGGAAATAACATTTAACAAGCGTTCCACCTATTATTTTATTGGCAATGAAATTTTTTATTCAAAATGAGAGAACAAAGGATGTGTTATCTGAATGTTGGTGCACAGAGAAACAGAGTGACAAGCATTTAATTTCCAGGGCTGTTGTATGGATATGTTTTCATCCTGTGGGAGAGATGATGTTGTAAATGGAATCCCCCAAGGGGAATAGCTTGATATAACTTATCATGAAGCCTGGAAACCAGATGGAATAGCTGAGTGCACTGTTCCATTCCTTATACTGAGAACACATTTCCCACTGCTCACTTTCTCTTTGACCTACTTGGTTGCAATGTTGAGTTGATTGATGGCTCCTCTTTATGCCACACTCACAAAAAAGTAAGGTGTTTTGGACACTCCTTGCTGTCAGACCCAATATCTTTGGACAAGAGGTAGGAACACAAACCAGCAGCAAATAACTACTTGAAAATATTGCCCTAGCATGCACTACAAAATATTCCTATAAGTCAAGTTTGCCCAAGAACAAAGCTATGCAGTTCATAGATTATAAATCCTGAAACATGGAATGCGGTCAACCAAAGTCCAATGTGCAAAAGAAAAGAAGTGCTTTATAAAGATACTTAAATTGTGCTTTTATTTTGCTATGTAATGAAATAAATGGTTCTCAACTTTTGGGCATCCAGATGTTCTGAACATCAATTCCCAGAAGCCTGAACCAACATGGCAATTGTCAGGGATTCTGGCAATTGAAATCCAAACATTTGGAGAGTTAAAGATTGAGAACCCACTGAATTGTTAAAAAATAAGTCATGATTTAATAGTTTGATACAGAATTAACACATAATAAACACACACCAGCAAAAGAACACGGTGGGGCTCTCAAATTCTATTGCAGGTACTTAACTCATATACTATGCCACAATATGTTCAGGACAATGAGGCAGAAAGGCATAGGAAAAGAGGTATAATGGAGCAAGGCCGGCTCATTAACATGATGGACAGCATCTGCCTTTTTTAATATTTTGGTTGAATTATACAGCTTTTAGATTGAAGGAAGATTGCAACAGCAAGAGAAAGGGAGAGAGAGAGAGAGGAAGAGAGATTCTGTCTTCTTCAGCTAAGGCCCCTTCCACACAGCTGAATAAATCCCAAAGGACATTTTCTGCTTTGAATTGGAATATATGACAGTGTGGACTCAAATAACCCAGTTCAAAGCGGATATTGTGAGATTTTCTGCCTTAATATTCTGTGTTATATGGCTGTTTTGAAGGGCCCTAAGAGAGTTTGAGCAGATCAATGCTTTGGATCTTGATAACATCCAAGTATTGGACTATTGCATGAAGCCACTGTTGCATGGCAGGTGTAAAATCACAATAGTGACAACATATCAAAATGAGCACCCTTGCTTTTGCACGTCTCTGCATTTGTACAATTGCATACATTCACCAATCCATGTTCCCATGGCTGTATTTCTGTATAACCTAATAACTCCATCTTCCTGCCCTTCTGCTGCTTGTGCTAATTTATATAACTGAATGCTATATCATACTTTATTAATGTAACATTACATATGTACTTAGCTGGGAGCCCTTCCACATAGTCCTATATCCCATAATATCAAGGCAGGAAATTCCACATTATTTGAGTGTGGACTCAGATAATCCAGTTCAAAGCAGATATTGTGGGATTTTCTGCCTTGATATTCTGTGATATAGGGCTGTGTGAAAGTGCCCTAAGTAGCAGAGGGGCAAAGAAATCCTGTTAGTGAATTGTGAAGATACATATTGGGACACCAGCAAGAGTGGTCAATGTGCACTTTAAGATTTATCCATTTACAATGGACATCATGCACAATACACAACGCAAATTGGTTCAAAATGTCCATCAGTGCTAGATGCATATTTCAGTTAATATGCATCATTGTATCATGTGCATCACTACACAATTTGCATTGGTACACAACTACCTTCTGAAAGACATCAGAATGGTTCACTCTCTACTAACTTTCAGGCATCAGATAAAAACTTTTCTCTGGAATCAGGTCTTTAAAGTAGATTTGCATGTGGATGGGCGACACTCCTCCCGCCCTCAGAACCAGAGATGACACGGACACATAGATGGAGTAAAAATGGCCACAACTTAATTTATTGATTACAGGAACACAGGGTTGGCTGCTAGGCATGGGTTCTGGATCAAGATCAATCAGCCCGCTGCTGACCGATACCTGATGAGTCCAACAGGGGGCCCACCGGCACAATACCGGGCCACAAGACACAGCACCCCTGGTAACCGCCGGATGTTCCCTCCCCGGCCAATAAGGGAGGAGCAGAACCAGATCCAGGGCCCATGCCACATGCCAACCGGAGTTGTGAAAAACAGATAATGAACAACAACTGCAACACTGAACAAAACATGAAAATGCAGGGTGGGTGGGAGGACAACTCGAAGCAGGCCTGGTTCCTGCTAGGCCCTGCGCAGCCTCTTTAAGGCTGCTGGGCACAGGGCGCAACTGGCCCCTAGCCAATGCCAGGTGCTGGGTGGGGCTGGCCGTTGATAGGCCAGCTAACCCAGTGGCAGGAAACTTCCCGCCACGCAGGGGCTTCTGGGAAGGAGAAGCCCCTGCTACCAACATGGCCAGAGGGAGGGGCGCCCCCCCCCCCACCACAACAGGCCTTGCCTGGTAAGGTGGGCAATGAATTAATGCAAGAGCAATAGGTGCTATAGTAACATCTAGGGCTGAACTTTTCCGTGCAATACTTTATTGACTATGGATATTTCCTTTTTGTCGTAATGCACCTGTATGTTTTATACCTTGTTGTTAGCTGCTTTAAATCCCCAATGGGGAAGATAAGTGGGATATAAGATGATGATGATGATGATGATGATGATGATGCAGATTGAGCACTTGGCCAACACTGCTGCATAGTAACCCAACAGGAGTCATCTACTGAATACAGAGTTTACAAGATTATCCAACACCAGTTCTTACATATGTAAGTCTATTTACAAAGATGTAAGACTCCAACAGGATTCCGGACATTCACTTTATTTTGCCAGGAAGAGGAAGAAGTTTTCCAAGGTTTCTCAGGGGAGGGCTCAGCAACAGCCTGGGTACAAGATGGCAAATATTGGATTGCCCCCCATTTTGCAATCTAGACTGTAGAATTAATGCAGTTTGACATTACTTTAACTGCCATAGCTCAATGCCATGGAATTTTAGTATTGAGCTCATAGCAGTTAAAGTGGTGTCAAACTGTATTCATTCTATAGTCTAGATCTCCCTCATGACATTCCGATGTATCAGAGCAGGAGGAGCCCCCGGTGACGCAGTGGGTTAAACCCTTGTGCCAGTAGAACTGAAGACCAACAGGTCGCAGGTTCAAATATGGAAGGAGTGAGGATGAGCTCTCTTTGTCAGCTCCGCTTTCCAGTCACTCCTGGCATGGGAAAAAAAGTGCAGGAGGAGAGAAAGTTACTACCAGCTCCTCCAAATTTTGGAGTATAGCCAGAAAATTAGAGATGCACATCTCTGGCAATAAGATAATGCAACTATATTTTTTGCAAAGCAGTCTTCTTTTATATGGACATGGGGGGGAAAGCATAGAAATACTTCCTTTAAAAGTGTCATTGAGAAATTTTAATTCAGTTCTATGAAATTCCAACATATATGACAAAACATTTCTTAATAATTCTCTAGTCCCAAAATCAATGAGTTCTGCTTCTTCTTTAAATGCAGTATCTGGAAAGAGTGAAAAGAGTGTATGTGTGTGGAGAAAAAGAGAGAAGATGGTGGGGAGGAATGTTTTTCTGAGATCTACAGACATTTGCATTAATTGGCGGCTGTCTATAGCCTGGGTTTATCGCTCAGCTTTTAATTAACTGTTTCCGGACTTAATCTCGCAAATGTTCTATCTTCGTCCTTGTTTAATCCCGCATTCTAACAGTGAGCTTATTTATGCAGATCAATACTGTTTACAAACATGAAAGCTGCCTGTCCGTTTTTGAACTTTAGAAGGGATGGCATTGGTTATCAATAGCTAAAGGAGCCTCAGCAGGTGGCATGTCAATGTGGAAGCAATCAATATTCACAGAGCAGAAAAGAGAACTTTTTTGGTGGGGGAAGCAGAAGGTGCTTCCTGAACTCTTTGCTGTGTTGTCATTTAGGAAACATTCTCCCCAGCATTGCTAGTTTGAGTCTGCTTATTTGTAAAAAAATATTTTGTTAAATAATCATTCAAACATTAGTTTATGGGCTAATGAGCATAGTAAGGTTATGCACAGATTTTTGTAGCTGCAGGGAGCTGGGAGCAAACATAAACCTAATTTGACATTGTCCTCTTCCTCCTCCTCTTCTTGTTAACTCAACAGCAACAACCTGCCTTTATTCTAATCATGAATTTTCCCCCAGTGAAAACTTTATTTCTGTACCATAAATGAACTAGACATGCTGTTCATTGTGTGAGTGTGATTAATGCACAGTTTTTGCTATGTAGGTAGAAATAGATTGCATAGGTGAGAGAGGGTATTTTAACTCTTTCCTTGTCACATCTGCCACAAGAATGGCCTGCATTTGCATTTCAAGGCAATGTGCCATTGGCACCAGCTGCAGTTTTTCTTGAAGTGCAAATAGCTGCTTTGGAGAGGCAAACTTTATTGGGACCAAAGAAAGTGTGGGATTCTTTTCCTCATTTTCCATGAGTCTGTTTAGCTCTTTTCCTCAGCTATTATAAATACATTAAAGACACAGATCCAATGAGATTGTGCAAGTAGAGTCAGCTCTGGTTAATACTTGGATGGGAGACAGCCAACAAAAACAGGTGCTTTATTGCAGAGGAAGGACCAAGCAACACCATATCTAGAGAGTATTCCTTGCCCAAAATACCTTATAGAGTTTCTATAATTTAAAAAGTAACTTGAAGGCTGTGCAGAAATAAAGTAGAGGAAAATTTAGAATCATGGACATAGTTAATTACACGTCTTCATCGAGAACACACGTCTAATTTCATTAATTACAGGTAACTAGTGACTCTTTATGTTTTCTCCATTACTATAATTTTACATGTCTAGAACATTCATGCAATTCAGAATTATCTATGTCACAGACCTATATGTATGGTTGTAAAAGCAAGGAAGAAAATCTAGTCATTTGAAAGATGTTGCTGGAGGAGATTTCTATCGATATCATAGACTATTAAAATGATACACAAATCGGTCCAAGAACAAATCAAGACTGATTTGTTATAGGACAAGAAACCAAAATAGCCAAACAGGGGTATTATGCATACTTCAGAGCAGGCCCGTAGCCAGGATTTTGTTTCGGGGGGGGGGGGGGGGGTGTGTGAATTTTTTTCAGGGGCGGTTTCGGGGGGGCTGAGTTTCGGGGGGGGCTGAGTCTGAGTGAAAGAGGGTCTAGCCTAGCAAACCTTTTGTATCATTACCCCAATACCCCCATGCATATGGGATATATTGAGTATGGTGATCAGATCATGATATGAATAAACATAACAGTTTAAATAATGCACCAGTAAGGCCTTTTCGCCGGCCACCATGAGAATTTCGGGGGGGGGGGCTGAAGCCCCCCGAGCCCCCCCCGGCTACATGCCTGCTTCAGAGATATCATTAGACAGCATGTCAAGAACTGATAAAGCTTCGTAAAGTGTTAGCAATAGAAAAAAGAATACTTGGATAGACTCAAGCCACTCCTCTGAATCTACAAGATCAGATGGGCTACTTGGCCCATCCTACGGAGCTTGTTCTCCCTTTTCAGGATGGAGCCCTTCCCATGACACACATCAATTTGTGGTCAGACTCCATCTAGAAAAGGGAGAGCAAGTGATGTATGCCACTGCTATGTCAACACAAGGACGTTCTCATGTTGTCTTACCAGTAGTGGGGACGGTGATGCTTCCCCCCCCCCCCATGAAATAGGGGAAAAGGCAAGTCACCTGATGAGAGGTATGGAGGACCCCATGGATTTGCAACTACGCATGATGAATCCATGGGCCTGTGTGATGAGGTCAAAAGTGGGTGTCTTCGAGGTCTCTCACTCACATGGACAGTGACACCACAAGTTAAAGATTATTTGATGGCAGTTGACAAGATCACTGTCCCAATTGTGTCAGAACAGACTACAAAATAATTGGCCTGTCAGCAAAAGATCATCTGTTTAGGATAGATAGTTTAAGAGGTAGAGTTTTGGTTACTGAATTCATTCCTTTTATTGGCTTAAATGACACCACATTTGATGCTGTCCTGGGCCATGTTAAAATATTCTTCTTTTGCTCAAGGATGTTTAGAATGAGAGTTTTGTTGTACTATAAATAGTGCTCTTTTGTAAATCTTGAATATATCATGGGTTGATAACGGACAGGTTGGACCTATGTCACAGCCGGAGACCACCACAGCAGGCAGGTGGGAAGGGGACTGTGTTAGACACAGCAACTTCAGTATCACCACAATAGCTTTACACTCCCCTCATTAAAAAACAATTTACAACATCAAGTGGGCATGTAAATGTTAGTGAAGGAATAGGACAATTTTAGTGGATTTTATTCCCTTTCATATAATGAATGGCCTGACACACTCAAGCAAATACTGTATTTTGGTCAACATTTCTTCTATGACTCATTGTGTGGTCTTGGACTTGCCAATATTTTCCCCATAACCTGTACAATGATAATGACAATGACATATTCGTCCACAGGCTGAAGACTATAAGGTTGAACAGTAAACACTATTATTCCCATATTCACTGTGGATTCATTCCTGAACTCAATGTGGAATCAAGAAACTGTGACTAATAATGAACTTTACTGAAATGAACAACTTCTGCTGGAAGTTATGATAGTTTCACTGGCGGACCTAGAGCCCCCGGTGGTGCAGTGGGTTAAACCCCTGTGCCGGCAGGACTGAAGACCAACAAGTCACAGGTTCGAATCTGGGGAGAGTGCAGATGAGCTCCCTCTATCAACTCCAGCTCCTCATGTGGGGACATGAGAGAAAACTCCCACAAGGATGGTAACACATCAAAACATCCCCTGGGCAACGTCATTGCAGACAGCCAATTCTCTCACACCAGAAGCGACTTCTGACATGACAAAAGAAAAACCTGGATTACCTTAAAAATTGAGATGTATCCTCTCTATGAATTTTCTGGGTCCTCTAAGGGTAACTCTGTGGTATTTTCAGTGGAAGCATACCATAGAATTGCCTGGAGAACCTAGAATATTCCTAGAGATGACATCTTTTGTTATTTATTATTTATTTATTTATTATTTATTTATTTACAATATTTATATACCACCTTTCTCACCCCTGGGGAGACTCAAAGTGGTTGAATATAGATAGGTAAAACTGAGTATTGATGCCACAGATACAATAGTCATAGTGTACAAGAAATCTTTCAAATTAAAAATACTGTATATCTTCTATATTACAGTATCATGAGTAGTAGCAATATTATATTTGTAAGTGAATGCTGTGAGGCATCTTGTTATAGAGATATAGCAATATATAGCTGTCTGCAAAGGTTCCTAACTCTGGAAGAATTTGATCCAAAAATAAAATGCCTCTAATATCTTGCCGTTTTTCTTGTCCTTTCTGCTCTTCTACTCGCTGTCACTCTTCAACTGCCCCTCATAATCTCTCTCAAGTCATAACAGTGCCAATGTATTAGATGACCTTTGCTACTATTTCTGAGGCACTTTCCCTTTGAATGTGACCTGGCAGCAGCTTGGAGGGACTTTTGAACTACTTGCTATGTCATATGCTAAGAAGAGGAAAAAGAAAAAAGAAACCGAAGTATAATAACTATACTGTACTGGAATGCATGATTCAGTGCAAAGCCAAAATGTTCTCAGCAAAGACGGGTGAAGAAATATAAATCCAGGGCACTATCCAGAAAAGCAAAATGAAAATCATATTCATTAATTACAATGAGATGGGCTTGATCTGGTTCTCTCCCAGCTTAATACCCATACAGAGTATACAAGGTTCTGTATAGCACTGAAGAGAAATCTAAGTTCTTTCTCTTTTTGGAAACAGCTGTATGGGCAATCAGATCATTAGGCATTTTACTTGGAACAAGAAATCTTTGTTCAGTTGCCATGTGCCCATTAAGCTCACTCTACTGCTTTGTCAAGGTGGATACTCTGGACTGGATGAAGTCCTGCATTATTTATATGAGTAGTGATCAAACTGTGGCTTGAAAACTACAGCTTGAGTTCTTGGCAGCTCACTTATATCCCTTGCATCATACAATTTCCAATGCCCAGGATGCCCAGGATGCCAATGGACTGGACAAGCCTTAAAGGCACAAATATCCTAAGCAGAAGTGACCAAATTAGCTGCCTAAGGGCCCTTCCAGACAGGCCCTATAGGCCAGGATCTGATCCCAGGTTCTCTGCTTTAAGCTGGATTATATGAGTCCACACTGCCAGATAATTTGGGATAAACAGAAAACCTGGGAGCAGATCCTGGGATATAGGGCCTGCCTGGAAGGGCCCTAACAGGCCTGACCATGAGAGAAGGGTTAAAAATATGTTTCAAAGCAGCATAACACAAGCCTGGGGGAAAGAGAAATAAGAAGAGTCTAGGGGCACAAAATGATATTTAGTTTTAGTGACCACATTTTTCATACCCAGATATTTTTAGCTATTAGACAAAAAACCAATCAATCAAACAAATGTGATTGTAATTCAGTCTCAAAAAAAGAAGTTATTATCTTGTTAAAATCTCAGCAAACAATATTGTCTTTACTCTATGAAAAGATAAAAAGAGTTGGTACTATTCCTACTTGTTGTGGAAGAAATAAAGTGATGCATCACCACTGAAATAATCTTATCCCCAGTCAGGCTTATAGCCGGGGGGGGGGGGCTTGAGGGGCTTCATGGTGGTCCAAGAGAAGGCCTTACGGGTACATTATTTAAACTGTTATGTTTATTCATATCATGATCTGATCACTATGCTCAATATATCCTATATGCATGGGGGTATTGGGGTAAAGATACAAAAGGTGTGCTAGAGTAGACCCTCCTTCACTCAGACTCACCCCCCCCCCCAAATCAAACTCAGCTCCCCCCAGATCAAAATCCTGGCTACAGGCCTGTCCCCAGTAATCATCTTTGGGATTTGTGATTGCATCTGACTGGGTTTTCAGAAATGCAGAGCTGCTTCTAATAGGTCCCAAGACACAGACTTTTATGGTTCCAGAATTCACCATGTTTTGTAGTCCTCATCTATAAAGGAATTTTATGTTTACTATTTCATGTCATGCTCAAGGGTTTTGCCTCAATGCTCTAGATCTTTACAGATAAGCTTTCCCAAGATTTCTTCAGCCCCTACTACTGTTGGTGAGCAACCAAAACCTTTTGAAGGTAATGCAAAATTCTGAAATTGATCAAAACCAATGAGTGGAAACATCTTACAATGCGAGACATATAAGCTATTTGGGCACAGTTCTTGACCCAACCATTTCTGCCAAGATTTTATGGAAAGAGCCACTGGTGTATCCTTTTCACTAAGCCTTTTGGTAAGAAAATGGGGGCCCAAAAGTGAACCCTTCATTTAAAAAATAAGCCAGCAATGTCCTTGGGGCTGTACAAGACACACACAAAGGCACTTCTTGCCCCGAGGAGCTTGCTACTTCTTTGCCAGCTCCCCAGGGTGCCAGGTGGCTTAATGAATTAATTTTGCCAAGCGCTTTGAGATCTGGGGATAAAAGCCTTCATAGAAGTGCAAAGTATAATGATTAATTGCCTTTTCTTGGTGGGAAGTTGCCATCCCCCTTTTCACTTTCTATGGCTCACAAACCGGAGGGAGTATTTAACTTTTTTTTATACACACACACATATATGTATACACATACACACACCCAAACATCTTTACAAAGTAACAAATTAAGATGTAAATCAGGAGGGCTTTTTTCTTTCACTAATTGGCTGATAATTAATGAATGTGGAGCTGACTGAGCAGATGCTCCTCTTTTTTTAAAAAGGCAAATTTGGAGTTTCGCTATCCCTCATTTTATTTTTATTTTTTATTTTTTTTAAAAAAACAAACACATCAAGAAGACAGTAGCATGTGGCAGGTCAGGAATTAAGCAAAGGTAATTCTATACACTATAAAGTACCAAAAAGGGGGGGGGGGATATGTGTACATAATTTACTTCCCACTCTCCCTCTCTCTCCCACACCCTTTTAGATTAACTTTGTTGTATCGGTACATGTGAGTTCCATGTGTATGTCTAGCTAGCTACTGGTGTAGATTTATAGATATGTTCCTCTTCTGCTGCAGCTCATAATTAGCAGCTAGGCCTCTGGGACCTAATTAACCAATTCAATTAACAAAAAAAGCATACAAGTCACCCTGACATTTGTCAGCCATTAGGAGGGATGTTGGGCTGGCAGGTTTTGTCAACGCATTAATGATGATTAGCTCATTTGCAGCTTACTTTTACCGCAGGTGTCCACCTGGAGAGCCTGGCCAAAAAAAAAAAAACCCCAACCACAAAAAACTCAGCAAAGAAGAAGGACCAGAGAAATAGGAGAGCTTCTTGAAATGATGGTGACCCTCAGAAGGAGTCTTGACCTTTCATTGAACGCATAATCAATAAGGGTGGTTTTTCTACCTCCTTCCTTGGTCAAGGGAACTACTGTCCCTTCAGCTGGCTTTGGCGGCTGAGAACCTTTGGAGGAACGGTATGCGGTGAGAGCCAAGGGACTGGTGTTTGCTCCGAGGGCTGAGCAGTCTTGTTTTCAACTTCTTCAGTGGGAGAGGCCCTTACCACACAGATACCTTCTTGTCAATAGTGCTGTTTGCTCGCGTTTCCTCAGCAGGACTCCTTCACTTGGCAGGGGTTGTTTCTCAGCTCCAGCCAAGCTCTTTGTTCTTTGGGATTGATTAACTACAGCACTCTATATAATATAGGCAGATATTTATATAGCTTTTCCTTCTGATCTCTCCTAATTGAGTGCCATTTCCCCAGAAGCTCTGATTTAATAGCAAGTTGCTGATGATTAAGGAAGCAAAACAGCCCCAAACACAGGGACCAAGGTTTTGCCAAGCAAAAAGGGAATTTGTTGGTCTCCCAACAGCTTCACATTGACACCTGGAAGGTTAGGTGTTGTTTTGTTTGTCTCAAACCAGGCTGGCATTGTGAACCTAATTTGAGCACTTTTAAAGACTTCTGACTCCAGTTACCTTGTATCTCCTTGCTATTAAGTTGCCTATATATTCTGCATATTATATTTATATATATGGGCAGTAACTACAAAATTCTGCAAAGATTATTCTGATTTAATCATGTTACCATAATTCATTATTTCTTGTTTCTTAAAATGAATCTAATATGTTTGTAATGCTTGAATGTAAAGCAACCCCTGTCTCAGATTCAATTGGTATTAATATTTTCAGAATTTGAGTCAAAGTTGATTATGAATTGATTTATATTTTCTGCACCTGTGCAGTCTCCAGTGTCTGCACATTCTCTTTTGGTTGCTATTTAGTTGCTGATGGAAATATTTTAGTTTAAACCCTTCAGCTATTTTTTTCTCTCCAAAGAGCTAATCAAAGGAAAGGTTTGAATCTGAAATCAAAGCCTGGACCATGTCACTTCTGCAAATAATTTCTGTCTGGGATGGATCCACATTATTTTACTCCTGTTGTAATTTAGTGATTAGGAAAGTTATTTATTCTACTTTCAATTTAGGGTTTGTAAACCTTCCAGAATCCACAGCTTGGAAGTTCTGGATCATTGTCATCCAAAAAGCAAAGATTCCCAGAACTGAATAATACATATGAGATAACAATCAGAGAAGGATGTGTCATGTCACAAGATGACGCTAGGTATATAAGGTGGAAAAGAGCACCTATTACCAGTACTCATAAAGTTTATTATATAAACATTCTAAGATATTTCACAAATTAAAATCACAGAGAACTGTTCCCCAGGTTAAAGGCACTAAATTTGAAATTCATTGTTGATGTAACCACAGTTGACATCCTCTCACTTGCTTCAGATCACTCAGTGGTTCTCAACCTGTGGGTCCCCAGATTTTTTGGCCTTCAACTCCCAGAAAACCTTACAGCTGGTAAACTAGTTGGGATTTCTGGGAGTTGTAGACCAAAACAGCTGGAGACCCACAGGTTGAGAACCACTGAGATAGCTCATTTGTAAGATTTGGTTTTTAATCCATGATAACATTTCAACAAAATTCTGAAGATTTTTGTGTAGGACTATCACAGGAAAAGATCTTTTTTGTGTGTCCAGTTTATTCATTCAAAGCAGGAGTTCACTATGATATACCACAGATCACCACTTCTTAATATCCCTATTCAGTCAGAAGAGAAAAAGGTCACTATTATAGGTGGAAAAAAACATGCTGTATCCAGGTGATGTTGGTGGTGCTGATCTGATTCCTGATAAATCTCTTTTATAGTCTCTAAGGACTTCATCACATTCATGCCCCCATCCCCCACCCCAAAATTTCCATACACTTCAAAAACAAGTTCACAGACAAAACCACATGGATTCCATCTGTGAACTGTCTCTGAAGTGTAGGGAAATGGGCGGGGGGGGGGGGCTGAAGCCAGTTATAAAGTGTCTCCTGAGCTCCCAGTATGGAGAAAAAACAGTTGTTATGAGACCTGTCAAATTTGCATGTGTTGAATTGCTTCAGAGATGTGGTGTAATAGGTGTTTCTATTGGTGGTCTCCTACTGAACACTGACATTTCTCTCCCTAAATCCTGCTTAATGGGCCTGGCATGGTGATTTTTTAATTAATTTAATGATTTGATATTGCAATTTCAAGATATCACAACTTTGCTTTTTCTGTCATTGCTTGGCTTTTGAAATTGCACTACTCCTAGCTTTTAAAATTTGTTTTCCCAACTACAGTAAGTTCTTGTGCCTAATAGGTTTCAGACTTCTGCAACTGAAAGTACAGAGATGGGGGGGGGGGGGGGGAGCCCAGAGAAGTGATATCTACTTAAGAATGATGCCTTGTGTTTCCTCTATGGATGGTTGGTGGAAAGAGGTAATCCTGTGTGATGGGGTGGAGGGTAAGTAAATTCTCCCTCTTTAAAGATCAACTCTCACACAAAGAAGACAATTCTACATGCAAAGAAGCTTATTTCTCCTGCTTTCCCCTGTTTCCCCCATTTTTCCCAACTCGGTCTGATAAAGTCCTAAGGATGCATCTACACTTTAGAATGAATGCAGTTGGAAAACACTTTTAACTGCCATGGTTCAATGCAATGGATTCATGGGAGTTGTAGTTTTACTAAGTTTTTAGTCTTTTATGCCAAATAATAGGCTTGGGTAACAACGGAAAAATTTGGTTCTAAACTCATATCGTTTTTAGGGGGGCCCTTGCGTTTTGTTTTTTTAAATAATTCCGAAATTTTCCTTTAAAAAAGTTCTAAATATACAAAATTTCGTAAAATTACGAATCGATTCGTTAATGGCGGACGCGAACGCGCAATATGCTAAAAAAAACCCTCCAAATGGGACAGGGGGAACTTCTGAAGCTTCCCTCTCCCTCTGTTGTTGACTGTTGGTGTGATAATTTATTTTTTATCATTGATAAAACAAACAACAACTATAAAACTTTCACCAGACATACGGAAATAATTACAAAACAATTACGAAACAATTTCGAAACAATTTTGAACCAATTACGAAACAATTACGAAACAATACGAAATAAATTGGAAAAATTGTTTTGATTTTTAATTACTCCTCACAGTAGTCCTGCATGGCTCAATATTGGACTGTAAGCTAATTTAAATACGAATTAATAACGAATTGCAAAATTAACGAACGAAACCGCCCAAGCCTACCAAATAATGTTGATGCATCACTAAACTGGCAATCCCAGTATGTATGAAAGTACATTTTGTTTCTGGCACCATTTCCTGAATTTTCATTTCTCTGGGTCCAGAAAAAGCAACAATGATATCGATGAAATATGTGTCTTTCTCACACTGTGTGTGTGTAAAATTACACTTATACACACTAAAAGGAATTATTTTTAGTAGAGAAAAGTGCACAACCTATATCACAACCACCCATATTTAATTGCTTTCATCTCACGCATATTCACTAATTGTATTGGGTTAAAAATTCAGAGACTGACAGACATACAGACAATGTACACACATACACCTCCCTGATGTGCATTAGCTTCTCTCGGTGCAGATGGAGCCAAACATTTCATACAGGAATGCTACAGAGGGCAAGATAACTATATAGAATTGGGACTATTCATGTATTAACAATACAGCTGTGGCAGCCCTTTATTGTCGCACACATTGTTAAATCCACAAAGAGCAACTGGTAGGTTAAATCTATTTTAGCACAGAAAGCTTGACAAAAATCCTTGCCACCAAGCATTTGATACTGATCACAGTGTCACATCAGGGAACAAGAGCTCAAAAGGAAAAGTCATTTTTTTATTTCTGAACTTTAGACGCAAAGACTTCTCCTCTGCTCTGGCTCCCCAGGTCCTAGTTCTCTTAGTAGGAGGTTTTTTTTATTATTTTTTTGTACACCACTCAATGAGACTAGGGTTTTTTTTCTGAAAAGAAAGATTCACAATACCGCACAGAAGCAACAGAGGTGAACTCAGAACGTATTCGGTGTCCATACTGGGCTCTCAAGGGAAATCAAATCAAATCCAAACCTGAAGAATTACACCAAAAAGGTGTGGCTGGCAGCTTCCCCTCTTCCTGTTGTGTTGACACTTCATGGCACCATTATGAGATCTAACTATAGATTAAAACCAGACATGAACACCAGGTTTATTATTTATCTATTTGAGTCATAGCATTTGGTGAAGGAAAATGTTTTAGATGCAGTATGTCCAACAGGTTTGTTTTACCCTCCATGGACTAGCAGCCTTGTTATCTATGGACCACAAACATGCTCATTATTACTGCACATGGATGGAAGACAATTTGCATAGGGGTTGCTTTAGATAAATAGATAAAGCAGTTCACACAGAGTTACCATGTTTTCTTTTTTTAAAAATAGAAGACATCTAGTCCTACACTGTACTGAACTGCAGATGTACTGTGCAATGGGAACAGCTTGGATGAAGGAACCAGAATAGAAATTAGGGAAGCAAAAATGGGGGGGGGGGGGGATCAGGTAAGTTTTGAAATTGCATTCAAAGCCAACTTGGATGAATTCCCATTGAGTTCAAATTTAGATAGTCAAGAAAACAGGCTAAGCAAATTTTGTTTGTAGGAGAAATGGGAGATACTGCCAATTTGCACACATGGGTGGGAAACTAGCCTGATCAGTCCAGACAACTTCTAAAAGTTTGCAAGTATAATATTTTATTTTAGATTATCTCCTTACCTTTTAAAATCATTGGTTAATTGAAGGCAGCCTAGGTGGTATGTGTAGGTGGGATGCTGTATAGAAGCATCTCAGGGTCCATGTACACAGCACCTTTATCCCAGGAGCTCCCCATTCAAAATGGTTTTGCATCCTTTGCTATTTTTTCTTCCTGAATGTTTTGAATATCTTTGAATGTTTGCTATACCTCCTCAGTCCCAAAATGGTAATGACAGAAGAAAGGAATCCATACTGCCCATCTGGTTCCTCCCTCCATATTGACATCATCATTATGTTTACAAAAAGGTGAAGAGGAATTCCCATCCGATGTTAAATTGGGCATTTTTACACATCTCTACATGGGGAATTGAAAGATAAGTTGCTTGCCAACCAGCTTAGGAATAATCCAGAGAACCCACGCTTTAGAAATGGCAAGATACCTCTACCCCACATTTGAAGCTTGCATCGTGTGAAGGGCACAGTCAGGTGCAGTTTCTTAAATGTGTAAAAATGCTGATTTTATTGCATGTGATGAAGTCATGCCTATATACATTAAATATAATATAAAAACATTTCTTGGGGCTCCACTAAAACCTTTGTTTCAAAAAGGGCTCCTCAGCTGAAAACTGTCAGATTGTTAATTGGGTCTGTCTGCAGAAGCACACCACTTCCCTGTAGAAATAGAGCTAGTGTGGATTTGGTCTACATGATTATTATGATATAGTGGGATATTCAGAACCTGTGTGATCTGATGTAAAAATAGGACTCTGGGAGACTAGAGTGCAAATCTTTGCTCAGCATAAAAACCCACTGGTTGATCTTAGACAAGTCACATACAAGAGGAAGGCAACGATAAAGCTTCTTGAAACAAATCATTCCAAAAAACCCTGTATAATAAAGTCTCTAAAAGCTGGAGTTGACTTGAAGGCACATATTAATAATAACATAACATGTGAGAGAAATTGCTAATGGAGAAGGTAACAGGAGTTGAGAAATTATCCTGTAGGTATAAAAAGGAATTTGAAATACGAAAACTAACTTGTTTGTGGGAAGGTATCTGAAAAAGTATTTCCAAAACTATGAGAGCCCATATTTCAGCTAGAGAACAGCATTAAAGATAGAAGAATAAGAATTCTGTGTTTGTGTCTGTGTTGTTAGTGCAGGAAACATCTGGCTACCAGTGAAGCAAATATTTTTATTTGAGTTCTCAAAGCCAGTGAGGGCTCTGGAAAAAAAGGCTAGCGTTACCACAGCATATGTGTTATTGCACACTCCCTGAGATATTCAACGGCTCCTCAAAGGACTGATTGATCAACAGAACGCCAAACCACTACTGAAAAGCAAGGTGTTTGGCAAGAGAAGCCACACTAAGGGACTTGGCAAATACCATGTTGCTTGTGTTTAAAAATATTTGTTGTTTGTTTTGCAAGCTGTTTGTTATTGTTTGAATTTTGTGGTTTAATTCAAGCTTGTAAGAGATTTATGGGGAAGAAAACCAAGTCATGCACCATTTGAGTTGCTCCCTGAACGTCACATTTTAACAAACGTGGATACAAACTGCACACAATTATTTGGAGGGTTCAGAAATCAGACACTGTACACTTTGATCAAATTCAGATATGTTTGCAGTGGAAAAATATATTCTGGATAGGTACTATATGGTCTTATATGTCATTTGAATAGTAAATGAAATAATGAGAAATGTGTATCAGCTCCGCTGTGGTGACCATACCCACTTCTCAGAGTTCGAAGGGGGAAACAATCTATTAGTAGAAACCAGTAAAGGGGCATTTCATGATTAAAGATTTTATCGCACAGCAATTGTGTAATTCCTGAAAGCAGCTACATACCACCATGAGCACCCTCACTATCTTGTCTCTTCATACATACAACTCACTGATTTGCCAGACTGTGGCCCTGCATTTATACTTCGGCTTAACCTCATAGCCCTGCCCCCCACCCCCACCCACTTCCACTGCTTTGTAATGGTTATTGTTACTGAATGGATGTGAGAAAATAACTTCTCATTTTGCCATTAAAGGATCTTAAGTAATTAAGGAGCATGTGCATAGCATCAATGGCAGTTTTCCTCCTTTGTGTGATAAATTCAGTTGTGTGTGTTGTTGTTCCTACTTCTGCTTTCATTATTGCTGTTTATTCCTTTGTAAAAATTATTGTTGATTCTTCATGGTCAACATATGTCTCTTTGTTTAACTTTATACAGAAAGAACATAGGAAAGCCAAACTCAAAAGTATAGATTTGCACACAGTGGGCACTACTTCTATGGCAAACCCGCCTTTATCACAGTTTCTTTTATTCAGCAATTTCTGGTGCAGGGACAACCAGTATTCACATATTGAACATCATTTTACAAGACTGCTTTAGTTGTGGTCCAATTCTACCTGAAGATTTTATGATTCTGTGATTTTGGAATGAACAAAAGTGGCAGTCATTGGGATGTGGTGCTGAATTCAGCTTTACTGCCACCACCATGAAATGCAACAACAGTTTAAAAGGTGGGAGGGGAGAGATCTTAAGATAAATGTGAATGCAAAACAAATATACTTTGTTCTGAAGCAAAGATTTTTAATGACAAAAATGAATGAAGAGACTACATGAATGAATGCAACACTTCCTCCTCATCTAGGTAGGTAAGTGCACATTTAGAATTGTATAAAGTATTTTAAAATTATATAAAGTATCCTCCAAGAAAATCACTGATCTCAAGAATATATACAATATGGAATGATGTTGCCCATTGATCTTGCCTTCATTTGGATAATATAATTTGCTTCATTTTATGTAACTTCTGCCACAGAGACATTGCAGAACATCCCTGAGAAACTGTGTTTGGATATCTTTAAGTAGAACAATATAATAGTCTGAATGATAATAAATGAACGAATGCATTTTAAAGCCAAACATATGTCTGGACTTACGTTAGTGCCACAACATTCATCTATGTTAAAAATGACCAAAAATGGAGTGGAGGTACATGGGAATAAAAAGATAAAAAATTTAAATATTGGACTCAAAGGCAATGTGATAGATTGTAAAAAAAAAAAAAAAAGCACTGCTTATTTTAAACATAAGATAAAATAGACCTCTGATCCTTCTTTGAAGAAGCAAAATGTGCATGTTCTGCTTCTGTTGTGGGAAAGTCGTCCCCATAAGAGAGTTCACGCTTTATTTTCATCCTTCGTTCTCTTGGACCTTTGTACTTCTTTGACAATTTCTGTGCCGGTAAATCCCCAGGTTGTTTAAATCCATGTCAGATAAAGGAATAAAAGTCTTTTTTAAAAAAGGTAATTTACTGAACCTCCATTTGAAGGGCAAACAGTTTAAGATACTGGCCAGAGAGAAGCCATTGGTTCTAAAAGGAGTGTTAATGGACATCTCAAAGACTATAATGGCTTCATGGCAACTACATTATGACTTTTCCTCCGGGAATGATTTGGGTGGGTGATTCATTAACTGCAGAGGTGAGAGAAAAAGAGTAACAAAGATAGTGAGTGAATGTTCTAGTGAGGAAAAACTATTTATTAAAGATAAACGATCTGATATGGCTTCAGATGCCACTGTCTGTTGCTGAGATACCCACATAGCTTCTAGTGTTTTCATTTCACAAATCTGACATATCCTACTTGTTTCTCTCCTGATTTTGAAGCTGATGGTTAGTGCTGAACTGTGAAAAAATGGAAATCAATATGAGCAAAGTCCATATTTTGGAACACATGTGGTGATAACATATGTTAGCTAAAGAGTGCATCTCTGACCATTTTCAATAACATTGTTATGATAGGATTCATTATATGTGATAAGGGCTGAAGATCAATCCAAATCTCCAATCTAAAGTAGAGACCATTTGTAGATCCTTTTGTAGAAGGAAAGTTGTGACACACATTTCTGATATGCCATACACATTCTTTTGTGGATTTAAATCTACCCAAGAGGTTGGATAGCTATTGGCTGTGAAGAGATCATACATCAGAGTTTCTTAAACTATGGCCCTCCAGATGTTTTGGACTTTAGGTCATGGAAATTCCAGCCAGTTTACCAGGTGTTAGGAATTGTAGGAGCTGAAGTCCAAAATACCTGGAGGAAAACAGTCTGAGAAACACTGTTTTACATTGAGTGTGATGTTGGATCCAGTAGCCAATGGAGGTCCATTCCAACTCTTACATGGATCTTCTCACAGTAAATGCAGTGCAATGAAGCAGGGAAGCAAGAAACCATGGGTTGTATTGCAAATTATAGGGATGCTTCATTCCCCTTCCTCACCAAAGATCTTTCTGAACTTATGAAGAATACTCAGGGGAGAGAAATGCTAGGATTAGGGCCCAAGTAGGCAGTCAATACACACCTGAATATGCATTTTCAACATCATACTCTGTATAACCATAGGCTAGCCATCATGGCTTATAACAAAACTGTCAAATTAATTACATCTCATTTCACCATGTAGTGACAAGTAACAGTATGATGAGTTGCTTGCACACATGCTTGTAGATAAAAAGAAAATTTAATAGGCATTTTCAGTTTTATCCGCACTGGAATGATTCATTTTATACATTTTTATTCCTTGCTTTCTAAACACAAGCATAAGAAATAGCTTCACCTCAGGCTACATCTGTTTTAAAAGTGTTTACTATAGTCCCAACAACACCAGACCCATTTTTATGTATAAATCTACATAAAGGACTAATTTTTGCTGTAGGCTAATTGTGAAATTACATTGGATGGTAGTACAAAAAAAAATTATCAACTCCTTAGTGGAAAAGAGAGAGAAGAAAAAAAGAGAGAAGAAATGATTGAGGGAAAGCTGCTCTGTCCTAGATGTGATAATGTGAATGTTATAAGACAAAACAAAACAAAAAAGTTCTGTAAAAAAAATCACTGAACCCTCATAAATACTTGCAAGGAAATTGCTAAGATTTCACTCAAATATACAGCCAAGCTGCTTCTCTCTCTTTCTCTCAGAAAACTGTTGTCCCATTTTCTGCACATCCTAATAAACATTTCTGTAAGGAATGCCTTCTTAACATTGTACTATTTCTTCCCTTTTGCATGGGTCCAAATGTCTTTTACTATTAAACATTTCCCATAATCCAGTAATCATTTAAAAGTGTAAGCTGTAACTCTTGAGAAGTGGGGAGAAGCAGTTGAACAGCTTTTGCTGATCTCTCAATCAACTAAAAATCTTTTCCATGTTC
The DNA here is from genome assembly GCF_037176765.1 of Anolis sagrei. Lineage (NCBI taxonomy): Eukaryota > Metazoa > Chordata > Lepidosauria > Squamata > Anolidae > Anolis > Anolis sagrei. The sequence continues at coordinate 207,422,510 of NC_090023.1, read as the reverse complement.
TTGTTTTCCTAGCAGTACAGTTTCACCTCATATGCTATCAAGCAGCAAAAAAACAACATTGAGCTCCCCTTCTCCATCACTGTTGCTTTCTATAATGCCCTTTAAAACGTACATGCCTTTTTCACCAGTATCATAACAGAAAAAACCTTCTGGAAGAAATTATGGAACTGCAATGCACTTACTTAAGGCATGCTATGCTGTTTTAGAGCTCTTCTTAGAATGTTTACAATTATATCAATATAATTTCTTATATTAATAATAAAATAAAACAGGGCGCAATGAAGATATATTGCTGCCTGAGGCACAACAGTGAATGGCTCCTTTCATTCACTTACATCAAGATGTGTAATAAAGTAAGGCCACAGTATCCGCTGGGGTTTGGTTCCATAGCCCACAGTGTATATCAAAATCCATGGAAGCTGAAATCCCATTATACACAATGGCATAGTAAAATGGAGTCCCTTATATAAAAAATAGCAAAATCAAGATTTTCATTTTGAATATTTCTAAAAAGAAAAATCAAGCTGTGGATGGTTGCATCTATGGATACAGAATCCTTGTCTATGGAGGGCCAAATGCACTCACATATTTATTATGATTATGATTATGATTAGATACACAACAAGATTAGTACACAGCAAAAAAGATCACTATGCTGGCTTTTGTATTTGATCACACGTTGGACACTTCCCAAGTGCCTAGGACTGTGTGATATATTGGCGAATAATGCGTGCAGATCCGAGTAGGGTGGCCTTTTGCAGCTGACAGATTGTAATTTTTTTCAGCGCCAATTGTTATTAAGTGCAGACTTAGTCACCAACCAGGCTTGTGCCAGAGGAGTCGTCTTCTTCCTCTTCCTCTTCCTCTTCTTCTTCCTCTTCTTCTATTTATTTATTTATATCTCGCTTTATCTCTCCTGAAAGAGACTCAAAGTGGCTTAACATAAAAGCATTAGCATACAATTTAAAATATAAAAACATGCAAACATTAAAACAGAATTAAATATAAACAGTATTTTAAAACTGATCTAAAACCCATTAAAACATATTTGAAGTTAAAAACCACTGCACCGATTGACTTGACCTTAACTTGACTTGACCTTCTTTAAAGACACATCTGAATAAAAAGACTTTAGCTTGTCGCTGGAAGAACAGCAGGGAAGGCACCATTTTGACCTTCCTATGCAGGGAGTTCCAGAGTTGACGGGCAGTCACCAAGAAGTTCCGCTCTCTCATTCCCACCAATTGAGCTTGAGATGGAGATGGGACTGAGAGAAGGGCCTCTCCTGAAGACCTCAGAGCCCAGGGAGGTTTGCATAAGGGAATGTGGTCAGCCAAATAGCCTGGACCTGAACCATCTAGGGCTGCCAACAACACCTAGCCCCATCCATGTCTAGAAAAGTTAAAAGAGAGAAAGAAGTTTCATTTCATTCATTTTAAATTATATGTACTACATAACAAAAAAAATAATTCATCCCAAATACAGATAATATTAAATGATCACTTTCTCTTTCACTTTCTTAAATAAAATATCTGCCATGATCATAGCAACAGCATCTTTTTTGGATGGGAGCCTTTCTGTTATAAGAGTCATTGGACTGGGTTATAACTGTGAAACAGGGATGCCCACTCTGATCTGCTGCTATATTGGTTTGTATCTACTAGATCACGGGTCCTCAGACTGTTGCGGGGCTGGACTATAGTTTGATAAAAATTGAAACAAATTCCTATGCACACTGCACATATCTTATTGTAGTGCAAAAAAAAAAAAACCATGAAAGAACAATACAATATTTAAAATGAAGAACAATTGAAGTGTGCGCCTACTTTTGGCTGATGAGACAGTCAAGTTAATTAGGAGTGTTCTTATATGTTAGGGCACACCTAAGTCTAAAGTTTAGGGAGAAGGCTGGATAAATGACCTTGGAGGGCTGTATCTAGCCTGTGGGCCTTAGTTTGGAGACCCCTGTACTAGATAGAACTCAATCTAGTTCTAGTTCTTCATCCATAGATCTAAATGCCTGAATTAAGGAAGTTTGTATGATAGCCTACTTGTGTTCTGAGTATTGTGTGAGTCTTTTGACCACATAACAAAGGGCTAAATTCTGCAGCATGCATGGGTTTAGCCCAGGTAATCCACAGAGAATGCTGGCTCCCAGTTGCTGGTGGGACTCTGTGAGTGAAGTAAGGTGGAGCCAGTGCATGCCACCATCCCACGGGATCGCCCTCAACTGGAGCCAGTCAATGCGGGGCTTGGGGCACTGAGTTCCCCACACCCCTCAACAATGCAAATCAATTCCGGTGGCCATGTGACAAGGTCCCTAGGGACCTGTAACCCACTAGAAAGAAATACATTACAATTGAAGTGTACCTGATAAAGGATGTTTCTAATGTTGGTTTGAAAACTTGAATTACATGAATGGAAGAATAAAGCGCTCATTGGTACTGGGTGGTTGGAACATTTGGCATATTGTGCCAGTTATATGCTGCTAGGTGCCATGTGATAGACTTCGGAGCTTAACTTAAAATACTGACACAGTACCCTTTACAGCTTTAACCAGTCTAGAACCAACAAAGCTGAAAGTGAAATACATGATTGACCTAAAGTCAGTGAGCATCATGAAAGAATGGGAGTCAGAACAGAATGCAGGTTAGTCTTCCTCTACTTTAAGATCAATATCCAAAGCCGCCTTTCTTTATTTGACTATGCAAGCAGACTGCTAAGCACTGAAGGAATGCCACTTCCATCCCTCTCTATTTTGCCGGTGAAGATATGCCAGGTTCTATTACAGCAGAATGCCCTCAAACTTTTTACTCTTTTCTGTTGCATTTTATTCAGTAGTTTGGAACCATTTCAGCTTTTAATTCGCTTCCGAATTGAAGTTTGTATTTGAAGTGTATTGTTATACAGTAGGCCCTCGGTGTCCAGTGGGGTTTGGTTCTAAGACTTGCACAAATACTAAAATCCATTGATGCCAAAGTTCCAATATATAAAAAATGAAAAAGAAACCCAAGGTTTGCCTTTTTTATTTTTTTGTTGAATATTTTAAAACTATGAATGGTTGAATCTGTTGATGCAGAACCCATGAATACAGAGGGCCATTTGCATTGTTGAAAGCTACCATTGCTGGTTTTACACAAACCAACAATGGGAGCTGTATGAATTGGCTACTGTTAAGCAGAATTGATTTCTTGGGCATCTAAAATAGACTATACTGGATTGGAAGAATTGTGATATTAATGTGTGAAATCCTCTAAAACAGAAAATGCACCTGTCCCAAATAAATCTGCTTCTTTGAAATACTGTCAGGTATGAAGAAAGAATGTTGAACAGTTAAGGCTTGTGCTAAAGAGGAAAAATACAATGATCCCTCCCAAAGGCTTTCGTTATATTCCCAGAGCCAATTGACGGAGTAAAGGAGCTCAGATTTGTCCTTACTGCCTGAGCTTCCCATTCCATTTCCTCGTGGGTATGTTTTGCAAGTGTTTAACATGATTAAACCCCAATTGTTTACATTTTGTATTTACAGCCATTAGCATGTAAAACTCAGATTCTGTAATCCAGGATTGTAATCTTACAGTAGGTAAACACATGTTTAAACAGGGACCTTTCCAAATGTGGGTTGTTTTTATTATCCCTAGGGGTTGCAGCAATTTCTCTCGAGATGCTAGAGCTTAGCTTTCCTTGCAGAGTCAAGTAGCTAATAATCCTTTATAGAGGAAAGAAAATCAAGTTGCTATGCACATGCCAGAGGGTTTAAGTGCAGTCGGAGTTTTTTTGCGCCCTTGGTACAAAAGCTTTGCCATTTGCCCTCTCTCCAAAAGACTCACTTTTATATATCTCATCACCTAACACCTCATTTTAATCTCTTCTGACTTTAGGCAATGCCTTTGCAGACAAGGAGAGATTGATTTCTTGTTGAAAATGAAGAGTGTGTGACAGCAATTTCTTCCCTTCTCTATGTATGTTTTATATATACAGATGCTAACTGAATCAGGAAAAATATATTCTTTGTAGGGTATTTTTAAAAAATATATCTAGTGATAAAGGAGTTTGAAATTAAATGACAGGCCAGGAGAATCTCTCATATTTAGTTGACTGGTTGCCAGTTTGTTTGGAGGCCCCTGTGTCAACCCAATGTATGTTCTTCACTCAAAATTTTTATATTGTAATTTGGGAGTTATAGTTGCTGGGATTTATAGTACACTTACAATCAAAGAGCATTCTGAACTCCACCAATGATGGAATTTAACCAATCTTGGGACACAGAACTCCCAATACCAACAGAAAATACTGGAAGGGTTTAGTGGGCATTGACCTTGAGTTTGGGAGTTGTAGTTCACCAACATCCAGAGAGCACTGTGGACTCAAACAAGGAAGGATCTAGACCAAACTTTGCACGAATATTCCATATGCCAAAATATGAACACAGATGGGGTTTGGGAGAAACAGACCTTGACATTTGGGAATTGTAGTTACTGGGATTTATAGATCACCTACAGTCAAAGAGCATTCTGAACCCACGACAGAATTGGGGCAAACTTCCCACACAGAACCCCCATGACCAACAGAAAATACTTAAGGCCATCCAATCCAACTCTCTTCACTAGGGCAAGAAAACGTAATTAAAGCCCTCCTGACAAAGAGCCATCCAGCCATAGATATAGATTGATATATATATAATTCACACATAGACAGATATAGTCTCATAGATTTGAAAGGGACCACTAAAGGACAATGATATGTTGCCTGATCCAGAGTAGGCAAACCAGACAATCACTACATCAGCACTGACAAAGAAACAGCAAGAAATATTGCTTACCCACAAGCAGAAAGAAATTACATACATTAGAAACCAACACTTTCACATTACTTTATTTTCTAGATCACCAGACTGGGCCACAGCAATGCCTGGCAGGAGATGGCTTGTGTGTGTGTGTGTGTGTGTGTGTGTGTGTATACACACACACACACACACACACACACACACATATATATATATGAATGAGAGAGAGAGAGAGAGAGAGATAGGACTTCCTCCCTCCAGTCTTCATATTGAAAGCATGTGGAAGACATTTTTTTCTGAATATGAATAGGAAGGCATGCTTTCAGTAGAAGATTACACTTTAACATTAGGGAGAGCTTTCTGGTGGAAATTGCTGATCAACAGTGAAACATGTTCCTTCAGAGAGTGGTGGATGACCATCTGTCAGGAGTGCTTTGATTATGTGTTCCTAAATGGCAGGGGGTTTGACTGGATGGCCCTTGTGGACTCTTTCATCATAGGCTCTATCTACACTATCATATAATCCAGTTTCTGAATCCAGATTATCTGATTTGAACTGGATTATATGGCAGTGTAGACTCATATAATCCACTTCAAAGTAGATAATCTGGATTCAGAAACCAGCAGTGTAGATCCAGCCTCAGTGACTCTATACTATCAGTTATCTACATAGTGGATAGAAATATGGAGCATATAGGAGCATGAAGAAGAGAAGAGTAAAACCTTCCTTAAAATATTAGTTAGTTTACACAATAAGCGGAGGCATGACAAAGAAGGTCTTCTGTTCCACCACTTCTGTTGCAAACTATAAAGACACAGATTGAATGTAAACCTTGTTTCGTGATTCTGCACTTTTCACATTATTTTTGTATCAAATATCTTATCATAAGAATTCAGGGAAACCTAGCTCGTATACCAGGGGTTAGGAACTTCTCTGAAGTTTGCTCTGACCAGTTGCTTCTTGTTCCCAATGTTTGGGAACCCCCTGTTTTTTGTTTGTTTGTTTGTTTGTTTGTCCAAATGTTTGGAGGACTCATTGAGGAATTCATAGCCCTTTTTATTTAGCTCTGTGCAATTCATGTCTCTCAACCCTGGACTTAAAATAGTTGTACATGAACAAAGTTAAAGGAACATACAGATTGCCACTTAGAGCTGATTTGTTCCCAAAATAAATGGACCCTGTTTGTCTTGTTGGTTTTGTAAGGCAACTCCCTCTCTGTTTCTGGGAATTCTGAGTCAAACTGAGAAATGCCTTAAATGCAGAGTATCACGTGGCTTAGCGATGAGCTGTTATTGATGACGTGAGAAACAGGTGGTGTCTCTAGGCAATGGTACCCACTGGAAGCAATGATGGAATTGCACAAACAGGTGGTTTGGCACAGAGAAGAAAGGGGTCACTGCTGCTTGCTTTGTGTTGCTCAGAAAGAATATGAATCAATCTCGTCATCTGATAGCAGAAAGGGAGTTGTATAGGAACAAAGGCAGCTGGTTTGCCTGCAGTGCCCTCTCTTGTCCGTAGCCAAGGGGCAAGAAAATCAATGGATAGGAAAGGAGCAAGACCACGCCGACCTCCAGCATGGAGTAAAGAAAGGCCCAAGGGGAGACCTGAAAACCTTGCAAATTTTTCGCCTAATTCTCAACACTGACGATCAGTGTTAGGATTAAGAGACACATTCTCCTGCATTGTACTAATTTGATTTAGTTTCCCCAGGTTAACAGTTTTAAGTCCAGTTTGGGGACAGCAAGTTCACTTTTATCACATCAGCTGGGGGTAGTGTTGTGGTATTTGAGTGTGCCCACATGTGGGGAAAGCAGAACTTGTCACAGTTAATTAGACGTCTTCCCATAGTGATAAACACCAGTTCTTGATAAATAAAAACAGTGTGCTTCTACAGTGGCTTTTTTTAAAAAAAAAAATTAATACCATGCTTTGTATCTGTTATTACTAAAGCTAAGCCAGGTTTTTAAAAAACCCACAAATACACACAGAAATAGTTCTGAGAAGATTTCTGGGATTTTGCATTTTCTATCGGCAGTAGTCGTAGTTTTACTTAATACTCTATGTAATTCTTTTGCCATGATCGACTTCTTCCCTGTTCTGTGTATCAGAACTAGACTAGCCAACAGTGCTTATTTAGGAGGATATCAAATGGTGGCCAGATGACCAGTACAATGTTTGCTTCTGTTGTCACCTGCAATGGAGGGGTGAAAACAAAAGCAGCAATAAAGTGCTGCTGCTAAAAAAATACAAGAAAAACATTAGAGAATTTCTTCTCCTCAGGGAATACAATTTATTTCTCAATATGTATTTCTGCATCCACAAATAGAAATAGGGTGGACAATGGAAACACTACTTCCAAAAATGTTTTCTCCTTTGTTTTTTCATCTTTTTAACTTTTTTCATGTCAGGGGTGACTAGAGAAACTGCAAGTCACTTCTGGTATGAGAGAATTGGCCGTCTGCAAGGATGTTGCACAGGGGACGCCTGGGAGTTTTGATGATTTACCATCCTTGTGGGAGGCTTCTCTCATGTCTCCTCATGGGGAGCTGGAGCTGACAGAGGGAGCTCAACCCATGCCCCTTGGATTCAAACCACTGACCTATCGATCAACAGCCTGCTGGCACAAGGGTTTAACCCATTGCACCACCATAGGGGTAGGCAAATGGAGAGGGGGAAATACCCTTCCACCTCCCATAGACATCATAGCTACTCTGAACTTGACCAAAAGGAATGCAACATCATTTTTAGTTACAGGAATAGGATGAAACGTGCTGATTCCCCAGTTTTTGAGGGGAATGAGGAAGTCAAGCTGCAATGTTATTGTAGTGGATTGAGTGATGCATTAAATATGTTTTGGATATATTTCAGCTATTTTTTAATTTTTTAAATGAGGGTGACTGGGGGAACTGACTGCCAATTGGACCTTTAGGGGCTGTATAAGACCCATCAGGACATTTTTCCTGCCCCAATCGTTTATGGTGATTTTTATGCTGATTTTATGGGTTTCAGTGACATTGCTGTATGAGTTTTTTGACTTGTGGCTTGAAAAATATTGCCAACATACATAGGAAGAGATGAAATCCTTACAGATGTTGATTATATGTTTTCATGCTTTTGCAGGATCTTCTCTCAATTTTCAAATTTTACTCACATAACTTTTTCAGAAAAGGTTATATGTGTAAATATCATCCATGTTTACAAGAAGAAACAGCTGTATTCTTTCCCTGCCTATGGTTGGCTTCCCTATGCGAGTAGACATTATGCAATATGGTCTCTTTGCCTGTTGCTTTTGATTGCCACTCTGTGCCTTCTTTTATAGAAAGGTGAAGTAGCCAAAGAACTATATTGTTTCTCTTGAACAGCAGAGAAGTGCAATAGAAAATCCTGATTCCACCTAGTAGCACCTGACTGCATGGCAAAAGAACCTGCTGAAAACCCTCCTTGTATGTCAGCATGAAATATACAGGAGCCCATATACAGGAGCCCTCCCCAATTTTTCAGTCTGGGAACCTTCTGTAGGCTGAAGCTCTGGTCAATAGATTCTTATGGGATAACTAAGCAATTAGGAACTCAAAAAAGCAGCTGGGACCTTTGTGGTAGTCAATAATGCCTGGTTTTGGTAGGAATTGGGGCTGTTAAAGTTTCAAGTAGCTTAAAAGTAAGCAAAAAAAAAAAACCCTTTGTGCACCTGTAAGTCAATGTAGGGAGGGATTTGCCTGCTGAGTTCTACAAACATGGAGAGATTGACTAAGGAGGAAGTGAAGTAATGAGTTAGGTACGGTAGCAGTGGGCTGGTTGGGGTAGCTTGAGAAGCCCTAATGAACTAACTTCCAGTGTTCATGAAAATGTGATCCTAGGGGAACTAAAATGTCCTGTCTGCCAGATGAGGGTTAAAAGGGTCAGTTGTAAAAATCAGACCACATCTTTGTTTTAGAACATTTAGTGCATATGTAGGTTTTTAGTTGATTGTTAAAAAAAAACACCCAGTAATTGTGCTAGGCAAATGTCCCTAGTAGCAGCTATGATCTCTCTTCCTTCCACATGTATATCTCTAAAAACTCTTGACAAAATGTTCAGGTGTGCCTTCAAGTAAAGTGTATGGGGCAGAAAATGGAGAAAGAAGCAATCAAATTACAAAAGTTGTTTGTATTGGTTGAGTTTCACTCTGCTACTTTAGTCTGACTGGACCACCCACCATCTAGCATGCAGGTCTCTTGAGCTGTTTGTTTCCACTGTGAATAAGGAGCAAAGTGAAGCTTTAGTGCTCTGTAGCTGCAGTCAGAAAAGTATTCGGCCAGGTAATGAATGAAGAGTTCAGTGGGGACACAGTAGGCCAGCACACAATAACAAAGGAGGGTTTTCAGAAATCAATGTGGTGCTACAACTTGCAAGAGGGCAAGCTAGTTGTATGCTGTGTCCAGTATAAGAAGGGAAATAAAGCAGGAGGTCTGAGGCCTTAGAGAACTGGTCACCTGTCCCTTTAGAAAGGAGGAAAAAGGAGAAAGATAACAAAAGATTTGAAATTAAAGGTTTTTCTTCTGTTTGCAAGCAAAGGTTTGAAAATAGTTTCACACAGAGATATGGGGTGGGTGGCCATTTGCAAGACAGTGGGTAAGCATGGATGCTCTGTAGGTCAAGAGGTTAAGTGCTGAAATAATGAAAACATTATGAGTTCTTATTTGATTTTTTAAGTTGTTCTTTTTAATGTTGCACATCTGTTGTTGCCCTATTCCTATACAGACTGATCAGGGAGTAAGTTCTTCTGAAATCAATGGGACTTAATTCTGAGTAGACATGTAGGATTGCATTGTTATTATCACAACCTTTCCCTGTCATCTTGGAATGAAATACAAATTTTTATCCTCTACAGTCAGATAACTTTTTTGAAGTCTTTTATTTTTCAGTTTTTATGAATTCATTTGTGAATTGATTTTTTATGAGCCACTTCAAGCCAAAGGATCAGTAAATAAGTCAATAAATAAAAGTATAAATAAGAATTTGCTCTGACATGATAGCTTTGTGAAGGACTAAATTGACCCTGGAACATATGTGTATATCATTCAGAACTTGACTTCCTATACTTTGTTATTCAGTCAGTTTTTAGAGGAATTACCTCCCTTACAGGGTTTATGCTTCTCAATGTATGTTTAGCATTCATGGGTACACAATATGATTTTCCCAGGATTTTTTCCCTTATTTTGCATGGTTGTGCTTTTCTTTTCTTTTAAAAAAAATATTTTTCTTGTTTTTTTTCATAAATGAATAAAATAAATAGTTAAATAAGGGAAATGAGTGATATAGAATAGGATGGTGTGGGGAAAGAGGGAGAAAGAAAAATAAAATAAAAAGAAGGAAGGAGAGGGAGAGGGGGAAAAGGGGGGATTTTGGCTTCCATTCTTCATCTCTGTTTTGTGCACTGTTCATCTTTTGTTGAGTTCTTAATTCTGTTTGGGTAAATTGTCTCTTTCTTCACTGTGCTTTTCTTGTATTTGCTTCATTTTCTCTACTTATTTTTACGACCCTAAAAATAGGATTAAAAAGATGATCAGTTAGCATGACATGCTAAGTTATGGCATGTGATGAATGGTCTGAAATGACACTACTGAAGCAACATTTATTTTGTTCCATACCAATGAAGAAAGTAGATTTCACTTGTTCATGGATTTTGTATCACTGTTACAAAGTAGTAGCATTGTCACTTGTGATCATTGTCTCCAGAGCTCAAAAATGTTACAAATAGAAAATGAAGCAAATACAAGAAAATGTTACATTTTTGACACAATTTACAGATTTGGGGATTTGTGATCCAAATTTTCAAGATTCTGAATATTTTTGATATATCCATCATGACCTATTCACTGAAAGTTAAAAATGCAATAAGTGACTAGATTAACACAATTAACAATTAAATGGAGAATTGAGGTATGGGGGACCAATATTTCTTTACCGTCTATCAACTTTATTGTGCCACCTTGCACACACACACTTCTTCCATTTATAAACACTTGCCATGTGTGAAAGAGGGTATTGTTGCTCCAGCTGCCCATGTAGCTCAATTGCATCATGTCAGCAGATCTTTCCCAGCTTGACACACAATACTAGATATGGCTGGTTTAAGTTTTCCATGGAAAAAAATGAAAGCCATCTGTACCAAATTGAAACCAGGGCTCTGTTCAAAAACAACAATAAATATTGATGACTTGAGGCATGCTTGGATTTTTATGATGTTTGATGACAACTGGTATCACTTACAGAACTTGCATCATAAAAGAAAATGCAATGATGTTGCTTGTCATTGGACTACATTAAATGTCAGGAGAAATGTGTTTTTCCTTTATGTTTCAATCCAAATTTGGTTTGAGTGTCTACATGAAAGCTAAACATTCTGGTGTTCATAATACAGTTGTATGCAAAGTGTTGGATGTCCCAAAACACACCCTAGTTTTTGGCAGGCACAGAGGATAATAATTTGCACCCCCTTCGCATCTTTCTTTCCTTTGTCTTTGTGCTCACTAGCTTCTAATAAAACCAGTGTCCTATATTCTTGAAATAACGAGGGGCTCCATTGAATATGTAGAGGAGATCCTGTAAAATCAATTAAGCATTTATTTAAAATAATGATGCAGACCTGTATTAAATTATGGAGGTATCACCTTGGAAATCTTCAATGTGTTTTTGAAACCATAGTAGGCAATTATGTTAATCTTTAAATAGCAATTGATATATAGTGAACACTGAATTAGAAAATTCACTCTAGATTCCCAGGACTAGATTATAAGGAAAAGATATGTGCAGAGATGTGCAAGGTAAGTGCCAGAGATACAAGGTGAGAGAGAAACATGTAGTGCATTGCTTCTATCGCATGCATTATCAGTGGCAAATTCAACTTTCATTTACAATATGCATTCAATTATAAAGGTTCTTCTATTTTAAAACCAGAGTTGAGGCTATTTCACAGTGACCCAGATCAGGAAATTTGAACCCAAAGCTTCCATCTTATTAATCCTGCCATATAAAGAGAGATCACGTTATGGATTGTCAACAACTGCATTTACAAACAATTTAGGCTGTCACAAGTCTAGCTTGTGTACAACCACGTGTTCTTCAGTCTTTCAGGCCCAAAAACCAATAAGGGTTAACAGAGTTTCTGAGATGAGAAAATAGCTCTTACTCTTTTATTGATTTACGGAGCATCTGGTTTCTAATGAGAAGTCCTCAAGATAATCTACTGTGAGCTGGCAGGTAAAAAATGATGTAAAAATATTTAATGTGCAATTTTCAGAAACCCTTAACTTGTTGTGCCAATGACAATTTTGATCACGTTGGTTTGAAATTTGGTATAATGTTCAGTTGTAGAATTCATTGTGGATGTCAAGTTCCATGACATTAACTGAACAGGTATTATTTTGATAAGCAATATAGTTTTAAAGCTTATAATACTGGAACAATTTTTGCAATTCACTTTAACAAAAGAGGGACTCCCTTGTGCATTCAGTTAAAATAATAAAATAGAATGTGACTGAAAGATGCTTGCTAAAGATACACTACATTTTGCTTTTTTTAAAGTGATGTTTTCTTTTGATGCTTTAATAATGAATGTGATGGTTCTTACTGGATGCTGGTTGGACCAGGAAAATAATGTAACTGTCTCCTTTTCAAATTGACCCAATATACCACTACAATTCCCCTCTTTCCCTGCCATGGCTTCAGTCTACAGAATCCTTGGATTTGTCTTTTGCTAGAACTCACTGCCAGAGAATTCTAAATATCTCATGAAATTACACATCTCAAGATTTCATACATTGGCGCCATGCCAGTTAAAGTGGAAACAGTGCTAATGACACTAGGACTGTTTCATAGACACTATGAGAACCATGACAGCAAAGATATCCTGATGGGAGTCTTCTGATGGTGTGATACAATATTTAGAAGATGAAGCCCTTTTGGGGTTCACAAGGATTGGAGGGATCACTGGTAATCCAATTTATGGAGTCTGCTTATAATTCTAGTAAAACTATTAAGGGGCCAATTACTGAAATGCCACCTTTAGATGTGCAATTTGCTATCAAGAGTGAGGATAAAACATTGTATTTTATTTACATTTTATTTACATCCTAACAATAGAATTTGAATTTCTTTCTAGACCTAGCTCTGTGGTAACATTGCTGTGCACCCCCCCCCCCCACACACACACAAACACACCTCCTGTTGCTGACATTCACTGTGGCTGTCTCATAACAAAAACCAAGTTATTGTAAGACCATCATGTTGTGGCAGAAGTTAAACAAATGCATATCAAATTTGTTGTGATTACTTTTTCAGAGTTTTGTCACTGGGTGTTATTTTATTTCTAGAATTCATGACATGTTTTTCTTTTTACCAAAAATGCCTGGAATATAAATACCTTAAAAATAAATAGAGACATTCCTTGAATTCAATGTCAATATCACAACAAAACAAAGAACTCTGCCTAAGGCTGCACTATGGTTAGCACATGTTTATTTCTACAAAATTATTTCCAGCCCTTTAGCATAATAGCAGTTTTTATTAACTAATCATACTTTCAGAGATAAAATAGGAGCCAAACTCTGGTATGGGCATAAATGCCCCCAGGTATCTGGCAATTGCAGTAATACCTCCATTTTGTACAAGATTGGCACCAAAAGTTGAAATTGATGAAAGCTGCATCCCCAACAGAGAAGTCACTGCCAAGGTCTGGGGCACTATGGAACTGAAATGGCATTGGTCACCTTGGTGGATAATCTATGAAGACAGCTAGACAGGGGGAGTGTGTCCTGCTGATTCTCCTGGACCTCTCAGCTGCTTTTAATACCATCAACCATGGTATCCTTCTGGGCCACCTCTCTGAGATGGGTCTTTGGAGCACTGTTTTGCAATGGCTCGGATCCTTCCTGGAGGGACGGATCTGGAAGGTGGAACTGCAGGACTCTGTTCTACTCCCTGGCCTGTTGCCTGTGGAGCCCCTCAGTGCTCCATTATGCCCTCCATGCTGTTTAACATTTACATGAAACTGGTGGGAGAGATCATCTGGAGTTTTGGAGTTCGGTGTCAAATTTACGCAGATGACACCCAACTCTATTACTCCTTTCCAACAAAAGCCAAGGATGCTATTCTGGTCCTGAACCGGTGGCTGTCATCAGTGATGGACTGGATGAGGGCCAACAAGCTGAAACTAAATCAAGATAAGACAGAGGTACACCTTGCCAGTTGTAAGGCGGACAGGGTGTGGGATTTCAACCTGTGTTGGATGGGGCCTCCCCCTGAAGACACAGTTCCACAGTCTGGGGGTGATCCTGGATTCACCATTGACCCTGTGCACCTTCGCACAGTTAAAACTTGTGTGTCAGTTATATCCGTACCTTGAGATGACTGACTTGGCCGTGGTAGTCCAGGCCTTGGTCACATCCTGTTTGGTCTACTGCAATGCTCTCTATGTGGGGCTGCATTTGAAAAAAGTTCAGAAGCTGCAATTGGTGCAGAGATTGGCAGTCAGATTGCCAACCAGAGTGCTGTATTGTAAAAAGATGATCCCATGCTGTGGCAGCTCCAATGGTTGCTAGTTCACTTCCGAGCCAAATACAAAGTGCTGGTTGTTACCTATAAAGACCTAAATGGTTTGAGTCCAGGCTATTTGTCCAATCACATCTCCCTGTACAGACCATCCCATGCACTATGGTCAGAGGAGGAGGCCCTCCTCTCGATCCCACCCCGTCACAAGTGCAGTTGGTGGGAATGAGAGGGGAGACCTTCTCTGTGATCGCTCCCCATCTCTGGAACTTCTCCTTAAAGAAATAAAAATGGCATCCACCCTCCTCTCCTTTAAAATGCTCTTGGAAACACATTTGTGCACTTCGGTGTATGGAGAGAAGAGGATTAGGACATTTCAGTTCCACCGGAATACTGGCTAACCTATCTGTATCCCACTGCTGCTACGGTACATGAGAAGAATAACCTTGATGGCCATTTCAATGTATTTTAATTGCCTTTTCTAGAATTTATGTCTAAATGGGTAATTTATGTTATTCGATTGTTCGTATTTGGTCCTCATTTTAGTGTTAATTTCTCTTTTGTCACAAGTTTATGGTTACTATTTTTGTATTATTCTGCTTATTTTAAAGTGTTTGTATTTGAGTTGGGCATTGAATGTTTGCCTTCTTTGTGTGTAAACCGCCCTGAGTCCCCTCAGGGAGAGAGGGTGGTCTATAAATAAAGTTTTATTATTATTATTTAGCCATGTCTCTCTTTCCCATGGCTGCCCCCTTCTGTCCCCTTGTATTCTTTGAGCACATGGGTAAGAGCATGAGAAAGGAGAAGGAGCAGAATCTCCCATTCATCTGTCTTCTCCCTCTGGATAGTTCGGCAATGGTCAGTCTAAGCAAATGTAAATGACAGATAGATAAAATAATATATTTTACTATGAGCAAGAAGATTGTAACATTCAGATGATTTTAATGTTACTACTGGAGTATTGGATGAATAATTCTTTCGAGTCATTGAAAAAATGATATCTTTCATTTGGTTTCCAAAGACCGAATACCATTTTTCTTCAGAATGGTCTGTGACCAAATTCAAAAAAAGTCAAGATCAGAAGAGTATCTGAATACAGATGGTATGTGTCATCACTTCTTATGGGAAGGGTCTGTTGATGCTATCATTCAAGATAATAACTGGCTAAGGGGTTTTTTTTTTGGGGGGGGGGAGTTCTGTGAGCAATTACACTATATTCTGTGTATGAACTTACTTGAGACTAAGGACTTCATCACATTGTCTTCAGGAAGTGTCCAGGATGCTTCCTCGACAAACCTCAATGGAGTCCAACATATGACACAAGGCTACTTCTGGTAGGGCTCTATACAGGAAAAAAAAAAACCAAGACCAGTAGATATTAGGATCTATTTCTCTGGATGTTCTATAGCAATACAAACAGACTGCCCTAAATCAGTAACACGCACACACACAAAACAAAACAAAAACAGAGGTCACCCCAGGTTAGCATGCCATTGTTAATCAGGGTTACAAGCAGCCATTTAATACATTTGTGGGCACGTGGACTTTTTCTACAACTATGCCCAAGGTAACTCTTCTTACATGGTTGTTTTATAAAGTGGCTCCCACCCCCACAACCCTTTGCAGCTATTCTGCTGTTTTGACAGCTATTCCAGTAAAGAGAGACCCTTGAGATACATGGGCTGGTTAATTGTCTTCACTTTTTTTTTGGTTTCTGTAATCCTGTAAATTGAGAATGACTTTTTTCCAGAAAGATGGAAATCAATTAATAGTTTTCTGCCTCTTCTAGGTGTGTAAATTTTAAAGCACAGCCTAATCTCATTTTCTAGCAATTAAAACAAAGGTGGGAGGGAAGGGGGTTGTTGTCAGGTGTGGTTTTTTTACAGTATAGCCCCCCCCCCCCCTCACACATACACTAGAAAGCTATTCTGCCTTCAGCTGTCTTTACCAACTAGGAATTCTATAAGAAAGAGGCCATTAAAGTTTACTCTACCCAGTTTAAATTTGGCACAACACACATTCACTGCCAACTTTTCCGACTCAACATCTTAGTAAATTCTTCCTGACAATAGTTAGTGACAAGCATGTCAGAAACAACAAACTCAGTCACATATAAGGCTTATCAATAATTTAGTTCCTTTCCCCCCATGAGAGCCTGTGTGTTTTGCAATAATGAAATATATGATTTTAAAAATAAATAATAGGCTGTTGTCAGGCCGATTGTAGCTAGAAGTTATGAATTTGATTGATTGATTGAACATTTGACTTCATTCTCTCTAGGAAGATCAAAGAGAAGCTCTTCCATTTGCCCACGGCCACTTGCAATTTATTTAGAGATTGTGTTCATATCCCAGCAGGTAGCAATATTGGACTGAGGTACACAGAAAATCAGCTCTTTGAGGTTTTTCTAAATCCAAGGGATGCAACAAATGAGATTTTTTTTAGTTCATTAAATCATTAACCACTTAATCACTAAAAACAACCCATTAGTTTTCCTCTTCTTCCCTCCCCCCATGGTAGTCATAACCAGGAGGAAACAAGTATTTTCTTAAAACATAAAATAAAAAAACTAGTGTTTTAAACATGGTTTCCCTTTTCAAATGTGACAGACTGTAATTTTTTATTTATACAGCTATTTCCCCCTCCCTCTCTCAATCTCTCTCTCTTTCCCTCTCTTTTTGTTTGCTTTTTAATCAGCTCGGCAGGAGCTGGTGACACTCGAAAATGACAGGCGTATGAATTGCAATGAGGAACCAAACAACGGCAATATAGTCAAGACGGGAGGAGAGACACATATACAAAAGCGCACATGAGATGTTTGTAGAACAAATCTTGCAGTTACCCAAATGAGGAAAACAAGCCATAAAGAGTGGTGTGAAGGCATCACTGTGTAGTCAAAATTAATCAAAGAGAGATATTGTTTTTTTTCCCATTTCCTTGGGCCAACCATAGGTATGTTTGTATGTTTTCTGGGCAAAATGGTTGAGCAGATGCTGTATTCTATGTGCTTACTTCTCTCTCTCTCTCAAACACACTACACACATTTAGCTGCACCTATATCAATACCCCCTCCCTGTGACAGACACACAAACACAAACACACACATGATGCAAAGTTAAGCTGCACTTATACCAGGGCTGTCTGTCTTCTTGTATTGGAAACCATTGGGGTGTTAATTGGTTGGTATGGTTGGCACGTGCATACAAATCAGCAACCGGTTTCTATTGTCAGGTTCACAGCATGGGACCTACTGGGATTGAACAAAGAGTATGTTCAGACCTGTGAGGGATGTACAAACATGGGGATTAAGAGGAAGGGGATTGTTTTGCCCAGGATACTAGATTATCTGAGTTGGAACCAAAGATTCAAATTTGTCAGTTTATTACATTTGGCTTGAGAGTTGTGGCAGGGGTCAAAACCAATAGCCACTACATCAGCCAGAGAAAGAATTTGCGAATGGAAAATAATTAGTTTTAAAATATATCAGGACTAAAACTCATCCATTTCACATGTCCCTAGCTATATTATTTCTGAGGCACAACACAGTTTCCCTGGTGCAAAATGCACTTTCCTTGGTGCATTCTGAATTGCTCCCAAATTCTTCACAATATTACACATCCAAAATAACAATTTGGGCTTTGGAATGAAATTCCCTTCCCATGAAACAATTCAGCTTTAGAATTGTTTCATAATTGGGGACTTTCATTCCAAAGCATTACGATCATATCCACTCTAAGCAACACAATAGACTGAGTTGTTGTGGGTTTTTCAGGCTGTATGGCCATGTTCTAGAAGCAGTCTCTCCTGACATTTTGCCTGCATCTATGGCGGGCATCCTCAGAGGTTGTGAGTCTGTTGGAAACTAGTATAATTGGGTTTATATATATGTGGAAAGTTCAGGGTGGGAGAAAGAACTCTTGTCTGTTGGCGCTAGGTGTGAATGTTTCACACCTAGCTCCAACAGACTGACATTACTGGATTCTGGAGATGTACTGCACAAGATTGCATGGGGTAAAATGCTATTTTCCAATAGTAAACTAGTATATCAGATTGAGGAAGTATATGAAAAATGCTAATGTTTGATGTGTTAATTTACCACATGGCACATATTCAGAAAATTCTTTCGACCTGCTGCTTAACAGCATAGTATCCAGAATTCAGCCTCTTCCTCAAGTCTAATTTGTAGATGGCACCATCATATTATTACGATTTGCTCCTTCCCTTCAGTCCTCATGTAGTAAAGGTATATTCAAGCGTAATTTACTTTACTTTCGCCAACACAGAAGCAAGGTAACAGCTTACCCTGTTCTCACATGGATAGCAAAACATCAGAAGAGAAG
Source organism: Anolis sagrei (assembly GCF_037176765.1). Taxonomy (NCBI): domain Eukaryota; kingdom Metazoa; phylum Chordata; class Lepidosauria; order Squamata; family Anolidae; genus Anolis; species Anolis sagrei. Next base: position 207,403,855 of record NC_090023.1, on the reverse strand, counting down.
TTGTTGTTTGTATAGAAGCTCCCCACATGAGCAAGAACCTTGTAAAAAGCATGATCTTGTTTGCACAGATAGCCCTCATATAAATATGAACTTCCCTCTTCAGACATGTTATTTTTCTTGTGAAGGCAGTGATTGTGGAAGGGCAAAGGGCTAGGTGCCCCCACTTGTGTTGAAGAAAAAATAATCTAAAGCTTCTTGCTTTGGTTTGAAATAGTATGAAAATAGGTGCCATTCTTTGTTGGTGTTTGGTTAAATTACAGTAAAGATTTATATTGTTTTTGTAGTGGACCATTTACAATATACAAATGTGACAATTTAAAGATGTGTGATATTCTAGTGCAAAAGCTTGGCTGGCTCCGACTATGTCATTGCACTAGTCCAAAACCTACTGTACTAATAGCTATATATTTTCAAATTTTGCCCTGACCTGGACTATGATTTCAAACCTGTGTGATTTATACAATGTTTTAGTAATTTTATTTTTTAATTGCTTTTATCATTTATTACTGTTGTTGGTATTGAATGAATGCCCTTTGTGAATCCACCCTGAGTCCCCCTCTGGGAGGGTGAGATGGACGGGGTACAAATATGCGAAATAAATAAATAAATAAATAAATAAATAAATTTTATGGTTAGTCCTTGAAAGGAAAATTCAGGCTTCATTTCCCAGACTGAGCAGCATATCTTTGAGAACATTTTGTTGTGATAGAGTCAATGGTTAATTGTAGGAAATGTGCATTTCCTGACATTGATTGAGCTTTCCTTTGTTATAGTAATATCTGTCACCAGTTGAACAGTCTATGAATGACTATAAACCTAACATGATAAATATGGATATCCATAGCTTCTGGTCAAAAAGTTTAGTCACTTGCTAAACAGTTTATGGAAACTTAAATTCTATGCACTCTCCTTCTATATTAACCTCTGTAAGCTTCATTTATTTACCCTTGCAGAGATTTGTATTGCAAAATTGGCAGTTGCTGTTTGTCATTTTTAATTTTTTATCCCCTAGGCCTTTCCTCCGTGAAGTGCCATTTCCTAGCTATTTCTCTCTTTGGTGGTAGAAAATAAATCTCTATCCTCTTATGGACACAAGACTTTGCTATCTGTAATTGCAAGGGAGAAAACTGGATTATGCAAATATGCTTATTACGCTAAGGTTTGTTGTTAAGTTTGGGGCTCATTAGCACTCCAGACAGCATAGGATTTTTGTACTCTTTCAACAGCATTTCCTGGTTACACATATATTTTTCCTATCCTATTTCTTTCTGAGTCAGTCTACTCTATGGATACACATAGAAAATAATTCAAAAATTGGGGCCCTTTCCCCCAAACCCATTCTCTTGGTGCATCATGTCACAAATTGAAAATATTAATTATTTGCATGTGCATTCTACATCAATTCATAATAAGTGTACAAACTTTAATGGATGTCTGTATTGTTAGTGTTAACAATTCTAAAGAAATGGATTGAAGATAATAACTGGATTTCAGATCTTTACTGTCATAAAAAGTAATATGCGGTAATTAGACCTTAGAAATATAGGGTGGGCTGGACTAGGAGTCTCAAAGTTCTCTGGCCAACATGGCCAATGATGGAAAAATTTTGTACCCCATCCCACGCCAGCAGAGGCGGCCCTAGGTAATTTTCAACGGTAAGCAAACAGTATTTTGCCATCCCCCCCCCCCCCCCAACCAATCACTGATATATATTTTCTGTTTGTCGTGGGAGTTCTGTGTGCCATATTTGGTTCAATTTCATCATTGGTGGAGTTCAGAATGCTCTTTGATTGTAGGTGAACTATATATCCCAGAAACTACAACTTGCATATGTCAAGGTCTATTTTCCCCCAAGAGCGCCTCAAGAGCGCCCCTGGGCAAAATCAACTATACTGCAAATGCTTACTTTGCGTAATGGTTGAGCCGCCCCTGCACGCCAGTCATGGCATAAAATTCTCATTGGATATCTTGAGGTAGAGATTTCAACTAGCTCTTGATTTCCTGCATCATCTAGAAAGTGGTTGCCAACCACTTTCTAGATGGTTGTTCCTCCATACTTTTTAGATTTCAGCTTCCAGAATTTGTGAATATCAGTCAAGCTGGCCAGAATTGTTACACATGTTATGAACCCAAAGAGGTTCCTGTTCTTTTGTGCAGAGTGTATAAGGAATGGTAAGGTAGCTTAGATCAATGAGACACCTTGGAGACCAAATTTGGTTTTGCCACTATTCATGTAACATTTATTGAAGTACCAGCCTTACATAATCACATCAGAATCACATCAAGGAGAGCTCTCTTGCACACGCACACTCGTTCATACTCACGCACACACAGGCCTCTTCCGGTGAAGGTGATCAGTCTTTCCGAAGAGGAATGGACGGTCCCAGTGCCGCGGATCAGGAGACGTGCAGATCGTTAGAAGCCCCCTACATTTATAGGCCAAAATCCATTTTTCTTCATCTCAAGAGTCAAGTTGTCCCGTTCTCCTTCAAGTCCTCCCAAATCTTTGTTCTGTCCAAAGTTCGGGACATTAAGACTCCAGGCCTCATGATTTATGGGGTACCTCCTGTATGATCATGTTCTCCTTACATGCTCGGTTGCACATCTTATTGTCCATTGTCCTCCAGTTATGCCTTGCTGCGTCCTCGCTTCAGCTGCCAAGGCCGTCCCACATAATGCTTTGCGGGGACTCCATGTTGTTCAGGCCTGTTTCTTCTGCTCTTCTACATGCATACAGACATTCATTCCTTACACACAGCGCATGTTTTAATCCAGACAATAATTCCTGACTGTCAATCAAGCTGACTGGGGCTTCTGGGAGTTAAAGTCAGAAACACCTGAAGGAACAAAGGTTAGGAACCATTGGCCTAGAGGTTTGGACTAGATTGCCTTTAAAATACATTCCAACTTTTTGATTAGATGTATGTATATGTGTAGTGTTTACCCACAAAATTTAAAACCCTGTTTGTTTATTTTTAGATGTCCTTTACCATGATTTTGTAAAATGTAGATCACCAAGACAAAAGCCAGAGAAGAGTGTTTTAATGTTTTCATTCAGAGTATTTTGAACAGGTGTCCTTTTTAGCTTGGGAGATAAGATTGTTCTGAATGTGATTTCACAAACGTGGTCTCTCATTCCACACACATACACTTGGGAAAAATTACTGTTTTGTTTTTTTTAGGATTACAATAACCTTTAATTATAATTGTGAACCCAACTCCACCAGAGGCAAGGGACAAAGTCCCACATATTTAAGGATTTCTAGCAAAGAACATGTTATGTTTGGTCCTAAAGTTTTTGTCAGATGGAATTAAAAAATATGTTCTGTTGTGTTAGTGACTAGAAAAACTGATGAGCAGAAACAACTACAATTCCTTGAGCTGGCAGCTGAGAGTGGGATCCAAGCACATACATCAAAGGGATCACATGGATCCACCATTAAAGTGATTTTAATTTCATAAATGGAAATTTAGGAGGAAATTTCATAAATTGCTTAGCTGATTCACCAGGACTGATAGTGGATATTTAAATGGTCAAAGTTTTATAGAATATGTCTATTGATTTTATATGCATTTAAGTTGACTTCATTCAACTCCCACAATTTATCACCAGAGTGTATGATGTCTTAAGAGGAAATGGAAAGGTTATGGATATTTGACCCCATGTTTGGAGCTGCCTTTGCCCTGAATTACACAAGATTCTGCTGAAGAAAATACAACGGTGATATCAAACAGTGGTTGGCTGGTTGTTAACATTGTGCCTTTCACTGCCATCTGCTTCCCTGAAATATGGTACTGTTGACAGAATCAGGTGATTCAGACTGGGCAATGTGTTCTATTTTACTTTACTTATGACTGTTGACATCTAATAATGGCTGGTATGCTGTTGAGCAGTTACAAATAAGTAAGCTAGACTTATACATGGATGAGCGTTCACTATTCATGATCCTGGCACTATTGCCACAAACACGTATTTCCACTCCACCCTCAACAACCTTATTTTAACAGCCAGAACCAGTATTTAGTGACAGAGGTCTATTTTCCTGATGATGTCTGCAACTTTCTTCCATCAGTGACCTGTGGTGTAAATAGCGCAAATAGGATCCCTATCATAAAACTGCATCACTGGTAATAGGATGCTGGAAGTATCTCCTGCTGCCCCTTGATCACCAGCAAAAGGTACCTCTCTCACTCTGCCACTCAGTGTGGCTGCTGGAGTGTTGAGTTAGGACATAATGAGTTTCAAATTTGTGTAGGATCACAGTCAATGTCCTTTGATGGTGGATTGGGTTTGGAGGTTGCAAAGTGCTTGCTCCATCCAAAATGGGAATATCCTCTAAATTATGAAATATTTGGGGGTTGTGAATACAAAAGGTATTTGTAATTGCCTTAATGAAGCCTGGTCAAGGTTTTTCCAAGTTGCAAAAACAAAACAAAAAGTTCCAACATTCATTAAACTGAGGGGGGAGATAAAATCCCACCCCCAAAAAATCACACAAATACACACCCCAAACACACACCATATTTGCCAACTGGGAATGGAGAAGTGAATTGTAAGTCGTTTTTCTCCCTCATAATCCTGAGAATTGCAAGAATTTGGCTATTAATATTAGAAAAGTTACTTTTTGGATTAGGAGAATGTTGGGATTGTAGCCTCAAATTTAAATTTTTCAAGCTCTGCCGGGCATTGAATGGCTGGAAGGCTTGAATGTTAGAGCCTGCAGGTAGAATTGTTCTGAAAAGTATGCCTTGCTTCCGAGTCTGTCCTTTCCTCCCCCAATTTCATGTCTGATGTTTAATTTAATGGATATCTACATGACTGAGATTAGTTTTGGTTAGTATCACTTCTGAAGAGAGCATAAGAGAAAGAGAGACTAAAAAATGGCCAAAGATTAAAATCAGTTCAAGGCATTTTGTTAATCATACAAAATCTGCTTTTTAAAACTGCTTTAAAAGCCCCTGTTCCTTTCCACTTTCCAGCATCACCTCAGCACAGGAGGCACTGCAAATACAAATGCTGCTATTCAGTCTGAGAGCTGCAATGTTATTTAATTCAAATGAAGGCAGGAGCGAAGGTACCCTGTAGCCTGAGAGAAAACATGTGCAGTAAGTGTGAAGTGTAATGAATGAAACGTTTTGACTTTTGAATTATCTTCATGAAGAGTCATTTATATTTGTTAGTAAGCCTTTTGTCCTTTATTTCAAAAGCAAGCTTTCAAATTGCCAGCTTCTTTGGGAAATGTAAACATTTCTTAATTAATTACCAAGGTTTACAGGTTTAGAAACACACAGGAACCCACTGTTTTCATACTGTTTGTATTCATGTATCTCCCCTGTTAAAAACTGTCACTCCTTGGTGCAATGTAAAAGACAGAGAGATGGCAGAGGGCAAGAGCTTTTGGAAAGAGGTGCTTGAAGTCAACAACACCGTGAGCAAAGTGGAGAGTTAAAGCTTGTCCTTTTTTTCAGGCTACAAAACTTGTCTTCCCAAAGGAAAAGTTTCTAATTTGCTTTGGACAGGATGATGAGCTTGTGTGAGTCAAAATGGTTAAGGAATACAATGTAGTTCTAAAAATATGAAATGGAAATTGCAAATTTATTTCTCTTATTGTTAATTGCCAGGACCGGGCTATGGCACAGCTAGTTAGTAGCCGGCTGCATTAAATCACTACTGACTGAGAGGTCATGAGTTCGAAGCCTGCCCAGGTCAGAGTAAAGCTCCCAACCATTATTAGTCTAGCTTGCTGTCAACCTATGCAACCCAAAAGACAGTTGCATCTGCCAAGTAGGAAATTTAGGTACCGCTTTATGCGGGTAGGCTAAATTTATTAATTAACGACACCATTTTAAAAACCCTTCCATCAGTGTGCAGAAGAATGAGGAAGTAAGGACTCGGTGTCACAAGTGGATGGTGAAACAGCAGCTCCCCCTGTGGCCGGAATTGAGCATATCCTCATGAAGCCAGAAAAACTAGAATGTTAAATGCCTCTGTGTCTGTCTATATATGTTGTATGTCTAAATGGCATTGAATATTTGCAATGTATATATATTCATTGTAATCTGCCCTGAGTACCCTGCGGGGTGAGAAGGGCAGAATATAAATACTGTAAATAAATAAATCAAGTCAGCTTCAATTGATATTGACCTTATAAATAGGAGACCTCTAAGACACTATGCTCAGGTCATGCAAACAGTAGGGGCATGGCTTCCTTGACTGAATAAATCCACCTGTAATGTGATCTTTTTGTACTGCCTCCTGCTTTACAAAGCATTGTCATCTTTTCCAATGAAACATGCTGCCTCTTGATATGTATAAATACAATCAACTCAGTTTAGTCATTTGAGCTTCTAATGAAAGGCGCCTAGATTTGCTGTAAGGCCCACTTATTTGTCTTTTGGGGAGTTCAAGATAATCTCTAGCAATCTCTTTCAGGAACACATTCTAAATGAATTGATTTTGAGCCTGTCCTGCTTTCACGACCATATAAAGAAACAGGATATCTCTCTTTCTCCATAGCTGTTCACTAGACATTTTGTCCAACAGTGCTGTTCCCAGCCAAAGGATAGGAAGTAACAAATGATTCTAGTTCTGTCCTGTCTTCTACAAAAAATAGCCACATGAGTCTTTTTCAAAAGGGCTCCTCCATGGCTGCACAGAAAGGGATGCAAAGGACCTTACAGCACCTTTGAGACTAACTGAGAGAAAGAAGTTGGTAGGATAAGCATTCGTAGTCTAAGGGTACTTCTTCACATACATCTGATGATCTCTTCAGATGGACTGAACAACAGAAACAACATCTAATACAAAATGTAGAGCTATGAGTAGTCACTTTTATTTTCTTCTATCTGGTAACTTTCAACATCTTATACTTGATGAAGAAGCCAGGAACTTTAAAAGTTGGCCTGAAGAGTTTGGGGCACATTGCTGTAAGACAGACACAGTTATCCCTGAATATGTTGTTATGATTCATGTCTGTCCAGGATTCTCCCTGCTGAGATTTTCCAAAATTCAAAAAACAATGTATTTTTCTAAAACATTTTTCAATAAAAGGAGGAGGAGATGGTGGTACCAGCAGCAGAAGGAGCTGAGATAAAGTTGACAACATGCCTTGACTCCTAGCAAGTATTCTAAACAATAGCTGAGCTCTCCACATTACTCTTTTCTCTTGGCAGTATACAAATGGGGTTGCTAGAGAAGAAGTTGCTGCCATTTCCATCAGCAGCACTGCTATTTTCCTTATCTTCTCCTCCCCTCCTTTCCCTGCCAGGTTGGAAAAGCCAGTCTATAACAACCTTGAGTACTTGGTGGCCCAGAGTGCTTCTCTCGTTACACAGGCCTAGTTCCACCCTTACTTTTTAACCAGAAACACTTTTGCTTAATGCTGGGGATCCATCTGGTTCTCATTATTCAGGGATGGGAGAATTGCATCATAAATGAGATAAGAAAAATCATTGCCAATTCACTCTAACCTCAAGAGCTTCAGGAAACTTTGGCAACTATGACTATATCTAAATTTCAGTGCTTTAACTCATTTACTCTAGCTAGGATAACTATAATAGTTATGGAATATGGTAAGTTACAAGTACCAACAGCTAGTATGATAATTTTTAAATTTTCCTAACAATGCCAAAGAAAGGATAAAGCAAAAGTAATATAGTTTCCTGCATGACAATATTTTAAATTGGCAACTTCAATGAGCAAATGAAGCTGCCTGTTACTAAACCAAATCATCTGTCCATTTTGTCCAATATTTTCCATTTGGCCAGCAAAAAGAAGAGATAGTTTGAGATACCAGTCTTCCACCTGTAAAGCAAGTATAATGTCAAGTTGAAATGTATACATGCACTATGGCCTTCTACATACACAACTACTCCTATAATAATGTCAAGACTTCAGGAGCCAAGTCGACAGAGGAAATAAGCAGTAAGAACATTAAGACAAGATTTAACATTGCATAACTAGAACACTCAGAACACAGTAATTTGCACAAAAATGCTATCTTTACCATTTCTGAAGCAAAGCACACATTCACAGCATACACAAAAGAACTGTCTGATTGATGGGAGAGAAAAAAAGATTGATGAAAAAGACTTGAAAAGTGGCTAACTGATGAGAAAGCCTGATGAAAAAGATCATACTTTTGTGCAATTAACTATCACAGCTATTGTAGTTTTGCATATATGTGAGAACTCTCACCAGGAGGAGGAAAAGGAAAAGGAAACTAAAAGAAAAGGAAGGAGAAAAATTACAAGTCCATCTCTCAAAGAAAGAGAAAAAATATGCAATTTCTCACAAAAATTTTCCCCACCCTCAAATCTGGCATTCTCTGGATTGACATGAAGAGAGAACATACAATTCCCATTTCACTAAACATCTCATGAAATTAAGACATTTTCCTACAGTTTTTCAAGGACACAATATCATTGATAGTAATAGTTAGTTTTCCTCCTTTCTCTCTCTTTCTTTCCTCTCCAGCTTTTGTTTTGTTTGGTTCTTTTTTCTTGTTGCTGTTCACACATTGGCAGTCTCCATTGGTAGCCAGATTGGTAGGTGCATTGTGTAATCCTTTCCTAGATCTGTTCCAAGACATCTTAGAAGAAAAAGAGCAGTCACTGAAAAAGAATGGCAGAAAAGTTCAAGAAAATATTTTATAAATCTCCTTCATTCCCTGGGGGAATATGGAGGTGGGGAAGCCCCCTCCGAATAATTCTTTCAGGGAAAGTCTTCTGAAACATTTCAGAATATCTTGGCTCCAAATTTCTCCCTTCTAGAGTGCAACATTAGAATGGGTGGCTTGCAAGGGATTGATGAAATTCAATGCATGGCTATACCCCCTAGAGAGAAACTTACCAGTATTCTCAGGTGTAAAGCAATGGCATTTTGCAAACAACCATCCTAATAATTAGTCCCAAATTGGATGTGGTCATTCCTCCCAGAGCTTGAAAAAGTTGCCTTTTTGAGTCACAGCCTGGGGGATTCTTATCGCTGCTGTCAATAATGGCTCATCAGTTATGGCTATGAATTCACGGACATCTCTCTCTCTCTGTCTCTGTTTTAAGAGTCTAGGTTTTCAATATGTCATTTCTTATTACTGCAACAACGAAGGCCCAAGTTGAGGATTTGCAGCCATTAAGCCTCTGAAGCCGCTCCTGCTTTCAACATTCATCATTCCTTGCCTGAATACTGCACTATTTGAAAGTCCTTGTCATAGCCTTCATAGACTATCTTGCTCTAAAAAGGGAGCCAGTAAAAACAACAGAAGCATGTGCTGGTAGAAATAAATAAAGAATAAAATGAAACAGCTCCCACCATTGTGTCAAACTTGACAAGTATGTCACTGGAGCTCTGATGCTTCTTTCTTGTCAGAAAACATTCTAGTAAGTGTCTGTGAGCACCCTAATGAGAGCAAGGAGATCCATGCCAAGTAAAATGGTCATGATCATGATAACGTAACATCGTAACCACATCTAGCTGTGAACTCTGCAGAGCGTGCCTCCATTTTCTGGTTTGGTGAACTTCAGAAGTCAAACATTTGGGACAAAACCCTGAGAAATCAACAGGGAGGACCAAATAAAAGGAGAAGAATTTGAGGACACAGAAATACAAGCATGATACTGTCATGAAGCTTTCTGTCCCCTGTATACCAGTGAGGAATGATCTCTCCCTATCTCCCTCCCCAGACTATGCTACCTAGAAAAGGAAAAAAAACCTACCTGACATTGTATGATGAAGGGCTGGCTGACTGTTGGATCATCCCTCTGTCCTGCCTTCTCCTTAAATCAATCTTCTTCTTCCCTTCATACTCTTGTAAGCTTCACAATTACTTTTTCAGTAAGCTGACCTGTTTTTGGCAGTTCCCTAGGGAGTTGTTTCTCAGGAAAAAAATCTCTCCTAGTATGAAGATAAAGAAGATGGCATAGGAGAGCAAGAAAAGATGGTTATCCAAACTATATCCCAGCAGTTGGTTACTATTCGCTCTGCCATCTCTCAAAGTTTGCAGATTTTGATGCAAACTGACCTGTTCTGTCCCTTTTGGACAAATGTGCATATCAATGTGTAACCTTCCATTGGGTTATATTCACCAAATGTAGAGCCTTGGAAAAGTTACTTTTTTGGTCACAGTTCCCAGAATCCCTCAGTGAAGCCAATGTCTGTCCAAACATTCTCTATGTGGTTTTTCTCCAAGAAACGTCACAAAATAACATGGCTTTTGGACAAAGACACCTAAGATGAATGAAAAGAAGCCCTATCAATTCCTACTTGTCCAGTGCTATTTATTTCACAATAGGTTTGACTTTGGACCCTTCCATACTGTCATATAACCCAGAATATCAAGGCAGAAAATCACATAATATCTGTTTTGAACTGGGTTATCTAAGTCAACACTGCCATATATATGCCATACATATTTTAGTGATGTCCTGGTGCATTGTAACACAACATTTTTTAAAAAAAGAATTACGTTTTATTTCTGATATGTCTCCGAATTAAAGAAACCCAGGGCCCTTCCACACAATCATATAACCCAGAATATCAAGGCAGAAAATCTCACAATATCTGCTTTGAACTGGATTATCTGAGTCCACATTGCTATATATTCCAGTTCAAAGCAGATATTGTGGGATTTCCTGCCTTGATATTCTGGGTTATATGGCTGTGTGGAAGGGCCCTTTCTTGTCTATATAATTTGTGTACATGTGACAAATCTACTATAAATCTGCTATAAATCTATCTACACTGACGTGAGAGTAAGTTCTTTTTAATCAATTTTGTTTGATAGTCTTGACTTGAGAGTTTTACTGTGGCTTCTTCCAGACTGGCCTAAAGAACCAGGACTTCTCTCAATGCAGCTCCTTGGGTTGTTTATTTGGGGTTGGTTTTTTGTTTTTGTTTTTTGCCAGATTTGATGGTTGTTTGTTGCCTCTTCACTAACTTGTTCCATTTTAAAGGTTCTGATTGTCCTGATTTCTTGAATCTGCATTAAGCTCTTCCGAAGATTTTTTTAAAGGGCAGGAAATAGTTTGCTTAGCTGTTTTTTAAGAGTTACAGCACAAAAATACTGTTTCAGTGATGCCCTGGTGAATTGTAACACTATATAAAAATGAATTACATTTTAGTTCTGATATGTCTCCAAATTAAAGAGACTCAGAGCCCTTCCACACAGTCATATAACCCAGAATATCAAGGCAGAAATCCCACTATATCTGCTTTGAACTGGGTTATCTGAGCCCACACTGTCATATATTCCAGTTCAAAATAGATAATGTGGGATTTTATTCAGCTGTGTGGAAGGGGCCCCACTTGAGGAAGAATACCAAATCCTTTTGCTCATTATTGTAATTGCCAAAGAATAATAAACGCCAGTGTCATTTGGAATTATTTATACATACATTTACATACACAAACAAAACAAAACCTGACACCTACAGCAACATATGTTACCTCCAAACACACTTGTCCCATTTGGGGGAACCCTTATCCTGTATTGTGTGTCTTCATTTTAGTGCGTGCATGTGTGCTTATGATGGGAAGATGCTATATTCTTGAATTTACAAATGTCCTTTCTGCTCTTGATTACAGCAAGAAATATCAGCCAGTGTTTGTAAGACCCTCAGTTCCAACAGACCTCATTACCTCTGAGGATGCTTGCCATAGATGCAGGCGAAACGTCAGGAGAAAAATTGCCTCCAGAACATGGCCATATAGCCCAGAAAAACCTACAACAACCCATAAACAAAAATGTCACTTGAATAACATTGTTAAATTTTATTAAAAAGCAAATGTGAGGTAAAAATCTCAAATATGTAGAGTCCTTAACAGAAAGAACAAGCTACATCTGCATTTCTTCTTTGACAATTCACTCCATGGACACTAAAATCAATATACATTTCACTAAAATAAATTAAGCAGCCAAATCTCTGGACCTATTTTTCTCCAATAAAAATGAAAGCCTACTAGGTTCAACAGAAGGATTGTGGACCACAGAAATGCCTGCATTCATGTTATTCTCGCAAGAGTTCGCTTGCAGTGACTGATATGCCTCTTTAAACTAGGTCCATTTATGATTGCCAATGTAAAGCCTAAAATCGTTTAATCATTAGAAGCCTTGCTGACTTCAAAAGTTATAGTTCTGTGAGTTATGGTTTCTTAATATGACCAGGAAATTAAAGTATTCATAGCCAAGTGAATCACAGGTCATGCAGCACAGTAATATAGGCTTACAATGAAGTACAAAGATGGAAGATTCTGCTTGTTGCCAAAAGAGAGACAGAGAGACCTGACTGAGATATACAGACATATAAGAGAGAGAATTAACCCAGGGCTTGACTCAAATTATAGCTGTAGCCCCAAACAGAGTGGTTGCTTGGTTTTGACCCCACTTACAGTTACAATGAAGACATTTAAGAGAAGAGGTGCTATGCAAGTATATCTGATATCTACAAGCCATCTGTCTAGTGGCCTAGTAGAATCTGAGCAATACGTTTGGCTATGAATGCTGGTCTTCCTCAATACATAGTACATCCTAATTCATACCACCCTGTTTCATGACTTCAGTTCTTGTTATCTGAGAAGGCCTACTTGCTTTTCTGCCAGTGTGGCAAACTCTGAAGAAGGATACATTGGGGAAGAAGGAAAGGGATGAAGCCATTTCCAACTACTTTTTACACACATGGAAGACCAATTTGCTAACATTTAAGCTTTTCTTATATCTATCTATGTAAATAAAAGTGAAAATGTGTACATACAGTACGTATGTGTGGACCACAAAGGCTCTTAAATGGTTTGATGGATCTGGATCAATTTGATACATATATCATTCGAAATTAAAATGCTGATGGGGTTTACATTTTGAAAACCCACCCCTTTTGGGGCCAGGACCCTGACCACAAAAATTGGATAATGCAAGAAGACCTGAATCTTGCAAATAGAAGGATTTGGCAGGCTCTTGGTGCTCCCATGACATCTCAAATCTTGCATGTCCCTGAAATTTCCTGCAAATCTCACAATGGCAGGCTAGCAACCATCTCAAGATATGAAGTTTACTCTGCAAGCTCATTGCTTAGGTGAGCAAGAACAGAGTGTCATAAACGTGGTCACTGATTAGTCCAAACCTAAGTCCAAACACTAGAAGCTAGCAAACATTAACAGTCCAGTGTCAGTGGTGCCAGATACAATAGTCCTTGGAAAGCAACCAAAATATCCAAAAGTTTTGTCCAAGGCCCCAACAGAAATGATATTCTGACATCCCTCTTGCAAGGGCAGGAAAGATCCAACATAATCAGAGTAAGCCTTTTTATTCTGAAAGCTATTAAGAAAAGAGCAGATTTTCTGAAAGAAGAACCAGGAAAATGAGATTCTGACTATAAATAGAAGGTCAGCTGCTGTCCTGACCTTTTTGCCTTGTTTTTTACTCGTGTTCTATTTTGAAATGGTCATATGACTGGTCAAATAAATAAATAAATAAATAAATATTATTATTATTATTATTATTATTATTATTGTCCAAGGTCAGAATCCTGAAGTACAAACAAGAACCACAATACCAAGATTCAGAGTTCCAGAAGCCAATGTCAGAAGTTCTTTGGTATCAAGCCAGGAAGCAGCAGAGTCAGATCGTAGGTCAAGAACAAATGGGTGTTAGAGTCAAGCCAAATAATGACATTGTCCACAGGGAGAGAGTTACAGAAGCAATTGCTTAAGATCTCGGCTGCTACTTGATTCATTAATGTTTTTAGCTAATCTATGATACCTGTGGACCCCTGCACTCTGACATCAAAGCTCTAAAGGTGTGGATATGTTTAACCCTTCTGTATCTTGCTCAGACATGTTTGTTTTATCTTCACCTATAGAGGCTTGCACAGACTGCTTGGGAATATTTGCTTCTTCTAAGGGCTCATATTCAGGAGTGCCTGAGCTAAGCATGGCAGGCTGCTGGGAACGGCTGGCCACCATCTCCTATACTGATCCTTCTAGCAACTCCTTGGCCTCATTATTCAAGCTGCCATGACAGTGAGGGAAAGCAGGTGTGATGCCAGTCTTGATCACAGCCAAGGGAGCATTCCTTCCTTTCCCCTCCCTTCCCTGCATTCTGTACTACCATCAATAAAACAGTGGTCCAGTGAAACAAGTGTTTGCCATGTCTGACAGACAGTTATATGTTTCATGCTCCAGAAGTTTTCAAGAACAAAAAATTACATATTGAGAAGTGTAAAAAGTTTTTAAGATAATAAACTGACGATACTGTCCTTCACTTCTCTGATTCAACTATTCCTAAAATAATAAAGCCAACAATGGGTGCTATTAATAAATATAATTAGAAAATTTATACCCAAGCAAGGCTGGGTATGTACCGATATGCTAGTATGTAGTAAAGGATCCCTAACAGGCAATTTAAAGAGCAATGTGAAAGCATTACTGCACCTAGCCACAGGAAGAAGTAGCATGGAGACCAGCTACACCAAGAATGAAATATTTTTTTATATTTCTTTCTGATTCAAGTATGTCCATTCCTCTGAGAAACCAAGGAAGATAGTTCAGTGGCAAAGTATATGCTTTGAATGCAGCGAGTCAATCTTTTGTATATTCAAATAGTGAAAAGATTGTGTCAAGAGGGATTTGAAAGATGGCTACAGACTCTGGAGAGCTGCTGCTAGTCAGGGCAGACAATACCAGGCTGGATAGGCAGTTAGTTTAACCTATTACAAGACAGCTGCCTAACGACGAATTTGTACTATGGACCAATTTTGTCTTGGGGGTCAACTTTGCATGTTCCATAGTAAGAGAAGGTGCGGGCTTACCATTTCCATGTCAAGGGGCCCATTACCAAGAACAGTGTCTGATGTCATACAATCTATTTTTTGCAGATGGCGAAGAAGATTGAGTGACCTGCTTAACATTGCACAGAAAGGCTGTTGTAAAATCTGATACTGAAATCTGACCTCCTGAGAATTATGAATACCAGCTTTCTCTGTCTACATAAATATTACAACCTGTTGTACTCTTGTTTCCCAAGGCAAAGAAGTATATTATCAAACTAGCAGCATTGGCTGAATACAATTACCTGGGGTTTATTTAGAATGTGTGTACATAGCTAGGTTCAGTGTGGGCTAGGGTGCAACGAACTGAAAGTAGGCAGCACTCATTACCATATTACATTTTCACAAACTCATCGCTAAGTGAAAACATTTGTAGCAGGAGATGAAGTTATACATTTAGGAAGCAAATAGCTTTGCCTGGCTCACATTCTGGAGACGGACTTCTTAGAATGAAAAATTATGGCAATTCAACAGCCTTTTAAAGAGGGCATTTAGTGCACTTTACAATGGGTTGTTTAAATCTATAATCTGGAAATTACTTATTTATTTTTAATTATACCTTTTTCAGAAAAAAAACATTATTACCTTAACACTAATGTTTACTTACTGTATATATTAGATATAGGCCAAGAAATTTTATTCAACAAATCAACCCATCAAACCTCGGTCAACTTATCCATGGGTTAATGTAAGTACTGTACTTTCTGATATAAAAAAAGAACTGTCTCTGAGTGAGAAAAGGGAAGAGCTCCCTCTATCCCAGAAAAACTTTTTCAAAAGCACATTCTAGAAAAGGGAGTAATTTTCCTCTCAGCTGAATAAATACACAAACTTACCTATTTTCTTTCTGCTAAAAATGAATTTGAAAATCTTGTGGTTTTTGAAATCTAGTCACAATCTAGAACTTATTCTGCACAAAAGTCAACCATGGTTTTTACAGAGAAAACACCATTTGTTGTCTAGGTAAAAGCAGAAATATTATTTTCTTTGCAGAAAAAGCTGTTTCCTATGTAGAAATTTTTGCAAATCAAGTACTTGAAATTTTTGCATGTAATATCCTCAATTACTATTTTATGTGCAAAATAACTGAAATTTGTGCAGAGTAAGTCCTAAACTTCAAAGATTGATTATTTTCATCAATATTGCACAAAATATGTTTTAAAATATTTTCTTAATAGTTTTGAATATTGTCACTACACACAGATGCCTTTTGCATGCCATTTAATTTTTCCCCACAAGTTTTCAGTCACATTTCCCTTTGATGCGATGTCTGGTTCTGCCCCAACATCAATGATATAAAACATAATTAAATTAAATATGATAATAAATACAATATTGTGTCAAATGTATAAGAAGTGGGCCAGTTTCAAGCTATAATGTTATCAAAGAATTTACCAAGAAAGAAGGCATGGAAGTAGAAACCCATTGCCTTCATCTGCTTCACACTGACATTTCACTAACTATTAAAATGTTTGCTTTTGTATGCACGTGACTCTCTTCTAGCTAATGAAACTGAACCCTCATCTCAATTCTCCCATAGAGCTAACTGAATATTCCCAGTTTATATATTTGTGATAAAAGAACTAGGAAAGCCATTTTGCTAGTTACTGCAGTTTTATATTTATTTCATTTTTTTCCTGTGGTGCCTCCTGATGGGATACAATCTAATAAAACTTCCATTTTCAAGTTGAGATGAAAGTACTACCTATCTGATAAATCTGGCTGTAGACACTAATGCTGCTTGGCTTTGTTTTTATATATTATATGCACAAGTAACATTAATTGTCACCTTTTTTCTTAGTCTTTTCCGTATGTTTTTAATCTCTGTGGGCTGTATTGATTTTCTTCTCTATTGAATTCACTGTTGCCACCAGGGCCTCCTTGTAGATAAGGTGTTTCAGTTCTGTGTGTGATATTTCATGGGAAAACACTTTTTTGAAAGTATTTCCCACCTACCCCCACTCCTTTTCAGAGTATTAAAAGGAAGATGCTGTTTTTTAAAAAAATAAAAGGAAAAGAAAAGAAAAGAAAGAATTCAGAGCACAGAGCAAAGACTTTTGATGCCCTTTCTTTTTTTAGCAAATCCTTTTATTTGACTGTTGGGAATGAGTGTGGGGTTTTTTGGGGGGGAGGGGGGAGTTATGGCAAATGCAGACTCGTGTTTTACAGCCAAACCTGTTTAAAAGGTTACACAGCTGGTTTGTAATGCTGAGCAGGCCTCCATTACTGGGGAGAAGGAAGTGGTGCTGCTAACTCCATCAGTAGTAAAGCATCAGTAGTAAAGAGCCATCCATTCTTTCTCTTTAATTTTCTACCCCTTCCTCTCTCATTTACGGCCCAGTGGAGTTGATAGGAGAAAGTGCTAACACTGAACATTAAAGTGACATATTCAGGGAAGTTAAAGGATGATTGTCCATGAAGGCCTGTAGTGACGCAGCCATTCTCCCTGCATGATGGATGAAGACTGGTATCCCACCATAAATAAGCAATTATAGAGAAAGTGACTTTGGATATGAGGTGGGAGAGTTTGATTACAAAAATAACATAAGGCATAAAATCTTGAGTGCATTTTTCCCCCATTGCTTATTTTTACTTAAGAAACAGAAGCTCCCATTCAATGCCAGCCTGTATGAAATTGTAGTCTAAGAGGGGCCATGCCAGACTTCGTGGTGCAAAAGCTTTTGAGCCAATACAAGTTAATCTCAAAACAGTACAGTGGTTTCCCTCATGACTTTTCAGAGCTTACAAGGCAATTTTGCTATTAAAAAAAATCTCAGATCGGGGGAGACAATAAAGAAGGAATAGAAGTCCTAACTTCTATCTAACTTGCCTGTCCTGTAGAACAGACGTTTTCAAGCTATAGGCTTTATGGCTCAAAACTCACCTGGGATGTTTGACAAGACAGACTTCTGTCTCTATATATTCTCTGTGCATACATGTCCACATACAATGTGGCATTTTGCAGATTGAGAAATAGCAGCTGCAACCCTTCTTTTTACAAAGAAATATTGTTAATGTACACAAGAAATAGAAGTACACAAGGAAGGTTTTCAGTTGCACATTATGCTATTCCAATGTATTAAAGCAGAAAAAAGACAGGAAAAGGAAAGAAAATATGTTACCAATAAGTTTCTATAAAAGCAGACCAAATGTCCAGATATAAATCCATTTGTAGATTACATCTGGACACCACTCTTTCAAATGTTGCAAGCATTGTTAGATCTTCTGTTCATTGAATCGCAGGTGGGAGAAAGTTATCTTTCCAATATCAAAGTATCAATCTTGCATTAGTCAAGGTGGTGTAAAAATCTAACTCCGCTAGCCCTTAGTTAGTTTCTATGGTTGTTGCTGTGTGCCTTCAAGTCACGTCTGACCTCTGGAGACCCTAACACCAACCTATCACAGAGAGGGGTTGTCTTTGCCTTCCTCTGAGGCTGCGAGAGTGTGACTTTCCAAGGCCACGCAATGGGCTTCCATGACTGAGCCATTGTCCAACACTTTCCAATTTCCAAGATCAAGATAAATATTGTTAAACAGCATTCATATATCTAAATATTAAAGAGCTCTTCAATACCAGGTGTATCCATCTATTAATGTCCACCCAAATTAAGGCCATTTGACACTCTCTCCTAAGTTAAGATATATAGACAATAAATCTGTTAAAAAGGGAAATTTCCTTTATATTATTGCTAGCTGCATTTTTTCCTTAGGATTCCCCAAATGCAAAGAACTGAGGCAATGTCAAAGATGAACATTCACTATATATCATATGGATGTAAACTGACATTTGTTGAGAAGTCAAAAGATGTGGATTTACATATACTTTGCCATTTTGGGCTTTTAAAATGAATTTGTCCATGAGAAATTTATGATCCAGTCACTTTTTCTCTGGGCCACTCTATTAAGAGAAGAACCATTAATATCTTAAGACAACTACCTCACTATGTCTAATGGTAGGACCTTTGCTATATATGCTGTGGAGATTGATTATAGCCTTTTGTCAAATATGAAGTGTTGCTAATCTGAATGTTAAATAAATGCAAATAAAGGTTTGAAGATCTTTGTAATATTAGTACCCTATAATGAATCCTTCAGTTGGATTTCAAAGAACTATTTAGTTCTAACACTAAGAAAGCAATTCTCTACTGAGGATGAATGGATATTTAAAAATACTGGAATAATATATCCAGATGTTATGGTTTTCCTAAGTGTCAGAAAGCTATGGCAAAGTTAACCATGAGCAGAAAATATTTGCAGTTTGGCATTTATTCTGCATGAAATACACATTTCTGTAATGAACATTTCTGCAGAAAGAACATTTCTGCTCTGAAAATACAATTTCTGCAGGAAAAAAATATACACATATGGGTTTTTTGTTTGGGTCCAAAGTGCAAACAGTTCCTGAAAATAGCATACTTTCTCTCAGCAAGGACAAAAATTGTAAAATTATTTACTCATGTCTATGGGCCTCATCACACTAGAAGAAAATCCACTTAAAATCCAGTTTCTGCCTCTTGCATAATTCTGCGGTTTGTGGTTTAGAGAGGAACCTTTAACCGCCTCACTAAACTACAAACCCCAGAATTCTGCAGGAGTCAGAAACTGGATTTGAAGTGGATTTTTTCTATAGTGTCATGAAGTAGTATGAGACTGAAATTGACATCCCTATTCTGTTACTAACTTTTTATTGTGACAAAAGTCTTGCATCCAATGTTGTAAATGTTATTGAGGAGGTAACATAGGAAAGGGAGCAGTTAAAACTAATGTACAGTTCATAGGCTTGTGTCTGTTTAGTAGGCTTGTGCAACTTGTCCAAAGGGCATGCCATTTTGGGTCCATTGTCGGCTGGCCCCTCATTTTGTTTACTGGGAAATTACTCAAATTAGGAGAGGTGTAGCCGTTTTCATTTGGCAAAGACTTGGCCCATCGGCTACAATGGGAAACTTTAAAGATTCAATCCTCTGTCATTTTAAGGCCAATCTGCATGAAACTTAACTCAGTTTTAGACTCCATTTACAACTGTAGGCCTACCAAGTTTCAAAACAATTTGCCAATCTACTGATTTTTTAGAATTGTTTTAAGTTATAACCATTTTTTTTTTAAAAAAAAGACTAACCAGAAGACAGAGTTCTGGGAATTATAGTCACCAGTTGAGTCCATTCTCAGCCAATCAGAGCATGGAAACAACCAGGCTTATTCTGAGTAACAGAGAGAAAACTTCAAATCCCATCATGCTCCAAAAGGAACTCAGAGACTTTCAATGTCCTCCCAATGCAAGTTTTGGTGGGAAAGGGAGTTCCCAGCAGGGTCCTCTCTGAAGGAGGAGCCTAGGAAACTAAAAATGGAGGGATGTTGCTGCTGCCGGTGAGGGAGAAAATAATAATCCCATCTTTTTCAGGAGACCCATCAGATCCCTGCCTCAGGTATTTTGCACTCATCCTCTGCAGTAGCTGATCAAATCTGGCTCTCTCAATCCATTTTGCTGAGCTTTTCATTTCCCTTCTACCCAGTCTGTTTTTGGAGATTACATTAAATGGACCACCAAATATTACAAATTCGGGCTCAAGTCCGCTGTTTAATCCAATACATATTTCTGAAAATATTATTTACCATGGACATGTGGTGACCACTGCATCAACATTAACATTAAGGGTGAATAAAATGTAAAGATGGCCAGTAACTCTACATAAGGTATCTTCATCATGAAATATGAGTTTGCCTTTTCTATCTAATTACATATTTTTAGTTAAATGAAGTAGCCCTGTAGAAGTCACATCTTCCACAGAAGCTAACAGACAAAATAAGCGCTTTGAGGACTGTGGTTTTGGTGAATTTGGATCCAAAACATTATGGGACTTAGTCCTGCTTCTTTGGGACCAGAGGGCTTTGATTCAACTGGGATTTCTTTGCCAAGCAAAGCAGCCTATTACATTTCTGGAACAGGGAAAAGCCGATCAGGTATCCAAAATCACACATGCTAGGGATGGAGAGGAAAGATTTAGCCCCACTGAAACCTCTGTACTCAGGCTCCAGTATTAAAGTGCAGAAATTTGAAGAAGTTGCTACAGCTGTTATAGGTCTGCCTAACTAGCTCCAAATCCTGTTCAGGAAGAAAACTAAATGCAGCTTAGCCACCCCCACTGGGTAATTTCACAGTTTATAATAAATATACTATTACTTTAAATTCCATCAGCTCTAGCCATATCAGTGATGGAGCAACGCAGATGTACAAATTACACTGCTGTTTATGCAAAGCCCCTTGAAAGCACCATCTCCCCACCCTGAAAACCGAGCACTCCTCTGGAAAATGCTTGAGCCGAAGGTGAAGTGGCCTGCAGTTTATTTTGCTTCTCAATGAGATGACTAACTATTGTAATGCACGAGGGAACAATGGAGGAGCTGTGCAGGGAGACAGTTTAACTTCAGTAAAGGGAAAGCAGAGGAAGGAGGGAGAAAAATAAAACAAAACTACTCTGAGATTTTTAAAGGCTCCCTTCCAAAAGGATCCAGTGTCTAGTGTGCTGCTCTTTTGATATTTTCTCCCAATGGGAGGATTATTGGGCCATAAATTTGCCAGTGGTGCAAAAGAGCAAGGCAGGGTGGGTGAACAAACATACTGAAGTCAGGAACGTTTAGCAGTTTTTTATCTGACAAGGAGAGGATTTGGGGTGAGGGGTGGGATGGTTTTAGAGACCACCTCAGCTTGCAATGCAATATATTGGGGCAATTTAAAACTGGTATGTGCTGAATGCTGTGCAAAGAATTCGGTCACCCAGGAGGGAACTAGATGAATTAATGAAATATTGTCTATTCCTTTTATTTGGTAGTATATAGATGAAATCTTGACAGGTTTTAAGACAATATCAATGGCTTTACTTAGTTTGTTTATATCTATAGCCAGCATCTAAAATTTGTGTATGAAACCTTTTGTAAGAGTAAACTATAACTCTAGTTTTGACTGCAGTTTGGAGTCATTTTGGGGAGGGAAACTGTTCTGAAACTTTAAATCCAGCTAGGAAAAAAAACGCCCTGATTTGGAACTTTGTTATTAACTAAAAGTGTGTGAAAACAGAATTAGCTTAGCCAGTGTTAAGAAGAAAGCACCCTGTACTTGTTCAGAAGGATTGTTCACTTTATTATTAACACATTTCAAGGAGTGTATTCTGACATTTAATTTTCATTTCATATTCCCAATCATTTTGTCATCAAAGATAGCTATCATAACTAAATGAAGGCATCAATAGGATTATAGGTAGTTAGTTTTAGGTAACTCTAAGGGAAAACTTGGAGGAAAAGTTACTTTTTATTACATATCTCTGAGCAAGTATTCCCAGTGCTTGCTGGGGGATCCTAGTAGTCCAAAATGTAAGCTTTCTGAGCGCTTCATCACAGTAAGGAGTCACTAAGTTGAAAGCAAAAAAACAAAAAAGCTGGTCCTGAACATTTAGGAATCACAGCTATTGAACCATTCTCTTTCAGTGGTATTCTTGCACCTCTGTAGTGATAGCTAAGGTGTTAGACTATAAACCCAGCCAGTGTGTATCCACTTCTTATCTGTAAAACAGGGAAAAGGACAACTTGCTTCATAAGGTTCTTTCATAAATGAAAGAAATTTCACATTAAAAAGCACTAAAAAAGTGTTTGATAACATGTGCAATGTTAGAAGCAAGGCAGCACAAAATATGAGAGCCGCCATCTGAATGTTGCCACAAATAAAACTGCAGAGAGAAAGAAAGAGGTTGAAAATATAAATTTCATTGTAAGTCAAAATGCAGAGGCAACAAGCAATATTGTGTTCTGAGGGTACTGGCCACACAAAGAGAAAAGAAAAACCAGCCATTTGACATTGAAAACAGAATCCTAAGGGAAAACTCTAGCATATAATGAGATGAGTCGAATGAATAGCAACATTTTATGCTGTTTCCAAGAATGGGCATTTATAGAATAGTCAACACTTGCTTCATTCAAGGTCACCATCCCATTGGGACTTACTAAAATAAATGGGACTTCCTTCTGAGTAGACATGTATAGGTTCACTCTATAAGACACTTCTATGAAAAATGTTTGAGTCACAACTTTCTTTAAAAGTGTTGTAGATTGACTGATGGTTGTTCTTTACAGAGAACACAATTATAACACCCTCTCACATAAAACATTCTTCTAGACAATAGTATCTGCATCACTGCTTTGTGGTATTTTAAAAAGGAATGATATCTATGAATTCAGGCCAATGTTCTTAAACAGAAACACTGTGGAAATATGCTTGTCTATATTTTTATCCTACGCATGATGGAAACTGATCTAAATATTGAACTACTGATGATTTGATTTTAACTGAGATATCTTGTAGGAAAGATCCCAATGGGAATTAAGCAGCACCTTTTGGACATCTTCAGCTGACTTTATCACCTTTCCCTTGATATCATTGGTGATTTCCCAGGTTTTGATAGCATGTCTTTCCCCCTATTTTAAAAAGGGCAAGAGCAATAGTTTTGAATTAAAATACATTGAGTTTGGGACCCTCACTACACTGAAATTGAATCTGACTCATAGTGTACAAGATAACAAAATCCTTGTCCCAGGAGGAGGTATAATTCATTAATCAACAGAAAATGAGTGATGGGGGTGGCTAAACATGGAAAAATATGACTTATTTACAGGTTCATGCATCAATCTGAAATTTGATAAATACTGACTTATAAATAATTCCCACTGAAGTAAATATGAAACAGTTTCCATTGCCTATGAAATAGAATGGTGTTCTTAGACTTGGGTGCTACCATCATCCATAGGATGGTGTATTGGTAGACTCTGTGCCAAAATCTTCAAAGAAATGGTGGGATCTGAAGATAGACATACTGAAATTGAATCACATCATCTTGAGTTCCGGCATTCAAGAACCAATATTAAAGAAGTAGGAAATATTCAAAATACTATGATTTCTGGTCAAGTTTTTCATTCCACATGTTTAACAGAGATCATTTTTAGCCTGCCAAAGGATATTTTGCAGTTGATGCATTGTGTACTCTTTAATCTGATATTCTTTAGTCATCAATTGGTATGCTACAGAAATTGAAAGTGAATCAAGTTAAAACACCAGTGTACTGTTTATACTCAATAGCACATAGATGGAATTTTTTAAATCCCTTAATTTCACAGTACAGCATATCTGTTTTATATACCATATTTCTTCAATTGTAAGAAGTCATTGATTGTAAGACGTACCCTAATTTCAGTACCATCAACAAAAATATATAAGATCTACTTCTGAATCTAAGATGCACCCCATTTTTAGACATGTTTACGTATGGAAAAATTGTGTCTAGGAATTGAAAAAATGCATATTGTACTATACTGGATTGTACTGTACTATCCTATAGCAAACATTATATTGTATCCTCGTATTTTCTTTCCTTTCTTTCTTTGGTAACTTTTATGCATCTAAAAATCTCCTTTCCACTGTTTCCTATGAAAATTGAGAAATGCTTAGCATTTATTCTCAGGTGATATTTTATCATTTCCTTCTCAGTGCTAGTTTTGACATCCCTGCTATGTTGTACATATTTCACATTTTCTTGGTAGTACTTTTATTTTAATTACCCAATTTAAAATATTTTATGTGACCAAAACTGTTTTCTTATTGCTATATATTCTTTAATAACTGGGTTTTTAATTGTATGGAACTGTGAATTTTTATTTTAAAATGTAATGATGTATATTGTTGTATCTTCTAAAAAAATCAATATTTAATACTTCATTATCAACTCTGCATAAAATGTACCTTTAACATAATTTTATTATATGAAACAAAATTAGCTAAATTAGCTAATGTTAATTATAAACAAAACCCAATTGAACTACATGGGAATATAGGTTGCTGCTTTATAATTGACTTTGTCTATCCTGCTCTTGTTCTCAACTTTCAATGACTGCAATTCCCCAGGATTTCTGCCAGGATTTTTTCACTGTCTTGTCTGTACAACTGATATAACTGCTGGTTGCCTGGTACTCAGGTCTAACCACACTTAGTTTCTAAAATCTCAAATCATGTGAGACTAAGTGTGTTCAGGATGAAATGGTAGCAAATATAAGAAAATGGAAGAAATTTGATCAAGTTATAATGGGTTAGAGCTAACAGGTGTGTATCTCATGCCATTGATTTTAATGAGGTCTACTCTAACATGGCTAAGGACCTTATCCCACCCCCACCCACCCCCGTTTTTAAAACCGTTATAATCTATTTAAGCAACGGAAAGTGATGGAACCCATCCCACAGTGCATTTATAGTGCCTGTCACCATTTGGTGTTCTCAATAAAGGTGAAGGCGATCTGGGATTGTCTCAGGAGCGTAGCATCCATGATATTCCATTTTTAAAGTACCAAAAACATGTGGGATGGGAGTTGTCAGAATCACCTGAATTGAATCAAATAGGATGGCATGGGCAAATGTCCTGTGGGTGATCTCCTAACCAGCAATGAGTCCCCGCTACTCTGCCATAATCAGGCTGCCTGATACTTTTCAGCAATGTTTTAAATAAAACTTAAAACGTAAGAAATGGCACTACTTTAGGAAATTACTAGTTTTCTTTGCCTTTAATGTTAGAATTCAAATCTTTGTGATGTAGAGGTTAGACACAACGTTTTTAAAGGTGAGAAGGTGGTGAACCTGCTAGTGATGGCAAAAACAGCTAATTCAGATGACATGTGATAAGTTATGAATATAGAACATAGTGATTTGCAATGCTACAGAATTAAACATCATGCTTATATGACACTACCCAACAAACACACACATTTACACAGACACACGCACACACAGGATAAGGTCCTAAGTCTGGATTGGACAAGATGTTGTTACTTTAACATATATATAAAATTCATTTACTGGTCTAGTGCTTGACCAATTCCAAAAATCAAATATAGGACTATAAATTCACTTTATAAGAAGAATGACTAGCTGAGGGGGGGGGGGGGATACTAACATTGTTTAAAACTTTTTATAAAAGTTTGTGTTGTGTGCATCCAAGTCATTTCTCATTTATGGCAGCCCTAAGATGACTCTACCACAAGTTTTTATTGGTAAGATTAGTTGGCAAGATTGCCTTCCTCAGAGGCTGGGAGAATGTGGCTTGCCCAAGGTCATCCACTGGGTTTCCATGGCTGAGCAAGAATATGAAGCCTAGTCTTCAAAGTCCTGACAGTGGCCATATCTACACTTCTATATAATGCAGTTTAACTGCAATGAACTGCATTATATTGCAGTGTAGATGGGGCCTAAGATGCAGACCACTACACCATGCTAGCTCACATGTTATAAAACAGATATTGAAGTTGCAAGCTTTTCCCACAATAAATGTCTTAGTATTTGATGTTCCAAAGGACTTGTTATTGCTTATGCATCTTTATACTAATGTAACAACCATTCTGGAAAAATAGCAATGTATCTCTACATTGTTCTTTCCCTGTTTTAACTGAATCTATAACTGCAGCAAAGGAATAATTTATATAAGGTCAGTTCCCCATCCCTGAAGTTAAAAAGTATAATTCAAAGTATGTCAGGTAGTATATATGTTCAGCTATTTTAGCTTTGTAGCCTTGTACTTTAGTGTCCTCTAGTGGCTGAGCACACATATTCTCTGTTGGGGGTGTGCATGAAGAAAACTAAAATACACATCATTTGGCAGATGTGAAAACTTTGCCTTCATGTATATAGCCAAAGGACCAATCCATGTGACCCATTTTTGAACTTCTTTCTTACAAAGACTGCATGTAAGCAAGGCAAATTTGTCATACTTGAGTGGCCATTGCAAAAATAAAAGGCTAACTGCACACAAATGAATATCTTTCCCAAAAACATCCAATACGGAAAGAGACTGACTTTGCAGTGTCTGATTCACAATATATGGTCAGTGAAAGGATTAAGAATCTGGTGAGACGACCAATACAATGCATACAAAGAACTGCCTTAGGTCAAATCACATCATGGGTATATCCAGATCAATACTGTCTAGAAATAGGCAAAATAAGCTTCTCCATATGTCTGCCTCTGTGTGAATCCCATCCTTCAGCCAATATAATATTCCATAGTGCAGTAAATGTCTTATAGGGGGATCCAACACTGGAAAAGGGCAGCAGAGAAAAAAGAGTGGGGGTAACATTTTGTTGCATGCATGGATGAACTCAAGCGTACTCTCATTCAGGATCCGAAGCATAAAATGGCTTTCATTTCTAAGTCTCTCATCAGAGACTGAAGAGATTTTGCTGAACAATTCATATACTCAAGTTTAAGGGCTGGGGAGTGTGCAAAGAAAACCAGACTCTGGTGTTACTCAATTCTGGATGGTCTTCTTTTAACGTTGTCTTTTCTTTACTATAAAGGCACACAAAAGCACGAACTTTAAGTCCACCGTACAGCAAGGAGCTTGCCATTTTATGCAGTACAATTGCCACATTTGTACAGCTGTGGAAGAATTACGTCCTTCTGCATAAGAAAGAGCATAATTCACCCCAGAAAGGTATTTGCATAATCTTAGACCAAGATGTATAATGAAACAGCATCCTATAGAAAAGGGGGGAGGGGAGGGAGAGAGAGAGAGGGAGAGAGAGAGAGAGAGAGAGAGAGAATAGATGGGTGAAACTAGCCTGACCTTCTCATTTAGCAGAGTGAGACCATAATTTCAAGTATCAAATGACAGGAGACAGCAGCACCATGTTTGAAGAAATAATGCTGTGCCAAGAGAGTGATCTGTATGCTCTGAGCTAGTTTGCAGTCTTCTAAAATGTGTCCCATCATCAAGGGTGAAAAAAATCCACTTGCCAGTTCTATCACCTTCTGTAGGTATAATAAGAAAGTGTCATCTTTGTCCCAGGCAAGAAAAAATTGTGGATCATTGGGAATGTTATAAATAAGGAGTTTTGGCTCTAAATAAATATGAAACATTTTCTCTCTCTAATGTATTAGATAGATTGCTGCCAACTCATCAAAATGTGTATGGCACATTCAGGGCGAGGGAAGCTCACATGCAACTCTTCCCCATTGGTGATGAAACTTAGAACTTTGGCTTATATTTTGTATTAAATACAATTCATGGGAGTTCTGGACATTTTGTGGTGGATTAATGATCATGAGGATTAATGACCATTCTACACAGAGGTCTGCCAAAGCATAGGGGGACATGCAGCATATCCAATTCCACACAATACATCCTTGTTCCTTCAACCATCCTTCCCCTCAGCCAATTGGAAGAGCATAGTTGGCAATACTGAGCCAGAGATCCACATAACTTATATGTCCAAGAATAATGTTTTTTTTCTTTCCACTTTATTTTTAAAAAGAGCAAATTATGAGAAAAGGAGTGCTGGCCTGAAACACATGCATTATGTCAAAAGTCGTGGTATCTGCCCAATTCACCTAGTTCACAACGGGATCATTTTAACCTGCTGTTTCAATCTATTGAATGCATGTTTAAAATAAACAGTAGATCCTTAACTGCAATGTTTATTGGTAAAGTTAAGGGAAAAAAAATCTACCAACCACTGTGCTAATTCCTACAACTATAGTATATATATTCTATTTACTTCAATAACTCCATAGGTATATAACTCTCTCCTCTTCTACCGTCAATCTCCAATCTCAAGTTTCCTCAGAAAAGCATAATAAATTAAAGAAGCAAATAGAATTATAAGCCTGAACCAAAACAGTGCACAGGCAATATCAACAAGCAGAGCTGTGTTCTTGGGATTCTGGCCACACACAGTGAAAAAGAATCAGTGGTGCAGGCTTCAAAACACGACATGGAGCAAAACCTCCAGGGCATAATAATTTCAGACAAATTGGCAGAGTTCTTTGCAATTTCCCAAAGCAAATGCATACCAAATAGCCTACACATGTTTCATTCTAATGGTGTAAGTTGTATTCATGGGAATCTTCATTTCAGAAAGATTACTAGGGAAATCGGTATTTACATGAAAATATAGCTGTGTTTCAAATTAATCAGAAACGTCACAATGTAGAGTGCATCTGTTCAGTGCTCCAGCCACCTAGTTCCATTTCTTCCATTGCACTTTTCTCCCCTCTGCCAAACAGCTATACAGCATTCAGTGTGCCATGAGCTTGTTCAGTCCTCACTGCTCTGCTGCCTCTCCATCCTGGGGTTTCTTGAGTAATCTTGCTACAGCTACATGTGAAGAAACCAAATTGTTCATTGCAGTCTGTGGGCAGTTAACACTTTCATCCCTGGAGACATTTCAGAAAAGGTTCTTGAAGTTGAAAGTGTGCACTGGAAGCATATACGCCAACAGTGCACATTTGGCTCCTTTTGAAAATGATCTCTTCTACTTTGGCCTTTCCCTCTCTATTTTGGAAATAATCTATTTTCACACTAAATGTGGGCAACTGTTGGGGGTTAGGGGCATTTCTTGGCCCAAATGGACGCTTGCAGTTCCCACCAATTGCCAGAAGGCCTTCACTCTGGCTCGATGTCATGCCTTTCCATCAGCGGTACTTGAGGGCCGATACCACAGGATTTCCAGAGAGACTCTGCCCTTGTGACCCGGGTCACACAGAAACAACTGAACACATGCTCCTCCAGTGCCTGTTCTACAGGGACATTCGATCTAGACTGATCCTACCTTTGATAACCAATTTCCCAGGCTGCGCAGGATAATTTTATACCGCCTTGCTGCTTGCAGATACCAACTCAGTTCTAACTCACAATGTTGCCAAGTTCTTTGCAGCAGCACTCAAAATCCGCCAGGAGACGACTGGCTCCAAACATTAGCAATCTAAACATCAGCTAACTGAAATATAGATTGGTGCCCCCCACTCCCCTGGACTTGTGCCCTGAATGCTTCTACCCCTCATAAACTACCCACCCCCTGTCCCCTTTTAAAAATATCTCTTAAAATAGTTTTAAGCCTCAGCCTTCATCAACATATCCTTGTTTTTTAGCCTTTTAGATTTTAATGTACAAAGTTTTATGCCTTATGCTGGTCTCTGACTGAAATAAAGATTTGATTGATTGATTGACTCTTGCAGTTCCCACCACATCTCCCCAAAACTGATATTTTTGTACCCATTGTATCCCTTCACCCCTCATCAGTATGGTTTTCTAAATGGTTTTAGCCTTCTCAAGCTTGGGAGAGAATGTTTTGTAACAGGAAATGAATGAAAAAGGAACTTTTAGGTCACTGCCTGTTGTAGGAAAGAAGGATCTCCCAGGCTTAAAATGGTCCCAGCGGTGCAAAACATAGAAAAATTATCACCTACACCCTCTAAGGCATTTTGGATGTACGTAGGAGCAAAAAAGGTTTTGAAGAAAATGTATTCCTGTGAGGACTGCTGAGCCACAGAACAGACTTGGGAGTTACATAATGAAATTGTTCTCTATACACATGATAAATAAATCTATTTCTTCCTCCAATCCCCTTTTCAGGAACTTCATTCTTTTATGGCTTCCTTCTTCTTTTATGTCCCCAGTCTTTCAGTATTAGATGAACACATTAAGTTGAATGTTGTTAGTTACTTCCAGCTATGGTAGACCCATTTAATCAACTATTATATCATAGAGTTGGAAGAGACCTAGTGGGCCATCCAGTCCAACCCCCTGCCAAGAAGCAGGAAAATCGCATTCAAAACATATTAATTAATCCTGTTGAATCAGTTGATCTTGTCTAGTGAGGAGTAACAATAGGATTTAGAACATTGTGTCCTCATTTGAATACTTGGGTTGCCCTGCCCTTAGGATTTCCGATAAAACTTCTTTAATACTGCTGTAAATCTTGGGGTATCCTGAATCTTCTGATATATAATTCTTTAGCATGAATAATGTTAGTATATCTGGTATAAATATTTATTTATTTATTTATTTATTTACTTCATTTGTATACCACCATTCTCAGCCCTAAGGCGACTCATAGCGGTTTACAACAAGCAAAAACAAGGCGAACAATCAAGGCAAAAATTCAATGCGGCATCAACAAGGTACTTAAAAACAGTTAACACAGAAACAAATTAAACAATTTAACAGTAATAAACATTCAGTGGCATCTCATAACTAGAATCATGATCCAAACCCGTCAGTCGTAGTTCCATTTCCTGAAATTAATTGCACTGCTTATTCAAACGCCTGTTCAAATAACCAGGTTTTCACTTTCCTCCGGAATACCATCAATGAGGGGGCCAATCTGATGTCCGTGGAAAGGGCGTTCCACAGCCGAGGGGCCACCACCGAGAAGGCCCTGTCTCTCGTCCCCGCCAGCCGCGCCTGTGTTGCAGGCGGGATCAAGAGCAGGGCCTCCCCGGAAGATCTCAAAGACCTAGTGGGTTCGTAGGTGGAGATGCGATCGGATAGGTAACTTGGGCCAGAACTGTTTAGGGCTTTATAGGCCAAAGCCAGCACTTTGAATTGGGCCCGGTAGCAAATTGGTAGCCAATGGAGCTGGCGCAACAGAGGGGTTGTATGCTCCCTGTGTGCCGCCCCTGTTAGTATCATGGCTGCCACTAAATAAGCACAATAATATAAACAAATGTCAGTAATAAATGAAAACACAGTTTTTCATTATTTGCTAGTATGCTAAAGATACAGGCCACAATCCTTTTGTGATCTTATGTCTATGTAAGTAAACTTGTATATGTAGGAATTAGAACTGTGCAATTTTATAACATCCATATTCAGCAGAATGCTATTACATATTTAGGTAGCAAACTCAGTAAAGCATACATAAAGTTATATCAATATATAACAATATGGAGTTGAGACTACTATGGTTGCCTTAGTGGATGATTTCCTTCTTAACACTGCCAAGGAGTGTGTGTCCCTGTTGGTGCTTGACATTAAGGTCCTAGACTAGGATGGAGGTGTGTCAACTAGTTCTAGGTAGGGCTATATGCTCTCTGAAAGACTATGTTTGCAGTTTGGGAGTGCTCCAGGATCCAGGATTCAAATGATGATGTATCCCGCCTCTAGCCGCAGAGAGAGATGGGTAATAAATTCATTATTATTATTATTATTATTATTATTATTATTATTAAAACTAGCCATCCCCTGCCATGCGCTGCTGTGGCCCAATCTGTGTATATGTGCTTTTTGTTTGTATATATGTGTTTATGTGTGTGTATATATTTTTGTATATGTGTATATATGTGTGTTTGCATTGATATAGATATAGATATAGATGGGTGTATATGTGTATATATTTGTGTATTTGTGTTTTTATGTGTATGCATATTGTATATATTTGTGTTCTTGTCTATATGCATATTTATGTGTATATATGTGTATGCATATGTATATATGTATGTATGTCTATATGTGTGTGCATATGTATATGTGTATGTATGTATGCATGCATGTGTGAATGTTTATATATGTGTGTATATGTATATTTGTGTGTGCTTGTGTATGTGTGTGTGTGTGTATGTATGAATGTGTGCATGTGTATATGTACATGCGCATATGTGTATATGTATATATGATGTATTTTGGGGGGTTTTAAAGCTGTTCCACTGGGGGGTTTGTTTTTGTGTTTTTAGGAGTGATGGACACTCGTTGGACTGTTAGGTGTATTGTGTCAAAATTTGGTGTCAATTCGTCCAGAGGTTTCTGCGTAATCCCACAAACGAACATTACATTTTTATTTATATAGATAGGTAGGCAATCACACATGCTTTTTATGATGCTTAAGCCGTTTCTCCGTGTGTATGTGTGTGTGTGTGCGCGCGTGCATGCCTGAATAACTCATGCTGTCAATGGGCAGAAGTAGTTGCAATATTAGAATAGTGAAAAATATCAATGCAGTAGATGCCAAGTATGAATTATTTATTACAAATTTTAGCTCTTTCCTCAGTCTCCCATCTCCACCCAATTCTTAGATTCAGACAAGAATGTACTAGCTGCAGTACACTGTATCTCAACTTTTATGTCAGACAGGTATAGATAGATCACTCGTTTTACTTGGGATGATACTTCTGCAAGGAGTTACTGCCTGAAAATGGAGCATATGTGTACAGTAAATTCAAGTGGTGTGAAATTGTTTGAAGTGACAACATGGATTTCATAGAATTTTCTTAGGCAATGAATCAGCAGAGGTGGTTTGGCCAGTTCTTTCCTTTGAAATATAGCCTATAGCACCTGGTATTCATTGAGGATCTTCTATCCAAGTATAAACCAGGGCTGCAATAACTAGTTTGCTTCCATTTGCAAACATTGCCTTCTTGAAAATTTTGGCATTTAAAAATTGAAGATGTGACTTAGAGTTCGTATACTTTCTTACATCTATAGCAAAGTAAAAACACTTGTGACCCCAAGCCTAGATTCTTGAGACACTTTTCTTCCTCATCTCTCTTTAATTTCTAAATGTGTGTTTTCAACATGGAATATTATGCCTATTTCACCCTCTTGTATGATACCTATTCCTCCTGTGACTGAGCTAATGTAAGAATTTGATATCATATCTGTCTTGGTAAGTTTTTCTACCTGTCATGATCCAGCCATTGCAGTACATTTGTGGTGGGGGAAGCAAAGTTTTATTATTTCTAATCCCATGAAAGCAAAGTTTCATTTTCATTGCCCTTATCTCTAATACATACAAACAATGTGCTTCCTGTACCACATTGCTCAAGGAAACAGTTTTGTAACTAAGGGGAAAGGCCAGATTAATGGTTAGCTTCCTACTAACACAGACTCTGACCCATTGACTGCAAACAACAAATCAGCCATCATTACCTCATGCAAAAATATACAGATAAACTGGGTAGTACATAGCAGTTTTGTTTGCTGCTTTTGCTTTTTTTTTACATTTTTAAAAAGTATACCTTCTGTATCATTAGCATTAGAAAGTCTGGATGCGTGTTAAGACGTAAGACACATAATGTTCACAGAAAATAATGAGAAAATGTAACACTGATTACAGATTTGAAAACTGCCTATAAGCAACTTTTATTATTCAAGCATGTGACTAAGACTTACATTTCATTTGACTGCTTATGAAGAAATGATTTTATAATTTCACATCTATGCACAACACACCAGAAAAAGCATCTACATAATTGCTTTAGTCAGATTACCCAAAACTGCACTCCACTTAACCATATCAAAAGATACAGCAATACTTTTATTAAGGTCATAGGGTGCATCGATAATGTAGTATTATTGCAATTGGACACCACTTTAACTGCAATTCAATTATAGTTTTACAAGGTCTTTAGCCTTCTCTGCCAAATAGTGCTGGTGCTTCTCCAAACTACAAACCACAAGATTTCACAGCACTGAGCCATGACAGCCAAAGTGGTGTGAAACTACATTAATTACACAGTGTAGATGTACCCACAATCATACCTTAATGGTCATATTTAGTACTACAGATGTCATTGTAATTAGTTGTCTATGGGGATACGAGGGCTACATTTACACTGCAAGATTAATGAAGTTTGACACTTCAACTGTTCTAACTCAATACTATGGAAGTTAGGTCCTTTCTACACTGCCATATAAAATCCAGGCAATCTGCTTTGAACTGGATTATATGGCAGTGTATAAGTGACATTGAAGACCACCAATCCCACCCCTTATAAAAAGGATGTATCAATTGGACTTGGTGATTTATAGTTTTACCAAGGACAGAGGACCTGATGAGCTGGAAATGGCCTCCATCCCCGTGGCCCCCTTGGGCCTCCCCAGACCACCAGCAGCCCACCCAACATGACCCCCATCCCTGCCCACAACCCCAACCCAGCCACTTGGCTCAGATTGATTCACACCAGCAGGTCTCTGCAGCTTCAAAGAAGACCACCTGCTGATCTTCTCCCTCCCAGCCAGGAAGTTGACCGGAGGGCCACATAGTAACCAAAAGCACCTCCATTTCAACTACCTTGGATCCCTCCTTTCCTGGCCACTGTGTAACTCTTCTCACTTTTCCTATTATTATTATTATTATTATTATTATTATTAATTTTCTTTCTTCAGTGAATGTGCTCATAATCAAATAAGTTACAAATATAACAAAACACTAAACAGGACCCTCACTCTCCCCCCTCCCCTATCTGGTTCGTACCAATCACCACACAAAGCCTACTCTTTATTGTCCTCATTATTTTTATTATTAAACTCTATAAAATAAAATGAAGGCAAATGTACATGAACCCAGAAACTATGAACTCCAGTAACCTCTCTCTTGAACAATTTCGAGACATCATATCCACACCCCAGGTGACAGCCAAAGATGGGCCATAATCCTTGGACAAAGGACCTTCCAAAATCCCAGCAGGAGGCCATCCGCTCATGGCACCACAATTTCTTTCTGGAGATCTCAGGCATCTATGGGAGACAGGTCCAAACCAAAATCATGATTACAATCCCATCTGCAAATATACATCTCTGGACTCTTTCTTTGTCTTTCTTTGTCTCCAGACATGAGAACCCATCTATGACAACAACCTCCATTATGCCATCTGGCAGGATCCAGTATTTGCATAATCCTATCAGATTTCCTTTGTTCACTGCATTCCAGGACTACACACCATTCTCAGTTAGTAGCTTGCCAGTCATACCTCGGGACTTAGAAAACTTAGAAAACATTTCTGCATCGTAGGGGCCTTAATCCTACTCTGAAACAAATTAAATAAATTCAAATGCTTCTACTACTACTAATTTCCAGTTAACCATTCTCAATTAAAGTCCTAAATCCAACTAGAATCCTCTCACTGAAACAATGAAAAATTCTCATAACTCAAACATGACCATTGACTCAGGCCTCTTATCCATTGCCATATAAATCAGATTATCAAAGCAAACAATCCACATTATCTGCTTTGAACTGGATTATATCAGTCTACACTGCCAGATCATCCAGTTGAAAGTAAATAATCTGGAATTTATATTATAGTGTAGAAGGGTTTCAATTGCTTTGTTCTAGCTGAAACTAGCAACCGGAGTTCTCAGCCTGTTGAAGAAACTGTTAAGGTTGGGATTTGAAGTGCATTTCTGTATTTGATGTCAGAAGAATTGGGCATTCTTTTTGTAATATCAAAAATAAAATAGAATACCCTTAAAGGCACCATATCCCATCTGAGTTTGGATGCTAAGAAGGATCAGCCCTAGTTAGTACTTTGGTGGGAGAGAACCAATCAATGACAGGTGCTGTAGGCTATATATCAGAGAAAAGAACTGGAAAAATCATCTCCATGTATCCCTTGCATTAAAAAACCCTATTAAAATGAGGGGGTCACCATAAGTCGACAGGCCATCTGAAGGCACATATACACACAATTGCTAAAAATCTACTTATTGAATTATTAATAATATGACATGGTGACATAATGCAGCCATTTTTCAAAATTACAGAACAAACAGTAAAATAAATCAGAACATGCATGCTATTTCCCCAAAATAAGATTTCCAATGCTTATGTGAAATCTTTGATTCACAAGGAAGTATATTTTAAAAATAATAGCTCTTTACCATTCAACTGAAACATCTCTCCATAAATCCAGATGTTACTTTTCTGTTCTGAACTATTTCCAGACTTGCAATGATACAATAAAAATGGAAATAGTTCTGTATGATTTAATGTCACACTGTTGTCCCCAAATATAGAAAGAAATCCTATTTTTGGATCAACACAACCTGCTTCATTACTAATTTGATTCATTATTAGCTGTACTTTTCTCCAAAATTCAGTTTTGAAAACATGAAGGGGATATGTTAAACAGTGAAGAGAAAGCTCTTTGACCTATTTTAAATGTGACTCATCTCCAAGAAAGGTAATTCATGCCCTTTTTATGGAAAAAGAGTGGTCTCTGGGATTTAAGGCCTCAAAATAGAATTGGGGCCAAGTGTGGTCCTTGGGCTATGCTTTGCTTACATTTAAATTATGAGAAATGTCAAAACCTACAAAAAAATGCAAGGCACACCAAATGACTGCATTGGCCTAAAAACAAACAGGCGACCAGTGCCTATTTCTAAATAATTTTCAAGGGTTAACCCACATAAAGAAAATTATATTAATCCAAAACCTTTCTATAGTAAGAATCACAATGCTTTTGTGCTGTGCAGGAATTTTTTTAAAGACCTCTTTATTCTAACAGGCTTTCCACAATTGGATAGTTTTTTTAAAATAAGACTTTCAACAGATTGGCACTGTATTTATTTTTGTTGTTCTTCAAAATGACTTTTAAACTCCATTGTAATTTAATGCTATAGTGTTTAATTGTGCTTTTGCATTTTAATTTTCTTGTTTGTTTTTTTGTGACCCACTCCCTGAATTTGAGACAGCAATGTGGAATTAAATGAGGCCATATATTTACTCAATACTTAAAATGCCAAAAAGCTTAGAAAATTAAATCCCAAATAAAGGACATTAGGCATTAATGACACCATGGTCTCCTAATGGTGTCCAAAGCACAAAATGAATATACAGCCCTGGTTGCAGGCAATAGCTCAGAAAAGAAACATTCAGACCATCATATTGGTTATCTTTTAAAAACTTCACAGGACATCTCACACAATATATTGTTTCAGGGAGAACATGCTAAACTAAATTATTCTGCCAAGCCCAACTGTCTTCTAGATGCAGTAAGACAAAAATGCATGCCAATGAAACCAAATTCAGAATCCTGAAACCCCTGAAATCTACAAAGTTGTTGAGGTATGGGGCAAGCTCAACTTCTCCTGAAAGTTCTTGGCTTTGAGAGGTGACTGTGCAATGTCATACAAGTTAAGGCGGGGTTGGGTGGATGCCACAAAGCCAAGAAAGAAATGGGAACATACGATAGCCTTCCCCATTCTTTTAGACAAATATATTTTCTGAAAACTGATGCCATGTGAAAGCCTTCACTCCTCTGAGAGGAGTGGGAGTAAAACAGTCTTGGCACAGTGTCGAGGGAAAGCTTGTTTCTGTAACTGCTTTATATCTGTTTTGGTTGAGTTGTGTTTGTTGAATTTATTAATTTTGTTGTGATTGGAAAGAATAATGGAGTTTTATTATTTATTTATTTCTAACATTTCTACCTCACCCTTCTCAACCCCCGAAGGGGGACTCAGGGCGGCTTACAAAAGGCACAATTTGATGCCATCAAGTTGGAATCTAATAAACAACATAATCCCATCTTCAGCAAGAAAGTTGCCTGTAGACGATGGGACACCCTATTTAAAAAATTGTCATATTTTTTCACTTTTACCAAGAATGGTATTTCTTCATATTTGCTGATTCAATATGAAACACTTGTTTTCTCAAGAAAACCAACGTTTTGCAGAAAGGACAATATTTTGAAGAGAAAAATTATGTCTGATTTAGCATCTGCACAGTTTCACCGAGATGAGAAATAATACTCTGAGGATGCTTGCCATAGATGCAGGCGAAACATCAGAAGAGAATGCCTCTAGAACATGGGCATATAGCCCAAAAAAAAACCTACAACAACCCAATACTGTATTCGATTTTCATTTCACACTTCATATCAAATCAATTGACCACCTCTTCCAAATGTTTCATATAGCCGTTAAAGAGAATTAAAGAACATAATAGAAAGATGTAAGACACCATGACATAATTGCCATGAGATCAAGAAGTTCCTGCACTTTCTATGACTCGGGTATACTGGTGAAAACACAATGTTCGTAAAACAAAGCAGAAGTTAAATTATAGTTTCTAAATATGCTATCCTAATTCAATAGCAACCAAAGTTGCAATATGTCATTGGAAAAATTAGATTTTTAAAACATACAGGCCAACAGATATTTCACCAAGTTGGCAGAGTGCTGAATCTCATCTGAGGCAAAATTATTTATTGGTCTGTATATTTCACAATGTCACAGCCAAATACAAAAAGGCCCTCCATAGTACATCTTGTATCAACTCTGTTCTGCTAAACAGGGTGTATAAGGAATACTGAAATTATCAAAGAGGAACATAATAGCCAGCCTTGTGAGCTCAGACATGATTTAAAATATTGATTATTTGTACAAGGCAAACCACAAAATTCATTTCTATTCAGTTTGTTTTGACTTATGGTGATTGTATATATAATTCTTTAGGTGCATCTATCCTATGCTGTAGAATTAATGTATCTTGACACCACTTTATCAGCCTCGGCTCAAGCCTATAGAATCATGGGGTTTGTAGTTTTACATGTTTTTTAGCCTTCTCTGCCAAAAACCCTTAGTGCCTCACCAAATTTCCCATCTCATTGAACCATGGCAGTTAAAGTGATGTCAAACTGCATTAATTCTATAGTGAAGATGCACCCTAAGTCACTCTGTTATCAACAACCCTACTCAGATCTTCTTGTAAGACGCTCCGTGTCCCCTAGGGGAGAAGGGCGGGATATAAATAAAGTTTTATTTTATTATTTTTATAGTGTCCGCTTAGTCATCTTGGCTTTCAAGCATTTGTCTTTTTCCTCAGTTTCTGTAAAACTCTCCTCCAGGATCACAATTTAAAATATATAGATTTGGCAGAGAAAAGTCAACGAAAATGTAGAAAGAGAAATATGACCTGTAACTATGCTGCTCTCTTCCTTTCTATCTCTCTTT
Organism: Anolis sagrei; assembly: GCF_037176765.1. Taxonomy (NCBI): domain Eukaryota; kingdom Metazoa; phylum Chordata; class Lepidosauria; order Squamata; family Anolidae; genus Anolis; species Anolis sagrei. The sequence continues at coordinate 207,364,508 of NC_090023.1, read as the reverse complement.
TTCCCATCCATGCCAGATTCTCTGCTTGCCTCCCATAACATTTCACTCTTTTACCAAAAATGAAGTCCAAGCAGAATGCAGGACAACATGAAGAGAAACACGTCCTATCTACCTTGTCCTTTCCCAGCAACCTAACCATTGCTTTTCATATATGTTAGTACTTTGATAACTGTTATGACATTTCTTTCCAGTCAGTGAAGTTGAAAGTTCTTAGAAGACTGTAAGAGTAATTTATGTGCAATTATCTGTGTTCCTTTTGCATTTTACCAGCTCCCAGGCTTTTGGAACTTGTCACCTTAGAATATTTTTTAACACCATATAAGCACTTCAAGCAATGCCACTGTCATAGCCTTAAAAGGGGGAAATGCAGTCTAATGAAAAGTCCTAATGAGCCCACTGACACTGGCCCTGTGATGGCTCTCTCAGCAATTTCACCAAGAGCTTTGACTCTCACTGAAACAGACCATCTAAATGCTTCGAAGAATGCTAACTCTAACTACACATACCTGGCCAATTTAATACTTAAAAGGGATGAGAAATCTAAATCACCCGCTGCATATGCTGAGTAGTCTTAATCCACACTAGGAACACCTAATGGCATCTGATGGTATTTTGCAGCCAGCATTCTATGGAAATTGTGTTTGTGTCACTGTAATATGGATATATGGTCTGTGAACTGAGTGGAGGAACCAATGAGATATTAATTTTTTGAAATAAATTTTAAAATCTAAATACCAAAATAAAGTTGCAATCCTCCTCAGTTCCAAGCTTAACTTTTTAATACCAGGATGAATGAAAAATAGTGTATGAATCAACAGGAATATTAAACCAATGGGTGGGAAAAGTGGAATTCAGAAAACTTGTACTGAAGTTTCTAGTCGTATCATTTCTATTCATTTACTGTTTCTCGCTATATAGACTTCCTTATACATTTGAATTTAAAGCCACAATGACTCATATGACCTCATCACATGAGGCTTTTTTTTTAGCATCCTCAGCCACTTCCTTGCCAGTTCAGTGATGGATGGTCACACTGCCCATCACACAATGTTGCTGGATTTCTGGAGGAAGCTTTGCCTACAACAGGAGTGGAAGTGTCCTAGGAAGCTTCCTTTCAAACATGGGGTCCTGCCTGTCTGTGCTGGTTCCAATAGTGCCAGGATGGATCTGCACTGCTTTGGTGATGCTTCTTCCATGTGGCCCCTCATTACTGTAATTTCACCACGGTGGCTGGCAAAATGGCACAGGAAGTGGGGGGAGTGCCTGTGTAATGAAGTCCTAAGGCTGGATCTACAATCCCCTATATCCCTGTTTATTTGTTTATCTCAGATTACCTGGCAGTGTAGACTCCTATAATCCAGTTCAAAGCAGATAATCTGGGATCAGATCCCAGGACAAAGGGAAGTGTAGATCCAGTCTAAGTCTTATGGGGGGGGGGATGATTTCTGCCAGAATGGAACCCCCTGATGGTTTACAAAATGCTAAAACAAGATAACATAAAAACTGATCATAAAATTAAAACATAAACATCTATTTTGAAAAGTGCAAAAAAATTAAAAGCAATAGACGAAAAATACAGCACACAAACCAAACAAAAAGATATCTTGCAACAAATCATTTCAAAATATTGAAATGAACCATAATGGACAAAAAAAATGCATAGTTTCCCACAGAAAGAAAATCCACAAATATGGGAGCAAACAGTAAGAAGGCTTACACTCATGTCCTCATCAACTGAGCCTCTGATTGTGGTGCAAGAAATCCATCTGTCTGGGATCTTAAGGCTCTGGAAGAGTCATAAAGAGAGACATGATATTTTATGTGTAGATAGTTTAGTTTAAGATTAAAGGAAACCCAATTATTATGTGCTGAGAAATACTCTAACAATGTTGGGTATAAAAAAAGAATCATTTGACATTTTAGGAGCACTGAAGAGTAGTCAGGATTATGCTCAGCATTTTCCTATGAATTCTGTCATAATCATTGCCAAATGCAGTCCTCTTCTTAATGCAGAGGAACTTCTGTTCCTCTGGGGGTATTTCACACCCAACAGCAATTGCTTGTGATTACTCCCTTTCCTCCGATGTGAGAAATAAGCAAAGCAGTGAGGAGCTCTACATGTATATGCCACATTGCTTGGGTTTGATTCTAGGGGATAACCATGTTTGTTTAGGAGCATTCCAGTAATGCAAAATTAAGTTGGTTGATATACAAATTAAGAAAAGGTATTTCTTAAAATTAAACAAAAAAACTTTAGCAAGGAAAAGAAAGCTTAAAATTACCATCCTGTGTGTATCTGCTCATTGAGATAAATGAGGCTTAGTTCTAGTTTTGTATGCATAGAACTGAAGCCAAAGTGAAGCATGATAGAATATATACGTATGGACCTGTATGCTCCTTCATGTCGCCAGACAGAAAGAACAGCAAAATGGCTACCATTCCCTGCATGTTTAAGGTATAAAAAGCCAGTAACTACAGCCATGCATATTTTTATATAATAAATAATAAAACTTTATTTATATACCACTCTATCTCCCCTAAGGGACTTGGGGTGGTTTCAAATTGTAAAAACACAAAAACATACAGAGTAAGCTAAACATAGGCATAAAATTATCAACACAACATTTTTGGAAAGAGATCCTTTTGAATTCAATTGGTTTTTATGAGTAAGCACAAATAAAGCCTTTCCTCAGAAAAGGGGAAAGAAGACTTATATAGTCTGTAGCTAGTTGGGACTCCATTTGTCTATCCTTTCTGCTTTTGTCACTCAAGGTGAAAACCTTTGGCTTGATATAACACTTGGCATCCCTCAGGAAGCATTATAATTATTGTTGTCTTGCTTTTGGTGTCAGTGCCTCCAGGTTCACAAGCCAAAGGCACAGACTGGAATATAAGGATTTTCCTTTTTTCCTTCCTGCCCTAGACAGTTCACAAAATATGAATCCCAGGCCTATTCTTTTCAAGAGTTCCTCCTAATTCTTTTAAAACAGTCTTCCCAATGATACACACCAGTGTGATGAACATTTTCATGTATTATTAATACATTTCTTTGTACAGTGTTCCAAAGAGGGAGGTAAAAAAGTTTTGATTTATTCCATACCTTAAACCCAACGTGACAAAACACTGCGATGGCAGCGGCCTGTCTCTTTATTTCACCAAGATTTGAAAAACCGAACTTAAAAGTCTAGAATTATACTCAGATGCATTTCTCTCTTGTAATATTAACATTTTTTTTATTACCTGAACTATTTCCCCTGTCTCCCTTGACTCCCACAGCAGGGACTCTCATATTATTTCCCGCAGCGTTCCACCTCCACTTTCAGAGACGTGGATTTGAGGAGCTGCCCTACCGTTTATCAAAGCTTTCCCCTTGGTCATCAGAGAGAGAGAGGCTTGTCTAGTTTGGGCTGGTATAAAATTGTCGGCTTCTACTTTTTTCCCCCTGGCTTTTTCTTCTTCCTCTTCTTTGTATTGAGTTATCTGTTCACGGCTGAGTAATCTCACTAGAACTGCTGGGATGATGATCTTCATGCGGCACGTCTGGTAGCTAAGCCAAGGGCTTGTAAGAGCAGAGTGTATTTATAGCTACACACACAAAACCGGGCATGTGGCAGGAGAGCTACAGGATATGTTGCGTTTATCTCACACCTTTGACTGCCACACCTACTCTTCGGCCACCAATGCACCTCTTCCAAGAATAACTACTGCAAGCACTGAAACTCCTTGTGCTATTTAGGCTTTGCATAAATTAAATGCCAGCCAGTACTCAACTTTTTATTAAAGACATTTAATGTTCCCCTTAAATGTTGCGCTAGCCATGCAAAAGAAGTTTCTTCATGAGATCTTCCCTACAGAATGAAAATAAATACTCACTTCCCCAACTGGGTGCCAGTTCTTCTTTTGGGAGCTGTCAAATTTGTTTTCTTCCACTTGACTGAGCGGTGCATAAATCATCCTTCTCTAGTCACGTGATATTGTATTGTATCACCTATAGTAGTGGTTCTCAACCTGTGAGTCCCCAGGTGTTTTGGCCTACAACTCCCAGAAACCCAGTCAGTTTACCAGCTGTAAGGATTTCTGGGAGTTCAAGGCCAAAACGTCCAGGGACCCACAGGTTGAGAACCACTGGCCTATACCAAGGGCAAAACACTCCATGAATTTTGGGCAGTTAGGCATAAATTACATGGGACTTATTCCTGATATGTAGAATTGTGCATTTAATTTCTTAATGCATTGATTGATTTAAATCAGTCTACATATACAAATGTATGCACAAATGTTTTAAAGGGCTTTTGTTTTGGTTGATTTTGTATTATGTGTTGATTCATTTTTATGTGTTGATTGATTCTCTACATTGAACATAATCCTTGTATAAGATTTTAAAAATATAAAATATAAAATCTTAAGCATGTTGACTAAATTCAGACCATCGGAGTTTGAGCAGATCTACTTAAATCAATAGGTTTTTAATTCATCGTGGCAACTATATTAGCATAAGTCGCACTAGTGTAGATTCCACGAACTCTAATGAGACTACTTTATATCTGGATCTAGCCCATCACTGATCTTAATTAATTGTGACATCTTTTTTAACTGATCAAAGAGATTTAAATCAGTTAATCTAATTGATCAAAAGACTAGATATTGCAGCTCTATGTGCAGTGAATAATGGTACTCTTTCTTGTCACACAATTAATTGATCATACCCAGGGGGGAAAGGAGCATTAGGAAGAGGGCATTTTGCAATGTTTTACATGAATAAACATGGTGACAAGGTAAACTTAAATAGCACACACATGTTCATTGTAGTGGAATCAGAACCATTTGATGATAAAGGTAAATGTTTAGGTAGATTTCCCCCGATCCAACTTTAATAATCTAAAAAGATTAATGTGCAGTGCCTTAATGTGTAAACCAATGGCTACAACAATGTGCTGATGACCACTACTATACTTTTTTTCCTTCCCAGTACTCCCTCAATAACGCACAACGGGATTGTCTCAAGACATTTTGCTGAAGTACCTAACAAACTGATAGTCCCACCTCTTCCTATGTTGAGAAAGAAGCTGGATTTGCAAGTTAAAACTATGTTTTGTGGCAGCCCAGAGAGAAACAACTATGGGATCCAAAAGAAATAACCAAAATTATCACAGTGCTGGTGTCTCAGTCTGTTGCTTGAAATGACTCTGTGTAATGTTGGCATTGACTTTGGCCACTGTAAGTATATAATAGTATAGTTGGATCTCCCTTATAAGTAATGCTATATGCCAAAATTCAATTTGATTGGATTTTAGAACAGCTATGTTTGCTTATACATAATCCATGAGAGATGGAGATAAATGTGTCAAGTACCTCTGAGCTCCATCTCAGGAGCCATTTCTCCGCTACTGCCAGAAACCTGATGGGGGACAGAGAAGAAGAGGAAGGGGGGGATGATTCATCTTACAGAAAACATGTCCCTTACTATACCAAACTTTCTACCTGTTTAGCAAAGTAGTCAGGATGAGAAGGGAAAATCCTCCCACCAATGGATCTAGTGAAAATCGGTGATGGCCAGTGAGGTTGCTCCATGTTTATCCTTGCAGCCTATATCCAGGGCATGCACCCTGCCATCTGCCACTATTGGTTGGATGGAGGGTGAGTGTAGAAGCCTTTTGGACCTCTACGTTTTACAAGGACCTTGTGTAACAAGAGCCCTTTCTACTTCCCCCTCTTCTTTACCCACTTCAGAGCTCCTTGAGGAAAACCTCAGTGGATGCTGGACATGTAACTACTAGCCCCATTTCCCAAAGGTGAGAATAGGCATTTGGTGACAATGTTTCAAAGTTTGAAGTGTTTTAGATTTCTGATTTTCAGATAAGTGAGACTCACCATGTAATACCAGCACAAACACATTGACAGGGGTACCAGATTATTGCCTCCTTGCACATTAAGGGGCCCTAGATGGCTCCTGGCCCATGTCTCAATCTACTGTCAGTTTGATGTGGGAGTGAGCAGCCTTACTTCTCATCTGACAGGCCATACAAAAGAGTGTGTATAAATCCCAGTAGCCATTTTGTTCAAGGTATGTTTTTGACAATGTACATTTAGGAGACATTTCCTCTGATACAATCCTCCTTTTTTCAGCTGAGTCCCTAGATCTTAAGCAAACACAGTGGCACATTCTCACAGTCCTTTCATTCAGATACTCGGAAACGCACAGTTTATGCAGAGGTGTTTAATAAATCAAAGAGACACTTACAACAATGCGGATTGCTCAGACTAGGTGATTAGTTTTTTTGTATGCCTTTTTAGTCATTAGAAAAGGAGACCAGAGTGTGTGGGCTAGTCTCTGTGTACAAATGACTGATGGAATGGGGAGAGATCAGAAACAATATTGTAGACAACAGATGAACACAGAATATTTAAAAAGCAAGGAGGGAAGAGAGAAGCCCTGCTGAAAGATTAAAGAATAGAAAGAAGTACAAATGAGCAAATCAATTATTGTGTGAAGATTTCTAGGATGTTGTTTAATTCATAGTGGTCTGTGCTATATTAGGTTTCCTCACAGTTTCTTTTTATTGATGTTTCTTTTAGCTGCTTCTCCAGCTCCTGATTCTGTGGGACTGAGCAATTCTTTCAGGGTAAGTGTTATGAAATGGAGGACTGATCCTGCACATTATTTCTGAGAGAATTAATCGGGTTCACCACACTGTCATATTGATTTCTACAGTGATGAGAAAGCAACTGATGATAATACTAGAGGGAACATGCAGCAAGGCAAATTCTAATACTGGGTTGTTGTACGTTTTTCAGGCTGTATGGCCATTTTCTAGAAGCATTCTCTCCTGACATTTTGCTTGCATCTATGGCAGGCATCCTCAGAAGTTGTGAGGTCTGTTGGAAGCTAGGAAAATTGGGTTTATATATCTGTGGAAAGTCCAGGGTGGGAGAAAGAACTTTTGCCTGTTGGAGCTAGGTGTCGATGTTTCAGTTGGCCACCTTGATTAGCATCTGATGGCCTGATAGTTTTTAGGTGTGGCTTGTTACTGCCTGGGAGAATCATTTGTTGAGAGGTGATTAGCTGTCCCTGATTGTTTCTTGTCTAGAGTTCCCCTGTGTTTCAATATTGTTCTTTGTTTAGAGTTATAATTTTAGAGATTTTTTTAATACTGGTAGTCAGATTTTGTTCATTTTCATGGTTTCTTCCTTTCTGTTGAAATTGTCCACATGCTTGTCGATTTCCATGGCTTCTCTGTGTAGTCTGACATGGTAGTTGTTAGAGTGGTCCAGCATTTCTGTGTTCTCAAATAATATGCTGTGTCCATGTTGGTTCATCAAGTGCTCTGCTATGGCTGACTTCTCTTGTTGAAGTGGTCTGCAGTGCCTTTCATGTTCCTTGATTCGTGTTTGGGCGCTGTGTTTGGTGAGTCCTATGTAGACTTGTCCACAGCTGCATGGTATACAGTAGACTCCTGTGGAGGTGAGAGGATCCCTCTTGTCCTTTGCTGAATGTAGCATTTTGAAATCCAGTTTCGTTTACTTACAAAGAGATCTAAAAGGTGGTCATGTAGCCAAAGCTTGAAGGTAGCATGAATATGAACATGAATATGAACATGTGTACCCTTTCATACATTTTATTTTCCATTCAGTTCAGTTCAGTGTTAATGGACAGATCAACTACAATAAGAATGATGAGCCCATTCAAACAGTGTGAGTTTCAATTTCAGAACAAGTCCGAATTACAATATTTTCTGCACAGAAACCAGAATTTTCCAGCATAGTTGCTCCTTTCTACACACACACACACACACACAGAGAGAGAGAGAGAGAGAGAGAGCTGTATGTGAATTTTGTACAGAAGGAGCCTACCACTCTGAGTATAATTTGAAAACTCAAACATTTTCAGTGGAAATTTCACATTGGAAAGACATTTTTAGAAATGTATTTTGTTTATACATTTTAAAGAGATTATATAGTGTGGTTCCTGGTGGTGGTAGTCCCAGTGTGTTAGTGTGTGGATTTGTTTGTATGTGAATATATATTATTCTTGTTATTCTGCAGTTGCATCAAAATCTGTTGAAGGTATCACCTGGTATCATAGATGCAAAGATATTATGTGATCACACAGATATTCTTTTTTTACTTTGCATTGGCAGATATTTTCAAAGGCACCTTGATAGTTTTGTCATCCAAATCTCATTGAAATTCACTGCATTTCTGTAGAAACTACTGTAGTCCAATAGCTAGTGTCTATGAAATTGAACAAATCACACATAAGCACTGAGGTCACTGTTTTGTTTCTCTTTCAGCTTTCTCAGCCACAGGATGTAAATTGAAATATTCCCCTATCTATCTCTCTGAACTGTTTTGTAGCTTATATTCAAGAGCACCTGACTACACATTTGTACCACAGATATTTTGTCAAAAATTCAACAGCTGTAATGAAAGGAACTCACTAAATCAATTAAGTTATCAATTACGTTTTTATAACATAAATGAAAAGGGACAGCTTAATTACATTTATTTTAAAGTGATTAATTTAAAGTATTAATTAAATCAGTTATTAATTAAATGAGAGGCCATCAACATTTACATTTCCTAGCTGGTATTTTCATAAATGTAAATGGCTACAGCAAATAGCAAATGGCTATTGCTCAGGACTGTCATATGATAATTCAACTAATTTCAAGGTCAAAAGATTTTAAACAACAAATAGATAAGTTGTAGGGCAACATAGTTCCTGTGTTATACACGAGACACCTTATTTGACTCAGGAAAACTGGGCTAAGATCCCATTGGAAATAAGAACACTAAAACATTGGGGAGATGCAGTTGTAAGAGACAAGTTAAGCGTGATACAAAATTTCAAATGTTGGTGTTATCTACTCTCCAAAGTCAAAGCAGGGATGATGATGATGTGTGTGGGTGTTAATGGCATTGTCCAGCTTCACAATTGATCTACGTTAAATTTCAATAGAATAATTATTTTCTCCCTATTCTAATTATGTTTTGGTTTTGTTTGTTTTTTACATTTTAAGTAAATGTATTAATCCTTTTACACCAACTTTCCTTTCTCTAGCTATATACTAAGGCAGTAACCAGATACCAATAGTAGGCATAGCTTTCTCTCAGTTTGTTCTGGATCAGGTTTATTATCCACCAAACCTAAGATATAAGTCGTTTATGACAGTCTAGATATAAAAATAGATGCAAAACCTGAGCTGTATTATTTGGTCCACAGATCTGAGAGGGTAGATTAAAAAGTAAATAGACTTCAGCATAACAGATAAAATTTATTACGAAGTATCTAACTTTTGCAAAGATGTAGCTGAAGTGATGCACAAGGGCATATCTTAATAGAAAGCATAGGAGGTGGCAACACCCAAATATGATCTACATTTCATTTGATCAAAGAGTCTGAGAAAAAATAATTAAAAAGTAAAAGCCTTATGCAATGAGATTTCAAATAAAACTTTGGAGGCTGACAAGATGCATCTGGCACAACTTCAAAGTCTTTCAAAGTACATATAATCAATGTTTGTCAATAGCAGTTTTGCATCCTTTAATTTATCTTTCATGGGTATAAAGCATGTTGTTATTAGGATCCAGTCCATACCTTAATTCTGTTTGAGATTTGATGAATCAGGGCTCTATTAAAATTCAGTACACCTCATCTTAGTCAAGGACAGATTACATAAAGCTGTGCTTTATTACATTCCTTTCATCTTTCTGTCTTTCCAACTTGACAAAGTTACCTTATTTATGGAAACTTTTGTAAGATTGAAAACATAGAAAATTCAATATGGCAGAGATTATACACTCTTCTTGATGAACAAACTTATATTAACAGCTATGTGGACAACAAATCTGCTGGGTTGACTTTACTTACTTACTTGACTTTCATCTCCCATAACTGGGGCTCAAGGGAGTTCACAACAAGGTTAAAAACAAGTGCAGATGAAAACAGAAACAGATAAAATTGTACATTATTAAAAATGATAAACATGTTGCAGTTTTACAGGGATTTAACCTTCTCTGCCAAAGTGCTAATGTCTTGCCACACTGCAAGTGACTCCATAGCAGTTAAGTGGTGCAAAATATGAATTAATTCCAAAGTGTAGATGCGTCCTGAGCTTTTGAGTTTGACAGCTGATAATTAAAGAAACAGAATCTTGGAGACCAGTTATCCAAACCTTGCCCAAATAAGGATTTGCAGTGCCATTATGCCATCTCTACCTTTGGTCATTTAGGCTTTGCATTATCTTCTAACATGGAAGTGTTTGTTCCTTCAACTGTATCCCCTAGGCATGTGCAATCCATAAAAATGGTTCAAAAGTACATACAAAATGGGATGGCACTGGTGCTTCATTTCCAATTATTATGCTGTACACCGCTTTGAGTCCCCATAGGGGTGAGAAAAGTGGTATAGAAATACAGTAAATAAATAAATAAATAAATAAATAATACTTAGTTAAAATTTCATTACTATAATGAGACTAATGAAATTTCATTACTATTTCATTACTGTAAGTGCGCATGCACATAATTAAATTACTATAATTGGGGAGATTTCAGGGGCTCCTTTATCCCTCATTTTTAAAGTTATTGGGGTGAAACTTGCTACAATGATAGAACACAATTACCACTGTTAGCCCACCAAATTTCAGAATGTTTCACTTATTACTTACTTTGCGAAATTTTCAATTTTTCAATTTTCTTTTTTTAAAAAAAAAAACCTACAAGAGCTAGCTTCTTAAATTTTCTATCCAATGACACAAGATAACAGGGGAGCATTCCCCCAAATTTCAGAAATACTCATACATCTATTGATTTTAGGGATTTTTTTTAAAAAAATGGTAAAAGCTCTTTAGGGAGGGACAAATCTCTCTCTCCTCTTCTGATTTGTGTTTTCTGATTCTGATGCATACTGGGAAATGTAGTTTAGGGTAGGACCTTTTGAATTCTTTGGCATAGGGCTCCTTCCCTTCCCTTCCCAAACTACATATCTCAAGTTCTGTGCTGTTCCCAAAATGCTATGCCCCCTGTCTTCATGCCAAGAAACCATTAATTTACATGGAGAGGAATGGCAAAGGAGGCAGGTATGGTAGCTTGTTAGTTTTCTTATGGTTCCTTTCACTAGCTTTTTTGTCTTGCACTGAAGAAAATTGACTTTTGGAGCCTTCTGAGCTTTATGAAACTAACATGAAAAACTATGAGGATCGGTTTTGATTTTTAAGTTTTTTGTGTGGGCCGTGCAAAAGCATCAGAATGTCTTCTCAGTTACAAAACTTGCAATTTTCTTCCAAAATCTGATTCATCCAATTTTTCTTGCACACTTCTAGTTATCACCAGTGGATACAAGAATCCGTGTGCATCATACTGTATTTGTATTTTAATTCTAGTCTGCTAGTTCTATAGCACTGGTTCTCAACCTGGGGTCCCCAGATGTTTTTGGCCTTCAACTCCCAGAAATCCTAACAGCTGGTAAACTGGCAGGGATTTCTGGGAGTTGTAGGCCAAAAACATCTGGGGACCCCAGGTTGAGAACCACTGTTCCATAGCTTGTCTGATTTTACTATTTTATTGTTTTACTAGATTTTAATTTTATTGGCTATTTTATTTTTTATAACACCACTTCCCCATTGCTTCAGCCAACTTTTGCTGAGTTAGGATTGCTGAGTTAGGATTGCACTGTTAGAGCAGCCACACTGTGCTATTAGCTCATATTAACCTTGTACTCAACAAAAACGTTTCACATTATGTATCATTGCTCATGCATGTACCTTCTTTATTTGATAACAAAATATCATCTTGTTTCATCTAATTAGATGCTCTACTGGGGGTATTCCCCAGTAAGTGGGTTCAGAATTGCAACCTTAACCACTTGAATCTAATGTAAGCAGAAAAACTGGATAGGAATGCTTTCATAATAGCTTAAAAAAATGGAAGTACTTAAATGTGATGTGATTTTCTCAAAGAGCAAGAGCAACCAATTAAAATGATGAACAGAAACAACTTCCTAACTCAACCTGATCTAGATATGTCTTCTAGTCTAAGAGTCAGACTGCTGAATCTTATAATATACTTAAACAACAAGCATTCCAACCTTTTTGCCTTTCAAATGTTCGGGAGTACAAATTCACATTATTGCCAATAGTTAACATTTATGGAAATTGTGGTATAAAACATATGAGCAGCAACAAGCTGGACAAAGCTGCTTGAAATGAAAGGAATTAAATTTGATATAGATATAGCTATATTTCAGAGGAAGGAACTGTCAAAACCACTTCTGAGTATTATTTGCCTAAGTAAACCCTATGAAATTAATGGGATTGCCATAAGTTGACAATGGCAGGCAACTTGGAGGCAAATACATATATATAGATGTAGATTCTGTGTATATATGCCATGTCCCTAAATATTTGCTCTTGAGAATGTTATGCTGGGGAAATTGTCTAGAAGTAGTATTTGCTGAATCAGGAAGATCAAAACTGAAAGTGTAGTTAATCATTTGCAAGACACAAAACTCTTATTTGGCAAAATAGGGTTGGCTTAAAAGAGGAAAAAAGGAAGCAAGAAAAAAGTAGTCCCCCAAAAGGAAGAAAATAGTGTTAAAACAAGGATGGTTAACTGTTTTGTTTATTTGCCAGTTTTATCTCTGATTGTCTTTGTGGGGAATACGCCTGTTTGTGTAAGTATATCAACTTTATATAAAATGTTGTAGCGGGAGCAGGATACTGGAATAGCTTGTGACAGCAATCTGGGAATGTATTTTACCTTGGATTTTTGTGGATTTCAGCTTTGTGGAAATCTTATTGGTTTCACCCCAGTTTCAACTTGTATACTAGCAACACAGAAATGAAGAGTTTGTTTGGAAAAGACTGGCATAATTTATATATGTGTTCAGCTTGGGCCATTTCCGTTTCCTTCATTCTAGGAGTATCATTCTTTCTCCATAAAGCAGGAAAAAGTGCATTACTACATACCAGGCAGCTATATTATTTTAATGCACTTGAACATAAGCAAGTGGTCTGTTAGTGCTTGTTTAATCAAAGAAAATCAGTTAGAGATAGAGATATTTTCAAGCCAGCCCAAAATGTTGATCAATTAAATAAACACTGGCTGGAAGCCAACATTCATGGCAACAGTGTCAAAAAAAATAGAATATACATTTTATTCTCACTGAAAATTTATTAGCATTGCTAAAATGCAAAGTAGTTCTGCTTTCACTGAGAAAGAGCACAACAGAATTTGCAGCAGGATAGCTTTTAATAAAACATGGGTTTTCAGCATAATTAAAGTAATAGGCACTTTTTAGAATAAATCCTAGGGGGTAAAATATTGTGATCACTCCACAGCAATATGTTACAAGCTTACTATACTTTTGGTCATAATGTTTCATACCACTGAAAGGCACTAATGTAATTCTAATAGTCAAAGTTTTAAGTAAGTGAATAGAGTTCCATGAAGATGATGTTATATGGAGATATCAGGATGACTTTTTTGATTTGTTGGGTGGCGGGAGGAAATCTGTACTTTGCATGTCAAGAACTTTATGTGGGGAGCTTCATATCTCTGCCTCTGGCAGAATCTCAAGGCGTCCCAAGGACTTTGACCTTAATTGGGATCTCATGGGGAAAAGCGCTGACACTACACCCTCCAGCAATTCCCATATAACTGTTGTTTTTTGCCGTAAACTCAATTTCAAGATAGTATGGTATCTCCAATTGATCCAGAATTAGCTTATTAGTGTTTAACATGGAGCAATCAGATCATATGACACCAGGATGGGGATTATGGGTACCTCAAGATATTATTAAACATCAACTCTCAGCAGTCCTAGTTCGTATAGCCAAAGGTGAAGAATGTTGAGTGTTGAAGTTCAACATCAGCAATACTGTACAATTTCCATCTCTGTTGCCATAGTGTTTCTAGATATTGATTTGATTTCAAAGGCTTTTTATTTGAAGGAACCCCAACTATACTCTTTACTCCTGTATGTATGCCTGCCAAAGCACCCAGAAATCTGGGGGAGCTATCTGATCCCATTGCCTGTATATAGAGAAGCAGCACAGATGAGTCAATTTCTATGCCATGGCTTTACTTCAAAAGATTACTATTATTGCTAATTTAAGCTTCCAGCTAATGAGTTTTTAGAGAATTTGAATGAGTACAAATTTGTTTTTAGTACTCTCCACTTTAGAAGCTGTTTAGCAATAATATTTTAATACCGAAAAGATCATAAGGTTTACACTCTGAATTCAAGTAACAGGGCAAGTTTTAGTAACTAACCTCCTGTCCTTCAGGAGACTAGTGAAAACCTGGCTATGGAATGAAGCATTTCCAGAATAATGGCTGAGACTCGCTAAAGACTAAGTTATCGACGACATGCAGACTGAGTTGGATATGATTTTATTTTGGTGATTTGGCTTATATATATATATTATGCTATTTGTATTTTAATTTTTTTGTTGTTGTCGTATGATGTTTATTATTGCATTGAACCCTTGCTGTGAGCCAGTCTGAGTCCCTTTACGGAGGTGGAGAAGATCGGGATATAAAAGTTTTAAATAAATAAATAAATAACTAGGTAGAGAATGTTGACTTAGGATAATGATGCCACATTTAAAGCAGCAGTGAGATACTTCCCTTTGTATAGTAGATGGATGTGCCAAAGAAGAGAGCAAAATCTACAGTTCTTCTCTTCCTTATCATAATGGCTTAATTCAAAAGCAATTGTCACAAGCATCTCTCTGATACTACAGCTGAACTGAGCATTAGGAAAAAGCTGTTGCCACATAGTATAACAGTGTAAAGCTACAAAGTGCAACCTAGGGAAATTTGGGCTACCTCTTCTGAATGTGCTTTGTGTGTGTGTGTGTGTGATAAGTAGATAAAATTACATCATCTTTTAAAATGTGATAATTGAATTTGCACTTCTCTAGATAATAGGGAAATTGGATCCTTTAATTTTTGTATTTATCCAAATGTTATGATATAATCCCCCCATCAAGCATACATAACATTAAGTAAAACTGATCTCTAAAAAAGCATAACATTGATGAAAATGCTTATAAAATGTGCTGTTGTTGTTTACGGCTGTCAAGTCATCATCTACTTATGATGATGATGATGACTTATGATGACTTATGATGAACCTATGAATGATAGACCTCCAGGTCATCCTGTCATTAACAGTCCTGTTCAAGTCTTTATTTGGGGCTCTTGTACCCCGCCCTTCTCACCCCGAAGGGGACCCAGGGCGGCTTACAGCTGCAAGGCGCACTTAGACGCCTGCTACACAAACAATCATCACAAAAAATATAACAGTACAAATTCCCACAATTCAACATTATCCAATAAAATCAGTAAAATGATAAAATCAGTAAAAACAATACAAACCTGGATCTTCCTCCTACCCATCAGTGTACAATTAACTCAAAGATCTGTTTTGGTTCCATTTCGACAATCCTGCCGATCTTACCCATCTGATTGTCTTATTTGGTTGTCATTGTCTAATTGCCTGGTTGCCCAAAGGCCTGGTTCCACAGCCATGTCTTCACCCTCCTCCTGAAGGAGAGGAGGGTTGGTGCTGTTCTGATTTCCCCCGGGAGTGAATTCCACAGGTGGGGGGCCACCACTGAGAAGGCTCTGCTTCTCGTCCCCACCAGCCTCACTTGTGAGAGTGGTGGGGTCGAGAGCAGGGCCTCCCCAGATGATCTCAAACTCCAAGGTGGGACGTAGAGGGAGATACGTTCGGACAGATACACTGGACCAGAACCGTATAGGGTTTTGTAGGTTAAGACCAGCACCTTGAATTGTGCTCGGAATTGAACCGGCAGCCAGTGGAGCTGGCACAACAGGGGGGTGGTATGCTCCCTGTATGTCGCTCCGGTGAGCAATCTGGCTGCCGCACGCTGGACTAGTTGGAGTTTCCGAACAGTCTTCAAGGGCAACCCCACGTAGAGCGCGTTGCAGTAGTCTATCCGGGATGTAACAAGAGCGTGGACCACCGTGGCCAAGGTACGGGCGCAACTGGTGCACAAGTTTTAATTGCGCAAAAGCTCTCCCGGCCCCTGCCGAGACCCGGGGTTCCAGGCTCAGCGGCGAGTCCAGGGTCACTCCCAAGCTGCGAACCTGCGTCTTCAGGGGGAGTGTAACCCCATCCAGCACAGGCTGTAACCCTATACCCTGTTCGGCCTTCCGACTGACCAGTAGGACCTCTGTCTTGTCTGGATTCAATTTCAATTTGTTAGCTCTCATCCAGTCCGACACAGCAGCTAGACACCGATTCAAGGTCTGGACAGCCTCCTTGGTGACAGGCGGAAAGTCTTGTAGACTCAGGGTTGTGATTTTCTTGATTGAGGACCTCATCACATTGATGAGGTCCCACATTCAGATTCTCCAGCATCTGTGGCAAATCAGAGGGGCAATGGAGCATCACACGTGAGGAAGCATCACTGCATGGCTTCACCCACACTAGCCCCATTGTTTCTAATGGATATAGGGAGGCTCCCGTATTGCTGGCACAGGATTGTAGTATGCTTTCACCTCAGTTGAGCCACAGAGCCCTGCTGGAAGTGAGCCTGTGTTGTTTGATGGGTGGTGCGAGGCTCTGTGGCTCAACTGGGGTAAAAGCATCCTAGGATGCTAAATTTTCCTCGTATGATGAGGTTCTGAGTCGATCCATCTTTCTTTTTCTTTTTTTGCTGCCTTATACTTTACCAACCATTATTGTTTTTTCTAATGGGCATTGTCTTCTCATGATATGGTCATTTAAAATTTCAGTGTAGTGATCCTGGCTTCTAAGGAGAGTTTAGATTTGGTATTGGGCCCATTTAGCAGTCCAATGGTATGCATAGAATTATCTAGCATTACATTTCAAATGTCTTGATTTTCTTTCCATCAGCTTTCTTAACTGTCCAGCTTTCATAATCACATTGAGATTACAAAAGTAATGGCATAGACAACATTAACATATCTGTAGATTTCAGGATCCTGTTTAGTTCTGTCATAGCGGACTCTTTAAAGTCCCAGTCTTCTGATTTCTTGACTGCAATCTCCAATCTGATTAGTGACTGAGCAAAAGTGTGGAAAACCTCATACTATTTCAAACTCTACACTATGAATATTTGCACATAGCCCAAATACATATGAATATGTGTCTGGAATTCAAAGAATATTCACAAGCTGACATTAAAATGGAAAGGACCAAATTTGTGATTGAAAAAAATAGACTTTACAAAAAGTAATGGAGGCTTTTTGTATCAATGGAACTAAGATGTGTTTAGCACTATCCGGCATAGATGGCTTGATCACAGGAAATAAATACTAAATTTGGATTTACTTATGAGAAAAGTTCCTTAAGGTACATGAACATTTATGTAATAAATTTGCTTTTAACATTTGCCATGATCTACCAAGCATCTGTTCTGAGCATGCAACAAAATGTCTTCTATTTCTGTGGCACTGTACTATTAACCTCCAGAGGAGAAGAGCAAGTTGCCAATTCAGCACTTGTTCATTGATCAAGGGAACTAGATATGCTCTTTTTACAGGATGGGCCTGGGTCTGCCCGAAGCTACAGGATTGCAAAATGTCTTAGCTAGATGCATTAGCAAATGTTACACTGATCTCTCATAGAGGGGAAAATTCTTTCTGACCCCTGAAGGCAATCAGCATATGCCCTGAAGCATGAGAGTTCCCTTACAGCTAAAAAGTCTTAATGGGTTTCCATCAGCTTTAAGTCGAACAGCATAACCTGCATTCTCAGCACAGATAGCAAAATATTTGATGATGCCAAAAAAAAAGAACTTTGTGTGCCTTTTAATCCATAAATGAACAGACTTTGCTAAATGTTTTGGAATGAAATCTGTCCTGTAGAGAAGACCAATGACACAGACTCAACCAAAAAAATGCAATTCGTTCTAAATCTTTACTGTAAAATGAAA
This sequence comes from Anolis sagrei, assembly GCF_037176765.1. NCBI lineage: Eukaryota > Metazoa > Chordata > Lepidosauria > Squamata > Anolidae > Anolis > Anolis sagrei. The sequence continues at coordinate 207,346,575 of NC_090023.1, read as the reverse complement.
TAAAATGGTATCCTCTTAGGATGGGATCAAGAGGCAAAATCTCAGGCCTAGCACCACTAATGTTCATAAGATTTACCAAAAAAACTATTTAAAATTTACTTCTCGCTAATAACATTATAGGGCTATTGTTCCACATTAACTGCAGTGGCAACATCCTATGAAATCCAGAGATTGGCAGTCTGGGAAAGGCATTTAAAATTCTCAGTCAGAGAGCTCTTGGGCCTCACTAAACGACAAACTCCAGAATTCTTCAGGAGGTTCCCATGGTAGCTAAAGTGGAATAATAGTTTTATAGGCATGAATGAGGACAAATATTCTCATTATTGCTCTTCTCTCCATTTATGCAATTGCACGACTTTGCCGTCTGTGGTCCCATGTTTGTTCATACTTCCTCGTACCCTTAAAAGCCAGCCTTCCCATACTTCTGTTGCTCTGCTGTTATTGTTACAATTCACATTTCTAGCAGCAATTTGTTTTTTAAAAAGTCAAATACTTTGGGGTGTGCAATTTTGGGAAAAATTCATCCCATTTTTGGTCCTGTTTTCGGTTGGACTCCCATTCTGGGTTTTTTTTAGGAAATTCCTTAAATTTGGAGGGGGAAAATGCCATTTCTCGGATATGCAGCAAGAAGCTCCATTTTCACTTTTGGAAGATCTGGCCATTGGTTTCAGTGGGGGAAATGGCGAGGCTCCTCTTTCCCTGATGTATGGCTATCGGGATGAAAATAGCAACACTTGGATGACACATTTACCAGTGCAAGCCCCCTAAGTTTCAGAACATTTTGGTAATCCACTGGTTTTAAAGAATGTTTTAAAGGAGAGAGAGATTCAAAGGGGTGAACTAACAAGAAGAGCTGGTGGGGGGTGGGCTGCTGGACTGGTGCAGGCACACACAATGCAGAAGGTAGGATTAGGGAAAGTATAACAGATCCTGAGAGTCAAAGAGGTGAAATGGGGGGGGGGGGTAGTTAAGCATCTTCTGGTCCTTTTATTTTACTAGTAAATTGCTAGGCAGGAGTGACCCATCCACTCCTCCCTAGAAAATATACTAGTAAGATAAAAGGACTGAAAGATATTTAACTATGAAAATTTAATGCAGAAGAAAAAGTAATTTTCAAAAAGCAATCCATTCTCCAAGCATTAAACAGCAGCGTGGAGCTAGTACATCTCTCCCTCTCAAACACCATCTTTGTAAAATGACACATGATCTGCTTTCTTTTTCTGATTGGCTCTGGCAAAGCTAAAGCAGGGGGGAGGATGCGCGGCTGCTCTGCTCTTGAGGCAGCCAAAGATTAGCCAACACATGTCCCATTATTACCAGTCTTTGGCTGCCCCACCCACTCACCTCATATCTGGGGATTCAGTTGTCGATTTTAGCCAAATCCAGAATGCCAAGCCAATATTGTGCACACACCTATTAAACACTACTGAAAAATTAAAATTTAGGGGTGGGAGAAGAAGAGAACCCCACTTCCTAATACCACCTCAGTACCAGCATCTTAAGAGGATTTCCAGGGAAGGAATCCCACAGGAGCATTGCAACACATCAAAATACTTGGGAGTTACTCTGGACCTGCTCTGACTTACAAGAAGCACTGCACAACTATCAAGCAAAAAGTGGGTGCTAGAAATAATATCATACAAAAGCTGACTGGCACAACCTGGGGATCACAACCAGACACAGTGAAGACATCTGCCCTTGCGCTTTGCTACTCTGCTGCTGAGTATGCATGTCCAGTGTGGAATACATTTCCTTAGATTAAAACAGTGAATGTGGTTCTTAATGCGACATATCACATTATCACAAGATATCTATGCCCTACACCATTGGAGAAATTATACTGTTTAGCTGGTATTCCATCACTTGATATCCGTCAAGAAGTAGCAGCCAATAAAATAGGATCAAGGCATTGACATCTTCGGCCCATCCTCTATTTGGATATCAGCCAGTCTTAAAATCAAAAAATATGAGATTTGCAGCTACCAGCCCATCAATAGGAGAGAATGGGTTAAGGACTGGCAGCAGGATGCACACAGAATCATGCAAAGGTCCCAGATACCAGCCAGGCAAAAGGAAATACTAGGACATTAAGAGAAAATCTAAGTATAAACCTATGATCAGAGAATCCAGATCATATTGTGAATTTTGCCTTCCCCTGGAGCAAGAAGAAGCAAACTGCTTTCTCAGGGCATCATGAGGGAGAAGGGAGAACAGACTAGGGGAGATTTTTGAGTGATGTAGCAAGACTGCTGGCCCCAGTAGTGAGGACCGCCATGACTGGGGATCCACTGCAGTCAGCAAAAACTCTTGGGCTGGAGTAAAATCATGTTTTATTTTTATGCTTCTGGTGCCCTCTAAGGGCCAAGTGGAACTAACCGGAACTCTTTGTCTTTCTATTATGTTATTAAAACCAGGGCAAAATTATGATTCTGAAGTTATCCATCTTGAGGGTCATCCCGCAGAAAGGGGAAAACACCAATGCTATCTCAGGAAAGCAGTGGCTCCTAGCTTGCCACCCCCATTTCCCCACTCAGGCATTCAAAAAAGTCAGACATGGTTCCGCAGTAGAGAGGGTCGGTCCTTGTTTTAGGTTGTCGCAGGACCCTTCCACACAGCCCTATATCCCAGAATATCAAGGCAGAAAATCCCACATTATCTGAGTGTGGACTCAGATAATCCAGTTCAAAGCAGGTATTGTGCAATTTTCTGCCTTGATATTCTGGGATATAGGGCTGTGTGGATGGGCCCTCAGAAAAGACCTCTAGCCTTTTGCCACTCTACTCAAGGAAAGGGTGCTTCTTTTTTATATATATAAAAATAAGAATTGGGTCCAATTTCACACTAACCCATGAACAAGTTGACCCATTGTGATTTTTGCACTATAATGTCTAAATTTATACATGAGTATATTGGATAAGTGGCAGTTTGTTGGCTTGCCTCTTTAGGCTGCATTGTGATCTCATGGAAACACAAATGACCAAGGCATATCACAAATGGCAAGACATATCTTGCCATTTGCTGGTCTTCTAGTCAGAAATTGGGGTGACAGCACCATACCACTTTCACTTTTTTAAAATCCTGGGAAATGCAGGGAGGGACTATAGGATCACAAGGAGGAGAGTTTTATGAGTAATCAGCAGGATCATCATCGTGATTTCGCCACTTAGACTGCTAATAATAAAGCACACTTTCGTCACAGAAAAACACACATATATACAGAGAATGCTTTCTACTTCTGCATCACTGAGTTTCACAAGCTAAATTATAGCAAGAAGAGAAACACTCTTTTTTCAAGGACATTGTTACTTCTTTATCATTAATCTTAGTTAAACAGTAACAAAGTTAGTTGACTGATGTGTTGGAAGGAGCCCACTGCCAGAACAAATAAAGGGTGAAATAATGCTTTGTGAAGACCAAGCAGTTAACAAAACTGTGGTGATTGCACACACATGTACACATATGTATATATACACAGATACACATATATGTAGCCTATCACACGAAAGTATTGTCAAAGGCTTTCATGGCTGGAATCACTAGGTTGCTGTGAGTTTTCCAGACTCTTTGGCCATGTCAGGAGATAATGCTCCTGGAACATGGCCATACAGCGTGGAAAACTCCCAGCAACTACAATACAAAGCCTTGGAATGATTTGCCTGAAACTAGGCTGCGCTAACATGACTATCAAATATTAAAATTTTATGTAGTGTGTGTGTGGATGGGGTGGGAATTATGGTCATTTTTGTATTGTCGAAGGCTTTCATGGCTGGAATCACTCAGTTCTTGTGGGTTTTTTCGGGCTATATGGCCATGTTCTAGAGGCATTTCTCCTGACGTTTCGCTTGCATCTATGGCAAGCATCCTCAGAGGTGAGGTCTGACCTCACCTCTGAGGATGCTTGCCATAGATGCAGGCGAAACGTCAGGAGAAATGCCTCTAGAACATGGCCATATAGCCCGAAAAAACCCACAAGAACCGGATGGTCATTTTTGTTTTTCTGATGCAAATCAGTGAGGGAGAACTGGTGACCAGAATTCCAAAATGCTAAGTTGCCTATGGGGTCTGAATCAGAAAGAACTGAGTCCAGATTGATACAGAGTGAGTTGGAATAGAAAGCCTAGAGCCATGCACAACTGTACTTTTTATCACCACGACCAGGACTGATTATGTCTGAAATGGACAAACATAGCATTCTCCCAAATTGGGCTGTTTTAGGTTTTTCGGGTTGTATGGCCAACTTCTAGAAGCATTCCCTCCTGACATTTCACCTGCATCTGTGGCAAGCATCTTCAGAGGTTGTGAGGTTTGTTGGAAAATAGGAACATTGGGTTTATATATCTGTGGATGGTCCAGGGTGGGAGAAAGAACTTTTGTCTGTTGGAGCTAGATGTGAATGTTTCAACTGGCCACTTTGATTAGCATTTGATGGCCTGACAGTTTTTAGGTGTGACTTGTTACTGTCTGGGAAATTTTCTTGTTGGGAGGTGACCAGGTGACCAGATGTTCCAAGGCAGTCACTAGCCACACCTAAAAACTGTAAAATGTTGGAGAATATGATATAGCTGGATTTGTCTCTTGGCAGTTCATACTGTGTCTCACATCTGTTGTTGAATTTCATCTCCCATAACTCTTCCCTAAAGGTTTTTCGGGCTAGGGCCAATGGAAGTTGCAGTCCAACATCTGAAAGACTGAAAATTCTCCACACTGATTGTTGTTTCATATTCCAGGCTCACACATTTAAATCTCCTTCTATGACAAGAGATAAGCAGCCATTACGTTTCCTGCCTATTTTCCTCATAACAATTCCCTTGCTGCTTGCTATGTAGTATAGCTGGAGCCATGATTAGTTATAATCAGTTGAGGATGCATAGAATTGCTGAGGAAGCCACACCTGCCTTACCTACTGCTGCACTGGGACATTTAATATTGCATGACTGTTCTGCAGGTTTGAATGTAGCCATTCTAGGTATGGGAAATTTCTGCAGATCTTCACTTATTGGGAGAAATGAGTCCATCATAACACTATAAGTAAAGGTTAGATTTTCCTTGATATTAAGTCTAGTTGTGTCCGACTCTAGGGGTTGGTACTCATCTCCATTTCTAAGACGAAGACCCATCGTTGTCCGTAGACATCTCCAAGGTCATGTGGCTGGCATGACTGTATAGAGCACCATTACCTTTTCACAGAAGCGGTATCTATTGATCTACTCACATTTGCATGTTTTTTAACTGCTAAGTTGGCAGAAGCTGGGCCTAATAGTGGGAGGTCATCTCACTCCCCGAATTCAAAGTGCCAACCTTTCGTTCAGCAAGTTCGGCAGCTCAGCGTTTTAACCCACTGTGCCACCAGGGGGTCCTTTTATCACAACACTATAGATTTTTAGATTCTCCTTGTGATTTTTGTTTGCAGATATTGAATTGCCATCTTTTGAATTGTCTCTGCGGCTGTGCCTCTAATGAGTGGCCTGACACAAAGATGAAGCAAGTAAAGCTTTACCTTTTACTTGTTTTCTTACCAAAAACAGTTGCTAGAAAACTTTTTAAAGTGGCAGTTCTATTTGTATGGTGATTTGTTTGGGATGTTAAGAACATTTATTTATTTATTCATTTTGCATTTTGAGGCATTTTTCAAAAGTTTCACAAAGGGTTTTTTTGCAAAACAGGTATAAAACATTCAGAATTATTATTCTTGCATGCAGAAACTAAATTAAAAAGGTTTACACATCCTCCAAGAGGATGATCTGAAAAAGGATCAGATTACTTCCAAGGAAATGCATTTCTCTCAAGACCTCTGTTTCAACCTGCTTTCACTCTCCCAAATTTTAGAATTGCTTTGTTGTTGCACAAACAATAAGCTGACAGAAGACTTTCTATTTGATTATATCCTTGGCAAAGATAGGTAGTGCAAAACAGTTTTTATTTCTGGTGACTAGTTTTGTTAGAACAAAAGCACCTGTAATTTTAAGTAAGCCCAATTCAAAGATGCAATTATATATAATTTTCCTCCAGTGAAAGTGAGTAGGGAGGAGATAGCCGGGCAAAACTAGCATGCTGTTTGAAATTTCTATTGTAAGTGCTTCAGAAACTCTTACTCAAAAATAAATAGGCAGAAACCAAAACAATGTTCCAAAGGTTAAACTGAGTAGCTTCTAAACCATGAGACTCTGGTCATGAATATGGTGGCTGTGTTGGATGTTATGCATCTTGACTTGGCAGTGGCACACATACTCCATTTCAGCCTTGTGACCCTCTCCCCTGAATACGTTAGATAGAAGTATTGTCTCCCTTTCCAATCTCTTCCACCATAATCCCATTATATCACATTTGACAACCTGATAGCATCAAGGTCCTCGCTGAGTCTAATCTTGTTTTTCAGTAACAAGACCATGGAGTGCCATCTAGACCACACCATTGGATAAGTAGATATGATGACCAGGAAAACTTGAGGATGTCATATAGGCTGCATTTTAAAAAACAAAACCAAACTTTCACATGATTCACATCTCCCAAATGAATATGCAAACTGGAACTGCAGTTATCCTTCTGGGTTTTTTCCCCAGTTCTTTTCAGTAACAACTGTAACAAAACACCATAGGAGTGTGTATTGATGGTTAAAGACAATTTAAAAATGTAGATGTTCAAACTGAAACAGAAGTTTACATATTTTTCTTAAAAATAAAATCATGTTTATTTATTTATTTATTTTATATTCTGCTTTATCTGCAGGAGACTCAAAGCGGCCCAGCTTACCTGTCTGAAAGTACCTCCTTCTATGAGCCACCTTGGAGGTTAAGATCTTCTGGGGAGGCCCTGCTTTTGATCCCACCTTTATTGCAAGTGCGATTGGTGGGGACAAGAGACAGGGCCTTCTCAGTGGTGCCCCCAGCGAAATTAGATCAGCTCCCTCCATCCTGACCTTTTGAAAGAAATTAAAAACCTAGCTGTAGGACCAAGCTTTTGGTCAATAATTTTTATCAGTGCAATAAGTGTTTTTGGACTGCATGGTTTTAATGATTGGTCTTAATGTTTGATGTTTCTAACTTTTTGGTTTTTAATGTATTTGTTTATTTTATTTGTATGCATTTGTGCGGCATCAAATTGTTGCCTATTTGTAAGGCCACTCTGAGTCCTCTTAAGGGTGAGAAGGGTGGGGTATAAATATGATAAATAAATAAAATTAACATAAAGGCATCAGCATACAATTTAAAAACTAATGCAAAAACTGAATTACCAAAATAGACTTGTGAACAAATGTGTGTGAAACTGATGTGGACCACAAATGAATTGATCAATCCTTTCATAGTTACAGAATTATTGCCCTTTGTTTTTCCCTCATTTGTTTTGAAGAGTAATTTTACTACCAAGATTTTTGAGAACTTGCTGTGTTTTGTCTCTGGGGTTCTTCCAAATGAAATGCCCATACTAGGGAGCTTCCTTTGTACTCCTACTTCAAAGCATTTAGATGTTTAGGTTAAATGTGCAAAGGAATCAGGACTAGATTGTCAATTGGTTTGGTTGGTGCAAACATAGCAGGACTCTCCCTGTTATGAACTAACAACTCAGTAATGAAGGGTAAATAAGTAGTTTGCTTCCTTTCCTTTCCCACTAACATCCTGAATGTCTTGAGGTTTCTGTTATCATCAACATTTTGTGTGATATTTGAATAAGTGAATTAAAATGCATGTGATCAAGCTGTCAGTCTCACTGAAGTTATGAATATCAAAGTGGGATTATACATTAAGATTTTGTGCTGCTGCATTTTGTCTTTTATTCATTTAGTACAATATATAGTATCTTTGCCACTAATCCGAGAACACGTTCAGAAAAAGGGCTCTACTTCTGGAACCTCTAACTCCTCAATGTGGCCTTCAGGAGATGCATCTCTCCCCAGATCATTTTCATTTACTTGGTCTTCTTTACAGGCACACATTCTGAGGTTGATAATTTTCGGTCACTACCTTCCAGCATTTCACCAGGAGATAAATGACCAAGTGACATTACTGTATGGTCCCAATGGCAAATGAGGAAGAACATACAAGCTAAACAGGCTTACTGTAGTTTGCTTTTGCCTGAGTCTACTGTGAAGGGCATAATTCTATACCTTTCTCTCCTCTCCCTTCTGCAATTGAGCATAAATTACTGTTGCACTTTGAACTTCGTTGGCAGCAGTTGAAATATAACACACCTAAAAGTCACACACTGAATGTATAGTCACCACAAAATAGAATCATAGCATTGGAAGATACCACATAGACCATCTAGTTTAACCCCCGCCATGCAGGAGAAACACAAACACCCCCAATAAATGCCCATCCAGCCTCTATTTAAAAGCCTCCAAGGAAGGCACTTCCCCCACACTCTAAGGTAGAGAGTTCCACTGTTTAACAGCTCCCACGGTCAGGAAGTTCTTCCTAATGTTCAGGTAGAATTTACTTTCTTGTAATTTGAACCCATTGCTTCAAATCCTTCTCTTCTGCAGGCCAAACATACCCAGCTGTTTAAGAAGCTCCTCACAGGCCATGGTCTGGACTTTTGATCATTTTAGTTGACCTCCTCTGGACACTTTTCAACTTGTCAATCTCTATCTTAATTTGCAGTGTCCAGAATTGGACACAATATTCCAAGTGAGGTCTAACCAAAGCAGAATAGAGAGGCAGCATGACTTTCCTTGATCTAGACACCATACTCCTTTTTATGCAGCCCAAAATCCCATTGGTTTTGAAAGCAGCTGCATCACACTGTTGGCTCATGTTCAACTTGTTGTCCACAAAGACTTCAAGACTCCAAGATCTTTCTTACATGGACTGTTGCTGAGCCAGGCATCACCCATCCTGCATTTGTGCAATTCATTTCTTCTGTCTATGAGAATTTCTCCTAGTTGAAATTAATTTTGCTAGTTTTGGCCCAGATCTCTAATCTGTTGAGTTCATTTTGAATTCTGATCCTGCCCTCTAGAGTATTAGCTAACCCTCCCAATTTGGTGTCATCTGCAAACTTGATAAGCATGCCTTCTAAACCTTTAACTAAGGCTCTTTTCACACAGCTGAATAAAATCCCACATAAAATCCCACTGAGATACATTGCAGTGTGGACTCAGATAACCCAGTTCAAAGCAGATATTGTGGGTTATTCTGTCTTGATGTTCTGGCTTATATGGCTGTGTGGAAAGGCCCTAAGTCTTTAATAAAGATGTTGAATGGCATCAGATCTAGGCCAGAACCCTGTGGCACTCCACTAGTCACTTCTTTCCAGGATAAAGAGGAACCAGTGGTGAGAGCACCCTTTAGGCTCTGTCGCTTAACCAATCACAAATCCACCTAGCAGTAGTATTATTTCTGCCAAAAAGCATGATTTACATGGGTTCTCATCAAGGAATGCACAATAGATGTTCTGGCCAGGTACTGTGCAGTCCTACGATTGGAGTTTACATTTCAGAATCACTAGAGCACCATGAGTGTTCAGCTACAGACCTTTGGGCTTTCTGAAAAATAAAGACATTTCAACTGTTGAAGATTACTCCTTATAGTTTACCATTTTGCTCAGTAGCCTTTCAGTCAGCATCATTTTTACAGACTAGGAACAAGTCCAGCCTCTTCTTTTGACTGCAGAGCTGGGTTATCTTTATTTAAAAGTGAACTTTCCAATACTATTGAAAGTTCTGCACCTGGGAAACAGCCATCTTTTTATTCTAGGGGTTCAAATTACTCTTTGCTCAAGGAGTACTAAAGCAGGGCCATGACAAAGGTAAGACAAGATGGTCTGTTTTGCCAGCATTGCCATAGTATTTGCAAGCTTTTCCAAACTGTTATTGTCTTTGTCTGTACTATCCAGGCCTATCTATAATATTTGATCTCATCATATGAAATTTCATCATCATGTGAAATTAATATGATTTTAAGTTGTGAAATTTTGAAGTAGAGCTCTGCTGGCATGTAAGTGCCAGGAGATTTGAATTCCTTTTCTTGCACTGCTAGTTTGTGTGAATCTATTTAAGCCATGCATTTTGAAATAAGGTCGCTTCCCTCAGGTTGCAATCATAGGGCCAACAACTTGGCAATCATCGTTAGAATCTTTAGACCCGCCCCTTTCCCCAGGGTTTTGGAGGCAAAGGAGGACCTTTGTTCAGTCTCACTGTTTTGGAGCCTAACAGCAGGACGTGTGGGTCTCTCTCTCTCCCACCTGCACAAAGACTTCACTTCTCACAGCTCTGCTGGGGAAAAAAAAGGAAAGGTTCCACAGTTTTTGCTGGGGGTTAAAGAAACAGATCCACAACTCTGCTGGGGAGTAAAGAAATAGTTCCTACAGCCTTCGTGGAGAAACTAAAGGACACCTTTCAGCTTGGCAGATCTACAGGAACCTTGCCTGGTAAGGGACCACTTGGGCTACCCATAAAGCAGCTTGCAGCCCGGAGTAGGGGCCTTACACCAGCAAGGTAAAGAGAGATTGCCCAGGTAGGGGTCAAAGGATTTCCCTAAGGAAGAAAGGAACAATTTACCACCAGTTGCCTGCCCCTTGTTGGCAGATTGAGGAAGCTACCGGTTTCCCAAGGTTATAAAGTGTTTAATCCATTTGTTTAAAGATTTAAGCCCAAATAAAGAACTTTGTTGAACTTATCTTGAGCCTCAATAGAACTCTGTGTTGGGAAATCTAAGGGGCCCTTCAGCTGAGGCACCCCGGCATCCCGTTGGGCATACAGAGAGCACGTCCTGTAAACAGACATTATTTCAGGCCCACTTGTCCTATTAAATTTCATTATTTCCACTATAAACACCATATTCTCCACCATTACACAAACACATTGAGAACAGCTTCTTTTGTGTTTTAAGATAAGGATTTTTGTTTTTCATATTTTGGAAAGTATGTAATATATTATGCTGCATTTCCTCCAACTTCTATAGAAAAAAAGTAGTCAGCTTCTTCTACAGAATTAACACATTTAGTATTTTAGTATATAGATGATGTGAAGTACCCATCATTTTGTAGAATAGAAACTGGTTTTGTCAAAGAAGTGCCAGGACTTTTTCATTTCCTTTGAAAGACAAGCCCTCCCTCTTCTGGCTATATAGAATATAACAGGTCAGAAGATATGCAAGAAAATGACATGTATCTCACAATTTAAATGTAAGAATATATAATATTACTTTAAACCTTTTTTTGTAGATGTGCAGTAGCTTACAATTGTCTGTATCTATTCATGTTGATGTGTTGAATGTATATGTTAACAGTAGTAGTAATTGATAAAATTATGTGACAATACATTCTAGATGGAAAAAGTAACAAAACAAAAAAAACCACCTTAATTTTGAAGAACATGAAAGTACTTTCTTTTGATAGATAACAATAGCAATATTATCTTGGTGCAGAACCTGAATAAAATCTGCAACAAAAAAAAGTTCTTATGAGTGCTTCTGCTTAGAGTTCCAATAATGTCATCTTCTATTCCCATATTCCCCCTCCATTTTCCTCTACTCAGAATATAGACAGACAGAATTTAGTCTCACTGAATACACTGAGTTATCTATGAGCAGATTTTAATATTTACCCTCTTCTCCACTTACATTTTATCATAGTTCAGTAATATAGTGGTGCCACTAGGCTGGTGCAGAGGGTGCAAACAGCACTGAGTGACACCATCAGAGGGGGTGACACCAAAAGGACTGTCTATAAAATGTGTGCGGCATTTCAGGAGAAATGTATTCTTTACAAATATATCCCTGTAGCTTACTCAACATGCATGTCTCATACCAATATATCTCTTTCTATTTACTTTTTGACCTTTAAATGTACATGCACTCCAGTTGGTGCTGTCATTATCACCCAATTACAATGACACTTTAATTGATGTAGTTTCTTTATATATGCATTGGTGTTTTCCTTGCTGATGTTTTTATAGTCACTGATTTTGTAAAGGTTTCTGTTATTTTTACTACAATAGTGTGGTATAATTTGCTACGGAGAGTCATCCACAGTTACACCTGAGTTACCGCACTGGGTGACATCAACTCTAGTGACATCACTGCAGTAATTGTTGGGGTTTTCCAAGCTTGATAGTTTATTTTCTTTCTTTCTTTTTAGTGGAAGGTGATACTTTCTGAATACATAACAATAGGCACATTAGGGATGGGATGAAAAGATGAAGTATATTGGGGTTTAGAGGTACAGAGGGATCTTGGAGTTCAGAGTCCTAAAAATCCCTAAAAAGTTCTCAAATTGCTATGAGGAAAAAATGATGGCAGATCAAACCTAAAAAAATGTCTCCTGTTACTTTATCCCAGTTGGGCCTTTGGGCACCTTGCTACTCTTTGGGGATGGGGTCTGCCAAGCTCCATCACATGATGCTGTCTTGGCACCACCCAATTTGATCCCTGAAATAGTGAGGAAGTGTCACAAGATATTTCCTCAGCAATGCTGCAATGTAAGTAGTGTTTTGGATAGCTCCCCTTTTCCCCATCCAATGGGGACAAAGTGCCAATGAGCCTTGTCCCATTCCCCCTTGTGATGAGGGAAGGAAGGAGGTTGTGTGGGGTGCTGGCAAAATGGAATAAGATGAGGGAAGGGCCCAACTGTATGATGCGGTCCTTGATCTAACTGTGTGGTAGAGCAATTGCAAATAACACTGTGGATTATTAAAACTTATCTGCCTAAGCATCTTCTTTAAAATCTTGATGAAATTCAGCAAGCATTGTTTGTGATAGGAAGACAGGGAGATCTGGGGTTTTTGTTTCTTTCATCTAATATTATCCAAATTATCCACAGATATAAACAACATGTAGAATTTACCTTTGGGTTGGATTTTCAGAATACTGGCATACCTACAAATGTTTCAATTTGGCAAAAACAATTCTATTAATATTTATTTATTTACTTCATTTATATCCCACCCTTCTCTACCTTGAAGGGGACTCAGAGAGGTCTTACAAATTAGATAGCAATTCAATGCCAAAATGTAAACACACAATGCAATAAACATTTACATTAAAACCAAACAATAAATCAACACAGTTTAAAACCAGTTATTAAAATCATACCATCCATAATCATAATCCAAAGCCATTCCATTGGTCCATTCACTGTTCCTTATTCTCTTGTTGAACTAAAAAACTTTCTAAACAATCTTCTATTGTTTCGCCCTTTTAGCTGGTTTTAAAATGTCATAGTTTTTCTCCATCCACCTACTTTTTCACTTTGTTCTTAGCATACTTCAGTTGGTTCAAACTGAGTTCAAAGTAACTTACACTCAGTTAACTCAGTGGGAACAGAGAAGAGGTGGAATCGTGCCTCTTTTCAGGCAAAGTTAAATGGCTGCAGCTTCTTCTAGCTGGTATGTTATATATTAGTTATAATTGTTTTATTCTGTTGACTGCACTTTGTTACTGCTTGGCCACATGCGTGAAATGTTGGATATTATGTAGTGCTACCTCTTTTGAATAAAGAGAATAGGGATAACCACAGAATTACAGGCAACAAAGCTTCTTAGATGTGGTATCAAAGCTGTGCGCACAATACTTTCTCCATAAAGAATAGGAAGAAACTAGGAACATTATTAAATGTTGACAGGATTCCCAAGAAAGAATGAACAACATTCTAGAGAACTTGGGATAATATCAAAAATCTCTTTATATGTACAATTCTCCATGGATCACAAAATATCTGTTTATTTGTGAACTGTTTGAAAGGGATATGAGGGGGGGGATCCCCCACCTTGTGTGTCTGAGGAGCAGAACAGACAACTCCGCATCTGTATGCTTGTCCACTATGCCCTGCCTCATGTACAGAAGAAGAATTGTTGGAGACTACAAACAATGCCATTGCTGTTGCCCGTTTTTGGTCAAAAGATATTTAACTGCTTGTGTTCCTTCTATTTTTATCAGTATTATACTCATTTATGCAATGCTTTTGATACAAAATAAATAAATAAATAATGTGCAACCTTATTCTTGAAAACTAGAATGTATCATGATTTATACTATGCAAATATATTTGCTTAATAACATTTTGCGTAATTCAAGATTGATTTACAAAATGAAAATGCTTCTCCAAAATGCTACCTAGCTAGCTCCGTAATCTGATTTATTTAACATTCATATAACTCCTTTTTGTTTCTTTATGCAGTTTTGCGGCATCTTGTCATGGCTGGAACAGCTAACTGGTAATTAATATATCTTCTTTTCTTCATAACAAATGCTTCATAATATGTACACTATTTTTAGGGGTGCTATATGACTGAAAAGAAAGGTTAAGTGTAGGGTGCATTTTAAACAAAACTAGTGTAACATAAAAATGAGTAGTGTATGCTATTAAAACTGCAACCTCATATTCACATATCAGGAAGTAATTCACATTGATTGCCATGGCAATTGCGTCTATTCGAAATATAGAATAAAATTAGAAATTCTGCATCTTTTCTTATAGTAATGTGATAACTGATAACAAATCCATTAATAGGAGATAAAACATTATTTGTCATAAGAATAATTTCTTTCAGTAATTGCATCCAAATAGATTTAAAAGTAATTTTCTTAACTCTAGTTTTTTTAATACATGGCATTTTAAATATTATTGCATTCATTGGTCAATACAGGTTGAGTCTCCATTACTGGAAATACTCCAAAACCAGAAGCTTTTCCTGCCAGCCATCCAGTTCTACTTTTGGGGGTAGGGGGCAAATCACACATCTGCATCTGATGTGTTTTTCTTAAAAACATCTGATGGAGGAAAAGATGGAAGAGAAAGAGGGAATAATTCAATTTACACAGGGCCTTTGTAAAACCAGACATTGCAGACTCTTCCCAGGTTGTCAGTGCTGGATGTGTGACTAGCCTGCTTTTGCCTCCTTTTCTTTGTTCACTATGCATATGTAAATACAACATGTTCCAAAATCAAAACCAAAAAAAAAAAATTAAATCCAAGAGACTTTTGGTCTCAAACATTTTGGACAATGGAGATTCAACCTCTAAATACAATATGGAATAGTCCTTTCTTTGTAAATTAAGCTTAAAGAGAACCAGAAAATGCTTTCTTTATGGAAAGAGATATTTCAGGATTATATTACACTATGTACTCTTATTTCTTGGTTTTGGGTTTCTGTTTGGGAGGTAAAAACCAATATTATATAAAAATGTGAAATGCTAGAATCTTTTAGGTGTTACTGAACAATGTTAGACGCTATTGTGTATTTTTTAAAAAGATGTGTCACAGCATTTGTTTATTTCTTACTAATTTTATTGTGCCTTTGTTTTGGTGTGCTTGTATTACTGTTCTATGTTGAATTGCATCCTTGTAAATCTGTACAGGGCCTTTAAACATTTCATTAAGTATTTTCACCATAAAGATTACTTTCTTCATCTTTTAACATTTATGGAACCAATTGTAGCAATCATGTCCCAAATCATCAATTGAAAAATCTGATTATTGTAACTGCTGCTCCACATTATTGACCCTGATCCAGCATTTCCTTCAGCCAGCAAGAGTTCTATTTGGAGGTGAGGGGATGTTACATTTTTCTGATTCTCTCCTTCCCTTGTAACCTATAGAGCCAATTCTTGTGCTGTTCTAAAGGATTTCCCAATCTTTCAGAGAAGATTTGCAGGGGAATGAGGGAAAATAGGGAAAGGAAAGCATCCACAGAGATAGCTTAGTCATGCTGGCTAGAGGATCCTGGAAATTATATTGGACAATGATAATTTCTAACTTCTTCACTGTTAATGTAGCCCCTTAATTTCTCCTTTTTATTTTAAATTTTAAATTATTCAAAGGGTAAAATCTAGTTCTATTCCAGTGGCACATTTATTTATCACATGTATATCAATTTTTCTTCTTAATACTGTGGATATTATAATGTTTTCAAAATGCCAGCAGAGACACGCTACTACCTGTCAGCCGGGCCAAGTCAGCAAGAACGGATAATAGGCTTCTGCAACAAACTAATCCTGTAAGAGGACAAAGAAAAATAATAGGCAAAAAAAACAATTCAGCAGAGAAAGGGCGGACATGAGCAAATGTTTGCTTTAACAACAAATAGAGAAATACATTTACACAGGCTACAGAGAACAGAAATCTCAGGGGAAAGTAGTGGAAGGACCAGCAAAACCAAATGCTAGGATACGGGAAATAGCTTAACAACAGACAAATCTGAATTCAAAGATGAGCAGATTGAATTTGGGGGGGGGGGGGGGATGACAAAGATAACAATAGAGCTGATGCCAGTTGATTGTTGACGAAAATAAAATGTTCACTTGAATGTATCATTAAATTGTCCACAACTTCCTTAAAATGAATAAATTAATACAACAACCAGAAGAAGTTTGCATGAATGAATTTTAGTTTTGATAAGTATTGCTTGGGGCAGCCAGGCTGGTTAAACAGAAACAATGTTCATCTTGTGAACTACCCAGAAACTGAAAATCTCTGTCTGAATGTAAACTATAAACATAAAATACAAGAAAACAATTAATCAGTAATGGGGATGTAAACCATGTTCTCCAGGGTTGTACTCCAGCACTGAAATCACTACTGGCCCTCAATAATTAAATTAATGATGCTTTAAAATGAGATAAAACCAGAATACCATATACCATGCAGCTGTGGACAAGTCTACATAGGAACCACGAAACACAGTGGCCAAACACGAATCGGGGAACATGAAAGACACTGAAGACTAATTCAATCGGAGAAGTCAGCCATAGCAGAGCACTTGATGAACCAACCTGGACACAGCATATGATTTGAGAACACAGAAATGCTGGACCACTCTCACAACCACCATGTCACACTACACAGAGAAGCCACTGAAATCCACAAGCATGTGGACAATTACAACAGAAAGGAGGAAACCATGAAAATGAACAATATCTGGCTACCAGTATTAAAAAACTCTAAAATCACAACAGTAAGTGAAGTACAACAGTAAAAACCAAGGGGAATTCCAGACAAGAAATAATCAGGGCAGCTAATCACCTCCCAACAAAGGATTCCCCAAGCAGGAAACAGCCAAGCCTTGAGCTACAAGGCTATTAAATGGTAATCAAAGTGATTGATTCCAACATTTACACTTGCCTCAAACAGACAAGAGTTCTTTCTCCCACCCTATACATTTCACAGACATATAAACCCCACTTGCCTTGTTTACAGCAAACCTCACAACCTCTGAGAATGCCTGTCAGGAGAGAATGTTTTTGGAACATGGCAATAGAGCCTGGAAAACTCACAGCAACCCAGTAAAACCAGAAGCTTCACATTTGTAACTCAAAACATGACCAGCAATAAAGATAAAAAAAAATATAAACCTCCTCAGATGAGGCAGGAGAAGAACTGAACCTAGATAAGAGGCTCCAATCAGAAGAAATTTGCAACCCTTCCCTATATCCAGAATAGCTTTTTTTTTCTAGAAGTAGACCCCAGACTATCACATTTAGACTACAGAGGACATGTGTGTGTGAAATGGACCTCATTCCGCAAAGCAGACAAAGTCCAAAATCCAATAATTCATCTCAACTAGAATACACCTGCTGAACCAATGAAACTCAGATTTAAGTTACCTCAGTACACTGATCTAATGCATCTATTTTAATTGGAACTAAACATTGGCTTTAGGTTGTTACTATGTTTTATTTTATTCTATCATTTTTCCTATCCTTATCCACTGATTTTTTTTAAAACCCACCAAAACTTGGGCTTCACAGTACAATTAAAATAAATCAATATTTTAGATGGAAAAGGTGCATATTGAAAGATTAGAAAGGTTATATTTAAGCACAATAATCAGATACAAGCTAGTGCCCAGTGTTACTGCTTATTTATTTATTTATTTTAGAGTTGTGTGGTAGGGATATATGATCAATTAAAAATGGTTCAAAAGTTATTACAAAACTGGTGTGCTGGTATTTTGTTTCTAAAGTGCTTCTAAAGTATCGTTAGTGAAAAAAACTGTTACTATAATGAGAGTAATGAAATTTTGTTACTATTTCGTTACAGTAATTGCACATTAATTACTATAATTGGGGAAATGTCAGGGGCTCCTTTCTCCCTCATTTTTAAAGCTATTGGAGTGAAACTGGTAGAACATATTTACCATTGTTAGCCCATCAGGTTTCAGAACATTTCACTTATTCCATGGATTTCTGGAGAATTTTCAAAGTTTCTATAAATAACATTTTTTAAAAAAAAACTACAAAAGCTAGCTTCTTGAATTTTCTATACTATGACAGGAGATAACAGGAGATCATCCCCCCCCCCCCCCCAACTTTCAGAAAAAAATCATACATCTACTGATTTTAGGGATTTTAAAACAAGTTTTGACAAAAAAAAATGTAAAGTCACATCAGCTATCTCATTGAATGACTATCATATTACCCAATCAAAACAAATATTAATCAATTCTACATTTTCATAGAATCCTAGAGTTGGAGGGGATCCCCAAACGCCATCTTTTCTAACCCTCTTCTTCCAGACAGAAGGACACCATCAAAACTCTACTGTCAGATGGCCATCCAGCATCTAAATGAATTAATATGCTTCCTATGTAGTATACGGGCCATCTATTTTGGGATTTCTTCCCAGCCCAGCACAGAGATTTACTTGCTAGAAGTATCCGTCAGTCCTCCTCTTTGCAGATTCAATCATTCATTAGAACTCTCACTGGCTGCTATTAGGGAGGGACCTCTCTCTGTTAACGTGATTTCTGATGCTGATGCATTCTGGGAAATGTAGTTTAGGGCAGGGCCTTTGGAATTCTCTCCTACTTTCACAAGCTGCATTACCCAGAGTTCTGTGCTGTTCCCAGCAAACACTGCTCCCTTCCCCCCCCCCCCACTCCTAATGTGGAGACTCCATTAATTTAGAGAAAAGGCAATGCACTAAGGCAGCCTTTTTGGCTTGGCTTTGCTTCCTTGCGCTGAAAAGGAAACTAACTTCCCAAAGTCAGATTTACAAAACTAAAACAAAAAAGTAAGAGGTAAGTTTTGACTCTTAAAATTTTGGTGCATGATAGATACTGCCTCATAAGTACAAAATTTAATAAATTTGATCCAAATTATGAGGCAAACGAAAAAATGCACACCTCTATTGTGTAACAGTGGTGAAGGCAGAACCACAGAACGAACAAACGAATGAATGAATTTTATTGTGATGGTCACAGACCAGGAGTAGAAAGCATCAAAACATTCAAATATGAGGGGTTTTTTTAAAAAAAAATAAATAAAGAACTACATTAACATTAAGGTTAATGATTCAAAACATTGAAAGCAGAAAGGCCCCAACACAGTCATCTGAATCGACTCTTATAAAATCTTTGAGTGTTGACACTAAAATGGGTAAGTTAAAACATCCTTTAAAATCATGCACAATCATCCACAATCTGCCTCCATATTTTTAGCAGCAGCATAAAATGTAGCCACCCTAAGAGTGATTGATGGTTCCCTATAATCTATGAGACGTTTTAGATAGTAGTCGTCATTTCTACCAGGTTTCTTTTATACAGCGGGAGGAATAAAAACAGTTTGAATATCTCTGTAAAAGTCACAATCTAGAAGGGCATGCTTGTACCCAACATTAGTGATTACACTTTTTAAAGAGTTGTGCAGCAGTGAAGGCAGAACCATAGAACTGGCCAGACCACAGCCTGTTTTCCAATGCCTTATATATTCTTTATGTCCCCTACATATTTGCTCCTTATTTTCTTGTTGCCACCACACACACCAGCATAGTTACGTCAAAGGACAGAGCCAGCAGGATTTGAGCTATTACAGTATTCCAAAGGATATACAGCCAGCCCTCCATATCCACAGATTCTGCATCCACACCTTGAAAATATTGTTTTAAAATATAAAAAGGAAACCTTGATTTTGTCATTTTATATGTGACACTATTTTACTATACAATTGAATACAGATGAATTGCCTCCCACTACAAAATAGGACAACTCACTCCATAATTAAAGTTCTAGGGCATTCTTGAAATTAAGATAGTTCATACCTCATTGTAAGAATTTAGAAACGTAACATCATCTCTGTATGCTTGGGTGGTTATTTTCTCTGGAATCAAGTGAAAATAAGTGAATGAATCAGAGAATATTGATCAGAAATTTGCTAATTGATTCACAGCTCTCAGCAACATACAAAAATGCAGATGAAAGTGTAAGCAGTTTAAAAGATCATCCAAACCTCAAAGCTAATTTCTGGCTTTTAAAGTCAATCTCTGCCTATCAACTATGGGGTAAAGAGAAGGGTCTTTTTTGCACTACACAGAAGAAAGTTCCGCTTTGAAAATACATGTAGGATGTCTCATTTAATTTTGTGTAATAGTCACATTTCTGTGACAAATGTCAGATCACTGCATCTTTAAGTGCGTTAAGATTTTTCAGCATTTACAGAGAATGAAGGCTCTGATTCCATAATATGTTAAAATAAGCCCATGTATCAGAATTTGTGTTAATTATGCACTTAGATTTTTTTTAAAAAAACTGATGCTTTTACTTTACTAAACCGATGGCTTGTTATGAATAATTGAAATGAAAGGAACAGAAGCTCTCCTTATATAAAAGAAACAAGATCTGCAAGGTTATTTAGTGCTGAGGAACTAAATAAAGAGAAGCATTAGAAAAATATTAAGAAAGGCTAAGTACTTTCATATTGGCATAGTAAGCAACAATACGGATAGAACACTTGGCTTTGATAGAAAATGAACATCACCTTCAGTAGACAGGAAGAGGAAGGATTTTTGAAATATTTGAAACTTAGCAACAGAACCCCGAAGAAAGGAAAAACCAAGAAATTAAGGATGTACTTGTAAGTTGTAAGCATGCTTACTAGACAGTTAATAGCCTAAAACCCAGATTTAACTCTAAGTAGAAATGTTTTACGACTGTACGGAATCAGTATGTAAATGCAGAAGCATGCTCTGTGGTAATTCTAGAGAAGTAAAAGCAATTTATACAAAATTCTCCATGTAAAACAAAGGGAAAAGATTTTATCAAGAAGGGGCAGTTTTTTATTACTTCTCTATGAGTTAATATACTAGATGGAGTCCATAGAACAACAACAGTAACATTAGATGACTGTATGCAGGCAACAGTGAGTATACTGGGCAACTTTGTATTTTGCACATCAATATTTCTCTAGTCCTATACCAAACAATCCTTACTGAAACCAAATCCATATCTATCTTTCACTAAGAACTAGTTCAGATTCGTTTACATTTTCAGATTAGATTTTTAGTTTTAAATTATGTTTTTAGATCATCTAATACCACCGGATAATAATCAATATGGTGACCACATTCATGGTCATCTAACAGGAATGCTTAAAGTAGCCTTTTTGTCATAATAAGAAATGTAAAACGTTACCATATTTATATGTAAAAGTTTCAGAAGAATGCGATAGATGCTTCATAGCTGCTGCATAGCAATTGCACATGAAATTAAGATTTCATAGTGATCAAGGCTAAAATCCTATACATTTCACCTATAAGATTAAATGAGTAGTGGCATTTTTAAATGCAGGTCATTTCACCAAATATGTGACTCACAACATGGTGCACCCAAACCAGCCAACCAACTTTTTAGTATCAATTTCCACAACCTCAGGTATTTCCACAGTGACGGGTATAAAACAATAGATGTAGGACTTGGAGCAGAATGCCTAGAATGAGGAAGAGAAGGAAAAGGAGGAGGAAAAGTGGAAAGAGGAGGAGTGGCACCAATAAAAAAAGTACCCCAGAGATCATTCGCAAGCTTTACTAGAATTTATTTGTCCAGGAGGAATGTTTCTCTTTCATTTTCATGCTTGCCCTTCTCCAGTTTGAATGAGAAACCTTTTCTACCTTACTTTTGTGGCATCTTCTTTGTCAACCCTTCTTATTAGAACATTTAATGATAATATCAAGGTGTGAATTGTAGATGTAGATACAAATTAATCGGGTACAGCACTTTATCTCTGTCAAAATTAGCTAACTTAAATGGCCTAAATCCATATACACACTTTTTTTCTGATTCTTCAGGCACTGTGGGTTGAAGTCTCATTAATAATTACTGAAGAAAAAGACCAAGTGAACCCAAAAGAAATGTTCAAACATAATTGAACAAAGGAAGA
Organism: Anolis sagrei; assembly: GCF_037176765.1. Classification (NCBI taxonomy): domain Eukaryota; kingdom Metazoa; phylum Chordata; class Lepidosauria; order Squamata; family Anolidae; genus Anolis; species Anolis sagrei. Next base: position 207,324,490 of record NC_090023.1, on the reverse strand, counting down.
CCAAGATAGTAAAATAGAAGTTCTGAATGGCTGGTGCTATCATGTGGTTAGTTCACATGATGTCACTCAACATTTTATTAGGAACCAATAAAAGCAAGTCAGATAAAAAAATCATCATTATCAAGAAGTCCTTCAGTGGGGGAGAAACTATAAAGGTGGTTTCAAGGCATCCAAAATTGGATCTATTGTTCAGAAAAAGGAAAAAGTCCTGTTTTTTCATCAGTATGACATGCAGATGTTAAAAGTACATGTGGAGCCAAAGATATCTTTTACTCATACAAAGTTTAATAAATAAACAGAGGAAAGTCTAGCTTCTACAAAATCCTCCCACGCAAAGTCAGCTTGAAGTCTGAACTCCAGGCAAACGCTTTCTTTGTTTTTCTCTTTCCCATTGTATCCCATTAAACTTTATTTGCTCAGCGAAGACAATGGCCTTATCTTGGAATGAGATCCTTCTTCCTCAGCCTGGCGTGCACTCCTGCAGCACTTTCATATTGCAAAGACTCGACTCTTGTGAAATAATGAGCGAAGAAAAGAAGTCTTGACTTGACATAACGATAAATGAGGTGAAACTTTTTTTTACCGTCAAGAAACCAGGGTTGGTGCATAGAAAAAAAGAAGGTTCTATTTTAATATGAAATATAAAGCATCCATTGTACAAAAAAAGTATATATATATTTTCATCAGAAGCAAAGGAAGAACAAAGATAAAGGCTGCAACAGAATGAATGAGTTGAGAAAACTAAGATAATGCCGTTGATAATCAGTTCAAGGCAAAGCGTTATCCACCAGGCCATCGGCCCAGCCCTGGGGGAGAGCTTTTAAAAGTGTCCCTGTATGCATTTTCACTCTCCTCATTACCATACCTGCTCTTTGAAACTCACCAGTGGTTCCAACAAACTGCAGTGACACCTGCCGGAAAGAGCGGATGACCCGTCTTAATCAACTACTTCTGTGAAAAGTCTATGGAAAGAACTGCCACCCCATCTTCACTTTGCTGTTCTGAAAGCTATTTGTCAATGGGTACCCTGGGCGCCTATGGAACAAAGATCTGTTTCTGTGCATTGGAAATGTGGCACCATGATCAAAGTTAAGGAGAATCTCCTACTTGTTTCCTTTGTTCGTGAATATGTCCCTTCTCTTACAAGGCGACTAAGACTAGAATAATTACCTCCACTTTATCCAGTACTAGTTTTAGTCTACTGATGTGGTTTCCACAGTGCCCTGAATGGGACTGACATCTTGAAGCAGTCGATATACTTTCACTCAGGCATTTCTCATGGACAGAAGACCATAAACAAAGTTGCATGCACTTCACAGTATTATGTGGGCAACTTGGAGTTAGGAAGATGGAGGTATTAATAAGGTGTCTCAGAAAAAGAATTCTAAATAATGCAGATAAATAGAAGAAAATACAGATTGAGCATTCCTTATCCAAAATTTTTTTTTCTATATGGGTGACTGAGATACCTTTGCTTTCTGATTGTTACTTATGCACAAACTTTGTCCACAAATTATTTAAAATTTGTATAAAATTATCTGCAGACTATAGGTATAGGGTATATATAAAGCATAAGTGAATTTTATGTTTAGATATGTGTTTCAAGATATCTCATTATGTAAGTATATGCAAATATTCAAAAAAATCTGAAATTCAACATACTTTCAGTCCCAAGCATTTTCAGTAAGGGATTCACAACCTGTAGTACTGATTGTTGAAATGTAATCCTTCAGTTCTTCAGTTGACAGTCATGTTTCAATTGACCATGCTGTCATATAGAGTACGCATTAACATAAAACTGTGCTATTCAGACATGTGTTAGGCAGTTCACAATATATATTGACACCGTTTTAGGGTAAGCTTAATTTTTAAACCTAGATTTCGGAACATAATATTTTTGTTGAACTATCATCTTGTAAACATTTAAAATATTTTTAGGCATGAGATAAAAGTAAAGTTGGTTTTGGCAGATCATGTTCTAAATTTCATAAATGTATGTGTCTTGTGTCCCCGTTCACTTGTTCTCAATATCTAATGGAAGTCCCAACATCCATTCTTGACTATTAATATTTTCTTTTTAGAACACATAAAATGATTCACTAGACGAGTTTAATATTAGTACTCTTCAAATATTTCAAACAAAATGTTCAAAGAAAGTTTGTCCTGGAAAAAATAGTATGGTAAAGGTTAGGTTATGGTAGTCTAAATTAGATTATAGTACAATAAGTATGTGAGTATTAATCTGGAATTCCACTACTTGCTCTGGGATGTAGTTAGATGCCTCAGTGAGAGTATCTGAAGAAACTTCTTCGGGATCTCTAACATAAGTAATTAGCACAATGGGTCTTGTTGGTAAATAAGTAAATATGAGATTGCAGCCTTAAAGCTAAATACCACTGAGAAACTGATAGCATTATATAGAGGTCATTATTTCTTTAATTTTTTCTAGAGTGGCCTCTCCACTTTCACAGATTTTAGGGGCACAAGATCCCAGCAAAAGTGCAAAAGATGAATTTTTAAAAAATATTTTTTTACTAGACAGAATATCTCTCTAGAAATCTCCAGATTTTCCAGCATGACTCTCTGTTTAATGTCTGCCAGAATTTAACTGTAGAATCAAACACTAGAGGATCTACAAATGCCTAGAGAGGTGTCCTCTTTAGGAATCTCCAGGTCTGCCAATGTGACTCTATGACCAGTTCCTTGCAGAAGCTCACCAAGTGGAGGATATACAGATTCCTAGAGAGAACATTTTAATCAAAACTAAGAATTATCAAACCCACAGAAGTTAAACACACAAATATGGAGAGTCAACTATGTATTCTCAGGTTACTTTGAAGGTACAGCTAACTAGGAAAATAGTTGTGATTTTAAGCATTCTGAGATGATTAAAACAAATGACTTCATTTACTGTATATTTTATTACATTACATCCTGCCTTTCCTCCAAGTAGCTCAAATGAGTGTAAATGTCTCCTCATCCTCTTATTCTCACAATAGTTCTTTGAGGAAAGTTACGAGAAGAGGTAGTAACTGGTCTAAACTAATCTAAAATTTTATATTAATATAAACAATGCTTACACTTACTTTTTGGTTCTTCTCACTAAAAATTACTGTACCACAATATCTTAAAATGATATTTTATCTCTCATGAAAGGTACATCAACAGCAGATGATTATTACTATGAATACGGCACTGAATATGCACAGGCAGCAGAGAATGATTCTGGACTTGATTTTGATGCCACAGATCCTGACTGGTTTCATGACTACTTGGATTATGATGGTATTTTATTGGTCACACTTTGTGGTGAGAAATGGGGAAATTAAGTATGGAAGAATATGGAGAAGAAGGTCAAGAACCATTTTCAACCCAAACAAGTGTTCTGTCCTATTTCTGTTTGTCACGCTATATCTACTGGCCTCTCTATGTCTCACTGCCAGTTTGGGGAGATGATGGCCTGCATCCTATTCTTAGGTGGATCAGCTGAATCAGTGGGATTTATCTCCATTTTGCCTATTCATCATCTTCACAGTTATTAATTGAGTGGGTTCACTCTAGCAGGGTGTAAGCAATTTTCAGGGCTATATATTAATTTACTAAATAAACTACAGTTAGTATACAGAGCCGGTTCTGGCTGTAGATTCAGTTTGAGTTGTTTATTGGGAGAAATGCTTGGTTGCTATTAGCACCTTCATTACTTTCAATTTGCATTCTGTTTAAGAGTCCCACTTCTCTTTGAAAATTATTCAGGATCAGAATGTAAGACATAATTCCCAAGATTCCATACCCATTTATGATAAACATATAGTTTCTCTCCGATTCTGTAAACAGCATGGCAATATTCATAATATTTTCTTATATATCTATATCTTTCTATATAAAATATTATATATAATCATAAATAAATATTATATAATATATAATTATATAATCTTTAAAAAGGAACAAACTGTTATACTCTATAATATTACAGACCCTTTTAAAGGGATTAGATAGGGCTCTGTCTAGCAATCTGTGAGTACATGAATCAGGAGTTACAACAGGCAGTAAGCAGCTGAAAAAGCTGTATCCAGTCCACACCTGCCTTTGGATCCATGTCTGAAGGTAAAGGTGAATAGTAATCCTTTGTGACATTTGAGTTTATCCTGGAGAAGAGAAGGTTAAGAGGGAATATGATAGCCATGTTTAAATATTTGAAAGAAGGACATATTGAAGATGGTGCATACTTGTTTTCCCCTGCTCTATAGACTAAGGCATGGAGCAATGGTTTCTAACTGCAAGAAAAGAGATTCCATCTAAATATTAATAAGAACTTCCTGGTGGTAAGAGCTGTTCAGCAGTGTTCATACCGCCTCAGATTGTGGTGAAGTCTCCTACTTTGGAGATTTTTAGACAGATGCTGAAAGAGTGCTTTGATTATGTATTCCTGCATGGATTAAACTGCAGTGGTTCTCAACCTGTGGGTCCCCAGATGTTTTGGCCTTCAACTCCCAGAAATCCTAACAGCTGGTAAACTGGCTGGGATTTATGGGAGTTGTAGGCCAAAACACCTGGGGACCCATAGGTTGAGAACCACTGGATTAGAGGTTGGACTAGATAACAAGAGATATTCCAGCTCTGTGATTCTAGTCTTGAGAAAGTGGGAAAGCTATGTAAGACTAGGCAAAAAGAAGACATCCACTCACTATATATTTGGGACTCCATCCCTTATCCTCCAGTCACCATGGAGCAGTTTAATTATATCTGTAGGTCCATATGGTCCCCATTGCTGATGTAGGCAAAGATGAAATTGGGTGGTTGCCTGTAAAGTAATTCATTATGGCTATTTCTAAAAGAAACTATTAATTATAAAAATGTATTTATTTATAACAATAAAAGAATACTCTCTCTGTATAGTAGAAAATCCTTGTGATGCCAAGCCATGCCAGAATAATGGGATTTGTGAAAGGAACAGAAACAGCTATACATGTCGCTGCCCCAAACCATACACAGGATCTAAATGTGAGAATGGTAAGTGGTGTTTTTATATTTGAATTTTTTCCTGTTACATAAAACCAAGTTGTACTTTGTCCATTAAGCTTCCTTTAATGGCCTTGCTTTATCTTTTAAGAATCACAAAAAGTATCAAGATTTTAGCACAATCCTGTAACTTTTCAGACTAGAATATAATTTATTTATATTCTAGTTTAATAAATTTATGTGAATCCGCTGGCAAAGGCAGAATTTCACACATTTTCATTCACTAATATCTGTCACATCTATAGAACCACTCACCAATAATTCTCCAAAGATAAAATCTCCAAAGACCATGTATGTGTTTTTCCCCTGAATTTCTCTTTTTGAAAACTAGTATTGACAACAAACTTCACTGTATTAAAACACAAAATTCACAGTCTTTGCCTTATATCAGATTAATATTTCCAGTACATACTACATGAAGTTAGGCCTCCATATCGATTGTAAAGAAATGGCAAGAATTCAAACCGTAGAGAGTAAAGGCACCGTTGTTGGATAAATAACATTTTTATTCCTCTGAAAGGCCAGTTTAAATGAAACTTTTGTAAAGTGAACAGTTCTTTAAATGATCTCCCTTGTATGAATTGAATATACAGCTATAATTTGTACCATAGTTCATGACATGGACTTATCCATTACACCGAATGTTTCTATATCCATGTCAAATATTTTTGACATTGTTATGGGATTATTCCACGTAGTGTGAAAGCACATAATGAGTCTCTCTACACCACGGAGCAGAAATGTGAAGATACTATGTACTTGTTTCAGTCAATCCCCATAGGTTAAAAAAGGATACAGACTTTGAACAAATCTACACTACACAGTAATGGAAGATGGATATCACTTTAACTGCCATGGTTACTTCCTATGGGATATTGGGATTTGCATTTGGATTAGGTAGTTCATCATCTTCATTTATGTTATTGTACTATTTAAATACATTAAAATATGCAAAGTATATGAACTATACACAACTGAACAAAATAATATCACTGACAGTAACAAATATTACTACAGAAAATAGCATAAGAGAAGATCACAAATTTCAAATACAGGATATTTTTAAAGCTACCAAAAGAAAATTATCTTAGGAACTCAATACTCTAAGTTTGAGTTTGTAGAGAATAAAATACTTCCCCAAATTATGGCCAGCTCAGAAAGATACCTTTAGATGAATTGTAATGGTCATATATAACTGGCTAATGAGGAAACTGGGTGAAGCAATGAGATCTGAGAAAGAACATGTTGCATAAAGTCAGAAGAGTTCTGAAATGCTTTATTGAGATATTTAGAGTGTCCTACTAGAGGTCTAGTGTTGTAGTTCATACCAGGAGTTTAGAGCTTTCTAGCAGGAAATTCTATTTTACCAAACTACAAACCCCAATCTTCCAGATGGTGCAGCCACAGCAGTAAATGTGGAATCAAGTTGTTATAACTTTGTGGTCTAAGAAACTTACAAATACATGTATCACATGAACAATATGGAACTGCATTATTTCAAACTAATATATCATTTTATATTTATAATTTATTGTGTTTTATTAAACATTTAAATATGTTTTCCAGTCAGCCGCCTTGCATCCCAACCTTGGGAGAAAGGTGAGATGCAAATAAAACAATATGGAATAAAATAAAATATAAAATATAAAATTATAGTGTTTGTATTAGCTGTCGATCTGGTATTATGATGGCATAGCTCTATATTTCAATAATAATAATAATAATAATAATAATAATAATAATAATACCATTTGTCAGCTGCAAAAGGCCACCCTACTCGAATCTGCATGCATTATTCACCAATACATCATACAGTCCTAGACACTTGGGAAGTGTCTGACATGTGATCCAATCCAACAACCAGCATAGTTATCTTGTTTGCAGTGTACTAATCTTGTTGTGTTTCAAATAACAATAATGCCAAAACATGATAAAAGGGAGGCCCAAATATACTTAATTTTCTTGTTGACTTTATTTGTGTCATATTCTACAGTTCTAAATACATGTAAAAGAATAAATTGCAATAGAGGAGACTGCCTTGTAACTGTAAGAGCGCCTTACTATCGATGCAGTTGCCGACATCCCTACAAAGAATCATTTTGTGACAAAAGTAAGTACCAAACTGAATATAAATAGTTGCTATCACACATTGTCCATAAATCCTAACACAACTACTATTAACACTGCCTGTATTTCTAGCCTAAGAATATATCAACCACTTTGTCCTGCTTAGCCTGTTTGGCCTATTGTATATTTTAAAATATTCCATAAATCCAGAAGGAGCATGTGCTGGTCAAAGACCGTAATAAATCATTGATTGATTAACCCAGAAGGAGCACTTCCTTCTCTATACAACTTAAGTAGAGTTACATGTGTTGTATCAGTAACTCTACAGACAAGAAATTGTCTTTTTCAAAGTCAGTCAGTAAGCTTCAGAATGGACAAGGAATTTAACTTTTTATTACTTTTTCGATGCTTGCCTTCTAAGTACGAGGGGTATTTTTTAAGTAAGGTCCGTTGGAACATAAGTACACAAAGAAAGTTTATTTCAAAAAAGTAAATTTATTTTCAGAAAGTACATACTTCACTCTATTTTTCAACATAGTTGCCAAGTTTGTTCAAACACTTATCATACCTCTGAACCAATTTTAAAATACCCTCTTCATAAATCCTCGCTTCAACTGAAGCCACCAAATCGTCTGTAATCAAAGAAGGGCAACCGGAGCGCTCCTCATCATGGACGTTGTCACGGCCATCTTTGTCGTACCCACTTACGCACTTTGCTTTCACTCATAACAGTATCACCGTACACTTCACAAATCTGTCAATGAATTTCTGCAGCAGGCAGGTTCCTTGCTGACAAAAACTGTATCACAGAGCGAATCTCACATGCGGCAGGTGAGTTGATAGTCTTAAACATTTTTAAAGCACATAACAGAACCGTACAGGTTAGCTACAGAGTGGAAACTGAGCACAGTTGTTCCCGAGGCATGCCGGTACACGACGCACGCACTCCTTGCGGCATGCGCGCGAACTATAACAAAACGGACCTTACTTAAAAAATACCCCTTGTATATTGTTCAGACTAACTCTTTTTCTTGTTTAATCAAGCCATAATAACCTTTAAATACCCTATTTTACTTTGTTTTTCCAAACTTCGACAGCACAATCGCCTTGCCAACCAAATCCTTGCAAAAATGGAGGCACTTGTCAAAGGCATCGAATAAGATCCAAGTTCAATTGCAAGTGCCCTGAGTCATTTAAAGGAAGGTTTTGTGAAATAGGTGAGGAAATGTTCTGTATTTTTAAATATGCATGGGATGGGTTATCATTGAAGAAAAGGATTGACTCATTCTTTTCCACTTGTTGCAATTTGCTAAGAAAATTGATATATGACTGACTCTTAATACTTGTGTCACAAAGGCAGAGTTTTGTACAGGTATCAAGCTTTGAGAGGACCTAAATGCCCTAAATGCATTAGATCCCATTAGATTCCAGGGTCAGCCCTACTTTTATTTCAGCGGCAGGCTAACAACAAATAACAGATGCTATCATCAAAGCCATGGTTTTTCCTGTAGTAACCTAAGGATGTGAGAGCTGGACCTTAGGGAAGGCTGAGAGAAGGAAGATAGATGCTTTTGAACTGTGGTTCTAGAGGAAAGTTCTGAGAGTGCCTTGGACTGCGAGAAGATCCAACCAGTCCATTCTCCAGGAAATAAAGCCCGACTGCTCATTGGAGGGAAGGATACTAGAGACAAAGTTGAAGTACTTTGGCCACATCATGAGGAGACAGCAAAGCCTATGCTGGGGAAAGTGGAAGGTAAAAGGAAGAGGGGCCGACCAAGGGCAAGATGGATGGATGGCATCCTTGAAGTGACTGGACTGACCTTGAAGGAGCTGGGGGTGGTGACGGCTGACAGGGAGCTCTGGCGTGGGCTGGTCCATGAGGTCACGAAGAGTCGGAGACGACTGAACGAATGAACAACTATCATCTATATTTCACATAAAGGAACTGGGAAAGCCAGCTACAAGTAATCCTACCTAAGAAAATTCTAAGGAATAAGTCAAAAGACAACTTGGAGAGACATCTAACTTTAGCTACACCTTTGTTGCCAGTGACATGCAGGAGTTTATTTCAGAGTTTATTACAGCAATTGTGAATGCTAAAGATCATAATAATGCATTGAGTGAGAACCAAGTAGGAAGTGAGACAGGTTTTGAAGGGTTTTCTGTTGCACAAACTTGGCAGGATGCAATCTTTTGCAAGTAATAGCGTAAAGAAAAATCCCCTTTCTCTATCAATATCATGCAAGAAACATAAGGAGAGAATGCCTAAACTAAAATTTTCAAAGAAATAAAAATTATGACATAACATGGTTATCTTGTTGTAGGAACTGAAGACTGTTTTGAAGAAAATGGGATTACCTACAGAGGAAATGTTAGTCAGACAATACTTCACAAAACGTGCCTTCACTGGAATTCCCATCGTCTCTTGGAAAAGAATTACAATGCATTTATGGAACATGCTGACTATCATGGCCTTGGTGACCATAACTTCTGCAGGTAATCTGGTAGTCGTGTCTATAGAAATATTTCCTTCACCCTACCTTTCATTCATACAGAAATAACTCTCCTGTCACCTCACTACTCTTTAATAGTGCAGGGCATACAATTAGTGGTGCATCCTGCAAAAAATCATATTTACTGCCAGTACTATTAATGGTTATGATCTTGGATATAACTTCTTTCTCGCACAAATGAATAATAAGGTGTACCAATGACCTTAGAACTTAAAAATTGATTATCTGTAACATCATTTCAAATGGGATAGAATCAACATGGTGCACTAGTTTGAGCATTATACCAGGACTTTGGGGGACCACAATTCAAATTCCCTCTCAACATGAAAACCTACTGGATAAATCATACCCCCTCAGTCTCAGAAAGATGCAAAGGGAAACTGACTCTAAACAAATGTTGCCAAGAAAATCCGGTGACAGATTCACTTTAAAGTTAGAAATGGTTTGGTGGCACACAACAATAAGAAGAATGTTGTATAATATCATCTAATCTGGCACAATCTTTCAGTGGAGGCTGGTGATTTTGATGTCAATGATATAATGGATATGCACCATATTTTAGCCAGAACTTTAAAAGAGCTACTCAAGGTGGTAAGCCCAGATAGGTTTGGCATTATGTGTAGTTTGTTTAAAGTCTGAGCCAAAACCTTAAGAGGATTCACTGCCACCTCAGAACCAGCAATGTTCAGTTTGACAGTTCTTAAATTGTGTTTTCGTTTTTTCTTCACTTGTTAACTCCTTTTCTTAAATCATTACACTTTTGTGACTGGTACATTTTGAAACCTGCCTCCTTCAGGAATCCAGATGGTGATGAAAGACCTTGGTGCTTTATCACTACAATTAACAAATTGAAATGGGACTTCTGTGATATCTCCCCATGCCCGGCATCAGGTAAAGTGAATAAGGATATGGAACATATTACAATAGAAAAAAAATAATTGTGATCCAGATTGGGAGTTGTTGCAAATGCTGTGCCATCTAGAATGCAGCCCACTAAACTGTAGGTACTCTAGAATGATTTTTTTCAAAAAGTTATTGAAAACCAGCTCAAAAGTGTAGTAGTGTTGTAGAATCTATTATTTGTAAAGCACTGAGAAGTATGCCAAACAAATAATAGCTTGACAATATTGTCAAGAGATCTCAGAGAAAAATGAAATATGAAACAGTATTGCAGAAAACAAACCATTCGTAGAAGGCTGGAATAACATCTTACATGAAGTATTCGGGGATTATATTCATACACCAAAGGTAACAGTTTTGGTGCTATGAAGTTCAACTTCTGTTGGGATCTGTTTCTGAATCGAAAGGTATCCTTAGGATCATAAGAAGATGAGATTGGTTCAATTTGAGCTTACATCACTTGGATACCAGAATATGTTTGTGTTTCCTGTGGTTTCTTGTTTCATTGTAGTGTTTGTCATATCAAAGCCTTATAGCAAGACTATATGGTCTAAAATCATGTCACACTGGAAAAAGACTACAGCATAGTGGAAATTCCTTCTCCTCTGCTCTCCTTGTCCCCTGTTACCTGTAAACACTCTCTTTACTGGCTCTCCAGAGAGAACTTTTCTAGGAATAGGGGATTGCCTTCTGGCCTCCTGGAAGCATCAACAGGAGAGATGGGTAGAGGTAATCCTTGTGATTTGAGCCCATAATCTTTAAAAACAACTAAAGCAACTTTCCTGCCTAACCATTTGTCCCATAGACTTAAGTTTCTAATGTATATTTATATACCTTGTGTCACAGCATTTTTTTAAAGCATGGTTTGTGTGTGTGTGTGTGTGTGTATGTATGTGTGTGTGTGTGTGTGTGTGTGTGTATATATATATATATATATATATATATATATATATATATATAGGTAGTTCAGATGCTTTATCTAACTATATCTCCCCCTCCATAGAATGAACCAATTTGGAAATGAAAGAAGGGGGAACTGAGGAAATTAGGAAGGGGCTATGAATGTGTAGGAAGCAAACATTGAGTAGTGGTTGGACTAGGACACTAAGACACCACAGTTCCATGCTCGGCCATGGAAACCCATTGGCAATCGCACACTCTCAGCCTCATAAGAAGGCAATGGCAGATCCATTCTGAAGAAATTTTGCCTAGGGTTCTTCTGCCTTAGGGTTGCCATAAGTCAAAAAGGACTTGAAGGCACATAGCAACAAATGAATTGGATGTTATCTTAAGTTTGAATGGGGTGAGAGACTTTGAAAGAAGTTATGATGCCATTCAGACAGTTATAACATGTGACAATACCATTAGAACATTTTCAAATGCCATTGTCACTTTTGTATTCCAGCAGAGTTATCTAAGAATATAGCCTTATCCACCACGAGCCCTACAGTGGATAACATGCCCAGAACATGTGGAAAACCAGAGACAAGAAGTCCAATAAAGCGAATCTATGGTGGTACCAAGACAAAGGCAGGGAAGCATCCATGGCAAGCTTCTCTTCAGAGAAAATTTTCATTGAATCCTTTTTGGCAAAAGGGACATTACTGTGGAGGAACACTGATCGAGTCATGTTGGGTCCTGACTGCTGCACATTGTGTTCTGTAAGCATGCTCACTATGGATAAGCTGTTTGTTTTCCACATGGTACATTGCAATAAGAAAAAAAATAACTGGTCGAAGTCACTGATATCTAGGGTGATAGAATGACTTTTGCCTCAGTTCTATATTGGCCTCACTTCTACATTGTTCTTAATATGAATTAAAATTTCAAAATTTGACTCATGTATTTACAGATGTGCATTATAAAGACATGTTCTAATTAGATAGACAGTTCACCTTTACTGAACACTGATGCCATTGCTTTGTCAGAAGTGTCCACCTGACTTTTAGTCTACAGCGTTTTTTTCAAACTGTCCAGATATTTTGGAATTCAGCTCCCAGATATCCCAGCCAGTTTACCAGCTGTTAGGAATTGTGGGAACTGAAGTACAAAATACCTGGAGGACCAGAGTTTGAGAAACACTGGTCTACAGGATAGGCAAGAGATCCAAGACTAAAAGTTCATACCAAAACATACTGAATATTTGCTACTACCATCAAGATCTGCACTGGAGCAATGTAAATTAATAGAAACAGTTACAGCTACTTTCTTAACATGCTTAGAAATATATTATGTTTAAGATGTTGCTGTGTGCCTTCAAGTCATTTCTGACTTAGGTCAACCCTAAGGCTACCCTAGTACAGTGTTTCTTGCCAATATTTGTTCAGAGGAGGTGTGTCTTTGACTTCCTTTGAGATTGAAGCCCCTTCCACACTGCCCTATATCCTAGGATCTGATCTCAGATTATCTGATTATCTCAGATTGTCTGGCAGTGTAGATTCATACAATCTAGTTCAAAGGTGCCATTTCATTGATAAACGGTGTCACTATAATACTGTACGTCTAAACAATATATATATATATATATATAGAGAGAGAGAGAGAGAGAGAGAGAGAGATGAGTATTTGAATAATACCTATATGTCTTAAAGTTAAAAAATAAATCTACCTGAGAATGGGAATAAAATGCTGCAGCTGCTACTAGAAATTGCCAGTAAATAGTCTAGAATGACAGAAATGGTGTTTGTATATTTTAAAAGAATTACAAGAACAAATATAACAAGCTTCTGATATATTTGCACCATCTGAGAGAACCCCACAAAATAGGAATTTTTTTGTGATTGTCAGTTCCACTACAGGTATTGAACTATATGATCTTCGAATCTCTTTTTTCTTCAATTCTTTACCTATGTGTTTTTTGTTTTTTTCTCTCAGAAGAACAAATGCACATACCCTCCAAGTGGCCCTTGGAAAACAAGATCTCAATAGCAGGGAGTATCATGAACAGAAGTTTGATGTAGAAAAGATAATTAAACATGGACACTATACAGAACGTGATGACATCCCATACAATGACATTGGCAAGTTTCTGGTTTCATGACACATGTTGCTAATTGTCTTACACCTCATTGCTAATGAGGATGAAAGAACCAAACAGTAGTCATTAGTTCAGGGCTAAATCAGAGAAAAAAGATGTTGTTGAGTTACAATCTCATCAGATGAAGGCAGAGAAGCGTCACCTCCTCGCTTTTCTGTGCTGTCAGCACAGAGTCCCCTGGAGCCCATCACATGATGCAGGGCTACTTCTGGCAGGGCTCCGTGGGGCTCTGTGTCAGCAACATACTGGCAGCATTGCAGCAGCAGAGCCCATTCAAAAAAGGCAGAGTAGCCAAAGAGGACACAGGGGACAGTGGGGAAACATCGTGGGAGGGCAGAGAACGGACCCCGGCTGTAGAAAACACCACCAGATGTGTTCCCTACACTGCCCCACAATTTCCCCTGCTGTCTGCCATTTGATGAGGTCCTTAGGCAATAGAACAAAGGACTCATGAAGATGTTGTCTTCCGTAGTTTTGAAAGGGATATTTGTTTAAATACTCTACGGAATATCCCCTATTTGGGGCTTAAAATCCAGCCATATTGGGGCAAATTGAGATTCCACAATTCTTGTATTTTTGCATAAGTTGAAAGCAGGTGCCATCCACATCTTCAGCAGACTAACCCCTGAACTTTTGAAACAAAGTAAAATGATGTTGGGTTTCAAATGATGGGTGTCTATCTGCTGGGATCATTGATGGTATGGTGCTACTCTTCTTCTTCTTCCTTTCCTTCCCCCAGTCAGAAAAGCAGTGCAACCCCAAATTGTATATTAGCTATTATTCTCTCAGTCACTTATAGAACTTAGAGTCAGAAGAATGTTTTACTCACAACAGATGACCCCAATTTGAGGCCATTTTATTCTTTATCTGTTCTAGAATTGATTTGTTATGAGTACAGCTTGTAGTTGCTTTTGGAAAGAGCAGTGCCAAATTTGTTTGAAGACCAAGCATTTAGTATGAAGCAACATGGTCTCAGATAGTATCCATCTGTTGTGCTGACATGATCTTTCTACTCTCCGTTCTACAGATGACAAAGTGGTGAGCATGTGAGGTTGGTCTGTATATGTCCACCTCAAACCTAGGGAGTGTATAGCCTTCCACAGCACTTCTAAACTCCTGGAAGGTCTCAAATCTCCCAGGAATCTTGAACTCTCACAAGAGATTCTCTTCTCATGTGATTTGAAGTGGGATTTATATAGCACTGCCTCATGTGCACTGGTCACCCTTGGCATCAGAAAACCCTGGTGATCTTATTCACCACCGAAGAAAGGAAAAGAGAAAAAGAAAGAGTGAAGCTGTTGGTTTTTCTTCCAATTCCCCTATTTCTGCCTTTAGTTGCTTCCTGCCCCTAACCTTCCAAAATCACCAAGGCCAATAAACATGAAATGGTCTGTCAGTGTAATTTACTGCTCTAATCTTGAGAAAGAAATTGAAAAATAAAAATCATCGTGTTCAAGAAATACAGAGACTTCACAAACACAAGTGTTGAAATTGCACCTGCTCATAATACAATTCAGAATGAATATGTGAACAATATGGCCTCAAAATGTTGTCTTCCATTTTGCCTACAGCTTTGTTGAAACTGAAACCGAAATATGGCCATTGTGCAGTGGAAACAAAATACATCAAGTCAGTGTGCTTACCAGATTCAATATTTCCAGACAATACTGACTGCTACATATCAGGATGGGGAGAGACAGAAACAGGTGAGTTGCTAACGGGTGCTGTGTGATATTATAGCTAATCAACAGTACAACACTTATCCTAACTTATAAATATATTATTCCATATTGACATTGTATATGTTTGTGTGTGTATGTGTGTCTATCCAGTCTTTTATTCAAAAATAATGTTGTAACACTCAAGAAAAACAGCTTTAAAACAATTTCTTTAAAATTTCAAACAGTACAAAATAAGACCAACCATTCTCAGACATTCAATAATTCTGTAGACCAAAACCAGATCATGATCACCAATAGCTTGGATATACATGTTGAGTACCTCTATCCAAAACATGTGAAACCAGAGTGTTTTGAATTTCAGATTAAAGCCAGGTTGTTGAAGTCACCAGGAGTGACTTTTTTCTGCTTCAACTAGTGTGCCAGCTGTGTCCTTTCTTGGGGAGGACTGATTTGGCCACAGTGGCTCATGCCTGAGCTCCTCTCAATTGGGCTACTGTTATGCATACTACCACAGGGCTTCCCTTGAAAAGTGTTTGGAAGTTGCAACCAGTACAAACTGCAGCAGCCAGACTGCTTATGGATTTTAGAGACTTGTATTTAACATAAGTCCTACAAGAACTACATTGGCTTCCAATTTGCTTCCAAGCTCAACTCAGGCTCTTGGTGTTGACCTATAAAGCCTTATGATAAAGCCTTATCAGAAAGATCACCTACTCCTATATGAACATGTAGAAATCTGAGATCTTCAGAAGAGGTCCTGTTGCATGTCCCAACACCTCATTTGGTTGGTTGGTACACATAGCAAGAATTTCTCTATAGTAATGGTTAGCCTCAACACTTTTAAGCTTTCTATGATAAGTCAAAACAATGCTGCTCTGCCTGGCATTAAATTTTTGAACTAAAGTGCATGCATTGTAAGTGTGAACATTTATGGTGTCATAGATCTATTTTCCTGTAGCATTTGCTTTCACCTTCTCTTATGATGTGAGGCATCAGAGAATAATGCAAAAGGATTACATGCAAGGATAATTTCATCTCAGCTAGATACTATAGTGCCTACCTCCAAGGACCTAGCCTTTTGGAAGGAAATAGTTATCCATTTTAGTTTGTACTAAATTATATTGTATTCCAAAATCCAGGCTGTTGGACTAAGCCAGATGGCAGCTGCCACTCATTATTTGTGCAGAATAAGTCAATTTGGAAGAAAGAAACCACAGATTATAAAATCCTAAATATATATCTTGAATTTCAACATGAAGGCATTCTTACAGTATGAAGGAGGAGGGTAGTAAACTTTGCTGAAAATTCAGAATGTGGCAATCTGTTTTAGAGTCAAAATAAGAAGCAATATTTAGGCCAAATCTTCCTGCAACTTCCTCATCCCTATTTCTGTCACATGCCGTTCACTTTCTTGACTTAATTCAAAGAATCAAAACAGAGTGAATGAGTCTATATGCTCCCATTTATGGATTCTGAGCCATAACTAGGAAAGAAACCCAGGAACTGTGACAGTATTTTCCAGCCTATTGGTTTGGATAAGTTTTTGATAAGCAGCATCTGGATTTTTGGATGCATATTGAAACTGAACTGCCAAATCTATTCATGTTCAGCTAAGCTTCTGTGACATACTGTGAGTTCTTTGGAAGGATGAAATCATTCTTGTGCTTAAAATAAGATAATGAGAGCTTTCTTTTTTTAAAAAAAATGTTTTTTTTCAATTTTCAGTTAATGAGGTGCTGTAAAATTGCAGGTGGACAATATGTCAATCATGTTCCCCAAAGTACCCTCATGTTTTATGAGCAATATAATCCAATATGAACTGTATACATCTTTTGATTTAATTCATATTGAAAGTAACAAGCATCTGGTATGCAGATTTTGTAGATTATGTGCTGGTGATGTGAGTTAATAAAATGCAATTTCTACATGATGCAGTCACCCTTAAAAACACACACACACAATCAAGACTATCTTGTCCAAAAGATTTAGCCTGTTATAATACTGCAATAGTTAAGCCTTTTGTTTATCTTCCATTCTTTTCTCATTCTTAGCTGCAAAAAACTAACAATCAGCATATGAATTAATTTAAACAGAAAACTAGTATGTCAAAGGTTTCTCAGTGAGTTCCATAGCTTTTTACAAACATAGTGTATCATACTGATTGCCTGATGCCAAAAAGGTCAACAAATAGATGCAGGTGAAATGTCAGAAGAGAATGCCACTGGAACACGGCCATACAGCCTGGAAAACTCACAGCAACCCAGTGATTGCAGCCAGGCCCATAGCCAGAGGGTAGGTGGTGGTTAAGGGTTTTATCAGAAATTAAAGATTTTTTAAAAAAACCTGGTTTACTCATGAATTGGTTAACCTTCGACAACACAATCATGTTGTTGTTGCCTTATAATGTCTTCATTAGTTGCCAGTGTGTTTCTGGACATAATTCATAGTATTAATAATGAATTTTAAAGCCCTTAAATGTTTTAGGTCTAGGACACCTTAGGGACTGCTTCCTTCCATACTGACCTATCCATTTCCTAAGATATGATGAAGGGGTGCTTCTCTGTGTACCTATGGTGGAGTCGCAGTTAATAGGGACAAGAAAAACTCATTGCACCAAAATTCTGCAATTCCTACTATAGGAAGCTAAGCTGATAACTGACTGCTTTTACCCTGTTTGATTGTTTCTCATTCAGACATGTGCCATGATTTTTCTTGTACAATTTTATTTATAGTATTTATTATTTGCTAGAACTATTTATATCTTGTTTCTATATATGCAGGTTCATAGAGTCTAATCTGCAATAAAATCAACATGAACAACTTAAAACACTTGAATAAAGTTTAAAAAATATTTTTAATAGAAGAATATATATTTATTAGATTTATATTCTCCCTTTCTCACCAAATGGGACTTAAAACAGTAATTTAACAATTTAACAGAGCAGCTTAGCATTAGGAAACTAGTTATCTCTTTCTGTGGCATTTTATGTTGTTGCATTTCACAGCTTTTAACTTCTGTGAGCATCCCTGAGTGAAGTGTCAATTATAGCAATGTTAATATAAATAAATAACAGCTCTAGCAGAAATGGATCAAAGCTAGTGGTGGCAAAATTTTATTAAGAAATCTCATTTGTACAAGATTTGGCCCTCATTGATCTAATGAATAAAACACATCCTGTGACAAATGTAAAGATTTGACCAAAGTCCATTTTTACCCACTGTTTACTTTTGAAAGTCAAGCAGGCCAGAATCTTCTTACATTAATTTGCAGCTTGCAAATCTAACAAAATGCATATTTTCAAAGGCAAATTTCACTGAGATATCAACCCTTGCTAGCCTTTCTCCTATTCATTTCCAAACCCTACCTTTTAATGATTGAGGCAAAACTTTTGTTAAATTTCAAACCTTCCAACAGATAATCATATTTTGGGCCCCACAAAAATTCTGTGATCTTATATAGATTGAAAACAAAGGTTTAGCAGTGGGAAGATGAGAAGTAAGAGTTTCTTCATTTTTCTGGCATTCATCTTGCAGGTGAATCATCTCATCAGCTGTTAGATGCCAGAGTAAAGCTGATTTCCCAGATGCGGTGTAACGCACCAAGTGCATATAATAACAGACTGGATGAAAGCATGCTTTGTGCAGGAAATCTTCAGAGAACAAGAGCTGATACTTGTCAGGTCTGTTGCTTTTTCGGTATTTGAACACTAATTTCTCTTTTAACAAAATGTAAATAGGCTATGCAGAGTAATGTCTGGCAGGGTACTACATATGTATCTGCTTCTTGTATCAGATACATTACAACAACCTCCTTCCTTTCAACATGATGCGAGAGGCATGTCCTTCAAACTAACAGCAGCTCTTCTGGTGACAGGCAAGCCTATGGGGGACTTAGAAGCTGAATTGGTACAAGCCATGGAAACACGGGAGAGTTGTCATTCAGCAAGGGTTTCCCATGATATATCTTATTAACATTACCCCGCAATCCCCATTTTTTCCAGATCCATTCAACTTAATTACTCTGTTATCTGCCTCAGTGCTTTATCCATCAGCCTTGTCCTTTGCCAAGTGATTTGCACCAGCCCCCGTCCGAGCTCAGAACTGTGCACTACTCAGACCATTGATGGTTGTTAGATGTCTGCTATATATTGTACAATATGTGTTGTTTTTTATATTGCTAATACTCTTTTTATGAAATCTGTGGCTTAACAAGACACCCCAAAAAGTGAGATCTATTTTCTGAGCCACATGGAAACTGTTTATACTCCCCCCCCCCCCCCAATTCTCCCTGGGTGCACATAAATTCAATATACTTCTTACTGTCTCTAGTATTATGCAAAATCTTCCAAATCATACACATTCACAAATACCTTAATGATTGATATCCCCCTCCTATCAAATCATGGAAATATAATTACATTAGAGCCTTGCTTGTCCAACCTTCACTTATCCAATGTTCTGTATTATCCAACACATTCTGCCTCCTGCCCGGATCCAGAGGTGAAGGAAGCGGAGTGTATATCTATCTGTGGAATAATGTCCAGGATGGGAGAAAGAAAAAAACCTTTATCTGTTTAGGTGCTAAATTTGTAATTACAGTAATTACTATATAACATTACTGTGTATAGAGCTGTTTTTTCTGTCAATTTGTTATAAAACATGATGTTTTTGTGTTTAATTTGTAAAATCATAACATAATTTGATGTTCAATAGGCTTTTCCTTGATTCCTCCTTATTATCCAACATTTTTGCTTCTCCAGCGTTCTGCCAGTCCGTTTATGTTGGATAAGCAAGACTCTGCTGTATAATAAATTCTCAGTTTTCTGAAAAATCAGAGTTTATCCATGATCAATATTTGTTCCTGAAACTAAAAGGTTTCTTTTATTTTTACTAGGGAGATTCAGGTGGTCCTCTAACCTGTGTAAAAAATGGATCTTATTACCTCTATGGAATAGTGAGCTGGGGAGACCAATGTGGATTAAAAAATAAACCAGGGGTTTATACCCGTGTGACAAGATTTCTTAACTGGGTTCGTACAAAAATTCAAGAGGAATCCGATTAAAAACATGCATCACAGAAAAAAGGTAAACTTAGTAAATATCTTCCTGAAAACTTTAGGGAATTCTAAATATATTTTTTGAACGGCGAGGCAGCAATCCTATAGTCACTTATCTTTGAGTATGTCCCACGGAACTTAGTAGGTTTCATGTCTGAATAAACATATGCAGGATTGTGCTGTAAAAATGGAATCTTATATCCACTTACCTGAGAATAAATGTGCTGAAATCAATTTGATTTACAGTTCAGTAAGCTTAATAGCTCTAACTCTCCCCCCCCCCCCCCCCGGCTATATACATCTTGTTTTGTAATTGGAGTATTGTTCTTATATGGTATTTGTCTTTTTGCAATATTGGAAGCAACATATATATGCTACCCTGGGGTTCTTTGTCAATGAAGGATGAGTTATAAACTTTCAAATTAATCAAAATAAATGAAATTTCTAAATGGTTGCTGAGCACCATAAACTGCTAGTTTCACTAAGTAATTCAAACGATTCCATGCTTTCCTCAAACTGTAATATCTACTGCACTGTTTTAGGGTTTATTGTTTTGATTTGGCTTCGAAGAGGGAACATAACAATACTGCTTGAAGTATCACCATGAAATAAGAAACCAGACAACAAAATATGGAACAAAGGGCCATTTATTGACCTATTTAAAACTGCATTCAAGAGCAGTAAAAACTAACCTGGAGGGAGCAACAAAGAAATAGGTCATGATGGAAGCCAGTTATCACACAATGACTACCTTCTCATCTACTACTGGGCCAACACGTGATCCCAGGGGCAGTCCACTTAATGGCTTGCTCACCTGGACGGTCATTACTGGAAGGCCATTCCAGGGGCATTCCCTCCCGAGCCCCAAAACTCTATAAGATAAAGTGTGACCCCCCCCCCCCCCCCCGCTCCAGCCACAAGGGGAAAAATCCCAATATGCCTCCAAGCCCTGCAACTCATCAGGGCCATCTTGGGTATCCCCTTTCACCCCATATAGAAGGTACCAAGATGAACACCAACAATGTTCTCCCCCCAGTTCCTGCCACTGGAAACTTAATTAGTAGCACCACCCAAATAAACTTCTTCCTCCAACAACACAATATAGGGTAGGTGAATAGGGTAGGAGAGGGAAAAAATTCCTACTTGGCCCCCAAAGGCGACCAGTATTAGCTCATAATGTGGCGAGAGTGGACGGGCAGGTTGCTGGATGAACAGCTGAAACAGGAGGGAGGGGCCAGCTGCTTAATCCTCTGCCCAGGCCCTTCCCTCCTGCTGAGACTAGTGTAAAACACCAGTCAATGCATTACCACTGGTCTCTTCATTTCGGCTTCAATTCCTTGCCCCCAGTCAAATCCTTTGGCTGCTGGCAAGGCCTATATTAGGAGCAATGAGGAAAACAATTGCTGACTTGTTTAGTTTTTATCTTCTACAGACAAACATCTTTCCAAATAAAAAGTATTATGTCATCTGACACACTAGCCCAACGTATCTCAATGAGTGAATCTGATATCTCAAGTTAGAATTTGAACTAGATCTCCTGGTTCAGATCCAGGCAGATTGGTTGTGGATTCTAAAAATTGGAGCCCAAAAAGTAATTTTGCCATGTTCTGCTCAAATCTACCACTCCTAACTCCAAAAGCAAGAATTGTATCCTATTGATGCATTCTCTCTCATGTCTTTTCCTACTGATTCTAATTTGTTTACTCAGTTTTACCCACAAAGGACAGAATCCACCTTTTACAATCTCATAAACCTTCACACACTGAAGAGCATTGTCAAGAGTCTGATCAAGCCATCTTTTGAATGTTCAACTACAAATGAGTACAGAAAATGAAAGCAGAATTTCATTGTTTGTGCCAATAAACACAGAAAGGGGCTCTGTTGATTTACTTTCAATACAAATAATTTTATTTTCAACAAATCATGATTCATTCGGTTTTTGTAAGCTGAGCCTGCCAGTCATCTAATATAAATCTCATTTGCCAGCATAATAAATACTAAGTTACACAATACATAAATGTGAAATCACTTATAATATCCACACAAAAATATAGAGATCAATATTAAATTACTTGAATTAGTTTCTCTCCCACATCCACCCACCCATCCACAATAGGTGTCATCCTATATGCTAATCAGGAAATCAGCACAGCTACAGTACGTAACCTGCAGAGCAAGCTGAAAAACATATGCCTTTCCCTCCAACAGATGCCTGCATTTCAGCTTATTTCTTAATTAGTTGCATTTTTCTCCGCTTCACTTGGAGAATCTCTGATGCATCGGGGTTGATTCTGACTTGTTGGGATCCTTCGCTTGTTGTATGTTCCTGCCAACCAAAATAGATTCCAAATACAAGATATTAGTGAATGCTAATCTACAATTCCCATTTATGAAAACTATGATTAGAAATACTTCACCTGTTGTTTTAAACACACACAAAACACAAAAGCAAAAGCTTAATTCAGAGAAAGTAATCTTTCTCTGGTTGATTGCTGTTGCTAGACTGGTACAAATGCTTAATCCTTGAATAAACATTACTGCTAAAGGCTTCTGAAGTTTCTTTATTTGGTCTGTGCTCTCTTGAGCTGTCTGAATATTGCTGGTGTAAGTGGAATAGTTGCAGGCTCAGGAAGAGTGGGACATAACCAAGTCATCATGCACTGGGGTTTGGTACCCTGGATGCTGAATAAAAAAGTGACTGATCCATTCACTTACAATGTCCAAATTGTACTGGTCCGAAGTCCCTTGACGTTCTGGTTCCTGTGCAAAGGCTAGCTCAGCAGCCCTTCTAGCCATTTCAACTCTGTAAGAACCTGGAGGGGTCCAGCCAATGCCTTTGATCCAGTTCAAATCAGATTTGTACTTGACCTTCAAAACAGATTCATCATTAATTGAAAAGGTTTTTCTGGGACTATATACCTCACATTCTTACAATATTAAGGAAAGCATGTTCCAAAAAATAGCATCCTGGACTTTTATTTCTCTAACTGGGGAAAAAATGAGACCCTTATTTCAAAACCTAAAGATTCCGAAATACCAAAGAAACTATTTCAAAGCAAAAAGTGAATTGCAGCATGTAACAAGAATATTCTACATATACGCTGTTCACCGTTATGTCAGCATTTAGATGTATCCTTTCTTCTTTCTCTCTTTGCATTAGCAAATATGCAATATTTTTCATCACTCCAAAAATAATGTTGGAAATCTGTGGAGCTGTACTGGAATTAACAGAAAGTGTCATTGTTGTACAGGAAGTCTAAGTTAACAGTGGAATTTCTATGATCTGTGAATCTTTCAGTAGAAGACCCAGTGTCTCAAACTAAATAGTTCCAGCACCATTCATGGATGCTAGATTTGGGGAAAGGGGCATTTCTCTAAGTATTTCCAAAAGATGAGAGAATCAAAGCTCAAAATTGTTACTTACTTTTACTGTAATTCCTAGAAGCCCATAGCCAATATTCATGTTACTTAGAAGATGTTGTGAAGCCCAACATTGGGTATGAATATTTTGAGTAGAAAGTAGATGCAACCTTTCCCTAATCTTAGGAAGAGGCTCTGATCTAAGGATCGAAGCTACTTACATCACTCTGCATTGTGGATGCTTTCTTGGCATGTTTTAGATTCAGTTGTTCTGGGTCGCAAGTATATTGATGAAGGTGCTGCCTGTAGTTGACATCACTGATAAGCTGTTGACTTTTCTTTGCATGGATGAATCCTGGTTGATCAAGTTGGCTTTTGAATTGGGCTTTGTTTCTAACAAAATCTCTCTTGTACTGGTTGTCACTCTGGAGATAACCCATCTTGAGGAAGTGTGCCATTTTGGGATCCTCGTCCACATTACGCAATCCAATCTGGTGACCTCTGTCCCTCAAGAAGGCCTCTTTGTACCTGAACTGTAGAATATTAAAACAGAGAGAGACTGAGTCCCATATGGAAACATCCTTTCATAACAAATAGTATATCATCTTTTGGGAGATATAGCTTATCAATGTTTTTTTCTCACAACACAACACTTCTTGTTTTTGTTTTTTTCATAAACAGTTTTCTTCATGAAGCAAATGGAAAGCAAATACATATACAAGCCTGAGGCCTCAAGGATGAAGAGCAGACCCAAAGCTGCCCTTGCCCTGCTCTGAAAATGCCCAATTTTAGGATCTACCACTGGCAATATGATTAGAAGCAGAACTACCGCCATGAAGCCTTCGATGATAGGGACCTCCAGTATGGATTAGCATCCCCACTGCATCAGTGAAGTAATCCCCTCCAGAGAACATTTCAGCAATTTACAACCATTATTTTAGAAACTAACATGTATGCAAGAACGACACATTATCTGAAAAATAGCTGCAGAAAACGCAAACTGTGCTTAAGATCTCATGAAATAATCACAGTGATAGCGTGGTTCGATGTCTGATTCAATGTATGTAGCTAACTATTTATGTGTAGATTATTAAAGGTTCTGGGAAGTTCAGGTTGGCCTGAAATAATGTGAATGTCAGTACCAGTAAAAACATGTTCATAGAATACAGGAAAAGATAGGCTCTGTTTTCACAGCATGTTTCCCTACAACAGTCTAAAAGGGTGCACATGAATACAACACATGTGAATCACGTTCCCAGGCACCCTAGCCAGTTGCATCCAATTACTACATCTATATATATAAAAATACTCTGTGCATAATGAGTACCTTAAAAACAAAAGAACCAATGAACGAAATCACACCAAATTTGGCAACGAAACGTCTCACAACACAAGGAGTGACCATCACTCAAAAATTATGATTTTGTCATTTGGGAGTTGTAGTTTCTGGCATTTATAGTTCATCTACAATCAAAGAGCATTCTGAACCCTACCAACGATGGAATTGAACCAAACTTTGCACACAGTTCTCCCATGACCAGCAGAAAATACTGGAAGGGTTTGGTGGGCATTGACCTTGAGTTTGAGAGTTGTAGTTCACCTACATCTAGAGAGCACTGTGGACTCAAACAATGATGGATCTGGACCAAAGTTGGCACAAGCACTCAATACGCCCAAATATAAACACAGATGGAGTTTGGGGGAAATAGACCTTGACATTTGAGAGTTGTAGTCACTGGGATTCACAGTTCACCTACAATCAAAGAGCATTCTGAACCCCATGAACGACAGAATCGGGGCAGACTTCCCACACAGAACCCCCATGACCATCAGAAAATACTTAAGGCCATCCAATCCAAAAAGTGGATCATCAGGGCAAGAAAACGTAATCAAAGTCTTCCTGAAAAAGAGCCATCCAGCCATAGATATAGATAGTCCACTGCTCTATTACATTCACTGCATGCCCTTGGGCCTGTTACCGTCTCTTATCATGGCATAGCCCATAGAGTTGATTGTTCTAGAAGCTTACATATTGTGAGCAATTTGGAAGAAAGGGTGGGTATACATGGAGGAATAAACAAATAAATAAAAATAATGTGTCATACATCACTGGCAATTTCTCTGGAAGCTTTAGCTGTCTGGAAGGGTATGGCATCCAATCGTAAGTCATAGCCAGCTGCCCTTATCTGCTCCCAAGATGTTTTATATCTTTTCTGCATTAAAGAAGGAAGGGAACAAAAAGAGAAAGCAAGAAAGATAGAAAAATTGTCGTTAATTACTGGCTTTTGAGGTGATCATAAAGTTCTCTGAAATTGTGCCCAGTCTGTAACCTTCAGTTTCATACCTATAAAATATATTAGAAAAGTCCTACTTATGAAAAATCCCAAACACCGCAATGGGGATTTTACTTTGCACTTCATGCATACATTGATTTGTGTTTATTAGTTTCTGTTAGACACTTTGATGCATCAGCTGCATCAATATTGCATTGACATTGCCCCTATTCTGTCTTTTGAAACATCTAGTAGTAGTGTCTTGGGTTTTACAGCACAGGAGTTTCACTGCTATATTCTCCACCAACTATGGCTTCAAACATTTCTAGCTCCAGATCCTCATGGGTTCAGCTTATCTAAAATAATGAACTGGTTGATAACATATTGGATATGTTTAAGGATATGGACTAGACGCAAACTCAGAAGAGAATACGCCAAATCACATTTCAGTTCCAAGAGTTTAGATTATAATATTTGCAGTTATTATGAATTGTTAGCTCTGTTTCCTGCTGGAAATAGTTCCACAATTCTGGCAAATAGAGTTGGTGGAATGGTAGCCTGTGAGCCAAATGCAGCCCATGAGATCCCATTTGTGGCCCCAGAAGTTCTCCCAGATCCCTAGAGTCCAAAACATTTTGGTGGAAAAAATAGTGGGTTTTGTCCACTGCTGAAAGCTCAAAATTGCCACCAAAATGCAGTGTTTTCTGCTACCATAAGCCTAAAGCCACTACAACACTTAATAATATCCCTAACACTTCAAAAGCTGGTGAAAATGAAACTGGGAGTGGCATTGCATCACCCAACATCAGCTGCAACATTTTTATTCCTGCTCTTGCATAGTTTGTATCTTTTGTAATTCCAAAACATGACAAATCAAATGGGGGGACAACTCCTCTCTCCCCCCCCCCCAAACTTTACAGAGTTAGGTATTATAGTTTATCAATGGCATTAATTCTAAAAAACACATTTAAAAAAAAAGAAAGAAGAAAAATTACCCTTCAAATCAGAAATTTGCCTCAGCAAACCATACCCCAGTTTTTAAAAACCTTTGGAAGAGCCTTAGTGTAGGACTACAAAAATGCCAAAGAACAGGCCCACAAGAGAATGGAAAGAGGGGTCGTAGAGGTACAGAAACTAACAAAATCCAAGAAGCTATACTGCAAGAACAAAGACTTCTTGTTTAGGAAATCTGAAAAAATCAGTTTTGTTTCACCTTTTATATTTTTCCTCTCACCCTTTCTTCCATCTGCTTTTTACAACACTTGCTCAATCTGACAATCATAAAAGTTTGCACACATTTATTTTACATCTATTTCCCTATTATGTCCATGCCCCCCCCCAAACACACAAGTGCGTATTAGCTCAAATGCAGCACTTTCCCCCACATGATAGGTGTATACCACTAGCAAATCCTAGTCATTTCCTTTCTCTCTCTCTCCCTCTTTTTAAATCTACCAAAGCTTTTGCCTTGCTGTTGAGGATCATTTTGCAGTACGGGTCCTTTGATTTGAAACACCATGCATCATTTTACTTTATCACAGTTTGCACAGTTTTTACACTCATCCTCACACATTATATTCATTTGATTTACAGCTATCTGTGCAGCTTTCCGAATATCTATATATGTGTTTTTGTGCGCCTTAAGGTCAGTCTCTCTCAACAGCTTTCTGTATGTGGCATCTCATCCAATTGTATATCTACCAAAAACAGTTTCGCTTTTAATGAGGGGCCCCCAACTCCTCCATCTCCCCATGCTCTCACTGGCTGTTTCAGTTCAAATACATGCTGATCCACTTGAATGTTTTGTGAAGAAATAGTACATAGCAGACTTACAGCTGTGACATTGATCTGTGTGTGGCAATACAGTTCTAACTGCATGAGCGATATATCTCACTTATTCTTTCCTTCGAACATGAGAGGAAAGGTTTGTCAATGTACAATGCAAAATGTACTTCCTGCCTTCACTTCTTTTAAGAGCCAGAATGGGCTTTTTAGCATTACCTTTTTCTATTTTGGATTTCAGTAATTGATTAAAGGCATTGTTTTGTGCACTTTAATGCAGCTTATTTTTTCTTTAAAAGGGGTTTTAAATTTCTCATCAGAGAAACATTGAAATGTGTCTGTTGTGATTGTTTAGCTTACTAACTATATATGAGCCATAAAATTATATCACTGGCAGAATGGAGTGTGATCAGATATATTCCAGTATCTATATTAATATACTCCTAGCTATCTATCATGCATTGGATTTACATATTGCCCCCCTCCCATCCCACCAGAACTTCTGAGATGACCTAGTCCCAGTCAGCTTGAGTGCTGCATATGGAGGGAACTGGGGGGGGGGGGGCGTCCCACATCCAATTGCTTTGTAACCATCTGTGTTCATTTACAAAATCAGTTGCTTACAATAAAGAGAACTATCACTTACATCACTAATATGAAGAGCATTCAGACGTGCCCTTATAAAGTCAGGATGGTCAGGAGGAAGAGTATAATTCTGCATGGAGTCCACATGCCCAGCTCTGTACAGACGCTGTCAAATCAAATAACATTTAATTTACTATCACAATATCTGTAAAGATAAAACAAGAATCACAACATATAATATAAAACACAATCATTCCCATGCTTATTATAGCTGCCCAAAAGGAAAATATTAGTATCACTCAAAGAAACAAAACAAAAAAAGCTCCAAAAACATATCGGTGTAAAAAAAATCAGAAATCTAAATTAGAATTTGCTATCATTTGCTACTCTAAATTAGAATTTGCTATAGGAAAGGAATTGAAATTGCACAAAATTGTGATTGCACAAATTTTTCAGTATAATGTATTTGTTTCATGGCCGGAATCACTGGGTTGTTGTAGGTTTTTCAGGTTGTATGGCCATGTTCTAGAAGCATTCTCTCCTGACATTTCACCTGCATCTGTGGCAAGCATCCTCAGAAGGATGATGAGGATGCTTGCCACAGATGCAGGCAAAACATCAGGAGAGAATGGTTCTAGAACATGGCCGTACAAGCCGAAAAACCTACAACAACCCACTGTTTCAGTGTACTTCTAACAATCACAAATTGTATGCGATGTCCTAAAAGAATTGTAACATTCAGGTTTCTTCTGCAGTGGTGCTACTGAAAGTGATGGTTTCCTGGAATGTTTCCAGGAAAGAAACAATGGTAGAGAATGCATATAAATATTAGGCCTGGGTAACAACGGAAAAAATTGTTTCTAAAATCGATTTGTATTTGGGGGGGTTTTTTGTTTCGATATTTAAAATAATTACAAAATTTTCCTTTTAAAAAGTTCAATATTTACGAAATTTCGTAAATGGTAAAAAATTAACGAATCGATTTCCGAAACAATAACGAATCGATTCGTTAATGGCGGACGCAACCGCGAAATACCCTAAAAAACCTCCAAAACCTTCTGAAGCTTCCCTCTCCCTCTGTTGTTGACTGTTGGTGTGATATTATATATTTTTTTCACTAATTAAACCATAAAACTGGCCCAGACATGCGGAAATAATAACGAAACGACCTCAAAACAATAACGAAACGAATACAATATCGAAATACGAAGCATTTACAAAACGTTTTTGAAAATTCGTTTTTTTTAATAATTGCTCCAGAATGGTTCGTTATCGTTTTGTAATTGAAAAAATTAACGAATTATTAACGAATTATGAATTAATGAAACGAAACCGCCCAGCCCTAATAAATATGGTCCTGGTCCTTGATACATTGTTATTCTTGCTGCTTCTGCATGTCTTCAAATCATTTAGGACTTATGGCAACACTAGGGCAAACCTATCTGAGTTTTCTTGACAATATTTGTTGCCATTTCCTTCTTATGAGACTGAGAGAGTGTGACTTGTCTAAGGTTATCCAGCAGTCATGGCTTTTTTTTTTGTCGTGTCAGGAGCAACTTGAGAAACTGCAAGTCACTTCTGGTGTGAGAGAATTGGCTGTCTGCAAGGACATTACCCAGGGGACGCCCAGATGATCTGATGTTTTTATCATCCTTGTGGGAGGCTTTTCTAATGTCCCCGCATGAGGAGCTGGAGTTGATAGAGGGAGCTCATCCACCTCTTCCTGGATTTGAACCTGTGACCTGTTGGTCTTCAGTCCTGCTGACACAGGGGGTTAACCCACTGCGCCACTCATGGCTGAGGAGTGAGTTGAACTGCAGTCCCTAGTCCAGCAATCTTAACACTACACCACACTGCTCTGACACATTAGAGAAGGAAATTTAGTGAGTGGAAGTCATTTTAGATTAGTTTAGGTGTTTTTTTTTTCTGTTGTGTTTTTGTGCTACCCTTCCTTCTTTCCTATCCTCTTGTTATTGTTCCCCCTCTTTCCCTGTGTTGATTTATAAAATGTTTAATAAAAATTATTTGGAAAAAAAAAAAAGAGAAGGAAATTCTCAGTCACTCACATCAGATAGCTTGAGATCCACTGTTTCATTTTGGTTTATTTAATGCTTTCTATTTTTATCTAATGAAAGAAAGCTTCCATCAGATAGTCTGAGACACAGTGCTCCAAATTAATCAATTTGATACCTTCTATTTTTATCAAATGAGAGAGAAATTCTAGTCATTTCAGAATGGAGTCAGCAATGATGGTCACTCACTAAAGAATTATAGCCATTCATCGAAGTAGGAGTTGAGGTGAAATTCCTTGGTTCCAAGCATCCTGAATGGTATCATCAAGTTAGTTGTGCATTATGGAGTCAAGGCTCCAAGAATCAGAGTATAGAAACTTTTCAACATTATTTGTCAACCTCTCTGATTTCTCTGGTTCCCTCTGAATAGAGTTGCAATCTTTGTAAGAGCCAGAGGGAAAATTGCTAGTATTAGTTTGTTGACTTTGAGAAAGTTCATTTCTCTACTTCTGGGAAAATAAATTCCTAGAATACCTTGATCTGATGTGTGGGTGTTCAAAAACATAATACATGCACATGATTTCACACATATGCACATTCCAAAACCAACAAAATTGGATCAACACAACCACTTCCAGTTTTGGACTCTGTTTGGACATGGCTATGGGAATTATCCTGATGAGAGCACTTATGCTTCAGAATTTAACATTACACTAGAGATTATATTACACTGTCTCGACATTTCCCATTTTTGACCATGTTCCAGAAAAGAACTAGACAGAATTATTAACTAAACTTATTTATTTCCATGAAATTCAACCCATGGTCAGAAAGTCACCTTTAGAAAGAACAAATATAATGGCATGAGGAATTTGATGGTTAACTAGTCAGTAACAGAATTATGTTCTGGGTTCTGGAACAGCATTTTACTAAGTTACTACATTATGGATGCCTTCAGCATATCATATTCATTCTTCTTAAAATTAACTTTCCAAGTCTTGCCTGAAAAGATAGGAACCTTGAAACTGGTCAATTATGTCTGTGGAACTCCCTCCCCAGCAAATTATATCAGCGCCCTCCCTCCTGACCTTCAGGAAAAAAACAAAAAATTGGCTTTGGGACTAAGCCTTTGGTAAGTAAATTTGAGCAGTGCAAAATAACAGAGTGGGACTTGTATTACATGACTTTAATTGATGTTTTAATATTGATGTTTTTAATTGTTTGGGATTTTAATGCATTGTTTATTTATTGATATGTATATGTGTGGCACCAAATTGTTACTTTTGTAAGGCTGCTCTGAGTCCCCTTCAGGGTGAAAAGGGCATATTACAAGTGTGGAAAATAAATAAATAAATACTTGGGAGCACCCCAACTTGTCTAACAGTTTTGCAGAGACTCTATGCAATTGTAGTGATCTCTCCTACTATCCTATTTTCTTGACCTTTTTGTTATGGTAATGCCAAGATTTTACTCTTCACAAGCTTCAGTGTGAAATATAAACCAAACAAACACTGAGGCATTTGTGAGGAAAGTTTTAGACTTCAGCATTTGGTTATTATGGATATAAAAGAGCTTCTATGTACAAAACACCATGCTACTAAATTTAAAAAACCCTTTCTAGAAATTCTTATGTAGGCACGTTCTACACAAATGTACAAATCATAGATAGATGCTTTGTCAAACTATGTGTACGTGAGTGAGGGAGCAATCCAGCAACAAAGAGAGTCAAATTTTACTTCAGCACTGTACCCAAGAGCAGCAATATATCCTAGAAAATTGATAAATTGGTTGCATGGTACGTACATCTTTCAAAACCTTGCCATTCCTGCTCACCCCCAACAAACATTATCTGAGCCAGTCTCCAATACATTTTTTTCAATATTTGTCAAACACCATCTATATATAGATATCCCTTTACAGCTAAATCATCTTTTTCAGTGTTGTGGTTATTAACACTACATAACTAATGACGATCCATTGATGACTTATAACATACTTAACCTACCTCATTACATTGAAGGTAGCTCTTCTTGGCGTGAGTGAAATCCAAAGAATCAGTTACTGTGGTGAACTTCAGTCTGTCTGGTTTTTGGCGGTACTTTGTCTATAAATGCAATCAGGGAGGCAATAAAGAATGAAGTTTAAAAATAAATTAAAATAATTTTATGTAATTGGTAGTAGACATAGGAACAACATACCGACACAGTGACTATAAACACACACACATAGTGAAATGAAGGTTTTTTTCAAGTTACATAAAGGATTTTAATAATTTTAATGACTGATTGAGAGAAGCCTATGTACGCTAAGCTCGTGAAATGACTTCTCCGACAGAAATGTAACTTGGCTCGATCAATTCAGTGTGGTTTTGTTATTTAGATGGAGCAACACAACAAAGGCACATGTTCTTTTCAATGCAGTTTCACTGTACAACTGATCAATATGATTCAAACATACTGTGGTAGTGAGGCTTGCAAGAAAGATTTTTCTTTTCCTGGACAAACAGATGTTTGTACTCAAAATGCCACCTCCTTTTACTTATGAATCTCCAAACTACAGGTCAGAAGGCGGACATGTGGTACGATAAAAAGAAAGTGGACAAAAATTTCGGGAACTACTTTGTGTGCTCGGCCTTATATAAAATTTGGGTAAACTACAAACCAAAATTCTATTTAAAAAAAACACCATTGTGGATTTCACCTTTGGAGGCAATCAATAGAAGAGAACGGGGCCAACATACAAAGAATTTTTAAGAACACAACAGGGTAGCCATATAATAAAACCCCAAGAAGAACTAAACTTAATATATAAGAATCTAACATGGTTTCAATATAGACAAATTCAAGAATACTACCATAAAGACAGAAAATTAGGCTTTGCTGAAAAAGACACAATATGGGAAAAGATGCTGTCAAAGCAAAACAATAACGAAGATGTATAAAATTCTGTTACAATGGTCTACTGAAAC
The DNA here is from genome assembly GCF_037176765.1 of Anolis sagrei. NCBI lineage: Eukaryota > Metazoa > Chordata > Lepidosauria > Squamata > Anolidae > Anolis > Anolis sagrei. Next base: position 207,291,233 of record NC_090023.1, on the reverse strand, counting down.
GGAACAAGTTAAAAATTGTATGATAAAATGGGCTGCCAATATTAGAAGAACAATAAAAATGGAAGAGTGGGAATTAATGTGTAATAAGAGACTAAAATATACTTATTCAATTGATCTTTGAGAAAATTGGTACAAGATGATGTATCAGTGGTACATTACACCACAAAAACTGGCCAAATGCTATAAAAACATTAAGGACTGCTGCTGGAAATGTGAGAGGGTAACAGGAACCTTTTTTCACATGTGGTGGGGATGTAAAACTGCTAAGATATATTGGAAAAGAATCCATAAAATTATAAAAAAAAAATTAAAAATGAAATTTCAAATGAAACCCGAATATTATTTACTAGGGATGTTAGATAAGAAAATAAACAAAAATGAAGACATTTTATTCAACTATATGTGTACAGCAGCCAGAATTGTGTATACTAGAAAGTGGAAAACCAAAGAAACTCTGACGGAAGAAGAGTGGAAACTAAAGATATGGGACATAATGAATATGGACAAATTAACTTATTATTTGAAAACATACCAAGGCAAACCCAAATACCCTACAGATTGGACTTTATTAAATAATTTTTTGAATGTAAAAGGCATAGACGTAAATACCAGATGATGGAGAGAAAAATTACAATTAATAAGTAAGAGTTCAACAACCTTGACAGGAAAAATTCAGAAGTCAACAATCAACAACTTTTTATTTTTATTTTTTATTTTCATTTTTTATTTTTCATTTTTTATTTTTGAACTCTTTTTTTCTTTTTTCTCTTTTTAAGTTCTATTTTTTCATGACTTTTTCCCCATTTCTCTCTCTTTTTCCCCTCCCTTGATAGTACTCCTTTCCATTCCCCAAACGTTCCATCCCCTTTTCCACAAAACCCACACCCCCTTTCCCAAAACCTACACCCACACCCTGAGATCCCCCTTTCCTCTTCTTTCTAAAATAAATAAAATTATTCAAAAAAGAGAGAAGTTTTCTCTATAATAAGCAATGATGATCAGAATAAACTACTCTCCATATTGCTATCAGTTTCCAGTATGCAATTTTCAAAACTTATTACCACTTGGTGAGCATTCCATTGCTGAATTTGCTGCCTTTATTTATTGCTAGCGTTTTTGTTGTTTAGTCTCCTGCTCAGGGCAGAATATATGCAGAAGGATGTCACAGGTGGACCACTATCTTGTGTACTACTCTTTGGTAACGTACGCCCGTTGTATAAACAGGCTCCCACATCAAAAGGAAATGCTAAGCTACATCCATAAGTGTCATGTAACAAGGAGCCTTGATGGTAAACAATTCTTACAGACGTTCCATCCCATGAAAGATTTATCAGTACCTCACTGATGAGTTCTCCAGCCTTCTTTACATTTTCTATCTGAGGTGATCTCAGAGCCACCCAGCCAACCCCCTTCATGAAGTTCAGGTCTGATTTGTAGCGAGACTGTGAAATGAAAACAAAACAAAAATCTTTAGACTTTATCTGATTATTTCTCTTGTCTAGATATGATTCCCTGGTTTGTATTAACATTTTAATTTCTCTATTTTCCATGCATACATCAGCCAAACTGCATTTGCGTTCATCCATTCCTTTCGGAATTAAATAATGGATCATACAAAAGAAACAAAAGGAGCTCCCACAACTGAATTAATATAATTGCAAGCAGAAAAGTAATATAACCTGTTAGTACTGTCATCCTTTCAAAGCTACTCAATGACAAAGGCCCAACCAAGGAATACAAAATATATTTTGTTCAAAATCAGGACAAGGTTAATTCTTCTTCTCCACAGGATAACTATTTAGGATAAATTTAGATTTGTTTCTCACAGAAACTTCCATATTTAATAGCTGGTTCAAGTGAGTGTGAACAGATAGGTTTGTGTGAATGTGGTGGATAATAAACTTTAGAATATTTCACAGTCAGTTTTTCCACTAAGGTTTATATCTAGATGGTGAACATTTTTAAAGGTCCACATCTACAAAAACATTATTGGGCAAATTCTAACATATATATAATGTGTGAAACAATGCTTAGCTGTAAGGCCAACTGAAACAACAGCTGTGATTGTGAAATGGAATCTGGAGCAGTTCTACACAGACACTTTATCCCGGATATGATCCGGAGTATTGATTTCCAGATTGGTCCCAGAATAGTTTTTCCTTCCGGACCCCAGGCCACTGAGGAGGTAAGAGGGAGTCCTTACCACTGGTTTCAGGCTTCTGCAAAGGCAACAAGGGGTCCAGACTGTCCAACAACACCAAACGCGTTTTGGAGCTCCTGGATGGCCACACCTACTATTCCTCTCTTTTTCTCATAATAGTTATGGTTACTGGGCACAAAGTGGGAAAAGGAGGAATCATCTCTTTTTTTCCTTGTGCTCTGGCCAACATCACTCCAGGCAATGAGTGGTAATCACTAGACATGTCACAGCTGATGGCTGACGCTATGACAAGATAAGTGCCATCCTGTGTCCCCGGGCCACCCAAACTCAGAGAATACAGGATAGTAATGTAAACAGTGGCCACCAGTTCCATCTTGGAACCAGACCAACTTTTACATTGGCTCAAAGTTGCAGTTTACCCAGATTCTCAGGAGAAATTCAGAGCAACTTAGAATTTTTGTTAATGTGGTTCAAGTTGATGTTAAATGCTTTGGCACATATTAAACTGAATTTTATTCCATGTGTTATGCAGCAGCCACGAAGTTGAGTGATATCCTAGTTTGCACAAAGCATTGCCTTTGTTTCATATCCATGGTATAACATTCCAACCTTGATTATGAACTAAAGCTTGAAATAACTGTAAGCATTACTCCTGCAATGAAAACTAAAGAAAACAGGAAGAAGCCTATGTATTCTAAAGGTACTATATTCCATCTGATTTTGGAAGTTAAGCAGGGTCAGCCCTGATCAGTGCACCTGTGTGCACCAAATGTGCACACACACACACTCATACACACATGAAGAAAAACAGGATGTGAACAGGTATCTACTTTCATTTAGGTCTGGGATTCAATCAATGATGTTTCCTTATGTATTGATTCCCATTCCCATTCCGTCCTGAGTCCCCCTTCGGGGGTAGAGAATAGACGGGGTAGAAATACCAGAAATAAATAAATAAATAGACAAGTTTATGTTACTAGTTCTAAATTCAATTGTATCATATAATTTGATTTCTCAATAATATTCTGAGCTCAGAAAACCATCAGTTTCCAGAAAAATGGTAGACACATTTTTACATTAAATGGTTGCTGCTTATTATTTTATATTATTAATCATTTTAAAATTATATTACATCTTACAATATAATTATTCATTTAACTGTTTCCCAAATGTTACAGATTAGCATTTGAATTATCACCTGATTCTTTTTCAATCCAAGATTGTCTAGAATAAACAAGGTATTGTCAGATAACAAGGCATATTTCAAATTGTGCTACTGTTATTCCGTTTATAACAATTTTATTATGATGTTTTCTCAATTTGTTTGGAATTGCTCTCAGTGCACTTATCAGCCCTGGAACCACAGTTGTTTTATTTTCCCAGATTTCGTTTTTCTCAACCACCATTTTTGCTCATTTTTTTTCAAATTTATGTTCCCCACAGTAGTAGTAGCACTAGTAATAACCACTGGGGTAATAGTAGTACGGGTGGTGATGGAGGTCTTTGCTAACGTTATTATTATTTTATAAGCTTTTCTTCAAAATGTATCAGTTACATTGCCCGTACAAGTTGCTTTAAGGCTCACGCAAGATCCCTCTGTACCTCGCTCTGCAACAGGTGAACTCCCTTTGCCCATTTCATCTTCAAGTCTTCAGGAAGCACTGTATATTCATGCAGTCGTGTCCTGTAATCCTGGTCACTCACTAAATTCTGGGCCTTTCGGGCATGCACTAGGTTGACCATGTCTAAAGGCAGGTGATAGTGAGAACTGATATCCTTGGAACCTCGTTTGTACTCCTGTTCATTCTGTAATTTTGCTGCATATAAGCAATGTAGAAGATTGGTATCGTCCCAAATGCTTCTGGCACCAATGTGCTTCCCCCTCTCCTGAACAAAGTTATGCTTGTATTGAAGCTGTGTAAAAAGAAAAAAGAAAGAAACATTCTTCAGTTTGTAAGCATGCATTTTAGGTCCTTGGAAAGGTAGGTAACTAAAGAGGAAAAAGAAAAAAATGCAAAAAATGCAGCATATTTGATAAAGGTGAGAAGAATCCAGTTATTGGTGGAGTTTTGTTTGTTTGCTTTTGCGTCTTTTCTTTTAACTCCTATGTAATTTCATCTATATGGTTATCAACTATAGTCCAAAGGGCAAAGAGGCTTTACTCCATGAATAGCAATGCTGTGACTCCAAATGGTAATTGGCCTGTGGGCTCGTGGGCATGGGTATGTTGACAGTTGCCCCAAATATATCTAAAACTGGTGCTACAGCAAACTAAAACCATCATTTTTTCCAAGGATGGATGGATCTATCTATCTATCTATCTATCTATCTATCTATCTATCTATCTATCCACACTCTCTCACACACACAAATAAAAAAATCAAATGCAAAACATACAGCCTGAGCTAGGACATCACATTCACTACATCAATGAGTTAAGAAAAATTGTCTGTCGTCCTCGATTAATTCACCTTTATTTTCAATTGGCTTTGTGAACATTGCTGCTGGTCTCAAGTCTGGCAACCCTATCCATATTTGAACTTCTCATGTTGATAGAGCTGATTTTAGGCATTTTGTATAAAAGCTGAAAATTCAGTTGGGAAAATTCAGTTGGCATGAAGAGTGCCCCCCAAAACAAATTTAAATATAACCCAAATGGACAGACCAGTTATCTTAAGTGCACTGTGGTGCATATCTTAACTTTACCTTTCTCTTAATCATGTCTAGTTGGTTTAGTTGCATATTCAAAGAAATAAATGGATTATTTGATGGATGCTTATTGTCTTCAATGCTCTAGATAAATTGGAACTGAGCATCCAGAGATACTTTCCCCCCTGCAATTCCCATTGCAAGATCTTCAACATGCCTTGGCTTCTGATTAACAGTGACTCTTTTCTCTTTTTTAAAAAATTCTCACAAAGACACTCATTCATAAGTAATATATTCTGTCTCACATCCTTGTCTCACATGATTATGGGACTGCTTTAATTCAGCAAAATCCGCTTTAGACAATGTATTACATGAAGTTAACAAAAATTAGGCAAGATGGAAGGCTGCATAATTCAACTCACATCGCTGGCAATTTCTCTGGAGGCCTTGGCAGTCTGGAAAGGGATTGCTTCCATTGTCAGTTTGTAGCCTTGAGCACGGAGATTATGCCAAGACTCCCTATATTTTGCCTAAAGTGGAAATGGCAAGTTTAGATTTCTTGGTTAAATTTTAAAACATAAGTAAATTAACAAAAGAAAATATCTTTGCTGTGTTGCTGTGTGGAGTTAGCAAAGCACCTCACATCTAACAATTATTAATCAGCTATAGAAAGACCCTATCAAGTTAAATGAAATCAAAGCAATGAAATTAAAAGTACCATTAGGCCCCACTACAGAGAGGGCATGACCTTATCCTTGCAGAATATATAATGATATATAAATAGCTCTGGTACCAAGGTATCTATTGGGAACACATACTATTTCTGGTCCCTGCCAGTGTTTTATGTATTAATTTAAATTTTCTACATATCCTATAATCATATTAATCTGATTTTTTTTTACATGAAAGTGACCAAAGTTACATACCCAAATACACATTTTGTATTCTCTGGCAAAATCTGCATTTCTTATTATTATTTCATACTAAACTATGCATATGTATACACAGGGTGCAATATTCTTTGAACCATTACAATACAACATTTTTAAATGTGGACTGAAGAAAAAGGCTTGAGCATATTACTTATATTTACAAACTTCAGGCCCTTGACAGAAAAGAATGAAGGGGTCATGGCTAGCTTGTTGAGATGACCGTGCCTCTATGTTTTCATTAAGGCAAATCTTTATCTCTAGCATTCAAGGTTCCTGATTTCAACAATACACACAATATATTTTTTCACAAATCCAATTTTGTATTAAAAACCCAATGCATTTTGCAAAAAAAAAAAAAATGACATGTTTTAATGTAACAAACTTTGAAAAAGAACAAAAATATTCAGAATGTGGCCTCAGAATGTGAAGCCATCTTTTTTATCTATTGTGAATATCTCTATATTCTATATTGAATATAATTGAACCATAATTAAGACTAAAATTGAAGAAAACCAAGCACTTACCTCACTGACATTGACTGCATTCATTTTTGCTCTTTCCAGTTCAGGAAGACCCAAAGTGACTGTGTAATGATGCAAAGAGTCCTCCCCTGCTGCTTTGTACAAACGCTGTGATAAGAGTTTGAGGGAAAAGAAGTATAAGGAAAAATATACCCTTTCACATTTATCAAGAAATGTTTTAAAATATTTTGTTTAATCAAAGTCAACTTAATGAATCTATAGAGGCATAGACAAAGAAATTCTTTTTTACAAAACCCTTCTGTTTAGTTGGAAGTTTTTGTACAGTACAACAATTGTGAGGATCATAAAGAAGGCTGAAGAAAGACACACTAAGAGTGCTATGTTACAACATTGTGTCTGCAGTAAACAATGCACTAAATCAGTGGTTCTCAACATGTGGGTCCTCAGATGTTTTGGCCTTCAACTCCCAGAAAACTAACAGCTGGTAAACTGGCTGGGATTTCTGGGGGTTGTAGGGCAAAACACCTGGGGACCCACAGGTTGAGAACCACTGCACTAAAGTTTGATTTGGGAAGGCTTGGAATTCTACTTTAGGTGATCCTACTGTAGCTGTGCGTGTTAACATACAACAAGCAAGGTAAACAGATACCTCCAGAATCACTTACTGAGCATGGGTGAGGAGTCAAATAGGAAGACAAAAGAAAAGCAGATAAGCCTGCTTCACCAACTACCCTAGCATTTTGAAAAAGTATAAATCTTGTTTTATCACCAATCAGGAAATCATAAGAAAAGTGGAGGGCATCAGAAGAAGGAAAAATAATGCCATGATGCATTTTGGAAGAAACTCTCGAGTGTTTTCTAAATATTTGAAAAGTTTTTATTTGCTTAGGTTGAACAAAAGGAACGATTATCTAACCTGATTGTTTCATTGATTATGTACATAATGTTAGCTCTGAATAAATAAAATGTTGTGTAAACATTTTGAACTGCTGTTTTTGTGTGACATAGGAACACATTCCCTATACTTTTAATGGTATTTCTACCTCTCGTACCAAAGTTTTTGTTAAAGATGTAAAGCCCATGCAGACATGTTAATTGAGGGCAGTTCTAGACAGTAAAAAAAGCCAGCACCAACCCAGGTTTCAACCCAGGTTTCAAAAACCTGAGTCGGGGCAAACTGTAGTTGGCACACTGGCCCCAAAAGCCTGCACTTTTCTTGGGGGGGGGGGGGTATCTAGATGATCTCTCGGTACCCCCCACCAAAAGCCTTTAAAATAAAATAGCTTATGGGATTGGCATTTTCCTGCTGCTGGCCCTCTCCTGGTGCATTTTCCTACTCCCCGCTTCTCCTGGCGCATCATTGCTATGCACCAGGAGAGGGCCGGCAGCATGGAAAGGCCAGCCTTGTAAGTTATTTTATTTTTAAAGGCTTTGGGGGAGGGGGGGTGCCCATGCAGTTTTCCAGGCTAAATCAGCCTGGAAAACATGAGATGGCTGTCTGGACTATTCCCTCAGAAGTACAGGATTTCTAAGGGGGCAGTCCAGACAGTGGTCATAGTGGGTTCAAGCCATGCCTTTCAAGAAGGTGCGGATCTAACCCACTATCAAATTACCTTGGCAGAAATCAGAGTTTTCCTGCTTTGTGCTGTATGTATTCAATTTTGTGTGGGTTGTCATTTGGACACTACTCACAAATATCCGGGATGACGTGCATTTTGTGCCCTGTCTGGATGAGCCCTGAGTTATACCTGCATTAACATGTATTTCCCTCCAGACATTGTCTTCAGGGGTACAAAGGTTCACATTGAAATTTTTTTCTAAAAAAGCATAGCCTTCCACATGAATGTCTCCAGAACTTAGATCCTTAATCTAAGACTCTGTTCTAAAGTATCACCTCCTAGAGAGGTGATATCGAAGGGTACTTACAATGGCTCAGTTGTGTAATTCCCCAGGAGAATTATGTCATTAGTTGTGGAATATCCAAGGATGTTAGGTTGCCATGCTTGGCCAGGATTAGAAATCACATTGTCCACAGGCTTCAATCCATGTTTGTGGCCCCAAGAGCATTCAGAGTCCCACCCTACCACTGATATTCTTTTGGGGAAAAAAATGATGCTCCCAAAAGGATCTCAGGAGAATAGTCCTCTAAATACAATGTCTCCCTTCATTTTGTTTTTGCAAAACATTGGTATTAAAAACCCTGAAAGTGAACATTCGTTCACTTTTTTCTTTAAAAAGGATTGATGTGGTCCATAGAGAGTTCAGCAGGTGGTAGAAAACAACACCCAGATCTTTCCACATTGTCAAGGCCAATGCTTCCCAAATATTTCACACTGGTGACAAACTGTTTAGACATGCATCATTTCATGACATACTAATTCAGTTTTACTAGCAAATTGGAGGTTAAACTAATGCTTTATAAGAGATAGGGACACATACCTTGTAATAACAAATTGTATGGGGACACAACATATCTTATTAAAACCTTTCATTTATATTCTTTAAAATATATGATTTGTACAACAATAATATACATTTCCAAGATTTTTTTTTTCATTTCTCTTTAAGTTTGCACGACAAACCTACATACTGCAGCCAATACACTAATGTGTCATGACGCACAGTGTGGAAAGCTCTGGGTTAGCCTGTTACTGACCTTTAGACTTCAGGTTAAAATTGTATTGTTCAGCTGAACCTTTTCTAATGAAACCTTTTCATTTATATCAAATCTTTCTCTTGTAAATCATAGGTTAAATCAATTTACTTATTGTTTTGTTTTCTTTGCATCTTTGTTGTTGATGTTTTATATTTTCATTACAATTCCCCATTAGCATTTACTGAGGGGGGGGGGAGTACAATTCCAAAACATATTTCAAAAGCCACATAAAGGAATATTGGTAAAAATCTCAATCCAAGCAGAGAAATCCTAACTGCTGTGTATATGTGTGAAGTGATAGATGATAGTTGGCAGAGTCACTTTCAAGACTCTGCCAACTCACTCTGGCAAGGGCAAGAGATAAATGGACAACTTTCCCCTCAAATGGGCATAGTAAATCTTTACTTTTCCAAATCACGAATTCAATCTGGAAGGATATTAATTTCTGCTCTCATCCAGTATCAGTGATGGGATTGATCATCAGGCCTCTCAAAAGCTTGAAGTGGGCACAGATCAAAGACTACTGCTAATTCATCCCCAAGGAACTCCATTTTGGGAATCTGCACATACTGAAAAATTACCAGTGGCATATCTACACCTACAGAGCATTTGGGAGTGTTTCTAATTAAATAAATTAAGGTTTGAGGTCAAATAAAACATTGTTTCTTAATATTAAAGATACCAGTAGAAACACTGCGTATTTCAGCCTCAGATTCTGAAATGGCAGTAACAATAAATATAAGCTCTTATACAGACGGGTGCTACAGAAAGAGGTCCAATCTCTAGTTTCTTAAGAGCCTCATTTGATGACATCCCTAGGAACATTCAATAGAGTTCTGAAAATGCCATGAACACTATTTTTCAAAGGAAGTTCCCAGTCTGGCACCTGACAGCTCCCAGGTGTAGTCTTGATTTTTATTTTTATTTTAATGGTGTCATGAATTTGCAAGGGCCACCTGTATGTTTTTAAAAAATCAGAAGCAAGATTCTTGGCCTCAGGTGCATTAAGTGGGTTTCTGAACAAATTATTCAGCACCATATATGTTAACCATCACTACGAGTGTCCTCCTAGTATGCTCCTTCTTTGCATTTCTTTGCATTATGGCTGCTTTCAAGTACAAAAAGAAAGCCCCGTTGTATGAATTCATATCAAATGAATTCATATCAAATAGCTGTTCTGATTTTTGTTGGGTTGTTGTTTAGTTTTAAAGGAGCAATCTGATTGACAAAATGATACTAAATGTTTGTCCGGGAATAATAATACTAAAGAAAGCATCTAACTATGCTAAAGGATAAATCGATGATGCCTTTCCCCTCTTTTGATGTATTATATTTCTCGGAGCTTGCTTCTCTCCTCCCTCCCCAGCTCATTGCATTTTAAACAGCATATTTTCTGATCCACGTTAGGAGAGAGCCTACCTCATTAGCAATCATATTGCTGAATTTTGCATGAAGGAGGCCAGGAGAGTCTGTCACCGATGTGTACTTGAAGGAATCCGGCTGCTGACGGTATTTACTCTGAATTTCACACACAAAGAAAGAGGAATGCAAGAGAGCAAAGCTGTGTAGTAAGATAAGGACATTGTATTTCAAATGAGACTGGTGATTTAGTTCACAGTTTACAATGGAGCCAACAGTAAGGTCTGTTGACCAATATGCCAGTGTAATCCTTTGACCTCATGGCCTATTTAAAAAAAACCAGCAAACCCCAGTAAAAACAAAGTTGGTATTATTTTTATTTTCAAATGTGTTCATGACCTGTATTTTAAATGTGGTCATTATGACATATTCAAGGAGGTATTTCTTTTTATCGTAATAAATATTCAAACGTAGTACATGTCAAGGTAGAAAAGACAAGGCAAAATTGAGTCTAAGGCTGGATCTACACTGCCATATAATGCAGTTTAACTGCATTACATGGCAGTGCAGATTCATATAATCAGTTCAATGCAGTTAATCTGTATTCTGAGACTACATTATATGGCAGTGTAGATCCAACCTTAGCGGGAGAAATTAGTTTTAGGTTATAAGTCACATTTTTGTTTTGATGGGTTGAAAAGCAAAGGTTTTAATACTACACAATTATAGTACTATGCATCTACTAACTGCCTACACAATCTTGGGAGTTATAATTTAGAGAAAGATGTTTAGAATCTCAGCCAGGTAGTTCACGTATCTACCCTAAACAGAAAGTCCATTGCAACTCCGGAGCAGAAATGGACTGGCCCCAGAGGTGGCCACATGCATACTTCTGAATGTACTATGGCAGCAGGTTGGAATCTACATGGTCCAGCAGAGCCTAAATAGCATCAGCCTCACTGGAATGACACCTCACCCTCCATGTTGTGTTTGCCACTCCCAGTCAGCCACAGAGCTCTGTGTGAGTTGCTGTGGTTCCCTGTGTGGACAGTGGTCTAGTCTGAATCAGATCAGATCCAGCAGTCCACATTTGTCCAAAGCTAAAGGAAACTCTGGAACATCTGGGAAACCTTGATCAACCCAATATACCGTAATCCATGATTCTAACCAGAAGTGGAAGCACACTGAGAAGATAGCCAAGAGCCAAGTTCGAATGAGTTCAGATTTTAGTACCCATATAGCTGAGCCTTTATTATCTAAAATCTTGGTATTCCATAGATTATTTTTATGGCAGTTAAACTGGAATCTTAATGCTATAATTGTGTAGTTGTTTAGCTCCATCAGGGATTTAGAACAACTGGTGACCTGAGAATTACAATGCTCCCCTAAATATTTAGATATGGATCCCTGGAGTCAGTTGCCTCTCCCTGTCCTATTATAAAATCCCACATATTTCTGCTGTTAAATATTTGTGACCTTAATACAGATTACTCATGTTACTGCTATATGGTCAGAATGATGCATTGCCCATAGGTAAAAAGTATAAAAAATAAAGTGATGCGTGCAAAGCCTGAATTTGTATCAGCAAACAGTGATGTCAGAACTAAAATAAATGTAAGAAATCACATTGGTATTGGTAAACATCATGACCAGAGCAAAGCAAATATAACTGTACAGGTAGGCAGATTCACATGTTGAGTTCACACATAAAGCAAAATATGCCCCCCCCCCCCAAAAAAAAGACATAGTATTGAAGTTTAAGCCCTTCCTGCTCTCCCTATCATTTCTTAAATAGGGATGTGAGAAAAATCTACTTTGGTAGACTTATGAAAACAAAGCTCAGAAGGCATTCCCTAGTTATGACTTGAATCAACCTGTGCCCTAAAGGCACCAGGTCCCATTTGATCTTTGAAGTAAGCAGGGTTATCTCTGGTTAGTACTTGGATGTGAGATTGCTAATGAATACCAGGGGCTGTCAACACAATTTTAGAGGAAGGAACTGACAAAATCACCTCTAAGAGTTCCTTGCCTAAGAAAACTCAAGGAAATGCATGGGGCCACCATAAATCAATTGATGGGGGTGGGGTGAAGGCTGAGTTTGAAACAATGGAAGTACTGGAGCAAGAAGGAGAAAACCTGGTGAAGAATTAGAGTGCGAATTTTAAAAGTGTGGCTGCCACCCCATGCCTTTGTTTTGCTTCATGTCAGATCCATCCTTTCACTCTGGAGAAAAACCTGAGATTGTGAAAATGGGGGAGGGGAGAGATGGGGAGAGGAAGCAATTCTCTCTCCAGGCCGCTTATGCAGAGCCGCTTGGGTTTTGAGACATTGTGATTCTACGCCTAATAACAGAACACAGGCTTCCTTTCATCTGGAAAGGAACATTTCCTACTATAAAGCATCACCCTAATGTACCAACCACTTGGGTCCTGATTACAGAAGAGAAACTTTGTGAAAGTAGTTAGCAAGGTCTGCAAAACCTTGAACTCCATTCAGTTCACCCAGGACATGAATTGAGTGATCAAATAAAAAGGGAGGGTGGGGAAAGAAGCCCACCCTTAATCCAGGGAGTTACTTTGCCAGCCCAGTTTTACAGAGACATCTGGCAAACCCTTGTTTGTAGTGGAGAAATCAAAACCCTCTTTTGTTACCTCACTGATGAGTTCAGAAGCTTTCTTCTTTGCTTCAATCTCTAAGGTCCCTGGTACAATACAACCAACTCCTCTCATAAAGTTCAAGTCAGACCGGTATATATTCTACAGGAAACCAATCAAAATTAATTTACAAGATGGATTATGAGAGGCAGTGTAGTCATCTAAATGCATTCATTACAAGCAACATCTGCTACACAATACTCTGGTATCATTCAACCATATTCAAATGATATTTGTATGCTTACACACAAAACATATCTAACTCTAGGAAGAGAAAAAAGTAGGAATGCATACACAATAAATATAGGATTTGAACACTATGTAAATATAGAGAAGTGATAAATGGATAATTACAAAGCATACGATTCAAGAGTAGCTGGTAACTCAAACTAATATGTGTAATATATTTACTTTAACCTTGTAAAGGTTAGTTACCTCACTCTGTAGTTTGTAAGCTCTCTTGGCACACCGCATCCTAACATCTTCCGGCAGAGAAACATAACTGTGAAGCAGCTGTCTGTATTGTTGCTCGCTCACCAAAGATTGGGCTTTTTTGGCATGTACTAAATTTACCATGTCCAATGGAAGGTGGAACTGGCTCTTCTGATGATCGAAACTTTTCTTGTAATTTATCTAGGAAGGAAATAAAATGAACTAAATATTCTGTGGAATAAAAACATGATTTGAGAGCCTCTTGAATTTACCAAGCTCATTATTAATTTATGTTTTATGTTTTTATTCTGTTGTTCAATACGTTGCACTGGAACATTTGTTCTAGAGCAAAATATCAATATAATACATCTAGATGATAATGGTTTAAGACCTTAGAGCAAACATTCAAGCTAATTTTGTATATATTCTTAATCATTTCAGAACTGTTCCTTTATTATAAAGGTCTCTCAATGTCCTTGAGAAGAGAGTAGCATGGCTAGGATGGTAATCAGATATGCCCCATAGGCTTGCATTCCTTTTTCCTATCAACACATCAACACAGTGGCCTCTTTCCTTCAATTTTCAGAGTTAATGCTAGAGATGAGTTATGTCAGGACCATAGAATCATAGAGTGGAAGAGACTTCATGGGCCATCCAGTCCAACCCCCTGCCAAGAAGCAGGACAATCACATTCAAAGCGCCTCCAACAGATGGCCAACATTAACAATTAACCATGGTTAGCTTATATTGCCATGTGGAAGTTATCCTAATCCTGGTTGAAAGTAAGCTGGCTATTATTAGCATCACTGGATATTTTAATACTGAAACATGCTTAACTCTGAAAATAAATTATAGAATTGATTGATAAGAGGAAAAGCAGGGGCAAATGTATCGATCTGCAGAATGTATACCAACTCTCATATCAGGCTCAGAGGCCAAACAGAGACCCTGCTGGACCTAGAAGGGGCACACCTCTCTTAATTCTCCCACTCTATAGGAAAACATTGATTTTTTGAATGTTCCCCTTCCTCACCCATGTCCTTTAAAAGCAATGGAGGTTATTGCTTGGGAGCCAATTTTAGGTCCAGCAGAGGCATTGGTTAGATATCGCAGTGTCTAAAATAAGCTGGGAAGAGATGTGGGAAACTAGTCACCCACGGCCACTCAAAGCGATTTTAGCAATTTAAAAAATTGCTCTGCTAATACCACCAAAAGTCTGGAGCTCAGGAGGCTGCAGGCTGCTGTGAATTGCACTTCCCCTCTTCCCCAACCTATAATTTATTTATTTGATTTATTTATCCTATTTATACCCTGCCTTTCTCCACCCCGAAGGGGACTCATGGCGGTTTACATATAGACAATTATTCAGTGCCTTAAAGCAACATAAAATTCCAGCGAACATTAAATTTAAAATTAATACATATTAAACATTTTAAAACTTTGCATTCGGTATTAAAAATCACAGCATCCATAATCATAGTCCAGGGTCGTTCCAATAGTTATTACACATATTCCATATCTATTATTGCACTGCAGATATTCTCCAAAGGCTTGATTCCAAAGCCACATTTTCACTTTCCTTGTGAGGGCCAGGAGGGAGAGGGCTGATCTGTCACAGGGGAGGGAGCTCCACAGCCAAGGGACCTGTGTCTTATCCCCACCAGTCATGCCTGTGAAGAAGGCAGGACCGGGAACAGGGCCTTAATCTCCAAGGTGGTTCATAGGGAGATAAGCTATAACCACTAGTATGAATAGAGTTCCACAAATATTTCACTCCTTTTGAATGCACCATTGCTTTTGGAGGCATGGTCATTGGTTATTGTCAGCACACATGGGATTTCTTGCTTGTCACATCCCAAATATCAGAGTGGGCAACTTACCAGAAACCTGGGGGTCCCAAATGCCCTCATTAGATCTCAATGGCTTCACCCTCTTGATGTACCTTCTTCCCTTCTAAAGATTATTTTAAAATTTCATTTATTTTTCTTCCAAATGTCCTTTACTCTCTGACTGTGTGTGAGTGGAATTCTTCTATGTTTGTGCCCTTCTTGTGGTATTAGCCCTAGGAGATGGATGCCTTTTTAAAACTAGGAAAGAAAGTTGTCCAATGCATGAAGAAGAAACAGTGGGCATTTTGAAAAGAAAAATTACAAATATTCTCCCCCAAATAAATGGGGTGTGAAGCTCTCAGGACCCCCTCACCCAAACGCAGCCTGATAGGCCTTTTGCCTTTTTCCCACCTCTAGTGTACATGGAACCTCTTGATCGAATAGATTACAAAGTTTTATTATTTTATTTTTATATACCCTGTTTTTTCTCCAAATATGGGACCTATGACATAGAATGTTCTGTAGTTTGTTTTTCATTCCCATGCTTTGCACTACTTACATCACTTTGTAGCAAAGCTGCATGCACTGAATGAGAAATATTTATATCATCCAAGCCAGAGGAGTCTATCATCTGTCCTTTTGTTTTCTCAAATGCCTCTTTGTACTTGTACTGAGGGGGAAAATAATGAAAAATAAGGATATGAGAAAGGAAAGGAAATATTGTTCAGAATTGTGTTACAGTTCACTGTGCATTTTAAATGAAGATGAATGAACCATCAAATGACAGGTCCTATGTGAAACTAAAATCAACATCAAACTGGAGATTGTAAAGGTAAAGGTTTCCCCTTGACATTAAGACTAGTCGAGTCTGATTCTGAGGGGTGGTGCTCATCTCCATTTCTAAGCTTCCAAGGTCATGTGACCAGCCTGACTGCATGGAACGCCATCACCTTCCCACCAAAGTGGTTCCTATTGATCTACTCACATTTGCATGTTTTCAAATTGCTAGGTTGGCAGAAGCTGGGGCTAACAATGGGAGTTCACCCCATCCTGCAGATTCGAACCACCAACTTTCCAATCAGCATGTTCTGCAGCTTAACAGTTTATACCACCACCACAGCCCCCATATCAAACCAGGTACATTTTGTTAAAAACAGGATTTAGAACATTTAGGTTATTATTAAAATACAATTTTTCTCTTCTTTTCTCTTTTTAAAAACTAAATTTATAGTTTCAGGGAGAATCTTAAGAACTGCAAGGTTGTAAATTTTAGCTGTATCAGCATGCCTTAAAATATAATACAATATGGGAGAGAAGATATATATTTTTGGCACTGAAAAACACTTCTGAAGAACTGCTATTTTTATGCCATATTCTCTGTTTCCTAACAGATCAGAGATAATAGGTTGTTCAGTCTAATAACTGACCCTAATTGCTTTGCATAATTATTACATTTAGTTGTATACCACTTTAGAAGATTCTACTCAAATGGGTTTTTGGCTCTTCTCTAAAAGGTTATGATCTCTAAGAGGTCATACTTTTCTAAAAGACTACTGCGAAGAACTTTAGTGTAGTTTCACAAAACATCAAGCTCTTCCCTATTTCATTAAAGATAGTTCACAGTCCATAGGTCCATAGAATGTAATCCACTATTGAACTCGAGAACATATTTTGCAATTTCTATAAATAACTTTATTATTATTACATCATCATCATCATCATCATCATCATCATTACAGTTTATATTGCATTAGAGCTGTCCTGCCCTATTAGTCTCAAATTTGCACCTGCCCACATTTCTCGGCTATTGGTTGTTTGTTGCTTGGTTATGTTTGATAATGTCTTAAATTTTATTGGTTTTTTTGTTTTAATACAGTTGATTGTTATATGTTTTAATTGTATTACTTTGCAGCCTTGTTTTATATTGTGCTTGGACCCCATGTAAGCTGCCCAGAGGCCCTTCGGGGAGATGGAGGTGGGATATAAGAATAAAGTTATTATTGTTATTAGTTATTATTAACCTCTCTGAGTTGCCCTGAGGACTGAGAAGAGCGGTATACAAATATAGTAAAAAAAAAAATTATTATTATTATTATTATTATTGCCATCATCATCATCATTACCCTGCTTTATCTCTCCCGAAGGAGACTCAAAGCAGCTTGACATAAAAGCATTAGCATATAATTTAAAACTTAGAGTTTGTTGATTTCTAGTACGGTTTTCAGATCTATGCCTTCTTTCTGCTTCACATTTCCAAGAAAATTCCTCCCAACAGTATTCTTCTTCTAAGATCAGAGTGTTTGTATTGAAGAAACTTACATCACTTATAATGTCAGAAGTGGCCTTTGCTGTCTGGAAAGGAATGGCATCCAGTTTTAGTTTATAACCACCATCTCTCATCTTGCTCCAGGATTCCTTGTAGCGAGTCTGTTTGGAAATGTAAACATAACCAACTTGCATTTATTGACATCTGATGGTCTCTCATATAATGTGCATGACTGTATGCCTAGAAAAACTATTTGTTAATAGAATGGTCCGAGAACTTTTATTGCCTGAGGCAAAGTACACAATGGAATTATCTATGTTTATTTTACACATATCCAATACAGAAGTCTCTCAAAGTGATAACTGGTAACAATGGCAGGGGAGCAAGCATCCCTTGACTACATGTGAGGGCTGCAAGTTAAGGTATAGAACCAGTTGCAAAGCACTGACAGCTATGCCTTCCACCTTCTTACTATATTCCACCCACAGGATCTCCCATGCAGAGATATCCACATCACTTTGCCAATTCCACTATTTTTATGGGTACAACTTTAGACCAATTACATTTCAATTTAAGATTACACTGTGAAAATATCCTAACTCTATCACACTCTGAGGCAGCAGATTCCACTACCCAACAGCTTATACTATAAATATGGGTTTTTTTCTTAACGTTTAAGGGGAATCTCTTTTCCTGTAGTTTGGGTACATTGCTCCATGTCTTAGTCTCAGGAGCAACAGAAAAAAGCTTGCTCCCTCCTCAATTTCATAGGATTTTCTTAGACAAGGAATGGTGGTGGAAAATCTTACCTCACTGATATTCAGAGCATTCTGTTTAGCTTGAAAGATCTCAGGAAGTTCTGCCGTTTGAGTATAATGATGCTTGACATTTTCTCCCTGCTCCTTATATAGACGCTATAAAATACAAGACAAATACCATTTAGCATATCTAGTAATGAAGGGGATGGAAATGCAGTTCTATCATCATTTTCCCCTGTAAATATTACAAAACACAGTGCAAACATCAAAATGGAAGAGTGTACTTATGAATCAGATGTCCTCCTCTTCTCCATATGAACCTGGCTAAACAATTCAAATTACTTCTGAGACCCTTATCTGGGTTTCACTTTCACTAACATATGGGTGATAGGGAGCAAAGGTGTGCCTGTTTTGATTGTACCAAGAAGAATCGGGAAGAGCTTTCCATCGAAACGGCATCCTCCATCTTTTTTACGGGCTTCCACCCGTTTCGGAAATGACGTTTTAGGGATGGAGGATGCTGGGTGCGCTGGGAGCCAATCCTGCGCTCCCAAGCACCGTGGCTGATTGTGATTGGGCGGGCTGCCCTTTAAAAGCGGCTCCGCGTGGCCGCATTGCTCATTGCTGGGGAAGGCGAGGAGACGGGAGGTTCGGGAGGGAGGCTTGGCTTGCATTCATTCATTGCTTGCATTCATTCATTCCCTGGGCTGGGAGCAGCGGGGAGGCTTTGCTGTTCGCTCCACAACAGGGCAAGCATTTTTAAATATTTCTGAAAAATATCTTTCTTTTATTCTTAAAAAAATTCAAAAAATATTCTAAAAAAAGAAAAGACCCTTGTGTGCCTGTGTGTGTGAGTTTGTCCCTGTCTTGTGGCTGTGTTCGCTCCACAACAGGGCAAGCATTGTTAATTTTCCATTTTTAAATATTTCTGAAAAATATCTTTCTTTTATTCTTAAAAAAATTCAAAAAATATTCTAAAAAAAGAAAAGACCCTTGTGTGCCTGTGTGTGTGAGTTTGTCCCTGTCCTGTGGCTGTGTTCGCTCCACAACAAGGCAAGCATTGTTAATTTTCCATTTTTAAATATTTCAAAAAATATTTATAAATAAATATTTCAAAAAAATTCAAAAAATATTCTAAAAACGAAATTAACGAAATTAACGAAATTTCGTAAATACTGAACTTTTTCAAAGGAAAGTTTTATAATTATTTTAAATATCGAAACGCAAAAAACCCCCAAATACAAATCGATTTTAGAAACAATTTTTTGCGTTGTTACCCAGGCCTAATATAAATAGTCTGAGATCATTGTAACATATAATTTTTCAATACTGTTCCATTACTTGGCGGAGGCCACTAGGGGGTGCTAGACAGAGAAGGATTGTCCATTTTATGGGGGGGGGGATGGTTGAAGGAGTTAAACCATTTTCTCATTTTCCTGTTATTTCCCCCACCCATGTCACCATCTTTGAAACAACCCTCGTTTATGACATGGGAAAGAGGGGAAGGGGAATAACCAGCAAAATGGGGGAAATGGTTTTCCTCCATCAACTCCCTTCCAATGTCTATGCGCCCTTTTGGAGTCTGCCCGGATAATGAAATAGTGCCAATTGTTCTATATACTCATGTATAAGTCTAGAAATGTTATTTAAAAAATCAACCCAACAAAACGGGGTTGACCTATCCATGGGCAATGTAAGTTCTCTCTTTTTTAAAGAAGCATCTCCTTCTCTGAGTAGAGTGGCAACAGGCAAGAGCTTAGTCAATCAATCAAACAAACTTTATTCATATCCCTCTCCATGGGGACTCAGGGCAGCTTGCAACATGAAGTCAGCCATGCAATGCCTCAAAAATAATAAACAATATGTTGAGCAATAAATAAACAATATAAGCATTCTGTCATAAAACAAATCATAATAAAAAACCAAGAAAACACTTCCATTCTGGGAGAATCTGAGGCCCTTTCTACACTGCCCTATATCCCAGAATCTTATCCCAAAATATCTGTTTACCCCAGATTATATGGCAGTGGAGACTCATATAATCCTGTTTAAAGCAGATAATCTGGGATCAGATCCTGAGATATAGGGCAGTGTAGATCCAGCCTTAATGAAGCATTGGCACACATTCGCCACCACAGCATGGCTTCTGGCCTATTTAAATACCTGGGCATTCATGTCTTCAACCATGCAGAAATATGGTCTCTAAGAACTAGAGATGTGAACTCTGCAAGTTGCTTTTGCTGATATCTCTGAATAGTGATCTTAAACAATGTGCTATTTAAAGATATATAAATGTTAAGTCTTCTATTCTAAAATACGTTGCATGGAACTGAGCTGCACTTTGTAGGTTGGGAAGCAATTGTATGAAAGCAGAGAATACTTTGCAAGGGAGGAGGCTATTGCACTAAAGTTGTTCATGAATAAATATATTAGTTGTACCAAGTAAATTTAATGACACAAAAGCTTTAATTTTAAATATATATACTAATGTTTTAATGAATTTTCATTATTTTAATTAGAAGCCACTGGTGGCGCAATGGATTAAACCCTTGTGCTGACAGGATGGAAGACTGACAGGTTAGAGGTTTGAATCTGGAAGAGCTCAGATGAGCTCCCTCTGTCAGCTCCAGCTCCCCATGTGAGAACATAAGAGAAGCCTCCCACAAGGATGGTAAAAAATAAAAAAATATCCAGGTGAATGTGTCCTTGCAGACAGCCAATTATCTCACACCAGAAGCGACTTGCAGTTTCTCAAGTCATTTCTGACACAAATAATAATAATTTGCAGTATGTCATATTTATTGTTAGCTGCCTTGAGTTCTCATATCAGGTGAAAGGCAGATAAAAATAAACAAATACATTAAAAATGTCCAAACTTTAAAATTACATCTGGCTTCATCTACTAAGCCTTTTGACCCATTGTATGTTTTGGGCTCCATTGCTTGGAGTACCTGCATACATGGTTAGGCAATTATTTTCAAGTGATAGCTAAAATAACCAATCAGGGGGAAATTATCAATGGCAATGCATTGCTAACCCAATCTGAAAGTAATATCCAGTCAGGTGTCTTTTTTTGTTGGTGTTTATGCTATACCCTGAAAAATAAAAATAAAAACTCCTAAATTGCCAGTATATGGCATTGATAGGATTGTACATTTCAGCTATTACATTTAAATCTATGTGAATAAGGATGAAATTCTGCTCCACTTGTATACGGGAGTTTCCCATGGGACTCAATGGAGAATGGAAGGTTTCCATTCTAATGAAAAGTGGGCTTTGTAAGATTCACATGATTAGAACACAAGTTTTTCAGTTCCTGGGAATTATTTCAGTGATAGGGAATGAGAAAGAAAGCCAGGGCTTCAATCAGGTCGTTCAAAGAGGATACCACTCTTATAATCATAATGTATATACATTATAACTTACATCCACAGCCTGGTTATAACTAATTCTAGCCTGGATCATCTCAGGAGTGTCTTTAATACTGGTAAACTTCAAAGCATATGGATGCTGACGGTACTTCTTCTGTTGAGCAGAAAAAGATCAAAGCTGTGAATTTTGTGCAGCTCTTTCATGCTATTTGAAAGAAAAAAAATCATAGGTTGCTTGAGATTAGAGTGAATTTGTGAACATAATTATTATTCCTCTTTCCTCAGCTTTATCTCCTAGGAACTTTCAGATTAATATTTGTTTCCATTTAACAATAACCTTTACTGATGTAATAGTAAAGAACTTGCGTTTAAATTTAAGGAAAATATTTCCAGCTGATCTTCTGCCTACTAAAACACCCAAGGTCCCATGAGTGAAATATGTTTTCCAAAAGGTCTGGAAATAGAAAACCACATTTTGCATTAAGAAACCTTTGAAAGCAAAATAAAGGTATTCAATAGTAAGGGCATTGTTTTCATATATTGTTTCAAATGTTATGTTTCCTTTCAATGATGCAGACAAAATGCCTTTCCCAATACCACATTTCAAACCCAGCAGTAATCATGCTATCAATAAAATGCATTAGATGTCTATCTCTTACAAACTAATATTTCACAATCCTAAGAAAAAGGATTATATTAAATAGGGGAAATAACACATTTTCCAGGTGCTGCCATTCAAATGCTGGGAGGAAAGCAGGAGGAATGCAATGATCCCACGATAGAAGTGTCATTCTAAGAAAAATGCAGGGACAGTCCTTGCAAGAAAAAAAAATCCCTGAAACCAGAGGGAGGAAAAATAACAATTAAGAAAGTGGAAGTGAAGTGGTATGAAAGAGGCATCAGTTGCTGTTGTAGCTAAGCATTCATCTCTCTTGTCTCACTGTAACCTGTGGTCTGAAACAATAAAACACACTACAAACATGTGGACAAAATGATATGAGCATGTGCACCATAGACAATGATACCTCTCCTCATATTGGCTTCACTTCCTTGCCTATCTTCAGCTGAGTATTCAGAAAAATCTTTCAAGTAGATCAAATTAACCCAATGCTCAGAGGCTGAAGTGTTATATACTTTAAGTGTGAGTAATTCATTTTAAAATCATCAACAAAAAATAATTTCAGAATGATCAGCACTTCAGAATCATCACCAAATGCATTATTTCCTTGGGCTGAAGAGAACAACCGAGAGGGAGGTTTTGTGTAAAAGTAGGTCCTTGGTGCCATGAATTTACCTTCTGTGGCTTTCCCTTGATTCGCTTCATTAAAAAACGTGAGCTAGTGGGGTAGCAATTGAGCATTGTTTGATTGTCATTATTATTCATGATATCATTTGTCACCTACTTTGTTTTTGCAAAGGCTATATGGACTCCCACTGTTTTGTGTTTGGTATCTGACTTCCCTCTAATTATGAGTCCTATTCCCAGTTTTGAGAGCTTTCATGTGGGAAGCCTTTTTCTTTCCAGTCTTTGAGTGGAAATTATTTTAATTTTATACAGACATTTTACACACATTATGCAGCAAGTTTTGTTACGTGCTGTCATGAAATCTCACCTCGCTAATGAGTTCTCCTGCCTTCTTAGCCTGCTTCACATTTAATGACCCAGTGGCGATCCATCCGACGCCTTTCATCCAGTTCAAATCTGCTCTGTATCGGTTCTGACAAAAGGGAAAGAAAATGCCCCATTGTTGCTGCTCAGACATTAAAAATGCCACCTAAAGAATTCACACATCAGATCACCAGCTGAGCCAAATTAGTGCCTGCGTTTGTTTTATCCACTTCTTTGCAGTTGCTAGTAGGAATGAAGGTGGGAGGAATTAAGAAAAGAGATGGTGATAATGCTAACAAAACATTTCTGCTATAAGATTTTGGGAGGAAATATATTTTTAAAGCCTTTTAAAACTCTCTATTATAGCTTGTGAAATGTCTTATGTTTAAACCAGCTCTGTAGTAATGTTTAATATCAAAGACAGTGCAGGAATGTTTTGGAAGGTTTCTCAGCGTGCTTTCTTTCCTGTCCCATTAGTTAAGTATTGCAATACTTAACTAAGGATGTACTAGCTAAGCAGGCTTGAGGTGGACATTTGGACATTGAAAGGATTCAGTGGATGTGAATATGTGAGTGACTCCCATAATCAATTTTCACATTGACTCATATATTTCTCTGTGGCCATGGGTGTATGTGTATGAGGGGAAGCTTGAAGGAGACAAAGGGAAAAAGAGATAACTATGATCTGGTGCCTAGACAATTCTATTATTGGAGAGAAGCAGAACATTTCTCTTGAAACATTATACCCATGTAAAAGTTCCTACGTGGGCTGTTCTCAACCTGTGGGTCCCCAGATGTTTTGGCCTTCAACTCCCAGAAATCCTAACAGCTGGTAAACTGGCTGGTATTTCGGGGTTGAAGGCCAAAACACCTGGGGATCCACAGGTTGAGAACCACTGTTCTACATCTCTACAATTTTCTAAACTGGCCTCATCCCCAGATAGAATCTAACATTACAAGAATGGCCAAAATAAAACACATATAACCCCAAATGCAATCACTTTATTTGAGGTCTATATATGTTTTGGACCAGATGGGGCAGAACATTTGGTTGATATATTTCACTTGATATATCTCACCGCTATAATATACTTCATAACCAGAAAACTATTGTTATTTAAATTTCTCCATTACTAGATTCAACTTCCACCATGTTTAAAACGAGGAGGAATTTCGAGCAATATTACTGAAAATATTATTTATCATGAAAAGCAGGGAGGATCCTCTAAGTTCAGAAGCAGAATCCTATGAATGAAATACCTCTTCAAAGAAAATTCAGACTTCACAAATTCTCATTCTAAATACTAGAATCTCAGTTTTAGAAGCTCTACATCTTCTGTCATTGTTAGACAAGGTAGGGAAAAGCCCAGTTTGGAAGAGTGACTTTTGATGACAGTATATCTCCCAGAATCTCTCAGACAACATAGCTGGAGAATGCTGGCATTTCCTCCCCAACTAATTTTTCTCCAGTCCCTTGAGTAGACTGAATACAAGTTATGCAGCATAACTTACATCACTTTGTAAGCCATAGGCCCACTTGGCCCATTCTGTCTTCATGTCAGTAGGTAGAGCAGTGTAACAGTGTGCAATTGTCTTGTATCCTCTGTCCGTGGCCAGATCTTGTGCTTTCTTGGCATGAACAAGATTAATCATATCCATGGATAAGTGATATTGACTCTTCACATCCTCAAATGCCTTTTTATATTCCAGGTCACTCTGCATTTTTGATACATGAAGCGAGTGAGCCATTTGTGAGTCTTCACTTGCACCTTTCACCCCAATCAACTGTCCTCTGGTCTTCTCATAATTCTCCTTGTACTTTATCTATAAAGAGGGAAAACGAACATTTGAGGATCTAAAATAATCACAGTATCTAGACCAAGATTATTCACTGACAATGAACAGCAAATATAGCTAACATGTTGTCCCCTCATAAAACTACATGCATCTCATTTTAAGCATGATAAAGCAATCATTTAAAGCAAGGTGGACAACTGGTCTAGGAGCTAATATTCATATTTCTTGGCAGCACATGCTGTCAGGAAACAAACAAAACCCATCATAAAAGTACTAAAATCCACTTTTTGTTTAGAAAAGTTAGCTTGTTTTTCTTAAACAATGGAGAGGGGATTGAAAACTATTTAAAAGATGAATTAACACTCGTGAAGGCTCCCAGAGATTAAATTCACCCTCCCTTTTTTGGACAGAAGAAAGGATTGTCCAGAGGAATGCAATAATTGTCTTGAAGGACTGGATGATGTTCCCTGGCTGTGGTTCTCCCACTTCGAATCTAAAGCATGTTTGTCCTGCAGAACAAGAACTATAGAGCTAGTAATAAAAAGTAAACAGTATACATATATTGCCAAAGGGCTCTAATGAGAATAAACACATTTTTCTTGGTTCCAAAAAGAGGATATTTCCCATTTATACTTTATCCTCGGTGTAACTTGGATCTGAATCAACTTATTATATATATAACACTACAGTCATATGCAGTGAGGATCTTACTGTGTTCAAACAGGCTAATACCATGCTACAAGTGACGCCTCATCATCATCAAAATATGGTCAAAATGGCAAATGTTGTCAGCGGAACAGGACATTTTTTTATCTTCTGTTGCATTCCTTTATCTATACCTGCCTTTGCTCGCAAAGTTAGGATTCAAGTTGGTTTACAGGTCAATAGATAGATAGATATCAAAACATTTTTCTCCTGCAGGAAAATGTATTCTGCTAGAATCAGTACTCACATCACTTGCCAGGTCCCTCTTTGCTTTAGCTGTCAGGAAGGGTATTGCATCAAGGTGAAGTTCAAATCCTTTCTCCTTCTGCTTCTCCCAGCTGCTCTTATAGATTTTCTAAGAATACGTCAAAACTTCCATTACATTTTTGTTGTGTACTGTAGCATAGCCATAATGCATACAATTCAAAAGGAATCAGATCCTTATTGATGGAGAAGATATTTAAGGGAAGTGCAATTGTCACCAATTCGATTAAGAATGTGATTTCAACTATTTTGGTTGGACTTCGGTTTTATTCAGAACCTTTTTTATTTTAAAATCTGGATCTAAAACTGTATCTTGAGGTATTGAAATGACTAGCACTGAGGAACCAAAACAGCAATAATTTTGAGATTTTTAAAACACAAATTTTAGAGACTAAATAGTAATCCCTTCAGAATACAACCCTTTTGCAAAAATGCAAAAAGTAGCTCTGGGGGTTGGTATTGATTCCTATTTTAAAGTGTTCTTTTTTTTAAAAAAAGTGAACAGTGAACTGAATGTGCTTGCTTTTTAAAAAGAGAACATTTTTTAAAGCAGGTACATTCAATTCGCTGTTCATTCTTTGTAGTTCATGTTGCTGTCTGCACTCTGGTGTGTATTTAACGTACACACAATACAAACAGAAAGAAGACGAAAAGTAAAGAGAAAAATACCAAGCCAGATGCCTTTTGCACTCACAGCTTCCCTAGATTAGTGACATTGGACTAAAACCCAAAAGAGCTGAATCAAGGTTCAAAGTTCAAGTACAGCAACACAGAAGAGCACAGCTGAAGACCTGAAGCTATGATCATCAATAGTTAAGGTCTGCAGTGAAAGTCATAGCGAAAGACACTATCTCAGGGACCTTAAGGACACTGAGTTACAGAAACAGTATTTTAAAGGCTTATAAAACAGATATCAACTAATTCAACAGGTATTTTCTCTCCCTAACAAACCCTAGTTTATCTATGTTCATGTTTTAGCAGGATTTTCAGATAAGCTATGTTCCCTGGGATTTTTTGTGAGATGGAGAGATCATTGGGCATTTGAAACATGATAAGATAACAATAGAGTTTTGCAATATAGATGTATCCTAAGGTACTTTTGAGGAAGAATCATTGAGTTAGATAAATATTACAACAATAGCAATGGAAACTAAGTGTAAACAAGATGTTATAATGTTGAAACAATCAAAAATGGACCAAAAAAAACCCACAATAGCATGGAAATCCATATGTATCAATCTATACCTCACTAATGTTTGCTGCATTTATTCTGGCCTGCGTGAAGAGAGGCTCATCTTTGCTGATGGTGTAATTGTGAAGAAAATCTTCTTTTCCTGATCTGTATGCAATCTGTTTCCAAAGACAAACAACAGCAAAAGGCAGTAAATCAAATACTATCTATTTTGATGTTAAGAAAGAAAAATCAAATTCCCACCTAAAACTACAGGTAACAAAACATTTCTGAAATACTTGTGATATTAGGTTGTCTGTCTACCTTTCTTCACAGTGGAATCCACATTTGCTGATAGTTTCAACTAATCTGAAATTATCAATCACCATAACAAAAGGAGGTAAAAAGTTCTAGAGGTAATGGTGCTCATGTGCGTGAAATTTGTTCCTATTGTTTATTCCATTTCTTTCGTGTCTTCAGTTTCTTCGGATGCACAAAACAGAAAGCCCCCTCCACATACGAAAATCTGCTCAACACAAAAGCCTGCTTTCGTGTTGAGCCGAAATTGCCTCCTTGCTGTATTTGGGCAGGCCTGGAGCTAGGCTGCGGGCACACTCTGTACCTGCCTGCAGACCCTGCCCCACACACACACTCAGAGAGTGTGGCAGGGCATGTGTGGTGGCTGGCAGGGCTTGTAGGCATGCTCCAGGTCTGCACATACACACTCTCTGAGAGTGTGGCGGGGCATGTGTGGTGGCTGGCAGGGCCTGTAGGTGCACTCCGGGCCTGTCTGCAGGCCCCGTCAGGTTTACCCCGAAAGCACAAGACTAGTGTTCAGCTAATGCTTATGTGTTCTGTTAGCACAAGTGAATGCCTAATATAATTATGTTGAAATGGGTTATGAATGTACTTGTGATACGGCTTGAACACTGGTTTTCACAGTGGCTTGTGCACATGAAATCACAAGAATCTAAATAGTGTACAACAGAATGACACCATCAAATATGAAAACTTCTTTGAAATATTATAAAAATTGGTTGTAGTCCAGATTAGTTCCCACCATTTCTACTATGTTCGTAATCTGAAGGTCATGCATTAATGCAAGGTAAATGAAACATATTATATATATAGAATCCCCAAGTACATGTTAAACAATGAACAAGATTTTTAAATCGAATAATCTAATCCAGATACCCTGTGAAAGAGACAGCACAATTTTAACAATAGTCAGATGAAAGACCGACTACAGAGGTCCATGCAGATATTCTAAAAGATCCAATTTAATCTTTTTTCTCTTTAGTTAGGTACATGGCCTTTATCACCGTAGCATCTGAAACCTGGTCAGCACGCATCTTGATACCCTTTGGGTTTAAAGGTTTCCTACCTGTGGAAGTACAGGTAAATCAAAAAAAATCTTAGAAGTGTACCTCAAACCTATGCAAAGCAATGGCAGATGTTCATGACTGGATCCTATTGCTTTTCAGTGGTGGTCCCTGTCCCCAAGAATTACCTGTTTTAATGATAAAAAATCAGTGTGGAGAAATAGTAAAGTAGGGACTCACATCACTCTGCAGTTCCTGGCTTTTCTTCGCATGTTTGATCTGGGAACTGTCTGCCACACTTGTGAACTTTAGAGCATCAGCCCTCTGTCTGTACTTTTTCTAATTAAAATACAGTTTTAAAAGAAAAGAAAAGATGAGTCAGGTCTCACTGCCATATTTTTCAAAGGTTAAAAATGGAGATGTTATGCCTTTCACTTACTACCAGTATAAGCAACAGAAATTGAAGCTTTTTATGTGACCTCCAATGCAGAAATAAAGCAATATCTGGCGGCTAAGTATGTATAGTGGGAACATTATTTTGTTTAATAATAATAATAATAATAATAATAATAATAATAATTCACTAATTAATGTAAACATAATTGTGGATAAGCTTTTCCCCACATATACATTCTGGATGCACACAGACATATGCTCATACACATTGATATCTATATATAGGAAATGGCAATGTCTACTCTGTAATAGAAGATTTTACAAATGAGAATGTGATCAAACTTCAGGTAATTAGATAAACACTTAACAGCTCTTTCTTGTTTTTGAGAAAGCACAGCTAGTAAAGGGGCTGTAAATGTTTTGGATACTGTATTCTGAGTTTAGATTAAAAGACTGCACAGGAAAGTTTTATTGAGAAGAAAAGTTAAAGTTATCAAATGAACTCATTACTTTTTGGCAATGGAAATCATAGCTGCGAGTAGCCAGATCAGGGTCACAATAGGGGCTAGAACAGTGGTTCACAACCTGAGGGTCCCCAGGTGTTTTAGCCAACAACTCCCAGAAATCCCAGCTAGTTTACCAGCTGTTAGGATCTGGGAGTTGAAGGCCAAAACATCTGGAAACCTACTGGGCTAGAGATATAAAATCTCTGCTTTCCCAAGCTAGGATCCAAATTAAAACTACCATATTTCTTCAGTTATAAGATGGCACTGATTGTAAGATGCACCCTAATTTCAGTACCACCACCAAAAATGAAAATGCATAAGACACCCTCAATGGTTAGAGATGTTTATATAGGAAAGAAAGTGTGTCTTAGAATTGAAGACATACATTAATTCCCCTGAACTTTACCCTTATGCAGTGGTTCCCAACCTTTTTTTGACCAGGGACCACTTTGACTAGGGAACACTCTCCAACATGAGTACCAAAAGGGTTATGAATCAATTTTTGGTCAACTTTAGATTCGGTTTGAGGTGCTGATTCAGAAAATTGCATTGGATAGACCACATCAGTTCTAGTTTCTGATACAGAACATATGCCATAGTCAGCAACAGGGAAGGAGAGGCAGGCAGCAAGAAATAAAAAATAAAATAAAATAAAATGCATAAAGAGGAAGGAGGCCCACGGACCAGATCTTTGTCCTTGAAGCCTACTGGTGGTCCATGGGCCACAGATTAAGAACCACTGCTCTAACGCAAGACAAAAAAGATGTGTAGTTGCTAGTTAAATGTTAAAATATTGTCTATTTTGATCCTGAATGTAACAAAACAACAAAGAAAGATGCCAATAGTACATTTGAAATGCTAAACCCTCTCCAATACCTGACCTGTATAAAGTTTTCAATACACAAAAAACAGCCCTCAAAAAGTTAAGGATATGCATTTCTTTACAATATCTGTGGAAAATGCTCAACATAGCTTAATAGTAGGAGCTGTTTCTGAACAAGGCCTTCTCTTGCTCTCGTGGCTGTCAAAAACACTATAAGAAAAAAAAGGATATCACAGCTTTTTCACTGCAAAGTCTGTGGATAAAGAAAAGGCAAAGTCTTTTATGTACTTTACTTGATACCCTTGTGCTAACAACTGCTCAATCGAACCCAGCAATCAACGCCACGGTATGTATTTGTATGTACGCTTCTATGTGGGATTTCTGCTGGGAAAGATTCTATTTTGGAGTTGAATTGATAGGCAAACGTAGCCCCTCTCACCCTGTGACTTTCTCAGCTGCAGACAAGGCTGAGATTTATTTATTTTTTATTAGAGTGCATCACACTTCAAAGAGATGCTTATTGTTCTGCATGCAAGACCTGGAGGAGAGGGAAGCATATTAGGAACACGTTGTTTTTAAAGATTACGTACAGCCCAATGTGAAATTTACAATGAGAACACAAAATGCCAGCTCCCGGTTGGAAATAAAAGCATCCAAGGTATGTGTTAGTCTTCAACTGATATACCTTTTCCATAGTTCTGAAATAAAGAATCATTTCAGCCAATCATCACTGTATTCAGTATTTCTGGCAGTGAGCATTTATGTGGCAAACCCCAGCAGTAGATGTCATTTCCTTTCCTTGAAAGGTATTAGATCTGAGCAATGATTTTTTTTCTTGTCTTTTCTTCAGTGTAAAAAATGTAGCCTGATGTCAGGATTCTACCCCATTATACTATAATCACTGCTAACTTTAAATGATCTTAACTAGCTATTGTTCACACTAGGAGTTTTTATGAAAGTCTTATATTATTTTCCTACTAATTTCCAGGAGGTTTTTTTCCACACAAGCTTGTACAACTTGGGATCCAACTAGTCAATACAACGCAACAGGATATAAGGCATTCCCCCAGGACACCGTACTGCTAGCCTTTTCTATGGTCTTTGTCTTCCATAAAGATCCAGACAGACTTGATCACTTTAGAGAACAAAATTGAGAAACTGACCTCACTAACAAGTTCTCCTGCTTTCTTCGCTTGCTCAATATTGAGACTTCCATCTGCTATCCATCCAACTCCCTTCATCCAGGTAAGATCTGTCTTGTACTGAAGCTGAAGGAAAAAAGGAAAGTGTGTAACTTCCTAGACTTAAAAAAAATGGATAGATTAAGAAACATACAGATAGAGTTAGTAGTATCTCCAAAATAAATGCAAATTTGCCAAATGAGAGTGGCAATAGTAAGTGGTACCATTTAATATTGCATACAATTTTCTTTAGTAACTGTCCTAAAGCTTTGATGGAAATGTTTATTTTTTACTTCAGCATCTTTCCACTAAAAGTATTTTCACTTAAACATAATTTAAAATGAAATAAATTCTGAGTTATAAAAATATTTGGATTAATGAATACATCATAGAGTTTGGTTACAATATAGCACTGGTGAAATATTCAACAAATTTTCTTAACATTCCCACACTCATCTGCATTATGTAATGAAAAAAAAATACCATAGGTAGGTTCCTACCTCACTCTGTAGCCCATAAGCCTTTTTGGCCCACTGTGTCTTTAGGTCTTCTGGAACCACTGTATACTCATGGAATTTCTTCCTATAGTCAAGGTCACTAGCTAAAGCCTGGGCCTTCTTGGCATGTTGAATGTTGACCATATCCATTGGTAAGTAAAAATGAGATTTGTTCTTCTCAAAGTCCTTTTTGTATGCAATCTAAATAATAAAACATTGCATTCAACGCAATATGAAAGAGTATGCATAAAATACCAGAACTACATTTAGAACTACATTTCCTTTGTTAATAAATGACAAGTCACTTTTGTATAAGTTCTCCTTCCCAGTCTCCTTTCACTGTCATTTTCCATTTAACTGCCTAGTCTTTTAGCAAATTAACATTGGAAGAATGGTGATAGAGGGCTACACCAAGTCATATCTACAGGAAGCCCCCAGTGGCACAGCAGGTTAAATCGCTAAGCTGCTGAATTTGCTGACTAAAAGGTCAGTGATTTGAATCCAAGGAGTAGGGTGAGCTCCCACTGTTAGCCTGGCTTCTGCCATCCTAGCAGTTCGAAAAGATGCAAATGTGAATAGATCAATAGGTACCACTACGGCAAGAAGTTAATGGCACTCCATGAAGTCATGCCAACCATATGACCTTGGGGGTGCCTACGGACAATGCCAACTCTTCAGCTTAGAAATGGAGATGAGCACCACCCCCCAGAATCGGACACGACTAGACTTAATGTCAAGGGGAAATCTTTACCTTTACCTATCTACAGTAAACAATGTCAAAAGAATGGGATCCTAGTGTGGTCTATCCTATTGTAGCTCTGTGTAACTGCTTACAACAGGCAAGTTTAATAGCAGCTACTTACGGAATACCCAACAACTCAAGTGAGAGTAGCAAAACAGAAAGAAAACGAGGAACAGAAAACGCAATAGAACTAGCCCCGAGTCAACAATACAGCATAAGGGTTCTAAACAACTGAAAATTATTATCTATTTACTTTATTTATACCCCACCTTTCTCCCCAAGGGGACTCAAGGTCATTAACAGCAACACAATTCGATCAATTTAAAACAAAGCAAATAAAAAATTAAAAAACAATTAAACAGTACTATGTTTTTAAGGTTTAAAATATAGTCAAAATACAATAGAAACCATTAAAATGCATTTTAAAACACACAATTACCCCATCCCCACAAAAGAAATCCACCCATATCTTCCCCAGCAACATGCCCCTTATCCTTCAAAGTATTGACCTGTTTGCAGAAGGCCAGCAGAAATGTACGATTTTAAAAACAATGTTTTTTAAAAAGATAATTAGGAATAATTTACCTCACTATTCATTTTAGCTACTTGCAAAGAATGCAGAAGTCTTGAATCCTTGTTTGCAAGTGCTTTGCCTTTTGTTTTCTCGTATTCTTCTTTGTATTTAATCTTTAAAGAACAAAATATTTAATAGTTATTCAAAGTAAAGATAAAACAGTTATAGTATGAGAACACCAATGTGAAGGCTGATATAGTGAACATTTTGAGTTCTCACCTATATGCTTTGCAGCATCTACGCATTAAACCTCTCATTCACTCTTAGTAAAGTCAAATGATTCCATAAAATTCTTGATTAACTAAAAAAGTTTTTTTCTCCTTGAAAATTGTCTTTCTACAAGAACCAACTTCTTTATGACATTCTTAATGACATTGGCCACCTATTTAAATTTGCTTTTATGTTTTCTGTTCAACAATCCACTTTTGTGTATATTTTGAACTATGACAATAAATTCATAATAACTCACAAAGAGACATTAAAGATGACAATAAAATAGTACATTCTTCAGCAACTGAAAGAACGATAAATTAACCTGTTATTGACAAAGTGTCTTTTGAACAAATGTAGCTGAAATAAAATGGTGGGATTATATGTTTTTAAAATACTGTGAAATTGATGGAAAAACATGGAATTCTATTGACCATTAAGATTTGACCTATTTTAATCAGCATTCTGAATTTTTCATTGAAATAATATGTTCCAAATACCAAGGTTAGTCAGAAGTTTAAAAAATGTGAGCACATCTCTCCAAGAGTTTATCACACATGCTGACAGATAATATTTAAATGAAATCTGCAATTTAAAACCCCCAAGGCAACATGTTTTCATTCCTCTGTATTATTGTTGACTTCTTTTAGTAGAACGTCCTAGATAAATAAGCATAACCTACATCACTGGCAAGATCCCTTGAAGCTTTGGCAGCCAGCAATGACATGGAATCCAACTTCATTTCAAAGCCACGGCCCTTGCTTTTCTGCCATCCTTCTTTGTACTTAATCTGTGGGGAAATACAGTAATATATGAATAGCATTAATAGAGATAAGCAAGAAAAAGTAAACTATAACATAAGTAAGTGTAGTATATAATACTATGCTGCGACAGCTACAGATTAAATACTTGAAAGTAGAGTATCAAAAACTAAAATGCAGGAAGTGGTTTCTAAAGCATCCGCAAAAATAAGATGCCACAAATGTAATGACAGCCTGCCCTCCCTCCAATTTAGAGCAGTTCTCAATGTGTCATGAAACATAGGAACCAACTAACAATAAAGCAGAACAATGGTAAAAGCAAACATTCAACTAATGGTTGAATGTATCAACATATTGACTGATGATTGCTTTAATTGAGTGGTCATCTTTGGGGACATCACATGATTAAAGTGATGCTACGTGTCTTTTTCGGGTACTCAAGTTAAAACAATTAAAAAATATAATTTAGGTAAGTTGAAAAGAGGTTGTTACTGATGTGCATTTGGGTGTAGAACATGTTTGCTACCATTAATCCAAATGAAATGCTGTATCTACACCTAAAACAATTGTACAGGAAAATGATCTAATGTTTTCTAACATATTTAATATTCATTATTGTTAACACTTCATCAACAAAGTTAGCCTATGCATATTTATTGGGAAGCAAATCCCACTGCATTCAGTGAACTCTAGTCCCAGGTAAATGTCTGCAGATGGCTACCTATAATACACAAATGTGCATCCTGGGACTATTTTTCTTACCTCACTGTATAATTCTGCATTGGCTTTGGCTTTGACTAACTGTGGTACATCCTGTGGCAAAGTATAGTGCGTTTTGGTCTTTTCATATTGGGCCCGATAGTTCAGCTGCCAAAGAACAAAAAACACATTCAATATATCTAATAGTGAAGTAAAAGAAGACTACTAAGTATTGAACACTTTAATTGTGGCAGTATGAGTACTGATCAGTGGCAACAAGACTTACATCACTGAGTTGCTGTGCACTGATTTTTGCTTGAATGATCTGAGGTGTGGTAGTAACTGAACTGTACTTAAGCTTGTCTATACTTTGCCGATAGTTTACCTACATTAAAAAGAAACACAACACATTATAAAAGCACAACTCAATGTTGTCATTAATATCTTTATATATATATTGTTATTGAGAACATTCAAAGTAATTAACTAGAAAAATAAACTGAATGGCTTTAATGTCAATAAGAATGTTTTAAAAAATGTATACTCTTCCATATTCCTTCTCCCTCGTTAGCTTTTACTTTCAAACACTTTAACTGGGAGAGTAGTTAGTTATCAACTCTGTTAAAGGGTTTAAATGTAAGAAATAAAAAGAAAACAATGAAATAGAAGTTAAGTATGCTGAGTGTCGCGAAAAATATTAATAAGCCAAAAATCTTATTTCAAAGCCAGTGACTGATAAGGTCAGAGCCTACTAACTTGCTTCTATATGAAGGAAGGAGCAACAAACCTAAACTACAGAAAGCAAGATGTTAAATCCACATTATGCAAGATAAAATGTTCACATTATGCACATTATTTAAGATAATGTGAGTCTTTTCCTTTAAGCCCATTTCTCTGAAAGACCTCCATGTCACTCTACAGGATACAATTATTATTCTCGGCAGGACTTAATTAATATTCAATCTAGTTAATTACCTTCTTGCTAAATGCTACCGCTAAAAGCAGTTCATTTAGAGAGTTTTTGTTCTGAGGGAAGGCAGCTATGGCAGCCAAACAGTATCTGATTGGCATAAGTTATCAATATAATTGAAACATT
Organism: Anolis sagrei; assembly: GCF_037176765.1. Classification (NCBI taxonomy): domain Eukaryota; kingdom Metazoa; phylum Chordata; class Lepidosauria; order Squamata; family Anolidae; genus Anolis; species Anolis sagrei. The sequence continues at coordinate 207,255,331 of NC_090023.1, read as the reverse complement.
TCACTCACTGCATTCATTCAGCTCCTAGCAGTAGATGGTTTGGGGATGCTAAAGGAAGTTGTGTGTCTGTGCGTATTTTATGTTGCATCTACACTGCCACAAAATGTGCAGCCAAGCTAATGCATTTTGGCCCAGGGTAAACCTTTTGCTCCAGTGTATCCCCGGGTTAAAAAACACCAACAAGGATTCAGATCTTCCAAGAAGATCCAAAGATTTGTGGATGCCATCTGCAATCTTAGATGGCATCCCCACAACCATCTTGTGCACCCCAGGCTCAGACTGTCTGAAGAGGTGAGATGCCAGTGCCTTCCTGCCCCACATCCCCAATTCCTGCAAGAAAAGACAAAAAAGTGTGCCTTATCATTCCTCCAGGATCCATTCTTCCCCACTCTTGTGTAAGTCGGAAGCAATGGACATTTGGAGGAGGTCTGTCACTTTCTAATATGACAGAATGGACCCTGCAGGAATGGTAACATATACTTTTCTGCCTTTTCCCGCCGAAGGGGAGAGCAGGAAGGGTGGGAATGTCGGCCCATGGCCAGCCATGCTGAACCAGCATTGGTATGCCTGGGCTGTGTGAACTGCCCCCTGACACTGAGGTAGCATAGGGCAACCATGTGTGGTCACAATGCGGCTGTGTAGAAATAGCCTTTGTGAAACTCCAGATTTGGCTTTTAGAATGGTGATGTCCCATGGCTGCTTGAAGGTCCAGAGATTTATCTTTTAAAAAAAGTGATATGTAGAAGCCAGCCTCAGCTAAAAAATAATAGGACAATGCTTTCTGTTCCAAAGCACCATCCTAAAATTTCTTGTTGTGATTACTTTAGCATGCTCTTATAGTCACTCTTTCTAAAAAGTGATTTTCCAAGATCTTGACTGAGAAACTACAGAATGGCATAAACAGATTCTTTTCGTTCTTTTGTTTTCTTTTTAGGAAAAGGAACTGTGCTAGGCATCATTACAGCAAGAAGATATTGTGGGGTAAGGAAGCCCAAAGATCAGGAGCCACCAGTTGTGGAAGCCAAATGCTACCTCAACCTATGGAATCTAGTTGTGATTAAAGGGGGAGGGGCATCACTTTTGTTCAGAGCTGTCCCCCAAAATTCCTTCTTCTATACTACTCTGCTCCTTTAAATGCAATTTCATGCTTTACATCTCCTCATTTATTCTCTCAGATTTTTTCACTAAATGGCCCTATTCTACAGTCTGATAAAGCCTTGTGGGATTAAAATTATACACTTCCTTTCTTATTATATCTCATCGCAATTAGATCATTTAAGCACCCAAAACACCTTGTTCCTTGAATTATATTTAATCTTGATTGCAGAGATGTTACTACTTTAAAAAGAGAGAATTATATGAAAGCCCTGAGAAAGACACTATCAACTGGTGCTAGAATACATGTTTTGTATGTATATGTTTCCATTCCTAACATCTCCTAATAGGGCACTAAAATTCTGGAAAGCTGCTATCAATCATGGTAGATAAGTAGTTCTAACCTTCTTTCTTTAAACCAGAGTTTCTCAAACTGTGCTCCTCCAAATGTTTTGGACTTCAGCTCCCACAATTCCCAACAGATGGGAAGATGGCTGGGATTTCTAGAAGCTGATGTCCAAAACACCTGGAGGAGCACAGTTTGAGAAACGTTGTTCTAAACACAGTTGTATTACAACTTACACCATCCCTGGACAATGTTGTCAATCATCCTGAATGATGAGCGTTCTTATAAAATACTATCCAGAGATCCATGATTGGAGAAGGCTTGTGAAGACAATATTGATGCCACAGAAATCATGGGGGACCATGTTTTACCATGTTCTCCCCAGCTATTGGCAGTTTTATTTTAAAGGCATTAAGACCTCCAAGATCCCAAATGGTGCCAATGCAGCCCCTGAAGCCCTGACAGTTATCTATCCCTGTATTAAATAATTTAGATCTTTCCATTGTGCATCCATGATCACCATGTTTGAGGTGATTGCATAATTCCACTTTGAATAATATAGGACATTTTTGGTTGTACAATCATTCTTTCTCTTCAAAGATTCTTGAAACTATTTTTGTGAAGGGATAGGAAATATTTAGAGACAAACTAGATGTTTAGGGAAATGTATGTTCTGAGCAATTAGCACTTTCTTTCCTTCAGGCAAGGGGAGCTATGAGCCTCAGCATCCACGCCTGTCTTTAACTTCCAATGATCAATCACACACACACACAAAACTCAACCCCACATTGAATGCAAGTGAGGAAAAGCATGCTTTTTATATGGGTTGCTGTGAGTTTTTCAGGCTGTATGGCCATGTCCCATCAGCATTACCTCCTGATGTTTCACCTGCATCTGTGAAATGTCAGGAGGCCCCAGTGGCACAATGGGTTAAACCCTTGTGCCGTCAGGACTGAAGACTGGCAGGTTGGAGATTCGAATCCAGGGAGAGCGCGGATGAGCTCCCTCTGTTGGCTCCAGCTCCCCATGCGGGGACATGAGAGAAGCCTCCCACAAGGATGGTAAACATCAAAACATTTTTGCATCTCCTAAGCAATGTCCTTGCAGATGGCCAATTCTGTCACATCAGAAGCGACTTGCAGTTTCTCAAGTCACTCCGGTCACAAAAAAAACCCTGCATTTGTGGCTTGTAACTTCACAGAGCCTTTGAAAACCCAGTGTTTCTGGCCATGAAAGCCTTCAACAACATGCTTTTTATCATTTGAGGAGGTACAGCAAATGCTAAGGCTACTAAATTGGCTAAGGCCAAGAATTTAGAAGAGCATAGTTTGTTTGGTTTTGCTAATGGCTGGTACCGCATACATTATTTTCACCTCACCATTGACCATGGCCACAGACTGCACAATCCTATATCCAGAATGGTCATATAATTTCTAGGGCTCTGGAATGTTTTGCATTTTCAATAGAACATAGATCCTAAGATTCCAGTACCAGGACATGATTTGGGGCAACTTTTCTAAAACTAAGCAGGCCTGACTCTGGTCAATACCTGGACAGAAGTTTGAATCTTATGTATAGAGCCCTCAATTTCATCATAGGAGAAAAGTAAGTTATAAATGTAATATATAAATAAGCTATTCAGTGTACGCAACATCCATTTAATCCATTCAAAATCAATGTAACTCATAGAATCATAGAATCATAGAGTTGGAAGAGACTTCATGGGTCATCTAGTCCAACCCTCTGCCAAGAAGCAGGAACTCTTGCCATGTAGATATGCCCCTAAAGGACAGTTGTCGCGATGACTTTTGGATTGCAACCAAAGAGATCAGGACAGGGTTGGCATCAATAAATCTAATTACAGCAAGTTCCATATCTCATTTCAACTCCCCTGAGAATTCACCAGCCTACCAGCTGGAAAACAGCTTTTCCTCTCTCTTTTGGGGGCTATGCTTGTCACTGCAATTAAATTTTTACCATGAATCATACTCCATGCAGGCCATGAATCATATTCCCTCTTACTGGGAGCCATGCAAGCAACGGGGTGAGAATTCAGAAGGCTATTTACATCTTTCAAAGGGACCAGTTTCCTTGTTGTTTGATATGAAGGAGTGAGGGTAGCTGGGTAATTGTAGTCAACGTCGTCGTGTGTATAATCAGATTTATAGGCTATCTGGAACACAAGAAGAACAAAAAGAATCAACTTTTTTATAAGCTGTCATTTGTTTTGAATAATTATCAGATGAGAAAAAAAACAAAAAAAGCCCAGTAATATTAATATTAAACACAAGCAACAAAGTAAATTTAGTGTTGTCAATGCCAAGGAGAAAGAAATTATTTGCATAGTTTAACTGCTAATTGATTCTTTTTTCGGCTTTACAATTAATCCACTGCCAACTGTAGAAGCATTAGCTTAACTTCCACCTGTGACATATCCCTTTTATCTTCTTGCTTAGTTTCTGAGCTTCTTATAGATTTGTAAATAATGCACTTCAAGACATGATATGGAATGAAAAGGAATCTTAGTAAACCCAGTAAAAGTTAAACCATGTTTAGTTCTTGAAATCATCCTTGCATAAATGTCCCTAGCCTTAAAAAAATCTATTTTCTGACCTTATCTTCTCCTTGTAGAAAGAGGATAGTTGTTTTCCCAACACCACCAAAAATAGATACAATCAACTCAATAACCAAGGCCAAGAGTTGTTCCCACAGTAGTGTTTATTGATTGGTTAGTGATTACAGTCAGCCTTCTACATTTTCAGACTTAAGTTTTGTTTATTCACAGATTTGATTAAGATGTTTATCTAAGAATCTCTAGGTCCTTCAGGGTGACTCTGTGGTCAACTTCTACCAGTTTTTAAAAAAGGGTTTTGTTTTTTTTAAAAAATGAAAGGTTTCCCCACTTTTGTGGGGGGTCCTGTGTTCCTAATTCCCATGAAAGTGGGAGGTCAACTGTACATCCAAATGGGAAAGGTACCTACTACAAAGATCACAAGTCACAAACAACAGTACTCATTATGCTGTCAGATTGTACACTTATTAAAAGCTCTTCATCAATATTTTTGTTTCTATGTTGTTCAAAATGTTTCCAAAATGGACTTTGTTTTATTTTTCCCCACTGATGTATGTCCTTCATTTCATACTACAGAGAAAAGATATCATACCAGTATGATCAAAGCATTTACGACAATATAAGTTCAAACAACTTACATTGCTGGCCAAACTCCCAACCTTCATGGCATGCAGTGTTCGTCTGTCCATGCCAACTCCTTCATAATGACCTTTCTGGTTCTGGTAGTGTTCTCTGTATTTCAGCTGCATACAAGAAGAAAATTTAAAAAGAGAGAGAAAAGGCAGCCTGTCAAGCATGAACTCTGTCTGTCTGTGTGTGTGTGTCTACACACACATATACATACATACTGGAATGTGTGAGCAGGATCTAAAATGGCAATACATAGCACCTTAGAATTACAAGGTCTGCATATATATTCTTATTTAAAGATAATAGGCACCATTTTCATTTTATTTTAATGCCACAGTAGTAGAAATGTCAATGCTCTTGCATTTTTGAACAACAACAAAAATACTGTGGAAAACAAAGCAATACTACAAGACATTTTATACAGAATAGTTATGATAAACTCAATATGTCTTTTGAAAATATTTTAGCTTTTCTTTCCCCAGTACAAAATGTCTATACTTGAGATGTTTAGTTTCATATTTAATTCTCAAAATACATTGGTTTTAGAAGGTAAGATTTTCTAAACTGCATTCAACAAAGACCAGTGTAGCTATTGTGACACCTTCTGTTCATAAAAATGGGAGTTTGAATTAAAATGCAGCAATATAACCACTGTATAACAAAATGTTATTCCTATGCCTACATTTATAAGCAGACGCTTTGGTCTACATCCTGCTCTATAAGGTTACCTTATAGAAGAGGCCATTGAGCAACAATAAACGCAAGAGATAAATTAAATGAGAGATGAGACAATTATTTTTAACAATTAACAGGCATTGTTTGATTGGATTAGCAATGAATTATATGTAATCTCCTTCTCCTGAAAAGATTTTTATATTCCAACTCCCAGTGCTGCTTTTCACCCAGGCTTCCTGCTCTTATCTGGAATTCACATATGTACAAACTGTGATTCCAGCAGAGACTAAGTTAAGCTTTCAGAGAACTGCAAGTAAACAGTTATGGACTTACATCACTGGTGTATTTTGAGATCTTGCTCACATTCCTGAACTGTGGGGTCTCACAGTAGTTAATACTGTGCCCTTTGCTGTTCTCCAGATCCTTCTTATATTCCACCTTAAAAATTGGAATTTACAACAGCAAGAAGTAAATATATATTCATTAACTGCACTAACAGCAAGCAAAAACAGAAACAGAATGCTGTGTATTATGAAACTAAATATTGCCATGTAGCAAAGCAAAGACAGCAAATATAGGCTATGTTTGGATGTAAAGGATAAACTAGAATGGTTGAGATTACTGGTTTGTTTTTTTTAATTTATTGTAATTTTAAAATCATTTGTTCTCCTATTTCCCAGAAAAGGAATTCTAGAAGGAAAACAAATGAGATGAGCAAAATTTATAACTATATTAAAAACCCAAATGAACAATGAATAACTGTGTAAAAATGACCATAAGGACAAGAAAGCAAACACAACCAAGAGCTATTTAATTTTTAAAACCCTTTCCTCTTTGAGTAGCAGCATTTTTGCACATCATTTAAAATAAAGACCTGACAATTCTAGGCTAACACAAAAAGAGCTCTGCATCACACCATGTAACTAACTCCATAACCTTTTGAAGAAAGTGTAGTGCCCCAGATGATGTGTGTGTGAAAGAACATACATAAGACAAAAATCCTTATACTTAATAAGCAATACACTTTTGAATATTGCCCAATCATCTAAACTAGGCTTGTGCAATCCAGGTAAACTTTGACCCAGTTTGGTGTCCCAGCTTTTGATGGCGGCCCCAATCCATTTTTTCAGCCTCCTGAAGGAGGACAGATATATGTTTTCACTCTGGGGTGCTGAAAGATCTGTTTTCTATCAGCCCATTGGGGGGGGGGCTTCCCAGGCTCCCCTTCCCATAATTTTAGGTATTCAAGTTGTTTCTACTCTAGAGGAGAAGTGCTTGGATGCAGACAGGTGCACATTCTTTCTCTCCCAGGCCTGCATGTCACAAGGTATTAAAAGGAGGCAAGTTCTTAAAGCTGTTCCTTACTCTAGAGGAGAGGTGCTTGCCTGCAAGTAGGTGCATGCTTTAAGGAGGCTTCTACCTGTTTCTACTCTAGAGGAGAGGCACTTGGCTATAGGCAGGCACGTGCACTTTAAAGAGGCTTCTTGTTCTTAAAGCTATCTACTCCAGAGGAGAGGTGCTGCAGGCAGACACACACGTGTTTTCTTTCCTGGGCCTGCTCTATGCCAGTAACCATGCACTCTTTCCAAGGCATTAGAAGGAGGCTTCCCACTACCAGGTAAGAAAGAGCGATGACTGTGCCACTAGAATTGTTTTTGCTAGAGAACCACCCATACAGGAATGGGTGGAAAAAATCAGAGAAATAAAGGAAATGGATGAATTGACTTTTTTGTTGAAGAAAAATATAGGTATGATACTAAGAAGAACGAATTGGGATAATCTCCATGAATATCTGGACAATTTGGGAAAATAAGAAAAAAGAGAGACAATTTCTTTTTGAACTTATTTTATATTTTTGAATAATAAGAAGATATGATCCAAGAAGATGGAATGGAAGTCATTTTTTTTGTTTTTCTTTTTTGTGTGTGTATTTTTGTAGAATTTCTTTTTAGGGGTTATTTGGGATTTTAGTACACTTTTTTGTTTCTTCTTTTTTTCTTTTTTTCTTCATTTCCTCACTTTCCTATACTTTATTGTTCTCACTCTTTCATTGTAATCTATATAAAAATTAATAAAATTCTAATTAAAAAAAAAGAAAGAGCGATGACTGGAAGAGGAGGGTTAACTGGTAGTCGTTTTCAGTGAATGAGGGTTTTCTTTTTGTTTGCTAGGGTGTTAATAAAAAGATTAAACTCTGATGCCAAAAAGCAGAGGAGGAGCCAAGATTGACTCCCATTTGCTTTTGTGTCGGGCGGGGTTTTTTTGTACTGGGCAGCCCTTACCATTACAAGCTCCTGAAGTACCGAAAGTACCAAAGGAAATGGAAAAAACAAATTCTGCACACAAGTTTAATCCCAACGGACTCTTTCTGGCACTGAGGGGCAAAAGTAACTGTAAACTAGTGAGAAAGCAAACATCCCAGTAGCACTGTTCCCCTTTTAAAATCACAGGGACCAGCTCTGATTTGTTAGAGAAATTGTACACTAGCAGTCCAATTTGAACATAATCCTCACTTTCTGAATACTTTAGCTGCTTCTGCTTGCTGCATTATCAAAGCAGGGAAAATATGTAATGTGCACAAGAGTTTTGGTGACGGAGTTCTCGGATAACTACCATAATTGACTTTATTGTGAAGTTTTAATATGACCAGTTTGGGTTGGATACTGACTTACTTTTGCCTAGATTAAATGTCTAGGAATTTAAGCCAGTCATCACAACAAGTCTGGATCAAACTATCGGTTGCTCAATGTTCAGAATTAAAGTTACTCTAGATATCATCTGTGCAGTAAATATATTGGGTGCATTTCACTGAGAGTTAGACAAGCCTAAGTGTATTGAAAAAAATGCAACATAATTCTACAATACCATATCTACTTCACTGAAGCATAAACCCTGCTGAATTCAGTAGGATTATTTTTGACTGAATATGGATAGTAATTCATTTTAATTCTAGTTAGTTTCAAATTATGAGATTTTCCCCTTAGGTTTGTCTGACACATCAAAGACGCTGTCCCATCAAATTTTACCAGAAGCCAAATTCAAGGTGAATACAGAATCTAAGGACAAAACACCAAAGACATTTCAAAAGAAAATATCTGATAAAACAACTTCCCAGGGCTTTGAGAAGATGTGTGCAGAGATCATGTATTGCTAAGCTTCCCATCAAATGTATATTTTCTGAAATTGTATAGCTGAAAAGATGGACATGGTCACTAGAACTCGAAAATAATTTATGAATAAATTATTTCCCTGACAAGTGAGATGTAACTATTATGACTGTAGGGACAATAACACACCTTTTCTGGTCTATCTATAACTTTTTTTATCTAATTTGATAGTTAAGGGGTTACTGTTCCATTAAATAGAAGAAGAGAAATACCACATGACACATGTGTTGATTTGTGCCTCATTCTGTTGCCTTGTGCTTCACTGTTGGTGCTGAGGGAAGAAGGTGGTGGCCTTCTCGGTGGTGGCCCCTCGGCTATGGAATGCCCTACCTATAGACATCAGACAGGCTCCTTCACTGCTGGCGTTTCGGAAGAAGGTTAAAACCTGGCTCTACGAGCAAGCGTTTGGCTAAACAGTGCAACTGAACACAGGAAGACAGTAAAATTGAACATAGGAATGGCACAAGGATTATGAGAATGGATTTTGCTCTGTTATCGAGGCGTCATGAATTGATAATAACTGTTGTTTTTGCTATTGTGTACAATGTGTTTTAACTGTTTATTGTTGTGATAACCTGTATTGTGTAAACCGCATTGAGTCGCCTAATTAGGCTGAAAAACGCGGTATAGAAATAAAGCAAATAAATAAATAAATAAATAAATAAATAAATAAGAACAAGTGCCATGAGAGAACAATGTGCTTTGGAGCACAACTGACCAGTTTGAGGGTTCCAGATCTTTTTTTTAACAGTACCTACAGTGTCAACCAAAAGTTGCTCCTGGCTGTGCGGGCAACATCATGGACTTCCAGTCAGCAAAGCAGGGTATAACAGGCTCTAATTCTGACCAATTTATTGTTCACATAACTTGATGGCACCATTCCCTTTTCTCTGCACTTTGCAGCATAGGGAAACAAATGGATCAAAGCCAAATACCAGTGTAGCAGCCTGGGACAGAGCTCCAGAGAGTTCCCAGTCATTGTTGACCAGGGAGAAGGAGACGCTTGGCCTGACCGGAATGTTTAGACGCCATGCCCGTGTCTCAGGGGCAGAACATCTGAACAGTTTCATGAAATCTTGTGTTGGTGTGAAAGAGAAATGCACCAGCCCTGGATTTTGTCCATGTAGATGAGCCCTAAGAAAGGATCTAGTCTGGCCCTAGATTTCTTGGTCCATGTAGATGTGTCCTAAGATTTAGAATCTTTTAAGAAACTATATTCCTGGGGCGGGGGGGGGGGGGGGGGAGAGAGAAGGTTACTGTTGTCTCAAATTGCTGTTTCTTAAGCGATTCTAAATTTTAGGGTTAATCTACATGGACACTGAAATCCATGGTTGGGCTGGAGCTAAATTCAATTTTAGTTCCAAACTAGAATAATATACCATAACGAATACAACATAGACCACTGTTGTCTAACAAGTCCATAAACTCGATTCAACCCATAACTGAAATCACCTTTTTAAAGCAATGGTCTAGTTCAGATGGTTTCGGTATTCCAATTGTCATACTAAAGCAGTTTTCAAGCTCAGATCTCCAACAAACCACTGCTGCCATATATTTGTGTCAAAGGTACTACACCACTCACTGTAATGTATATTCATTTTATCATTAAAGGCCTATCTGCAACACAGGTGTGTGAATCTTGTGGCTCTACAGATGTTGTTGGACTCCAGTATCTTCAAGCCTTTTGTGACTTATGGCAACCCTAAGGTGAACTATGCCATAGTTTCTTGGGTTTCTTGACAAGATGCAATCAGAAGCGGTTTACCATATAGTTTACCATTAGTATATTAGCTAGGGCTGCTGGAATATGCAGTCCAGTTATAGAGATGCAGAGTTCCTAGTCCCTTAATGATTAAAAACCCAAAAGTACTTTTTGTTAATGGCATATAAGAGAGAGAACTCCTTAAAGCATTTTATGGAGAACATTGCAGAGATGTGTTAAAATAGTTAAAAATAAATAACTTTTCAAAACATCTCAAAGCTCATAATATTTGACTTTCTTACCTCACTATATAGCTTATTCACATCCTGAGCTTGTTTAAGAACCAAGTTTTCTTGGGCTGAGAGAGAATGGTAGTGGGCTGCTCCTTTCATCTGTGAAAAGTCTTTTTTGTATTTTATCTGAAAAGGAAAGGAAAGGGTCAGAATACCGCTGAGGAGCTACTGGGTAACTATCTTTCCCTTTTCTTGACTGCTTGTCAAAGATCAGTGCAACCAGAGCTTAGAGAAGTTACCTGCATGCTGGCTAAGGGATTTGGGGAATTTACTATTACATGTCTGGTCAGAGTTAGGTGTTTAGATATTTGAAAACACTACCCTCCCAGAATACGGAGACATTTATCAAGACATGCCATAAACAATAATTAAACTTTTTGAAGAGCTATAGCAAAGGTGCAAAAGTTACTCTGGTGTCCCATGAGCAAATCAGGTGGATTTTTTTTTACTTTAGTAAAGAACTACTCTTTCAAAGTTCTCACAGCTTTCATAATAGTTTTGTGGCACTGGGTGAAAGCTGTTGCTTTAAACTCTTGTGAAAATAGACATTACTTTTATGATTGTTTGTATCCTGGTCATTATTGAAATGATTCTTCTTTTACAGGTTTTGATAGATAAATAAAATGACAAAGATCTTGTTTTACAAACTTTCCAGGAAAAATCCCACTTAACAAACTAATTTGTCAGAATTCTGACAAACCCCCTGCCCCAAAACCACATACCTAACAGCAGTTCCATATGTGGAGTATTCTTAAAATAGCATTGTCGGTAAACAGTTATATTTGGCAACCGTGGATGTGTCACAAGGACAACTCAAAGCCCTTAGAGCCTCACTCTTTTTATAGGCTACTTTTAGTGGTTCAAAGAACATGACACAGAAGAACCCTTCTAGACATCACTAAGCAATTTCTTGCATCTGGTCCATGATGACTGATGCCTCTTGTTTCATACTTACATCACTCGCCAGGTCATTTGCCTTCTTTGCATTTAGATATGCTGGTGTGATCATAGCAGGGAAGCTTCCTTTTCCTCTGTGCTCTTCATAGTCATCCATATAACCCTGGAAAATATTCAATATTCATTGACAGGGAGTTCTGTTCTGCAAGAAGAACTTTACTCGTGGTATTTATTAGGCAAGCCATTGGGTTTTGAGGTTCTTGGGATGAGAATGTATAGGAATCCATATATGTTGTTTCTTACCTGACCAAACTCATCTATATTTTGTTTTGAAGCACTAATAGACTGACTTGCTTTCCCCTTCATCTCCTTTTCATATCTTTGATGATACTTAACCTGAAACCAAAGAAGCAAAATGACATGTTTATCCAAGATCATAGAGATCTAAGATTACAAGGATGATACTTGTGAAGTTTCGACACCAGTAGATCATTCTCCACATAATTTGTCCAAAGTAATAAGATTAATTTCAAAACCAGGGAGAGATATCTGAGAAATGAAGCTAAGGTAGAGTCAGTCCTACTATTACGGAGAATAAGAAATCAAAGTCAAGCAGCAGATACTGAGAGAAAAAGTGACATTCTACACACACACACACACACACACTAATAGAAGTGACATACTACACATTCATTAGCAACTACAGTTGTGTATGCACACAATATCTCCTGAAATCATTAAACCATTGCTTTAAGTATGCCATCACTCAGTGATTTTAAAGAGACTATGTCCTATCCAGTTGGATATTATCTGTTGAATAGGGTGTCACAGTGGCCTTGGTAAGGAATGCAACTCCCAACTATGGGTGTCTTTAAAGGTGATCAACAGTAATAATTTTTAGGTCCAGAAGCAAACCGATAACAATTCTACAAACCTACTTCTGTCAAAATATATACGAGGCATGGGATACCAGCAAAAATAATGATTTCCACCTGCTTCGAACCACAGGATCACCAACAATTGTCATTTCAGTGTGTTTGCTCTCCTCTTATTTCTAAACATGTATTTTTGCATATAAGTAGTAATCTTCATCTGATGAAGAATGGAAAGAAGGAGGCTTTACCTCTCTCGGAGGCAGAGAGTTCCACTGCTGAACAGCTCTCACAGTTAGAAAGTTCTTCCTCATGTTCAGATGGAATTTCCTTTCCTGTAGTATGAAGCCATTTTTCCGCATCCTAGTCTCCAGGGCAGCAGAAAACAAGCTTGCTCCCTCCTCCCTATGACTTCCCCTCACATATTTATACATGGCCATCATGTCTCCTCTCAGCCTACACTTCTGAAGGCTAAACATGCCCAGCTCTCTAAGCTGCTCCTCATAGGGCTTGTTCTCCAGATCCTTGATTGTTTTAGTCGCCCTCCTCTGGACACATTCCAGCTTCAGTGAAATGTTGTCTGATAATGTGGCTTATTTCAAGTGGTGTCACTTTTTGTAGTATTCCAAATTCTAAAACAACCCACAGAACACATTATCACCCGTTCTTAATTTTGCACAAAACCGGCCATAATTTGCTTCAGTTTATGATAATACAAAAATAAAACATTCTTTAAAATCAAAACTTACATCACTTGCTAGTTCATTGGCTCGTTTAGCAATCTGGTATGCTGGTGTGATCAAAGCAGGGAAGCTGCCTTTCCCTCTGTGTTGTTCATACTCTTCTGTGTATTTTAACTGGGGAAGGGTGAATCAAGAAAATTCAAATCACATAGACAGTCATTCTGAGAAGGAAAGGTAAGTGGATATGCAATCTATGTTTTTCTATTCTACTTACATCACTCATGAGTTGCCCTCCAAACTTAGCATGAAGTATATCTGGAGTATCTACAACACTAGTAAATTTGGAAACACGGTCTTCATGCCCTCGTTTATACTCCACCTAGGGAAAGGAATGGAGACAAATAATATTTTTAAATTATTAAGATTTAGAATAAGTAAGAAAATAAGTGTTTCTTCTCTATGTAGGTAAAGAATACTTCCAATTTTATTGTACTGGTGAGCAAAGCTATTTTGAGAAAGAGGTCATTTTTCAGATCCGAGGACTTTTCATGAAAAACCACATATACAAGAACATTTTTGTGTACACCTTCACAATATGTTGTGCAGAACATGCTGCTTCCTGGGATTTTTTTTTTTTTTTTTGCAAAGTATAGAAAAGGAAAATGCATTAAAATGTGCAAGAATGCCTATATTGCTTAACAGAGAGAAAACATTTGAAATTATTAGTTCATATGTGGGAGAGGAAGAATTAGGTCAATACTTGCATCTCTATTCTTTAAATAACATGAACTTAAACTTTGGAATTCATGGCGTTTACAGTAATCAATGGTTTCTAGTAAGGATTACTTCCAGTCTGTACAATCCGTTGCTGGGGAAGGTGAGAAAAAGGCCTACTTTCTTTCTAGTCCTTCTTGTGGATGTCCCATAAACATAGTATTTGACTAGGTGGGCCTCTGTTGTGATCCAGTATGACTTTCCTTATGTTCTTAACTACTTAAATCCTGTAGCCTTGTGTCAGGAAACGCATGCCAGAAAATTAAATGACATTTGAGCCATGCTCATTCATTTTCATAGTTTTTAGCTCTGAATATCAATTCCTTGGTTACATATGCAAAAGAAGTAGCACCTTGTAGTGATGAAAAGAGCCTAGAATGACAATATATCTTGGTCGTATTTGTCAAAATAAACAGCAGTAGAACTGTAAGTGTATTAAAGACTTCAGTCCAGAAGCCTATTAAAGTTAACTAATGACCCCCAAATTCAATATAAACTTTGATACATTTTTATTTAGATGAAGACAGCTCTCTTTAACATCAGACTTGTACGTTTAATCAACAGCAATTTCAAATGCTTTCATTTTCAATTTATGTTAAATTAATTCAAATGCTAGTTTTGTCTTATTCTTGGAATAAATTTGGGACTTTCTGTTTGTATACTGTGAACCATATGGAAGTTATTAATTGAACAGCATACTTGTTATGTATGTCTTGTTCTAAGAAGAAAGTACCCAGGAAGTTCATTCATCAGTCAATAAATATTGTTAAACCTGTGACAGAACTAAAGAGAACAAGGTGCCATTTAAATAAAAGAGAAAAGATACTTTATATGTTGGGTGGATTTTTAGACCTTTAATCATAATTTCTCCAAATTATCAGTATCTTTGGTTATCAAGCATAAAAAGTAGACCTGAAGTACATTGATCCCTCTTTCTTGCTTTCCCTCTTTTGGCTTAATTTCGGTCAAAACTCAGCAGTGAGATTGCTATTAGCACATAGGATACTTTATATTACCAGTAGCTAGCAGATTCCATGTTGATGGAATAGTGAATCCATGCTGGGTTTTAGTCTAAACTTTAAAGGAACTATTCAAATTTCTGGACCAATTTCATCTTTAAAGCACCAACTAAAACCTCACTGACACAGAAGCCATTTTTGATGATGAAGGTGGTGATGGCGACAATGATTGTCATCACAGGGAACTCACATTACTTGATAGCTGATGGGCCTTCTTAGCTATCTGATAAGCTGGAGTAATCAAAGCAGGAAAGCTTCCCTTGCCCTTCTGATCCTCACCTTCTTCTGTATATTTCACCTAGGAAAATAAGTATTTGAGTGTTAAACTTCATCAAATTAATTGCTTTTTGATGGTATCCTGCTGATTCACTATTATGGACTTTAAGCACACCAACCTACTGAGATGCAACAGTTGTGTTAATTTAGGTAAGTACACATATTGAGTTGGGTACCTTCGATATCACACTTCTCTTCAATCAATGGTCCTATGATAAGACTTCAAAACACCCTCATAACCCCAGCTTCCTTGCAGTACTCCTTACCCAGCAGATCCTATCATTCATTAACTTTATTATTTTTATTTTTAACACAATTGTGCAATTCTAGCATTTGAAAACATTGGCAGATACATATAAGATAAATGCAAAGCAAACGCTTTGGGAATAGTGATGTGGAGGAGAGAGAATCCTGCCCACTAAATTCACGATGGCACAAAAGCAGAAAAGACCCATTACATTACATTAGGTAGTGGGAACATGGTGGGGTGGGAAGCTATTAATGGGTTTTATCCATCAATAGGTAGGAACGAGATAATCATGGGGCGGGCAGACAAATTGGCAGTAGGATGAACACAGCATCATGTGATAGGCACTGCAATTAAAGGTTTGTCTCCCTTGTGTGATAAAGTTCTAAATCTGAGAATTATACTGTCCAACAAACTCAATGTGATGAGCTTCTATGTAAATACAAAAAAATTATTATAAGTACATAAACTATCTTGAAACATGAATATTAGTATGTAATAGACTATAATGATATGGAATGAAAATAATATTTCTAACCAATACCCCAAAAATATAATGAATGTGAAAGATTATTTTGAAAGCAACCAATTTTTTTAAAACAAAGAAGGTTGAATGGGAGAGACAGAAAAGGGCAGAGCACAGCATTTCTTTGTAAAAGATATTATAATTATTACAGCTTGGATCTTAAGATACATTTACTCAAGAAAGAACTTTTCCTCATTTCCTCTCCTGATTTAGTCACTTGAACCCTAATTGACCTCTCCAGCAGGTGAGGCATAAGAAAGCTCTGGAATATAGAAATAATTACCCACAGTCAGACATAAGATATACCCTTTGGCCCCAAAATTGATCACATCATGCCCTATCCAAATTGCTCACAACAGGTTGACGCTCTGGGAAGGTTCTTAATAGTACGCATAATCTGATAGATGCTAGGGCAAGAAATTGATTTCCGCAACCAATTTTCATATCCAGGCTTATTCAAATGACATTCTCCCACAAAGAAACCTGTAATAAAATGCAGTGTCACTTACATTGCTAAGAGTGTTTTGTGCTTGAGCCAGTTTCACCATTTTGGCGTCTGAGATGTTTTCTGAGTACCAGGAATCACCCTCCTCATATGACTCATGGTAGTCTTTCTAAAAAGAACATATTGTATGGTAAGTTTTGAATTCAGTGGAAAAAATGTTGACTCCAACTCAAAATGTTGGAGTTAGGTCTCTAACTGGTTGTTTCTACACCTCTGAAATGAATTTGTAAATTCAGCTGGTGTTTTTATGGGAAACATTCCCAGCTATTCCTTTCCTTTTGGAACTATAGGCTACCTATAAAATTCTGGCCCTCTAGTCCCAATACAAGAACTTGGGGGGGGGGGGGATTCAAAACCAGCTAAACTAAATAAAAGTATTTTACATTTTTACATTCTAGTTAATTTGATTCTGCTTAAAATGTCTGTCTTTAAGACCAACTGTTAGTTCTGAGTAGAGTAGACATTTACTAAATAGAAAGGTGGTGCCTCAACACTTACATAAATTCCACTGATTGAATAAATTAACCATTGGATTTAGTTGGGACTAACAAATGGCATTAAAACTATGAGAGAAAAATTATAATCCTAACCATGTGTGGCATGCCTAGAACTGTCCAAACTGAGCAGGGGCCACATTTACACTGACCACTTCAGTCAGTGTACAACAAGATCAGCCTTGTGGCAGCCAAATGCCGCATGGGGTTGATCTGCCCTAATGTAGGGCAAGGTCACCTTAACACAGCATTTCCACATGTTAACTAAAGTTGGGGGGAAGTCCAAATTGTGGCACAGCGCAGTGATGTCTGACGAGCAATGGGGTGATCTAGAAGAGGAAGGGGAATTCCTCCCCTTCCCACTTCTTTGTCCCTAAGAGAGATATAGACTGATAGAAATGAGTCCTACTAAATTGTGCAGGCTTGGTCATAGGCAAGAAAGTATAGGACTGCAACCTGTTGGTCCTAAGTATAGCATACTAAACTTTAGCATGATGGCATATCAGATATTCCAATGAAACCACTAGAATCTCAACCCATACCAGTGATGGCCTGCCCTACAAAGCATTCTCTTGGCATCATCCTCAAAGAACCAAATTGATTTTACACCAAAACACCAACCATTAACCAGCCCACAGAATATTTTGAGGGTCGGAATACTTTGAAGCATACGGAGAAAGCCAAAGGAGAATTCAAATAGATTTTTGCACAATTCAAATGAAGATGCAATTGCATAAAAATGACAAGTTCACAAACAGTAAACCAGGAGAGGAGGATGTTCATGGGTACATACCTGACTTTTAAATTGTTGCATTTTTTGTGCAGCTTCCATATCTTTAGATTTCATATCCCAGTGAAAAACAGATTTGAACCTTTCACCCTCTTCTCGATACCTTATCTGTGAACACATAAAGAGTGGATTCAGTAGCAATTATTACAATCCTCACACTCTTACCACTCAAAATATGAGATAGACATCTCTTTAAACTCTGAAATGATATTTGTGTGAAGGCAATCCTAAAATGATGGCAGGAAATAAAGGAGTTTGGGATAGGTCACCACCTTTGTGAAATTGTACAGCCTGCCAACTTGGTCCAATGGTAAATCTGACCCGATGACCAATCCAGCCCTCCAACTTCAGAAAGAAAATTGTGCTTTTCAAACAAGACAAAACAAATCTAACGAAGAAGGAAATGTTAACTCCCAAAAGCTAACTCTCAAATGCTTTTAGCAACAGCTGAGGCATTCAGATGCATTCTACTCCATAAGTTTCTCCCACATGATTTCACTTGTCCTGGGATAAATGTCCCATGTGTTTGTGTAATGAGGCAACAAGAACTGATTTGGTTGACTGGAGATTGTTAGCAAGAATTAGGGTGTTTGATAATCATTACTTCCTCTGCTTTATATTTTTATGAGATAGTAGGAGAAAGGAGATCATATTCTAATTCCATTACTGCTGGGAATGTAATCCACTGGGAACAACTACAGACTTTTCAGCTCTAATCTAGTCTTATGGGAAGTTGACAATTGCAAGTTCAAATTTGTGCCTCCACAAAGGTGGACGGTATCCTTGCTTTGGTTCTTGCCTTTGTCATCTCTGTTCTCTATACATTTTTGAAAACTATTATTGCATAGTATACCACATCCTTCTAACATCACATAAGTACAGAGAATGTATAGATTTTTTTAAAGAAAACATCAAAACTAATAACACGCTATCTACAAATAAAGTCTATGTTTCAAAGAGTTTATACTCTGTAAAACAAGTATTTCATAATTTAGAAATCTTTGAGAAAATTGAATGTCTAGTGGATAGGGAAAAAAGATAGTATTCTGAGATTTACTTCAGAGGACTGTGTGACATCTTCAAATCCAAGATTCAAATATTCTTTCCCAAAACTTTAGAGATAATCTGCTATTTATAAATAAACATTTTGAGAATGAATGACTATTTGAACTGCAAAAAAAATGCAGTTCAAATATTTATTTTTCTACTGTTCCATTATCTGGGTGAAAGCCACTAGGGAGTGCTAGAGAGAGAATGATAGTCCATTTTAGGGGGTGGGAGT
Organism: Anolis sagrei; assembly: GCF_037176765.1. Lineage (NCBI taxonomy): Eukaryota > Metazoa > Chordata > Lepidosauria > Squamata > Anolidae > Anolis > Anolis sagrei. The sequence goes on along the minus strand of NC_090023.1, from coordinate 207,236,486 downwards.
GGGTTGAAGGTGGAAAACCATTTACCCCTTTTTTCCCTTTTATTCCCCCCACCCATGTCCCCTTCATGGAAACAACCATCATTTATGAAATGGGAAGGGGGGGAGAGGGGAATAATCAGCAAAAATGGGGGAAATAGTTTCCTCCTTCAATTCCCCCTCCCCCGGGGAGGGGGAGTTGCAGTTGAAAGGAAAAGCTAATAGAAGAGACTATATTGAGTGGCAGTCTCTCAGACTAGAAGATGTTCTGTAATTCAGTCCACTGACTAGTCATTCACCTAGGGCTGACCCAAAGCATTCAGGTCCTTGAAATAAGGACAAGACAGCATTTACCTACTCACTTCACTCCTACTACAGAATTCAATCAGATCATCAGATGAACACTGCTACTGTCTCCACTACATCTGATTAAAAAGGTTCAGGACATGCTCTTCACAGCTCTGTCCTCCAGAGCCATGTAGTTCAGAAAGGACAACTGGAAGATTGCCGTTGCTGATCCTTACTGTTTGTTACCTGTTACTTGATACATGCCAAATGTAGGTGATGTAGGTGAGTCCTATATCAACCTGAATGGCTGAGCTGAAAGCTGAAGTAGAAGGCTGACAGACCTTTAAGAACGACACATGATCTGAGACAACAAGAGGGGGGAAATTCCTAACCCAAATCCCTTGTGTGCCAAATTCGAAAGTGAGAAGTCTCTTTGGACCTCAAATTTCCCTTTGCAGTTGAAAGGATCCAGGAGTGTTTACTGTGACAAAAGGAAGGGAAAGTGACCTTTGGTTGTTCTATCATACATTCAGAGACACATCTACTAGAAGTAATAGGATCTCCTATCATAGCCATCAAACAGAAATAGAAATGGTTGTTAATCCCAAATTCATTCCAGAATAGATCTGTCATGAGTGATGTAGAAAGAAATATACCTGCTGCAGTTGTTGTATCTTCAGCTACAGAGAGCTCAGTTTTGGGATTTTTAAAAAGTATTTTGGAAATTATCATATAAAAATAAAATACAAAGTAATGGTAGCAAAGCTAAGAGGATAATACTTTCTACAATTCAGGAAAAATAGAAATGCAAAAACTATATAATAAATCTATCTTGTTTTTATCATTTGTAAAGACACAATCCAACATAATTGCATGGGAATAAAGCAACTAAACATGGAGGGATTGTCTTCTGATTAAACATACATTGATATCCTGTGTCTGATGTGAAAACTGGGATGATGCATAAGACGGAAATCCATAAATTTGGAGAGTTGTAGCTGGCAACAAAGTAACAATTTTTGAAAGTATAGATATATTTCAGACAATTTTCTAGAACTTCAAACTAGGGGTAAAATCTAGTGGCCCCTGACATTTCACCAGATTTACTAAGCGTAACCATGTAAAATGCACTTGACTATATTTTTGTTAGAAACTCAGATCCAAGTACTAGGTTCATCAGAGGTTTAAAATGTCTTTTTTTGTTTAGTGAACCTAGGTTCAGATTCTAATGAATCTGCAGACACTCTGTGGTTTGGTGTCAAAGACTTGACTGTTTCAGATGAGTTTTCCTTTGAGTTTTCTGCTTCATTTGAAATGAAAATTCAAAGGAAGACTTGGACTATGAAACAAAGCTACAGAAAACGTTTGCATGAACTCCTCCGAGTGAACTTAACATACTTCCCACACCCCAGATCAGCATCTCTAGCAAAAAAAAAAAAAAAGGGTGCAGAAGGATGTGGATGTTCAGTGGTACATTAACTGTGGGAGCCACTGAGAGGTCTTGTAATTCTTATTTAGGCAAGACTTTTTAACACACATTATCTGAATGTTACAATGATTTTAAATGAATAAAAATAAGGCTGAAGTTCAACTTGGCTTTTTCAGTATTGTATCATAAGTAATAGCCACTCAACTCCAGTAATTCCTTATGTGGGCATAGATGAAAATCCATGTAATGTACTTTGCTCAAAGGAAAACCACTACTTCCTTTAATGTTGGGTATTGCCCCGAAAGAACGTCCTCTGTGTGTGTGTGCGTGTGTGAGTATAATGGTCTGCAATACTAAACTGGGCAGGACTGGTACTGATTTGAATCAGACTGATAATGCTTTATTCACTGAGTTTACAATACAACTCTACCATTGTACCCTGCCTGGGTTTTCAAGCACATTATTTATATTGGCACAGACTTTCTGGTGGTCAAGAATAGTTGTCAGTAAGAATGTAAATCCTTAGCTTTTTCATCCTTGCATGTGAGGATTAATAGTAATTTATCCCCACTGCAGGAGAAAATGAATATTCATTTACTGTATTTGCCTAGTATTCAAATATCCCATCTTCATGCTTTCAGCAAATCAGGTTTTTTTTTTTTGTTTAAAAACACTTGTGTATTTTTCTGTAAATAATTCATTTGCAGCACTTTGAATACAAAAGAAAAAAATATGTTATTGTTTCTGACAGGGTTTCCCAATCATCGGGAAACTCATTTTCAATCTTGGGACAAAAAATTAAGCATATTTTTAATGGGAGAGACTAAAGATGTTGAGGAGAATTTCAGTGACAAAGATAATAGCAATGCCCAGAATCCTGTTCTTATTTCGTACTATACCAATGTTGGCTGATGATGTTTCATTTAAGCAGAGTCAGAAGGACCCATTGAAATTTACATGGCAAGGGAGGATTCAAAAGTTAGGTTCAACATTCTACAGGCTGCAAAACAAGGACGTTACCTAGGATTACCACATTTCAAATTGTATTTTGAATCATGCTACCTGGTTGGGTTGAAATATTGGATTATACTGATTAAAAAAGAGCTGTTGGATCTAAAAGAACATGGCTTAAGTTTTGGGTGGCATAGGTATTACGGTACAAAAAAGTTAAGGTAAGCATGGATTTTAATAATAGTGTTTTAAGTCATGCTCTTTTGAGGCTATGTCCAAATGAAAGAACCTTTGTAGGACTACAGAAAAAGGATAGCTAACTTATCAAGATCTAGAATTTAACCAAGAAAATATAGGATTAAATAAAATAAAAATGATTGTTGGAGAAGTACAGTTTTCAATTGTATTCTTATAGATAAATATTTGAAAGATTTAAGATGAATAAAATATTATGGTTTTCAGTGGGATAAATAGGAATGAAAATTACAATATTGTACTGATGAAGAACATTTTATTACTGGAAAAAAGTTGTTGCCAAAGCAAGAACAGAAGTGTGAACCAATAGCTTTGAGCAATTCTACACAACCATGAAAAGATGTAGTACCAAGACTACTAAGTTGTCTTTTAATTAGTATCAAAAGAAAATGGTTATGTTATTATAATAAAAACACGTTTATTCTTAAAACATCTTACCTCACTTACAGCTTCAGACTGCTTTTTCACATTCATATTTATTGGTGTTTCAAAAACACTTGTGAATGTATTGTTTTTTGGATTGTGCCTATAAAAGAAAGTAGATTCAGTTTTACAATTGTATATTGAAATAATTTAGTATAATGAAAGCCGGTCAAAATCATTATTTTGTATACATATACTAATAGATACTTTTAAATAAAATTGACATCCTGAAAAAGTAACTGATAACTTTTAAAATATTTTATTCAGAAGGTATATTTGTGAGGAACTGATTCTTGCAACTTTTGGGGGTGAGGGCGTGGGGGACTTGATAACTTGAAATGAAAAGAATATATTCCTCTTTTTTTCAGATATCAGATATCTGGAACAATTTATCAACCATGCACATATTAACTCTTAATCAATTACAGTGGTTAAGACAGAAAATGGAGAACTCATTATTAGATAATTGTAATTATAATTACAGGCATTTAAAATGTTCCAATTGTAAAGTGGTTGAAGCCACAAAAGCAGTTTAGGGGCTGTCTGTATTCCAAGATCTCATGTTGCCAACCCAGATAATTTACACAAATTGTGGTTGCCTCTGGGGTGAGACGGGAACAAAAATGTTCATTTTAACAGCAGGTTGCAGTTTTGGAAGGTTTTTGTTGTTTTTATTATTCCCAAGGGTGACAAATCTTGATGTACAAAATCAACCCCTTCCTCTAATAATAATAACTAAATTTATAGCATATTTAGAGCTTGGCTAGGTCTCAGACAAACTTAGCCCCAGCCCAACCCCAAACATTCCTGGGAGGATTAATATAATCCTTTACCAAGCCTAAAACCTGTTTTGGCAGGAAACCCCTCAGGCAAGCCCAATATCTGCTCCCTCTCCCTCTTTTCCGCTCTTTCCTGTTAAGACTCTAACACCTCAAGTTTGACCTTTCCCTCACTTCCTGAGTCCCACTGTCTCAGCCTCAAGATAAATAAAAATAAAAATATATAATTCTATTAACCCTGTCACCCCAAAAAACCTACACATCACGCACACACACACACACACACACACACATACATTTATTTAATTAACGAAACAGACCCAGCTCTCTGCCTTGTCTGCTGGGCATCTCTTTCCTTTTTCCCTAACTTCTTCTCTGTTGTAAAGTTTTACATAATCAAACTGCCAGCTCCAATACATTACCATTCTGTTTCTACAACTGAGTCCCTTCATTACAACAGACCAGCACAAGATCCATTAGACCCAAGGGTATCAAATATAACTTATATTATATAGTGTTTTTGTGACTCTGAACTATGTGGCTGTCTTGAAAAACAACACAGATAATTCCAGTGGACTTCCTGCTCAAAGACTGATGGCCAGCAATCCCCAGGACTTTGCTTACCCACTTGATTGGCTTTCTTATTTTCCAAGCCTTACTCTTTGTGTGGAGATTATTCCAAACTTCCAGAGTCCATTAGTGCTAAATAGCCATTCTTTCCAGTGTGGACAATGGGGCCTACACCCTCAGAGGCGGGCACAGCAACAAACGTATAACTTTAAACCTCCACCAATCCCAGCTGTTCTCTCTTCCTCTCTACCCCGATTTGTGATGTCAGGAGTACGTTTCTGCCAATGAAATGTTGGATCCTAGGAAACACGCTTCCTGACCAACCAGGGGAAGAAGTGAGAAGTTTCAATAGCTGCCAAACTTTGGAAAATGTGCTTCACATTTCTGTATGCGTTGTCAGATTGTTTGGCAATTATGCTGTTCTGTCATCCATCTGGTCAAGTGACTAAACCTCTTTGTCATGTTTTTCCTGACTTTCAAAGTAACATGGCATGCCAGGCAACAGACCTACAGTGCCTCCTGGTGGCAGATAACTGGTTTTGGTAGCACAATTACACTAACTGTCAAAATTCTTTTCTTGCTATTGTTTTCATTGTGCATATATAATACTTTAGTGGCATATGTATTGTGTATTCTAAGCTGGAGGCTGCATTACAGTTATCATGGAATATTGTAGAACATAATGGCTGCTCAGCTGTCACAACTTCATAAGATTATCAGGCAACTATAGCAAGGAGGAAAGCAAATTAGGGCCTAGAAATTAGCAAATTCAATTATTGATGCAGCAAGAGTACTACCCTGAAAACATGGGCAACAGTTGGGGTGGATTAACCATATCTGCCAATCCCACTTCAATTAGCAATAATAATTAGGTAGTATGGCCAGAATTAAAAGGTTAGTAAAAGGTCATGGTATTGTCAATTGAACCTTGACAAGTGCAATAACTGGGTTTTTTTCATGTCAGGAGCGACTTGAGAAAGTGCAAGTCACTTCTGGTGTGAGAGAATTGGCCGTCTGCAAAGGCGTTGCCCAGGGGACACCCAGATGTTTTGATGTTTTATCATCTTTGTGGGAGGCTTCTCTCATGTCCCCACATAGGGAGCCAGAGCTAACAGAGGAAGCTCATCCATGCTGTCCCCATATTCAAACCTCTGACCTGTTGGTTTTCGGTCCAGCTGGCACAAAGGTTTAACCCATTGCACCATTGAGGGCTCCTAATACTTGGGTAATGTAAGTGGGTATGTAAGTATTATCCTACCTTTAGTCACTGTAATGTATATGTATGAACTAGCATGCTATAGTGGTTTTGAGTGTTCGTCTACAGTGGTTCTCAACCTGGGGTCCCCAGATGTTTCTGGCCTACAACTCCCAGAAATCCCAGCCAGATTACCAGCTGTTAGGATTTCTGGGAGTTGAAGGCCAAAAACTTCTGGAGACCCCAGGTTGAGAACCAGTGGTCTAGGAGGACTATGGAAAAGCAGAGTTCAAAACTTGCTCAACTATGGAAACCCACTGAGTAGCCTTGGTCATACTCTTTAAGCCTCAGAAGGCAGAAATGATAAACCTGCCTCTGAACAATCTTTACCAAGAAAGTTCCATGATATGTTTACCACAGAATTGCTATTAATCAGAAATTACCTGTGAGCACACAACAAACATTGTGGTCAAATGTTTAACTCAGTTGATCAGTATCTGGCTTTTTTTTTTCTTCCAGTTTTATTTCTGTAGTATCCAATAGGAGTGTGCATTTTTTCATAAGTCCTCATAAGTCGTATCAAATTCATTAAATTCGTACTTACAAGGTTATATCCGACACATGGGCATGGCCCGCACCACAAACTTAAGAACTGAAACTTACCAAGTACTTTTCATTTGCATTTTTTAAATCTCAGAAGCCTCACAAAGTCAGTTTTATTTTCAGCACAAGCAAGCAAAGCAAAGCCAAAAAGGCTGCCTTTCCTCTTTAAATTAATGGCCTCTCACCATTAGGAGAGGGAAATCAGGGAGCTGTGTTTGCTGGGAAAGAAAGTACAGAATTCTGCGAAATGTAGTTTGGGAAGGCAAGGAACCCTTTGGCAGAGAATGCAAAAGGCCCTGCCCTAAACTACTTTTCCCATAATTCTGCTCTCATCAGAAAGCCCCAATCAGGAGAAAGGAGAGATTTGTCCCTCTGTAGCAGCAGCCAGACAGAGTTCCAATAAATTGTTGAATCTGCAAAGAGGAGGACTGATTGATACTTCAATACAAGTAAGTAAATCAATGGTGGACTAGGAGGAATGGCCATCTGTCAGGAGAGTTTTGATGACACCCTTCTTCCTGGAAGAAGGGAGTTAGACTAGATGGCCATTGGGGGTCCCACCCAACTCTAGGATTCTGAGAAAATGTAGAATTGGTTAATATTGGTTTCTATTGCTTAATATATGTGAGACATTTGATGAGATAGCTGTGGTTACTTTTTAAAAGTTTTTGTCAAAACATTAAAAAATCTCTAAAATCAGTAGATGTATTAGTATTAGATCTCCTGTAACCTTGTGTCATTTTATAGAAAAGTAGTATTTTTAAAAAATTTGTTTATAAAAACTTTGAATATTCCCCAGAAATCTGTGGATATCTGGAACATTCTGAGACCTGATGAGCTAACAGTGGTAAATGTGCCATTGTAGCAAGTTTCAATAGCTGTAAAAATGAGAGAGAGAAAGCCCCTGGAGTCTCCTCAATTATAGTAAATATGTGCAATTACTATAATGAAAAAGTAACCCAATTTTGTTACTCTCGTTATAGTAACAAAATTTTCACTATATCTTAGAAACACTTTAGAAATGAAATGACAGCGTCCACTAATTGTGGGCATAAAAGAGAGAGTGTCTTCCCAGTCTACGGGAGTTAAGAACCCATTCCAGCACTCTCAAGGGAATCTGGATCCGACATCTTCTAGATTATCCCCCCACCCACAATGCTGGCCAGGTGCTTTGGCCTTTACACCTGCTCCTCACCACTCTGAGGGCCCCACCTATGACCACTTGTTAAATGGCCATGCCCCATCCCCTTTTCAGATGGCCAGTCAAACACTGGGCACCTAATCTGTGCTGCAGAGCCTCCAAGAGAAGTAGGTCTATGCATGGGGATTCCTACGATCTCTGGGAGGGGGAGGTATGACGGTAGGCGCAGGCTGAATACTAGAGGGAGGTTGAGTCGGCAGGAAACTCGGCCCCCCTCTAACCTGCGGCCTATCCCCAGGTACATCTGTGACAGGCAACCAGTCTCCTCCCCTCCTACTCTGGTGTTAGTGAATGCTAGGTCCATAAGGAACAAAACTGCTACCATCAGGGACTTTCTTAATGATCAGGGAGCTGACCTAGTGTGTATTACAGAAACTTGGATCCAAGAGGGGGATGAGATCCTACTCCAGGAAATAACATCTCCAGGTTATGCAATCACTCACCAGATGCGGACTGGGAGGCGGGGGGGTGGGGTGGCTATGCTCGCCCGAGAAAGTTTTTCTCTTAGGGCGGTTCCTGTGCTGAGCATCTCTGGCATTGAAAGTGTTGGCCTGGTGTGGGATTCCTGTGAGAGCATAGCCTTTCTGCTGGTGTACCGTGCGCCCAGCACACCAGCGGACAGCCTATCCCAGCTGCTTGAGACTGTGTCGGAGTGGTCCCTGAGGTTCCCCAGACTTATCGTCTTGGGGGATTTCAATATCCACGCTGATGCTGACTCTTGTTCATTAGCGGCTGTGGACCTAGTGTCTACCATGGAGACACTAGGACTCTCCCTCTGTACTACTGGGCCCACGCATCGGGTGGGGCACACGTTAGATTTGATTTTCAGCGCAGGAATTCAAGTGACCCAAGCCTCCACAATAGAGGTTCCATGGTAGGATCACTGCGCCCTGAGAGTCCGGTTGGAGCATGCCTACCCACGCTGCCAGGGCGCCGAGCCAATTTGGGCTCGCCCAAGGAGACTTATGGAACCCAGTAGGTTCCGGAATGCTCTGAGGGATCTGGAGCCTGCCAGCGACTCGATCGATGTGCAGGTGGACACATGGAACATCAGGCTATCCAATGCACTCAACGAGATCGCCCCTAGACGCCCTCTCAGACCCCGCCGAAATCGGTCTCCTTGGTTCACCGAGGAACTTCGACTGATGAAGCAGGAAAAGAGACAGCTGGAGGGCGTGTGGCGAGAACTCCGTGACAGAGCATCGAGATCAGCTTATGAGGCATTCAGGGAATCCTATGAGCATGCTATCACTGAGGCAAAGCGAGTATATTATGCTTCTTTGATAATGTCTGCTAGCTCACGCCCGGCAAAATTGTTCAAAATAATTCAATCTCTAACGACGGTTCCTACCGTCCCAAAAAGTGGTAATCAGGCCCCTCCAGCCGAGGTTTTTCAGAGCTATTTTGCAGACAAGATCTCGCTACTTCGCCGGGACCTCCCTGCCACAATTGATACAGTGAGAGAACTTGAGACCCCGTGGCCACTTGCTGGGCCCATCCTCGACCGGTTCATCCCCCTGGATGCAGGGGCTGTCGATAGGCTCATAGCTGCAGCTAGACCGACCACTTGCTCCCTCGATCCGTGTCCCTCTTGGTTGGTGAAATCCTGCTTGGAGGGATTACGTGACCCTCTGTTGAAGATCATAAACAGCTCCCTTGAGCAAGGAGTCTTTCCAGAGGGTTTAAAAGAGGCGGTGGTCTCTCCTTTGCTGAAGAAACCAGATTTAGATCCCTCGGTTCCCTCCAGTTACCGCCCAGTTTCAAATCTCTCGTTCCTGGGCAAGGTGATTGAGAGGGCAGCAGCAGAGCAGTTGCAGCAATTCCTAGACAACACAGCCAGACTAGATCCCTTCCAATCTGGCTTCCGTGCAGGGCACGGGACAGAGACTGTGCTGGTCTCCATCACGGATCACCTTCGATGCCAGCTTGACCAGGGCGGGTCAGCGCTGCTCGTGCTATTGGATCTCACAGCAGCATTTGACACAGTCGACCACAATCTCTTGACCCACCGCCTTGCTGTTGCTGGAGTCAGGGGGACAGCTTTAAACTGGCTGTCCTCCTTTCTTCACAACCGTGGACAGCGAGTGGAGAGGGGAGGCCTGGTCTCTGAGAGGTACCCTCTATCTTGTGGGGTTCCTCAGGGGGCCATTCTCTCCCCTCTGTTGTTTAACATCTATATGCAACCACTTGCTCAGCTGGTTCGAGGTTTTGGGCTTGAGTGTTATCAGTATGCCGATGACACTCAGCTGGTGCTGAAGATGGAAGACCGACCGGACTCTGTACCCGATTGTTTCCATCAGTGCCTCGAGGCCGTTACTGGATGGCTGCGTGCCAGCAGGTTGAGGGTGAATCCAGCAAAGACGGAGATCCTATGGCTGGGTGGACCGGGCAGTGGGGACATCCATCTGCCCACCCTGGATGGCAAGGCGTTACGCCCGTCATCATTGGTAAAGAGTCTGGGAGTCCTTTTGGACCCTCTGCTGACAATGGAGGCCCAGGTCTCCGCCGTGAGCAAAACCGCCTTCTTTCACCTGCGGCAGGCTAGACGGCTGGCCCCCTACCTGTCCAGGGACGACCTAGCTACGGTGATCCAGGCCACGGTCATCTCAAGGCTGGACTACTGTAACGCCCTCTACATTGGCCTCCCTCTGTTGGTGATTCGGAAGCTCAAGTTGGTACAAAACACAGCTGCTCGGCTTCTTGCGGGAATTCCGATGAGATGCCACATAACACCAATCTTACTACAGCTGCATTGGTTACCAATTGAGCACCGGATCACTTTCAAAGTGATGGTACTCACCTTTAAGGCCTTGCATGGTCTGGGGCCAATGTATCTGAGGGATCGTCTCACCCCCTACCAACCCCAGAGATCCCTCCGCTCTGAGGACCAAGATCTATTGGAAGTCCCCAGTGTCAAGACCTTGCGTCTAACGGCAACCAGACGCAGAGCCTTCACAGCAGTGGCGCCATCAGTCTGGAATGCTCTGCCACCTGAAGTTCGTGCACTGCGGGACTTACCAGCTTTCCGCAGGGCATGTAAGACATACCTGTTCCGACAGGCTTTTAATGTTTGATACTGTTGTTTTTAAATTGTTTTAAATTGCTTTTAAACTTTGTTAGATTTTAGCTATTCTTGTAAGCCGCTCCGAGCCCCAGGGGAGTGGCGGCATATAAGTTTAAATAATAAATAAATAAATAAATAAATAAATAAATAAAATAATTTTGTAATGACATTTGAAACTTTTTTTTTATCAATCACACATGCCTAGTATTCAATAATAGTGTCTTTCTAACAAATCCCACTGCAAGAATGTATACTGAACCCAGAATATGCCTCTGGGCATTTGAGCTGCTTCTGGTTTCTGGCTTGTTTTGAATCTCTTATACTACAATAATAACTGCATGTGGCTAAGCTTTGGTTTAGGCTGTGAGAAACCCAAACAAGTCTCCTTCAATTAAAAGACTCATCATATATGGTTTTGGGAAAGCATGACTCAGCATGATAAAGAATAGCCATAAATAGGTTCTGCACTTTATTTAAAACCAGAACCCTGAATGACAGCTATGGAATGGGTGTCTCATATTGGTGCTGAGACATGGGGAATATTCATTGTCCTGTTTCTTGAGAACTACCCCCGGAGGTGAAAAGACTGGGGTATAAAAACTCTAAATAATAAATAAATAAATAAATGTGTGGTACATCCCATTTGAATTATTGTTATGCTCTCGATGTGGGGTTGTCTTTGAAAAGTGTTCTGTTGGTTCAAAGAGCTACAGCCAGATTGCAAATTAGGGGTGCATCTTGACAGGGCAATAAATGATGCTGATCCAGAGTGGAGTACTCCAGAACAGAATAGCACTGGGCTGAGTAATGAACAACTCCGTTTTCATGTCCACTAGGCACTGTAAATGGCCTATCAAGGGGGCAAAGTAGGTGCTATCTCCTGCTCGCGGGCCGAACATGGGGTGGTGGTGTAACCAAGTGTGGCCACATCTCAATTAGGAAGTGGCACAACTGATTACAAGTGCTCGAAATCGTAGGGAAACTCCTGAGTATCCCATGACTTCTGTTATTGTGGTTCAAGGCCGCACGAAGCTAAATAGTACCATGCATTGTGATACCACCACAGAGCTGATTCAGTCCCCTTTCACATTAAAATGCCATGATAAAATGAAAATGCAGCCTAGGGCTGGCTACAGGGAGCAATTTCTGGACACAATTAAAGCCATTAATGACTTACATCCAGGTATTTTAATATTTGTAATATTTAATATTTTAATTTGCAAACTGTTTATTTTTGTAATGTTATGCTTTTAATATCTTTTTATTGTTTTTAACATATTTATTTAATATGCTGGTTGTTATCCCGACTCCCATTATCAGGGGAAAGTTAGGATACAAATGAAAATGATCATCATCATGATATGAAAATGTAAGAAGAAAGAGGGAGGGAGACAGAGAGATCTATTACTGCTATTAAATAAAAATGGAATAAAATCTTATTTTTTTCAGGAGTAAAGAAAGATTTTCTAAATTGATTTTTCATAATCCATCTAGTTCGATTCTTAACATAATTAGTCTCAAAGAGTCAATGTAAAGTTAAACTGTCATTTTGAGTCCCTTAAATACAATATTAATTATTTTTAAATGAATTCATGTGATTTCAGTTATACTTTAATGGTGGTTAAATTTAGTTTAATTGACTAAAATGTTACATCTATCATTACGCTTAAAAGAATCAGGTCGTTGTTCAATAAAATACGTTGAACTATGTGAAATAATGAGATAATGTGAACAGGTTAAAAGTATATTTTAAAAAGGAGACACTCAGGAATATCCATTACATCTAAAGAAAAATGTAAATTCTTGTTGAAAATGTATTATTATTATTATTATTATTATTTTAAAAAGAGGGCAGTTGATGATGATGCTTTTCCTCAAAATTAGTATTCAAAGTGGCTCACAATGAAAAGAACAATTCAAATTGGGAACATTCAAGTGAGCATTAAAATAGGATTAAATTATTCATATTATTTAAAAAAATAGACTTTGATTTGAAAGAATAAAATGAAATTTAAATAAGCGAAAAAGCTATTCAAAACAATTCACTTAAAAATACAGCACACCCTAAGTTCATTCTTTAAAAGCTTTGTATTTTAAAGCTCTGTTGGAATAAAAAGAATTTTCTCTGCTGATGGGAAAACAACAAGGAAGGGGCTATTTTAGCCTTTCTGGGAAGGGAGTTCTGGAGTCTATGGACAGTGATCATGAAGTCCCTTTCCCGCCTTCTTAACAACCTTACTGCTAACAAAACAACTATCTTTTGAACATCTTGAGATGTATCTCTGGTCTTTTCTGTAATGCCATATTAAGCTGTTTAACTATTTTTTTAAAACCCAGTCAAAACACTTGAGGACAATTTAAAATGATGCACAGATAGCAATTTGTATGGAATCAGGTTCCAAAAGCTTGTTGTTGCTGATGCCAGAATGACTCCAGCGTTGGTACCATTCTAGGAGAGGGTGGTCAAAAACTAGGCCGCCACAGCAGTTGCTCCCACAAGTGTATACAGGAAATAAGCCTTCTCTTGTGTATCAAGGATCCAAGGCATTTAGGGCTTTGCATGTCATCACAAATCCACAAGACTCTACACTCACTTGGGAATCACTTGGCCGTTCTCTTGTTGGAATGCAACTCACAACAAGCTCTAGCCAACATAGTTCAAAGTGAAGAATGCTGAGAGTTGCACTTAAACAACATCTGAAGGGCCACATAATTCCCACTCAATGCTGTAGACCCCAGAAGACACTCTTACACCATATTTTCTATCTAAGATGCTGTGAGTCTGCCTGGAGCTGTTTTTGTTCGCTTGCTTACTTGTTCACTTGTGCAACTGAGGTTGGGAAGGATACAGTTTTGAATCACACTTTTCATAATCTCTCAGCAAGCACAAATAGAGCTTCCGTATGCTTATAACTTAAGAAATTCCTATAACTAAAATTCAGTAAGAAAAGAATGTAAACAGTAAAAGCAGTTTGACCAGGATGGAAGGAATAATTTATAATCTGGACAAGACTTCATCAAAATTCATTTGTATCTTGATAATGAATTTCATAGCCATAAACACAGGTTATGTTTTTTTTTATCTGAAATGCTTGAGACTAGAAGTATTTGGATTTTGCATTTTTTGGAATTTTTCTATATACAAATATTATGTGCATAATCAGATATCTTAGAGATGGACCCAGGTCTAGATATGAAATTCATATATGTTTCATATATACCTTGCAAACATAGCCTGAAGGTAGTTATTAAAATAATTCTGTACATGAAATGTGCATAAATGTTGTGCACATTCAATTGTCAGAAAGCAAAAGTGTCACTATTTCAGCCCCATTTGTGGATAATTTTGAATTTTGGAGCTTTTTGGATTTCAGAATTCCAGATAAGGGAAACTTAACCTGTAATATTTGTTAGCTACAAGACCAAAACACACTTACGCTTGACAGTAAGGTCTTTTTTGGTGGCTGACAAAGTTATTTACGGTTAACATCATCTTGCAGGTTTCACAGTGAAAGCAGGCCTTATGCCATGTCTGGAAATAGCAAGGACAAGAATACAGTGAAAGTTACTTCTGTGGCAATTCAATACATGTATAAAAAAGCAGATCTATTTCTGTCATGTAATCTTTAAGAGACATAAAATGTTTCGCTAACTATCAGCAAATCTTAGGTTTGACATCAAAGTCAATCATCATTTATAAAGATTAGAATAATTTAGGATTGTTTTAAATGATTTAAATTCATATAGTTGTTTAGCTATTCAGATAATGTTTGTGGCTATATTAGATCAGAACTTTTTCCCTTATGCCCAAGAACAGCAATACTGACCTGATCAATACAGTTAATCTTCTCTGCGGGATAAACCCCGTAGCCACATCTGGCACAAGGCTGGATATTCATCTTGAAATTATCCAAGGAAATATTTAAATTAGAAAAAAACCCACAAAACTTTTGAGGGATACAAAAGTACAAAAAAGAAAATGCGTTGCTTCGTATGAAACTCTCCAATCTGTCCACGGTTCAACGTTCTGCTACTCTGTTGCTGCGCTTCTTTCAAACTCAGCTGTTGTCTGGTTTTTAAAGCTGCCACTTACGAAGAGGGGTTATTTTGGCAACTGTGTACGAGTTCATGGGAGGAAATGCAACAGGAGAATTCAGTGATACCTTTCTTTAAATAGAAGAGTGAACTCACAGAGAAACCTCATGATTATATGAGTGAGAGCAACTAATTGTTAATATTTACACTATGGAGCTTCAAGACAGACTTCTAAATATATGTTGTTTCATCTTCAGATTATTATTTATTTGCTAAGGATCACCATTAAGGAAAGAGGAACAAGTCAAAGACATTTCTGAATTAAACACTCATCCCTCATACAGCTGATTCAGACTTAATTACTGGTAGTTCCTATAAGCGTGCAATGCCCAATCTGTCTCACATGAAAATTGAAAACTTGTTCCTCAGATGAATAAGCATACACAGGAATTCTACTTTAGATGGCAAAACTATGCTTATAATAAGCCTCAAAATTGCACTGCTTCCAAAAAACACTTCCTAAGTCTTTGAAACACAATTTATTCAAAGACTAGACATTATATAGGAAATTAGAAAATGTATCTGATTGAACGTAAAATGATCCAGAATATCTATTTTGATTTTTTAAAATCAAGAATAGAGTTAGGATTCCGCAAAAAATAAATGCGGAACTGAAAAAATTTGGAGCTGACAGAGGGAGCTCATCCATGCTGTCCCCGGATTCGAACCTCTGACCTGTTGGTCTTCAGTCCTGCCAGCACAAGGGTTTAAACCAGGGGTCCTCAAACTAAGGCCTGGGGGCCGGATGCGGCCCTCCAAGGTCATTTACCCGGCCCTCGCTCAGGGTCAACATAAGTCTGAAATGACTTGAAAGTACATAACAACAACAACAACAATCCTATCTCATCAGCCAAAAGCAGGCCCACATTTCCCATTGAAATACTAATAAGTTTATATTTGTTAACATTGTTCCTCATTTTAATTATTGTATTGCTTTTAAGTGTTTTTTACACTACAAATAAGATATGTGCAGTGTGCATAGGAATTCATGGGGTTTTTTTTTTCAAATTATAATCCGGCTCTCCAACAGTTTGAGGGACTGTGACCTGGTCCTCCATTTAAAAAGTTTGGGGACCCCTGGTTTAAACCATTGCACCATCGGAGGCTCCTGACCACCACTAAGTGATAGAGAAGGTTCCAACTTACATACAACCTGGTATTTTGCTTTTTGCTGCCTCATACGCTTGCTAGTTTTCAAAAGCAACAATGAGGTAGATGAGAGATTATGTAGTACAAACAAACCAGTGAGCTGTAACATTTAAAAGGCTTTTAAAAGTCTTTTTAAAAGCAAATAAAAGCATTTAAGCTACTGTTGGCAAAAGCGAAAGTAAAATTAAAAAATAAGCATTTTTACTATATTACAATAATGGCAAAGATGTTCAGGCGTACTTCAGTTAGCTAAGCAGAAATGTTCCCAGGTTCTTATTTCTTTAACGGAAAATGAGGTGCCAGAGACAGAAATAATGGGAAGGATAAGAATACGACACCACAAAAAAGAAGAGCGGTATAACATGCTAAAAGAAACTTTTTTATTCCCAAATGACAGCAAGCATATCTGAAAGGAAACAACTTAGCAAAACTTCCTTAAGTAAACAAAAACAATTCGAACACTTGAAGCCTCCTTCCAAAATGCATCCAGGGATGACATTTTCTTTCAACTGGCCTTATGTTTTCCATTTCACTGGCTAAACTTACAGATATATGTATGTTTATTTCAATATACTGTGGGTAGCTGTTGAAGAAGGCTAATTTGCTTGCTCCTTTTCTATTTTGCTGTCCTTGTGTTTATTAAGAGATTTTTTTTTCATGTCTGCGGTCAGTAGGCATATAAGTACTATCAGCTAGTATAAAAACTGGCTTTTCCCAGCTCAAGCTTCACTGCACCATTTATTATGAGCTGAAACCTGACACAGAATGTCTTGTCTTTTTCCAGTATCACTTTGTCATTCTCCCAATGTGTTTGCTGCTAAAAGGACTCCAACTTGACAAAGGAGTGTGAAAAGTGGGAATGTACAGACAAATAAATAAATAAATAAATAAAGAGTTTGCAAAAAGAAGCTTTGCTAGCTATATTTTGCCACATAACTCTATCTATTGATAGATATCCCTGCTCACTATATAGCTATTTATTTATTTACCATCTGCTTTATCTCTCCACCCAGAGATTCAAACAGCTCGCAATTAAAAATATTGCAACTTCAAATATAGAAATATACAATAATAAAACAGTATTATCATTACATATGATTATATATTATCAATAGTATTATAATTAATGCCACTATGAGCCACCTAGGACCTTAAGATCATCAGGGGAGGCCCTGCTCTCAGTCCTCCCACCATCTCAATCACGCTTGGTGGGGATGAGAGACAGGGCCTTCTCTGTGGTGGCCCCTCGGCTATGGAATTCTCTCCCAAACAAAATCAGATCTGCTCCATCTCTCCTGTCATCTGAAAAAAGTGAAATCCTGGCTGTGGTATCAGGCCTTTGTGGACTAGACTGATTTGCTGGCAAAGTTATGGTTTTAATGGACTAAGATGGACTGCTTTTAGGATTACGACTGAATTCGGTGTTGTATTTAATGTTTTTATATCATTTTTATACTGTTTTATTATATTATGTATATTTATTCTTTTATTGTGGGCACCATGCTGTGCTGGTTGTTAGCTGCCCTGAGTCCTTCTGTGGAGGTATAGAACGGGATATAAATGCCCTAAATAAATAATCATAATAAATTAGCATTATTATATTACAATATTATTATATATTATTATATTGTATTATTAGTATATTGTATTGCATTACAATATTATTATTAATTTTATATGTATATACAATATATTATATTATGAGCATAGAAGAATATTAATATTATATATTATTATCTTGTACTAATGCTAATATACTTCGATATTATTAGTAATGTGTTGTCAAAGGCTTTTGTGGCTGGAATCACAGGGTTGCTGTGAGTTTTTCAGGCAACCCAATTATTAGTAATATAATATATAATGCATAATATATAATGTATAATAATATATAATATATTATAATTATATTTGACTAGGTAGTTCCAAAGAACTGGCCCAATATTAAGTTCCAGCACTTTAGCATGGCCCTCCACTCTATAATCCTGACATTTTAATGCCCATAAACATTATTCTCCCAGCCCTGCCTTTATGAATTTTGCACTTTCCCTTAGCTCTATCTAGGAATTTGCACAAACCCAGAGCCCTCTGAACTCAACACTTTTATCATTCTGATTGGTACTGTTATTATGATGTTCTGTTTTATTGGGATATGTTTTTTATTTGGTTTTGTTTTAATGCTATATTATTGTGTAAAGTTTTTAACTTTGTGCTCTCTGGGCTTGTCCCTTTGTAAACCGCCCTGAGTCCCTTTGGGGAGATGGAGGCAGGGTGTAACAATAAAATTATTATTATTATTATTATTATTATTATTATTATTATTATATTGTACTACATTATTATACCACAACACATATAATATACCACCAGTATATTGTACTATTACTTACTTAGGTGATCCCTCATTGTCCGAGTAAGATTGCCCTCCAAGTGCGGTGTCCTAGAGGTGGGTCCATAGGTGACTGTGGAGCTCTCACGCAGTGAGGGCTTTGGTTTCCAGGTGGAAGGCAGTCCCGGTCTGGGTTGGCTTGATGCGCCTTCCTCTTGGCACGTTTCTCTCTTTCGCCCACCATTTGTGCCTCTTCAAATTCTACATCACTGCTGGTCACAGCTAACCCGCTAGAGCGCTCAAGGGCCAGGGCTTCCCATATTATACTATTAGTATTATATAATACCTTGCATTATATCATTAATTGTAGCATTGATTAATTAATTATGCATTATTTATTTATTTACCACATTTGTATATCACCTTTCTCAGCCAGAGGCGACTCAAGGCAGTTCACAGCGATTTGATGCCATAAAAATTATAAAAATACAATTAAAACAATTATAAAAACAATTAAAACATTTAAAATGTGATATAAAAAACAATACAGCCTGTAAAAACAAAATCCTCGGCGTCTCCTTACTAAAATAGCTGTCCAATTGCATTGTCAGTCGTTCCATATATTAGTTCTCATCTAATTCCGTACCAATAGTAAAAACTTGCTCGAAGAGCCAGGTCTTAACCATTTTGAGGGAATGTTAGAAGGGAGGGAGCCGATCTTATATCCCTGGGAATGGCATTCCCTAGCCAAGGGGCCACCACTGAGAAGGCCCTGTCACTCATTCCCGCCAAATGTATCTGTGAGGAAGGCGGGATCGAGAGCAGGGCCTCTCCAGATGATCTTAAAGTCCTAGTTGGTTCATAAGTAGAGATAGGTAAGCCGAACTATTTAGGGCTATAATTAATATAATATATTATACTAGCCATCCCCTACCACACGTTGCTGTGGCCCAGTTTGCGTATAAGTGTTTTTTGTGTGTATATATTTGTGTATATGTGTGTTTGTGTATATATATATATGGTTTTGCACATGCGTTGTAATTTATTTTTTATTTTTTTGCTTTTTAAGTCCCTTTCATTGTGTTTTTCAATGTTTTTATGAGTGATGGACACTCGTTGGTCTGATAGGTGTATCACGTCCAAATTTGGTGTCAATTCGTCCAGTAGTTTTTGAGTTATGTTAATCCCAAAAATGAACATTACATTTTTATTTATATAGTGTTCTGTCTTCCAGGAATATAGTTTGTATTACCTTTTAGTTGCATGGGATAGTGTTCCTTTGCATTTCCCCAGGGCTGCTACAGACCCAGCAGCACCCTGGAAGTTAAACAGTATCAGAGTCTGGAAAGCCAGACTGCAGGCCCTCTGCAGTTATTGGTTTAGAAAGGTATCTCTTTGGGTCTAGAGACCGCCCTTTTTCCTCGGTTGAGATCTCCATTTTGGAATCTCCCCTGCCTCCTTCAGTAGAGAAAGAAAGCTTCAGATGTGCTGTTGGTCAGGCAGGTAACTCTGAAAAAAACCATTGTAAGAATGACTGAGTTATTTAGACAGAGAAGCTGATTGAGATACTATAAAGAAGCTAATTGAAACAGAGATAGAATAGCAATTGAGTAATTGAGCTATTGAGTTATAGATAGATATTGAGTTATTGAGAAATAGTTATTGAACACCTTTTGCTTCATCTCCAAAACCAACCTTGGGCTGGAATAGGGAAGGCCTACGCTTTCTAAAAGATAGTGGCTCAGGGTTGGGGTAACAAGATCTCAGGATTTTTTCTACCATTTGGATGAAGGCAGCTCAGTGACTAGAGAAAAGGAAAAGAAAGAACATCTCTGTGGTTTCACCAATTGACTGTTTTGTTTGTAACTTTAACAAGCTGTGCCAAGTCTGCAAGGACGTTGAGAAATAAATATTCTGTTTTGATGTTCAAAGCCTGTAGTAGCCTCAGTTGTGGGAATCTCAAGCTTCTAAAGAAAGACCCCCCGCGGTCCACCCAGACAAAGAGAGAAGGACATCTTAGTTTTATTTTTATAGGGTCTGGGTGTGACGGCACATACAGATATTATATAATAGAAAGAGAGAGTCTATACTATATAACTATGCTAGTCTATACTTTGGGAAACTTAGACCTCCAACTAAATTCTAAGAATACATTCTGAATTTTTTTCCTATGGCTCCTTTTCTCCTTCTTGTTACAGAAACTCTTGCCAGCATTTTTCCCCCCTGCGTTACCATTTTTATACAGTTTTCAAAGTGTCACAGTGATTATTTGATCAGGATTATACTGCTCGTTCTTCTACCTTCGTGTATTTACTCAGCTTGTAAATGAGCCCCAGGGCTACAAAGGGCAGTGAAAGGGCGTATATATTTTCCTGGGACAACTTGG
The DNA here is from genome assembly GCF_037176765.1 of Anolis sagrei. Lineage (NCBI taxonomy): Eukaryota > Metazoa > Chordata > Lepidosauria > Squamata > Anolidae > Anolis > Anolis sagrei. The sequence goes on along the minus strand of NC_090023.1, from coordinate 207,215,796 downwards.
CTTTGCTTGAGCCAAACTGCGCTGGGCGCTTCATTCCAGCAGGTGGCGCTGTTGGGAAGCGAGGGCGCCGCAGCCACGCAGGCGGGCGAGAGAAAGAGGGAGAGCGGTTTCCACTTTCGAGGCTGGAGGCGGGAGCCTTTGCCGAGCGAGAGAGGCGCAGGAGGGGCCGCCTTTTGCTTTCGCTTTCTGCGTAACTGAGCCCAGCTGCAGCAAGGCTTCCCATTCGCGGCTCTCAGGCAAGTTTCTCCTTAAAGTTGGGGCTGAAGGGAGGGGGCGGGAACCCATAGTTGTCATCCAAACTACCCTTCCCCTCCTCCCAAGCCCCCTTCCTTCCCCTTTGCCTGGAAGAGAAAAGCTGGATTCACACTTGCATAGCATCCAAAAAAAGCAAAACCAAAGCAAAGAAGTCCTAAATTGACACTATTATGGATACATCTGAATGCATCTTGACACCCCTTTTAAGTGGCTATGGCTCAGTGCTATGGAATCCTCCGATTTGTAGCTTGGCAAGTGAAGGCTACTGAAGACCTTGCAAAACTACAACTCCCACAATCCCAGGGCAGTTAAAGGGGTGTCAAACTGCATTAATTTTGCATTGTAGATGCACCCCATGTTCCCCAAAAGCCAATTCTTCTTGGGATTTGCTCCTTTTTCTTTTCCTATTATTACTGTTATTTGAAACACAGCAAGATGAGTCGTATAATCATAGAATTGGAAGAGACCTCATGGGCCATCCAGTCCAACCCCCTACCAAAAAGCAGGAATATTGCATTCAAAGCATTCCTGACAGATGGCCACCCAGCCTCTGTTTAAAAGCTTCCAAAGAAGGAGCCTCCCCCACACTCCAGGGCAGAGAGTTCCACTGCTGAACGGCTCTCACAGTCAGGAAATTCTTCCTAATGTTCAGGAGGAATCTCCTTTCTTGTAGTTTGAAGCCATTGCTCCGCGTCCTAGTCTTCAGGGGGAAAAAACTTGTTCCCTCCTCCCTATGACTTCCCCTCACATCTTTACACATGGCTATCATGTCTCCTCTCAGTCTTCTCTTCTTCAGGCTAAACATGGCCAGTTCTTTAAGCTGCTCCTCATAGGGCTTGTTCTCCAGACCCTTGATCATTTTAGTCATCCTCCTCTGGACACATTCCACCTTGTCAATATCTCACTTCTGTTGTGGTGCCCAGCAGGCCTGTAGCCAGGATTTTGATTCGGGAGGGGCTGAGTTTGATTCGGGGGGGGGGGGAGGCTGAGTCTGAGTGAAAGAGGGTCTACCCTAGCAAACCTTTTGTATCATTACCCCAATACCCCCATGCATATGGGATATATTGAGCATATGAATAAACATAACAGTTTAAATAATGTACCAGTAAGGCCTTCTCACGGACCATCATGAGAATTTCGGGGGGGGGGGGGGCTGAAACCCCTCAAGCTGCTCCCCCCCCCCCTCCGACTAAATGCCTGGTGCCCAGAATTGGACACAGTATGATTCCAGGTGTGGTCTAACCAAGGCAGAATAGAAGGGTAGCATGACTTCCCTGGATCTAGACACTATACTCCTGTTTATGCAGGCCAAAATCCCATTGGCTTTTTTCGCCACTGCATTACGTTGTTGGCTCATGTTTAACTTGTTGTCCACGAGGACTCCCAAGATCTTTGTCACATGTACTGCTCTCGAGCCACGCGCCCCCCATTCTTTATTTTTCCATTTCATTTTTTTCTGCTTAAGTGGAGTATCTTGCATTTCTCCCTGTTGAACTTCATTTTGTTAGTTTTGCCCATCTCTCTAATCTGTTAAGGTCATTTTGAATTCATGCTATATTAAATACATGACATCCAACTGGCTTTCAGTTTTCTTCTTACTCACAAATGGACGGACAAACTCATTCCAGAACAGGGTCACACGTGTGTCCTGTGCTTAAAAAAGAAACTGAAGCTCAGTGGGAAGTAAAACATTGCTAGCAACAATATATCCACACCCAAGTCCAATTCAGGGTCCAGAGTCCCAGTCCAAAGCCTGTTCATTATCAATTCTCATGAATCATTGTGATTACTGTCAAACCTGCTACCCAAATGCCATGATTTGAGCTTTTTCCTAAAAGAGAAATGGAATCAACCTAATTTTACTGGGAGTGCATTCCACAGATGGGGGACACCACCAAGAAGGCCCTGTCTCTCTTCCCCACCAACTGCACTTGGTGGCGGGATCAGGAGCAAGGCGTCCCCCAACTATCTTAGACTCCGGGGTGGATCACAGAGGGAGATACGTTCGAACAAGTAAGCTGGGCTGAAACCATATAGGGCTTTATAGGCCAAAACCAGCAGTTCAAACCCAGTTAAAAGCAGATATTGTGAGAGTTTCTGCCTTAATATTCTGGGCCATATGGCTGTGTGGAAGGGCCCTTAGTCTAGAGCAGAGTTTCTTAAAGGCTCCTTCCACACAACCCTATATCCCAGAATATCATGGCAGATGATGTTTACTCAGGTTACACTGATTTCAGTGTATTTATTTCCTTGTGCACACAGCTATGGTCTAAATAAGTGTGGCCCTTACTGATCTAGAATCTATTCATGGGGTTTGTGTATTTATTCATTTATTTACCATATTTATATACCGCCCCTCTCAGCCCAGAGGCGACTCGGAGCGGTTCACAACTTGGCAGCAATTCAATGCCTCAACAATTATAACAAGTAAAACAATCATAAAATTCTATTAAAAATGATAGCAAACAATATAAAAACCATATAAAGCCTTAAAACATTATAGTGAGCATCTCCGTGTCAAGTCATTATTCCATTGCGTTATCAAGTAGTTCCATGATTCCGTAAAACTATGCTGAATTTGGGAAGGCCTGCTCAAAAAGCCAGGTTTTCCCCCTTTTTTGAAAAGTCAGGAGGGAGGGAGCTGATTTTATATCTCTAGGCAGGGCAATCCACAGTCAAGGGGCCACTGCTGAGAAGGTCCTGTCTCTCATCCCCACCAGACGCATCTGCGAGGAAGGCGGGACGGAGAGCAGGGCTTCCCCAGAAGATCTTAACGTCCTAGATGTTTGTGTGGTCTCCTTCCATATCTGTAGGGACCTACACAAGGAAGAGAGGGGTTTGTATCTCAGGCACTTGTATATCCAGCCCATCTTGTATATTTTGGTAGCTATCTCTTAGGTTTTTGGAAGCATCTCTTCTATTTACATTTCAAAAGCAAAAAATTGAGAACTTCAACTCAGAGTTTAAAAGTTCTGTGCACATTGAAAGGCTATGAATCTTCTTTTCTTGTTATGTGTCTTCTTCTGTAATTCTACGTAGGAAAAGGGGGCATTAACAGCTAATGTCATTTTATGAGTCCTGAGTCCTGTCTTTTGTTTATGCAAATAGATGGCTGAAAAACTCTCTGATGATGAAGAAGGAGGTTATGGTGATGAAACAGATGCATTCCCAAGCAGAAAAGATCGAGTATCACTCTTTCAAAAGTAAGGAGTACTTTTTAAGAAGCAAAAATTTCAGTTTCCTTGACTTTTGTGCATGTTTTTATGTTGAATTGGTATACTATATGTGAATAAGTCATTATTTGGAGATCAGAATTCATTTTTACTCTGAATCCATTAAAAAAAATAGCAAAAAGACACACATCTGAAAATGTTTTGCATATTTGTGCCTAATATCAATTGCAATATGAATCCATTTTTGCAAATAATACCAAAAACAGGAGTGTTCAATTTACTTAGTTAGATTGATCAAGGGATGACATATTGTATATACTCGAGTGTAAGCCGAGTTTTTTAGCCCTTTTTTTAAGCTGAGAAACCCCCCCCCCCCCCGGCTTATACTCGAGTCAAGGTTATTTATTATTTATTCTGTTATTATTATTATTACATTTATTCTTTTACTCTATTTAGTATTACATTTTTTATTTTTCTATATTTATTTATTAATATTATTACATTTATTTTACTCTGTTATTAATATTACATTTATTATTTTTCTCTATTGTTATTATTACATTTACATTATTTTACTGCATTAATATTATTTTTATTGCATTTATTTTACTCTCTTTATTGTTCGTATTACATTTGTTATTTTACTTTATTATTACTGTTATTACATTTCCATTATTTTACTTTATTATAACTGTTATTACATTGTATTGTCGAAGGCTTTCATGGCCAGAATCCATGGGTTGTTGTAGGTTTTTCCGGGCTATATGGCCATGTTCTGGAGGCATTTCTCCTGACGTTTCGCCTGCATCTATGGCAAGCATCCTCAGAGGTCACCTCTGAGGATGCTTGCCATAGATGCAGGCGAAACGTCAGGAGAAATGCCTCCAGAACATGGCCATATAGCCCGGAAAAACCTACAACAACCCATGTTATTACATTTCCATTATTTTATTTTATTATTACTGTTATTATTGCATTTCTATTATTTTACTCTTATTATTTGTATTACATTTATTATTTTACTGTATTTAGTATTACATTTATTACTTTTCTCTATTTATTAATATTATTACATTTATTTTACTCTGTTATTAATATAACATTTATTATTTTACTCTGTTATTACATTTACATTATTTTACTGCACTAATATTATTTTTATTGCATTTATTATTTTACTCTTTATTATTCATGTTACATTTATTTTACTTTATTATTACTGTTATTATTGCATTTCCATTCTTTCACTCTTATTATTTGTATTACATTCATTATTTTACTCTATTATTATTGGAAGAATACATAACATTTACATTGAAGAAGGTTAGAATAATGGTTTAATCAGAGTTGGACAGTCTTTTCTTAAATTACAGTTTTATGTAAATATTCAAAAACATTTAACCCCAATTAATATAATTTTATTGGTATCTATTATTATTTTGAAATTTACCAATAGCTGCTGCATTTCGCACTCTTGGCTTATACTCGAGTCAATACATTTCCCCAGTTTTTTGGTGGTAAAATTAGGTGCCTTGGCTTATATTCAGGTCGGCTTACACTTGAGGATATACGGTACCTTTTGAATGTTGATTAAAACAAAGTACACTTTGGTGGTAAGTTTTATTATGCAACATTTTAAAGATGTGTACAAAGTTCAATGATCAGGTTGTATATTACATTGTTAGAGATGAATAGTGGCATTAATGCAGGGGTATAGTCCAGATGTTGCTGAACTGGAACACTCATCAATTCTAACTACTGTAGCCAGTGATGTGTTATGATGGGAGCTGTAGTTCAACTCCATTGAGAGTTTTCTTCCTCTACCACCACTGCTTTGCAGCTTTCTTAAGAAAGTATTTGGGTGACTACCTGTCCTTCCCAACTTTAAAAAAATCTTTATGTTTTAAAATGGCCATTGACTTATCATTATCTTCATGTGTTGCATAGTTGGCCCATTAAAGTCAAATTAGACTAGCAGGTATAAAGTACATTTTTTCCTTGTGTGTGCCTTCAAGTTACTTGTCAAGTTATGGTGACCCCATGCATTTCATCATTTTTATTAGGCAAGAAATTCTCAGAAATGATTTTGCCAGTTCCTTGTTCTGAAATACTATCTCAATAAATTTAGATCTCTTTCTCAAAAGAGGCGTGTCTAGTTTTTTACCTGATTAGTTTTAAATAGCTTCCCAAAACCTTTTAATTTTTTCTTCCTTTGTTTGAAACTATATGTTAATTTTTAAGACTAAAAGTTCATTCCATTTCCAACACTTTAGGAGGTTTAATCTGGATTTAGAATTGTTTTATACTGTTGTCCAAATTTCACAGTTTTTGGTGTATTCGTAATGGTACTGATTTTAAAACTCCTTTACAAAACTTGCATTTTGAAAGTCAGAAGATAAATCCATAAAATACATAAAGGTGCCTACATTGCAAGATCTAGCCATTTTAATGTACAGGTTTAATGTAAAACAGGTAATAGTAACATCTTTATTGTGTAAATAGAGGGGAAAGAAAACCCTTCAGTTTCTGTTGTAGTCCATAATTCTTCCTTCTACGTAACGGGTCTTGCTGAGGCAAGTACTCAGTTTATGTACTGCTGTTCAACTCATGCCAGCAAATACATTTTTTTCTTACAGTTATGTGAGTTTCTAGGAATCAGACGATTTTTCTTTGGATTTAATTGCCAACAAGGGAGAAAACAACTTTCCTATTCTTCACAATTAATAATAATAATAATAATAATAATAATAATAATAAATCTTTATTTGTACCCTGCTACCATCTCCCCAAGGGACTCGGTGCAGCTTACATGAGGCCAAGCCCACAGCACATCAATAAACAAAAGCAATAACAAAACAATCAAAGCAATACAATTAATATAAATCACATAAAAAAATTAAAAAATAAATCAACAGTAACACACAAGCATTTAAAACCATGGCCAGGCCAAATGTAATAGATTAAAATTAAAAATAATGCTGGACATGGACAAGGTAGGATATAACTGGGGTATAATTTTCAAGGAGAGATGAAGGAATGCAATCAATTCCAAATCAATGGTAAAGTGCATTTTGAGGGCATATTGCTGGGGATTTTCCTTATTCTGGGAAGGCACACTGGAACAACCACGGTTTCAGGCTCCTCCTAAAGACTGCCAGAGTTGGGGCATGTCTGATGTCCTTGGGAAGTAAGTTCCAGAGTCGGGGGGCCACCACCGAGAAGGCCCTCTCCCTCGTCCCCAGCAATCGCGCCTGCGAAGGAGGTGGGAGTGCGAGCAGGGCCTCTCCAGATGATTGAAGAGATTGTGTGGGTTCGTACACAGAAATGCAGTCACGCAGGTAGGCGTGTCCCAAACCGTTCAGGCCCTCTTCTTTTTTCTATTTAGGGAGATCTGGGAAGTAGACAGGAGAAGGAAAAATAATGTAATTTTAATGTGTTGCCGAAGGCTTTCATGGCCAGAATTAATGATTGCTGTGAGTTTTCCGGGCTGTATGGCCATGTTCCAGAAGCATTCTCTCCTGACATTTTGCCCACATCTGTGGCAGGCATCCTCAGAGGTTTCCAACAGACCCCTCAACCTCTGAGGGTGCCTGCCATAGGTGTGGGCGAAATGTCAAGAGATAATGCTTCTGGAACATGGCCATACAGTCCAGGAAACTCACAGCAACCCAATGTAATTTAGTTACATTCTTATATTCTCATTATGTGGATTATAGTCCTGATTGGACAACTGAAGCCCACTGATGATACTGAACTGCAATTACATTGGCCATAAAGGCTAGGGCTGGTGAAAATTCAAGACCATTAATATCTGTGAAGCCAGAGCTGCTCAGTCCTGTTTCAGAAGTTAGATTGCTTTGGTTAGAATCCCATTTCTTTTTAGATTAAACCCATAGAATCGGTAAAATTTACAAGCATATTGACTTCTCAAGTTACTGTTGCTTTAATGGGTCTGTCCTAATTGGGACAATAAAATACTTAGGTCTTGTTTCATTATATTTATAGTCGAAATATCCAAGAATTGTCATTAATACTCATACCATATGGTATGTTAACCTATGTACAATTAATATTCATTCATGCTACATTTACTGCCAAACCAGGGATTATATTTATTGTCAAGTGTGAGGCAATTATATAATTGAACTTTATGGCAAAAAATCTGTCAGTTCAATGGGTTTTCTACTGCTCATAGGTGCAAAGAATTGGCCTGTTTGGCATGACTAGCTTTTATGTGTCTGTGGATAAAAGTGATATTATGAAAACCTGGGGTGCAAAATCTTTAACAGGTATATGCAAATCTCTGTCACCAAGAGCAGCACTTTTCAATATTCTGCATATCTGCCAATCCTTATGGCATTCCCACATGAAATCCTAATAAGTTTATTACTTAGCAGAGATGTGTGTTTACCTGATTCTAAGCGTGGGAAGGTATGATTTTGGTAACCCGGTGGAGCATTATACTTTTAAACATAGCAACCTGTTAGCTTTCTCTTACTTCCACTTACTTTGTGCTAAGTTTTATTGGATGAGTGCATAAGATACAAGTAGGAGGATTTGTAACTTGAAAAGAGTCTTGTTTTTTCAGGTCCCTAACTCTGAACATAACATTTTTGCAGCATGTAAGTTTCTCAGGAATTTTGCTTAGTGCCACCTCTTGAGCTAAGCAGCTCCGAAAGAACATCCCTTGTATTGTCTTTATATTACTTCATTAATTTCAGTTACATTGTAATTTCCCATTATTCTATTTGAGTATCATTTCAAAAAAACATTGATTTTGCTCTGCAGGAGTACCAAATATGCACACCTTTAAAAAGCCTATCTAACTTAGATTTAGATGTTTTCTATAAAATGTTTATGTGTAGATCAATAAGGAAGATCCAGAGCCTTGTCTGGAGGCCCAGGTAATTGTGCTTTTGTTAATGGTTCTTACAACTTGATAGTAGCCACAGGATGGTGAAATATCCGGGCGTCCCCTGAGCAACATCCTTGCAGATGGCCAATTCTCTCACACCAGAAGTGACTTGCAGTTTCTCAGGTCGATCCTGACACACACACACAAAAGTAGCGGTCAGAGAGAAATAGTTCTTGGTAGCAGATATAACCACTGTCTAAGGCAGATTGTATTGTTTTATTTACCTGCAGATGTAATTAGAAGGTTTTGAACTATTTTTCAAATAGTAATCACATACAATGGGTGACCCAGAATATCTTAAGATCTTGTTCATAGCATCAACAATCATCCTGATCAGATCTTGCAATTTTAGGAATGTCTCATACTTGATCTAATATATCCATCTGGAATGCAGTCTTCCTCTTTTTCTCCTCCTTTCTACCTTACCAATCATTATTTGTTTCTAATGAATCATGTTTGCTATATGGCCAAAGTACAACAGTCTCAGTTGAGATATCTAGGCTTCTAGGGAGAGTTCAGGATTGATTGGGTCTAGGGCAGTGGTTCTCAACCTGGGGTCCCCAGATGTTTTTGGCCTACAACTCCCAGAAATCCCAGCCAGTTTACCAACTGTTAGGATTTCTGGGAGTTGAAAGCCAAAAACGTCTGGGGACCCCAGGTTGAGAACCACTGGTCTAGGGCCCATTTATAATTTTTTTCAGCAGTCCACAGTATCTGTAGACCCTTCTCCAGAAGTACATTTCTAATGAATTGATTTTCTTCCTATTAACTTTCATCTAGCTTTCGGAACTATGCATTGTAATGGGAAATACACTGGCAAGGACATCCTATTCTAGATGTTAACCACTGATGTTTGCATTGTGCCGCTGTCTCCTATTTCTTCTCCTTAAGTTGCCAACTGTCTTTACATCTTTTATGGCAGAGATGAGCAAAATACAGGACTCCACATATTGTTAATCTCAGTTCGCAAAATTTCTCACCATTGACATTGCTGGCAAGGGTTCATGGAAGCTGCAACCCACAAGTATCTGGAGGACTGCACTTTCTCTACCCATATTACATGATTTTAGCTGGTGAGACCTGCTCTTTCCCTTTATTTCTATGGAATGATGCTTTCAAAATAAGGGAAGGGAACTCATGCAAGTTCCATTATGCTTTCCTGTCTTCGTTCTAGTCTTATGGATGTGCTTAAGAAAGGAGTCAGAAAAATATACAAACGATAGACAAGACCAGGGGTCCTCAAACTTTTTAAACAGAGGGGGCCAGGTCACAGTCCCTCAAACTGTTGGAGGGCCAGATTATAATTTGAAGAAAACATGAATGAATTCCTATGCACACTGCACATATCTTATTTGTAGTGCAAAAAAACCGACTTAAAAATGATACAATAATTAAAATGAAGAACAATTTTAACAAATATAAACTTATTAGTGTTTCAATGAGAAGTGTGGACTTGCCTTTGGTTGATGAGATATTTATTTAGTTATTTATTTACAGTATTTGTATACCGCTTTTCTCACTCCGAGGGGGACTCAAAGCAGTTTAGATAGATTGTTGTTGTTGTTGTCGTGTGCTTTCAAGTCATTTCGGACTTAGGTTGACCCTGAGCAAGGGCCGGATAGATGACCTTGGAGGGCCATATCCAACTCCTGGGCCTTAGTTTGCGGACCCCTGGACAAGACCCCTTATGCATTCTGTCTCCCTCCTTCACAGCTGTTTCACAAGAGCAAGGAGCAAATTTTTCCTTATAACCTCTAGGAGGGTTGTAGAATAAAACCCCAGAGTATGCTAAAATGACCCAGTATACTCTACTGCTGTCGATAAAATAGCTCTTGTAGAAGAAAAGGAGACTAAAGTAAGGGAATTCCGCTTTCATCAAAAAGTTTATGCCTATCACCAGAGGCTTACATCAGATAACTGGATTACTATGACAGGTACCTATGTTAATTGGCTTATACTGTGGCAAGACATATATTTTATCAGCAGCAGTTTTGAGACTGGGTCAGTGTTAATAATGCCACCATCAGTGCTTTCTGAATTTTAATTGGCTCTTAAACTCATTTGTACAATGCCCACAGCTGTTAATTGTATGTATTGCATATAATTATACACATATCTGAAATTCCAGATAATACTCTGTGCATCCTTTGTGCATTCATAAAGTCTTGTTTTATAATGTGTAATATTTCAGTGGTTTTTGTGTACAAACGTGAAGTAGAATACCAAAGTATTCTATTATAAACGTGCAGGCTGAACGCTTGTATTAAAATACTGTTCCCACTGCCTAAATTTGCTTTGCCTCTTCACCTGCATTTTTTTAAAATTGAGAATGGGATACATTTCCATTTGGAGCCTTATTTCTGTTTTGTCTAAGAAAATCAATTTTTCAAGAAAGAAGCCTATATATTTTATTCCCACTAGATGGCAGACAGAGACAATATTTGCTGGTTAGATACCCTACAGTACTCCAGAAGTGGTGATATCATTATCTCTGAGATACAGTTCTTTTTTCTTCTTCTTCTTCTTTTTTTTAAATCTGCGACATGTTAACAATTATTGCTTGGTACTGGGATGGAAACATCATTCCCATCAGTTTCCATCAGCTCCCCCTTCTCCTATAGCCAGGGACAGATTATCAACAATGTCAAGCACTTCTTGATATTCTTGAAACTGGATATCAGGAATATCAAGATCATCTTTTTGAAATGTCAAAAAGATGATGATGAAGAATATTTGGAAATGAGGGGATTACTATATTAATTTTGTTCTTATCTCAGTAGCCATAATGGCTATTTTAGAATGAAAACAGCCAATCAGATATATGTTTTCTGGAACAGTCAACACAAGCTTCATAGTATAATTAAATAACAATTGATAAAAACTGTCTGAATCAAATTTTAGTCTCATTTAGAGGCGCTTCAATAGGAGGTTTACGTGGCCTGAGTAAATGGTGATTAACAACACCTGCCCAGTTCAATAAGTCTATTCCAGTAAGGATGAAGATTGCATTTAACCCAGGCCCCTTTCGCACAGCTAAATAAAATCCCACATTATCTGCTTTGAACTGTAAGATATGGCAGTGTGGACTCAGATATTCTAGTTCAAAGTAGATATTGTGGGTTATTTTGCCTTGATGTTCTGGGTTATATGGCTAAGTGGAAGGGCCCCCAGTGTGTTGTAGCCTATGATGAAGTACATACAGCAAGTCATGAACTTTTAGAAATGTTACTGTTGTGTGTAAGTTGCATTTGTTAAGCAAATTATCTTGGAGTCATCTTATCCCAACCAAAACAGTGGTGGGACTGAAACAAACGTAGTTCTAGACCACGTGCAAGTGGGGAATTCCAGGTTTGTTATACTGATTGCCCAGTTGGAAAAACAAACCAAACTGTAATCACAACTGTTTTTCCTCTGCTAATGCATTGACCTTGTTCAGTATTCTTTTGAGCTTCATATATTGTGATCCACAACAGCAAGTGCAATTTTTGAAACCTACATATAACAGTCTTATTTTTGAATTATCAGCCACCCAATGCATTTTGCTGCTAATGCTCTTGGATGTTTGTCTGTGCAAAACCTTGAGCCTATTTCTTGACTTGCAGAGTGTTCAGAAGAAAAAGAAACCAGAAGACTATTCTTTCAAAAGTCTAGAATTCGTTTTACTAATACAAAGTCTAGTGGCTTATGATGTCAGCTTTTGAGATATAACAGAAGAGATAAGATTTCAGCCTATTTTGTCTGTCTTCTGCCATCCCTTCCTTGGTAGATAATTCTGCCCACTTTTTGATACCTAGAAGGTTCCTGATTTAGGGCCTCATTCCACTAGAGGAAAAAAAATCCACTTCAGATCTGGTTTCTGCCTCCTGTAGAATTCTGGGGTTTGTAGTTTAGGGAGGAGCCTTTAACAGGCTCACTAAACTAAAAACCCCAGAATTCTGTAGGAGGCAGAAACCAGATTTAAAGTGGATTATTTATTTATATATTTATTTACAATATTGATATCTCACCCTTCTCACCTCACAGGGGACTCAGGGCAGATTACAATGCACATATATATGGCAAACATTCAATGCCAATTAGACATATAACATATATAGACAGACACAGAGGCAATTTAACATTCCAGCTTTCCGACTTCATGAGGATATGCTTGATTCTGGCTCAATTCTGGCCACAGGGGGAGCTGCTGCTTCACCATCCATTTGTGACACCAAGACCTTTGATGGAGTACTTCCTCATTCTTCTGCACACTGCTGGAAGGTTTCATTGTGTCATAAATTAGTTAAATTAGCCTCCCTGCATAAAGGGGTACCTAAATTTTCCTACTTGAGAGATGCAACTGTCTTTCAGGCTGCAAGCTAGACTAATGGCCGGAAGCTCTCTCCGACCCAGGCTGGCTTCAAACTCATGACCTCTCAGTCAGTGATTTAATGCATCTGGCTAACAGCTAGCTGCGCCACAGCCTGGTTCTCTAGTGTGATGAATAAATAAAGAAGCAAAAAAAAATCTTAGAAAAGGGTTGGGAAGAATTTATTTAATCTATTTATTTAGATGTGCTCTCTACATCTAAGATGTGTTTCTCACTCCGCATCGATCTTTTCTAATGAACTGTCACTGATTATGAGAAACACTACTATGTCTTTTAATAAAACACATGTGATCACTCTATTATTTAAAAGAATCCACAACTCAGCTTTTTGATACATTCTAATCATTTGACCACATCATGAGAAGAAAGGAAAGCTTAGAGAAGACAATTATGCTAGGGAAAATGGAAGGAAAAAGGAAGAGGGGCCGACCAAGGGCAAGATGAAGTAACTGGATTTACCTTGAAGGAGCTGGGGGTGGTGATGGCCGACAGGGAGCTCTGGCGTGGACTGGTCCATGAAGTCACGAAGAGTTGGAAACAACTGAACGAATGAACAACAAAATCATTAGGGCCCAATGC